>NW_026262679.1:113921238-123921238 GCF_021869535.1 Mytilus californianus | reverse complement strand
ATTATAGACAAATTTTCATTAAACAATCTAGTGTAGCCGGTTCAATTCAAAGTGGATCTTTTTTTGTGCATAAGTATAAATTCCGCCGAAAAAAAAATCCAAAGAAAGATAATAGATTTATCTTTCTTAAATATTAATTTGCATCTCTGCTCCCAAAGATAGTTTTTTTGGGGGGGATCCTAAAAATGGGCAATAATTGCATCGAAAAGAAAAAGCCAAGTGCACCTTTTAATGTTCGGGCGTGTTTGAGTTGAGAATTCTGTCTTGAAACGTTTAAAACAAAAATATTTGCTACATCATCTCGCTTCAGATTCTATTATTGTTATATGATTACACTGCAGGTTGATTTAATAACATTAAAACTTCAAAGTACTTAAAAAAGAAATATTCTGGTCAATAACCGTACTGATGATTCATAACAGCAGAGTCGGTGTGTTCGAATAACATTTTTTTACTTGAAGTACTTGACGACAGACTTTACAAGTGGATCTTAAAAATGCATAACTTCAGAAAAACTTCATTTGTTGTGTGTGTTATCTAGGATTATTGTCTGTCCGTCTGTCCGGATTAGGATACATTGTTTGTCTAGCTATCTCCTCCTACGGTTTTGAAGATACGGTCAGCTTTAATATTTTGTAAGATGTTCAAACACAGAAAGTAGGTGTGCATGGCCACAGGATTTAATTTTTTTTACAAATTTTCTGGAAAAGATAAGCAGTTGGACTATATAATTGGTTGTTTGTTGTACTACATGTAGCTGCATAAACAGATAATGGTTTGTCCTCCTTCAGTTACATCATCATACAAAGTGTTAAATTTATAATTTCTTATGGTCAGGCGGGGTCATCATTTGTGTCTTACAGACAGCGTAACAATTTGAAGTTGTATGCCAACATCGCTGTCTAATCTAAAATATGTGGAACTATACTCGTGCATATGGCAGAGCAGAAAGTGGGATGGGGGTATTGCCAATATCTAGTTTTCTCTGATTATAGGTCCCATTATGCGGAAAAAACAAAGCTTTCACAGCAACTACAAAAGCATCGAGAAAAAACTGTCAGACAGCCAAAGAGTTAACCAAATAGACAATCTCAATGTTGCAACATTACAGACAGGAATTTAATGAGGATATTATAAAAATCGCCATACACTGTCACAATACGAGAGTGCGAAAGATATCAGAGGGACATTATCCTTCTCCAAAACGTGAGAAAGTACAAGGGCACACAAAGCGCTCTGTATTCATTTCAACCAAATGTTCGTTAACAGTAATATATTCTCCTTCGCCTAAAAAGGGAATACAAAACAAAAGACAAAACGTGCACTCTGCAGTTCATCAATATTACAACCACAAACATTAAATGTGATCTTATCATACTGATTCAGAATTAAACCATGGAACTGATCACTTAAACATATCGTGTACACTGATCATTTATTGACAAAAAAAATATTATTGCGTTCAGTTCGCAATAATGTCAAAAATATACATCGACGCTAGTTTATATGAATGAATTAGTAAATTTGGGTAAGTTTCTGTACACGATTGGTGAAAATAAGACACACAAATGGATTTACAGTGATTTTACGGTCATATAGTTAACACCAACCCAAACAATCTTCAGCAGGTCTGAAATAGTTTGTGAATGTTCTCTATGAAACCAACAGTGAAATATAACTTTAAATGCATCAAAATATTCGCACGAAAAATAAGCATATGATGAGGGGGGTCCTATGTGTGAACACGATGATATGTAAATACTTACGTTTAAAGTTTACATCCAAGCGAACTATAATAATTTGACGGGCGCCATTTTTCCGTGGAACTGATCACGACGAAGTCACGTGTTTCGCGACCGTGACATTTCCTCATAAGAAATCATTTGATAAATGGTAAGTATTGGTAATCTGTCAACTATTCTCATAAGAAATCGTTTATCGGTGAGTGTTTGTAATTCTGTCAACTATTTTCATATGAAATCTTTTGATAAACGGTGAATATCTGTAAATCTATTAATGATCCTCATATGAAATCATTTGATTAATTATGAGTATTGGTTAATTTGTCAACTATCCTCATATGAAATGGTCTCTGTGGAATATTTAGGACCATATTATAGACTTATATAATAATGTTCATCATCCTTTATACCATTAATATGTTCTTCCAAATGTTAAAATATATAATTTTCATGGTTTAGACATGGACACTTTTCAAAGAAATTTTGAATGTTAAATGTTTTTCATCTTTTTTCAGGAAGTATAATAACTTTTTGGAAGGAGAATTTATATTTTACAAACACAAAGTACTGCCCTATGAGGTAAGATCAATTTTTATATTATGAAAGGGTTATTGCACTTATAACGAGGAATCTTTTCACTTATAGATTATCATATTGCACTTGCAATTTTGTGCAATACAATATTCTGCATTGCAAAATATTCCTCAATATAAGTGCAATAATACTATAGTATTGCACAGTTGTAGAGTAGCATGTAATACACTGGATGTTGATACCATCTGTATTGCTAGCGGCCATTGTTATTTTATTTGCACAAATATATAAATGACTGATATACAATGTACATTTAAACTGAAGTAAATAATCACTGTAAGGGTAATGTTAGTAAAAACTTTTCACTTATCATTATTTATTTAGATGAAAGTGCTGTTAGAACAACAATAAAATAACATAGTTTCATGATACTATTAATCAAGTAAAAAAAAATATTACACAAGTGCTAGATGCCATATATTAGTCCCAGAGGCAGATTTTTGGGGTGGGGGTTTGGGCAGGGGGCCTGCCCCCCTTTATGGAGCTACTTATATGATAAATGCATAGACTTTTTACAAGTATCAAAATCCTGTATCCTTACCTGAGTCAAGTAATTATAAATTATAACAAGATTGAATGACAAACGTTTGTATTTAGGTTTTTGGTGTTTATGATATTTTTCAATTACAAAATATCCTCTCTATTATTTTGTATAGGTGAGAACATTTTACAGAAACTGCAATGGTAAAGCATCATGTAATTGTGCTGCAGCTATTCGTGTTGGAGATGATGTCATTGTATTTGATAAATGTGGAGCATCAGCTACCTCACAAAAAGATACACCAATAGATATCAGACTTATCCTTAACGGAGAACTTACACCAGGAACTAAAATATTTAGACATGGTGGAGGGAAAAAATACAAGGTAGGACTTCAGGATTGACATTTTCTTATTTTTGTTTGGAATGATTGTAGGTTTTTCTAAAGCAAACCTTCAATTTTACAATTTCTATAAACAGAGGATAAATATCAGAGACCAGATTGGAATTGGATTGGAGTGAAACTGGACAAAATTACTAAATTGTTATACTATAGAACTAAGTTGGCTTCTACAATTATATACTGATGATCAGGTTATCTGAGACAAAATAGTGGCATGTCTTTTTAATTTATTTTTTTGATTGATCTTATCAAAGTAAAAATTCATTAATGCTTTTAGACATTATTTCCTCAATTTAAAAATTTATCATTGTATAGGTGCACCTTCCTCACGGTGCTGTTGTTATAATCACACAAGGGAAAGGAAAAACACCAGAATTCATCCATATGGTGAAAATCAAAGCTTCACCAGCTGATGCCAATAATGTAGAAGGTAAAGTTTGAGTTATGGTTCTTGCTTAAGGATGTTCCCTGATCTTGTTTTTGACTTTTTGTCAGATATTCGGAATCTTCTGGTTTTATCCATGTAGTGCCATGAAAAAATTTAGACCACTAACCCCTAATTTCCTTTTAATAATTTTATTACATATATTTTAAAAAGCCATTTTAGATAATCTTATGAAATCCTTGTTATTTTTTCGTACGTTTTGAAAGAAAAAGTGCCAATGTTAAATGTATAAAAAAACTAGAGAGAATCATTTCCTGACAAATTTTCAATGGCTTATATCTAAAAAACAAGGACACATACCTTTCATTTTTTAGGGCTATTTAAGTTCCTTCATTTATATAATATAAATTTATAACAGTCTTTTAAAAGGCTTGTAATTTTGAAACAGAGCAGCGAACATCCTTAACATACATCAAACATTAATAAAATTTGGCTGGCAAAACCAATATGTAAACCTTAAAAAGATATATATATAATATTGCAGATATTTTTCACGAATTTGGTCATTTGAAATAGAATGTTTACTAAATTGATATGTATGAATTGTTCTTTTCTTACTTTCCATATCACATGTTGTCGATTTTTTTGTGCCTATTCACTAGCAGTCTGTTTTGACATGTGATCTATATAAGTTTTGCCAACATACCTGCCAGTGTCTGATAGAATAAAATCAGGATGTCACCTTTATTGAACTATAAAAACAAATAGGAGTCAAAACATTTCAGGACTTTTTTACTAACAAAAAGAAAAGTTTTACATGCTACGTGTATCATTTCATTGAAGTATGTCATGAAGGTGAGTAAGTTATGCAACTAAAGAATGAAAAATACCAAAACTTGACATATATAGTGACAAACTCTTTGTAGTCGGTCACTTTAAACATATTGTCCTCATTTCAGCCATAGTATCTGACTGGAAAGTTTAATGGGTAAATAGTTGTAAGATGTTTTAACAATGCAAACATATATTTAGGTCTTTGTGGTAATTTTGATGGTGACAAAGACAATGACAAGATGATGTCTGATGGAACAATTTATACAGGAAAAACTAAGCAGCCTATTGAATTCTCTAGAAGTTGGAGGTAAATTACTTACTTAGTTTATATTTTTTAATATGATTGACTTATTATACTGTAATCAAGTTCAGCTCTCCAAACTTTGTTAAGAAAAGGCAATATTATATACCCTTATCTTAAAAAGGTACAACTATGATATCTTCAATAATGGACAGATGTCTATGCAATATGTTCAGCACAAAATAGCTCCAGTTTAAACAAGATGTAAATGAAATCAGTAGAGACTATCAAAGATCTGTTATCAACAGTTTTTTCTCAATGAATGAAGACTCTTTGTTAATCTTTGTCTCAATGAATGAAGACTCTTTTTGTCTCAATGAATGAAGACTCTTTGTTAATCTTTGTCTCAATGAATGAAGACTCTTTGTTAATCTGTTAATCTTTGTCTCAATGAATGAAGACTCTTTGTTAATCTGTTAATCTTTGTCTCAATGAATGAAGACTCTTTGTTAATCTTTGTCTCAATGAATGAAGACTCTTTGTTAATCTTTGTCTCAATGAATGAAGACTCTTTGTTAATCTTTGTCTCAATGAATGAAGACTCTTTGTTAATCTGTTAATCTTTGTCTCAATGAATGAAGACTCTTTGTTAATCTTTGTCTCAATGAATGAAGACTCTTTGTTAATCTGTTAATCTTTGTCTCAATGAATGAAGACTCTTTGTTAATCTTTGTCTCAATGAATGAAGACTCTTTATTAATCTTTGTCTCAATGAATGAAGACTCTTTGTTAATCTGTTAATCTTTGTCTCAATGAATGAAGACTCTTTGTTAATCTGTTAATCTTTGTCTCAATGAATGAAGACTCTTTGTTAATCTTTGTCTCGATGAATGAAGACTCTTTGTTAATCTTTGTCTCAATGAATGAAGACTCTTTGTTAATCTTTGTCTCAATGAATGAAGACTCTTTGTTAATCTGTTAATCTTTGTCTCAATGAATGAAGACTCTTTGTTAATCTTTGTCTCAATGAATGAAGACTCTTTATTAATCTTTGTCTCAATGAATGAAGACTCTTTGTTAATCTTCGGCCAGAATAAACAATAATAAATGCAAATATGTTTTTTTGATAATGCTGGAATAATGTCTGTGACACTAAAGGTATCTAATTGATACATTTAAAGCTCTTTGATATTTGTATACAAAAGGACTGTTAATAATTCCTTATTCTTTTGCCAAATATCTTATTTAAGCTTAACTTCAGGACATATTTCTTATATTGAAGGGGGGCTTGGTGGCTGAGTAGTCTTAGTAATTCATCTTCTGTATCACTAGCTGGTCAACATTGAGGTGGCATGTGGGAGGTGCGGTCAACTCCAAATTTAATTGACTATAGAATTGCCAGTTTTCCTGCCAAATGCTGTGGTTTTTTCTAGGTACATTTGGCTTCCTCTACCAATAAAAGCTGACTGCCAAAGTTTTAGTGCTGAATGTGGAATTAAACACCAATAATCAAGTAATCAATATTATATTCAAACTGTTTATCGTTTATCGAAATGTTTGTATCAGTGTATTATGAGGAATGTTCTATTTATTTTAGAGTACATGAAATGGGAATGGATTCAATGTTTGATGGTTATTGTCCAGATGACGTGGAGGAAGAATCCACAACAACATACTGTCAATGTCACACAGGCATGGGAGATAACTGTGATTCATACAATTATTACACTGACTGTTCTCCACCATTGAAAAACAAGAAAGGGAAGAGGCGAGGTATGCATTATCATTTATTAAATGTTACTTTTCACAAACATTTGTAATAGTATGAAGAAAGTGTTTTTTTTTTTCCACAATTCAGATATGAACTTGATTAGCATGTTACAGATCTCCATGTCAACACAATGTAATCATAGTCAATAACTTTACCATTTTTCTCAGCAACTACAAGTCATAGCTTCTTGATATATATCTAGTTATGCCATACCCTGTGAAGTGTTTCTGTTCCTTCAATGTCCTACGTCCTGTTTGCTGAAAACTTGTATCTTGAAAAGGGGTATAATTAAAGAGTAATAAAAAGCTCACAGTACATTTTGATTTAATTAAAAACAATGTTATATAAATTTCAGGGAAGGACATAACATCAGAGTTGCTCATCAACAATGTATACAAAGCCACCAAGTGTTATCTACAGGAAATTAGAATTCAGTTTGAATTTAACATTCAATGGGTGCAGGCTGTAAGTGTAAACATATATTTTGTACAAACTGCAACTGTCCATATGGTATTGGAATTATTTGTTAGATCTTAGTGAATTTCTTAGGTGGGGGTAATGAATGTGTAACTATTAATGTTAAGGATAATTTTTATACACCTGTTTAAAATATAACATATGATAATAGTTGTATATCAGATTTATATTTCAGAAGAAAATAACAATATTATCAATTTACTAATTAGCTGATGAAATTAGTTTGTATAATAGTAATGTCTACGTCTGAAAATAATGAAGAAATCTTTCATGCCTGTTACTTTTTAGGAAGTTGTATGGCCTACACCTAATGGTATAACTGCTGAGTCAGCTAGATTGCTGTGTGTAGAGATGATAACAGGGAGTAGGTTTGACAGCTGTGCTGCCTTGCCTGGTATAGACATTGATGAAGATGTGGAGGGATGCATGGAAGATATACAGGTATGCATTAGAACATTATGTACTGTGAATTCATTTATTTTTGTGGGTCCTATTTTTTGTGGATTGAGGAAAATTTGTATTTTCATGGACATTTGATTTATTGGTTTTGCCAAAGTCTGCATACAAGAAATATAATTTGTACTTCTTTGAACCTTTAAATTCACGATTCACCTTTACCCATGCAATCCATAAAAATTGGTATCCTACGAATAATAATGAATCCACAGTATCAAGCAAGTTGTTTTGGACAGATGAGAACAAGGAACCGTTAACCTTCAAAGCATCACACTTTTCATTACAATACATCCATTAGAAGAATTTGTTTTGATTTATATAAATGGTCTTCAATCTTCATATGGCATAAAATAGAAAAAGGTTTTGTCATTTTATAGAAAAATAATTTGAATTAGATTTCTATCCAATAATCCATATCATTATATTGAAATTGTTAGTTTATGCTTGTATGGTTTCACAGTTTACTTAATAGGTGCAAAGAAAATAAAACACTCAGATGCAATTAGATTTGCTTAGATCAGTCTATTTTGAACTGCTAAGATATCCATTGAATTTAATTTCAGTTGACTGATAATATGGATTGGAAGCAGGAATTAGTCCAGACAGTAGACGAACAATGTTCTATACAGCTGTCGTATAATATCAGTTTATATATACTAGTCAATGGAGTGTTTGAACTACCAGATTTATTTGAACAACTTTGTCCTGGTGATTGTTCAGGAAATGGAGTTTGTGATCAAGGTATGACCTATTATAGATATGACACTACTTACTGTAAATTCAGAAATTTATTGCGAGCATTTATTATTGCGATTTTTGAAGAATGAGCAAAAATGCAAGATTAATTATTGCGATTTCGGAAAAATCAGCATACAGATATATGTATAAGATATCATATTACGAGTTCTTATTATTGCGATACTCAGTCAGTCGCATTATTCGCATTAAAAAAAACATCCCAATAATTTCTGAATTTACTGTATCACAATGAACCAAAAATAATGACTTCACCCCACGCCAGTCATATTGGATTAAAAAAGAGCTATTGTCAATTCTGAGAAACGCTTACAGTATATTTGCTATTTTTACCTTGACCGTCAATGACTCTATACATGCAAGATTGATATTTATACCCCCGCTTTAAAAAAGTGGGTGTATACTGTTTTACCTCTGTCTGTCCGTCTGTCTGTCTGTCCCATGAATATTTTACGTCGCATCTTTCTCACGAACTACATTACAAGGATTTCTGAAATTTGATTTCAGGGTTTATATGAGTCAGCTATACCGTGTGATGCGTTTTCAGATTCATCACTCAACAACTTCCTGTTTACCTTATACTTTTAGCGGTGCTGGGGTATCATAAGTGAGCAGTAGCTCACAGATTCACTTGTTTTTTTTTTTTGTATGGATCAAACCCCACTAGAAAAACTAAAGTATTGAAGTTGTGTAAAATACAACCTACAAAATTATCCACTTTTACAGTAGACTGTCACTATTTAATACAGTGACCAGCAGTTTTGACGATAGTCCAAGGTTAACTTTTATAATGAACTGTTCTTGTTAATAGTCACATTCCTGGGTCAGAAAATAACAGCAGTGGGACACAGTCATAATTCCTCAGTATGAATTGTTGAGAAATGAAAGTACTGCCATAAATGTAATAAATAGATTTGTAAACTTTATTGTTTAAAGGCATCAAAGGACACTTGATTCCTAAAATAACTACAATGCAGATACAAATATGAATTTATTAGCTCCTCTGGTGTTTCAGGAAATTGGCATTGGACAACATGATGCAGCAGAGAAAAGGGGCAGCATGAAGACTAGTATAACATATATGTTGAATCATTTTGAAGTGTCTGGTTTTTTTTATCAGTCAATTCATATTGTTTGGTGCATTGATGGCATTCCTAGATTTTTCTTTTTGACTTTCAGGTGTATGTATATGTAACAATGGTTTCCAGGGTGATGAATGTGATATATCTACAACAGACAAACCTAATTTATACTTCTTATCTACCACACTGTGTGACATCCAGGCAGAATCTTGTGATAATGTAATTGTGAAGGGTATTAACTTTGTGGATCTGGCAACACTAACCTGTCACTTCACTAAAGATGATGTAAGTCAATATATCCCTTCTATGGATAGTAAGCCATCCTAATTAGATTTATTATAGAGAAGAGTCAATTACTTGATGAAGTTGGGAATGTTGTCTGTATTGATAACATTTGTATGATATGTGGAAGCTACTTATATCATTATACCCCAGCCTCAAATACAGTGGAATGTAAACAGATCATCTGGACCATCTTTCCTTCAAACTTTTGGTTTTCTGTTGAAAACTAAAGAAAATCCCAGCTATATCTTGATAATTTTTAAACATTTTAAAGGATCATAAAAATACAGATTAAGAAAATTGTTTTGTCCAAGTTGACATATATTATCTTTTTCCCTCCAATTATAGATGATTATAAAAGAGCCACATGAACAAACAAGTATTTTTTTTTAGGGAGAATGAGTTAAAGTTTTGTTCATTTGATATTTGTGAGAAACAAAACGTGTTGTTCTTTTTATTGTCCATGGATTATAATTATAGAATTGCTTTATGAAAATTAGAAATAAATCTTAGTCTTACAATAGGAGCAAAGAAAAGTATTGTTATTTTTAATAAGCTCTCTTTGAAATGAATATGATTTGATATCAGATGATCTAAAACACTCAAAACTTGAGAAGATCTTGACAATAAAAATAAATCTGTAACAGTAGTAAAACTGAATGAAGTTGTATTTATTTGACCTATGTCCATTTTGTTATTATGCCCATGTTATTTTCTGTCATCTATTTCAGGGAACAAAAACAACATCTTTAGCACTGTTTGTAAATAAGAATTCCATTGTCTGTACACTTCCAGGCCTGGGTATATACCAGCTATCAGTCAGTAATGATGGTACCAATGTAGACAATTCACTACTTTTCATCAAATATGATTCACTATGTAATGTCTGTGGTGAAAATGGCTGTACAGTCAGGGTAAGTCCTTTGTAAATGTACTAAGCATGAAGCAGGAATTAAAATGTATGAAAGAAATAACTATATGAAAAAAAAGAAGATAAAAGGAACTACTTTTATTGCCGTTCTTCATCATGTGGTTGTTATTATCTCTTTAAAAAGTAAAACTGACATGAAATGAACAAATGTTTAGAAAGTGTTGTCAAACTCCAATAGATAAATAAAAGAAATTCCCACTGAATATTTGCCTTCCTCTTCAACTTCAAATAATGTCTACTCTTAAATAAGTCCTCTGATATTGATAAAATGTTTTATATTTAAAATATTCCAATGCAGATTTATTATTCATCATATAGAATATTGATTTCCATCTTTTACCCCAGTGATTTTGCATGGCACCAACATTTTTTTAAGGTGGTATAAATGTCTATACCTAACAAAATTTTCTTTTGATAGTAACCATGTTTATTTATTGCGAACCCAATGAAAGTTTTCCACAGTGCCATCTCTATCTTGACCAGGTATTTAAACTTTTGCAAGTTCACCTGTCCTATTGAATGAATACAATAGCTATTTTTCTCTGTGTAGTTTATTCACTGGGACCTTTAAATTTCTTCTAAGAGAAATCTATCACTCATTGATTAATTTACCTGAGTAAAAAAAATTTCTTATATATAGACAAAAATACTGTTTTTATACTCCTTAACTGCGTGTGATGATGTATTTATTCAATATTAATAATATATTTTCATTCAGTTTAATATAAACATTGATTCAATCATAAAAAGTTGATTTCAAACAAAAGTTAATTAGTCAACTTTTGTTTGAAATCAACTTTTTATGAATTAGTCAACTTTTGTTTGAAATCAACTTTTTATGATTGAATCAATGTTTATATTAAACTGAATGAAAATATATTATTAATATTGAATAAATACATCATCACACGCAGTTAATGAGTATAAAAACAGTATTTTTGTCTATATATAAGAAAATTTTTTTACTCAGGTAAATTAATCAATGAATGATAGATTTCTCTTAGAAGAAATTTAAAGGTCCCAGAGAATAAACTACACAGAGAACAATAGCTATTGTATTCATTCAATAGGACAGGTTAACTTGCAAAAGTTTAAATACCTGGTCAAGATAGAGATGGCACTGTGGAAAACTTTCATTGGGTTCGCAATAACAGTGTTTTTAAGCTTGGCCAACTGAGAATTGATTGATTGGTCCAGTGGCAAATGTTTCATGCATAATCAGCATGAGAAGAAATAGTCAATAGATTAGTAAGGTGGATAGGGTTCTATTATTATACTGATTGTCACTTGTATACAATGTGTTAGGGTGGGATAAGAAATTATACCTATCCTTAATTTACAGAGAGTGTGACACAACACAAACATGTGGCACAAAGATCTTAAATGTCTAAACATAGAATAGCACGGTACTATTGATTTTTTGTTTTTCAGACTGATGTGTGTGTTGTGAATGGTGTTTGTTATGCAGCAGGATTTGTAGACCCCAACAATGTCAGCTCTGTTTGTATTCCAGAAACTTCTATGATATCATGGTCTATCATCTCAAGTGAGTTATCACAAAATGATCAAAGTGTAAAGTTGAGAATTTTAAAAAGATGTAAAACATCTAAACTGAATGGGGTCAGAACATAAAATGACATGGCAAGATAAACAAATTATATTTATTAACAATTATTTTCAAACAATTTGAAAATTGAACACAAAACACAAAAATGAACATCTGAACAAAATCTGTTTATATAAATGTAAAGCTAAGGTTGAACTCTCATGGTCTCACAAGGAAGGTTACATTATTCAGTGGAAACCGATTGTTTATATCTCAAGACTAAACATGCAGTGACAAAATATAGTACCAATATTAAAAAAAGGATGTTGGGTATGCATCAATGAGAAAGCCATGAAACAACTCAAAAACCCAAGACATCTAGATGTAAACTTGCTGTCAACAATAGACATGTGTTTATATCAACACTATTTATATGTTATATAGTCTAAATTGCAAGGTTGCAGTATTAAAGGGAACAGAAGGGGTACCAGAACAGTTATAGCTTTATATTCTGAAATGGTGTATTTATTTAGAATTACCATTTTCTTTCAATTTTTGTAGGAACTGATATTATTGTGAGAAGGTATACATTTATACAAATTATCCTCAACATTCTGATCACAAAGACCTACAATTTTACTCTTACTGGTAACCCTAAATTGATTGAAGGACCAACAGGAGGCCAAGCATTGGAACTCAATGGAATTGGTGACTTTGTTGATCTTGGTGATCGGACCAATGACTGTATATTCAATTTAGAAAAATGTAAATATGGTTTGTCTGTCAAATTCAACTTAAAGTTGTTAGAATTAAAGGAAAAGATGTACATTTTCTCCAGTGGAGGTGATCAAAGTGGAAAATATGGACTTTCTATGTGGTATTCCAGAAAGAGGCTCTATCTTACTGTAAGCACCAAAACAAAAATTTGGACTGTTTATGTACCATTCAAAAAGTACCTGAATACATTTGTCAATATAGAGTTCTCCTGGAGTGTTCAAGGAGGACTATCTTTGTACTTTGATGGATTCAGGGTAGCCTATACCAAAGAGTACTTTAGAAGGATAACAGCATCACTGTCCGGTAAATTTTACCTCGGTAGACCTATTGGTGTTGGTGTGTACTGTTGGATGATAATAGATGGCTGGGATATAGCCGAAGGTACCAAAGATATAGTTAAAGACTTGGATGTTACTGTTGGTTAGTATAATCAAAAACTTTAAATATTTTATCATGTTTATGTCAAAGCAGTGTAATATAATGTGGGATAGAGTGGCTTCATTAAAAATTTTAAAAATTGAGTCACACAATAAAATCTATAATATTAGAACTTTAGATAGTTTAAGGTCATGGACTTTTATATTGTAGGTAGATGCTAAATTTTAAAGAAATATAATTAGAAAGAGAATTATATTATAAAACATCAGACATGTTATTATTTTTCCATTACCTTTCAAAGAATGTATTTTATGGCAAAGAAAATGTCTGAGTTTTCATTCTAATAAAAAAAGAATGAAAATCTGCAAAGGAAATTAAGGGATATGTTGAATCAGTTCATGACACAAAACCCAAGTAAAGGAACAGGGCTTTTTATTGCTTTAGTTATTTGTTTCTCTCAACCTTGAGTTTTCTGTATGTTGTTTTGTGGACTATTCTTTATCTTTGTTTGTTTTATTCTTTTGACAATGGGTGTTGTCTGTTTTTCTTTGGCTCCCACATTGGTTTCATCTCTCCACATTTTTTTACTCAAAATCTGGCTGAGGTATTCAATACAGAGCATATTCAATGGTTTGAACCATATTTGTTTGCTATTAAAAAAGAGTCGGTAATCCATTTTATGGAATGGTGTATTTTTATGTCAAAGTTCTAAAAGACTTTTTGTTTTTGAGATGCCTTGGTATTAGCTTTGATAAAATGTTTGATTTAATTTATCTTTTTGTCTAAAATATGTTTGTCAAATATTCTAATTGTTTACTATAGAATCACCAGAGATTAAAGAAAGACCAGACATGATGATAGATGAGAATACTAATGGCACAGCTAATGTCTTCAAATGTAAATTTGTAAAGTTAGAAGAAGATGGACTATTGTACTCAGTGACTTGGTCAATAAATGATCATTCCATCAAACATATCGACCTTGCTGTAGATGTGTACATGCATGAATTGGAAGAGGACAGCATTCAGAAACTGGATTTTAAAGACCAGGTAATTTGGTTCACAACAGATCAATTGATTATATTTAATCATATTTCAAACTGAATTTTCTTCATATGACATTCATTGTTTTCAATGTTTGATATATTTTTATGACATTAACTTCACATTTTTTTTAGAAAAAAAAACAATGATGTGAAAGAATAAAACTTCTTATTTAAAATTGATTTAACATGTTATAAATGTGTAAATATCTGAATGGTCTAATACATGTATTGACAAAGTTTTGTACTTTCATTGTTTTGAATTTCAGATAATGATATGCATTTTAGTCTTGAACTTCGGATAATAGGTAAAATGGTTTGTAATTAAGATAACACAAATTATTACTTTAATTGTGACTTTTATTTATAAAAGTGAATCTCTTTCTGTTGCAGTTTTTGCATTAATAATAAAAAAATGAATTGTATCATTATTGAGCTGTATATTTGAGTGATAACATTATTGATAGTTAGCAGCTAAAATTTATAATCTTCTAAAATTCCAGTTGTCGTGTTCAGTAAGAGCCTGCAGAGCTAACCAGGATTGTTCCCCTTGGAGAAGGAGTAATGTTATTATAGCAGATATAAAGGTATATATAAGAATAAAAGTTATATTTCTGGTCTCTCCTTATGTGGACTGATTGGTTTGAGTGTTGAGTAACGTTTTTCTTTTACAAAAAAAAAAATAGCCTATCGCTTTTAGACAATTTATTTAACAGGTAACATTTCTCCAAGTCGCTTATACATTTTTTGCATAATTGATAGGTACTTTTGTGTTAAACCGTAATTATTGGTCCTATTGAATTTTAGATTGAAGTCCTTTGATCATTTATCTATCAGGTTGCATATAAAAAATGAAATTGTCTTCGTAAATTGTTTTCTTATAAATAAAAATGTTAGTTTTCTCGTTTGAATTGTTTCACATTTTTCATGTCGGGGTCATTTAAAGCAGATTATACGGTATGGGTTTTTCTCATTGTTGAAGGCCTTACAGTGGTCTACAATTGCTTATTACCACTTCATTTTAACTCTGGTGGATAGTTGTCTCATTGGTAGTCATACCATATCTCCTCATTTTTTATATTGTTACATTCTTTTATTTTCATCCAAAACTTGATGACATTAGGAGGAGACACCTGTGTATTTATATTGCCTTTTGAGCCATTCATAGAAAGTCGAGGTAATAAAATATCCCAGTTATATCAGTAGTTATTTTTCAAAGTTACAATTATTATTTTTAAAAAGAATTTTATGAGTTACAAATATTTTTATACTTCTTTAGCTGAAGACAACTGAGTTGACAGTATTTGAAGGAATGGTTCCAGGTTATGTAGAAATCACTGCTACAGTTCCCCCATACATGTTCTGCCTCCCCGATGATCGTGAAAAATACTGTGATGTCCATGTCACCACAAAACTACTACGAGCAAATAAGGAAAAGAAATGCCCAAAAACCAAAGTGGAGATAGTCCAGGCGGTATTTGGTGTTTGGGATGCAAGTGAAGATTCTAAACATCCTTGTGAATATAGAATAACAAAAGATAATTGGAGAAACGTTATCATGATACCTGTTAAAGCATCCATTGATTCCTTAAAGGATAAAAACCAAAAGAGAGATATAGAAGTCAACCTTTACATCTATAGATCAGGAATACCGGCATACACATCTAAACTGGGAATTGTTGAGGTAATAAGAAAAAAAGTTTGATAAAAAAAGCTTTATTTACAATATTCAATACAATACTGGGAAATGTATCATGACAGCATGTTGTATTCAGCCTAAAAAAAGGTACAATAATGTCTTTCAGTATGAATGAAAAATCCATTCCAAAGCAAAGATATAAGAAGGAATCCTGAAAAGATAATTATATTTGGTAATTGTTCACTGCTGTTCATTCCATAGGGGACACATAAATAATCTTTGTACATTTGTATGTCCATGCGATATTTAATTTTACTTTGAGCATCAGAGTTGTTATTCATCAACAAATGGAAATTATATTATGTAGATGGAGTATTAGAAGTTGAATGTTGTTTGATTATAAATTGTATATCAAGCTAAATGGAACAGTTTTTATTTTTTTTTCCTATTGAATGACCTGAATTATATGTGTGGCTTAGATGATAAGAAAAAAGTAAAAATTTAGCAGTTACATGGAAATATTATGTTTAAAGTCATATGTCATCAGGCAATGCCATAGATTGATAAATCGTTTAGTTTACGTGACAACAGAAAAAAAAAGGCAGAAAATACCAAAGGACAATAAAAAATCATGTCAAAAAAAAAACCAAACAATACCATGGCCAAAAAGAAAATCAGACAATACCATGGCCAAAAAGAAAAACAGACAATACCATGGCCAAAAAGAAAAACAGACAATACCATGGCCAAAAAGAAAAACAGACAATACCATGGCCAAATATGAAAAACAGACAATACCATGGCCAAATATGAAAAACAATGACAAGAGAAACAACTGTCTACAAAACACAAAAAAACACTACTCAGAAAACAGGGATGATCTCAGGTGCTCTGAAAGGGTAAGTAGATCCTGTTCCACATGTGGCAACTGTCATGTTGTTCATGGCTCATGAGCAGAAGCTGTAAAAAGTAATCATCAATGAAAAAAATTCACATTGATATATAGTTTACATTTAAAAAAAAAAGTCTAGGCTATTTTTCCAACTTCCCAAAGCATATTTCTGAAATTAGAAAAATTGCTAGATTTAATAATTAAAGGGCATTAAAATTATATGAAACATACATGTATTATTGTTTTGAATTTCAGCTTGAAGTAAAAGATCGAGATAAAACAGCCACATGCAAGTCAATAAACGATCCTCATATGACTACATTTGATAAACTGTAAGAATTGAATTGTTTATGAACATTATCTATTGTTTTATATAACCATTAAACAAATCACATTTGTGTAGCATTAAATTATTATTTTTTCCAAAAACCAGATTCTAATAACTAGGAAAATGTTTAGTATGTATTGTTTCTTATTAGTGTAATACCATGTTTGTGGATTTCATGGGTTTAGGTGAGCCACAAATTCAAATTTTCAATGAAGCACACATTTCTTAAAGGCTTGTATGCAGACTTTTGCAGTACAGCGAAATTACTTATCCAGGAAAAAATGAACTTTTTCCTCAGTGCACAAAAATTGGTACCACAAAACTTAGATTAATACACAGTATATTCATGTTATTATTTCCAAAGTCTGAATCGACAAATATTAAAACTTACAAACTTTTTATGATTTATATTATTAATGACAGAGTTTATAAATCAGTCTCTAAATTTTTTTGAAATATTCTTTTATTTCTTAAAAGTTGATAATTAAAATGGCTATATGATTTTTGATTTCATTTTTCTACAGGAAATACAATAACTTCTTTGAGGGAGAATTTGTTCTGTACAGACACAAGACTCTGCCATATGCTGTAAGTTTGTATGGTTCAGTTTCAGATTTTGATTAGAATTTCTAGAACAGCAAGATTGTACCAGACACCACATGCAAAATATCCAGTGTATAACTTGAAGAGATAGTTAAGAATATCATTTTTTTCTCCCATAAAAACCAAGCAATTGAAAAAGTCCCCCCTTAAATTCCAGGAGTTTTGACCTATATATGGCTTAATAGTTATATATGGCAAAAAGTTAAATATGGCATAAAGTTATATATTGCAAAAAGTTATATATGGCATAAAGTTATATATTGCAAAAAGTTATATATGGCATAAAGTTATATACAGCAGTATCATTTGGAATACAACCACTTGCAAGAAAAAATACATACACAATACAGTTACAATGAATGTAAAACTTTAAGCATATGGAGTAGATTTAACTGATACATCAGTCATACAAAAAAGGAACAACATTTCTGAAACTGGTTTCTTGTCTCGGATGCTTGTAAATGTGTGGCCTCAAAAGCTAGTAAATGTGTCCCAATGGTTGTTTTAACCTTTTTATTACCAGAGTATTTTCTCTTAAATGATAAAGTCATAAAACTTAATATTCTGTCAATTTGCAAATTAATTAAAATTTATATCTTTGAATGTAACAGGTCCATGTATTCTACCTAAATTGCAATGGACATGCTTCATGTAATTGTGCCGTAGCCGTCCAGTCTGGCGATGACGTCATATTGATCGACATGTGCGAACAGGCTAAAAATAAAGAGTATACTAAAAAGGGAAAGAAGAAATCGAAGAAGCTGGATATAAAAATGTTCCTAAATGGAGACCTTACTGAAGGAACTATTGTGGAAAGAATAGGTGGAGGTAAAACTTACAAGGTAAGAATACATGTACACAAGGAATTTGATTATGTTTATATACCTCCATAATTTTAGTAAGAGTTATTCTGTGTACAGCTATTAAAAATGTCCCCTGTTTGAAAAAGACAAAAAAGGTCTTTGAATCTCAAATGCTTTTTGTTATATAATATATCTAATATAAATATGTCTATACTGTATGTATTAATCAATTTTTTCATTCATTTAATTTTTCTCAGGAAAGACAAATTTCTAGTTTACTCTCCATTAATGAAGATTTGTTAATATTATAAAACAATTTAATACAATTCTTCCAAAAATATGTGGAATCTGCTATCAATGAGGTAATTTGTTGACAGACCTGTTTTCTTGTCAAGATTTTTACCTGTTTCTCAAAAAAGGTCAAACTGGCCTTATAAGTGTTTCACTGGTTTTGATTTACATCATTTATTTTCTAGCAGAATGATGTAGCTATTTTTATCCTTAAATAGAAAAAGACCTATCCTGAATGTGACATTAAATTTGACAGAGCATTTTTTTGCTCATTGGATACAAGGTGTGCAATTGGAGGCAATTCCAAAAATTTCCAATTCAACATTGAGTTGCATTTTTTTTGCCTTAGTTCCTGCTTACATTTTTTTGTAAAGATTTATAGTACCTCTTGCAACTCTTGAGCTATATTTAAGAATATAAAAATAATTCCAGATTTACCTACCAACTGGAGCTTATATAAAGGTGAAGAAAGGAAAGAAGAGAACAAGTCAATTTATAAATGTACAAATGAAAGCCTCCTCGTCAGATTTTGGAATGACTGAAGGTATGTAACTCACTACATATAGAATAATGACATTTTTACTTTTGATACTGACTTTATCAGCAAGAATATCTAGCTAGCCCAATAAGACAAGCTGATATTCTAGCTGATAAAGTCAGTATCAAAAATAAAATGCCATTATTCTTTTTATCAGCTATTTGTCTTAGCTATATGTTTTTTTGGTTGAGAATATAAAATAAAACAAAATAGGTTGTAAAACTATTTTTTCGTGATAGTTGTTCAGTTGTATGAATGAAGTCACATGCATTTCGTTGATAAATTGACGCAGATGGTCATGAACATGTGACGTCATTGCCTAATATTTTCGAGTATCATATCCTGTCCATGATCTAAAAAATTTAGGCAGTAAGATCAGAGGGAAACTGTACAAATTACAGATAAAGTATGATATTTGTAAAGCAGATCATAACTCTTTAAAAAACAATTTTTAAAGGTAGATAATGTAGTTTGGTTTTAAGTTGATCTTCATTCTTATATGGATATATTTTGTCCAGCAGGCAACTTTTCAACCCTACTCTGGAATTAGAACATGCTAATGTCATTTGAATAAACATTAGCATATTGAACCTTATGTTCTGATATCTGACACATTTATCTGTAAGCAGATTTTCCTGAAACTGCAATAATAAATATCACATTTTTGTCCGTTCTTCAAAAATTGCAATAATCAATGCACACAATAGTTTCTGAATTTACAGTACATACCATAAATCGAGGCTAGCTCAAAAAATGTAACCCCAAGGGAACAAGGATTGCTTGGTGTGCTTCTGAGCCATTGTAACAGTTTTATCAAAATCTTATTCTGTCCTGTTTGACATCTTAGCTGAAATTTTAAAACATTAAATGTAAAGGAAGATTTTATATTTTTTTTACTAGTCTATAACAATTTTTAATAAAGAGCATTCCAATGAAATCTTTGTACATTTTATATGTATGTAAAGTCAGTCACTGTTTCATTCTTGCTGATAGGTTTATGTGATGTATTGAATTAATAAATCTAACTATTGATTAAGGGTTTTACAGTGGGATGTCAGCTACTGATGTTTCTGTGCAATTACTTATCAACCATTCAACCAATGCTTTTCATATTTTAATATGTTGTCAGTGATGACAGAATTGAGGTCACTTTTGATATTGAAAATTTTCATTTTTCTGTTCAGGAATTAATAATAGTGTCACTAAAAAATGTCATAAAAAACAGTTTGTTGTGATTGTGACAACCTGTTTATGGTTTATATGGTGTGTTTAGGTTATTTATGTAAGTTTATATAGTGCATTGTTTATGTTTGTAGGTTTATATGGTGTATTGTTTATGTTTGTAGGTTTATATAGTGTATTGTTTATGTTTTTAAGTTTATATGGTGTATTGTTTATGTTTTTAGGTTTATGTGGTGTATTGTTTATGTTTTTAACTTTTTATGGTGTATTGTTTATGTTTTTAGGTTTATGTGGTGTATTTGACGATGATAAAACTAATGACCTGACACTAAGAAGTGGACTGATCTATGGTAGCAATGAAAAAGAACCGAAAGGCTTCTCTAGAGATTGGAGGTAGGATTCCTATTATCAATTCTATGATCCCTATTGTCAAGTCTATGATCCTTATTATAAATTCTATGATTCCTACTGTCAATTCTATGATTCCTATTGTCCATTCTATCATTCCTATTGTCAATTCTATGATTCTTATTGTCCATTCTTTCTATGATTCTTATTGTCCATTTTTTCTATGGTTCTTATTGTCAATTCTATGATTCCTATTGTCCATTTTTTCTATGGTTCTTATTGTCAATTCTATGATTCTTATTGTCAATTCTATGATTCTTATTGTCCATTTTTTCTATGGTTCTTATTGTCCATTCTTTCTATGATTCTTATTGTCCATTTTTTCTATGGTTCTTATTGTCAATTCTATGATTCTTATTGTCCATTCTATGATTCCTATTGTCAGTTCTATGATTCTTATTGTCCATTCTATGATTCCTATTGTCCATTCTATGATTCCTATTGTCAATTCTATGATTCCTATTGTCAATTCTATATTCTTATTGTCCATTCTATGATTCTTATTGTCCATTCTATGATTCCTATTGTCAATTCTATGATTCCTATTGTCAATTCTATATTCTTATTGTCCATTCTATGATTCCTATTGTCAATTCTATGATTCCTATTGTCAATTCTATGATTCTTATTGTCAACTCTATATTCTTATTGTCCATTCTATGATTCCTATTGTCAGTTCTATGATTCTTATTGTCAATTCTATGATTCCTATTGTCAATTCTATATTCTTATTGTCCATTCTATGATTCCTATTGTTGTGAGTATTCAATTACTTGAAAAGTATCAATATGATTAAAATGAAATGTTTTCCTGTTTTAACATGCATGACAATTTTACATATATGATAATTATTTTAGAGTACCAGCATCAGAAAGTTTATTCAATGGTTACTGTCCAACCAAAGCCAAGACAGTAGATATTGGTATGTACTGTAACTGTATGGAGGACGAGACTTACGAGTGTGCTGTAGGGATGGACTATCAGGAATGTAAAGAAATTGAAAAAAGGAAAAAAAAATCTTACAAGAAGAAAGGTATTATAATGAGTAGTGTTTTGATCTGTTTATCTTCATGTCTTTTTATAAAACTTGCCTCCTTCATTTTATTTTTTTTCAATTTTTCAGTCATATAAGAAATCTAGAAGTGTCCCGTTAATACTCTCTATTTATTTTTTGAAACCCTATGTTTATGCTATACATGTGTTTTTCAAGAATTCAGGCACAATTAGTTGAAATCAGTTTAAAATAAGTAAAGTAATTGTCACTACTAAGAGTATATTTTAGAACATAAAGTGATTCACATTTTAAACATCAGTCAGGTTCACCATACTAGGAAATCAGTTCAAATTAATAATATTGAATTGTTTTTAAACATGCACTAGCTTAGTTTGATTAGTATTATGACATTGTATGAAATGTAACTTGTCATGCAGGAAAAAAAGATGTAACTGCACAGCTGATAGCCAAGGCAGAGACACCAGTTGCAAGATGTATTTCTACTGCAAATATCATTACTTTCGAGTTTGATATTAACTATGAACAAGGGGTAAGTGATTGTTTTATATTGATGTAACGCTACACAAATGATATAATCATCTCTGATATTGTACCTTGGTTATAGCCTAGTTATTTTCTTTTCACAACCACTGTTGTCATATTTTTTGCCATTTGCTCCTTTTTTCACCATATTAATTTAACTATGTCTGTAATAAAGTTGAGAACACATAACATGACACAGGGTAATTTCATATTTTATAAATGTATATAAGTGTAGATATTTGATAAATGTAGACATCATTTTATTACAACATGTACAAAACTTGGTCAGTTTATATAATTTTTATGTATTACCATTACAATAGGTGATAGATTTAACATCTAGAAAAAAAGGAGGAAATCCAAAGTGGTAATCAAAATCATAAGCTACAGTAATATAGGCACACAACTACCTTGTAAAAATAAAAAGATGAAAAGACAACAGTCCAGAAAATACTACACAGAAAACTGAAGAATCATGTAATGGATCTGTAAAAATAATAATCTTATACTAGACTATTAATGATCATATGCAAGCACATAGTGGGATTGGATGGCAATTGAATTATTTTTGTTTGTCACAAAGTCCCCGCTCACCTCATCCATATTGTTTTTTTTCTGAAATAGCCCTAAGAAATATGTAACATATCAATGATGGGAGACCATTTGATAAAAAGTCTTTGTTATACATGTACGTGGGTATTACTGGTAATGATCTACTGATGTACGTGGGTATTACTGGTAATGATCTACTGATGTACGTGGGTATTACTGGTAATGATCTACTGATGTACGTGGGTATTACTGGTAATGATCTACTGATGTACGTGGGTATTACTGGTAATGATCTACTGATGTACGTGGGTATTACTGGTAATGATCTACTGATGTATGTGGGTATTACTGGTAATGATCCACTGATGAACGTGGGTATTACTGGTAATGATCCATTGATCAGACCATAAGTTAAATTGAGGTTTTATAAAATGATTTGAAAAAAGCATCTTAATATATTCATTATAAACTATAATTTGATTTAACTACAGGAACTCTCATGGCCTACAAAAAGTGGTATAACTTTAACAATGGCCAGAAAGATTTGTGTAGAATATATACAGGCCAGACCAGTTGCCCAGAGGTGTATAGCCTTACCTGGTATGGATGAAATATTTGATCTGACAGTAGCAAGCTGTATAGAAGATATACAAGTAAGTTTGTTACAAACACTTATTTGGAGGTTTAGATATATTATTTCATTTTATTTTGCATTGCCTGGTTAACAGGACTTTGGGAGATGGGATGGGGGTGAAAGCAAGATAAAGGCATTGTCAGTACGTAATGATAAGTTTTCTGATATGATCTAAATGATAATAAGTACCTATGATAGATCATTGATATTTGGTAAACAGTAGTTTGAACATCAATGCTTCTCAACTGCACACAATATATAAGTCCCCAATGGTTATGAAGAATTATTTATATCCCATGGAAGGTGAATCAAAGACTTTTAAATTGGTATTGCTGCTTCTTCACAAAGCACACAGAATTTTAGGATAAGAACGAAGACGGTAAGCTTGTAGTCAGAATGATGTATCCAGGTACATGTCTTCTTATGGAATATTACTTTTTGGGTGAACACAATAAAAATCCTGCTCAGTTTATCAGTCTGGTGTAAAACATGACTTCTACTGATGTCACATGAACAAGTTCTTGTCTTATATAGGGTTTAATGGGTAATCTATCTGTGATTAAACATCCATTCATCTATTGAAAGTCAAATCATTAACAGCTTTGAATAAAGATTGACTGGTATGTTAGCCTTAAACGAAGAAAAAGAAAACTTAGTCATATTTCTGTCATTTTCTTGACTATTTCAATGGTAGATAATGAGGGAAACTAGATGCAAGATTAGGAATCAAGATTTTTTTTGTATACTTATTTGCAAGATGCATAAAAGAAGTTTGTATTTTTCCGTAGATCACTGATGATATATCATGGACTTTTGAAGCAGTTGAGGATGTAACAGACACAGGACTGATTATTATAGAAATAGATATAGATTTTTGGGTAACAGTTGGTGACGATGTAATACCAGATCCTCAGATTGCAGATAACATCTGTCCAAATGAATGTTCAAATCATGGATTATGTAAAGAAAGTAAGTGATAACGTTTGAAATTATTTTTGTAATAAATAGTAAGCAAGATAAGAAAAAGCACTTTTGACCGAAAATATAAAGGTAAGAAATTGTTTTAATATCTTGTCAAAACATTACAACTTAACATCATTTTTTGTTATTAAACTTTAATGAAAAGTACACCTGCTTTTAAAAAAACAATTCATGTTCTATTACAATCATAGGTTTGTGTGTAAAATGATTGATTATATTACAGGTGAATGTATCTGTTTTGATATATGGATTGGTGACGACTGCTCTATTGACAGTACTTTACCACCAGAGGTCACTTACATCAGCTCACAGAACCCATGTGATAACAATGTGAAGAAATACAAATGTTTGGAGCCAGTTATTGTTGGTGCAAACTTTGCTGACACAGACAATCTTACCTGTCACTATGAAGTTTTATATGTAAGGAATAGTTGTCGAACACAGCTTCAAAATCTTTTGGGCTAGGTTTTCTGCGAGAATGGGTTTTTTCCCATAATGTAATATGGTTTAAGTTTGCTGCATGTAAACTTTTGAGATTTTCACGGCCAAACTTGTTTATAAGGTTTAGATTTTTGAGGGTATTTTTGGTTCTTATTATGCTCTTCATTAATGTTTAAGTATATGCAGGGACATATTTTTGCGATTTTATTATAATTGATATAATTTAGACCCCAAAAACCCCTCAAAATTACCTATTGTTGTTAAATTTTGCAAATTTACCCAATGGAGTCAGTCCAAATCATGACACCAAGCTCTTATGATAATTTCTACATAATTTTAAAGCTTCTATTCTAAAGACTAAATAAGCTAGGCAACATATATACTGATATCACATGAATTTATTTAGTAAATTTACAAGCTTCAAAATATACCTTCTTCTTTGTTATTAGAGTAACAAATTCCCTTATAAATAAAAGCTAGTTATTCATATATCTATGACCATTTCAGAACAATTTGACAAGTACTGGAGAAATGGGAACAGTTCTGGCTGAGTACATCAATGAAGATAGTGTCAGCTGTGCTCTACCTAGAATTGCTATCTATAACATCACGGTCAGCAATGATGGTATTGTGTACAGCGACTGGGTCACTCATCTGGTTTACAATGGGTATTGTGACACCTGTACAGAAGATGATGGTTGTACTATAAGGGTGAGTATAGTGTTTTGATAACAGACACATTTACAAAGGTTGTTGCATTAAATGAACATGGACAAGTCTCAAACAAATCAAAGGTTGATTTAAACAAAAAATAATCATATTTTGAAATTATAAATAAGTTTAGAATTGGAGAAGAGTATTTACATATGAATAAAAGAGATGTTGGGTGTGTGTCAGTTAGACAGCAATCCAAAAATTAAAACAATAAGAGTACATCTAGAGGTAAACATATAGTCTTAAACAATAGCCAGGTGTCTATACAATATGTCATGCTCTAAATCATCCTGACTATTAAATTTGTTAATAAATTAGATAGAAACAATCAGAGACCTGCCATCAACACTAAATTTTCAAAATAACAAATAAGCAATAAAATACGAAATAAGACCACCACTTATTAGGTAAGCAACTTGTACATGAATATATGGTGGGGGTGTTAACGTAGTTCTATTTTAGATCTCAAACCTTCCCCTAATTTATCTCAATTAGAGAACTAACAAAACGTAATAAAAGAACATATACCATAATCAGACTTGTATAGTTCGCACTGGTACATTGTCCACACCCCTTCTTGCCACGAGAATTCAGGTAAAAAAAACTTTTTGTAACTGTTAGAAAACGTCTAATGAAACTCCGGTAATTTCAAATCCTGTTTGATTGTTTGCAGTATTTTCATGGAAAAACCTGTTTTCCATCATCAAATAGAAGTTGAAAATGCTTATAAATGTTTCTAGAACACTTCACGAGTGTTTAAATAAGTCAAAATCACAAAACAAAACAATTTAGAAACTTGTGTATGTTTAAACCGGAAGTTCGTATAGCACGTGTAAATGAAAATAAATACAGTGGGAGCGTACGGAAAATCTGTACTTAAAAGATATCGCTAGAATACGACTTTGAAAGTAAAACAGTTCCATCCTTGAGTAAAATAATGTTTAACATATCTATCACATTAATGTTTGAAGGATCTTAAGCTAAAACAAAACACATGCGTCAGTATGAAACACCAAAACAGAACGAATAACCGATTACGTTTTGTAGTTTATACATCGTTATGCATAAGCTGGTTCCCGGTTGACTTCTACACTTTTTTTGTTCCGTTAAATTCAAGCAGATTTCAGTTGATTTTAAGCAATGCAGTGAAAAGAAAGGAGAAATTTGTAGTGAAGCATTTAATTTTGAAATTTATCAGTTTATATTTGATATTGAAAAAAAATTACATATTAATATGGATTAGGTAAAATTATTAGTTTTGAAAATAATAAGAGCGCCCTCTACAATTTCAATAACAAACATGGCGGAACATAAACAAACCTCGCGAAATCGAATTTTTTCTCTTATTTCTTGCTTATCGTACTCTATAGTCCGCACCCCTGTCTGGCATGTTCAATTTTGGAGGATAAAACTGCTGACTATACAAGCCTGAATTCGGTAGTAAAAATCAGTAACCGACAACCTTTACTTCTAACAGTATAATACATAACAAAAAACAGAAAATATTCAACAGTATTATACTGTATTAAACAATGCTTGCAATTACTGAAAGCAAGCTCAAAGTACTTAGCCTGTCATCAAACATTCATTGACTGAAGTACATTTTGTATAAAGCGCTAAAGTTAAAGCACTTCATACCTAAAATGTTTGCACATTCAACACTTTTACAACCCTATAAAATTACAAAAAGAAATTTGTTTTTATGTTACAATCATGAAATAATAGTTTAATCAAGCATTTAGTTTGTTTTTTCTTTGTATTGTTTTATCATTGTCACGGATTGCATGTACAGTCATTGATGTTGAATTTTATACGGAAATAAAATATAACTTTGGGAATGCCTAGGCCAATCAAAATTACAGAATCATATGAAACTTACATGTAATGTAAATATTCGATATTGCAGAATGATATCTGCTATATTGATGGGGTGTGTTATGAAAATGGATTCATATTACCAGCAGACCCAAGAGTGGGATGTAGGATTGCTATCTCAGTAACAGTTTGGACTGTCATCCAAGGTAATATAGTAGTCTTTTAAACAAAACAAAGCTGATAATAATAGCCTTTAAACAAAGATGTTCCTATTTAATTTCCACCCTTGATATATTATAGGATCAAACACATTTTTCTAGAGGTTGTTGATGTGTAAACTGGGGTGATTAACTCACAAACTGAATACAAGTCTGAAGGACTTTTTATGTAAAGTTTGTGAGTAAGCAACCCAGTTTACACTTCAATAACCTCTAGAAAAAATGTGTTTAATCCTTATAATTCTTAAGCCAAACATTCACAATTTTTAATTAGCATTTTTTTGTTCAATGGCCTCTATTTACCATCAAATTCACAATTGACATGTTGTTACCAAGGAGTTAACCGCCATATTGACTTTTGAAAATCCAAAAATGTTTGATTTATGCAATATAATCTAAAATGAAAGAACATCTACCTCAAAAAGTTCATGTCATGACAATGAGATATTATCGGCATTTGAAGCGTACCAGTAACGGAATAATCTTCAGCTTGAGACTTTTCATTTATATTACCTCATGTTTTGCCATGACCTTAAAATCATTCATGATATTTCGCGGAATTTTATTTTATTTTTGATTTCATACACTTTCTATAAAGTTTTAATTATGCTAATGCATTATTTCTTTTTGTTATGCAATAAAAAGTAAATAACAGTTATGTCTCTATTTGTTTTCCAATCTCAATTTGCTTAGAACATCTGGATCCCATGCATGTGTATCATGCATGAATAGATTACAGTGAAGGTTACAAAAGTAGTTTCGTCAACATGGTCTATAGAAGTGACAAACCAAAGGAAAAAATTATAACCTACCAATAAGATTCAAGTATTTGTAAATATGCGAATCATATAAGAATTTAAAAAAAAAATTATATTATTTCGTTAATGTACTTTTATTTAGAGGATAACATTTTTGTGGATTACTTTGTTAATCAAAACGATGAACAGATATATCAAGTAAAATGCTTATTTTCTCCATGATTTGTTATGTGCAACTCTGTCACAATTAATTCTTATTAGAAAAAAATCAATAACTTTTCCATTAACAATGAAGATTTTGATGTAAGACTGAATTAAAATACTTCAGAGTAAAAACTAAAATGATTTGTAGAAAAAAACTCAATATTGATATATAAAACTTGTAAACAAAGTTTTTATATTAATTATAAGACAACCATCTTTAATATGTTGCATTTTTCAGTGGACTCTGTGGTTGAGTACCAATTATTCTTCATCAGAATGGATGGGACATCATTGGTTGTGCCTTCAGGTACGATTGCCACTTTTGGTGGAATGTCACTGAATCTTAATCAGAACGATAAGTTAGCATTAAGTTTTAATGGAGCTGATCAGTATTTAAAGGTCGTAGATAGTGCAGGAGGATGCCTCTATGACCCTGAGCAGTGCTTTTTAGGAATTACCCTATCGTTTACCATTAAATTCAGATCATTAAAAGAAAACACATATTACTATACTAATTGTGGAGATCAATCAAATTCTGCTGGCTATGCAATCTATTATAAAAATGAAAGATTGTACTTCAAGGTCAGTACAAGGACAAGAGAATGGACAGTATTTATTTCTGATGTAGAAACTGATAGATATTATGACATCCTTATGTCATGGAGTGTTCAGTTTGGATTAAATATTTACATCAATCTGAACAAAGTGGGAGATACCACAGATTATCTTCAAAGAAATGTAGAAAACCCAACCCAATGTGATTTGTATGTTGGACGTCCCAATGGAGCTGGGGAGTATGCTGACATAGTGATGGAATACTGGCATATTTTGTTGGCTTCCAGAGAAGTTCTCATATCTATAGGATTTGTTATTGGTGAGTTTTAAAAAAATACTAAAACAAAATTTGATATTTCACAAACTTATTTGTTGACTTTATGGTTGCTTAAATCATTTAGTCCCTATTGGATAGATAGTTTTTTCTTATTGACACTCATACCACATTTTATTTTTATATTGATATCTAATTTTTAACTAGTGATCTGGTAAGCAGATTTATTTCTGGCAGACCCACTTACTTTGTATAATCAACTCCTAGTTATTAATCCTGAGCTTTTACTGTGACATGACTGTAAGTTTTACTCTCCCAACTATTGCAGTTCATTCAAAATTCTGACCTAATTACAATTTATTTTATAGTAAGATTCCTCGATATGGAAGATGTGCACCTCAGTTTGTGCATACATTTGGCGAATTTTTTCAGGTTTCCAGATTTTGGAACTTAGTTTATTTGGTTGGAGCAGCAATAAATTGAAACAACTCATTCTACAGTTTACAACCCTAAGCCTTCATACGATCATACTTCCTGGATTGATTGTTGGTATATAATGCCACTTTCTGCCCTCTTGCTTATATCACGGCAGGCAGTTTTTATTTGTGGAGGAAGCCTGAGTGCACATAGAAAAAAATTGTTCATTGGCAACAAAACTTGCATTCATAGTCCATTAAGATTATAATCAAACACACCTTTTCATTAGTGGGGTTAGAACTAACAACTGCAGTGTTGACAGGCTAGTGATACTGTATTACCTAGACCACTCGGCCCCCAAGGCCCCCATGATTTCTGGAATATTTGTAGGTACTTTGAAAGTGTCCACCTCACTTTATGAAGATATTAACGATGCAAATCTTGTTTAAATGGTACAATATTAACTTCTATGGTAGTTATGCATAAACAGGAAAACCAGTTCACTACCAAATTGAATGTGTCACAATATTTATATTTTTACATTACAGGTTATCCGTCAGTTAGGAATCCTCCAGTTTTAATACCAGCTCTAGATGAACATGGAGAATCTAAATTTACATGTGACTTTGATCGACTGTCTGGTTATGATGTCAAATATACTGTCAAGTTTTATTTCAATGAAGACATACTTAGAGAGATTACAATAACAAGAGATAATGATTTTGCCATTATTGATGAAAATGATTTCCATGAGCAGTTGTATGGCACTGCTGTAAGTTCCTATATTTATCTTTCACTTTTATGCTTCAAACTTTAATCTCTTTTGAATTTTTCACAATTGGTTAACACAGATCTTTTAATTGCTTGTGTTTTGTTAATGTGTTTGCTTCTTGATGATGGTTTTATAGCAATGGTGTGTTAATATGATTAAAGGGGAATGTGGAGGTATGTGTCAATAAGACTGCAACCCAAGCACACAAAACATTTGAATACATCCTTAGGTCAGCTTAACTCAATTATATTTTATTCCTTTAATCTTTTGTAGAAATATTTCTCACTTATGTTCTCCTTAAATGGACCAGCCCCTTAAATGGACTAGCCCTTACACATTGTAATGGACCCGACATACACATTGTAATGGACTAGCCCTTACACATTGTAATGTTAGAATTTGGGTGTAGGTTATCAGAATGTTCTTTGTGTTTCTTTTTTCACATTTTGAAATTTGCACTGACTATTTCAGATATCTTGTACAGTACAAGTTTGCTATGCAGATAGCTGTGCTCAAAGTAAAGGTGAAGTGAAAGTCAGTAATACTGTTTATGTAGCATTCAAGGTAAGACTTATTTATATAAAATAAACTACAAGCCTTGTTTTGAGGGATTCCCAGTATCCAATCCTTTAATTTTTCATACCAAATACCCACCCAAATTATTTTAAATATTCCATACAAGTAATGTTTATTAAAATTATATACATCTATAAAATGACATGAACAAGTCATTGATAGAAGCACCCTATATACTGTATCCCTGAAACTCTGAAAAACACTCAAGGGAGAGTACAAGAAGGTGTATTTAGATTTCTATTTAGCATCTTAATGCTTTATTCAGATGGACAAGTCTTAGTTATAAATAAGTTATGGTATACAATATGATTAAAATTATAAAACGAGGACTCTCATAACAACTACCTTTTTGACATTGCTGCAGTAATTTAATGAGATTGACATATTTCAGTGCCTAAGGCACTAAATCCTATTACATTTATTATTTTTTGCATAATTGTTAATTTTCAGTTTTCTCAGGAGGGAAGTATCGTCCTTCATGAAGGTCAGCCACCTACAGAGCTTACTATTCAAAGCTACATCCCACCAAGATTATTCTGTGAGAGAGGCGCTAGGGAATATTCATGTAAAGTAGAACTGAAAGCTTCCATCAGACCAGCAAATGAACTCCAATGTTCAGATGGAGCAGATCTAGCCCAAGTTGTGTTTTTCCAAACCGGTGAGTCTGCTGCCGATACTTGTGGCACTGAAGTTTCTACAACAGAGTGGAAAGATGAGTTTAAACTCTTCATGAAAGCCAGAATAGATGGTATTAATGATGGAGATAAGAAGAGATCACTACAATTGGAAGCTGTTGTTACTCAAGGAGATGGTGTTGTTAAATATGACATTGGTCGTATAGAACTGGACATTATTGACAGAGACAGACGGGTCGTTTGCAGGTCACGTGGTCATCCACATATAAAGACATTTGACAAGAAGTGAGTTTTATATTTTGTTATTTCAATTTTCCTATAATAATTATTTTTATTTGATGCATATTATGATAAGATAGAGAAATGAATGCATGTTAAGATGAGACATGTTTTATATGCCAAAATGTCACGGTACATGGATTTATCGGTCTAAAGATTAGTAAATTTTCATCTTGCATCAGAGTTTATCCGTAAGAGGTTTGTTAATTTCATACTTTTCAGTAGAAATAAAGTAAATTTTATCTAATATTTCGACTGATAATTGACTGTTTTCTATTGGATTGAGCACTTTTTTACCCCCAGAGTCGAGACAATCCTGTTAATGTTATTTTTTTCTTTGCTATAACACACACATATGTATTAAAAGCAAGTACATTTTGTAAATGTAAATAAACAACAACAAAAAATTGGTATTTATAACAAATTTTACCTATTTAAAATACTGCAAATTCAGAATTATTGCAAGGTTTTTATTTATGTGAATAATGCGACTGGGTGAGTATCGCAATTATAAGAACTTGCATTCTGATATTTCATATATATACCTGTATGCAGATTTTCCTGAAATTGCAATAATTAATCTCATATTTTTGTCCAATCATCAAAAATCACAATAATGAATGCACACAATAATTTCTGTATACACAGTAACACGGTGTAGAATGGTAACGGACTTATCGGTTTTTTTTCAGCGTTTCCGCACTAATCGGGTTCGGCAACGGACTTATCGCGTTTTCAGATGACAACATTTGGCGTAAGTGGTTATTTCTTTCAACTTGTATTAAAGCAGAATTGATATTTCCAAATAAGCTTGATGTCATGGAATGGGGAAATTATTTATGTTGCTGGCTAGCTAATCATATATTCATGGGAAGCTACGATTTATTTCAAATTGTTTCCACCAACGTGGTACCCGAACTTGAAAACAAACATTTTTCATGGAAAGATGTCTAATTGAAGCGTGTTTTAAGCATGCTGTTTTCTTTTCCAAGTAAATTTTTGGTTATTATTCATTAAATGTAGACATTTTCCCTTTCGGAACTGTTTCATGCACTCTTAAGGTCTTAAATGATGGTTAATATGAAAAATTAGTGGCACCGGACTTTTTGTGTTATTAGCACCGGACTTTTTGTGCGCAAATGAATATGGAGACTCCTATCTTCTCAGTCAGTCTATGTGTTTACTCTGCCTGGGTTAATCAACTCTTACTTTATACATTAATCACACATCACGCAATGATATATTTTATTAATCCACAAACAAATGTGTGGGATTCTATCAGTATCTCGTCCTCATAGCAGGAATTTAAGGTTTCTAGTCCATATAATTATGACGTCTGGGAAGGCAATTCTAAATTTTTGCCTTGACGCCCTTCTGCAACGATGTAAGGCGTCAAAGAAAGAAAAAAAATATAATAAATAGCCTTTCAAGACGTCATAATTATGATACGGCCTTCAACAATGAGCATAGTCAGCTATAAAAGGCCCCGAAATGACAATGTAAAACAATTCAAACGAGAACTTTTTAACGGCCTTATTTATATAAAAAAATGAACGAAAATCAAATGTGTAACACATAAACAAACGACAACCACTGAATTACAGGCTCCTGACTTGGGGCAGGCACATACATACATAATGTAGTGGGGTTAAACATCACGGTTAGCGGGATCCCAACCCTCCCCCTAACCTGGGACAGTGGTAGAACAGTCCAACATAAGAATGAACTATAAAAATCAGTTGAAAAGGCTTAACTCATCAGATGGACAAAAATACAAGTGGACGTGGCCGGGTACTTGTACATCCCAACAACAAAAAGACACTAGGAACAGATCTGCGAGTACTCGCAGTTAACTGACAACTAGTTCAAAGCCACTAACAACTAATTAAACAATCATGCATCTAAGACTAAATGGGTTAATGATTTAGGTTGTCACAGTTATTCACCAGCTCCATCAACAATTGTTTTTCATGACTGAAACATAAAGCTTCACTCATACATGCATCATTATGAATACATCGAAAGAAGACTTGGTATGAATATATATATTTAGATATATAAATCATGTAACGTAAAAAAGGGTAAAATTGAATTGAATGTTGCTGATTGTTTTTTGACATCCTTGCCCTTGGCCTTGCATTTAAACGAGAAACATTAATATTAACCTGTCTTTTCTATTACGCCGGAATGAATGTGTCTTTTCGAAACATTCATCAATAGACCTGCACATGTTAATCTGGGAAAGATCAGAAATAAAAGCCTTATTCCTTGACCATTTGTGTTTTGTTTGGCATTGCATATGATATTACCCCATACCGGTGTACTTTTACTCAATGTCCCTTTATTTTCTATCATAATGTAAAAATCAAGATTGAAAAAAACACTTGTCCGTGATAAGTTCCAGACTTGTATATTCTAGCACAAGATGTCAAATGGTGTTTTTAAAACTTTTATTTTTCATTTCCCAAACAAACAAAAAATACGAAAACATCTTTTTTTACCCTGTTAAAACAATAAAAATACAAAAAGTCCTTTGCTCAATAAACCCCAACAGTTCCTTGCCAAAAAACACGTCATTTTAGGGAAACCCGATTAGTCCGCTGCCAAGCAATTTTTTAAAAGCTTTAATATATGATATTTTTTGTTTTTGAATGCACACAAGTGGTTCTAATATGTATTTTGCATGAAATAAAGGAGCACAAAAAGTCCACATTCTAATATACTGTGTATTTGAACAGAAACCACACCACTAGTAGCTGTGTTCGGCCGGTTGTCCTGTTCAGTGTGGAGCTCTTTGAAAAAGCCAAGAGTGGTACCAAAGCAAAATGAAAAATTTTGCAAACTTAGATCATCGGTGCCTTCCGTGATCATATAAACATAAACACTAACGACTTCTTTTCGTCTATTTGGCTCATTTTATGTCACACTGTCTGGAAACAAAACGCGATAAGTCCGTTTCCGAATCCGATTAGTGCGGAAACGCCGACAAAAACCCGATAAGTCCGTAACCATTCTACACCGTGAGTAAACTTGTCTAACATTGAACACCATATTTTGACCTTTAGATTTTTCATTTAATTTTAATTGTTTTGTTGGGCTTTTTCTCAGAAATGTTTTCTAATATCTCCTTTTATTCATATTCTTGTCTTTTTTTTCTGTAGGAAATACCATAACTACCTAGAAGGAGAGTTTATTTTATATCGTACTAAATCTAATCTGTATGAGGTAAGTCAACTTCACTGGAATTTTTACTATCATTTCCTTTAAGAAATTTAATAGTTGAAAGAATCGGTAATATTGTCAGATTTTTGTAGTAAAAAATATACATTACAACAGTCTCCTATTTTGTGGCAAGTTTTTCAGTAATTCGAAATGGAGCAGTTCAGCCATTTTATTATGACAATTGTACAAAAACTTTCTAGTCAGACTTTTATAACAACAGGTTAGATAGAATATACATCTGATTATTATTATATAATTTTATAAAATTTACCTTGTTACTATTTTATTTACATAAATTCAACCTCTCATTGTTGAGGTTGTAGTCAGAATTGTCACATGTCCTCTAAAACTAGGAATCCTTGGTATGATAGTTTCAAGTGAAGATTCGGAAATTTGCAGAGTCAGATATGTTAACAATTTCAAATTATTGTTTTGTTACCAGTCTATCTTTTTAAGCATTAAGTTTATTTGTTACATTCTTTTAGCACACTGTATTTATCTGTTTCAGGTGAGAACCTTCCAGAGGAAATGCAGATCTAATGGAAGATCCTCGTGTAATTGTGCCGTGGCCATCAGGGCTGAGGATGATGTCATATTATTTGATGTATGTGGTGCTGATTATGACTTTTCTACAACTGAAAAAGCGTTAACCAAGAAAATCTACAGAAATGGAGATTTGACAGCTGGTTTTACTGTAGAAGAAGAAAAAAAAGGAAGGTCATTCACTGTGAGTAACAAAGAAGATATATTTTGGTACACAGATTTATTGTCACTGATTATCATATTGATTTAAATATTACTTTGACGAAAAGATTTTAAAGAGTTATATGCTTCACCTAAACTAAGCTATAATTCACCACCTCAGAGTCAGACAGGTGGAAAAGAGTTTTATGCTTTATCTAAAATAAGCTCTTCTTCACCGCATCAGACAGGTGGAAAAGATTTTTGTGATCTCTGAAGAACTAATTAAGGGATTAATTAATGAATCAGTCTTTAAGTTCTTTGTAAAGTGTCTATTTACTTTTCCATATGTAGTATTACAAACACAGTAAAGGCTACTACCACTTAGTAGTTAATTTCAAACAATTGTAAATATTGATAGGTACCAGATGGTAAATAAAGTACAAGGTTTTAGTAACAATTTAATAAAAAAAATAATTTCAAAATACAGGTCAGTTTGAATATCATCATCCCAAAAGTGATTAAACTGATATTTTTTTTTTAGATTACCCTGCCAAATGGAGCATCAGTGAAAATTGAAAAGAGAAAGAAATATCTACAGGTTTGGGTTACTGCTGGACCTGTTGATTTTGAAAATGTTGAAGGTACTATATAAAGATATTGTTTATTCTTTCAGCAATTTTTTTACACTATTATAACCTAAATTACTGAAATGATATGGAAGTTTTTAGTGTATATAACAAGGAGAAAGTTTATTTTTTATTTCAATTCAACTATTTTGCACATTACTGTTTAAATATGTTTATCTATCAACTCATCTTTTCTGAATGTTTGAATATGATGTTTAGAAAACTAGAAAAATAATATTTTAAGAGGGACGATATTTCTTTATCAATATGTACCCCCATTTATATGGATGAAGCTACTCGAGTAGAAATCATTACTTTGAAAGTTTTACAGTTGCTTACCTTTTTGAATGAAGATAAAGGAGTAACAGTTGATATCTTCCGTTTGAGATAAAATTAGCATTATTTTTCGCTTAGTAAATAATCACTATAGGTTTTGATTAATTACTGTATTCTGACATGTGCCATTTGAGGAGCAGGAACAGCTTAATCTTTTACTGTGTACTGGAGTTCATCCCCTTGGGTTATGTTGCTCAATCTATAAAAAAATAAGAAGATGTGGTATGATTGCCAATAAGAAAACTCTCCACAAGAGACCAAATGACACATAAATTAACAACTATAAGTCACTGTACAGCCTTCAACAATGAGCAAAACCCATACTGCATAGTCAGCTAAAAAAGGCCCAGAAATGACAAATTTAAAACCATTCAAACAAGAAAAATAACAGCCTGATTTGTGAACAAAATAATGAATGAAAACACATTTGAATACAGCAACAAACGACAACAACTGAATTACAGGCTCCTGACTTGGGACAGGCACATACAGAAAGTGGCAGGTCTAAACTAGTTTGAAGGCGCCAACCATCCCCTAACCAGATCACATATCTTATTGATATATATTTATAGTTTCTAATGCCCCTTGATGTCTTTTTACTGTTTTTGGAAATTTATATTCTGACTTTTAGATTATATCCTGTAAATGTACGTTCAAAAACCTTTCAAAAACATTTTTAATGAATTATAGACAACTGAAAAAAGATTATAGAGAAACAAAACTTTAACTTTAATACATAACATCTCGTCTTTTCTGAGGACATTTTGTATATACAAACATGACATTTTCACACTATTAAGAATTTCTGACAAATCTCAGCTGTTGCTAAATGTTGAAATTAAGGTTTATTTTTGTTGTAGGTTTATGTGGAAATTTTGACGGCGATAAGACCAATGAGTATATGAAACCAGATGGCACCTATTTGGATTCTAGTAACAAATATCCTAATGACTTCAGTAAAAGTTGGAGGTAGGAATCAGGGATATCTGGTCTGAGAGTTATGGGACTTAAACTGTCAGATTTAAGGAAATTTTTAACATGTCCCACCATAACTGGTGAATGCTTGGATCAATATACTACAGACTTTATTTTTAGGATTATTGACAGAAGGCTCCCTTTCCAATTTTGAAGATTTTCCCATTTGTTTTTCCAGAGTTATTGGACTGTAACTGTCAGATTTAAGGCAATTTTTACATGTTGTACCATAATTGGCCTTGTAAAGTCTGCACTGGTACATTGTCTGCACCCCGTTTTCATCATGGGGAATTCAGGAAATTTTTTTTTTACTTGCTGAAAACGTCATTGGGAACTCCAGTAATTTCAAAGTGTGTGTGTGTGATCGTTTTCCATCATCAAGTAGAAGTAAACAATGCTTGTAAAGGATTCTAGAAGACTTCAAGAGAGTTAAAATAAGCCAAAATCAGAAGAAAAACAATTTTAAAAGTTGTGCTTGACATTAACCATATACTGAAACAGAATGTGTAAATTGCAAACAAATACAGTGAGAGTGTGCAGAAAATTCATAATTAATAGATACCTTTTTTGCCATTCAAGAATTATGAGAAATTAACCATTAAATGTAAGGCAATTTGTATATGCCAAAGCATATCCTCTTACAAGTTTTTCTTCTTGGCCATTTCACTGACTCCTGATTTAATGCCTTTTGAAATATTCCTATTCTTTCTTGCAATAATTTGATATGCATGGGACAGAGCCCCTATGATGGTATTGATATACAGTCTTTTCTGACATTTGTAGAGTACCAACAGAAGATACTATATATAATGGTTTCTGTGGAAATATTGATGCACCAGCTGATTTAGGCGTATACTGTGAATGTAACTCTGGGCAGGATCCTGTATGTTCCAACAACCGTGACATTACTGCATGTGCAAGAATCTCCAAGAAAAAAGGTAGTTTCTTTCTCTACAACAAGCATTTAAAAATTAACCTTCAATTCATATTTTAATCTAAACAAGTAATGTAATATTCCTAGTCATGGCTGTCCAAGAAGATGAGGATCCTGATGGGGATTCCAAAATAGAATAATTGGCCAAAAAATAAAAGTATGGAGAATAATGGCCAAAATAGGCAAAAAGATATAAACAGAAATGAAGGAGCCCCCACCCACCCCACCCCCCATTTTTCCTACTTCTACATATACTCTAATGAACATTTTAAGTGTTGTTGACTATTTTATATATTTCAGCTGTAGATATCACCAATGATTTGCCAATGGAAGAACCAGTAAAATGTAGTACAACAGTAGAACAGATTATCTTTATATTTGATATCAACTTTAATATTATTATCAATGTGAGTTGTTATTGATTTCCACATAAATCCCCAAAAAGTCAATTTCCCCGGTTTGTGGCAACTTACAGGCTATCCTCTTATTTATATATAGAATAAGTTTTTAATTACTGTTTGCAAGGAAAAAGTTAATAGAGAATGATATTAATGATCATGATAATTATTTTAAACATTGTAAAGTGTATGTATTTTTTAACTATGTTACCTTAATCTGCCAAAAAGACCTTTTCCTTAAATAAATAGTTGATACTATTTTTTATTCATTGATGTGTTCATGATTTGAATAGTTTTAAAGAAATGATAATGATTGATATTTTACAGTTACCTTCTTGGCCTGTTAATTCTATTACTGAAACCATAGCACGTGAGAAATGTACAAATGATATTAAGTTGTCAACAGTAGGCGTGGCCTGTGCCGGTTTTGGTATCATCATCGACTTTGATGACATTATTGAAGATTGTGTTCTTGATGTACAGGTAAGATTGAAAAATATCTATTATTAAGATTTGTACTTAATTTACAGATATAAAGGGGAAAAATGTCAGTCATTAAGATTTGTACTTAATTTACAGGTAAGGGGGAAAAATGTCAGTCATTAAGATTTGTACTTAATTTACAGGTAAGGGGGAAACATGTCAGTCATTCAGATTTGTACTTAATTTACAGGTAAGGGGGAAAAATGTCAGTCATTAAGATTTGTACTAAATTTACAGGTAAGGGGGAAAAATGTCAGTCATTAAGATTTGTACTTAATTTACAGGTAAGGGGAAAAAATGTCAGTCATTAGGATTTGTACTTAATTTACAGGTAAGGGGGAAAATGTCATTATTGAAGTGTGCTTGATATGCAGATTGAAAATGTCAGAGAGTTATTAAGATTTGTACTTGATGTACAAGTAAAATGAAGAAGAAGGTTAAAAAGAAGTAACAGCTTTATATATGCTGCTTTAAAATATTGAAAAGTGTCAATTCTGATATGGCTTTATATGGGGACATCAGAAAGAGATTTGAAATGAAAGTTATAAATTCTTTCTTAAAGTATCATGTGATATTCAGTTGTGCTGTATACATGTGTAAATATATTCAGTTGGGCTGTATACATGTGTAAATATATTTCAGCTTAATGGAGATTATGAGTTTACCGTATCAGCCATAAGTGAACTGAGAGTAACATGTATGTTTTCAATAGAAACCAACATAACATTGTTGTTACCAGAGGGACCAGATGAAATAGAAATACCAGAATTTGTTAACAATATCTGTGTTGATGATTGTAACGCACAGGGAACCTGTGTTGATAGTAAGTATTTCACTTCAATGAGAATGAAAAACGCTTGTTTGTTAAAATATCTGTACTTTTTTGCTCATTTTATCAGTATTGTAAATTCAGAATCTTCCCAGTTTCAGAATAATGATGACTATACCGGTATTAACAAATATATTGTCAAAAAATATAAATATTTTCATTCATGTGTCTCTCAGAAACCTGCTTTATTGACAATTTTTCAGTCAAAATCAGGAAAGTGAAGTGTTAGTAATTTCTTGTATCTATGCACATATGCTTTAAAATTTGATATTCTTGATAAAAAGATAAAGAAAAACAAGTCTTCCTTGTTAATCTAAAAAGGTGGAATGAGATAAATTTTTTTTATGACCATAATATGTATTGAAATGAATTGAAGCTATTGGTAAAGTATATGTGATATTTTCAAGATACAACGTATGGCTTAATTTGAGCATAAGGAAAAACCAAATCATACATGATTTCAAGGATTATAACTTGACTACAGTTTTGTTACTTGGGACATACACACAAAGTATATGATAGGATTAAACATGTCTGTGAATCAAAGATAAACCCCTGGATTACATTCTTGTTGCTTGGGACATACACACAAAGTATATGATAGGATTAAACATGTCTGTGAGTCAAAGATAAACCCCTGGATTACATTCTTGTTGCTTGGGACATACACACAAAGTATATGATAGGATTAAACATGTCTGTGAGTCAAAGATAAACCCCTGGATTACATTCTTGTTGCTTGGGACATACACACAAACTATATGATAGGATTAAACATGTCTGTGAGTCAAAGATAAACCCCTGGATTACAGTCTTGTTGCTTGGGACATACACACAAAGTATATGATAGCATTAAACATGTCTATGAGTGCTCAATTTAACCCTTAACCTAGGACAACTGTTTTAATGTAACTTCTTTTTCAGGTGTTTGTCAATGTAATGCAGACTACACAGGGACAACATGTGACACCATGGTAACAGATCCACCTATACTCAATGCAATATTTGGTGGAGTGGCCTGTGATTTAGACACCAATGAACATAACTGTACACTGTTTATTGTCCAGGGTGTCAGATTTATTGATAATAATACACTCACATGTCATTATGAATTAGAAAATGGGGTAAATATTATTTTTTTTTTCATTTAATGTGAATTGCTATTTGGTAGTGGCTTGACTCTATTGCAGCAGGTTATGGGTTAAATTCCAAACTGAGTCAATCCAAAGACTTAAGAATTGAAATATGCTGCTTCCCTTGCAAGCATCTGGTATTAAGGATTAAAAGAAAAAAACTGGTTGGCTAACAGTCCGAATAATATGTCAGGGTAGGGCGATATGTCTTCCTGCAAACTGTTACCATGTGGACTAGAATATTAAAAATCTGTCTCAGCATTTTGTTCTAGTACAAAGTATATTCACATCATCATCCTGAACATTTATGTATCATTTTCCACTGGATGTTAAGAATCCTTGAATTATTATTTCATATGATCTAAGGTATTCTTGTGAACATTTTAGAAGGCATCATACATAATATTGCTGAAAATAATTTTTAATGATTGATTGCTATATTGCTACAATTTAAAGGCAGACCGAAAACAAAAGACTTTTTTTCAAGTCAGAACAAGTTTTACTTATATTATTGTTAATGATCAGTACTTAGGACATAATTTTTGTTCACAGGGAACAGTTAAATTTGCTGGAGATTTCAAGACAACAGAAGAAGTGTGGTGTCCATTTAATGGAGATCTTGGTCAGCACAAACTGAGTATTAGTAACGATGGACTGATGGAAAGTAACCAGTTGACATTTGTTGTATATACTTCAGCATGTAAAGATTGTACTGACTTAGTTTGTGTAGATAGGGTAGGTATTTTGTGTTTAGACTTAGTTTGTGTAGAAAGGGGGGTATTTTGTGTACAGTCTTAGTTTGTGTAGATAGGGTATGCTAGTGTGTACACATATGTATTTACATAGAGGTATAAAACTGCTTACAAACATTTGAAAGCCAAATTAACATTTACATGTAAGTAGGTTGCCACAAAAACACCAAAAAAAAAAACCAAAAATATATTTTTGAGTATTCTATTTTTCAGGATGATATATGTACTATCAATGGAGTATGCTATGAACTTGGTGCACTTAACATGCTGAATTCTGGAGAGTTCTGTAACACCACTACTTCTACTACATCCTGGAGTACACTCATAGGTAAACAAGTCATTATATGGAATATACTTTAGTCATTTTGGTGTGTGTGAACAGGGCCTTTTAAAGCTTGCTATGGTGTATGGGATTTGCTCACTGTTGAAGGCTGTACGGTGACCTATAGTTGCTAACTTCTACATCATTTGGTTTCTGGTGGAGAGTTGTCTCATTTGCAATCATACCACATCTTTTTTTTTATATAATGAGGGTTTTTTTGTATTATTTTTTTTGAATGATCTGACAAATATTGTGTTAGTGTAGTAACGAAAAATGTTTTATTTTCAAAGGCCAATAGATGGAAATTAATATTTTTTTTCCTGGGTTAATAAACCTTGCTTAATTTCAATTTAAATTCATTTACTGTAAATATATAAGAGATTTTTATTTTGTTAAAACTCTTTTAAGTTAAGCAATTATAATGCATTTTTGTTGATTTTGCTGTATGCTGAGCATTTGAATGGAGTAATATCCACTATATGTCGTATAGACAAGGTTAATAGAACTTTGGCATGTAACTAGGGACTAATCAGAACTTTGATATAGGCATGCAACTAGGGACTAATCAGAACTTTGATATAGGCATGTAACTAAGGACTAATCAGAACTTTGATATAGGCATGTAACTAGGGCCTATCAGAACTTTGATATAGGCATGTAACTAGGGCCTATCAGAACTTTGACATAGGCATGTAACTATTGACTAATCAGAACTTTGATATAGGCATGTAACTAGGGCCTATCAAAACTTTGATATAGGCATGTAACTAGGAACTAATCAGAACTTTGATATAGGCATGTAACTAAGGACTAATCAGAACTTTGATATAGGCATGCAACTAGGGCCTATCAGAACTTTGATAAAGGCATGTAACTAGGGACTAATCAGAACTTTGATATAGGCATGTAACAAGGGACTAATCAGAACTTTGATATAGGCATGTAACTAGGGACTAATCAGAACTTTGATATAGGCATGTAACTAGGGACTTATCAGAACAATCAGTATATATCAAATTATAACAAATAATTTGTTCTATGCAATCAAAAACATTTATTTAGTTAAAACAAAGAAAAAATGTTTACAATCTATTCTTTTACAAAACAACTGCTAATGGAAGAAAAGAAAAATATATAAGAAGGAATAAAATTTCATGGCTTTGATCTTTGTAAATTGAAAACTATGAAACTATTGAAATAGGGAGTTTTAAACTAATATCATTAATAATTCTTAAAGCTGAATCAGTTATACATATAGGCATCATTCAATATTCAGCTTGTATGAATAGTTTGGATTTGAGTTTATAGGTTAGACTAATCTTGAAGATTATACATTTATCACTAAAGCAATTTTCTTTTTCAGTGTCAGAGATTATACCATCTCACTACAACTTTGTGAGAATTACTGGTACCACACTTATAATCAAGATTAGTATAACTATCAGTATAGACATTAACTTGATTGGGACACCAGTTCTTATAGACATTCCTTCTGGTGAGAAAGGTGTGGCTTTGAATGGTATTGACCAAGCATTAGACTTTGGAGATCTCAGTTACAAATGTCTAGGAGACATAGAAAAGTGTTCTACTGGGCTTACCATAACTTTCAATCTTAAACTGAAAGAGAAAAAAGATAACTGTTATATAATGTCTACTGGCGGTGAAGATAAAGATAGTTACGGACTTGCCATGTGGTATACCAAGAAAGGCAAATTATATACTCGTGTCAGTACCTCTAAATATGAATGGACTGTGTACACAAAAGATGTGGAAATAGATGAGTATTTCAATGTCAAGTTAGCGTGGAGTCGCAGTGAAGGATTAGCATTTTATAAAAACAATAAGAGGATGAAGAAATCCAAGAAACGCCAAAAGAGGAAAGGCTCCAAACATTTGAAGAAGAAATATTACTTTGGTCGATCAACTCATACTACACCGTACTTTTGCAAGATGGAAATTGATGGATTCACAGAAATACCAGCATCAGAGCAAGTAATAGATATAATTGATGTTCCACTAGGTAAGGCAGGTTTTGATATTATACGCCCACTTTTTTAGATTATTTTCCGGTCTTCTATTAGTTCACCTCTTGAACTCTTTTATTCCTTATCAAGGAAGATTTTAATGAATAAACATTTTTAAGTTAAGGAATGTAGTAAAAACAGTTTTCGTCTTGATCAAAATATTATTTAACTGGAATGCTATATCAGCTGTTTAATAATTTATATATAAATCGACCTCAAGTTAATGTTCCTTGTTTCATCACAGAGTTGCCAACAATGGAGAAGGATCCCGTCCTGAAGGTTATGCCATCAAATGAAACATTTGACCTTCAATGTACCTTTGAACCTTTGACCACACCATATATCAACTATAGATATACAGTGAGATGGTATTTGGGAGATACAGTAAAATCTACATTTGTTATGGAAAATAATTCCTTCGTCAGTGAAATCAATAAGGCAGACATTGGTGTGGCAGTTTATGGAGATGAGGTAATATGTTTTCAGTGTTAAAAGATAAACTTAAGTGTCAAGTTTGTAGAGAACAGTGTCAAGTTTCCAAATAAATGTGTCAAGTCTCTAGATAAATGTGTCAAGTCTCCAGATGAATGTGTCAAGTTTCCAGATACAAGACTTTTAAAAAATGTATCCAAAAAATTACAAATCAGTCTTCTGAAAGGGTGGTCAAAATCTGTCCCATGGGATAACTTAAATAATTTCTGCCATGTCTTTCACTATATCACTATGGATAGTTATTCTTTCCTTAAAAATCTACATTTAAAAAACCAACACTACAAAAAGTTATTTCTATACTTCTTTGTGTAATAAGTTTAGTAATGTTTAAATACTCTTATTTTCAGGTCCGTTGTGCAGTGTCAGCCTGTTACTATGACAACTGTGACAACACTGCTGGTCCTGATAGAAAAAGTAATGAATTTAAACTGTCTGTTAAGGTAAGCTGAAAATTAAAGTTACTTTCATAGTCTTTATACTTTCATGAATAACTTTTAATTTTTTTCATAACATACAGATATTGACATGAAAAGCTTGTTATAGTCTAACTAACTTGATTCCTGTAGGCCATTGTATTTTTTGCAGAAACCATACATACCATCTGATCACAAAAAAGTTAAATCAACCCCTCCTCCATAAATTTTGTCAATGAAAGTAGGAGATCATTCTTGTCAACATATCTGGACAGAACCATTCAGTTGCTTGCATATAATATAATTGACAAATAATTTGAGCTTAATATATATTATGGGAACTTAAGATGGCATGATACTTGAATTGTTTTCATCAACTGTTTGTATAGTGACCACCTCCAATCCATTGCAAGACCTGTGGACATCAAAAGGAAGATGAACCAGATAAAGAAAATTTCTTTTTATGTTTAATAGGAAATTTTGATAAGCAACAACAGTCTTAGGGTTATGTTTGCATAGTTTGAACTATTCAATTAAAATGGATGTGGGAGGGAAGGAAAAGACACTCCTTCAAGCATATTGTTTTTGGAGTTACTTTGTTTGCATCAAATTAATCTTAAACTAAAAATGTCTCACAACCCATGTCTTAAAATATGTCGACCCTTCCTACCTTCCCACATTATTTTTGATTGATTAGCCCTTCCCAAAAATTATTTTTTGTCCCCTGCAAAACGTGTTGCAGGAGACATGGAAATAACCAGGCATCCATCCAGTCTTGTTAGCGCTCTCAAACGTACAGTTTTTGCCAGATTTTTATGAAACTTATATCATAGGTTTATATCAGCAATGTCTTTGACGAGTTTGAGAATCAATGCAGATCAAGTATTTTAAAAAGAGTTATGCCCCTTGGAAACATTAATTATATGGAAAATTGCATCATTAGCGCTATCATGTGTACAATTCTTGCTGGATTTTTGTAAAACTTATATCATAGGTCTATATCAGCAATGTTTTGAATGAGTTAGAAAATCAGTGCCGATCAATAATTTTTAAATGACTTATGCACATTGGAAATTTTGATTATATGGAAAATTGCATCGTTAGCGCTCTCATGTGTACAATTCTTACCAGAACTTTATGAAACATTATTTCATTGGTTTATATCAGCAATGTCTTTGATGAGTTTGAAAATCAGTGATGATCAATTATTTTATTAAAAGAGTTATGCCCTTGGAAATATTAATTATATGGAGAATTGCCTTATGAGTGTTCTTTTGTGTACAATTCTTGCCAGATTTTTATGAAATTTATATTATAGGTTTATATCATCAATGTTTTAGAGGAGTTTGAAAATCTGTATCGATCAATTATTTTTAAAAGAGTTATGCCCCGTGGAAATATTGATTATATGGAAAATTGCATTGTTAACACTCATGTGTACAATTCTTGCCAGACTTTTATGAAATTTATATTATATGTTTATATCATCAATTTTTTTTGAAAATTGGTGCTGATCAATTATTTTTAAAAGAGTAATGCCCCTTGGAAAAATAAATTATAATGGAAATCACATTGCATTTAGTCCGAAGCCTTCATTTCTCTAAGATATTAATAAAAAGTTTTAAAGAACCCAAAAAAGTGTTTTTTTTTAGTTATTGCCCCTGTACTTTGGATAGATCAAAAATGTGCAATGCGGGGGACATTGGAACTGTTCTTTTATTCTAATCTTTTGAGGCAAAACAAATTTATGTTGTGGTTTACTAACTTGGTCATGTTGGTATCTTTGTTTATAAATGTCTTACATTACAGAAGCTATGAATGTTTAGATTGCTGTAGAATCTTTTATAGATGCAATAAATTCTCTTCATGTAATTTTTCAGATAATGACAAATAGTATTAAATTGTATGAAGGATTTGCTGGAGAATGTATAAACGTAATGGCAATGGTACCACCAAGTACTTTCTGTGATAATGGTACATGTCACTATCGTATAGATTATGGATTTGAAGATCGGGAGAAGTACACAGAGAGTACCTGTGCTGATGAAAGCATTGTACCACAAGCAGTGTTTTTGACAGATTCCATTCAGAATTCTCCATGTCATGTTGTCATTACTGAAGCCGATTGGCAAAAAGAAACATGTGTTTATGTTAGAGCTGTAGCAGATGGACTCAAAGACAAGAACAAGAAATTACATGTTAGACTTACAGTTTCTGTTGAAATTCTGACAACAACAGTTACTCAGATATCTCAGACCTCCTACCCAACAGTCGAGGTAAGAATAGTAACAATTATCAGATATATATAACTGTCAATGATCTATCATAAGTTATCTCATAGACACACTTAATCTGAAAGTTATTTGACTGAAGTGCATGTGGTTGTCAGGATAAAGCCACATATTCTTCAATACACTGCATTGCATAGATGTACCTTGAAATATGGCTTACACAACTGTTTAAATAATTTTAATGTTTTGTTTTGTAAAGGTTGAAATCATTGATAAAGACAAGACTGCAGTTTGTGAATCAACAGGAGATCCTCACATAACAACTTATGATGGAAGGTCAGTCTAAATCTATTTTAGTTTGCCAGGGTTTTCACTAGGTTATTCAACTTATTGTATATATATATATATAGGTATGTTAATTATTTCATAATTTTTTTATAATTTAGGGTGGAAATGAGTTTGCTTATATCTTTAAAAGTAAGGTTCCTAGATACATATTTTGATTTTTGTATTCTTAGTGTCTGCAATTATTCTGCTATCTTCTGTTGAAAACTTGAAATGGTTTAAATGTACTATTACAATGCAATGGGAGGACATTTTGATACAGCAATTTTATTTTTTTTCTAATCGGTATAGCAAGGTTAACCAAAATTATAGTTTCATCTATATTACCGAATGAACAAACAAGAAAACAACAAACAAATGAAAAATGAAATTAATTAACAAATGCATGAATGAGCTAGTGAACATTTTGTATTAGCATGTAATTCTGCCATCCAAATAGTCATATTATACCATATCATGTTCTAACTTTACAAATAACAGAAATATGACAATGCTTTCTATTATTCAGGACTTATGACAATATGTTAGAAGGAGAATTTGTTATGTACAGACACAAAACATTGCCATATGAGGTATAGTTTATTGTATCTTTAATGTTTTAAGTATATGTTATAATACAACTGCATATATAGAAGTATAAAACCAGTAACAAAAAAACAAAAAACACAATTGATTTGTAAAAATAGCTATCTGCAATACAAGATAAAGATTGAAAAATTGAGTAGCAGAAATTCCAATAAAAACCTAATGAACACATTTCCTCTGGAAGGATTAGCTGTTTATGCTCCCTCTTTGGTATCCATCATACAGTTTTGTTCTTTGTCTAAAACTCCAGTTATCTAAAATATAGCTAACCATTGTTTGACATGAGACGAGTCAATTGTACAACATCTATCTTCTATTTTATGAAAGGTAAGAGCCCTCCTGCGAGCCTGTAATGAACCAAGACAGGCCTCATGTAATTGTGGTGCACTAATCAGGATTGGTGATGATGTAATAGTCTTCGATAAATGTGGAGCTAAGAAGACAAAGAAGAATAAGAAGAAACCTCTAAAACCCAAACTGTATCTAAATGGAGAATTAACCCCAGGAACCAGTATAATCAAATATAAAGGTGGAAAGAATTACAAGGTAGAGTTGCAATTACTTATTTCACTTTTTCAAATACAGAATGATCAGTATGTTGCTTTCCTTTGGTTGTTATGGATCGTTTTGCCAGTGACTTTGTTTTATGGTATATATCAAAAGCACAAATATTTTTCATTTACATGGACAAAATTTACTCCTGCTTTTTTAATTAAAAATTGTATACAGTTTATGCTTTTCTGTTACCTAAAGAAGGTGCTGCGTTCTTTTTCCTTTAAGATTTGGAAATGTGCAGAAAAAATATTGATTTTGGAAATACCTTGGTCTCATGAAAATTTGAAGGTTGGTTTTCTCTGCCAGTTTTCTAAGAAAAGAGTGAATAAAAAAACTGTGATATTTTGCCTATCAACACTGTCTTTTTTTTGAATTGAAAAACAAAAGAGTTTTAATAATTGTGCACAAAATGAAAAGGAATATTCAATATAACAGTTTATCAGATTAAAAGTGCAAGTAACATTTAACTACCAGGTTTTGGTCAATTAGATTGCATACATTTGCAAACTGTTATAAAATGGTTTGAAAAACACATAATTGTGTTAGGAATTAGAATTATTTAAAATAAAATTCAAATCAGTTTTAAAAAAGGTAATTCAATGAAAGCAGAATTGGCCCAGAAATTCCTGTAAAACATTTGATATCAATGTCAGTTTTTTAGGTCTTTATTTTTTTCAATTTTGCATTGTACATTTAGGTTGTGTTTCCAAGTGGTACATATGTCAGATTAGAATCACACAAGAATGGACGATTTTTAAACATGTATGTGAGAGCATCTTCATCAGATCTTGAAAACACAGAAGGTAATGTTGTTACAGTGGATTTCTGTTATTTACTTAGCCTTTTTGTCAGACAAAATTATGCAGTTAAGCAGAGTAGGCTTATATTTGATGACTTAAAATAAGTTATACAAGATTGTAACTCATTAAAGGTGACCCAACTCCGTAGTGTTTACTTTTGGTAGAGACTCCTGTAGTGGATACCTTGGTACACAAGAGTACAATTTTTTCCCTTTTTTTGATAGACACAACAAGAAATATAGCTGTTTTAGCACTTTTATAGGTACTGAAAAATTAACACAAAAGAAAAAAAAAAAAGATTACATAGGATGAAAGCTTTTTGCAATACCTGAAACTTTGATCTAGGATAACAGAGTTAAAAGTTTATACATAAAATAAAGAAACATGCTTTAAGCAACCAGAAAATATGCTATTAAAAAAAATACTCAGGAATCTAAATAACTTCAAAATTCTCTCAGTTCTTAAAAATAATCCATTTTGATATTTAGTCATTAGAATGACTACTAAAGCTCCATATTTATTGTACAGGTTTGTGTGGTTTCTTTGATGGTGATGACGCTAATGATTTGATGAAATATAATGGAATATTGTTTGGAGGCAAATCAAGAGAAGTAGATGAATTCTCGTCTAGTTGGAGGTTTGTCAATATTTTTGTAATTATTGTCCTGATCAATGTATTGAGAAAATGATTCCTGTGAAATATTTTTTAATTTGAGGATTGATGAATAGTGATATAAAAACAAGAATCAAAATAAGTAACTCTGAAAAACAACAACAAAAAAACGATTTACAGTTAGAGCAGGAAGGGATATCTAGCACACATTGGTCAACTGTATATTCTATATTTATTATTATAAATTTTGAAAATTAAATAGATGTCACATGCAAGACTTTATATTAGTAAGGACGTTTTTATTTTATTATTATGATTATATTAATAGAATTGATGAAATGGGTGTGGCCTCCATTTATTCTGGGTACTGTCCACAAGTAGTTATTGCAGAACAAACCATTATTCCACCTTACTGTAACTGTGGTGTCTCAACCCCAACATGCTATAGCAACATAGATGCTCTGGGCTGTGCACGATATAAGAAAGACAAGAAAGAGAAAGGAAAATATTGGAAAAAGGCTAAAGGTAAGGGCAAAGTTATTTTTAGATAAGCACCAGATCGGTCTATTGAAATAATGTAACTACAGCTCACAGATTATGGAAATTGCAATTGTCGCTTGAGAACTACTAGTGGAAGACAAATTAGGAATACAGATTGCGATAATTAAGTTTACATGTATGTCCATTGTTAAACAATCACAATTATAGATATACATACAAGACCCATTGGTGGCCTACGGCTGTTGTCTGCTCTATGGTCGGGTTGTTGTCTCTTTGACACATTCCCCATTTCCATTCTCAATTTTAAAGTTCTTCATTCACAGTTATATATTTTACCATTCACAGTTATATATTTTACCATTCACAGTTATATATGTTACCATTTATATTTTATATGCTGACAAGATGTGATAAAACACCTTATGAAGTTGAATGAACTATGGTGCCATTACTCCAAAGAACATAGAAAATTAAATATTTTTAAAAATCCATTTTCTTACCTGAAGTAAATGAATCCCATCTTATTGCCTTACATACTATTCATGCATACTTTTTATGTTCAACAGATGTGACTGACTATTTGGTATCCAAGGCTATATCTCCACCATCTGGTTGCATAGCAACACAAATAGAAGTGTTTGAAGCTAACATTACATACATACCACCAGTAAGGACCTGGCCCACACCTAATGGTCTTACAGAAATAACGGCCTTACAGCAATGTAAAGCTGTGATTGAAGCAGATATATCCTTTGCTGGATGTAGAAATGTAGCAGCCATTAACCTTGTAGCAGCTTTAGATTCATGTGTTATAGATTTACAGGTATGGTATGAATATGTCAATTTATAATACATGCTTTCTATATGTACTATGGTGTGAACCTCTATTATAAACTTACCATAGGTGTGTTAAAATTTGTAATCAATTATATGAGTACCACATTAAATTTACAACACAAGATATTTTCTTACAATTTTATGAACATGTAATAACATTAAAAAAGTATGATACCGAACTCCAAGGTAAAATAAGAATGGGAAGTCCATATAAACTGACAAAATCAAACGTTTATAGACTTTATCAACCAATGGAAAAATGGAAAACAAGTGTCATATTCCTGATTTGGAACAGGTCCTGACTTGGTAACCATTTAACCAATTAAAATTGGGATAGTTTTTTCTTCAGATTATGGTACCTTTTTGAAAATCTCCTAACTAATCTTTTGTCATGGAATACGGTATTTAAATAATAATAATAATAATGGTTGCTCCTCCTTTGACATATTATTTGATCCCTCTTACAGATCACTGATAACATAGAATGGTCAGTAGCTGCCTTAGATACTGTGCTTACCAAATGTCAGATAGAAATAGAGATTAACATTGAGCTCTGGGTGAATGTGTCAGGATCTTTAATACCTAACCCAGCAATCATAGATAAGATATGTCCTGGGTCATGTAGTGGTAACGGAGACTGTGTTGAAGGTAAGACTACATATCTTTAATGCTTAAATTTATTGATTTATATCCTTTTAGGTGACATTCTGTTAATTCTAACCATTTTGACTTGGTTTTGTTTTCATTTGTGAATGGAAATGTGAAGTATATCAATTAAATTTCGTTTTCAGAAGTAAATTGAAAATGATTTGTATATAAATGATGAAAAAAGGGGAGATAATTTACTTAATACAGTGTAATTTACAAGAATTTTGAAATTTGCATCAGTTAAAACGTGAAGAAATATACCGAAAACCAAGTGCAAATCAAAAATAACATTTGAATATCTCTGACTCTCAACATGCAAAACATATTTGTATTATGAGCTATGTATAGCCTGGGTTGTAAAGCATCAAGGTAACCCATCATCTGACCACAACATTCTGTAGATGAGAAAACGCCTCAATCTTCAAGAAAAATACCAAGAAATAGATGGCATCAACTTCATTAGTGTCGTATTAATATGAATGACAAAGCTTGTAGCAAGAGTTCATCATTTTTAAGTGTTTTACTTATCTCAATTGGACATATGATTTTCAGCAAACAATTTATGTACTGATCACTACACATTAGTTTGATAACTTGTTTACAGGTGTATGTATTTGCACTGGTACCTTTATTTTGCAGGTGTATGTATCTGTACTGGTACCTTTGAAGGTGAAGACTGTAGTGTGGACACTACTGCAGTAATTGTCCTAGAACCTTTAGAACAAGAATTCTGTGATGTATACAGTAACCTATGTACAGAGATAACGTTGATTGGTGATGGGTTCTTAGAAACATCAATCATCCAATGTGCTATTATAAGACAACAGGTTAGTCAGTGTTTGTTTATCAGGATTTAAGAGGTTTTTACACAATTCTCTTTGGAGATCAGCAACTGTTTTAATTAAAAATCTTTGATGAAACAATATTCTTTATTCATAAACATTACATTATAACATCAGATCAATTTCAATTAAAAAAAAAAATATCTAGTTGAATTTGATTAGTTCTTCAAATGAAATACCTATCTGGCTCACTTGTTCAAAACTTTTTATTTGTATTACAGAAAGTAAATGTCTTTGTTGACATAGGCAGTGAGATACTGATTAATGCGACATACATCAGCCAGGAAGCAGTCACATGTAATTTACCGGACCCAGATATTTTCAAGATCACAATTATTAACAACAATATCAGATCAGCAGAAAGTTTGACGTATGTGACCTATGACCCATTCTGTTATGAATGTACAACTACAGGCTGTACTGTCAAGGTAAACATAATTATTAATGATTATACCCCGCCCCTGCAAAGGATAAGAGGGGTATTCTAGATTATCTCTGTCTCTCCATAATACATTTCTAATGCATTTTTCCTAGCAATAACTATACGGCAGCCAGCTTCTTCTGGTAATGCCATATCAAGTGACACTTTATCATTTCATTCAATGTGCAGCTACATGTATTCCAAAATGCATATAACCTATGTTCAGAGCAACAGCTCACAGAATATCTTGCAGTTTTTACTCAACAGATATATAATTGATGTAAATGAAAGGTACTGTGGAATGGTTTATTTTCATGTGTACCAAATTTCATGGATATTTGAAATTGTGGTTTTGCTAAAGTCTGAATACATTATAGACAAATTTAATTTGTTGAATATTTGAATTTGTTGGTTTAGCTTTACCCACAAAATCCATGAAAGTTGGTGTCCCACAAATGATAATGAATTAACAGTATGTAAACAAACAGAAAATCAGAATTGAATACAAAGACAAAGAGCCTTAGGAAATATCTCAACACAAGTTAACCATTATAAACACTCATACACAATTGCTTCATGAAATAAAAACAAACTAGGAACAAACTGATTAATGATTTCTAAAAACAAGTAGCTGTAATCTACTCTCACATACCAAGAAACAAACACTTTTGAAGCAAGCACAAAACAATATCATATAAAATATTTTAAATAAAATAGAGAGAGGTATATGCTATGCTCAATTATCACAAAGCAATGTTCATTTCAACAAGAAACATACAAACATTGCTCTTGCTGTTGTTATTGCTCTAATTTTTATGGTAGAATTTATTATTATGAAAATGTTCTTATTTTGTTTGTGAACGTTTGTTTCTAATTTTGATGTTTGATTGAGATTATGGATTGATTTTTAGTCTTGGACTTTCATTGAATAGGTTCATATAGGCAATTGATTTAAAACCACAAGGAACTACAAACTTTCATTTCCATTGATTTGAAAAATGATAATTAATAGAAATATTGTATCATCTTTAAAACAACTTTTTCTTAATGTACTAAAATAGGTAGCCACATTGTTGAATGTTATGTTAGGAAAGACTTGAATACTTAAAATGGTTTTATCATCAAGGTGATGTACATTTTTTTTCAATAATTGTTATCACTTATATTGGGTTTTTTTTTCTCAATAATTGTTATCACTTATATTGGTATTTTTTTTTCAATAATTGTTATCACTTATATTGGTATTTTTTTTCAGTCTTACCTTAACCCTTAATTCTCTTTGCACCAGAAGTCGTATTTTTTCAGTCTGATGTGTGTATAATAGGTGAATATTGTTATGGTAGGACGATCACTTAAATCAGTATTTATTTTTTAGTTTGATGTGTTTATAATTGGTGATAATTGTTATGGTAGGGCAATCACTTATATCAGTATTTATTTTTCAGTCTGATGTATGTACAATTGGTGATAATTGTTATGGTAAAGGATTCTTTGATGTTGGCAATGCAGCATTAGGATGTATTCCTAATACCAATACAACCACATGGACAATAATTACTCGTTAGTATAAGTAATTATAAAAATAAGAAGATGTGGTATAAACTCTTCACCAGAGACCAAATGGCATAGAAATTAACAACTATAGGTCACAGTATGGCCTTCAACAATGCGCAAAACCATACAGCATATTCAGCTATAATAGGCCCCGAAATGACAAATGTAAAACAATTTAAACGAGGAAACTAACAGCCTGATTTATGTAAAAAACAAAAAACAAAATACAAAAATGATATTGACAACAAACGACAACCACTGAATTACAGGCTCCTGACTTGGGACAGGCACATACAGAATGTGGCAGGGTTAAACATGTTAGTTGGTGCCCAATCCTCCCCCTAACCTGGGACAGTGGTGAAACAGTACAACATATGAACAAACTATAAAAATCAGTTGAAAAGGGCTTAACTCATCAGATCGATACAAAGCAGAAAAACAAGCAACAAAAACACAGACCAGACGTGGTAGAGAATTTATACATCCCTACAACAAAAAAGACACTAAGTACAGATCTGAGAGTACTCACAGCTAGTTCAAAGTAACTCAATCATAAGTTTTTTTTAATGAACAAATTTTATGTTGCCATTAAGCTCGGGATTATCTGGAAAAATAAATTGGAGAGGTGGATATGTTGGAAATAATAAAAGTGTAAAGAATACCGTTGAACCTACATAATATGGTTTATATTTTTTTCATATATTTCTGAGTTAATTACAAAGATTTTAAAATTGAATATGATTTTGATAGACAGATCCTGTGTCAAGTGGAGATAATCTGCAATTTCAGCTTTAGTGAAGTTAAATGAATTTATTGAAAGATAAGTGTTTATCCCTTTGAACTTGCAACCATTCTTGTATATATTGTTTCAAGCACTTATGGCTTAAAATTTGTCTGTTTTAGAAATTGATATCACTGTACTGACCTTCATCGAAATAACCGGAACGATTTTGAAAACACCTAGTCTGGATATAACTGTACATGGAACAATACCAACTTTAACAGAAAAGGATAACATCATGTATTGTCCATTAGATGGTATATCACAGTATCTAGACCTTGGAGATAAATCTAATAGCTGTTTGGGAAATCCTTTATTGTGTGGCTTTGGAATGACTGTCCAATTTAATCTAAAGATAATTAAGTTTGTGGAGAACATGTACATTTTTACTTCTGGTGGTGACAAGCCAGACGGCTATGGTGTGGCCATGTACTACAAGCGTAGCGAGTTATATCTGACAGTTAGTACTACAACGATGGAATGGACAGTGAAAACCAAGATAAATGTGAATGTGGTGGTCAATATAGAGTTTTCTTGGAGTGTCCAGACTGGATTAGCACTGTACTTTGATGGGACAATGGTAGCAGAAACCAAAACATTCATCACCAGAGAAGTTACAGTATCTACTTATATAGTTACTTACATTGGGGTATCCATAGACCTTACTATATTTGCACATATTGAAATAGGAGAATTGAAAATCTCAGAAGCCACAAGGGAAACCATTGCAAGAGTGGATGCAGCCGATGAAACCACAACAGATATCATGACAACAGAAATGGTTACCAATGCTACCACAACTGAAATGGTCACCAACGCTACAGGTGAGCATTCACACTTTTTGTTTTGTTATGTGCTTAAATGTGGAGGTAATAAACAGATTTAATCTGCTAACTAGATCTAACTTCAGTTTCTCTTAAAACATTAAAATAAATCTGCTCTATGTTGCTTTAATAGTTCATTTTGTTTAATGTATACTAACTTTTGCTGTTATTTAAGATTTCATATTTTATATTTTTTATACTTTAAAAAATTTTCATGGCAGGGATTAAGGTTTACCCTTGTCATTCTGTATGTATGTCCGTAATTACGTCTCAAAATTGGTTTCCATTCTCTAACTTTAGTTTGCCTCAACCAAATGTTATACTCAGATCAAGTTCAAATTTGGCGTCACTTTTACCGCTCTGGAGTTATGTACCTTTATAATGTTATATGCAAGCCCATCTGTGTCCCATGGACGCAATCTCCATTTATTTTATTAATCTCTTTACATTTTTGTCTATCAAATTCTTTGCTATATCTTAACAAAGATTGTCCTCTATCAAAAGACAGGTGACTAGAAAAGCATGACTCTAAAAGAGGGGGATTGAAACTTTTGAGAGAAATTAATGTGTAAAGGGGGCATGATTCAATGTCCCTTGTTCACTCCTTTATCAAATTATGACAGAGCACAGTAAAGCAGATTTCTTGCATGCTTTGCCACTTGGGTACACAGTTACATGCTTTGATTATTTGGATACATGTACTTTTATGCTTTGTTTTCATATTTTTCTTTGTGCATAAATTTCTTCTTGGCAGAAAATATTTCAATCTTTTTGCATCTTTTTTTCTATTATTAGATACATTGTTACAGACCTATATGTAAAGATATCAAACTTATTTACAAATTTATACTATGCTGCTACAGTAATCAAAAACACAAGTATATTCTTCTATTTAAGAAGTAATAAAGTGACTTATCAAATGCCAAAAAAATAAAAATTAAGCTTGCAAATTCATATGCATGCTTTTAAGCAGTAAAAGAAAATTGATTTTATTTCATTGAAAAAGTTTGGAAACAGATTTTGCTTCTATTAATCTGTGACCATCTAGGAAAGCATATAATCATCTTCCATTGTATTTTTTCTTGATTGTTTTACAGAATTTTACTTTTCATTTATAATTGATACTTTCAAATCCCTTTTCTGTTCAAAATCAATATTCAACTACTTTTTGTGCATGACACACAAATTTCTGACTTTTCACATCTTTTGAATTAGAAACACCACACACATCAACTGGGACCTTATCTGCAGGTTCAGTTGGTACAACAGATTCTACTTTCTCCATGGCAACTGGCATATTTACATCAGTAACAGGAACAAATACAATTGGATCAACTGTAACCATGACAACAGGAACAACTGAACCAAAAGCTAGTGCAACAACTGTAACCATGACAGAAGAAACAACTGAATCTGGAACCAGTGGAACAGCTGTAACCATGACAACAGGAACAACCAAACCTGTAACTAGTGGAATAACTGTTACCATGACAGAAGGAACAACTGAATCTGGAACCAGTGGAACAACTGTAACCATGACAACAGAAACAACAGAATCTGTAACTAGTGGAACAACTGTTACCATGACAACAGGAACAACTAAAATGGATGAAACTAGTGGTACAACTGTTGCCATGACAGAAGGAACAACTGAACTTGAAACAAGTGGAACAACTGTTACTTTGACAACAGGAACAACTGAACTGAAAACTAGCAGAACTGTTACCATGACAGAAGGAACAACTGAATCTGGAACCAGTGGAACATCTGTTACCATGACAGAAGGAAAAACTGAACCGAAAACTAGTGGAACAACTGAACCGGAAACTAGCGTAACTACTGTTACCATGACAGAAGGAATAACTGAACCGGAAACTAGTGAAACAACTGTTACCATGACAGAAGGAACAACTGAATCTGGAACCAGTGGAACAGCTGTTACCATGACAGCAGGAACTAATGAAACCCGTTCCATTGGAACAACTGTTCCCATGTCAATGAGAACAACTGAATATGAAACCAAGGGAGCAACTGAATCAGAATCTAGTGGAACATCTGTTATCATGACAGTAGGAACAACTGAATCTGAAACCAGTGGCACCACTGTTACTATGACAACAGAAACAACTAATGCAGGTACAGATGGAACTACAGTTACAATGACAACTCTAACTAGTACAAGTGGTACTACTGAAGTAAGGGGAACAGTGTCTACTGGAACAACTTCAGAGTTCTCTTTGAGTAGTGGTGAGTGACAACACCTACAGCAGTCAGTATGGATCCCACACAGAAATGCTTTACACTATGTAGTATCCTATCACAACACTTTCCTGTTCTTCCTTTTGATGTTGTATGTTAGATGTGCCTTTAATTCTCCTATAGATAGAATGTTACCTCCTTACAACAAATAATCATACTAATCATTCAATTTTATATGTTCAATTCATTTTTTTTGCAGTGAAGAATTTTGTCTATCAATGTTCAATTAAGAATTGATTTTTGAATTCTTGCTTAAAATTTGATAAATGTCCGGATTGGGTTGGCAGTAATGTTTGAGGAAAATACCATTTTTGTGTTGTCAATTGTTTCGAAAGTTTTCCACTCAGAGCCTTCTAACTTTCCAGAATGATTTTATATTCAGTTGCACAAGACTTTATGTAAACATTATGGTAGTTTTTAAGGATTTCTCAAATTGATTAATTACCAAATGGTTTTGCTAATTGTTGAAGGCTGTCAGTAACCAATAGTTGTTAACTTCTGTGGTGGAGAGTTGTCGCATTGGCAATAATACCACATTTTCTTATTTTGAGAATGTTTGTATGACATTGATAAAATGAATCTTACTTTGGTTACACATTTGGATAATTTTTGGAGATTTTGTCAGATTGTGAAACTTAATCAGTTTTAAAAAGAATTCTTGATGCTGACAGATTATCCGTTTGTTTAAGCTAATATGTGATGGGAGACCATAATTTTTCTTAGTTTTTGTAATTGCCTTTTGACAGTGCTTTTTGTCTGTTTGACTGTTATTCCAGTTACTGATGTTGTAAACATTTGAATGATAAGTGGAGGTATAACAAACAGTGTAAATCAGTTTCTAGTGTGAATATGAACCTTTTCTATAGACTTGCTAATTAGTCCCTATATTCCTGCTATAAATTACAAATTTTGCTGGAAGGCTTTCCCAGACAAGAATATTTTAAACCCTTAATCACTCATTTCCTTTTGTAGTTTATATTTAGCTAAAATTCATATGAAACAAGTTTCTTATGATTTTAATGTAAAGGAAATTATTGCACCAATGCATGCATGCATATGTACTAAACTAAGTCCTCTATGTATGCTTTTTACAATTATTTCAAATCTATAACGTATTATCGAATAATATTTCATTTAGTGATTGTTGATCACTTTTTTAGCTCACCTGACCTGAAAGGTCAAGTGAGCTTTTCTCATCACTTTGCGTCCGTCGTCCGTAAACTTTTACAAAAATCTTCTCCTCTGAAACCACTGGGCAAAATTTAACCAAACTTGGCCACAATCATCATTAGGGTATCTAGTTTAAAAAATGTGTCCGATGATCCCGCCAACCAAACAAGATGGCCGCCATGGCTAAATATAGAACATAGGGGTAAAATGTAGATTTTGGCTTGTATCTCTGAAACCAAAGCATTTAGAGTAAATCTGACAAGGGTAAAACTGATTATCAGGTCAAGATCTATCTGCCCTGAAATTTTCAGACAAATCTGACATTCTGTTGTTGGGTTGCTGCCCCTGAATTGGTAATTTTAAGGAAATTTTGCAGTTTTTGGTTATTATCTTGAATATTATTATAGATAGAGATAAACTGTAAACAGCAATAATGTTCAGCAAAGTAAGATCTACAAATAAGTTGTCATGACCAAAATTGTCAGTCGACCCCTTTAGGAGTAATTGCCCTTAATAGTAAATTTTTAACAATTTTTTTTAAATTTTTGTAATCTTTTACAAAAATCTTCTTCTCTGAACCTACTGAGACAAATTTAACCATACTTGGCCATAATCATTATTAGGGTATCTAGTTTAAAAAATTTGTCCGATGACCCCCGCCTTCCAACCATCATGGCCGACTAGGTTAAAAATAGAACATAGGGGTAAAATGCAGTTTTTGGTTTATATCTCTGAAACTATAGCATTTAGAGCAAATCTGACAGGTGGCAAAAATGTTCATCAGATTTAGATTTATCTGCCCTGAAATTTTCAGACAAATCCAACAACCCGTTGTTGGGTTGCTGCCCCTGAGTTAGTAATTTTACAAAAATTTTGCAGTTTTTTGTTATTATCTTAGATATCATTATAATATCTAATATCTAATACTATTAATTATGATTTTAACCTTATTTTACATGATTTCCAAAGCATCAGTAAATACAGGTGAGCGACACAGGCTCTTGAGAGCCTCTAGTTTGTGATAGTGACATTAATAAACAATCAACACAGAATCATGGAGCATGTGGAAGATAAATGAATTGATAGAGTGATGTTTTAATTAGGGTCCCGCCTAATGGCGGGTAGCCCGATAGTGATCAGTCTGTCTGTCCGTCAGTCCGTAACAAATTGTGTCTGCTCTATATCTAGAGAACCGTTATAATTTCATACTTTATACTTGACATGTATATTAACCAACACCAGAGGGTGTGTCATAATGTTTGTACAACTTCCTAGGTCAAAAACTTTGGATTCTGTTGACAACCCCATGTCCTATGATAAAGATATAAATTTTTTACCACACGTTATTTACAGCAGGGCCCACAGAGATGGCTCCCATCTCAATGATGTCTAGTTTTTTTTATATATTTTCCATTTGTTCCCATTTGTTAATTAAACTTTTCCATAACATTTGTTAAATTATTTGGTGTATTTAATTTGTTCTTTAAGAATCAATTACAACTGTTCACCTTCCAGTGAACGTTTGCTTACAATCTTTCATCATCATTTTTCCTTTTTATTTGCGCTGTGCGTTGGTTGAAGTTTGAACGAGAGGTCTTGTGGTTTAGGTCACTGCATACAAAAAATAAATCGTCGAATAAGAGTAAGGGAAGACAATAATTCAATAGCAGTACATTTATGAAGATTTTGATAAGATAAAGGATTTTCTTTTGACAAGAAAGTCGAAGTACACATGTTTTATAGTTTTTATAGTAAAACTTAACTTTTCAAGTATACAAAACATATTCAACTTTTTTTTTTCAAATTTGAAGTATCATGAGACTTTAAACCTAGAGTAGAAGAGAAATAAAATTATGAAATAGTTTTAATTTAAAATAAAAATAAATTTAACCCAATTTAATTTTGACTACTTCTGGACGATTAATTTTTAGCTATTTTCTTATTGTCCACTCTGTGTTTTCGTTGGATATATTTCTACTTGTATCCATCTGATGAGTTAAGGCTTTTTCAACTGATTTTATAGTTTGTTCTTATGTTGTACTGTTACACCGCTGTCCCAGGCTAGGGTGAAAGTTGGGCGCCCGCTACCATGTTTAACCCTGCCACATTCTGTATGTGCCTGTCCAAAGTCAGGAGCCTGTAATTCAGTGATGTCGTTTGTTTCTGTGTATCATATTTGTTTTGCGTTTATTATTTTGTACATAAATTAGGCCGTTAGTTTTCTCTTTTGAATTGTTTTACATTTGTCAATACGTGACCTTTCATAGCTGACTATGCAGTATGGGTTTTGCTCATTGTTGAAGGCCATATTGTGACCTATAGTTGTTAATTTCTATGTCATTTGGTCTCTTGTGGAGAGTTGTCTCATTGGCAATCATACCACATCTTCTTATTTTTATATTGACATATTTATAAAAATGAAGATCCAAGTTTTACATATTCACGACGATTTACATTCACATTATTTTTCTACTCCAAAAAGTTGTGAAAAAAAATTGCACTCGAAAATATCAGTTGGTTTAAACTGTTTGAAAAAAAAACAGTTTGCATATTTATTTTCTTTTTTAAATGTAGTGTTTCATCATTTGATAGAAAAAAAATGTTTGTCCTTCTTCGAAATGTACATATAGTTTATCTACATGTGTTCTTAGCATGATTAATTTTTAATTATATTTTCATTGCAGTTAATTGATTAACAGTGTGTTAACAAATTAGTTAGTATTATTGTTTGCTTATCTTAATGACTTTATAATTTTGTGTCGCTATGCTTTTGTCATTTCCATGTAGAAACTACAACAGAGCAGGATACAACTACAGATATAGGCACCACAACAGAATCAGGAACAACAACAGTGATAGGCACCACAACAGAAGGAGGAACGACAACAGAGGGAGAAACACTAACAGACGGCACAGCCACAACAACTGAGGCATCAACCCCAACTGACGGCACAGCCACAACAACTGAGGCATCAACCCCAACTGATGGCACAGCCACAACAACAGAGGCATCAACACCAACAGAAGGCATAGTAACAACAACAGAGGCAGGTACTACTTCAGAAGGTACCACAGCTGAGGATACAGCCACATCAATGACTGAGAGAACCACCACTGGTATGTCTGACACACCTGCAGCAACACGAACAGCTGCTACTACCCAGGCTGACACAACTACATTACAACCCACTGAAATAACAACTACAGGTCAGTTAATGACTGTATCAGACACATCTACAGTACAACCCACTGAAATAACAACTACAGGTCAGTTAATGACTGCATCAGACACAATTACTGGTCAGTCAACGACTGAAACAAAACCACAAACAACCACACAAGAAGACACTATAACACAAGAAACAAGCTCGGTTGAAACCTCTTCAATACGGGTTGAGTCAACTACTCAAAATATTAAGCAGACTGAAATAACATCACAAGAAGCAACTACCTCTCAAGTATTGACCTCAACAGAATCAGCCGTTCAGGAAACTACAACTAAATCTGTTGTTACAACCTCTGGTATGTGTTGCACCAAACAATCCCTTGTATGCACCGAAGAATCACATACTAATACTTGTAGATGTTTGTTTGTTTGTTTTCGTTTGTTCCTTCATTTTTCCTGAATGTTGCACATTCCCTTCACTTTTGTATTTGCTACTGTTTCTGCTTTTCCCATTTTCCCTACTTTTGCATTTTCATTCTATGATATTTAAGATTCATTAGATTTTTTACAATTCTTGTAATAAAACTAAAATTCCTGTATAATCCATAAAAGTTATGTGTTTATGGTTCACGCAAAAATGTGATAAGTTTTACCATAATCCAAAATGTTTAAATGATGTCCATCTAGGTAAAGCTAAGCTTTGTTTGATTTCTCAGATCAAGTACAGTGATCAAAGTTTTTAGCATGGTCATTAGATTTTTGATTAATTCTATATGGAAAAGTGGTTATGACAAAATGGTTTGCAAGGTTTTATTTATTTTTTATTTTTTTTTTGTCTTGAAGTTAGGAAAATTTACCTCTTTTCAGTAGATAAAAAAGTATTCTGTAAAGCAGAGTAAAGCCATCATTTGTAAGTTCTGAACTCTGGTTCATCAATGAATATCTTTAACTGACATGATCAACAACAGTATTAGCAGTACCATGCTTTTGACAAATTCATTATTTGCTAGTTATTTCATTGGAATCCAAAGCAGTAATCCCTTTTGTTGTAGGCTAACTATTTTATCATGGCATATGAAGACAATTTTCTTTTATTTGTAGATAAAAATCCTAATATGAACATATTACAACAGCTACCATTCTGTCCATATTTTTACATTCTTTTTTAATAATGTATTTCTTTGCTAAAGTTATACAGTATCTATATATATAAATATATATTTACTTTTTCACTTCAAAGTATTTATGACTGCAATTTAATGTATTGGTTAATTTATTCCTTTATCAATTTTATTATATTTTCTTAAAAAATTTCAAAACAAAATTATTCTGTAATTTTAAAAAAGATATTGGAATGTTAAAAGAAGTAAAAACCTATAACAAAAGATTCAGTGAATGTTTGAATAATTAATTTTTCTTGGAACACTTTTCCCATGAGAAGTATTTAAAATAAAAGACAACTTTTGTCTTGTGTTTTTAAAAGATTAAGCATTAAACTTAAATTTATGGCGTTAGACTTAATAGATATTAAAAGTTGTGATAGAATAAGTACAAACAACACACGTTTCTAAATTATTCATTCATGATATAGAATTAAAAACTGCAATTACATTTTTTTACTTATTTTTTCTGTTGTTGATACTACAGAATCACTGACGACAACAGAGAGTCCAACTACAACAGTTGTAGAAACAACAACCCCAGTCCTGACAACAGAGCAGACGACACAGGGATGTATAGGTTGGTATATAACTCTAAGCTGGACAAAACTAGTTTTCTCGTTTGAAATGTTTCACATTTTTCAAGTCAGGGCCTTATATAGCCAACAATACGGTATGGGTTTTTCTCATTGATGAAGGCCGTACAGTTCCCTATAATTGTTTACATCCACTTCATTTGAACTATGATGGATAGTTGTCTCATTGGCAATCATAGCACATCTCCTTATTTTTATAGTAATCAAACAATCTTTAATTCCATTTCTTTACTTCTTTTCAATCTCTTGTTGTTACAGATGCTACATAAAGTTGAAGTAAAATTTAAACCATTTCCAGATGCATAATTTTTAACACAGTAATCAGCATTATAGGTAGAAACAGTCTAAATAAATGTGATAAATTTCAATGGATCATGAATTTGTTTGCATGAAGCATTTTCAAGAAAAGTTTCAATATTTTTTTTGAGTGTATGATGTATGTCCATTACATTATTTTTGTAATGAATGAGATGAACAAATATTTGTAGTTTAAATAATAAAAATAAACCATGCGTTTTTATGTGTTATTTGTATAATGCTTTCAAAAGATAAAAATAAGATTTAAAATGGTTTGATCACCGTTTGTTTATACTAAGTAAAAAAAATGTACAGAGGACCCCATTATGTTATAAAAAACTTTGTATTTCAAAATATTTGGCTTCCTAAATCTGGACTGATAATTTAAGGGTCGAAACACCAAATCCAGTATTTTGAATGGTTGAATCTAAGTCTGAGTATTATAATCATACTTTCAAATTTATTATGACTGCAAGGCCAGATATGTTGGATATTATAATGTTTATATAAATTATAGGACAAAACAACAGTTATCCTGCGTTAACTAATAACCCAAGTCTGTCAAATTCGGTTAGCAGTGACAAATCATCTGTGATATACACATGTCAAGTCGTAACATCAACAGAAGTTGGAGCCATTCATAAAGTCAACTGGTATGTGGGAACAACACTCCTCAAAGAAACCACTGTGACTACTGGAAATGTTGTTACGTTAAATTCAAAAGATGATATGGATGCCAGTCAACGGGCCTCGGCTCTTAATGATGGGGTAAGTCTATGGATGATTGTTATTTTGGAAACATTTACTTTTTCTGAAGTTTTTGTTCACCGGATTTATTTTTAAAACTTAAAACGTGAAGTTTGATATTGAAAGGATGAATTTTTAAGCAATGTTTTGGCTATTAATTTTTTAACTCTTATCATGTACATAGACTAAATAAGCTATCACAACTAAAGAAAATCAAAATATTGTTACTTATTTTATTTTCTTAAATCAGTTCAAAGGAATAGAAAAAGATTATTAAGATTATAGTTTATGTGATTATGTTTTTTCATTAAAATATAAAGTGATATTACTCTAGAAACATTATTACTCTATTTAGGTATCTTGTGGAATGACATTAAGCAACCCTAATAGATGTGGTGATGGTATGAGTCCTGAGTTAAACTCCACTGCAGTCACACCATTCCAACAAACAGTAAGTTATGTTGTTTCATTGTGTATATCATACAAATAAAACATACTCTCAAAGACAAAACATACCATAGAATTTCTAATTTATTTTTTAGAAATATATTGTATAGAAAAAATACATTTCATTTTTTTATTCATTAACCTTTAGTTATTTACCTTAGGTTATTCAAAAGAGAAACACATAATTTTCAATTTACACCTTTAATGATAATTCTTAGTAGCCATTCCATGTTGTACCTTGAAATAATTTTTGAACACTTTTGTGTATGTTGGCAATAGAGTATGTTTGTAAGAATTAATTGATGGATTGTTTGTAGGTTGACATTCCTGACGAGATAACCTTGGTTGAAGGTGAAGCATCCACGGCGTTCCCTATCACTATTTCACAGAACTATGATCTGTACTGTACTCTTACCTATGGTAAATCATGTGATATCGAGATAGTAGCACATACAGTTGTTCCAGCCGTGAAGAAGAAATGTTTCGATGGTAATGACATTGATGCCATCGCTGTACAATCTGATTCTACAGACCCAACCACGGCAACCCCTGGTGTCAAATTCATTGGCAGTACGAAAACATATTCTCTAAAGCTTAAAGCAAGAATTGATAGAAAGAACTTCAAACTTCCATTAACAAGACAAGTGAAGATTGTACAGATTGATACGCCATCTGGTGACAGTCCAGTGGAAACGATAATTAAAACAGTTAATGTAAGTAAATTGTCTATAGAAAACATTAGTAAAAACAGTTAATGATATGGCAAATATATAATTTTCTAAATTCAAGTACATGTATTTTAAAAACTCAGTTTTCTCTCAAATTTCTTATGATTGATTTATTGATATTGATATACATGCAGGGAGCAGAAACTCTAGATAGACAGCTCATAATTTTCCATATCAAAGGTTTCCAGCTGACAACCTCCAAGAAGATTGCATGTATATCTGCCATCTTGAATGGGTAGCTGTGTTGTTTGAGTGATGGAAATGCCCTTCTTTAATTTTAGAAAAAATGCAGGATGTTAAAGTAAACACAGATTTATCCTCTATGTGTCTGAGTGATGGAAGTGCCCTTCTTTAATTTTAGAAAAAAAAGAGGATGTTAAAGTACTGTATATATGTTCTTATTTTCGCGATGTATTTATTTTCGCGAATTATTTGAATATATTAAGTCCGTTATTTATGTTTGTTATTCTTGGAAATAACACAAAATTAGATACACACGAATTTGTCGGCAATACCAAATTTGGGAATATAAGTACACACAGAAAAAAGTACATATACAGTAAACACAGATTTATCCTCTATAAGAGAATTTTGGTGTCCTTTAATAAACTCTTTGTTTGAAGATATTATAACAGATTTCTGTCCATAAAATTATATAACTGATTGTAAGCTTCATAATACTTGCAATATCATAGCATTGAGAATTGGGTTAAAACTAATACTGTCCATATTCAAAGGTTTGTCTTTTCACTATACCGTTTGCTAAAATGTTTTACCTATCTGCAGTTTTAATTAACCTCTACAAATTGATCATTTTAGCTCATTGCTGTTGTTAATATAAAGAGTTTGAAAAAATGTTGTTTTATTTGCCATGTAGGTGACCTTGAATGACACATATTCTACAGCACAATGTCAAGCTACCGGTGATCCTCATATTAAGACTTTTGATGGCACGTGAGTACCTACATATAATTAGACAGTTATAGTTATCATTGATATTGGCATATTTATAAATTCTTTGTTTATAAATCTTTGAATTGTTCAAAATACTAAGGATTTTCTACCCAAGGAATAGATTACCTTAGCTGTATTTGGCAAAACCTTTTAGAATTTAAGGTCCTCAATGCTCTTCAGCTTCTTTCTTTATTTGACCTCCAACTTTTAGCCGTAGCGGAGGGGGTATTAAGTTGTACCCTTGTCCGTCCCGTCCGTCGTGTACGTCCTCAAAATTGGTTTCCATTCTCTAACTTTAGTTTCCTCAACCAAATGTTATAAAACTTATACACAATGCTTATTACCACAAAACACAGATCAAGTTCGAAATTGGGTGGCGTCACTTTTACCATTCATGAGTTATGCCCCTTTATAAAAGTAAAAATTGCAGAATTTTTCGTTTCTGTTTTCTAACTTTAGTTTGCCTCAACCAAATGTTATGAAACTTTTACACAATGCTTATTACCACAAAATACAGATCTAGTTTGAAATAGGGTGGTGTCACTTTTACCGTTCTTGAGTTATGCCCCTTTATAAATGGAAAAATTGATAAATCTGTGGTTTCCGTTCTCTAACTTTAGTTTGCCTCAACCAAATGTTATTGAACAATGAGAGCACTGAAACATGCAAGCAATTTCTAATGACAACATGTAGAAATATATGTCATTAACTTTAAAAGAAAAGAAAATGTCAATAATTAGTACATTGACTCATGCATATTTACAAGCGGGGGCATCTGTAGCCCATAGACACATTCTCCATTTATTTGATTCAAGGGTCCCTGGTGAGTCTTTTTCAGAGGAAATGCACATTTGACGTTCAAAAGTTTAAACCTGGAATCTTTGATGAGTATTTGTTATATAAACTGTTGATAAAGAAAATCAAACAAGCCACTTAACCTATACATAATGTATACTTATAATTGTTGAATATATAATTCAGTTGTAATGAGTTATCTCCCTTATATCAGAATAATTCTCAAATTGAAGTTACTTAACATCACAAATACATTATATGAATGTATGATATGTAGGGTATATAAGTTTAATATCTTTGATCATCATTACCATCAGCAGAGACCAGATATTAAGTACTACCAACAGATTTTATGTACTAATGTTATGCACCCTGAATCTTACATGTATAACTAAGACCATGTTGTAAGCATTATACTTTAGTTGTTTGTGTGTTTATAAACTAAAGATTTGAAGTGTTATCTTGTCTTATATCTTTCCTTATTTATATTTTTACTTGATAATCAAAGATATTTTTTTCCTTGTCAGATACTATGATGCATTGTTTACTGGAGAGATGATTATGTACAGAAATAAAGATTTTCAAGTTGAGGTAAGCAATTTATTGAAGCTGACTTTCCTTGATTTTGTGCAAAATGTGCAGTTTTGTGCTGATCAAATAATCTGTTTAGAGTTACTACTGTAGGATAATTCAGGAGGCAACAGGGAAGCCACCTTTTTTTTTGTTTGGTCTGGTAGATTGTTTTGTTTGTTTTTTTTTTTTGTTTTATTTTTTTTTTGCTATTATTTTAATACAAACTATATTAAAAAATTCCCATGATATAATTTAAAAATCAATTCAGTTTTAATCTTTAACATATTATACATTTTATGAACATTACCTGCAACTTTTGTTGAAATTATCAAAAAGGGTTTTGCATCTTTCCTTGTAGGAAATATTTTAATATTTTTCTTTAATAAAGATTTTGTTACTGAAATTACATTATTAGAATATATATTAATTACATTACAATTTTCATCTTAATTTTATTGACTGACTGAAATTTTTCTTTCTTTCTAAAGGTACGAGCGTACTTTAGTCAGTGTCAACAAGGAAGCTGTATCTGTGGAGTAGCATGTCGGGCTGGTGATGATGTCTTTAAACTTGACAAATGTCCACTGGCAGGTCAAACACTTGACGCCTACCCTATTGTCAATACTGCATTCACTCGTGGTAACTCATTTACACCAATGTTCAAGGAATACCAAGAGTTAAATGGAGAGAGATTCCAGGTAATGAGACATAAAATCATTATTACTCTTTTTATTGATCTTTCTTATTGGTTAAGGTACAGTAAAAAGTTATTTGATAAAACAACATTGGCTAAGGTACAGTAAAAAACATTTTATGAAATGACAACCATCCATGCATGACCTTTTTAGGTAAAGGACTTTAATCACCCTTCATGGTTTGATTACAGATATAAATCTGTTGCCTTCATTGGCATTGTGACACATAAAACAAAAGAATCTTTAGTATATTTGTTTACTGGATGCAGATCCAATTCCACTGACTTTTAGATGATATATAGTTCCTTAGAATCAGTGCTATTTCATGGAAACTGTTATAAAATACTCTTATTTCTAATTCATGTGTTATAAATATAATTCTTATTACAAGAGAGCTAACTCTTTTACTTGTAGATACTTTTACCAACTGGAACACGAGTAACTGTGAGAAACGATCATAATGAATTCATGAATCTTTACATACAGCCTTCAGCTCAGGATAGAAACAAAACTGAAGGTACGATAATAATAGTTTTATAAATATATATTTACCTTGACCTCTATTTTCAATGTTCATAAACCATATCATATAAGTTATCGGATCAGTTATAGTCAGTAAAGTAGACAAGACCTTTGGGCATGTTTGCCTTTATGAACCTTAGATACAGTCCTGAGTTTTGGACATCAATAGGATAAAGTGTATAGTTATAGTAGTCTTATATCAGTATCTATATAGAACAGGAAGCATTATAGTAATGTTAGTAATACGGATCATAATATAACAGAAGGTTATTGACCTGCACCGGTCATCTCTTGACATAAACAGAATACATATGATAAGATAAGTGGACAAATCTATTCACATTTTTAGAAGGTACCTTAATCTGAAAACAAGAAACTAAGTCAGGTATGATGAAGTGTAATAACCATATAAAAGTGAGTTGACCTTGATGCAAATACTCACATATTTTATCAGTCATTACTCTGCCTAGAGTGACTTAATTTTATTTTTGCAGGAATGTGTGGATCCTATAGTGGAACCAAAGACCAGGATCTAGTAGATATTAACGGTGTTACTCATACTTTACCTACTGATAAAAGCCCTGATGATTTCAGCAAGAGTTGGAGGTATGATTTTAGAATTAATATGACAAAAAGGATGCATATATATATATATAGGTTCCAGATCTGTGGCGTTTAGTGTTACCCCTGTCTGTCCATTCGTCCCAAAATTGGTTTCTGTTCTTTGACTTTAGTTTGCCTCAATCAAATGTTATGAAACTTATACACAATGTTTATTACCACAAAACTTAGATCAAGTTTGAATTTTGGTTGCGTCATTTTTACCATTCTCAGGTTAAGCCCATTTATAACGTTATATGCAAGTGGGTGCATCATCTGTGTCCAATGGACACATTCTCCATTTATTTAGAATCCAAATCTATGGCAAATTTTCTAGTTTCCTAATCTATGGCAGATTGTAGTGTACAAATCAATGGCAGATTAATATGAATGCTGCACCCTTCGCAATGTTCAAAGGTTATCAAAAAGCAGGTAGTAAGTAAAAGTCAGTGTAAGAAAAAGGGATTACCGGTAGGAGTATGACAACAGGAGCATAATCCATAACCATTTGTGAACTGGACATTCCATAATGGTCAACCAAATCGTGATGACGAGCATAATATTTCCTAAGTGAGGAAGTAATATACACTGAAACAAATTTTAGGAGTGAAATGATGTTAAAATATTATTTTTGCTTGTTATTAGCAATGTCACGAAAATAAATGGAATTTGGATACATTGTCATATATGCCCCTAATAATTAACTTTACATAGGTTGATAAATGACATGGTTGAACAATCGGTTCTTACTATGACTTAATACATTGTGACATTGGAATGTACAGAAAAGTCACGAATTTGAAAGTCGCCTATAGAACTCAGATTTTATTTTCTGTCCTTGGAAGTATTTTTCATGTTCTAAATTCTTAACTAGGACATATTCTTTTTATGTAAATCTGGTATGAACATCCTATTACATATATATTTCGTTTGCAGAGTTGACCCGGCTATTTCTATATATGATGGATACCAAGGAACCGTAAACATGCCAACACCTGTTTATTGTGTAAGCTTTGATGATGGAAGCACGACCTGTGATTACTTCAAAGATATTGACCTCTGTACAGTACATAAGAATGGTAAGTACTTCTTCCTTAGAATCGTTAGCCTTGGTAACTTCACTATTCTCCTCATACCAAATTGACAAATCGACTTACAAAATCTTATATAACACTAGTCACTGGTAGTTAAATCAGTTATTGAAGTGTTTATATTAGAACTGAAAATTGGAAATCAATCCGTGAAGTAGTATTTATGAAGTGTATGATTATGTTCAGAGTGACCAATTATTTCATGCTGTTCTAAAGGTATCCTTACACCAATTGTATATGATTGTAGGTCACTTACTATGTGAGAAAAAGAAATCAAAGTTAATCTTGATGTATCAATGGGGTATATATATATATCGGTCAGAGTGACTGACTTTTCAGGAATCAATCTGTGTAAGAAATGTTTGGGTCAGAACCTTTGAATGCCTTGAAGGATGTGCATGCTACTTGACCAATATTATTGTTGCTCATTACAAGAGGGTGTGTCGTGAATAAGGTTGGAATGTCTGCCTACTAGGTATAAAGCTCTTTACTTCCCAAATTTCAAATTTACAATGTCATTTCCTTCACAGATCTATTGAATGCCTCTGATGTCTAATATAATTGTTGACCACAACAAGGGGGAATGAACATGGTTGAAATGTCTGTCTGCAAAGTCAAGGATATTTCTTTGTATACTGTGTACATATAAAAATAAAAAAAGATGTGGTATGATTGCCAATGAGACAACTGTCCACCAGAGACTGTGTACATATAAAAATAAAAAAAGATGTGGTATGATTGCCAATGAGACAACTGTCCACCAGAGACCAAATGACATAGAAGCTAACAACTATAGGTCACCATACGGCATTCAACAATGAGTAAAACCCAAACCGTGCATTCATTTATTTTCATGGGTACCATTTTTCGTGGATTAAGGAAAACTTGCATTTTTATGGATATTTGATTTCGTGGTTTTGCCCAAGTCTGCATACATTCCTGTAGAAAATTTGTAATTTGTAGAACATTTAAATTTGTGGTACCCAGGAAATCCACAAAAATTGGTATCCAACGAATAATAATGAATCCAAAGTATTAAGTATGAGCTGCATTTAAAGTCAGATCGAATATAGTTCACTGAAACATAGGTCATTGTAAAATACTTTTTATTGGATTCTCCTTGTATTCTCCCATGTACATATTTAAACCAAGTTTTTTCATCTCCCATTAATATATATAGATGCATATTTTCTTTTTCTAAAACACCCTTAATTTTGTTTAACAAGTTATCTTCTTCATGGTCTGTAAAAAAAGAAAGAAAAAAAAAGAAAAAAAAAAAGTAAAATGACTGTAAAGAAAAAAACATGACAAAACAAAAAGAATATATTATGGTAATTGATGTATTTCTTCATTAATTAAGGTGTCGATAAAACCCAGGATCTACTAGAAGAAGAACAAGACAGAATTGTGGAGCAGCAAGCTACTGTTTTAAGGAGGAGGAAGAGAGATACGACTTCAAATACATTTACTTATGATCCTGACTTTAACAATGTTCCAGTAAGTGTTTTTACTTTAATGGATAGTCTGAGATTTCTTGATCATTGGATTTTTTGTTACTGTTATCTTTTATTTTCTACCAAAAATGTTGAGGTCATAAAATTCAAGAGATCAGCATGATTGCCATTGAGACAACTTTTCACCAAAGACTTAACTTATCGGTTTGCTTTATGTGATTGTTTGTGTTTTATAGAATAGATTTGATTCAGTTTGGACAACAAGTTTCAAACTGGTGTTCATACCAAGCCAGAGACAATACTTTTTAATGAAGGAAAAACTGACACATTGGAATTTTAGAATAATTATAAGCAGGATTCTCAATTACACCTATACTGTGGATTCTTTCATTACCACATATAACAGCTTTCATGGTTTGGTTAAAAGTTACAATTTCATTTGCAGACCTTTTAAAAACAAATGCAGCTTGCATTCTAGAGGAACAAAAAGTGACCTTTTCTTTTATAATGATGTCTGTCAGAGAACAATTATTTTTCAGTATGCATGTATTTTAAGTTAAAAACTCAAGTTTGTGGTTAAAATGGTTGGTGGGTTTGGTGATAAACAAATCCATAAAAATTAGTGTTGATCAACTTTCAATAGTTCCATGGTGTAACATTTTAGGCATAATTTTTGGCTTCCAAGTAATCTTTTTACACTTTCTATAATCAGTGGTACTCATTATTGACTTGATTTTGATGTATATCGATGGTAGAAAAGTAAAATTTACCCGGATTTTTTTCAAATCAGCACAAAAAAGGTTCAAAATGCCTTTTTATATATTTTATTTTAATATAGAACCAATTATTTTGACATCAATTTTATAGTTTAAACATAAAGGCTATAATTTACATTTTAATTTTGTTGAACTATACAGTAATTCTCCTTGTAACATTATCATGTGTGTTAAGATCATGAGTTAATTTATGACCGTAAAAATAATAACATAATGAAATTTTCACGTCGCAGAATTTTTCTACGGGACCATCGCAAGAAATTTTAGCGGAATGAAATAAACAAATAAATTGTGGAATTTTTAACACTGAGTTACCAAAAATACAAACATTTACAGATATTGACACAAAGCTTGCAACGATTATAAGCTCTTAAGTGATGTTTATTATAACAAATAATGATTTTGAAGGAAAACATTTATGAAGGTTAAACAAGTATACTTTTACAAGTCATTACTCTTTTTTTAATAGTCTAATTTCATGTAGAATTAATTTAGGGATATTTGACATATCTGTATTATTCATCAAAATTCTTTTTTAATAACTTAATATTGTTCAGAATTTTAGATATATATATATATTAATATTAAGAGTCTATCCTGAATTGATGTAAATTATATGGCCTTCCAAATACTGTTTCGATCCCTAACATCACTTAAGAGACATTAATTGTCGAAATCCAGATATGGTGTACAAATTATTTGCACTTTATTTTTTGCGCTATACCATCTTTTTGCAAGTTTATTGTTTTCTGTTTGGTATAAAAATTAATAATTAAGATCCATGTAACATCTGGTGATCAATCTATTTGGCAATCGCCAATGGCAGTCAGCAGGGTTTAAGAACGTCCGTTGTTTGACCTGTTAGTCAAATGCGTTTTGTTAAAATATACTTTTCACTTTTTGGTCTTTTGGAAAATGTTGTTTGTGCTGTATTTAGACCCCTCTACCAAGAAATTTGTTTTACATGCATACGCATAAAAATTGCGGTTTTTATCCAACGCAATCATAGGTTTGAACGTTATTTTCAATTTAGACTTGTTTATAAATATATATATATATATATATATGTATATCTGTATTGTTATTTAAGATTTCTTTACTTTTTTTTTACAACAGATTGTTATTACTTGGCCTACAAGTTCTGGCATTACTGAGTCTCAAGCAAGAACATACTGTCAGGGAGCTGTTCAGTCTTCAGCAGGAACTAACTGTGCTAATATTGTTGGAAATACCACACCAGATGTTGAGTCATGTGTTAATGATGTTGCGGTTAGTGTATATACAGAAAAATGAGTATTTCATTTTATCAAAATATATTGGTTTGTTGTCAAGGTAACTTCTGATGGACACATTTAAGTGTATGAAAATATTAAAATTAACAAAACTGTTCGCTTCACTTTAAGCTGTGTTATGACACTACCTAGGGTCAGTTACAAAAGCTTAATGTCACACCTGATACATATATTGTGCCTAGGCCACATCTTTACAGCCTGCTATTGTATTTTGTATATAGATCCAAGTCATACTAACAGCAGTTGACCATTGCCTAAAGGATTTAATAAAACATGTCAAACTCCGATAATGTGTAATTCTAATGCAATTATTTTGTATCAATGGTTCTGATTGGATGACAGTAAGCGTACAATTCTCTATCTCCTTGTCTGTAACTAAGGAAGCCGACATTTTGAATTGCAGAATGTATTGACATGTAATTTCTACAATAATAAGCAAAAAACTCACATGTTGCACCTTTTACATTCTGAAGCGGTCAAGAAGCCAGAAATGCCCGGTGTTTACGTTTGATGCCAGAAGCATACCTATGATGTCACCTAGTTTAGGGGCCAAAGAAGATAACATCTTTTCGCGGAATTTTCTTTAATGAAAATTTTACACTGAAATAATGATTGAAATTGAATTATGTACTTGTTTTGCATTTGAATAGAGATAACTGTGTAGTATTTGAAGCTTTGCGGATGTCCATCGGTAGTTTTACTGTCGCAAATACCCATTTACCTGTCTCCGCTATGCGCCGCCAGGTAAACCAAATTGCCACAGTAAAACTACCGATGGACGTCCGCAAAGCTTCAAATACAATACAGTTATCTCTTAAATGATATTTGATACTGAATTTCATAAATGAATATGAAAATAAGAAGAAATGGTATGATTGCCTCTAAGACAGCTTTCCACCAGAGACCAAATAGCATAGCTGTAAGCAACATTAAGTCACTGTATGTCCTTCAACAATGAGCAAAACCCATACTGAATGCTATAAAAGGCCCCAGGATGACAAAATATGAAACAATTCAAATAAAAAAACCTGATTTATATTCAAAACAATAAATGGAAAAAAAATAATAAACAGCAATCAAAGACAACCACTGAATTACCTGCAACTGACTTGGGAAAGGCACATACAAAATGGTGAGCTAAACATGTGAACACTCAAGCCTACCCATAACACGGGGAAGTGGTGTAACAGCACAACATAAGAACAAACTGTAAAAGTCAGTTGAAAAAGGCTTGACTAATCAGATGAACACAAATAACAAAAACATCTTAATAAAAGACTTGACAAAAACAACTTGTACCATGGTCAATGTGGTCAGTTGATACATGTCAAAGTTTGTGATTAGGTCTATTTAAGGGGAACCACTGAAGTAATTAATTTCTAACAAAATATTATATTATTTATTATGTATTTTATATGATTTTAGTTAACAGATAGTATGGTCTGGGTTGATGCTGTTATCCAGAGTATACAGGAACAGTGTTATACAACAGTGACCACTGATGAGAACCAATGGTTGGATACAGGCTCAGGAACACCAACTATACCAACAAACATTGATGATAATATCTGTCTGAATGACTGTAATAATGCAGGAACATGTTCTCAGGGTAAGTGTAACAAGGTGTTACTCAGGTGTAAGTGTAACAAGGTGTTACTCAGGTGTAAGTGTAACAAGGTGTTACTCAGGTGTAAGTGTTATCAGATACCACCATGAAGTAAGTGTAACAAGGTGTTACTCAAGTGTAAGTGTTATCAGATACCACCATGAAGTAAGTGTAAACAATTCTACCCTTCAGTAAGCATTACCAGGTGCTACCCAGGTGTGAGAGTTACCAGGTGTCATTGGGGTACAAGAGTGTCCAGGTGCTTCCCACATGTGATTGTCATCTGTTGCTAACCAGGTATGAGTGTTTACAAGTGCTACTTAGGTATGAGCAAGGTCTGGAACCTATCATATTTCCGAAGGCCAATGATCAGAATTGAATTTGGAATTTAGGTCATAAAAAAAAATGATCAGAATTGAATTTGGAATTTAGGTCATAATAAAAAAAATGGTCAGAAATAACTTGGGTTATTTTATTGAGGTCAAGTTTTTTTAATAGCAATTTTTTGTTCACAAATGTAAAAAATGTTATAATGTAATTTTGGTTTAATATATATTTGTTTGTTAGTTAGACTTTTCAAGTATCAAAGTTTGTCTGAATGACTGTAGTTGTTTGGTTGAATTGATACTCACACATTTTCTCAAAGTCTTCATCTGAGCTGTGCCTGGTACAAATTATAAAAATGGGAATTTTTCCATACATATTTTTTATTTCCCTGTAATTCTATCACACAAAAAAAAGAATTAGTATGTTTTTATGAAAGAGTTTATACATACATGTGACAGAGATGTCAAGTCACAACTGGAGATTTGAAAATTATCAGCTGGAGTTTGGGCTTCATAACTGGAGAGGGGCCTCTGTGGCCGAGTGGTCTAAGAAGTTACTACTGTAATCACTAGCCAGTCAACACTGAGGTTGGATTTTGGGTACAGTTGTGCAGCTGGGATTTGAAAAAACACCCCCCATTCATATATTGAATAATTGTGAAATCCCTACCTATACATATATTTCACAGCAAAATCATAACCCATTGATATATTTATCAGCTCAAAACTTGTGTCAATAAGTTTCAGCAGGTGTGGAAATTTGAATAACAAAGAGTTTGGGAAATTCAGTGAAGATCGTTGTACAACAAACTGAAAAATTATGACCCATTGATATATCACAATTGGTCAATTACTACCTATTGATATATTTCCTCGGTAAAATTGCACCCCATTGATATATTTGACGTATCAAGAAAGGGGGGGCCTCGGTGGCCGAGTGGTCTAAGTAGTTATTACTGTAATCACTAGCCAGTCAACACTGAGGTTGTGAGTTCGAACCCCGCTCGTGCGGGTGCACTCGACTCCAATCTTAATTGACTAGGATTGTCAGTTTTCCTATCGAAGGTGGGTGGTTTTCTCCGGGCACTCCGGCTTCCTCCACCAATAAAAACTGGCCGCCACGAAATAGCCCAAAAGCGGTGTTTAAAAGTGGCATTAAAACACCAAAAATCAAAAATCAAAATCAAGAAAGGGACCCATTCCAGCGGCACATATGTATATACCTTCATATAGGAAGAGACCCCCCGTGGTTCGAACCCACGCTTGTGCGGGTGCACTCGACTCCAATCTTGATTGACTAGGATTGTCAGTTTTCCTATCGAAGGTCGGTGGTTTTCTCTAGGCACTCCGGCTTCCTCCACCAATAAAAACTGGCCGCCACGAAATAGCCCAAAAGCGGTGTTTAAAAGTGGCATTAAAACACCAAAAATCAAAAATCAAAATCAAGAAAGGGACCCATTCCAGCGGCACATATGTATATACCTTCATATAGGAAGAGACCCCCCGTGGTTCGAACCCACGCTTGTGCGGGTGCACTCGACTCCAATCTTGATTGACTAGGATTGTCAGTTTTCCTATCGAAGGTCGGTGGTTTTCTCTAGGCACTCCGGCTTCCTCCACCAATAAAAACTGGCTGCCATGAAATAGCCCAAAAGCGGTGCTGAAAAGTGGCATCAAAACACCAAAAATCAAATCAAATCAAATCATAACTGGAGATTTTTTATCGACATTTTAATCGATGTTTTCATTGTTCATTCTGATGATAAAGCTACATATTTCCCTTTTTTTAGATGACAGTATTACTATTAATGTATTCTCTCAACAAGATAAATGTTGATCTCAATTTTGTCTTTGTCATGTTAAAAATTGCTTTGCACTCCTTTTATCATACTGAAGAAGAAACTAGTTTTCCAGCATCTATTCATAAATCAGTAATAGAAATTTAATAAATAAACAACAAGATGATTTATGTGCACTTGGTAAATTTCACTATTTTGTTACCTAGTGAAATATTTTATAACACATACTATTCTTCTCATTTTTCTTGGAGTGTTTCTTAGTTTATTTATTGGTTAATGTTTCATTATTCTCAATAGCTTGAAATGAAATAGCCAGATTCAGCATCATCAAACAATTTGAAGTAAGGAAATGTCTCAATTTCAATATAAGCATTGAAATATTATTTTCTAATTTGTCCTAAGAAATTTAAAATCATCAATTGTCCTAAGAAATTTAAAATCATCAATTGTCCTAAGAAATTTAAAATCATTAAATTACCATCCTTATATGATTCTTTGTTCAATTTGTATTTCATTTATATTTTTTTACAAATTTACATTATTTTAAGGGGAGTAACTTAAACCATGGTAAAACAAGGGAAGTAACTCAAAATTTATATCAAGTGTGTTTAAATACACAGAGAATTTATTACATAATAGCAGTTAGCCTGAGGTAAAAGAAGTTCATTATTAGTATGTTTGACAACGTAGCTGTCAATTGAAGCCATATAATTATACAAGTTCTTTGATTTATAGGTAAAAATTACCTTCATCAGTGGCACTAAAACGTTTTTCGGGTTGACATCAATGGTAATAAAAAAATGGAGACTGACAAGTTTTTGGGGTTTGAAATTTAGAAAATAAAACCTGGAAGATCTGAAGTACTAATGGGAGGGATGGAAGAAGGCTTAAAAATCAGGAGTTTTTGACTCCCGGCGGAAGAATCACATGTCTGTTTATAGCATATTGTAGATGTATTTTAACCAATCTGAATTTATTAAGTATAATGTCAGTGAATGCACACTACCATATAGTGGGTTATTTTCGCGGGGTGTTTATTTTCGCTTATTTTGGCGGATAAACGAAAATCGCGAAAATAAATTCCGCGAAAATTTATGCATACGTTGGGTAGTTTCGAAGTTGACATGGTTAAAGGATTTTGTAAATGACCTATTTTTTCTTGTCAGCAGGTCAATAACGGTATATGTTAGTTTTAACAAGATAAATGTCAAAGGGCATTGTACATAAATGTATTTTATAAAATCACTGTCAGGTGTGTATACCCTTATTAGTAAGTGTCAATTAGAATAAGAGTGTAAGGTACTCTTATCAGGTAATTACCCTTATTAATTAGTGTCAAACTATATAAGAGTTGTAAACACTCATGATAATTTTGTAACCTAATTAGTAAGTACATCAAAGGTCCGGTCAATTTCGTAACTAATCAATCGTAAAATTTACAATACGTTTGAATACCTGTAACAAATATCTAAGTTAGCGGTATTCTAATGATTAACTGTATCAGAATCTAATCAATAAATAAGAGGTCATTCCGGTAAAAAAAAATCAATAAACCATAACAATAGACACTTGTTTGTCAAGTTTTAAAACTTTTTAACTGCAACAATTTCAGTATCCACCAAAATATTTAATTGGGATTTAAGAATCCACCAAAATAAAAACCTCCAAAATTTTTCGTATACTTAGTTGCCCTTTAATCGTGAAATTTTACACCCGCGAAAATAACCCGCTATACGGTATGTACAAAAACCATTTTAACCATATAATGTAATCAAACATAATTGTCTGTTGTGAGGTACCATAAAATGAAAACATAAGTAATGATTATGTCACGAAAACAATAGTCACTAGAACAAAGATTGTCTAAAAGTCTAAATTATATCTTGTTAAGGATGTACTAAGGTGAGGTTTTGGAATAAGTTTCAAATGATCGGACTCCTTTATGTTTTTCCATACGATACAAGGTAAAATATTTTGCCCCATAACACCTATTTATATTTTAACATAAGACTTAATAGCTCATAAAAGGTCATTTGACAAAATTTAAGCAGATTCCTGATTTTCTCTTTTTTGATTTGAGACCCAAATAATACCAATGCAAACATAAGGTAAAAATCCGGATCAGCCTTTTCCCGACATATTATATGAATCAAATATCTCGAAAAGGAGCTCCATGACCTATCAATATTTTTAGCTTATTTTTATCCTTAACTAATACTCTTCCAGCTTAAAGTATCAATTTTGAATTCTTGATTTATTTAATTTTACCTTAGATCACCTAAGTACATCCTTAAGGAAGATTTAGATGGATGATGCAAACTTACTAAGGCCGGTTTACAAGGAGAGAGTAGTTATTGATATAAATGATTGACACACTTCAGGTAAATGTGATTGATTGATTGTTAGTGTTAAATGTCACTTCAGCATTATTAGGTATCTCGTGGCACCTGGTTTTTATTGGTTGAGGAAGCCAGAGAACCATGACACTGGGCAGGAAAATGGCAATCCTAAGTCAATAAAGATTGTAGTCGTAAGCACCTGCCACGTGCGGGGTTCGAACTCACAATCTCAGTGTTGACAGGCTAGTGATTGCTGTCGATTGTAGTCGTAAGCACCTGCCACGTGCGGGGTTCGAACTCACAATCTCAGTGTTGACAGGCTAGTGATTGCTGTCGATTGTAGTTGTAAGCACCTGCCACGTGCGGGGTTCGAACTCGCAATCTCAGTGTTGACAGGCTACTGATTGCTGTATCAGATGAATGTAGTTGTAAACATAACAGATTTGAACCAGACTTATATATGAATTATTGATATATTTCAGGTGAATGTAATTGTAACGCTAACAGATTTGGACCAGACTGCAGTGTGAAAAATACAGACAAACCAATAGTCCTAGCATCATATAGTAATAATGTGTGTGATCTGTCTAAACTCAACTGTACACAGATACAAGTCTATGGGGCCAAATTTATCAATGGTACAGACTTAACATGTCATCTCACAGAAGTTACAGTAAGCAAAAATTACGGTTTCCTCTTGTGTAATTTTTGAGTTGTTGGGTTACTGTCTCATTGAGGTTTACCCGAAATCTATTAACCTTTAGGTATCCTTGGGTTGCTGTCTCACATATGTACATCCCACACCTACTGTTTTCATATATATCATTTATATATCCTCTAGAAATGTTTTAATATACAGTACATTTTAGCAAGGTTAAGTACTTTATAATATTTCAGATGTTCTTGTCTAAAACATGATTATTTTACTCTAAATTCATGAATTTTTGTGATGATTTTATTATAGCGAAAAATTTTGACAACTTTTCAGTCACAAAAAGAATAACTTACAATCTAAAGGAGTAAGTTCAGTTCCATATTTGGCCAAATATTAAGCCCATTGCTTCCAGATAAATATGTTTCAAGTTGATATGTAAGAAAATGAATTAAATTTTTTTTGTCAAACTTTTATATGTGTTGACATTCAAAACCCATATTGGCCAAAATAGAGATTTTAATGAAATTTTACAAAATCTTCTGGATTTAAAAAAAAAAAAACAACATAAGTAACATAAAGCACAGGCATTGACAAACTAAATATTCAAGTCAGATATGTAAGTTGTAACAAACATAATGTTTAAAGATCATTTTTGTGCACCTATATGCAGTATGATATATATTGATAGGTATGCACCTTTCCTATAGGTAAACCTTTCATATTGAAGGATCAAGTTTTAAGGTTTAATCTGGATCTTATTATTAAAACTATTTTAGGTTGGAACTAATGGAATAACAAGCACATTAGCAACAGAGAAAGTGAAAGCTATATACAAAAGTATAGCACATGTGGTATGTCCAAATCCTAACAAGAAAACTGTGACTGTGGCTCTCAGTAATGATGGTACTAACCCAAGTGGCCAGCAGTCCATTTATGTGGCCTATACATCAAGTTGTTACACATGTACAGAAGATGCTACCACTGCTATAGCCACATGTACTACAAATGTAAGTAATGCAACACATGTGTTATACAATTAAAAGTTTAATCATTACATAATCAGTGACTCCATGAAGAAGTGATGGTAGCACTTTTTTATGTTAAAAGTTATATCTGTACAATAAATTAAAACAACATTGTAGATTTAAAGCATTGATGTTATATTTTTTACACATTGGAACTATTTTTCAAGTGTTGGTAAATGATTTTATACATGGCTCAGCATGTTGGTTTTAGATAAATCAATATATGGTTAAATTATCTAGCTAAATAAAGCAGTTTTGAGGTGTTGTGATTATTAGCTAATTCACTATGAAGTTGTGTAATTGGTAGCTTAAACCATTGCCAACAGCACCATAATGGACCTTGTGGATGAGGGGAGGAGTGTTATAACAAGACAGACTGAAAAATGTGGGAGACAATTTCTCATTCCGTCTACTAATTAATGAGTTACAATATTTCTCCACTCTTGATAATTGCATTTTTTATATTGGATTTTTTAATTTAATTATCTTGTTTTGTGAAATATATTAACTCATTCTCAATAGAGGGAGAACTATATATAAATTACATATACAGACAAATGAAATATTAGAAATCCTTTTTTGTGGTACATTTTATTTTGATGCAAGCTTATCTATAAATTGACAATATGACCAGAATTATGAATGTAATATATATTTGTAGCTGGCTAGTTCCTGTTTGATTGGGTCTGTATGTTACCTTAAAGATACCAAATCTCCTAATGATCCTTGTATGGCCTGTAGACCCAGTATAGCAACAGATAGCTGGTCCAAAGTTACAGGTACTTGTACTATTTTGATACCCTTATATACACCTTTTAACTCAAATTTCAAAATTAATTATGTGATTGTTATTTGTTGCATTTTAGTTAGTATTGATTTTATTTTGAAAAGATCCTTACTTCCCCAAATCATCTTTGAAATAATCTGCAAACATGAATAATGGTTTATTGCCAGTATTTAAAGTTTTCAACGTTCAAATTAGAAATATACACACTGAAAGATAAAAACAATGTCTACAGTCAACAATTACTTATTTCCAATTGTTTTATAGGTTCTGGCTGTGAAGATAAACCACCAAATGAAGATGGTTCAGAAATGAATGCTGTGACAATTATTGCAGTATCTGTCACCATAGCAGTTCTTATACTTATAGGAATTATAGTGGCTGGTATCTGTGTATATCGTAGGTAAGTCAGCATAGCAGATGTTATACCTATAGGAATTATAATGTGATAATATTGATCTGTCCAAGTTAAACACGGTACTGTGGATTTATTTATTTTCGTGGATACCAATTTTGTGTATTGAGGACAACTTGTGTTTTTGTGGCTATTTGAAAGCGTGGATTTGCTGAAGTCTGCATAAAAGCTTTTAGAAATTTGTGCTTCGTTAAACATTTTAATAGATTGTAGACCTATACCAACAAAATCCACGAAAAATTGGTATATCACGAAAAATAATGAAACTGCAGTATATGAAACCTAAACAGAATAACATCTGTTTTGGGCAAAGTCCATATGATATGGCTTTTTCAATATCAATGTATCAAACTTAGATGCCAATAACAGGTATCATACTGATACTGAACACACAGTGAGATAACTTCATGGAAATTTGCAAATAGAAATATTACATTTTTAAATTGGTGCTAGGTCAACTGAAAAGCTCAGGATCACACATCATATATTAAATATCGAAATAGATAATTAGTTAATACATTTTTACCAAGAATATATTTGATTGGAAGTAATGTATTCTGTGTTTTATTTTCCAGGACCAGATTAAGAAAAGAAAAACTTGAAAGTGCTGGAAATTCTGAAATAGAATACAGATCTAAAAATCCAAATGCAATGGTGCCATATTTTCCTCCCGGTCAGGAATGGACTTATGCCTATGATCATCCGACAAACTCTAGTGTATATCGACCACAAAGAATAGCTTTCTATGATAATAGAGCAGCATTAGATGATTATTTTGAAGACTAAACTGTTTATACATGTCTTCCTTACATTACATGAGACTACCCTTTATTAAACTTTTAATGTTATTGAATGCTCAAAATATACAATCATAGAAAGATTCATTAAATAAGCTTATACAAGTCTTTATTTTTTATTACTAAAATGAATTGGTGCAATCCTAATGTTTCATATATTTGGATGAATATTAGGGCATTTGTTTTTAATGTAGAAATTTTAGCAATATGTTTGTCGGTAAAAATATTGTGAATATAGCTTGAATTTATGAAGTTATTATTTTTTAAATTTTTACTCTTTTTAGAATTATATGTTTATACAAGATGCATTTTATATACATTTTGTCAGATGAAGATATCGTTTAAAAAGTCATTCCATAAGTTGGTTTTGTTTTGAAATATATATATATATTTATAAATGTTCAGCCTCTTTTATTCTACAGTGTAACCCATATCATCTTGAAAGTTTTTTCTCTATGAAATTATATGTACTTTCAATAAATAAGGATAAAGAAATTTGCCTGTACATTCAAGTTTCATCAACTGAAAAAGATTTGTTAAATAGCATAATACTACATATCTCTATATGACATGTCCTCACAATTGAAATAGTCTGTCAGTTTTATGGTCCTTTCAATGGAAGGTATATGTGTTAGATGATGCCTAAGCAAACAGAAGCATATTTATAAGTTTGAATGTCCCTTTGGTATCTTTTGCCTCTCTTTTATGTGAAGTCCAAATAAAATATCTAGAAGAAGGTTACAATAAATGTCTCAATTTCCTTATTTTCAAATCATCAAATATTTCATATTGTACTGATGGTAAATTGTTATCAAAACAAACAGCATTCCATTTCTTAACATTTTTTACTTTTGTACTAGTTTAAAATTTAAGGTTACTCTTAGTTTCAAAATACCAAAATCATTGAAGTAGGGACAATAAATAAATTTTTGGAAACATACTTTCAACAAGTATCAGATTAAATGGTCAGTATTTATGTAAATAGAAAGATATATATGAATATAAAGCATAGAAATTTTGGAATGTTCAAAATGAATAATTAAGTACCTTAGGTACTGTGTTAATGCCATATTTACTTCTGTTTCTACCTGTATGTATTTTTAGACAAAATAATTACTTTAGCATTTTACATTTATTTTGGGCATTTTAACCACTATGAAATTTTTATATCATTTGCTATCTCCAAATATCACAATAATTTGATCTTCTATTTTGTATGGTTACTTTGGTAAATTACTCTCAGACACATTCAAGTATGTTGGTTTATCATAAAAACATTCACATTTAGAAACTACATCAACAAATTATTGTATATTTGGTTCCATTTAAGTTATGTTACAAATATTCCTTTAAAATTGTAAAAAAGCTATCACTTTATTCACAAACAAAAATGCATTTTAATTTTATGAGTTCAAAAATTCACCACAACTTAAATAAGATCCCATAGACACACCATGTCTTTAAACAGAGTTTAAACAGGAAAACTGACGATAAGTGTGCTGAAAAAAACATGTTTCATAATCATAAACATTCTAATGTTTATTTTTGTGACACTGTATTGTACAAATGAAGTTGTAAAAATCAATTTTCTGTAATTGAATAATACAATTATTCACAACACAATTTTTTAGATAAGGAAAGTAGCCTTATTTGTCAGATACAGAAGTTGTTGGTAAAATATATAAATGTCAAGAATTGCTCAACACAAGGGATAATTAACCTTTATGTTTTTGTTATTCGTATTATACTGTTCCAAAGTTGTTTATATAATGTAATTTAAAATTTTATAATAAAACATATTTTTGCAATAATATGTTTGTTTTTTTAACAAGTTGTAATAAAAAAAGGAGAAAGACACAAAACACAACATAGAAAACTAAAGACTGAGCAACATTAACCCCACCAAAACCAGGGGTGATCTTAGGTGTTTCAAGAGGGTAAGCAAATCCTGCTCCACATATGGCACCCATCAAGTTGCTCATGTAAGAACAAACCTGGTAGATCATATTCAAGGAAAAAAGATCTGTTTTGTGGATTGTGGTTACAACAATTTGGAACATATGTTATCATCTGAGAACATATATTCCATAACGGTCAACTAACTTGTGATGGCTTCCGTAAAATTTTCGAAGTGATGATTTCACCTCACCACTTGGAACTCTCAGATAAAGGTCTGTTTTCATTTGGAAATTTTGTTAAGAAAACATGATTCAATCCTGACATTAATCTTTTTGCTAAGTCAGGATACAATGCTTAAATAACTTTATTTTTAAAATTCACGTGAAATTGATTCACATGAATTTAAATTCTCATGAAATTCATGTGAGAGAAATTTCCCTGTGTAAGGGGTTTTGGCGGCCTGGTGGTATAAGTAGGTCATCTGCACTAATCACTAACCTGTCAACACTGAGATTGTGAGTTCAAAATCCGCATCAGCAAGGCTTGTTTGACTATGATCTTAATTGAATAGGACTGCCACTTTTCGTGCTGAAGGTTGGTGTTTCCCTCTCTGGGTACTCTGGCTTCCTCTAACAATAAAAACTGGTCGCCATGATATAGCTAAGTGTGCTGAAGTGACATTAAAATAATCAATCAATTATACTTCACTAGTAAAGTTGGAATCCCGTACGTGGTAGGTGTGTTCGAGTCTTAATTGACTAGGAGTGTCAGGTTTCCCGCCGATAGTCGGTTGTTCTCTCTGGGCACTCTGGCTTCCTCCACCAATAAAAACTAACCGCCACGAAATAGCACAATAGTGCTGAATGTGTCGTTTAACACCAATCAATCCATCAATCAATCTTTCTAGATAAGGTCCAGCATATACATGTCATATCAACATGATTTTGTATGGTGATTTGTTTTGAGGTATATATATCTGCCTGATATTTGTCAGTTTTAAGTTTTAGACATGGTCTATATCTCTAAAAAATGTTTTTTTTGTTAGGTGGATAATATATTTATGTGAATTCATTAGATGTACATGATTATGTGCTTACATATTTCATTTGGGCACCAATAGTTACTTAAAATAATACTTTTTTTCAAAACAATTTCATATTTTGTATGACATTAATGTTTCTCATAGGTACTGTCAACCCAGTGACCTGTACTTAGTACTCGCATGATTAACATGATACATTTGATTGTTAAATACGAGTTTATAAACTATTTAGTTATACTTAAACTAAGGTTTTAACAGATTCGTACAGAGTTTACATTCGCCAATTTAATGCTATGTTGTTTAGTTCGTTATTTGTTTTTGGTCCTCTAAAATGTTTTCTCTACTTGTGTATCTCTCTCTCCTATGTCTCTCTTTGTCTTTTAAGCTTTTTGTTTCCAGCATATCCGAGGAATGATGAAGGTTATTCCAGAAACGTGTTGTGCAGATGGAAAGCAGTAACACATATATCTAATAAAGTTAGTATGACGTTCAGGGCTAAATGTCACGAAAGACTAAAGCAGAATTGCACTCGTTTAGTTAGATTTGTTCAAAACTACAACCATATACTATGTATATATTAGAGAGCAAAACAAAATTAATTGAATATCTGCTTGTAGTTTTGAACATATCTACTTATCTTTATACATGTTTGCTTTGCAAATGATAATTTCATGAAAAAGTAGATGTAATATTTATCTACCTGTACAAAACATTTTAAATACAAAAAAATTAAAAGTGAAATTTCACATCTAGCTTTTCGTGAAATTATTAGTTCCGCTTCCAAAAATTTTTTTTCCATAAGGGCAATGAATGGCATGGAAAATTAAACCATACAGCACACATAGAATTTCATAAAGTTAGATATTTTTTTTTGTAACTTGTGTCTGTTTCCAAGACATCTTCGATATGTAGATTGAATTTTATGTGCCTCTTCAGGTTAAGAGGTTCGATTGACTGCATATTTAAAAACTAATTTAGGTTCTCTCAAAATTTGAAATTGTAAAAGCTAATAGTTCGATTTTATTTCGCCCTATCACAGTTATTGCGCCTGCTAGGTACGAAATTTATTTTTTAAATTCTTATGTGCGTTTTTTAAAAGATTGTTCAGATTCTTGTTATATAACATAAGTATGAGGACATTTGCTCATAATCCATTTCCATGATTCCTCTATTTTGACTTATTTTAAGAAACACCACGGACAGCCTCATATAAGTTGTAGCTTTCATATGCAATGTATCTATTACGACAGGGAGATTACAATGTAATATATGGATTTCAATGTAAAACAATTTATGCAGATATTCACTAATTATACTCTTTATATCACTATTTTAATTTTGTTGAAAAATTCGTGTGTTTTCTTTGTTCCTAAGGACTAAGTATATACACGTGTCAAGTACTAATAGTTATTGACACTTCTTAACCACACAAGTACTGCTTACACCTTCCATAAAATCATCCAATTTGATGGCGATTTAACATTCGTTAAAACATATCTCATCTTGTTGACGGGAAAGAGAAATAGTTATTTATTTTGGTAATGATGAAAAATCTATAATGCAGTAGACTTATTCAATTTTGTTAACTTGAACGTTATTATCGGGAAATTCAGCTACCATTAAAATATTTCTTTCTTTATCAATGTCAATCGCCCAAACGTTTGATTTACCTATCAATGTCCTACTCTGTGTTCCATCATGTGACATAACCACAATGCTTTTATTGCCCTGTGATGCCACGTAAACGTTTGAGTATTTATCAACTGACACACTATATGGTGAACGGATAACATCTTCATTTCTAAATTATCAGATTTTCGCGCCTGAAACTTTGTAGCATGTGACCGTATTATTGTACATATTCGTCTGTTATTTTGGGTAGATGCTACATAGTTCCACATAGTTTTTTTGCCTTCAATGACAATGTAATTAATAGGACTGCCATCTGCCAGCTTTAACATGTGTATACCTTTTCCAGATTCACAGTATAATAACATATCCTGCCCATAAGAAATTCACGAGCATTCCCCATTTCTTATTTTGATCGTCGCTTCTATCTCTTTAGATGACAAATACCGGTATATGATTTGAATTTTTTCATTTTGAATTATTGCGACTCTTCTATCATCGATAGATGTAACATCATATGGTGATAATGATTGTAATTCGCCGTCTTAAGTCCCATTTGCCTTTTAAAAAAAACATGTCTTCTGTTATCAGTAAAATCGGCGAAAAAACCAATTTTCCTGAAGGGGTTATTGTGTATCATGTTATGTACGTGACACCACTTCCTATCGGTAATGTCAACGTTCGTATCAACTCTATCTTGATATCAAATATTGATGTCTGAGCTGTAGGTTGAACAGACACGATCTGAACTTGCTTTCCTTTTTCTGTCGTTAGAAGAATATTTAAATAATTTGTTTCTGTTGATATTGTACAGAAGGAGGAAATAGAAGATAAAAATTCAGAAACGTTACTGTCAATACTACAGTTAAGAGTTACTTGTTGATGACTTCCACTGTCTACTAAGGAACTGATAAATGTTTCTGATTTTACTACTTCTGACTCAATCTGTTTTTTTCACAAGAAATCTTTGTACTTCTGAAGCATAGTTTGTCATTGCTGAAATAATATTTTCCCAAATCTTCAACTTCTTCACTGGTGTTGGAAAGTTTGCTTAATAACGTTTCAATCTGGTATTGAACTTTATCTTCAGTAGATTTTAAATTGTCTATGGCTTGCTTCTCAAGATATGAGTTTATTTGCTGGCATACTTGTTTGATTTCGCACTGGAATTTGTTTTGCTGTTCCTGAATACTCTTTAGATTTCCTTCACGGTCAATCTTTATTCTTTCAGAATGTTCCTTTCTATATCCCTCAATATCTGTTTCATGTCTTCGAACTGACTGGATAATTCAGATGTCTTCACGACTTCCTCTAAATAAAGGCAGTAGTAGTATACCGGTGTTCAAAAGTCATAAATCGATTGAGAGGAAACAAATCCGGGTTACAAACTAAAACCGAGGGAAACACATCAACTATAAGAGGAAAACAAAGGAACAACAAGAACACTGAAGTGCAACAAAAACAAACGCCAACATACATAGAAACGAACTATTTGATAACAACTGCCATATTCCTGACTTGGTACAGCACATTTTAAGAAAAAATGGTGGATTTAACCTGATTTATGGCTAGCCAAACCTTCCGCTTATATGACAATGTTAAAAAATATCGCTAAAATGAAATACTACGTTACAGAAATACAGCACAAACCCACGTAGTCTAAGACTTGTAGTCCTTTACATTCACTATGATGTTATACAGAATGGACAACACAGGACTTCATGGATTGGACAAAAGTGCTGATACTTTCTATCTTGGTCTTGGCAATGTTGACGTATACTTGAGATGTGCTGTGGTAACTGTTTATAATTTCCTATGGAGATAATACCATAACCTCGTGAAAGCTTAGACGAGTTGTGAAATATAAGACAGTTAGGACATAAACCTTCCTCACATTCAGGGCACCAGTGCTCTGCATCTTTAGTGATATGCTGGGAATCACACACGCCGCATATAAATGTGCTGGTTGTTGCCATGATCTACTTTACTGAAATAGATAAAATTGATATTTGCACACCAATTAAGGTGTAAAATCGGACAGTTTTCTAGCAACCAAGAATTCACAATATTCAAAGGGAAAAGAGCAAACAACATGAACAAACAATAACAAAATAAATACCGATAAACGTAGAGCCACAACTTAATCACATATACTTAATGGCAAACCAAATACCTTTTCTACGATTCAACTGGTGTATACCTTACACAACCAGCTGATAAGTGATTAAAAAACAATGTTTTCAATAGGTGGTGGAGTTGATGAGGTTTTATCCAGTGTCGTGTGAACTGAAATTCAATTTTGACATAATCTTGTATTACTGTTACGACAACAGTTGCATAACAAAATCCCTAAAGAAAAAAAAATTTCGCCACTGATGTAATAAATATCATTTAAGCAATATAATGTAGGCCCCTGAAATATCAATTTCAAACGTATAATTTGGATAGAATAGTTATGGCCTTAACCAAACAGATATTTTGCACACATGTACAACTTTGTTAAATACATCTTGTAGCTAAATATATTTTTGGGTAAAGCCTTGTCTCTTATCTCTATATTAATGACAATATCTCAAAATGATGTTGTTTTGACAGGTTTTGCTGTTTGCACAAAAGTTGAAAGACATAATCTGCAAACGTAATACATATTGATGATCGACATTATAATGTCTGATGAAAATATGAAGCATGTTATTCGGCAGATTTATAATATTTATTTGATTTTCGAATTCAGGGGCTAAAAAAAGTGGTCTTACATACCATTTTTTTTACACAAACGATATTACATCTGCACATTGAAACACAATTAAGTAGATTTTGAATGCAATTGGAAAAACCGTTCTAACAAATTATTGTACGGCTTTCTGTCGAATTGTTGGAAAACTTAACAAAAAATAAAGATATCGATATAGTGGAACCAGTCATTTAACGTCCTGACTTAATCTTATACAACATCTTATCAATCTAAAAATCGTAGAATTTACAGATGACCACGGAAATGTTTCACTTGCCGTTGCCATAATTTCGTTCTCCTTTCGTCGTTGATGACACTATCAAATGCAACAATTTACTGAGTATTAACTTTATATTACTACTAGTGGAGTGGACAGGAACTGGTTCCCTTACTTGGGCAAACCATTTCAACCCTAGTTGTTGGTGGGGAGTGCGTTACAATTTTTTCTATGTAGTATTTTATGTGGGGATGTTGTCTTTTCGCCAGTTTTCTTTTGTCATTGTGTTATTCTTTAAAGCATTGTATCCTTATAATGATATATTATTTATTTATATATATATAGGTATAACCTTTTCAAATCATTTAGTTGGGATCTTTCAATCGCAAAGGTTATTGCTTTCATTAGCACGGGAACTCAGACTAGCAGCGATTGTATTCGTTTTACGGGTTTGAGGTAAAGGGTGGATTTGACCATAATGATGAAAAAGAGCTTATTGTAGAGAGGCAATTTTTTTTATGTCTATTTTATTTTTGTTTTGGTTTATAATAATTCTTATTTTGTGAAAAACCACACTGAATCTATTGGAAAATATACTGAAGATGATATTATCAAAATGCTGGACTTTTTGATCGACAATATATTTGTTGAGTTTGGAGGATTGATATTTCAACAGACAGTCGGTATTCCAATGGGTACTAATTGTGCACCCCTACTGGCCGATTTGTTTTTGTACTCGTATGAAGCAGAATTCATTCAGAACCTTCTAAAAGACAAAAAGAAAAAGCACCTTGCGAAATTCTTTAATTTTACTTTCAGATATATTGATGATGTCCTATCACTGAATAACCCATATTTCAGCCAATACTTACATCTCATATATCCCAGTGAACTTGAAATTAAGGATACTACTGGTACTAGAAGGACTGCTTCATACCTTGATCTTTTCCTCAATATTGACACAGATGGACGACTTCACACTAAAATCTATGACAAACGGGACGATTTCAACTTCCCAATTATCAATTTCCCATTTCTCAGCAGTAAAATACCCTCTGCCCCATCGTATGGTGTTTACATATCTCAGTTGATACGTTATGTTCACACTATACGGACTTCATATACAGGAGTGTGCTCCTTACGCAGAAACTGCTCCAACAAAGTTATGAGGAGGAAAGATTAAAAATGACACTTCGTAAATTTTATGGACACCATCACGAATAGGTTGATCCATACGATGTGTCTGTGTCTAAACTAACTAAAGACATTTTTGCCATGTCTTACATTGTGGTTTACCATTTACGTCATCTGGTCTTTTAAGTAACGAACATGACCTATTTCCGACTATGACTGTTTTGCTGAGTTTGAATTCGCATTGCTATAAGACGTGTCACGGTATTTGTTTATCCAACATTCATGTATTTAGTTATGATGTTGTTTTTGTAATTCTGATCGGATATTGTTAAATGTCTTATCGTTTGTAGTTGTAATTCTAATTTTTTTATTTTCTACTCGTATGTAAAAGTAAAGGTAATTAATCACCCAGTTCATTTATAATATTTTAGTTTAAAGCAACTATATGTACACGATTTATTTGTTTACAGTTTGATTTAGGAGAAATACCGACATAGCTAGATGTATTAATCTAATTACTAACACAATTCTATATTTATATTAATGTAATTGTTATAAAATACATCACATGACATAGTTACAAACCTGATCTTGAACTGTATCAAATTTTTTGAAATTTACCTGTGATGTCACTTTTGTGGCGTTGATCCAGTCGTGTGAAAGACAGTTCGTGCTACTGTTGTGCTGTTTTTGTGTGTTGTCCTATGTTGTTTTACGTGTTCGTTTTTATTCTGTGGTTAGCATGTCGAAATGTTCTATTGTATTGTTTATTTGTGTATTTCTCTGTCCTGAATGTTCTTGCATTTATTTGTACTGTATTCCTGACATATAATGTTGTCATTTTAGTGTTATATTTAACATTGCCATAAAAGCGCGAGGTTTGGCTAGCCACAAAAACCAGGTTCAACCCACCATTTGTATTATTAAAATGTCCTGTACCAAGTCAGGAAAATGGCAGTTGTTATCTTATAGTTCGTTTCTGTGTGTGTTGCATTGTCGTTTGTTTTTTTTTGTTCACTTCAGTATTTCTGTTGTTTCGTTGTTTTCCTTTTATAGTTGATGTGTTTCACTTGGTTTAGTTTGTCACCCGGATTTGTTTTCTCTCAATCGATTTATGACTTTCGAACAGCGGTATACTACTGTTGCCTTTATCTATGCTTGTAAATGCAAACATCTGGGGCATACACACTCTACGTCCCCACTTGAATCTGCCAATGGTTATTTTACGCCGTAAAGACTCCAAATACAAAACATGTAAGTGTATATTTCCCGGTAAGATATGAAAAAATTTAAATGTACCTGAAATAATATCATGTTTCAAACCAGGAAGATCAAAGTTTGTTTATGACGACTGAACTAGACCAGACGCATGATATATCTAATTACTAAATGGCGGGAACAGGTGTGACTTTTGAAAACTTATAAACATGAAAACTTCGTTCGTAAAAGCCGTTTGTAGTGGATTAAATATAACAATACTTGCATGCAGCTGAATGCACCAATGACAAAAATATACATAAATTAAAACTTTATCGCTTAAGTTCTTTTGCATTTTCCCCTTTTCTGTACACAACTGTAGTTAATTCTTTTTATGATGATGGCAACAGGTATACGTGCACGGATGACACACTTAGAAGTTTGTAAACGGGTAAGCATGTGAATAACTACATTGTAGTAAGTTGGGATTATTTATTGTCTGATTGTTGTTTGCTTAACATCATGTGGCAAACATTTCAATAAATATCAAGCTTGTTGTAATACTTCTTCCCACTATCGGCTATTGAAATAATCTAATAAAAGATTTTTTATCGTGTAAACAAGATACTCGGGCAAAGTTCTTTTGTTTTATTTGCAGAATACCATCCTTTATGCTAGCAATTAATTTTTGACGATCCTTCTTATGTCCACCAAAGACCGTGTCGCATGTAGCTTTCAGTCATTTAAAAGTGAAGAGCAACAATATGAAAGTATAATACCATTTACAGTGTGCATGATATATTTTTATAAAATAAATTTCTTCAGATGCGCCACAGTGCAAAGGTTTTGGAAGCCGTATGAACCAACCGGTACCAATCCACCAAAATACTTACATTGAAAAGGAAAAACTTTAGTTTATACTTCAAAAACGAACTGTTCTCAATGAAGATAGTTCACGTAACCTTCATTTAATTGTCGCTTGAACATGTCAGTTAAACCAACAAGGGAAATCACTTATATGAAACATAACAACTCTTTACGCCAAATGTCTTTATTCTGGGAACTTTGGTTTTATTGCTGAAATTATCAATTATATAGACAGGGGATTAAAAAACACAAGCATTTTCTTTAATAAAACACCGTCTTTGACAAATAAAATACGTTTGTGACATTTCAAACAAACTTTGTGGTTTTCTCTGAAATTAATTCTATCAAAACCTTTGATTTTTCAACCCTTTATACCACCATTCCCCATGTCAAATTGAAAAATCGTCTAAAAGAAATAATCAACAATGCTTTTCAATATACTAAAGGAAGCATACGCTAAATATATTGCTTTGTGATACCATACGGCATATTTTGTTAATGATGTTACAACGAGGAACAATGGGATCAGTATGCTGGAGTTTCTTATTGACAACATATTTGTTGAATTTGGAAGTAGACTTTTTCAACAAATTGTCGGCATTCCTATGGGAACGAACTATGCGCCTCTCCTTGCCGACATCTTCTTATTTTCATATGAGTCGGAGTTCCTTTAGACACTTGTCAAAAACAAGAAGATCAAAGAAGCAAGATCATTTAAATTCACATTCAGATATGTTAATGATGTTCTTTCCATTAACAATCCAAAATTTTCTGATTGGGTTCCATTGATATATCCTCCATATACATTTCCCAATTCATTCGGTATTCAAGAGCTGGCAGCTGCTACTCAGACTTTATAAAACGTCATCAGTGTCTGAGCAAAAAGTTGATGAACCAGGGTTATGTCAAAGAACGTCTCGTCCTTTTTCTAAAAAGGTTCATCGGAAGATACCAAGACCTTGTTGATAAATATTCCGTATCAACTTCACAAGTAATACATGAGGGTCTTGAAGTATAAATTCTAGGTACTGACGTTGTTTAGCATCTAAATTGCGTGTTAAAGTGTTCTTTTATTTGTCTTTGTATATTATTAACCTTTACTGTTTAATCCTTTTGGCGTGGCTCTGTATTTATACATCCCGCCATTGTGTTATTGTGCTATGGTCATTTTTTGTATTCTTGTCTTTCATTTTTGCTTATGTGCTTTTTCTACATGCCATTTTGTTTTTCTTTGTTGACATAGTTGTTTGTTTTAAAAGTGATTAAGATTATAACACAATGTTGACTGCTGCATCCTAATTTTTTGACATTTTTACTTATTATGTCTTTTTGTTTTGTTCACAACTTGTTGTCAATATAATGGAATTTTATGCAACTGTCATACAAGTGAGAGGTTTAGTTAGCTATAAAACCAGGTTTAATCCACCATTTTCTACATAAGGAAATGCCTGTACCAAGTCAGGAATATGACAGTTGTTTTCCATTCGTTTGGTGTGTTTAAGCTTTTGATTTTGCCATTTGATAAGGGACTTTCCGTTTTGAAAATTCTTGGAGTTACGTATTTTTGTTATTTTACTTTTTTCGTAAACAATAAATGTCATTGATCACGTAGTATTTGCTTGTGCTTTTGTGTGTACATATTTCTATACGTTTATATTTACATGCACATAAAATCATTGTTTTTGTTTGAGGTCGGATTTTAGGAGCTATAGTTTTCAATAGTGTGTGTAAATAAAATTTGCTCACGTTTAAAGTCGTTGTTTTGTATTCTTTGATAATAAAGTGTCATTAAAGCTCTACAAATCGTCACATAAAAATGCTAGTCAGTAATTTGTATATCTAGTTTTTTTTAGACTGTTGAATATGATTATTTCTTTAAAGCGACAACGTGTGAACCTTGTAAGAAAGATCTAAATTTATTATTTTAATATATTTTCTTACGAATTGTAGATAGATGACTGCAGAGCATATACCTAAAGTCAGTAGAGATAACTCGTTATATTTAATGCACTTTTCTGTCATTTTGTAGACCTCAATGTTTGTATAATAGACGACGCGACGTTATTTTTAAAATAGCAAGCTCGTCGAACACAGCTTTTAGACGTGTTCATTTTGTATGCTATATATCATCATTCAGAAACTACAAATGTAATTTGATTTTTAAGAGGTTCTTGTTATATTCGAGGGCTACAATGTATAATAAATTTCTGCAAACGCGGACATGGGAACTGCTTTGATTAGGCCAGCTTTTGTTTTTAATGTATTTGGCCTGTGAAACTTATCTCGAACGTACAAGATGAATGTTATTACATAAGCAAATTATTAATACACGTGTGTATTAGACTTGTTATAACACAGACTATAAGCAATCTAATTTCATAATTTGTCAAGTATTTTTAAGCTTGTATCAACTTAGGTAAAGTTGATAACATTTAATGTGATCAATCACCAAACGGAACAAAATCCTGTATAGATCATCAAAGTGGGGTATACACATTTGTTGGCTGATTTTCACAAGTTGAGGTGACCAAAGTTGTTTTTTAATGTTCTTTTTTATATCAATTGGTAGACATTTCCAAAAGAGGGACGAAAGATACCAGAGGGATAGTCAAACTCATAGATCGAAAACAAACTGACAACGCCATGGCCAAAAATAAAAAGACAAACAGACAAATAATAGTACAAATGACACAACATAGAAAACTTAACACTAAGCAACACGAACCCCACCAAAAACTGGGGGTGATCTTAGGTGCTCCAGAAGGGTAAGCAGATCCTGCTCCACATGTGGCACCCGTCGTGTTGCTTATGTTATTACAAATCCGGTTAATAGTCTAATTCGGTAGGTCACATTCGTGAAAAGGGAAGGGTTTTGTAGTTACGACATAAGGAACATATTCGAAATCATCTGTGAAACGGTTATTCCATAACAGTCTACCAACTCGTGATGGCGTCCGTAAAATTTACGAAGGGATGATTTCAACTTCACCATTTGTAACTCTTGGTTTAATAGCTTCCTTGTGAGCAGCAATCCTTTATCAAGGAAATCATGATAGGAAATACAAGCCCGGGAATATCGTATATATTGGGAGATATATACTCCGTATGCAGGCGCTGTTGGAATGTTGCTACATAGAAATGGAAAGTTCACAATTGGGAAGCTGAAATCATCTCTTTTGTCGTAAAGTTTTGTTTTCAACCGACACTCATTGTCAATTTCTAGATGTAAGTCAAGATATGAGGCAGACTTAACTGTATCTGTAGTATCCTTTATCCTAGTTCGATGGGATAGATTCGTTCAACATAGTTACCAAATTTTGTATTATTTAGTGAGAGAACATCATCTATATAGCGGAACGTTACGTTAAAGGATATTGCTAACTTCTTTTCTTTCTTTCTAAGAAGTTCCTGTATGAAGTCAGCCTCATAATAATAAAGAAACAAGTCGGCAAGAAGAGGGGCACAATTGGTTCACATTGGAATTCCGACAGCCTGTTGAAAAACACGTCCTCCAAACGTAACAAATATGTTGTCAATCAAGAAATCAAGCATCTTGATAATGTCAATTTCAGAGAATTTTTTGTTTGAATTAGAATGATTCTTTACAAAGTAGGATTTATCCATCCCCAAGACAAGATACTTGTATCTACGTTCGCCATTCTTTTTAATGAAACAAAGTAATACCAACTCTTTCAATTTGTCTTTTAGTTTGGAATGGGGAATACTTGTGTAAAGTGTAGAAAAGTAAAATGTTTTAATACTATTGCAAGATGAGAGTCTTAGATTGTATGTACTCTAAAATATCTTTGGAATTTTTTAGTATCCACATCTGATTCACGCCACCTCTAGAATAGGCAGTTTCACAATAACTTTGGAGCCCGGCTTTGATTGCTGATAAAATAGATGTTAATAATTTAGAAAGAAGTTTCGTGGAGCACTTGAAAGACCCAGCAATATACCGTTGTTTGTAAGGACACTTATGTAGTTTAGGTATCCAATACAGTGATGGAAGATCCAGTTCTTCATCTTTGGTTGAAATTCCAAAGGAACATAGAACAGACCTATGATTATCCAGGATTTCCTCTTTGGTAAGTGTCGTGAGGGTATATGTTGAGTTTCCAAATGAATTGTCAATACCTAATTCATTTATCAAGCAGTTTATGTAATGATATTTACACACAAAAACTATGTTGTTTGGGTATTATCTGCGGGGACAACAACATATTTGTCATGGAGGTAGGACAAGTGTTTTGCAACATTTGGGTCTTTAAAAATTGACGTAGCGTGGGTATTGATAGACCCATTTAGTTTCTTAATTCGGATTTGTATCAACGACCTCACAGCCTTAATCCATTCGGAAAGAGTATCTACGTCTTCTTTCTCGCGTTTAGTCCATTGCCTGGCATAATCCTCGACTGAATCCATCAGTATTTTGAAGTTGTATTTCCAATTGATGGATTTAGGCTCACGATATTTCAGACCTTTGGATAACAAATTTCGCAGGGAAGTGTTATTGACAATGTTGAGGTCTCCGGTAATAACGTGGCCAGCCGGATTATATGTGAATTGGGAACTAGCACAGGTGCAATCATGAGGTTTAGACTTGAAGTCGTCAATGTTTAGATCCTGCAAAACGTGTTTGTAATTGAACATTTTAGTTGCAATTGGTTTGGTATAGGTATAAAAAATTATTGGTACAGACTGATCTTTAAAATAAGGAGGTATTTTCGACTGAACTAATTTATGATGAAGGATATTGTCTAAGTTAACGCCATCGAGACCTTTGTTGGCAAAGGAAAGTTTAAGAAAAGATCTTTTCTCTTTTTCATCTTTTCCAATATCCGAAATGATAGCTGTAAGTTTGTATTAGTTTGAATGAGGGTTTGTAACAGTGGTTTCCAAACATAAATTGAACAGAGAATGAAGTTTTGAAAGGGATAATGAATAAAGTTTCGTGCGAATGTGATGAATACCTAACGGCTTTTGTATAAATTGCAGCAAGTCATTAATAGAGACATCATGCAAAGTAGGTGATGTATAATGACGATGACCATGACTGCGTCTACGTCGAGAAGTAGAGTTGAATATGTTCACATTCACCAAGATACAGGAAGGACTAGATAGAATACCTATACCATCAATTTTGTCATTGCAACTATATGGTGTCGCAGTTCCCAATTGTCGAATCCAGTAGTCCTCTTTTTGTCTACGGAGAGGCGTTGCAAGTTGAGGATTGTTAGTCTTGTGGTATATTTTTCCGATAATACGAACTGTCATAGAAGATCATAGAAACGATGGAATGATCAGGCTGATTAAAATGCTGGTACAGAATGTCGTTTGCATTGAGGTTGATATCTGATCTATGGCCGCACATACGTTTGTTTAGCTTTCCTTTCGTTTCACCAACGTAAACCAATCCGCAAAGGTTACACTCTAATCCGTAGACGACATTTATAGATTTACAATTCAGATCTTCGTAACTTCTAGTAAAATAAGACTTTTTAGTTAAATTGCTAGTGAATTGAGCATCTGTTATTGAAATTTCACAAGTTTTGCAGCCATTTGTTCCACATTTCGAAATGAGACTGAGGAATGCGTGTTAAATGTCCAAAATATCATGGTTGATACTACAGTAGCTATTACATACAAAACACGTTTCAATCTGTCACAAGTTATTATGTGCCGTTTTAAGTTTTATCATTTTTCAAATAAACACATGTAGATCTTATTCGTAATCTATTTAGGATTATATAACATTTTCTTGCGCCTTCTTACTATTTCCGTAATGTTTGCTAAGACATTTTTTGAATTGTCACTTAACTTTTTTTTCTAAAAGGTCTTGCTTTTCTTATTCATCTACATCTACATCTACAGCTATGTCGTCACTCGAAAGGGGTACTTTGACCCATCACTCAAGTATAAATTTAACTTTGACGTCCTCCAACATGACAAAAAACCTTCTATATAACATTTACTAACAATAGTTCCAAATTGTGCTCAAAATTTATGTAGAGGTGCAGGTTAAAAACATCATCTATCTTTTGGTTGTGTTTATTAGCCACTACAGAGAAGCTTGGTGAGTTTGGTCTTGAATTCATCACTGCTCTCAATCTCTAATAGGTCGTCTGGTAGTTTATTCCAGTCTCTTGCTATGAATCTCAGTTTATGACCAAACTCAGTAGAGACACATCATTGTTACATTTGGTTGATACATTCAACAATACCTACCGTTATCTGGATGATATTTTTTCGTTAAATAATCCAGAGTTCTATAAATATACTACCGAAATTTACCCAAAAGAACTTACTTTAACTAAATCTAACATAAACAGCAGCAGTTGTCCTTTTCTAGATTTAGACATTTCAATTTCTAAAGGGAAACTCCATACTAAAATTTACGACAAAAAAGACGATTTTTCATTCCCTATTGTTAATTTTCCTTTTTTAGACGGCGATGTGCCTTTGGCTCCATCATACGGTGTTTATATATACCAACTCGTTCGGTATGCCCGTGTGTGTAGTGATGTCATAGATTTTAACGAACGTAATCAATGCATCACTGGTAAATTATTAAGTCAGGGATTTCGTTACCATAAATTACTTAAAACTTTTCTAAATTCTTTCATAGATACAAAGATTTGATTAGTAAATTTGGCTGTACCTGTAGAAAACTTATTTCACATCCTAAATTTTATGGTAATATCGTACTTAAAGCGCGAAAATCATTATGTGATCCGTGTAAACTCATCGAACCTTTAAACAAACTTATTAGTAAGGGTTATCGTACCAATGTTGTAATTAGATCTCTGAATATAGTTTACATTGGCACTAATATCGATTTTGTCATTAGCAAATTAAAACATAACTAAATTTGTATTTTCTTTTCAAACGGGATGTATATAGACACACACACGTTCATTTTTATCTATAAAGAAGTCACTCCTAACTATCCTACTACCTTTCGAAACATTTATTTTTGGCATTGCACAAGTCATGTCTTCTTTGACTGTTCATGACGTTAAAATACTAAATCCCTGGGATGTATTTTAGTTGATTTTAGTCTCTGATGCATGATTTTTTATTATTAATTGTTTTGGCTTTTAACGAGCTGTCAGTAACTGCGAGTACTCTCAAATCGTACTTTCTTTTTAATTTGACCTGTTGATACTATTTGTAATGCTTTTTTGTTATTAAATGTTAAAATGGATCTTGTCTATATACCAGCTTTGATTTTTTGGTATTTAATTACTACAAATTTTCACTTCTTCGTACTATGAACATCAAAATTATTTCATTTTTCCTTAGATACTGTTCTTGGACCTGTACAGGAAGTTTTATCTAGCACTAATTGTATATTTTTATTGTTGATATTCACCCCATATGTACCAAGTGTTAGATTAGTTTTATTGATATTAAAGAAATTTCTTGGTATTCCTAAACGGAAGATTTTATACACACAGAAGAAGAAGTATGTATGTATGTATGTATGTACGTAGATCCCTCCGTTTACGGAGCACCCCTCGAAAGCTGCGAGGGTACAGTGGAATCCGTGTACACTCCCTATCGGGATTAATGGAGATGTGTCACTAACGTATTTACAATGTTCAATATTTACAAGGACAATCCCCACCCCAACACCAGGGAGTGTTAGGACACCGGGCGGTGTATACCGGTATATAAGAAGTATACTTAACAACAAAATTATTTTCATTTACCCGTGTATAATATGACGCAGGTTTCTTCAAAAGTGATGATTTTCTATAAATTGTTTGAAATTTCACAGTGATATCATACTTTAACTTTGTTTAAACCTGTTTATTTACTTTTGACTTTAATTATTTATCCCTTGTAATTTTTTATTAACTGTGTATTTGCATTCAGGTGTCGCAGGTCAAATTTATTCGTTCATTGTGTGTTAATTTACGTTTTTTGATTGAGTTAAGCCTTCCAATTGATATTTTATAGTGTGTTTTTCTATGTTGTGATGTTATACTATTGTTTCAGAAAAGGGAGAAGGTTTGGTACCATTAAAACGTTTAATCCCGCTGCAAATGTTTGCACCTGTCCTAAGTCAGGAATCTGATTACAGTAGTTGTCGTCTGTTTATGTAGTTCATACGTGTTTCTCGTTTCTCGTTTTTATATAGATTAGACCGTTGGTTTTTCCGTTTGAATGGTTTTACACTAGTAATTTTTTGGGGCCCTTTATAGCTTGCTGTTCGGTGTGAGCCAATGCTCCGTGTTGAAGGCCGTACATTGACCTATAATGGTTTACTTTTATAAATTGTAACTTGGATGGAGAGTTGTCTCATTGGCACTCATACCACATCTTCCTATATCTATCTGATGGTCCTCGGAAAAAAGCTGTATTTGTAAATGTCTTTGTATGGCCTGATTTGTACATATCTTTTTGTGTTCGGTTGATGGAGTCTCGAAGTTCTTCTAGGTTTTAAAATGTGCGATGGAATAGGTATAGCAACTTTTTCATGGATGGCTTTATGAAAGAGCGTTATGCATGCTATTTTTCTTCTAGTTTCTAGTGGTGTACGTTTCAATTCTTCTAAAAGAGTTGTAACTGTTCCAGGCTCTCTTGAGTAGTTGCTTTTGATAAAGCGTGCTGCACGGCGCTGGACCATCTCAATCTGGTATATATGTTTTTGTAGGTGAGGGTCCCATGCGCTGCAAGCGTATCCAAGGTGAGGTCGCACAAGGGCAAGATATGCTTGTTTCTTGACTTCCTCTGGACAGGATCCAACATTTCTTCGTATGAAGCCTAGTGCTCTGTTTCCTTTAGTGACTACTTTGTTAACTTGTTTGTCCCATGACATTTTGTTGGTAAGTTCAGCTCCTAGGTATGGGTTTGATGCGACTGATTCCAGGATATGTCCATTGATGTTGTAATTGAAGTTGATGGTTTGTCTCTTTTTGGTTATTGTAAGGACATAACATTTTGAAGGATTGAATATCATTTGCCAAACTTTGGTCCATTTTACCCTTTTGTCAAGATCTTCTTGTAGATGATTGCAGTCGTCCTTTGTTGATATTGTAAGATATAGTAAGCTATCATCTGCAAACAGGCAAATGTTTGATGTTATGTCGTTCCCTATGTCGTTTATGTATAGGAGAAACAGCAATGGTCCTTAAACTGTTCCCTGTGGTACGCCAGATGTTACTTTAGCAGTACTTGATCTTTCCCCTTCCAGTGTGACTTGTTGTTCTCTTTGTGTCAACCATGCTTCTAACCAGGCAAGTATGTTTCCATCGATACCATATGATGCAAGTTTCTTCAACAAACGCTGGTGTGGTACTGTGTCGAATGCTTTACTAAAGTCTAATATAAGCATATCTACCTGTTGGTTATTGTCCAGATTTATAGTTATGTCCTCTGCTGTTATGACTAGTTGTGACTCACAATATCTTTTGCTTCTGAAGCCATGCTGGAAGTCCACAAGTATATTATGCTTGTCAAGATGGTTCATTATGTGTTTAAATATGATATGTTCCATTATTTTACATGGAACTGATGTCAAGGATACTTGGCGATAGTTGACTGGTTGACTCTTATTCCCTTTCTTGAAAAGTGCGATAACATTTGCAATTAGCCAGTCTTGTGGTACACTTTGATCTTTTAGTGTTTTGGTGAAGATTAACTGTAAATATGGTGATATTGACTCTGCACACTCTTTCAATATTCTACATGATATATTGTCTGGACCATTTGCCGTGCTTGGGTTCACTCCCTTTAGTCATATAGGTGTAATTGTTCTATTTACGAATAGCTAGTTTGATTGCTTTCATATGATGATTAGATTTAACTGTTAACGGTTTACGGTAATTTTTTAATTTCAACATCATTCTTCATGTCATTGATTTTTTTAGCTCACCTGGTCCATAGGGCCAAGTGAGCTTATCTCATCACTTGGCGTCTGTCGTCCGTCGACGTCCGTCGTCTGTTAACTTTTACAAAATTCTTTTCCTCTGAAACTACTGGGCCAAATTTAATCAAACTTGGCCACAATCATCATTGGGGTATCTAGTTTACACAATTGTCCGATGTCCGATAACCCCGCTTGCCCACCAAGATGGCCGACATGGCTAAATGCAAGTTTTGTCCATTATTTTGAAAAACGTTATAAATAGAGAAAATCTGACAGCGCAGAAATGTTCAGAATGTTTAGCTCTACCAATTGTCTATATACGTCAAAACTGTCAGATGACTTCTTATAGGAGTTATTGCCCTTAAATGACAAATTTTACCTTTTTTGTCATTTTTGCTTATTATATTGAAAACTAAAATAGATAGAGAAAACTGAAAATTGTAAAAAAAAAAGATCAGCAAGACAAGTTCTACAAATAAGTCCCATGGTCGAAATCGTCAGTCGACTCCTTATTAGAATTGTTGCCCTTTGATAACGATTTTTACCATTTTTTTGCGTTTTGCCTTATATGATAAAATCATAATAGATAAATAGAAACTTGAAATCACAAAAATGATCAGCAAGTCAAGATCTACTAACAAGTAAAATTTTGCCGATATAGTTAGTAGACTATCACTCTTTATAGGAGTGATTGCCCTTAAATAAGATTTTAACCCTCTTTTGTGTTTTGAGCACAAATTAAAGAAGATAGAGAGAAACTAAACAGACTAAATGATCAGCAATACAAGATAAACAAAACAGAGATTTTTGTCATGAATTTTATTCTCGTCTACAATGTTGGAGAGTGTCCTTTGTTGAATATGCACATAGACAAAGGTGAGCAACACAGGCTCTTTAGAGTCTCTAGTCTTTATGACGTCACGACCTGTTTCTATATAGGCAACCTGCTTTTCACAATGACACAAACGGGGCATTAGAGGCTTTTTGGGTGTTTTATTTTATGTCATGACGTTCAAGGTATTTAATTATTATACCTGATATACACTGTTATGTTATTACATTGTTTCATATTCCTGAACATGTAAAAGTAAAAATAAATATAAATAAGAAGATGAGGTATGAGTGCTATGAGACAACTCTCCATCCAAGTCACAATATATAAAAAGTTAACAATTATAGGTCAAAGTACGGCCTTCAACACAGAGTCTTGGCTCACACCGAACAGCAAGCTATAAAGGGCCCCAAAATGACTAGTGTAAAACAATTCAACAGGAAAACCAACGGTCTAATCTATGTAAAAACGAGAAACGAGAAACACTTATGAACCACACCAACAAACGACAACCACTGAACAACAGGATCCTGACTAAGGACAGTTGCATAAACATGCAGCGGGTTTTAACAGGCGCCAACCTTCACCCTAACCTGAGACAGTAGTGTAGCATAACAACATAAAAAGACACACTATAAAATATCAATTGAAATGGCTTAACTCGATCATAAAGACATTTAAACAAAAACAAGTAAACATACAAAAAGAAGTAAATATACAAAAAGATATGTAAAAAATATTTGTTCTTTTTCAGCCCACATTCTTTGTGTATTTTTTCAGCCAGTATCCAACCAACCGATAGACAAAATAAATAGTCCAACAATCGGTTATATCAATAATTTGTAACATATATTTAAATGCGTTCAATACTTATGTAGTATTTCCGTGCAAAGAAGGAGGAGAAGGAGAAGACGATCATATGGAGGTTTTCAGTTAAATGTATCTAAATGTTCTGTTTTTTTAATAAACACTCGAAGGTCAAGATTTCATCAAGCCGGTGCTACTCTTCGATTTACTTTTGGCATTCATGTAAACACTTGACTCAATATACATATATCATTTAAGAGCGGCCATCATGTCTTCGTTGTATAATTGTTTCCGTCAAATATAAATCTTCGTTTATGTTTAACACGAGTTACACGTCGGGTATCATTATCATTGTCATCATTACATTTCCTGAAATCTTAAGTTCACCTGGATTTAAGGGGTTGATGTTAAAATTTTGCATATAACTTTGGGTCGTTAAACTCTGTCTATAAAAAATCGAAAAATAATGCTATATCTCTTCTATTTTCTGGAATTTTAACTGATTGATTTTTTTCAGAATACGTGAACTTTTGTATAGAAAGCACATAAAATCGGCGATTAACGATTTTGAATGTGTCTTCAAATCATCAAATCTCTTATTTTAAATCCATAGATATCTTTTTGAAAATAATATGTTGTTGATACAGAAATTTCCGTTTACACAGTATAAAATAATACTAGGGTAACCGAATTCGCATTTACGGTATACACCATCCAAAGTGGTGTTCAAGGTGAAAACATACAACAAAACATCGAAATAAGTGTAACATCATCGCGTTGTACACCGTATTTTTTACGTCGATATTGTTAACTACCAACTAGGTAACAGAATGATTAATACGCCAAAAAAAAAAAGTCGGTGACCATATGATTATCTATATCGCCAGCAAACAAAACTATAAAATCAAAATGACGATATTGTATGGTCAACTAAGCATATTGACAAACAAGCTGCTTCACTAAGCATGAAATCAGTCAGTCGGCACATAATGTAACTAACTATGTTATATATATTAAGGGGTTACTCCGCCATATTTTTTCTCTTGTTAGTCTTTGTTAAATTGGCATTTTTCAACAAAATGTGCAGAATTCATCTTTTTTTCAAATAAACGAATTCTTGGCAGAGTAAAGTTTAATCAAGTCCAGTATTACAGTGAAAATTTCACAGGATATTTCATTGCATATAGAAAACAACCATCACCGAGGGTAAACCAAGCAAATTTCATCCCTTTTTTCCTGTTTACAAGCTGTAGAAATTTCAGTTTTTTTGGTCCTCAATGCTCTTCATGTTCGTACTTTATTTACTTTTTTGATTTGAGCGTCACTGATGAATCTTATGTAGACGAAACACGCGTCTGGCGTACAAAATTGAGCCTGGGATCTATGATGAGTTTATTAGGAATTATGTCGCCTCAAGTTTTATAGGCACACCAAAAAAAAAAAAAAGGTGCTTTGAAACAAAACAACTCTGAAATTCAAGTGATTATATTTTTTGTCCGTTTTTAACATGCAACCGGATGTGACGTACTAATTTGGAGTATTACACCTAAAGATATTTAAAGCATATTAAATGGCCCATTATGCATGCATGTGGCAATTCGGATATGGTTGCACATTTTAGAAGAGCTTTTTGAATCTGGTAAATTTACGTTTTTCAATCCTTTAAAATCGAAATATTTTATGATCGCAATACCCAAAAGTCACATTCTGGTACCAGACAGAGTTTTTTTAAAACTGATCTAATGACGTTGGAAAACAGTAATTTTTTTCTATGACATCAAATATTTCTACAGTGTTTTTGTGAGCTTATGAACTATTTTATTTACATCATTTAATTTATATAATTATAGTCTACTGCTGCCTCTAACTCACTTTCATACATTGTATGTGCACTTTGATTGTGGATTATATATTATTATGGCTGCATGCATATCTGGAGACACTTACCCAGCATAACAAGATACGCTAATCCTGTAGAGTTTTTTAGCTTCATTTTGTCATGTTTTTCTTTGATTTATATATTTAAAATGGATTTACGAGTTTTGGACATAGGTTACCTGCAGAAACTGTTGCATCTTTATTTACTATCACACATATTTCAAATATTTGTGGGATTCGCTATTTATAGAGATATACTTTATAAATCAATTCTTTCTAGTATGAAAGTGGAAGATGATATTTGTACGGTAACCTTAACCGTAAACGAAAAGATGGATTAAAAGTCACACAAACCTTACAATGAACTGTATCAATACATGTAGATGATAATTTTGAACTCAATCAATCAAACTGACGTATTTGTATTGCGGATTAATGATTTTCCTCTCATGAAAGATATAATCATGAAGGATTGGAATAACCGTATTATCTATATCTTTTCAATTTATTTTATTACATAAGATCGTTTTCTGTACAGAAAATAATGAAAAGCAATCAAACTGTTTGATAGATATATATATATAAATCATTCTAAACATCAATAGTACCCCAAAACACAAAACACCTCTCAGACTGCATACTTAATGAGCTAATAGTCATTCTAACACGACCAATATATATTTTGTAAAACTACCACGATGAAACACAATCGACCATATGCTTCTTTATACAATTTCTACAGTAAATAGATAGCAAACATATTTTTCAGATTGAATCACCACCTACTGATCAAGTTTATATGTCCAAAACATTTGAAGTAGGCGAGACTTGCAATTGGTTCAGGAAGGTTGAAATCTGGTCATGTTGTTTCATCAAATTTCAGCGTTTTGATTTTAATAATTCTTTGATAAAAAAGGTGTGTGAAATGCCTTGACAAAATGCGAAATAAACAAGTATTGGCCCACCATGAATGATGGCATTACAATGAAGAAGAAACATGATAATACATGTACTTTTATTCTCTAAAAATAAAAACACAATTCAAAGACACAAAAAAATATGAATATTACATAAAATGGCAGATAAGAATAAATAAAAGTAATTGTAGTGAGAGATACAATATGACGACAATTAGATAATGTTGTGTTGCATTGAGAACCGTTTGCTTTGTTTATTGTTTTAAAAGGTTTGATGGTTTTTGTCCCTTTAATCTGATCTGTCCCAAAATTGTGCATTTTCACTCTAATCTTTCTACATTTGCCCCTTGACCTCTCTCGATATGAACATTGTGATTTATTTTTTTTTAATTTACAAAAAGTTAAAACATCTTTATTTGGAAGTGTTTGTCAATGATCTTCAAATGTAAAATTTTACAATTTAAACTGTTTTTGGTGTTTTGAATTTCTTAAAGACATGATTGCATTAGTTGATATGTGAGTTTGATCTCTGTATCTAACTAACTAGTTAAGGTAATTTCAATTTTGTATATTGATAATGTGTGAAAACTGCATTTATTTAATATGCCATTTATATTTTCGCCTTCTATATTTCACGGTTATCTTTTGTCCCAAACAACGTGTTTCTATTTAAATGTTCACAGTCGGTCAAGTTTGAAGGCTAGAGCATTTACTTTACCGATGATTTATTACTTTGGTGATGTTTTAGGGTAAGATAAGAGTCAATATCCGCTGTTTTGAGATGTCTAATTTCTTGAGAAAACTTATTGACATATTATATAGTAACACGACGGTTGCCGCAGGTAGATCACGATCTTCTTACCCTTCCGGAGCATCTGAGATCACAAACCCCCGGTTTTGGTGGGGTTCATGTTGCTCAGTCTTTAGTTTTCTATGTTATGTTTTGTGTACTGTTGTGAGGGATTGTCTTACGAGTTTGAATATCACTTTGGTAACTTTTGCCTCTCTTTTATGGTATGCTGGACAGCTTGCTATTTTCAGAAACCAGCTTACTTCAATCAAAAGTTATTCTCCTTTTTTTCGAAAGTTTTAATGGGTGAAATTGCGTTTCTATATTATTTATTACTCCTGGAATACTCGTTTTCATAAAGAAAATATTCAAATTCACTTTTTCAGTGACGCCAATTTTTTTATAACCTCATACTCGCATTCAAAACAGGAGAATGGGCTTTACATACTTTTTCAGCAGAGGTCTAGTTGATATTTGGTTGACGGGTTGTGCTTTCTGCCTTTCTTTAGGACATTGTACAAAGCTTTTTTTTCTGTTTTTAACAACTTGGTTTGCGCCAAGGTGTCTGACCTTTTCATAACCAGTTTATATGTTTTGTTCAAAGTCAGGAGCCTGTAATTCAGTGATTGTCGTTGGTAGCTATCTTTCATATTTGTTTTTCGTTTATTGTTCATAAATCAGGCACTTGTTTTTTTTTTTCATTTGAACTGTTTCATATTTTATCATGTCGGGACCTTTTATAGCTGACTTGTCGGTATGGATTTTTCGAATTATTTAAAGCCAAACGATGATCGATAGTCTATGACAATTGTCCAGGTCATCTCAGACCATTTATTTCCTGTATTGATGTAAAATCCACTACTTAGTTGATATATATATTAGAATGAAAAGAAATAACCATTAGGTTGAAATTTGCCATCTAAAGTATAATTCATTTGTTTAGAATTGTGCAATTGGCGATCTTTAAAGTGTGCAAATCAGATAGCACTAAAAATTGCTATACATGGTCTGTATACATATCGTAAGAATTCTTCAAAATCTTAGAACGATTGCTAAATTTCCAAAAATTGTCTTATCGCTCAGTTTGAAGTTCTATTTTTCAAGTTTCGTCTACAAAAGACTCATCAGTGACGCTCGAATAAAAAAAGTTAAAAAGGCCAAATAAAGTACGAAGTTAAAAAGCATTGAGGAACAAAAATTCCTAAAAGTTTTGTCAAATACAGCTATGTTAAGTGTACCTAAAATTTAAGAATCCCCAAGAGCAACATTGAAAATGAAAAGGCAGCTGCAATTGATCAAAATATTCCATAAGTGTCTTAAAATGACCTCAAACCACAATTTGTTTCGTAGTTTTAATATTGGAGGAAAGATTTCAACAAAATGGAAACAATTTAAATAAGTAACTATTTGTATTAATTTTCAAAAGACAATAAATGAAATTCTTTTCGAAAAAATCATTCTTATTATAAGATATCTGTTTTGCTTATTATATACACTGAGACATGTTTAAAGCATAAGCAAGACAATGACCAAAAGAAAATTAGAGACGAAACAAAACTTAAAAGTCAACAAAACACTACATACAATTAAAGACTCAGTCCTATCAAAAACCTGCCAGATTAGAGATCCTACGCAACTAATGACACCTGTCTTGTTAACTTTTAACTTATTCCCTTCTTTTTTAAAATCAAAATTATATAACAAGTCTTTGGAATGACGTTTTCTTTTGAATAATGCCTCGTGGAAGATCAAGCAATATACCAATGTTTGGAAGGAGGCTTATGTGGGGTTCTGTTTCTTTGAATGAAAGCATTTGATGTCATCTTTGTTTTGAAGAAAGACAATACAGTGGTTTATAAATTTCAAAGTAGAACCTAATCAGAATATAAATTATTGCTGACACAACGTCAGGGCACAGTTCCTCTTTTAGAGGCGAAATACATAACATAAAACGTATCGGAGCATCAACACAAAAAAACCGAACAGCTCAATATTTCTAACACAACTTTACGTGGAGGATTTACAAATCTAGTTTGCATAAAATAACATGAATTTTGCACACAATCACCAATCTACATGACTCTATTAATTTTCATCAGGTAAGTACCGAGATTCAAGCTTGTAGATGTGCATTTTCAATTTAAGTTCATCATAAAGGTATATTTGAATTTTAATGATTTGTCTTCTACTAACTCAAAAAGGGAATGTCAATACGCAATTCTTCATCACTTTTTAATATCTGTCCTTTTCCTTTGTTACACCATTCTAGCGCCTATCTTTTCCATTACCTCTATTGTACAATTCACGTCGACTATACTTTAAGTTAAACATTAAAATTAATGAGCGTAAACTTCCAACGATAGAATTACGGATTCGTTTAAAATAGATATCATTACTGCTATTTTTCGGTTTGTTTTTCGACATCAGATAATCTCTGCTGTTGAACTGTTGGGAATATGATGGACAACAAATCATTGCAAGGGGATTTTTGATAATGCTGTCAGGCTGGAAATTAGTTGTGTCCTATTATATTATTAAATCTTGTATGTCAGGAATTAAAACTCACCACAGATACATGAATAAGATTGTTTCATGGATTTATGTAAACAAATTCCTGTCTTACATTCAAGGAGATCTTTCCTTAAATATATAACTGACATTTATCTATTGCATTAATGATTATCCTAAAATTTAACAATAACTTTTTCTGGACTGAAATTAAGTAATCTGTCTAGTATTTAGCGCTTTGAAAAAAATTATAAAAATACTCATTATAAAAAGTTTACTATAATGATAAGTATTTTGAATAACTTAACTCAAGATTCAGCTTACTCAGGCAGAGTTGTTTAGTATTGCATTATATTATGGGAATCGAGGGAAATCTTATCACTTTTGCATGGATGCTATCTTCTTTTTTTTGTCATTGTTATAATCGCCAAAAAATAGATGGATGAATCTCGTGTAGCTGTAAAAAAGGTGGAAGACACCAAAGGGAGAATAAAAAAAAACACTACATAAAATCTAAAGACTAAGCAACACAAACCCAACAAAAATCCGGGCTGATATTTGGTGCATCGGAAGGGTAAGCTTCACATGTGGCATACGTCGTGTTGCTCATGGTACGTATGAATCCATTCTGTGATGTCACCATCGACGAAAAACAAACGAGAGAATGTCTTCAAAAATTCGAAGATATCCTTGGTTTTCTGTGACACAGATGCTCCATAAAGGTCACCAATTTACAATGGCCTCAGTAAAACTTCCGAAGGGACTACACTGTACTTCAACTTTAACGCTATGCATCTCTGGCTCTTAAGCTTCCTTGTTAGCAGCAAATCTGTAGTGAGAAAATCAAGTAAGAAACGCAAGCTCTAGAATATCGTATCAACTCGGAGATAAATAATCTATATACAGGCGATGCTGTGTGTTGCAAATGAAACAGAAAAATTTATAATTGGAAAGCTGAAATCATCACTATTGTCGTAATGAACTACGACCATCTACGTCATTTGGCTTTGCTGGATATAGTTCTCTCATTGGAAATCATACCAATATTTTATATTATGTCTTATCGTTTGTAGTTGTAAATCTTATTTTTTTCTGTTGTATTCATGTGTTATGGTAAAGATAATTAATCACCCAGTTCTTTTATTAGATTTTAGTTTGGGTAAACTAAATTTATACGATATATTTGGTTTACAGTTTGATTTAGAAGAAACACCGACATAGCTAGATTATACAATTAATTATCTAATTACTACCACAATTTTATATTAATTAGTATTGTAATTCTTATTGTTATTAATAAATGTTATATAAGTATTACAAACCTAATCTTGAATTCTATCCTAATTCTATCCTATTTTGGGGAAAATGTTTAGAAATTCAAATGTGACGTCACTTTGTGCGATGATCTCTTTGGCTAACTCGGCTGTGAATTTTTATGTGCTGGTTTATGTTGTTTTATGTATCCGTTTTTATTCTGTAGTTAGTCACCACTTCGGTGTTATCATGTATATCTATTATATAGTCATGTTTATAAATTTACTGTTTGCAAAAGTATGAATTATTCTAATGCTAAGGATGTTCTTATCCCAGACAGAAAACCTTAGCCGTATTTGGCACAATTTTTTGGAACTTTTGGTCCTCAATGCTCTTCAACTTTGTACTTGTTTTGGCTTTTGATCTGAGCGTCACTGGTTAGTCTTGTGTGGACGAAACGCGCGTCTTGCGTATTAAATTTTAAACCTGGTACCTTTTGTTAGCTATTATTCGTATGTTTCTCTGTCCTATATGTCTCCCATTTATTTGTATTGTAGTCCTGTCATGTAATGTTGTCATTTTAATGTTATATTTAACATTGCCGTAAAAGCGGGAGGTTTGGCTAGCCACAAAACCAGGTTCAACCCACCATTTTTTTCTTAAAATGTCCTGTACCAAGTCAGGAAAATGGCCATTGTTATATTATAATTCGTTTCTGTGTGTACATTTTAATGTTGTGTTTCTGTTGTGTCGTAATTCTCCTCTTATATTTGATGTGTTTCCCTCAGTTTTAGTTTGTAACCCGGATTTGTTTTTTTCTCAATCGATTTATGAATTTCGAACAGCGGTATACTACTGTTGCCTTTATCTATACTCATTGTCAATTTCAAGATTTAAGTCAATAAATGAGGCAGACTTAACAGTATCAATGGTACTCTTAATTTCAAGATTGATTGAATATATGCTTTCAACAAAGTCACCAAATAATGAAGTAAAATGAAATTCTAGCTTCTTTTTATTCTTGTTGAGATGCTTGTGTATGAACACTGTCTCATATGATAAAGGTAACTCCAGAAAAGCGCGTCGGACGTAGGAAATTTATAACGTGTTGTTTTTATTTTTTAGCCATTAGAGGTCATTTGATAAAAAACTGAAAAATCATGAGATGATTAGGCCAAGCCTTGTATTTACTTAGTCAATAAAATGCCTACAGTTTAGGTCATTCGCTGTATTTACTAAGGAAACACATACACGCATAAAGAAGGACGTCCTCAACCAAGAGAAATCGATTTGTGTCTGAAAGACAATATGAAAATAACGATTTAGAAGATTTGTTAAATATTTAGACGATTTCCTACGGGTCTTGAAATTATGATAAAATTAACAAAAAATACAGGTTTGAACAATCTATTACGGTATTAAGTTTGATAACACGTTCAGATAAATGCCATTTCACGTGTATGTAAGTGTCATAATTGCTTATATCCACGTCATTAAAACTCTGGTGGATAGTTGTCTCATTGACAATTAAACCACATCTCCTTCTTTATACTGTTAATATTTCAGTAAAGTTTGGAAGACTTTGAAAATGTCCATGCCGAAAAATGCATTTAACAGAATCTGGGACTACCTCCTTAATGTGCACGTTGAAGCGTCTGTAATTAAAACTTTTTGAAAATGTCCATGCCGAAAAAATGAATTTAACAGAATCTGGGACTACCTCCGTAATGTGCACACTAAAACGTCTGTCATTAAAACTAAGTTCGCTTAATGAAATAAAAACATGCTATTTTATAAATCATTATTGCATGAACTTTTTCCTTATAAATCTTAACAAAATTTAAAAAAATGGATACGCCATTCTCTTTACTGTTCTTACTTACTATTATAAAAGAAACTGTTTTCTTAATTTCTTTACATCAGTAATTTATATTGTTTTGAAAGATTACAAGACATATCATCTCCTTAGTAACATCAGTATGATTTGATTTCATAGATTGTATTCCTTTTTTTTCTGTTGAAGCCTTCCTATTTATCAGTTTCCATGTAGTCGCTTATTACCGTTACTCTGATCAATTTTATGTGGAATGTTTAGGGATAATCGTATCAATAAGTTTTAAATAAGTCAAGTGTTAAAAACGTTAAGTTTGACCTTGTAATTCACTTTAGTAGACAGGAAATACATCATCATTTGAATATCTTTTTTTTAACTTGATTCCATTATATTTGAGTTTAGCACTTTGTCATTTTTATGTTAACTTCATTGGTTTAGTTTATTTTTGGTCATTTTCAAATCGACTTTTCCTATTATTCATTAATATTTATCATATTAATCAGTTGAAGGATTGATAATTTCACCATTCTATCTGAACTTTTTGTTATCTGAATATCGAAGTTAAAAGACAATCAGTTATCAAATCGTACAATCAATAATTGAGAGAGAGGCGAAAGATACCAAAGGGGCATTCAAACTCAAAGTCAAAAACAAAAAATAAGTTTATAACGCCAAGGCAAAAAAATAAAAATACCAAAAGACAAACAACAATATACAAAACACAACTTAGAAAACGAAAAACTGAGCAACACAAACCTACCAAAAACCGGGCGTGATCTCAGGTGCTTCTTATTGTTGGTACCCTTTAAAAACATTATTTTAATGCGTTCATTTTCGTTACCTGCATAACAAATTTCCCGTTTTTACTACAACACTCTTATTTCATCTATTTCAAACATTAGCGTTTCAAGCAAGAACTGTGAATTACATTTAACTAACTTATTTATATTCGTAAATTTGTGCTTCTTTGTTACATTTGTTTGTTTTTATAGTGATTAAGATGATAACACAATGTTGACGGCTGTACCCCTATTTTTGACATTTTTACCTATTGTGTCTGTTTGGTTTGTTCACGCATCGTTGTCAATATAATGGAATTTGAAATTGAAGGTTTTTCTTTGAAATTAATATTTACGAGTTATCAATTCATATTTCTGACACATAGGGAATTTTCGAATAAAAATAAGCTTCATATCATTTGAATATTTGTCCTTTGAATGATAAACTTTTTTTTATCCCTGTAAAGTCATATTTAAGCCTGTTTGATTCGTCCCGTTGACCCATTTCTATTCTCGTAATGATGCACTTGTTGTGCATTATTTAAAAAGGTTGAAAAAATAAACTTATCATAGATACCAGGCTTAGCATTTTGTACGCCAGACGCTCGTATCGTCTACAAAAGACTTTTCAGTGAGGCTCGAATCAAAAAAGTTAAAAGGCCAAATAAAGTACGAAGTTGAAGTGCATCGAGGACCCAAAATTCCTTAAGGTTTTGCCCAATACAGCTAAGATGATTAAAAAAACATGCGATCGAGTGCATTTAATGAATATTGTTCCGGCATAAGTGATGTGTGCTCAAGTTTATTATCGATTATGACCTAGAACTCGTATCCACTTCCCTGTGTATTGTAAATATTCACAACTTATATCACATATTAAAACATTGAACATAATACATCAACATGAAACAATACATATCCTATTGATATGTGTGTCATAATTTTGAAACTGTCAAACAACTATTTGGTAACCATTCAGTGCTTTCTGTTGCAATAATTCATACCAAAGTACAACCTTTTATATTAATCTTTCTGTATTGGACTGTCATTCTATTTGAAATGTAAGTTTTTCTTACGACCTGAGCACTATAAGTTAGTGTATATTAGGCAGTGATTAATTTATTTCAGTAGTTTTTGAACTATACTTGTCATTTCAGCAAATGATTTATTCAATTTAACGATCGTATATAAAATATGTGTATACTGGATATTACATTGAATCAAACCAACTTATCTTCTCTTCTGTTTAATTTGATGTATGCTGTTTTGTGCTTCTTTGTTACATTTGTTTGTTTTTATAGTGATTAAGATGATAACATAATGTTGACTGCTGTACCCCTATTTTTCATATTTTTACCTATTCTGTCTGTTTGGTTTGTTCACGCATCGTTGTCAATATAATGGAATTTTATACGACTGTCATACAAGTGAGAGGTTTAGCTAGCTATAAAACCAGGTTCAATCCACCATTTTCTACATAAGAAAATGCTTGTACCAAGTCAGGAATATGACAGTTGTTATCCATTCGTTTGATGCGTTTGAGCTTTTGATTTTGCCATTTGATTAGGGACTTTCCTTTTTAAATTTTCCTCGGAGTTCAGAATTTTTGTGATTTTACTTTTTTCTGACAGTAAGATTATTTCCATTGTCAATGGAAATGTGGTAATATCGTCTCATGATGCTGGATAAGCCAATCAAATCAACGCAGTTTTCCTACTACTTTTTCGTATCATACTGCGCGCAGTGTGATGCGAGAAATGTCTATTCATGCAAGAAAAATATAGCAAGCCATAACCATCTCATCAGTAACGCTTTTAAAATCACAAAAGTTAAAAACGCCAAATAAAGAACGAAATATTCAAAATTCCGAAATGCTATGGTTATCCATTTTTGGGGTAGAAAATCCTTTGTATTTTGAAAAAGTCAAAGTTTTGTAAACAATGGATTTATGATTATGACCAAATAACCTGGTGGTTGTAAAATAAACTCTTTATAGATACCAGGATTAAAATTTTGTTCGCCAGACAATCGTTTTGTCTAAAAAAGACTCATCGGAGACGTTCGAATCATAAAAGTTAAAATGGCCAAATAAAGTACGAAGTTGAAGAGTATTGAGGACCCAAAATTCCGTAAGGTTTTGCAAAGTACAGCTAAGGTTATCTTTTCCTTTGGGTAGAAAATCCTTAGTATTTCTAGTCATCAAAATTAGGATTAGTTCGATATTCAGCGAATCGGAAATGAGAAAAATATTTTTTTGCAGGAGGGGAAAGTTTAATCAAACCCTTGTATGAACTATATAATTTATTCATTTAAAGAGAGTCTTATACAAATAAAGTTGCTATCCAGAAGATAAAACTTAAAAATGGTCGCCAATTTCAGATTGCTTTTCTGATTATATAGTTCATACATGGGTATGATGAATGAAAACTGTCCCCTCGCCCAAAAATATTTCTCTCATTTCCGATTTACTGCATATCGAACTCATCATAAATTGATGACTACAAACCTTCTACAGAATTTGAGCACGATCCGAAAAAGCAAAGGCGCAAGCATGGTTGAAAACAAGTTATGACGTTTTAACTATAGGTTGCGTGTGGTTTAACTAGTCATTCTCAAAATTACGATCATTTGTTATAGATGTCCGGCGTACAAAATCATAAGCTTAGTATCTTTGACGAGTTTTAACAACCAAGGTATAACATTGTATTAGTCTTTCAATTCATTAGAACATTATTATAATCTTTATTAATAGGCAGAAGAATCAGTATGAAAATAATATCAACATGAGACCAAAACATCAATAAACATTTATGTCTAATGGATTATTAGTTATTAAATATCCTGTTGTTAATTTTATGATAGATATGCTGCCGTGATCCAGTGAGTTAACCCGATGATACTGTCTAGACTGAACAAAACTAGCAGGTGCTAATATGTATTCCCAAAATCAATCTGACACATGGTGAACAATTGAAAAATACAAAAAAAATGATAATTTACAATGTGTTGATGTCACTTTTCATTAAATATCAAATATAAAATGATAGTACAATCTATTAAATGTGAGATAAGATAAAATTGAGAATGGAAATGGGGAATGTGTCAAAGAGACAACAACCCGACCATAGAACAGACAACAGCAGAAGGTCACCAACAGGTCTTCAATGCACCGAGAAATTCCCGCACCCGGAGGCGTCCTTCAGCTGGCCCCTAAACAAATATATATACTAGTTCAGTGATAATGAACGCCATACTAAACTCCAAATTGTACACAAGAAACTAAAATTAAAAATAATACAAGACTGACAAAGGCTAGAGGCTCCTGACTTGGGACAGGCGCAAAAATGCGGCGGGGTTAAACATGTTTATGAGATCTCAACCCTCCCCCTATACCTCTAGCCAATGTAGAAAAGTAAACGTATAACAATACGCACATTAAAATTCAGTTCAAGATGTTCTTGTAAAACAGTTAAATTCCCAGTTTAATACGGAATTCAGTTCAATTACAATGTTAATATCAAACATTCGCACTTTAAATCGAGACAAATATAACAAATACTAAACGAATTTCAAACAAATAACATCTCTTTTTACTTAAAGTCAATAGTCAGTAAATATTCATGTTGATTTACCTACGGTATTTGTATGGTGTTCTTATGTACATTTATTGTCTTATCTAGCCATCTTAATTTCATCTGTCCTCATATTTCATTTTTGAAGTTTTTTCAAGACGTTCACCTCCCTGTGGGTCTTTTAGTCAAGCACATATTTTGCATGTTGGCGATCTTTGTGACCATCAAAACAAACAGTACCGGTAGTTTTATTTTAGTATTTAGAACATTGTTCTCGTCATCAAAGAAAAATAGTAATATAATCTGTTAATCAATTTTCATTTTTTTAGGTTAAAAAATTGATGCAAGTCTTTTAAGTATGAACATATACGCAAGAAATTTTAAATTATGAGCAACTGAGAGTAGTAGTAGGTCATTTGTCGTGTATCATTTTAATCTATAAAAAAACTTGATGTTTTAAAATGAGTGGCGTATAGAAGTTTGGATACTGGATACTTTTCAAAACAGTTAATACGCGGGTTTTAGTTCGTTTTTGATAAAGTTTTCCGTGTTAACAGCTACGGTATATATGTCTTCAGTTATGAATAAAACAAGATGTTGGGTATACGTCAATCATATATTTGCTAGACTACTAAGCTCTAAAGATATTCAGAGACACAAAATCGGACTTACCCAAAAAATTAAATGTCTATAAAGTAAGGCATGCTCTAAATTTATCCGAATGAAAACATATTCGAATCAATCAACCAGAACAATCAAATTTCTGCCATCAATATCTAACTTCTTAAAGAAAACATGAAGCAAAATTATTGTTTAATATAGTTCGACGGATTGTTTTCATATACATACCACCTCTTGACTCTACGGAAAAGTCACGCCTAATTGAAATGTTACAATTTTGTCCTTAAAACTATTTACACCGACAATAACATTTGTATTGAAGAAATTGTTTTTCTTTTCCATGTTATTTCGTAACATTAGCCGGTTATGTTGTTTCGAAAGGTTACAAGACATATCATCAATTCCGTTATATCAGTGTGATTTGATTTCATTGATAGATAGAATTTCTGCTGAAAGGTTCCTGGTTATCTGTTTCCCTAATTCTTTTGACTGATTATTACTGTTACTCTGATCAATTTTCTGTAGAAAGCTTTGGCATAATCTTGTTAATCAGTGTTTGATAATGCAGCTGTTAAAAGCAGTAATTTTGAAATTGTAGTTCTTTTATATTTATGGAAATTGATCACCATCAGAATGCAAGTCGTGTTTCTACTTTTTTCGCGATTAATGATGTTGAAGCGTTTCATTTTGCTGTCGATTGATCTTTTAAATATTTGTTTTTGGTGGGGTTCGTGTTGCTTAGTCTTTAGATTTCTATGTTGTGTCATCTGTACTATTATTTGTCTGTTTGTCTTTTTATTTTTGGCCATGGCGTTGTCAGTTTGTTTTCGATCTATGAGTTTGACTGTCCCTCTGGTATCTTTCGTCCCTCTATTAGTACCTGCATATTTGATCTCAGCATTTTCTACCAGACACATACAAACATTTAATAATATTCAATGATATTCTGATCCTTGAAATATAAATATTTACATGAAAACTTAAATTGAATTGAGTATTTTATAATTTTCAAATTCCCCCTATAGTATCTGCTACCTCTTTTTTTCAGTTCGACTTTTTCTATCATTCATTTACATTTAACTAGGTCAGTTGAAAGATGGATTACTTCACCATTCAATCTCAGAATATAGAAGTAAAACGCTACAATTCATTGAATCGATAATTAATTATGGAAAGTGAATGGACGTTTGAAGAATTCACTCGTTAACTTTAATTGTTTCCTCTCCTATGATGTTCCCTTTATTTTGTACATATCTCAGCTCATCTTTTATTATGCTGTTCGTTTATTAGGTCGTTTTTGATATTGTTCTTTTTGAAATACTGAATTGGCGTTTTCCTTTGAACTTAATACAATATGTTACAAATACCTTTCCGAGCTAACAACTGCTGAACCGAACAACCAATGATATAAAAGATTATCAAAAAGAAAAATAACAAAAGTCCAAGATGATGAAATGATTCGTAATTATTCCAATTTTAAGAAATGGTCCCCCTTTTCCCGTAGAAGGTCTGTGCATATCTTCATTTCTTCCATCGATATGGACGAATTCAAACTAGAATCTACGACAAACGTGATAATTTGAACTTTCAAATTGTCATTTTATCATTTCTCAATAACACTAAATACTTTTTTTTTGCATTTTAAACTGGTTGTTTTTATTCGAGCGTCACTGATCAGGCTTTTGTAGACAAAACGCGCGTTTGGCGTACAAATTTTAATCAAAATATCTATGATGAGTTTATTTACAACCACTGGGTGGATGACAATGCTAGTGGAGGTTACCTCCTCGCGAGTATCACGAAGCCAGTAGTCAGGACCTCTGTGTTGACATGAATTATCATTGATATGGTCATAATTAAAAATTAACTGTTTATAAAACTTTTAATTTTTTTCGAAATATTAAGGATTTCTATTCCAGGAATAGATTACTTTAGCTGTATTCAGCAAAACCTCTCGGAATTTTGGGTCATCAATGCTTTTTAACTTCGTACTTTATTTGACCTTTTGTACTTTTTTATTCAAGCGTCACACCTCATAAGTCTTAATCCTGGTATCTATGAAGAGTTGATATACCATCTGCCACATCATTTGGCGTTTACATGTGTCAACACATACGTTGTGGTCGTGCATGTTTACATTATACGGACTTCGTTATCAGTCACGTGATCCTTAAAAAAAGACAACTCCAACAGAGTTAAGAAGAAGAACGACTGGTTTTGACACTGCATAAGTTTTACCATCCCTATGTTTCACTAGTGATATGTTTTATGTGTTATTGGGTCTTTATGTAGCAGAATAGGAGTCTGACCTGTAATTAACTGATATTGTTCAATTCCCGATTGTGACATTTGATTGAGTGTGGATTCGCATGTACAGGAGGTACTTTACCCGTTCGACGCATTTTGACTCATGCAATGTGACGGTCTACGTTGCTAACTTGATTAAGAATAATAGAGAATGAAAACGGGGAATGTTTCAAAGAGACAACAACCCGACCAAAGAGCAGATAACAGGCCAAGACCACCAACGGGTGTTCAATGCAGCGAGAAAATCATGCACCCGGAGCCTGGCTTCAACTGAATCTTAAACAAAAGTTCAGCGAAATAGACGCCACACTAAACGACGAAACACACAAATTAACCAAAAACTAATAAATAAACACACAAGACAAACAAAGGCTGAAGATTCTTGACTTGTGACAGGCGCAAAAATACGGCGGGGTAAAACATGTTTTGAGAGATATCAACCCTCCCCTTATACCTCCTTATTTGTATCTTTTGAGTTGATGAATGATATTTGAACATTTGTAAACTGCTGTGGTCTTCATTAATTACAAAATATTAATATAGATGAATTTTAAATTTACTGTTTTAAAATGTATAGAATCATTGATTTTGATAATTTAAATAATTGTCCTTTGAAGGGTTAGCCGTTATGTTGATGCCTGTGGTGAGCCCTGTTTACTTTTGTATGTGTTTATGCTTTAAATCGTCTATCTGTGTTGAAAAATCGATTACTTTTTCATTGAATCCAGATAAAGATTACGTGTGAAACAAAGTGTACAATGTCCAAATATTTGATATCATCGATATATATTAAGTATGTGCATTTCCTACTCATTTTCCTGTCTGTAGGTAAGATTTGTTCAGCTTAGTTCAATAGACGTATTTACACATTTGTGAATTTAGCTGAATTTCCTCCGAATAACATTTTTGCGTAATGCAACAATCACTTTTTAATTATGACGTCAAGTGTTTTAAATTTAGACGCAAAGTTCACGTGAAATTGTGTAACTTTTAATAATGGCAGACAAATGTGTTTACAAGTGTTAATACGTCTATTATGATATCATTCAACTGTACAAATCACGAAGGAACACTATATAAAAAAAGAAGATGTAGTATGACAACTTTCCACCAGAGTTCAAATGTAGTGGATGAAAGCAATTATAGGCAACCATACGGCCTTCATCGATTTGTAAAACTCAGACCATCAGCTTTAAAGCCCCTATAATTCAAACGAGAAAACTAACGGCATTATTTATAACAAAACAATTTACGAAAAATACACACAGGCCAACATAGAATCCTGCGGGGTTAAACATTTTGTGGGCTCTCAATTGTCCCCCTAACCTGGGACAGTGGTGTAACAGCAGTTAGTTTGACATGTCTTAAATGAGTTTCAAACCGTTAGTTAGCGATTGAATTCTTTCTGTTGAAACAATCTTTACCAAAGTGCAATATTTTACATTATTCTTTTCCTTTGATTAGCCAATTTGTCTGAACTGAAAGCTTTTCTTATTACTTGAGTCACTTTAGATTAGTCTATATATTACACATTGATCAATAAAGCTGATGTATGTTTGAACAATACATGCATTTCCGCAGATAATTTATTAGAATAATAAATCTAAAGTCTGTGTATATTAGATATAATATTTGATTAAACCATTCATCGTCTGACATAAGATAATATATATAACTTTATTTTCTGGTTTACATAATAATTTTAAGTTAATTTTATACTTTTATTGTAAACCTCATTTAAAATTTCAAATGCATCGATATTAAAAGCAAATCACTTTACAGGAAGCTTTTAGTTTGTTTACTTTGGCAATATCAAGTTAAGATCTTCCTAAGTCTTAAATCTTAAATTTGTAGGACTATCTTTACTACGAATCTGTATATCAAACAACCCTTGTATTTGTAGTGGAACCATTGATGTAATTGATTTAAATTATTCGTAGTTCTCGCTGCACGCATAGTCTAATAAACATATTTATTGGCAAAGTTATTGTTCCAATAGACACATAATACTTTCCTTAAAATAATATAGGAGACTGCGTATACAATGATGAAGTGGTTCACACAGGTGTTTAGACTTGATATGCAATTGTTACAAACTCTTTACAGGCATTTACCTGTGTACGTTATTTTATTTAACGCCAGTTTGTCCAGGTTAGAGTTGTCTTTTTGACATTGTTCTACAACACTTGTTTTTATCAATATTGTATTTATATTGTTTCATAGATTAAACTTATTCGTTCAGTGTATGTTTTTGTTTATATGTCTTTTTGATCAAATTAAGCCATTTCAATAGATATTTTATAGTGTGTCTTTTAATGTTGTAATGTTACACTACTGTTTCAGGTTAGGACGAAGAATGGCGCCTGTTAAAACGTTTAAACCCGCTGCATTTGTATGCATCTGTCCCAAGTCAGGAGCCTGTTGTTTAGTGGTTGTTGTTTGTTGTTGTGGTTCATAAGTGTTTCTCGTTTCTCGTTTTTTTATATAGATTATTGTTTTGGTTTTCCTGTTTAAATTGTTCAACACTAGTCATTTTGGGGCCCTTTATAGCTTGCTGTTTGGTGTGAGCCAAGGCTCCGTGTTGAAGACCGTACTTTGACCTATAATTGTTTACTTTTTACACATTGTGACTTACATTACAACATTAAAAGACACACTATAAAATATCTATTGAAATGGCTTAATTGTCTCATTGGCAGTCATACCACATCTTCTTATTTATATTTGACGGGCGCCACATTAAATTAGTCAAATATTCCCACAAATAGTTTCCATCTATCGTTGATAACTTGAACGCGATATATTTGTATATGCCATGAGCAACTTAACGGGTGCCACTTGCGTAGAGAAAACTGCTTTACATGTGGAAGCAACTGAGTTCACCTTCGGTATTTCGGATCGTCATCCTAAATCTGATTTCCGTAAATTATTTTGGTAGATTTGTGTGTATTTCCTCCTGTCGAATCTATAGCTATAAGTCCTCGAGCAAATAATTTGCCTTGTATCCAATGCTTCAGTATTGGCCGTGATTTACGAAGTGCTTTTTTAGAAACATTTGTAAATACTCGGGTGGAACTGCCTCAGGCGCGTATTCTGGATTTGTTTATTCTTTTTCAGGCCTTGAGTTTAAAAGTATGCCCCTACTTTGAATAGCTTTGAACAGAAATAGTAAGCAACGCTAATGACATTGTGATTATTTTCTACATTGTAAAGTTTTAACCTCAAAAGTTGACAAAAATATAAAAATACACTTGAAAGGTTTTCAACTCAAATTAAAAAAAAAAATCTTTGAATCAAAAATGTAAAAAACTAATACCATTCTGCTTTTTGTAATTTTTGTTTTTTTATCGATTTGTGTTCAAAAAATCTAATTTTCTAAAATGAGAAAGTTATTCACTATATGTTATATATATTAAGTATAGTGTGTGTGACCAGATCGGATTCTTGAACTTGTCATTTCATATACCTACACCTATGGCATCCAAGATTGTCAACCACAAGAAGGTATTAGATATCTATACCTATTCTAAGGATGTAAAATCAAAACCTTCCGATGTCTCTTGTTTATTATCCCCCGTAAATTGGATTCCTAAGCCAATCAACTGAAAGAAAACTTCAGGTTTCTTGTGAATTCAGTTGACGAATATGGAAAAAAACGGGTAAATAGCAAGTCATATGTATCCAAACTGGACCCTTTATCTGAGTTAATCATGCATTCAGAAGGACATATAAAAACTACGAAGTGTCATTATTACACGGATTTCTAACAATTTCAAGAACCCTGGGGTTTATGCACAAACAAATTCTTGGAATGTTTTATTACAAAAATTGGAATTCAGAGCAAAATACCGCTACACCATTCACGAAAAATAAGATTGTTGGAAAAATCACACATCCGTCCTCTGTAAAGTGAGTCCTATACTCGATTGTGACCCTTTTTACTGAAAGTTGATTCATATGGCGGGGGATCTAAGCATAGCGGGAGACGCTTACTCTGTCGACGCTTCTTGTCTTGCTTTTTTGGGAGTTCATGTTAATCCCTCAGGTTTTTTTTTACCTTGATTTGTATCTTCTTAATTTAATTATGAGGTTTTAACATTGGTCAATGACTGTTACCTCAATTTTCATTCTCCTTGAAGGTGGTGTCCCCATAGGAAAAGCGTACTTCACTCAACGTGTATCAATAAATTTATTTGAAAATAAAAACAGACTGGCAAAAATGACAAGAAAGAGGTCAAAATAAATAAATAGAAAAAAAAAAAAAACTCTAATGAAATAGTTGAGAATTTTTTTTCTTAAAAGTTCACTTGCTAATTAATAGAAAGAGAGGCGGACGATACCATAGGGATATTGCAATTCTCAAGTCGAAGAAGAAACCATGATTCTGTCATTAACTAACTATGTACATGCACATACCTTGAGAAAATTCATGAATGAACTCGGCTATCTTCTTCCGCAAAAAAGAAGAAAAAAAACCCCACAAAAAATGAGGGAAAAGAGTCTTTCAAAGGCAATAGTTTCTAAAAGAAGTCTACTAAATATTTAGGCCATTTTAACTTATTAGAAGATCTTGACCACCTGTTCATTTTTGCTAAACACAGTTTATCTTTCAATCCGCAAAAAACCGCACATACATGGGTAAAAACTATCTTTCAAAGGATTTTTTCCATTTTATGATCATACATCATATTTATAAGTAAAATGTCATTATACTTACTAGTATTTGCCATATTATTTATTTTTCTAATCATGACCAACATAAGAACATTTTATTGGATTTGTATTTTCAGAGATTTAATGACACTAACATAAACGTCTTATTACTTATCTAGTACATGATTTGTGTTTATATATTGTTGGGTATCAAACCCTTATTTCGTTAACAGTACAATAAAAACTGTTTAAAACAAACAAATACATATGATGATTTCTGCGATTAACCGTAGCTACTGACTGGCCTCTTTGCATGTTACGCTGATAATTGTCTATGTAACTAGTTAGAAACCAACGTGTTTCTTTGAAGGAATTAATCCATCCTATAAAATAGATTATGAACCGTGGAGTTTATAATGGAGTTTCAAGGAAATCATGTTGGAGACGTATACACAGTATGCAGGCGCTGCTAGAATGTGGCCAAATAGAACTGAAAAGTTCACAATTAATGAGTCTAAATTATCGCTTTTGTCGTTTTATTCTAAACCGACCCTTATTGCCAATATGTAATTCAAGATATGAGGTAGACTTAACTATAACCTTTATTTCAATTTCTTTCGATGGAATAGATACGTTCAAAATGCGTTCACCACGCTTTAATTTATTTAGTGAATAAACATCATCTATATAGCTGATTGTGAACTTAAAGGACAATGCTAGCTTTTTCTTCGTAAGAAGCTACTGTTTGAAGTGTTCCTCTTATGAATAACAGGTACCAGTTACAATAAAAGGAGCACAGTTGGTTCCCATTAAATGTTTTAGTGAAAAACACGTCTTCCAAACGAAACAAGTATGTTGTTTCAGAAAATCAAGCATCTGGATAGTGTTAATTTTCGAAAATATCTTGTTTGAATCATAGTGGGTTTTCATCCTTTTTTAATTTACCTTGCAGTTTGGTATTTTTGTTTATACTTTTTTCTAAATAGTATGATTTATCCCAAACAAGCGTTAGGCATTCTTCTTTATAACATAAAGTAGGACCATATTTCTTTCAATTTGTCATTTAGTTTGGAATGGGGAATATTTGGGTAAATGTTTTTATATTATTGCAAGAGGATTGTATGTACTTTAACACATCTTTTGATACTTTGAGTATCCTTGTCTGATTCTCACCGCCACTAGAGAACATTGAAGCCGGGCTTTGATTGCTGATTAAATTAAGTATTTAATCCAATCACTATTGAGGAATACCTATTATATATCTAGCCGAAGTTACTATTCAAGTGTGGCATATTAACAGATATATCAGTGTTTTGAAGTAGTTTTGCCCAGGTTTGATAAAAAAAAAATTAATTGGATATAATCGATATGTAAAAAAGGCAGACAATAAGAATTGTTGATATGTTTCAGAATACAAAAAAAAAGTCTAGTTACAAATTAAAGTACATGATTACAGAATAAATCTATTACAAAAGTAAAATTACAATTTATCAATGTATGCGTCAGACGTGCTTTTATGAATTTCACCAGGAACTCTTGAAGCCAAATATTTGAAATCAAAGGATGTATAAGTAACGAAACTCTTGGATAGCTGTATGATTAAAAGGGACCTAAAAACAACTGCCAAATTAATCCAAGGTCAACTTTGCCTGAAGGAGTTCGTGAAAATTTTATATACGGGCAATTTAAGAAAGGTACGTTATAAATCATGTCGTTATCGAAGAATAGATTATTCAGCTGACGAATTAATGAAAGGAATCTAATTATTTTTTGTAATTTTTATTACATGTAAACTAGAGACCAAATTGTTTATTACATAACATATACATGAATATACGGGAGCATAGTAAAAATTCAATGTAGCTTTGCAAAAATATTTTTTGGTGGGGTTCGTGTTGCTTAGTCTTTAGTTTTCTATTTTGTGTCATCTGTACTATTATTTGTCTGTTTGTCTTTTTATTTTTGGCCATGGCGTTGTCAGTTTGTTTTCGATCTATGGGTTTGACTGTCCCTCTGGTATTTTTCGTCCCTCTTTTGCAAACTTTTTAAACCAAATTTACGAGAGGGATTTGTAATCTCAGTTAAAGTAGAATTGCATGAACTTTAAACTGGACCTCTTCTTGTAATACCTGATTTTATTAATTTACAATAGAGAATAGGGAACAATCGGTACAACTACAGATAAGACGACCATACTGGTATGTAAAGACATTTCGCTGGTGAGTTGAACCGCTGACGCATCGTATCAGGCATCCAATTTGTGGTGGTGATCGTCACACTGTTGAACTGTCATTGTAATCGCCATTTCTCGGAACTCTGTTGGAGAAGGTTTTTTAGAAGGATCATATCCCTGTTAACGAAGACATTGACACATGAACGAGTGCAATGTATTAACTGAGACAAGTAAACGCCAAACGTCGGAGTATACGAACAGGGTATGTTACTGCTGAGAAATTGAAAAAATTACAATTTGAAAGTTAAAATCTTTCATTTTTTTATGGGTGGATTTAACATACATAAATAAAATACAAAAATAAGAAAGCAATGAATGAGGTTGTTAAATTTGAAATATGCCTTTTTGTGCTTCTTTGTTAAATATTTATTTGTTTTTTATTATGATTAAGATTATAACACAACGTTGACTGCTGTACCCCTAGTTTTGACAATTTTACCTATTATGTCTATTTGTGTTGTTCATGCATCGTTGTCAATATAATGGAATTTGATGCGACTGTCATACAAGTGAGAGGTTTAGCTAGCTATAAAACCAGGTTCAATCCACTTTTGTGTTTGAGCTTTAGATTTTGCCATTTGATTGGGGACTTTCTGTTTTGAATTTTCCTCGGAGTTCAGTATTTTTGTGATTTTACTTTTTATATGCACTGATACTTCGAAACTATATTCCTTGCTTATTCACCTTATGCAGTATTAGAAACGTTTTCTACACATACTAAGTACCTTACGATGAATATATTCCTAAAGTTGATGGTCGGATAATAAGTCGTTGTTAAGGTACATCGTGATCTTGCTTTAAGGCTGATGTATTAGTTATTTCCTAGTAAACCATGAAAGTTGTTTGTCTTGTATATTTTTCTTCTAATCCCCTTTAAAATCATATCAGACAAAACAAATCCTTGACATTAAAAGAAATTTTTCTATAAAGTATTACTGACATTAATCTATTGTGTTTATTATACTTTATTTTAACAATAACTGTTATTGGACTTTATCATCCGCATTGTTTGTCAGTGCTTCGAGAAAATTTTACATGACTATTATGAAATATTAACTTTAATGACTAGTTATTTTGAATAAATTCACCAAATGACTCCAAATTACTCAGACAAAGTTGTTTTACAGTTGTAAAATGTTTTTGACGTTGATTCACCCGACAGTATTGTTTTATTATATGAAAAGCTATTCGCTCTACGGAAACAAGAGTAATGCGATTTGAAATGATCACACGACATAAATATCATCAGCTGTAAAGTGGGTTTTGTGTTGCTGATATTGTAATGCTTACAATTTAATATGATGTTATTCTTTTACAACCAATGTGAAATATTTTCAGCATGGCCAACACGATCTTTTTTTAAATCTTTCTTTTTATGGTATTAGTTAGCATCTTTATCAGTGAGCAGAATGGATCAAGTAAAAAAAAGTTCAGATCACAATGAGGCGACGACATAAATAAACCTTAAAAATATGTTTGTTGTGTCAAAGAATTCGTTACTACATGAATAGCAAGTTGTTTATTTTATGGAAAAGGTCAACAGGATGAATTGGGATCGAAAGTATAAGAATGCCTAAAAATAAAACAACAAATAAACAAAACATAAAACTACTAAATCAATCCGAAAAAGGGTTGATAACCAACGACTGTAGTTGAGGTGTTTTATTTCATTCATTTTATTTTGACAAACTATTTAAAAAAAATATTAAAATGCTTTTCCCCTAAAACATCTATATGTTATATACAAATTTGGCATACAGATAGATTGGATATAAAATCATGATACATATCACATATTTTATTGGAAACAGTCAAACATGTATTACTAAAGTCTATGTAATCCTTTTACAATGTAAAGATAAAGAGATGTGGTATGATTGCCAATGAGACAACTATCCACCAAAGTTGAAATGAAACGGACGTGAGCAGTTATAGACAACCGTACAACCGTCAACACTGAGAAAGCTCATACCGTACAGTCGATATGAACATCTATATGCAATATAATGAGAAAACAGCTGCCTCGTGGTGAAAGACCGTCTTGCTTTTAAATTAGTTATGAATTTAAGAAAAACTATGAATATTCATGCATATTACTAACAAATATTTTAAGAAATTTTGTATTTGAAAGCCACTTTAATGCTTTTCCCTTTAGTCTAAAGATAAACTGAATTTCAGATCCACAAAACATTTGGTAGATGACTACGAAAATACCTTATGAAAAGGGATGATACAAGTGGACAATTACAACCATGGGTCGATGAAAAACAGACAAAAACAATGAAAGACACACAAAACGTCAAAAAATCAATTAACATTCAATAAAAACGGAACAGAAATCCAGATATTGAACAAATGGCCCAAAATGACGCATGGTGAACTCTGGTGCTCCAGAAAAGTAATATAAAAGGAATGGTTTTTTTTCCATTTGTTATTATATCCACTGCCAACTACACCCAAAAGGTAAAAGTGACTTATTCAAACATTTTGTATTGCGGAAATAATACAAGACAAATGGATAAGACAACTAAAAAACGTCTTCTCCATTACGCAAATATAATTACGTTTTAATCACAATTGAAGAGTTTTTGTATGTATACATATGAATAATCAAAAAAGGAAAACAATGACATGAAGCTTATGTTTATATACGGTCGCACTGCGATTCAGTAAGTCGAGTTGACCGCAATACGTCCTTATCACGCAGGGGATTTTAAATTTAAAGGTCAGGATAACGGATCAATCAAAAGTATCCATGTGTTTAGTAATTTTAAAAATTATTCGTAAAGGAATTTAGCAATGGTGACATTATATACTAAGACATCAGTAAGTGCTTTTAGTTTCCTATCATTATTTCAGATTACCAAGCTTATAACTTGGTACGAAGTAAAATGGCAGAAAACATTGATGCGACAAATTATTTTTAACTACCCGACAGACGGATAGAACAAAACAATTTCAAAACAGTTAATATTATTATTTCAACTTTCCAATTGCCAACTTTCCTAATCTAATCAGTAACTTACCCTCTACTCAATCCATTTACATATCTCAGTTAAGATGTTACTTGTGCATGTTATTACTAAAAGGGCTTAATTAACAGTGGTGTGCTCATAAACATGAAGACTGATGCAACAGAGTAAAGAAGAAAAACGACTGAAATCGACACTATATAAGTTTTAATTTCAACATCACTAATTGATTGACCGATACGATGTGTCGGTGTCCCAACTCACTAGCGACATGTTTAAGCGCTCTTAGATCTTTAAATACCAGTATGGTTGTCTGATTCGTAATTTGTTAATTGTGTCCTATTCCCATATTGTGATTGGATTCACATGGCGGTTGATACATGCATAGCAGGATACGCTTACCCTGTCGACACAAACGACTCGCCCCCTTTTTAAATTCGTGCGATTCCCGCGGCTTTTGCGTGCCACCTTGGTTTGTTTTGTTTTAATCGATTTACGAGATTTGAACATCAATCAACTAATGTTGCATTAATTCATAAATGCGTCTATGCAAAATTAACTGAAAAGCCTTAAGCAATCATTATATATTAGCCATAAGCTATACCAGAGTTTTGGAATGACATTTTTTATTACCAAAAATGTATTTATTGCCACTAGCTGTATGTTCAAAAACAGTCATAAGTCTATATGTTACTACCCATCTTGTTTTGTTTAACCTGAATACACCGTTACTATATATCGTCGTTTCAAATTTTGAGCGGAAACACATACATGACGTCCGACACGGGCTATAACTTAATGAGGGTGATTAAATATCTTTATTTTACCATAAAAAGAAAGATTTAAATGTTTTTATTAGTGATAAATATTGATGTCAGATCGAGTGGATTGTCCGTAATCGACTATAATCGGACATGTGTGGTGGTTCCAGTGACCTTCTATCAAGAAAATAAAAGTAAACTGCTTCGTTGTTTTTTGTTTGCTTTTTTTCTTTGAAACTTATGTTTTGGTATATTATTAAAATTTATATGTTACTTAAACTGAATATACTGTTGGCACGTCATATTGTTTGTTAAATAGATTAATTGTTTTCGGGAGACGGTTTATAAGAAATTTTCCAAATTTGTTTCCGAATCTCATAACTGAAGTTTATGTAAAATTGTACTGCTTCATTGTTATATTTTTTCATTAATAAATACTGTTTCAACTAAATATCTGGTAAACACAGGTAAACAAAAGATGATTAAAGGTGACATTCAAAAAGAGCAGTGTGAATGAGGCAAGAAGTTTGAGTACTATTGAAGTCGCAAAGTTTCAAAAATCAATAACGCGATTAATGAGTCTAACAGACCACGCAGTGGACGTCCGAGGGAAACTACGTTACGTCAAGATCATTGAATAAATTTACCCATCTACGGGATCGTTTTCCGTCTGCTATTATTATTGCAAGACAAACATCTTGGAGGTATACTATAAACATATTCGCCCAAATTGTTTGTGAAAGGCTAAGAGTTGCTGATTTACGTTCACGATGCCCAGTAGTAATAACTATTATAAAACAACGCCACTGCACTTTCGAGCCTCCTTTGTGACAACGCACGTTTATTCTGGAACCGTGTTAGGTGCCAGGTGTTCTCGTTTGTGATGAATCATGACTTTATTTGCTTAGAAGTGATAGCAGAATGAGAGTTTACAGACGCCGAACTGACTGGTATGCAGACGTACGTGTACATGGATGTGATCGCTTTCGGTGGCGGTACTGTGAGCACGAATCACGTATTGTGGACGCACAGACTTGAAGTTTATCAAATTAAATGAAACTTGAGTGCGTGTTCATCCCAATTGTTCAAAAATTTTCTACAAGGCGTGGAAATCAGCATACTTTTCAACAGGATAATGCAAGGTGTCAAGTGGCTCGTTTATGCACCCAATATCTTGCGCAGATTAACATTAACACTCTCCCCTGACCAGCCAGATCTATCACCATTTTAACATTTAGTGGATGTGCTTGACAAATTTATGAGTAGGCGTTAAAAGCAACAAGTGCTAACCAACCAACTACGAGCTGTCTTAGCTTGTTGGAAGAGTAGAATAACACTCCGCAAGCTTTTATACAACGCTTAATTGCATACAAATGTATTTTGATCTGTTTCTTTTTTAAAGTTTGTATGCGTTTATGTTATTGTTACATAAAATACAAAACTAAAATAACATTGATAAAACTAATATAAATATTTTTGATAACATTTGTGTATCGTTTCTTATTGTGGCTATTATAGTATCTAAAAGATATTTGTTTAATAATAGTAGTTCTTTTTACGAACATTTATATATATGGATCCCCATTTGTCTGTTCTGAAATTGATAGAATTATTAACCAAAGCTATACTTTCTTCCAAGTCATTTGAACTCTAGTGGATACTAAGTCTTGGCAATCACACCACATCTCCTTTTTATATTCATTAAATTCAAATAGTTGTGATTAGCAGTGGTAGTTGTTCTTTTTAGGCGTGCTTTCATCCCCGTTAGTTGTTTACGCTCGTAATGATCTATGTGTGTTGGAAAATAGAAAACTTTGTTATCCAGTGCATTGAAAACGTATTTGCAAAGCAATATATACATGCTGTGTGCAAAAATTAGAGCCCTTTTAACTCGCAAAATAAATTATTTAGATAATAAATATATTATATGACTTCAACAGAGTAAATCAAGTTTGGAGCACCATGTATTTCTCTCGGGATGTCTTTTATGACTTATGATATGTTATCAACTAACTGTTGATTAGCCATAAAGTACATTATATTGAAACAATCAGTGCTACAGTACGATCAATTACATTAATAATTACGTCTGGTTCCATCAAATATAAAGATGTTGCATAAGTGCCAATGAGACAACTTTTGGGTCCATTTCTTTGAAACAGAAACTCTACTTATCACTTCGGTCACCATTTATTATTCAAAATTTGGCATTGAAAATTGTATTTCACGTAGTTTCAAAGAAAACGTGTCAATTTAGCTAGTGATTTATGAAATATAACGATCGTATTCAATGTTTGTGTATATTGGATATAACATTATACTGAACAAATTAATCATCTCATCTGCTCTTTAATTTCCGGTAATTAAGGCGGCTGAAATATACTGATGGTCAAATCACGTCAATCTAATAATAATAAAAAACAAATCATGGTAACAAACAAAAACTGAGGGAATCGTGTCCATGCATCACGTGCATTAATCGCCATCCAAATCTAAGATCAGTCAAGTGTCACAATCGGGAATAAGATATAAAGGTAAAATACAAATCAGACGACTTTACTAGTATCTAAAGATCTAAAACCACACAAAGATGTAGGTATTGAGTTGAGGCACGACAGATCGTATCAAACAATCTGTTTAAGTGATCGTACAACTAATGTACTGTCGATTTCAGTAATTCTTCTTCATATCTCTGTACCCGAGTATTTAGCACTCCGTGTTGACATGACATATCATTGATATGGTCATATTTATAAATCAACTGTTTACACAATTTTGATTAGTTCGAAATATAAGGATTCTCTACCTCAGCAATAGATGAACTGAGCTGTAATTTGCAAAACCTTTAGGAATTTCCGGTCCCAAATGCTCTACAACTTCGTACTTGATATTGACTTTTAACCTTTATTATTCGAGCGACACTGATGAGTCTTATTTTGGACGAAATGCGAGTCTGGCGTATACAATTGTAAACCTGGTATTTTTTATAAGTGTTTTTTTCCAGCATTTTGGTGTAAGGAGCACACCACTGTTATTGTAGCCTGTATAGTGTGAACATTCACAAGCGAAACGTATTATGTGAGATATGTTAACTTCATACGATAGATGAGAGGGTATGTTACTGCTGAGATAAATTAAGTTGAGAGTTGGAAAGTTGAAAAAATCATCACGTTTTTCATAGATTGTAGTTTGAAGTCGTCCATCTACATCAATGACCATCCGAATTTGATGTTTACTTGAGTCATCGCTGAAAATAAATAAAAGTCCATTGTTCTCTTCATTATTAATGTTTCGTCTTTATGCCTTTGTTAATGTCAAGTTAAATAGTTTCCTTTCACTCTTCTACTTTTCATAACTATCTAGATTATTACAGTTATGTACTAGAGACGTTTATAATGAAACCATTGATGTTTTGGTTTTAATATATTTTTTTTTTACGTTGCACATATAGTTTACAAAAAAAAGTTATTAGCAAAAATAGAATAACTTATTTTTCCAATCGACTCATTGGTTTCCAAAATACAAATTTGGTATAACCATTAAATGTTTTATTTATAGGATAATACTATACTAAAATATCAAATATCGTCTTGTATTGTGGATAACGTTGCAGTATGAAATTGTCTGTGATGTACAGGAATCGTTATTTATTTTAGGATGGCTTGATTTTTCATAAGCAGGTCAAGTATATTGAGCTGATGTTTAGTAACAGTGAGCATTTAAATACAGTATGATTTTCTATATATTTTCTTGTGTTGCTTTTCTAATTCCAATATGTTCCTGTAATATTTTGTGTTGCTTGTTTATTTGTGATTTGTGTACTTGGAGAATGCTTGAAAATTACTACCAAATTTGCTCTTTTTCGTTTCCCCAATGGACTGTATTATTTTTTAAATAACACCTGCATATAGAAAATTTATCCACCAGTCGATATGATATGCTTTTCTTGCGTATCAGAATTACCTTTATGCAGAGGTTCCGCTTACAAAGATACTATTAAGCAAAATCCTCTTCATTTAAAAAGAAGTAACCTCTTAGAAAGATTTAAAGATAAGATTCAACAAACAATCGGCATTCCCATGGGAACCAACTGTGCCCCTCTTCTTGCCGACTTGTTCCTTCATTCATATGAGGATGACTTCATACAGAAACTTCTTAGGAAAAAAGAAAAGAAGTTAGCACTTTCCGCTATATAGATGATGTTCTCTCACTAAATAATTAAAAATTCGGTGACTATGTTGAACGCATCTATCCTATCAAACTTGAAACAAAGGATACAACAGAGACAGTTAAGTCTTCCTCATATCTTGACATACATCTAGAAATTGACAATGAGGGCCGACACAAGAGATGATTTTAGCTTCCCAATTGTGAAACTCCCATTTCTATGTAGCAACATTCCAGCAGCACCTGCATACGGAGCATATATATCTCTTAGTTCATACGATATTCCAGGGCTTGTGTTTCCTATCAGGATTTCCTTGATCGAGGGTTGCTGTTCACAAGGAAGCTATTAAACCAAGAGTTCCAAGTGGTGAAGTTGAAACCATCACTTCGTAAATTTTACGGACGCCATTACGAGTTGGTTGTCCCTTATGGAATATCTGTTTCACAGATGACGATGGATATGTTCCAATTGTCGTTACTACAATCTAGACCCCTACCCATGAATGTGACCTACCAAATTAGACATATCACCAGGTGTGTACCTACATGAGCAACACGACGGGTGCCACATGTGGAGCAGGATCTGTTTACCCTTCCGAAGCACCTGAGATCATCCCGAGTATTTGGTGGGGTTCGTGTTGCTCAGTCTTTTTCTATGTTGGTTTGTGTACTGTTGTTTGTCTGTTTGTATTTTTCTTTTTTGGGCATGGTGTTGTCAGTTTATTTTCGACTAATGAGTTTGAATGTCCCTTTGGTATCCTTTGCATCTCTTTTAACAGCACCAGCATTATCGCTATGGAATTTCGGAGTCACAGACAGATTGTTTCATTTATCGTCGCCACAATCCCGTCCCTATTTCCTCGCTAATGATTTGTCAATGAATGCGTCTTTTTTTTCCCTGTCAGGAGCAACATGTAATGTAAATCATATAAATGTCTTTGTACTCCTAGAGAATGGTGCCATCAGGAAATTACAGTTAAATTTAAACAACATGTAAGCAGTCATAAATTAATATTAAAATGTACTTTACTGAATAAGTAAAAAATATAATGAAAAAGTCACATGGAAGAAGGCCAAAAAATAAAACAAATAATTGAATAAAAAATCTAAAATGAAAAACAATAATAACACAGTATAGAATAAAAGAATAAAAAGTTCTGATGCTATCAAAATGTTTACAAATAGAAAAAGTAATACAACAACATTCATTTATAATGAGTTTTATACCTAGCTTATAATTTTGTACGCCAGTCTACAAAAGACTCAACAGTGACTCTCGAATCAAAAACGTTAAAAGGCCAAATAAAGTACGAGATAGAGGAGCAATAAATGATCATATACATAAACATACCACGAGACACTGGTGGATTAATTGCAAGCCAAACCGTTAACTGGTTTAATAGTGTAAGCACCAAATAAGGATTAGCGTGTTAGAAGTCTCATAACCATAAAAACACAGCACGAAATGAAAGAAATCTTAAAATACACTTTAATAATAATCAGTAATTTACCGATCTGATTTTGAATAATAAAACTGAATCCAAAAAAGAAAGCTACGCGATATAATGAGAATAAAAAATGAACTCTTTCTGTGGGTACATCTATGACCATTCCAATATGACGAGGACAAAATGAATCGAATGTATTTTCATCAATAGAATATTTACGTTGTAAATCATACATTTAATCTACACTAGTAAATGAAAAATGCCATATTTGACACGGTGATTATTTTCTAGACAGGATCAACATAAGTCAAATGTATTAAGTGCAAAGTTTCCCTCTAGGACTTACTTGGTTAACAGTTTTATTTCTGTCTAATCTTATAGTCGTGTTATTTTTATTTTTTTGTCGGTACTGGAATGAAAATACGGATATTGTGTTATTACAATTTGCTGTTTCAAAATTTTAAAATAATTTTGAATTAAGGAATATATTTCCCTCATGAAAAGATCTGATTCCTTGCCTGGATTTGTTTCTGTTAAACATTTTCACCTGCAATTGAAATGCAAACAAACGCAGTTATAAGACTTGTTTATGTACTTTTCATGTCAAAATTCTGATAAGCTTAAATAATGGCAATAAGGATGACTTCTAATATTTCCTAATCGTCAATTTGTTATTGGTTTTTTTTCCTTGAACAATCATATTTGATTTAGTGATTGATTTTTTGGTGTTATAACGCCACTTTCAGTAATATTGGCTATTTTGTGTCGGCAAGTTTTTATTGGTGGAGGGAGTCGGAGAGCACGTAGAGAACCACATACCTTCGCAGGAAAAACTGGCAATTCTAGTAAATTAGGATTGGAGTCGAACGCACCTGCCACTGAAAGAGCCCGAACTCACAACCTCAGTGTTGACAGGCTAGTAGTACAGTAGTTGAACTACTCAGACAACTAGGCCACCAAGGCCCCGAAAAATCATAATCAAATGGTATGTTAAAACCATTTAATATACCAGGCTTTCGATTTTGGACGCCATAAGTATATAAGACTTTATCAAAACAGTTGGCAGACTAAATCACATACGAAGTTGAAGATAATGTAAAGTCATAAATCCATTGAAAAAAATTTCAAACTCACCCTTAAAAGATTGCAAAACATATAGTTAAAAATACTACGGCACATGATCAATCGTTTTTAAAGAGATTTGGTTGTGTAAATTCTCAATTCAATTTTTATCTCATTAAAATTGCTGGTTTAATAATAAAACATCTACGAAAGTTGTAGATGAAATAAATTCATTAGGACATCTATGTTTTGAACCAATGCATAATATATGATCCTTCATGTACCAATACAAAACCCAATCTATAAGGAGGAGTGTACGTTGGAATTCTAATTCTATTAGCCTTCGGTCATTTTTTTTAATTTATACGACAGAAAGTTGTTTCATGGCGACTGCTCAAAAACAATAATATAAATTATCTTTGGGAATAAAACCACTAATTCATAGCCCCATTGCTGTCTATGTTCAATCATGCAATTTCAAGCATTTATAGCTAATTTGTCTAAAGTTCAAATAAAGTGGCGGTCATTTCATAGCAAAAAAATATAAAAAAATACCGAACTCCAAGGCACATTTTCTAAAGAAAATGATGGGTTAATCTTGGTTTTATAGCTAGCTAAACCTCCCACTTGTATGACAGTTGTTAATAATTCCGTTATATTGACAAATGTGGGTGAGCAACCGAAACAGACATAATAAGGTAATGTGACAACTATACCTTATCCTGATTTGTGCTGAACAATTCAACATATTCTTAATTGCATATAAGAGCGCCCTGGTTGTCGGAAGTGAGTAGTAAAAAAACTGGAAATTCTGTTCTGAGCAACAAGGAAAATATGCCCCCTGTCATAAATTTATTAATTTATTTTATTATTCTAGAGAAACTTCAGCAAGGGTTCTACAGTAATCCCAAGACCCCGAGCTTTCATTTGATACAAAAGTTACCAAAAAGTTTGATGTTAATTTCAGATAAACTCATCATTGGTAAAGTGGGTACACCAGATGCGCTTTTCGTCTACAAAAGATTCATGTGTGGTGCTCGAATAAAAAAAGTTAAAAAGGCCAAATAAAGTAAGAACTTGAAGAGCATTTAGGACCAAAATTCCGAAAGGTTTGGCTAAATTCAGCTATGGTAATTTATTCCTGGAGATGAAAATCTTTAGTACTTTGAAATGTTAAATGTTTTGTAAGCAGTTAATTTATAATTATGACCATATCAATGATAATTCATGTCATCACAGAAGTGCTGACTACTGAGCTGGAAATATTCTCGGTAATATAACCTCTACCAGCAGTGACATCGACACAGTGGTTGTAAAAAACTCATCATAAATATCAGGATTAAAATTTTTACGCCAGACGCTCGTTTCGTCTAAATAAGTGACACTCGAATCGAAAAAGTAAATAAGGGCAAATAAAATACAAAGTTGAAGCGCATTGAGGACCGAAAATCCCGAAAAGTTTTGATACAACCACAAGCAGTTGCATTGACCCAGTAGTTGTAAATAAACTCATCATAGATACCAGGATAAAAATTGTGTACGAGAATTTGATATTAATTTTAGAGTTTGAAGTTAATGTCAGAATGATTGTTGTCCCAAATGAATTATGTCAAAGCTTGTAAGATTGTTTGATTCATGTTCCCATCAATGATGTCTGTTGGAAAACAGTATCACTGTCAGTTTGATATCCTTACTAGAGGATTCTATGATTTGGTCAATCTTAATTGGGGTAAATTCTCACTATTGAGTGCAGACAAATTTCTGTTCGTGTTGCATACCTTTCTCACAATCCTATTAATCCTTAAGTCTTTTGTCAACTACAAATTATTGGCTGTTGGTTGTCAGCGGGAATTTTCGAAAGTAAAAAAAACCCTCACAACAGTCTTTCAAAATATTGTGTGGAAGAGAAGGCTAACATGTTTCAGAGGTTGAAAACTAATTACCCTAGACAACACATACACATTGTTTAGGGCAGTTATGCATTTTTAAGATAAACTCATCATAGACACGAGGCTTAAAATAATGTACGCCAGACACACGTTTCATCTAGAAAAGACTCATCGGTGACGCTTGAATAAAAAAAGGTTAAAAAGGCCACGTAAAGTACGAAGTTGAAGAGCATTGAGAATTCCGAAAAGTTTTGCCAAATACAGGTAAGGTAACCTATTTTAGGGGTAGAAAATCCTTTTTTTTTTTTATAATTCTTTATTTTGTATTTCTTCATCTCATACAATAATTATATGCATTTTTTCTATCAAAGAAGAATACAATACATGTTTATTTGTTTTGACCTGCCAGTGTCAGCGCTTATATTATCCCCCTCCCCATACAAAAAAAAAAAAAAAAAAAAAAAAAAAAAAAAAAAAAAAAAAAAAAAAAAAAAAAAAACTTAAAAAAAAAAAAAAAAAAAAAAAAAAAAAAAAAAAAAAAAAAAAAAAATCATTAACTTATATTCATATATGATTTATATATGATTAAAATGATATTTAAAGATTATTATTATTATTGATGCAACAATAGTTACTCTATTCCTACATGTACTCGTAAAGAAAATTATATATATAATGACATACATTTGTATTTTGTTGTTATTTTTTCTTCCCGACAATATCTGGAAATCATATAAAAAACAGTATTTTAACTCTTATTATCATAACATAGTAACACACATTTAATTCTTACATACATATATATAATATCTATAGGATGCACACTAACCACTGTCCAATTGTGATGTGCATCCAGTTGTGTTACACATTTATTTTCAGTTAAGTATGAGTTATCTTTCTTGTATCATAAAATTAATTGTTGAAATGGTTCCCATTTTTTTCCTATTTTTTCACCTATTGCAGGAGAACTGTGAAAGGTGGAAGAAAGTTTTTCAATAATATAATAATTTTTCAATTTCTTTAGTGCAATCTTAACACAAGGTAACAGTGAGCTCAATCTACAAGAATAAATATAGTACTTCATGAGAACAGTGAAAAAATTTCCAGAGATATCTATAATATCTGATCCCAAGAGGATATTTTGTTTTGATATTAGAAGCTCATAATTGCTATCTGAAGGTAGAAAATCCTTAGTATCCATAAATAATGTCTGGAGTCAAGGGCTTTTATTAAGAAATTAAGGGCCGTTACTGACCGGTGTGTCAGATTATTTATTTTTTTAGAACATTAGTAGATCAACAAATTGATTATGGTGTCCATAAAATTTACGGACTGTCATTTTTAATCTTTCCTCCTCATAACTCTGTTGGAGCAGTTTCTGCGTAAGGAGCACACTCCTGTATATGAAGTCCGTATAGTATGAACATGCACGAGCATAACGTATCAATTGAGATATGTAAAATGTAAACACCATACGACGGGACAGAGGGTATGTTACTGCTGAGAAATGGGAAATTGATAATTGGGAAGTTGAAATCATCCCGTTTGTTATAGATTTTAGTCTGAAGTCGTCCATCTGTGTCAATATTGAGGAAAAGATCAAGGTATGAAGCAGTCCTTCTATTATCAGTAGTGTCCTTAATTTCAAGTTCACTGGGATATATGAGACGCAAGTACTGACTGAAATATGGGTTATTCAGTAATAGGACATCATAAATATATCTGAAAGTAAAATTAAAGAATTTCACAAGGTGCTTTTTCTTTTTGTCTTTTACGAGTACAAAAACAAATCGGCCAGTAGGGGTGCACAATTAGTACCCATTGGAATACCGACTGTCTGTTGAAATATCAATCCTCCAAACTCAACAAATATTTTGTCGATCAAAAAGTCCAGCATTTTGATTATATCATCTTCAGTGTATTTTCAGATAGAATCGGTGTGGTTCTTCACAAAATAAGAATTATTATAACAATTTTTCAATATCTATATGTTGTATCACAGAAGTATGGATTCTTATGCGGTTTTACAATTTATATATTGACTGCATTAAGAAAACATTTCCTAAGAAGGAATGATGTCTGTAGGGGAATCTTATATGAAAGGATGGGTTGAAAGTCACAAAAAAATTAACAGCAACGGCATTAGTGCACGATAATTTACAACTCAATCTTTTATTAAATTGACATATCTGTTAAGCGGATAATGAATCTTCCTTTCTTGAAATTGATAAACATGAAGGATAGGACAAGCGGCATTACATTATTTTTTCTTATTTTTTACATGATTTAATGTGAGTAAAAATGACACAAATCGTTTTGTTTTAATGGAATTGTATCAAAGATAAAATTAATCCAAAATTTTGATGAATTTGCATACCATTTAGTCTAAACAACAATTGTGTCAAGAATAATCAACAAATATAATTGGAAACTGCATGCTTATTATAAAAGATAGTCTTTCTGGCATGAGTTTCGTAAAGAATATATTACTACTTAAGGCAATTATAAATGATCTCTACCAGATTTTACTTATTGAATCACCATGTAACAATCGTGGTAGTAATTTTTGTTTGAATCAAAATGATTCTAATGATATTTACAGTAAAACAGAAGCACCACCAATTAAACAACCATAAATATTATATATAATATAGTTGTCTAGAGCGCTGGACATGAGGCTAAGAAATTTGTCAGTATAAAAATCTAATTCTTACACTGTTGGGTTTAATTTTCAGACTTATACTTTGTCACTTTTTTGGTCTTTTGGAAAATGTTGTTTGTTCTGTATTTAGACCCCTTTACCAAGAAATTTGTTTTGCATGCACACGTATAAAAATTGCGGTTTTTATCCAACGCAATCATAGGTTTGAACGTTGTTTTCAATTTAGACTTGTTTATATTTTTTCGTTTAGGCTTGTATTATATTTGCTTTCGGGTTTATATGATCCGTTCATCCTATTTCGACTCTTCAAAATTCAAGAGTCTATCCTAAATTAGGGTAAATTATATGACCTTCCAAATACCGTTTCGATTCCTAACATCACTGAAGAGACATTAATTGTCGAAATCCGGATATGGTGTACTAATTTTTGCACCTTTTGTTTGCGGTATACCATCTTTTCCGCAAGTTTATTGTTTTTTGTTTGATATTAAATTAATATTTAAGATCCATTTTGTTACATCTGGTGATCATTTTGTTTGGCAATCGCTAATGACAGTCAACAGGGTTTAAGAACATCCGTTGTTCGACCTCCTAGTCAAATGCGTTTTGTTAAAATATACTTTTTCACTTTTTTGGTCTTTTGGAAAATGTTGTTTGTGCTGTATTTAGACCCCTTTACCAAGAAATTTGTTTTGCATGCACACGTATAAAAGTTGTGGTTTTTATCCTACGCAATCATAGGTTTGAACGTTGTTTTCAATTTAGACTTGCGTATATATATATATATATATATATAAACAAGGCTAAAATATATATATATATATATCTATATATTGGATTGTTGGAAACATATATAAGACATATAAAAGTTTGTTCAGAATGATAAAGAACAGAATTCAAATAGAAAAAAAAAGTTTGTAAGTACTTTTCTACTGATATAATTATGTTTCTCTCCCATGTTTTAACATTTCTATGACATTTATTTGTATTTATCTGCTTATACAACGACTTCAAACAAGAATCTATGACATACGCGATGATTTCAAAATTCCAATCGTCATCTTCTTATTTCTCAGCAGTAACATACCCTTTTACCATCGTATGGCGTTTACAAATAGATTTACTTGGCTTAATTATACTATACGGACTTCATAAGCAGGGGTGTGCTCCTTACACAAAAACAGCACCAACAGAGTAAGGAAGAACGAATGAATTTGACACTTCATTAGTATTATATTCACCATCAAAAGTTCGTTTAACAAGTAGAGATGTCTGTTTCTCAACTCACTAGCGAAATGTTTCCACAATATCGGATTTTAAGTTACCAGAATAGTCGTCTTACATGTTTTTTTTACCGATTGTGTCATATTCCTGATAGTGATATTTTGAGTGTGGATTCGCATGGCGGGTGTTGCATACATGACAGGAGACGCTTATCCGTTGGACGCACCTGGTCTTGCCTCTTTTGGTGGTCATACGATTCCCTCAGTATATGTGTGACTTTGAATTGTCTTATTAATACATTTATGGGATTTGAATATCGGTAAACTACTCTTACTTTAATTTATATTCCATATGCAGTATTATTTACGTCTTTCGTAAATACCTAGTGCTTCTTAAATGAATATCAGAGTATTAATTCAATAATTTCAGAGGATGTCTTGTTCTTGCTGTTAGAAAATCCTGGCATTTCAAGAACAATGCTTGTCTCATGAATCCGTGCAAACGAATTCAGCTGTGACATTCAAGGATATGCCTGATTAAGTGTATATTAAGTATAATTGACATTTATAGATAGCGTTATATACACATGGAAGATGTACGTTTACTTTTTATGGGATTAGTTATCAGCTCAGTATTCAGCGCTCTGACATAATTTTAAATATAAAATATTATTCTAAACGACTTGATATTTTTAATAATTTCACGGGTGTTGCATACATGACAGGAGCCGCTTATCCGTTGGACGCACCTGGTCTTGCCTCTTTTGGTGGTCATACGATTCCCTCAGTATATGTGTGACTTTGAATTGTCTTATTAATACATTTATGGGATTTGAATATCGGTAAACAACTCTTACTTTAATCTATATTCCATATGCAGTATTATTTACTTCTTTCGTAAATACCTAGTGCTTCTTAAATGAATATCAGAGTATTAATTCAATTATTTCAGAGGATGTCTTGTTCTTGCTGTTAGAATTTCCTGGTATTTCAAGAACAATGCTTGTCTCATGAATCCGTGCAAACGAATTCAGCTGTGACATTCAAGGATATGCCTGATTAAGTGTATATTAAGTATAATTGACATTTATAGATAGCGTTATATACACATGGAAGATTTACGTTTACTTTTTATGGGATTTGTTATCAGCTCAGTATTCAGCGCTTTGACATAATTTTAAATATAAAATATTATTCTAAACGACTTGATATTTTTAATAATTTCACCTAAGATTCCAGCTCGCTTAGGCAAAGTTGTCTTTGATATTGTAAGATCTTCTTAATTGTAATGCACCTATTAGTATGAAATGGACAATTGTTGAAACAGTAACACTTGTCATGAACAGAATGTAATTATTTTTAGCTATGGAATTGATGCTGTCTTATTTCACACTGTTATGTTTGTGAGAAAAAACATTGATGAATCTTACGAAGCTGTAAAGATAGCAATAGGTAATTCCTTTTTGTTAATATTTTGTACATCACGACAATATATATAATAATCCTTTAAATTTTAATACAGACATGGATATTATTCCTCGTACATCCCGTAATAAAAAGTTTTCAACCAGGCAAATTTGATTTTTAAGCGGTATTAAGCAAGTTAAATACATATGAAGTTTGACAAAGAAGCAGACTTTGAGGCAAGCAAAATTTTTGTTTTCATTCAAATTTATCTGTTTATGAGGTTGTCCTTACAACTATCCTCACCATTTCTAGCAATACAAATGAAGAAAGTGTTTTCCTTTACCTCTACAAAATTTCATTACATTATCTAATTATATTGTTTTGAAAGGTTATTGGACATATCATCATTTCCATTTTATCAGTATGATTTGATTTCAAAGATTGCTTTTATTTTCGCATAGAAACAGTCCAATTTATATAATTCCTAAATTTGAATGTACACCTAATTACCGTTACTTTCACAATTTTCTGTGGATAGCTTTAGGTTACTTTTATCAATAGGTTCTCAATAATTATGCTGTCAAAAGCATTAATTCGACCATATAATTCATTTGTACTGTAAAGGAAGTATATCACCAATATGATCTTGTTTTCATTTTTGTCATGTTTAATGATGTGTAGGAATTTCCCTGTGTTGTCAATCTTCTGAATGTTTAATAACAGCATATTTGAATATTCGTCATTTTCAGTTGAAAACATAAAGCAAAATCTAACAAATTTTTGAATCTTGAAAAATAATCATTTAAAACAAAATTTAATTGCATAACTTAACATTGAAAATTTTCAAACCGACCTTTCCACACATTCGCCAATATTAACCAGTTAAACCAATTGAAGGATGGATAATTTTACCATCCCATCTGACTGACCTTTGGTTATCAAGACTATAGAAGTAAAACGGCAATAATTCATTGAATCATATAATCAATCAATGGACAATATAATTTTGTATAGTCTGTAGACACATCAAACTTATTTTGATATTCTCGATTATTGTTGTTGTTATTGAGGGTACCGTTTATAACGTATTTATATACTATAATACTGTGTGTTTGTATTATAAAGTGAATATTATACTAAATTTTAAGCCTAGTATCTATGATGAGTTTATTTATAGTCCTGTATTTTCACGACAACATTCCATTTTTTTACACGATTTTATAAAATGTTAACAATAATTCCGAAAACTACCTTCGTATTATTTAAAAAAAATTCTTACTCTCAATATTAATTACAAAATATAAATCTATATAGATTATCAATTTATTGTTCTGAAACTGATATAATTATTAAGTAAATCTAAACTTAACATGATTATAATAGTTGTCCTGAGACGGGTTGGTTATTTTAAGGCGTGTGTGGAGCCCTGTTTAAGCTTATTTGTTTTTGTTTTTTTGTTGCTCTTAATGATCTTCAGCGAAACATCTGACTTGTCTTTAATAAGTTTTATTCTGTCAACAGGCCGTGTGTTATCCATACAGTAGTTCTCGTTGCAACAATCCATAACTAAGTACAATCTTTACATTAATCTTTTCGTTTGGCTTATCCATTTGTTTGAAACAGAAGCTGTTCTCATTACTAGAGTCCCCTCATATTAGTCTATATAAGGTAGTAATAATTTTATTTCATGTAGTTCTTATACATTGCATGTCATTCTATCAAATGATTAATGGAAAAGAACGATTATATATCTAATTAGTGTTTGTTGGAAATATCAATAAATTAAACGAATTTATCTTCTCGCCTGTCAAAAAGATAATATACTTTTATTTTGATTTATTCAAAATAAAATTATTACTTAAGTCATCACCAAAAGCGAACACTCCTTCGATATCAAAATAAACTCACTTTATTGTAAGCATTTATTCTTTAACTTTGAAATTAAGTGAAATCATAATTTTTTAATCTCTTAGACCACTGAAAAGACTATCTATATCATAGACCCCTTACCAAACAACCTTAATATTTGCAGTGGAACATCGTTTAAATCTGTATGCTAATGTTTCAATCGTTATACTTTAGTTTTAAAGGCCTTTCTTATATTCAAATATTGCATAATTGATTGCTTGGTTGTCTCGGTGGTTTGATGATCATCATTTCTTTAACAGAATATGAATTGCGACTATAAAGATGCAGCGGGTTCAAAGATTAATTAAACTTCAAACGACAGTTAATACCCTTTTTCAGTTTATTTTTAAATCCTCAGTTTACATCAATGGCAGTTGTTGAAGAGTATTCTTAAAAATTGCTACCACAGCTTTCAATTTCTGTGTCTTGCATATCAATTCAAAATACTATAACACTCCAGAAGTACCAAACGATAGAGAAGCTTTCTCCCAGCTGATATGAGCTTGTGTTTTCTATCATGATTACCGTTTAAGAAGGTTGTTGTGTAAAACAGTGCTATAAAACGCATATTTCTTGATACTAATGTTGGTGTCACCTCTTCTGTTTTATAGGCGCCATCCCGACGGTTTAGAAATATATATATGTAATTCAAGATATGAGATAGACTTAACTATAACCTTTATTTCAATTTCTTTCGATGGAATAGATACGTTCAAAATGCGTTCACCACGCTTTGAATTATTAAGTGAATAAACATCATCTGAATGTGAACTTAAAGGATAATGCTAGCTTCTTTCTTCGTAAGAAGCTACTGTATGAAGTGTTCCTCTTATGAATAACAGGAACTAGTTACAATAAAAGGAGCACAGTTGGTTCCCATAAAATGTTTTGTTGAAAAACACGCCTTCCAAACGAAACAAGTATGTTGTTCCAGGAAATCAAGCATCTGGATAATATCAATTTTCGAAAATATCTTGTTTGAATCATAGTGGCTTTTCATCCTTTTTTTTATTTACCTGGTATTTTTGTTTATACTTTTTTCTAAATAGTATGATTTATCCCAAACAAGCGTTGGGCATTTTTCTTTATAACATAAAGTAGGACCATATTTCTTTCAATTTGTCTTTTAGTTTCGAATGGGGAATATTTGGGTAAATGCTTTTATATTATTACAAGAGGATTGTATGTACTTTAACGCATCTTTTGATACTTTGAGTATCCTTGTCTAATTCTCACCGCCACTAGAGAACATTGAAGCCGGTCTTTGATTGCTGATTATATTAAGTATTTAATCCAATCACTATTGAGGAATACCTATTATATATCTAGCCGAAGTTAATATTCAAGGACTGAGGTAATAGTTATACTCTGTGGCATATTAACAGATATATCAATGTTTTGAAGTAGTTTTTGCCCAGGTTTGATAAAAAAAATTAATTGGATATAATCGATATGTAAAAAAGGCAGACAATAAGAATTGTTGATATGTTTCAGAATACAAAAAATAGTCTAGTTACAAATTAAAGTACATGATTACAGAATAAATCTATTACAAAAGTAAAATTACAATTTATCAATGTATGCGTCAGACGTGCTTTTAAGAATTTCACCAGGAACGCTTGAAGTCAAATATTTGAAATCAAAGGATGTATAAGTAACGAAACTCTTGGATAGCTGTTTGATTAAAAGGGACCTAAAAACAACTGCCAAATTAATCCAAGGTCAACTTTGCCTGAAGGAGTTCGTGAAAACTTTATATACGGGCAATTTAAGAAAGGTACGTTATAAATCATGTCGTTATCGAAGAATAAATTACTCAGCTGACGAATTAATGAAAGGAATCTAATTATTTTTTGTAATTTTTATTACATGTAAACTAGAGACCAAATTGTTTATTAGAAACTCCTACATGAATATACGGGAACATAGTAAAAATTCAATATAGCTTTGCAAACTTTTTAAACCAAATTTACGAGAGGGATTTGTAATCTCAGTTAAAGTAGAATTACATGAACTTTAAACTGGACCTCTTTTTGTAATATCTGATTTTTTTCATTTACAATAGAGAATAGGAAACAATCGGTACAATTACAGATTATACGACTATACTGGTATGTAAAGACATTTCGCTGGTGAGTTGAAACGCTGACGCATCGTATCAGGCATCCAATTTGTGGTGGTGATCGTCACACTGTTGAACTGTCATTGTATTCGCCATTTTTCGGAACTCTGTTGGAGTAGGTTTTGTAGAAGGAGCATATCCCTGTTAACGAAGACATTGACACATGAACGAGTGCAACGTATTAACTGAGACAAGTAAACGCCAAACGTCGGAGTATACGTACAGGGTATGTTACTGCTGAGAAATTAAAAAAATGACAATTTGACAGTTGAAATCATTACGTTTGTCATATATTCTAGTTCAAAGTTGTCCAGGTGTCTCAATATCAAGGAAAAGATCAAGATATTAAGCAGACCTAATCGATCTGGTAGTATCCCTAATCTTAAGTTCACTGGGATGAGATGCAAGCACTTATTGGAATGAAGGTTATTGAGTGACAGGATATCATCAATATATCTGAAAATGAAATTAACTGTTGACATTTCAATCCACAATACTCTTGAAATATGTTGTCGATAAAGAAGGTCCAGGATTTTGTGGATATCATCTTCAGTGTATTCGTTGTAGGAATCAATGCGGTTTTTCACTAAGTAAGATGTTACATGATCCAAAACATTTTGTATTAAAAGCTCTGTATAAGCTCTGTTCAAATGGAACTCGTACAATTTTTATAGAACTTAAAATTTCCATGTCTGTGTTTGACATTTATTAGTATTAAAACAACTTCCAAAAAATAAATATTTAAAAAATCAACTCATCATAGACACCCGACTGTGATACCCTCAGGAAGAAAAACTCCACTAGCAGTGGCATCGCCCCAGTGGTTGTAAAACATATTTTAATGCATAAAACTGTATAATTTTATGATTTATAATTTTTCCGAAATATGATAAGTGTAGCCTGACGTGTATATGAGTTGCATATTAGAAATTAAAGAAACAACAGATACGGCTTCCTCCGCCTCATCTTTAGACTTATACCTCGAATTTGACATACACAGTCATCTCAGTAACAGAATCTATGACAAACGAGACGATTTTAATTTTGAAATTATCAATTTCCCCCACCTTAGTAGCAATATACCAACTTCACCTGCATATGAGATATACATTTCCCAACTTATTCGGTATTCAAGAGCTTGCAGCTCCTACTCAGACTTTGTAAAACGTCACCAGTGTCTAAGCAGAAAGTTGATGAACCAGGGTTATGTAAAAGAACGTCTCGTCCTTTTTCTTAAAAAGTTTATTTAAAGGTACCAAGACCTTGTTGATAAATATTCCGTATCAACTTCACAAATAATACACAATGGTCTTAAAGTATAGATTCTGCGTACTGACGTTGTTTATCATCTTAATAACGTGTTATAGTATTCTTTTATTTGTCTTTATTGATATTACCTTTACTGTTTGGTCTGTTATCTGTGATATCCATTTGACCTGGCTCTGTACTTATGCATCCCGTCATTGTGTTGTTTGTATTATCTTTCATTTTTGCTTATGTGCTTTGTCCGTGTGACTTTTTGTGTTTCTTTTGTGCTCTGTACTTGGACATCCCGCCATTGTGTTATTGTTTTATTATAATTTTTGTGATCTTATCTTTCGTGTTTGCTGGTGCTTTGTCTGTGTGCCCTTTTGTGTTTCTTTGATACATAATGACGTGGCTCTTTTTTTAGAAGAAATACACAATAAACCTATAGACAAGTGGCAAGAAGGACAAGGTAAACTTCTGATTTACATTCTGCAGAGGATATGCTTAAAAGAACTATAGACTATATTCTTTTCATACTTTGAACGACAAAATTATTTTATATCTCTACCTGTGTGACGTTTATATTCTGACGTCAAACGCACGATTCTACGTCAGAGTTAATGTTAATCTAATCATTCGGTCCCAGTACTTAAAATCTTTCAATTTTTTATGGGTGGATTTAACATACATAAATAAAATACAAAAATAAGAAAGCAATGAATGAGGTTGTTAAATTTGATATATGCCCTTTTGTGCTTCTTTGTTAAATATTTGTTTGTTTTTATTGTGATTAAGATTATAACACAATGTTGACTGCTGTACCCCTATTCGTGACATTTTTACCTATTATGTCTGTTGGTGTTGTTCACGCATCGTTGTCAATATAATGGAATTTGATGCGACTGTCATACAAGTGAGAGGTTTAGCTAGCTATAAAACCAGGTTCAATCCACCATTTTCTACATAAGAAAATGCCTGTACCAGGTCAGGAATATGACAGTTGTTATCCATTCGTTTGATGCGTTTGAGCTTTTGATTTTGCCATTTGATTAGGGACTTTCCGTTTTGAATTTTCTTCGGAGTTCAGTATTTTTGTGATTTTACTTTTTATATGCACTGATACTTCGAAACTATATTCCTTGCTTATTCACTTTCTGCAGTATTGGAAACGTTTTCTACACATACTTAGTACTTTACGATGAATATATTTCTAAAGTTGATGGTCGGATAATAAGTCGCTGTTAAGGGACTTCTTGATCTTGCTTTGAGGCTGATGTATTAGTTATTTCCTAGTAAACCATGAAAAATGTTTGTCTGGTACATTTTTCTTCTAATCCCCTTTAAAATCATATCAGACAAAACAAATCCTTGACATTAAAAGAAATTTTTCTATAAAGTATTACTGACATTAATCTATTGTGTTTGTTATACTTTATTTTAACAATAACTGTTATTGGACTTTATCATCCGCATTTTTTGTCAGTGCTTCGAGAAAAAGTTACATGACTATTATGAAATATTAACTTTAATGACTAGTTATTTTGAATAAATTCACCAAAGACTCCAAATTACTCAGACAAAGTTGTTTTACAGTTGTAAAATGTTTTTGACGTTGATGCACTCGACAGTATTGTTTTATTATATGAAAAGCTATTCGCTCTACGGAAACAAGAGTAATGCGATTTGAAATGACCATACGACATAAGTATCATCAGCTGTCAAGTGGGTTTTGTGTTGCTGATATTGTAATGCTTACAATTTAATATGATGTTATTCTTTTACAACCCATGTGAAATATTTTCAGCATGGCCAACACGATCTTTTTTAAATCTTTCTATTTATGGTATTAGTTAGCATCTTTATCAGTGAGCAGAATGGATCAAGTAAAAACAAGTTCAGATCACAATGAGACGACGACATAAATAAACCTAAGAAATATGTTTGTTGTGTCAGAGAATTCGTTACTACATGAATAGCAAGTTGTTTATTTTATGGAAAAGGTCAAAAGGATGAATTGGGATCGAAAGTATAAGAATGCCTAAAAATAAAACAACAAAAAACAAAACATAAAACTACTAAATAAATCCAAAAAGGGTTGATAACCAACGACTGTAGATGAGGTGTTTTATTTCATTCATTTTTTTTTGACAAACTATTTAAAAAAATATTAAAATGCTTTTCCCGTATTCGAATTATGTGCTTCAGTTGTATATATTATTATTACAGTTATATTTCCAAAACATCTATATTATGTTATGTACAAATTTGGCATACAGATAGATTGAATATAAAATCATGATACATATCACATATTTTATTGGAAGCAGTCAAACATGTATTACTAAAGTCTATGTAATCCTTTTACAATGTAAAGATAAGGAGATGTGGTATGATTACCAATGAGACAACTATCCACCAAAGTTGAAATGAAACGGACGTGAGCAGTTATAGACAACCGTACAATCTTCAACAATGATAAAACTCATACCGTACAGTCGATATGAACATCTATATGCAATATAATGAGAAAACAGCTGCCTCGTGGTGAACGACCGTCTTGCTTTTAAATTAGTTATGAATTTAAGAAAAACTATGAATATTCATGCATATTACTAACAAATATTTTAAGAAATTTTGTATTTGAAAGCCACTTTAATGCTTTTGCCTTTAGTCTAAAGATAAAATGTTTCAGATCCACAAAACATTTGGTAGATGACTACGAAAATACCTTATGAAAAGGGATGATACAAGTGGACAATTACAACCATGGATCGATGAAAAACAGACAAAAACAATGAAAAACACCCAAAACGTCAAAAAACCAATTAGCATTCAATAAAAACGGAACAGAAATCCAGATATTGAACAAATGGCCCAAAATGACGCATGGTGAACTCTGGTGCTCCAGAAAAGTAATATAAAAGGAATGTTTTTTTTTCATTTGTTATTATATCCACTGCCAACTACGCCCAAAAGGTAAAACTGACTTATTCAAACATTTTGTATTGCGGAAATCATACAAGACAAATGGATAAGACAACCAAATAAATGTCTTCTCCATTACGCAAATATAATTACGTTTTACTCACAATTGAAGCGTTTTTGTATGTATACATATGAATAATCAACGAAGGAAAACAATGACATGAAGCTTATGTTTATATACGGTCGCACTGCGATTCAGTAAGTCGAGTTGACCGCAATACGTCCTTATCACGCAGGGGATTTTAAATTTAAAGGTCAGGATAACGGATCAATCAAAAGTATCCATGTGTTAAGTAATTTTAAAAATTATTCGTTAAGGAATTTAGCAATGGTGACATTATATACTAAGACATCAGTAAGTGCTTTTAGTTTCCTATCATTATTTCAGATTACCAAACTTATAGCTTGGTACGAAGTAAAATGGCAGAAAAAATTGATGTGACAAATTATTTTTAACTACCCGACAGACAGACGGATAGAACAAAACAATTTTAAAACAGTTAATATTATTATTTCAACTTTCCAATTGCCAACTTTCCAAATCTAATCAGTAACGTACCCTCTACTCAATCCGTTTACATATCTCAGTTAAGATGTTACTTGTGCATGTTATTACTAAAAGGACTTAATAAACAGTGGTGTGCTCATAAACATGAAGACTGATGCAACAGAGTAAAGAAGAAAAACGACTGAAATCGACACTATATAAGTTTTAATTTCAACATCACTAATTGATTGACCGATACGATGTGTCGGTGTCCCAACTCACAGGCGACATGTTTAAGCGCTCTTAGATCTTTAAATACCAGTATGGTTGTCTGATTCGTAATTTGTTAATTGCGTCCTATTCCCATATTGTGACATTTTAACTGAGATTGGACACACATGGCGGTTGATACATGCATAGCAGGATACGCTTACCTTGTCGACACAAACGACTCGCCCCCTTTTTAAATTCGTGCGATTCCCCCGGCTTTTGTGTGCCACCTTGGTTTGTCTTGTTTTAATCGATTTACGAGATTTGAACATCAATCAACTAATGTTGCATTAATTCATAAATGCGTCTACGCAAAATTAACTGAAAAGCCTTAAGCAATCATTATATATATATAAATCACGTCAATCTAATAATAATAAAAAACAAATCATGGTAACAAACAAAAACTGAGGGAATCGTGTCCATGCATCACGTGCATTAATCGCCATCCAAATCTAAGATCAGTCAAGTGTCACAATCGGGAATAAGACATAAAAGGTAAAATACAAATCAGACGACTTTACTAGTATCTAAAGATCTAAGACCACACAAAGATGTAGGTATTGAGTTGAGGCACGACAGATCGTATCAAACAATTTGTTTAAGTGATCGTACAACTAATGTACTGTCGATTTCAGTAATTCTTCTTCATATCTCTGTACCAAAGTAGTCAGCACTCCGTGTTGACATGAAATATCATTGATATGGTCATATTTATAAATCAACTGTTTACACAACTTTGAATGGTTCGAAATATAAGGATTCTCTACCTCAGGAATAGATTAACTGAGCTGTAATTTGCAAAACCTTTAGGAATTTCGGGTCCCAAATGCTCTACAACTTCGTACTTGATATTGACTTTTAACCTTTATTATTCGAGCGACACTGATGAGTCTTTTTTTTGGACGAAATGCGAGTCTGGCGTACAAAATTGTAAACCTGGTATATTTAATTAGTGTTTTTTTCCAGCATTTTTTGGTGTAGGGAGCACACCACTGTTATTGCAGCCTGTATAGTGTGAACATTCACAAGCGAAACGTATTATCTGAGACATGTTAACTTCAAACGATAGATGAGAGGGTATGTTACTGCTGAGATAAGTTAAGTTGAGAGTTGGAAAGTTGAAATCCTCACGTTTTTCATAGATTGTAGTTTGAAGTCGTCCAACTATATCAATGACTATCCGAATTTGATGTTTACTTGAGTCATCGCTGAAAATAAAAAATCCATTGTTCTCTTCATTATTAATGTTTCGACTTTATGCCTTTGTTCATGTCAAGTTAAATAGTTTCCTTTCACTCTTCTACTTTTCATAACTATCTAGAATATTAGAGTTTAGTACTAGAGACGTTTATAGTGAAACCATTGATGTTTTGGTTTTAATATATTTTTTTTACGTTGCACATATAGTTTACAAAAAAAAAGTTATTAGCAAAAATAGAATAACTTATTTTTCCAATCGACTCATTGGTTTCTAAAATACAAATTTGGTATAACCAGTAAAAGAGGGACGAAAGATATCAGAGGGACAGTCAAACTCATAGATCGAAAACAAACTGACAACGCCATGGCGAAAAATAAAAAGACAAACAGACAGATAATAATACAGATGACACAACTTAGAAAACTAAAGACTAAGCAACACGAACCCCACCAAAAACTGGGGGTGATCTCAGGTGCTCCGGAAGGGTAAGCAGATCCTGCTCCACATGTGGCACCCGTCGTGTTGCTTATGTTATTACAAATCCGATAAATAGTCTAATTCGGTAAGTCACATTCGTGAAAAGGGAAGGGTATTGTAGTTACGACATAAGGAACATATCCGATATCATCTGTGAAACGGTTATTCCATAACGGTCAACCAACTCGTGATGGCGTCCGTAAAATTTACGAAGGGATGATTTCAACTTCACCATTTGGAACTCTTGGCTTAATAGCTTCCTTGTGAGCAGCAATCCTCTATCAAGGAAATCATGATAGGAAACACAAGCCCGGGAATATCGTATCAATTGGGAGATATATACTCCGTATGCAGGCGCTGCTGGAATGTTGCTACATAGAAATGGAAAGTTTACAATTGGGAAGCTGAAATCATCTCTTTTGTCGTAAAGTTTTGTTTTCAACCGACCCTCATTGTCAATTTCTAGATGTAAGTCAAGATATGAGGCAGACTTAACTGTATCTGTAGTATCCTTTATCTCTAGTAAATGTCTTATGTATAGGTGAATACTATACTAAAATTTCAAATATCGTCTTGTATTGTGAATAATGTTGCAGTATAAAAATTTTTGTGATATACAGGAATCGTTATTTATTTTCGGACGGCTTGATTTTTCATAAGCAAGTCAAGTATATTGAGCTGATGTTTAGTAACAGTGAGCATTTAAATACAGTATGATTTTCTATATCTTTTCTTGTGTTGCTTTTCTAATTCCAATTTTTTCCTGTAATAGTTTGTCTTGTTTGTTTATTTGTGATTTGTGTACTTGGAGAACGCTTGAAAATTGCTACCAAATTTGCTCTTTTTCGTTTCCCCAATGGACTGTATTATTTTTCAAGTAACACCTGCATATAGAAAATTTATCCACCAGTCGATATGATATGCTTTTCCTGCGAATCAGAATTACCTTTATAGAGAGGTTCCTCTTACAAAGATACTATTAATCAAAATCCTCTTCATTTAAAAAGAAGTAACCTCTTTGAAAGATTTAAAGATAAGATTCAACAAACAATCGGCATTCCCATGGGAACCAACTGTGCCCCTCTTCTTGCCGACTTGTTCCTTCATTCATATGAGGTTCACTTCATACAGAAACTTCTTAGGAAGAAAGAAAAGAAATTAGCACTTTCCGCTATATAGATGATGTTCTCTCACTAAATAATTCAAAATTCGGTGACTATGTTGAACACATCTATCCCATCAAACTTGAAATAAAGGACACAACAGAGACAGTTCAGTCTGCCTCATATCTTGACATACATCTAGAAATTGACAATGAGGGCCGATTGAGAAAAAAAACTTTACGATACAAGAGATGATTTTAGCTTCCCAATTGTAAAATTCCAATTTCTATGTAGCAACATATTAGCAGCGCCTGCATACGGAGTATATATCTCTAAGTTGATACCATATTCCAGGGCTTGTGTTTCCTATCAGGATTTCCTTGATCGAGGGTTGCTGTTCACAAGGAAACTATTAAGCCAAGAGTTCCAAGTGGTGAAGTTGAAACCATCACTTCGTAAATTTTTACGGACGCCATCACGAGTTGGTTGACCGTTATGGAATATCTGTTTCACAGATGACGATGGATATGTTCCAATTGTCGTTACTACAATCTCGTCCCCTTCCCCCGAATGTGACCTACCGAATTAGACATATCACCAGGTGTGTACCTACATGAGCAACACGACGGGTGCCACATGTGGAGCAGGATCTGTTTACCCTTCCGAAGCTCCTGAGATCATCCCCAGTATTTGGTGGAGTTCGTGTTGCTCAGTCTTTTTCTATGTTGTTTGTTTGTATTTTTCTTTTTTGGTCATGGTGTTGTCAGTTTATTGTCACAGACAAAGACAGGTTGTTTCATTTATCGTCGCTATAATCCCGTCCCCATTTCTTCGCTAATGATTTTTCATTGAATGTATCTTTTTTTCCCTGTCAAGAGCAACATGTAATGTAAATCATATAAATGTCTTTGTACTCCTAGAGGATGGTGCCATCAGGAAATTATAGTTAAATTTTAACAACATGTAAGAAGTAATAAATAAATTTGAAAATGAATACTGAATAAGTAAAAAATATAATGAAAAAGTCACATGGAAGAAGGTCAAAAAATAAAACAAATAATTGAATCAAAAATCTAAAATGAAAAACAATAATAACACAGTAAAGAATAAAAGAATAAAAAATGTTAACAAATAGAAAAAGTAATACAACAAAATTCATTTATGATGAGTTTTATACCTAGCTTATAATTTTGTACGCCAGTCTACAAAAGACTCAACAGAGACTCTCGAATCAAAAACGTTAAAATGCCAAATAAAGTACGAGGTAGAAGAGCAATAAATGATCATATACATAAACATACCACGAGACACTGGTGGATTAATTGCAAGCCAAACCGTTAACTGGTTTAATAGTGTAAGCACCAAATAGGGATTAGCGTTTACGAAGTCTCATAACCATAAAAACACAGCACGAAATGAAAGAAATCTTAAAATACACTTTAATAATAATCAGTAATTTACCGATCTGATTTTGAATAATAAAACTGAATCCAAAAAAGAAAGCTACGCGATATTATGAGAATAAAAAATGAACTCTTTCTGTGAGTACATCTATGACCATTCTAATATGACGAGGACAAAATGAATCGAATGTATATCCATCAATAGAATATTTACGTTGTATATCATACATTTAATCTACACTAGTAAATGAAAAATGCCATATTTGACACGGTGATTATTTTCTAGACAGGATCAACATAAATCAAATGTATTAAGTGCAAAGTTTCCCTCTAGGACTTACTTGGCTAACAGTTTTATTTCTGTCTAATCTTATTGTCGTGTTATTTTTATTTTTTTGTCGGTACTGGAATGAAAATACGGATATTGTGTTATTACAATTTGCTGTTTCAAAATTTAAAAATAATTTTAAATTAAGGAATATATTTCTCTCATGAAAATATCTGATTCCTTGCCTGGATTTATTTCTGTAAAACATTTTCACCTGCAATTAAAATGCAAACAAACGCAATCATAAGACTTGTTTATGTACTTTTCATGTCAAAATTCTGACAAGCTTAAATGATGGCAATAAGGATGACTTCTAATAAAAAGTAAAATCACAAAAATACTGAACTCCGAGGAAAATTCAGAAAGGAAAGTCCCTAATCAAATGACAAAATCAAAAGCTCAAACACATCAAACGAATGGATAACAACTGTCATATTCCTGAATTGGTACAGGCATTTTCTTATGTAGAAAATGGTGGATTGAACCTGGTTTTATAGCTAGCGAAACCTCTCACTTGTATGACAGTCGCATCAAATTCCATTATATTGACAACGGTGCGTGAACAAAACAAACAGACACAATAGGTAAAAATGTCAAAAACAGGGGTTCAGCAGTCAACATTGTGTTATCATCTTAATCACTTTAAAAACAAACAAATGTAACGAAGAAGCACAAAAAGGCATACATCAAATTTAACATCCTCATTTTGCTTTTTTATTATACGATTTTATTTATCTATGTAAAATCCACCCATAAAGGATGGAAGGTTTTAAGTACTGGCGTTAAATCGCGCGTTTGAAATTCGCACAGGTAGACATAAAATAATTTTGTCGTTCAAAGTATGACGGGATACATAAGTACAGAGTCACGTAAAATGGATATCACAAAAAACAGGCTTAACAGTAAAAGTAATATTAATAAATAAAATAATTTTGTGGTTCAAAATATGACGGATATTTCCTAATCGTCAATTTACTATTGTGTTTTTCATTGAACAATCATATTTGATTAAGTGATTGATTTTTGGTGTTAAAACGCCACTTTCAGTAATATTGGCTATTTTGAGTCGGCAAGTTTTTATTGGTGGAGGGAGGCGGAGAGCACGCATAGAACCACATACCTTCGGCAGGAAAAACTGGCAATTCTAGTAAATTAGGATTGGAGTCGAACGCACCTGCCACTCAAAGAGCCCGAACTCACAACCTCAGTGTTGACAGGCTAGTAGTACAGTAGTTGAACTACTCAGACAACTAGGCCACCAAGGCCCCAAAAAAATCATAATCAAATGTTATGTTAAAACCATTTAATATACCAGGCTTTCGATTTTGTACGCCCCGGAAACTCATTTTGAGTATATAAGACTTTATCAAAACAGTTGGCAGACTAAATCACATACGAAGTTGAAGACAATGTAAAGTCATAAATCCATTGAACAAAATGTTAAACTCACCCTTAAAAGGGTGCAATACATATAGTTAAAAATACTACGGTCAATTTTTTAATTTATACGACAGAAAGTTGTTTCTTGGCGACTGCTCTAAAACAATAATATAAATTATCTTTGGGAATAAAACCACTAATTCATAGCCCCATTGCTGTCTATGTTCAATCATGCAATTTCAAGCATTTATAGCTAATTTGTCTAAAGTTCAAATAAAGTGGCGGTCATTTCATAGCAAACAAATATAACAAAAATACCGAACTCCAAGGCACATTCTCTAAAGAAAATGATGGGTTAATGGTGGTTTTATAGCTAGCTAAACCTCCCACTTGTATGACAGTTGTTAATAATTCCGTTAAATTTACAAATGTGGGTGAGCAACCCAAACAGACATAATAAGTTAATGTGACAACTATACATTATCCTGATTTGTGCTGAACAATTCAACATATCCTTTATTGAATATTAGAGCGCCCTGGTTGTCGGAAGTGGGTAGTAAAAAACTGGACATTCTGTTCTGAGCAACAAGGCAAATATGCCCCTGTCATAAATTTATTAATTTATTTTATTATTCTAGAGAAACTTTAACAAGGGTTCTACAGTAATCCTTGAGCTTTCATTTGATACAAAAGTTACCCAAAAGTTTGATGTTAATTTCAGATAAACTCATCATAGGTAAAGTGGGTACACCAGATGCTTCTTCTACAAAAGATTCATGTGTGGTGCTAGAATAAACAAAAGTAAAAAGGCCAAATAAAGTAAGAACTTGAAGAGCATTGCGGACCAAAATTCCGTAAGGTTTGGCCAATTTCAGCTAAGGTAATTTATTCCTGGAGTTGAACATCTTTAGTACTTTGAAATATTAAATGTTTTGTAAACAGTTAATTTATAAATATAACCATATCAATGATAATTCATGTCATCACAGAAGTGCTGACTACTGAGCTGGTAATATTCTCGGTAATATAACCTCTACCAGTAGTGGCATCGACACAGTGGTTGTAAAAAACTCATAAATATCAGGATTAAAATTTTTTAAGCCAGACGCGCGTTTCGTCTAAATAAGTGACACTCGAATCGAAAAAGTAAATTAAGGGCAAATAAAATACGAAGTTGAAGAGCATTGAGTACCGAAAATCCCGAAAAGTTTTGAAACAACCACAAGCAGTGGCATTGACCCAGTAGTTGTAAATAAACTTATCATAGATACCAGGATAAAAATTGTGTACGAGAATTTGATATTAATTTTGGAGTTTGAAGTTAATGTCAGAATGATTGTTGTCCCAATTGAATTATGTCAAAGCTTGTAAGATTGTTTGATTCATGTTCCCATCAATGATGTCTGTTGGAAAACAATATCACTGTCAGTTTGATATCCTTACTAGAGGTGTCACGGAATAGAAGTTCCTTCATAATATAAGTTCCAAAAGGAAAAAATATTCTGGAATATTATTTCCACAGGAATAAATATTACAGTATATGTTCCTAACGGAATAAATGGTATAGAATATTTGTTCCAACAGAAATAGATATTATGACATTGTTGATAACAAAGTTTCCAGTGGAACTTCTGTTAGGCGGAACAAATATACGTTGACAGAGGATTCTATGATTTGGTCAATCTTAATTGGGGTAATGTCTCACTATTGAGTGCAGACAAATTTCTGTTCGTGCTGCATACCTTTCTCATAATTCATTTTATCCTTAAGTCTTTTGTCAACTATAAGTCATTGGCTGTTGGTTGTCAGCGGGAATTTTCGAAAGTAAAAAAAACCCTCACAACAGTCTTTCAAAATATTGTGTGGAAGAGAAGGCTAACATGTTTCAGAGGTTGAAAACTAATTACCCTAGACAACACATACACATTGTTAATGGCAGTTATGCATTTTTAAGATAAACTCATCATAGACACGAGGCTTAAAATTTTGTACGCGAGATACACGTTTCATTTAGAAAAGACTCATCGGTGACGCTTGAATAAAAAAAGGTTAAAAAGGCCACGTAAAGAAGAAGAGCATTGAGAATTCCGAAAAGTTTTGCCAAATACAGGTAAGATAACCTATTTTAGGGGTAGAAAATCCTTAGTATCCATAAAAAATGTCTGGAGTCAGTGGCTTTTATTAAGAAATTAAGGGTCGTTACTGACCGGTGTGTAAGATTATTTTTATTTTTAGTACATTAGTAGATCAACAAATTGATTATGGTGTCCATAAAATTTACGGAGTGTCATTTTTAATCTTTCCTCCTCATAACTCTGTTGGAGCAGTTTCTGCGTAAGGAGCACACTCCTGTATATGAAGTCCGTATAGTGTGAACATGCACGAGCATAACGTATCATTTGAGATATGTAAAATGTAAACACCATACGACGGGACAGAGGGTATGTTACTGCTGAGAAATGGGAAATTGATAATTGGGAAGTTGAAATCATCCCGTTTGTCATAGATTTTAGTCTGAAGTCGTCCATCTGTGTCAATATTGAGGAAAAGATCAAGGTATGAAGCAGTCCATCTATTATCAGTAGTGTCCTTATTTTCAAGTTCACTGGGATATATGAGACGCAAGTACTGACTGAAATATGGGTTATTCAGTGATAGGATATTATCAATATATCTTAAAGTAAAACTAAAGAATTTCACAATGTGCGTTTTTTTTTTGTCTTTTAGAAGGTTCTGAATGAATTCTGTTTCATACGAGTACAAAAACAAATCGGCCAGTAGGGGTGCACAATTAGTACCCATTGGAATACCGACTGTCTGTTGAAATATCAATCCTCCAAACTCAACAAATATATTGTCGATCAAAAAGTCCAGCATTTTGATTATATCATCTTCAGTGTATTTTCTGATAGAATCAGTGTGGTTCTTCACAAAATAAGAATTATTATAACAGTTTTTCAATATCTATATGTTGTATCACAGAAGTATGGATTCTTATGCGGTTTTACAATTTATATATTGACTGCATTAAGAAAACATTTCTTAAGAAGGAGTGATGTCTGTAGGGGAATCATATATGAAAGGATGGGTTAAGAGTCACAAAAAATTTAACAGCAACGGCATTAGTGAACGATAATTTACAACTCAATCTTTTATTAAATTGACATATATGTTAAGCGGATAATGAATCTTCCTTTCTTGAAATTGATAAACATGAAGGATAGGACAAGCGGCATTAGATTATCTTTTCTTATTTTTTGCATGATTTAATATGAGTAAAAATGACACAACATCGTTTTGTTTTAATGGAAAAGTATCAAAGATAAAAGTAATCCAAAATTTTGATGAATTTGCATACCATGTAGTCTAAACAACAATTGTGTCAAGAATGATCAACAAATATAATTGGAAACTGCATGCTTATTATAAAAGATAGTCTTTCTGGCATGAGTTTCCTAAAGAATATATTACTACTTAAGGCAATTATAAATGATCTCTACCAGATGTATTACTTATTGAATCACCATGTAACGATTGTGGTAGTAATTTTTGTTTGAATCAAAATGATTCTAATGATATTTACAGTAAAACAGAAGCACCACCAATTAAACAACCATAAATATTATATATAATATAGTTGTCTAGAGCGCTTGACATGAGGCTAAGAAATTTGTCAGTATAAAAATCTAATTCTTACACTGTTGGGTTTAATTTTCAGACTTATACTTTGTCACTTTTTTGGTCTTTTGGAAAATGTTGTTTGTGCTGTATTTAGACCCCTTTACCAAGAAATTTGTTTTGCATGCACACGTATAAAAATTGCAGTTTTTATCCAACGCAATCATAGGTTTGAACGTTGTTTTCAATTTAGACTTGTTTATATTTTTTCGTTTAAGCTTGTATTATATTTGCCTTCGGGTTTATATGATCCGTTCATCCTATTTCGACTCTTCAAAATTCAAGAGTCTATCCTAAATTAAGGTAAATTATATGACCTTCCAAATACCGTTTCGATTCCTAACATCACTGAAGAGACATTAATTGTCGAAATCCGGATATGGTGTACTAATTTTTGCACCTTTTGTTTGCGGTATACCATCTTTGCCGCAAGTTTATTGTTTTTTGTTTGATATTAAATTAATATTTAAGATCCATTTTGTTACATCTGGTGATCATTTTATTTGGCAATCACCAATGGCAGTCAGCAGGGTTTAAGAACATCCGTTGTTCGACCTGCTAGTCAAATGCGTTTTGTTAAAATATACTTTGTCACTTTTTTGGTCTTTTGAAAAATGTTGTTTGTGCTGTATTTAGACCCCTTTACCAAGAAATATGTTTTGCATGCACATGTATAAAAGTTGCGGTTTTTATCCAACGCAATCATAGGTTTGAACGTTGTTTTCAATTTAGACTTTTATATATATATATATATATATATTGGATTGTTGGAAACATATATAAGACACATAAAAGTTTGTTCAGAATGATAAAGAACAGAATTCAAATAGAAAAAAAAAGTTTGTTAGTACTTTTCTAATGATATAATTATGTTTCTTTCTCATGTTTTAACATTTCTATGACATTTATTTGTATTTATCTGCTTATACAACGACTTAAAACTAGAATCTATGACATACGCGATGATTTCAAAATTCCAATCGTCATCTTCTTATTTCTCAGCAGTAACATACCCTCTTACCATCGTATGGCGTTTACATATAGATTTACTTGGCTTAATTATACTATACGGACTTCATAAGCAGGGGTGTGCTCCGTACACAAAAACAGCTCAAACAGAGTAAGGAAGAACGAATGAATTTGACACTTCATTAGTATTACATTCACCATCACAAGTTGGTTTAACAAGTAGATATGTCTGTTCTCAACTCACTAATGAAATGTTTTCACAATATCGGATTTTAAGTTACCAGAATAGTCGTCTTACATGTTTTTTTTATCGATTGTGTCATATTTCCGATAGTGATATTTTGAGTGTGGATTCAATGTGGGTCTTGAATACATAGTAGGAGACGCTTATCCTGTCGACGCATCCGGTCTTGCCTCTTTTGGAGGTCATGCGATTCCCTCAGTATGTATGTTACTTTGATTTGTCTTATTAATACATTAATGGGATTTGAATATCGGTAAACTACTCTTTCCTTAAACTATACTCCATATGCAGTATTATTAACTTCTTTCGCACACACCTAGTGCTTCTTAAATGAATATCAGAGTATTAATTCAATAATGTCAGAAGATGACTTGTTCTTGCTGTTAGAATTTCCTAGCATTTCAAGAACAATGCTTGTCTCATGAATCCGTGCAAACGAATTCAGCTGTGACATTCAAGGATATACCTGATTAAGTGTATATTAAGTATAACTGACATTTATAGATAGCGTTATATACACATGAAAGATTTACGTTTACTTTTTATGGGATTTGTTATCAGCTCAGTAGTCAGCGCTTTGGCATAATTTTCAATATAAAATATTATATTTAACGATTTGTCATTTTTAATAACTTCACCTAAGATTCCAGCTCACTCAGGCAAAGTTGTCTTTGATATTATAAGATCTTTCTAATTGTAATGCACTTATTATTATGAAAGGACAATTTTTGAAACAGTGACACTTGTCATGAACAGAATGTAATTATTTTCAGCTATGGAATTGATGCTGTCTTATTTCACACTGTTATGTTTGTGAAAAAACATTGATGAATCTTACGTACCTGTAACGATCGCAATAGAATCCTTTTTATTAATATTTTAATGAAGTTCATCACGACAATATATAATAATCCTTTAAATTTTAATATAGACATTGATATTATTCCTCGTACATCCCGTAAAAAAAGTTTTCAACCAGGTAAATTTGATTTTTAAGCGGTATTAAGTAAGTAAATACAAATGAAATTTGACAAAGAAGAAGACATTGAGACTAGCAAAAGTTTTATTCTCATTCAAATTTAACTGTTTATGAGGTTATCCTTACAACTATTCTCACCGTTTCTAGCAATACAAATGAAGAAAGAGTTTTTCTTTACTTCTACAAAATTTCGTTACATTATCTAATTATATTGTTTTGAAAGGTTATTTCCATTTTATCAGTATGATTTGATTTCAAAGATTGCTTTTATTTTCGTATAGAAACAGTCCAATTTATATAATTCCTAAATTTGGATATACACCTAATTACCGTTACTTTCACAATTTTCTGTGGATAGCTTTAGGTCACTTTTATCAATAGGGTCTCAATAATTCTGCTGTCAAAAGCATTAATTCGACCATATAATTCATTTGTACTGTAAAGGAAGTATATCACCAATATGATCTTGTTTTCATTTTTGTCATGTTTAATGATGTGTAGGAATTTCCCTGTCGATCTGCTGAATGTTTAATAACAGCATATTTGAATATTCGTCATTTTCAGTTGAAAACATAAAGCAAAATCTAACAAATTTTTGAATCTTGAAAAATAATCATTTAAAACAAAATTTAATAGTATAACTTAACATTGAAAATTTTCAAACCGACCTTTCCACATATTCACCAATATTAACCAGTTAAACCAATTGAAGGATGGATAATTTTACCATCCCATCTGACTGACCTTTGGTTATCAAGACTATAGAAGTAAAACGGCAATAATTCATTGAATCATATAATCACTCAATGGACAATATAATTTTGTATAGTCTGTAGACACATCAAACTTATTTTGATATTCTCGATTATTGTTGTTGTTTTTGAGAGTTGAGAGTACAGTTTATAACGTATTTATATACTATAATCCTGTGTGTTTGAATTATAGAATGAATATTATACTAAATTTTAAGCCAGGTATCTATGATGAGTTTATTTATAGTCCTGTATTTTCACGATTTTATAAAATATTAACAATAATTCCGAAAACTACTTTCATATTATTTAAAAAAAACCATTCTTACTCTCAATTTTAATTACAAAAATATAAATCTATATAGATTATCAATTTATTGTTCTGAAACTGATATAAATATTAAGTAAATCTAAACTTAACATGATTATAATAGTTGTCCTTAGACGAGTTTGTTATTTTAAGGCGTGTGTGGAGCCCTGTGTAAGCTTATTTGTTTTTGTTTTTTTGTTGCTATTAATGATCTATGTCTGTTGCAAAATATAAAACATTGTCATTGATAGAATTTCAAGAATATTTGTGAAGCAATACGTGTTGTTTGTTGTTGAGGCAAAAATTCATTAAGCTCATTCAAGTCCTACTTAATTTCCTATATCGAAAACAAAATAAACAAGTTGTTTCAATTAATAATGCATTTAAAAACTTCAGCGAAACATATCAAGAACGCGCATTTTTTATTATCTCTGACTTGTCTTTAATAAGTTTTATGCTGTCAACAGGCCGTGTGTTATCCATACAGTAGTTCTCGTTGCAACAATCCATAACTAACTACAATCTTTACATTAATCTTTTCGTTTGGCTTATCCATTTGTTTGAAACAGAAGCTGTTCTCATTACTAGAGTCCCCTCATATTTGTCTATATTAGGTAGTAATAATTTTATTTCATGTAGTTTTTATACATTGCATGTCATTCTATCAAATGATTAATGGAAAAGAACGATTGTATATCCAATAAGTGTTTATTGGAAATATCAATAAATTAAACGAATTTATCTTCTCGCCTGTCAAAAAGATTATATATTATCACTTTAATCAACACCAAAAGCGAACACTCCTTCGATATCAAAATAAACTCACTTTATTGTAAGAATTTATTCTTTAACTTTTAAATTAAGTGAAATCATAATTTCTTAATCTCTTAGACCACTGAAAAGACTATTTATATTATAGACCCCTCACCAAACAACCTTAATATTTGCGGTGGAACATCGTTTAAATCTGTATGCTAATGTTTCTATCCTTATACTTTAGTTTTAAAGGCCTTTCTTATATGCAAATATTGCATAATTGATTGCTTGGTTGTCTCGGTAGTTTGATGATTATCATTTCTTTAACAGAATATGAATTGCGACTATAAGGGTGCAGCGGGTTCAAAGATTAATTAGACTTCAAACGACGGTTAATACCCTTTTCAGTTTATTTTGAAATCCTCAGTTTACATCAATGGCAGTTGTTGAAGAGTATTCTTAAAAATTGCTACCACAGCTTTCAATTTCTGTGTCTTGCATATCAATTCAAAGTACTATAAAACTCCAGAAGTACCAAACTATAGAGAAGCTATCTCCCAGCTGATATGAGCTTGTGTTTTCTATCATGATTACCGTTTAAGAAGGTTGTTGTGTAAAACAGTGCTATAAAACGCATATTTCTTGATACTAATGTTGATGTCACCTCTTCTGTCTTAAAGGCGCCATCCTGACGGTTTAAAAATATATATGTGTAGTTTGCGGATTGCATAGCTTTTTCTAGACTGGTGTGGGTGTTGGGAAAACTATAGAGAGACTGTCCAGTAGTGATAGTCTGGCTTTGACCATTATTTACGACATTTATGAATATTGTCAGGTAAAAGAGAGACGAAAGACACTAAAAGGACATTCAAAATCATAAGTAGAAAATAAACTGACAACGCCATGGCAGATCAGAAAACCAGAAATCAACAAACACTATACAATATAGAAAACTAAAGACAGAGCAACACGAACCCCACCAAAAACCGGGGTGACAACATGTGCTCCGGAAGAATAAGCGGTGTTTTAATAAGCTTAAGTTTGAACTGTCGCAGTCAAAGATGACCTTAGTTTTGGTATTGGCTATTGATATGCTTGAAAGTTATTTAGCTTGAAGATACTCTCATGAATGGTGTAATTATAACCAATAAGCAAATTCCTTTCTACTGGGAATTTTTCTTGCATTCCAAAATTTGCTCTTAACAAATTGACTTAATATATTCTACGCTTGAACAAACAAATTCCAATCAACATAACATTTATGGACTGGTTTAAAGATACAAACCCATCTACTAACTTAGACCTTGTGTCACCTCAAAAAATTACTTTGGGTTAGTTTAAAGTTGAGTTGCTGTCTCATTGACATTTACATCACATATTCTTTCATTCATACAATAAAATGTATTTTCAGCTTTTGTTTTTGTTACAAACTAATTTACATCAGTTGATATAATAATAAAGATATGATTTGGATTCTAATAATAGTTAACATGTAGCTATTCTTTCTATATCTGTGATAGGACTACTTTTTATGTGTCAAATATGAATCATTATGTTTTTATCTGTTGTTGTCACTAAAATCTATGTACATAAATGATGTAGCTATGATAATAAAAGAGATGCTAGAACGACATTGTTGACAAAGTCATTACAAAAATATCTTATATTAGTCCTGGTAGAATTCATTTCACGTTTTGAGTTGATTAGTATTTACCATCTTGCCCAAAATAACGCTCATCTGGTAATATATTTCATATATATTACAATGAAATGTATTTATGAATCTACTGCACTTCTTCAAATAAAAGAATATTGAATAAATCAATTTAGTTGTTCAGAACTACTGATGATGATCTGCTTGTTTTGATGTTTGTTAAAACCTCTATGTCGATACGTCTGATAGTATTAGTATCAATATTTAATGATATGGAAAGATTGATTTAATGACGTTAGACCTTTTTAAATTATTTTGTTTGTAATTTACTGTACCGACACGGAAATTAGGCATTACAGATACATTTAAATAGTCGATGATAGTTCCTACATGTTTTAATTCTTAGAAAAACATCAATGTCGTAGAACAGATTTCATGTTTTTTTTGTTTGTTTCGATACCAGTGTAGTTGTCTGGTCTGTAATACTATAACCGATTGTGTCCTATTCCCGATTGTCACTTTTTTATTGTGTTGAATTCGAATGGCGGTAGTTGCATGCCTGATAGGGGACGCTTTCCATGTCGAAGCACAGTCTCGACCCTCAGTTTCTGTTTGTTACCTTGATTTGTCTCTTTCAAATTGATTTACGAGATTTGTACATCGGTAAACTACTGTCGGGTCTGGTTTCTGTTATGACACTATGATTTTATAGCCACGATATAGTATTTATAGACTGGAAAGGCGTAATACAATCATTAAACAATAAACAACCGAAAGTTGGATGCAAACCTACATATTAGATTTGAACTTTTTTGGGCGGCGGGGTTAAACATGTTTTGTGAGATCTCAACTCTCTCCCCATACCTCTAGCCGATGTAGAATAAACAAACAAACAGCAATACGCACAGTAAAACTCAGTTTAGAAGAAGTCCGATGTCAGAAAAGGTAACTTAAGTAACTAATTAAAATGACAATGATACATAAATTAACAAGGACTACTAGCAGTTACTTACATGCCAGCTCCAGATCTCGATTTAACTGATTGAAAGATTATGTTTTTTTAGCTTTGGAGGTGAATGTCGACATTTTTGTGCTTTGTATAGAATATTACCACAAAAAATTGGATGTGAAATACCTGAACGTATAAGGTGTCTGCATGTTGGTTCATACTTACCACATGTGGAGCAGGATCTGCTGACCCTTCCGGAGCACCTGAGATCACCCCCGGTTTTTGATGGGGTTCGTGTTGCTTAGTCTTTGGTTTTCTATGTTGTTTCATCTGTACTATTATTTGTCTGTTTGTCTATTTATTTTTGGCCATGGCGTTGTCAGTTTGTTTTCGATCTATGAGTTTGACTGTCCCTCTGGTATCTTTCGTTCCTCTTTTACGAATGATGTCCTTGTACCGATGATGAAATTTAATAAACGTTTTGACCAGTTTGTGATATCGAAAACCCTGGTGTAATAATTTTTCAGTAATACCGAGATTTCTTTCGTTAAAATCAAATACGTTGTTACATACATGAGCGAATAGAACAAGTTGAGATATATATGCATTGATTTACTGTTAACTTATTGTTAAGCATCAAAAATTCAATTTCGAACACAACTCATTACATCATTTTTATATGAAGACGAATCGAGCATCTGGCGTACCAACTTAAAAGCCTTAAATCTTTGATCTGTTTTTTTAAATTGGTTAATGTGGAAGAGAACGAATTCTTCTTTTAAAAAAAGCATATTTTGGACACGTTTCGTACAATTGTATTTTCGTACTGCCGTAACTTTCGAGCCCATATTTACTACATCAATAATTTTGTCTATTCATTGCTACGAAGTATTGTATGCTCAACCTTTGATGCATGGAAATAATATTCAGGGTTAATTCTTCCAATATTATGATTGATTGCTCTGACTCCAAAATAAGTGAAAAGTCTTATTTAGCTTCACTGTTCTCCTTAACACTCAAATCATGTGTATCTAATGAATATGTATACTGCAACAAAATAAACTATAAGTTTTACATTACCATAAGAAATGAACGCAATATTAATGTGAAATAAATGTCATCTATGAGATGAAAGCGTACTACTCACTGTAATGTGTTCTGTCTATATGTTTTTGAAAAATGTAGTCTGTTCATCTTGTTTTACGAGATTATATGACAAAATGCTTCATTGGATTGATTTAAAAATTAATAAAAATAAAGAAAGATAAACAGATCATCGATTTAATACAAAATCTCGATGTAATGTCTATTAAACGGCAGTCTTGAAATCATTAATGGTCAGTTATTCAATGCTATAAACCATTGGCAAAGTTTGGACAGAGGTCAGAAGATCCGAGTTTATATTATATGAATTTTAAAATATGTTCCGTATAATGACAAAAAACCTAATGAAATTAAGGATAATGAATAACAGTTACATGATTTTGCAAAACGTTGTAGATCTATTTCAGAATTGCACTTCCGGAATACATGGGAACATACTGGTTTTTTGTGGAACTTGTGTTGCTCAGTCGTGAGTTTTTTATGTACTGTTTGTCTTTTTGTCAGAAACAGAAAAATACATTATTTTTTCTATTTTAAGTTAAAGTTCAACGTGCCAAAGTTGTATGCAATATTTTACCAAAATATGTGACATAACCCATTTACTCATAGCCCAGATCTCATTCATTTTATACTGACTTCATTAACGAAAGTATGCTCATTACACAAACACTGCTTTTACAGAGTTTATAGTAAGAAAGAACGACCGAAATCGACAATTCATAAGTTTTCATGGTCACCATCACGATTTGGTTGACTTATACGATACATCTGCGTCCCAACTCACTACCGGTATGGTGTTGCAGTCTTCGATCTTTAGATACCAAAAAGTAAAATAACAAATACCGAACTCCAAGAAAAATTCCTGACGGAAAGTCCCTTATCAAATGGCAAAATCAAAAGTTAAAACACATCAAACGAATGGAAAACAACTGTTATATTCCTGACTTGGTACAGGCATTTCCTTATTTAGAAAATGGTGGATTAAACCTGGTTTTATAGCTAGCTAAATGTATAAGTACCGAGCCACACCAAAAGGATTTTACCAATAATTGAATAAACAGTAAAGGTTAATAATGTACAAAAACAAAAAGATTTAAAAGATCACAATAACACGTAATTACGATGATAAACACCGTCAGTACCTATATAGCTAGAATCTCATAGCAAGATAGTCATATTATCTGTTATTTTACCGAGTGTGTCCTATTCTCGATTGTGACGTTTTGATTTGGATTCGCATGGCGGGCAAATAGTTGGAGTTCTTGCAATTCCCTCTGTTTTTGTTTGTTAACTTTATTTGTCTTGTTAATCAATATTTGAGATTTGAACATCGGTAAACTATTGTTGCCTAAACTTACTACCTTGACCTTAATCTAGTCATGCTTTCATCGAACTATTCCACCTCAAAATTGTAGGTGGTATACGCAACAACGAAGGAATAGCACCAGTATAAAAAAAAGGAGACAACTATCCACTAAAGTTCAAATGAAGTGGATAATAGCAATAATAGGCAACCGTACGATCTTCAACATTGAGAAAAACCAATACCGTATAGTCGGCTATAAAAGGTTCCGACATGATGAATATGAAACAATTCCATTGGGAAAACTAACAGCCTACTTCCAAAACATTGTACTGTAAAACTGAGAATCGAAACGGGAATGTGTCAAAGAGACAACAACCAGACCAAACAGCAGAAAACAACCCAACCCATATAGTGCATATACATATAAAATTAAAGATAAGAAAGAAAAAAAACACAAAAAAAAAACTAAAAAAAACAGCATTGTGTGAATGACTGCTGGTTGGCACTTTCAGTCGATATATATATCGTAGATGCGGCTAAAAAAAGGAGATCTCTGGTTTAAATCTTCGTCATTTGAACTTTGTTTAATAATTTGACACGAGTTTTTAAAGGGAAAGCTCAAGGTCAATCCAAACTATAAATAAATAGAAAACAGGAAAAAATCTCAAACGAAAAAAAAAAAAAAAAAAAGAATCAAAGCAACAATCACGAAAATGCATTATCAATGATCTGAGTTTTTTTTAAATAAAGCCAAATAGTTTTAAAAAATGTTAATCAAAAACCCAAACACTATACTAATACAGTGTTCTTTTACACTCCCACCAAGGGATTATGTTTATATTGTTATGTTTCGAACGTGTATTTATGATCTATTGTCCGTCACTTGTATCTAAGTAAATAAATAACTTAACTGTGATAGAAAATTGATTGTTAGATTGAAATTGTTGACAAAATCAGCGCAACACTATCTGATATAAGTCCTGATGGAATTCATTAGACGTTTTTTGCGTACCTTTATGATTACCATATTGATATAGAATAGCGCAACAAGAAAACAATCACCTGCCAACACAGCACAGTTAAATTAACCTGATAATTCTAATACGAAATATCGGATTACGAAGACTTGTTTTGTCCGATACAAAATCGAAATAACTCAAGGTTTAAAAACATTAATCTTGTTCGGAATAACAAAATGTATAAGTAAACGTACAACAAATTTCTGAACAAAATAATATGATTAAGTCATGAGTAAATTGTACCTGTATCGTGTGATACAATGCAAAGCAAAATCTGTAAAATTGATACTGAGACGATTCCGCTGCTTGTTAATTATGATCGCCTCCGATGGTACCAGCAACCAAATACCAAGCCCTGAAGTTCTACCTTTACATTAATGATACACATGTAATTGACTTTCTCGTTCTCTGCGTATTTAACTTATTATCAACATACATTGAAATATCAGCTTTTTAAGATATATACTTAGCCGAACATATTTTAAAAAAGGACACAATTATCCTTAGCAAAGTAAACCCTGGTATGATTTGCAATGATTGCAATAAAATATCGAATAAAAGACAGATATCTAAATGCAAATATACCCTTCCATCGTAAACATTAATCTTGACAGGAGGTGCAAGCTCTGAAATATTGTATCAACTGGTAGGTGTATACTTATTCCTATACATATTCAATGTATAAATTGACTCTGAAGCAAACCTTTCTTTATGTAAGAAGGAAGGATTTCTGTAGGAGAATCATAAATGAAAGGACAGATTAAAAGTCATAGAAAACATAACAGCAACAGCACTCGTAAACAACTCAATCTCTTAAATTGGCATATTTTTTAAGAGGATAACGAAACTTTTTTCTTTGATGTCGTAATCATGAAGGATGGGACAAGCAGTTTTATATCATTTGCTTACTTTTAGTATTATCTAATGTGAGTAAAAATGATTCGAGATCGTTTCTTAAATGAAAACGTATGAAAGATAAAAGTAACCTAACCTTTTGATGAATTTGTGTACCATTAATTCTAAACAATAATTGTGTCGAGAATATTCGAAACATTTATCCGAGACTGCATGCTCATTGAAACAAAAGTCGTTTTGAAAATCATAACTTTAAGACCAATTCATAATCTCGGATGACTGCCACAACGGATTACATTCTGGCATGTGTTTCTTGAAAAATATTTCTCTACTAAAGGCAAACATAATGATATCTTCCAGATGTATTACAGTTTGAATCACCATGTAACGATCGTGATAGTTTGATTCAACATAATTCTAATGATGTTTACTGTAAAAATATAAGCACCACCAATTATACAATTGGGATAATAGGACACCATCACTAATTTAACATATTAAAATATGGGACATCATCACCAATCTGACATATTAAAATATGGGACACCATCAACAATTATACATATGGGATTGTTCACAACCATAAATTATAAGCGGTAAAAAAAAGTTTGTTCAAAATGGCACAGAACAGAATTTTATTAGCTGCGGAACCGTAGCTCTTAGGTCCTTATGTTATTTTTTGACTATTTGCGGACCATAGAGCTACGGATTTTTCCTATTTCAATACGCTCGGAATTGCGACCCAGGTTCAGGTCGCACTTATTTCCCAAAAATTTATTGTTTATCGTCCATGCAAAGCTTGTCAATATATATAGTTCGTTTCGTTAGACATTTTTCTAGGGTATGACGTACCTATTTATGTTTGAATATTCATTTCCTTAACACTATTATCTAATTATTCCCATTTGTATACATTCTCCGCCTATTTTGTTCAGCCATATTGAATCTCGTAGTGACGTCACAAAAAACAAGAAAAGATAACTCTTGGAAGAAAACACGTGTTGGTTTGTTTACGTTGTCTTTTATTAAATTTTTATGACTTTTTGAATGAAATAACGTGTAATTAAAGTTACTTACTAACGAAAATAATAATTCTTCCCAGCAATTTAAATATTTCGTATGAATTAATGTTGTAAAGCCTTCAAAACACTCGATTCTCGCTTAGAAATAAGTAAACAAACCAACACGTGTTTTATTAAAAGAGTTATCTTTTCTTGTTTTTCGTAGGCGTTCCTCACCTCCAACATAGGAGATCGAGGATATTAGAGTTATCTTTTCTTGTTTTTCGTGACGTCACGACGAGATTCAATATGGCTGAACAAAATAGGCGGAGAATGTATACAAATGGGAATAATTAGATAATAGTGTTAAGGAAATGAATATTCAAACATAAATAGGTACGTCATATCCTAGAAAATTGTCTAACGAAACGAACTATATATATTGACAAGCTTTGCATGGACAATAATCAATAAATTTTTGGGAAATAAGTGCGACCTGAACCTGGGTCGCAATTCCGAACGTTTTGAAATAGGAAAAATCCGTAGCTCTATGGTCCGCAAATAGTCAAAAAATAACATAAGGACCTAAGAGCTACGGTTCCGCAGCTAGAATTTTATTAGAAAAAAAAATTAAGATTGAAAGTACTTCTCTACTGCATCCCTGTATAACGGGAACCTATATGGAATAATTGTGTTTCTTTTCCTTGCTTTAACATTTCTATGACATTTATTTGTATTTCTATGCTTACACAACGACTTCAAACTAGAATCTATGACATATGCGATGATGTCAACATTCCAATCGCCAACTTCTCATTTCTCAGCAGTAACATACCCTCTGCTCCATCGTATGGCGTTTACATATCTAAGTTGATACTTCTCACTTGTGCATAACTATACTATACGGACTTCATAAGCAGAGGTGTGCTCCTTACATAAAAGCTGCTCCAGCAGAGTACGGAAGTACGATTGAATTCGACACTACATAGGTTTTACAGTCACCATTACAAATAAGTTTTACGATTAAATATTTATGTGTCTAAACCCACAAGTGAAATGTTTTCACAATCTTTTTTAAAGTTACCAGAATAGACGTCTTATATGTTGTATTACCGATTTTGTCATATTCACAATTGTTATATTTTTAAGTGTGGATTTGCATGGCGGGTGTTGCATACTTAGGAAGAGAAGCCTGTCGAAGCACCTGGTCTTGTCTTTTATGGAGATCATGGGATTCCCTTCGAATGTGTGTGTTACTCTTATTTGTCTTATTAATTTATTTATGAGATTTGAATATCGGTTAACTACTGTTACCTTTACCTATACTCCATATGCAGTAGTTTTTACCTCTTTCCCACACACTTAGTGGATCTTAATGAATATCACAGTGCTTATTCAAAAAATGTTAGAGAAAAGTTATAATATAACAGGTCAATGCTAGAAGATGTCTTATTCTTCCTGTTAGTATTTCCTGGCATTTCAAGAACAATGTTTGTCTTACGACCCATGCAAACAAATTCAACTGTGTCTCATTAGAGGATGTACTTTATTAAAAGTATTACTGACATTTATATATTGTGCTCATTTTACCTGAAAGATTTACATTAACTTGATATGGAATTTGTTATCAGCTTAGTAGTCAGGGTTTTGTCCTGAATTTAGATATCCAGTAAGAAATATTAACTTAAACGACTTGTTACTGTTAGGAATTTCTCTTAAGATTGAAGATTCCTGCTTACTCAGGCATTTTTTTTTTAATATTGTAAGTAAGATCTTTTTAAGTGAAATGCTGCCAATGGTATGATGATTTGTATAACAGTAATACGTGTCATGCATAGAATGTAATTATTATCAGCTATGGAATTGGTGCTGTTTTGTTTCACACTATTAATATTTAAAAAAAAAAAAAAATAAATGTATGGGTCACCGGGCTTTTTTCACGCTACAGGTTGTGCAAAATTGTCAGATTTGTAAAAATTATACATGATTTTAATTTTCTGTGCTAAAAAGAGAATTTTAAGATAAAATATGAGAAGATAGTTCTAAAAATATGCTTTCAGATAAGAAAAAGCAAAAATGGGGTCACCGGACTCGTTTTCTTGCTACATAATACAATAGGTAAATTCACGACTCATTCTATTATAAAAGTTACTTTCTCTGAGTTATCTCCCTTTAAATGGCAAAATTGAAAAAAAATTAATCAAACAAAAATGTTCTGTTTTTGTAAAATACAGCCGTAAAATATGATAAAACACATAATTTTCTATAATAACATGAAAAGTCTTACACATGAATTACATACTACTCTAAAAAATTGCACATTTCATTAAAGATCTAGACCGATTGATATCTGCTATTTCAACATCCAAGATGGAGGAAGACACCCCAGCTTACTTAGGCAAGTAAATATAAATGAAAATGTGGCACAGAGGTAGACATGGAGGCAGGCAAAATGTCGAGTTTCGTTCTCATTCAAATTTATCTGTTTGAGAGGTTTTTCTAACAACTACTCTAACTATTGCTAGCATTACAAATAAAGAAAGTATTTTTCTTTTCTTCCTCAACAATTCCTCACAGTATCCAATTATTTAGTTTCAAAAGGTTAATGGACAAATCATCACTTCCATTATATCAGTATGACTTGATTTAATAGATTGTTGTTATTTTCGTTTTCATACGGTCTTATTTATATATTTCCTAATTTGGCTACACAGTTAATTATCGTTACTCTGATCAATATTCTGTGGAAAGCTTTGGGTCGGTCATATTAATAGGTTCTAAGTAATTCTGCTGGCAAAATCATTCGTTCGACCATATAATTCTTTTGTACTGTATAGGAAATACATCACCAATGCAATGTAAATCTTGTTTTCATTTTTGTCCTGTGTAATGATGTGTAGGAGTTTCCTTATGTTGTCGATCTGCTGATAGCAGCATATGTGATTTTCATCATTTTTTTTTAGAAAAAGTTGCAATATGTAACAATATTCTGAACCTTGAAATATAAGCATTTACAAGTAAAATGAGGGGCATAACTGTACATTAAAAATTCACAATTCGATCTGTTATCTAATTTATAAATGTTAACCAGTTAAATCAATTGAAGGATGGATAATTTAACCATCCCATCTGACTGACCTTTGGTCATCAAGACTATGAAGGTAATACGGCAATAATTCACTAAATCTTCTAATCAATCAAAGGACAATAGAATCGTAATCGTATTTAGAAATGACGCGTAAAACTTGTTTTGGTATTATAGATGATTATTGTTGTTGTTATTACTGTTTATTAAGTATTTATATGGTATAATGTTGTGTGTTTCTATGCATAACATATTGTATTGGCATTTTCATTTGAACGTCATAAAATGTCATGATGTTTATATGATACATAAATGGCCTAAATCGTCTTCCATTTGAACAATAACACTACAAATGTTGCCTGTTCAACACGATATTATGAAACATCAATCTTAAACCCGTAAACTACCTTCCAATTATCTGAACTAAATATTGCATAATCACACTTCCAATTACAGAAATATGAATATTTAGATTGTCAATTTTACTGTTCTGATATTTTATAAAATTATTGAATAAAACTAATCTTATATCATTTAAATAGATGTCTTCAGATGGGTTTATATGGAGGATTGGAGCCCAGTTTAAGCTTATTTGTTTTTATGCTCTTAAGGATCTCAGAGTGTTGCAAAAATAAAACATTGTCATCAATATAATTTGAAGAATAGATGAGAAGCAATACGTGTTGTTTTCAAAAATCCATCAAGTACATGCAACTCCTACTCAATTTCCTGATTCGAAAAAAAATCTACAACTCATATCAATTATTATTTCACTGAAAAACTTAAACGAAACAAATCAAGAAAGAGTATTTTTTATTCTTTCTGATTTGTCTTTAATAAGTAATATGTTGTCAACACATCGTGTGTTATCCATACAGCAGTTCACGATGCAACAATTAATAACTAAGTTACACAATCTTCACATTAATCTTTTCATCAAGCATATCCATTTGTTTGAATCAGAAGCTTTTCTTCTTACTTGAGTCACTTAATATTAGTCTATATTAGGTAATGATAATTTCATTGTATGTAGTTCTTAAATAACAAATGTCATTTTATCAGATGATTAATGGAAAAGAACGATTATAAATCAAATCTGTGTTTTTGGATATACCATTAAATTAAACGAATTTATCTCCTTGCCTGCCAGAAAGATTATATACTTTTATTTTGATTTATCCCAGAATTAAATGACAACTTTAATCATCATCAAAAGCGAACACTCCTTCGATATCAAAATAAAAAAAAACTTTATTGTAAGCAATAACTCTTAAACTTTGGTTATATTAAGTGAAATCAAAATTTCTTAATCTCTTCGACCACTAAAAAGCTTTATATTTTAGACCCGCTTATCAAACAACCTAAATATTTGAAGTGGAACATCATTCAAATCAATATGTGAATGTTTTAGTTTTTCTTCAAATAGTTTTTAAAAGCCTTAATATACGCACATATTGCATAAGTCATCACTTGGTTTTCTCAGTGGCTTGATGAATATAATTTCTATAGTGGTTTGGGTCGATATGTGTCTATAAATTTCTAGAAACCGGTGCCTTCGGAGAATTACAGTCTCCTAGGTAAAACAAATAGTTAGAAATGTAATGTTGAGACGTAATTGTGTATGCAAAATTAAGGGAAAAACATCTGGTAAAGTCTGGAAATTAAAGAGAAAATAAATAAATATAAAAGCAATGATGAATGCATGACTTCTTTGACGGAATATACGCAGAATTCAATGGAGCATAAAAACAAACCTAACTAAGGAATCTCGTTTGCCTCATGTTATGATATCTTGATGTGTTATTTTTTTATTTGAATAATCTGTGTTGTTTATAGATCTTTGAAAGTCTCTATTTAGATTATGCACCACTGTTTCATACTCGGACCGTTTAAAGCTGAACATTTTGTAAACAAACCCATCTATATACTAAGCTAGTATTTGATTCTCTTTCGCATGTGTGTCGATTTCAGACCGGTACGGTACTTGATCGAAAGGCGTGGTTGCGGAAGCATCAAAATGGAATGCAGCGTCGAGCCGAAAACGAAGAAAGACTCAAGCGGCACCAATATGATCCAATATGGGCGATAAAATCATTTTCGACAAATTTACTAAAATGTATCTGACCTCTTAAATAGTAAAAACTTATTGATGACTCAAGGTCACTCCAGTGTCATTGATATATTTTTACTTAATACATTTTCAGTTCTTATAACAAAAAATATAAAAACAAACAAACAATTTACTATGATTTAACAGATTGTTCGTTCTTTATTTTATACTTAAGTATCCCGCAATCACGTAAATAGTATGTTCTAGCCGGTTTCGAACCGATTTTAATCTGTTATCGGCCGGTAACACGATCGACAGCCCGTTTTTGTTGAGGACAAGTACTTTATGATTAACTCAAGATAACTTTTGGTAAGTTGTATAGTTGGGTTGCTATGTCATTGACAGGAACACAAAAGAGGGACGAAAGATACCAAAGGGACAGTCAAACTCATAGATCGAAAACAAACTGACAACGCCATGGCCAAAAATAAAAAGACAAACAGACAAATAATAGTACAGATGACACAACATAGAAAACTAAAGACTAAGCAACACGAACCCCACCAAAAACTGGGGGTGATCTCAGGTGCTCCGGAAGGGTAAGCAGATCCTGCTCCACTTGTGGCACCCGTCGTGTTGCTTATGTTATTACAAATCCAGTAAATAGTCTAATTCGGTAAGTCACATTCGTGAAAAGGGAAGGGTATTGTAGTTACGACATAAGGAACATATCCGATATCATCTGTGATACGGTTATTCCATAACGGTCAACCAACTCGTGATGGCGTCCGTAAAATTTACAAAGGGATGATTTCAACTTCACCATTTGGAACTCTTGGCTTAATAGCTTCCTTGTGAGCAGCAATCCTCTATCAAGGAAATCATGATAGGAAACACAAGCCCGGGAATATCGTATCAATTGGGAGATATATACTCCGTATGCAGGCGCTGCTGGAATGTTGCTACATAGAAATGGAAAGTTCACAATTGGGAAGCTGAAATCATCTCTTTTGTCGTAAAGTTTTGTTTTCAACCGACCCTCATTGTCAATTTCTAGATGTAAGTCAAGATATACAACATATTCTTCATTCATACTTACCAATGCACAGAAACAATAGTCGTGCAGTAATATTACTGAATTCAATAAAGAAAGAACTTTGCGATATGATCAGTATTAATAAAGAATTCCTGCTGTCAGAATATTTTGTACAAGTCTGAAATGACTATTGCAGATTAAAATCTTATGTCTTTCCAAAAATAGTGAATCGATATTTGATATGATACATTTAATATAGAAATGAAGGAATGTATTCATTGTCACGGCGGTTATTTTCTATGCAAAACTTAAATAAACTAAATAAACTTTAGTGGGGAAAAGCATATGTCTGCTTCTTTGAATGACGTTGATATCATCTTAATTATTAAAATTGAGAATCGAAATGGGGAATGTGTCAGAGAGACAACAACCAGACCAAAGAGCAGAAAACAGCCGAAGGCCACCAATGGGTCTTCAACACAGCGAAAAAATCCTGCACCCAGAAGCGTGCTTCATCTGGCCCCTAAAGAAAAATGTGTACTAGTTCAATGAAAATGGACGTCACACTAAACATCAAAACATATAAATGAACTAAAATTAAAAAACATGCAAGACTAACAAAGGCCAGAGGCTCCTGACTTGGCACAGGCGCAAAAATGCGGCGGGGTTAAACATGTTTTGTGTGATCTCAACCCTCCCCTTAACATCTAGTCAATGTAGAATAAACAAACACACAGCAATGCGCCCAGTAAAGCTCAGTTTAAAAGAAGTCCAAGTCCGATGTCAGAATAAGTAACAAAAGAAACTAAGCAAAATGACAATGATACATAAAATAACAAAGGACTTCTAACAGTTACTGTCATGCCAGCTCCAGACCTCAATTGAACTGATTGAAAGATTATGTCTTCATCGTATGAAAATGAAGCCCGTTAGAGGTTTAGTATCATACATCATGAAATATATGAGAAGAACATAACCCGTATCATGCCAACGACTGGTTTTAGAATAAATATGTTTATATCCGATGCAAAGACCCTATGAGTGAATCAATATTAATACCAAAATATGCCATCTTTAATGACCCAACAACTATTTGCAACTTAAATATTCAATTACAAACACGTGTTACAGGATCTCAATATTAACGACTTCAAGTTTAAACCTCCTGATTACACCTGTGCTAGTTCCCCATTCACATACAATGCGGCTGGCCATGTTATTACTGGTGACCTAAACATTGTCAATAACACTTCTCTTCGAAATGTGTTATGTAAAGGCCCAAAATATCGTGAGCCTAAATCCATCAATTGGAAACACAACTTCAAAATACTGATGGATTCAGTCGAGGATTATGCCAGGCAACGGGATAAACGCAAGAAAAAAGACGTTAATACTCTTTCCAAATAGATTAAGGATCTGAGGTCGTTAATACAAATCAGAATTAAGAAACTGAACGGGTCTATTTATACCCATGCTACATCAATCTGTAAAGATCCAAATGTTGCTAATTACTTGTTCTACCTCCATGACAAATGTGTTGTTGTCCTCGCAGATAAAGCCCCAAACAACATCGTTTTAGTGTGTAAATCACATTACCTAAACTGCTTGATAAGTAAATTAGGTATTGACAATTCACTTGGAAACTCAACATATACCCCATGACACTTACTAAAGAGGAAATCCTGGATAATCATAGGTCTGTTCTATGTTCCTTTGGAATTTCAACAAAAGATGAAGAACTGGATCTTCCATAACTGTATTGGATACCTAAACTACATAAGTGTCCTTACAAACAACGGTATATTGCTGGGTCTTCCAAGTGCTCCACGAAACCTCTTTCTAAATAATCATTTCTCAATTTTATCAGCAATCAAAGCCTGGCTTCAAAGTTATTGTGAAACTACCTATTCTAGAGGTGGCGTGAATCAGATGTGGATACTAAAATATTCCAAAGATCTTTTAGAGTACAAACAATCTAAGACTCTTTCATCTTGCAATAGTATTAAAAAAATTGACTTTTCTACACTTTCCACAAGTATTCCACAAATTGAAAGAGTTGGTCCTGCTTTGTTTCATAAAAACAAATGGCCAACGTAGATACAAAAAGCTTGTCTTAGGGAGGGATAAATCCTACTTTGTAAAAAATCACTCTGATTCTAACAAAAAGTTCTCTGAAACTGACATTATGAAGTTTCTTGATTGACAACATATTTGTTACGTTTGGAGGACGTGTTTTTCAACAAACAATCGGCATTCCCATGGGAACCAACTGTTCCACTCTTCTTGCCGACTTCTTCCTTTATTCTTATGAGGCTGACTTCATACAGGTGATAGTGGATATGTTCCTAATGTTGTAACTACAATCCCGTCCCCTTTTCCCGAATGTGACCTACCGAATTAGACTTTTTATCGGGGTTGTACTAAGATGAGCAACACGACGGGTGCCACATGTGTCTGCTTACACTTCCGGAGCACCTGAGATCACTCCCAGTTTTTGGTGGTGGGGTTCGTGTTGCTCAGTCTTTAGTTTTCTATGTTGTGTTTTGTGTACTATTGTTTTTCTGTTGGTCTTTTTCTTTTTGAGCCACGGCGTTGTCAGTTTATTTTCGACTTATGAGTTTGAATGTCCCTTTGGTATCATTCGCCTCTGTGTTAATTCCGTCTTATCTTATTGTTTTACCAAACATTCTATAAAAGTAAAAAAGCAACAAAAATAAATTAAACTTTTTGTCAATATAAAAGAACAGCCTAAAATGATATGTGGTGGTACATGAAAAAGATAAATAAACACAATGACATTTTTTAATGACAGAGTTCAATTATAAGATTGACAATTGATAAACTGGTAATCTCAAACACAAATAGTTTTTTGAATCATGTTGCAACATATTTTTAAGATAGCTCACGTAAAGCATTCGTTCTGTAACACTAAATATCGTTTTGTTCCTGGTAAATTCATTCAAAACCTGAAAGATTTTTTTTCATCACTTTAGTTTTAGAACTGTCGCCAACACGATTTGGTCAACATTTATTGTAGGAGTGTCTTACAAATGATCGTAAGCAAATCTATCTATGTGCAGCATACCTTTAATATAATTGCTCCATTATCTTATTCTTTGAAACAGAAAATATACACCGTTCATTAGTACCTATTATAACTCAAGTGTTTTTCTTGGAGCATTTACATTTCAAATCGTCAAGTGTTTCATTATACTTATTTTTTTAGAGTATATTTTTTTCGTGGTCTTAGATTTCAAAGTATCAGTATAGTCATCTGATCTATAATTTTGCTGATCGTGACATTATGACTAAGTGTGGCATTGCGGTGATACATGCCAAGCAGGGAGGAGACACTCATCCTGTCGCCGTTCTCGGTTTCGATTCTTTTAGAGTTTCCCCATCAATTTTCCCAGCTGTTTATGTTTGCTACCTTGATTTCAAGAATGGTGCATGTTGGTTTCAACATCGTTGACAACAATGTGGTGCATGAACTCTAGTGTCTGTCCCTTTGATCTTTATTTTTAGTTTAATGTTTCAACTATATTAACCATAAATCGTATTTTATTAATGAAGACTTTTGATACGGAAACCAAGTCTTTTTATTGTGCATGACAAACCTTGATGTATGCAGGAAACACATGCAAAAGAAAACTTTACAAAAATGTTCATTTTGAATTATAAGTTATCTGTTACTGATGCATGGTTCAATGTAGGAAAAAAAACCAAAACATGACTTTGATCCTTATTTTCCCATTTATTCTAAATTAAATTTGATTTTTGTAGGAATTAATATATATTTTTCATTAAAATATATATTACAATTTTATTCCCTAGTTTATGGGCTCTTGGTTATATCAAAGACATACAAAAAAATTATAAGAGCTATTGGGCACGCTTGCAATATAAATGTTTTGCTACTACCCTGGCCTGTACAAAACCTACTCATATTGATAGTTTCGGATTACAATGTTAAATTTAAAAGATTTCTTTAAAAAAATTCCTTGCAATCTTTAAAATATAGCAAGAGGATATGAAATATTCGATAATATTAAAAGATGACAAATTCATAGAACGTCAAAACATTTATAAATACAATTATTAATTGAAAAAAGTTCGTAAATATATAAACTAACCTTTTTTTTTAATTTTTTTCTGAATAAGACCAAATTTTAAACGAGCGTTTTCATTTATTTCTGTGTGATTTAAAATATATTTGCTGCTTTGGTATTTGTTACAAACTAATTTACATAAGTTGACAGGAAAATGAAGATTTCACTGAATTGTAATACTAGTTTACAGGTACTACTTTTTCTATTCCTGTGATCGGACTACTTTTTTATGTGTCAAATGTGTATCATTATGTTTATATCGGTTGCTGTCACTAACATCTATATACAAAATGATGCAGCTGTGATAATAAAAGAGATGTTACATTGACATTGTGGACAAAATCATTACAAAACTATCTTATATTAGTCCTGGTAGAATTTATTCGACGGTATACGTTGATTACTATTTACTATCTTGCCTAGAATAACGACCATCTGCCAATATATTTCAGATACATATAGATAAGAAAATGTGGTATGAGTGCCCATTAGACAGCTCTCCATCCAAGTCACAACGTATAAAAAATTAAAAATTATAGGCCAAAGTACGGCCTTCAACATGGAACTTGGCTCACACCGACCAGCAAGCCATTAAGGGCCCCAAAATGACTAGTGTAAAACAATTCAACCAGGAAAACTAACGGTATAATCTATATATAAAAAAAAAAACGAGAAACACCTATGAACCACACCAACAAACAAACGACAACCACTGAACAAAAAGGTCCAGACTTAGGGCAGGTGCATAAAAATGCAGCAGGTTTAAACGTTTTAACAGGCGCCAACCTTCACCCTAACCTGGGACGCTAGTATACCATTACAACATAAAAAGACACGCTATAAAATATCAATTGAAATGGCTTAACTCCATCAAAAAGACATTTTAACAAAAACAAGTAAAAATACACTGAACTAATAAGTATAATCTATGACACAATAAAAAAACAATATTAAAACGTAGGTGCCTATATAACATAGACGTTACAGGCAGTAATAAAAAAATGTAGGAATAGTGTCAAAAAGTCTAACCTGGGACACAATGGTGTTAAATAAAACAACGTACACAGGTAAATTTAAATATAATAATTCTGTTGTTAGGAGTACGGAAGTAAGCATTTTTTACAAAATAAATAAATATGTAGTTCAGAGTACGAGTACGGAAGTGAAAGTTTATCGTCATACTAAATACTTATCAAAGGTGGTACATATTAAAAATAGTGAGATGAGATATAACACAAAATAAGTAATATTGAATTACAGAAATGCATTACAAATTGTGTCAACAGGTCAAATTAACACGAAAGTACGATATGAGAGTACTCGCTGTTACTGAAAGGTAGTTAAAAGCCAAAAACATTTAACAATTAAAAATCATGCATCAGGGACTAAAATCAATTAAAACAGGTATTTAGTGTTTTAACGCCATGGACAGTCAAACAAGACATGCCTTGTGCAATGCCAAAATAAAAGTATCCACAGGAGGTAGGATCGTTAGGATTATAACTAATATGTATCACGTTTTATATAGATAAAGCAATCTCTAAATAGAAAATAAACGTGGATGTGTATTTATACATCCCCCCAAAACCATTCGCAAAGAATACAAATTAAGTTATGTTTTAATATGTTGCTGACAAAATCGATATTAGTGCCAATGTAAACAATATTCAAAGATCTTATCACAACATTAATAAGATAACCTTTACTAATAAGTTTGTTTAAAGGTTATATGAGTTTACACGGATCACATGGTGATTTTCCACCTTTTAGTACAATATTACCGTAACATTTAGGATTTGAAATACCGATTTAAATAAGATTTCTACAGGTTCAGCAAAATTTACTAATCAAATCTTTGTATCTATGAAAGAATTGAGTAAATGTTTAGAGTAATTTATGGAAACGAAATCACTGACAGTGATGCATTGATTACGTTAGTTCAAATCTATGACATCACTACACTCAAGGGCATAGCGAACGAGTTGGGATATATAAACACCGTATGATAGAGCCAAAGGAACATTGCCGTTTTAAAAAAGGAAAATTAACAATAGGAAATGAAAAATCGTCTTTTTTGTCGTAAATTTTAGTATGGAGTTTCCCTTTAGAAATTGGAATGTCTAAATCCAGAAAAGGATAACTACTGCTGATTATGTTAGATTTATTTACAGTAAGTTCCTTTGGATAAATTTTGGTAGTATATTTAGAGAACTCTGGATTATTTAACGAAAAATATCATCAAGAACAGTAGGTATTGTTGAATGTGTCAACCAAATGTAACAATGACGTGTCTTAACTGAGTTTGGCCTGAAACTGTGATTCATAGCAATACAGGAATTAATCTGCTATTAAAGGGGCGCAATTAGTGCCCATAGGAATACCTTCTACCTGTCGATACACTTTATCGCCGAAACGTACATATATGTTGTCCAGGAGTAAAATTTAAAGCTTCAATCATATCTTCACATTTCCAGTAAGTGTATCTAGCATACTTTCCTTTTTCGTTACAGAAAAAAGGCTTTAAATAAAGGCAACAGTAGTATACCGCTATTCAATAGTCATAAATCGATTTAACTGAAAGAAATCCGTGTCAAACACCAAAACCGAGGGAAACACATCAACTATAAGCGGAAAACAACGGAACAACAGAAACACTTAGCTGCTACAAAAACAAACGCCAACATACATAGGAACGGACAATTTTGATATTTAAACGAGGTACAGCAAATACATTTGCAATGAGATTTTTCAAAAGACCATTTAATTAAATCTGAAAACTTTTTTCTGGATAAGCTTGTGTGGAATAAAGAAAAATCACAAAAAAACTGAACTCCGAGGAAAATTCAAAAAGGAAAGTCCCTAATCAAATGGCAAAATCAAAAGCTCAAAGACATCAAACGAATGGATAACAACTGTCATATTCCTGACTCGGTACAGGCATTTTCTTATGTAGAAAATGGTGAATTGAACCTGGTTTTATAGATAGCTAAACCTCTCACTTGTACGACAGTCGCATCAAATTCCATTATATTGACAACGATGCGTGAACAAAACAAACGGACACAATTGGTAAAAATGTCAAAAATAGGGGTACAGCAGTCAACATTGTGTTATCATCTTAATCACTATAAAAACAAACAAATGTAACAAAGAAGCACGAAAAGGCATACATCAAATTTAACATCCTCATTTTGCTTTTTATTATACGGTTTTATTTATCTAAGTGTAGTGTAGAGAGAATAAAAAATAAAAAATTGTCAACAGAATTTAAAAAAGGACCGTCAAAAGCACGTACTTCATCGAAAACTTCTATAGTATTTTTAACACTCCAAAAATAATTAATACCATTATGTTCATAAACTTTATTACAAAAGTTAATAATAAGTTCTTTGACAGTATTAAGGGAGGTAGTTAGAAGCACTGACAAATTAGTAGTAGAACACTTACTAGATGTGGAGATGAAACGAAATTTAAATGGTTGTTTGTGTAATTTAGGTAAACAGTACATACTCGGTACTTTGTTCGGAAGAGGCTTTCAGCTGGGTATTGGCAGTGATATGCTTGTTTACAATTTGACCCTCTGTAGAGCGTACGGACCTGAATGTAGAAAAATTGATTATTTCGTTTTAAAGAACTTTCGTGTAGTATATGCGTCACAGCATCTATATTACAATCAAATGTATCTGAGGATTTTCTGCTCCTCTTCAAACAAAATAATATCGAATAAGTCAATTTTGTTGTTCGGTAATTCTGTAGCTAATCTGTTTGTTTCGAATGTTGTTACAACTGCTATGTCGATAGAAAAGAGGGGGGTCTTGATACCACAGATAGTGTACTTTTGATATTTTTAAATGATATCAAAGGATTGATTCCACTGAGGTTTGACTCTTTAATATCAAGTTTTTGTTTGTAATTTACTGTACTGACATGGAAATAAGATATGAAAGAATGCATTTAAATAGGCGATAACACAGTTTCTACATTGATTAGTTCTTGGAAAAAAAAATATGTCGTTAGCCATGGCCACGTTTTATTGGCTTTGTTCCGAGACCAGTATAGCCGTCTGATCTGTAATTTTACCGATGGCGTCATATTCCTAATTGTGACCATTTTACTGAGTTTGAATTCGAATGGCGGGTAATAAATGCATGGCAGGAAACGCTTGCCATGTTGGTGCACCCAGTCTCGTCAGTCTCCTTAGTTTATCTTATTTGATTTGTCTCTTCCTAACCGATTTACAAGATTTGAACATTGGTTAACTATTGTCACTTTAACATCATTCAGTTTCTGTCTGTCACTAAAGATTAATAACCACAATGATATTTATATACTTGAAAGGCGTTATGCAGCAAACAACCAACCAAACGTTTTTTTGTATAAATCCAACATGTTAAATTTGATCTTGTTTTGGCATATTTCTAACATTGCAGATTTGAGAATGTCATATGAGGCTTAATTTACTAAAAAAACACGTATTAATTTTCTTTGGGCACAAAATAAATTCGACCACAACTCATTCCATCGTTTTTATGTAAAGACGAAACGCGCGTCTGGCATATCAATTTAAATGCTGCTATTTTTGTTTTTTTTTTAAATTGGTATATATGTGAAAAGAAGAAAACGAATTCTACTTGAAAAAAACCCCATTAATTTCGACACGTTTTTGTATAATTTCGCTTTCATAACTTCTGAGCCAAAATTTACTGTTTGCTACCAAGTACTGTATGCTCAAACATCGATGAATGTGAATAATATTCAGGGTTAATTCTTTCACTGAAATGATTGTTCTGAATCCATTGTAAGTTAAAAAAAAGTATCAAACTTTACTGTTCTCTTCGTAATCCAAATCATGTGTATCAAATGAATACGCTACAACAAAATACACTGTACAGTATACTATGTTGTACATTTCCATAAAAATGAACACAGCATCAATGTGAAGTAAATGTCTTCTACACCATTAACTTAGTATACAACAGTCTTTAAATCATCAATGGTCAGCTATTCAATGCTTTAGATCATCGTTACCGAACATGTGAAATCACCCTGGGTAGTCACGTTAGTTAAACACCTCTGTAGTATATAAATTAGGATCTTCAGATCTCTGTCCAATCTTTGCCAATGTTTTTTAGCATTGACTCCCTTTGTCGCCACTTAATGATGTTTTTTTTTCTGTAAAGCTTTGGACTATTTTAAGGTTATGCTTGAAATAAACTAGACTTTAACATTTTTGCGAAAACAAGAAATAATGAAAATACAGTATACGGGAAGAGGTGGTGCGTTTTATGTGTAGCTGAGTATATATACATGTATTTAATATAAAAACAAAATGTCCTTTTGACAAATATGATCGAAACAAATCAATCTGTTACAGCGACATCAATGCAATTGAGAAAAAAAAATGTTTGTATTTAAAACATTGTACTGAATTGCCTAAACAAGGTCTCTTTTTTATACAACCATCTTTTCATCTTTAACAAAGAATCTGACATGAGAGTAGCTTTTATTAGGAAGGGGAAAAGGTCAATCAAACCTAGAAATGACTATATAACAAAAAACAAAGAATTAAAGCAAAAATCACGAAAAATGCTTTTAACATTTATCGGAGTTTCTATAAATAAAGCCAAATATTATTTTAGACCTTTGACATTTACAAATAGTTTGGGAAATTTTAATCAAAAACCCTTACATTATATTGGTAAAGCGTTCTTTTGCATTCACAACACGGGATTTTATCTAATTGATTATGTTTCAAACGTGTATTTATAATCCATTATCCGTCACTTGTATCTTAGTAAATAAATCACTTAACTGTGATAGAAAATTGATTGTTAGATCGACATTGTTGACAAAATCAGCACAACACTATCTGATATTAGTCCTAAAGAAATTATTAAAATGTTTTTGTGTGTACATTTATAATTACCATCATACTATAGAATAGCGCTACAAGAAAAACAACCACCTGTAAACACAGCCAAATCAAATTAACCTGACATATTGGATTAAGACAACTTTTTTGTGACAAAATCAAATTAACTTAAGGTTTCAAAACACTAACCGTGTCCAGAACAACAAATTGTAAAAGTATACGTACAATGTACACCAAGTTTCTGAAAAAAAAAATATGTTTAAGTCATAAGTAAAAATACGCCGTGTAAAAAGTAAAATCACAAAAATACTGAACTCCGAGGAAAATTCAATCTGAAAGTCCCTAATCACATGGCAAAATCAAATGACAAAACACATCAAACGAATGGACAACAACTGTCATATTCCTGACTTGGTACAGGCATTTTCAAATGTAGAAAATGGTGGATTGAACCTGGTTTTATAGCGCTAAACCTCTCAATTGTACGACAGTCGCATCAATTTCAATTATATTGACAATGATGCGTGAACACAATGTCACAAATAGGGGGTACAAAAACAACACGCACCCCACCAAAAACTAGTGGTGATTTCATGTGCTCCGGAAGGGAAAGCAGATCCTGCTCCACATGTGGCATCCTTCGTGTTGCTCATGTTGTTACAAAGCCGGTAAATAGTCTAATTCGGTAGGTCACATTCGTGAAAAGGAAAGGGGATTGTAGTTACGACATAAGGAACATATCCGATATCATCTGTATAACGAATATTCCATAACGGTCAACCAACTAGTGATGGCGTCCGTAATATTTACGAAGTGATGATTACAACCTCACCATTTGGATCTCTTGGTTTAAAAATGAAAAGGTCACAATTAGGAAGCTGAAATCATCTCTTTTGTCGTAAAGTTGTGTTTTCAACCGACCCTCATAGTCAATTTCTAGATATAAGTCCTAATCAAATGGCATAATCAAAAGCTCAAACACATCAATCGAATGGATAACAACTGTCATATTCTCACATCAGAAAAATGAATACTAGCATATAGTCTTCGCGTATACAACCTGTTATATGTGATATCGTGCTAAATGAAATCTGAAAAAATATACTTTCAGCACTAAATCAGTTCCGCTGCTTGTGAACTGTGATCAGACCCTAACGGTACCATCAACCAAATACCGCGAACTGAAGTGCCGTCTTCATATTGTTGATACACATTTTATTGATTTTCACGCTGTCGAAAATTAAATATAATTGCAAGATTTCATAATAAGTCAATAAGTCTGCACCGAGAAAAAATCATGCCACACTCCAATCGCCCTTACACAAGATGAATAGTCGGGGCATTAAAAGCTTTGGAAGGTATGCATTTCTCAAGTAATGTTTTTTTTCAAATATATAAACTTAGCCGAACTTAATAAAAGGACACAATCATATTTAGCAATGTAAACCCTGGTATATTCTGCAATGATTGGTCCTCTCATAAAATATAAAATAACAGACAGATATCTAAATGCAAATCTACCCTTTTCATCGTCAACATTGAACTTTGACATGTCTGCTGGTACGGGAAAATAAATCATCAGTATTGCCTTATAAACATGTACTATATAAATATGTTATTAAACGAAACGACCAGATTCATGTTACATTCAACACGTACTGGTTATTGTCCGAATATCCTCTATCATCAATGATTATCTCCAATTCTGTCAGAATATCACGACGTAACAAATATATAACTGTAAGGCCTATGATATGTCAGAAAATAACATGCCAAAGACTTGTTTGGTCGTTTATGGGCGGACAAAGCATTCAATATTTGATATCAGGACATTTTAGGTATACTAAAAAAGTCAGTAAGGAAAATTGCACACTAAAAAGACAACATAGAAAACGAAAGACAGAGCACACGAACTTCGCCAATAACCGGTGTGATCTCAGCTGCTTCGGAATGCTCCACATGTGGCACATGTAGTACCTGTCGTATTACTCTTGTAAAGACAAATTCGGTAATAAGTCTAATTTGGTGACGTCACATTCAAGAAAAAGTGGACGGAATTATCAATACGACAATCGGAACATATCCGTCGTTACCTGTGAAACAGAGAATCCATAACAGGTAACAAACTCGTGATGGCGTAAATAAAATTGTTGAAGGGATGACTTTAACTTTACACCTTGGAACCATTGGTTCAAAAGCATCCTTGTATGCATCAACCCTCTATCATGGAAAACATTATAGGAAGTGCAAGCTTTGAAATATTGTATCAACTTTTACGTGATACTCCATATTCAGGCGTTGCTGGAATGTTGCGACATAATTCGTACCTAAATAGACGACAATTTATTAATAGCTATTTGGAGTATCATAGAAGTGTAAATTCTTATGCGGTGTTGTAATTTAAAGATTGGCGACATAAGCAAACCGTTTTTTTTTAATGTAAAACGGAAGGATGTCACTAGGGGAATCATAAATGAAAGGACGGATTAAAAGTCATAGAAAACAATAGTAACAGCACTCGTGAGCAATAATTTATAACTCAATCTTTTAAATTGGTATATTTGTTAAAAGGATAATGAATCTTCCTTTCATTTAAGTCATAATCATGAAGAATGGGACAAGCGGCACTATATTATTTGCTTACTTTTAGTATTATCTAATGTGAGTACAAATGACAGGATATCGTTTTTTGAAATAGAAAAGTATGAAAGATAAAAGTAACACAACCTTTTGATGAATTTGTATACCATTAATTCTAAACAACAACTGTGTCGAGAATATTCGAAAAATTTATCCAAAACTGCATGCTCACTGAAACAAAAGACTTTTTGAAAATCATAACCTTAAGATCAATTCATAATCTCGGATGACTGCCACAACGGATTACATTCTGGGAAATGTTTCTTGAAGAAAGTTTTTCTACTGAAGGTAAATATAATGATATCTCCCAGATGTATTACAGTTTGAATCACCCTGTAACGATCGTGGTAGTTTGAAGGATAAGGTTTACTCTAAAAATGTAAGCATCGCCAATTATGCAATTGGAATTATAGGACAACATCGCCAATTTAACATATTACATTTTTTGTACAATATGGGACATTATCAACAATTTAACATATTAGAATATGGGACACCATCACCAATTATACATATGGGATTGTGGTTTACAACCATAAATTATATATATATTTATCGGATTTTTGGAAACCACCATTAACTGTGGTATATAAGAGTTTTTTCAAAATGATACAGAACAGAATTTTAATAGAAAACAAATTTAAGATTTTAAGTACGTTTCTACTGCATCCTTATAAAACGGAAACCTATATGGAATAAATTATATTTCTTTCCCTTGCTTTAACATTTCTATGACATTTGTTTGTATTCATTTTCTCAGCAGTAACATACCCTCTGTTCCGTCGTATGGCGCTTACATATCTAAGTTGATACTTCTCACTTATGCATAATTATACTATACGGACTTCATAAGCAGCTCAAACAGAATAACGAAGTACGAATGAATTCGACACTACATAAGTTTTACAGTCACCATCACAAATTGATTTAACTCTTAAATATGTGTGTATCTCAACTCACTAGCGAAATGATTCACAATCTTGGATTTAAAGTTGCCAGTATAGTCGTCTTATATGTTATTTTACCGATTGTGTCATATTCCCGATGATGATAATTTGACTCAGTGTGGATTGGAACGACGGGTGTTGCATACATGGAAAAGACGCTTACCCTGTCGACGCACATGGTCTTGCCTCTCTTGAAGGTCATTGGATTCCCTCAGAATGTGTGTGTTACTTTTATTTGTCTTAATAATTCATTTATGAGATTTAATATCGTTAAGGTATTGTTACCTTTATCTATACATAACTCCAAATGCAGTATTATTTACCTCTTTTCAACACACCTTGTGCCTCTTAATGAATATCAGAGTGTTTATTCAAGAAATGTTAGAGAAAAGCTATAATATAACAAGTCGCTGCTAGAGGATGTCTTATTCTTCCTGTTAGTATATCCTGACATTTCAAGAACAATGTTTGTCTTACGATCCATGCAAACAAATTCAACTGTGACATTCAAGGATATACGTTATTAAAAGTATAACTGACATTTATATATTGTGCTCATTTTACCTGAAAGATTTAAATTAATTTTATATGGAATTTGATAGCAGCTCGGTTGTCAGAGTTTTGTCATAAGTTTAGATATTCAGTAAGAAATATTAACTAAAACGACTAGTTGTCTTTAGGAACTCCACTTAAGATTCCAGCTTCCTCAGGCACAACGTTTTTTATATATTATATAATAATATAGTATAATGGGACAGTTTGTATGACAGTACTACGTGTCATGCACAGAATGTAATTATTATCAGCTATGGAATTGGTACTGTCTTGTTTCATATGGTTATCTTTGTGAAAAAAACCATTTACGAATCTTATGTAGCTGTGAAAACATCAATGGGGGATTTCTTTTTAGTAGTATGTAATCAAGTACATCACGATATTACATAATAGTCTATCAAATTTTCATTTAGATATTGATATTATTCCTCGTACATCCCGTGATAAAACGCTAGTAAACAGTCAAATTGATTTGTAAGCAGTGTTAAGCAAGTAAATACAAACTAAAATTTGGCACAGAGGTAGAAATTGAGGCAAACAAAATGTCGAGTTTCGTTCTCATCCAAATTTACCTCTTTGAAAGATTTTCATTACAACTATTCTAATTATTGCCAGCTTTACAAATAAAGAAAGTCTTTTTCTTTTCTTCCACAACAATTCGTTACGTAAGCCAATTATATAGTTTCGAAAGGTAAATGGACATATCATCACTTCCGTTATATCAGTATGATTTGATTTAATAGATTGGTGTTATTTTCGTATTGATAAAGTCTTATTTTATCTATTTCCTGATTTGGCTGACCTGTACAGCTAATTATCGTTAATCTGATCAATTATCTGTGGAAAGCTTTGGGCTGGTCATATTAATAGGTTCTTAGTAATTCTGCTGGCAAAAGCTTTAAGTTCGAGTGTACAATTTGTTTGTACTGTATAGGAAATACATCACCAATGGAACGAAAATCTTGTTTTCATTTTTATCCTGTGTAATAATGTGTAGGTGTTTCCTTTTGTTGTCGATCTGCCGAATGTTTGATAGCAGCATATTTGATTTTAATCATTTTTTGTCCAAAAAAGTAGCAAAATCTAACAATATTCGGAACCGTGAAAAAATAAGCAATTACAAGTAAATTCAAAAGCACAACTTTACGTTGAAAATTCACAATTCGATCTTTACTCATATTTATCAAGGTTGACCAGTTAAATCAATTGAAGGACGGAAAATTTAACCATCCCATCTGACTGACCTTTGGTCATCAAGACTATCGAAGTAATACGGAAATAATTCATTTAATCTTCTAATTAATCAATGGACAATAGAACGTTTAATCGTATGTAGAAATGACGTGTAAAACGTATTTTGGTATTTTGGATTATTGTTGTTGTTGCTAGTACTGTTTAAGTATTTATATGGTATGATTCTGTGTGTTTCCATGTATGACATATTGTATTAGCTTTTCATTTGAACGTTATAAAATGTTATGAAAATCTTTTCGAGCTCACGTTGTTAAAATTCTGTTTTTACACGATCATATAAAACAGTAATCTAAAACCCGTAAACTACCTTCATATTATCTTGAACAAACATTTCATAATCACACTTTCAACTACAAAAAGATGAATATATTTAGATTGTCAATTTACTGTTATAAAATTGATAGACTAATTGAACAGAACTAAACTTACATCAATTAGGCCGTTAGTTTTCTTGTTGAATTGTTTTACATTTGTCATTTCGGGGCATTTAATAGCTGACTTTGTGGTATGGGTTTTTCTAATTGTTGAATGTCGTACGGTGACCTATAGTTGTTAATTTCTATGTCATTGGTCTCTTGTGTAGAGTTGTCTCATTGGCACTCATACCACATCTTCTTATTTCTATATTATACCATTCAAATAGATGTCCTCAGATGGGTTGGTTGTTCTGTGGAGGAATGCGTGGAGCCCTGTTTGAGGTTATTTGTGTTAATGGTCTTGTTGATCTCTGAGTGTTGCAAAAATAAAACATTGTCATCGATAGAATATGAAGAATAGGTGTGAAGCTATACGCTTGTTTTCAAAAATCCATTAAGTTCCTGCAACTCCTACTCAGTTTCCTAATTCGAAAAATATGTACAAGTTATTAATACACTGAGAAACTTCAACGAAACAAATCAAGAAAGAGTATTATTTATTCTTTCTGACTTGTCTTTAATAAGTTATATGTTGTCAACACACCGTGTGTTATCCATACAGTAGTTCTCGGAACAACAATAATAACTAAGTTACACAATCTTCACATTAATCTTTTCAGCTGTCATATCCATTTGTTTGAATCAGAAGCTTTTCTTAGTACTTGAGTCACTTACTATTAGTCTTTATTAGGTAATGATACTTTCATTTTACGTAGTTCTTAAACAACCAATGTCATTTTATCAAATGATTAATGGAAAATAACGATTATCAATCAAATCTGTGTTTATCATTAAATTAAACGAATTTATTTCCTCACCAACCAGAAACATTATATACTTTTATTTTGATTTATCCCAGAATTAAATGACACTCCTGCGAAATCAATATAAAATAACTTTATTGTAAGCATTTACTCTTAAACTTAGGTTATATTAAGCAAATATTTCTTAATCTCTTCGACCACTACAAAAGCTTTATATTTTAGACCCGCATACCGAACAACCTAAATATTTGTACATCATATAAATCTATATGTTAATGGTTTAGATTTTCTTCAAATAGTTTTTTAAATATAAAAAAGAAGATGTGGTATGATTGCCAATGAGACAACTCTCCAGAAGAGACCAAATGACACAGAAATTAACAACTATAGGTCACAGTACGGCCTTCAACAATGAGCAAAGCCCATACCGCACAGTCAGCTATAAAAGGCCCCGAAATGACAATGTAAAACAATTCAAACGAGAAAACTAACGGCTTAATTTATGTACAAAAAATGAACGAACAACAAATATGTAACACATAAACAAACGACAACCACTGAATTACAGGCTCCTGACTTGGGACAGGCACATACGTACAGAATGTGGCGGGGTTAAACATGTTAGCGGGATCCCAACCCTTCCCTAACCTGGGACAGTGGTGCAACAGTACAACATAAGAACGACCTATAAAAAGCAGTTGAAAGAGGCTTAACTCATCAGATGGATAAAAATACAAATAATACAAATACAAGTGGACGTGGCTTTTGCCTCGGAGAATAAAAGTCTCCTAGTTAAAACAAATAGTAAGAAATGTAATGATAAGACGTAATTGTGTATACAAAATTAAGAGAAAAACCTCTGGTTAAGTCTGGAAATTAAAGAGAAAATAAATAAATATAAAAGCAATGATGAAACAATTTAGAATGAATCATTTAGGTCATTCCATGACGTTATATACACAGAAGACAATGGAGCATAAAAGCAAACCTAAACCAAAGAATCTCGTTTGTCTCATGTTATGATATCTTAATGTGTTATTTTTTTATTTGAGGAATTTGTGCTGTTGATAAATCTTTGAAAGTCTCTGTTTAGATTATGTACCACTGTTTCAGACTTTGACCGTTTAAAGCTGAACATTTTGTATACAAACCCATCTACATACTTAGCTAGTACCTGATTCTCTTTCGCCTGTGTGTCGATTTAAGACCGGCACGGTACTCGATTGAAAGACGCGGTTGCGGAAGCATCAAAATTGAATGCCGCGTCGAGCCGAAAAAAAGACTGACACAAGTGGCACTAATATGATCAAATATGGGCGATAGAATTATTTTCGATAACTTTACTTAAATGTTTTTGACCTCTTAAATTGTGAAAACAAATAAAAATACTTGGATGTATTTTTACTAAATACATTTTTAGTTCTTATAACAAAAGAAAGTATAAAAACAAATTACTACGATTTAAACCGGTTTTGGACCGATTTTGCTCTGTTATCGGCCGGTTACACGATCGGCGGTCCGTTTTAGTTTAAAACAAGTACTTTACGATAACCTCAAGATAATGTTTTGTTAGTTGTATATTTGGGTTGCTGTCTCATTGAAATGTTCACCACATATCCTTCATTCATACTTAACAATGCACAGAAACAATAGTCGTTCAGTAATATTACTAAATTCAATAAAGAAAGAATTTTGCGGTATGATTAGTTTCAATAAAGCATTCCTACTGTCAGAATATCTTGTACTAGTCTAAAATGACAATTGCAAATTAAAATATTAGGTCTTTTCGACAATAATGAATCGATATTTGATATGATACATTTATTCTAGAAATAGAAGAATGTATTCTCTGTCTCGGCGGTTATTTTCTATGCAAGACAAACTTGAATAAACTTTAGTTGGAAAAGTACATATGGCTCTCTGTGTCATTGAAATAATATCGTTTTGCTCATAGTAAGTTCATTTAAAACTTGAAAGATGGATTGATTCTCCATAGCATATGTTCCAGTCAACTATTTCTTTCGCAAAGTATAATCACTGTCAATTTAATTTCATCATTTCAGTTTTAGAGCTGTCGCCAACACGAGTCAGTCAACATTCATTGTTTGACTGTCTAACAAATGATCGTAGACAAATTTATCTATATGCAGCATACCGTTTATATAGTTGCTCTATTTATATTATTCCTTGAAAACAGAATATATACACCGTTCTGTAGTACCTATTATCTCCCAAGCGTGTTTCTTGGAACAAATACATTTTAAATCTTCAAGTGTTTTATTATTTCATCAGACAGTCGGTATTCCAATGGGTACTAATTGTTCACCCCTTCTGGCCGACTTGTTTTTGTACTCGTATGAAGCAGAATTCATTCAGAACCTTATAAAAACAAAAAGAAAAGGCACCATGCAAAATTCCTATTCAGAAATATTGATGATGTCCTATCACTGAATAACCCATATTTCAGTCAGTACTTGCATCTCATATATCCAAATGAACTTGAAATTAAGGATACTACTGATACAAGAAGGACTGCTTCATACCTTGATCTTTTCCTCAATATTGACACATATGGCCGACTTCACACTAAAATCTATGACAAACGGGATGATTTCAACTTCCCAATTATCAATTTCCCATTTCTCAGCAGTAACATACCCTTTGCTCCGTCGTATGGTGTTTACATATCTCAATTGATACGTTATGCACGTGCATGTTCATACTATACTGACTTCATATACAGGAGTGTGCTCTTTATGCAGAAACTGCTCCAACAGAGATATGAGGAGGAAAGATTAAAAATGACACTCCGTAAATTTTATGGACACCATCACGAATTGGTTCATATATACGATGTGTCTGTGTCTAAACTAACTAATGACATTTTTACCACGTCTTAGATTATGGTTTAACATCTATGTCGTCTGTCTGCTAAGTACCGAACGTGACTTATTCCCAAATATGACTGTTATACCGAGTGTGTATTTGTATTGCTATACGACGTGTCTCGGTATTTTGTACATCCAACATTCATGTATTTATCTTTATGTTTCTGTTATGGTTTCGGTTGAATAATGTGTTCTGATCGTATGTTGTCCAAATAATTTTAAAATTGCCTTTCAATACCATCATTGTCATATTCCCGAATATGACTGTTATACAGAGTGTGAATTTGCATTACTATACGACGTGTCTCGGTATTTTGTAATCTAACATTCATGTATTCATTTTTGTTGTTTCTGTTATGGTTTCATTGAATTTTAAGCCTAGTACCTTTTGTTAGCTATTATTCGTGTGTTTCTTTGTCCTATATGTTCTCCCATTTATTTGTATTGTGGTCCTGTCATGTGATGTTGTCGTTTTGGTGTTGTTTTTGACGTTGCCATTAAAGCGGGAGGTTTGGCATGCCACAAAACCAGGTTCAACCTACCATTTTTTTCTTAAAATGTCCTGTACCAATTCAGGAAAATGGCCATTGTTATATTATAGTTCGTTTCTGTGTGTGTTACATTTTAATGTTGTGTTTTTGTTGTGTCGTTGTTCTCCTCTTATATTTGATGCGTTTCCCTCACGTGCATGTTCATACTATACTGACTTCATATACAGGAGTGTGCTCTTTATGCAGAAACTGCTCCAACAGAGATATGAGGAGGAAAGATTAAAAATGACACTCCGTAAATTTTATGGACACCATCACGAATTGGTTCATATATACGATGTGTCTGTGTCTAAACTAACTAATGACATTTTTACCACGTCTTAGATTATGGTTTAACATCTATGTCGTCTGTCTGCTAAGTACCGAACGTGACTTATTCCCAAATATGACTGTTATACCGAGTGTGTATTTGTATTGCTATACGACGTGTCTCGGTATTTTGTACATCCAACATTCATGTATTTATCTTTATGTTTCTGTTATGGTTTCGGTTGAATAATGTGTTCTGATCGTATGTTGTCCAAATAATTTTAAAATTGCCTTTCAATACCATCATTGTCATATTCCCGAATATGACTGTTATACAGAGTGTGAATTTGCATTACTATACGACGTGTCTCGGTATTTTGTAATCTAACATTCATGTATTCATTTTTGTTGTTTCTGTTATGGTTTCATTGAATTTTAAGCCTAGTACCTTTTGTTAGCTATTATTCGTGTGTTTCTTTGTCCTATATGTTCTCCCATTTATTTGTATTGTGGTCCTGTCGTGTGATGTTGTCGTTTTGGTGTTGTTTTTGACGTTGCCATTAAAGCGGGAGGTTTGGCATGCCACAAAACCAGGTTCAACCTACCATTTTTTTCTTAAAATGTCCTGTACCAATTCAGGAAAATGGCCATTGTTATATTATAGTTCGTTTCTGTGTGTGTTACATTTTAATGTTGTGTTTTTGTTGTGTCGTTGTTCTCCTCTTATATTTGATGCGTTTCCCTCAGTTTTAGTTTGTAACCCGGATTTGTTTTTATCTCTATCGATGTATGAGTTTCGAACAGCGATAATCTACTGTTGCATTTTTTTTTCGGTTGGATAATCTGTTATGTCTTATCGTTTGTAGTCCAAATAATTATAAAATTGCCTTTCCATAACATCATTGTCATGAAAATTCTTTGGACGAGTTTTGTGAAAATAATTGTATAAAGTTCTAGATTGCATGTTAGTTCCGTAAGCACGTCACTGTTTTTTTTTCATATCATGTGATGTTTGTCGTTGATGAAATATGTTCGTTGTTGTTCTACAGTTTGCATGTTGTGTCGACTATTTGTGCTGTATTTCTGTCACGTAGTGTTGTCATTTCAGCGATATTTTTTAACATTGTCATAAAGCGGGAGGTTTGGCAAGCCATTAAACCAGGTTCAACCCACCATTTTCTTCTTAAAATGTCCTGTACCAAGTCAGGAATATGACAGTTGTTATCAAATAGTTCGTTTCTATGTGTGTTAGCGGTTTTTTTTTGTTCACTTCAGTGTTCCTGTTGTTCGTTTGTTTTCCTCTTATTGTTGATGTGTTTCCCTCGGTTTTAGTTTGTAACCCTGATTTATTTTCTCTCAATCGATTTATGACCTTTGAACACCGGTATACTACTGTTGCCTTTATTTATTATACTTATTTTCGTGTAGATGTTTTCAGGGTCTTATATTTAAAAGTATCAGTACAGTCATCCGATCTGTAGTTTTGCCGATTGTGACATTTTGACTAAGTGTGGATTGGCATTAATTTTGCGGGTGATAAATGCCAAACAGGTGATGTTCATCCTGTCGCTGCTCCCGGTTTCGTTTCGTTTGGAGTTTCCCCAACAATTCCTCCAGTCTATATTTGTTACATTGATTTCAAGTAACATGCATGTTGGTTTCAACATCATTGAACACGATGAAGTGCATGACCACAAGCGTCTGTCTATTTGAGCTGTATTGTTAGTGCTTGTTCACACTATACGGACTTCATATACAGGATTGTGCTCCTTACGTAGAAACTGCTCCAACAAAGTTATGAGGAGGACAGATTAAAAATGACACTCCGTAAATTTTACGGACACCATCACCAATTGGTTGATCCATACGATGTGTCTTTGTCCAAACTAACTAAGGACATTTTTACCACGTGTTAGATTGTGGTTTGTCATTACGTCTTCTGATCTTTTAATTACCGAACGTGACTTATTCCCGATTGTGACTGTTTTGCTGAGTGTGAAACCGCATTGCTATAAGACGTGTCACGGTACCTTTCTATCCCAAATTCATGTATTTAATTTTGATGTTATATTTGTTGTTCTCGTCGGATTTTGTCAAATGTCTTAACGTCATTTCTGTTATATTCGTGTGTTATGGTAAAGATAATTAATCACCCCCTTCATTTATTAGATTTTAGTTTGGTTCAACGAAATTTATACGATATATTTGGTTTACAGTTTGATTCAGAAGAAACACCGACATAGCTAGATAATATAATTAATTATCTAATTACTACCATTTGATATTAATAAGTATTGTAATTTTCATTGTTATTAATAAATGTAATGTCAGTATTACAAATCTAATCTTTAATCAATCCTAATCCTATCTTATTTTTGGGAAATATTTTTACAAATTCAAATGTGACGTCACTTTGTGTGTTTTTTTTAGAATTTCAAATGTGACGTCACTTTGTGCGTTGAGGCTTTGGCTAACTCGGCTGTGTATTTTAATGTGTTGGATTAAGTTGTTTTAAGTAATGTATCCGTTTTTATTCTGTAGTTAGTCCCCACTTTGGTTTTATCATGTATATCTATTATATAGTCATTTTATAAAATTTACTGTTTGCAAAATTATAAATTATTCTAAATAATAAGGATTTTCTTGTCCCAGGCAGAAAACCCTGGCCGTGTTAGGCGTAACTTTTTGGAAGTTTTGGTCCTCGGTGCTTTTCAGCTTTGTACTTGTTTTTGGCTTTCAAACTTTTTTCATCTGAGCGTCACTGGTTGGTCTTGTGTGGACGAGACGCACGTCTGGCGTATTGAATTTTAAGCCTAGTATCTTTTGTTAGCTATTATTCGTGTGTTTCTTTGTCCTATATGTTCTCCCATTTATTTGTATTGTGGTCCTGTCATGTGATGTTGTCGTTTTGGTGTTGTGTTTGACGTTGCCATAAAAGCGGGAGGTTTGGCATGCCACAAAACCAGGTTCAACCCACCATTTTTTTCTTAAAATGTCCTGTACCAAGTCAGGAAAATGGCCATTGTTATATTATAGTTCGTTTCTGTGTGTGTTACATTTTAATGTTGCGTTTTTGTTGTGTCGTTGTTCTCCTCTTATATTTGATGCGTTTCCCTCAGTTTTAGATTGTAACCCGGATTTGTTTTTATCTCTATCGATTTATGAGTTTTCGAACAGCGGTATACTACTGTTGCCTTTATTTAATGTCTCAACTATATTAACCACGTAGCCTTTTGATAAATAAATCAAGTCCTTTTTTTTTGTGCATGGCAAGTTACTACAATCTGCAAACCATGATGTATGCAGGAAACACGTGCAAAAGAAAACTTTACAAAATGTACATTTTGTATTAGAAGTTATCTGTTGCTGCGCACCGTCTGCTGCATGGTTCAAAATGTCGAAAAACTTACAAAACAAGATTTTTATCCGTTTTTTCCAATTTATTCTAAATTAAATTTGACCTTTACAAGAACTAATATACATTCTTCATTTAAATATATATTACAGATATATTCCTTAGTTCATCATATAAAATGGCCTCCTGGTTATATCAAAGACATAAAAAAAAAATATAGGGAATATTGTTTACGCTTGCAATGTAAATGTTTTACTATTACGCCGGTCTATACAAAACATAGTTATATTGGTAGTTTCGGATAACGAAGTTAAATTTGACGTTTTCTTTTTAAAACTAATTGTTGCAATGTTTAGAGCATAACAATAAGATCTGATATATTCGTTAACATTGAAAGTTGACAAAATATTAAAACGTTAAAACATTTATAAATACAATTCTTGGTTAAAGAATAATCACAGACATATAACAAACATTTTCAGTTTTTCTGAATAAGACCAAAAATTAAACGAGCGTTTTCAATCATTACTTTGTGCCTTAAAATATATTTGCTGCTTTGTATTTGTTACAAACTAATGTTCATCAGTTAACATGATAATGAAGATTTATACTAGAATGAATTTCATAACAGTGTGGACATGGACACATAGTAATTAAATGTTATCGTGTGTATCACTGGCTGTCGACAACAAAGACTTCACGCAATTACAGTATGTCTGGAGATTCTCAATGGGGATATACATAGTTACTATCTTTACACAACTCCATTCATAAAATACAGTTTTTGCATGAAAGTTGATAGGAATTTGTTTTGAATATTTTTATATACTCACAGCAAAAAGTTTCTTTTGACAGAATGAGTATATACAGAGGTGATATTACCACGTAATCGAGAGAAAAAAAAACGTTATTTTTTTCTTGCACAAACGTTCTGTGGCTCCTTAAAAAAATAAGAAAACATTTATTCGTACGAGTTGATGTAGAGTAACCTACGATCAACTTTCATACTAAGATTATATTAGTTGGCATAAGAACCCCGGACCTTCATAAAAAATAATTTTTTGCACGGAACACATTTGAATTCCAATCGAAGACTCCGACGATCAGATTTTCGTAAACATTTAGATATCATTCTAACAAAAAATAACTCGTGAAAATATCAAGAAGCATAAGAATCCGGTCTTGTGTGCAAAATTTACATTGATTTGAGAGTAGCTTTTGTGGAAACATTGATATTTATTTTAGATTTTGTTATACCTGAACATGTATAACAAAAGTTACGGGATCTATATTCTTTTACTACAAATTAAGCAGGTAATTTCAATGAATTTGGTCTAACTCAACTATTTTTTTTTATTTGGGGACGAGTATTTGAGACAATTCTGCATAAACGTTTATTTGCAATTTTATTAATGCTGATTCCAAAAGCCTCTTGCATAGCCACCCCTCCCTTATTTTAACTGAATCAGGAATGGTCACCCCCTTACAATTTGAAATTGTACTTACTTCTTTTTCGGTTTCTGTGTTTCAATATATATCCAAGAATTTAATGATATGCTCACAATACATTTGTTTTGAAACAATAAATCATGTGCACAAGACTAAACTGGTCAACTGTAACAAGAGATAATGTACAGGTTATTATGTCAACATAAACAGTAACAGTGTAATAATAACATTTAAACTGGGTGCACTCGTTTAATTATTCTAGTATAAAAGGTATTGTTAACATATCTATACTGAAACACAAATTAAAGAAAATAAGTATAATTCTAAATTAAATCGCTGTGATTCGCCCAATAGTTTTTTTCAAATCAACAGAACAGCTGCATTTAACATTTCGGGCACATTTCCTTATATGGACATGTATTATTTAGCATACTTATGCCAACGTCAATGCATGTATTAGAGTTTGTTTACAGATAGAGCATTTTTTGTGGTTTTTTTTTTTGTTTGGGGAGGATTGACCAATCCACTGAACGATTTGCAATGCATAATTGACTACTTGTCTATAACTGACACACTACTTAATTTTTCACTTATTGCCAAAGAAGAATTTTTCTTACTTTCTTCTCTTGATTACTTGGTAATATCACCTCTGAATATACTCATTCTTTCAAAAGAAACTTTTTGCTGTCAGTATATAAATATATTCAAAACAAATTCCTATAAATTTCATGCAAAAACAAATATTCTATGAACGAACATGTAAAATAGTAATTATGTATATCCCCATTTAGAGGCCTCTGACATACTGTTATTGCGTGAAGTCTTTGTTGTCGACAGCAAGTGACCAACACGATATCATTTAAATATCAAGTGTCCATGTCCAAACTGTTATGAAATTTATTCTAAATTGTAATGATAGTTTACAGGTAGCTACTGTTTCTATTTTTGTTATTGGACTACTTTTTATGTGTCAAATGTGTATCATCAAGTTTTGTTGTCACTAAAATCTATGTAAATATGATGTAGCTATGATAATAAAAGAGATGTTAGAATGACATTGTTGACAAAATCACTACACAACTATATTATATTAATCATGGTAGAATTCATTCAACGTTTTATGTTGATTGGTATTTACCTTTTTGCCTGGAATAACGACCATCTGCTAACATATTTCAAATATATTACAATTGATTTGATCTGAGAATTGACTGCTCCTCATCAAACAAAACAATGTTGAATAAATCAATTTAGTTGTTCGGTACCAATGTTGCTAATCTGTTTGTTTCAATTGTTGTTACAACTACTTTGTTGTTGCAACAGATAGTGTACTTTTAATATTGATATATTTAATGATATCAAAGGATTGATTCCACAGAAATTTGACTCTTTTGTATCATTTTGTCTGTAATTTACCGACACGAAGATTATACATTTAAGATTGTATTAAATTAAACGATTATACAGTTCTAATATTTATTAATTCTTATAAGAAATTGTATGTCTTTCGACAAATCTTTGTTTTTGTTTTTCTTAGGCCCGAGGACACAGTTTAGACAAAAAACTCAACTAAAAAAAAAAATCGCACCTGCTCTATCATAAAAAGATTTTGACAGTGTAGTGTAATACATTTGGGACAAATTATATCAAAATTATAGAAAAGTCTATCGGCTTAAAATATGGATAATTTTATGTTAAGGCGGTCTGTAATTCAGTTTGACAGCTTCAGACATACTAATTTTTGACCTTTTTAAACTGGACCAAATCACTACTTTGCCTAAAAATTCATGCTCCAATTTCTTTTTACATGTAGTTTCATCTCCTACTCACTTTATTAGGCATAGAATATAAAGAAATAAATTTGGAAGGTGTATGAAAAAAATTTGCAAGTTATACACTGTCCACACTAGGGACTCTATTCGTAAATCAAAGGACGATAACTGTGTCCACGGACCTAATATTGAGTCCAGTATAGTCGTCCGATCTGTAATTTTACAGATTATTCCTATGTCCTTTTCCCGATTGTGACCATTTTATTGAGTTTGAATTCGAATGGTGGGTAATGCATGCATGTTAGGAGGCGCTTATAATGTCGATGCACCCATTCACGTCCCTCACTTAACGTGATGTGGCTCTTTTAATTGATTTACTAAATTTGAACATTGGTCTACTTTAAAGGCGTTATGTAGCCAACACAACCAACCAAACGTCTGTTATAAATTCAACATGTTAAAGGAGTAAATTCGATAAGGCCCTTAAGGGTAAATCTCTATTAATTTTTGGACAGGAAACGTAGATCGCATGCGTCGACAAAAACATCTTTTCATATAATGTTTATTATAACATTCTACATATCTGACTTGAATATTTATTTTGTCAACGCCTGTGCTCTATGTTTCCTATGCTTTAATTTGGTTGAAACCCGTACAATTTTGTCATATTTTGCAAAAATCTCTATTTTTGGCCGATTTGGGATGTAAAAATCAACGCTTTGAAATTAAACGTGGACAAAAAAAGTTCTATTTAACTTCCTCACATGAATGCATCAACTCAAAACATTTTTTATCTTGAAACATTGAACCTAATAATCGGGACTAAATTCGCAGCTCTTACCTAATTTATTCCATTATATCTTTGATTTATTTTTATAAATTGATGTACATGTGGAATGAAGAAAACGAATTCTACTTGAAACGAATTTAAAAGCATTAAATCTTTGATTTATTTTTATAAATTGATGTACATGTGGAATGAAGAAAACGAATTCTTCTTGAAAAAAGAACTAATTTTGACACGTTTTTGTGCAATTTCCCTTTCGTGACTTCCATTCCAAAACTTACTCCGTCAATAATTTCGTCTATTTTTTTCTACGAAGTGTTGCCTGCCCAACCATAGATGAATATATATAATTTTCAGGTTAATTCTTTCACTGATATGATTGTTTGCTCTGATTCCAATATAAGTAAAAAGTATTATCAAACTTCACTGTTTTCTTTATCATCCAAATCATGTGTGTCAAATGAATACACTACAACAAAAATAAAATATACAATGTTTTATATTACCATAAGAAAAGAGTTCATAATAAGGAAGAACGACTGAAATCGACACTTCAAAAGTTTTTACGATTTGGTTGTCCTATATAATATATCTGTGTCTCAACTTACTAGCGGTATAATTTTGGTATCTTTAAAGTACCAGGATAGCCATCTCAATTGTAATTTTACCGAGTGTTTCTTATTCCCGATTGTGACATATTGACTGGATTCGCATGGTGGGTAAATGGTTGGAGTTCATGTAATTCCCTCTGTTTTTGCTTGTTACCTTGATTTTTCTTGTCAATCGATTTATGAGATTTGAAAATTTACTGTTTCTTTGCCTAATGGTTTCATCGAACTTTTCATTTTTAATTTTGACTTTTCAAAAAACTCACATTGTCAGCCTAAACTTGGAAAATGTTGCCAGTTTTTAAAACTGAAGTCGAGTGTGTCTTTTACCCGAAAAAAGAAAGAAAAACGACTTTCATGTTTGTTTTCTTAATAATCTTTTTTTCATATTTAAAATTGACTTAACTCAGACTTTTTTAATTTTTGTACTTTTTAATGAAATCCCCTTTGTAGCCACTAAACGATTTTTTTTCTGTAAACCAAGGTTATGCCCGAAATATACTTGCAAAAAACAAGAAATGATTAAAATACTGTATATAGGAAGAGGTGGTGCGTTAAATGTGCCATTGAGTATATACATATTTACATGTGTGTGTATTTGATAACATAAAAAATTACCTTTTGACAAAAATGATCAAACATTATCATTGTTTAATTTATTTGAAACAAATGTCAATCTGTTACAGCGACATACATGCAATTGAAATATTTATTTAAAACATTGTACTGTATGTTACAGATTTATATGTATACATATAAACTATTAGATTAAACTATTAGGTATTATCAATTATCTGAGGTTTTATTAACAAAGCAAAATATATTTTAGACTTTTGACATTTACAAATAGTTTGGAGAATTTTAATGAAAATCCCTTACAATCCTAGGAAAGTGTCTTTCATATTTCCACCAAGGGATTATGTTTAATTGGTTATGTTTCGAACGTGTATGTACGATCTATTATCCGCTACTTGAATCTTAGTAAATAAATGACTTAACTGTGATAGAAAATTGATTGTCAGAACGATAGTGTTGACAAATCAGCACAACACTAGCTTATCATAGTCCTGATGGAATTCATTAAAAATTGTATGATTACTATTTTGCTATAGAGTAGCGCTACAAGAAAACAACCACCTGTCAACACAGCCCAATTAAATTAACCTTATAATTCTTATACGAAATATCGGATTAAGAAAACTTGTTTTGTTCGATACAAAATCAAATTAACTTAAGTTTTGAAACACAAACCTTGTCCAGAATAACATCAAGTATAAGTACACGTAAATCATATTTCTTTGAATTTTTCACATAAAAAAAAATAAATATATAGCCTTCGCAACTTTTATAGACTCGAGATGATTTACTGTCTTTTGAAGCTTGACTATTGAGAAGTACTGCGGATTTTGTAATTCTTGTTAAAAGCAAGAACGAGTGATTGGTACTAGAATTACAGTTTAAATAATGATAAGGTTGTTACCTTCTTGGAATTGTATTCCACAATCAGCAGCAGTTCTGACCAAACGGTTGTAATAAAAACACATAATACCATTAATAAAGTGTTACTAAAAAAGCATTCGTCGGGTGGCATAAAATTTGAAAGCAAAACATAAAGCGTTTGAGAGTTACGAAATTTAGAGGACCTTAACAGAGCAGTCTAAACGTCTAAGGTAGATTTTTCATGGAAGAAGTTGGAATCTTACTTTAGTACAATTCATCTTCATTTTAATTTATGCACTTTAAATGACAATGTTCCCTTTTGGCAAAATATGGCTTTGAAATTCAACTTTATAATAAAATAGCAAGAAAGGCAACATTCTGGTTCTAAAACGGATCTATTCCGAGATCCTTAATGCTTGGTAAACCAAATCTCTTCTGAATAGTACATAAATTGCTCCAAAGTCAGCTCATTTCAGGGATATTACCAAAATACGATGATTTTGTGAAATTTTCGGACTATAAAGCTTTAGAATACATTGACCGCAACCTAGAATCCAAAATGTTTTATAACCAAAAGGTGCCAAGGCTAATATTGAATTCCTAGACACAAAATATTTCTGGATCAGGGATGGCGGCCAAAATAAATTATGCTAAAAAATTGATGTTACAATATGAATAATGCATTATTAGGGGGTGTTAATTTCATATTTTATATTATGAGATGCCAAAAAGAAATTATTTTGTATTGCTAGTAATATCACAACTGTTTTGTGTGAAATTTGTAGTTATTTAAAGTAGGGATTTAAAGTGCATTTGATACGTGCAAAATTTATTTATCTGATTGATTTTAAAACTAGGTCATACAATTATTATAATAATGAAAATACACCATAAACTAGAGATGGGGAACATAATCTGTTGACATTACTCCTAAAATATTTTTATGTCAACATGGCATTAGACTAACATACAAAATCTGTACAAAAAACAATACCTGATTACTTAAAAAAAAAAGCTACACCTGTAATTTCATATACTTACACCAAGCCTATTGCATCCACGATTTTCAACCACAAGAGGGTTTTAGAGGCCTTTGTACTCAAAGATGTGAAATCCAACCCTCCGGATTGCTCATGTGCATCGTCAAAATACAATTGTAGTCAAACTTGTCATGTTATAACTGGCGACCTTGGCATCGTTGGCAATGTTGAAATTGGAGGATTGATATGTCAACAGACGGTATTCCAATGAGTACTAATTGTGCACCCCTACTGGCCGATTTGTTTTTGTACTCGTATGAAGCAGAATTCATTCAAAACCTTCAAAAAGACAAAAAGAAAAAGCACCTTGCGAAAATCTTTAATTTTACTTTCAGATATATTGATGATGTACTATCACTGAATAACCCATATTTCAGCAGTAATTACATCTTGTAATTAAGGATAATACTGATACTAGAAAGACTGCTTCATACCTTGATTTTTTCCTCAATATTGACACAAATGGACGACTTCACTCTAAAATCTATGGCAAACGGGACAATTTCAACTTTCCAATTATCAATTTTCCATTTCTCAGCAGTAACATACGCTCTGTCCCATCGTATGGTGTTTACATGTCTCAGTTGATACGTTTTGCTCGTTCAAACTATACGGACTTCATATACAGGAGTGTGCTCCTTATGCAGAAACTGCTCCAACAGAGTTATGAGGAGGAAAGATTAAAACAATTTATGGACACCATCACGAATTGGTTCATATATACGATGTGTCTGTGTCTAAACTAACTAACGACATTTTTACCACGTCTTAGATTGTGGTTTACCATCTACGTCGTCCTGTTTTTTAAGTCCCGAAAGTGACCTATTACCGAATATGAGTGTTTTGTTGAGTGTAAATTCGCATTGCTATTAGACGTGTCTCGGTATTTGTAATCCAACATTCATGTATTTAGTTATGATGTTTCATTTGTAATTCTGGTTAGATGTTGTTTTATGTGTTATCGTTTGTGGTTTTAATTCTATTTTTATTTTCAATATGTATGTAAAAGTAAAGATAATAATCACCTAGTTCATTTATATGATTTTTAGTTAAAAGCAACTATATGCACAGGATTTATTTGTTTTTACACAGTTTGATTAAGAAGAAAAACCGACATGGTTATAAAATACAAATAATTACACCATTACTAACACAATTCTATATTAATATTCTTGTAATGTTTAGAAAATACATCAAATAACACCATTTCAAACTAAATCTCAATTTTATATTCTATTTTTAGAAATTTACCTGTGACGTCACTTTTTGTGGCGTTGATACATTCGTGTGAAGCATAGTTCATTATTCTATTGTGCTGTATTTGTGTTCTGTCGTAAATTAATTTTAGGTGTTCGTTGTTATTCTGTGGTTTACATGTTGAAATGTACTATTATATTATTTATTTATGTATTTCACTGTCCTGAATGTTCTTGCATTTATTTGTACTGTATTCCTGTCACGTAATGTTGTCATTTTAGCGGTATTTTTAACATTGCCATATAAGCGAGAGGTTTGGCTAGCCATAAAACCAGGTTCAACCCACCATTTTTTTCTTAAAATGTCCTGTACCAAGTCAGGAATATGACAGTTGTTATCACATAGTCCGTTTCTATGTATGTTGGTGTTTGTTTTTGTAGCAGTTCAGTGTTTCTGTTGTTCCGTTTTGTTTCCTCTTATAGTTGACGTGTTTCCCTCGGTTTTGGTTTATTACCCGGATTTGTTTCAGTTGAATCGATTTATGACTATTTATGACTATTGAACAGCGGTATACTACTATGCCTTTATTTATACAACTGTGTTTTCTACCTTTGACATGCGATCTCATGCGAAATGATATTTGAATAATTATACTTTTACCACTAGTTAGTTAGTTACACTGTTTGTACTCTAAAGGTACCAGCAACCTTCTACCTTGCACTTCAGTACTAGTTTCATATTGTTCAAACACATGTGTTTGATTTCTCGTTCTCGGCTTTAATAAACTTTCATCAGCATACTTTGAGTGAAAGTTGCCTAGAGGACAAAACATTTTACATGTATAGAAAGACAAGCACTGACAAGGTACTTAACCTGTGGCAGGTACACGAACGTATGAATGGTTTGTAATCAAACCAAAATGTATTAAATATGATGTGTCTGTCTTCACCTCAGTTCCGGAATTATAGAAATCAGGAACATTCACAGCAAAAACATAGGAAAGCTAAAAGTAACCACACTGCAGGAAATTAATACAATTGCAAGAAACAATTCAATGAATGACTGTTCCTGTCTGCGTCCAACGACAAATACTGCATGCATATTCAGAACGAGGACAAAGTTATCAATAATAAAGAAGGCAAGTGCTTCAAAGTTTGTCGACCTGGAATGATGAAAAAGAAAGGGGGAAAATGAATGTGTGGATTTACTGACCTTGGAAAAGAAGTTATGATAAGTGGGCGCAAACAATTCTCAAACATTGAAATTGGGTACCATTAATATATCATCCTATACTAGAGATTAAGGAAACCACAAATACAACTTCCTCCGCATTAACACGACGGGTGCACATGTGTAGCAGGATCTGCTAACCCTTCCGGAGCACCTGAGATCACCCCCAGTTTTTAGCGAGGTTCGTGTTGCTCAGTCCTTAGTTTTCTATGTTGTGTTTTGTGTACTATTGTTTGTCTGTTTGTCTTTTTCTGTTTTAGCCATGGCGTTGTCAAATTATTTTCGACTTATGAGTTTGAATGACCCTTTGGTATCTTTCGCCTCTCTTTTTCTTTACATTGACCTTGAATTTGACAACAGCGCTCATCTTAGTACCAGAATCTATGACAAACGAGACGATTTCAATTATGAAATTATAAATTTCCTCATTCTTAACAGCAATATACGAACTTCACCCTCATATGGAGTATACCTTTCTCAGCTCATACAATATTCAAAAGCTTGCAACTGCTACTCAGATTTTGTAAAACGGTGTCGGTGATTGAGCAAAAAAATAATGAGTCAGGGTTTTGTCAAGGAACGTCTCGTCTTTTTTCTCATAAAGTACCAAGATAAATAGTAAGTGTCTACTTCACAAATAATACAAGTTGGTTTTGAGTTATAGATTCTAGGTGCTGAAGTTGTGTATCTTTTTTTTAACTTTAGTTTCCCAGTTATTTGTCTTCTTGCTATTATTTTTCTTTTAGTCGTATGACTTTTGACGTGACACGGTATTGATGCAGCCCTCCATTGGGGTTTTTACTTTTTAACTTTGGGCATTCCTGGTGCAGGAGGATCCTAATTGCGGTTCGGACACTAATGTTTTTTTTACAGTGTTGTTTCTATTTTGTTTACCCTTGTATTTATATTTACTTATTTTTACTTGATCGAGAAAGTGTATACTATATACGGTATGTACTATCAACGACATAAATTATTTTTGTTGACGTCATTGTCAAATTAACTATCTACTACACCTTTTTTGTTGGCGTTTTTGTAAGATTAATTTGTATGTTTGTTTGAATTTTTTAGTCAGTTGTTTTGAATGCATGTGATGTATATTTACACAGTTTTTGGCTGCTGGATCCCAATTATTGTCACATTAACCTATTATGTCTGTTCGGGTTGCTCACCCAATTTGTCAATATAACGAAACAATAAACAACTGTCATACAAGTGGGAGTTTTAGCTAGCTATAAAACCAAGTTTAACCCATCATTTTCGTCGGACAATGCCATTACTAAGTCAGAAATATGGCAGTTGTTTCTCACTTGTTCCATTGAATGATAGCGTTGGATTTTGTCAGCTTTTATGGACTTCCCCTTTATTGAATTTGCTTTGGAGTTCGGTATTTTTGTCACCTATGGACAACTCAAACCAAATATAAACGATATTGCAAGGATACTCTCAAGAACAAAAAGCACTTGAAATATCATTGATATAGTCGTCTTTATAAAATTGTTCAAAATATTAAGGATTTTCTACCCCAGGAATAGATTTACTTAGCTGTATTTGGCATAATCTTTCGAAATTGTATGTCCTTTGTGCTCTTCAACTACGTACTTTGTTTGGACTTTTAACTTTGTTGATTGGAGTGTAACTGATACGTCTATAATAGACAAAACGGGCGTTTGATGATAATTACAACCCCTGCATCTTTGGTGAGTTTGTATGGTATTCTTCCAATTGAACCAGTGGCAATTCTATGCTGTATAAGGAATTTCCGACTTTAATTTTAATAACATTTATCTAATTTGAAATAGTCTAAATGTTGGTAAAAATCATACCCAATGTCAAAGCAAACTGATTGACCAATTGTCTCGAAACTAGCACTGTACCAGGAGCGGTACCTGACAATTTAAAGTAAAAATTGTGAACTCTATAAACGATTAAGGTTTGAAAAGCATTTTCTTCATAGACAAAAATGTGTTTTGGAGCGAAAAATCCGAATTTGAATAACTTTCTTTAATACACAACACAATAGACCTTACTATTGTAAATGTAAGACCTGTACTGAGACCGGCGAATCAAAGATTTGAAATCCCCATTGTGTATACGTATGTGTAGCTACTACCACTTTAATCGATTATTTGATAACGATAATTTACTGGGTAGCGACAGTTCAGAATCGTCTGCATATGGGGTATATATATTTATATATCTGCCAGTCGACGCGATATTTCGGGGATCATGCTTCCTATCATGATTTCTTATTGTCGGTTGCTGCTTACAAGAATGCTTTGAAACCATGGTAAAGTTGAAGTTGTCCCTTCACATCTGCTACGGACACCATTGTGTTTTGATTAACTTTTATGGAATATATGAGACAAAGATGACCAAGTAGATGTTCAACTTGTCGTAGCCTTAATCTCATCTTTTGGTATTTCCATCGATTGTGAAATCACAGAATGCGCCTTGTTAAGGAAGTTTTCCTTGCTATGAGTAACACGACAGGTGAAAATAGTAGAGAAGGAACTACCTGCCATTCCAGGGCACATCTGAGTTCTCATCAGTTTTTGTTGTTGTTCATTTTGTTCAACCTTTAGTTACCTTAGCAATATTTTCCGTTTGTTTTTCTGTTGTTTTTCTTTTGGTCATGATGTTGTCTATTTTCCTTCCACTTCCGGTTTTTGATTCACCCCTCCATATTTTCTCTCCCCTTACTTAACAAGTAATCAGGGGCTGTTTTCACAAAAAAATCTTAAGACAAAAGTTGATCGTAAGTTATACTGAAATGTTCATGACTTGAAGATTTTTTGTGAAAAGAGTCGCTGTTCCATTTAAAGTACTTACATTATCTTTTTATAAAGTGTATATATAGGTTTTCTACCCCAAATCATAGATAATCTAAACTACATTTTACTCAATTTGTTTGGAATTTCTGGTACCTGATTTAGCATTCCTACCATTGTGCGTCGAGTGTCACTGATGAGTCTTACCAACACGAATGGCGCGTCGGGCGTACTTAATTTTAACCTGGTATCTTTGATGAATTTGTTCGGAGTTTTAATGAGGTAATAGAGATATAAAAGTACAACATACGTTAAGTTTAATCCTGCCATAAGTTTTCATGTTCAACAGGGGAATCTTTAATGAGGGGCATATGTTTGTTTAAAGAGGTATAAATCCAAACAGATCAGAAAGTGAAAGGTTAATCCAATACCCCGTATTAGCAACTGTTCACAGAAAAGAAACATACGAAGCGTATTATGTAGAAAATAGAGCATTTTATTTTTAGAAATATTATCAGAATTTAAGTATATCAGTAGATAACCAGTCGTGATAAATATTACTTTGTATTTTACATTTATTTAATCATTGTTCATGACAAATGGATTGATTGTCATACATGTATAAAATTAAAGACTATATATCTAAATTCTGTTTTGTATATTTTATGAAAGGTTAGTAATATTTTCTGAGAAGAAATCGTGATGTCCCAATTTCCTTATTAGGTAAGAAAAGAGTAAAATCTTACCACTCTTCAACTTACATAAGTTACAACTAACACAAAAGTCATATGTAAAAACGAAGATGCCAAAATGTAGATATAAAGCTTTTCTACGGAAGCCGATAAGGGCCATTCAAAAAAAAAAATTATGTCGTAATAACGACATCGCTATGTCGTAATTTCGACATAACATGTCGTTATAACGACATCGCTATGTCGTAATTTCGACATAACATGTCGTTATTACGACATCACTATGTCGTAATTTCGACATAACATGTCATTATTACGACATCACTATGTCGTAATAACGACATAGCTTTGTCGTAATAACGACATCGCTATATATATATAAGAATATGTATTATGATTGCCAAGAGACTAAATGACACAGAAATTAACAACTATAGGTCATCATAATTCCCTCAATAATGAGAAAAGCCCCCGCATAGTCAGCTATAAAAGAGGGACGAAAGATACCAGAGGGAGAGTCCCCGACATGACAGCTGTTTAATAATTTAATTCAAACGAGTGAAAATAACGGTTTTAATAATGTACAAACAAAGACCGAAAAACGAATATGTAACACAGCAACAAATGACAATTCCACTGAATTACAGACTCCTGATGTGATAATAACGGCAACCTTATAGTTTAACTTTTCACTTTTTGATGCGATAGGCATTTCAAAATGGTTGTCAGTAAAGGCAAAGTTTGTAGCAAATTCATCTTTTTTTTTTTTAGAATAATGAACACTAGTCTATATGCAATCAAGCTTAACTAAAGTTATTCACTTGCACCTCAGACTTGCACATACTAGAACTTTATTTATAATCAAGTCAAATGAGACCCAGTTGAATAGGGCAAGCTCCTTGGAGCCTCTAATTATGTTTGGCATGTACAGATTTGTGTAAATTATGAAGTCCTGCATTTCCATTGCAGGTTCTGAATAAGATGAATTTAAGCTTTTCCCAATAAAGACTATGTTAAACTTTGGACTCATAGTGCTCAGACCCACGGATCTCTGTACCTTCATTTGTACAAACTTGAATCTTAATGTACAGTAACTACTGAGGCTTGATGCAAATTATTTCTGCATTGCTATTGTTGGTTCTTAATGAGATTCTTCAAGCGTCCTCCCCATTGAAGCCCTATTAAAACTTTGTACCCAAGTTCTTTTAACCACTGTTCCCCAGGGCAAATAGTCCTACAAACTTAAGGGGAGGGTTAGGATCCCGCTAACATGTTTAACCCCGCCACATTCTTTATGTATGTGTATGTCCCAAGTCTTTAATTTACATATTTGTTTTTCGTTTATTTTTGTACATAAAATAGACCGCTAGTTTTTCTCGTTTGAATTGTGTTGCATTTGTCATTTCGGTGCCTTTTATAGCTGACTATGCGGTATGGGCTGTGATCATTGTTGAAGGCCGTACGGTGACTTTAATTGTAAATTTCTGTGTCATTTGGTTTCTTGTTGAGAGTTGCGTTTTTGAACAAACCAGCGTATCCCAAGGCCTTGATAACCTCTGTAGGCCCCAAATAAGACGAAAAAAACATCAAAATTGGAGAGAAAACTGAAAAAAATGGTTTCTAACCTCAGGGATATTAACCCTTGGCTTTCATAGATTTAATGCAATCAGTATGCATCAGCATCAGGGTACAGCTCATTTGCATATCATTTGCATATTTTTACAAATACTCGAAATTTAGACAATTTCTGATAACAATTCAGCATGCCAAGGGTTAATATCCCTGAGGTTAGAAACCATTTATTTTCAGTTTTCTCTCCAATTTTGATGTTTTTTCGTCTTATTTAGGGCCTACAGAGGTTATCAAGGCTTTGGGATACGCTGGTTTGTTAAAAAACGCAACTCTCCACAAGAAACCAAATGACACAGAAATTAACAATTATAGGTCACCGTACGGCCTTCAACAATGATCACAGCCCATACCGCATAGTCAGCTATAAAAGGCACCGAAATGACAAATGTAATACAATTCAAACGAGAAAAACTAGCGGCCTATTTTATGTACAAAAATTAACGAAAAACAAATATGTAAATTAAAGACTTGGGACAGACACATACATTAAGAATGTGGCGGGGTTAAACATGTTAGTGGGATCCCAACCCTCCCTCTTAGTTTGTAGGAATAGTTGTCCTGGGGAACAGTGGTTAAAAGAACTTGGGGTACAAAGTTTTAATAGGGCTTCAATGGGGAGGACGCTTGAAGAATCTCATTAAGAACCAACAATAGCAATGCAGTTATAATTTGCATCAAGCCTCAGTAGTACATTAAGATTCAAGTGTGTACAAATGAAGGTACAGAGATCCGTGGGTCTGAGCACTATGAGTCCAAAGTTTAACATAGTCTTTATTGGGAAAAGCTTAAAATTCATCTTATTCAGAACCTGCAATGCCAAACATTATTAGAGGCTCCAGGGAGCTTGAATTGCTCCCCTATTCAACTGGGTCTCATTTGACTTGATTATAAATAAAGTTCTAGTATGTACAAGTCTGAGATGCTAGTGAATAACTTTAATTAAGCTTGATTGCATAAAGTGTTCAATATCCTCAAAAAAAAAAAGATGAATTTGTTTACGCTACAAACTTTGCCTTTACTGGCGACCATTTTGAAATTCCTATCGCTTCAAAAAGTAAAAAGTTAAACTATAAGGTTGTCGTTATTATCAGATAGCGGTCAGTAGTCTGTAATTCAGTGGTTGTTATTTGTTGCTGTGTTACATATTCGTGTTTCGGTCTTTGTTTGTACATTATAAAAACCGTTATTTTCACTCGTTTGAATTAAATTGTTAAACAGCTGTCATTTCGGGGACTCTCCCTCTGGTATCTTTCGTCCCTCTTTTATAGCTGACTATGCGGGGGCTTTTCTCATTATTGAGGGCATTATGATGACCTATAGTTGTTAATTTCTGTGTCATTTAGTCTCTTGGCAATCATAATACATATTCTTTTATATATATGGCGATGTCGTTATTACGACATAGCTATGTCGTAATTACGACAACGACATAGCTATGTCGTAATTACGACATAGTGATGTCGTAATTACGACTTGTTATGTCGAAATTACGACATAGCGATGTCGTTATAACGACATGTTATGTCGAAATTACGACATAGCGATGTCGTTATAACGACATGTTATGTCGAAATTACGACATAGTGATGTCGTAATTACGACATAATTTTTTTTTTTGAATGGCCCTTATCGGCTTCCGTACTTTTCCAAGGTGAAACTATTCGGAATTCTACTGATAGACTTCAGACTTGCAGGTAAACTAATTATTTATGTAAAACAATGAAATCCCAAAGAGAAGGACCAGTTCAAGGAATTTTATAAATAACAATGAAATATTGCGTATAAATTATAAACAATATAAAATTTAAAAGGTCAATTATGTGGAATCATTTGATATAAGTTTAGCTTTAAACACCTCAATACATTCAGGTATTGATATAAGTTTAGCTTTAAACACCTCAATACATTCAGGTATTGATATAAGTTTAGCTTTAAACACCTCAATACATTCAGGTATTGATATAAGTTTAACTTTAAACACCTCAATACACTCAGGTATTGATATAAGTTTAGCGTTAAACACCTCAATACATTCAGGTATAGCACCTGTTTATAATTGTACATAAGTGTTTGTCAGAACATGTAAGCTATTAAATGCATTAGAAAATCATCGGCACTTAATCATATAAAATTGGCATAAAGAATCACGTAAACAACTTTTAACGATTGCACTTTGCGTACTTAGTATTCAGCCAGTAGGTGATCGCTATTTCGTTTCTATCGATTAGTTGATAATTATTTGCAAGACAGTAAAGCCATGTAATAGATAACAAGACCTGTCACTTTAAATAAGCTCACTTTGAAAGAAAGCTGCACGTGCCGAAACTATGAAAAATAAATCTTTTTTAAGTGCATATAATGAAAATATTTCAATAAAAAGGCGCCTTGCTTGTTATGGTTTGGTCATGACAGTAAGTAGTAGGTTAATTACGCTTCTCAATAGTTAAACTATCCTAATATCCTAACGTTTAAAAGAGGTATGTGATTGATTCAAAATTTTACATATTACAGATTTCATGTGCCTTTTCTTAAAAAAGAAAGAAATTATGTAAGATTATGACTAGGGATCATGAATGACACAACTCAGTGAACATTACAAAATCTTATTACATAAAAAAGACAAACTTTTACTCTATCATTTCTCGAACTTTGCATGACCCCAATTGGCTTGTTTATGTAGAATATGCGCAGTTGAAAGAAGAATTAAAACAATAATATAGTTGTAAACGCGTGAAATAACAGCTTTAAGAAGTATCTATCATAACAAAAAAAAACATATTTACCTTAACATTAATTTCCGTAAACAAAGTCTGTAGCCATACATGACATCAGTAAAGTCCCAGGTCAGTATCTTCGAGCAGAACATTATCAATCAAGTTCATTAGTTTGATGTCAACAAACTGAAAAAGTAACCTTTTTAATCTTTTTATCTTATATTTTATACAATTTGCTGTAGGCTAATTTGTGTGTCGGGTAAGTTTTTATACATATAACTACAGATCTGGTTGATTTCAAGATTTCGAAGATGTTCGAATAATAAACGACAGTATCCTTTTTTAAACTAATTTTTTTAACTAATATGCGTTTAAATGCGACGTAAAATGTGTAGAAAATATCCATTTTAAAACTAAGTGTTAAAAAAAGTTGGCATTTGACCATCAGTATTATTTTTCCAACATTCAAAAAGCAAAAACTATCTAAAAGACTGCAATAAGTCCATTTCGTTTTATAGAAGCAATGTTAACGTAATCCCATAGATTGTCCCTTATAGTCATTTTGTACGAAATGTATATTTAAACTCGGAATAGATTTCGGTCGTAGCAGTGACGACTGACTTCCTGTGATGATTTTGTTACATCAGATCTAGAATATAGTCAACCAGTTGTGTTGATCTAGAACACAGTCAACCAGTTGTGTTGATCTAGAACACAGTCAACCAGTTATGCTGATCTAGAACACAGTCAACCAGTTGTGTTGATCTAGAACACAGTCAACCAGTTGTGTTGATCTAGAACACAGTCAACCAGTTGTGTTGATCTAGAACACAGTCAACCAGTTGTGTTGATCTAGAACACAGTCAACCAGTTTTGTTGATCTAGAACTTGTCGTTATAATCTAGATATTCTGGATTGAGAATTGCTTATCATAAAGAAAAGAGCCCGGGTTACTTAATCGTAAGAGTTTTTCAGGTTCTTAATTCTTTTAATTATATTTCACAAAATGGAGTATGGAGTTTATGTACACGAGATTTAAAAATGTACTGTAAAATTGCCGTATATCGTAGGTAAAGTTGTTATTCTTTTTTGGTAGTAACTGGAAGATTTTCTTTTGAAAGCTAAAGAACTCGCACATTATCAGTAAAGACCGTCTGTTTCATCGGCTCCAGTTGTACACTGATATTTTCTGGTAATTGGTTTAAGGAATATAGTGTGCAATTTAAGAGAAATAAATAGAGTTATGTTAAGATATTTTATACCGTACACGTGTTGGTATAGTGTTTTTATTAATCTTTTTATAATGTAGTTCAACATCTTTTTTTTCATTTTTTATTTCTTCGAACAAAATAGGGAAGGTGGAGAAACTTCTATACAAATCGTCCCTTACCTTACATAAGATGTCTTAATTCACCACTAGATGTAGACATACATTCCATGCATATGGCTATATGAATATCTATCTAAAATATGCAAACAGCTGACAACTGGTTTTATAGAAAGAGTTCATTTATTACATGTTTAGTATCTCTATTCGTGGATCATGATTAAATGATACTAAAACTCTGTAAAAAGAATGTCATATTTTTTGGCACTATTTTTAATTTCCATTCTGTTGACATTATGACGTAAAACATCATTATATATATATATATATATATATAAATTGCGGTTTTTATCCAACGCAATCATAGGTTTGAACGTTGTTTTCAATTTAGACTTGATTATATATATATGTATAATGTATTGCATTCCAATTTTTATAGTAACACAGTGTGCTAGTGCCCTAATACGATATACACGGGTCAGTAAATGAGACAAGAGCGATAGAAACTCTCGCCCCATATGGAATTTACTAACCCCGTATATATTGTATTAGGTCACTAGCCCCCAAGGGTGACTGGGGAATAGAAGTATGGTCACCATTGGTCTTCCTCCGACCGGCAGTAAAACCCGTGCTAAAGTGGGGCGTCCGTTTGGCTGTGCGGGATGTACAAATTTGCAGCCACGTCCGGTCAGAATGGGGACGTTAAATCCGATGCCTCGTGTAAAGAGAGTGCCACGCTCTTTGCACGTTAAGAACCCTTGCAACAACTCTTTGAGGGGTCCGTAGGTGACCTGTTGCAAGGCTAAATTTCTGTCCTTATCCAATATACCCTCATTTCCCGTGGCAGTCTAAATTTCTCCGACCTTAATCCCTTAATCTATTACAGAACCTACCTATTGTATTTATTGTGAACTTGTTCTCGTCCTGAATATGCATGAAATATTTGCCACTGGACGTTAAGCAACCAACAATCAATCAATCAATTATTAGGTCACTACCATACTGTGTAACGAATTTATCTTACCGTCTATCTTAATATAGGGAATTTAGACGTATTTGTAAAAAATAATGAATATTTTTCAGTTGATGTTAGAGTGACCAATATGAGTCATTAAAACAATATCTTGTGTGTGATGGACTATAACACCGATCATGTCTTCAATGGTAAGAACCTACTTGCACTGGTGTGTACAGAGGTTCTAATGGCTTCAGAAAACAGTAACATTTGGAAATTCTTGAAATGTTCAGTGCTTGATGTTAGTTTATTCCTTATTTTCTTTAAAACTAAGGAAGTTACTAAGTCTTAGTTTTTTTCCCGATTTTTCATTATCCACATCTTATATCTATGAGATCTACGGGATACCAGTGAGATTATGATTCCAATCGCCATTCTAATCTGAAAGATCGCATTTACCTTATCATCAAAGAAATTATTCTTCTGTTAAGAAAAAAGACGAAAAAAATATCAATTGGATGATCAAAATCCTTAAGACTAAGAAAAACAGAGAGCACGATTGGCGCAAGACGAACAAATATAAAAACAGAGAGCACGATGGACACAAGTCAACAAATATAAAAACAGAGAGCACAATGGACGCAAGACGAACAAATATAAAAACATAGAGCACAATGGACGCAAGACGAACACATATAAAAACAGAGAGCACGGTGGACGCAAGACGAACAAATATAAAAACAGAGAGCACGATTGACGCAAGACGAACAAATATAAAAAAAGAGAGCACGATGGACGCAAGTCAACAAATATAAAAACAGAGAGCACAATGGACACAAGACGATCAAATATAAAAACAGAGAGCACGATGGACGCAAGACGAACAAATATAAAAACAGAGAGCACGATGGACGCAAGACGAACAAATATAAAAACAGAGAGCACAATGGACACCAAGACGAACAAATATAAAAACAGAGAGCACGATGGACGCAAGACGAACAAATATAAAAACAGAGAGCACGATGGACGCAAGACGAACAAATATAAAAAAGCCCACAAAACACTACACAGAAAACTAATGATAGAGCAACTCGAACCCCAACAAAACCAGTGAAAAGGGGGAGAGGGGGCTTAATAATGTTGTTATATTAGCTATTGTGTTGATCATGACAAGTACATTTCGATGATAAGTGTTATGCCATAATGGTCGATCATATCATCGTGGTGTTCTGAAAACTTTCGAAGAGATAACAATTTTACCCATAAGAACCCTTGGTTCAATAGCTTCCTTGTAAGATACCTGGTTCTTATAATCAACAATAATGTCACTGTAATTAAGGACTTATATACTGAATTAAAGAAAAGACATTATAAATTTGTTTATCTCTTTAATCGTCGATATACAATTGGATTCGATTTTATATTTTTGAACGAATAGTATTCAAAATTGTACAAAATAAATAACAAGAAACAAATCTAGAAACTTTTTTAAAAACAAATAAGAAGATGTACATGTACTTTGATTGCCAATGATACAACTCTCCACCAGATACCAAATGGCGTAGAAGGTTAACATCTATAGGTCATCGTACGGCCTTCAACAATGAACAAAACTCATACCGCATAGCAAGCTAAAATAAGGACCCGAAGTGACAAATGTAAAATAATTCAAACGAGAAAACTAACGGCCTAATTTATAACGAAACCATAAACGAAAGACAAATATAATGTATGATATACAGCAACAAACGACAACCACTGAATCAACGGCTCCTGATTTGGGACAGGCACATACAGAATGTGGCGGGGCTAAACATGTTAGCGGGGGCGTCAACTATTCCCTAACCTGGGACAGTGGTGAACAGCACAACGTACGAACAAACCATGAAAATCCACTTCACTTTCAATAAACCAACATCCTGTTAATAGACAAGTTGTATTCCAATGGTTACTTACATCTCACTTGAAATATTTTTACTTTGTCAATAGTCTCTGTTCGTCTGTATTTATTACCGTTGTAAGACCATTTCAACAAGAATGCTTTGCTTTTGTTGCAGCATGGCCTAAAACTTTATGTTATCGTATTTCTAAAAAGAATTTACAATTTGAAAAGTATGTTTCATTTTTACCTTACAAGTTCATTTATTCATAATGCAAATATAGATGTGGTAGTCACCATCTGCCGATCAAGTTTGGAAGGTGGCAGGGCTTACCGAGAGAAGAAAGATTCTGCCATCTCTGTGACTCAATCGACATACGTGACGAGTACCATTACATTATGAATTGTAGAACATTTGAGTTAGAAAAAAAGAATTTTTTACCGCAGTACTGTTGGTAAAACCCTTATATCTATAAATTTTATCAACTGTTTAACTCATCAAATATTGTAATATTAGAAAAAAATATGTAAAATTATCAAAGTTATAAATGTGAAAGTCAGTCCTCCAAGTTTATTCAATTGTATTGGTCACACGTGCATGTAATAATTGTACCTTATAATTATGTTTATATCTATGTAATTGTAGTTTTATGAGAAATAAAGTATTCGGTATTCGTTTGAGATTTTCCTGGATTCATTACTTGCGACATGACTTAAGTTGTATGAAGGGTAAAGAATGTGTATCAGGTAATACTCTGTCGTCACACATAGTCTCACTCCGTTATGGGGATCATGCAATCCCAATGTTTTACACTAAGGAACTTGTTTGGTGAATGTATGTGATTAACAATAACAATGTCACATGAATATTACATTGTTGGAAAAGTAACACATTCCCGTTTTAAAGTCAGGTGGTTTGATATATAAAATCCGCAACCTCCCGCACTCGAGGCATCATTAGAGTCAATATATGAGAGTGAAGTGAGTTTGCTATTCTACGTGCATATTCAACAGGCAAGTCACTTTAAAATATACCAGTTCCTTCATACCACAGTTTATTAGTTTTTAAAAATCACGAATTTACATATCTGTACTCGTTCAAAGCAATGAAAAAAATATTATATCAAACATGACTTTTGATTTGCTTAGTGAACTGTACAGTTTTATCAAAGGTTCATTAAAACATCTTTAATAAAGCCCAAGGTCAACGGTTGAACACAACAGCTACTTATCCTTTATAATAATAAGTTCTATATGAAATAGATAAGTGCTTTCCACAGAAAGTAAAAGAAGGCAATTAACTTCTCACATATATAACTATAGGATAGGGTAGATATTATCTTGTCAGTCAGCTGTTTGGTCAGCAACAAAGTGACGGGCAGGAATATTTTTTTCATAATTAATTCAAATTATTATTTGTGGAAATTTTTCTAATTTTAATATGTTTATACAAATTGATTCATGTACTAGGAAAAAAAAAACACTTATAATCTTGGATTTACACAAATGATAATTTTTTTTAATAGCCATAATAATCCATTAGACAGATTTTAATATTCATACATCCCTATCTCTGTTTATATCAAACCTGGTAATATAATATTTAAGTGTTATTATGAGATTCTGATAATTGCACCAAAACTAGATATATAGATTTACAGTTATTGATAATATTATTTCTATACAACTTGATCGGTTGATATTTACTTCTATTCATCTGTTGAATGTAAACGAGAAAAAGTGTGATGTTATATGATTAGACTAAGTAATGAATATATATGATACATTTATATCTCAGTTGTGAAACTGTCTTCACAAATTTTTGGATAATTTTAAGAGGAAACGATGAGGATTAGAAGGGGATATTTCATGGATACATTGACGTTTGTTTCAATTGAAATACGCAATGTTTTGATTTAAGAGAATGTGATCGACAGAATGCGACATATAGTCGGAAATATGCGGTAAAAAGTATTACGTTTTAGTGCGTGTTATCGTTATTTAATTACTAGTTCCATTTGAAACGAGATGTTCACGAGAAAAAACGAAAGTTAACGTTAATTCAGCTATAATGTAGAAGTAAATACAAACACTGGAACAATAAGAGAAAAAGCAAAGGCGATTAATGTAAAGTGGCCTTTTGAAATGGACTTTACAACGCACAAAAGGAAAGAAAGAGATTAAGATTTTAATACATTGTATAGATATTTGTCTCGTTTAAAAGGTAGACTTTCAGTCAAAATAAGTGATTACTTTTAAAATCTGTGGAACGTTCAAGTCTGGTCAAATGTGACGAAATCACCAGTAGAATGTCAATCAGACAGCTTAATTACTTACGATGGTCACAGTGTTTGCTTAAAGGGAAATATTATCAATATTCATCATTTGTAAATATTTTATCACCTGCCATCTTTAATGACGAATGTAAAAATTATCACCTTTTTCAAACAAGATATACCTTATGACATTTAACCTCGATGGCTGACCAGTAAACAAGTGTTTGTTCAAACATTTACATTTTGTTTTTTCAGTGAACAGCCGTTACACAGTGCCTGCGGACGAATGTAAAAAATGATTAGTTTTACATTTATTCGATAATAAAACTGATGATGCGACAGATGTTTTGTAATTTTTAAAACGATGCAGGTGTAATACGTTATTACGTGAAGTGACTACAGTCTCAGTTAAAGACTTCATTTAAAAGGGATCAGCTATAAACTAAATAGTAAATAACTTTTAAAGGGATATGGATTATATAAATATATATAACAGGAGTAACATCATGTAATAAGTGTAAACATTTCACTTTTCATTCATTGTTTATGACGCAAAAAATTGTATACAGCGGTAAGTGAAATTTACATTTCATTTTAAAAGTTCAATCGGATGTTGTTTATTCATGTGCGAAAACTGTCATAATAAATATGAGAACGATCTGAGCAACGTACGAATATTGATAAATCTAAGAACTATCTAAATCTGAGAAATATCTTGGCAATTGAAGAATATTAAACAATCATATGAAGATTAGGACATTACAAAAACAGATTCTTTTTATTTCTCCAGAGAATACCCGAGATCCGTGTTATCTGGTGCAGGTTTTAATAAAATTCTTTAGGATTTTTTTTAAAACCTTGGAAATTATAAGATATTTGCAAATGCTTCCATGAGATAATGATTTGAAGTGATTGGATTATAGAAGTAACAAAAATTTGTTCGAGGATTACTTACTGTGCGTGCACAAAATGGATAAACATAAGACATTAGCAGTGGATTTTATTGACAATGAAAATATGCGACCACGTGCTTATTCCGAATCATCTGCAAAAAAGCCAGAAAATCCTTTAAAAAAATTTCAACTTCCAACAATTTTTATCGAAGAAGTAGACGATTTTGATGAGATTGAGCCAATGCCAAGACAAAGAGCATATACATCTCCAGATGATATGTTTCGACGACGGAAACCCTCCAGGCCAGGAACACCTCCGCCATTAGACTCACCCAATACCAAAATGAAAAAACAATCTAGTCTGGAAAGAATTGGAGCGCGCCCACACAAACTATGTCAAGTGCCTGAAAATTAAAAAGTTTAAAGAGATATATAGTATTTGTATTCAAAGGAATATTAAAACCTTAACGATGATCACTTATTAAGTGCCTTTCAAGGACGAGACAGGTGATGGGTAATTAGATGATATTCCAGTATTACATTCAAATGTTCTGTGTATTTTACATCTACCGAGAGTACATGTAAGAATGGTAATGACAAAAATGTAATTCATGTGTGGCATGTCAAACAAGAAAAACAGATTAATCTCTTTAAATTACAATTCTCTTTGATAAAACTGACCGTAGACGTTTTTGGCTGTTCTCATTAGGTCCTTTAGGGTTTTATGCCCTCGAACATTTTGCATTTTTTGCTTTTTAAACTTGAGGTCTCGAGAATACCTAATAATGGTTCTTCCTGAAACGCGTGAAATCATATCATGTTTAGCACTGTATGTGGTGTTACTTGAAGCGAAAATTTGTAATGTACTTGCCTCGTAAGCAGAGGGAGTGGGGTGGGTGGCAAACAATGCCCCGACCACTTATGGGTCTATTTTGTCCCGTCTTGTCCAACATGTATTGATAAGCATAAATAAAATGTTCTTGTCCACAAATTTTTGTGTCCCCACAATCCCTAGTCAAAAATGTGTTCCGCTCCATGATACATCTTGCCTTTAATGTCGATCAGAAAATGTTTCACTTTGAGTTATTTTTTTTTGTAAGATATATTGAAAATATATATATATAATAAAGTATGTCATAATATAATATTTTAAAATCTAAATTTTTGTTACATCTCCCAGCTGAAGGAACCGAAAAGGGACTCCGATTTGGGAAGATTTAATTGGTTTTTTTTTGTGTAAGATGGAAAATCATATGCATTTAAAACGTCTTTCCAGACAAAATTTCAATTTATATATAATAATAGTTTGAAAATTAACATTTTATAAAGGAAAATGATATACATGTAACAAAATCTTTCAAAATTTGGACTGAATATTAAAAGACTGCAATTAGACGTAAAAATCCGCTGACTACAGATATACGTTAAAGATAGTCACAATGAAAAATGGCCATATATGAATTCCAAAAACAGCTTTTCCAGTGCCGTCTATAGCCATTTCCAGTAGTTGGAATGACAACCTCTCATCAACCTAAACAAAAAATCAAAAACAAAACTACCCCGATAATTTAACGTAAAATTGTGTACTTTCTCAACATTTTCTTTATATTAAATATTACGGTTATTTAACATAATATTAAGAAGGAAGGGCTTATTTCCATTGTTTTCATTTCATCCCTCGCTTTGTGTTTTCAAAATGTCTTCCAATGATTCCTCAAATTCACAGTATTGCAGCTTCTGTTTCTGGCATTAACTGTTACATGTCAAAGTCAAATGCCTGAGCCTTTAATCAAATCATAATAAATGTTCATAGATGTTCCAAAACAGTTATTTTGATAACTTTACATAATTCTATCGACCGTATCACCAAGAGGCAAGTGTAGTTATGAATGACATTTTGATTTAATGGATATTTTTAAAAATGTAGAACTTTTACGTGTGCATTATTTAAACTCTTTAAGTCAAATTCAAAACGTTTTTAAATAAAGTATTTTCAAGATTATGCATTGTTGGTTGAAATTCAAAATATCACTTTTAAAACAGCAATTACTCTGTTTTTACATATATTGCATAGCGATTCCTTTCTGTGGAGACAAAGTTAATACATAATTTATCGCCTTACATGGTGTAAATGTATATAAATAACTGTCAGATAGTGACATTTTCATTGCTTTACATGAACTTGTATTAAACATTTTATATTTCTACACTGTAAACAGGTCATCAATGTTACATTCCATGATGCATATTGTTTGTTGTTATGCAAAGGTGAGACTGTTGTTTACGTCCAAATAAAGATTTACATTTTTAGTATTTGTTTTATGTTTTAGTTCGATTTTTGTGTCTTTCTATAAATTGATTTACTTACAAACTTTAAGATACATTGTGCAGGGAAAAGTATGCTTGCCTTTCGTATCTCTGTCAACCTTCGAACTATCGACACGATCAGTGAATTTTAGTAATGTACATGAGTCTATATTTATCTTATTGATCAATGATACAAAACAGATCAGACACTAGTTTTACAAACTTATGAAGAATAATTCTATATATACAATGATAACAATGTATCATAGTTTAATATTAAGTTTAATATTATATCATATAGAGCAGACACATACATGTACATCAGTGATAAATTCTGACTTGAACATAGATAAATTTTGAGAATAAGTACAGGAGTGTGGTTTTAAAAAGGATAAGAGATTGAGACTGATAAATGTCATAGGTGGTTGGATACAGGAGGTATTTTCTTTAAATAGTCATGATTTAAGAAATCGCCTAGACATTTTAATGCATCAATGCCTTAATGTATTTTAAGACCGTATGATTATAACAAAACCACATATTTATTGGAATTATCGCAGTACGTATCAAGAACATTTCAATAATTCTCTCCTAGAGAATCCGTGCCAGCATTGATCTTCGTCTTAAGTAATCCCAAGTGATTTTGGTACTATACATCATTTTGAAATTTTCCCACGATTGTTATATTTTATATTGTTAACACGCACGAAATTAACATGTACAACTGTACATCTGTCATTCGTTTCTGAAGCCTTAAATCTTCAGCTAATATCCTTTTTAATACTGTTCATGAAAGCTGCATATAACATCCATTAATTTCTTGATATTGGAAATTTTACGTCAGCATTGCATATTTCTTATTATTTTGACATTCTCAATATTACAAGAGTTCGGTAGGATATAACTATGATCTAAGTAAAACGATGTCCAGATCCATTGAGATAGAAAAACTAACAATCAAAATGATTAAAAAAGTATAAGCTGACTTTATTGTCTTTAAGGTAAAATATATCTGGGACTAAGTATAATAGTCCCAGAATATATTAACTTTAACGTTTTATGTATGGTGACATTCCCAATATTGTAGTTGTTTTGGAAATTCTATGTTGCTTTTGAGTGATTTCTTTTTCTGTTTTTTTCCCTGTTTATATTGAACTGAATTTTATTGATTTACTTTCACATAAATTCACGGACCCTAGAAATAAAAATTACCATGATATTATTGTCAGGTTTCTTTATGCGTTGGTAGCCCTCTTTACAGTAACTTTGCTGGTAAAGACGTTCTTTGGGTATTATTGGTATTAGGTATCGTAGCGATACTTCAATCGTAGGCCTTTCCAACTTTTATAGTGTGTATATACTTTTCTTAGGTTTGTTTGTTTGGGTTTTTTTTAAATTTTATTTATTGATTGTTTTTATTTTTGGTTGTTTTAATGAATATATGAATTATAAAACATGACAACTCCTTTTTTTGTGGAAAACAAAATTAAAGGTCAAATAAGAAAACCGTTAAATTTAATATCAGATCTAGAGGAACAAGGTTATAACGTATTGATATTTATCTCTAATGTTGCTCGTCCCGCTAATAGTTATAGCATTGATATGAATGAAAATATAATTAACTTTACTGTAAACATATATTTATGAATGTAAATTATCTTTTCGGAAGTAAAACAACAAAACGTGGTTAGAAAAACAGCTGATACATATAACAAACTTGACATGGACTAACAGGCTTGCATGGTAGTTATTATATACTATTAATGTTTTTCTCACAAATTTCACTTTAATCAGGATGCTTGATTACACATTACTTCAATCAACGATCAAGATCCTGTTAATTACTTGTATTTATCTTATTGATCTTGATGTCATGCCAAGAGTTCAGTCTGAAATGAGATTTATAGCTACAAATAATGATCACAAAAATCTGACTTTTCACTTTTAGTAATGAACAAAATTACATAATTAAAAGTTTTGCATAGCTTAATTCATGTAGTTTAAGTTACAACATACTTAGTAGGTCGATGTCACTGATGGTGGAGGTTTTCTCCCCGAGGGCATCACCTACCCAGTAGTCATCACTTCTGTGTTGACATGAATTATCATTGATATTGTCATAATTATGAACTAACTGTTTATGAAACTTAGATTTTATAATTTAAAATACTAAGGATTTTCTACACTAGTAATAGATTACCTTAACTGTATTTGGCAAAAGTTTACGGAATTTGTGTCCTCAATGCTCTTCAACGTTAACTTCGTAATGTGGCCTTTTTAACTTTTTTGATTCGAGCGTCATTTTATTATTACTTTTTTATCCCAATATCTATGACGAGTTTGTATTAAAAATTCTAGAAATATTTTGTCATGTCAGGGCTTTTTATAGCTGATTATATGCTATGTTTTTTTTCATTGTTGAAGCCCGGATGGTGACCTATAATAGTTGCTTACATCCACGTCATTTGGACTCTGTCGGATAGAAGTCTCATTGGTAGTCATACCTCATCTCCTTATTTTATATAGAACTTCAAATTCTTCATATCTTAATTCCAATGGTTGTTTATTTGTCAAGTGAAATAATAAATTCAACGTTTATCATTTACAAATACTAAAATACCATTGCACAATACCTATCTTGATAAACATTAAATAGGGCTGTACAAAAATGAAATCAATAAAACAATGTCACATTGTATTTTGGGATTTTTTATAAAATGAATGGACCCAAAAAATGAAGTATCATTTCAACTTGCATATTGACAAATAAAAAGTATGATAATAAATATCTCTAAACAAGTATTTACTGATTTAAATGTACCACACTAGCGTGGTGAAGATTTTTTTCATATTTTATGGTTCTGAAAAGTCTTGTAATGCATAACAATACGTATATCCTGATATTCTGGCTCACTGCTCGACAGGACTGACTCAAAGAGCAGGTTTGACCAGGATGCCAGGCTAAAGAGTATACTGTTCGGCACACCTCGTCAGATGTAACTAACTTTGGTGAGTGGTACCGGAATCTGCTGAGATTTGTCGAATAATAACAATTGCAAACCATCTCAATCTAGTTAGAAAGTTATGATATACATCGAACTGTACTTTTAGCTTCTGGCAAGAACACATGACATGTAAAATAATACAATGTAAAACAAATTTTAGTTGAACCAATATATATTTTAAATGAAACTAGATCCACAATAGACAAATCTATAAGCAGGGATATAAACTCGAGGCAAAATAACCAATCTGACAATTCTTTAAACCATTATATTAATCATGTTCCAAAGATTACTTGCTTAGAAATTCGTTTAGGTAGTCATATACATGAACATGTTTGCCTCTTATTGTGACGTCGGAATTTATATAATGTTACAATAAAAAAACACGAAGCGTACTGCTTCAATGATAATTTGCTCATTCTCAAATCAAAATATTACTAGTAACATTCGGGAATTGCTTGTGAAAAATCAAGCACTGGTATACCAAAGTATTTTACTTTTTTTTATTTAAAGCTATGTAACATTTTTATAATACTATATTAGTTTTCCGGAAACTATAGAACAATTGCACATGCTTTTTGAAATTTTCATCAGAATGTGTTTATTTGACAACTCGGATTTAACCTTATATCCTTCAAACAATAGATCAATTTTAAATCATTCTCCAGTAAAAACGAGCATGTGTATCTCCATTTATAGGGAAGTTCTGTTAGATCTTTATTAGATCCATTGGTATGCCAAAATTTTAATTTTGTAGGACACCTTGAATTATACCGACTTGACCTTAAGCTATTATAAATACTGATTATAATGAATTATCATGATTATAATAGGAATGAGTAATCTGTTTTATGCAGAACAAACGTCCTTGCAATTGTTTTTGTAGCTAGTTATTATTCCCATTTAATCCCTTTACACAACATGTTTTGGTAAGAAAGTCAAGATCAGTGTCTCAAAAATGTGCCTCTCTAATTACATCCATATATATATAAAAAATATTAAATTTGCAAGGATAAATTATATATCGTGATATTAAAGGGTCATACTATAAGTACTAAAGTGGTACTTGCATGTTTCTGACTCCAAATTGTAATACTGTGTATTTATATTGTATACGATATATTTTTTCATTAATTTTCATTATAAAATATTGTTTACATTAAAGAGGTGGTTTTTATTCAAGAAATGTTACTTGGTATTTCATTATATTTGCTCTCAGTGTACTGGATGTTAGTTATTCTAGGAGAATGTGCCCGTGCGGATGGAATTTGATATCATACGTTTTTATAACCATTTGGTTGATATCGCTGATTGTGTTCTATGTGTTCCTCATTAAATTACTATGAAGATGGTAGTATGGGGAAATGGCTTCCGTTCCCCTCTCCCGCAAAGAATAAAGATACAGAGTTGTGTGTTAACCTTGCACCCAATACACAATCACAATACTAAACAGGAGGGAGACCCATTATGTTCTTTCGAGGTCTCATGTTGAAATAAACACGTTTACCAGAGTCCAAATCATACAAGTAATCATATATTAAACAAATGTTATGAGACGAAAGAGTTTAATTTTGATATTGAATCTGAACTTCAAAACTATTGGATTACATGTATAAATCATTAAAATAGTTTATCATCTTATTTACGATAAAGTCTGAACTTATCATATAACTTTTAGTCTTAATCTCTAAGTTCTCTTGCGAAATAAGTTACATTAACAGTTTAACTTATAGTAAGATACGTTTTATAAAACAAAACTGGTTAGTTTACGAACCTGGAGAATAAAGCAGTCATTTCAGTGTTATCTTAATTTCCAAATCATACATATACATATAAATTTGACTTGGACAATGGGAATGAATTAGCAATATTGTCCAAACCTATACTAATGCTAAACAAGAACAATCACATAATATCATACAATAAAATATGCACATTTTATAGATATTATAGTAATGGATAGCAAAAACACACGATTGATTCAATAAAAAGGGAGATGGTAAAGGTCTGACGTTACATCTATGTATTGGTGGATACACATGTACAATAACAATGTAGAATAGTATCAAACATAAAAAAAACGAGGACATCAAGAAGTGACGAACAAACTCGTCATAAAAAAATAAAACAATAATAGCAAAATCAATAATAAAAACATGATACTACGATCAACTGAAGAAATGTTTATATTTGAGAACATTGTTGAGCTTGATATTTCACATTAGATGTGGAAGAGTAAGGTCGAAAACATATACACCATCAACGCATGCAGGCAAAGAACCAAACACAATGTCAATAATCAGCAGCCCAGAGATACCACGCATAATTCAGATGAGTCACAAAAATAGGAGGTGAGTGATATTGCTTTCCATTGACTCGACGAAGAGGTCAGACATGGAGATTAAAGTAACAGCTGACCGTAAAGAGTCAGATCCAGTTTTATCCGTGATACGAATCACTAGTGTTTCGTGTTGCTCAGTCTTTAGTTTTCTACGTTGTGTTTTGTATAGTGTTGTTTGTCTTCTGTTCGTTTTTCGGATTTTGCCACGACATTGTCAGTTTGTTCTCGAATAATGAGATTGAATATCCCTTTGGTAGCTTTCGCCTCTCTTCTAGAAAACATGACCTTGTATTGTGAAATCGTGTGAACACAGCACAGATGTACATGTACCCCTTTGGACAAGCTACTTATACTTTATACCGTTTATTTCTGAAATGTATACTTTATATACCTCCACATAGCTTCAGGGCTCAGAGTAAAGTTTTTGTACAATCCATCATTATTGAATAATTAGATAAAAGAAGATGTGGTATGAGAGCCAATGAGACAACTCTCCATCCAAGTCACAATATGTAAAAGAAAACCATTATAGGTCAAAGTGCGGTCTTCAACACGGAGCCTTGGCTCAGACCGAACAGCAAGCTATAAAGGGCCCCAAAAATGACTAGTGTAAAACCATTCAAACGGGAAAACCAACGGTATAATCTATATAAAAAAGGAGAAACGAGAAACACTTATGAAGCTCATCAAACTTCCATGTATAAAACACTAAATTAAGGACCAGATGCAATTACCTTTCGTATAAACAGGATAGGGAAAAAAAGCGGCAAAACATTTAGCAGAAGACACCAAGGGGACAATCAAAAACCATAAAACGACAATAAACAGAAAACGCCATGCCCAAAATATAAAAATTAAAAAAAAAAAAAAAAAAACAGTCAACAAAACCTGCACAATACCAGACTAGAGATTGAGCAACATAAACCAACCCAAGAACCGGGGAAGACCTCAGATGCCCAGGAATGGTATGGTAATTCTTCTCCACTAGTGGCACCCGAAGCGTTGTTCGGAGCAGGTAAATATCCCGTGATATGACAGCCTCCATGGATCACTTCCAAAAACACGACACTAACCAACCTTCACCCACCTGACAATAATCAGTAAAACACCTCCGTATTTAAAAAACAGAGGGGATACTAAAAACCATACAGCAAAGAAAGACAGACAACACTATTGTCAAACGAAGAATGATACACAGCAGTCAAGAAAACAATCTAAAGAAAGACAACATTTGAGCAAAACAAACCGCACCGAAAACACTCAATACATAAATATTAAAAAGTAAGATTGAAGCCTATGCCAACAATGTATGTAACTTTTATAAGGTTTAAACAATATCCGACCATGCTTAAAGCTTGCTTTCAAGAATGAATATATGATGCCTGTAGAGTTCGACGACGTTTTACATGTTTGTAATTATAAAGTATTTGTATTTGTATTCGTATTCGTATCCTTTTTGTTCATGATTACAATAATGACTTCTCCCTTTTTGAATTTACCTTGGACTTCCGTTTTTTGTTAATACATTTTTTATACTAAATTTATTATAATTCAAAATGGATGTTTACGAAATAAAAAGTAATGTACGTTCGTCAATATGTTTTATCTACTATATCTTAAAAGGAAACTTGTACGTTTTCGTTAATTAAAGATTTGATTGAATGAAACACATTTAAAAAATGTTTTCAGATTACCTGTACGATCAATTACATGGTTGTAGCAATGATGTATTTTTGTTTACAAATGTAAGGGTAATTAGAAATTATACTTAATTAATTCGATTTTTTATTCATTTTTAACTTATTCACACCATAAAATATTACATTACATTCTCATAGTTCTGATGTTGGCCTCTTAGTCAGTCCATACTATTTGTACAATCCTTTCAATCCTTTCATGCACAAATTTAGACACCTTGGCATTTAAATAAATGACCCTTATTATTTGAAACTTTTCACACTTTTCATGTTTAGGTCGAGGTGTATTCGACTTATGAGTTTTAATTCTATTGGAATCTTCCTTCAACTTTTTTACCGAAGGCAAGCTACGAGTACTTAGCGTGGTGATATAGAAGTCATGTTTTCCTACTTAGTATTGGCGGGTGTACTACTTATTCTGTTAATACGATCATATAATATTTGATGGAAATAAATGAAGGAGGATATTTGCTACTGTTTGTGACGGTCATATTTTCTTGTAATTGCATTTATAGCCGACTTATACCCGAATTGTCATTTAGGGGCCTTTTATAGCTGACTGTGCGGTATGGGCTTTGCTCATTGTTGAAAGCCGTACGGTGACCTATAGTTGTTAATTTCTGTGTCATTTGGTCTCTTGATGAGAGTTGTCTCATTGGCAATCATACTACATCTTCTTTTTTATATTAAATAAGGTAAGATAATGGAAGAGCTTGATATTACAAGGATAAATAGTTTCTGAGAAACAAATACATTGTTATATTGTATATGCATGATATGCATTACATTCACGTGTTTGACATTGACAGATATTTGGTGATGTTAAAATGTAAAGGAAAACGGAACTACTAGTAGGGATCCCAGTCATCAAAGTTGAACGATTTGGGTTAACGGAATAACATACGGCTGTATTTGATATCATTAAAAAGAGCAAAACAATTTGCAAATACTATTAACTGTGTGCTATTCCGTTAACTTGAACTCGTAAACTAGAGGCCTTTTTGACACTTGGCACCCTACTATACGTTAAGTTAACCTTGATGATAAAGCTAGAATTAAGATTTTATCAAAGAAAGGAGGTGTTAAGTATACACTGTTCCGAAATGTTAGTATAACTTTATGACAATTCTTTGCGTCACAATTGTCAGCATTGATTTAAAATTTAATGTTGAGCAGTAATATGAATGACATTTGAGCTGATAAAAAAGACCGTGATTATCTCGTTATTATGACCGAATTAGAATTTGTAGGTCAGATGATAATAATCATTTATAAAACAAACAAAACATTTAAAATGATGAGTGGTCTCGTCGAATTGTAAGATAGGTGACTCTGACATTCAATGGTTTTTAGATTGCTGCAGATATGCTATTTAGATGAACACATCTAAGGTAGTGGATGAATATAAATGCTAGGGATGTTTGGAAAGAAAATATTTTCTCCAATGGTATTGAAGGAAGTTTTTTGGTGTACTTTGGGTTATTGACAATAGAATGCCGTGATGGCTGTCGCGTTTGTACTTAAAAAGTTCTCCATCTGATTGTTAGATTGTAATTAGAACAAGCAATTTAATATACAACTTTATTCAGTGCTTACTGCTAATTATACAATATTCACACATCTAAACATATCTAACATAATAAGCAATCATCATTACTCTATTGAATTAATCGTGTTAATCAGCTCAGTGTAAAATAATTATATAAAGCAAGATGCTGAAGACTCCCAAAATATGTTCACAATAATCAAAAGATGGAGAGAAACCTTGATCACGCCAATTTTGAATAAAATAATGAGTGCCCTGATAATGCAATAGGAGCATGGCTCTTGTAAAAACAATTGGTCAGCATTAAAACATATATATTTTGAAATAAAAACAAATGGACAGACTTTCAAAGATAAAAATGTGTCAATAATTAAAATATAAGTAACCTGCTATCTACATAACCTTTAATCTAACACTTTTTATCTAAGCACCCCCTTTTCCTTAAGTTTGACATGTCACTACAAAGTATGATGATTAAAATTAAAGTAGGTGTTAGCACTAAAATCTTTACAAAGGGATAGCAAAAGTATTGTGTACGAGTCATTCAGTTTTGAATAATTCCAAAAATCCTGCAATGGGGAACTTGTTGGAGTACCGAAATGACACTAGATTTCTTGACTAAGTACAAAAACTGTAACGTTGTACCGCGATCTTCGGCTAATTTCCTAGCTGGCATAGTTTGAGATCAGGCAGACTGTGTAACTACCTTAGTTTGAGATCAGACAGACTTTTCTGTTTTGATTTCCGTGCTCACACGGATGAATGTATTTCATAATATTTTTGGATCTCCATATTTTTGGTCAAGAATTAGTTGAAAAAAGATTAACATAACATATATGTATACAATAAACTAGGTTAGTTAACATCTGCTGAGTGGCACATGTGTATATACTATATAGTCAAGCAGAAGTAGAAAGCATGTGAAAATTTCTAACAATCTATCAATTTGTTTTGTAGTAAACAATATTTAAAGATGAAAAATATTATATCATGTTTAAAAATAATCTTATAAATTGAAATTGAAAGATTAACAGATACTGTAGCATACCTATACCATAAAATTATTTCTATAGACAATGAATGATGATGAAATTCATATCTATTTCTATTTTACTTTAATTTGTGCAATACTGCATGTACTTTAAACAACATCAAACACTATTACATATAATTGTCTACGACATCAAAGATAAAATAGATAATGTTATTGATAGTTCCTGAGCAATATTGTTTTCAATTAGCTTCAGTTTTAGTTGGTACTGAAAATAAATAAATTACATGAATGCGGTTATAAGAATTAATTAATTGAATTATTGGAAGTTATGAAATTATTTTTTTTAAAACATATATCGAATTTTAGACGAGCATTGCTTTTGTTATTCAAGGCACTTTTAAATTCTTGTGACACCTCGTAACTATACTAAACAACTACAAAAACACTATCATCGTTACAATTTATTTTATTCTTTTGATTTTGTCGATTAAATATGGGGAACTACAATGATTTTGTACCTTGTCGTATTTAGAATTTTGAATGCGCTACCATTTCTTAAATTGTTTTTGTTTAATATTACATAGATTGGAGAAGAGTTGACATCTTTACTTGAAAAAGTCTTAAATTAAACGAAAGTTGATAATTTTTGGAACTAAAGAGCATTGCCTATAATTGCTTACATCCGCTTCATTTGAACTTTGGTGGAAAGTTGTCTCATTGGCAATCATACCACATCTCCTTATTTTATACCTCAAGTTTAATGTTGCCTAAAAAATAAGAAAACACACACAACGGTATACTACTGGAGCATTTATTTCACCTATAGCATCAATAAGTGGTATTCATTATGTTCAGGAAAGTTTCGAATTGATTTCTTCAGGAAGGTTGGCTGGCTGTTGGCTGGCCATTTCACGTCCACTGGCAGTTATTACATGCACAATTCAGGACGCAAATATGTTGATGGGATACAAAAACGAACCCTGCTATGTATTGAACCAGCAATCTAAGCAGTATTTTTGACGTGCATTCCCGTTCAAAAGATAGGCATATCACCCTTACCAGAAACAGTTTGCCGACACCGAGCAGATAAGTCCCTTCACTTCCAAATACCGTGTGCTTAGCGGCGGAGAAGCAAACATACTAATTTTCATGTTTTTGTATGGATCCAAATCTTGGAACGAAATAAAGAACTCCCACTCGAAAGCAATAACGTAACCACGACAACACAAGGTGATTGATTTCCTCAGCCTTTTATATATCAAATGAATGTAATAATATTACAACGAGAAAATTCAAAATTCAGATAAGTCAGGTCAGTATATTGGACTCCAATTTAACTTTTTGGATGAGTTCTTTTATGATAGGATGATATCTGATTCAAAGTCATTATTTGAACTAGATTTAATAAAACGGATAATAAAATATTTTCAATGCGCCAATATCCGTCCAATTCATATTTCCTCTTCAACTTAATAACATACTATCTTTTTTAAGTTCATTGGCAATTAAAAGAAAACTTATTTATCGGTAGCTTCTCCCCCAAAATAACATGAATTAAAACATAATGTAGAGAAAAAAAAAGGAAAGAAAAATGAGCGAATGATATGAGTGACGACAAATTTCTATCTATGATAAAAGGAAAATTATGATATGATTTTCAATATTATAACAAGTATCTACCAGAGTAAGGACCAACTGGACATCTACAAGTAAAACTTTCATCAACCAACAAACACGTTTATCGTTTTGTAAGCTACAACACCCCCGCTCAAATCAAAAGTGTGTTCTATGGTAATTTTAATCAATTCAAATAAACAAAATGCTGTTTATTAACGCGTAAAAATAATAAAAAGAGTTTACTTCTGAAATATATTTATTTACACCAACTTGGCACCTGCACACTTACCTATTTCTTGTTTATTTGATGAAAGTTGTGTTTGGTTTCATTAGACTTGACATAACGTAGATATCAGCATTATTAGATCAGAATTCAATTATTTATGCTACATGTATGTTGGAGAATCTGCTCATTTATTGAAATTAAGGTAGATCGGGTGTCTTTGTCTGAGCATTCTTTTTGAGCATATTGCAAAAATACTTTTTTGGTTTAATAATAGATTACCAAGGATTCAATATACAACAGAAGACATTTATAGATTAAACTATCAAAATGTTAGGTGTCGTTAAGTGTATTCAATATTATCAGAAAAAATCCTTTTGAAATCAAGGGCAGATAATTATAATGAATTTGGTAGGACAATTTATGTTGTTTTTGATTTTTCACGAAAATGAGGCAAGTGGCCCCCATTTTTATTTGATCATTCGGAAATATTTATGAATTTTTTCATTGAAATTTAACCAATTTTATCGTTTAATGTTTCCTCACTAAGGAAAAAAATATGTTTCTCCTATTTAACCCCTATACAATAACAGTGATTTCGTTAATTTCAATGTATTTCAACGAAAAAAACAAGATTCGTGACCTCCAGTATTCATATTGAAATGTGAAAGTCTTCTACAGATGTTTAAGAGAAAAAAAATCGTCGAATATTTAGATACCCCAGCTACTTTAAGTAAAACATAATTTGTATTTAAAAAACGATGGCTAAAGTGAAATAAAATTGTATGTAAATCGCACTATTTTAAGCCTCGTTCACATGCAAGCATTTGCATATATATGCTTATTCACCCCAGGTTTTTGGTGGGGATCGTGTTGCTCAGTATCTAGTTTTCTATTTTGTGTTTTGTATACTATTGTTTGTCTTTTTGGTCTTTTACGTTTTTTGCCATGGCGTTGCTAGTTTATTTTCGAATTATGAGTTTAAATGTCCCTTTGTTATCTCTAGCCTCTCTTTTATATACATATCTATGTAGAAATTCACAGAACTGTCAAACAATTTTCCCTAGATCTAGATAAACCTTCATTAACTGTTCCCAAATGAATTATAAAATTATGGTCTGACAGTGTATGCATGCGGCTTGCAACATAAAGGAGTTACAATTTAATGTATCAATCAATTAGTAAAAAAATATAAAAGTTCCTATGCAATAACCCATACAATTTCACCTTACCCAAGACATTGCAGTGTCATACGATAAAATAACCCACATAACTGCACCATAACCAAGGCACTGCAATGTAATACGATGAAATAACCAATATAACTTCACTATACCCAGGCACTGCAGTGTAATACGATAAAATAACCAATATAAATTCACCATACCCAAGACACTGCAGTATAATAAGATAAAATAACCCGTATAACTTCATCATACCCAAGACACTGCAGTGTAATACGATAAAATAATCCATATAACTTCACCATACCCAAGACACTGCAGTGTAATACGATAAAATAATCCATATAACTTCACCATACCCAAGACACCGAAGTGTAATACGATAAAATAATCCATATAACTTCACCATACCCAAGACACTGAAGTATAATACGATAAAATAATCCATATAATTTCATCATACCCAAGACACGGCAGTGTAATACGACAAAATAATCCATAAAACTTCACCATACCCAAGACACTGAAGTGTAATACGATAAAATAACCCATATAACTTCACCATACCCAAGACAAGGCGTTCGCACGCTGAACATGCAAAACAATAACATCATTAAGCTTTCAATGACAGCTAACGGTACCAAATATGCAAGCTGTAATTTCATGTGTCCATCGCAGACTTCTTTGATTGGCACATTATTGACTACAACAATATCATCGTTCCAATATTCATTTATTATTTTCGAAAGACAATATATGGCAGCCAATAAAGTGTAGATGATTCATAGAAATGTATATAAAACGTTACGGAAAATGTATTTCATTCTATATGGAGTTGATATCACTTTCAAGTTATGTATATTTTTCCAATTATTCGACAGACCTAAACAAGAGTTAGAACAAAACCATCAGAAATATAAACCCTTATAATGCTTCACTTTACCATCCTGAATGAGTTATCTTATAAATAGATGAATTAATAAATATATTTCCCAAACGCATTAAAAGGAAACAGCATAAAAAAGAATGTCCGGATCAAGCAAGAAAGCAATTTGAAATTCTCTTTTAACCAGAATAATTCAGTCGTTATATTCCGCTGATCTACGATCACTACATTAACCTCGCAAGTCGGAGAGATCGATTACAGGGAAAGATTAAATTATTCAAGTTAATCTTCTTTCTGACTTCATAATGGACCAATAAAAGCATAATTACAAATTTCCCTTAAAAGTTCCATTCATTATACAGGTAACAACCAAGTACTGTACATTATAATGGTAATAACCAAGTACTGTACATTATACAGGTAACAACCAAGTACTGTACATTATAATGGTAATAACCAAGTACTGTACATTATACAGGTAATGACCAAGTACTGTACATTATACCGGTAATAGCCAAGTACTGTACATTATACCGGTAATAGCCAAGTACTGTACACTATACAGGTAATAACCAAGTACTGTACATTATACTGGTAATAACCAAGTACTGTACATTATACAGGTAATAACCAAGTACTGTACATTATACCGGTAATAACCAAGAACTGTACATTATACTGGTAATAACCAAGTACTGTACATTATACAGGTAATAACCAAGTACTGTACATTATACAGGTAATAACCAAGTACTGTACATTATACAGGTAATAACCAAGTACTGTACATTATACCGGTAATAACCAAGTACTGTACATTATACAGGTAACAACCAAGTACTGTACATTATACTGGTAATATCCGAGTTCTGTACATTATACAGGTAATAACCAAGTACTGTACATTATACAGGTAACAACCAAGTACTGTACATTATACAGGTAATAACCAAGTACTGTACATTATACAGGTAATGACCAAGTACTGTACATTATACAGGTAATAACCAAGTACTGTACATTATACAGGTAACAACCAAGTACTGTACATTATACAGGTAATAACCAAGTACTGTACATTATACAGGTAACAACCAAGTACTGTACATTATACAGGTAATAACCAAGTACTGTACATTATACAGGTAATAACCAAGTACTGTACATTATACAGGTAATAACCAAGTACTGTACATTAAACTGGTAATAGCCAAGTACTGTACATTATACAGGTAATAACCAAGTACTGTAGATTATACTGGTAATAGCCAAGTACTGTACATTATACAGGTAATAGCCAAGTACTGTACATTATACAGGTAATAACCAAGTACTGTACATTATACAGGTAATAACCAAGTACTGTACATTAAACTGGTAATAGCCAAGTACTGTACATTATACAGGTAATAGCCAAGTGCTGTACATTATACAGGTAATAGCCAAGTACTGTACATTATACTGGTAATAACCAAGTGCTGTACATTATACAGGTAATAGCCAAGTACTGTACATTATACAGGTAATAACCAAGTACTGTACATTATACAGGTAATAACCAAGTACTGTACATTAAACTGGTAATAGCCAAGTACTGTACATTATACAGGTAATAGCCAAGTACTGTACATTATACAGGTAATAGCCAAGTACTGTACATTATACAGGTAATAGCCAAGTACTGTACATTATACAGGTAATAACCAAGTACTGTACATTATACAGGTAATAACCAAGTACTGTACATTATACAGGTAATAACCAAGTACTGTACATTAAACTGGTAATAGCCAAGTACTGTACATTATACAGGTAATAGCCAAGTACTGTACATTATACAGGTAATAGCCAAGTACTGTACATTATACAGGTAATAACCAAGTACTGTACATTATACAAGTAATAACCAAGTACTGTACATTATACAGGTAATAGCCAAGTACTGTACATTATACAGGTAATAGCCAAGTACTGTACATTATACAAGTAATAACCAAGTACTGTACATTATACAAGTAATAACCAAGTACTGTACATTATACAGGTAATAGCCAAGTACTGTACATTATACAGGTAATAGCCAAGTACTGTACATTATACAGGTAATAACCAAGTACTGTACATTATACAAGTAATAACCAAGTACTGTACATTATACAGGTAATAGCCAAGTACTGTACATTATACAGGTAATAGCCAAGTACTGTACATTATACAGGTAATAACCAAGTACTGTACATTATACAAGTAATAGCCAAGTACTGTACATTATACAGGTAATAGCCAAGTACTGTACATTATACAGGTAATAACCAAGTTCTGTACATTATACAGGTAATAACCAAGTACTGTACATTATACAGGTAATAGCCAAGTACTGTACATTATACAGGTAATAGCCAAGTACTGTACATTATAAGGTAATAACCAAGTTCTGTACATTATACAGGTAATAGCCAAGTACTGTACATTATACAGGTAATAGCCAAGTACTGTACATTATACAGGTAATAACCAAGTACTGTACATTATACAAGTAATAACCAAGTACTGTACATTATACAGGTAATAGCCAAGTACTGTACATTATACAGGTAATAACCAAGTTCTGTACATTATACAGGTAATAACCAAGTACTGTACATTATACAGGTAATAGCCAAGTACTGTACATTATACAGGTAATAGCCAAGTACTGTACATTATAAGGTAATAACCAAGTTCTGTACATTATACAGGTAATAACCAAGTACTGTACATTATACAGGTAATAGCCAAGTACTGTACATTATACAGGTAATAACCAAGTACTGTACATTATAAGGTAATAACCAAGTACTGTACATTATACAGGTAATAGCCAAGTACTGTACATTATACTGGTAATAACCAAGTACTGTACATTATACAGGTAATAACCAAGTACTGTACATTAAACAGGTAATAACCAAGTACTGTACATTATACAGGTAATAACCAAGTGCTGTACATTAAACAGGTAATAGCCAAGTACTGTACATTATACTGGTAATAACCAAGTGCTGTACATAATACTGGTAATAACCAAGTTCTGTACATTATAAGGTAATAACCAAGTTCTGTACATTATACAGGTAATAACCATTATACAGGTAATAACCAAGTACTGTACATTATACAGGTAATAACCAAGTGCTGTACATTATACAGGTAAAAACCAAGTACTGTACATTATACCGGTAATAACCAAGTACTGTACATTATACAGGTAATAACCAAGTACTGTACATTATACAGGTAATAACCAAGTGCTGTACATTAAACAGGTAATAGCCAAGTACTGTACATTATACTGGTAATAACCAAGTACTGTACATTATACTGGGAATAGCCAAGTACTGTACATTATACAGGTAATAACCAAGTACTGTACATTATACAGGTAATAACCAAGTACTGTACATTATACAGGTAATAACCAAGTGCTGTACATTATACAGGTAAAAACCAAGTACTGTACATTATACAGGTAATAACCAAGTACTGTACATTATACAGGTAATAACCAAGTACTGTACATTATACCGGTAATGACCAAGTACTGTACATTATACAGGTAATGACCAAGTACTGTACATTATACAGGTAATAACCAAGTACTGTACATTATACTGGTAATAGCCAAGTACTGTACATTATACTGGTAATAACCAAGTACTGTACATTATACAGGTAATGACCAAGTACTGTACATTATACCGGTAATAGCCAAGTACTGTACATTATACAGATAATAACCAAGTACTGTACATTATACCGGTAATAACCAAGGACTGTACATTATACAGGTAATGACCAAGTACTGTACATTATACAGGTTATAACCAAGTACTGTACATTATACAGGTAATGACCAAGTACTGTACCTTATACAGGTAATGACCAAGGACTGTACATTATACAGGTAATAGCCAAGTACTGTACATTATACAGGTAATAACCAAGTACTGTACATTAAACTGGTAATAGCCAAGTACTGTACATTATACAGGTAATAACCAAGTACTGTACATTAAACTGGTAATAGCCAAGTACTGTACATTATACAGGTAATAACCAAGTGCTGTACATTATACAGGTAATAACCAAGTACTGTACATTATACAGGTAATAACCAAGTACTGTACATTATACAGGTAATAACCAAGTACTGTACATTATACAGGTAATAACCAAGTACTGTACATTATACAGGTAATAACCAAGTACTGTACATTATACTGGTAATAGCCAAGTACTGTACATTATACCGGTAATAACCAAGTACTGTACATTATACAGGTAATGACCAAGGACTGTACATTATACAGGTAATAGCAAAGAACTGTACATTATACAGGTAATAACCAAGTACTGTACATTAAACTGGTAATAGCCAAGTACTGTACATTAAACAGGTAATAACCAAGTACTGTACATTAAACTGGTAATAGCCAAGTACTGTACATTATACAGGTAATAACCAAGTGCTGTACATTAAACTGGTAATAACCAAGTACTGTACATTATACAGGTAATGACCAAGTACTGTACATTATACTGGTAATAGCCAAGTACTGTACATTATACAGATAATAACCAAGTACTGTACATTATACCGGTAATAACCAAGGACTGTACATTATACAGGTAATGACCAAGTACTGTACATTATACAGGTTATAACCAAGTACTGTACATTATACAGGTAATGACCAAGTACTGTACATTATACAGGTAATGACCAAGGACTGTACATTATACAGGTAATGACCAAGTACTGTACATTATATAGGTTATAACCAAGTACTGTACATTATACCGGTAATAACCAAGTACTGTACATTATACTGGTAATAGCCAAGTACTGTACATTATACCGGTAATAACCAAGTACTGTACATTATACTGGTAATAACCAAGTACTGTACATTATACCGGTAATAACCAAGTACTGTACATTATACAGGTAATAACCAAGTACTGTACATTATACAGGTAATAACCAAGTACTGTACATTATACTGGTAATAGCCAAGTACTGTACATTATACCGGTAATAACCAAGTACTGTACATTATACTGGTAATAACCAAGTACTGTACATTATACCGGTAATAACCAAGTACTGTACATTATACAGGTAATAACCAAGTACTGTACATTATACAGGTAATAACCAAGTACTGTACATTATACCGGTAATAACCAAGTACTGTACATTATACAGATAATAACCAAGTACTGTACATTATACAGATAATAACCAAGTACTGTACATTATACTGGTAATATCCAAGTTCTGTACAGTATACTGGTAATAACCAAGTACTGTACATTATACAGGTAATAGCCAAGTACTGTACATTATACAGGATATAGCCAAGTACTGTACATTATACCGGTAATAGCCAAGTACTGTACATTATTGACTACTGATTTCAACATAGTTTATTCAGGAAATCATTTTTCTATTCTTTTTTTCTTTTTTTTTCGAATATTCAAAACTACCATTAAAAGCAGATAAAAAAAAACGGATGAAATTTGAACGGGAAAGGTGGAAATTTTAAAAAATGAAGAAATTTAACCCCGTCTCATGTTCTCGTGTCTGTGACAAGTCATAAAGTCTTTTAACAAATCTTCATGTTTTTGTTTTGTCATATAGTGTTGATGGTACAATTTTCGTAATCTCTGCTAAATTTATTCACATGCACTTTTCTAGACTTTATGAGCTTGACATGTTGTGTAGACCAGTGTCTTTAGTTGACCACTTTAAGTACAATTAAAGCAATTATACACAATTTCTGATAAGTATTGTTTAAATTAAAAAAAAAAACTAATTAAAGAATGCTCACAGTTATTTAAGGCATGCTCAAAGATTGTTTTCTTTGCTAAAATGATGAAACAATACCGTCCATCACTAACAATGGTGTTCTACTCTATGCGACTGTCATACAAGTGAGGGGTTTAGCTAGCTATAAAACCAGGTTTAATCAACCATGTTCTACGTAAGTAAATGCCTGTACCAAGTCAGGAATATGACAGTTGTTTTACATTCGATTGATGTGATTGAGCTTTTGATTTTGCCATTTGATAAGGGACTTTCCGTTTTGAATTTTCCGCGGAGTTCGAGGTTTTTGTTATTTTACTTTTTTCTTAAATTTCAAACTGGTATAAATTGGCTTAAAAACTGGGAACAACACATTATTTTTAACAGGTTCTGTGACGTCATCAGTTCTGAACAGGTTTCGTTTATACAGATATATTATATGATTCAGTATAAAATCACAAATGTAAGTAGATTTGTTCTATTTTACTACTTGTTATTATAATGTTCATTCAAAGTGTTGAATTATTCGGTAGATTGGTATAATCGAATCATAGCATGCAAACTTGTGAATGCTTTCCACATCTCATGAAAGTAATACTAACCCAAAAGATCAAATAAGAGCCGCTCTGATACATGTTTTCCGGGTAACATATCAATGAAATCGTTTTCATAGAGTATAAAATGCATTTCTGTGTTGTTTTTTTTTTGTTTATTTTTTTTCTTTAAATCGACTGTATTTGAACAGTGTCATTAAAACCACGTCATGGTTCATTAAAACAAAGTGACATGTAGAAAACAGAAGACACGAAACACTGCAATGAAATATTTATTTTCCCACACTTTAAAAAAGAGTATCACATAACAATTGTTGTCAAACAAAAGAGAGAAAACCTCACACATAAAAGTTAATGTATTTATGAGAGATGTTTTATTTTAGCGTCAATTTGTACATTATATTGATTTGTATTTTAAGTGCTGTATATTTCTTTCAGACTTAAAGGTGATATGTTGTATCCTTTCAACCCTAAAATTGACGAGATTGTTCGTGAAAACTGTTTTCAATTACGGAAGGAAACACTAATAGTACGGAAGCGTATTAGCGCCGCATAACTTTTTCTTTTTTATATTTCTTTCTATGTTTGCGTTATAATGCCAACCTTAACGTTTTAACGCAAACCTCTTCGAAATAACGCAAACAATTGGTTGATCTTTTCAAGCTTTCCATCTGTTATAACGCAAACCTTTGCGTTTTAACACAAATATTTGCGAAATAACGCACACCTTTGCGAAATAACGCCAACCTTTCAATTTTAACGCAAACCTTTGCAAAATAACGCAAACAGCCGGTTTATCTTATTTCTTATTTTAAGTTTAAAGCGAACCATCTGTTATAAATGGAGGAGACTGCATCTATTACATTTTATCACTCTTGGTACTAATGGCAAAGTAAAATGCTGTGACTGTTAAGCACATATCATGGCATAATAATGAGCAGGAGAATATTACAAAGAAATTGAGAAAATTGAAGATATACCTTAGAAAATAAAAAATCAACCCTGTCAATGTAGCCGAATTTAAATATACTTTCAAAGTAAGCGCTGGTATGAGCATTGTGTAAATATAAAAATAAGAAGATGTGGTATGATTGACAATGAGACAACTCCACAAGAGACCAAACAAGCTAACCAAGCATCTTAAATAGCTACCGTACTAGACTGAAATTAAAAGAGGGGCTAAAGATACCAGAGGGACAGTTAAATTCATAGATAGAAGATAAACTGACAACGCCATGGCTAAAAAATAAAAAGACAAACAGACAAATAATAGTACACAAGACGCAACATAGAAAACTAAAAACTAAGCAACACGAACCCCACCAAAATCTGGGGGTGATCTCAGGTGCTCCGGAAGGGTAAGCAGATCCTGCTCCACATGTGGCACCAGTCGTGTTGCTAATGTTATTACAAATCCGGTAAATAGTCTAATTCGGTAGGTCACATTCGTGGTGAAAAAGGAAGCGGATTGTAGTTACGACATAAGGAACATATCCAATATCATCTGTGAAACGGTTATTCCATAACGGTCAACCAACTCGTGATGGCGTTCGTAAAATTTACGAAGGGATGATTTCAACTTCACCATTTGGAACTCTTGGTTTAATAGCTTCCTTGTGAGCAGCAACCCTCTATCAAGGAAATCATGATAGGAAAAACAAGCCCGGGAATATCGTATCAATTGGGAGATATATACTCCGAAAGCAGGCGTTGTGGAATGTTGCTACATAGAAATGGAAAGTTCACAATTGGGAAGCTGAAATCATCTCTTTTGTCGTAAAGTTTTGTTTTCAACCGACCCTCATTGTCAATTTCTAGATGTAAGTCAAGATATGAGGCAGACTTAACTGTATCTGTTGTATCCTTTATCTCTAGTTCGATGCATATGGGATAGATGCGTTCAACATAGTCACCAAATTTTGAATTATTTAGTGAGAGAACATCATCTATACAGCGGAAAGTAAAGTTAAAGAATATTGCTAACTTCTTATCTTTCTTCCTAAGAAGTTTTTGTATGAAGTCAGCCTCATAATAATAAAGAAACGAGTCGGCAAGAAGAGGGGCACAAAAAAACCCCATGATTTTTAGCAAGTATTCTTTTTATCATATTCTGGGATTTCAAAAAACGATTTCTAACGTACAAATTATTTTTTTTTGTATTAAATAAGCCGAAAGATCATTTTGCTTATTTGACTTTGTCATTTCACAATTGACTAAGTATTTGGTTTTTTTTTTTTTTTTTGCTCTTTTCTAATTTGTCACTTTCCGTTTATCAAAATTTTCGAAATCTTCGCCTTTCAATTATGAAAAGTAGCAAATTGTCGTCCCTGGATAGGTTGCGCCGTGGTAGCCGGTCCTGTTTATTTCCCTATACATTTAATATTGTCAAGTCTATATTGAAAACAACGTTCAAACCTATGATTGCGTTGGATAAAAACCGCAATTTTTATACGTGTGCATGCAAAACAAATTTCTTGGTAGAGGGGTCTAAATACAGCACAAACAACATTTTCCAAAAGACCAAAAAATGAAAAAGTATATTTTAACAAAACGCATTTGACTAACAGGTCCAACAACTGATGTTAATAAACCCTGCTGACTGCCATGGCGATTGCCAAATAAACGGATCACAAGATGTAACAAAATGGATCTTATATATTAATTTAATACCAAACAGAAAACATTAAACTTGCGGAGAAGATGGTAAACCGCAAACATGAGGTGCAAAAATTTGTACACCATATCCGGATTTCGACAATTAATGTCTCTTCAGTGATGTTAGGAATCTAAACAGTATTTGGAAGGCCATATAATTTACCTCAATTTAGGATAGACTCTTGAATTTTGAAGAGTCGAAATAGGATGAACGGATCATATAAACCCGAAGGAAAATATAATACAAGCCCAAACGAAAAAATATAAACAAGCCTTAATTGAAAACAACGTTCAAACCTATGATTGCGTTGGATAAAAACCGCAATTTTTATACGTGTGCATGCAAAACAAATTTCTTGGTAGAGGGGTCTAAATACAGCACAAACAACATTTTCCAAAAGACCAAAAAGTGAAAAATTATATTTTAACAAAACGCATTTGACTTACAGGTCGAACAACTGATGTTCTTAAACCCTGCTGACTGCCATGGCGATTGCTAAATAAACGTATCACAAGATGTTACAAAATGGATCTTTATTATATATTTATACCATTAACTACATTATCTATCATGTTAAATTTATATAATTGTCTGATACAAAACTCATTCTTAATTTGTGTATAATTGCGATACAAGTATTTCCTTCTTCGTATGTATATTTATGATAATGATTTGGCCTTATGTTCATTGTCCTACTCTTAACTAAATCACAACAAATTTTACAAGCAGGCGGACATGCAAATGCTGATATTTACAAAATACTGCTTTCAAATTATATAATAAATATAAAATGTAAGTTCAATGTAGTTTTTGATTATCAAATAAACAAAACTTAATTAATAATTAAAATCAAAATGTTTGCGAACGCAAATGTTTGATTCATTTCGCAAAAGTTTGCGTTATAATGCATAAGTTTGCGTTAAACGCAAACATAGAAAGAAATATATAAAAAAAGTTTGTGTGGCGCTAATACGCTTCCGTATATTATACAAAATTTTATCATAAAAAAAAATTAGAAATTATGGTGCGACCGACCTCAAACTTCGTTCAAGATGAATTAAATATATAAACCCTCAGCGGATTGCTCGCAAGTATGAATTTGCTGAAGCTGAGTACAAAGCTTATTTATATTACTCCTACTCTCGCGCTCTGGTTTCAGCATGTAAAATGGTCAAAAATTCATCCCCAAAATGTATGCTAGACATTTTGTTAAATGGATACACCACAATTAAAGAAAGTGAAACATTGACATCCAAGTTAAAAGCCACTTCCTCAAGACTTAAGTATGCCCTTCCAAAAGCCGTTTGGCTTCGAATATGTTACAAAATGAGTGATATATATATATATATATACCAAATACTGTTTCGATCCCTAGCATCACTGAAGAGACATTAATTGTCGAAATCCGGATATGGTGTACTAATTTTTGCACCTTTTGTTTGCGGTATACCATCTTTTCCGCAAGTTTATTGTTTTCTGTTTGGTATAAGATTTATAATTTTTAAAGATCCATTTTGTTACATCTTGTGATCCGTTTATTTGGCAATCGCCAATGGCAGTCAGCAGAGTTAAAGAACATCAGTTGTTCGACCTGTAAGTCAAATGCGTGTTGTTAAAATAGACTTTTACACTATTTTGGTCTTTTGGAAAATGTTGTTTTGTGCTGTATTTAGACCCCTCTACCAAGAAATTTGTTTTGCATGCACACGTATAAAAATTGCGGTTTTTATCCAACGCAATCATAAGTTTGAACGTCGTTTTCAATTTAGACTTGTTTATATTTTTTCGTTTGGGCTTGTATTATATTTTCCTTCGGGTTTATATGATCCGTTCATCCTATTTCGACTCTTTAAAATTCAATAGTCTATCCTAAATTGAGATAAATTTTATGGCCTTCCAAATACTGTTTCGATCCCTAACATCACTGAAGAGACATTAATTGTCGAAATCCGGATATGGTGTACTAATTTTTGCACCTTTTGTTTGCGGTATACCATCTTTTCCGCAAGTTTATTGTTTTCTGTTTGGTATTAAATTTATAATTTTTAAAGATCCATTTTGTTACATCTTGTGATCCGTTTATTTGGCAATCGCCAATGGCAGTCAGCAGGGTTTAAGAACATCAGTTGTTCGACCTGTTAGTCAAATGCGTGTTGTTAAAATAGACTTTTACACTTTTTTGGTCTTTTGGAAAATGTTGTTTTGTGCTGTATTTAGACCCTTCTACCAAGAAATTTGTTTTGCATGCACACGTATAAAAATTGCGGTTTTTATTCAACGCAATCATAGGTTTGAACGTCGTTTTCAATTTAGACTTGTTTATATATATATATATATATATATATATATGATGCAAATATTCTGTAAATTGAATACATGATTGTCCCTTGTGTGTATGATATACATAGAGTAAATGCTTGGCAAAGTTAAGGTATAGGTTCAATACTGATTAACGTAACGTAGACAATATGACGCATATTATTTATAAAAAAAGGATTCCGCGAATAAAAATATATTATAGATTTGAAATTGTAGGGAAAAATAACGTTTACACAATTTATACATCAAATTATTCGAGTTCAACTACCTCTCATTCTATACATTATTCATTAATATTGATATCAAAAGACGGATTACTAGTATTGTATACAAATTCTGCGAAATACACAATTTGGAGCTTGAAAACTAAAGGAGGTTGGTCGAACAAGCAGTCCTTATAATTCAAACTTATCAAAGTCTGATTTAAAATGTGGACATACTTCAATGAGATGACAAACCAACGACACAAATAAAAAAAGACATCTAGAGTTCATCCTGCAGTCATCAATAATAGACAGGTGTCATAACAATACGTCAAGCTCTAAACTGTCCTGAGTCTGCAGAAAGCTGTAAATAGATTAAACAGAAACTATCATTTATCTTCCAATACTACAAATGTAACTACACATATTTAGACAACACTAATGATAGCTACTGAGGAGCTTCCTAACTTAGAACAGGCACATGTGTAAATGACACAATTCATATAGCTTTTATAGCCCAACCTTCATCTTTTTAAGCTACGATGTGGAGCATTTAATACTGCAAACAGAAAATGTTATCTTTACAAATGTATGTCAACACGGCTGAGCAGGATATCAAAACCTTCTTGGGCACTTGTTATCACTGCGATGGAGGATATTTAGCTAACGTTTTGAAGCAATTGTTATCACTCAAAAGCAGAATATACATGTAAAAAGGTTCACCCTATGAATATAATTAACATGAAACTGCATACAAATTTCAAATTTCAAATGCAGATCAATCATTTAAAATTGATGAAAGAAGATAGCAAAATATGCATGAATGAAACAGTGTCTTCTGCATGCATTCCAAATACCAGTAATATTTACAATATAAACCCTCTACAAACTTTTTTTTAATAAGTTTTCAGGTTTATGTTCGTATTCTGAATATTGATTTGAAACTATGAATATCATAATTATTCCTACACATCTATCAACATTTAACGCTCCATTTAAGAGATTATTTTAAAGATTTAATTATCACATACAAAAAAGACTGTTTAAAAAAGGATAGATTCAACTTCAATAAAAGTTTATTAGTACAATTAAAATAGCATCTCTCTTGTTCGCTTATGCTTTGAAAGTGAACAGGGTTTTCATCTACCTGTACACATATTTCTATTGTCGACTTTGATAAATTATGTTTTACATTATGAACTATCATCTCTAATATTAGGGTCTTATTCATACAAAGAGTGAACTTGCATTACTTAGTTTCCAACAATAGTAATGACACCATATAGTTGCAATGACAAAATTTATGGTATAGGTATTCTATCTAGTCCTTCCTGTAGCTCGGTGAATGTGGTGAACATTCTCAACTCTACTCCTCGACGTAGACGCAGTCATGATCATCGTCATTATACATCACCTACTCTCTCAATGATGTTTCTATTAATGACCTGCTGCCAATTATATGTAAGTCGTTAGATTATCATCACATTCGCACGAAGCTCTATTTATTACCCATTTCAAAACTTCATTCTCTGTACAACGTATGTTTGAAAACCACTGTTAAAAACCCCCCATTCAAACCAATACAAACTTACAGCTATCATATAGGATATTGCCTGTCACAGACTTTTTAAACCAGGTCGCATTGGAAAAGATAAAAAGGAGAAAAAATCCTGTCTTAAACCTCACTTTGCCAACAAAGGTCTCGATGTCATCAACTTGGGCAATATCCTTCATTATATATCAGTTCACTCCAAAATACTTCTCTATTTTAAAGATCAGTCTGTCCTTATGATTTCTTATACCAAGCCAATTGCAACTAACATTTTCAATTACAAACACGTGTTGCTGTTGAGATTGTCGCGGGAACATAACGTCCGTACTATTGTACTTGTCCATTGTCGACGTCGTATTGTCAGTGACGTCGCCTTGGGCGGAAATACGTTAGTTGTATATAAAAAGTAATGGCTGAACAGTTGTCTTTATACACATTGCCTAACTATCATCTATATTTATGGTACCGTGACCAATGGATCTCGAAAAATTGAAATCAGTTCGATCTGGGAACAGAAGCGCTGTTACCAGACTATTCCGGAGATTAGATGAAGCAAAGGAGAATACGAATTTCGATGAAGAAGAAGTCATTGCAACGCTCGGAAAACTTGTGCAAAAACAAACATTGTTTGAGGACTTAAATGAACAAATTCTCAAGTTAACAGAACCGGATGATGTGGAAAATGAGATTATTGATTCAGATGAATATTCAGTGACTATGGAAACGAAGATTCGACACATACGTAAGTTGATACAAAATGTCCAAACCCCGCAGTCCCGTCATATTGAATCACATACTACAACTCACACGTTAAATCCAGAAACTATACCGTTTGTTCCAACGCACAACATAACCAACCCACACAACGCACAGTCCTTTGAAAACCCGTCTGTACAAGCCAGTCACACATTTAACACGCAACAAAGTACATTTTCGTCAACTAGTAATCAGAGTCACCGCCTACCAAAACTTTCGCTTCCAACCTTCTCAGGCAACATTTTAGAATGGCAAACTTTCTGGGACTCATATGAGTCGGCCGTACATCTTAATCTGTCACTTACAAATGTACAAAAATTTAATTACTTGAAAGCACAGCTAGAACATGAAGCACTAGGATCAATAGCAGGTTTCGCACTTACAAATGTAAACTACGATGAAGCCGTAAATTTGTTAAAAGAGAGGTTCGGTCAACAAGATAAAATCATAAATGCATACATGCAGGCATTATTAGAAATTCCTTCGCCTATAAATCAGTTAACAAGCTTACGAAGTTTTTACGATAAAATGGAAGGTTACGTCAGGGGATTAGAAGCTTTGGGTCAAACACAGGAAACATACGGTACGTTACTTGTTCCCATTATTATGAACAAATTACCCGGGGAAGTCAGAAAACATCTCGCGCGAGAACACAGAACAAAAACTTGGGTATTACGGGACCTCCGTAAAAGCATATTAGACGAGATAGATATAATGGACGCAGGACAAGAGATAGAGTCAACACACAATTTGCCCACAACATCGTCTTTCTTTGCCGGAGCGAAATCGCCGAAGTCCAAATCTTACAAGAATATTGAGACTAGACCTTGCGTTTTCTGTCACGAAATACACGCACCTACCCATTGCAGTAAAATAACCGACACAGAATCCCGTATGAACATAGTAAAACGTGATAAGTTATGCTTTAATTGCCTTGGTAAACACAGACTAAACGAATGTAAATCTAAACACACATGTAGACATTGTAATAAGAAACACCATACAAGCTTGTGTAATGTACGTCTAACAAACAGCATAAAACCAGTCCATGAGGTAAGCCATAGAAACGGGGGTAGTAACTCAGCACATACGAATTTCCGCGCGAAAGATAATCAGAGCAGCAACCCGCAAAACCCACCATCTTCAAATTCGACAAACGTTCACCTCGTAAATGATAGTCATACAACGGAACAAGATACTACCATTTTGTATTCACAATCGACAGAATCGCGATCAAATGTACTTTTGAAAACCGCCGTAGCACAAGTAGGGTCGAATCAGCTCTACACCGAGACAAACATTCTTTTTGACGAAGGAGCGCAAAGATCGTTTTTAACGCAGAACTTAGCGAATAAACTCAACTTACAGATAGAGGGAACAGAGATAATACATTTATCGGCATTTGGAGGTGAAGAGAAAAACGCGAGACACCTAGAAAAGACAACAATCTATCTGAAAACCGATGCAGGACACGTATTGCCAATCAAAGTACTGATAGTACCGATGATAGCCGTGCCTCTACAGAATCACATACGTAATATTGATACACAAAATGGTTATTTGCGTGGTTTAAAGTTAGCGCACACGATGACACAGCAAGATTCATTCGAAATATCGTTGTTAGTAGGCGCAGATCACTATTGGGACATTGTAGAAGACCATATAGTACGGGGAAACAGTCCGACCGCCGTGAAATCCAAGATCGGATATTTGCTTTCGGGACCTATATACGGTAAGAAAACTAACACGTCGAAAACTAGCATGTTTAATGTTCTAATATCACACAAAGTTGAAGAATACAATCTAGAGAGATTTTGGAATTTAGAATCAATAGGCATAAATAGTAAGGAGGTAGACGAAGACGGTGATGCATATATTAAAGCCTATCAGGACAGATCAATTGAGTTCCGAGAAAATAAATATTTCGCTAGGTTACCATGGAAAAAGGATCATGATGAATTGCCTACAAATTTAGCAGTCACGAAGAGAAGGACAGAAAACGTCATTAAAAGACTTACTCAAAACCCAGATATGTTAAAGAAGTACGGGAACATCATACAAGAACAGGAACGTAGGGGATTCATAGAGAAGGTGGATGAAACAGCAGAAACTTCAGAAAAACTACACTACATTCCTCATCATCCAGTACAGAAGGAATCAAGCACTACGCCTATCAGAATTGTTTACGACTGCAGTTGTCGCCAGTCGCCTAATTCGCAAAGCTTGAATGACTGCCTCTTGGATACACCGCCGAAGCTAAACGACCTGACAAAAATTCTGATGAGATTTAGAGCCAACCCTGTCGCCATAACAACGGATATTGAGAAAGCCTTTTTACATGTAGGATTAAACGAGGATGACCGAGACGCTACACGTTTCTTGTGGCTAAGTAACCCATCCGACCCAACAAGTTATTTACAGACTTACAGGTTCAAATCCGTCCTTTTTGGAACGACTTGTTCACCGTTTATACTAAACGCCACAATACTGAAACATTTACAACGTTACAACAGTAAAACAGCTACATTGATGGAAAGAGACTTGTACGTGGACAACATTCTGACAAGTTTACAGAACGAGGATGAGGCTGATACGTATTATAAGGAAGCGAGAACAATGATGAAAGACGCCGGATTCAACCTACGATCGTGGACGTCAAACAGTGAGAATATACGCAAGCTAGCCAAGACGGAAAATGTACTAGATATGGACATAAACACAAAAGTACTTGGTATGTTATGGAATAGCAAATCCGATGATCTGATGTACCAGAAATGTGATATTCCAATACGAGATATTGAAACAAAAAGGGAGATTTTGAAACATTCGTCGAAAATATACGATCCACTTGGAATACTCAGCCCGGTAACAATAAGAGCAAAGACACTTATACAGGATCTATGGAAAAGTAGACTGGATTGGGATGAACAAGTTCCGGAAAACTTTAAGGCTACTTGGATTAATGTAGCAAGGGACTTAGAGAAAGCGACACAAATCGTCTTTCCGAGATATTATTTCTCCGGTAATTCTACTTCGGAACAACTTGAACTACACGTATTTTGCGATGCCAGTCCAAAGGCGTATGGAGCGACCGCATATCTGAACAACGGAACCGAAACTGCGTTACTGATGGCAAAAAGCAGAGTAGCGCCAGTGAAAAACCTAACATTACCGCAACTAGAACTTATGGCCGCGGTTATTGGAACTAGACTAGCGTCACATGTCCAATCGACTTTCGAATGTAAAAACGTGGTTTTCTGGTCGGATAGCTGCATAGTATTGCACTGGTTAAAATCATCGAAACCGTTAAAACGATTTATTGCGAATCGAGTGAGAGAAATAACGGAATCTACAAATCAACATGAATGGAGATATTGTCCAACAGAATGCAATCCAGCCGATCTCTTAACAAGGGGAATTAACGCCGATCAATACATCGATAGTGTCATTTGGAAAAAAGGACCAAATTGGTTAACGGATCGCACAAAATGGCCAGAAATAACTCCCACAAGTAAAATGGTAATGACAATTACAGGAGAAAACGACGAAGAGGAATTTCTAAACAATGAAGTTCATACTGATCACTATGGTATTAGTAACGTTATAGACATTTCGAAATATGGGACTTTCAGGAAATTGATTCGAGTAACTGCTTACGTTCAGCGGTTCATATCTAACTGCCTATATACCAAACATCGGAGAAAAGGTGGAATTTTGACGACATATGATATAAATACCGCGGTGCGTTCATGGATATTAGATTGCCAAGAATCTTCATATTCAGCCGAAATAAAAAGTTTAAAGGACACACGAAATAAAAACACAATGAAATTTCCAAGAATAAGACAATTAGGACTCTTCATAGATGACGATGGTCTTGTGAGATGCAATGGAAGAATTCACAATGCACCGATTTCAGAGAATACCAAATTTCCGTACCTTATACCTGCGAATCATCCACTTACCAAACTGATTGTGATAGACGCACACGAACGTTCACTCCATTCTGGACTTAATGCTACGCTAACTTTTGTACGACAATCGTATTGGGTACCGACACTTCGACAATTTATTAAGAAGTTATTGAATAAGTGTGTAACTTGCCGCAAAGTTATGGGAAAATCTTACAGCAAACCGGACCCGCCACCGCTTCCGAAAATAAGAGTACAGGAAGCCTCGCCATTTACCGTCACAGGGGTCGATTATACAGGCGCTTTATACGTAAGGGATCAATAAGGAACTTTAAAGAAAGCGTATATATGTTTATTTACGTGCGCATCGACTAGAGCAGTTCATCTCGAAGTAGTTCCAAACATGAGCGAACATTCATTTATTCAGGCATTTCGACGCTTTGTTAGCCGTAAATCTCTGCCTAAAATTCTAGTATCTGACAATGCATCTACATTCATTGCAGGATCTGAGGAAATAAAAAGATTATGTGAATCGGATATAGTAAAAGATACTTTATCAACACACGGTGTAGAGTGGAGATTCATACCGAAACGTGCACCATGGTATGGTGGATTCTGGGAGCGCTTGATTGCTCTTACGAAGACAAGTTTGAAAAAAGTGCTTGGACGATCGCAAGTTAACATGGAAACATTACAAACAATTGTTGCGGAAATAGAAACTATCTTAAACGACAGACCGCTTACTTATCCATCGTCCGATATCAAAGACTGTGAAGCTTTAACACCGTCTCATCTACTATACGGAGGGCGCATTTCAACATTACCGTACCCACAACCAGAAATCGATAACATCACCGACCCGACTTACATGGGACATTACGATCTTAATAAAAGTGTACAAAGACAAACGCAATTGATTCAACATTTCTGGAAAAGATGGAAATCCGAATACCTTACGTCGTTACGTGAATTTCATAGGACTACCGGAAAAAATGAACAATTAATAAATACAGGAGACATCGTGCAAATTCACAACGAATCTCCGCGTATAAACTGGAAAATTGGGATCGTAACCGAACTGGCGAGAGGTAACGACGGACTTGTAAGATCTGCACGAATAAGGACCAACAATGGGGAAACAACTAGACCGATCGCAAAACTATATCCATTAGAAGTTACACAAACGATGACAAACAATTCTAACGTTCCAATAGATGATCAGCAGGAAAATATGGAGAACAGACCGAGACGAAAAGCAAGTCTTAAAGCCCGTGAGACCATACGGAAGTGGATACACCAATGATGTGAAAGACGACCATTAGTGATGTAATTGATAGACAATTACGCGTTTTAGTGCAAAGTTGAATTTTATTCTTATTTCATGAGTGACATTAATTGAATTTAATTGCTAAATGTAATTTCCGTTTTAAATGATTTCATGTACTCAGTATTTCAAAGAAAAACACAACGCGAGAGACAATTTCAAAGTATTATTATTTATTGATGGACAGTAATTTATCAGTGAAACGATTGATCAATGGATAATTGAGATTATTTAGAAAATTGTGATATTTTTTACTTTTCGCGGCCCCAGTATGTTGAGATTGTCGCGGGAACATAACGTCCGTACTATTGTACTTGTCCATTGTCGACGTCGTATTGTCAGTGACGTCGCCTTGGGCGGAAATACGTTAGTTGTATATAAAAAGTAATGGCTGAACAGTTGTCTTTATACACATTGCCTAACTATCATCTATAGTTGCAGGACCTCAATATTGACGACTTCAAGTCTATACCTCCTGATTGCACCTGTGCTAGTTCCCGATTCCTGTATAACACTCTTGCCACGTTATTACTGGTGACCATAACATTGTCAATATCACTTCTTTGAAAATGTGTTATCCAGAGACCCGAAATATCGTGAGCCTAAATCCATCAATTGGAAATGTAACTTCAAAATACTGATGAATTCTGTCAAAGAGTATGCCATGCAATCGGTTAAACGCGAGAAAGAAGAATTAGATACTCTTTCCGGATGGATTAAGGATGTGAGGTCGTTCGTACAAATCAGAATTTAAGAAAAACTGAAAGGGTCAATGAATACCCAAGCTACATTAAGGCTCACAAGGAAGAAATTAAACCAAGAGTTTCAAACTGTGAAGTTGAAATCATCCCTTCGTAAATTTTACGAACGCCATCACGAGTTTGTTGACCATTATGGAATATCTGTTTCACAGATGATGGCGAATATGTTTAAATTGTCGACACTACAATCCTGTCTTCTTTTCCCCGAATGTGACCTACCGAATTAGACTTATCTTTGGGTTTGTACTTGCATGAGCAACACGACGGGTGCCACATGTGAAGCAGAATCAGCTCACCCCTCCGGAGCACATGAGATCACTTCAGTTTTTGGTTGGGTTCGTGTCGCTCAGTCTTTAGGTTTCTATGTTGTATTTTGTGTACTTTTGTTTGTCTGTTGGTCATTTTTCTTTTTAAGCCATGGCGTTGTCAGTTTTTTTTTAGGCTTATGAGTTTGAACGTTGGTATTTTTCACCTCTCTTTTAATTTAAGTACGCTTTAATCATGTAGTGCATAAAAGATCCTTACAAATTCTATATAATTACGTGATAATTAAAACACCCAACTTAGCGGAGGAAGCATTTATATCCCAAAACACTTTCAAATGAATAAAACAAAACTAAGATGCACGAGTTTAATCGTCCTATGAACAACAATTTGAAGGAATACATCAATGGCACCCTGAAAGAGAATATAATATATTAGGTTTTAAAACGTCTGACTGGGTGTTATACAAACTTTATACTTCAAGATGCATAGCTTCATGATACGTCACTGCACGATGTTGACGACGCATGCGTAAAGCTGGTTTAAACCTCTCCGATTAATTGCTTGTATTAATTCAAGGTATCTGGACTTTTCGGTTGTTCTTTTTATAAAATATTTTATCAATTCTTTTTGATTTATTCACAACCTTTTTGTCGACTCTGTACAATTTAGAGCTTCAAATATTGTAATTACACTTATCTTTTGTTGAAGACAAGATGATGACTGCACAATGTTTTTTGTTATTTTTGTCTTTGATATGCAGTCCCATTGAGGTATACGAAAGTCTGTTATTCACTCTAGACGATAACCATTGGACAGAAAAGATAATTTATTAACACGAACCTTAATTTCAGATGAGTCATTATTTGACATTGTTTTAAACAAAACATTAAGGCTTTCTAGTAAATATGTTCATTTAAGAATTCTTTGAAATAAACAGCTGCCTCTCTTAACCTTAAGAAAGATAACATTAAAATTGTTTTCAATAAATGGTGTGTTTATCGCAAGTCTAGAGTGTAAAAGGTCAACTTTCTTGATACTAATTTGTCCACATTTTTATTCAGATAAGTTTCAATAATATGTTACAGTCTGAGCAAGAATTATATTTCTATAATCCTTATAAAATAGGAGATAATGTAATATTAGATCGGGGAGGGGAATGAGAGATATACAAAGAATAAAAAACCAATGAAGTACCAGAAAATAATTACTAACTAAAGGAGTAGGCCCAGTAAGACCCCTTTTTGGCCCCAAAATGTAGCAGTTTTACAAAATTGTTAAAATGTAAATTTTTAGCTATTTATTGGAAAGAAGAATACTTCTGTTACATAAATATGGGCTGTTTTTGACAATACAATGCACATGTATCGGGTACTAGCATCATTAAGTCATTCTAAATTACTGAAATCTTCGAAATTTTAGCATTTTGGTTAATTTTTAGACGATTTCCGTCTGAAATGGAAGTGGCCACATTTGTGTTCATTCTTAATATTTAAATGTAAGTTGTATTTGATGATAATACATAACATAAACAAAGGTTGAGAATGAACACGGATGCGGCCACTTTCATTTTTGACAAAAACCATCTGAAAAGTATCATATTATGGCATATTTGATAGATTTTCGTATTCAAGCTTGAATTTGAGCATCTTTAATGAATAAATCAGTTCAAATCTTTCACATTAACTAATTGAATCGACTGAAGTAGACACTTAAGTGTTTAAAAAGTGTCCAAAATCTTTCATCAGATGAACCTGAATTTTGAGGCCAAAATCGGCCCTTACCGTACCTACTCCTTTAAAAAAAAATTACGGCTGTTCTTCATATTTTTACAAAAGCTGGAAGGATTTCAACTATAAGCTGAAGAGCTAATGTTTGTCAGCAAGATCAAGACGCCCCCTAGTGTTGATTGAGATTTTGTTTTCATATTCATTAATGACCGGCACATTTGTTTGGGAATACAAGTTATATCATTCGTTTTGACTCCCTCAGACAACGTTAGATGAATTTGTCTATTTCTTTTCATGTCCCTTTTGATCATATAGCTTCTAAACTAAGATTTCTACGTTTTTATACATCCCTGACTTCCAAAGTGTTGCTAATGAAGGTAAATCCAGGAAATGGATGATGTTGAAATTCATATTTTTTTTACTTTAATTTGTGCAATATTGCATGTACTTCAAACAACTCCAAACATTATTGCATATAATTGTCTTCAACACCAATGATAAACTAAATAGTATTATTGATAGTTCCTGAGCAATGTTGTTTTCAATAAACTTCAGTTTTATCTGGTACTGAAAATAAACAGATTATATGAATTCCGTTATCAAAATTAATTTATTGAATTATGTGAAGTTATAAAATCATTTTTAATTAAACATAGATATAATTTAAAACCTATTCGGAGCATTGCTGTTGTTATCTTAGGCACTTTTTAAATTCTTGTGAAACCCCAGAACTATATTAAACAACAAATATAACACACCACTATCGTTAATTTCTTTATTTTTTTTTTTATTTTGTCGTTAAAATATTGGCAACTACATTTCTTATGTGCCTTGTCTTATCTAAAACCTTGGAAGTCATATCTAAAATTGTTTTTGTTCTACATTGCATAATTTGAAGAAGAATTCATATCTTTACTTGAAAAAGTCTCATATTAAACAAAAGTTGATACATTTTCTAACCCAATCATGAACTCACGGGTATTATGCATCTACAGTTTTACGGTGCCTCAAAAAATAAGAAAACACATTTCAATTATAACATCGTTTAGTGGTAGCCATGATGTTCAGGAAAGCTTTAAACAGGATGGTTGGATGGCTGGGTGACCGTTTCACGTCCAGTGGCAGTTATTACATGCATAATTCAGGACGCGAACATGTATATGTGATAACATATGAACCCTGCTATTTCTGCTCTTTGGTCTGGTTGTTGTCTCTTTGACACATTCCCCGTTCCTTTTTCGATTCTATGTATTAAACCAATAATCTTAGCAGTATTTTTTGACGTGCTATCAATTCAAAGATAGACCTATAATGGTTTACTTTTACAAATTGTGACTTGGATGGAGAGTTGTCTAATTGGCACTCATACCAAATCTTCTTATATCTATGTCAACCGTACCAGAAACAGTATGCTGAAACCGAGCAGACCGATCTCCACACTTCCAAATACCGCGTATTTAGCAAATACCAATTTTCAAGTCTTTGTTTTTTAGTCTGAGAACAAAGCAATGATCTCTAACTCCAGGCTATCAGGTTACCACGACACAATAAGACTTTTGATTTTGATATATTAAATAAATGTAATAATATTACAACGAGAAAATTAAAAATTCAGTCAGGTCAGTATACTGGACTCTAATTTAATTATTCAGACTAGTTCGTCTTTATAATAGGGTGTTATCTGATTCAATTCATTATTGTGTTTAACGCTTTTTAAAAATAAATTAAGAGTTATATGAAGTTATTATTTGAACTAGAATCAATAAAACGGTAGTTAAATATTTTCATTCCACTTATTTCCATCAAATACATATTTTCTTCAAATAAATGACATACTATTTTTTATTTTATCTTAATTTGCAAGTTAAAGAAACCTCATGTATTTGTACCTCCTCCTTAAAATTTGGATGAATTTAACATAATTAAGGGGAAAATTGGAAAGAAAAAGGAGCGAGCAAATGATATGAGCATGATGAGTGACGACAACTTGCTATCTATGATAAAAGAAAAATAATGATTTGATTGTAACATTATAACAACTATCCACCAAAGACCAAGGGATGAGAAATTAAGCATCTACTAGTAAGACTTTCACCAACCAGCGTAATGTAAACTAAAACACCCCCGCTGAAAACAAGAATGTTTTTTGTCAATTGCCATAAACAAAAAGTTGTTTATTATTCTGCTCATTTATTATAATTAACAGACTGAGGTATTGTTACAACTGAAATCATTGTAATATCTAAATGTATTACAGTTAAATATATTTATAACATTTATGACTAAAAAATACAATTTCCATAATCATTTGATTTTGAAAACCATGTCAAAAAGTGAAATATTATTGTATGCAAATCGCATTATTTCAAGCCCCGTTCACATGCACACATTTGCATATATATGCTTATATACATATGTATGTAGTATTCCCAGCACTGTCAAACATTTTTCCCTTGATCTCATATACACTTATACGCCATTAAGTAATAATGAATATTTTTGTTACCTGTTCCCAAATGAATTAAGTTTATATGGTCTGACATAGAATGCGTGCAGTAGCAACATAAAGAACTTTTAATTTAATTTATCAATCAATTAGTAAAAGCGATGAAATAACCCATATAACTTCACCATACCCAAGACACTGCAGTGTAATAGCTTCGCACCTTTATCATGCAAAACAATATTTACACCATTAAACTTTCAATGACAGCTAACGGTACCAAATATACAAGCTGTAATCTCATGTGTCCAGCGCAGACTTCTTTGATTGGCACATTATTGACCAACAATAACTTCATTCCAATGTTCATTTATTAATATTGAAAGACAATATATGGCAGCCATTAAAGTGTGGATGATTCACAGAAATGTATTCCAAACGTAACGGAAAACGTTTCTGATTCTTTATGGATTCAATTTTATATAAGTTGCCATTGATTCAGACGCTAAACAGGAGTTAGAACAAAAACCACAACTCCACTTTACTTTCATGGATGAGTTATCTTAAATAAAACAATGAATATGTTTCTAAAAATCATTAACATGTGCAGAATAAAACATGCACGACCGGGTCAAAACATGAAAGGAATTTTACAACTCCTTTCTGATTTCATAATGGACCAATAAAAATCTGATAAAATTTCCATTCATCAAACCGCTAATATAACAGTCAAATACATTATTCACATGTACTGCTGATTTCAACATGGATTATTCAGGAAAACAATTTTCTATTATTCTTCGAAGCTAAAAACTCACCATTAAAGGTAGATGTTAAAAAACTAAGTCCACTGATGGAAATTAAAACGGGAAGGTTGGAAATTAAAAAATAAGACGTTTAACCCCGTCACATGTTCTCGTGTCTGTGCCAAGTCATTAAGTCTTGTAACAAATCTTAAAGGGATTTTTAACATATGGTGTTGATGGTAGAACTTTAGAAATCGCTGCCTAATTCATTCACATAGATATAAGACGATGTGGTATGAGTGCCAATGAGACAACTCTCCATCCAAGTCACAATGTGTTACAAGTAAACCATTACAGGTCAAAGAACGGCCTTCAACACGAAGCCTTGGCTCACACCAAACAGCAAGCTATAAAGGGCCCCAGAATGCCTAGTGTAAAACAATTCAAACAGGAAAGCCAACGGTCTACTCTGTATAAAAAACGTGAAACAAGAAACACATATGAACCACATCAACAAACGACAACCACTGAACAACAGGTTCCTAACAAAAAATGCAGCACTGTTCTAGACTTGGTGCGATTTAGAGATTGACATATTGTTTAGACAACTCGGTTGTAGTCTAAATTTACCGTTTGATTGATGTGCTGTTGGGTTGCTGTCTCATTGACACATATTTATAACGAAAGGTTCATACAAGAATGTACAGTAAATAACAGTACAGAAAAACACTTTTCTCTATAATACCGGTATAATAGCTAACAACACATAAGTACAATCAAATCAATAATTAACGCTTTACGTAACTGCAAGTACTCTTATATCGGTGATTTGAACATGCACAAGACTTAATAAAATATGTTTAAATTAAAAACAATAACTAATACCGTTTCCAATTATGCTCGCGATTATTGAAAGCAAGCTCAAAGTATGGTTTCTTTACCAAAACAATGAAACCAAGCCGTCCTACACTAGCCTGTTAAAAATGGTTTTATACAGGTACAATAAAGGCAACAGTAGTATACTTGTGCCTGTTCAAAGCACCGATATAAGAGTACTTGCAGTTACGGAAAGCGTTAACACATTATTTTAGTACTTTCTGTGTCGTCATACGATCGGAGTTTGATTTTAAAAACCACGTCATGTTTCATTAAAATATATATATATAGACAACTGAACACACGAAACGATGCAATCATAATGCTATTTTATCCCATCTTAATGCGTATCACATATCCTATCAGTTTGTTTTCAAACAAAAGTAGGAAGGACTTCGCACATTATAGTTACTGTATTTATGAGAAACAGTTTTATATAAAATATGCTTTTATTTTAGCGTCAATTCATAATATCATATTTATTTATATTTGAAGTGGTGCATTTCTTTCAGACATTAAGGTGATGCATTTTAAATCCTTACTAAGTTAAAATTGAAGAGATTGTCCGTGAAAGCTGTTTTCAATTACGTAAGAAAATAGTTATTCGTCAAATTTATATAAGAGAAAATAAGAAATTATGATGCGACAGACCTCAAGCTTCGAGAGTAATCGTTCAAAATAAATTACAAATATAAACCCTAAGGTGATTGCGTAACAATACTTTTAAAGTCGTAAACATCATTAAGCAAGAAAGCTGAATACAGACCTCATTTAAATTTACTCCTACTCTCGTGTTCCGGTTTCGGCATGTACATAAGTACACACAAAAATACTGAAATATGTACTTGAGTTATCCTAGGTCCTATTCTGCAAATGGATACATGACAATCTAAAAAAAAAGTAAAACTTTGATATTAAACTACAAAAGAATGAGTTTAACAACGTGCCTAGATATTTTTAGAACAACTTCGACAAGACTTAAGTATGCTTTTACGAAAGCCACTTGGCATCGAATTCTAAAGAATGAACAGTATTTTTTAATCCTATGCAAGTATTCTATGAAAAAAATGCATGAGGTCCCGTATGGTTATGGTATACAGGTTATGCTTGAAGAAGTTTAGATATAGATTCAAATTAATTAAACATACCATATAGTCGGCTATAAAAGACTTAGGCATGAAAAATGTGAAACCTTTCAAACAAGAAAACTAACGGCCTAATTTATAACAATTCAATTTACGAAAAAGCAAACATAATAGACATGAACCAAAGGCAACCACTGAGTTATAGGCTCCTAAATTGGAACAGGCAAATACAAAATGTGGACGAATAAACATGTTTTATAATTTGGCATTGCACAAAGTGGGCAGTCAACCCTAGCCTAGCGTCAGACAGCGGTGTTACAGCACAACATAAGAACAACCTGTAAACATATGTTTTAAGTGGCTAAAGTCAATAGATCGGAACGAAAAAAACAAGCCAGCAAACATTAAAACAATAGACACAAAGCACCGTTATGAGAGTACTCGCAATTAGAAAAAGCAAATTACAACTAAGAAATGAATCATGGTATCCAAGATAAAAGTATCAACCAACGGATTTAATGTAAATAAGTCATAAACAGTCCGAGAAAACACATCGCTTTGTGCCATGCCAAATTATAAGTTAATAGTATCGACAGGATGTAGGATCATGAGACGTCAGGAACCTGTAATTCAGTGGTTGTCGTTTGTTGCTGTGTATCATATTTGTTTTTCGTTTATTGTTTTGTACATAATCAGGCCGTACGTTTTCTCGTTTGAATTGTTTTGAATTGCCGAAACGTACATCTCCCCTGTGACTAGTTTATAATATCTGTGGGTGTACTTCATGGGAGATTTCCAATAGTAATGACATAAAAGTTCAGGAAGACACGATCGTATGAAAAGCCTAGAACATACTGTACATAATTTCAAGCATAAAAAAACATAGAAGCATTTAGTCTTGCATACTTTCAAAGAGTTTATAAACATTCTGCAAAAAAAACTATTCTATTGTTGACTGTTTGAAAGGCGGACTGACATAGGGTTAAACTAGTATTCTTTAGTTTTTATGTGTTATTTGCTGACTACCTTGTTTGAAGCAACTTTCTAGGAACACTGCTGATAATCAATACCTAACGAAAATGTCTCGTTTAACTTTTTCAAAACGCATATGATGCATCAGTTGGACTGTAAATATTACAAAAACAGAGGACAATGAAAAAACAAATACACATACACAAACAATATATCAATCAAACAAACAACACAGAAAGTTTAGACAACTGAACTAAACTATGAATTTATATAAATGCTTTGGAGGAATGGCATATCCTGATCCGCAGTGGTAACAGGTGCTTCAAAATGTTGACTGAATATCCTCCATCGTAGTTATAACACATGCTCAAGAAGGTTGGAATAGCCTGCTCTGCAGTGATGACATTCAAAATCTCCAGATCTGACATTTCCTTTCTGCAGTATTAACAAGTGCTCCAGATGGTGGCTTATCCTGCTCCGCATAACTCAAGTCTATATTCTATTAAACCTTCACTCTCTGAATGTAAATAACATGAATACAAATTTCAAATGCAAAATGCAAAACTAATCATTTCAAATTAATGTGATAAGATAGCAAAATATACACATGAATGAAACAGTGTCTTCTGTAGGCATTCCAAATACAAGTACTATTTACAATATAGACCGTCTTACAAGCTGTAAGAATAAGATTTCAGGTTTATATTTGTATTCTAAATATTGATTTGAAACTTTGATTATTACAATTATTTCCACCCATCTATCAACATTTAAAGCCCCATTAAAGAGATTATTTGAAAGATGATCACACACAAAAGACTGTTTAAAATAAGGCTAGATTCATCTTCAAATTTATAAGTACAATTTAAATAGCATCTTACTTGATCTCGTCAGCTTTAAAAGTGAACAGTGCTTTCGTCTACCTGTACACATGTTTATATTGTCGACTTTGATGAATTAGGCGCAATTTAAATCTTTTACATTATGAATTGTCATTTCTGATATTTGGGTCTTATTCATACAAAGAGTGAACTTGCTTTTAGTATGTTCGAATTCCAACAACAGTAATTAAATAGATATTAAATTAAGTACGCTTTAATCATGTAGTCCACACATGATCCTTACCAATACTATATAGTTTTGTGATAATTAAAACATTAAATTTAGTGGAGGAAGCATTTATATCCCCAAAAAACTTTAAAATGATTGAACCTTAATAAAGACATATTTAGTTAATCTTCCTATAAAGACCACTGGAAAGGAATATAATGATGGTACCCTGTAGGGACATATAATACATGTATATTAGGTTTTCAAACGTCTGACTGGACGTTACACAAACTTTACTTGTACCAATTTATACTTCAAGACTCATAGTTTCATGATGCTTCACATCAAGATGTTGGCAACAGATGCGTACAAATGGTTTAAGCCAATCCTATTTGTCGCCTTGTATCAATTCAGGGTATCTGTGTCTGAACCACGTGCTATTCGTTGATCTTTTTATAATTTATTTGATAACTTTTTTTATTCATTCACACCCTTTTTTTCGACTCTGTACAATTTAGAGCTTGAAAAATTGTAATTACACTTGTATTTTGTTAAAGGCAGAATGATGACTTCAAAATGTGTGTTGTAATTTTAGTCTTTGTTATGCTGTCTCATAAACGTATATCAACGTCTGTTATTCCTTATGACTGACAACCATTGCATAGAAAAGATAATTCATTAAAACTAAACTTAATTGCAAATAAGTCATTCTTTGACATTATTTTAAACAAAAAGCATTAAAGATTTCTAGTAAAAATGTTCATTTGAGAATTCTTTGGGAAAACAACAACGGACTCTCTTAACCTTAAGAAAGATAATATTAAAAGTGTTTTCAATAAATGTTGTGTTTATTTCAAGTTAAGAGTGTAAAAGGTCAGCTTTCTTGATAATAACTTGTTCATTGATTTTTTAAGATTTGTCTTAATAATGTGAATCTGTCTGAGCAAGAATTGTATTTCTATAAACCTTTTAATATAGAGGATAATGTAATATGAGGGTGGGAGGGGAATGAGGGATATACAAAGGACAACAAACCAATGAAGTACCAGAAAATAATTCATAACTAAATTTTAAAAAAGAAAATGCTGTTCTTCATATTTTTTTTCAAAAGCTGGAAGGATGTCCAACTGGCAGCTGTCATCTGTCCTTGACCTCATTTTCATGGTTCAGTGGTTAAAGTTAAGTTTTTGTGGTTTTTTTTTCTAATACTATATGCAATAGGTCAACTTTATTTGGTGAATGGAAATATTTCACAATGTCAGTCTGGCAGATTTTACTTGACCTTGACCTCATTTTCACGGTTCATTGCTCAGTGTTAAGTTTTTGTGTTTTGGTCTGTTTTTCTTAAACTATAAGCAATAGGTCAACTATATTTGTTGTATGGAATGATTGTGAAGTGTATATGTCTGTTTGGCAGGTATCATCTGACCTTGACCCCATTTTCACGGTTCATTGGTCAATGTTAAGTTTTCATGGTTAAGTTTGTTTCTTAGATACTATAAGCAATAGCTCAACTGTATTTGGTGTATGGAATGATTGTATGGTGTATATGTCTATCTGGCAGGTATCATCTGATTTTGACCTCATTTTCATGGTTCATTGGTCAGTGTAAATTTTCCAGGTTAAGTTTGTTTCTTAGATACTATAAACAATATGTCCACTATATTTAATACATATATTGATTATAAGGTGTACATATTTGTCTGGCATGGTTCATCTGATCTTGACCTCATTTTTATTGTTCATTGGTCAATGTTATTTTTTCCAGATTAAGTTTGTTTCATAGAAACTCTAAGCAATAGGTCAACTAAATTTGGTGTATGGAACGATTGTAAGGTGTACATGTATTACCGGTTTAGTTTATCTGACCTTGACCTCATTTACTTGAATAATGTTTATGTTTATGTGTAACTTGTAGTGAAGCTTTATTTAGGACTATCAACATAAAATTAATGGTCAGTACAGCAGGCGAGACATTTCAGCGTGTGCACTCTTGTTGTTCTATATTGCATAATTTGAAGAAAAGTTGATATCTTTTCTTAAAAAAAGTCTTAAATTAAACAAAAATTGATACATTTTCTAATCCGATAATGAACTCACGGGCATTTTTAAAATGTGCATCTAAAGTTTTACGTTGCCTCAAAAATTAAGAAAACACATTTCAAATATAACATATTAAGTGGTAGTCATGATGTTCACTAAAGCTTCAAACTGAATTCTTTAGGATGGTTGGATAGCAGGATGGCCGTTTAACGTCCAGTGGCAGTTAGTACATGCATAATTCAGGACGCAAACTTGTTGATGTCATAAAATATGAACCCTGCTATTTCTGCGCTTTGGTCGGGTTGTTGTCTCTTTGACAAATTGCCCGTTTCCATTCTCATTTCTATGTTGAACCAGCAAGCTAAACAATATTTTTGACGCGCTTTCCGTTCAAATATATGCTTGTCACCCGTACCACAATCAGTATGCTGACACTGAGCAGACCAATCCCTGCACTTCCAAGTACAGCGTGCTCAGCGGAGAAGCAGCAAATGCCAATTTTCAAGTCTTTGCTTTTTTTACAGTCTGAAAACGAACCAAAGATCTTCTATTCGAGGCAAGCAGGTTACCATCACACCATAAGGCGTTTGATTTCGTCAAGCTTTGATATATCAAATAAATTTATTACATTGTTTGCAATGAATTATCGTGATTTCCTAGTGAAATAAAAAACGATAATTTCACATGTGAAATAAACTCGATAATTTCACTCTTCTGACGTCATACAACAATGCGTATTGTCAAGACGTTGTCGATGACGTTACATCAAAACAAATTGTGAAGGCGTAGAAAAATATAAAGTCCCTTGCATGTTCTAATTTATTTCCATTAAAAAGCCCATTGTCAATGTAATAAAAGAATAACTTATCAAAGAATTTAAATATTGAAAAATTTTCAACTCATGACCGAACAACACTGATAATTAATTCATGCGCTATGTGCATTCGTGAATTAAAGTGTTGTTCGGTCACTCGTTGAATATTTTTCTTTATTTGGATTCTTCGATTAGTTATTTTGTAAGTAATAATACTACAATGAGGAAATTACAAATTCAGAAAAGTCAGAACAGTATATTGGACTCCAATTTAATAATTCGGACGAGTTCATTTCTTTAATAGGATGTTATCTGATTTAATTCTTTATTGTGTTTAACGATCTTTAAAACAATTCTAATAAGTTCTAAAAAGTTATTATTTGAACTAGAATCAATAAAACGGTAGTAAAACATATATCATTGCACTAATTTCCATCAAACACCTTTTTTTCTTCAAATTAATGACATACTATTTTTTTAAAATTTTATTGGCAATGAAAAGAATCGGTACCTCCTCCCCAAAAATTACATGAATTAAACATAACGAAGAGAAGAAAAATGAGTGAATGATATGAGTGAAGACAACTTGCTATCTATGATAAAAGGAAAATCATGATCGGATTTTCAAATTATAACAACCATCCATCAAAGACAAAGGGGTGAGAAACTGAGCATATACAAGTAAGACTTTCATGAACCAGGTAACACGTATATCGTTATGTAAGCTACAACACCCCCGTTGACATTAAAAGTGTGTTTATCAACAATGATCAACGCGTAAAACTACAAAAAATGTTTATTTCTGAAATATATTTATTTACACCAACTTGGCACCTGAACACTTACCTATTTCTTGTTTGTTTGATGAAAGCTGTGTTTGGTTTCATTAGACGTACATAACGTAGATATCAGCAGTATAAGATCAGAATTCAATTATGTATGCTACATATATGTCGAAGAATCTGCTCATTTATTGAAATTAACAGACTGAAGTATGGTTACAAATGAAATCATTGTTAATATATTAATGTATTTCAGTAAAATATTTAACATGTAACCCTAAAAAATACAATTTCAATACAAAATCATTTGATTTTGAAAACGATGGCATAAAGTGAAATTCTATGCAACTCGCATTATTTTAAACCCCGTTCACAGGCACACATTTGCATATATATATATGCTGATATACATATGTATGTAGAAATCCCAGCACTGTCAAACATTTTCCCCTAGATCTCATATATAGTCATAAGCCATTAAGTAATAATGAATATTTTCATTACCTGTTCCCAAATGAATTAAAGTTAATATGGTCTGACATTGAATGCATGCAGTAGCAACATAAAGGACTTATAATTTAATTTATCAATCAATTAGTAAAAGCGATGAAATAACCCATATAACTTCACCATACCCAAGACATTGCAGTGTAATAGCCTCCAACCCTTATCATGCAAAACAATATTAACATCATTAAGCGTTCAATGACAGCTAACGGTACCAAATAAACAAGCATTAATCTCATGTGTCCAGCGCAGACTTCTTTGATTAGCACATTATTGACCAACAATTTCATCGTTCCAATGTTCATTAGTTAATATTGAAAGACAATATATGGCAGCCATTAAAGTGTGGTTGATTCAGGTGTAATACCACCAAATCATAGTACGTAACATACGGTTACATACGAAAAGGGTAAAAAAAAATATTCCCTTGAATTTGACAGTTGTAGGAAATTAATCCTACATTTCATTGCAGTAAAAAATTTCTGAGTCATAACATATATCGTGGGTGTTTCAAAGCACCATTTTTTTTTTATTTGGTGTTTCTAACACATATTTTGGAAACTTGAGGTTACATGGCTACTAAAGCTTGTAAACAGGAAAGAAAGGGGTGGAAATTTGATTGGTTAACTTTCAGTGATAGTTATTATCTTATATACAATGAAATGTTATGTAAAATTTTGTCTATTATACTGGACAGGATAAAACTTTACTCATGCCAAGTATTTCTTTATTTGAAACAAAGATTAATTCTGCAACATTTTTTAAAAAGTGCAAACTTAACAAAGAGTGATAGGGGAAAACAATGGTGGTATTACACCTTCACAGAAATGTATTTCAAACATAACGGATAACGTCTCTCATTTTTAATAAATTAAAAAAAAGCAAAATCATCCATGAATATAAACCCTTATAAAACAACACCTTACTATCATGAATGACTTATCTTAAATAAAACAATGAATATGTTTCAAAAATCATTAACATGTGAAGAATAAAATTTGCATGACCGGGTCAACACATGAAAGGAATTTTACATCTACTTTCTGATTTCATAATGGACCAAAAAAAATCTGATAAAATTTCCATTCATCATACCGGTAATATAACAGTAAAGGTACATGTACTGCTGACTTTAACATGGTCTATTCAGGAAACCAATTTTATATAATAATATAAAACTCAACATTAAAGGTAGATATTAAAAACTAAGTCTACTGATGGAAACAAAAACTGGAAGGTTGGAAATTAAAAAATAAGAAGTTTAACCCCGTCACATGTTCTCGTGTCTGTGCCAAGTCATGAAGTCATGTAACAAAACTTAATTGGTGTTTTTGTCATATGGTGTTGATTATAGAACTTTGGTAATCTTTGCTAAATTTATTCACATGCACGTTTTTAGATTTGGTGCGATTTAGAGCTTGACATATTGTTTAGACAACTTAGTTGTAGTCTAGATTTACCGTTTAAGTTATGTGTTGATGTCTCATTGACACATATTTATAACGAAAGATTCATACAAGAACGTACAGTAAATAACAGTACAGAAAAACACTTTTCTCTTTAATACCGGTATAATATCTAACAAAACACAAGTGCAATCAAATCAATAATTAACAATTTCTGAATGAAATATGTTTAAATAAAACACAATAACCAATACCGTATCCAATTATGCTCGCGATTATTGAAAGCAAGCTAAAAGTACCAAATGAATGAAACCATGCCGTCCTACACTAACCTGTCAAAATGGGTTTTTATACATTTACAACACATTATTTAGTACTTTCTGTGAAGTCATAGGTTCGGAGTTTGATTTTAAAAACCAAGTCATTTTCATAAAAAACAGTTATATGTAGAATCAAAAGATATGAAACCATGCAATCATTAATTTGTTTTTCACATTTCTTAGCGTATCACATATCATATCATGTTTTTCAAACAAAAGAGGGAAGGACCTCACACATTACAGTTGCTGTATTTATGAGAATAAAGTTTTTATATAAGAAATGCTTTTATTTTGGCGTCAGTTTGTAATACCATATTGATTTATATTTTAAGTGCTGCATTACTTTTAGACTTTAAGGTGATGCACTTTATATCCTTTTTAAGTTAAAATTGATGAGATTGTCTGTGAAAGCTGTTTTCAATTACGGAAAAAATACTTATTCGTCAAAAATATATAAGAGAAATAAGAAATTACGGTGCGACAGACCTCAAGCTTCGAGAGTAATCGTTCAAAATAAATTACATATATAAACCCTCAGGTAATTGCGTTACAATACTTTTAAAGTCGTAAATATCATTAAGCATGAATTTGCCGAAAGCTGAGTACAGACCTAATTTCAATATACTCCTACTCTTGTGTTCCGGTTTCGGCATGCACATAAGTACAAAAAAAGTACTCAAATATGTACTTGAGTTATCCTAGGTCCTATTTTTCAAATGGATACATGACAACATAAACAAATGTGAAACTTTGATATTTAGCTACAAAAGAATGAGTTTAACTGCATACCTAGATATTTTGAAAACAACTTCGACAAGACTGCCTTTACGAAAGCCAATTGGCATCGAATTATAAAGAGTGAACACTATTTTTAATCCTATGCAAGTATTCTGTCAAAAATACATGATGCCCCGTATGTTTATGATATACATAGAGGAAACAGATTATGATTGAGGAAGTTTAAATATAAATTCAAATTAATTAAAGATACCGTGTAGTCGGCTATAAAAGGCCCCGATATGAAAAACGTGAATCCATTCAAACGAAAAAGCTAACGGCCTAATTTATAACAATTTAATTTACGAAAAAAATGACAGACATGAACCAATGTTAACCACTGAATTACAGGCTCCTAAATTGGAACAGGCTCATACAAAATGTGGAAGAATAAAAATGTTTTTGGGTGCTCAACCCTACCCTAGCCTCGGACAGCGGTGTTACAGCACAAAATAAGAACAAAATGTAAAAATCAGTTTCACGTTGCTTCAGTCAATAGATCAGTACGAAGAAGAAAAAAAACAAACATAAAAACAATAGACACAAAGCACCGATATGAGATTACTCGCAGTTACTGAAACCAATTACAACTAATAAATGAATCCAGATAAAAGTATCAAAAACTGGTATACATCCAACGGATTTAGTGTAAATGAGTCATAAACAGTCCGAGAAATCGAATGGCCTTGCGCAATGCCAAAATATATAATAGTATCGACAGGATGTAGGACCATGAGACGTCAGGAGCTTATAATTCAGTGGTTGTCGTTTGATGTGTATGAGCTTTTATTTTGCCATTTGATAAGGGACTTTCCGTTTTATATTTTCCTTAGAGTTCGGTATTTTTGTTATTTTACTTTTTGTTGCTGGATATCATATTTGTTTTTGGTTTATTGTTTTGTACATAATCAGGCCGTACGTTTTCCTGTTTGAATTGTTTTGAATTCCCCAAACGTACTTCTCCCCTGTGAATAGTATGTAATATATTTGGGTGTACTTCATGGGAGATTTCAAACAGCAATGACACAAAAGTTCGGGATGACACGATCGAGTGCAAAGCCTAGAACATACTGTACATAATTTCAAGCAGAAAAAAACATAGAGGCATTTAGTCTTGCACACTTTCAGAGAGTTTAAAAACATTCTGCAAAATAACACTATTCTTTTGTTGACTGTTTGAAAGGCGGACTGACAGAGATTTAAACTAATATTCGTATAATATTGACTTGTTTGGTGCAACTTTCTAGGAACACTGCTGATAATCAATAAAATAATGAAAGTGTCTCGTTTAGCTTTTTGAAAACGCATATGTACATCAGTTGGGCTGTTAATATTACAAAACCAAAGGACATAAAATAACAAATACACATACACAAGCAATATATCAATCAAACAAACAACACAGAAAGTTTAGACAACTAAACGGATTTGGGTATTTATATTAGTGCCTTGGAGGAAAGGCTTATCCTGATCCGTAGTGGTAACAGGTGTCCTACAAGGTTGCCATATTCTTCTTTTCAGTAACAACAAGAGCTTCAAAATGTTAACTGAATATCCTCCATCGCAGTGATAACACATGCTCAAGAAGGTTGGGATATCCTGCTCTGCAGTGATGACATTCAACATTTCCAGATCTGACATTTCTTTTTTGCAGTATTAACAAGTGCTCCAGATGGTGGCTTATCCTGCTTCGCATAAAATATTCAACGCAAGTCCATATTTTATTAAAGGTTCACCCTCTGAATGTAAATAACATGAATACAAATTTCAAATGCAAAATACAAAATCAATCATTTCAAATTAATGTGAGAAGATAGCAAAATATACACATAAATGACACAGTGTCTTCTGTATGCATTCCAAATACAAGTAATATTTACAATACATACAAGCTTTCTCTGAATAAGAATTCAGGTTCATGTTCATTTTCTAAATATTGATTTGAAACTATGAATATCATAATTATTCCTACGCATCTATCAACATTTAAAGATCCATTAAAGAGATTATTTGAAAGATTATCACATACAAAAGAATGTTTAGAATAAGGCTAGATTCATCTTCAAATTAATAAGTACAACTTAAATAGCATCTTACTTGATATTTTCAGCTTTAAAAATGAACAGGGTGACCATCTACCTGTACACATATTTATATTGTCGACTTTGATAAATTAGTGGCAATTTAAATCTTTTATATTATGCACTGTTATCTCTAATATTAGGGTCTTATTCAGACAAAGAATGAACTTGCTGTTAGTATGTTTCCAACAACAGAAATGAAATAGATATTTAATTAAGTACTATTCAATCATTGAGTACACAAAATAGCCTTATCAATGCTATATATATTTTGTGATTATTACAACATCTAATTGAGTGGAGAAAAACATTTATTTCCCCAAAAACTTTAAAATGAATGAACATTAACAAAGACATATTTTGTTCTTCCTATGACACCACTGGAAAGGAATATAACGATGGTACCCTGTAGGTACATATAATATATAAGGTTTTCAAACGTCTGACTGGACGAAGCACAAACTTTTCCTGCTCCAGTTTGAAATACTAAGGATTTTCTACCCCCAGGAATAGAATAACTCAACTGTATTTGACAAAACCTTTCGGAATTTTGGGTCCTCAATGCTCTTCAACTTTGTACTTTATTTTTCCTTTTTAACTTATTTGATTCGAGCTTCACTGATGAGTCTTTTGTAGACGAAACGTGTCTGGCGTATAAAATTTTAATCCTGGTATCTTTGATGAGTTTATAATTTTTACATGTTGTTCTTATGTTGTGCTGTAACACCGCTGTCCGAGGCTAGGGTAGGGTTGAGCACCCACAAACATTTTTATTCTGCCACATTTTGTATGAGCCTGTTCCAATTCAGGAGCCTGTAATTCAGTGGTTGCCATTGGTTCATGTCTGTCATTTTTTTTTTTCGTAAATTGAATTGTTATAAATAAGGTCGTTAGTTTTCTCGTTTGAATGGATTCACGTTTTTCATGTCGGGGTCTTTTATAGCCGACTATACGGTATGTGCAATTAATTTGAATCTATATTTAAACTTCCTCAAGCATAACCTGTTTCCTCTATGTATATCATAAACATACGGGGCATCATGTATTTTTTTTACAGAATACTTGCATAGGATTAAAAATAGTGTTCACTCTTTATAATTCGATGCCAAGTGGCTTTCGTAAAGTCAGTTTTGTCGAAGTTGTTTTCAAAATATCTAGGTATGCAGTTAAACTCATTCTTTTGTAGCTAAATAACAAAGTTTCACATTTGTTTATGTTGTCATGTATCCATTTGAAAAATAGGACCTAGGATAACTCAAGTACATATTTGAGTATTTTTTTGTACTTATGTACATGCCGAAACCGGAACACAAGAGTAGGAGTAAATTGAAATGAGGTCTGTACTCAGCTTTTGGCAAATTCATGCTTAATGATGTTTACGACTTTAAAAGTATTGTTACGCAATTACCTGAGGGTTTATATATGTAATTTATTTTGAACGATTACTCTCGAAGCTTGAGGTCTGGCGCACCATAATTTCTTATTTTCTCTTATATATTTTTGACGAATAAGTATTTCTTTCCGTAATTGAAGACAGCTTTCACAGACAATCTCATCAATTTTAACTTAAAAGGATATAAAGTGCATCACCTTAAAGTCTAAAAAATATGCAGCACTTAAAATATATTTTTCCCCAAAAAAGTTTTCAAATGAACAATACTAGAAAGCTTTAATGTGTTTCGTCTAAAATAATGCCAAAGAATGTCTTCTTGGAAATATAGTTTAGTTTTAATGAATTATATGCTCTATCCAATGGTTATCGGTGACAGTGAATGATAGCTATAGACGTAGGTGTGCGTCAATGAACAGCATATCAAAGATGAAAATAACAAAAGACATCTGGAGATCAGCATTTAGTCTTCATCACTCATTATAGATCCTGATGACTACAGCGATAAATATGACAGTATTTTACGCAGCTTTATAAGCGCATATGCAAGCAACAACAGCGAAAGGACTCAGACTTTGAAATTCCTTCTATATGAGCAAATACTACATTTAAAGTACAAGAATACTATTCTACCAGCGTCATTCATGCAGAATATACTACTGTATAACCAGACCAACAGTAGTCGTTCTTGTGCCGTAAAGGTAAAAAAAAAAGTCAAAGTCTAACAGTCTTATGATCAAAAGTTTTTCACCCATCTGAACTTCTCCTGTTATTTCATATAAAAACACATTTTTATTAAATATTGTAAAACACTAATCTGAGGTCCGCTTTTGATGAAATCTTTAATTTTAAACTCATAAATGTGTACAGTTTTTTATTATGATTATTTTACTTTTTGTCGTTGGATATCATATTTGTTTTTGGTTTATTGTTTTGTACATAATCAGGCCGTACATTTTCTCGTTTGAATTGTTTTGAATTCCCCAAACGTACATCTCCCCTGTGAATAGTATTTAATATATTTGGGTGTACTTCATGGGAGATTTCAAACAGCAATGACATAAAAGTTTAGGATGACACGATCGTGTGCAAAGCCTAATACAAACTGTACATAATTTCAAGCAGAACAAAAATAGAGGCATTTAGTCTTGCACACTTTCAGAGAGTTTAACAACATTCTGCAAAATAAAACTATTCTTTTGTTGACTGTTTGAAAGGCAGACTGACAGAGAGTTAAACTAGCATTCGTTCGTCTTTATGTGTTATTGGCTGACTGACTTGTTTGGTGCAACTTTCAAGGAACACTGCTGATAATCAATAAAATAATGAAAATGTCTCGTTTAGCTTTTTGAAAACGCATATGATGCATCAGTTGGGATGTAAATATTACAAAAACAGAGGACATAAAAAACAAATACACATTCACAAGCAATATATTAATCAAACAAATAACACAGAAATTTTAGGCAACTAAACTGAATTGGGAATTTATATTAGTGCTTTGGAGGAAAGGCATATCCTGATCCGTAGTGGTAACAGGTGTCCTACAAGGTTGCCATATTCTTCTTTTCAGTAACAACAAGAGCTTCAAAATGTTAACTGAATGTCCTCCATCCCAGTGATAACACATGCTCAAGAAGGTTGGGATATCCTGCTCTGCAGTGATGACATTCAACATCTCCAGATCTGACATTTCTTTTTTGCAGTATTAACAGGTGCTCCAGATGGTGGCTGATACTGCTCCGCATAAAAATATTCAACGCAAGTCCATATTTTATTAAAGGTTCACCCTCTGAATGTAAATAACATGAATACAAATTTCAAATGCAAAATGCAAAATCAATCATTTCAAATTAATGTGAGAAGATAGCAAAATATACACATAAATGACACAGTGTCTTCTGTATGCATTCCAAATACAAGTAATATTTACAATACATACAAGCTTTCTCTGAATAAGAATTCAGGTTCATGTTCATTTTCTAAATATTGATTTGAAACTATGAATATCATAATTATTCCTACGCATCTATCAACATTTAAAGATCCATTAAAGAGATTATTTGAAAGATTATCACATACAAAAGAATGTTTAGAATAAGGCTAGATTTATCTTCAAATTAATAAGTACAACTTAAATAGCATCTTACTTGATATTTTCAGCTTTAAAAATGAACAGGGTTACCATCTACCTGTACACATATTTATATTGTCGACTTTGATAAATTAGTGGCAATTTAAATCTTTTATATTATGCACTGTTATCTCTAATATTAGGGTCTGTTATTCCTTATGACTGACAACCATTGCATAGAAAAGATAATTCATTAAAACTAAACTTAATTGCAAATAAGTCATTCTTTGACATTATTTTAAACAAAAAACATTAAAGATTTCTAGTAAAAATGTTCATTTGAGAATTCTTTGGGAAAACAACAACGGACTCTCTTAACCTTAAGAAAGATAATATTAAAAGTGTTTTCAATAAATGTTGTGTTTATTTCAAGTTAAGAGTGTAAAAGGTCAGCTTTCTTGATATTAACTTGTTCATTGATTTTTTAAGATTTGTCTTAATAATGTGAATCTGTCTGAGCAAGAATTATATTTCTATAAACCTTTTAATATAGAGGATAATGTAATATGAGGGTGGGAGGGGAATGAGGGATATACAAAGGACAACAAACCAATGAAGTACCAGAAAATAATTCATAACTAAATTTTAAAAAAGAAAATGCTGTTCTTCATTTTCAAAAGCTGGAAAGATGTCCAACTGCAGGTGTCATCTGTCCTTGACCTCATTTTCATGGTTCAGTGGTTAAAGTTAAGTTTTTGTGTTTTTTTTTCTGATACTATATGCAATAGGTCAACTATATTTGGTGAATGGAAATATTTCACAATGTCAGTCTGGCAGATTTTATTTGACCTTGACCTCATTTTCACGGTTCATTGCTCAGTGTTAAGTTTTTGTGTTTTGGTCTGTTCTTCTTAAACTATAAGCAATAGGTCAACTATATTTGTTGTATGGAATGATTGTAAAGTGTATATGTCTGTTTGGCAGGTATCATCTGACCTTGACCCCATTTTCACGGTTCATTGGTCAATGTTAAGTTTTCATGGTTAAGTTTGTTTCTTAGATACTATAAGCAATAGCTCAACTGTATTTGGTGTATGGAATGATTGTATGATGTATATGTCTGTCTGGCAGGTATCATCAGACCTTGACCTCATTTTCATGGTTCATTGGTCAGTGTAAATTTTCCAGGTTAAGTTTGTTTCTTAGATACTATAAACAATAGGTCCACTATATTTAACACATATATTGATTATAAGGTGTACATATTTGTCTGGCATGGTTCATCTGATCTTGACCTCATTTTTATTGTTCATCGGTCAATGTTATTTTTTCCAGATTAAGTTTGTTTCATAGAAACTCTAAGCAATTGGTCAACTAAATTTGGTGTATGGAACGATTGTAAGGTGTACATGTATTACCGATTTAGTTTATCTGACCTTGACCTCATTTACTTGAATAATGTTCAGTTTATGTGTAACTTGTAGTGAAGCTTTATTTAGGACTATCAACATAAAATTAATGGTCAGTACAGCAGGCGAGACATTTCAGCGTGTGCACTCTTGTTGTTCTATATTGCATAATTTGAAGAAAAGTTGATATCTTTTCTTAAAAAAAGTCTTAAATTAAACAAAAATTGATACATTTTCTAATCCGATAATGAACTCACGGGCATTTTTAAAATGTACATCTAAAGTTTTACGTTGCCTCAAAAATTAAGAAAACACATTTTAAATATAACATATTAAGTGGTAGTCATGATGTTCACTAAAGCTTCAAACTGAATTCTTTAGGATGGTTGGATAGCAGGATGGCCGTTTAACGTCCAGTGGCAGTTAGTACATGCATAATTCAGGACGCAAACTTGTTGATGTCATAAAATATGAACCCTGCTATTTCTGCGTTTTGGTCGGGTTGTTGTCTCTTTGACAAATTGCCCGTTTCCATTCTCATTTCTATGTTGAACCAGCAAGCTAAACAATATTTTTGACGCGCTTTCCGTTCAAATATATGCTTGTCACCCGTACCACAATCAGTATGCTGACACTGAGCAGACCAATCCCTGCACTTCCAAGTACAGCGTGCTCAGCGGAGAAGCAGCAAATGCCAATTTTCAGGTCTTTGCTTTTTTTACAGTCTGAAAACGAACCAAAGATCTTCTATTTGAGGCAAGCAGGTTACCATCACACCATAAGGCGTTTGATTTCGTCAAGCTTTGATATATCAAATAAATATATTACATTGTTTGCAATGAATTATCGTGATTTCCTAGTGAAATAAAAAACGATAATTTCACATGTGAAATAAACTCGATAATTTCACTCTTCTGACGTCATACAACAATGCGTATTGTCAAGACGTTGTCGATGACGTTACATCAAAACAAATTGTGAAGGCGTAGAAAAATATAAAGTCCATTTCATGTTCTAATTTATTTCCATTAAAAAGCCCATTGTCAATGTAATAAAAGAATAACCTATCAAAGAATGTAAATATCGAAAAATTTTCAACTCATGACCGAACAACACTGATAATTAATTCATGCGCTATGTGCATTCGTGAATTAAAGTGTTGTTCGGTCACTCGTAGAATATTTTTCTATATTTGAATTCTTCGATTAGTTATTTTGTAAGTAATAATACTACAATGAGGAAATTACAAATTCAGAAAAGTCAGAACAGTATATTGGACTCCAATTTAATAATTCGGACGAGTTCATTTCTTTAATAGGATGTTATCTGATTTAATTCTTTATTGTGTTTAACGATCTTTAAAACAATTCTAATAAGTTCTAAAAATTTATTATTTGAACTAGAATCAATAAAACGGTAGTAAAACATATATCATTGCACTAATTTCCATCAAACACCTTTTTTTCTTCAAATTAATGACATACTATTTTTTTTAAATTTTATTGGCAATGAAAAGAATCGGTACCTCCTCCCCAAAAATTACATGAATTAAACATAACGAAGAGAAGAAAAATGAGTGAATGATATGAGTGAAGACAACTTGCTATCTATGATAAAAGGAAAATCATGATTGGATTTTCAAATTATAACAACCATCCATCAAAGACAAAGGGGTGAGAAACTGAGCATATACAAGTAAGACTTTCATGAACCAGGTAACACGTATATCGTTATGTAAGCTACAACACCCCCGTTGACATTAAAAGTGTGTTTATCAACAATGATCAACGCGTAAAACTACAAAAAATGTTTATTTACACCAACTTGGCACCTGAACACTTACCTATTTCTTGTTTGTTTGATGAAAGCTGTGTTTGGTTTCATTAGACGTACATAACGTAGATATCAGCAGTATAAGATCAGAATTCAATTATGTATGCTACATATATGTCGAAGAATCTGCTCATTTATTGAAATTAACAGACTGAAGTATGGTTACAAATGAAATCATTGTAAATATATTAATGTATTTCAGTAAAATATTTAACATGTAACCCTAAAAAATACAATTTCAATAAAAAATCATTTGATTTTGAAAACGATGGCATAAAGTGAAATTCTATGCAACTCGCATTATTTTAAACCCCTTGCACAGGCACACATTTGCATATATATATATGCTGATATACATATGTATGTAGAAATCCCAGCACTGTCAAACATTTTCCCCTAGATCTCATAGATCTCATATATAGTCATAAGCCATTAAGTAATAATGAATATTTTCATTACCTGTTCCCAAATGAATTAAAGTTAATATGGTCTGACATTAAATGCATGCAGTAGCAACATAAAGGACTTATAATTTAATTTATCAATCAATTAGTAAAAGCGATGAAATAACCCATATAACTTCACCATACCCAAGACATTGCAGTGTAATAGCCTCCAACCCTTATCATGCAAAACAATATTAACATCATTAAGCGTTCAATGACAGCTAACGGTACCAAATAAACAAGCTTTAATCTCATGTGTCCAGCGCAGACTTCTTTGATTAGCACATTATTGACCAACAATTTCATCGTTCCAATGTTCATTAGTTAATATTGAAAGACAATATATGGCAGCCATTAAAGTGTGGTTGATTCAGGTGTAATACCACCAAATCATAGTACGTAACATACGGTTACATACGAAAAGGGTAAAAAAAAATATTCCCTTGAATTTGACAGTTGTAGGAAATTAATCCTACATTTCATTGCAGTAAAAGATTTCTGAGTCATAAACATATATCGTGGGTGTTTCAAAGCACCATTTTTTTATTTTGTGTTTCTAACACATATTTTGGAAACTTGAGGTTACATGGCTACTAAAGCTTGTAAACAGGAAAGAAAGGGATGGAAATTTGATTGGTTAACTTTCGGTGATAGTTATTATCTTATATGCAATGAAATGTTATGTAAAATTTTGTCTATTATACTGGACAGGATAAAACTTTACTCATGCCAAGTATTTCTTTATTTGAAACAAAGATTAATTCTGCAACATTTTTTGAAAAGTGCAAACTTAACAAAGAGTGATAGGGGAAAACAATGGTGGTATTACACCTTCACAGAAATGTATTTCAAGCATAACGGATAACGTCTCTCATTTTTAATAAATTAAAAAAAAGCAAAATCATCCATGAATATAAACCCTTATAAAACAACACCTTACTATCATGAATGACTTATCTTAAATAAAACAATGAATATGTTTCAAAAACATTAACATGTGCAGAATAAAATTTGCATGACCGGGTCAACACATGAAAGGAATTTTACATCTACTTTCTGATTTCATAATGGACCAAAAAAAATCTGATAAAATTTCCATTCATCATACCGGTAATATAACAGTAAAGGTACATGTACTGCTGACTTTAACATGGTCTATTCAGGAAACCAATTTTATATAATAATATAAAACTCAACATTAAAGGTAGATATTAAAAACTAAGTCTACTGATGGAAACAAAAACTGGAAGGTTGGAAATTAAAAAATAAGAAGTTTAACCCCGTCACATGTTCTCGTGTCTGTGCCAAGTCATGAAGTCATGTAACAAAACTTAATGGGTGTTTTTGTCATATGGTGTTGATAGTAGAACTTTGGTAATCTTTGCTAAATTTATTCACATGCACTTTTTTAGATTTGGTGCGATTTAGAGCTTGACATATTGTTTAGACAACTTAGTTGTAGTCTAGATTTACCGTTTAAGTTATGTGCTGTTGTGTTGATGTCTCATTGACACATATTTATAACGAAAGATTCATACAAGAACGTACAGTAAATAACAGTACAGAAAAACACTTTTCTCTTTAATACCGGTATAATATCTAACAAAACACAAGTGCAATCAAATCAATAATTAACAATTTCTGAATGAAATATGTTTAAATAAAAAACAATAACCAATACCGTATCCAATTATGCTCGCGATTATTGAAAGCAAGCTAAAAGTACCAAATTAATGAAACCATGCCGTCCTACACTAACCTGTCAAAATGGGTTTTTATACATTTACAACACATTATTTAGTACGTTCTGTGAAGTCATAGGTTCGGAGTTTGATTTTAAAAACCAAGTCATTTTCATAAAAAACAGTTATATGTAGAATCAGAAGATATGAAACCATGCAATCATAAATATGTTTTTCACATTTCATAGCGTATCACATATCATATCATGTTTTTCAAACAAAAAAGGGAAGGACCTCGCACATTACAGTTGCTGTATTTATGAGAATAAAGTTTTTATATAAGAAATGCTTTTATTTTGGCGTCAGTTTGTAATACCATATTGATTTATATTTTAAGTGCTGCATTTCTTTTAGACTTTAAGGTGATGCACTTTATATCCTTTTTAAGTTAAAATTGATGAGATTGTCTGTGAAAGCTGTCTTCAATTACGGAAAGAAATACTTATTCGTCAAAAATATATAAGAGAAAATAAGAAATTATGGTGCGACAGACCTCAAGCTTCGAGAGTAATCGTTCAAAATAAATTACATATATAAACCCTCAGGTAATTGTGTTACAATACTTTTAAAGTCGTAAATATCATTAAGCATGAATTTGCCAAAAGCTGAGTACAGACCTAATTTCAATATACTCCTACTCTTGTGTTCCGGTTTCGGCATGCACATAAGTACAAAAAAAGTACTCAAATATGTACTTGAGTTATCCTAGGTCCTATTTTTCAAATGGATACATGACAACATAAACAAATGTGAAACTTTGATATTTAGCTACAAAAGAATGAGTTTAACTGCATACCTAGATATTTTGAAAACAACTTCGACAAGACTGTCTTTACGAAAGCCAATTGGCATCGAATTATAAAGAGTGAACACTTTTTTTAATCCTATGCAAGTATTCTGTCAAAAATACATGATGCCCCGTATGTTTATGATATACATAGAGGAAACAGATTATGATTGAGGAAGTTTAAATATAAATTCAAATTAATTAAAGATACCGTGTAGTCGGCTATAAAAGGCCCCGATATGAAAAACGTGAATCCATTCAAACGAAAAAACTAACGGCCTAATTTATAACAATTTAATTTACGAAAAAATATGACAGACATGAACCAATGGCAACCACTGAATTACAGGCTCCTGAATTGGAACAGGCTCATACAAAATGTGGAAGAATAAAAATGTTTTTGAGTGCTCAACCCTACCCTAGCCTCGGACAGCGGTGTTACAGCACAACATAAGAACAAAATGTAAAAATCAGTTTCATGTTGCTTCAGTCAATAGATCAGTACGAAGAAAAAAAAACCAAACATAAAAACAATAGACACAAAGCACCGATATGAGATTACTCGCAGTTACTGAAACCAATTATAACTAATAAATGAATCCAGATAAAAGTATCAAAAACTGGTACACATCCAACGGATTTAGTGTAAATGAGTCATAAACAGTCCGAGAAATCGAATGGCCTTGTGCAATGCCAAAATATATAATAGTATCGACAGGATGTAGGACCATGAGACGTCAGGAGCTTATAGTTCAGTGGTTGTCGTTTGATGTGTATGAGCTTTTATTTTGCCATTTGATAATGGACTTTCCGTTTTATATTTTCCTTAGAGTTCGGTATTTTTGTTATTTTACTTTTTGTTGCTGGATATCATATTTGTTTTTGGTTTATTGTTTTGTACATAATCAGGCCGTACGTTTTCCTGTTTGAATTGTTTTGAATTCCCCAAACGTACTTCTCCCCTGTGAATAGTATGTAATATATTTGGGTGTACTTCATGGGAGATTTCAAACAGCAATGACACAAAAGTTCGGGATGACACGATCGTGTGCAAAGCCTAGAACATACTGTACATAATTTCAAGCAGAAAAAAACATAGAGGCATTTAGTCTTGCACACTTTCAGAGAGTTTAAAAACATTCTGCAAAATAACACTATTCTTTTGTTGACTGTTTGAAAGGCGGACTGACAGAGATTTAAACTAATATTCGTATAATATTGACTTGTTTGGTGCAACTTTCTAGGAACACTGCTGATAATCAATAAAATAATGAAAGTGTCTCGTTTAGCTTTTTGAAAACGCATATGTACATCAGTTGGGCTGTTAATATTACAAAACCAAAGGACATAAAAAAAACAAATACACATACACAAGCAATATATCAATCAAACAAACAACACAGAAAATTTAGACAACTGAACAGAATTGGGTATTTATATTAGTGCCTTGGAGGAAAGGCTTATCCTGATCCGTAGTGGTAACAGGTGTCCTACAAGGTTTGCATATTCTTCTTTTCAGTAACAACAAGAGCTTCAAAATGTTAACTGAATATCCTCCATCGCAGTGATAACACATGCTCAAGAAGGTTGGGATATCCTGCTCTGCAGTGATGACATTCAACATCTCCAGATCTGACATTTCTTTTTTGCAGTATTAACAGGTGCTCCAGATGGTGGCTGATACTGCTCCGCATAAAAATATTCAACTCAAGTCCATATTTTATTAAAGGTTCACCCTCTGAATGTAAATAACATGAATACAAATTTCAAATGCAAAATGCAAAATCAATCATTTCAAATTAATGTGAGAAGATAGCAAAATATACACATGAATGACACAGTGTCTTCTGTATGCATTCCAAATACAAGTAATATTTACAATACATACAAGCTTTCTCTGAATAAGAATTCAGGTTCATGTTCATTTTCTAAATATTGATTTGAAACTATGAATATCATAATTATTCCTACGCATCTATCAACATTTAAAGATCCATTAAAGAGATTATTTGAAAGATTATCACATACAAAAGAATGTTTAGAATAAGGCTAGATTTATCTTCAAATTAATAAGTACAACTTAAATAGCATCTTACTTGATATTTTCAGCTTTAAAAATGAACAGGGTTACCATCTACCTGTACACATATTTATATTGTCGACTTTGATAAATTAGTGGCAATTTAAATCTTTTATATTATGCACTGTTATCTCTAATATTAGGGTCTTATTCAGACAAAGAATGAACTTGCTGTTAGTATGTTACCAACAACAGAAATGAAATAGATATTAAATTAAGTACTCTTCAATCATTGAGTACACATAATAGCCTTATCAATGCTATATAATTTTGTGATTATTAAAAATAGTGTTCACTCTTTATAATTCGATGCCAAGTGGCTTTCGTAAAGTCAGTTTTGTCGAAGTTGTTTTCAAAATATCTAGGTATGCAGTTAAACTCATTCTTTTGTAGCTAAATAACAAAGTTTTACATTTGTTTATGTTGTCATGTATCCATTTGCAGAATAGGACCTAGGATAACTCAAGTACATATTTGAGTATTTTTTTGTACTTATGTACATGCCGAAACCGGAACACAAGAGTAGGAGTAAATTGAAATGAGGTCTGTACTCAGCTTTTGGCAAATTCATGCTTAATGATGTTTACGACTTTAAAAGTATTGTTACGCAATTACCTGAGGGTTTATATATGTAATTTATTTTGAACGATTACTCTCGAAGCTTGAGGTCTGGCGCACCATAATTTCTTATTTTCTCTTATATATTTTTGACGAATAAGTATTTCTTTCCGTAATTGAAGACAGCTTTCACAGACAATCTCATCAATTTTAACTTAAAAGGATATAAAGTGCATCACCTTAAAGTCTAAAAAATATGCAGCACTTAAAATATATTTTCCCCCAAAAAAGTTTTCAAATGAACAATACTAGAAAGCTTTAATGTGTTTCGTCTAAAATAATGCCAAAGAATGTCTTCTTGGGAATATAGTTTAGTTTTAATGAATTATATGCTCTATCCAATGGTTATCGGTGACAGTGAATGATAGCTATAGACGTAGGTGTGCGTCAATGAACAGCATATCAAAGATGAAAATAACAAAAGACATCTGGAGATCAGCATTTAGTCTTCATCACTCATTATAGATCCTGATGACTACAGCGATAAATATGACAGTATTTTACGCAGCTTTATGAGCGCATTTGCAAGCAACAACAGCGAAAGGACTCAGACTTTGAAATTCCTTCTATATGAGCAAATACTACATTTAAAGTACAAGAATACTATTCTACCAGCGTCATTCATGCAGAATATACTGCTGTATAACCAGACCAACAGTAGTCGTTCTTGTGCCGTAAAGGTAAAAACAAGTCAAAGTCTAGCAGTCTTATGGTCAAAGTGTTTCACCTATCTGAACTTCTCCTGTTATTTCATATAAAAACACATTTTTATTAAATATTGTAAAACACTAATTTGAGGTCCGCTTTTGATGAAATCTTTAATTTTAAACTCATAAATGTGTACAGTTTTTTATTATGATTATTTCACTTTTTTGTCGCTGGATATCATATTTGTTTTTGGTTTATTGTTTTGTACATAATCAGGCCGTACATTTTCTCGTTTCAATTGTTTTGAATTCCCCAAACGTACTTCTCCCCTGTGAATAGTATTTAATATATTTGGGTGTACTTCATGGGAGATTTCAAACAGCAATGACATAAAAGTTTAGGATGACACGATCGTTTGCATTCCAAATACAAGTAATATTTACAATACATACAAGTTTTCTCTGAATAAGAATTGAGGTTTATGTTCGTATTCTAAATATTGATTTGAAACTATGAATATCATAATTATTTCTACGCATCTATCAACATTTAAAGCTCCATTAAATAGATTATTTGAAAGATTATCAAACACAAAATACTGTTTAAAATAAGGCTAGATTCATCTTCAAATTAATAAGTGCAACTTAGATAGCATCTTACTTGATCTCTTATGATTTAAAAGTGAACAGGGTTTCCATCCACCTGTCCACTTATTTATATTGTCGATTTTGATAAATTAGTTGCAATTTAAATCTTTTATATTATGCACTGTTATCTCTAATATTAGGGTCTTATTCGGACAAAGAATGAACTTGCTTTTAGTATGTTTCCAACAACAGAAATGAAATAGATATTAAATTAAGTACTCTTCAATCATTGAGTACACATAATAGCCTTATCAATGCTATATAATTTTGTGATTATTACAACATCTAATTGAGTGGAGAAAAACATTTATTTGCCCCAAAACTTTAAAATGATTGAACATTAAAAAAAACATATTTATTTCTTCCTATAAATACCACTGGAAAGGAATAAAACGTTGGTACCCTGTAGGTACATATAATATAGCAAGTTTTGAAACGTCTGACTGGACGTAGCAGAAACTTTTCCTGCTCTAGTTTGAAATACTAAGGATTTTCTACCTCAGGACTAGGATACCTTAGCTGTATTTGACAAAACCTCTTAGAATTTTGGGTCCTCAATGCTCTTCAACTTCGTACTTTATTTGGCCTTTTTAAAAAATTGAAAACAACACGTTTAATAATTTCATACATCCGAAGCGCTTTTCTGGATTTACCTTCATCCGGAACACTCAAAGCCAAACATTTGAAATCTGAGGGATGTATAAGTACCAAAACAGTTAAAGAGCTATATGACAAAAATACATAAAACAAATAGCCAAATTCATCTAAGGTCAACTTTGCCTGAGAGAGTTGAAACCTTAGTTTCTTTATAATTTCAAAATTTATAAACGGACAATTTTAGAAAGGTTTGTTATAAATCATGTCAGTACTGAAGTACTGACTACTGAGCTGATGATACCCTCGGGGACTGATAGTCCACCAGCAGAGGTATCGACCCAGTGATGTAAAAAATTGAAAACAACACGTTTAATAATTTAACTTATTTGATTCGAGCGTCACTGATGAGTCTTTTGTAGACCAAACGCGCGTCTGACGTATAAAATTGTAATCCTGGTATCTATGATGAGTTTATTTACAACATATGGATAAAACTGGTTTAAACCCACCATATGTTTTGCCTGTACCAAGTCAGGATTTCTGGACCATGTGTTATTTATTGTTGTTTTTACGTCAATTTTCTCGTAAGTTTCAGTTGTTGACGTTTGATATAGTGTTCAGTCTCACAATTTAAGTAATTCCTGTAAGTTTTGTATGTATCAGACCTTATTCGCATTTTTCTTTTGAATTAGGTTAAAAGTGTTTCACCTATCGAAAATTATCCTATAATTTCATATCAAAACGCATTTTTGATGAAACAAAAACCCAGCTAAAGATTGTTCTTGTCCTCATTGAATAAATTTTGTTTTCATTACAGAAATGTCTGCAGTTTCTTGCAATAATAATGAAATATATCTATGATTAACATTTTGTAGGAAAATCACTGTTTAAAGAAAATATGAATTTCTGCGCAAAAAAAAAAATATGTCTATATAGGAAATAATACACTTTCAATATTTTTATATTGTATACAAATAATGATTTCTCAGTAATTACATGTCATAAAAATAGTTCATAATAATCATAATAATAAACTGTACGCATTTATTAGTTTAAAATTAAAGATTTCATCAAAAGAGGACCTCAAATTAGTTCTTGACAATATTTAATAAAAATGTGATTTTATATGAAATAACAGGAGAATTTCAGATAGTGAAACACTTTTGACCATAAGACATAGACTTTCACTTATTTTGTTTACCGTTACGACCCAAGAACGACTGCTGTTGGTCTGGTTATACAGCAGTATATTCTGCATGAATGACGATGGTAGAATAGCATTCTTGTACTTTTAAATGTAGTATTTGCTCATATAGAAGGAATTTCAAAGTCTGAGTCCTTTCGCTGTTGTTGTTTGCAAATGCGCTTATAAAGCTGCGTAATATGCTGTCATATTTATCGCTGTAGTCATCAGGATCTATAATGAGTAATGGAGACTAAATGCTGATCTCCAAATGTCTTTTGTTATTTTCGTCTTTGATATGCTGTCTCATTGACGCACACCTACGTCTAAAGCTATCATTCACTGTCACCGATAACCATTGGATAGAGCATATAATTCCAAGAAGACATTCTTTGACATTATTTTAGACGAAACATATTAAAGCTTTCTATGAAAACTTTTTTGGGGAAAAATAAAGGCCTCGCTTAACCTTAAGAAAGATTACATTAAAATTGTGTTCAATATATGTTGTGTTTATCGCAAGTTTAGAGTATAAAATGTCATCATTCTTAATAAAGAAATGTAATTTTTTTCTTCAGATGTTTCAGATTTGTTTTTTGATATAGTGATTCAGTCTGAGAAAGAATTTTATCTTACCTCCTATACATTTCTAGGAATATGATTAGTTAAAAGCAACCGCATGGAGACCGTGTATATTTCATATGAGGTTAGTATGCGGGGCTTATTTCAATACACGGTTAGTAGTGGTGTTACGTTCATTATAAAAACAACAGGTGTTGAGGAAAAATCTGAAAGGTTTCAACAGACAAAGAAATTGATGAGTGAACGATTGAAATAAATTCATAAAACACATTTAAAGCTAACAAGTTGTTATTGTTGGCATTTGTTTTTGTATAGACCAATGGAAGTAGGCTCTTAATACTAAGTATTGAAGACTTAATCACTTTGATAGGCCACTAGTCTAAATACCACATGTTAAGATAGTCGGTAAGATAAATTCTTTACACAGTGTACAACTTCGCTCTCACCCCATATGGAATTTACTGACCCCATATATATCGTATAAGGTCACTAACACACTATGTAACTAATAATATTTCTATAAACTTTAATAAGAGGATAATGTAAAATGAGGGCGGGAGCGGAATGGGGGATATTCGAAGGATAACAAACCAATGTGCAAGAAAAAAATTCATATCTTAAGTAAAAAACATATGTTTTGCTGTTCTTGATATTTATATTTTTTCAAAAGCTGGAAGGATTTCAACGATTAGTTGAAGAGCTGATACCTATCAGCAAGACCAAGACGCCCCCTAGTGTTGGTTGAGGGTTTTTCGTTAATAACCGGTACATTTGTTGGAAGAAATGAATAAATACAAATTATATCATTCGTTACAACTCCCTCAGACAAAGTTGACCTTAGATGGCTATTGTTTTCAGGTCCCTTTTAATCATACCACTCCTAACATTTCTACGTTCATCCCTGGCTTTCAAATGTTTGGGTATGGGTCTGATCGTTCCTGATGAAGGTACATCCAGAAAAGCGTTTCGAATGCACCTAATTATTTAAGTGCTAGTTTCATTTCATGGTAAAGGTCATTATAATAAGAACGAGTATATAGATGTTGTAGATACAGATATATTACCACGGGATAACCGCTTGAAGTCAATCCACAACAGACAGTTAGAAGCACAGGCCAAAACAAAAAACAAAAACACTCGCCTTTTTACTTGACTACATCAGCACAGAACAAAGTCAACTGTGGTAACAAATTTGAAGATGAAATACAAAATTAATGAGAAACGATCAGTAAGTTAATATGCCTATGGCATTTCAGAACAGTAAGACGCAAAAAACTACTTCAATGTTCATCAGAAGATTGTGGACTATGACATTTAATGCTGTTGGATATGGATAAAACTAGCATATATTAAATCGATTATTTGATTTGTTTTTGTTAATCAGGATTTAAACATTTATGTGGTAAATTAGTCTCAAGATTTTGCTTAGAATTATGTGATCTAAAAATGGCAAGAAAATTATCCTACAAATAAAAATCATTTCAAATTTAGAACCAAATATATAAAAACATGCAGATGTGGTATGATTGCCAATGAGGTAACTATTAACCAGAGACCACATGATGTAAATATAAGCAAATATATGTCAACGCAAGACCTTCAAAAATGCGCAAAACCTCGTTAAAGGTCCCAATCAAACTTTGAGATGAAGGACAGTAACCGTTGTTTGCTGGTCAGTCATACGAAGCAGTAAAGTGCGCCTAGGAATTTTCTTAATGCATAAACTCACCATATTCCTTCCGTCCTTCTTTTTTATTGAAAAAAATAGTTACGGCCTTGAGGATAAAAAATTAAAAAAAATTTTACATAGAAAGAAAATCCGTATTATTCATTATGTCAAAAACTATGCATGGCATTTGTAGCAAATATAATTGAACGGAAAATAAAAGAAAATATGTTGAAGTTTCACGTGATCCCATACCAAGACCCGGTCAATAGACAGCGATCAAACCAATGACTGGTCAGTCATACGAAGCAGTAAACTCTTATACATCCCTTTGACTGGTTATTCATACGCAGCAGTAAACTCTTGTTATACATCATCTTTATTTCTGCTGTTTATTGCTGGCTTGAAAAATTTATTATATTAAGTATGATAAATAAACTGTGATTTAAACTGTTAATGTCCTACGTCCAGCAAGTGTACTGAGAAATGTTATTTGGTCACATAAACACAAAATCTAAATCCATTTCATCTACTAGGTAGTTCACCATGATGTCAATATCCTTATTCTGAAAATAAGGAAACAAATAGAAATAAGGAATATCATATAATCATAAGTTCGACGACACATCTGTATGTTTATATAAGTATAAAATAAGACGATTTTCTCGCTGTGTTGAAGACCCATTGATGGCCTTCGGTTGTTGTCTGCTCTTTGGTCGGGTTGTTGTCTCATTGACACATTCCCCATTTCCATTCTCTATTTTATGGTACGATTGCCAATGAGACAAATATCCACCAGAGTTCAAATGACTAAGATATTAACAATTCTTATAGGTCACCGTACGGCCTTCAACAATGAGAATTTATAACAATACAATTTACAAAAAAAAAAATGACAGATATGAACCTACGACAACCACTGAATTACAGGCTCTAGGTGTTAAACACGTTTATGAGCGCTCAACTCTCTCCCAAAACCTAGGACAGTCATCTATAACAGCACAATATAAAAACTAACTGTAAAAACCAGTTGTAAAGGTCTTAAATGAATAAATCGATAAGAAGTACACACAAAAAAAGAAATAGCATAAAAACAGTAGACACAAAGTATCGATATAAGTGTATTCACATCCAACGTATTTAGTGTAAGTCTGAGAAACGCATGACCCTGTGCAATGCCAAAATTATAAGTAGGCAGTAGTCAAAACTGTACGTATATATCAAAATATACTTATCTATGCTTCAATTTCTCAAATACAAGGTTTACAGGGCATACCTATTAGATCTATTGTGTATTTGTTCTCGTCTTAAATATGCATGAAATATTTGCCACTAGGCATAAGCAAGCAAATACCAATCAATCAATCAACAAAAATAAATATAGAACCTTTGCACTAATTTTAAAGATATTAATGTGTACTCAAGTTTCCTTGTAGGTTTTATATATATTTTTATTGACTACTTTTGTACTAAATGCATTATTCAAATTTTATATTTGATTTGTGTGTCACATTTCAGGAATGAATTTATGTGTGGTGAAACATATTCTATAAACTGCTCTTTGAAAATGGAACGATTCAAACGATTTTGTTTATACATGTAATGATCATGTACTGTCATGGAAATTTTTCACAAAGGACTAAGATGTTACAAGATTATGATATTTGTAAAGATGTTTAAAGGATATGAAATATTTTGTTTATTACGGATCGACTTCAAACCCAGAATTGGACTCCTTGTTCCTATACTTCCTTTCATATAAAATAAGAAGATGTGGTAAAATTGCATATGAGACAACGCTCTACCAGAGACCAAATGACATAGAATTATTAGTCACCGTACGGTCTTCAACAATGAGCAAAACCAATACCGCATAGTCAGCCATAAAAGGCCCCGAAATGACAAATGTAAAACAATTCAAACGAAAAACTAACGGTCTGATTTATGTACAAAATAATGAACGAAAAACAAATATGATTTACAGCAACATACGACAACCACTGAACTACAGGCGCCTGACATGGGACAGACACATACAGAATGTGGTGAGGTTAAACTAGTTTGAAGGCGCAAACCCTCCCCTAACCTGCATGGAACACAGTGGTGTAACAATACAACATAAGAACAAACTATAAAAATCAGTTAAAAAGGGCTTAATTCATCAGATCGATACAAAGCAGAAATACATCTAACAAAAACACGGACCGGACGTGCCATGGTACTTATACATAACCACAACATAAATGGATTTAGTATAAAGACGGCATTAACAGTCAGAGAAAAACATGACTTTGTGCAATGCCAAGATACAGGTATCGACAGATTGAAGAGCCATGGATGTGCATATGTATATAAAAAGTTTGATTTTAATTTACTGATTATAAAATAAATATTAATATCAATAAAAACAATATTAAAAGATCTAATTACAGTGTTGAATTGGTAACCTTTTATAATAAGTTTATTTAAAGGATCGATAAGTTCACCCGGATCATATATAAATTTCCGGGCTCGGTAAACAACATCTCCTTAAAAAATAGGATGTGCTATCCGGTTTGAAATAAGTTTTTGTACAGGTACAACCAAACCTCTAAACCAAATCTTTGTATCTATGGAAGAATTTAAAGGTTTTACGTAATTTGTGGTAACGAAATCCCTGACTTAATAATGTACCAGTAATACATAGATTACGTTCATTGAAATCCAAAACGTCACAACAGACACGTACATAGCGAACGAGTTGTGATATATAAACACCGTATACTAAGATGGTGCCAAAGGAACATCGCCGGCCAAAAAAAGGAAATCAACAATAGGGAACGAAAAACGTCCCTTTTGTCGTTTTTAGTGTAGAGTTTCCCGTGTAAAACTAAAATATCTAAATCTAGGAAAGGACAGTGATTACCGTTTATATTTGATTAATTTAAAGTAAGTTCCTTTGAGTAAATTTCGGCAGTATATTTAGAAAATTCTTTATTATTTAACGAAAAAATATCATCAAGATAACGGTAAGTGTAACAGTTGTTGAATTTATCAATTAAATGCAATTTAGAAGGGTATTTACTGAGTTTGGTCATTAACTGTGATTCATATCAGTACAAGAACAGGACTGCTATTAAAGGAGCGCAATTTGTGCCCATAGGAATACCTACATCCTATCGATATACTGTATATTGCCGAAACGTACAGAAATATTATCAAAGAGAAAATTAACAGCTTCAATCATCTCATCACACCTCCAGTAAGTATATCTAGCATATTTACCTTTCTCATTAGAGAAGAAGGCTTTAAATGAGTTGCAGCAAATATATTTGCATTTAGATTTACCAAACGACCATTTAATTAAATAGGGAAACCTTTGTTTGATAAGATTATGTGGAAGTGTAGTGTAAAGAGTTGAAAAGTCAAAACTATCAACAGAATCAAAAGGACCATCAAAAGCATGTAATTTATCTAAAACATCCAAAGAATTTTTTACACTCCCCCAAAATAGTTAATTCCACTATTTTCATTATGTTTTATTTCAAAAGTTAATGATAAGTTCTTTGATAGTAGTTAAATAATTAGTTAAAAGCACTGAAAGATTAGTTGTAGAACACTTAGTAGAGGCCGAGATAAAACGATATTTTACTGGTTTTTTTGTGTGTATTTTATGTAACCAATACATAGTAGGGACTACTTCAAATGTTCATAAGAGGCCTTAAGCTGTGATGTTTATGTTTATCATTTCTTAGCAAATAAAAATTCAAAAGAAAACGAATATACATGTATATGTGTTGAGTGTCCTATTAATTCCAACTTGTATCTTCAGTTCAGTACTCATTGCTTCGGTACTGACATGCATATTTTCTAAAATTCCATGTTGATGAATTAAAAAAATATAAAAAAAACTCAGGTTTTAACGAAATTGGCCTTTTCTTTTTTTTTTTTTTGTCCCTTTTGGTTATATATCTCCCAACGTTTGTACGCATTTTAGATCATTGACTTTCAAATAGTTTAGCTTTGAGCGTTTCTGATGAAGATAAATCCAGAAAACCGCCCCGGGCGCACGAAATTTATAAAAGGTTCTAATTTCATTCACTACTATGAAAGAAAGACAACTCTGACGGATCTAACTTTGCAAATAGTTTTTTAGTTCTAAAATCAACTACTGAATTATCAATATTTCAATAAACATATGAATACAACGAGACGTTGGTATACTTCAATGAGACATCAAGCTTCGCAAATGATATGAAAATAAGAAGATGGTTTCTTAGATATCCATAAATACAGCTCAACACAGTCTTCAGCAAAACCTACTTAATATGTCAAACTTTAATCACCTCGAGTCTAAAAAAAACAGAGACCACCAAAGACCCAATGAATTAAACAGAGACCACCAAAGACCCAATGAATTAAACAGAGACCACCAAAGACCCAATGAATTAAACAGAGACCACCAAAAACCCAATGAATTAATCAGAGACCACCAAAGACCTATCATAAAAAAACACAACATATTTGTAAGAATTATTTCTACTACATAAGTCCTTTAAGTAACGTTCAAATAATTTTACCAAATCATATCTCACTCAGAAGCATCGCGGGCCGAGGGGTCTAAGTAATCTACAACTATCACTAGCACTGAGGTGTTTGGACTCCGATCTTAATTAATAATATGGTCAAGAGTGCTGATAGTGGCGTTAAACACAAACAATCAAACAATCATATATCTCGTTCATGTTGAGTGCTTGGTGAGTTTTTCGTGAATTATCCCAGACATAATTTTCTTCCCATTAATGATATTCATGCTGGATTAATAGCCTTTCTATTGGATATATTATTAACACTGACATAACAAGGTTTGTTGTTAGCTTTGCTATTGGATCAGCTATAATTTTTTGTTTTTGTTTGTATATCTATCCTGAAGAATTTTGAACTGTCTCGATCTTTTTGTATGATGATTTTTGTTAATTATATGCCTTATCAGATTGATTGAACATTTGTAAAGTGCCTTTATTTTGAAAATCACATAGTTAGTTATAGTTTGAAATGTCATGTGACATATAAAGGACAATCAATCTGATTTATGGACCTGCATTTCTGTAATTATATGAAATACCTTTTGTTTGCTTTCTGGTGATAGTGTTTCTATGCTACCATAAAACGAAAAATATGTGTCCATGTCCAGGATGTGCAAGCTAATTTCAACAAGGCGGGTTTTCAACATTTTCCAATTAATCCAATTGAATAGAAGGCACGAATTATTGTTGTTAACTGTATTGACTGTTTTATAATCTGGTTTTGTAGGCTTTTCGCAGAAATAGGAAATTGCCAATATCAAATATTCGTGTCAAGAAATATTAACGGCACATAATCTCTTTAAGTTAAAAGACATTGCTAAGAGAGTGATTATTTCTGAATTTTTATTAATGAGCTCGAAAATCAAATCAAATAATTAATGTTGAAATGAAATATAACTCTAAATGAATAGAAAAAAAATATGTATGTATTATATATTTCTAAAACTACTGATATCATCCCCGTTAAAAGCCTTCCATGACCATTATTATTTCTAGTAATGGATGAAAACAATCATGCCTCCTTCTCAATTTTTTAACACACCAAATTTTACTTAGTTACACAAATTGAAAGGAGAAGGTCTGATTTGGGACCAAATGTGTGCTAAAACCAAATAAACCTCTGTGCAGAATATGTTTGATGTTGATTTTAGTCTCTGATGCATGATTTTTTATTATTAATTGTTTTTGGCTTTTAACTAGCTTTCAGTAACTGTAAGTACTCTCAAATCGTACTTTCGTGTTAATTTGACCTGTTGATACAGTTTGTAATGCATTTTTGTTATTTAATGTTTACTTATTTAGTGTTTAACTTATATCTCGTCTCACTATTTTTAATATTTTCCACTTTTGATAAGTGTTTGGTATGACGATAAATTTTCACTTCTGTTTTCGTACTATGAACAACAAAATTATTTATTTGGTAAAAAATATTTCCGTACTCCATGTATACCTTACAACAAAATTGTTTTTATTTACCTGTGTACGTTATTTTATTTGGCGGCATTTTGTCCAAGGTTGTTGCCTTTCTGATATTGTTTAACATCTAATCCCCTTGTTTTATTAATTTTGTATTTGCATCGTAGATCAAATTTATTCGTTCAGTGTATGTTCACTTGTTTTTGTTAATATGTCTTTTGATTGAGTTAAGTCATTTCAATTGATATGTTATAGTGTGTCTTTCTATGTTGTGATGTTACACTATTGTTTCAGGTTAGAGTGAAGGTTGGCGCCTATTAAAACGTTTAAACCCGCTGCATTTGTTTGCACCTGTCCTTAGTCAGGAACCTGATGTTCAATGGTTGTCGTTTGTTCTTGTGGTTCATAAGTGTTTCTCTTTTTTCGTTTTTTATATACTAGTAGATTAGACCGTTGGTTTTCCTGTTTGAATGGTTTAACACTAGTCATTTTTGGGGCCCTTTATAGCTTGCTGTTCGGTGTGATCCAAGGCTCCGTGTTGAAGGCCGTACTTTGACCTATAATGGTTTACTTTTACAAATTGTGACTTGGATGGAGAGTTGCCTCATTGGCACTCATACCACATCTTCTTATATCTATTTTAATTAAACATTACTGTTTTGGTTTAGATATACCCTTTTTGTGAGTTATACAGTCATAAAATGACAATTAATTCATTAACATTACTGATTTTCTTTTGTATTTATACATGATAAAAAATAATATAATCTAGTTGCAAACTACATCCATGAAGCTCAAGTTATTACAAATATATACAATGTATATATAATTCGTCTCAAATTCAGCCCAACATTTTTACTTCCAACAGCGGGATTCGAACCCTTGCTTCTGTGACATCGTGGCAACACCGCCTGCATCGTGTCCAGCGCCCTAGACCACTCGATCACCTAGGCTACATAACAATTTAGCTTTCGGTGGTCGATGTAATGCCTTTCCCCGTCGGCTTTATCTAGGGTTGTAACACAGAACATGCTGTATAGTGGCAAGAAGATGGTGTAACTTTCAGAGCAGCTATTTTGTCTGTCGGAAAGGATGATAATGTTACTTACCATGCCGCCACATCAAATTTTAATTTTATTATACACGTCTAAACATGTGACGACTTTATATTATATATATATATATATATATATATATATATAGATGTGTGTGCTTGTGTTTGTGTGTGTGTGTGTGTGTGTGTCGGGGTTCTGATGCCTTCAGTTCTAAAGATTTTAATAAAGAATCCAATATGACACTTGTGTCATCTGATCAATTTTACCTACTATAGGTGTACAGTTTCCTACTGTAGGCGTACAAGGCACCAGTTCGAGTTGTGGTCGTGGGATTACAAGTTTCCAGAATAGAGTTGACAGGGCTTGATCAATAAGTTATTCTGAGGGCGGCCAAATCAGAAAATTGCTCCAGATACAGAATGTCAAAAGGGATTTGTTCACGACCTACTGGTAAATGTGTGACTGATACATTTGAAGGCAGGCTACTAAGAGATGATTTGACACAAACAATAACATCTGTAATATATTTCCTCTAATATCCACCATTTTTCTAATGTAATTACCATCTAATTTCAATGGATAAAATGCAAATATGCTAGACTAATATACCTAACTTTTTCAAATTGTCATGTATGGAGTCATACCTGCATTGAAAGTTAATGAACGGATAAATCAAAGTTAAACATTGTAATTTATCGTTCAATGCGGACGTAACGTCCAGAGGCAAATACATGTACGTGCATATATACAAGCGTACGGAAATCGAATTAGAAGGTATTTTCATTGGTCGAGAAATAGCCTACTAATTTAATTGCAAAAAAAAAGATGACGTAATTCGATACACATTTATAGCTTTAAAACTTATGTAAAGTGTTATTATATTACCTATAACGTAGGATTCGATATTAAGGCAATCAAGTTGTTCGTATTTCTGGTTTAGTGCAGAATTATTTTTAAGATCGTAGAAAAGCCAAAATGTCAGACTCGGTTAAATTATATGAATTCAATATTGTTTATGTATAGCAAATAATCTGCACTGGTAAATCCTCTAATTTCCTCCTTTTTATCCCAGAAGCGCCATTTCATTTCCAAATTATACACTCCTTTTGTCTGGGGATTAGTCTTAAACTGGAGAAATACATTTTAGATAATGCTACATTGTAATCAAGTTATCCACTTTATAAAGATCCGTACTCCGTGTTTTCTTATAGGATTGTATGGTATCTTTTGTGCAAAATACATAAAATTATTTCTTGTTACAAAATATTTGTGAATGCCGTTGAGTATTTTTTTTTTACTGGAGAAAATATATTGTATTAATGTTCACCATAGACGATTGGTGCATAGAACTCCTTTTTTTCTTTCCTTTTTTCTTTTTAGCTCACCTGGTCCAAATGGCCAGTGTGATCATTTGCTTTCACTTGGCGTCCGTCATCTGTCGTCATCCATCGTCGTCGTCCGTCCGTCCGTCGTTAACTTTTACAAATATCATCTCATCTGAAACTACTGGACCAAATTTAACCAAAAATGGACACAATCATCAATGGGATATCAAATTTTAAAAATGTGTCCGATGACCCGGCCTGCCGACAAACATATACTTGAAAAGCGCTATAGATCAAGAAAATCTGACAGGGAAAATATTTTCAGAATGATGAGATCTACATACTGTCTGTTGACATCGAAACTGTCAGACGACATCTTATAAGAGTGATTTCCCTTGAACGACTAATTTTACCATTTTGTTTTCTCTTTTTTGCCAATCTGACATGATAGAAGTGTCGTGTTTTCATTGGAAAATAGCAGGTTTTTTCAACATGTGCATTTGAGATATTTATAAAGAACAAGACTCTGTAATTACCACAGAAATCATGATTTTAAATATGAATAGTGCAATACTGTAAATATTGTTCCAGCTTTGGTTAGAACATTATCTAGTACTAACGATCTATATTTTGTTAACATTCTCTTTGACTATTTATACAATTTAGATTTTCATTGTTTAATAATTACATTACATACAAGTTTTATAAGATTCCGTAATTTTGAGGCATTCTTAAAGTTAAATTCTATTTCGGTATAAAATGCAACACATATGATTGCACATGCTCTCCGAGACAAAGTTAAAACAAAACATAGAAAAACAAACGAAAGACTTGTTTTAACTCGTTATTTCATGGTGGTACCATAATAATGTAATTATAAGATTTGAATGCTACTTTTAGTAATTTTGAATATTTTTAATGCTTTAACGTGCGCAAATTTTTAGTATGAAGCGTGAAATGTGTTTCGGTTAACGCTTTTAAACCCAAATAAATTACAAATATAAGCATTCAAATATAAAATGAGTGTATCTTTATTATACAAATGGTTTAAATAAAGAAAATGATCAATGTGTAGCAATGAATCATCGAATGTACTCTTTGGTACATGTATTTGTACTTTGCAGTAATTTGATAAAGCTGATGAAGACTGTTTCACTAATACAATTTCATTGTATCAGGTGGGATACTAGAAACCTTCCATGGTGATAGTAATCAACAAATAAGTTACAACACATCCACTTATTTGTCCTATGTTACTCATCAGCTCTTAATTTGACAAGACCAAAAAACGTCTGTAAATAATATAATAAAAAGTAATACATCTTCATTCTTCTTAATATACATTAAACTATTTAAAATGAATTGATTTAAAAGTGCACTTGGTAACATTTTATTTTTCATTTTAAATAAACAAAACATAATACATTATTTAGGATTGATTAACAACAATGATAATTTAACATAATGGAAACAATAGGTAACATTAGCATGTAACTTAAAATAATCTACACTTTCAAAATAAGTTTGTTACAGTAGATAAGTCGATTTTTATTGTTCAAAAAGAAAGTGCCTCTTGAAGCAATCACTTGCATGATTTGACATTCATTTAAAAAGAAATTTAGCTAGTACAAAAATATAATTGATTAAATCTACTTCAAATTAATATATTAATTTTTGAGCCTCATTCAAACAATTTCCTGATTAAATCAAAACATTAAGATATAATTCATTTTGTTTAAAACATTTGAAAAAGCTGAATTTTGAAATGAAATTTCCCTATTAGTATTTTTTTCAAAATAAACACAAAATTTCGCTGATGTATTTTTGGCTTGCAAGTCAACAACTCAAACTCATTTAAATCCGTTTTCATGTGCCCTTTTAAAAAAACGTGTTTTGTTATATTCGGAGTTGGCCGTTCACTTCATTACATTATATAAGTAAGCCCGTAATGACTGATAGACTTAATGAAACTGTCAAAATTCAAGTGTAACATTGGTTTTACGCAAAAGAAAATTGTTTCACAAAAGTCAGAAAAATATAATGTCCATTAACAGGCAAAAAACGAAAAATGTCTTTTTCCTAGCACTTCAACAAAAATTGAAGTGACACCGTATGACATTAACTCTTTGGTAACAGTGCATCACATGAATACAAAACTGCATAGAGCATAATAAAAGGGCGACAGAATAAAAATATTTCCCGCCGTTGGTGTCATTATAAAAAAGACATGTATGGACAACTATCATTACAATTTGAAGAGGACTCGTAAAAATATCAAATATTGTCGTATTTTGAGTTTTTGTGGCTTTGTATTTATATCTGCGTCAGCTTTGTTATTGGTGCTATAAACATTACATTTTTTTTAGTGTGAATGTAACAAATTTCTACCATAAATTTTTGAGACGTTATTTTTTTTTCTTATTATTTATAATCATTTTTCTTTGCTATTTAAATATTATACGACAGTGCTTTTCTTTTATTCTCAAATATAAAACAATATACGAACAAAAAATACAATTTCTAAAAGCTAATGACAGTCGTTTAAAAACTTAAATTATTGATCATTGTGAAACGAAAAAGATGTGATCAGAATACTTTCTCTTTTTTACTTTCTTATTTATAAATAATTTAAATAAAAAAGAAATGAATCCATGAAATGTTGACAAATTATGAAATATTATTGATCGGGCATCAATCAAATGTCAGCATTGACAGTACAATGTCACGATCTCTTAATGTGATCAGCATAGTGTTTGGGTTCTGGTTACATTTACAAGACAATTACAAACTTCGGAGATGTCACGTGATTGAAATGAAAACGGAAGCAAATGTATACTTTAACAAAATTAGATATTTATTATTAACAAATTGATGTTGCATTCACAAATCTGAAGTTTATAAACTTTTTGTTCAGTACAGATGTGTTTAGCACTCACTATGTTAAATTGATATTACACTAAAATATCATACGTTTGCAAACACATGACTTATGTGCTTATATGAAAAAAGGCTTGAGAAAAAAGAGAAGTGTTTTAAGAATTTATCAGTCATTATCATCTTGAAGGTTCATGTCGAACAAATTTAAATAATACACCAACAGAAGACAAAACTGATGAATTACCGTATAGCGGGTTATTTTCGCGGGGTGTAAATTTTCGCTTATTTTCGCGGATGGAACAAAATCGCAAAAATAAATTCAGCCAATTTAAAAGTGTACATGTAAATGTATTGATAAAAGTTTTGAATCCGCCAAAACAATAACCGCCAAAATATTTCGTATACTTTTTTTAATGAAAATCGCGAAATTTTACACCCGCGAAAATAACCCGCTATACGGTACTCTATGCAGTATGTCGCCGTTATTTTCAATTTTAAAATTATATGAACAAGTCCCATTTCTTAAAAACAAGTTGTAGTTTCGGTTCTGATATTAAGTTTTAACAAAATGGAAAATTTTTATTTGAACTGAATTGCCATTAAAATATTACTCTTGTAATTCTTCAGTATACATAATTTAATGAAATTGCATAGCTCCATTAAAAGATTTTCATATATTTTACACTTATAAATATTTTATACTTTTATTACAAAGGAAATTGATTTTTCAAAAATATAAAATGGATAAATTTAGGAGACAATTATGATCGTATACAATATTTGCATTATCTGTGGAACATTTATGATAAATCTCCAAGAATAAAAAAACTGTAGCTTGCACAATCGGATATTAGTTGAATGAAAGGCGAATTATTTAGGTTTTTTTTTCAAAGAAAGAAAAGACATCATGTTGAAATATTTCTTGTCTCGAGATACATGTATTACGAATTATCAGTATAAATCCAACGACTTTGATGATCTGAACCCCTTATATTGTTGTTGTTGCTGTATCTCTTTTGCTCCTCCGGTATTTGTCTGATCCAATGTTCTGTTCTATTCCTTGTATTGACTTTCATTTTATTTAATTTGTCTATCAACCCAGGAGTAATTGGTCTATGGTTAGGTGGATAAACCTTTATGGATTTGTGATATTTTGGAAAGTCCAGTGATGTTACATTTTCAGCAATATCAATATGATTGTCTTCACTGAAAGGCATTTCTTCATATTCATCTTCGGGATTATTTAGCTTTGCTGCCGAACTGTAAATGTCTCTCATTATTTCAGGTAAACTAAATTTATTGCTGTTTGGTCTAGCTGAGCCCGCTGACGTCCGCCTATCAACAGGGTCAATAGATTTCTTGCTGTTCAACGATGATGGTCTTCGTTGTTCCAAAAATAATGTTTTCTGGCGTTCAAAATTCTTGGGTGTGTTTTTATATTTGACACTAGGCAATCCTGGCTCCGGTGGTTTTTCTCCTGCAATGAAGGAATTGCTGCGATTGATCTTTGGCTGTCTAGAATATAGATATCCCATCAAATTCCGTCGAGCAACGTCCTTTTTACTTGCCATAAAGATTTCATGTCCTCTGTTTGACATTTCATTGCTTGGTATGGAAGACAAATATTCATCTTGCGGCAACTGGGTTGGACTTTTACCTTGCCTTATCACCGGTAGATGTCGCTTAGCACCATCATACAACCTTCTTTGCACCATATTGTTTCTGACGTTTTCGTCAATTATCTCCCCTCTTAACCTTTTGACATGTCTCTGTTGTCCGTAGTACATCAGTGTATTTCATCAGTTTTTCATTAAAGTCTTAAATCCCTTATAAAGCGTTATTTTTCCTTTGAAAAGATTATTTTTATTAATTCTTTTTGGAGTGATACGAACCAACATTTGTACGGAGTCAACTACTTTTGCACACGTACTGATGTTACATATTGAAGTGTAATCACTCAGAGTGACGGTTTAATCGGCCATTTCGAATAAATTTCACAATCTCCTCTAACGATGTTGTATACAAGGTTGCTTTGGAATGCACGAATAAACTAGAGTTGCATTGCGTTTACTGCACAACCTGAAATTGAAAAAAAAACTTTGAAATGTCAGACCACGATTTTACATTTCATCTTTAATAGCTAACGAAGTTTTTATTACAGCTACGAATAACAGATTATCTTGGATATTATTATAAGTTCAATATCAACAAATACAAAAAATGGAAAGCAAATGAGAATTTTTTAAAGAAGCTTGCTTGTTTCTTTTATGTTGTACACAATTAAACTATTTCAAGCCTTTAGTGTGGACACAGATTAGTGTGGATAGAAATTGCATAGAATATGTCAAGTATGTTTCGCAGTGTTTTCTCAACTGAGATTGTGCGTCGGCAGATGTTTTTTTTCGCCTTTTTTGTCATTCTCATAGGGTTTTATGTTAAACTGTGTTCCATGGTGACTGCCATATTGGATTTTCAGATATGTAGCTAATGTTAGATATAAGCTAAGTATAATGCAGGGTTAGGAATTATATTTTTTAATAACTTTCCCTTTTGGCAAGTGACCATGATATATAACTTGTCCGAAAGAGACAACCACTTGGCAAAATTTTGTACTTGCATAAGAAATTTCCATACTTCCATTTATGGACATATAATCATGAAAAATTTAGCTTTCCGTTTCTCTGGTATTCGGCAGAACAAATTCTCTTGTCGTGCCATCTTCGATCACAGGGACTCGGGAAGATTATTTTAGAACGTAATCTGCTCTCTAACCAATGATAATGCTGGGAATAAAATAATTTCACCAGATCCCTGTGCTTAATCTGCTGTATTGATGATAACAGTTTTAGATGATATTCAACCAAGCCCGACCAATCAAAGTTTCTTTATAAGTGCGCTATTTATATAGAATAATGTTATGACATATTTTAGTTTTTGACTCTTCACGAAAAAGTCGAAAAGCGAGACTTAGGCGTGTTTTTTTCCAACGCGGCGTCGGTGGTATCAACAAGTTAGGTCAATAATATTTTGTATGCAGTTGTATTAGAATAATAATTGACAAATATCATTTCAATGAGTTATTTGACTCCACCTCCTTTGACGTGGTCTATTGACTTTTGCATAGTTTACATGATAGGTCAGTTTAAAATAAAGCACTAATGGTTAGTGAAAAACATATATGGTATGCAGTTGTATCAATATTAGCATTTTAAAGTCTCATTTCCATGAAGATTATATGGCACCGCCCTCTGCATCAGGTTAAATTAACTTTGATTGATTGTTGGTTGCTTAACGTACAGTAGCAAATATTTCATGCATGTTCAGGACGATCATTAACTTTGAAACTATTGCATAGCTTACATTTTAAAGTATTGCAACTTTTATTTCAAATTTGCATTAGACTATACAAATTTATGAGGATGTGACAGATATCTGTGTTAACAGTTATTTGGTAATGGTGCTTGATATTTTATCCTAAAAATTCAACGATTAATGCCTTATTTCCTGTCAAAAGAAGCATCCTTTTCTACGTTTTTTTCGAACATGGAACATTATAATAACTGTTTTTTTATGATAAAATATTGATTATTAAGATAAAAAGTAAACAAAGACCTACCTCTGAATAAATTCTCATTAATATTTAACACGAGTATATAGTACAAATAATCTTAATAGGGCAAATTACCATTTGTTCTGTTTATGATTGACAATAAATGATCAACTACTACCAGAACTCATGTTTATTGATCCAAAGATCATATATTTTCATAAATACATGTAGTATGGTTTTTAAAATACTGAAAAAAATCAAACTTTAATAAAAGAAATATTGTATCTGCAACTTTATAGTTGTTCTTATACGTATATTTAGTATTTGAAGAAATATCATAAAGTTTAAAGATAGTCGCCTATAGTGTTGTAAATTCTTTAAGAAAACTTCTATCTGCTACATTTATTGATGAATTGAAAGATTACCCTTTTAAATCTATAAACGATACAGTATTTTGATAATTGTTCAATATTTGTAACTGGCCTTGTGCGAATGAAAGCTTTTCTCTGTAACGTATTTAACTATTTCAATGTTTTCAATGGGACCATTTTCAAATACAAATGTATACAATTGAAAAAGATATTAAATAATTTGGTCTTTTAAGTATGTTGACAAATTGGAATCAACATTGACAACAGATAAGCTCAGAATTTAAATCGGGCTAATCATGACTGAAATTTATTTCTCGATAACATGAAAGATCATGAAATGAGCTTTAATCTGTCAATTTGTCTAATTCTGTCTGTCTGTTTATGTACATATTATTATAAAAAAGATACGAATAAGAAAATGGTACTTTTATACTATATATATACAAACATGTGTCTGTTTTTCTTCTTTGAAAATACAAATATGTAATGTTATCAGTGCAAACATTCAAAAAAGTATAATTAAGTTACCAGTAAACAATTTAGGAAAATTCTGTTTAAAGTCGTATTGAGTGTTTGTTAAATGAACTACTGAAATTATGAATTGACAAACAAGCTAAACGTATAGTTATGACACGAACTACAATATAAACAATCTTTTTGACAATATACTCAATAACTAATGGTTTGTATATTTGTTATCGCTTGATGTGTACACATTGTCCAATTCATTCAATATTTGAGAAGCGTATTTTGTTTAATCAAGTTCCAACAAATTTTCTATTTTAACGGGTCTAAAGATTTTAATGAAATATTATATAAGTGATGTTTATTGTCCACATGACGTTTAAACCGCACTGATACACATTATATGAGGCATTATATCGCTTTTTAAATTGAGGTTTTAATAATAGGATCTGACAGACTTTTTTGCGTATACATATTAATATTCTATAATGTCTAAAATGATCAATAAATAACAGTTTTTCTTTTCCTCGGGAAGACAAACACAAATATAGATTTTAAAATTGAATATAGAACTAGGTTTTAATTGTATTCAGAGTTAACTTCGATTTCAAATTGAACAGTTTTTATTTATCATTATTGCAGATAGTTTAATAAGATGTAGACTAGATCAACCCAGACGTCCATTTGGTAATTTGTGTCGTTAGGTTGCTGTCTCATTGACATATAACCCACATATCGTTTTATTCACATTTATAAACAAAATGTACTTTACCCTTCCGATACACAAGTAATATTCTTATACAATACTAGAGATAACAGTAGTTTATCGGTGTTAAAAACTCATTATTCCATTTCAAATATATGAAGCAAGAGAAAAAAAAAGAAGAGAAAAAAAGGGAGGGAATCGCATGAACTCCAAACGGAGAAAGACAGAAAACGTCAACACAAATAACATCAAAATTGCATGTTCATTTTTTATGTTCGAGATGTAATAAATCATTATGATCGTAACTGGTGAACCAGTAGAAATATTTGCACGTTGTATTGAAAACTTAATTGAAATAAATATCAATAAACTTCATTTAAATTTTCCTTATGAGTAGTTGTAATAATGTTTGATAGATCGTTAGTTAAAACATACTGATAAATTCACTTACCTTACACATACATAAAATGTACGAAGAACGTGGGTAAATCTCGTAGTGTCATGATTTGACAGATACTTAGGATCACCTAGTTATTATCATTAAACTGTGCGATTGTTTGTAATTCGGGGATATAATATTCATTTAAAACAAACTAAAATCCTATTTAAAAACGAAAGAAAACGAACAGATAAAAGTAAACGTATTCAACCATGTATGTCGTGGTGGTTTAAATCAGATCAGCGGTGACACAACGTTCTGTTGGTATCTGTTGAGTATTGTGATCGATATACGAGGGTCTAAAATCTATATAAGTCTTAAAATCACCACATAAACTTATTAATTCTTTAATAATGTCTCCTGTCAAATTTTGTTCTACATAGTCATTGTATCGTCCTTTATAAATGTAATCAATGTGACTGTTGTCAATTTAGTCTCATATAGTCCGTATAACTTCTTTAACTGCTGACTTATAAACATCCCTCTTGACGTAACATGAGTAATACCTTGGTCCAATTTCCTTTCATTTCATTTTGTACAAAGACGTTTAAAAAATCGTCTACCTATCTTCACTAAAATTAATTTCACTGTTATCGAGGCTTGAAGGCTGTAACAATAGTAATAGTATGTCGTATTTCTGACCAATTCAGGGAACCAGATGCTTAACTGAAAGCTACAATTGTTACTCTTTCCTTATAATCTTGAGTATTTAAACTGTTTATTGAAAAAAAGGAATATAAAGAATACTCCCTATCAAAGCAAAAATTTTCGAAAATAAAGCTATTTATTGTCTTTCAGATACAAATTTATGAATTTATTTTAGTTATGTTTCTCCTTCGATGCCAAATTTTCCAAATATTATTTCGATATTTCTTTTTTTTTTTATTTATCATATTTCACATAAAATCTTTCAGACAATATGTCTCGACTGGTACATTATCTAAACTCGTTAATACTCAGTATGTGTATTATCTTTTGCCTTAAAACATGACATTGGCAAAATCTCTATGTTCTAGTGCTATAATCTGGATAATGAAATTATGAACCTCATTACATTTTATTCATTTTACTTTTCCAATAAATTTTGGCACACCTTTCTCCATTTGAAAGAAAACATAGCGCATACTCTATAGATGATTACCCTTTGGATTTATGATTTCTTATGAACCGATTTAGTTCATTGGATTTATGATTTCTTATGAACCGATTTAGTTCATTGGATTTATGATTTCTTATGAACCGATTTTGAACTAAATCAATCGGAGCTAAAACGTTTTAAATAAAAGGAGATGTGGCGTATACGCCAATGAGACAGCAAATCATCGACAAAAACTGACTAATGGACATCTAGAGGGCGACATACAGTTTTCAACACTAGACAGAAGTCTACACAATATGTCTAAATTGTCCAATTTCTGTAAAAACAAAATTTGATTAAATTTCACACGTGATCAGTAAAGAGAAACCATGTAATGAAAATAAGATAATTTAAAAGTAGCCAACCTGGCGTATATTCAAGATTCTATAGTCAAAACCTTAAAAAAATGAAAAAGAGATATACAGTAAATGACAACGAAACAGCAAGCCAACGACACAGAAAACTCATAAATAAATCTAGTTGTCAACAACAAAAGACACGTGTGTTTACCTAGTATGCCAAAGACTAAGTCGTCCTGAGCATAAAACACACGCGAATAGATTAAACAGACAATAATACTTCACTGTATAATTACAAAAGTTGTACAAGTTATATATATACATGTATATTAAACCAACTTGATCATAAACGTTGAAGTTAATATATTGTTCTGAAATGTAATGGTTAATATTTTATTATTTATGATTAGGTTAACATTATTAGTAAAGTTGATTAAATAAAATGACCAATTTCCCTGTACGTGACATGAAGTGTTTCTGGAACAACTTTCATCGGTTACGTTCGAGACCAAAGTTTGGAAAGTCAAACATTAAAAGCATCAAAATTAAAAAGGTCTAACCGTGATTGTTTCCAACATTTTTTTTAAAATCTTATTTATCCAAAAAAGAATGTTATAAATCACTGTAATTAGAATAGTTTTCATTTTATACAATGACAGTCATATACCAAATTTGATTTTTTCGCGTGAAACCTGTATAATTGTCAATGTATCATTTCAGCTTTTAATAGAATTAACCTAAATTTGAAACGCAGAATTTAATTTTCAAACACGATTTTTATGAAATATACATATCAATTTAAACCTTGGCTGAATTGTTTAACTCAATATTACGTTGGATAGTTTAACATATAATTTACTCTGGTAAACAAATTATACAGATTAACGTGTTGGACCCCCTCTGAACCCTCACACATGCATATATCAATATCACAGTAAGCCTTTTAATGGCTAATAATATATCATTCTTCTGTTGTAAAATTTCAATTCAGCTAAGTTATTAAAATCAAAATTGGATCAGCTATTCTTTGTGAAATCGTATAAATTTCTGTACTTTGAATGTACTTAAATCTCACTTATTTCTTTTTTGGCAGGTTTTATAACATTAAGAATGCATGGTTAACATATCTTTAGATTGGTTTTTGTGACGGACATTTTGTCGAAAATATCTATCAAATACATCTAAAATAGAATGATATTAATATGAAACTAAGGCGTTGTGGTATGCTTATCAGGAAGAGGATGTTAGCAACTATAGGCCATCATACGGCCTTCAACAACAAGCAAAACCTATAAAATACATGAAAAATGTAAATCAGTTCAAAGGAGAAAAACAACGGCCTGACAATTGATGCTAAAAATGACAAATAACAACAACGATAACCACTCAATAACCCGCTTCTGACTTGGGACAGACATATAAAGAATGTGACCGGGTTTAACATGTTTGTGAACGCTCAAATCTCCCCTAACCTAGATAGTGGTGTTACAGTAAAAAATAAAAACACACTATAACAATCACCGGTAAGGGCTAGTCTCATCAGATCGGTACGAAGCACAAACCTTATTTTCAAATACTTTCTAATCTAAAATATCCTTTCGGTCCAATTTAAAGTGCGTATTTAGAAAATGTTAAAATATACATGTTTGATTACATTATAAACTTTTTAACTTATTTTATACATAAAATAATTAATATTCCTGGATTAGATCTGGTACACGTGATACATTATATTATCTGTCTCCCTACATAGGATTTCTTAAAAAAGCACAAATGCTCATGTTATGGACCTACATACTAATTGACAGACAATACTATAATAGGAAAATGTACAAGATTTAATATACTTACGATATCAGAAGACTATTTTTTAGTCTTCAAAGCTGGTTTAAAATAATTTTCTCGATCTAGAACAAGCTTGATAAAGTCCCGTGACTTAGTTACGACTCAGGAATTACTTGCAACTATCTTAAGATGCCATTGCTATCACCAGCTCAGTAATATTAAGGATGTACTCTTCTGACGTTTCAGTCTCGTTGAAATCTCGTTCTGGAATTATTTCCAAAACATGTGATACAAGTGGAAAATATCAATGAATTAAAAAAATTATTAATATTAACTTAATTCTATGAAAAAATTGTGTATTTACAATAAGTAGTTTTTGAGTAATAAAGTTTTCAAATTTTATTACCAATCAAGTCAGTCTGTTTAGCCAAAATTTTGATAAAATGGGTGAGGGGTACAAGAAATGATTTTACCAGAAATATGTACATCCCATATCACTTTTTTCTTTTCAAATTTCTTCGATATGTATTTTTTCTTTCATTTATAACAAAGAAGTTGAAATAATACGCGTTTTGTTCTTAAAATAGAGAAAAATCACAAATTTACAAAATTGACAGCATTGTAAATTTGACACAAAAAAGCATCAAAATATGATAAAACTTTCTTATATCAACACCTACCTATAGTTTTTTTAAGTTAAATTTATTCAGATTGATCCAGTTCATCTTTATTGAAAGTATGAAAAAAAGTTTAATTGTTAAACTGTGATTTTTTTCACGATAATAGCCCAAAAATGGGGAAAAATTGATGAAAAATGAGAAAATCATCAAAATTGGGTACTTTCAAAGGGCCTTAGCAAAACAAGAAGTGCACCACCATATGATTTTTTCTTCAGCAATTATAATTTTACAGTCATATAAACCCAAAAATCAGGTTAAGAAAAAAAGTTTAAATCTAGAAATGTTTGGCTCGTCAGAGGTGTACATCCTTAAGGTACTGAGGTATTTCTAAATACATTATTCTTCATTATAAAGTAAATAATCACAATATCTTTAAATTTTTCCTCTAGTTTATTCAAAATAGATGAAATCGGCTGTTATCTGCTCTTTGGTCGGATTGTTGTCTCTTTGACATATTCCCCATTTCCATTCTCAATTTTACCTAAATGTCACTACAATACAACAAACACCCGTTTTAAAGAAGCATCAAATATGTTCCACGACGTCATCACCAGCCTAGTAGTCAGCACTTTTATGTGTACATGACTAATAATTCATATATTCATATTCTGTAAGTTTACTATTTAAAATTTTTTGAATATTTCAACCACAAGTATAGATTGCCTAACCAAATTGTATTGGCTAACCTTTTGTAAATTTCGGGTTTTTAATGCTCTTCAACTTCGTATTTGAATCAGTCTTTTATCTGTTTTTGATCTGAGTGGTACTTATATTGACGAAACGCGCTTCTGGCATACCAAATTATAAGCCTTGTATCTCTGATGAGATTTTAAAGGAAAGGACAAGAACATATAACAATAGATTATCAGCAAACAAACAAAAACAGATTCAGTGTGTCACTCTTATTTTTGGATAATTGGTCCTACTATTACATTGTAACATCTTTTTTAAATAATCCAATGACAGCATAAACATGTTTAAATACTTGAGCAAGCCATATGATCATCCTACAAGAAGTAGACAGTTAATACCCGTTGTGAATCTGATAGCAAAGGGCTTTATCTGAAAGAACAATGATTAAGAGACAGGGGTCACCAAAAGCACAATAAAAAATTCTATGTCGAAGAAAAACCGTCAAAAACCAAGGCAAAACCCCAAAAACACGATAAAAAGACAAGCAACAGTTCACAAAACACTACATGAAAACTAAGTCCTTCTAAAAACTAATGTAAATGGGGGTGTAAAAATCGAGAAGCTCCACACACTTATAAATTTTATGCGTCTAAAGAGCTTTTTTTCTGGATTAAGATTCATTAAGTACGCTGAAAACCGAATATTTGAAATCCAAGGATGTATAAGTACCGAAATAGATGATGAGCAATATGACCATACATGACCAAAAATAATAGAAAAAATCCATCTTAAGTCAACTTTGCCTGAGAAAGTTGGAAGCATAGTTTCTTAATAATGTCTAAATTCATAAACGGATAATTTAAAAACAGTATGATATAAATCCTGTCAGTACCTAAGCACTGACTACTGAGCTAATGCCACCCACGGGAAATGCGAGTTCACCAGCAGCGCTATCGACAAATTACTATAAAATATGATAATAACACATAATATATAGTGTGTGTTTGACGCGCTTTTCTTGATTTACCTTCATCATAAACACTCAAAGCCGAATATATGAAGGCCAAGAGAGCTATGTGACCTAACATGACATAAATTAATAGCCAAATCCATCAAAAGTCAACTTGCCTCAAGGACTTGGAACCTTAGTTTCTTAATAATTTCTTAATTTTTTAAACGGACAATTTAAGAAAATAATGTTAAAAATTATGTCAGTACCGAAGCACTGACTACTGACCTAATTATATCCACGAGGACCGACAGGCCGCCAGCAGCGGTATCGAAAAAGTAAAATCACAAAAAATATTGAACTCTGAGAAAAATTCAAAAAGGAAATTCCCTAATCAAATGGCAAAATCAAAAGCTCATACACATCAAACGAATGGATAGCAACTGTCATATTCCTGACTTGGTACAGGCATTTTCTTATGTAGACCAAGTATAATAAAAAAAAATGAAAAACTCACTCTATATATATAGTATGCGTACGACGCGCTTTTCTAGATTTACCTTCATCAGGAACTCGTAAAGCCGAATATCTAAAAGCAAAGAATCTATAAGTACCGAAACAGGTTAATAGTTTTATGAACAAACAGGACCGTTAAAAATAATATCCAAATCCATCTAAAGAGAACTTTGCCTGAGGGAGTTAAAACCTGAGTATCTAAATGATTTTTTCTATAATTTATAAACGGACAATTTAAGAAAAGAATGTTACAGATCATACCAGGAACGATGAATTGACTATTGAGTTGATGATACCATCGAAGATTGATTGTCCAAAAGCAACGGTATCGAGCCAGTGCTTTAAAAAAAGTGAACATAACACTATAAATTGTATGCGTCGGACGCGCTTTTCGGGATTAACTTCCTCAGGAACGTTCAAAGCAGAATATTTGAAAGCCAAGGATTTATAAGTACCAAAACAGGCGAAGAGTTATATGATCTGATGAAAAATTCCAAAAAGAAGTTGCCATTGATACATCAGGACAACCTACAAATCACTCTGACAACGTGCACCACACATCATTCAATGACCAAATTCAGAAAACTAATTTGAAGCATGTAAGACCGAGTTATGAGTCAAATATATTTAATAAAACATAAGTCTAGATAATATAAAAAATCATTAAAGATACAAGGCTTATAATTTTGAACGCCAGACGCGCCATTCACCAACATAAAACTATTCAGTAACGCTCGAATCAAAACAATTATAAAGCCAAATCAAATACAAAGCTGAAGGCATTAATAACCAAAAATTCCGAAACGTTGTACAGCTAGGGCAATCTAAACTTGAGGTTAGAGACACCCTAGTGTTTTAGATATTTCAACATTTTATAATCAGTAAATTTAAAAACAATGAACATGTCAATAATATTTCATGTCAGCAAAACAAGTACTGACTACTATAACAGCTACAATACACAATAACAATTTGAATGCTTCAACTGAAAATCAATCCTTTAAATCAGACAGTGTCACAATAACCTGTACTACAACCAATCACAAGGTATCGACATTATTAATAACAACAAGAAAAACAATAAAAATCTAAAGGTCTATAACATCTATAAAGACAAACGATAGGAATATAACAAATTCACGAAGAGAAAGAATCTTAGCTTTTGAAAATTGAAAATGTGGTAGAGACCATAAAAAAACATAAGCACCAAACTCATTCAGAAAAAGTAGAGAAAATAGTATAGAAACACAACAACAAATAAACGAAAACAACACTCGTATGAATAATTACCAGAATGATAGCACAACCAGCATACTAGTATCTTTATTGTATTTCTTTTTACAACCAGTAATAATTTAATTTTGGATGTAACACGTCTTCTGATTGGCTGAAAGTGTTGTCATGTGACCGTAACGTCACCAACGTTTTTTTTCAAAATTTACTCCTTAAAAATGGAATTTAGAATTAAATTATAAGAAATGACTGTAATATTTTTTCTGTCTATTCGCGGGTTATTCAGTGTGCACCACATTTTTTATGTTATTTCTTCATAGACAGAAAAAATATTACAGTCATTCCTTAAATGTAAAACATGACAACCATTGTGTTGTCATCCAGATAAGTAATGAAACAGCGAATTCGCTCTCATGAAAATTAGGTTTTTTATCAGTACTGCTCTAAACTTGCATATTGCATTACAACTCTGAATAGGAAATCCTTTTTTAACCCACATGCCTTTCAATTAACCCTCTTTATATCCTTGTCAAGGCATTAATCTAAATCAAAAATGGAAAGAGTAAAATAACAAAAATACCAAACTCCAAGGAAAATTCAAAGCGGAAAGTCCTTTATCAAATGGCAAAGTCAGAAGCTCAAACACATCAAACGAATAGAAGACAACTGTCATATTCCTGACTTGGTACAGGCATTTCTTATGTAGAAAATGGTGGATTAATTAGATATAAGAAGATGTGGTATGAGTGCCAATGAGACAACTCTAGAATCCAAGTCAAAATTTGTAAAAGTAAACCATTATAGGTCAAAGTACGGTCTTCAACACGGAGCATTGGTTCACACCAAACAGCAAGCTATAAAGGGCCCCAAAAATTACTAGTGTTAAACCATTCAAACGGGAAAACCAACGGTCTAATCTATATAAAAAACGAGAAACGAGAAACACTTATGAACCACATCAACAAACGACAACTACTGAACATCAGATTCCTGACTTAGGACAGGTGCAAACAATTGCAGCGGGTTTAAACGTTTTAATGGTACCAAACCTTCACCCTTATCTGAAACAATAGTGTAACATCACAACATAGAAAGACACACTATAAAATATCAATTGAAATGGCTTAACTCAATCAAAAGACATATTAACACCAGTGAACCTGGTATTATAGCTAGCTTAACCTCTCACTTGCATGACAGTCATATAGAATTCCATTATATTGACCACAATATGTGAGCAAAACAAATAGACATAATAGGTAAAAATGTCATAATTTGGGGTACAGCAGTCAGTATTGTGTTATAATCTTAATCACTATAAAAACAAATAGCATATAGACACTCTATAGACAAAGTACATAAGCAAAAATAAAAGACAAGAATACAAAAATGACCCTAGCACAATAACACAATGGCGAGATGTATAAATACATAGCCACGCCAAAAGTATTTACCAAAAATGAACTAAACAGTAAAGTTTAAAAATATAAAAAGATAAATAAAAAGAACACGATAACACGTAATTAAGATGATAAACAACGTCAGTACCTAGAATCTATACTTCAAGACCGTCATGTATTATTTGTAGATTTAATGCGGAATATTTATCAACAAGGTCTTGGTATCTTCTGATGATTTTTTTTTTAGAAAAAATACTATACTTCTTTGACATAACCCTGGTTTATCATCTTTCCGCTTTAGTACTGGGATGACCACTTATGTCAATCGAGGTATAAGTCTAAAAATGAGGCGGAGTAAGCCGTGTCTGTTGTTTCTTTAATTTCTAGTTCTGGAGGATGTATTGATGGAACCCAATTAGAACAGTTTTGGATTTTTAATGGAAAGAACATCATCAATATATCTGAATGTAAAATTAAATGATATGGTTTCTTTGACCTTGTTGTTTTGTCTGAAGGAACTCCGACTCATATGAAAATAAGAAGAGATCGGCAAGGAGAGGAGCACAGTTCGTGCACATAGGAATGCCTACAATTTGTTGAAAAATACAGATATCTCATTATAATCAATTTTCCTTGTGGACCTTAGACTACAAAGTAAAATCATGGATACTATGAAAACATACATAGTTCATAATGACATTTCCACAAAATATGATGAGACGCAATCTACCATTTTATGGACAACAACAAAATCAACAAACTAGACCTAGACAAAATATTTATCAAAACAGATCTTCATTCAAAACTAGGTAAACAATAATGTCGACTCAAGGACAGAAAACTGCTCATTTAGGCTAAATCTCACAACAGAAACTCAGTCAACCCAACATGAAATCTAAGTAACAGGCCACATTCAAAACATCATAAAACTCGGATGTTACACCAAATTAGATCCTTAAAAAATCTATTATTGTGGAAAATTTGGTACACTTTCCTTTATTCGCGATTGATGAAAAAGCAGAAGGTCATATATAAAGGCAACAGTAGTATACCGCTGTTCAATAGTCATAAATCGATTGAACGAAAACAAATCCGGGACACAAACCAAAACCGAGGGAAACACATCAACTATAAGAGGAAAACAACGGAACAACAGAAACACTGAACTGCTATAAAAAGAAACATACATAGAAACGCACTATTTGATAACAACTGCCATATTCCTGACTTGGTACAGGACATTTTAAGAAACCTCCCGCTTATATGGCAATGTTAAAAATACCGCTAAAATGACAACATTACGTGACAGGAATGCAGTACAAACACTCATTGCACTCAAATACCCGGAAACTCCTATGGAAAGTACTTACAATGAAAAAAGAATTATACACCTTGCTGAATAAGTCTGATTTTCGGAAACTGGGCCTCAAGTACAAATTAAACTACCAAAAAAAAATTGTATCAAAACTGTTTAAGAACTGTAAATGGGAACTATCACGGGTAGTAACGAGTCATACAGAAAAAAATGTTAAATGCAGTGATTTGGTAATGATTTTTTAATGATTTGGTTCCGTGGGTTATGGTTAAGTTCTCAGAAGTGCTTCATGCATTATATCTTTAAAAATCGTCATAATTTAGATCCGAATTTATACATACTCGTTTCACGCCAATATGTATAATTTGTTTAAGTGTGAAAACAGAATTGGAACAAATAAACCATAAGATAAATGTTAATGGTAGTCTGTGAACCGGTAGTGAAACATTCTTCATATCGCATGAACCAAAACTAATACAAGCTGTTAATAATAATAGCTCTTTTTACTGGTATTTTGGGAAACTAGTAACAATAAACAGATAGCATTCCGTCTTTTTCATCCAAAATCATCTTTCTTTTTGTAGACTTTGGACTCGACAGACAACATGAGCGGGATAGAAAGTCAAATTGTAGAGGCTGAAAACCCTTTGTACTTTTATCCTGCATTCCTATGACAAATATTTTCAGTAAGACCCAGAAATTGTCCATTGACAGGTGTCTTGGTTCTCTGTTTTTTTGTTGTAATTAACAAATCGGATGCGAATAGAAAAAAAATGCCATTTCCGCTCATTTTTGAGTATTACAAAACATTATATCACACAAGCAATGAACAATTGAAACCATAGTTGAAGAAAATTAATTTTAATTCTAAACACTTATTTTTTTCAAGAAATCACAAGGACATGTTTTCCATTTCTTTTAACATAACTGTGCTGTAATACTTAAACTTATTTGAAAAGTTGTTGTCAATGATGATAAAACTTTCCACGGTACGAAAACGTTGATATCTGTGATTGCTTGAATCAAAATATATTACTCAAATAATGGGATGATAATGATGTCCACGGCTAAATAGAATATGATTCATTTAAGGTGGTACCTAACACTACAGGGAGATAACTCTGTAAAAATCAGCTAAACGTTTTAATTACGTTGTATTGTAAATGAAATATTAAGCTTCTCAATGATCAAAATTAGTGTTTGTCAAACTGCTATATAACCAACGATTTTTTTCTGATTAAGTGGTTGGTTCAAATTTTTTGAAATTTTTATATTTTTGTCAAAGGGTCAAAGTAAACATTTTGTCAAAATTTTATGAAAATTAAACGAGCCAAATTAATATTAGTCAAGGTGTTGGGTACCACCTTAAGTACTTGGACTGTCATTTCCATATACATGTAAGATGATCAACCATCACACATGTCTAAATTGTGTTTTTCATGACACTGCTTAGTTTGCAAGTCTCAAGGTAGTATAGTCACAATATACTGCATGACATTCAATTAAACTTGAATTGAAATTAAAGTTTTAAGAATTGATCAATAGTTTACCTAATGATGTACGAAGTTGTTTAGATGTTTGGATGTGTATTAGTACATGTATACTAATCAACAAAAGAAATGAAGCAACGTTTCTTCCATATATGAAATTGGATTCACAGTTCTAAGCCAAACTACGCCGTCTAATATATACAGAGTGTTGTTTTCTCACCAAACCATTGATCTTAGGCAAACAAACAAACAACGAGAAATGGTTTTTTTTTTCAACAACTAATGATTCCAAAATATTTTGACACCCACAATTTCAAAGACCGATATTTGAACTTAAAACTTGCAACATAAACATGGTCCTAATAAAGCTCGGAATTTCTACACAGATATTTGATCATTAAATTCTCACCTTCGAAAATTAGATGCCGAGTTTGTCAGCAAAATAAATTCGACCTCTTCGTTTAAAATATGAACTATTTTCATATAAGAGAAGGTGATGGGTTAAAATCGCTGGTGGTTGCGGATGATGAGATACAGAATGATTTATTTATATTGAATGCATATATGTGGAACTTGAAAAAAATGAAAATGAAAGGCTTAATGTTCTTAAGAATGCAAATAACGGATTGAAGATGAAGATATTTATTGGTGTTAACAGATTTAAAAATATTAAAGGGTTCTATATAGTTAGTATACAAGCCTAACATATTTAAATCATAATATTGAGAAAGATTTTATGGTGAATAGAGAGTAATTTAAAATATATAACGCCATAATTTGATTAATAATATTTTAAAGATAAGCGTCTATAATAATGTCAAAGCGATAAAGTATGTGGTCATAAAATAGTTTTATTGAACTTCAAGAATTAAAAAAATATATCACATGATTGATTTATAAATATAATATATATGTCTGTTATACACTTTACTGAGAAATGTATGTATAACTGTAGAGGGATTGTTGTTTGAATCACCATTATTGCCAGTACAATTGAAACCTGAAAATATTCAAAAGACATCCATTATACATACAAATAAAATAAATGATCAACTTTCACTAAGACTAGATGAACTAGTACTGACGATATGTATTGGTAAAAAATAGAGTTATTTTCTTGCAAGAAGATCGATGTTTACTGTTAATGATGTTGTTGTTATCTAATATACTATGTAACTTGTAAATCTACACAGTTTTTGTATAATTTATCACAATGATTGATCAGGTAATAAACTAAAGACAAACGAAATCATTGTATGATTGATTGAAAATTTTAAATTTACACTGTAGAAATGATTTCGGTGTATAGATGTCTGAACTACATGGTCTAAACACATCGCTTCTTTTAAAGATGCGTCATCATTTATGTTTAGATTTAGTTGCTGGAATAGCAGCTGAACCAGGAAAAAAGAAGGGTAAATTTAACACACAGATGTGTGATCAATTAAGATTGCATGCGAACATCTGCACATGTATCACTGCTTTCGATTTGTCATGTCATTTCTTTATATTGTCCTTCTGGTGTTAACTTATTTTTTTAAAGCCAGGAATCATGTAATGGTTTGAAAAATAACACGAATAAACACAACTATGAAATAATTAGTTGGGTGTGAAATGACTAATTTTTGTCATTCATCATGTCTCGAGTGTTGACGTAATCTTTGATAGCTAGGAGTCATATACTAAACGGCTCTGCAGTGCCAGAGTAATAAAGATTAGACCGTTCGTTTTCCTGTTTGAACTGTTTTACACTAGTCATTTCCGGACCCTTTATAGCTTGCTGTTCGATGTGATCCAAGGATGTGTTGAAGGCCGTACTTTGACCTATAATTGTTTACTTTTTACATATTGTGACTTGGATGGAGAGTTGTCTCATTGGCACTCATACCACATCTTCTTATTTCTATAATCTTCACATGTGGGATTTTTGTTTGCTTGATGGGGGAAAATAAGAGCTAGTTTACTATAAAACATTTGTAGTTGTACTTTATGCAACTGACTTCAGTGTCAAGTTGTTTATCTTATGCTCTCCTAACTTTATACAACTGACTTTAGTGTCAAGTTGTTTATCTTATGCTCTCCTAACTTTATACAACTGACTTCAGTGTAAAGTTGTTTATCTTATGCTCTCCTAACGTTATACAACTGACTTCAGTGTCAAGTTGTTTATATTATGCTCTTCTCACGTTAAACAACTGACTTCAGTGTCAAGATTTTTATCTTATGCTATCCTAACGTTTGGTTCTAAGCGTGACATGATTGCAATAATGCAATGGTCGTAAAGTAATTCTGACTTTCGTCACTGAAATTCAAAATTGCGAAATATTCATAATTGAAGTCTTTTTAATAGATAATGCTTATTTTGTAAAACGATGTAGAAACGAAGTGTTCAGGTGAGTATGATTTTCAACTTCTTAATTCATTTGGCCTTTGAACTTTTTTGATTCGAACGTCCCTGGTGAGTCTTTTGTCGACGAAACGCGCGTCTGGCATACCTAATTATTATCCAGGTATATATCTTTGATGTGATTTAGATACTTAAGAATTATAGCGAGAAAATCATGTCTCTAGATTTTTCATATGAAATGCATGACACATATAAAAGAGATAACTTGACCCTGAAATATTTTGTTGGAAGGGTATTTGAGAGACGTATTTTCAAAGAATATAACAAAAAACTTGGCTTTGATGGAAAACATTTTATTTACTACGTAAGGAAAACAGGGGCTAGTAAAAAAAAACTTTAAAGGGAAATTAAAAGGGAAAATTTAATTATAAAAGCGTCTAGCGAACATTCCTAATTCTATAATTTCTATTTGGACAATTGCTAAACAAAAAGTTACATTATCTAAGTATTGACCTCTGTTTGTAGCCTTCTCCAATTTGTCTATTTCAAATTGGAAGATTGATCCCGATGCTGTATACTTGTTATAAATCTATCATGTCAATAAGACCAAGATAATTACCGTTATTTGTTTAGTCATCATAGAAGCTATCAAGGTCATCAGAATCTCCCCGGTACATCATACGGTATCTCCACAGATTTCTGCGGTAATTATTAAACCTTGGCACCCAGGATCGAACCAAGGCTGCCATGTATATAAGTAACAACAGTAAAAACAGACACTTTGCAATGGTCATAGCTATTCAAATAGTAGCTCTGAAAAAAAAATAATACAGATGGTTCTGCATGCTATTTCAAAGAAATAAATGATTATGTATATTATAGACCTGTTATAGGTAAACAGGGGAAACTCGTCCTCTCTACTTGAGTCTAAAGTATACGGAAAAAAACTGGAATAACATATTTTTGAACATTTTTTTTGAGTATTTCGTAAATAAAAACATGCTTCTATATATACCATTATGTTGTTTACACACATTTCTGCATTTAAATGAATATAACACTTTAACAAGTTGGTGCGTCCGAAGCGATCTTCATCAGGAACGTTCAAAACCAAAACTTAAAAGCAGGTAAAGTATAAATACTTTAGGTGCTATATGACCAAAAGGGTCCCAAAAAGAATGGCTAAAACCATATATAGTTGACGTTACCTAAGGGAGTAGGAACCTTAGTTTCTTATTAATTTCAACAGCAGAGACCTTTTCAAGGAGTTAGTCAATATTACGAAAATATCATAAATAATTGCTTTTTATAAGGTTGGCAATATTCTTTTATTGGCGATGTAGGACTTCTTGGGAACTCTACTTTGCAACTGGTTTAGTCCTTATATTTTATTTTAACTCTTTTATGATAAGGGATCAACTAATATCTGTTTTTCTAAATATTGAATCGAACTATAAAATATTATTCTAAGCGATTTATTTTTATATATATTTTCGATGCTTAGGAACATTCCTGGTTTGCAGCGATAGACAGAATTACTTTTTTCTTATAACTTGTTAACTTTCAGTTCTCTATAGAATTGAATGCTGTTTTATGAAAATTTATACGAACTAAAAACAAACGACCATTACTTTTGCATGAAGTGCGGGTTCGCGTCTTGCTAAAACACTGTAATGGTCTCTTGCTTTTATTTCGTATACAATTTCATTCAAAACACACCATTCAATTCTTATATTTACAGATTTTTGAAATTAAAAAAATTATATGTTATTCACATTTTAAATCTTAAAGTAAAACTTTAAACGCAAAACTTGACGGGCATTATTTAATGAGATAGAAGCAATATCGTTCAATGTGAATCAATTATAATGCGTCATATAGCTGAAATTGGCCTATGAAGATGTAGATTTCAAAGTACAGATTACTATTAGCTTATATATTTATCGAATTTAAATCATTACTGTTCATGTTAATTATGAGAAAATGATTGATTGTTAATATCTATTTTGTTTATCCATATTTATAAGATAATTATAATGTCAGTTACTTTTTTCAAATTAATAAAATTTGCGATTTTTTTTTAAAATCATAATCGTTTTCTAAAATTGCATGGACAATGCGAAAAGATAGTGTTGATTAATAAGGTAGGCAGTGCTAACAATTGTTTAATCGTGGGTTGCTTTCATACGGCATGGGTTGTTTTCATAAGAAATGTAAGCATTTGACGTAATCAAATAATTGTCTTTCAGTCAATATAAAGTAAAATCACAAAAATACTGAACTCCAAGGAAAATTCAAAAGGAAAGTCCCTAATCAAATGCTCAAACACATCAAACAACTGGATAACAACTGTCATATTCCTGACTTGGTACAGGCATTTTCTTATGTAGAAAATGGTGGATTGCACCTGGTTTTATAACTAGCTAAAAGATCAACATTTTTATGAATTCAACCATTTCTGTAAAAATAACATTTTGAAAATCTACTTGAACTGCATCAAGATTGTATTGCAGATGGGTTTTTTTTTAAGATACAGATTAAAAAATAGAAAGAAAAACATTTAAATGGCACAGTCTAGATTCCAAGAATGTGTATGGTATATTCATAGATACAAGGACGAAAGCTTTGTTTACTTACCAAAATGTATCAAGTTAAGATCCTCGACAAATGTGATGAACCATCGAACATCGACCATTTTATAATGCTAATTATAATGGATTGTAAGCGACAGGTAATGATTGAATACTTAAATTTTGCCCTAGTGGGATAATTTATTCGTGCTTCATTTACTTCTTATTTCATTAGTTAATTCTTCAAATGAGGTCATTAGTGTGACTTAAGCATCTAAATATTTTTTTTTTATTAATAAATCTAAATGACCAATAATAATTTATCAAAAGGTAAAACATATATTGCATTTATAGCACGTATACGGATTAAAGACGACGTTTGACGTTTTTATTAACACAATGTGTTTTCCTAAGTTTAAAGGTAAATTCTTTTCAATTACATCATTATTAACGCATGACAATTAACTTCTGGAAATAAACGTGATTGGAGAATTAATACTTTTTAAAGAACGTAAACATTGATAAACAAGGATGCTTTAACTAAAGAATTGACATGTATTTTTCCCTTGTTATTTTTCCAATTGGAAAGATTACAACAACAAAAACAAGAAAACAAAAGATTGCGCACTAATGAAATGCGTACAATTATAAAAGATATAGATAAAAGTAGGTATGGAATATATACGTTAATGTGTCAGAAACCAAACAATACATAAGAGAAAGCCACCTAGAAGGTTTCAAAACTTGTAAATGTCATAACCATATGGCAAACTCCAGATCTAGTAGTACTGCAATAAATTCCAAAAGAGACAACCAAAACACTCCAAATAATTCAAAAGTTCTCAACAAAAAGAAACACCAATTATATAAAGTTCCTTCGCTAGTATAAAATAAGGAGATGTGCTATGATCTCCAATGAGTCCAACTATCTTCCAGAAACAAAATGACGTAGATGTTAGCAACTATAGGTCACCGTACGTCTTTCAACAATGAACAAAACCTATACCGCATAGCAAGCTATACAAGTTCTCCCCTTCCCCCTGACATGACAAAATTTTAAACTATTCAAATAAGAAAACCAAAGGTCTGCTTCATGTACAAAACTACAAACGAAAAACAAGTATGATATACAGTATTAAACGACAACTGTTACCAATGAAATGCAGGATCCCGATAGGGACAGCCACATGCTGAATGTGGCGGGTTAAACAAAAGTGCGGACGCCCAACCCTCCTAACCAGGGACAGTGGTGTAACAGCACAACATACGAACAAATAATAAAATCAGTTGAAAAGGGCTAGACTCATCAGATCGATACACCACACAAAGCATCAATCTGAGGATACTCGCAGTAACTGAAAACTAGTTTTACCCTTCCGGAGCACCTGAGATCACCCCCGGTTTTTGTTGGGGTTCGTGTTGCTCAGTCTTTAGTTTACTATGTTGTGCTTTGTGTTATGTGTACTGTTGTTTGTCTGTTTGTCTTTTTCTTTTTTTGACGGGCGTTGTCATTCTATTTTCGACTTATGAGTTTGAATGTCCCTTTGGTATTGTTCGCCTCTTTTAAAACCAAAAATAACTAATAATACAAATTATGTATCCCAGACAAAATAACAAGTTGATAAACTTATCACGTGTTAACAAAGATTTTAAGACAATGGCACAATATACAATATTAAAGAGATATCTGTATTGGCATCAGATAACAGCAACATGAAAATAACACTTAATGCATTTCATTTAACTAAGTATGATATACTTAAAGATCAAAGACAGGAACTAACTATAAAGACTATTTCATTTGCAGATTATTGTAACAATTATAGAATAACTTATTCAAGGATTCGAAAATTATTAAACGAGCGACCGAATAAGACATATTAATCATAGATTATCACGGTTGTTTGGTCACGAGTTGAATACATTTCGATATTTAAATTTTTTATTCATGGACCTTAAGGGCATACGATACAGCTACAGGGGAGGTAATGACGTTGTTCACGTAAAATGTTATTTTTTACGACGTCAAATTGTGACAGATCGGGAAAAGATGCATTTTCTAGTGAATTTAATCATTAGCTTAAAAACCAGCACATGGACACCTCTTTTTACAAATGACATTTGGCTTGACTATATATTTGAAGAATAGTTGTTCCAATTTTTATGAAAAAATCACCGATGATTTTTTTTAAATTAGATATATATACAGCAAAAAATGCCGGTTTTTTCCTAAATAAAGGCAACAGTTATATACCGCTGTTCAATAGTCATAAATCGATTTAACTGAAACAAATCCGGGTCACAAACAAAAACCGAGGGAGTCACATCAACTATAAGAGGAAAACAACGGAACAACAGAAACACTGAACTGCTACAAAAACAAATGCCAACATACATAGAAACGGACTATTTGATAGCAACTGCGGTTTTTTCCTAACATTATGTAAATTTTATAAAATTTAATTATTTCCAAAGAATTGTTGCACAAATTTAGAGCATTACTTTTGTAAAAAAAAGATATTCCTAATCTTTTTACAAAAATCCGCATGTGTTTATCTTTTGAAACAAAAAAGTTAAGTATGTCTGTCCAAATGATAGAAATGACCAAGAAACCAAAATTTTTAGTAAATGTCTAAATTTCGACTCCATTTATCTCTAAATGTAGCACATGAAGGTAAAATTTATATTACATATTTGAATTGACTGGGTGAAAAATAGCTTGTATGCAAATGTTCGTAAAAAAATCACCGTGGGGTCAAAATAAATAATGTTAGCTTCGTTTTGAAGTCAACATTTAGGTTTAGTCTGTGGTAAAAAAAAATTTTAAATTGTCAAACCTTCATGGAATGTTAGGAAATTAGGACAGAAGCTTGTTTATGACCAAAAGACAGTATCCAGGGCAAAATTTTGAAAATATTCATTTTCATTTTTCAGTATTTTACAGATAAATGGACTAAATTTGTTTGTACAGATAACAAGTAGATACAGTCTGAGGTTAAAGTTCTTCAGTCATCCATTTCTTTATTAACCTTTCATGGAATTTTAGGAAATTTGGACAGAAGCTTAGTTATGACCAAAATACAGTATTCAGTGCAAAGTTTTTTAAATATTCATTTTCATTTTTCCGAATTAAACTGATAAATGGACTTTTTTTTTTTTACATTTTACAAATAGATACAGTCTGGGGTTAAAGTTTGTTACACATAAATTACTTTATCAGACCTTCATAGAATTTTATGAAACGTTGGCAGAAGCTTTTTTATGATTAAGAGATAATGTCTGAAGCAAACTTTTGAAAATATATTATTTTTTTCATTTTCAGTATTTTTCTGGTAGATGGACTTAGTTTTTTACAGTTAACATTTAGTCTGAGATTAACTGTTTTGACCTGATAAATTTGTATACCTTCATGAATTGTTATGAAACTTGGACTGAAGTTGATTTTCAAGATCATAAACTAGCACCTAAAGAAAAAGTTTGAAGTCTATATTTTGCTGATAAATGTACTCACTTTTTAAGTCAACACTACACTTTTACACTGACAGTAGCAATCGCACGCGAGACACAGGGTTCTGCGGGTCCCTAACGAATTTTGACAGTTTTCTAATGCTACATTGTTACGCCAATATACCAGGTTAGTCCGAGCACATTTAACCACACCACATTGTCATGTTCCTGAACCAAGCCAGTAGCATGTAGTCTAGTGGTTGTCATTGGTTGTCGTCTGTCATATCTACATTTTCGTTTCATGTTGTTTATTAGCTTATTATGAAAGTATTGGTGGGTGAACAGATTTGGAAATATTAAGAGAGTCTATATAGTTAGTGAACAAGCTTAACATGTTTAAATCAGAATATTTAGAAGACTAAATGGTGAATACAAGAATAATGTTAAATATATATCTCCATAATATGATGAATAATATTACAAGGATATGCATCTATATCATTGTCAAAGTGATAAAGTATGTGGTCATAAATAGCTTTATTGAGCTTCAAAAATAAAAAAAATATATCACATGATTGATTTATAAATATACATATATGTCTGTTATACACTTAACTCAGAAATGTATGCATAACTGTAGAGGGATTGTTCTTTAAATCACCATTAATGCCAGTATATATGATTCCCTGAAAATATTCAAAAGACAACCATTATACATACAAATAAAATAAAATAAATGAACAACTTTCACTAAGACTAGATGAACGATTACTGACGATACGTATTGGTAAAAAAAGAGAGTTATTTTCTTGCAAGAAGATCGATGTTTACTGTTAATGATGTGGCCGTCTTGACCTTGTTGTAGGGTATGAATGATTCGTTCATTGTTGAAGACCCTACATCAACTGCCAAGATGAAGAACAGGAATAAAAGCCCTGTTCATTGATAATTTTCTATGTTTTCTATGTATTGTGTGCGATTTTGTCCCATGTACATTTACTCCATATCCTTTAATTTCTATTGGTATCTTATTTGTTATATAAAATATTATGTAACTTATAAATCTACACATATTTTGTTATAATTTATCACAATGATTTATACAGAAAATCATTAAATGATTGATTGTAATTTTTAAATTTACATCGTAGAAATGATTTCGGTATATACATGTCTAAACTATGTGGTTTAAACACATCGCTTCTTTTAGATCTTTTAAAGATGCTTCGTCATTTGTCATTATATTAAGTTGCAGGAATAGCAGCCGGACCAGGAAAAAGTAGGGTAAATTTATACACATAGCACAAAGATGTGTGATTGATTACTGCTTTCTATATGTCATGACATATCGTCGTGTTGGCCTTTGGCTGTCAACTTATTATTTTTTAAAGCAAGAAATCATGTGATGGTTTGAAACATAACACGAATAAAGACAACAATGAAATAATTAGTTAAACGACTAATTACTGTCTTTCATCTTGTCTCGAGTGCTTACGTGATCTTTGATAGCTAAGAGTCATAATGACTTCTTTAACCGGCTCTGCAATGCCAGAGTAATCTTCACATATTGGTTTTTGTTTGTTTGATATAGATAAAAAGATGGGGGAAATAAGAGATAGTTTACTATAAAAGTTTTGTAGTACTTTATGCAACTGACTTCAGTGTCAAGGTGTTAATCTAATGCTCTTCTAACGTTTGGTTCTAAGCTTGACATGATTGCAATAATGCAATGGCCGTAAAGAAAACGTAAGGAGTTATGACTTTTGTCTCTGAAATTCAAAATTGCGAAATATTCATAATAGAAGTATTTTTAATAGATAATGTTTAATTTGTAAATTATGTAGAAACGAAGTGTTTATGTGCGTATGATCTTCAACTTCAACGCGCGTCTGACATACCCAATTATTATCCAGGTATATTTGAATTGTTTTAGATACTCAAGAATTATAGCGAGAAAAGCATTCTCTAGATTTTTCAAATGAAATGCACGACAAATACAAAAGAGATAATCTGATCCTGAAATGTGTTGTCGGAAGGGTATTTGAGATACGTATTTTCAAAGAATATTACAAAAAACTGGGCTTTGGTGGAAAATAAATTGGATTTACTACGTAAGGAAAAGAAGGGTAAGTAAAGAAAACTTGAAAGGGAGATTAAAAGGGAATTTAATTGGCGAACATTTCTAATTCTATACTTTCTATTTTCTATAGCAGAAAGTTACACTATCTAATTATGACTTCTGTTTGTAGCCTCCTCCAATTCGTCCATTTCAAACTGGAAGATTGATCCCGATGGTGTATACTTGTGATAAATCTATCATATCAATATGACCAAGATAATTACCGTTATTTGTTTAGTCATCATAGAAGCTATCATCGTCATCAGAATCTCCCCGGTACATCATGCGGTATCTCCACAGGTTTCTGCGGTAATTATTAAACCTTGGCACCCAGGATTGAACCAAGGCTGCCATGTATATAACTAACAACAGTAAAAACAGACACTTTGCGATGGTCATAGCTATTCAAATAGTAGCTCTGAAAAACAAAAAAATAATACAGATGGTTTTACATGCTATTTCAACTACAAGTCAAAGAAGTAAATGATTATGTCTATTATAGACATAAAAGTAAACAGGAAAAACTCGTCCTTTGTACTAAAGTCTAAAGTATACGGGAAAAAAACCAGGAATATCATATTTTTGAACATTTTAAGGTGTCTTTCGTAAATAAAAACATGCTTCTATATATATCATTATGTTGTTTACACACATTTCTGCATTAAAATGAATAAAACACTTTAACAAGTTGGTGCGTCCGAAGCGATTTTCATCAGGAACGTTCAAAACCAAAACTTAAAAGCAGGTAAAGTATAAATACTTTAGGTGCTATATGACCAAAAGGGTCCCAAATATAAAACCATATAGAGTTAACGTTACATAAGGGAGTAGGAACCTTAGTAGTTTATTAAATTCAACAGCAGAAACCTGAACAAGGAGTTAGTCAATATTACGAAAATATCATAGATAATTGCTTTTTATATATTCTTTAATTGGCGAAATGGGACTTCTTTGGAACTCTAGTTTGCAATCATTTTAGTCCTTATATTTTTTAAACTCTTTTTTGTTCAGGAATAAGCTAATATCTGTTTTTTCTAAAATATTGAATCGAATATAAAATATTTTTCTAAGCGATTTGTTTATATATATTTTCGCGATGCTTACGAACATTCCTGATTTTCAGCGATAAACAGTAAAGAATTACTTTTTTCTAACTTATAACTTGTTAATTTTCAGTTTTTTATAGAATTAAATGCTGTTTTATGAAAATTTATACGAACTAAAAACAAATGACCATTTCTTTTGCATGAAGCGCGGAATCGCGTCTTTAAAAAAAAATGTAATGGTCACCTGCTTTCATTTCGTATAAAATTTTATCAAAAACACACCATTCAATTCTTATATTTACAGATTTTCGAAATTAAAAAAATCATGTTATTCACATTTTGAATCGTAAAGTAAAACTTTAACACAAACTTGACGGACATTGTTTAAGGAGATAGATGCAGTATCATTCCATGTGAATGAATTAAAATGCGTCATATAACTGAAATTGGCCTATGACGATGTAGACTTCAAAGTCGATACTATTAGCTTACATTTTTTTAATTCCAATAATTATTTTTCATGTTATTCATGAGAGAATGATTGATTGTTAATATTTATTTAATTTATCCATATTTACAAGATATAATGTCAATTGCTTTTTTTCAAATTAATAAAATTCACTATTTTTTAAAAATCATAATAGTTTGCAGAAAGTACACCGACAATGCGAAAAAATAGTGTTGATTAATAAGGTAGGCGGTGTTAGCAATTCTATCATCTTCGGTTGCTTTCATACGGCATGGATTGTTTTCATAAGAAATGCAAGAATTTGATCGAATCAAATGATTCGTCTCTCAGTCAATAAAAGATCAAAATTTGTATGAATTGAAACCCTACTGTAAAAATAACACTTAAAAAATCTACTTAAACTTGTATCAAGCAGTGTATTGCAGATATTTTTTTTTAAACAGTATGAAAAAAAAGAAAAGAAAAACATTTAAGAGACAAGGACAGTCTAGATTCCAAGATTTTGTATGGTACATCTGTATATTTGTAGATGCAAGGACGAAAGCTTGTTTACTTACCAAAGTGTATCAAGTTAAGATCCTCGACAAATGTGATGAACCATCGAACATTAACTATTTTATAGTGCTAATTTTGCGACAAGTAATGATTGAATACTTAAATTTAGCCGTAGTGGGATAATTTATTCGTGCTTCATGTAAATATAGAATTCATAACAGAATGACATTTTAACTTCTTATTCCATTTGTTAATTCGTCAAATGAGGTCATTAGTGTGACTAAAGCATCTAAATCATATTTTTTTTTACTAATATATCTAAATAACCAATAATAATTTATCAAAAGGTAAAACATATATTGCATTTATAGCACGTATACGGGTTAAAGACAACGTTTGACAGGGAATTTCTTAACACAATGTGCTTTCCCAAATTATAAGGTAAATTCTTCAATTACATCATCATAAACGCATGACTATAAACTTCTGGAAATAAACGTGATTGGAGAATTAATACTTTTTAACAAAAGTAAACATTGATATACAAGGATGCCTTAACTAAAGAATTGACAAGTATTTTTCCCTTGCTAGTTTTCCAATTGGAAAAATTACAACAAAAAACAAGAAAACAAAAGAATGCGTACAATTATAAAAGATATGGATAAAAGTAGATATTTCAGCAACCAAACAACACATAAAAGACAGCCATGTAGATTTTTTCTAAATGTCAAAACCATATGTCAAACTCCAAATCTAGTAATACTGCAATAAATTCCAACAGAGACGACCAAAACACTATAAATAACTCAAAAGTTCTCATGACAATAAAAAGAAACACCAATCATAACAAGTTCCTTTGCTAGTATAAAATAACTGGTATGATCGCCAATGGGATCCCGCTAACATGTTTAACACCGCCACATTCTGTATGTATGTGCCTGTCCCAAGTTAGGAGCCTGTAATTCAGTGGTTGTCGTTTGTTTATGTGTTACATATTTGTTTTTCGTTCATTTTTTGTACATAAATTAGGCCGTTAGTTTTCTCGTTTGAATTGTTTTACATTGTCATTTCGGGGCCTTTTATGGCTGACTGTGCGGTATGGGCCTTACTCATTGTTGAAGGCCGTACGGTGACCTATAGTTGTTAATTTCTGTGTCATTTGGTCTTTTGTGGAGAGTTGTCTCATTGGCAATCATACCACATCTTCTTTTTTATACAACTATCTACCAGAGACCAAATGACATAAGCAACTATAGGTCATGTAAGTAAGTAAGTAAATTTTATTTAGAGTCAGACATGATATGTACAAATTAACATACTAGAGCTCTTAACCAACTTGATATTTAAAAAAAAAAATAATAACAAATTATAAGCATATTATACAGAATACACAGCACGCAAATAAATAAAACACCGGCATAATATAATAGATAAGCAACATGCATAAATCAAAGCAAACAAGCTACAAAAACACCTTTTACTATAGCTGACAGAGACAAAAGCATTATAAAATAATTGAAATAAAAGCAAACAATAACTAGAACACTGAAGGCTAGAATACTTTAGCTGTGGGACAGCAAAGTTATTGTCTATATAAGCTACAGAAGCAAATTTTTGCTTCGTTTTGAAGCACATTCGTTTACATCTTCATAGGCGGATCCAGGGGGGGGGGGGGCCTGGGGGGCCCGGGCCCCCCCTTTTGTGGGAATAATTTGGTTGATTATATAGGGAATCACTGAAGCATGACTGGAGCGGGCCCCCCCTAGGTCAGTCAGCGCCCCCCCCCCCCCCCCTCCCCCTTATGAAAAGTTCTGGATCCGCCACTGATCTTAAACACACTTTTTGATGGATAGTCTTATTTGATTATCTATCATAACACATATTCTTCTTTTTATATTATATGAAACACCAGTGTAATGAAAAAAGGACTTCTGATGATTTTATAAATAATTAGCAGATTACAGGAGCGGATTAAGAAAACTCAATATTGAAAAAAAAAACTAACCTAGTCAGGCCCTTTCAACCCTTTTTCACAGTGTGTCTTATGTTGTGCTGTTACGTCAATGTCCAAGGTAAGGGTGAATTGAACGCTTTCAACCATGTTTGACCCGCCACATTCTGTTTGTGCATGAACCATGCCAAGAGACTGTAGTCTTTGTCGTAGGTTGCCATATTTTCGTTTCATATCATTTATTAGCTTTAATCAGGTTGTTTGTTTTCTCTGTTGTTCAGTTCGACATTTCGTTATTCCGTACACGCACGTTTATAGCTTACTATATATACGGTTTGTATTTTGCTAATTTTTTAGGTCAGTACGGTTACCTGCAGTTATTCGCATCATTGTTCGTGTGTCTTTTGATGGATAGTTGTGATAGCCCTCGAATCAAATGGAAAAATGTTATAGCCCTCGAATCAAATGAAAAAAAATGATAGCCCTCGAATCAAACGTAAAAAGTGATAGCCCTTGAATCAAATAAAACAATTGATAGCCCTCGAATCAAAATAAAAAAATGATAGTCCTCAAATCAAACGAAAAAAGTGATAGCCCTCAATTCAAATAAAAAAAAGGTGATATATCGAAGTATCTTGGTATTTATGATAATTGCAAAAACAGGTCTTCAAGGATTGGCAAATAATATATAAATAATCTACATTAAACGTCATGTTGTTTTGAAAAACAATAATATTCTACTATATCTGTCGAATTAGAATTACTATGGCATATTATGTACAATAGAGAAAAGACAATATTCGATAAAGTGTTTAACAGATTTCTATAGTAAGTTTGTAAAATGTTGAAAGTCGAACTAGATAAAATGGAAAGGACACACGTGAGACAGACACACGTGTACAAAAAAATCTCTTGATATCGCCTTACAGCTTTTATCGATCGAAAAGTACAAAAAATCGTATTACAAACTCTGTAAAGAAATGCTGTGATCAATTTATACTTATTTACGTAACGTCCAGTGAATAATATTTCATACTTTTAAAGAACGAGAACAAATCAAATGATGAATTAATTAAATAGGTTCACAAAAGAGATACGAAAATCGTTTTTAACCATCAACAAGCATCATGATATGTACTTCAAACCGATTAGACAAGATTTAAAACGTTAAATATGTGGTTCCAATAACCTCGGTGGTCTTGTGGTAGCGTGCTCGTCTCGATAGCGGAATGTCGTGGGTTGGATGCCTGGTCGGGTCTAGCCAAGTCTTAAAAATTGGATTTTAATGCTTCTCCTATTAGAACGCGGTATTTAGGAGAAAGAGAATACTGGTCGGCTCGGAGTCAGAATAATGTGTCCGGATGGGGTTACTTGTCTTCCTACGGACTGATACACTGTGAACGAACATGATACCAATCTAGCTCAGCTTTTTAATCTAGTAAAAGGTTCTTATTTATTATATATATATTCATGTTCCCAATATTTACCACTGGACGTTAAACGCCAATTCATCTTCATCATTCAATGTTGTTTTTGTTTACTACTGCTATAAATGTATTAGTGATAACGCACCCGTAATACAGTCAGTGCAACAGCTGGTGTAATATCTAGAATGTGCACTCTTGGTATCTATGACAATTCAATACGTAAATGGTAAATTTCAGTATATTTTACAAAATTACCAAAAAGTTATCGAAATTAAAGCAATGTTATGCCAGTACGCAAACACAGCATATTAATAAATGCATTCTGAAAATTAACTTCATATCAGTAGTGCACCAAATAAAAAAAAATAAAACGGTAAGTGCCAAACGCTGAGGAGGGACGTTTTGTTTTCGCACATCCACGTTTGGTACTTTTTATCAAAACATGCTTAGCCCACCAAACCCAGCAAATGGAACACTTGTGTATCCGGGAGATAACTTAGAATTTAACAAATTGGTATCTGCTGTGAGCTGAACATTACTCTGTTGTCAAAAGCAAATCAAAAGTACATTTCGCTTTACATACATGTATAATAATTTAACCCAAACCACATGTATTCTAAAACAATCCCATTACAGTCTACATACATGTATAGTTTAACCACACGCATTAACTATTCAGTAACTTATGACAGATTTTATAAAAAAAAGTCATAAAAGTGGCAAAAATGACATAACTACATAATAAATGCCAAACATGCATATGCAAATATACCACAAAAAGGAAGGATTCATCTGCATGCAAAATTATAACTCTGATCGTTTTAAGTTAGTATGATTTAAAGACTATCGAATAAATCATTCTTCATCTACATGTATTATATAAAATATTTTGAAATTAAACATCGTAATAATGGACTCCAAAGCTAGTCTTATAGACAAACATCGTAATAATGGACTCCAAATCTAGTCTTATAGACAAACATCGTAATAATGGACTCCAAATCTAGTCTTATAGACAAACATCGTAATAATGGACTCCAAATCTAGTCTTATAGACAAACATCGTAATAATGGACTCCAAATCTAGTCTTATAGACAAACATCGTAATAATGGACTCCAAATCTAGTCTTATAGACAAACATCGTAATAATGGACTCCAAATCTAGTCTTATAGACAAACATCGTAATAATGGACTCCAAATCTAGTCTTATAGACAAACATCGTAATAATGGACTAAAAATCTAGTCTTATAGACAAACATCGTAATAATGGACTCCAAATCTAGTCTTATAGACAAACACTGTATTCATGCTAGCTTGAGTGTTAAAAAAGAGAGGCGAAAAATACCAAAGGGACATCCAAACTCATAAGTAGAAAATAAACTGACAACACCATGGTTAAAAAAAGAAAAAAAAAGACTAACAGACAAACAACAGTACACAAAACACAACATAGAAAACTAAAGACTGAGCAACACGAACCCCACAAAAAACTGGGGGGGGGGGGGGGGATCTCAAGTGCTCCGGAAGGGTAAGTAGATCCTGCTCCACACGTGGCACCGTCGTGTTGCTGATGTCAATACAAACTTTTTTTACTTTCCAAAGTCTTCCACTAAAATTGTGTTGCATTTGTCTACTGGGGATGTTCATACATTGATGAAGTGAAATGTTTTGTTTTTTTTTTGTTCAAGAAAACTCTACATGTCAGTCTTATATATTCCAGCAGTAAAGATACTGATAAGTCACAAATCTTTAAAAATTTCCTTAAAACAAATTGATTGGAAAGCCGTTGATTTGTGGAGTATAATGTTTTGTAACTCGGCTATTTTACAAATAAATGGTTAGTACGTTCTTAATTTCCTAACTGTAACTTCCTGATTTGCTACTGGAGTACGTTATATTTTTGTCTCATCTGCCATACTCAAGATATATATGCGCACGGTCAACGCTTTTACAACCCTATAAAATTACTAAAAGAAGCATTCAATACTTATAATTACATTTTTTTGCTAGGATCATGAAAACACGATTTCTATCAAGTGTTTTCTTTTATTTACCTGTGCACTTTATTCTGATCATGAATGATCCATTTCATTTGAAATGAAGGTTAATTTTAGAATGACGTAAGATTGTTGTTAGCCAATCAAACAACGTATTATAATGAAACATAAAATTGAGAATGCAAATGGGGAATGTGTCAAAGAGACAACAACCCGTCCAAAGAGCAGAAAACAGCCGAAGACCACCAATGGGTCTTCAACACAACGAGAAAATCCTGCACCCGGAAGAGTACTTTAGCTGGCCCCTAAACAAAAATGTGTACTAGTTCAATGAAAATGGATTTCACACTAAACCCCAAAACATATAAATGAACTAAAATTAAAAATCATACAAGACTAACAAAGACCTGAGGCTCCTGACTTGGAACAAGCGCAAAAATGCGGCGGGGTTAAACATGTTTTGTGAGATCTCAACACTCCCCCTATACCTCTAGCCAATGTAGAGTAATCAAACACACAGCAATATGCACAGTAAAACTCACTTTAAAAGAAGTCCGAGTCCGATGTCAGAATAGGTAACAAAAGAAACTTAGCAAAATTACAATGATACATAAATTAACAAAGGACTACTAGCAGTTACTGACATGCCAGCTCCAGACCTCAATTAAACTGATTGAAAGATTATGTTTGGTTTTTATATTTGCTCTTCAGTGTTTCTGTTGTTCCGTTGTCTTCCTATTATAGTTGAAGTGTTTTCCTCGGTTTTAGTTTGTAATCCGGATTTGTTTTCTCTCAATCGAATTATGACTTTTGAACAGCGGTATACTACTGTTGCCTTTATGTCTTCATCATATGAAAATCAAGCACGATCCCTCCCGTTAGGGTTTTAGTATCATGTAATGTAATGATTGTATTGTACTGTATGTGTGAGATAAGAAAATGAATATCTCATTGTAGTGAGTAATGTACTTATGTGTGAAATCAGGAAATAAGTATTTGATTGCAATGTGTAATGTATTGTGTGTGTGTGAGATCAGAAAATTATTATTCAACTGTAAACATTATAAAGTCACTTCAGAATACTTGTTGTTTGCGTTATTGGGGAGTTAATTTTTTATGACTTTTTTTAAATTAGTTTAGTGAACGTCAATGAGAAAGTACCCCGAAAACAATGTTAATTCAGAAATGATTATTTTTAATTGTCATGTGTATACTGTATTGTATGTGTGATCATGAAATGAATATTTAAATGTAAATGTGTAATGTTCTGTATGTGTGAGATAAAAAGAATGAACATTTTTTTGTAATATGTAATGAAATGTATGTGACTGTAAGATCAGAAATGATTATTTAATTGTAACGATAATGTGTAATGTACAGTATGTGTGAGACCAGAAAAATGATTTATCTAATTGCAATGTGTAATGTACTGTATGTGTGAGATGAGAACAGGATTGTTTTAATTGTAATGTGTAATGTACTGTATGTGTACTTAATTGTAATGTGTAATGTATTTACTATTGCAAGTGTGAGAGAGACCAGAGACTGATTTATTTAGTTGTAATATGTACTGTAATGTTTGTATGAGACCAGAAAATGATTTATCTAATTGAAATGTGTAATGTACTGTTTGGGGCCCTTTATAGCTAGCTTGATGTTCGGTGTGAGCCAAGGCTCCGTGTTGAAGGCCGTACTTTGACCTATAATTGTTAGATTTTACACATTGTGACTTGGATGGATACTTGTCTCATTGGCACTCATACCACATCTTCTTATTTATATGTATGTTCATGTGTGATCAGAAAATGATTTATGTAATGTAATGTGTAATGTTCTGTACTGTGTGAGACCAGAAAATGATTTATTTAATTGTAATGTGTAATGTTCTGTACTGTGTGAGACCAGAAAATGATTTATTTAATTGTAATGTGTAATGTTCTGTACTGTGTGAGACCAGAAAATGATTTATTTAATTGTAATGTGTAATGTTCTGTACTGTGTGAGACCAGAAAATGATTTATTTAATTGTAATGTGTAATGTACTGTATGTGTGAGACCAGAAAATGATTCATTTAATTGTAATGTGTACTGTACTGTATGTGTGAGACCAGAAAATGATTATTCAATTGTAAAAATTATAAAGTCATTTGAGAATACTTGTTTGCGTTATTGGGTGTACATTTTATGACTTTTATAGATTAGTTTAGTGAACGTCAATGAGAAAGTAGCTTTAACTTTCAAATTTTACAACTCCTAATTATTTCAGTGATTTCAAAGTCATAACATTTTAAAGGAGAAAAATTTCATAAGGTGTGCTCTGTCATTTACCAAATACCATAACTCTGAAAACCCAATATTGTCACTATATAACAGTACGCAAAAATAAATATGCGTGCATGTGCATCTTGTTCTTTAACTATTAATCAATTATATATTATTTTCCAAAATGAAAAATGAATCAAACTCAAGTTTTACAATTAAGTAGTGTCTTCTCTAACTAACCACTGTCATTGTACGACAATGATATATCTATTTCCTGGAACGTACAGAGAAAAGCACACAAAAAGTTGATCATCCTATAACTCATTAATTATTTCAATATTATAATATCGATATTAAAAACGGCAGAAGTACTGCTTTATGAAAAACAATATTAGAAGATAGTACCATATCAAATATATAATCTATTCACAGAGAAAATTCAACTGACAACACATTTCCATATAGATGCTCTGTAATCATTGATATCAAGTTTTGACATTATTCAACTAGTAGCGTTGGAACGATAGCTTTACATACCGTACTGAATAGCAGAAACTGGTTTAAATGGTGTATGCATATTTTATATGTTCATAGAATCGAAATTAAATGATACATATAATGGTTGGCGACCGGTAAAACTATAAAAAAAAGGGATTTTTTTGAAAGACTTTAAAGTTTTTGAGAAGTTGCATTTGAAAAAATATCAAATAATTTTAAACAGTGATTGCAGATTTATTTTTATCAGAACGAAGTTGCACATTTAACGAGAGGGTAATCAAAGTTAAATGGTGTGATTTCCCCCGAGTCAGATGTGTATTAAATGTTGTGGATTAACCTTAATAGGGAACAAAAAATGCCAAAATTCAGGTTATCGCCGCCGACCAAAAACCAACTATAATAGTATGAATTAATTAAGATGTGGGGTACATGTCAATGAAATATCAATCTAACATAAACCCAACTCAGACAGACCAAAACATACAAAGAACATTTAGACAGCGACATACAGACATAGACAGATGTTTATACAAAAACATGTCGAGCTCTTTATTTCTTCCCAGTTTTATTACACTTGTGAATAAAGTAACAGAAAGAATAAAAAATCTGTCATCAACACTAACTTCTCTATAAAAAAATATTCACTAATTGGCATATAGTTGATAACTTCTGTGTCATTTGGTCTCTTGTGGAGAGTTGTCTCATTGGCAATCATACTACATCTTCTTATTTTTATATATGTTACCCGCGGGATTCATTAAGTACGTCCGATGCACATTTCCGGGATATTTATTTTTTACTTTCATCAGAATCACCCAGGGACTAAAAGCCATTGCCCATTTGTTACATTTACACATAGAGCTCTGATTTACACATATGTTCAAAATTATTAAGTCGTTATAACAATCTAGAATATTCATAATTACGATACTAAATAATCACAATATACTTAAAAGGTTTTTTAAAGATTTTATATACATCCATACATTGAATTGTTATTCAGCGCTAAACAAGATTGTTGTAGGAGACAATTTTGTTACAATCTTGAAAATTTTACATATTATTGTAAAATTTTGCATCCAAGGACATTAATTATTAATCGACATAATTTAATTTGCATATATATCAAAGACAATCATTGTTTTACTTCCGGAAGAATTCCGGTTTTGGTTAAGAACATCGTTCTCATTCAATTTTTGGGAAAAAAAATACTTAAGATCAATCAACATTGCGGTTTTAACAAATTTTAGTCATCTAAGATATGGTTAACATTTAGAAATACGTGATAATGTTGTTAGAATGTCAAAGACCATATATGAAGAGGTGATAGTGATCATTTTAGAAACGATTGAAAAAAAAACCTTTTGTTTTAAATGGCCCTGTCATGGCTCTTTTGAACAGCCATGAACCAATACAAAGGGAGATATATCAAAAAGGCAAACTGCATAGTAGTTAATTAATTAGATCGTGGTTGAGATCTTAAAAACTATTCATGTGCCTGTCCATAACCAAAAACCTCGTAAGCATAAATTATGTAAATGTCGTATCTAATGTGTTTTTTTTTGTTTGTTATGTGAAGCATTGGTGTTGATTGATAGTAGATCTTTAATAGTATCTGTTTAATTTTCATATAGAATCGGAACGATTCACAGCTTGATATTTTGTATGCACACCTGTTTTTTTTTTCTTTTCTAAAACTATATCATTCCATCTAATTTGGTCTTCATGTTGTTTTTGTCGTTGAGATGCTTTCTCATTGACGTATTCTCGACATCTCCCTTTTGTTCCCTACCGGCGAAGTCGAAAGCTACTTTAGCTTTGCATTCTGTCCGTCCGTCACTCAATCCGTCAGTATGTACGCCTGGTAAGTTTTCCACAATGTATGTGTTAGCGGCAATAAGTGAATTTAGGCATGAAGATTAAATCCTAGGCAATAAGCTAACGCCTAGGCATTAAATTATTGCCTGAAATGTCCAGGCATTAAGCTTATTTCCTGAAATCTGATGATTATTATTCAGCCCATTGCCAAACATCATTTCAGACAATAAGTGAACTTTGAGATTTTTGCTTATCTTCCAAATACATGTACATTCGTTGAAATATTCTTGATAAATGATATTTTAAAATTAAATTTCAAAAATTAATATAAACTTATTTAAGAGAACTTCAATTTTTAATATTGTTTTTTTTTATTCAAAACAGAATTACTCGTATTTTTTTGTGATAATTTTCTTCAATGGTCAGATTGGTTAAAAGGTTAAGCTGGTCAAAAATACACAACTGAAGATATGAAATTTTGCAAGGCACATCATCTTTCCATCTGCTTTATTGAATATGTAAATTTTCGTAATTATCCATCTTGTCTTTTCACTTCTTTATCTAGATTATTAGCATTTAAGCAACAACAAATTTCTTGAATCTTTGCGGAATATAAATTTGAATCAGGGAAAACAAAAATCATATATCTAAGGCAAAAGTACAATGACCATTTGGCAAAGATTAAACTTTCAAAAGCAGAGAATAAGGCAACTGTAAACTATTACAATTTAAAATGGCGATATTATTTCTGCACCAAGCTTTACAAATTTGGGACCAATTCCATCTAAACCTGTTGATTTATTAATATTAAGTTGTTTTAGTTGTGTACACACCTTTCCAACAGAAATGATGTTTAATTTAAGATTTTCTGTTTCCTTCAATTTTTTACTAGTAAAATTTTGTAGCATAGAAAAATCCATATCTGAAGTATTATTTCCAATAAGTTTTTCAGCTACCGAAGAAAAATGAACATTTAGTGTATTAACAATATCTTGGGGGTTATAAACGCTAAACAGTTTGATTTTCATACTGCATTTTAGATGGAAAAATATTATTCATTTTTGGATTTAACTCTTTAATGTGATTCCAAAGTTCATTACTATTTTTTGAACTAGATATAGCGTTTTTGATATATTCGTACAATGACCACTTGGCAAAGATTAAACTTTCAAAAGCAGAGAATAAGGCAACTATAAACTATTACAATTTAAAATAGTATGAAATTTTTACCATAGGAGGTTTCAAAGACTTCTTACTAAAGTAAAAGAGAATGATTACGGAAATTTCAAAGTTTATTTAAAAATAAGGAGATGTTGTATGACTGACATGAGACAAGTATCCACCAAAGTTCAAATGAAGTGGATGTAAGCAAATATAGGCAACCGTACGGCCTTCAACAATGAGAAAAATCCATACTGTATGGTCGGCTATATATAAAAGGCCCTGACGTGAAAAATATGAAACAATTCAATTGAGAAAACAAAACTGCCTAATTTATATAACAAAACAGTTTACGACAAACATGAACTACAGAAACTGTATGGTATATTGGGGGAAAAAATCACATAGAAATATGTCAAAGCTGCCTATTGATATTATAGACTGTAGAATTATTATAGACCGTAGATATTATAGACCGTAGATATTATAGACCGTAGATATTATAGACCGTAGATATTATAGACCGTAGATATTATAGACCGTAGATATTATAGACTGTAGATAGATATTATAGACTGTAGATATTATAGACTGTAGATATTATAGACCGTAGATATTATAGACTGTAGATATTATAGACTGTAGATATTATAGACCGTAGATATTATAGACCGTAGATATTATAGACCGTAGATATTATAGACCGTAGATATTATAGACCGTAGATATTATAGACCGTAGATATTATAGACTGTAGATATTATAGACCGTAGATATTATAGACTGTAGATATTATAGACCGTAGATATTATAGACCGTAGATATTATAGACCGTAGATATTATAGACCGTAGATATTATAGACCGTAGATATTATAGACCGTAGATATTATAGACCGTAGATATTATAGACCGTAGATATTATAGACCGTAGATATTATAGACCGTAGATATTATAGACCGTAGATATTATAGACCGTAGATATTATAGACTGTAGATATTATAGACTGTAGATATTATAGACCGTAGATATTATAGACTGTAGATATTATAGACTAGACTGTAGATATTATAGACCGTAGATATTATAGACCGTAGATATTATAGACCGTAGATATTATAGACCGTAGATATTATAGACTGTAGATATTATAGACTGTAGATATTATAGACCGTAGATATTATAGACTGTAGATATTATAGACTAGACTGTAGATATTATAGACCGTAGATATTATAGACTGTAGATATTATAGACAGTAGACATTATAGACCGTAGATATTATAGACTGTAGATATTATAGACCGTAGATATTATAGACCGTAGATATTATAGACCGTAGATATTATAGACTGTAGATATTATAGACTGTAGATATTATAGACTGTAGATATTATAGACCGTAGATAGACTGTAGATATTATAGACCGTAGATAGACTGTAGATATTATAGACTGTAGATATTATAGACTGTAGATATTATAGACCGTAGATATTATAGACCGTAGATATTATAGACCGTAGATATTATAGACTGTAGATATTATAGACTAGACTGTAGATATTATAGACCGTAGATATTATAGACCGTAGATATTATAGACCGTAGATATTATAGACCGTAAATATTATAGACTGTAGATATTATAGACTGTAGATATTATAGACCGTAGATATTATAGACTGTAGATATTATAGACTAGACTGTAGATATTATAGACCGTAGATATTATAGACTGTAGATATTATAGACCGTAGATATTATAGACTGTAGATATTATAGACTGTAGATATTATAGACCGTAGATATTATAGACCGTAGATATTATAGACCGTAGATATTATAGACTGTAGATATTATAGACTGTAGATATTATAGACTGTAGATATTATAGACCGTAGATAGACTGTAGATATTATAGACTGTAGATATTATAGACCGTAGATAGACTGTAGATATTATAGACTGTAGATATTATAGACTGTAGATATTATAGACCGTAGATATTATAGACCGTAGATATTATAGACCGTAGATATTATAGACCGTAGATATTATAGACCGTAGATATTATAGACCGTAGATATTATAGACCGTAGATATTATAGACCGTAGATATTATAGACTGTAGATATTATAGACTGTAGATATTATAGACCGTAGATATTATAGACTGTAGATATTATAGACTAGACTGTAGATATTATAGACCGTAGATATTATAGACTGTAGATATTATAGACCGTAGATATTATAGACTGTAGATATTATAGACTGTAGATATTATAGACCGTAGATATTATAGACCGTAGATATTATAGACCGTAGATATTATACACTGTAGATATTATAGACTGTAGATATTATAGACTGTAGATATTATAGACCGTAGATAGACTATAGATATTATAGACTGTAGATATTATAGACCGTAGATATTATAGACCGTAGATATTATAGACCGTAGATATTATAGACCGTAGATAATAGACCGTAGATATTATAGACCGTAGATATTATAGACTGTAGATATTATAGACCGTAGATATTATAGACTGTAGATATTATAGACTGTAGATATTATAGACCGTAGATATTATAGACCGTAGATATTATAGACCGTAGATATTGTAGACCGTAGATATTATAGACCGTAGATATTATAGACCGTAGATATTATAGACTGTAGATATTATAGACCGTAGATATTTTAGACCGTAGATATTATAGACCGTAGATATTGTAGACCGTAGATATTATAGACCGTAGATATTATAGACCGTAGATATTATAGACCGTAGATATTATAGACCGTAGATATTATAGACCGTAGATATTATAGACTGTAGATATTATAGACCGTAGATATTATAGACTGTAGATATTATAGACTAGACTGTAGATATTATAGACTGTAGATATTATAGACCGTAGATATTATAGACCGTAGATATTATAGACTGTAGATATTATAGACCGTAGATATTATAGACTGTAGATATTATAGACTAGACTGTAGATATTATAGACTGTAGATATTATAGACCGTAGATATTATAGACTGTAGATATTATAGACCGTAGATATTATAGACCGTAGATAATAGACCGTAGATATTATAGACCGTAGATATTATAGACCGTAGATATTATAGACCGTAGATATTATAGACCGTAGATATTATAGACCGTAGATATTATAGACCGTAGATATTATAGACCGTAGATATTATAGACCGTAGATATTATAGACCGTAGATATTATAGACTGTAGATATTATAGACCGTAGATATTATAGACTGTAGATATTATAGACTGTAGATATTATAGACTGTAGATATTATAGACCGTAGATATTATAGACTGTAGATATTATAGACTAGACTGTAGATATTATAGACCGTAGATATTATAGACCGTAGATATTATAGACCGTAGATATTATAGACCGTAGATATTATAGACTGTAGATATTATAGACTGTAGATATTATAGACTGTAGATATTATAGACCGTAGATAGACTGTAGATATTATAGACTGTAGATATTATAGACCGTAGATAGACTGTAGATATTATAGACTGTAGATATTATAGACTGTAGATATTATAGACCGTAGATATTATAGACCGTAGATATTATAGACCGTAGATATTATAGACTGTAGATATTATAGACTAGACTGTAGATATTATAGACCGTAGATATTATAGACCGTAGATATTATAGACCGTAGATATTATAGACTGTAGATATTATAGACTGTAGATATTATAGACCGTAGATATTATAGACCGTAGATATTATAGACCGTAGATATTATAGACTGTAGATATTATAGACTGTAGATATTATAGACTGTAGATATTATAGACCGTAGATAGACTGTAGATATTATAGACTGTAGATATTATAGACCGTAGATAGACTGTAGATATTATAGACTGTAGATATTATAGACTGTAGATATTATAGACCGTAGATATTATAGACCGTAGATATTATAGACCGTAGATATTATAGACTGTAGATATTATAGACTAGACTGTAGATATTATAGACCGTAGATATTATAGACCGTAGATATTATAGACCGTAGATATTATAGACCGTAGATATTATAGACTGTAGATATTATAGACTGTAGATATTATAGACCGTAGATATTATAGACTGTAGATATTATAGACTAGACTGTAGATATTATAGACCGTAGATATTATAGACTGTAGATATTATAGACCGTAGATATTATAGACTGTAGATATTATAGACTGTAGATATTATAGACCGTAGATATTATAGACCGTAGATATTATAGACCGTAGATATTATAGACTGTAGATATTATAGACTGTAGATATTATAGACTGTAGATATTATAGACCGTAGATAGACTGTAGATATTATAGACTGTAGATATTATAGACCGTAGATAGACTGTAGATATTATAGACTGTAGATATTATAGACTGTAGATATTATAGACCGTAGATATTATAGACCGTAGATATTATAGACCGTAGATATTATAGACCGTAGATATTATAGACCGTAGATATTATAGACCGTAGATATTATAGACTGTAGATATTATAGACTGTAGATATTATAGACCGTAGATATTATAGACTGTAGATATTATAGACTAGACTGTAGATATTATAGACCGTAGATATTATAGACTGTAGATATTATAGACCGTAGATATTATAGACTGTAGATATTATAGACTGTAGATATTATAGACCGTAGATATTATAGACCGTAGATATTATAGACCGTAGATATTATACACTGTAGATATTATAGACTGTAGATATTATAGACTGTAGATATTATAGACCGTAGATAGACTGTAGATATTATAGACTGTAGATATTATAGACCGTAGATATTATAGACCGTAGATATTATAGACCGTAGATATTATAGACCGTAGATAATAGACCGTAGATATTATAGACCGTAGATATTATAGACTGTAGATATTATAGACCGTAGATATTATAGACTGTAGATATTATAGACTGTAGATATTATAGACCGTAGATATTATAGACCGTAGATATTGTAGACCGTAGATATTATAGACCGTAGATATTATAGACCGTAGATATTATAGACTGTAGATATTATAGACCGTAGATATTATAGACCGTAGATATTATAGACCGTAGATATTATAGACCGTAGATATTATAGACTGTAGATATTATAGACCGTAGATATTATAGACTGTAGATATTATAGACCGTAGATATTATAGACCGTAGATATTATAGACCGTAGATATTATAGACCGTAGATATTATAGACCGTAGATATTATAGACTGTAGATATTATAGACCGTAGATATTATAGACCGTAGATATTATAGACTGTAGATATTATAGACCGTAGATATTATAGACTGTAGATATTATAGACCGTAGATATTATAGACTGTAGATATTATAGACTAGACTGTAGATATTATAGACCGTAGATATTATAGACTGTAGATATTATAGACTGTAGATATTATAGACCGTAGATATTATAGACCGTAGATATTATAGACTGTAGATATTATAGACCGTAGATATTATAGACTGTAGATATTATAGACTAGACTGTAGATATTATAGACTGTAGATATTATAGACCGTAGATATTATAGACTGTAGATATTATAGACCGTAGATATTATAGACCGTAGATAATAGACCGTAGATATTATAGACCGTAGATATTATAGACCGTAGATATTATAGACTGTAGATATTATAGACTGTAGATATTATAGACTGTAGATATTATAGACTGTAGATATTATAGACTGTAGATATTATAGACTGTAGATATTATAGACTGTAGATATTATAGACCGTAGATATTATAGACCGTAGATATTATAGACCGTAGATATTATAGACCGTAGATATTATAGACCGTAGATATTATAGACCGTAGATATTATAGACTGTAGATATTATAGACTGTAGATATTATAGACCGTAGATATTATAGACTGTAGATATTATAGACTGTAGATATTGTAGACCGTAGATATTATAGACCGTAGATATTATAGACTGTAGATATTATAGACTGTAGATATTATAGACCGTAGATATTATAGACTGTAGATATTATAGACCGTAGATATTATAGACCGTAGATATTATAGACTGTAGATATTATAGACTGTAGATATTATAGACCGTAGATATTATAGACCGTAGATATTATAGACCGTAGATATTATAGACCGTAGATATTATAGACTGTAGATATTATAGACCGTAGATATTATAGACTGTAGATATTATAGACTGTAGATATTGTAGACCGTAGAATTAAACAACGTAATAATGGTTTTGTAAACATTTCCCATGATTCCATTGCACTTTTATTTCTATTTTGTGGAAATTGTAAGTAGTAGTAAAACCTGTTATATCCAAACAGTTTTACAGAACAGGACGGGTTAATTTAATCGATTTCCAATCAAAGTAAAATGGAAACTATATGTTCTTATATTACCAAGATCACCTTAAACTAATTTACATTACTAGAGCTCTTACGTCAAAAAGTGCTTCAAAGGTGGCTTCTAATTTAGTTTATGTTTTCACAATATTTGGTATGCCACATAAACAGCATATTGACAAAGGTCGTGATCATTCAGCTAATGCTAACTGAATTAATTCTTATGTGGCCAGTACTAGTTGTTGTTCAATGGAAGCCAATACATCTCCAACCACAGAGTAGTATTAAGTGGTAAAACGGAAATATTCATGACATTCTAACTGCATGGATGAGGAACAACGAATTAACAGTGTTAAATTTGTCTACACAAAGGTATTAGACGATCACCAGGTACAAATGTTTATAGAAAAAAAAATAAAACTGAAATAGTGTGTGCCATAGCTTTGCCCAATTGGTAACAAAACAAATAAAATAAAACCCAGTTTCTATCAATATGAAAACAAGGAGATGTAGTACGATTGCAAATGAGACAACTATCCAACAAGTTTACATATATTTTAAGAGATTTATTCAATGTTTTTTGACATCAAAATTTTACTTATGATTTTATTTCATGTTATTCATTATTGACATTCAAACTTCAGTCCTTATTATTTGATTATGCATAAAATGTATTTTAACTTCGAGTAAATTTCTTTTTATTTACTCTCATTTTCAGTTGAGGCATTAACATTAATGCCTGGACATAATTTTCAGGATTTTGAACAGAAATTACACCTTATGTAAGAATCCTGGATTTTGATTGGTTGATAGCCAGTGTATTTTTCACCAATTTACTTTTATCAAATGAATATCGTTCATTTTTAAACAGCGCCGGGGTATATGCAAAAAGGATATGCCTTTTTTACCCTCTCTGCCGTGGTATTTGCCAAAAAATACTCTTTCCGACTGGACGCTTGTAATGTCACGATCATCAATGCGTTTTATGTCACGATCATCAATGCGTTTTGTACGTTAACATTCGGTGTAATTAAACAGATATAGCATGTTCTTGAGGGATATTTGCGAAAAATACCAGTCTTGAGAATGAATTTCCCTCGCCTTACGGCTCGCGAAATCTAACATTCTCTCGACTGGTATTTTTCGCAAATACCCCTCCTTAACATGATATATCTGTTCAATATATCATGTTATGGAGGGGTATTTGCGAAAAATACCAGTCAAGGGACGGTGAAATTTCCCAAGCCGCTAGGCGAGGGAAATTTGGTCCCAAGACTGGTATTTTTCGCAAATACCCCTCCATAACATGATATATCTGTTTAATTACACCGAATAGATTTTGATTGAAACTGTCTGTACATGTGAAGGGAAATCGTAGTACCGCGGGAATTATACATGTACTTATATGCGTTAGTGCTAGCTGTCTTTTTGTAACGTCATGGTATCTATATGTGTAAACGTCATTGTTATTCCATCATTAAATCGTTCATTTGTATAGACCTTTTTCCCCTCTTTATATGTATAGTTCTGACAGTTTTCGGTTTAACTCAATCAATAGTGCTTAACCGTGTTGTCGGGATAAAGTGAGAAAGGGTACGAATAATTTTGGCGGGAACAGGCTCGCGAGGGCAAAAAAGGAATATCCGAAATGGCAAATACCACGGCAGAGAGGGGAATTTGAGGCAAATTCACCGGCAGTGGTGAAAAAACAGGCAAATTCGTTTGAAATGAGGAAAAAATGTTAGAATATGCGAAAAATACACTGGCTAACAACCAATCAAAATCCGGCATTATTATATAAGGTGTAATTATGAACAGATATAAAAAATATATCAAAAATCGCTAGACCAAAACGAAATTTAAACTTGATATTTAACTTCTGAAGACAAAACTATACACCAAACCTTTTAATTTATTGCTTCATGACTACATGTAAAAAAGCGGAAAACAGATTTTGAAGCAATTTTCTATTTCCTATTGCCACGGTGTCGCGATTTGGGGCTGCAAGACATTTTCATTTTTTAATGTTATTCAGATGAGAGCTTGTAGGTTCTTCCTTGGTGTTGGTAAATATACACCAAATCCAGCTATTATGGGAGACATGGGGTGGGTTCCAATTTACCATACACAATGGAAAGTAATTGCAAGACACTGGCATAGATTAGTAAATATGGAGTCAGATCGTATTAACAGGAAAATATTTATATGGGCAGATGAGGTCAGTCTGAAACATAAAATTGTAAAAAATTGGAATTTCATGGTTAAAAAACAGTTCTCGGAACTTGAATTGGTTGACTTTTGTAAAACAAACAATAATATTAATAAAAATATGTTTGTTGATACAGTCATGTCAGGAATGTTTGATAATTATATTGATTGAAAAGCATTGTTAATTCATCCTCTTCCAGACGGGGAAATGGGCGTAACAAGTTGAGAACATATACTATTTTTAAGCAGGATTATGTTGTTGAAAACTACTGCAAACTGTTGATGCCTTTTCGTGAAAGAAGTGCTTTTGCAAAATTTAGATGTGGGGTGGCTCCTATTAGGCTGGAAACTGGAAGGTATGAACAATTGCCGCTGGAAGAGAGATGTTGTTTTAATTGTTTTAATACTGTTGAAGATGAATATCATGTTATTTTACATTGTCGCTGTTTAAAATGATCTTAGACAAGTTCTTTTTACTGAATCTCTTAAAATTGGTGAGCATTTTAATAGTTTTACAGATTGTCAGAAAATCGTATTTTTATTTTCGAATCAAGATATTATAAGATTATGTGCCAAAACCAGTAATTCTGAAAAGACGCCGAGAAGTTTTATATTGTAAATAATAATTGAATAATTATGTTGTATAATTTTACCATTCATGTTTAATATTTATTATGTACATACATATTGTTTTAGTTGATTATCGTCTCTCATAAATCTGTACAGATTGTCTTATGTATAGTATTACAAAATGTACCTTTTATAAATGTATTGTGTAATTTTAGGCATAAGGTGAGACGTTAATAAAATATTGAATTGAATTGAATTGCCACAACTTCGGCAACAATCGCTCAACTGTAACAAAATTACAACTCAGTCTGTAACTTCTTATCCCCAAACTTCGTTTTGGTCTAGCGATTTTTGATGCAGTTTTTGAAACTTAAAATTGATTTCTTTTTATAAAGTAAGTTTCGTTACAATTGAAAAAAAATATTTTTGTCGAAGTTTTGGCCGCATGACTTGATTGATTGCCTGATTGATTTTTTTTAGTGTTTAACGCAACTTTCAACACTATTGGCTCGTTCGTGGTGGCCAGTTTTTATTGGTGGATGAAGACACCTTCGGCAGTAAAACTGACAATCCATGTCAATTAAGATTGGAGTCGAACGCTCCTGCTACGTGCAGGATTCGAACTCATGACCCAAGTGCTGACAGGCTTGTGATAGGCTAAGCCTCTTAGACAACTCGGCCACTGAGCCCCCTTGAAAATTCGTTTAACACAGCAGCATTAGGAATTGCGTAGGGCCAACTGTAACATTTTTGACAATATCCGCATTTTCAAATAAAACTGCCTGCCAAATTATTGATAAGATGATAATTCCTACATAATTACGCAATACCATAAGAATGTTTGTTAATTGATGGAATATTCCAAAAAAAATCGCATCCATATAATTCTACAAAACACCTGAAAGAAACTGAAAAGTGAGCGAAGGTAAAGTCGTTTCTGAATTCTCTCAGAATAATAGTTCATGTATATACATTTTTTATACATGTATATTTGACTTTATGAATACCTCAATGACAGGGGAATAGAAATATGGTAACTTAGGTCTTCTCCCGACCGGCAGTAAAACCCTTGACAAAGTGTGGCGTCCGTTTGGTTGTGCGGGATGTATAAGTACAGCTACGTCTGGTCAGAATTAGGACGGTACATCTGATGCCTCGTGTAGAGAGAGTGCCATGACCTGTGCACTTTAAAAATCCTTGCAATAACTCTTAGAGGGATCCTTAGGTGACCTGTTGCAAGGCAAAATTCCTGTCTCCATTCAATTTTCAATAGCAGTCCAATTTCCCTACCGTTCATCGCCTCTATTACAGGAACTCCCTATTGTATTTATTGCCAATTTGACGTTCTCGTCCTGATCATGCACGAAATATTTGCCACTGGACGTTAAGCAACCAACAATCAATCAACAATGAAAAATGCATTGGCAATTGCTTATTAGATAAACCATAATTATGGAAGCCTAATAGAAACTTGTCTAACATGAATTACCATTTAACTTTTTCGGAATTAGAAAGTTCGCCATGGCGTTGTCAGTTTATTTTCGACTTATGAGTTTGAATGTCCCCTTGTTATCTTATGCCTCTCTTTTCGATATTTAGAATGTTCAAATCAAATTTTAACTTGACATTTCAACATTTTAAGTTGTTTGTCTTACTTTAACTCAGACTTTCACTTTAAAAATTGCAAAGTTTCGGCTTTTAAAATTCATGATTTTAACATTTTATAATATGCGTCCATATACGTTCGAATTATGCCCGAGAGCAAGATTTGTCTATGTCCAAGACCAAAAAGTGATAAAAACACAAAAAACAGTTCTCAAGTTAAAATTCAACGATTTGAAAAAACAAGCAAGCAAGAGCAAGTAGGTTTAGTCTTTCTTTGGTCTCTAAAATAAATAAAGAGTTCTTCAATGCTTTCAAACAATGCAAATTTGAATGATGAATAATCTGATAATTGATATAAAATAAGGAGGTGTGATATGATTGCCAATGAGACAATTATCCGGATAATGTGGATTTAAGCAATTATAGGTCACCGTACGACCTTCAACAATGAGCAAAAACCATACTACATAGTCAGCAATTATAGGCACCGATATGCCAAATGTGAAACAATTCAAGCGATAAAAACAACGGCCTAATCTATAAAAATATAATAAACGAATCAGATAAGACATATGTCAATCATCGACAACACCGAATAACAGGCTCTTAATTGACTTGGGACAGGAACATACAAAACGTGGCGTGGTAGAACTTGTTTGTGAGCTCTCAACCCTCCCTTAACCTGGGACAATGGTGTAACAGTACAACACCAGAACAAACATTCTGAATGAAATGGCTTGACTCATCAGATCGACACGAAGCATAAAACAACAAACATAAAGACAAAAGACACACAGTAGATTACTACTGCTAATTTTTAGTAAGCGATATTTTTGTAACGCAATTTGAATGAGGTTGTTTAAACCTGACAAGCTTGTGTATGCAATCAGTCTTGATCATCATCAAAAGCATGTATATGACGACTTATATTAGGGCGGAATTATAACCTGCAAAATAAGTGTGTGTTCATAGGCTTTGAATAATGAACAATTAAAAAAAATATATCAATGTGAGAATGACACAGACATTCGATTTTCATAGAATCAAAACAATTAATTCGAGTCGTCATTTATTTTGTAAATGAATATTGTTTATGTTTTTCAACATCATGTCAAATGGAAAACTTGTATACTTTAACATAACATAATACACACTTTATATTTGACGTAAAAAATGGATATTGGCGTTAGTTATCTCTCTTTACACATTATCGGCTCTCATTATGTTGTTGCTATATTTGTGATAGGAATAAAATGATTCCAATTTGATTCGGACATTAATTTTCACCTAGACCTTCCGAATTCGACTTATTCCCGGGTTTGTACTAACATGAGCATCACGCCGGGTGCCACATGTCGAGTTGGATCTACTTACCCTTCCGGAGCACCTGAGATCCCCCCAGTTTTTGGTGGGGTTCGTGTTGCTCAGTCTTTAGTTTTCTATGTTGTGTTTTGTGTACTGTTGTTTGTCTGTTGGTATTTTTCTTTTTTAGCCATGGCGTTGTCAGTTTATTTTCGTCTTATGAGTTCCCTTTGGTATCCTTCGCCTCTCTTCTAAAACATATCAACAGTATTTGAAATTGCTCCTTGAGTTAGCCTATATTACTATTTATCTTACCTCCTATAGATTTCTGGGGATTTGATTGGTTAAATATGGGGTTAGTTACCATATGGGGTTAGTACGGAGTTACTTCCCTTTCGAAACAAAAAAGAAATCTGAAAGGTTTCAACAGACGAAGAAATTGATAATGTTCGATTGAAATAAATTCATAAAACAAATTTAAAGCTAACAAGTTGTTATTGTTGGCATTTGTTTTTGTATAGATAAATGGAAGTAGGTTCTTAATACTAAGTATTGAAAACTTAATCACTTTGATAGGCCGCTAGTCTAAGTACCATGTGTGAAAATAGTCGGTAAGATAAATTCGTTACACGGTGTGCTAGTGACTAATACGATATATATGGGGTCAGTAAATTCCATTTGGGTATTAGAACACACCATGTAACTAATAATAAATATGGATAAATTCTTGTAACAGGGACAATTTCCCATTCTTTAGATCAGCACTCTCCAGTGATGATCATTATTCGGTCTAGGATTTCATTTCCTAAATACTAATCACGTGTTGTCATACAAAACAAAATTTAATTCAAAGAAAATATCTGATCTTTTGATAACATTATTAAGGCGTATTGTTTCGTCCTGGCTGTCTTTCATCACGTGAATTGAAAAAGTATAATATACATATTCCACAGGGGTTCGACTACCGAAAACGATTTGCTGTTTTGGATAAAATTATTTTATTTACCGCCTACATTTTGACCTTTTCTACGTAACCATTACCACTTCAGTGTTCAAGCTGTATAAGTATAAAATTCTCATTCAACATATTTTCGGAAACTTTAAAAAAAAACTTAAGAGGCCCAAGTATGGTCTACTCTCACCGAAAGAGACGCAACGTTTTAAATCTAACCAAACGAATGGTTAACCTAAACCAACGACATACACGCAAAATTGGAATTCCACAAATAATAATTACATTACATTTATGTTTCATTATGATACGTTATTTTGATTGGCTAACAGCATTCTCGCGTCATTCTGAAATTAACCTTCATTTCAAAATGAAATGTAACATTCATGATGTCACAAGCTTCCACAATAAAGTGCACAGGTAAATAAAAGAAAAACTTTATAGAAATCTTGTTTTCATGATCCTAGCAAATAAATGTAATTATATATAAATAACACATAGCTGAAAGGGTGATAGAGCAGATTGTTACCCCGAGAAAACATTGTCAACTGGGGCAAAGTTAGCGAAAACCAAAATGTTTGTTTCTAATGCAACTGCTAATCACTTAAAACTAAGGAAACCCCTGTAATTGGTGTTAAAGAAGTTTTTGACATCATCAATTTCCTATAATCATGCTTACTTCTAACCAAACAGCAAATCATAACAACTTATAGTTGCCTAAAATACCACCATCTGCGGAAACACAGCTTTTAAGCGCTTCTTCCTTTTTAATCATTGTATGTGGTCAATATAAGATTGAAGGAACAAAATCTTAAGAATGTGAAAACATTTAAAGTGAAAAAAAATATATGCGAGCATCATGCTATTGCTGGAAATTAAGGGGGAGAAACTTTGACCTTTCAATGTGCATTGTAACTGCCAGACTGAAATACGCATCTTTCGACTTTTCTTCTTGTTTGATTTGTTATTTCATTATAGACATTGATGTAGTGAAAAGACGTTTTATCTTTATAATGTCAACCATAAAATAATATAGACAAAAATAAATAAGAAATAAATTAATGAAAATTAAAATTTCCAAGAATTCACTTATAAGTATACAAATTGTCATCTTGGCTGCATAAACTGCATTGTTCATTGTTTAAATGCATTAATTCATCGAAAAAGAATAATTTTGTTTAAAAAAAATCTATTAAATCGCAATAATTTTAGTTACTACTAGACATCCTAATAGCTTGAATGACGTGTTCCTTTATTCACAGGAGGCTGACTTCAAACAAGAGCTTCTTAGGACGAATGAAAAGAAGCTACCATTATCTTTAGGCTACACTTTCAGCTATATAGATGATGTCCTCTCACTGAATAATGCAAAGTTTGTGACTATGTTGAACGCATATATCATGTATATCCCATCGAAATTGAAAAAAAAGACACAACAGATACAGTTAAGTCTACCATATTTTTTTTACTTACATCTATAAATTGACGATGAGAGGCGGTTGAGAACAAAACTTTACGACAAAAGAGATGATTTCAGCTTCACAATTGTGAACTTTCTATTTCTATTAGCAACATTCCAGAAGCGCCTGCATATGGAGTATATATCTCCGAGTAAATAAGATAATTCAAAATGCGAAGTTGAAATCATCCCTTCGAAAATTGTATGGACGCCATTACGAGTTGGTTGACCGTTATGGAACATCTGATTCACAGATGACGACAGATATGTTTAAATCGTTGTAACCACAATCATGTTCTCTCTGCCTCGAATGTGAACTACCGAATTAGACTTATCACCGGGTTAGTAATTACATGAATCACAAGATGGGTGCAACATGTGGAGCAGGATCTTCTTACCATTCCGGACCCCTTGAATTCACCCGCAGTTTTTGGTGGGGTCTGTGTTACTCAGTCTTCAGTTTAATATCTTGTGTTTTGTATACTGTTGTTTGACTTTTGGTCGTTTTTTTCGTTTTTTGTCCCGGCTTTGTCAGTGTTTGTTTTCAACTTATGAGTTTGAATGTCCCTTTGATATCTATTGCCTTTCTTTCAGTAATGAAATTCTTAAAAGTTGTGGTTGAATGTGTCATGATTACGAATTCGTTAGATGTCCCCGTGAGCAAATTAACTATTTTCGCGAATATTTGTCTTATTTCGTTTAGTCCTCTCAACTTTACTGAGAGGCTGTTTTTTTTGGGGCGATTTTCATTACTGCAACTAAGAATCTTCAAAGTTAAATGATAATAAGGGGACAGTCTCAAACCATGAATCAAAGAAACTTAGATAAAATAAAAGTCCAACAGACGACAGACGAAAAACAGTCCACAAAACACAACACCGAAATATAAAAACGAACACTACTTAAAACCGCTAATGATCTTATGAGGTCAGGAAGGACATTCAACCTTTCATTTATTTAATAACACAACTACATTTACTAATAATGTCGTTACATACACAATTACCTGCATGTATGTTTCAAAAGCTTATGGTGAAAACACTCAAAACAACATCTTTCGAGTAATTAACGAGATTAAATTTCTTAATACAGTTAATATGTCTTAAATTGAGAATGGAAATTGGGAATGTGTCAAAGAGGCAAAAACCCGACCAATGGGTCTTCAACACAGCGAAAAAATCCCGTACCCAGTGAAAATAGACGTCACACTAAACTCCTATTACCGTTTATATCACGTAAAAGACAACTCAGTGTTTCAAAACGCTGGTTACTTATTTCAATGTTGCTAACGATTTAGTCGCAAAGTCATGTTTGCATTTCAACATGAATTCAAAAGATAAATAAGGTTGACTTCGGAAAAAAAATCATAATATTTCCCTTCATTAGCTGGTATATTTCTTTTCAAACTTTTAATACCACTTCTTTTATTATGGAAAATTATTGTCCTCCCTGATATTGACAATTAGCGATCTGCTATCTAAACATAGAAAAGCAAAATGATCGCTATTCGCTGATGGCAGTATTTTGGGCAACTGCAAACACTTCAATAGAAGGCTGTTCCATAAACAAAATATATTAATTGCATCTTAAAATTATGAAAAAAATATTCCTTGACTGACAAACCATACATTTATTTGATTTTTGAGTGTACAAATATCGTTCCCTCAAGATATATTTTGCTTTTAGAGCATTTTTCTCATTGTTGTAGGATTTGTTAAGAAATGCAATTGTCTGGAAATATCGCGCAACTAAACTTTAGATTTTTGTTTTTATTTGGGATTTCTGTATCATGTTATATATAGTTCATATGATCTTTCTGAAAATTGTATCGTACAAGAACCAGAAAATGGCTTTTTGTTTAATCATCGCCAAAAATTGGAATGTTTATTCCTGACCTTTAATCTTGATTTAAAAAAAATTGCACCGTACGATTTTTTACGACCGGGCAAAACAGAAAGTGCAGATTATAAGCCATCGAATGATATATAATACAGCCGTGTGTTAGGTGGGTGCATTAAAGTCCTTAACTAAGAGGCTTTTTGAAAAATGTCACTCGCCTATCAGTGAATAGAGGTAAAATAACATATCAAAATTTGAAAAAATAAGTTATCACACGAAAAACAACATAGGCCACAATTATTTAATCATTCAAGGACCATAACTTCTGATCGGCAAATATGAAAAAGTTGAACTCGAAGTCCATTTGCAATAAAATTGATTCAAGGATTCTCAAGTATTCACAATACGCGAAATAAACAAGAAAAAGAGCGCATCTTTTAACTTAATCCATTGGATTGATTGTTGGTTGCTAAACGTCCAGTGGCAAAATATGTCATGCATGTTCAGGACGAGAACAAACTAGATATCATTGAGATGGGAGCCATCTCTGTGGGCCCCGCTGTGAATAATGTGTGGTAAAACATTTGTATCTTTATCATTGGACATGGGGTTGTCAACTGAAACCGAAGTTTATGACCTTGACCTTTGACCTAGGAAGTTGTACATAAATTATGACACACCCTCTGGTGTTGGTTTATATACATGTCAAGTATAAACTTTGAAATCATAACGGTTCTCAAGATATAGAGCGGACAGGATCTTTACCATAGGGCATGGGGTTGTCAACTTAAACCAAAGTTTTGATCTTGTCCTTTGACCTAGGAAGTTGTACATAAATTATGACACACCCTCTGGTGTTGGTTTATATACATGTCAAGTATAAACTTTGAAATCATAACGGTTCTCAAGATATAGAGCGGACACGATCTTTACCATAGGACATGGGGTTGTCAACTAAAACCAGTTTTGACCTTGACCTTTGACCTAGGAAGTTGTACATAAATTATAACACACCCTCTGGTGTTGGTTTATATACATGTCAAGTATAAACTTTGAAATCATAACGGTTCTCAAGATATAGAGCAGACACGATCTTTACCATAGGACATGGGGTTTTCAACTAAAACCAAAGTTTTTGACCTTGACCTTTGACCCAGGAAGTTGTACATACATTATGACACACCCTCTGGTGTTGGTTAATATACATGTCAAGTATAAACTTTGAAATCATAACGGTTCTCTAGATATAGAGCGGACACAATTTGTTACGGACGGACGGACGGACAGACGGGCGGACAGACTGATCACTATAGGGCGTCCGCCATTCGGCGGGGCCATCATTTACAATAAATTCAATAGGCAGGTCCTGTAAAAGGGGCCGTCTCGGACGAAGGTCGGGGAAATTTAGACTGCCACTTGAAAATTAGGATATTTTGGAAAGGGACAGCAATTCAGCCTTGCAACAGGCCACTCATGGAACCCTCAAAGAGTTGTTGCAATGGTTCTTAACGTGCAGAGAGCGTGACACTCTCTACACGAGGCATCGGATTTAACGTCCCCATGCTGACCGGACGTGGCTGCGTATTTTGTACATCTTGCACAGCCAAACGGACGCCCCACTTTGGCAAAAAAAAAAATGAAAACAACACGTTATAAATTTCATGCATCCGAAGCGCTTTCCTGGATTTACTTTCATCGGGAACGAATATTTGAACGGGTTTTACGGTCGTACGGTTACCTATAAATGCTTACATCCACTTCTTTTAAACTCTGGTGGATAGTTGTCTCATTGGCTATCGTACCTCATGTCTCACTGCGTTAAATCTATGATAGGATTTTACCGCGGAGACCCCGGTGAAAAATCATATCAAGAGTAACTCTGAAAAAAAATAATTTATTGAACTACGAGATCTGTACTCGATGCCGTCATGTGGATATCACTTGAGTAATCTAACAAAACGTTTCACGTTCTTCTTCGATGAGTATTTTTCATTATTTACCCGCATCGTATTTCTAATTTCAACTACCAACCTGCAACAAATTCGTCAAATATCTCGATTCGAAATCGATCGTGTTTATCAGTTCATTAACCTTCTCCAACTAGAATTTTATTTTCAATTAAGGAAATTGTTGGTTCCTTTCTTCTTTGCCCTTTCTTTATAATATTATTCTAGTTTGCTCAACTAATGTTTTGGCATATCTCTTTTTCATTGAATGCTACGCGATATATCCAGCTTTATCGTAATTCTGAACTGGTATTTTTTTAACATTACACGTTTTTATCTTTGGGTTGCTCAAAATCAAACAAGTGCAAATTTATCGGACCAAGTATATTCTTACATGGTCGGATGGTCCAAACGAAGATATAAACTTATTAAATCGCACGGACAATGTACTAAACTATAAATGGATTTAAAATATTGTCTCGTAAAGACGAATACATTCCTATGTGTCTAAACAGATTTGGCTGCACCATTAATGCAGACAATTTGTTATGTTTGCGAAAGGCGTCGATGGCAGTGTCTTTACCAAATTTAGAATAACATTGTATGCCATTTAAATAGTCGACTACTTGTCGCATACCATGCCTTGTATATAAATTAGCTGGCGTACAGCAAGATGGTGCCGGAGTCACTTGATATAAGTATTTTGACATTCGCCGCAGTTCTATGAGGTTCTGTCTGCCGATAACTAGAAATACTAGTATAAAATAAATAAAAGATGCTGTCCACAAAACGCTCTTATTAATATTGTTTGTAGGGCGTAGTTTTTGATAAAGCGATACAAATAAGGCAGACATCATTAAACTGATTCCTATTAATTCTGGTATCCTCTCCAGTTCAAAACTTATGTACCCCAGAAGTCGATCTGGATGATAGAACTTCACGTATGTTACATTCATTTTGTGTTTTTGTTTTGTCAGCATGTAGTCAAGAACTGTAAACAAATCTTTATGAGGAAGTGCGTCATCTTCCACAAGAAAAACGTAAGAAACATTCTGTCGTAGAGTCTGTTCACCACAATATACATAATCTTCTTTTTCTTTTTCAAGTGTCAATGTTATGGTTCTCCGCTGGGTAACTGAAGTGTTTGGGAATCGACTGAACGTTGGTATAATTTTAGAAAGTTTTAATACTTCGTTGAAGGTAGATGGCTCTTCGTCAACATTGCAAATAAATAACTTATACGTTAGCTGTAATTTTGATGAATTCTGCAATTGTTCCAAAAAATACGCAACAACTTGGGATAAATATCTGGGTTCATATTTATCAAACGAATGTCGATTTCTTGAAACGGAAATGATTGAAATGCCAACATCAATTTTCACTTCCGGTCCTAATTTCTTTTTTCTGTGCAACTTTTTGATAAATTCATCTGAAAATTTTAATCTTTCATTATTTTCTTCTGTCAAAATCCGTCTGCCTTCTGGTTTACTTTGTCTCAAAATCAGCGAATAGAAAGAAAAGCGAAGTCTGTAGCAAAAGACCGGCAAAACGATCAGAAATGTGATGAAAGTTAAAAATATCCAATTTGTTAGAAAACGTTTGTCCTCAAAGTTACAAAATCTTCTCGCTGAAAAAGATAAAATTATATTCTACGTTAGAAAAATATATAATTCAATGTATATTTATTTATCTGATTAGAATAATAGTACTTGCTTTAAGCATTTTGTTTTTTATTCCTAGATCAAACTTTAAAAGAAATTCAAGAAATACAACTCTACGGATCCGATTTATGCGTAGGTGTACTTTCTGGAATATAAAACGATGTCATAACATTAAACGGTACCAGTTTTAATGTATATCATCATTTAGGGACTGTCTTCAAACGCATCCCAATGAAAAGAGCGACCACTAATGGTGTGGTTTTATATCACATATTGATTCATTGTTGCACACCTGTTCATTCATGGCTCAATTTGTGAAAAAATAGCAAGTTTGTTAATAAGGACATTTTAATGCACCTATATGTATATATACTAGTTATTCTTCGTGTCACTGATCATTTTTGCCATTTACATTTTTAATCTAGCTCCTCAAGTTTTTGAGATATTAGCTCAAACTGCATATTACAGTCAAAATCAAAATTTCAGGGGCAATTACTCCAAAATAAAGTGTCAAATTTTATGAGTATATAGATCGTGTAGTGCTGGTCATTTTTGCAATTTAGAGTTTTAAACTAGCCTCTATATTTTTCACGATAACAGCCAAAAACTGCAAACGAATGGAAAACATGTATATTTAAGAGTTTGTAACACTATAATAAAGATTGACAGATTTTTCTCCAATTTTTAGGGGTGTGGTTTGTGGGGAGGATATTTATGCTACCACATCATATATTTAATCTTGATGCCTTGCCCTTGTCCCTTGTCATATATAATGAAGATTGAAAACGTGATTAATCCCAGTTCTAGAACATATTATCTTGTCAAAACAAGGATGTTACCTATGATCTTAATTATCACTGTATTTAAATTATATACTTCATACGTTCTTGATCGGATTATATCATCTATATTTAGATTTGGCCGCCAGCTTGGAACCTTAGAACCTTCCTAAACCATACTACTAATCATTGTATAAAATAACATTTTTCTAATCATATTTAAGTTTATTTTTCTTTATATAGTTGTAATATTTGCCGCTTTATGTAAAGCAGTCGTCAAGCAACCAATTTACCTAACATATTTTTAAACTCTTGCGGAGCTTAGTATTTACGACTACCCAGGAAACGGTTAGTTTACAATAACATTAACGAGGCCAATAAACAGTAACAGATGAGCATTAAACGTTTCTGAGAATATTTATCCAATCAACCAATTTATACCGGGCATATGACTGTTGCAGACTCTATTTTAATATTTTTGATGTAGTTAATAGGTTTCTGAGATAAGCGAACTGTGTAGCCTTTCGACTATCTAAGAAACCTTTATATTGTGAGATTAAGAGATGAGCAAACCGTTTTCAATTCGGCTATCAAGCAAATCATGCGTACATAAGATTCCTGGATATGTCTCAATAATGTGTTATAAAGGAAACAATATATTCCTATTTATTAAATATGATCAATCCAGTTTAAACAATTAGCAAAAAAATGTAATTCTTTTCAGCTTTTAACCTTAGACTGTTTAATGTCAATTTCCTGTTTCATCAGATGGAATTATATGGAGGTTAAAATTTTGCTGCATTACCAAATTTCGAAGATTTCTGAGATAGTAGAAACCATAATTTCCGGGTTAGCAGCTTGAGTGGAACTAAATCAGAAATTCGATAATAAGCGCCGTTCGGTGGTAGCAGTATAACATACGTAGATGCAATCAAACTGGTAGGAAAAGTACAAAAAAAATAAAAACAGGTCGGGCAATTCAGTTTACAAGTACCCATAATCTCCGTGCATCATACGACCAATTTTATCTTACGCAACCTTAGATATGAATATGTGCATACATTTTTATCATATATAAGTCAGGGTCTTGTTATCGTATATGAGATTAATCTGTATTTATTCAATAAACAGTACTGCCGAGTGTAATAAAAAGTTAGTTATTCACCGACAAACTAAATAATACACGAGGGGACAGCATGGTTCCAATGCAACAAGTCGACAATCGAACGCATAATTCTAATATTTTCTTAAAATTAAGATCGCACTTGCTCGAATAAATATCAAAATTTCAAGTTGCACTTATCCTACGTATATATTTGGACTGATTCCTTTATTCAAAACATGTGATATGTATTCGTGTATAAAACTTACATTTACAAAACGATGTATGGGTTTGCATATATAGATTTTTGTTTGTTTCCTATGCACAAGCTAGATTTTCATAAGAAAAACATTGAGTTTTGTCCATTGCATTTAACCCTGACTGTTGAAATTTAAAAAGTTATATCAGAAATTTTTAAAGATGTATAAATGTGTTATTCAACATAGAAAACTGCCTTTTAGTTACCCAGTCTGTATTTTTGAGAGACCACAACTATAGAAAGAGAAAAAATCATGAAAAAATGTTACGAAGCTTACTAGGATACAACATTTTATTTTTTGTCACAGGGGAAAAACTCTCAAGGTCAATGGGCTAATGACCTCTGCTTCTTTCCAATAAAAACGACAAGATGATGAAATAATGAAACTGCAAACTCTATAATAAGTTATAACCACTGACGCTAGTGGTAGTATTGTCATGATTATTGTGACTTCAAAAAGACACCATGACATCACAGGTACTCGTCACTGTAAAAAATACACCCATATACCTTAAAGTTTACTTAGCACGGTACTTATAAAAACGTTAATAGGTATGCATATGTTTTAAGAGACAAGTGTCTGCGCCACTAATGTATGAAATGTATTGTATTTGTCTGAAATATCATAACCAAATTATCTATTTATATTCATGTATACCATGTGCGTCTATCTCCCACCTTGCCATGCAGCACCGTCCCTTGGTGCTTTTGCAGTTAAGTTAAGTATCCTATACATTGCCAATTTATTTTAGGAACTTTTTGATGTTGGGGTGTACCTGAGAAGGAGGGAAACACTGTTGAACGTATATTTATAAATGTGTGTAGTTCATGATGTTGAAACTGCTTTTTCTTTTCTTTGTATGTATACTAGACTATTGTTGTGTCTTTTTGTTATTGTTTTATTGATGTCTTATATTGTATTATGCTCCTTGTGAGCCCATTTAATGGAAATAAAACATTTTTCTTCTTCTATAGAAATATACATACTTTATTTACACATAATGAAATGTTTAATTATTTGAATTCATTTAAAGGTTACAGCATCTTTATCATCGCAATTTTGCACACACAATCTGGAATACTACTTGAGCCGATTGGTAACAGGATAGAACTAAATTTGGTGGTATATCGTAAACGTACGTTCTTGTTACCAAAAGTGTAATGACAAAAGTAAAATATGTGAGGGTAGTACTTGATGTAGACCGTATAATCTGTCTCTTCGTGTTTATTTTTGACATTTCATATTTCCTTTTTATCATTTGGATTTTTTTTTAACACGGACGGACGTGTTCAACAAAAAAAAAAAGTCAAAATGAGGAAAATAAAATATGGGAAAGGTGTAATATGGACACAGGAGACAGAAAATTTCGGTCTATACTTGATGTTGTGTGTAACAGAGAAAAACAACTAGATGTGTCGGAACGACACGAATGGCCTCGTCTCAAAAAGTTGAAAAATCTGCAATTTCAACAACATATGTGGACACAAACATTCACTGGTGTTAATATGTCTTTTGGTTGAGTTAAGCCATTTCAATTGATATTTTATAGTGTGTCTTTCTATGTTGTGATGTTACACTATTGTTTCAGATAAGGGTGAAGGTTTGGTACCATTAAAACGTTTAAATCCGCTGCAATTGTTTGCACCTGTCCTAAGTCAGGAATCTGATGTTCAGTAGTTGTCGTTTGTTGATGTGGTTCATAAGTGTTTCTCGTTTCTCGTTTTTTATATAGATTAGACCGTTGGTTTTCCCGTTTGAATGGTTTTACACTAGTAATTTTTGGGGCCCTATATAGCTTGTTGTTCGGTGTGAGGCAAGGCTCCATGTTGAAGACCGTACTTTGACCTATAATGGTTTACTTTTATACATTTTGACTTGGATGGAGAGTTGTCTCATTGGCACTCATACCATATCTTCTTATAACTATGGACAGTATCCAGCTCTCAAGACAAATACTAGTTCAAGTTGATGAAAAGTTTCCTTGGTCAATGAGTTGTTAAATTTCAAACTATCAGTAAACAGGAAGTGGATGTACTGCAAATCTAACAAGATGTGTTGAAACGACATGAAAATCAGCATAGCGGAACGAAACATAAATTTGATCGGGCTGACATTCATAAGGGGGTTCCCCAGGGTTCTATCCTGGGCCCCCTACTACTCAATGTTTTTATCAATGATATATTCTTATTTATAAGAAATGGAACTCTGTATAACTATGCAAATGACAATACTTTATCTTACTGTAGTCCTGATTATGATGTTTTGATATCTACTTTGGAATCTGAATCACTCAAACTTATTGAGTGGTTCAAAATAAATAAAATGCAGGCAAACCCAGACAAATTTCAGGTCTTAGCAGTTGGGAAAAAGACATTTAACAAAAATCCATCTATACGTATCCAAAGTGCTGATCTTTCGTGTGAGTTAACTGTCAATTTACTTGGCATTGACATAGATTATCAGCTAAATTATGATATTCATATTGGTAAAATATGCAGGAAGGCATCTCAGCAACTAAATATTTTGAAACGTTTGGTAGCTTATCTGAACAAGCTAAGTAAGTTTACTATTTTCCATACATTTACTTTGCCAAATATCAATTTCTGCCCTTTGGCATGGCATTTTTGTACCGAGAAAAATTCAAAAAAATTCGAAAAAGTGCAAGAAAGAGCACTAAGGTTTGTGTACGAAGACCATTCAAGCTCATATCAACAGTTGCTTAAAAAGGCTAAGATGCCTTCACTGCATATTAAAAGACAAAGATCAATGGCAATTGAAACTTTTAATATAGTCAATAAATTAGCACCTGTCTGTTTACATGATTTATTAAATGTAAAAGATTGTAAATATTCTTTCAGATATAGAAATATACTGGATATGCCACATGTAAAAACTACACAGTTTGGTAAGAAAAGTTTTAAATTTGCAGCTGCTACTCTGTGGAACAGCCTACCTGACCATTTCAGGACTGAAAACAGTTTTTCTCAATTTAAGAGCCTTATACAGTCTTGGAATTTTTCAAAATGTTGTTGTTCTGCTTGTAGATAAGCTTTTTCATATTTTAGAAGTTGCTCTAACATGTTATGCCTTAAATTTTTGCATGTGTGCTATATTTTATTTGTGCTTAATTTTAGTTGTGCTTAAATTTTAGTTGTGCTTCAGCTTTGGCTTTATATATGTATTTTAGTAGTGCTTTGCATGTATTTCAATATGCCTGTGCTGATATATATCCTGTCTGCATGTTGTGTGTTTTAATGTTGTGTTTGTGTTTCTTTATATTTGGTAATAAAATGCTCCGCAGGGCGCAGCTTGATACGACCGCAGAGGTCGAACCCTGAACAGTTGGGGGAAGTATGGACACAACATTCAAGCTTGATACAGCTTTGGATTTGGATTGTGATTAAATATTTGACACAGCATAGGTTTCTAACACAGATTGAATGTGGTCTAAGAACTTAAAAATTTTAAATTGGACATTCACCTATTATGGTCCAATATCCAAAATCTAAATACATGGTTAGATTCAGCATATCAAAGAACCCCAAGAATTCAATTTTTGATGAAATCAAACAAAGTTTAATTTCGGACCCTTTTGACCTCAATGTGGACAAAGTTGATAACGGGGCCCAAAAATCAAAAATCTAAATACATGGTTAGATTCAGCATATCAAAGAACCCCATATATTCAATTTTTGTTGAAATCAAACAAAGTTTAATTTTGGACCCCGATTTGGACCAACTTGAAAACTGGGCCCATAATCAAAAATCTAAATACATGTTTAGATTCAGCATATCAAAGAACCCTAAGAATTCAATTTTTGTTAAAATCAAACTAAGTTTAATTTTGGACCCTTTGGACCTTAATGTAGACCAATTTGAAAACGGAACCAAAAATTAAGAATCTAAATACACGGTTAGATTCGGCATATCAAAGAACCCCAATAATTCAATTTTTGATGAAATCAAACAAAGTTTAATTTTGGACCCTTTTGACCTCAATGTGGACAAAGTTGATAACGGGGCCCAAAAATCAAAAATCTAAATACATGGTTAGATTCAGCATATCAAAGAACCCCATATATTCAATTTTTGTTGAAATCAAACAAAGTTTAATTTTGGACCCCGATTTGGACCAACTTGAAAACTGGGCCCATAATCAAAAATCTAAATACATGTTTAGATTCAGCATATCAAAGAACCCTAAGAATTCAATTTTTGTTAAAATCAAACTAAGTTTAATTTTGGACCCTTTGGACCTTAATGTAGACCAATTTGAAAACGGAACCAAAATTTAAGAATCTAAATACACAGTTAGATTCGGCATATCAAAGAACCCCAATAATTCAATTTTTGATGAAATCAAACAAAGTTTAATTTTGGACCCTTTGGACCTCAATGTGGACCAATTTAAAAACGGGGCCCAAAATCCAAAAACTAAATACACGGTTATATTCAGCATATTAAAGAACCCCATGAAATCAAGAATAAAACCCCATTGAAATTGGTCAAGAAATAAGCAATTTATAGGAAGTATCTTCTTTTGCACAATCCTGTGCTATTAAATATTTCTTGCTATTGCGCAATACTGTACAATTGACAATTTCTTGCTATTGCGCAATATTGTGCTATTGGATATTTCTTGCTATTGCGCAATACTGTGCAATTGAAGATTTCTTGCTATTGCGCAATACTGTGCAATTGAAGATTTCTTGCTATTGTGCAATACTGTGCAATTGAAAATTTCTTGCTATTGCACAATACTTATTATATAATAATTTACACATCCTGTTTGGTGTGTATCTACTACCATATTATTATTATTTGATTTTAAATATAAATCAGAAATAACCAACTTAAAATGGAAAATTTTAAAAGAAACAAAAAAGGAAAAAAAGAAAAAAAAGGAAAAAAAAATAAATCCCCCCCCAAATTTTTTTGAACCCCCATTATGATTCATCACCCCCAAACTCAATCCCAGCCTTCCCTTTGTGGTATGGTACCTTGCAGTACAATTTCAGAGAGATCCATACACTTGAACACAAGTTATTGTCTGGAAACTAGAAAAAAATGTGTTTTTTGGCCCCTTTTTGGCCCCAAATTCCTAAACGTTTAGGGCAATTACCCCCAAACTCAAACCCAGATTTCCCTTTGTGATATGGAACCTTGTAGTACAATTTCAGAAAGATCCATACACTTACACACAAGTTATTGTCATGAAACTAGAAAAACGCTTGTTTTTTGCCCCTTTTTTGGCCCCTAATTCCTAAAATTTGGAGGCAATTACCCCCAAAATCAATCCCAGCATTCCTTTAGTGATATGGAACCTTGTGGTACAATGTCAGAGAGATCCATACACTAACACACAAGTTATGTCTGGAAGTTACAAAAATGCTTATTTTTGGCCCCTTTTTGGCCCCTAATTTCTTTACTGTTATTACCATAACCCCCAAAATCAATCCCAACCTTCCTTTTGTGGTATTGAACCTTGTGGTAAAATTTCATAAAGATCCATTCACTTAAACTAAAGTTAGAGTGCGAAAACCAATGTGTCTTCGGACGACGCCGGACGACGCCGGACGACGACGACGACGACGACGACGACGACGACGACGACGACGACGACGACGACGACGACGCCGGACGACGACGACGCCAACGTCATACCAATATACGACCACAAAAATTTTTTTGCGGTCGTATAAAAAAGCTCCTAAGAGCTTATGTTTGTATTGTTATATGTGAACCGAATCAAAATAAAACTTTCGTATTCGTATTATATCTGTAACTCATCATGGTTAACTCACATATCAAAAATCAGCGCAAAATCTGAAGGCGTATAGAAAAAAAGTCCGTATAACTGTGATTTTCAACAATTTTCAAAGTCCAAAACTTGTAATTTCAGCAAAAATCAGCAGAGCAGATCGAAACTTAAACACGATCTGTAACATATCATGGTTAACTCACATACTAAAAATCAGTCCAATATCTGAAGGCGTTTAGAAAAAAAGTCCGGATAACTGTGATTTTCAACAAATTATCAAATTCCAAAGTCCGTAATTTCGGCAAAAATTAGCAGAGCAGAACGAACCTTAAACTTGATCTGTAACTCATCATGGTTAACTCACATACCAAAAAATCAGCCAAATATCTGAAGGCGTATAGAAAAAAAAATCCGTATAACTGTGATTTTCAACAATTTATCAAAGTGAAAAGCCCGTAATTTCTGCAAAAATTAGCAGAGAGGAACGAAACTTAAACTTGATCTGTAGCTCATCATTGTTAACTCACATACCAAAAAATCAGCCCAATATCTGAAGGCGTTTAGACAAAAATTGCGTATAATGGTTTGTTGCGGAATGACGGAATGACGGACAAGGGTAAAACTATATGGCCCCGACAATTTTGTAACTGAATATGAAGAATTGGTATCTTAGACTTGTAAATGTACATTACTAGAGGTCAATTTTACGTTTGAAAACCATATTTAAGAGGTATTTTTCGGTACAACATATGGAAAACTGACAAACAATCTACGAATAAATACAAAGAAAAAATATATATATATTTTTTCTTGAAAATAGTTCAATTTTCTTGTTTATGAAAACAGCTTGAACTTTATCCATACCTGTTTTTAAACAGCTGAAAACGGAAACAGGATAGACAAAATATTGCATCACCCAACCCTAACAAAATGAGTCAATACATTCTTGCATGACATGAATAAGATTGCATATGGTGTTTAAAAAGTGTTGTATTTTTTTTTTTTACTTCTAAAGATGTTGTTAAAGAAGTAAGTTCAAAATTCGATATTTTTTTAAATAAACCATACATTAGATTGAATTATTATAAGCTATTATGCTTTGACCCAACTAACTAAATTATTTAAAGAGTGTCGAAAATTGTTGAACGGTGAGGGCGAAACTATTAAAGATTTTCCGTTTAAATCGGATATTCTTGAAGGAGTTAACACGGATATGTCAACAGTATATGTTTATTAAATGACCCAAAGATACTACGTGTCATAGTCCTATGAATCATTACGTAGAAAAAATGCATACAATTTAAAACATCAAAATACAGATTTATGTTTCTGTAACAAGACACAAGTATAACATAATGATGTGAAATTAGTTTACATTGTGTTTTCTTGTATATTTCATAATGACAATACACACAACAATGTTACAAATAAGTACACATTTATTCATTTGTTATAATACGTCCGCATTCGTTAAATATAAAAGTAAATCCTTAAGGATCCCCTAACATAATTTAAGATTACCTGCAACAAACTTCATCCCGGTGTTTATGTATTGTGTATTATATGTGTAGCTCTGGTGTTAATACATTTGTTGATGATGGAGTTAAGGTACAGGTGTCTTACGAATAAACGACGATATTTCAGGCAGTTTAAGTCTTCTGACGGTTAAAAATATCTTAATATCTCTTATCATTAAAGCGGAAATACATTTTAGCATCTAACAGAGTTTGCGCATTCAATCATTACGAGGTACCTGAGGGATTTCTTTTCCAATTATTGCACCTCAAGGTTTCTAAACATTATTTTGTTTAAAGTTATAAAGTTTGGGCCACACTGAGCCGAATTGTGTTCCAGTGTATTTGTATCTTTTAAATAAAAGCCATTATTATTATTGTTATTATTGATAATAAACCTTTTATCCACACAAAGTGGACTGAAAATAAAAATAGAGGGACAAAATTTATTATCTACTGTTATTGTAATATCGTATGGAAAAGAACAAGAACATATAAAATAAGTTAAAATAAGTTAAAATATTACAGAATATTTACGAAAAAAATTATTAAAAAAAAAGAAAAAAAAGGGGGGGTTCCATTACTTAGGACCTAGCTAGCTGTGATATCATTATATGTTATAGCACTCACGTCTTAGATCATAAACAAAAGTACGCAGGTGGGGGCCTATAAACAGGATAACTATGTATTTCGTTTAAAGGATAAGGTTATAAGACAAGGCGATAGTATTTGCTTTCAGCAATTCGCTGGCTATTATTGCGCATATATGTTTTGCCTCATTTAATTGATTTGCAGTTAACGTTTTACTGCGCTACACTATATAGAGCTGCGTCGGATAGAAATCGACCTTATGCAAATGAATATCCATGCATTTATTAACCTATTTCGGTTGAAAAATTCTTTATGCAAAGTCTGTAACTGTTTGAAAATTGAGTTGTTATAAGAACCCTACAAAACAGACCAAAATTCATCTTTTATTTCATATTTGAATGTTCCAAAAATTAATCCAAGTCTTATACATGTACATTTATACGAGCACTTCGGTCTACAATACAAGTACTAGTATTTTATCTAGCTAGTTTGGTTATTCCGCTTGACTTAAGCCAGTTTTCGTTTGACCAAGAATAAGCACCAGATGCATAAGTTAAGTTGTCTAAAACGGGGTAAATGTAATTGGATTATAATGCCAAAAGAGGTATGATAATACCCAAACATATCCTAGGTCAGTTTTGCCTGAAGGAGGTGGAGTTTAAAAAAAAAAGGAAAACACGAATTTCAAACTTATCAACTGAGTGCGTCTACCCAACTTCTCCCTTTAAAATGCTAAGTGTATAACTCACTAAGTCCAAAGTATAATTATATCCTATATCAAAGACAAACTAGTTTTGGGGTTGTTTTTGTTGAAGGTTATTTACAACTACATTTAAATTGACTTATTCGCTATTTTCGGAAAAATTGATGCGACGTAACGTCGTTCAAGTCAAAACAAACATTGTCACACTTTTATTTTTACTTCCTACCGGACATATCACCCCTTTATTATCCTCTTGAATCATAACAAGATTAGTTACGATTATGATGGTTTTCATGAAGAGAAATTACAAGGGCATATACGAATAAAAAAAATTCAGAACATGTAAGCATAAACACATGATATATATATATATATAACTTTCAGTTAAACTCGGAAAATGTGCTTTATTTAGTAAGAATGGGAGGATTTCTTCGTGTTTTAATGTTTTCAAAAATAACACCTGTTCCCGCCATTTAAAACTGAAATGTCAACAATATTTAGCATAGGGTAAACACATACAAATTTTAATCTTCCTGGAAATTTCAAGTACATCGATATCGAAATACATTTATTTATCTAACAGATACAAGCACTTTTTTGTATGATTCTTTTTCATTGTTTGTACAATTGATTTTAATGTTTCTAATATACTGCAAATACGAGTGTATAGATAAATTAATGACTGAGGCTTGAAAGACCATAAATTGATAATTGGGTCTTATCAAAAATCACATTTCTTTTGTCTCGCCTTGATAGAGTCAAAAAGCGATTGGGTTAGTTTACGTGGAACCACTTATCATAAGTCAGTGATAATATTTAGTATGCAGTAAGATTATATATAAGCATGTGTACATCTCAATTCCATGGAGATAAGTTAGCCCTGCCCCAGTATTGACTCTGAATTACACATGTTTACATTTTAAAGTTTGTGATAAGGTAATTTTAAGGGAAACCAAGTCAATGATATTATGCATGCTGTTGTATATTCATAGGCACATCTCATTACCATGTAGATTAGTTGGCCCTGCCCCTCAGTCATGGTCTATTGACTTTAAACTTGAGCATAGTTTTAGTTAAAGTTTGTGATCAGGTCATTTCAGGGGAACCACACGTTGATAAGTCAATGATATTTGGTATGCAGTTGTATTGGGATTGACAAATCTAATATATTTAAATATTATATCTATTTGGCCCTGTACCTTCATTCATACTTCTGTTTCAACAGTTTATTTAAAGTAAAGAGACTCCAGGAAAGGGGAGGGATCAAAAATTATAAGATGAAGACTGATCGACAATGCAACACAATAGTTAAGAGAAAATAAAATCGACAAAAGTAAGCGCGGATTCAGACTGGGGCGCCCTCCCCCTAATAAATGTAAAAATGTAAAATTACAGCCAATATTGCTTTAAAATAAAGTACTCCAATATCTAAAATCTCACGATCGCCCCTAATATGAAATCCTGGATCCCCACCTGGAAAGACCATTAACAAGACATTACACAAGCAACACTAACCCAACCAAAACAAGGATGATCTCATTTCTCTATGTGTATATATTGTGTATAGTGCATAGTTTTAATTCGGCATGTTGAAGTTTTGTATAGACTTTCCTCTATTTGACAGAATCAATCAAAGTTTTATTGAAAGTCGGTGTATAAAAATACAAATACAATTAACGATAAGCTCTAAAGAGCTTTTGAATCGAATAATTTTGAGTTGAATAAGACGCACACAACCTATTCTTTGCCCTCATTCCTATCCACGTTGAATTTTTCACTTCCAAACATTTAAGGGGGGTGGGATCAATATACCCTTATTTATACATCAGACTGTACTGGTTACCGGAACTAATTGTATACACCAAACCAGGTACTTTATATCTGAGAAACAGGCAATATATACACTTTAGAATTAATTCATACATGTTTGTGTTATTCAAGATTTCAGTCAATATGTGTTCTACAAGGATCACTAGTCCTTCACCTTTCATTTGATACCTTAATAACTAAAAAAATATTCTATAGTTTTATACTTACACCTATGCGTAGGAACTATTTTGTTTTAAAGATGTACTATTTCCATTGTTTTTTTTTTGGACCAGGCCCGATTTTGGTGGGGATACATCTTACAAAGTCTACCTGAATCATTTTGCAAAAGAATTCCGCTCAAACCGGTGCTAGGACAGTAATTATAGCGCTGTTCCATTGCTTTTTGTGTGTTTTTTGCTGTGCATGTACTGATTTTGTGTCATGAATGGATACCCCATATCTTTTGTTTTTCTATTGCATAAAGCAATAGCTCCGTGTTGAAGGCCGTATTTTGACCTATAATTGTTTACTTTCTTGGATGGAGAGTTGTCTCATTGGCACTCATACCACATCTTCTTATTTCAATATACACTTCACAATAAATCTAAATGATTCACATTAGGGACGATACACACATACAAACATAAAACACAACACACATACCATGATTAAATGAATAAAAAAAACAACATTATAATGCAACGACCAGATAAACATATCAAGCAACATGCATCACAAAATAAAAAAAAGTAAGCACTAAAACTATCTGCAGCACAGCATCGGCATGAGCAGCCGTTTTCATAGAAGTTAATTTTGTAAACTTTTCCCAACTTGATGCTAGTTTGTAAGAGTTTGGCAGCTCATTGTAATATCTACACGAATAGAGGCCATACCTTAATTGTAGTTCTGACATTTGGTAAATTTGCTGTTTGGTCGTTTCTTAAGGATGTTCGCTACTCTGTTTCAAAATAACAAGCTTTTTAAAAGACTGTTATAAGTTGAAAGTATATGACTAAAGAAACTAAAAAAGCAGAAAAAAATGAAGGGTCCGTGTGCTTGTTTTCGAGAGATAAGCCATTGAAAATTTGGCGGGAAATAATTCTCTCTAGATTTTTCATACGTTTAACATTGGCACTTTTTTTCTTTCAAAAACGATGAAAAAATAACAAGGATTTTAAAAGATTTTCAAAGATGACATTTTAATCTATATGTAATAAAACTATGGAAAGAAAAGTAGGGATTAATGGTAAAAAAAATTTAAAAGGCACTACATGGATAAAACCAGAGGATTCCAAACATCTGACAAAAATTCAAAAACCCAGAGGAGCGAACATCCTTAAAACATAGTTATGTTTTGAAATATTTATGCACAGCACTTTTTTATTAATAATTTTCAAAGGTTTCAAAACTTCTAAAGCTATAGAATTTTTCTATTGTGAAACCAAGTAATGTTACATCTTTTTACAGTAAATTTTATTTCCATTCAAGTTAATTACAATATTATGATTAGTTTTATTTTCAATGACAAAAACCTGCAAATATATATGTGGAATCGCTAGCTTCCATTGGTTTATTTTTAAACATATGCAGCATTTAAAACTATAACTATCCAAAGTTTGCATTACCTTTTCAAAGTCATATGCGTAAGACAAGAGTGATACCATCTGCCTAGTTGTCCGAGGCTATTTTTTATAGGTTTTACAACAGGGGAGAATTGGATATCGCTTGATATTAACTCGAGTCTTTGGCGAGTTTATTATTATTATTGAAATTAAATAACGAGAGTTTTTATCAAGCGATATGCAATTGACCAAGAGTTGTTAAACTTTTTTCTCTAATGTTAAAAATAATATGTTCTATTGAAATGTTTTTCGATCTTTCTAGCTTCACTTCATTCAAATATTAGTCCGCTTACGGTATTGAAAATATTATGTCAGGAACCAAGACTTCTGTTAAATTAGACGTTTTCAAGCTTTGCATACGCTTCGGAATGAAATCAAATTAAATCCCAAAAAAATATTCCCAGGAGAAAAATGTAGGTGTTTGGTGTATAATTGAAGAAATCACATATCTCCGTTGTAAAGCTGGGATTGTGACCATTGAGCTCCAACTGGTGAGGTTGAAAATATCCCTTCGAAAATTTTACGGACGCCTTCACGAGTTGGTTGACCGTTATGGAAAATCTGTTTCACAGATGATGACAGATATGTTCCAATTGTTGTAACCACAATCCCGTCTTCTTTTCTTGGAATATGACCTACCGAATAAGACTTATCACCGGGTCTGTACTTGTACAAGAAACACGACGGATGCCACGTGTGGAGCAAGATCTGCTTATCCTACAGGAGCACGTGCGACCACCCCTGTTTTTGGTGGGGTTTGTGTTGCTCAGTTTTTAGAAGTCTAGTTTTGTGTACTTGCTGCTTTTTGTTTTTTTTTCTCTCGTTTTTTCGCCATGGCATTGTTAGTTTGTTTTTGGCTAATGATTTTTGAATACCCCTTTGGTATCTTCTGCTTCTCTTTTGAAAGTCATCATTGCGATAACTGGAACAGTCAATAGAAACAACTCAGTCCTTATTGACCAGTCGCCTTCAACAATGAGAAGCGACAAAACGTGAACCGATTTAAACGAGAAATGTTAACCAGCGACATAATTAATACTAAAAAAAAACAATAAACAAAAAAAATATCGCATTCAGCAATCGACGACAACAACTAAATCACATGCCTCTGACTTGGGACAGGCACATACATAATGTGGTGGGTCTAAAAATGTCTCTTGGCATTACACCTTCTCCTTTCACGGGACAGTAGTGTAAAAGAAAAACAAAAGCACAAACTGTTAAAATCAGTTGAAATGGGTTTGACTCATCAGATCGACACGAAGCAGGAAAATCAACTAACAAAAAGACAAAAGTCATAAAGCAAAGATCTAATAGTACTCGCAGTTATTGAAATCTGCTTAGAAGTTCATTACAAGTAACAAAATCAATATGCTTTACCATGCGTTACTTATAAATATCAATCAGTACAGATCCAATGGATTAAGTGTAAAGACTACTATAAACAGTCGAGAAAAGCATGACAATCTGCAATGCCAAAATATAGGTATCAGCATGGTGTATGCCAATAAGTATACATATCTGTATATTAAAGTTGTGTTTTAAATCATGAAAACAAAATCAATGTTAGTAACTCTTGTTTCTCTTATATCATAGAATCGATCATTTCGTATCTGCAACTACTGGATATTTCATAACAAACATTTCTTCCATTACACCCTCATAAGACAAAAGTTACTTTTCTCACATCTTTTGATACAACTTGAGTGTCCTGACATTTTGTTAGAGTATATTTATTTTTTGTGATTGTTGGTTAGCTTGCCTCTTTCCCTTTAATTAGTTAGTGTTAATACCTGATTGAGTATGATTAAGTCTTTACTACCTCTGGATACCTATATATTCTATCAATAATGATCAGAAAAAGTTTTTGTTTTGTTTCAGTAAAGTACATAATGTCAACATCCCATACATTACTATGCGGCGTATGTGATTCCCAGCATATCACTAAGGATGCAGAGCATTGGTGCTCTGAATGTGAGGAAGGTTTATGTCCGATCTGTCTTATATTTCATAACTCTTCAAAGCTTTCACGAGGCCATTGTATTATCTCCATAGAAAGCTATAAACAATTACCGCAGTACATATTAAGTATACGTCAGCACTGTCCGGACCATGATAGAAAGTACTAGCACTATTGTCCAAGCCATGAAGTCCCCTGTTGTCCATTTTGTATAACAACAAGCCACTGTGAATGTAAGGGATTACAAGTCTTGGAAGAGGTCGTGAAGACATCGGAATTATCCAGTCAATTCGAAGACATGAAACAGAGTTTAAGGGATATACAAAATAACATTGAACGAATAAAGATTGACCGTGAAGGAAATCTGAAGAGTATCCAGGAAGAACGAAACAAATTCCAGGATGAAATAAATAAGGTACGCCAACAACTAAATTCACAACTTGATAAACTTGAGAAGCAGTCCATTGAAAATCTAAAATCTTCTGAAGATAAAGTGAAATTCCAGATTGAATCGTTATTTAGCAAACTTTCCAACAGTAGTAAGGAAGTGGAAGATTTACAGAATATTATTATAACAATGACAAACTATGCCTCAGATTTACAAATATTTCTTTGGAAGAAACAGGTTGAATCAGACATCACAAAATCAGAAAAGTACATTAGTTCCTTAGTAGAGGGTGGGTGTCTACAACAAATTACACTTAACTGTAGTATTGACAATAACGTGTCCGGAATTTTAATTTCCATTTCATCCTTTTGTACTATATCAACTGAAACAAGTAAGCCAAATATTCTTCTAAAGAAAGAAAAAGAAAAACAAGCTCAGATCATGACTGTTCCACCGACAACTCAGACATCAATACATGATATCAAAGTATAGCTGGTACAAACTTTTACATTACCGAAAGGGAGTGGCAGTACGTGTATAACAGGATGTACACTAAACCAAGCAGGAAAATTTATTTTCGTTGATTTTACCAATAACCAGGCGAATTGAAATTATCGACACCATTCGATGTCACATCTATCGATGACAAAAGAGTCGCGGTCATGCAAGATGGACAAATGAAAATCATTAATTTGTCATCTAAAGATGTAGAAACGACGATCAAATTAAGTAATGAATTCACATCGGGAATTTCTTATGAACATGAAAAGTTATTATACTGTGAATCTGAAAAAGGTATACAAGCGTTAACGCTGGCAGATCGCAAACCTAATAAGTTAATCGACATAAGAAGGGAAGCAACGGGGTAGAACTATTTAGATTCTTACCAAAATAAAATATATCAGACGAATATGGTCAATGATACTGTAACATGCTACATGAACAAAATATCTGGCGAACAAATCTTGAAATTTAGAGATGAAACTGTCATCAGTTCACCACGTAGTGTGTCAGTTGATAAATACTCAAACGTTTACGTGGCATCATCTGGCAAAACCAGCATTGTGGTTATATCACCTGATGGAACACAGAGTAGGACATTAATAAGTGAATTAAACGCTTGGGCGATTGACATTGATAAAGAAACATTTTAATGGTACAGTTTGAGCATGTATATGTTATTTCAGCATGTTTTTTTTCGTGTGTTTTGTATTTGGTTTATTAAATAAAATTCTGGATAAGGACAAACGAATAAATAAAATAGTTTACTCTGGATACTCTATTTATCTTAAAAAAAGCTTCACAAATTCCAAAAGGTTTGACCTGAGACTACTAACTATGTGTTATAGTAGTCTCAGGTTTGACAAACTTTTGACTTTATACTTTTCTTAATAATGTTAATTTAAACTGCGAAAAAAAAAATGAATCCATTTATCGGTTAAATACGGACAAACGAAATTGTAAAAATATCCATGATCTTTAAAATTTATAAATATATTGATTCTAGTTTATAGATTCCCTAACAGCAGTATTTGTAATTTAAACTAGTTTGATGGCGCGCAAACCCTCTCCTAACCTTGGATAGTGGTGTAACAGTACAACATAAGGGGTTACACTAAAGACCTGAAAGTGGACCTGAAAAGACCTGAATAGACCTGAAGATATACGACTCAAATTATTCAAACTGCAATAACTTTTTTATTATTCAATGGAATTTCCTCAAGTTAGAATTTTATTAAATGTTAATATCCATATTTCATTAAAAATTAATTTTTTAAAATTAAAAACAATTTTTTGATGTCAAAAGTTGGACCTGAACGGGGAAATGAAAGATATTAAAATTAATTTTTAATGAAATATGGATATTAACATTTAATAAAATTCTAACTTGAGGAAATTCCATTGAATAATAAAAAAGTTATTGCAATTTGAATAATTTGAGTCGTATATCTTCAGGTCTATTCAGGTCTTTTCAGGTCCACTTTCAGGTCTTTAGTGTAACCCCAACATAAGAACAAACTATAACAAGAGTGCACACGCTGAAATGTCTCGCCTTCTTTACTAATCATTGATATTATGTTAATAGTCCTAAATATAAAGCTTTATTACAACTGTCACATAAACTTAAGATTAAGCAAGTAAACTAAACATTGACCAATGAACCATGAAAATGAGGTCAATGTCAGATGAACCATGCTAGGCAGGCATTACAGCTAACAATTCTTCCATACAACAAATATAGTTGACCTATTGCTTATAGTTTAAGAAAAACAGACCAAAACACAAAAACTTAACACTGAGCAATGAACCTTGAAAATGAGGTCAAGGTCAAATAAAACCTGCGTGACTGACATATAGATCATAAAATATTTCCATACACCAAATATAGTTGAACTATTGCATATAGTATTAGAAAAAAAGACCCAAAACTCAAAAACTTAACTTTGAGCACTGAACCATGAAAATGAGGTCAAGGTCAGATGACACCTACCAGCTAGACATGTACACCTTACAGTCCTTCCATACACCAAATATAGTAGACCTATTGCATACAGTATAAGAAAAAACAGACCAAAACACAAAAACTTAACTTTGACCACTGAACCATGAAAATGAGGTCAAGGTCAGATGACACCTGCCAGCTAGACATGTACACTTTACAGTCCTTCCATACACCAAATATAGTAGACCTATTGCATACAGTATAAGAAAAAACAGACCAAAACACAAAAACTTAACTATAACCACTGAACCATGAAAATGAGGTCAAGGTCAGATGACACCTGCCAGTTGGACATGTACACCTTACAGTCCTTCCATACACCACATATAGTAGACCTATTGCATACAGTATAAGAAAAACAGACCAAAACACAAAAACTTACTATAACCTCTGAACCATGAAAATGAGGTCAAGGTCAGATGACACCTGCCAGTTGGACATGTACACCTTACAGTCCTTCCATAAACCGAATATACTAGACCTATTGCTTATAGTATCTGAGATATGGACTTGACCACCAAAACTTAACCTTGTTCACTGATCCATGAAATGAGGTCGAGGTCAAGTGAAAACTGTCTGACGGGCATGAGGACCTTGCAAGGTACGCACATACCAAATATAGTTATCCTATTACTTATAATAAGAGAGAATTTAACATTACAAAAAATCTTAACTTTTTTTTCAAGTAGTCACTGAACCATGAAAATGAGGTCAAGGACATTGGACATGTGATTGACGGAAACTTCGTAACATGAGGCATCCATATACAAAGTATGAAGCATCCAGACCTTCCACCTTCTAAAATATAAAGCTTTTAAGAAGTTAGCTAACGCCGCCGCCGCCGCCGTAGCCGCTGCCGCCGCCGTAGCCGCTGCCGCCGCCGCCGGATCACTATCCCTATGTCGAGCTTTCTGCGACAAAAGTCGCAGGCTCGACAAAAATCAGTTGAAAAGGGCTCCACTCATCATGCCTTTTTGCAAAGATAGAAAAAGTATTAAAACTATGCTCATATAATATAAAACTGTCGTACAAATGATAATTACGTTGGGTAAACTTAAGCAGTCATACTGATCCCTATTTAGACTGGAAGGTATTCAAACGTAACTCTAGCAAAAAGACATATTGCAACAGTTGAAAAAAAAACAGAACTAAGTTCCATTTCATCTTTGACTGCCCTCTATATATTAACTGTTGAATTAACAAATTAGCAAAATATATACTTCGTGCAAACAAGGACGTATATTAGTTATACGTCCTTGACTTTTATATCTTTAAAAAAAAAATTATTTGTATAAGAAAATAACCAGACATTAGATATGTTTACAATAAAAACACTTATAAGGATTTATTATTGTTCTTAAATCTTTTTTTTTTAATTCAACATCTATAGTTTAAATCTAAAGTATACATCGGTTAATTTAATGATAAGACATAGAAAATTGTTAAGTGTTTTTTCTTTAAGTAAAGAAAAATGTTTGTCCTTCCAAAAAATTGCCCCCCCTCCCAGAATTGGTCATTGCGTTAGTGGGGGCTAAATTTTGGAGACAGTGGCCCGACTGTTATAAACAACAGAAGACGAACAGCAAACAGTTGATACAACATTTGATATGTATGACAGACGACGGACACAAACTGGTTGTACTGAACAATTTCAACTACCACAAGATACCCTATGAATATACTGACATACTTGAACTCGTTTAAGGAATATATTTCTGAACAATAACGAATTCAGCATGTTTACTGTACAGACACCAGACACCAAGTGATGGATAAAATTGTTGCTTTTATTGCTTATTTCATTTTTTTAGTGCAATATTTGTTTGATTGATTGTTGGTTGCTTAACGTCCAGTGGCAAATATTTCATACATATTTGATTGATTGATTGTTGGTTGATTAACGTCCAGTGGCAAATATTTCATGCATATTCAGAACTAGAAGTCGTTTTAGAAATAGATTATAAAGTATTTAGTATTACAAATTTTAATGTTATAATTTTCTCATCATTTGGTAAAAGGATATTTTCTAAGCTGTTAAAATTTGTAAGAATCATAATTTTTTCTGACAAAATTATATCTTTTTCTCTAAATTAACACATACGATTCGGAAAATAATAAGAACATTGCAACTGAAGTCTCGGGAATTATTTGTATATAAAGACTTTTGAGCATAGAATATCAAATTCAATTATTGCCGACATTATGGTTTCATGTGTTACAAATAAATAACCAATTAAAAAACAATAAGGTCTTTCCTAACGTAGTGGAAAGACCTTAATACTATACAATCATGACAAAAATTACTTTTTGATAAAACAAATGTCGAACAGTTACAAAAATAAATAAGTATACAGTATGAAGCCTCTGTAAACAAGTTTCAAACTTGTTGAAAACTAGTGGTTTTGATAAAACACAAGGACACCACATGATTTTTTCAGTTTAATATAATCGCAATTCGTAATAACTATGGAGCAAGTAATATAAGTGGAAAAAGCAAGCATTATGCTTTTTTTTTTTTATAGTTATGCAAAATTTACTCATATTTTTTAGTGAAACCATTTTGTATATATATGCATCTTTGTCGGAATAAAAATTAAAAATATATCTATTCCTTTTATCTTGATACCTCTTTAATAAATAAACATTTTTACAAGCTGACGCACACCAAAGCCATGCACCTATAGCAAATAACTTTGTCAGAAGAGAAATAAAACAAATTAAAGCAAAATGATTTGTCCTTTTAATCATTGTAAATAAGAAAAAACATTTGATTATACATATAAATCACTAGTCTTTACAATTGTCAACTTCTTAAAATAAAAAGATTATGATTGAATTTGTTTAATCAGTTGTTATGTGAGTTGGCTCGTGTCGATCATTTCACTGATTTTCAGCAATATGAAAGAAAAACCGGCACGTGCTTAAACATTGTTCAATTACTCATTTATTTATGGTTCTTTTTTTTTAATGAAATTTGGAATTTATGCATTAAATATCAATCTCTACCATAATATAACAAGAGTGCACACGCTGAAATGTCTCGCCTTCTTTACTAACCATTGATATTATGTTGATAGTCCTAAATATAAAGCTTTACTACAACTATCACATACACTTAACATGATCCAAGAAAATGAGGTCAAGGTCATATAAACCAAACAAGAAATACATGTACACCTTACAATCATTCAATACACTAAATATAGTTGACCTATTGTTTATAGTTTCTAAGATACAGACTTAACCAAGAAAACTAAACATTGACCAATGAACCAATAAAATGAGGTCAAGGTCAGATGAACAATGCCAGGCAGACATGTAATACAGCTTGCAATCCTTCCATACAACAAATATAGTTGACCCTATTGCTTATAGTATTAGAAAAACAGACCAAAACACAAAAACTTAACACTGAGCAATGAACCGTGAAAATGAGGTCAAGGTCAAATAAAACCTGCAAGACTGACAGGTATATCATAAAATATTTCCATACACCAAATATAGTGACCTATTGCATAAAGTATTAGAAAAAAAGACCAAAACTCAAAAACTTAACTTTGACCACTGAACCATGAAAATGAGGTCAAGGTCAGAAGACACCTGCCAGCTAGACATGTACACCTTACAATCATTCCATACACCAAATATAGTAGACCTATGGCATACAGTATAAGAAAAACAGACCAAAACACAAAAACTTAACTATAACCACTGAACCATGAAAATGAGGTCAAGGTCAGATGACACCTGCCAGTTGGACATGTACACCTTACAGTCCTTCCATACACCGAATATACTAGACCTATTGCTTATAGTATCTGAGATATGGACTTGACCACCAAAACTTAACCTTGTTCATTGATCCATGAAATGAGGTCGAGGTCAAGTGAAAACTGTGTGACGGGCATGAGGACCTTGCAAGGTACGCACATACCAAATATAGCTGAACTATTGCATATAGTATTAGAAAAATAGACCAAAACTCAAAAACTTAACTTTGACCACTGAACCATGAAAATGAGGTCAAGGTCAGATGACACCTGCCCGCTAGACATGTACACCTTACAATCATTCCATACACCAAATATAGTAGACCTATGGCATACAGTATAAGAAAAACAGACCAAAACACAAAAACTTAACTATAACCACTGAACCATTAAAATGAGGTCAAGGTCAGATGACACCTGCCAGTTGGACATGTACACCTTACAGTCCTTCCATACAACGAATATACTAGACCTATTGCTTATAGTATCTGAGATATGGACTTGACCACCAAAACTTAACCTTGTTCATTGATCCATGAAATGAGGTCGAGGTCAAGTGAAAACTGTCTGACGGGCATGAGGACCTTGCAAGGTACGCACATACCAAATATAGTTATCCTATTACTTATAATAAGAGAGAATCTAACATTACAAAAAATCTTAACTTTTTTTTCAAGTAGTCATTGAACCATGAAAATGAGGTCAAGGACATTGGACATGTGACTGACGGAAACTTCGTAACATGAGGCATCCATATACAAAGTATGAAGCATCCAGACCTCCCACCTTCTAAAATATAAAGCTTTTAAGAAGTTAGCTAACGCCGCCGCCGCCGTAGCCGCCGCCGGATCACTATCCCTATGTCGAGCTTTCTGCGACAAAAGTCGCAGGCTCGACAAAAACAATGTACATGAAACAGCACCCCTTCTAGTCCTTAGTGGCATATTATAAGTCCTTAGTGCACTAAGGAGTCCTTAGTGGCATGTTTTTCAAGAGTGTGAACAACCATTTAATTTTGAGGGAGGGGGTTCAATCTGATTTTTTGGTGGTACCACGCAAGCATCAAATAAAGGCAAAGACTCCTACTCAGAATTTGTGTTTCATTTCTCCCTGATCAAAATATTTTTCTTCAATGTTTGGAATCAGAAATTGATATTTTTTAGAAACAAGTTCAGTGACACCATTTTTTCTTTCTATTTTCTGAAAGCATATTATAAAACCTTTCTTCTCATATTTTATTTTAAATTCTATCTCATAGATTTCTATTTATTCACAAAATTGTTTTTTCAATGAACAATCTATGCAAATTTGTGCAATTTTGCACGACTTGTAGCTTGGAAAATAGTTACCCATACTATTTATTATATTTCTAAAAAAAAGCATAGTAAAATCTTCATTAAGGCAAAGTATAAGAAAAAATTTTCAAGAGCATTTTACGGAATAAGCATTATTTTTTAAGATAAAGAAAAATGCCCTAAAAATTTATAGTATACAGAAATTAAGGACGCCCATCCAGACCCTAATATATATGGCAAGCCGTTGATGAATTTATTCCCATTTTTTAATATTGATTTATATTAGAAAATCAGTTTTAATATTAAAAAAATTATATGATTTTCTAATATTCTAATCAAAATTCCCTAATTACAGCTGTGCTTATTATCAATTATAAGAACTTAATTTGCAGAATAATTAGTGCAATACAGCATCATATCTTTCAACCCTGCCAGACAGACATGTACACCTTGAAATCATTCCATGCATCAAATATAGTTGACCTATTGCTTTAAGTATCTAAGAAAAACAGACCAAAACACAAAAACTTAACATTGAGCAATGAACCATGAAAATGAGGTCAAGGTCAAATGAAACCTGCCAGACTGACATGTACATCGTAAAATATTTCCATACACCATATATAGTTGACCTACTGCATACAGTATTAGAAAAACAGACCAAAACACAAAAACTTAACATTGAGCAATGAACCGTGAAAATGTGGTCAAGATCAAATAAAACCTGCCAGACTGACATGTACATCGTAAACAATGACCACTGAACCATGAAAATGAGGTCAAGGTCAGATGACACCTGCCAGTTGAACATGTAAACCTTACAATCATTCCATACACCAAATACAGTAGACCTATTGCTTATAGTATCTGAGATATGGACTTGACCACGAAAACTTAACCTTGTTCACTGATCCATGAAATGAGGTCGAGGTCAAGTGAAAACTGTATGACGGGCATGGGGACCTTGCAAGGTACTCACATACCAAATATAGTTATCCTATTACTTATAATAAGAGAGAATTTAACATTAAAAAAAATCTGAACTTTTTTTTCAAGTAGTCACTGAACCATGAAAATGAGGTCAAGGACATTGGACATGTGACTGACGGAAACTTCGTAACATGAGGCATATATATACAAAGTATGAAGCATCCAGGTCTTCCACCTTCTAAAATATAAAAGCTTTTAAGAAGTTAGTTCACGCTGCCGCTGTCAGATCACTATCCCTATGTCGAGCTTTCTGCGACAAAAGTCGCAGGCTCAACAAAATTGAATGGGACAGTATTTTGTGTATCATAAATTAAGTGTTAAAATCAAAATAGCTTTTGTCAAACATTACTTCGTTATCATGTGGAAATAAGAAAGTTAAATGTTTAAGGTAACTAAGGGGCATAACTCTTGAACGGTTATTCTCAAAACATCAAAATGGACCTTGAACAGTTTTTCGATGTTCCATGATATTATGTACAATTTCAAAGGATTGGGTCAAGTGGTACTATAATTATCATCCAGAAATCAAAGAAATAACATTTTCAAAGGCAAGCCGCAAATCTTGAACAGTAATTGTGAAAAAATCAAAATCTAACTTGACCTGTACTTTAATGGTCCATGACGTTCTCAAATAAATTTCATTAACAAGTCTATTCATATAATATTACTATAACTTCTATCCCTTAAATGTTTAGGCTTAAACAAAACTAACAATATATTCATGTAGCTGATAACCCAGACAGCTCGTCTGGACACCAGATTTTAATGATTTTTAAAACAATATACATGTATACAAATTGTAAGCATATATACATAAAAGATAATCATAAAAATCATAATTGATGAAATGCTTCTATGCTGTATTTTAAGTTAAATACCAAATAATGACAAAATCTCTATCATCAACAATCTCCCTGCCAGGAACAACCATGACAACCGACTAAAACGAGTGAACTTGGTCAAACTTCTTTAAAAACTGAATTTGTAGTGGGAAAATGTTGGAAACCTGAGTCCAAAACCTAATGCTCAGGAAGTATACTTTAGACAGTATAAAAATATGTATAATTATTCAGAACAAAACAATTGATAAAAATATAAATTATATCAAAATCAGCTAAAAAATAAAAGAAGAATGTGTCTGAGGACATGATGCCCTTGCTCAAGCTTTGGAATTTTAAAAATTGTAAAAAGGAGCATAACTCTAGAAAAGTAAGTGACTCACTGCCCAAATTTGCAACTTTCCAACTGATAAAGGGGCATTACTCTTAAAAGTTAGTGCGGAAACAAAAATGGGACAAAAGGAACAACAAAAGGACAGAAGGACGTCAAGGGTAACACTTAATGCCTCCTTTCCCTATGGCAGGGGCATAAAAAAACGAAAAAATTCGGAAAAGATATATATTTAACAAGGTGAAAGCCAAAATATACATTTCATTTTTTCTTTTATTTTAAGATTCTCCATTCTTAACTTCTGGAAGTGTTTTGACTAGACATGGACCATTATTAATATATCTAAGAGAGTAGGTCTTCAAATAAAAGTGGTCCATTTCAATTAATTTTCAAAGTACCAATTAAATCTAGCAACAGGGGAAAAAAATAATGAATACAATCTGAACTATGAACTCAAAACAAAAGTATACATACCGATAAACTGTTAACACAGAGATATGTCTTGCCTATTTGTTATTTTGATAATGCAAATGTTGAAATTAAAATAACAATACTTTTACATGGAAGTTATGCAAATATTCAAAGTCAATGAACCATGACTAAAGGTACAGGGCTATAAACAATCTCCATGGAAATGAGATGTGCCAATGCTAATACAACTGCATACCAAATGCCATTGACTTTTCCATAAGTCATTCCCTTTAAAGAAACCTAAACACAAACATTAACCTGTAAACTAAGCAAAAGTTTCAAAGTCAATAGACCATGACTGAAGGGGCGGGGCAAAATAATCTTCATGGAAATGAGATATGCCAATGCTTATACAACTGCATACCAAATATCATTGACCTACCACTAGTGGTTCCCCATAAACTGACATAATCACAAACTAATACATGAAAACTAAGCAAAGTTTCAAAGTCAATAAACCATGACTGAGGGGGCAGGGCCAAATAATCTCCATGGTAATGAGATGTGCCAATGCTAATTCAACTGCATACTAAATATCATTGACCTACCACTAGTGGTTCACCATAAACTAGACCTAATCACAAACTAATACATTGTTGACACCGCCGCCGCCGGAAACAGCATACCTATGTCTCGCTTTTTGACTCCGTCAAGGCGAGACAAAAACCAGTTCAGTATCAATATGCATGACAAAAAAATTGTCAAGAATGGACATGAGTAGAGCTACCTGAATATATCCTTTGGTTTTAATGGTTAAATGAGAGATTTTAAAATTCAAAATAAGTTATCTATAACTTACAATCTTGTTGAAAATGGAGAATCTTTGCACTATTTTTTTTTTGTAAAAAATTATAAACATTTTCTCAAACATTCACAAAAATTGTCTGAATTACATTCTTTACTGGTACAGTCACCCAATCATTTTCATGCAGCCACAGTTAAAGTTACCTGCAAAAGAAATATTCTTTCTTAAACATATCTGTCAAATCTATGTGAAAATAATTGAAACAATGTTTAATGCAAAAGAATAATTAACTGGACATTACAATTATGATGCATATAACATTTCTTTACCTAGCTTTAAAGTGACTCGAGGACATAACTTTTAGACTACTAGTCTTTGTTGGCAAAAAAAGACGAAAAACAAGTCGTTGTTTGTTGTCTATCATATTTTGTTTTTGTTTATTGTTTTATCCTATATTAAGTCATTGGTTTTCTTATATGAATTATTTCACATTTTGCCATGTTGGGGCCTTATATAGCTTACAATACACAATAGGTTTTGCTCATTGTTGAAGACCATAAAATGGCATTCTATAGTTGCTAACATCCTTGTCATGTGGTTTCTGGTTGATTAATAGTCTCATTGGCAATCATACTACATTTCTTAATTTCTATATAGTGGGATTAATTTAGATAAAAAAAAAACAGAGAGAAGATATCCAAAATTCAAATCTTTGACTTCCCTTATTTGTATCTTGATACCCCCTTCCAAATTATACATACACTTATAACATGAAAAATTCTAGTGACATGCTCTAAGTTAAATAGTTCATAAATCTATGTACTGATTCTTACCATAAAAGTCAGCTCCAATGGCCATTCCCAACCTCAATCCTTACGGACAAGCTATGATGTTAACCTGAAATATAAAATGCCTCATCATCAAAAATTGTTTAAACTGATCATTGTTGGTATACTTATATATATTTAATATAAATACTGGTACATTTTGTAGTCTATAAATGTGTAATAGATGTTGATAACAGGTGGATTAGACAGCTATCCAGCAACCCAGCAAACTTTTATGTAATGAATGAACCTTAGTGAGTGCGCTCACATACCCCACCTCCCCACATTGTCATTGGAGAAATAAAATAAGTGTAAGAAAAAAAAATTGTATCAGAAAAAAAAAATTGAATCATAATTTCCTGTCAATATGCATATCTACGTAGTATTTCCTTATTATCCGAAAAGGTTTCATGAAATTCTGTTGTGTGGTTTGAGAGGAGTTGCGATGACAAAAGGTTGCAGTAGTATATTGGGCAAATAAGTTCAAAGGGGCGTAACTCCTGGAAAAAAAATTGAATCGTAATTTCCTGTCGATATGCACATCTACGTAGTATGTCCTTATCTGAAAAGTATTCATGAAATTCTGTTGTGTGGTTTGAGGAGAGTTGCGATGACAAAAGGTTGCAGTAGTATATTGGGCAAATAAGTTCAAAGGGGCGTAACTCCTGGAAAAAAAATTGAATCGTAATTTCCTGTCGATATGCACATCTACGTAGTATGTCCCTATTATCTGAAAAGGTTTCATGAAATTCTGTGTGGTTTGAGAGGAGTTGTGATGACAAACTGTTGCAGTAGTACATTAAAGTAAATAAGTTCAAAGGGGCGTAACTCCTAGAAAAAGAATTGAATCGTAATTTCCTGTCGATTTGCACATCTACATAGTGTGTCATTATCTAAAAAGGTTTCGTGAAATTCTTTTGTGTGGTTTGAGAGAAGTTGCGATGACAAGAAACAGGACTGACGGACGGAAGGACAGACGGGTCAAAAACATTATACCCTCCGCAACTCGTTGTGTGGGGTATAATTACATCAGATCCTAAAATTAACTTATATACTGGTACTGATAAATGAGAGAGTAGACATGATTTAACTCCTAAAAGCCTAGAGAGAATTTTCCAAAGAAATTTTATACATGTAATACATTTGTTTTTTTTTTCTCTTCAAAACTGGAATAACATTCTGGTACTTACCTTCCTTTTAGATGTATTAGACCCCAAAGTCTTATTCCCAACACCATGAAAACATTTCACAGAAAGAACCTAAAAAGGAATTAAAATTAATACATTATTATATATTTTATAAATCCATTTATGTAAACATAAACATTTACTAAATACTGTTTTGATTTTTTACTACATGTTCACAATAGTATAACATCAACACCTAAGTGTGTAAAATTAATATAAAGATGGAAAAAAAAAAGAAGTCAAAGAATCATGATTTGAATTTCAACTGCATTAAAATCTGCATATTTTACAGAGTTATCTCCCATTGAATTAACAAATCTTGGTGTTTATTGAATTTGTCTCCCCTTGGAAGTTCTATTCCAATATCAGGATTTACTATTGCCATTTTAATAGAAAATCTTGTTAATATACTTGTATCTTTAAATATTAAACTGGTAAAATAATTCTCTGTCGGGTAGCTAGATGTTTTCACAACTTTTAGTTTTCAGTTTTCTGACTTGGAAAATATGTTCTCACCCTTCACATGGCTACTGTTAGAAAAACATTAATAATGTCTAATACAGTTATTTTTTAATTATTTTTGTTTTAATTATCCTGATAAGAATTCAACTGGCCAATGTACATGTAATGGTGTATAATATCATACCATTAGTCTTTGCAGGTATTTAAGTTGATTTCTTCTGTGTGTTTTTTCCCATTGAAATCAATAGTCAATACCATATTTTATTTCTTTAAGACAAAAAATTACACACATAGGACATATAAAGACCATCAGAAATAATAAATACATTATTGTAACCTATATATCTCCGTAAGAACTCTGTAATGGAAACAAATAATAAAGATAAGTGATGTTTGAAATATTGTTGTCACTTCTATCAAAGCAGGCTCTCTTAAAAGCTTACAGTAGATTTAGCTCCATCTGTGATAAAAATAAAATATAAAGAGTATAGAGTATATAGTATAGAGTTACGGAAATCTATATGCCACTCCCCCTGGTCTGTTAGCCATATTCAAGGTCGACGACTGAAACATCCTCTCTAAGCTGAATCGGCAAAAATCCAAAATTACAAATTAAACATCTGTGAGTGAACTCTGAAATGAAATATAAATATATATATACAACCATACACATGAAAATATATAAAATGAAATAGATCAACCAACATTACTATTTATAGCTGCAGAACCATAGCTCTTAGGTCCTTATGATATTTATTGAACATATATGGTCCTCAAATAGTAAAAAAATATCATAAAGACCTAACAGCTACGGTTCTGCAGCTACCTTACCATCAATTCTTTGAAGTAACCTATATAAAAAAATAAATATATATACAACCATACACATGAAAATATATAAAATGAAATAGATCAATCAACCATACTATTTTTAGCTGTGGAACCATAGCTCTTAGGTCCTCATATTTATTGAACATATATGGTCCTCTAATAGTCAAAATATATCATAAAGATCTAAGAGCTACGGTTCCACAGCTACCTTACCATCAATTCTTTGAAGTAACCTATATAAAAAATAAATATATATACAACCATACACATGAAAATATATAAAATGAAATAGATCAACCAATCTTACTATTTAAGCTGCAAACTGTAGCTTTCATAAATATATATACAACCATCCTTATGATATTTATTGAACATAGATGGTCCTCAAATAGTCAAAAAATATCATAAAGACCTAAGAGCTACAGTTCAGAAGCTACCTTACCATCAATTCTTTGAAGTAACCTATATAAAATATAAATATATATATAACCATATACATGAAAATATATAAAATGAAATAGATCAACCAACCTTACTATTAGCTGCGTAACCATAGCTCTTAGGTCCTTATGATATTTATTGAACATAGATGGTCCTTTAAATAGTAAAAAAATTATCATAAAGACATAAGAGCTACGGTTCCGCAGCTACCTTACCATCAATTCTTTGAAGTAACCTATATAAAAAAATAAATATATATACAACCATACACATGAAAATATATAAAATGAAATAGATCAACCAACCTTACTATTTATAGCTGCAGAACCAGCTAGCTCTTAGGTCCTTATATTTATTGAACATAGATGGTCCTCAAATAGTCAAAAAATATCATAAAAACCTAAGAGCTACGGTTCCGCAGCTACCTTGCCATCAATTCTTTGAAGTAACCTATATAAAAAATAAATATATATACAACCATACACATGAAAATATATAAAATGAAAAAGATCAACCAACCTTACTATTTAAGCTGCAAACTGTAGCTCTTAGGTCCTTATGATATTTATTGAACATAGATGGTTTTCAAATAGTCAAAAAATATCATAAAGACCTAAGAGCTACGGTTCCGCAGCTACCTTACCATCAATTCTTTGAAGTAACCTATGTAAAAAATAAATATATATAAAACCATACACATGAAAATATATAAAATGAAATAGATCAACCAACCTTACTATTCATAGCTGCGGAACCAGCTAGCTCTAAGGTCCTTATATTTATTGAACATAGATGGTCCTCAAATAGTTAAAAAATATGATAAAGACCTAAGAGCTACGGTTCTGCAGCTACCTTACCATCAATTCTTTGAAGTAACCTATATAAAAAAATAAATATATATACAACCATACACATGAAAATATATAAAATGAAATAGATCAATCAACCTTACTATTTTTAGCTGCGGAACAATAGCTCTTAGGTCCTTATGATATCTATTGAACATAGATGGTCCTCAAATAGTCAAAAAATATCATAAAGACCTAAGAGCTACAGTTCAGAAGCTACCTTACCATCAATTCTTTGAAGTAACCTATATAAAATATAAATATATATACAACCATATACATGAAAATATATAAAATGAAATAGATCAATCAACCTTACTTTTAGCTGCCCAACCAGCTAGCTCTTAGGTCCTTATGATATTTATTGAACATATATGGTCCTCAAATAGTAAAAAAATATCATAAAGACCTAACAGCTACGGTTCTGCAGCTACCTTACCATCAATTCTTTGAAGTAACCTATATAAAAAAATAAATATATATACAACCATACACATGAAAATATATAAAATGAAATAGATCAATCAACCATACTATTTTTAGCTGTGGAACCATAGCTCTTAGGTCCTCATATTTATTGAACATATATGGTCCTCTAATAGTCAAAATATATCATAAAGATCTAAGAGCTACGGTTCCACAGCTACCTTACCATCAATTCTTTGAAGTAACCTATATAAAAAATAAATATATACAACCAAACACATGAAAATATATAAAATGAAACTAATCAACCTTACTATTAGCTGCGGAACGAGCTAGCTCTTAGGTCCTTATGATATTTATTGAACATATATAGTCCTCAAATAGTAAAAAAATATCATAAAGACCTAACAGCTACGGTTCTCCAGCTACCTTACCATCAATTCTTTGAAGTAACCTATATAAAAAATAAATATATATACAACCATACACATGAAAACAAATAAAATGAAATAGATCAACCAACCTTACTATTTATAGCTGCGGAACCAGCTAGCTCTGAGGTCCTTAAATTTATTGAACATAGATGGTCCTCAAATAGTCCAAAAATATGATAAAGACCTAAGAGCTACGGTTCTGCAGCTACCTTACCATCAATTCTTTGAAGTAACCTATAAAAAAAAAAAATATATATACAACCATACACATGAAAATATATAAAATGAAATAGATAAACCAACCTTATTATTTGAGCTGCAAACTGTAGCTCTAAGGTCCTTATGATACTAATTGAACATAGATGGTCCTCAAATAGTCAAAAAATAACATATAGACCTAAGAGCTACGGTTCTTATAAAGCTACCTTACCATCAATTCTTTGAAGTAACCTATACAAAAAATAAATATATATACAACCATACACATGAAAATATATAAAATGAAATAGATCAACCAACCTTACTATTAAAGCTGCAAACTGTAGCTCTTAGGTCCTTATGATATTTATTGAACATAGATGGTCCTCAAATAGTCAAAATATATCATAAAGACCTAAGAGCTACGGTTTCGCAGCTACCTTACCATCAATTCTTTGAAGTAACCTATATAAAAAAATAAATATATATACAACCATACACATGAAAATATATAAAATGAAATAGATCAACCAACCTTACTATTAAAGCTGCAAACTGTAGCTCTTAGGTCCTTATGATATTTATTGAACATAGATGGTCCTCAAATAGTCAAAATATATCATAAAGACCTAAGAGCTATGGTTTCGCAGCTACCTTACCATCAATTCTTTGAAGTAACCTATATAAAAAAATAAATATATATACAACCATACACATGAAAATATATAAAATGAAATAAATCAATCAACCATACTATTTTTAGCTGTGGAACCATAGCTCTTAGGTCCTCATATTTATTGAACATATATGGTCCTCTAATAGTCAAAAAATATCATAAAGACCTAAGAGCTATGGTTCCACAGCTACCTTACCATCAATTCTTTGAAGTAACCTATATAAGAAATAAATATATATACAACCATACACATGAAAAATATATAAAATGAAATAGATCAATGGACCTTACTATTAGCTGCAGAACCATAGCTCTTAGGTCCTTATGATATTTATTGAACATAGATGGTCCTCAAATAGTCCAAAAATATCATAAAGGCCTAAGAGCTAGGGTTCCGCAGCTACCTTACCATCAATTCTTTGAAGTAACCTATATAAAAAATAAACATATATACAACCATACACATGAAAATATATAAAATGAAATAGATCAATCTACCTTACTTTTAGCTACAAACCATAGCTCTCAGGTCCTCATGATATTTATTGAACATAGATGGTCCTCAAATAGTCCAAAAATATCATTAAGACCTAAGAGCTAGGGTTCCGCAGCTACCTTACCATCAATTCTTTGAAGTAACCTATATAAAAAATAAATATATACAATCATACACATGAAAATATATACATGAAATAGATCAACCAACCGTACTACTTTAGCTGCAAACTGTAGCTCTTATGTCCTTATGATATTTATTGAACATAGATGGTCCTAAAATAGTCAAAATATATCATAAAGACCTAAGAGCTACGGTTTTGCAGCTACCTTACCATCAATTCTTTGAAGTAACCTATATAAAAAAATAAATATATATACAACCATACACATGAAAATATATAAAATGAAATAGATCAATCAACCTTACTATTTTTAGCTGCGGAACCATAGCTCTTCTGTCCTTATGATATTTATTGAACATAGATGGTCTTCAAATAGTCAAAAAATATCTTAAGACCTAAGAGCTACGGTTCCGCAGCTACCTTACCATCAATTCTTTGAAGTAACCTATGTAAAAAAATAAATATTTATACAACCATACATATGAAAATATATAAAATGAAATAGATCAATCAACCTTACCATTTTTAGCTGCAGAACCATAGCTCTTAGGTCCTTATGATATCTATTGAACATAGATGGTCCTCAAATAGTCAAAAAATATCATAAAGACCTAAGGGCTACGGTTCCACAGCTACCTTACCATCAATTCTTTGAAGTAACCTATATAAAATAAAAATATATATACAACCATACACATGAAAATATATAAAATGAAATATATCAATCAACCTTACTATTAGCTGCGAAACGAGCTAGCTCTTAGGTCATTATATTTATTGAACATATATGGTCCTCTAATAGTCAAAAAATATCATAAAGACCTAAGAGCTAAGGTTTCGCAGCTACCTTACCATCAATTCTTTGAAGTAACCTATATAAAAAAATAAATATATATACAACCATACACATGAAAATATATAAAATGAAATAGATCAATCAACCTTACTATTTTTAGCTGCGGAACCATAGCTCTTATGTCCTTATGATATTTAGTGAACATAGATGGTCTTCAAATAGTCAAAAAATATCATAAGACCTAAGAGCTACGGTTCTTATACAGCTACCTTACCATCAATTCTTTGAAGTAACCTATATAAAAAAATAAATATATATACAACCATACACATGAAAATATATAAAATGAAATAGATCAATCAACCTTACCATTTTTAGCTGCAGAACCATAGCTCTTAGGTCCTTATGATATCTTTTGAACATAGATGGTCCTCAAATAGTCAAAAAATATCATAAAGACCTAAGGGCTATGGTTCCACAGCTACCTTACCATCAATTCTTTGAAGTAACCTATATAAAATAAAAATATATATACAACCATACACATGAAAATATATAAAATGAAATAGATCAATCAACCATACTATTTTTAGCTGCGGAACCATAGCTCTTAGGTCCTTATATTTATTGAACATATATGGTCCTCAAATAGTCAAAAAATATCATAAGACCTAAGAGCTACGGTTCCGCAGCTACCTTACCATCAATTCTTTGAAGTAACCTATATAAAAAATAAATATATATACAACCATACACATGAAAATATATAAAATGAAATAGATCAACCAATCTTACTATTTAAGCTGCAAACTGTAGCTTTCATAAATATATATACAACCATCCTTATGATATTTATTGAACATAGATGGTCCTCAAATAGTCAAAAAATATCATAAAGACCTAAGAGCTACAGTTCAGAAGCTACCTTACCATCAATTCTTTGAAGTAACCTATATAAAATATAAATATATATATAACCATATACATGAAAATATATAAAATGAAATAGATCAACCAACCTTACTATTAGCTGCGTAACCATAGCTCTTAGGTCCTTATGATATTTATTGAACATAGATGGTCCTTTAAATAGTAAAAAAAATATCATAAAGACATAAGAGCTACGGTTCCGCAGCTACCTTACCATCAATTCTTTGAAGTAACCTATATAAAAAAATAAATATATATACAACCATACACATGAAAATATATAAAATGAAATAGATCAACCAACCTTACTATTTATAGCTGCAGAACCATAGCTCTTAGGTCCTTATGATATCTATTGAACATAGATGGTCCTCAAATAGTCAAAAAAAATCATAAAGACCTAAGAGCTACGGTTCTCCAGCTACCTTACCATCAATTCTTTGAAGTAACCTATATAAAAAATAAATATATATACAACCATACACATGAAAATAAATAAAATGAAATAGATCAACCAACCTTACTATTTATAGCTGCGGAACCAGCTAGCTCTGAGGTCTTTAAATTTATTGAACATAGATGGTCCTCAAATAGTCCAAAAATATGATAAAGACCTAAGAGCTACGGTTCTGCAGCTACCTTACCATCAATTCTTTGAAGTAACCTATAAAAAAAAATAAATATATATACAACCATACACATGAAAATATATAAAATGAAATAGATAAACCAACCTTATTATTTGAGCTGCAAACTGTAGCTCTAAGGTCCTTATGATACTAATTGAACATAGATGGTCCTCAAATAGTCAAAAAATAACATATAGACCTAAGAGCTACGGTTCTTATAAAGCTACCTTACCATCAATTCTTTGAAGTAACCTATACAAAAAATAAATATATATACAACCATACACATGAAAATATATAAAATGAAATAGATCAACCAACCTTACTATTAAAACTGCAAACTGTAGCTCTTAGGTCCTTATGATATTTATTGAACATAGATGGTCCTCAAATAGTCAAAATATATCATAAAGACCTAAGAGCTACGGTTTCGCAGCTACCTTACCATCAATTCTTTGAAGTAACCTATATAAAAAAATAAATATATATACAACCATACACATGAAAATATATAAAATGAAATAGATCAATCAACCTTACTATTTTTAGCTGCGGAACCATAGCTCTTAGGTCCTTATGATATCTATTGAACATAGATGGTCCTCAAATGGTCAAAAAATATCATAAAGACCTAAGAGCTACAGTTCAGAAGCTACCTTACCATCAATTCTTTGAAGTAACCTATATAAAAAATTAAATATATATACAACCATACACATGAAAATAAATAAAATGAAATAGATCAACCAACCTTACTATTTATAGCTGCGTAACCAGCTAGCTCTGAGGTCCTTAAATTTATTGAACATAGATGGTCCTCAAATAGTCGAAAAATATGATAAAGACCTAAGAGCTACGGTTCTGCAGCTACCTTACCATCAATTCTTTGAAGTAACCTATATAAAAAATAATTATATATACAACCATACACATGAAAATATATAAAATGAAATAGATAAACCAACCTTACTATTTGAGCTGCAAACTGTAGCTCTTAGGTCCTTATGATATTAATTGAACATAGATGGTCCTCAAATAGTCAAAAAATAACATATAGATCTGAGAGCTACGGTTCTTATAAAGCTACCTTACCATCAATCTTTGAAGTAACCTATATAAAAAAATAAATATATATACAACCATACACATGAAAATATATAAAATGAAATAGATCAACCAACCTTACTATTAAAGCTGCAAACTGTAGCTCTTAGGTCCTTATGATATTTATTGAACATAGATGGTCCTCAAATAGTCAAAATATATCATAAAGACCTAAGAGCTATGGTTTCGCAGCTACCTTACCATCAATTCTTTGAAGTAACCTATATAAAAAAATAAATATATATACAACCATACACATGAAAATATATAAAATGAAATAGATCAATCAACCATACTATTTTTAGCTGTGGAACCATAGCTCTTAGGTCCTCATATTTATTGAACATATATGGTCCTCTAATAGTCAAAATATATCATAAAGATCTAAGAGCTACGGTTCCACAGCTACCTTACCATCAATTCTTTGAAGTAACCTATATAAAAAATAAATATATACAACCAAAGACATGAAAATATATAAAATGAAACTAATCAATCAACCTTACTATTAGATGCGGAACGAGCTAGCTCTTAGGTCCTTATATTTATTGAACATATATGGTCCTCTAATAGTAAAAAAATATCATAAAGACCTAAGAGCTACGGTTCCACAGCTACCTTACCATCAATTCTTTGAAGCAACCTATATAAAAAATAAATATATATACAACCATACACATGAAAAATATATAAAATGAAATAGATCAATGGACCTTACTATTAGCTGCAGAACCATAGCTCTTAGGTCCTTATGATATTTATTGAACATAGATGGTCCTCAAATAGTCCAAAAATATCATAAAGACCTAAGAGCTAGGGTTCCGCAGCTACCTTACCATCAATTCTTTGAAGTAACCTATATAAAAAATAAATGAATATACAACCATACACATGAAAATATATAAAATGAAATAGATCAATCTACCTTACTTTTAGCTACAAACCATAGCTCTTAGGTCCTCATGATATTTATTGAACATAGATGGTCCTCAAATAGTCCAAAAATATCATAAAGACCTAAGAGCTAGGGTTCCGCAGCTACCTTACCATCAATTCTTTGAAGTAACCTATATAAAAAATAAATATATACAATCATACACATGAAAATATATACATGAAATAGATCAACCAACCTTACTACTTTAGCTGCAAACTGTAGCTCTTATGTCCTTATGATATTTATTGAACATAGATGGTCCTAAAATAGTCAAAATATATCATAAAGACCTAAGAGCTATGGTTTTGCAGCTACCTTACCATCAATTCTTTGAAGTAACCTATATAAAAAAATAAATATATATACAACCATACACATGAAAATATATAAAATGAAATAGATCAATCAACCTTACTATTTTTAGCTGCGGAACCATAGCTCTTATGTCCTTATGATATTTATTGAACATAGATGGTCTTCAAATAGTCAAAAAATATCATAAGACCTAAGAGCTACGGTTCCGCAGCTACCTTACCATCAATTCTTTGAAGTAACCTATGTAAAAAAATAAATATTTATACAACCATACACATGAAAATATATAAAATGAAATAGATCAATCAACCTTACTATTTTTAGCTGCGGAACCATAGCTCTTATGTCCTTATGATATTTAGTGAACATAGATGGTCTTCAAATAGTCAAAAAATATCATAAGACCTAAGAGCTACGGTTCTGCAGCTACCTTACCATAAATTCTTTGAAGTAACCTATATAAAAAAATAAATATATATACAACCATACACATGAAAATATATAAAATGAAATAGATCAATCAACCATACTATTTTTAGCTGTGGAACCATAGCTCTTAGGTCCTCATATTTATTGAACATATATGGTCCTCTAATAGTCAAAATATATCATAAAGATCTAAGAGCTACGGTTCCACAGCTACCTTACCATCAATTCTTTGAAGTAACCTATATAAAAAATAAATATATACAACCAAAGACATGAAAATATATAAAATGAAACTAATCAATCAACCTTACTATTCGCTGCGAAATGAGCTAGCTCTTAGGTCCTTATATTTATTGAACACAGATGGTTCTCAAATAGTCCAAAAATATCATAAAGACCTAAGAGCTAGGGTTCCGCAGCTACCTTACCATCAATTCTTTGAAGTAACCTATATAAAAAATAAATATATATACAACCATACACATGAAAATATATAAAATGAAATAGATCAATGGACATTACTATTAGCTGCAGAACCATAGCTCTTAGGTCCTTATGATATTTATTGAACATAGATGGTCCTCAAATAGTCAAAAAATATCATAAAGACCTAAGAGCTAGCGTTCCGCAGCTACCTTACCATCAATTCTTTGAAGTAACCTATATAAAAAATAAATATATATACAACCATACACATGAAAATATATAAAATGAAATATATCAACCAACCTTACTATTTAAGCTGTGGAACCATAGCTCTTAGGTCCTTATGATATTTATTGAACATAGATGGTCCTCAAATAGTCAAAAAATAACATATAGACCCAAGAGCTACGGTTCTTATAAAGCTACCTTACCATCAATTCTTTGAAGTAACCTATATAAAAAATAAATATATATACAACCATACACATGAAAATATATAAAATGAAATAGATCAATCAACCTTACTATTAAAGCTGCAAACTGTAGCTCTTAGGTCCTTATGATATTTATTGAACACAGATGGTCCTCAAATAGTAAAAAAATATCATAAAGACCTAAGAGCTACTGTTCCGCAGATACCTTACCATCAATTTTTTGAAGTAACCTATATAAAAAATAAATATATATACGATCATACACATGAAAATATATAAAATGAAAGATCAACCAACCTTACTATTTAAGCTGCAAACTGTAGCTCTTATGTCCTTATGATATTTATTGAACATAGATGATCCTCAAAAAGTAAAAAAATATCATAAAGACCTAAGAGCTACGGTTCCGCAGCTACCTTACCATCAATTCTTTGAAGTAACCTATATAAAAAATAAATATATATACAACCATACACATGAAAATATATAAAATGAAATAGATCAACCAACCTTACTATTTATAGCTGTGGAACCATAGCTCTTAGGTCCTTATGATATTTATTGAACATAGATGGTCCTCAAATAGTCAAAAAATATCATAAGACCTAAGAGCTACGGTTCCGCAGCTACCTTACCATCAATTCTTTGAAGTAACCTATATAAAAAATAAATATATATACAACCATACACATGAAAATATATAAAATGAAATATATCAACCAACCTTACTATTTAAGCTGTGGAACCATAGCTCTTAGGTCCTTATGATATTTATTGAACATAGATGGTCCTCAAATAGTCAAAAAATAACATATAGACCCAAGAGCTACGGTTCTTATAAAGCTACCTTACCATCAATTCTTTGAAGTAACCTATATAAAAAATAAATATATATACAGCCATACACATGAAAATATATAAAATGAAATAGATCAATCAACCTTACTATTAAAGCTGCAAACTGTAGCTCTTAGGTCCTTATGATATTTATTGAACACAGATGGTCCTCAAATAGTCAAAAAATATCATAAAGACCTAAGAGCTACTGTTCCGCAGATACCTTACCATCAATTTTTTGAAGTAACCTATATAAAAAATAAATATATATACGATCATACACATGAAAATATATAAAATGAAAGATCAACCAACCTTACTATTTAAGCTGCAAACTGTAGCTCTTATGTCCTTATGATATTTATTGAACATAGATGGTCCTCAAAAAGTCAAAAAATATCATAAAGACCTAAGAGCTATGGTTCTGCAGCTACCTTACCATCAATTCTTTGAAGTAACCTATATAAAAAATAAATATATATACAACCATACACATGAAAATACATAAAATGAAATAGATCAACCAACCTTACTATTTATAGCTGTGGAACCATAGCTCTTAGGTCCTTATGATATTTATTGAACATAGATGGTCCTCAAATAGTCAAAAAATATCATAAGACCTAAGAGCTACGGTTCCGCAGCTACCTTACCATCAATTCTTTGAAGTAACCTATATAAAAAATAAATATATATACAACCATACACATGAAAATATATAAAATGAAATAGATCAACCAACCTTACTATTAAAGCTGCAAACTGTAGCTCTTAGGTCCTTATGATATTTATTGAACACAGATGGTCCTCAAATAGTCAAAATATATCATAAAGACCTAAGAGCTACTGTTCCGCAGCTACCTTACCATCAATTTTTTGAAGTAACCTATATAAAAGATAAATATATATACGATCATACACATGAAAATATATAAAATGAAAGATCAACCAACCTTACTATTTAAGCTACAAACTGTAGCTCTTAGGTCCTTATGATATTTATTGAACATAGATGGTCCTCAAATAGTCAAAAAAATATCAAAAATACCTAAGAGCTACGGTTTCGCAGCTACCTTACTATCAATTCTTTGAAGTAACCTATATAAAAATTAAATATATATACAACCATACACATGAAAATATATAAAATGAAATAGATCAACCAACCTTACTATTTAATCTGCAAAACCATAGCTCTTAGGTCCTTATGATATTTATTGAACATAAATGGTCCTCAAATAGTCAAAAAATATCATAAAGACCTAAGAGCTACGGTTCCGCAGCTACCTTACCATCAATTCTTTGAAGTAACCTATATAAAATATAAATATATATACAACCATACACATAAATATATATATATAATGAAATAGATCAACCAACCTTACTATCAATTCTTTACTTAGGGAAGGTTTGAATAATTTTTTTAAAAGTGTTACACCCATCTATTTGCTCATGTGTTTGTCAGAATTTGGTGTTCATATATTCTTTGTTTTTTTCTGTTCATTTTATTCACGACTCTTTTAGACTTGAATCAAATTTACACCTTATCGATATTTGTCCGCCATTACTGGACATCACAAAGGTTCACGTAAATTTTGACATCACAATAGAAAATATCTGATGCCACAATGGAAAAGATGTATGACGTAAATAGTTCAAAAGGAGCAGATTCTCGGGTCAAGGGGCGCAGATTTGCAAATTATATGCTATAAGGTCTATTGTATATACATCGGACTATAGTTGATCTCTATTGTGTCTTTGGCTATTCATTTTCATTGGGATGGTGCCTCATTAATGTATACCCTGCATTCCTTTTTTCATAAAAAGCATAGGTACTTGCATGGGGACAGGACAATTTTTTTTCAACCCTCCCCCTTTTTTCCAGAATCGTTTTTTTTATATATTATATAGAGAGAAGGACAGTATCTCACTTCGTAACTCATCACCTATCTTCCTACATGAATTGTTTGAGGAATCCCAAGTCTAATTCATTTAATATCCTTCCGGTCAGTAGGCAATCATTTTTCGTTTTAAGCAGGAGTACTTTTAATGAATATCAACGTCTGTCGGCAGAACGGATCAATTTTGTTCATCTTATTTTGATACTTAAATGACGGAAGTATGATTGTATGGGCGACAACTCTTTAATTCCACACCAACTCTTGTTCCCTGAAACAAATGTCTTGAATGTTATTGTACAGCACAATAAGGTACTAGAGTTCATCATATTAGTATAAAGTATAAATAGACACGAGCACGTTTACGGTTTATTTATACTTCATACTGTTATGAAGAACTCTCGTACCTTATCGTGCTGTACAATAACAATCGGGACATTTGTTCAGGGAACCGGACTTGGAGGCAGAATAAGAGTTGTCGCCCATACAATACTTCAGTTATTTAAGAATCAAAATACGACGACACAACCAACAAAAATGATTCGTTCTGCAGACATTCCAACTTCAAATTTCATAAAAAGTGCCTACTGCTTAAAATGAGGAATGATAACAGAAAAGACGGAGTCATGCCCACTGACCTGAAGGAAATTTAATATTTTATTAATTAGACTAGGGATTCCTCAAAGAATTCAAATTGGAAAATAGGTGATGAGGTACGAGGTGAGATACCTTCTCTCTATATAATATATATCAGTGACTGCTATGGATAGTAAACTTGAAATTGATAAAAAATAGCAACTACAAGTTATTTTTAGTATATTTATGTTCATACAACAGAAAAACGCGAAAATAATTGAAATTAATAGAAAACAAAAAATTGAAGAGATTCTGGAAAAAAGGGGGAGAGCTAAAAAAAAATTGTCCTGTCCCCAAGTATCTAATAGGTAAATAGACTCCAAGAAAAAAATTATAGTACCCTATTGCATAACTTTTAACCAACACAAAAATACTCACCACATATAATTATAGATGAGGTTCTTACCATACCCTTTGGTAACTACAAAGACAGCTGTTTTACTGTACACATTGCTTGCTCTTCAAGGTAATTTAATACTGTTCTGCTCTGTTCAGTTGTTGGGTTTCTCTAAAATATCAGATAAGTATAAAATATTTGAAATGATGGAAACTTAAAACTTTATTTCATTTATAGTTCTTTATAAAATGTTTATTCAATCTAAGACATTCATATAAAAATAAGGAGATGTGGTATGATGAGACAACTATCCACCAAAGTTCAAATAAAGTAGATGGAAGTCATTATAGGCAACTGTACGGCCTTCAACAATGAGATAAACCTAAATCATATGGTCAGCTTTAAAAGGCCCTAAGACACTAAAAATATGAAACAATTCAATTGAGAAAACTAACAGCCTAATTTATAACAAAACAGTTTACATAAAAACAAATATGACAAAAATGAACCAAGGACAACCACTGAACTTTCAGGCTCCTGATTTGTGACAGGCACATAATGAAATGTGTTGGGGTTAAACATGTTTGTAAGTGTTCAACACTCCCCTAACCTGGGACAGAGGTGTAACAGTACAACATAAAAACAAACTATAATAAACTGTTATCACAGAGATGTGTCTCGCTTTTTGGTTATTTTGATAATGCAAATGTTGAAATTAAAATAGCAACACTTTTACACATAAGTTTTGCAAATATTCAAAGTCAATGAATCATGACTGAAGGTACATGGCCAAACAATCTACATGGAAATGAGATGTGCCAATGCTAATACAACTGCATACCAAATACCATTGACTTATCATAAGTAGTTCCCTTTAAAAAAACCTAAACACAAACTAATACATGTAAACTAAGCAAAATTTCAAATTCAATAAAACATAACTGAGCGGGCGGGGTCAAATAATCTCCATTGTAATGAGATGTACCAATGCTAATACAACTGCATACCAAATATCATTGACCTACCACTAGTGGTTCCCCATAAACCGACCTAATCACAAACTAATACATGAAAGCTAAGCAAAAGTTTCAAATTCAATAGACCATGACTGAGGGGGCAGGGCCAAATAATCGCCATGGAAATGAGATATGCCAATGCTTATACAACTGCATACCAATTATCATTACCTTACCACAAGTGGTTCCCCATAAACTGACCTAATCACAAACTAATACATGAAAACTAAGCAAAAATTTCAAAGTCAATAGACCATGACTGAGGGGGCGGGGCCAAATAATCTCCATGGAAATGAGATCTGCCAATGCTTATACAACTGCATACCAATTATCATTAACTTACCACTAGAGGTTCCCCATTAACTGACCTAATCACAAACTAATACATGAAAACTAAGCAAAAATTTCAAAGTCAATAGACCATAACTGAGGGGGGGGCCAAATAATCTCCATGGTAATGAGATGTGCCAATACTAATACAACTGCATACCAAATATCTTTAACTTACCACTAGTGGTTCACCATAAACTAGACCTAATCACAAACTAATACATTGTTGATGCCACCGCCGCCGACGCCGGAAACAGCATACCTATGTCTCCCTTTTTGACTCCGTCAAGCGAGACAAAAATCAGTTGAAAAAGGCTTTACCCATCAGATGGATACAAATAGAAATACATCTAACAAATACACAAAGTAGACGTAAACGGGTACTTATACATTCCAAAAACAAAGACACAAAGTACAGATCTGAGAGTTGTTGCAGGAAAAGACAGCTAGTTCAAAGCCAATAACAACTAATAAAAAACATATCATAGGGAACATATGTACTAAGTTTCAAGTTGATTGGACTTCAACTTCATCAAAAACTACCGTGACCAAAAACTTTAACCTGAAGCGGGACAGACGGACGAACGAACAGACAGACAGACTAACTAACGGACGAACGAATGGACCCACAGAAAAACATAATTCCCATAAATGGGGCATAAAAATCATGTATCTAAGGCTTAAATATCAATCAGTACACATCCAACATCCAATGGATTAAGGGTAAAGATGTCATTAACAGTCAGAGAAAACTGTGTAATATTTAGTATGGTTTTAATTCATTGATGACAAAATCAATATTTACACTAATAAAAACAATATTCAAAGATTAATTTACAGTGTTGAATAGGTAACCTTTTAGAATAAGTTTATTTAAAGGATTGATAAGTGTAACCCGGATTGTTTATGTTTTCTTTAGTACAAAAAATTCTCCTTGAACCATGAAAATGAGGTCAAGGATAATAAACATATGACAGACGGAAACTTCATATCATAAGGCATCTATATACAAAGTATGAAGCATCCAGGTCTTCTATCTCTGAAATATTAAGCTTTTAAGAAGTTAGTTAACGCTGACGCCGCCAGATCACTATCCCTATGTCGAGCTTTCTGCGACAAAAGTCGCAGGCTCAACAAAAACCAGGGTTTGTAAAAGTTTTTTTTTTTTATTTACTATTAACTATTATACCTGTATACACTGGGTCTACCATTGTTGAAAGTCTATATAATGGAGTTTTTATGAATATCTGGCTATCCTAAATGCATCTGAATACAAAGTTAGACGACTGTAAGTTCATAGTACTCCAAGAACTGAAAAGAAACATTTAATATTAAAACAGGTCATGAAAATTTTTACATACCGGTAGACTACAACAATTTACTTGCTGATGAGAGAAGTCAAACTTGCCTCAATACATTCTCATTAAGTCAAATGACCCTAGATATATTAATAAATATAAGGTTTTCAGATCCAGGATTTTGAAAAGGGGGCCCATAAATGTAGCTCCATATTAAGGGGAATATTACGAATCAGCCTCTGCTTTTGCAAAACTTGTAAACTTGAAGACATGTACGGACATTTGGAAGTGTGTTTTACAAAATTCTCCAATATATAAACAAATGTGAAGAAACTGTAATACTGTAAATTCAGAAATTATTGCGTGCATTTAATATTGCGATTTTTTGAGAATGGACAAAAATGCGAGATTAATTATTGCGATTTCAGGAAAATCTGCATACAAATATATGTATCAAAAATCAAAATGCGAGTTCTTATTATTGCGATACTCACACAGTCGCATTATTCGCATTAATAAAAACCTCACAATAATTTCTGAATTTACAGTAGTCTGATCATCATTTTGTTTCACATCCAACCTAGCTTATTCTGCATGAAAATTTTTTGAAATCTTTTTGATTCTACAAAAGTAATTTTTATAGAACTAAAAGCTTTCAAATCCCAAAGTGATCGCATTGAAGCAAATAATTATAACTAAATAATACCTTACACTCATCATAGACCTCTGAACATATTTGGTGTACCAACAAAGTTCTAAGGAAATAATCCATGTCTTTATTCAAGGAAAGATCAAACTAATTTGGAGTCAAATTCTAACCTTTTGATCACATGATCATACAGGTAATAAATCTGTTCACTCACATCTACTCACTTCAAACTTGAGTAAGTAGCTGTGTACAAAAATAATTTAACCTAACAAAGGTATTTCACCAAATTATGTAACAGAATTTTGTTCAGCTAATAAAACATTCCCCTAAGCTAAAGGGAAAAGTTTTAATATAAGTTGTACGACTTTGCCCCCAGCATAGCTATAGAAAAACAGTATAATAAGGGGTGTGTTACAGGACACTTTTTATGAAGATACAGGACTCTTTTTATAAATAAGTCACTCAGGCATTCATTGCCTAAAATTAAAACACTTTCATCAGCAACATTAAATAGTAATATCTAAAAATAAAATTCCTTCACATACATAATCATGGCTATAATTAAATTACCTTTATTAAACATTTTTAAAATAGTAACTTCTAAAAACGATGAGAAGAGGATACATATAATGTCAACCAAAATTTTTCAGCAACGTCAAAATATGTGAGGACACCTTATCAAGATCTATCAAGCTTGCGTTCATGTTGCGTTAAAACTGTTTTAGGAAGGTGAAAAATACCAACAATCTAACAATAAATAGATAATCGATATTGTAAAATATCAATGTGTTGAAAAGCCAATGATCTACATATATACTTAAATATGTCAACCATAAAATAAAACTGATTTAATTTACACCACAACTGTTGAAAAAAACCTTTATGTTTATATAACTTATCTCATTCTAGACCATTCAACTGACAGAATCGGTGTGCATTTCATGAACTCTTTAATAACAAGAATCATCATGGACTATTCTTTATAGCAATATCTGTTAGCCATTTAGGGGTCTTTTGCATTCAAAATTTAGTTTTAGTGGGTTTATTTTGTGAAAAAGAACTCAATTTCCAGATCAAAGTTAACATTTTCTATATATTTTGCTGTGTCAAAATGACCTAATGAATATAAAGGACAGTACCCATATAGACCTAAAAATGGTATATCACATTCTACACATGACATTTTAGAAGAAAAGATTGCCATTGGAGTATATAAATTTTGAATCTGTGTTTATATAATTAAAATACGATAATAAAATTTATGTCTTTTTCAGGACTTCTGATCCAACCATGTAGTATGGCATGTTTGTGAGATATGGTTTTGGTGGATAGGATGTTCATGAAGGACCTGTAGTACAAAGTATATCACTGGATTGAGCTCTTTGTCTAAGTGTATTATTAAAGTGCTTTGCTTTGAGCTCAGTTCATTGTTATGCAATTCATTCTTTGTGAAATAAAGATTTGACAGACAACTCTCATGTACAAGGATTTGTCAGGGTAGTATCCATTCTATGTACAATGTAAGTAATAAGGAGATAAAAGCATTTTATTATGATTTGAACCAAACTTTTTTTGTCTATTAACCAAATTTAAAAAAAAGAACAAATTTACCCGACAATGCTACACTCGCTACTAGCAATATGATGCTAGGTTGTTTTAATACATCTGTACTGCCTACTGATGACTCGGTCCTGAGTGTAAATGGTCATTCAGTATGTTAAAAACAAAAGACCAAAATTTATAAGGCCTATCTGGCCTAATTGATTTCTAAAACTATAGTTCATTGTACATGTTCAACATTTTTCATTCATTTGTTTATTTCTTAATTTGTGTGAATTAACATTGTTACAGTAAATGTTAATTACTACACTTTCATACCACAACAAATACTGTATTGGTATCACTTATATTTGTATCTATGTAACAAAAAAAAATGAAAAGAGAATAATTTTGCAATACCTTTTTCATATTGAATACTATAACTTTTTTGATATTTAGACATATTAAGTAGATTTTCATAATACCCACTTGACATGCTTGAAATTCTATCAGATTACTTTTAGAGCAGTTATGGGTCTTTGAAGCATGCTCACAAAGGTTTTTTTGTTGATATCATTTTCATATTGGTCAAAACTTTTTTTTTGCTTCGGCCAGCTTTGGAGGAGATGTTATCAAAGAATTGATAAAAACAACACAGAAGTTTACTTTCTAGCTCATCTAGCCCCAAGCATCATGTCAGGCATTGTCATTACTAAAAACCAATAAATGTCTTCTAATCTGAGAAACAATTTCGACATTTTAACAAAATATTTTACTAATGATACTGAAAATCCACCACAAAGTAATATAAATAGAACTATACAAATAGTGAGCAAATACATATAAAAAAGATGTGGTATGATTGCCAATGAGACAATTCTCCACAACAGACCAAAATGACACAGAAATTAACAACTACGGGTCACCGTACAGCCTTCAACAATGAGCAAAGCCCATAACGCATAGTCATTTATGTTATTTATGTACAGAAAATAAACGAAAAACAAATATTATGTAACACATAGACAAACGACAACCACTGAATTACAGCCTCCTGATATCATGTTCTCAGATATAATCTCCCATTTAAAAAAAAATCACATGAAAAAATGAACCTATTATGTGTTGCTCTCCTAGCTACAAAATGTATCCAAAATCAAAGATTTCGAAAATATTCTATCATAATCATTTGGTAATTAATGCAATTAGTGTCTCTTCCAAGCCCGTCTTGAACATAAAATTTAAATATTAAATAAACAACACTCCTCATGCTCAGGTTGGTTGTCATCGTGCAACACAGTTAAAAACACCATATAGGAAAAACATAGAACTCCTTTTGTCATATAAAACACTGTCAAACATCCAAACATACTATCCACATTCATCTGTGTCCACACTTGTAACTTCTAAAAATAAATTGACAGCTAATCACCTAAAGACAATACATTTCTTTATAAATAATTTACAAGCAGTGTAAGGGAGGTAATTTGACAATATGTGTTTGAATTACCTCCCTTACACTGCTTTAAAATTATGTTTTGTACTTAAGTAATTGTCCATTAACCTGGAAACCCTTGTTTTTCCCCCTTTTTTGGCCCTTATTCCTAAACAGTTTGAGCCATAACCCCCCATAGAAAATTCTTACCATCGCTTTGTGATATGGTAACTTGTTGTATAATTTCAGAGAGATCCATACACCATTTCACAAGTTATTGTCTGGAAACTAGAAAAATGCTTATTTGGGCCCCATTCTGGCCCCTAATTCCTGAACTGTTAGGACCATAACCCCCAAAATCAATCCCAACATTCCTTTTGTGGTCATACACCTTATGGTAAAATTTCATAGAAATCCATACACTTAAACAAAAGTTATTGTCCAGAAACCAATGTGTCTTGGGATGACGACGACGACGACGTCTTGATACCAATATATGACTGCAAAAATTAAGACCGCAAAATTATTGCGGTCATATAAAAACACATTTGAACCCAGTATTTGGACTTAAACCTTATAATGAGTACAAAACTTCTATTTCTACAAGCAAAACACAAAACGGAAACTTTAGACATAACCACTCCAATGGTCGACAAAACGATGACAATCAGTCTTACAGGCAAAACTACATGTACAATGAAAACCAAAACCCCTATAACTAATATACCGGTAGTCAACAATATCACAATGCTAACAATGGGAGATCCAACAAAAGTGAGATGAACCTACTTCTCAGTAGACTTATTGAACTTGCACGATAATTCAGCTATAGATTTAACTGAAAAGCTATATAGTACAGTACATTTAGCCATATACTTTAATTAAGGCCAATTAGAATAATAAGCATTTATTAGGTCTTTCTACTTTTCCTTGGAAAGACCTATTGATTTTGTTCTGATTATTAGGTCTTTCTACTTTTCTTTGGAAAGACCTATTGATTTTGTTCTGATTATTTTTTTTTTCTTCCGCCTAATTTTTTTTCTTTCGCTGCTTGGTTATTTCGCAAGATGTTGATTTGATATTTGGTATATGATATCGAACAGTTTATGCGCATTCAAAACTGACACTGCTTAACCGAATACTTAACTTTGTAAGAGTTATCTCCCCTAACACTGTTTTTCTTGTGTCCACTACTTCTTCGCAATCGTAAAAGATTATGACAAATTTATTTTACCAATTTGCTAGTTATATCCTCAAGATATTGAGATTGGTTTGGACCGAAGCGTTCAGGAGACTCCATATGAGAGTTATTTCCCCTTATGTATTTGATATAAGTTATATGCATTTGCAACTCTCATAAACCGTAAGCCGTATAAACCTAGAGTCCTATTATTTGAGGTCCTTGGTACCCAACTAAGAAAATCAGGTCAAGTCAAAGGTCAAGGTCATGTTCTAAATTTTGACATTCAAACTGCTTCTACTCAGAAAGAGTTCAAGTTATCGACAAAAAAAAATTGACCAAATTGTTAGTCGCGACATGATATAACTGGAGAGTTTTTGTCGAAATGGGACGCATCATTTTTGGGGGGGTTCCATGCCACTGAAATGGAAAAAATGAACAAATTAACTAATTACAGCTTCAAACTTTACACTGCTATCATGATGCATTCATGGAATTTATCTGTATTGATCAACCAAGGTCCATCACCACCCCTCACCCCCCTTTTTTTTATTGGTTTTTTGTTTGAGGAATCCCATTTCTATTTGAGTGTAAAAATGCTAATCCTTCTTATGTACAAACTTCTTTCTGAAATAGAAATCCATTCCTGCAAAAATCTGCTCCTATTCATGTATTTTTCTGAAATTAATCCATAAAAGTTTTGTTAAAGTACTATAACACCAGCATTATTTTTGTGTGCATGTAATGAATGAAGACTAGTGGTCAGTGATTGGACAATAGTTTACCTGTAAAATGGATCAAGAAAATATCTATAAATCATCTGCAGTCCACTTGACGTTCTCATCTGGATTGATAAATTAATTAAAATCAATGACGTTGAAATCTCTCTAAAGTACGTAAATATTAGTGAAATTCTAAACATGCATTAAAATACAATTCTGTGCTCCCGTAAATATGTGTACGATAAAAGCATGCATGATCCAACATCAATGACCTGTAAATGAAAGAAAATTAAATCAGTTAGCACAATCTTTATACACAGGTCTCTTCTGCAAAGAAATTTTAAAAACAGTCTATTTGTGTATATCAGCTTGGTGACGTCACAATCACACCATCCAGTGCAGCGCGTGCTACCTAAAATAAAATAGGGTTTTCCCCTTTCGAAAAGAATTAAAATGTGCACGTAGATTAAAAACAAAACATCCATGCAGGTCAGGTCCGATTTCCTTTAAATACAAAATCGAATACAATGTACACACAATAAATAAATAAGACAAATTCTGGGAAGCCTTATGAAAAAAAAAGAACATTAATAAAGGAATATGCAAGGATATTTTTGCAGGTATGTTTAAATCCTTGCATGTTCCTACTACATCATAATTTGAATATAAATAAATATGTTGCACAGACCCATTTTCATGTGTTCCTAGAGGCTAGGTCTCACGCGTTTAAACACAGGAACTACGCTCTCAATTTCTTTTTCACATGTTCCTAGAGGCTAGGTCTCAAGTGATTAGACACGGGAACTAGGCTCTCAATTTCTTTTTCACGTGTTCCTAGAGGCTAGATCTCATGTGTTTAAACACGCGAACTACGCTCTCAATTCCTTTTTCACGTGTACCTAGAGGCTAGGTCCCAAGTGTTTAAACACGGGAACTACGCTATCAATTCCTTTTTCACATGTTCCTAGAGGCTAGGTCTCAAGTGATTAAACACGGGAACTAGGCTCTCAATTTCTTTTTCACATGTTCCTAGAGGCTAGATCTCATGTGTTTAACCAACCAGTGTGTCGGTCCAATGTGTTTAATACGGGGTCCAAGATCTCATTTGTTTCTTGTTCACTTGTTTCAAGAGACCCTATCTCATGTGTTTAATTAGTCAGTCAATCAATTAAACAATCAATTAACCAACCAATCAATCAATAGAAATCAATCAATCAATCCTGTTTCGGAGGGGAAAGACCGTTAACAATTGTTTTTTAAACAATTGATTTATATTTATTTTTTTTCTTCCGCCTTATTTTTTTTTCTTTCGCTGTTTGGTTGTTTCGCAAGATGTCAATTTGATGTTTGGAATAATATTATATCTAACAGTTTATGCGCTTTCAAAACTGACCCTGCTAAACCTAATACTTTTTTTTGTTAGAGTTATCTCCCCGAACACTGTTTTTCTTGTGTTTGTTACTCCTTAGCAACCGTTAAAGATAACGACAAAATTATTTCACCAATTTGCTAGTTATATCCTCAAGATATTGAGATTGGTTTGGACCGAAGCGTTCAGGAGACTCCATATGAGAGTTATTTCCCCTTATGTATTTGATATAAGTGATATGCATTTGCAACTCTCATAAACCGTAAGCCGTATAAACCTAGAGTCCTATTATTTGAGGTCCTTGGTACCCAACTAAGAAAATCAGGTCAAGTCAAAGGTCAAGGTCATGTTCTAAATTTTGACATTCAAACTGCTTCTAGGGTCTTTTGATTTGGGGTCCTAGGTCCAAAAAAAGAAAATTAGGTCAAGGTCAAAGGTCAAGGTCATATTCTAAATTGTGATTTGGGATTATTTTCACTTCTTTCAAAAACAGTATAAGATAGCGACAACATATTTTTACTAAATTGTTCATTTCGACATGTCGTAACACATACATTTTGGTTTAAAGGGTACGCTAACATTAAATTAGAGTTTTCTCCCCTCTTGTATTTAAAAATAGGCGTATGGTGATACAACTCAATAACCATATATTATTAAGACCTACCTGGGTCTTTTGATTTGAGGTCCTGGGTTTATGACCTTGAAATTGAGCTCAAGGTCATAGGTTAATTTGACGTTCTAGATTTTGACCTTTGCTTTTACCTCATATGTATACATGATACAGCCTTGGGACTTTTTGCATTAGGTTGCAAGCAACTTGACCTTTGAGAAGCCAACCGGAAGTCACTATTATTTTGTACATATTACATATAAAAGTATATAGAACCATAAGTACATGAAGTAACAAATTATCTCCCTTATTAAGGATAAAATGTATAGAAATCATATATTTTTGAAATAGGCGTACAATAAGCTATCATTTGATGCTGGAAATGACATTTTAAAATGAATTTTATTAGTTTGATATCAAAATAGATCTTTATGGGTGGAAAGACCTTCAATTGTTCTCTGAACAATTGGTGTTTAATATTTATAGTTGTTATTTTTATTTTTGTACAAAAATCACAATAGTATGTTTTCATTCTTTATTTACGTTGCTTGCAAATGTCATTAATTACATGTATATTGTAATATACACTCTTTAAAAGTATACTGTAGTCTAGGCACTATTACATACATATTGCTATCAATGTTTTATGATACATAAAATTAGAACACATCTCATGAAACAGAAAAATTCAGATTTACTTCCCTTGTCCCATGTTTGAAACTCATAATTGTGTTTAAAGTTAAAGCAAAAGAAACTTATATATCTATATATTATTTTGACAACTAAATGAAATAGAAAAAATACACATATATATCAATGACTTATATGTCCCTGCATATGGTCCAAGGACACAGTTATCGTCCTTTGGTTTTCGTTGTCTACGAATATAGTCCCTAGTGTGAACAGTGTATAACTTGCATTTTTTTTTGATACACTTTCCCAATTTATTTCTTGATATTTTATGCATGAAATATTAAGTAAGGGGATGAAATTACATGTTAAAAAAATTTGGGTGCTGAATCTTTATGTTAAGTAGTGATTTGGTCCAGTTAAAAAAGGTCAAAAATTAGAATGTCTGAAGCTGTCAAACTGAATTTTAGCCCCCCTTAACACAGAATTGTCAATATTTTGAGTTAGAGCTGGTAGAAGTTTCTATAATTTTTATATTATTTGTATCAATAGTAGTACACTACACTGTAAAAATCTTTTTGAGATAGAGCAGGTGCGATTTTTTTAATTTGAATTTATTGTCTAAAAGAAATGCACTAGGAAATAACTGTGTTCTCGGGCCTAAGAGATGAATTCCGTAAATGTAGATTCTGTACTTTGGCAACTTTCCTGAATGGTTTGCTGGTTTCAATTTGTCAAACTCAATAAAAGTAAAGGATTTACATCTTTGTTTGACAGAAATTCTGTTAAAATGTCCCATTTCGGCATTATACGGCTAAAATAAGCATTTTAAAGCAGTTTCCATTTTATGCCTAAGAGCCATGCTGACTTTCTATCTGACAGCTTTTTATGTTCCTGATATTTGTGTTTCTATGCTTAAATCAAATTTAATTAACCATTTGTGAACTCGGAATCTAGAGAAAAGTAGATTATCACAGAAAAAATGTGCAGAATATTTGTATTTATGTCCCTGGTTAAACGGCCTGTTTGATGTATGTGAAATGTGAAGAGCTTTGTACATAAAATCTGTAGTCCATCACAAATATTTCACTAAATCTGTAAAAAAACCACTTTACAATGATCAGTACACCCTATTCATTTCATATGCTACCATAATTTTCTTCTTTAGGATAGTAAGTGGTTCAAATATATGCCAAATGAGACTAAAACTACATGCAAGCTTTCCATTGAAAAGTGAAAAACTGGTCATCAGACCATACTGTCTGCAAAAAAAAGTTGAATTCAAGAGTCCTTTTGCAATTAGACTTCTTGTATCATGACATCTTAGCATAGAAATGAGTAAAAAGTAACAAATTTCAATTTCTTATAGCCTCTGTGTGCATTTTTATATGTAAATATGGGCTACGGCCTAAATCGACTCTAAATAATTCTCAGTCTTACATGGCCTAAGACCATTTTACACTCATGTGGTATGCTTTTTGTAACTTTTCTTTACATTCAAAGTACATTTAATATATATGAAAGAATAATGTATGGTTAAAAAACTGCAAAAACTTCAAATTGGTTGAAAAAAATGCATGTTTATGTAAGGCTTCCCTTAATTCGAAAATCTCTATTTTCAGGCACAGGCTCATATAAATTTGACTTTTGAATAACTGTAATAAATCTGATAAATCAAATGAGTGTTCCGTTGCTTTTAAAACTTATTATATTAAATTCAAGAGTAATTAAAAAGCAAATTTTTGCAATATTTAAATTTTTTAGGCCAAAATCTTGACAGTTGAAAATATTTGATTTAAACGTCAAAAATAAACATCCAAATTTCAATATAAAAATGGCCCTAGTTTCTATAATATATATCCTATGGCCATGAAACTTGGCCAACTATCTTATAATTGCCTAAGCTTAGGTCATGCAAAGTTTTATTAAAATTGGTCAAGTCTTTCTATCCTATTAGGTCCAAGGACACAGTTATCGTCCTTTGGTTTTCGTTGTCTACGAATATAGTCCCTAGTGTGAACAGTGTATAGCTTGCATTTTTTTTTGATACACTTTCCCAATTTATTTCTTGATATTTTATGCATGAAATATTAAGTAAGGGGATGAAATTACATGTTAAAAAAATTTGGGTGCTGAATCTTTATGTTAAGTAGTGATTTGGTCCAGTTAAAAAAGGTCAAAAATTAGAATGTCTGAAGCTGTCAAACTGAATTTTAGCCCCCCTTAACACAGAATTGTCAATATTTTGAGTTAGAGCTGGTAGAAGTTTCTATAATTTTTATATTATTTGTATCAATAGTAGTACACTACACTGTAAAAATCTTTTTGAGATAGAGCAGGTGCGATTTTTTTAATTTGAATTTATTGTCTAAAAGAAATGCACTAGGAAATAACTGTGTTCTCGGGCCATATATTAACAAAAAAATATCTGTAAAGTAATAATAATGGAGTTATTTCCCTTTCCCCATGTCCTTTGTAAATAGATAGATTTTTGACTTACTATATGAATATTGCCTATTGGAATATCCATTGTTTAAATGAAGATAAATTTCAGAATGACTTGTTTATTGAAAATGTTTGTAAATATATAGTTTGTTTTGCTGAAACTATGTTGAGAGAGTCTCTGGGAAATCTTCCAGGTTTTACATCTCCCTATATAGTTAAGACTACTAAGGCCAAAAAAAAAGGGGGAGACCATCAGGTGGCAAGCTTGTATTTATAAAAGCCAAATATAAAAATGTAATTTCTGAAATAAAACAGAACAACTTCTCAATATATGGTTAAAAATAGATGAAACTTTCCTCAATTTGAAGAAAGACCTTTTTTTTTATGTTTTACTTACAATGTATATCAAACCGTATATTAATAAGGATGTTTCTGAATTGACATTCACAAAAATGGAAAATGATATTTCTTTTTTTCTTTCTAAAGGTGAGGTGATTTAAAACGGTGATTTTATTAATGCACGCACAGGAGGGTTAAATGACTTTATTCAAAATGATGGTGTTAATGACAATTTTACAGACTGTCCAGTACCTGAAGATTATACACCTTCAGATTTACCCTTAGACAGAAATCAATTAGATCAAAAAAACAATTTACATGGGAATCTACTAGTTGATATCTGTAAGTCCTCTCAAGTGAGAATTGTGAACAGAAGATTTCTTGGTGACTCACTTGGCTACTTTACATTTTGTAATAGTAATGGTAAGAGCACGGTAGATTATATGCTGACATCACAGAATTTATTTTATACCATCAATAACTTTATGGTAAAACCACCTACTGATCTATCAGATCAATGTTTAATAGCATTGAATATTTTTAATTTTAAACACTCTAAAGTAATAAAGAAGGAAGAACTATGGTCCCTTCCTGATACTTTTAAATGGACCGATCAGAGCAAGGACATTTATATTGACGTTTTTTTAGAAGAAAACAGTGTAGAAGACATTCTATCTTTAAACAAACTAATTGACGATAACAGTTTTAATGATATCGATTTCTTAGTTACCATATTTAATGAAATCTATTTAGAAGCTGCAAAAAAATCAGTTTCTTTCAAACCAAATTTTAAATAATCCATCATGCAAAGACAAACAAAAAAGGCAAATTTGAAAACCCCAAAAAGTATGGATTTCAATGGTTTCTTATATATATACTCCTTAGAAAAGAAGTTTGCTCCCTTGGAAATAGATTAGCTAAAGCACCCAATAATAATGCATTAAGATTGATTTATTGCAACTGTAAAAGAGAATACAATAAACTTAAAAATAAACTAGAAAAGGTTTTGTTCAATCCTTGATAAAACAAATAAATGATATAAATCCAAAGAATACCAAAGAAATTTGGGGTAGCATTAATAATTACAAAAACAAAGAACAATAACTGTGAGCCTGCTATTTCTGCCAAAGAATGGGAGATTGACATTATAAAAATTTACTTGCTTCAAGTGAAAATGATAAAACTGATACAAATCAAAATATAGAGAACAAAGACCATAACTTTATTAATACATCCCTTAATGTCCCTATTACATGTAAAGAAATCAAAGACAGTGCATTAAGAAGTTAAAAAATGGAAAATCTGGAGGTCCTGATCTGATAATTAATGAGTTACTAAAGGTAGGGTCAAACACTTTAGTTTTACTTCTGACAAAACTTTTTAATAAGATACTTAATTCAGAAAAATTTCCCAAAATTTGGAACATTTCTCTATTGACATCAATTTATAAATCTGGTGACCCATCTGATTGTGGGAACTATAGAGGTATAAACATAACAAGCTGTCTTGGTAAAGTCTTTACCTCCATATTACAAAAAAGACTTATAGTGATTTTCTTGAAACAAATAATTTATTATGTTCAAATCAAGGTGGTTTTAGAAAAAATTAAGGAACTGTAGATCATGTCTTTATTCTAAAAACAATAATAAACAAATATTTGTTTAAATGCAAAAAGAAACTATATGTGTGTTTTGTAGATTTTATAACGGTTTTTGACAGTGTCTGGAAATCAGCTCTCTTCTTAAAATTACAAGATAAAGGAATCCAAGGCAAATTTTATAACATACTGCATGACATGTACTCTAGTATGTTATATTCATGTAAACATCAGAATATATTTACTAAGCCTTTTCTTGCTAATCAAGGAGTCAAACAAGGAGACAGTTTAAGTCCTACTTTATTTAATATATTTGTCGATGACATAGGAAAATACTTTGATACCAAATCAACTAGCGCAGTTATTTTACATGATCAAAAATTGAACCATTAATTGTATGCTGATGATTTGTTATTGATATCTGAATCTGCAACTGGTCTCCAGAACTGTCTTGATTCTTTGCAAAAATATAGTGCTGAATGGAAATTGGATGTGAACTTCAAAAAAACAAAAATTATAATTTTCTCTTAAAAAAAGTAAATAAAGAAAATTTCTACTTTTATTACACTTCTAATGCAATCGAAATCGTTGTTTATTATAAATACTTAGCAGATGATTTTCATAGCTCTGGAAAATTTATGCAGGCAGTGTCAAGCCTCTCAGATAAAGCTAAAAAAGCATATTTTGCGTTGGTCTAAAACTCTCATACAGTGAAAACTTGTCTGTTAAAACTTGTCTCCAGCTTTTTAACTCAATGATAGTTCCTATTCTAACTTATGGATCAGAAGTATGGATATCAGAATTCAAACTAAATTTTGAAGCATTAGACAAAAGTAAATTTGAAAAAAACACAAAACTCCATATTTAAAAACATACTTGGGGTTTATGGAAAGTCTTCCGATCTAGCAGTGCGGTGAGAATTGGGTGCATTACCTATTAGCATTAAATGTTATCAACTAATGTATAAATACTATGTGCATCTTAGTGATATTGGTGAACAGTCTGGTGGTCCACATGAAATTCTCAAGACTGCTTTTGAAGTGGACAAAACTCTATTAAGTAGAGAACAATCATGGTCTAATAATTTATCTGAATTATCAAAATATATTGGAATATTCTTAAACAAGCATACATGTAGTAATATTGATTTCAAACAGAAACTAGAAGATTTCTACAAAAACAAAATTATATTTGAACTATCTAAAAAAAGATGAAAACTTTTATTTTTTAGTATAATTTATACTAAATTTGAACAACAAGAATATTTAAACTTCAATGTTCCTAAATATCTCAGAAAAAAAACTCATCAAATTAAGAATAAGTGCACACTCATTAGCAATAGAAACTGGTAGGTATGCAAGACCAATAATACCCTCTAATGAGATATTTTGTAAATTTTGCACAGGACAAATTGAAAATGAGATACATTTCTTGATTGAATGTTCTCAATATAACAAAATTAGATCTAAATATAAAATCAATGAAATAAATTCAAATAATTCGAATGAAAATTTTATCAAAATTTTAAATCCCAATTCTGAAAAAGAACTAAAATCAAATTGTATGTATATTGAAGAAGCTCTTGATTTGAAAGACCACCATACTGTTTCATTGGACAAAAATCCTTTATAGCCGCTTATGCATATACACATATATCTTATATATAGGTGACTTGTGTTTTTAAGTAAAATTATGAAAACTTAGAATAATCATGATGTATATATGTGTATGGTATCATGAAGAATTCTGAATGTTATGGTATCCATAGACCATATCTAGAATTGACTTATGACTTGTTGTTACATTGATCTTAATATTTCATTCATAGCATATTGGTCCGAGGACACAGTTATCGTCCTTAGATTTTCGTTGTCTACAAATATAGTCCCTTGTGTTGACAGTGTATAACTTGCAAATTTTTTCATACACTTTCAAAATTTATTTCTTTATATTTTATGCATGAAATATTAAGGGGATGAAATTACATGTTAAAAAAATTGGTTGCTGAATCTTTATGTTAAGTAGTGATTTGGTCCAGTTAAAAAAGGTCAAAAACTAGTATGTCTGAAGCTATCAAACTGAATTTTAGACCCCCTTAACATAGAATTGTCAATATTTTGAGTTAGAGCTAGTAGACTTTTCTATAATTTTGATATTATTTGTCCCAATAGTAGTACACTACACTGTAAAAATCTTTTTGAGATAGAGCAGGTGCGATTTTTTTAATTTGACTTTATTGTCTAAAAGAAATGCACTACGAAATAACTGTGTTCTCGGGCCAAGATGTTATTGTTGAATATATTATTGTCTGTACTTGGATCACACCTCTATTGTGCTTTTTCCAATAAAAAATTGAATTGAATTGAATATTATAAAATTCTTGGACATGTTTTGACCATATAATACCAGATAGATGTCGAGTTCTCTGGGAAAAGTTTCTTCAAATAATATAAATATGTGCCCTTTTGTACTAAGAAGTGGTTTTTACAAAAAAATACTTTTTTATCACTTGAAATGTACCCCTCATAAAAGGGATAGTCATTAAATTGAGGGGTTACTCCTCATTTGTGGGGTTGTTCCCAACGTTTATTTGAAAAGTGTTCATAAGAATTATATTTATAAAAAAGCTAACTATGTACCAAAATGCTGAAATCAAATAATGTGTCAACGAAGTTATATACTGACTGCAAGAGTAAATAGCAACGATAAAATATTTCCATGTACAAACCTCTGCCAGGGACGTAAAATGAAAAAAAATAGTGTGTCACGTGATCAGTACGTGGGTCTACTCGAAAAGAATAGTAGGGTGCCCAAATTATGTCCAAAAAGTCCTCTAGTTAACGAGTTTAAGTTAACGGATAACACACGGCTGATCTTTTTGCACATTATAGGAAAATCATTATATTTTACAATCATGATTGTCGTCGTAAGTTCCCGTGGTCACGATTATCTAAATTTCGTGTTTTACAGGGTACCACCAGATACCGTATTGTACGGGGAATCTTTAACATGAAAAATAAAATTATTGCGTTCTTTGTTGGCAGTTAAAACAGTGCCTATAATATAGTTTATATATTAGATATATCATATAACGAAATCGGAAAGTATTTAAGTGATTTTGATATAAGTATTTCAGCATTTCAGTAAGAGAAAAATTTTACCCGAAATTTACCCATTTTCATCGAAAGCAAAATTATTAGGGGGGCTAGGATGAAAAATGTTGTCCTGCATTTTTTTTTTAGTTGTAATCTCTGTCCTTCCTTTTTATTTTTCACTCTATTCGGTCGGGTCCTACTAAAAAGCGCCCGGGAGCGCCCGGGTGAAGAAAAAGCGCCCGGGAAAAAGAAAAAGCGCCCGGGAAGAAAAAAAAAGCACCCGGGGAAAAGAAAATGCGCCCGGGGAAAATATATAGATATTGTATTGGCATGAGACAACTTTGTGTCGTTGAAATAAGTTATGCACATTGATTCTTTTTTAATTTTAGACAAGTATTATTACAAATTCATATGATAGACATTTGTAATAAAGCACAAAAACAAGTTTGAATGTTTCAATTTTAACAATAATATATGAATACTATTTCGAAAGACAGATAATAATGGATCACAGTTTATGCTGAAGATTTATAAAATGTTAGACATCAAAAGACATGTTTTTCAAAAACGATATCAAAATGAAAAATGCAAAAACAACTTAAATTTCACAGATAAATATTAATTTTATAAAATTAAAATAGTTACACGTTATTTAAAACGATAAAAGTGACACGCAAATGTATATCAACATCAGCAAATAAAACAATTATACTATGCATGTAAAAAGCAGGTGTTTGGTATAAAACAAATAACATTGAATCACCGATAAGCATTAAAAATCGCATGCCGCGATTTAAACAGTTCTGGTTTTATAAAAAAAAATATAATAAATCAGCAAATAAAGCAGTACTATATATGTACCGTAGTTAAAACAAGGGGGTAAAAAGCAGGAGTTGGGTTTAAATTTACAACTAAGCATTAAAACACTGATTAGCATAGCCATTAAAACAGTTTTAGTTTTATAAAAACATATAATAAATCTATATCAGCATCTGCATATAAAACATTTACTATTGTTAAAAAAGCACTAAAAGTAAAAAGTAAATATCAAAACACTGATAAGCATAGCCATTAAAACAGTTTCAGTTTTATAAAAAGATATAATAAATTTATATTAGCAATGATTATTTTTTTCTTTATTCAGGAAAACATTACCTAATTGTTATAAAATATTATTATTTTATTCTCCCGGGCGATTTTTTTTTCTTCCCCGGGCGCTTTTTCTTTTCCCGGGCGCTTTTTATAAGGACCGATTCGGTCCTGCCTTTTTTTTTAAAAGTTTATCCTGACTTTTTTTTACCTAAATTGTCATCCTGACTTTTTTTTGCAAGTGTCTCATCCTGCCTTTTGTTTTACTCAAAATTCATGTCCTGCCTATTTTTTTCAAATTTTATCCTAGCCCATAGCCAAATTGCATGCGTGAAATAAAAATCGTTTTGAAGAAATTAGCAATTAAAAACACAAGTCAACGTTTTGGTATTGATTAAAAACGGATTATCTCGTGCCATTAATCTTATTGTTGCTTACACTAATAGGTCATTAACAAGGACAGAGGTCACTCAGAACATTTGTCTTTTTTGCTTGTTGTGTGGTTGTTTTATTTGTTGTGAATAGCCAGCTAACTTTATAGATTGTCACTTTGTTCGGAGAAATCTGTTTTGTGTCTGTTTTTCAAAACTTTAAACTTTTTATTGAATAAATATTTTGTTATAATTATAGTATAAGAATCAAATCGGTCGGTTTTGTTTCACACCCGGAATACGGCACATCAAAAGTCATGTATGATGTTTTCGACCGAAATCCCACTAGGTGGGAACGACAACAAAAATATACCACCATTCGTGCAACAAAAAAAAACGGATACAACAGACAGCAACCAACGACAACCACTTAATTGCTGGCTCCTGATTTTGGACAGACATATACACAAGTTTGTGATCCTTCAACCCTCCCCTGACCTGGACAATGGTTTAACAACACAGCATAAGAAAAATCTGCTGAAAAACAGTTTGAAATGGCTTGACTTATCAAATCGGCATGAAGCACAAAAACAACTAACGTGAAGACAAAAACACAAAGTACCGATATAATAGTACTCGCCGTTAGGGTAGAACATTCTAGATCATTCTATATTCTGCCTATCCTCAACTATCCTGCATTTCATGTTGAAGAGTGTTCATTCTCATCCTGTCTTGTGCAAAGTCAATTATTTCAGTTCATACTAGGCCAACTTGAGTAATTCATTTTCAAAATCCTCATTCCCACCCTGTTTTCGAAATCAAATGGGTGTTCCCTTGCTGAAAACAAATGAAAGGACGTCATCAATAGTCTGAGAAAAGTATGGTCATAAACATCATTACCGTAAAAACTAGCTTTTGTTATAAATCAGGCCGTTAGTTTTTTTTTTCAAATGAATTCTTTCATTTTTTTCATAACTGGCCTTTTTATAGCCGACCATACGGTATGAGTTTTTCACATTGTTGAAGGTTGTACGGTTGCCTATAATTGCTTGCTTCCACATCTCCTAATCTTTATATTATACAACAAGTATTACATAAAATTAACACAATCAATGTTCCTTGTAAATGAGGTAAGGTCAGATGAACTCTGCCACAAAATCACGTTCACCTTGTTACCATTCCATACACCAAATATATTTAACCCACTACTATCTGAGACTGTACGGATTTGACCACTGAAACTTAACCTTATTCACTGATCCGTGAAATTAGGTCGAGGTCAGGTGAATCATGTCTGACGGTCATGTAGACCTTGCAAGGATACCATATTATTAGTAACCAAATATAGTTATCCTAGAACTCGTGATAATTGAGACATTCACATGACGAAAAAAGCTATACAGTATTTTAGCAGTGTCACTTAACCATGAATACGAGGTCAAGGATAATGATTATATGACGGAAACGTCGTAACACAATGGATCTATATACACAGTATGAATCATCCAGTTCCTCTGCCCTCTGAAATATAAAGCTATACAAATAGTTTACGGTGTTGCCGCCACCACCATCAGATTGTATTCTGTATGCCTCGCATTCTGCTACTTGCGTCGAATGCGATTTAAAAAAGAACAACTGAAATTAGCTCTCTTACCTAAACCTAGTCGATGGGCTTTGAACTCAACAGTAGACAATGAAACGTAATAGCTACTATACTAGCTTCGGTAATTTTTCTATGTTGTTTCGCTCTTCTGATTCTGATCTTTATTAACTCGCGTGCTCTTATATATGTATAAGCTCAAATGAGGATAACGAAATCAGAGATCTATATTTTAATTAGATTGATGTTGTTTACAACTGTTTGTAAAATACATCGATGCTGTACAAAACTTTCTTTTTGTAGATAATCTTTAACTTCATGTCAATTGTAGGCCAATTTATGTTCGATAAGTCATGTACATTACACTTGATATAAGTGTGTAAGATGGAGTGATTAGCCTGCTGTTTCTAATTCTCCTTTTGTTTTCATAACTTGTAACATAAACCCTCCCCCTTTTTCACCGTTTGCAGTTTGTTTTTTTATTTCTGTAAAGTAAATTTATACTCAGACCTGCTAATTCAATCAATTCTGCGTTAATATTCATCAGTTTTGGAACTAAGTACTATTTGATGTGCTTCCAGGTTCACCAAAAGAAAATTGGATATTTACCCAGAAAATCATGACGAACACCTTCTATCAAAAGACGGAAAAAATAACATTTGGGAGGGCAACTTATAAATATTAATATCTAAAAAAAATCTCTAAAGATCACTTGTATCGAATCTTATGTAAAAATTCCGATTTTGGAACTTTTAAAAGGTCAAGGTCACTGTTATTTAACAGCTGTCAGTGAATGAAAATTGTAAATGTGCACCCTATAAGTACAAATGTCAATCTCGAACCATATTTGGCAATAAAATTATCAAATTAGTCCTAAATATATAAACTTTAGTTATAATCCTTTGAATTATTCGATTTTAATTTGCTATAAACGCAAATATGTAGGGGTGGCCAGCTGTCTAAACGTGACTCTACGTTTTCCTCGAAATTTTAGATTTGACCTTTGACCCAAATTTAAGAAAATCGTGACCACTGTAGACAACGACGACATCAATATTTCGACGAGGCTTGTTCTCTTCTTTCCAATGATATAAAATATAGCCGTGTGTTATTCCGTTAACCCAAATCGATCAAATTTGTTGACTGGGCACCCTACTAATAGTAATTAAGCTGGTTCTCGGCTGACTATTACACTTTGTTCATAGTTTGAGTGAAGCCAAGGACGTATGTTAGTTATACGTCCTTGGTGCATATCATATATAAGAAGTCAGTTGCTGTATGACCCATAACATGTAAATTATTTCCATATTCAATCTAAATATTTGAAAATTTATTTCAATTTTTAAATATTATTATAACGACCAACTTCAATATTTAACTTTTAATGTTCCACTACGTAACTTTGTTAACAGACCAACATTATTGCTTAAGAAAGATATTTTTCAATATAAAAAGTTAATTTAAAGCTACAATGAAAAGACAGTTTACTACATTCCTGAATAGTTGTTGACCAGTTCTGCAAGTATTGATCTTTAAAACGAGTTTCAATATTATTTATACATATTGTGCTAACATCTTGATTTAGCCATATATAATTTAACCCAAGATTATATAATATATCTCGTATATTTGAGGCCCAGTTTACATAACCATTGATAGCATCGTCATACAAGAGTTTATACACATCGTATACAACTTTTGGTTTATTTGTAATAATATGTATCCAGTATTTCAATATTTTTTGTTTTCTAACAATAAAAAGAGGTAAATGGCCAAGTTCGCCATATCAAAAAATATGTTGGTACATTTCGACCCAATTTTAACACAAATCTACAAAAACGGTTATGGATAAGTTCGATATCTTTAGCACGATGAAAACCCCATATTTCTGATGCATAGCCTAAGACGGATCCGACCATACTGTCGAACAGAAACATCTGTTCTTCAGGAGTGATAAAGAATTGTTTGAGAGAGTTCATTTGAGATGTCATGGCTCTAGATCCTTGTTGTGCTAAACGTTTTTGAGTATGTAAAAACTTTCTGTTGTAATATAATACCAAGGTACACCGTGATATGAATTTACAACTTGCAGTTCCTTGTTATCATAGAAAAAATGAGTGTCAACTGGTCTAATAATGGTTTACTTTTATAAATCGTAGCTTGGATGGAGAGTTGTCTCATTGGCACTCATACCACATCTTCCTATGTCTATAAATCCATTTCTAAATACCACTAATTGGGTTTAATCAGCGTTTACTTCGATATTCCATTTATTGCAGTAAAATAAAAGTTTATCAAATAAGTGTTGCAGAACAGTCGGTGTTTTTCCAAATAAAACGGTGTCGTCAGCAAAAAGTATTAGATTTGGGACTATTATACTAATAGTATACTAGTATAATAGTCCCAGATTAGATATATCAGAATTTCATTCAAAGATATGACATCTTCGTTAACTTCAGTGGAGATATCTTTACCATTTGCAAAAAATCTACTTGCTATTGCCAGTATTTTCTTTTCAATTGTTTGAAAAGTCTAAATTTTGATATTGAGAATGTTAAAATTTTCGAAATGATATACGATTTTGTCAATTTATATATAACCAATTATGTGTGAATTTTGTTAAGACATACATAGCAGAAAGTAAATTTCAGAAACTACTTGTTAAAATAATTAATTTCATTTCAATATTAAATTTTTATTTCAAAGTTTGATTATCCATTAATCATGCTAATAAAATACAAATAAATGAATTGAGAAGATGGATATATGTCAACCCAACGACACAAATAACCAAAAAGACAGCTCTCACGGTGGGTAAGGTTGTCCTGCGAGAGAACGTTCTGTGCTGGTGATTCGGTCCTGACTGGTGCTGGTGATCATTGAAAATGTGTAAACAAAGACGAAAATGACGATTTTTGACGTTTTCTCGCATAAAAAATAGAAGGAAACAGTTGAGATGTTTTAATTTTGTTTCTTATGGTTTCATAGGCAAACAATTAAAAATGTGACCATCTAAACTGTTTCAGTAAGCGTAACACAAAAGTGCTCATTTTTAGAAAATCTAGAACTGAAAAATTAAAAAAAAAATGCTCCTGGAGTCCGCTTTCTATACCTAAATCCACACGACAAAATTATTTTTTGAAAAACCTGTGCAATTTATCAAAATTCTGCATTTTCTCAGTTTAGACAAGTCCTGATTCTGTGCTGGTGGGTCCTGATACGGTGCTGGTGATTTTGGGTAAAAGGTTGGTCATATTTGAAACAAACGTTACAGAATCAATAAAATTGGGCAGATAATTGTATTCAATCGGATTTGTGACTTCTATTTTTACTTTTGTGCATCCATTTGGCTGTTTAATAAGCTTTTTCAAATAATCGTAACTTATATTACATAAAAGGGCATCTTCTGCCCAATATCAGATGAAAATATATCTAATTAGAATAGTTTTATTTAAGATATTAAATGCCCTTAAATGGATGATTCTCTACATAATATGCCAACTAAAACAGTTTTAAAATGTGCTTAAGGTAAAACGACATTTATAACGACAATAAAAGATTGACTGGTTTATTTCAGTTAAATATACGAGGTTATATGATCGAACTACTGGTGCCTCTAATTTCTTCCTTAATATATACATTGTCTCCAATACATTTCGACTATATAAAAAAAAACGACCTAGACTTGCTTTTTATACATGGCTGATAAAATCTTACTAGAATGGAACAAGATGTGAACAATTGCAAGTTAAAGTATGACCTTCAACAACGAGCAAAAAACATAACGAATACTAGCTATAAAAATGTAAACGATTAAAAAATGAAAACCTTCGACCTGATTTGAAATACAACTTTGAACAAAAAAACAAATATGACAGATAGCAACCATCGACAACCACTGGTTTTGGACACTCGTGACAGGGCTTAACATGTTTGTTTGCGCTCCACACACCTTTCTCCCCCTCCACCCACCCAACCCTTCCTTCTTTCCTCCTTCAGTGGTGTAACAACACAACACTAAGCACACAAAATAATAACATAAAGACACAAATTATTGAACCACGAGTACTCGCAGCTACTGAAAGATAGTTCAAAGCCGCATTTTCAACTAAAAGATAAACCAGGCATTATAAAGGCATGTGGAAGATACTAAGTAGTATTTTACAGTTCAATTTATTGATGATAAAGGGGTGGAGATTGCATTGCGGTTGACATAGGATAAGAAGAAATTGATAGTAGTTTTTGGCGAAAGACTTTCAACCTTCTTTGCATTAAATTCTCAAAGTTTCCATGTTGCCGTAAATGGTAAAATCCTCAACAAAATCTCAATAACTTTGTTGGAACGAATAAAAGTTTTACATCAAATTTTAATGGACTTTGATCCACTTTTTGCCTCCCACCATGACGAGCCATGTGAGCTGTCGGTATCATGTTGCACCTACCGCCCGTAAACTTTCACATTTCCATCTTCTTTTCTGAAATATTTTACCCAATTTATAGGTGACAGGATTATTATCACAGTAATTGGTGTTACCAATGTATCGAACATTTATAAAAAAAATTCCACAATACTATATTCATTTAGTGTGTCAATTTGTTTAGGGACCGGTCAACATTTATTGGGGGGGGGGGGGGGGGCGGTGCAATTCATATTTCTTCCTTAAAAAAATCTATGCCCTACCCTCTGAATATACCAAAAAAAGTTGATGTCCTATATGAAATATCTACTAAATAAGTATATGTCCTATCTAATCTATGAATAAATCAAACAGACTTTAACTTCATTTTTATCAGATTAACAATTTGTATTGTCTTTTTTTAATATATATTTTTTTTCTGTCTTTTGACTTTGTTTTTTTTCCTTAATTTTCTAGTCAGAATGTTTTATTGTTAAATAGTTTGCCTTATTTTTAAAGATGCATATTTTATTCAATCCTACCTTTATTTAATGATTTGCATTTGGTTAATTTGTACCACACTGATGGCAATACATCATATCACTTATTAAAAGCTCCATCAATGTTCCCTTTTTACATTTATTTATTGTTGTTTATTTTGTTTTTATCAATTTTATGTTTTTTTTTGTTATTATTTATTTTTTATACATGTATATTTTTTTTCAACCTTTTTAAAATCATTACATGATTGTTCTATATTAAAACATAATATTAATGTCTAGACTTGAAATTGTATTTCCATTGTTGTTACTTGTTTGTTCCTCAATTAATCTTGTTTATTTTGTTGTAATTAAATTTGTATAGCCTATTTTCTACTTTCATACATATGCCGTAAAGATATTGCTGTCCTAATAGTACTGAAAACTAAAAAAGTAAAAGTCCTATCAAAAATTAAGTTAGAAAAAATGTGTGTCCTACTGCGTTTTGCACCGGTCCCAACCCCCTAATAAGTATTGACCGGTCCCTTAGACAAATCAAAACTGCAAAAACTTCGGATACAAGATAGTCTTTTTTTTAAATGTCATTATTATCTGTCGATTTCTAGATTTATACAAAGTATTTATTTCAGATGACATAGACTTCACACCCCGGTGACCTTGCTACCCTTCATATATTAATATACATACATAAATAAACAAACTAAAGGCTGCAACTGGTATTTTTGCATTTAAAATGATTCATTGCAACAAGAATATTTGTGTTGAATGGAAACTGTGTGGGTCAAAATCTTGTATTGCTGATAAATGTTGCTGGACCAAGTTTCGGTATCTGATCTGAATTTTCTGAGTGCAAGGTAGATAGACATTGGCCTGTTGAATATTTTACTCGGTAAGTTTTGCTCCAACTGCTTGAACTTTTGCGATGTAAACTAAAAACTCGAATATATTTTAACAGACAGTGGTCATGTTTGTTGATGTATATTGTTTTTCCTAGATTCACTCTGGAAAATTCATTTGGTCAAGTAATTTGAGAGAAGATTTTTTTTTAATTACGGACGCCAAGTCAATAGATCACACGGCCCCTCGATACAGTTGAGCTTAGAGCGAAACGGGTTAATAACCTGTTGAAATTAAACCAAGTTTTGTAAAGTTTGTATATTTGGTTTGTTTAAAACTGTTTTATGGCTTTTAAAAGTTAAATGTACATTTTAAGATTTTTTTCTTCTAATATACTTGTTTATACTCAATTGGTAGTATTACGAGATATTGTAATTTTTCTAATTAAAGGCACATATAACAAAACGGCCGATTTCGGTAGGTGCAAATACTTCTGGATTTTTAAGATGCATAAGCATCAATTTAACTGAAAAAAAACATACACGAAAAGATAAAATATTGATCTTTTTTGTGTGTGTGTGTGTGGGGGGGGGGGGGGGGGGGTCTAAAAACGGTCAATTATCTTATCGTAAAGAGACAGTCGAGTACACATTTTCAGTGACGTTCAAGGCGTGTTTGAGTTGATTGTTTTGTCCTAAAAACGTATAAAATAAAAAAAAAATGTTTGATATATCTGGCTTTAGATTCGATTTTTTAAAATATATATTAAAGCTAAATGTTAATATAATAATACTGATATTTCACAGTATCAAAAAAAGAAATAAATTGGCGAAGTGAAAAGTTACCTTTGTAACGAGTCATTACTAAAGAGAAGGTGTTTGAAACACAAAAATAAAAAGCTTCGTGCTATTACAAATATTTGACTAAAAGTGTATTTCTTAGTCTGGTATTTTGTTTTTTCGTTCACTTCTTTTTCACTAATTTTCAATTAAAACTTACTAATTTAGGAATATTTTATTTTTATTCGTGAAATATATTTAAAAAAAAAGAACAGTAGAACACACCGTTCACTTACTCCCCCTTAATTCTTTATCAAAAATCCTTGACAACAGACTTTACTTTTGGATCTTTAAAATGCATAACTTACAAAATCTTGTTTTTGTGTGTGTTATCTAGTCTTCATTCTCTGACAATTTCTAGTCTGCCCTTCCATGAAATATTTGCATAATTTGTTTAGTGCTTTATTTCACCTCGAAAATTCCCCATGACAACCGATCAGACAATAATTTTATGTTGACAAAAGGCTTAAAGTTACAGCAAATGATGCTTAATAGCTAATAGATACATTTTTCTTTTAAAGTACAACTTTTAAATCTTACGGGAACCCCCCTTCCCCTCTTGCAAAATGTTTTTTATGGTAAAATTATTATCATCTGCAGTAATAAAATCGTTCCTGATCATCTGCATCAAATTATTTTTATCAACAATTTTAGAATTTCAAAACTATTCCAAGCTTAACAACTTTCACCGTGACCTCCCTCTTCCTTACTCAAAAAAAAAAAAACAAAAAAAAAAAACGCAATATTATCGTCATCCTTTTAGTAAACACTAAATTGTTACAGAGGACACATGATTCTTACGCGCAGAAACAGGCTGAGATTCATTTGGTTGAATAAAAAGAAAAGTATCTACAGTATCGTACAAATTTGTCAGAGAAACAATATCCAAGATGCTTAGGCTACAGTGAATTTATTATCTAAACTCATCTAAGAAGTGTTCAGGCTCACCTGATAGTTTGCCATGATCAACTTAGGTTGTGCTTGATTTTCATATGATGAAGACATAACCGTTCAATCAATTTAATTGAGGTCTGGAGCTGGCATGGGAGTAACTGCTAGTAGTCCCTTGTTAATTTATGTATCATTGTCATTTTGCTTAGTTTCTTTAGTTACCTTTTCTGAAGCGCCATTGGTGGACGTCGGCTGTTTTCTGCTCTTTGATCAAGTTGTTGTCTATAATACATTCCCAATTTCTGTTTTCAATTTTATTAGAAAAAAGTCCTTTATTCTATATTTATGCTCTCCATTTTTATGCCAAACCTTTTACATTTTGATTTTCGGGTCATTGTTGGAGATCGTACGGTGACGTATAGTTGTTTTAACACCTACTTCAATTGGTTTCTGATGGAAATTTGTCCATTGGCAAACATACCACATAATCTTTTATACATAGGTATTGGATATTTTACACCGTTTTTTGATGGTCATGCAAAAGGATTGTAATCCCGCAAATCGTATGCATGTTTTCTTATCTCGAAAGGGGGCAAGAGGGGTTCAATTAACAGGTCAATATTTTTTTATTTTACTCAAATCAGATTAAAGTAAATTTATCAGCATTTTAAATCATCTTAAATGAGAAAACAGAAAACAGTGAATTCAAAAATAAAAAAAAACAGTAAACAGGGGTCATTTTGCATAGGCGGATCCAGGGGGGGCCATGGGGGGCCAGCCCCCCCCCCCCTTTCGTGGGAAAAATTTGGTTGATTATATAGGGAATCACTGAAGCATGACTGAAACGGGCCTGTCAGTGCCCCCCCCCTTTTATGAAAATTTCTGGATCCGCCACTGTGGTTTGTCCAGCTATCTCCTCCTACAGTTAAATCATCATATATATTGAAAAAATTATAATTTCCTATGGTTTGTGTCTTACAGACAGCATAACAATTTCAAGTTTTTTTTTTGCCATTTTTAAGGAGCTTCATTCATGATAAAGGCAGAGTTTTTACAAGTATCACTTAAAGGGGGCCCTTTGATTGGTATGTAGTTATATCATGACAAGTTACAGATCAAGTTATAATTAGAATTTTGGTCTGGTCTAATGATTTTGTGGCATAGTTTTTATGGTCCTTGACTTTGATGCTAAATGGTATAATACATTTGTAATATGCAGCTGAAGGAAACAAAATATCAATTAAGGTAAATTAATTTGAACATGCACAATAACAATCATGTGTAAATTCACTAATCCCACCATATTCTATAAATGCCTACTCTAAGTCAGGAGCCTATAATTCATTGCTGTCTGCCATATTTGATTTTCATTTATTGTTTTGTCTTTAATTAGGGCATTTCTGTTTTTTGTTTGCATGGACACACATTTGGTCATCTTTTTAGCCAATTATAACTGACTACAGTATGGGTTTTGCTCATTTTTGAAGGTTGTATGGTGACCTATAGTTGCTTACACCCCTAGTCATTTGGATTCTGTCAGCTACTAGTAGTTGTTTCTATTGGCAATCATACCACATCTCCTTATTTCATACAAAAGTCTGGATAGGGTTTTGGGGTCTTTCATTCAATGTCATTTCTGTATTGTTCAAAAATTTAGGTCATTTTTTCTGTATTCTTCATATATTTCCCCATTATTTTTCAATCACTCAATACAACACTCCATTATTCTATATTCTAAAAGCCGAAGATTTATTTAAATCCATGTATTTCTAAGGGAAAAATAATAATGATCGGGGGGTTCACTGTGGCTTTCCCTTGATCTTTTTCATATATAGTCATACGTAGTAGTTAGATTAGAGTCTTGTTTAATCTTTCCTAATAACAAAACAAAAAACAAAAAACAAAAAAAAGATTCAAAATGCTGACAATAATTTAATAGTTTTAAAGGATCAGATGTACTAAAAAAATCTAAATGCTGTTAATAACTTCTGTATAAAAAAAGTTCGTATATCAATTTTGTGTGTTGGATTTGAATTTTCAGTACTAGTATTAGGTTAAATTTTGCATAGAATCATGCACTGCCGTCCGTGTTTATATATTGTGTTTCTTTAGCTACTGTTAAACAATTTTGGTTGTGAAAGTAAACAATTCATAATTTTCTTTTGGTACCAGTATTATTTTGAAAACGTCCGTTATGATATGAAAGTGATGATATTGGGTATGGTTACAAATGAGACACCTATAGCCACCAAAGACATCAGGACAAGGCTATAAACTACGGGTCGTCGTACTGCCTTCAACAATAGTTTTGTATATATGATCTTCCCCAGTTTTTGGTTGGGTTCGTGTTGCTCAGTCTTTAGTATTCTATTGTTTGTGTGTACTATTAATTGTCTTTCGGTCAGTTTTCGTGTTTTGCCATGGCATTGTCAGTGTGTTTTTGACTTGTGAGTTTGACTATCCATCTTTCGTCTCTCTTTTATGTATGCAAGACTGTCCTTCATGTAATACAATGACGTCAATGTGAAACAATTAGAATGAGAAGGTTCACGACATGTTAAGCTTTTAGCATTGAAGGATCGAAAAACAATCATGACAAACAAAGGGTTATAACGACAACCACTTGGCCAAAGGCTTCTTCCTGGCTTCGGAAAAGTTCAGTATATTTCTGTAGGCGCTGATCCCCTCTTCTAACCTTGAACTGTCGGTGTCGTGTACCAGTATAACATTAGAACAAATAGCAAAAAAATATTTGAAAAAAGTTTGAATTGTCAGAATTGAACCAAGCACAAAAAAAACCTAACACAATGACAAAAGACAAAAAGTAAATAGAAAAATAAAGGATATGTTATTCAAAACACGATCTTAACTAAAAGGGAACATATTTTCAAACATTGAATTGACAACAAAGTGGGAGTATGAAAATTGTATGCCATGATCAAGTATTAGAATGATAAATAAAAAAATCAGGGTATGATTTGGCTTTTCGCAGAAATTGTTTTAAAAGACATTGTCGAAATTATTAATAACTTTAATATTTTGGTATTTTTAATATTAATGAAGTCAACATATGTTTACACCAACAGCTAATGGGTAAGTTTCTCAAGAAATATGTTGGTTAAAATAGTGCATTCAAAAACAGATATTCCAGAATTCGACCGACTTTATCTGCCGAGCTAGCCTCCTAAATTTGAACAAACAGTTGTTATTGAATATATTTACAGAAATCAAACTGTGATATCATATATCGAACGATTTGCAATCTGTAACACTGCACATTGTGAAAATCAGAAAAAATATAATGGTTTTACTACAAAAAGTTACCAGTAATTTCAAGTACCTGCCACTTTTATACGCACAAACGTCACACACAGCACCAGTTTTGATGACGTCATTCGGATAAACGTTACAATTTGAAAATAAAATAACAATTGTTTTTTTTTTAATGTCAACCATGTGAACTAATTTCACTAAGTTAATTTAATAAATAAAGGCATACATAGTTTATAATTGGAGTATAGCTTGTGTAAAAATTTGCACGTTACCTCTAAAAAAATTGTTTTCAACCAGGAAAATTCAATATATATTTGTAACTTTTAGGGTTATTCTTGCATAACAGAACAAAGTCAGTTATTTTTCTTCAAACCTGTTATGGTTTCGGCAGTAAAATGATGTTTTTTATATATACATTTTTAATGGTTTGTGGGTTCTGCTAAAAAGCGACAAAAATGTCGTTTTGGCGTGCTAGCGGTAAACGACAAAAATGTCGTTTTGGCGCCGAAAGGGTTAAAGGAAGGTTGAGTATAATGTACTATATAATATGGTGCTAAATTTTCTTTGATTTCGACAGCCAGCAACCGATGTAAAATTGTGTATGCTTCTTTTACAGTGATGTTTAACTGGCGTTATTCTTAAATAATCTAATTTTGGATGTAACGCGTCTTCTGATTGGCTGACGTTGTTTTGTTTATCAGCTCATAGACATAATTAAGTCTCCCAAACGAAGTTTGGGAAGACTTCTTCTTCTTCTTCTTCTTCTTCTTCTTCTTCTTCTTCTTCTTCTTCTTCTTCTTCTTCTTCTTCTTCTTCTTCTTCTTCTTCTTCTTCTTCTTCTTCTTCTTCTTCTTCTTCTTCTTCTTCTTCTTCTTCTTCTTCTTCTTCTTCTTCTTCTTCTTCTTCTTCCGCCGCTTTTAAATTTGAACTTGTCCGCACCCGTTCTCCAAAACCGCTTGTCAGATTAACTTAGGGTTTCACAATATGTTAGACTAACATGTCTAGTGGTGCAATCAGGGTTTTGTTTGTGCAATGGGGTTTATAAAGGGGTACTTTGAGGGGCAAAAAGAAAAGAGGGTTTTACTATAGAACCCTATGTGATTTTATTTTTTAAAATTTTCAAATGATTATAAATTGAAAACCGTTTGTGATAGACACAATCTTTTTAATTGAAAATGTTCTAAATGATAAAGCCCGTTAAATGAAATACAGGGTTAGTCCCCAGGGGTCACCCCCACCCCCTGCCATTTAAGAAAGTTCTAATACCTTGTGAGTGGTCGAGATCCCCACCCCTAAACCATATATATTTTGGTTTGTTATGCTAAGATGGTTTGAATGATATACAGGGTTAGTCTCCAGGGGTCATCCCGACCCCCTGCCATTTGAGAAAGTTCTAATAGCTTGTAAATGGTCGAAATCCCCACCCCTAAACCATATATATTCTGGTTTGTCATGATAAAGCACATCAAATGTTATACAGGGTTAGTCCCCATAGGTCACCCCCACCCCATGCCATTTAAGAAAGTTCTAATATCTTCTAAGTGGTCAAGATCCCCACCCCTAAACCATATATATTCTGGTTTGTCATGCTAAGATGGTTTGAATGATATACAGGGTTAGTCCCCAGGGGTCATCCCGACCCCCTGCCATTTGAGAAAGTTCTAATATCTTGTAAATGGTCGAGATCCCCACCCCTAAACCATATATATTCTGGTTTGTCATGATAAAGCACATCAAATGAAATACAGGGTTAGTCCCCAGGGGTCACCCCACCCCCTGCCATTTAAGAAAGTTCTAATACCTTCTAAGTGGTCAAGATCCCCACCCCTTAACCATATATATTCTGGTTTGTCATGCTAAGATGGTTTGAATGATATACAGGGTTAGTCCCCAGGGGTCATCCCGACCTCCTGCCATTTGAGAAAGTTCTAATATCTTGTAAATGGTCGAGATCCCCACCCCTAAACCATATATATTCTGGTTTGTCATGATAAAGCACATCAAATGAAATACAGGGTTAGTCCCCAGGGGTCACCCCAGCCCCTGCCATTTAAGAAAGTTCTAATATCTTGTAAGTTGTCAAGATCCCCACCCCTAAGCCATATATATTCTGGTTTGTCATGCGAAGATGGTTTGAATGATATACAGGGTTAGTCCCCAGGGGTCATCCCGACCCCCTGCCATTTGAGAAAGTTCTAATATCTTGTAAATGGTTGAGATCCCCACCCCTAAACCATATATATTCCTATTTGTCATGTCTCGAACATTTGAATGACGTATACGGTCAGTCCCCAGGGGTTCCCCCCACCCCCAATGTTCTAATATCTTGTAAATGGTTGAGATCCCCACCCCTAAACCATATATATTCCTGTTCGTCATGTAACGAGCATTTTAATGACGTATAGGGTCAGTCCCCAGGGGTTCCCCCCACCCCCAATGTTCTATTATCTTGTAAATGGTCGAGATCCCCACCCTTAAACCATATATATTCTCGTTTGTCATGCCAAGATGATTTAAATGATAGTCAAGGTTAGTCCCCAGGCATCACTAATGCATATTACTTTACTGGACCAAACCAATTTTCACTGGACGTTGCCCAATGTCAGGCGACCCTGGGAATTACAAATTATGGGAGCTTCGTTTGGGAGACTTCGTAACAGCATCCTGTTACAATCATTTCTTGTTTTGTCATGTGACCGTGACGTCATCAACGTTTTTTCATGGTTTAATCAGGTTTAAAATGGAATTTAGAATTATAAGAAATGAGTGTAATATTTTTTCTGTCTATTCGAAATAACATAAAAAATGTGGTGCACACTTTAAAATAATTCGCTACGCGGGTTATTCAGTGTGCACCACATTTTTGATGTTATTTCTTCATAGACAGAAAAAATATTACAGTCATTCCTTAAATAACGTTTGATATTTCAACAAATATGATTACTCTACGAATCACACGTGTTCATGTGTTTGTGCCCCCCTCCATACCCCTTCTGCGAGATTAATAGTTATCTTATATGAAAATTTAAACTTCATAGTAAAACTAAATTTTTTTCTAAAAAAAAAAAGTTGACCGGACGGATTTCACATTCGCCGATGTACGCTTTGATTATACTGAAATGATCGACAAAAAGTGTTATAAATATCTCTTTTGTTTTTAAATATTTTTTTTCTTCGTGAAACTAAGAAATCTTCGAAATCAATAAATATGTTAATATATGAAAAGTTTTTCTACAAAAAAAAGTTGAGCTGACGGATTTCGCTACAAATTATGAAGACCAGGACTGAGTTGCTCAAAACGTTGGATAAAGTAATCCACTGGATAGCCTATCCACTGGATAGCATATCCAATGGATAAACAGCCTATCCATTGGAAAGCTATCCAGCTGTTATTTTGTTGTTCAACCACTGGATATCTTTCTAAATATCTAATCCATTTAAAAGAGGAAGTTCACAGGACAAAAAATATCATCAAATACTAGAGAATTACCAATATATTAAAGAGACAGCGCTTTGCAGTTATTCAAAAGTTGCCTATCGAACTATGATTTGAAAAATTATCAATTTACAGCATGTGAAGGATTTAATTTTCTTACCATTTTAGTACTATTTTCGTTATTTTTAAATGAAATAGAAGACAATTATGCGTAGTTAATGTTCAAAGTTTGAATATTATTGAAAATAAGTTGGGGAGTATTGAATAAAAGTGATATACTTGCAGAATAAAAGTAAATTTATTTTATCATATGTAATTTCACTCGAAAAAACAGGGTCTACTTTCGAAAAAGTGGAACGATTCACTCTGAAAAACACAATCTCAACCGGACACTATGCCTACTGTGTAGCTAGTGAGTGTTTACTAGCTGTGTAAGCTTAGCATGTTTATGGAGCAATCTACCAACCAAAATTTAATCAATTTTGAGAGTCACTTAAATATTATCAATTTTAACAAACGAAGAATTTTTACTTAATTTAGGTTTAGTAACCGCAGGATAGAAACTGGGAGACAAGAACACAAACTAAATGGTGCCTCTGGAAATCTTTAGCTTAGTGCTGTTCATATGTGAAAGGTTATCTATATGTCAACATTGGTCGCATAACTAAACATAATGTGTTCTAGAGAGCAATCTTTATGATTCACCAAGATTATAACGCTTATAAAATTTATTTCAAAAGTTTCCAAACCTGAGAAACATGAATAAAAATCTCTTGACTTGGATCATGAAAAATAAAGATTTAGATTTTATTTAATTGAGTCTTATAAAAAAAATCCAGATGAGACAGAAAAAAACAGAGATATAAGTTACACTAACAAAAAAAGAGGCGGATATTTCCAAGGGTATATTCAAAATTCATAAGTCGAAGAAAACTGACAAGGCCATGGCAAAAAAAAAAACGAAAAGGCAAACAACTCTAGCTAGTAAACACTTCATCAAACGACTGAGCAAGACGAACCCCACAAAATCAGGGTGTAATATCAGGTGTTCAGAAAGCCGGGGTAAATAGATCCCGCTCCTCCAGTGGCACACGTCAATGACGTGTCTCATGTTGCTCATGGTAAGCAGAAATTCGGTGAATAGGGACTTTGAAAGATTAGTTTCAAGCAGAAAATCAGCTAACTAGGATACCCTCTTATCAGATGTTACTTAATTACCTACTTTCTTAATAACGACTAATAAAAACAAAAAAGAAAAACAACACATGGTCTGTTAGGTAGCCGTATTTAGTATAATTTAGGGTGCCACATATGGAGCAGGGTCTGCTTACCCTTCCGGAGCACCTGACATTACCCAAAGTTTTTGGTGGGGTTCGTGTTGCTCAGTCTTTAGTTTTCTATGTTGTGTTTTTGTATTGTTTGTCTGTTTGTCTTTTTCTTTTTTATCCATGGCGTTGTAAGTTTATTTTCCCCTAATGAGTTTGAATGTCCCTTTGGTATCTTTCGCCTCTCTTTTAGGACAGAAGCAAACAGGGGAGGGGATTTCAAGCTTGGAGTACCACCAGGATGACCCCTAACTTAAACAAAGATATAAAAGACGGCTTATAATTTAGAGAGCAGGGTCAAAATATCATGGTATTCGCTACTATTGACCTTGGTCTATTTGTTTTGTACTGTTCCGACGTTGAGGCTTATTCATTTGTTATTATGCCTCAAATGTGCATTGGCTGATGATAACCTTACAATTGTTTATCCTAAAAAAAGTATGAGCTGAAAATATTTCATGATTGTTACAATGACATATTTTTAAATATTTTAATGAGTGTAAACTACATTTGCACTACTAACACTATAATAATGCACATGTAAAGAGCCCCAGCGGAGCGAGGCGAAATTTTTTTTGGACCATTTTATGCAGAAAATTATATTTTTTTCACACATTTTTCCTGAATACATGTGTACTACCCCCAGAATCCGACACTAGTTAGATTTTTGTTTCAATTCCATAAATAAGTGCCTTGAAAATATTGAATATGGTTCCAATTATAATTTATTTACAAAATTAACAATTCAGATTATTTACAACAAAAAGTTCAGCTATCTTCCCTTAACAGATGCAAATTTTGTAATTATTTCTTTTTCGTGACGAGTAACATATCTAAAAGATTGATCCATCAGTAACCAGATTAATGAACAGTTTGTCTTTGGCAGCTTTATCTGCGAAGACAGTACAACTTCCGAAACAGAGTGCGTCAGTAAACATCGAAAGTCTTAGCCATGGATTCTCTTTAAACCAAAATGCATCCAGTTTTCTCTCCCGACCATAGATAACCCTACAATTTAACCAAAACTTTAAATCATGGATTGTGCCATTATATATTCCATATTTTTAAATACAAGCAAAAAGAAGACTGTAAATTGAAAGCAAAGCTCAATACATGATACTCACATTCCCACTAAGCCCAGACCCCTAAGTATATATAAGCATGGGGGTCACTTATATATATATTTGGCATACCTGAGGCTGTGTAGCTTTGAATTTCAATATAACCAACAATTCATACATTTCCAATAGAATTTTATTGTTTTCTTGAAACTACCATCATTCAATTAATAAATATATAATGTATAAGCATCCCTTTTATATTTGACAGCTCAAAAACGGACCCATTACAGTGGCACTTCTGTCTATGGAACTTTGGAATATAAGAACCAGTGACCCCCTTTTCCCGGAATTTGAGCCTCCCCATGGGGATTTTGATTTATGATTACTTAGCCTTTTTAGGTCTTTTAGTGGTGATATTGCCAAAACATGTGAAAATGAAATTAATATTTGTACCTAGATGGAAACGGGTATTTATAAGCCCAGGAATGATCGGGGGGGGGGGTTACTTATATTTTTAGTGGTACGAGTGTGCCGCAAAACAGGGTAACTTTTTCATGCCCTGTTGGTAAGAACAGGATCCCTTTTTCATGTCCTGCTGGTTAGAACAGGGTCTTTTTTTAAACAAAGTATTTGTCTAGAACAGGATCGCTTATTTAACTGTTTAAGATGTACCATCTAGAACCCCGGTCTAGAACAGCATCTATTTTATACGGTCTAGAACAGGATCATTCCCGGTGCATATTTCTTCCGAGCGTGTCTAGAACAGGGTATACATTTTCTGAGCGTGTCAATATTTCTGTTTAGAACAGGGTATGTTTTTCAATGTTTTCTGGTTAGAACAGGGTATGGTTTGGCAAGTGCTGTCGGCACAGTTATACCCGAAAGGATAGTTATAGTAACCCCCCGGGGTACGGCAGTGGCGTAGCTTGCATGTATGCTCAGATGCTCAAGCATCCACATCATTTTGACAAAAAAATAAAAAATAAAAAAAAATATACAATTCCATATAATCGCATATGTTCGCATCAGATAAACGCGTAGGTCTCCGAATGTTACAGGGGTAAGGATATATATGAGAGCAACGCCAAATCATTTTCGAAGCATGTGTTCCTCATTTAGTTTATGTAAACAAGATGGAAAAGCAGAAAAATGTTCTCGACTTTTTTTCGTAAAAAGTCTACGTCATCGGCTACTGAAGACGAATTAATCAAAACTCAATTTGTGACAGAGTGAGATCCCCGTGCCGTACGTCTTTTTTCCCCGATTCACGGTTCACCAATTAAGCCGCTATTCATTTATTGGTTAATATATTTGGCGGGTAAATTCTATTGTTCTATTTTTTCTTATGAGGGAAGTCATGCTTTTGGAGTTTACACCTTACACTGAACTGGTTGTTTGAAAATTAACAACAATTTAATATCTTGACTTTGTGGTTGGAAATTTATTATCAGTCAGGTCAGTCTTATATTCTTTCTTTACTGACATCACAAAAATGGCCCTGTTTAACTGTGTAATTTAATGTTTACACATTATGAATGTGTAGCTTGAATGTCGAGAACGAGTTAAAACACATGAATACTTTATATGTTACGACCACTTTTAAATATATTTAGGGGACAACCATTGTTTTCTGGTGAGGTATTTTTTTCTCGGACGAAAGTTTCATTTTTGCCTCCTGCTGGGCCTTTTGTTCAAAATTGTTTACTAGCCTGAATTTTGTTCGGCAGAACATTCATATCCTTCCTGTTTATGGCTAAATTATGTCTTTTATTGTAACCAGTCCAGGATATTCATTTCGAGTCCAAAATCATCCTGCCAATAAAAGTTGACACATTTAAATGAGCGAATATGCAGATCGAGTAGACCGGTATGAATGCTGTAATTTAAGTGTAATTCGATTAGTGTAAAAAATTAAAGAACGCAGAAATTACCGTCCCGCCACTCTGTTGTTGAATTATTTTTTTTAATCAACTGATCAATACAAATGGCAATTACTAGATCCTAAAGACTGCTGCAATTTTTTTTATAAAAAAAAATAATTGAAAAGATATATGAGCCATGAATGTGTACCATTTGCAATAAGAAAGTAGGTTGATACTTTTAAAATATCTTCCATTTGAGGAAATTATTTACTATTTGAGGAATTTTTTCCCATTTGTTGTATTTTCCGAATTTAATCCAATTGAAAACCTTGTAACATAGGTTTATGTTACTTCATCCCAAAATGTAATGTATTGAAATGCAGCGAGGTGAGTAATATATTTCCTCCTTAAACAGATCATTCTAACTTAATTTTCAACTTCACTGACTTTTATGATTTACATCTCATTTCAGTTTTTGGATTCTAAGTTTGAGAGTTGAGGTCATCTTATATAATGGTGTTATTACGTATCTAGTGAGTACGGAGTGAGGATATATCAATTTTCCCCCAATGGAAGCCTGGCAAATAGAGCTGAGTGACAGTATAACAACTTCCCCCATGGTAGCCCTTGTGAAAAGGATATCTGAGAAACAGTATAGAAACTTACCCAATGGTAACTCCCATTAATACAGCATTTTTTTTAAAATATAAAATATCAGAAAGTAGGGGCCGTGGTACTTTGGATTTCTCTACCATTAAAAACTGGCCAGAGATATAGCCAAGAGTCCTGAAAGTGGCTTTAAATGTTAGTGTTCAATCAATCATTAGAAATTAGTGAAACACATATGGATTGGTGTTTGTGTCCAGTGGCAACTATTACATACATATTCAGGACGAGAACATGGAAGTTAACCTGCATGTACTAGACTCACAATTGACTTTAAGCTTGCAAAGTTCACAAGTCAACAGTCTGAAGGAAGACCTTGGACACATAACCAGAAACATTCCGACTCCAAACAATTATTTTTTTATCACTGAAATTGCTTTTTGACCTTGTTGAGAATTGAACCTACAACCTCTTGCACACTGCCAGGTTGTGTTTACTGATCAGTGAAGATGTGGTGTTTACTGATCAGTGAAGATGTGGTGATGATGACTCATCAGTGTCTTAATTAAATTGGATAACATTCTTAAGAAAAAAAGTTGAATAAAACATATAAACTTTATATGATTTTTATAGAAAAACATACTTTAGCTGAAAAAAAACATAAAATTGTCACAGTTTTAAACATGAACTATAAAACCAATACTTTAGAGAAACCCAACAACGTGGCAGAGTAAGCAATGTTTGTACATGTGTTACACAGCTCTTGCAGTTTCTGAGAGATATGGTAAGACCGGTTATAATTGAACATGGTAAGTAATTTTTTGTGGCATAATTGATACTACAAGTAAATACAATCAAAGTACTGAAGTACTGAACATCGGATGACTGCAAGTTTTTGTGGATGGTCACAAGCACTTGTCTCACAAAAAAAATCACATCTCTATACCTGAAAGTGAGGTTAATGTACAGATAGATTTTTTTTTCTTAGACAAGTTCATGCGTGGATGATAAATAAATGACAGGGAATTCAACTTCACCGTAATAAATATGATATTGAAGTGATACAAATCAGTATACTCTGGTTTGTTGTTATATATTATATTAATACTTGTATATTACAGTTACATGTATATATAATTTTCATCCATTTGTATATCATTCTATTCTACTATATTAATAATAGTGCAGTGCAAGTGCATGGTGGACACTTCTGTAATAATTCGATTTTTCTAATTGATTGGATTTGAGTAGGCATTCTGTACAAAACTATAAAATTTTTATCACATGATTTTTATACACCTGTTTATGGGACGTATTATGGTATACTGTTGTCCGTCTGTCTGTTGTCAACGTGTCTGACAATAACTAAAAAACACTTTAACCAATTGTAATGAAACTTTAGTGAATTGTTTATATCTATTCAAGTAAGCTCCCCTTTGATTTTTCGGGCTTATCATATTTGCACTCATGACACAGCTCATTTTTTTAATATGCATCTAATTAGAAACCTTCTCATTGGCCTATAATATTTCAGATTGTTTCTTTTTCAGTTCCTAAGGTACTTTAATTTTTGTTTACAAGTTGACATTTAGTCAATGGGAGATAATTCTGACCACAAGATGTTTATTTTTATTCATCGTGTGGTAAACAGATTGATTCTTCCAGATTAATTAGTAAACTTTTATTTCAATTGATAGTTTTCGTAAAGCTATTTCTGTAAATTCAGAAATTATTGTGTACATTTATTATTGCGATTTTTGAAGAATGGACAAAAATGCGTGATTAATAATTGCAATTTAAGGAAAAACCACATACAGATTTATGAATCAGATATCAGAATGCAAGTTCTTATTATAGGGATACTCACCTAGTTGCATTATTCGCATTAAAGGGGCATAAGCTGTTAAATTCATGTTCACCGATTTGACTCAAATTCTTATATTCGACTTATAACATACTAAAACGCATGTCCTAACAAACAGAAATTGAAATTATTGCATTACCCTTAGCCATGCTTACATCAATGAAAGATTTTGTTTGCATTTTTCCAAAACATGAAGTATATGATGTAGGATGTCATTGTTAAAACACAAGTCATTATGAGTAACAGCATGGAGACTCCCTATTAGAGCACGTACTAACATGTCCAGAGTGTTTCCTACATCATACAACATCTTGCTTAGAATGTAATGTCCTTATATTCATCTTTTCAAAGAAGGACTTTTATTTAAAAGGATTTTTATAATACTCATTTCTTCTCTAAACGACTACCACACAAAAAACTGCACCTTGACTGATACATGGACTAATGACAAAATATATAAATGATATGTCACTAATGACCACAGTTAGAAGGTCCACCAGTGGTAGCACCTCTTGAGGGAGGTTGCAGGATGAAATCACATGTTTGTTAGTTGCATCGAACTATTCAGTTCATTAAAACATCTGACTGACTTTGACTGTAGACATCCTGAGTATAAATGAGTTTGTTTCAAACAGATATTTCAAGTGTTAACAAGATTTTAGTTCAATATTTATTAAAGGTTTCATTTAAAAATTTTCATCATTGAAAAGGCAAGCAGAGTACATTTTTTTTTTCAGTATAACTTTTTATTGAATCAGTAATCTGTTTGTTTACTGGTAAACATTTGAAAAGTACCACAGCGACTGAAAAAGAACCAATCATTGTCAAAATGTTGGAAAATATTTTAAAATAATGTGCAACTTTAAAGTTGTGTAAGAAATGTCAATACGGTACCAATAATTTTATTTATTTTGTATAATCAGTCTCTAAAGATACTGAACAGATGACTTCATATTTGGTCTGCAGCTCAACAGTGACTAGTTGTAACCTGTGAGCACATTTCAGATCTGTCGTTCGCCTACTTCCTGTTTGCCTATACTTTGAATTTTTCAATATATATGGTATGAACTAAATAAAATGTTTCATCCTCAATCTTTTTTCAAAGACTACACAACTAAAGCATGTATATATATCCAACTACAATTTTAACTATAATCTATCTGGTGGATTTTTTTTTAAATTATCAATGAAAATTGGGTGATTTCTGTAGAATCTTTTGGTAAATTATGTATAAAAATGTTGTGATTTCTGTAGATTCTGAATAATAATAACTTTTTTTTATTTCCAATTATACCAAGGATGGAAGAAGAACCAACAGAAAGTGAAAAGACTTGAAAAAAATGTAGGCAGTGTAAGTAATATAAAGTAATTTTGCTGTTTGTGGTGTTTCCTTTAATTAGCTTGTTACCTCCAAATGGGATGACAGTCATCGATGTTGAGATGGCCTCCGTCGCTGCCTCTGATGTCTGTAGATTCTGAATAATAATAACTTTCTTTTATTTCCAATTGTACTGAGGATAGCAGAAAAACCAGCAGAAAGTGAAAGACTTTGAAGAAATTTAGGCAAGTAGATTGTTTAATTGATTGTTTCTTTCTGACGTCCCCATTAAAGAAGAAGAAAAATAGATAAGAGAGCGAAAATGTCAAATATACTTTGTATACAACAAAGAAACCCTTAAGAGCTATTTTCCTAATGCTTGTAGTTTAAAGATTTAGTTGGCTTGCTTGCTTTGCTTGTTTAAATGTTTGCTCAAGCATTGTAGTTAAGATTGACATCTGCAATCAATAGATAGGCGGGGCTTCAGCTTGTATACATTATACTCTGCAATATACTTAACATCCAATAACATTTAAGTATGAGTATAATGTATACAAGCTGAAGCCCCACCTATCTATTGATTGCAGATGTCAATCTTAATTACAATGCTTGAGCAAACATTTATACAAACAAAGCAAGCAAGCCAACCAACCCTTTAAACTACAAGCATTAGGAAAATAGCTCTAATTGTATTGCTGTTTTTCATAAGTTCACAGACAAGTTTTAACAATTAGAAAATGATGAAAACTTTAAGCTTGAGAAAGAATCAGAACTTCTCCAAAACTAAGTGATGTATTTTGCCAAAGGTATACAGTAAATTGTGTATATCTAATGAAAACTTTCAACTATTGTCTATATGGTTGATTTTTTGCTAAATTATGTATAAAAATGTTGTGATTTCTGTAGATTCTGAATAATAATAACTTTCTTTTATTTCCAATTATACCAAGGAGAGCAGAAAAACCAGCAGAAAGTGAAAGACTTGAAGAAATTTAGGCAAGTAGATTGTTTAATTGATTGTTTCTTTCTGACTTCCCCATTAAAGAAGAAGAAAATTAGATAAGAGAGCGAAAATGTCAAATATACTTTGTATACAACAAAGAAACCTTTTAGAGCTATTTTCCTAATGTTTGTAGTTTGAAGGTTACGGTTTGCTTGTATAAATGTTTGCTCAAGCATTGTAGTAAAGGTTGACATCTGCAACCAATAGATAGGCGGGGCTTCAGCTTGTATACATTATACTCTGCATTATACTTAACATCCAATAACATTTAAGTATGAGTATAATGTATACAAGCTGAAGCCCCACCTATCTATTGATTGCAGATGTCAATCTTAATTACAATGCTTGAGCAAGCCAACCAACCCTTTAAACTACAAGCATTAGGAAAATATTGCTGTTTTTCATAAGTTCACAGACAAGTTTTAACAATTAGAAAATGATTAAAACTTTAAGCTTGAGAAGGAATCAGAACTTCTCCAAAACTAAGTGATGTATTTTGCCAAAGGTATACAGTAAATTGTGTATATCTAATGAAAACTTTCAACTATTGTCTATATGGTTGATTTTTTGCTAAATTATGTATAAAAATGTTGTGATTTCTGTAGATTCTGAGTAATAATAACTTTCTTTTATTTCCAATTATACCAAGGAGAGCAGAAAAACCAGCAGAAAATGAAAGACTTGAAGAAATTTAGGCGAGTAGATTGTTTGATTGATTGTTTCTTTCTGACTTCCCCATTAAAGAAGAAGAAAAATAGATAAGAGAGCGAAAATGTCAAATATACTTTGTATACAACAAAGAAACCCTTAAGAGCTATTTTCCTAATGCTTGTAGTTTAAAGATTTAGTTGGCTTGCTTGCTTTGCTTGTATAAATGTTTGCTCAAGCATTGTAGTTAAGATTGACATCTGCAATCAATAGATAGGCGGGGCTTCAGCTTGTATACAATATACTCTGCAATATACTTAACATCCAATAACATTTAAGTATGAGTATAATGTATACAAGCTGAAGCCCCACCTATCTATTGATTGCAGATGTCAATCTTAATTACAATGCTTGAGCAAACATTTATACAAACAAAGCAAGCAAGCCAACCAACCCTTTAAACTACAAGCATTAGGAAAATAGCTCTTATTGTATTGCTGTTTTTCATAAGTTCACAGACAAGTTTTAACAATTAGAAAATGATTAAAACTTTAAACTTGAGAAGGAATCAGAACTTCTCCAAAACTAAGTGATGTATTTTGCCAAAGGTATACAGTAAATTGTGTTTATCTAATGAAAACTTTCAACTATTGTCTATGTGGTTGATTTTTTGGTAAATTATGTATAAAAATGTTGTGATTTCTGTAGATTCTGAGTAATAATAACTTTCTTTTATTTCCAATTATACCAAGGAGAGCAGAAAAACCAGCAGAAAGTGAAAGACTTGAAGAAATTTAGGCAAGTAGATTGTTTAATTGATTGTTTCTTTCTGACTTCCCCATTCAAGAAGAAGAAAAATAGATAAGAGATCGAAAATGTCAAATATACTTTGTATACAACAAAGAAACCCTTAAGAGCTATTTTCCTAATGCGTGTTGTTTAAAGATTTAGTTGGCTTGCTTGCTTTGCTTGTATAAATGTTTGCTCAAGCATTATAGTTAAGATTGACATCTGCAATCAATAGATAGGCGGGGCTTCAGCTTGTATACATTATACTCTGCAATATACTTAACATCCAATAACATTTAAGTATGAGTATAATGTATACAAGCTGAAGCCCCACCTATCTATTGATTGCAGATGTCAATCTTAATTACAATGCTTGAGCAAACATTTATACAAACAAAGCAAGCAAGCCAACCAACCCTTTAAACTACAAGCATTAGGAAAATATTGCTGTTTTTCATAAGTTCACAGACAAGTTTTAACAATTAGAAAATGATGAAAACTTTAAGCTTGAGAAGGAATCAGAACTTCTGCAAAACTAAGTGATGTATTTTGCCAAAGGTATACAGTAAATTGTGTATATCTAATGAAAACTTTCAACTATTGTCTATATGGTTGATTTTTTTTGTAAATTTGTATAAGAATGTTGTGATTTCTGTAGATTCTGAATAATAATAACTTTCTTTTATTTCCAATTATACCAAGGAGAGCAGAAAAACCAGCAGAAAGTGAAAGACTTGAAGAAATTTAGGCAAGTAGATTGTTTGATTGTTTCTTTCTGACTTCCCCATTAAAGAAGAAGAAAAATAGATGAGAGCGAAAATGTCAAATATACTTTGTATACAACAAAGAAACCCTTAAGAGCTATTTTCCTAATGCTTGTAGTTTATAAAGATTTAGTTGGCTTGCTTGCTTTGCTTGTATAAATGTTTGCTCAAGCATTGTAGTTAAGATTGACATCTGCAATCAATAGATAGGTGGGGCTTCAGCTTGTATACATTATACTCTGCATTATACTTAACATCCAATAACATTTAAGTATGAGTATAATGTATACAAGCTGAAGCCCCACCTATCTATTGATTGCAGATGTCAATCTTAATTACAATGCTTGACCAAACATTTATACAAACAAAGCAAGCAAGCCAACCAACCCTTTAAACTACAAGCATTAGGAAAATAGCTCTTTTTATTTTGCTGTTTTTCATAAGTTCACAGACAAGTTTTAACAATAAGAAAATGATTTAAACTTTAAGCTTGAGAAGGAATCAGAACTTCTACAAAACTAAGTGATGTATTTTGCCAAAGGTATACTGTAAATTGTGTATATCTAATGAAAACTTTCAACTATTGTCTATGTGGTTGATTTTTTGGTAAATTATGTATAAAAATGTTATGATTTCTGTAGATTCTGAGTAATAATAACTTTCTTTTATTTCCAATTATACCAAGGAGAGCAGAAAAACCAGCAGAAAGTGAAAGACTTGAAGAAATTTAGGCAAGTAGATTGTTTAATTGATTGTTTCTTTCTGACTTCCCCATTCAAGAAGAAGAAAAATAGATAAGAGATCGAAAATGTCAAATATACTTTGTATACAACAAAGAAACCCTTAAGAGCTATTTTCCTAATGCGTGTTGTTTAAAGATTTAGTTGGCTTGCTTGCTTTGCTTGTATAAATGTTTGCTTAAGCATCATAGTTAAGATTGACATCTGCAATCAATAGATAGGCGGGGCTTCAGCTTGTATACATTATACTCTGCATTATACTTGACATCCAATAACATTTAAGTATGAGTATAATGTATACAAGCTGAAGCCCCACCTATCTATTGATTGCAGATGTCAATCTTAATTACAATGCTTGAGCAAACATTTATACAAACAAAGCAAGCAAGCCAACCAACCCTTTAAACTACAAGCATTAGGAAAATATTGCTGTTTTTCATAAGTTCACAGACAAGTTTTAACAATTAGAAAATGATGAAAACTTTTAAGCTTGAGAAGGAATCAGAACTTCTCCAAAACTGAGTGATGTATTTTGCCAAAGGTATACGATGAATTGTGTATATCTAATGAAAACTTTCAACTAATGTCTATATGGTTGATTTTTTGCTTAATTATGTATAAGAATGTTGTGATTTCTGTAGATTTTGAATAATAATAACTTTCTTTTATTTCCAATTATACCAAGGAGAGCAGAAAAACCAGCAGAAAGTGAAAGACTTGAAGAAATTTAGGCAAGTAGATTGTTTAATTGATTGTTTCTTTCTGACTTCCCCATTAAAGAAGAAGAAAAATAGATAAGAGAGCGAAAATGTCAAATATACTTTGTATACAACAAAGAAACCCTTAAGAGCTATTTTCCAAATGCTTGTAGTTTAATGGTTTGGTTGGCTTGCTTGCTTTGCTTGTATAAATGTTTGCTCAAGCATTGTAGTTAAGATTGACATCTGCAATCAATAGATAGGCGGGGCTTCAGCTTGTATACGTTATACTCTGCATAATATTATACTTAACATCCAATAACATTTAAGTATGAGTATAATGTATACAAGCTGAAGCCCCACCTATCTATTGATTGCAGATGTCAATCTTAATAACAATGCTTGAGCAAAAATTTATACAAACAAAGCAAGCAAGCCAACCAACCCTTTAAACTACAAGCATTAGGAAAATATTGCTGTTTTTCATTTGTTCACAGACAAGTTTTAACAATTAGAAAATGATGAAAACTTTAAGCTTGAGAAGGAATCAGAACTTCTCCAAAACTGAGTGATGTATTTTGCCAAAGGTATACAGTAAATTGTGTATATCTAATGAAAACTTTCAACTATTGTCTATATGGTTGATTTTTTCCTAAATTATGTATAAGAATGTTGTGATTTCTGTAGATTTTGAATAATAATAACTTTCTTTTATTTCCAATTATACCAAGGAGAGCAGAAAAACCAGCAGAAAGTGAAAGACTTGAAGAAATTTAGGCAAGTAGATTGTTTAATTGATTGTTTCTTTCTGACTTCCCCATTAAAGAAGAAGAAAAATAGATAAGAGAGCGAAAATGTCAAATATACTTTGTATACAACAAAGAAACCCTTAAGAGCTATTTTCCTTATGCTTGTAGATTAAAGATTTGGTTGGCTTGCTTGCTTTGCTTGTATAAATGTTTGCTCAAGCATTGTAGTTAAGATTGACATCTGCAATCAATAGATAGGCGGGGCTTCAGCTTGTATACATTATACTCTGCATTATACTTAACATCCAATAACATTTAAGTATGAGTATAATGTATACAAGCTGAAGCCCCACCTATCTATTGATTGCAGATGTCAATCTTAATTACAATGCTTGAGCAAACATTTATACAAACAAAGCAAGCAAGCCAACCAACCCTTTAAACTACAAGCATTAGGAAAATATTGCTGTTTTTCATAAGTTCACAGACAAGTTTTAACAATTAGAAAATGATGAAAACTTTTAAGCTTGAGAAGGAATCAGAACTTCTCCAAAACTAAGTGATGTATTTTGCCAAAGGTATACAGTGAATTGTGTATATCTAATGAAAACTTTCAACTAATGTCTATATGGTTGATTTTTTGCTTAATTATGTATAAGAATGTTGTGATTTCTGTAGATTTTGAATAATAATAACTTTCTTTTATTTCCAATTATACCAAGGAGAGCAGAAAAACCAGCCGAAAGTGAAAGACTTGAAGAAATTTAGGCAAGTTGATTGTTAAATTGATTGTTTCTTTCTGACTTCCCCATTAAAGAAGAAGAAAAATAGATAAGAGAGCGAAAATGTCAAATATACTTTGTATACAACAAAGAAACCCTTAAGAGCTATTTTCCCAATGCTTGTAGATTAAAGATTTGGTTGGCTTGCTTGCTTTGCTTGTAAAAATGTTTGCTCAAGCATTGTAGTTAAGATTGACATCTGCAATCAATAGATAGGCGGGGCTTCAGCTTGTATACGTTATACTCTGCATTATACTTAACATCCAATAACATTTAAGTATGAGTATAATGTATACAAGCTGAAGCCCCACCTATCTATTGATTGCAGATGTCAATCTTAATTACAATGCTTCAGCAAACATTTATACAAACAAAGCAAGCAAGCCAACCAACCCTTTAAACTACAAGCATTAGGAAAATATTGCTGTTTTTCATAAGTTCACAGACAAGTTTTAACAATTAGAAAATGATGAAAACTTTTAAGCTTGAGAAGGAATCAGAACTTCTCCAAAACTAAGTGATGTATTTTGCCAAAGGTATACAGTGAATTGTGTATATCTAATGAAAACTTTCAACTATTGTCTATATGGTTGATTTTTTTGGTAAATTATGTATAAGAATGTTGTGATTTCTGTAGATTCTGAATAATAATAACTTTCTTTTATTTCCAATTATACCAAGGAGAGCAGAAAAACCAGCAGAAAGTGAAAGACTTGAAGAAATTTAGGCAAGTAGATTGTTTAATTGATTGTTTCTTTCTGACTTCCCCATTAAAGAAGAAGAAAAATAGATAAGAGAGCGAAAATGTCAAATATACTTTGTATACAACAAAGAAACCCATAAGAGCTATTTTCCTAATGCTTGTAGTTTAAAGATTTAGTTGGCTTGCTTGCTTTGCTTGTATCAATGTTTGCTCAAGCATTGTAGTTAAGATTGACATCTGCAATCAATAGATAGGCGGGGCTTCAGCTTGTATACATTATACTCTGCATTATACTTGACATCCAATAACATTTAAGTATGAGTATAATGTATACAAGCTGAAGCCCCACCTATCTATTGATTGCAGATGTCAATCTTAATTACAATGCTTGAGCAAACATTTATACAAACAAAGCAAGCAAGCCAACCAACCCTTTAAACTACAAGCATTAGGAAAATATTGCTGTTTTTCATAAGTTCACAGACAAGTTTTAACAATTAGAAAATGATGAAAACTTTTAAGCTTGAGAAGGAATCAGAACTTCTCCAAAACTGAGTGATGTATTTTGCCAAAGGTATACAAGGAATTGTGTATATCTAATGAAAACTTTCAACTAATGTCTATATGGTTGATTTTTTGCTTAATTATGTATAAGAATGTTGTGATTTCTGTAGATTTTGAATAATAATAACTTTCTTTTATTTCCAATTATACCAAGGAGAGCAGAAAAACCAGCAGAAAGTGAAAGACTTGAAGAAATTTAGGCAAGTTGATTGTTTAATTGATTGTTTCTTTCTGACTTCCCCATTAAAGAAGAAGAAAAATAGATAAGAGAGCGAAAATGTCAAATATACTTTGTATACAACAAAGAAACCCTTAAGAGCTATTTTCCTAATGCTTGTAGTTTAATGGTTTGGTTGGCTTGCTTGCTTTGCTTGTATAAATGTTTGCTCAAGCATTGTAGTTAAGATTGACATCTGCAATCAATAGATAGGCGGGGCTTCAGCTTGTATACGTTATACTCTGCATTATACTTAACATCCAATAACATTTAAGTATGAGTATAATGTATACAAGCTGAAGCCCCACCTATCTATTGATTGCAGATGTCAATCTTAATAACAATGCTTGAGCAAACATTTATACAAACAAAGCAAGCAAGCCAACCAACCCTTTAAACTACAAGCATTAGGAAAATATTGCTGTTTTTCATTTGTTCACAGACAAGTTTTAACAATTAGAAAATGATGAAAACTTTAAGCTTGAGAAGGAATCAGAACTTCTCCAAAACTGAGTGATGTATTTTGCCAAAGGTATACAGTAAATTGTGTATATCTAATGAAAACTTTCAACTATTGTCTATATGGTTGATTTTTTGCTAAATTATGTATAAGAATGTTGTGATTTCTGTAGATTTTGAATAATAATAACTTTCTTTTATTTCCAATTATACCAAAGAGAGCAGAAAAACCAGCAGAAAGTGAAAGACTTGAAGAAATTTAGGCAAGTAGATTGTTTAATTGATTGTTTCTTTCTGACTTCCCCATTAAAGAAGAAGAAAAATAGATAAGAGAGCGAAAATGTCAAATATACTTTGTATACAACAAAGAAACCCTTAAGAGCTATTTTCCTTATGCTTGTAGATTAAAGATTTGGTTGGCTTGCTTGCTTTGCTTGTATAAATGTTTGCTCAAGCATTGTAGTTAAGATTGACATCTGCAATCAATAGATAGGCGGGGCTTCAGCTTGTATACATTATACTCTGCATTATACTTAACATCCAATAACATTTAAGTATGAGTATAATGTATACAAGCTGAAGCCCCACCTATCTATTGATTGCAGATGTCAATCTTAATTACAATGCTTGAGCAAACATTTATACAAACAAAGCAAGCAAGCCAACCAACCCTTTAAACTACAAGCATTAGGAAAATATTGCTGTTTTTCATAAGTTCACAGACAAGTTTTAACAATTAGAAAATGATGAAAACTTTTAAGCTTGAGAAGGAATCAGAACTTCTCCAAAACTAAGTGATGTATTTTGCCAAAGGTATACAGTGAATTGTGTATATCTAATGAAAACTTTCAACTAATGTCTATATGGTTGATTTTTTGCTTAATTATGTATAAGAATGTTGTGATTTCTGTAGATTTTGAATAATAATAACTTTCTTTTATTTCCAATTATACCAAGGAGAGCAGAAAAACCAGCCGAAAGTGAAAGACTTGAAGAAATTTAGGCAAGTTGATTGTTAAATTGATTGTTTCTTTCTGACTTCCCCATTAAAGAAGAAGAAAAATAGATAAGAGAGCGAAAATGTCAAATATACTTTGTATACAACAAAGAAACCCTTAAGAGCTATTTTCCCAATGCTTGTAGATTAAAGATTTGGTTGGCTTGCTTGCTTTGCTTGTAAAAATGTTTGCTCAAGCATTGTAGTTAAGATTGACATCTGCAATCAATAGATAGGCGGGGCTTCAGCTTGTATACGTTATACTCTGCATTATACTTAACATCCAATAACATTTAAGTATGAGTATAATGTATACAAGCTGAAGCCCCACCTATCTATTGATTGCAGATGTCAATCTTAATTACAATGCTTGAGCAAGCCAACCAACCCTTTAAACTACAAGCATTAGGAAAATATTGCTGTTTTTCATAAGTTCACAGACAAGTTTTAACAATTAGAAAATGATGAAAACTTTAAGCTTGAGAAGGAATCAGAGCTTCTCTAAAACTGAGTGATGTATTTTGCCAAAGGTATACAGTAAATTGTGTATATCTAATGAAAACTTTCAACTATTGTCTATATGGTTGATTTTTTTGGTAAATTATGTATAAGAATGTTGTGATTTCTGTAGATTCTGAATAATAATAACTTTCTTTTATTTCCAATTATACCAAGGAGAGCAGAAAAACCAGCAGAAAGTGAAAGACTTGAAGAAATTTAGGCAAGTAGATTGTTTAATTGATTGTTTCTTTCTGACTTCCCCATTAAAGAAGAAGAAAAATAGATAAGAGAGCGAAAATGTCAAATATACTTTGTATACCATAAAGAAACCCTTAAGAGCTATTTTCCTAATGCTTGTAGTTTAATGGTTTGGTTGGCTTGCTTGCTTTGCTTGTATAAATGTTTGCTCAAGCATTGTAGTTAAGATTGACATCTGCAATCAATAGATAGGCGGGGCTTCAGCTTGTATACGTTATACTCTGCATTATACTCAACATCCAATAACATTTAAGTATGAGTATAATGTATACAAGCTGAAGCCCCACCTATCTATTGATTGCAGATGTCAATCTTAATTACAATGCTTGAGCAAGCCAACCAACCCTTTAAACTACAAGCATTAGGAAAATATTGCTGTTTTTCATTTGTTCACAGACAAGTTTTAACAATTAGAAAATGATGAGAACTTTAAGCTTGAGAAGGAATCAGAACTTCTCCAAAACTGAGTGATGTATTTTGCCAAAGGTATACAGTAAATTGTGTATATCTAATGAAAACTTTCAACTATTGTCTATATGGTTGATTTTTTGCTTAATTATGTATAAAAATGTTGTGATTTCTGTAGATTCTGAATAATAATAACTTTCTTTTATTTCCAATTATACCAAGGAGAGCAGAAAAACCAGCAGAAAGTGAAAGACTTGAAGAAATTTAGGCAAGTAGATTGTTTAATTGATTGTTTCTTTCTGACTTCCCCATTAAAGAAGAAGAAAAATAGATAAGAGAGCGAAAATGTCAAATATACTTTGTATACAACAAAGAAACCCATAAGAGCTATTTTCCTAATGCTTGTAGTTTAAAGATTTAGTTGGCTTGCTTGCTTTGCTTGTATCAATGTTTGCTCAAGCATTGTAGTTAAGATTGACATCTGCAATCAATAGATAGGCGGGGCTTCAGCTTGTATACATTATACTCTGCATTATACTTGACATCCAATAACATTTAAGTATGAGTATAATGTATACAAGCTGAAGCCCCACCTATCTATTGATTGCAGATGTCAATCTTAATTACAATGCTTGAGCAAACATTTATACAAACAAAGCAAGCAAGCCAACCAACCCTTTAAACTACAAGCATTAGGAAAATATTGCTGTTTTTCATAAGTTCACAGACAAGTTTTAACAATTAGAAAATGATGAAAACTTTTAAGCTTGAGAAGGAATCAGAACTTCTCCAAAACTGAGTGATGTATTTTGCCAAAGGTATACAAGGAATTGTGTATATCTAATGAAAACTTTCAACTAATGTCTATATGGTTGATTTTTTGCGTAATTATGTATAAGAATGTTGTGATTTCTGTAGATTTTGAATAATAATAACTTTCTTTTATTTCCAATTATACCAAGGAGAGCAGAAAAACCAGCAGAAAGTGAAAGACTTGAAGAAATTTAGGCAAGTTGATTGTTTAATTGATTGTTTCTTTCTGACTTCCCCATTAAAGAAGAAGAAAAATAGATAAGAGAGCGAAAATGTCAAATATACTTTGTATACAACAAAGAAACCCTTAAGAGCTATTTTCCTAATGCTTGTAGTTTAATGGTTTGGTTGGCTTGCTTGCTTTGCTTGTATAAATGTTTGCTCAAGCATTGTAGTTAAGATTGACATCTGCAATCAATAGATAGGCGGGGCTTCAGCTTGTATACGTTATACTCTGCATTATACTTAACATCCAATAACATTTAAGTATGAGTATAATGTATACAAGCTGAAGCCCCACCTATCTATTGATTGCAGATGTCAATCTTAATAACAATGCTTGAGCAAACATTTATACAAACAAAGCAAGCAAGCCAACCAACCCTTTAAACTACAAGCATTAGGAAAATATTGCTGTTTTTCATTTGTTCACAGACAAGTTTTAACAATTAGAAAATGATGAAAACTTTTAAGCTTGAGAAGGAATCAGAACTTCTCCAAAACTAAGTGATGTATTTTGCCAAAGGTATACAGTGAATTGTGTATATCTAATGAAAACTTTCAACTAATGTCTATATGGTTGATTTTTTGCTTAATTATGTATAAGAATGTTGTGATTTCTGTAGATTTTGAATAATAATAACTTTCTTTTATTTCCAATTATACCAAGGAGAGCAGAAAAACCAGCCGAAAGTGAAAGACTTGAAGAAATTTAGGCAAGTTGATTGTTAAATTGATGTTTCTTTCTGACTTCCCCATTAAAGAAGAAGAAAAATAGATAAGAGAGCGAAAATGTCAAATATACTTTGTATACAACAAAGAAACCCTTAAGAGCTATTTTCCCAATGCTTGTAGATTAAAGATTTGGTTGGCTTGCTTGCTTTGCTTGTAAAAATGTTTGCTCAAGCATTGTAGTTAAGATTGACATCTGCAATCAATAGATAGGCGGGGCTTCAGCTTGTATATGTTATACTCTGCATTATACTTAACATCCAATAACATTTAAGTATGAGTATAATGTATACAAGCTGAAGCCCCACCTATCTATTGATTGCAGATGTCAATCTTAATTACAATGCTTGAGCAAGCCAACCAACCCTTTAAACTACAAGCATTAGGAAAATATTGCTGTTTTTCATAAGTTCACAGACAAGTTTTAACAATTAGAAAATGATGAAAACTTTAAGCTTGAGAAGGAATCAGAGCTTCTCCAAAACTGAGTGATGTATTTTGCCAAAGGTATACAGTAAATTGTGTATATCTAATGAAAACTTTCAACTATTGTCTATATGGTTGATTTTTTTGGTAAATTATGTATAAGAATGTTGTGATTTCTGTAGATTCTGAATAATAATAACTTTCTTTTATTTCCAATTATACCAAGGAGAGCAGAAAAACCAGCAGAAAGTGAAAGACTTGAAGAAATTTAGGCAAGTAGATTGTTTAATTGATTGTTTCTTTCTGACTTCCCCATTAAAGAAGAAGAAAAATAGATAAGAGAGCGAAAATGTCAAATATACTTTGTATACAACAAAGAAACCCTTAAGAGCTATTTTCCTAATGCTTGTAGTTTAATGGTTTGGTTGGCTTGCTTGCTTTGCTTGTATAAATGTTTGCTCAAGCATTGTAGTTAAGATTGACATCTGCAATCAATAGATAGGCGGGGCTTCAGCTTGTATACGTTATACTCTGCATTATACTCAACATCCAATAACATTTAAGTATGAGTATAATGTATACAAGCTGAAGCCCCACCTATCTATTGATTGCAGATGTCAATCTTAATTACAATGCTTGAGCAAACATTTATACAAACAAAGCAAGCAAGCCAACCAACCCTTTAAACTACAAGCATTAGGAAAATATTGCTGTTTTTCATAAGTTCACAGACAAGTTTTAACAATTAGAAAATGATGAAAACTTTTAAGCTTGAGAAGGAATCAGAACTTCTCCAAAACTGAGTGATGTATTTTGCCAAAGGTATACAGTAAATTGTGTATATCTAATGAAAACTTTCAACTATTGTCTATATGGTTGATTTTTTGCTTAATTATGTATAAGAATGTTGTGATTTCTGTAGATTTTGAATAATAATAACTTTCTTTTATTTCCAATTATACCAAGGAGAGCAGAAAAACCAGCAGAAAGTGAAAGACTTGAAGAAATTTAGGCAAGTAGATTGTTTAATTGATTTTCTTTTTGACTTCCCCATTAAAGAAGAAGAAAAATAGATAAGAGAGCGAAAATGTCAAATATACTTTATATACAACAAAGAAACCCTTAAGAGCTATTTTCCTAATGCTTGTTGATTAAAGATTTGGTTGGCTTGCTTGCTTTGCTTGTATCAATGTTTGCTCAAGCATTGTAGTTAAGATTGACATCTGCAATCAATAGATAGGCGGGGCTTCAGCTTGTATACATTATACTCTGCATTATACTTAACATCCAATAACATTTAAGTATGAGTATAATGTATACAAGCTGAAGCCCCACCTATCTATTGATTGCAGATGTCAATCTTAATTACAATGATTGAGCAAACATTTATACAAACAAAGCAAGCAAGCCAACCAACCCTTTAAACTACAAGCATTAGGAAAATATTGCTGTTTTTCATAAGTTCACAGACAAGTTTTAACAATTAGAAAATGATGAAAACTTTAAGCTTGAGAAGGAATCAGAACTTCTCCAAAACTGAGTGATGTATTTTGCCAAAGGTATACAGTGAATTGTGTATATCTAATGAAAACTTTCAACTATTGTCTATATGGTTGATTTTTTGCTAAATTATGTATAAAAATGTTGTGATTTCTGTAGATTCTGAATAATAATAACTTTCTTTTATTTCCAATTATACCAAGGAGAGCAGAAAAACCAGCAGAAAGTGAAAGACTTGAAGAAATTTAGGCAAGTAGATTGTTTAATTGATTGTTTCTTTCTGACTTCCCCATTAAAGAAGAAGAAAAATAGATAAGAGAGCGAAAATGTCAAATATACTTTGTATACAACAAAGAAACCCTTAAGAGCTATTTTCCTAATGCTTGTAGATTAGATTTAGTTGGCTTGCTTGCTTTGCTTGTATCAATGTTTGCTCAAGCATTGTAGTAAAGATTGACATCTGCAATCAATAGATAGGCGGGGCTTCAGCTTGTATACATTATACCCTGCATTATACTTAACATCCAATAACATTTAAGTATGAGTATAATGTATACAAGCTGAAGCCCCACCTATCTATTGATTGCAGATGTCAATCTTAATTACAATGCTTGAGCAAACATTTATACAAACAAAGCAAGCAAGCCAACCAACCCTTTAAACTACAAGCATTAGGAAAATATTGCTGTTTTTCATAAGTTCACAGACAAGTTTTAACAATTAGAAAATGATGAAAACTTTTAAGCTTGAGAAGGAATCAGAACTTCTCCAAAACTGAGTGATGTATTTTGCCAAAGGTATACAGTAAATTGTGTATATCTAATGAAAACTTTCAACTATTGTCTATATGGTTGATTTTTTGCTTAATTATGTATAAGAATGTTGTGATTTCTGTAGATTTTGAATAATAATAACTTTCTTTTATTTCCAATTATACCAAGGAGAGCAGAAAAACCAGCAGAAAGTGAAAGACTTGAAGAAATTTAGGCAAGTAGATTGTTTAATTTATTGTTTCTTTCTGACTTCCCCATTAAAGAAGAAGAAAAATAGATAAGAGAGCGAAAATGTCAAATATACTTTATATACAACAAAGAAACCCTTAAGAGCTATTTTCCTAATGCTTGTTGATTAAAGATTTGGTTGGCTTGCTTGCTTTGCTTGTAAAAATGTTTGCTCAAGAATGTAGTTAAGATTGACATCTGCAATCAATAGATAGGCGGGGCTTCAGCTTGTATACATTATACTCTGCATTATACTTAACATCCAATAACATTTAAGTATGAGTATAATGTATACAAGCTGAAGCCCCACCTATCTATTGATTGCAGATGTCAATCTTAATTACAATGCTTGAGCAAACATTTATACAAACAAAGCAAGCAAGCCAACCAACCCTTTAAACTACAAGCATTAGGAAAATATTGCTGTTTTTCATAAGTTCACAGACAAGTTTTAACAATTAGAAAATGATGAAAACTTTAAGCTTGAGAAGGAATCAGAACTTCTCCAAAACTGAGTGATGTATTTTGCCAAAGGTATACAGTGAATTGTGTATATCTAATGAAAACTTTCAACTATTGTCTATATGGTTGATTTTTTGCTAAATTATGTATAAAAATGTTGTGATTTCTGTAGATTCTGAATAATAATAACTTTCTTTTATTTCCAATTATACCAAGGAGAGCAGAAAAACCAGCAGAAAGTGAAAGACTTGAAGAAATTTAGGCAAGTAGATTGTTTAATTGATTGTTTCTTTCTGACTTCCCCATTAAAGAAGAAGAAAAATAGATAAGAGAGCGAAAATGTCAAATATACTTTGTATACAACAAAGAAACCCTTAAGAGCTATTTTCCTAATGCTTGTAGATTAGATTTAGTTGGCTTGCTTGCTTTGCTTGTATCAATGTTTGCTCAAGCATTGTAGTTAAGATTGACATCTGCAATCAATAGATAGGCGGGGCTTCAGCTTGTATACATTATACCCTGCATTATACTTAACATCCAATAACATTTAAGTATGAGTATAATGTATACAAGCTGAAGCCCCACCTATCTATTGATTGCAGATGTCAATCTTAATTACAATGCTTGAGCAAACATTTATACAAACAAAGCAAGCAAGCCAACCAACCCTTTAAACTACAAGCATTAGGAAAATATTGCTGTTTTTCATAAGTTCACAGACAAGTTTTAACAATTAGAAAATGATGAAAACTTTTAAGCTTGAGAAGGAATCAGAACCTCCAAAACTGAGTGATGTATTTTGCCAAAGGTATACAGTAAATTGTGTATATCTAATGAAAACTTTCAACTATTGTCTATATGGTTGATTTTTTGCTTAATTATGTATAAGAATGTTGTGATTTCTGTAGATTTTGAATAATAATAACTTTCTTTTATTTCCAATTATACCAAGGAGAGCAGAAAAACCAGCAGAAAGTGAAAGACTTGAAGAAATTTAGGCAAGTAGATTGTTTAATTGATTGTTTCTTTCTGACTTCCCCATTAAAGAAGAAGAAAAATAGATAAGAGAGCGAAAATGTCAAATATACTTTATATACAACAAAGAAACCCTTAAGAGCTATTTTCCTAATGCTTGTTGATTAAAGATTTGGTTGGCTTGCTTGCTTTGCTTGTAAAAATGTTTGCTCAAGAATATAGTTAAGATTGACATCTGCAATCAATAGATAGGCGGGGCTTCAGCTTGTATACGTTATACTCTGCATTATACTTAACATCCAATAACATTTAAGTATGAGTATAATGTATACAAGCTGAAGCCCCACCTATCTATTGATTGCAGATGTCAATCTTAATTACAATGCTTGAGCAAGCCAACCAACCCTTTAAACTACAAGCATTAGGAAAATATTGCTGTTTTTCATAAGTTCACAGACAAGTTTTAACAATTAGAAAATGATGAAAACTTTAAGCTTGAGAAGGAATCAGAACTTCTCTAAAACTGAGTGATGTATTTTGCCAAAGGTATACAGTGAATTGTGTATATCTAATGAAAACTTTCAACTATTGTCTATATGGTTGATTTTTTGCTTAATTATGTATAAGAATGTTGTGATTTCTGTAGATTTTGAATAATAATAACTTTCTTTTATTTCCAATTATACCAAGGAGAGCAGAAAAACCAGCAGAAAGTGAAAGACTTGAAGAAATTTAGGCAAGTAGATTGTTTAATTTATTGTTTCTTTCTGACTTCCCCATTAAAGAAGAAGAAAAATAGATAAGAGAGCGAAAATGTCAAATATACTTTGTATACAACAAAGAAACCCTTAAGAGCTATTTTCCTAATGCTTGTAGATTAGATTTAGTTGGCTTGCTTGCTTTGCTTGTATCAATGTTTGCTCAAGCATTGTAGTAAAGATTGACATCTGCAATCAATAGATAGGCGGGGCTTCAGCTTGTATACATTATACCCTGCATTATACTTAACATCCAATAACATTTAAGTATGAGTATAATGTATACAAGCTGAAGCCCCACCTATCTATTGATTGCAGATGTCAATCTTAATTACAATGCTTGAGCAAACATTTATACAAACAAAGCAAGCAAGCCAACCAACCCTTTAAACTACAAGCATTAGGAAAATATTGCTGTTTTTCATAAGTTCACAGACAAGTTTTAACAATTAGAAAATGATGAAAACTTTTAAGCTTGAGAAGGAATCAGAACTTCTCCAAAACTGAGTGATGTATTTTGCCAAAGGTATACAGTAAATTGTGTATATCTAATGAAAACTTTCAACTATTGTCTATATGGTTGATTTTTTGCTTAATTATGTATAAGAATGTTGTGATTTCTGTAGATTTTGAATAATAATAACTTTCTTTTATTTCCAATTATACCAAGGAGAGCAGAAAAACCAGCAGAAAGTGAAAGACTTGAAGAAATTTAGGCAAGTAGATTGTTTAATTTATTGTTTCTTTCTGACTTCCCCATTAAAGAAGAAGAAAAATAGATAAGAGAGCGAAAATGTCAAATATACTTTATATACAACAAAGAAACCCTTAAGAGCTATTTTCCTAATGCTTGTTGATTAAAGATTTGGTTGGCTTGCTTGCTTTGCTTGTAAAAATGTTTGCTCAAGAATGTAGTTAAGATTGACATCTGCAATCAATAGATAGGCGGGGCTTCAGCTTGTATACATTATACTCTGCATTATACTTAACATCCAATAACATTTAAGTATGAGTATAATGTATACAAGCTGAAGCCCCACCTATCTATTGATTGCAGATGTCAATCTTAATTACAATGCTTGAGCAAACATTTATACAAACAAAGCAAGCAAGCCAACCAACCCTTTAAACTACAAGCATTAGGAAAATATTGCTGTTTTTCATAAGTTCACAGACAAGTTTTAACAATTAGAAAATGATGAAAACTTTAAGCTTGAGAAGGAATCAGAACTTCTCCAAAACTGAGTGATGTATTTTGCCAAAGGTATACAGTGAATTGTGTATATCTAATGAAAACTTTCAACTATTGTCTATATGGTTGATTTTTTGCTAAATTATGTATAAAAATGTTGTGATTTCTGTAGATTCTGAATAATAATAACTTTCTTTTATTTCCAATTATACCAAGGAGAGCAGAAAAACCAGCAGAAAGTGAAAGACTTGAAGAAATTTAGGCAAGTAGATTGTTTAATTGATTGTTTCTTTCTGACTTCCCCATTAAAGAAGAAGAAAAATAGATAAGAGAGCGAAAATGTCAAATATACTTTGTATACAACAAAGAAACCCTTAAGAGCTATTTTCCTAATGCTTGTAGATTAGATTTAGTTGGCTTGCTTGCTTTGCTTGTATCAATGTTTGCTCAAGCATTGTAGTTAAGATTGACATCTGCAATCAATAGATAGGCGGGGCTTCAGCTTGTATACATTATACCCTGCATTATACTTAACATCCAATAACATTTAAGTATGAGTATAATGTATACAAGCTGAAGCCCCACCTATCTATTGATTGCAGATGTCAATCTTAATTACAATGCTTGAGCAAACATTTATACAAACAAAGCAAGCAAGCCAACCAACCCTTTAAACTACAAGCATTAGGAAAATATTGCTGTTTTTCATAAGTTCACAGACAAGTTTTAACAATTAGAAAATGATGAAAACTTTTAAGCTTGAGAAGGAATCAGAACCTCCAAAACTGAGTGATGTATTTTGCCAAAGGTATACAGTAAATTGTGTATATCTAATGAAAACTTTCAACTATTGTCTATATGGTTGATTTTTTGCTTAATTATGTATAAGAATGTTGTGATTTCTGTAGATTTTGAATAATAATAACTTTCTTTTATTTCCAATTATACCAAGGAGAGCAGAAAAACCAGCAGAAAGTGAAAGACTTGAAGAAATTTAGGCAAGTAGATTGTTTAATTGATTGTTTCTTTCTGACTTCCCCATTAAAGAAGAAGAAAAATAGATAAGAGAGCGAAAATGTCAAATATACTTTATATACAACAAAGAAACCCTTAAGAGCTATTTTCCTAATGCTTGTTGATTAAAGATTTGGTTGGCTTGCTTGCTTTGCTTGTAAAAATGTTTGCTCAAGAATATAGTTAAGATTGACATCTGTAATCAATAGATAGGCGGGGCTTCAGCTTGTATACGTTATACTCTGCATTATACTTAACATCCAATAACATTTAAGTATGAGTATAATGTATACAAGCTGAAGCCCCACCTATCTATTGATTGCAGATGTCAATCTTAATTACAATGCTTGAGCAAGCCAACCAACCCTTTAAACTACAAGCATTAGGAAAATATTGCTGTTTTTCATAAGTTCACAGACAAGTTTTAACAATTAGAAAATGATGAAAACTTTAAGCTTGAGAAGGAATCAGAACTTCTCTAAAACTGAGTGATGTATTTTGCCAAAGGTATACAGTGAATTGTGTATATCTAATGAAAACTTTCAACTATTGTCTATATGGTTGATTTTTTGCTTAATTATGTATAAGAATGTTGTGATTTCTGTAGATTTTGAATAATAATAACTTTCTTTTATTTCCAATTATACCAAGGAGAGCAGAAAAACCAGCAGAAAGTGAAAGACTTGAAGAAATTTAGGCAAGTAGATTGTTTAATTTATTGTTTCTTTCTGACTTCCCCATTAAAGAAGAAGAAAAATAGATAAGAGAGCGAAAATGTCAAATATACTTTGTATACAACAAAGAAACCCTTTAGAGCTATTTTCCTAATGCTTGTAGATTAGATTTAGTTGGCTTGCTTGCTTTGCTTGTATCAATGTTTGCTCAAGCATTGTAGTTAAGATTGACATCTGCAATCAATAGATAGGCGGGGCTTCAGCTTGTATACATTATACCCTGCATTATACTTAACATCCAATAACATTTAAGTATGAGTATAATGTATACAAGCTGAAGCCCCACCTATCTATTGATTGCAGATGTCAATCTTAATTACAATGCTTGAGCAAACATTTATACAAACAAAGCAAGCAAGCCAACCAACCCTTTAAACTACAAGCATTAGGAAAATATTGCTGTTTTTCATAAGTTCACAGACAAGTTTTAACAATTAGAAAATGATGAAAACTTTTAAGCTTGAGAAGGAATCAGAACCTCCAAAACTGAGTGATGTATTTTGCCAAAGGTATACAGTAAATTGTGTATATCTAATGAAAACTTTCAACTATTGTCTATATGGTTGATTTTTTGCTTAATTATGTATAACAATGTTGTGATTTCTGTAGATTTTGAATAATAATAACTTTCTTTTATTTCCAATTATACCAAGGAGAGCAGAAAAACCAGCAGAAAGTGAAAGACTTGAAGAAATTTAGGCAAGTAGATTGTTTAATTGATTGTTTCTTTCTGACTTCCCCATTAAAGAAGAAGAAAAATAGATAAGAGAGCGAAAATGTCAAATATACTTTATATACAACAAAGAAACCCTTAAGAGCTATTTTCCTAATGCTTGTTGATTAAAGATTTGGTTGGCTTGCTTGCTTTGCTTGTAAAAATGTTTGCTCAAGAATGTAGTTAAGATTGACATCTGCAATCAATAGATAGGCGGGGCTTCAGCTGGTATACGTTATACTCTGCATTATACTTAACATCCAATAACATTTAAGTATGAGTATAATGTATACAAGCTGAAGCCCCACCTATCTATTGATTGCAGATGTCAATCTTAATTACAATGCTTGAGCAAACATTTATACAAACAAAGCAAGCAAGCCAACCAACCCTTTAAACTACAAGCATTAGGAAAATATTGCTGTTTTTCATAAGTTCACAGACAAGTTTTAACAATTAGAAAATGATGAAAACTTTAAGCTTGAGAAGGAATCAGAACTTCTCCAAAACTGAGATGTATTTTGCCAAAGGTATACAGTGAATTGTGTATATCTAATGAAAACTTTCAACTATTGTCTATATGGTTGATTTTTTGCTAAATTATGTATAAAAATGTTGTGATTTCTGTAGATTCTGAATAATAATAACTTTCTTTTATTTCCAATTATACCAAGGAGAGCAGAAAAACCAGCAGAAAGTGAAAGACTTGAAGAAATTTAGGCAAGTAGATTGTTTAATTGATTGTTTCTTTCTGACTTCCCCTTTAAAGAAGAAGAAAAATAGATAAGAGAGCGAAAATGTCAAATATACTTTGTATACAACAAAGAAACCCTTAAGAGCTATTTTCCTAATGCTTGTAGTTTAATGGTTTGGTTGGCTTGCTTGCTTTGCTTGTATAAATGTTTGCTCAAGCATTGTAGTTAAGATTGACATCTGCAATCAATAGATAGGCGGGGCTTCAGCTTGTATACGTTATACTCTGCATTAAACTTAACATCCAATAACATTAAAGTATGAGTATAATGTATACAAGCTGAAGTCCCACTTATCTATTGATTGCAGATGTCAATCTTAATTACAATGCTTGAGCAAGCCAACCAACCCTTTAAACTACAAGCATTAGGAAAATATTTCTGTTTTTCATTTGTTCACAGACAAGTTTTAACAATTAGAAAATGATGAAAACTTTAAGCTTGAGAAGGAATCAGAACTTCTACAAAACTAAGTGATGTATTTTGCCAAAGGTATACAGTAAATTGTGTATATCTAATGAAAACTTTCAACTATTGTCTATATGGTTGATTTTTTGGTAAATTATATATAAAAATGTTGTGATTTCTGTAGATTCTGAATAATAATAACTTTCTTTCATTTCCAATTATACAAATAAGGAGAGCAGAAAAACCAGCAGAAAGTGAAAGACTTGAAGAAATTTAGGCAAGTAGATTGTTTAATTGATTGTTTCTTTCTGACTTCCCCATTTAAGAAGAAGAAAAATAGATAAGAGAGCAAAAATGTCAAATATACTTTGTATACAACAAAGAAACCCTTAAGAGCTATTTTCCTAATGCTTGTAGTTTAAAGATTTGGTTGGCTTGCTTGCTTTGCTTGTATAAATGTTTGCTCAAGCATTGTAGTTAAGATTGACATCTGCAATCAATAGATAGGCGGGACTTCAGCTTGTATACATTATAGTCTGCATTATACTTAACATCCAATAACATTTAAGTATGAGTATAATGTATACAAGCTGAAGCCCCACCTATCTATTGATTGCAGATGTCAATCTTAATTACAATGCTTGAGCAAACATTTATACAAACAAAGCAAGCAAGCCAACCAACCCTTTAAACTACAAGCATTAGGAAAATATTGCTGTTTTTCATAAGTTCACAGACAAGTTTTAACAATTAGAAAATGATTAAAACTTTAAGCTTGAGAAGGAATCAGAACTTCTCCAAAACTAAGTGATGTATTTTGCCAAAGGTATACAGTAAATTGTGTATATCTAATGAAAACTTTCAACTATTGTTTATATGGTTGATTTTTTGCTAAATTATGTATAAAAATGTTGTGATTTCTGTAGATTCTGAATAATAATAACTTTCTTTTATTTCCAATTATACCAAGGAGAGCAGAAAAACCAGCAGAAAGTGAAAGACTTGAAGAAATTTAGGCAAGTAGATTATTTAATTGATTGTTTCTTTCTGACTTCCCCATTAAAGAAGAAGAAAAAATGATTAGAGAGCGAAAATGTCAAATATACTTTGTATACAACAAAGAAACCCTTAAGAGCTATTTTCCTAATGCTTGTAGTTTAAAGGTTTGGTTGGCTTGCTTGCTTTGCTTATATAAATGTTTGCTCAAGCATTGTAGTTAAGATTGACATCTGCAATCAGTAGATAGGCAGGGCTTCAGCTTGTATACATTATACTCTGCATTATACTTAACATTCAATAACATTTAAGTATGAGTATAATGTATACAAGCTGAAGCCCCACCTATCTATTGATTGCAGATGTCAATCTTAATTACAATGCTTGAGCAAACATTTATACAAACAAAACAAGCAAGCCAACCAACCCTTTAAACTTTAGGAAAATATTGCTGTGTTTCATAAGTTCACAGACAAGTTTTAAAAATTAGAAAATGATTAAAACTTTAAGCTTGAGAAGGAATCAGAATTTCTTCAAAACTTAGTGATGTATTTTGCCAAAGGTATACAGTAAATTGTGTATATCTAATGAAAACTTTCAACTATTGTCTATATGGTTGATTTTTTGCTTAATTATGTATAACAATGTTGTGATTTCTGTAGATTTTGAATAATAATAACTTTCTTTTATTTCCAATTATACCAAGGAGAGCAGAAAAACCAGCAGAAAGTGAAAGACTTGAAGAAATTTAGGCAAGTAGATTGTTTAATTGATTGTTTCTTTCTGACTTCCCCATTAAAGAAGAAGAAAAATAGATAAGAGAGCGAAAATGTCAAATATACTTTATATACAACAAAGAAACCCTTAAGAGCTATTTTCCTAATGCTTGTTGATTAAAGATTTGGTTGGCTTGCTTGCTTTGCTTGTAAAAATGTTTGCTCAAGAATGTAGTTAAGATTGACATCTGCAATCAATAGATAGGCGGGGCTTCAGCTGGTATACGTTATACTCTGCATTATACTTAACATCCAATAACATTTAAGTATGAGTATAATGTATACAAGCTGAAGCCCCACCTATCTATTGATTGCAGATGTCAATCTTAATTACAATGCTTGAGCAAACATTTATACAAACAAAGCAAGCAAGCCAACCAACCCTTTAAACTACAAGCATTAGGAAAATATTGCTGTTTTTCATAAGTTCACAGACAAGTTTTAACAATTAGAAAATGATGAAAACTTTAAGCTTGAGAAGGAATCAGAACTTCTCCAAAACTGAGATGTATTTTGCCAAAGGTATACAGTGAATTGTGTATATCTAATGAAAACTTTCAACTATTGTCTATATGGTTGATTTTTTGCTAAATTATGTATAAAAATGTTGTGATTTCTGTAGATTCTGAATAATAATAACTTTCTTTTATTTCCAATTATACCAAGGAGAGCAGAAAAACCAGCAGAAAGTGAAAGACTTGAAGAAATTTAGGCAAGTAGATTGTTTAATTGATTGTTTCTTTCTGACTTCCCCTTTAAAGAAGAAGAAAAATGGATAAGAGAGCGAAAATGTCAAATATACTTTATATACAACAAAGAAACCCTTAAGAGCTATTTTCCTAATGCTTGTAGTTTAATGGTTTGGTTGGCTTGCTTGCTTTGCTTGTATAAATGTTTGCTCAAGCATTGTAGTTTAGATTGACATCTGCAATCAATAGATAGGCGGGGCTTCAGCTTGTATACGTTATACTCTGCATTATACTTAACATCCAATAACATTTAAGTATGAGTATAATGTATACAAGCTGAAGCCCCACCTATCTATTGATTGCAGATGTCAATCTTAATTACAATGCTTGAGCAAACATTTATACAAACAAAGCAAGCAAGCCAACCAACCCTTTAAACTACAAGCATTAGGAAAATATTGCTGTTTTTCATAAGTTCACAGACTAGTTTTAACAATTAGAAAGTGATGAAAACTTTAAGCTTGAGAAGGAATCAGAACTTCTCCAAAACTGAGTGATGTATTTTGCCGAATGGTATACAGTCAATTGTGTATATCTAATGAAAACTTTCAACTATTGTCTATATGGTTGATTTTTTGCTAAATTATGTATAAGTATTGTGATTTCTGTAGATTTTGAATAATAATAACTTTCTTTTATTTCCAATTATACCAAGGAGAGCAGAAAAACCAGCAGAAAGTGAAAGACTTGAAGAAATTTAGGCAAGTAGATTGTTTAATTGATTGTTTCTTTCTGACTTCCCCTTTAAAGAAGAAGAAAAATAGATAAGAGAGCGAAAATGTCAAATATACTTTGTATACAACAAAGAAACCCTTAAGAGCTATTTTCCTAATGCTTGTAGTTTAATGGTTTGGTTGGCTTGCTTGCTTTGCTTGTATAAATGTTTGCTCAAGCATTGTAGTTAAGATTGACATCTGCAATCAATAGATAGGCGGGGCTTCAGCTTGTATACGTTATACTCTGCATTAAACTTAACATCCAATAACATTAAAGTATGAGTATAATGTATACAAGCTGAAGTCCCACTTATCTATTGATTGCAGATGTCAATCTTAATTACAATGCTTGAGCAAGCCAACCAACCCTTTAAACTACAAGCATTAGGAAAATATTTCTGTTTTTCATTTGTTCACAGACAAGTTTTAACAATTAGAAAATGATGAAAACTTTAAGCTTGAGAAGGAATCAGAACTTCTACAAAACTAAGTGATGTATTTTGCCAAAGGTATACAGTAAATTGTGTATATCTAATGAAAACTTTCAACTATTGTCTATATGGTTGATTTTTTGGTAAATTATATATAAAAATGTTGTGATTTCTGTAGATTCTGAATAATAATAACTTTCTTTCATTTCCAATTATACAAATAAGGAGAGCAGAAAAACCAGCAGAAAGTGAAAGACTTGAAGAAATTTAGGCAAGTAGATTGTTTAATTGATTGTTTCTTTCTGACTTCCCCATTTAAGAAGAAGAAAAATAGATAAGAGAGCAAAAATGTCAAATATACTTTGTATACAACAAAGAAACCCTTAAGAGCTATTTTCCTAATGCTTGTAGTTTAAAGATTTGGTTGGCTTGCTTGCTTTGCTTGTATAAATGTTTGCTCAAGCATTGTAGTTAAGATTGACATCTGCAATCAATAGATAGGCGGGACTTCAGCTTGTATACATTATAGTCTGCATTATACTTAACATCCAATAACATTTAAGTATGAGTATAATGTATACAAGCTGAAGCCCCACCTATCTATTGATTGCAGATGTCAATCTTAATTACAATGCTTGAGCAAACATTTATACAAACAAAGCAAGCAAGCCAACCAACCCTTTAAACTACAAGCATTAGGAAAATATTGCTGTTTTTCATAAGTTCACAGACAAGTTTTAACAATTAGAAAATGATTAAAACTTTAAGCTTGAGAAGGAATCAGAACTTCTCCAAAACTAAGTGATGTATTTTGCCAAAGGTATACAGTAAATTGTGTATATCTAATGAAAACTTTCAACTATTGTTTATATGGTTGATTTTTTGCTAAATTATGTATAAAAATGTTGTGATTTCTGTAGATTCTGAATAATAATAACTTTCTTTTATTTCCAATTATACCAAGGAGAGCAGAAAAACCAGCAGAAAGTGAAAGACTTGAAGAAATTTAGGCAAGTAGATTATTTAATTGATTGTTTCTTTCTGACTTCCCCATTAAAGAAGAAGAAAAAATGATTAGAGAGCGAAAATGTCAAATATACTTTGTATACAACAAAGAAACCCTTAAGAGCTATTTTCCTAATGCTTGTAGTTTAAAGGTTTGGTTGGCTTGCTTGCTTTGCTTATATAAATGTTTGCTCAAGCATTGTAGTTAAGATTGACATCTGCAATCAGTAGATAGGCAGGGCTTCAGCTTGTATACATTATACTCTGCATTATACTTAACATTCAATAACATTTAAGTATGAGTATAATGTATACAAGCTGAAGCCCCACCTATCTATTGATTGCAGATGTCAATCTTAATTACAATGCTTGAGCAAACATTTATACAAACAAAACAAGCAAGCCAACCAACCCTTTAAACTTTAGGAAAATATTGCTGTGTTTCATAAGTTCACAGACAAGTTTTAAAAATTAGAAAATGATTAAAACTTTAAGCTTGAGAAGGAATCAGAATTTCTTCAAAACTTAGTGATGTATTTTGCCAAAGGTATACAGTAAATTGTGTATATCTAATGAAAACTTTCAACTATTGTCTATATGGTTGATTTTTTGCTAAATTATGTATAAAAATATTGTGATTTCTGTAGATTCTGAGTAATAATAACTTTCTTTTATTTCCAGTTATACCAAGGATGGCAGAAGAACCAACAGAAAGTGAAAAGACTTGAAGAAATGTAGGCAATGTAAGTAATTTTGCATTTTGTGGTGTTTCCTTTAATTAGCTGGTTTCCTCCAAACGGGACGACATTCATCGATGTTGAGATGGCCTCTGTCGTTGACTCGCGAGGACGGGCGGCAAAGATGTTCGCTAGCGATCTACGACAGCTACAGGCTTCCTACCTATGTCTGAAGAGACTTTGAGATATCATGCTGAAGTTTTGGAAGCTGTCCATATGGAAAGATGATGCAGCCAATTCAAACTAAAGATACGCTCACTGGTAGAAGTGTGAGGATGGGTATTATACATTGAAGTAGATTTTTTAATTGATTGTTTCTTTCTGATGACCCTGTTGAAGAAGCAGAAAAATAGAGAAAAAAAAGAGGGGAAAAAAGTCCTTCAACAATAAGAAAATGTTTAAAAAACATTATGTATAAAAATTTGGTGATTTCTGTAGATGCTGAATAATAATGACTATTTTATTTCCAACTATACCAAGGATGGCAGAACAATCAGCAAAAAGTGAAAGACTTGAAAAAATATTGGCAATGTATATGAATTGTTTATAGAGACATATGTGTGGTTAGCTCTATCAGTTTTTGTCTCGCTTGACGGAGTCAAAAAACGAGACATAGGTCTGCTGTTTCCGGCGTCGGCGGCGGCATCAACAATGTATTAGTTTGTGATTAGGTCTAGTTTATGGTGAACCACTAGTGGTAAGTCAAAGATATTTGGTATGCAGTTGTATTAGTATTGGCACATCTCATTACCATGGAGATTATTTGACACTGCCCCATTAGTTATGGTCTATTGACTTTGAAATTTATCCTTAGTTTTCATGTATTAGTTTGTGATTAGGTGCATGAGTTTATGGGGAACCACTAGTGGTAAGTTAATGATAATTGGTATGCAGTTGTATAAGCATTGGCATGTCTCATTTCCCTAGAGATTATTTGGCCCCACCCCCTCAGTCATGGTCTATTGACTTTGAAACTTTTGCTTAGTATTCATGTATTAGTTTGTGATTAAGTTGGTTTATTGGGAACCACGAATGGTAGGTCAATGATATTTGGTATGCAGTTGTATTAGCATTGGCACATCTCATTACCATGGAGATTATTTGACCCTGCCCCCTCAGTTATGGTTAATTGACTTTGAAATTTTGCTTAGTTTACATGTATTAGTTTGTGTTTAGGTTTGTTTAAAGAGAACTACTTATGATAAGTCAATGGTATTTGGTATGCAGTTGTATTTGCATTGGCACATCTCATTTCCAAGGAGATTGTTTAGCCATTCACCTTCAGTCATGGTTTATTGACTTTGAATATTTGCAAAACTTACATGTTAAAGTGTTGCTATTTTAATTTCAACATTTGCATTATCGAAATTACAAAAAAGCGAGACATATCTCTGTGATAACAGTGTATATGTAAGTGAAAATAGGTTTGCAATAAAAGGACATGCAATATTTTTATTTCAAATTTCAAATTTACATTATTCTAAATGCATCATGATTGTCAGATTGTAGAAAAACACAAACCATGAATTAAAATTGATTTAAAATAATGGTTAAAAGTATAATTTTGTTACAGAATATTAATCTTATCTGAAAAAAGTTTGCTATATATATAAACAAATATCAAATGATCATTTTAGAAATACATTGCGCTTCAAGTGCTGCGTCTTTACTAACATTTAACATAGTTGTTTTTAGAGCTAGTTTTGATTGGTCAGGTTTTATTGTCTGTATCTTGCTTTTGTTCTATGGATGGTTCAGTGGTTTCAATGTATTCAGAATATGATGTGTGTTATTCAAAGGGATCTTTTAATGTAATTGTGAAATGATATACATTTGATATTTGATAGTTATTGAGATCGAAAAGACCAATATTAGTGCATTAAGCTTTCAATTTTGTTTATAATTTTCAAAATGAAGTTAAAAAACATTTTAAATCAAAATCTAATTGTATTTGACATGATATGATGCATCTGTAATCGAAAAAAATTGAAAAAATGCATTCTGAATATTAAATTAAATTTAAGCACTCCAAATAAAAGTTAATATTGTACGGTATATTGAATTGAATTTAAGCACAAGTTGAAAAAAATCCAAAAAGTATATACGTACATCGGCTTTTTGTCTGGTTCTGAAAAGCCAAGACGGCAACGAAGGAAGACCTGCAGTAGAAATAATATTTAGTAAGTCTAATGTGAATGATCTGGGTACTTCACATATTTTATATTGTTTTGACCGAACAAAAAAAAAAGATTATTATCTATAATTTCCAATACTTTCATTCAGTCACCTGAAACTATCATCTTCCAGTAATCTTTATAATTCACACATGAAATATATCAAACCTTGGGATAATTTTCAACCTTGGACCTTCGATACTAGGCTGTCATCTATATTTTGTCTACATTCATTAGATGAAACATTCATATGGGTGTTATCTTAAAATTAAACTTGTGTGTATGATTCTCATTGTAAATAGTTCCTTAAACCATTTAACATTGTGAATGTTGAAAATGTTGCATAACCGTTCTTAAAAAATACCCCAGGTTTAAAATTCAAAATTTGTAGAAATGTAGATTCTACCTTTGAATCGAATGTGAGAAGACATTTCTCCACTTTAAACAGTTAATTTTTTATTTAAAAAGTGAGGCTTGAAATTTGTTTTGTTTTCAACATTTTCTCCAATTGCCAATTCAAGTTAAAGGTTTAAATCAATGTTAGTATGACTGAAAGGAAGAGGTACTGTATTTAACTATGCTTCCAAATTTAAGAAATGGTCGATGATTTATTTTAAACAATTCGATTTTGCTCTGCATTTTTTTGTCTAGTCTTGAAAATTAAAGAAACACATAGAAAGACTGTCGACAAAGTTAATTGATTTTTAATTTTTTATTTCATACTATCACCGACATGTTACTGACTAAATGTATCATACAGAAGCCTTTCACTACAGATACTGTGTTTTTCAGTTGTGATGGAAGTGGAGTCCAAACAGGCTGAAATTAAGGGCAAGGGGAGGTAATACCCCTGTTTTACTCCTCGTACTGGAAGTTCCTTTAGTGTAGGCAATTTTTTTAATTATGTCTATTATATGTGTATAAGTATTTATATATCAGATGTCTGCTAACTAGTCTATTGCTATTATATAGAGCTTTGTAAATAAACATTACTGTAAGGAGAGTTCTAGATAATAGTTTTAAAGGGTGGAAGAAATTGTGGGTTACAACCAACTTTTTGGAAATTTTCAAAATATTGGATATGTTTTAACACACTTCTGGTACTTAATACATTATGTTATAATAATCCAGTAAATCATCATGATCGGGGGGAAAAAAATTATTGTTAGAAAAAAAATAGAAAATTTTGTGACAAACTGTATATTTTTATTTTATATATTGTGAATGAAGCAGACATTTCAGTTATTCAAGTGGACAGTGGATTTTTATAGCATAAAAACCAATGTTGAAAAACACTTAACAGCAGTAAGGAATCAATAGCAGTTCCAAGGAAGATGATTAAATAGATCTTGAACCAAGTCGGAAGCTGTACCATGAATGAAATCAGGCAAGTTTATTTAAGCCATACAATTTTTATAGATTCTATAGAAATGAACATCAGTACATCAAAGTACACAAGACAACAAACAATATGATTATTTTTATCTTTCTCATTCATAACACCAATAGCGAGTTCATTTACCATTTTCATATATTTTATAATAAGTTACGAGGTATATGAAAAAAATTATAATATCAAATTATTTTGTCCAGGAACAGTTATCGTCCTTTGATTTTCGTTGTCTACAAATACAGTCTAGTGTGGACAGTGTTACTTGCAATTTTTTTTAATACCCTTTCCAAATTTATTTCTTCCATGTTTTATGCCTCAAATAGCAAGTAGGGGGATGAAATTACACTAAAAAAATTTGGGTCATGAATTTTAAAATAGTGATCGATTTGGTCCAGCTAAAAAAGGTTAAAAATTAGTATTTCGGAAGCTGTCAAAAGAATTCAAGACACCTTAACATAAAATTGTACATATATTGAGTTAGAGCTGATGAAGTTTTCTATAATTTTGATATAATTTGTCCCAAAAGTAGTACACCACACTAAAAATATTATTGAGAAAGCACAGGTGGGATTTTTTTAGTTATCATTTATTGTCCAAAAGAAATGCACTACGAAATAACTGTGTTCTCTGGCCATTTTATCTTTACGGGGAGACAAAACAATAATGTTTCATTCAATGGGAGATTACTTGGATAATTTTTGTGCAGTTGGAAATCAAACCTTTTTCCAGCTCTTAAATTCCTACACAGACAGGACTGATGCTATATTATTGGGTAGTAAGAAACGAAAAAACTTTTATAAAGTTTAAGGATGATAGTTTAGTTAAATTGGAAAAATATATAATTTGTGTCAATTTTAATTAGGGCCCCGCCAAATGGCGGATGCCCTATAGTGATCAGTCTGTCCGTCCTTCTGTTCGTCAGTCCGTCCGTAACAAATAGTGTTAGCTCTATATCTAGAGAACCGTTATGATTTCAAAGTTTATACTTGACATGTATATTAACCAACACCAGAGGGTGTGTCATAATGTATGTACAACTTCCTAGGTCAAAGGTCAAGGTAAAAAACTTTGGTTTTAGTTGACAACCCCATGTCCTATGGTAAAGATCGTGTCCACTCTATATCTTGAGAACCGTTATGATTTCAAAATTTATACTTGACATTTATATAAACCAACACCAGAGGGTGTCACGTGTGTCATAATTTATGTACAACTTCCTAGGTCAAAGGTCAAAGTCAAAAACTTTGATTTCAGTTGACAACCCCATATCCAATGATAAAGATACAAATTTTTTACCACACATTATTCACAGCAGGGCCCACAGAGATGGCTCCCATCTCAATGATATCTAGTTCCTTTTAGGTTATTTCTGGGACATGTTTCATGGTATTTGGAGTAAGGCTTGGTGGCCTACCAGGGCTCGACATTACCGTTTGTCCGATTGTCCGGGACAAGTGGACACAGGCGTCGGGCAAGTGGCTTCACCATACTACTTGTCCGATTGGACAAGTGAAAAATCGATGTCAGATGTAAAACATATCAAATTTAAGACTTATTAATTCCCAAATAATTGAATGATTGTTTTATTGATCATACAAAATGAATTAAATATCCATTGATTGAACGTATTTGAACATGGAATAGGATCCCAGTTACGGCAACCAGTCCGGTAGCTACGAATGTAGTTCTTAAAAAAAATATATAACTTTTATTTAAAATGGTGTAGTTTTATTATTACACAAGTTCTGTAACTGAATGTAGATTTACTTGAAAAGGTAGGTTTCTAGCTTGAATTTCTGTAAAAATTTTGATTGATTTAAATGTAATCAGGCGTCGGTACATAGAGTAAATTGCCTAAATTCTAGCCTTTATTCTTCCCCGGAAGTAGATGGACCTACCCTGTTGTCAATCGAAACAAAATTTTGCAACGGAATGCCGGTCATGAGGCACTGAGATTGTACTTAGAAACTTCGAAACAAATGCCTAACATGAAACAGAAGTCCCAAGGTGGCTATCAAAATTATTTATTGGACAGCACCCCATTTATTTACTATGATTTTCAATTGTTTCAATGGGGGAAATAACTGGGTCCCCGTTCCTGTCAGAGGGCATATTTTGAACACTTCAATCTGCAATTGTAAGCTTTATTTTTGGGTTACATGGATGAAATTTGGGCAGAAACTTGAAAATTCAATAAGAAAAACAATGGTGTAATTATTTTTAAAATTTGAATTAAACTTTTTAAATTAAACAAATTTAAATTTATGAAATTTTTAAAAAGTTTGTTTTTCAATTTAAAGTTTCAGAAGGGGTCACAGTAAGGTCATTTTGATGGTATTATGTATTCATACACTTGTAAGTTAAAATGGAGGGATTTTTCAAAAAATATCAGCAAAGAATATTAGAAAAGAGCCACCTGGCAAGAAATAACAAATGTCTTATATGGGATCAGGGGACAACAAAAGATGGAAAATATGGGCTTATTTCTTTCCAGTATCATATTTCTGGGACCTGGAAAAAGAAAAAAGCCCATAGATTCAGTTTTATGGTTTTTAATTAGTTTTTGATAAGTTTTAATATTAAATACAACACTTTATGCCATTTTATGTGTCAAAAAAATTTGTGTGGGAATGCGGGTCACATTACTGAAGAGCCGCATCACATAAATAACCACAGAATATTTCGTAAACTCAGAAAATCTTGCCAGGGGCTCTCCAATTTTCCAGATTGGGGCCTGGATTTTTTTGGAAGATATATAAGGGGTAGGGCTATAGCTTATATAATCAATTTTAACTGAATGTACAACAATTTTAGACTCCTTTTTAAAGATTTTGGTGGTCCTTAAAAGGACCGTTAATTTTGTCTGTATCTTTTTCAGCAGTAGATGAATGCAGCTATATCTTCCTTTGATTTTGGAACTTTTGAAGAACAGCTTCTGGTAGGTATATTCTTCTTAGCAGGTATTACTCTACCATATGAATGATCGTCCTTTATGCTTTTACAAATGCAGCATCAAGTTTTGGATCAGGTTGCCCTTTTTCATATCTATCTGTCCATTTACTTCGATCCTTTTCTTCCACATGAACCTTAGTCTTCTGTCCGGTGCGTTGTAAATTTTTCTTTTTCCTTTCTGGAGTATTTTGGTTTACTTTGTTCCGTTCACACTCCCTTTACATCTGGTCGAAGTGTTTTAATGAACCTATTGAGATTTTAAAACCAATACATTCTGCTTTTTGTCACAAGGAATAAGCTATACCATTATTCAAATTGTGAATTATTGCCGATGCCCTTCAAATTTCTAGAAAAGTTCACATTCTTTGGTAAGGAAACACTTAGTGCTCCCTGAACAGCTTCACCTTTTTGAGTATTATGATTAAATTTCATTTTCATAAATACTTCTTCGCTAAGTTTCATTTTTAAAATTCCTGCATTATTAACTTGTCTTTGTTATCCATATTCAGGTTGGTTAACTTGTTTGGACCCAAGTACATAGATCTCAGCCACCAACAGTTTGCATGAGTGTCCACCACCACCACACACGTATGAACTAGTGGGACATTTAGAGCAGTCACAAGTATAACAACGCACAGTAGCATTAAGCATTCAGGCAGATCCAGGATTTCCCTCGACATTTGTTAAACTGTAGGAGGTGTCGTCTTGACTGGTTTTAGCTACAAGTGAGAACTTCTCTGCATCTAGCCTCTTCCATTGTATATTAAATGAACTTAGCTGACTGTTTGAAGACTAAGTCTCATGATTTATACCCTTGTTATGGGGTATGCTTCTTTGCATATGTAATTCTTATGAGATTTTTTTTTTTAATTAAAAAATTAATAAAATTAACTTTTTTTCAGCAAAATTTTTTTTAACTAGATTTCTATACAAATAATGAATTTATCTATCATGTGCAATTTACAGAATGTAAATATCTTTTAAACTAAAAAAGTTTTGCTGATTTTAAGAATATTTTCTTCATGAATTTATGATTTTATCCGATCAATTTTCTGGTATTTGAGATGTCATAGATAAGGATCAATAACTCTTTAACTGTTGGATCAAATCTATTGAAACTTTGCACAATAACTACTGAAATGTATATCTTTATTTTAAAAGTGCAGTTTTAAGTCTGGAAAAAAAATTAAAGTCTGACAGGAATAGGATCCCAGTTACGGCAACCAGTCCGGTACCTACGAATGTAGTTCTTAAAAAAAATATATAACTTTTATTTAAAATGGTGTAGTTTTATTATTACACAAGTTCTGTAACTGAATGTAGATTTACTTGAAAGGGTAGGCTTTCTAGCTTGAATTTCTGTAAAAATTTTGATTGATTTAAATGTAATCAGGCGTCGGTACATAGAGTAAATTGCCTAAATTCTAGCCTTTATTCTTCCCCTGAAGTAGATGGACCTACCCTGTTGTCAATCGAAACAAAATTTTGCAACGGAATGCCGGTCATGAGGCACTGAGATTATACTTAGAAACTTCATAACAAATGCCTAAAATGAAACAGAAGTCCCAAGGTGGTAGTCCGAGATTACTCTGACGTCCAACGGCTGTTTTGCCAGACAAGCTGGGGCCGTGGGACTTGTCTGGCAAAACAGCCGTTGGACGTCAGAGTAATCTCGGACTACAAGGTGGCTATCAAAATTATTTATTGGACAGCACCCCATTTATTTACTATGATTTTCAATGCGTTTCAATGGGGGAAATAACTGGGTCCCCGTTCCACATGCTGGCAGCCATTGACCAGGGGAATATAAGTAAGGGGGAAGGAAACCAATGTTAATGCTTCTTCTTAGTATAAGCCTCCTTGAATTAGGAGCACCTCCATATGGAGTTTTACCTTAAATTTAAAAGCTTGAATTAAAGTATGTTTCATTTGATTTTGCTTTTATGCATGACATTACATTAAAAGAGGTTTTATTCAATAAGATCTATATATTATCAAAATAATAGGTTAAGATGTAAAAATTAAATAAAATCTAAAAAGGCAGATTTTCTCACTGAAATTTTGTATGTACTTCATGATCAAGTATCAATGTATATAAAGATCAAAATAAAATTTATAAAAGCTTGTTTTGCCGCCATCAATAAATTAAAAAGGTTTAATTATATACAAAGTGGCCAGGTATATTTACATCCTTGGTTTAACCTTACCACTACTAGAAGAATGAATAGGTCCATAGGAGAACCTAGTGATTTGGGAAGTGATGATGATTTAATTATCGACACATGATAGTGACATTCAGTCAGAGAACTCAGTCTTGCAAAAAATCTTTCAGTCTTAAATAATAAAATGAATTTTGATGTGGTATTCTTTAATCATTGTTAATTACTGAGTAACAAACAAATTCATATAACATATAACAAAATGCTCCCTTCATTAGGTACAATGAAAGCTCAAGTGTTATAAGGGCATATCATCAATATGTAAGATTTTCAATTATGAATTCGGACAAGCGAGTTAAGAGTTCGGACAAGTTGATTTTCTTGGTTTATTATACTATAAAAAAAATATAGGGAAAATAATGTGCCCTGAGGATTGAAAAAATATGTAATCAGTATCGTTATAGGTTACAATAAACCTTTATAAATATAAGGAGATGTCGTATGATTGCCAATGAGACAACTATCCACCAAAGTTTAAATGAAGTGGATGACATAAATTATAGACAACCAAACAGCTTCAACAATGAGAAAAACCCATACCGTATAGTCCACTGTAAAAGGCCCCGACATGAAAAAATGGGAAACAATTCAATAGAATTATGACATACATGAACCAAATACAACCACTGAACTACAGGCTCTTGACTGGGGACAGGCGCATAAAGAATGTGGCGATGTTAAACATGTTTGTGAGCGCTCAACCCTGCCCTAACCTGGGACAGTGGTGTTCAGCACAACATAAGATCATTGGTTTACAATGTTATATTCTCACGGCTATAATGCCATATTGCTGTGAAAATATAACAGATCAATTGAAGCACCGATAGTTTTCTTAAACAAGTATATGTTATTAATATACTGTTTTGTTAAAGAAATCTTTCGTGCTAGGATTGATATGTAAAAGGAATAAATCAAACAAGTATATTTTTATGCCTTTGCCGTATTGGAGGGGGCATTAAGTGTTACCCTTGTCCGTCTGTCTGTCCCGTCCATCTCAAAAATTGGTTTCCATTCTCTAACTTTAGTTTGCATCAACCAAATGTTATGAACTTCTACACAATGCTTATGATCACAAAACGATCTATGTGGAAGTTGACTCATGCATATTTACAAGTGGGGGCATCTGTGGCCCATAGACACATTCTCCATTTATTTTATTATTTGTTTATAGGCTGATGTAATGACAATGATTTCATGGTGTTGGGAGTAAGAATTGGAGATCTGATACTGCTAACATGTTGGTAGGTATACAAACTTTTTTTAATCTATTAGTGTTTGATATCAATTTAATAATGGTTCAGGTATCAGAAAAGATTGAATTACATGGAGATATTCAGCTCCAGAGGAAAGAGGGTATATGATTGTCCAAAATGGTAAAAATACTGCCAAGCTTAGAAAAGAGAAATTGTTTTTGACTTTTTTTTCTATTTGTCAAGTTTTAAACTGAATACCCACTAGATTTCGTGAGTAATAGTGAACCACAAATTTTAAATGTTCAACAACGAAGTACCAATTTTCTATCAATCGACTTTCAATCAAATATCCACAGAATCCAATTTTTCCTCAATCCCCATGATTGTTGAATATTAAATGAATCCACAGAAATTCGATTTTCCCTCAATGCCCATTAAAATATCTGAATCCACAGTAGATTATTTTGAGGAGTTTAAATAACTGATTCAACTTTGTATTACAGGTTAGCATCACAGCTTGTCCATAGGGATACTGGCTGGGGTAGCATTTGGATCTGTTTCAAGGTGAGAATATATTTATTCATCCACATACAAATTTAATCAATTGATGAAATCTTGTGGACAGTTTAACTTTCTATAAATCTTTATTGTTTGCAATTTATATCGTCTTGATATTTTCTACTGTTACCTTAATAGATGTAAACAGATATTTTTATAGTTGAGAAGGTTTATAGTCCTTTTTAACTACTTTCACTTATTCCATCTTTAAACTTTTGCCAAATGACCATGTACTGAATCATAAAGAGAATCATTGTTTTTATGATAATAAAGAATTTTGTTTACTTGTAAAGGGGAGATACCCTCACATTCATTTGCAAGTGCTGTTACAAAGATAAGATGTCTTAATTATATTAAACTTTGCTTCTTATTCAGTTTTGTATTTCTTTCAATACAAATTTCCAAAGAATTCATTTCTTCAGTCAATATATGGAGAAAACAAAGTAAATGTCATAAAACTTGAACTAAACAATGAAAGTTTATCAAAATAGCCTGAATTATTTTACCATGTATGTACATTTTTCAAATTTTCAGCTTAATAACTTCTGCAATTGTCTGAAACTCAATGAATGATTTATGCGATACCGGTAATAGTAATTTTAACACCTTGAAAATCAAAATTGGTATATTAAGATTGCTTTCCATTTTATAACAAATTTAGCTGCACGATTTCTATTGCAATATTTTTTGGTAAATCAATAAATTTGAATAGAAAACAAGTATTTTTACATACAACAATATCTGTCTATTTAAAAGAAAAATTGCCACTCAAATATTTAAACATTACCTAATTCATATATTTTAACATTACTTAATAACTTTGAATTGTCAACAAATGAAATATTATTTTATTCCTTTTACAGGTGTGTTCCTGCTGCTGCCTTGTGTGTTCAATCCTGTGGACAATAATAATCATGCAAACCACATATATGTTGCATTTTTGTTTATTAAAATCCTTAAGTGATAATTCTGAAAGCCAAATTATTAATTTTTTAATGCTATTATTTATTTTCCATTTACTGTAAACTCACAAATTTTTGTTTTTTAATGCTGTTATTTATTTTCCAATTATTGAAAATTCACAGATTTTTGATATATTTTTTTTACTGAAAATTGCTACACCGAGATAGATTTTGCAAAAATAAAATTATATTTTAAATTTTGATAGCATTATTTATTTGCAACATGTCCTTAATGACAATAATTAATTTAAATAAATGCTTGCAAATTTTTTTTGAATTTACAGTATAAATATGTTTTCATTATTTATATATGCATGATATTATTATACATTGTATTTTGCTTTATAATAAACAAAATTGTATAATAGTTGTTATTTGAGAAGTACCAGTGTACTGTTTTACAAAGCATCCATTAGACTTTCATCAGTTTACAGACGTCATTATTGTGAACCAAATGATACTTTCCACAGATTCACTTGAAAGTTACCTGTCGATTTAAACTTTTGTAAGTTCTTTTGTCCCATCTAATAAATATAATAGCTATTGTTCTCTGTGGAGTTATTTCACTGGGACCTTTAAATTTCTTCTAAGAGAAATCTATCACTCATTGATTAATTTACCTGAACAAAAAATCAAACTTTCAATGGTGAAAATACATGTACCAATACTAAATAAGGACTCACAAAAACGCATGTGATGTTGTATTTATTCAATATCAATAATACATTTTCAATTTGTTCAATATAATTAACACTTATTCAAAATTTAAAAGTTGATTTATGACAAAATTTTCAACATTGTTCCTATTAAAATTTGTCTTTTTGTGTGTTTGACAAATAAGAACTAGAAAATGACGATGTTTAGATCAAGGCCTTCTTAAATGTATTCTATAACTAAATAAACAGCTGCGCCACGAGCGCATGATATGCTCGTCGTCTTGTGTGTGAGGTTTTATGCAATAATCATGAATAGTTTCTGAGATACGGCGCGACATGTGAAAACTCCCCTTTTTTTTAATAAAAAAAATCAATAACTCTAAAATAAAATTTTGAATCATCACCAAAAAGTGTATACAGATCTTTAGATTAATATAATTAAGAAGTGTGTAAAGTTTTAAGCAATAATCGTAAATCGTTTTTGAGATACGGCGCGACATGTGAAAAATACATACCGTGGGCCCTGTTTTAGTTACACAAAGTTCCGTATCTCAAAAAATTTTAATCTTATTTTCATCAAAAAGTATACAGATCGTTTGACCATCATAAGAAACAACTATATTAAGTTTCATGAAATTTCGATAAGTTCTCAAGTTGAGGTGGGACATGTGGACGCCGGACATTTGTATACCATAATACGTCCCGTCAAAATTTTGACGGGCGTATAACAAACACACAAAAATTGCAAATTTCAATAGGAACAATGATAAAATTTTTGTCATATGATTAAATCAATGTTATATTAAACAGATTGAAAATATATTATTTATATTGAAGAATAATACAACATCACATGCAGTTCTGTGAGTAATAATACATGTATTTTCATCAATTTAGAAGATCACTTTTTAACTCGGGTAAATTAATCAATGAGTGATAGATTTCTCTTAGAAGAAATTTAAAGGTCCCAGTGAATAAACTGCATAGAGAACAATAGCTATTGTTTTTATTAGATGGGACAAAAGAACTTACAAAAGTTTAAATCGACAGGTATCTTTCGAGTGAATCTGCGGAAAAGTATCCTTTGGTACGCAATAAAAGTTTTGCATGTTGGCACAGTGAAACACAGTGTGTCTGTTGAAGATGATGGTGTTTGATATGGATAGGTTTGTTTAAAAATAATATGTTCCACAGGGCGCAGGTTGATACGACCTGAACACTTAGGGCACTAGTATGATACAGCTCAGAATTTTGATTGTGATGAAATATTTGACACAGCATACATAGGTTTCTGACAAAAAAATTAGAATGAATGTGGTCTAAGAACTTAAAAATTTGAAATTGGACATTTACTTATTATGGTCCAATATCCAAAATATAAATGCATGGTTAGATTCAGCATATCAAAGAATTCAATTATTGATGAAATCAAACAAAGCTTAATTTTGGACCCTTTGGACCTCAATGTGAACCAATTTGATAGTGAGCCCAAAATCCAAAATCTAAAGACATGGTTAGATTCAGCATTATAAAGACCCCAAGAATTCAAGACTTGGAATTAAACCCGGGGTCCCCATTCAAATTGGTCAAGAAATACTGTAAATTCAGAAATTATTGCAATTTTTTTTAAAATGGACAAAAATGCGAGATTAATTATTGTTATTTCATGAAAATCTGCATACATATCTTTGTATCAGATATAAGAATACAAGTTATTATTGTGATACTCAATCAGTTGGATCATTTGCATTAATAAAAAGTTCGCAATTATTTCTGAATTGACAGTAAGCAATTTATACAAAGTATTAGAAAAGTATTATTTTTGGTCCTTATTCATAAACGGTCAGGGCCATAATCCCCAAAATTAATCCCAACTTTTCAGTTTTGGTATGGAACCTAGTGGTATAATTTCATAGACTTATACTTGGGAACTACCATTTGATTTTTATGGGGGGCTAGGATCGAAAATTTTGTCCTGCCTTTTTATTTTTCCCTCTATTCGGTCCTGCCTTTTTTTTTAGTTTATCCTGACTTTTTTTATTAAAATAAATTGTCATCCTGCCTTTTTTTTTGCAAATAATCTCATACTGCCTTTTTTTTTACTCAAAACTCCTGTCCAGCCTATTTTTTTCAAATTTCATCCTAGCCCCCCCTCCCCCCCCCCCCCCCTCCCCCATAAAAATCAAATGGTAGCTCCCTTAAGTTATTGTCTTGATACCAGAAAATCCTTGTTTTTTGCCCCTTAATTCCCTTTATTCCGATGTTGTGTTTTGTGTACTATTGTTTGTCTGTTGGTCTTTTTCTTTTTTAGCCATGGCGTTGTCAGTTTATGAGTTTGAATGTCACTCTGGTATCTTTCGCCTCTCTTTTTCAACGGTTTGGGCCATTACCCTCAAAATCAATCCCAACCTTCCTTTTGAGGTATAGAACCATGTGGTACAATTTCATAGAGCGTCATATTGTGTACTTACTAACCTTTGAACAGTTCTATATTTGAAGATTATTTTAGGTCAAAAGTTACCAAAGCTATAGTTCGGCAAGGTCACATTTTAACGTGGCCTACTCTTCACCTTCCTCAAATTTCATTTAAACCTCGCTTTGAATTTATATGTTGTGCTGGATGTATAGATACGAGACACGTCCTATCGGAATGGAAACGTAAAATCCAATGCCTCATGCAGGCAAATGCCACGCACTGCACGTTAAAGAATCCTTGTAATATCTCCTTAAGATGTCTGTAATTATTGGTGGCCTGTTGTAAGGTAAAATTTCTGCCCTATCTCACACATCCTCTTTCAAAAGAGGCAGTTTATATTTGTGCTAACAAGCCTTGAAGAATTGACGTATTTTGTTTTCGTCCTGAGTATGCAAGAAATACTGCCACTATGTATTCAACATGAACAAGAAACATTTGTTCTTTTATGCATAGATGTACTGTGATCCACAAAATTTGAAAAGTAAAATAACAAAAATACTGCACTCCAAGGAAAATTCAAAACGGAAAGTCCCTTAATATATATCAAATGGCAAAAATCACAAGCTCAAACAATACAAGTATATTACGGGAAATATACATGGGATCCCTTTCATTTAAATAAAAGTAAAATAACCATGACAATAACTTAAAAATATTTTCAGTGAATCAGTTTAAAGAGGGTCGTAATGGGGGTACCTTCATGACGAATAACGATAAAAAATCTAGCCAAATGACGTTAACGATAGTTTTAAGTGCATGATGATAAAATGTACTGTACACTTTCTTTATGACGATAAAGCAATGTACTGATATTGACTAATCATGTTAAATTCTTTCCAAAAAAAATGGTAACGATAAATTATTTGAGACCTCTGATGAATCACGATGAAATTTTAACCAATTTGATGTTAACGGTAGCCGAATATGACCGTTTGACGCCTGACGGTAAAGGGCATCCCTACCCTCTTTAAATAAGGGGAAAATAAACATGGGCAATAGCGAAATGAATATTAGTTCTAGCTGCTACTACTACTACTATAACAAAGAGAGTGGATTAGGTGGCTGCCTTGATAAATCATCTGGGAAAGATTTAATTTTTTTTAAACTGTGTCAAATATCTATGATATAAGTAAAGAAAATGCAAATTTAAAGTCACCTAAAGGAAATTTGGAAATTGAATCAAACAAATATTTAATAGGATTTGAAATTTTATGTTAGTTATATTTTTTGTATCCAAGTTACACATACTAAATTGAAAATAAGTTTTATAAGTATCAACAAAATCAATAATGGCAAAGTGAAATATCATCATGATCATAGTTTTGAATTTTTGAGAATCAAAGATTTATAGAAATGTTTTCAATTAAAAAGGATCAATAAAGCAGGTATTGAGTACAGGGTTGAAGCATTTATTTTATACCTCCGAGTAAAACTGGAACCTGATAGAATGCATAGCAACGTGTAATAACATTGAATCTATGGATTCATATGTTCAACTATACCACTGGATGTACCAGTAGAATAAAAATTTCTGGACTGGTAATCACAATTTGTATAAAGTATAAAGTATATGAAATTAAAGAACACTGTGGTAGTATATATAGCCGGGCCATGCTTTCAATGGGGATGATGCGGCTTTATAGCTTGGCATATATACTTATTGACGTCATAATCACCATGTAAAACGCCATAAGTGAGTGTTTACTGTATACGATCGAAGTAAAAGGCAGAATTTTCTTGTTTCAGGGGGGGTCAAATGTTCATGGGATTCAAAATACCTTATATGACAGATATTTAATTGACAATTTTGTTCAAATAAATGATGCAGTAATTGTAGACCAATGGTTTTTGTGTAATCATAATTTGTTCTTGGTCCCCTTATACTAGCAGGACTCAACTTAACTTATTTATACTGGACCCTTAATTATCTGGACCATACTAACTAAGTCTGAACTAATAATCTGCCAGTCTGTTATAGTCTTAACCCCATTCTCTGTCTGTACTTAACCAGTTTTTAATGTCTGAACCATATTGGACCAACGGTTTATTATTATAAACAATGAAATTATCTGAAATTTAAAAATTTGATTTTAAAAAAGACCCCATTGCAATAATTAACGATGTCATTAACCAATGGCTAATACTTAAATCCAACCAAAAAGTACTGGCTAAATTTATCCAGCAGATGGAACGTTTTATGCACTAAATAATGTTTGAGCAATAGAAATAATCCATTGGTTTAAAGTTAACCAGTGGATAAGCACTAGTGCAAATATTATATATATAACCACCGGCACCGGTTTTAAACATTATCCAACGATTTGAGCAACCTAATCCAGATCAACAAAAAATGTTGATATTTCTCATATCTAACAATATTTTTCGGTGAAATTAATAAACCTCTAAGAAAAATAATTGTATAAATGGTATTGTATGTAAATACTAACTCAATAATAATAATAATTATTATAATATCTTTATTTAAAGAGAGAAACTCATTTGAATTAAACCCAATCATAAGGTAATTCAAGACCATATCAAGACCACTTTCGGCTATTTTTTTGCCATACATTTTGTCCGTTTCGAGTAGCATTTTAATTTTTTGCACTTAAATCAAAACGTCATTTGCTTTCTCTTGCTTTAGTGAACGTCCTTTGAGCGGGCCGCCATTTTAGAAATTAGCAACCTTTACGACGGACTCGAAACGGCGACGTCATAATACGGTCACGACACTATAGCGGCGCCGTGATCGATGCGTATAAACAATAGTGTGATTTCCCTTTAATTGTGGATGGTCCGACAAGCACTTGTCTCAGAAAAAAATCACATCTCTATACCTGAATGTGAGTACAGATATAATTTTTTTCTGGGACAAGTTCGTGCGTGGATGATAAATTAATGGCAGGGAATTCAACCTCACCGTAATGACTATTATATTGTAGTGATACAAATCAATATACTCTGGTTTATTGTTATATATTATATTAATACTTGTATATTACAGTTACATGTATGTATAATTTTCATGCATTTGTATATCATTCTATTCTACTATATTAATAATACTGCAGTGCAAGTGCATGGTGGACACCTCTGTAATAATTCGATTTTTGTAATAGAATGGAGTTGAGTAGCATTCGTATTTTCCCGCAAAAACGTTTAATCATCCATGCAGAGTTATCGTTACTTGAGATTGCAAACGTTCTTGAGATATTCTTCCGCATGCGTGTGCATAGATATTAATGATATTTTACTTATATGTATATACATGCAACAAAACATTTTAATATTATCAATTTATCTTCTTTAAAAAGTATTTGATGAGTATTCATTGAAGAAATGAATTTATAACAAGCGATAAGGAATGTTAGTTTGCACTTGATGATGTCTACGTATTCATCATGTTTATAGATCGGTTAAAAACCCAAAACGAATGTTACGTAATGGAAATCTAGGCAATAGCAATACACCGGAATGCCCTCACGGTCATCCGCTGTAAAAAATAGGATCTGCTATCCCGTTTGAAATACGTTTTTTATACAGGTACAGCCAAACTTACAAACCAAATTTTTGTAGCTAATGGAAGAATTTAGTAATGGTTTTAAGTAATTTGTGGTACATACAAAATGAATAATGTTTAATATGTCTCAAGATTATCAAACTAAGCATTAAACGACACAATGAAGAACGGCAGTCATGCTCTTAGGTGTAGATATAGATTGTATGCTAAATTTTGATAACCATATTAAAACCATATGAAAAAAAGCTGTCCAGCAACAAAATATCTTGAAGAGAATGGGTAGAAATCTATATAAACTGAGTCTAAACTAAGTAGACTTACTATTTTTCATACTTTTATATTGTCAAATTTTAACTTTTGTCCCTTGTCTTGGCACTTCTTTTCTAACTGTTGCCAACACATGGAAAATAGAAAAAAATCAAGATAGGGCATTACGATTTGTATAATGTGAGTATGTCTCTACATATAAAGATCTGTTAGTCAAGGCAAAAATACCTACCCTACATGTTTGAAGGATAAGTACAATGCCTTGGAGACTTACACAATTTTACATGATTTGGCCCCACCTGTTTTATCAGACCTAATCAGAACAATGCCATTGATATAATTTCAGGTATCCCAATCGTTTACAGATACCAGAAGTGAGAAGGTATGGTAAACAATCTTTAGGTATGCTGCTCTAGTTCTCTGGAACTCCCTCACCGTTGAATTCAGAGTGATCAAATTTTAATCAGTTTAAAAAGTCCATGATCTCTTGCTGGAGTGGTAAAGCATGCTCCTGTGTTGCCTGTAAATATCGACCACACTTCCATCCATACTATTGTATGTCTTGTGTTGTCTTATTGTGCCTGCACGATCTGTATATAATACACATGTCTTTAATTTATTGTGTATGTCGTATCAAAAGCTCACTCAGAGCCGCTTATGCTGTATTGTTATTTAAGTTAAATTTCAAATTGCCGATTTAAAATAAACTTATTTGATTTGATTTGACGACAGAATGTTTAAATTGTCTGTCTGCATTGAATTCACCACCAATTTTCAGATTTTCAAGAATGTGTTATAATTGAAGGTGAAACTTGCGGTTTTTCTAATAATCTTTCTCATTTCTAATGGGGTCGTACACCTTTAATCCACTGCTAATTATATTCTATTCATGTCTTTTTTATATATACAGATTCTTATTCCTTTGGACCTGGACAAGGATTTGTATAGTGTATACAAATCCTTACCCTGGAAAATATTTTTTATTGGTGGTGATTTCTTCCTTTTCTTCGTATGAGCTTCCTATTATAAGGAACACCCCTTAGCGGGTAATATTAAAATATTCAATAGGGGGAAGAAACAGTGATAAAATATATTACATCAAGGTAAAATCCAATGGTGGTGCGCTATACATTGACAGTGAAATGTAAAAAAAAAATCATAGTAGATAAAATATACAATGATATACATAAAAATGATAAAGCCAATCTACAGAAGGTCATATAACCCAAATAATTAGTCATTCATTTTACCAGCAGACCGGCAGCTTTCTTAAAGTTATATAAAAAGAAAAGCACTTGTTACAGAATAGTTGGAACGATATATACAGTAACAATCATTATAGTTCAAATTTTTTTTCTAATATTTCACTTTTCCATTGTCTATGTTTCATCATCCAATTCTTAATGACAATTGTCAGTCGTCTAGCTTTTTTAGAAGAGATACTCTTTGGTAATGTAGCTTGAAACAGAAGTGTCTTGTAAGCGTTTCCAGTTTATGAATTAGCTCTTCTTTGAATCCAAGTTGTTTGATATATTTTGTACAGTCCAGTACAAGTTGCGTAACTGCTAGTTTATTGTTAAACAGCAGTTTCCATGTTCCAGGAGGAGAGTTTTCAGTCACAAGTTGTTTAATCGGAGTGAAGTATTCTTTTCTCTAACTGCCTAGAACAGGACAAGTTGTTAGGACATGTAAGATATCCTCTATTTCCCTTTGGCATAGCAGGCATGTGGGGTCAATTGTATATTGGCTGAACTTATGTTTGTCGGCTTGCACCATGTAGGTCCCTGTCATGCAGCATCCTTACTTTTGTAGTGGCTTTTCGAATTTCTATCATATTTTGACCTACTGAGTCCCATACAGGATGAGTTGATTCTGCAATGCCAAAGTTGAGGTTCAGAAATTTTAAAGATGACATTTGGAAAGCTTCCTCTTTGAGTCTGAGGGTCCAGAAGGATGAGATTTCTGTTTTTACTAATTTCTTCCAGGATAGTTTTGATGGAATTGGAATGTTTTTGTCAAAAATGTCCGGTAGATTGTATTTTGATATTAATAAGGCAGTTTGAAAGAAGAAGCTATTGTTGTTGTCAAAGTTCACTGCAATTTGTCTGTTAATGATTTCTTTAATTTTATTGTTGGAGCAGGTTGTAAGGGAGTGTAGAAATGTTAATTTCCTCTTGTGAATTTCTGCTTCTACAGGGAGAACTCCAAGAAGTAAGTATACCGCCGGTTTTGCTGTCCTCGTGGCAAGAGCTTGTATTGCACGCAGTGTACCAATATGGAACCTCTCCAAAATCTGAATCTGAGTTTTTGTTAGAGAAAGGATTTCAAGGCCATATAGTAGTCTTGGTAGCACATATGTTCTATATATTGTGTAGGAGATTTTAGGGCTTAGTCCATTTGTACCATGAAGTCCTGAATTCATAAGGGCATATTTTGTTCTTCGAGTAGATTTTACACGGTCTTCTATATTTATTTCATTTTCTTTTAGGCCTAAATGGGTAGTTTCATTTGAGAGTTCAATTATATTTTCTGATAAGTTCCAGGTGTTTGTGCTGTGATTCTTTGCAGATCCGTAACAGATGACTTTCGATTTTGTTGGATGGATATTGTAATGATGTTGATTTGCATATCTTCCAATGGTGTTTAGCATTATTTGTAGTTCTGCTGGGTTAGAGCTTATCAGGGCGATGTCGTCAGCACAGGTAGGCGTTCCACAGTATATATTTCCAAGACTAAATCCTATTGCATTTTTCTCTAATTCTACTAGGAGATCCTCTACAAATATCTTATAAAGATGGGTTGACAATATTCCACCCTGCCCGACTCCTTGGAGTATATTGAAGCTGTCGCTAAGTTTCCCTTGCCATTTGACTTTAGATGTAATGCCAGAGTATAGATCTTTGATGACAAGCCATAGATCTGGGTGTATATTCCTATCTAGCATTTTGTCGTGGAGTATCAGATGCTGGACTACATCACATCAAAGGCAGATTGGACATCAACAGTAGCCAGATAGAGAGAGTTGTTTTTCCGTTCACATTTGCATTCTGATATAATGAGACTAGCAATTAGTGGACATAGCCCTTCTGTAAATCCAAATTGTAGATCAGTGTTAGGAGTAATACTGAGTTTGCCAAAAATACAGAGTTCATGGAGTTTAGAGATTACAGGGGTTACAGTAATTCCTCTATAACTGGATACTAGACATTGATTTTTTTTCCTTTTTAAGTACTGGAGTTAGAATTCCAGACTTCAATTCAGTTGGGACTGCTCTATTAATGAGTATATTATTAAATATATTTGTGAGCGTCGGAGTGACTGTTTCTTTAGCAAGTTTTAGATGTTCTGCACATAAGCCGTACTCGTCTGGGGATTTGCCAGTGTTTAGGTTGTCTATAGCTTTGGAGATGTCATCTTCTTTGTATGGTTCTATATTTGTTTGTTGGTTATATAGAACTTCTTCCACTAGTCGCTGCCTTATTTGGCATAGTTCCAAATATGAGTTATCAAATTCTGATTCTTTTGGGATACTGAGATCTTCATAGTACTTTGCGAATGCTCTGTATAGTAGGATTGAATTCTAATTCACCCTCTATGTCTATACCTGTTGAATTTGTTCTAGGTTTGGATCTATTCCTATTGATTAATTTGTAGAATAAGTCGGTGGATTGATTATCCATAATTTGCTGGTATAAATTCAATCTATCTTCAGCATGTTCCTTTCTTTGCTGACTGCGGAGCTTTTTCTTTTCTGCTTTTAGTTGTTTCCTGAAAGGGTGGTCTGGTTGTTTGCCTTCAAATTTCCATTTTGAGTATAGCTGTTTGCAATTTTTTAGATGTTTTTTGACTCTAGGTGATGCCTTCCATTTTGGACTTTTCAGTTTAATGGGTTTGGTTGGTACTGCTTTGTTTGAGGCTGTAAGTAAGGCTTTTGTGATATTTTGGATGCTGTAGGATGGTTTTTGAGTCAGTTGCAGCTTTGAGATTTCATTCTGGACAGATTCTATATATAGAGGGAGATCGGTCTGGTCCCATTGAAGCTTATGAACTGTTTGAATTTCTTTATTGGCTTTGTTTACAACAGTGGGGATGATAATGTTAGTCGTCACTGATACTGGCACATGAGCTGATACATTTGAAGATGAAGTTATTCCAGATTGTATACTTTTTAAACAGATTTTCTTGAGAGGAGAAGATATAATCTATTTGGGAGCTTGATTGTACTGAATGGTGGAAGAAGGTTTGTCTGTCAGATTTATCTTTATCAGCAGTTAAGCTCTTGTATGAATTCCTTTAATAATTGATCAAGGGTGCTCCCTTCATACGGTTTCATACAAATTATACACATATATGTAAAAACACGTTGCCTTCCCTTTCCCTATGCATCCCCTACAGTAATAAAAGACAAAGATAAATTGTTTAGCTGAGAAATTTGTTGATCAGTGGCCTGTTACTAAGAGAAAGACAATTAATTGCAGTTATTATATGCATCATGATACAATAGAACTTCAGGAATAAAGAGAACCATCGGTAGTTTTAAATGTTAACTAAACTCCACAGGCACTTTACGCAGTAAAAAATATACCTATAGACTATACACTTTAATACTTTACCCAATAATTTGTATAGTATTGACCACATAAATATTTTCTTAACTTCCGCAAGGCTTTTGAGACACATGTGTTGGTCCTATTACCAGTTTGGCCATAGTCTAGATGCCCTCTAGCAGTTAATTTTGTACGTACTACACATGTAAGTCTCGCTGAGCACTCTCCTTCTAGTGCAAAGAAAGTAGTGATCAGTTACAGCATTTTTTTTCAAATAATGGATAAATATAATAATTCAAGTGTTTTGACAAAAGATTACTTTGAAAATGAATTTTACTTAACAAAAAGTAATTTTGTCAAGAAATGTGCATCTACCATGTCTACAGCTCTAAAAATGGTTGGCACTATAACTCATTATGACTTATCAATCACAAGAACTTTAAATTTTACTTGAAAAATAAGTGAACGAAAATAAAATTGAATGCAAATAGGAAATAAACCTAAAGTTAACACTTGTAGTAGTATCAAGAAAGAGTTTAGTACGTTTCCTGAAGCCTATGTGTTTGTTATTCCAACACACCTTCTCTGTTGTTATGACTAATTAGAAAGGTATTTCACCTGACCCATATACTTCATTTCTTGAAACTGAATTTTTAATGTTATATCAACATGTAGCCTAAATATATGAAAATAATGGAATCTGAAGCAAGACGATGAATCAAATATTTTTGCCATATACGTTTTCAAGACAAAACAGTCAACTAAACACGACTGAACATAAAAAGGTGTACCCAACTTTCTCTTTTTGTTGAAATTATTGCTCAAACTTAGGATTTTTTACATCATAACATACTAGTATAGTATGCAGACACATATCATAATGCTATAAAAAGTTAATGTAAGTGCATGCTATTTATATTCCATTACAAATTATTTCGAAGATGAGTGCAATAAGGTAAACTTATAGCATTCTCAAAATATGTTTTACTCCCTATTTCGAAAAATTTCACGTTTAAAATAAATCTTACCACGACAGGTTTGTTCAATGTAAATTGAATTTCCTTCTACAAAAAATGTTTAGATCCATGTTAACGTTGCTTTTAATAAATATTTGTTTTTAAAACAAAACAAAACCGGGTCCTGATGTAGTAAACAACATTGACAAAACCAGGTCCTTCCATTTTGACATAACCTATTTTGATCCATGCATAGAAATACAAATACATGTATTGAGGTGCTCAAGGTGACTAGTCTTGAAATCTCCATGTTTAAATGATTTATTTCTGTACAATGTGCACAATTTAAAGTCATATGAAAGGAGTTTCTTTCAATTTTAATGTTAATTTTAATTTAAATAAAATTTGTATGCATGCATACAATGTATATACTAAACTACGTCCTGTATGCACGTTTTTTATAATTATTAAGAATCTATAACGTATTATCGACAAATAATATTTCATTCAGTGATTGTTGATATCAAGCTTACTAACTTTCGAGTTAGTTTTGCTGAAGTTTACCGGAGCGTGACATTGATAAACAATCAACACAAAGCACGTGGAGCTCGTGACAAACAAGTGAAGTGAAAGAGCCATGATATTTGTTTTTTTTAAATTTTCCATGCGTTCCCATTTTTTACTTAAACTTTTCCTAACAGTTGTGAAATGGTTTTTTGTATAAGATTTGTTCTTCATAGTCAGTTATTATTTTTTACTTCCAGTACACGTTTGTTTACATTCTGTCATCATGCTTTTCCCCTCGCACTTGAGCTGTGTGGTGGCCGAAGTTCTAACGAGAGGTCATGAAGTTAAGGTCACTGCATATGGGGAAAATATTGGCGGATTAGTAAACAGGAAGACAATAATTTAATATCAGTACATTTATGAAGAATTAGATGATATAAAGGATTATCTTTTACAAGAAAGTTAACTTGCACTTGTTATATAGTAACACTTAGCCATTCAAGTATATAAAACATATTCAATTTTTTTTTTAAATTTGAAGTTTCATATGACTTTAATGAGATATTAAAAAAATTTGAGGTACTGTAAGGTTCACTCAATTCATCATTTCGACGTGCATTTTTACTTATTTTTTCATTAATCTAGAACAGTTGTAGAAAATATAACATCTCACAATCGAAAATAGGCATTTTTGCACCTGTCCCAAGTCAGGAGCCTCTGGCCTTTGTTAGTCTTGTATCATTTTTAATTTTAGTTTCTTGTGTACAATTTGGAATTTAGTATGACGTCCATTATCACTGAACTAGTATACATATTTGTTTAGCGGCCAGCTAAAGGACGCCTCCGGGTGCGGGAGTTTCTCGCTGCATTGAAGACCCATTGGTGGCCTTCGGCTGTTGTCTGCTCTATGGTCGGGGTGGTTGTCTCTTTGACACATTCCCCATTTCCATTCTCAATTTTATATGTGTAATTTTATTCTTCAATTTCATAAAAATAACAATGAATAAACAGAAATCCTACTTTTTCTATGTCTGTCAGTTGTCCGTCACCGTACTGGATATAAGATACTATTGTGCTTTGTGATCTCTATTATTTAAGCATGTTTCCAGACCCCACAACTACCTGTAGGACAATGGTGTTTGTTCTGTTTATCTTAGAAAAATCAATGGAATTAATATAATCATGATACACTTGGTATGTACGTGGGGTCTACCAATTTTTACAAATAGTAAACATATTTACCACTAACTGACTAAGGTTCACTACATTTTAGTTCAGCTTTTTAAAGATACTGTTTTCTCACTTTTGATATGTTTCCTTTGACCAGTTTTACTTGTTTTTGTAATTGCCATCTGACCACTGATAGATTAAAGATATCAACCAAGATACTTTATTGATTTGACTAGCAACTGCACCGAGCACATACTTCATCAAGAATAGGACCAAACTTGCTGGCAACTGAATTTATTCAAAACAAGTATTTAAAAATCTAATGGCTTCAGTCAGCTTGTTAGAGTCAAATAAATGCACATGCTATAAATTGGCGTCGACTTAAGCGGTACTATTGATAAAAATAAACCACAGTTCACCTTCTTGCTCCCCACCCGCCTCGGAGTGCCAACTTGTGCGATGCTTGTGTAAAACTACATAAAATTACAACATTTAGGTAATCAAATTTTGTCATACAAAATAACAACATTTAAAACTTTGCATTAGATAATCTATAGTTCATTGAAAATATTGGGAAATAAAGAATGGTCCGTGCAATTGTTTTTCTCTAATTCTTACCCGCTTTATCCTTTTCTTGATCCGTTGATTATTTTTATTTAATTATTGTGTGGTTCGTTTGATCTCAGATATTCATTGGTCAAAATTCGATTATGACGTCAAGTTTTCTTGCTCTCCTCTGAAATTCCCATAGTGACGTCAACGAATATACAATCATTGTCAACAGTGATCATGTTGAATTTCAACTTAACAATCGTTGTAACCATTCACATGAATTTTGTCTCTTTTGACACAAAACTTCTTTCCTACCCAAGGTCGATGGTTCTCCCTAGGCACTCTGGATTCCTCCACAGATAAAAACAAGCGGCCACAATATAGTGCAAAAGTGCTGAAAGTGTAGTATAACACCAATCAATCAATCACAAAACTGCTTCTTTATTCGTTACATCTCAGATTAGGATAATAAATGAAGTTTCTCTTTGAATTTAATGTGGTTCTTAATATACACAATATTATTTTTGAAAATAGAGAATAGAAATTATATATATATTAGGGTATGTCATTTGTGGAAGGCTAAAAAAGACTTTCAGAAAAAAAGAGCACTAATCGGCAGAATCCTATAGTTGTCTAAAAAAGAAAGTATAAGAAACATAGTCACCAACCACTGCCTGTAATATTCTGTTGTAGTACTAGATTCAGCTAAAATATTTAGACACCTGCTGTACATGTTGACCTCTAGCACAATTAATATAACATAGGCAGATCCAGGGGGCGGGGGCCCCCTTTAGTGGGAAAATTTTGGTTGATTATATAGGGAATCACTGAAGCATGACTGGAAAAGTTCTGGATCCGCCACTGTATAATATTGTTCAAATCTGCACTACATACAATTTGTGAAATAAAATGTTTCAGGGATTTTTCTTGTTTAAATGCATTAGATATGGTGTATACTTTTCTTTATAAGTATCCATAGTTTCTACACATTTTATACTAGGTCAGTTTGTAAATAATTCCATATGATGTCGATATAATGGATAGTTTTCTTCATAAAATTTGGATGAGGTCTCAGATAAAGAAATAAACCCATTATTTGACAATCTCAAAGAATAATTTTTGAAATTAGCACACAAAGTAAAGATATCACATAAATATGAAGAGTCATTGATATTAATAAAGTTAAACATTAAAACTTGATTGTGATATTCTATTCATTCATGAATAGTTAACCAACCTAGTTTTCGAAGTAGCTGTAATGATAGGTATATTATTTTACAGAGACAAGTGCCTGTGTTTAAATCAGCAAAGTTCAAAGACTTTTTGAAAATTTTAACATACTTTTAGCATATTTATAAGTATAGCTGTTTTTATTTTTCAGAATATGATGAAATTTGGTGACCATCGTATATGTAATAACTGTTTTAAAGCTTTACAGTTATCTGTGTACAGAAAGCAATATGTGCGGATGAAATGGACATCTACAGCTGTCCGTCAGTCATTTATAGATTTCTTCTGTCAGAATCATGACCACAAGTTTATCAAGAGTTCATCAATTATCCCTACTAAAAATCAAGGAACTTATTTCACAAATGCTGGAATGAACCAAGTAAGTATACTGGTGTCTTTATCCAGGGTTGACAATACTTGCACCTATATTTATTTTGTGTTAAAACTTTGAAAGAGAAGCAAACATTACTATCTTAGTAGGCATTGAGATGTTGTCAGAATTGAAAACTGAAACAATTTCGAACATTACAATGTCTTTTCGTTTTATTTTGCAAAATTTTATGCAAAAGTGACATACTATACACTCATTATAAATAGACTATATTCAAATACTAAGGTTCTCACAACTTACAAATTTCAAAGATCAATACAGGAACAGGATTGTTTGCTATTGTTTTGGAATTTTTCAATGTGTAAAAAAAAAAGCTAATCTAGTAATTAACTAGAAAGACTGATGGACTTGAATTTGATGAATTAAAAAAGAAAAAACACCTATTACACAATTAATCTGGGAAGTCCATCATGAATTTACCTATGCAACAATTTCTTAAGAAAAATTTAAATTGTTGTAGTTGATTAACATATTTTGAAAATGAAGTATATATGGTTCCCCTGAAAATACATACTTGGCAGATTTTATAATTCATGAATCAGAAAAGCATTTTGAGAATTTGTATGATAAAATGGCAAACATAAGTATGGCTAGATTTAAAACCTCTATCCCAGGCAACTTTGATTTTTTTTTTGTATTTTGTAGGTAGGCAGATTAAATTATTTTGACTTTTAGTTCAAGTTGTGTAAGTTTTATTTCAAAATAATTAAATTTATTTTGGTTGTGCTAAATTTGGGGTGTATACAGAAGGAAATCTTACAAGCAAAACATATATATCTTTATCTTTATATCTTACCTGTATTTAAAACTACAATGTTATGCCTTACATGATTTAGAAATAAACTCTTAAAATGAAAGATATTATTTTAGAAATATTTTTTTTTCTAGTTCAAGCCGATATTTTTAGACACCATTGATAAGAGCCATCCTATGTCAGACTTGAGACGTGCTGTCAACAGTCAGAAGTGTGTACGTGTGGGAGGTAAACACAATGACCTGGAGGATGTTGGTAAAGATCTCTTCCACCACACTTTCTTTGAGATGTTAGGAAGTTGGTCTTTTGGAGATTATTTCAAGGTTAGAAACTTATTAAAACTCTAAAGCACTCATTTTCACAGGATGTATCAATGTTGCTTTTATTCAAAATTACAAATTATGAGTGTTGATTTAAATTCATTAATTTCTAGAGACAACATAATGTGAATTTTGAATTTTTTAAAGTAAAACATTTTCAAATATTATACTAACAGAAAAGTGCTTCCAGATTATGAACAGACATTTTGCCAATAAAACTTAAAACTTAGAATTAGATTTACTTTTTCAGATGGAAGCCTGCAGTATGGCATTGGAACTTTTGACAACAGTGTACAAAATACCAATCAACAGACTTTATTTTACATACTTTGGAGGAGATGAAGGTCAAGGACTGGCGCCTGACATTGAAACAAGAGATATATGGCTTAGTTTAGGGTAAATTAAGTTGGTCTGATTATATTGTTTAATGTAATATATAATCTCTGTATTGTCAACTGATAGAGCACTTATATGAATACAAATACAAACTTTAAAAAATCACAAAAATTGATAATTGCAAAATCAGCTAGAAAAGACTAAATGCGAAATAAAGTATCCAGGAAATTAATTTGACTACTTCAGTTTGATCATAGTGTTATTAGGGCCCCGCCGAATGGCGGCCGCCCTATAGTGATCAGTCTGTCCGTCCGTCTGTCCGTCAGCCTGTCCGTCAGTCTGTCCATCTGTCCGTCCGTCCGTCCGTAACAAATTGTGTCCGCTCTATATCTAGAGAACCGTTATGATTTCAAAGTTTATACTTGACATGTATATTAACCAACACCAGAGGGTGTGTCATAATGTATGTACAACTTCCTAGGTCAAAGGTCAAGGTCAAAAACTTTGGTTTTAGTTGACAACCCCATGTCCTATGGTAAAGATCGTGTCCGCTCTATATCTTGAGAACCGTTATGATTTCAAAGTTTATACTTGACATGTATATTAACCAACACCAGAGGGTGTGTCATAATGTATGTACAACTTCCTATGTCAAAGGTCAAGGTCAAAATCTTTGGTTTTAGTTGACAACCCCATGTCCTATGGTAAAGATCGTGTCCGCTCTATATCTTGAGAACCGTTATGATTTCAAAGTTTATACTTGCCATGTATATAAACCAACACCAGGGGGTGTGTCATAATTTATGTACCACTTCCTAGGTCAACGGTCAAGGTCAAAAACTTTGGTTTCAGTTGACAACTCCATGTCCAATGATAAAGATAGAAATTTTTTACCACACATTATTCACAGCGGGGCCCACAGAGATGGCTCCCATCTCAATGATATGTAGTTCCTTTTACTTCAGTTTGATATATATCATAGCGTTATTCCTTTGATATGTTTTAGTGTTTCAGCTGACAGAGTTTTACCGTTTGGGATGAAAGATAATTTCTGGGATATGGGAGACTCAGGGCCTTGTGGACCGTGTACAGAAATTCACTATGATTACATAGGAGGTCCAGACTCAGTGAGACTGGTGAATATGGGCTTTCCTGAGGTTCTAGAAATATGGAATTTAGTATTTATGCAATACAACAGGTAGTAATATATGGTCATTTTGTATTTAAAATTAAGTTTACTTACATATGTTTTACAAGTTGTACACGATTTAAACTTTTGTACCTTTTGATAAAAGGATATATGTTAGATGTATATAATACACAAATTTCGTGGGAAATGACCTTTTATCAGTACTATATTTCAGCTCTTTTCTTGACAGTTCTTAAATGTTATCAATGAACTAAAGTGTTCATACCTTACATTTAGATTCAGGCTGCTCTAGGATCAGCATAAACTAAGCCCTTCATTTATATTGTTACGTGTACATATTTGGGAATTACAATTGCTGGGTTATCAATGCATGCTATATAAAAAAATAGTAAAGATTTTTGCAATGACTGTTATGATTTGCATATATGAAAGTATAATGCTACAATGCATATGCAATTATATCTTTCTTTGGTGTTTACATGTCACTTGGGGTAACGTATGATTGAAATTAGGATTATGATTCTCAAGTCTTACTTCATCTACCATAATGGGTCTTATACGTCTGCACTGGTAAATTGTCCGGACCCCCTTTTCCTCACAAGAATTCAGAAAAAAACTTTTTATGACTGGTTGGAAATAAGGCCCCTCATGGGGGTGTCCAAGTAATCACATAATCACAAATGTTTTGCCAATATAATCACAAAATCCTTAATTATTTTTTTAAACAAGATAATCAAATAATCAAAAATACAGTCCTAGATTATCAAATAATCAAATAATCATGAAACATTTGGCCTGGTAATCAAATAATCACTACAAAAACTGCCAAGTAAACACATAATCAAAAACCCCATGAGGAGGCTCGGAAATCGTAATTTGAAATCATGTGTTCAGGTTTGCTTTATTTTCCATCACTAAGTAAAAGTTGAAAATACTTCTAAATGATTATTGAACACTTCAAGCATTTTAGATTAAGCCAAATTCAACAAAAAAAGAAGTTTTGTTTGACATTAACCGGAATAGCACATATAAATCACACACAAATACAGTGAGAATTTGTGGAAAATCTGTGCTTAATAGATATCACTATAGAATACTACTTTGAAAGTAAAACAGTTCCCTCCTTTAGTGAAATACTGTTTAATATATTCATCACATTATGTTTGAAGGACCTTTAGCTAAAACAAAACACATGCAGCAGTATGGAACATCAAAACAGAACAAATAACTTATTACATTTTGTAATTTAACCAGCGTATGCGTAAGCTTGTTCTAGGCTGACTTTTTAAATTATATGTAGCGTCAGATACAAAGGGATTTTAATGTTATGGAAAGAAATGATAGATTTGAAATGAAGCATATGATTTTGATATTTATCAGTTAATATTGTATTTTTAAATTAAAATGGCATATCAATATTGATTAGGTAAATTTTAAGTTTTGAAAAGAAAGATGGGCACCTCTACAATTTCAATAACAAACATGGTGGAACTTAAAAAAACATTGCACATTTATTATTTTCTTTTGTTTCTTGCTTTTAGATCTCAATAATTCGCAAACCTGCCTAGCACTTTTTATTTTGGAGTGAAAACCATGGACAATACAAGACAGAATTCTGTATTCAAAACTTGTCTTATTTATTGTTCTTCCTTATTTTTGATGCAAAAGTTAAAGTTTGAAATGAGTATGGCTTTTTTAACTTTATTTTTTTACTGCCTAATTATTGGTTGAAATTAATAAAAAAACTAAAACTTACCTGTTTTATTTAAGAATAATTAACCTGATCAGTTGAAATATGTTTGTGTCTTTAATGTTATATTTGAGTTAAACTTTTTTGACAGTTTAATACTATGTTGTAGGAGAACAGATGGCACTTTAAAGCCATTGAATAGGGTACATGTTGATACAGGGATGGGAATGGAGAGAATGTTGGCTGTGATGAACAACACATCTTCAACTTATAATACAGATCTATTTATTCCTGTGTTTAATGCTATTCAAAAGGTTTGTGCTCGTTTCAGTTTTCAAAATATTTTTATGATGGAACATTATTGCAGACACACAGCAATAGACAGCTAGTGTTTTACTTTTGTAACTAAAAGTTTGTAGTGGCAGCTTAGATGACCACTGGAATGTTTTATTGGCTGGAATTGCAACAATAGGCACCTTGGAATCATTTGTATGCCTTACAAATCCCACATTTGATTTACTCTGTTTTATCTTTAAGGAAAATGTATAGCCATATTCACTTTTAATAAAATAATAGTTTCAAATTTGCAGTAATATAAAATAAAAAGATATGGGAAAAGTATGTATTTGTTTATAGATATATATACATTCAATGACTTTTATTATTTAACCTGATATTTTAGGGTTGTAATATTAAAGGTTACGGTGGGAAAACCAATGATCCTATAGATACAGCCTACAGGATTGTAGCTGATCACACCAGAATGGCTTCAGTCTGTATTGCTGATGGTTTGCTACCAGGAACTAGAGATCAGGGGTATAATCATGTTTATTTGCAATATAATATTCAGTTTAAGATCAATCACTGGGATTCAATGGTATCAGCTATAGACATGTTTTGAAAAATGTGGATATCACCCTGCAAGAATATACCTAACAAGATGTCAAAACTTTTCATTTGATAGACAGCACCCCTTTTTAAAGAAATGTTTAAATTTATGAGGTTTTAGTTTTCTTATATTGCAAACACATAAAAACATTTGAATTGCACTAGTGATCTCAGTGGTGTCATGTTAGGGGCTTGCCTCTAGTGCAAATAATTAGTTTGAACCACGGCCAGGTCAAATTAAAGACTTGAAAATGGAATGTTCTGCTTCTCTGCTAAGCACACAGTGTTTAGGAGTAAGAGCAAAGACTGGTTGGCTACGAGTCATAATTATGTGTCCTACAGGGTTATATGTCTTCCTGCAGACTGTTACCTTTTCGAACAAGTATATGAAAATCTGGCTCCGCATGTCAGTCTGGTACAAAGCAGGGTTTATATACATATCACATTAACATGTTCTCATCCTGAATTTACATTTTATTTGCCACTGGAAGTTAAACAGCCATCCATCAACATGGTTCCTAGAAAATCTAATTGTCTTATGCATCAATTTGCACACATACACACTGTGATTTTTTTTTTAATGTCTTAAAAGCAATGCAATGCACATTGTTTCAACTTTTCTGGGTTGTACAGGTTTTTTTCATGAAATATATTTAATGTAAAAAAATCATATTAAAGCATAAAAGCTATGAAATAGAGAAATAGAAAAACACTTCCAGGCTGTCAGTATCTGTTCCTATTATTCATGCACTTGGAGAAAAGAAAAAGGAAAGTTGACTTAACTCCCAATATCTCTAATGAATAAAGGTGTACAAGATGTGGCTGGATTTCAATTCAGGATGGAACTCCAATTAGATAGCAAACTTTAAAAATTAACATAGATCTTTGAGAGAACTCTTAACATTGGGGTAACATCCAAACCATTCAATAAAGACAACTGGGTATCTTAAATCATTGTTCCCAGTATTTTTCATACCATTGGACAATAATGAACAAAAATCAATCTGTCAATATTTTAATGGCATAATTTTATTCCTTATAAATATAGAAGATGTGGTATGATTGCCAATGAAACACCTTTCCACCAGAGACCAAATAACGTAGAAGTTAGCAACTACAGGTCACTGTACGGCCTTCAACATTGACCTTACTTCATACTGCATAACAAGCTAGAAAAGGCCTGGACATGACAAAAGAAAAACAATTCAATTCATTTCTTGTTCATATATAATCCTATACAATTAGTGATTGAAAGAGAGAAAACCTCTTTCACCATTTGTTTACCAATTATTTGATTTGCTTTTAAAAACAATAATGTGAAATTTTATAAAAAATCTTATTAATTACATTTGTTGACTAAAATATTACTCAAAGGTTCAAGAATATAAATTTACACATATAACATAACATAAATATATGGAATATTTCTTTTAAATTTACGTTTGTCAATAGGGACATGAGGGATGTGTTCCTTAAAATAACAAATATCTGCACATTGTCAATTATTTAACTTTATATCCAATAATTTCCACTAACAAGCAGTTAAAAATATATTACAGACACAAGCTGAGGTCTGTTTTGTTCAGATGCTTTCACCAATCAAAGCGGATGTTACAAATGCCTCATGGATTAGTGCCTTCACTTGTTGATGTGGTTGTCCAAAGTCTGGTATGATGATTATTATACTGCTTTACAAAACTGAATTTATGTCTTGACGATTTTCATCAAACTTTTACATATTGGAAAAAATGAAAAAAGTATTAAATTCTGAACAAGTTAATTAAAAAAGCCAAAAAAAAAAAAGAAAAGCAAAATAAGTTAAAAGGAAAAAAAAACTCAATCGCTGTGAGATATAACGGACCTGATTTCATTTTTCAATATCTTTTTTGAAAAGTTCAACTCTAGCAATGACATTAAAGTGAATAGATTTTGTTGACTTTTAAAATCATGTGAGTTGTTTTATTTGATGACAAGACACACCTCTCTTAGACATTCAGATTAGTTTTATATGGAGCCCTGAAATAAATTAAATCATATTTTTTTTTGTCTAGGGAGAAGCTTTTCCTGAATTGCAAGAACATAGATTAAAAGTGAGTCAGTACATGTATTGGCTGTAATAGTTTGCATATATTTTATATATGTTTTATCATTACCAATGTCTCCTTCAACTGTGATATGTACAAGAAGCATATTTATTAATCTTGTATTATTGTCCATGGTAGAAGTATCTCAATAATAACTGCAAGCATTAAATTTAGGAATTTTAGTACATATTACTACCTACCTACAGGTTTTTCCAGCAGAACTATGTCAGATGACAATAAGTACAAATATTTTGAAAATATCTGATGTTGTAGTATAAACACAACAATTATAGTTGGTAATTGTGAAACTAATTTGTGCTTATTACAAAATCACTGGAAAAAATTACCACCAATGCTTGTGTTTCTTTCTGTATTTATAAAGGGTATACAAAAACATTTGATAAAGATGGTATCATGCTGAAAAATAAATCTGTTTCCAAAGTTTGACAAACATATTCCAAGGTTACCAAAGTAATGGTGTAGTTCTTAAAATTTCTTCTTTGTTTTATTAAAAGTCTAATGATCACATATTATGGTATCTTTTATTACATAATCATTGATATACAAATTATCATTCAATTATACTAACTTGTACATTGTATAGGAGTTTTTGAAATGTATAATAATTAAATTACATATTGTTTCAGATTAAAGATGTGATATCTGAGAGTGAGGACCATTATGAAAAAGTATTTAGAATTGGAGCAAAAGCTTTTGACAAATACTTGTCTTCTAACAAGGATACCCCATCAAGACATTTAACAGGTCAGCATAATTCCTCAAAATAAATATATTTAAAGGTTGGTAGTTATATAACTGCTAATGTTTTTGTAAAGAATTTGAGAGGAATGGTTGACATTTAGTTGAAGGAGTTGGTTGCTCTGGGATAGAATTTGTGAATTATTGAATGAAGCTTAGTATTCTACTAAAGATTCTCATATAATTAGGTTTCTCAAAGTATTGGGACATTCCATAAAGATGTATGAATGTCTTAAAAGTCATGTTAAGTGTTTCAACCTATGGAAAAACAAACTAAAGTAATCATTAGTAATGGGAATCCTTCTATAACCTGGCAGCTGCAGAATTTGTTAAACATATGTAATCAATAAGTATGAACATTTACTGATAACTTCATCAGTACTACCATAGTTTATTGTGAAGAAGGAAACTTAAACACACATTCCTGCATATAGAACAAAACTTATTCCCATCAAATGATTATTTGCCTGTCCCCTATAAGAAATCTCATCATTGGTTGTCTTTATGTTTTTGTCTAATTGCTAAATTGATTTTTATTTTGGATTTTTCTTCATTCTCCATTGATTTGCTTTGCCGCTTGTAATTTTTTTGTCCATTTAAACTTTTTTTGGCCATTCTAATCTTATGGTAAGGCAAACAATCAGTCAGTCATATATGTGTACACTTATTTTGATTGACTTCTCAAATGCAACCATCCAAGAAAAATAAATTAAGAAAAAAATAGTTTAAGGTACAGTCGAACCTCGTTGTGTCGAAGTCGAAGGGACCGGACCAAAGTTTTCGACTCATCCGAGGTTGACTCATTCGAGGTCGAGTGTGTTGTCATAAATTTTGAATGCATGAAATACTGTAAGAGATTTGTGTAAACTAGATACAATGAACAGTCTGCCTTTTTTTCGATATGACACTTTATGATTGTGTATTCAATCTCCATTTTTGGTCCTTCTTAATAATTAAAAACACAAGTACAGATACAAATTATGCACAAATAAAATCAATAGTCGTTTCGTTTTTATCTCAGGTGAAAAATGTTCGACACACTAACATTCCGCTTGAACGATCAACAAAGGTGTTAATAAGGCGGTCACCATAAACATGTCATTTTAATTGTTATACAAACAAGTATGTTTACTCAGCTTTAATCTCTTTTGAAAATGATTAGGTGACATAAGAAATACATCCGATTTGAATTGTTATCATAAGGTCTGCATCTTGCGAAAATTCTTACTTTCGAAGTTCAAGACATCGGGGTCAATTTACATTAATTTTACTTCGACGGGACTATAAAATTTACTCGACTTAACCGAGTATTCGAATCAACCGAGTTCGACTCATCAGATGTAATTATGCATTGATCAAACGGCAATTTTACCGGGACCAAGAAATTACTTCGACTCATCCGAGTTTTCGACACAACAAGTTTCGCCTGTATATAAATAATTGATGAATGTTATATATATTGCAGATAAGATTTTAATGGATATAGTTGATGGTAAATACAGTGATGGGTATGGCATACCATCAGAAATGTTACCACACCTGGGTGAAATATACAATGTATCATTAGATATACAAGGCTTACAGCAAATTGTAGAGCAAAATCAAAGTAAAGAACAGGTAAGAGGGAGATTCTACTTTTAAAGAGGGGGGGGGGGGGGATTTTGATTTTTAAATTTTTTAATCTAGGCCTTCAATAGTAGAGGCAAAAGTAATCCAATAAGTGCATCTATGCCCGGTTATTTTGTCAGATTGATATGTACATTATCAGGTTAAAGTTTTGGTTTAAAGTAGTTTACCTTGAAGTAAAATGTGGTCACATCAACTTGAGATTTAGCGCACATGTTCATAATGTTGTAAACTTTTACAATAGATTAAAAAGTTGGGTTTTAATTTAGATTATACAGTCCACTGAACATAGAAAGTTTATGGTGTGAGTGGTGTATGGAGTCCTATGGACACATATTCTTGTTATACCTTTAATACAGGAATGAATGATGTATTCCTTGTGATTCAACTGAAGAAGATAAATAATGTTTATCAATGCATGTAGTCATGTAAAATATCTTAGTTCTCATATTTCCTCATTAATTTCCACTTACTTACTTTAATTTGCTTACACAGAGAGCTGTTCCAGGTAAGGGGAGGGTTGGCGACTTCAAACTAATTTAACCCTGCCACATTCTGTATGGGCCTGTCCCAAGTCAGGAGCCTGTAATTCAGTGGTTGTCGTTTGTTGCTGTATATCATATTTGTTTTTAGTTTATTATTTTGTACATAAATCAGGCCCTTAGTTTTTATTTGTCAATTCGGGGCCTTTTCTAGCTACTCCAAGAATTAATTTAAAATACCTATGTACAATTTCATTAATTAATTTTGTCCCTTTTGGGTGCTTCTATAAACAATATTATTCCAGGTTGAAAACACAGAAAAAGCATTTCTTTCACCAGAAACTCTAAAGGAAATAGTTGGTATGGGAATCACACATACTGATGACAGTTTAAAGTATATGTATAAATATCACAGTAAAGATGGTGTGTATGGTAAGTAAACTATATATATATATATTTATATATTAATTCACTTGCATTTAACAGCATGCCAGTATAATTAAAAACAATGGATCTTTTATTCAATATGGTAATAAGTAATGTAACACCTACTTCATGTTTTCCATTACTTTAATTATAAGTAGGGGTTTGCTTAGCATTACAAGGTGCTTAATCCTGTTAACGTTTGGATGAACTTGAATCTTGGAATTTTAATACAAGGGCTGACCTGCAAACTGTTGATACAATTACAAAGTTGTTATGAAGATAATTTCAGCTGTTTTTCAAACGAGGTATCCTTTATGTTCACTGGAAAAAATGTACTTCCTTGAATTTGCTTTGCCTGTTCTGAAGCTATATATGATATATTTTCAGACTTCCCTCAGGGAATGAAGGCAATAGTTTCAGCCATTGTTAAAGATGACCATTTGTTCAGTGAAGCTGTGGGACAAGAAGAGTTTGGTATTCTGTTAGATAAAACAATATTTTATGGGGAATGTGGTGGACAGATTGCAGATAAAGGATGTATTAAGACTAATGTAAGTTTGGAAAGTTTGTTAGATAAAACAATATTTTATGGAGAATGTGGTGGTCAGATATCTTGCTATTAAAGGATTATTAAGACTAATGTAAGTTTGGTATTCTGTTAGATAAAACAATATTTTATGGAGAATGTGGTGGACAGATTGCAGATAAAGGATGTATTAAGACTAATGTAAGTTTGGAAAGTTTGTTAGATAAAACAATATTTTATGGAGAATGTGGTGGTCAGATATCTTGCTAATAAAGGATTATTAAGACTAATGTAAGTTTGGTATTCTGTTAGATAAAACAATATTTTATGGAGAATGTGGTTGTCAGACTGCAGTTAAAGGATGTATTAAAACTAATGTTAGTTTGGGAATTCTGTTAGATAAAACAATATTTTATGGGGAATGTGGTGGTCAGATTGCTGATAAAGGATGTATTAAGACTAACGTAGTTTGGTATTCTGTTAGATAAAACAATATTTTATGGAGAATATGGTGGTCAGAATGCAGATAAAGGATGTATAAAGACTAATGTAAGTTTGGTATTCTGTTAGATAAAACAATATTTTATGGAGAATGTAGTGGTCAGATTGCTGATAACGGATGTATAAAGACTAATGTAAGTTTGGTATTCTGTTAGATAAAACAATATTTTATGGAGAATGTGGTGGTCAGACTGCAGATAAACGATGTATTAAGACTAATGTAAGTTTGGTATTCTGTTAGATAAAACAATATTTTATGGAGAATGTGGTGGTCACAATGCTGATAAAGGATGTAATAAGACTAATGTAAGTTTGGAAAGTTTGTTAGATAAAACAATATTTTATGGAGAATGTGGTGGTCAGATATCTGGCTATTAAAGGATTATTAAGACTAATGTAAGTTTGGTATTCTGTTAGATAAAACAATATTTTATGGAGAATGTGGTTGTCAGATTGCAGATAAAGGATGTATTAAAACTAATGTTAGTTTGGTATTCTGTTAGATAAAACAATATTTTATGGGGAATGTGGTGGTCAGATTGCTGATAAAGGATGTATTAAGACTAATGTTAGTTTGGGAATTCTGTTAGATAAAACAATATTTTATGGGGAATGTGGTGGTCAGATTGCTGATAAAGGATGTATTAAGACTAATGTAAGTTTGGTATTCTGTTAGATAAAACAATATTTTATGGAGAATGTGGTGGTCAGACTGCAGATAAAGGATGTATTAAGACTAATTAATGTAAGTTTGGTATTCTGTTAGATAAAACAATATTTTATGGAGAATGTGGTGGTCACAATGCTGATAAAGGATGTATTTAGACTAATGTAAGTTTGGTATTCTGTTAGATAAAACAATATTTTATGGAGAATTTGGTGGTCAGATTGCTGATAAAGGATGTATTAAGACTAATGTAAGTTTGGTATTCTGTTAGATAAAACAATATTTTATGGAGAATGTGGTGGTCAGATTGCTGATAAAGGATGTATTAAGACTAATGTAAGTTTGGTATTCTGTTAGATAAAACAATATTTTATGGAGAATGTGGTGGTCAGATTGCTGATAAAGGATGTATTAAGACTAATGTAAGTTTGGTATTCTTTTAGATAAAACAATATTTTATGGAGAATGTGGTGGTCAGATTGCTGATACAGGATGTATGTATTACTGTGACTTGACTGTTAGTGTTGCTTTCCACCTATTGCAATTTATTCAAAATTCTGACCAAATTGCAATATGTTTAAACAACCAAACTGTTCAACTGGTCAGAAATTTGAACAAACTGCTGTAGAGAACCATAGTCAAGTCATGAAAGTGCAAGGTGATAAAATAAAGCATACTTACAGATCCCCGTGCTTGTGGTGTATGCCCTTATATTTTTTAATTATGGGTTGTTTGCCTGTAAAAGAGCTTTCACATGTTTATAGCTTACTGTTCGGTGTGAGCCAAGGCTCCGTGTTGAAGACCGTACTGTGACCTATAATGGTTTACTTTTATAAATTTTTACTTGGATGGAGAGTTTTCTCATTGACACTCATACCACATCTTCTTATATCTATTTATAATACTATAAGACTTCAGTTCCACTTCAATGTTATTATGAAAAATCAGTCTAACAGTTTGTATAGAAATTTTATTGTTATTGTCATGCTAAAGGTGATGGGTAGTAATTTTGAATTGCTATAAAAATGTCCAAACTAAGATTTCATACAATTTTTCTTTCGAAAAGTCTTCTATATTCATAAGAATTAAACATCATTTGAATTAAAACATCTTACATTCAGTAAAATATATGTGAAATTACAATACGTTGTTAATAAGTTTCCATGGGAGCTTTTGAAATAATCATACATGAGAATGAAATAATTATTAGTAATTGTCGATGTGATAGTTGAACATGGTCAGCAGGTAATATATTTTAAGGTTTACTTTTTCAGAATGGCGTTTTCTATGTTAGAGATGTACAGATATTTAATAAGTATGTTCTACATATTGGTAATATGGAATCAGGAAATATCAGTGTTGGAGATTCTGTTTTCCTTCACATTTACGAGGTAATTATAAGTTTTACAAGGAAAACTTTTACAAGGCATGCATAGATTAGATAGTATATTGAGGTAGTGTTGTCTTCTTCAAAGGAAGTAATATAATCCTACACCACAAAACTGCATGAGCTGATACAATATTAAAAATGATACAGAAAGATTAAAAATCTTTATTTGCACTAATGACTCCAAAAAAATGAATGCCATCGTGGATTTTTCATGAAAATGTTGCCAATTAGTGGTTAATTTTGTATTCATTTTCAAATTTTAATTTGTTTCTGACGACAAAATGGAGGTTGAATTTTTACTTTTACCGTTCAGGACTGATGGTTCTTGATAGATTGGAAAAAAGGCACAGAACGTGGCAGTTCAAAAAAGCCTGAAAGCATTATATATTAGAACATCAATTTCATTCGTAATAGCTGCCCTCATTAGTTAAACAAAAGTTAACTTCAAAATACAGAAAACTTGTTTGCTGTCAAATTGAGGAGGGGGCATTAAGTGTTACCCTTGTCCATCTGTACGTCTGTCCGTACGTACATACGTTCAAAATACAGAAAACTTGTTTGCTGTCAAATTGAGGAGGGGGCATTAAGTGTTACCCTTGTCCATCTGTACGTCTGTCCGTACGTACATACGTTCAAAATTGGTTTCCATTCCCTAAGTTTAGTTTGCCTCAACCAAATGTTATACAACTTACACACATTCTTATTACCACAAAACACAGATCAAATTTGAATATGGGTGGCGTCATTTTTACCGTTCTTGAGTTATGTCCCTTTATAACATAATATGCAAGCGGGGGCATTTCTCCATTTATTTATGAATGAGTTATACCTGTTGACCTGAGGTCAATCAGCATACTTGACGTCACCAACAATCAGTTCTTACTGTGACTAAATATTACAAAGCATTGTGACATAGGAAATTTACTGGAAAATGCACGAATTTGAAAGTCATCTATTAAGAATTTTTATGTATTATTTACTGTGTTTAATGTTTTTTTTAGGATCACAGATTAGGGTGTACGAAGAATCATACAGCTACACACATACTGAACGGATGTCTGAGGAAGATTTATAATAATGTCAGACAGGAAGGATCTAGAGTCTCTCCTCATAAATTCTCTTTTGATTTTTCAACGACTGTAAGTGTATAATAATGTCAGACAGGAAGGATCTAGAGTTTCTCCTCATAATTTCCCTTTTGATTTCTCCACGACTGTAAGTTTATAACAATATCAGACAGGAAGGATCTAAAGTTTCTCCTCATAAATTCTCTTGATTTTTCTACTACTGTAAGTTGTTTTAGTACACATACCACATCTGATATTATACAATTATTGACTTTTGATGAGGTTGATACATTGATTTATCAACCCCAGAGATATGAGATTCACAGAGGCCTATGACTGAGTGTGAATGTCATATCTCTGGCATTGATAAATCATTGTATCAACTGAAATCAAAAGTCAACAATTGTTTTATTATATGACTTTTTATCCTTCTCCAGTTTCTAGTATTTGTTCAAGATACTTTTAAAACTGCTCCCTATTTTTCTACTAAATATATCATTTGCTTTTGCAGTTGTTAATTTTCATAAGTTGAAATATTCAATAAAGTTTACTAAAACAATACACCAAAAACAAGAAGAAGAGAAAAAATGCACTGAAAACAAGAAGAAAAAGAAAAAAACTGGAATTTACATGATGTCATAAACCTATGTCATTGATGTTGCCTTTGATATTTAGGTACACAGACCCTGTTCCAAATCTTATATTAACCTCTTGGGATTTTTGCCATGGTGAATATAATGTTTTATCAAAGAGGAGTTCCTATGCTTTAAGCCAATGAGAAAACAGAAAATATAGTCATATAATAAGATATGTTGTATCACTAATTACAATATTTGTGATTCTCTTCTATCAGTTAACATCATTTGAAAGTTTGTTTTGTTCTTCAATCAATAAGCCATTTGGAAAGTACCTTTGACATGAAATATTTAAGTAAGTGACAATAAAAATATACTTTAAATTCAGAAATTTTTGTGATGTTCTTATAAGTACCCTACCGACTAAGTCGAGGACATTAGGTTTGCACTTCTGTCTGTCTGTCTGTCCATCCGTCAGTCTGGCAAATCAGTTTTCTGCACTTTTTGCGTCATGCTTGAAGATATTAATTTGATAATTGGTATATAGTTCTATCATGCCAAGCTACAGATCAAGTTCGAATTTTGTTCTGGTCTGATGATTTTGTGCAGAGTTATGGTCCTTGAACTTAGAAAGTTCACTTAAATAATCAGTTTTCCTCACTTTTTTTCGTCATGTTTAAAGATATTGACTTGATATTTGTTATATAGTTTATACCATACCAAATTATAGATCAAGTTAGCATTTTGTTCCAGTACAGTGAATTTTTAACCGGAAGGAGACTTTGATTGCCATGCAATACTCTCAGAATGCTTGTTATTGTTAAAATTGTGATGGGATAGGTATCTTCAAAATAAAAAAATGTATTTTGAAAATTGATGGCATAATTTGTAAACAGCATGCCATGAAATATTAATATTTAATCTAGCATTTCTGAGTTTATGGTAGTTCATTCCAAATCAACCAGCTGACAGTTATGATGAATATAAAAACAGTTATACTCCAGATTGATATTATTTTACAGTCCCAAATGAAGCAAGAAGATCTGACTACATTACAAGATAATGTACAACAAATCATCAATTCTGGTTTAACAATCTGTAGAGGACTTCAGCCACTAGATCAGGCATTACAGATACCTAATATAATAACAATGACAGATGAGGTAGGAAACTAATACAGTTATTGAATTTCACAATAAAAAGATAATAATTATGACAATAAATACATCTGTTCATAGATTAAAAAAAAATTATGCATATAAATATAATTAAGAGTATTAAGGTTTATACATTAACAAGGCATCAACCAATCAATATAAAAACCCAAAGACAACAATATGCAGGATACAGTCTTCAACAATAGACAGGTGTAAGCTCTTAATCACACAGATTCAGTAAGGAAGTTTCATGCAGACACTCTGAGTGTTCAACAGAAGATAGTAAACTTTTACTGGTTAAGTGGTTAAGATTAAAACTTTTGTGTAATATATTTTTACCCAAGTCTTGTGTATACAGTAAGTGTTGGTTTAGGTTAAGACTTTTGTGTAATATATTTTTACCCAAGTCTTGTGTATGCAGTTAGTATTGGTTTAGGTTAAGACTTTTGTGTAATATATTTTTACAGGAGTACCCAAGTCATGTATATACAGTTAGGATAGGAAGTGAAACAAGTGAATTCTCGACAGAACTTTGTGGAGGAACGTAGGTATTTCTTAATGTAAAATACATCGTAGACTCTTTTCTTTGACATTTGACAAGTAAATCAACAATGAAAACACCATAAGAATGTTATCAGTTTTATTGTACGTATTGCAAACAAAACCAAAGTGTGACTTTTTGAGTTTTGTCAACATTTTATGTTAAGTTTTCTGATCAGACTGATATCAGAATAATTATGAATTAAATAATATGATCGATATACATTAATGTAACAGCAACCCAATGACACAAAAAAAAAAAAAAACAAGACATCTAGAAATCAACATACATCTTTTAACAATAGACAAATGTCTTTACAATATGTTAATACCTTAATTGCCCAAAGTATAAGAAAATTGTGGATAAATTGATAGAGACTATCAAAGATCTTCCACCTATACCAAATCACTGGTGAGGTTCTTGTCTTTTAAAAGGCACATCAACATGTGACCTGGTTAAACTAGTTTGGGCCAACTGTGCCTTTCTCATCACTGTTTATCTTTTATAAAAATCTTCTCTGAAACTACTGGACCAAATTTGACTAAATTCAAATATAAGCCACAATCATCATTTGGGTATCTAGTTTAGTCATGTGTATGATGACCCTGTCTGCCAACTAACATGGCTTAAAATAGAACATAGGGGTAAAATGTCTATTATCTTGAAAACTGCTATAGATATCAATAATCTGACAAGGCAGAAATAATTAGAATCTTCAGATTTTACAATTTGTTAGATAGCATTATAATTGTTACAAAAGTTACAAAAGCAACTAAAAAAGAATAATTTTGATTTTTTGAATCAACAAAAAGTTTTTCAATGCATTAGAATAAAGAATTAAATTGCTATTGTATCTCTGTCACTGGTCTTTGTATTTCAGACATGTAACAAATACCAAAGATATTGAATCATTTTGTATAACATCAGCTTCTATGTCACCACTTGGTATAAAACGTATGACATGTTTGTCAGGAACTCAAGCAAAACAGGTAAACTTTATTCTATGTCAACATTTACTGGTAATAAATAAGTATGAACTGTATATCAATAACACATTTCAAGTAGGTACATATAAAATTACGGTTGCAACTTCCTATAAAGGTTGAAGTTAGAAATTGTCAAGTATCAATTGAGTCCAAAGGACTAGAATGAGATATATGAGGTCATTTCTTCTGTGATCTTCTGAACTGATGGTATGCTGTTTTTTGGTGATAATTAATCTGCTATTGTAGGCTTTGGTTGCTTAGTGATCTATTAAAGTAGTTCAACTACTGTATCACTAGCCTGTCAACACTTGAGGTTGTGAGTTTGAACTCTACACATGGCAGGTGCGTTTGATTTCTATCTTAATTGATTAGGATTGCCAGTTTTCCTGTCGGAAGTTCTCTCTGGGCACTCAGGTTTCCTCCACCAATAAAAACTGGATGAGAGTGGCGTTAAACACTAGCAATCAATCAATCAATCTGCTTTCACATTAGTATTGGTGATTTCTGATATTTTTACAAATCAGGATAGTACTGGTTACAGTCAGCAAGATTAAACGACACAACATTCAAGTTTCTAATCAACTTTCCGGTATACAATGCACTTCAAACATATTTTTCAAATTTGAAGAAAAATATTAACTTATTACACTTGTTTTTTTTTTTTATTTCAGGCTATTGATAATGGATGTAAACTTGAGAATTATCTGCAGAATTTTGAAGCTATGATAAAATCTGAATCTGAAACTGATACTTGGTTAGACAGAGTTAAATATATCAATAAGGTTTGGATAATTTTATCATTAACAAAAAACATTTTGAAAAATGACAAGGTTTCAAATTAAACCTACCATTGACTTGCCATTTCATAAAATTTTTAAGACTTGGTAAATGAATGGCAGGTTTAAAGAATGGATTGCTTACAAAAAACCAAGATAATTAAGTTAGGCAGATATTTGATTAAAATATTGTTTTATACAGGAAATAACAATGTTAAATTACAGGCTTTGTGCAAATTCTTATCTATTTAGGGAATGACTGTAATATTTTTTCTGTCTATGAAGAAATAACATAAAAAATGTAGTGCACACTGAATAACCCGCGTAGTGGGTTATTTTAAAGTGTGCACCACATTTTTATGTTATTTCTAATAGACAGAAAAAAATATTACAGTCATTTATAATTTAATTCTTAATTTCATTTTAAACCGGAGTAAATCATGAAAAAACATTGATGACATCAAGGTCACATGACAAAATTATCCAGGGCTTCCAAAATTATTTTAGCCAGCCGGACATTTTATATATTATCCCAATTTTAATCCCTTAAGACTAAATAAACAAAAGGCAATTATAGTAATCAGTTGCAGAGTTGGCCATCCCAATGATTGACATTAAAAAAAAACGATATTAAACTTTCTTTGATTCAAATTCGAAGTTCTGACGTAAACTGTTAAATTGGCAGTGCATCATTAGAAGTGTGCAACATCAGCGTACTTATATCTGCCTTAGACCCTTTATTTGTGCAAAATAACGTTGTCAAAAACTTTACTTTCGTTTTTATACCGGATGTTATCTTGACAATGGTAAAACATGGACCAGAGACAGATACGTAAATTCCGTGTACGTTTGCAAAGCGTGAATGAGTGGAAGTAGCTCTTTCTACGTTATTTCTTCAAGAAAATATTCGAAATAAACGTGAGATAAAGGTATCAATGACAATTTAAGCATTTTTTGAAGAAATTAGGATGCATAATTAAATTAAACACCTGCGCACATGCGCACACATGTACTAGTTCAAACAGAGACATGTCTCTAGGTTCAAACAACGTGGTTATGACGATTTTCCATTTTCACCTTTTGAATTTTTTCATCAAATCATATTTGTAAACGTATTTCTGATAATTTAAATCTTTTTGGCTAAATTAATTAGATGCAAACCGCTGAAATGTAAGAAAATAACTTTGAATAGACCGATCAATGTCCAGTTCAAAATAGTTTACCTGTCACCTGAACAGGTAAATTTCTGCTGTTTGACAACTAATTAGCCTTGATTAAAATGAGAAGGTATTAAAGTAGGGGTTGTTTTGATAGTACTTAATGATCATGTCACTTTTATGACCGGAAATGTGTGGCTGTTAAAGGCAAAACGTTGGGTAAAAAAGATCGCGAATTATGTTAAAATGACCGTCTCTTAAAGCCTTGAAAACTAAAAAGTAGATGACCGTTTCATGCTTTGCCCAGCCGGACTTTTACCGGACATTATACAAACAAAACAACGTCAGCCAATTGGGAGACGTGTTACTTCCAAAATTAAATTATTTGTTATTGATACTTGTTTTAAAATAACAATCAGATTTCATAGATGGTCTCTTGGTAGTGTTCAAGCCTTAAATGTTGGATTCCATTGGTTCTATTCTAAGTTAGACAAACTCAAAAATCAATATGTGCTGCTTCTCTGCCAAACAGGTTTAGAAAGAAAAGCTTAAACTTTTATTGTGTAATCGATGCAAATGTTTGAATCAAACAAAAATATTTATAACATTTATTAATGTTAAATAATGGCATACTACAGTTATTAAATAATTTTGATTAAAATATCTTACAATAATACAGTCAAATCTGTAAAATCAATTTTGACAGTTGAGATGTACTAAAGGTTTACTAAAGGTTTAGTGAAGCAGTCAAGAATTTGTTGTGGCTACTCTGCAGGGTTTTGTTGATTAATGTAAAACATTTTTTCAAAAGGTTTTAAAAGATGAAGCTATACCAAAGACAGTTCATGATGATATCAGACTTAGAGTGGACAGACTGGGGGATTCTTTGAAGGCAGTGTTAAATACTATAAAGAAAGAACAACTCAGACAGGTAACTGTGAAACAAAGGAGATTTGGGGTAAAAATCAATGACAGAATTCCAATGACACAATAAAAACAAAAAACATATAAATTATAAAAAAGAAGATGTGGTATGATTGCCAATGAGACAACTCTCCACAAGAGACCAAATGACACAGAAATTAAAAACTATAGGTCACCGTACAGCATTAAACAATGAGCAAAGCCCATACCGCACAGTCAGCTATATTAACATTTAAATGTAAAAAATCAGTTGCCAGTTGCAGTTTGAAGCTATTTGATGAGTGACCACAAAAAAACTACCTGGAAAGCTTTATTTTGTTTAATACTACTGACATTTTTCAATAACCAATAATCAATTCATTTAAACAATAGAAGAAGTAATATTTTTAGTTGTCCCGACATTTTGAGATTTTTATTTTGCAGTAATTGTGTTGTTTTATACTTTCTTATTTGCTTTTTTTTGAGAAAATCATCATACATTTAGGCCACGCCAATTTGATGTCTAGTTCTTTGGACAAATGCTCCAAAAAATATGGGGCGAGCGAGCAAAATGTTTTTGTTTTTATTTTTTTCTTGAAAATGAGCTTTTTTTGAGGTGAGTGCCCTATAAGTGAAGCGAGCAGTATGATTTTTTTTTTTAAATTGTGTGATTTAGATGTTATAACTGGGTTACTTCATTGAAACATGAGGAGGACAATAGTTGCTCTAATGCATATAGTTTGATTTTTTGTGCCTGTTCCATACCAGACTTCCTTGTCTCACTGTGGTTTAGTTTATTTTGATTATTTTCTTCAGTAAGCTGTGTCTGCATGAATTTTCATTGAAATCCATTTATATATTAAGGAAGCATAGCCACCACTGCAATCTTCACATATTTTATATAATAAAACATTTTATTCATGCATATCTATTCATAATATTCTTCTTTACGGTGAAGGTTTAATGAAAGAGATTCAAGGGTTTTACAAGAGAAATCATGGTAGTTAGGTAAATGACACATGTTGAATAAAATTGAAATATGTGTATGTATCCAAACAATGGCCCACGAAAGATCATTTGATAGAAGTTGTTTTCATTAAGAATTTATATGTTATGATTGTTTATTGGCTGCTTGACATCCGGTTGGAAATATTCATCCATATTCAGGATCAAAATATGGAGCGAGGTGAATATGTCTTGCCTTGTACTAAAACAACATTCTGAGCAAGATAGTTATATTGCTATACATGTACATCCCAAGGTAATAAAATGTTCAGATACATTTTCTCTGACCAAACATAGTACTCTTTCCTTTTGCTCCTGAAAGCAGCAATGCATTAAAAACTTTTTAGCTTGACTAGAAGTTGTTGAACCAATTGGTTTTGTTGGTACTCTTTATATTCCCCTGAACAAAAAAAAAAAGAGTTCTGCTTGCATGCCAAAAGACTAACAGGGGGATATGAGATTTCATCAAATCAAATACTTCTGTGATTTTTAAAAAAAATTCATGGGAATTTACAATTCATTTCATCCAAGATAGATAGGTCTAACTGTTATAACAAGGATCGGGAATGACGATGGTTCTAACAAATATTGATGTGTTTGTGGTCATCTAACGAAAGATTTTGTTTTTAATTTTTTCATCCTAAAACAGGTTGTCAAAGGTAAAATGAGAAGCATATTGGAAAACTGTGTGTTCAATAACTACTGGTCCAAGGCAATGAGCTGACACAACTGCATGTTGGCACCCCAATTTTTGACCTTTTATTTACAAATTGATTTATCACATGTGTGTTTGAAATGATTGGAGCATTCTATTTAATAGAAAAGCATCCATGTGAAAAAAAATTCAAAGAGAAACTAATTTTGGAGCTAGATGCGGACCACAAATTTGGACCACAAATTTGCGGAAGCGGTAATTATTTTTTTTATTGACAAGTCAATTTCTACAAAATAGGAGTGGGAAAATCCAAAATCAAATTGGTGTGGCCTTCTTACCTATTATTGTCCATCCACAATAAATGACACAATTTACCTAAATTAACTTATTATTGGATCTCATTTTTAACTTTCAGGGAATTTTAGAGCAATTGGAAAACACTTCATCAGCTTGCTGCACTGTAACGACAGAATTAATTTTAACTCCACAAGTTGTAAGTTACATGTTGCTTATTTATTGTTTTGATACCAAAACATTATAATTATAACAAAAACATTTTAAATTTATGAACAACAGGTAAAGTGATCAAAAATCATCATTACCATGATTACATTATTTTAAAAAAAATGACTATCACTGATGAACTACATGTATATACAAAATATTTCCTATCTGAAATAGAAAATAAGTTGTTTGATGTTGAGTAAAATGTATACATTGTGTAATATATCACATTGAGCATGTTGCAACTAATATGAATAAAAGTAGGAAAAAAAAGGTTTTATTTCAATGAGACAGCAACACAAAAAACGCCACCTAAGTAAACATAGTTTTCAACAATAGATAAGTGTCTAAACAATATATCAAGTCCTTAGTTGAGGGTAGTTTAGTCAAGTTATATGAAGTCCTTAGTTGAGGGTAGTTTAGTCAAGTTATATACAGTTAACAGAGACTGTCAAAGATCTGCCATAACCGCCAAATTCTTGAAATGACAAAAATATTTTAAGATACAACATAAGACAACCACTGACAAGGTTTTATTATGCAAGTTTCTATAGAAAGCAAAAAATGTTGCAAATTTTTGTTTTCAGATTCAACAAGTTTTAATTGATGTAAATTCAAGCAGACCAGTTGCAGTTGTTTCAACTCGGGACAAAAATTTATCAATAGTTGTAGGTTTTAATGAGGTAATTGATATATCTATATTGTATACCTTTTGCCCTCACATTGTTTCCATTTTTTATCAAATATGAAATAGGTTTACAGAAGCATCAAATGAAATAACCTAATACCAAATGAACAGTACACATAGATCACCTTGTCCAGTCTGGAAGGGTTTTAAGGTAATAAACTAGCAAAACTTTTCACCTGATAACCTCTAAAACATCAAAAATGGCCACCACTGTGGAAGATAGTTTTTAAAAAAAAGCTACTGAACATTATAATTATTACTGCAAAGATACTGACAATTATAAGACAGTCAATGAAACTATTGTAGAAAGCTTGTTCCTGTTATATTTTTTAATGATTTAGATAAAATTAAAATATATGAATGTCATGTTGAAGAAATTAGTTTCTTTTCAATTTTATAACTAACGTAATGTATAATTAATTGTTGCTCTATTTTTTGGGTGTTGAGAGAGTATGTATTGACTCAACTTTTTATGCATATTTATGTCTTTTTTAGAATATAGAATTAGATGATGGTATTGAGGCAGTGTTGAAAAGTGTCGACAGTGATATTAAATTAAAGAAAAAAGGGAAAAAGAACTGTACCTTTCTGATAATAACACTAAAACGAAAAGCTTTAGAAAAAAGTGTAGCTATATGTGATAAATTACAGAGTGTTTTTAGTTGACAATAAAATTACTATATTTTAAGGCAATTTTACTGAATTTCATTTATTGAAATAAAGTTCTCTGTTTCTTTCTCTCACAGAAAACTGTAAATCTTAACTGGTTATAAAGTATGGTCAATTTTACATAATGACAAACAATCTGTTAAAGTATGAAAGTTGATAGACATGTGGTCTCAGAGGAGTAGCCTTTACAAGGTGTTACTGCACTACAAGTGGCCACAAAAAAGGTCAAAGTCCCATAATAAAAATAAATGGGGAATGTGTCCATGGGACACAGATGATGTCCCCGCTTGCATATCATATAAATTTATAAAGGGACATAACTGAAGAACGGTAAAAGTGATGCTACCCAAATTTGTACTTGATCGGAGTTTTTGTGGTAATAAGTATTATGTATAAGTTTCATATCATTTGGTTGAGGCAAACTTAGAGTATGGAAACGAAAAAATTTAGCAATTTTTCCATTTGTAAAGGGGCATAACTCTAGAACAGTTAAAGTGACGCCACTTTTCAGTTTCGAGTTCAAACCCCACTTGTGGCAAGGTGCATTTGACTCAGATCTTAACCAACTATATAAAGCTAGGATTGACAGTTATCCTGCAAAAGGTTGTTGTTCTTTCTTGATAGTATGGCTTCCTCAAGGAACTTACCGCCATGATGTAGCCAAGTGTGCTGAAAGTGGCATTAAACACCAACAATCAATCAATTAAATAATAACTGACAAACTTGTATGTCCCAAGGTTTTAAGACAACCACAGTATACTTAGGTATCCATCCGGATTACACTACCAGCCTATACCCTTAGAAGGTGTTGGTTCACTCGTGTAGATGTCTTGATTTGTTTTTGTGAACCCCTGCATCCATACGATCCACCTTTGTCAAACGAGCATTGTACTATACAACCACACTGCATGGATAACATTATAAACCCTTTTCCCAGATTGCCGATCCATTCTAGAAATAAAACGATTAACTACCACACACATTGTCCAAAGAAGATTAGCGCAAAACGGAATGAACCGCAGAACCACATGACTTTATTTTCAAAATGAACTTGAAACAAGGATAGTGTACCATAACCAAAAATACCATACAGATTAACCGCAATTTCCACAATGCCCTACATGTGCGACTACCATACATCCCACACTATTCCCGATGCAATTGGAAGTAGTACCTCATTCAGAGTGAAGCCAGTTGAAATGGTACTGAATGTCCAGTGAGGTGTTGTCCATTTTTGAAAAGATACTGACAATTCATTATTAACTTTTTCTTTCACTTTCATGTTAATGTTGTCAACCAATAATTGTGATGTAACGTCTTGTTAACCTTTTTGAAACCCCATATGAACCGCATTTTATGTACTTCAGCATTTGTTTCATATCATTAAATTGTCCTGAAGACACCATAATAAGTGGCGAAACATGTAGACCAGAATAAAGCATTTCCTTGCAGTAATCCAGGATGTTGTTTGTCTTTTTATAGTTTTATAAACTTTTATGTTGATAGATACATGTAACTTATCATTATTGCGAACAGTAATAATGGTAAAGTACTTATTAAAGAAGGAAACAACCAAATTATACTTTTATCCTTAAAAGAATCCATTTAAAAATAAGATGATGTGGTATGATTGTCAATGAGACAAGTCTCCTCCAGAGACCAAATGAAGTAGAAGTTAACAACTATAGGTCACTGTACAGCCTTCAACAATGAGCAAAACCCATATCGCATAGTAAGCTTATTAAATAATAACTTAATAAATAATAATAAACCCTCTTTCTCTGTTAAAAGAATAACAAAAGGCATTAATTGGGTATTTTTAAATAAATCTTTTTAAACTTCTACCAATCCGTTATACAGCATCAGTATAAACACAATTGGCATATTCAAGAAGTTGAACAAATAAGAAGAAAGTGAATCTTAAAGTAAATATCTTAATTTCCAACTTCCAACCAAAATACAATGAAGAGGAAATTAAGTTGCAGATCAATAGCCGAGTCAGTATCACTGTCCTCTTATCAGTCTGCTGATCAAGTCCTAACTTTGAAAGAATGCTGCCGTAGTAGAAATTGTCAATTAATGCCCTTCAAAAAAGTGACATTACATGAAATCAGCATTTCAAAAGACAACAGGCAATGTTCAGCTGCAGTAAGAAATAAAATACATGTAAATACTTTTTATTTGATTTATTATAACATAAATATATAAACATGTATAAACTTGTACAAAACTTACTTATTGCCTTTTCAATATAAAAATAAGAAGATTGCCAATAAAACAACTCTCCACCAGAGGACAAATGATATAGAAGAAAACAAATATAGGTCGCTGTACGGCCTTCAACAATGAGCAAAGCCCATACTGCTAAGTCAGCTATAAAAGGCCACAAAATGACAATGTAAAACAATTCAAAAGAGAAAACTAACAAAACAATGAAAGAAAAACAAATATGATATTCAGCAAAAAACGACAACCACTGAATTACAGGCTTCTGACATGGGACAGGCACCTACAAAAGTTAAACATAACCACTTTGAGGCAATTTTTAAATAAATCATTTCAACAAACAACATTTATATAGGACCAACACTGACTGTAGCAAATGATAAAAAATTAACACTGGTATTTTTTATAGCTATAAAACATAACACTAAGTAAAACAGGAATGCACACATCGTCTTGTTAAGCATTGATACACTCGTAATTCAAAGTATTGGAAAACAGGGAGTAGGTGTCTTGACAGATCCAAAATGCACACAAACATTACAACTTATCACTGTTGTGGTGCTACCAAATATGAAGTCATTCTGTTCAGTAGTATTGGAGAAATGTGCGATGAAAATTTTACTGTTCTTTCACCATATTGAAAAATTCAAAATGTCAGCAAACAGGAAGTAGGTATCTGTCAGATCTGAAAAATGCTCACACATTATAACTCATCTCTGTCAAGGGGCTAACCAAGCATGAAGTCATTCAGTTTAGTGGTTTCTGAGAAAAGTGTAATGTAAATATTAGTTGTAAAAATGGACATGGTGATTGCAATACAACCCCCACTTCTAGGGGTGAGTCTATAATATACAATATAGCCCCCACTTCTAGGGTGAGTCTATGATATACAATATAGCCCCCACTTCTAGGGAGAGTCTATAATATACAATATAGCCCCCACTTCTAGGGGTGAGTCTATAATATACAATATAGCCCCCACTTCTAGGGTGAGTCTATAATATACAATATAGCCCCCACTTCTAGGGGTGAGTCTATAATATACAATATATCCCCCACTTCTAGAGTAAGTCTATAATATACAATATAGCCCCCACTTCTAGGGTAAGTCTATAATATACAATATAGCCCCCACTTCTAGGGGTGAGTCTATAATATACAATATAGCCCCCACTTCTAGGGTGAGTCTATAATATACAATATAGCCCCCACTTCTAGGGAGAATCTATAATATACAATATAGCCCCCACTTCTAGGGGTGAGTCTATAATATACAATATAGCCCCCACTTCTAGGGTGAGTCTATAATATACAATATAGCCCCCACTTCTAGGGTGAGTCTATAATATACAATATAGCCCCCACTTCTAGGGGTGAGTCTATAATATACAATATAGCCCCCACTTCTAGGGGTGAGTCTATAATATACAATATAGCCCCCAATACCTAGTAAGATATTAGTTCTATAAGAAAGAGACACAAAACTGATTACAAAGTGAGATCATGGTAAAGACAAGCAATTTAACATGCACACACTTCTTCAAATAAATTCTGATAAAACAACTCTTTGTAAGCCAAATGTCATGTTATGTCTTTTCTCACATATATATAACTTAAAAGTAATGAAAGTGTTTACTGCATCATGATTGTAAGATAAGGTCTATAGCTTGTGCTAAATTATCCACGTAACCATCTGCCTTTACTGTTGGATGGTTTTCATCAGATGGCCTGAAATAAATAAAAAAAAGTCAAGTTTAAAGACTTGTTAGGTAAAATACTAACTTTCTTCAATGCAATTCCATCCTTAACTATTTGAACTAGAGGCTCTAAAGAGACTGTGTCGCTCACCTTGGTCTATGTGCATATTCAACATTGTAGAAGAGAATAGATTTTATGATAAAAATCTCGGTTTTGTTGATCTTGTATTGCTGATCATTTAGTCTGTTTACTTTCTCTCTATCTTCAGTTTTTGCTCAAAACATAAGAGGGTAAAAAAAAATTCTCATTTAAGGTCAATCACTCCTATAAAAAGTGACAGACTACTAACTTTATCGACAAAATTTGACTTGTAAGTATCATTTCTGTGACCTAAAGTGTCTATCTATTATAATTTTAATCATATGAGGCAAAAAACAAAAAAAATCGTAAAAATCGTCATAATAGGGCAAAAACTCCATTAAGGAGTCTTTGGACGATTTCCTCCATATTTGTCTTAATTGTAGATCTTGTCTTGCTGATCATTTTTGCTTATTTCAGTTTCTATCTATCTATAGTTTTTAAGATATAAGATACAAACGCCAAAAATTGGTAAAATTCGTCATCAAAGGTCAATAACTCTAATAAGGAGTCGACTGACGATTTCCGCCATGTAGACTTATTTGTAGAACTTGTTTTGCTGATCGGTTTTGCAATTTATAGTTTCTCCCTATCTATTAAATTTTTCGAGATAATAGGCAAAAAGGAAAAAAAAATGGTAAAATTTGTCATTTAAGGGCATTAACTCTTATAAGAAAACGTCTGATAGATTTGATAAATTAAAACAATGTAAACCCTTCAATGCTAACAAGCACTTTGATTATTTTTAATTACCTGTATTTTCCAGTACGGACTTGTACACCTCTCATGCCACATGACTGAGCCCCTCCTACATCATTTACAATGTCATCACCAATCATTACTACCTATGACATAAAATTCAAAGTCTAAATATTAATACATGTATCACCAATCATTACTACCTATGACATGAAATTCTAAAAATCTAAATATTAATACATGTATCACCAATCATTACTACCTATGACATAAAATACAAAGTCTAAATATTAATAAAGTATCTCCAATCATTACTACCTATGACATTAAATTCTCAAAGTCTAAATATTAATACATGTATCTCCAATCATTACTACCTATGACATAAAATTCAAGGTCTAAATATTAATACATGTATCACCAATCATTACTACCTATGACATTAAATTCTCAAAGTCTAAATATTAATACATGTATCACCAATCATTACTACCTATGACATAAAATTCAAAGTCTAAATATTAATACATGTATCACCAATCATTACTACCTGTGACATAAAATTCTCAAAGTCTAAATATTAATACATGTAAATCATGGGTATTGTAATGATTTTTAATATGTATACCTATTAGGGATGTCAACTCGTTGAAGATTTACTAATCGAGTACTCGTTGGATTTACCGAGCGATACTCGAGTACTCGCTCGGAAAAAACATCTACAAAATGGAAACACAAAATCATACCCATTGTGGGACGTTGTCTTATGGTGGTAAAATCCTCAACATTATTACCCAAGACTAGATAATAGTCCAAGGAATTTTATACCATAATTATTGCGAACCCAATGAAAGTTTTCCACAGTGCCATCTCTATCTTGACCAGGTATTTAAACTTTTGCAAGTTCACCTGTCCTATTGAATGAATACAATAGCTATTTTTCTCTGTGTAGTTTATTCACTGGGACCTTTAAATTTCTTCTAAGAGAAATCTATCACGCATTGATTAATTTACCTGAACAAAAAATTTAACTCTCAATGATAAAAATATATGTACCAATACTAAATAAGGACACACAAAACTATATGTGATGTTGATTTATTCAATATCTATAATAATTTAGTAGGCTTCTAGAATGTATTAGGGTAAGTTGTCTGCATTGGCTATTTGCAATATTAGCCATAATAAACTGATCTACTTTATTTGCATTATTCACCAATTTTTACTAAATTGTCTACAGCTTTTCATAATTTTGTTCCAATGTTTTGACATTAAATTTTGCTATGTTCCTATGAAAATTTGTGACTTTCAAATTATTTTTTTTGTGTTGGACAAAAAAAACTATGAATGTGACAATGCTAATATTTACTCTTATTATCCATTTAGACTGTACTTGTACTTCAATGTACATTTATTCTAATCAAGCTTAAAGGTTTGTGAAAAAATGTCAAAATAAATAATCATCTCAGACATAGATTTATAGAAATAAATTATAGCATATTTAAAAGTCAGGAAATGCAAATAAAATCCTGTTAAAACAAGGAATTATTTGAATCTGGAATAATTTTGAATTCTAGAAAATTATTTTGAAATTCATTATGCAAACTAACCCAACTAAATAGGGTTGGCCATGCACACTTGGCTGAGGTTCATTTTACTTTCACTAATACTTCAGTATGAACTAACTAATCTCTCTTAGCCAAGCATGCATGGATAACCCTCCTTAATTAGTTTTCATCAAGCATTTCTTATATATTTTCTAGAATTCAAAATTATTCCAGTTTCAAATAATTCCTTGTTTTTACAGGATTTTATTTGCATTTCCTGACTTTTAAATATGCTATAATTTATTTCTATAAATCTATGTCCGAGATGATTATTTATTTTGACATTTTTTCACAAACCTTTAAGCTTGATTAGAATAAATGTACATTGAAGTACAAGTACAGTCTAAATGGATAATAAGAGTAAATATTAGCATTGTCACATTCATAGTTTTTTTTGTCCAACACAAAAAAAAATAATTTGAAAGTCACAAATTTTCATAGGAACATAGCAAAATTTAATGTCAAAACATTGGAACAAAATTATGAAAAGCTGTAGACAATTTAGTAAAAATTGGTGAATAATGCAAATAAAGTAGATCAGTTTATTATGGCTAATATTGCAAATAGCCAATGCAGACAACTTACCCTAATACATTCTAGAAGCCTACTAAATTATTATAGATATTGAATAAATCAACATCACATATAGTTTTGTGTGTCCTTATTTAGTATTGGTACATATATTTTTATCATTGAGAGTTAAATTTTTTGTTCAGGTAAATTAATCAATGCGTGATAGATTTCTCTTAGAAGAAATTTAAAGGTCCCAGTGAATAAACTACACAGAGAAAAATAGCTATTGTATTCATTCAATAGGACAGGTGAACTTGCAAAAGTTTAAATACCTGGTCAAGATAGAGATGGCACTGTGGAAAACTTTCATTGGGTTCGCAATAATAGCTCAGTTACCACATGTACTAATTATGTAAACTGGCAATGATCTAATCAATGATAAATAAACATCTATAGAAAAATGATTACTCAAACAATAGTATTTGGGAATCGTAAAAATACAAATTTAATGATCAACAAAGGGGAAATGATTAGAACTTACTGATGTCTTTAACCATTTTCTGAGGGTCAACACAGGCTGCAACGAATTTGTTCTTGTTTAGAAATATTATCTTCTCAACTAGTCGATTTCTCAATTTTGTTACATAACTAACCGTCCTGCTGATGAAAATATTTGCTCTGACGGTACAGAAGGGGTGGATTGACTAAGACACAATTAGCTAAAAGTGTAAGCCTTGGAAAGGTGCTCTTTTTCATAGCCTACCTATGTTCAGAGGAATTTTAAATGACAATTAAACGAAAGCATTCGAAAGTTCAAACGTATTTTAATTTTGATCAATTTTGATTAATATTTAATTTCCCGGGAGGCACTCTTAATAAAAATATTATTTCTTTAAGAAGGCAACAACATTCTAACAGGAAACCGATTAGTCGAGTATCATTTTGGTATTCGATACTTGGTACTACCGAGGGATACTCGAGTACTCATTGACATCCCTAATACCTATAGATAATGAAAATTGATCAATCATTATTAGTTACCCTACATCAATTTTCAACAGACATTTTTCTTTCATTAACAATTCTTTTGCTAAAATCTTTTAAAATTCAAACAATAACTCGCAATAAACTTTTAAAACATTATTGTAACATGAATGGTAATTTTTCCTTTGATCTTCGAGTGAGTTAACTTGGGTTATATTTAGAGGAGTGTGTTAACTGAATGCATTCTTAGATATTGCACTCTCTAGTCCTGCCGTGTGTAGCTTGTCATAGGAAAAACAAAAAATGGGAGGAGCTAAGACCAGTGCTCTTACTTCAGTTTCAGAAGTGGTTATTTCACTGTCTAGCTCCGCCTCCACCTCCTTGGCCTAGTAAACAATGAAATCAATGACCATAAAATGTCCTAATAAATTTAAACAAAATGCATACACACCAATATGTTCAAAACAAATTCGGGAAGTGGGTGAGGGGGTGTCTTAATTACCCCAACACTAGCCAAACTTGTAAACTTAACCCTAAAAATTGTTCCCTATACTTGAAACAAACAAATGCCCCAAGAGAGCTACAAAAAGGAATAATGTGGTCCATAAACGAAGAGGCCATATTGATAAATTGGTGAACGCTTGTTTTTATTGTGTCAAAATAAATATTCTAAAAAATTGTCACTGGATTTTGAGTGGTTTCATTTCCTCCACTTTTTAAAGGTATATCTCCGTGAATTGAGCATGCTTAAAATATATATCTCTGGACCTTACACAATCAACAGCCCATCTATCGGTCATTTTCATGGAAAGGAAGAATACCTGCACAATAAGTTTTAAAAACATGTTATCTTCTAAAACTACACGTACTTTTGTATTGAAAGCAGACAGCATGGCATACATCTAACAAGATTTTGCATCTATCCCCTCAAGAATTTATGCCCAGGGAGGGGAGGGCACTTCAGTAACGCATAAATTGCTCTCTGGTCTTTTAACCTTGATGAAAGTATCACAACAGCTAATCATTTACATGTTCATCTATCATTAAATCAAATCCTACTAAAAAGTTCATTTTCTGAAGATAAGAGACGTTTTGTCATAGAAAGTGCCACTATTTGATTGACATATCTAATTCATGAAAAGTACAGTTAAGATTTACCTTTGACTTGTGTCATCGCCCATTAATGTTACAAATCATATATAGCCATGCCTTACTCATTAACATATTTCGTTAATTCATAAAAGGCGTGCTATATATATAACATAAATAACATTTTTAACGCAAATTATGTTTAATTTCTGACATATCACACTTTAACTACTAATAACTGGTATTGTACAATTAATCCATTCATTCAAAAACAGCTGGAGACAGAAGCAAGACCCTTAGGCTTTTGTAAGTATGAATTTATTTTGGCACATGCCCTGCTAACACTACTGACTGCTTAGTCATGGTCAAGTAAATGGATAATTATTTTTACTAATTGATCAGTTTGGCTACATTTTATATACCAACTGGAATTTGTTAAAAAAGATTGTTGAGTGGAAAAGCAGAACAGGGACATTTGCCATTAAGTGACAGAGATATTCCTACTTACACTCTCTGCTGGTTGTCCCAGATCTTGGAGTACTGCACCAAAGAAGGACTTGGACGGCTTACCAACAATTTCTGCTTCCACATCACAAGCATACTGTAAGGAAACAAACATAAATCAAGTTTCAGGTAAAAATTATTTCATACTTTACACTAATCAAGTTTTACACTGAGCATACACTTAAACTTTTAATCCTCTGAGAATTTTTTATAGTGTTGTACAATGTTAATAATGCTTCATATTGTGTGTTAAGGGAGATAACCTAAGTTTAGTTAAAAGTTTTAAATGTAACTTTTGTTGCTGAAATTAAATTAAAATGTATTTTTTTCTATTTCAAAATTATCTACAGTATGTTCATATTTCCTTATAAATGTTCTGTCATGTTTGTTTTAACGACCTCAATAAGCCATAAACTGGTCGAAATAAGGTATTGTATTGAATTGTATTTGCAGTACATTGTCTTCTTACACATGTTTGAACAATTCTAAATCTGTATTTCTATTGTCCTGTAAAGAAGTAATATCAGAGGATTAAGTACAATGTTTCAGTAATTTATCTATGTGTAAGCTTTATAAAGTCCAAAGAACTAACAACTATCAAAAAAGAAAAAAAGTATGGTCAAACAGAGAGTGACTGGAAGGCAGATTTGAAAATCACTTTACTTATCATTTCAACTCATCATGAAAAAGTTCCATTCCAAAAATCAAATCATTCTTTAATACAGAAGCTGAGTAAAATGTAACAAAAGTTAAAGGTAAATGCAGTATACCACCCACTCAATAAGTGGTTGAGATGTTACCTCAAGTGCTTTTGCAAAAGGTCCAATATCCAATATCAGGTCTGAGCCTTCCTTGTAATATTTCCTGCAAAATATGAATTGAAAAACTATAACTCTATACACATAAATGATTAATTAAATCATTTTTAAGATTTGAGTCTGTCTTCATTACTTGCGTAAGTAGTTTTGATTGTAGGTTATCAATTTCCTCAACATTTTCATCAATATACAATTTTTTATTTGTTCTTGCAGCATACTGGATGACTTTAGGGCTTTATTAAGTTGAAATATAAAAGATAAATGTGGATAGTGTCCACATGTGGACACAGATGATGCCCCTGCTTGCATATCATATAGTTATAAAGGGACATAACTGAAGAACGGTGAAAGTGACTCTACTCAAATTTTCGTACTTAATCTGTATTATGTAGTAATAAGCATTGTGTATAAGTTTCATAACATTTGGTTGAGGCAAACTAAAGTTAGAAAACAGAAACAAAAAATTTGTACTTGATCTTAGTTTTGTGGTAATGAATATTGTGTATAGGTTTCATAATGTTTGGTTGAGGCAAACTTAAGTTACAGAATGGAAACAAAAAATTTTGCAATCTTTCGATTTATAAAGGGGCATAACTCAATAATGGTTAAAGTGACACTACCCAAATTCAATTTGATCTGTGTTTTATCAGTGGAAGTCAAAATTAAACATTGCATTGTATAAAGCATTGATTGTAGTTGATTCAACTATAATCATGGACAAAGGAAGATAACTCCAATTTTAATAAAATGCTCCGCAGGGCGCAGCTTGATACGACCGCAGAGGTCGAACCCTGAACAGTTGGGGCAAGTATGGACACAACATTCAAGCTTGATACAGCTCTGAATTTGGATTGTGATTAAATATTTGACACAGCATAGGTTTCTGACACAGAATGAATGTGGTCTAAGAACTTAAAAATTTTAAATTGGACATTCACCTATTATGGTCCAATATCCAAAATCTAAATACATGGTTAGATTCAGTATATCAAAGAACCCCAAGAATTCAATTTTTGATGAAATCAAACAAAGTTTAATTTTGGACCCTTTTGACCTCAATGTGGACAAAGTTGATAACGGGGCCCAAAAATCTAAATACATGGTTAGATTCAGCATATCAAAGAACCCCATATATTCAATTTTTGTTGAAATCAAACAAAGTTTAATTTTGGACCCCGATTTGGACCAACTTGAAAACTGGGCCCATAATCAAAAATCTAAATACATGTTTAGATTCAGCATATCAAAGAACACTAAAAATTCAATTTTTGTTAAAATCAAACTAAGTTTAATTTTGGACCCTTTGGACCTAAATGTAGACCAATTTGAAAACGGAACCAAAAATTAAGAATCTAAATACACGTTTAGATTCGGCATATCAAAGAACCCCAATAATTCAATTTTTGATGAAATCAAACAAAGTTAAATTTTGGACCCTTTGGACCTCAATGTGGACCAATTTAAAATCGGGGCCCAAAATCCAAAAACTTAATACACGGTTATATTCAGCATATTAAAGAACCCCAAGAATTCAAGAATAAAACCCCATTGAAATTGATCAAGAAATAAGCAATTTATAAGAAGTATCTTCTTTTGCACAATACTGTGCAATTGAATATTTCTTGCTATTGCGCAAAACTGTACAATTGACAATTTCTTGCTATTGCGCAATATTGTGCTATTGGATATTTCTTGCTATTGCGCAATACTGTGCAATTGAAGATTTCTTGCTATTGTGCAATACTGTGTAATTGAAGATTTCTTGCTATTGCGCAATACTGTGCAATTGAAGATTTCTTGCTATTGTGCAATACTGTGCAATTGAAAATTTCTTGCTATTGCACAATACTTATTATATAAAAATTTACACATCCTGTTTGGTGTGTATCTCCTACCATATCATTATTATTTGCTTTTAAATATAAATCAGAAATAACCAACTTAAAATGGAAAATTTTAAAAGAAAAAAAAAAGGAAAAAAAGAAAAAAAAAGAAAAAAAAAAGAATCCCCCCCCCAAATTTTTTGAACCCCCTTATGATTCATCACCCCCAAACTCAATCCCAGCCTTCCCTTTGTGGTATGGTACCTTGCAGTACAATTTCAGAGAGATCCATACACTTGAACACAAGTTATTGTCTTGAAACTAGAAAAATGCTTATTTTTGGCCCCTTTTTGGCCCCCAATTCCTAAACGTTTCAGGCAATTACCCCCGAACTCAATTCCAGCTTTCCCTTTGTGATATGAAACCTTGTAGTACAATTTCAGAAATATCCAAACACTTACACACAAGTTATTGTCATGAAACTAGAAAAATGCTTGTTTTTTGCCCCTTTTTTGGCCCCTAATTCCTAAAATTTTGAGGCAATTACCCCCAAAATCAATTACAGCCTTCCCTTTGTGATATGGAACCTTGTGGTACAATTTCAGAGAGATCCATACACTTACACACAAGTTATTGTCTGAAAGTTACAAAAATGCTTATTTTTGGCCCCTTTTTGGCCCCTAATTCCTTAATTGTTGGTACCATAACCCCCAAAATCAATCCCAACCTTCCTTTCGTGGTATTGAACCTTATGGTAAAATTTCATGGAGATCCATTCACTTAAACTAAAGTTAGAATGCGAAAACCAATGTGTCTTCGGACGACGACGACGACGACGCCAACATCATACCAATATACGACCAAAAAATTTTTAATTTTTGCGGTCGTATAAAAATTACTTGATATTTAGAAGAAAATAAAAAAATTGTAATTTTTCCATTTATAAAGGGGCATAACTCTAGAACGGTTAAAGTGACGCCACTAAAATTCAAACTTGATCTGTGTTTTGTGGTTTTTCCATTTATAAAGGGGCATAACTCTAGAACGGTTAAAGCGACGCCACCAAAATTCAACCTTGATCTATGTTTTGTGGTAATAAGCATTGTGTATAAGTTTCATAACATTTGGTTGAGGCAAACTTAAGTTAGAGAACGGAAACCAATTTTGGGCATACGTACGTACGTACAGACGGACAAGGGTAAAACTTAATGACCCCACTGCTACGGCGGGGGCATAAAAATTTATTAAAAACACAAAAAATGAATAAAAAAGACAAAAAGATTTGTGAGCTATGGCTCACTAATGATTACCCCTCTTTAAGTACTTGGCTAACAGGAAGTCAAAGAAATATGAATCTGAAAATACATTACATGGTAAAGCAGATTCACATGAAGCCTGACAACAAACTGGCAGCTCTTATTTGTAATCAATCTAATGATAATTTTCTACTTTTTTACTTGTAGAGTAAACATTTATTATAATTCATGTACAGTGGGGATATATTTACCCTCCTCCAAGAGCAAACAGAACAGGTTTTTCTAGTGACATGAGGAGTTGGAAAGCTTTGTTGAGATTCTGATATGAAAAGTTGTCTGTAGCATCTCCTAGTACAACACAGTTAGGGTTCTCCTGATTTATCTCACGAAAATCGGACAGGGCATCTGTAAAAGAATTTCATATGTTACCTTACTGGAACAATGTAGTTTTGTCCATAACAGTAAACCTTGTGATACTGTTTTGCATGAGTTTTGTTGTGACTTGTAGTTCAGTTTTGTTATGAGTTACAATTGAGGTTTCTTGTGCTTTACAAATGAGATTTGCTATGAGTTGTAATTGAGTTTTGTTATGAGTCACAATTGAGTTTTGTTATAAGTCCCAATTGAGTTTTGTGATAAGTCACAATTGAGTTTTGTTGTGAATTGCAGTTGAGTTTTGTTATGAGTCACTATTGAATTTTGTAATAATTCACTATTGAGTTTTGTAACAAGTCACAATTGAGATTTGTTGTGAATTGCAGTTGAGTTTTGTTATCAGTTACACTTGAGTTTTGTGAAGTTGTAATTGAAATTTTCTTATGAGTTATATTTATGAATTTGGTTATGAAATACTGCTTTGAAATTTGTTGTGAGTAATAATATTGAGTTCTGTAATGAGACATTATTCAAAATTTTAATTTGAAATATAGTTCTGAGTGTGTTATCATGGTTATGATGATGATGATGATGGCTGGCTGGCTGCTTAACGTCCAGCGGCAAGTTAATATGCATATTCAGGACGAGAACATGTTAATGTAATATAAATATGAACCCTGCTTTGTACTAGACCAACACACTGAACCGGATTTTTACATGCTAGTTCACAAGGTATCAGTCTGCAGGAAGACATATCACCTTACCCGGACACATTATTCTGACTCCGAGCTGACCAGTCTTTGCTCTTACTCTTTAATGCCGTGTGCTTGGCAGAGAAGCAGCAAATACCAATTTTAAAGTCTTTGGTTTGACCCTGCCGAGATTGAACCCACAACATCCCGCACTCGAGGCGAACACGCTACCACGAGACAACCGAGGTGGTAGGTGTGTTATGGGTTATAATTCAGATTTTTTTAAGTTACAGTTTTGTATGAACTTAAGTTTTGAGTTGTGTTAAATTATGCATTATCAGTTCAAGGTTTTTCTTGATTTTGTTACAAGTTTTTTTGGTCTTGGTATTAATAATTTTTTTTCAAGATAGAAGCAATTTTGAAATTTGTTTGAGTTATTGCTTCCATCAACAATCCATACTGTTCCAACTTATTTTTCTACTGGATTTATTTTTGCTAGTAGAAAATAAAGTGAACATAAATTGTTGAAAGTATGTAAAACTATGATATTCAGTATAAATATCTCAAGAATATATGAAATTTGCTAAATAAATCACTGCAAAGTTGGATAGAAAGGGCTAAAAGTGTAATCTATATCTTCTAAATTCAGTAGGTAGGCTTTCTTATGTAATCTCCCATCCTTTTTTTTAAATTGACAGTGTAAATCATTTGGTGAGATTTACTTTGTATTGTGATATTTTAAAGTTCAATTTTTATACCTATATTTATATAGTTGCCATTTACATGTAATATACTATTAATTGCTTGTACTAGACAAAATATACCTGGATTTACAAGAAGATGTGGCCTGAGCCCTCTAGACTTCAAAATTTGGCAACAAGCTGGTATTGGAGGAAATACATCATCTTCTGTCATAGAAAAACCAATACTGTGCAACTTCTGTAAAAGTTTATGTCTTGTCTTGGTCGTTTCATTTGTACAAAATCTTACTGGAATTTTACTGTCCTTTAATCTTAAATAAAATACTAAATTAAAAGCTACAGGCCTAAACAAATCTGCTTGAATCATCATTGATGATCATGGAAGACAAATTATTTATATATAATATATAAAATCAATAAGCAAAGTAAACAAAATAAGGAAATACAGCACCCTTTGATTCTTAAAAGCTATATGATAAATCAAGTATGTAAACAATTTAAGTTTAATAATAACTTTTATGTACATGTTTTGCTTTGAGTGTGTTTATTTTAAGCTGGAAAGAACAGCTGTAGGTAGCTGATCTCTGAAGCTGTCAACAGGAGTGGTTTCAATGATGGTTTGAGGGAGCAAGTTCCATTGTATAATTGTTCGAGGGAAGTATGACCATTTGTATGTGTCCATGGAAGTTTGGATATGTCTGTATGTCTGTGTAATTGTATGGTTTTGTCTTGTTCTGTTGTCGTTTTGCTCAAGAAAATGCGTTGGAATGGCTACAAGACAGTGTATCATTTTATAAAATAAAGATCAATTAATTCTCAATGTCATATTAGAAATTTATGAAAATAAAAAGGGAGCTTACATCAGTAAATATAAACAATTCACCAAAGTTTCATGAGAATTGGTGACAGCATTTTTGAGTTATTGTCCGAAAACTGGAAAATCACCCCTTTTTTTAATGAATAAAACCCCATAACTCAGAAATGTAAAATGTAAAATTTATAAAATTCTAAAGGGAGCTTACATCAATACATACAAACAATTCACCAAAGTTTCATAAGAATTGCTGAAATCATTTTTGAGTTTTTGTCCGAAAACTGGAAAATCCCCCCTTTTTTTATGAATAAAACCCTGTAACGTAAAATCTTAAATTTATAAAAAAACGAAAGGGAGCTCACGTCAATAGATATAAACAATTCACCAAAGTTTTATGCAAATTGGTTAAAGCATTTTTTAGTTATGTCCGACATGTTGACGACGGACAGACGGACAGACAGACAACGGTATACCATAATACGTCCCGTAAGTGGGCGTATAAAAAATAAGTCTAGTTATAACTTATAATATAGGCAAGTATTGTAAGACTATACAAATCCTTGATATAGGCCTACAAGTTCTTATTCTTTTATCTATTTTCAATCAGTGTAGATCGTTACACTTATTTCATCTGTTCATACCTTTTAATAGCTTCGATAGAACCTTTAATTGGTTCACTTGCACCGCTCTCAAACAGAACACCTGTAATATCTAACAGTACACCTTTAACATTTTTACACCAGCTCATTTTTTGTTTTTATTTCTTACTTTCAGTTTTTAAGGTGTAGTGAATATTTCTAGTACAGTAAGTCAACTTAATAAAATGTTAATTTCATGCACATTTGGGTAACATTCACATGCAAAACAACACATGACAAACAAAATTGGAATTTTTAAGAACAAGTGTGCGTAGCAGTCATAGCATTAATCGACAGTGGTTAAATGGGCACACAAATTCCAATAAGATAGAAAACTAAATGTTAATGGACGACGGTTTCTCTGAGTGGATAGGATTAATAACTTTAAGGCCGCTTGACTACGTATTATTGAATACCAATATAGAAGCTTTATCGTTTGTCCTTACATATAATGTTATAATAGTCTTAGTTATACTGCAGAAATTATATCCTCTTACCATATTTAATTTTATCTACACTATTTCGTGAAGGTTACATTTTTTTAGTTGGATACTAAATCAGAATAAAAATTATGCATAGTGATACTGACATTTATTATCAAAAAATCTCGTCTCGCACCTGTGACAACAGTCTGTTAGTGCAATATATCCATTTGGATTCGTATTGTACGTACTGGTATTATCTGAGAACATATACAATGTTTCCATATCCATTTTTGGATGAATATTTCACAAAAGAGGTGCATGATCAGATATATATTTTTTGTTTTACCAGTTATCGTTCTTTGTACACACATGTTATAACAAAGTTCTTCACAACATTTTGTATACTTTCAATTGGAATACTAGATTTTATCTCATATAAACGATAACTTAAACCTGTGGCTGTTGGCTTACTATCTACTAATAGTCTATTGCCACAATAATAAAAATGATGACATTTTCCATCGTTCACAAAACATCAGAGGATAAATTGATTGTCGTCTGCTTATCGTCCAGTTACAAACATTCAATGGATATCCAGAGATACAATTTTATTTCATTTTTCATAGATTTTGCTCACTTCAATATAAATAAGAAGATGTGGTATGAGTGCCAATGAGACAACTATCCATCAAAGTCACAATGTGTAAAAAGTAAACAATTATAGGTCAAAGTACGGCCTTTAACACGGAGCCTTGGATCACACCGAAAGGGCCCCAACATGACTAGTGTAAAACAATTCAAACAGGAAAACCAACGGTCTAATCTATGTAAAAAACGAGAAACACTTATGAACCACACAAATAAACGACAACCACTGAACAACAGGCTCCTGACGTAGGACAGGTGCATAAAAATGCAGCGGGTTTAAACGTTTTAACAGGCGCCAACCTGAATCACCCTAACCCGAAACAGTGGTGTAACATTACAACATAAAAATACACAAGTTCTGGTGGATGGTCACAAGCACTTGTCTCAGAAAAAATCACATCTCTATACCTGAAAGTTAGGTTAAGGTACATAGATATATATTTTTTTTTTGAGACAAGTTCGTGTGTGAATGATGAATAAATGACAGGGAATTCAACCTTACCAATATAACTATTATATCGCAGTGATATAATTATTTGTTATCGGTATACTCTGGTTTGTTGTTATATATTATATTCATATTTGTATAACAGATATATATAATTTTCATCCATTTGTATATCATTCTATTCTACTATTCTAATGATAGTGCAGTGCAAGTGCATGGTGGACACTCTTCTGTAATAATTTGTTTTTTCTAATAGATTGGATTTGAGTAGGCATTCATATTTTCCCGCGTTTGTTATAAAACGTTCTTGAGATACTCTTCCGCATGCGTTAACACAAATTTTCGGTATTCTTGATTTTGTTATTTGTTATTGATATATATATTTCTCACGACAAAACATGTTCATATCATTTATCTATGTTCTTAAAAATCATTTTCATGAATATTTATTGATGAAATTAATATATAACAAGCGACAAGGAATGTTATTTTGCACTCGATAATATCCGCGTAATTATACGGTTATCAGTCAAAAACGAATGTCTGTGGCAACAATACACCAGAATGCCCTTACGGTCATCCGCTGTAAAAACAAGTAAATATACACTGCACGAATAAGTTTGACATATGACACAATGTAAATAAAAAAGATGTTTCAATGTCAAAAAGACAACTTTAACCTAGGACAAAATGGCGTTAAAGAAAGTAACGTACACAGGTAAATTTAGATATAATAATTTTGTTGTTAGGAGTACAGAAACATTTTTTTACAAAATAAATTTGTTGTTCATAGTACGAGTACAGAAGTGAAATCTTTTTCGTCATACTAAATACTTATCAAATGTGGTACATATTAAAAATAGTAAAACGAGATATAACACAAAATAAGTAAACATTGAATAACAGAAATGCATTACAAATTGTTTCAACAGGTCAAATTAACACGAAAATACGATTTGAGAGTACTCGCAGTTACTGAAAGCTAGTTAAAAGCCAAAAACAATAATACTAAAAAATCATGCATCAGAGACTAAAATCTATTAAAACACATTCCAGGCAGGGATTTAGTGTTTTAACGCCATGGACAGTCAAAGAAGACATGACTTGTGCCATGCCAAAATAAAAGTAACGACAGGCAGTAGGATAGTTATGATTTAACCTTATAATAAATATGTATGATGTTATGTATAGATAAAACAATTTCTAAATAGAAAATAAACGTGGATGTGTATATATACATCCCAAAAAAACATTCGAAAAGAATACACATTTAGTTATGTTATAATTTATTGATGACAAAATCGATGTTAGTGCCAATGAAAACAATATTCAAAGATGTTATTACAACATTAATAAAATAACCTTTACTAATAAGTTTGTTTAAAGGTTCGATAAGTTTACAGGTCTTTTCTAAATATTGTTTCAATGTGATGAAGAAAGGTCTTATAGTGACAATAGATTGTGTCATTAAAAAAGATGTTTTGCATTCCTATTGTTGTTCAGAATATACTCAAAGTGTATAACTCGGCAGCCTAGTGAATAGTTTTCGTTTTAAGCCAGACTTCAAATATTTGAAAAGTTCATGCAAAGCACTGACTGGGATACTGACTAGGGTTTCAGATTAATATACAAGAAATGTCCATGTTATTGTGGTATGATTGTCAATGGGACAACAATGAGCAATACCCATACCGTATAGTTAGCTATAAAAGAGCCAAGGCCTAAATAATTCAATCAAACAAAATAACAACAATATATACAAAACAAAAAACAAACAAAAACTGACAAACGTTCAATATTTTTTATGACATATAGCTAACTACTAGTATATCAGTAACTATCATGAAAATCAGGCGATCAATGACACATTTCAGACAATCTCAATCAGCATTTTAAGTCCTTTGGACATTTACTCCTTTGAAAATGATTTTGTTTAAAATTTGAAAGAGAATTAATTTATTTTACACGATGATAAAATCCGAGCAAATACTTTTAATCATTTGATAAAATACACAATCGTCAGCATATGTTTAATGAAACAATGACAGAAATCAAAATTGTATTTCTTCCAGCTTTCTGAGAAAAATCTAACATACGCTATTCAAAGATGTCTGTCGTAATTTAAAGGATGATAATGTGATTTAATATGCAGTCACATCAAATTTTAATTTGTCCAATGTTTTTCAGTATAGTACAAATGCCACTTTTCAAATGGATTATGTCGTCAGAATTATCAGCGAGAAGAACTTGCCACTATACATCATGTACTGTGTTTCAACCATAGACAAAGCCGATGAGGAAAGGCATTAATAATTCGGAGGAAATTATCCAATTGAAAAGTGGCGTTTGTACTTTGTATTAAAAAGATATTATTTTGCTACAGATTTTACAATTTGCCATTTTGTATTTCTTTGTTCAAGTTAGTTGTACTCAATCGGTGATCTCCTGTTAGCAGCTTGCCACGAATGCGAGAGGCCGGATCAATTTGATATTTGCTGCTTCTCCGCTAAGCACGAGCATTTTGTGAGCTAGAGCAAATACTGTTCGGCTCGGGTTCAGCATACTGAAAAACGTTGGACAAATTAAAAGGAGGTTATGATAGATAATTACCTTAACCATAGATGGAACACTGATCAACATTACAAGAAATCCCATCCGTTCATATGACAACTAACTCGATGATGATGATATCCACTGGCAAATATTACATGCATACCATGACGAGTAATTTGAGTATCAGCACTACATCGTACTAGACCGATACAGTATGTTAAAGGTTTTTTTAATAGCAAATGTATTGTTTTACAATATATGTGAATTTTATAATTTGTATAATTGTGCAACGACCGTGGTACTCTCCTTATGGTGGATAGTTGTTTCATTGGCAATCATCACAAGTCATCTCTTTATTTTTATACTATCTTCTTTGCAGAACTTATCTATTGGATGTATCGTTAAGTTGTCAGATGCAATGGTTTTCTCTTTAATCACTAGTCAATTCATTTTTAATTGAAACAATTCTTTAGATTTACTTAAAGCAGTAAACGATTTAAGTTAGTTTTTTTTTTAGATTTAAGCTTTATATAATATATATATATCCATTGGGATAATTTCAATACTAGTAGTGTAAATACATTTCAGTTACAGTCAAGACGAGAACTGCATATTAATTAAATTTCATATAATTTAGTATGTATTGTCTAAATATTTTAAAATAACTGATTTTTATTAACCATGTTTACAAGAACTAAAGTTTCTGAAGTCTTGTTGACATTTTTAGCCAATGATTTTAAATCAAACGGGCCTTTCAGAATTCAAGATTTTTCCACTAATGCAATCCTGGATTTGTTTATTCGTTTTTATTTGATAGACGTAGATCCATTTGATTTTATATCCACGTCATTTGGTCTCTAATTGAAAAGTGACATTGCCAATCATACCACATCTTCTTATGTTTATAACTCTTGAAATCACCTACATTTGTTTCTGTAGTATTAAACATACAACCAGCCTTAACAACATTACGTTGAACTATATAATACTGCATTAAAACGAAATTGCTATAATTTGACAATCTTATTGAAACAGTGTCTTATGTACTATCTTAAATAATGGCTCCCTATCAAATCATTTATTATTTGTGTTTCCTCTTTTTCAATTAGATAACTAAATATCAATCAATCAGTCTCTTCCATTAGTAACCGACATTAAACTTTTCACTGTGCTTCACAGAATTAATAGAAGTAATTTGTATCTGACAGTTTATGTATTAATAACGGGTTGCATTGCTTATACAAATTTTTTTTCTCTCTTTTTATATGAATCATCAAATTATATTGTTCCATTATCTAAAACAATTTCGTCGAGAGGTGGTGTTTTGATCTTTTAAAAGAACATTATATTTATACAGTTCTGTATTATTTATTTACTTGCACTTTTTTTTCAATTTTGAAAATGAAGGATGTATCCTTGTCACGTTTTTTTTTTTTTTAAGTTTCCCATGATATTTTCTAACTGTTCTTTCGAGGTTACTTGTTCGTATTGTTCGATCTCCAGCTATCTGTGTGGTGTTTAAGTACTAGTCTTTGTCTTTACGTCGTTTCTCTTTCCCATGGCATTGTCTGTTTTAATTGGACTTCTGACTTTTAATTACCTCCCTTTGGTATCTTCTCTCTGTCTGTTTTAAGGATATGCATTTATTATTTTGTCGAAGAAAATCAAATTACTTATTATTTGATTGTTTAAATTTAATTTTTTAAATACGCTTTATGATAAAATATATACCCACTTTTGTTATTCACGATATTTATTGTTCGTTTTTTATCTTGATTTGTAACAGATTTATGCGGTTTGAACATCGGCAAACTAAATATATGTTGCCTCTAATTTCTTAGTTTAAATGCAAGCGACTTCATTTTTCCCGCAGAAAATATAACTTTTTCAGTGTTTGGATCTTAAAAAGCATATACATCTATTTTCATTATTCTGATGTACTAGTATTTAAATACGCCATCCATGAAAAATATTGTTATATACCAAGAAAAAAAGTTAAGCAACATATAGTTTAATAAAAAAATATTCTATTAATATTTCCAAAAAGTTAAAATAAGTTTTATCGAGTTTTGTTGAGTAAAAATTGCACCTTGTGGTTTATATAAATAAGAAGATGTTGTATGAGTGCCAATGAAACAACTATCCATCCAAGTCACAATGTGTAAAAAGTAAACAATTATAGGTCAAAGTACGGCCTTCAACACAGTGCATTGGCTCACACCGAAAAGCAAGCTATAAAGGGTCCCAAAAAGACTATTGTAAAACAATTCAAACAGGAAAACCAACGATCTAATCTATTATATGAAAAACGAGAAACGAGAAACACTTATAAACCATAACAACAAACGACAACCACTGAACAACAGGCTCTTGACTTCGGACAGGTGCATAAAATGCAGCGGGTTTAAACGTTTTAACAGGCATCAACCTTCACCCTAACCTGAAACAGTGGTGTAATATTACAACATAAAAAGACACACAATAAAATATCAATTGAAATGGCTTAACTCGATCAAAAAGATATACACAAAAACAAGTAAATATACACTGAACGAATAAGTTTGATCTAGTATGACTCAATATAAATAAAAAAAAATGTTTCAATGTCAAAAAGACAACTTTAACCTAGGACAAAATGGCGTTAAATTAAGTAACTTACACAGGTAAATTTAAATATGATAATTTTGTTGTAAGGAGTACAGATACATTTTTTACAAAATAAATTTGTTATTCATAGTACGAGTACAGAACTGAAATCTCTTTCGTCATACTAAATACATGAATAACAGAAATGCATTACAAATTGTGTCAACAGGTCAAATTAACACGAAAGTACGATTTGAGAATACTCGCAGTTACTGAAAGCTAGTTTAAAACTAAAAACAATTAAAAACAAAAAATCACAATCAGCAATGGACAGTCAAAGAAGACATGACTTGTACAATGCCAAAATAAAAGTAACGACAGGCAGTAGGATAGTTGGGATTTCACCTTATAATAAATAATATGTTTGATGTTATGTATAGATAAAACAATTTCTAAATAGAAAACAAAACGTGGATGTGTATATATACATCCCAAAAACCATTCGAAAAGAACACAAATTTAGTTATGTTTTAATTTGTTGATAACAAAATCGATGTTAGTGCCAATGAAAACAATACATTACAACATTAATAAAATAACCTTTACTAATAAGTTTGTTTAAAGGTTCGATAAGTTTACTCGGATCACATAGTGATTTACGCGCTTTTAGTACAATATTACCGTAAAATTTAGGATGTGAAATACCATTTTTAATACGTTTTCTACAGGTATAGCCAAATTTACTAATCAAATCTTTGTACTTATGAAAGAATTTAGTAAATGTTTTAAGTAATTTATGGTAACGAAATCCCTGACTTAATAATTCATATACTTTATTACAATAATTTAGTCATTGTTATGTTTAGAAGTATAGTTAATTTTGAAACTTTAAATTGGATAAGTTTTTTGCTAAACGTTTTTAAATTTATTTGTTCAGTGTATGTTCACTGGTGTTAATATGTCCTTTGATTGAGTTAAGCTATTTCAGTTGATATTTTATAGTGTGTCTTTCTATGTTGTGATGTTACACTATTGTGTCAGAAAAAGGGTGAAGGTTTGGTACCATTAAAACGTTTAAACACGCTGCATTTGTTTGCACCTGTCCTAAGTCAGGAATCTGATGTTCAGTAGTTGTCGTTTGTTGATGTGTTTCATAAGTGTTTCTCGTTTCTCGTTTTTTATATAGATTAGACCGTTGGTTTTCCCGTTTGAATGGTTTTACACTAGTAATTTTTGGGGCCCTTTATAGCTTACTGTTCGGTGTGATCCAACTTGAAGGCTCCGTGTTGAAGACCTTACTTTGACCTATAATGGTTTACTTTTTTAAATTTTGACTTGGATGGAGAGCTGTCTCATTGGTACTCATACCACATCTTCTTATATCTATTAAACCTTACATTTGAATAACAATATCGAAATACCTTCAGTCGAGAGGACTGTATGTAACCTATGTTTTCTGTTCAACATGTATGTATCGCATTCATCATGTGCATAGCTTAGTTGGACTGTATAATTACCGGGAGTTGCCTCATCTTTTTTTAAAAAGATGGCTTTTAAAAAATGAACATTTGCCTATTAAAGCTTTTGAAATCAATCATGAATTGCAAATCTTCAAAGATTTCTTTCTGGAAGTTCATAACTTAGATGCAAAATATAGTTACCGCTCCAGGTTTCCCAAACATCCTGACAAAAGTCAAATGGATATTCATAGTTTAAAACAATATAATTCAACCTAGCTTTGATTTTTATTTCGAATGACAAAGTGCTTTTTCAGATGGATAAAACCTGCAGAAATTATACTAAGTTAGCATTGCATCATTAAGTTGGTGTAAATATTCCTTAGAATATATACTTGTTTCTAGTTGTGTATAATCCGTTGGATGTTGTCAATATGTTTACAGGAATGTGATACATAAATTGATAAGCATGTTAACTTGTACATGGCAATTTATCTTTCAAAAACATTTCTGCACTTCAATTTCCGTTTAAGCACTTTTGGAAACAAATCCAATTTATTTCCTTAATCAAATGTACCAATAACGATTAATGAAGAAATCAATATGTAAATTGCAGTGTGTTTCCAATTTGTTTTTAACTTGTTCCGTCAGAAACATTTCTTTTCCTAACCTGTTTAGAGGCAAGTTCCTAGATTTATTTCAATTCAAGGACGTTTTATATTAAAGTTATATCAATATTTTCCAAATAAAATGAGTATGTTATTAGAAATGCATTACCACAATATTGTTTCATGGAATTTTGCATATGTGTACCGTATCGCCTGTAGATACCAATATCGACCCTCGGCTCAAGGCGTCCACCATGGGATTATACATCAGGACTGATATGCAAGATGACGTCAGGAGATCTACATTGGCAAAGCTGTATTCCTTATAAAAATATCATTAATTAAGACAAAAAAAAAAAAGATTTGGGATATACGTAATTGGGACAACAGCCCAACAGCACACAATACCAACTTTATATGTGAGCATGTGGAATATTATTTTTGCAACGTCTATGCTTCCAAAGATATAGTAATTGATATTATTAACAAGTCGAAGTTTAAGTCGAAAATACTGGAATAAGGTGACAGATCAGTGTCAGCTGCTAAATTATAGTTCCTCTTGTCGTTTTCATGATGATGTCCTCTTCCTCATTTAAGACATCACCCAACGCTACCTTTCACCGAACATTTACTAGTCATTAGCAACACAACGAACTGGTAGCTACAACTCACCTTTCCCGCGCACCTAGCATTTTCTTTGATTAAAAGTGGGGTATTACTGTTCAATCCTTAGTTTCTGTGTTGTGTGTTTTTTAGACAGAATTTTTTTATGCCTCGGCAATTAAAGTTGGGGCGGGGGGGGGGGGGGGGGGGGGGGGGGGAGGGTATTGTATTACCCCTGTTAGTCCTTCATGGGTATATAGTTATTCCAGATAACTTCTCCTACAGTTTGAATGCTAGGAAGTTTTCACTTTGCTGGCTGTTTGTACATATTTTGAAGGTGTGCATGTGGTCAGGGTTTTGAATGTTATTGATATTTGCTCTTTTGGGAGATAGTTGAACTTTGTCATTTTTTTTGAGTATTTACTTGCATAAGAGGTGCATAGCGTTTCCGGATAACTCCTCCTACAGTTTGAATGATAGGAAGTTTTCACTTTGCTGGCCCTTTGCACGTGTATTGAAGGTATGCATGTGATCAGGGTTTTGATTTTTATTGATATTTGCTCTTTTGGGAGATAGTTGAACTTTATCATTTTTGGAGTATATACTTGCATACTTACAAGAGGTGCATAGCGTTTCTGGATAACTCCCCTAACAGTGAATCATAGACCTATGTGCTTCCATGCTCAACTTTGTGGATTTTAAAATAACTCTTTGCATCTGCGGGGGCATCATTTGTGTCTCCCAGACACAATAATATCTCAAAGAAAGTCCTACATTGACTTTGTTATAATACAGATACTTCAGAGTAGAGTGCGGGGACATCACTTTGTCTAGTTTATCATTGTGTTCCCTTCATGTTTTCTATGATTTCTTACTTAAAAAGAATCCAGTGTTTTATCAGCCTCACCCTTCTGCATCACGATTTGCAGTATGAAGAAAAGGAATAGGTAATGACTTTTCGACACACTTTTCTGTTAGTTTTGACCATACTTTGGTCCCTTTCGGAAAAAATACATAGGTCAGTAAAATAAGAGAATGGTTTGTTTAAAAAAAAGTAGTTACTGAAATGTTACAAAAAACTAGAAAATAACTAACAGTGTCTAATGAAAAACAACGAAATAACAGTTTCTAGACTTATCAACAAATATTACTAATGCAAATTTAAACACATGGATTTCTTTATTTCAGATCACAAGAAATATGAAACAACAAGGTCGTTATTTGAGTAAAGGATAGCCATGGACAATGCAAATTGAGAACCATGTTTCTTATTTTCCACCTATTGAATTATAACGCATAAAACGACAGTATAGATATAATTTGCCTTATTGAATGACATCTCTTACGAAAAAAGTTCCAAAACAACAACAATGCGACTATATAATATTTTATTTTCGTTAGAAATTAGTATGACATTTATATACATCATGACGAGAATCAATTCGGTATTGGTAATAAATATTCTTAAATTTTAATTGAATCTGCCTAATAAAACAATCACTTATTTTGTTTATACCTAAGTATAATATTGTTTCCACAGTTTTTACTATATTGAATTTATGAGATGTAAATTGGATAAGGACAGGACTATATGTTGTTTTTTCCATTAAAACTTATCATTAAAAACTAGCAAAACCGCTTGTGGCTATTAAACACTGAAGGACGCCGACAGTAACAACCGAACGATTGATATTAACACAATGCAAGTGAAGTGATGTGAAAATAGCACTTTATAAATCTAGTGCGTAAAGATCAACCTTCATTAGGAACAATGGAAAGTCGAGGATGCATACATATTTGAGGAGCCATATGACCGTATTACTGTGCGTTTGTTTATTCTACATTGGCTAGAGGTATTGCGGGGGGTGGGGGGTTGAGATCTCAAAAAACATGTTTAACCTCGCTGCATTTTTGCGCCTGTCCCAAGTCAGGAGCCTCTGGCCTTTGTTAGTCTGGTATGTTTTTTAATTTTAGTTCATCTGTATGTTTTGGAGTTTAGTGTAACGTCCATTTTCATTGAACTAGTACACATTTTTGTTTAGGGGCCAACAGAAGCCCGCCTCCGGGTGCGGGATTTTCTCGCTGTGTTGAAGACCCATTGGTGGCCTTCGACTGTTTTATGCTCTTTGTTCGGGTTGTTGTCTCTTTGACACATTCCCCATTTCCATTCTCAATTTTATATATGGACATGCCAAGGCTCCGTGTTGAAGACCGTACTTTGACCTATAATGGTTTACTTTTATAAATTTTGACTTGGATGGAGAGTTGTCTCATTGGCACTCATACCACATCTTCTTATATCTATATACATAATAGGCAAAACCATCAAAATTGAAAATTTGCAAGGGAATTGGAACCATAGTTTCTTATAAATTCCTAAATTTATAATCGGTTAATTTCATCACTGTTCATAATATGTTATAAAAAATCAAAGCACTAACTACTTGGCTGGTGATACCCTTTGACCTGTAAACATCAGCTCTTAACATGTATACTGCAATATTGACACGTTTGATATTTGTTTTAATTATTGTGGCTGTACGCATTAATATTTCAACTGTTTTAAAATTTGGAAGGGTTACGTATGTATATTTCCCCCTAAAGTTGCTGCTTTTCATATTACACAAGAGAAAAGTAGCTGATTGCTGAAAAAAAGAAAATGACAAAAAGTAGCTTCTGCCAAACATAAAATATCGAAAGTCTCACAGTGCAATCCTTTTAAATTAATGTTACCAGATTTTTTGTACCTTAAATTTGTTAAATATCCAAGATTTTGGTTAAACACAAAATGTTATTTCATATCGGTTGGCAGATAATGCCTTCCTCATCGAAAATACCTCCGAGACATAATCAATTGCAGCACAATGAATTACATACCAATATACTCTTCACACGCTATATAAACTGATTGGAATGTATTAGAAGACTATACAAACTTCCATTAACTTGTATGTATTTTTCTAATTTATCTTTGCTTACATTTAATTAAGCTACTGCCGTCTAGACTGGTCAGTTGTATATGGTTGATAGAAGTATCGTTTTAGTAAAAATATGGCATTAAGTTGTTTTTATCGAATTCAAAAGTTTTACCTTGATTTTCACTGTATTTGACTATAGAACCACTTAAAATCTAACAGTGTAAGATAGGAGGATACTTTCAAATTTGATATTATTACTCTAAAAAGCATATTCCCTTCATGTACCTTTACTTTCGTTCGTAACGTGTTATTAGGTATAAAGGCACCTGTCAAGGGCCTTAACATGCGTTCAACGTTGTATACTTGACTTTATATTTCATCGATTGTTACAAGAGATTTATTACAAAGGCAGATGCTGTTGCTGACTTTGAAAAAAACCCAACAAATTTAGGTACGATATAAGACATTCCATTCGAGAACAATTTTTTTTTTTAATTTCTGACCTTTCCTCACCATATCGTCACTCAACAAAGTTCAATCAACTTAATTAATCAAATATTTTCATTTCGGTCTTAAAACGCATTACTGTACTTATTATATACATTATACAAAAATCTATAGCATATTTTGGCATAAGTAATCAACAGGTGCTACATGTACTATTGAAACATAAACGTAAAACCCTTTCGACGCATCTAGTGTATGATGTGGTAATGTTGTCTGATCTTTAGTTTTTCTAAGTTGTGTGTTGTTGAACGTTGTTTATCTTTTCATCTATTGTTTGTATTGGTCATTGTTTTCATTGTCGCTCTTCAAGTTGCGTTTTTTTGTATCATTGTCCCTTTTATATCTTTTTACTTTGTTAACTTTACAGAACTTCAATGATACATATTATTTAAGACATTTTAATTCGCACAAGGACATTGACATATTGACATTTAAGTAATATAGTTTTTAACGAATCATTACATCCTTCCGCATAAGTTGTTATTGGACAGTACAGCACTGAAGGATGTTTATTAGATACCATTTCTTGATGGTGTAGTTTAATACGTGGCTAACAAATAAGAATATGTCTTTATTATTGTAATAAAACTTTTCAGTGTTGAGTTTTAGAGTTTATCAAGACTCGATACTGTTAAACCTTCTTTATTTTTTTAAAATCATAATAGAATTTGTTATTTAAAATATGTTATACTAATAAACTCATCACATTTACCAGGTTTAGAATTGAGGTTTAATTTTTATACGTGTTTTAAAAGCTGTATACATCAAAAGTCTGTTTTCTTTTGGAGTCAAATATTTTTAAGAATGTTACATTAAATAATAATTCGCTGTCAGTTTGCCTCAACATTGTCAAAACATGCTTCGCTTATACATGTTAGCGTTTCAAGACATAAATACGACCTCGTTTGAAGTCACATGCATGCAACCTAGATGTGAACTCAGCTAGAGACTGATTAGGATGTTCAGATACTAAAAGGAATGTCAACTGAAAAATTGACGAAAAACTTGGAAAGTCAGCAAAAGGATTGATTTTGGTGACTTGATTCAGCTGGCCAAAATAAAAAGTTCTTATATACAGGCAAAATAGTGATTCATCTATAATATGAAATCAATATGACCTAAAGCAAGAAAGTGCATTGTACGTGCTTACCAGTCTATTTACGTTTGTGTTTATATTTGCATCGGAATCACATGCTAATTAGCAATATTTGGAGGTCATGTAGATAGTTAATTATCTGAAGTAGTCTGCTTGGACATTCAGGAATACGGAAAAAAGGAAACTATTTTCTCCATGGCGTACTCCAATCAAGCAGGGGGAAATATCTGACCTCGAATTCTTGTATTGAACACGGTGTCACGTTTTGATAGTAGTATGCATATCTTATATAACTCGGAATCATTTTTCTTTTCATTGACTCTGTTGTAATTTAAACCATAGGACAGTTCTCCAAATAGTAATGACAGTATCAAACGCTTATAAAAACTATGAAAGTATACTTGAAATAATTTTTTACTAAAAATAAATGCAAAGATGCAAGTATACGTAAAAGAAACACATTGTATGGAGTTAAATGACCTTAACTGAATCGGTCTAATGTTTTCAGACCTATTCCAGTTCATGAAAGAAGAAATCCAAACTTTCATGATGATATAAGTCAAAAGTTTACCCTGACAACTAATGAGTGTTATTCTCGACAGTTGTTTTAATCTCGTTGATTCCACTTATTGTTATACACAGGTTTGATTCACCTATCAACCAAATAGCTGGAATAATACAAAAATACCAGTGTCTAACACAATATTAAAAAGCTTACAACGCTTGTACAGGGAGATAAAATCAGGAGGAGGGAGCTAGAATATATTTTTGGAAAATAAAATCCGAGGTATTTACTATTTTTCTATTCATATTTATATAGCTTCTGTAACTTATGTTCAATATTTTCATTAACATATATTATAGCATATCATATAGATTTTTCAATATTACACCCAAATCAACCCGAGACAGCAAGATAATATCGATAGCTCTTGTCGAGGTGAATGTTGATACGGTGTATGATATTAAAAAAAAATATCATATCTATTTTATCATAAACTTAAAGCTGATATTTTAATAAAGCCTGTTTAGTTAAGGTTTGGAGGCAATCCTGGTGGAGGTTTTCACCCCAAAAGTATCTCCAGCATAGTAGTCATTACTTCATTGTTGACATGAATTATCATTGATATGATCATAATTATAAATTAGCTGTTTACAAAACTTTTCAAAATACTTAGGATGTTCTACCCAAAGAATAGATAGCCTCAGTTGTATTTGGCAAAACCTTTCGGAATTTTGAGTCCTCAATGCTCTTCAACTTCGTTCTTTATTTGGCCTTTCTAACTTTCTTGATTCGAGTGTCACTGATGAGTCATATGTAGACAAAACGCGCGTCTGGCATACACAATTGTATTACTGGTATCTATGATAAGTTTATTGACAAAGCCTGTGCAATCGTGCCGATATCGGTATCATCACGGAGGGCTAATACAGACCGATCGCCAGTGATTGTAATCGAAATGAAATTTACATGTACTTGCTTCTTACAGTGTAGTATATAATATAAGATTAACTTGTATGACAATATCCTGTCTGATTGAAACACAGATCATGTGTCACTTCGCTTGAAATATAGATCATGTGTCACCACTTTGCTTGTAGACAAAGTCTGACACAGTATCGGTATTTCAATTGGATTGGTCAACATCGATATCAATAAAGGCAACAGTAGTATACCACTGTTCGAAATTCAATAGTGATATTTAGAGGACCGATCAATTAAATTATCGTCGCGAATCTTATCATCTGCATGATCTGAGTTAAGATTTTTGAAATATAACAATTGCAGTAAAATTGTTACCATTTTCCAGGTTCATCTTTAAATTGGCCTAATTTTATATCTGCTGTAGTCAGACATATACGTCTTTGTATAAGACAATTAATTATACAAGCGACATCAAAGCTAACATAAAATTGAAAAGATGTCAATGTTGACAGAATTCATTAGTGATTTTATGTTTGGTTTTAACTAGTCGGATATTTAATACGATATATCTTTGTTTTTTTAATCTCACCAAGTACACATAAATCCTTCTAAAGTACGCTTACCCTTTACAGAGGTTTGCTGCATGTAGGAATGACGGATCTAATATTCAATTTGTCATTATTTTAGTATATTCCATCATTTATCGCCGTTTAAAGAACTGTGGATCTATTACACCTTCGGAACATTTCTTATATTTCTTTTATTGATTGTTACTTGCTTAATGTCCATTGGGAAATATTTCATGCATATTCAGGACGAAAACTAATTACAATTAATGGAGTAGGGTCTAGGTAGGTTTGGTCTACCAAGATGATGGGCGGGAAATTTAAATTGCCACGAGAAAAAGAGTATTTTGGAATATGGCAGAAATTTAGCCTTTTGAACAGGCCGCTTACGGATCAATGAGAGAGTTGTTGCAAGGGTTTTTTTAACATGCAGAGAGAGTGACACATACTCTACATGAGGCATCAGATTTAACGTACCGACTAGACTAGACGTGGCTGCGTATTTATACATCCCACACGGACGACCTAAGTTTTACCGCCGTGCGGGATAAGTCCAGGGATTACCATATTTCTATACCCAAGTAAACCTGTGGGGTTAAGTAATCTTTTACCATAGTTGATACACCATCTTTACTTATGAAATATACATGAAAAGACGAGCGTGTTTAATTATGGTTCGAAATGCATGATCCCTCTTCTAACTTCGACGTAGCGATCTTGTCCAGAAGTCGTTATGCGAGGTTGTTCTCTCATCTGGTGATCATTAGTAGAGCCAGTTTGTTGGTATCTGTTCCACGGTTCTTGAAACTTCACTTTGGGACACTGCGGCCTAGAGACGGCCTATGACGATATTTCGAGTACCAGGGTCCAATCTTGCAATGGCAGCATATAAATGTCATAATAAATTAAATCTTCAAACTAGGTCCTTTTATACGCGATAGTTTAACAGTTGAGTTGACCACAAAGTTCTCAAGCAAAATTTCGCGGCGATAAAGGTGATAAGCACTTTTATCGAGTCGCTGTGCACATGTGGCAGAGAGCCAAATCAAATGAACAGACTTTTAAAGTCTGAAACTGACCTGTTAGATTCAAGAATGCAATTGACCGTTTCATTTTACATGGTAAAATACTAGTACATATTTTGCATTTTGAAAAATTCAACCGAGGTATGCTTTTCTTTTTTGAACAGAACATATTATGCCCGTACATCCAATCACAGCGCTCCAAAATTGACTCCCTTCACCTGTCTTGGGTATACAAAAGGCCAACTTAATGCCAGGAAAATGAGATACTCCTTTTCCCCATAGCTTGGATACCTAAAAGGAAAGTAAAAACGTTGTGAACACCGAACCGAAACATCAAAGGATACTTTCACCTCAATGGGTTGAAATTTTAGTCATAGTAATTTTTTTTATAATTCAATTTCTCATTTCACTGATCTGTGTTGTCTGTACTCTGATTTTTTTCGTATAATTTTTTTATTTTTCAGTATGAAACATGGTTAATTACATACTACAGTGATAGACACAAATTATGAAAAATAATTAACCACACGTTAAGATCGATCAAGTCATAATGATACAATAAGATATATTACAATTGATTTAGTTAATCTGTACTATTATTTTCTCGCGCTTTAAAACAATTAACTTCGTGAAAATATTAACGATTCATTGGAACCGTACTTTATGGCTTCCTTCAAAGCTTTTCTTCAAATGTACATTATCTAATTATCCAATGCATTATCTTATTAGTAAATGAAATTATTTACCGTCTTCTGGGCATACTTCGATGATTACATTTTTTGTTAAAGAAGGACAGACACTGTAAATACAAAATGGTTTAGATTAAATCCGGTTCAATCTAAAACATAGTGTGGCTAATTTTGTTATAATGTACCATATAAGATCCGTGTCAAGAAAAGGTCGGATAAGTTTTATTGATATAAACAGATTAAAGACACATCTGTACTTCATCCGAACTTTGTCCTGATCTTTATCCATGTGAAAAACTAGACACAAAAAAAACATTACGTATTTGGTTAAGTTCTAAGCGGTCTATGTCATTCTACAATATACGCATGGGCATACACGGGAAGTAGACTAATCTATTGCACGCATAAATAGAATTATGACACTACAAAGAATTTACGGATGCAAATTAAAGTTAAAATAACGGTGCATTGCAAGTAAATTAACGAGCTACTGAAAGCAGAAAGTTAGCTTCATATCTTCTTTTTCTTCTAGGAATTGAAACAGATGGACCACTTCAAGCTTGGATCTATTACAGATTACAGTTTTCCAATTGTCAACTTCTAATGATTTCTCATAAGTATCATACCATCTGCCTGATTATATGGTGATTACATACATATCGAAGCTGATATGTTGAGCGCATGCATGCTCATATTGTACGAACTTCAATGACAGGGGTATATATACTAAAACACAAAAACTGATCAAGCAGGATTATTGAGGAGACGCGTTGATTGACCGATAAAATGGGTCCGTGTCTCAAATAACGAAGATGTAATTTACCTCGATTGTGATCTGATGTAATTTACCTCGATTGTGATCTGATGTAATTTACCTCGATTGTGATCTGATGTAATTTACCTTGATTGTGATCTGATGTAATTTACCTCGATTTTGATCTGATCTGTAAATGTACCCATTGTGTCCTATTGGCCACGTGACATTTTAACTGAGTCTGTATTTGCATGGTGGCGAATGCACATAAAGCAAAATCAAAATCTCAAACGAATGGAAAACAACTGCCACATTCCTGACTTGGTACAGGTATTTCCTTATGTAGAAAACGGTGGACTAAACCTGGTGTTATTGCTAGCTAAACCTCGCACTTGTTTGACAGTCGCATAAAATTTAATTACTTTAACAACAGTGTGTAAGCAAAACAAACAGACATTATAGGTAAACATGTCAAAGATTGGGGTACAGCAGTCAACATCGTGTTAAAACACATGGAAATTTATTCTAATTTAATGAGATTTTTTCGAAAAGGCTTTCAAATTTTATTCATTTTATGTAAAATGACGGTTGCCATGGATACTATAAACAAGCTCTCTTGGTCATGCTGCAATGTGACTTCAATTTCTAAAACAGAAATACGTGTTTATATTTCAAATTTTCACAGTCGGTCATGTTTCAGGGTAAGAAAACTAATTTAACCGGTTTTATTTTCGAAAACAGAAATACGTGCTTCTATTTCAAATTTTCACAGTCAGTCATTTTTCAGGGTTAAAAAAATTTACTTTACCGATGTTTTATTTATGAAAAAGGAAATACGTGCTTCTATTGGTCAAGACTCAGGGTTAGAAATAAAGGCAACAGTAATATACCGCTGTCCAATAGTCATAATTCGATTAAGCAAAAACAAATCCGGGTAACAAGCTAAAACCGAGGGAAACACATCAACTATAAGAGAAAAACAATGGAACAACAGAAACACTGAACTGCAACAAAAACAAACGCCAACATACACGGAAAGACTATTTGATAACAACTGCCATATTCCTGACTTGGTACAGGACATTTTAAGAAAGAAAAAAATGGTGGGTTGGACCTGGTTTTATGGCGAGCCAAACCTCCCGCTTATATGGCAAAAAATATCGCTAAAATGACGACACTAGGTGACAGAAATACAGTACAAACAACCACAAGAACAATCAGCACAAATATATTATATAATAGAGCATTACATGTAAACCGCAGAATAACAACGGACATCTCCCATTTATGACAGCACAGGACACTGTAAAAAGAGCGTCACATGAATGGATCAACGCCACAAAAAGTGACGTATTTTTGTGACGTATATATAATCTTGAAATTCATACAATTATATGGAACGAGATCCAAAAATTCACAAGTATGTTCACAAAACTAGTCAAAAAAATAATCATGATTAAGACTGTCTCGAAAGGCTATTTTAAATTAATGCTGTGACGGCGTCATAATCATTTGGACTTACACAATCATTTATCCATGGAAAATGGAAATTAACTAGACTATACTGACAAATAAGACATATGTGAAATGTACCGAAAATACACAATTCAAACCACAAACGATAAGACATAACAAAATGTCTAACAGTTACTTACAAAAGAAACATCATAACTGAATACATGAATGTTGGATGTATAAATAGCGAGACACGTCGTATAGCATTGCGAATTCACACTCGGCAAAACAGTCATGTTCGGGAATAGGTCATGTTTGGGTACTTAGCAGACAGACGACGTGGATGGTAAACCACAATCTAAGACGTGGTAAACATGTCGTTAGTTAGTTTAGACACAGACACATCGTATAGAGCAACCCATTCCTCGTCATAACTCTGTTGGAGCAGTTTTTGCGTAAGGAGACACTCCTGTATATGAATTCCGTATAGTGTGAACATGCACGAGCATAACGTTACAATTGAGATATGTAAACACCATACGACGGAGCAGAGGGTATGATACTGCTGAAAAATGGGAAATTGATAATTGGGAAGTTAAAATCATCCCGTTTGTCATAGATTTTAGTGTGAAGTCGTCCATCGGTGTCAATATTGAGGAAAAGATCAAGGTATGAAGCAGTCCTTCTCATATCAGTAGTATCCTTAATTTCAAGTTCACTGGGATAAATGAGATGCAAGTACTGACTGAAATATTGGTTATTCAGTGATAGGACATCATCAATATATCTGAAAGTAAAATTAAAGAATTTCGCAAGGTGATTTTTCTTTTTGTCTTTTAGAAGATTCTGAATGAATTCTGCTTCATACGAGTACAAAAACATAAAAAAGTCCAGCATTTTGATAATATCATCTTCAGTTTTGATAAAACATGGTATTTCAACAGAGATTCAATGTTATACTTTGTGGACAAAAATTATCCAATTTTATATTTAATTTAAATTCTATATAGTAAAGAAATCAATTTATTTATTTCTTTTTAATAAAATTCGGTTTCGTACGAAAAAGGGTCGAAAAAACATTATCCCTTGAGTTTGACAGTTGTAGGAAATAACTGCATTTTATTGCAGAAAAAAATTTATGAGTCATAAACATATATCTTGGGTGTTTCAAAGCACAATTTTTTTTTTATTTGGTGTATCTATAAAATATTTTGGAAACTTGAGATGACATAGTTAATAAAGCTTGTTAACAGGTGAAAAAAGGGGTGAAAATTTGATTGTTTACTTTCGGTGATGATTATTATCTTATATGCAATAAAATGTAATGTGAAATTTTGACTGTAGTACTGGACAGGAAAAAAACTTTACTAATGTCAAGTGTTTCTTTATTTGAAACAAAAGATAAATTCTGCATTTTAAAAAAAATTTCCAATTTAACAAAGACTAATAGGGGAAAACAATGGTGGTATTACACCATTACAATTTGCAATAACATTTGCGTTAGAGAAAGAGAGGCGAAAGATACCAAAGGGACATCCAAACTCATAAGTCGAAAATAAACTGACAACGCCATGGCTAAAAAAGAAAAAGACCAACAGACAAACAATAGTACACAAAACACAACATAGAAAACTAAAGATTGAGCAACACGAACCCCACCAAAAACGGAGGGTGATCTCAGGTGCTCCGGAAGGGTAAGCAGATCCTGTTCCACATGTGGCACCCGTCGTGTTGCTGACATTAGTGACGTCCTATAACCCGTTTTTTTTACATAAAAAATAAACAATTCATGTGATTGAAAATTCTTATTATTCATACCAACATTGACGTGTCAACTGTATTGAGTGGTGTCACCTAACATTAAACTTCTTTGATACCACATGATATTTAATAGTTGAGCATGTTTAATTTCATTTCTGTATTCACAAAAATGTTTTACTATTCTCAAGCGGACCTGCTTATTCGAGGCACTGGAATCGTCATCTTATCTTTTTTTTCCTTAAATTAAATTTAATAAGTTATAAATTATGATTCATATATCTTTATTAAACCTGGCAATATATAAATGTCATTATACCTTATATACTATAAACAATTCTATTAGGTAATAAACTATCACGTGACATGGAATAATTCATTTAATTTTTATTTAAATTCAAGAAAGCGCGAATTACCCTAAAAAATTATTTCTGTGACTTATTGTAATGGTACTGAAACTGAGGTTGCGAATAACTATGGTAAAGTTGACATTAGACATATTTGGGTGTACCATATCATAAAATAGATGTATTGTTTTTTCAAATGTCGCCAATTGTTTTCCCAAATTCATATAATTTTACCTTTCAGATAGTTAACATGTACTGTTAAACAATTTACTTTTTTTGTAGAAGAAAGGTGAAAGATACCAAGGGGATATTCAAATTCATAAGTCGAAAACAAACTGACAATGCCATGGCAAAAAACAAAAACAAATTGATCAAAAGACAAACAACAGTATACAAAACACAAACAAGAAAACTAAAGATTGAGCAAAACAAACCCACTTAAAACCGGGGGACATCATATTGGCTCTAGAAGGGTAAGCAGATCCTGCTCCATAGGCAACACCTATCATGTTACTCCTATGAGAAATACTATAATTTACTTAAAATACATTAAGAAATAACGTTTTAATCTATAAAAAAAAAAAAACCCAAAAAAACCAAAAAAACAACGTTATGTTTCATTGGATTATTTTGTCGAAAGAAATGAAATATAGCACGAGGAATGCACGATTTTAACCTGTTTGATTAAAGTATCGTTACATCAAAAGATATTTAGTTCACTAGACTTAATATGTGTTTTTGTAATTATTGGAACTTGTCACAAGTGATAAAAATCCTTAACTGAGACAGGCCTGCACATTATGATCACCTGTTTAAGTTATATCCCCGCGGAATAGTGACATTCACTATCACATGTGGTTGGGGAAAATAGTTCTTTGAGTACTAGTATTTTATTCTCCACCTTTTATGGCTGGTTTAATGGTAGATCATCTATAACACATCTTTTGACAGTTTATCAAATTTGTTATATATGTTTTGACACTCTTTACTTCATTATATCATATTTTTTACCCATAGATATTCATACATCGATTCTTACTTTAATTATGTCTTACTCATCAAATTTGAACTGCACTTGCATGTACACAAAATTCTATATAGATGGAAACTGAACTTTCCCTTGAAACGTGTTAATTGTAGATATGTTTTTAGCATTCGAGGTAATTAAGCTTCAATTGTAGATTTACTGAATCTGATATATATATAGCATCACCCGCTATATGAATTCAGTCAGTCTAAATATCACAATCGGTAAAATGACAGATTAGACAACTTTACTTGTATCTAAAAGTCTATCGGTCAACCAATTCGTGATGATAACCGTACAACCATACTAGTGGTGTCGATTTCAGTTATTCTTCCTCTGTTGTAGGAGTTTTTTGTGTAAGGTTCACATTCCTGTAAATGAAGTCTTTATAGTGTGACTATGCACTAGCATATCGTATTAACTGAGATATGTAAACGTCAAACAATGGAGCAAAGGGTATGTTAGTGCTGACAAATGAGAAGTTGACAATTGGAAAGTTGGAATCGTCACGTTTGTCCTAGATTCTAGTTTGGAGTCGTCCATATGTGTCAATATCGAGGGCAAGATCACGATATGAAGCAGACCTGCTTTTGGTCGTATCCTTAATCTTAATTTCACTTGGTTATATGACATGTACGCACTCATTGACATGTGGGATATTAAGTGACAGAACATCATCAATATATCTAAAAATGAAATAAAGGACATTTGCAAGATGCTTTTTTTACTTTAAGTGGGCTCTGTATAAATTCTGCTTCCTATAAGTACAAAAAAAGTCGGCTAGTAATTGCACAATTAGTACCCATTGGAATATCCACGTTCTGTATGCTAACAATTATCAATCCAACAAACTCAACAAATATGCTGTCGATAAAAAGTCCTGCATTTTAATATCACCTCTGTGTATTTGTTTCGGGAATCATTGTCGTTTTTTACAAAACAAGATTTTTCATGGCCTAAAACAAGGAATTTGTATCTCCGTTTCCCATTTTTGTAGAAAAGTTTTATTCAATGAGACGATGTAGTCGATCTTTCAATTGAGCATGGGGATTATTAGTGTAAAGCGTAGAAAATCAAAGGTTTTGACATTACTGCAAAATCGTAAAGATTGTGATTGCAGATTTTGAGTAGATGTATAGAAGTCTTAAGAATCAAAATCTGATTTACATCGCTGGTTGAATATACCTCAGCACATTATTTCCGAAGGCCATCTTTACTGTAAAAATAATGGTGGTAAGAACTTTAGAAAGATGTTTAGTTGGACATCTTTACGGCCCGGCTTAATATCGTTCGTCGGAAAAAGAAAAAGACAGAAGAATGCATATCAAGCTAAATTTAAATAAAACATTGAAATTTGTTTAACGGATGACAAATATACAGGTCAGTAAGTTATGAAAAAATGAGGTGACCTTTTAATATATACTAGTAAATAAAAGGCGACGTCAGGTATTCGCTAATGAATCAACAACCAAATGACAAAATAACCAAAAGGCATCTATAGGGCAACAAACAGTCTTCAACATTAGGCAGGTGTCTAAAAAGTAAAGTCACAAAAATACTGAACTCCGAGGAAAAATCAAATGGCAAAATTAAATGATAAAACACATCAAACGAATGGACAACAACTGTCATATTCCTGACTTGGTACAGGCATTTTCAAATGTAGAAAATGGTGGATTGAACCTGGTTTTATAGCGCTAAACCTCTCACTTGTATGACAGTTGCATCAAATTCCATTATATTTACAACGATGCGTGAACAAAACAGACATAATAGGAAATATTGTCAAAATATGGGTACAGCAGTCATCACTGTGTCACAATCTCAAAACAAACAAACATTTAACAAAGAAGCACAAAAAGCATCTATCAAATTTAACAATGTTTGACGCCGGAAAATGTAAACGTCACACAGAAAGAAATATAAAATAATTTTGTCGTTCAAAGTATTTTCAAAATTATAATTTCACATGGGGAATGGTGGTATACAGGGTTGAAAATCAAAAGTTTTTGTAAGAACTAATTTCAGAAAAAGACCGAGATTTAAAATTATTCAGAAGTTCTTTAGAATTTTAAAGAATCCACACATGGTTAATACCACTACGCGAGTGAAATAATTTGTCGTTCAAAGTATTTTCAAAATTATAATAGAACAATAACATAATGGTATTATAATAGAACAATAATAAAACGGTGGGATCTTTAAAAGTACAGAGCCACGATATGCCAATATCATGATATCACGATATACAAGTTGTCAATAAATTTAACAGAATCAAACAAAAATTTGCCTTCTGCAGGATTCTTGTTAGACTTTTCGATAGTATTAAGAGCATAAAGATTGTGGAATATCACCATTGTTTCAAATTGATGTATATGCCCTTAAAATACACCAATGTTTTAGAACCACCGCCCTTTGATCTATGATTGATAGTTGTCCAATAAGTAATTGTACCTTTTTAAAAAAAGGTTTAATCCACCATTTTCTACATAAGGAAATGCCTGTACCAAGTCAGGAATATGGCAGTTGTTTTCCATTCGCTCGATGTGTTTGAGCTTTTGATTTTGGCATATATTACTACTTATGTCAAAACATCAACATTGCAGATATATGTAACTGCTGCAGACTCATGTAAGGGACTGGTGTTTGCGAATAAACTTTTACAAACATTATACAAAAAAAAAAAAAAATCTCACAAAATAAAATTGCCATCTTCATACATATATCTGTTGTTCAATTTCTAAATTCAATTTCTTTCTCTCCAAATAAATAAATGAAGTTATTGCACATGATCACAGATTTCTGAAATGCAAACGACAATGTATGTAATCAATATGAGGTATTTGACTAACTTGATAAACAAGCATAACTAATTTTATGATGATGTGTACAGTTGGTGTATTGTCTTGTCAAAAGTACTGTGGATTGAGGAAAAATTGTATTTTCGCAGATATTTGATTTCGTAGTTTTGCCAAAGTCTACATTTAAGCCTATAGAAAATTCCTACTTCGTAAAATATTTAAACTGTGGTTTACCTATTCCCACGAAATACACGAAAACTGTTATCATTCGAACAAAACTGAAGCTGCAGTACCAGCTAGGCATGATTAAGTTTAGAGCTTGTCTATCTCGTATCAATGTATTATATTGGTAAAGAGAGGGTGATCATTATTTCAACCAGGAACATACTATTCCTGCTGTCAAAATCATGTATGTATGTTGTCATATTCATTTTATATTTATTTTTGTAGAGAAATTAAAATGCATTTTATTGGTGCAGTTTGTACACACAAAAGTTGAAAAGGTCGGACAACAGAAGTTAAGACGAGCAACAAAACTCGGGATTCTACAGAATCGTAGGCGAACGCTAGCTCTTAAGCAGAATAAACAGATCCTTCTTCAATACTGGTTCCATTCGTATTTCTCATGTCAGGTAGAAATGTCAAGAGCAACAATTGGAACACAGATGATCGGTGATTGCATCCTTACAACTTTTGAACGGATATACTTAAAACTTTACCAATAAAAACCCTTTGTTCATTGACTTTTATGTACGCAGTCAGTTTTGATATAGGGAATCAGGACATTTTACCACAATCTCCGGGAGATCGTATCAACTTAGAGATACAATTGCATTATGATTGACGTCAAACGCAAGTTTTAATTATAATTCATACAAGCCTAAAGTGTAAATCGGTGACGCCGCAGTGCACAGAGTTAACATTGCTTGTTAAACGTGCCACGAGAAGCTGTCTACATTATTCAAAGAGCCACGAGAAGCTGTCTTTATTCGACGAAGTCAATGACAATAACAGTTCTTACTGCAATTTTATATACAATTAAGATGATCTTCAAACAAAAGGATTTATTAACAAAAATATTTTATCGCCATTTTACACTGATTAAAACTTCTTTTTTATGACGTCTTACATTTTTTTCCGATTTTGATAATGCAAGATAATTTTTTTTGCAAATAAACAAGAAAACTATCGAAGTTTTCGTGTTAATAAGATTAGTTGTTTTGAACATCCATCAATGTCAGAAATATTATAAGGTATTATTAAGGACATCACAATAGCAGTAATCAGGTGTTGCACGAACTGAAGGACGCCATTTCAGTTCAATTTGATCAACAAGTTGCTATTACTTTTTCGCATCTTATGGTAATAGTTTTATTTTCAGTATCAAACCTACAATGACATGTTTTCTGAATTTGAATGGTTATATCAAGAACTTGACATTATAAAGAGATTTGGGGATGTCGGTAGCCAATCAAAACACACAGACAGGTAGTTGACGATAAATACAGTCTCAACAAGCTACTTAACAAGAATCCGTTCACATAATTGTTTTCAAAAATGATATATTGTTGACGTGAATATTTCCGTTTAAAGAGATATAAATATAAGGAGTTATCGAATTCGTTTTTGCTGTATAAACCATTTTAGTTTGATTTACGAAAAAAACAAACATGCAAAATGACAACGTTAAGATCATTCTTTTCACTTTATGTATCGAGACATTGATTTGCACGAGAGAAAAAATACACATCCGCTGACCGCTTGCATTTTCATATCAGTATAGCGGAAATTGTCACAACGATAACATATCATTTTCAAAAAGTAGTTCTATGGAAAGAATTATTTCGAGAAATCACAGTTTAAAGTGACAAAACTAAAAAATGTTGCCGCTTTCTTCGTTCATTATTGATCTAGATAAATGTATAATTGAAAGAATTTGATATTTTCTCTGAAAGTATATACATATTTCAAAATTAAGATACACTTCAACAATTTCTAAACGCATAAAACATGTTATAAAATTATTTATAAAATCCGAAATTCCACTGAATTGCGTATACGTCGTTTTAATAGGCATTGTCTGTCCAAAGTCGGAAATATCGTTAGTAGTTTTCATGGGTCATATCTTAATGTTTTTCGTTATTTTATGAATTAAGTGTTGATGGCAGATCATTGATTTGTTCTGTTAAATATATTCACAACTTTTATATAATGTGTGTTGTCCTTTAGATCCCTTTTGTTTACTTTTGTCCATGGGTAGCTGTCTCAGTTATGTAAAACGTAATCTCTTTTTATTGATCTATAACATTCGCGGAAAAATACACTCGGCTCCAGTTGATGGAGATTTTGGAAGCAAGCAAAGTTTATTTCCGGACAGAAGGTTCAAAGCAATTAAAAACTGGTTGCTTTTCTTTAAATAAAAGTTTAAATAAATAATAATAATTTGGTGACGAAGGTTGGGCTTGTTTGTACCACGATGTTGCAATTGGCCGTTTCAGAATCTAAATAACTATTACCCCAAAATGAAAATAACGTCACGTCATTGGTTGATTTTCCATTGTTTGGGATATTTTAAACCAATCACGACGTTTTGGTGTACACTTTTGAGAATATTACCCAGAATGCATTAGATTATGAAACGGTGAATAAGAATAAACTGCGTCTCTTAGCGTCGTACACAAAATGGAAAAAGTTTCCGGCTATTAGTCAAATAATGCAGCATATGGTCCCGCTTTTTTTCTTTGCAATTAATTTGGACATGCTTCATGAATGCTATGTCAAAATTTTCAGACAAAATCAATGGTGAATATTTTCTTCATGCACTCGAAGTTGCACAAATAGATTTCTACGGTTTGCTTTTGCCGACAGTTTCATTATTTTAAGATACGTTATTTCATATAAACTTAAATTTTGTAAAGAAAGGCGACAGTAGTTTACTGATGCTCAAATCTTGTAACTCGAAAAGGAAGAGACAAATCAAGGTAATTAATACAAAAAACTATAGAACATAAAAACTTGCTATCAAAGAAACACTTTATTAAAAAACAATTGTATGAAACATCTCTTTTTTGAAATAAACTATTTCAAGTTTTTACCTTCAACATGCATAATCAAACTGAAATATCTCGAAAAGAAATGATGAATGTATATTTTTGTCTTTATATATTTCGAAAGTGCATCTAATCAATTTAGAGGATAAATCAGCGTAAGTCTATCTTCTTCTGTATCGTATTACTTTTCATCATGCCAATACCAAAATATTGGCTATTGGGCAAATGTTCGCCCGCTAGTATAAGTATCACCCGTAATAGTAAACAAAACTAATAAAACCGAACAACATGTGTTGAGGGTGTAATCTTTATCGGATACTCTCTAGACTTACATGTTTCAGTGAATAAAGAAATGAAATTAAACACATTTATAAGTCACTAGTGATGTCAGAGACATTTAGTATACATTGATAATTTTTAAATACTAGAATTGATGTAGTCTGTTTCTAGAGCATAAAACTAATGTGCTGAGAATATTAAATCACGTTAACTATGGTTTTTATTTTATTAAATGGCATCTATCATGAAATTGCTGAGGTACTTTTTTATGGAAAGTGAAAGTTTATTGACCTAAAATATTACATTTAGACGGATTGATTTAAACTACGAAATCTAATGCTTTCATGAAAATTGTTTTTTGTCGAGACAATGTGTCATATGAAAAATAAAACTCTTTTGAAATAAACCGTTTAATCATATTTTCTAAGATTAAAATGGTACGTTTAAATACATCAAGTTGAATCGTTTTCAACTATAAAACCTAATGCTTTCAAGAAATCTTTTTGTAGAGACATATATGCCTTACCAAGTCAGGAATATGACAGTTGTTATCTATTCTTTGATGTGTTTGAACTTTTGATATTGCCATTTGATTGGGGACTTTCCTTTTTGAATTTTCCTCGGAGTTCAGTATTTTTGTGATTTTACTTTTTATATACTGATAAATAAAAAATCTTTGTATTGTAGACAAGAAACTGTAGTGATCTTTGTTTATAGGCCATAATATAGTTTTTTATGCATTTAGAACGTTTACTCTTTTTTTTTATATATATGAACATAAAAATAAAAAAAAACCAAAGCAATATGTATATGATATTTATATGTTTGAAACTTAGATCCGAACAATTAATAGAATATATATATTTATAAAAAAAAACAAACATTTTTTTAAATTTCGTGTATCCGAAGTACTTTTCTTAATTTACCTTCATCAGGATCACTCAAACATAAACATTTGAAAGCCAGGGATGTGGATAAAATGTAGAAGCGTTAGGAGGTACATGCCAAAAGTTACTTCAAAGAGTAGTATCCTTTATTTAGTCAACTTTTCCAGAGGAAGTTTTAACCTTAGTTTCTTAGTAATTTCTATATTCATGAATTGATTTTTAGAAAACAATATGTATACGTACAACAATTCAAATACTTCATCATTTGCAAAATTATCATAGCAAATGGAAATACCTTTTAAGAAATAGTTTAAAGTTTTTTTTGTGGAAGTGCTCAAAAGAATTGAATATAAAAAATACAAGAGAAGGGTTTATTTGAAATGCATTTCATGTATACAGCTAGTTGAATAAATTTATCACAAAATTCAAATTGACTTATTAAAAAAAGATATTTAGTAAGTTACCAAACATATTAGAGAGTACTGTAATTGTAAAATGTTAACTTTAAATGTTTTCAAACCTTCAAGTATTTGTGGAGGTGACAAATTTCATAAGTTTACAGTTCTATGAAGAATTTGTACTTTGTCTATGAAAACTAAACATTTAATATCGAACCTAAAATGCCTTCCTGAACACTAATTAATATCATGATTCAAACACCATCAACATAATTGAGCACCGAATTTCAAATCTTTTAACTTCCAGGGAGTAACCAACAGGCATGCTCAGTCATTTTATGTAATTCTTGCAATGCTCTCGCAAACAAATAAAATGGTCAAAGATTTCTGCAATCTAGCTGCAAACATCCCTTATATTCTAGTTGTTCCTGCAATCTTACTGCAAACATAATTGTTTCTGCAAACTTGTCGTAAGCTTGCAGCAAAAAGCTGCAATGTTTGCAGGAGGTTTGCTGCTAGCTGGAAACATCTGCTAACATTAATCAAATGGTTCCTGCAAGCTTTTGGTTTTCAGCAAACCTGTGGCAAGTCTGCTGCAGATCTGCAGACGAAATTGTGAACAATAAAATACTACAAGGAAACCTAAATATTGAGCCACACGCAACCTACAAAATACAGGACGCAAGTGGTATAAATTCAACTCCACTACTGTCACTCGTTGCAACATTAATGACACATAAATTCGATTTAAAGTCGCATTCAAACAAGTATAACGCCATGTTGAAAAGGAAAACAAAACCTCTAGTAGTCTCTTTGAACTCGTGCAACACCTGATTATTATGACTATGTCTGATAATTGCTTACAATATTCTGGAAGATGTTGAAACTACAAAACTGGTTAACACGAAAACTAAGGTGGTTTCCTTGTTTGTCGGAGAACGACCACCTTAAATCATAAAGATCGGATAATAGAATATAAAACTCCACAATATAAAAAGTTTGATTTATTAAAAAAAAAACATTAGAAGGGATTCTTTGAAAAATATCTTTTTAATTAGTGGAAAATGGTGATAAAAATGTCGATTTATAAATCCCAATGTTGCAGCTTCTTGTGGCACGTTTTCGAGTTAATTTTAATCATATGTAGTACACTGGCAGCGCTTTACACATTGTATATACTTATAAAATAGCGTCGAGGCAATTCAATTGTCTACGTATATGAAAAGTGTCTGTCTGTAAAACGTATGAAAATAAAGAAGTTTGTTTAACATTGATGTTACTGCCTCCTTCTAAAGATCAACTAATTAAAATAAGATTGAAAACACGCATAAAGGAGTAGATATTTACAATATGATTGGTGTATCATGCAGAGAACTTTCAGTCAACCATTTTACAAAGGATTTTGTATTGCCAATATGCTTGGTTTTTAACGCTAAGTCTTTGGATGCATTGTTGTCTTCTCGTAAGCTTGTCGCGTTGCATTTGATTTGCCTGTTTCATGAATTATATAGAAATAAGAAGATGTGGTATGAGAGCCAATGAGACAACTCTCCATCGAAGTCACAATGTATAAAAAGTAAACAATTATATGTCAAAGTACGGCCTTCAACATGGAGCCTTGGTTCACATCAAACAGCAAGCTATAAAGGGCCCGAAAATACTAATGTAAATTATGTTCTGATTTCTCTACCCAGAAAGCTTGACCGTAGTCGTCAACTAGCAATGTACTGACCTTCACATGGTTTTGTTTGTTTTTGTGTTTGGTTTGTGATGCATAATAACCGTGAATTCATGAAACGGCACTTAGTTTTATACAGTATTAACTTTTCACTCTATTTTACTGTATTCCAAGTCCCATCAATCGACATATTCCACAGAGGCATCTTTGTGTCCCAATTCTTTTAAAACAATAAGTTAAATGAATGGGTTGATATAATTCACGTCAGAATGAATTAGTAAAACGAGCTTATCAATTAGTTTTCTTAATATGAACTTGGACAAACCTTGTTACGTCTTGTCGCCTTTCATTATGTTCATATGGAATCATTAGTCAATTCAACATATTGTTAGTTTTCTGTAATTTAGTTCTTCACGAATACTTATTATTTATCTAAATAAAATGTCGCCTTGTTTCCGGACAGCCTTAGCTCAATTAAATACTTTCATAAATTAGACATTCAGATCAGGAAATGTACTATCAACGCCACACCTTAAGATGTCATTAGTTTCCAATTTTCAATTAATTAGTAATAACAATTTCAATTATTCCACAATTGAATCAAATATGTATTCATATTTAATTTTTCTTTCCCTAATGAATCACTCTCGGGGGTTTCGAAATAGTGTGATCATCGTAAATGCGAAAGGTAACGAGTTTGATCTACGGTGATGTATAACAAGAGATTTCAAAATTAGTTTTAACTGCTTTCAAAATAGTTAGGAAACACTTCCATTTGGCTCTAAAGCAGAATTATGTATCTTTTATGATAACATGTCTTCGTATGGACCAGCATACTGGTTTCTTTTATAAAAGTTCAAATGCATTTTAGTAGCGAGCTATCATACGTTTATATCTTGATAATATAACAGCCTGAATATATTGAAAAAAATCATGAAAGATATGCTGGAAAGCTGGATGGCAATTTAATTTACTACAATTCGCCATTTAGAAGAATGAATGTTATGTATAGATGATATTTTTTTTCTTTTTTCTCCGGCTAAAATATAGAATGTCTGTCAGGGAAAAATATGTGTTATGTCACCTAAGGATTGTTGTATAAAGATGTTTCTGTATTTCTTTGTTTCATTCAATATTATTTGAAGTTGGCCAGATGATATTTGCACCGAGAGGGTATTTTATATGACATCCAGACTAAGTGTCCTTGGCGATCCTGATATTTTTATGTAACCAGTCATCACGATGGTATCGTTAGCCTGGAGTCGGTTTTCTTTTGTACAAATGACAACTTTAAGTACATGTGATACAGGTGACTGACAATTAGTTAAATTGTCTCACATGTATATACTCTTAGTTTAGTTTATGTCATGTCAAAACGTTTCTTGAAAAATTTCTATCTTAATAATATCATTAACATATATGTCTGATATATCTGATTCTTGTACATTAGCAATAAAATTGAGAATGGAAATAGGGAGTGTGTCAAAGCGACAACAACCCGACCAAAGAGCAGAAAACAGCCGAAGGCCACCAATGGGTCTTCAACACAGCGAGAAAATCCCGCACCCGGAGGAGGGCGTCAGGTGGACCCTAAACGAAATTTATGTAGACTTTTCTCTTTGTGAGCAATTATCGTTTTCGGTCATGGATAGTATATTGCTATAGTATATGTCAAAATAGACCTGTTTGGTACAATATTACTGCATATCTTCATCACACGTATATTTGTCTTCAATTAAACTCGACGCCAAACATGTTTTGTTTTAAATGCACCAATACCAAGATGTCAGGATGAGATAGAATCACGAACCAACTCCATTTCTCAGAATTAATATAGTAGTGTACCAAACCTGAAAGATTGAAAACCCACAAAAGGACAAATCTGTCAATCTCGTCAAATGAAATTGTGAATAATTTTTATGTATTTATCTCTTCCATGACGCAAGAAGATCTAAGGATGGGGAGAAGGAGTAAGAGCTCACACATTAACTAAACCATGTCATGATTGATCGGAATGATATTGAGCAAACATAATTTAAAGTCATGTGTTAAGTGAGTTAGGCAAACTATTAGTAGCTCTCCGTCCTTGTTCAATAACAAATATAGACATCTAAGTGTATACACAAAGGCTACAAATAATATCCTTTTATAACATAACGATGCATTGGATAATGGGTTAGATGTACTTTCAGAAAAAAAGACTTATTAACAAAAGTACAGCATTACTTATAAACATAAAAAAAATGGTTTCTTTAAATATTGAAGTTACTTAAGTAAAGGAAACGGCAGATCTGTAAGAAGAAGAACGCTGAAATATTCCTATATGTTACTTTAAAAGCGAGTGTTGTAAAAATTAAATCATGGCTGTTTTTAATTATTTTTGATATGAGAAATTTGTTCATGTCCTTCCACCCTTCAACATTACCGTTACGAACCCTTGGTTTATTTTAATTATGGAAGCATTAAACTAGTACAAAACAAAATCTTGTAGGACATTTAAACAGAAGGTTAGTGAAACTCAGTCTGCCTTCAAAATTAACATAATAAATTCAAACTCAGTGGCAGCATTTTCTGTAATAGTGACCTTTTCACTATATTAATGATGTTCTTTAACTGAATAATGCAATGTTGTTGACAGCATCTAACCAAAATGAACTTGAATGAGGGATACCACAGATACAGTTTAGTCTGCTTCATATGTCGAAATTGTCAATGAGGATCGGTTGAGAATTGCAAAATTTCAATTTCCGTGTTACAACATTCCAGATGCGCCTGCAAATGAAGACTGAGTATATTTTACCCGTTTGATACGATATTCAAGTGGTTGCGTTTCCTATCTTGATCATGATCGAGGATTACTGCATACAGGGAAAAGATGAAGTATTCGATTCGAAAGTCTTACGGACCCAATCATGATTTGGCTGACCGTTATTAAATATTTGTCACAGATGACCACAGATATAACACACATATCGTAAAGACAATACCTCGATTGTAATATTACAGAATGCGACTGATCACCTTATTTTGCTTGCAATGAATTACACGACGGGTGACTCTAGTAGAACAGGAACGGATCACACTTTGAAGCACTTAGTTCTCCCGGTTAATGTTTTGGTTCGTGTTGTTCAATTTTTAGTTTTCTGTAAGATTTTGCTATTGACGAGTATTGTTGTTTATTATACCATTTAAGAATTTACTCATCAGATCGATACTAAGCAGACAACAACTTACAAAATGACAAAAAAACAAAGAACCAATAAAAAATGCAGCAACTGACAGTGAGTTAAAAGACCAATTCTAAAAAGTGAATAGACTGTTTTCCAAAACTACAATGTGTTTGTTTATTTCACAAACATAAAACGGAATTTTGTCTGGCAGCAAGCCACCTTTCAATTGTTAGAATGTCTGCTACGTATACATTCACAAATTGCCTGTATGAAGTCTGCATTTATTACCGTCTGACAAGCTCTTTGAATACCCTTTGTGTAGACATTATTGTGTTACTTTTAATTTTAAGTCTATGTCCACATTTGATTAAATATTAAGATTTAGACTACAATCTCAATACCAGTTATATCTTTGAATGCAATTCCTCTTTACGATCGTGTAAAGTGACTACAGCATTATCCCTGTTAGATACTTTTTCAATATTTTTAAGACGACAGTTCCTTTTAGATACTAACGGTTTTATTATATTTCCAAAATAAAAGAAAGTGGAAAAATAAAAAATTCCGGAAAATGACAAAATTCAATTTGCCTAGTTTGTCTGAGCTTTAAGTCATCGCGACAGATATCATCGGTTTCAATATCCATTTGCAATTGCTTTTATTTTTTTATTTTGGAAATTATAGGTATATTTCATCCGTCAAGTGGCCTTTAATAGGTCTTATTTGTTATCTTTGTTAGTTCAGTAAGTTCGTCTAGACGGAATATGAATCCATTCAGTGATGCAGAAGGAAGTAGATATTGGTTGTTTCCGAGTCATTAACAAGTGTTAATTGGATGATACCGATTCGGAAAAAGATTAATCGTATTACTGTATTACTTTGAACGGTCACATATTCCTGTTATTAATGGTTGGTATATATAAGTTTGATTTTTGCTTGGTGTCCCTGAGGTCTGATTAAACAGATATTTAAGTTAATGCAATTTTTAATGAAAATGGACGTGATATTTGACGTGATACAAACATAAAATAAAGTTTGAAAAAAAGAATATTAATTTGATAAGAATTTTACATTTTTTTCCCGTTTTGTTCTGTAAAATGTATTTACACATGAAGTTAATCCCCCTTTGAATCCTTTAGGCAAAATTAGCTGTTTCCACTTTTAAAAAAAATCCATTTATTTTCTTTACAAAACAGCTATTTTTTAAATGCATAAAATAGAAATATATCGACAAATAATGCCACGAAGTTTGGTCTTTCAACCTATTGGCAAAACGAATTATCGAACTTCAAAGTTCGTTCTGTTCAAGCAAAAGTAGACTTTCTCTAACTTTATATCCTATTTTACACATACTATTGAGCGGAAACACATATTGAACGAACTCCGATAGGAAGGAGTTGTTTTAAAGACTGATTACAATTCTTTGGGTTATTTGTCTTTGATGTAAACGAGTATGAACTAGATAATGACATAGAAATATTTGCAAATATAATGAATATTGAAAAATTGACATGCTGATCTTTCTATGTTCATTGTGTTCATTGAATGAAAATGTAAATAATCATGCTTGTAACCATTTCGAACTCAAAATATTACCGCTACCGGTTGTGTTCACCATTATATTTGGATGTGTTACAAAACAAACAAGAAAGTATAGCTGCTGGCATGTCTCTGGTTTCTCAAAATTTTGAATGTTTTTTTGATGCTTATCTGTAGTCATTTAAGGGGGGAAACCTGGGCATGGAAGACAACTCTTACACAGGTATTGGAAATCATTTGTGCGCTTTAACCTAGCAATAATTGAAACATTGATCAAGCATTTATGTTGTTTTCATTTGGTTATGAGAATGATGCAGGAGCATCTAAGAAAATTGAACAAGTTTGACGTCACCAATCATTAAATTAAGGAATCACATTCTTTCAAGATTAAAAAAATATAACAGAAAAGTTACATTCATACATGAAATGCTTTTGAAAATAGACCTATGTACCCAAGAGTTTTTGGAATGACTCATGACATCATTCAGATAAAATCAAGGTTTGGAAAAATTTAACTGGGAAAAAATGGATTGAAGTTATAAGTTTTTAGTACTAAGTTTTTTTAATTTTTTGCTGTGACGCTACACAAGTCACGGAAAACACCAGACAGCATGGCTTCCATGATCGCGAAGAAAAATAACAGCATAACCAACCTTGGTAAGATGTTATAACAATACAAACTAACAAAAACTTCGATGCAACCTATTACATTGAGTAGTTATAATTTTTCATGCATGTCCATGCTATGCAAACGAGCTAATAATAACAATAAGTGGCAAATTTTGTTTTGACTGGGACCACTCGAACAGCCGTATGATATAAATAAATTCTGGGATAGATATGTAGTATCTTTAACTTCATACATATTTGATGAAAAGGGGTTATGACGCCGAAATATGACTTTCACCCAAGACAAGATTGTTTCATTTATCTGTATTAGAGAGTTTGCAGATCTTTGCATCTTGATAGGTGTAAAAGAAAGGGGGAGGAAATATTCAATGTACCCATTCAAAGGAGAGAACGCTATCTAAAACCATAAGTAGAAGAAAAACAGAAAAAAGTGTATCTATAAGTTGCCATTTTTTACATACATCCAATGTTCATGGGAATGCTGGCACATTTAACATTTGTGACAGGTCAGATATATAGCCTTTTATCATCTATTAATCATAAGAATTGCATGTTTATTTTCTTGTAATTTCATAGGATTGTAAAAGCATTGATGTTGCGCACATTATTAGTATAAAGTGCTTCCACGCTTTATAAAAAAGAGGCGGAAATACCAAAAGGACAAAATGTTCTTTACTCGATTTTTTTTTTAAACATATGCATGTAGCTTAATCTATACAGAATAGAAAAGGGAGCGAAAAAATCCTTCAACCGGAGGCTGGCTTCAGCTGGCCTCTGAACAATAATGTATACAATATATTTCTATAATGCTATTTTTATTCAAACAATATATTTTTTTCTTCATATACGCTGGTGACCAAAAATTAATATGGTTTTGATATTTATTTTCTTTTGTTGAGAAAAACCAATGATGATTTCTGGACACAGATTTGATGTGAAAAATGTCAAGAATTATCATGATTAAAAAGATATAATGTTCAGAATACTCATTATATCGTGCTTCAATTTTATAAGAATAAGATTCAAAGAAAATTTTATAATATACTGTAGTATCAATCAGTATAAATAAATCACAGTACCAAAAATGTTGGGTAAACATTATTTCGACAGCAACCGCAAAGCCAAGAAAAAGTACACAGACCTACAAGTCTATAAAACAAAACCCAAGAAAAAGATTGTTGTCAGACATGTCAGGGCATTAAAATTTGTATTAACAAATAAAAAAAAATCTTATAAACAATTAAACAATTAGTTTTTCTCGTTTGAATTGTATCACATTTTTCATGTCAGGCCCTTTTATAGCTGACTATACAATATGGGGTTTTCTCAATAATGAAGGCCGTGCAGTGACCTATATTTGCTTATATCCACGTCATTTGAACTCTTGTCAATAGTTGTCTCGTTAACAATCATACCGTATCTTCTTATTTAAGGTTCACAGGAGAATATATTGTTCTTGTGAAGCTGTCTTTTCTTGCGTGCTAATACATGCTGGATATTAAAATAATTGGAGAAGTAGAGTTCACTTTTGAGTTATTGGTTTGACAAGTTACCATGCAGTGTGGGATACACCCGTTCCATCTTCTCCATGTGCATGATATGCACATGCGTTCAAAGAGTATTGAGTTACATGAATGACTTTGGTTTAGTTCTTCATCTCCTCTGTAGACACTGGCACAGTGGTATTGTGTGAAGGTTGGTTCCTATATTTGTTCTTCCCAAAAGGATAAGCCGATATAGATTATTGGTGTAAAAGCAAAGAAACATTCAGACTATTGTGTCGTTTGCAGTTTCTTTTTTAATGAAAATTGAGCTAGCTCATTGTGTGTTCTCACTGACCTGCCAGTAATAACTGTTAAGGAAGTTTGTTTACGTAGCATTCTTAGTATTTGTATGAGTTATTTTTCTTTACATAGAAGTAACTTGATGTGTGCTTTTTAGTAAGGTAAGTGTATATGAATTCTGAAAGGATATATCAAAAGGACAGCATAATTATAACAATACTAGACTACACCATACCATACTGATGGACCAAATGTCATCATAGTAAAAAGTCCAGAAAAAATTAAACCGGCACTTACAGATACAGGAGAGACTGGGTGGTATTTACAGACTTGAGAATAAAGGGCAAAAATTAAGAATAATGGACCAAAAAATAAAGAGTGGAGAGAAAAAATGACAAAAAAAAAAAAGAATAGGGAACAATGATGTGCTACAATATAAAGAATAGAGAATAATGATTGGCTATAATATGAAGAATATATTGATAGTTGGTTGCTTGCTTAACGTCCAGTGGTAAATATTTCATGCATGTTCAAGACGAAAAGAAATTAACAAGAAATACAAAAGAGATGTCCCATAATAGAGACCGTCCGGGATACAGGTCGGATAAATTATGACTCCACTAGAAAATGAGGGTATATTGGATAGTTGCAGAAATTTAGCCATACAACAGGACACTGACTTAGGACCCCTCTTTTAACGTGCAGAGAGCGTGGCACTATCTACACGAGGAATCGGATTTAACCATTCTGATCTGACGTGGCTGCGTACTTGTACATCCCTAGAAGAAGACAAAGAGTGATCATATATCTATTCCCCAGCCACCTAAGGGGGTATAATGAGTAGATAATAATTGTGTGATATAATATAAAGAATATAGATTTATGGTGTGCTATGATATAAAATAAAAAGAATTATTTCGATTCTGATAGGACAAATATGGTAATTTTAATGAAAACACTAAAGCTGAAGGTTTTTCCGTTACGTGAACCATCAAAATTCGGATAATATTGCATTAAAATGAAGTTTTAAGGTAGGTGATGTTTTATTTTCTATTCTTTTGCGCATTTACTGATTTCAGGAAGTCAACATGGCGGTTCCTTGGTAACGAAATGTCAACTGTGGATTTGACGGAGCTTACGAGAAAAAAAAACATGCAAATCAAACATGGCAAATGTTGATGATGAGAATTAAAGAATTAATTTTTTTTTCTATCAGTTATCTAAAAAATAATTCATGCAAGCTATAGATTTATTCGACATTTTTAGTTTTATCTAACAGAGGGTAAAAAAGAACAGCAACATACACGGCATACCCACCCTCGCTTCAGGTTTGAATTACTATATTTGTCCTATTAGAATCGAAATAATTCATGGAAGCCATAGATTTGTTGGAAATTTACACTTGGCCTGGGCCGGCCGTGATATTCGTTAATTTTATCCCTCGTTAACGCTCAGGATAAAATTCGAATATAATAATAAATGTCTGTAAATGTGTAAAAACTGAGACAAGTATAAATCATAATACGTGAGAAATGGTATTTGAAGCCGTTTTAGCACTTTAGAGAGATATCCCTTATTAAAAATGCACATTGGGCATCCCAGCGTGAGCTTCAAGAATGTCAAATTAGTTTTGGGGATAACGGAAGTGCTAATTATAGATTATGCTCTATATTTAATTGTTAGTTACGCCCCCTATACATATCGCTCTAGTCCGGTTAATCAACCCAGACCCTCAATTTATATATGCGTCTGGGTAATCGAGACTAGTACTTAGATAGTGACAGACTGTCAAAACATTCAATTTAGCGTCTGCTCGTCCGATGACAGGGGCATTTTGTAGTATTTGGAAGGGAAACCAACGTATTAATGTAGATATTTCAATTCATGAGCAACACGACGGGTGCTACATATGTAGCTGGATCTGCTTATCCTTCCAGAGCACCTGAGATCACCCCCGTTTTTTGTTGGGGTTCGTGTTGCTCAGTCTTTCGTTTTTCTATGTTGTATTTTGAATGCTGTTGTTTGTCTTTTGGTCCTTTTTTTGCCATGGCGTTGTCAGTTTATTTTCGACTATTAGTTAAATGTCTTTTTGGTATCTTTCACCTCTCCTTTAATTTGGCAATGCCATCAAGTATACGTATATAAAAATTTCGCTTGTCTCGTAAGTTTTTATAATGTTTTATTGTATGTATTAACTGCAATGAAAAACTCACAATAGAAGATATCTCAATGCAAGCCTTTAGATAAAGGACATGAGGTATATATATAATAACATTAATATTATCAATTGTATTGCACCAGTTGCGACAGGGTTAAATATTCTAAATGTTTATTTTATCTACGTGCTATTTATTAACCCTTCGGTCGCGCTAAGGACGACAGACAATTTTTCTAAACAAATTAAAGAATAAAAAACGTTTACAACTTGATTAGTTATTAATATAGATTCTAGGACCTTTAAATTAAAACAAACAGCAGTATGACGTCATTATAAAAGATATGAAAATGTAGTACATGTATAAAGAGGTTTTCTGAAATTCTATGAACCACATGAAGATTAACTCTCATATTGCAAACGGAGCGATCATGTCCGATTGAATTTACCGATCGACCTTGTCTTTAAATACCAATAAGTCGATTTGGTCGATTTCATTTAAAATTCGTTTACTGCCAATTGGCCGATATGGCCGATGGTCATTGCTGATGATATTTATATAGACATTAATTTAAACTGTGAAGGCATAATATAATGATGTTCTGATACTATTCTTTCTTTTTTTGTGACTTCATAGGCGGTGATGGTGACGTCATGCAAAGCAGCGCAATGGTTTCCATATGGTGATCGATGCAAGCTTTTCCTCGAGAACCGGAGCAGAACACAATTTTCGTGCAAGAGTCTGGGTTACAAAACATGTTGGCAGCAAATTTTGCTGTTTTCAGTGGAATTATACAAAGAAATAGACAGAAAAACTAACAGGTAAATCAATTTTTAAAAGAGTATTGAAAGGAAAATAAATCGCCAAAATGGGTCATCTGTTGATCACCTATTATATAATAAACAAACCAAATTAAATAATATTGTTAATTAATTCAGTAATATTCTCATTTCGTTTGCGAACTATAACGTCTCTGAAGAGATATAATTATGAAGGATTAATTAAAAAACACAATTTTTAATCTTTATATGATCTTAGAGTTTTGCACCATTGAAAAAAAGACAACATTTTAAATATATATTGTTCTGGAGATGTCATTCCTTTGTACAGTGATGCGAGAAACTTCATGAAAAAAGTGCAGCTACAACCAAAACATATTCCAGAATGAAGTCGTGCAGATCGCTAACAGTAAAAGAAATTAAGTCTTTCTTAGCCATATTTTTTAACTTGGGTTTGGTTAGGACGTGGTCCCTAGAAGAATATTGGAATTCATTCATGCCCAGAAAAGGTTATGTTGAGGAATCGTTTCCAGAACATACTGAAGTTTTTGTGTGTTTTTTTTTACTATTCCAGAAACGTCGCGAAACCGGTAAGAATAAAACATTGTGTAAAATATTTAAGACGTTATAGTAGAGCAGAGTCGTAGAGGTTATGATTCAATTAAAGTTATATTATACGTGTATTTATATATTTATTAAAGAAGAGGTTTGTGCGGACGAAACTTAAATGGGAACCAACGGTCTTAATATAATGAGGTAGTATATCCCGACTAAGGCTGCAAAGTTTGGAAGCTTTGTGAATAAGTGACTGTTTACATTTGTCAAATATCTTTAGAGATGACAACAACTGCAGTGTACAACGGATGTCCGTCCAATCTTCTTTATAAATATTACCATTACCACGTCGTGTCATAGTTTCTTTCGCTTACAAAACTTCTTCGAAACAATACACATTTAAAAAGTAGCTATTTTAAGTAAAACATATTAAATGTGAAACGCTCACCTGATGCCGATGTACAGATGTTCTTGATAATTGGTCTCACAATTATTTGTTTACTCTAGCAAAGTCACGAGCAAATAATAAGAGACGAAGATATCGGTTTATGAAAAGAACAATAAACTAGTAAAAGACAACCCCTAAAATAATCGCTGCTAAAAGAAGAAAGTTTTATGAAAGAAAACAAACCCGCTTTCATCACTCAAAAGTCTTATTGGCTGTCATTATCATGAAAGTATTTTGTTCTTTCTATATATTACTGTGTTCCAAATTAAATTCATTGTAAAACCATACCATTAACTGTCTATATGTTAGATGTTATTAAATCAAATAGTGACAGGTTTCAATGTAATTATCCAATGTGACTGAAATTTCATTTCAAGATTGAGGAAATTAGTAGTTTGAGGAAATCATAGTGTTAGCAGATCATATCCATGATCTTAATGAAAAACTAATCAGCTTAATGTACAATGAGGTGCAGAGTAAACGTTTTCAAAACATGTGAACAACCAAGCAACATTAATCTGTATATGCTGTAGAAATTAATCGGAGTACCTGTGCAAACCTTCGACATATGAAGGCCTTGATTGTCATAAATGATTCAAGAAATATACTATTCAGACATTAACACATGATCACAAACTATATTACAATTAACAACTAATGCGCAAACCTTCTTCATTGACATCTTATTAAAAGCATGCCATTGCTGAATTCTAATATTATGGCAGTATGTCGTTGTTCAGTATAGCGAAGAGTTTAAAGCATATATATATCTTGCTCTGTATCTAGGGTTTTTGTTCTTTGTTGAAGGTCGTATGGTGCTCTATAGCTACTAACTTTTATGACCATTTAATCTCTGGTGAAAAGTTGTCCAATTTGCAATCCTTCCACATCTTTTTTTATACAGATTACATTAATGAATATAATGAACTCCAATAGTACTAGATCAGGTAGGTGCGTCGAAGTATCTCATGCAATGCATGCATCTCTAATTGTCTGATTCCAAAGCCACATCAGTTATACGCTCCAAAGCCGATAACTATACCAATTTTATATTTTCAAAGTGTATTGTTTGTCATCAATCAGGTAATTGGTTTTCTCGTTTCATATTCTGTCAAATCGGTGTCTTTGATGACGAACTATAAAATATAAGGTTTGTTCGTTGTTAAAGGTGGGTGGGTGACCTATAGTAATATCAAAGATAACAGGTTTATAGTTTTGTACGCCAGACGCGCTTTTCGTCTACAAAAGACTCATCAGTGACGAGGGATCAATAAAGTTAAAAGACCAAACCAAGTACGAGGTCGAAGAGCACTGAAACATTCCGAAAGGTTTTACCAAATACAGGCATTACCCATCATATATTTAAAAGTTTATGCTTTGGATTTTCCCGACGTTCTTACCTTGTGTGTAAAAATACGGCTGTATATAAATACAAAAAAAAAAGAAACCCGTCTGGCAGGGATACACAATAGTCTCGACACGAGACATCTAAACAATAATTAAGAAAGCTATCATTTAAAATATTTTTTAAGTAAGAATAATGTAATTCTTTCAAAACGTCATCTTTGCTTGACCAGAGAAATGATATAAGGTTGAACTGCTACATAATCAAAATATTCTCTGTGTGAGTAATGATATAGGGCAAATTTTAGAAACTAAGATAATTACATAATTTAAAAATTCACATTTTATGTTGTACATACGGGTTCTAATTAGCCGCTCTTGTTAATGAAAATTATAATTTATGTATTGCTTCATTTAAAAGTCACTGTTAAAAGTACAATACTTGGAACCATTGTTGGAATAAATTTAAGAAATACATTCCGTTTTTGGCCTGGAGAGAGTAATAAATACTGATTTAATTACTTTATGTAAGAAGGAAACAATCGTCCTACGACCCATATACACAATTAACCAAATTCATAAATTTACGACTTGCTACTAAAGCAATTAATCTAAATATGATCTGAGTAATGCATTCTCTTGTCGACATTATCCAATTTAGAGGCATTTGAATTGAATAGGAATTTGTTGCAGTGAAGAATTAAATATTCTTCATGTCAATGACATTGACGTCAGAACAGCGTCTGTCTCCAAAATACAAATAAAGTGAAATAGTAAAAAAATTAATCACGAAAAAAAACAATGCCAGCAGAATTGCAAAATAAAATATTCTGTTATTTTTCTTAACCTTTATACCTCTCATTTGTAAGATGTTTGTAATTGTGTCTTACATCCAATATATATTGCTTCAAACGATATTGCCACTTAATTATAATAGAAAATAGCATTTAACTCAAGTGCTAGTGTAAGAGTGTTTGTATAGTATCGTTTGACGTATACACTGATCTTCTAACTTCTACAGAAACTATTCTATAGGAAATGCAGATTACAAAGATAATTATTGCTTCTCTGGTGGTAAAGTACAAGTACCCTCTTCTCATAGGATTTGTTTAATTCATTGGAATATATATGAAAATAAAACAGCTTTGATTAAAAAACGAAACAACCCTAAATGATAACTTAAAGCATTTGTTTATGGTCATATATGAATTGATCTGTTTAACATTTAAGGACAAATATAAAATAAAATTGAGAATGGAAACGGGGAAAGTTTCAAAGAAACAACAACTCGACCAAAGAGCAGAAAACAGCCGAAGGCCACCAATGGGTCTTCAACACTGCATACCATAGAACCAGAACATAATATACACTCAGTCTTTAGTTTTCTATATTGTGTTTTGTGTACTATTGTTTTTTGGTTGGTCTTTTTCTTTTTAGCCATTGCGTTGTCAGTTATTTGGACTTATGAGTTTGAATGTCCCTTTGGTATCTTTCGCCTCTCTTGTAATCCTATTTTGTACTAGAACTACTCTAAGATGGATTTATTTAGGTGTACGTAGTAAAAGTGTGCAGGAAGACATGTCTCCCTACTCGGATACATTATGTTGACCTTGCGACGGACGCTATAATCCTTTATGAATGAGTTGTGGTTCAGATGCAACGACCTCCTAAACTTCTGCTACAAAAACCATAAAAAAACGCCGCCATTTCGTCGGATAATAATTTAACTTTCTACACTAATACAAATGGTATTTCTTGAACATTGCTTTATTTATAATATTTTTTTCTATGAGAATTAAATAATACAATAGTGAAACAAGACTCAACTTGAAGGCGGCTTTTTGCATCGAGGGGATTCTATGTATGCACAGCCGTTCAGGTAGAATGGATTTGTTGTTCAAATTGTCAAATGCATGAGGACAAACAAAAAGTAAATAACAAAAATACCGAACTCCAAGGAAAATTCAAAACGAAAAGTCCTTTATCCAATGGAAAAATCAAAAGTCCAAACACAACAAACGAATAAGAAACAACTGTCATATTCCTGATTTGGTACAGGCATTTCCTTATGTAGAAAATTTCTCTTGCATTTATCATCGGATGATATCAGAATGGTAAATAGATTTTGCATCTCCACTGTCTTAAACACCTCAACTCAAGCAATAGAATAAAGAAGTTATGCCAATTTTTGAGTAACAGGACGAAATTTACGTAAAAACATATTAAAATACAAGACTTTTCCTTTGACTTTACATTGTTTTCTCATTATCCAATCAGTTTCACGTATACTTCATCTGGAAATAAATGTTTGTAATATCAATATAAAGAACTATTTTAAAACACTAATGGCATCATCCTACCGGGTATCACTGATAAGTTTTTGTATCTAGCTTTGATTCAAGCGATTCTCTTTTTGACAGTATCAATGAGTATCACCTTTTTGTGTGTTACTTGGACATTTCTTTTATTATTTCCGTAATGGTATTTAGGTCTGCATTATCACAAAGTATACCATAACAAGAAACTCCCATAATATAAAATAAACCCACGCGCTAAGAAAAAAAACCATATGTGTATCAATGAGAAATCATGAATGAATAGGTTCCTATGTTTTATTCCCCCTAACAATTGTGTAAATTTTATCTATTATTTACACATCTTTGAAGAACTTAAAAATGGCGGAGAATTTACTTTTCCTGATAAAACTAATAACACATTTAAGATTTATGTAACAAGTTATCCTATTGAAATACTGTATCTGTACAAAGCAGTAAGTATGAATGTTTGTTCAATTAATTTCTCTCTAATGACTTGTGCTATTACCGGTGTAACTATGGTCATATAACATATCCCTAACAAAGAACTACTAAATGAAGTTTTAAGCGACTAATTTTAAATCTGAAGTCAGCGCTTCGGAAATTTTACAGTCATCTCCATTGGAATGTACAGCTACAGAATATATCTGTCAAAGAAATTTCTTTTTTATAATGACAATCCATCTCTTTTCACTGTTTTTTCCGAATCCTTATATCATAACCGATTTTTTGTAGTTAAGATGGAAGATTTTTTTCTATTTATCTAATTGGCAAAGTTACCCTTCTGTTGAATATGAGCTTTTTTCAGTAGGGTAAAACTCTTCAAAGATATTCTACGTGAGTCTTCACTAGACTCATCAGTGACGCTCGAATCAAAACAGTTGGAAGGCCTAATCAAATACAAAGTTGAAGAGCATTTAAAACCAAATATTCCAATACGGCTTAGTCAATCTGTTCCTGGGGGAAGATATATAAATTTGAATTATTCAACATTTTGTAAACAGTAAATTTACAGAAAATGAATCAATGATATCATGTCTACACAACAAGGTGAAAGGTACACACCACATTTCTAAAAATGTTATGCCCTATTTGTTCCTGTTTTTTTTTTTTTTATTTACGGTTGTTGATTATCCTCTTGAGTATCTACTGTAGAGTTAACATATTCTGCACAATGAGAAAACAAACATGTTTTTTGTTTGGTTTGTGTCACATACCTCCAGTATCTGAATACTGATGGGTCTTTTTATTGCGTTCTGAAATAAAGACTTTCTGGACTCTGAATTTGCCCAGTTATCCCGTGTACCACAAGTTGAGACAACTTTTGACAAATTTAGCTGCCAATGGCTTTGTTTTTTTAATAAAGGAACTTGAATTCATTATCCTTAAAAAAGTGTGTAGAGGGTCTTCCAATAAAGAACCCAATAGAGATTCAGAAAATTTTACCTTCAAATAGAGTCTTAAAGTTATCAATTAAGTCAAGTGTTTAAACATTGAGGCTGGTTGTTATAGAGATTTTTTTCGTCTTCAAGACTTGAATATCAGACAAAAAAAAATGTGATATTCGAGTTTTATCATTTATTTTTCATATGGACTATTTCTAGATAACCTTAATAAAACTGAACTAAATTTTAAGAGCACATGGTTAACTACTGCATTCCTTTGAATGGAATTCAACATTACAATATTATTTGCATTTTATGAAGATATGAGTAATAATTTTAACGATTTCAAATAGTTGTTGCATATGTATTGACCTTTCTTGTACAAATGCAGGCAAATATGACCTTAAGGTGGTACCAACCACCTTGGCTAAATTTAAAAGTGCAGAATATATAAAGGGCTATTATCATATTTTATGTTCAAAGTAAGCTATATTTCTAGCGTAACTCTTACTGACATGTTAGTCATCCAGTTATTATCTTGTTATTTGAACAATCATTTGTTTGTCTGGGTTATCATTGGCATTCTGTAGTATTGACCTTTTTCAAATAACACTTATAGTTAGATTTCATTCTGCCGTAGGCAATATATTACCGTTTGTTATGCAAGATGTGTTCTATCTCGGTTACGTTAGTATTATTTCCTAACCTAATCTTTTACTCAGACGTATTGAAAAGGAAATGGATCATGCATCTTAACGTGTTCCGATATTTTCTTGTTTATTAGGTTAATATAAATAACGTAGAAATAACTATGACGACAAATCGGATAAAACAATACGAATAAGTATAAATAAAGGGACATTAACTTTGATAAAACCTTATGAAGTTATGGATTAAACGAAGGGCGGGGTAGAACCCGATAAATTAGAAAATAAAAGAAATTCGTAAATCTATTTTTTCACAATATTTCTTAAGTACATCTGTACGAAGTACTTGAGTATTTCCTTAATCAAAAAAAGTGCAACGACACATTCTATAATTATCTTCTATTTAAAACCATCTTTATTAACGAAGTTGTCGTAGTTATGCCAGACAGTTTTATTCTACACCAGGTCTGCTGCAAGCAGTATCAACGTTTTAAAAATTTTCAATTTGAAGTTCAGAACATTTTTGATGAAATATTAACACGCACTTACGTTTTATTTATCCCAAGGTGAGTGAAAGTCTGAAACGTTCAACATGTATTATCAACATACCTCAAATTTATAAGAATATTATATATATTAGTAGTAATACTAATTGTTCCAATTAGTGGCCCTTGATGGGCAGCAAGACATTCACACACACACACATCATAACACCATGAATTTTTAAAATATTTTCACATTGGAATGACATTCATTATTCTACATATATTTCCTCACATCTTATATGAATCATGTACATTTTGTTCCAGGCAAGATCAGAACCATAAAATCACTTACAATAATTAACGTTGTTAAGTATATTAATTCAAATTTCGTCTAACATCTAGACATTTAATAATATAGTACGTGTAAATATGTTAGGTTAGACAGATTTTCATTAGTAAATAACCAAACAATATTTGCCTCATTTGAGAGTTGTGAAAAATTGTGGCAAATATTAGTATTAACAGTACATTTTTGAAAAGCCTCTGATCTCTTTCTATATATGTAATTTTGTTATATCGTTGAGAGCTTATTCCCATGAACACCCTCTTTAAGAAGTTTATGCCATTGGTAAGCATGATTTACGGAAATGAACACCTTGCTGAAGTCTATGAAACATATGTACGTGTCGAATTTCATTGTCTTTCGGGTTTTTTTTAGAATGGTGAGCAGTGTGTAAATATGGTATAAGCACGATCTCATTTTTTTATTCCACTCTGTGTGTTACAAAGAATATTATACCGTTCAAATAAAGAGAGGTTAGTCTAAGATTAAGGATTGGGCTTAACATTTTGGCAACAGTTGACATTAAGCTTATACATCAATATCCTAGTGGATCATGATATTCTTTTCCATCCTTCAGTATTGGATTAATAATACTTTTGCTCCAGGCTGATGGAACGATTCAATGAGTGAAGCGCATATCAAATAACTTTTGTATCGAAATAGTCGGGTTTTTTTCCGTTAGAATTTCGTTTGGTAAATTGTCAACACATACGACCTCTATACTTTGACTTTTTACATTGCTTCTTCGGTGTTTTCAATTGAAATGCGTTCGTATAGAAATTCGGACACTAAAAGCTCATCATCAACATCAGCTAAGCTATCAAATTCACGCTCCAGTTGTATATTAAGTTAATTGTCAATACATTTATCTGATTTGAATAATTTGTTATTTCGCTTTTCCATCTCTAGAGAATTGTTTCCTGATCTGTAAAAAAACCTTACATACTCCATACGTACACTTACAATTTCCAATTTTTCCTTTTGCTGTCCATGTTAATTTCTCTCCATAATTCCTTCGGATTTGAGTCATTTAAATTTTTAATTCTGTTTCGAATCGACGCTTAATGAATGCATTAACGTTCACATTACCGTAATCATTTGTCAATTTTTTTATCTGTTTTCGGTACCATCTGTTCTGAATATGCAAACAATGCTGTCATTATGTCACTGTCAGTTATTGTATAAAATATCTCTATATTTATCGAGACACTATCTACACTCATCTAGATAGATACATGTACCTTATAAGTTTTGTAATCTTAGATAGTATAATTTTGTTATTAGTTTCCTGTGTATTCTGTCACTTATTGAGTTTGATTTGTAATTTGTCCTCGTGTAATACATATTTTGTGTCTGAGTTGAATTGAATTGATAAAAATGATTCTTAGAAAATGTCGTTTTAGTTTACACCCTTCTCATTTCAGACACTCATTTTCTGATTGGTTTACGTGAGAATGAAGTTCTTTCAACTCATCCTTCTAGTACGGTTTCTGTACATATTTTCTTCGCTTTTTCTGAGAGTATATTACTTCTATTCATCTCACTGTGAAGAACGAAGACGACGATTTCGTATAATGTATTGATTTTGTTCTCCGCACTCCTGTTACTAAATTATCAATCCGAACATAACATACATTATAGTTTTGAATTTTCAAACATTTGGTCTCCAGCATCACTGAAGAGACATTTGTTGTCGAAATGCGCATCTGATGCAATAAAATTGGTACCGTTAATGTTATTATACATTTACGTCTTGTGGTGTATATATATATGGGAGGTTTAAAATCGCGCAAATAACCGATTGTTTAAATATATAAAATATTTTATAAATTTAAGTAGGAAGTCATAAATATATCAGGAACCTGTTTATCGAAGCAATCTTGAAGACACGTCATAAGACCATCACCCCAAGGCGGACTGTGGATAAGAAATATGGCCACTCTTTGTCTTCTGAACGACAGTAAAGGCCTTGTCAAAGTAGGATCAGTTTGATTGTGCGGGATGTATAAATACACAGACACGTGCGGTCAGAATGGAAACGTTAAATCCGATGCTTCGTGTAGAGAGTGTCAAGCTCTCTATACTTTCAGAACTCTTGCAACAACTCTTTGAGGGGTTCGTAGGTAGTCTTTTCCAAGGCTAAATTTCTGTTCCTTTGCAATAAAGCCTCATTTTTCAGTGGAAGTCCAATTTTCCCGCACAATGTCCCCGTCTACCCATAATACAGAACGTACATAAAGTATGTCCTGATCATGTATGGAATATTTGCCACTAGACGTCAAACAATCAATCCTAAGACCATATAAGGAGATAACTGTGTCCTAAACGTGTGGCAAATAAACTCATCAAAGATACCAGGATTAAAATTGTGTACGTCAGACGTGCATTTTGTGTGCAAAAGACTCATCAGTGACGCTCGAATAAAAAAAGTAAAAAAAGTCCAAATAAAGTTGGAAGTTGAAGAGCATTGAGGACCAAAAATTCCTAAAAGTTTTGCCAAATACAGCCCAAGTAGTCTAGTCCTGGTGTGTCCTTAGTATTTCGAAAAATTCAAAGTTTTGTTAACAGTTAGTTCATTACTATGACCGAAAGACAATGGTAATTCATGTTAACACAGAACTGCTGACTACTGGGCAGCTGATACCCTCCGCAACCTAGGATGTATCTTACGCATTTTTATAAGTTTAGGACGAAAGTTTATGTGTCTTTGGATGGTCTTAACTTTAGGATATATTTTTATGTGCTTAATAAGTATCCTAAGCCCTCTTTTTAGAACTTTTAGAAAATCCTCATTCATTTATCATAAACGTAGATTAAGACATAATTTTCATGCAAACAACAGTATCCAAGAGTTGACCAGGGTAAATGAATATATTATCCATATTCTATCCGGATCAAGTACTTAGGCTAAAAAGGGTATCTGTTCGTATGTGCTCGATGTTTAAATACACAGCCACATTCGGTCGGAATGGACACGTTAGAGAACCCTTCAACAACACTGACTGTCTGTAACAATGCAAAATGTGTTACCGTAACAAACATACCCTTAGAAACTGTAGGAGCTCGATGACTAAAAGGGATATAAATGGAATAATCAGATTCATCTAAAGTCATTATAGTTTTATAAATCAAGTCGAAGGACCAACTAATTATGAGATGATGAATGTGTTCTTGCTCGTACTAAATGTGCATACTATTTGCAACTGGTTGATAAGCAAACAAATTTAAATAAAAAGTTGCAAAATGCAATAGGGAAACAGTATCATAGTAATCATATAAAACCAGAGGGATTCATAAGTAAAAATCAACATAACACTCGCATTAGACAAATCAAAAACAATGAGATTGACATAATAACACATTCTTTTAAAAGAGATATTTGCTGTTAATAAGGAACGTCTTAAACAAGGATTAAAATTTGAAATAAGATCGTCGGAAAGTTAATTGGTATATATATTCCAAAATTTAAATCGAGGACAATCAGAAAGATTAAAGAGGTTAACTTTAGTTCACTTGTATCAATAACTCATTTGATGAAACTATTTATTATAAGGTTAAGGTCTAGATCGTTCTAAGACCTGTAAGGTTTGATGAAAAGATTTTTAAAAGCTGAGCAAGTACAGTTGTGTAAGGAGAATGAGAATAGCTCGATATCGTCAGTGAATAGATATTTAAAGTTCAGAAAGGACATGAATATTTTATTACTAAATTGATTGCCAATTACATTCTAGAATGTTACTGAAACGAATTGATAGACGTGTATCGTGATGAAAATGAGAAAGTCATAACATTGTAATATTCATTTGATATGGTTTATACTCATTCAGTTAAGACATGTCTATAAAAAATTGATTATATGGTTCAAATGTACATCATCAGGAAAGCTATCTTGGAAATGCTTCTGTTTCATTACCCCAGTTGATAGTTGACATTTAGTCAGCTTACATGAACTCGCTTGTTATAAAATCTCTTGCTCTAGAATGGTAAAGCCTTTACGATCATTATTTATAAATGTAACGATCTTTACACTACAAAATTTGAAAAATGATTTTAATGGGCATCTGGTGCAGTAAATGTGGTACCGTTAATGTTATTTCAAACATAATTATCAATATAATGTTTGCACTTTCAACCCTAATTGATTGTGATTTCTCTATAATAACGTCTTGTTTTGTTGGTCTATACGTATGTCTTATTGCTTTTGATTTTTCTTGAGTTTTGTGCGAGTAGTCTGTTACATTATATCTTGTTTTCGATTATGATCCGATCAGATCGTCAAATTGGCATCAGCATATGTGACTTTAATGATACTCTTTTGAATTGTGTAACTGTTAATTGCTTGTTTTTATGCATTACAACCAGCGGCAAATATTTGATGCCAATAACCTAATAAGTATGTTCTGCAAAGAGAGCCATGCATTTGAACTGACACTGGTAAAGAAGAGGACATGTTTGTCACAGTGAGCCATTTTGGAGTGAAACGGGTCAGCTATGGACCCTCAAAGTGTCGTTGCAAAGGTAAATGTACACGCTGAAAACTTGCCAGTTTTCTTTCACGTGACATTGGATTAAACGTCTGTATTCCGACTACATATTCTGCATATAAACATACTACACTGTCAAACGGACGCTCACAGCACGAGTTTCAGTGATGGGCGAGAAAAAGTATACAAGACCACATTTCTAAACATGCACCCCAATCAACCACCGATATACAATTATGTAACGTATATTGTCGCAACTGCTCTTGTTAATCATCGGAGTGAAATTGGTATTACAACGTTTTATTCCTTTTGGTTTCTATTCTATAATATAGAAAAATTACAAAATTTAAAAATGCATTTCGAAACTATTTTTTCTTCTACACTTCAAACGATGCAGAATCATAAAAGTACATACATGTATGCAGGCAAAAGACAACACCATTTTTATTTAAATTGGATAGGATCACAACTCATTTAAAAATTAATTCAGTTAGTGTAATATTATTCACAAATTATGATAAAATATTCCACGTATTGCTACATGTAGCAGTATCCGTCAGGCATTCTCGAATATTTGTAATCACAGTTATTTTGTGTGCATGGAAAAAGACGTAAAATATTCGAAAATCAAATATTCTGTAAGATATGTTGTTGGCGGTTAATAGTTTGCTTAGTTCATCCCTCAGTTAAAAAAGGTTTTGGTTTTGTCCCTAACCATTAAGGCTCTTCAACTTCGTACTTTATTTTGGCCATTAACTCTTCTTATTCGGGCGTCTCTGATGAGTCTTTTGTAGACGAAACGCGCGACTTGCGTACAAAATTATAAGCTCGTGATGAATGTTTTGTCCTATATTTTTAACGGAATGTTTTTGGTCTCGAGCGAACTTGATAACGATTATTCTATAACTATGAGTTCATAAAATCATATAATACATCTTTTACTACCAATGGGACGGCAACGCTGCTAGTGAGATGATAAAAAGATGCATTTTGATTTTTAATCTGCTTATATTACGGCATCAACTCTCCAAGGCAAACTTTACGATTACGGCTATATTTGTTCTGTTTTGGGCCTTTGTGTGTTGTTTGGCTCTGTAACGTTTGATATTTATTAAGGCTTTCCAATCCTTTGTGTCTTTCAGTCCTTTGTTCTTGAGCTTACCAGACAAATATTATACAAAGACATTTTTAAAGAGCACGCTCGGTTAATGTTTGCTTAACGTTCATTGACAGATATTTCATGCATATTCAGGACGAGCAAATTTAAAAGGTACCTTCTGCAAAGTGGGTTAAACGTGACAAGACATACAGATTTCGATTGCGAAGTAGTTTATTTTATGCGCACGGTATTCATGTCATACGTGCATGCCATATAAATCAGAGTTTTCATTGTAATTTTAATTTATTTTGATGATAGCTGCGATGAAATTAATTTGACCGAGTAATAGATTTCTTTCCGATTTAAGTCCCTAAAATATCTGAAACATTTAGAACAGTCAAAAGTTTAGCGATTTTTTATTACCATGGCATGTTCATGTTTGAACTGGTATATTGAATATGCATGTTGAATTGTTCAAAATATCTTTAATTGTTATTCAATAATCTTGTTCTGACCACATATTTTGATATAACAAACTAAGTTCATGGTTAAATGTGCTTGTTAACATTAAAAAGTAGAATGTGTTGACTTTCAAATTACGAATGAAAAGGTTAATATCGCTAAAAGCTGGTCAGATGTTGAGTTTTATTTTCTCGCATAACAAGGAAAAGAAAACAACGTTACCGATTTCCGTTCACAAGACTTGCTTGGGGCAGATTTGAAGATCATTATCACATAGGTCATGGTACTATTGAAGATGAAGGAAGTAAATGATTCGTACAGATGTACTTCAAAAATCCGTTGAACGTTATTTTTTAATATCTTGATGTTTTTATTTTTAATATTTCGGTTTCTATTCTCCTTTCTTCTGATCCTTTCCGTATTTTTTTAAGATTCAGGATTTGCCATTATTTGTCTTGTTTCATTGGATATTTTCGTTATATTTTTCTTTTTTTGCCCAATTAAACTTAATACTTGCATGAATATAAATTGTATTTTATCTCAGAATGTTTCGAAAATTTTACAGACGCAGTCATGACTTGGTTGACCTTTATTGAATATCTGTTTGACAGATGATGACGGATATGTTTCCAAATGTTGTAGCCACTATCCCGTCTTGTGGTATTACTAAATGAGACTTATCATTGAATTTGTATTAACATGAGAAACACGACAAGTGCCTTATGTGGAGAAGGATCTGCTTACCTTTTCGGAGCACTTGAGATCATCCAGTTTATGGTTGGGTTCGTGTTGCTCAGTCTTTAGTTTTCTATGCTGTTATTTGTGTTTTGTCGATTTTCGATTCTTTGCCATGGCTTTATATAAATAAGAAGATGTGGTATGAGTGCCAATGAGACAACTATCCATCCAAGTCACAATGTGTAAAAAGTAAACAATTATAGGTCAAAGTACGGCCTTCAACACGGAGCCTTGGCACACACCGAACAGCAAGCAATAAAGGGCCCCGAAATGACTAGTGTAAAACAATTCAAACAGGAAAACCAACGGTCTAATCTATATAAAAAACGAGAAACGAGAAACACTTATGAACCACACCAACAAACGACAACCACTGAACAACAGGTTCCTGACTTAGGACCGGTGCAGACAAATGCAGTTTGTCATTGACTTATTAGTTAATATGAAGATAAGAAAATGTGGTATCATAGCCAATGAGACAACTCTCCACCAGAGACCAAATGACATAGAAGTTAACAGCTATACGTTATTAGTTGAGTATGAAAACCCCTTTAGTATCTGACGCCTCTCTTTTACAGGGAGAAAATGTATATGTATGAACCGACGGTGCAACATTTTAAAAGACATAAAGTTATACCACAATATAGTGCTAGTTGAGAAAAGCCAAAGACCATCCAGACAAGTGGAATGCATTCCAAAGTATACTGTAGGGGAACAGATTTCTCTAAAAAAAAATTACGATAAATGTCAAATAATCCTGGAACAAATTATCTAACAATCTCTAAGAAAATATATGGAAATGTCCACATGATGGGCAGGAACTTTTGTAAAATTGGACTGCATTCCAATGCATACTATTGAAGAAAACGTGCTTACAAAACCTTGTTGTCGCAGAGAAGTATAGATACAGGGTACTGTACTCATCATATTGCAATTTCCATTGCATTTCTTACAGGATATTTTTAGCTGATATCGATATTTTAAAATGATTGATTGATTGTTGTTTGCTTAAGTCTAGTGATAAGTATGTCATACATGTTCAAGATGAAAACAAATTAGCATTAAATACAATAGGTAGATCCTGGCCTAAGGGGTCGACCGGGATAATGGGCGTGAAATTGTGTAAACCGCTGGATAATTAGGATATGTTAGATAGGAACAGAATTTAGCCTGGTCCCCTTAAAGAGTTGTTGCAAGGGTAAATAACATGCAGAGATGGTGGCATTTTATGAACAAGAGCAATCGGATTTAATCTCCCCAATCTGACCTAACGTGGCTGCGAATATATACATTCAACAGAGCCAAACGGAAGCGCCATTTTGGCAAGCGTTTAATTGCCGGTCGGAAGAAGACCAAGGAATGACCATATTTCTATACCCTAGTCAACCCTTGGGGTTTACTTTAAAAATTGATTTCCGATGACTTGAAATTACTCGAGAAGAAATAACCTATATAATTTAAACGAATCTTGAACACTGCAGAAGGGAAACTTCTAGAAAACTGTAGAAGGGAAACATCTAGAATAAACAAGAACAGGATGCATAGTGGTATTTAAATATACATTAAATGTTGAAGTGCAGACAACAGTGCCAAACACTTTTTTTCAATAGTTGAATAATTTTTCTGATGTTTCTCTAATTTCTTAGAAAAATATGATATAGGTTTCTCAACATTATCATCTGTTTTCTTGATATAAAATGGCTTTAACTCCTACAACGGCAAGTTTGAATGGTTTTTTAAAGTCTGGAGTGATCAGAACTGGACTGTTTATTAAAAGTGATTTGCTATTTTCAAAAGCGTTTTGACAATTATCACTCCAGATGAATTTAGAATCTTTCCGTAAAAGATGAGTCAATGGTTGAACAACAGTAGCAAAATCCAATCATACCTAAATATCTCATAAGTTGTTTTTTTTTTTTTTTATTTGTAGGAGGAGGACATTTTGTAATTGCATCCACTTTAGCCATAATAGATTTCACTTGACCTTGGTCAACTGTTTGCTCTAAATAATCAACAGTGGCCTTACAAAATTCACTTTTACCAAAATTAACAGTCAAATTTGATTGTGACAATCTATCAAAAGTATCATATAAATGTGTTAAATGCTCTTCCCAGCTATCACTACATACAATAAGATCATCAATATAAGCATAACAACAGTCTAAATCTTTTATAACATTATTGATCTTTCTTTGAAATGTAGCTGGAGCACTTTTCATAACAAACGGCATGACAGTATACTGAAATAAGCCATCTGGTGTGACAAAAGCTGATACTTCACGAGCTCTCGGTGTCAAGGGCACCTGCCAGTAACCTTTCAATAAATCAAATTTGCACACAAATTTTTGCTTGTCCAATGTTATCAATGCAGTCGTCTATCCTTGGAATCGGATAGGAATCAAATTTTGAAAATGAATTTACTTTTCTGAAATCAGTTACGAAACGAAAGGTTTTATCTGGTTTGGGCACAGGGAGACAAGGAGAGAGCTCCATTCACTGTTACTCGGTTCAATAATATTATTGTCAAGCATATATCTAATTTCCTGTCTAAAAAAATCCAAGTTTTAGTGGATTGAGCCAGTAAGGTTGTTGCTTAATTGGAGAAGCATCGCCTACATCAACATCATGACAAAGAACAGTAGTTTTGTTTTGCACATCTGGAAAAAGATTTTTAAAAGAAAATACCAAAGTTTTAAATTTTTCTCTACGATCGAAAGTCAGATGTGCAAGTTTTAAGTCTTAATTTGACAAAAGTTCTTAATTTTTCAATCTAACTGTCTCTTCCATAGTCTTGGTTTGCTCTTACCTTCATTAGTACGCTCAAAATATGGTTTTAAGATATTAATATGGCATAATTCAAATCATTGATTTTGCTCTCTTGTGTATAAGGACCACAGTATTTAGCCTGTACAGGATGTCCAGGGACTGGCAAAAATACAAGTACCTTATCACCAGGCAAAATCTCTGTCCCTGGCATCTTTATCACCATATTTTCATCTTATTCTGAACAGTTTTTAAGTTTTTCTGATCAATTTGACAAGCAGTATACAATTTTTCTTTAAATCAATATACATAGCCTGTAAGATTAAAGTCAGTGTGTTCAGTAAGCTATTTTCCTTAACCAATTTCAAAGATCCCCTTGCAGAATGACCAAACACCAACTCCAAGGCACTAAAACCAAGGGATTCTTGAACAGCCTCTCGGACCGCAAAAAGTAGAAAGTGAACACCATCATCCCAGTCCATGTCAAATTGCAAATTGAAGACAAAAAGTTCTAATCATGTTCTTCAATGTTTGATGAAAACGCTCTTAGGCACCTTGAGATTCTGGATGATAAGCACTCGACCTATACTGAGAAATCCCTAAATGGTAAACGAGCTGCTGAAATAAACCTGACATGAAATTTGAACCCTGGTCGAACTATATACACTTAGAAAGTCCTGCTAATGTGAAAACTTTGATAAGAGCTTTGACAATAGTTGGTGTCTTGATATTCTTTAACGGAATATACTCAGGAAAGCAAGTGGATGTACACATGATCGTCAATAAATACGCATTTCCAGTCTTGGTCTTTGGTAAAGGTCCAACGCAATCAATTAGTACTCGACTGAAAGGTTCTTCAAAGGCTGGAATTGGCAGAAGTGGTGCTAGATGTTAGATGTATTTCTATTTGTATCCATCGGATGAGTTCAGACTTTTTCAACTGATTTTTATAGTTTGTTCTTATGTTGTACTGTTACACCACTGTCCCATGTTAGGGGGAGGGTTGAGCTCTCACAAACATGTTGAACCCCGCCACGTTCTTTATGTGCCTGTCCCAAGTCAGGAGCCTGTAGTTCAGTGGTTGTCGTTGGTTCATGTCTGTCATATTTGTTTTTCGTAAATTGGTTTGTTATAAATTAGGCCGTTAGTTTTCTCAATTAAATTGTTTCATATTTTTCATGTCGGAACCTTTTATAGCCGACCATACGGTATGGTTTTTTTCTCATTTTTGAAGGCCGTACGGTTGCCTATAATTGTTTACATCAACTTCATTTAAACTTTTTGGAAAGTTGTCTCATTGGCAATCATACCACATCCCCTTATTTTTATACTGGCGGTATTTTCTGGTTAGACTTACCAACAATCTGGCATATATGGCATAATTTGTAGTATTCTGTGACATCCTTTCTAAGTCTGCGCCAGTAAAAATGTTGTAACATCTTAAGGCAAGTCTTCCTTAAACGTAAATTTCCGGCCAAGGGGGTGGCATGGGCAAGACCAACAATGTCTTGCCTATAGACTTTAGGCACCAACACTTGGTATACCACTCTCCATTCCTTCTCTGGGATAGCACCAGGTGGCCTCCAATTCCTCATTAAAATGCCGTCTTGATAGTAGTAACATTCGACCAATTTGTCTGCTTCCTCCTGTGGTTGAGTCCTCTTGCGGAGCTGAAGAACCTCGGGGTCTTTATTTTGTTCTTCCACAAACTTTCTTTTGTCTAATGAATGGCTGTTCACGTCTGTCCATAGCATAATTACATTCTTGTTAGTACTAGATGGTATTACTTTGGCATTTTCTGAGCTACCGGGACCTTTATTGTCGGCAAGGAAAATGTCAGAAAGGTTCATGTAATCATACTGGTCATCTTGTAAATCCTCATTTTGTTGTTTTCTTGCCGTCGCCCTAGTAACAGCACAGTTCAGCATCATCTTCAGGTGATTTAACATCCACCTACGGTTCACTGGTAACAATTGGTTCAGCAACCACTTTGTTCCTAGCTAGATCATTTCCTAGCAATAATGAAACACCCTCAACAGGGAGATTTGGACGATCACCTACAACAACTGGTCCAGTAATTAAATCTGATTTCAAATAAATATGATGGAGGGGAACATCTATACAACCTAATTCCACAACTTGTAACAAAACGGAGGCACCAACGGAAATCTCCTCGGAAAAAGGCAACACAACGTCTAACAACAAAATCTGAGAAGGTCCAGTGGTCCGTGAAATCTTAATAGGCTAAGGAGTAGTATTATCAACAATAGAAACAAACCCATCAGACATAAAGGGTTTATAATCTTCCATGTAATCACAAAAACTGGACTTAAAAGCCTGACTCGCTGGACATTCCAACTTATTAGTAACAAGGGGTGTCGTACAAGCACTGGATTTGGGTTTATTATTTCTTTCATTCTTCTTCTGGAGTCTAAATCAATCAACCATCAGGTAACCATTTTTCTTACAATAAGCACAAGTCAGTGACTTCTTCTCAAAAGAATCAATTTTTGGACTAGACATTTTTATACTGGAATGACTCTTATGCTGTGCAACAGCCTTTCTATCAACATGCTCAGTACTTTGATTTTTCTAATTTCCGCTCGTACTAAAATTTTGACCTTTGAAACTTCTTTTATGTGAAAGGGTATAATTGTCGGAAACAACAGCTGCATCTTGCAATGTCTCAACAGTTTTGTCATCTTAATGTGTTTTTAAGTCTAAATGAACACACTGCTTGAACTCTTCTAATAACATTAACTGTCTTATTTTATCAAAATTGTTATCTATTTTCTTCGACGTAAGCCATTTATCAAATAGATCTTCTTTTTTCCTAGCAAATTCAACATATGTTTTTGAATCAAACTTTTTATAAGACCTAAATTTCTGTCTATAAGCTTCTGGCACTAGCTCATAAGCTTTCAAAACTTCCTGTTTACAGTGTCATAATCAGAACTTTTTTCTAAAGAAAGTGCTGAGTAAATTTCAGCGGCCTTGCCCTCAAAATCACTTTGCAGCATTGTAGCCCAACAAGGCTTTAGCCATTTCAAATTTGGAGCAATTTTCTCAAACTGTGGAAAATATTTATCAACTGTATGTTTGGAAAACCTGAAAACCAAACGTATATTTTTGCTGCCTCAAAGTGTTCTATTTTAACTCATATTTAGTGTTGCTTTCTACTTTGACCATTTCTTTTTTTATTTTCTCCATCTCTAATCTTTCCTTCATTTCAAGTTCTGCCTGTCTTTCTTCTTTTTCCAATTGTTTTAATCTATATTCATCTTCCTTTTCTAATTGTTTTTTTTTTTATTTAAGTTCATGTTCTACTTCAAATTGTTTTAATTTGATAGCATCAACATTTTCGACCTTGAGTTCAAGAGCCTCTTCACCAAAAAATTTCTGAGTCAACTAAATTATCTATTACCAATAGATACTCTAAAACTTATTTGTAGATGTTTAGCAAACAACACTAATTCTTCCTTCTCTAGTTTATCGAACCCTTCCAGGTCTGTCGTTTTTAAAATTTTACTAGCACCAAATGCCATTTTGTGGAATTTTGTTGGCTAATTCTAATTCACTAAAAATACAGAATTTTTCTTATGCCCCACCTAGGGGTATTATGTTTTTCGGTTTGTGCGTCCATTCATCCGTCCGTCCGTCTGTCCCGCTTCAGGTTAAAGTGTTTGGTCAAGGTAGTTTTTGATCAACTTGAAACTTAGTACTAATGTTCCCTATGATATGATCTTTCTAATTTTAATGCCAAATTAGAGATTTGACCCCATTTTCACGGTCCACTGAACATAAAGAAATGATAGTGCGAGTGGGGCATCCGTGTACTATGGACACATTCTTGTTTTTAATCGTATATGAACGTTATGCCGGACGAGCCTCCAATTTCTGTTACGGCCAGAAATCACCTTTAAATTGTAGCCAACTAAAGACACAAATCAATATTAAAATTTAACAAGATTTATTATACAATTTTACAAGAAGTATTATACAAATTGAAATGTCAACTTAACTGTTAATATATGTCCGATCCATTGTCTTTTCTTTATCCGGAATTCTTCTCTTAACTGTAACGGAATATGTCCAATAAGTTCACAATCTAGTATGATGTAGTTAACGTAAATAAAAGTGTTAGTTCAACAACTCCAGAGAACTTCTGAGAATACAAGTATATTAATGTCTGATCTGCCTAATTTCTTTTTTGTTTGTTTGTCTAATTTCGGTGTCTGTATATATAGTTGTCGCGGAAACTTCTAGAACACTGTAGAAGGGAAACTCCTAGAAAACTTTAGAAGGGAAACTTCTTGAATAGTGTAGAAGTTTAAATTACGCATCGTAGATTATGATAATTCCGGAATTATTATGTATATCAAATAGAAAGTTCTCATCATTTCATCAGTATCTACGATTGTTCCAGTGATTTCTAAACTGCACAATTATAACATTTTTTTGTAAACAGCTATGTAAACATCTTATAAGGCCACACATCACAAATTAGGCCAAGGTAAATAATTATAATAATTACAATATCATAACACGATCACATTTCCGGTGGTGGGTAATACTCGGTTTTAAAGTTAGCTACTTTTTCATTTGTATGACAGTTGTTAATGTAAATCTCGAGACTATCATGCTCCCGCTCGACCCCCGAGGTATTAAATATTTAATCTGATTGCATTTTCTAAAACTATTTGTGTACATCGAATTGTTGCGAGCAATACGTGTGGCGTATTTTGTTTGACCTTTCTGGTGCTCAATACGTAATCTGTATACGCCCGTCTCTAAAGACGGGGCGTATTATGGTATATCGGTGTCTGTCCGTCCGTCGTCAGCAATTCGGACATTAACTCAAAATGCTTCCACGAATATTCATGAAACTTTGGTTGATCTATTATATCTATTGACGTAAGCTCCCTTTCGATTTTTATGAATGTTAGATTTTACGTTTTCGAGTTATGGATTCTATTCATAAAAATGGGGGATGTTCCAGTTTTCTGACTATAACTCAAAAATGCTTTGAGCAATTTTCATGAAACTTTGGTAAATTGTTTATACATAGGGAAATAGATTCCCTTTGATTTAAAAAACAATTCTAAATTTTCGTTTTGGACTTTATTCATAAAACAGGGGGATTTTCCATTTTTCGGACAATAACTATAAACTTAGCACTTTTCATTAAATTTTGGTGACTTGTTTATATCTATTGAAATAAGCTTCGTTTGATGTTTGTATACATTTCTGATATGACATTGCGGAGTTATGGAACTTTATTCGTTGAAAAATCGCCGTTTTGTGTCAATGGGTACCATTGTGTGTGCATGTCTTTTTTATTTTTTTTTAGGGGGGGGGGGGGTTCTATTTGAACAGTGCTCACAGTATTTCTAGTTGATCATATAAGTACGTTTAAAGCATGGGGCTAAAGGTCCGTATTATGCGCTCATGGCGCAACTCTTTATAGATATCTTGATGCATTGATACAAAACGCGCGATCTCCATTCATGAATGTTTCTTCACAGCTACAGTGCTTCCTGTGACTTCAATGCACTATTATCCAATAGGCAATTAAGTTTACGCCCAATCTTATCAGGACTAATCAACGCCATACCTTCTCCGTTTGAATGAATCTGAGGTTAAGCAAGTACTTAAAAAAAAGAAGAAAAAAGAAAGGAGATCATCAAAACGGTATGAAATTAACAAATCCCATTCCTTCCCAGAAATGAGATGCTTAGTATTTGTCAGACAGTCTGGCCATGTCTAATCTTTGAGAATTTCAGTCAAAATATAACGAACAAGTAAATAGATTATCCCAATCATTGCATTTGTGTACAATCATCAAGGAAGATTACGTGGAATTCTCACCATTATACATTGTGGTTTTTCTCAATCAAGAAAACGATAGCCATTGTAGAGATGACATGGTGTCATGATTGATCTTGAAAACCATTAATTATTTTCACATTGCATCCGTCAAAGTTTTATTTTGACAACTAAATGTTTCCTCTTGGTAATAAGTACCATTTAATATAATTCTATGTCTTTATGCTTCCAAAAGTTATTGTCTGATTGCTTATCAGTTCGTATTTCCGGATTGTTAATAAAGCAGTAAAACATTCGATGAAAATATTTCCTGAAGGTTAGACTAGAAATTGCCCGAATTAAGAGAACAGTAGCTACATCTTATATACCAAACAATATGTAAATTTTATGAACCCATTTTCAAAATTAAAAAAAATAAGACAGTAAAAGATTCTTGGAAGAAATAAGAATGAAAAAGGTGTGTCCGACTTCTCTTTTATATTTCTTTTTCATGAATAAGATTCATCTATTGATAATAAGCCTTCGGTAAAATATTTGGCACTCCGAGTCAATTAATATTGGAGTCGAACGCATATGTCATGTGCCACAGGCGAAACAAATGTTAACATTTCAAACATAACAACTAATTTGAAACCTTCTATTACAGTATAATTTCTATTTAGTCGACATTCAATTTGTCTCCCCATTATACGTATATATTTTGACAGTAACCATTGTAGAGATGACGCGTTGTCTTAATAGCTCCTGGTAACCGTTAAATTGATTCACATTACATCTCTATGACCACTTCTTAAAGTTCTATTTGGAAAGACAAAAGTTTCTTCTACGTTATAAGGGCCATTTATAATATTTGTATGCCTTTATACCACTTTAAATTATTGTCTGACTATTTGTCAGGGCGAATGTTGGACAGTTCGATAAAACACTTAAGAAATTCCATAAACATATTTAGATAAAGGCCAGACTAGATAATTGCGAAGTTAAAGACTTATAGCCACATATAACATACACAAAATTTCGATATGTTTCTGAAGTTACGCAGTTTGAAATACCAAAAGTAAAATCTTGTGTCAACGATGTTTGTCAGCAATTAAAAGTGGAACAGGGTGAAGGTGAAGGTGTCAGTGAACGGTATGTCTGACTTCTATATTTGTAGAACATTTTCATGAATAAAATATTCAATATACCTAAATAACTATCTTTATATTTCAATGAAACACAAAAAAAATTACGAGAAAGAAGTGCAGTTTTAACAACTATAAGATATGATTTGAACAGATCAATCTCTTATCTTTACGTGGAATTTTTTCAACGGAAATGTTTGATGTGCATCTTCAAAAGCATTTTCATCTACCAAAAGTCAGATGTTTGTGACTATTTGCCTTTAATTAAACATATGAGTTATAACTTTTAGTATCATACTATAATTTGTGTATAAATAAGTATATAACTTAAAAACAATATTTTATTTTTATGACTTTAATCAAGCGTAAACAATTAAAAAATCCAAAATTAATGGATTTTACCTTCAGTAAAAAAGAGCTCCATTTCTTTTGTTTATTTTCAACGGTATATGCTCCTGCTAATATTATAAAAGACTTTCATTTCGTTGGTTTAATTTCAATAGGATGTTCGCCTGTATCGTAAACAATGTGAAATTGGAGACTGCTTTACCTTTTTTACAGGTTGCCTTCTAAATTACTCCTTGATATGTCGATATTCCAAATATGGATAACAAACTAATATTTCTATTGTGTGCACAACTTGAAAAATATATATGAGTGTCTTAAACCAAAGAAGATGAATTTGGCAAAATGAAAAAAATAGTCATTTTTGGTTAACAACTTGTTCATATATTTCATCATCATGTCTTCCAATGTCATCTGCGATCAGACTATATTCAAGTTTTGGAGAAATTTGAAAACAAAACGTATCACAAAATACTGCATGTCTTAAAATAGTTTTTGTCGCCATTCCCTAGGTTAATTTTTATCGTCTTTTTTTTTCATTTTCCAAATTATCTGGTTCTTGTCGCTTCTTTACCTCCGTCATATGTTGAATCGTTTACCTCATCTGTCTTCTCCTCAACATTCTCAACAAAATCAGGTAAATCAACATTTACATTTGGTTCTTGTTTGAAAATGGTTAACGAATGTCAAGCTATTGGACGTTTTGTGCAACCTTAAAAAGAAGTATATACATCTGAATTTATCATCATTATTTTCTCTAAAGAATAGACACAAGTAGAGTGAATTAAGGGCACATAAACAATATTTGAAATAATAAAACTTCAATTTTACAACTAAATTATCAAATTCAAATTATTAATAAATCAAGGTAAGAAAGACAAAATGGTAGCTCAATCTTAATATACAGCGATTTTTATGGCAAATCATGAAATTGTAAAATGTGCAAGTTTTACAATTACCTCTGTATTTCCTGGTCTCCCGGGAGCTACTTCTTTCGATAACACTGATTTCTGTCCTTGATGAATTCGACCAATTTCAACTTGAGCTTACAAAACCCCTTTCATTGCTATTTTTAAATTGGGCAGACATGCTTCATTTGACTTTTCAAATTTTTCATTTTTATAAAGGTTGATTTCGGTTGTGGAAGTTGTCTTCTCACTCCAGCATGTATAGCCACCAAATTGTAACTATATTTTAAAAGCTTTATATAACCAATTTATTTTCTTTTGCTGCTACCTCCGCTTGCGGTTTTTTGTTAAAGATATTATCAAAGCCAAATAAATGTCATTGAATTTCTGTTGTTGACAGAAGACTTTTTGGTTCCATGACGTATCATATTTCCTGTGTCCAATCCAACTTACGTTTGAAATGATTGTGGATTTTCCCCACTCAACATCCAGAACTCATTTCGTCTGATAATCAACGATTAAACTATATTAGTAACAAAGTTTGTTTGCTCCCAATTTTATTTAATTCTATTTCGAATATAGTCATGTTGTTAAAAGGTAGAGCGAGATCTTCTTTGTTTTTATACTGGTAGAATAACAAATCCAAAAATTCTCTGCATCACAAAAATCATTAGTGGGTGGTTTTGATAGCATGTGGTATCTCATCAACATTAGAATTATAGCAAACATTTTTTTCTTCTTTCATTAATCATTATTTTAATTTCAAATCTTCAGGCGACTGAATTTTAATTCATGGTAATTTGGCGATCATTTCTTTTTTTTTACAAGAGTCAACTTTATTTAGTTTTTGTGCGTTGTCGGTATGATATTTAGGTAAACTCGCTCTCCTCAGAGTTAAAAGTAAGAATATGGACATAACATGACGGTTTCAATATTCGTTATCATAAATAAACCCAAACTCGTCTACTTCCTGAATACTGAATTCAAGGTTTCCTGAAGGAATCTTTCGCAATGGAAAACAAAGCCTTTGGGGGTTTTGTATGTTAGAAATTATCTTGTCTTTGGCAATTTGGGTTCCAAGGATCTTTTGGATTTCAGAACATCGGGCCCGGGGTTGAATAAATTTTATTAAATTTTATCTCTCCCACCTTTGAAATTAAAACATGTGTAAGGTGAAGATGTTTAAACAATACTACAGTGATAAAATAACCAATTTTATTTTCTAATTGAATAGCCGAATAAAATAATTTAAGACAGCAGGGAAGATTAATTATGTAGATTTATAGCTTAGACTGATATAAAGAGTGAAAAATGTATACTGTAAATAATTTAGTTTTAATTATGTATTATAATTGCATATCATTTATGAACTTTTATATCAAATGTTTTATTTGCAAATTGCTTTTTTTGCATTTTATGATTTTAAATAAATAACCTTTTATTCGTCAATCATGTTTTTATATCATATAGCGAAACAAGCTCAGACTCTGGGACTGTTGTATTGTAAAAGTATGTTTATAGTATCTGTCTGTCAGTCTTAAAACCAATTTTATTTGCTAATTGAAAAGCCGAATAAAATAATTTAAAACAGCAGGGAAGAATAATCATGTAGACTAATTTTTATAGCTTAGACTGATATAAAGCGTGACAAATTTTTACTGTAAATTTTATTGATGTCTCTGTAGAGGCCAATGGGTCAGATTTGTCTAGCTTAATTATCGAATTTCAATTACTTGTTTAAATTAGATAGATATAAGAAGATGTGATAACCCGTTTTCACCTGTAAAGAACCAGTGCGTGAGTGGATTATGTCTTTCTAATAAATTGGTCAATAATCTTGTGGGTTCAGCACGAGTTTATGTGCCATGTGCGCGTTTCCTATAATCATCAGCTTTTGACTTGATATCTTGCAATTCTAATACATTGCGTGAAATTTTAATTTCCACTCGGATACCTCCCTTTGTTTTATCTTCAGAAGTTGATATGTAAATATGTTTTTTTAGTGGGTCAGATTTTCTCCCCACCTTTGCTTTTTTTTGTGATTTATTCAATTGATAAGATTTTAGAATATGTGATGTCGTCATAAAGATGCAGTATAATTGCATATTAATTATGAACTTTTTTTTTATGTCAAATGCTTTATTTGCAAATTTGTTTTTTTTTTGTGGCGTTTTATGATTTTGAATAAATGACCTTTTTTCGTCAATCTTGTTTTTATATCATATAGCAAAACAAGCTGAGACTCTGGGCCTGTTGTATTATATATTAGTATGTTTATAGTATCTGTCTGTCAGTGTTAACTCAGTTTATTTTGTGATGATTATTTACAATATCTACAACCTAAAACCTTGAATTCCATTTTCATCTTTCTTTTCTTATAAATAAATATCTCAAAGTACAGAACCGAAAATTTTACGGAAATCTATTATATAATCGCGTAAAGATAGTGACATTTCGCTTCCTTATAGATGTCTAAATCAATAGACTTATTGAGAGATGACAAACCACTCAATACCTTCTAGATTTACAAAGTGTATGTAATTGATCAACACACCAGTTTTCACGTCAGTGATGGAAATTGTCACTGTTATAAGGCTTTATTGGCTTTGATAATAATTAGAGGATTATATGATGTATATGGTATCATCAGTTTTTAGTTAGTCTAGTCTTTGAAGGGTACAAAACGTATTAAAGTTCTTATTTTAGTTTTTATCTGATCATTTATATACAGAATTGATTACGGTAGACTGGAAGGATTATGTTCTACATATAAGCAGGCTTTTTGATGAATATTTGAAGTCAAAAATAATCATTTTAATGCATGGATTTTTACTTTGATAAGGAACGATCGATAAATATATTTTGCCACAAAACCAAAGGTGAACATATATTGATATTTATACCTTAAATAGTATTTATTGTGTCCCATGTAGAGCAGGATATGATCACCTTTCCGGAATACCGGAGATTACTCCGGTTTTTGGAGGGGTTCGTGTTGCTCAGTCTTTAGTTGTCTTTGTGGAGTTTTGTAGACAGGTGTTTGTCTTTGGGCGTTTTTCGTTTTTAAACATGACATTGTCAGTTTTGTATCGACTTTATGAGTTTGACTATTCCTTTGGTATCTTCCGCCTCTCTTTTGCACCTCTTCTAAATTTTAACCTATCTTTCTTTTTCATTTGTTGGGGTCATACCTGTTATTTTTTGCAATTTCGATCTGTTATATTGTATTCAAGAATCTCTCCTGTTAAACATCGAAAAAACCCGTAGTTTGTATCTGTAATAAATAAGGTTATATTTATCTTCAATGGTGATAAAATCTATTTCAGTAAGCTCTCCGTCTGTTAGCAAGACCTATGATGAGGGGTAGTCTGTTTGGCTGATTGTGAGGTAACATAGCTACACTTGATTGGAATGGGGATCGTAAATGCTATATCTTGTGTCGGGAAAGCACCATTCTGTTTGTTTCCAAGGCACGAAGGTGGCCTATCGCAAGACAGGTTATCTGCCCTATCTAACATATCCCTTTTATAGCAGACCAACTAAAATTAAATCGCTTTTAATCTACTTTTAGAAAATCTTAGTTTTTTTTCTAATTTAATTGATTAACTTTTTCATATGATTTAAATTATCTTTGTATGTGTTTCTAGCTTCTTCGTTAGACCACCAACCAGTTTATTTTCAACATTCAAACATATCTTTATAAAAATCTGGGATTTGCCTTCTAGACCTTCATCAAGATGGCTATCTCCACTGTTTGTTTGAAAAACTAACCACAAGGCAGAAATATTGAAAAGCAGAAAAGTTGAATCGGAAGCAATATCATGTATTCTTACAATTCTCTGTTAAATTTGATTTAAAAAAAAAGAAAATGTTTGCAGAATATAAAATTGTATTGATATTACATATTGTACTATGCGTTTTCATAAGATGTAATAGCCGTTAACTATTCAGTGTTCCACTTTTCATGCAATCTTACACTCAGCAAGTCTTCTGTTTCCAGTGTTTACACGAATAGGGTTTACTGGTACAGTTAACGCAAAGGTGTAATATTTAAAGTCAAGTATTTTACTTTTTTAAATGAATGTGTGTACAATACAGAATTTTACCGAGATATAGAACGGCTGAGTTACTCAATATTTTATTTACTAGACATTACAAATAGATCCAAGTCTAGAAAATGTAAGATCTATTCCTTGCAATCTTCTATTTCATTAAAAATAAAATTGTCCGCATCTATGTCTGATCATGCAATAGATAAATAGTATCCAAATTATCATATTATTATTTAACAAAATAGTTTAAAGGGAAAACAATATGCCGCACTTGAGTGCATCAAACCAACTTAAATAAATAAAAGAATGATAACGAGCAAAGTTAATTACAATAAAACTGATTTCTTATAAATTTTATTTGTTGTTTATACAAATCAACGTGTTTTAAATGAAGATCAGTAGGATGTATAGATACACCGCCACGTCAGGTCTGATTGATGATGTTGTATTCGATCACTTATGTGCTCCACGTTAAAGAATCCTTGTTACATCTTTAAGGAATCCACAGGTGGGCTTCTTCCAGGCAAACGTAAAGTCCCTTTCCGACACATCCTCTTTTTAGTTGCACTGTACATTTCCTGCCCTTCATGCAGACACTTTGCAGAACTACCAATTAGATTTATTTCATGTTATGACGTTGCACTCGTCCTGCACATAGACGAGATGTTTGTCGCTAGACGTTAAAAATATGAAAACAACATTTTATTTTCATGCGTCCGAAGTGCTATTCTAGATTTACCTTTATCAGAAACGCTTAATGCCGAATATTTGAAAGCCAAGGATGTATAAGAAACAAACTAATTTAAGAGCTATTTGACAAAAAGGACATAAAAATAATAGCCAAATCCTAAGGTCAACTTTGCCTGAGTTAATATCGTTGAAAGATAATGTTCTTAGTCAAATAAAAACAGATGAACATACAATGAAATTCACTATGCATTCCTCAATAAAGGTATGTAAAACAAGATTCATGTCATAGGTGTATTTCAAAATAAAAAATGATTTTTATATGTTATGGCTTTTAATTTCTGATTGTAGTCAGAAAATGACGCCGAATTGTTTTAAAATTACATTCTGATAACCGAGATAACCGAGTAAATTCTTCATAATAAAAATTGTGGCAATATTTTATAAAAAACAATTTTCGTACTGTGATCTCTATGTGAATCCAAGTTTTAAAGAAAGATTTGACGTCTGTCGTAATGCCATTTCAAAGTTTTTATCTGTTTCATTTAAAAATACGGTTAATTCCGAATATAAAACTATTTTCGTCAATACTTTCTAAGATAAAAAATAAAGTTAATCTTGTTTTTTTTTAATTTTTGATATATGTATATACCAGACTTTCCTAGGTTCTGACCTGAATCCGTGCAATATTTGTCACATAGTCTATCGATGTTAATTTTAGCACAATTTATTCAGAAGTGTTTGACTCTACAAACATTATCAAGCAAATTTAAAGTGCAAAGAATAAAACAATATCAGAACATTTCGTGACACGAAATGTTTTGATACAATTATTCTTTGCACTTTAAATCTCAGATCATGAAGTGACATAATACATTTATAAGAATTAAGATAATGCCATAAGATTAAGGAGATGTTGTATGGTTGTGAAGGAGACAACTATCGAAAGAAGAAGGATGCAGACAACTACAGGTAACCTTTTCAACACTGGGCAAAACTCGTACCTTATAGCAATCAATAAACATTCTGGAAAAAAAATGGGTAACAATTTAAAAAAGAAAACGAACTGTCGGAAATGTACTGTTAACAGCAAACGAAAAACAATCATGACAGACGGCAACCAACGACAACACGTCAGGTCTGTTATAAATTGAATATATACAAAATCCTAAACAGGAGAACTTGTACTAATGGGGATGTCTATCACGGGGTGGGGGCTCTTCCTATATGAAGGTATATACATATGTGCCGCTGGAATGCGTCCCTTTTTTGATACGTCAAATATATCAATGGGGTGCAATTTTACCATTTTATCAATTGTGATATATTTAGGTACTATTTGAGCTGATAAATATATGAATGGGTTATGATTTCGCTGTGAAATATATGTAAAGGTAGGGATTTCACAATTATTCAATATATGAATATTAAATCCCAGCTGCACAACTGTACCCAAAATCCCATGTTGAGACCCCCCGTGATGTCCATGGACGCAAGTTTCATGAATTCGTTTATTAATCTTTTTTATTTAATTATCCGGACAATTGAATGGTAGAAACTAATGTAAATGTAATAGTTAGTATGCAAGACGAACACTGATATTTATTTAAAAGTATTTAGTTCAGAAAGGACAATAACCTGAATTAGAAGGTCTTCAATCCTACCAACAAGAAACAGATCACAAAAAGAATCAGAAAAATTTGACATTTGAACAGCTTCAAACTTGGAATGACGTTGTTTTTTTAAGCCACTTTATATCAAATCTATTGTCCGATTTTTTAACAACATTGTTCAAATCCAAAGAAAACACAGTAATGTGTACGTTAAATGAAATAATGGCAACATCCATTCGTAAGTACGAAGCCAGATGTATACCATGAAATTGAGGTAAACACAAACACACTGTTTGGTTTTAGTACAGAACTATACACTGCACTATTATATCTACAATTGATGTTATTTTGTACACATTGCTCTAAAAAAACATTTTTAAGAAGTCGCCACTAAGCTTGGTCTAAATCAAATAATCGAAATTATAATATAGATATATATATTCATTCGAAATACAGACACTTACCACACTTTTGTTTTTTTTTTAAATAAAGTCTATGAATAAGCTATGATATATTCAGTGCCCATAAATGAGCTATGAGATATTTGATTTAAACTGAAATACTACACCACACTTCTGTTTTTATTAAAAATAAAGTCTATAAATGGGCTTTGATATATTCGGAGACCAAAAATGAGCTTTCAGATGTTTTATTTAACTGAAATACTCTTTAATGTAAAACCTGTTCTTCAGAGAGTTGGACATTCATTAGCTAATTCATGGTTATTCGTTTAGGGTTTTTATTTTATTTTTTACCTCGAAAGTTTAAAACAGAACAAAAACAATCTTGGTAAGAAAAATAAAGATTTTGTTAAGAATTTCTGATTCTTTTCTCAGACTTCTCCTTGAGTTCAGTTAAACCTTGTTTAGACATTTTGTTTGCAGTCAATCCAATAGTGTTGGGTTATTTTTTAAACACTTTATTATCATTGTTTCAAAATAAACTAAATATCTATCTGTCATTCTTTAAAGATCGGTTCAGTTCAAACTGTCCGTTTTAGTAAAAAAAGTGCGTAAATTTGTGATTGTTAAAAGTAACGTCCGCTCGGTTGAGGTGAAACATAGATACCTCGTTTTTAGAGAATGCCACACTCTCTGTAAGTTAACAAAGTGAATCAGATGTGGATACTAAACAAATCCAAAGATCTTTTATAGTACATACTATCTAAGTCTCTTTCATCTTGCAAAAATATCAAAACATTTGACTTTTCTACTTTCCCATTCCAAACTAAAAAACAAATTAAAAGAGTTGGCCCTGCTTTGATTCATAAAAAATGGCCAACGTAGATACAAGTATCTTGTCTTAGGGAGAGATAAATCGTACTTTGTAAAAAATCACTCTGATTCAAACAAAACATTCTCTGAAACTGACATTACATTATCAAGATGCTTGATTTCTTGATTGACAACATATGTGTTACGTTTGGAAGACGTTTTTTTTTCAACAAACAATCGGCATTCAAATAGAATCCAACTATTCTCCTCTTCTTGCCGACTTGTTCCTTTATTCACACGAGGCTGACATCGTTCAGGAACATCTTATAGGACGAAAGAAAAGTAGTTAGCAGTATCCTTTAACTTTACTTTCCGCTATATAGATGATGTTTTCTCACTAAATAACTCAAACTTTGGTGACTATGTTGAACGCTTCTATCCCGTTGAACTTAGGATAAAGGATACAACATATACAGTCAAGTCTGCCTCATATCTTGACATACATCTAGAAATTGACAATGAGGGCTGATTGAAAACAAATCTTTACGACAAAAGGGATGATTTCAGCTTCCCAATTGTGAACTTTCAATTTCTATGTAGAAACATTCCAGCAGCGCCTGCATATGTATATCTGAGTATTTATCTCCCAGTTGATACGATATTCCAGGGCTTGTATTTTCTATCATGATTTCCTTGATAGAAGGTTCTACTCACACGGAAGCTATTAAACCAAGAGTTCCAAGTGGTGAAGTTGAAGTCATCCCTTCGTAAATTTTACGGGCGCCATCACGAGTTGGTAGACCGTTATCACTAGAAGTTACGATGACCTGAATTGTAAATCTTTAAATGTCGTCTACGGATTAGGGGATTGGTTTACGTCGGTGAAACGAAAGGAAGGCTAAACAAACGTATGTGCGGCCATAGATCAGATACCAACCTCAATGCAAACGACATTCTGTACCAGCATTTTAATCAGCCTGATCATTCTATCGTTTCTATGACAGTTCGTATTATCGAAAAAATATACTTGAAGACTAACAATCCTCAAAATGCAACGCCTCTCCGTAGACAAAAAGAGGACTACTGGATTCGACAATTGGGAACTGCGATACCATATGGTTGCAATGACAAAATTGATGGTATAGGTATTCTATCTAGTCCTTCCTGTAGCTCGGTGAATGTGATGAATATTGTCAACTCTACTCCTCGACGTAGACGCAGTCATGGTCATCATCATTATACATCACCTACTTTGCATGATGTCTCTATTAATGACTTGCTGCCATTTATACAAAAGCCGTTAGATATTCATCACATTCGCACGAAACTTTATTCTTTAACCCTTTCAAAACTTTATTTGCTGTTCAATTTATGTTTGGAAACCACTGTTACAAACCCTCATTCAAACCAAACAAACTTACAGCTATCATTTCGGATATTCCAAGTCACAGACTTTTCAAACCAGTTCGCATTGGAAAAGATGAAAAAGAGAAAAGATCTTTTCTTAAACTTTCCTTTGCCAACAAAGGTCTCGATGGTGTCAACTTAGGCAATATCCTTCATCATAAATTAGTTAAGGGCCTCGGTGGCCGAGTGGTCTAAGTAGTTACTACTGTAATCACTAGGCAGTCAACACTGAGGTTGTGAGTTCGAACCCCGCTCGTGCGGGTGCACTCGACTCCAATCTTAATTGACTAGGATTGTCAGTTTTCCTATCGAAGGTCGGTGGTTTTTTCCGGGCACTCCGGCTTCCTCCACCAATAAAAACTGGCCGCCACGAAATAGCCCAAAAGCTGTGCTTAAAAGTGGTGTTAAAACACCAAAAATCAAAATCAAAATCATAAATTAGTTCAGTCGAAAATACCTCCTTATTTTAAAGATCAGTCTTTACCAATAATTTCTTATACCTATACCAAACCAATTGCAACTAAAATTTTCAATTACAAACACGTTTTGCAGGATCTCAACATTGACGACTTCAAATCTAAAGCTCTTGATTGCACCTGTGCTATTTCCCAATTCACATATAATCCGGCTGGCCACGTTATTACCGGAGACGTCAACATTGTCATTAACACTTCCCTGCAAAATTTGTTATCCAAAGGTCCGAAATATCGTGAGCCTAAATCCATCACTTGGAAATACAACTTCAAAATACTGATGGATTCATTCGAGGATTATGCCAGACAATGGGCTAAACGCGAGAAAGAAGATGTAGATACGCTTTCCGTATGGATTAAGGCTGTGAGGTTGTTGATACAAATCCGAATTAAGAAACTAAATGGATCTATCAATACCCACGCTACGTCAATTTTTAAAGACCCAAATGTTGCAAAACACTTGTCCTACCTCCATGACAAATATGTTGTTGTCCCCGCAGATAAAGCCCCAAACAACATCGTTTTTGTGTGTAAATATCATACATAAACTGCTTGATAAATGAATTAGGTATTGACAATTCATTTGGAAACTCAACATATACCCTCACGACACTTACCAAAGAGGAAATCCTGGATAATCATATGTCTGTTCTATGTTCCTTTGGAATTTCAACCAAACATGAAGAACTGGATCTTCCATCACTGTATTGGATACCTAAACTACATAAGTGTCCTTACAAACAACGGTATATTACTGGGTCTGCCAAGTGCTCAACGAAACCTTTTTCTAAATTATTAACATCTATTTTATCAGCAATCAAAGCCGGGCTCCAAAGTTATTGTGAAACTGCCTATTCTAGAGGTGGCGTGAATCAGATGTGGATACTAAAAAATTCCAAAGATCTTTTAGAGTACATACAATCTAAGACTCTTTCATCTTGCAATAGTATTGAAACATTTGACTTTTCTACACTTTACACAAGTATTCCCCATTCCAAACTAAAAGACAAATTGAAAGAGTTGGTATTACTTTCTTTCATTAAAAAGAATGGCGAACGTAGATACAAGTATCTTGTCTTGGAGAGGGATAAATCCTACTTTGTAAAGAATCACTCTGATTCAAACTAAAAATTCTCTGAAACTGACATTATCAAGATGCTTGATTTCTTGATTGACAACATATTTGTTACGTTTGGAGGACATGTTTTTCAACAGACTGTCGGAATTCTAATGGGAACCAATTGTGCCCCTCTTCTTGTCGACTTGTTTCTTTATTATTATGAGGCTGACTTCATACAAGAACTTCTTAGGAAGAAAGATAGGAAGTTAGCAATATCCTTTAACTTTACGTTCCGCTATATTGATGATGTTCTCTCACTAAATATTACAAAATTTGTTGACTATGTTGAACGAATCTATCCCATCGAACTAGAGATAAAGGATACTACAGATACAGTTAAGTCTGCCTCATATCTTGACTTACATCTAGAAATTGACAATGAGGGTCGGTTGAAAACAAAACTTTACGACAAAAGAGATGATTTCATCTTCCCAATTGTGAACTTTCCATTTCTATGTAGCAACATTCCAGCAGCGCCTGCATACGGAGTATATATCTCCCAATTGATACGATATTCCAGGGCTTGTATTTCCTATCATGATTTCCTTGATAGAGGATTGCTGCTCACAAGGAAGCTATTAAACCAAGAGTTCCAAATGATGAAGTTGAAGTCATCCCTTCGTAAATTTTACGGACGCCATCACGAGTTGGTTGACCGTTATGGAATAACCGTTTCACAGATGATATCGGATATTTTCCTTATGTCGTAACTACAATACCCTTCCCTTTTCACGAATATGACCTACCGAATTAGACTAGTTACCGGATTTGAAATAACATAAGCAACACGACGGACGGGTGCCACATGTAGAGCAGGATCTGCTTTCCCTTCCGGAGCACCTGAGATCACCCCCAGTTTTTGGTGGGGTTCTTATTGCTTAGTATTTAGTTTTCTATGTTGTGTCATCTGTACTATTATTTGTCTGTTTGTCTTTTTATTTTTGGCCATGGTGTTTCAGTTTGTTTTCGATCTATGAGTTTGACTGTCCCTCTGGTATCTTTCGTCCCTCTTTTATTGAATATCCGTTTCACAGATGATAGCGGATATGTTCCAATTGTCGTAACTACAATCCCGTCCCCCTTTCCCCGAATGTGACCTATTGAATAAGACTTAATACCGGGTTTGTACTAACATGAGCAACACGACGGTTGCCTCATGTGGAGCAGGATCTACTTACCCTTCCGGAGCACCTGAGATCAACCCCAGTTTTTGGTGTGGTTCGGATTGCCAAGTCTTTAGTTTTCTATGTTGTGTTTTGTGTACTGTTGTTTGCCTGTTGGTCTTTTTCTTTTTTAGCCATGGCGTTGTCAGTTTTTTTTTTACGTATGTAGATATAAGAAGATGTTGTATGAGTGCCAATGAGACAACTCTCCATCCAAGTCACAATTTGTAATAGTAAACCATTATAGGTCGAAGTGTTTGAATGTCCCTTTGGTATCTTTTGCATCTCTCTTCTTGAACAATCTTATAGTTACTCTTAAAGGGATCTTATTTAACCTGTTACAAGGCAAAATTTTATCGAACATTTTATCGAACACAATGGATTCATGGGAGAATAAAACTGTTTGGTAAATTAATTTACACAATAAACCAATGATCATTAAAATTTCGTTGATAGTTAACCAGTAACCATGGTAACAGTAGATAGAAAGACCAATAGTTAAATTGACGCCTAATGATCCAGCACATCATAATAATGAACTGTTGAAATATAAAGAATTATTTTACGCTGACTTCCACGTAAAGTCAATTGAAGATAGATTTGAATGTTCGTCTCTCGTGATTTAAGGTTAACTTATAATCTGCATCAAATGAAACCATACACCACAAAGAAAAAAATACGATACCATTTTCATGCAACATTTTACTTCTTCATTTATCTTCAGACAACAAAGAAGTTAATTCTATTTCATTTTCGATATGTAGTTTATCTGACTTTCCCAGATTTTGTGAGAAACCAATCACGTATTAGTCACATGATACTGTGTAAATGAAATGAATCTATCAATATTGAATGAATTTGGTTAATACCAGTTCAATTACAAAGGTTCCATTTTACACGTAGTTACGTAAAATCAATCGGACATTGACCAAACAATTTGTATGAGAAATGAATTGCATCAGATCATTCTTCGAGTTCTGACTTAGAAATTATTTAGTGTATTTACACACACAGAAATCAAATAACCGAATAATTGACATCTCTAGGCCACATTATTGCTTCCACAAAGGACAAGTACAAACATCAAGACTAGTTATCAATGATCCTATAAAGAGACGTTCAAATATTTGACACCGACACCTTATTTTTAATCAACATCATAAACCCGAAAAATGGATTGGCTGTTTTCGTATACGTCCAATGGAAGATATTTTATGAAAATTTGCGACGAAAAAATATAAAAGAAGCATGATCAATACACAGTTACAAGGTTTCTGACTTTGAACATGTGGGGTTCTAAGTATTCAAATATATACTTTATTTTGTATTTATATTTTACAAACACAAATATATAATACATAAAATATCAATTGAGAAAATTACGTACTAAGCTTATTAACAGGTATGTGTAGTGAGAAAAAAAGTTCAGGTTACATCTACTGAGTTGTTATTTTTTTCTCAGAGGTCACGTAAGAATATTTAATAAATACAAATGTATTTAAATTTGAAGCAACAGTTGTGTCTTGCAACGGATTTGAGAATATATCCATAGAAAAGGTTCTTTTACAATCAGAGACATGACATTCTTCGAAAAGTGAACGGCACGTTGTTGCGTTATAAACATCCAGGCAACAAGCTACGAGAGTAATTTTAAACGTCCGTTTTATGACAACACGTTTATATTCTTAAGAATAAAAATTGCGAAAAAGAATATAAGCTTGCATTTCCTATCATGACAGAAGGTTGTTGCTTACAAGGAAGCTATCAAACTGATGGAGTTGAAATCATCCCTTCGAAAATTTTACGGACGCCATCACGAGTTGATAGACCGTTATGGAATATCTGTTTCACAGATGACGGATATGTTCCAATTGTAGTAAGCACAATCCCGTCCTCTTTTCCTCGAATGTGATCTAACGAATTAGACATAACCGGGTTCGTACTTACGTCAGCAACATGCCACAAGTGGAGCAGGATCTGTCAACTCCCGGAGCACCTGAGATCGTCCCCAGTATTTGCTGGGGTTCGTGTTGCTTGTTTTTTAGTTATATTTGTTGTGTTTTGTATACTGTTGTCTGTCTTTTGGTCGTCTTTGGACATGTCATTGTCAGTTTGTTTTCGACTTATGAGTTTGAATATCTCTTTGGTATCTTTCGCCTCTCTTTTAAACATCGTCATGAAAGATGCAACATACTTTTAGCATGAATGCACAAAATAATAACTATATTTTTCCTATCTTGAAGTAAGCGCTTTCATTTTTTGTAAATCTATGTAACCTTAACCAATGAACCTGTTATCAAGGTTATAAAAGCTTTGCATGTTTATTATAAATGCATCTTTACACTGAAATACAACTTACGACAAATGCATTCAATTTCTAATGGAATTTCTAGATGGTATATGGCGTGTCAATATGTCAATAAAATGTGTATCATTTTCATTTAAATAAACTATTGCAACAGATCGTAAGATATAAAAAGAATTTGCATTAATTTCTTTACACAATTACTGTTGTACTTTTATCTCTGTACAATGACCCAGTCATTTAGCAACATCAGGATAATATGTTGTTTCCCTTGAACACGAACGACTGCCAGAAATGATTTGTATAATCATAGTGGAAGAGAACAAGATAATTCCGTATTTAGCGGATAAAAATTAAGTTGTCAAATAATTGCAAAAAACAAATTGCGTGTAAGATTCTTGACACGATCTAGCACAAATTAACCTGTTTCTAAATAAAATTTGACAGAAATACATTTTAATCAATTGTTTTAAATAATTCAGTCGACAGTAAGCTTATTTAATATTTAAATCATTGATACAAGCACAAGAAAAATGATTCTGATCTAGTTTCGACGTATCTGTTTCTCGTTGAACTTTTCAGACTGAATTTATTGAATTATCGTTATTTGCGTATCACATGTACAACTAGATAATCGGAAATACAACGAAAGACACAACTTTATTTATGCCATGTTAATACATATCGACGGAAGTTTTGAACACGTGCATTCTAGAAAAAAAGCTTAAAATACAGCATGCACTTTTAGTAAAGATTGACCTGCACATATAATTAACAGTTTTTTTTTTAATTCTACAAAATTCACTGCATTCTTTTGCAATTATGCCAGTCTATCTAATTTATATGAATAAAGAAACGTTTAAAACATTCTAGTTGTATAACATAGATATCGTAATTATCTTAAATGAAATTATCATGAAACATTTCTATAACTCACGCATGCATGCATAAACAAATGACAATATATACGCTTCATATGATCTTGGGGGGGTTATTCCCCTCCATGACGAAACCCTAATAATGATGCCCATTGTTGTTCGATTGTCGTCCAATTGACGTAAATCCTAAATCTCCTACGATTAAATTAAACATTATGGCGTAGAAATCGTGGCATCAAAACGTCCTACGCATTTGATAATTGTAAGATAACTAAAACGGTCATTATAACCGCAAGATATATTGAGAATAAGCTCAGAATAAATTGCATTAGTGTTTACAGAAAATTGGATTTTTCAGTAAGAAGATTTTATCCAAATATTTGTTTATTATCCTTTTTTAAAAGGTGAATAATCTTATGTTCATTTTGGGTCCTAATGCCAGTCCGGTATTACACTAGGTGTGTTGTGAGTTTGTCTGTAGACGCTTATGTCACAATTTTTATGCCTTGTTTGAATAACATTTTGATCTAGTTTCCAAAATAGCCACGGGTGATTTTCGGCGTTAACGTCACACATGGAATTATATGATAGGCATTAAGGTAAGGACAAAATGGTACTTCCGTATATACATATGATTCGTCTCCTTCCCTTACCATAGACGCATTCAGATTGAGTCTGGGTCACAAACCTTTTTTAGTTATATAATGTTAAAGACTTAACAGACAAAAATAAACGTAGTATAAATATATTTCTTGTAATTTGTTTTGCTAGGTCAATACAGATGTTACTATTGGTTAATTTGAACAGAGAAAGCTGTAGTTCTAGACTTCAGTGTCAGTTATCACAGAATAATATGTCAAAACCTCTCCTTTGTTCCAAATATATTTGAAAATAGATCATGAATAATGAATCACAATTCGGTTAAATGTTAACAGCGACGTCTTTTTTCAGTTTTAAAAGTTTATTATCCTTTTCCAGACGGTAATCGGTCATGTTTACGAGGCATTGTAAAGGTAATTGCAGTTCAATCGCGATCTTTATTTTTCTTTATGTTCTGCTCTTTTTGATCACAGTTGAAGAGCGCAACCAGTTGTTTTTCTATGTTCTATGCTTCCAAAATACCGTATATATCTTTTCTTTGTTTTATTTTCTACAAACAGCAAATGTATAAATAAAATTCTTTCAATGTTATTGAACGATAAAAATGAACAACAGGTCTAAATTAAATTTAAAATTTATTTCAGATTTTTATAACTTAAAAAATACAATAAAGAATTGGTATATTTTTCAGAAGAAAAAAAAATACAATTAAAGATCGATACCGTTTTTCAGAACCATTTTGTCATATTGAAAACCTGAATACAAAAAAAGACATTTTCTAAAATACAGAGGATTGATTTATTTAAATGAAATTACCGTTAAAAACTTTAAACCTTCCTATTTTTGTAACATAGAACCACCTATAATTTCTTACACATACATGTACAATGTATAACAAATTCAGTTGAAGTTCAAAATTTTAATAATGCATGTCCATAAGACATCAGTATAAAAAATTATTCTCCTTCAACATGTCACTGTGAAACATCGAAGGTAAGCTATGATCCCTATCATCATGTAACTATATTACAGCAGAACTTAACAACGTTTAGAACCGAGAGGTTAGAAATTTTGAGAAAAAGTCCAAATATCGCCCTCCGTTGAAAATAAATTGGTAAGAGTGTTGTCAGGTCTTGAAAGGTCAATCTTTATTCCTATTGTGGAAATTGGTGTAAACGTGAGAAATCTAACAATATTCACTTAATTCCTATTTGAACCAAATGGCTAAATATTGTGAATATTCAATCATCACATTTCCAAAATAAATTAGATAAATATTTTAAAGGGTTAGTAAAACGTCCGTTTCTAGGATTAAAAACAAACTTCAAGGACTCGCAAAGCGTTTTGTGTTTGTACCGGTCGACAAGGCAGCCAACAAGTTGCTTGTGATTTAACATAAATACTACATGGAAGTTCTAAAAAATGAAATGATAAATTCTTCGTTGCAGAGAGAGTCAAGTAGTTAACAATCATGTCATTATAACATCTCAGCTTAAGAACTTTTTCTGGACATATCTAGTTCCTTGCTCTGTATTGGCTACCTACACTACTCAATAACCCGCAACATATCGTTTTCTATAACTAATCTTTATGTGATTTAAAGTTTTTTATTCAAACGTCACTGATCAGTCTTATGTAGACGACACGCGAGTCAGGCGTACACAATTTAAATCCCGATATCTATGAGCAGTTTATTAGGGCCCCGCCGAATGGCGGACGCCCTATAGTGACCAGTCTGTCATTCCGTCCGTCTGTCTGTCCGTCCGTCCTTAACAAATTGTGTCCGCTCTATATCTTGAGAACCGTTATGATTTCAAAGTTTATACTTGATATGTATATAAACCAACACCAGAGGGTGTGTCATAATTTATGTACAACTTCCTCGGTCAAAGCTCAAGGTCAAAAACTTTGGCTTCAGTTGACAACCCCATGTCCAATGATAAAGATACAAATTTTTTACCACACATTATTCACAGCGCGGCCTGCAGAGATGGCTCCCATCTCAATGATATCTAGTTTAACTAGTTCCCATACTGGTATCAAATATTTGTTATAAAGATTCCAAAAATAATGATATTTCTTATTTTTGGATGAAAAAAAACCTGCTTGTTTTTTTTTTTAGATAAATTACATGCTGTTTGATGGTCCTCTTAAATCGACTGATGGTTACGACTTTTTTACTCTCTACAATATACTTCAACACAATCGGTTTAAAACTGTTTAAATCTGATTGCAAATTTATTTAAATAATTTATTGCAAACGCCATCACAAGCTCGTGTTTTTATATTGAAATTAAATAACTCGAGTTGAAATCAAGCAATTCATACCTATTATTCTAATGGGAAATATTCTCTTTGTTTTAAATGGAAACTGTGCGACTCTTTTTATCTAGTCTTTTGCATATACCAGTATGACGTCATAAGTCCTGTTTAGGCGTCAGACTTTATCACTTAAACGACAACCACTGAACTACAGGTTTCTAACCCATAATGAATGTGGAGGGGTTAAACATGTTTGAAGGCACCAACCCTTCCCTAACCTGGGATAAGTGTGGTACAGTACAACATTAAAACGAACTATAAAAATCAGTTGAAAAAGGACTCAACTCATCATATCGATAAAAAGCAGAAAAGCATCTAACAAAAACACAGATCGGACGTGGCAAGATATTGGTACATCCCTCAGAACAAAAAAAAATCACATTGTAAAGATTTGAGACTACTCACAGTTACTGACAGCTTCAAAGCCAAAACAACTAAAACAAAATCATGTATCTAAGACTAAAATACCAATTAGTACACATCCAACATCCAATGGATTTAGTGTAAAGATGTTATTAACAGTCGGAAAAGTTCGTAATTTTTTGTGTGGAGTTTCTCGTGTAAAAATGAAATATCTTAATCTAGGAAAGGATAGTTATAACTGTTTTTATTTGGTTTATTTAAAGTAGATTCCTTTGGGTAAATTTCGGCAGTATACACAGAGAATTATTGATTATTTAACGAAAAAATATCATCCAGATAAATGTAAGTGTTGTTGAACTTATCAATTGAATGGAATTTAGACGGGTTTTATTGTGTTTGGTCATAAGCTGTGATTCATAACAGTACATGAACAAGTCTGCTACTAAAAGGGCACAATTGGTGCACATAGGAATTCATACAACCTGTCAATAAACTTACTGAATACTTAATTGCCAAAACTAACATGAATGTTGTCAAGGAGAACATTTAGAACTTAAATTATCTCATCACACATCCAATAGGTATACCTAGCATATTAACGTGTGTCATAAGAAAGAAAGACTTTATTTGAATTGCAGCAAATAAATTTGGAGTATGATTTTTCAAAAGACCATTTAATTCGATAGGAAAACTTTTGTTTGATTAGTTTGTGGGGAAGTGTAGTATAAAGACAGGAAAGGTCAAAACTGTCAACCAAATCAAAAGGACCACCAAAAACATGTAATTTACCTCGAACTTCCAAAGAATGTTTAACACCCCAAAAATAGTTAATTCCACTATTTTCACATGTTTTATTACAAAAGGTAATGATAAGTTCTTTGATAGTAGTTACTGAACTGGTTATAAGTACAGGAAGATTAGTAGTGGAACACTTACTAGAGGCTGAGATGAAACGATACTTTACGTGTTTTTGGTGTAGTTTAAGTAAGCAATACATAGGGGGGACCTTTAAATGTTCAGAAGAGGCATGAAGCTGAGATGTGGTAGTGACATGATTATTAACTATTTGACTCTCTGTGGAGCACACGGCCTTGAATGTAGTTGAATGTATAATTTTATTCTTAAGGACTTCCATGTAGTATGTACGTTATACCACCATCACGTGCACACTGAACGCATTACTACTTTTGATTTATTTCTATATTATTTTCGAAATGTGATATGCGAACATCAACAACATTCAGACATTTATTCAAATAGGAAGCAAGTGACGTTATGTTAGATTTCTCCCGATTACACCCATTTTTACAATAGGATGAAAGAGCATCTTTAATGACCTGACTACACTCTTTCCAACTTATTCTCAACGATGGACGACATTTTTTCAGAAAGTTTATAACCTCTTGGTCTTGGACAATGTTGAGGTCCCCCTGTAAATACATGGCCATAGGGATCATATCTAAACTTCGATGTTTCACAGTCTCATGTTGAAGGAGCATTATTTTCTATACCGAAGTCTGTTTATCGGTACTTACATTGATTATTTTTTTATCGATTGAACCATAATCAAATACATATTGCTTTACAGCCCTGAAAATTTATTGTCCTTCATCCTGTCTATACTATATACTTTTGAAGAAGGTCATGATTTTCTACGACTATTTATGATGTCTTCACACTAAATCCGTTGGACTGATTGATACATTAGTCTAGAAGAACATGATTTATCTATAATTTTTAACTGGCTTCAACTACCTTTCAAGTACCTTTTAGTATATAGTGACTTTGTATATTTTGTCTGTATGGTAAGTGTTTAAATGCTTCGTGTCAATCTGACGATTCAAGCCCTTTTTAAATGATGATTAGTTTGTTCTTACTTGTTCTGACACCACTGTCCCAGGTTGGTGGGAGGGTAGAGTGCTTACACACATTTTTAAAGGAGGCTCAAGGGCATAAATTGAAAATACAGTTTTTCCTTATAATTTGTTGATTGAAACCTCTTAACATATGGATTAAAAAAATGTAATTGAAATAGGGGTCAGCGACCATCTAAGAAAGTTAATGACTGCTAAAAAAATAGGGTTTTTTCCTCTTAATTCATACAATTTTTACAAAGACTAATAGGGAAAATTGCAACAGCGTTATCTTTAACCTAAAACATTAACAGAACAGAATTACAGATTTCTATTGAACTTTCTATTCTAAGAAAATTATAAGTGAAGTTCAGAAAAAGAAACAAATCAGGGTCACTGATCTTTTAAGAGAGATAAATCACTTAAAGAGTGAAACTGGCTATTTTTGATAAATTCAATTTTTTCTCCCGTTTTTAGCCAAAACTATATAAAATGAAAACCTAACTTTGGTTTACAATACCTCTTAGTGATATGCAGGCCTACATTGAATTTTAGGTCATATGGTCAAATTGTAAGGTCAAAGCTCAAGGTCATGGCATTTGTAAATTAATGTTATTTCATAAATTCATAAAGTGTTTTTTATGAGATCATTTGATTAATACATCAAAGTTTACAGATATACTTTAATACATTATGTGAAATAAGAAGTGGAAGGTGGACCTGAATGATAATATAATTCAATTGTCAAAGTCAGCATTGTTCAAATAGTCAAACTTGGATTGTAGGGAACAGTCTAGATAATTTAAAATACCAAATATTTAGAAGGAAAAAATGAAAACAACACGTTATGAATTTAATGCGTCCGAAGCGCTTTTCTGGATTTACCTTCGTCAGAAAGGCTCAAAGCCAAATATTTGAAAGCCAAAGATGTACAAATCCGAAACAGTTGAAGAGTTATATAATCAAAAATGACCTAAAATAATTGCCAAATCCTTCTAAGGCCAACTTTGCCTGAGGGTGTGGAAGCCTTAGTTTCTTTATAATAAGGAAAAGTACGAAACTTTTATAGATTATGATCTACAGAGAAAAATGCTCCTTATTAGATCTACTGTCAATAGGAAATACAAAATAACAAGATGTACTAGTTCACTAGAAGATTAGATAGCTAAACAAAATTGATTCCCCCTCTTTTCCCCCCAAGTCTGACATGGGAAACCTCAAACATTAATTCCATCAAAAAATAAAATAGGTGCATAATGGCATTTGAAACTATGATTCTCTGAAGACTTCATGACTTATGTTACACTTTTTTGGTTTTTGTACAAAAGTTAAAGGGTTAGATTAATATGTAGTCTGTGTCTGTCCCAAGTCAGGAGCCTGTAATTCAGTGGTTGTCGTTTGTTGCTGTATATCATATTTTTTTGTGTTGTGTACATAAATCTGGCTGTTAGTTTTCTTGTTTGAATTGCTTTACATTTGTCATTTCGTTTTAATAACTTAGTATGTGGTCTGGGTTTTGGTCATTGTTGAAGGCCATAGGGAGACCTATAGTTGTTACCTTCTATGTCTTTTGGTTTCTGGTAGAAAGTTTTTTAATTAATTGGGATAAATGCAAAACTTAACCGGATAGGGATGAACGTACTTATGGAGTGACAAGGGTATATCTATATAATCCATCCACATTTGTGGCAGGGCATAAAAAAAAATCCAATCTTTGTATCTACTTCAAAAACAAATAACAACATGCAGTATAGGTGACAAAAATATTTATTTATAGGCATATTTAAGTACCCATACATTACTTATCCAGTTTACATAAATTCCAAAAACAATTAACCAATAAAAGTGTTGAAAAGCATGGTTTGATTAGCAGCAGGCTAACTTTGCAGGCTTATTCCAATCATACAACCTTATAAATTTATGACTTTGTAAATTATGTGTAAATATGTGTTATTGCCTAAATTGACCAAAAAAAGTTTTCAATCATACATGGCCAGAGACCATTTCATACTCATGTGGTATGATATTTGTATCTTTTTTTCCATTCAAGGTACATTAAATATATGTGGAAGGATTATTTAAACAAAACCTAAAAAAGTTTAAATTGGTGGAAAAAATAATATTTTCATGTATAGCCGCCTTCATTTGAAAATCTTTTTTTTCAGGCACAGGCTCATATAACTCTTAATTATGAATAATTGTTATAAATCTTGAATCCTTGATACATTGAATGATTGTTCTATTGCTTTAAATACATGCTACATTATACATTAGGGCATTTAAAATGCAAATTTGTGCAATATCTAATTTTGTAATTCCCAAATCTTGATAGTTGAAATTATTAGATTAAATGTAAAAAATTAACACCCAAAGTTGAAATATAAAAATGGCCATAATGTCTATATATAGATTGTATTGTCATGAAGGTTTGTCAACTCTTTTATAATTCCCGAATCTAAGGTCATGCCAAGTTTAAAAAAAAATCGTCATTTTCTCTATTTAGTTCGAAAACACAATTATTTCATAGCAGAGGTGCATTTAGGGGGAAGGTACATATATGGTTAATGCATAGACTTTATTACATGTCCCACTCCAAACTTTGCCTACTTTGGGGGCCCTGGGCCTCCCTTTTTTTAAAATCCTAGATCCACATCTGTTTAGTGCATTACTTTTAGACAATAAATGAAAAAAAAAAAAAAAAAAAATAAAAAAAAATACTTGCAATAAAATTTTTATAGTGTAATGTACTACTTTTTGGAAAAATTATATCAAAATTATAGAATAGTTTACCAGCTACAAGATTATGTTAAGGGGGTCTATAATTCAGTTTGACAGCTCCATACATACTAAATTTTTTTTATCTTTTTTAACTGGACCAAAAAATAAAAAGGGACGAAAGATACCAGAGGGACAGTCAAACTCATAGATCGAAAACAAACTGACAACGCCATGGCCAAAATTAAAAAGACAAACAGACAAATAATAGTACAGATGACACAACATAGAAAATTAAAGACTAAGCAAAATCACTACTTTTCCTCATTTTGCATTGTTTTTACATGTAATGTAATCACTTTACTTACTATTTAATGCAAAAAATATATAGAGAAATAAATGAGAAAGGTGTATGAAACAAATTTGCAAGTTAGACACTGTCCACAGTAGGAACTATATTTGAAGACACTGAAAATCAAATGATGATAACTTTGTACCATGGCCAAATGTCAGACATTTCAGTTGACATGTCATATTTAACATTAAAAAAATGATATATTTCTTTAATACAGAGAGTTAAAGCGTTAATTATTATACTTTACAATTAAACATTAATCTATCAAAATAGAACGTTATAATGTGCACTATATTGTTTGCATTTGATAAATAAGTGACGCAGGGATCCTATATTATGCAGATCAATTGTATGATGGCATTCAAATGTAGAAATAGGGAAAGATCACACACTTTCGCTTCCCGTATGTTTATATGTACGTTCATTAATATGTAATAAAGAAATTTTAATAGTATCAAATCAGTGAAATAACATGGATAACCTTTTTTTTTGCCATTATGATAATTATTATAAGAAATATTATTCAATCCCAACTGATGAAACATAGCCTGATTTGAATTATTCTAAAATTTTAATTCTGTCATTGAAAAAGTGTACTGTTCTATCAAAACACATACTGGTATAACTTTATTAATTAAGGCATTTGACATAAGATTTTTCAAAGAGAACGAAATTTTAATCCAATAGCAAAGAGATTAAATATATAGTTCAATATGCAATTTCACCTCATCATTCAATATTCAACACAACTTAATACCGGTGTGTGCCAATTTTACAAGAATAATCCACATGCAGGGGCGGACCCAGAGTTTTTAAAAAAGGGGGTGGTATTCCTGCAATAATTAATTATATACAGCTGAACAAAATTATTAGTTTTTTGGGGATTGGAAATCAAAGTTTTTTCCGTTAAACAATGCATAGTCAAAAATGTATATAAAATGTTTAAAGAGTTCATGTTTTTTACCAATTTCTTAATTTCATTATATGAATTCCAGCGAGATTACTAAGTACCCAGTACAAACAGGAATTAGTGAGAAACATTGGTGGGAAAACGAGTATGTGACAATAGGAATCAGAGCAAAACAACTCATATTCAAATAAACTCGACTACTAACAGAGTAAATGAAAACTCTGTTTGCAAAAGAAACTCCTGCCCTTTCTCCCAAAAATCAAATGATCATTACACCTGCCAGACTAGACACTAAGGTCCGCAATTAAATGGTGATGTAGACAACACACCTGGACCATAAGGTCTGTAATGAATTTGTCAAAACCTTTACCACAAGTACCATGAGCTACATATATGGTTATAATACAGACTCATGGTTGTTATTTTTTTTCACAAAGTTAGCTGAAAATCATTTCCGTCAATTGTACGCTTTCAAATGATTTTATGGTCGTGAATCACTCTTGTGCTCGGATCATTAGCAGACGATGTATAATACTTACATTACAGTATATTCCTTTTGTTTACAAATTATTACATAAATTTTACGCATATTTCCTGGTCCTTTTGTAGTGTAAACAAATGAGAAACTGCCTCATAAGCTACTAAAATTAATCTCTTGTTCTATTATTTATAAATACGTTTCAGTACTCATGAAAAGCAGCCCACGTGTTCAAATATTATGAATTATCTTGTCTTTGTCTTCTCTCACCGGGAAGAACATGCCATTTTCCACCAAAACGGAAGTGCATTTGCAACAATGAAAAATGCAATAAAACATTCAATACTACTCTTTATTACTATGTACTATACTATGATAGTTACATTTTGTTCATGCAATAATTTCTTTCAAATATCACGTGCACTTTTACTTCTCATGTTTTTTTTAATCTTTATTCAATTATTCAATATTTATATACAATAGATATATTGCATATTACACAAATATCTTCACAAAACAATGGATAAAAAGAATAATGACATATATCATCAATACAATAATCAATAATTAAATGCTATGACATCTTCATTCTCTCGCACAAGAATATTATATTTTAAAAAGTGTTTCTCAAAAACATTTCTCTTACATCTCACACCACAAAAATGTTCATACAGGTAAGTTATATAATTATATAATGTTATAATTGTATAATATAATACGTGTATTTAAATAGTATGATAAGATCAACATTACTATTTAAATTTTTAAGTAAATTCCTTCTTTTGAAGATACAATATCTCGCTATAGATAACATGAAATTGACAAAACTTACATTCACACCAAATAAACCAAATATGAATACCTCTTCATACACTACATTAATTTTGTCGGAGTCAACATTATGAAATAAGATTAACAACTTTTGTTGCAGAAACATATGAAATTCTACTAGTTCAGGACATAATAAAAATAAATGAGTGATATTTTATACTTCCTTTTCACATACATCACATACATTGTAATTAATAAGTTTCATATTCATAAGTTTAGAGTTAGTGAAAATACAATGATGTACTATTTTGAAATATATCTATTAATATAGATGGTTCCCAGTAAAAATTGACATTGTTCCACACTTTACAAAGATCATTCTCTTCAACCTCAAAAACTTACGTCCACTTTTTATTGCAAACAGGATGCTGACATAGTCTACTAGTAAGTGATAAATGCAATTCTTTTGTAGAACACATAGAAAACTCTGACAATTTGTCTTTGAAAACAAAAGTAATATTTACAGACTTTTATTTCTCATTGTGTGCTTCGCTATACAAGTAAGTCACATATGGTTATAAATTGTGTACTATATAAACTTTATTGGTACACTATTCGCACGGTATGATTAAAACTAAAACAGCATAAATAACAATAAACTAATTAGAAGATAATATATTATTTGTTCTTATCATACTATTACATTACAACAATCATTAATTTGTAAATATTATTTTTATAAAGACTAATTAAGTCAATATTTTATATATGCTTAAAACCGCATATCTAAAGGGACGTAATCCATAACGTTTACAACATTACATAATTAAAATAAATTCATTCTTACAACTTGTGGAGAGAGTTTTACTGGCAAGGAAATAGGCACAGCATACAAGTTTCAAACTCTACATATTACTACATTAATAGAGTCCTAAAACCAAAATGTAATCATAAACATTCGGACTCGTAAGATACTAAAATATACAATCTGACAAAATAATCAAGTTCATTCATAGTTAAACTTTTATCATTACAGTGTATAATATAAGTCTACTAATGAATATCAACATTTACACTTTTCCTTATGTTGTTTAATATGCCGCCATTTATGAAATATCAATTATCTGTGTAAATATTTAAATAGCTATGCTAAAAGTAAAATAAAAAAAATACCGAACTCCAAGGAAAATTCAAATCGGACAGTCATTTATCAAATGGCAAAATTAAAAGCTGAAACACATCAAACGAACGGAAAACAACTGTCACACTCCCGATCCGGCACAGACACCCCTTATGCAGAAAACTGTGAATCTAACCCGGCTTCACAGCCAGCCAAACCCATCACCCGCATGACAGTCGCATAAAATTCCATTATATTGACATCAATGTGTGAACAAAACAAACAGACATAATAGGTAAAAATGTCAAAAATAGGGGTACAGCAGTCAACATCGTGTTATAATCTTATCACTATAAAAACAAACAAATAATCAACAAAGATTAACAAAATGGCATATAGACAAAGCACATAACCAAAAATGAAAGAAAAGAATACAAAAATGACCACAGCACAACACATTGGCGGGATGAAAAAGTACCGAGCCACGCTAAAAGGATGTTACCAAAAAATGACTAAACAGTAAAGGTTATTAATTTACAAAGACAAAAAAAAACAAAACACAATAACACGTAGTTGAGATGATACACAACGTCAGTACATAGTATTTGCAACATTAGTATACCGCTGTTCAAAAGTCATAAATCGATTGAGAGAAAACAAATCCGAGTTACAAATTAAAATTGAGGGAAACACATCAAATATAAGAGGAAAACAACGAAATAACAGAACACAGAAGAAGTGCAACAAAAACAAACAACAATGCAACATTCATAGAAACGAACTATTATATAACAACTGCTATATTCCTGACTTGGTACAGGACATTTTAAGAAAAATGGTGGGTTGAACCTGGTTTTGTGGCTAGCTAAACCTCCGCGCGTTATGGCAATGTTAAATATACCGCTAAAATGACAACATTACATGACGGGAACAGAGTACAAATAAATGCAAAAACAACAAAGACAGAGAAATACATAAATAAATAATATAATAATACATTTTGAAATGTTAACCACAGAATAACATGTATTATTTGTGAAATTGATACGGAATATTTATCAACTAAGTCTTGGTATCTTCCGAGGAACTTTTTTTTAGCATGCTGATCACTTGTTCCTCTTTGAAGCATGTATTACCTTTTTGTTCACTATTAACAAAATATGGTATCCTAAAGTAATAACTTTATAGCGTATGCTACCATTTTTATATTTAAAAGCATTGTGGATGATTTCTTTTAGACGATTTTTCAATTTCACATAGGGAATGGTGGTATACAGGGTTGAAGAATCAAAAGTTTTGATAGAATTAATGTCAGAGAAAGATAGAGATTTAAAATATCCAGAAGTTCTTTAGAGTTTTTTTCAAAATCCACATATGGCTAATACCACTACGAGAGTAAACAGTTTCACCGTATTTCGGAAGACCTTCTTTCACTGCGGACAGAATTTTTGTCAATCTAAGGGACAATTCCTTCTGTAGAACATGCATATGAGCCGGCAATGAACTGTTGTTTGTACGGAATTTTGTTAAGCTTAGGTATCCAATACAAACAAGGTAAATCCTCACATTTGCTGTTCAATGTAGTGTTCATTGAAACCATGAAGGACTTATGATTCACCAAGATCTCATCCTTGATATGTTTTTGTAAGTGGGATTACCTGAGTGCTAATTTATTCCTAACTCTTTCACAAGACACTCAAAGAAGTACGATTTACATACAAGGTTCAAAAGATTTTGAAAAATAAGTTTTTCCTGTTAAGTTGCTAGTGAAATCTGGAGTCGTGATTAACTTATTACATGTCTTACACGTACTCCTCTTTCTTTTTATATGTTTACAAGTAGAAATGATAGTTTATTCACTTGTAGCAGGTGTCTTTAAACAGTCGAAAATATTAACGGTACATGGTTTTAATTTTCGAAAAGTATCTAAATTTTTAAAGTAATAATTAACTTCTGTCTGTATATAAGTCAAATTTGGGGTCTCCCGGAGGATATTCCATGGAACACACAATTCAAATGCTACCGTCTTCCGTGTAGCGGAAGAGGACCTTGGTAACCCGGGTAACGTCCTAGCCGGTTTGTTCTTTGTATTATTTGTGTTCATCATGCATTAAGCTATCATGTATTATTTGTGTTCATCATGCATTAAGCTATCAAACTTACATAAATCAGTAAATTTGTGTCCACAATGGACGAAAACAATAACTATAAAGTATATAGGTAAATATAAATCATGACACACAATTCATATGACTGCCATTTTCAAGTTCCCGTACATATCTACCTGGGTCAATACAAAGCAATCTAAATTGACCGCCAAATCACAATAACCAATCAAATACGATATTTTAAGCAAAGCCCCTTCTGAATATTCATAAAATCACTGTAAAAAGTAAAGTGTATATTTCCTTTCAATTATCAATATGGAAATAAATAATTATATTTCTTTTTCAAAATTCAAGATATAAACTTTTATATTAAGTTCAATTAATTTAAACTACTTAATAAAGATATTTTTACTATTATCTAAACAGACGTAAAAATGACACTACTACATTTATAATAAAAAAAAAATTAATTGTTATTGCCAATTACGGCAAAAGGTATGACTAAAGATATCAATGCGCAACATCCTGCACAGAAGTCGCGAAAATTTAAACCCGTGAGCCCCCTTAATATTCTATATAAACCTGTCTGTAAATCCGATGTTGCATTGTTTGTTGCTTTTCATATTTGTTTTGGTTAATTGTTGTGTATTCAATCAGGTTTTCCCGTCCTGTCAAGGCTTTTATAGATGATTATTCGGCGTGTATTTTGCCAGTTATTTGAAGCCGTACGCGTACGATGACCTATAGTTGCTTAAGTCTGTGTCATTTGATTCCGGTGAATAGTCTTTTTGGCACTCCCCCTATTTTTATACTAATAAATGGTTCTCTTCAAATTACGTCTAAAGCGTCACAGTAACTTCAAAAAAATCAAGGTCCCCTGTAATAACATAACCATAGGGATCATATATAAACTTCGATGTTTCACAGTCTCGTTTTTTTTATACTGGCGTATGTTCATCGGTACTTACATTGATTATTTTTTTATCAATTCACAGTTATTCATTATAAATTACAGACAGGTTTAAAGATTAAGTGGTCATAAAAAGGATGAAAACAATGGTGACTGCTGTATCCTAATGTTAGACATTCTTACCTATTATGTCTATTTGTTTTGCTCACACATTGTTGTCAATATGATGGAATTATATATAACTGTCATACAAGTGAGAGGTTTAGCTAGCTATAAAATCAGGTTTAATCTACTATTTTCTACATAAGGATATGCCTATAACAAGTCAGGAATATGACAGTTGTTTTCCATTCGTTTGGTGAGTTTGAGCTTTTGATTTTTCCATTTGATAAGGCAATTTCTGTTTTGAATTTTCCTGGGAGCTTTTTTTGTGCATACATTGTAACTGCTTGGAATTATTTCAGAAGCAACTGATTTGACATATTTATTGAAAAAGTACTTCTGTTGAATTCTTCCAATTAATCTTTGGTTGGCCAACATTTGATCCTCTCAGGTAAATAACTATATGAACCTTGAAAATAACCTTTGCACTAAATAGAACTATCTGTTGATTTCTTCTGTGTACAAATATATTTAGTGTTTCTCCCACTCAACTCCTGGCCGTATTGATAAATACGGTATAAGTGCATTGCGATTCCTAAAAAAAAAGAAGAAAAAAAATCAGTGAGACTTTTGTCACATATTTTGACCCTGTATGTAAATCTCTACATAAAGCTTAAAGTGCAGTTTGTTCTGAAAAGAGCTATCTGTTGATTCTTCAATATACGAATATTTATATATAGATGGTCTTACATTCTGCTTCCTGGGGTAAGTGAAGAATATTATTTCAGTGTTTTTGATTTATAAAAAAATATTTTGAAACACTTTTTGAAACACTTTTCTCATTACGATTAATGAAAATAACACTTAAAATAATTAATGTAACCGATGCGCTTTTCTTAACCAGGAACGATCAAACTCTAAAATTTGATGTCTATGGATGTACAAATGATTAAATATTTGAGGAGAATAAAAGCGAACATTAAAAAGGAAAGCTAAATCCACCTAAGGTCAAGTTTCCACATTTAGATATTTTCTCAATTATTTCTAAATTTATTGACGGCAAATCTAAGAGAGGTACGCAATAAATCATGTCAGTGCCGAAGAGCTGAGCTGACAAACGGTATATTTTTCACAAACTTAACAAATCCATAGTTTAAAGTCGTTGTAACTTTCAGATCCAGAAGATTGACGGATTGTTAACCTACCGTCATGTGACAACTATGTCCCATTATTTTACTTTTAATAAAATTGCTTCTGATAGTTGATTCTAAATTTTTAGAAAAATTTGTAAGAGCCACAATTTACCGTAAACTACAGAATAACATATTGTATGTGGACTACAGTCATATGTTCTACCTTAAGTTATATATATAGCACGTCTTTTACGAATTAACGCATTTAATTCACGAAAACCGTAGCTTTGAGTGGATTAAATATGTTAATGAGTAAGGCGTGGCTGTATATGGTTTGTAACATTAATGGGCGATGACACTTGTCAAAGGTTAAACTTAACTGTACTTTTCATGAGTTAATATGTCATTCAAATAGTGGCGCTTTCTATGACAAAACGTCTTTATTTTCAGAAAATTAGCTCATGGATAAGATTGTTTAGTAGGAGTTGATTTTACGATATATTTACTTGTAAATGAATTGTCGCGATATTTTCATCAACGTTTAAACACCAGAAAGCGGTGTGTGTGTAATTAATGGCACCCCCCCCCCCCCCGAAAATTCTTGACAGGATAGATGCAAAATCTTGTTTTATGTATACCATGTTGTCTGCTTTCAAAAAGCAATAGGACGCGTTGTTTTAGGAGAGTAAACAGTTGTGATTAGCAGGAAACGTTTTAAAACTTATTGTGAAGGTATTCTTCCTTTCCCAAAATCAGGGAAAACATTTTTTGATGGCTTGTTAATTGCGTAAGGTCAAGAGACAAATATCTTAACCATGCTCATTTCACGAAGATATACATGATTTGAAAAGTGAAGGAAATGAAACGACTAAACATCCAGTGACATATTTTTGGAATATTTATTTTGATTCGATAAAACAATGTATCCATATCGCCTCTTCGTTTATAGACCACGTTATTCCTTTCTGTAGCTCTCCTCGGGCATTTATTTGCTTAAAGTTTCCAGGACCAATTTTAATTTAGGGTTTGGTTTACAAGTTTGACTAGTGTTAGGATAAGGTCCTCTTCCCGAATTTATGCTTTTGATCATTGTTGTGTATGCATTTTACTTGAATTTATAGGGAAATTTATGGTCATTGATTTCATTGTTTACTAGGCCAAGGTGGCGGAGCCAGACTGTGCAATAACAACTTCTGAGATGAAGGCTAATGCACTGGTCTAAGCTCCTGCCATTCTTTGCCTTTCCTTTGATAAGCGGTCTACGACGGGATGGAAAAGTAAAATAATTAAAAAAATCATTCAGTTAGTGCACTCCTCTAAAAATAGAAGAAGTTAACTCACTCGAAGATCAAAGGAAAATTTACCATTTATGTTACAATTTGTATTAAAGTCCATTCTTTTATAATGATGTAAGACATACAGCATAGAGTTGATTAAAATGGAATAAAAGATAGCTTATTTTAACTATTCCTTTAGATAGAATATCTCAATTGCACAATTTGTATAATAAGGTTTGCCTACATTTATAATACATATTTATACTCTTTAGTCTTCTTAAGGGATTAAAAAAACAATTTGTATGCCTTCTTTCAATATACCACTTACTTGTAAAGACTCATCAAAACATACTTTTCGTAGACAATACCGACATGTTCATATTTATTTATTTTTTAATACCACAAACAAATTTAATGAATATATAATCATTACACTCCCAGTTGGTTGAATTACAATCTTTAAACAAGCTTATTTGTTATTAAAATATCCTCTGATCTTAATTGGTCTAAATATTAGAAGAATAGAAACCACTTTTAAAGATATCGAATGTACTATACGACAAATTTAGTTTTATGAGCAACATTCTGAGAGGGAGACACGTTTAAAAAACGTTGTTATTGAACATTGAATATCAACGTCTAGACTTTCAACATAAGTGATGGTTACCATTAGAGAATATCTGTGTCACAGATGACAACTTTAATGTCCCAACTGTCGTAGCCACGATGTCATCTTTTTATCTATCAAGACATTATTAAATGCAACTTATCATCGAATGTTCACTTGCGATAAGCAATACGACGGGTGCAATTTGTGTAAATAATCCTGAATCAGATGCTTGATCTCGGGCAGATCAATTTGATTTATATAAGAAAAAATAAAATTGAAAATGCTGAAAACATTTAGCGGAAAACACAAATCAACCAATCCAGCATTTCTTGTAAGAAAATCGTATAGAAATTGCTTAGGTTGGTTATAGATTAATCAAAGTATATTGTGATTGATGTATATCAAATCCATTCAACATATTAAAAAATGCTAAGCGACGATTACTCAGTCGATGTATCAGGTCTCGCTCATTTTAGAGTTTATGTGATTTCATCAGTTTATGAAATTTGAATATTGATTTGCTACTGTTGCCTTAAATCAAAATATTGTTTATGCAATATTCTGATTTTCTGTAAAATGCTTATTTATACTTGACACTGTGACAATCCCCATTGGTACAGAACTGGTGTTACAACTTGGTATTTATGATCGTTCATCTGTCATCTTGGAATATAGATATGACAGAAATGATACTAGATATCCAGACACACATTTGATACCCCCGTGAATCGCAGCTTGTCAAGTGTCGGTTTGACAGTTATAAGGTATCGGCAAATATTAATGTTTCCCGAGAAAAAGACATATGCAATTAAGAGAACACCATCCAATTAGACAATAACAAATGAAGTCTATTACTATAAAGTTGCAGGGTTGAGAAACGATTGATCCAACGGTGGAGCATGTTCATCTGTTGTCACTCCGGAGTCCAATCCGAAGCTTGTTGTACTTGACAGCTAGCTAAACGTTTTCCCCACATTCATATTTGTTCCAAGACAAACAAGATTTAAGTCAGGTGAACTGATGGAAGTGACATAACCATTACCTAATGAGACAGTGGCAAGCCAATCTCACAAACCCACCAGCCCACCAAGAGAGACAGTTACAACCTATTCTCACACATCAATACCAGTAATGGTAGTTGGTCGTTCGGAGAGGACAATGCCGGGACAATAGGCTTGGCAATGGCATATAACAAAATACTGGGAAATCAATCTATTAGAAACCGATTACTACTACTTTATCTGCTCTTAAACTAACGACGGTGCGAGTCCAGCGAACAGTTTCACAAAAGATCTGGAGAGAAAACATACGCTTTTAGTTAACGATAAGGTTTTGTCTTTATTTTCTTGGCGAAAAGAGCCCAAGACATTAGGAGTCTATCGGCCTTTTAATTAATCGTGTTCCTGGTTATCATGTCCCAATCTATTTGTTGACAACTGAACTTTATAGTTATCTATTTACCAGCTGCGCTATTGCTTAACAGCAAGCAATATTAATATTGCCTGTGTTATGCAGACATATAAGGATTAATAATTACTGATGTGGAACAGGTTTTAAAAACGAATGCACCAATGGACGTGCCATATGTAGAGACATTGGATGGAAGGATGATGGCATCCCGAGAGAAAAACCATTGTATCAACCGTTGAGCACAAAGTCATAGAAATTGTTCATGTAAATCAAATCAAGCTTACTGTTCTTAGCTTACATGTGTTTAAGAAGTAAACCGTTTTGAAATGTCTGTTAATGTCATTACAACAACGTAAAATAATAATTAATGTCAAACATTGAGTGGTAAAATTTTCCTACTTAAAATTGAAAACCTTCATAAAAGTTAATTATTTAAAGCAGAGTCAGTGATTCTTACACAAATACCGTGAAGATTTTTAATTAAGTACCATTTTATGTAACATGTTTTCGTTAATCATTATAGACAGACAACTTTGCTTTTAAACTTTCGCAGCAATGCCAATTTATTGTTTTAACGTCTTCAAAATTAAAAGCTTTTGACAGTTGTTAATCGCATTTATAAATTTGTCTGCAAAAACTATGTAAAACTGATATTTTAGAGGGTACCGCACACACATTCAAAGAGAATGAAACAAAATTCTGAAGAAAAATATAAAAACATGTCAATGCAATGGTTCAGTTGTGTTACATGTTAGTTTAAGAATAATAAACTTAAATCATGGTGACGTATGGATTTTATCCATTTGTCAAGTATATTGCATAGCTACCGTTCAAAATTTAACACCTCCGTAGAAATTCTTTGATAACAAAAAAAAAACAAAACTCTATAATTTTTTATTCGTAAAAATAAACATAGTAGAAGTGTTTAATTATAAATCAGTCACACCAGCGTCAGTATAGAACATATAGGCCTTTTCAACATCAGACTGTGAAACATCAAAGTTTTTGATATAATACATATGGCCCTATAATTACAGGGGGTCCTCGATATAGTAAAAAAACGAAAGGTTATAAACTTTCTAAAAAAAGACCAAAAATATCGTCTTCTATCTACAATAAAATTGAAAAGCTCATCAGATCCTTGAAGATGTCCTTAAGGAAGCTCATTCATTTTATTTAAAAAACGGCGAAAAACCTTATCAAAGATACCAGGCTTATAATTTGATACGCAGGCGCATTTCGTCTACATAATACTCATCATTGGCACTTGAATCAAATCAGGTAAATCTATAAAAAGTCGCTTGATGTTTATTTGAAGTAAACACATGTCTAAACAGTGTGAATATTCGCAGATAACATTTTGAATTATTTAATTATAAATTGATGAAGGGTAAGTAAAACGTCATTTTCTATGATTAAAAACAAACTTCACTACACTTCCACACAGTTTTATTAAGTTTGTATATTTAATATGTTTAACTAAATGGTTCTTTGAAAAAACCCATTCGCCATGCTCGTGTCTGAAATGATGTTTTATAATTCAATGAACATAATCTATGGATACATATGTTTGGTTTTGAAGTTTGCCTCTACGTTAAAAATTAAACCATAATTTAATATGTATTCCTTTCATATCACACGTACTGTTTATGACGTCTTTACACGAAATCATTTGTATGTGAACTGATTGATACTTTAGTCGGGGAAACATGATTTATTTATTAGGTGGATTTGGCTTTGAGCTAGCTATCGTCATGTGCCTGTACCAATGAGGAGTCTGTACAAGTAAATCAGTGGTTGTCATTGGTTCATGTCTTACATATTGTTTTTAATTGTTTTGTTAAAAATTAGGCCTTCAGTTTTCTCGTTTGAACTTTTTTCATTATTTCATGTCCGCGCCTTTTATAGCTGACTATATGCTATTGATTTTGCTCATTGTTTAAGGCCGTACGGTGACGTATAGTTGCTTGAATAGCGTCAATGACTCTGATGGATAGTTGACAAGCATACCACATCTCCTAATTTAATATTAGGAAGTCATAAGATTTTATTATGACAAGAATCAACAAATCTGACAACCTTTGCACTTTCATATATAGTTTGAGATAAAAAGAGAAAACAAAACAAAATGTCCTTAATTTCAATGTATCTTCAGAAAATCACTTTCCGTTTACAACATATCATATTATATAAACTAAATATACTTGAAGTAGTAATGTAGTTTATTTTTTATGTATTAGAGAGGGTTGATATTCTATTCTATTTATTTTCAAACACCATCTGGTATGGAGTATAGTTATTTAATAATTTATTTTTAATGTTATATATCTTAAAAATTACTGTATAATTAGTACTATATATATATGTATATGCTCGGAAATGGGCCCTTTAATTGGATTCAATAAATATTCTTATTCTTCTTATCTGTCCACTTTCTAGGGAAAAAATCTTTTCGTCAGTAGGTGGAGAACAATCAGTTGGCAGATATAGTTTTGAGGGATCACTTTGACTATACCCAGAAATAGACAACCTTGCCTATATTAGGCAAAACCTTTCGCAATTTTGGTCAACTTCATATTTTATTTGCCCTTTAAACTTTTTTGATTCTATTATCTATTGTCACTGATGAGTCTTATGTAGACAAAAAGTGCGTCTGGCGTACAAAATTATAAGCCTGGTTTCTTAACAGATTTGTTTCGCTTATGTTGACTCATTTGTGGATCTAAACTTGGTGACATTATTTATTACAGGATCTCTCTACCTTTTAATTTTCTGCAAAAAGACTACACAAAAATGTTTTTCAAGGGCAATAATTATGAGTCGACTGACGAGCTCCGTCAATATGACATATTTGTAGATCTTGTCCTTGATATCATTTTTGGGTATTTTCTCTCTATCCATTTTAAAAACGTTTCCAGATAGTAACAAACAGCGATTACCATTGTCATTTAAGAGCTACACAACAGAATAATATCCAAATCAAGACAACAATTGATGTAATATTTTCACAGGAGCATTTAGTTAAAGCTGTTAACTAAAAAAAAACAAAATAAGATTGTGTTGTAGTGCAATGATGTTTGCATTTAATCATAGAAACGACGTTTACTTACACTTTTATAAATTTATAATTACATATATATGTATTTAATTCGAAATGTGAAATGTGAATATTCACAATATTTAGACATTTTTCTACTTCAAATAAAAATCAAGGACTTTTTGTCACATAAATCAAACATTAAAAAAAAACAAAAAAACAATACGATACATAAAACACATATAAATAAAGATAAGCATGATATTTAGAATCTATTAAATGCTGACTTGCCGTATCATTAGAGATGTTGAGAGCATATTTCAGATTGTGGACATTTTACCCTTTTATAAAATTGTTTCCAACAAACGTTCGTAATTATATATTTTGTTTCATACATGGATATAACATAAATAGTAGGTGGATTTTAATAACTTTAATCAATATCCAATCTTCTAATTGATTCGTGTCTGTCTAATATTTAGACCATACGTCAATGATTCTTTTTGTCTAATTTTTCACGTTTATTTTCATGATATCATTTGATATGCAGGTCTTTGATCGTTCCTGTTATTAGCCATCCCAGAGGAAAGTTAGAACTTAAATCTGTTATATCTAATCAATTTATTCTCGAGAAGATCTATAAAATATATACATAATATTGGTTTACACTCTCTCCCCTTATGATTTCAATATTCAACTAAACAAATAATATAGGGTTATGATATTGAACGTAATAAAATCAAATAAGTTTTACGATTGCCATCTACGATTGGTTGGTTGTTAAAAACCAAAGATATTAAGGATGCAATCAAAACCCATAAAGGCGACGAAAGAACGATAATTACATTTCTAAAACATCGACAGTTCACAAACTGCAATAACCTATAAATTAAGGCACATCATCACTCGGATATATCTTGGATTCACAAGAGTGATCTTGAAAGATTAGCAGTCCTGAGTCACAAGTGTTTCACGCTTTGTAGTTTATGACAGGTATTACCAGATGTAAAAAGAAGAAAATGTTAGGGCATTTGACTAAGATTAATGGAAAATGAAAACAACAGCATACAATTTTGTGCGTCCTAAGCTCATTTCAGCAAAATATGTGTAAATAAGTAAAAACGTATCGAACATTTTACGAAAGTGGGACCTAACACATATTCGAATTCAAGTAAGGTCAACTCTGCCTGAGGGAGCTGAAACATTAGCGTCCTAATCATTTCCTATTTCAACAACGGGGAATTTTGAAAATGGTATGTAATAATTTATGTCAGTACCTGAGCTGAGGATACTATCTGGGACTTACAAGTCCAAGAACAGTAGTATAGGCCCAGTGCTGGTAAATTAAAACATCAGCATTTAATTTTGTGCGTCCGAAAGACTTTTCAGGATTTACCTTCATCATTAGAAATGCTCAAACATAGCCATATGACACTGATATTTCATGACGGGCATCGAATTCGTGATAACGTTCGAAGAGATGAGACATCAACTTTACCATTTAGAACCATTGGTTTTGTAGTTGTCCCCTACAAACGAAATTATTTTAACAAATGGAAGCCTAGAAATATAGTATAAACTATGATATATTTACTTCATATGCATATGGTATACTTTAATGCAAACAAAAAGTTTAAAGTGGCAAAACTAAAATCAAATCTCTCTTTGAAAAAGCTTAGTTTTCAACCGACCCTCACTGTTAATTTGTAGATGTAAGTCAAGTTAAGAGGAAAACTATGTTTTCATGTTGTAACTGTATCTGAGATATCTTTAATTTCGAGTTTAAAGGGTTGGATGCAGTCACCAAACTTTTAATCATTCAAAAAGAAGACATTATCTAAAGAGTTAAACATAAAGGTAAATGAAGTTGATAGCCTCTTTACATTCTTAATGAAAAGCTTCTGTATGGGGTGTACATCATTCTATTAAAGGAATATATTGGCGAGAAAAAGGAGCATAGTTGAATCAAATGTTTGTTGAAAACTCCTCAATCAAGGTTTTAAGTTTCAGAGATCTGGTACTTGGACATAGAGAATTAATTTAAAATATTATCCCGCACTTTGTTTGGTAATACCAGAATCGATTGTTTTTACAAAAAAAGTTACAGATCGAGTTAGAACTTAGTTTTGGGTGAGCGATAAGGTGTATGAACATATCGTTTTCCCGTTTCTTTTCTGAATTGACGGAACCAGTTGATTAGATATTTGACGGATAGAATGTATCAAGTGTGATGTTGATGTTTTTTTTTTTTATATATACATGATATAGGCATAAATAATAAAAAGTTTCATATTTGGTTTTGGTCATCTGGAAGGAGTTATTGCGGAAATTGTAGACTTAAGATAAATAAGATTATTTGAAAATATCATTTTTTCAATTTTTTTCTAAAACGCTGAATTAATTGATTAGATATTTGATTTTTTTTTAAATATAAAAATGAGATATGGTATGATTGCAATAGAGACAACTATTCACCAGCTCCACATGACAGAGATGTGAACAACTACAGGTCAACATACGACCTTTTACAATAAAAAAAATCAATACTATGCATTTAGTTATATAAGGTCCCAGGCTGAAACTATTCAAAAAGGAAACCAACAGCCTAATTTATATTAAAAATACTACAGCAGTAAACTAAATGCAAATATGGTAGACTGCAACCAATTACAAACTTTGGTTTATTGCCTCTTGCATAATACTAGAACTTGACAAAATGTATTGGATTTTAAAACTGTTTCCTTCTAATGGATTTACAATTAGTTTACTGTTTTTGTGTCAACGGACTAACCCATTTCGTAAACCGTGGGATGACAATGTCAAATGAGGTAGACGTAGCCATTCACATAATACATGAATAGGCGAAATGTTGCAATCTGGAGGTTAAGACTTGATTAATATTGAGATCCTGCATTACGTTTTTGTTTAAAGAAAACTTAGTTGCATTACTATTATAAGAGATGATCTTTAGATGTGACTGATTTATGACGAAATACATAAGACTTTAAGATTGAATATTTATCCGTATGACCTTTTTCAATACCAACATGTCTGAGCAGTTTGTAAGGACAATATATAAGATACTTTCTATAAGTTTGTATTAATTAGAATGTTGGTTTGTTACAGGGATTCCAGTATAAATAGAAAGAAGCAGTATCCGCGTCACCTGCATAAATGATATAAAGTCATTTATTGAAACTAATTTAAAGTATGAAATTAAAAAAAATTAAGTGTTTAAAAGTTGACCACAGATATCGTCCTCTTGTCATAGCCACAATACTGTTTTTCTCCTTTGATATCATGTTATAACTTTTATATACTGATATACTTTTTTTTTTATCTTAACTTATAACTAAAATGTTGTTTTCTATTTAATAATACGTGTTTATTGCACTCTAGTCCTTATTTTATTGTCTAAAGTATCATTTCTAACTGTAAAATCAGAAAACAAAGTAATGAATTTGAACAGACAGACAAATAAAAGCTATTACATGGCCTAATATACACTGAACGACCTCTTCCAACTAAACGTAGTCTTAAAGTTCTAGACGCAAATGGAATGGAATACTAGTAAGTCATTTTAAAGATAATCATTTCGTCTTCAAAACAATACCATTGCGGGTAATTACATGTATGTTTTTTAGATATAATGTATCATCTGTCTGAACGAGAATTACAAAAATAATCCGATGTAAAATGTAGACCCCACTAAATTGAACTTTTAACACCATTTCCACGGAAGATCAATGTAACAACACGTGTACAGAAACGTTCCTATCTTGCGATACAATGAAACATTTACGTTAGTTGGGCATACAACTGCATTGTAGAATAGCCGCATTTTCTGACTTACATAGCGGGAATCGTGTATCTATCGAAATTTGATTTTATATGTTTTTGTTGGTTTATGTGAATGGTTATGAACTCGTTATGGATTGAAAAACTTACCAATCTTAAAACCTTAATGAATATTATTGTTATACACATATGTACATTCACGGTACCACAATCTGTCGATACCTATGTTTTGGCATTGCAAAAAAGTCATGTTTTTCTCTGATTGTTAATGGCGTCTTTACACTAAATCAATTGGATGTGTACTAATTGATATTTTATTCTTAGATACATGATTGTTTGTTAGTTGTTATTGCATGCTTTGAACTAGCTGTCAGTAACTGCGAGTACTCTCAGATCTGTAATTAGTGTCTTTTTCTAGGGATGTATAAATACCCTGTTACGTCCAGTCTGTGTTTTTGTTAGATGTTTTTCTGCTTTGTAGCGATCTGATGAGTTAAGCCCTTTTCAACTGATTTGAATAGTTTGTTCTTATGTTGTACTGTTACACCACTGTCTCATGTTAGGGGCGGGTTGGTGGCTTCTTACATGTTTAACACCACCACATTCTTTATGTGCCTGTCCCAAGTCAGGAGCCTGTAGTTTAGTGGTTGTCGTTGGTTCATGTCTGTCATATTTTTTTTTCGTAAATTGTTTTGTTATAAATTAGGCTGTTAGTTTTCTATGATATTATGAATTGGTTCATATTTTTCATACCAGGACTTTTTAAAGCCGACTATACGGTATGGGTTTTTTCTCATGGTTGAAGGCCGTACGGTTGCCTAACATTGCTTACATCTACTTAATTTGAACTTTGGTTGGTAGTTACCACATGTCCTTATTTTTATATTAATTGATTTTTTATTGTAATTCACTAGGTCATACGGTTGTCATCACTTTGTTGACCTTTTGTAAGTTTACGGGAACAATCGTCTACTTTTGAACCGCTGGATCATATGTTTTCACTACTTGATAAACATCTCGATAAGAGTATCTTGTTTAACATTCCATCCGACCCACTGTTGACCTAATTATAGCTTATGAATATACACACTACGTTACAATTGCATTAAAGTATAATTTTTCACTTCAATTTGAAGCCTACCTTGCATATGTTGAGCTGATTTCAGGGAAATACTTGTATACTGCATGATTTTCAATAACTAGTAAAGTTATTTTAGTCTTAAACGGTCATTTTGATCTTTACATCATCTGGAAAGTCTGAACAACAAATTACTAGTATTCAGTCATGTTACGTGTTTCAGTCAATTTTCAAACATTTCTACTGCGGTAAATGCAGTACTGCTCAAACTTAGGTCTTGCAGTCATTTTGGTACTGTTCAGACAAATGTCTTGCAGGCAATTCAGTACTGTATTCAGACAAGTGTCTTGCAGTCAATTCAGTACTGTCCAGACAAGTGTCTTGCAGTCAATTCAGTACTGTTCAGACAAGTGTCTTGCAGTCCATTCAGTACTGTTCAAACAAGTGTCTTGCAGTCAATTCAGTACTGTTCAAACAAGTGTCTTGCAGTCAATTCAGTACTGTTCAGTAGCTTTTCAGACAGATCAGTATGTTGTTGGTGTGTACAGACAAATAACAACTACTGAACAGTCGAAACATAAACTGAACAAATCTGAAGTTACATGTAATATAAAGTTTATTTCGATTGACTTACTTTCGATTTAATTCAAAACTATATCGATGATTCATTTATAGACGAATTTATCAAATGAAATTTTCGACGAGTAACTTGATTTTATTAATGTTATTGTACCAAGATGTTTGCTCTAAACACATTGCATGATAGTTATGGTGTTATTACACCTGCTATAGATTAATTTTCATGTAAAAGTATCAGTTCTTTGATAAAGAGGTTGACACAAACGCAATTTCTGGTAATCCCACCTGAACTCCTACATCACTTACAAAACAAATCTCATGGCAAACAAAACATGAATCTTGGATTTCTCTATTGGGCTAACTGGTTTTGACTGGTCAGTCTTTTGAATTGACATTACCACACAAGTTCTCTTAACTTACTACGCAACTCACATTACATTAATTACATTACAGTTGATAAGACAGATCACCTCGAATTTCCTGTCAACCACTGAAAATTAGCTAAATTTTTTTTTTGAATATAGCTGAGACAGCTTACTTAGTATCTTAACTTGGTAAATGACATTTAAAGGTTAAAACAATTTGTATACTAGTAGCACTCCTTTGTCATTTAAATTCATATGAGATTGATGAATTCTTTATATGTTTCTCACTGGAGATTATAGAAAAAAACTCATCCAAGAAACCTGGCTTTTAATTTCGTACGCAAGACGCACTTTTCATGTACAAAAGACTCAACAGTGACACTAAACAAAAACATAATGAAAGGCCATATGGAGTACGAAGTTGAAGAGCATTGAGGATAAAACGTTTATAGGTTGCACTTTGTAAATACAGCTGGTTTACAAGCCACGCCTCTTTTCGGGAGATATATAAGTTTTTTGAATATTTCACGAAGATTGAGAAAATCCTGGGCCTTAACTATGATGACTCAGCATAAATTCACAGTTTACTTAAAGGCCTGAATTCAAAATAAATTCCTAATGTATACATATTTGTAATTTGAATTGTTTAGAAGTGCATATATTTACTCTTCGCAGTCATTGAAACTCATAGATCCTTCCTGAATATTGTTTTGGGGTGTTTTTTGTTCTGTCGATAACCCAAAAGTAAGCCGTAACACCTGAATGTGTTTTTTTGTGACCGCGGCATGAAAAAATACAATTTAGAAACACAAATATACCTCAATAAAACTAACAATAGTGTGTTCTATCCTAAATATGTACTGAATATTCCATATTCACAGAAAAAGCAGAATAATTTAGCAAATGTGAGGCCCCAGTGGCAAAAAAAACTGAAAAATGCCTACCCCTTGGGTCACAAAACAGGTAATTTAACCTGTAAATGCTATGATTTTATTATTTAAAAGGTCTTTTGTATAGAAAACTACAACTGTGCTTTGAAATCATGCAAAACACAGATGTTAACAGTCAGTTCTATAAAACTTTTATTGAAGTCATACATTAGACTGGTAACTTCATACATACAACTTTTGAAAATATGGCTTTGTTTAATCACTTCTAGTTCATATATTAGCTAAATTATGTTAGATATATGGTTAGAGATGATATTGTTGTGACAACATTTCTACACTGACCATTTGAGGTAGAAATTGTTAACTTTAATTGACAAATAGGCATACAGTAATATGTGGACTGGAGACAAAGGCAGGATTGGATCCTTTAAATAATCTTGAATGTTGGAATGATTAACTACTAAACTTTACATTTATAGTATTCTGAAATTCTTTTAATATGTTATAAGAATAGTTTCAAACAGCTTCTAGACATTTCATGTCAGAAAAAATGCACAAAGGGTAAGCTGACAATAATTAAAGTCTTGTTTTCAAATTCTTTAAAAAATTTGAATATCTTTTAAAGATTATAAACCTAGCTTTGAAACAAAACTTTACTTTTGCAGACAACGGACATTTGAATACTTTGAATCAAAACTTAAAGCCGCATTATAATATCTGGACAAAAATGGTTCTCGTAAAAAATACTGGTATTTGACCGTAGCTCACCCTATATTATTCTGAAATGTCATGAATGGAACTTAGTCATTGAAATATGTGTACACTTGGGAAAAATGTTTCATGTTTTAACTACATGTGCTATGTAAAAATGTACAGGGGTTATGTAATAACGCATTCAGATAAATTTGTTCTTATTTCCGATAGTCAGACGATTTTAAAGACTTAAAAAACCGGGTTTGTACTTATGATCAACACGACGGGTGCCACATGTGGAGAATGATCTGCTCACCCTTCTGCAGCACCCGAGATTACCCCCATCTTTTGGTGGAGTTCGTGTTGCTCAGTCTTTAGTTTTCTATGTTGTGTTTTGTGTACTGTAGTTTGTTTTTTTCGTCGTATTTCGTTTTTGCCATGTCATTGTCGATTTGTTTTCGCCTTTGGATTTGAACGTCCCTTTTGGCATCTTTCGCCTGTCTTTTACTGTCTCTCACAAACACTGAACATGTAAGGAATGTTTCTTTTCTGGAGTTGTACAGCGGTGGATACATTAACTAACATCCTGTATTAGCGAACACTTTTCGATACTACTTTCTATATTAAGTGTCGTTCGTTTCAAATTCTTTGTTCAAGATTATCAACCTGGACTGGAGAGGTATTTTATGGTGATTAGTATTGTTTCATTTTACTTATTAGACTTAAGGTTAAACCCTAACAAATTTTGTGCTATCCTTGTCGTGTTATATTTGTTTTTGTTTGTCTTTGTATTTATGTCTATATTTTTTAAGAAGTTAATAGTTGGGAGGTTGTTGCACTGTCCAAAACTTTAAGCAACTCCTGTTTTCCACTTAACGTATTATTTTTAAAACGATTTGAAAGAATTTTGTTTCAATTACTGTAGCTTTAAAAACTTGGAACCCAATCAAAACGTTTGACTTTTCTACATTCTACGCCAATATTCCTCGTTCTAAATTAAAATATCCTCGACATCCTCTCATCAATCGTGTTTCTTTTGCAAAGCTGGAAAATGATACCAAAGGGACATTCAAGATCATAAGTCGAAAATATACTGACAACGCCACGGATAAAAAAAGAAAAAGACCAAAGAAAAACAACAGTACATAAATCACAACATAGCAAACTAAAGACTGAGCAGTACGACCCTTCCTACCGGGGGGTGGGGTGGTTTCAGATCCGGAAGGGAAATAAACCTTGCTCCACATGATGGACAATGCTAATGTTCTCGGTCGAGAAAATTAAAAAAATTGTAAAAAACCATTCAAATTTTATTAACAATCACGTCAAAGTAGGAATAATCGAAAGTATCGACTTTTTTGTCGAACATAAATTTATAGTTTGATGGATACACGTGTTCCGGTATTCCTGTTGGTACAAATTAATCACCACTGCCGCTTTTTCATTTATAACAGACCAATAAATCGAATAGTGAATTTTTTTTTTATTTCACTTTGAGATATATTTATGATGTCCTTAAACGCAGTCATCCTTTTCACTACGAACTTTTGCATTTCTTACATGTTTGAGAATTTGACATTAAGAATGCAAGAAGGTTATATCATACTTAGAACTTTTTCATGAAATTGAAGCTTATGGACAGTTGAATACAAAGATATTTTCAAAACGCTTTTATGTACGTTTTTCTATTGTCAACTGTCAATTCTTGAGTAGTTACATACCACCCGCCCCTTCATACAGGGTTTTACATATCTCATACGGGCAGAAGTGTGTTCTACGCTCACAAATAACTCTAGCATGGTTATAATGAAGAATGATTAAAATTATAACTTCAAACGTTCTTTATTACTATCGTGAACTACTTCGTTTCTAGATACATTTTAAAAGTCATAGATAAAATAAGATTCTCATACTGGGTGGGACTTGGAATAGCGTAATAGTGTTTCCATCCACAATTTCAAGGTCGAAAATTGAAGTATGGACAGTAATAAAAAACAAAAACACGATTAATGTCAACATAAGACTGTAGATAAATTGTACAATATTGGAGGTTAAGTGATACAGTGAGGTTAATTTACCAGAAAATACTTTTTTATGAAAAGAACGTCCTTGTCTTTATCTATATGATATGAATGGATCTGAATTCATCAAAAATAAGGAGTTATTTCCATATTACGTATTGACAGGGTTGTTGAACTGTGGTACATTACACTTTGTATGCGTATATAATAGATTTGCAAGAATCTGATACTCTATATATGATGATACCATAGATGTATTGTAATTTCCGTTGGATTAAATTTAGGCAACCGGAAGAAATTATTTTGAACTTTTACTGCAAAAAAATCGTTACATTTTATAACAGAATAATTGTTCTAGATACATACGTCATAGAATGGACAAAAATCTATATTATTCATTGCTTGTCCCTTGATGGGATTGCTGAAAATTGTCAAAGAGACTTAGAATATTATTACTGTGGCTTTACAGTTCAAATGATATTTATGATCACATAAATAAAAATCAATAAAGTCCAAATGTATTAAAATGACTGATATTCATAAAGTGAAACCCTTTGTTAAGGTAAAAAGTAAAATAACAAAAATACCGAACTCAAAGGAAAATTCAAAATTCCCTTATCAAATTGCAATTTTCTATAATGAAATCCTTCCATCATACAGTAAAAAAGAAGTTTATTTATCGAAATTTCTACAAGTTCTTGCAATAAATAACGAAACTATCTTTTAAGATTGATGGGTATTCCCATAAACTCTAAAATCCTTTTATTTATATAAAAGTCAATATGAAATAATTAATATGAAAATTCACTTCCAGATCATAAAAAGTGTCATTTACAATTGTTTTTTCTTTGATTAAATTGAATCAATAAATACAAAAGTAGTGATTTAAAACAAAGTCGTGAGAAAACTAGTTTCCTTTGGTTTATGGAGGTCTTGCTAGGCACTTCCGAGCGTTAAAATTTCTCACACGTAAAAGTAATATGCATGTTAATAGTAGGTACTGTTGAATTCAATGGGAAACACTATTCCGGTTTATACTCAGTCACTTACAATACGACAACCGACCGTGGGAGGGCTGTATAGCCAGTCAAGGTCGTTAAAAACTCCCATCATCATCTTCAATACGATAGTATTTGTCACGCTAACTCTTGAATGATATAGAAGTAGATAATGTAAAATTAATAAAATAGTTATTAAGGTAGCCTGGGTGTCTTCCGCCATCTTGAATTGTAAAATAGCAGCAAACAATCGGTCAAGATCTTTAATGAAATGTGCAAATTTTGAGATAAGAATGTCATTCACTTGTTAGACTTTTCATCTAAATGAAGAAAATTTCTTTTTATATTTTGAAAGTCCCTTATAATGTATAAGAGCTTTCTTCTCATATTTCATCTAAAAAGTTTATGGTTTAGTTGTCTTTCTATCTCTCAACATTTTAATTGTGTTTTCCATGAATAATCTATACCAATTCTGACAATTTTGCACAACCTGTAGCTTGAAAAAGCCCTGTGACCAATACTTTTTATATATATATTTGAGAAAGCCATGATAAAAACTACATTATGGCAAATTATTGAAAAATACTATGGATTTAAATTTAGACGAGGTTCCTGACATGGACAAGCACGTGATTATGTAGTGGGTTTTAACTAATATTTTGAGATCTCAGTCTCCCCCTTTTTAATCTCGGCCAGTTGATTAACAAAGTAAACATGAAAAAAAAACAATCAAAACAAATCTGTATAATAAACGGTAAAAGTGTATAGGAATAGTAAAAAAAAAAACCAAACTAATTAGCATTATTTTACAATCATATTAAGATATACTCGCAGTTTCTGAAAGCAAGTTTTTAAGCTGCTGATAAGAAATCATGTAATCCTTCACTCAAAAAATGGTTGCTGTTCTGCATAGAAGATTTCATGAAACACTATGAACAAAGGAGGACGACATTGCCTTGTTACTGCCCAGATTAACTTCACCGATAAACAAAAGTAACATTTGAGTTGAGCCCAAAACTACAAATAAGCGAGTTAATGTAATATCCTTATTATCCAGATGCAGTGAATGAACAATCAGTGAGATTGCAACCTCTATCAATACAATTATTTAATCAAAGTGAGTGATTGGAAGGACCATTGCCAGACTTGTTTGCTTTATAAACAATATTATCGTAAAAACCTCCACTTTTATCAAATTACTGAAAGTGAAATCACACTCCACGGTTAATCTGTGTTTGTGAAAGCGTTTGACTGTATAGACTTTTCAAATATTAGGATTTGAGCGTTTCTTGTGAAAGTAAATCAAGAAAAGCGCTTCGGACGCACCAAATTTTATAAAGTGTTATTTTCATTCAGAAAGTTACCGACGTTTCTTTAACGTAGATTTATTTTTATTAAATTTAGGAATTATAATCTGTGCTTTAAAGAGAAACTTTCAGAATTTTATTAATTGCTTTCAATGGATAATTTCATAAACACAATTGGGTTATTATAATAGAAAACATTATAAAGAAACATCAATAAAAAATAAATCTATTAAAACAAACACAAGTGTCAATTGCACTTTCTTGAGAATATGCGTTATAGAGGACGAGGTCTCCATATCAGAAGAAAAAATAATAAAAAAAAACAAAATAGTGAATCCATAGAATACAATAGAAATAGATGGAATAGTCGGAGGTACAGATAAACACAGGCTCTTTTATAGAAACATCAATGGATTTGTCAATGCCTTCATGTTCATCACCTAGAAGGAGTTCATACTCTTCAACAGATGAAGCAGGTAAATGTGTGTTTATTCTCTTGTGTAAAACAAGACGAAAAAGGGGGATGACGACCTGAGGGTTCAACATTCTTCTTTTGAATTGTACTTTCTTCAAACTTTAATTATTATCTTATGAACTATCATGTTAAAAATCCGGCTCACTGTGTCTGCCTAATACAAGGCAGGGTTCAAATTCATATCACATTTGTAATTTGATTCGTGATATGCATGTAATTTTTGCCACTGAGGATGATCTCATGAATTAATTAAATTTTGGCTTGAAATACTTATTTTAATGTAAACCGTTCCCGTTTTAAGGGAGCAACCATTTAACTTCAAAATGATCATAAATTAATTAAATTTTGGCTTGAAATACTTATTTTAATGTAAACCGTTCCCGTTTTAATGGAGCAACCATTTAACTTCAAGTGGGGGGTTATGGTTTTTTGTCCGAGTCAGAAATTTTTTTTCGAGTGCGAACATTTCTTTTAGGTTTTTTCGACGCTATCAGTCAAATTATTTTTTTCAAAATTTAACAATATAAGGTATGGGGAAAATCTGGATTCAGAATATTTTTTTTTGTCATCTGCTTGACCACAATATTTTTTTTCATCAAACTGGGGATCAGAATATTTTTTTAGGAAAAACCATAATGATATGATATGCGGGGTATATGTTAACCAAAAAGCAACACAAAGACACACACACAGTCGTCATAAATATATAGGTGTCAAAACAATGTCTTTTAAAATCGTTATTGTCATCGTTCGTTTTGCCTATTTAAAAGATTGTCATGATGGTGCTTGTAATTCAACGCCGCATACAAGAAATATTACGTCGAGTGAAGTCCATAGAAAATAACGATTCAAAGCAGATGATTCAGATTGAGAAAGCAAGGTTAAATATTGAATAGGAAAGACTTGAAGTTAAGAAGCTGAGACTGAAAGAAGAAAAGATGAGGTTGTTAAAGGATAGATTTACTTTTGGAAAGGAACTATTTAATGTAAAAAAATATATGCTATCTGTTGACCGCCAACGACTTCAGCTGGAACAGGCCAAAGAATAGTTTCCTTTGGCTCAACTAGGTATTAGTTTGCAGAAACCCATTTCAGAAAACTCGGAGTAAGCCAGTGATCACTGAAATGCATATGTTTCTAGCATATCGAATAAATATACTCTCTTTGTGTCTTAGTTCAATTTTGAATTATCGTACAGCTATCATTTTAACAGTTACAATAATGAGTTGATTGATTGTTGCTTGCTTCATCCCCAGTGACAAAATTTCTTGCAAATAAGGACGACCAGTTAACAATAATCCAATAGATAGATTTTGCAGACTGGGTTAACCAGGATAAAGGGAAGGTTATGTGATTAGGGAGGAGGGCAGGACGTTCGACTGAAGCCGAAAAAAGACTTATTAGACAGGGGTAAAACATTTCTTTACAACAGACTACATATGAACCACTGAAAGAGTTGTTGTTATATTCTTAATCGTGAAGAGAGCGTTACTATCCCTTCATAAGGCATTCGATTAAACGATTTAACAGCCCCATTATTGCTGAATGGGAAAGCGTATTTATACACCCCACACAACAAAACGAAAAGGCGTAGAAAAGATCCAGCGGCTATATGTCTGTACCCCAGTTCGCCTTTGGGCTCGTTTTTATACAAAATCAGATATTAATTATTACATTTTAGCAGTTGTATAAAATCATTAATTGGGATTTACATTAACATACATCCAATTCTTATAGTAGTAATCATGATTTCAATCAGGAAATTGTATGTGCTGTGTTGTTTTGCCGTCTCTGGCTGAAAAAAAAAATCCAGATTTGTTGCACTTTTTGCATAAAACAGTGATATTTTACCATGTGCATTAAATCAATACATATTACCATGCTAGTTTAATATTTAATTATCGGCCTTTAAATCGAAACAGGTCCCTACCAAAACAAAAATTATAAACAGAATATAATCAACTCTAACATAATTTATACAGATTTTGCGGAACAGTTTAACATAATCTTAATCTTGTAGCTTTATATGATTAGAGGTTTTGCCTAGATGCATGGATAGAATATAACTGGATTAACTATGAAGTCTGCCTTATATGAATAGTGAAACATGTCGGTAAAAGAGCACAGTTGGTTTCCTTAGGAAAGGAATGCCTAACGTCTGTTAAAAACACATCTTCCAAATGTGTTGTCGATGAAAAAAAAATCAAGCATCAAGTATACATGTATTTAGTCCGTTCCCTTAATCCTATTTATATGTTCTAACTTCATCCTACACAATTCTTGTATTAGGAGATAAGTCAACAGAAAAGAACCATCTTCATCTTATACTATGGAATACTCGTACATTTGAACTCTCTTAATCAAATAATTATAAAATATTGTGTTGCTTTCATCTGACATGGGTTGCTTCCAACTGTTTTGATTCAAGCGCCACTGATGTAGTAGAAACGCTCGGCGGAAGCACCAAATTATAAGCCTGGTATTTTTTATGAGTTTTTTTTCCTACAAAATGAAAGCATATGACGAAATCATATGATTCGTCTTTCAGCCAATGAAAGATCAGCATGTAGATGAATTGAACATCTACTGTGATACATTCCTACAAAATGTTTCAATGCTTCTAGTCAAATATAATTGACAAAAGCGAACAAGAAAGGTCAGTAACATTATAAATGGATTTATCAACTTGGCAACAAAATTGCTGAATAAGTTTTTCTCTATGACGCAAGTGTCGTTTTTAAGTAACGTTTTAAGGCTAACCCTGAAATGAGATCTATCGGCATTCATTAACAACCTAGCTAATGATTTCACACATTTTCTCATAATGCCTAAGATATAAAATAACCGGAATAATTTAGAATGCTGTTATGCAATATAATTACAGATGGTTTAATCTCTACGGACAATATAAGGAATTAAGAATATCGAGTGTTACTTAACTGTAAATCAACTTTATTATTAAAAGTCGCACTGCTGAGGATATAAATTACAAAGCTCAACTTTTTGCTCTCTCTTGAATTAAAGTAATTCATTCTTCAAAATATAAAGTACAAATACAATAACATGAAAAGTGCATAATCGTCTTTGATTCGGTTTACAAATACATCTTGTTTGAGAGAGATTAAAAGTAAACTCTTTAATGTTCTTATTGTTAAGTAACATCGAAAATTTAAAAGAAAAAAAACCCCACATATTTCGAGAGCGCTTCTCCCTCTCTATATATATATTTACCAACTTCCTAGAAGTTCCAATTCAGAAATTATGACCCTGTTTGAAATGAATTTATTTGCAATCAAAATCATTTTCAAACTTTCAAGGTCTAATATATTTCCAAGCTTGTAAAATTTGAAAACGGCGGATGTAACTAGTGGAAAAAGACTGCTTACATTCCTTCTGCTTAATTTCTTCGACACATCACAGTTCACTTTTCTGTGTATTTCTTGTTATGTTCCCATACATATAGTGAAGTGCTTCGAACATATTAGATATGGATACTACAACAATCGAATTCGGCGATGATTGTTAATTAATTGATAAAGAAATACTGAAAAAAATGTTTTTATCTTCTATTATAATTTGGTTAAAATACGATCTGCAGACAACGTTAAAGTCGTTTGTAAAAGTTGTTATAAGTTCATTAAAGGAAAATGGAAAGACATCGCATTTAGTATGCAATGGGAAATTGCAACATCCTCCTCCCCCCCCAAAAAAAAAAACAAACAAAAACAAACAAAAAACAAAAAACAAAACAAAACAAAAAGAAGTTAAGATATATATTTGACAATCAAATTCATAAAAAAATTAAAAGAAAAAGAAAAAGAAATGTATCGTTAACAGACTCTAGACTCAAAAAGTTCTGCTTTTCTTCGGCATTACTTGCAGTGACTAACTAATTAAGTATCAAGCAGTATATTTCTTATTGAAATGTATAAAAAGAGAAACTGAGCGAGTCCACTGTAAATTTTAAAAGAAATAATATGATTGTTGACGAAATGTAAGATTATGAAATCTAATTTCATGATATTCCATGTGATATACGATTAGAACGAGTGGTTTCTGGTGAATACCCAGATTACTATTACAAAGAAACTTTGTAAATAACCTAATTATCCCACAGTCATTCTATTTTAGATTGAAATACATTGTATTACTTGTATAGGAAAAAGGCTATTACATGCCATAGATAATATCTATGAATTTCTAAAATATCATATATCAAAATGAATCTTGAGTTAAATAAATAACAGTACTGGTATATTTAGGCTTAAAACAGATTCCCACATCCAAATTATACTTGGTATAGTCACATATATTGTTTATATTCAATACACTTGCAAATGAATATACGACTTTTATATAATATATAGCTATGATTAGTTAGTATAAACTATTTTGCCGGAAAAATCAGTTTATCCTTTTATCCTTGGCATTTATCAAGATAATGACATCAAAATAACTGTTATATTGTCTGAACAAAGCGACACAGTTATTGTACTTCACATATAAAATAGACTAATAATAATAAGAAAGTCATTGCTTATCTTTTTGTCTTTTTATGAAATGGTCTTCACATAGTTGAAACCGCATTGTATCAAAATGTAACAACTGGGAAGTCTTAACTTCAGCCCGTGTCAATTTAGATCAGCCGGGAATCCTAATGGATTAAGGCTGTGAGGTCGTTGATACAAATCCGAATTAAGAAACTAAATGGGCATATCAATACCCACGCTACGTCAATTTTTAAAGACCCAAATGTTGCAAAACACTTGCCCTACCTCCATGACAAATATGTTGTTGTCCCCGCAGATAAAGCCCCAAACAACATCGTTTTTGTGTGTAAATATCATTACATAAACGGCTTGATAAATGAATTAGGTATTGACAATTCACTTGGAAACTCAACATATACCCTCACGACACTTACCAAAGAGGAAATCCTGGATAATCATAGGTCTGTTCTATGTTCCTTTGGAATTTAAACCAAAGATGAAGAACTGGATCTTCCATCACTGTATTGGATATCTAAACTAGATAAGTGTCCTTACAAACAACGGTATATTGCTGGGTCTTCCAAGTGCTCCACGAAACCTCTTTCTAAATTATTAACATCTATTTTATCAGCAATCAAAGCCGGGCTCCAAAGTTATTGTGAAACTGCCTATTCTAGAGGTGGCGTGAATCAGATGTGGATACTAAAAAATTCCAAAGACCTTTTAGAGTACATACAATCTAAGACTCTCTCATCTTGCAATTGTATTAAAACATTTGACTTTTCTACACTTTACACAAGTATTCCCAATTCCAAACTAAAAGACAAATTAAAAGAGTTGGTATTACTTTGTTTCATTAAAAAGAATGGCGAACGTAGATACAAGTATCTTGTCTTGGGGAGGGATAAATCCTACTTTGTAAAGAATCACTCTGATTCAAACAAAAAGTTCTCTGAAACTGACATTATCAAGATGCTTGATTTCTTGATTGACAACATATTTGTTACGTTTGGAGGACGTGTTTTTCAACAGACTGTCGGAATTCCAATGGGAACCAATTGTGCCCCTCTTCTTGCCGACTTGTTTCTTTATTATTATGAGGCTGACTTCATACAGAAACTTCTTAGGAAGAAAGATAAGAAGTTAGCAATATCCTTTAACTCTACGTTCCGCTATATAGATGATGTTCTCTCACTAAATAATACAAAATTTGGTGACTATGTTGCACGAATTTATCCCATCGAACTAGAGATAAAGGATACTACAGATACAGTTAAGTCTGCCTCATATCTTGACTTACATCTAGAAATTGACAATGAGGGTCGGTTGAAAACAAAACTTTACGACAAAAAAGATGATTTCAGCTTCCCAATTGTGAACTTTCCATTTCTATGTAGCAACATCCCAGCAGCGCCTGCATACGGAGTATATATCTCCCAATTGATACGATATTCCCGGGCTTGTGTTTCCTATCATGATTTCCTTGATAGAGGATTGCTGCTCACAAGGAAGCTATTAAACCAAGAGTTCCAAATGGGGAGGTTGAAATCATCCCTTCGTAAATTTTACGGACGCCATCACGAGTTTGTTGACCGTTATGGAATAACCGTTTCACAGATGATATCGGATATGTTCCTTATGTCGTAACTACAATATCCTCCCTTTTCACAAATATGACTTACCGAATTAGACTACTTACCGGATTTGTAATAACATATGCAACACGACGGGTGCCACGTGTGGAGCAGGATCTGCTTACCCTTCCGGAGCACCTGAGATCACCCCCAGATTTTGGTGGGGTTCGTGTTGCTTAGTCTTTGGTTTTCTATGTTGTGTCATCTGTACTATTATTTGTCTGTTTGTCTTTTAATTTTTGGCCATGGCGTTGTCAGTTTGTTTTCGATCTATGAGTTTGACTGTCCCTCTGGTATCTTTCGTCCCTCTTCAATAACACCATAACAGTTTCTACAGTCTGTGTAAATATGTAACAGTTGAGAAAAATTAGCTCAAGTCTCTGTTGATATTTAACAACTGGGAAGATTTAACTTCAGTCTGTGCCAATATGTAACAGCCGGGAATCCTAACTTCAAAAACAGCTGGGAGTCCTCATCTAGGTCTTTGTCAATGTGTAACAGCTGGAAGACTTAACTCCAGTCTGTGCCAATATGTAATAGTCGGTTATACTAACTTCAGTAACAGCTGGGAATCCTAACTTCAGTCTGTGGCAAAATGTAACAGCCGGGAATGCTGATTTCAGTTTGTAATATGTAACAGCTGGAAATCGTTACATCAGGCACTAAATGACAAGTTTTCTGAACGTTCAAGGCAACTATTTAACTCATAATTAGGCCGACAACAATTTAAAATTCAACAAGGTAGCTTTTGCTATATAGGTCAACAGGGATAAAAAGTGAACAAATGGCTGCCATCGCAAAAGATGGATATGTTAAATAGGTGCAGAAATGTTGTCTTGCAGTCATTTTTTTATCGATAGTCTGCCTATACGACCAACTGTTCAATTCGCTAAAATTTGAAAAACTAAAATTATTGAATCCTTTCAAACTGATGTTATTTTTAGTATTAAATGAACATGGTGAAATAGTTTGGAAAGTTTAATGTAGAAAACAGTTATAATGTCACTAAGAAGTCAAAATAGACATGAAAATTAAACATCAGCCACTGTCTAACCCTATATTAACAGATTACTTTATGACATCTTTTAGCAGAATAATTATATTTCTGGTAGGTTTGTGGTAACCTGTAAAGGATGAGCTTATATATAAAACGTGTACCCCCACCTTAGTAGACATACAACATTGGTTGTCCACTCTTTTTTAGATAGAAAGCTGTTTTGTAGAATTCACGTAAATACTCTTACGATATACTTTTTGTCCAGATTTTCAAGTGACGAAATTATTTCCAAAATAATTGGTACATGTAGTTGTTCTTTGACAATGTTTGCTAAATATTATTGTTAGTCAATTTTGGACTACCTAATGGTCGTTTTGGATACAGAAATAGGGGCATTGACTTCTCCCATCCGGTAAACAAAAAACATTCAAAAAAGTGGCGTCCGATAGGTTGTGATGTATAAATACACAGGCACGACCGGTTGTAATTTTCAATTTTTAAAAGGCAAACGTTCTGTCGCTCTCAAAAATAACCATTTAAAAATGAGTTTTTTTAAACTGTGTCAACCACTAGGACGTGTGTGGAGATAATTGGATACAGGAATGCGTTAGGACCTTAAGGGAGAGTAATTGCACACATGCTTACTTGGGCGTATCTAAAAAAATTCATTGATAAGTTTGATTTTGAGAATAGATATAAGAAGATGTGGTATGAGTGCCAATAAGACAACTCTCCATCCAAGTCAAAATTTATAAATGTAAACCATTATAGGTCAAAGTACGGTCTTCAACACGGAGCCTTGGCTCACACCGAACAGCAAGCTATAAAGGGCTCCAAAAATTACTCGTATAAAACCATTCAAACGGGAAAACCAACGGTCTAATCTATATAAAAAACGAGAAACGAGAAACACTTATGAACCACATCAACAAACGACAACTACTGAACATCAGATTCCTGACTTAGGACAGGTGCAAACAATTGCAGCGGGTTTAAACGTTTTAATGGTACCAAACCTTCACCCTTATCTGAAACAATAGTGTAACATCACAACATAGAAAGACACACTATAAAATATCAATTGAAACGGCTTAACTCAATCAAAAGACCAGTGAACATACACTGAACAAATAAATTTGATCTATGATACAATGCAAATACAAAATAAATAAACTAAGGGAAGAATACGTTTGATTTTGAGAATGCTTGTATACGTTTGATTTTGAGAATGCTCGTATACGTGTTCTATGTATACGTTATGTCAAACTAACTTTGTTACATTTTATGTTATCATTTATAGTGGTATTTCTTTACAAACAAGACATTCGTTTATGATTTAAATTTTAAATCACATCATATTAAACCTCACGGGCGAAAAGACCGCTGCTGAATAGGCGTGCAGTTGTTTTGGTGAACATCATAAATTCGCAGCCACTACTTAAGATTGGACGGCTACATCCGATACTCGGAGTGTTATACAACCATTGGAACAACAAAATGAGGTCATAAAGTGGACCGTTAGAAAGAACAGTTTACCAGGTCTCGGACGAAATGATACAGTTATACTGCTATCTTTTTAAATTAACTTATTTATTTAATCACGAATGTTAAAAAAAAAATATATTTGAAATTTAAAAGTTACATTGACAACAATAAATCAAATATAAAGTCGAGATAATTCATTTTCAAATCCTCAAATTTCAATCCATTATAACCGTGACATTTTAATATTTCAACTAAATTTTTGTAATCTTAATTTTACATGGAACTGTCAGTTTTCAAATCCATTATATAACTAAACGAACAGAAGTTCATGAAGTTAGTGTTGCATATAGTTTTGTTAATCGCATGATTGAAGAAACATGCAAACGTGAAACAAACCTTTCCGTTACCAATATGACATACTTTTTTTAAAATCACATTTGTGCACACTGGTCGATCTGGGTCAGGCTGTCGGTAAAGTCGCTGAATAAAATAACAATGCATTTTTGGGCGAGATTTGGAAGTTTAATGCATGACATTTCCAAAGTCAAAATAGTTCGCAGTTAAACAAAAAATTCTCTTTATAGAATTATGATTTTCTCTACTCTAGGTGAACTTTTATTAATTAAGCGTTTGTTTACTTTACTGCTAAAATATTAAGTGCGTGTTTTCCAAATGTTACCTTTTCTTTTCTACTGGAAATTGAAAAAAAAAATGTTCTAAAGTTAAACAAAAGAACTTACTAGACTATGTTTTATGAAAAAAAGGCAGAGACATTACCATCAATAAAGTATAAAGATGTGTACCCCGATCAAGTGCTATAAAAAGTTGAAGCAGACCATTCATCATGTTTATATTAACCATTAATAATTAGATCAGTACTGGGTCTTTGTTTATAAAAGACCAACACCAATTTGATCCCATTCGTGCTTGAAATTGTCCGATTTTATTAATAAAATATTATGAAACAAAGCTTTCTAATATGCAAAAATCTGACGTGGTTCAAAAATGATTTTGATATTGTAATTCGTCATACACAAAGGTAAAAAATCGTGAAAAAAATAAATTCCACGTTTTCTTTGATGTCGCCATCTGATTACACGAACCATGAGCTAAAGCAATTAATATCATTGCAGCGATAAACAAAGAAATATTAATGTTAACGTTGCAATATAAATTAAACACCGTTACGCGTCCAACACAATTGTCTGTACAATGTCAAAAGAAAAATGATAGTTGTTCAAAATGGGTTCAAACTGATGAATAAGCGAACTTAGAAATACCATGATCACATAAATAAAGCTTTCAAAGCACTTAAGGGAATGCACGGTCTTTAACCATAACCAACAAACTAATAACGTATAGTAATCCACATGACAAATGTTAGACAATTCATAAGAGAAAACTAACGGCCTAATTTGCATTGCAACAATGAACCCCCCCCCCCCCCCCCCCACTCAAACAAAACAAAAACAACATAAAACAGCGACCAACGATTACAGGTAACTGAGACGTGACAGGCACACAAAAGAATGAGAAGGGGTTTAACTTGTCTTGGAACGCTCAATTCTCTCATTAACATGCTGAACATATAACAAATAGTGAAAATACAATGAAAAGGGTAGCTGTTTTTATTTTTGTTGTTTTCATTTTGGTTATGGTGTTGTATGATTTTACTCAAAGTATGGGATTAGGTTGTCCGCATGGCATTTTCTTCATATATGAATAAGGAATTGTGATTAGTATAATAGCCAATATATAAAAGAGTACTACTCATCGGAATCCACATAACGTGGGTATATACAAACAATCATAGGTCACCGTTCGGCCTTCCGCCATGAGCAAAACCGATATCCTCTTTGTTACGATGCGGCTTCGGGACAGAGGGTCAATATTAACAATAGTTATTAAATAACAGGTCATGCTTGTTTATGCACAAAGTTCGTGGTATACCAGTGAAAACACAACTTTCAATAAGACAAACGGAAAATGATGTGATCAATAATATGTCACCATACGGCCTTCAACGTGACAAAAAAGTTTAAACCCGATACAGGACGGACGTACTGACTGGCAAAAAGAACCTCCAACTTACATTCAGGGCATTCAAAAGTAGAAAAAATGTTTTTGGCGTTCTGTTTAGACACTCTTGGTTAACTCCCTCTATAGTCTATACAACTGTCTATTGTCAATGACTTTCTATTGATCTCTATAAATATGTAAATGAATTTCGGTTGCCGTTTCCATGACATATACCCAATATCTACTTTATTCATATTTTTTAAGATTTCATTTTTGGGGATTTTCATAGATTGGAGTTTTAACGTAACTGATGCAGATTACATCAGCAAATAAGTTTAAAAACTATTTGTTGACCTAGACCATTTTAAATTTTCAGAAATATTGGCTGTTTTTGCCAGATGATGGGCCATTTTATTTTTCGTGCTGAATTTAATTTCACCATTGAATTCTGAGAAGGTTTTGTCCCCCAACCAATTGCTACTAACAAAGAAAGAAAGAACAAACAAACAAGTCGAGAGCCAGCGGTTGTCGCTGGTCTATGTCTGAACGATTACGTTTGTTTTTGTAAATTGTATTAATATGAATTTAATAGAAATGAAAGGATGGACGTTAGTGTTATCGTTTAATTTGTCACATTTATCTTTTCGGTGCCTTTTAATATTAACTATATGGTATAGGTTTTTTCTTATTATTGATGGTCGTACGGTGACCTGTATTTTATTACTTCCACGTCATTTGAACTTTGTTCGATAGAAGTGTCCTTGGCAATTAAACCACATAACGTACATCTGTATTTCATATAGAGAGATACACTGCTAAGGAAAGAGTATAAGCAATAGCAACCAATGGAGTTACGTCCGCTATCATAACAGTTCAGTTTGCAGGTGATATGTCAATTATGAAGATTTTCACATATAAGTTATCTATTCTAATGGTGATAGTTTTATCCGGTTGTCTGCGTTCTATAATTTGTATTATTATCGCAGCATCCCTGTCCGTATAGGTTGGGTAAAACAATAGTCTCTGTGGGCATTGAAGGCTAACAGGAAACACTATTTCCTCTGGTTAGAAGGTTATTTACGTTAGAATATTAGGCAACATTATTTCTCATATATATTCAACGTAGTTTAAGTGAGTTCGTCAAGTTTATTCATGGTTATTATATATGGTACAAAAACATCTGGTTCAAATCAGAAAATAACATATCCTGTTTTTTTAATTGAATTAAAAGGTTAATCCAATTTCTATTTTCTAGATTTCAATTTCGGCAAATTTTATTTTTCAAACGATGGGACCAAAATCCGGAATTCATTTGCGTAAAATTGGCCTGTACATATATTTATCATGCAGAATAATACTTAGTTATTATGCTACCGTAAAAAGAATAATTTGTGAAATAAATATAATTGCTGATTAAAAATATGAGTAAATAGTTGCAAAGAACATAAACAAATCTCAAAATGAATTTTGTTACACTTAATGTGGATTTTGAAGAAAGAATGCAAACAGATCCCTCCAATATCAGTAGCATCCATACTTACACTTACATTGTTACGTAATAATCTAAGTGAAAGTATAAACATGATGCTGTCATGTTGAATTTTAAGTGACCAGTTGTTGAATGGGAATACATTATAATAGTTCGTATTGTGGCGTTGACGTTGACGAAGTCCGGGTAGAAGCTGCAAGCTCTTGAATACCGAAATGAGTTTAGGAGTGTCTATACCACCTGCAGGTGATGTTTGTATATTACTGCTAAGGTGGAGGAAATTTATAATTTCATAATCAAAATTGCCTGCTTTGTCATAGATTTTGTTACTGAGATGACCGCTTATGTCAAATTCGATGTATAAGACTATAAATGTGGCGGAGGAAGCCGTGTCTGCTGATTCATTAATTTTTAATTCTGGAAGATATATTAATGGAACACAATCAGTAAAATTGGATTTTTAATTGAAAGAACATCATCAATATATCTGAATGTGAAATTAAAAGATCTGGCTTCTTTGATCTTCTTGTTTTTAACAAGTATCTGAAGGAACTCCGACTCATATGAAAATGAGAAGAGGTCGACAAGGAGCGGCGCACAGTTCGTTCCCATAGGGATGCCGACAATTTGTTGAAAAATCCTACCTCCAAATTCAACAAATATGTTGTCAATAAGAAACTTCAGAATACTGATCACTTGTTCCTCGGTGTAGCTTGTTCTACCTTTTTGTTCACTTTTAACAAAATATGCCGTATGGTATCCCAAAGCAATAAATCTATAGCGTATGATACCATTTTTATATTAAAGGATTGTTGATTATTTCTTTTAGACGATTTTTCAAATTCACAAGGGGAATGGTGGTATAAAGAGTTGAAAAAATCAAAGGTCGAGATTTAAAATCATCCAGAAGTTCTTTAGAGTTTTTTCAGAATCCACATAGGTTTAATACCACTACGCGAGTAAACAGTTTTACAAAATTTCTGAAGACCTTCTTTCACTGCGGACAGAATATTTGTCAATCTAATGGACAGTTCCTTCGTAGAGCATGCAGATGAGCCGGTAATATACCGTTGTTTTTACGTACGGAATTTTGTGACGCTTTGGTATCCAATACAAACAAGGTAAGTCTTCAGATTTGCTGTTTAATGGAATGTTTATTCAAGCCATGAAGGACTTATGATTCGCAAAAATCTCATCCTTCTCTAATGATATGTTTTTGTATGTGGGATTACCGGAGTGTTCACTTGTTCTTGGGTTCTTTTAAGAGACACCCGTAGTAGTACAAAACAATATTATATGAAGCTTTGTCCGCAGGAACAACAACATATTTATCGTGAAGTGATGATAGACAGTTCTATGGACTTTGATCGATAATTCACACAGTTTTTCAACTTTTGGATTCGACTTTTTATCAGAGATCTGATTGCTTTAACCCATTCTGACAAAGTGTCCAGTACAACTTCTTCTCTTTTAGCACATGCTGTGGCGTAGTCCTCAATGGAATCTATAACTATTTTGAAGTTATGGTTCCAATTGATATGTCGGGGTTCTCTGAACTTAGGACCTTTCGAAGATGTTCATATTGAATTATGTTTAGATCCCTACCAATAACATGGCCACAGGGACTGTAAATATAAGGCGATTGGGAACAGTCACATGTCAGAGATTTTTGTTTAGGTATTCTTCTAATTTAAGTTCCTGCAATTAGAAATAAGAAGATGTGGTATGAGTGCCAATGAGACTTTTACTCTCCATCCAAGTCACAATGTGTAAAAAGTAAACACTTATAGGTCAATGCTTGCTTATAAGAAAAAATACTTTAGGTGTAATGGTTTTGGTGTAACTGTAGGATACACAAGGAACGGACTAATTTTGAAAATATAGTGGAATTTATGATGTAACATCTTTTTGTATAAGAACGTTGCTGATGTTGATAGCATCGATTCGTTTATTAGACAAATGAACTAGAAGGAATTTCCTATTTTCATTATGTAATAGTTCCGATCTTACTGGTTTAAAAAGACGGAAAAGAGCTACATCACAAATTATACTGACCAGTCTGTATATTGGAGAAAATGTAAATATGCATCCCGTGTCAAGTGCATAATCTTTCAAACATTTAAGATATTTGCAATCCCATTACAGAATTATAGTTGATGACCCTTTAAACAATCAATAATTGTTTGAAGAAAAAAAAATCTGCGAAGAACAAATTTCTCCAAAACATTGGAGTAATGATAAATTCATAATCCCATTTTAAATTTTTGGTAAATAACTTGAATAGTCATCATTTTTTGTCTCATTTGTTACCAAAGAATCACAAAGGTCATTTTTAATACAAAGCAAATTGTTTCTATAAATTATTGAAATTTTTAAATGACAGTAATTTCTCAAAATTGTGTGTACTATTGTCAGAGGACAACTAAACTACTAGGAACCAAAACCAGAGGGGTGAACTTATTTGCCATGAATCTCACCTCACTGTTAATTGTTTGATGTTATTGTAAATATGAAGCAGTTCATGTTTGCATTTTGCAGAGGAAATAATTAAGCGAAGCATGAAGAAATGGAAAAATATTGATAACTTTTGTTTTCACTCTTATTATTACTGTTGTGAAATAATAATTGATTGGAGTATTATGTAACAAATTTCACATGCCTGGCCAATTAACTTTAAAGAAAGACACAGACAGATAAAGTACAAAGCTTTTGAAACGCTGGCTCCGATAAAACGATGCAAATTATACCCTTCAAGTTTCTATATCTGTGCATGTAATGTTCTTTTATTCTCATTTCTGCTTGTCATTATCACGCAACAGTTTGTTAAGGCTTCCTTCGAGGAATTCGTTTAACTATAAGATCGATTCCATACAACTACCAGACGTTGCTAATAAGGAAACGTTTACAATATGCAAAACGTATATATCTTAAAGAAGTGGTATAATCTACAATGTATGAGTCAATCAACTAAGTATTTGGACATGAAACGAATTTTGGATGTTTTATTGTACACGGAGTTTCAAATTTCTTGTTCAAATATAAACGTAGAAACATTTAGGATGCAAAACCAAATTTAACGGTATGGATTTTGACTATTGTTGAAGGTTTTGCGGAAACTTATAATTGCACTCATCTGTGTCCTTTTGGCATCAAATTGATAGTTGTTTCAATGAAAATTATGCATGCCAGAGCTTCATATTATTTTATCATGACAACTCGTAATACCTTTCAGGGTGTATTCAAAACAAAAGCAATTACTCTGTATGGTAGGACGTTTGTATAAAAAAAGTGTCATGATTGCAAAATGAATGAACCAACTCCCTACTGGAGATCAAATGACGTATATCTAGCAACAGTAATAAACGACCACTAAACCACAGGCTCCTGGCTTGGGACAGGTACATAAAGAATATGGCGGGGTTAAACATGTTAGCGGGCGTCCCGCAAACCTTGAACAGTAGTACAACAAAACAATTTGATTTTAATTTTTAATCATTTACCTTGTACAACATTTCCCCATAAAATGTATTGTAGTTTCATTTGGTACAAATTGGTTGTTTAGGCACGGGCTAGAATTCTGTATGTCACAAAACAACAGTAAAATGTGTTAGTTTCATTTAAAAGCAATGAAGATTATGCACATGAAGTGAAGTAAAAATATATAGAAGAAATTAAAGATAATAAATGGATAGATATACAGATTATCATCTAAACATGTGTTTTTTTTAACGATTTTATGATATGTTATAAACCGTTCAGCGGCCGTGAATCATGCATTAATATTTATCATACAACTAATCAATCAATAACATTGTTGTGATATGATTTTAATTGTTTTTTAATCTTGCTCACTGAGAGTAGCGTGCTTTATTTGATATGTAACTACAAAAAAAGTCTTCATTCTTATAGAATTTCAGTTACTTAAACAAAGGAGCAGAGTTTGTTCCAATATGACTGCCAAAAGTATCTTAATGATGTCTATTTCAGAGAACAGTTTGTTCGAATAAGAGCAGTCTTTTACAAAGTATGATTTATCCCTTCCTTAAAGAAGATGTTTTAAATTATGTTGACCATTTTTTTTATAAGTTTTAAACAAAGGAAGATTATTTTTTCCAATCTGTCTTAAAGAGTAAAATTAGGAAAACTTGTTTGAAAGTCAAAAAGTTACAAGTACGATTGTTTAATATATGATAACTAAACATCACAGTAAGAATGTATGAGTTTATTCGTGCCAGACCGAATAACTGGTTAATGTACAAAATCGAATAGTAATTCTTCGTTTGTTTGATACTAGATCAACTGTGAGAGAATGAAATATTCTGTACTTCAAACCGATCACCAATATCACAATAAATCATGTGGCAGTGGTATACTATAGAGATAGAAACCCAATGTAGTTTAAAATACATACATGTTGTATTCCGAGAAGGCACATTTTCATGGAATTGGCCAATCTATTCAAATCAAATCCCAACGTATGCGTTAGACCTGACATCATTACATTTAATATTAATTTTATCGAACAGATATATAGAACAAAACATTGGACAGGGGAGGCGTTATAACGGACGTGTTAACGGAATTCTGTCATCATTTCTATAAACAATGTACAACGAGCAGTTCCATGTCTCCGTCACGACTACGAATCATCTGACTGGAAAGCAATGACTACGAATCATCTGACTGGAAAGCAATAACAAGAAATATTGCAACGGTTTTGAAACTACAAACAATAGCACACATTCAACAAAAGTTATCCGAGTTTCTGCTAGAATTGAATGAAAATTGATCGCCTATTTGAGTTCTAAGAATTGATTACAACTAGTATGTTCACTGGTTTTATGAAATCACTTAAACACGTTTAGTTCAAGAATGTCTTATTCAGATATTTCCAACCTGTGAATGTAAAATAAAGATGTTAAAAGACAAATATCAACTGTCATTCACCAAATAACAAGACAATAATTGCCTCAAGAACCATATGGGGTAACAATTGATGTCAAAACTGAATTCACTAAACCTGTATCGACTTCAAGAATACTGCGTAGTGATATTGTAATAATACTGGCATGATGGAAAATAGACAATAGTATTTCAATCAGCAAGGTAGACAATGAGGATTGAAGTATAATAACTTATTCAGTTTGTCGTCAGTGGGCATGCATAAAATATATAAAGCTTGTACTTTGGTGATGAAGTGGGCTGGTAATAATTCCCGACCTACCGATCTATAATGTTCACCAATTTCAGATGTAAAATAAATAATGAGTAAAAACAAACAGTTTTGTCAATTGATAAAGGACTTTCCGCTACAAACAGTTTTGCCATTTGATAAAGGACTTTCCTTTTTGAATTTTCCTTGGAGTTCGGTATTTTTGTTATTTTACTTTTTACTCGATTCAAAATATCACTCTATAATGATAGCACTTTATCCCCGTACACTTAAGTTGGATATTATCAAGATTTTCTATTGACTCCTGATGGAAGTTATTACCATGTAATCATTTGTTGCTTGTCTGGTAATTATATTGAAAACGTTAAAACAAGAGAGAAACTGAAAACAGCGAACATGAAAAGTTAAGATATACAGGTAAACATAACTGAAATTGAAAATTGACGTCTTATTGGACTGATTGCATTTAAATACCCATATTTACCAATTTTGCACTTTTTGGTACATTTTCATGAAGATTAAAAGTAAGCTAAAACAGCAAATTTAACTATTTGATAAAATCTTTAAATACGCACACATAACCGATTGCAATAAATGCGAAAATGATTATCAAAATGCCATATTTTTGCGATTCAAGCTTCTCAAAGACTGTAGTTTATATAAACGTGGAAAAGAAGACAAATATTTTTCACAACAAGCGGAACATAACCTATGTGACACAGATATTTCCAATATCATGATTAAGGAAGGATTTTTTCCATCCCAGTTGAACATATTTATATGAAAAAACCTTGAAATCTTTTTCATTAAGATTTCAAGAGATTTTAAATGTTATGATTTAGTTTAGCACGTCTATCATATTTTGAGCACATGTATTCAATCTCCATTGAATTCAGATCATTTAAACTGATCGTAATGGAAAAAATGGAAAAAATCTTAATACCATCTCAGAGGGTGAAAATAGGACAAAGCTTTGTGGAAATCGGATTTAAAGTCATTGACTTTTATTGGTAGACTCATAACCTACTTGTACTTGATTAAACTTTTATCGTTTTGAAAATGTACGTGTTCGTGCACATACCTGTCTTATTTGCAGTTGATTTGATTCATTAATGTACTGTATCATCTGTTTCGATTGTTCTCATATTGAAGAACGTTTAAGATATTTCCTGTCCTTACGAGCATATTTTATTATCGAACATTGAATAGTTTCATTTCATTACCAACAAGGTATTCACAACCATATAGTTGTCATACGTAAATGGATCCATTGTACTACTTCAAATAGATATAAGAAGATGTGGTATGAGTGCCGATGAGACAACACTATTTTACATAAAAGGAAAAGCTGATCTTATAAATCAGGATACATGCACGGATTTGTTAGCGTAATGTTGGCTCACAATTCATTTTTTCTGTCAAAATATCTTGTAACTGTCAAAAGCAGATGTTTCATTATTGTTTATTTCCAATCACAAGCTCATAAAATTAAATGATAGAAGGTGATCATCTGTTCTGAAGATTTTTAAGTCCATCTGTCATGAAAGCATGTTAAGTAAGCTAAACTACAAGGATGCATGATTACGATTACGTAAAATTTATTTGTTGTTGACTTTCTTTGTCATGATTCTTTAATATCGTCATGATTATGCAAAAAGCATTAAATGAGGCTAAAAAGGGTACATTTAATATATCTGAAAAATTAAAAAGTAAAATAATAAAATTACCGAACTCCAATGAAAATTAAAAACGGAAAGTCCCTTATCAAATGGCAAAATCAAAAGCTTAAACACATCAAACGAATGGAAAACAACTGTCATATTCCTGACTTGGTACAGGCATTTCCTTATGTATAAAATGATGGGTTAAACCTGGTTTTATAGCAAGCTAAACCTCTCACTTGTATGACAGTTACATAAAATTCCATTATATTGACAACAATGTGTGAACAAAACAAGAAGACATAATAGGTAAAAATGCAAAAAAGGGGTACAGTATTCAACATTGTGTTATAATATTAATCACTATAAAAACAAACAAATATGTCAACAAAGAAAAACAAAAGGGCATAAATACAAAGCACATAAGCAAAATGAAAGACAAGAATACAAAAATTGACCATAGCACAATAACACAATGACGGGATGTATAAGTACAGAGCCACGCCAAAGGGATATTACCGAAAATAAACTAAACAGTAAAGGTAATGATTTACAAAGACAAATAAAAGAACACTATAACACGTAATTAAGATGAATAACAACGTCAGTACCTAGAATATATACTTTAAGACCATCATGTATTATTTGTGAAGTTGATACGGAGTATTTATCGACAAGGTATTGGTATCTTCTTTAGAAAACATATCCCTGGTTCATCAACTTTCCACTCAGATACTGCTGACGTTTTATAATGTTTTTGCTTAGGGCTATTCCATTAAATGGAGGTGGGAGTAGGAAGGGACTTTCAAAATATTCCTACAACCAAGAACCATTTTTAAGATAATTTTGAATAATGGTAATAGAAGAGGGACGAAAGATACCAGAGGGACAGTCAAACTCATAGATCGAAAACAAACTGACAACGCCATGGCCAAAAATAAAAAGACAAACAGACAAATAATAGTACAGATGACACAACATAGAAAACTAAAGACTAAGCAACACGAACCCCACCAAAAACTGGGGGTGATCTCAGGTGCTCCGGAAGGGTAAGCAGATCGTGCTCCACATGTGGCACCCGTCGTGTTGACGCATACTGAAAAAAGACCCATGACCCATATTCAATAGTTAAACTTCCCTTCCTACCCTCCCACATACATTTTAATGGAATAGCCCTTATGTGCTTTGTCTATATGCCTTACTGTTTGTTTTTGTTGACATATATGCTTGTTTTTGTAGTGATTAAGATTATAACACAATGTTGACTGCTGTACCCCTATTTTTGACATTTTTAATACGTCTGGCGTATTGAATTTTAAGCCTAGTACCTTCTGCTAGCTATTATTCGTGTGTTTCTTTGTCCTATATGTTCTCCCATTTATTTGTATAGTGGTCCTGTCATGTGATGTTGTCGTTTTGGTGTTGTGTTTGACGTTGCCATAAAAGCGGGAGGTTTGGCATGCCACAAAACCAGTTTCAACCCACCATTTTTTTCTTAAAATGTCCTGTACCAAGTCAGGAAAATGGCCATTATTATATTATAGTTCGTTTCTGTGTGTGTTACATTTTAATGTTGTGTTTTTGTTGTGTCGTTGTTCTCTTATATTTGATGCGTTTCCCTCAGTTTTAGTTTGTAACCCGGATTTGTTTTGATCTCTATCGATTTATGAGTTTCGAACAGCGGTATACTACTGTTGCCTTTATTTATCTAGTATGTCGGTTTGTTTTGTTCACACATCGTTGTCAATATAATGGAAGTTTATGCGACTGTCATACAAGTGAGAGGTTTAGCTAGCTATAAAACCAGGTTTAATCCACCATTTTCTTCATAAGAAAATGCATTTACCAAGTCAGGAATATGACAGTTGTTATCCATTCGTTTGATGTGTTTGAGCTTTTGAATTTGTCATTAATTAGGGACCTATGCGTTTAGAATTTTCCTTGGAGTTCGTTTTTTTTGTAATTTTACTTTTTATAAAGTCTGAGTAGCAGCTGCAAACTCCTGAATACCGAATGGTTCGTATATATTTTATTTATTGTTACGAAAGCATTCAGTAGTCATTAAATTTTGTACTCATTTCTTACATCAGTCTAATGAAATTTGACCAAATTAAATAAGAATTGTTTTTTCATTCATTATGTTTACATGGTTAAATGTTTTCCGTATTATAGTATTAACAATTCATAGAAATTAAGGAAGAACTATATATTATTATTCCACTGTTTATACATATTGATAGTTTAATCAATATTTGATTGGTTGAGACTATCCCACGTGTCATTGAACTAATCTTCATATTCCCTTCTGAGGATCATATTCCCCTCTGAAATGTCGGGATTACATCGTGCGACGTTACGCGCGGTTAATGTACACAACGTTTTGAACTTCTTATTCTTCTTAAAATAGTGATAGCAAAAATCATTCTCATATTCAAATTTATTTCAGACGATAAAATAAAAAGACTAATAATGAACTTTTGATCCGTACTGTTTATCAATGTGTATGTCATGTTTAGTTTAACTTATAAAAACAAGCAGATAAGAAGAAAAAAATGTATGCAAAATAATAATTAATGTATTGATAGTAAACAAAGCATAGGCAGTGGAATAAAACATTCATTTCACTTTGCCTCGGGAGATATGAAGATTTGCTCACCCTCGAAAAATCATATTTCCCTCGGGCAGAGCCATCATATATGAATATTCTTGGGTGAAGAAATCTTCATATCTCCTTCAGGCATGGGAAATAAATGTATAATATTGTATTCTTGCCTACGTCACGGGATGACGTCAGTCGTTGATTTAAATGTCACAAATTGAGTTTTCTTGCAACGCTTCAGCAAACCCGGGCACTGATATTTTCGACAGTTGTCGCAGAGAAATATTTAAATACGGTTATTCTCATTCAAATGTAATTGCTAAATCATGCCTTGTCAAATCATTAAAGATGGCATATTTTGGTATTAATATTGATTCACTCATAGGGTCTTTGCATCGGAAATAAACATATTTATTCTAAAACCAGTTGTTGGCATGATACGAGTTAAGTCAGGAATCTGATGTTCAGTAGTTGTCGTTTGTGTGTGGTTCATAAATGTTTCTCGTTTCTCGTTTTTTATATAGATTAGACTATTCGGTTTCCCGTTTGAATAGTTCTACACTAGTAATTTTTGGGGCCCTTTATAGCTTGCTGTTCGGTGTGAGCCAAGGCTTCGTGTTGAAGACCGTATTTTGACCTATAATGGTTAACTTTTATAAATTTTGACTTGGATGGAGAGTTGTCTCATTGGTACTCATACCACGTCTTCTTATATATATGTTCTTCTCATGTATTTTATGATGGTATGATACTAAACCTCTAACGGGAGGGATTGTTCTTGATTTTCGTATGATGAAGACATAATCTTTCAATCATTTTAATGAGGTCTGGAGCTGGCATGTCAGTAACTGCTAGTAGTCCTTTGTTAATTTATCAATCATTGTCATTTTGCTTACTTTCTTTTGTTACCTATTCTGACATCGGACTCGGACTTCTTTTAAACTGAGTTTAACTGTGCGTTTTGCTGTGTGTTTGTTTATTCTACATTGGCTAGAGGTATAGGGGGAGGGTTGAGATCTCACTAAACATGTTTAACCCCGCTGAATTTTTGCGCGTGTCCCAAGTCAGGAGCCTCTGACCTTTGTTAGTCTTGTATGTTTTTTTTTATTTTAGTTCATTTATATGTTTTAGAGTTTAGTATGACGTCCATTTTCACTGAACTAGTACACATTTTTGTTCAGGGGCTAGCTGAAACCCGCCTCCAGGTGCGGGATTTTCTTGCTGTGTTGAAGACCCATTGGTGGCCTTAGGCTGTTTTCTGCTCTTCGGTCGGGTTTTTGTCTCTTTGACACATTTACGATTTTCATTCTCAATTTTACTGTAAATTTTAAGACTAAAACTATTGCCAAGACCATTTCAAATTTTTACCCCTTCAAAACAAAATTTTGACGAGTCATAACCTTATTTTTGGGAAATATTTTTACAAATTCATATGTGACGTCACTTTGTGTGTTTTTTTAGAATTTCAAATGTGAAGTCACTTTGTGCGTTGAGGCTTTAGCTAACTCGGCTGTGTATTTTTATATGTTGGATTAGGTTGCTTTATGTAATGTATCCGTTTTTATTCTGTAGTTAGTCCCCACTTTGGTTTTATCATGTATATCTTTATATAGTCATTTTATAAAATTTACTGTTTGCAAAATTATAAATTATTCTAAATAATAAGGATGTTCTTGTCCCAGGCAGAAAATCCTGTCCGTGTTAGGCGCAACTTTTTGGAAGTTTTGGTCCTCGGTGCTCTTCAGCTTTGTACTTGTTTTGGCTTTCAAACTTTTTTTATCTGAGCGTCACTGGTTGGTCTTGTGTGGACGAGACGCACGTCTGACGTATTGAATTTTAAGCCTAGTACCTTCTGCTAGCTATTATTCGTTTGTTTCTTTGTCCTATATGTTCTCCCATTTATTTGTATTGTGGTCCTGTCATGTGATGTTGTCGTTTTGGTGTTGTGTTTGACGTTGCCATAAAAGCGGGAGGTTTGGCATGCCACAAAACCAGGTTCAACCCACCATTTTTTTCTTAAAATGTCCTGTACCAAGTCAGGAAAATGTCCATTGTTATATTATAGCTCGTTTCTGTGTGTGTTACATTTTAATGTTGTGTTTTTGTTGTGTCGTTGTTCTCCTCTTATATTTGATGCGTTTCCCTCAGTTTTAGTTTGTAACCCGGATTTTTTTTATCTCTATCGATTTATGAGTTTCGAACAGCGGTATACTACTGTTGCCTTTATTAATCAAAATTGAGAGAAGACCTAACAAGAAATGAATTTGTTATCTTGGCGACAAGATTTAAAAAAATGGATATTTATACAAATCTCCCTTTTAAAGAAATTAAGTGCCATTTCACATTTTTTCCTGAAACATATCTCTTGTTTGATTTTTATGAGTGGAAACCTTCATCAAAATTTGAAGAAGCTCTTAGAAGAAATAAAGTAGCTATCTTGGAGACTAGAAACTAGTATTTGATATGTTTTACATAATCTCTTCAGAAAAATTGTCCGATCATCGAATTTATCCACGGTGTTGATAAGTGAAAACCGTAATACAAATTTGTAAAGGGTCTGACAAAATATGAAGGCGCTACCCTGAAGAAAACAAATTAATGACAGACGAACTGACGATCCGGTGAAACACATTTTACACTTTGAAGATTCGTGACTTAGTATATAATTTACTGATTTTAAAATACCTTGTATAACAAGTGAAAAATTCCATACAAATTTGTCATCGTAACTGTTTCTCTGTACTTTTGATCAAAAGCAACCAAAAAGTTACTTGGTGTTCGACATATTAATACTTTTGTTCCCTGTTTATATAATATAATTGGTGTATTTTCAAATTAAATGGATGTTTAATTATACATTGTTATCTTTGATTATGAACCTACATAATTTCATTGGTTCCATTGTTCATGCGGAAATAAGAGCTCACGAACAGTTTTAATTGAAACCCGATAGTTTAGGTCTATTACTAGTCCATATTAATGATGTGGTCGATTCAGGAAGTAATAAAAAAGGAGATGTCAAGTTAGACTTTTAACTACATTTCAAATCAAGTCATAATTCCAAAAGAAATCATGCTATGCTGTAGACAAATTCCACATTTTGTTGTTTAGGAGTTATCAATCAAATAATGATGACATGATGAGAAATTACGTGTATGGCTTGGACAGATAATCATTGTATGTGATTATTCTATTAGTGTATATCCATGTGTTTTTTGTAGTTAAAGGTGTTCTTTCATTTTTATAAAGAATGTCTCAAATCAGATGATATTCATTTCAAATATGTAATTCCAATTAGATATCATATGATTCAACGGAAGATACGAAATGGACATTCAAACTCATAAGTAGAAAAAAAAAACTGACAATGCCATGACAACAAATGAAAACGACGAACAGACAAACAACAGTACACAAAACACAACATAGATATCTAAAGACTGAACAACACGAACCCCATCAAAAACTTGGAGTGATCTCATGATAAGTTTTATACAAATAGCATATTTTTGTCTTTGAAAGCGGAATATGATCAAACGTTATCTGTCAAATCCTGTAAAACTGCTTGCCATCTGACAGGTCATGTAATACCGGATATATATTATTTGCCAACTATAATCTAATTACCGTAAACTGCAGTTTCAAAAACTTTTTGTTTTCTTTCAATATTCTGTCTGTCAGGATTTGTTTTTATCAATTATGTAATTTCGCTTAAAAGATCAATATGGCGAAATATTTATCTCTGAAATTTACACTTAAGGCTAGCAACACGCGTGAATATAAAAAAAGAAGATGTGGTATGATTGCCAATGAGACAACTCTCCACAAGAGACCAAATGACACAGAAATCAACAGCTTTAGGTCGCCGTATGGCCTTCAACTATGAGCAAAGCCCATACCGCATAGTCCGCTATAAAAAGCCCCTAAATGACAAATATATAACAATTCAAACGAGAAAACTAACGGCCTAATTAATGTACAAAAAAATGAACGAATGTAACACAGCAACAAACGACAACCACTGAATTACAGGCACGTACATACAAAATGTGGCGGGGTTAAACATGCTACCGGGATCCCAACCCTCCCCCTAACCTTGGACAGTGGTGTAACAGTAAAACATAAGAACGAACTATAAAAATCAGTTGAAAAAGGCTTAACTCATCAGATGGATTCAAATAGAAATACAAATAACAAAAACACGTGGACGTGACCGGGTACTTGTACATCCTAACAACAAAAAGACACTAAGTACAGATCTGAGAGTACTCGAGTTACTGACAGCTAGTTCAAAGCCAATAACAACTAATATAAAAAATCAAGAATCTAAGACTAATGAATGGTCATTTTACTATCAAGAAAAACCTCTTCAAGGAAGAGCAAAGGATTTTTGCATGAATTTGACATTTATATAATCCCCTAAGAAAAGATGATTGTCTATAGATAGTGTAGTTATAAAGTTATACTAGAAAATTATCCGAGGCGAGGGATTAATAGAAACAGGCAAATATAATTTTGAATTAGAGATGGTAGCTGTAGTGAAAGCATTGACCGTGATATAACAAATGTTTTGTTCTGAAAAGTAGCTGAAATTATTGAGTTTTGGTGAATTGGACAATACGTACATTAACTGACTGGAGTATTAAGGCAGCAAATGTTTTATAAATAATAGATATGTTAAATAAATCTTACCAATTGAGGCTCGAAAGTCTAGAGTTGAGGCATTTAAAAAAAACATATAAATTGCATTACTGATTTTTCGGTAAATTAAAAGGTTTAAAACATTTCTACCAATCAATATAAAATAATTGTTTCAGCTAATAATTGTTAATGAAAGTCGTTCGATATTTTTTGTATATTAATGGAAAAGTAATTCATGTCGATTGGTTGGTTGGTCGGTATGTGTATTGATATGATTGATTGGTTAATTGATTGAATGATTTATTGATGAATTTACTAGGATTGACAGTTTGCCTAAAGTTAATAGACGCATATTTCATATTGACTGATTGATTATTTAACGAACATTTAGTTATCACAGAAACAGGTTCAATGCCCCTCCTACAGAATTGGGACCTCTTCCTGCATTAAGTACGCGGGACGAGTCTCTAGGTCAAAGCAAGAAAGAATATATGAGGTTTATAGAAATGTTAAAAAAGAGCTAAGATCCAGGTACGATTTTAATCTCAATGAAAACAAAATCCATACACAACAAATAGATAAAACAGAAATTTCGAGGTTCCTTAAAGAAAAGACATTAACATTTACAACAATACTTTACATAACTGGTTACAGATGAAACCAATAATTGTATTTATAGTCTTCTCTGACAAATCAAAACCTAGGTAATATGTTAGCAGTATTGGACAATACTTAACGCTAAGTTTTGGATTAAGATTATGTAATGGAACCCCAGTTATGAAAGACATGTATATGACGGCACAAAGATTAGTTAATAGCAAAATCTACGCTAATGCTAATGCAGATATAATATTTGATCGAGCATTTTTGTCAACTTTGGAAGGAGTAGTAGGAAATGGTGTAATATACAGAAACCGATACTTCTTACTAATAAAAGATGTGATTTATTACAGAAACAGCACAGAATAACAAATATACGTGGAAAAAAAAATTCCTAAAAGCATTTAAGAAAAGCCATATGTCATATGGTTATGCCGAAGATTATTTTGTCGTAAACCGTTTTCCTTGGAAACTATATCCTAATTAAGCGATTGGCACAGAAATGGTGGATGAAAAAAGTAGAGTGAAAAATCCTTCCGACTGTAACAAGCAAATGTTAGGTAAACTCTATGCCAGACGTAAAATTTCGACGGGCAATGTTGAATGTTTCTCATTCGAAACACGGTTTGATTTTGATAGTAGTGTATTCCTGATGAAAAAGGGACACAAAAAAAAAAACAACTGTTTGTTACCATGTGTGATGTGTATTCGTATTTTGGATCTAGGAACCTAAAACCGTGTATTTTTTAATCGAAAAACTGGTTCTGAACCATCCTCTTTATTTGAAAGACGGTTCATTTATCATTCCATGACTAAAGCATTCGCTTAAAATACTTGTCAATGGATGTTACAGATACTTTCAATTAATACGAAATATGTGTCTCTTTAGATGAAAAACTGCATTTGGTGTGCGTAGTAAAGCAATAATTAAATTAATACTTTTGCGATGATCCCTTCTTTAAATGTCTCAACTATAGACTCGAGACTCTCAAATGTAAACATTTATCTAGCACGTCTATTGGTTTCCTCTCTGACTAACTTTGAATGGAGCTGTATAACCTTTGTTGTCGATTAAGTGTATCGGTGTGTACCCTCTCCACAATTATGAATTTAATTTGAAAAAACGAATTCAGGAAAGTTTATGTGAGCTTGCCATATTCGACCTCTGCCTTGCATGTTATGAAAAATATCAGTTGATTGTTTGAACATATCGGCCCGTAAAGGAAGTCCTTTATTCTACGCTATAGGGTCTCTTAATAAATTATAATATGAAAGATTCTAAATATTAGCATAATAAGAATCCTCATTCAAACCAAACGCGCATCTGGCGTTCTAAATTTTAATCCTGGTATCTGCGATGAGTTTATTATTTACAACCACAGGTTCAATGCCACTGCTGATGGAGGTTTACTCTCCGAGGTTATCTACAGCAAATGGCCAGTAGTCAGCATTTTTGTATTGACATGAATTACCATTGCTATGGTCATAATTATTAATTTTAGCCTGTGTTCAAACTTTTGAATTGTTCGGAATACTAGGGATCTTGTACCCAGACATATATTACCTTAGCTGTATTTGGCAAAATCTTTCGGAATTTGGGTTTATAATGCTCTTCAATTTAATTTGTACTTTATTTTGCCTTTTGAACTTTTTGATTCGAGCGTCACTGATGAGTTTCAGTAGACAAAACGTGCACAACAGTCAACATTATGTTATAATCGAAATAATTATAAAAACAATTAACTATTTCAACAAAGAAAAAACAAAAGGGCATACAGACACTATATAGACAAAGTACATAAAGCAAAAATGAAAAACAAGAATGACCATAGCACAATAACACAATGCTGGGATGTATAAATACTTTGCCACGCCAAAAGTATATTACCAAAAATAGATTAAACAGTAAACGTGAAAAATATACAAAGACAAATAAAAAGAACATTATAACACGTCATTAAGATGATAAACAACGTCAGTGCCTAGAATCTATACTTCAAGCCCATCATGTATTATTTGTGAAGTTGATACGGAATATTTATCAACAAGGTCTTGGTATCTTCCGATAAATTGTTTTGGAAAAAGAACTAGACGTTCTTTGACATAACCCTGGTTCATCAATTTTTTACTCAGACACTGGTTACGTATATTGCTGCTAAGGTGGGGAAAATTTATAATTTCAAATTCAAAATCGTCTCGTTTGTCATAGATTCTGGAACTGAGATGACCACTTATATCAAGTCTAAAAATGAGACGAAGGAAGCCGTGTCTGTTGTTTCTTTAATTTTTAGTTTTGAAGGATATATTAATGGATACCGATCAGAAAAGTTTGGATTGTTAATGGAAAGAACATCATAAACATATCTAGATGTGAAATTAAAAGAGAGGCGAAAGATACCAAAGGAACAGTCAAACTCATAGTCAAAAATAAACAGGAGCCTGTAGTTCAGTGATCGTCGTTGGTTCATGTCTGTCATGTTTGTTTTTCGTAAATTGTTTTGTTATAAATTAGGCCGTTAGTTTTTTCTCAATTGAATTGTTTCATATTTTTCATGTCGGTGTCTTTTATAGCCGATCATACGGTATTGGTTTTTCTCATTGCTGAAGGCCGTACGGTTGCCTATAATTGCTTACATCCACTTCATTTGTACTTTGGTAGATATTTGTCTCATTGGCAATCATACCACATCTTCTTATTTTTATATTGACAACGCCACAGCTAAAAAAGAAAACGACAAACAGACAAACAACAGTAAACAAAACACAATATAGAAAACTAAAGACTGAGCAACACGAACGATCTGGCTTCTTTGATCTTCTTGTTTTTGATAAGTGTCTTAAGGAACTGAAAAATACGTTTATTCTTATTTAAAAGTAATTGCTAAATCATGCTTGCAAATTTTAAGATAGACCTAAAACTTTTGCCAAGATCATTTCAAATGTGGATTTCTAACCCCTCATAACCGATGACGGTCGTAAGATCTAAATCGCCCTGAGAAATGAATTCCATAACGATTTATCTTTTGTGTATGTATACAAATCATATTAATTCCGACAAATAGGACTGTGTAGCTGAGACAAATATAAAAAAAAAATACCCGAAAAATGTTCCCATTTTATAGACTTTTAATATTTTGAAATGTTCAGAGAAATTGTTGAGTGGAAACCTATTTAAAGAGGATTTCATAAAAAAATGAAGATTTCAGATTTTTCTGATTATTGAACTCTAACCAAATTTTCAAAAGTTATAAGCTAAATCAAAATTGAGAGAAGATCTAACATGAAATGAATTATCTTGGCGACAAGATTTAAAAAAATGGATATTTATACAAATCTCCCTTGTTAAGAAATTAACTGCCATTTCACATTTTTTCCTGATATATCTCTCTTGTAAGATTTTCATGAGTGGAAACCTTCATCAAAATTTGAAGAAGCTATTACAAGAAATGAAGAAGCTATGTTGGATACTAAAAATTAGTATTTGATATGTTTTACATGTTCCCTCTAGAAAAACTGTCCGATCATGGAATTTATCCGAGGTGTTAATGAGTGAAAACCGTAATACAAATTTGTAAAGGGTCTACAAAAATATAAAGACGCTATCCTGGAGACAACAAATAAATGACAGACGAACTGACGATCCTTTGAAACACATTTGACCCTTCGAAACTTCGTGACTTAGGATATAATTTACTGATTTTAAAATACCTTATATAACAAGAAAAATATTCCATACAAATTTTTCATCGTGATTGTTTCTCTGTTCTTTTGATTAAAAGCAACCAAAAAGTTACTTGGTGTTCTACTTTTTAATTATTTTGTTCCCTGGTTTATATAATATAATTGGTGTATTTTCAAATTAAATGGATGTTTAATTATACATAATCTCTTTGATTATGAACCTACATAATTTCATTGGTTCTATTGTTCATGCGGAAATAAGAGCTCACGAACAGTTTTAATTGAAACCCGATAGTTTAGGTCTATAAGTAGTCCATTTTAATGATGTGGTCGATCCAGGAAGTAATATAAAAGAGGAGATGTCAAGCAAAACTTTAAACTATATTTCAAATCAAGTCATAATTCCAAAGAAAATCATGCTATGCTAGAGACCAATTCCACATCATGTTGTTTAGGAGTTATTAATCAAATAAAGATGACATGATGAGAAATAATGTGTATGGCTTGGACAGATAATCATTGTATGTGATTATTTTATTAGTATATATCCATGTTTTTCTTGTATTTCAAGGTTTTCTTTCATTTTTTGCAATGAATGTCTCAAATCAGATAATATTTATTTCATATGATATGTAATTCAAATTATATCTCATATGGTCTAACGGACGAAAAAGAGAGGTGAAAGATACCAAAGGGACATACGAACTCTTAAGTCGAAAATAAACTGACAACGCCACGATTAAAAAAGAAAACAACGAACAGACAAGTGTCTTTTTTGTTGTTAGGGATGAGGGATGGATAAATACCCTGCCACGCCCGGTGTGTGTTTTCGTTTGATGTTTTTCTGCTTTGTATTGATCTGATGAGTATTTTTCAACTGATTTTCATAGTTTGTTCTAATGTTGTGCTGTTACACTACTGTTCCAGGCTAAGGGGAGGATTTAGCGCTGCTCACAAACATGTTTAACCCCGCCATGTTCTTTATGTGCCTTTCCCAAGTCAGAAGCCTGCAATTCAGTGGTTGCCGTTGGTTCATGTCTGTCATATTTGTTTTTCGTAAATTGTTTTGTTATAAATTACAAATGAGGTTGTTACTTTTCTAGATTGCATTGTTTCATAATTTTCCTGTCGGGGCCTTTCGGTTTGGGTTTTTTTTTCACACGTTGGGTGGCGTACGGTTGCCTATAATTGCTTACATGCACTTCATTCTAACTTTGGATAGTTGTTTCATTGGCAAACATACCACATCTCCTTATTTTTATATAAACAACAGGACACAGAAATATACAACACAGAAACTAAAGACAGAGCAACAGGAACCCCATCAAACATCAGTGGTGATCTCAGGATAAGTGTTATAGTCAGGAATGTGATAGTTGTTTTCCATTCATTTGATGTGTTTGAGCTTTTAATTTTGCCATTTGGGACTTTCCGTTTTGAATTTTCCTTGGAGTTCGGTATTTTTGTTATTTTACTTTATACAGATAGCATATTTTTGGCAAAGTGTATTATCTGGACTGGACTGGACTCTTAACAAGAAATTTCAATTACTTGTATACTGACAGAAGGCAGATGTCCTTCTATAACAACTCGGGAAAAAGTCCTTGGTCCGATGGAAACGGCTTTCCACTGGTTTGAAATTAGCTTTTTGGATAATTTAATTGTCTAACTTGTCTGAAAACGTATTCAAACAGAATTAAAAAAAAATACTATGATCAGTAAAACAGGACCCCTAAGGTCAGCCTGTGACAATAAAAAAAAACCAAGAGCTTTAAGAAACATGATACAGGAAATCAAGGCAAACCTCTGAAACTTAGTGTCATTCTAACGATAACATAATGATTTATAATACACAATACACATTGTCTTCATGACACATTTAATTGCTTTTAAAACAGCACCAACTATTATAAGTAATTGTCTTACATTTTAATGTTATCAAAGATTTTATCTAATGTTTTTCATTCTGCGTGTCATCAAAATATAAACATGTGCCCAACCTAAGTACTCATGTTATATTGATACATTTTAAATAATAAAGAAGATATATGAAAAAAAATCCAGTCCAGTCCACGAGTCTAGTCCAGATAATACACTTTGCCCATATTTTTTTCTTTGAAAGCGGAATATGATCAGATGTTATCTGCCTAATCCTGTAAAACTGTATGGCATCTGACAGGTCATGTAATACCGGATATATATTAATTTGCAAACTACAGTATAATTACCGTAAACTATAGTTTTCAAAACTTTTTGTTTTCTTTCAATATTCTGTCTGACAGGATTTTTTTTTTAATCAATGTTTTATTTATTACTTAAAAGATCTATATTGCGACATATTTGATTCTGAACTTTACACTTAAGGCTAGCAACACGCGTGAATGTATATTATATTACCAAGACAAGCTTGAATGTTTATTATATTATCAAGATAAACCTCTTCAGGATTTTTGCATGAATTTGACATTTATATAATTCCCTAAGAAAATATGATTGTCTATAGATAGTAAAGTTATAAATTTATACCAGAAAATTATCCGAGGCGAGGGATTAATAGAAACAGGCAAATAAAATTTTGAATTAGAGATGGTAGTTAAAGTGAAAGCATTGACCGTAATATAACATTTTTTTTTGTTCTTAAAAGTAGCTGAATTTTTTAGTTTTGGTGATTTGGACAATACGTACATTAACTGACTGGAGACTTAAGGCAGCAAATGTTTTCTATATAATAGAAATGTCAGATAAATCTTAACAATTGACAATTGAGAGTCGAGAGTCTCGGATTGAAGCATTTAAAAAATTTGTAAATTAAAAAGTTTTAAAACATTGATACCAAATCAATATAAAATGATTGTTTTAACAAATAAATGTTTCAGCAAATAATTGTTAATGAAAGTGATTGCATATTAAGGGAAAATTAATTCATTTGGATGGTTTGGTTGGTCGGTATATGTATTGATATGTTTGATTGGTTGATCGATTAAATGATTTATTGATGAATTTACTAGGATTGACAATGTGAATAACGTCAAAAGACGCATATTCGTATTGACTGATTGATTGTTTAACGTCCAGTTACAATTATTTAGCGAACATTCTGTTATCACAGAAACTGATTAAATGCCCTCTTACAAAGAGACAGAATTGTGACCTCTTCCTGGATTAAATATACGGGGAAGGGTCTCTAGGTAAAACCGAAAAAGAAAATATGAGGGGGATTTTCCGGTTCATCGAAATGTAAAAAAAGAGCTAAGATCCAGGTACAATTTTAATCTCAATGAAAACAAAATCCATACACAACAAATAGATAAAACAGAAATTTCGAGGTTCCTTAAAGAAAAGACATTTACATTTACAACAATACTTTACATAACTGGTTACAGATGAAATCAAAATTTATAATTATAGTTTTCTCTGACAACTCAATACCTAGGGAATATGTTAGCAGTATTGGACGGTACTTAACGCTAAGTTTTGGATTAATAAAATTATAAAATGGAACCCCAGTTTTGAAAGATATGTTTTTAGCGGCACAAAGATTAGTTAATAGCAAAATCAACGCTAATGCTAATGCAGACATAATATTTGATCGAGGATTTTTGTCCACGTTGGAAAGAGTAGTTAGAAATGCTGCAATATACAGTAAACCGATACTTCTTACTGGTAAAAGATGTGATGCATTACAGAAACAACACATAATAACGAATATACGTGGAGAAAAAGAAGTCGGAAGAGCATTTAAGAAAAATCATATGGATTTTGCTCATTGTTGAAGTCCTTACTGTGAGCTATAGTTGTTAATTTCTGTGTCAATTGGTCTCTTGTGGAGAGGTGTCTCATTGGCAATCATACCACATCTTCTTATTTTTATATATGGTTATGCCGAAGATTATTTTGTCGTAAACCGTTAATTTCATTGGAAAATATATCATAATTTAGCGATTGTAGAATCTCAATGGACACAACATGCACACATAACAAAAAGATAAACATAAATTCCGAGATTCCCTAGAAAAAAGGAAATTAATAAAGAAATATTCAATGAAATTCCCATTGGAATGAACAAAAAAATGCAAGGATAGTGGGTCAGTGCCACTGCTGATGAGGGTTTCAACCCCAAGGTTACCAACAGCTAATGGCCAGTAGTCAGCACTTCTGTGTTGACATACATTATCATTGATATGGTAATAATTATAAATTTTAGTCTGTTTTCAAACTTTTAAATTGTTCGGAATACTAAGGAACTTGTATCCCAGGAATAGATTACCTTAGCTGTATTTGGCAAAACCTTTCAGAATTTCAGGTTAATAATGCTCTTCACTTTTATTTGTACTTTATTTGGCCTTTTGAACTTTTTGAATCGAGCGTCACAGATGAGTCTTTAGTAGACAAAACGCCCGTTTGGCGTACACAATTTAATCCTCGTATCTATAATGAGTTTTTTTTTACTTATTATTGTTATCTGCATGTGACGATATGTTTTCACACGACAATAAACTGGTTGAGAGAAATAGAATGTTTAATTTTTCACATAAAAGCAGAACTCATGCAGTTTCTTGCTAAGGACGGTGTGTATTATTAATATCCCAAAATTAAAAACAAAAATCACTGCAATGTCATGCCCAATGTCAAAAGTGTATACAAAATAAACTCTAATAAATTTTAGGCCTGAAAGAGGATGTACCAAATGTAAGAACAACCTGTACAATCTAAGCAAGATTTCTTTCTGTTTAATTACACGTTTTCCTATAGATGAGGTCTAAAAAAATAGTTTCCTATCATTTCCACCAAGGCGTTGGATCTTCGTGAAAAAAACCAATATGAAACAAATGTGTATAAAAGTGACGTACGATAACAATTACCATTTGAAAAATTATACCGATTCAACAATGTATAACCTTAATTTTAGTTGTTCGATGTTAAACTTCGACCGATGTTTATTCATATTTAGAAATTACGGTACGTCTTACCGACTTAACATTTAAGAGCAAAATTAGTATAACAAAATCATTGGGTTATATGTGCAGGTTGAGAGTACAAAAACATATCGCAAAGAAATTTTCAAAAGAGACATCGTCCACACATTTTGTGATCTCATCAATGAAAATTAATCTATTCCATCCCAAATGGAAGCAAACGGCACAATGGATTGTTAGTCATCACCATGAAAATGACTTACAAAATTTCACACTTGTATGACAGTTCCAATTGACTGTGGCTTTAAGGAACAAGGTGTGTCTGCAAACTTATACTACATGCGAACGTGAATTTGTACATCTAACATCTACAGTTTAGAAAGTTCACTGCAAATTACCTCGTCTGATAGATCCCGTCTGACAGAAATAATTAATACATTTTCATCAAAGATATTATGCGCGATTTTTCTCTTCAGTGAACCAAGCCATGCATAACGGTCAATGATAGGGATAAAAATTTGGTTGAAATCGTCCATAGTATGATCACGATATCTCAAAATTAATGTCGACTTAGTGGAAGGTCTGATTAACAGTTATAGTCACTACGATTTTCATTCATACTTAAGTGAAATGACTATTCTGAATACCAAAAAACAAATCACTGAAATAAACCAAAGATGCATGTTACAAATTACAAATGCAATTATTTGTTGAAAAAGAAAATGAAACCAAGGACGAAATGGTGTTTAGAATAAACCAATTATGTTTATAAGAATTGTGTGCGTAATCAGTTCATTGAACCACTTCAATAATCATCCAAAGATAAGACAAACATGTATTGTATTAGAGCTGTGGCATACACTGCACTGCAATTTTTTGATTTAAAAAATGCAAAGTTTCTCGTTATTGGGATAATGTCTGAAAATGAAGTCAATTATAATTTTTGTTTATGTCAGGCATGTTTTAACAACTCACTCTTGACAGTGACGGTTGCAACAAAACATGTTTTCATTTCTATACATGCTCATTTCAGACACTTTTTGTATGACATATTCATTAAAGTTTTGATTAAAGTCGGTTGAAACACGATATGTTTTGGAGCATTGTCCTACTGTCAGGTGCAGCTAATGTTGATTGAAATAGTTTTAACCATTTTTACGGCATGTATAACTAATTCATCGTAGAGATACTAAATAACTACTGAGAAAAAATGAGAAAACATTTCGAGGAAGCATATCCATAAATCAAACGTCGTCGACTGCTTAACATACAAGTTCACATGTACACTATTGGAAAAATATCCGAAAAAGTCTAATGGTCAAGTTTAAAGAACTGAAAATGGTATTGTATGCCAATATAAACGAAATGACCAAAAATAATTATAGATGCTAATATAAACATAAGAAAATCTATTTTTTCACAATATTATACCAAAACGTTAATAAAGGCACACAAAAATTAAGAATCTAAAGAAGCTACTTTTTTAATACTATGGTAGAAGATAGCAATGGCACAATCAAATTCAAGAGGAACAGATAAAACAAAAAGCCTCATATCATTTCAAAGTAAACTAAAGCGTTTACCGTTCCCTGCAAACTCAAAATAACAAACTGACAATTGTAAAAAAATATAAATCAATTAAATCATTCAAGAAGCGTGGTTATTGGTCTGATGGAACAAAACTATACCAAGCCAATGGAATGTTAAAACAAAATATGGTACCGAATATGTTTCAAAAGTCAGATCAACATTGCCATTTACATAATACATTTTGACTCTACATAAAAAAACAATGTAAATCAAGCAATTCTAGAAAGTGGTTATTGCTACTAAATTACTGGAACTTTCAAGCAACCAACAGCTGTACCAACCCAATTTTATTTATCAACAAAATGTGATTCTGTATTACCATGCCTACTCAATGTTATCGTTTAAATGATACATTTTGGCTTCATATTTTTAATATTCTATTAGGCAATTATGTCTTTACTTTAAATTAAGTTGCACCTCCTTCAGAGATAATTGACCGTTCACGTTTTGTAGCTATTTTTGTTTAAAAAAATCTTTGACAGTCATAACTTACTTCTGCTAAGCTGAAAGAACTATAATATCTGATTGTGATCGCACGAAAGCAGTATTTACTTGAATGATAAATGGTGACAGAAAACGTGTACACTTTGAGAATTATTTCTATCAGACAATTTAAAGCAAGTTAAATGTCCAATTAGCATAACCAGTACTTTAAACCAAACGTGTAAGTTACATTTGAAATTACGACATTTCGTAGACTATTACTTACATTCGAATGTATCTCGTTATGTAAATAGCAATCATGAACACGGTAAAACAGTTTGTTTTGACGTAGAAAAATGTTACGACAGCTCTCTTTACATCATTAAGTAGTAAAATATAATCAAGCCGATATATGGTAACATCGTTACAATCTAGCAATACACATTAAATGATGTGCAGGAAATTGAGAATGCAAGGAAAATGTTATTTTAGAAGATTATAAATAAAGATGGCTGTCACGTTGGACTAAACAATATTTTAATTGCTAAAACTTAACGGAACTCTTTCAGGGTATGTCTGATAGCTCTCGTTACTGCTTCGAAACGTAACAGTGCACCTAGAAAGAACACACATTCGAAAATCGATTATAGTCAAAGTCAGATATCAGTTTAGTTATAAAAAAAGACGAAAGAAAACAATTTAAAATTATGAAAAACATGCTTATCCTTTGAGTAATCATCTTGTGCAGATAAACGGATATATTATTACATGATAGTATGAAAATCTTAATGGCAAACAATTAGGGCCGCTGTTATTTTCTATAAATAGAATATCTTAAAACTACTACCAAGAAGTAGAATATCAACTCTTGGTGTCTGTTTTTATTCAGTTTGTTTTTTTAGATTTGTCAACCCGTTAAACCTAATGTTTTTATTTAATTGTGCATAACGTGCAGACACAAACATTTCAGCGTATTCATCACGATAGGATGTAAATATCATATCCATATTACTACCGTTTGCGAGGCAAATATGCTGAGTCTGATTCTATACTCTACAAACACCAGGTAATAGTGAAATGCAAGAAATGGCATTCTTCCCTCACAAAATATTGATTACTAGTCTTTAATTTTCAAGTCTATTTATTGAACTCATTATTTCAAAGCCGCCCTTGTAAACTATCATTTGATCTAACTACGTAGTTTTAGAATTAAACCCATGATATATTAATTCCATTTACCTGATAAAAAGAGTTCAAAATTGCAATAGACAATAATCAAGACGAAAACTCGTCCATAAATATCAAATAAAAAAACAAAAATTGCTTTGCCTGAACCAAGACAGGAACCTGTATTAATCCAGAAGATGACGTTGGTTGCTGTCTGTCCTATTTGTTTTTCATTCATTGTTGTATTTTGAATATGGCCGTTGGTTTTCTCTTTTGATTTGTTTTATATTTTATCAAAGTGGCATTATATAGCCGTACTTTGACCTATAATGGTTTTCTTTTACAAATTTTGACTTGGAATTAGAGTTGTCTCATTGGCACTCATACCACATCTTCTTATATCTATATAATATACAATATTGTGTTTGCTCATTATTGACCTGGTTTCCTCATTGACAATCTTACCATATCTCATTATTTTTAAATGGTTATTGACAACCTAAACTATCAAAACCAACACCGTAACTTGTCCAGGTGTATAAATATATAAATCATTAGGCAAATGGGGGACCTCGGTGGCCGAGTGGTCTAAGTAGTTACTACTGTAATCACTAGACAGTCAACACTGAGGTTGTGTGTTCGAACCGTGCGGGTGCACTCGACTCCAATCTTAATTGACTAGGATTGTCAGTTTTTCTATCGAAGGTCGGTGGTTTTTTCCGGGCACTCCGGCTTCCTCCAATAATATAAACTGGCCGCCACGAAATAGCCCAAAAGCGGTGCTTAAAAGTGGCGTTAAAATACCAAAAATCAAATCAATCATTAGACAAATGGTATCTGACGGATGAACTAATAATGACCTTATGCTACACAAAATGTAACATCTGAATTTACTTATGTGTGTATTCGGTTTCTGAATCTATTCAAGCGTCGACATAAATTGTTTCTTTTTATTCCTACATGCACATGTTCGCATACGCCTGTGGGACATATATGTTATATTTCAAAAAAGGTATGGGATCATGTTGTTTTTACCCAGCAAATTTACAAAGGACTTGCTCACAGTAACATTTTTTTTCTTGCTAGTGACAAAATGTCTCAAGGTATTTTGTATGTTTTTCATCGAATGAAAACCAATATACTTACCTCAATATAGTAATCATGGTATATACCCTTACACAACGGAAGTACTAGTACACGGGAGTACTCATGTCTGAAATGTTCAGACAACGAGATTAAAAAAAGATATTTGCTTTCCACAAAATGTTGATTTGGAAGGTTCTTTACTACCTTTTAAACTAAGTTTTCTTCAAAGTAGGTGTACACAGACTGAGAAGGTAAAAACAAGAGACTTGCTGTTTAGAATAATGACACAAATCCAAACAAACACTTGGTAAAAAGAAATAACAGGATCATTCTTTTTCATGTTCATCGAGTACTCAAGAACGAAAGAAATTAATAGATCGACTGCTATACCATTGTTTTATGCTGCATTGTTTTCTACATATTCGCAAAATATGTAAACAATTTGCTACAGAGTAGGCATTTCCTTTGCAAACATCATCTGTCGTTATATTCCAAAGTCTTATACTAACATACAGAGTGTCACAAACAGAAAAAAAAATACACGTCACATTGTCGGCTAGAAAACATCTGGGACTTGGATCATACGGAAACATGCTTGTGAATAGCGGATAAAATTGACACTATCATATTATATAACGATGATCAATCCTTCACTACAATCGTAGAAATGCTTAGCAATAACATTTTGTAATGTAGTTGGTTTTCCTCAATAATAACCATGGAATCAATGATAATGAGTTTTCCTTGAAAACGGTTATGTTATTGCATTTAGATAATGATGTATCTGTTTAGAATTTATTTTAGAAATTCTTAAATTGAGAATGTACCTTGATGTATCGTTTTACTTGTGTGATACAACAACGCCATATTATGGAACAGGTATGTGTAGTATGCTACTACAGTCAACACAAAAATGGACGTTTAACATCAGAACACTTTGATCATCACTTTTCCATTGAATATTTCAATGCCCCATAAATAAGTTAAGGATATCGCCAGTAATTGTCTCTTGTCTTTCAATTTTATAACGTTATGAAGCTTTTTTCGAATGTCAAGTACTACTGCCTTTACAACCCGTGTCACAAACGGTAGAGTTTTTTTTTGTATCTAGATTCAAATAAATGTTACGAAACTGCATAAACATGTCGCTAGATATTTGCGACATTGACATTTCGTATTGATTGATGATGACTGTAACACTTATGTAGTGTCGATATTAGTAATTTCCCTCATTACTCTGTTGGAACAGGTCTGTTTCAGCGGCACACCCTTGCAAATAAATTCCGTATAATGTGTAGATGCACGACGTAACTTATCAATATTTAGATATGTAAACGACATACGATAGTGCAGAGGGTAGGTAACTGCTGAGTAATTGGAAATTAACTATGAAAAGTTGAAATCATCATTTAATAATTAACTGCCTGTCCTTTATCCGGTAAAATAAAAGATATCTAGTAATTGAGATCTTCAATTGGCTGGCAAATGTTTCAATATATCCGGCGCTATCACATAAGTTACATACATATTCATTTCATACTTAAGACAAGTAGGTTCCCTTGATAACATGAAATGATTGAACAAAAGTACGAATGGCATTCTAAACTTCAAAGGGAAAATAAATAGGGCATAATATACATGTAGGCATGTTGCCTTAATACATACAACCTACGGACTCCTAAAGAGTTGTTGTAAGTGTTGTTAATTGCGTGTTTTTTTTCTTGTTCTTCAGGATAAAATGCCAGATTTTGATTGGCTAATACAAGGAAGATAATTTACTCTATTCAATGACTCAGCAGGAGATATTTTGTGCAATGTTACCCTCTCGTATAGACAAATCAAAATCGATTATTCAAAGGAAGTTGAATTGAGTTTACATCCATGATTTTAAAGACGATGGATGCGCAAGTTCTACTTTTGGGCCTCATAACTTTTTCATAGAAAGTTCAAATAAATGATACATCTTGCCTTTTCTTTACTTTTGTTGTTTTTCTAATAATTGTTACGTTGTTATGTATATGACGCCATAGTTAATTACTTTTAATCTAAAATTTAAAAGACAATGATGGCAGAACATTCAGTATAATAAATTAAATAACATAGCTGAGAGCGTGATAGAGCAGATTGTTACCTCTCGAATAAACATTGTCAACCTTGACTTCGCCTCGGTTGACAATAATTTCTCGGGGTAACAATCTCTCAGCTATGTGTTATTTATACACTATTTCGACCGAACACGACTGCGCATTTACACACACACGCAAACGGATGCCCTCTTTAGCATGTGGTATTGCATGATGAAAGAAGTTAAGTTAACCATATTTGGACAAACCAGTCTACTTTTAAGATAGCATAAATTGAAAAAAAAAAAAAATTAAAAAAAATAGGAAGATGCGGTATGATTGCCAATGAGACAACTCTCCACCAGCCAGAGACCAAATGACATAGAAGTTCACAACTATTGGTCAATGAACGGCATTCAACAATGAGCAAAACCCATACCTCATAGTCAGCTGCAAAAGAACCCGAAACGAGAAAACTAACAGCCTGATTTATGTACAAAACAATGAACGGAAAACAAATATGATATACAGCAACAAACGATAACCACTGAATTACAGGCGCCTGACTTGGGGAAAGGCACAAACACAATGTGGCGGGGTTAAACTAGTTTGTTGGCGCCAAACCTTCCCCCTAACCTTAGACAGTAGTATAACAGTTCAACATAAAAATAAACTATAAATATCAGTTGAGAAGGGCTCAACTCATCAGATCGATACAAAGCAGATAAACAAGCCAGGCGTGGCAGGGTATTTATACATCCCCTAAACAAAAAAGATACAAAGTACAGATCTGACAGTACTTGCAGTTACTGACAGCTAGTTCAGAGCCAATAACAAATAATTAATAAAAAAATCAAGCATCTAAGGCTAAACTACAATGTATCAATCAGTACACATTCAACATCCAATGGATTTAGTGTATAGACGTCATTTACAGTCAGAGAAATATACGACTTTGTGAAATGCCAAGTTACAGGTATCGACAGATTGTAGAGTCGTAAATGTGCATATGTATATAAAAATAATATTTAGTTTGATTTTAATTTACTGATAACAAAATCAATATTTATACCAATGAAAACAATATTCAAAGAACTAATTACAGTGTTGAATTGGTAACCTTTTAGAATAAGTGTATTCAAAGGATCGATAAGTTTACCAGGATCGTATCTAAATTTCCGGTCACGGTAAAACAACATAGCCGTAAAAATTAGGATGTGCTATCCCGTTTGAAATAAGTTTTCTACAGGTACAGCCGAACTTCCGTTCCAAATCTTAGTATCTATGAAAGATTTCAGTAAAGGTTTTGAGTAATTTGTGTTAACGGAATTCCTGACTTGAAAATTTACGTGTAATACATTTTTGTACATAGATAACGTTCATTGAAATCCAAAACTTCACGAAAGACGCGGGCATAGCGAACGAGTTGTATATATATTAACACCGTTAGATGGTGCCAAAGGAACATCACCGTCCAAAAAAGGAAATTTAACAATAGGGAACGAAAAATCGTCTCTTTTGTCGTAAATTTTTGTGTAAAGTTTCCCGTGTGAACTTTAATATCGAAACCTAGGAAAAGACAGTTATTACCGTTTACATTTAATTTTGTTTAAAGTAATGCTTATTTTTGAATATTTGAACAGGTTTTAAATTTTAGGCAAAAATGAATTTGATATTACAATCTTTTATATCACAATTTTCACTGTAATACATAATCATTAATAGAATATAAACTAATTTGAAGATTTAACTGATCGTTTTACAATAAAAACTTGGTAACGTATACAGGATAATAGTAAATCATGAGCATATGTGCGTCAAATTGGAAAGAACAATAATCAATTATCTTGCTTTTAACATCAAATTACGAAACTTGACGAATCACTTTACATCATTAGCTCCGTAATGTTAAGTCTTAATTGAATTGTCCAGAATGTTTCATTGTATAAAACCACCGTCTGTCAGCTTGTCAGCAATATCAAGATCAGGAACACAACAATCCACGTAAAAAGCGTTTTGAATGATATTTTGTTTTGAGAGACAGACAGAAATCGTTTACAATCTGGACCAAAGCCACCTTCATTGACCTGGTGAAGTCCGGAATGTCCCGTTTTTCGCTACATTGACTGATTGATAGTAATACGTTGTAACTGTCAAAAAATATCGATCAAAGTTTCACTTTGCTAATAAATGGAAAGAGCTCTGGCAGTATAGTTATTGGCAAGGTCGCCAAAAGTTAAACTTTTTCAAATGAAATGTCTGAACAATTGCCATTCCATCTCTGATCTGAAAATCGGGACGCAATTAAGCTTGAACGAACGTTATTGGGAGGATGTGGAGAAATCCAGCTTTAATCGATTTTCTCAGTAATCCGTCATCATGAAACATTGAAGTTGGGACCGGGTCAATCGGATGCTCCATGATAATTGTTGAGAGACATCATCACGTGAGCTACTAAAGGTTAGGGCAATTTATTCTACGTACCCAATTTATTTTACGTACCCACAAAATATCAGGAGTCTGACCAATTGGATCTGTCGCGTGTATAAATGTTCACTCTGTTTTTGATTTTGTAAAGGGTAAGCACTAGATCAGCGATGGCGTTCTTTCGTTATATACCAGTGATTTGTGTTTCCGTTCAAGCCCTTGTCGAATACCAAAACGGAACAGAATTTTGGAATGTATCACGCGCCATTGATTGAAATGTTTTTTCCCCGTTGACCTTTTGTATATTAATTTAATTATTGTACACATCTTCTTGTATCATGGAACCACAATTAAATATGTCAAACTAGATATAAAAACCACCTTGCATTTTTGATATTTCAGCAGTCGCTACACTTTTAAAAAGCCTCAGAATCTCGTCATAATTGACCCAAACACTACGTACATATACCTTTTCGATCAACTCAGGATACAACTGTACTGCACGATCAATACTAAATGGAGTAATAATGTTGTAACAGTTTGTCACTCAGCACTATGCGAGAGAAGCACGTGTTCAGTGAAATATCAATAGACCACTTTCGAGTTTGTCCTTCACCGGAAAAAACTCGTCAATTATGCGCGCCTTTATTACGTAATTTACAGATAGAGGGGATCGCCTGTTTTCCTGCACTATTAACGTTCATCAAGCGTCTTAGTGATCGTCATTGTGTAGGATAAACTAGAAATAATATTTGTTCTGTAGGTACTTAATCACAATTCCCTAATGACAGCAGTGCTGATTGTCAATTATGAGAATTCAATTTGCCGAATAATAGTGCAATATAGCATCATAGTTTTCCAACCACTCGCTCAACATGGGAACGGAAGTGACGATGTTCCTAAACGCACGAATGATGTTCACTAAAACAAAATTTTATGACGGAAATGCATCGAACTCGAAAGTTGTCTATTGGTACTGAACATGATATATCAAAAGACTTTTAACCAAGATGTCAGGTAATTAAAACAAACGTATCAAAAAGATCATTGCTTCTGACATTTCCAACGATACTTTATTATTTACAGGATAATAATTTCCAGAAATATAAGCAAATATTGAGGCGGCTGCATAAAATTCATGCATCGGCTTGTTCATTGGGTATGATGGAGCTACTCGAGACGGCTTTTAGTTCCTTCATTTCAGGTTTAACCGATCATTTTCTTCGGAAAATGCTTGTATGATAGCTGTTTTCCTTTCCTTCGTTGGTTGATATAGCCTAACGTTTGATTTTAACAATTTTGTATTTACTTCACCTTTTTTAATAATATACCATAGAATTCGTTTTTTGTTTTAAATACTCTACTTAATACTTTTCTAACTCTGCTTTGATTTTATTCGCGGCTGTAACGGCGTGGCCAATAAAATGACTGGTACATTGTGGAAATTAATGACATTACATGAGAGTTTTTGTCATAAATAAGGTCTTTGTCCATAATTTTAAATACCCTTTTTAACGACAAATCATACGCAAATATATCTGTGAATTTGGTCTTTATGCCAGGTATGTTGTCAAACTAATAACATTATAAACTGTTTTTTTTTTGGCAAATTATCATTACAGCGCCGTCTGCCCTCAAAGCATCATCATTCAAATTGAATAATCTTTTAGCAGAACTTTATCATATATTTATTAGAGGACATTTTTTTTCCAAATTAAAGTCTCCTATCACTCTTAGATGATAAATTTATTTTTAGTTTTCAGTTATGCAAACACAGTCAGGAAAATGAAGTCCGATGTAAACCAGGAATCGTTGAAGTGAATATTATAATTCTCGAAATACCTCTGTCAGCGCACTGCGCCTTAACCCTCGTTGCCGCCTATTTAATCTAGTTACATTTAGTAGCATGCCAGGAAATACGGCAGCTGGACGTCCTTCGATGTTTGACGTGACTCCCTGATGACGTTACATTGGAGAACTATTAAAGAAAAAGATCACATTTTATAATCTTCGGTGTTTTATTCGAAAGAGATGCGGAAATGAACAAGTGCTTGTATAATAAGTTATACAGACACATGTGTCCCTCCGGTAGCAAGAGGGTTTATATGTCCGACATTGTTGTCTTCTTCCGAATTTTCAAGCGGATAACTGAAAGTTCCGAAGACAGTCAAGCGGTGTTCCAAAAGGGGTGCGATATAGGGTATGTGATACGAAGGTTTGATACAGGATATGCGTCATAAGTACTAAATATATGATAATTTGATATATTGGTATTGATGCATGTTTGTCGTTGATAATTCGAAAAATATCAAAATTATTCATCTCCTTCGTCTCTTCAATAGACTTATAAATAGCTCATGTGTAGTTGCCACATTTCAATTTATTACAACACCTTTGAGTGCTTATGCAGTAATAAAGTCAAATTTAATTTCAATATATAAATGTTATTCACCTTAAACAATAACTTCTAAATCTTTATTTTCCCAGCAGTCGTCCAGCAATTAATATGTGTAAACAGTCTCTTCGTCGCCTTCATAAACAATGTTGTACCATTGTAGAAATCCTGGTACCTGAAATAATTGAACAAATCAAATAATATACAATTAAATTATATTTTGCATACTCTGTCTTACGAAGTGGCTATGTATTATGTGATATCATCACCCGTATGTCTGTCTTTGAGGGGTTCCGATCTTTTCATCGATTTTGTTTACTATTTTTATCATCTGATGATTATGTATATACTTTTCTCTAATTCTTCGTCAATTTATCTCTTTCTGCACCCATTGTGTGGTTCGTTTGATCTCAGTTCTTCATTGGTTAAAATCCGATTATGACGTCGAATTTTCTTGCTTTCCTCTGAATTTCCTATTGTGACGGCATGAAAAAAGGCGACCATGCCTGATGACGTCACATAGAAAGAACACATCTTTTTGCAGATCATTCGAAAAGAAGGAATAAATTTGCATGCGTATTGTTTGAAAATCATTAGAGAAACAGATTCCACCACCAGATCTCGTGTAATACGATATTTATCCACTCTCGACAGTTAAATTTTAAATATTTAAAACGCTCGGCGAGCCTCGCGTTTTAAATTTGAAAATTTAACTGTCTCGAGGGGATAAATATCGTATCACACTCGATGCAGTGGTAGAATTTATATGTATCCTGATTTTGATATTTCTGTTCTTTTTTTTCATGTGTTTTTAGTCTTAAAAGTGTTGGATTGTTTCTTCTTTATTAGAGAATTAATAAAGTCGCTTTCTAATGCGGTGTATTTCTCACATTGGATATCTTTATATGGTGTAAGGCGCATTAGAGTAATTTGATAAGTTATATAGAACAATATATAAGTATCTTATATTATTATTATTATTATTATTGAACAAAAGAACATAGTTATTCACATGTCAGGCAGCTAGGATTTGTTACATGCATGTTGTAATTATTTTCATGAAAGAAAGCTATCTGTAAGGACTCTGTCTGTAAACCTGTTCACCAAGTTTCATGATAATGTGACTTCATCTTCATTTTAGAATGTACATGTACCTGATATATAACTCCTCCATTATACCATTCTGTTGCTCATTCTGACACGAACTTGAGCTTTACATTTGTACCAACTAATATAAGGTTGTCTCCTTCAGAATCATCCATCGTTAGCTTCGGTAGTGTAAACTTTGTGTTAGCTCTTCAACTGAAAGTTGCTCGATTTTATTGTCAACATACTTCGAAAACAAAAATACCTTTGGGTTATCTGGCTTCTGTCTCAAGACATTCTGTCTGAAATTAAGTTGGCATTTGAAAGCTTTTCCTTTTCAGTTATTGAACATGTTGAAGATATATCTGACAGTTTTATATCCACTTGGTCGACAGATTGCCACAGCAGATAAAATAAAAGGATGTGTAGTTTTCCAACTTCTTAATCCGCTTTTCTTCTTCTTTTTTTTTCCGCTTTTTTAAATGCTTCAGCTTAAGCCTGTTTTCTCTTTCTTATAATTTAAGCTTTACACTTCTGAAATGAGCATTTAATATTCACGGTGTCTTTTTGTGCAGTTGCTATCAATGCTTTCCTTTTAGTTTAAGTCTTTGATTTTAGCCATTCACCATTTTTGTTTGCAGTAACATTATATAAGCTTCGGAATCTAAGGACGAAATATTAGGACTACTCCTTTAAAGCATGTCAAGGTTACCAAAAACTGACTCCGCAAACTTATTATGTATGTTAATGCGTGACGATTAGTTTTTCCATCATTGGTTGGGTGACAGTACTCCAATTTCCACCAGGTAACTGGTCTTTAAAGTTCGTTTTTATAGTTTGTTCTTATGTTGTACCGTAACACCACTGTCCAAGGTTAGGGGGAGGGTTGGGATCCCGCTAACATGTTTAACCCCGCTACATTCTTAATGTATGTGCCTGTCCCAAGTCAGGAGCCAGTAATTCAGTGGTTGTCGTTTGTTGATGTGTTACATATTTGTTTTTCGTTCATTTTTTTTGTACATAAATTAGGACGCTAGTTTTCTCGTTTGAATTGTTTTACATTTGTCATTTCGGGGCCTTTTATAGCTGACTATGCGGTATGGGCTTTGCTCATTGTTGAAGGCCGTGCGGTGACCTATAGTTGTTAATTTCTGTGTCATTTCGTCTCTTGTGAAGAGTTGTCTCATTTGCAATCATACCATATCTTCTTTTTTATATTTAAAAATATGTTTAGTGAGCCGTGTTAATGTAGGCAATACAACTGCTTAATTAATCTAAGCCAAATCATCATGCTTTCAATCTTCAATGAGTTTTTGTTTATAAAATGTATCCTTTTTCATGGGTGCTGATTCAATAAAAGGATGTTCCTTTGCTTTCATAAAATCTGCAAGATTTTCTGTTGAATATTCAAGATAATCTACCAGTTTGGAATAAACCAAGTTCATATCCAATATATGAATCTGATTATCCTCTATCAAGCTTACCAGGTCAAGAGCTTTAGCACCAGTAACATACATAGGTAGCTTTAAAGCAAATAATAAGGATATTAAAGATATTATTGGTATGCAAACCATTCAAAAATTCAGTCATATGCTCACTGAGGAAAAATACTGAAGCTGCATTCTCAAATAGTATATTAAAGCCATTGACGCAGAAGGGCTGAAAAGGCAGCGTGAAGAAACAGTGCTCTTTCAAAAATTCTGACATATATTATTCAAATACCATACTTAAAACTGTTTTGAATACAAATGAAACATTAAGACTCAATAACTGATAAATGCATTCTCTTACTTCATATGTGTATTTTTTCCCAACTTCATCATAGCATTGAATTGTTTCCCTGTCATTTTCAACAATTTCCATAAGCCATTCGTTTTCTGCAATGGAATCATCAAGTATAGCTGTGCACCTGTGTTCTGTTTATGAAACAAATTTTCAATTTCACAATTTTGTTTCTATACTAAAGACTCCAATCTTTGAACATTCTATAGCAACATTCTTTTACCCAATTGTCTATTTAGTCCATTGTCTCTTTGACGAGTTGCTTTGAGTAATTTTGTTTTGCTTTCTGGTTTTGTTTGTAATATTGTAAAATGATTTGTAGTTGACTTGATATCCTGTCAAATCTTCAAAACAGTACTTTTACTGATTCTGATGTACTTTAAATTTTTACTGATTCTGATCTACTTTAAATTTTTACTGATTCTGCTCTTCTTTAAATTTTGCAATTCTTTTGAGGTTAGTTGAGCAGCGAAAGTTTCTGTGACCTTCTGTTTTAAACATTCTGGTGCTAGTTTTACTACAACATTGCCTGCAGGGCATGGACATGTGTACCTGCATTATTTTTCGGTTTTTGCAGATTTGAATTGTCATTTGGTAGAAAAACTAACTGTTCAAGGAAACGGTAATACCATTTTTTTTCATTTTCAAAAGATTTTTCCGTTAACTTATCACATTGTTTACAACGTGTGTCCAAGCTCTTAATAAAGGTGGTATCGACGTGTATTGTGTGTAAAATATATTTGCTTGCAGCCTGTTTATCTTCACTGTTGATTTTATCTAATACATCGCTGTTAGTTACTTTAGTAGTGATATTAGTAGCCGATGCAATAGCCAAAATCCATGAAATCAGAACACAGGTGATGGTGGCAGTATATCATGTAAAAAAAGGAAGAGGGAAGTCCATGACATTGTTGAAAACTAAATACACTGTGAACACTGCTCTCAAAGATCATCCCTCCCTTACGTTCTTATTGACACACAATTTAAATTTGTCTCAATAGGATACCTCTAGTTTACTAAGTTTCTGACCTTAAACTTGCACCTATAGATGCACTGCACTATTGTTCGTAACACAGCTTCTTATGATGGACAACAATTTTTCCAAGTATCAGCAATATCCATCAAGGCAGTAACATTTTATGGACTGGAAATGATTTCTGCACCAACAGGCAGACAAAGTATTTCATATATACCCTCCTGAACTTTGTTCGTGGTGGGTATATATTTATATACATTAAGGATAGCAGAATATATATACAAGCCTAATACTATCGGTGACATATATATATACATATAAATATATAAGTGCGTGTTCGTGCATAGGAATATTTATGAAGGCATTCTATAATTTATTAATACACACCAACCCACAGTGAGACATAAGCTTCAGGCAAGAAATGTCCGAATCAACTGCATTTAACTCACAACGATGATTAATGTATTCAACATACGACTATGACTTTTTATTAAGTTTTCTGTATGTAACAGTTTTCTATAAATCTATATGATTTATCCAAATCTTTGAAATGTATAACAGAAAAAAACAAATAATTTGAGTACAATGTTCATTACTTATGAACTTATGAGCAGACGTTTCAGACATTCCTCAATTATTAAATATATTTAGTGCTAAAACTATATGGCAAAATTCTTTCCTAGAAACATCATTTGAAAGCAAACACATGAAAATGATATGATCAATATGGAAAAATAAAAAAAATGTTTCGGGGGGACATGGTTGCCGCCAAATACTTAGTCAATCCCTCAACAGAAATAAGGAATCTGATTGCCTTAAAAACAACTTGCATCTTACATCTCATCATAAATCCAAATACAAAATTTCAAATCATTCTACGTAGACGTAAAGAAATCTATAAAGGAAAATGTTTGGACATACCAATGTACGTAAATATTAGAATCTTTAAGTGTGCCTATGAGACATGGGACGCCCCTCTCTTTATTTAATTGAATCTTAAACAAACCAGTAGGTAAAAAATAAAAATTACCATTTGTTCTATTTGTGCTAACAAAGTTCGGTTTTTTGCCTGTAATCTCTTGATATCCATTGTCAATTTCTTAATTACCAAATCCTTCGGGATACAATCCAGACACTCTTGGACACATAAATTAATGGAATTTGTGTGGTTGCCACTGCCTCATAAGTATACCAGAAAAATGTGGATGCCAAACAGGAAGTAGGCAACCAATTGCCTTGAAAACAATTTGCAACGTACATTTCTTCACATCTAAGCAGTATACAAAATAAAAAAAAAAAATCATTACCTTTAGTAGAAGCTGAGTAATCTATGACGGACAGTTTGGTTTTTTGAGTGTATTTGTTTTGGTTGTTTTCTGTTGTTTGTGTATATTTGTTTTGGTTGTTTTCTGTTGTTTGTGTGTATTTGTTTTGGTTGTTTGTGTGTATTTGTTTTGGTTGTTTTCTGTTGTTTGTGTATATTTGTTTTGGTTGTTTTCTGTTGTTTGTGTGTATTTGTTTTGGTTGTTTGTGTGTATTTGTTTTGGTTGTTTTCTGTTGTTTGTGTATATTTGTTTTGGTTGTTTTCTGTTGTTTGTGTGTATTTGTTTTGGTTGTTTGTGTGTATTTGTTTTGGTTGTTTTCTGTTGTTTGTGTATATTTGTTGTGGTTGTTTTCTGTTGTTTGTGTATATTTGTTTTGGTTGTTTTCTGTTGTTTGTGTGTATTTGTTTTGGTTGTTTGTGTGTATTTGTTTTGGTTGTTTTCTGTTGTTTGTGTGTATTTGTTTTGGTTGTTTTCTGTTGTTTGTGTGGTTTGTTATGGTTGTTTTCTGTTGTTTGTGGATATTTGTTGTGGTTGTTTTCTGTTGTTTGTGGATATTTGTTGTGGTTGTTTTCTGTTGTTTGTGATGATTGTCAGTTTTCTCGGCATTGTTTTTGTCCATCGATTTATGGTTTTGGATACTGTTACAATCTTGTTTCACTATCTTACAGCCACAATAATGACATTACCATAGCATATTAAATACAACAGATTATCAAAATACAGATAGACAACCTGATTTTTAATCCAGTAAAGGGAACTGAATTTGCAATGAAATTCATTTCCGCAGTATAAAATTCTTAGATAAGTCTCATTTGGTCTCAGAAGTTGGTTTTAGGATGACTTTCCTTTCTCAGTCGAATCTTCATATTTTATAAGAGGTGCTCTGATGCTTACTTCAGTGCTAAAAATCTGCTTCATGAAGACAAACAATTCAATCCTATAAGAAAGGCGGAAGATACCAATGGGATATTTAAACTCATTAGTCGTAAACGAATTCACAATGCCAACCTACAAAGCACTAAATCCTACCTAAACTTGGTATGTGTTCTGTTGTATACTACTATTACTGGAGAGGGTGTTGATACGAAATGACAAATCGAATACGATAGTTTTATTTTGATTCGGTTTCATAACACAATATAGATACATTAAAGCTCTTGGGAGGTTTTTTTAACCGAATACAGATAACAAATACATAAAAAAAAAGAAAAAAAAACCGGAAAGCATGTAAATGAAGGATTTAACGAGCATATACTTAAATGCAAGTAAAAACAGCATATCAACAAAAGCATATTATGCAACATAAAAAGCACACCTTAAAATATGTATTACTAAAAGAATTTAAATTAAGTAAAAAAGAAGAGGAAAGTGATATTTAAACGTTTTAGTCGAAGACAAATTAATAAACGCCGTGCCAAAAAATGACCAAAAGACAAACAAGTCTACAAACACAACATTTAAAATGTAAGACTGACCAACACGAATTTAGACTGAGCAACACGAATCTAGACTGAGCAACACGAATCTAGACTGACCAACACGAATCTAGCAATTATTTAATTTAGAGCACAACATAAAATCTAAGAGACTACAACATTCAGCAAATAAGATAAACAGCACTAAAACTAAAAATATTAAAAGTATAACAGCTTATCTAACTTTCAAAGCAGAACAATGACATTCTGATTCATTCCATATGAGGCTCTCGGAGCTATTGCCAATTGAACATATGAAAAATATTCTAATTGTCTTGTTTTTTCACCTTATGCTTCTGATTGCCTTTTCCTTTCTCAACTATTGTATGGTAAGGATACACTGAACAGATAAATCATGTTATGGAGGGGTATTTGCGAAAAATACCGGTCAAGGGACTGTAAATTCGGTCCCAAGACTGGTATTTTTCGCAAATACCCCTCCATAACATGATATATCTGTTTAATTACACCGAATAGATTTGGATTGAAACTAATTAATTAACATGTTTATGCATAATTTTGAGGATAATAGGAAATTATCATAGAACCGGGAGAATTATAAATGTACTAATACGCGTTAGCTGGCTTTTTTATGTAACGTCATATCCGAAATATTTTGGCGGGAAATTGCTCGAGAGGGTTAAAAAGGAATATCCAAAATGGCTAATATCATGGTATTTGAGGTAAATGCACCGGCAGTGGTGAAAAAAAAACGCAATTTCGTTTGAAATGAGGAAAAAATATTAGAATATGCGAAAAATACACTGGCTATCAACCAATCAAAATATGGTTTTCTTATGTAAGGTGTAATTATGACGAAAACCCCACCACTCCTGATACATATTACTTAAAGGGAAATCTTGAACGAAAAAAAACCACATTTCTTTTGAACCTAACTTTGGCTTACTGAACATAATTTATAATATCGTAATCTTTTTTACAGTTTATACCGCAAAGATATTTTCCTAATAAAGTCGAACATATTCAAAGAAATTTCAATATTCTATTTTTTTATATTTACATCGAAAAGATTATAAATTTTTTTTCCAAACCAGTTGTTTGGTGAATAATATTAATACATTAATTATATAAATGCATCATTATCTTTTATTGATTAAGCTTCATAATCAATTTCTAAATCTGAAAGTGATCATACTTCCTTTGCTTCATGCAGAAAGTAGAATAATAGTGTTAATCAATTTCTGGATAAATTCATTTCATTTAATCAGATGCTGTTTCAATGATGAATATCACACACCTTCTTTAAGTCATAGGATATCATCTGAGGAATCAGAAATGGTTTAAAATATGAATAATCTTTAAAAGGCTGGGGGCGATAACAAAAAAGAGGCGAAGGATACCAATGGGACATTCAAACTCATAAGTAGAAAATAAACAGACAACGTCATGGCTAAAAAAGAAAAAGATAAACAAACAAACAAACAGTAGTACACAAAACACAACATAGACAACTAAAGACTGAGCAACACAAACTCCACCAAAAATTGGGGGTGATTTTAGGTGCTCCGGAAGGGTAAACATATCCTGCTCCACATGTGACAACCGTCGTGTTGCTCGTGTTAGTACAATCCCGGTGATAAATCTTATTCGTTAAGTCACATTCGGGGGAAAGAGGGCGGGATTGTAATCACAATTGGAACATATCCGTTGTCATCAGTGAAACGGGTATTCAAACGGTCAACCAACTCGTGATGGCTTCCGTAAAATTTACGAAGGGACGATTTCGACTTCACCACTTGGAACTCTTGGTTTAATAGCTTCTTTGTGAGCAGCAACCCTCTATCAAAAAGTAAAATCACAAAAATACTGAACTCCGAGGAAAATTCAAAAACGGAAAGTCCCTAATCAAATGGCAAAATCAAAAACTAAAACACATCAAACGAATGGATAACAACTGTCATATTTTTGACTTGGTACAGGCATCTTCTCATGTAGAAAATGGTGGATTAAACCTGGTTTTATAGCTAGCTAAACCTCTCACTTGTATGACAGTCGCATAAAATTTCATTATTTTGACAACGATGTGTGAACAAAACAAACAGAAATGATAGGTAAAAATGTCAAAATAGGGGTACAACAGTCAACATTGTGTTATGATTATAATCACTAAAAAAATACAAACAAATATGTAACAAAGAAACAAAAATGAAAGACAAGAATACAAAAAATTACCATAGCACAATAACACAATGACGGGATACCGATACCGAGCCACGTCAAATGGATATCACCAAAAATATACTAAACAGTTAAAGTAATATTCAAAAAGACAATTAAAAAAATACTGTAACACGTTATTAAGATGTTAAACTACGTCAGTATCTAGAATCTATACTTCAAGACCATCATGTATTATTTGTGAAGTTGATACGGAATATGTATCAACAAGGTCTTGGTACCTCCCGATGAACTTTTTTAGAAAAAGGACGAGACATTCTTTGACATACCCCTGGTTCATCAACTTTCTGCTCAGACACTGGTGACATTTTACAAAGTCTAAGTAGCAGCCGCAAGCTCTGGAATATCGAATAAGTTGGGAAATGTATATCCCATATGCAGGTGAAGTTAGTATATTGCTACTAAGGTGGGGGAAATTGATAATTTCAAAATTAAAATCGTCTCTTTTGTCAAAAATTCTGTGTATGTAGATGACCGTGTATGTCAAATTCGAGGTGAAAGTCTAAAAATGAGGCGGAGGAAGCCGTGTCTGCTGTTTCTTTTATTTCTAGTGTTTTGGATGATATATTAATTGAACCCAATCAGAAAAGTTTGGATTGTTAATGGAAAGAACATCATCAATATATCTCATGTGGAATTAAATGACCTGGCTTCTTTGACAAGTGTCTGAAGGAACTCCAACTCATATGAAAATAAGAAGAGGTCGACAAGGAGAAGCGTACAGTTCGTTCCGACAATTTGTTGAAAAAGTCTACCTCCAAATTCAACAAATATGTTGTCAATAAGAAAGTTTAGCATACTGATCACTTGTTCCTCTGTCTAGCATGTTTTAACCTTTTTGTTCACTATTAACAAAATATGCCGTATGGTATCCCAAAGTAATAAATTTATAGCGTATGCTACCATTTTTATGTTGAAAAGCATTGTGGATTATTTCTTTTAGACAATTTTTCAATTTCACATGAGGAATGGTGGTATACAGGCTTGAAAAATCAAAAGTTTTGATAGAACTATTTTCAGAAAAAGATCGAGCTTTAAAATTATCCAGAAGTTCTTTAGAGTTTTTTAGAATCCACATATGGTTAATACCATTACGCGAGTAAACAGTTTCACAGTATTTCTGAAGACCCTCTTTCACTGCGGACAGAATTTTTGTCAATCTTAAGGTCAGTTCTTTAGTCGACCATGCAGATGAGCCGGCAATGTACCGTTGTTTGTACGGAATTTTGTGAAGCTTAGGTATCCAATACAAACAAGGTAAGTCCTCCGATTGAAGCCATGAAGGACTTATGATTCGTCAAAATCTCATCCTTGTCAAATGATATGTTTTTGTATGTGGGATTACCTGAGTGCTCGCTTTTTCCAAATTCTTTTACAAGACACTCGTAGTACTACGATTTACATACAAATACAATATTATTTGAAGCTTTGTACGCAGGAACAACAACATACTTATCGTGAAAAGATGATAGACATTTCATAGCCTCTTTGTCTCTGAAAACGGACTTTGGTCAATCATTCACACAGTTTTTCATTTTATGAATGCGACGTTTTATCAGAGACCTGATTGTTTTGACCCATTCTGACAAAGTGTCCAGTTCAACTTCTCGTTTAGCCCATGCTCTGGCGTAGTCCTCAATGGAATCCATAATTATTTTGAAGTTATGGTTCCAATTGATGTGTTGGGGTTCTCTAAACTTAGGACCATGAGATATCACCTTTCGGAGATGTTCATGTTGAATTATGTTTAGATCCCCAGTAATAACATGGCCATAGGGGCTGTAATTATAAGGCGAGTGGGAACAGTCACATGTCAGAGGGTTGTTTAGGAATTGTTGTTAATCAAGGTCCTGCAATGCTTGTTTATAGTTAAATACTTTGGGTGCAATGGTTTTGGTGTAACTGTAGGATACAATAGGAACAGACTGATTTTGAAAATAAAGTGGAATTTTAGATGTTACCTCCTTGTGATGTAGAACGTTGCTGATGTTGATTGAATCAATTCCTGTATTGGTAAACTGAATAAGAAGGGATTTCCTCTTTTCCTCATGTAAAGGTTCCGATCTTACTCGTTTAAAAAGATGGAAAACAGCTACATCACAAATTATACTGAGTGACAAGTCTGTATATTGGAGAAAATGTATTTATGCATCCTTTGTCAAGTGCATAATCTCTCAAACATTTTAGAAAATTAACAGGCAGTGAAAAAAAAATAGTTCTAATGTAATGTAAACCTAGCGGATAATGAAGATGTGAAAGAAGGTCATCAAAGCTCCCAGAGGTTGATCTAGATTTGTAAGACTTTTTTTACATTAGGCCTATGGTAATGTTTTTGCCCATGACTACGTTGGTGTCGTAAGGTAGTATTAGATAAGCTAATTCCATTAACATCACTTCAGGCTGGACCTGACAAATTTCCTACTCCTTTGATGTTATCATTGCAACCATATGGCATTGCGGTACCTAGTTCCCATATCCAGAAATTTTCTCTTATCTTTTCGGAAAGGATTACTTAGTATAGGGCTATTGGTGTGGTGATGCGTTCATAGATAAAGAAGGATCATGGTCCGGTTGATTAAAATGGTTATAAAGAACCCTGAATTAGGGATCTTTATTATCAGACCGGTATTGATTCATCCTTTTACGCAAAGTTTGTCGAGTTTCACTATCATAAAGTAGTCCACACAAAGTACATTTAATTCCGTAAACGACATTGTCCGTGGATCAGTCCAGTGTCTCAAAAGATTTAGTGTAATACGTTTTTTTTGGTTAAGTTACTGGTAAAATCAGGAGTCGTGATTAACATATTACATGTCTTAAACGTGCTCCTTTTTCCCTTTTTATGATTTCAAGAAGAAATGATAGGTGTTGATTCACTTGTCTTTAAACAGTCGAAAATATTAACGGAACAAAGTTTTGATTTATGAAAAGTATCTGAATTATTAAAGTAGTAATTACCTTCTGGCTGAACATACGTCAAATAAGGGGTATCCTGGAGGATATTTCGTGGAACACACAAGTGCTACAGTGTTCCGTGTAGCAGAAGAGGACCTTGGTAACCCGGTTTGTTCTTTGCATTATTTGTATTCATCATGCATTAAGCTACAAAGTCAATGATGCCCTCGGGGAATAATCCACGAACAGTAAAGTTTCTTCTAGGAAGAAACTTGACATCGACTTGGTTGTAGTAAAAAGTAAAATCACAAAAATACGGAACTCCGAGGAAAATTCAAAACGGAAAGTCCCTAATTAAATGGCAAAATCAAAAGTTCAAATACATCAAACCAATGGATCACAACTCAGGCATCTTCTTATGTAGACAATGGTGGATTTAACCTGGTTTTATAGCTAGCTAAACCTCTCACTTGTATGACAGTCGCATAAAATTCCATTATATTGCATATTTAAATTCATAAGTCGACGACTAACTGACAATACCGAAGCCCCCCCCCCCCCCCCCCCCCCAAAAAAAAAAAAAGGATTCGAAATTCGATGAAAAGACAAAAAACAGTCTACAAAACACAACATAGAAAAGTAAAAACTGAGCAACAGGAACCTTACCAAAATATAACGGGAGCAATCTCCGGAAGGTAAGCAGATCCTGCTCCACAAAGGTTTAATATTTGAAATTAAACCATAAACAGTAAGAAAAGCACAGTTTCTTTAATGCTTCGATATTTTAAGTTCCTTTCCATGGGCTGTGGTATCTTTTGAAAATGCTTAATTTAAGTAAAAGATGGGGAAAAATATGGTTTTTATACAAATGAACACTTTTATAATTTTATTTATTGCTGTACATGCGTTGATATTAACAAGGGAATGAGACAACTATTAACCGATTACAAATGCTGTTAATCAAATAAAAGGCCCCGACATAAAAACAAAAATGTAAAACAATTCAAACGAGAAAACAAACGGCCTGATTTTTTAATGAACAAGAAACAAAAAAGTAACTATGCCAGACAGCAACTAATTGAAATCATTGAATACATCAGGTTCCTAAAAGATCAGATCGTAACAGATCTTGAAATTGACAAATCGTGACAGATCTTGAAACTGACAAATAGTGAACAGATCGCATACAAGCGCAACAAATCGTATCATAACGTATCGACTCACATCACCACTTATTTAAAACTGAAATGTCAGAGAAATTCCATGATCAGCTACGAATGGCCAATCATGGCCTTCGAAACGGATCCAATAACAGTAGGAACTTAGCATTAGGAGAGGGACATACAGAATTTTGTATGTTTGTTTGTTCGTGACCGCCCAATCCTCCTTACTTGTTAATGAATGTATACATAATTTTGTGGTTTGTTTTGCTGTGCATGTACTGATTTTGTGTCATGGATGGCTACCCCTATCCTTTCTTTTCTATTATAATGTTTATCATGTTGGTTATGTTAGCTGAAATATATTTAAGATATGACAGTTCTGTCATTTCCTCCGATTGTATACTTTCTAATTGAAAAAAAAGTGCGTTGGATTTTACCAAAAAGGTAGCAATTTTTTTGTTTTGATTTCACGTGATTCAAATAGTTTATATTTTCATGGGTTTTTTTTTGTGTATCTGGATTGATATGAACCTTCCTACACAGTACATGTATGTATATCAAAAGAAAGTGTTCACTTATCTCTGAACTCAGAACATTGTTGTTGTTACTTAAATAATCAAGTTAACATCTGGTGAAGTTATTCCATAACGCTCAAAATTATTCTGTTTAACTTAAATTTAAAAAAGGAAAACAAGTTTTAAAGTCATATTCAACGAGTTTCTTTAAATTTCAATTATTAGGAAATTATTGACCCAATGCATGAATACATATATACTAAACTTAAAATATGAAGTATCATATGACTTAAGCTAATTTTCGATCTGTTCGTTTTCAAATAAAACGTGTTTTTCCTCTAAAAAATGTTATCTTAACCTCAGCATGTGTAGTGTATTTTAAGGATGTGTCAGCTAGTTTCATGCTTCCTCTTGTTTTGCTATTGTATGAAACGTTGTTCTTCTAATAGAAATCTGATCTAAATGACAAAACAAGTACATTAATGGTTTCAAACCTTGTTTCCATTTAAATATAGGTTAAACAAAACAATTTGACCAACAGTTTTCTTTTAATAAACTTCATTCGACAGGTAATATATATATAATCAAATGTCACTGTGAACATCAATGCATATTTGATGGTCATTAATAAAACATTTCCTTGATTTGATAAATTCGTGTTTAATCTACGTATACCTGGTGTTAATTAACAGTTTTATTTGCTATGTCAATCGACAATAGACTGAAAACTTGGCACTCCCTCAACATTAGTATTAGAATAAAGTCCAAAACAGACGTGGTTGCGTATTTATAAATCCAACACAGTCAAATGAACCTCTAAGAGCATTCGTCTTACTATTGGTATTTCTATATTACAGATACGATTGGAGCTTATTAATGTTAAGTAACAATAATAACATTAATACTACAATGTCATTGGATTTGATTTGAAAATTAAAAAAAAGTAAGCACTAGAATTAAAATGTGTAAACAGACTTAGTGCAAAAATGGAGAGAGAAAAAAACAGTACAACTTATGTTCGCTTCACATTGCATGGAGCTGTTAAACCCATTATCTTTCAATAAAAAAAAGACATGTCAGGATGGCGAAAGTTAAAAAGAATACAGCTGTCTTATACTGACACGAAAGGAAAATGATGCTCATTAAGAAGTCCTCCGTTCAAAGACAGGAGTGCTTCAGATCATGCCCGTAATTCTCATATATATAATCATTATTTTTTGTTTTGCAGGTCAATGAATCAGAACTGCATGTTTTTTACATTTGTATCTGAGGTTTATCACGATATAAGATCAACTTAAAATATAAATATACTATGCAGTATTTTCATTCATTCTAATGAGCTTTATATTTCATGATTTTTTTTCTTAAGAAGTTCAACGTTTTATGAAAATTTAGATTTTCAAGTATTTCGTCCTCGAGCTCATTGAAAAAAAACATTAGGAGTCGAAATGGGCATCTGGTGCATCAAAATTGATACCATTAATATAATTAACGTTGATGTCTTTGAAATATTTAGCATTGCATTTTCTAAGTATGCCTTTATGAGGATTGGACATTGTTTTTGCAGGGGTGGTAAAAATATGTTTTTTTCGGAACCTTTTCAGATAACTTATTTGCCTATTTCGATGAAGGTTTCGTACTTTGCAAAGTCATCTGCTTCATAAATTAGATGCACAAGATGCACCACTTTTATCTTAATGTTTTTTTATAGTTCATTTGTTATCATTTTTACCTATTGTGTCTGTTTGTTTTGTTCAAGCATCATTGTCAATAAAATGGATTTTGATTGGACTGTCATACAAGTGAGAGGTTTAGCTAGCTATAAAACCAGGGTCAATCCACCATTTTCTACATAAGAAAATGCCTGTACCAAGTCAGGAATATGACAGTTGTTATCCATTCGTTTGATGTGTTTGAGCTTTTGATTTTGCCATTTGATTATAGACTTTCCTTTTTGAATTTTCCTCGGAGTTCAGTATTTTTGTGATTTTACTTTTTATGTACCTGTGGCAAATAATTGGTTGAATTTGTTCATATTGAGGTGTTTTTTGTATTTGTTTTAAATCATCCCTTAAATACGTTTTGTTGTATTGAAATTAAGTAAGACTCGGTATAATATATTGAATATACACTTGTTTGTAGTTATCGACCTTATATTATGTAGTTTTAGACCTTATATTATGTAGTTATCGACCTTATATTATGTAGTTATCGATCTGATATTATGTAGTTATCGATCTTATATTATGTAGTTATCGATCTTATATTATGTAGTTATCTACCTTATATTATGTAGTTATCGACCTTATATTATTATATTATGTTGTTATAGACCTTATATTATGTAGTTATCGACCTTTTATTATGTAGTTATCGACCTTATATTATGTAGTTATCGACCTTATATTATGTTGTTATCGACCTTATATTATGTTGTTAACGACCTTATATTATGTAATTATAGACCTTATATTATGTTGTTATCGACCTAATATTATGTTGTTATCGACCTTATATTATGTAGTTATCGACCTTATATTATGTAGTTATCGACCTTATATTATATAGTTATCGACCTTATATTATATAGTTATCGACCTTATATTATATAGTTATCGACCTTATATTATATAGTTATAGACCTTATATTATGTAGTTATAGACCTAATATTTTGTTGTTATCGACCTTATATTATGTAGTTATCGACCTTATATTATGTAGTTATCGACCTAATATTATGTTGTTATCGACCTTATATTATGTAGTTATCGACCTTATATTATGTAGTTATCGACCTTATATTATGTAGTTATCGACCTTATATTATGTAGTTATCGACTTTATATTATGTAGTTATCGACCTTATATTATATAGTTATCGACCTTATATTATATAGTTATCGACCTTATATTATGTAGTTATAGACCTTATATTATGTAGTTATAGACCTTATATTATGTAATTATAGACCTTATATTATGTAGTTATCGACCTTATATTATGTAGTTATCGACCTTATATTTATGTTGTTATCTACCTTATATTATGTAGTTATCGACCTTATATTATGTAGTTATCGACCTTATATTATATAGTTATAGACCTTATATTATGTAGTTATTAACCTTATTTTATGAAGTTATAGACCTTATATTATGTAGTTATCGACCTTATATTATGTAATTATAGACCTTATATTATGTAGTTATAGACCTAATATTATGTAGTTATCGACCTAATATTATGTAGTTATCGACCTAATATTATGTAGTTATCGACCTTATATTATGTTGTTATCGACCTTATATTATGTAGTTATAGACCTTATATTATGTAGTTATAGACCTTATATTATATAGTTATAGACCTTATATTATGTAGTTATAGACCTTATATTATATAGTTATAGACCTTATATTATGTAGTTATAGACCTTATATTATATAGTTATAGACCTTATATTATGTAGTTATAGACCTTATATTATATAGTTATAGACCTTATATTATGTTGTTATCGACCTAATATTATGTTGTTATCGACCTTATTTTATGAAGTTATAGACCTTATATTATGTAATTATAGACCTTATATTATGTAGTTATCGACCTTATATTATGTTGTTATCGACCTTATATTATGTAGTTATCGACCTTATATTATGTAGTTATCGACCTTATATTATGTTGTTATCGACCTTATATTATGTTGTTATCGACCTTATATTATATAGTTATAGACTTTATATTATGTAGTTATAGACCTTATATTATATAGTTATAGACCTTATATTATGTAGTTATAGACCTTATATTATGTAGTTATCGACCTTATATTATATAGTTATAGACCTTATATTATGTTGTTATCGACCTTATATGATTCCCTTTCTTTCCCTTTTTTTATATTTTTGTTGTCACAGACGAACAATCCACACCTCACCTGCTATTAATTTGCTGTATAACGTAACTGGTATAGCGACTACAATGTAGACTGTTTTCTTGGTCGAAAATGTATCATCCTTATATCAATACAATACAATACAATTCACTAATTTTATTGTCAATCAAAGACGCCCTAGCAGGGCAGTATAATTATAAACAATTTATTACAATCCTGGTATCTATGATGAGTTTATTTACAATGATTATTATTAATTCTCAATGATGTATAGTAACAAAATACAGAATAGAAAATTAACAACAACAAAAAAGCAGATATGTATATATATGTTGTCACGATATCCCAATAGCATGAGTTCGAATCCCGGCGAGGGAAGAACAAAAATTTGCTTCCGCAAATTTGCAGATTTAACATTGTGGTGCTGATATTGAGAGTAATTATGAAAATAATATGTGTTTTCAGCCGTGTATCACCTTTACTAGTAATCTAATGGATGGATCTGTCGTAGAGTTGTCACTTGTTTAGACGTATATATTGAGGCATATATTCAAATGTCTATGGATATAGTGCCATAAATTTGATACCACAATATTAAAAGTGTACCTTTCAAACTTGGCCTAGGAATGTTTCACTGGGTCAGTAAACTGGCATCATTTTACATTTTTTAACATAACATCCGTTTCAGTCCAGAGACTGATTATCAAATTAACATAAGCGTTTTAGAACTTCTAGATTCCCACAATCCATTCTTTTATATACCATCCTTTAAGTTTTTCTATGACTATATTTGTAACACAATATTTACTCTTATGTAGTAAACTGTTGGGAGTGAGAATCCAGAAGCTCCAAAACTTTAATAATATAACTATACCATGAAGTGTGACCTTTTTCATGCGGGTTTTTAGATAGTGTTAGTGCTTCTTTTAGTAAAATGTCTTAAGATTTTTCTAAAATTTTCCAAAATTTAAGAATACTAATTAAAATAGACAATTGTATGTGTGAATTTTCGACAGCATTGTTTGTACTCTTTCTCTTCACACCAAGTATATATTTACAACTTTTTACATGCAATTTTTCAAGTATGAAATCATTACATAGTTTATAAAAAGAAAAAAAATCCTTGAGTTTCGAGGGACTACCCAGCACCCCATATTTCTGATCGGTAAAGTAAAATTGGCTGAATTGTGTGGTCAAATATATGAATGAAGGTTGAAATTTTTGGAAGTGAGTCATTAAATGATTTTCTTAGTTTAACTAGACCTGGCCTCTGTAAATGTACCAGATGCTGAAAATACAACTCCTAAATATCTATAATGTTTAATATTCTCTAATGTAATATTATTGATAATAAATTTTGAACCTAATAAGCGACCAGATGTGTTAAATAACACACATTTAGTTTGACATAGTTTACTTTCAGGTTCCACTGCAAGCAATAAGATGATAGTCTATTAAGAGAGGTCTGCAGTCACTTTTCACTTGAAGATAACAATACCATATCATCAGCTTACAGCAAAACACTCAGTGGATTCTCATTTAATTATGCTGGATCATTAGAGATATCAACAACATTCTTTATTTCGTTCAGTTACAAAATATTCAGTCAAGTTATGACCTAATTTGACACATAATTTAGTATTGGCATACATGTTTTTCAATAGATAATAAAATTTATCACTTATACCAATTTGTCTCAGTTTATAGGCCAAAATGAATCAAAAGCTTTTTTGAAATTAATAAAGCATGTATACAAAGGTTTACTCCCTTTTTTTGTATGTTTTTCAATAAGGGATCTAAGAACAAACATGTGGTCCACATTACGTTTTTTCTTTGTAAATCCTATTTGTTCGTGAGGTATAATATTGTTTTTTAAAAGAAAATTATCTAACCGTATATTGAAGACTTTTTTGAATAATTTTCCAACACAGCTATTAATAACAATACCTCTATAATTAGATGGATCATCGTTATCTCCATTCATTCTCAGAAATAATTTAATCTTATTCATTAAAAATTTTGTTTTTTTCTTAATTTTTTTTTTTTTTTTTTCACAGATACATGTACACACAGTATATTACAAAATATTCTTCTTTCTTCGTTTTCAAGCGTATACAAATAAACATTATCTTTGGTGGAAATATGTATGATTTTTTAAAACTTTATAATTTTAAATATAAAAGAATTTTTCCGTGAGATACATGTGCTGTACATGTAGATCTATGTCTCTACGATTGATTGATTGTTGATTGCTTTACGCCTCAATTAATCTCTATGAGAAATTGAGCAACTATACATACAACTTTACATTTGAATGCTTGTATTTTGTTTTAAGATTTTATGTTTGATGGAGGGAAATCGAAAACTTTACAGATTTAATTGTAGATTTTTTAAAAGGTGATTTATGGTTTTCTTTCTGTTTTCCATTAAGAAGTATCTGTACTTGTATTCATTTCCTTAAAGTATATCCATTCCTGAATTTTGAGTATGTCTTTTTGTTCAATTTCCTGAAATAATCATACCAATCAGTTTCATATACATTACTTTAATCATCATCAGTTTTAAATTTCTTTGTTTGATTTAAATTGACCAAGCAGTTTCCAGTATTCTTTTAAATGTTTATAGTATAAAGTGTCAATTCTATTTATAATCTCCTGGCGGTATTGGCGAGACTTAAGTTTTTTACAAATGCTACATTATGAGGAGGTGATTAAGGTAAGCATTGTATAAAAGACTAAGACAGTTAAGAATTGTGTTGAAAAAGCCTGTTTGGGGTCCAGAAGAAATTCGTTTTCTATTTTAATTCAGGATTATCCATATAGTAAAATAACTCGGTTGTATCTTTCAGAAGAAATTATTTTTTATTTAATTTGACATTTAAGGGAATATTTTTTATACGATGCAAATAATTTGAAGCTAAAAAAAAGATAGTTCCTAAGGCTTCGATTTTATAAAAGAAGACACTGTGGCCGATCTTGCCCTTTTACATGGATATCTGACAATAAAATTAGTCAACGTCAAAGTATGGACAAAATAGTTACATCAAGGGGCAGACAATTAAATGATGTATGTATCCAACTTGGGGTACGCATTTCAAATGGACGTATTTTTGGAGATTCACTGGGTCAGTATACCTCATATCAGTATGGTGGTAATAGTGCAATAGATTACTTTATTGTTTCTGAGCAATTGTTAGAATATGTATCTTTTTTCAAGGTAGATAAATTTGATGGCCTTATGTATGATCATTGTAAAATATCATTGATGATAAATGTTAATTGTTTTTTACATGTTGTTTATCCAAAGTTAAATGATTTACCTAATACATATATATGTGACGAGAGCTCTGAAACTAAATCTAAACTGCTTGGAATCCAATTCAGTCAAAACACTAGTCAGAGAATTTGAAAACTCAATATCTAATATCTAATAACTTTTCTATAGAGAAAAATAAAATTGAAAATATTGTAAACAATTTCAATAATATTATTTATGATGCAGCTGAGCAATGCCTTAAAAAGAAAGGGGAGCCCTAGGAAAAAAATACTGCATACCAAAAGGCTAAATCAAGTAACTCCTCTTTTAAGTGGTATGATATGTCATTGATAAACTTAAACAGACATCTTGACAATAGACCTAATCTCTTTCTTAAATATGGCAGTGACCCAAATGTTAATTCTGCATATTTTAGTACACTTAAGGATGTACACCTCTGAGGAGCCAACGATTTCTAGAATTAAACTTTTTTTCTTAACCTGATTTTTGAATTTATATTACTGTAAAAAAATAATTGGTGAAGAAAAAATCATATTGTGGTGCACTTCTTTTTTTGCTACAGCCATTTGAAAGTACCCAATTTTGATGATTTTCCCATTTTTCATCAATTGTACCCATTTTTGGGCTATTATCATTAAAAAAAATCACAGTTTCACAATTAATAACCCTAACCCTAACCGTGAACTTTTTTTCATTCTTTCACTAAAGATGAAGTGAAACAATCTGAATAAATTTAACTTAAAAAAAACTATAGGTAGGTGTTAATATAAGAAAGTTTTATAAAATTTTGTTGCTTTTTTCGTGTCAAATTGACCACATGCTGTAAATTTTGGATTTTCTCTTTTTTTTAGAACAAAAAGCATATTATATCAACTTCTTTGTTATGAACGATTGAAAAAATACATATCTAAGAATTTTGAAAAGAAAAAATTGATATGGGATGTACATATTTTTGGTAAAACCTTTTCTTTGTACACATCACCCATTTTCTCAACATTTTGGCTGATGACACTGACCGGAAAAATTGAAAACTTTATTACTCAAACACTACTTATTGTAAGTACACAATTTTTTCACAAAGTTTGATTATAATATTTTTAAATTCATTGATATTTTCCACTTGTATCACATGTTTTGGAAATAATTCCTGAACGAGATTTCAACGAGACTGAAACGTCAGAAGAATATATCCTTAAGTTGTAAAAAGGCATTATAATGTTTTATTTGGTTAGGTATCTTTACATTTTTAAAAACTTTGCCCTCCACTGGCTTTCATATGTTTTTGGGTTGAGCGTTCCTGATGAAGTAGATCCATAAAACCGCTTTAGAAAAACTAATTTTATCAAGTGTTATTTTCATGAATTACCACTACTGGCTGACTGATAGTCAGAGAGGATATCATCAGCTCAGTATGATAGTCAGAGAGGATATCATCAGCTCAGTATGATAGTCAGCAAGGATATCATCAGTAGCTCAGTATGATAGTCAGCGAGGATATCATCAGCTCAGTATGATAGTCAGCGAGGATATCATCAGCTCAGTATGATAGTCAGAGAGGATACCATCAGCTCAGTATAATGTCAGAGAGGATATCATCAGCTCAGTATGATAGTCAGCGAGGATATCATCAGCTCAGTAGTCCGTGTTTCGGTACTGATAAGAATGACTAACTACTATTGTTCAATTGTCCGTTGAAAAAAATAAGAACTAAGGTTCCAATGTCCTCAGGCAAGGATAAACTTACCTATATAATTTTGGTCTCTTGTGGTCATATAGATCCTGACGCTGTTCCGTATTTATATATCACTGGTGATGAATTTAAATACATACTAACGTTGCTTTGTATTTTTATTTCCCTGGTTTTCAAATGTTTTGGTTTGACGTTCCTGACGAATATTAATCTAATGTGCCTCTTATATAAGTTTTAATCTTGCTGTGATTAAGTTTATTTCCTAATTATATGAAATGGCATCTCACTGACGCATGTAATACAACTACTTTTACTCAGAAGATGATCTTTTCGGAATCATACATAGTTAGACATATGAACCTACTTTGTACAAGGTTGGTAAACTGACTGAAATTGGTGATAATATATGCTTTAGATATAATAGAACAAAGGGAATACAAATTTAGTTGTGATTTTTTTTTCTTTTTTATTAAAGGGGAAATATTACTTAGTGCAAATTATTACTTTAAAGGCAACACTTTTTGGTTAGCAACTTTTCTGAATACCTGGTTGTTTACGAGTTTGATCCTTTGAAATATGCTGTTTTTCATAGGGATCATTTTAGCAACTAAGGCTTGTTCATTTTGTGGGAAAGTCGCTAACCAAAAGTTGCTACTATTGACGAAAATAAATTCATTTTCAATATCATTGCTAAATTTAAGAATTTTGCACTGAAAATGTATCTCATTTGGGCCATAATATCCCAAATGGGATATTTTGATATTGACCCATTTTGGTGATTGTCCCCAATCTACTATATTAGAAATACACCTTTGAATTATGACAGCAATAAAGGCAATGCAACTTTAATGAATTATTTATTTCTTAGTACTGTATGGTATTTACCATATCTTCTTATTTATATAGTATGGTCATTATACAAAAAAAATTTATTTTAAATCTTATATATCATTTGCTGTACATACATTATAATGTTTGTATTGGATAAACTACATTTTAATGATGACAAGAGTTGAAATGTCCTAATTGCGATAAAAATGTTACATGCAAACAAGATCCTTTTTTTTTTTAAAGTATGTAAATCTTTTGTAATGGTTGCCATTTTAGCTGAAATATTATTTAAAATCAGACCGTTCTTTCATCATCATGGATTTTTAACATAATAGTTATTATGACTGTTAAATCAAACAATATGTGATTGTTATCACTGGAGATGCTTGTCGTGGCAACAGATAATCCCTTTCCCTGCTTTAGGTCATGTAAATCTAATTGTATTACTTCCATGTTTGTTTGCTTATGTTGAAATATTGGTACGAGTACTAACTGTCGTTATACCACCTTGTAAATCAATAAAAGCTTTTCCCACACACTTTATCATCAGAAAATTCTCACTTCCGTGTATCTTCGATCTCATGAGATTGTTGTTGTTGAAACATTTTTAATCAGCTTATGTATGTTGAAACATTAATCAACATTCATTTTTGTAGTTTAAACTACTTTTCGAATTCGAATTTGAATAGCTCATATAGAAAAATTCAGTTCAAATTCCCTGATCGGTCTTTTTTTCCAAATCAATTGTTCTTTTACCTTTCTTTCTAACATCTTAACACGTGACGTGCACTTAAAAATAAACTGCCAGTTTAATCCCATGCTTTACTTTTTATGACACAATTGTCACCGTTAATAACTATGATCGAAATGGCCGAGAAACTTATATCAGGTTACACACCTTACTTTCAGGTTAATGCACGTTACCAAAAGAATAATTAACAGTAAAAAAAAACCGTAAGTGTTACATAACTTCATTTCGCAGTGATTACACTCAAATGTCACTGTGAAATACAATGAAGGTGAATATCGAAAGTGTTCATAAAAAATGACAAAAAGCCCCCAAAACCAAATCTTTCTACACTTGGATATCTTAATTTTTCAATGTAATTTTGGATTTAAAAGGTTTTATTATTACATAAATTTACAATAAACTGTTTCAAGCATCATTTATCAGGATATCGCTTCCCACGTTACCGATATTTTCAAAGTTTCATATAAAAGTACAGTTATAAAAAATCTGCATAGAAACACAAATATCAGCCTATCAAAACAACATATAAAGAACTATTCGAGGCAAAATGAGTACAAAATGTACACGCAAAGTATCAAGTAAACAAAGTTGCATGTTAATTCAGATTTAATTTAAATGCACTTCCTTTTTGTCATTCAACACAAAAGAAGGGAAGAAAATGAGTTGTAGGTCCAGAAAAAAGAAACCACGGCATTACATGTACCTATATGAAATGTGATATATATATATTCAATATACTTAACCGTTTGAGAAGCACAGTTAACATTGTAAATATTAACATCGTCTGACAGTATAGCTATTGAGTGTTATGTTGTCGAGTCGGACAGTTACGAAATTATTTTACTCCAAATTATTTTTTAAGAGATATAAAGAAATCTTATTTATCCTTACGTGTGTTTATCAACGCTTTAAAGACTGGTAGGTTTATAGTTTGCTTAACGTCCTGTTGTAAGTATTCCATGCATATTCCGGACGATATAGTCCCTCAGTACATCTCTGAAGGCGATACATAGAGTGTCAAGCGGAATGATAAATATGGACTTCCACTGGAAAGAGATAGTTGGCCTTGCAACAAACCATATACGCACCCCCTCGCACAACCAGACTTGTCTATGTAGTTATATATCCCACACAATCAAACAGACGCCCTTTAATCATTGGTTTTACTGAGGGACGGTAAAAGTAATGGTAACACTATTTCTAAAACCCAATCAAGTTTGTTGTCTATTAAGTTTAAGACACAATTATTATAGAGAGGACACTATTTTCTACAATGCCATATATAGTGCCATTGAGTGTTATTTAAAAAATAAAAGTGGGGAAAAATAAGAATAAAATGCTGAAACAGACTTAGTATACCAGATGGTACATCTATTAAAATGGAAAAACAGTTCAACAAATTTTAGCTTCAAATTGCAAGAAGCTTTAAAAAACGTTATATAAGAATCAAATGAAGGGTTGTCAGAGTGTTTAATGGTATTAACAATACAGCTGTCGAACAATGACACGAGAGGAGTGTGGTGTTCATTAGGAAGTCCTCCTTTCATGACAGCAGTGTTCAGATCGTACATGAGATAATTATTGTTTTTTGTTGCACTTATTCATTAAACCAGAACTGAATGAAATTGACAATTGCATCTTAGGTTTATTACGATATAAAGTATTTTCAAAAACATTGTACATCTTTCAATTCCTATTATCTTCATATATCCATGAATCTTTTCTTAAGATGTTTGATGTTTTGAAGGATTAATAATTGCATTTTTCAAAGTGTTCCCTTTCGAGAAATGAATATTGCATTTGCAAAGTGCGTGGTGGTATATATTTTTTCCAAATCCTTAGAAGATGCTTTTATGTGCATATGTATTTAAATGTCTCGAACTTTGTAAATATGAATTATGCAACATGTTATACAGATACTTTTCTAAGATAACTTGAAGAAGTTTTTTTGCTGTTGTTAATTTGCTGTTTTTAAAAATTGATTTATTCGAAAAACTAGCAAAGGGATTTTTTTATTCCTAGGAATAGATTGCAAAAGCCATATGTGGCATAACATTTTTGTAATTTTGGGGTTTTAATGCGTTTGTTTTTGATTTGACCTTTCAACTGTTTTGATTCACCACCACTGACGAATCTTATGTTGATAAATCGCGCGTCTGGCGTACCAAATTATAGTATTGGAAAGCTTTGATTGAAATCAATTAACGGGATCTGAACAAAGGTAAATCTTCATTTACTATTGTAACATAAGAAACATTAGTTTATTGATATTCAAATCTAGTTAATCAATTAAGATGACAAATCAAGACAACAAACATAAAGCATAACACATAAGCGTCTTTTGCTATGCACGAACCATCTGCCGTGCAAATCCACACTGAGTCGAAATGTCACAAAGGTAAAGTCTGGTATCTAAGAATGATTTCCTTAATAGAGGGGTGCTGCTTACAAGGAAACTTTTTAACCAGGTCCCAGGTGAAGACGATGAAATCATCCCTCCGAAAATTTTTACAGATGCCATTACGAGTTGATTGACCATTATGAAATATGTTTCACAGATGACGACGGATACGTTACAATTGTAACCACAATCACGTCCTCTTTTCCTTGAATGCGACCCACTGGATTGACCTATAATCGGGTTGAGCTTACCTAACATCATCATGGTTTTTGTTGGGGTTCGTGTGTAGTGTTTAGTATCCTGTTGTTTGTCTTTTGCTCGCTTTTAGTGTCATATCATTGTGAGTTTGTTTTCGACGAATCAGTTGGAATGTCCTTTTGGTATCTTTTGCGACTCTTTTATTCAAATCTGCTAAACATGTCGCTAGTGAGTTTAGACACAGACATATCGTATCGTTCCACCAATTCGTGATGATGACTGTAAAACTGTCTGCTGGAAGGTCAATCCACCAAAATCAACAATTATGTTGTCCAGCATTTTGATGATATCATATTCGGTGTAATTGTTTTTTGAATCACAAAAATTAAACAAGAAAGTTGTATTCCATTTTTTGTTAAAAAAACCCAATCTCTGTTTGATATTGAATCGCGGATGAAAAGGAGATACACATACGTCAATGAAACAGTAATCGAGATCTAAATATACAAAAAAGATCTCAACTGTTCAACTAACAATCTTTTAACAATAAACAAATACATTATTATGCTATATTTACAATGAGTTAAAACGTCCGAATCTAGACAATGAGAACATATTTTACAGATACTGAAAACATCTGCCATGTTGAAATCCATTTTAGGTACATATTTGTCTATTTAAACATCAATACTGAAACCCTCTCTAATAAAGATTATCATTGTGTATTCATCTTATTTCATAGAACGTATAAAAATATTCCTCAAAATCAATCCAATTAAGTTTTTTCTGTCTTTGTGATCATTAATCCATAACACCTCCAAATATAGTTTTTGTAAAGGAATTTTACGAGTTTTATGAAGGAATTAATGTTAGAGATTGTCAAATTAGTATCAAATGAGCGGAAAATTATCACCTTCTAAGTATAATAATGTCATTTTCTTTATTTGTAAAAACTGACGGAATTATTTATATCAGACTGAATCATCGATTCAAACGTTAATTAAGAGATTTAATCTGTAAAATAAATACGATAACGAAAATCAATTTATCGTGTCAGCTATATATGAATGTATATACGGTTTAAACAATTCTGTTGTTTACACTTTTATTGACCTGGCTCAACCAAAGCTTATTTGTTTAAAATCATCTATCAACGATTCCTAATCTCGGAAAATGCACTTTAAAGTTACTGAACAATGTTTTATGTGTGATATAGTTGGCAAAGTCCAAGTTAAGCTTTACTTTTTATCCCTAGATAATAGTGATCCAAAGGTTTTACTTCGGTTTACAGAAGTATGGGCTACTAGACTATACACTCGGACTGTAAAATTGTTAAAAAATGCGCCTTTTGATTGGACGAAATGATAAGTATCTAAAGCAGCCAATGCCGAATGGAATTCAAATATAGAACCCCTTTCCTCGTTTACAAAAGCGTGCAGTGTTATATATCTGTACGTTAAAGAACCGTTCGTTGCATCCTCTTTAAAACAAAAATAAATAAATATGGCAACCTGTTGCGAGGAAATATTTCTCGTCTTTATTTAGTCCTCTTTTACCATGGGCAGTTTAGTCAAGTATTGACTTTGGTATAACAATACGGAATTCTCTTGTCCGGCGTTTTTGCAGGATGCTTATATGTGTTGCCGTGGCTTCTCTCAACAACTCTTGCAGGGGACAGTATGTGGCCTTTAACAAGGCAGAATGTGTACCACTTATGCAATATATCATTTTTGACTAACGGCAATAATTTATAGAGATATATATCAAAATGTATGCTTGTTGAATCAAGACAGAAAACTGGAAATCTGCAATAAATGTCTATGTGTTTAATCACAAGATAATATCGCTTTAGATAATATTGAAGTGGAAAAACTTCTTGGAATCCATATAGATAAAAATCTGTCATGGTCAAATCAAATTGATAAAATATGTGAAATTATTTCAACCATAATACACCTGTTAAAAAGGTTGAATCATTTTTTACCATTAAAGGGTCTTATTCTTTTTTTACAATAGCTATATATTACTCATTATTGACTACTGTTGTACCACTAACTGTAATCTGAATAGGATTCATAAGCTCTTAAAAGCCCCAAAAACGTGCTGCAAGGTTAGTTTTATCAGTTTCTTTTGATTTTCGATCAATTTTAATGTTTAAAAAGCTTGAATGGATGACTATATTTACGAGGATACAATATTTTCAAGCTGTCTGAATGTTTAAATGTATGAATGGTCTAGCGCCTGATTATTTATCGAATAAATTTACTGCTTGTACTGATCTTTATAATTATTCGCCCAGGTCGACAACACCAGGACTTATTCATTTACTAATACCCAATTCTGATTTTTTAAAAAGAACATTTAAATATTTTGGTCTTATTACCTGGAATAATTTGCCAAATAATATTAAAGAAATAAATAATTTAGATACATTTAAGATCAAATTTTCAAACAATTTATTTAATTGTACAGAATGAAGATACCTGAATTAAATGTATTTTTGTTTTCTATTCAATGCATATGTGCTTATTAAATATTTAAGCTTTTTATATAACTGTATCATGTATTTTGTTTTATTATTTTATTTTCTATTTGTATTAATAATTTTTGAAGGCTTCAGGGAAGACATATCATTGTTAAATGAGTTACTTTCGTTAAATACAGATTTTTATTTATTATTTTTATTATTTTAGAGATGACTTTGGTACATAGAAATCGTGACCTTCACTTCATTCCGTGTCCGTTTGGCTTTGCAGAAAGTATAAATACGCAGTATAGTCCTTTCGGATTGTGGATATTAAGTCCGATGCTGGTTGGAAAGTATTTTACTTCACGCATAGTCACCGATTTTCCTGAATCTTAGCCAAAACATGTAATCATGTAAAAAAGTAAGAAAAATGCCGACCAAATTGTTGATAGGCCACGGTTGCCATGGCAACCAAGTAAATGAGTTTTCTCGTACATTTTGAGGAATTTAGCATCGAAAAATCAACTACTTTGCAGTCATTCAAAATCAAAACCAGGTTTTATTTAATGATATTTGTAAATATTTTTCAGAAACATGAAACTTATCAAACAAGAAAGCAATGTCATATATAAAAAATATTTTTGCTGAATATTGTCACAACCACAGAAGCAGAGGTCATTTTTCATAGTATTTGAGTAGACAAATTATACACATTTTGCATGAACAAAATATACATTTTTGCATCCACCTCCGTTTAAGGTGTGGTCATAAATAAAAAATATCAATGTTTATAGTCAAAAGATTATAACAAAATGTTTGGGATATCGGGTTCTAGAATGATTGCTATGGAAACAAAAATGTGCCATTTTTGCTTTTTTACCTCTGAAATTTGACCATGTTATTAAGATAATCCACAAAAAGTAATAACTATTGAATGACTATGATGTGCAAACTATTGGCAATTAAATTACCATAAATTTGATCCAAGGTCAAAGGTCATTGATGACCTACACCTTTGAACTTGTGTATATTAATTGAATTTTGAAAGGAAATATAAAAGAAAGTAGCATACCATACATGTGGAAAATGTTCAGGACGTTTAAAGCCACTATTTTTTTAACATATAAACAATAAAAATTCAAGGTCATGTCAAAAGTGCTTAGCAACCACCCTTTTTGATAAAAACGTACCTAGTAACCATACATGGTTTGATTCAGTACTATATAAACTATTACATAGACCTTACCTTAAAGGTCTAGGGGTGTGTCATCACATAAGTTTTAAACAATCATTCATCTAAAGTGGAAAAGTGCCAAGCAACCATTTATTTATATTGGTAAAATGCCTAGCAACCATCTATTTATCTTGGAAAAGTGCCTAGCAACCATTTATTTATAAAGGAAGACTGCCTAGCAACAATATATTTTCGGTTTCATTGGGACAAAATTCAGAAAAAAATTATATTATCATGCAGTTTTCTTTAAGATTGCATGTATAATTCAGAATAGTAAATTATATAGCAATTTCAAGAGACTGATTACACATTCAAATACAAAAAATAAAGATGTCGTACGATTGTCAATGAGACAGGTCTCCACAAGACACCAAAGTTTATTTTTAAGACAGGTCCTTGAATCTACAAGAACAAGAGAAAAGGAACATAACTGCTAAGAGGACGACCAGTTTATTTCTTTGGTTGGGGTTGGGCTTTCGGACAAGAGGTTTTGCATAGACAGAATATTCATTTTCACTGGTAATAAGGCTGGATTACTTATTTCATATTTTTTCATTGTGTACACACCTCTTTCGTATTTCAAATCGTATGCGGCTGATGTGCATCTGAATGTACAGAAAATTCCTTTTCAGCATGTCTTGTGCAATATTATTGATCTTCAGTTCCAGACACCATCACATTCATTTCATTAAGCATCCATTATCCCAATCACAAAATAAAAAATGATCTTTCCTAACTAATAGAACTACCCTGAATCCGCTCAATTGCTATGTTTGTATTTCAACAGTGAATGTCTAAAAAACAATAACAAAAAACAGAAAGATAAACACGAAATACATATGTGGATAAAAGGACAGATATACTGTACTTCCTATATTGAAAATGCATTTTAAGACAAGCTTTATCTCTGCATAATGTATTTTGAACGAAAAAGACTAAACATGTAAATGACAAAACTTCACAGGTACTCATCATTCCCCACAGAGCTCATGATTCAAAAGTGTTAGTTGGAATGGAGAGTAAAGTTGTGAAACACAGAAATTGGTGTGAAGACTAGGCTAACTGTTTATTCGTTCTGATTTGATGTTTCGACGGAGCAGAGAGTATAAGTTTAGTGTCCTTGGTCAGAACAGATTGTCCAGGAATTCGTTCCGTTACATTCTTGTGAATGACAGATTTGTTGCATTATACCACGTCTTTTACATTACTCCTTCATGCGATGAGAATTACTTGCAATCATCAACGGTCTGCTTTTGCGTATTTACTAAACGGACAAACACTTGCAACGTTCGAACATACAACGAAAATTGACGAAGAATAAAGGCAACACTCATGTGACGTTGATGAAAATCAATACGTTGATTGCAGAAAACTTCATTAAACTGCCATGATAAGCATGCATATATGAATGTCAAACTACGTACTTACAGTTTTCATTATTTTACTTTATTATTTTAAGTATATGCCTATGCAAAAACTGTTGATTATTCCAACCTTTAAATATTCATCTTTTAGTATTTTATAAATGAACGTCCTTTTAATGGGTTATAATGAACATGTATTTTATAAAGCAACATATTATATAACGACAGAATTGTGTATTACGATACTGATTTTAATTCTGCTAATTTTGTTAACAAAAGTAACGTTCGCAACATTTTTTAACACAAATTTTTTGCAATGAATCAAATCCGAGCAGGCTTATATTTATCATCGACATCATTTCTGAAAAATGTATCATATCATCTATATATTCACGTCATAAAATGGTTTGAATTTTTTTCTAGACAATTTTAAATTACCTTTTTCCTTTTTTTCTCGCAAAGAGCGTTTTAAGCATCAGTCAATTCTATGTTACGGAATAGTCGAGAAATGTAAAGGAATGAATCATCGAAATAAATAAAGGTTTTATATCGTATATAAAATATAATAAACTACAATTATCTAAGATTAAATGTAACCACATGAACCTGTGATCATTGTAAAACTTGAGATAACCCTAATCAAAAAGTAAAATATCAAAAATACTGAACTCCTAGGAAACAAACAGTCCAAGCAAAATGTGAGAACGACAAAATGTTTAAATACCTTTAATTTCCTATAGTATTATTAATGATGTACATATCATTGGCCTCTCTACCAGTCCTATATTCTGGGCGACTCCGAACAATATTTTGCCTTTGTATCATAACACAAGTTAATTTGAGCGTTTTATTTGATATTTTCATAATATATACGTCGAGTCATTTGGCACATTAATCTTTACACCGGGTTTTTCAGTGAGGAGAGAAATGCCAACAACCGAAATTCCACGCTACCATAACGTGTTGATTATTAGACAGAATATCGTCGTCATTTACTAGTTCTGGTATATCAAATTCTGGAATAATATCCCTAGGGTTATGGAGTTCTATGGCATCATAACCCTTAAACTGCTGCCGAGTCGAATATCGGAATATATTGATTTTTGAAATCTACATTGGCAGCATTGTTGCTGTCGTCAAAATAAAACCAGACTGTGAAATTCCATTTATTTAAACCAGTCGGATATCTAGTATGATGTTGTTCGTAAATGAAAGTGTCAATCCTATTGAGAGAACTTCTGAGAATATTAATGTGTATTGATGTCTATATTTGAATGTTTAACTTGAGTGTCTGTATATATATAGTTGTCACGGAAATCTCTAGAACACCGTAGAAGGGAAAATCCTAGAAAACTTAGAACGGAATCTTCTAGAACAGTGTAAGAAGTTTAAATTACGTATCTTTTATTATGACCATTCTGGAATCATTATGTAAGTCAAATAGAAAGTTCTAATCATTCCATCAGTCTCTATGATTGTACCAGTGTTTTCTAAACTGCACAGTTACAATATCATTTTGTAAACAACTATAAGGCTACACATAACTAATTAGGCCTGCTAAATAAATATGATAGTTACAATATCATAACACCTCCCCCCTTTAAAAAAAGTTTGAGTTTTACCAAAACCTTTCATGAATAATATGTACAAAAATACATAGTATGTATACAGTGTTTTAATAAGATCTAGATAAAGCATCTGCTATTACACTATATTTACCTTTAATATGTTTTACAATAACATCATATTTCTGTAACAATAATCTCCACCTAGTCAACCTCTGGTTCTTGTTTCTCATTTTATGTATGAAGTGAGAGGATTATGATCTGTATAAACCAGAATAGGATGCATAGTGGGATTTAAATATACATCAAAAACTCTTTTTCAATAGTTGAATAATTTTTCTGATGTTTATCTAATTTCTTAGAAAAATTCAATATAGGTTTCTTTACATTATCATCTGTTTCTTGTTATAAACGGCTTCAACTCCTACATCACTTGCATCAACGGCAAGTTTGAATTGTTTTTTCAAAGTCTGGAGTGATCAGAACTGGACTTTAAATTATAAGTGATTTGTTATTTTGAAATGCGTTTTGACAATTATCACTCCAGATAAATTTAGAATCTTTCCCTAAAAGATGAGTCAATTGTTGAACAACAGTAGCAAAATTTGAACAGAATCTCCTGTAAAATCCAATCATGCCTAAATATCTCATAAGTTGTTTTTTATTTGTAGGAGGTGGAAATTTGGTAATTGCATCCACTTAAACCATAAGTTTCAATTGACCTTGGCCAACTGTTTGCTTTAAATTATCAACAGTGGCCTGACAAAATTCACTTTTACTAAGATAAACAGTCAAATTTGATTGTGACAATCTATCAAAAGTATCATATAAATGTGTTAAATGCTCTACCCAGCTATCACTACATACAATAAGATCATCAATATAAGCATAACAACAGTCTAAATCTTTTATAACATTTTTGATCATTCTTTGAAATGTAGCTGGACCATTTTTCATACCAAACGGCATGACAGTATACTGACATAAGCCGTCTAATGTTTCAAAAGCTGATATTTCACATGCTCTCTGTGTCAATGGTACTTGTCAGTAACCTTTTAATAAATCAAATTTGCACACAAATTTTGCTTGACCAATGTTGTCAATACAATAGTCTATCCTTGGAATCGGATAGGAATCAGACTTTGAAACTGAATTTACTTTTCTGAAATCAGTTACGAAACGAAAGGTTTTATCTGGTTTGGGCACAAGGAGACAAGGAGAGCTCCATCCACTGTTACTCGGCTCAATAATATCATTGCCAGGCATATATTTAATTTCTTGTCTCATAAATTCAAGTTTGAGTGGATTGAGCCGGTAAGGATGTTGCTTAATTGGAGAAGCATCGCCAACATCAACATCATGACAAACAGCAGTGGTTTTGTTTGGCACATCTGGAAAAAGATTTTTAAAGAAAATACCAAAGTTTTCAATTTTTCTCTACGATCAAAAGTCAGATGTGCAAGTTTTGAGTCTAAATTTGACAAATTTTCAGAAATTTTCAATCTAACTGTTTGTTCTATATTTTTAGAATCAAAAGGTGGTCCAGTTATATCTGGTTTGTCATGTTTGTTCTCCAATTTAAACCATGGCTAAAGTGGCAACTGGTTTGCTCTCACATTCATTAGTACGCTCAAAATATGGTTTTAACATATTAATGTGACACACTCTATTTTGTTTACGCCCACCTAGTGTTTTAACAATATAATTCAAATCATTAAGTTTACTCTCTATGGTATAAGGACCACAATATTTAGCCTGTAAAGGATGTCCAGGAACTGGCAAAAATACAAGTACCTTATCACCAGGCTCAAAAACTCTGTCCCTGGCATCTTATTCTGAATAGTGTTTTAATTGGTCTGAGCAATGTGACAAGCAGTATACCATTTTTCTTTAAATCTAGATACATAGTCTAGAAGATTCAAGTCAGTGTGTTCAGTAAGCCATTTTTCCTTAACCAATTTTAAAGGTCCCCTTTCAGTATGACCAAACACCAACTCAAAGGGACTAAAACCAAGGGATTCTTGAACACCCTGGCGGACCGCAAAAAGTAGAAAGTGAACTCCATCATCCCAGTCTCTGTCAAATTGAAGACAAAAAGTTCTCATCATGCTCTTCGATGCTTGATGAAAACGTTCTAAGGCACCTTGAGATTCTGGATGATAAGCACTTGATCTATACTGAGCAATCCCTAACTGGTACACGACTTGCTGAAATAAACCTGACATGAAGTTTGAACTCTGGTCGGACTGTATAGACTTAGGAAGTCCTACTAACGTGAATTGTTTGTTAAGAGCTTTGACAATAGTTGGTGTCTTGTAGTTGGTACACATGATCGTCAATAAATACGCATTTCCAGTCTTGATCTTTGGTAAAGGTCCAACGCAGTCAATTAGTACTCTGCTGAAAGATTCTTCAAAGGCTGGAATTTGCAGAAGTGGTGCTGGTGGTATTTTCTGGTTAGGCTTACCAACAACCTGGCATATATGGCATGATTTGCAGTATTCTTCGACATCATTTCTAAGTATGGACCAGTAGAAATGCTGCAAGATCTTAAGGCAATTCTTCCTTATACCTAAGTGTCCAGCCAGGGAGTGTCATGGGCAAGCCCAATAATTTCTTGCCTATAAACTTTAGTCACCACCACTTGGTATACCACTCTCCATTCCTCATCTGGGGTAGCATCAGGGGGCCTCCACTTCCTCATTGAAATGCCGTCTTGATGGTATTAGCACTCGGCCATTTTGTCTGCTTCCCCTGTGGTTGAGCCCTCTTCCGGAGATGAAGAACCTCAGGGTCTTTATTTTGTTCTTCAATGAATGGCTGTTAACATCTGCCAATGGCATAATTACATTCTTGTAAGTACTAGGTGGTCTTACTTCGGCCTTTTCTGAGCTTCCGGGACCTTCAATGTCGGCAAGGAAAGTGTCAGAAAGTTCCATGTAATCAAACTGGTCTTCTTGTAAATCCTCATTGCGTTGTTTTCTTGCCATCGTCCTAGTAAAAACACAAGCTGGATACAGTTCAGCATCATCTTCGGATGATTTAACATCCACAACCGGTTCACTGGTAACAATAGGTTCATCAAACACTTTGTTCCTAGCTAGATCATTTCCTAGCAATAATGAAACACCCTCAACAGGGAGGCTAGGACAAACACCCACAACGACTGGTCCAGTAATAAAATCTGACTTCAGATAAGTACGATGGAGGGGAACATCTATACAACCTAACTCCACACCTTGTAACAAAACGGAGGCACCAACAGAAGTCTCCTCGGACAAAGGCAACACACCTTTAACAATAAAGTCTGAGAAGCTCCATTGTCTCGTAAAATCTTAATAGGCTGAGGAGTAGTATTACCAACAACAGAAACAAACCCATCAGACATATAGAGTTTATAATCCTCCATGTAATCACAAAATAAAAAATGGACTTAAAAGCCTGACTCGCAGGACATTCCAACGTATTGGTAACAAAGGGTGTCGTACAAGCACTGGTATTGGGCTTATTATCTTTTTCATTCTTCTTCTGGAGTCTAAAACAATCAGCCATCAGGTGACCATTCTTCTTACAATAAGCACAAGTCAGTAACTTCTTCTCAAAAGTATCAAATTTCGAACTAGACATATTATTACTAGACTGACTCTTATTCTGTGCAACAGGCTTACTATCAGTACGCTCAGTACTTTTGATTTTTGTAATTTCCACTCGAAGTATTAAAATTTTGACCTTTGAAACTTCTTTTATGTGAAAGGGTATAATTATCGGAAACAACAGCTGCATCTTGTAATGTCTCAAGAGTTTTGTCATCTAAATGTGTTTTTAAGTCTTAATGAACTCACTGCTTGAACTCTTCTAATAACATCAATTGTCTTAAGTTATCAAAATTTTTATCTATCTTCTTTTACCTAGCAAATTCAACATAGGTGTGTGAATCAAACTTTTTAGAAGATTTCTGTCTATATGCTTCAGGCACTAGCTCATAAGCTTCCAAAACTTCCTGTTTTACCGTGTCATAATCAGAACTATTTTATGATGAAAGTGCTGAGTAAATTTCAGCGGTCTTGCCCTCAAAAACACTTTGCAGCATTGTAGTCCAAAAAGGCTTTGGCCAATTTAAATTTTGAGCAATTTTCTCAAACTGCGGAAAAAATTTATCAACTGTTTTTTTCACAAAATATAGGAACCAAACGTATATTTTTTGTTGCATCAAAATAAAAATGTTCTGATTTGGATTCTACATTAGTGTTGCTTTCTACTTTGTTGACCATTTCAATTTTCATTTTCTCCATCTTTAACCTTTCCTTTATTTCAAGTTCTGCCTGTCTTTCTTCTTTTTCCAATTGTTTTAATTTAACTTCGGTTTCCAGTTGTTTTAAATTAAATTTATATTCCTTTTCTAATTCAAGTTGTTTTAATTTAAGTTCATGTTCTATTTCAAGCTGTTTTAATTTGAAAGCATCAACATTTTCGACCTTGAATTCAAAGCCTCTTCACCAAAGATTTCTGAGTCAACTTAATTGTCTATTACCAAATTTTTAATAATTTGTTTTCTCATAGATCTTCTAAAATTAATTTTTAGATGTTTAGCAAGCAACACTAATTCCTCTTTCTATAAGTTATCAAACCCTTCCGGGGTCTGGCGTTTTCAAAAATTTACCGGCATCAAATGCCATTTTGTAGAATTTTGTTGGCTAATTCTAATTCTATAAATACAGAAAAATTTAATCTGATATTAACGTACTCCCGGACGAGCCCCCAATTTCTATTACGCCCAGAAATCACCTTTAAATTGTAGCCAACAAAAGACACATTCAAATCAATAACAAAATTTAACAAGATTTATTATACACAAGTTTACAAGAAGTATTACACAAATAGAAATGTCAACTTAATAGAGATGTTGCCTTGCTTAAAACTCTGAAAGCTCTTGGCTGCACAATGGGTAAAAAGTCTCGTGCTGCAGTAGCTCTAAAACAAAACGTAAACTTGAAATTATTAACTGTCAAAATATATGTCTGATCTCTTGTCTTTTCTTTATCCGGAATTCTTCTCGGAAATCCAAACAGAATACTACGTCCAATAGGTCACAATCTAGTATGATGTTGTTCGTAAATGAAAGTGTCAATCCAATTGAGAGAACTTCTGAGAAAATTAATGTCTATGTCTGAATGTTTAACTTTAGTGTCTGTATATTTATAGTTGTCACGGAAATGTCTAGTGTCTGTATATTTATAGTTGTCACGGAAATGTCTATAACACTGTAGAAGGGAAACTCCAAGAAAACTATAAGAAGTTTAAATTACGCATCTTTTATTATGATAATTCTGGAACCATTATGTAAGTCAAATAGAAAGTTCTAATCATTCCATCAGTCTCTATGATTGTTCTAGTGATGTCTAAACTGCACAGTTACAATATTATTTTGTAAACAACTATAAGGCCACACAGAACAAATTAGGCTAACTAAATAAATATGATAGTTACAATATCATAACACCTTCCCTCTATGTATGACCATCATTGTCGATTCTTGTGACGTCATACAGTAGCATTTCATCAAATCCACTACAAATACAAATTTTGTTATTAACTAATCACAATGCCCGTATTAAGGCAGAATAATTATAGTTTTAGTATGACTACAAGACAAACTATACAATACTAAAGATGATTTGCATAATCGAATTGATTAAATCATTGAATATATATACATTTAAAAGAAAGAACTGAATTAAAAAAATGATTTCATCTTCAAAAGAACATTTACATAAGTTACATTTTCTTTCACTAATATCCAAGTTACAATATCTTCCCTTCTCAATGTTTAGGTTATGTGAAGTTACTCTTTTAGTTAACAACCATCTTTCATTTTCATTACCACAACTTAAATGTTTTTGTAATTTGAAAATGTTTTTAAATTTGCGATATGTTCTGAACTTTTTCCCAACTTTCGAATGTTTTGTATTATCATTTAAAAGCCTTTTTAACCAAATATGGTTAAATATATTTTTTAGATAACTTTTTATTTTTGTTAAGATATAATTAGATGAACTAAGCATATGGAAAAAATACTCAAGTTTCAAATTAGACAAAAGTTTTCTTATATTTCTAATCGAAGATTCGTTATTTTCTGAATCCATTATGATAGTCTTGAAAAGCTTGATATAATATACTTAGATATCTTGTCTTAGATGCACGATTGTTTTTATTAGTTGTTATTGGCTTTGCACTAGCTGTCAGTAACTGCGAGTACTCTCAGATCTGTACTTAGTGTCTTTTTGTTTGTGGGATGTACAAGTACCCGGCCACGTCCACTCTGTGTTTTTGTTAGATGTATTTCTATCTGTACCCATTTGATGAGTTAAACCTTTTTCAACTGATTTTTATAGTTCGTTCTTATGTTGTACTGTTACACCACTGTCCCAGGTTAGGAGGAGGGTTGGGATCCCGCTAACATTTTTAACCCCGCCAAATTCTGTACGTATGTGCCTGTCCCAAGCCAGGAGCCTGTAATACATTGGTTGTCGTTTGTTGCTGTGTTACATATTTGTTTCTCGTTCATTTTTTTGTACATTAATTAGACCGTTATTTTTCTCGTTTGAATTGTTTTGCACTTGTCATTTCGGGGCCTTTTATAGCTGACTATGCGGTATTGGTCTCTTGTGAAGAGTTGTCTCATTGGCAATCATACCACATCTTTTTTATATTAGTTGGATGATTTATTTTTAACACCAAGTGCAGGTTTACAGAGTTTTTTTGTATGTAATTTCTCAACTGAGATGGTGTCAAATTGCATTTTAATAAAGTTTTTAGGGTCAGTTTTAAATTGTTTGGAGGATGTGTACCTCCAAACTTCTGATCCATATAAAAGTATTGTCCTCACTGTTTGATTAAATAAACGCAAAATAGTAGTAATATTTGGTTTTTCTTGTAGAGATGTATTCAGCTGAAATAATAAGTGTATTTTTGGACACATCCTATAAGGCTGTTTCAAAAAGTAATTTTAAATATTTTTAAATCTACCTGCTTTGTTAAAAAACATTGTTTTAGTTCTATCACAATTAATAACCATATTCCAGTATTTGGTTATATATATATATTTTATTCTGTAAAAACTTTTTTCGATACAATGGTATACAGAAACACAGAGACATACATAATAATATTACAAGATATATGATACATGTGATGAGGTAGCAGAAGATAAAGTCTTCTTAGAGAAGAAAAGAATGCATAGGTTTTAAGTCTTACTTTTTATCAGACAGAGGATCCATTTTTTTATTTATGATTAAAATAAACTTGCACAACTTTTTGAGTTTTGATGGTTTTGAAAAAATTCATAACTGCTTTAAACTTTAGGGTGTTAATATTGGTAAGGTATTTTCTCTCTATACATTCTTTCTTCTCTTCTTAAAAATATGTACATTCTAAAAAATAGTGAAATTCATCTCCAATTTCATTTCTATTACACAAGTTGCATGTTCTATTTTCTCTAGATATGTTTTTCCATCTACCATATTTGGAAACTTGTGATTAACAGTTCTAAATTTACAAAGAGTAAACACGTCTTTATCATCTAGCATATTAAAACAGTTCTCATAAGCGAAAATTTCTTTATAAATGCAATAGTTGACCGTTTTGTGTCTTTTTATTAATATTTGAACTCCCAAGTTCGAATAAATTGATCTTGGAGACTTGTTTTTAATTGCATATTTAATTTAATCAATCATAATTGTAAAAGTTTTGATATGTCCATATGTAAAATAGACCACATTCATTAAAAATTTTGGAAAGATGATTGAGCCAGGCAGATCTTAAAGTGGTATCACTTTCTAATTTCAGCAATAGATTATACATAATGTAGCATCGTTTTTCTTGTTTACCTTTTAGTATTCTGAGCCAATATGTTATCATTCTAATTTTTATATTAATATTAAGAGGATATCGACCGAGTTCCCCATATACATATGTAGTGGATTTTAAATGGAGAAGGAGTTTACAAAATTTTAAATTAACTTTTTCAATTTTCATATCCCCATATTTTACAGCCATATTAAAGAATTGTTTTAACAAGTTTGTCAAAAAGATCAATTTGACAGCTAATAGAAAGATTATTTGTTCTTCCTTTTCGTTTCACATCGTACATTGCGTAAGTAGCCTTTTCTGACAAATGAATTTTACCCGTTTTAAAACTCCTAGTTCTAGAGAAATATACCCCCTAAATAATTAATTGATTGATTGGTGATTGCTTTACGCCGCATCAGCACAAAAAGGCTATATCGCGGCGAGAGCTATTTCAGATATAATAACAAGACGTTTTTTTTTAAATCAGACAAAAAGTCTGTCAATTTATTAAAGCTTTAGTTTAAAGCGGAAATACTTATTTTCAAATACAAATTCATCAATAAATTACATGATAAAAACTTAAAATCATTTTAAACTAATATAACAAATTCATATTTTTGATATATTCCAATTTCTTTTAAAAAAGAAACAATTATTTCAACAGAAATATTATTAAATAAATCATACATACTATTTACATTAGAATGTTTTTCCGGATATCGGAAAAGTCATTACATTCAACTAAAATATGTTTGATAGTATACTGATAAATAATTAAAGTTATAATATCAATATTTGAGTTATTGTATTTAAATAACAAGGTCTTTTGTAATCTTCCCTTTGTAAAAACTACTATCTTTGTTTTTTCAACGTCAACTATGAGTCCACAATTGTTACAATAATAATTAAACTTATCCAGGGAGGCCTATAGATCAGTCGCAGTTTCTGCAAGTATGATTGTGTCATCAGCGTAAAGTAAAGCAAATAGATTCAGATAAATATCTAACTTTGTTTCAATGTCTTTGCGTATTGTTTCTAGACCGGTCACATTTTCTTTACATAGGAATTCTTCTAAAGCTGGAATTTTTTTTAACACAATATTGTAACGCTGGATGACAATAATACTAAATCATCAGTATGCATTAGGCAATAAATGATTTTTGATTTTAAGGTAACTGGTTCACAAGTAGAATCAAAATAATTTGGTAAAAATAACTTCGGGCTCAAGCTATCTCCTTGTCTTACATCAATATTAGACTTGATAAACTCTGTTCTTAATAAAGGCAACAGAAGTATACCGGTGTTCAAACGTCATAAATCGATTGAGAGAAAACAAATCCGGGTTACAAACCAAAAACCGAAGGAAACACATCAACTTTAAGAGGAAAACAAAGGAACAACAGGAACACTGAAGTGCAACAAAAACAAATGTCAACACACATAGAAACGAACTATTTGATGACAACTGCCATATTCCTGACTTGGTACAGGACTTTTTAAGAAAAAATGGTTGGTTGAACCTGGTTTCATGGCATGCCAAACCTCCCGCTTTATGACAATGTTAAAAAAAATCGCTAAAACACGCAAGAACATTCATAACAGAGAAACGCACAAACAAATAATATAATAGTCGACACAACATGAAAACCACAAAACAACAACAAACATATTCCATCAACGAAAACCACCACAGTATATCAAAAACAGTGACGCGCTTAAGTAACTAACATGCAATCTCGAACTTTATACAATTATTTTCTACATAAGAAAATGCCTGTAACAAGTCAGGAATATGAGAGTTGTTATCCATTCGTTTGATGTGTTTGAGCTTTTGATTTTGCCATTTGATTAAGGACTTTCCCTTTTGAATTTTCCTCGGAGTTCAGCGGCTCTTTTCACAAAAAATCTTAAGAGTAAAAATACTCGTAAGTCATACATATTTCAGTATAACTTACGATCAATTTTAATCGTAAGATTTTTTGTGAAAAGTGTCGCAGTATTTTTGTGATTTTACTTTTTTTCACAATATTTGTCCAAACAATTTTCATGACAATGATGGTATGGAAAGGCAATTTTATAATTTATTGGATTACAAACGATAAAACATAACAGATTATCCAACCGAAACCAAAACCATAACAGAAACATAAAAATAAATCCATTAATGTTGGATGTACAATACACCGAGACACGCCGCACAGCAATGCAAATTTACACTCAGTATAACAGTCATATTCGGGAATATGACAATGATGGTATTGAAAGGCAATTTTATATTTATTTGGACAACAAACGATACGACATAACACATTATTCAACGGAAACCATAACAAAAACATCAAAAATAAATACATGAATGTTGGATGAACAAAATACCTAGACATTTCGTATAGCAATGTATATTCACTCTCGGTATAACAGTCATATTCGGGAATAGGTCACGTTCGGTACTTAGCAGACAGACGCTATAGATGTTAAACCACAATCTAAGACGTGGTAAAAATGTAAATATTTAGTTTAGGCAAAGACACATCGTATAGATCAACCAATTCGTGATGGTGTCCATAAAATTTACGGAGTGTCATTTTTAATCTTTCCTACTCATAACTCTGTTTTAGCAGTTTCTGCGTAAGGAGCACACTCCTGTATATAAAGTCAGTATAGTGTGAACATGCACGAGAATAACGTATAAATTGAGATATGTACACACCATACGACGGAGCAGAGGGTATGTTACTGCTAAGAAATGGGAAATTGATAATTGGGAAGTTGAAATCATCCCGTTTGTCATAGATTTTAGTGTGAAGTCGTCCTTCTGTGTCAATATTGAGGAAAAGATTAAGGTATGAAGCAGTCTTTCTTGTATCAGTAGTGTCCTTAATTTCAAGTTCACTGGGATATATGAGATACAAGTACTGACTGAAATATGGTTTATTCAGTGATGGGACATCATCAATATATCTGAAAGTAAAATTAAAGAACTTTGCAAGGTGTTTTTTCTTTTTGTCTTTTAGAAGGTTTTGAATGAATTCATCTTCATACATTTACAAAAACAAGTCGGTCTGACGGGGTGCACATCTAGTAGCCATTGGAATACCGACTGCCTGTTGAAATATCGATCCTCGAAACTCAACAAATATATTGTCGATTAAAAATGAATGAATTCTGACACATAATTCAGTGTTTTTATACTTTGACTTAAATATTATCAAGTTTAGAACCCCACCAGCTTTTTCAAGGTTATTGAAAAGTTCTAGATGCCATACAGTCAAATGCACGTTTTAAATCTACAAAACATGCATATAATGGTTGGGATTTATTTCTAATGTATTTTTGTATAAGAATATGAATTACAAACATCAATTGATATTTTATAGTGTGTCTTTCTATGTTGTGATGTTACACTATTGTTTCAGATAAGGGTCAAGGTTTGGTACCATTGAAACGTTTAAACCCGCTGCAATTGTTTGCACCTGTCCTAAGTCAGGAATCTGAAGTTCAGTAGTTGTCGTTTGTTGATGTAGTTCATAAGTGTTTCTCGTTTCTCGTTTTTTATATAGATTAGACCGTTGGTTTTCCCGTTTGAATGGTTTTACATTAGTAATTTTTAGGGCCCTTTATAGCTTGCTGTTCGGTGTGAGCCAAGGCTCCTTTCTGAAGACAGTACTTTGACCTATAATGGTTTACTTTTATAATTTTTTGACTTGGATGGAGAGTTGTCTTATTGGCATTCATACCACATCTTCTTATATCTATATATGATCAGATTTACGACATCCACGTTTAAACCAATTTTCTCTGTACAAATGAGTTTTCTTTTCTAAAAAATGAGGTCAGTCTATTATTTAATATTCTGTAAAAAAATGTTGACCAATAGTGTCATTCATGGTTAGTATACCTCTATAGTTTGAAGGATCATATATTGACCCCTTTTTAGATATAAGAGAAATGTATCCCCTTGACCATATATTAGGATAGATCCCTGCAGAAAAAAATCGATGAAAAACTTTTAAAAATAATGGGCTTGTTTTGGGTAATATTTAATCATTTCATTGAGTATCAAATTAAATCCACAGGATTTGCAATTCTGTAAAGGTGTAATGGTTTTTAGTAGTTCAGACTCCGTGATTTGAAAGTCTAATTCATTAAAAATATTAGTCTTTTTTTTTCCAAATTATCAAGCTGCTGTAGAATCGATTAATTTTTCAGCAATTATATTTTTATTTAGGGATTTTAAATGATTCTCCCACTCTTCCAAACTAATATTTGTTTCCTTTTTCCATGGTTATCTCCTTTTTATCATGGTTATCTCCTTTTTATCACGGTTATCTCCTTTTAATTAATAAAATTATTTCCAATAGGCTTTAGGATTTTCATTTTGAAGATCATCTAATTCATTAACCAAATTAATTGGTTTTTCTCATCTTATTTTTTTTTCCATTTTATCTTTACTAATTTTTCTGTAATGGTTTATGCATTTAAAATATGATCCTCTGATATATGGATCATTGCTATACCTTTGCAATAGATTGCATTTATGATCTTGTTCTTGTTTTATTTTTCCTCAGACTGTAATCATACCATAAAAGAGGGACGAAAGATACTTATGCTTTCTGTTATTAACTTTCTTTTTATATTTTTTTAATGATTTTTTTTTTGTTTTTTTTGTAAGGCTAAGTCTCCTGCAGTTACATCACGCTGCAAATTCTTTATAAGGCCAATAACTGCATCAGCATTTACGTATACGTCATCAGGCAGCTGTAGTTCATATATTACTGGAACATCTGGACACTTCGATCTGCAGAAATCAGCTTCAAGTATACAATGTTTTCAGATGAATGAGATCATGTTAATTTATTATTTTTGACCAATTAAATTATTTGTAAACATGAACACTGTTTCTCTCAAAAGTACATTTGGAATTACAGAACAGCAAACAGCCGTTGGACGTCAGAGCAACATCGGACTAGTGCTCCGGAAGGGTAAGCAGATCCTGCTCTACATGTGGCACTCGTCATGTTTGCTCATGTAAGTACAAACCCGGTGATATGTCCAACTCGGTAGGTCACATTCGGGGGAAAAAAGGGTTTATTGGATAGGGACAGAAATGTTGCCTTGCAGCAAGCCACCTACGGACCCCTTATAGAGTTGTTACAATGGTTCTTAACGTACAGAGAGCGTGGCACTCTCGCTACACGAGGCATTGGATTTAACGTCCTAATTCTGACCGGACGTAGCTGCGTACTTGTACATCCCGCACAACCAAAATGGACGCCCCACGTTGAAAGGGTTTTACGGCCGGTCGGAAGAAGACCTGCAGTGATCATATTTTTATTCCCCAGTCACTATTGAGGTCAAAAAGAATGTAGGAAAATAAATAACTTGTATTTAGTCCAAATTAAATTAAGGTAGGATCTTCATTCACTCAAGAATGCTTAACGAAAAAATGTATGTACAGGTATAAATGTATAATTGTATGTTTCAGTTTTTCAAACTTGATTTAGAAAGGCTAAGGTTGAGGTTCGTGTGCACGTATAAGTGGTTGAATCCTGCCATAGTTTGTGCCTGTACGTAGTCAGGCTAATTTTTATATGTTGTTTGCCTTTTTTTTTTTTTCTCTCTCTCAACATATTTACCCGAAGAAAATAATTTTGAAAATTCAGTAAGAACTTACATTTATACTACTAGGGGATATATAACGACCTTGACTACCCATGAGGGTCTAACAAGGTCGGCTCTAACATTACCATGTACATGTTATTTCATATCTATTTCAACCAAAAACGAACAGATATATACACGAGTTAGGTCGTAAGCATTCTTAAACGAATTTTCGAACGATTATTACTTAGCTGGAAATAATTAATATAACAAAATTGAGAAATGTTGTAATTTTCGGAGACTTGAATATGTGTTGATACAACAATACAGAATTGTAGCAGAATTAACATTTACAATACAATTGCAATTTTTAACAATACAATCCTTTTACTATGGTTTGGAAACCCATCAATGATAAGGAATTCTCAATATCTAAAAAAAGAGATGGATAAAATCGTATTATGTTATGTAATAAAAAGAATTCTGAAAATATTCATAACACTTTTATAACTTTTAGGATTGTAATAATGGAATTGGATGGTTTCATAATGATTAAAGTTCTAGAATCGATTTTCTAGATATAATGACCGATCTTCAGATTTATCATGATTGTAAAATTATTTTATTTACGAATTGTGACAATAAAATAACTAATTCCGTATTGCGCGTAACGTTAAATATAAGATGCTTCACATTAATATTTGTATGAATTACCACCCAATAAATCTTTTATATGAATGTGATTTCTTCATTCAGAATCCTTTAAAATATGGAATTAATAGCAATGTAAATATTTTATTGTAGGTCTGGCACTCATTGGTTCCTCGTGATTCTTCGTGATTTTAAAATGTCTTCTTTGGTTCTGTGTGCGAATCGCTTTAATTTTATTTTTCGGATACATAATTAATGTTATGTGTTCCATTATTACGACTGATTGCGGAGAATTCAATGTAAGTAATTAATTCAACCTATACAGTCAACTAACTTCATGACTTCATCCGAAGCACAAATTCGTACACATGTTACAGTAAAATCGTTGAAATTTAGTTTCGCGGATCAACCCCCTTTTTTAAATAGTATTATTTAGAAACTAAAAAAAAAACAACAACAATTGAAAATCAGTTTGAACTTTTTCATAATCATGGTAGTTCCTGCTATCCTTCTAATTTATTATTCATAACATTCATTTAAAGTGAGAAGATGAAGTGCGTGATATTTAACCATACTATATTGTTCTAATACGTTATAATACACATGTTATAATACAGATGTATTTTGGTTCAAGTCCCACCTCGTAACTGTACCGAACCTTCACGTATATCTTTATAATGTGTGTTATGCGGATAGAGTCATTAAGGGAAATTGAACTATAATAATGCTTAAAAATAGGAGCAGTAATTTGGTCTTAATTATCCCCCAATTGTCTAGATTAATTAAGTGAGTTTTATTTCATATTCTAAATGAGCAGTAGGGCATACTAAAACCTAAACGCATTAGAAAGGAATATCCCACTTTTGTGTGATCGGTAAAATAGGATGCTAATTCTGCAAATCTTTGTAGGAAATAAATTTTTTGACGGTATATAAGTCAGATAATGCATATTTTAAGGGTTTTCTTGTCGTAGAACACAACTCGGGGTGTCGGGAGTGTCCAAAGATGAGAAACTACACGTTGGTACGTCCATACACCTTTGTGTTATTTTGTATTTTGACATGGCTTATTGTTATATTCACGTATTATGCTTACGTAAATGCTATTTTGGTTTATCGTAGTTTGACGAAGACCCTTACTATATTAAACGAACTTGCAAACCAACAAGACATACGATATTAAATATGCACGATAAGAACACTAACAAAGATAGATAGGAATTAATATGTAATTAAACAGAAAGCTACATACGAGTAGGAATGAAACATGTCATAAAGGAAAATCGTATTGAGAAAACTAAAAGAATAACCATGCATAACACTATGACAGTATCCATCTTCAGCATAAATGTGTTCGTTCAGTGCCCATAAAATGTAGAATGATGTGCTTCTGTAAACAAGGATTCACCAAGTAAATTAGGTGGAGATGAATACTTTAGATAGCTTGTTACATGAAACGTTTTTCAGTATCAAATCTAAAATACAGAACGGCCAAAGCATTTAAATATAATAGCACGTTCTTGACATTTAAAAAAGTTTTACCTTAGTTAAGGGCTATTACGTTGATATTTAGGAAATCAGAAAGAAACGTATTTGTACTGGAGATTTACACATTTCCAATCCGACTCCAAGAACGAATACGACTAAAACTGGTTAAATGACGGGGGCAATGTAAAAAAGAAATAAAACTATTGTAAACATGGTTCTTTAATCATAGTTTTTATCGAAAATTTGATTTCGGCGATTGACAAAACTACAACTAACTTCAACTATGGCTTCAAGTGTGTAACGAGGATGGCTTCAAGTGTGTAACGAGGATACCTTTAAAGAGTTTCAATGACTTAATAGCATTTCAATTCGTCAATGACATGCTTAACAGAGACTTGATATTCTGTAATGAATCTATTGACATTCCTATACTTTCTCTTTAGGTGTTCTATCTTTCTGGTTATCTGTTGTCTGGGGTATGGCGTAACAATAGGATAACGATTTCGATATATTTTACCACCCAGTATATACATATTTAATGGGAAAGGAATATTTTCGTCTGTCTCGATTTGATATATTAATCTTAACTGTTGTCCCAGAAAACCTGACTCCAATAAAACGATGTTACAATAATGTTGATGACAATCTGCGTTGGACTAGAAAATGGTGTTCTTGTTGATCTTTCTGAGGACGATATATCTCGTTTTAGGTATCGTCAATTTCATCTGGTGCGAATGATCATTTAAGGACTATCAAGATGTCCCCACTCTTTTTATGCTGGAAAGCGTATCATTACGGTTAGATAAGAGTCAATTACCTATCCGCTATTGCGTGATGTCCAATCACTTCATATAACTTATCAACATATTTTATAGGAGTAACACGAAGGATGTCGCATGTAAAGCAGGATCTGCTTACCAATCTGGAGCATTGTTTTTCGATTTTGCCATGGCATTAAATTTTTTTTTTATTCTTATAAGTGTAAATATCCCTTCGGTATCTATCGCTTCTCTTTTAAATGAGTGTTGTATTGCCAGAGGGACTGTAATTTTGAACCTGTCAATATGCTGGCATCAAATAAAGTAGAAAATATGGTTCGACGAATAAGAGAGATGTCAAAGAACAAAAAAACATGACTGTTTAACGTTGACAATGAAAGTTTATGAGGTTGGTCGTTACTATGATGGAACTCAGCTCCTAAATCCCTTAAGCTTAAAATATCCAATAGTTATCAAAGGTACCAGGCGTATAATTGGATACGCCAGAATCACGTTTCGTCTACATAAGACTCATCAGTGACACTCAAATCACAATAGTTAAAAAGCCAAACAAGTATAAAGTTGAAGAGCATTAAGGACCCAAAATTCCAAAAAAAGTTGTGCCAAATACGGCTGAGGTAATCTATGCCTGGGATAAGAAAATCCTTAGTATTTCGAATAATTCAAACTTTTGCTAACAGCAAATTTATAAAAATGACCATACAAATGATATTCATGTCAACACCGAAGTGCTGACTACTGAACTGGTGATACCCTCGGGGACGAAACGTCCACCAGCAGTGGCATCGACTCAGTGGTGTCAATAGTTATCAAAGGTACCAGGCTTATAATATGATACGCCAGACGCAACCCTCATCAGTGACGGTCAAATCATAATAGTTAAAAAGCCAAACAAGTATAAAGTTGAAGAGCATTGAGAACCCAAAATTCCAAAAAAAGTTGTGCTAAATACGGCTAAGGTAATCTATGCCTGGGATAAGAAAATCCTTAGTATTTCGAATAATTCAAACTTTTGCTAACAGCAAATTTATAAATATGACCATACAAATGATATTCATTTCAACACCGAAGTGCTGACTACTGGGCTGGTGATACCCTCGGGGACGAAACGTCATCAGCAGTGGCATCGACCCAGTGGTGTCAATAGTTATCAAAGGTACCAGGCTTATAATTTGATACGCCAGACGCGCGTTTCGTCTACATAAGACTTATCCGTGACGCTCAGATCAAAATAGTTAAAAAGCCAAGCAAGTATAAAGTTGAAGAGCATTGAGGACCCAAAATTCCCCCAAAAAATTGTGCCAAATACGACTAAGGTAATATATGCCTGTGATAGACTATCCCAGCATAGTTTCAGATGTTTTCTCGGAGAAAACTTACCTGCTCCTGGAAAAGATTGCAAACACGTTTATTCCTGTCCATCATAAACGCAAGCTGTTTCCCATAATGTTTGATGAAAACTACAGGGAGGATCTGAAATAGGTATCAGAATGACAAGTCTATGTCATGTAAATACACAAATAAACATATTTGGTTGAAATGATTTTCTGAAATTCCTTTTCTTTTACATTGTAATATGGTCCGACTATTCAGCCCAAAACAGAAAATAAATCCCGAAAAAAAGATGTGGGCAAAATATCTTTATATATGATATGAACAATGAATGTCCAGTGCATTTTTGAAATTTGTAGCGTATATCGCCTTAATATTAATTTTTCAAACAGGACGAAAGAAGAGGGGGATTAAAAAGGGTATACGAGTGTGATATATTGCACGAAACATTATACCACTGCTTCTTTTATTCCACACGTTCCTGCTATGTTGTACGAATTCAAATTGTCAATGGTCATGCATGCATTAAAGATGTTTAACTAATTTTTCTTATCGTTAAGAAAGGAAAGTCTTAGAAATCAATCCCCATCTCAGACCACAAAACCATTTGTCTTGTGAAGGTTATCTAGTTGACCCCATGTGCTTTGGATAAAATTGTAGAGGAGTTTCGGACTAACTAACCTACAGCAACCGTGAAACAATTGAAAGCCGTTTCCAGACGAAACATAATCAAATTTGTGATTACTTCACAGGAAAACTTCAACAACGCGTCTTTAAGGTTAGTATATATTCTTTTTCGCCATATTTGTTTTGATAATTGATACAAACATTCTTTTTACATGAAAGTAGTTAATCAAATAATGTTGTACATGTGTGCGTGTACAACATTGCTATAATTAAACTTTTCCCGTTTGGTTTTGTTAAATCACATTGGACCGTATCAAAATGTCTTGTTATTTTGTTTAATTTAAGTTGAGGGTGTTTTTGTGAGGTGTTGTGTTGTTGTGGTGTTGTGTTTCTCTGTCTTTGCTAAACATTTATTTTCCCAATTTTTTTTAATTAAAAAAAGGAGAAAAGCAGATTGATTATCCGCAAGACATGAATAAAGGACAAAGTAGATAAAACAGTCCAATTTATTTCTGGTAATGAGGAGCCACCTATGTCTGTACGAGCAGCAGAGGAATCTAAATTTGGAAAAAAGGAAATAATAGAAAATTGACCCGACAGTGAAGACTTAAATGCATACCACGCTACAGCTTAAGCTGAAGACATTTCAGCCAGAGTTGCAAAGAATGTCAAAGATGATCCTGAAAATAATGCTACAACCAGAAGTACAGATATTATCAATGATGTTCTCGCCGATTTTGAAGCTTCAAAGAAAAAAACCCACGGAAATAAAACAAAAAGGAAATGGTTCGAAATAACCATGAAAGATATGAAAAATTAATCACAAAACAGGTTTCCAAATTGTTTAAAAGAGCCTTTGTATTGCATTAGATTCATTTGGAAGTGGCAATACTGCTTTTCTTCAATATTGCCGTTGTTCATTTATTAAGAAACAGAAAAATTGAAAACTACATGCACCTTCCTTGCCCATCCTGCGTCGTTTTGATTCTGTCTACACTGTCCTTCTTAACAGGTGAAGTAATTTTCATTAGTGCACTTTGCGTCAGTCAACGTTTCGAAAAATTGTTTGCTATAAGAATGCTGACATAGAACACCATTCCAATTGATTTGTCAATAAACAGTTCAAAAAGGATACTGCAAACTGATTAGCTGAAATTTTAAAATCTTGTAGAATTGTCTATTTGAAAAAAAGAGAAGCCTCGCATGGTTCTCTGTCAGACTTAGTTTTGTAAATCTCTACTAAGAACACATGTATCATGTCTAAATAAAGCTCCTAGTATGTTAGTCTTTTTTTTATAGCCATGGCGTTGTCAGTTTATTTTCGAATTGTGAGTTTGATTGTCCTAGCTACAATAAAAATTGTAGCAACAATACAATTTTTCCGGGCTAATAATTAGCAAAATTAAGGTAGTGTACTTTACACTGCATTCAGCAACACCACGGGTGCAGCTTAACTTACTGTAGCACCCGACATCACCCCATCTTTTAGTGGGATTGGTGTTGTTATAATGCCTTTGTTATGATCTGCTGCTATTTTAGACATTAATACAACTCCCAACTCAAATATTCGCATGTGTTATCATTTAGTTAATATTTTATAACGTGACACAATTGTTTCAATAATTGCCACTATTGTGTGATCTAATTAAGTTGAGACCAATAATTGTCACTTCCGGCTATTCTTAGAATCATTTCATTACGCCTAATTGTACATCACGACAAATATCCGGCTCACTTTAAATAATGTTAAGACATCTAGATTGCATAAATGTAAATCTGAATGTACTGCACTTTTCGTTTACGTGTAAATTGTGATACAAAAGAACCAATGAGATCTACACAATATAAAGTAACTGGGGTTTTTTTTGGTATATTTTTTGTCGATCTTTAGTTTTTCTCATGATGTTTATATCCTGGCTTTTGTTGTAATTATATAATTAAAGTATGACAAGAAGGTTAAGTTATCAATAAAATTGTGGACCGATCTACCTCACGAATGGTTTGGTCTTATTTTGAAAATACACATAATGCTCTTCGATTTTAGAATGTATTAAAGTGTAAAAGTTATGTAAATTTTTGAAAATTCTGGTCAAAGAGCAAAAGGGGAATTTTAATAAATTATATTGTCTTAACATTTTGGACAAAGTTTCGAAAACCCTATGTGATGACTTATTAAAATTCAGTTGAATCATGCTATGGAAATTGTTAAGTTTTAGCTTGTAATATGTACACCTGATTTGTAAGAGATTGATGATTTTTACATGTCACCCGCTTCAAACATGTGAGAAGATGACAAAATATGTCTTCATCCGCGGAAATATTCAACCAAAATATTGAGTCGTAGATGAAGAATATTCAGTAATATTTGACATATATATGTAGATTTTTTCAGGAAATTTTGGTTAACATCCATTGAATAACAAAGATGAAATGGGTACAGTTATGGTTACACCCGATTTAAGTTTAAATGAAAATTTGTACCAAAAAGAACATTGAAAACATAATAATAGTCTTGATGGTTAGAATCATGCATGAAAATTTTATTTAAATACGTCAATAGGTACAAGAAAAAATGCATCTTGAAAACTTTTGTCCCTTTTTTTTTAATATAAAATGCCACATACTAGTAGATGGTATGTGTAGAAAACTTATAGACTTACAACGATTGGAAAGCTCAATAAGTTTTTGACTTGTAAACAATACACGGTCAATTAGAGGAATAACAATAAACCATCAAAACGATAAAGCGCAGCTGTTGCTGCTAGATATATATTCCTGTAACACTTGACCATCACTTTGTACTTTGATTTGAGAAGAAAACGAATAACGAGATAAACTATATCAGTGTTGATATTATGGAATGAAATGCTTTTACAATTTTCGATACAAAAACGTCTCAAGATAGTTAAAACAATACCACGAGATTTGTCAAGTTCGGAGAGTTCAGGGAGTTTTTATATAGAGAAAAGGGGATGGATCTCAAACAAATTAGTGTCAACTCGAGGCCAATAGCAGTAAAACATAAAATATTGCGAATGACACATTTTGTTCGAGTACACGCAAGATTTACTTCAAAGCTTCAAAATATAATGCAACTAGAGAGCTTCCCCTCATTATCCATCCTATTCCAAGTTTTACTTTCATATCAATAATTTCCAAAATGTGAAAATACAAATCATTTATATTGCTAAACTGTTTTAATATCTAAATATTCAGTTACATAATATATTAGATAAGATATTGGAATAATAAATCTCTACATTCCGTTTGTATATTAGGTATGTTGTTTTTCTTATTATTGCAGGCCGCGGAAGGTGGCCGACATTAAATCTTGGGATCGTTATCTCATTGGCAATCATTCATATTCTCCATATATTTTCATAGAGTAAAAGAATGTTTCAATCCATTTCATTAAAAAGAATCAATGTTCCAATATTTAAATTTCATATATAACATGACTGCGGATCCCCTCCGCCCCTCGCCCCCTGAAAAAAAGAAAGAAAAAGGCTAACACTATTTATTACAGACTGCTTATAAAGAAGATAACATTGAGAATGGAAATGGGGAACATGTCAAAGAGACAACAACCAGACAAAAGAGCATACAACAGCCGAAAAAGCCACCAATGGCCTTCAACGCAGCGAGAAAACTGCAGCCGGAGGTGGTCTCGGATGGCCCCTAAATACAATTATGTACTAGTTCGGTGAAAATGGACGTCACACTGAACTCCAAAGATACATATTCGGCGTTTGAAAGTTCATGATAACTGCAACACAAGTGATAAGCTTAAATTCGATAAAAAAATCATATGAGAAAATTTTATAAGAATGTATTACACATAGTATAGGGTTATGATATTTATCACGGCGTTTGATTTTATGTTCCTGAAACGAGATTCTTATTAGTTCTACCAGACTGTTTAAAATTTTGACGTCATAGTATAAATCTATCATCACATATTCATTAAATACAGTTTCATTTTGTGTAGCTCAACAATAATTTTTATCTGGTAGAACTTTTTTTTCAGTTTTGCGTTCATTATTTTCTAAAATCAGACTGTTAAATGTTTTATATTTGTCAGTTCGGGTCTTTTAAAGCTGACAATGTGGTATGGGTTTTGTACATTGTTGAAGGCTTTACGATGACCTATTTGTTGTTACCTCTATCTCATTTGGTCTCTGGTGGGGAGTTTTCTCATTGGCAATTATACTTCCTATTTTTACATTGTCACTGACAATTGATTAGTTTCATACTTTTAGAATATGTTAAGATTTAACAACACCAGTACGTATACGGTGCATGTGACAGATATATTATATTTCAATTACAACAAACTTAGAATAGTAAGTGCTATTACAAAATTAACTGTAAAATTCGCCACAATGCATGTAATAGATGCCAAGACAGTACGTTTCAAAATTGATACGAAAATATGAACCTGACAACCTGAACAATTGAAGAATTAAAATTTTTAAGTGCCGGCTGCATAGACAATAAATTCATTTATAAAGATATGAAAGAACACATAGTAATTAATACATAAATTGATATTCAAGTACTTTTTATGTAGCAGTTTGTTTGTTTGAGAATCAAATTGGTTGATATAGTACGAAGTTTTATCGTGCGATGACTTTTTAGATTGCTAATCTAATAAAGTCGTACATGTGTATTCGAACAGGCCATACCTATTCACAATTGTCATTTTGGGGATTTGATACGGTTTAATCTTAACTGTTGCGCGTTGACATAAAAATGTCGTGATGAATAAATTAAAACGATATGATTTGGCTTTACTGTTTAAGATATGCATGCGAAATAATTAGTTTTTATTTGGTAACATGAATGCTATAGTATTTAAGCTATACCGATTTCTTTTTATATATAAAAAAAATAAATCAAAATGTAATATATGTTATGATATGAAATTTTAAAAGTTCGAAACTGATTATTTTTGTAACTAGTAATTTGCAATTACATGGGAGATCCTGTTTGTAAAGCTCTTCATTTGAATTTATCGATGTTAGTGTTACATGTCCAGTGGCAATTATCACGCATATTCAGATCGCATAAAAATCAAGTCTAACATGTGATTCATAAATCACGTTAGTGAGGTTGATTGTTTGACTGAAATGAAAAGTTAAACATTAAACTGACACATATAGAGAGAAATTCTGACTCGTTCGGTAAATAATGAATATATTCATTTATAAGTTACTTATAATATACTTATACTCCATGTGGATATTTTATATTATATTATTTAGATATTTCAATTTTATTCAACAAATTTTCTTTTTTGCAGCATTTAGAAGTCTTGCATCAACAACTATAATTTACATAATTTATTTAAGAAATAATTCATGGAAGCCATAGATTTGTTGAAAATTTACACATGGCCTGGGCTATGATATTCGAATTTTATCCTGAGTGTTAGCGAGGGATAAATTTAACGAATATCACGGCCCAGGCCATGTGTAAATTTACAACAAATCTATGGCTTCCATGAATTATTTCGATTCTCATAGGACAAACACGGTCATTAAAAAAACTGAAGCGAGGGTGGGTATGCCGTGTGTGTCGCTATTGTGTTTTACTCCCTGTTACATAAAGCTTAAACTTTCTAATAAATATGTAGCTTGCAGCAAATATTTCTCAAATAACTGCTAGAAAAATGTGTTTAATTCTTTTAACTCTCAAACCCAACATTTGCCATTTGTAATTTACATGTTTTTCTCGTAAGCTACCGTCAAATCTAAAGTTGACATTTCGTAACTAAGGAGCCGCCATGTTGACTTGCTGAAATCAGTAAATATGCGAATAATGCAATAGAATAGAAAATAAAACAAACCCTACCTCAAAATGTCATTTTAATGCAATATTATACGAACTTCCATGGTTCACGTAACGGAAAAACCTTCAGCTTTAGCGTTTTCATTTGTATGACGTCATGTTTTGAAATGACTTAAATGAGCCAAAAGCATTAACGGAATTTCGCGGAATTTTAATTTATTTTGTTTTGTAGATTTCCCCGAGCTATTGCGCATTTATTTTTTTTTTGTTATGCATCCGAATAAGAATAGAAGTTCTGTAGTCTTTTTTCAATTGTAATTTTTAAAACAATAAAATCGGCATAGCGGTTGCAAATAAGTTCCGATACATGTGGATTTACGTAGGAGGTATTTTGTAACATCCATTATTATGTATATCTCTGAGTCTGCGCTAAGTATAGCTATATCGAGTATTTTATCATGGTCTTGTTTACAAAGCGAAAGAAGCACGTCATATTAGAATAATATGTATTTTTAAAGGGGAATATTTGATGGAGATAAATTATCTAACGAAAATCAATAACGTTTGGAATGGACAGACGATAGAAATATCTATCGGGGTTTCTTTTCTGCTTGAGTGATTTACCTTACAAGGAGGCGGACTATTTAAAGTTTAAAAGGAATTAACATAAGTTTGAATTAGTTTTACGGGGGCGTGGCTTATTAGTTTGACGGAGGTTATCCGGGTCTTAAAATATCTTGAATGACCGCAAGGGAATCTATTTGACTGGTATTAAACTAGTTTAAAATGGATGGAATAAGATAGAAAACAGTTTTCTAATTTTTGTTAATCTGATTCAATTTTCCAGTAACATTTTTCAAAGATGGTTAATACCTATTAAGCTAATTTCTGGTTACTAGTGGTGACTGAGTAAGCATCTTTATAAAACTCCGACTTCACTCTTTGAGATCGCAATCACCATGTGAAAATTTAACTTGGTCTTTTATACACATACAGATAAGCGATGAATTATCCTCGCACTTGTTGTGTTGATACATTTACTAATTCTGTTTTAATGCATAATAAACTGTCATTTTTGCCAATGCCGAAGAAGACGCCGTGTCGTAACTTTCTCGAGTGTGATAAAGCATGCATTAGTACAACACTGGCCCAATATGATTTCTTGGATCATGAATAAAGGTATAAACCGTCTTGCGTCTTTGGTTGTAAAAAGCAACTTTTCTGGAACTACAATTTATGACATATGTGGTAAATACTGTATAGAAAGTAACAAAACACCACTGGCAGACGACTTAATTACTAAAGGACATTTCTAATTATAGTTTCTAGCAACGTCTGTTAATTGGCTAACTGCGACTGTAGAATAAGTCATATGTCTGATTGCTATCACTGACTGGTAGTCCCGGCACAAAGTTGCTTAGTCTGGATTAAAAAAAAGATAAGAACATTTCGTCTCGGTCTTGCAACGCAAATTCATAGTAAGGCACATAGAAAATTGATCAATATCAGTTTATTTACGGGTAAACGGAAATATTTCTCCCGCCGTTTTGAAATGAGTTGCATGCGGATCTTGCCTTCCTTTGAAGTAGAACTGCTGATTCGCTATGTTGGTATTGTAGAATGACTCATATCACACCGATCAAACTAACCGATGACGCATCCATTTATTTCAAAACATGATAGTTAGTTCCTTGTCATCATTTTCCTTATGACAACAATACTAACAAAGCAAGAAATGTAATCTTAGAGGAAGGAATAATCTAAAGCATTCTAGTAAAAACTACAGGTAAAGATGGATAGTCATCAACTGTTTCGTGCTTCTCAAAATTATTGCAACATCATGAAGGGTTAGATTTTTTTGTGGTGTAAAATCATAGACGAAACTTGCTTATATTTATAAAAATATGAAATCCACTTTAGAACTGCTAGCAGCGCGAGTAGCCTAGGAAAACTCCGACTTAGCTACTGAAAATCATATTGATTTACATTGGCATCAAATGGCAAAATCAAAAGCTCAAACACACCAAACGAATGGAAAACAACTGTCATATTCCTGACTTGGTACAGACATTTCCATATTTATAAAATGTTGGATTAAACTTGGTTTTATAGCTAGCTAAACCTCTCACTTGTATGATAGTCGCATAGAATTCCATTATATTGACAACAATGTGTCAGCAAAACAAACAGACATAATAGGTAAAAATGTCAAAAATTGGGGTACAATAGTCAACAGTTATAATCTTAATCACCATAAAAACAAACAACTATGTCAACAAAGAAAAACAAAATGGCACATACACATTATAGACAAACCACATGAGCAATAATGAATGACAAGAATACAAAAAATTACCATAGCACAATCACACTATGGCGGGATGTATATATACAGAGCCAAGCCAAAAGGATATTCCCAAAAATGGACTTATCAGTAAATGTTGAAGATATACACAGACAAATAAAAAGAACACTATAAAACGTAAATTACAATTATAATTTGGAGTTTGTACTTGCAGTTTGGCACTGTATACTTCATTTCAATTTATCCTGGAAAAAACCTCTGTTATCATTTGAAAAAACAGCGTTATGCTCACTCTGGTGAAGCATCATGAGCACGTTTCTTTTTGCCAGTTCAACAATAATTATCAATGCATGCTAAATGATACATTGCCTTTACTTTGAAGCTATCTTACTATCTTTCTTCTTTTACTTGCTTTTGTCCAATTTCCGTTGACAGGAATTTAGCATTTAGCATAGTAATTGCATTTGTTTCTACTCTTATTTTGGCCACCGAGTGACTAATCTAACAATAATGGTCTATTTTCCGGATTCATTCGATGTGAATAGAATTAATCTCTTCGAAAAACAAAATCAAGAATAAAACATGACAAAGGCTACTAAAAATAACAACTGTATTAAGTCAAACATCAAGACAAACAATTAAATACATATCTATATTGTTATATACGAAAATTAAAACATAACACAAATTCACTGTCAACAACACTGATGATAATGAGGCGGAGAAATTAAGAGAAGGGTACGTAACATGTATTATTGGATTAGAAAATGTACAGTTAAACTGACATATGAATATTCAAAACAAAATGTGTAAAAGATCGGTTTGTTAGTTTAACTTTAATATATAACGCCTTGGAGCATTGTTTGTTATATTTATTTGATCGAAATAGACTATGGATGCAATATATCAGAAATATAATATACTTTCAACGACGGCATGATTGAAAAATGCTTTCGAAAATCGTGCGATTGATTCGATAAGTATTTTCGTAAGATTTTAAGTTTGATGTTGAATAAATTGTAGTTTCATTTTATAGCAAAATATTGTTGAATACATTCTCAGGAATTGATTATAACGAACTGTTCTCGTGTTTGATATTGAAAAATACAAAAATCGGAACGTCACACATTATGGCGATTAACTATAATCTGCACCATAGGAAGCCTCCACGATAGTGCCAAACTGATACGTTTACTCTATGAGTACGTGGACTTTCAGTCGTAATGTATAGCTTATTATGATTGACTTTTCCTTGATTTGTCATTTTACTATGATAGTTATTAATCCAACGCATGCCACAAGTGAAAGAGAACAAATGGTGCAATGATACCAACATGAATACAAAACAAGATTAAATTACTAGTATTTTGTCAAGAATCAAATAAATTTTGGCACATCAAATCAATTTCGACAGTGACGATCTTCTACAAATTAGTTGAATATCAATGTTATCTTGAATTTTAATAAACATTTTTTATCGTTTTTAATGGGTTTTATTTTGTTCATTGTTGAAAGCTGTACGGTGATCTGTTGTTGTTAAAATACTTGTCATTTGGTAGTCTCATACTGCATTTTATTACTTGTGGGAACACCACAGATTACTTATATTTTGTTATGTTACATATGAATTTCTTTCTGTACTTGCGTATGATTTCGTGGTATAGGTTTGTCATTTATAAAATATATTATACCATGTGTATAACACAGTTTTATTGAACGACATTTGTTTCAGATTTGATATGACCTTCACATTAGGAGGCAAAATATTTTAAGCATCATTACCACAATCAACCCAAAGAAATGGCCAAAACCTTAGGGACTTTCATAAAAGCTAACCAGTTTATCAACTAAAGAAATGAATCAACATGTGTCATATGCCATTGCCTAGTTTTCCATACTATGTTGGCTCTTTATTAGTATGGTATAGAGACCTGCTTTACTTATATTTTTTTAATGCATCGGATAAACATTTGCCAAAATTATGCTTTATTTAAATTAACTCCGAGATATATACATCAAAATGAATAGTCACGAGTAAGCACGACTGAATAGACACTTTTGAACATCAAAATTGTTTACTAATTAGGTGTGGGTTAGTTTTTTTTAATTTCAGATCTGAATTATTAGAATAGTTTAGCATAAAAGACATAAAAACCATTACCATTAACCAGAAATCACGTGGTGTCAAGCCATTGATTCATATGTACCGAATTTGTTGACTTAAAAACGACTATTTGAGATTAAGATTGATGGTCTCATTTGGTCACACAAACATGTATCTATGTCTGAAAGTCTTGATACATATTACAATTAATCATACGAACAGAGATTAATTTCAGATCAATATTAAAGAACCAATTAAGTATTTAATTTTTTTGTACAAGTTCTGAAATGAACATCCATCATGATTAATTCTAGTTATTTTGATTTAGGTTCCAGGCGATAATTGAATGCGACCAGTCCATATAGAAGATTAAGATTTGACAACATTCTTTAGATTCAGGTTAAGCATTAAACAATATAGTTTATTTCTTTTGGAACAATATAATCGGGAGTATACTTTAATATACATCAATTCCATTCGAAATCATTGAAAAAAAATTAACCAAAGATAACATTATTTGATTTAAAAATCAACAACATTAGAACTAATAGGTTTAAAGGTTACGGTAATGACCCAATCGTTAGTATATTGCAATTAAATCGTGTTTGATCTCCATCTGAGAAAAAAACTTTCCTCGTATTTTAGACTTTGGAAATGTTAATAACATAAACGGTACCAATTTTGATGCACCAGATGCGCATTTCGACAAATAATGTCTCTTCAGTGGTGCTAGAGGCCAAATTATATTCGAATATTCAAAATTTAATACAATTGTTGAAGAGCGGATCAAACAAAAATGGATATAAGTTAAAAAAAAAATAGGGAAATGTGTTTAAAAATCACACGTGTCCCTTTTGTTAATGTTAATCTTTTCTGATGTCTTGTATAATTGATAATAAGTAAGCATGCATTTTGTTTTAATGTTACAAACAAACGTCAATTAAACAGTATACCATCTTGTTATATTTGATAGAGGTAAGTATTCCAGAGCTCCGACACACAACGAAAAACCATGTAGTTAAGATCTGGTTAAAATATATTTTATTCGCTCAAACCAAAAAGGATCAGACACAAATAAAAAATAAGTATGAAGTCTTCTCCACAATACAATATATATAACATAAAAATTTACTCAATTATACTAAAACAATGAGAGAATGAGGATGATGATAATGATGATGATGTACCACGAGGAATCGAATCGTTTTGATCGCTTCATAAAATTTAAGACTTGTATCAATTTGCACACTTTAATCATAGGAAAGAGCATATTTTCCAAGAACCAATAGTTTTATGTCTTCGGGGAGCCAACTTAGACCATTAAACAGAACAGCCCTTTCATTTAAAAAGCATGTATGAAAGATACATCTAATAAGGTGTGTTTTGAACTTTAAAATCAATCAGTAGTATTTAGGTTTCACCTGCCAAATTATACAAACACAATCATGTATGTTCAGGTAAAAGTTTTAGGGAAATTTATAAATAAGATGATAGTTAAAACTATACAACTATAGTTACCTTCCTACTGTAATTTGTATGTTTTTATAACATATGTTTCGGCAATTCACCTTACATAAATAAAGTAATCACGAAAAATATAAGGTTCTAATTCCTCCGGCAAAGTTGAACTTAGAAAAGATTACCTTTGCCTGTTTTTGGCAAACCCTTTCGGAATTGTGGGTCCGTAATGCTCTACAACTTCGTATTTTGTTTTGCCCATTTAACTTTGTTGATTCGACTATCACTGATGAGTCTTTTGTAGACGAAACGCCCGATCAGTTTATTTGATGCATTTGGCTCTTCATTTTAGGCGCCTTTTAATAATACAGGCTTCTTAAGGTTCTACGTATTTCAACATCACTGGCTTTCAAGCGTTGAAGGGTAATCAAGAAAAGTGCTTCGGACGCAAGAATTTATAGTTATTTTCATTTTAAATGTGTGCTCCAATTTCCTTAACCATATCAAATCTGTACCGGTCGCTGCCTCATTCTGCATAGTTATGCTTAAATATAACCAACTGTAGTTTACAGATGTTCAAATCTCATAAATCGATTAAGAAGACAAATTAAGGAAACAAACAAAAGCTGAGGGAATCGAATCCACACTCAGTCACAATTTCACAGTCGGGAAAGGACGCAAACGGTAAAAGTACAAATTAAACGACTGTTATGGTATCTAACGATCTGAAACTGCTAAAACATGTCGTTAGTGAATTGAGACACAGATATAATATATATGTCAATCAATTGGTAATGGTGACCTTTTAAACCTTGTAGTGTCAATTGAATTCGTTCTTTTTCATTACTCTGATGGAGCAGTTTTGTGTAAGGAGCAATCAGTGACCATTGGACTATGGATTTGGTTTTTGGTCCGGTTCTTCTCAAAGTAAGAATTTTCATTACCTAACACATGAAATTTGTATCTACGATTCCATTTTGTGTAAAGATAGCTCTGTTTAATGAGACGATGTATTCAATCTTTTAACCTAGCATGGGAAATAGTATTGTATAGCGAAGAAAATTTTGATATAAATGTAAAATTTTAAAGAATGTGAGTGAAGATTTTGCATTAGATATTTAGAATTCATAAGAATCTAATTGAAACCACTGGTTGCAAATATCTTATCACGATATTTCCGAAGGCCATGTGTTACTGTAGACAGAACGGTCGTAAGACTTTTAAAAAGATGTTTACCATCCTGCTATACATCGTTGTTTATATAGCTTTTATTGAAGTTTGATATCTAGTATAAAGATGGGAGATTGTCATCATCCTTTGCTATGCTAATACCAAAGGAGAGAAAGAAGAACTTTATGATTTTGTGGAACCTCTTCTTTAGTTAATGATGTAGCGGTATAGATTTTTTTTAATGTTTTAGATTTATTTAATTTAAAGTGCATCCTGATACTTAAAATATCTTGGATTTATATGGGATTCTCCGTTTTGCTATGAATTCCGAATTCTTTAGTTAAACATTTCAAATAATGATTTTTGCATATGAAAACACTTTTGTTATATGACCAGTCTTCTGGAACAACATCATATTTGTCGTGAAGAAAGAATCAATCATCCACAACCTTTGGCTTCTACAAAGGGTAAAAACCCGTGTGCTCATTGTACGCCGTAAATTTTAAATGTGTTTCTGAATGCATAATCGAATGGTTTTCATCCATTCTGACAAAGTGTCCAGTGTTGATTCATTTGGTACTGGTGTTTCCCATTTTCTGTGAAACAAATTTATGCGATCTATAACTCAAGACAATCTTGTACTATTTGTGAAGAAGACCCTGAATATTTATAAATACATGTAAGGTCTTGGTACTTTCCGATGAATTTTGTTCATTATAAGGACGAAACATTCTTTGCCAAAACCCTGGTTCATTAATTGTTTGCTCAGACACCGATGACGTTTTACAAAGTCTGAGTATAGCAGCTGCAAGCTCTTGAATATCGTATGAGTTGAGAAATGTATACGCCATATGGACAATTTATAATTTCAACATTGAAATCGTCTCGTTTGTCATATATTCTGGTACTGAGAAGACTGCTGTAGTCAAATTCGATGTCTAGAAAGGAGGCGGAGTAAGCTGTACATGTTGTTTCTTGAATATGTAGTTGAGGAGCATATAGTTCAGGAAAGGTAGAATAGTTGATCGAAAAAACATCAATATACATGTATGTGAAATTAAATGATCTGGCTTCTCTGAACTTGTGTTTTTTAAAGTGTCTAAAGGAACTCCGACTGAAATGAAAATAAGAAAAAGTCGACCAGGAGAGGTGCACAGTTGGTTTCAATAGGAATAGCGACAACCTGCTTGAAAATTCTACCTCCAAATTCAACAGATATGTTGTCAATGTGGAACTCAAACATACTGATTTCTTATTCTTCGGTGCAGTATTTTTTTTATTTTCGGGCTAATTTAAAACTAAAATATGCTAAATTATACCCCAAAAATAAAAGTAGCGTAAAGTACCATTTTATGAACGAAATCATTGTGACATATTTCTTTAAAAAAGAGGGACGAAAGATACCAGAGGGACAGTCAAACTCATAGATCGAAAACAAACTGACAACGCCATGGCCAAAAATAAAAAGACAAACAGACAAATAATAGTACAGATGACACAACATAGAAAACTAAAGACTAAGCAACACGAACCCCACCAAAAACTGGGGGGGGGGGGGGGGGGTCTCAGGTGCTCCGGAAGGGTAAGCAGATCCTGCTCCACATGTGGCACCCGTCGTGTTGCTTATGTTATTACAAATCCGGTAAATAGTCTAATTCGGTAGGTCACATTTGTGAAAAGGGAAGGGTATTGTAGTTACGACATAAGGAACATATCCGATAACATTTGTGAAACGGTTATTCCATAACGGTCAACCAACTCGTGATGGCGTCCGTAAAATTTACGAAGGGATGATTTCAACTTCACCATTTGGAACTCTTGGTTTAATAGCTTCCTTGTGAGCAGCAATCCTCTATCAAGGAAATCATGATAGGAAATACAAGCCCGAGAATATCGTATCAATTGGGAGATATATACTCCGTATGCAGGCGCTGCTGGAATGTTGCTACATAGAAATGGAAAGTTCACAATTTGGAAGCTGAAATCATCTCTTTTGTCGTAAAGTTTTGTTTTCAACCGACCCTCATTGTCAATTTCTAGATGTAAGTCAGGTTTAAGATAGGTTTTCAGTTTTTCGTGTGGTATGGTGGTGAAAAGGGTGGAAAATTCGAAGATTTTGAAAGAAGTTATTTCAGAGAGTGACCGAGATTTAAAATTTTCCAGAGTTTATTTGAGTTTTTATTAATCCACATACTATCCAAGTAAACAGTGTCACAATATTTCTGCATTCTCCTTCTCACTGTTGACAGCATTTTGGCTAATCTAACGGACAATTCAATGGTAGAACAGGTAGATGATCCGGCAATGTATGATTGTTTGTATTGAGCTTTGTGAAGTTTAGGTTTCCAATACAAACAAGGTATATCCTCAGAATTGTTTCTCATTGAAATATTTAATGAGGCCTTGAAGAATAAATGGTTTGCGAAGATCTCATCTTAATAACAAAATAACGTGTTTTATGTAGAATAACTGCTTTTGTTTCAGTAATAATGCAAAATTGGGCTTTGTGGTTCTGTTTAACTTCCATATTAAGTCCCTGTTAAAAACCCATAGCCTGTCTAAAACAAACTCGATCTGTTGTAATGTGCTGATTTTTAGTAATTTCTTTTAGCCCATTTTGTGTATTACAGCAATTATCTTGAATATTTCCTTTGGCAGACTTTTAAAATCGAGAAAGATAAAATAACGAAACGATATTATTGGAAGTTTTTTCGTCAACAAAACAAATTTAGGAACAGATCATAAATTTTTCAAATCTAAAACAAATCCCTGCAACAATGTTCCAATCATCTGTTAAGCTTATCAACTATAAATACGTGACAAACAACTCAATATTGACGACTTCAAGTCTTAACCTCTTGAATGCTCATGCACTAGTTCTCAATTCATTATGAATCCGTCTGGTCCTGACGACCTTAACATTATCAATTTTCTTCCAAATATATCCATAAAAGGGTAGCAAAACAGTACATCTAATTTCATCAATAAGAAAAAAAGCATTGATCCGCAACTTTTTTTTTCGTCCAAATTCTTTTGACTCGTCTACCCTTGTCTGCCTCAATCTTTACTAAAAATAAAAAATACAAGTAGATGTGATATGATTGCCAAAAACGACAACTATTCACCAGAGACTACATGACGTATAATGCAATCGACTAAAGGCAGATTGAAAATACCAATTAATATTATCTTGGTAAGGAATAGCTAACGTGTAAAAGCACATCATGTTTGAAAAATTGACCAAATCAGACATTATTTAACATTCCTCTAATCGAAAAAAAAATTAGCTCTAAAACTGTCATCATCTAGATGCATAATTGTTTACTGACATATTTCTTACGTATGGAGAGCGTGTTTTTTAATAGACAATCTGCGTTACAATGATATCCAAGTGTGTTCCTCTTTTCGTCAACTTATACCTTTATTAAAAACAAGGAGATATGGTATAATTGCAAATGAAACAGATATAAGCGAAAGGATGAGGATCTCCATAACTATAGGTCACTGTACGTTCATATAATATCTAAAGCTTCAAAAGACCTTATCATGTCAAATAAAGGCAACAGTATACCGCTGTTCAATAGTCATAAATCGATTTAACTGAAACAAATCCGGGTCACAAACCAAAAGCAATGGAAACACATCAATAATTGATCGTATCTATCTTTAAAGGCCCTATAAACATAAAATAAGTTTGCGATATCCCGTTTGTAAGAAGAGAAGAATTCTTCAGGTGCAGTCAAAATTTAATCCGCTTGTTTGTCTTTATGAAAGAATAAGGTAATGGTACACCGCAATAAAACAACAGCTCAACAACACATCAAAATAGGAAACAAATAAATACTAGTAGGTCCTCACCAATAAACATTGTTGTATATATCATGTGTCTAGCATCTATTAAATCGCTCCGTTTAAAAAAAATATGAATGGATGTAACAGACAATACCTTAGATCTGATATCGACAGGAAATCCACATTGGGGTATAAACCAACCATTATCAACCTAGTTGTCTGACAGACACAGTGACATACATGTGACAGGGTTGAATATATAAATGTACTCAACCCTCTCCTTTTGATCTCCGTCACTAATATAAAAAGGTATAAAAAACACACACTGAAAATCAGTTCAGAAATAGTCACATCATAGGGTTCGTATATATTAAACACGACAATAAAACAATAAAAATGCATTCAATTATTAATTAAAAGATGTTGTCAACATTCCAATTACTTCTAAATGTATTAATATCTATCCAACGACAGACAGTTTTATTTCTATTATAAGTTTTCTCGTCCAGAATATACATTACACATTTTCAACTAGACGTTATTGGTGTCTGAAATGATTCTATTTTTGTAATGCTAGAAGCACAGACCCAATATCCATCGTGATATTAATTAAGGAGACATAATTGGATAACGTAATGAATATGTTTATAGCATCTATTGATGATACAAGATATGATGTACTCTGTAGAGAATTATTGGCAAATAATATCACACCATGTTTACTCGTGTTTATTTTAAATCTTAACAACAATTTAACAATACATACATGTAATAAAATATATATTTCAAATACTCTTTTCGAATGTCTTTCCTAGTGAGCATCAATCAATAAGACCACAGAACAAAATTAAACGAAATAAAATATAAAATGGTTGGTAAGTACATTTTGTGAACAAAATATTTCTTTTTATAAATGGTCATTTAACTCGTCGTAACTATAATTTAGTCTAAACAAACATCTTAAGCCGGTGTTTGGTTTGGTTTGCGTTGTACTGTACCAAGTCAGGAATATGACAGTTGTTGTCCATTCGTTTGATGTGTTTGTGCTTTTGATTTTGCCATTTGATTAGGGACTTTCTGTTTTGAATTTTCCTCGGAGTTCAGTATTTTTGTGATTTAACTTTTTTTTGCTCAATCTTTAGTTTTGAATAGACTGTTTCTTTGTCTTTTCGTAGTCTTTCTTTGAAACTTTGTTTTGGATGTATTTCTTCGACTTGGATTTTATAGCACCAGCTTGTATCGTCTTCCATTCTTTTTTTGTTTTATGAAACTGGAGTAAAAAATGATCACACCTTATGAGATGCCCTTCGAAATCAACCCAAGGCATTTAGATCTACATATATATATATATTACTTTAATAAACAGTACGCCTAATGTCACTAGTAAAATAATTGTGTGTGTGTTAGATTGGTTTTTAAAACAGTGATGCAGAACAAGACAAATAAACTGTATATATGCAATTATGTAGTAGGAACTTAAGATCAACTAAATGATTTCATTCCCGCGTCCCTAAAATATTTATCATTGGAATTCAATAAAACGCTGAGTGAAATTTAAACAGGACATCGTATATGATAGAATGGAAACAGGGACCGACCAATTAGCAGAAAACAGTCCACCAATTAGTCTCCAACGCAGCGAACAAATCCTGCACCCGGGGGCGGGTTTCAGCAGCCCCGTAAACAATAATGTATAGTAGTTCAGCAAAATGGACGCCACACTAAACTCCGAAACTTATAAATGAACCAAAATTTAAAAATATACTAGACTAACAAAGGACAAAGTCTAACTTGAGATGACAAATGCGCAAAAATGCGACGGGGTTAAACATGTTTTGTGAGATATAACCCTCCCCTATACTTGTAGCCAATGTGGAATAAACAAATACACAGCAATACGCGTAGTAAAACGCAGTTTAAAAGTTCCCGAGTCCGATAATAGAATAGGAAACAGAAGGAATTAAGGAAAATGACAATAATCAGCATAAATTAACAAAGGACTACTAGCAGTTACTGACATGCCAGCTGCACACCTCAATTAAACTGATCAAAAGATTATGTCTTCATCATATGAATATGTTATAAAATGTTGTTTTTTTAAATTGCATAATAGTTGACATTTATTTATTGAAATTGAAATAATGTTTCTCCAATAATCAAATATCACAAGGTCAGGCTAAATGTTGAGTATTCAAAGCTGAAATTAATGTCAAAACTAAGATAAAAAAACTGTTAAAGAATTCTAAAATTAAATAAAATTGCTATAAAGTAAGACTGAAATCAACACTACACAAAATTTACGGTCACGATCATAAATTGGTTGACCAAAACGATAGGTATGTGTCTAAACTCACGAGAGACCTAATTATATTCTCAGTCTTGGATCTTTAAACGCCAGAAAAGTTGTCTAATCCTAAGTTAATAATAGAGTTATATTAATGGTTCATCAATAATCCTGCATGACATGATTTACTTGATCAGGATTCCCATGACAGGTAATGCATGTACAGCAGGAAACGCTTATCCGAGTGATGTACCGAGTGCATGTGATTCACTGAAATTTATGTTCTCTTGGTTTATTGTTGGAAAAAAACGAACTAGCAAGTTCAGACACCGGTAAAGTAATGTTGCATATTATCAATGCTGTTTCAAACTTTTAAAAACGGCAATTTTTCGATTTAAATGTATTTTGGAGTATTCAATTTGACTAATTATACAATTATTTGGCACAAGATTTAATAGTTCAATGCTCTTTAACTTTGCTTTTTGATTTGGCCTTCCTACTGTTTTGAGTTCACCTGGCCCAAAGGGCCAAGTGAGCTTTTCTCATCACTTAACGTCCGTCGTCCTCGTCGTTAACTTTTTTACATTTTGAACTTCTTCTAGAGAACCACTGAATGAAATGAAACCAAACATGGTATGAATGTTTCTTATGAAGTGCTAACCAAGTGTTGTTACTTTGAAGCCGATCCATCATCCAAGATTGTCACCAGCTGGGGCAGTGTTTAACAAAGGACCCTACGGACAATACATACAAATGTCTTCTTTTAGAGAACCACTGAATGGATTGAAACCAAACATGGCATGAATGTTCCTTATGAGGTGCTGACTAAGTGTTGTTACTTTGAAGCTGATCCTTCATCCACGATGGCCGCCAGCGAGGGGACTTCCTTGAACATAAGACCCTACTGGAAATACATACAAATGCTTCTTCTAGAGGTGCACTGAATGGAATGAAACCAAACATGGCATAAATGTTTCTTATGAGGTACTGGTGAAGTGTTGCTACTTTGTTGCTGATTTACTGTTCAAGATGGACACCAAGATTATGTTTTATTAAATTACAGGGCCAATATTAAACCAAATTTGGCTCCACTCATTATTAGGGTATCTGTTATGATTTTAATCTATTTTAACATGATTTCCAAAACCAAAGTAGAATCAGGTGAGCGACACAGGCTCTTGAGGGCTTCTAGTTTTTTTAGCGCCACTGATTATTGCTGATGTGTCGGAAACGCGCGGTTTCCAACGTATATGACTGATATCTTTGTTTTTGCAACTACTTGTTTGATAACAATATATTTTGGTCATTTAGTACCCGAGGGATTCACCAGCCATGTTGTCATAAAATATCACTCATACGAAAAAATATTTCTGTAAATTCACTTCCGGTGTCAACGTATATTTGTTTTAAAATGTCCACTGGAAACTTTGTTATAAACAATGTCATAATATCTATTCCTGTTGGAACAAATATTCTATACCATTTATTCCGCTAGGAAATAATACTGTAATATTTATTCCTATAGAAATAATATTCCAGAATATTTTTTCCTTTTGGAACTTATATTATGAAGGAACTTCTATTCCGTGACACCATGAAATCTTAAAGTCGTTCGAAACACGAAAGTGTTCTACCCAAGATATAGAAGGCCTTAAGGTGATGTTGATTTTTTTGTTGCAAAAAAAATGTTGTTTTTCCAAAAATAAAACTGTATGTAAATAATTATCAAAGGTACCAGGATTATAATTTAATACGCCAGACGCGCGTTTCGTCTACATAAGACTCATCAGTGACGCTCAGATCAAAATAGTTATGAAGCCAAACAAGTACAAAGTTGAAGAGCATTGAGGACCCAAAACATTTTTACACCATATATTTGTTTATGAGAAAATTCGCTGTGATAATTATCGCGGATTTTAAAACTCGAATATTTTTTTCATCATACTAATTTTATTATTTGAATCATAGATGTGGTTTATATGTCGGTTCATCAACAACAGCATCAATTACTAGATGTTAACATTTCTGAATTAATTTTACAGTATACTAATTTTATTAAAGGTGTGACAAAATGAGCAAATGTTTGAACGTATGTGGTCTTCAATATTATTCCTTTAATGACTATTTGTCATTGGTGTACTGTCATGTATCTCCAGAAGAAGTTACTTCTTCCGTCAACGGTGTGGTCCCTTCATCACATTTGCACATGATAATGATACATGGGACCTTTGATTGTTTTATCATGGCTGGAGTTTGACTACATTTACACATGATAACAGTATTTCGCCTCATCGCCACTATTGTCATATTTGTACCATTAGCCACATCTTGGTCCTCATGTCTAGTGTAACGGCGAATAAAAGGAATTTTATCGCATGTTCCTGGTAATTTGTCTCTTTTCATAAACCTGAAAGTAGATAATTAAACATTAGAATGTGTTTACATAGCCAAAAGCTACAGTACATGATAATTTGCTCAACTTGGGCTTGAATTACGTATAGTTTCCAGAGTAGATTAAGAAATTGTTGCAATATTTCTCTTAATGCGAAAAATGCGAAACTATGAGGTTAGCTATAATAAGTGAAATACCGCCTCGAAATACAGAGAAACAATTACAAAATTAGTTCAGCTTCGTTTTTTACTCAAAAGATGTTGAATTTCGAATTTACAATGATCTCTTAAACTAACTTGTGATTTCTACGCAAGTAAATGACATTCATTTAAAATTCAATTAACGATTCTCTAGGTTGGATTTATTCCTCGTACTTTTTGTAAGAAGAGTCTGAATATAAATTAAAAAAAAAAGTAATTAGAAGAAAATCTTAATATTTATTCAACCTACCATTTTACCTGGACACTGAACGCACAAAGTAAGGTATAAAAGTAATTTTACATTTAGTTATACATTTTCGGTCAACACCACTGCTGGGGACAGTTTCTAGTCTCCGGGTGAATCATCAGCTCAGTAGCCAGTGCTTCGGTGCTGATACGATTAATAACAAATGTTTTGGGTTTAATTTCACCGTTGACAAATTAAAAAAAATATTAAGAATATTTTGTTCAAACTCCCGCAGGCAAAGTTGACTTTTGAGGACCATTTTGGCTCTTAACGGTTCTTCATATTGATATATCCCTGGATTTTAAAGGTTTAGGTTTAAGAGTTCTTGAAAGTTGAACCAGTGCTTCGGACGACGAAGTTTATAAATTGTTATTTTTATTTACGTCTATGTGATTTTCTTTGGTTGTGTTTACTATTGTGTTAATTCTCGATTTTAGTAGAATTGTTTATTTTCATCGTTCAATCTTAACTATTCTGATTGATAGATAAGCTTTATTTGTTTTATTCAATCATGATACAGTGAGATCTAGGCAATTTCTTATTAAAAAAACTGATTATATTCCTTAAATTTTAAAGGGAGTAGAAATAAGTGAAATTTACGTTGAACATTTTCCGTGTTTTACCTTTTTTTTTTTACACAAATAATCTGTGATTCAAATAATTTTAAGGTAACTATAATGTGTGGTTCAGAAACTTTACAATGGTGAACAGCTCACGAAACGACCATACAAGTATCCGTGCAAACTAACGTTTGATTTGAAAAGGAGATATCAGGTATATGTTACGTGGCAGTAAAATGTTACTTTCAAATCAAAGTAATAAATTGTAAAAACAAAATAGAAACTGGAATCATTAGGGATGAAATTGTGTAATTCAAGCAATTTTCAGTCACAATAAACATGCCTTTTAAATTAAGATTGAAATTGTGTTCGTATGTCGAAAGGTCAAACATCTTTCAAATGTATCTGGTGATGAATGCCATCAACGTTACCTCACCATGAACCCAAATCTAGTATTGCATTTCGTCGTGTTTCCTATTGTTTCAATTAAACAATGGTGATTTACATCGAAGTATTAATGGCAAAAGTCGGTAGCAAAGCTTTCATGATTAAGTACTGTCAATTTCTTTTAAGCATTTGGCTTCATTTACATGGTCACAATGGCTAAATCTGTACAATAAATATACATTGTTTATTGGGATAATTGTTAAACCTTCTCTCTTACCAAGAAATATTAATTCATTTTATTATCTACCACCAAACTAACGAAATAACATATCTACAAACTATATACAATTTTAAATATATAGACATTGAATATTTATAAACTTAGTATTAAAAACGACAATTGTTGTTATATGAAATGAACAAACTACAAATTCAACAAATGTCATGAGCAGTTAGGGATTGCAGTCGTTCCAACTCGCGATCACTATTCCATGGAAAAGGGGAGTCGGTTGATAGAAGTGGAACTCAATAGATTGTTCATTAATATACATTTTTCTTATTTTCTTAATTTTCCTACGTTTCAATGAATTTTTGAATAAAAAAAACAATAAAGAATTCCCAAATATCTTTTTTTGTGACCAGTTTTACAATGTTCATTCCTGTTTTACTGGATCTAAAATGCGTGATCTAGATTAGTCACGTGCTTAACTGAATTTGAAGGTCTATTTACCACAACGTTTACAATGAAATTGATTTCTGCGAGCCACAGGCATCGTAACCAGTAGTTGACCCATCCACATTTTAAGAATAATTATTCACATGTTAAGAATCATGGTTTTTTTTTTTTTAGATAATTTAGCCTTATTTAGAACGATGCTATAAATCTCCCTTAACGATTTGTTGCATGGTAAGAGGTCATTAATGAACACTGAAAATACTGTTACTGTAAGCTTACTTTCCGTTTTCGACCCAGTCCAGGATATGTCCACTAAATATTTTGCTTTTATTAGACTGTTCATCGAAATTATTCCATTAAATTGAAAATAATGGATATTTATTTTAACAGAGTTATGATGAAGAATGACTTCAAATCAACACTACATAAGTTTTAAAATAAACTGTCAACATCTGATGTTTTTTAAAAAAAAACATACAATAATCACTGATGTGGTAAATAGAAAGGTATCTTTGGATTCATCTATTATGACCCAAAACGTAGAAATCTGCTTATGACATTTGGCACTAAGACAACATAGAAGTTCTAAAAGAAGCATCGCTTTTTCGTTACCCAGTAAATAGACAGAAATTTCATATTCGTTAATTTTGAAAACCAAAATAGAGAAGAAAATATACAAAGAAACTAAATAACATTGAATTTCACTGACCTCATTTTGAGATGTCCAGTCGAATTTCATTGGGTCTTATCTTAATACATTTGACATCCGTAGTCCGCACTAACAAGAAGATGTAGCCATTACAGTCATTTTTATTACTGGGTTTTGAAAAAGCGGCCTTCCCGACTAACCTTGGTTTATGCACCTTGCACAAATGAAAAGCTCCATATATAATAGGATTCAACACTGCGTTAGACTGACCAATCGTTGTTAAAACTGTCAATAATGTAGCATCATATGTTTCCTCTGAATCACCGAAAGCTTTTCTTGTAAATATAACATAGTAAGGAAACCAACAAACGATGAATGTTGCTACAATAAAAATAGACATTCGCAAAGCTTTTCGTTTTGCTTTCCTCATGAACGTGCTCCTAACTTGTCCTCTCGCCGATTCTGATGATGTTGACGCATTTTCTGGTTCTACAAATATAAATACATTCGTACATTGAATGCGACTGTTTCGTCTATCAATATTACACTTTTGGTTCGATTAAAAACAAATATGATGAATTGTGTGAACACCATGACAAAATTAAAAATTCACATGTGTTATTAAATAAAATAAATGGTAGAAGGGTCAACTTTGGTCTCTTTACTATATCACTACAAAACCTGTTACAACATGGCGGCCATAATTTTTTCAAACTTCCGTCTGCTTTTCTTTTTATTTTGGGATTGCTCGTAAAACATAAAGCAGCAAACGATTGTATCTGATAACTTGAACCAAGAAACAAATACTTTCCCGCATAATTATATATCTGATCGCCGAAAAGTATGACAAGTAAACCAAACATGTAAAATCCACTATTACAAATTAATAACATTCGGGAGCCCACCAGGTAGCACCCGCTTCACATTAGATCATTATAATTAGTTTTCCTTTTAACATCAATCCTTGTAAGTTGCTTTGCAAATTTTCATGCATTTTCAAAGTGGACAAACAAATTAAAATATGGTCACCAATATGTTCGCGCCATTATTTAAAACATAAATAATTTTTTAATGGGTTTTGAATCTTCTATGAAAGAATTATTGGTAATGGGTAAGCCCTCTGGACCATGCTTTTAATATTCGTCTGTGTTTGTTTGTATGTTTTAATCGAAACTTTTGTTTTACAAATCTATAGTAAATTGTTTTGGTTTGTGCTGTGTCATAAGCTTTTTTGAATTCTGTTATTTCATTTTATGAATCATTGAATATTGCATAGAACTTATTGACAAAAAACATGTTAGTTGTGTATGTGCTTTGTGGCGATCAGTTGAGTCAAACCATTTCAAACTGATTTACAGTTTATTCTTACGTTGTGCCGTTATACTGCTGTCCAATTTTTAGGGGGGGGGGGGGGGGGGGGGGTTACGATCGCAAAAATGATTAAACCCGCCAAACATTATATGTGCCTGTCTCAGGTCAGGAGCCTTTAATTCAGTGGTTGTTGTAAGTTTTTGTCTGTCGTATTTGGTTTTCGATTGTTGTTTTGTCATGTCTGAGCCTTTTATACCTGACTATTCCGTATGATGAGCTTTGTTTTTTCTTGAAGGCCGTACGGTGACCTTTAGTCGTTTAGAACCTACCACACCTCCATATTTTATATTTTTTTGTCCCTAATCATTATTTGCGTAACAATATGAACATTATATTAAGATGTTTAGTTTGCTAGAGTATGTAAAGAAGTTGGTGCTGTGGTGCCCATTTGTTGTTATATTAAGACCATTATTTCAGGATTAAAAGCATATTAAATAGTCTGTAACAATGCGAAATAAAATGATTTTGTTAAAGCTCTTAAAGGCGTTGATATTTAAACCTAAACTACTATTTGATTAAGATAGGGTTTTGTTTTATAACAAAAATATTGTTATTTCATCGCGTGCGATTAATGTTTTCGGTCCTAAAATCCGACCTAAAAAGAATCTAAAACGTAAATAATAAAAAATAAAACCCCTTTCCTTTCCGGTTTATTCACGTTTCTCCAACATTGGATAATTAGACTAAAACAACATTAAGGATTAGGAGTCCTCTTAAGGACTGGCACCTTGATATTTACGTGTAATTCACCTGTATCAGTTCTTAACAATAATGTTGTGAAAATGGATATTGTTTAAAGATCATAATAGTATATATTAAAACATTAACAAAACATTTTATTTTCAATAATTGTTTTTTCATATATTTTTGGTTGAATATAACCAGAAATGTTACGTAATCATTTTATCCGTGTTTGAATTACAAAAGTAAAAAGTTTTTCAACAAAAAAAAAAATCCATAAATATTATAAACTAGGAAAATTAAAACAATTTCATAAAAAATTATCAAGAAATAATCTTAAAATGATTTTTTTAAAAAAATATTTTTTTTATTGAAAATAACATGAAAAATCGAAATGTTCACTGACTGTACCTCAGTTTAGTAATTTATTCGTTTATTTTATATGTTTTTGTATTTGAGTTACATGTAGATACCCAAATCTAAAACGATGCGCAACAACGAAGTTTTATGTAAAAATATAGTCATCGGAAGCTGTTGTCTTCTAGTGCGAAGAATCATATATCGTATACCTGGTCGTTCAGTCAGTATATCATATGAGCCGAAGTCAATGTTCCTGGTGCATGCTGTCTTGAGCAGATGGAAGAGTCAGTCGTATATCTGTTAACTTTTTCCACGAAAAAGGGAGAATACAAAATGGGTTCATCACGACGTGAACTGTAGGCTGTTTTATTGTGGAAACTGGCTTGTTGAATTGTGAGCTACAAGTATTCTCGATTTGTCACGTAAGCTTTGGGCAATTAATGCAAACTGACTAAGAAATTTTAATATACTACATCTTTGATAATAAGCAGAGTTTGATACTTTTATATAAACTTAATGACTCAAGCTATTATTAATTTTTAAAAGCTCTCAGAATATAAAATGTTTTATTTCTATTCAAGATCGCAACATTGTTATCAATAATACATTATTATGGAAAATAGAGAAAAATATGAAAACAAAGTAAAATTAAAATATATATCACTGGGCTAGATTATATCGACTTTTAAAATCTTGAGAAACTATTTTAAAAAATATGAAAAAAACAATTACTGTAAAAAAAAAATATGTTTTGATAATATTTTACAATTAATCTTAAAAAATACCCCTTTTAACAATATTTTAGTTAAGAACTTAAGCAGGTGAATTACAGGTAAATATCAAGATGCAAGTCCTTGAGAGGACACACCCCCTAATCCTTAATGTTGTTTTAGTCTAATTATCAAATGTTGGAAAACCGTGAACACATCTCCTGTCTAGCCACTGTTTTAACTATCCTGATACATTGTAATAATAGCAGCAATTAAATCCTATAATGAAATTTTAGCTAAAAGTAACGGTCATATTTGGGCTTCGTTGATCATTCGTATGAAGAACATGTTAAAAAAATCCAAACGGTAAGGCATGTACATATAAGGAGATGGGTTATGATTGCTAATGAGACACCAATGATTTCTAATGAGACACCAATGATTTCTAATGAGATACCAATGATTGCTAATGAGACACCAATGATTGCTAATGAAATAAGTTGCATGTAATTCAAGTTTCTTTGTCGTAACTAAACACTTACCTCTAAACTCCTTAGACTTTCTAGATATTGTGTAAAATATGAGACCATACGATACAACCATAATTCCTAGAGGTATCATGAACTGGGTAATCAACGAAAACATGTTGTACATCTTTTGATATTGCTTGTAAGGGAAAGTCTTATCGACACATTGATAGAAATCTTCCTCAAATGGTCCTCTCAGTACACTAAATATAAAAACCTGAAAAAATAATGGTCTTCTCAGTACACTAAATATAAAAACCTGAAAAATAGGGTTAATTAAAGTTTTACTAGACAGTTATCAGACATCATTGATATAGACAGGTAGATAAAAGAATGTACAATTAAAATCAGTACATGAAAAGGACAACTGTACAATACCGACATAATAGATATAACCAAAACAATATTAAACAATACCGCATCAAACAATGCTTGTAGTTAATTGAAAGCAAGCCCAACGCGCTAAGTGTTATCCTGTTGATATGAAATTATGCCGTCCTACACTATAGGTTCTTTATCTATGATAATATAAAAGTATGATCCGTAATCCTGGTTTGTTTATTTTGATATGAAAATAAAGAGATGTAGTATGATTGCCAATTTGCTTAATTTGATGCGACCATTTAGTGAATGCATTTCAAAAAATGAAATATTGACTTTAGGAATAAAAATCGAAACGCAGTACAACAATTTACAGAACAGAAATAAGGAGCATTCAGAAATATACACTAACAACAAATTCAAAACCATCAAAACTAAGACAAGCAGCAAGTAACAATCAGAAAATCAAGAAATCAAGAAAAAAATTACTGCAGAGTAAGCATGCAGAAGAGTTACCCGCGATGATTTTTATCAATTAAATAGCAATATACTGTATAAAATACTTCATCTTTCACCTTAACTTAGTATGTGCATGTATTGAAATATACGTGTAAAGTAATATGCAAATAAAATCCTTAAAGCATGTCATGGATTGTTCAATGAAGGGGAATAGCCAATTATTTGTAAAGGGGAATATACTTATTAACTGTAAAATTATTATACTATTTACTACTTAAAGCTTGTTCACGATCTTAAAATCAATTTGTTTTTTCAAAGAAAAAGAAAACAACATAAGGCTAAAGACGTCTATGGATGTCACATATTGCAATATGTTTTATACCTTCAAAGAATTAATTATTTTAGTTTTTAAATTTTTAGCGGAAGAAACATACACATATCACATCAAACAAATTTAAAAAAATGTCCATTTCTAAAGCACTTCATATATTAGACATTGCATTTAAAATCTGAATGCATTATATATTTTCGTATTTAAGGCAATAAGTATTATTTCACACATGTCATTGTTTATTTGTAAAAGAATGTATTCCATAATAAGGGTCTTATATAAAGTTGTCAGTCGAAAATTAAAAAAAAATATATAAAAATTTCACTTTTCTTTATAAAGAAGTGAGATCTCAGAGACGAGTATTTTTTGCGCAAACAATTAATGGAAATGGTTAGGGCCTTCAAAATGTTTAACACCGACGAATTATGTATGTGCCAGTCTCAAGTCAGGAGCCTGTAATTCAGTGGTTGCCGTTTGTTGCTGTATATCATATTTGTTTTTCGTTCATTTTTTTGTACATAAATCAGGCCGATAATTATATCTTCTGAATTGTTTTACATTTGTCTTTACGGGGCCTTTTATATTTGACTATGCGGTATTGATTTTGCTCAGTGTTAAAGGTCGTACGGTGACCTATAGTTGTTAACTTCTATCTCATTTTGGGATCTGGAGAAGAGTTGTCTCATTGGCAATCATACCACATCTTCTTATTTTTAAAAATATTTGCTATTAGCACGTGTAATAAATTTTGTGTTTTGTGAATTGGTTTTGTTTTTGTCATTTTGTCTGGTTATGTTTCAGCCATCGTATTTAGTTTATTTTTCGACGATCTATGGTTTTCTAACGTCTTCTTTGTATTTTCTTTCACTCTTACATATAAACATGTTTTAAAAAACTACAATACGACAATAATGGATGTAAAAAATATTTCGTTCATTTAGGAAGTAAGCAAATTAAACACTAAATCAATTTTATAGATGATGGGGAACTGTGATTGCTAGTGGAAAGCAGGGTATGTTTTGTGGGTGCATAATTTTTAAACTATGTAATAAATAATTTACAGACCACTCAAAGCGTTATTACATGGAATGGTGTACGTGCAGATATCGTAGTATTCTGTCAACATAGGGCATTGTGTTTATATTCCACATTGCGACTTGGCATGTCAGGTTGTTCATACATTCCGGACAGCCAAAACGGAACCCCCTCTCCTGCAAACATACATACGGGTCTATCTATCGGACGAGAAACAAGTTGACTATATATCTATATCAGTTAAACTTTGAGATAATTTTATTCATAGATGTAGTAATGATATACATGAAGTTTCTTGATTGTTAAGTAGAGATAACAAATCAAAGGCAATACTATATGATTAAATTATCAATCAATGCAATAAAGATTATAATCATGTACATTATTTTATATTCGTTACCTATACCACCACTTCATTGAAGTTACTAATATACTGTATCACGATGAAGATGAAGGGAAAATAGTATTACTAGTTCTCTGTTATGAAATATTACTCTTCGTCAATAGATATATCTCCAAGATCTACACAGGTGCGGATCAAAATAGCATAATGTTCAGTTATTTCTTGCCAGTCGAAGATTGCGTGTTAAGTTTATTAAATTGCATAGTTTTTATTCTTACCATATAAAACGGCTGAATACATATTAATCGGTATTCACAATGATCATATTGATGAAAGGAATCCTTAGAAACATGCGGCTTTTCCGCAATTCAAAGCAAAACAGTTCACTTCAAATCGGTATTGTTTCATAATGCAATAAACTGATGAAATATCTAAATAATAATCATGGCTTACTGAAAATGAACTCGTGCAGAGTGCTATTTGGTTACGAAAAATTGACTTGTTTTTAGATTTGTTTTGTTTTTATATCATCGAAGGTTAGAAGAAAATATGTTGATATCTGTATTCTTCCGATTGTGATAATATATGGCCTCTTATTACACATGAATCAAAAATATTTTCAAGCAATTACTCTTATGGCTGTCATATAAATTATGTCATAAAATATCAACAGTTAACATATATTCAAAAAAGATATTCACTCGGCAACTGTATTTTGTCTTTATTTATCCACTTGCAAAAAACAGTGTAGGCGACGCTTGTGCTCTATGTTGATTTAACTATAATGCTCCTATAATCAGTTCATTTTCGCTAAACAAGGCTTGCCTTATATTGAAATTTTCACACAGTCCGTCGTCGGAATCTGTAAAATAGTAAATTACATTCTAAACAGGTTCCGCGGATCCCTGTGTTTCGCCTGTGAATGCCGAAGAAGCTTCTGCCCAAAATTCCGAAAATTACACGAGGTTTGACAAAGTTATTGATGTCAAAAAAGTGTATGTGCTATCATTGTTTATCTCTTTCTATTTTGATACCTTCGCTCAATAGAGTCGAGGGGTTTATAGAAATCCAGTTGTCCGTCCGTCACACTTTTTGTTTCAAAGCGATAAACAGAGAACAGTTTTTTAAAAATTAATTGAAATTTTGATGGAATGTTTTTGACCTCTTAACTCATGTTGAGGTTGATTTTATTTGTTTTCACCTTAACCGTTACAGAGTAATGGTACTTGACTGTTGCAATAATTCTTTAAGTTGTGGTTTCCAGATGATTAGTAGAGAACAGCTTTTTGAAATATCACGGGCATGTTTAGACCACTGAACACAAGTTAAGTTTGATGTTCACTCTTACTAATCAGATTAATGGTACTTTAGTGTTACAAAAAAGTAAACATTCTGTGGTTTCCAGATGGTAAATTATAGATAAACGGTTTTTGAAATTTATTGAAATTTGAAAAGAATTGTTTTGAACCACTAAACACATTTTTAGTTCTATTTTCGTCGTTTTAACTACTCATTTTTCAGAGTAATAAAAAAATAATGCCGTCATTTAGTGCTCAAGGTTAATAAAGCTTCATAATGATCAAAAGGCGGCTGAATACAGATTAATCGGTACTTGCATTCATCCTATTGATGAAATGAATCCTTAGATATCTCTACATATGCGGCTTTTCCGCAATTCAAAGCAAAATATATTTCACTTCAAATCAGTTTTGTTCAATAATGCAATAAACTGATGCACTATTAATATATAAATGATTAAGGTATCGTATTCAGTAGGTTCTCATTACTTATAATTGTAGTATATTTGACACAGATTACTAAAAAAAATAAATAATTTAGATAAATGCAATAATTAATAATTATTTATTAGAATGAAGACATACATGTAATCTAACAATCGGTTTAATTGAAGTCTGGACCTGGTGTGTCTGTGACTGCTAGTTAAGTTGTCCTTTGTTAATTTATGCTTATTATAATTGTCATCTTGCTTAGTTTCTTCTGTTACTTATTCTAACATCGGACTCGCGCTTCTTTTGAACTGAGTTTTACTGTGCGTTTTTTTGTGTGTTTGTTTTTATTCCACATTGGCTAGAGGGATAGGCGGGTTGAGATCTCACATAACATGTTTAACCCCGCCACATTTTTGCACCTGTCTCAAGTCAGGAACTTATAGCCTTTGTTAGTCTTGTGTGTCTTAATTTGTTTCATTTGCATGTTTCGGAGTTAAGTTTGGCGTCAATTCGCTGAACAAGTATACATTATTGTTAAGGTGTAAGATGAAGGCCGCCTCCGGGTGCAGGATTTTCTCGCTGGGTTGTAGACCCATTGTTGGCCTTGAAATATTTTTTGCTTTTTGGTCGGATTGTTGTCTCTTTGGCACATTCCCCGTTTCCATTCTCTATTCTAATATATGTGTTAGTTCAATATCTTAGTTTATAATGTGCGTATTACAACATATAAAATAATTTCATACATTCTAAGGGCTGCATTTAACTTTTGATGACCATATACACATACGAAAACGGTCCAAGAAATCCAGATTAATCTACCTTTTCCTTCGATAATAAAGGGTGCCATTTCAACTGAATATCTGCCATAATAGACCACTATCATCTACATGTATAATAGCAATAATAGACTTTTAAAGTAGACCACTATCATTTACATGTATAATAGCAATAATAGACTTTTAAAGTAGACCACTATCATCTAGATATAAGAAGATGTGGTATGAGTGCCAATGAGACAACTCTCGATCCAAGTCAAAATTTATAAAAGTAAACCATTATAGGTCACAGTACGGTCTTCAACACAGAGCCTTGGCCCACACCGAACAGTAAGCTATAAAGGGCCCCAAAAAATTACTAGTGTAAAACCATTCAAACGGGAAAACCAACGGTCTAATCTATATAAAAAACGAGAAACGAGAAACACTTATGAACCTACATGTATAATAGCAATAAAAGACTTTTAAAGAAGACCACTATCATTTACATGTATAATAGCAATAATAGACTTTTAAAGTAGACCAATGACATCTACATGTATAATAGCAATAATAGACTTTTAAAGTAGACCAATGACATCTACATGTATAATAGCAATAATAGACTTTTAAAGTAGACCACTATCATTTACATGTATAATAGCAATAATAGACTTTTAAAGTAGACCAATGACATCTACATGTATAATAGCAATAATAGACTTTTAAAGTAGACCAATGACATCTACATGTATAATAGCAATAATAGACTTTTAAAATAGACCATTGACATTTACATGTATTGGATAATTGCCACTGGACGTTAAGCAACCAACAGTGAATCAATCAATTTAGTTTCGGAAGCTAATGGGACTGAGATTAAATGATTTTTTATTCCAATATTAGCTTTGTTTTCTGAATTCCCTCGAAGTACAAATAAACATGAATCACATAGTCTGACTAACATAACCATGGCACATAATTTACGATATAAGCACATAGTTTAACTAACATAACCATGGCACATAATATACGATATAAACACATAGTTTAACTAACATAACCATGGCACATAATATACGATATAAACACATAGTTTAACTTACATGACCATGGCACATAATATACGATATAAACACATAGTTTAACTAACATAACCATGGCACATAATATACGATATAAACACATAGTTTAACTCACATAACCATGGCACATAATATACGATATAAACACATAGTTTAACTAACATAACCATGGCACATAATATACGATATAAACACATAGTTTAACTAACATAACCATGGCACATAATATACGATATAAACACATAGTTTAACTAACATAAACATGTCACATAATATACGATATAAACACATAGTTTAACTTACATGACCATGGCACATAATATACGATATAAACACATAGTTTAACTAACATAACCATGGCACATAATATATGATATAAACACATAGTTTAACTAACATAACCATGGCACATACTATACGATATAAACACATAGTTTAACTCACATAACCATGGCACATAATATACGATATAAACACATAGTTTAACTAACATAACCATGGCACATAATATACGATATAAACACATAGTTTAACTCACATAACCATGGCACATAATATACGATATAAACACATAGTTTAACTAACATAACCATGGCACATAATATACGATAGCAGATGATATGAACTGTTTTAATGCCGCATGCCTTCATTACACGTACTTTTAATAATCAGCTAGGATAGTTTGATATTTTGTCAAGCTTTTTTGTGTGCATGCCTAAATGGCCTTGTTTTTCAAAATCTTATTTACTATAGTACTACATAATGACAACTGTAGATATTCTTTAGTGGTTAACATGCACTCGAAAGTAGAAAGGTACACCCGGATCCCGAAGCTACATTTTGAACTGATATATAGATCATAAAAAATCTTTCTTCACTACGTCAATTTTTTTTCTCATATATATAGTAACCATACCACAGAAAATTTGTTTACATTACAAATACCGTTTTGATTTAATTAATACGTTAATAGAAGCATCGGATTTAGAAAAATGGATACTTGTTTTAACTTTATTGCACGTATATTTACATACTCCTATACGTACTTCTGTTCTGCAACAACTCCATTACCAACAAGATTTAAACTCCTTGCCCTTAAGAGGAAAAAATAGTTAATATTACTTGTTTAAGTTACATGTCGTTAGTGATGTAGTTTCAAATGTCATTTCAAGACATGATGTTCACGAAGCGTAGTAACTTAATATGGTTTTCAGCTTATATGTATGATGAAAAATAAATGGATCAATTTGAATGTCGTTATATTGTGCAAAAGAATACTAGTTAGTGAATATAACACCTGATTTTGCCATAAAATCCGATTAAACATATGAATGAGTAAAGGATGTCACCGATTAGACATATGAATGAGTAGGAAGTCAAAACGATATTCTAACTATGATCTTTTAGGAATTTAAAGTTATAAGTTCAAATGACAGCAAATTAAAGTTTTAAAATGCCACACTGTAAAATAAAACAGCACTTTAGATTAATAGCGTATAGAATTGCACTCAAATTATACTATGATTTAAGGTGGTACATAACACTACAGGGAGATAACTCTGTAAAAATCAGCTGAACGTTTTAATCAGATTCTATTGTTTAGGAAATATTAAGCTTCTCAAAGATCAAAATAAGTGTTTGTCAAACTGCTATATATCCAATTTTCTGATAAAGTGTGTGGTTCAAATTTTTTGAAAATTTTATATTTTTGTCAAAGGGTTAAAGTTAATAATTTGTCAAAATTTTATAAAAATTAAACGTGCCAAATTAATTTTAGTCAAGGTGTTTGGTACCACCTTAAGTCATTAACTTTCTTTTTATTTGTATTTTCACGTTTCACATAAGAATATTAGAATTCTTCGTACAAACATTATGTGTTAGAAAACACTAAGATCATCTTTCCCTTGTGAATGACATACGTAACTGGATTAACACGAAAGAACACGGAAAATTTCCAGATCGATTCGTGTCACTCTCATAACAACTTCTATTTCCGGGATGATGTGAAGCATATTGTAATTGTATAAATGTTTGTATTGTCTTGATATTTTACAATCAGATTGTGAAGCAAATTATGACCGTATTTGTTCGATATCTTGAGAGATTTAATAATATAAATGTACGTAAAATGTTCTTTATCTCAGTACAAAGTGTGTATACAAAATGATGCTTCAATGAATAGCAAAACGCATCGAATTCAAATAGTGTTATAGCAATGATAATCATCCTCTGTTGGGCTCCTTCTATTGATTTTGTAAAAGGCGTGACTTAATACAGTTTTAACATGAGACAAATTTGTTTTTCAGTTTTTAAAGAAAATTTATATAAACGAAAATTGTTAATAACAAATATGTTCGTGTGACGAAAATTTAGCAAATTAGGACTAACAATATGAAGATCGATAAAAAAAAGCATTGAAAAGAACCACGTAAGGAGATTAACTTAGCCTGATCTTATCAACATATATATATACTTTATTACCTTAAACTTTACAGTTCACCGGTTTATACGTACTATAATAGTAATAGTTGCCATAAACATGTAGACAGAGAATGTTGATATTTTGAATAACAACTAAAAATTATATCAAAATTACCAAACGCCAAGGCAAAAGGGGGGAAGTCCATAAAAACTGACAAAATCAAACGTGAGACTTTATCAATCAACGAGAGGAACGGAAACCAACCGTCATATTACGGTCCTGACTTGGTACATGCATTTTCCGAACGTGCATATAACAACAGATATCGTACAACTGATATATGTAAATTTGTTTTAAATTCAGATTTTATGTTAATTATAGAAGTGAACACCATGCAGGCGTCGTCCATTTGAATAAAAACAAAATTAATATCAGAAAATATAAACATTCATATGTAAAATTGATAACAATTTATAAATAAACAAATCACTGTATATCTGAAAATCAACCAATAGTAAAAAGCAATTACTCATCTCCTGCAGACATTATTTATGTATGCACCAATATTTTTTTTCCATGTATAATTAAATGGGTGAAATTCATTTTATTAGTATTTATATTATTATTAGTACATGTGCACTATATGGCACTGAGTGGGATTACACGAACAGAAATTAAAAATAAAGACAAAAATTATTTTATAGTATGATAGCTAGACTTAAGATGTTAATACAAGTATTTCCGTTCGTCCGTCCTCCCGTCTTTCTTCCTTTATAAAAGGGTAGTTTTCATAGTGAAATGAACTCATTTTTTGAAGATTAGCCAAAATGTATGTTGTATAGATATGTATTTGACCCAAACATGTTACAATTTTATTTAGATCATGCAGTAAATTATATTTATAAACCATTTATTTGTAAATACCGCATATCTGCTCATTGTTTGAATATAGAAACTGGTAGATTTTATAATATTGAGAGACATCTGAGACTTTGTAATATGTGTGATAAACATGTATTTGAAGATTAATATCATTTTATTTTAGTATGTGAAAGTATAATGAGCTTCGAAAGAAATTTATTAAACCATATTATTGGAGAAAACCTTCGAATTTTAAACTCGTACAACTGCTATCTGTTCATAATGTAAAGGAACTTAACAATTTAGGGAAGTATTTATTCCTGGCCGAGAAGGCACGTAATTAAATTCATTTATAAATGCTTAATATATGTTCTATTTTATCATACTCTGCTGTACTGTTATATGGGTATACTTAATTATATGATTATTTGACTGATTGTTTAAATGTAGTATATATATTTCACTGATGTAATTGAATACATGTACTTGTAATATGTATATTCTAAAAGTTGTATTGCTTACAAATAAAAGATTATTATTCTACTTTCATATCTGCGTCATCTCCTAACAAAGTAAATGCATTGTAATGAAACTTTCATTATTGTTTCAATGTTTTCCATTTATAAATTGTATATAATACATATAAGAAAAGAGAAGTGTCTATTAACGGACCTTTAAGCTTGGTTTTGTTAATAATTTTGAATTTCGCATAAAAAATATTTAATTATTTCACCTAAGCTTACCATTTATCTAGTTTATTATGTATTTGGATCAGAGTTACTGAAAGTTTACCTAAATCTTAGTAGCAAAGAATTATTTTAAAACCCGAGTCCTGTTTGCGCAATGCTGTATAAGACATTTGTGTATAACTGTGAAAAATCTTACTTTGTGATCCAGCATCATATACATACAAACTTTATTACAAATTTCATATCACTTTAATTGCATACAATTGCAAGATAAACTTTGTCCACTGTAAGTGCACTGCAGATGTAATCTATTTATATATAACTTCAAGCATTCTGTCACTTTATGTCAAAATTTAGAATCGTATAGATCATGATCAGTTTTACGATATATATCAACGTGATCTTAAAGAAGACTAGTCCTAATATAAACCAAACCATCCATTGAATGAAATTTTTATCTACTGGTTCCATGTTTTAATATACCATCTTTAAACCATTTGCATAATTGATATGTTTTCCTGAATGAATGAAAATGTAGGAGAGGGATGTCATTGTGACAATAACCCAACAACACAATGAAAAAGGACATCTCAACCTTCAAAATTGTATATGGGCTACTTGTTATTGAATGACTTTTTAATATTCTAGTGGAGGGGACATGAGGATTTTTTTCGGGATTGATCATTTTCATCTGTTGCTGTGCATGCTTATATGTTAATTTTCACTTTAGTACACATCATTTGGTTCCTGCATTTGGTGTTTCAGAATATTAATCCCCCCATAAAAAAAATTAATGGTTGTCCCCTTAGCCTTGTTAGCCGCAGTGCCAAGATAATCCTTATATTGCAACATGCAGTTTTTCCCAACTAGGAGGTTCTTTTATGGGGATGTGGAACCTCACTGGTTACGTGTATGGCGTCTTTAGTGGACTTATTTCGAATGCACGGATTTTAATGATTTGTAATCTTTTTTAATTTGTTATACATCATCCGAAATTTACATTAAAATCTTTTTATACGAGAGGGTCTGGATGGGGTCATCAAATTCTGTACTCTAAATGGACATTTTTTTAAATAACGCTTGTTCTGTCTAATTTTCATGAAAATAACATTTTTTTTACCATTTATTTTTTCTGCGATTATTTGAATACGAATATACGAATACGAATAAGAATACTTCATTAAATTCAATTAAAGGGCCTGTTTTCTGAACATATACATATTATATGATTTCTTTATTCTGTATACATCGTTCACTTCTGTAATCAGTATTGTATTACCTAATTCTTTAGTGTTCCACTGTAATTCTTTATACTTTTGTTCCCTGTTATTCTCTATTTCTTTAATTTCTTTGCCCATTTTTCTCTATTCATAATATTATTTGGCCATTATTCTCAATTCTATAATCCCCATCCAAACCCTCATACAATCTACAGTTAAGTGGTTTATATATTTTCTAGTGATATCTCTCTTTTTATCCTGCAAAGGACAATTTTTCAACAACAAAAAAACAACAACAAAAAACAGATGAACACATATACATTGAATAAACAAAATCAAAAGCACATTATTTATAAAAAAAATCACTCTAGTTTTAATTGATAAAATTTTACTACATAAATATATTATATAAAAATCAACCGCAACATGCATCACACAAAATAGCAGTTCCCAAACATATTTGCTGAGTTTGGTAGAATCGTATTTTATCATACAGTCGATTTGTTAATTGATTCTTATTGTGCGCCCCTGCTGGCCGACTTGTATTTTGTACTCATATGAAACAGAATTTATGCTCAACCTTGTCAAAGATGAAAGTTAAAATAAAACACATCTTTTAGGTTTCTTTAATTTCTCTTTTAGACATATTGATGGTGTCATGTTATTCAATTGCCGCTATTATGTCATTTGTTCTGACGCAGCGTAAATCAAACACCAATCAATAATATATAATAAGCCACATACCAATGAGTACTCGCATCTCATATATCCCAATGATTTTGAGATAAAGGTTACTACCGAAACTAGTAGATATTCTTCATATCTCGACCTTTTCCGCGATATTGACATTGATGGACGGCTTCAAGCTATAATCTTTGACAAACGGGATGATTTTAACTTTCCAATTGTCAACTTTCCATGTCTCATCAGTAACATACATGTCAGTAACTGCGAGTACTCTCAGATCTGTACCTTGTGTCTTTTTCGTTGTGAGGGATGTATGAATACGTCCGGTCTTTTTGTAAGATGTTTTTCTGCTTATATCGTTCTGATGAGTTAAGCCATTTTCAAATGATTTTTATAGTTTGTTTTTATGTTGTACTGTTACATCACTGTCACAAGTTAGAGGGAGGAATTGCTCCTTCAAACATGTTTAACCCCTCCGCATTCTTTATGTGCCTGTCCCAAGTCAGGAGCCTGTAGTTCAGTGGTTGTCGTTGGTTGATGTCTGTCGTATTTGTTTTTCGTTAATCGTTTTGTTATAAATTATGCCGTTTGTTTTCTTAATTGAAATGTTTCATATTTTTTATGTCGGGGTCTTTTAAAGCCGACTATACGATATGGGTATTTCTCATTGTTGAAGGCCGAATGGTTGCCTATAATGCTTATATCCACTCAATTTGAACTTTGGTGGACAGTTTCTCATTGGCAACCACACCACATCTCCTTATTTTCATAACATAAAGTTTGAATTTTGGATCAGAGATTCACATATAACTTTATTTTTGCGTTCAGTTTTGTAATTATATTTGAGATCTGAGTTCAAGATATTAGTTTTCTTTCAGCCTTGGTTTGCTATATTTGAGATTTGAGTAACAGGTATGTCAGCTTAGTAAGAGTTTCTCATCTTTAACATTTTTTAGCATTCAGCATGTTTTTAAATTAATGATATTCGTTTTTTTCTTCTTTAACTGTTTTAAATGTTAATTATAGTCTTAATATTAATTGTAGGCATTATATGGACAGCTGGCAATGATACAAATAATTACTGACTGCAAAAACTAAAATTTATAATACAGATGGATCGATTGTGTCTATTTAGCACTTTTGATTCGATACTGCTTATCGTAGATCTGATTACTGCACAGACACATTTCAAACTATAGAAATGGATTGCCGGTATTTGAGAGTAACTATTACTTGCATCTCATTTTAATTGCTTAGATAAATATAAATGTATTAATTAAAACGTACATATTTATACCAGAACAAGATTAATTAGAAGAAAAAAAAAACAACACATGATCAAAGTATTGTACTCTGTAATTATATATTAAATCAAACGAAAACGTGTAATTATAAATCAAATCAAACGAAAACGTTATCTATTTGCTGCTACGATGTTCATTTTACTCTTTCATCAGGAAAAACTACTTGCCACTGGACGTTAAGCAACAAACAACCAATTAATCATCATGAAGCATCCAAGGTGTAAAGTCGGTATTTTAAACTAATTTGTTCGCTAGCCAATAAAGTTATAAATTGTTTTAGATACATTCATGTGATGTTGTAGGTTGCTTTAACACTGACATATATAAACATTTACATGTTGCCTTAAATGTACTCATTTTTTGTAATTAACAATTGATTTTTTTTTGTAAATTTTATTGGGGTGTAAAAGTGTTGACCATAGCAAATTATGTATGAAGCGCAAATGTGCGCACGATCAATGCTTTAAAAACTCTATTACATTCCAAAAAGAAGTATTAATTCCTTCAATTAGATTGTTATGCTTCAATAATGAGATAACGAGTTATACGTATAGCACAGTTTTCGTTTGTTTCCTAAGCATTGGTGTGATGTTGTAACGGGAAGCACGTGCTGTCATGAACGATGCATTTTATTTGGAAATGAAATAAAATTTTGGAATTCCTCACGATTGTTGTCTGCCACTCAAAATTACGGATTCTTGTGAACATGTATGTTATGTTATTATCAATAAATAACCAGTTTGAAGTAATAATTTGTTATATTATACTTCACGTAAAAATGCAATATTTTTATTGGCTTATACGATGGTGTTAATTTACTCTATTCTATGGTAAATACTCTATTACCCTTCACGGAGACGCTTGATCAAGTGTGCGCTTCATTAAATACGACTCTATCCTATGGCAAATACTCTATTACCCTTCACGGAGACGCTTGATCAAGTGTGCGCTTTATGAAATACGGATGGTTGTTATGGACGTCATAATTTATTACTTTGAATTTGAAATTTAATCGACAGTAATAACAGAACATTCAGTATAATAAATTAGATAACACATATCTGAGAGGGTGATAGAGCAGATTGCTACCCCTCGAAAAGACATTGTCAACCTTGGCTTCGCCTCAGTTGACAATGTTTTCTCGGAGTAACAATCTGCTCTATCACCCCATCAGCTATGTGTTATTTATATAATATTGTGTTTCGCGATAATGGATGGGGTCAAGATGTCACATTCTGTTTTTTAAACCTTTGCAATTACTTAACGTTATTGCCCACTTTTAAAATTTAACCAACATACATTATAGGTCAACGTATACGTATGATTAGTACACTTGTTAAACTCATTAAGTTTTCGCTAAAGTGGGCCATCGAAAATACCATGTGAAGGGATAAAGCAAACGTTAAAGTGGACAATAATGTAGGCGCTAAAATGTCAACTAGAAGGTAAGAGCAATGCGCTAGAACGTTATGGATACCACGCAACAGTAACATTTTGAGAATAAATTGGTGATGTCGAGATTATACCATTACCACTGAGAATATACAGGGTAGAATGAACGCATGGGTACGCAACAAGATTCGGATATTGAATTTAAACTGGTTTTGACGAGATTGAAAAAATGTTGATAAACCACACGTTGAATAAATTTCTTTCGGTGTAGTATCCATATCCATAAGGGACATTGTATGCAACCTTTCCCGTTATATCACCATAGAAACAGATTCAACCACAATAGTCATCTTCTCTCGATAGTAAAAGTTTCAAATTTTAAAAATCTCGATTAATCAGGCATTTTAAAGTTTGAAAATGTAATTATTCAGAGTAGATAAATATCGTAGTCAACAAGGTTCAATGGTTGAATCTATATCAATAAAAATGGAAAACAAATTCAATTTTGAATGTGAAAGAGGTGTTGGAGGTTAATAGTTATGAATTTACAAATCAGTAATTAATTGATTCGTAAGTCCAAAGTCCTCTTTACATAAATAACTTCAAAGTCCCCTTTACATAAATAACGTAACACAATTAATGAATCAAAAGACAACGGGTTTTCTTTTGATAATAATGACAATCAACCATCGTATCATTTTTGCATGCGTGTGGCTTTTTTGTTGTTGTTTGGGGGGGGGGAGGGGATTGGGGTGGCCTATTAAATATTTTTTATATATCATTTGGCAATATTTGTTTCTTTCTAGGAGTGAGTTATGGTCCGGAACACAAACGAATCTAGCTAAAGTTTAAATTTATATAATATATATATTGAACAACTATTTTTCCTATATTTCCCTAAACAAACATAAAAGAAAGAAAGGATACATAACCACTGTAGTACGATTACATTATTTTACGAATGTAACATACATAATTAAATGTTGACATTCAAGTGTCTATTTTAATCTCTTTGTGTTGTTAGATTGCTGTCAAATTTAATTTAACGTAAATGTATTTTCATATCTAAGCGCCTCAAATCTTGACATGTTGTGAATGAGATTTACAGAGGCAGCCAAACATCTGAAACCAATACGCGATGTCTAGATATTAACTTGGGAAATTCGAAAAATGTAATTTACGATATGGTTTTACTATTACAATGTATATGCAATCATACCGAGAATTTTAATCAAAAAATCGTATTGACAGGATTATTCATTCGAACTTTTTATACAATTCCAGAATTCGATGGTATAAAAACAACCACTAACAAGCCTTAGAATAAAAAACAGACATTTGAAAAAAATAATGACAAAAAAATGAAAACAAACCACTAGAGACTCATAAGAAACCCGAATCGCTCATCTCACAAAATATGCCATATTAATTAACGTAAAAAATTCAGGATAAAAAATATTTACAAAAGCTTCCCGGACAATAAAATGAACCAACACCGGTGTGTCCTACAAACATTAACAACCAATAAAATGATATGTTAGTTGTATGCAGACTGCTGTTAAGTTTCTTTCTATCATATATTGTCTTCGAGATAATTTAAACTCTCCAAGAACGCTTAAATTCATAATAGTCATTATCAAAGGGCAATCGATCGAATAAGGAAACGTTTGAGAGTTTTAATGGAAACATGTTGTTGTCCGAGCATTGAACTGCGTATCTGCTACAAGTTTAAAGATGTTAGACAATAAAACTTGCATCTCAACCCTATGTTCTAATGTAAGTTATGGTGGCAATGTTAGTAAGAATATCGTAAGATAATTCACATATTACTTATATGTTAACACAGTATGAATCTTTTACGTCATGTTCCGTTAAAATAATTATGTTCTGTTGTTTAAGTGGTGATCATACAGTTTATTTTATAGTTTTTACGATATACTATCTTGTATGGCTGATCATTCTGGTATTAAAAGTTTTTATTTATACATAATAGCATTCAAGACGAGATGATGATGGATGGCCGTTTAACTTCTAAGCTATTAATTAAATACATACACATTCAAGATGAGCACATGCTAATGCGATATAAATAGTCGAACTTTCTTTGTACTAGATTGACACGCTCAGCCGGATTTGTAAGGTACCAGTTCACAAGGTAACATTAGTCTTTGCTTTTACCTTTTTTCAATGCCGCGTGCTTAGCGAAGAAACAGCAAATACCAATTTTTAAAGTCTTTGAAGAGCAACATCTCCAAAAACAAGTCAATTAATAGTTCCAGTCAAAACGTTTTTAAAACTATATCGGGCTGCAAAGTTTGCTGTATATAGTTTCTTTCTATGGAAGCAATCATGATTATACGCAGAAATACTTAAATTAGTCGAGCAGAATAAATTATATAAGATGTCAATTGGTTGTATCAGTCATATTACCATACCATGTTTGTACACCTTGTACTTGTAAAATACTGATTCATTTTATATTGCGTTAGAATTAAAAACAAAATGTGTTGCTTTTTACAGTTTTTAAAAACTTTGTCTATCTATCATAGTGGTAAGGATATTATACTAAACTTCTTGACTTGGTAAATAATTCTTCAGTTGAGGGAATTACTCGTAAACGGAGTTGGTTAATGGTTTAGTCATATTAATATTTTTGTGGATGTTGTGTGTTTGCCGATAACTTTTGCTGTCAAAAGTATCTATCTATCTTAATTATATTTTGTTACTTCTTTAACGAGTAAGTTGATTGTTTCAGACATATTGGTACTTCAAATGATCTCGTAAAACTGGACGATTTTATTGAAAAAGTTTCTTTTTTAATAATGATTTTTGATTAAAATTCACCTCAAAAGCTAACAAAACCTTTAAACAGACTTATTAAGAAGGGATATAGTTACGATACTGTTGTCAGGTCATTGAAGATTGCATATTTTGGCTTTAATATTGATTCACTTGTAGGGTCTTTGCATCGGAATTAAACATATTTATTCTAAAACCAGTTGTTGGCATGACACGGGTTATGTTCTTCTCATATATTTTATGATGGTATAATACTAAACTCATAACAGGAGGGATTGTGCCTGATATTCATATGATTAAGACATAATCTTTCAATCAGTTTAATTGAGGTCTGGAGCTGGTATGTCAGTAACTGCTAGTAGTCTGTTGTTATTTATGTATTATTGTCATTTTGTTTATTTTCTTTTGTTTCCTATTCTGTCTTTTATTAAATGACAAAATCAAAAGCTCAAACACATCAAACGAATGGAAAACAACTGCCATATTCCTTGTGTAGAAAATGGTGGATTAAATTATCTATATTTCAAGATAACTGACAAATACTCTCAAATTTGTAAATTTAAAGCTAATAAATCGCAGAAGGGGTCAATTAATGGTTTGAACTTGAACGCATTTTTGTAGATATGTAGTTATCAATCTAGCTGGTCACAGGTTGTGCCTTTTTTGTGTGTAATTTTTGTTCAAAAAGCTTATAATTGATTAAAAACGTCACATGAAGGCAAACTAATTCATATTAGGTGTCGTATGACAATTTTAAGGTACATAAAGGGTATATATATCTTTGCATTGATTCTAAACATAAAATTTGCTGTACTTAATATGGTTTTAAGAATCTTACTTGGATTTTACCGTTATTCATTATTTTTAGCAATGTCGATCTTGTTTGTTGATGGAACAAAATAATATTAACAAATGTATCATAAACACCCTATATGAATTAATTCTTTGAAGTTTTAATTGTTTTTTTTTTTACGGATAAACGACGTTTTATACACTTATAACCTTATACTTGCCTTCGGTCAGATTAGTTAAAAATGACATGTGGTAGTATTGCCAATAAGACAACTATCCAACAGACTTAAAAAGAAGTAGTAGTAAGCAGTTATAGGCCATCGTACGGACTTCAACAATGAATGAAACGCATACCGTCTAGTCGGCTAAAAGAGGCCCCGACATGATAAATGTGAAACCCAAACGAGAAAACTAACGGCCTAATTTATACAAAACAATTTACGAAAAACAAATACGACAGACATGAACCAACGACAACCACTGTACTACAGGCTCCTGACTTGAAACATGTACATACAAAATGTGGCGGGGTTAAACATGTTTGTATACGCTCAACCCTCCACTAACCTGGAACAGTAGTGTAACAGTACAGTATAAGAAACAACTGTAAAAATCATTTGCAATTTGCCTAACTCAAAAGATTGGTACGGGGCACAAAAACAACTTATTACATATAATCAATAGACACAAAGCAACGAAATAAGAGTACTCACAGTTACTGAAAGCTAGTTGAAAGCCAACACAACTAGTAAATGAATCAAGTTCGCTAAGAGAAAAGACCTTCTTTTATCTCAGATAAAGAAAAAAAAAACTTACCTGAGGTAAACTAAATAAGGCACTGAGTATCCAAGATATAATTATCATGATTTTAACTCGTTTTGGAGCTTTGTGACGACTTATAGGGTCCATAATCACGCAACATCGGTCCAGACTGATCACAACTATAATATATGTGGACGCAAGTAAACCAGTTGCTGTACCAAATTTTACTATTTTACACATAACGTTTCCGGCTAACCACTGGACTGTTGAAGCCCAAACCGCATCTACTCCCATTATAAAAAATGTAATTAACAAATCGGCCACTGCCAAATTGACAATTAATGTATTTATTGTTGATCTTCTCTTCCGTATTCTGTACATTTGGATGATGGTTGCTGTGTTTCCTATCAGGGCCATTAGAAACAGGAGACCAAATATAATAGTCCTTGTCATAAATGCTTCATTGAATGTTGGTGGCTGTTCTGTTCTAAGTGGCCATTTTGAACTTGTAATAAATGTAACGTTTTCATTAAAAATACTCGTAACATTGTACGTAAAATTCCTATCCATGGCACTTGAATGAAGAACTTTTTCTTTAAAATTGATCAAATACTCTTCCCAAAGAAAACATGTTATGTAAAACTAATCAAAGTTTTCTAACAGAAGTTGTAGAATTTCTCAATGTTGGATGGATCTTTTACTTTTAGTGAATACGTTTTCTTCTTTAAGTTATCACACTTAGATTCTAAATCCGATCAATATGCTTTAGATAATAAAAAGAGGAAATAAAATATCCTGTATGTTAAATCATATTTATATTCTTACACTATGACAAGCCATTGATTCGCTACTTAGTTTTATTTTCCGTATAAGGCTTATGTATAACGTTATTGGTCAAATCCTATAGCAGCTGCTTGATTGACATAAACCACGTTATTTCATGCCAGTTAATTAGAGATCAACTGTATGATCAAACAAACGAACAACGAACAATAAAACACCTAACACGATGTGTTTCCAATGTCACTACTAGAAAGTTTGATTTAAACATTACAGTTAGTAATTGTCTCTTGTGATATTTATATAAATGTGTGAATGAAGAACGGCCATCTTATTATAATTAAAGTTTGCAACAATACAAGGACAAACAATAAACAGCCTCGATTACCGAAGAAAAATATTTCAAAACGTCCGGTAAATTTGTTGTTAGGCGAAAGTATTTCTTATTATATTAGACGTGCGGAGTAAAACAACCTTTGTTATGACTGTTACTTTCATGTTATGGATATAAAAAAGATGGACATGATTGCTAAGGTGACGACTATCCGACATGAATGTATTTATTTTTCACACTTATGATGATCATAGAGTCTCGGATGTTAACGTACGTAACAATCACACCAAACTTTACCGATCTAAGCAATTGGTTAAACACTTTTAATAAAATTATAAAAAATCAAGGGTGTTATTTTGGAAGTAAGATATTTACATCTCACGACAGGAACCTGTATTTTTTCAATATCAAAATTCTATGCCATATGAAAAAACGAAACGTGAAAATTCATCAATTCTAGATCTGTTTCATTCCGAGTACCCAATCCGCTATATTACGAAGCACTGAGTTGTAGCTTTGTCAAATATTAAACTTTGTAAATCTTTTATCATATATTTACAAAGATTTAATTAAAATATAGGTTATGGGTGTATTTTATATAGTCTGAAACGGATTTTGACAAGACTTGTTCTAATATCAAAAACTAAAGGCCATAAAGAGCCTGTGTCGCTCACCTGGATCTATGGACTAAAATCCCTTTTTTGTTGATCATGTCTTGCTGATTTATACGGTTTGCAGAAAGCTAATGAACCAGGGTTATGTCAAAGAACGTCTCGTCCTTATTCTGAAAAAGTTCAACAGAAGATACCAAGACCTTGTTGATAAATATTCCGTATCAACTTCGCAAGTAATACATGATGGTCTTGAAGTATAGATTCTAGGTACAGACGTTGTTTATCATCTTAATTACGTGTACAAGTGTTCTTTCATTTGTCTTTGTAAATGATTAACCTTAACTGTTTTATCCATTTTTAGTTATATCCTTTTGGTGTGGCTCGGTACTTATGCATCCCGCCAATGAGTTGTTGTGTGCTGTGGTCAATTGTTGTATTCTTGTCTTTCATTTTTGCTTTTGTGCTTTGTCTATATGCCATTTTGTTTTTCTTTGTTGACATATTTGTTTGTTTTTTTATAGTGATTAAGTTTATAACACAATGTTGACTGCTTTACCCCTAATTTTGACATTTTTACCTATTATGTCTGTTTGTTTTGTTCACACATTGTTGTCAATATAATGGAATTTTATGCGACTGTCATACAAGTGAGAGGTTTAGCAAGCTATAAAACCAGGTTTAATCCACCATTTTCTGCATAAGGAAATGTCTGTACCAAGTCAGGAATATGACGGTTGATATCCATTCGTTTGATGTGTTTGAGCTTTTGATTTTGACATTTGAGAAGGGACTTTCCGATTAAATTTTTCCTTGGAGTTTGGTATTTTTGTTATTTTGCCCAAAATGAAAAAAAAAGGTGAAAAAAATTGCCATTTAAGTGCCATTCTCCTATATGGAGTCGACTGACAATTACAGCAGAGACACACAACACTTGATCCTGACAAGTGAAAGTGTTTTTTTTCAACAATAAGTAACAAGTAAGAACGGAAGAGATTGTTTCAGTGAAAATTGTAACCTTTGACTTTTGTCGTCACGTAATAAAATATTAGAGCAGTCGTAAAATGTAAAGTGCAGTAACATATATAACGGTCTTACATAAGCGTCTCCTATCTGGCATTATACCCATGCTTAAGAGGGATGGATGTCTGTTTGGATCTTTGGTATGGATGTCTGTTTGGCTCTCTGGGATGCATAAATACGCAGCCACGTCTGGTCAGCTTTGGGACGACAAAACTGGGCGTATCGAACTATCTGCACATAAACTCCTGGCAACTATTATTTTGCAGGATCTGTGGGGAGGTCTGTTGCAAGTAAAAACGTCCTTATCTAAAATAACACAAATTTCCCAGTGGCAGTCTTAACATTTTCGGCCTTTCATCCAGTTGTACTCGTTTGTAGAACCTTTCTTTTCATTTTTGGTGATTGAAATCAAGTCTATATTTTAAATAAATATAAATTGCACATTGTGTAAATTTAAAATAAAAGTTTATTATTTTGGTGCGTGCGAATCCCTTTTTGTGGATTAACCTTCTTCAAAAACACTCAAACCAAAATATGTGAGAGCCAAGGATGTAAAAAAAAAAAAACTTAAAAAAGGTGAGTTTTGTGAGCAGATAATACTGGTTTAACTCTTCAACATGTTGTGCTTGTACCACTTAAGATTATCTGGTCCATTTGTTTGTATGTCTGAATTTTCGGAGGAATCATGTATAATTGATGGTTGATGTGGTCTGTTGTGTTATGCGGTATGTTTTGTGATCCCGCTCATCCCTATTTATATATAATGTATAATATATTGGTAAACACTTTAAACTATTTTACTTACGCATATGTTTAGTTTAACTACATGTACAATGTACATGTATATGGTTGAACAATACAGTCTTGTTTTTAATTTGTGGTATGATAGATAAGGTCTGCACTTTGGTCCGATTATTTCCGATATTGCAAAACTGCTTGAAGGATGCACCATTTTAAACTGCATGATTAATCTACTAATGATATACTTAAAGAAAATTTGATTACTCTTAACAAATCTAACATCAACACGTGTTTATTAGCGCAGCCTTATCCAGAAACCTCATCTAGACGTATAGCTGCCGATTTATAAATGTGTGTGTGTATTTACGGAATTTTCTATTTACTTAATGTTTAATCTTGATCTTGAACGGACTTTTTCTGAAAAACAAATTTAAAGGTTGTATAGTAATTGTCTAGAACTTTTATTATGATTTGGAATCGTGTTCATTGTTGTAGTTCGTAAACTGATCTCTAATTGTCTGTGTTTCTTGGACTGCCTGATCGTGGTTTACCCGTAAGCTTTATAATTTATTCATCTTCACAGAAATTTGAAAAACAAAAATAAGACGAAATATCATCAAAGCTTTTTTTTCTTTTTTTAACAATTTCGCGCACTTAACAGCCCCGAGTGCACACAAAGATCAAAACTATATCTCCTTAGGGAGAAAAAAAAAATATGTTAAATACATCAACGAAGGTTATTTATAATTGAGTACAGATAGACTACAACTATGGCAGACAGATTATTTTTTTGTATCTTATATTGCAGACACTGGACAACTAAGATAAACATTTAATTCTAACAAAAGCCAACAAAGACAACGTTGATAACATTGTAATCTTATTATACACTAAAGGCGGCCAAGATTAAATTATAGGATAAAATGAGTTTAACAGTTATATGCTCTCACGCGTCACTGGTTATAAAGCTTGATGGTATCAAATGCAGACATTTGAAACGTTATCCCTAAAATGTTCGAAGAAAGTGAGATGCTACTCTTCAGATTATTAAAATTGAGTTTAAACTTAACTAAAAATCAAAAGTAATTAAAAACCAATTGTTTAGAGAACAATTGAAGGTCTTTCCACATTACACATCTACATAATTGATAAAAAGCTATTTCCAGGTTTACTCTGAGCGTCACTGATGAGTCTTATGTAGACGAAACGCGCGTCTGGCGTATTAAATTATAATCCTGGTACCTTCGATAACTATTTACTAAAAGTTACTATTGGCATCCGTTCATACTCATTTAAAAAAATATATGGTTTCTACATGCTTTTGACTTAAATATGGGAGATAATTTGCTACTTCCAGTTAAGAAAATGTCATTTCCGGTCTCATATGATAGCTTACTTACCATTGATTCCGAAAATATGTGGTTTCTATATACTTTCCATTCAAATGAGGGAGATAATTAGCTACTTCCGGTTTACAGAAGGCGATTTCTGGTTTCATTAAAAGGTTATTGTATGCTGATTCTATAAATATATAGTTTCGCAGTATTTTTTCATTGGATAAGTGCAAAAATAGCTACTTCCTGTTTGCAAAAGGTCACTTCCGGTGTGATATTTTTCAAGGTCATGTGTCACTCAACCCTTTGCAAAAGACACTATGGCTTTATCATGTACCAGAATTAAGTTATATTCGATTAACACTTAATTTCAACATTTTAGGGGCAATAAATACAAGATATTATCAGATCACTTCGGACTGATGTGCCATTTCTTCGTCTCAACAACCCAAACATTTAGCATCAGTTGTTTTATGTTTAGCTTTTATAGTATAAGATAGGATGCACACACAAGCAAAGGACGAACACCGGTTTTCGCCCTGTTCGATCCACTTTAAAACCACACCTATTAGAATATATGTTGATATTGTCTTTCGTCTTGAATATGCATGAAACAATTGATATTCTTTTTCCACGGTCGACTATTTCAATAAATTTTATTATGTCGCGAATCTCCATTAATTTATCTACACAACGGAATATTAATACAACACACATATCTTTGCTGTCTGAACTAATTCACGATACGCTTCCAAGTAGGCCAACTGTAAGCCATACATTGAGTTTACAATGATTTAATATTCAATTTAGAGATCTATATCGCACGAAATACTATTTATTTATATCTATATGTGTCTCCATGAAAAAAAAACAACATATCGCTCATTTCGTTAATACATCAAAGATGGGATAAAAAAAATTATTCATTAATTGTTGTTCGTTTTACGTCCAGTAGCAAATATTTCATTCATGTTCAGGACGAGAGAAAAATAATTAAAACAATTATAGATTTGTTTGATGAAGGTATTGTTTGACCGTTAAATTTGAACTGTCACTGTAATGCCAATTTATTGAGAAAAAGGGAAACTTGGCTTACGGTTGGCATACTTAAAAAGCTGGCAAAAAATAATTCAGATAGTAATGGTAGGTGTTTAATACGCCATTGTGTAGAATAAATTAATGTAGATTTACGAAATGATAAGTTTCATCGCAACTGATTGTCATTTTACAAACATATAATATGATTCCCTTTTGTTAAATTAAGGTATATAGATACAAGTATCACAAAGACAAGATTTGTGCGCAAATATCCAACAAACCAATCAATATGCTTAAAACAATTATTTTGAAAACACAATTCAAAATCAATGAACAGTAATAAACAGAATAAAAAAGAAATCCCTATTTGGTCTTTGGAACAGTCTTCGGCTTCCAAAAATACGCAATTTACAAATGCAGAAAAAAAACACTTTTTTTTAATAAAACCTCACCAAAGATGACAATAGCTCATTTTGTATTAGTCTGCATGATATTAAATATTGTGTTATATAAGATTTACAGTAGCATACATAAAGAAAATAGTCCATATAGTACGAAGCTTATAAGTCTGAGTGAAATGTTTAGCTTTGTAATAGTATGTGAATAAGGCACATAGGAATTCAACAGATGTCAAATTTAAAATTGTTCTTGAAATGCCCTCCATTTATGAAGTAGTAAAACATAAATATTTTAACATGAACTCAACTATAAAACAGACTGGTGACTCAGTTAAATAGATTTAAAGTTTCAAATGCAAATTTGAAGTAAGGAAGACAAAAATTTGATTTACTTTCTTCAAGAAAAGTATTACATAAGAAAAATCTTTAGAAAAGTATTACATAAGAAAAATCAAGATTGCTCAAACTGATCATAAAAATTACATGCATGTATCCAGGCTTTTACTAAATAATCATGTTGATGATAGCTGTGAGATTTTTCCCTTGATGTATATGTTATTTGGTTTTCTATGTTGTGTTTTGTGTACTTTTGTTTGTCTGTTTATCTTTGTCGTTTTTAGCCATGGCGTTGTCAGTTTATTTTCGACTTATGAGTTAGAATGTCCCTTTGATATCCTTCGCCTCTCCTTTATTTACATTCCATTTTACATATGATTTTTAATTCAACAGACATGTACGGTAAAGGGTAGTTCTGAAATTTGTTTTTATGTTTAAAAACATATAAAATGTGGTATGATTGCTAATGAGACAACCCTCCATCAGAGATCACATGACGTAAAAATTAGATACCATAGGTAACTGTAGGGCCTTAAACAATGAGCAGAACCCATGCCACATATCAAGCTATCAAAAGCCCTGCAAAACTATTCAACGAGAAAATTCACGGACTGGGTTTTGTACAAAGCAGACCACCTGATGAATTTCACGAAAAGGGGTAATTGTTTAAGACAAACAATAACTTGTTTAATAAACTTACTCTACTTAAAAAAAGTAGAATTATTTTTAAAATCCTTATGTTATTATTCCATTACAAATTTAGAAAAAAATATCATATAACATTGGAATCTAACATTATTTGCAGAAAACCACTTGTCTTAAATTCCAAATTCACGAAGAACTAATATGTCATACTTTTTAAACAACAAATGTTAATCACTAATGCAACCTATTAAAGCAAACAACTATAATTATATTCAATTCTGTGAAGCAAATTGATTTCAAGCTCAAGATAGAATAAAATGGTCAGTCATCACTATCATCCTCATCTACATCATAGTTAATTAGAATAAGTCTTCCATTGAACTTTTTTGTGGTGGTTTTGGTTCCTATTTTACACTTGCTATAGAATATGGATAACTGATCGGAAATCCCTGCATCTGCGGATTGAATGCGTCAGATATCTGACAGCATTAGCACTTTGAAAAAAGGCACTGATGGCACATCAGTTATATTGGATAGGAATATGGAAACTGAGGTTGACACACGGGAAAAGTTACTTTAGCTGTTTTCATGTTGAGAGATTCCTCCTCGTCAAGTTTGAAGATTCTGTCGGCGGAATGTTCCAGGATAGAATCTTGTTTCGGCTTATTGTAGTTAACAGCCTGTGTGAATTTCAAATGTCTCTTCCATTTTCAGTTGCTGCTTCACCCTTAAAATACGTTTTTAAGTCAATCAAAATGGAAAAAAAGATACCAGGCTGATAATTTTGTTCGCGAAACGCTCGTTATCTATATTCTAGGGTTTGTAGGTTTGAGTCTTTCCCTCATATTGCTGATAAAATTGTTTTTTCTGTTCATCGTGTACGTTAAAAGCATTCTCTGTTCCTCTGTCGTTTTCGATATTTCTGCTTGAATTTTCCAAAATCCCCTTGTTTTCTCCTTTCTATAATATACCCCGGCTGCTTGTCAACCTGGCCACAGTAACTTATTTGTCATGTATGGAAGTTTTTCACAGGATTGGTTGTTCTTATTTCCGCCTGACTTGTGCCCTGTTTCGTGGCAACTTGTGCATCTTCTTGCTTACTCTTTTGCTTTTTCTACTAGAATCATTGTATTAAGTTCTGCTTCTGAATGATCTAGCTGGCGTTTTAGTGAAGTGGCTGTTGCCTTTATTGCATTTTATATTTTGCTCATACTTGGCTTTTCTACTGTTTTTCGTTGAGTGGTAAACTCACAAGACAAATAAGATAATTCACTGACATCTTTCTCAATCGTTAAAGCATTTTGCAACTCTTTTTCTTGCCGAACAATCAAATAAATGTTTGCCTATTTGAACATAATGACATTATCCTTATTTACACGAATACACATTAAACTACGAATAGTGTCAAAACCAGTTTCCTGATTACTGATGCATAAGACTGAAATTCTGAACCAATTTCGACTGAAACGATTTCTAAAAACTTAATTCATCCATTATCAATTTAAACTAGAGCACACATAAAGTTATGTGACAATGAGCTGACAAAAGAGGAGTGACTTAGTAACTTAGGTTACAGAAAAGTCAAATGCAGGGCTAACTGTATGCTCTTCATGTTCTACACTTACCTGTTTTACAATGTTCTCATATTCATTGAAAACTATTTTTATTTTAGACAGCCATCACTGTATCATAAGGAAATTAAAAAACAAGATAGGGAAGGATAGAGTATGCCGCCTGGCAATGTCTCATTCGTTACTTATGTAATCAGAATTATTTAAAAAGATTTTGCTTCACAAAGAAAATAAAAACTAACCATTAAAGCTAAAGAGAAATTAACTGATCAAACTCTAGCTAAATTGACTTGTTTCTTCACAATGTCGAAAATATTAGTCCTTTTTAGAATACACTGTTTTGATGAAGTTTCTGTCATTCTAACATCTGGTCACAAAAGATATGGATACTCTTTCGTGGTTAGGGAGTTTTGGAAATTCAATGTTATGCATCAAAGGCAAATAATACCAATAATCTAATGCAAAGAACGTTTGGAATTGCCTATTTTGACATTATTGATGGTCCCCCAAACGGACTTCATTTACCTAATATTTTCATTGACTAATTGCATGAAACCGATGTACACCGTAATGTGTTTCTGATTCCTAGAGATGTTGATGTTATGGTTAAGTATGAGTGCAATCATTGGCGATTTACCGAAGTAAATCATAGAACTTTATTTTAATTTTTATATTTTTCATATTTAATTGAAATCTGTACATTTGTTAGTTAAAAATCAACATGTACAGGTACCTTACGTTAACATTAGTAAATTACATATGTATACAGCAGTTAGGATTTGTTAGTAATATACATACAATTTTACATACTTAAAAGAACTATATACCATGTCAGTAATATCAAATAAGAAGCTAACCCTTTAAGATTATCAAACATAATTATCTAATTTAACAAATGCACAGGTTATAAAAATATAGAGTTTGTGTTGTTTTAGTCGTAATATGTAAAGATATATATTTTAAGTATGTCTGTAGAATTTTTAGAAATCAAATAATGAAACAAAAAAACAAAAAAACAAAAACAAAAACCAAAAAATAATTGAAAGAACAAAAAATCAAAGAGAATAACTTAGATAAATTTGGCTATTTGTTTTAGGTATTTTTGTCATATATCTCTTTAACTGTTTCGGTACTTATACATCCCTCGGATTTCAAATGTTTGACTTTGAGCGTTCCTGATGAAGGTAAATCCAGAAAAGCGCTTCGGACGCATGAAATTATTAAACGTGTTGTTTTCAATTTTTTACAACATGAAATACGATTACTATTTCAAATTCCTTTCAACCCTGAACTGATCTTTTTTCTTTTTTTTTTTTTTTTTTTTTAAACAGTCTTTTTAAAGGAGATTTTCAGACTATTCACATGAGTATACCGAGTTAGTTATATGTGATGCAGTAAATGATATTTCACTTTCCTTTAGTATGCGAAATTACAGAAGTAATGTATTCAGAATGCAGAGAATTGTGCGTGATTGATGGCATACATATATACATGGTGTATTGATGCAGCAAACACATAATTTACTGACAACCCTTAGTTACAGATTTAATGATTTTGGGAAATATAAGACTGGGTTGACATAGAAATGTGTAAAAAAAAAAGAAATGTAAAGTTAAGAGTGAATATAAAATAAAGTTTTCTTATTTGTCATCTTATCTAATTGACAATTTTCATCGTTGAAATTATTTTTTCATGACAAAAATATATATGCGTTTTAGCGGTTATATCCATGAAAATAGTAGGGTTGTTAAGAAGTCATTTCTTTTTTATTTTGATTTTATGATAAGTTCAAAGATAGATAAATTATGATCATCTTTTTTTTTTTCATTCTCAAAGTACTGGTACAATTGTTCAGGGATGGTTATAGAAAATAGTGTCAGTTTGGTAACTTCAACTCGCATATATTTTGTATGCATAATTTCAAAGGCTAAGCTGATTGCATAATGCTCAATAACTCTTCAGAACCCAAAATAAAATTGAGTTGTTTAGCCATGTTATGTTCATCAATACCTGTGTGTTTGAGCAACCAAGAAGATTTGTGCCAAATAAACAATTGATCTCCTCGGTTAATGGCTTAAAAAAGTCTGGGTTTATTTCCTTTTCTTTCCTTTTTGAAGCTTGTTCTAATGTTTTTCTGGTGAAATTAAATGATATATCATTTTATTACCATCTGATGTAAATGTATGTCCATATTTGTGGTATTTTAATGTTTTGTCTATTCTACTGATAATACCGGGTAGTGAGGATTGCTCATTTTCATTCCCATTCAGAACATCTACTAGGTAAACATCTCTATCCTAATAAAGCCAGAGACCATACCCATGTCGAAGGTAGTTTTATTCTAGTATTTTTCTTTATTTTGATGGCCATCGATAAAGTTTTTAACTTCAGGCTCATTTATCTTCAAAATGGACTGTTTAAAGTGTGGGTTTTGGGAACATTGTACCTGCAGCTCGGGTTGAATGTTTGCTGATGGATTCTTAGTGTCTGTGTTCTTTAAAGGTGTTTCACTGTTTGGAATCAATGTTATCTCCATACTTTTTGATGTGGATGCAGATATTTTTGTGTTCACTAAAGATTGTTCTGAGAATTCTGTGACGTTATCAGGTATTATGTGGAGCAAATCCTCAGATAAATCCTCATCATAGATGTCCCCCTCAAACTGATTCATATCGTCCAGATTGGACCATAGACATTGAAGACGAAACTTTGGAAGCTCATATATTTCCAAAGCACACTTGAAGCAGACGTCAATAATGGATTTATGACTTATAAAATATAAAAATTAAATGAAAGGAAGACATGATTTTATAATTTGTATTTTATACTACTTTAAAGAAATTGTTAACGACAGAAATGTAAAATTAACGATAGCTCACTAAAGGTCACGTAATTCGTAATTGAAATGTATATGCAATACAGAAATATATATGTCATGCAAAACGTCATTGGCAAAAGCACATGTAGTCCGGAAGTGAGCGGATTCTTAAGCGATAAAAAATTGAAAACAACACGTTTAATAATTTCATGCGTCCGAAGCGCTTTTCTGGATTTACCTTCATCAGGAACGCTCAAAGCCAAACATTTGAAATCCAAGGATGTATAAACGTATAGTATATAATTACAGCAGATCGATATCTGATGGGTTGGTAATGTATAATAGGACAACCAATTGCAGAATAAATATCAATCACGACGTTACATTGATATATTATATACGTTTAAAATACTAATAATATGTCTGCATCTGATGTAAAAATTATATGGTTAGGTGCAATTTGACTACTTGTAAATTGGCCGTATGATCTCTATATGTCATTTTGTTTGAAGGGTGTTGTTAAGTTGCTGTATAATATGAAGGACTTTAATCCTACTAATTGAATAGGTTGCGAAAAAATTGTTTATACATAAATAGGAAAGCGTTCAAATTACCTCTCGTCTGAATTTCTTAATGCTCAAAAGTTCACCATATGGTAACTAAAAACGATGGTAGTTTACCGATGTTCAGATTTCGTAAGTCCATTAGGAATTCCAAGAGACAAATTAAGATAACAAACAAAAACTGAGTAAATCGCATGAACTCAAAAAGTAGCGAGATCAGATGTGTCGACAGGGTAAGCGTCTCATGCTATGCATGCATCCACTGACATGCAAATTCACATTCAGTCAAAATGCCTTAATCGGGAAAAAGAACATGTTCGCTTTAATAATAGATCAAACGACTTTACTGCTGAGAACTGGGAAGTTGACAATTTGAAAGTTGAAATCATCACGTTTGTCATAGATTATTGTTCAAAGTCATCTATCCGTGTCAATTTCGAGGAAACGACCAAGCTTTTTAGCATACATTTTATTGTCGGTTCTATTATTAAGGATTAATTCACTAGGATATATAAGATGTGAGCATCAATGTATCTATTTTTGTTTTTAAAAGATTCTTTATGAATTCTTCTTCATATGAGTACAAAAATAAATCTGCCATCAGTGGTGCATAATTAGTATTCATTGTTATACCAACTATTTGCTGAAATTTAAACTCGTGATGACTGGATTCAATTTTGAATTGTTTGTGACGTTTTCGTTTTTATTTTACAAGACGTAAATCCTATATCTCCTTTTATTATTTGTTATCATAATTTGACAAACTTGTTCATATTCTTGCCATTTTCTATTTGAATTACAAAATATATTTGATCGTCTTTTTAATCGGATAGCAATTCATCAAGAAGGTTAAGTTAACCAAAGCAGACGTCTAGTACATCCCCCAAGACGGACCAGTGCACGTACCGTATGATCAGACGGAGTAAATTATACATCCTTCAACAACAGAAAAACATCAGTGCCTTAAAGTCAGATATATTGTGAAGACAAATTGTAAATAGTGATAAATTCAAACGAGTCTACCAAATATTTTTGCAAATCTTATAATAAATTTTATCAATGGCAATATTCAAAGCAGATTCCTCCTTGAGGGGTATAATCGTGACCCGCACATTTATAGCATTAATTTATAAGCTGGTCGTTAACCTTAATGATAACAACTCATTCTGATTATCAAAGAAATCAACATAATATCATGTTTGTCCCATTATGACGGCATCTGACAAATTCACATTATAAAAAACTAATAAAAATATCACGGTAAATTATAACAAACCGGGCTTAATGTAAGTCTATCTTAGCAAATATACGCTACGTTTATTTCATTATCAGGTTTGCGTAATATCTAGGATTACTTAGCAAATAGCCACCGGTGTATATACATATTGTACCAGCAAATATGTACAAATTCAAGAAAAGGTTTATGGAAGTTTGCAGTTGATGTATGTCAGTTAAGATCAATTTATTTTACCATTTCAAATACTGTCAATTCGGAAATCATTGTGATGTTTTTATTTATGCGAATGATGCAACTGCGTTAGGTTCGCAATAATAAAAAAATAGAATTCTGATATCTGATACACATATACTGCAAGCATTTTTTTCTGAAATCGCAATGATTAATCTCGCATGTTTGTCCATTCTTCAAAAATCGCACTTGTAAATTATTTCTGTATTCACAGCACACAGGTCCTTGTTTGGCTCCAATGAAGAGTTAAATGAAATTCGGCAATAACCAATTGTTTATTCTTGATTTAAAAGGACGAATCCAACGAAGCTTGGGTCGTACCAAATATGTTGTTGATTTTCCCAATCGACTTATTTCATTGTAAATGTCACTTGGATTCGATAACAATAAGTTTACGCAATTACATTATGGTCGTGCCCCTTCATTGAAGGTGTACGAACAGTTTTTGCAGATATGTTCAGTGGAAAGAGTTTTTAACATTCTTTAAATAATCACATCGAAAGTTTCATTTGAAAGAATAGTAAACTTTCAGAGGTAATATCAATTCATTGGAAAATTATTTGTACACTACTATAGATTCTGATGCTTATTTCACGTAAAATCTTTCGTGGAAAAATAATGTCTTCCTCTGGAGTAGATTAATTATTCGCGGGTAACAAATTTAAATCATGTAGTCTCATAAAACATCAATTATTATTATCAGATTTTCCTGAATATTTTAATATCATGCTATTCAAATTGAACTCATGGATATAGCATACTTGTATCCTACGTATCGGGTCATGTACATGCAAAATGTACGTTGAAATTATGTATGAAAACAAATCGCGGCTGACAATTGTTAACGAGTAGCAAATTGGGAATATGGCAGTTGTTTTTCACGTGTTCCATTGATAGATAGCGTTTGATTTTGTCAGTTTTTATGGACTTTCCATTTTTGAATTTTTTTTATAGTTTGGTACTTTTTCATTGTATAAATTACTAAACATTTTATGGAAAGGAATGTCCCCAAAGTGTTGATCGTTATAGATAATGGATAAAAGAGATGTCCGGTATACGTCAACTCTACAGTATCCACATTTCCATTATAAATACAGAAAAAAAGGTGCATGTGTGCCTTAATCAAGTTTGGTTTAACTCAAATTGTCCCGTTGTAATGGGAGAGATAACAATTCCAATGGGACATTTCATTATGTCTGTTATCAAGAGCACCATAAAAACATATACATAAGTTTAGAATCGTCGGATATACGTCAAAGAGACAACAACCAAACGACACAAATAACCAATTTACTCGTGTTTCCATGACCGAGTCTTTCTTCGTGTATTTGTCGACTTGGTTGTCCAAAACGTTTTCTCTTTTTATCAATTTCATTTCTCCTGTGTAAAAAAAGTTTTTCCATGAATAACTGTAGTATTTTACTTTTATTTTGACCCAAAAATGTATAAAAAAAGTGACGGGATGAATAATTTGTTTTCATAAGGGTAATCCAATCAACAAGTACCGGCGGACTATTTAAACTTTAGATAAGAAGATTGATAATTAGTTACCTACCAACAATCAATTTAAATCATTACTTTTTAGTGAGATGATGCTGCATGGATATTTGTTTTCTTTTTTCACGCACAACTTTTTCAAAAATATTGTGGGTCATGATATTTATTTTCTAGATGCCTTTGAAAAAATTATTTATATTCGATAGGTCATTTAATTCCAACATCCTCCTCTCCGCTCGTCGGCATATAAACTAAATGATTGTCCCTTTTCACATGTCATCTTTAAACTATACGTCGGCTTAATTTACCTTTTTTTTCGGTGTCTGTGTTCTGAGTAATATCCATAAAATATACACATGCAATATACACGTACAAAAATAATCAGTAACACGTGATAATTTGTAAGTATATTAACATGTCAACATATAAACCCGTCAATGTTAAAAGTATGGCTGGGCGTGTTTTTTTTGTTTGTTTTGTTTTTTTGTTTTTGTTTTTGTTTTCGAACAAAGAAAGTTCTATACATATTGGATATTTATCAATTATTCGTATATAGAATGTTAATTTATAAAGTATGGGATTAGCATGTGCACTTAAAAAGTAAGCAAAACAAAACAACTCGCAAGTTTGTAACGTCAAGGATAGATTTGTAACCCTCCAGACAAGATTAATATTAAGCATTAATGTATGTATAACTCTCGCTGTGTACTTAAGCTGACGTTGAAGTCGAGTGACATTGTTCATACCCATTGGCTCCTTATTTGATGTTCAAATTTTGAACTTATATATTAATGCACTAAAAGCATCGTGGCTGTACATATGAATGAAAGAAGATGTGTATACCGTTTATCATCTTAATTACGTGCTATAGTGTTCTTTTTATTTATCTTTGTATAATTTTAACCTTTACTGTTTAGTCCATTTTTTTGTGATATACTTTTGGCGTGGCTCAGTATTTATACATCCCGCCATTGTGTTATTGTGCATTGGTCATTTTTGTATTCTTGTCTTTCATTTTTGTGTATGTACTTTGTCTATAGAGTGTCTACATGCCATTTTTTCTTTGTTGAAATAGTTATTTGTTTTTATAGTGATTAAAATTAAAACACAATGTTGACTGCTATACTAAAATTTGTGATAGTTTTACTTATTATATAGATATAAGAAGATATGGTATGAGTGCCAATGAGACAAATCTCCATCCAAGTCAAAATTTATAAAAGTAAACCATTATAGGTCACAGTACGGTCTTCAACACGGAGCCTTGGTTCACACCGAACAGTAAGCTATAAAGGGCATGTCTGTTTGTATTGCTCACACGTTGTTGTTATAATGGAATTCCGCAATTGACGGTATCACGTGCAAGTATAATAAAAGAGATTCAAAAATAAAACGAATAACTATTTATGACTGGGACATTATATAACAATTGGTAATGTTACATGAATATTCCAGTTATGAAATCAAAATCACGCAATATTAAAAAAAAAGATGACGTAATTTATGATATTGCGAAGCATATTATGTTGATATGTAAAATATTTCCTGTGATTTGTTATTCATTTCAGTAAGTAATATGTTTTACGTCTTGTTGGCTGTAAATTGTGTTCGTGCACGCTACACACCATGATTGCATGTAATTGCGATAATTACGAAAATAACCAATTAAGACCAAACAGTGGAAAATATATGACTTTTTTGTAAACGTAACGAAATAATCTCTTGATACGATTATTAAAGAAATTATTAAACTTCTTCCTCCTGTTTAAATTCATAATGAATCTTAAGGAACTTTATATTTCTGTAGTCAATTTGGACTTTAATTTGTTTACATCCTATTAAGTGCAATAACTATTTTCAAGGTATTCTAATTACAAATAAACGGATTAAACATATAAACTGTGGTGTAAGTAAAACAAAATACTCAGCTGACATTTTCTTTTTACACACCTGTTCACTGAATACAATGTACACTAAAGCCTAATTCAGACTTATCCTAGGACTAGGGCACACAAGGTCACAAATTAGTTGACATAACTTTCTATGGCTATAAATGCAAGTGACACAAAGTTAATAGATATGTCAAGAATAGAGTAATATTGACAGAATTATACAAGACGTTTACAATAAATCAGACGTTTTTTTTACGAAAATGAATAACACGACTGACAGCTCGAAATTGAATTTTCTGGTAATCTACCGGCTTGCCGGCTTTCGTGTTAAGTTTCTGTTCTTTCCCTGCAAACTATTACACTGTAAAGTAAACCGATACTATATTAAAGCTGCAATTCACCGGGGTTTTGAGTTTAATTCTTTCATAAAACATTCCCGTTGGTGTTAGTCAGAACTTGTTCCAATTCAAACCTTATCCTTCTGACAAATCGATAGTTTGAGACAATTGTGTAACCGTTCCGAGCGTCAAAGTCAGGGTTTGATGAAATCTATTTATATTTGTAAATTCCCTTATTAACCCTGTAATTAATTATCTATTTGTACGAGTGTCTTTAAGGAAGAACATATATTTTCATTGACAATACAGATCTAGTGAAAAGAGCAATTTAATATGTGCGTAATGAGCGTAATCTTTATGTTTTAAAAATGTTTTATTAATATTTTTGTTTGTTAAGCTTAACATTTTTGGTATCAATAGTTAGTTAAAGTTGATTGAAACGCGGAAGATAACTTTCAAATTATCATGATTCGCATGGGAAACAGCCGGTTTTCTGGTTTTGAACTAGTCTAAAACTGGCAAAGGGAAGCAACTTGTGTGAAAAGGGTGCAAAAACAGTATAAATTGGTAATTGACAAATATCATAAATGTGTTTGAATATGAAAGAGTCTTAATGACAAGCTTAAACGATTTTTGTTATAGTGTTCTTATCCATCCATACATGGAGATGTTTTATAGTGTGGTTTTCATTTTGTATACCTTTGTATTTATATTCAACTTAAAAGATAGGCGAAAGACACCAAGGAGATATTCAAACTCATAAGTGCATTATCTGGAAAGTGAATAATTAGGTCATTGAGATTTGCTTTAACGTATGTGCTATCGGCTACAAAAACGTTTTTGAATCTTAATTGGTGTCACGTTAAATTATAAAAATAAGAAGAGGTAGTATGGTTGCCAGTGGGACGACTCTCCACCAGAAACCAAATGACGTTATGTCTGTTTGGGTTGCTCAACCAATTTTTTCTATCATGTCTAAATATCGGAACTATAAACAACTATTATACAAATGGGATGTTTAGCTATATATAAAACCAAATTTTCTTCGGAAAATGTCAGCACCAAGTCAGGAATATGACAGTTGTTTTCCATTCGGGCCGTTGATTGATATTTTATCTATCTTTTGATTTTTTTCAGGTTGTATTGACTTTCCCTTTTTGAATTTACCTTGGAGTTCGGTATTTTCATTAATACTGTTTACCGGAGCCAAATATGAACAGTCAATTGTTACTTTATGGCAAATTTAACATTTTTGCTGGTAATATTAAATACATTGCATCTTTTTTTCTGATAAAAATCACAGTGTGGCTTTGGAATGTCCGTCGTATTTTGTTCTTTAAGTTAATACTCAAAAGAAACAAAGATATAAAATGTAAATGTGAGTGATCTTTAAACAATCGTTAAGTTCCAAAAATATGACATTCTGTTGTTTCAACCTCAGCATACTGTACATACATGGAGATTCAATTTGAGAATTAACCTTGAGTGTAGAAAGTTGAGTTGATATGACATTATTACGCCTGGTAAACCATCAAATCTCAACTAAATGGTTAAGCGAGGAAACACTTTACTGGCACTTCCTGTTGAGCTTTTCTGGTACAAAATATAAAAATTATAGATAGGGTAGATCGACTTTCTTTCAAATCATTGTCAATTTGTAAATATTTTGTAAACTAAGAGAATTTCATTCCAAAGATAACTAAATGAGAGCTTGTCTCGTTTATTAATCAAACCAATCTGATTTAAAATAACATCGGAATGACTTTTCCCCCGCAGCTAAGTGCGGTCAGTTCAGTGAGGTTTTTGAGAAAATGACAGTGAGTTACGTACGTATCAGTATATACGTGTTCTTCTTAATCATAATCAACGTATAATAACAGTATTTTTCGATTTCTTTACGAATATAATTTTATTAAGCTGAATATGTTATATTGTATGTTTATACTGGTTGAGATTGTCTGGTATCGGTTGTGGTATTCTAGAACAATGTTGGGATCTTCTTTCAAATAAAACTTCCAACTAGCTTAATTAAGGTGAATCGGATACGACCGTCAAAATTCGTCAACCTTCTGTATGGTAGTTGTCATTATAGCTTGTTTCTGAATTTGACATTAATTTTTGTTTGGTCGAGTCCTGTTGGTCTAAAATATTAATACAGATACTAAAGAGTAGTGGTTTTTAAAGCCTAGAAAAACAAGATGTTGAGTCTAGCGCTGAAGAGCTGAAGATTTAAAGTAAGCGCTGGAGAAGTAAAGTCTAACGCTAAAGATGTAAAGTCTAGCGCCGTATGTGTAAATTCGAGCGCTTTCGGTATAAGGTAGCAATGCACAGTTAGGGGAATTTGTTTTCGCAATTCGGTCCCGGTGAATTTGTCAAATAGGAAAGTTAGCGTGCGATTAAATTTATTTTTAGATAGCTGCCCTCAAAAGGGGTTTATATGAACATCAAAATTGATTTTTGCATGTTTTATAGGCCTTTTTCTGTTTGACAGTCTTCTGGCATTAGGTCCAGAAATTATTGAAGCGTATTTTTCAACAATTTGTTGTACTCTAAATTCAATTTTATTAAAAAAAAAATGATGCTGAATGTTTTGATAGATAAATGTCAACGGTTTCAGAAAATGTATCACTCAAATTGATTGAAATACCACTTTGGAATATATTTTGGGGACATATGAAAATTCAAATCGGAAAGTCCTTTATCAAATGGCAAAATCAAAAGCTCAAACACACCAAACGAATGGAAAACAACTGTCATATTCCTGACTGGGTACAGGCATTTCCTTATGTAGAAATGGTGGATTAAACCTGGTGTTATAGCTAGCTAAACCTCTCACTTGTATGTCAGACATATAGAATTCCATTTTATTGACAACAATGTGTGAGCAGAATAGATATACATAATCGGTAAAAATGTGAAAAATTGGGGTACAGCAGTCAACATTGTGTTATAATCTTAATCCCTATAAAAACAAGTAAAAACTATTTCAACAAAGAAAGACAAAATGACATATAGACATTCTATGGACAAAGTACATAAGCAAAAATGAAAGACAAGAATACAAATAAAAAAATGACCATAGCACAATAACACAATGGCAGGAATGTATAAATCGCCAAAAGCATATTACCAAAAAATGGAATAAACAGTAAAGGTTAGAAATATACAAAACGGAATAAAATTAACACATTATAGCACGTAATTTAGATGATAACCAACGTCAGTACCTAGAATCAATACTTCAAGACGATCATGTATTACTTGGGAAGTTGATATGGAACAAGGTCTTGGTATCTTTTTAGAAAAAGGAAGCGACGTTCTTTGACATCACTCTGGTTCATCAACTTCCTGCTCAGACACTGGTGACGTTTGACAAAGTCTGAATACCGAATGAGTTGGGAAATGTATATCCCATATGCAGGTGAAGTTGGTATATTGCTGCCAAGTTGGGGGAAATTTATAATTTCAAAATCAAAATCGTCTCGTTTAAATTTGTGATTCTGGTACTGAGATGACCACTTATGTCAAATTAGAGGTAAAAGTCTAAAATGCAGATTGAATCCATGGTATCACCAAAAGGAGGTTATATTTCACCATTTTACCTATTGGAAATCAAATATATGGAAGATGCTGTTTCCATTCATATGCACATACATGACACAAACAGTACGTCTTATTTGTTAGAAAGCAAGACTGGACTTGGCATCTACAGCTTTGAAAATCTACAGCGCTGGACTTTGGATCTTTTATCTTTTATCCGTATAGCGCTTGCCTTTAAGTCTTAAGCGCTAGAATTTCTATCTCGTTAGCTAGATTTTAAAAACACAACTCTTTAGTATCTGTATTCGACCAACAGGACGTCGTTTAAAACTAATGTCAAAACGAAAAAACAAGTTAAAATGACAACTACTATACAGAAAATTCGTGCATTTTGACGGTTGTATCCGATTATACGTAGCTAGTTAAAAATTTTATTCGACAGTTGTTCTCAACATTGTTCCAGAATATCACAACCAATACCAGACAATCTCAATCTGACATATTTTATAACATATTTAGCTTAATAAAAATATATTCGTAAAGAAATAGAAGAAAACTGTTATTATACGTTGATATTGATTAAGACGAACACTTATATACTGATATATACGTTACTTATTGATGAACTCACTGTCGATTTGTCAAAAACTCACTGAGTTGACTGCACTTTCCTGCGTGAGAAAAATCATTCCGATGCCATTTTAAATTACATTGGTCCTAGAAATAAACGAGACAAACTCTCATTTAGTTATCTAAGGAATGACATTCCTGTATTTAACAAATATTCACAGATTAACAATAAATTAATGAAAAATCGACCTTCCCTATCTTTATTTCTGATATATTGTACCAGAAAAGCGCAACAGGAAGTGCCAGTAAAGTTTTTTCTCACTTAACCATTTGGTTGAGATGTAATGGTTTACCGGTCGTGAATAATGTTTAAAGTGTCTTGTCATCATTTAAACACCGATAATTACAAACGAATAAATTGAGATCCGAGTATTCATTAATCTGAAATAATCCCCAAACCGCAGTGATGTGCCCCTCCCCCGTCCCATCCATAAATAAATCTAGCAAATAAAGATCAAATGATGACTAGTGCTTTCATCTGTTAAGGAATTAAATATATTCCAAAATTGAATGAGTTTAAAAGGGCCCAAAAACATGCACATCAACTGCTCAGCTCGTCTTTATATTTGTAGAGTTGTATCGATGACCATTTCTTCTTAAACTTAATAATCGTGTTTTGCAGAGTTAATAGAACTAATTTACTAACTGGTCATTTGCTGCTGTGATAAGCATTCTGAATATCAAGAAATCAAGACAAATTTTAACATTTTACATTACAAAAGCACCTAAAAATCTTCAATAATAACCAAGCCGTATGGAATCTTCTAACGGTCAGTGTCGGCATTAGTTTATCGTATGAATAAAAGCTTTTTAGTCTCGTCTGTAACAATTCAATTTTGTTCTGTTATCTTAATTATGATTTTGTGATTTAGTTTGAGGTATTGTAATAGTTGTCTTACTTTGAAATGAAACGAAAACAAATCTACTAATAAATGTCAAAATACTCAACTTATTTGCGATAGATGTAAAAACAAAAAGAAAAGCGATATATTCTTATATTTCCATGCAATGAACTTATATTGATGTTTTGTTGTAATATAATTATGTAATATGATATAACATTCCAGGCTAATGAGAAATCAATTCTCCCGTGATGCTTTTAGGACTTCTTATTTTTGTTGTTGAAAGGGACTGCTTTTTGTTGTTGTTGAAAGTATTGAAACATATGTGTTACCTGTAACCCCACACAAAATAACCTTGTCAATGAAAAGTCATTGTTGTCCATTCGTTTAATGTGTTTTTACTTTTGATTTTGCCATTTGATTGGGGACTTTCCGTTTTGAATTTTCCTCGGAGTTCGGTATTTTTGTGATTTAACTTTTTAAGACTGCTTTGTTCGACCGTCAAATGACGCAACCACTACTCCAGCAAAGTTATGAAGAAAACGATTGCAATGGACACCACAAGTGTTACGGTTAACACTACGAGATTGTTCACCGATACGACGTGTCGGTGTTTCTAATCACAAGAGACATATTTTCATGTTCAGAGTTCTTTAGATACCAGAATACAGAATAGTCGTATTATTTCCGAATGTGTCCTATTTCCATTTTGACTAAGTTTGGATGCATAATAGCAGGTGAAACTTACTCCGTCAACGACCCGGTTTTGTTCTGTTTGTTATTCTTTTTCCTCAGGTTTTGTTTATTAACATTCATTGGTATTTTCTAAAAAGGTTTACGAGATTTGAATATCGGGAAACTACTCTTGCCTCGAATTCATTAGAACTTATTCTTGTTAACCGAATACAAGTTGTGAAATCTACACGTCATTGGATGCAATGTGAGGAATATTGCCATATACAAAGTGAAGTTTGTGTGTCAAAGAAAAATAAATCATGCTCTGATGTCGTATATTTTGGGTTTTTTTCCATGTTGTACCAATAATGTTGTGTCTAAAAATGACAATTAATTTCTGATTTTTTTTTCATGCGTCTTAAAAGTTGTCAATTAGGTCTTATCTTAAAATTTATGAATAAAGTTTACCATAGATAAAACGAACACAGACAGTGATGTGAACGAATTGATCATTATAATGATTGGTCAGGAGTTTTTTTCACTGTTCTACATAACCTAATGAAGTTCATCTTTGTCAGGCGATTGTCATATATAATAGTAAGTGACAAATAAAAAGTAAAATCACAAAAATACTGAACTCCGAGGAAAATTCAATCGGAAAGTCCCTAATCACATGGCAAAATCAAATGACAAAACACATCAAACGAATGGACAACAACTGTCATATTCCTGACTTGGTACAGGCATTTTCAAATGTAGAAAATGGTGGATTGAACCTGGTTTTATAGCGCTAAACCTCTCACTTGTACGACAGTGGTTGTTGATATCATGATGTGTACTTCCCTGCAGTGAAGTACTTATCAATCTAAAGACATAATGGGCAACTTCTTTAATTGATAAAATATAAAATGATAATATACTGCAGTAAGAAAATTGCAAGACACAAGTCATCTAACACAAATGCAAGTTTGATTTTAAAAACATTTTTATTAAATACTTCAAACGATTCAAACCTTGTCAATAAGTCTTTTGGGAACCTTTTAATTACTTCACTTAAAAAAGGAAGAATTTGATAGTTCCTATACTTCATACTGACGAAACACTACAGATATAATTCAATAACACATGAAGTAATATTAGACGAAATACACAGAAAAAAAATCATTAAATATTTTCAGAAAGAATGCTTGCAGCTGCTGGTATCCTTTTCGAGGTACATTTTCTGCTGATATTGAAATGATGGAAACCGAAACTCAGTTTTTGGTGGGGTTCGTGTTGCTTAGTCTTTAGTTTTCTATGTTGTGTCATCTGTACTATTATTTGTCTGTTTGTCTTTTTATTTTTGGCCATGGCGTTGTCAGTTCGATTTCGATCTATGAGTTTGACTGTCCCTCTGGTATCTTTCGTCCCTCTAAAAAGTCTAAACCGAATAGTCATATGAGGAATCCATAGAACACTGGTGTTTTTTTTACTGTAAGAAAATCTTTTTTTCATTTTCTTCCAAAAATCGTTTGAAAGATCCCCTTCATTTGCTGAATTACTAATTAATGATTTTACAGAAATAAATTGGAAAACTGGAAGCACATTTTTCTCGATTGTAAATTCATTTGTTTGTTTTTTCTGTTAACCTGAGTATGACAAAGTCTTTTGATGAATTTGATAATCAAACAAGACGGTTTTTTTTATCACGATTTGGCAGATTGTGCCTTCCATTTTTGTAAAATATCAACTTTGATACTAAATGTGTTAAAAAATGCATAAATACTACAACTAAAAAAATGATAATACATTGTTAAAACAAAACCATAGAAGACGCAAAAAGCCATGTACTTAACTGAATATGTTTAAAACTGAACCAAAAATCAATAAAAGAGAGGCGAATGATGCCAAAGGGACATTCACATTCAAAAGTGGAAAATAAACTGACAACGCCAAGACAATAAAAAAAAGAAAAAGACCAAAAGATAAACAGTACACAAAAGAGAGGTGAAAGATACCAAAGGGAATTCAAACTCATAAGTCGAAAATAAACTGACAACGCCATGGCTAAAAAAGAAAAAGACAAACAGACAAACAATAGTACACAAAACAAAACATAGAAAACTAAAGACTGAGCAACACAAACCCCACCACAAACTTGGGGTGATCTCAGGTGCTCCGGAAAGGTTAGCAGATCTTGCTCCACATGTGGCACCCGTCGTGTTGCTCATGTTAGTACAATCCCGGTAATAAGTCTAATTCGGTAGGGCATATTCGGGGAAAGGGGAGGGATTGTAGTTACGACAATAAGAACATATCCGCTATCATCTGTGAAACGGATATTCCGTAACGGTCAATCAACTCGTGATGGCGTCCGTAAAATTTACGAACGAAATGATCTCAACTTCACCAATTGGAACTCTTAGTTTAATAGCTTCCTGGTGAGCATCAACTCTCTATCAAGGAAATCAGGATAGGAAATACAAGCCCTGAAGTATCGTATCAACTGGGAGATATATACTCCGTATGCAGGCGCTGCTGGAATGTTGCTAAATAAAATTAGAAAGTTCACAATTGGGAAGCTGAAATCATCTCTTTTGTCATAAAGTTTTGTTTTCAACCGACCCTCATTGTCAATTTCTAGATGTTAGTCAAGATATGAGGCAGACTTAACTGTATCTGTTGTATTCTTCATCTCAATTTCGATGGGATAGATGCGTTCAACATAGTCATTGAATTATTTAGTAAGAGGACATCATCTATGTAGCGGAAAGTAAAGTTAAAGGATACATTTTTTCTTTCTTCATAAGAAAACACAACATAGAAAACTAAAGAGTGAGCAGTACGAACCCCACCAAAAACTGGGGGTGATCTCAGATGCTCCGGAAGGGTAAGCAGATCCTCTTTCACGATAACCACGGACATATACACAAGTTACAACAAAACAGGTGTACGTACTATCACCAACAACATGCACTTAAACTTAATCTTTGGAAAGTGCTAACTCCAATCAAAACGAAATAATATCATCATACATACGATAGTTGCGTTTGTAGTTCATCAAATTTCAATTTTAATGCAGATTATATACAAACATTTATTAGAATAGAAAAACTCTTGAAAAACACATTTTCTCACAACAATAACACGGGTTATGTTCTTCTCATATATATTATGATGGTATAATACTAAACCCCTAACAGGAGGGATTGTGCCTGATATTCATATGATGAAGACATAATCTTTCAATCGGTTTAATTGAGGTCTGGAGCTGGCATGTCAGTAACTGCTAGTAGTCTGTTGTTATTCTTGTATTATTGTCATTTTGTTTATTTTCTTTTGTTTCCTATTCTGACATCGGACTCGGACTTCTCTTGAACTGAGTTTTACTGTGCGAACTGTTGTACGTTTGTTTTTTCTACATTGGCTAGAGGTATAGGGGGAGGGTTGAGATCTCAAAAAACATGTTTAATCCCGCCGCATTTTTGCGTCTGTCCCAAGTCAGGAGCCTGTGGCCTTTGTTAGTCTTGTATCATTTTTAATTTTAGTTTCTTGTGTATAATTTGGACGTCCATTATCACTGAACTAGTATACATATTTGTTTAGGGACCAGCTGAAGGACGCCTCCGGATGCGGGAGTTTCTCGCTGCATTGAAGACCCATTGGTGGCCTTTGGCTGTTGTCTGCTCTATGGTCGGGGTGTTGTCTCTTTGACACATTCCCCATTTCCATTCTCAATCTTATTATTTATCAGAATTATAGCCTAAAAGAAATCACTTTGCCATTGGGGCCTCAAATTTGCTAAATCATTCTGCTGTTGCTGTGAATATAGAATATTTAGTACATATTTAGGATAGAACACACTATTGTTAGTTTTATTGAGGTATTTTTGTATTTCTAGCTTGTTTTTTTTCCGCTGTCACACAAAATCAAATTCAGGTGTTACGGCTTACTTTTGGGTTATCGACAGGACAAAAACACCCCAAGAACAATATTCACCAAGGATCTATGAGTTTCAATGACTGCGAAGAGTAAATATAAGCACTTCTAAACAATTTAAATTACCAATATGCATATATTATGAATTTATTTTGCATTCAGGGCTTTAAGTACACTATGCATACTGTAAACTGAATTTATGCTGAGTTGAAACCCAGAATTTTCTCAATCTTCATAAAATATTTATAAAACAATATATTTGAGTTAATTTTATTAAAATCCCTGAGATAAATCAGATTTGGTGAAATTCTATATGTTCTCTTTTTTTCACCCAATATAGGTTGCACTTCTGTGCCACTTTTACTATGAAGTTTCGTAAAACAATATATCCTAGAACGGAAAGTTGATATGCACTACTTTTTTATTCAAAGGTCAAAACATAGGGCTGTGCGGCATATTTTCAACATTTATATGCCCCGAACTTCTAAGAGTTTAAACTTATACTAAAATGCTGTGCTATCCCTACCTCCACTTTGGGTGTCCCTCAGAATTTAATTATCGCCGCTACCACCTGTTTTCATACTGGTAACATTGCCAAGTAATTTCTCTATTTGACAACATGGTACAAAAAGAGGCAGAAAATACCAAGTGACAATACAAAATCAAACTCGAAAAAACAGACAACACCATGGTCAAAAAGTAAAACGACTAAAAGATAAACATTAGTCTACAAAACACTACCATACACTGAATAAGACTAAGCAAAACTAAATCCATCAAAAATCGGAAGTGATCGATGCTCCTGTATGGAAAGCCTCAGCTGTCATATATTAGAGATTTACAAAACATTATGGTGAAGCTTAAAATGTAAACTTAAGACAGCGTGATGTTGAATTGAGTCATTAAAATGCTAACTGTGCCTGATTGTGCCTGATATTCATATGATGAAGACATAATCTTTTAATCAGTTTGATTGAGGTCTGGAGCTGGCATGTCAGTAACTGCTAGTAGTCTGTTGTTATTTATGTATTATTGTCATTTTGTTTATTTTCTTTTGTTTCCTATTCTGACATCGGACTCGGACTTCTCTTATACTGAGTTTTACTGTACGTACTGTTGTGCGTTTGTTTTTTCTACATTGGCTAGAGGTAAAGGGGGAAGGTTGAGATCTCAAAAAACATGTTTAACCCCACCGCATTTTTGCGCCTGTCCCAAGTCAGGAGCATGTGGCCTTTGTTAGTCTTGTATCATTTTTAATTTTAGTTTCCTGTGTATAATTTGGATATTAGTATGACGTCCATTATCACTGAACTAGTATACATATTTGTTTAGGGGCCAGCTGTAGGACGCCTTCGGGTGCGGGAGTTTCTCGCTGTCTGCTCTATAGTCGGGCTGTTGTCTCTTTGACACATTCCCCATTTCCATTCTCAATTTTATTAACTCTAAATTACAATATGCTAAGTTGAATCTGCGCAATGTTGACTGGCAATGACAAGTGCTTTAGTTGTTATAATATAATGATAAGTCACGATGTTGTGATGATATGCCAAACACACGTTACGTTGAGTTTAATGTACATGATGTGAAGTTAAGAGATAACTGTATTGTATTTGAAGCTTTGCGGACGTCCATCGGTAGTTTTACTGTCGCAAATTTAGTTTACCTGGCAAAGCTTCAAATACAATACAATTATCTCTATTCTAATGCAAAACAAGTACATTATTCAATTTCAATCATTATTTCAGTGTAAAATTTTCATTAAAGAAAATTCCGCGAAAAGATGTTATCTTCTTTGGCCCCTAAACTAGGTGACGTCATAGGTATGCTTCCGGCGTCAAACGTAAACACCGGGCATTTTCTGGCTTCTTGACCGCTTCAGAGTGTAATAAAATTTGATAAAAAGAAGATTTCTAGGTGCAACATGTGAATTTTTTGCTAATTATTGTAGAAATTACATGTCAATACATTCCGCAATTCAAAATGTCAGCTTCCTTACAGACAAGGAGATAGAGAATTGTACGCTTACTGTCATCCAATCAGAACCATTGATACAAAATAATTGCATTAGAATTGACTTTGTATGATGTTAGCTTGCAGATGGATAATGCTCAGTCATCCACTTCGATTGCTATGATAACAAATAAAATGAATAGCTAAAATGTATGGTGCTGACTTGTTATTTATAAATGTTGAGCTGACATAGTACGATGTTATATCATTGTGATATTGCGATAGGTCTATCATGCAATCTGTTGATTTAAAACACCATGATGTACAGTTGAAAGTACATTATGTTAAGTTAAGATAACACGATGCTACACCACTATATTGAAACGAAAGGCCTACCATACTATGTGTTGACTTAAAACTACACGATGCAACGTTGAAAGTACATGATGTTAAGCTAAGATATCACGATGGTTTATTAGTATAATGTCACGATGGGCTTACCATACAATATGCTCACTTGAAACTACACGACGTACAGTTGAAATTTTGTAATGTTAAGCTAAGATAAGATGATGTTGTATCATTATAATGTCACGATAGGCTTATTATACAATTTGCTCATTTAAAACTACACCACGTACAGCTGAAAGTATGTGTTGTTAAGCTAAAATAGCACGTTGTTATATCATTAGAATGTCACGATAGGCATACCAGACGATATGCTCATTTAAAACTACATGACTTACAGTTGAAACTAGGTGATATTTAGCTAAGATAGCATGTTGTTATATCATTTGAATGTCACGATATAGGCTTACCATACAATATGCTCATTTAAAACTACATAACGTACAGTTGAAAGTATGTAATGTTGAGCTATGATAGCACGATGTTATATCATAATAATATCACGATAGACTTGCCATACAATATGCTCATTCAAAACTACACGACGTACAGTTGAACGTACGTGTTGTTCAGCTAAGACAGCACGATGTTATATCATTATGACGTCACGAGAGGTTTATCATACAATGATTTGACTTGAAACTACACGATATAAATTTGAAGTAGTTTGGTCTTGACTTGAAACAGTAAAATGTTAAGTTATGAAAACAGAACGTAAATTTAAAATAAAACAATGATAGGATGACATATACTTGTGCAGAATTGAAGATTTTTGGTGTTGACTTCGAATATAGTACAAATATTAGATCGTTTTATGTTAAATTGAAAGATAATAATGATGCGTAAAACATTACAGAATTATGTGAATTGAAACTGCAATTCTATGGAAAAGAATAAGGGACATATCCCCAGGATTTTTCTTCTTCATTTGCAAGTTGATGAATATTAATGAAATTTAACCCAAGAGGCAAAATGATATACAAAGAAAGTTTTTTTATCAATTCATAAAGCAAAAGAATTACCCATCGCTATATATTACACTTGAATACAGTTTTGCCGTATATTTTACATGTTTTGTTTGGATTTTTTTTTTATGATTAAAAACCAGACTTTTTTTTATGAACAATATATATGAAAATATTTATCTATGTTGTGTGTTAATATATACAACATAATATTGTGGCTTTATATGACTTATGACTGTGAGGGTCAAAGTTTACTCATATAAAATCACATCTATGTTTCTCGTTTCTCGTTTTTTACAAAGATTAGACCGTTTGTTTTCCCGTTTGAATGGTTTTACACTAGTAATTTTTGGAGCCCTTTATAGCTTGCTGTTCGATGTGAGCCAAGGCTCCGTGTTGAAGACCGTACTTTGACCTATATTGGTTTACTTTTATAAAATTGACTTAGATGTAGAGTTGTCTCATTAGCATTCATACCACATCTTCTTATATCTAAGAGTTATCAGAGAATTTGTATTTACCACTCCCCTTTTCCCCGAAATAAAACAAAGAATCTGGAGTCTTAATCTTAAAAAACAAAGATCAACTGATATGACAAATAATACGCTAAAGCGTAGGACTGAGAGGGTCAGAGCTATATGAGAATGTGACCCCCCGCCCCGGCCTTGTTAGAGGTATCTAAAAATTTGAATTTTTTTTTCCACGAAATAAAACAAAAGAATCTGGACTTAATCAAAACCGATGCGATTACGATTTCCATAGAATGTCAGAGACGGTTTGTCGACTAGTTCGTTGAAAATTCGGCTAAACAAGTAAAGTATGTCTTGTAACAAAGCAAGGTTTATTCATATTCAGATCACACTTACATGTTCTCGTCCTGATATGCATGTAATATTTGCCACTGTACGTAAAACGCACCCCTTTTTCCCGAATAAAACCAAAAAATCTGGACTTAATCAAAACCGATGATATTTGGATTTCCATAGATTGTCAGAGACGGTTTGTCAACTAGTTTGTTTAACATTCGGCTAAGCAAGCAAAATATGTCTTGTACAGAGCCAAGATTTATTCATATTCATATCACACTTACATATTCTCGTCCTTATATGCATGTAATATTTGCCATTGTACACTAAACACATTTGTCAAATACATTATCATCAATTCTTTTTTATGAAAAGGAGCCTATTTTAAACACGTTTATCGATTTGACACCCTGTAATTCATGTTTTTTGGGAGTTCCTCGAAAATTATAACATATTCCTTCTTTATTTGCAAAATCGCCAAGAAACGGGTCCCACATATGAAACAGGACCTGCTTACCCTTCTGGAGCACCTGAGATCACCCCTTTTTTAGGGTTTCGTGTTCCTCAGTCTTTGGTTTTCTATGTTGCGCTTAATATACTGTTGTTTGGCTTTTGATCTTTTTTTCTCTCGTTTATTTCGGCTGATGAATTTTTGTCATGACATTGTTAGTTTGGTTAAGAGTTTTACTATCCCTTTTGTATCTTTCGCCTTCTTTTGTCCATTTTTGTGTATTTTTATTCAGTTTTTTATTTCGATTCTCCCCTGCCCCTAAACAGTATAATAGATAGATAAATGAAAACAGAAACCCTTTTGAACAAAAGGAGATCTACAAGTTACTCGACGTGACCGAAATTGTAAATTTCTTTCTCATTAGAGATATTGCCCTTAGGGTAGATCGGGTGTCTTCCGCCATCTTAGATTCTCATATAGCACAACACAATCGGTCTAGATTTTAAAAAATATACAAATTTTGAGAGAGAAATGTTATTCATATGTAGTACTTTTCATCTTGATGAAGAAAATTAAGTAATTTATCTGATTAAAACGACTATTTGTTTTTTGAATACAGAACGTTTTTTGCATATTCTTTTTCAACTTTTCAAATAAGGGGAGACAACTCGGATATCATTATTTTTGTCGTTTTTTATTTTTTTTTAATTTTTTGCCATGGCATTGTCAGTCTGTTTTCGACTTATGAGTTTGAAATCCCTTTGGCATATTTCGTCTCTAATGATGGACTGCGTAGGGACTTTAACTAATTTGCTTTTGTAGACAGAAAAACAAGTCTTGTGATCCCAATTTTTATTTTTTATTTTCTAAAATTGAGTTTTCCATGTATGGTTTATACAAAATCTGACAATACTGCATAACCTGTAGCTTGCAAAATGCTCTGTCGCCCAAACTTTTTATTATGTTTTAAAAAAAAAAAGAATAAACTACATTTTGGCAAATAATTAAAAAAAAATATACCGATTTTAATTTAGACCACACTCATGAAAACTAGAAGAGAGAGAGAGAAACTGTTGACATAAAAAAACATATCTACAAATTAATCAAAGCAATACCAAAATAATAAGTACTTTAACAATTTTTACAGATTTTTCATTTTTTTCTTTTTTCTTTGAAAACACATAAAGATAGAGAGAAGCTGCAAAGAACCAAGAAAATCACTATGGACAAGAAAATAAGTGACGGAAATCATTAATTGGCTTATTATTATAAGTTATAGGGGTCATTGTCCATTAATGACTTTACCAATTCAAAAAAATAAAACATTCTCCGAGTGGATATATAGATAAACTTGGGCACTATCTTACTTGGTGCTGAAAAATTAGTTGGCACTGCTGTAAATGTTGTATTTTTTTTTTTCGAAAGTTGACGATTTAGACTGGAGACTCTAGGTCAAATTTCATTAGGTTTCATAGACTTCATGTATGAGCGAAAAGTATACAACAGAATCTACCATACTTTATGTTTGGGTTGGTCCCATGCAGTAGGATTCTTCCACCTAGCTATCAATTCATCCATATGGATACATTCGAATTTTATAGATTATTATTCAATCAATAATTTCATTATTTTGTTTGGGTTTTTTTTGGAGGGGGGGGAAAGCACATTTTTTTACAGTTCTACTCTTTAGCGTATCATTTATTAGATCTGTTGGGTTTTATTTTTTAGATTAAGTCCAAATTATTTTCCTTTATTTCGGAGAAAAGGGGGCGGTATTAAATTAAAATTATCTGATAACTCTGACACGGATGTGGTGTTATAAGCTTTTTTTTTTATTTAACGTTATAAATAGTAGATCATTTCCCAGAGCATTTGAATTTTGTTAGAGGAGATAACACAGATTAAGGCATAAGACTTTGTATCTCCTGTCAGTGATATATATATTTTTTATCGTGTAAAAGGAATTTATAGGAGAGAAAAAAAACTAATCACATGAGGATTATTATAAAAAGTCGTTTAATCTTTACAAAAATTAACAGTTGCAAAGCTTATTATGTAAACGCTGTATGATTAAACGGGAATGTGGGTTATGCATAACTGGGACAGCAATCCAACGACGAAAAAAATCAAAAGACATAGTGAGGGTAACACGCTAAACAGAATTCATCAAAGAATTGTCATCATTAAGATATGACAATTACCGACGAGGTTCCTGACTTGGAACAGATACATTGAAATATGATTGCCACAATATTATGTTGCATATATTAAGAAACAACATAGATAGATATATTCTTAATTATGGTTATGGTTCATCAAAAAAATTCTGTCAGATTTTGGTATTTTGATCCAAAACTTTGCATAAAATCAAAACATATAGAATATGAAAAACTGTATTCAAGTGTACTGTATAGCGATGAGTAATTCTTTTGCTTTATGAATTTATGGAAAACCTTCTTTGTATATCATTTTGCCTCTTGAGTTAAATTTCATTAATATTTATTAACTTGCAAATAAAAAAAAATCCTGGGGATTTGTCCCTCGCTCTTTTCCATAGAATTGCAGTTTCAATTCACATAATTCTGTAATGTTTTAGGGAGCTACCATTTGATTTTATGGGGGGTGGCTAGGATGAAAAATATTGTCCTGCAATTTTTTTTAGTTGTAATCTCTATCATTGCCTTTTTATTTTTCACTCTATTCGGTCCTGCCTTTTTTTAAAAAGTTTATCCTGACTTTTTTTACATAAATTGTCATCCTGCCTTTTTTTTTGTCAAGTTGCTCATCCTGCCTTTTTTTTACTCATAACTCCAGTCCTGCCTTTTTTTCAAATTTCATCCTAGCACCCTCACCCCCTTATTTTGACTTTCCGTTATGTTTCTATACTGTTCAAGTCAAGACCAAACTACTTCAAATTTACATCGTGTAGTTTCAAGTCAACAAATTGTATGATAAGCCTCTCGTGACGTCATAATGATATAACATCGTGCTATCTTAGCTGAACAACACGTACTTTCAACTGTACGTCGTGTAGTTTTGAATGAGCATATTGTATGACAAGCCTATCGTGATATTATTATGATATAACATCGTGCTATCATAGCTCAACATCAAATACTTTCAACTGTACGTTGTGTAGTTTTAAATGAGCATATTGTATGGTAAGCCTATCGTGACATTCAAATGATATAACAACATGCTATCTTAGCTTAATATCACCTAGTTTCAACTGTAAGTCATGTAGTTTTAAATGAGCATATCGTGTGGTAAGCCTATTGTGACATTCTAATGATATAACAACATGCCATCTTAGCTTAACATCACGTACTTTCAGCTGTACATGGTGAAGTTTTAAATGATAAAATTGTATAATAAGCCTATCGTGACATTATAATGATATAACATCATCCTATCTTAGCTTAACATTACAAAATTTCAACTGTACGTCGTGTAGTTTCAAGTGAGCATATTGTATGGTAAGCCCATCGTGACATTATACTGATAAACCATCGTGATATCTTAGCTTAATATCATGTTCTTTCAACGTTGCATCGTGTTGTTTTAAGTCAACACATTGTATGGTATCCTTTCATTTCAATATAGTGGTGTAACATCGTGTTATCTTAACTTAACATAATGTACTTTCAACTGTACATCATGGTGTTTTAAATCAACAGATTGCACGATAGACCTATCGCAATATCACAATGATATAACATCGTACTATCTCAGCTCAACATTTATTAATAACAAGTCAGCACCGTAAGTTTTAGCTATTCTTTTTATTTGTTATCATAGCAGTGGAAGTGGATGACTGAGCATTATCCATCTGCAAGCTAACATCATGCAACGTCAACTTCACATCATGTACTTTACACTCAACGTAACGTGTGTTTGGCATATCATCACAACATCGTGACTTATCATTATATTATCGCAACTAAAGCACTTGTCATTGCAAGTCAACATTGCGCAGATTCAACTTAGCATATTGTAATTTAGAGTTAGCATTTTGATGACCCAATTCAACATCACGCTGTCTTAAGTTTACATTTTAAGCTTCAGCATAATGTTTTTTAAATCTCTAATATATAACAGCTGAGGCTTTCCATACTCCTGGGTGGACTAAGCAGCTCATGCCCCACTAGTAACAACCGGTGTGTTGTTCATGTCAATTTAAAATAATAAAATAACATTGTTGTAATTCATTTCAAGAGGCAAAGAAAATGCTTCACTTATTTGGATTATTTAAATATTATATTTAATTCTAAATAGAAACTTAAGATTGACTTGGGTATAGAAAAAAACCAATGCATAAGATGGGTGTCTGATTTTAATTTAAACATATTCTATTTGCATAAACACAAATTTGATTAGACACAAGTCAAACAGACTTATTGAGCCATCAACAGTTTTGGGTGATTAGTTTTTTTCCCGATCGTGTTTTCCCCTAACACTTATTTTGATATGAACTGGTCATTGTTGTTGAATCTTCCGCAATTCGATCAGGTAAGGCTATAACGGCTTCACCTTTTCCTGTCTACCTGTTAAAATTTGACCTGCAAATATTATGTCAGAACATAACAGTTTATCAAGACAAGGATGGCAACACTAGTCCAGAACTTAAATGTTATTTAAGAAATTATAAAATTACTCTTGTTTACGGATTAACAATTGTATTTATGATTTGTCGTTAGCTTTCTGTCATCATTCTATACTAAAAGTTAAAGTCGACCACATGTATTCTTTTGTTATATTCTAAATACATGTATACTGATGGACATTCAAAACGCAACACTAGATTATTCTTTGAAATTTTCATTTTCAAATATGCAATTCTTGCAAAATAAATGTAAAATCATAAATTTCATTCACTAATTCATTGTCAAAAAAAGATTTTGCAAGTTGAAACTTGAAGCGGTTGCGTCATGTTTAATGTTCAAATCATGTGGTGTGCACTGAAACCGTGGTTTTTCCCTTATAAATGAATGTGTCACCGTCGAAGGCATGGTTGTCTGGAACCAACGCTTAAATGATTGACACAAAAGTCAACCAGCTCTATTGGGCATGGTTTAGGTTCTGTTTTGTATCTTCTGAAATGGCATCTGTCCTACCCATTACAGTGTGTTTTGGTAATTTTGCTGTTTAAACTTTCAGACTTAAAAGATTTTCTGCAGTCAGTTTTTTGACATTTCAGTATTGTGGAAACATTTATTGCGTGAAATTGTTTACGATTGCATTCAACGACTTGATGAACAGTTGACGTTGCGACCGTAAACATGTCCTGCAAATGGCATTGCGTAATTAAATTTTATTGACGTGGCGCTGTCATTACATATTGATCTGGTCATGGGTGGGCAACAACAAATCCCGTCTGTCTGTACCGTTGTTGTAAGGACAGAAAGAGGATTTTTGACGTGAAATTGTTTAGCAATAACACGTTCAGGTATTCCTGCGTGCAATATTCGTCTGGCTTGATTAAGATTGTATTGTTCAGTCTTTGCAATATAGAAATGCAACATTTTGTTATTGATTTAAGTGTGGGTTTGGATTGAAGGAACTTTTTCACAAAAAAAAAACCCTTAAAAAAATCATTAATGGGTTTCAAATATCGCTTTAAAAATTTGTGCGACTTCAATAATCCGGTATGTTCAGTAACCTCAGGTTATAAGTCAGGTATTTTTTTTTTTAAACAGAAAGAAGTATGGTAAGCTTGAATAGTAGTTATATGAGGATATGATGGTTTGGTTTTTGCGCCATGTGTTAATCTTGTATGTTTTTTTTAGATTTTGGTTCATTTATATGTTTTGGAGTTTAGTTTGGCGTCCATTTCGCTGACCTAGTATATATTATTGGTTACGGGCTAGCTGAAGTCCGCTTCCGGTTGCGCGACTTGCTCGCTGCGTTGAAGACCCATTGGTGGCCTTTGTTGTTTTTTTTTTTGCTCTTTGTCGGGTTGTTGTCCCTTTGACACATTCCCCGTTTTCATTCTCAATTCTATCCATACAAATATGGATTTTAGCTGCACTGAAAACTGAGCTTCGAATGATTATAAACTGTTGTTTGATAATCAAAATAAATCTATTCATGCTTTTGAAATGTGTGCAACAAAAGTTGCAACTTTGAACTCAGAAGGCCTAATGTTAAATGTTTATTAAAATAAATAAATAAAAATATGTACGTGCATTAGATAACATGAATAAATACATATATAAAAAAAATGCAATCTGTCATCATTCGAACCTAATTCAAATGTAAGCTATGAGTTATTTCTTTTAACATAAAAAGTCAATTTGATCATTTTGCGGCCTGGGTCGTCTCCTTCACAAAATCTTGTTAGGTACTATAGTTAAAGTAATATCTTTGAGACCGTAGCAATTGTGTTCTTCACTGAAATAGTATTTCGGTATTGAGAAAAAAGTTATCAAATAATAAAAAATAGGTCGTTCAATTAACAAATAAATCGTTCAAATAAAAAATAAAACGATGCTTGATGGTAAAATAGGACACTCAAATATTATATAATTATAGTCTTATAGAAATTCAGAGAAGTAAAGTGATACATTGTTAGTTTAAACTAAATGGACAGTTAATGTTCAGAGAAATAAGATTATCAAATAAAATATTACATTGAGATTTCATTATTATCAAATAAAATGTTACATAACTCTTTACTAAATAAATAAAACAGAGTAATCAATTATAGGGTAAAACTGGCGGCTTGGAATCCTAGAAATCTGAAACTGTAAATATGCATTCATTGTACCAATTCATTTTTGAATATCTGACTGGATATAATTTTAAAATATAAAGACAGACATTATTACAATATACTGTTCCTACGAAAAAAAGCTTTTATTGCAGTGGAAAATAATAATAAATGATAAGTGTAATTTTTGTAATCAACATGATCAATGAGAACATTACTTGAAACCGTTCAGAAACAACCAGAACAATTACACAAGCAATTTGAAAAATCCCGTGAAGTTCGCGAACTATTTTGGATATAAAAGACTTTAAACAGCTTATCCCCTCGGTCTCAATGACAAAATATTGGGACTGGGGAACATATCTAAAACTTCTATCGATGTCATTAATATTGTCGATAAACGTCTAAGGAATAATAGGTCTCATGGTAAACGCAAAAACCGTAATCAACGTATTAAACATCGTATAAATTATACACTTGTTGATCTGTTATCTATAATAGAAAATAATGGTAGACATCAAGTATTATGCAAACTGGGTCATATACCAATAAGTAAATAATATGCTATTTTTCAGGAGTGTGATAAAATTTCATTTTTTCTAGCCCGTTGTATGAATACAGTTGTATTATTACAGCCTTTTGTTATCACAGGCTGTTTCCTAGTATCGATAAACCTGAAAATAATAAACGACATTTTCTTAAATTAAAATATATAAATAGAGGTATTGATTTTATTAACTTATCTAGTATATTCAATGACTCTACCATCCATAGTCAAATACCTCCATATTTTGATAATACAGAACCACCAATTATTTCGTATTCTTATAAAAAAAAAACCAGCAGAAGTTTGATTGTAATTATACGTCAGTTTCAGCAGACGTCAAAATAGAAAATAATGCTCCTTCCACTTGAGACTGTGAAACATCTAGTTTGAGATATGTTCCCTATGGTCATGTCATTACAGGAGATCTCAACATCGTCGAAGACCGTGACATCAAAACTTTTCTTAAGAAAAGACCTAAATATCGTCCTCCATCTATAATAGATTGGAAACAGTGTCGGCAGGTCATTCAAAACGCTTTGTCTGCCTACTGTAAAAATTGGTGCAAACGTGAAAAATCTGATAAAAAATCTCTAGACAGTTATTTGAATACAATTATGAATACTGTTGATATTCGTATATCTCATTTTGAAAACCATTCTGAAATTAATAATAAGGTCCATGATATACCCATTTCTAGAATAAAAAATAAACTCCAAGTACTCGCTACGGTTTGTGTTCGTATCGGCAGACAAAGCAGCCAACAATGTAGTGGTGGTGTGACGCATATACTACACGGAAGTTCTCCAAAACGAAATTATCAATTCGTCTACATTCAGATCCATACGCTCCACAGAGTCAAATTGTAAAGCATATCACTGCCACTACCCAGCTTAACGCCTCTTCCGAACATTTGAAAGTCCCGACTATGTACTGGTTACCAAAATTGCACAAACAACCATTTAAATTCCGTTTCATCTCCACATCTAGTAAGTGTTCTACTACTAATCTGTCAGTGCTTCTAACTAACTCCCTTACTACTATCAAAGAACTTGTTATTAACTTTTGTAATGAAGATTATGAAAATAATGGTATTAATTATTTTTGGAGTGTTAAAAATTCATTAGAGGTTTTAGATAAAATACGTACTTTTGATGGGCCTTTTAATTCTATTGACAGTTCTGATTTTTCTACCCTCTTCACTACACTTCCACACAATCTTATCAAGAAAAAGTTTTCATATTTAATTAAATGGTCTTTTGAAAAATCTCATTGTAATTTTATTTGCTGTTACTCGTTTAAAGCCTTTTTCTGTAACGAAAAAGGAAAGTATGTTAGATGCACTTACTGGAAATGTGAAGATATGATTGAAGCTTTAAATTTTCTCCTGGACAACATATATGTACGTTTCGGCGATAAAATCTATCGACAGGTTGTAGGTTTTCCTATGGGCACTAACTGCGCCCCTGTAATAGCAGATTTATTCCTGTATTGCTATGAATCTCAGTTTATGACCAAACTCAGTAAAGACACGTCATTGTTACATTTGGTTGATACATTCAACAATACCTACCGTTGATGATATTTGTTCGTTAAATAATCCAGTTCTCTAAATATACTAACAAAATTTAGCCAAAGGAACTCACTTTAAATAAATCTAACATAAACAGCAGTAGTTATCCTTTTCTAGATTTAGACATTTCAATTTTTAAAGGGAAACTCCATACTAAAATTTCCGACAAAAGAGATGAGTTTTCATTCCCTATTGTTAATTTTCCATTTTTAGACGGCGATGTTCCTTTGGCTCCATCATACGGTGTTTATATATCCCAAATCTTTCGTTATGCTCGTGTGTGTAATGATGTCATAGATTTTAACGAACGTAATCAATGCATCACTGGTAAATTATTAAGTCAGGGATTTCGTTACCATAAATTGCTTAAAACTGTTACTGAATTCTTTCATAGATACAAAGATTTGATTAGTAAATTTGGCTGTACCTGTAGAAAACTTATTAAAAACGGTATTTCAGGTGCTAAATTTTACGGTAATAGTGTACTAAAAGCGCGGAAATCACTATGTGATCCGTGTAAACTCATCGAACCTTTAAACTTATTAGTAAAGATTATCTTACCAATGTTGTATTTAGATCTTTGAATATAATAGTTTACATTGGCACAACTATCGATTTTGTCATCAGCAAATTAAAACATAACTAAATTTGTATTCTTTTCAAACGTTTTTTTTTTTTTTTTTGATGTATAAATACACGTCCACATTCATTTTCTATATAGAGATGACTTTATCTACATAGAATGAATTTCATAACAGTGTGGACATTGACACCTGATATTTAAATGATATCGTGTCGGTCACTGGCTGTCGACAACAAAGACTTCACGCAATTACAGTATGTCAGGGGCCTCTCAATGGGGATATAATTAATTACTATTTTACACATGTCCATTTATAAAATAAATGTGTTTGCATGAAAGATTATTGGAATTTCTTATGAATATATTTATATACCCACAGCAAAGATTCTTTTGAAAGAATGAGTATATTCAGAAGTGATATCACCAATTAAGCGAGAGAAAAAAAAAGTAAGAAAAATTCTTTTCTGTTAATAAGTGAAAAATTAAGTAGTGTGTTAGTAATAGACAAGTAGTCAATCATGCATTGCAAATCATTCAGTGGATTGGTCATTCGCCAAAATGTGAAAAGTAAAAATGCTTTATTTATAAACTAACACTCATACATGCATTGACGGGGACATAAGTATGCCAAATAGTACATGTCCGACTTAGGAAATGGGCCCGATCTGTTCTGATTACAGTAGTTGTCGTCTGTTTATGTAGTTCATACGTGTTTCTCGTTTCTCGTTTTTATATAGATTAGACCGTTGGTTTTTCCGTTTGAATGGTTTTACACTAGTAATTTTTTGGGGCCCTTTATAGCTTGCTGTTCGGTGTGAGCCAATGCTCCGTGTTGAAGGCCGTACCTTGACCTATAATGGTTTACTTTTATAAATTGTAACTTGGATGGAGAGTTGTCTCATTGGCACTCATACCACATCTTTCTATACCGATCTGTTAAATGCATTTGTTCTTTTGATATGAAAAAAGAATGGACGTATCACCGCGATTTAATTTAAAATTGTACTTAATTTTTTTAATTTGTGTTTCAGTATCTATCCATGAATTAAATATGTTCGTTCATAATCCTTTAAAACTAGAATAATTAAACAAGTGCACCCAGTTTAAAGGTAATTAGTACACTGTTACTGTTATCTTGACATAATTACCTATACATTAGCTCGTGTAACAGTTGACCAGTTTAGTCTTGTGCACATGATTTATCATTCCAAAACAGATGTATTGTGAACATATCATTAAATACATGGATATATATTGAAAAACAGAAACCGAAAAAGAAGTTAGTACAATTTCAAATTGTAAAAGGGGGGGGGGGGCACCATTCCTGATTCAGTTAAATTAAGGGAGGGGTGACTATGCAAGAGGCTATTGAAATCAGCATGAATAAAATTGCAAATAAACGTTTATTCAGAGTTGTCTCAAACATGCATCCTCAAATAACAAAAAAAAATAGTTGAGTAAGACCTGGCTTTTCAATTATTAAACTTTTGAGTACAATTATCATACTCAGAATCAGAAATCAACCAATCAAAAAACTGGATTTAGTGTTTCGAGCACAAATTTTGTACTCCGATTACTGAGTAAAGATTTATGACTAAGAGCCCAAATTCATTGAAATTACCTGCTTAATTTGTTGTAAAAGAATAAAGATCCCGTAACTTTTGTTATAATACGTGTTCAGGTATAACAAAATCTAAAATAAATATCAATGTTTCTACAAAAGCTACTCTGACTCCAATCAACGTAAGTTTTGCACACAAGACCGGATTCATATGCGTCTTGATATTTTCATGAGTGATTTTGTGTTTGAATGATAGTTAAATGTTTACGAAAATCTTATCGTTGGAGTCTTCGATGGGAATTCAAATTTGTTCCGTACAAAAAATCGTGCAGCCCAGACGACTGAAATGATTTTTTATGAAGGTCCGGGGTTCTTATTACCAACAAAAATAATCTTTGTATGAAAGTTGATCGTAGGTTACTTTACATCAACTCGTGCGAATAAATGTTTTCTTTTTTTAAGGAGCCACAGAACGTGTGTGCAAGAAAAACATTACGTTTTTTTTTCTCGATTACTTGATGATTTCACCTCTGAATATACTCATTCTGTCAAAAGAAACTTTTTGTTGTGAGTATATAAATATATTCCAAACACATTCCAATAAACTTTCATGTAAAAATCTTTTATTTTATGAATGGACATGTGTAAAGATAGTAATTATGTATGTAGATGCCCCGGACATACTGTAATTGCGTGAAGTCTTTGTTGTTGACAGCCAGTGATACACACGATAACATTTAATTACCATGTGTCCATGTCCACGCTGTTATGAAATTCATTCTATAACATTATACATATTTATAAACACGTTAACTTCTAACTATCCTACTGCCTGTCGATACTTTTATTTTGGCATTGCACAAGTCATGTCTTCTTTGACTGTCCATGACGTTAAAACACTAAATCCCTGGGATGTGTTTTAGTTGATTTTAGTCTTTGATGCATGAATTTTTATTATTAATAGTTTTTGGCTTTTAACTAGCTTTCAGTAACTGCGAGTACTCTCAAATCGTATTTTCGTGTTAATTTGACCTGTTGATACAATTTATAATGTATTTTTGTTATTTAATGTGTACTTATTCAGTGTTATATCTAGTCTCACAATTTTTAATATATACCACCTTTGATAAGTGTTTAGTATGACGATAAATTTTCCCTTTTGTTCTCGTACTAGGAACAACAAAATTATTTATTTTGTACAAATTATTTCCATACTTCATGTATACCTTACAACAAAATTCTTTTTATTGACCTGTGTACGTTATTTTCTTTGGCGGCATTTTGTCCAAGATTATGGTTGTCTTTTTGAAATTGTTTTACATCTAACCCCCTTGTTTTATTAATTTTGTATTTACATTGTACATAGATCAAATTTATTCGTTCAGTGTTGTTCACGTGTTTTGGTAATATGTCTTTTGATTGAGTTAAGCCATTTCAATTGATTTTTTATAGTGTGTCTTTCTGTGTTGTGATGTTACACTATTGTTTCAGGTAGGGTGAAGGTTGGCGCCCATTAAAACGTTCAAACCCGCTGCATTTGTTTGCGCCTGTCCTACGTCAGGAACCTTATGTTCAGTGGTTGTCGTTTGTTGATGTGGTTCATAAGTGTTTCTCGTTTTTATATAGATTAGACCGTTGGTTTTCCTGTTTGAACGGTTTTACACTAGTCATTTTGGGGGCCCTTTATAGCTTGCTGTTAGGTGTGAGCCAAGGCTCCGTGTTGAAGGCCGTACTTTGAACTATAATGGTTTACTTTTACAAATTGTGACTTGGATGGAGAGTTGTCTCATTGGCACTCATACCACATCTTCTAATATTTATATATTATGAACACCATTTTCTGTATTGTTCATATCTGACTAGATTTTGACAAAACATTTATGATCTCTTGAAAAGAAGTAAAAAAAGATTTTGTTATTAAATCTAATTTTTGGATATAAAATCACAAATAGTAAATTTTACTCTTTGAATTATTAAATCATAATACTGAGCTTTTCTATCTACAAATCATACTTTGTAGTGGATACAAAGATTACGAGCTTATTTTTTACTGTTGTTACCGTCTATGACAATCATAGATTACATGAACGTCTGCGACTCTTTTCACAAATATTTTTACGATTAAAATTGATCGTAAGTTAAACTGAAATGTTCATGACTTACGAGTAACTTACGAGTATTTTTACTCGTAAGTCATGAACATGGTAGAAGTAAAATCCGTAGCAATGCAAAATTTCAAACTTTCATAATGTTATAGCGGGTAGCAGATAATTTTTGATTTGAAGGTCTGTGTAAAGCATAATCAAAAACATCAATATCAAAATGATACTAATAAATATGGTCAACACCAACCATTACAAGAACACATAAAAACAAGAGTAACTAAGAAGTACAAGTTGAATGTTTCTCATGCATATACTGATGTATCTTCTTCTACACCGAGTTAACTTTCAATGCAAATAGCGAAAAACAAATATTACACCGACTGAACTTCAAATGGGGAAAAAAAAGAAAAAAAAATCCTAATTGATATTTTGCTGAATGGCACAAATTTCTAAATATGTTCGTTCCAGGACAACATAAACACTAATGACTTTCATCTTATTTTATTTGTGTTGGTAAACAGTTTTGATTTTTCGATGCATTTTGACGAGAAGCAATTAGATCTTTATAATAGCAGCTACTATAGTTTAATTGAATTTATGTTATGATTATGTTCAAGAATAGTAACTTTCATTGCTTTAAAACGTCCCCAACTCTTGATTAAGGGAATGAAATTCTGACAAGAGTATGGCAATGATTATTCACATTAACGTAATATTTTCTTTAATTATATTTATGAACATGATGGCTTTTTAAGAAATAAGATTTGTTAACCCTATACGTAGCTGCACTAAGCCTTACATGGGGTTTATATTTGACTTGATTGAAAAAAAAACACGTAAAAAAACTAAAATGTTTGAACTAGCCAGCTTAAAGACCAGCACCCAAAGTTGTCGTAATATCCAGATAATTAAAAACGTGATATTACAAATTATAATGCATTCTTATCAACAATATATGTAGATATTGAGTTAACATATTTTCTAACAATCTAGATTTTAAACTATCTTGGCAAAACGTCATGTATTTCATTGCTATCACTTGGTTAAATCTGTTGTACGTAAACTTTTTACATTTTAATCTTCTTAGTGCATTACAGAATTGAATAGAACCACGCGTTGCTTGATTATTCCAAAGAAAATTAATTTCGATTGTTATACATGTGGCGCTTTTCGCCAAAACATATGATCACCATGGCCTTTAGTTTTATGATTACGAAAAATACGTAAGATACTGATGAAGTCTACAATATATGTGTGCAGATTTATTGCCAAACTCAATAACTTTCTGTCCAAACCTTCAATATTGTTAGACTATGGTTTAGCCGCACTTGCAAGTAAATAAAGCAAATACAGAGATTTTCCAGAGATTAAACGGCTCAAAACAATCGTATTGCCAGTTGACAAAGAGTGTTCATTTACATTGCCCATGATTGTATTCAATGTTTCAATGAAGTAAATCTTTCTGAATTGCGCGAGAAAATATTAGACCTGCAGGTCAATAAAAATAATTTAGTCTATATTGGAAATGAGGAAACACCAGATGAAAATATCAAACTAGTAATCCAGAACTTTATATCAAAAGAACTGAGGATTTCTAAAGAAATAGTTTGGAAATATTCATAGGTTTGGTAGAGCAGACAAAATAGAAGCAGGACCGAAATTAAAAGAAAAGCCCTAGTTTGGAATTAATTTACAATTCCCCTTTAAATATAAGAACGGAGAAGAAAATTATGTCCCACGATAAAAGAAGCTAAAAGAAATGGGAAAAGAGCTAATTTGAACATCGAGGGTAAAGTTTACAACCAGAATCCTCCTCTACAAACAGGACTGAAGCTTGGCAAACACCCTCAAATGGAACTAATGGTAGGCAAAACAAGAGGTTTAGATCTGGCTCCTCTTCATAGGAAATCGCAGGAGGTACTAATACAACTATTGGAACTTTAAATCATTAACAGTGTAAGTTAAATGTGTGAGTTAAATTGTGCATATACAATTATAAACTTGAAACAATTAAGCTTAAATGTATGTGGAATAAAAACAAGAATGCAATATCCCAAATTTGTTGATCTTATAATCAAATATCTATACTACTAAAATAAAGAGGTCCAATTTGTTAGCCGGCATGACGGATAAACGACGAATCAAAGAATTCAACTTTAAATATAACTAATATAGGACAATGATGTTGATTAAAATTACACCATTTTCGGCCCTTTTGTTTTCCACATAGTAAATATTATCAATAATTAACAAGTTCCGGGTTTACGGGTTCAAACAGAAAGATTTTGAAAGCAGAGAAAACTATGCACCTTATAATCAGCACCTTATAATCAGCATGGCTTTATCAAATGAGAATACGAATACTAAAAATCCTGGCTAACAATAATGCGCAGGTACTAGTGATATTACATGTATTCAAGAAACCAAAACTGACAATTGCGACCGTCTTTCGTTGACCGGCTATACTTTCAAAATGGAAAACAGATTTAGCTATCAAATATAAGATCGGGTGGCTATGGCATGGTATTGGTTGCAAAAATTTGATATTTTTCATTTAAATGCAATATTTCTTATTTAATTGGTATATTTCTTCATTTAAATGCAATATTTTTTTATTTGAATAGTATATTTTTTTCATTTAAATGCAATAGTTTTTATTCAGATGGTATAATTTTTCATTCAAATAGTATAATTTTTCATTCAAATGGTATAATTTTCGTTCAAATGCAATATTTTTTATTCAATTGGTATAAAATGTCATTTTAATGCAATATTTTTTATTCAATTGGTATAAAATGTCATTTTAATGCAATATTTTGTATTCAATTGGTATAGTAGTTTTTTATTTATATGCAATTATTGCATTATGGGAAATTCTTTGACGTCATAAGGTCAAATTTGCAAAAACGTTTGTGATTGGTCGGTAATTGTTTAGATTTCTCCCTTTTCTTTCTAAACTTGAGTGACCAAGAATTAAAAAACGCGTCAGAATATCGCCCCTCTAACTAAATTTGGCGTTCGTACGAGTTCGTGCACTGCCATACCCAACTATATCAGTCCTATTCAGGACCGATAACTCTGTCGATAAATATTGTCGGGTATACAATGTTGTTGAAATCAGAGCAATTGTCTATATGTCTCTGTTGAAATGTATACAATAACAATAATAATTTTTTTACACAAGTTTAACTTTATATCGATTTATTGAATGCCTGGATTTTGCTTAAAATATTGAATTAAAAAAATAGATAATAAAATCATATTCAATGAAATCTCGTTTAATTTTTTACGAAATAATACAAAATCCATTTAAATTAAAATTTGAATCAAAATATTTCTTTAAAATAATTATAGAAACATAAATATTAGTTTGATTATCTTTTAAAGCAAAAATTATTTTGTTAAAGATTTTTTTTTATAATATTCATATTTTCTTAAAGTTTATTATGATACATACTTCTTCTGGTTTGACACGGGGAAGAGAGGATATTTATTTGTACAGTTATGAAAACTTTTGTATATCACAAAATTTACACTCTGGTAATACATGTATACACAGGATGTTTAATGTCACCTGGTTGCTTTTGGTTTGCACGTCTACCTGACAATATATTGTTATGTAACATTACATCCAAAGTCAGAGTTCACCTGTTCGTCAAGTGATGGTATTTTGAAGGTATGGAATATTTATCTATAATAATTGTTAGGATTTTTTTCTCTCTTGGGACGTAAATATTTTTTTGTTCTAAAAGGAATGTATAAATATATTTCTAAAGAAAGATAAATTATACAGAAAACAGGAAAAAAACCTTTTAAAAAAAGAAGAGAAAAAATTTTATTATAAATTTTATTTTTAACTATTTTCTGGTAACAGTATATCCTGGATATCTGTCAAAATAAAATGTTCCCGTGTCACACTTAAAATAATTTTTTTTTTATCAAGAAATTTTGAAATCAATCATATCGAAATATCACCAAAGAAAATAACAGAAACATCAGAGATTCTTAGACTACATGAAAAATTAAATTTAATCAAGGAAAGTGTTACTATACAAATCCTCGATTTGATGCAACATTTCCATATACATCATCCGCCATTTTGAAAAATCCCGAAATATTCACTTTTTTAAATCTATTTTTGACAGAAATTGCCCAGAAATTAAACTGTTTTAAATAGTATTTTTCGCCAGATTTATGTTTGAATATACTTAATCGATTTGCAAAGTTTTATTTTTATTAACGGAATTTCTTTATTTTTTATACAAGTAGACATGGGTATCGGTACATTTAGCATTGAGTCAACGGGGAAATAACGAGAAAAAGTACATGTTTTTACGATTCTCCAGTGACAGAATTTAATCAAAAATTAAACTGTTAGGACCAACATTGTTTGATAGAAATATGTTTGAATATCAAGGATTGATTTCCAAAAGTTAGAAAACGGGTCAGGTTAATGAGAAAACTAAACTTTATTGAAGCACCTATGCATTTTATATGGGGCAATATAATACAAAATGGCGGCTAGTATACGTCACAAAAGTCACGTGATGTCTGACTTAGTTGGATATGGGCTGTTAATGCCAATAATGGCCAGGACGAGCAAAAAAGCGAGTGACAAGTAATAATAATTGATTTGACACACAACTTGTTCATGGATAGAAACAGATGCCTGCGTGCATGGCAAAAACACCTCCAATGAAAACCTTTTCTGAAGAAACTCTCCTACAGTCTACACATTGAAATAAACAAAAAAATACATAGCTAGCCCCCCTCCCCCTTCTTAGTCCAGATACATGTAATCATGACGTTCTTTAGTGCTATATCATTTTTTACTTTTCTTGATCCTCAGAGACGTTGCAGGAAGGCACACATGAAAAAAGAATAAAAAGCATCCAGGACGTTACAATTATTTGGACTAAGCCCCCTCTTTTTTACTACATGTAGAAAAAAAATCACTTATTACGACAGCAGAACCAGAAACCCACAAGTAGAGACATAAGCTGTTATACTCCGGAACTAATTCTTTAATAAAGACAATTCAGGATGAATTGGAACCAGTTACTAACCCATGTTACAACAATAGTCCTATGACATAGGACTTCACTATATAAGGCGTGAACTTCATATTTAATACTATCTATAATATGTGCTCTCATGTCTTATGCTGCAAATCATTTTACATTTAGGATTCGTTGCTGAGATTTTTTTTACTGTTCTCGTCTCCGAATCCCTTAAATAGATTTTTTTTCAAGCCCCACAGTAGTTCAATAATTACAATATGTCTTTGCATAAATAAGTATGCAGGGCATATTTCAAAACATATTTTATCTTCAGGACTTTTAAATGATTTACTTTTCAATACTGCATTGGGAAGGGGGGTATACAAGTTTATTTTGTGACACATTATATAATATAATTAGGTACCCAACAAATTATATGATTGTACGTTTAGCTATTATCTAGACCCGTACACAATGTATATAATTAGACACATTTAACAGGGGCGGATCCAAAACCTCGGTGTCTAGAGGGGGGGGGGGGGAGTAGGTTTAAATTTAGATATTTGTATAGAGATGTATATATATGCGAGTATTGGCAGTAATGGTTATGGTGTGTGTGTGTGTGAGGGTAGGGGTTTCAGATCAAAGATCGTTTCTATAATTCTATATCTTTTAGTTTTTACCATTTCACTCTATTCTTTATCCTTTGAAATCTATTATATTTGTTCTAAACATGCGTGACATATTTGCCACTGGACATAAGGCAACCAAAAGTCAATCAACGTATTCTGTATATTTCATCATTTTTTATTATGTTTTCTATAGGTTTGGTCCCGACATCAAAAGTTCAATGTAGGATAAAAAAACTTAATTCATATAGTTTTTTTCACTGACCCCCTACCTCCCCCCCTTCTTAACTTAATTTGGGAAAAATTGTTTGACCAATAAGGATATATATAAAATCGATGTTAATTAAACAAAACTTGCAGCAATTTTGACCCCCCCCCCCCTCAACTATTTGAATTAAGTTTTTTATCCTTCATTGATTTTCTGATGTCGTCCCTTATCCTCTCTATGTAAACCCAATTCATGTCCTGATAAATGGTGACTCATGCATAGCATCATATGCGGTTAATAAAACAAGAAACATATTCATATTATAATAATTAATGTATGCTAGGACTTATAGATATATGTCATTAGTCCCAGGTCATGTAATAAAGTAGGTCTTATAAAAATACAATTATAGCATTTTAATTTTGATGATTATTTATATGTTCACATATTTAATAATGCCATTTTTTGGAAAAAAGGGTAGGGGCAAGGCGTTTTTAAAACATATCAATGGGGCGCGTTTTTTTTTTTTTTTTTGTTCTTCGGAAGTGAGCCAGAAGAAGTTCATTTCTGGTTTTATTTGCATTGGGAAGATCTTCTGGCTCTCTTCCACCTCTTCCTTTTTGATAGTTTGACGGCAGAGGCACATAACAAACATATGGCGTCGTTTAGTCTAAATGAAATTAATAAATTTATGAATGCAGATATATTAGAATGTGAGCTGTTTTATAAACGTTTTTATGGTATGACAGCCTTAGTAGGACATCCCTGTAGGACGATAAGCTGGATAAATATAAGAACTACACGGACAATAACAGTTAAGGGACGATTATTTGATATTCTAGGGAAGGGATTTTGATTGATTGGTGTTTAACGCTACTTTCAACACTATTGGGCTGTTCCGTGGTGGTCAGTTTAAATTTATAGATGAAGGATTGGGAAGGGAAGAGAGGGCATTATTATTCATTTCAATCTGTCGCTAATCATGCCTATTTTTCAGCTCTTACCAGGCAACCATATTCATATATGAAATCCTTCTGTCCCCCACCCCAACAGATACATAAATATCAAATGGTTTTCCTCTTATTTAACACAAGTTTAAATTGATTGATTGTTTGTTGCTAATTTTAACGCCCAGTGAAAATTATTTCATGCTTGTTCAGGAAAACACGAGTTTAGAAGTCACATATATAATATAAAAATGAAGAGATGGAATATGATTGCCAATACCGGAGTTCAAATATGAAGTGGATGTAAGCAATTATAGATTAGATAAGATAAGATAAAAAAAAATTTATTTTAAGTCGGGTTACATGAAATACTACAAACATAAGCTCTGTAGAGCTTTTTGCCGTCATGTAGACAAATACTTCAACAATGACAAAAACCTGATACTGTAAAGTCGTCTATAAAAGGCCCGACATGAAAAGTGTGAACAATTCAAACGAAAAAACTAACAGCCTAATTATCCATAACAAAACAATTTACAAAATATCAAATATGAGTCGAGACAGGAACCAACGACAACCATTAAACTACAGGCTCCATCCCTGGGACAGGCAAATAAAGAATATGGCAGGGTGGATGTAAAAACGAAGATGTGGTATGATTGCAAATGAGACAACTCTCCACAAGAGATCAAATGACACAGAAATCAACAGCAATAAGTCACCGTACGGCCTTCGACAATAAGCAAAGCCTACACCGCATAGTCAGCTATAAAAGGCCCCGAAATCAAAAATGTAAAACAATTCAATCGAGAAAACTAACGGCCGAATTAATGTACAAAAAAATGAACGAAACACAAATATGTATAACAAAGCAACAAACGGCAACCACTAAATTACAGGCTCCTGACTTGGGACAAGCACATACATACAGAATATGGCGGGGTTAAACATGTTAGCGGGATCCCAATCCTCCCCCTAATCTGGGACAGCGGTGTAACAGTACAACAAGTTTTGACATGTTTGTGAACTACCCATCCCAAAGCTGGGACAGTGGTGTAACAGTACAATAAAATAACAACCTGCACAAATCAGTAAATTAACTCAAAAGATCGGTACGAGACCCACAAAAAAACTAACATTAAGACAATAGACACAAAGCACCGACATAAGAGTATTTGCAATTACTGGAAGTTTGCTCAAACCTAATTACAACTGGTACTGAAATAAATCTTGTTCTCCCAGACTGAGTTATCAATCAGTACACAACGCGCGGCAAAGGATTTATTAAAAAAGAAAACAGTCTGAGAAACGTCTGGTTTACGTTGTATATAGATATAAGAAGATGTGGTATGAGTGCCGATGAGACAACTCTCCATCCAAGTCATAATTTGTAAATGTAAACCATTAAAGGTCAACGTACGGTCTTCACTTGGGACAAGCACATACATACAGAATATGGCGGGGTTAAACATGTTAGCGGGATCCCAATCCTCCCCCTAATCTGGGACAGCGGTGTAACAGTACAACAAGTTTTGACATGTTTGTGAGCTACCCATCCCAAAGCTGGGACAGTGGTGTAACAGTACAATAAAATAACAACCTGCACAAATCAGTAAATTAACTCAAAAGATCGGTACGAGACCCACAAAAAAACTAACATTACGACAATAGACACAAAGCACCGACATAAGAGTATTTGCAATTACTGGAAGTTTGCTCAAACCTAATTACAACTGGTACTGAAATAAATCTTGTTCTCCCAGACTGAGTTATCAATCAGTACACAACGCGCGGCAAAGGATTTATTAAAAAAGAAAACAGTCTGAGAAACGTCTGGTTTACGTTGTATATAGATATAAGAAGATGTGGTATGAGTGCCGATGAGACAACTCTCCATCCAAGTCATAATTTGTAAATGTAAACCATTAAAGGTCAACGTACGGTCTTCAACACGGAGCCTTGGCTCAAACCGAACAGCAAGCTATAAAGGGCCCCCAAAACATTAGAAGTGTAAAACCATTCAAACGGGAAAACCAACGGTGTCTAATCTATTTAAAAAACCGATATACTTGCATATAAATCCATATACAATGAAACGGTTTTTGAAAAGTGGACCGAACGTTTTGACCATCGAAATTTTGCAATTGAAATACTAGTTATGACCACAAGATTTTAACAGCCATTGCAGGACTCGCACGAACGTTAGATTTAGTTAGAGGGGCGATATTCTGACGCGTTTTTTAATTCTTGGTCACCCATGTTTAGAAAGAAAGGGGAGAAATCCAAACAATTTCCGACCAATCACAAACGTTGTTGCAAATTTGACCTTATGACGTCAAAGAATTTCCCATAATGCAATTATTGCATTTAAATAAAAAAACTACTATACCAATTGAATAAAAAATATTGCATTCAAATGACATTTTATACCAATTGAATAAAAACTATTGCATTTGAATGAAAATTATACCATTTGAATGAAAAATTATACCATTTGAATGAAAAATTATACCATTTGAATAAAAAATATTGCATTTAAATGAAAAAATATACCATTCAAATAAAAAAATATTGCATTTAAATGAAGAAATATACCAATTAAATAAGAAATATTGCATTTAAATGAAAAATATCAAATTTTTGCAACCAATACCATGCCATAGGTGGCATAATAATTTGTCATAAGGAAGAGTTGTCAAAATATGTTCGGCATATAGAAAATGAAAACAACTTTGTCATAGGGATCAAAATTTCATCTCAATACACTAAATTAGACGACGATTATTTTTTAACAGCAGAACATCGATAGACTTGGATCACATATTAACTAAAGAAAACAACTCTGACGATATTCTAACCGAAACAGTCATCTTTGAAAACAATAAACCGAATACTAAGAATAATATGGATAAAACAAAAAATAATTATGGTAATTTTCTCCTTGATTTATGTAGATACACCGGTATGTATATTGTTAACGGCAGAATAGGTGATAACATTGCCGGTAAACTAACATGTAAAAATGCGGCTACAGAAGACTATTTTTAGCAACAATGGACCTCCATAATATTATTTCAAACTCCGATGTGTTCCTTTTTAGTAATTTATTCTCCGACGCCCACTGTCCTTTAGGAATTTGTATAAACATATACATTAAATGTAACTGTAATTATCCAACTAAAAGAAAAACTAAAGAAATGGAAATTAGACAAAAAGGATGAATTTAAAAGATACTTGAATGAAAACAGCAAATAAATGTAAGCTATTGGCGCGGCATATGAATGGGTTCAGTGGGTGCTCTTTTAAACGGTTGGTCACTCATTGGCTCTGGTGGGAGAACCCGGAACCACGGATTAGTTTCAATTGCAGCCATGTTTTCTTCAGCGCTGCTCAGAGTCTATGACGTCACAGATTACGTCATTGATGCTGCACATCGGCCAAAACCGATACCTGGCAGTCAAAGGTACAAAGGTACGCGTCGCCAGGTAAACTAAATTTGCGACAGTACAACTACCGATGGACGTCCGCAAAGCTTCAAATACAATACAGTTATCTCTAAAACATAGATTTGAAACTTAACATCCAAAAAATTTAGAAAAGAGAACATGCAGTTCACAACAAAGGAAATCCAATAAACCATGGTTTGATGCTGAATACAAACTCAAAAGGAAAGACACAAGGCGTACCCAAAGATTATACAGACTATGCAAATCGGAAGAAAAAAGAATTAAAAATAAAAGTAAAAAAGAGTATAAAAAAATATGTGTATTAAAAAAGATAGAATCGAAATGAGAAATAAAATGAAAAATATGAGAACAAAAAACCAAGTGAAAGGAATATTGGAAATTACTGAACGGTTGATGTAAACAAAACAGCCAAATATACCTGTACACATTTTATACAAGAGCTCTGCTAGTTGAGGGTTGATACGGGTTGTGATATTGAAAAAAAAACACCATATCATATACACTTTATTATATACCTCTAGTACATGTTTTTTGTCTGGAGAGAACATAATACAGATTAGAGGTTTGATAAAGCCTTTACAACCGTGACTGATATTGACGACGTGATGTCATACAGATTAGATGTTTGATAAAGCTTTTGTAACCGTGACTGATATCGATCGATATCATCACGGATGTTGATACATCATGATCGGTATCGATTGTATTACACATACAATATACCTGTATTACACATACAATATACCTGTATACACTACTAAGTATATAATAAATGATATTATTACAGCAGGAGAGATAATCAAATGTAACTAGAGGCTCTCAAGAGCCTGTGTTGCTCACCTGATTCTACTTTGGTTTTGGAAATCATGTTAAAATAGATTAAAATCATAACAGATACCCTAATAATGAGTGAGGCCAAATTTGGTTTAATATTGGCCCTGTAATTTAAAAAAAAAATCCTGGTGGCCATCTTGAAAAGTAAATCAGCAACAAAGTAGCAACACTTCATCAGCACCTCATAAGAAACATTTATGCCATGTTTGGTTTCATTCCATTCAGTGCACCTCTAGAAGAAGCATTTGTATGTATTTCCAATAGGGTCTTATGTTAAAGGAAGTCCCCCGCTGGCGGCCATCTTGGATTATGGATCGGCTTCAAAGTAACAACACTTAGTCAGCACCTCATAAGGAACATTCATGCCATGTTTGGTTTCAAACCATTCAGTGGTTCTCTTAAAGAAGACATTTGTATGTATTGTCCCATAGGGTCCTTTGTTAAACACTGTCCCCAGCTGGTGAGCATCTTGGATGATGGATCAGCTTCAAAGTAACAACACTTGGTCAGCACTTCATAAATAACATTCATGCCATGTTTGGTTTCATTCCATTCAGTGGTTCTCTAAAAGGAGACATTCGTATGTATTTCCCATAGGGTCCTATGTTAAACTAAGTCCCCCGCTGGCGGCCATCTTGGATGATGGATCGGCTTCAAAGTAACAACACTTGGTCAGCATCTCATAAGGAACTTTCATGCCATATTTGGTTTCATTCCATTTAGTGGTTCTCTAAAAGAAGACATTTGTATGTATTTCCCATAGGGTCCTATGTTAAACTAAGTCCCCCGCTGGCGGCCATCTTGGATTATGGATCGGCTTCAAAGTAACAACACTTGGTCAGCACCTCATAAGCAACATTCATGCCATGTTTGGTTTCATACCATTCAGTGGTTCTTTAAAAGAAGACATTTGTATGTATTTCCCATAGGGTCCTATGTTAAACTAAGTCCCCCGCTGGCGGCCATCTTGGATGATGGATCAGCTTCAAAGTAACAACACTTGGTCAGCACCTCATAAGGACCATTCATGCCATGTTTGGTTTCATTCCATTCAGTGGTTCTCTAAAAGAAGACATTTGTATGTATTTCCCATAGGGTCCTATGTTAAACTATTCCCCCTGCTGGCGGCCATCTTGGATGATGGATCGGCTTCAAAGTAACAACACTTGGTCAGCACCTCATAAGGAACATTCATGCCATGTTTGGTTTCATTCCATTCAGTGGTTCTCTAGAAGAAGTTCAAAATGTAAAAAGTTAACGACGACGACGGACGACAGACGACGAACGCCAAGTGATGAGAAAAGCTCACTTGGCCCTTCGGGCCAGGTGAGCTAAAAATAAGCTTAAGAACACCAAAGCTAGTGGTGATGATCTTATTGTTAATGAATACATAAAAATCAACATCTATGTGAAACTGTTTTATTTATTTTTTGATAATGGAATTATATGGGAGAGCTGGCCCACTGGAAAGAACAAAGGAGAAGCGGAGAATCCGAATAACTTTAGACCAATTACAATTTTGAGCTGTTTTGGGAAATTATTCACGTCTGTCTTAATCGAAAGACTGTCAACTTTTGTTGAATCTTTAACTATTATTCATAATAACCAGAGTGGATTTAGGAAAAATTATTCCATCACTGATAATATATTTATTTTACATTATCTTTTTGAAATGATGAAAAATTGGAAGGAGAAACTCCTCTGGGTTTTCATCGACTTTGCGAAAGCATTTGATACTGTTTGGAGAAATGGGCTCTGGTATAAACTTAATCTGAATTACATCAACGGCAAAATGCATAACGTTATTGTTAATATGAATAATGGCATCAAATCAGGGATAACATATTACAACGAATCTTCAACTTTTTTCTCTTGCAATGCTGGCGTTAGACAGGGTGAAAACCTATCACCATTATCATTTTCACTATATAGTAATGATTTAACGGATTACCTTCTAAGTAAAAATATAACTGACTTATCATCTATATCCCAAAGTTTTTAAAGTGGTATCGACATGTACTTAAATACGTTTATACTACTTGATGCCGATGATACCCTTATTATGTCAGAGAGTAAAGATGATCTTCAAAAACAGTTAGATATCTTCAGCAAATACTGTGATATTTGGAATTTAAAAGTGAACGTGGCTAAAACAAAAGTGATTTTCTTTCAAAGGATAGACACCCTAACAACGTACATTTCTTGTGTAAAGGAAACAACCTAGAAATTGTTGAGGAGTTTAGTTATTTGGGAATAATTCATGCCAGGACAGGAACTTTTACTAAACCAAAGAAAGATAATAGCAGAAAAACTTTTCTCATCTTGTTCTATCAAGTTATTTGGTCTTAAATGATTTTAAACAAACCAAAAAATATTGAATACATTTAACAACAACTCTAAAATCATGTATTTATGAAATGCTACAGACCAGCACTGTGATAAAATTACTGTATATGAATACAAATAATGTTTGCTTACCTTGTATTGATAAAGGCATATGGAGATAATGTGCATTTGACAAGAGTATATAAGAAAAAATAATATGGGTCTAAAAGCCTCTATTATTCACAGAAAATAATTTATGAACCATTTCAAAACTTTTTAAGTTGTAAAAACCACATTTTATTTTTAAATATTTGACTTTTTTACAGCTGTTGCTGGATGGCTGTCATTAAGTAGATACTGTTGTAAAGGGCGGGGGAGGGGAGGGGGGGTCAAGATCAACAGAACATTGAATTGATGTTGACAATAACAGATAACAGAAAACTAAACTTTCTCAAGAAAACAGCAGAACAGTGAATTGTTTTCAACAATAACAGATAACAGAAAAATAAACTATCTCAAGAAAACAGCAGAACAGTGAATTGATTTTAACAATAACAGATAACAGAAAAATAAACTATCTCAAGAAAACAGCAGAACAGTGAATTGATTTTGAAATGAAAAGAGGACAGAATTTTTTTTGGTCGCGATCTTCTAGGGCTCCATAAAAATTCCCCAACAAGACGGTTTTCTGATTTCTTTGTTCTGTCCTTATATCCGTCATCACGGAGGTTCCCCATTATGTCTCTGAACAATGTTCCTACCGCAGTAACACTCCTGTAATATTTTTAAGGATGATTTTAGGAAATAATGGTGATTAAAACAGGATTGATACAATTTTTTTTGCTACCATGGATACTTTTGTATTTCATGTACAGGTTACTCTGTAAATCATTATTGTTACTTGAAAAGATAGTGAAGACTAATACTTGGACCGGTTACTTGTTACGGAAACTTTTTACCAGAGTAACAAAAACTATTTATGGCGTTATTGTGACTTGCTATTGTATATATAGATACAAATTAAGATTTGTTATGACCAGTGACCGTTCAGATTATTATTCTGCTTTAGCCTCTTAGTTAACAATAATGAATGTTCTTATTGTTTATATGTTTCAGCAGGTAAAGCTAAGTAACTACATATTTTGTTGTGGCCTAATAAGATTTTGTAATCATTTATACAATGTTTGACAAGACTGATTGTTAACAGTTTCAGTCAAATTATGGAAAGCAATATCTTTTTCCCTACAATAAGATACTCTTATGTTTGTTGAAATATAGTCGATATTTGTCAATCACGCCTTCATGTACATGCAGAAATTACTTGTTTTGTAGTTTGATTGTGTTTTATTGTGCCTGTTTATTTAACATGGCACTAGTTAAAATAAAAAGGATACGGAATTTTATGTATGTGATTTTATTTCTTTTCTTCATCTTGCCAACAGTTCATTAATCTATTACCAAGTTATCGTCTGGAAACAACCAGGGGCCTGACGCACGGACACTCAACTGCAATTGTTGGAGGGTATCATATAATACCTCACCACTATGTAAGACAGGGTATATAAACCAAGAAGGCCACTCGATATGCATTTATAGTTACTTTAATCTCATGTATTTGTGTTTGTAATTACCACGTTTCAAGGAGATGCGCTTCATCAATAACAATGGCACAAATCTGTTCCTGATATACAGCTGACTCAACTAATATCTCATGCAAGATCTAGAATTTTAGCAGAATTTCTGGAGACAGATAAACGAGGGAATACAATCCATTTGTTATGCCTGGAAGAACACAGAGACCATTTAGATTTTCATAATGACATATATAAAAAATGGTAATAGAGTGACTGTGAGTGTGACAAGAACTCACCCGATACATTGAAAATGTACAGCATACGCTCTAAGAATAATTTTTCAAATTCCCAAACAACTTTTCTGACATTTCTATTGGTTTTTTTAATTTTTTAATTTTAAACTACTTCTTTCCCAAATCCCCAAAAATTCACAACATTTTTAGGTGGATCGAGAGGGGGCAGACCCCTGTATAATTGTTTATATATACAGAACACATTCATGTGTGACCAATGTTAGGCCCTATGTAGGGGGTCCACTTTTATGAAAATTTCTGAATATGCCACTGTTATTTCCAATTCCTAAACCTGTGTTTTCCAATCAATAATGATAAAAGTGTTGGGGGAAAAAATCATGGCTCAGAAAATTTATCCCAAATATTTATAGTTAATCCGCAATGAAATATGCATATAAATTATAAAAATTACCCAGATGTTATCATCAACTGTAAAATTGTTATGCTGTATAGGCTTATTTAGCTGTTTTGAAATTAATTGGCTTTTATTAAATTGAGCCTCCTTTCTGGAATTATATCCCCCCCTCTGGTATTACATTTACCTTCTATTTTATTCTCAGACATTTCTGTTCTTTGCGCAATGCAGACGCTAGAAATGCCGTGTGATGAGGTTGTTGCACATTGATCATACATTGTACTTTTTTAATGGGGAAAAAAACCAAAGCTATTCCTTTTTTGCCAAAAAGTTTTTGAAATTCATACAATAATGGTAGAATTTGAAAACAAATATTTTTTCCATATCCTGTTGGTAAAATACCAACAGAATGGTTTCCCCTCAACACATTCTCCATAACTTTAGTTTGTTTTTCTTTTAAGGGGAAGGGAAATTTATATTTTCCCCTAATTTTCTCCTCATATATCTTTTCCACATCCATTTTGGCTAAGAAATATCCTTAATTAATGTGTTTTTTACAAGAATCATATTTTACAACTTTTGTCAATAAAATGTGAATTCAACAAAATTATTGTACTTCAATATTATAAGTTTATTTTCTCAAAATTTAATGTGGCCGACGAATAGGCGGAGCTTACCTAAAAAGAAATAAATATTTGATAAATGTGGGCGTTAAATGAGGTTTCCGAAGGTAAATAACTATAGAAGGTTAAAGAAGAAGGTGTCAGCTTTCGATTGATATACATTGTCCCATGCCCCAAAAAGTTAAAAGAAGGAACACGAACGAAACGTAGCGCACCTGTTTGAGAGCGCTATTTCGAGGGTTTTTCAATGAGAGTAAATCGTAGCTCTATGGTCCGCAAATATCAAAATCATCAAAAGGACCTTAAGAGCTACGTATTCGCAGCTAGTTAACTGCTAATTTACAGGGAGTTTCAGAGTACTGGAATACGTGATGATCTATTTCAACAAGATAGACATGGAATGAATAGCCATAATGTTCGGTCAAATTTGCGTGAATGGGGGAACCTTGGTTTCGAGATAATGTAAAATCAGAGACATATAATATTGTATTATATGTCTCTGGTAAAATATCATAAGGAAACCAAAATTTTGTCCAATTTCCATTTTACTAATTGGTGCTGTGATCTTAACCTATGACTTACTAGATCTTTCCGTATAGGTTTAGTAAATATCCGATTTTTGGCAGTCAACTCTCCAAGTGCCACCAGTAGGTCCGAGTACACAGTTATTTCGTAGTGCATTTCTTTTAGACAATAAATGAAAATTAAAAAAATCCCACCTGCGCTTTCTCAATAATATTTTTACAGTGTGTTGCACTACTTTTGGGACAAATTATATCAAAATTATAGAAAACTTCATCGGCTCTAACTCAAAATATGGACAATTTTATGTTAAGGGGGTCTTCAAATCTTTTGACAGCTTCCGAAGTGCTAATTTTTAACATTTTTCAGCTGGACCAAATCACTACTTTACTTTAAAATTCATGACCCAAATTTTTTTACAGTGTCATTTCACCCCCCTACTTGCTATTTGAGTCATAAAACATGGAGAAATAAATTTGGAAGGGGTATAAAAAAAATTAGCAAGTAACACACTGTCCACACTAGGGACTATATTCGAAAATCAAAGGACGATAACTGTGTACTCGGACCAGTAATTAGAAGGTAATCGAATGTTTAAATACTCATCACTATTTATATAATTTAAATAATCAATTAAGGTAACCCCAAATCATGAAAACAGCAGGTTCGGGTCATAATATTTAGAAGGAATTAGAATATATAATTATTTTGTATAGTTCCTGTCTTATCGATATTTAAACTACATGTACATCTCCTTCAATTCATATTCATCTTTATTACTTTTCATTTTCCAATAAGGTAATGGCAATTACTGGTACTGGAAAACTTACAAAATTATGATAGTTCAAATTGAATAAAAAAGTTGAATAAGTTTTATATACTTGTATGGCTAAGTTTTACTATAAAACATGTGTTCATAGACTTTTCTTGTAAAAGAAAATCAGTTATCTTATCAAAATCTTCATAAATGTACTGCTATAATGAAATATTGTCTTCCCGAACACTATAAATCGCCGATACATTTTTCGTATGAAGTAACATAAACCACAAGACCTCTCGTTAGAACCTCGGTAACAGCGCAGCGCAAGTGCGTTGGAAAAACCGTGTTGAAAAAGTGTAAACAAACGAGGACTGGAAGTTGATTCTGAAAGAACAAATGTAATATACCAAACCAAGTAACGAATATGAAACTTGTGTTCCATTTGTTCCATGTGTTTGAGCTTTTTATTTTGCCAGTTGTTAAGGGACTTTCCGTTTTGATTTTTTCTTTGAGTTCGGTATTTTTGTTATTTTACTTTTAATAAAGTTAACTGTTATGACAACGTTTGATTAAGAAATGGAAACACATGGAAAAAATAATAACATCCTTCTGTCAACACGTAGTTTTCACGTACGTGCTCCGTGATTCTATGTCGATTTGGTCACGATCGATAACCTTCGGAAACAAACCTTTAAGTTAATTAGCAGGTAAATTTTTCGATCATCAATCACAGAATGAAATATTTTTTGTCAATTGTACGTTATGGAGTCATAATAAATGTGAAAAAAAAACGTACTAAGAGGACTTAGTTAAGTATAGTTGCATGCATTATTTCTATAATTTCCTTTACATGTTAATAACTTGTGTCATACGACTTTAATACCTGTAATGTACATGAAATGTAAATGTTATGTACAACATGTTACTTATTAGGAGAAACATGGTGGAATTAAGCTTAGGTTCCATTATACGGTTTTAGCTTTTTTGAATGTGCTAAATAATTGTTTACCTCTCATTTTACAAATGTTGAAAGTTTGTATTAGAATTTTAACCTTGAATCACCACAAAGAGACTTTTAACGAAAGACAAGAGACACAGTAGTATCATACTGTTTTATTCACTTTCCATCTAATCGATGTATCATAAACATCCGGGGAACAAATCATTTCTGATGTCGATGTACTGTCAGACAGAATAATTATTGATTTGATAAAAGCAAAAACAATTAGTGTTGATTTTTAGTCGAAGTCCAAAATACGTAACAAAACAAGTTTTTGGTACCAGAAAAAACCTCAATGCCTGTTCAATCACTATCTTTGTCGCCATGGCTGTAAACATTCTCAGGGGGGAAATTAACTAAGACTTGTTGCATGTAGTAATTGATGCCCAGACTTGAAAGTCATTAAGTTTATGCTGACATATTACGAGTTTCACAAGAACAAGTGAACAATTTAAGCAATTTTGTTTAAAATCAATCCATTTCATTCTCCGACAGAATTTGTTGAAAAAGATTACATTACTAAATTTTTTTTACTGTAACTTATTTAATGCATTAACTTTTCCAGAGACATTATAAGGTAAACAATCTATAAAATTGGCAACAATTTAAGAACTTCATCATAAATTCAGTTCAAAGAAGTTAATTACAGAAAATTAGCTATTTTAAATGCAAAGTGCTTACTTAGCTGGTGTCTTTTAAATCCCAATTGTTTCGTCAGAAACGTCTTTATATGCATTAAAGAAACAGATATAGGGAAGGTCTATCGTGGGTGTTAGTGTTTGCTGAACAGCCAATTATCCAAAATTAGAATGAGCTAGTAACATCTGATTAAAAAATGAAAACAAAACTTTATAAATGTCATGCGTCCGAAGCGTTTTTCTTGGTTTACCTTCATCGGACACGCTCAAAGCTGAATATTTAGTTCCCAAGGATGTCGAAGAATCTAAACAGTTGGAGACCTATATGAACATAAAGGACCTAAACAAATAGCCAAAACCATCTAAGATTGAGATCTCACAAAACACAAGAGCGCTAACGAGACCATTTACCATAAATTTAATATTTCCAAGGGGCATGACTCTTTTTTAAAAAGTCGATCATCCACCATTATAGAACTTGTCCGAGATATTGCTGATATTAACCTGTAGTATTAGATTTATAAAAATCTGGCAAGACTTGTACCAGTAAGAGCGCTAACAAGACCGGATGGACGGACGGACGCCCGTTATTTCCATGTCCCCCACAACGCGTTACGCGGGGAACAATAGTTCAATGTTAGTTGATAATGTCGATCGCACATATTTCAAATAAAGGAAAACGCAGATAGATATAAAATAAGATGTGGTATGATTGCCAACAGTAAAGTAAAATTGATTTTATTCATCCAATTTGAAACAATATCTCTGCTTGCGTTTCCATCACGATTTACTAGGTTGATTATTGTTGCTTACGAGGAAGATATGAAAGTTATTCCAGCGATAAAAAATTAAACCAACACATTATAAACATTATAAAGCAATTGTAGGCAACCATGCGGCCTTCAACATTGAGAAAAACCTATACCATATAGTCGGCTATAAAAGGCCCCGACATGACAAATACGAAACACTTAATAGAGTGAGGAAGCCAATTAACACTTTGTTTTCAATTGACAAATTGCATTTGTCCACCACTGGTCTTAATAAGGTTTTTAGCTTTATAGCTAATACTCTTGCACATCTTTAAATCTTTTGAAGTAGAATGAATTTTGATTGTGTTTGAAATTTGAATAAGAATTTTAAATTCAAATTTACTAGTAAATTGCAGCTTATTTTTAGGAGAAGGTTTACTCTTAATCTCCACATGAGAGAGAGTAGAATTTTGATCCTGTTTTTTCTACTATTGTAGAGGGTTCACACTGTTGACTCTATCATGCATCCTTGTAAGTACAATGGTTAGTACACCTGTCCTTGTGATGGGAGATCGAGGTTCGAGTCCTCGACTTGGATTATAGAAGATGGTGTAGACTTACTCTCTAATTATTTTAGAATTATTATAAAAGTTGCAAATTGCAGTTTCTATGATTTGATTGTTTGGCGGACCTTCGGTTTGGCGGGTATGAATTTTACATTTCATTTGTATCTCATAGAATTTTTATTTTGTTATGCTTCATTCTTTATATTTATTAAGATACTTCTTAGTAGTTCTTTAATTCAGAGTTTATTTGTCAGTTATAATCTATGATCACATGGTATTTCATTTGTATTATAATCTTGACATATGTATACATTATTATGACTACCTTTAAAAGTTACAATACATAATCTTTACATTGTCGAAACTACAGTAAGGTACAGGGTGTTCAGAAAATAAAAACAAATTTCTCATTTAACGAGTTACAATGGCAACAAACTATGACAAAATGTGTATATTTTGTAAAATATCTTGATATCCCTTGTTTTACGTCAACTTTGAAGTATATTTTAGATTGGAAAAGTATTTGCGCATTCAAGAAACAACTTTATATTTGGTTAGAATATGTCAATGGTTATAATAAAGCTTCTCTTAAATTATTTTGTTGTTTCTTGCCTGCGCATGATGTTTCTTCAAAGGAAATGTTGACGGAAAACTGCAAAATTTAGCCGTTTGCTTTGTTTTCATGAAATTGGTGCAAATTATTACGTAATAACATAAAAAATCTTATGTAATTCATTTATATTTCTTGATTGTATGCATTTCCAAATATTATGTTCAAATATGTAGTAGTTCTCAATTATTTTCTTGGGCCAAAACTAGGTCTTAATGCTCTACTCCTTTGGCTACAGTGGTCATCTCAGTACCAGAATCTATGACAAACGAGACAATTTCAATTTTGAAATTATATAATAAATGTCATCATCTCAGAAGCAATATACCAACTTCAACCGCGTATGGAGTATATATTTCTCAATTCATATACGATATTCAAGTGCTTGTAGCTTCTACTCAGACCTTTAAAAACTTCATCGGTGTCTTAGCAAAAAATTAATGAGCCAGGATTTTGTCAAAGAACGTCTCGTCCTTTTTTTTTAAAAATTTCATCGGAAAGTACCAACATCTAAATTTAAAGATAAATATTCAGTATCAACTTCACAAATAATACAAGTTGGTCTTGGGTAATATATTCTAGGTGCTAAAGTTGTGTATCTTATATTTATTTTTGAGTTTACCCTTTATTTGTCTTTGTGCTTTTATGTTTCATTTAGTTGTATGACCTTGTCGTGATTCGGTATTTATGCATCCAGCTATCGAGGGTTTGTCTAAAGGCGATCGTAATGCAGTTGGGTCCAGAGGTTCGATTATGACGCAAGAGGTTTTAACAGTGTTGTTTTCATTTTGTTTACCCTTGTATTTATATTTTGCTAAATTTGTACTTTATCGAAAAAGTGTATACTATATACTGTATGTACAATCAACTACAAAAACATTTATGTTGGTGTCATTGTCAAATTTACTATCAACTACAATAACGTTTTTTGTTGGCATCTTTGTTTGATTTACTTGTACGTTTTTGTCATATTAAAGAGAGGGACGAAAGATACCAGAGGGACAGTCAAACTCACAGATCGAAAACAAACTGACAACGCCATGGCCAAAAATAAAAAGACAAACAGACAAATAATAGTACAGATGACACAACATAGAAAACTAAAGAATAAGCAACACGAACCCCACCAAAAATTGGGGGTGATCTCAGGTGCTTTAGAAGGGTAAGCAGATCCTGCTCCACATGTGGCACCCGTCGTGTTGCTTATGGTATTACAAATCCGGTAAATAGTCTAATTCGGTAGGGGACATTCGTGAAAAGGGAAGGGTATTGTAGTTACGACATAAGGAACATATCCGATATCATCTGTGAAACGGTTATTCCATAACGGTCAACCAACTCGTGATGGCGTCCGTAAAGTCATATTAACATATTATGTATATTGAGTTGCTCACCAAATTTTGTCACTTTAACCAATTGTCATACAATTGGGATGTTTAGTTTGCTTTAAAAGCAGGTTAACTGATTCGCGGTAGATTTCTGGAAATCAGACTTTTTTTAAAATTAGAAAAAACAAAAATAAATTAGTTGACGCTTGATATTGTAACTGATGCTGATTTCTAAAACTACATGTATGCATTGATATTTGGGTCAATATGGGTGACCGTGGAATAGAAATATGTTCCCCATTGGTCTTCCCCTGACCGGCAGTAGAACCCTCGCCAAAGTGGGGCGTCCGTTTGGCTTTGCGGGATGTACAAATTTGCAGCCACGTCCGGGAACGTTAAGTCCGATGCCTCGTGTTAAGAATTGCAGTCAAAATTTCACCGACCTTTATCCTTGACGACCTCTATTACAGGACCTACCTATTGTATTTGTTCTTAATTTGTTCTCGTCCTGAACATGCATGAAATATTTGCCACTGGACGTTAAGCAACTAACAATCAATCAATCATTGATATTTGAGGTTGGATGGCATTAGAGGTAGGGTGGGAGTTGGCAGAATGGAGGGTGTGATCGAACCCACCCCAGCTGCACAATAGTCATTTTCAGATTATGTTTTGATTTTGAAACGACCTGGAGAGGTGAAAATTTACAGGACTGTGTTTCTTTTCATTCAATTATATGTGTTACAGTAACTATCCTATGCTGACTGGAAGGAAATGTGACTGAGTTGTAATGCTGTGGAATTGATAATGGCAAGCTAGGTCTGCTATAATGTCTGTTTTTTACAGATTTCTGCCAAAGCAGTGACCGACCTAGTTTTTGCAGACCAGATATTTTAGGTCATATGATACCTCCTTGTGTTCCTGAAGAACCTATGCATGCATTTAGGTCAAAAGTTGATACCTGCTGTCTCTATTGTTAATGTAATGACCATCAAATGACTCCCACCCCACACCTGATTTTGGCTGCTTTTCACAGTTTTCCAATTTTTAACTCAAGGAAGAGCATTAAGGTTGTCATAGTATTTTCACATCTGGAAAGAGTTTATAGACCATGAATTGCAAGATGGAACCCCCATCTGAAGCTTAGTTGCTGCAATCACGACTACAGGCAGGATTTAAACACACTATTTTCCTCGGGAAATGCTGTACCAAGTTATATGACAGTTGTTTTCCATTCGTTGATTGTTTTTTCATATTTTCTAATGGCAAAAATAACATTTACATACAGGACCAGAACAAGTTGAACTATACCAATAGGTAGGTAGATATAAGAAGATTTGGTATGAGTGCCGATGAGACAACTCTCCATCCAAGTCAAAATTTATAAAAATAAACCATTATAGGTCAAAGTACTGTCTTCAACACGGAGCCTTGGCTCACACCGAAACAGTAAGCTATAAAGGGCCCCAAAAATTTCTAGTGTAAAACCATTCAGACGGGAAAACCAACGGTCTAATCTATATAAAAAACGAGAAACGAGAAACCACATCAACAAACGACAACTACTGAACATCAGATTCCTGACTTAGGACAGGTGCAAACAAATGCAGCGGGTTTAAACGTTTTAAACGTTTTAATGGTACCAAACCTTCACCTTTTTCTGAAACAATAGTGTAACATCACAACATAGAAAGACACACTATAAAATATCAACTGAAATAGCTTAACTCAATCAAAGGACATATTAACACCAGTGAACATACACTGAACAAATAAATTTGACCTATGATACAATGTAAATTAAAATACAAAATAAATAAACTAAGGACAGAATAATAAAAGTAACATGTTATACCGGTATGAAATATTAAACAATTTAAGAAAAACAATACGCTCGAACAAAAATATCAGCCATTTGCAATTTCTTTAAACACAGATAAATGAAAATAATTTTGTTATTAGGTGTAAGTGTACAGTTCCAATAGAGAAATGACATATTTTTACAAAATAAATAATTTAGATGTTCATAGTACGAAGTGAAAATTTATAGTAATACCAAACACTTATCAAAGCTGGTATATAGACCAGATATAACCCTGAATAACATTTAATAACAAAAAAGCATTACAATTAGTATCAACAGGTAAAAAAAACAAGAAAGTACGATTTGAGAGTACTCGCAGTTACTAACAGCTAGTTAAAAGCCAAAACAATTAATAATAAAAAATCATGCATCAGAGACTAAAATCAACTAAAACACATCCCAGGGTCTACAAAGTGAGTCTTCCCATAAAAATACCAAGCCCTATCACACTCTAATAACAGATTGGATTTCATATGATAACGTCATGAACATTTTTGTTCAGTTTTTAAATTATGATATGATGTCAAAATGGCATCTTGTGGTTTATCTTATTGCTGTATTTGGCAAAACTTTTCGGAAATATTGGTCCTCAATATGCTCTTCAATTTCGTACTTTATTTTGGCACTTTCAACTTTTTTGATTCGAGCATCACTGATGAGTCTTCTGTAAATGAAACTTGCGTCTGGTGTACAAAAATTTAATCTTCGTGTCTATGATGAGTTTATTTGTTACTCAGTACTTGAACTTTTTGATAAATCTTACCTTCCATGACTTTAATCCAAAGTAATTACTTATTATGCGTGACATTAACGTATTAAAATTGTCAGTCATTTGCTTATGTTTTAACAATATTTCTCAATAAAGATTTATGTACCAACCCACGGTATAGGGATGTTCATGTCCCTAGTTTCTAATTTCGTCCTGTCTAATTTATTTGGTAATCAGATAACATCTCAATAGGAGACAAGTAATTACATAAAAACATTAAAATGAAGATAGATTTGAAAGTATGTCCTTGTTGACAGAATTCATTAGTGCTTCTTATATATTAACTAGTCTGGAAGGTTACATTGTTAACAGAACTTTAAGATAGGCTAAGCGTTTTATACAATTCCATCTTAAATGTACATTATGTACTGTAAATTTTTACCAAAAAGAAAAAAAAAAGGATTCATTGATACGATAATTGAAAATTCGTCTATAAACTGAATATTGATGAATTGACAGATCAAGGTATCATAGCTTTGTCATACATGTACATAAATGAAATATCGGGGTACCGTTATGATAGCTTTGTCATACATGTACATAACTCACAGATCAGGGTACCATAGCTTTGTCATATATCTACAGATCGTTGGTAATGAAACGGCTGCAACTAACGTGAATTACTTTGTCTTGCACCTGTCAGCTTGAATACACGATGTTTTTAATGTAGCAGATACTTTTGAAAAAAAACTAAATATTTTGTTCTACTGACTAATGCTCTTAATATCGATAAAGAATAATATCAGTTGGTTTTACTGCCCTGTGTTATTAATATAGCTTTTTCATATTTTTGTTTTTCCTCATAAAATTTAACCCCTAACCCGTTTTACTGCTCGGTCCGTTTCGATGCAGGATATGTGGACATTTCTGGAGTATCTGCTATAACTCCCAGTCTTAGTTGGAGCTCATATTGGTAAACCTTTAGTTCCAAGTTACTACTTAATGTAACTGTTCAAAGTCTGTTGCTTTTGTGTCATAATTCCATTGACGTTTACCTCAACCTCTTTTGAAATTCGCAATAAATTACAACTTAAATAAGCATCATTGGTATTATATAAAATTATATCTAAGAAAATATAAATCTAAATAAGTTATGAAATAAAATAACATGTACAGAAGCCACTAACCTCTACCCTTTATACAAATGTGTTTGAAGTAAAACACTGGAAAATAACTCGCGCCTTGCGGGTATGAAGCAAGATCTGGATAAGTCTCCACTTTACTATTCTTATTTAGTTTTGTTTTGCATATTTCTGTGTTTCTGATTTCATCACTCAGTATTATCTTTTTTTCTGTATTAAAACATAAAACATATAAGACGATGTGGTACTATGATTGCCAATGAGACAGCTATCCACCAAAGTTCAAATAAAGTGATGTAAGGAATTATACGCTCTATTATTTCAAATATCTTGCTATAGTATTTTTTTCAAAAAAATTATCCTATTTGTCTCTTTTCTTAATTTTCCCCCTTTGTTTTCTTTTATTTTGAAAGCGCCAAGATCCGATTGAAGGTCATTTCAGATGATGTCCTCTAACTTAACACCTCAAAGTTTGGTGACTATGTGGAATGCATTTATCCCATCGACCTTAAAATAATGACTATCATAAATTCATATCAGTCTGGTTCATATCTTGACCTCAATCTAGAAATTTACAATGATGATCTGTTGAGAACAAAAGATTACGACCAAAGAGATGATTTCAACTTCCCAATTATAAATTTTACATTTTCATACATCTACATGTACATACCAGCAGTACTTCTGCTTCACAGTTGATGGATATGTTCCAATTTTTGTAATCACAATTTTTTCTCTTTTCCACAAATGTGATATCACGGAACGAGATTTATTACCTAATTTGTACTAAAATGAGCAACACGACGGATGTCACATGTGGAACAGGATCTGCTTATTCTTCTGGAGCATCTGCGATCGCCCCGGTTTTTGTTGGTGTTTGTGTTGCTCAATTTCAAGTTTTCTATGTTGTGTTTGTAGACTGTTCACCATGTTCTACATAAGGAAATGCATGTACCAAGTCAGGAACATGATAGTTGTTTTCCATTCCTTTGACATGTTTGATGTGTTTGAGCTTTTGATTTTGTCATTTGATAAAGAACTTTCCATTTTGAATTTTCCTTCGAGTTCTGTATTTTTGAAATTTTACTTTTTATTGTCATTTTTAATTTCTTCAGGTACATTGTCTATTTGTCTTCGACTTATGAGTTTCAATATCCCGTTGTCTCTATGTTAAAATACAACCATCGTTAGTGTTTATAGAAAGCCATTGATTTTGTTATTTTTATTTGTCAAATATGGATATACGGAATACAAAAAAGATCTGGATGGGTGGTATGTACAGACTAATCAACATTAAAAAACACGTATTTCAAAATATTTTATGATTGAGAGAATTTTATTTTCAGTAATGTATACTTAATACATTTGTAAATAAACAATTCCGGTTAAAATTTCACGTTACAGTTTGTATCGTTCTCGTGTTAAGATATGTTCGACTCCGATCTAAATTGAACAGGATTCACAGTTTACTTGCTCAGGATACAACGACTTCATTCACCAATTATACTTGCCGCCATGACATAACCTAGAGTGTTTAATGTGGCGTTAAACACCAACAATTAATCAATACATCACATACCAGTTGTATTTATGAACAAATATCCCGCCATCGACTTTAAGGAAGGATGAAATGTGGGTATAATTAAGGAATACCGAACAATAAAACACTGATGTGGCTTAAATTAATGCAATATTTAAGTGTAAGGAAAATAGATCAAGAATTAATTATCCACATAAGGTATGCAATACGTTTTTTTGTATGTTCGCGTTGTATATTTCTTGTTAAGATGTTCAGGGTTGATCCTCTAAGTCGTGTAATTTGAGATATCGTTATATAAATGTTATCCTATTCCTTTTAATAATGGATTTTGCTTTATAGATCGATTGGGATGAATAAAAGGAGAAATTGATAGAATAATCATCCATTACTCCCAAAATAGGCAGGAATGACATTTAGAGGTCAACAAACTGTATTCAATATTAGACAAGTGTTTATATAAGTTGTCAGATTCCTACTCGCCACTGGTCTAGATATAGCGTGCATGACATCAATATAGATCTATTATCAACACTAATTTCAATCAAAAACAAAACACTCAAATAATACCAAAGACAAACATTGACCTGTAACAAGCACAATTACATGTTGACACTTTTAGTACTTAATATTACCATATTTCTTTGAATTGATTTAATAGAAAAAAAAACGGTTTACAAAAATACACTACAATAAAACTTGTTAACTCTAAAGGATTTAGTCAGGTGAAATAAAAAAAAAAACCCTGGAATTTAAAATTGATACTTTTAAAAAATGGCAGAAAAAAAAACTGACTCGGACTTTTACCTTCACTACAAACCAGTAAAAGTCTGAAATGGCCTGTATCTGTACTCGACTGTACTGATTTTTACTCCACCAGTCTGAATTGGTCTGAACTTTACTTAATATTACTCGACCCAGTCTTAACCATACTCGACTGTACTGATTTGTACTTGACCCTTATCTTTGCTATTGAAAATAGTCTCGACTATTACTCGACCAGTCTGAAACAGTCTTAACCCAGTCTCGACCAGTACTCGACGACCTATTTTTTCAGTCTGAACCATACTCGACCAAAGGGCTGAACCATACTCGACCAGGCGGAACCATACTTGACCAAATAACCTCTTCTTTATAATTTTGATTGTTAAAATAACTTTCTCTTCAACTTACATGACAACATCCACAATTAAATAAAGATATATATAAAAACATTTTTTTACATCCTTTAATAATACATGATTCTCTTAGATTTGGCAAATCGAGATAGTTAAATCTTCTAATTTTAAAGTCTGAGTCTTGTTAAATAAATTTTTTAAAGACTTTTTTTTACCTGAAAACCACACCTATACTAAGGGAAATAAAACCTTATTAAAAATAAGGTGCTTTTTGTTTGGCATGTGTTTTTCTTTTAAACAAAACTTGATTTTCATAAATTCCTAAATAAAAACGAATGTAGGACAGAAAGTCACAGGACAAAAAGGCACAATTCAGTTTTGAGATTATTTTTCTTTGAACAATAAAACACTTATTTTTAAAAAACATTTTTGTATTTTTCTTCAAAAAATATCAATAATGATCAAATAATTGTTAAGAAAACAATATGTTACAATGTCTTGGTACTTAAATGGCTTCATGGTGCCAAGAAATATATCCTTTGCATGATTAAAATTTTATAAATATTTATTTATCAAGTCTTATAAACAATTTCCTAAATTGTAAAATGAATATGTGTAATAAATAGTAAACATTTCAAGATCTTTCTCATAAATATTCAAACAATTGTATACAAATTATTTGTGACTTTTTGACCTATCAAATTTGTGACTTTCTGTCCTGTGACTTTTTGTCCTGTGACTTTCTGTACTTATGTTATATGGTTAAAAAACAATAGTTCTATAGCTATCTTTTTAATGAGGTAACAACAGCCTACAAAATCACTGACATTGTTTAACCTTATATCAGAAATATATCTATTCCTATTTATAATTTGGGATATATATATTTTAAAAGGGATAAAAAATTAAAGAAATGAATAAACAAATTTTCTTCTGATTAGTATGGAAAGCCACAGTGAACCCCCCGATTATTATTATTTTTCTTTTAAAAATACATGGATACAAATAAATCTTCGGCTTTTAAAATCCCGCCGATTATTATCAATTCTAAAATCTTCGGCTTTTCAAAATCTTCGGCTTTTCAAAATCTTCGGCTTTTCAAAATCTTCGGCTTTTCAAAATCTACGGCTTTCAAAATCTTCGGCTTTTCAAAATCTTCGGCTTTTCAAAATTCACCGCCGATTATTATATTATAAAATCTTCGGCTTTTAAAAGTCTGAAAATCTTCGGCTTTTCAAAATCTTCGGCTTTCAAAATCTTCGGCTTTTCAAAATCTTCGGCTTTCCAAAATCTTCGGCTTTCCAAAATCTTCGGCTTTTCATAATCTTCGGCTTTCCAAAATCTTCGGCTTTCCAAAATCTTCGGCTTTTCATAATCTTCGGCTTTTCAAAATCTTCGGCTTTCAAAATCTTCGGCTTTTCAAAATCTTCGGCTTTCCAAAATCTTCGGCTTTCCAAAATCTTCGGCTTTTCATAATCTTCGGCTTTTCAAAATCTTCGGCTTTTTAAAATACACCGCCGATTATTATATTATAAAATCTTCGGCTTTTAAAAGTCTGACCCCCGCCGATTATTATCAATTGTAAAATCTTCGGCTTTTAATCAAGAGCCCGCAGATTATTTTCAATAATAAAATCTTCGGCTTTTATAAACCAAACCAAAAATAATCTCCGGGACCCGAATATTATGATTATATAATCTGCGGGGAAATATAAAAATGCAAAGACTTACATCAAATGCAGACGCGGAACCGAGAAATACATTCGAAACTCTCTAGATTTGCATATTCTGGTTCATTACACCAAGAAAGGTTGAGATAGATAGATAGGTGTTATTGTTGAAAAGACAACTGAAAACCTCAAACACGCAAGCACATGCAGACTATATAGTATGTATGTATATATTTAAGTGTGTGCGTAAGCGTCTGTATGATTTTTAAGCCCCCGTGACAAAATAGGGGTGGGGTATAAATTTACCCCTGTCCGTCCGTCTGTTCGTCCGTAAGATGCATTGTTTGTCCGGCTATCTCCTACAGTTTTGGAGGTACAACTTTAATATTTTGTAGGATGTTCATACAAATAATAAAGGTGTGCATGGCCACAGGATTTTGATTTCTTCCAAATATTGTGACAATTATAGCTGATCACAGCTGTAGTTGCCTAAGTTGGACTTGGTAATTTTCTTGGTACTACAGCTGCAAATAGAGATCTTGGTTTCATCGTGGTTTATCTATTTGTCATGAGTTGGGCGAGTTGGCAGACCTTGTTTCAAAATCAAAATCCTGTGGCCATGCACACCTTTATTATTTGTATGAACATCTTACAAAATATTAAAGTTGTACCTCCAAAACTGTAGGAGATAGCCGGACAAACAATGCATCTTACGGACGAACAGACGGACGGACAGGGGTAAATTTATACCCCACCCCTATTTTGTCACGGGGGCTTAAAAATCATACAGACGCTTACGCACACACTTAAATATATACATACATACTATATAGTCTGCATGTGCTTGCGTGTTTGAGGTTTTCAGTTGTCTTTTCAACAATAACACCTATCTATCTATCTCAACCTTTCTTGGTGTAATGAACCAGAATATGCAAATCTAGAGAGTTTCGAATGTATTTCTCGGTTCCGCGTCTGCATTTGATGTAAGTCTTTGCATTTTTATATTTCCCCGCAGATTATACAATCATAATATTCGGGTCCCGGAGATTATTTTTGGTTTGGTTTATAAAAGCCGAAGATTTTATTATTGAAAATAATCTGCGGGCTCTTGATTAAAAGCCGAAGATTTTACAATTGATAATAATCGGCGGGGGTCAGACTTTTAAAAGCCGAAGATTTTATAATATAATAATCGGCGGTGAATTTTGAAAAGCCGAAGATTTTGAAAAGCCGAAGATTATGAAAAGCCGAAGATTTTGGAAAGCCGAAGATTTTGGAAAGCCGAAGATTTTGAAAAGCCGAAGATTTTGAAAGCCGAAGATTTTGAAAAGCCGAAGATTTTCAGACTTTTAAAAGCCGAAGATTTTTTAATATAATAATCGGCGGTGAATTTTGAAAAGCCGAAGATTTTGAAAAGCCGAAGATTATGAAAAGCCGAAAATTTTGAAAGCCGAAGATTTTGGAAAGCCGAAGATTTTGAAAAGCCGAAGATTTTGAAAGCCGAAGATTTTGAAAAGCCGAAGATTTTGAAAGCCGAAGATTTTGAAAAGCCGAAGATTTTAGAATTGATAATAATCGGCGGGATTTTAAAAGCCGAAGATTTATTTGTATCCATGTATTTTTAAAAGAAAAATAATAATAATCGGGGGGTTCACTGTGGCTTTCCATAGATTAGGGGTAAACTATAAAGTAATACATCCTGCTTGGGGCACACTGATTAAAAAGATCACACCTGGTAAGAGAGTAATAAATTTTAAATAACATCCATTGAAAATTACAACATCCTGTAAAACTTAAATAACAGGGTCTTTTGAATTCACTCGATAAGTAATACATGAGTTTAAGAAAAACATGGTTTTCTTTTTACCTGTAAAACACACCTGTACTGAGGTAATTAAACCATTAAACCTTATTAAACTGCTTCTTGTATGCCATGTCTTTAATTTTGCCAAAACGTATTAAAATTTAATTAAAATAAATGTCTACTGCAACTTTGGAATACATATCCTTTTTTAAAAGGTTGTCAAGGATTGCTATGAAAGTTTTATTATTATATTAAATTTTTGGTTTTACAAAACAAAGGTGTCAATTTTTACATTTATTAAGTTTATTTTATATATATTTTGATAAAAAAAAATTTGAATAACATTTAAGATATTTGAATAATGGTTGAAAGTTCTAGTATTTTTGATGTGCATAAATCAATGTGAACATGATATCATGTATATAAAAATTCATTTAACAAACTTAATTTATTACATGATATTTTTTTAATCCAACCAGAAATTTGATCACCTTGTTTTATTTAAATTTTAAATGTGATATACATTTTATATATATATATTTAAATCTGTTGTAGAGTTGTCACTGGTTCAGACGTACTTATAAATATAATTATTTCTGTGACTGTATCTTGCATTAATTTGTAGGATCCTTTACAATAGAAATTTCAGCTGATCTGTAACAATTCCATCTTCATGCCTTATATATCATGTACTGTATTACGACGCTAGATTAAAACTGACTAGGAAAGGTAACACCCGGCCACCGAAAGCTTTATTTTTGTGAAGCATAGGTGGTCGTGTGGTCTAGCGCGTCGGATACAGTGCAGGCGATTTGGTGTCACGATATCTCAGTAGCATGAGTTCAAATCCCGGCGAGGGAAGAACAAAAAATTTGCGAAAGCAAATTTACAGATCTAACATTGTTGGGCTGATTTTTAGACGAGTTGTATATACAGAATGTACACAGCCATGTATCACCATCACTGCTGGTGATCCGATGGATAAATCTGTTGTAGAGTTGTCACTGGTTCAGACGTACTTATAAATATAATTATTTCTGTGACTGTATCTTGCATTAATTTGTAGGATCCTTTACAATAAAAATTTCAGCTGATCTGTAACAATTCCATCTTCATGCCTTATATATCATATACTGTATTTACAACGCTAGATTAAAACCGACGAGGAAAGGTAACACCCGGCCACCGAAAGCTTTATTTTTGTGAAGCATAGGTGGTCGTGTGGTCTAGCGCGTCGGATACAGTGCAGGCGATTTGGTGTCACGATATCTCAGTAGCATGAGTTCGAATCCCGGCGAGGGAAGAACAAAAAATTTGCGAAAGCAAATTTACAGATCTAACATTGTTGGGCTGATGTTTAGACAAGTTGTATATACAGAATGTACACAGCCATGTATCACCATCACTGCTGGTGATCCGATGGATAAATCTGTTGTAGAGTTGTCACTGGTTCAGACGTACTTATAAATATAATTATTTATGTGACTGTATCTTGCATTAATTTGTAGGATCCTTTACAATAGAAATTTCAGCTGATCTGTAACAATTCCATCTTCATGCCTTATATATCATGTACTGTATTACGACGCTAGATTAAAACTGACGAGGAAAGGTAACACCCGGCCACCGAAAGCTTTATTTTTGTGAAGCCTAAGTGGTCGTGTGGTCTAGCGCGTCGGATACAGTGCAGGCGATTTGGTGTCACGATATATCAGTAGCATGAGTTCGAATCCCGGCGAGGGAAGAACAAAAAATTTGCGAAAGCAAATTTACAGATCTAACATTGTTGGGCTGATGTTTAGACGAGTTTATATATATATGAATAACAGTTCCTTAATTAATGAAATACAATAGATAGATACAACAAATAGGTCTAGGTTGGTTAAGACATGGTCGAGTATGGTTCAGACTAGGTCGAGTATGGTTCAGACTAGGTCGAGCATGGTTCAGACTTGGTCGAGAATGGTTAATACTATGTCGAGTATGGTTCAGACTCGTATAAAATGGTTAAGTACTGGTCGAGTAAAGGTCGAGTACAAGTTCAGATTGTTTAGTATGTTTCAGACTACAGTCGAGTAATATCAAGTAAATTTCAGACCAATTCAGACTGGTCGAGTAAAAATTAGTTCAGTTGAGTACAAATATAGGCCATTTCAGACTTTTACTGGTTTGTAGTGCTTATAATTAGCATTGGCAAAGCAATCTAGAATCTGCTTCAATTTTGGTAATGTCCTTTTATGAGCAATTGAAATCTTCTATGAAAAGAAAAGTGGGTGATATGGGGCAAAAAGTTTTATCCTGTTTCGTAGGAAAGAACCCAAGGAGTCCGAACATCTGACAAAAATTTCTAAACCTGAATTGACTTTATCCATTACATTCAATAACTGAATGACTGAGGACAAGAAGAAAGGAACAAATGAGAAAACTCTTAATAGAGAAAATGCTTAGTTCATGGAAAATATTATTGATTGATGATTTCATTTAGGACAAAAAAAAAGTAGAAAAAAATTTAGCGAAATAAATACATTATATATGAATAAAAATGAAAGAGGACCTTGGAAGGACGATATTGATAAGTTGATTGATTCATAAAAATTAAATGTATCAAAAGATTAATGGAAAGTAAACAGAAAATTGAAAAAATATTCCAACATTTAGTTTTAACATTTTAAAAATTTAGAATGGAAATGGGGAATATGTCAAAGAGACAACAACCCGACCAAAGAGCAGACAACAGCCGAAGGCCACCATAAATATATGAAGATACATTGGCATAGCCTGATCTTTAATCATTCGATAAAATACAATATAATCTAGTATGTTAATGACATAATTGATGATAAAGGTAGAGTTCAAGAAGAGAAAATGTACAGTGAAAATTAATCAAAATGTACCTAAAATTGGATTGTACTGTAATACAAATAAGTATATCATGTATATCAAATAATTGGAAAAACATATTGACTCAACAAAATGATTTTCTCTTTTTAAAGCAAGATTTGTTAATGACGATGATTCACAAAAATAGTAAAATACAACTGGTCAACAAGAGGGGAATGGTCTTGGGTAATCTTAAGACGTTTATATGTTGGTCTTTTGTTTAGATAAAAACTAATTAAATGCAAACTAACCGCCACAAAATAGCAAACAGTGCTGAAAGTGGCGTTGAATACATATCAATCAATCAACCTTTATGTCTAGAAAAAAAAAACAATATTGTAGGAGCCTCAAAGTATACAGATGATGGATCTACTGGATATATAAGTAAAAACACATGTATACTGGTTATATAAAGGACTTTACAACATCGTTATCCTTTATCTATGTATGCATATATATCATGATAAATATGAATTACACTTTAAAAATTTCGTGCGTCGCAAACGCCTTTCTGAATTTATCTTCATCAGGAACGCTCATACCCAAACATTTAAAAGCCAGAGATGTATACAAACGTAGAAACCATAGAAGCTTTCTTACTAAAGGGACACAAACAGAGTGGCAGCTTTGCTTGAGGGAGTTGGGATGACATTGAAAGTTAAACGCCTTTTTATAATGTTAATTGTAAAACAAAACATATTTTCATATCAAAGTTTTAGAATTATTATCAAGTTCCTCACTCTGTAGCTCGTACAAAACGACAGTTACTTGATTATAGTATTACATCAAACAGAAACCTTTGAGTTACCATACAACCTTCAACAATATGAAAGTAATGACAAAGCAAGCATGTTGAGATAAGTGTGGCAATATTGAAGCTTCTGTCTATATATCAAATCGGTTGTGTGGCCACATAACCCTGCCTGAACTTTATATTAACAGTTAATTGTTCATATCATATGGGCAAACCTCTTAACAAAAATTTTCAGTTTTCCATTGATTAACGTGTCAATTAGAAATACATAGTACATCATCAACATTCGGGTTTGAGGACTTGTCGAAGGACTGTATACATGTAAACTCTAAACAACAGAGGAAGCCGGAAAAAAAACCCAATACTGCTACAGTAAAGATCGTTAAATCCACATGCTGATCAAAGAAACGTTTTACAATTTAGTGTTGATAAATCTAGCAAAGTAGATGCTGGCCAGACAGTGATAAGTACATTATGTGTGTTGATACGACTCACTCGTCACAAGCTATCCGACCTCTATTATAAAAAAGTGTATGTCTTAAATTCAGGGAATATCAAACCATCAACATTGTTATGATAATATTAAAAATCTGTTTAAAAAAAAACCCAACATTTTAGTACTGCTTCAAACCACAAGTAAGCTAAGTGAGGGAACAAAAATAGCATAAGTATAATATTGATCCGTAAGTCAATTATGGCATGGAAACATATCTGAAAGACAGTGCCTATACTTGTTAACTGTATAACAATATTACCCTAAAGAGCTGGATGCGAAATTCTACTTTGTATTAAACTCCTGCAACTGGAATCATACTTAATTAGAAAATCGTTTGACAAACTTTTTATATCTCTATCCTTGAAAATCACAATAAAGGCAGGAAACATTATTAATAGGAACTAGAATTTGAGGTTAGTACTGACACTATAAAAGAAACAAAACAAAATATACCAAAGGGGCATTTAAAATCTCAAGTCGAAGAAAAACAGAGCATACCATGGAAAAAGTTAAAAGGATTAAAAGACAAACAAATATATCAAAAACTTGGCAAAAAAAGCAAAGACTTGGTAAAAAAACCGAACCAAAACCCGGGGGTTAACTCAGGTAGTTCGGAAGGGTAAGCAGCTGCTGCTCCACTAGAGTCACCCGTCCTATTTCACATGGCAAGTAATATTTCGGTAATAAATCGCATTCGCTGATGTCACAATCAAAGATAAGGGGACGGAATTGTGGCTACTACAATTGGGACACGAACATTCCTTGATTCAATAGCTTCCTATAAGTTCTACTTTATTTCTGGACATACCCTCAGCCATCAACACCACATAACTTAAACCGATTCATTTTGTTTTTAATAGAGAATATCCCTTTTTTTTCTAACCAGCGATATATCTAAATCATCTGTATATTATGCCGTTTGTTATCTTTACTGACATCCACTACAGAAACTTGAAAGTGCACACTCACTATCACATAAAGAACTCGGTAGTAATTATGATTATGATACAGCGATCATATTGTTTATATTGGCCCATTGTCCTACTGTATATTGCCATTTAGATATCGTTTTTTTGTTATTTGTGTCGTTGACATGATACCACAATTTTGTCTCTTGAAGTATTCCCCACTATAAAATAATATAAAAATAATATTGCATTTGGATAAACAGAAACATTTCATCAATTACTGGTGCTAGCAGTATATATCGAATTGTCAAACACACAACATCACCTGGGTCTTGTAAAGCTTATAAAAAATATTATATGATCCGATTACTGATCCTTAAAATACAAATCTTTAAAGGAAAACTTAGTCTTAAGGTCGTGTTGACATTTGTCGATCATAGTAATATCAAACATATTGACAGTTTAAAAGAAAAAACCGTGATCATAATCGAGCACGACTTCTTGTCAATTACGAATCCTCTTTACCACGCACAATCTCGTAAGACTCATTTACTTATTTTTCTTCATTACCTTGTGCCAAATGAACTTCGTTAACTTGTTATTTTTTGCAAACATATCATTTATTCATGTCTACCAATTAGATATGGAAAGATTAAATGTAGATAAGTGGTTGATGCAATTATGAAAGTCGACAGGACTTCTAGGATACATACGACAAACATTAGCAGCTAATAACATTTTAAAGTTGAGGGCGTAAGGACATTCACAGTCTTAACAAATTGGTAAGGACATGTTCTGGAGAAAGGTGATACAAGCAATATCGCATGACGGGCGTTCTGACAATTATAGTATACGAAAAGATATTTATTTGCTGAATTCTTTGTAAAATCAGAAGGAGGTTGACTCGAAGAAATTCTGTAGTAAAGAATTTTGAGCAAACGTAACAAAATGTAATAACACTTGTCTTGCTAACGGATTATGCTCTGGGTCATTTTTATGTAAAATGCATATATATATATTTTCATTACTGCTACAGGTTATTAAGTAAAATTGTTTTTATTATGTTTTGTTTAGATTTATATTCATTTATTTACATTTTTTGTTCTATTTTTTTGTTCTTTTAGTTTTTAAAGCAATGTACTGGTTTTACTTCTACAGGAATGTATGAATAAAAGAAAATCCGAAGTATAGGTCAAAGGGACGCCAATATAACGACACATATAACCAAAGATCTCCATTATTGTTACGATTTAAACGAACATACATTCATTAAACATAGACAGCCGTCTATATAATATATCAAGTTCTTAATCGCATAAAGGCTAAACAAAAATGTAAATATATTGAACAGCAACTTTCAAGGCTTACACGTATATACTAAGTGTTAGTGTTTCATAAGGACTGCAAGTGAACTGGCATTTTACATTGTATTGCATGCATGTGATATAATTCGATGTTTCAAACATTTTTTATGTTGGTTGTATTGTACTACAAACACGATGTGACCCCATAATATTTACAATGTAATGTCATATCTATGATTTTAATGTATTGTAAAGCAAAGTGATATCTTTACAATCTGACAAAAAATACTATGTTAAGGTACTTTTTTCTAGTTGGACTCTTTCTGGAGACGCATGGATACAGGTATTTAATTAATATCAAAACCAAATTGAAAAATAACTGATTTTGAAAACCTCAATCAGATTTGGTTCTTTTTTATTGTGGGACTTTTGTTTCAAATGCACTTTAATCTTCGTATATTTTGATTGACTAAGCAAGTTACTGGTAACACTGAAAGATTAAATGCTATTCAAGTATTAAAAAAAAACACAAATACTTATTTTTTCAAGTTACGAGGCGCAATTTAAGGTAACATTTTCTCTCGGAAATAAGATGATACACATTTTTTTTTTTTTTTTTTTAAATCATTCCAAACAGAAACTATTTTAAATTACCATTGTATTTACTGTGTTACGACGCTAAATAAAAACTGACGAGGAAAGGTAACACCTGGCCACCGAAAGCTTTATTATTATAGAGCCTAGGTGGTCGAGTGGTCTAGCGCGTCGGGCATAGTGCAAGGCGATTTGGTGCCACGATATCTCAGTAGCACGAGTTCGAATCCCGGCCAGGGAAGAACCGCAAATTTACAGATCTAACATTGTTGGGCTGTTGTTTAGACAAATTATATATACAGAATTTATTTTCAGCCTTGTATCACCATCACTGCTGGTGATCCGTTGGATAAAATCTGTTGTAGAGTCGTCACTGGTTAAGACGTACTTATATATATATTAGACCCCTCTACCAAGAAATTTGTTTTGCATGCACGCGTATAAAAATTGCGGTTTTTATCCAACGCAATCATAGGTTTGAACGTTGTTTTCAATTTAGACTTATTATATTTTTTTGTTTGGGCTTGTATTATATTTGCCTTCGGGTTTATATGATCCGTTCATCCTATTTCGACTCTTCAAATTTCAAGAGTCTATCCTAAATTGAGGTAAATTATATGGCCTTCCAAATACCGTTTCGATTCCTAACATCACTGAAGAGACATTAATTGTCGAAATCCGGATATGTTGTACAAAATTTTGCACCTCATGTTTGCGGTATTCCAATCTTTTCCGCAAACTAATTGTTTTCTGTTTGGTAATTAATTAATAATAAGATCCATTTTGTTACATCTGGTGATCCGTTTATTTGGCAATCGCCAATGGCAGTCAGCAGTGTTTAAGAACATCAGTTGTTCGACCTGCTAGTCAAATGCGTTTTGTTAAAATATACTTTTTCACTTTTTTGGTCTTTTGGAACATGTTGTTTGTGCTGAATTTAGACCCCTTTACCAAGAAATTTGTTTTGCATGAACACGTATACAAATTGCGGTTTTTATCCAATGCAATCAAAGGTTTGAACGTTGTTTCCAATTTAGACTTTTTATAGTTTTTCGTTTGGGCTTGTATTATATTTGCATTCGGGTTTATATGATCCGTTCATCCTATTTCGACTCTTCAAAACGCAAGAGTCTATCCTAAATTGAGGTAAATTATATGGCCTTCCAAATACCGTTTCGATTCCTAACATCACTAAAGAAACATTAATTGTCGAAATCCGGATATGGTGTACAAATTTTTGCACCTCATGTTTGCGGTATACACTCTTTTCCGCCAGTTTGTTGTTTTCTGTTTGGTATTAAATTATAATAAAGATACATTTTGTTATATATTGTGATCCATTTATTTGGCAATCGCCAATGGCAGTCAGTAGGGTTTAAGAACATCCGTTGTCCGACCTGTTAGTCAAATACGTTTTGTTTAAATATACTTTTTCACTTTTTTGGTCTTTTGGAAAATGTTGTTTGTGCTGTATTTAGACCCCTCTACCAAGATATTTGTTTTGCATGCACACGTATAAAAATTGCGGGTTTTATCCAACGCAATCATAGGTTTTAACGTTGTTTTCAATTTAGACTTATATATATAAGTTCTAAAAATAGAACACAACAATCAACATTCAATCTATATAAAATAGACCAACAGCAAATTTACTCAAATGTACTGGATACTCTAGAATAGAAGATACTAACTGCTCAGATAAGGGAACAATCATAAAGTCTAAAGATTTGCGCAACGGTATTAATTTTAGATAGTTAAACACGAAGATGTTGTTCTAAAATCTTGTTGACAAATATTTCGGCTGAACAAATAGCCTTCGTCAATGTCAATAATTTTAACAATAACTAGTATTTGTGTATGTGGGGGCGTTACATTTAATTTTTTAAAATCAACCCTTGCCTTTATTCATCTCGATTACTAGATTGAAGAATAGTACATAAAATATACAATATAAAATCTACACTAAAAAATTAATTTAAAAAAAGACTGTTATAAACGATAAGCTTAAGGATGTTCGCTACTCTTGTTTTTGACTTTTTGTCAGATATTCGGAATCTATGGAAAGCCACAGTGAACCCCCCGATTATTATTATTTTTCTTTTAAAAATACATGGATACAAATAAATCTTCGGCTTTTAAAATCCCGCCGATTATTATCAATTCTAAAATCTTCGGCTTTTCAAAATCTTCGGCTTTCAAAATCTTCGGCTTTTCAAAATCTTCGGCTTTCAAAATCTTCGGCTTTTCAAAATCTTCGGCTTTCCAAAATCTTCGGCTTTCAAAATTTTCGGCTTTTCATAATCTTCGGCTTTTCAAAATCTTCGGCTTTTCAAAATTCACCGCCGATTATTATATTAAAAAATCTTCGGCTTTTAAAAGTCTGAAAATCTTCGGCTTTTCAAAATCTTCGGCTTTCAAAATCTTCGGCTTTTCAAAATCTTCGGCTTTCCAAAATCTTCGGCTTTCCAAAATCTTCGGCTTTTCATAATCTTCGGCTTTTCAAAATCTTCGGCTTTTCAAAATTCACCGCCGATTATTATATTATAAAATCTTCGGCTTTTAAAAGTCTGACCCCCGCCGATTATTATCAATTGTAAAATCTTCGGCTTTTAATCAAGAGCCCGCAGATTATTTTCAATAATAAAATCTTCGGCTTTTATAAACCAAACCAAAAATAATCTCCGGGACCCGAATATTATGATTGTATAATCTGCGGGGAAATATAAAAATGCAAAGACTTACATCAAATGCAGACGCGGAACCGAGAAATACATTCGAAACTCTCTAGATTTGCATATTCTGGTTCATTACACCAAGAAAGGTTGAGATAGATAGATAGGTGTTATTGTTGAAAAGACAACTGAAAACCTCAAACACGCAAGCACATGCAGACTATATAGTATGTATGTATATATTTAAGTGTGTGCGTAAGCGTCTGTATGATTTTTAAGCCCCCGTGACAAAATAGGGGTGGGGTATAAATTTACCCCTGTCCGTCCGTCTGTTCGTCCGTAAGATGCATTGTTTGTCCGGCTATCTCCTACAGTTTTGGAGGTACAACTTTAATATTTTGTAAGATGTTCATACAAATAATAAAGGTGTGCATGGCCACAGGATTTTGATTTTGAAACAAGGTCTGCCAACTCGCCCAACTCATGACAAATAGATAAACCACGATGAAACCAAGATCTCTATTTGCAGCTGTAGTACCAAGAAAATTACCAAGTCCAACTTAGGCAACTACAGCTGTGATCAGCTATAATTGTCACAATATTTGGAAGAAATCAAAATCCTGTGGCCATGCACACCTTTATTATTTGTATGAACATCCTACAAAATATTAAAGTTGTACCTCCAAAACTGTAGGAGATAGCCGGACAAACAATGCATCTTACGGACGAACAGACGGACGGACAGGGGTAAATTTATACCCCACCCCTATTTTGTCACGGGGGCTTAAAAATCATACAGACGCTTACGCACACACTTAAATATATACATACATACTATATAGTCTGCATGTGCTTGCGTGTTTGAGGTTTTCAGTTGTCTTTTCAACAATAACACCTATCTATCTATCTCAACCTTTCTTGGTGTAATGAACCAGAATATGCAAATCTAGAGAGTTTCGAATGTATTTCTCGGTTCCGCGTCTGCATTTGATGTAAGTCTTTGCATTTTTATATTTCCCCGCAGATTATATAATCATAATATTCGGGTCCCGGAGATTATTTTTGGTTTGGTTTATAAAAGCCGAAGATTTTATTATTGAAAATAATCTGCGGGCTCTTGATTAAAAGCCGAAGATTTTACAATTGATAATAATCGGCGGGGGTCAGACTTTTAAAAGCCGAAGATTTTATAATATAATAATCGGCGGTGTATTTTAAAAAGCCGAAGATTTTGAAAAGCCGAAGATTATGAAAAGCCGAAGATTTTGGAAAGCCGAAGATTTTGGAAAGCCGAAGATTTTGAAAAGCCGAAGATTTTGAAAGCCGAAGATTTTGAAAAGCCGAAGATTATGAAAAGCCGAAGATTTTGGAAAGCCGAAGATTTTGGAAAGCCGAAGATTATGAAAAGCCGAAGATTTTGGAAAGCCGAAGATTTTGGAAAGCCGAAGATTTTGAAAAGCCGAAGATTTTGAAAGCCGAAGATTTTGAAAAGCCGAAGATTTTCAGACTTTTAAAAGCCGAAGATTTTATAATATAATAATCGGCGGTGAATTTTGAAAAGCCGAAGATTTTGAAAAGCCGAAGATTTTGAAAGCCGTAGATTTTGAAAAGCCGAAGATTTTGAAAAGCCGAAGATTTTGAAAAGCCGAAGATTTTGAAAAGCCGAAGATTTTAGAATTGATAATAATCGGCGGGATTTTAAAAGCCGAAGATTTATTTGTATCCATGTATTTTTAAAAGAAAAATAATAATAATCGGGGGGTTCACTGTGGCTTTCCATAGGAATCCTCTAGTTTTATCCATGTTAGTGCCAATAAAACTTTTGCCCGCTAACCCCTATTTTTCTTTTCATAATCTTATTCCATATAGTTTAAATAGCCATATTTGAAAATGCTATAAAATCCTTGTTATTTTTTCATAATTTTTAAAAGAAAAAGGGTGCCAATGTTAAATGTATGAAAAGTCTAGAGAGAATTATTTCCAGCCAAATTTTCAATGGCTTATATCTCGAAAACAAGCACACGGACCCTTAATTTTTTTCTGCTTTTTTAGTTCCTTTATTTATATACTATCAATTTATAACAGTCTTTTAAAAAGCTTGTTATTTTGAAACAGAGTAGCAAACATCCTTAATGTTATGTGGTTTGTGTATTTTGCAATAAATTTCGATGTCTTTGACTAGTTGGTACCTTTTACTGTGTTTGATTTACATTAAGTAAGCAGAAGCCTTTCTTGTAAAGCTTGCTTATTTAGTTTTTACCGTTATTGAAGTCTGTATTGTGAGCTATCAATGTATAGATACTTCAACGTTGTGTTTTATTCTAGCTAGTCATACATAAAGCATCGCTCCGATCTTGTAAGGCTTCAACAATAATTTTAAAAGATTATGATTTTATTTTTATGGTAGTTTCATTTAAATTATACAAGTGTTCGTAAATATACAAACATTGCAGGACAAACATAGTCTTAATCGAAATGAGAAGATGTGGTATGAGAGCCAATGAGAAAACTCTCCATCCAAGTCACAATGTGTTAAAAGTAAACAATTATAGACAAAAGTACGGTCTTCAACACGGACCATTGGCTCACACCGAACATCAGCAAGCTATTAAGGGCCCCAAAATGACTAGTGTAAAACAATTCAAACAGGAAAACCAACGGTCTAATCTATATATATAAAAAAAACCAAAAAAAAACCCCGAGAAACACTTAAGAACCACATCAACAAACGACATCCACTGAAACAGGTTCCTGACGTAGGATAGGTACAAACAAATGCAGCGGGTTCAAACGATTTAACAGGCGCCAACCTTCACTATAACCTGAAATAGTAGTGTAACATTACAACATAGAAAGACACACTATAAAATATCAATTGAAATGGCTTAACTCAATCAAAAAGACATATTAACAAAAACAAGTAAACATATTATCCTGAACAAATAAATTTGATCTATGACACAATGTCAAAAAGACAACTATAACCTTGGACAAAATGGCGTTAAATAAAATAACGTACACAGGTAAATTCAAATATACTAATTTTGTTGTTAGGAGTACGGAGATATTTTTTACAAAATAAATAAATTAGTTGTTCATAGTACGAGAACAGCAGTGAAAATTTATCTTCATACTAAATACTTACCAGAGATGGTACATATTTAAAATAGTGAGACGAGATATAATACAAAATAAGTAAACTTTGAATAACAAAATTGCATTACAAATTGTGTAACAGGTCAAATTAACACGAAAGTACGATTTGAGAGTACTCGCAGTTACTGAAAGCTAGTTAAAATCCAAGAACAATTAATAATAAAAAATCATGCATCAGAGACTAAAATCAACTAAAACATATTCCAGTGATTTAGTGTTTTAACGCCATGGACAGTTAAGATTGAATTACCATTTGTTGATGATGCCAATATCAAAGAATATGCAAGTAAATTAAGTATCGCTTCTATCATTCGCCAGCTTGGAAGACTCGTTAACTTTATTTTTTTCATTAATTTGTTCTGAATGACCTTCGTTAACCTGTTTTTTTTTTTTGTGGGAAATATATAAGTATAGTCTACCAATTTGATGTGATCAGATTAAATGTAGTGAAGTATTTGACAATTATAGGAGGTGACAGAATTTCTTCGATACATTAGATAAAATTTAGTCGGCTAATAACATCTTAAAGTTAAGGACATCAGGACATTGTTGACTGCTGTGTTCCCTAATTTTTGATATTTTTACCTATTATGTCTGTTTGTTTTACTCTCACATTGTTGTCAATATATTGGAATTTTACGCGACTGTCATACAAAGTTTAATCCACAATTTTCTACATAAGGAAATGCCTGTTCCAAATCAGAAATATGAAAGTTGTTTTCCATTCGTTTCATGTGTTTGCGCTTTTGATTTTTCCTTTTGTTAAGGGACCTTTCGTTTTGAATCTTCCTTGGAGTTCGGTACTTTTGTTATTTTACTTTGTTAAATACCAGATATTAGGTATCGTTGATCAGTTTTTAGAACTACTAGGTCGATGCCACGGCTGATGGACGTTTCGTTCACGACGATATCATAAGCCTTTTGTTTTGACATGGAATATCATTCATATATATAAATAAGGAGATGTGGTATGATTGCCAATGAGACAACTATCCACCAAAGTTGAAATAAAGTGGATGTAAGCAATTATAGACAGCCGTACGACCTTCAACAATGAGAAAACCCCTACCGTATGGTCGGATATAAAAGGCCCCGACATGAAAAATATGAAATAATTCAATTGAGAAAACTAACGGCATAATTTATAACAAAACAGTTTACGAAAAACAAATATGACAGACATGAACCAATATGTTCATTTTTTGTAAATTTGGTGTATGTAAAATGTTGAATTATTCCAAAAACTTAGTTTTGTTCTACCCCAGGCTTAGATAATCTTAGTCGTTTTTGTTTCAACTTTTCGGAATTTTAAGTTTAAAGTCTGTTTATTTATGAATTTGATTTCGCAGACAAAATGTTTTGATACAAGCGCTAATAACAAAACACGCGTCTGGCATACCAACTAATAAGAATGGTATGATCTTTGGTGAGTTTTTATATTCTTTTGAGATGAATTCCTGCAAGAATTACAGAATGTATTTTTGCTTTGTTTGGTCATAGGTTACACAAAGGGACATTTTTATGGAAAGTTCATAATGTATAAATAAGGTTGTAAAAAGAAAGTTATTTCCTTATTTATTCTTAATATTTGTGTAAAATATTTAAACAATCTTTATGTTCTTTGTGTATGTGCTTATTTTGAAAGAAATTGAGTGGTTATTTGAATTAAATGCACTGGCATTAACTTCTACGCATCAGTAAAGTAAAAAGATAGAGGAAAGTATGAAGAAAGAAGATATGGAGTAAACGACACATCTAACAAGTGAACATCTCGAGATGAACATAATCAGAACGACACATATAACACTAGTACATCTCGAGATAAACTTCATATGAACGACACATATAACAAGTAGTTCATCTCGAGATTAACATAGTCTTTAACAATAGACATTATATCAGTCCCTCGTTCGGTACCAGACTAAACCCGGTGTGAATATATTGTGACATAATTGACATACATTTTGGACATATGTGGTAATAAAATTACCACTTAACGTGTTTGCTCTTAAAAAAGTAAAACATTTTATATATCAATATTCATAATGTGGGCTACCTGAAATATGTATCCAGACAGCTATTTAGTATGATGATAGTCAAAGTGACCTCTGTTATATTTCGGAAATTTACTTATAAAGCAATTTAACCCTATCTCGGACAGTTAGCATATTTTGTAATTTTTAATTTTGCGCTTACCAAAAAAAAAATTGTTGTTTAACATCCAGCTGGGCTGCAATTCAAGTATAAAATTCTGCATAAAACGTTAGGTTTTATTTTAAAATGTATAGGTGTCAGTCGATCCCGGCAATTATCTACACAGGCTGCAATGCCATATATTAAAACGTCCTAGACATTGTCAACAGTTATTTTCCCTACTATGTCATCCTAATTATACTAGCTCTTACGTGCACAGAAGACGTTCATTTGTGGATAGTTGTTCTTCTAGTGAGAGTTTGTTGGTAATCTACGGAAAACTAACTTCTAGGACAATCATTCACACATACATCTCATATAGCAACGGCTACACTCAAAGCTGACACCAAACATCTATATGGGACGCTAATTTAACATCAACATCCAAACCAAGAAAGATGCCAGGATTCTGACCATTCGCACCGGAATATTAACAGTTGGATATTATGCTTTTTAAACTGACTACTTTAATTTTATTTATTTTTATTACATGATTTATTTATGACAACAGTTAGAATACACGATTATACAACGTTTACAACAATATCAAAGAACAGTGTAATAAACCATGTTCAAATATCACCATGGACATTGATAAACAAATCTATACAAAGACACCACTTAACTAAAACAAACGGTATAAACTGTTACAAAATTTGCCTTTAATCTTTATAATTTGTTTATTTTGCACTAAAGTTTGATATCTTTGTTTACTTTATAGTGTTTGTTTTACAGAGAAGTCTTAGTTTTGCATCAGTCTTTGACAAATGTCGAAGGCTGTATCGTGAACTATAGATGTATTTTATTATAGCTAGCCGTACATAAAACATCTCCCCGGTCTAGTAAAGCTTCTAAAATAATATTATAAGTTCCGATTTCTGATCTTCAAAAACACAAATATCGCAAATAAAATTAGTCTGAAATTCGCTTTAACATTAATTGATCATGCGAATATCAAACATATTGAAAGCTTATGCATTTCCTATCATGATTTCCTTGATAGAGGATTGCTGCTCACAAGGAAGCTGTTAAACCAAGAGTTCCAAATGGTGAAGTTGAAATCATCCCTTCGTAAATTTTACGGACGCCATCACGAGTTGGTTGACCGTTATGGAATAACCGTTTCACAGATGATATCAGATATGTTCCTTATGTCGTAACTACAATACCCTTCCCTTTTCACGAATATGACCTACCGAATTAGACTATTTACCGGATTTGTAATAACATAAGCAACACGACGGGTGCCACATGTGGAGCAGGATCTGCTTACCCTTCCGGAGCACCTGAGATCAACCCCAGTTTTTGGTGGGGTTCGTGTTGCTTAGTCTTTAGTTTTCTATGTTGTGTCATCTGTATTATTATTTGTCTGTTTGTCTTTTTATTTTTTGGCCATGGCGTTGTCAGTTTGTTTTCGATCTGTGAGTTTGACTGTCCCTCTGGTATCTTTCGTCCCTCTTTTGTAAAGCTGAAGTGCAATGGACTACATGAACTATAGTTTGAATGCTTTTCATGTCAATGCAGAAGTCAATTTGTTTGTTAGAAGCTTTTTTTCGGATTTGTAAAATAATTAAGGGGCTTATACACTTTTAATACCACGGGAAACAGGGTGTTATTGATGTAGATGGGAAAGTTAACCTCCTGTAATAGGTTTGTTTTAGAAATCTAAAAATGGTTCTATTTTTACGTACGATGGGGAGTAGCATTCTTTAAATACATACAGGTCTGCAGACCTTATTATAATATAACGGTAAACGAGGATCTCATTTAGTATTCAACTGTTACTTATGGCATACATAGACATTTATGAATGCAATAATAATTAAAATTGAGAATGGATATGGGGAATGTGTCAAAGAGACAACAACCCGACCATAGAGCAGACAACAGCCGAAGGCCACCGAAGGGTCTTCAATGCAGCGAGAAACTCCCGCACCCGGAGGCGTCCTTCAGATGGCTCCTAAACAAATATGTTTACTAGTTCAGTGATAATGGACGTCATACTAAACTCCAAATTATACACAAGAAACTAAAATTAAAAATGATAAAAGACTAACAAAGGCTAGAGGCTCCTGACTAGGGACAGGCGCAAAAATGCGGCGGGGTTAAACATGTTTTTTGAGATCTCAACCCTTCCCCTATACCTCTAGCCAATGTAGAAAAAACAAACGTACAACAGTACGCACAGTAAAACTCAGTTTAAGAGAAGTCCGAGTCCGATCCGATGTCAGAATAGGAAACAAAAGAAAATAAACAAAATGACAATAATACATAAATAACAACAGACTACTAGCAGTTACTGACATGCCAGCGCCACACCTCAATTAAACTGATTGAAAGATTATGTCTTCGTCATATGAATATCAGTCACAATCCCTCCTGTTAGGGGTTTAGTATTATACCATCATAAAATATATGAGAAGAACATAACCCGCGTCATGCCAACAACTGGTTTTAGAATAAATATGTTTAATTCCGAAGCAAAGACCCTATAAGTGAATCAATGTTAAAGCCAAAATATGCAATCTTTAATGACCTGACAACAGTATCGTAACTATATCCCTTCTTAATAAGTCTGTTTAAATGTTTTGTTAGCTTTTGAGGTGAATACTGACATTTTTGTGCTTTGTAAAGAATATTACCAGAAAAGATTGGATGTGAAATACCCGAACGTATAAGATGTCTGCATGTTGAGTTATATTTACGAATGATGTCCTTATACCGATGATAAAATTTAGTAAATGTTTTGACTAGTTTATGATATCGGAAACCCTGGTGTAATAATTTTTCAGTAATACATAAATTTCTCTCGCTAAAATATAATACGTTGTTACATACACGAGCGAATCGTACAAGTTGAGATATATAAACACAATAAGATGGTGACAAGGGAACGTCACCATCTAAAAATGGATAATTAACGATAGGAAATGAAAAATCATCTCTTACACATTTGTAGATTTTAAACTTGCCATCAAGCCTCATATAGACCACCACACATCGCACTTCGGCACAGACCATCGCACTTCAGCTTGACCATCTCACTTCAGCGTCCCCATCGCACCTCCGAGTTCTATATATATATGTATTTGCTGATTTCTGTTGTTATATCAAACTTTGCAGATACATACACATGTAGCTCACATATTTTTGACAGAGATGATTTTGAGTATAAACTATGGAATATAATGTTATTATTTGGTCATAGGTAAGACTAAGATACATTTTTTTGGGAAAGTGTATAATACATGAATGAGTAATATAATAAAATTAATTTTCATTATTTTTAGGGTATTTTTGTGGATTATTTTGTATGTTTTATTTGAAGGAAATACAGTGGAATTAATTAACGAAAGACACTTGTACTACTAGGTTTGAGTAGAAGAAAAGTAAAAGTATGAATATAAGATTACTTTAAGTGTACGACAATGTGACAGCAGACTAGCTACACGAATAACCAGAGGACATATAAATAATAACACACAATTTCAAACAGTAAACTTTATCACCACAATACATTTAGCCCTTAGTCACTCCGAATGTAAACAAATCTCACCAAAGATACTTGGCTTATAATTTGGTACGCAAGAGGTGCGACTCTACTACATGCAGTGGTACTTTAATAGGAAAAAAACTACATAAAAAACTAAAATCTGAGCAACATGAACACCATCGAGACCGGGGTTGATATCAGACAACCCTACAGAGTAAGCACATTCTGTACCAAACGTTGCACCCTTCATGCTGCTCATGGTAATAACAAATTCTGTGTTAAGTCTCATTAGGTGATGCCATAATCAAAGAAAAGAGGACGGGATGTTTGTTTCGAAAGTTGGAACATATGTGTGGTCATCTGTAACACAGAAACTCCATATGAACTATATTTTGGTAATTAGGACAACACTCTTTTGATTTAATATCTACCTTAATCAAATTTAGATCATTGATTCGGATTCTAAAGTAATTATAAAAAGGCCACCACTAGACATATTTTACATAATACCCTTCGAAATGGCGAATAAAGCTTGTTTGGTAAAAATCATATGTTTGTATGTTATGATATTAACATAAAATTGATGATTTTCTTATATTTCCATAGGAATTGATACAAAAGTCATGATATCAACGTTGATCTCTGATTAGCAAATTGCTGACCATTATTAAAGTAATTTCGGATTATTGCGCTAGGTACTGGGTATAATGAGCCTCAGGTATTAGTAGTAAAAATAAAAGATTGGCAGAATTGTTTTCCTACAGTTGTGAGGCGTAACAAAAATGGAAACCAAGTATGAATAAAAACATGAAAACGTAATGACCTTTATGAGCCGAAGGGAACTGATAAGAATACCCAAAATCAACTAAGGGCAACATTTGCTAGGAATTTGCTGTCCCAGGAATAGATTACCTTATCTGTATTTGTAAATACCTTTCAGAATTTTGGATACTCAATGCTTTTCAACTTCTTATCTTATTTGGCCTGTTTGGTTTTTTTCCGAGTGTCACTGATGAGTCTTTTGTAGACGAAACGCGCGTCTGGCGTACAAAATTTAATCTAAGTATATATGACGAGTTTGTTTACTAAGAAGTTCTTATTATTCATCAACGGAGGATTTAAGAGAAGTACATGTATGTCATAAATCTAGTCAGTACTGAAGCAATGGCTACAGAGCTGATAATACCCTAGGGATCTTACACTCCGCCAGCAGCATGAATAAACATGTTTAACTAATGAATTGATTGAATTAGCTATGGTGTACAGGAATGAAAACACATATTATACAATCGCTTGACCAATATTGCTTGAATCAAATGTTGTTCTGGCCCTTTATTCATAAAACGTTTTACCGCTACCAGCTTAAATTCATCATACATGGAGTTATGTTTTATACTTGGCCATTTGTAATCAAATGATGAATAATTAGTCTTGTGGTGATACATATTGCATATAACAGGCATCAGGAATAGTTTTGAGAATGCAGAAAATTCGGTAAATTGCAACTTTATGTATAACGTTTAATTCAAGAAAAGCACAATATCAGTTATCCTCCATTATTTCGGTCGACGTCTTTGGCATTTATTGGATAACAAACTTTATTAGTTATAAAGATATGGTAATTAGGTTTGTCTGGACAAAAGATAAATAGATAAAGTGATAAGGAAAGACGACAAATAGGGTTGTTTTCAAGTCATTAACACCGGTTAATTGTTGACTGAAAGCAATCGGCGAAAAACACAATAAACAATTAAACGAATAACTGACCTCTATCAATAGTGGAGTTAACAACAATTACCATATATATGTAGGTTGTTATGGTATTCGGATACAATGACATTAATCAGAAATATTTCTCAAGTATCAAGTTTAACATTTGAGAACGTTCTCTAATTAGTTTTGTTTTGTAGTTGTAAACAAATTCAGGTTATCACTTATTTTAAAGCTTGCTTTGGATATCATAGATGTCAAATTTGAAAGGGATGTTCCAAACCCGATTTTAAGTCAAAGGTATTCCCAATTGAAATTGCAATTCAACACCGAAAAATGATGTACGATTGATTTATTAATGGCTGCTCATCCTTAAGCAGTTATTATGAAATGCATAATGGTTTTATCATGTTGATAACATGTTAATTTGATTGTAGCCAGTTTTGTCTTATTTCGAAGATACACAGGGATACACCTTTAATGTTCAGTAAAAACAAGATACACTATACAGATATTTGAAAATGAAAAGAAATGCGTTCACGTTGTAAGGAGAGCTTGCATTCTATAACTTTCCTTAAGAATAAAATGCAGCGTTACGTGGAATAAACGTATTTTTGACAATAACCGCTCTTTGGACAACAAATGCCTAAGATATAAAAAGTCAAACTCGCATCTTTTCAAATGTGCATCTTTTCAAATGTGAATACAAAGATAGCGAATTACTACACTATTTTGGCGCGACATCGACAAGAAAGGGATAAATACGAAAATAAGTGTGTTTACAGTAATTCCTTTGTGCCGAGCACAAATACGGAAGATGAAAGATGCACCGTCAATACAGTTGTTATATGAAATCTACGCGAGAGTATTGCGGATAACAAATCAGTGTCGGACTGCATGATTTGAGCAGCTATGGTATTTGAGCTTACAATCATTAACTACGATTTATGTCTTTCACTCGCTGTAATTATTGTTTTACTGATTGTATCTTATTCTTATTTATAACGTAAGTAATTTATTCTTATCTGATTTATATGGTACTTTCCTCTTTAATTTGCCTTTTGATCGAGATAAATAAGGATGAGGATTAAATACTCGTGAACTACTAGAATTAACAAAAACAGGAAAAACTACAACTCACAAATTTCATGCATTCGCAGCGCTTTTCTGGATCCACCTTCATCAAGAACGTTCAAAGCCGAATATTGAAAGCCAAGGATGTATTAGGACAGAAACAGTTGAACAGCTATATGATCAAAAAGAACAAAACATAAAAGCCAAATCCATCTTAGGTCAACTTTGCCTAAGGGAGTTGAAACCTTAGTTTCTTTATCATTTCTAAATGATCACCGAACAATTTTAGGAAGGTTTGTTATAAATTATTTCATTACCGAAGTAATGACTACTGAGCTGATAGAAAACTGATAAATGTAGCATTTATACTTCAATAGATACAATCAATTTAATATTTGCAAACAATATTTAAAAATCTTATAGCACCGAAAATTATTTTTTCTGCTAAATATTTGTCATTTTCAAAAAATGTCGATTTTTTAGTACACCTATGTTCATTTTTTTTATTTTTCATGGAAAATGCAGTTTTTTAATGAACGTTTGCAGGTTTTGCAAGATTTGAGTCGGAAGATCAATAAAAAACACGATTTATATCTATTTTGATAAGATTAAGATATATTTAAGTCCGATTTTTGCGTCATTTAGGTGCATACATTGTCAGGATAACACATTTCAAATGATTTTTTTTTCATTTTCTGATTGCCTTGATATCGGCAAAGGGAATTATTTTAGAATGTTAATGATCATCCTAACGAAAAATCACAGCTTATTTATTATTCTATGTAACATTTTTTCTACAAACTAAATTCAATCGGTGTACATGAAGTTCATGTCCATCCTGTTACCGAGACTAGATCAACCGTTAAAATTGTTTCTCCCTATGAATACAGAACTACATGTATTCAGCAATGATTTTAAAAGTACGAAGCATACTAAAAATTTAACACAGCATGTTTCTTGCATAACAGTGTAGAGAAAAAAAAGTTTAAGACATTTAGTGAAAACAATTAGTGGGTACCCTTTTATCATGTCTATGCTGTTACCAACAAATTTTTTAATTACAACAATATTACACTAAGTCTTGTAAAAAGTGCAACTACGTGTTGGAATCACAGTTTAGAAACATTATCGCTGCATCATAGGGAGTAGTTATTTCATAACGGCATTCATAAATGAAGAAATTTGTCTATCCTGGTATGTCTATCCTGTTACTTTGGTTACTATGGTTAGAGTACCAGGATAGACAATATTTGACTGAATCGTCTTTAAAAAGAATATAATTACTTAAAATTTTACACATTATGAAACGTTTGGTTGTTTGAAATTATTCAAAGGTTACACCGTCTTAATCTTCGCAATTTAGCATACACCAAATGCAATACTGTTAGCGGTAACAGGATAGACAAAAAGGGTAACAGGATAGAACCTAATATGATAATATATCGTTTACGTACGTTCCTGTTACCAAAAACAAAACGACAAAAGTAAACCAACATGCGAAGGAAGTACTTGATGTTTGGTTTATTAGAAACAGAAAAAAATGCTGAACATAACGAATTTCTATCTTAGACTAGCATTGCTGGTGGTTAGTTTTATAACCTTTGAAAAAGTTTTTTTAGAGTTTTTTTTCAGTACCATATGGAAAATTGAAAATAATCTATCATTACACAGAATGAAAATATATAAAAATTTTTACTCTTGAAAACCATCTCATTGACCATGAGAAACAAGCTTAAAATTTTATCGAAATCTTTTCTAAATAACTAAAAATTTCTTTTGAACATGGTAACAGGAGAGACAAAATATTGCACCCTTTTTCAAAATATATTTTTATATATTCTTGTATGACATTATCAAGATTGCATTTTTTTATATGTTGTTCCATAAGTATTGTTTGTTTTGATTCGCGTATGAAGAGGGTAGTTTAAATTAGCAACTTGTATTCAATTTTGCAATATCAAAATTCGACACTTTTTGAAAATCACCCATATAATGTTTTTCCGAAACTGTATTACCATGATTAATTATTGCCTATAAAACACTAAAAATAAAAGGACTATTGAATAATATCAAAAACTGGATATTTTGAATAACAAATATACTTCGTACTTTATTTGGCCTTTTAAACTTTTTTGATTTGTGCGCCAATGATGAGTCTTTTTCAGACGAAACGCGCGTCAGGCGTACCCAATTTTGATCCTGGTATCTATGATGAGTTTATCCTTCATCAACAGGTGGTGTCTAATGTAAAAAGGTGACGCTAATACCTAAAGATATATATACATATGTATTTGAAAGTTGAAGCCTCGATAAATCTAAAGTTATTTAAAAACAATGATTAAAAATAGTATACAACATAATATAAAATATAAACTTAAAAAATAAAAGTAATCTGTTTAAAATCCACCACAGCAATTTCGCCAGGGAAATCATTTGGATTGCGACTGTTGGCTAGTATGTTGTTGTTACATTCGGCTGTGTCCATGCTGCTCATATACAAATATAAATTGCAACGTGACTGCAGTTTCTCCTTGTAAAACTGTAAAACTGATAAATAAAGAGGTTATTGTCACTTATAACAAAACATCGATAGTTTTATTTATAGTTTTTTTATGCAGGAGGATGTTGTAGTCGAGTCATACCTTGGTAGGGTTCAGCTATTTTAGCGAAATCAAAATAGATTTTGAAACCGTATTCTTATACATTTTATGTTATCAATGTATTTTATTTGTTAATTTTTACTCTCAAACCCATAACATGAGGCATATATATATATATGTATATATATAAAAGTTCTCAATTTGAGTGAAAGTCCGTATTGAATTCTAGAGACTCATCAAGTCTTCACAATTTAACAAAAAATAGATTATAGTTCAATGGAATTAGTTCTTTTTGAATTTGAATAATATTGTATTTGTAGATTTGTCAGCATCAATTGATGATTTGAATGTTATTAATAACCGTGTTTTATTCTAATTCCACACTGATAGTGAAAAAGTCTTAACATATACTACTAGTTCTGTTATTCAATTAATATAATTGTCACTATGTAAATATTCAATGTAGGTCGTGAATTGGTGTTCTATACAATGTATTAATACAGGTGAGTTAATGTTAAATCAACCCTTTACTCCTCGTGTAATTGATGTTTCGTCCGACCATGTTGCTGGAGAAGATCTTTGGAACGTAGTTGATAAAGATGTTGACATGGACGAGGAAACAATTGCTGATCCAAACAAAACATTTACACCAGCTGTTGCTCCTCAATTACCATATTGACAATTTACCGTTTTCCAGTTAAAGTTAGTTTACCGTACACTAAAACTTCTTCGCTGGTAATGTATGGATATACACATTCAAACTTCATCGCATAATGTTGATCCTAATAGAGAATTACAGCGGTTTCATTTCCTGGGTTATGGCTTCCGCCTTCTACCATTTTCTACATAGGAAATGCCTGTACCAATTCAGGAATATGACAGTTGTTATCCATTCGTGTGATGTGTTTGAGCTTTTGATTTTGCCATTTGCCAATTCTAAGCCCTTCAATCAACGTCAAATTTCCCAAATAATAAAAACCTATTTAAGTATAACAAAAGACAACCACCAATGAGTTTCTTGACCTGCAGGGATAGGCACAAGAACATGTGACACGGTTAAGGCAATTTTTGTAACTTAAAATCATTAACTGTTTTAAACTCAATCAGTGAACTTACCAACTGTTCCTCAAAGCACATAACAAAGAAAAAGTGCGGAAGTCTAAAAATTACAATAAAGTAGCTACAAAAAGACAGAGTCATTTAAAAAAAAGCTAGTGCTAAGTACTCATCTGCTGGTACGAAGCATGTCGTATATCACTCGTTATATAGATGGTTGTATGCAATAAATTACAAACATGCATGTATAGCGATGTCATGAACAGTAAACGATTTATAAAATATCTTTCATACATTCACCGTCGATAAATATTGGTAATTATTCAGAAACTAAGGTTTCAACTCTTTAAGGAAAACTGATCTTGGCTGATTTGGAATTTTGTATGTCTCGTTTGGTGATATAGTTCCTAAAGTCTTCCAGTATTTATGTATCTTTGGTTTTCATTGGGGAGGAGGTAAGCGTTCTCATTAAGGCAAATCCCAGCAAAGTGATTCTGACGCAACAAACAATCTTCAGTCTATAAAAGAAGCGCATTTACGACAACCGTTATTCTGACAGAACAACAACCTAGTAATTAAAACCTTTTTATAAAAATACTATCAAGCGACAACAAGCACAAATCCTAAGATGCTCGTTTTGTCACAATCGGAATTTGTTTTTAGAATTCAGAACACCAACAATAAACGAAAACCTGACTTTGGCATTACAGTATTCAAAGATTAATGACAGTAGAGGAAATGAATATGTATGAATCTTGACAGATACGTTTTTCTTACTTTTGTAAGTAATCTTTTATTATGTGAACAGATTATAACATGTCCTTTTATATCGTCCCTGATATCGTCCTACGATCCATATGAGCCCTCAATTTACACCATGGACTGGTGTTGGAGTCATGGGATGGTATCAGGACTATTATTGAATAGGATATGTTCTAATCTATAATTATTAAATTCTGGCAGCTGGTATCATATTTCACTATAAATATCTACATTGGTGATACAATTTAATACAAGTTTAGATCAATATCTGACATATCCCTACAGTAAGAGGGTTATAGTAATTAAAATACAACGTCCAACAAAATCCGATACCTAACAGCAAACAAAAAAGTATCGAACCGACTTTTTTTTGTATTAAAAGGGTCTGAAACGCTATCAATATAAAATATCCTTATGTCTCAAACGAAAAGGCCAATATATATTTGTAGGACTCTGAACCGCGATAGTACTCCGAAACGCGATGGTCACGTTAAAGTGCAATGTTTGGACGCTGAAGTGCGTTTTTGATCTTGCTGAAGTGAGCGTTACCGCCAACGCAATTCGGTGTAGCTATCAACAAAATAGCGTCACAATGCCATCGTCGGACTTCAGCGTGACCATCGCAGTTCAGAGGCCTACAAAAATAAATTGGCCTTTACGTTTGAGACATAAGGATATTTTATATTGATAGTATCTCAGACCCTTTTCATACAAATCAGGTAAGACGTACAGAATCTAATTCTTCGTTAGTTGTTATTCTAAGTTCTTGCATTATTCTCTTGGAGCATGCTTTCCACATTGTGCAAAGTTCTGGTTGGTTATTGAATCTGTTCAGTATTGAAAGTAGTAAGTCTTTCTTAAGCAAGAATTTGCTAAATTCTGAAGTGATTGATTGGGCTGTGTTTGCAAGTGTAACATGTACAGTCTGCATCAATTACGTGGAGTTGACCTGAATTCATGATACTGTCTTTGAATAGGCGTTCTTAGTTCCTCTCTTTATGTAGTCTGATAAACTGTAATTATCACTTGCCCCACAACATATTGATTTTTGCGTTCTATAACATTGATTTCCTGATCAACATCGTAATCCTCAAGTGCTTGACCACAACGACTTTCTTCCTCAGCCTCTAAATCTTCTAACTCAACTTTGGCTGCTTCTGCTTCCTTCTTATGTGTAAGTACACCTAAGCCAACTTGTAATTCTGCTTTTTATCTAGACACTTTAGTATTTGAAAACTCTTGTTGTTCCTCAATCATAGCTATTTGTTAGTGTATCTTTGCATCTTCTTGTGAAAACCTCAGTTTTGTCTTTGATGCCTCCAGTTCGGCACGTTTTTTGAACTAACTTCTCTTGAAATTAGCACTACTCCTACCTGATTTGTGTGAGGATGCTTTTGATTTCAAAGTCATAGATTGAGTTTTCATAAAAAATTGCTCCATAGCACTGTCTATTACAATATTGAGAGATTTGGTGATTTTCATCTGGTAGTCATCTTCATTTTGACTCTCATCAGTTTATGTATGTATAAAAAAAAAGTTTGTATAGTCCTGTGATGTTGCTGTATACTTATATGTTTAGATAATGTTGTTTCTGTTCTTTTCAAACATATACTTAGTATTTGGGTTTTGATTCATTTTTCAGTGAAGTTGGTTAAGTTTTCTATGAATAATACACGTAATACAATGTTATGAAGTATTACTGGTTTGATAAAATGATCATATATGAAACTTACACTGACTGTGCTGTGTCCAGAAAATCAACTGTTTAAGCTTGTTGGTATTACACTTGTGACATTTTCAAAGTAAATAATAATAAAGGGAGAAAATTAAAACAATACGTATGGAAAGTCAATTTCACAAACAGATGGCGGCACAATATGGGAATTTTTAAGACTCTTTATTGGTTTGAATTTGCCTATAGAGGTTGGTATGTTTATGTATTGTTTTGCTGACTGATGTAATAAGATCTTTAGGATAGATTGGTAAATGTCGGTGTATAATTTTATAGAGAACCATTAGTCTTGTTTGTATTCGTCTCATTTGTAGTGTAAGCCACTGTAAGTGTTCGAGCATATTTGAGACAGAGCCGGTACTGTGGTATCTGTTACGTGTGTAGTGGGCAGCTCCTCGTTGGACCATCTCAATTTGTTTGATTTGACTTTTGTTCTGAGAGTCCAAGACACAAGAGCTGTACTCAAGATTGGCTCTAACTACTGAAATGTATGCCCTTTCTTTTATTTGTTTGGAAGATACTTTTAGGTTACGTTTTGAAAAATTCAACTGTCGATTTGCGTTTGTGGTTATATTATCTATATTAATATGTTTATTCCATTTAAGATCTGATTGGATGGATATGCTTTAATATTTTGTAGCTGTTTCAGTTTGAAGAATGTGCCATGAAGGATGTAGTCATAGTTGACTGGTTTCTTTTTTTTGTGTGTAGTTTTGAGTATTGAGCATTTGGCTGGATAGAACGACATTATGCCGCTGAATCTAAGTTCATTTGTGATTTGGATGCACCATCTTTGTTTTTGATGTTTCTATAGATGATGCTGTCATCGGCAAATAACCTTAAGGTGCCATGTTGTTAGTATTTTGGGAAATCGTTATGTGAATAAGGAATAAAATTGGGCCAAGGACAGTGCCCTATGGCACTCCAGATGTTACCCCGATTTTTTCTGATTGATCTCCATCTAGCATGACTGTATGTGTACGTTGATGCAAAAAATCACCAATCCATTCCAAGGTATTATTGTCTATGCCGTAGTATTGTAATGTATACAGTAAACTTTTGTGAGGGACTTTGTCAAAAGCCATGGCAAAGTCAATCATAATGAAATTAGTTTGTATGCTGTTATAGTTGTCTTTTGCAAGGTCCTGTATGAAAGATATTAATTGTGTCTCACATGAGCGTTTAGACAAAGCTATGTTGTAGATCATATAATATATTGGGTTTTTTTTCAAGGTGTTCCATTATTTGACTAGCTATGATAGGCTCCATTTTTTTGCAAAGTATACATGTAAGTGAAATGGGCCTGTAATTTAGGGTATTGTGGTTGTCTCCTTATTTGAATGCAGAACAGACGTTTGCATGTTTCCAGTCTGTAGGTATTATGTGTGTTGATTATCTTTTGGAAGATGAGTGTGATGATAGGAATAAGACGATCGTTTATTTCCTTTAATACCTTTCCATATTGTTCATCAGAGCATGTGGCTTTATTTGGATTGATGTTATGTTGTAGTTTGTTGGCGCCCTTTTCTGATATTTTAATTGTATTCATTTGTGCATTTGATGATAGTTTTTTTTGCTTGTATTGGGTTTGCAGATGATTCAGTGGTGAATGCTTTTTGAAATTGCTCGTTGAGGATGTTTTCCTTATCTTTGGTGTTTGTTATAAGCAATCCATCTTTTTTAGTGCAGCTTCACCAGAACTATCATTTTTCATGATTTTGACATACGAGCATAGGTTTTTAGGTGTTACCAAATAATAATAATCTCATTCAGGTTCTTTTGTGGATAATTATCTCATTGCTGTTCTTTGGTGGATAATAATCTCATTGCGTTTCTTTGGCGATAATAATCCCATCGATCATCATAAAACATTGTCTTTTGTCTGTATTGTTAAATTAAATAAGTAATGAAAAAATATTAGTATTGCATCATTATTCACAAGTTATATGAACTAGATACTTAACACTACAAACTATATAGTGAAACAGGTTTTTTGCCTTGGATACCAAAATATTAGAATGACTATTAAAAGCGCCAGTACCTTCTTTTATAATGATAAATGTCGCCTGGACGAGATGGTGAGTAACGGTTTTCAAATAATGGAAAAATCCATATTGATTAACAAATTATCAACAGAGAGAATGGATTGTTAACTTGATATTGTTTGAATAATAAATCCGATCTTAATATTATTTATGATGATACTTTATGTAGTTTGGAAAAAAGAATGCCTCTTTGCATTAAGGTTTATACAAAATACGTTTCACACATATTTTTTTCAGTTACACATGTACTGTGTCATTTTTTAGCTTACACAATATTGTTTTTGTGTGTAAATCACATTATCCAAACTGACTGATATGATAATTAATTGATAGTTGAATTCTGAATTATAACTAAAGTAATAATCTGGAAACGAAACATTATTCAAAGTTTCGTGACAATGTGGAACGCATCTTTACTCTCTTCAAACTTCAAATAGTATAAAGATACCGCATATACAATCTGTCATATATCTTGATTTACATATTGAATCAGTTTTACGGACACTATCTAGAGTTGGTTGACCATAGTAACATACCTTATTGATAACAATATCGATTGCGACTGATCAGACGTTGTTAAACGAAGTGATCTACACATTGGAACCTCTAGCTTATTTGGAACGGCTTATTCTGTTGTCGCATCCGGTCTCGCTCCTTATGTTGGTTAATGAAATTCCCTCTATTGGTTTCGCCAGATTTTTTAAATTGATTTACGAAATGTAAACATTGGTTTACCCTTCCGTAACACCCTTATACCCGGTTTTTGTGCTGCGTCATCTTGCTTTTTCAGTGTAGTGTTTTGTGAAGTTTACTTTACATGTTCATCTTTTACTCTTGCCTATAATATTTCCTATATATCTTTGAAATCTGGTTGTTTACCCCTGGATTATCGAATGTCTATTTAAGAACAACGAAAGAGAAAATACATTTCTTAGTAGCAACATACAAATAACATCTACCGATGACTCGGCTGTTCCAAACATAACTAGTCTCTAACAGGGTAAAGAGTTCATCAGCAGTTTTGATGTTTTGGACATGTAGCACAATATTTAATATTTTGGGATTTACAACTCATCTTACTTTTAAAATAAATCCGGACTTAAATGTGATTGTTTCTACCTCATCGATCTGATTGTATACCCAACATCAAGGGTCTTAACGTTCATATATTCACAATTTCTTCCTAAGAAGTAAATATAGCAGAAGCTAGCAGCTTTTATCAGTTCGTTACCTTGATTCTTGATGAAACAAGCGAGAGTGACGTTACCGTTCAATAGAAAATAACATAAAGCGAGGTAATCGAAATAATTTTTTCCAGAAAAATGAAACGTGAATTTGTTAAACGTTTCACGTATCCTGTTTGGTTTATGTTTGTACATGTCAACCAACTAGGATTAGGCAGGTATATAAATTGAAAATAACGTTCAAACCTATGATTGCGTTGGATAAAAACCGCAATTTTTATACGTGTGCATGCAAAACAAATTTTTTTGGTAGAGGGGTCTGACCAATATGCTGACTGCCATTGGCGATTGCCAAATAAACGGATCACCAGATGTAACAAAATTGATCTTATAATATTTTATAACCAAACAGAAAACAATAAACTTGCGAAAAAGATTGTATACCGCAAACATGAGGTGCACAAATTTTTACACCATATCCGGATTTCGACAATTAATGTCTCTTCAGTGATGTTAGGAATCGAAACGGTATTTGGAAGGCCATATAATTTACCTCAATTTAGGATAGACTCTTGAATTTTAAGAGAGTCGAAATAGGATGAACGGATCATATAAACCCGAAGGCAAATATAATACAAGCCCAAACGAAAAAAATATAAACAAGTCTAAATTGAAAACAACGTTCAAACCTATGATTGCGTTGGATAAAAACCGCAATTTTTATACGTGTGCATGCAAAACAAATTTCTTGGTAAAGGGGTCTAAATACAGCACAATAAACATTTTCCAGAAGACCAAAAAAGTGAAAACGTATATTTTAACAAAACGCATTTGACTAGCAGGTCGAACAACTGATGTTCCTAAACCCTGCTGACTGCCATTGGCGATTGCCAAATAAACGGATCACCAGATGTAACAAAATGGATCTTATATATATTAATATAATTATTTCTGTGACTGTATCTTGCATTAATTTGTAGGATCCTTTACAATAGATATTTCAGCTGATCTGTAACAATTCAATCTTCATGCCTTATATATCTTGTACTGTATTACGACGCTAGATTAAAACTGACGAGGAAAGGTAACACCCGGCCACCGAAAGCTTTATATTTTGTGAAGCCTAGATGGGCGTGTGGTCTAGCGCGTCGGATACAGTGCAGGCGATTTGGTGTCACGATATCTCAGTAGCATTAGTTCGAATCCCGGCGAGGGAAGAACTAAAAATTTGCGAAAGCAAATTTGCAGATCTAACATTGTTGGGCTGATGTTTAGACGAGTTGTATATATATATATATATGTATAAAGAAGTCTATAAAAAGAACCAACCTTTTGTACCGGATCGTCTAGAATAGACGATACTGCGCAGATAAGGAAGAAATTATATAAGTCTAAAGATTTGCCCAACGGTACTAATATAAGATGGTAATATACGAAGATGATGTTATAAAATCGTGTTAATAAATATTTCGGCTTAACAAATAGCCTTCGTCAGTGTCAATAGTTTTTCCAATACTAATTGTATGTGCAAAAATAGCTCAGTAATACAGGTAAGTTTTGGTCTATTGATTTAACCCCAAATCTTGACATCATAATTTACAACAAAACTCGATACTCAAATATACGTGACTGTCTATGTAGACCCCAAAATGAGTGTAAAATAAAACTGTTAGTATTTCTTATTGATGCCGTTTGGATGATGTACATTTAGTTCCTTTATCCAAAAGCTCTCCCGAACCTGTCGCTGGACATCAGTCCAGTGAATATTCTGTTCAATCACTAGGATTATCATGCGGTTAAAGTCATCAAGTTTATGACCCGACTGTCTGAAATGCTGAGAAACTGGGAGAAGTGGCTTCTTAAAGATATCACTCCTATGGCCATTGAGGCGTTTGTGGAAAGGCTGCGTTGACTCACCAACATATTGGAGGCCACAAACCGAACATTCTAGAATGTAGATAACATTTATAATTTTGCACGTAACATTGCAAAATATCTTATAGTTATTTTCGGTTGCCAATTGTGAAAAGTTGATGAGTGATGCATCTGTGGGCAGCATTTGCAGCGTTTTTCATCACACGAACGACATTTTCCAGAAATACTTCTATGATCAGACACATTAGCCCGCACCAAAAGGTTCCGCAGACTATTTGGTTGCCTAAAAGATATCATGGGAGGTTCGGGAAAAATCTTAGATAGTTTGGAATTCTTTTCAACTGTTTTCCAATGCTCACGAATGACACCGAAGCTGTTTTTGAGAGATGGGTAGTAGGTAAGGACACATGGAGTCCTTTTATTTTTCTTTTTATCTTTGTATTCTAACAGTTTACTCCTTGGAATAGTTTCCGCTTTCTGAAAACTTTTTTGAATCGTTCTGTTTGTAGCCCTTCTCTTCAAGCGGGTTTTGAGTTGACGTAGTTGTTTTTTAGTTGTTTTTGTGTTGGAACATATTCGCTTGAATCTGAGTGCCTGACTGTATGGGATGCTCTTAGTACAATGAGCATGATGAAAACCCTTAGGGGTCAGGTATTGGTGAGTATCAGTAGGCTTAGAATATAGGTCTGTGTATATAATGCAATCTGTGAGGGAGCTTGAAGTAACGAGGATGGTGATTTTGGATTTAGATTTCTCATGAGTAAATTGATACTTTGATGTATGTTGTTGGCATGAGTGATGAATGTATCTACTTCCTCGTCACTTTTATTCCATTTCATATCCACATCATCTATAAATCTAAATCAGGAAAGCGGTTTTTCGATTGAAGATTCAAGGAGTTGTTTTTCTAATTTCCCTATAAATATGTTGGCATATGATGGAACCATTTGAGTACCCATAGCAGTTTCATTAACTTGCAGATAATGATCTCCATTAAAGGTGAAGTTGTTGTTCCTCAGTACCAGCGTAAGCATTTTTACCAGGCATTCAGTAGGTGGATATTTTACTGGTCGGGAATTCCTAACTTCTGTACATGCATCAATGAGATCTGCATGTTGAATATTCGTGTAGAGGGAAGTGATGTCCATAAAGACAAGTGTCGTGTCGGAGGGAAGTTGATTTAAGGCCTGCATTTTTCTAAGATAATCGGTTGTGTCTTTGATGTGAGATGGTAAGTCTTCAACATGTTGACGAAGATGGAAGTCAACGAATTCCGAGAATTTTTCCGTCGGATGACCGTTCGCTGAAACAATAGGTCTTCCTGGGTTATTGGCCTTATGAATTTTAGGAAAAAAGATAAAATCTGCCCGGTTTTGGATATTCTGGTTTCAAATATTCAAGTTTTTTCATCGATGAAACCACTGTCGTGCATTTCTACCAAACTATCAGTTATTTGTCTGCTGAAAGATGTTGTAGGATCAGAGTCTAGTTTTTGGTAGAACCTTGCATTGCCAAGTTGTCGTTCAGCTTCTTGAATATAGGCAGATTTATCCATGACAACTACTGCACTGCCTTTGTCTGCAGGTTTAATGACGATATTGCTGTTAGATCGTAAGTTTTTCAGTGCAGTTCGTTCTCCATTGGTAAGATTGTCAAAAGGTTTACTGCTTTCTCTAGTATTTCTGATAATGTCCGACTTAAAATTGTCTATAAATGATTCCAAGGTGGCATTTTTGTTCGGTTTAGGGATCCAAGTACTTTTTTTTATAAATTTGTAGTTGTTCTCGTCTTCTGACATTTCTGAGTCACTATCCGAGCTTCTGTTGTTATTTTCCTTCGACGCGAAATATTCCCTGATGCGTATACTTCTGGCAAAATTGTCAAGGTCTTCCGACAATTTGGTTTCGTTGACAGGGACAGGTAGAGGACAGAAATTTAAGCCTCTCGAGAGAAGAGATGTTTCAGCTTCCGTTAACCGACATTTGGAAAGATTGACCACAATGTTGGAAGGTGAATCAGTCTCTTGTGGCCTACGTTTAAAGCGTCGTACTCGTTTCCTCTTTTCCTCAGATGGTACAGGAGGATGGATGTATTCAATGCCATCTCTGAGGAATTTTCTTTTCTGCCTTTCACTTAAATTTTGGGATAGTATGGTTGTTATGTTTTTAAGGCGAGCGTTGATAGCGTCACAGTTGTCAGATGTGAGATTTTCTTTGCAGCTATTCAAAAGGGTGTTAAATTCGCCAGTAAGAGTTTTGAGATGTTCTTCGCAGTGTTGTTTGAGAAGGATCATTAACCGTTTGGAACAATGGTAGAGGGTTTGATCCCATCTGCGAAGTAATGTGTTGGATAGATTGCCAGGTGTTTGTGGCATGAGCCGGATAGACGATACTGCACAGATAAGGAAAAAAATTATATAAGTTTATATATATATATATAAATTGCATAACAATGTAATTTAAACACACTATTGAGTATGAAAATATAAGAATGTTTAAAATATTTACGATGCGATAAAAAATAAATAAACGCAATATTTCGCTAGACAAACTAGCTTCATCAAGCGTGAATCTATCCAGGTGAAATCGGATGTAGATAAGAAACTTTTGCAGCTCACTGTACATAAATTTAACTGTCTTGTAAAGAATTCAAAATTTGGATGAAGTTCAAGATTATTTACAAAATTGGTGATTGAAGTTTGCAACGTCACAGTATAAAAAGGACGATGCTGTGTACTAAATTATTCTTTATCTTTCCTGTATTTTTTCTCGTCTTTTTCATTAAGACCATCAGGTTCTAAAGTGTAGAGCTGGTGGATCCAAAAGTTTTCTCTTCTCCTTCTCGCCTTAGTGTCCCACTCGGTGTTGACTTCTATGATTTGGAAAGTAACATATCAATAGGATGTTTCTTTGAGCGAAGATGTCTTGTTAGAGGACATTTTTTGTTGGTTTTGTACCATGAGCGATGCTTATTAAGCCGAATATTAAATTTATCCATTGTTTCTCCCAAATACTGAATGCCACAAGTGTTACATGTTAGTACATAAATTGAGTTGTCCGTTTTACAGTTGGAATTTGAGTAGATGGTATAACTTTGTTTTGTAATGGAGCTGATGAAAGAACTGCTTATATTGGCAGCATTGTAACATAAGCAATTCCTTCTGCCATTGTTTGTAGCAACCGGGAGGTGGAGTAGGTTGCTTTGTTAATACAGCTGTCACTAATTTGTCACGGATGTTTTAGGTCTTCTGAAGGCCATGACTGGCGGTGAGGAAAATACTTTTTTAAATTGGAGTCATTTTCTACAATTTTCCAATGCTTTTAAACAATGGATGACACATTTTTAAAATCAGGATGGTGAGTGAGTACAAGAGGTGTTCTGTTGACTCCTTTATTTTTATCCTAGTACTCCAGAAGTTCAAGGCGACTAGTGTTGTTTGCTCTTTCGAAAGCTGTATCAATGATGTTGTTATTGTATTCTCGATCAACTAGCTGTTTACGTAGTTGTCCAAGTCTAGCATTTTGCTTATTTTCGGTAGAGCATATTGATTCGCAATGCCTGGCTGAAAGGGATACACAGGGAGCAGTGTTTAGAATGGCAACTTTTAGGAGAAAGAAATTGATGTTTGTCCGTTTTTTTCGTATGAAGGTCCGTAATAATGGTTCCGTTCTGGATGTAACTCGTAGTATCAAGGAAGTTTATTTTCTCCATAGATGTTTCGTGTGTCAATTTAATTGAATGGTGGAAAGAGTTACAATGTTGTAGAAATTCATACAGATGGTCTTGTGAATCTGTCCATTTAAAATCGATATCGTCAATAAAACGAAACCATGATACTGACTGGTATAGAGCACTAGCCAAGAGGCGTTTTTCAAGTTGGCCCATAAATATGTTGGCATATGACGGGGCCATTTTTGTGTCCATATTAGTGCCGTCTATATCGAGATAGTGTTTGTTATTGAAAGAGAAGTTGTTGTTCTCCAGCACTAGTTTCAGAAGTGTAACAAGGCACTCAGTTGGATGATTTTTGTCACTACGAGTGTTCCATAACTCTTCACACGCTGCTTTTCCTTCGTCATGTGCAATGTTGGTATATAAAGAAGACACGTCCATGGATGCGAGTATAGTATTGTCAGGTAGAGGATTAAAAAAGAGGGACGAAAGATACCAGAGGTACAGGCAAACTCATAGATCGAAAACAAACAGACAACGCCATGGCCAAAAATAAAAAGACAAATAGACAAATAATAGTACAGATGACACAACATAGAAAACTAAAGACAAAGCAACACGAACCCCACCAAAACCTGGGGGTGATAGGTTTTCTATTTTCTTTAAATAATATGTAGTTTCCTGAATGTAAGAGGGTAGTTCTTTAACATGACGTCTTAAGTGATGGTCTACAAATTCGGATATCTTTTCAGTTGGGTGACTATTCTCTCCATATACGGAGTATATATCTCCCAATTGATACGATATTCCCGGGCTTGTGTTTCCTATCATGATTTCCTTGATAGAGGATTGCTGCTCACATGGAAGATATTAAGACAAGAGTTCCAAATGGTGAAGTTGAAATCATCCCTTCGTAAATTTTACGGACGCCATCACGAGTTGGTTGACCGTTATGGAATAACCGTTTCACAGATGATATCGGATATGTTCCTTATGTCGTAACTACAATACCCTTCCCTTTTCACGAATGTGACTTACCGACTTAGACTATTTACCGGATTTGTAATAACATAAGCAACACGACGGGTGCCACATGTGGAGCAGCATCTGTTTACCCTTCCGGAGCACCTGAGATCACCCCAAGTTTTTGGTGGGGTTCGTGTTGCTTAGTCTTTAGTTTTCTATGTTGTGTCATCTGTACTATTATTTGTCTGTTTTTATTTTTATTTTTGGCCATGGCGTTGTCAGTTTGTTTTCGATCTATGAGTTTGACTGTCCCTCTGGTATCTTTCGTCTCTCTTCGCTGAAACAATAGGTCGACCTGGATTGCCAGTTTTGTGTATTTTAGGCAACATATAGAATCTTCCAGCCTTTGCTTTGTTCTCAAGAGGTCGAAGCTAGTCAAAGGTGTCATTATCGATATGCTTTTTGTCGCACATTTCTTGAAGTATTGTGTTGATCTTTCGAATGGTAGTTTGTGTTGGATCTGTGGTTAATTGCTTGTAAAAATTGGAGATTGACAGTTGACGATTCCCTTCTGCTATGTAATCTGTTTTATTCATGACAACCACAGCGCCCCCTTTGTCGGCAGGTTTTATTACAATATCCTCTTGTTCTTTTAACGCTTTCAAAATGATGTTTTCTGACTTGGATAAATTATAATTTCCTTTATTTGTTATACAGGACTTTATATCAGATCTCACGTAGTTAATAAATGACTCCAAGTTTTCGTTTTTACTTTTTGGTGGTTTCCATGAACTTTTCTTTCTAACTTTTGGGATGGGCGTGACTTCTTCATTGTCCTCAGTATCTGAATCTGTTAATCCGGCTTGTTCAAGGTGTTTCTTGCCCCTATTGTAGGAAAATTCTTTCAAGCGTAAACGTCTATCGAATTGGTCTAAGTCCTCGTCTAGCTGACAATTATTTACATTTGATGGGATAGGACAAAAGTTTAAACCTTTACTTTAACAAGGGGGATCTACGTCATCACGCAGGGTGTCGGCGATTGACATTGGACCACCATCTTGTCGCTTGAAGGTAAGAATTTTACTTATTATGCCAGTTATATGAGGGTTATGGTTATACAAAACAGTCTATCAAAGACCTTATAAACTAGGAAAATAAATGAGCCATCACTCATTGTTATTGGTTCTCTCGTTTTTGCAAACACTTCGATACAAGTTTTAGGAATTAGGTCCAACTTGCAGGATATCGGCAAAATTTTTCATCACAACATCTTGAATATCAGGAACCGCCTACTTTATCAACAAATGAACATGTCCGAATTCTTTATTGTACTTGGGAAAATACTTGTAACTCACAAATATCCGTCATTATGGTCGAAAAACGTCTTATTTTTAAAAAAAGGAAAAAGTATGTCAGCAACACATCGAATATCGAAGGATGTCGGGGACACACTATATATTTACAATGTAAATGTCGTTTGATTTTATCAACCGTTATAAAGATACGATAAAAAAAAACCAGGAATAGTGTTTCTTGCCTGCTTCCATTTCATGCACTCAATTTCAGGATTCAATTTTTATAAATATTCGAAAACAAGCAATAGTTTTAGAAGGTGAAAATCAGATTACGTTTCAGTTGAGTCAGGGGTTCCACAGGGGTCAATTATTGGACCAAGTTTTTTTGGTACTATATATAAATATATATATATATATATATATATATATATGACATTTCATCTGGTCTTACATCTACCGGGTGTTTACATTTGTACTTGCAGATGATACCATAGTTAATTTGGCTTTTAAATCGAACTTTCATGCCTCTACAGTACAAAAAGATCTGACAAACTGGCATCATGGGAAACTATGTTGTTTATGGCATTCCACCCAGATAAATAGTGCAATGTCATCCCAGACACCAGATTAAAAAAAAAAACAATCATATTTAACAACACGTTGTTCAACCACACATTAGAATACGTTACATCAACTAAATATTAATAATTTGATATGAACGTTCATGTTACTTTTAAGATGGAATCGAAATCCTTTTATAAACTTTTTATGAAATGATATTTGATTATTATTATTTTTATTTTAGAAATGTCATCTTATGAAACCCAACTAAGCAGACACTGTGGCAAATTATTCAAAAATAAATCCACGTTACGTCAGCACGAACTGAGGCACCAAAATGAAGGCCCATACGAATGCTCACTCGATAACTGCAGTTTCAAATCCTTTAGTGAGGCGAACCACGAAAGACATACCCTACATGCGGATGGCGATTTAGTGGGCGATCTGGTCGGCTGGTCAACATCAGGTTGTATTCGCCTGCACAAGTTTAAGTTGGATTTTCGTCTTGTCATGACGATTAGTTTTATCTAAGAAAATAAGAAAATAGATCTAGTGACATGTTGAAGAACATATGTGTTAAACATAGTAAATGATGTGTCCCCGACATCCTTCGATATTCGATGTGTTGCCGACATCCTTTTTCCTTTTTTTAAAAATAAGACGTTTTTCGACCATAATGACGGATATTTGTGAGTTACAAGTATTTTCCCGGGTACAATAAAGAATTCGGACATGTTCATATGTTGATAAAGTAGGCGGTTCCTGATATTCAAGATGTTGTTATGAAAAATTTTGCCGATATCCTGCAAGTTGGACCTAATTCCTAAAACTTGTATCGAAGTGTTTGCAAAAATGAGAGAACCAATAACAATGAGTGATGGCTCATTTATTTTCCTAGTTTATAAGGTCTTTGCTGGACTGTTTTGTATAACCATAACCCTCATATAACTGTAAAATTCTTACCTTCAAGCGACAAGATGGTGGTCCAATTTCAATCGCCGACACCCTGCGTAATGACGTAGATATCCCCCCCCCCCCCCCTTTTGTTCAAAGAGATTCTTCTGCACGTGTTAGTTCTTTAGATGACAAATTTACAACAATACTTTCATTTTGTTGTTTTCGTCTTTTAAATTTTCTTTTTCTAGTGGCCTTATGGTTTGTTGTATGGATATCATTAATATGCTGATTTAAAGAAACAGTGTGAACTTTATCTCTTTGAATTTTATTCCTTTGTTTTTCCCTATGTTTGGATTGTTCAATTTTTTAGATATCTTCGAGGCGACGTTTTATTCTAGGTAAATCGTCATGTGAAATGTGACCACTGTTGATGATATGAGATATTTCATTTACCAAGAAACAAGTGATGGTAGGAAAATGAGTGATAGTAGGGAAAATTAGTGACTCATTCTATGTTTTTTTTCATTTATTCCCTCTGGGGAAACTGCCCTTAGCTTTCTTATCCAAAACCTTCCCCGAGCGAGTCTGTCGGCCCTTGGCCAACCGTCGTTGTGGTCAATCATTGTGATGGTAAGGTTTTTGAGATCAGCTTGGGCGTGCCCAGGTGATCTCAAATGACGACTTACGGGGAGGTCGGGCTTGCAGGTGTGGTCACTTTGATGGCCATTCATACGTTTGTTGAATGGCTGTTCTTTCTCGCAAACATACTGCATGCCACATCGGAACTGAAGAAGGTATACAACATTCTGGGTTTTGCAAGTTACATTGAATATAGAGTGTATACGGACCCAGTGGAGTGGCAAGTAAATGTTTGCGTATTCAGTATTTGTTGGCAAGTCAGAAATCGTCTGTTACCACACGACTTGCACCATCCTGCAGTTGAAAAGCTTTTATTAGAGGAGACATCAGTTTCCGAAAAGCTAAGACAGGAGGTTTGGGAAAGAGCCAATGTTAATAGATCATAGAACGTAATTTTCCTTTTAAATGCCCTAGTAGCATCCCTCGACCCATATGATTCATCCACTTGCGCCTTTGGCTGATGGAAAAGGACATGTTAAATCTATGATTAGTAATTATGTGGATAAGTTACATTTGTACACATTAATTAGATTAAACACCCAATATGACTGCTGAAAAATATTAAGCCAAGAAATGTTATCGTCAAATATTCGGATGACTTCCGGAGCATCTGATGTCACCCCAAGTTTTAGGTGGGGTGGTGTTGCTATGTTTTTTGTTTTAGACTTTTATGTAGTGGCTTGTAGACAGTTGTTTTTATTTTCGTCAATTTTTGTCCTGATTTTATCGGTCTCCTCAACTTTTGAGTTTTTATTCTTTTTTTTTTTTGTAACTTCCGCCCCTTTCTATCTATTAGAATTTTAGCGTTCCTGAATTCACAAAAGCGTATCGGACGCATGACATTGGTAAAGTGTTGTTTTTATTTTTTTAATTAGTTTGTCATGTTCTGACAGTCAATAAGGCTTTATTTGTTCTACAGTTTTATTGGTTTTATTACTAAATCTTGCCCAATCTTTTGAACAACCCTTCAAAGTATAGTTTTGTTCTACGTTACATGGCAGTTAATGCCAGTTAATGCTCCTTGATTTGAAAGAAAAGAAGCTCTCTGTTATGCTTTTCTTATATTTTGATCTTCAAAAGTTTTGTTTTTTAATATGACACAGCCATGTTATAATTCGAAGAGAACTTGGGGTGCACGTCACAGTTGAAATTGCAATTTTTCTTATAAAGTTCATCGGAAAGAACAAAGACTTAACAGATGAATATTCACTCTTCATAAATAATAAGTTAAATGAGTTAAAAATTCTGGGTGCTGAAATAGTGTATCTATTATTCACCTCACAGTTTCCCTTTTTATTTGTCTTTGTGCTACTGTATTCCTACTAGTTCAGTTCGAACACTATATATTCAAAAACAAACAAATACAAGTTTGAATGAGAATTAAACGCGGATTTGAATTCAATTGAAGATATTATTATTTCATTAAAAATGATATATAAATGTCTTAATGCCATAGAGAGTTTTGAAGGCAAGGCACATACACATGTTATTTTTTTCGAGGACCAGTAGACATTTAGTAGATCTTCGTGTATATACCGGTATAATGTAACCACGCTCACCAAACTCCCCTTGGCTTAGAACCTTTTCAGTGGATTTTCGGTAAAATCTGATCTGATAGTTCATTCTATGTTAATCAACTAAGAAAAAATAAGAGCAAAAATAAGAGGGATATTCTGACTGATCTTAACCCTGTCATTTGACATCTGCCTCGACTAATTATTGAAGACCATGTTAACAGTAGACATTGTTTCTGCTGGAAGGCTGATGTCTAATTCCCGTTAACTCAATAGTATCTTTCTCGTATATAATTCGTCTCTCTTTACTTTCACTGCATTTCCTTAAATATACGGTCATATAACATTATCCTCAATCAGGCTTGATACAATGACAATTATAATTTGCTACTGGATACTCGTTAGGGTAATGCCAATATATAAGGGAATAAAATGTAATATCACATGTCAATCTTAAAGGTCATACATAGCTTGTCAATTTCACATTAGGGGAATTATACAGAATTTCCAGTATTATTTTATGTTTCTATTTTTTGCATATTCTTTATACATGTTAATAACGTCAAGAGTGATGTGATATATCCGTTAATACAAAGTTACTTGTTTGTGACATCTCAGTACAAAGATCTGTTCTTAAAAAATCTAAAAATTTACTTCGGAATCTTCAAATACAATCTTTTAAATTTTGAAGAAATATCAAAACCTTTGATTTTTCTACGCGTTTCCATGCTCAATTGAAAAATAAAATACATTGTTTTATATAACAGAGCTTTATCTACAAAAATGAGGTTAGTACATAGAAATTTTTTGTTTTAGGCTTTGAAAAAATCCCATTTGTGAGGAACCACACTGACGTTGTCAATAAAATGCTGAACTTTTTGATCGACCAGATATTTGTCTCAATTCGGTGGATTTTGTTTTATATTTTAGCAGACAGTTGGTAATCCAATTGGTACCAATTGTTCACCACTACTAGTCGATTTGTTTGGTACTCATATACGTATGAAGCAGATTCACCATACATAATCTTTTCAAAGAAAAATATAAAAAGCATCTTGCAAAGTTCTTTAATATCAGATTCATTCAGTATTTGTTTGTTAACTAGATTTGTATTTTCTTACTCGATTTATGAGATTTGAGCATCGGTAATCTATTGTTGCTTTAATCTATCTAGCATCAAAAAGCTTGGCCATCTGTTAAAAGAATAAAAACATATTTGATACTTATTTGTTATAAGAATAACTAAATGATTTTACAAATTTAATTAAAAAAAAATTTCTGACAGGAAGACTTAAAAATGTAATTAATCGCAAATACACAATCATGTATTTATCGTGCTTATGTAAAAGAAAAAGTACAGGTGAAAGAATATTCAAAGTGTATATTTTTTGGCCAAGATATTACAAATATAATGAGACGAGATATGATTGCCAATGAGACGACTATCCTAAATATGGTCAAATGGTGTACAGACAGAAATATCATAAATGTCAACCGAATTGAACGGACCATTTAAATGATGGAATTTTTCCAAAATATTCCAAGAGTTTTTGACACGCCTAAAATAATTAATTCCATTATTTTCATATGCTTTATTACAAAACTTAATAACAAGTTATTAAATAGAAGTAAGGGAACTAGTTAACAGCACAGAAAGATCAGTCGTAAAACACTTGCTAGAAGACGATATAAAACGAAATTTGAACGGGTTTCTGTGTAGCTTAGAAAGCCAATACATAGGATGAATTTCATAACAGCGTGGACATAGAGACACATAGTAATTTATTGATATCGTGTGTATCACTGGCTGTCGACAACAAAGACTTCACTATACTCACAACAAAAAAGTTTCTTTTGACAGAATGAGTATATTCAGAGGTGATATCACCAAGTAATCGAGAAAAAAAGTTATGTTTTTCTTGTACAAACGTTCTGTGGCTCCTAAAAAAAGAAAAAAAAACATTTATTCGTACGAGTTGATGAAGAGTAACCTAAGATCAACTTTCATACTGAGATTATTTTTGTTGGTAATAAGAACCCCGGACCTTCATAAAAAAATCATTTTTGTCCTCTAGGCTGCATAATTTTTTGCACGGAACAAATTTGAGGACGCATATTTGAGACAATTCTGCATAAACGTTTATTTGCAATTTTATTAATGCTGATTTCAAAAGTCTCTTGCATAGCCACACCCTCCCTTATTTAACTGAATCAAGAATGGTCGCCCCCCTAACAATTTGAAATTGTACTTACTTCTTTCTCGGTTTCTGTGTTTCAATATATATCCATGAATTTAATGATATGTTCACAATGCAATACATCTGTTTTGGAATAATAAAATGTGCACAAGACTAAACTGGTCAACTGTAACACGAGATAATGTACAGGTTATCATGTCACCACATAACAGTAACCTTTAAATTGGGTGCACTCGTTTAATTATTTCAGTATGAAAGGTATTGTGAAAATATTTAATTCATTGATAGATACTGAAACACAAATTAAACAAATTAAGTACAATTCGAAATTAAATCGTTGTGATCCGTCCAATCGTTTTTCAAATCAACAGAACAGCTGCATCTAACAGATCGGGCACATTTCTTTATACGGACATGTTTTATTTAGCATACTTATGCCCCCGTCAATGCATGTATTAGTGTTTGTTTTAAAATAAAGCATTTTTTATTTTATTTTAGCGATTGACCAATCCACTGAATGATTTGCAATGCATGATGGACTACTTGTCTATAACTGACACACTACTTTATTTTTCACTTATTGCCATAAAAGAATTTGTCTTACTTTTTTTCTCTCGATTACTTTGAGATATCACCTCTGAATATACTCATTCTTTCAAAAGAAACATTTTGCTGTGAGCATATAAATATATTCAAAACAAATTCCTATAAACTTTCATGCCAAAAAAAAACAAAATTATGAATGGACATGTGTAAAATAGTAGTTATGTATATCCCAATTGAGAGGCCCTGACATACTGTAATTGCGCGAAGTCTTTGTTGTCGACAGCCAGTGACCGACACGATATCATTTAGATAACAGGTGTCCATCTCCACACTGTTATGAAATTCATTTTAGGAGGGACCTTCACATTTTGAGAAGAGGCCTTATGCTGGGCTGTTGTAGTGAGATAATTATTTACTATTTGACCCTCTATTGAGTGCACGGCATTGGATGAAGATGAATGTATTATTTCATTCTTTAGAACTTCCGAGTAATATTTACGTCATAACCACACCACATTGTTGGCTGCTTTGTCGGCCTGTACGAATACAAAATCCTTTGTAAGTCCTTGAATTTTGATTTTAATTCTAGAAATGGACGGATAACTTTATTACTTTCTAAATTATTTTCGAAATGCGATATGCAAAAATCCACAATAGACATTTATTTTAAATAGGAACCAAGTGACTTTCTGTCAGGTTTCTCCCATTTACACCAATTTGTAAAATAGGATGAAAGAGCATCTTATACAACATGAAGACACTCCATCCAATTTATTTTCGACGGTGACCGATCTTTTGGTCTATTCCCACAAAGATATAACCTCTCAGTCTTGAACGATATGCGGGTTCCCTGTAAATGCATGCCAAGAAGAAGCATTATTTTGTATATTGACGTCTGATTAAAACTTAACTTCTGCTGTTGTTGTTTTTTTTTTACGTATAAAAAATATTAATGGTTGTTCTTTGTAATCAAAATATGGAGGTAGTTTTAAAAGGTAGAGTAATTAAAAATTTTAGAAAAATTGATAAAGTCAATTCCTCTGTTAATGTATTCTATTTTTAGAAAATGCCTTTTATGATCTTAATGTTTGTCAATACGAAGGAACAGTCTATGGTGATATCAACTTGTTATTATATGTTTACACTCACACATTGTATATTTTGATCTACTAACGGTTTTTTGAATGACCCATGCTATCTTACTTATCTTTTAGGATCAGTAAAATACTTTTTGAGAAATTAAATCAGTAAGACTTCATTGAATAATAAAACTTCAGGCACATTGCATGTTTGCAGGCTGGGTAGTACATCTTTTGTTTGTTTAGTTTATTTTGTGGTATTACTTGATTTTATGATGAAGATACAAAGACATATCAGTCCAATCTAAAAAATTGAGATCTTAAAAAGTTATATGTTTTAAATGTTCTATACCACCATTTTTCCTAAAATGTCCTGTACCAAGTGAGGAATATAGGCAGTTGTTATCAAATAGTTCGTTTCTATGTCATGTAATGTTGTCATTTTAATGTTATATTTAACATTGCCATAAAAGCGGGAGGCTTGGCTAGCCACAAAACCAGGTTCAACCCACCATTTTTTTCTTAAAATGTCCTGTACCAAGTCAGGAAAATGGCCATTGTTATATTATAGTTCGTTTCTGTGTGTGTTACATTTTAATGTTGTGTTTCTGTTGTGTCGTAGTTCTCCTCTTATATTTGATGTGTTTCCCTCAGTTTTAGTTTGGAACCCGGATTTGTTTTTTTCTCAATCGATTTATGAATTTCGAACAGCAGTATACTACTGTTGCCTTTATCTATGTATGTTGGCGTTTGTTTTTGTTGCATTTCAGTGTTCCTCTTGTTTATTTGTTTTCCTGTTATAGTTAATCCCACTTTTCGAAAGAGCCAACTTCCGACTTTTAGCTCATCTGGCCTATGAGGCCATGTGAGCTTTTCTCGTCCGTCGTCGTTAACTTTTACAAAACTCCCTTCCTCTAATGGATCTAAATTAACAAAAGTTGGCCACAATAATCATTAGGATATTTTGTTTAAAAAATGTGTCCGGTGACCCCGCCTGCCAATCAACATGGCTAAAATAGAACATAGGGGTAAAATGCAAGTTTTGTCTAATGTCTTTAAATCGCTATGAATAGAGAAAATCTGACAGGGCAAATTTGTTTAGAATGATCAGATCTACATATTGTCTACTTGTAATTAATTCAAAACTGTCAGACTAGTTATTGTCCTTAAATGACGAATTTTACCGATTTTTTTCATGTTTTGGCCAATATCTGAAAAACTATAATAGATAGAGAGAAACTTATATTAGCAAAAGTGATCAGCAAGACAAGATCTTCAAATTAAATAATAATCTTGAAATCGTCTGACGACCTCTTATGGGAGTTATTGCCCTTTGATAATGATTTTTAACATTTTTTTGCATTTTTGCCAAATATCTGAAAAAAATTAATAGATAGATAGAAACATAATGAAGCGAAAATGATCAGCAAGACTTGATCTACAAATAAGTCAAATAACGGAAATCATCAGTCGACTACTTGTAGGAGTACTTGCTCTTTAATGACAATTTTACCAATATTTTACGTTTTTGCCTACTATCTTAAAAACTATAAAAGATGGATGATCAACTAGACAATCTACAAATAAGTAAAATTTTGCCGAAATTGTTGGTTTACTCTTTACAAGAGTGGTTGCATGAATTGATATTTTTAATGTTTTTGTGTTTTGGGCAAAAACTCAACAAAAATAGTGAGAAACTGTAAACAGAAAATATATCAGCAATACAAGATCAACAACAAAATAAGATTTTTGTCATGAATTCTATTTTAGTCCACAATGGTAGAGAGAGTCAATTATTGAAGATGCTCATAGACCTAGGTGACCGACACAGGCTTGTTAGAGCCTCTAGTTCACTATTGCTAAAGACAACTGCCAGTGAATTCTGTTTATAAAGCCAACTTCCGATTAATACTATTGATTAAGCCAACTTCCTTGTATTTTTTTAACATATGTTATGTAATTCAGGAACAGAGATATAAATTGGAACTAATATTATACAACAGATAACAAGAATAATGGGTGTCTCGTGATCCAAAAATAATTTTAATCAAGAAAGAAATAGGATTGAAAATATTTTTGACAAAAACGTTGAAAAATTATGTTGTAATATGAATACACTATTTTTAGGAATAATACAATTAGCTTCCTTAATTTTAAAGAAAGTAGTAGTACATTCGAATGTGGAACACTAAAATCTTAGGAATGACGGTGATGGATCTACCAGTTAGACAAGTGACATAACATTTTTTTTTACTTTTATCAAATTAAAAATTTCATCTATTTTTATTTATCGACATGACTCATAAATTACTATTGTTTTCTCAAAGACAATTTCTCATTTTATTTCTTCAGTTGTTATATTTTTCTATATATATCACCTCGGGAAGGGATTTTCGTTTACCTTTTGTTTATTTTTATGTTATGCCCATTACATGTAATTTAAAACTGAACTGTCCTGATTTTTAAGATTTTTCCGTATGTGGCCTGTTGCAAGGCAAACTGTCTGTCCTTCTCCAATATACCACCCATTTCCGGTGTCAGTCTAAATGTCCCCGACTTTCATTCCGGACGTCCTCTATTATTTGACCTACCTTTTGTTTCTATTGTTAATTTGTTCTCGTCCTGAACATGCTTGAAATATTTGCCACTGGACGTTAAGCAATCATTAATAAATCAATTTAATCTGGCATAGTTCATATAACATGCTCTAAATATTAAGACCAAGTTGATAAGCATATAGTAGGTTAGTATTTACTGTAACAGCATCTCGTTTTATCCATACGCAATTATTTAAAGAAGATGTAAACAGGGAAATTATAATACGACTGGCAACACTAGACAAAAATAGGGAAAAAGATGAAAAGACAAACAGCAATCCACAAAAATGTAAAAAATAAATGCAACATTAACCATATCCAAAACTTTGGTTGAATGCAGGGTCTTCAGAAGGACCAACAGTTTCTGATCCTGGATTATATATAACAAAACATTTCAAGTTAAATAATCACAATATCTTAAATTACGTTGATTATGTTTAATTATTTCAATGTAAATATAAACGTAAACTGTACATAAGTTCTAAAAATTCTTTCAGAAATAATTATAAATTGGCAGTCGTAGTACATGTGTTATATAATGTTCTGAACATAATATCACAGCGTGTTTGAATACAAAGCATGGAAAAATAGAATAGTCAGTTTTGGCAAAGAAATGCATGTATAACTGTTGAAATTATGAATTGAATTTACACAACGGCATTACAGTTACTGTAACTTTTAACAAATATTTTCCTATACCGTATATCCGTTAATATTTTTGAAAGGAAAGCACCCAGTTCGAAAAACGTTATCAAAAAAGTATTAACGATAATATAGAACTCCAAGGTAAATTCAAAAAGGGGAAAGTTCATACATACTGGCAAAATCAAACGTAAGACTATGTCAACCAACGAAACGATTCCAAACAACTGTTTTATTTCTGACTTGGTAAACCATTGCTTGAAATCATAATAAGCAGCATTGGAATTTTTGTATTTATTTGTACAAAATACTGTATTGTTTGCTTCAAGACATCAGATGGCTAAAACGGTTTTCGAGCTAATGTGTTTTTTTCACATTTTAATTTTGTGTGATGGATGTTGTAGACAACACTGTCTTCTGTTCAATATTTGTTTCATTACCCAGATAACCTAGGTCATATTTCAGACAATGAAGAAAGAAAAAACAAATAAACATGATTGATTACTGCGGGCATTGTACGTACATTGGTCAAAACGCATTCAATGTTGTTTCTATGTTGGATTTCTACGTTAATCATACTAAGTGAAGTATTTAAGAATTGCAGACATGTAATAAATGAGAGATATCGTCTAATTCATTAAAGTATTACAACAAATTTAATCTCAGAACCTGTTCCATATGGATATAAAGATGTTTAATGAGTACAATCAAAAGAAAACATGCAAAAGCCTTTCGAAGTAAAAATTTGTTGATTGTTTAACAGTAAGAGAAAAATGCAAACATTGGTCAATGACATAAATCACAGTTATCATTGTCATAGTAAAAGTTCAGTGATAAGTTAATATTATATGACCTCCGAACAAAAAGGAATGTTAAGATCCCCGAGCCCGACTTGCTGCGAGGTGATTTGAACAGCTCTGTTTGTGAGGAGGTCTTTTAATATTAATAAAAACTTGTCATTAAACTTTTGCTGACTAACAAAGAAAAGTACACAAAACGCACTTGCAGAATCCTACTTCCCCTGAAATGAACGAGTCTAAATATATTCAATTTAAATGATAGTTAAACAGTACTCAGACTGATATATATGCTAGCGGCAATAAGTAAAATTAAATCCTAGGAAATAAGCTAACGCCTAGGCATTAAGTTGTTGCCTGAAATTTTCAGGCATTAAGCTTATTATTTGAAATATGATGATGATTATTCAACCGATTGCCAAACATCATTTCAGGCAATAAGTGAACTTAATGATTTTTGTTTTATCTTCCAAGTACATGTTCATTCGGTGAAAAATTCTTGATGTAAATTATATTCCAAATATTTGATATACATTAGTTTAACAGATCTTAGAATTTTTCCATACTTAGGAGGGTGTTTGAAGATTCTGTCTGAAAATTATTTAAAGAAAATTCACACTTCACTGGGAGAGCTGGTTTTGTTCTGGTTAAAAGTAGACAAACTTAGATATAAATTTTTGCTCATATCAAGTTTCCATTGCTTATTGGATTTGGAAAAACATTACTGTTAAACACTTTGGTCAAATATCCCCTGGCCATCTTGTCTTTTTCACTTCTTAATCTAGATTATTATCATTTAAGTGACATGCTACTGAAGACAAAATTCTTGAATCTGTGCGGTCTAAATTTGAATCAGGGAAAACAAGAAACATATACCCAAGACAGTACAACGGTCTTTGGCAAACATTAAACTTTTAACTTTTAGAATCCCGTGAAAAGACGGCAACTATAGACTACTACAATTAAAAAAAGGTATGGCAGTTTGACCATTGAAGACTTTGAATGGTTGATAAGTAAAGTAAAGGAGAATGATGAAGAAAATTTCAAAATTTATGTTTTTCTAAAGGAACTGTTATAGTACTTTGGAAGTGGCACATACACAGGTCATGGAGACAAACACCGTATGATTTAAACAACTTAATAATGACTATGCAAATAGTTCTCGTAATTACATGGTTACGCAAATATTTCTGATGATTCCATCGAACTATTTCGTTCACTTTGTGAAAATTGTAACATGAAGAAAAATATTTAGGGGAAGGAGTAGTAGTGAGACCCATTTTATCCAAAGAGTTCAATAGTAGAGGACAGGTTGATTTAATGAATTTCCAATCAAACCCAGATGGAAACTATAAATTACTTATGGTGTACCAAAATCTCATAACAAAAGTTTGAAACACTAGATTTCTTAAATGTTCTTCAGAGGTGACTTTCGATTTAATTGAGTTTTAACAATTTTTGGTGCGCCTAGTTTACATTTTAAACTTCAGTTTTTATCATGTTATTATGAACCAAATGTATTTTAACTTTAAATAAATGTCGTTTTATTTACTTGCATTTTCATTAACATTAATGCCTGGACACATTTTGCAGGATTTAAGTTTAAATCCTAGGATTAACGTTTAAATCCTAGTATTTAATAATGATGTCTAACATTATCTAGACAATAGATTTACTACCTAGGCGTTAGCTTATTGCATAGGATTTAAGCTTAATGCCTAATTTAGCTTTTTGCCGCTTAACATATACAAATAACAGTTACCTAATTGCATCGGAAACGGATCTTTTAAGTTGCAGTACATCATCTTATAATTAAATTTTTATATATTGTGTAACTTTAAATTAACATTATAGGATAGTTTTTATAAAATTAAGGGGTAGATTTATATTTTTAAATTTTACTTTTCAAAATAACGAATCTTTATTTTATAAATGAGTAAATTAAAACCCTATACACCTGACCAATGAATGTTTTGCACAAGAACTTCTTGTTACATATATGTGACCCGCCATGAGATTTCCAGGCTTATGGCGGTAAACGTCATTATGAGAAAACGTCGACGTAAAGTTACGTAGCATAATCGGGGCACCTGTTATTGAATGTCCAATTATATCATGCTGTAAAATAAAGTTTCATTTCTTCATGAGGAATTTTGAATTTTATATCAAGATATACAATGCAATTAGATTTTTTACGTAGAATTAATAATTTAGGTTACAATCCCGTTTATAATCGCGTCCTAACTTCACACAATTTATTTAGTAGATGTCATTGCGTTAATCACTTTCTCTTGAATCATTGTTTCACATTGTTAGGGAAAATATGAACATATGTACGGACATCATCGGTACATGTAGTTCAAGCAAGATATACCTGTCCATTAGAACCCCAATAGTGTCTCGTCCCATGTTTATTCCTGTTTTTTTTTATGACTGTCTTAGAACTACATAAACAAAATGTGTGTGTTGTTGAAAGTTTTCTTTCATCCCTTTCACCTACATATCCTAATATTATTGATCATGCTGTTTGATTTTTCATCTTTCTCTGCATTAACAGATCTTTGATTTCATCACTTTTTCAGGATACATGTACAAAATGTAAGATAATAGATGAACATAAAAAAAGCATATCAAATAATACACAGCCCTTTGATGGTTTATTATGTATCTTGTTTTTTTACTTTCTTAGCATTGATGTACTTTTCCTCACAAAAAAAAGAAAAAAAAGTTTAAGTCATTATTAATTTGATTGCAGATTCCGGTACATTGATGCTATGGAAACTGAAATAAAATTCTTCGGTTATCTAGTCATTAAAACAACAATTACATTTTGATTAGATAAAAAAAGACTTGACCCCCCCCCCCCCCAAAAAAAAATTAATAAAATAAAATATAATAGATGAACATTCCTGTGAATTTTTAATAGTTTGAATAACAAAAAATTACCATAATTCTGTTATTTTTAAGAATCTAGCAAAATAATATGTCAGGGTGTTTTGAATTTATGTATACTTCATAAATGCAAAAAACTCATTTTGACCCTGGTACCTCTATTAGCCTCAAAATCTCATGGCTGGTCACATATTTGATGATTTTAATCTGTCAATAATCATGAAATAGATTTGCAAAGACGGGACCGTATGAAAACAGTAGATCAACCTCATCCAATAATTAGTTATTTGAATAGCTTGATACACAACTTCTAAGATACATAAGGTCCTTCAGAATATTCAGGTAAATAATGTTCATTTTGGTTTTGATTATGTAATTTTCTACACTGTAATACACTACAATGTACGTGACATGCAAATGCAAAATAATTAGTGTTGTCCTAAATGTAGTATCTTCAGAATCTATTAATGGAGGTTTGAGTGGCACGATCAAATCTTGAAAAATAGGATATTTTGGCAAGGTTGATCATCATTCTTTATTTGAGATACAATGTATTACATAAAAACACTCACTTTTATTGTAGTCATCCGTCATTGCCTTTACACGTCTAAATGAAGCATAAACCCCTTAATTGAAAAATCAACCACTTTCACCTTTCTTAGTTCCGTGAGTTGCGTGAATTACTCACTAATAAATAGACCATAATAAAACAGTTACTGTAGATAAAAACCATAGTAAAAAAATATTTGAAAAAAATAGATATTAATGTTCAGCCATGTAGTAAATTGCAAAAAAATAAGAAAACTAAAAAAAAAAACATAAAAACGTTTGTTTATTAACGAGTGATTTTTCGGACCTATGAAATTTATTACGTGTTGTTTTCATTTTTTACAGCATTGGGTCGATACCTCTGTTGGTGGACTATCAGTCCCCGAGGGTATCATCAGCTCAGTAGACAGTACTTCGGTACTGACATGCTTTATAACAAACATTCTAAAATTGTCCATTTATAAATGTTGAAACCATAAAGATACTAAGGTTACAACTCCCACAGGCAAAGTTGACCTTAGATGGATTTGGGTATTTTTTATGTCATGTTTGATCATATAGCTGTTCAACTGTTTCCTTGGCTTTCAAATATTTGGCTTTGAGCGTTCCTGATGAAGGTAAATCCAGAAAAGCACTTCAGACGCATGAAAGTTATAACGTATTATTTCATTTTTTAAATGTAAATTTTACAGTATAGCATTGTACAAGAACTTGTCATCGTGTACTGTTTACATGAAATAATTTATGAAGTTGATTGATTCTTGTTTGCTCTACATCCATTGACATTTATTTCATGCATGCTCATGACGAAAACACATAAATTTAAAATAAAATAGGTTTAAATATATATATATATATATATATATATATATATATATATATATATATATATATATATATATATATATATATATATATATATATATCTTTATTCTCATAAACCAAAGTACAATGATATAGAGACATATACAAATAAATTTACATACATATTATAAAGTTTATGTAGAAATGTAAAGTAGAAACATAAAGTGATTACCAAGGAGATTCTATAAAATTGAGAATGGAAATAGGGAATGTGTCAAAGAGACAACAACCCGACCAAAGAGCAGAATACAGCCGAAGGCCACCAATGGGTCTTCAACACAGCGAGAAAATCCCGCACCCGGAGGCGTGCTTCAGCTGGCCCCTAAACAAAAATGTGTACTAGTTCAGTTATGCATTCATTAATTAATCGTATAAATTTGCACAACGTATTTAGTTCGGATGGCTTGTTGCTATTAATAAGATCTTGAAATTTTATTAAAATATTTGGTCTGTTTACAACATGATGCTTTAAAAGCGTTTGTCTACTTTCGTTTATTGCCGAACATTCTAAAATATAATGAAACTCGTCGCCAATATCACCGGAATTACACAAAGAATAAAAATAATACGGTTTTCTCTTTGAATATTTTGCCATCTACCAATTTCAATAGGAATTATTGTGTTCAAAGTTCTAAATCTATAAAAAGAAGCAATATTTTCAGTCAAAAATATTGTAGTAGGATTCAAAATGTACACTTTTTTTTAACAATCTATAATTTAGAGCTGTAGTATATCATGTCTAAACTAGTTAATGTTAAGTTAATAGTATTATACAACCAGTTGTAACTCATAAAATATTTAGTGTTCCATTTATTTGATAGTCCACTATTATTATGTACAGATTTTACATTCTTACACCAAGTTATGTCACCATTGTATTTACAAGTAACAAGATTGTATAAAATAACAGGAAGTTTCTTTTCTTCTCCGGTTACAAACTTTGCCCAATAATAAATAGTTCGTAATTTGACCCCAAAAAATATACAGTGGGTATCGACTATAGTTCCCCATATATCATGAAGTCAGGTGTCGAATTTTTAGATTAAGCTGTAGTTTACAAAATTTAAGATGACCACGTTCTATAACAGAGGTGTTACCCATTCCCCAGACTTCACACCCGTACAGTAATATCAGCTTAACTACTTTGACAAATAACTTCTTATTGTCATTTAATAAAGATATAAATGCCACTGGAAAATGAGGGTTTCTTGGATAAAGAAAGAAATAAGCCTTGCAACAGCTGGCAACATCGGGACCACTCAAATAATTGGTGTAAGAGTTTCCCATTTGCAGAGAGCGTTGATGCATGAAATCTACTCTGAAGTCGGCCATCGATATTCAAGTGTAGTTTCAAATAATATTATTTAACGTATCTAATTTAGGTTAGATATTTTGAACTCGCTTTAGTAACTGTGAGAAATCTATGAAACTGTATTGTTAATTGTACTTGAGTGTTTTGGTATGATATTCCAAACCACCGTTCTCCTGGATGGGCTTGTGGGAGCATGTTGGCCTCGATTGCGGGAGGTCGTTGGTTCAACCCCAACCAGGTCAAATAAAGACGTAAAAATTGGTATTTGCTTTTTCAACACTAAGCACACGGCCTTTAGGACAAAGAGAAAAGACTGGTCGGATTGGAGTAAGAAATATGTCCGGGAATGGTAATTTTTCTTCCTTTGAACTAACACGTTAAAAATCCGATTCTTCGTATTAGTCTAGGTCAAAGTAGGGTTAATATCCATATTATATTTACATAAAATTGAGAATGGAAATGGGGAATGTGTCAAAGAGACAACAACCCGACCATAGAGCAGACAACAGCCGAAGGCTATGCACCAATGGGTCTTCAATGCAGCGAGAAACTCCCGCACCCGAAGGCGTCCTTCAGCTAGCCCCTAAACAAATATGTATACTAGTTCAGTGATAATGGACGTCATACTAAACTCCAAATTATACACAGGAAACTAAAATTAAAAATGATACAAGACTAACAAAGGCCAAAGGCTCCTGACTTGGGACAGGCGCAAAAACGGCGGGGTTAAACATGTTTTTTTAGATCTCAACCCCCCCCCCCCCCCCTATACCTCTAGCCAATGTAGAAAAAACAAACGCACACCAGTACGTACAGTAAAACTCAGTATAAGAGAAGTCCGAGTCCGATGTCAGAATAGGAAACAAAAGAAAATAAACAAAATGACAATAATACATAAATAACAACAGACTACTAGCAGTTACTGACATGCCAGCTCCAGACCTCAATTAAACTGATTAAAAGATTATGTCTTTAACATATGAATATCAGGCACAATCCCTCCTGTTAGGGGTTTAGTATTATATCGTCATAAAATATATGAGAAGAACATAACCCGTGTCATGCCAACAACTGGTTTTAGAATAATGTGTTTAATTCCGATGCAAAGACCCTATAAGTGAATTAATATAAAAGCCAAAATATGCAATCTTTAATGACCTGACAACAGTATCGTAATATCCCTTCTTAATAAGTCTGTTTAAAGGTTTTGTTAGCTTTTGAGGTGAATACTGACAATTTTGTGCTTTGTAAAGGATTTTACCATAAAAGATTGGATGTGAAATACCCGAACGTATAAGATATCTGCATGTTGAGTTGTATTTACGAATGATGCTCTTATACCGATGATAAAATTTAGTAAATGTTTTGACTAGTTTATGATATTGAAAACCCAGGTGTAATAATTTTTCAGTAATACATAAATTTCTCTCGCTAAAATCTAATACGTTGTTACATACACGAGCGAATCGTCAAGTTGAGATATATAAACACCATAAGATGGTGATAAGGGAACGTCACCTTCTAAATATGGATAATTAACGATAGGAAATGAAAAATCATCTCTTTTATCATAAATTTTTGTATTATACTTCCCGTTAATGATATAGATATCAAGATCGAGGAAAGGACAGTAGTCATTGTTAGTATTAGCTTTATTTAAAGTAAGTTCAACAGGATAAATTGTACATGTCATGAATATACATTTAATTTGCCACTGGACGTGAAGCAGCCATCCATTAATTTATTTAACAGTTACTATATAGTGAAGTGTTTTGTTCAACTGGTTTATATTACACCTTCTTTCATTTCCACTGATCGAGATTTAAAAAAGGGAAGGTGATATTTTTCAACCACACATGATGTTCTTGTGTCTGGTGGGATATCTTTGACGGTAAATATTATTAAATCAAATGTACCTATTTGGATATCTTTGACAGTAGATAATATCAAATTAAATCCTTATTTTCTAGTCATTGGGCGGTTTTGAGCTTATTATTCTGCATTAAATTACAAAAGACTATATGTTGACTCTAAATATTTTGATTTGTTTGTGTCTTTGGGATGTTGTCTCATTAATGTATACCTTTATCTCCTTTTATTCAAAATCAAAGGATTGACTTGGGTATAGAAATATTGACATCTCTGTACTTCTCCCGTCCAACAGTAAACCCTTACTAAAGGGGTGCCTCCGTTTGACTGTGCGGATGTATTAATACGCAGCTACGTTCGCTCGAAATAGAGATGTCGTATATCCAATGCCTCGTGTAGTAAATGTTTCACGCTATCTACACGTTAAAGAACCATTTGAATAACTCTTAGAGGAAGAAATAAGTTCTATACACAAGTTAAATGATTGAAATGTTTAAATAGCAACAAAGGTAATTCTTCAAATAAGTCACAATGCTGATTTAAACACATTTTTGACCTTTTGCAAAGACAATTGTAGTTGAAGAAAAACTTCAAATAACAAAAAAAAAACAGTAAGACAATATCTACAAATAAATCAAATGGCCAAAGAAAACTTGAAACAGCAAATGTTGTCACCTAGACACGACTGAGTGTCATCGTTGTTCGCTTCAATATTTGAGTTGCTACCATTCAATGAACCCCCTCCCCCTAGTTTGGCTGTATAGGATGCAATGTTACTCTTAATGTGGACTACGTTATAAAATATAAAAAAAATTTAAAAAATGGAAAGAGACAAATATGGAAAGAAATGCTAAAATTTACGTTAATTACAGATCTTCTTGCTATTCGTAAAAAAATCTAAAATAAAATCATAAAACATCGAAAGTCTTAACACTATTCAATTATGATTCCTTTCTTGATCTATAAACACCATATTATAAATCAATCTCATTGTCTGTCACCCTTTTACCATTGGACATTATTATTCAAGCATTGGTACAATTGAAAATCCGAACTAAAGTGACCGTTTATTGCGTTGTGTGTAATATACAGCTGAATGTTTAGTTATTTTCATATACCTTTTATCTCAGATAAAAACCGAATCGATCGTCTTGATTTTAATTTACAAAAAAATATTCAACGTAGGATCCCCTATTACAGACGTCTTTAAACCTGCACATGTAAATGCAATTTCAAAGATTTCATGTCTACTGAAACCCTCGCTTATAAAATTAAAACTAGAAATTGGAAAATTGTTTAAGACAATTATCAACTGAAGACTTATGATTATACATAACAAAATAAAGCTGATTAATTAATTGCTCCCTTAACGTCCAGTGGAAAATACGTCATGCATATTCATGACGAGAAGTAAAGTGGGTCGACCTGAAACAAATGTTAACAATTTTAGAGCGACACTTTAATGAGAATGAGCCTTGGCTAGAGGCAAAATGTATGCCGTACTAGAATAAAGTTGAACTATGATCAAAATCATAAGTTAAACTATTAACCCCACCTTTTTTTTCTCCACAGTAGACGAATGCCAAAACAAAACGAAATGAATTTACAAGCAATAACAGCTCTATAAGTAAATGAGATATGCACTTAATAAATGGATAAAATAAACTACACCGTGTTAATAAGTTCGAGGTAAAATAAGTAAACAAAAGAGATCCTTTATGAAATGAGATCGTCCAAGAACCAATCTTTATACCAAATATCCAAGCATATATTTTAAAATACCTGATCAAATCTATGAATATAAACGCAATAAAAAGCTAATAAATACCAAAGACTTATAGTAATGTGGATGATCGCACGACAACGCCATGCTATATTTTATATAAAGTAAACAATATTCAATAGATATAAGAAGTTGTGGTATGAGTGCCAATGAGACAACTCTCCATCCAAGTCAACATTTATAAAAGTAAACCATTATAGGTCACAGTACGGTCTTCAACACGGAGCCTTGGCTCACACCGAACAGTAAGCTATAAAGGGCCCCAAAAATTACTAGTGTAAACCCATTCAAACGGGAAAACCAACGGTCTAATCTATATAAAAAACGAGAAACGAGAAACACTTATGAACCACATCAACAAACGACAACTACTGAACATCAGATTCCCGAAAAGGGACAGGTGCAAACAAATGCATATATCTATCTACATATGTATTTCAAACATCTGTATCAAACAAAAAACTCTTCAGATACAAAGCTGAATAACCTTTAACCATGTAACCAGAAGTAAAATTTACCAAGATAAATTTCAACTGTTCATATTGACTGTGTCGTGCTGAATGATTACATAGGAAATAAAAACCCGCGAAAATAATTTTGAAGCGGGAAAACCTAACGCCCTCTATTCTACATGTGATGAAAACACCCAGAGGAAATTAATGTCATTCTAATCTACTGCCCGTTTAAACGAATGCAATTACAATTAGATAATTATTTTGCATGGAATACCAAAGAAAAATACACGAACAGGTTTGTAATGACATTCGTGCTACAGATAATAAGTAAAAATCCGTTGTATTTAAAAATATATATATATCGTCATTTACAAAATTATTTGAAACTCTTGTATGATCTCCAAATAGATTTTTATGGTGCCTTTATGTGGGGAACACGTGATTGTTCATGGTTAGATAAAAAGAGAAAGAAATTCGATACTTAAGAGGAGGCGATTAGATATTTATAAAATAAAATTGAGAATGGAAATGGAAATGGGGAATGTGTCAAAGAGAAAGCACACATTGTTTAATGGCAAAAAGAAATATGACTGACAAATATATAGACGCCAAGAAAATATTACACAAAGAACTTAAATTTAATGAAAATTAACATAAACAAACCATCATGATCCGAGGATGGTCAGCAGCATAACGGATATCACTTGTGTTTCTAATAAAAAAAATGAAAATTAGGGAATGAAGAGTATTTGATGATATTATTGTGGTATCACCAAATGAAAATGTTATATGAAACTGTGATTATTTTCAATACAGGCATATTTGTACTCCGTATCGACCAAATACCAATGTGTGTCATGATGTGGATTCGTGAATATTAACACTATTTTAGTAGGTTACTTAGATTTTGTTAATGAATCTTCATACAAGTTTATATGGTCAAAAACGTGATTTTATAACAAATAAAATGCTTTATTTGTGTTTTGTCACTAATGACCCATAAGACATAAACAGCAAAAAAGTTTAAATAAAGATATTTATCAATTTCATGAATATTTCTTCCCAATACTCTATTACATGAGGAAAGCAATAATCACAAATCTGGTAAAAGAGAAGCGGAAGATACATAGATGGAAGGCAAACTGACAATGCCACGGCAAAAGTTTAATATTCGACCAAGAGACAAACAATAGTCTACAAAACACGACATTAAAAACTAAAACAGAGCAACACGAACCCCACCAAAAGCCGGCGTAAATCTCAGGTGTTCCGGAAATGTTAGCAGATCACGCTGTACATGTGACCCCCGTTTTGTTATTACCATACACTATGTTGACAAGTTATATAAAGTGATAAGGCGTCACTCAATAGCTGATTGGTAATTGAGTCTTATCTAATTCAGAGACATCATCAAAATCAGTTATGTTAATTTTGTAAACCTAAAACTTGATCGAATATGAAATTTTCAACATTTAAACAAGTTTTTCTTGACAAAGGATAAACAAGAATGTTACCGGTTTAAACAACACAGACATTGCAGATTAATAAGCACAATGAACAATACTTATAACTAAAAAAAACTAAAGCAAAAGCAATATGAATCCCTTTTAAACATCACAAGCGGTAATATCAGGTGCTCCGTAGGGGTTATTATATCCACTGGTGTAAATGGCGATTAGTTTTCTGGTAAGGGGTAATCGTTTTATAGGAAAAAGCATTTAAAATGTAGTTTTAATGCATAGAAAAAGTACCTTGCAGTATAATTCAAATAAATACAAATACTATTCAATGTGTAATAAGTTATTAATATTGTCATTAACGATGATATAACAAACACACACCACAGATGTAATATGGCTACTATTGGGCTTTTGGATCTCCATTTAATCAAGTCACCGAAACGATGTTCGGTCTCTTTTGTATTTTCTTATTAAGTTTCCCACACTTTGCTTGAAAATATTTATCTCCTCAATTCTACTGTTTATTATAATTACAACTTCTTTCTCGCACCTAGACTTATGCGAAGCAGGTCAGATGTACTTAAAATGAAACTTCATATTCTGTATTGAAAAGGTAAAATAATAATATATGTTCTGCAAAAATCTATCACTTTTCGTCCTGAGTATACAACAGATGTCAGTGTTGAAACAGGAGAGGCTTTCCCTTCCAGAGCACTTGGTCTTTGACGTGGTTCGGTTGCCTTATTTCTATAAAATGTCATTTTTTGGCATATTTATTGTACAGATGCTCCTTTTCACCAGACCAGTAAACATTTTGAAACGGAGTTCGGATGTTAAAGTTAAAAGGAAGCCTATAGGGTTTTAATTATATTATGCTTACACAGATGTATATAGTTCAACACTATTAATGGGCAAATGCCCCCGACCAACCTTCAAAAATGATTTGAAAGGGGTTCCAGAAGTAAATTTGTTGCTATCTAGAGGCCTTACATGTTGAAATTACATTATGTATTACAAAACTTGTTAATATTTCAGCAGTATAATTTTGCAAATCAGCCGGGTTATGATGGATATTGCCAGATTTATTTTAACTTTCAATGAACTATATAATTAACGCCAAGGTCGAATAAAGCGATAAATTTTATCCTTTTTCTCTGCCTTTCTTGTGGGTCCTGAAAGAGGTCATATCGATTAATCAACTGCACTATACCAATAAATATTTAAGTTATAAGAATGGTGAAAAAGAGTTAATAACCTTTTAACTAAATTGGTCAATAACGATGACAAAAATAGCACATTTATCTTTGTCCGTCATATTTGCCTCGTACCATTAACGTTTAAAGGTATTCATTGAAAGAATGCATCATTTTTCATCATAACCCTTTTTCAGTTCTGACAATTTTGTTCTCAAGGAAGTATGTAATTTATTGATAGTCGCCAGACTTTCTACTAGGGATAATAAGCTGATTACTATTAGATGGTTTACGTAATTCGGTTTCTGTAGGCTTGATTTAAATCTCATTTTATCATAGGGCGATGGACAGACAGCAACACGGATTTATCTTTAAAAGAAAGAAATGTGCATCAGTTCTGACGTGGGTTTATAAACTTCAGAAGTCAAATACTTCCTTAAGGTCGTGTGTAGCTGATCGTGTCCATTATTTGGGTTAAATGCAGCACAACAGTTTTTTTGTTTGTTTTTTCTGTGTGTAAAGTTTTCGTTAACTCATAATGTTATTTTGTAGTAAACAGTATTGAATACATAGTTATAATGCATTAACTTGTTCTGGTAATATTAATGTTATTTGAAGGTCGAGAAACTTAACGTCTGCATTAGAAACTCAAACGTTTTAAAAACATTTATCGAATTATAGAATTTGTTTATCGATAGTGATATCCTACTCAAATGTCGGACAGAGGTCTTCAATAAAATGAAAATATCCGGCTGAGATGAATAATTCACTCTTTAAAGCCGAATAAGTTTATATAACCGTTCTTTTTGATATTATTTATCCGGGGTTTGATTCCTTACGAAATTATTTCTTTATAAACATGCAACGCCTTGATTGCCGTGCTTATTGAAAAAAAAAACACATATAGATATTTTTTGAGGTAGTTCTAAAAATAAAATGTCGAAATTATATATGAAGAAAGCAGTGTAACGCTACAAAAAATTTGGGTTTCTATAAGGCATTTAGATTTACTATGATGGTTCAGCAAAAATATGATGGTACAGCAAAAAATAACACCAATCATAAAAACATTTGTCACAGAATCGCTTAAAACAATAAGAGATATCCATTGTCATTATAAAATCTCTGTCTTTAGATATCAGAAAGACCTTATTCCTTATCAAAGTTGAGAAGTTCTTCATTTAACATTTTCAAAATTATAATCTCATTTTGTAATTTTTCCTTGTTAGTGTGTAATATTTAATTCCATGTGTAAATTTTTGAACTTTTTTGTATTTGTGTAACTTGTATAACTCCCTGCGTGTAATTATATTTCTCGCTGTGTTTTTTTAAGACGTTTATTACTAGCATGTTTTTGTCCTTCGTCAATGTATTAAATATTAGTTGATATGACCGGAATTGTATGACATATATGTAGCGATATCAATCGGAAGAAATAATTTCTGAAATAACCAATGACAGTTGGTCTATTGTGACGGTCTAATTCTAGGATTTACTAACCATATGTTATAAGGGTATTGATTTAATATTGAGCAGACGTCTAAATTTATATAAAATGATGATACTTAGAAGTGGTTTAGCTGTATTTGGCAAATTTTTTAGGAATTTTTGGTCCTCAATGATCTTCAACTTCGTACTTAATTTGGCCTTTTTAACTTTTTTTTATTCGGGCGTCACTGATGGTCTTTTGTAGACGAAACGCGCGTCTGGTGCAAATACAAAATTTCAATCGATGAGTTTATTTACGTGTCTTCTTACTTTAAAAAAGGAGCACATATACAATGGGAACTATCATTTCGGTCAGCTACAGTTCTTTATAGTTAATTACTTTTATTATACTTTATGCAAATTTCTAATATTATCCATTAATTTCATTGGACATGCGGCATTTGTTATTTTTACTAACCTTTCATAAGCCCCGCCCACCCATAGCAGCATGTGATAATATAAGCAACGGATGTTAATGCCTAAAATTATCACCCGCTGAGCCTTAAGTTTGCCGATCCAGATCAATTAACACCCGCTCCGACCGAGGTTTACCGATTCTTATTTCTACATCATTTCCGTCGGTTTGTTGTTGTTATTAGTAAACAATATGTTAATTTATGACTTTATTTTTTTACAATCGTCCTTCTGATAACATAGTGCACACTTGAATCAAAAGGCATTCAGTATAATAAAGAAAAACATACTGCCCTTGGATGAAGGTGTTAGGGGATTAACACACTCGGTAAAAAATTATCAACCGCGACTTCGTCTTGGGTGATATTTTTTTCCCTCGTGTGTTAATCTACCCTAACACCTTCTTCCAAGGACAGTATGTTTATGATAATATTTATCTATAATAATATATATACACTTATATAGGGGGTGGGGGTCACTTGTGGAGAGTTGTCACATTGGCGATCCTACCAGATCTTTTAATTTTTATATACTTCACTGGTTCATGAACTTTTCAGATCTGCTGATAGAGAGGCGAAAGATACCAAAGGGATATTCAGACTCATTAGTCAAAATAAACTGACAACGCGATGACTGAAAAATAAAAGGACAAACAGACAGACACTAGTACACAAAACACAACATGGAAAACTAAAAACTGACGACACAAACTCCACCAAAAACTGCGGATGATCTCAGGTGCTCCGTAAGGTACGCAGATCCTGCTCCACATGTGGCACCCGTCGTGTTGCTCATGTTAGTTCAAACCCTGTGATAAATCTAATTCGGTAGGTCACATTCGGGGAATAAGGGACGGGATTGTAGTTACGACAATTGGAACATATCCGTTGTCCTCTGTGAAACGGATATTCCATACCGATCAACCTACTTGTGATAGCGACCGTAAAATTTACATGGGGACGATTTTAAATTTCACCGCTTGGAACTCTTGGTTTAATATCTTACTTGTAAGCAGCAACCCTCTATCAAGGAAATCATGATAGGAAATACAAGCCCTGGAATATCGTATCAACTGGGAAATATATACTCCATATGCAAAAGCTGCTGGAATGTTGTTACATAGAAATGTAAAGTTCAAAATTGGGAAGCTGAAATCTATTCTTTTGTCGTAAAAATTTGTTTTCAAACGACCATCATTGTCAATTTCTAGATCTAGGTCAAGATATGAAGCAGCCTTAACTGTATCTGTTGTATCCTTTATCGATGGGATAGATGCGTTCAATATAGTCATCAAATTTTGAATTATTCAGTGAGAGAACATCATCTTTATAGCGGAAAGGAAAGGATATTGCTAACATCCTTTATTTCTTCCTTAGAAGTTCCTGTATGAAAGCAGCCTCATACAAATAAAGGAACAAGACGACAAGAAGAGGAGCACAATTGGTTCCCATGGGAGAGCCGATTTTTGTTGAAAAACACATCCTCCAAACGTAGCAAATATGTTGTCAATCAAAGAAATCAAGCACCTTGATAATGTCAGTTTAAAGATTTTTTTGTCTGAATCAGAGTGATTTTTTACAAAGTACGATTGCTAAGCAATGTTCGCAAAATGGCACTTTCTTATGTACATTTGCAATCTAATGACTCATCACGATTATTAATTTTCAATTATTGTCATTTGATTCCCTCACTCTTCGCCAATGTCTTTGTGTGCAAAATACCGTGATAAGATTAAGTTCAGGAATCTTGATAGACTTATTATCTTCAACTACCACCCCTAGCGGCTGATGAGGACTCTAACTAGTGTGCTATTTCTGATATGCTAAAAGATATAGGAATGAAAATGATTTGTCAATTTTGCTCCATATTGAATGATTATAAAAAGCAAAACTTACATCTTTCACTTGATTACAGGTTCTTGACATAGTGAGTGTAATTTTAGAAGTACATTGAACGCAAGCTCTGTCTTGCACTGAGGAACTTGATTCAAAGTGAATTGAAAGCAGAGTTTACACAGTAATATAGGATTTTAAAAAATGAAAGTAAAGTAAAATCACTCTTTGTTGTGTTTATCGGTTCTAACATTGATTTTTTTGTTGATAAATTGAAACATAACAACAAATGTATTACTGTACATTTATGAAAATATATGGTTCTATACATCCTGTCAACATTATAAATATATGTTTTGCATTGCACGGGGTTATGCTTTTCTCATACTTTTTATGACGTCTTTCACTAACTTCGTCGGATGGGTTCTGATTGGTACCTTTGTCTGAGGGAACATGATTTATATATTAGTTACATGAGATAAAATTAGTTAAATAAATAGTTGTTACTTGCTTTGAACTAGCCCTCAGAAACTGAGAGTACCCTTAAATCGGTACTTATGTTAGTGGAATTTTTGCATCGTGCCGTTGTAATGAGTCAAGTTATTTCCAACAATTTCAAAGTTTGCTCTTACGTTGAGATGTTACACCACTGCCCCAGGTAAGGGGTGAATTGAGCGATCACAAACTAAGCATGTTATACCCAGCCACATTCACTCTGTGCGTGTCCCAAGTGAGGAGTTTGTAATTTGGTTCCTGTTGTTGGTTGCCGTCTGTCATATTTGCTTTTCGTTTTCATTTTGTTTTGTAAAAAAATCTGGCCTACTTTTTCGTTTTAATTGTTTCACATTCTATAAAGTCGGAGGCTTTTTATGGATGACTATACGGTATGGATTTTGCTCATTATTGAAGGCCGTATGGTGAAAAAATATTATCGCTTACATCCACTTCATTTTGACTGTGACAGTTGCATCATTCAAAATCATACCACTTTTCTATAAATTCTGATCTAATTAACTTGAATCAGTGTTGACGCCGGAAAACCAGGCCTACATCTCGTCTCCATTACCTTGCCCAGTTGAGACGAAAGGAATGATGGGATTTGTATGAAAGTTACAGTATGAATTTCATGCGCGATTCACGTTTCCTTTCCTTTTATTGAATGTACGTAGTTGTATCAATTTTCAAGTATGAAAACGACTTGATACATAACTTCCAATTATGATCATTGTCATGGTTTGCACTAACATTTCTTTTAATGAATGCCTTTTCCCGGTAATTGTTCTGCAAGGATCCGTTAGCTGTTATAATTTTGACAACATTTTCCAAAAGCGTATAATATGTCTTTTGAATTTAGGTCATTGTATCTTGAAGTAATGACTCTACATTATGCGTTCAGTGACCGAAATACAACCAGTCATTATCAAGTTAATGAAGTATGTTATAATAAGTATATTTTTATTAATTAATAATCATCAGAAATTATTATAAAACATTCTACACATATCGAAGTCAGCTTTAGTGCGTTTTCTATTATTTGTAAAACAAGTATTTATTTTCAGCATTTTTAACTGACAAATGGAGCAAAATACAATGTGTATTAGTAAAAGGTAAAAAGAGACGTATGCTAGAGCGTTTCAAAATACAACGCTATTTACGTAGATAAATTAAGCTGTAATCATGATCACGTAACCGATATCTTACATCAACATGAGAGTATCACAAACAAAAAGATATTAAAGGAATGGTTATTTTTCTTCTTCCAGGAATTAAAAAAAAATAAAAGTGTAAGTGGTAACAATTTATATGACCCTACCATCAAAATGGATTGTTCGATCTCTTAAAGCAAACAGTTCTAACTCTCCTGTTAATAAAGTCTGTATGGTGTGAACATGCAAAAGAGAGGCGAAGGATACCAAAAAGACATTCAAACTCTCAAGTCAAAAATAAACTGACAACGCCATTTCTAAAAAAAAAAAAAGATAAACAAACCATACAAAACACAACATATAAAAACCAAAGACTGAGCAACACGAACCCCAAGAGCGAAATGTAATAACTAAGATATGTAAACAATATACGATGGAGCAGAGGTTAGGTGACTGCCGAAAAATGGAAAGTTGACAATTGAAAAGCTGAAATCATCACAGTTGTCATATATTCTAGTTTGGAGTCGTCCATCCGTGTCAATATCAAGGAAAAGATCACTTTAAGAAAGCAGACTTTCTTATTGCAAACTTCCCAACGCGAAAGATGGAAATTTATAAAGGGAAAAACGTTGCATCAAGGAGGATTAAACCTATATATTTCTCTTGTTAAATTTAAAATGATGTTTGAATCCCCTTCATGCTACGTTTATGCTGTGAAATAAAATTGCAAATTATTTTGATGTTTCTCTTGTTTTCGTTATTATGTGGAATAACAAGTTTAAGAGTACAAGTAAAATTTAAACTGCTTTAATTTTGTCTATTTACTTCAATCATACGTATAACCAGAATTTTATTATGAAATGCGGCAGAATAATTGTTTAGATAAATAACGATCAAATTTATAATCAAGTCTTCCCATATAAAAAACATGATGAATTAACACTTGTGGTATCTCAATTCCTTAAACAATGGTAATGTTTCTCTCAAGATATGAATTTGACATTTTCTGTGACATAATAATTTAGTATGCAATACAGAACGGTTATTTGTATATAAGCAGGCCAGATAAACTAAAAACGATTAATATAGATGAAAACTACTCGTCTCTGCAAATGATATCTGTGTCTAGGTTTTGGTTAAAGTAAATTTGAAAAAGAAGAATTGAACACATTAGAACAAGAAGATTTACTCTGAATTGCTGCTATTTAGTCAATACCACTGATGGCGAAGAGTAGCATATCATAGTAATAAAACATACCAAAGGAGATACTCAAATCATTCATACCGGAATTCCTTATTTGATGTCAAGTTTTGTATAGACGATGTTTTATATTGATTTCTACCGAGCATTTTCCAAATCTGCAATCAAATATAAACGGTTAGCAACAACAATCTGTGCTTAATAATCGTTGATATGCCTTTTTTTATCTTTTCTTGGAAATACATTATGGTTGTGCGATACAAATTAAAAGACTAAATAAACCTTTATTGATACCAGTTATACCTGAATGTGTGTGTCGCATTTGAATGGTCTCCTGCACATGTTTATACTGTTGTTCCATTTTGTTTTTATTTGAAAGTGTGGTTTTTACAATTGAAATTATAATTGTGTAAGATGCACTCTCATTCTATTTTTTTGGCATTAAAAAAAGAATACAGAAAAAATCTACCGTTGCTGTTTTTTTTTTTTTAATTTCAATATAACATTCAGAAAGTAGTACAAAGTCATTCATTTTGTTGCTAGATATAGAAACCTTGTTTTATCTTAAATGCTAGAGGTTCCATAAGCAAGTTCTTTTTTTATGCTAAATTACTCCGCAGTGTGTTCGTAATGCAACATCGTCGTGCAGCTACTCCCGCCGTACATCAAAACGCTATACGACTTTCTTTCATGATGGTATACAAGTAATTAATTTTCACTTGCCTCGGATTTTATGGCCCCGCAGTTAATTTCACGTGCATAACTATATAGCATGTTCGTTTTTCTGGCATACACTTTCAAATTATTGTAACTGATTTGATGACGTTAATGATATTTAACACCCAGTCTTTGATAGAACCATGTAAAAGGCTTACAAGTGGTCCACATGACATGTCAACCAAATGTAATGAAATTTTGCACATATGTTATGATAGTCAAGAGAAAAAAAAATCTAACTTTAAAATTTGATTTTAGGCTATTTTTAGATTTTGCAGGGCCATCTATTGAAAAAGGCTTAATTTCCCAAAATTTCCACAAAAATGTCACAATTTTGTTACTCTGAATATGCCAAATATGGTTATGTTTAGCTGTTATTTGAATTGATTTTTGTAGCAAGCATCATTTGTCCTTCGAAAGTTGATAACATGTTTTTGCTTGAGTATAGCTATATTTTGGGGCTGACCGGTCTAAAAAGGGCATTTTTGACATTTTTGGAATACTTCCTAAAAAGATCAACAAAAAGACATGAAACATTTTAAAGTACTATGATTTTTTCAATGTTTTAAATATTTCTACAAAGGTTTACATGTGTGCTACAAGTTATATGATTTTTGAGCTGGGGTCTCCTACACCGTTACCATGGCAACGGAATAAAAATGTGTAATTTTCACGTATTTTTCACAATAATCCATGTATTTAATCATGAAAACTTATTTATCTTTTGACACTGGCTTATGATATTTGACATGAAGGTGTATTACAATAAGACAGTGAATCTCATAAAAATTAAAACCGTCAAATGACCTTCACCCCTGACCTCAAGGTCAAAATACTTGATTTTTTTTACATTTTCTATCTGGGGCACACCTTTTCCTCTCCCTTGACAAAGTCTTTTAGTACTTGACACGCAAGTGCAGCACCTCAATATGATGTGTTGCCTACCATGGATGATGACCTTGATCTTTGACCTTCAAGGTCAAATAAAAAGTCAAGGTCAAATATTTAATTTTATATGTCACCCTTAAACCAAACACATTCTGTCTTGCCATGTCAATATGAAAATGAAGAGATGTAGACTGATTGCTTATGAGACAACTATCCTCCACAGTTAAAATGAAGTAGTAGTAAGCTATTTATAGGCCACAGAACGTGCAAGACCTTTGCAGTGCAGCTAAGGGTTTTTCCCTGGTGGTCATGCCCCGCCCCTCATATAATAATGTTGTAATTTAGATTTATCTAAAAAAAAAAAAAGGGTTCAGAATCCCATCCATAACCCATATTTAATCTTAATTGCCTATCTAGTTCATCATGGGGGACATGCCCTGCCCCCTACATACCATTGATGGTAAAATAGCTTGAAATATGTTCATATCCCTACCTCTAAATAATATATATCTAAATCAGAATGACATTTACCTTTAAGTACACCATATATGTTTTTGTGGTTCGTGTCCCTTATATACAATGTTCAGATACCCACCCCTAAACCATACATTCTAATAAATATATCATGACTAACCCAATTAAGTGTAACATATATTTTGTCCCTCATGCCCTACCCCTCGTTTCATAAATTGGTAAATATATTGAAAACAGTGCATATTTCCACGCATTAACCATATATTCTTACTTGCAATGACAATCTTTTTTTATCAGAGTGACTTCTACAGGGGAGACATTAGTTTTGATTAACTAAAATAGTTCTACTTAGTTGTAATTAAATTCAAAGACAATTTGGTATAATTCTAACTTTATGCAGAAAAATTTGAAATACTGTTAATTCAGAACTTAATGTGTGTAATAATATTATTGCGTATTCATGGTGACCGTCAAAAATGTGAGATTGATTACAGAAAATTTAGATTAAATTGAATATTGTAAATTGAAAATGAAACTAAGGTCATGTCACAGTCTGGGCCATATAAGGCTAACTACATGGTGTGGGGGTTTTCCAGTTTGTTGCAGATCGTGTGGCGACCTCTGGGTGTACATTTTTGGTTAGTTAACTTCTGAGATGAAATGTTGTCTCCTTGTCATACATGTATACCCCATATCTGTTCTTGTTGTCCCCCCCCCCCCCCCCCCCCCCCAGCATCACATTGAGGCCGGGAATATATAAATGCTGTTCGTTCATCTGTTTGTCCGAGCATCGGTCCGGATTGTAAACTTTCTAGCATAATTAATCGTTATCTAATTTGAATAAAATTTATGCAGTAGCTTTCTATAGACAACCGGTCAAATTTGAAAATGAGCCCTATTAAAAAATTTAGTAGGCGGATGACATTGAAAATCTGTTGTGTTTATTCATATTGCAATAATTTTGTACAGAAATATATTTTGAAGGTCTCGATCAGAAAGTTTCGACATACATTGTACATGTAAAAGTCAGCTTGTTAGATTTCCCAAATAAACTAAGAAAACCATGAAGATTGGATAAATACAGGCTGGGTTTTGAAAAGGCCCAAGAAAGTTGTAAAATTTCCCCAAAATTGAAAGAGAACTTATTATAATACCACATCTTCTTATTTTTATATTGTTTGCATTTTTGAGCAAGGAGAAAATAACTTGAAAAAGTCCTCCTTATAAAGGCATTTGCGATCGCCTTAAAAAACAACTCCATATAAAATGTTTCCACCAAAAGAATGGTTATTATCAATTTAGATCAGAGGCTTATTTGGAAACTTTACCTTAAAGAAAACAAATGAATTGGTGGACAATTCTAATAAAGTGGAAACAATAGATGAAGCAGATGTAGTACATGATTCAGACTTCAATGAAGTACTAATGTCAAATATTGAATATATTGAACTCAAGATCATTGAGGACATTGTAACAAGAAATTTTTGCTTCTTCATCTGTCTAATATATGTGTTTATATAACAGAAATATTTGTGAATGTATTATGACATGTATCTGTTGCATCACAATTTGGTATAAAATGAATTTCTTGAGTGTTTGGTCCTTGGATCCAGCATGAACTGTACATTCAAGTCTGGCAATTGAATTCTAAGTTTGACTTCATTTTGACAGTCTAAGAATCATGTCTAGTTATTTTTGTAAACACCAGCTTTTTATTTAATGGAAAAGATTGCCCAACTAAAAAAATACAGTCTCTGAAATTATTTTCAAAGTACAATTTAAGAACAAAAGGCCAGTTTGAGCTTTTCCCATCAATTGGCGTCAGTCGTCCGTTGTGGTCGTCCATTAACTTTTACAAAAATATTCTCCTCTGAAACTATTGGGCGTTATTTAATCAAACTTGGCCACAATCACCATTGGGGTATCAAGTTCTAGAAATTGTGTGCGATGACCACCCCCTTTGTTCCAATCAACATGGCCGACACGGCTAAAAATAGAACTTACGGGGTAAAATGCAAGTGTTGTCTATTATCTTGAAAACTGCTATAGATAGAGACAATCTGACAGGGGCAGGAATTTTCAAAATGTTGAGATCTCCCTACCATCTTTTTACGTCAAAACTGTCAGACGAGCTCAGAAAAATACTGAAATGAAAAAAATATATTTTCAAAAGTTTGCTTCAGACATTATCTCTTAATTATAAAAATGCTTCTGCCAAAGTTTTATAAAATTGTATGAAGGTTAGCCAAAGTAATTGATGTGTAACAAGTTTTAACCCCAGACTGTAACTACTTGTTAACTGTAAAAAGAACTTAGTCCATTTATCAGTAAACTACGTAAAATGAAAATAAATATTTAATTAATGAAGATTTTTAACAATTTTATAATTAGATTTCTTTGCATTATCCCCTTGATTACATAAAAATCAATGTTATGGTGACTGTAATTTGTTAGGTATCTACACCTTTGTTAGATTATTGCTCTTTTAAAAAAATACATGGATATACAGATTGATATTTTAAATTTTGTTCAGAAATTGCAAATTTTGACATTTTTCAACAGAATAATAGAAAAAAATCACAATCAGTGTTTTGGTCTACACATTCTCTTATTACACCTTGGTATGCTTGGTTTTATATTTTACTTTATGAAAAGAAAGGAAATATCGAAACACTTATGATGTATCATGAGCAGAATGCTTAATTTGAAGAAAAAATATATACTTTTTAAAGATTTTAGAAAATGCATTTTTTACTGAATTATCTCCCTTTGTACAATAGAAAATCAATATTTATGGCATCATTTATTGTAATTATATTATCTTCATTGTTAGTTTAACTTATATTGTTAAGTATAATAATGCTTTAAAAAAGTAAAACTTATATATACATTTCCAAAATTATCTACAGATTGATATTTAAAATTCATTGATTCTGTGAGAGAAATTGTAAATTCGGACATTATTCAAGAAGAATTCTAGAAAGTACTAAATCAAGAGCCCACCAATCGTATATGCTAAAATGAGTTATCAACTCTGTCACTTAAAATAACCAAATAGAGATATGTTTATATTTTAAACATGATAAATGGACCGAGAGCTGGTAAGTTTAAAAAAATGTAATTTCAAGATTTTTAAAAATGTATTTTTACTGGATTATCTCCCTTTGTACCATAGAAATTCAATATTTATGGCATCATAAATTGTAATTGAACTATGCTCATTGTTACTTTGACTTATTTTGTTAAATATTATAGTGCTTTTGAAAAAGAAACACTTACATTTCAGAAATTATCTACAGAATACTATTTTAAATTCATTGATTTATTGAGAGAAAATGTAAATTTAGGCATTTTTCTAGTAGAATTCTAGAATGTACAACAATGAGACCCCAGCAAATTTACTAGTTAAAATGCGTAATTAGGTATTCCAATCAATAAAACATAGGGAGTTATCTTTAAATTTTTAATGGAACAAAGGCTGGATAGTTTTAAAAATATGTACTTTTTATGATTTTCTGAAAATACTTTTTTACTAGATTATCTCATTTGGAATAATCCACAAACTGTTTCTTGTAAATTTATGTACTGATGAGTTACTAAAGCTTCAACACTTGATTATTCAATAAATCATCATTCTTTATCTCGTTGTTTTCTGCATTCATAAGTTTCAGGGTATTGAAATTGGTCATTTTCATAGAAAAATACTGCCTTCAACATGGGGAAACTGGTTCCCAGTACATTACAGCATCTCCTAACTGAAAGGCATGGGAACCAGATGAAATATTTGTTTTATGGACTTCTTTCATAATGTTGTTTAAGCACACAAAGTTTCAATCAAATCTGATGACCCCCCTTGCGGACTGTTTTGCATGGTTTTATGGTAGACTGGGTGTTAAGCGAAAACGTTGTGCAAAGACATCGCTTTAAGGGCATACGATACAGTTACAGGGGAGGTAATGACGTTGCCAACGTAAAATGTTATTTTTCGCGACGTCAAACTGCGACATATCGGGAAAAGATGCATTTTCGACTTATTTTTATCATTCAGACTGATATGATAACTTGAAAACGAGTTCATGGACCCCTCTTTCTTAAAATGACATTAGGATTGATTACGTATGAAGATTATTTGTACCAATTTTTATGAAAAAGTCACCAATGAGATTTTTTAAAATTAGATAAGTATACAGCAAAAAATTCCGTTTTTTTCCTAAAATCCTGAAACTTTGATAAAAATTAATTATTAATAAAGAATTGTTATAAAAATTTCGAGCATACTTATGTTAAAGAGATTTTCCAAATGTTTTTATAAAAATCCTATTGTGTTTATCTTTTGAAACAAAAAAAGTTAGGTATGCCTATCCAAAGGATAGAAATGTTCCAAAAAAAAAAATGTCTACCCCATTTATCTCTTAAAGTAGCACATGAAGGTATATTTTTTAATACATAATTGCATTGACTAGGTGAAAAAAGCTTGTATGCAAATTTTCATTAAAAAAATCACCTGGGATCAAAACTGTTACGTACGACCTTAAATTTGCAGTTGGAAAGCAACTTATAGGAAACGTCCGGTGTCGTCAAGCTCTACCAGCAACAATAACTAGGGGACATAATTTGGAGGCGATACAATAGTCGGCGACGACAAAAACTCAATCGGTTTAAACATCGACATTAATTGTTAACTAGTCATGATTTTACCATATTGAATTATAAAGTTTGGGGGTTTGGTGAATAATTAAACGTTAACACGACGTCCAAAAATTTATCGAAAATAAATTTAATTTGCTATCACTTCATCGTGTTAGTTCTCACATGAACTTTTAATATATCAAATGAAACGGGGATCCTATTTTTACATGTCTATATTGATAAAGCCATTATTTTCACTAAAGTGCAATTTCAATAACGACCGACGTGTCATTTTCTTGCAGTTTTTTGTTTGGCAGCGTTCATAGTTCAAACATTGATTGATCGGCTTCATAACGTTGGGACTTATTTCAAAGTATTCTAAACAACTGATGCTGATAGAGATGTTAACCAATGGTTAAAAAATTGTTGTTTTTTCACAATTTCATACGATGGTAAGATTCACTATTAATGACACCACGTGCTCTTCATGACAACTTCACAACAAAGCATCGGAAAACACACAAAACATTGCTATAACTGTTTCTTCCATGGGTGAAGCATAAAAATGTAATTATAAGAATTGCATGCTTCTTTTTGTAATTTTATAGGGTTGTAAAAGCGTTGATCGTGCAAACATTTTAGTATAAAGCGCTTGTGCGCTCCACAATGTGCTTCTGTCAATGCTTGTAACCCCATTAAAATAACAATAAGATGCATTCAATTTTTAAAAATATATTGCAGAAGAAATATCATTAGCCAGAAATGTAAAATTTTAATCGATTCAGCTTGTTTTCCAGGAGAAATTTCTTGATTTTTTTTTACAAATTTACTGTCTTTTAATCTTGCCCTTTCTATATTATTCAGAAAAAAATATATTTGTCTCATCCGTAGTTTTACAGAAGTTTTACGGTCACGTGATTCTATTGTTGCTGATAGACTTCGGTTCAAACCGTGACCTGTTTTCAATTGCTTGGACGCATAAGTATCAGTCCTAGCTAGTGTATCATATGCCTTTTTTAAAGTACTGATTGAAACACAATATTTTATACTGACATCTCTGTATTCATTATACTTTATAATATTTAGCTTGTTTATCGTAGAATGAACGGGAAGTAAGCAAAAATATTTGTCTGCTTTGAACACTTCAATATGAAATTATTTCCTGCAATTAAAAGCTTATTGTATTTATTATGTATTTATTCAACATCAGCCAGACACAAACATTACCAATATATCATAGAAAGATAACAATTTTGATTAAAAAAACAAAATATTTTAACAGAATCGTAAACTCTGGATTGCTTCCACGATGTACTCGTTAGGGTACTAAACCCTTGTACGTAACTTTAGAATGGTCAATTTTGTATTTTGCTTTGACCAATTTAGCAGTCAGTAAGAATGAGTACATATTCGATTTTCTCTTTTATTTATGCATTTTTAGTTTATTACAAGCATACATGAAGCAAATGAAACTGTACATGTATGTATCAAAGCTCATACAATTTGTACGCTCCGTTTATATGAAGAAAATGAATTCTCCATTTGAAAAAAGAAAAATTAACATTAAATGATACACTTACAACACAAATGATCCAAATTAGTCTATAATCTCCAACGACTTTTCTGGGAAGTACTTAACTATTATGAACGCTTACACGTTAGTCGTGCACAGACAAAAATCAGTGTTTAATTCTTTTCAATGAAACATACACAAACAATTTCACTTCATGGAGATACACAAAATGGAAAACAATATGTTTTACGATAAGTACAAGGAGAAACAAACAAAGATGTTTTTCGAACATCGACGCGAACCCGGAGTGATAAAGTGTATCATGCTGTACCTCCTATGACATTCGCCACATTACACCCATTTCAACTGAGTCTAAATTGGAGTTTTATTGTTATGATGAATAGTAAAATTTTAATTTCAACTATGCATATCAAATATATAAGAATGTTATGCAGCTTAAATTCGAGTCTTGTTTTGTTGCTATATATTTGATTTGTCTTATTCTTACTCGACTATAAGAGTGTAATTTTCCATGAGCCGTCTAGATCTGTAACTTACAATGAGCCATGTTAACCTAACTGTGACTTTAAAGATAAAGATTAAACTGAAAAGCAGATTTCCTTTTATTTAGGGTTATGCCATGTGTCAATTATAACAAATTCTTAAAGATACCAGGCCTGTGATTTTTAACGCCAGATGCAACTTTCATCTACATAAGACTCATTAGTGGCACTTATTTAAAATGAATGGACTCCGTATATCCCTTTTATATTGATTGATATTGATACAATTTAACATTTTTTTAAGGATGAATGCATTAAATTTGCGTCTCTGATGAGCTACACACTGAGCAATTACGGTCAATTATTGACCACTACCGGATGAAACTTGTCCCCGGATTTTTTATGTGATGGTGGAGTGTGTTTTCCCTACAATGTATTAGAAATTTGTTTAGCGTTTTGTGGACAGTTGTCTGTTCGTCTTTATTTATTTCACTATGTGTTGTATGCCCTTTTAAATATCTTCCGCCTAAATATCTTCTTTGACTTTATTTCTATAGCAGAATATTCACATTTAAGTAAACATGTTAATCAGGCTGTGGGTTTTCTCGTTTGAATTGATTTCTTTTTTTGTGATACCAGGTTCTTAAATAGCATACGATGCTGTATGGTTTATGCTCATTTATGAAGACCTTGCGATGACATGTATAGTTAATTACATCCTCATCCTTTGGTCTCTAGTGGATATTTTTTCCATTGGCAATCATCCGACATCCCACATCTCCTTGTTGTTATATTTGTATTACACATGACCTGTTTACCAACTAGAAATAAACTGAAACACCTGTTTCATCCTTTTCCTGTCTTTTACTGAAATATCTCAATTTTTCATAAAGAAACAAACATGATTTCCAAACCAGTTTTAAGTTTTAGATTGTATTGTGCTCCTTTTAAAATGTACGTGGACGTTTAATTAACCAATGACATTTACCGTGAATAACGTAGGTTCTTTATTCATTACAAAATGATAGACATCTGACAGATCTTCCCTCAGGAAATAAAGTAATTCATTCATACTTTTCTCTTTTACTTTCTACCGTTCTTAACAACTGTCAGTATTGTAATACTGTCGCTATAGTCTTTATCCAGACCCCATATTCTCAAAGGATAGTATACCAATACAATTAGCTTCATCGTTACAATGTTTGTCTTTTTTTTTGAAAGATAAACCAAGTGAACTCGATAGACAAATAAATGTTCAGACTGATAATTCGATAAAATAATACAGTAACCATACACGCTAACTGAATTAAAACATTTGTTAAATTAGGCTCATGTACAAACATGTATTTTTCCATCATATGTTTCCGTATTTTACTTTATTTTAAACTTACACTATTTATGTATGTTTTAACTTATTGTGTTTTCAAAATAAACAACATACATTCTTACATTCAGTCATTCATCATTCAAAACTTTAATTACTCATCAATGAGATTTAATGAACATACAATTAATGGTTATAAGTAAACGATAGGCGAGTGATACCAAAGGGACATTCAAACTCAAAAGTCGAAAAAAAAACTGACAACGACATGGCAAAAAAACGAAAAAGACCAAAAGACAAACAACAGAATACAAAACACAACATAGAAAAATATAGAATGAGCAACACGAACCCCATCAAAAACTGAGTGTGATCATGATTAAATGTCATAAAAAAAACAAAGTACCTGTCCAGTATATGAACACAAATTATAAAGTAAATACATAATAGATAAATATACCGTTCATAAAAACAATATTAAACAGTATTGATGCGGTAACATGGCATGTATAAGAAGATCTAATATCACTGTCTATGATATCGACTATATTCTGAAAAGATTCTTCCATGTTTGAAAAACTTGTCTTTGGTTTTTGACCGAGTAACACTTGAAACAAGATTTCATCGTCAAACATGCTTAATTCACAGTAAAGCTGTTCCTGATAATTGGCATTGAAATTGTCCCACCAGACGATGTGCATTGGTACTGGGGCTATTGCAACAAGCGTGTACATAAACATCATGTTAACTCTATATTCATGTAACACATATTAGTACTTGTTTTTTCTAGTACTTCTCTTACTTATTAAGATATGAATTTGTTACCTCATTAAAGGCACGCGAGTGTTTCCAAACTTCCGCCATAGTTACTGATTTGTGCATATTCCGCAAACGTATGATAGAAAAACAAAAGATAAGTGGTATCCATCCATGACACAAAATCAGTACATGCACAGCAAAAAACACAACAAAAAGCAAAGGAACAGCGTTTTTATTGCTGTTCTTCGTCTCAAAGTTACAATGAGGCCATCAACACGGAGCAAATAAAACTTTCACCTCACTGCAAGTTTAAGACGGCACCTAGCACCGGTTTGCGTGGAATTCTTTGCAAAATGATTCGGATAGACTTTGTTAGATGTAACACCACCAAATCGGGCCCGGTCAAAAGAGAACATACTGGAAAGTAGTACATATTTAAAACAAAATAGTTCCTATGCATACGTGTAAATATCAAACTATGTAGAATATATTTTAGTTATAAAGGTATAGGATTGGTGATCCTTGTAGAACACATATTGACTGATAATTTTGAATAATACAAAGCTGCCTTCAGAATTAATTCGGTTTAAGCAATTGTTTTACTGTTTCTCATCTACTGCACGATAAATAATAGATATCCAAATGTGTATCAAAGGAAATATATATTCAATATAACCCAAAAGGTAACTCAGTCCATACTCTTTTAAAATATCAATGACATCAGGAATAAAACCATGGCGTTTCCTTTGAGTGTCTAAAAAGGAGGTAAACGCATATCCTCGGTCTTTTGTCGCAATAAAATATAAACTTTAAAATTTTGTATTCAGCTAATATAAACTAACACTAAGGTCTTTACTGCCTTGCATTGATAAATTTTGTTGCATTATGGCCGATGGTTTTATTAATTTTTGAAAGACCTGATTTCAATAGCACATATCATATAGTTTTTAACCCCACTCATAAAAGCATACAATGTTATATTTTACTTACAACATGGCACCTTTTAGGAATTTACATAAAACAAACCCAGGTATAATTAGAAAATTAAAAGTAAAAATGAAGAAGCTGATTGAATAATGCTCCATAAATCAGTTTGGAATAATCAAAACATTTTTTTTTGTTACACTCATGATATATGCAGGTGTTTTTTTTTCTGCTTTTACAATAACTCTTTTCAAAACCAAAATTATATAATAACTCTAACGGTACCGATTTAACTTCACAATATATGCATTTCGACAATGAATGTCTATTTATTATTTATTTACTAATCACACTGTAGTTGATCAACTGTAATGTAGTATTTTCAATTCGTCTGTCATTTCAACATATATATAGCAATTTAGTTTCCAACACATCCAAAATGATGGTATTGTCATACAGATTGGTCACAAATTGAAATAGAGTCCATGAAGATTTTATTTCCGTTAAGTTACATTTCCTACACAAAATTTTTAATCGATTTTAAAATTCCCAAATAATCGCTACCCATTAGTTATTATAGTATCAAAAGTTGAAGTCTAAAAATGAAAAATTACACCAAAACAAGATGTCACAAAGTTCTAAGGAAAACGTATCTCCGTCGATTAAATACAAATGATTAAGAAATATATATAAATATATAATAAAATGCACCATTGAAAAATGAATTATTACCTTCTCCCACGACCATGTCACCCCAACGCTATCCACACACACAATTTTTTTACCGTTTTATAAATCATTGGTTTACTATGCAAAATAAGAATCTTGGTAAAGTAAATAGGACTAGAGTACATCGAATTCTTATGATTTAAAATGGCGGGAAAACCTTCAAATGCAGCGTCCAGAAGATTTATAAAATCAGATGAATAGGTCAAAAGTATCATGTTAAACGTAAATTCAATATTGTAGTTAGAACGTTTCATTGCTTATATCAAATGCAAGATCTCTTATGAAAACTGTTGTTATCACTTGAAAGGATTAAATCACCAATTAAGCTGTTATGAAAAGCATTAATATACACTAAGTCTGGACTAGTTTCAGGACAGAAGCTACACGAATTTCTGGGGGTGTGGATGGGGGTTTACAGAATAGGGAATAATGAACAAAAAATATAAAAAAATAGAGAAAAATGGACCAAAGAATAGAAAGTAATGAGTGGCTAAAATATAAAGAATAGAGAATAATGACGTACTAAATATAATGAATCGAGAAAAATGGCATAAAAAATTAAAGAATACAGAAATGAAGGACCCCATCCAGACCCTCATAAATCAAGTAAAAATAAAACATAAACACCAGAAACATGCAGATTGTGCTGTATAGCCTGTACGAACAGAACTAAATATTAGAAAACTATCGTGTTATCTCGTAATTGCCTAATAATATACAATTTAATGTTCTTGTAATACTGTATCAGTTGTTTGTGTCTGTAAAAGAATGTTTAAGAATTTGGATATTTTGTCATTGCACAGAAATGTAAAGTCAGTCCAATGTTCATCGATTACCAGCGATGGAGACAGAATGTAATACTTTTTTCTTCTTTAAAATTACAGTTTCAAAAATGTTTTAACCTTCAATAAAATATAGTTTTAATTTTAACTTATTGATGGATCTATTCAAGTCTTTGAAAATCGTGGACACAGACAAACATTATATCAAGAACAATCTGAAAGAAAAAAGATCATTGCAACGACTAATATGGAATTTCGTTATTTTTAACATTAACATTATGATTTCAATATAGAACGTCCATGAACATACCGTTACTTATTCGTAGTATCAAAAACTGGTGGTTCCGTTTTTTTTAATAAAATAGTTCAATATAAACACTACAATAGTATATCTTATTATAAGCTCAGTATTCCGGATTCAGTGCTGATAGGATTTATAGCATTACTTTCTTAAATTCTCCGTTTGTAAATTTATAAAATATTAAGAAACTAAGGATCAAACTCCCTCAAGCAATGTTTATATGAGATGGATATTAAGAAACTAAGGATCAAACTCCCTCAAGCAATGTTTATATGAGATGGATATTAAGAAACTAAGGATCAAACTCCCTCAAGCAATGTTTATATGAGATGGATATTAAGAAACTAAGGATCAAACTCCCTCAAGCAATGTGTATATGAGATGGATATTCTTTTTCAATCACGTTTGATCGTACAGCTCCTCGTGTAACTTATACCTACACATTCTTTGCCTTGACTGTTGACAAATAGAGTATTGCCCTCCTGTGGAAAATAAATCCATAAAACCTCTTCGAATGCACCTAGTATATAACGTGTTACTTTCAGTTAAAAGACAGCTTGATTTTTGTGGATAGTTGTCTTATTTGCAACCATACCACATCTTCTTATGTTTACATTAACGTAGTATTGACTTTACTGATATCATACCATCAGGTTTACCAAAACTTAAACCAATACCTTCGTATAAAAGTAGAAAAGTAAAAAAAAAAAAAAAAAGAAAAAGCAAATTATAAAAAATGTATTAATGCATACTGGTTACTTCATTTGTGTTCAAAATCTCATGTTTCATTTCACCAGATTAAAAAGCTACTAAATTGATATGCATTAATCGCTTTCAATTAAAATAGAACGTTGACGTATTTTCTTTAAGGGCATACGATACAGTTACAGGGGAGGTTATGACATTGCCAACGTAAAATGTTATTTTGGCGACGTCAAACTGTGACATATCGGGAAAAGCTGTATTTCTCGACTGATTTTTATCATTCAAACTGATTTAACTTGTAAACGAGTTCATGGACCCCTCTTTTTCAAAATGACATTCGGTTTGATTACGTATGAAGATTATTTGTACCAATTTTCATGAAAAAGTCAATAATGCAATTTTTATAATTTTGATAAATATACAGCAAAAATGACGTTTTTTTTTCTACATTCATGAACATTTGATGAATTTGAGTTATTTCTTAACAAAAGATTTCATAAATTTATAAGATACTTATATAAAACAGAAATTACAAATAATTTAAAAAAAACAGCCTGTGTTTATCTTTTAAAACAAAAAAGTTATACATTTCTGTCGGAAGGAAAAATACGTCCACCAATCCGAATTTTGAGCAAATATCTGAAATTTCGAAGTCATTTTACTCAAAAAGTAACACATGAAGGTATATTTTTTATTACATATTTGATTTAATCAGGTAAAAAATAGCCTATTTGCAAATTTTCATCAAATTTTCATTATGGGATCAAAACTGTATCGTATGCCCTTAACTTTTAAAATATTCAAATATGCATAGTGTTGCTCTTTGATGATAATCACTAGAAAATATTATGTTTCATCTGTGTTTCATGCCATTGGAAAAAAGACTTAAATTTTGTTTCAATAAATTATGTTTTTAGTCTTCATTATCAAAAGAATGACCTTTAGTTTACCTTGATACAAAACACGCAAAAGTATCAATGTAATTATCTGTCACGCAAATCTTTCTTTTGATCTCAGGAACAAAACGACCAGCAGTGCAGGAGTTCACCAAGAGTACAGCTTTACTAAAGAGGTATAAGATAGTCAAAAAGATATTCGCTACAATAACATAAAGTAAATCAGCGCATTAATTAAGGCGTTATTTGACATACACAAACACAAATAACTTGATGTATCTCGCTATTCGGAGAACGGAGAATAAGGGGTTACTGGCAGATCTTTGATTGTTTCTGATAAATTTATTCAGTACTTGTATAGAATCGGAACGAATAAGAGCTTAGAAAAATCTGTAGACACCTGTCAATTGTAAAATACTGTGTGTTGTCCTCTAAATGTCGTTCTGTTATTTTTTGTCATTTGGTTGCTGTCTCGTTGACGCCTACTCCACACCTCCTGTAATTCATACAATTACACGCTGGCGCAGACACCAAAAAAAACAAATCACAATACATGCATTGTTATAGTTAACAAATAAATATGCAGCTAGCTAGTTCTGGTGTCTAGCAGGGACATTAAGTTTTTCTCAAATCCAATCCAGTCTTAGAAAGTGTACACATATATGCATATGAAGTTACAGAGAAATATACGCGAGTCAGTATTGTTGAAAGCAACTTTATCTTACCTCGTATGCATTTCTACTTTTAGGAATATCATTGGTTAAAAGCGACCGCGTAAAGGCCGTGTATATTTAATATGAGGTAAGTATGCGTGGTTTACTTTAATACTCGGTCAGTAGTGGTGTTACGTCCCTTCATAAAAACAACACGGCGTCGAGGAAAAATCTGAAACGTTTCACCCGGACAACAGATGAAGAAATTGATGATGAACGATTGAAATAAATGCATATTAAAACATATTAAAACCTAACAAGTTGTTATTGCTGGCATTTGTTTTTGTATAGACTAATGGAAGTAGACTTGATCACTTTGATAGACCACTAGTCTAAATGCCACATGTTAAGATAGTTGGTAAGATAAATTCGTTACACTGCTAGTGACCTAATACGATATATATGGGGTCAATAAATTCCATATGGGTTCGCTCTCATCCCATATGGAATTTACTGACCCATTATATATCGTATTAGGTCAATAGCAAACTGTGTAACTAATAATATCAAGAGCTTCTTTTTTTTTTTTTTTGGGGGGGGGGGGGGGGGGGGGGATATGTAATTCCAACGAGATGGAAGCTATTTTGTCAACTTATTTCTGTATTTGATTCCATTCTTGTATATTCACAACAAGTGAGAGCACATGTTACATCTTCTAGTTTCAAAGAGTCCATATACGGACCGCTGGACTTATTAAAGAGAACTTCAACTTTATTGTAAATAAAACCCAGATTTTGACAAAAGTTTCACCAGCTTACATTAATTAGTCTTTTCTTGAAAAATATCCCATTGAACTTGAGATTAAGGGTAACACAGATTCAGTCAATTCTGTCTCATATCTTGACTAACATACAGAAGTTGACAATGATGATCGGTTGAAAGTAACTTTTACGACAAAACAGATGATTTAAGCTTTCCTTTTGTGAACTTTCCGTTTCTAGCAACAGTTCTGCAACGTCTGCACGTGAAGTATACATCTACTATTTGATCTACCTAATCGAATAGATAACATTTGACTGTATTCGGCAATTCTTTTGGAATTTTGTAGTATTTTGTGAACGAAATGAGCGTCTGGCGCGCGCAAATTTTAAGCCTGGTACATTTGATGAGTCTTTTTTATACGATATTCTAGAACTTGTGTTTGCTTTAAAGAAAGCGGATTGGTGCTACAAAGACTTCTTGTTGGTGAAGATGGAGTCGTCCCTTCGAAAAATTTACGGATGGCACTTGATTCGGTTGACGGTCATTGAATATCTGTGTAAAAGACGAGCACGGATATTTTCCCCAACTATCGTTGCAACAATCCCGTCCATTTTCCCACTAATTTTACATCAAGGAATAACTATTTGAATTTGAATTTACCATAAGCATACGATATAGATCAGGATCTATCTATCCTTCTACGGACAACACGAGATCGTCTCCGGTTTTTGCAGTTTTAGATCTTCCAACTAAATCCCGTTAAATTGATGTTTTGTTTTTATTTTTTGAAGACTGACCACTGACTTATTTGAACGATAGCCATATAAAAGTACAGAGTACATTCATTTACTCCTGTAGTGTTAGCTCTTGAGTTGTTCGTTAAGCAGCCAATGTATCGTACCTACTTCTCTTAAACGGTTGTTCTCATTTATTGAGCATACTTATCTGTGCTGAAACCATTCAATGTTGTCAATAGCACCTACCAATTGACATCTAAAATTACTGAAAGAAAAAAATGTACGCTTTTTGCAGCATGATTCAATACCGAGGCAAAGACGTCTACTAAAGTCGAGATGGCTTTGTTGAGTACTCCATGGTAAACCTTACGGGATCAGATAATGGTTACATTCTTGCAGTACTCTAATGCCTATCTGTCTAGTTATTTGTTTTTCTTTATTGGTACACTGTATCACATTTTTGTGCCATGGAAATATAGTTTCTAGGAGATTGATTAATTGATTGTATGGTGTTTAACGTCATTTTCAGAATTATTGGCTATTTTGTGGCAGCTAGGTTTTATTGGTGGAGGAAGCCGGGGAGAACCAACGACCTTCGGCAGAAAAACTGGCATTCCTAGTTAATGTTAATTAAGATTGGAGTCGAACGCATCTGCCACCTGAAGGGTTCGAACTCACAACCTCAGTGTTGACAGGCTAGTAATACAGTAGATGAACTACTTAGACCACTCGGCCACCAAGTCTCTGCGAGAGCTGATTTATGTATAGAATGATAATATTCAAAGCAGATTATCTTCAATCATTTAACTGATATTGTCCATGTTATTGATATAGTAAACCACAAAATGAGAATAAATATTTGTTTATAACTGAATTCGTTGTCAATAAACGGTTCATTTGTAACGAAAACAAATTTTCATGTTTTTTAGTGTTTCTGGTTGCTTGGTTTTTTGTTTTTTTTTGGTGATTGTGTTTTTGCGTTTCAGGTCATAGGCAACAGTTAACTCCATTCAAGACGTCAGGGGTGTTAACTCTTAATAGAAAAAATATAAAAGGCAATTTTGTGCGCGTCTCAATCTACATGGAATAGATTCATTGACTCAGTTTGTTCGTTTATTTTTTGTCATGGTACTAGTATTGTTTTTACAATCTATGGTTTCCTGATGCTTCGTTGTTATTTTCTCCCTCTTTTCTTAGATGTCAGAATAAATGCTACTGTTGTGCTCAAGCGAAATTATTATTGAGTCGAATCATGAACAGAAGAAAAAAATAAAATGTAAAATTGACGATGTGGCAATATTCTAGTTTGTACTGTAAACAATATCTGATAAGAAATTATATAGATACTTATAGTATAATATTTATAGATCACCTCGGGGTATTTTTCCTCTTTCAATTGTTTGTCTAGCTGCTTTTTCTTTCTTTCTGGTTTCTCTCTTGTGTGTATTTTATATAGTTTTTTATTCATATTGTATTATGCAAAATGATTATTTCGTGTACAGATATTTAAAGCAAGTCCACCAATGTCTTAGTATGGAGATGGTTCAGTGCCAAATAAGCATTAAACCCCGCTACTTCATCGATGTGTCTAGACAAAGTCTGGAGTCTACAATTCAGTGGTTGTCATTATCTGTTGTCAACCATAATTTTTTTTCTCCTTTGCTACTCGATTGAATTGTTTCACATTTCGTCATGCCATGGCTTTTTATAGCGTACTGTATTGCATGGGGTTTGCTCATTGTTAAAGGTCATCCACTGACCAGTAGTTGTTTACATCCTCATCCTTTGATCTCAGGTGGATAGTTGTCTTATTGGAAATCAGACAACTTCACCTTATTGTTATACTAGGTCATCTTCTTCTGATGTTATACGGATTTGCCGTGTATTACTTCCTATTGATTACTAAAATTACAATCGAATTGCTTGTAATAGAAGGATAATAAACTGTTAGAAAGTATAGAGTGCTAACGATTGGAAGTAGCTATTATTATTGCAGACCAGGTCATTATTGTAGATCAAGAAGTAAATCATGAGTGACAAAGCCTATTTAATTTGTTTGAGACGGTTATATATTTAAAATTAACCCTATTTTTAGAGATATTACTGAAACCATGTTATATTTTACGTTTATCCAATAAAATAATACCAAAAGTATTTACCATCATATTCATGTAGTGTATGAAACTACTACAATATAAATATAGATTCTACCACTGCATCGAGTGTGATACGATATTTATCCACTCGAGACAGTTAAATTTTCAAATTTAAAACGCGAGGCTCGCCGAGCGTTTTAAATATTTAAAATTTAACTGTCGAGAGTGGATAAATATCGTATTACACGAGATTTGGTGAGGGAATCTGTTTCTCTAATGATTTTCAAACAATACGCAGGCACACTTATTCCTTCTTTTCGAATGATCTGCAAAAAGATGTGTTCTTTCTATGTGACGTCATCAGGTATGGTCGCCTTTTTTCATGCAGTCACAATAGGAAATTCAGAGGAAAGCAAGAAAATTCGACGTCATGATCGGATTTTAACCAATGAAGAACTGAGATCAAACGAACCACACGTTGATTAAATTTTTTTATACAATGGGTGCAGAAAGGAATAAATCGACGAAGAATTAGAGAAGAACCATTATCTGCCTCCTTGAAAACATGAACATAGTAAAAGTCTGCAAGCCTTTCGAAATAATGTTAGATTTGCTGATAAATGAAGAGGGTGATATGAGAGGAAAAAAGTCCGTTGTAATGTCACTATACTGCCATTAACATTTATGGATTACCATAGCTTACTCAAAATGAAGAGCATGAAGTCCGATCCCAACACTAGAGTAAAAACATAGAAACTATTAATTATGATATCTAACAGGCAAGTTTTTATTTTAACATCAATAGGATGTTATTAGATATAAAGCTTTTGAAGTTTTGTGAATTTCAATTTAAAGAGGACAAAATATGGCCCGACTCTACACAACACGCATTAATCTATTGGTGTGTATTGAGATGATTACTTTAGGTAATGTAAAAACAGTTAAGCCAAGTGATATCAGAACATAGAATTCTGAAAAATGCACACTGTTTAAACTGCTTACAAAGATTGTGTCTTATTTCTTTTTTTGGCAGAATAATAAATTGAAAGACTTGATGAATGAAACTAAAGGAACCGGTAATAGAGGGACAACTTACAAATAGATAAAGTACTTTAACTTCATCAATACGGTATATTATAACTTATTATTCATTTGTCTGTACATTTTGAGTATGTTTTTATGTTGTATATCGGTATCACAAATTTAATTGTTTTGTTGTACGGATTTTATCATACCCTCTTTCTGTACTTTTTCTTCAGCTGATCAAGATCTCAGGAAGCTATACCACATGTTCATGTGTTCGAGCCACGAACCTCGTCAGTAATTGTCTTTTGTTTCATCTCCATGTTTAAATTTGTCATTAATGGGTACAATGTAGTCTCTAGAATTATTCACATCATTTCTGCACGAAGCTGGCGATCTAAGAACTTGACATAATATTGAATAGACACTTTTGTGGGGGAGGTGGGATCAATTTAATCTTGTCCTTATGGTATATTAAAATTTGATTAGTGCCTGTGACGTATACTCCATACGTTTGTTTTGTTCATTATAAATATTTACAAGTTCCGTGAAGGACTCAACTGCACATAACAAAATCGAACTGTACTTGATCAACATTTAATCTTATTGTTGACACTGCATTAATATTTTTTAAAAAGTTTGAAAATTGACAAGTGCCGATTTTTTAAAAACCGAATAACTTTAACCGGAAAACAAAATTTGGATCGTATTTGGAAATAACAGGTTAATTGTTAATTGCGTGCGTTAGGATGTTGTGGGAACAAAAGAGTCCACTTCATTTTCACTTGCAGTAGCCTTAAGGCTTTCTGTAACTTGGCTTACTTGATACAAAAATATTATATCCGCCGCTAATTGGCCGTTTCATCGGAAATAGATTCATGCATTCAATGTTTAAACACTTAAAAATGTGTTTTAAATTGAAATGATAGAACAATGGTGGCTAATATACTTTTGCCTTGATGTATTAAATATAAGATTGTTTGTTTGATACCCGTGGATAGAAATTTAATTGATAATGTGTTTGAACCCGAGAGGAAAACAACAACACCAAAAAAAAAACCTGAAGCTAAGTTCTAGAGAATTAACTTTCATACATGAACAAAATACCATAACAATAAGGATGTTGAATAACTGCTTACTTCTACGTCATTTAGTGTGTGGTGGAGATCTTGTCTCATTGGCAACTATACCACATCTTCTTCTTTTTATGTTAACAAAAACATCAAGCCGCATACATAAAACAATTTAGTGAAGATAAGATGTGTTGTGTGACAACTTATTGCTTAGCATCACAGTGGGAAGCAATTATTTTCATACGATATCACGCCATCTTGAAATTATTACGTAACATCGATTCTCATTGGTTATTGAGAGAAATATTTGCAAGAATAAGATTTAAAATTGGAAACATGTCCTGGACAGGAGAAGATATTAAATACGGACCTAGTTACAGTATGGATATTCACGATCCGATCCGATACCCGATCAATGAACACTTATGCCTTTAATGATTTACCTTGCTATATAAATTCGTGTTGATAAATTAAAAGAGAGACACAGATCAAAAAGTTTATGAGTGCTCATTTGACTATATTTGCATATACACCAACACTTGAATACATATAACCTGCAGTGATATTCAAGAAAATTGTCATAATACGTGTATTCCATGTTATAAATCGAAATGATGATATAAAAAACAGCTACGTCAACACAACATGATACCACCCTACGTCAAGACAACATGATACCCCAGAATTGTGCATTAAAATTTTTGTGAGAAGATTTGAAATATGTATGCATCTAATAACAACTTAGTAACATTTTTGTGTAAGAAAACATGCATGAAGATATCAAAATGCAACTAAATATTGCGTCAAAATTGACTGTTAAAAGTCCCATAACGTTATGGAACGACAAACTGTAAATTTTTTAAATCCAAAGCGAGTCTAGATTCGCCAATACCAATAACAGTGTAAAGTTTGTAGGTAATCCAAACAGTTTAGATCTAGAATATGCAAAGTAGAATATTACCAAAGTCCCATAACTGTGGAAAAACAAATAATTAATTTTCAAAATCAAACGGTAACTCTGGAATGACGACACATAATAATGTTAAGATCAAAAGGAAGTTTTCGTCTGTTATTCCTTCTGATCCGTTTTAGTTTCGTGGGGATATTAGTTAAGGCAAATTTAAGTTTTTGTAGTCTGGAAGTATTCATGGACAAACTACAGTATACCATAATACACTCATCTAAGACGGGCTTATAAGACCACACTTATGAGTATATGCACAAAGAGAATACATAACATCTTTATCGTACTCAAACAACCACGTAAACCACATCTTACTTAAAAATATGATACGGCAAAGCACTCCAAAGCTTGTTAGAAAGCTAACATTTGTATTCCTTAATTATACAAGTTTATGTAGAAGAAATAATATACGGTGTTTTATTATTAAAAAGGAAAATACGGGCTTAATCAGTTAATAAGTGGGAAATGCACATTGTAAGATTTTGTTGAACAATTGATGAGCTTTGTTTTAATGATAAGACATATCAATATTGTCTAAATCTAATCTCTCCCGATGAGCTAATCTTAAGGACACTCAAATAACACCAAACTATGTTATAACACAAACCGTTATGTCAAACGAAATAGTTTAAGATTTGATTTGTTCATTTTTCTTTGTGGTGAGTGACAATATACTACCATTATGTACCTATGTATGTATGTGTACAATGTACCATACTTAATTTTCTCCTACCTCAGTACCCACTACAAGCAATTCCTTCGGATAACTTAATCCCTGCCCCTTAAAATGCCCGATTAGAATAGTAGATAATACGTTATAGCTCCAGATGTTGCAAACTTACACGAACAAGAATGAAAATCCGTTTTTAGAAATTTGAAAATTTTTAATATAAAGTCAAGAGAGTTTTCTATCAGATTTCGCATGCTTGATAATCAAACGGCCAAGACATTATTCTATAATGGCATGAAATAAAAGAAAAACCAGCAGGAAACAATAGTACACATGCTATGGAAATTGATGGCTTTCGGTAATTTGATATTTGAATTACATCATTGAGAGTTTTAACATGTCATTTTATATAAAGATATTCAAATGTTGATAATGTTAAGTACAAATTCTTTAGTTACAATTTTCTAAGAATATTAGCAACACCTGTTTTTGTTTACATAATGTTTTTTTTCTGCATTGAATTTTGTATCTTTACGTAATTCTGTGCAAATGGATTAAGGTTTGTTAATTATTTATTGCATCAGGTCTAAGTGCGCAAAACGATTCGAATATCAATTTTAATTATAAATCAATTGTTTACAGAACAATTAAATGTCTTTCCATTATGAGATTGGTGGTTTTAAAAAGAAAGATGGACAATTAGGGTCAGGGTTTAGTAAATGGGCTATGTCTAAGATTTTAGTAGAATTTTGCATACCATTTTGTGTCGTTAGTCTATAATCGAAAATCGAAAAAAAACTATAAAGTATAATCTATCTCTTTATTTAAAAAAGGGTGACATTTTGTATAGAAAGCACATGAAATCGGGAAACTAGTGCCTGTGTCGCTCACCTGCATCTTCAACAATGACCACTTTTTAGCAAAAATAACCATTAAAGGTTATCAACTCTAAAAAGAGTAAACTGACAATATAAGTCATGTTGACATATTTGTAGATCTTATCCTGCTGTAATTTTTCCTTTTTAAAGTTTCTATTTATCTATCTGAAAAATAAAAAAAAGTAAAAATTATGAGTAGATCTCGTCTTGCTGATCATTTTTGCTGGTTTAAAGTTTCTATATATCTATTACAGTTTTCAAGATAATAGGCAAACATGGGAAAATTGTCAGTAATTCCTTTCAGTAGTCGAATTTCAATTTTGATTATGTTGACTTATTTGTAGATCTTACAAAATGTATCTTGCTGATCATTTTTGCTTTTAAAGTTTCTATTTATCTATTATATTTTTAGATATAAAGCAAAAACGCAAAATTTGGTAAAAATCTTCATTCATTTGAATTGATTTTTAAATACCGTTAAATTCCATTGCAAATCCTATATATTTAGTATGATACGGAAAAATATCGACATGGTGATATGCAGAATGGACGGCATAGTACTACATAAACATATATGATTTGTATTAAAGGGGCATTAGCTACGAGAAATAAAAAAATAAAATATGATTTGTTTTTGTTTTTGTTAAAACTTTAATGAAAGTGAAATAATGAAATAATAATTCGCTTTTAGCAGCCAATTTGGTTCTATTTTGTACAATTAAGCTAGAAACATCGCTGATGAATTATTCACTTGCAAGTGAATAATTCGACCTCATTGATTCCGTATTCATGTGACCTTCAATTTAACCACTTACCTGGAGATGGGTTACGCATGTATTCAGCTATTAAAAAGATTGAAATGTCAACATCCAAATTGAAACAAGGATGAACCATTTGTTTGACTGATTCTTATACAGGTAAAAATGATGATAAACATATTTTAAACCTGCAATATGAAATCAAGCAGACTAAAAAAATCCAATTGCACGTGGACACTATCTGTTTATATCTTTATTCATGTTTATATGACCGTTGGCAGTCTTAGGAGATCATTTCGATGGTTAATAAGATGGCGTCTAGATAAAGATACACACGACATGTTGATACGTATTATCGAGTTCATGCATTGTTAATTGTTTAATTTATACTTTTTTTAATTTGAATATACGTTTTAGTATGTTATTACTCAAATATGTGAATTTAGGTCAAATCGGTGAACATGTATTCAACAGATAATGCCCTTTAACATATTTAATTGTTTTGCTATACCATGTATTTCAATTTTACACTCTTCTTCCTCGTTTTTTCCCCTCTATTTCAAATCTACGGTTTTGTTGGAAATCGACTGAACTGAGAGAGAGTTAAAAGATTCACAACAAAGGGACTGTCTGACGCAGAAAATCTAGTCTTTCAAAAATAAATCAATAATACCAGTTTTGACAAAATCAACATTATTCAAAGTTGATAAAGTATGAGACAAGCAAATTGATATTGAATCTATTACAAGTTTATGCGCACCAATATCTACATGTTTCCACGTTATTGTTATTACTAAGTCTACCCTTTACATATCATACGATTGAGGCCGTTCAAATTCAAAATAAAGATTTGTTTTATTATCCTAAATATAAGTATCTTTTGAAGGAAAATTCAATAAACAACTAACAAACTACAAATTTTTTAAATATTCACTATGACTTGGTTTGGGTTGCCGGTTTACTTCTTTTAATTTACGGGCAGCTAAACTTTATTGAAGAATTCCCAAGAGTAGCACTGCGCCCTAAGCATTCTCCGACGCTGTACAACTGCTGAAGTAGATTTCCGTAGAACTAACAAATGAAGTACATGCATTTAGTATAAAATGTATAAGATGTAGAAATGCATACTTTTACCACATTCATACTAAAGTCTATAAACTTACATTGATGCTTTTATTACAGTACACATGTCAAGATGTCGGTTTTTGTAAAAATCAGACGGGATAAACTATATTAAGTCACGCTAATGATATGTCTCAATAAAGTTGATAGATTCTTAATCATCTTGATTTGTTTTGTTGGTATTTATGTCAAAGACATCCTCCCAACTGACAATTTGTTTGAATTGCGAGAAGCAATACAATGCAAATCTTCCTGGTTTTTCTGAATAAGTATATGAACATCAACAACTTCCTGATCAGCTGTTCATGAATAATCAACATACTTTCTGTCTGCAAATCTCGTTTAGCTTACACTCACGTGTTGCAAAACAATTTGCTTAGTAGGATGAATGCACTTGAAAAGCAATTTGGTTTTTAATAAATCTTTTGAGAAATATTATTTGTCAGACATTTGATGACACTACATAGGAAATAGCTGAGAGGTTGTAACGTCCAAAAGAGGTCTGTTAATTTAGTCCTTTTTTATATTATTTTCGCCTACATAATTCAAGTTTTCTGAAACTTAATTGACACAATTGTGAGACGGAATTTGCCTGTTATTGGTAAAATAACATTAATATTAGAAAGATGCATAAGGAGTTCCTTTTAAAAAAAACTTTTGCATATCCATATCTGGAAAATATTCCTACCACTGATGTTTGCCTTCGTCCCGATTCCTTTACTCCGAAAATGAAATATATTACACATAATTAACTATAAATATATATTTTGTGAACTTTGATAAAAATATTCAACTAAACAATATTTACACAAGGAGAATTTATTAAAACGTGTATTTCATGAAAAGAAGGGAAATGAAATGTTTTACTTTTAACCAAAAACGTCTTTTTCTCTTATCCCAATGATATCTATTATTATTATTATCATTACTACGGCGGTACAAAGTATTTAACTCTGATAGAGAAAAATAAATGTTTAATTTTAAGTAAATATCTTGAAGCATTCTTCATGTCAGCTTTGAGATAGTTTTGAAATAAATAATTGTGTGTTGTCATTATGTTTGTTGATATTTTTTCATGTTTTGATGAAATATATTGAACCTTTTGTGGTGAAGCATTACATAGGTTATGCCTGTTGCTCAATACAATTCTATTTATTTTAAATAAATTGTTGTTTAAACATAAACATGGCTTTTTAATTTTGAAAATATTTGTCATTTTCATATTATTATTAGCGAAAAGAAAGATTTGTTTTATTCTAACAATACATATTTACAGTACATTAATTTATTCCATCTTAAGTGAGTGTTAGAAATAATTTTCTAAAATCCGCAAATATTTACGTGTAATTTTTATTACTCTGAATTGCACATGTATATCTTTTATCAGTTGTTCATATTACTTTCTTTTACTTACTCTGTATAGTAACACTATTGTTAAATGTTAGACTCAAACCACAGTGAACGTTTACTTCTAATACCCTAGATGACTTTGGATAACTTCAAGAAATATCTAAATGAACTGTTTACCAAGAATTCAACTGTTTTACTAACAATCCTTGTGCCATTGAACCTTTTTTTTTTTAACTTATTTTCGTGATTAGTTTTGCTTTTGGAAAACTAAAATTTCCTAAAATTTCATTTCTTGTATGACGACCTGTATATCGTTAACCAGTATAATCACAGTATATCTACTTTTAGCGCAGACGCATTTATACACAAAATCGTCTGTTCCGCGTTATGCCCATCCATCTTATCTATACGACCAGGTGAACTAAATTGTTGACAGTCAAACCCACGTTTTACGTAGGCCAATCTTCGAATACAACACGGTTATTATGATGCAAAATAAACAAATCAGTCCATTTCAGTTATTATTTCGATGTAAAATGTTTATAATACGAAAATTACGCGAAATGATGTTATCATCTATGATGAGTTTATGATAGGTCGATGCTACTGCTGATGGAAGATTTCTCCCCGAGGGTATCATGAGCTAGTAGTCAACACTTTTGTGATGACATGAATTGTCATTGATTTGATCATATTTATAAATTAACTGTTTACAAAACTTTGGATTTTTAGAAATACTAAGGAATTTTTACACCAGGAATATATTACTTTAGCTGTATTTGGCAAAACTTTTTTGAGTTTGGATCATTAATGATCTTCATTTCGTACTTTATTTGGCCTTTTTAACCTTTTTTATTCGAGATTCAATGATGATTTTTTTGTGGACGAAACGCGCGCCTGACGTATAAAATTTTAATTCTTGTATCTATGATGAGTCTATGTCACATTCAGATCCACATCCTCATGCCATTTGCAATAATCGTTGAACAACGTCGTGTAAAATTCAGTAATAAGACATTTGAGACGGTAATGACTCTGAACACTGTATAATATCCAAATGTCAAACAAAGAACCACAAACTCTGTAAACTGTTGACAACGGATGCTCGATTTACAAGTAATTTGACTACAAAATCTTACTTCATCAGGAGTTTCGATGATTTGAATTGTAAATCGAGTTATCTTGTTTACCGATTTTACTGTAACCTTTGTGGATTGGTATATGTCGGTGAACCAAACGTAAGTCTAAACGAAATGATGTGTGGCCATATGTCAGACATTTACTATAATTCAAATGACATTGTTTTTCAATAATCAGTTTGATCATTCATTACTTTCATCATCGACAAAACATACCACAGGACTAACAGTCCTCATGATCATCTTGCAACTCTCCTCTTGCGACAAAAGAAAGACTAATAGATTTTAGAATAGTAACTGACTCACCATATTATTGCAAAGACAAAATATATGCTATAAGTATTTTATATGGTAAATTCCGTAGCTCGGGAACATGATGACTATTTTCAAAGCAGCTCTTCGGCATAAAACATCCATTGTTATCGTCATTATAGATTAACTACTCTCCGTACGTGATGTCCTTTTGGATGATGTTCTGCCATTTGTACAGATGAATTATGATTCATAACATCAACACGAAGCTACATTTACTACCCCTTTCGAAACTTCATTCTCTTTACAAATTATATTTGGAAACGTCTTTTACAAATTCTTATTCTAACATATACAAACTGACAGCTATCATTAGGTATAATGCCCATCAGCGACTATGCGTACCGGTTGGCATGGGAAAAATGTAAGGGAGAAAAAATTCTGGATGCCATCAATTTAGGCAATTTCCTTCATCATCAATCAGTTAAGTTATGTATAATGCATAATTTAAAGTGTTTCTTGTTGTATAATACACTGAGGGGTGTCAGAATTGATCAAATGAAAGACCGACCGTAAGGAGGTCTTTTTTTGGGCAATCCTGACACCACGAGGTGTGTTATACAACAAGAAACGCCTTAAACTATGCATTATCTGAATTATATACCTTCAAAAAATATTATTTTCTGCAAAGATTTCCAGGAATGTATCCTATTTTACTGATCACTTTGAAGTGGGTTATTCTTTTCTTTAACTTTTAGGTATAACAACGCCTTACGGCTTATTTTTAATGTATAATAAAACTCACTAATTAATCTAGATTCATGTATAAACGTTAGAAATCACTGTCCAGTTACATTATAAGTATAGGTCGGTCAATTTAAAACGTATCAAAACGTATCAGATACCTTGACGTACTATCTAGAAATATACTAAAATAATATGACCATGATTTTGAACTCATTTTAGAGAATAACGGGTCTTGGGGAGGGATAAATCCTACTTTGTAAAAAATCAATCTGAAACTGACATTTTCAAGATGCTTGATTTCTTGATTGACAACATATTTGTTACGTTTGGAGGACGTGTTTTTCAACAAAAAATCGTCAATCCCATGGGAACCAACTGTGCACCTCTTCTTGCCGACTTCTTGCAGAAGTTGCAGGAACTTCTTAAGAAAAAAGAAAAGAAGTTAGCAATATCCTTTAACTTTTCTTTCCGCTATATAGATGATGTTCTCTCACTAAATAATCAAAATTTGGTGACTATGTTGAACGCATCTACCCCATCGAACTTGAGATAAAGGATACAACAGATACAGTTAAGTGTACCTCATATCTCGACTTACATCTAGAAATTGATAATGAGGGTCGGTTGATAGCAAAGCTTTACGACAAAAGAGATGATTTCAGCTTACCAATTTTGAACTTTTCATTTCTATGTAGCAACATTCCAGCAGCGCCTGCAAACGGAGTATATATCTCCCAGTTGATACGATATTCCAGGGCTTGTATTTCCTATCATGATTTCCTTGATAGAGGGTTGCTGCTCACAAGAAAGCTATTAAACCAAGAGTTCCAAGTTGTGAATTTAAAATCATCCCTTTGTAAATTTTAATGACGCCATCACGCGTTGGTTGACCGTTATACTTTCCGTTTCACATATGATAGCGGATATGTTCCTACTGTCGTAACTACAATCCCGCCTCCTTTTCTCGAATGTGACCTACCGAATTAGACTTATTACCGGGTTTGTACTAACACGAGCAACACGACGGGTGCCACATGTGGAGCAGGATCTGCTTACCCTTCCGGAGCACCTGATATCACCTCCAGTTTATGGTGGGGTTCGTGTTGCTCAGTCTTTAGTTTTCTATGTTGTGTTTTGTGTATTATTGTTTGTCTGTTGGTCTTTTTCTTTTTTAGCCATGGCGTTCTCAGTTTATTTACGACTAATGAGTTTGAATGTCCCTTTGGTATCTTTCGCCTCTCTTTTATTTGGTCCCCTTTTATCAAGTCTATTATTTCAAAAAGAAAGTACTGCATGTTTATTAATAAACATGCCAGGAAGTGAAATATAACGATTTTTGTAGAATTTTGCTAATGAAACGCATGTATTATATTTAAGAACCTGATCTGAATAGTACATTTGACATTTTTTTTATAATTGTACACCCATGGCCAGTCTTGCTGTCTTTTTACTGTGATGCATTGAATGATTTTTACTGTCTTCATGTCATTGCCCCATATCAGATCTTTGTAACAAGAGGCTACATCAGTCAGTGATAGAACCCCCTTTTCGAAAAACACCATCATCGATTATCTTGAAAACAAATGTGTTAAATGTTTTAGGTTCCCATTAAATAAAGATTTTTGACACGCAACATAGACTTAAAACTCGGGATCAAATGTTTTATATATATATATATATATATCTTGATTTGATACGTATACGTCAACGTATCTGATAGAAGTGGGGTACGTTTTAAAATGACCAACCTCTAGTGGTATATATAGTATTTGCACGAAGAAAGAAGCAACTTAATTGTTAAGATGTACGAAAAATACAAGACACTTTGTAAATAATTTATCATATAATCTATATAAAAGGGGTGCTGTGTTCTTTTCTGTTGTTTCATGACATTTTATTGCAGAAAAGCAGACTATTTTTTCAAAAATTGAGAATCAGGATGAAACATTATAGCCAACCTTTTAAAGAACGTGGCTGTTCCCCTGTAGAAAATAGGAATATTTTGTCATTTAGTAGAGAAAAGGGTATTTGTTTCAGCCTAATACACAGAGGAAAAATTATTTCTGCCTAACTGTTTTTAAAAGTGTCAAAGATAGAAAATTGTACAATGAAACCAAATTGGCAACAACACACGGATTGAATATTTTAGTAATCTGTAGTTTTGCATTTTAATCAGGGAAAATAATGACCTGACACATTTCAGTGAAACTTGGTATGGTCTAGGTTGTTCCTTCAAAAGAATGCCCTGTCGTTCTGAAAGGAAATAACTCCATATAGGTATATAAATCTAAAATATCTCCCTACTTTGAAGATAAGTCGGTTCTTATCATCTCTTAGACCTAAACCAAACCTTTTGCGACTAAACTTTTCAACTGGAAAGAATTAATACAGGATCTCAATATTGATGACTTCAAGTCTGAACATGCTGTTTGCACTTATGCTAGTTCCCCATAATATTTACGTTATTACTGTTGACCTAACATAGTCAACAACACTTCTCTGCAAAACGTGTTAACAAAAGGTCTGACATACCGTCAACCTTTATCCATTGATTGGAAACACATTTTAAAATTCGAATGCATTCAGTCGAGGATTATGCTGGGCAATGTGATTAATGAGACAAACACTGTAGATGTCTTGCTGTAAAGTCGTTTATTCAAATTATAACAACTTAAATGGTCTATGAGCACTTATTCAACTTCTATCATGAAAGACCTAAATGTTGCTAAACACCTATTCTTCCTCCGTGACAAATATGTTGTTTCCCCACATATAATCGTTTTTATGTTTGAATAACATTACATAAACTGCTTGATAAAAAAAATTAGGTATTGACAATTCACTTGGAAACTCGACATATACCCGCACAACACTTACCAACGGTAAATCTTGAATTATAATTGGTCTGTTTTTAATCCTTTAGAATTTCAAACAGAGGAGCACAACTGGATCTTCCTCACTTTATTGGATACCTATATTACATAAGTGTTCTTACAAACAACGATATATTGCTGGGCTTGTCGAGTGCACCAATAAACCTCTTTCCAAGCTATTTTTATCAGCAATCAAAGTTGTTCTTTAAAGTTATTCTGAAAATACTTACTCAGATGTTAATCAGATGCTGATACAAAAACATTCCAAGATCTGTTAGAATACATAAATTCAGAGTCTTTTTAAAATTCCAATAGTATTAAAACAGAAGTCCTTTCTAACCTTTACACTGGGATTTCTCATTCTAAACTTAAAATGAGATTTAAATATGTGTTTTTCAACTGCCAACGTATAATAGAAAAGTAAAATGAAAAAATACCAAACTCCAAAAAAAATTCAGAACGGAAAGTCCTTTATAAAATGGCAAATCAAAAGTTCAAACACATCAAACGAATGAAAAACAACTGTCATATTCCTGACTTTGTACAGGCATTTCCTTATGTATAAAATGATGGACTAAACAAGGTTTTAAAACTAGCTACTGTTAACCTCTCACTTGTATGACATTCGCATAGAATTCCATTATATTGACAACAATGTGTGAGCAAAACAAACCGACATAATAGGTAAAAATGTCAAAAATTGGGGAACAGCAGTCATCATTGTAATATAATCTTAATCACTTCAAAAATAAATAACTATTTCAACAAAGAAAAACAAAATGGCATATAGACACTCTTTAGACAAGAGTACAAAATTGACCATAGCACAATAACACAATGGCGGGATGTTTAAGTACCAAGCCACGCTAAAGTATATTACCGAAAATGGACTAAACGGTAAAGGTTAAAAATGTACAAGAACAAATAAAACAATAATACACGTAATTAAGATAATAAACAACGTCAGTACCTAGAATTTATACTTCAAGACCATCATGTATTATTTGTGAAGTTGATACGGAATATTTACTAACAAGGTCTTGGTATCTTATAATGAATTTCAGTTTTGAAAAACGACGAGACGTTCTTTGATTCATCAACTTCTTAGACACTGGTTGCGTTTTATAAAGTCTGAGTGGCAGCTGCAAGCTCTTGAATACCAAATGAGTTGGGATGTGTATATCCCATATGCAAGTGAAGTTAGTATATTTTGATTTAAAACATATTTTATTCATAAAGATATGAAAAGGATTGAGTAACAGGTACAGCCTATAAAAGCTCTCATCATATTACATGTACAATGTATAAATCAAACATTAACAACTGTATTTAAAATAATACAATATAGTGGGAAATGCATGCTACTTATGAGCACACACAAGCAAATATATATTTACAGTGTTAATTACTAAATGTAAAGTATATTTAAGTATGTAGGAAATTAATCATTATTTATTCAAGTACCTTGAGACATGTAAATATCTTTTATAAGTCATAAGAAATATTTATATAAGGTTTGGAAGAGACACTAAGCTTACTTAGTGGAAAAAAGGAATTAATGTTGAATTGAAAAAAAGGAAAGAAATGAGAAAATAAATACATAAACACATAAATAAATAAATAAATAAATAAATAAATAAATAAATAAATATAAATATATATAAATAAAACAAAAATAAAGAAAATTTCAAACAAAACGGTGAGTATCATTGATAAATTTTTGAACAGATTAAAAAATACCAATATTCATATCATATGAAGATAATCTGTTTCCAAAAAGTAATAAATCAACATTTATGTCAATATTATCAACAATGGAGTAAATAGAATCAAATAAAATCTGTATATCATCAGTGTACTTAGGGCAAATAAAAAAGAAATGCTGGTTATGCTCAACAGGGTGATTACAGTTTGCACAATTAGTGTTAAGAACTGATTAAACAAATGAGATTTTAGGTTGCTAGTATTATTTCTGAGTTGAAAATGACTTATATTATGTTTCCTTATCCCATAATTTAAAGTTTTAAATATTTCTTCAGTCCTATGAAACTTGTCCAGTCTACCTCTAAATATACACAAACTTGGGGATTTTTGTATACATAGAGGAAGACTATTCCAAAGTCATATAATGGAAGGAATGAAACTATTAAAGTAAGAGCTAGTTCTAGCAAGAGGAGGGTGAACTATATTATTTTCATTCTTCAAGGTATAAGGGGTTTGTAAAGGAAAATATGGCTGGACTAACTCATATAGGTATGCAGGTGTCATCCCATTTAATATTCTATAAAACAGAATAAGCTTATGTTTATTCCGTCTATCCTCCAGAGTATCAAATCCTAATTCAATATAAAGTTTTTGTCTTGAGGAATTACGCCGGAGTCCAGTAATAATTCTAGCAGCTTCTATTTGAATATTTTCAAGAAGCTCAGACTCGTGCTAGGAGCAATTTCCCCCAAACAACATCACCATACTCTAATATAGGTATAATAAAAGCATAATAAATACGTATAAGTGAATTCCTGTCTAATAAATGTTTAACTTGTCGGAGCACAGATAAACGAGAGCATGCTTTTTTATAACTATTATCAATATGTGTGTTCCATGAAGCTGATGACTGAAATGTTATCCCAAGATGACAGTGAATATTTATTTTCTCAACCTCTTCACCATTTATCCCAAAAAACACAGGTGAATGCTCCCTTTCCCTTCTAGTAAATACAATATTTTTTGTTCCTTCGGGTTAAATTGAACAGCCCATGATTTTACCCAATCTGATATAAAATCTAAGTCATCAGTCAAAGAAGCAGCTGCTACAGAATGATCATTGTCTTCCCTAACAAATAAAGAGATGCCATCTGCAAAAAGTCTAATATCATTAACAATGACATTTACTATATCATTTATATAAATGAGAAACAGAAAGGGTCCCAAAACTGATCCCTGAGGGACACCTGCATGTATACTTCTAAGACTTGACGAAAAGCCTTCTGAAACTACCTTTAGTTTACAATCTGAAAGAACTTTCTATCCAAGAAAAGAGCTGATCATTTAAGCCAGATTGTTTAAGTTTAAATAAAAGTCCTTTATGCCAAACTTTATCAAAAGCTCTAGATACATCACAAAATACAAAACTTACAACCCTCCCACTATCCATATTACTGATAATTTTATGATATATTTCAAATACCTGATTAACAGTAGAGTCACCTAGCTGGAATCCAGATTGAAATTTTGACAAAAGGTTATTACTCCTCATATAATTAAAAAAGTGTTTCAAAAGAACCTTTTCCATAATCTTACAAACAATATTATTAACAGAAATTGGACGATAGTTAAGAGCTGAGTGTGGACTACCTTTTTCTTTGAAAATATGATTAACATGTGCAATTTTCCATAACAAAAAACCTGTTTAACTGAAAGAGACATATTAAATAATTTAGTCAATGGTTTAGAAAAAAAGCTAGAAATCTCTTTTAAAATTCTAGGACTGAAGTTAGTATATTGCTGCTAAGGGAAATTAATAATTTCAAAATTAAAATCGTCTCCTTTGTCATATATTCTGGTACTGAGATGACCGCTTATGTCAAATTCAAGGTACAAGTCTAAAAAATGAGACAGAGGCAGCCATGTCTGTTGCTTCTTTAATTTCTTGTTCTAGAGGATATATTAATGGAACCCAATCAGTTGAGTTTGGATTGTTAATGGAAAGAACATCATCAATATTTCTGAATGCGAAATTAAATGATCGGCTTTTTTTATCTTGTAGTTTTGTCTGAAGGAACTCCGACTCATATGAAAATAAGATGTCGGCAAGGAGAGGCGCACAGTTCGTTCCCATAGGAATGCCGACATTTTGCTGAAAAAGTCTACCCTCATATTCAACAATTATGTTGTCAATAAGAAACTCCAACATATAGATCACTTGTACCTCTGTGTAGCATGTTTTATATTTTTGTTCACTATTAATCATAACAAAATATGTCGTATGGTATCCCAAAGCAATAAACTTATATCGTATGCTACCATTCTTACACTGAAAAGCATTGTGGATTAAACCGACCAGTAACTTTATTCAAATGAGGCAGATTTCATACAGGAGCCCTTCGAAAGAATGAAAATGAGATAGCATTATTCGTTCACATTATGTTCCGCAATAAAGCTAACGATATTGTGTGTACTCAATTATGCTTTCAAGCAACCGTTGCAAGTAACCGTTGCACAAATGTTGTGATTTAGATTTATTTCCACTGAATTTGCAAAGGTAAAAAGAAGCTAAAATATAAAGTATATTTAAAATCTAACTGATTTTTGCCGGTTATATTATAAATACAATAAAGAATAAATTGGTTGGAATTTTTTGGGTAGGCTTTTAGAAAAAAATAAGAGCCATTTTAGCATACAAAAAGTAAAATCACAAAAATACTGAATTCCGAGGAAATTTCAAAAAGAAAAGTCCCTAATCAAATGGCAAAATCAAAAGCTCAAACACATCAAACGAATCGTGTATACATTCATAAGTAAACTATTCTAGAAACGATGAAATCGCTAACAAATGAAAAGTAAAGCTATATTTTGCTGATATGCGATTCGATATCTTAAATTTTATAATGATCAATAAAATAATCTCATGCATTAAACAATACCTCTAAAACAACACTAACGGTTGAGTTACGTATCAACCGTACCTGATACGTAGCAAATCGGGAAACCACTAATAGTGAGCGTTTCATCGGAAATAGATTCATGCATTGAATGTTTAAACACTAAAACATGTCTGCAAGTGTTTTGAATTGAAATGCTATAACAATGAAAGCTAATGTACTATTACATTGATGTGTTAATAATAAGGCGTGTTCCTATTGAGCTAAATTCGGTGTGGTGTAAGTATATGCAACACTAAAACTAAACTATATTACCTTCCCATTGATAAAAATCAATGTTTACATGTAGTTTTAATCTCGGTTTGACCACATGTAGTCGATACTCAGTGTAGGCCTTGTGTGGGTTAAGTGTACATAAAACTAGATATTAAGAACGTGAATTTATTATGAATATTTTACGAACATAAATTGAATAAAAATGATTATAATAATATTATGAATTATGTTATTTACCTATTTATATGACAAAAAATCAAAATGTTCTCAGTCAAAAACATGATTATAGTGTGTGATAAGATTTTGTGAGGGAATTCGATGTTTGCTATACCACGGTTTACTTAAACGCACTTCATGACAATACCGCTGAATAAATCAGAATTAAATGTGTTGCAGTATTTTCAAAATTAATTTTGCTATGTCACCGTGTATTATATGTTAATAAATAAACGCTTTAAGAAGGTTAATTTTCTGTATAACGTCAATAATTTTGATGATTTTTGAAGCCCAAACTTTCTATTGCTTTAACTACGCTGATGAGGAAAACAATACAGACATTTAGGTGTTTGAACCTCTAACAAAACGGTTTGGTCATGAGTGTTTTGTAGTATTAACAAGAATTTATATTAAAAAATCTCTCATTTTCTCCCTACCCACATTACCCCTAATGCTTAATTTGATATGGACTGGTCATTGTTACTAAATCTTACGTAATTTGATCGGATGAAGTTTTAATTGCTTCACCTCTACTAGATTACCTGTTCAAATGTATCCTGTGTGTAGTCCTTAAGCAAGCGAAATTTTTATTACATAACATAACACTAATTATTTTTTATGAAGACAAGGATGGCAACTCTACATCAGAAGTTAAAAAATCTTTAAGAAAATATACAAATACTCTTGTTTGTGAATTAACAATTATAGTTATAGTTTGTCTTTAGTTTTCTGTCCTAATATTATTGATATGTCACAGTCATTCTTGAGAATAATGGGCAACATAATAAAAGAACAGAGAAAAATGTCTTAAAAATTAAAGAATATAGAAATGAAGATCTACATCCAGACCCTCATACTTTATAATTCACCATTTAACTTTGCTGGACGTTCCTATTTTGAAAGCATTTAAAGTATAATTATATTCAGTTTATCTGAAAACAGGTTAATTTGCATATCATTTTACACACACGTGTGCTTGGTATGAAAGGTTTGATTTTTCAATTCTTACTTTTTTTTACGAATCTATGTAATACAGTGAATTTTGACAATAATGAAAGAGCTCGTTGTTTAGAAATTTGAGAAACTTTACAGATCATGTGTTTTCATTCTTTTAAAAATATACTATTTTGAAGAAAAACATTGAAATATATTTTACGCACGTCTACGCAAGATAAAACATTTGTGTGTCTTATCAGAAAATAGTATTTTTAGTATCATTAAGCACTTGTGAGTCCAACTTAATCCAAACGAAAGCAGTGAGTTAATGAAGTCAAAATATGACCGATCTGCCTATTTTTGTACATAAAAGTCAATTTGATCGTTTGAATGCCGGATTAGTCTGCCTCACAAAATCATGCATATGTTAGGCACCATAAACTTAAATATACTTAGTGGAGTCATTTTGATTTTCAGTCGCAGGGGAGATCATTTGCTGAAGGAATATTCATTTTACATATGGTGATACAGTCTGTAGTAAATCTCATTCATTTAGCGCGAAAATTATTGTCACTGTATGTGCACAACTATTTCTTGCAATGTCCGGCATTTTGTAGGACAAAATATTCATTTTTATCGTGTCTTGGAAAAGGGTATGTTTTACAGTTAGTATCAGTCCAGAATATTCATTTCCAAAATCTCCCCAAGGGTGACTGGAGAATAGAAATATGACTGAAGTTTTCTTCCGATCGACAGTTAAACCCTTGCCAAAGTGGCCCCTCCATTTGGCTGTGCGGGATGTACAAGTACTCAGCCATGTATGGTCAGAATGGGGACTTTTAATCAAATGCCTCGAATAGAGAGAGTGCCTGGCTCTCTGCATGTTAAGAACCCTTGCAGCAACCCTTTGAGGGGTCCGTAGGTATACTGTTGTCAGGAAAAATTGTTGTCCCTAAATATCTTATATACTCTCGTTTTCAAATGGCTGTCCAAATTTTCCCAGATTTTCATTCCAGACAACCTCTAATAAAAGACCTACCTTTTGTATTTAATGTGAAAGTGTATTCGTCTTTAGCATGTATTAAATATTTGCCACTGGCAATAAGCAACCATCAGTCATTTTCAAAGTCATTTTCTTGCTTATTGTCACGCTGCTATAACCTATTTCTACATCCTGCCATTGTGTTATTGTGCTATGGTCATTTTTTGTATTCTTGTCTTTCATTTTTGCTGATGTGCTTCGAATTTGACATACGCGGTCAACTCAGTACCAGAATCTATGGCAAACGAGACGATTTTAATTTTGAAATTATCAATTTCCCCCACCTTAGAAGCAATATACCAACTTCACCTGCATATGGGATATATATTTCCCAACTTATTCAAGTTATTCAAGAGCTTGTAGCTGCTACTCAGACTTTGTAAAACGTCACCAGTGTCTGAGTAGAAAGTTGATGAACCAGGGGTATGTCAAAGAATCTCTCGTCCTTTTTCTAAAAAAATTTCATCGGAAGGTACCAAGACCTTGTTGATAAATATTCCGCATCAACCTTAAAAATAATACACGATGGTCTTGAAGTATAGATTCTGGGTACTGACGTTGTTTATCATCTTAATTACGTGTTATAATATTCTTTTATTTGTCTTTATGAATATTACTTTTACTGTTTAGTCTGTTTTTTGGTGATATCCAATTGTGGATCTGTACTTATACATCCCGTCATAGTGTAATTGTTCTATGGTAAAAATTTTGTATTCTTGTCTTTCATTTTTGCTACTGTACTTCGTCTATATGCCTTTTTGTGTTTCTTTGTTACATATCACGTGGCTCTGTACTTAAACATCCCGTCATTGTGTTATTGTGCTATGGTATATATTTGTATTCTTGTCCTTCATTTTTGCTAATGCGCTTTGTCTATATACCTTTTTGTGTTCCTTTGTTACATATTTGTTTGTTTTTATAGTACAATGTTGACTGCTGTACCCCTATTTTTTGACATTTTAACCTCTGTTTGTTTTGTTCACACATCGTTGTCAATATAATGGAATTTTATGCGAATGTCATACAAGTGAGAAGTTTAGCTAGCTATACAACCAGGTTTAATCCACTATTTTCTACATAAGAAAATGCCTGTACCAAGTCAGGAATATGACAGTTGTTATCCATTCGTTTGGTGTGTTTGAGCTTTTGATTTTGCCATTTGATTACGGAATTTCCGTTTTGAATTTTCCTCGTAATTCGTTTTTTTTTTTTTATTTTACTTTTGTCTTTATGCCATTTTGTTTTTCTTTGTTGACATATTTGTTTGTTTTTATAGTGATTAAGTTTATAACACAATGTTGAGTGCTGTACCCCTATTTTTGACATTTTTACTTATTATCTCGGTTTGTTTTGTTCACACATTGATGTCAATATTATGGAATTTTATGCTACTGTCATACAAGTGGACAGTTTAGCTTGCTATACAACCAGGTTTAATGCACCATTTTCTACATAAGGAAATGCCTGTAAGAAGTCAGGAATATGTTTTCCATTCGTTTGATGTGTTTGAGCTTTTGATTTTGCCATTTGATAAGAGACTTTCCGTTTTGAATTTGTTCATTTACTCTGTGAGTGACAATATACCACCATTACTTACCTATGTGTTTATGCGTACATTATACCATACTTGATTTGCTCCTACCTCAGTGACCAATACAATCACTTTCTCTAATGTGTCCTCAATATTTAGTCCATTATTTCAAGATGTAAATGTGATTGAAATTTAAGCATTAACAATGGAGAAAGTGCAATATAACAAGCTTTTCTTATTTAGCGCTATTTTATACACCAAATAGGCAAACAATAGAGATTTTAGTGAAAATAGACCCACGTTACCTGGATTTCAACTACCTTTAGGCCTAGAAAACATAGATTGCATGGGCTTGGCAAACTAAATATAAAAATCAGATTGGTTATTAATTTAAAAAAACATTATTTTAAAAGAAATATTTTGTCGACACATGTGCTATACGTATCTAGTCCCAAAAACAATGGAGATTGGCCTGTTGTCATGAAACTTCAAATTGATATAACACTGAAACGTTTACTTATTGTCACGTTATAACAAAAACACATTTAGATTAATTAATAAACAAAACAAACAGTCGCTTTTTTGGAGCCTTATTAAATGAGAAATGTTCTCTCTCTCTCTCTCTATATATATATATATATATATATAATAACTTTGGTATCTGTAGCAAACCATACAACTTAAAGATAATGTTTCGCTGAACTATATATCGTTTAAACTAGATAATACGTCATTCCTTCCGATTTTGCAAACATACATGAGCATGAAGGATAATACGTTTTTAAAAATTTGAAAATCATTATATTAAGTCAAGAAAGATTTCTATCTGATGTTGCATGATAGATGATCAAACGGCCAAGACTTTATTCTATTATGGCATGAAATAAAAGAAAAACCAACAGGAGACATGGGTACACATGGTGTTGAAATTGGTGGCTTTCGGTAATTTGATATTTAAATTACATCATTGAGATTTTCAACATGTCATTTTATATAAAGATATTCAAATGTTGATAAAGCTAAGTACAAATTCTTTAGTTGCAATTTTCTTAGAATATTAGCAACACATTTTTTTGCTTACATAAGGTTTGTTTTTTCACATTGAGTTTTGTCTCTTTACGTAATTCTGTGCAAATGGATAAAGACTTGTTAATTATTCACTGCATTAGGTCTCCGTGCGTTAAAGGATTCGAATATCAATTTTAATTAAAAATCAAATGTTTACGGAACAATTAAAGGTCTTTCCATTATTAAATTGGTGTTTATAAAAAGAAAGATAAAAAAGGAAAACATGGACACTTAAGGTCAAGGTACAGTATATGGGCTATGTCTAAGACTTTAGTAGAATTTTGCATACAATGTTGGGTCGTAAATAAAGGAAACAGTACTGAAAATCGGAAGAAAAAAAATGTATCTATCTCTTTATTTTAAATAGGTGACATTTTGTATAGAAAGCACATAAAATCGGTAAACTAGAGAGCCTGTGTCTTTCATCTACATCTTCCACAATGATAAAAGGCAAAACATGGGGGAAAATTGTCATTAACAGGTAGTAACTTCAATAAGGAGTCGACTTACAATTTTGATTATGTTGACTTATTTGTAGATATATCTTGCTGATCAATTTTGCTTTTTAAAGTTTCTATTTATCTTTAAGGAGTCTTCTGAGGATTTTGGTTATTTCACTTATTTGTAGATCATGTCTTCCTGGTCATTTTTGCTTTTAAAATTTGTGTGTAGTATATTAAAATTTTCGAGATAATAGAGAAAAAATTTAGAAATGGTAAAATTTGTCATTTAAGGGCAATAACATATAAGAAGTCGTCTGACAGTCTTGACATTGATGAACAATAGTTAGAGCTCAACATTCTAAACAATTTTGATCGTCTCAGAAATTTCTTTATTTAAAGCGGTTTTCAAAATAATAACTAAAACTTGCATTTTACCCCTATGTTCTATTTTTAGCCATGTCCGCCATCTTAGTTGGCAGGCATGGTCATTGAGCATATTTTGCAAACAAGATACCACAATAGTGATTATGGCAAAGTTTGGTTGAATTTGGTCCAGTGGTTTAAGAGGAGAAGTTGTTTGGTAAAAGTAAACGGACGACAGACGCCAAGTGATGAGAAAAATGAGAGCTAAAAATAATCTTATAGGTTAATTTATACTGATTTCAAAAATAAATGGTGATTTTTTTATGAATAAAACTCATCATAGATACCAGGATTGAAATTTTGTATTTGCGCCAGACGCGCGTTTCGTCTACAAATGACTCATCAGTGACGATCGAATAAAAAAAGTTAAAAAGGCCAAATAAAGTACGAACTTGAAGAGAATTGAGGACCAAAAAATCCTAAAAGTTTTGCCAAATACAGCTAAGATAATCTATTCCTGAGGTAGAAAAGCCTTAGTATTTCAAAAATGTAAAGTTTTGTAAACAGTTAATTTATAATTATGACCATATCAATGATAATTCATGTCAACACAGAAATGCTGACTACTGGGCTGGTGATTGTAAATAAACTCTTCATATATAGGAATGCATGTAAAAAGTAAATTAACAAAAAAAAAACGAATCCAAGGAAAACTCAAAACGGAAAGTCAATTATCAAAAGGCAAAATCAAAAGCTCCAACACAACGAATAATGGAAAACAACTGTCATATTCCTGACTTTATACGGAAATTTCCTTCTGTAGAAAATGGTGGATAAAACCTCGTTTAATAGCTAGCTAAACCTCGTACTTTTATGACAGTCGCATAGAATTCCAATATATTGACAACAATGTGTGAGCAAACAGACATAAAAAATGGGTCAAAGCAGTCAACCTTGTGCTATAATCTTAATTACGATCAAACTAAGAAAAATAAAATACATATAGACACTTTATATACAATGCACGTATTAAACAAAAATAAAAGAGAAGAATACAAAAATTAACCATAGCGCAATAACACAATGGCGGGATGTATAAATACCGAGCCACGCAAAAAATAAATATTACCAAAAATGCACTAACCAGTAAATGTTTAATATATGCAAAGACAAATAATAAGAACACTATAACACGTAATTAAGAAGATAAACAACGTCAGTCAAATAATCTATACTCCAAGACCATCATGTATTATTTGTGAAGTTGATACGGAATATTTATCAACAAGGTCTTGGTATCTTCCGATTAACTTTTATTTTGGCTTCTTTGATCTTGTTGATTGGTCAAGTGTCTGAGGGAACTCCAACTCATATGAAAATAAGAAGAGGCCGGTAAGGGAGATAACCAGCGACATATAGTTTACAGAATGTCTTTTCCGATGTCATAAGATAGCTTACCTTACACTTATCGCAACACTATATGGTTTTATATAAATGCAAAAACAGCTACTGTATATTTTTTACCTTATCTTTTCACTGTTTATAAAACGATCTAGTCTGGTTAATATATAACAAGCTGCACTAAAACCATATGGTAATACAAAAAATAAAAAAAGCACAAATATTTTTATACCGTTAAATTTCATTGGAATCCGATATATTAAGTATGATACGGGAGAATATCGACATGGTGATATCCAGAATTGACGTCATAGTATTACATAAACATATATGATTTGAGTTAACATATTTTATTGTTTCGCTATACCATGTATTTCAATTTTACTCTTCTTCTTCGATTTTTTTCATATTTCAAATCTACGCTGTATGTTTTAAATTCGACTGAACAGAGAGAGTTAAAAGATTCACAACAAGGGAATGTCTGACACTGAACATCTAGTCTTTCAAAAATAAATCAATGATACCAGTTTTGACAAATCAACATTATTCAAAGTTTATAAAGTATGAGACAAGCAAATTGATATTGTATCTTTAATAAGTTTACGCTCACCAATATCTACATGTTCCCACGCTCACCAATATCTACATGTTCCCACGCTCACCAATATCTACATGTTTCCACGTTCACCAAAATCTACATGTTTCCACGCTCACCAAAATCTACATGTTTCCACGCTCACCAAAATCTACATGTTTCCACGCTCACCAATATCATCATGTTTCCACGCTCACCAAAATCTACATGTTTCCACGCTCACCAAAATCTACATGTTTCCACGCTCACCAATATCTACATGTTTCCACGCTCACCAAAATCTACATGTTTCCACGCTCACCAAAATCTACATGTTTCCACGCTCACCAATATCTACATGTTTCCACGCTCACCAAAATCTACATGTTTCCATGCTCACCAATATCTACATGTTTCCACGCTCACCAAAATCTACATGTTTCCACGCTCACCAAAATCTACATGTTTCCACGCTCACCAAAATCTACATGTTTCCACGCTCACCAAAATCTACATGTTTCCACGCTCACCAATATCTACATGTTTCCACGCTCACCAATATCTACATGTTTCCACGTCATTGTTATTGCTAAGTCTACCCTTAACAATATTATCCGATTGAGGCCATTCAAATTCAAAATAAGGATTTGTTATATTATCCTAAATATATGTATCTTTTGAAGGAATATTCAAAACAACTAACAAAATACTACTTTTTTTAAATATTCACTATGACTTGGTTTGGGTTGCCGGTTTACGGACAGTAGTGTTTATAGAAACCCCAAGAGTAGCACTGCGCCCTAAGCATTGTCCGACGCTGAACCATTGCTGAAGGAGATTTGCGTAGAGCCACTAAATGAGGTACATGCAGATAGTATACGATGTAGAAATGTATACTTTTACCACATGCATACTATAGTCTATAAAGTTTCATTGATCCTTTTATTATAGTACACATGCCCAGATGTCGGTTTTTGTGAAAAATCAGACGGGATAAACTATATTAAGTCACGCTAATGATGAGGCTCAATAAAGTTGATGGACTCTTAATCATCTTGATTTGTTTTGTTGGTATTTATGTCAAAGACATCCTCCCAACTGACAATTTGTTTGAACTACGTGAAGCAATACAATGCAAATCTTCTTAGTTTTCTGAATAAGTATATGAACATCAATAACTTTCTAATCGGCTATACAATAATCAACATGTTTTCTGTGTGCAAATCTCGTTTAGCTCACAACGACATGTTGCAAAAGAATTTGCTCAGTAGGTTTTCTTCACTTGAAAAGCAATTTGGTTTTTTAATAAATCTTTTGAAAAATGCTATTGTCAAATATTTGATGTCACTACATAGAAAATAGCTTAGAGGTTGTAACGTCCAAAGGAGGTCTATTAATTTATTTTTTTCATATTATTTTAGCCTTCATGACTCTAGTTTTTATATTTCTGAACCTTAAATGTTAAAATTGTGAGACGGAATTTGCCTGTTTTTGGAAAAATAACATGAAAATCAGAAAGATGCATAAGATGTTCCCTTAAAAAAACTTTTGCATATCCTTATCTCGAAAATATTCCTACCCCCGACATTTGCCTTAGTCCCGTTTCCTTTACCCCGAAAATGAAATATATTACACATAATTAGCTATAATTATATATTTATTTTGTGATATTCGGTAATTTATAATAGGAAAAAATACTGAAATATTCAACTAAACAATTTTTACACTGGGAGAATTTATTAAAACGTGTATTTCATGAAAAGAGGGGAAATGCAATATTTAACGTGTAACCAAAAACCCTTTTTCTCTTATCCAAAAAATAGCTTTTCGTTACTATGGCGGTACAGAGTATATAATGAGTATAACTCTATAGATAAAAATTGATGTTTAACAATTTAATGAATGTCGAGTATGATTGAATAATAAATCATAATAGACAAAGTAAAATCATAGGCAATCTAATTTCATTCATATGTTTTATTATTTTAAGTAAATATATTGAAGCATCCTTCATGTCAGCTTTGTAGTAGTTTTGAAATGAATAATTGTGTGTTGTCATTATGTTTGTTGATATGTTGTCTTGTTTTGATGAACTGTATTGTCCCTTTGGTAATGAGGCGTTCCATAGGCTTTTCCTGTTGCTCAATACAATTCTATTTATTTTAAATAAATTGTTGTTTAAAAATAAACATGGGTTTTTAAGTTCAAAAATATTTTCATTTTCATATAATTATCAACGAAAAGAAAGATTTTTTCATTCCAACAATTACATAATTACAGTAGCTTAATTTATTCCGTCTTAAGTGAGTGTTATTAATATTTTATTATACTATCAAAAAATAATACGAAATGATTTGTGTGCACTTTTATTACTCTAAATTGTACAAATATATCTTTTATCAGTTTTGATTTCATATTACTTTCTTATACTTACTCTGTTTAGTAACACTATTGTTAAATGTTAGACTCAAACCACAGTGAACTTTTACTTCCAATACCTTAGATGACTTTAGTTAATTTCAAGAAATATCTGAACTGTTAAACAAGAATTCAACTGTTTTACTAACACACATGTGGCATTGAACCTTCTTTTGTACAAATTTTGGTGATAAGTTTTGCTTTTAGAACATTTAAATTTCTTAGAATTTCAATTCTTATATGACAACCTATATATCGTCAACCTGTATAATCACAGCATATCTACTTTTAGCGTAAACGCATTAATACACAAAATCGGTTGTTCCGCGTAACGCCCATCTAATACATGTTATACGACCAGATAAACTAAATTTTTGACAGAACAATTCACGTTTTACATAGGCCAAGCTTCGAATACAATAAAAAGTTAAATCACAAAAATACTGAACTCCCAGGAAAATTCAAAACGGAAAGTCCCTAATCAAATGGCAAAATCAAATACACAAACACATCAAACGAATGGACAACAATTGTCATATTCCTGACTTGATATAGGCATTTTCTTTTGTAGAAAATGGTGGATTGAACCTGGTTTTATAGAGCTAAACCTCTCACTTGTATGACAGTCGCATCGAATTCCATTATATTGACAACGATGCGTGAATAAAACAAACAGAATAATAGGTAAAAATGTCAAAATAGGGGTACAGCAGTCAACACTGTGTCACAATCTTAATCACAACAAAAACAAACAAATATTTAACAAAGAAGCACAAGAAAGCATATATCACATTTAACAACCTCGTTCATTGCTTACTTATTTTTGTATTTTATTTATGTATGCCAAATCAACCCATAAAGGATCGAGGGATTTTAAGGACTGGATTTTAAGCAATACGGTTATTCTGATGCAAAATTAAAAAAATTTAGTCCATTTCAGTTATTATTTCGATGTAAAATGTAAACAAAAAACAAAAAAAAATTACGCGAAATGATGTTATCGTCTATGACAACAAACAAGGTGTCGAATGTAAACACCGGGCGTTTTCAGGCTTCTTGTACGCCTCAGAATGTAACAAGAACAGTTTTAGTTGAAAAAATGTGAGTTGTTTCTATTTAGTATTGAATAATATAATATTGTCAATATTATTAAATGAGGAAGGGGGTAAAACGGAACAGCCAAACCAGCATGGTGTGTATAGGGCTTTCGCGAATGACAACAAAACCGTATTTGTCCTATTAGAACCGCAAACGCTTGGGATAAAATAATCGAATATAAATGCCCAACCCATGGTGAAAGGAAAACAAATCTACGGCTACCATGAATTATTTCTTAATTATTTTTAGTTATTTAATTGCAATAACAGCACTGTATACGAGCTGTTATTGTATACACTCTTATTTGGAAAATAACAATAGAGGGAATCACGTAACTCCTGTTATTGAAAGATCGAATGAATAGGAGCAGAGCACATTGATTAAATGAAATACGTAATAATTAAAAAAAAAAATACAAAAAAAACTTATTTAAAACACAGGGGGGACACAATTTAGCTTCGGAGAACGAGCAGTCTCTTCCGGCGAAGGACGTGATGGTTTTTTTTCGAAAACTAACTATATGGTCTAATTTAAGTCTTAGATACATGGTTTTTTTTTCTATTAGTTTTTATTGGCTTTTGACTAGCTTTCAGTACTCGCAGATCCGCACTTTGTGTCTTTTGTGTTTTTGAAAGTTTTTTTGTGCTTCGTATCGATCTGATGAGTTTATTCATTTTGAACTAATTTTGATAACTGGTTCATATAGTGTGCTGTACTTATTATACCCCCACTTTAAAAAAGTGGGGGTATACTGTTTTACCTCTGTCTGTCCGTCCGTCCAACAATCTATCAGTTCGTCCATCCATCCGTCCGTCCATCCGTCAGTCCATCCGTCAGTCCGTCCGTCAGTCCGTCCATCCGTCCCATTAATGTTTTTCGTCGCAGCTTTCTCAGGAACTACATCATAAGGATTTCTGAAATTTGGTTCGTTTTCAGATTCATCACTCAAAAACTTCCTGTTTACCGAAATATTTGGGCGTGGGTATCATCAGTGAGCAGTAGCTCACAGTTTCACTTGTTTGTACTTTATCTGGAAAGTGTAAAATTAATGTCATTTTTCTTTATTGATATGGTCATAATCATAATTCAACTGTTTACAAAACTTTGTATTTTTGAAATATTCAGGATCTTCTACCCCAGGTATAGATTACCGTAGCTGTATTAAACAGAAATTTTCGGAATTAAGGGTCCTCAACGCTCATCAATTTTGTACTTCGTTTAGCCTTTTTAACTTTTTTTATTCGAGTGTCACTGAAGATTCGTTTGTAGACGAAACGCGCGTCTGGCATACACAATGTTAATCCTGGTATCTATGAGGAATTTATGATGAGTCGATACTACTGTGGTGGTTTCCTCCCCGAAGGTATCACCAGCCTAGTAGTCATCACTTCTGTGATGACATGAATTGTTATTGACTTGGTCATATGTATAAATTAACTGTTTACAAAACTTTGAATTTTTCGAAATACTAAGGATTTTTTACAGGAATATATTAGCTGTATTTGGCAAAACTTTTCGGAATTTGGAATCCTCAATGATCTTCAACTTCATACTTTATTTGGCCTTCTTAACCTTTTTTTATTCGAGCGTCACTGATGAATCTTTTGTGGACAAAATTTTAATTCTGGTATCAATGATGAGTCTATGTTACATTCAGATACGCATCCTCATGACAATGGCAATAATCGTCGAACAACGTTTTGTGAAATTCAGTTTCACGACATTTTAGACGGTAATGAATCTTAACGCTGTATAATTTCTAAATGTCAAACCAAGAACGGCAAAATCTGTAAACTTTTGACAACGGGCATTCGATTTACAAGCAATTTGACTACAAAATCTTACTTCGTTAGGATCTTCGATGATTTGAATTGTAAATAGACTTATCTTGTTTACGGATTTTACTGTAACCTTTGCGGATTGGTATATGTCGGTGAAACAAACGGAAGTCTAAACGAAATAATGTGTGGCCATAGATCATACATTAACTACAATGAAAATGATATTGTTTTTCAATATTTTAATCAGTTTGATCATTCATTACTTTCAATACGAGTTCCCATCATCGAAAAAATATACCACAGGACTAACAGTCTTCATGATCATCTTGCATAACTTCCCTCGCAACAAAAGAAAGACTTATGAATTCTAGAGTCGTAACTGCCACACCATATTGTTGCAAATACAAAATATATTCTATCGGTAGTTTATATTGTCAATTCTGCAGCTCGGGAACATGATGAATATTTTGAACTCAGTTCTTCGGCGTAAACATCCATTGTAATCGTCATTGTAGATTAACTACTCCCCGTACGTGATGTCCTTTTTGATGACGTTCTGCCATTTATATCAAAGATGTTCGGTAATTCATAACAACCACAAGAAGCTATATTTACTACCTTTTTCGAAACTTCATTTTCTAAACAAATTATATTTAGAAACTTCGTTTACAAATCCCTATTTTAACATATACAAACTGACAGCTACCATTAGGTATAATGCCCGTCAGAGACTATTCAGACCGGTTGGTATTGGAAAAAAAGTAAAGAAGAAAACAAGTCTGAGTGCCATCAATTTAGGCAATTTCCTTCATCATCAATCAGTTTAATCTGAAATATATCCCTACTTTCAAGATAAGTCGGTTCCTATCATCTCTTATACCTAAACTAAACCTTTTGCGATTAAACTTTTCAACCAGAAAGACTTAATGCAGGATCTCAGTATTGATGACCTCAAGTCTAAACATCCTCATTGCACGTATGCTTGTTCCCCATAACATTTTCTTTTTTACTGTTTGCCTAACATAGTCAACAACACTTCTCTGCAAAATGTGTTAACAAAAGGTCTGACATACCGTCAACCTTTACACATTTTAAAATTCTAATGGTTTCAGTCGAGGATTATGCTGGGCAATGTGATTAATGAGACAAACACTGTAGATATCTTGTGTTAAAGTCGTTAATTCAAATTATAATTAAACAAACTTAATGGGTCTATGATCACTTATGAAAAACCCAACTGTTGCTAAACACCTATCTTCCTCCATGACAAATATGTTGCTTCCCATAAGATTAAGCCATAAACTCAATATTTTCTGTGTTTAAATACATAACATAAACTGCTTGATAAAGATATTAGGTATTGGCAATTCACTTGGAAACTCAACATATACCCACACAGCACTCTGTACTTTTGTACATTCTTTTACCTTCTTAAAGAGAGGCGAAAGATAACTAAGGGATATATAAACTCATTAGTCGATGAAAAACTGACAACAACATGGCAAAAATTATAAAACGACAAAAAACACAACAGTATACAAAACACAATATAGAAAAAAAACAAAAGACTGAGCAACACGTTCCTAATAAAAAACGGGTTTGACCTCAGGTACTTCGGAAGGGTTTACAGATCCTGTTCCACATGTGACACCCGTCATGTTGCTCCTATACATTACGTTAAGAAGTTATTTCAAGTGATAAGGCATCACACAATAGCAGATTGGTCATTGTCTCTTATCTAAACATAAGTCATCCATTTCGTGGAACATGACAGAATTTTTGAATAAATAAAACATTATATTTTACTCGGAATCTATATGAATATGAGCCCGTATTCTCTGTGAAACCCGAAGAACAAATATATTCTACTTAAATCTTACACAGGCAGAGTGCGACATACCAAATAAACTCATCATAGATACCAGGATAAAAATTTTAGAACGCCAGACGAGGGTTTGGTCTACAAAAGACTCATCAGTGGAGTCTGTTTAGCGAGTTATATTTGGTGATTTGATACTGTCTTATTGACATTGCCCAAATTTTTTTTGATTTCTTGAAACAACATAACCCGGTCTATTGCTATACTATTACTTTGGCGTCTTTAACAAAATTGGAATATTTGAACAATTTTTAAATTTCAACATGCACTTCTAACTCATTCAGTTGACTCTACGTTTTATCATGAGATCAAACAATTCACTTTGCGTTGAATATTCAAATTGTTAATAGTACAATCATGAAAGACTGGCATAACTAGCTTTTCGCGAATTTGAACTCATTGTTATGGTTGTTGCCATAACATTAGCGCTTGTCACGTGCTCGAAGTCTCTGAAAAAAGTAAGAAATGATTACATCATCGAGTTCGTTTGTAGTTTCTGAAGCAACAACCCTATCTTTTCGTTTAGAGACGAAACTGTTGCCATATTTTCGTTTCCTCGCCTATAGAAATAAAGTATAATGTTTAGCTGTACCACATTTGCGTTCTGTTGGGGTTTTACTGTCTAAATAACTATGTTGTATAGTTTTGCTAAGTCAGTTTGTTCAATTTCAGAATAATGGTATATTTTTCCCTATCGGTGCCATTACTTTTTGTAATATCAAGCCTACAATTATCGTTTGTAGTAGAACATTCTGGATTCTTGACGATGTCAAAGTCCTTTAAATAAGTTCGAGATGGGGGTCATTCATTTCTGTATTTTTATATTTTTAGGGCATTTTTCTCTATCTGTATTAGAAATAACTCTTATTCTGTAAAATTCGCATGAAAATGATTTTACCATTAACTTTATCGTAATTATATGATTTGTTTATTCTGTACATGGTTAATTCTGTAATCAGTATTATATTACCCATTTTTTTTATTATCCACAGTTATTCTTTATTCTTTTGCATCCCATTATTCTCTCTTTTTTTTTTTTGCTCATTTTTATCTATTCGTTACTTTTGTTGGCCATTATTCTCTAAATAATAATAACAATGGATAGTAATACATAAGTTTTATTTTTCGTCGGTATAGTATTCGAAAAGGACATAACAGATTTTAATCAACAAACAAGGCATAACAATACAATACATAACAAGCACGCAATACGTTACATAAACACACAAAATCAAGCACTATAATGAAGCATGGTAGTAATAAGTAGATGTATAAGCATTAAAAATCTAGGTATTAAAGCTAAAAGCAATAACAAATGTAAAGTAATCATTAGAAAGCCGGTAAAATGTATAACATAAAAAATATTAAACATATTAATGGATATGATCTAAATGGTAAAAAGAAATATTAATAAACTACACAAACTGTGCACTTGCAGTCATTTCCATCTCATGACTTTAAAATATTTTTAAGTGAGTGAAATTAGCAATTTTTTCTAAAATCAGGTAGATCATTCCATTTAACAGCTGTTGTATTATATTTAAAAGAGTTCTTACCATAGGTTGATGTTCGAACTCTAGGTATATCTACAAAATTGTAAGATCTAAAACTATAGTAACAATCTTTCAGTACAACTAATCATGTAAACATGATGGTGACCATTTAGGCCACATCAATATGATTAATAGTTCTTCGGACAAAAGCTCCAAACAATATGGGGCGAGCGAACGAATTTTTTTTGTTTTTAAATATTTCTTGAAAATGAGTGGGTTTTTTTTTTTGGCGAGTGCTCTACAAGTGAAGCGAGCGATATAACGTTTTTTTTAGATTGTGTGATTTAGAAGTTGTACAATTTATGTGCATCTTATAACAGGGTTATTTCATTTCATATTTCATAGAAAAACGAGGAGCCACAGATGCTCTAATGCATATAATTCGATTTAGTGGTGCCTGTACCATACCAGATTTTCTTGTCTCACAGTGGTTTAGTTAATTTTGGTTATTTTCTTCAAGTAAGCTTTGTCTGTGTAAATTTTAATTTAAATCCATTTTTATATTTTAGAAGAATATCAGATGCAGTTTTACAAGAGGAAGTATGTTAGTTAGATAAATGACATATGTTGAAAAAAATATGTGTATGTATCCAAAAAAATGCCCCTGAAAGATATTTGATAGTTGTTTTCATTGTATGGTAATGATTGTTTATTTGTTTATTGTTGTAGTGTTTCTGTTGTTCCGTTGTTGTCCTCTTATAGTTCACGTGTTTCGTTCGGTTTTAGTTTGTTACCCGGATTTGTTTTTGCTTAATCGAATTATGACTATTGAACAGCGGTATACTACTGTTGCCTTTATTTATTGGCTGCTTGACATCCAGTTGGAACTATTTATGCATATTTAGGATCAAAATAAAGAGTGAGGTGAATATTTCTTGCTTTGTAAGGGGCCTCGGTGGCCGAGTGGACTAAGTAGTCACTACTGTAATCACTAGCCAGTCAACACTGAGGTTGTGAGTTCAAACCCCGCTCGTGCGGGTGCACTCGACTCCAATCTTAATTGACTAGGATTGTCAGTTTTCCTGTCGAAGGTCGGTGGTTTTCTCCGGGCACTCCGGCTTCCTCCACCAATAAAAACTGCCCAAAAGCGGTGCTTAAAAGTGGCGTTAAAACACCAAAAATCAAAATCAAATCTTGCTTTGTACTAAAACAGCATCCTGAGTAAGATAGTTATATTGCTATAAATGTAGATCCAAATGTTATATGTTTTTCAAGTTTCGTTTGTTTCGTATTTTTGTAAATTTAGATCTGAACATTTTGTTTGTGAAAAAAAATGCTTTTCTCAGTCCTCTATTCATAAATGGTACTGAGTTTTTAAGATGATATTTGTACTTCATGGTTGCATGACAATTTATCACCTAAGTTTATACCAACTATACATTCATCTGAATCAAGTAAAATATTAATATTATCAAGACTATTCATATATTTTTCAACATCAAAAGTTTTAGAACTTCATTCTAAATTCGATCTTGCTGTTTACAAAGTTTGGCGTATACCCTTTCATAAAAGTAGATATCATATGCTGATAATCACTTACACTAGTATTAAAATTCAATGTTTTGAAACACAGTGTTGTTCTATTTGTAAGAATACCATCTACAAGTGATTGTTCAAACCCTTTCTTATAACATGTAGGATATTTCACTATATTTGATCTATCAAAAATAGCACATATATCCTCCACCACTTTTGATTTGTTTTAACCATACAATCATAGTAAAGATCACCTATAACCATATATTTTTCTATAAATTTAAAAACGTTTTCTAAAGGGATATTTATTGAGTCATGAAATGAATTATTTGCCTGTGATTGGGGACGATAAATGGCATATATTAAACAGTTGGTTTTATCAAGAGTAATCTCATAATCAATGTCTGCAAGAGTCTTACATTCAATGTATAGTCTACTTCGGCTGGTATGTTAGCTCGCATGAAGGTAACTATACCTCCCCCATGGTCAGTCTCGTCGCTGTAGTCTGTAACCATCAACTTCTTATAAGGAGTCTTTAAAAAGCAGAGTATAATTTAGTTTCAGAAATAATTAGACAGTCAACAACTTTATCCAGCAAAAGCTGTTTAATTTCATCGAACTTATAACGCATACTAGTACTGTTAATATTTAAATGGCATATATAAAAATTGTTCATATATTTCTTTCTAGCCTCTAAGTAAAGTAACGATGTTTCTGTATGAACTTTCTGTTGATGACGATAAATGTCTAGTATAAATAGTATTGTCGATTGTAACGAAATATCGAAAAATGAGTCAGTAAATTTAGATGAGTTGCAACCATTGCATACCCAATGATCTATAAAATTACTCTATTCTTTAAACCCCATCGAGATCCTCTTAAATGTAGAGGTGACTTCCGATACAGGTTTGTTGATTTCTTTATATCTTCAAGAGATGTCTCTTTATATAACTTTCCCTCTTTGTTCTTACATACAGATACAAATGAGTTAGTGTCTCTGCTACTCTGTGAATATCATAGCTTTTAAATTGTTAAAACTTGATTTGTATTATCTAAATCAGTCCTGAACAACCTACCTGCTTTCAAGTTAGGATTGGATGTGTTTTGGTAACGCGGCATTTTTTTAGCTCACCTGGCCCAATTGGCCAAGTGAGCATTTCTCATCACTTGGTGTCCGTCGTCGTCGTCCGTTTTTACTTTTACAAAAAGTTTTCTCTGAAACTACTGGGCCACATTTAACCAAACTTGGCCACAGTCATCATTGGGGTATCTAGTTTAACAAATGTGTCCGATGACACGGCCCACCAACCAAGATGGCCGCTATGGCTAAAAATAGAACATAGGGGTAAAATGTAGATTTTGGCTTATATCTCAGAGCATTTATGGCAAATCTGACGGGTTTAAATTGTTCATCAGGTCAAGATATCTGCCCTGAAATTTTCAGACATATCAGACAACCCGTTGTTGCTGAATTGGTAGTTTTAAGGAAATTTTGCAGTTTTTTGTTGTCTTGAATATTAATATGGATAGAGATAAACTGTAAACAGCAATAATGTTCAGCAAAGTAAGGTCTACAAAAAGGTCAAATGATCAAAATGGTCAATTGACTCCTTACGGAGTTATTCCCCTTTATAGTAAATTTTTAACAATTTTTTGTAAATTTTTAACAATTTTTTGTAAATTTTTGTAATCTTTTACAAAAATCTTCTTCTCTGAAACTACTGAGACAAATTTATTCAAACTTGGCCACAATCATTATAAGGGTAAATTGTTTAAAATATGTGTCTGATGACTCGGCTCACCAACCAAAATGGCTGCCATGGCTAAAAATGGAACATAAGGGTAAAATGCAATTTTTATCTATTATTTTTTGAACCGTTATGAATAGAGAAAATCTAAGGAGGAGCAAAAATGTTCAGAATAATGATCTCTACCAATTGTCCATATACGTCAAAACTGTTAGGCAAATTCTTATAGGAGTTATTGTCCATAAATGACAAATTTTACCGGTTTTTTTTCATTTTTGCCTATTATCATGAAAACTATGATGTTTAGAGAGAAACGTTTTTGTTCCGTTATGTCTTATATGATTTAAATTATAATAGATAAATAAACACTTGAAATCATTAAAATGATCAGCAAGGCACGGTCTATTAAAAAGTCAAATTTTGCCGATATCGTTAGTAGACTGTCACTCTTCATAGGAGTGATTGTCCTTAAATGAGGATTTGTTTACCCGATTTTATGTTTTGAGCAAAAACTAAAGAAGATAGAGAGACACTAAACAAACTAAAAGATCAGTAATACAAAATCAACAAAATAGAGACTTTTGTCATGAAGGTTATTCTCGTCTACAATGTTGGAGAGTGTCCTTTGTTTGATATGCACATAGACCAAGGTGAGCGACACAGACTCTTTAGAGCCTCTAGTTTGGAGTTGATTTCATTGATTGTGGGCGAGTTAAATCTTTTTGTTGCCATTTTGTAACAGACGATGATCATAGTTTTCTCCTTTTACCGATATAAAACAAAATTAGTGAGGGGAGTAGAAAACAATCCGGAAAATACGCTAAAATTGAAGATTCGGCTAAATCCTTTTTTAAATGAATTGTCTCAATTGAAGCCACACACTGACGGACCCCAATTTAAACATAGTCCTACATTGTATATCCACGTCCATACCGCGGGGGTATGGGTTCATATGCCCTGTCAAGGTAACTAATGAAATTGGAGGATTAGCTGAGATTTTTCACTCTAATAAAATATTATTATTTAATACAACATTGAAGTTTAAAATACGACTATTACCGTTCTTGAGCTTATACCTGAACATTATTGTTTTACATAATCACAAATCAAACAGCTTAAAACTGCATTTTTTTTAATCTGCCAATACAAATTTCGGAAATTCTGAAATTCTTTTGTTGCACTTAAATGTAACCTTGCGTCAAAACCTGCTAATTCAAGACTGGTTCCTGTTAAAATATTCTTATTCTTATTCTTATTCTGTTACAAACGAAAGTCTTTTCCTTGAATAGTTTATTCCTGAAATTACACATTCACAATTTGCAAACTTCAAATTTTGTTTTTGAAAAGGTTAATATTTGTGAAAACAGATAATCTAAAAAAAACTGATTAAAAAGTATAAACAAACAAACCGAACTCCAAAGTAAATTAAAAAAAGGGAAAGTCCATAAGCACATGATAAATTATACCAAAAAATCAAACATGAGTCTATATCAACCAACGGAACGAATGGAAAACAACTGTCATATTCCTGACTTGGTACAGGCATTTCCCGAAGAAAATGATGGTTAAACCTGGTTTTATAGCTAGCGAAACCTAATTGTTGGGAAATTGTTAGTACGATATTGGCAAATAAAATTGAGAATGGAAATGGGGAATGTGTCAAAGAGACAACAACCTGACCAAAGTGCAGAAAACAGCCCAAAGCCACCAATGGGTCTTCAACACAACGAGAAAATACCGCACCCGGTGGCGGGCTTCAGCTGGCCCCTAAACAAAAATGTGTATTAGTTCAGGGAAAATGGACGTCACACTAAACTCCGAAACATATAAATGAACTAAAATTAAAACAAAACATACAAGACTAACAAAGGCCAGAGGCTCCTGACTTTGGACAGGTGCAAAAATGCGGCGGGGTTAAACATGTTTTGTTAGATCTCAAACCTCCCCCTATACCTCTAGCCAATGAAGAACAAACAAACACACAGCAATACGCACAATAAAACTCAATTTGAAAAAACTCAGAGTCCGATGTCAAAATAGGTAACAGAAGAAACTAGGCAAACTGAAAATGATACATAAATTAACAAAGGACTACTAGCAGTTACTGATATGCCAGCTCCAGACCTCAATTAACTGATTGCAAGATTATGTCTTCATCCATATGCAAATCAAGCACAATCCCTCCCGTTAGGAGTTTAGTATCATACCATTATAAAATATATGAGAACATAACCCATATCATGCTAACAACTGGTTTAAAACATTCTAATTTGTGTCGTGTTTTAATACCCGATAATCTTAGCCGTAGGTCATCGTAAAAATGATTTTGTTTTCGTGTAAGATTACATGCAAATAAAATGGAAGAATTCAAGGAAAAAAAGGTTATTACTCTCGTCATCACTCTTAATTTTAATCATGATGGCTATGTGAAATAACTTGGAAATAATTTATAAAAATATGGGTTTTTTTTTAAAAACAAGACAATTTGCTTTAAGGTACATACAAATTGTGATGAAACATGTATACTCCACTAAACTTGTAAAGTACATGCAGTGATGACTTTTAAATGTCAAACACACAGTACTTATCTGAATGTCTTTCCTTAATCTGACAGTACATAAGACTATTTTATATCTATTTGAGTCTACTTATACCTTCTTGAAATTTTGTTCTGAGATACTTCTATTCGCGTTATAATAAATGTATCATTGACAAAGTCGAAGGAGATTTCAAAAATACTTTGCATTATATATGGGAAGGTAGACTAATTGATGCAATTAAATTCAATATGCCTACCATCTTTCCTTGAAAATGTCTGTATCCTGTCGCGAATTTAAAAGTACACTTTCGTTTGTTTAAGTAGTCCCTACTTCTTTGGAAACAAAACGAAAAGTTTAAAATAGGAATTCCCTTGCGGTTGTTTATTATTACGTTTTAATTAGAATAAAAGTACTAATCAAAATGACACTCAGATTGTGATTTTATTTACAATTAATAAAAATGGTTTCAAGGGTCAAAACCAAATGTCTCTTTCAAAAATGAAACGGTAATGTTTGAAACCTGCACATTGTGGTTTTTGCATTTTGCATTTAAGCCAAAACAAAACAACTTAAAAGCGTCCAATTTAAACCTTGCGTGAGATAGTTTCATCTTCAGTTTTTGTACAATTACTTAAACCTAAATTGAAAGAACACATATTCAATTTTACAAAACAAGAGCAAGCAATATCAAGCATATATATATAATTCATACAGAGTTCAGTAAGAAATATTTGTTTCAATGCTTTTATTCAGGACAAAAACAAGTAAGTTCGGGCCAAACACCAGTCTCATTCCTATCCTTAACTTTTTGAAATAACTTTTTAAACAATTTTTAAAACAAAATGATGCATAGATACTGGCAATGCTGTTGTCAAATACACTTATACTGGTCATTAATACTTCAATATAAACTGAATGTATACATATTCCTCCATTTGAAAAAGATATAAGCCAATTAAAAAAAAAGAAGAGATTAACAAGTTTTGATTACTCAGAAATCAAACCCTGAATCTGCGTTGAAATTTCGTCTCTGTGTTTTGCCTTCAAATTGACCGCCTGCAAAATAACTTGACTTCATTCATAGCAATTCTTATCACGCAACTGCCTATGTTGGGTGCTGTAGATCTCGTGTATTTTTGTCTTAATCCAAAGCTATTGCCCTTTCTGTCACTACATGTAGGAAATTGTTATTATAGTAATAATGTGCATATAGCTTTATTTATTCTACATATTGAATTGTCAGTCTTTCACCGTTCTTTTTTTTATTCCGGTCTTTCTTAAATCGACTGAAACAGACAAGTGCATTATCATTTTATTCCTTTTTAGACACGCGATACATTTTGAGTGTTTGTTAAAATACAGTTTCATTTGTAACATTTTTTTTTATTGTTATTTTTGAAAAATCCGTCAAATACACCATTAGAAGAAACGTTTTGTTCTTTGACAACCTTATACTAATGATAATATTTAATAAAATAATTAATATCTGTGAGCAAAAGAAAGTACTGGTATTTTTGACGTATGTTAAATGTTAGTTTTTTTCCATGCACGGTTTTACAACTAAGATGTATATTTGATGTATACAACCACATCTCAAAACATTATCCATACCTCAAGCTAGTACGAGTTGATGTTCTTTCTTTTAATGTAGAACCGACAATAATGACAAATTAATTTTTATAAACGAAATGACCAGATAATCTAACAACCACTACTTTTTTTTTATTTCGATGTCACTTTTGTCGAGCTTGCGACATTTTGTCACTGGAACGAGACATATCGATCCTACATTCCGTCGTCATCGTCGTCAACATTTAGATTTAGTCTGTTGTTATGTGTTTGTTTAGACAAACTTTTATGGAATGTAATGAAACTTCAATAAAAGCTGTTTTATGATCAAACGACAGTATCCATTGTCAAATTTTTATTTTTTTCTATTCATTTCCCCATATTGTAATTATAAATTAACTAAATTTGTTTTTGAAGTTACCATTTTGAGAAAGCTAGCGCTAGCGTTTTTAGACATTAATAACTTTATCAAGCCTTCATAGAATTTTATGAAACTTTGACAAAAAAAAATAATTATAATTAAGAGATGATTTCTGAATCAAATGTTTTATTGATAAATGGGCTTTGTTTTTGGCAATTGCATTTCACTTTTATACTGGCAGTAAAAATCACATGCCAGTTACAAGGTTTCGGTGAAGCCATTACGACTTTTTTTATTACTAATAAACATATCGAAAATATATGCTGCTATTTAATTTGTAGAATAAACTGAAAATTAATAATCTATCAATATACTTAAATTATTTATATAAAATATCAACATGAGGTTATAAAATACACAAATATCGAATACTTATGTCTTCTTGCCAAATAATCTATATTGTAACAATTCAAGAACTTTTCCTTTATTTCTGAGTTTAAGTTTAACTCGACAATCTGGCATTTTGGTTTTGATTTCCATTAACAGGCATACGTAAATGAGGTTAAGTGGGGTAATCACTGACAGACTGTTTCATCTCTACGTTAATTTCTTCAATTTTCTGTTTTGTATTGTTTTTGCTTTTTCTGGTTAACAACATTCTGATGTCTATCTGAATGTTCTTGAACATGTAAGCACGTTTATCTTATTCTATTTGAATATTTGGGATTTATTTTTTCACATTAAATGTGTCAATTGTATAATCATATTTGTTGATATTTGACTGATGGATCCTTTTTAGGTCTATCCACTTTTCCGTGGAAAGACCTAATGAGTTTGTTCTGATTATTAGGTCTTTCCACTTTTCCATTAAAAGACCTATGGAATTTGTTCTGTTTATTATTTTTTTTTCTTCCGCCGCTTTTAATTTCACCAAAAAGAAAATGAGGTCAAGGTCAAAGGTCAAGGTCATGTTTTCAAATTTTGTTTTTGGCTTAATATAGCTTCTCATCAACAACCATATAAGATATCGATAAAATATTTTACTGAATTGTTAGTTACGACATGTTGCAGAACATATACTTTGGTTGAAAAGGTACGTTGACTTTTAATAGTTTTCTCCCCTGTTATATTTCAAATTAGCTGTATGGTGATATAACTCATAAACCACATATAGTAGAGACCTAGGGTCTTTTTATTTGTGGTCCTTGCTTTATGACCTTCACATCAAGGTCAAGGTCAAAGGGTAAGTTGACGATCCAGATTTTGACCTTTGCTATTAGGTCATATTTGTACGTGGTAAAACTATGCTGTCTTTTGAATTAGGTTGGTAGATACATGACCTTGGAAAGGTTAACTGGAAGTGACCTTTTAAAAAATGGAAGTAGCCATACCCTGCACTGCTCTCAATTAAAATGACCTAGAACCATATATTTTTTGGATCAGTGTGGAGTAACCAATCAGATTGTACCGGAAGTGATTTTTTTAAACCGGACGTTGCAATGTTTCTCCCTTATTTAAAGTAAAGTATATAGAAACCATATTTTTTTGGAATCAGTGTCACTAAAGCTATCATATAAGACCAGAAGTGACATTTTCTAAATCGGAAGTAGCACATTATCCTCCTTATTTCAGACAAAAGTTTATAAAAACCATATATTTTTAGAATCAGCATAAAGAAACCTATGATTGGACACCAATAGAAACTTTTGAGTAAACTGCAGGTATCTTCATGTCAACTGTTTGAAATTTTATGTGGAAACACCTTCAATTGTTCTCTGAACAATTGGTTTTTGATTTATCATTGTTATTTTTTCAAAAAGGATAATTAAGCTTTCTACGAGTTAGCGTATTTACATCACAAAGTTTTCTTTTGACACGACATGAGGATACGAAATTGAAATATGATATGAAAAGATAACTTCACACCTACTCTGTACGTAATAACCAGGTAATATAGAAAATTTTAAATGAAAATCGCGCTCCTTAAGAACACAAACATGTGAATTTCGAAAGCAAAACCTTAATTATATACCTTTATTACAAATTAAAATAATATTTACCTGCTCATGGCGAGCGGAAGTGTTTTATTTTGTTATAGGAGTTGACACGAAACACATAATCATTCAAATAAATTAAGACCTTTATTGCTGAACTGATGTGCTTGTATTATAACATAAAACTGTTAGGATCAATGCTTCCTCTTACTGATAGACGATGTTGAACAGACTGCTCATACTGTATGACCGTATCTTCAGTCACTCATCCTAAATGATTTGAATGTTTTAACATTTTTTATTGCTTGCAGGTTATGCGTTTCGATTTCCGATGAGCTATTGGACGAAACCAAAATAGTTCCAAATCCTATACTAAATGTTCCTTTCCTTGTATTAAAATTAACGAAATATATCTAATTTTTATTATAAAACATTAATACTCAAATGGATAAAAACTATGTTCTGCTGTTTAATATGAAACATATAACGACATAAACTATTTACAAATATACTAAAAGTATATATAGAAAATATTCAAATTGTAAATAAAGACAGTTTGCGTTAAAAATACACAAATCATAGATAATAATGAAATAATTTTGCACTTTGCATTTTTCCTTTATTTTGTTGTAACACAACACCAAGCATACGTGAATGAGGTTTTTAGGGTAATCACTGCCATTTTTATGGACTTCGACGTTCATTTCTCCAATAGTAGAGTTGTTTAAATTTGAACGCCATTTGCTGGCAAAGTCATCATTCCAATCTTTGTCTAAATATTCCTTGAATCGTGTTTCTAGCGCTCATATCCACCTATTTGGAGGTATTCTATTCTTTATTATTACAATTAATATGTCAATGATAGAATCATATTTGTTGTTTTTGACTGATGACCCATTTGTGTTATCGGTAATTTGTTCATTGCATCTTATTCAGAAATGAAACTTTCTACGGGTAAACGTACGGATGTCACAACGGTTTCCCATTTAAAACAACCCTTTGTTTCACGCACGAGGGCATAAACCGCATTCTGATATAAAAACTTAACTTCACACCTTTCCTCCTTTTACTTATTATCAATCAGGTGATATCAGGAAATATGAAAAATCTTCAAAATCTACACAGGAAAGTTTTTTTTTCATTTGCTGGTAGGATTTGTTTAACAGAATGTTGATACTGTTTGATAGCATCTGCAGTCTGCCAACCAACACGTTTGACAAAATTATAAGTACTGGCAAGATATGTTTTTTTTAGTTTCCATGTACACTCAAATATATTCAAAACATTTTAATTTAAGGATGTTCGCTCCTTTGTTTGAAAATATGAAGCTTTTTAACAGACTTTTTTAAATTTATAGTATATAAATAAAGGAAATTAAAAATCATAAAAAAAATCATATGTCCGTATCCTTGTTTTTGAGAAGTAATCAACTGAACTTCGCGGGAAATGTGTCTCTCTTGATTTATTGAAAATTTTACGTTGGCACCTTTTTTCTTTCAAAAACTATGAAAAAATTACAAGGATTTTATAAGATTTTCAAAAATTGCTCTTTAAACTATATGTAATAAAATGATGAAAAGAAAAGTAATGGTGAGCTGGCAATTTTTTTATTTGCATCCAATGGATAAAACAAGAGGACTCCGAATATTGGACAAAAAGTTATACAAAAAAAAAAAGAAAAAAAAAAGAGTAGAGAACATTCATTACAAAAAACTGTGTTCTAGCAAACAATTTCTAAATTTGACGACTAAATGCGTAACATGGTTACAAGATTTACAAAACATTAAAAGACATATTATTACTTGCTATATACAAAAAAAGGGGTGTCTTTCATCTGTTTTCATTGGCATTGCCCTAGAATTTAACATCGCTGTTCTATTTAACATCTATGGTCAATTACCGGAATACACTATTTAACAGTCATAGAATAACGGGTACACGACGGTCAATGTAAACGTCCGGACTGATATACTTTATACAATAAAGATAACGTGTTTTTTTAATTAACTTTAATATATACAACTGAAGTCTTAATGGGTCTATCAATGCTCAGGAGATTAACTGCTATTTACTAAGTCCTGTATTTGATGGTCTTTTAAAGGTGAAAGTTTATCTTTTTAATGCAACATTTTTCAGGGTGTCATAGTAAAGATGTTTATCTACTTCTAACAATCTAGATATATGACACCATTATTTTAAAACAAACATAAAGACAAGGTAATCATGTCTGCTCAATGGAAGAATCGTCAAAATGTTCTATTACTGTCATTCATGACATAAAATAAGGTAGACATGAAGCTGACTACTAAATCTTTATAACTTTATTGTATTATAGAATATAGAAAAAAATACGATTAGAAATATGAACTATACAGAGATACGTGAAGTTTGATAGTCCATGAACTAGTTATCTACTGAAAACGAAAGAAGGAATGGAATGTGAATATTAGTACACATCTGATTGTATGATTTCCACAACCGAGTGAACGTCGTCCTACTGTTTAGTCACTGTCATGTGACAAATTGAAACGAATTTTATTATTGAAGTTCATAATATGAAGATTAAAAAAAGACTACTGGAAAAAAATAAAACTATAGCTACTTTAATACGGACGCAAAGCTTATGATAAGAAAAGGCATAATAAGAAAATCCTTTTCGCTTGATCATCAATCCCAATTCATGCAATCATGAGATTGTTTTGTGTTGACTGTTGTTTTAGGAAAAAACAGAGTGTTCGGCTGGCATAACTGATATAGATCCTTAAAATATATGCAAGCTATACATTCAACAACAAAATGTTATAAATGCACTATGTTGACCCTAAAATCACAGGATGAAGTTATGCACCAAGTTGATGAAGTCTCAAATTTTCCGATAAACAAATCGAAAATTACAACTGCTTTGAATCTCAAAGTTAAATTTGTGTAGATAATACTGCATGCAAGCTGGATATCAGTTATAATTCTAAAAAGGTCTGGCTTTGACACATTTATATTTGCTTTATTGTTTTTTTGGAAAATAGCGACAGCACGTTCTGTCTTGAACTTTGTGATCTAAATTTGACAAATAAAGGCAAGGTTTAATACTATTAACGGTGAAATGTGTCTCTGAGCATCAATGCAGTTATTGTCTAAAAAAACTTGTGAAAATACAACTTTTGACCAACAGGTTGGCATTTGGAAATAATGACATCAGGAAACACAAAGTGAAAAGACAAAAACGGGTCAAACCAGTTGTTTCTAAAGACACTTGATGATTTGGATTCATTGGTTTTTATTTTAGTGAAATGAATAATACTATAGATCACTAAAGGTAGATGTAGAATAACAATACTTTTCCGAAATGTAGTTTATATAATGCTATTCTTTTTCGAAAATATGACAAAAATTATAGGTCATTGAGCTTTTTGTCAAGCTACAAAATGTGTAAAATTGTCAGGTAATACATGGAAAACCATTTTTGTTAATGCAAAGAAAACTAAACGAAATAATTTTAAGGTAAACAAATATGAGAAGATAGCTCTAATAATGTTTTTTTTTACAGAAAATAAAATGAAAGATCGGGGTCACCCTACATTCCATTATAAAATTTAATTATCTCATTTATCTCCCATTAAATGACTTCGTTGTAAAACAAATGAATCAATATTCTTTATTTGTAAACCAGTTGTAGTAATAAGATAAACTTTTCTTTTTCTTCATTTAAATGAAAAGTCTTACAAATTAATTGCTTTCCTATCTCAAAGTTGCATATTCATTAAATATCAAGATTGATTGGTGTAGGCTATTTTACAATCAAAGATTAGGACAGACCTACTTCCTATATTAAAATGGGCAAACTTAGGTGCTCAGAAAAAAAAGATTGAAATAACAAGAAGTGGAACCTATCCGTGGTCAGCTTTGACACAGATATTGTATAACGATCGACCAAATCATGATGGCGTCCTTCACAGTTGACCGCAATTTTACCTTTAAAGCCTTTGGTTCAATAATTGTCTTGTAAATTGCAACCTTCTATTAAAGTTAGGAAACGAAATCCATTGATTATCTCTTCAACTGGGAGATATATATGTTTCATATAGGAATGAACCTGAATAGAAATTTAAAATTCACAATTGGAAATATGGAAATATGGAATACTCTCTTTTGTGGTAAAGGGTAATTTTCACCAGGCTCTAAATGTTAACTTGTAGTTGTAGATGTAGGAGAAAAATATGAGGCATACCTAATTGTATCCGATGCACATTTTGGGTAAGTTCAATGGGATATATGCAACCCACATAGCCACTAAACTATGAACTATTTAATCAAAAGACATCATCTACACAGCGAAATGTTCAAGGATAATGATAACTTTATCATTCTTTCTTTGAATCCACTGCAATTTGTATGAAATAAGCCTTATATACGAATACATGTACACATCTGAGGGAAGTGGAGCACAAGTTGGTTAACATGGGGATGCCTACTATTTGTTGAAAAAGACAATAACTTTATTAGATAAGCACGAAGCAAAATGATAAGCTAAGATTAAACATTATCACGATAAACACCAAACAAAACAACAGCCAGAAACATGCGTGCAGTTATCAGAAGTATTGTTAAAATTTCAGTTGAAATTTCACATCAATAAATTATTGTTATATTATTTTGGCATTGGCAAAGAAAGTCAACAGTTGTTTTCCGATGTTAACATTTTAAGATAGTTTAAGAAGGTAACACACACAAAAAGAGGGAATCGCATGCCTTCCAAAAGGAGCGAGACCGAATGCGTATACATGATAAGCGTACCGTGCTATACATGCATCACCTCCAGAATCCATACGCCATCAAAACGTCACAATCTATAAAATTACACATTATGCCCCTATAATCCCCTTAAAAACAGAGTTGATCGCATGTGCTCTAGAATGATAAACAGGTCCTGCTCCACATATGGCACCCATCGGGTTGCATATAGTAAGTATGAATTAGTTGCAGAATTAAGGCAAATACGCTTCATCGGGTAAGAAAAAAATCATCTAGACTTCGAATTCATATAAAAATAAATACGTGTAGCCTTCAGTCTTTGAAAAACATTCAAATAAATCTAACGCTGAATTCGCCAAAGTATTCAAGATTGCTTCTTCCTAATTGTCTTACTCAAAGGGGGACCGGAGATAAGAAATACGGTCATCTCTTTGTCTTCTTTCTACAGGCAGTAAATTCCTCCACAAAGTGAGGTGTTCGTTTTGGCTGTGTGGGATGTAGAAATACACAACCATGTCCGGTTAGAATGGGGACATTAAATAGAATGACTCGTATAAAGAGTGCCACGCTTTTTGCACGTTACGAACCCTTGCAACAACTTTGACGAGAAGTTCATTGTTTGCCTACTGCAAGGCTAAATGTATGTCCCTTTCCAATATACCCTCGTTTTCAAGCGGTATTCTAAATTTTCCGCCAATCATCCCTGTCAGTTACTTATTGCAGTTTTACAAGAATGTAGTCTTTATCATGCTTTGTTTAAAAACATGATAAAACGTGTGGGTCAAGTGGTTTTTTTTCGAGCTACAGGTCTTGCAAAATTGTCAGATTTTATATAGAGTATACATCTAAAACCCAATTTTATTTCATAGAATGAAAACTAAACGATAGAATTAAGATAAAAAAAAATGAGAATCTAATTCTTATTATGTGCCTTAAGAATATAAAAATACAAATTTGGCCCACTGGACTCGTTTCCTTGCTACAAAACAAAATATGTAAATTCCCTAACCATTCCTTTACTAAAGGAAGGCTATATCCTGTTATATGATAAGTAAAAAGTGTTCTGTATTTTTCAAAACAGTCGTATTAATATGATAAAACACGTAAGTTTCTTCGTTTAGATGAACAGTTTTACAATGAGTTAAATTTAAAGTTAATGACCGTTTGTGTTCTTGTATTTTCATAATCCAAGATGACGGAAGACAAACGATACACTTTACGAACCACTGACACGGGTTATGTTCTTCTCATATATGTTATGATGGTATGATACTAAACCCCTAACGGGAAGGATTGTGCCTGATATTCATATGATGAAGACATAATCTTTCAATCAGTTTAATTGAAGTCTGGAGCTGGCATGTCAGTTAACTGCTAGTAGTCTGTTGTTATTTATGTATTATTGTCATTTTGTTTATTTTCTTTGGTTACATCTTCTGACATCAGACTCGGACTTCTCTTGAACTGAATTTTAATGTGCGTATTGTTATGCGTTTACTTTTCTACATTGGCTAGAGGTATAGGGGGAGGGTTGAGATCTCATAAACATGTTTAACCCCGCCGCATTTTTGCGCCTGTCCCAAGTCAGGAGCCTCTAGCCTTTGTTAGTCTTGTATTATTTTTAATTTTAGTTTCTTGTGTACAATTTGGAGTTTAGTATGGCGTTCATTATCACTGAACTAGTATATATATTTGTTTAGGGGCCAGCTGAAGGACGCCTCCGGGTGCGGGAATTTCTCGCTGCATTGAAGACCTGTTGGTGGCCTTCTGCTGTTGTCTGTTCTGTGGTCGGGTTGTTGTCTCTTTGACACATTCCCCATTTCCATTCTCAATTTTACTTTAATTTAGTTTTTTTTTCTGTATTGTTTTGTTTCTGTCCCATTGTTGTTTAGGCTCATAATGTTAGATCTTATTGCTGCTTAGTGTAAATGTTTTAAATATGTCTTATTTATCATTTTATTTTTACTGATATAAATGTAAATTCGATATTTGAAGGACTATATAATTCATTTATACTCATACATCAAAATTCTAAGAGTAAGCTATGTTAAACATGATGTTTTCAACGAAATTTCATTTATTCTAACCTCTACAAACGAATTTAAAAGGTTATTTCCTGGGTCTTTTGTTTTAAACTTCTTGTGAAAAGTAGTTTGGCTAATGTGTTTACAACTTTGATGGAAAATAGAAGTACAAAATCACTCGAATATTTCAGATTCAGTCAATTATTACACCCCTTAACGCTGATTGAAAGTTTAATGTAACGTTTAATGTAGATTTCTATGCTTATTGTAACAGAACATTAAAACTTATAGTTCTTTGACTCTTTGTTTTGCTTTGTAAAAAGCTAATTAAGCAACATAACATCATTTAATACCTCTTCAGAAAGATTCTAAATCTGGTTGACTCTTTTCACACGACAGAATATAAGATGAAGTGTTTATATGAATAAGTGCATAGCTGTGTGTTATATTTACCACGTATATAAGCATGTTACAACTTCCTTGTCTGGGAAAACAAGTATTTAGTACTATTGTGCATTTAATCATATAATAACCACCACAAAATAAATGAATGAATTTGTGCTTCCAGCTGCGTAGTCATATTATAGGGAAGGAATGCACTTGAAATGTTACCTTTTAGAAGCGAATCTACATGAATCGTCACTTGACAGGGTCTGAATTTGCCTGTGTTGTCACCTGTTAGGGACTGGAGGTACAAGAGTTGCAATCTGTCACGGAATGAATGTACGTGAGTTGATATATGCTAGGGTTAAGATGTATATAATTTGTTTTCTATTTGGGAAAGTATATACATGTATATGAGAATGCAATTTAAAAAAGTTTTGAAAAATGGCCTTTGTATCAAATCAATGATAAGCGCTTCCGTGCAATTTCAAGTCTTTTGGATATTTTCTTTAAAGCTCATTTTTGTTTATACCCAACTATACTCACATATATCTATTCCTGATTAATGTCTTAAAAACAGAATACTTCATATAAACATAGTCACCAGGTTGGAATATTTTCTATTGTGAAAGCATTGCATCACGTTTTATTTTCTTTGAAATTCGTTCTTTTTTGTTAGAAAAGAGTATTGGTGTTATGTCGATTCGTTGTTATTTCAATTCTTTTATGAAGTTACAGTATGGAAAGGGGTTCCCATTGAAAAAAAAAGACGAAGATGTCACATGTGCAAATTCTTTTAAACAAGTCTCTGTTCCTAACAACGGTCACCTAAAAAAATCAAAATTAAACATTATTAATCATATATACATACGTTTGAAAACATACATTTTCCATAAATTTTACGAAATATTACGAATATATTCTCTGTTACAATAATTCGGAACTGACCGATACCATGTCCGCCTGAGCACCGTAATACCCAGAATTGAGCACCATATTCATGATATTGTTGTTAAAAGAAAACTGTAAAAATTGAATTTTATCATGACGGATTTAGTTTTTGACACGGAGTTTTTTTAAGGAATTTAGCAATATAATTTCCCCATATTTCCATATCATATGCGCATAACATTAACATTTCAACGATTAAAATTACTGTTTTAGACTATTTTGAGCAAAAAATAATTGAAAATTTTACGTGGTTAAGTTTAATTTAAATTGCACAATTAGTGGATTGATTTTTGCGTAAACGTCTGGAGGCAAATATTCCATGTATTATAATCAAGACAAACATTAAAAACGTCATCAACCAAAGAGTAAACAAAGTTTGGGTTCAATGCGATATTATATTCTCTCCTTTCGTATAGTAAACCCCAGTAAACACTAGTTTGACTATATGTATGCGAAGATCTTACGGCAATAAAAAGATACTAAATATCTTTGCACGGATCGCTGGAAAAAGTCCATGAATATGTATATGACACAAAACATTTACAGTACACGCATGCGCGACTCAAATATTTCTACGCCCCTGCATCGTAAATTACTTACAACTCCTAAAGTGTACTGTAGATATAACATGCATACTGATTACTTTGTTCGTTATAGTGAATCGTAATTTTGCAACACTTTTCATTTAACGATAAATAAAAAGCACAAAACTGAAAGTTTGAATTCGCAGATTAACCACTTTGATCTTGTTCATAGTAACTGCGTACAAAATTATGTAGTATTGGTTAAATACTAAGTTTAACCTGTTGTTATGTTGTCTAACAAATTACCTTTGTAGATAAATGTTTTTTGTTTGGTCTTAAATTAAATCGTGTCGTCTTCTATGCACTCTTGTTGCTTCACATAACAATGTAAAAAAAAGGATGAGATGACTATTTAGAAAAAAGAGTTAATCATGTCATATGTTATTATTACACCACCTCTTTTGGACTGGTTCCATATTGCATTCATTCTGTCCGTCCCTCTGTCTGTCCGTCAGTCCTTCTGCTCGAATGTTCGTCCAAGAAATATTTCTGTCACATTTTCCAAGGTACTACAGTGCAGATGAACCTCATGTTTTGTCAGTTGCTTGACAGTGATGAGTTGTAATGTGTGGGCACTGTACTATAGATATAATGAATAAGCGTTGATTCTTGAAAAAGAAACCATGAGCCCAGAGAGCGAATGGTTTGTTTTTCATGAATCATCGCTTATCCATTGTATCTATAACTTAAACTATTGTGTTAATGTCTTTTCAAAATTAAAGCCTTTTCTTAATTAGAAGGTATTGTAAGTGAGTTTAAATAAACATGGTATCATGTTGTCCGATGCATTACTAAATATAAGATCACAACTAACCGGTTAGAAAAATACAAATATAACACAACACGTCTGCCTTTAAATTATCAGGCATCTGAATATTATCTGTGTTTACAAAATAAGACATATTCAAACTTATTTCTAATAAAATTGAGAATGGAAATGGGGAATTTGTCAAAGAGACAACAACCTGACCAAAGAGCTATATAAAGTATAAGTATGTTACCGAAATTTCTAGCATGAAGCCTAATTCTAGGCACATCACGATTTACTCGCATAGGAATTTGCGAATAAACATTTGTAAAATTATGTAGTAAAACAGATGAAATCTTACTATATTTATAAAACAAAAATGGACAAATTGAATGTAATCATTTTCGTTTCCAATATGTGAAATAGCCAATGATAATCCAAAAATAAACGGTAAAACTCGCTATTATTACAAAAATATCCACAATTACATACAAAATAAGAAAAAAACAGAAAACCTAAAGAATAGGGACAACAAAGAGAATACAGGGATTCGAACCTAAACCGACAAGTCCTTACCTTTAACTTGACTGTTTAACTCATTGATCTTATCCACGCTAATCTCGCGTCTACCAACTTATACTATACGATTGCCTATTATGTATATATAAAGGCACAAGCCCTGTGTGTCCGTTGTATATCATGTGTTCATTTATATATATACAATAGACACTTAAATTGTAACCAATTGGTAGCCGAGAGGTTTCGTCGATATGTTGATGTCAGTCACACATAACAGATTTCAAGGACGGGTTCGATTCCCAGTGAAGGCATATAAAATTACAAAAAATTAAAGGTAAGTTTTTATATTAGTTCCATTAGTGAACAGAAATCAGTAAATTAGCTAATTCAAACTTAATGCAATTAGGCACACAAAGGAAATAATTAAATATAGTTTGGTGAATCCATTTCAGCGACAGATTTAGAAAGCGTTGATTCTAGAAAAAGAATCCACGGTAAATGAATAGGCTGACGTTACGACAAAGGTTTACATTTAGATATGCCAGCAGCTTATTTCCTTTTTGTCAATATTTTGATTTTTTAAAGATGTTGAATGGACTTGCAATGTTTTGGCAGACTTTTCTTATGTCCTACTAAACAGACCAAATTAATATTTGACCTGCAGATAGACAGTGATGAGTTGTAATATCTGAGAATTTTTAAGCGTTCTCAGATGCTTTGTTTCTGTTTTTATCTAAATTGAATTATGAGCGGAGTATGCTTAGCAGCAAGAAAATGCGTGCAACTTCTTGTTGAACTTGTTCTAAGTCAGTAATCGTCTTCGGTTGTCTTTGTATGTAAATAAATGGGAGTTTTTGAGTATACGTCAATAGAACAGCAACTAAACAACATAAATACAAATAACTAAAATATCTAGCCACAGACACATTAATGTTATTTCAATTGAAAATGTTGGTGGCTTGAATGTCTGAACATAAAACAAAAATAAGTCTTGTTTGTGTTAATTTTAAAGACCGAATGTTGAGCTTTTAATATTTCCTTGTTTTAACGTATTGTTCGGTGTTTATCCACCACGTTCATTGTATTTGAGTCTCATCATAAAGCAAAAATGCAAGAATAAAACTTCATATTGTAAGCATTAAAAATAGAAATTTAACAACCAATATCATACACTTTTGATTAGTCTTGACAGATATCGAAACCCACGAATTGTAATTTTTCGGTAATTTGTTATTAATAACACAAAAAAATAATTTTGTAGATTTCCGTAGGCATTCAATGCATATTATTACGGTTCAAAAGAATATTACAAAGTTTTGAGAAAATTACCTTTAACGACATTATCTGTAGTTTAATTACCAATGACATAAGAACCAGAAAATGCGACAAAATCTATTAATGCATCTTTATCCTAAATATAACATGGAATACGTGTCTAATTGGAAAGGGTCTGGCCGATTACAAGAGAGCCTCTTTCATTCGAAATGTACCTTATAAACCAAAACAAATATGTATAGGGCTTGAATCTGTAAATAATTACCAAAGAATGTGCATCCGGTTTTCTAGATTTTAATGATGGAGTAATAACATTATTAAATCACAATCAAAACAGCTATGTTATTCTTAAAGTTTTTAACCAGAACACATGAGGGCAACAGTGTAAATATTATGTCAATGAATATACACTAATTTAGTTTTGTTTACTTTTCAAACTAATAAATATGAAGACCAAACGGACCAAACAACACTGTCCTCGTTCCATGTTAAAAAGTAAATGTACATGTCTTGTGTGTTTTTTGAAAATTTTGGTTCATTTGTATGTTTCGGAGTTTAGTGTGGCACCCATTGCGCTGAACTAGTATACATTATTAGTTAAGGGCCAGCTAAAGCCCGCCTCCGGGTGCAAATTATTTCGCTGCGTTGAAGACCCATTGGTAGCCTTGGGATGTTTTCTGCTCTTTGGTCGAGATGGTGTCATTTTGACATATTCCCCGTTTCCATTCTCTATTCTATATATTCCTGATTTTATTATCTATAGTGAATTCGGAAGATATCCATTAGAAATTTCAATCAAATTACGAATGATTAACTATTGGTTTTAGTTGGTAACTGGAAAACCTGACAAATTATATGTTATTTTGCATACATTTTAATTTAGCCACTGCCAAATATGTGACTTTATGGTTAAAACAAGCCAAATCAATTTTAGACACGTGTGACTTGTCATATGTGTGGAACAACCTCAAACAAAACATGATTACATGTAAACATTAAACAATACACTTAACAGATCAGTTTAAACAAAATTGGCTAGCAAGCCCACAGGAATCACCAAAAGCATTGATTACCGTTTATTTAAGGATACTTTGGATTTTGAGAAATATTTTAGTATTTTGGATGACAAACAGACATCTTCATTTTCAAATTTGCCAACTGTGAACATGAAATTCCGAATTGAAACTTGAAGATGGCAAAACTTAACTAGAGGCTCTCAAGAGCGTGTGTCGCTTACCTGTATCTACTGTGGTTTTGGAAATCATGTAAAATAAGGTTAAAATCATATAGATACCCTAATAATGATTGAGGCCAAGTTTGGTTTAATTTGGCCTAGTAGTTAAATCAAAAGCAGAAGATTTTTGAAAAGATTTACCAAAAAATACCAATAAGTTGCAGAAAATAACTTTAAAAGACAGTAACTGTAATGTAATATGTCAATTGCCAATTGGTCATGTTAACTTATTTATAGATCTTTCTTTGCTGATATTTTTGCTGTTTACAGTATATCTCAATCTATAATAATATTCAAGATAATTAACAAAAAAATAAAAACATTCTTTTCCTCCGCTTCAAAATTTATTTCACCCAGGGCCTGTATAATGCCGAAAATGCCTTTAAAAGTTTTTATTGAACACCCTTCAAAAATATTTGGGCAAGGGTTCCCTTGACCCCGACTTACCCGCCGGGTCTGGGGGCAATTTTATCCAATATAAGTATGCTGAAAGAAAAGATATAATAATGATTTATAGAAAAAGAAACACTGAATAATTCTGAAAATGGAACATATCAAGGAGAAATTATTAGCACCCCACCCCCTGAAAAAATTGCTCCCCCTGGAAAAAATGAAGTCATCCCATTGTAGTTTTACAATAGTTACTGAAGACCCCTTATCATTATGTTAATTAGTTTTCAAGTTGTGACCATTTGGAATTGTTTTTTTTTAACATTTTTCCCATAGACTTCTACAGTTAACCTCTATGTTCTATTTTTACCAATGGGGACCATGTTGGTTGAAGGGCAGGGTCATCGGATATATTTTTCAATCAAGATACCCCTTATAATAATTGTGGCTAAGTTCAATTCATCTTGGTCAAGTAGATTAAGAAAAGAAGATTTTTGTAAAAATTTACGAAAAATAGTGAAAAATTGATTTTAAAGGGCAATAAGGACAATTTAAGTCATGTTGACTTGATGAACATTTAAACCCCGTTAAATTTGCTCTAAATGCTTTAGTTTCAGAGATATAAGCCAAAAACTGCATTTTACCCCTATGTTCTATTTTTAGCCATGGCGGCCATCTTGGTTAGTTGGCAGGGTCATCGGATATATTTTTTTAAACTAGATACCATAAGGATGATTTAGACCAAGTTTGGTTTAACTTGGCCCAGTAATTTCAGATGAGAAGATTTTTGTAAAAGATTACAAAATTTACAAAATATTCTGAAACGTTGACTTTAAAGGGCAATAAATCCTGAAGGGGTCATTTGACAATTTTTGTTATGTTGACTTATTTGTAGATCTTACTTTCTTGGACATTTTTACTGTCACAGTTTATCTCTATCTATTATAATATTCAAGATAATAAGCAAAAACTGCAAAATTTCCTTAAAATTACCAAATTAAGGGCAGCAACACAACAACGGGTTGTCTGATTCTTCTGAAAATTTCAGGGCAGATGGATTTTGACCCGATGAACATTTTTATTCTGTTAGTTTCAGAGATATAAGCCAAAAACTGCATTTTACTTCCATGTTCTATTTTTAGCCATGGCGGCCATCTTGGTTGGTGGGCAGTGTCATCGGATACAACTTTTAAACTAGATACCCTAAGGATGAATAAGGCCAAGTTTGGTTTAATTTGGCCCAGTAATTTCAGATGAGAAGATTTTTGTAAAAGTAAACGACGACGACGACGACGACGACGGACGACGGACGCCAAGTGATGAGAAAAGCTCACTTGACCCTTTGGGTCAGGTGAGCTAAAAAGAGAAAACACAAAGTGTGTATTATGCAACTGAGATGTCATTGGTGATGAATACCAGGGCCATTACATTTTTGATTGTTCAGCTTTTGATAACTGTAAAACAATGTATTACATTTCATTAAAGGAATAGACCTAACACTTTGAGGTTTCATGATTGAATGAATTCCAAAACATGTTCAGAACTGAATGAGCTGTAAACCAATCAAGAAGATCAATAACAAATTGAACTTTTCTGTGTGAACAATCATAAATGTCTTTATCTACTTTCGTTCATTATTCATGTAATTGTATTGAAATATGTATAATTATCTCTATACCTAATTTGGTTTGTGAGAATAAAGATATAATCTAATTGTTTAATTCACCATTTTCTACATAAGAAAATGCCTGTACCAAGTCAGGAATATGACAGTTGTTTTCCATTTGTTTGCTGTGTTTGAGCTTTTGATTTTGCAAATTGTTAAGGGACTTTCCGATTACTGTTTAGTCATTTTTGCTACTGTACTTCGTCTATATGCCTTTTTGTGTTTCTTTGTTACATATCACGTGGCTCTGTACGTAAACATCCCGTCATTGTGTTATTGTGCTATGGTATATATTTGTATACTTGTCCTTCATTTTTGCTAATGCGCTTTGTCTAAATACCTTTTTGTGTTTCTTTGATACATATTTATTTGTTTTATAGTACAATGTTGACTGCTGTACCCCTATTTTTAACATTTTTACCTATTATATCTGTTTGTTTTGTTCACACATCGTTGTCAATATAATGGAATTTTATGCGAATGTCATACAAGTGAGAAGTTTAGCTAGCTATACAACCAGGTTTAATCCACTATTTTCTACATAAGAAAATGCCTGTACCAAGTCAGGAATATGACAGTTGTTTTCCATTCGTTTGCTGTGTTTGAGCTTTTGATTTTGCAAATTGTTAAGGGACTTTCCGATTTGAATTTTCCTTGGAGTTCCTTATGTTTGTTGTTTTACTATATATATATCCTCCTGTATACTCATGCCATCCTTGATGCTCGACGGTAAGCAAGTAAGCATCAATCAATCAATATGAGACATGTATACTTAAATCACCATATATCTGATTATTTTTTCTGGATTCCTTTATTATTTGATACCAAATATTGCGATTATCTGAGCAAATGTTATTACATGCTCAAGTAATATCAACGCTGTGATAATTAGATATAGATATAGATAGTTGGATACTTAAATTAATCAGTCTGATGACATCAGTTTTGATATCGTTAATCAATAAAGATTAAAGAGGGTTAAATACTTATAAGTCGTCAAACCCACAATACGTTAATACATCCATTATGATTTAACTGGCTTCATACATGTATGTATGCAATTATCAGCCCGTTAATATCAAATATGATTATATATCATTGCATTGTATTATCCCAGCATATTAGTGCTTGCAAAAACGTCACCAAAAATATCAAACTCATTATTTTGTACGCGTGTCTCGTCTGCAGAAGACTCATCAGCGACGTTCGAATAAAAAAAAAGTTAAAAGGTCAAATCAAGTACGAAGCTGAAGTGCATTGAGGATCCGAAAAAACGAAATCTCAAGTCAAATATAGCTGCGGTAATCTATTCCTGTGTAAACAAATCCTTCGTATTTTGAACAATTCAAAGTCATCTAAACAGCTAGTTCATAAATATGACCATGTCAATGATATTTCATGTCAACACATAAGTGCGAAAACAGTTTAACGGTACACAAACCCTTTCTTGTTTTTGATTTGTTTGATTACAAAATGTACCCCAATTTTGAGGTCTTTGACATTGCTTCCACAAACGGTTTGTATACATTATCTACAAAAATATAATTTAATACATAGTACAACTTGTTTTCCATTATAATTTTAATACATTTTGTTTATTTTTTCAAAACTTACACTAGGCTTTTTTTGATAGAAAAATAAAAAAATATAAAAATCGATAAATCAGAAAAAAATTAAAAGCAGACAACACCGTATAAAGGCAATAGTAGTAAAACGCTGTTCAATAGTCATAAATCGATTTAAGAGCCACCCCTCCCCCATTTAACTGAAACAAATCCGGGTCAAAACCAAAACTGAGGGAAACACATCAACTATAAGAGGAAACAAAACGGAAAGACAGAAACACTGAACTTCTACAAAAACAATCGCCAACATACATAGAAACGGTTCGTACGCGTGTCTCGTGTATAGAAGACTCATCAGTGACGTTCGAATGAAAAAAAAGTTAAAAGATCAAATCAAGTACGAAGCTGAAGTGCATTGAGGATCCGAAATTACGAAATGTTTAGTCAAATATAGTTTCGGTAATCTATCATATCAAAGTGAAAAAACGAATATCAATGACCAACGTCAGTTTCGATACATAATTTGATAGCAAAAAATCATATCTTCTGTGGAATCTTTAACATAGAACACCAATATTAATTTCGACATTACGTTGGCAATAATCAAGATGTAATTTTAGAATAATATTTTCCGGTTTTCAACAAACTCAGAGAATGAAAGTCTCATTTCATGTCAATATCCCCTGTATCGAAAATCATCCATATTTTCTCCCTCTCCTGTTTGACCGTTTGTTGACGTTTTCCAATACTTCACTCCTTGTGTGAACGTAGATTTGTCGTTATGAATACTGCTGATGTCTTTGCATATTTTAATCCCTTAGTTTGTGTTTTTACCTTGTCTTCTTAATCGATTTATGAGATTTGAACATCGGCAAACTACTAAATCAAAACGGTGTACGTTTTGAACAAACCTGGTCGGTTTTATGCGTAGTTTTTTTTTATTGTTTTTATTTGTTCATTTGTAATTTTTCTATTTACTGCGCTTTAAAAATTTGTTTTTTTTATTCAGATTAACTGGAAATCTCTACTTCTCCACCCTTTACGATAGTATAATTCATTCTTCACTTGAAGATGATTAAAAAAACTGATTGAACTTTGTTTTATGAGAAGGGATACCCAAAATAGAAACAGATATCTTGTGTTAGGAAGGGATAGATAATATGTTGTAAAAAAAAAAACATCACTCAAACAAATCATTCTGTAAAAACTGATATCATGAATTTTTACTGACAACATATTTGTTAAGTTTGGGGGACATGTTTTTCGACAAAAGATCGCTTCATGCCGATATAAACAAGATACAAACTTCTTACAGGAGTTTCGCAGGAATTATTTACAGAAGTTAGCATTGTCCTATAACTTCACGTTCCGATATATAGGTGATGTCCTCTCACAAAATGATTAAAGTTTGGTGACTATACTGAACACATCAAATGCAATGAACTTGAAATAGAGGATAACAAAAATACAGCTAAGTGTGCCAGTTTTCTTGATATATATCTAGAAAACGTTTACGACAAAAGGGATTTCAGCTTCCTAATAACGATTTTTCCATGTTTATGCATCACCATTTAAGCAGCGCCTGCATATGGAGCATATATCTCCTAGTTGGTACGATTTTCCAGAGCTTACATGTCCTATCATGATTTCTTTAAAAAGGGTGTTGCTGCTGAAAACTTTTGAACCAAGGGTTGCAAGAGGTAAAGATTGACGTCACCCGTTCGAAAGATATACAGACGTCATCACGAGTTTGTTAACCGTAATGAAATGTCTGTCGCACAGATGACCACAGTCAAGTGTCGTTAACAAAATCTCGTTATCTTTCCCTTGATTATGACATCACCAAATGAGAATTATCACCGGGTCTGTACTTGCATGAGCACCACGAAGAGTTCCGCATGTGATGCGGGAACTGCAAACCCCACCAGAGCCCCTAAATACATCCCCGTTTTTTGGTGGGTTTCGTGTTGCTCAATTTTTTTTAGATTTCTATGTAGTGTTTTGTGGACCTGTTTGTCTTCTCCGTCTTCTTAGTATTTTTGTGCCTTGACGTTGTCTGTTCTTCGACCTATGAGTTTTACTAAAACATTTTCTATCTTACGCCACTTTTGTTTGTTTTAAAAGTAGAAATTCCAAGAATTCCAATTGGGAAAAAATATTAAAATTTTAACTGAACAGTTTAAGGCCCACAATACACTCATGTGTAACGGGATTTCGTGAACTAACTTATTGGGTCTTTTTTATACAATCGAATTTTTGGATTTACTATTTAAATAATCTGAGAATATATGATAGACGTCGCTTTTTAATCATCTTTCCATCTGAAAACTGATAATTTGTTATTAAGCTTTGTAATATTAAATTACAAGTAGACATTTTAAAGCAGATTATATGGGGTTGTTTTCCTATAGAGGTAAGTATGCATCAATCAAATCAGGTTAGTAAAAAATGTATCATGAATCACATCTGAGGACAGGTGAGAGATCATATTCAAGGCAATGAACGTTCGAAAAATGTTCCATTATTATCGTACTTGAAGTTAGCCTTCATCATAAAATTCCAAATTCAATGTCAGTAAAAAATCATCAAAGATAGTTATATTTGTCGTCCATTTATCATGTTCGTGATACTTTTGGAAAAAACCAAAATCTCTTCCAAACCATGAAATGGAAAACCATTTCGTAAATTCAAAATTTAAATTCATAATTTCAGGATTTATATAACATATTTTGTATGAAAATATTTTATCCTACACTGATGGTTATGTACCAGTATACACTGAAAATTTAAATTAGTCACTATGACTATTCAGTTAGTCAAATATTAGCCGAAAGGTAGTCAACAGCATATATGACTACCCATCAAGTCATTGTGACTACCTGCACGGTCAATTTGACTTTGTTAGTGGTCACAGCACCACGTGGTGTAGAGTATCAGTTTTCACGCGCACTCTTTCGCGTTCCCTTTGTTCCCTAGATCGTGTAGATGTAAACAAACCAGGAGGCATGAAACTGTTATTTTGTCAATTAAACCAATTGTTTAAAGTAAGTATTATGTATATTTGTTTTAATTATAACTTACAAAAATTAAATTTAAGAAAAAGTGTAATGAATGTAAAATCGGCACATGTTGACGTAATGACAATAAAAAAGGGGGAGATATGTATACGGGATATCAATTCTGATACACATACAACGTATTGTCGATTGAAAAGAGTATTTAGCGATATCTTTTTTTCACCTGACCAAAAACTGTTGAAAATAAATTTAACACTGTAATCGATATTCACAACAAAAATAAAAAAAAAACTCAGATTGGCTGTCAAATTCCTGCTGCTTACATTACAATGCTGTAATATAGGATGGGTGGCTGTCAAGATCCTGGTGCTTACATTACAATGTTGTGTTATAAGATGGGTGGCTGTCAAGATCCTGGTGCTTACATTACAATGTTGTGGTATAAGATGGGTGGCTGTCAAGATCCTGGTGCTTACATTACAATGTTGTGGTATAAGATGGGTGGCTGTCAAGATCCTGGTGCTTACATTACAATGTTGTGGTATAAGATGGGTGGCTGTCAAGATCCCGGTGCTTACATTACAATGTTGTGGTATAAGATGGGTGGCTGTCAAGATCCTGGTGCTTACATTACAATGTTGTGGTATAATATGGGTGGCTGTCAAGATCATTGTGCTTACATTTCAATGTTGTGATATAGGATGGGTGGCTGTCAAGATCCCGGTGCTTACATTACAAGATAATAGTATAAGATGAGTGAATAAATCACTAGATCAAAGATTTTAAAATTTGTTTTATTCTTTTAACTTTTAACATGACTGATATACTTGTTTATTGTTATATTTTAGCTTTTAAAATGAAATAATTATATTTTTCAGCAAATGAAGACATTGCTATATTTGTATGAACACAGCTGAGAGATTTTTGACCAGAGAGAATATTACACTGACACATGCAGAGTTGATACCGACAAAATATCTAAAATTAACACTTCAAATTCTGACATACTGAAAATGTATAAATTATATATTGAAGTTGGGATATCATAATGTATGTAACAATGAGTTTATAATAAATATATTTTCTTTATTTGATTTTTAGACTTTAATATATGTCACTGAGTAATGGTAACACATGGAAACTTAAGATATAGGAAGGTTTTGAACATTGAGCACTTTGTGGTCCTATACTGATGTCATTGTTAGTTTTGCTGCTGTGGTATTTTTAATGATATTATATTTCAAATAACAGAAGAAATGAAACATAAAAGTACAAAACGGATGGAAACACACACAAAGTAAAATGGTAGAACAAAAAACACAACACAAATTAAAATAACAGTCTAACAGTCGTGACTGTTCACAGTAATCATGTTGACTAACCAACATGGTCACTTTCGACCATTTCAATAAGTCATATGGACTGCATTCAATTGTCAAACTGACAAATGTGCATAGTCAATTGAACAATCCAATTCGTCATAACGAGTATAACATATAGTCATTTTGACTTCCTAACATAGTCATAAATACCAGCCTACTCAGTCAAATGTGACTAACCATCTAGTCAAACGACTAAGAGCATAGTCAAAATGATTAAAATGCATTGTCATCTAGAGGACAGTCAAAATGACCAATTAAATTGGTCAAATTGACTAATTTAGGTTTTCAGTGTAGGATAAAACCGCCTGAAGCCAATGTTTATATAGAATACATTGGATACAACAGTGAAAGTTAAGATTGTATATATACTTCAATAATTGAGGAGCCAAAGGAACAAAACGACCTACAAATTAATCAAATCAATCATTGAGTTAGTTTCCTTAAATTTATCAACGGAGAATTTTATGAAGTTATGTTCAAAGGAGTAGGTCCGGTAACAACGATAAAACGGCCCAATTTTTTATGTATATGGGAACTTTAAAATTAAACAAATTTATTGGTTTCATTACCCTAATGAATAGTTTATTAAAGTATATGTACAAGGAATAGTCGTAAAACGCTGTTGTTGGTCTGTAATTTATCATTCACGTTACATGATTTTGTACAAAATGGTGAAAACGGCAATTTTGTGTTGGTGAACAAGAAAATTAAGTTTGGCCGCATGCGTGTTCATTCATAATATTTCATGTATAAATGAATTTCTAACAAATCTGTATCCATGCAAAATATTTTAAATGAACACGATTGCGGCCACACTTAAATTTAAACTTTTCTATCGTATTTGGTTGAAATTTTCCGTTATTGTCCGTGTTTGTGTTACGCAGTATTTTGTTTATTTACATTTCCGGTTTCAGCAGAAGACAAGTGATTACACATACACAACCAAATTTGATAAGCGATTTAATATTTATTTCCACTCCAAATCCTTTAAACGAACTTATTTTCAAGATATATGCATTGCAAAGTGAGTCCGAATTGTAGGAAATCGTTAGTGATAGAAATATGACAGGGTAAACACTGCGAACATTTGACCGAGACACGTGTTTACATTTTTAATTAGGCCACCCATCGGTTCAGTGTACAATGTAGTACAAGTCACATGCATTAGAACTTGAATAATAGAATTTGAAAGAGTAATTTTCAACATGAGCGACAAAACTTTCAATGAAAAAGTACTAGATAGAAGGAAGAACATGTATTGACTATTGACCTGTTTTAGTTTTAGCTATAAGCATTGAAGGAATCCGGTGTCACACACTTGATGCATTACAATTTACACACTGTTTTGTCTCGGTTTTCTTGTGGTAGCATGTTCACCTCGAGTGCAGTAAGTCATGGGTTTAAACCCCTGCTGATAAAAAGGAGTATAATAAAGGAGCAAAGATTGGTTGGATAGGAGTCTGGGTAAGGTGACATGTCTTCTAGTTAATGTTTGCCTTGTGAACTTGTGTTGTAAAAATCCAAACTCCGTGTTTATGTCTAGTACAATGCATCGCCAAGTTATTTCTCATAGCATTATGCCAAGTTATTTCTAATACCAAAAAATTACCATTACACCAAGTTATTTTTTATAGCATTACACCAAGTTATTTTTTATAGCATTACACCAAGTTATTTCTTATAGCATTACACCAAGTTATTTCTTATAGTATTACACCAAGTTATTTCTTATAGCATTACACTAGGTTTATTCTTATATAAAAAAAAAACTTTAAAATTAAGCCATTTCCATTACTTAATCACACACTGAAGCATAGGAGTGAAAAGATCACAATAAATGCATTTAAATTTTAATGTGGTGATCCTGCCAATAGGCATGATAGGGTGGATGGAGAAAAAAGAAGATAATCAAGCATCTTAACTGATTATAATGTTTCTCTTTCAACAAATTGTCCATGTCAGTTATTAAGGTATATTGCAAGTTCAAAATACATAATGAGATAATAAAATTTGAGAGTTCTGTGGTGAGGTATATGTGGCAAAGGAGGCGTTAACTAACAACTTAAAAGCTTATTATTTCAGACCTTGATGCTTCATACTTGTAGATTCCTTATGTTATGAAGTTTCCATCTGTCATACATGTATGTTCATCATGTTCATTGTCCTTGATCTCATTTTTCATGGTTTATTCACTTCTTGGAAAAAAAAGTTAACATTTTTTCTGTAATCTTAATTTATCTCTTATTATGAGTAACAGGATGACTAATCTGATCTTGGCCTCACTTTATGGTACATTGGTCAATGTTAAGTTTTCTGGTAAAGTTTTTTTTTAGATACAATATGCAATAGGTCAACTATATTGAATGCATGGAATGATTGTAACTAAGGTGTACATTTCTGTCTGGCAGGTTTCTTCTGACCTTGACCTCTTTTCATGGTTCATTGAGCAGTATAAAAGTTTCATGGATCTGGTCTGTTTCTTGTATACTTTAAGCACTACTTAAATTTTTGTTGGTGTATGGAATGATTGTAGGTGTACATATACTTCTGGCTTGGTTAATATTACCATGATACATTTTCTTTGATTATGTTAAGTTTATGTGAAACTTTATTTACTTCATTTCACTACTATACAGCCATTTTGTTCTTATTATCTTGAAACTGTTCATAATCCCATCTCTAAGCAAAATAGATTCTTTATAAAGTCATCGCTTTTTCAGTTTACAACAAGTTTTTGTGCCCTTTCCATTCTATCGTAAATTGTTAGATATATAAAAAGCTGTTGAGATCTTATAACTGTATATATATGTACATGTATGTATAATCTGAGTAAGCCATGATTCAACTTTTTCAAGTGACACATATATTTTGTTCTCAAGATCTTCATGATTTTCAATTATAAGGTTGTGAAATATCGGTTCTTTAGAGAACAATTCATGATTAGCAAAATGATAAGGCAATCACATTTGGACTGAATTTATTTCGGCATCAGCCAATTTCATTTCTATATGTAAGATGTGTTTTTAAAATGTAACCAATAATATTACAATGATATTTGGTATATGAAGATGAAAAAATTTGGTATGATTGCCAATGAGACAACTCTCCACTGAAATTAAATGACATATTTTAAAACTATAGTCACTGTACGACCTTCAACAATGAGCAAAACACATACTGCATAGTTATGCTGTTATTATAATATTCATTTCAACAGTAATTATTTGGCCCTGAACTCCAGTAGATGGCTTTTGAAAGGTTTGGATTGGTATATGTTTTTCAGTTTGATAGGAACATTTGAATTAAAATTACATACAAGCAACATATATGATTATCAGAACAATTTATTAAAAAAAAATTATTTATGCATTATTAATTCATGATTCCTGCATAATTTTTATGTTGTTTTTTTTCAGTTCTTTTGTCTTAAAGATGTTTTTTGATTGATTGGGACGTATACTTTCCAGTTCTACAATCTCAACATTTCTGCATATCAATTTTACAGGTAATAAATCTGTTATACCTTTAATACTTCTGTTGACTTGTGTTATTTTTTTATAATTATAAAAATCAACATGCATTTTCATTTCACCATCAGATAAATGATATATGTTATTTGCACAATTTTTGGCTTGTAAAGCACAATATAAACTGATACTAAAGGCAAACTCACACACACATACACTATTTGTAGATTCAGTCATTGTAGGAAAATATTTAAATTATATTTGTACAAGCTTATAAACGGAGGGAAATTACGGGGCTCTTCAAATATAGTTTTTATCATGTAATTCGATATTTAGATATAAGAAGATGTGGTATGAGTGCCAATGAGACAACTCTCCATCCAAGTTACGATTTGTTAAAGTAAACCATTAGACAAAAAATAATGAGTGTGTTTCCTATTACATCTTTAAAAAAAAATAAGGTAGGTAGGAAGGGATTTTTATATGACCGCAAAAAATTTTGCGGTCATATATTGGTATCACGTCGTCGTCAGCATCGTCCGAAGACATTTGGTTTCCGGACAATAACTTTAGTATAAGTAAATAGAAATCTATGAAACTTAAACACAAGGTTTATAACCACAAAAGGAAGGTTGGGATTGAATTTGGGGGTAATAGTCCTAACAGTTTAGGAATTAAGGGTCAAAAAGGGGCCCAAATAAGCATTTTTCAAGTTTCCAGACAATAACTTGTGGAACGGTGTATGGATCTCTCTGAAATTATACCACAAGTTTCCATACCACAAAGGGATAGTTAGGATTGGTTTTGGGGGGTAATAGTTTAGGAATTAGGAGCAAAAAAGGGGGAAAACAAGGGTTAATGGACAATTACTTTTAAGTACAATGTTTTGTGTTTGGATTACCTCCCTTACACTGTTTTTAAATTAAGTATATAGAAATGTTGTATTGTCTTGAGGTGATTAGCTGTCAATTTATTTTTATACGACTGCAAAAAATTTTTGAGATCGTATATTGGTATGACGTTGGCGTCGTCTTCGTCCGAAGACACATTGGTTTTCGCACAATTACTTTAGTTTAAGCTAATGGATCTCTATGAAGTTTTACCATAAGGTTCAATACCACAAAAGGAAAGTGGGGATTGATTTTGGGGATAATTGCCTCAAAATTTTAGGAATTAGGGGCCAAAAAAGGGGCAAAAAACAAGCATTTTTCTAGTTTCATGACAATAACTTGTGTGTTAGTGTATGGATCTTTCTGAAATTGTACTGCAAGGTTCCATATCACAAAGGGAAAGCTGGGTTTGAGTTTGGGGGTAATTGCCCTAAACGTTTAGGAATAAGGGGCCAAAAATAAGCATTTTTCTAGTTTCCAGACAATAACTTGTGTTCAAGTGTATGGATCTCTTTGAAATTGTACTGCAAGGTACCATACCACAAAGGGAAGGCTGGGATTGATTTTGGGGGTAATTGCCTTAAAATTTTAGGAATTAGGGGCCAAAAAGGGGAAAAAACAAGCATTTTTCTAGTTTCAGGACAATAACTTGTGTGTAAGTGTATGGATCTTTATGAAATTTTACTACAAGGTTCCATATCAAGCGTGAATATTGTGTCCATTTTTGCCCCAACTGGTCAGGGTTGCACCTCTGCAGTCGTATCCAGCTGCGCTCGGTGAAGCAATTTATTTTTTATTTTACCATTTTTTTTTACATTGAGTCTATGGGAGAGACATTCTACTTATTGAAATATGACAAAAAAACTTCAGGGTAGGCTATATTTTAGCTTAAAAAATAGGGAGGGTAGGGTAATAGGAAACACACATCATTTTTTATTTGGCCTTATACATGTAGGTCAAAGTACTGTCTTCAACATAGAGCCTTGGCTCACACTGAATTACCTTTTTAGGTCAAAAGTCAAGGTCACAGTAACTTGTTTTTGTATGCCACTCACAGCCTTTCAATAATGCATCCAAATGTATCAAATATGTTCAGCCTAAGTTCTATGAACAACATGATAGGAACTCGCATTCTGATATCAAATTATATATCTGTTTGTAGCTTTTCCTAAAATCGCAATAATTAAACTCTATTTTTATTTTTAATTGTTGAAAGGTCACAAATATAAATGCAAACAAACACACAATTTTAGTTAGGGGCCAGCTGAGGACCACCTCCGGGTGAGGGATTTTCTCGCTGCATTGAAGACCCATTGGTTGCCTTCGGCTGTTGTCTGCTCTTTGGTTGGGTTGTTGTCTCTTTGACATATTCCCCATTTCCATTCTCAATTTTAATAATTACTGAATTTGCAGTAAACAAAATAGTAACTTACAGTTTTATGTTATATTGCTGTTTTAGGTACAAAAGATGTAGACAACTTTTTGGTTTAGATTACAGATCTAACAAGCTTGAGTGTACACCATTTTTCAACTACAGTCTATAGAGGTAATATGCTCATCAAATGATAAGTAATTTTGTTCTATTTTTAAAAATTTTAATGGTTTAACTATGTTTCCCATTAATATTACATTATTCATACATATATAGCATACCATAATGTGTAATTTAACACTATGATCTGCTTAATCCAGTGTTACTTTTTAAAGAACATCTGTTAACAATGTAATTTATATTGAATCAAATTTAAACACTTACAGAAAAATATATGATTTTGTCAAAATGTCCACAATGGCGTGATCATTGATTATTAATCAGGGTGATGAACCGATCAACTATCTAATACAAATTGAAGAGGATTTTATAAATTATTATATAGAAATGGTATCCACAAATGCCATTTATAAATAAAATCAATGTAACGAAATATTTAAGATCAGGATATCTGAATTGCATTTTGGTCAATGGTTCTGGCAATGGCAATGCTAACATACTTTTTATATATAATTTTATCATTTTGTAGGTCTTAAAGATGTAGATTCATCTTGCTTGTTTTTTATGACAGTTTGGCTGTGCCTGCAACTGTGATGCAGATCTTTCCTGTTCCAGTGCATAACTTGTCACTCAGCTTTCAGAGGTAATATAGGTTCAATTCATATGCAAAGCCTACTGATGAGTCCCATTGCATATGATTTAATTTTTAACATTTTATAAGGGACGAAACTCACAAGGCCAAACAGAAGCTGAATTTATTACAGTTATAGTATGAATACAATCTATTTTCACTGATATTTCATGTCTTGCTTAAATTTGACTTTTCAAAATATTTGATCATTTTTACTTAAAGTAAATACATAAATATTCAGCTTGGCATTGGGAGTCTAGGCATTATGTTAGTACTAGACAATATAATACCAAATGGAAAGAAAACATGTGAAGAACCATATGAGTCACTGCCATATGTTTTCACTCAGAGCTATCTTCATTGCCAGTGTTATATGAATTCATAGAAGATATGTTGTAGGATTACCAATGAAACTATCAAACAGAGTCCAATTGAAGCACATTTCAGCAACTATAAGTCACTGTACAGCCTTCAGCTTTGAGCAAAAATCAGCTTTAAAAGGCCTTTACATGACAAAATGTGAAACAATAAGATAAGAGCTAAGACTGAATAATGATGGAAAAAAAAATATGACAGGCTTCAAATAACAACAAATGCTTAATAACATGCATCTGATTCATTTAGAATATGACAGGGTTAAAAATGTTTGCAAGGCCCGACCAAATGTCTACTTCTATTTATATATATGTTTACAAGATTACTTTAAACCTCATTATTAGAAAAATTGCCAAATGTTCTTTTCTATTACATCACTATAACTTTTTTGGAAATTCATATGCACAGCCTACTGATGAGTCCCATTGCATATGATCACATTTAAATGTGTAAAGGGGACGAAACTCACAAGGCCAATTGATGCTGAAATTATTCACTGCAGTTCCTGTATCAATCCACATATTTATCACTCATATTATGAATCTTTCATATTATTATTTTTCATAAATTTCCTTTATCAAAAGATTTGATCAACTGCATTTTAATTGAATCAGTATTATTCAGCCTGGCCTTGGGAGTCTAGGCAGGATGTTTTTAGCACAACAAAATCAAACACAAAACTGCAACGTATTTGCATAACCTCTTATATCCATAAATTGAACTAATATATATACACATAAGAAAAGAAACTTCTTTTGTTTATACATGTATATATATATATATAATTCTTATATGATTTGCATATTAGAGAATACGTTGATATGATTGGTCGCCATGACTTCCGGTAGTTGTTTTTGACGTTGTTTATTTTTCAATATTTGATGTTGACTGAACTTCTTTTTGTAACCAATGTAAACAAAATGTCACAAACATACAATTTACATGTGATAAAGGTAACGAGGGTGAAAAATAAATTCCTTATCTTCAATTTAAAAGAAATATAAGGATTAAACGCCTTTTTAGAGGAATTTATTGGTGAATAAACTGGACCAAGTCAGTAACAAATATATCATAAAAGTAATTCAGACTTTTATTTGTTTGTGAGTGAATTGGTCGAGTTTATACACCAATAAAATCCTTTAAAAAGGCGTTTATTCCTATAATATTAAGATAACAAACGAAAAGCTGATATATCTATTTAATTTCATGGTTTTAGCATATAAATGTAATTATCATGATTATAAGAAATGAATGCTTCTTTTTATATTTTTTTAAGGGTTGTAAAAGCAATGATTGTGTGCACATTTTTAGAATGAAGCAATTCTGTGCTTGATACAGAATGTGCTTCCGTCAATGGTTTTAAGACCCAATAAAATGATAAAAAGACACATTCAATTCGTAATGATAAATGTCCAATTTATTTATAAAATACATGTACATGTATTATAAAAAAAAATAAAAATCTATCATTTTGATCTACATATGTTTCAGGATGAAAAATGCCTGGTACAGGACTTAAATCGTATCCCTGTATAAAGTGCAAGATAAGAACCAAACATGAAAATAGAAGACCGATAAAAAACAAAGTTAATTTTATCAAATATCTAACAGAAGATCTAGGTATTACTATAGAAAATGACAGTGTATGCTGCACTAAATGCCTTCAAATTTTTTACCGCATACAGTCTACCAAACAAAAGGAGTGCAGAGAAATTCAAATTAATAATACAATTGACAAAGATCAATCTTCAGATTGCGAAGAAATACAATTAGATGAGACTGATGATATAAATAATGATCCTGACTATGTTCCAGAGAATAAAAAAACTAAGAATGACTCCAACACAATTAGTCCTAAAAACATTCAACTACCTATATTTTGTACAGGAAAAGGTCACTCATCTTGTTGTTTGTGCAAGAAAAGGGTTGCAAAGATGACAGTTATTTCTCCAGATGCTAGGTATAGACTTTTTATAGAAAAGGAGTGTCTACTTTTGGCTGGTTCAAGATGTTGTTCACATCATTTAGTGAACAACTATTTTGATGAAAAATCTTTAAAAGACATTAATTCTTTTGCCGGAAATTTTACAGATTTCAACCGAAGCCAATTGATGCAGCTTATTTCAAATATTAGGACAATTGCATTAAAAAATATACGTTCAAGAATAGATTTTGATAATGATTGTTTAGATGACTCTGACTATCTAAGTCTCACAGGAATTACAGTCGCAGACTTTAATGATGTTTGTTCTCATGTTTTGAACATTAGGAACAATAAAAATAGAACAAGTAGAACCTGTGTTGCATTACTTCTTGTAAAATTAAGATCTGGAATGTCAAACAGATTATTGTCAACATTATTCAACATGGGGAAATCTAGTGTACGAAGAGCATTAGCATCTGCCAGAAAGGAACTCTCCATCCATTTCACACCAAAATACCTAGGCTTCAATCACATTTCACGAGAGAACATAATAAATAATCACACCAGACCACTTGCACAAGAACTTTTTGGCACTCCTCATGAACAGCAAGCTATTCTAATCCTAGATGGTACATACATATATACATTCAAAAATCAAATAACTTCCATTTCCAGCGAAGATCTTACAGCATGCATAAAAATAGACCACTGGTAAAACCAATGATAATTGTATCAAGCACTGGCTACATACTTTCTATTCTTGGCCCTTATTTGGCAGACCATAAAAATAATGATGCCGGTATTTTAAAACATAATTTGAAAACCAATATGGAAAACATGAATGAATGGATTCAGCCTGGAGATGTTCTAATTGTAGACAGGGGATTTAGGGATGCATCAGAAATGTTAGATGACTTCGGCATTCAAGCTGAGATGCCAAAGTTTTTACCCAAAGGCCAAAAACAATTCACAACCGAAGAAGCCAATGCTTCTCGCTTAGTTACAAAAATAAGATGGGTAGTTGAATCCGTAAATGGCCGATTAAAGCAATGGAAATACCTTCAAAATGTAGTGCCAAACATACAAATACCCTATATCGGTGACAATGTCAAACTAATTGGAGCTATATGCAACAAATACAAGCCGCCATTATCTACCGGTGAAAAGGACAATGATCAAATCTTGGCTGCAAAAATGAGGGTAAAAAATTTACAAAATTATACTCTTTGATAACAGTGGTATTAATTCCAATTACAAAACTACCCAAAAAGATTAGACTTTGTTTATCCGACTACTTTCACAACCAAAACTTACAACAATGGAGCTTGATTTCACATATACTCATAAGAAACATGTTTCACCCTTATTTATAATAGTGTGACTTGTTGAAAGACAATATTAATTAAAATAATTTTAAAAAAGTAAGCATATTTTTATCTGTTTTGTTGATATGAATCCTGGAAAAATTGTCTCCCAAACTTAACAAGAAAGTCCACTGGACATATATTCCTTTGTGACTGAGGTTGCCAATTTACACATAAATGTGAATTGATAAAAAAGTGTCTCATTTCACAAAAATGCATATGTTAATTGTACACAAATGCATACATAAATACATGTTTTTAACTAAATATTTCAGGTACTGTCCAGGAAAAAAAATGATTTGCAGGAGAGGGTAGAGAGAGAAGGGTTACATAGAAGAATATGTTCTTGGAAAAAGATTGATGCAGATGATTCCATGCCTTGTTTTCCTATGTTGTCAGAAGAAGAATTGAGAAACATAACTGTTGGTGTTTACCAATTAAAACTAGCTAAATCTTACACACAGGAACACCTCAATGATGAGAGTGAATTTATAATAATGATAAATTCAGATCTTGAAAGTATATTAAGGGTACAAATTCAGAGCAGACATACTTCAGCTAGAAAATACTTGATATGGATTGAATATGATGAGATTGAGGTTCTAGAGTTGTAGGCACATGTGCCCATGTTGCAGCTGTCTTGTGGTATTTAGGTTTTGCACGCCACATGGACAAACATAACGGAATTAAGGACTGGTCAGAGTTTGTTGAAGATGCAGCAAAGATTCCTGTTTTAATTGATGAATCTGACACTGAAGAGGAATTTCCTGAAGAGTGACATACTGTGCTTTATTAAAAGAAATGCATTTAAGCAGTAGTCTAGTTAGTGTGTAAGCCGTAAGGGAATGTAAGGATATAGTCTTATTAGTCTAGTAGATTAACATATTGTTACTTTATTTACAGTTATTTTGGTTGGGTTTATGGTATTTTTGGGTGACAAGAAGATTTTTTCCAAGTGATGAAATAATTAGGTTACAAAAAATAATCCTTGGCTAGGGCAACATTGGAAGTGGGGTGTACAGAGGTGGTAGATGGCAGCTGTTCTCTCTTTAAGATAGCTAGGACACTTTTTTTAAATTCTCTGCAAACTTCAAAATAGATGTGAAGTAAACATAAAAGAAGCAGCAACCCAGTGACCAAAATAATAAAGACATTGTCATCAATAGTTATGCATTTAGAAAGTCTCTTATTTTTTTACTTCCCAATCAGTGTCAGACTCACCAATTAAAACTTTTAAAGCTTTGAATGAATATAATTTTTTTGAAACTGTGATATTTCAGCCTTATGATGATTCAAATGTAATGTTTCAGTCTGATGATGATTTAAATGTTATTTTTCAGTCTGTGATAATTTATATGTGATATTTTAGTATTTGATGATTTAAATGTGATATTTTAATCTGTGATAATTTAACTGTGATATTTCAGTTTATGACAATATCTAGAAATGTAATATGTTAATGCTTATGTATTGGTTATTCATTTTTTCTCATGTACAGCTTTAGTTGTGAAGATGCATCAAAAACGTCATGTAAGGTATGTCATGATTTAAATAAGATATTTAAGTCTGTGATAGTTAAAAATGTGATATTTCAGTCTGTGATGATTAAACATGTGATTTTTCAGTCTGTGATGTTTAAAAATGTGATATTTCAGTCTGTGATGATTCAACATGTGTTATTTCAGTCTGTGATGAGTAAACATGTGTTATTTTAGTGGGTGATGATTAAACATGTGTTATTTCAGTCTGTGATAAGTAAACATGTGTTATTTCAGTCTGTGATGATTAAACATGTGATTTTTCAGTCTGTGATGTTTAAAAATGTGATAGTTCAGTCTGTGATGATTAAACATGTGTGTTTTCAGTCTGTGATGAGTAAACATGTGGTATTTCAGTGGGTGATGATTTAACATGTGTTATTTCTGTCTGTAATGAGTAAACATGTGTTATTTCAGTCTGTGATAATAATTCAGTTTATGTGATGTTTCAGTCTGTTTGATATTTCAGTCTGTGATATATCAGTCTGTATGATGTTTCAGTCTTTGTGATATTTCAGATTTTGGTGAATTGTATGTGTTATTCAATTATGTGATTATTCAATTGTGTTATTTCAGTCTGTGTGATATCTTAGGTTGTGTGATATTTCATTCTGTGATGATTAAAAATGTGATTTTTCAGTCTTTGATGTTTAAAAATGTGATAGTTCAGTCTGTGATGATTAAACATGTGTGTTTTCAGTCTGTGATGAGTAAACATGTGTTATTTCAGTTGGTAATGATTTAACATGTGTTATTTCAGTCTGTGATAATAATTCAGTTTATGTGATGTTTCAGTCTGTTTGATATTTCAGTCTGTGATATATCAGTCTGTATGATGTTTCAGTCTTTGTGATATTTCAGATTTTGGTGAATTGTATGTGTTATTCAATTATGTGATTATTCAATTGTGATATTTCAGTCTGTGTGATATTTAAGGTTGTGTGTTATTTCATTCTGTAATAATTAAACATGTGATATTTCAGTCTGTGACATTAGTATTCTGTGATTTTCAATTATGTGATAACAATTTCAGTTTGTGTGTTGTTTCAGTCTGTGTGATATTTCAGTTTGTGATAATTAAACATGTGATATTTCAGTCTGTGATGATTAAACATGTGATATTTCAGTCTATGATAATTATGCTGTGATTTTCGAGTATGTGATAATAATTCAGTTTGTGTGTTGTTTAAGTCTGTGTGATATTTCAGTCTGTGATAATTAAACATGTGATATTTCAGTCTGTGATGATTAAACATGTGATAATAATTCAGTTTATGTGATGTTTCAGTCTGTTTGATATTTCAGATTTTGGTGAATTGTATGTGTTATTCAGTTATGTGATTATTCAATTGTGATATTTCAGTCTGTGTGATATTTAAGGTTGTGTGTTATTTCATTCTGTAATAATTAAACATGTGATATTTCAGTCTGTGACATTAGTATTCTGTGATTTTCAATTATGTGATAACAATTTCAGTTTGTGTGTTGTTTCAGTCTGTGTGATATTTCAGTTTGTGATAATTAAACATGTGATATTTCAGTCTGTGATGATTAAACATGTGATATTTCAGTCTATGATAATTATGCTGTGATTTTCGAGTATGTGATAATAATTCAGTTTGTGTGTTGTTTAAGTCTGTGTGATATTTCAGTCTGTGATAATTAAACATGTGATATTTCAGTCTGTGATGATTAAACATGTGATTTTTCAGTCTATGATAATTATGCTGCGATTTTTGAGTATGTGATAATAATTCAGTTTATGTGATGTTTCAGTCTGTTTGATATTTCAGTCTGTGATATAATAGTCCTATGATGTTTCAGTCTTTGTGATATATCAGATTTTGGTGAATTGTATGTGTTATTCAGTTATGTGATTATTCAATTGTGATATTTCAGTCTGTGTGATATATAAGGTTGTGTGATATTTCATTCTGTGATGATTAAAAATGTGACATAAGTATTCTGTGATTTTCAAGTATGTGATAACAATTTCAGTTTGTGTGTTGTTTCAGTCTTTGTGATATTTCAGTCTGTGATATTTCAGTCTTTGTGATATATCAGTCGATGTGATATTTCAGTCTGTGATATTTCAGTCTTTGTGATATATCAGTTGGTGTGATGTTTCAGTCTTTGTGATATTTCAGATCTTGATGAATTGAATGTGATATTCCATTCTGTTATTATTCAATTGTGATATTTCAGTCTGTGTGATGTTTTAGTCTGTGTGGTATTGATGAATTGAATGTGATATTTTATTCTTTGATGATTCAAATATGATATTTCTGTTTGTTGATATTTCAGATTATGTGGTATTTCAATCTATGTGGTATTTCAGTCATTGTGATATTTCAGTCTTTAATTGATGAATAAAATGTGAGATTTGTGTTTGTTTGATATTTCAGTCAAGTGCTCTTTAAGTCTGTGTGAAGAACAGTATGATGTTTCAGTATGTGGTATTGCAGTTTGTTGTGATAATAATTTGATATTTCAATATGTAGGGATTTAATTTTTTGATATTTCAGTCTATTATTATATTATCCTCATTTTTGTTCACTTGTATGTTTTTTTGTTAAAAAAAAGTGAATTCTAATGTCTTTTTCTGTTATAAAATAAGTTTTATATTTAAGGAATGACTGTAATATTTTTTCTGTCTATGAAGAAATAACATCAAAAATGTGGTGCATACTGAATAAACCACGATGCGTGTTATTTTAAAGTGTGAACCACATTTTTGATGTTACTACGAATAGACAGAAAAAATATTACAGTCATTCCTCATAATTCAATTCTAAATTCCATTTTAAGCCTTAGTAAATCATGAAAAACATTGACGACATCAACGTCACATGACAATATTATGTCTATGAGCTGATAGACAAAACACTGTCAGCCAATCAGAAGACGCGTTACATCCAAAATTAAATTATTTTTAATTGCACTGTTAAAAAAATATGTACTTCTGCTTTCATTTATGTTTTGTTTGTTTTTTTCGTTATCTAAAAACCCAGAAATCCTCATTTTTTTGTTGATGAACTTTAGCCTTAAAATGAGCTGTTAATGTATTTTTGTGTTACTTTATACATTTGCCTAATTGGTATTGTCAACAATGTCCTTATACAATATTTGCATTACTAATATCACTTATATTATTTTTGCTGAATACGTAATTTAAAATTCCCAGAAATCCTCATTTTTTGGTTAGTTTTAATGATTTTAGTCTTAAAAATGAATAAAAATGCATTTTTATTTTATTGGACAACTTTTGTATTGTTAATTGTACTGTTATACAAAATAAGTAATTTTGCTTTCATTGAAGTAATGTGTCTTTTATGTGTCATTCAAAATTCCCAGAAATCCTCAATTTTAGTTAATTTTTAATAACTTTTGTCTTAAAATGAGCTGTTAATGTATTTTTATGTAACATTATACAATTGGTATTGTCAACAATGTCCCTATACAATATATGCATTACTAATATCACTTATATTATTTTTGCTGAATACGTAATTTAAAATTACCAGAAATCCTTATTTTTTGGTTATTTTTAATGATTTTTGTCTCAAAAATTACTTATAATGCAATTTTTTGTTATTGGAGAACGAAAGTATTGCTAATTACATCCTTATACGAGATATGCACTATTGCTATCATTTATGTTATGTTTGTTTTATTCAAAATTCAAAATTCCCAGAAATCCTCTATTTCAGTTGATTTTTTATGGTTTTTGCCCTAAAATTTACCTTTAGAGGCATTTTTAAATTATTGTTTTTTCATGATAGCTTTAACTGTAGTTTTAAACAATATATGCACCATTGTTGTCATTTTAATTATGTTTATTAAATATGTAATTAAAAAAATTCAGAAATTCTCAAAAATTCTCTGTATTTTATTATTTTCACCCAAAAATGATGAAAACTTGAAAAAAATGATTAAAAAATTACATTTTGTGACAAAGTGGTCATCTTGCCACCTGAAAACCACTACAAAAAAATTTTTTAAGATTGGGCCAAATATGGCCCTTAATGACCCTACTCCAGATATTTAACTCGGATATAACCAAAGCTGTAAATTCACGACCATTGTCACTTTGCAGTTTATGGGGCGCACTAAAAAATGTGAAAACATCAATTAAATCGAATGTCACCTCTGAAGCACATTTTAACGTTACAAATCTAATGTTACAATCTTTTGTATGTGATTTTTGTACACCATAAGAAATTTATAGTTTCCATCTGAGTTTGATTGGAAATCTATTAAATCAACCTGTCCCTAACTGTTGAAATATTTGAATAAAATGGGGTTCACTACTACTCCCTTCCGTAAATACTTGTTTTCATGTTACATTTTTCACAATGTGAAAGAAATTGTTCAATGGAATCACGAGAAATATTTCCAAAGCCATGCCAACGCGAAATATATTTGCATAGTCATTATCAATTTGTTTAAATCATATGGTCTCTGTTGCCATGACCTGTGTATGTTTCTTTTCCTAAATACCATACAGTGCCTCTAAAAAACATCTTTTTCGTTTACTTGTCTTATCAACCTTTCGAAGCCTCCAATGGCAATAATGTTATAATTTTGTTAATTGTAGTAGTCTATAGTTGCCGTCTTTTTAATTTCTGTGGATTGTAAAAGTTACAAGTTTAGTCTTTGCCAACAAAATCATTGTGCTGTCTTGGGTATATGCTCCTTGTTTTCCTCGATTCAAATTTAGACCGAAAAGATTCAAGAAATTTGTTTTCAGTAGCATGTCACTTAAATGATAATAGTTCAGATTAAGAACAGAAAAAGACGAGATGAACTGGGGGTATTTAACAAAATGTTTAGCAGTAATTCTTTACATATCAAATATAATCAATTGAAAGATGATTGGAGCAAAAATTTATATCTACATTTGTCTACTTTTGACCAGACCAAAACCATCTCGACTAGTGACGTGTGAATTTTCTTCAAAAACTTTTCAGAAAGAATCGTCAATCCCTCATCCTTTCATTAGACACAATCAATTGTTTGAAACATATTAATTTTTGCAATACCACAAAGAAATACAATTTAATTCTGTGATGAATTTGGAAAAATACTAAAATTTGAAAATCTTTTAAATTGGGCCACACCAAATTAATTTCTAGTTCTTCGGGCTATTTCCTTTGAAAAAGGGTAGCGGGAGAGCGAAATTTTTTCATTTGTTTTTTTTTTCTTCTGAAATTTGATTTTTTGCAGGCGAAAGAATTTTTACTAGCGAAATATTTTTTTAAAAAATCTATGAAAAGAATTTTGAGCAAGCGAGCGATTAGAAATTTACATAGATTTGGTGCTTGGTGTTTAATATATCTCATATCCTAGTTCTTATATTACCCTACTGTGTTTCTCAATTTGTTCTCTGACACACAGTAGAATCTTTTCACAACATTTCCAAGTATAAAATGGTTAACTTGAAGCAAAACCTTCAACTTTGTGTAGTCTGATCAACTAACTATGATCCTGATGAACTTGAAAAAGAGCAACTGCTTTGAACAGGTATGCATTGCATCCATTTTTAATGTAAGTTATAATTGATGCAGTGTATGTTGTTTTAAATGAACATATGCAAAGCATAAATGCATGTATAAAGCTTGTATATACAACCATAAATATTTGTTTATACAACAAGCTGACAATTAATAAAGGATGTCCTTCAAAAAACACACCAATTTATACCATTCAAATGAACCAGTCAGATGCTATATACTAACTAAACAAAAGGAACATTTCAATATATTCAACTAAAGTCATTGCTTTTTTCCTGTAGAATTTAGTGACATTTCAAATTCATATATCTATGCATGTGGATATTGCTCTGTGCTGAAGGCAATACTAGTTACAAACCTCAACAAATTTTGTCTCTGGTAGAAGGTTGTCTCATTGACAATCATACAAATTCTTATTTTTAGAAGATTTTCTAAATTGTGAAGACGGATTAATACTAATGTTTTAAATTCAATTACCACATAAACATTCTTGTAAAATTCCATGCTTTTGACTAGTATACATATTTGTCAGATGAAGCCATCCTCTTGGTGTGGGATTTTCTTGCTGTGTTGAAGACCCATTGGTGGCATTAGGCTGTTTTCTGCTATTTGGTTAGGTTGCTGTCTCTTTGATATATTCCCCATTTCCATTCTCAATTTTTGTTAATATAACTTTGTAATGATACTTGCAAATATAAATAAAATATTAAAAAAAAATTAAGGAAAAACCTTTATTCTAAAACAGATAAAAAAATAGTTACATTTCGATTCATGTATCATCAGCTTTGGCATTCTCTTTTATTCTTATGCATGTTATAGTGTCATAATTTAAATCTTTCAATTTGGTGGCGTTGTTGCTTTGTCGTCATTTGATCTTGATAGGTATACGGTGAATCATTCAAGGATATTACTACATTGTGTGTGAGTCAAGTAACTCACTTAAGTTAGACTCCTCTTACAAAATCACTGCAAGTTTTAACTGGTTCTGCTGCTGTTTGAATCTTAATGAAAATATCCGGTGGTAGTAGGTTCCAATCTTTAATTGTGTTTGGTATGAAGCAGGATTTTAATTTGTCTGGCTTTGTTTGCAGTTTCGGGAAATGTTGAACATAATGCATGTTCTTGGTTGTCCTAGATCTTTTTTTTTTAGTTAATCAGATGGTAATTTCGCTTCACCGTGTGTGCCATTGAAGAAGAGGATATTATCTGTTTTCGGTTCGACGATCTTTTAGGGGTGGTAGTTGCAGCTGATTTAAAAATTGCTGTCATATTGCATGGATCGTAATTGTAGTATGAACGTTTCATCGTCGTTTCAGTCGTTTGTTTGTGATCTTGCATGGAGCACTTCCAACAAATCGGTATAGAATTGCCCAAATCATATTCTACTGATGTTTTTGCCTACGTTACCACTATAACTACAAATAGTCCACTCGTGTCTTACGTTAAGAATACTTATCATACTAAATTTGGCAATAATATTGCAGCAACAACGTTGTGAATGTTAGATATTAATCGTTTTTTATGTCAATTTCCGTGTCTGTATGGTGTTACTTTCAAACGCACAACTGATTAAAATTTTTGTTTCATAAATTTAGAGACGGACGCGCGCGGCTCCGTACTGGACGCGGGTTTTTAAAAAGTGTACTTTTTTCTGGTCGATCTTTCACAACACGCGGGGATTCCTATGAACGAGGTTTTAGTTTGGCGTGGCCTTAATGTAATACTATATTTGGAATATAATTTTAACAATACTTTACACCAAGAATATTTAAACGAATGTACATGTACTTGGAAGATAAAATTAAAACCCCAAAGATCACTTATTGCATGAAATGATGTCTGGCAATAGGTTGAATAATCATCAACAGATTTCAAGAAATAAGCTTAATGTATGACATTTCAGGCAATAACTTAGAATTTAAGCTTAATGCCTAATTTTATTTATTGCCTCTAACATATAGACAATCATTGGAGGAAACAGTGGGAACTATGCGACCTTTGTACGGAATGAAAAATAAAGGATATCAAATGTTAGCAAGAAGTTTAACACATACTGTGAATTCATTATTATTTTGGTTGATTTTGTGGGTATAAACGAAATGAAATGTTCAACCAATAATAAATTTCTCATAAGACTATTTCTAAATTTTGGCATAACCACGAAAAAATAATTGTTTGTTCAATCCACGAACATTAGCACCCACGATAATAAATGAATCCACAATATAAAAACAAAATAGGAACACACTGGAATCGTATGACCTCTAGATGAATTGAGAAACAAAAAAGAGGCGAAGGATACCAAAGGGACATTCAAATTCATCAGTCGAAAATGAACTGACAACGCCGTGGCTAAAAAAGAAAAACATGCATGAACTCTAGACGTAGAGAAATATGGGAAGTCCAATCTTAGCTAAAACGTCTCAAATTGATGAATAAAAAGACAAAATTTTAGGAAGTAATAGACCTCTGGGTGAACTAAGTAATATAGGAAGTCATTTATAAAAATGAGGAGACGTGGTATGTTTGCAAATGGGACAACTATACGTCAGAGCAAAGGACGTGGATGTAAGCAACTATAAGCCAATCATCATTAAGCAAAACTCATATTGCACAGTAAGTAATAAAATGCCCCGACATTACAAATTAACAATTGAAACGTGAAACATCCGACTTTATTTATATCAATAAAACAAACGAAAAACAAATATGACAGACAACAACAAACGACAACAAAATGCTATGGACAAATATAGGCAGTAGTAGTTTAGCAATATTCGACGACACCCATTTCCGTTAAATATTCGAATACAGCTGAATCAATATAACATGAAGTTTTAAAATAATAATGTATCGATAAACATGAGGCAGAATAAACAAATTGAATATGTTTCATATCTCATCACCGTCTGATATCAATCAAATAAATCGTTACAAATGAATATTTCAACTTTAACCTTTTCTGGTGAGGTCGACCTTTTTCATCGCGTGACAATCGTTTGTGTCTCTTCCTATTGACGGGTTTATTATTGGAGAGTCATGCTCGCTTAACGACTGACACTCCTTGTGAAGATGGTTGGTCGTATCAAAAAGTCGGTGGAACTAGATCTAATTCGTATGTCTTTAGTTTTCAGTTGAGAGTATGCGTGTACTTATTCCATTGAAACAACCACAATGAGACAATATTCAGGCATGCTGCAGTATGTAAATGTCAAAGACCAGGGCAGATGATATGGTACTACGAAACAACAACAAACACAAGAAATCATTGCATTTGCCATAAATCGTGGTTCTGAGTCATCCTTCAATATGAATTCTAGGTTTGATAATATCTATTTGAAGCAGACCGTCTTATCTCGTAGCAACCTTGCTTGAATGTTCTTAAGGATTCGATTAGCTGTAAGTACTAAGTTTGAATAACGATTATGGAATGAACAATGTACTGTGTGAAACTGCAATTACGTACCGAATTCGTACATTTGATTACAAATACACATCAACTATAAACAATATTATCTAAAATGTATCAAGCTTTCAAAACAGCTCCAAGTATAGAGTATTTGAATATGTAACAAATAACAAATCTTATTCCAAGTACAAGTGTTCTGATTCTTTGTCCTGTATCTTAGGTTCTTGTAAGTGAAAAAAACAATGAAACCCATATGTGTTTATGGTAATAAGATAATTAAATATCGTGGTCCTCTATATATCATTTGAAACATTTGATAATGTATAATGACATTATGTAACGCGTAGTTGTTAATAACTCTTATATACAAAGCGGTCATAACAGCGATTTATGATGATATAAAACGTAATGAGCAGTATGTCGTATAAAAATATGATAAATAGGCCACCCTTTTCACACTAAACATCTATACATGTCTAGAATATCTAGTACATTTAACAATTCATCATTATTATACAACAGATTATATGCAGATCACAATGCTGAATTATTTTCTTTTGAGTTATGCTATACAAAACTGGAAATTTAAATCAGTTGTTTTGATTTAAATCCTACACAATCCAACAGTAGTAATCTTTTTTTTAATGGATAAAGTTGTTTGGTGATAATAAGTTGGAGATATAAACCTTTAAAGTGTTTAGAATGACGATAAATTTTCACTTTTGTTTTCGTACTAGGAAAAATTATTTCCGTACTCCATGTATACCTTACAACAAAATTATTTTTATTTACCTGTGTACGTTATTTTATTTTGCGGCATTTTGTCCAAGGTTATGGTTGTCTTTCTGATATTGTTTTAAATATAACTCCCTTGTTTGATTAATTTTGTATTTACACTTTGTCATAGATCAAATTTATTCGTTCAGTGTATGTTCACTTGTTTTTGTTAATATGTCTTTTGATTGAGTTAAGCTATTTCAATTGTTATTTTATAGTGTGTCTTTCTATGTTGTTATGCTACACTATTGTTTCAGGTAGGGTGAAGGTTGGCGCCTATAAAACGTTTAAACAAGCTGCATTTGTTTGCACCTGTCTTAAGTCAGGAACCTGATGTTGAGTGGTTATCGTTTGTTGATGTGGTTCATAAGTGTTTCTCGTTTCTCGTTTTGATATAGATTAGACCGTTGGTTTTCCTGTTTGAATGGTTTTACACTAGTCATTTTTGGGGCCCTGTATAGCTTGCTTTTCTGTGTGAGCCAAGGCTCCGCGTTGAAGGTCGTACGTTGATCTATAATGGTTTACTTTTACAAATTGTGACTTGGATGGAGAGTTGTCTCATTGGCACTCATACCACATCTTCTTATATCTATCTAAGCAAGCTATATCTTTAAGAACTAATCAATTATACCAGCTTTATAATTGTGTACGCTAGGCGCACGTTTCGCTGACACAAAATTCATCAATGACGCTGGAATCTAAATAAATAAACAGCCAAATAAAGAACAATGTTGACGAGCATTGAGAACTCAAAATACCGACAGAGTTTGCGAATACAGCTTAGGTAATCTATTCCTAGGGTAGAAAATCCATAGTAAATTGTGATTATAAGGATGTGTTCCTTACGGAAAAATTACTCGAACATTGTCGACCATGCGTCAATTCATTAGCGACATATTGTCGCGGTCTATGATCTCTTAATATCAGAATAGTCTGATCAGTAACTTGACCGCTTGTGTCTTATTCCCTATAGTGACAATTTGACTGAGTGTTGATTCGCATTGTGGTTGGCGTACGCATAGAAGACGCTTACCCTGACGAATATACCGGTTTCGCTCCTTTGATGAGTTCATACGAATTCATAACGTCTTTGTTTTACCTAGATTAGTATCTTCCTAATGAATTTATGATATTGTAATATCGGTTAACAAATGTTGTGTTAAATTTACATAAACACTGTTTCAATTACTGCCTTGATAAACGCACATGTGATGTATATACATTTTTGAGAGTTATCATTCATACCCCAGGTATACCCTTAAACTTCTGGGTATAAGTCAATCAGAAACCTTCCCGACGTTTATTATACGTTAGACCGATGCACGGAAGTGAAATGGACTTTCAAACCGAACAATATCCCTTAAATTTAAGATTAAAAGCAAAGGTTCTACTAAAACACACAGAAAGGAAATGTAAACGTTGGAGGTCGTATAAATCAAATAACGGAATAAGACCAGGTTTCGACAGGGTAAGTTTTTCTTCTTTGCATCCGGTAGTAGACCAGAGCTTTTTCAAACGTTAAACAGGTAATAATGACAGATTTGAGATGTGCTTTATGTTTTAATGTAAAGACGTCACAAGTAAGTTAATAAATGGTACTAAAACCCGTAATTGCAATTTCAAATTTCCATCCTTTAACTGAAAACAAACCTGTTATTTTTTTAAACATATCAGGCAGACATTAAAAGTGCGTCAGAGTACATTAGCTCTGTACTGTACTTTTGTTCTGATTGAACGTGCGACATGAAAATAAGGAAAGCTTTTGTAATACGTGTCTTCAATATCTTAAAAAGATATATTTATATATTTATATTGTTGTTCTAGATATAAGACTGACATTCAAAGTGTTTCATCGTAGATCATCACCCAGATGCACCTTTATCCTGATTGGACGTGCCATAAGGTGATAAAAAAAACATTTCTGAAGCGTAAAAATGTATTATTTTGTCTCAAACATTTCAAAAACCTCAATAAAAAGACAAATTTTGTAATATTGATTTCATTAGATACCTCTTCAGATTCATTTGATGTGTTCTACTGAAGTTTTGTTTTAACTGTTTTGGGATAAATGCACGTTTGGCTTTACAACCAAAGCATATCCTGATATGTAAAATCGCTTACTAGTCTATACAAGTATCAACGGTGAGCTATAGTTGTTAAATTCTATTGTCTCTGGTAAATGCCTCATTGGATATCCTACCTCATCTTCTTATTTTTATAACTAGAATAAAATACGACTTCCTCTTTTCCCCACAACGTTTGATTGAACTTTCATTTGGATTGATGATTTTACTAAGAGCAAGAATAACAACCTCCTCTCTATACAAACAAGGCAACAGATGAAAATATGTTCGCAATTTGTTTTCTGTTTCACTGGAAGAACAGAAAATTAAATTGTTATCGCTTAAAACGGTTGAAACATGTACTTATAACGTAACGTCACGCTTTGTCTTTTACTACGATATAAGGAATAAGCCCTTAACCAAACAGGTGACAACTTTTAGCTGTCCTCAGTACGAACCATTTTACAATTTCGAAAACTTAGTAGTCATAGAAAATAAAATAGTCATAGGTAATGCAACGTTATGGTTATGCGGAAGAGATAAAATAGGTGTGCTTGCTTGTATAACATAGAAGACTTTAAACACCAGAAGAAGAGAAAACAACCATTGAAAGAGCCAATGTTAAACCAATCACCAGTAAATAAGGATCAGAATAGACCTTTTAATCAGTTCCTCATTCGTTCTGTTTCCATTACCAACACTGTCCCTAGGCTAATCGCTTTCTAAAATGTGTGCGATGACGAGTTAGTACTTGATAGGCATGAACATCTTTTAATGGCAATTCATGACGAATGGGATAACACACCCTATGGAATTATCAATATACAGACTTAATCCATGCGTCGACGGTATGTGCTATAGTTACACAAAGAAAAGGTCATTAGCGATATTTAATTCCAGAAATTGTCATTGCGATTGGAACGTGTACTCTTTCGTATTGTTATTTTTTTCATTTTTCAGGTTTACACATAAAACATTATATTAAAAATATGATATCATTGGTGATCATATTTGTTATAGCTTTCTACTTATTGTAATGAATTTGTATTTTCAAACATAATATCGATTTCTGAATTCATGTTGTCTTTAAAACTTGTAGTATTTCAATGTACCTGTACTCTTTCGAAATGAACACAGTAATGCAAAATATTGCATAAAACGTAAAAACTTGAGACTTCAACGATTTTAATATCCTTTCGATTGTAGCTTTTAAAAGAAAACTCATAAGTAGACAGAACCCATTTAACTGTATTTGTATTTTCTTGACTGAAAACATTTTCAATCCATTGTATTACTTTATGACAGGAAAAGTATGTAATCAATACATTAATTCATGTTTCAGGGCATTCATCTCTCGTTGATTTTTCCTTAATATTTTCAGAAAAAAAATAATTTTCATATGGGCAGTCGGAATATGCAAGGAAGAAAATACCTTCATGTTTTGCTTTTAAAGATATTTCAGTTTGAAAATTACGCATTTCATATTAAACGTAAAATTTCATTCTTAAATTTCAAAAGAAATAACTTTCATACGGAAAGAGATATTTTCATCGGATTTTGTGATCCTTGTTTAATAAAAAGAAATATAATATGAGCAGCTGAATGCGACAATTCACTTATAGGGTCTTTGCATCGGAATTAAACACATTTATTCTAAAACCAGTTGTTGGCATGACACGGGTTATGTTCTTCTCATATATTTTATGACGGTATAATACTAAATCCCTAACAGGAGGGATTGTGCCTGATATTCATATGATGAAGACATAATCTTTTAATCAGTTTAATTGAGGTCTGGAGCTGGCATGTCAGTAACTGCTAGTAGTCTGTTGTTATTTATGTATTATTGTCATTTTGTTTATTTTCTTTTGTTTCCTATTCTGACATCGGACTCGGACTTCTCTTATACTTAGTTTTACTGTACGTACTGTTGTGCGTTTGTTTTTTCTACATTGGCTAGAGGTATAGGGGGTGGCTTGAGATCTCAAAAAACATGTTTAACCCCGCCGCATTTTTGCGCCTGTCCCAAGTCAGGAGCCTTTGGCCTTTGTTAGTCTTGTATCATTTTTAATTTTAGTTTCCTGTGTATAATTTGGAGTTTAGTATGACGTCCATTATCACTGAACTAGTATACATATTTGTTTAGGGGCCAGCTGAAGGACGCCTTCGGGTGCGGGAGTTTCTCGCTGCATTGAAGACCCATTGGTGGCCTTCAGCTGTTGTCTGCTCTATGGTCGGGTTGTTGTCTCTTTGACACATTTCCATTCTCAGTTTTATTTTAGTTATAGATATTCGGAGGTGAAGAAATTTGAAACAAATAAAACGATAGAATTTTATTCCTGGCATTGCAAAGAATGGGAATTCTAATGCAATTAGTTTGTACCAATGGCTCTGATTGGATGACGACAAGCGTAAAATCCTCAATCTCCCTGTCTGTAACCAAGGAAGCCGACATTTTGAATTCCGGAATATATTTGCATGTAATTTCTCCAATAATAAGCAAAAAAACTCACATTTGGACCTACAAATCTTCTTTTCATCAAATTTTATTACATTTTGAAGCGGATAAGAACCCAGAAAATGCCCGGTGTTTACGTTTGATGCCGGAAGCACACCTTTGCCGTCACCTAGTTTAGGCGCCAAAGAAAGATAACATCATTTCGCGGAATTTTGTTTAATGAAAATTTTACACAGAAATAATGACTAAAATTGAATGATTTGATTATTTTGCATTAGATTAGAGATAACTGTATTGTCTTTGAAGCTTAGCGGACGTCCATCGGTAGTCTACGCGTCGCCAGGTAAACTAAATTTGCGACAGTAAAACTACCGATGGACGTCCGCAAAGCTTCAAATACAATACAGTTGTCTCTAAATAAAATAAACTAAGGAAAAAACATCCACTTAATGTCAGTCACTCAATCATTAATCTTGTCAAGTTGATAATTTGTGTTGTCTTTCTATAATGTTTTTTCAAAACAATATTTAAAATGAAATGATGTACTCGGCAACAAAATGTAATATGATACTGTTTGATGTTATTATATCTAATTAGCTTTTTAGTAGATTTTTGTAGTCGTAGTATTGCTGATCCTTTTTGCCTTTAAAGTTTCCTGTTGTCTATAATACTATCCAGGACATAACTCAATATCACAATTAAGACATAAAAATCAATGAGTTTTCAAATTTATTAAACGCAGTAATTGACTGAACCGCAAATTCTAAATCCTCAATCACCAGCAGTGAAATCTTCCTCTTTTTCGTGACCAACTCTAATATGATAGCTTTGTATACCAGGAATTGATTATACGTATCAGTGCATAGTTTTTACGTTTTAATTATTGATATCTGTACGGTAATTGAAATACAATCCTTTTCTGCATTTTAATAATAAAACAAATCGACTCTACGATATACAATTTAAGGACGAATTATGTGAATTGTATGAGGTCATTTACTGGAGCTATTATCGGAAAGTCATTGTCGATGAACGAGATGGGATAGGGAAACCCCTACATTTTCCTGTCTTCACACTCGTGTTATATTTGAACAGTGGAATTGTTAGAGTGTATCCGTGTTCTGAAAAAGTCTTGTTGATAATCACCAAGTTGTTTCATGTAAAGGGTATAATACTGAATATGACCAGTTTTAGGGTACCCTTGAATCTCAAAAACACTAGTAGGCGTAACTGTCGTATGTGTTTGTGCATTTGCCAGATATGAATATGAATGATTGTTTAAATGCGTAGTCAAAACATTTTCTGAAGTAAATCTGAAAAAATATGGATATATGTATAGACTGAATGTAAACATATTGTTGAAAATTAAAGAAGTCTAATTTTTTGCAATGTCAAAAGATGCTATAAACTTTATAAACAATGCCAGGAATAAAATTCTATCGTTTAATTTCTGCAAAAAATTTCTGAAACAATTAAAAATATTATTATTGATATTTCTTAAAAATCACAAATTATAATGAATTTGACCGTATGTAATCTACAACATCTGTAACCAACTTGACTTACAGACATCGAAGAAAAGAAAATTTTAAACAGAATACAAATTATTTTTTCTACAAAACTTTATTTAGTGTTTCTTTTCTTTTTTGTATGTGTATGTATGAGTACTAGTAAGTGATAATTGTGTTTTAAAAATAATATAACTGCAGTCAATGTGTTACTGAAAATCAATTATTTGAAAGGGGTGACTACCTGTGGGACGAATTGACATGTACAAACACTATGCAGTTCCCATAAAAATGATAGACTGTAATGTCCTCCTACCATACACAGGCAATCTGTCACTATAACAGTACTACCTTCTAGGATATTGTTTTATATATTTAAAGTCCCAAGATATACAATTTACTACAGCCTTCTGCTTAAAATAGGCACTGTCACATTATACCTTCATAGTTCATGCACTATTTGTTCCAATTTCAATTATTCCAATCCTTCCAAATGTTATCTAAATGATGTCAAGATCTACTTCCCAAATTCCTTTAGGAACATTTGTTGGAATACTTTCAAAGCGACTGAATGATCATGGTCGACCTCTATCAACTCTATCTGTGAACGCTATTATATGTACATAATATTTGTGTTTACAAGGATGTGCCTGCATACACACCAAACTGCTTCAACAAAGTTGACCGACCACGCTTCAACTCAATTCAAATACTCAAGTTATCAAGAGAAAAAAAGTAAGAAAAATTCTTTTCTGGCAATAAGTGAACAAATTAAGTAGTGTGTCAGTTATAGACAAGTAGTCCATCATGCATTGCAAATCGTTCAGTTGATTGATCAATGTGCCCGACCTGTTAAATGCAGCTGTTCTGTTGATTTGAAAAACGATTGACGGATCACAGCGATTTAATTTAGAATTGTGCTTATTTTTTTTTTTAATTTGTGTTTCAGTATCTATCCATGAATTAAAGATGTTCACAATACCTTTTATACTAGAAATTAAACTAGTGCACCCAGTTTAAAGGTTATTATTACACTGTTACTGTTATGTTGACATAATAACCTGTACATTATCTCGTGTTACAGTTGACCAGTTTAGTCTTGTGCACATGATTTGTTATTCTAAAACAGATGTATTGTGAACATATCATTAAATGAAACCGAAAAAGAAGTGAGTAAAATTTCAAATTGTAAGGGGGCGACCATTCCTGATTCAGTTAAAGTAAGGGAGGGGGTGGCTATGCAAGAGGCTTTTGAAATCAGCATGAATAAAATTGCAAATAAACGGTTATGCAGAGTTGTCTCAAATATTCGTCATCAAATAACCAAAAAAAATTCATTGAAATTACCTGCTTAATTTGTAGTAAAAGAATATAGATCCCGTAACTTTTGTTATCATACATGTTCAGGTATAACAAAATGTGAAATAAATATCAATGCTTTCACAAAAGCTACTCTGACTCCAATCAACGTAAATTTTGCACACAAGACCGGATTCATATGCTTCTTGATATTATCACGAGTTATTTTTGTTAGAATGATATTTAAATGTTCACGAAAATCTGATCGTCGGAGTCTTCGATGGGAATTCAAATTTGTTCCGTGCAAAAAATTATGCAGCCCAGAGGACTGAAATGATTTTTTATGACGGTCCGGGGTTCCTATTACCAACAAAAATAATCTTAGTATGAAAGTTGATGGTAGGTTATTCTACACCAACTCCTACGAATAAATGTTTTCTTAATTTTTTAAGGAGCCACAGATCGTTTGTGCAAGAAAAAACGTTTTTTTTTCTCGATTACTTGGCGATATCACCTCTGAATATACTCATTCTGTCAAAAGAAACTTTTTATTGTGAGTACATAGAAATATTCAAAACAAATTCCTATAAACTTTCATATGAATGGACATGTGTAAAAATAGTAATTATGTATATCCCCATTGAGAGGCCCCTGACATACTGTAATTGCGTGAAGTCTTTGTTGTCGACAGCCAGTGATGCACACAATAACATTTAATTCATATGTGTCAATTTCCACGCTGTTATGAAATTCATTCTATTATAATTTCACAAACCTGATATATTTTTTTTTTCATCATATAAGGCAGACATTTAAAGTACGTTTGAGTAGATCAGCTCTTAATTGTACTTTTGTTCTGATTGAACGTGCAGCAAGAAAATAAAAAAAACTTTTGTAAAGCGTCATCTTGTCTAAATATTTAAAAAAAATATATATAAATATTTTTTTTTCTAGATATAAGACCGACATTGAAAGTACTTTAGCGTATATCATCTCCTAGATGAACCTTTATCCTGACTGAATGTACCATAGGAGATATAATAAAAAACGTTTCTGATGAAGCGTAAAACTGTACTATGTTGCATCAAACATTTAAAAAAAAATATTGATTGCATTTAAAACCTCTTCAGATTCATATAACTTATTTTACTGTTGTTTTGTTTTAAATGTTTGTGTATGCATGCACGTTTGGTTTTACAACCAAACGCATATACTCATATATGAAATCGTTTATTAGTCTATACAAGTATCTAAACTTAACTATGATTTCCTATTCTGTCAAAAACGTTTCATTGCTCTTCTAGATGGATTGATGATTTTCCCAGGAAAAATTTAGACTAATGGGTCGTATAATAAATAAATTCATCATATATACCAGGGTCAAAACTTTTTGCGCAAGACGCGTAAAGCAGACATGCAAGTATGGCCGATCGTCGTTTGTGGTAATCTGAAGAAGACAACCATTGAAAGAGCCATTTTTAAACCGATCACAAGAGAACTATGATCAGCCAAGACATTTTAATAAGTGCCACATTCGTTGTTTTTTTTCATTGACAACTTTGTTTCAAGCCTTGTTCAAATCTCATAATTCAATTAAGAGGACGAGGTAACAAACACAAACTGAGGGAAACTTCAATAGAAAAGAGACCGTATGACCATGTGAATCCGAGTGCACACTCAGTCAAAATATCATAATCGGGAATAGGACACAATCGATAAATTTAAATATGAAACGACTTTTCTGTCCCTTTTTTGGTATCTTAAGTTCTAAGTCCTGTAGTTAACAACATTAGAACACATTAACAACACATAGAATATCAATCGAAATCGAATGAAGTCACACAGATAGAGACGAGATGAACTATGTTGACAAAATAAACATTTCATTTTATTTACACTGAAATTTAAACATATTCAAACGGACTTTTAATACGCATCACACATTTTGGTGATTTTGTTTTACCAAATCATAATTAATCTTCATATAACTACTATCCATTGCTTATCATACTTCTTTCTGTTTAGAGAAATTCATTACCTGACTTGCCCGAGGTAATTAAACCTATCGGATTATCGATAATTGAAACCCATAAATGATATATTAAGGGTTTTTTTTTCGTGAAGCTTTTCTTTCAATACATATCCACCATTAAATCAGTAAATTAATGTTGCACTACATATTGCCGATACTGAACAGGGAAAATCTGAATCGGCCCATACGAATATTGCAAGCAGGATACGTGAACGTGCTGTTGCTAATTATAAAAATAAGGAGATGTGGTATGATTGCCAATGAGACATCTATCAACCAAAGTTCAAACAAAGTGGAAGTAAGCAATTACAGGCAACCGTACGGCCTTCGACAATATTGAGAACAATCCATATCGTATAGTATGAAATAATTCAATTGAGAAAAAATATGACAGACAGGAACCAACGACAACCACTTAACTACAGGCTCCTGACTTGGGACAGGCACATTAAGAATGTGGCGGGGTTAAACATGTTTGAAGGTGCTGACCATCCCTATACCTGGGACAATGGTGCAACGACACAACACAAGAACAAACTATACAAAATAATAAATGTAAAACAAATGGGAGAAACAGCGATACACGACGATCACTCAATTACAGGCTCCTGACTGAACAGGCTAGACAATTTCACATCAGAAACTCCTCTTACTGTCCTACAACAACGGTAGAGATAGGCGGGATTCTATGATGACCCCCATGACCGATCAATTTGTATATGACAATGCCGCGTCAATAAAATGTGATTCCGCAACGTCCTTTCCGAGACATGTTTACGATCGTAATGTCAACTGCTAATCAAGTCATCGAATGCCATGGCAGACAAATTCACGCCAAAAATGTTTTCCATATGCTGAAATGTATGGAAAAAAAACGATTGCAGAAAGATATTTTAAACCCTAAAGTTTAAACCGCAGAACTTAAAAAAACTCATGTAATGGGTGGGACAGAGGTCAAAGCAGAAGGTACACAACAGATCTAATATTAATTTTGTTATTAGTAAATTAAAAGAAAACTAAATATTGTCGTCACATACATATACACATTTATGGATCTACAATCTGTCGATACCTGTATCTTGGCATTGCACAAGATCATGTTTTTCTCTGACTGTTTATGACGTCTTTACACTAAATCCATTGGATGTTGGATGTGTACGGATTGATAATTTAGTCTTAGATGCATGATTTTTTTTATTAGTTGTTAGTGGCTTTGAACTAGCTGTCAGTAACTGCGAGTACTCTTAGATCTGTACTTAGTGTCTTTTTGCTGTTTGGATGTATATACAAGTACCCGGCCACGTCCACTTGTATTTGTAGTATTTGTATTTTTATCCATCTGATGAGTTAAGCCTCTTTCAACTGATTTTTATAGTTCGTTCTTATGTTGTACTGTTACACCACTGTCCCAGGTTAGGGAGGGTTGGGATCCCGCTAACATGTTTAACCCCGCCACATTCTGTATGTATGTGCCTGTCCCAAGTCAGGAGCCTGTAATTCAGTGGTTGTCGTTTGTTTATGTGTTACATATTTGTTTTTCGTTCATTTTTTGTACATAAATTAGGCCGTTAGTTTTCTATTCTTTGAATTGTTTTACATTGTCATTTCGGGACCTTTTATAGCTGACTGTGCGGTATGGGCTTTGCTCATTGTTGAAGGCCGTACGGTGACCTATAGTTGTTAATTTCTGTGTCGTTTGGTCTCTTGTGGAGAGTTGTCTCATTGGCAATCATACCACATCTTCTTTTTTATATTCAATACATTCCCAAATGAACTGGTCAATCTTTCTGTCAATCGTTCAGACGCTTGTTACAGACAGCCATTGCCTTTGACGATAACACGTTCATTGATAAGGGGAAAACCAGGGTTTTGTATTATTCATCATATGTTACAAAGAACATACAACAAAGTAGTACGTATGTTAAACAAAATAATTCTTACGCACAGCTGTAATTTTGTCCAAAAGTAAAAAGAAAATGCATAATTAATTGGTATCAAATGAAAGGCTCGACGTCTTGGGATCACTGTAGAACTCTTGATGAAAGTTTCTCATGAATAATAAAATAAATACATGAAATTATGATAGGGGGCATATTTGCCCTGTTGCTCAGATAAGAAGTACCTGTTTTAATACTAACCAACTTTCGGGAACCAGTGCGCTCTATTATGCAATTAAAGATATGTTGAGTTTTTCAGCACAGTCAAGTCAGGATAAGGTATAGTTTTGCTATGAAATGACTACCACTTTATTTGAAATTAAGACAAAATAGCTATAAATGCTTAACATTGCATAGTGGCTTTATTCCAGAAAACACATTTGAAGCAAGTGCATGTCTGCGTTTCTGTAGAATTCTTTCTTTCTCCACTCAGAAAAATACCAAAAAATGCAAATGTTTCAGTAGACTAGACAAATATGCAATATCTTTACGATTTGATTTCCTAACACAATGGCTCTAATACGCATGTAATATTTGCCACTGGACGTTCGGCTGAAAAAATCAAATCAATCCACTGTTTTTTTCAGCCATCAGTGCACACGAAAAATTAAGTGCCACATGAATAAAAGGAGATGTGAAGTATACGTCAGTGAGACAGCAACCCAACTACTGAAATAACCAAAAGACATCTAGAGGGAGACGTGTAATCTTCAACAATAGACAGGTGTCCTAAGACTCATAACAATATGTCACATAAGTGCTATCAGATTTATATATTTTTTCAGCCAGCAGTATACACGGTCAATTAAGTGTAAAACAGAAGGAGAATCATATGTGGGTTATACGTCAATGGAACAGCAGCCAAACGACAGAAATACAAAAAAAAAAAACATATTGATGCAGACATATAGTCTTCGACAAATAGACAGGTGACCACACATTGTCAATATGACTCGCTCTTAATTGTCTCGATTCCACGAAAAATATATATAAATTCAACAGAGACATTCAAAGATCTGCTATTAACACTCAATTCTATAAATATAGGGGGAATTACCATTTCGATATGACATAAGACCGTTAACGACAACGTCCCCGACGTGGGACACACGCACACATTTAAGAAAATGTAACGGGGTTAATATACTAACGTTTTTGTGATATCTTTACCATCCCCCTTTTATCTTACAAAAATACTAGGAAAGATATAGGACTAGTAGTATCTAAGATTTAATCCCGTCGCCTCAACGTACGTACGGGTTGCACTCTGTCCCGTCGAGGGCTGAGTTCCCAACAGATCTAGACTGTAATCACCAGACTGCGGGTAGGTTACAAATCTTGCAAAGCAAACTTATATGTAAAAATTGTTTCCTGAAAAAGGTATAATAATACGGAAGTATTTCAAAGTTTTGCAAAATTTGTGTTTGTTATCAGGAAAAAGCCATGATAAAGACTCATTGTTTGATTGAGTCGTTGTCTAAATTTTTATGGAACTTTTCAATTTTTAATCTGTGCAGATCACAACTTCAAAATAGACGAAAAAGGGCAAAAACCCTGCAAACGTATATAATACGTATATAATACGTATATAACATTCCAGATTTTTGCCAATACCTTCTCTGAGGAAATTTTGCTAATTGTGTACTATATAAGGGTTTCAAACCCTTTACATCGTATGCTTACCTCTGAAAGAAGAGGCTTATTTTGTTACGTGTTATGTATGGTAAACGATTTTTTGTGTTTTTGTATTATTTTTGCTGTTTGCATTGTTTTGGTATTTTATTTTTTTTAAGAAAAGGGGGTGCCGTGAAACAGATTTTTTAAAAGGATAAACACCAGCCATAAAACGCGAAATATTTTTAATGTTTAGTAAATAAGTAACAACTTTTTGACACATAAAACGTACATATGAATAAAAGGAGATGCAAGGTATAACCAATAAAACAACAACACAAAACTGAACGGTACGAAATTTGCTGTTTTTACTTTATTGGATTCTCAGTTTAAATATACACAACTTTTCACGTGCAAGGAGTGGGGTTTTAAATTATGACGGCATTATAGTAAAGTATATTAGCAAAAAAACTTTGAATTGCAGAGAGAACGTCAATTTAGCCAATCGTCTAATGAAAAAAAAAAAAACTGGGAGAGGATCTGAGAAATCGATCTACACTGCAGTGAAGAATCAAATGTTAACACTACCGAAGAAGCAGTTAAAGTGATTAAACCCAGACAGAATATTACAGAACAAAGACAATTGCATATTGAAAACGGCTCTTTTCAGAGTCGCAAAAACATTTCAAAAAGAATCTGACTATTGTTGATATAAAAACATATAATCACGAAAGAAGGAAAGTTTTTTTTTTTTTTTTTTTTTTTTTGTCATTTTGCTCTTTGTCTATTTTTTCCTAATTTCTTTTCGTCTCTACAAAATAAGTAAGACTTATGTAGAGTTGCGCTAATTTCCCCAAATTGTGTCTGCGTTAATGCCTTTTTTTTTGCTTGACACACAGAAGGTATATAATTCGGACCCGGTCACAAAGAACATACAAGAAAGTAGTACATATGTTAAACAAAATAATTCCTACGCATAGCTGTAACTGTGTCCAAAAGTAAAAAGAAAATGGATAATTAATTGGTATCACATGAAAGGCTCCACGTCTTGGGATCACTGTAGAACCCTTGATGAAAGTTTCTCATGAATAATAAAATAAATACATGAAATTATGATAGGGGGCATATTTGCCCTGTTGCTCAGATCAGAAGTACCTGTTTTAATACTAACCAACTTTCGGGAACCAGTGCGCTCTATGTAATTAAAGATATGTTGAGTTTTTCAGCACAGTCAAGTCAGGATAAGGTATAGTTTTGCTATGAAATGACTACCACTTTATTTGAAATTAAGACAAAATAGCTATAAATGCTTAACATTGCATAGTGGCTTTATTCCAGAAAACACATTTGAAGCAAGTGCATGTCTGCGTTTCTGTAGAATTCTTTCTTTCTCCACTCAGAAAAATACCAAAAATGCAAATGTTTCAGTAGACTAGACAAATATGCAATATCTTTACGATTTGATTTCCTAACACAATGGCTCTAATACGCATGTAATATTTGCCACTGGACGTTCGGCTGAAAAAATCAAATCAATCCACTGTTTTTTTCAGCAATCAGTGCACACGAAAAATTAAGTGCCGCATGAATAAAAGGAGATGTGAAGTATACGTCAGTGAGACAGCAACCCAACTACAGAAATAACCAAGAGACATCTAGAGGGAGACGTGTAATCTTCAACAATAGACAGGTGTCCTAAGACTCATAACAAAATGTCACATAAGTGCTATCAGATTTATATATTTTTTCAGCCAGCAGTATACACGGTCAATTAAGTGTAAAACAGAAGGAGAATCATATGTGGGTTATACGTCAATGGAACAGCAGCCAAACGACAGAAATACAAAAAAAAAAAACATATTGATGCAGACATATAGTCTTCGACAAATAGACAGGTGACCACACATTGTCAATATGACTCGCTCTTAATTGTCTCGATTCCACGAAAAATATATATAAATTCAACAGAGACATTCAAAGATCTGCTATTAACACTCAATTCTATAAATATAGGGGGAATTACCATTTCGATATGACATAAGACCGTTAACGACAACGTCCCCGACGTGGGACACACGCACACATTTAAGAAAATGTAACGGGGTTAATATACTAACGTTTTTGTGATATCTTTACCATCCCCCTTTTATCTTACAAAAATACTAGGAAAGATATAGGACTAGTAGTATCTAAGATTTAATCCCGTCGCCTCAACGTACGTACGGGTTGCACTCTGTCCCGTCGAGGGCTGAGTTCCCAACAGATCTAGACTGTAATCACCAGACTGCGGGTAGGTTACAAATCTTGCAAAGCAAACTTATATGTAAAAATTGTTTCCTGAAAAAGGTATAATAATACGGAAGTATTTCAAAGTTTTGCAAAATTTGTGTTTGTTATCAGGAAAAAGCCATGATAAAGACTCATTGTTTGATTGAGTCGTTGTCTAAATTTTTATGGAACTTTTCAATTTTTAATCTGTGCAGATCACAACTTCAAAATAGACGAAAAAGGGCAAAAACCCTGCAAACGTATATAATACGTATATAATACGTATATAACATTCCAGATTTTTGCCAATACCTTCTCTGAGGAAATTTTGCTAATTGTGTACTATATAAGGGTTTCAAACCCTTTACATCGTATGCTTACCTCTGAAAGAAGAGGCTTATTTTGTTACGTGTTATGTATGGTAAACGATTTTTTGTGTTTTTGTATTATTTTTGCTGTTTGCATTGTTTTGGTATTTTATTTTTTTTAAGAAAAGGGGGTGCCGTGAAACAGATTTTTTAAAAGGATAAACACCAGCCATAAAACGCGAAATATTTTTAATGTTTAGTAAATAAGTAACAACTTTTTGACACATAAAACGTACATATGAATAAAAGGAGATGCAAGGTATAACCAATAAAACAACAACACAAAACTGAACGGTACGAAATTTGCTGTTTTTACTTTATTGGATTCTCAGTTTAAATATACACAACTTTTCACGTGCAAGGAGTGGGGTTTTAAATTATGACGGCATTATAGTAAAGTATATTAGCAAAAAAACTTTGAATTGCAGAGAGAACGTCAATTTAGCCAATCGTCTAATGAAAAAAAAAAAAACTGGGAGAGGATCTGAGAAATCGATCTACACTGCAGTGAAGAATCAAATGTTAACACTACCGAAGAAGCAGTTAAAGTGATTAAACCCAGACAGAATATTACAGAACAAAGACAATTGCATATTGAAAACGGCTCTTTTCAGAGTCGCAAAAACATTTCAAAAAGAATCTGACTATTGTTGATATAAAAACATATAATCACGAAAGAAGGAAAGTTTTTTTTTTTTTTTTTTTTTTTTTGTCATTTTGCTCTTTGTCTATTTTTTCCTAATTTCTTTTCGTCTCTACAAAATAAGTAAGACTTATGTAGAGTTGCGCTAATTTCCCCAAATTGTGTCTGCGTTAATGCCTTTTTTTTTGCTTGACACACAGAAGGTATATAATTCGGACCCGGTCACAAAGAACATACAAGAAAGTAGTACATATGTTAAACAAAATAATTCCTACGCATAGCTAGTTTAGTTTAAACATATTTTATTGTTCAAAAATGACAAATGGATTAGACACAAGTTTTTCAACTTAGTAACGTCTTCTCCAATATATACATAAATATACACATGAATGAACATTACATAAATCTGACTTTAACCAATTATTATTTTAGCATGAAGATATAAAAATAAGTTACATACAAATTTTAAGAATCGAATCAATGGATATTTACCACTTAATATAACCAATCGAATGCGCCTATTTTCAGTAGAAATAAATACAAACACACCGAGCTGTGTAAAATAAAATATGTTAGTGTACATGACAAGTCATGTGAGTAAATTTGTTTAAATGTAAATTACACACTCATAGTTTAAAGTTACGGATTAACAGGAAAACGGAATAAATCTACACATAATTGTAAGTATCAATTTTGTTTTTTACTTAAATCCATGGAAACGTTTCAGAATACAAAAGTCAATCATAAAGATCATTCGATTACCGTACCCCTAAGAGCATACATTGATCATGTTCTAGTAAGATCTGTTACAGAATAAGGTTGTCAAAGTTGAGAAAAACGCTTGGTACTTTTTATATACTTTTGTACAGATAGAAAAACACTATAATTTTCTTCAGAACTCAAAGACTCATCACCAGAGAGCAATAACTCAATTGTAATATTGACAGCAAAAACATTGATTTCATTTATCATTAAAAGCCTTTGTGATGAAAAATTGTTACAATATAATAAATAATGTTTAGCATCTTCATTGATGAAGCCACATAAACAATTGGCATCTTGTACTAAGTTTGCATTAAACAAATCTGATTGAAGAGTGCTACAATGGTTTCGCAACCTTGCATGTAATACAGATAGTAAGCGATCTCCAGAGTAAAAATGTCTCGGAGATTTTTTATTCTTATAGTATAACATATGCAATTTGCTTTTAAATAATGAAAATGTAGGAATCTGTCTAATAATAATATCTAAAGTGTTCCACAATGTTATGGATGCTGGGAAATAAGAATGTTGATAAACCGACAAACGATTCACTGGAATAGTGATATTGTGTCTGTTTCGTAAATTGTAATTACTAATATCAGATACAAATTCTGGAACCAAGTCATGTAGATAATCTGGAGCCTGATTGTTAATAATTTTATAAAACATGGCCAACTTTTTTACCTCCCGCCTTACGCTTAATTTTTCCCATCCCGTCTCCCTGTAAATAGCGTTTCGGCTAGCATAACTTGGTAATCCAGTAACAATGCGAGCAGCCTCGATTTGAATATTTTCTATCCGATCAGAATTTATGTTCCCACAATTATCCCAAACTTCTGATGAATACTCAAGTATCGGACGAATAAAAATCATATAAATTTTTTCCAAATATTCCCTTTTTAATCGATATTTTAGTTTGCGTAAAACATTAAGCTGCTTCGAAGTTTTCTCAATCAGTTTATCAACATGCTTATTCCATTTACAATCATTACTAAATATGACACCTAGATGTTTGTGCGCACTAACTGGTTTCAATGTAGCACCACCAAAATCAAAAGTAATATCACTGTATATATTTTTCAAACTGAATATCATAATATCAGTTTTATTAGGATTAAACTTCACTAGCCATTTTTCTGACCACTTACTTAAATAATCAAGATCTCTACTGATCGAACTTTTTAAAGTGGATTCATCAGGTGCAGTATGACCTATTGAAGTATCATCTGCAAAAAGCCTTCCGAATCCAGACATACCATCAGCTATATCATTAATGTATATTAAAAACAACAAGGGTCCTAATACCGACCCCTGGGGCACACCAGCGTTAAGTTTTCCAATGTTTGATAATGAATCTTTTATGACAACTCTCTGAGATCGTCTAGACAAGTAACTTTTCAACCAACATAGCAAGTCTCCTTTTATACCATATTTATCAAGTTTATGTAATAAAGCCTTAATCCAAACAGTATCAAATGCTTTGCTTATATCAGCAAATGTAATGCTTGTTAAAAGCTTTTCATTTAGTGCACTCAAAATTTTGTTATACAATTCTATCAACTGATGCGAAGTTGAGTATCCTGGAATAAATCCGGATTGATACTTGAATAATAGTTTATTTTCATGTAAATGGTTAAAAATATTTTTGAAAACAATCTTTTCTAAGACTTTACTCACACATGACAATAATGAGACTGGCCTGTAGTTAGACGGTAATGACTTGTCACCACTTTTGAATAAGGGAATAACATGTGCAATCTTCCATTGGTCTGGAAATATTTTATCATTTAAAGATTTGTTAAAAAGTAGACATAATGGTTTGGAAATTTCATTTCTAACAGCAAGTAACATTCTGTTGCTAACGATATCTGGTCCAACAGCTTTATTAACATCGAGCGTTGAAAGAATATCAAGTACATCTTGTTCACTAACTACAATTTGTGAAATAAAATCAAGACATCGGTCTTCAAATTCCGGCAAATCTTTACTAGCGCCATCTAAATTAGAAATTGAACAAAAATATTTATTTAAAATGTCGGACTTTTCGGTTCCCTCATACGCAAGTTTAAAGTTATGATCAGGGTCCGTCATGGGTGGTAAATCATGAGACGGTGTATCACTTTTAATTAACATGTTAACAGTTTTCCAGTACTGTTTACAGTTTGTAACTTTTAGTTCATCTAAATTTTCATTAATACTGGTAAAAAAATGTTTTTTAGCTTGCTTTTTCAAGTTATTTACTTTGTTCCTTTGTTGTTTAAATTTCTTTTCTGCGGATGTACTATTTGAGCGAATAAAAATATTACGAAGCCTGTCGCGTTTTCTCGTTTCACGCCGCAAATTCGAATCATACCAAACTTTATCGTCACATCTTATAGTTACTTCCCTTGTAGGTATACACTCGGAGGCTATATTAAGAAATGAATTCGTGAAATTAGTCGCAGCAACATGAACGTAACTTGCATCAGAAATTAAATATTCCCAATTTGTTTCAACTACTTTTTGTTTCATAAGGTCATAATCACCTTTTTTATAATCCCATATCAATCTATTATAAGTTCGTCTTTTACTAAAACCACAATCAATTGTGACGTATGTTCCATCATGATCACTAATACCTCTATCAAAAGGTATTGTGTCTTTATCTAAAACCGGTATCGAATCAGTGACTAAAATAGGATCAAGTAAAGACGTGCTACCTGTTCGTGTGTCAAAATGAGTAGCTTTGTCAATTATGTTAACAAGGCCATTGATGAAAAAAATATCTCTTATATTTGACGGTAGATCTGACATAAAGTTTTTATTCAGATCACCTAAGCAAATTATGCAATTATTTTCATCCAGGACATTTTTCAACATTTGATCAAAATACTGCCAGAAATAAAGTGAAGATTGCCGTTCCGACCTATAATTGATGTTTATCAATATTGATCGCAATTTGGTTTTTAACTCATACCACATACTCTCAAGTTGGCAATTCTCCAAATCATGTCGACGAGTTATGCGAACATAACTTTTATAATACATAATAATGCCACCCCCATGAGAATTTCTATCTTTTCGAACTGGTATTTCAAAACCGGATATATATAAATCAGAATCTGTAATATTTGAGTCTAAATGGGTTTCTGTCAAGAATACGACATCGTAATCTTCAATAATATCGACAATATAATTCAGTTTATTTCTAAGGCTTCTTATATTACCATGGAAAATTGACAATGTTTTCTCAGATATTTCTGGTGTGCGCTCAGGACCCGGGTTCGGTTCGATGTCACCACATATTAGCAACAAACATAATAACAGTATGTAAAATGAAATCATATTAGCAGAAGATCTGTATAAATTAAAAATACATAGTTTGAGTCTTGAAACATTCGTAAATAAAACGGCAAGTAATTCATACACTGAGAACGATACAAATGTTTTTCTCAAACAACCCAGACTTATCTTGTGATAAAACAGTCCTATTGTCATTCTATATGCTACGATGTCATTACCCATTGTCAAATACAAGACAATACATATAAATGACAATCAGAAAATTGGACTGCTTTGTAAAACATGATGCAAGATATAAACACATATAGTTCGAATGATCATTCATGAAATTCAGGCAAATAAAAAAGAAGGGAAAACAAAAATCTATGTACAAAAGGCAAAATTGGAACATCATAAGAATGTTCGATGCAGTTGTAGTGAAATCAGAGAGATTAATTTAGTTAAGATGAATTTAGTTTCGATGTCATTTTAGGGGGGAAACAAATAAATCAAATAAATCAGAAAACAAAATTTGAAGTTTTTTTTTAAAAACGGAAGCTCTTTTGTGAAATGTTATAAATAGGTAAATAGAGTAATCTATCTTTTCATTTAATCAATACAGGTAAGCTATAAAAACGTTTGAAGAACGATCATTGATAAAGTTACAGGAACGACACAAGTTCACGTGTATGTAAGTGATTTTAAATCACTCAGGTGTAAAGAGTTGAGTTATAATTTCATGTCACATGTTTTAAATAGCAAATAAATGAAATATAAATAAACAAACACAGGCACGTGCTGCTTAACACGTGTATCGAAAAAAGAAATATTCAGTACAGCAATACATAGAAAACAAGTATATATATACAAGTGTATATAATTAAATTGATAAAACAATTTAAGAATTGTGTTATTTAAACAAATGCAAGTCAAAAGACATAAGACTATGATGTAAACGGAATGTCTAATCCTCTTTATGGTCATCACCTTCAAGGACTTCCCCACCAAGCTTATATATGTCCTGCCTTGAAATTACCACTTTCGGACGAGAATTCTCAGATTGTTTAATCAATATTGACCCGTCATGTGTCCAAAACGAATTTATTTGACCTTTCTCACGCAATGTGTTTAGTCTGTGCAAAAGATTGTATCTGTGTTTTGTAAGGTTTTCAGCAATGAAAGTTTTGTTTATGTTTCCTTTCAATTTGCGTTTATTGCTGAAAACTAACTGCCTTTGACGATACGACAGGAACCGTACAATGATGGAAATTTTCCCGTCTTTAATCTCACCTATGGGATGGGATCTGCCAATATCTCTCGTGTCTAACTTCAATTTCAAATGCTTATGGCAAACACCAAGGATAAGGGAATCTGTGTCTATAGGCTTGATAATATCGCCTTTGTCGTCAGTTGGTGCAGGAACATTATGGAATCGTAAACTGGTTCTTCGAGAATACTGTTCCTGTTCCTCGACTCTGGCTTCGATCTTGTCTAATTTGCGGTTTAAAGAATTTATTTGCTCTTTTTGATTGTTAAGTTCAATATCTTTCAAAATAAGTGCTTCTTTATTGTGTTTAATGGTAAGTAAGTGAGGCTGAATACATTCGTCAACGATCAGTGCAATTTTAGGTTTGACCATTTCAATTACTTTTTCAGTGATGAGAGGAATGATGGAGTTCAAAAACTCTTGATTTTTTAGCGTAGCACAAACAACATCCGATAGCTTAAATACAGTTTCATTTTCAATGGATGATATTATCTGTTCAGAACTGTCATGTTCAGAAACGATAGAGCCACTGAGAGATGAATCAAGGTTGGCTGTTCTTGCTACCTTTTCAACTTGTTGCATAGATGGAGATAAGTTGTCGGGACTACTGGATGGTTGTAACCTTTTACCACTATGTTTTGGTGTATTTTTAAAATAACTGTCTATGTTTGATTGTTGTTGTTGTTTGTCATTCGTTACCTGGTCAGCCATTTTGTGTGTTGTGAACTCCAATTCAAAATCACTTTCGAAAATCTTTGCAAAAGTCACTATTTGGTCACTCAAAATTCGAATAAACTATAACAGCTTCACACATAATGTCTATTCTGATATAGAATCAGAAAACATCTCAACATAATACACTGGAAAATATAATTTTTCTCTCTTTTTAGTCTCCCAAAATTTTCACACCTTCATGTCACCGATGTTTGATTTGTTCGTACGCATAGCTGTAACTGTGTCCAAAAGTAAAAAGAAAATGGATAATTAATTGGTATCACATGAAAGGCTCCACGTCTTGGGATCACTGTAGAACCCTTGATGAAAGTTTCTCATGAATAATAAAATAAATACATGAAATTATGATAGGGGGCATATTTGCCCTGTTGCTCAGATCAGAAGTACCTGTTTTAATACTAACCAACTTTCGGGAACCAGTGCGCTCTATGTAATTAAAGATATGTTGAGTTTTTCAGCACAGTCAAGTCAGGATAAGGTATAGTTTTGCTATGAAATGACTACCACTTTATTTGAAATTAAGACAAAATAGCTATAAATGCTTAACATTGCATAGTGGCTTTATTCCAGAAAACACATTTGAAGCAAGTGCATGTCTGCGTTTCTGTAGAATTCTTTCTTTCTCCACTCAGAAAAATACCAAAAATGCAAATGTTTCAGTAGACTAGACAAATATGCAATATCTTTACGATTTGATTTCCTAACACAATGGCTCTAATACGCATGTAATATTTGCCACTGGACGTTCGGCTGAAAAAATCAAATCAATCCACTGTTTTTTTCAGCAATCAGTGCACACGAAAAATTAAGTGCCGCATGAATAAAAGGAGATGTGAAGTATACGTCAGTGAGACAGCAACCCAACTACAGAAATAACCAAGAGACATCTAGAGGGAGACGTGTAATCTTCAACAATAGACAGGTGTCCTAAGACTCATAACAAAATGTCACATAAGTGCTATCAGATTTATATATTTTTTCAGCCAGCAGTATACACGGTCAATTAAGTGTAAAACAGAAGGAGAATCATATGTGGGTTATACGTCAATGGAACAGCAGCCAAACGACAGAAATACAAAAAAAAAAAACATATTGATGCAGACATATAGTCTTCGACAAATAGACAGGTGACCACACATTGTCAATATGACTCGCTCTTAATTGTCTCGATTCCACGAAAAATATATATAAATTCAACAGAGACATTCAAAGATCTGCTATTAACACTCAATTCTATAAATATAGGGGGAATTACCATTTCGATATGACATAAGACCGTTAACGACAACGTCCCCGACGTGGGACACACGCACACATTTAAGAAAATGTAACGGGGTTAATATACTAACGTTTTTGTGATATCTTTACCATCCCCCTTTTATCTTACAAAAATACTAGGAAAGATATAGGACTAGTAGTATCTAAGATTTAATCCCGTCGCCTCAACGTACGTACGGGTTGCACTCTGTCCCGTCGAGGGCTGAGTTCCCAACAGATCTAGACTGTAATCACCAGACTGCGGGTAGGTTACAAATCTTGCAAAGCAAACTTATATGTAAAAATTGTTTCCTGAAAAAGGTATAATAATACGGAAGTATTTCAAAGTTTTGCAAAATTTGTGTTTGTTATCAGGAAAAAGCCATGATAAAGACTCATTGTTTGATTGAGTCGTTGTCTAAATTTTTATGGAACTTTTCAATTTTTAATCTGTGCAGATCACAACTTCAAAATAGACGAAAAAGGGCAAAAACCCTGCAAACGTATATAATACGTATATAATACGTATATAACATTCCAGATTTTTGCCAATACCTTCTCTGAGGAAATTTTGCTAATTGTGTACTATATAAGGGTTTCAAACCCTTTACATCGTATGCTTACCTCTGAAAGAAGAGGCTTATTTTGTTACGTGTTATGTATGGTAAACGATTTTTTGTGTTTTTGTATTATTTTTGCTGTTTGCATTGTTTTGGTATTTTATTTTTTTTAAGAAAAGGGGGTGCCGTGAAACAGATTTTTTAAAAGGATAAACACCAGCCATAAAACGCGAAATATTTTTAATGTTTAGTAAATAAGTAACAACTTTTTGACACATAAAACGTACATATGAATAAAAGGAGATGCAAGGTATAACCAATAAAACAACAACACAAAACTGAACGGTACGAAATTTGCTGTTTTTACTTTATTGGATTCTCAGTTTAAATATACACAACTTTTCACGTGCAAGGAGTGGGGTTTTAAATTATGACGGCATTATAGTAAAGTATATTAGCAAAAAAACTTTGAATTGCAGAGAGAACGTCAATTTAGCCAATCGTCTAATGAAAAAAAAAAAAACTGGGAGAGGATCTGAGAAATCGATCTACACTGCAGTGAAGAATCAAATGTTAACACTACCGAAGAAGCAGTTAAAGTGATTAAACCCAGACAGAATATTACAGAACAAAGACAATTGCATATTGAAAACGGCTCTTTTCAGAGTCGCAAAAACATTTCAAAAAGAATCTGACTATTGTTGATATAAAAACATATAATCACGAAAGAAGGAAAGTTTTTTTTTTTTTTTTTTTTTTTTTGTCATTTTGCTCTTTGTCTATTTTTTCCTAATTTCTTTTCGTCTCTACAAAATAAGTAAGACTTATGTAGAGTTGCGCTAATTTCCCCAAATTGTGTCTGCGTTAATGCCTTTTTTTTTGCTTGACACACAGAAGGTATATAATTCGGACCCGGTCACAAAGAACATACAAGAAAGTAGTACATATGTTAAACAAAATAATTCCTACGCATAGCTAGTTTAGTTTAAACATATTTTATTGTTCAAAAATGACAAATGGATTAGACACAAGTTTTTCAACTTAGTAACGTCTTCTCCAATATATACATAAATATACACATGAATGAACATTACATAAATCTGACTTTAACCAATTATTATTTTAGCATGAAGATATAAAAATAAGTTACATACAAATTTTAAGAATCGAATCAATGGATATTTACCACTTAATATAACCAATCGAATGCGCCTATTTTCAGTAGAAATAAATACAAACACACCGAGCTGTGTAAAATAAAATATGTTAGTGTACATGACAAGTCATGTGAGTAAATTTGTTTAAATGTAAATTACACACTCATAGTTTAAAGTTACGGATTAACAGGAAAACGGAATAAATCTACACATAATTGTAAGTATCAATTTTGTTTTTTACTTAAATCCATGGAAACGTTTCAGAATACAAAAGTCAATCATAAAGATCATTCGATTACCGTACCCCTAAGAGCATACATTGATCATGTTCTAGTAAGATCTGTTACAGAATAAGGTTGTCAAAGTTGAGAAAAACGCTTGGTACTTTTTATATACTTTTGTACAGATAGAAAAACACTATAATTTTCTTCAGAACTCAAAGACTCATCACCAGAGAGCAATAACTCAATTGTAATATTGACAGCAAAAACATTGATTTCATTTATCATTAAAAGCCTTTGTGATGAAAAATTGTTACAATATAATAAATAATGTTTAGCATCTTCATTGATGAAGCCACATAAACAATTGGCATCTTGTACTAAGTTTGCATTAAACAAATCTGATTGAAGAGTGCTACAATGGTTTCGCAACCTTGCATGTAATACAGATAGTAAGCGATCTCCAGAGTAAAAATGTCTCGGAGATTTTTTATTCTTATAGTATAACATATGCAATTTGCTTTTAAATAATGAAAATGTAGGAATCTGTCTAATAATAATATCTAAAGTGTTCCACAATGTTATGGATGCTGGGAAATAAGAATGTTGATAAACCGACAAACGATTCACTGGAATAGTGATATTGTGTCTGTTTCGTAAATTGTAATTACTAATATCAGATACAAATTCTGGAACCAAGTCATGTAGATAATCTGGAGCCTGATTGTTAATAATTTTATAAAACATGGCCAACTTTTTTACCTCCCGCCTTACGCTTAATTTTTCCCATCCCGTCTCCCTGTAAATAGCGTTTCGGCTAGCATAACTTGGTAATCCAGTAACAATGCGAGCAGCCTCGATTTGAATATTTTCTATCCGATCAGAATTTATGTTCCCACAATTATCCCAAACTTCTGATGAATACTCAAGTATCGGACGAATAAAAATCATATAAATTTTTTCCAAATATTCCCTTTTTAATCGATATTTTAGTTTGCGTAAAACATTAAGCTGCTTCGAAGTTTTCTCAATCAGTTTATCAACATGCTTATTCCATTTACAATCATTACTAAATATGACACCTAGATGTTTGTGCGCACTAACTGGTTTCAATGTAGCACCACCAAAATCAAAAGTAATATCACTGTATATATTTTTCAAACTGAATATCATAATATCAGTTTTATTAGGATTAAACTTCACTAGCCATTTTTCTGACCACTTACTTAAATAATCAAGATCTCTACTGATCGAACTTTTTAAAGTGGATTCATCAGGTGCAGTATGACCTATTGAAGTATCATCTGCAAAAAGCCTTCCGAATCCAGACATACCATCAGCTATATCATTAATGTATATTAAAAACAACAAGGGTCCTAATACCGACCCCTGGGGCACACCAGCGTTAAGTTTTCCAATGTTTGATAATGAATCTTTTATGACAACTCTCTGAGATCGTCTAGACAAGTAACTTTTCAACCAACATAGCAAGTCTCCTTTTATACCATATTTATCAAGTTTATGTAATAAAGCCTTAATCCAAACAGTATCAAATGCTTTGCTTATATCAGCAAATGTAATGCTTGTTAAAAGCTTTTCATTTAGTGCACTCAAAATTTTGTTATACAATTCTATCAACTGATGCGAAGTTGAGTATCCTGGAATAAATCCGGATTGATACTTGAATAATAGTTTATTTTCATGTAAATGGTTAAAAATATTTTTGAAAACAATCTTTTCTAAGACTTTACTCACACATGACAATAATGAGACTGGCCTGTAGTTAGACGGTAATGACTTGTCACCACTTTTGAATAAGGGAATAACATGTGCAATCTTCCATTGGTCTGGAAATATTTTATCATTTAAAGATTTGTTAAAAAGTAGACATAATGGTTTGGAAATTTCATTTCTAACAGCAAGTAACATTCTGTTGCTAACGATATCTGGTCCAACAGCTTTATTAACATCGAGCGTTGAAAGAATATCAAGTACATCTTGTTCACTAACTACAATTTGTGAAATAAAATCAAGACATCGGTCTTCAAATTCCGGCAAATCTTTACTAGCGCCATCTAAATTAGAAATTGAACAAAAATATTTATTTAAAATGTCGGACTTTTCGGTTCCCTCATACGCAAGTTTAAAGTTATGATCAGGGTCCGTCATGGGTGGTAAATCATGAGACGGTGTATCACTTTTAATTAACATGTTAACAGTTTTCCAGTACTGTTTACAGTTTGTAACTTTTAGTTCATCTAAATTTTCATTAATACTGGTAAAAAAATGTTTTTTAGCTTGCTTTTTCAAGTTATTTACTTTGTTCCTTTGTTGTTTAAATTTCTTTTCTGCGGATGTACTATTTGAGCGAATAAAAATATTACGAAGCCTGTCGCGTTTTCTCGTTTCACGCCGCAAATTCGAATCATACCAAACTTTATCGTCACATCTTATAGTTACTTCCCTTGTAGGTATACACTCGGAGGCTATATTAAGAAATGAATTCGTGAAATTAGTCGCAGCAACATGAACGTAACTTGCATCAGAAATTAAATATTCCCAATTTGTTTCAACTACTTTTTGTTTCATAAGGTCATAATCACCTTTTTTATAATCCCATATCAATCTATTATAAGTTCGTCTTTTACTAAAACCACAATCAATTGTGACGTATGTTCCATCATGATCACTAATACCTCTATCAAAAGGTATTGTGTCTTTATCTAAAACCGGTATCGAATCAGTGACTAAAATAGGATCAAGTAAAGACGTGCTACCTGTTCGTGTGTCAAAATGAGTAGCTTTGTCAATTATGTTAACAAGGCCATTGATGAAAAAAATATCTCTTATATTTGACGGTAGATCTGACATAAAGTTTTTATTCAGATCACCTAAGCAAATTATGCAATTATTTTCATCCAGGACATTTTTCAACATTTGATCAAAATACTGCCAGAAATAAAGTGAAGATTGCCGTTCCGACCTATAATTGATGTTTATCAATATTGATCGCAATTTGGTTTTTAACTCATACCACATACTCTCAAGTTGGCAATTCTCCAAATCATGTCGACGAGTTATGCGAACATAACTTTTATAATACATAATAATGCCACCCCCATGAGAATTTCTATCTTTTCGAACTGGTATTTCAAAACCGGATATATATAAATCAGAATCTGTAATATTTGAGTCTAAATGGGTTTCTGTCAAGAATACGACATCGTAATCTTCAATAATATCGACAATATAATTCAGTTTATTTCTAAGGCTTCTTATATTACCATGGAAAATTGACAATGTTTTCTCAGATATTTCTGGTGTGCGCTCAGGACCCGGGTTCGGTTCGATGTCACCACATATTAGCAACAAACATAATAACAGTATGTAAAATGAAATCATATTAGCAGAAGATCTGTATAAATTAAAAATACATAGTTTGAGTCTTGAAACATTCGTAAATAAAACGGCAAGTAATTCATACACTGAGAACGATACAAATGTTTTTCTCAAACAACCCAGACTTATCTTGTGATAAAACAGTCCTATTGTCATTCTATATGCTACGATGTCATTACCCATTGTCAAATACAAGACAATACATATAAATGACAATCAGAAAATTGGACTGCTTTGTAAAACATGATGCAAGATATAAACACATATAGTTCGAATGATCATTCATGAAATTCAGGCAAATAAAAAAGAAGGGAAAACAAAAATCTATGTACAAAAGGCAAAATTGGAACATCATAAGAATGTTCGATGCAGTTGTAGTGAAATCAGAGAGATTAATTTAGTTAAGATGAATTTAGTTTCGATGTCATTTTAGGGGGGAAACAAATAAATCAAATAAATCAGAAAACAAAATTTGAAGTTTTTTTTTAAAAACGGAAGCTCTTTTGTGAAATGTTATAAATAGGTAAATAGAGTAATCTATCTTTTCATTTAATCAATACAGGTAAGCTATAAAAACGTTTGAAGAACGATCATTGATAAAGTTACAGGAACGACACAAGTTCACGTGTATGTAAGTGATTTTAAATCACTCAGGTGTAAAGAGTTGAGTTATAATTTCATGTCACATGTTTTAAATAGCAAATAAATGAAATATAAATAAACAAACACAGGCACGTGCTGCTTAACACGTGTATCGAAAAAAGAAATATTCAGTACAGCAATACATAGAAAACAAGTATATATATACAAGTGTATATAATTAAATTGATAAAACAATTTAAGAATTGTGTTATTTAAACAAATGCAAGTCAAAAGACATAAGACTATGATGTAAACGGAATGTCTAATCCTCTTTATGGTCATCACCTTCAAGGACTTCCCCACCAAGCTTATATATGTCCTGCCTTGAAATTACCACTTTCGGACGAGAATTCTCAGATTGTTTAATCAATATTGACCCGTCATGTGTCCAAAACGAATTTATTTGACCTTTCTCACGCAATGTGTTTAGTCTGTGCAAAAGATTGTATCTGTGTTTTGTAAGGTTTTCAGCAATGAAAGTTTTGTTTATGTTTCCTTTCAATTTGCGTTTATTGCTGAAAACTAACTGCCTTTGACGATACGACAGGAACCGTACAATGATGGAAATTTTCCCGTCTTTAATCTCACCTATGGGATGGGATCTGCCAATATCTCTCGTGTCTAACTTCAATTTCAAATGCTTATGGCAAATACCAAGGATAAGGGAATCTGTGTCTATAGGCTTGATAATATCGCCTTTGTCGTCAGTTGGTGCAGGAACATTATGGAATCGTAAACTGGTTCTTCGAGAATACTGTTCCTGTTCCTCGACTCTGGCTTCGATCTTGTCTAATTTGCGGTTTAAAGAATTTATTTGCTCTTTTTGATTGTTAAGTTCAATATCTTTCAAAATAAGTGCTTCTTTATTGTGTTTAATGGTAAGTAAGTGAGGCTGAATACATTCGTCAACGATCAGTGCAATTTTAGGTTTGACCATTTCAATTACTTTTTCAGTGATGAGAGGAATGATGGAGTTCAAAAACTCTTGATTTTTTAGCGTAGCACAAACAACATCCGATAGCTTAAATACAGTTTCATTTTCAATGGATGATATTATCTGTTCAGAACTGTCATGTTCAGAAACGATAGAGCCACTGAGAGATGAATCAAGGTTGGCTGTTCTTGCTACCTTTTCAACTTGTTGCATAGATGGAGATAAGTTGTCGGGACTACTGGATGGTTGTAACCTTTTACCACTATGTTTTGGTGTATTTTTAAAATAACTGTCTATGTTTGATTGTTGTTGTTGTTTGTCATTCGTTACCTGGTCAGCCATTTTGTGTGTTGTGAACTCCAATTCAAAATCACTTTCGAAAATCTTTGCAAAAGTCACTATTTGGTCACTCAAAATTCGAATAAACTATAACAGCTTCACACATAATGTCTATTCTGATATAGAATCAGAAAACATCTCAACATAATACACTGGAAAATATAATTTTTCTCTCTTTTTAGTCTCCCAAAATTTTCACACCTTCATGTCACCGATGTTTGATTTGTTCGTACGCATAGCTGTAACTGTGTCCAAAAGTAAAAAGAAAATGGATAATTAATTGGTATCACATGAAAGGCTCCACGTCTTGGGATCACTGTAGAACCCTTGATGAAAGTTTCTCATGAATAATAAAATAAATACATGAAATTATGATAGGGGGCATATTTGCCCTGTTGCTCAGATCAGAAGTACCTGTTTTAATACTAACCAACTTTCGGGAACCAGTGCGCTCTATGTAATTAAAGATATGTTGAGTTTTTCAGCACAGTCAAGTCAGGATAAGGTATAGTTTTGCTATGAAATGACTACCACTTTATTTGAAATTAAGACAAAATAGCTATAAATGCTTAACATTGCATAGTGGCTTTATTCCAGAAAACACATTTGAAGCAAGTGCATGTCTGCGTTTCTGTAGAATTCTTTCTTTCTCCACTCAGAAAAATACCAAAAATGCAAATGTTTCAGTAGACTAGACAAATATGCAATATCTTTACGATTTGATTTCCTAACACAATGGCTCTAATACGCATGTAATATTTGCCACTGGACGTTCGGCTGAAAAAATCAAATCAATCCACTGTTTTTTTCAGCAATCAGTGCACACGAAAAATTAAGTGCCGCATGAATAAAAGGAGATGTGAAGTATACGTCAGTGAGACAGCAACCCAACTACAGAAATAACCAAGAGACATCTAGAGGGAGACGTGTAATCTTCAACAATAGACAGGTGTCCTAAGACTCATAACAAAATGTCACATAAGTGCTATCAGATTTATATATTTTTTCAGCCAGCAGTATACACGGTCAATTAAGTGTAAAACAGAAGGAGAATCATATGTGGGTTATACGTCAATGGAACAGCAGCCAAACGACAGAAATACAAAAAAAAAAAACATATTGATGCAGACATATAGTCTTCGACAAATAGACAGGTGACCACACATTGTCAATATGACTCGCTCTTAATTGTCTCGATTCCACGAAAAATATATATAAATTCAACAGAGACATTCAAAGATCTGCTATTAACACTCAATTCTATAAATATAGGGGGAATTACCATTTCGATATGACATAAGACCGTTAACGACAACGTCCCCGACGTGGGACACACGCACACATTTAAGAAAATGTAACGGGGTTAATATACTAACGTTTTTGTGATATCTTTACCATCCCCCTTTTATCTTACAAAAATACTAGGAAAGATATAGGACTAGTAGTATCTAAGATTTAATCCCGTCGCCTCAACGTACGTACGGGTTGCACTCTGTCCCGTCGAGGGCTGAGTTCCCAACAGATCTAGACTGTATAATCACCAGACTGCGGGTAGGTTACAAATCTTGCAAAGCAAACTTATATGTAAAAATTGTTTCCTGAAAAAGGTATAATAATACGGAAGTATTTCAAAGTTTTGCAAAATTTGTGTTTGTTATCAGGAAAAAGCCATGATAAAGACTCATTGTTTGATTGAGTCGTTGTCTAAATTTTTATGGAACTTTTCAATTTTTAATCTGTGCAGATCACAACTTCAAAATAGACGAAAAAGGGCAAAAACCCTGCAAACGTATATAATACGTATATAATACGTATATAACATTCCAGATTTTTGCCAATACCTTCTCTGAGGAAATTTTGCTAATTGTGTACTATATAAGGGTTTCAAACCCTTTACATCGTATGCTTACCTCTGAAAGAAGAGGCTTATTTTGTTACGTGTTATGTATGGTAAACGATTTTTTGTGTTTTTGTATTATTTTTGCTGTTTGCATTGTTTTGGTATTTTATTTTTTTTAAGAAAAGGGGGTGCCGTGAAACAGATTTTTTAAAAGGATAAACACCAGCCATAAAACGCGAAATATTTTTAATGTTTAGTAAATAAGTAACAACTTTTTGACACATAAAACGTACATATGAATAAAAGGAGATGCAAGGTATAACCAATAAAACAACAACACAAAACTGAACGGTACGAAATTTGCTGTTTTTACTTTATTGGATTCTCAGTTTAAATATACACAACTTTTCACGTGCAAGGAGTGGGGTTTTAAATTATGACGGCATTATAGTAAAGTATATTAGCAAAAAAACTTTGAATTGCAGAGAGAACGTCAATTTAGCCAATCGTCTAATGAAAAAAAAAAAAACTGGGAGAGGATCTGAGAAATCGATCTACACTGCAGTGAAGAATCAAATGTTAACACTACCGAAGAAGCAGTTAAAGTGATTAAACCCAGACAGAATATTACAGAACAAAGACAATTGCATATTGAAAACGGCTCTTTTCAGAGTCGCAAAAACATTTCAAAAAGAATCTGACTATTGTTGATATAAAAACATATAATCACGAAAGAAGGAAAGTTTTTTTTTTTTTTTTTTTTTTTTTGTCATTTTGCTCTTTGTCTATTTTTTCCTAATTTCTTTTCGTCTCTACAAAATAAGTAAGACTTATGTAGAGTTGCGCTAATTTCCCCAAATTGTGTCTGCGTTAATGCCTTTTTTTTTGCTTGACACACAGAAGGTATATAATTCGGACCCGGTCACAAAGAACATACAAGAAAGTAGTACATATGTTAAACAAAATAATTCCTACGCATAGCTGTAACTGTGTCCAAAAGTAAAAAGAAAATGGATAATTAATTGGTATCACATGAAAGGCTCCACGTCTTGGGATCACTGTAGAACCCTTGATGAAAGTTTCTCATGAATAATAAAATAAATACATGAAATTATGATAGGGGGCATATTTGCCCTGTTGCTCAGATCAGAAGTACCTGTTTTAATACTAACCAACTTTCGGGAACCAGTGCGCTCTATGTAATTAAAGATATGTTGAGTTTTTCAGCACAGTCAAGTCAGGATAAGGTATAGTTTTGCTATGAAATGACTACCACTTTATTTGAAATTAAGACAAAATAGCTATAAATGCTTAACATTGCATAGTGGCTTTATTCCAGAAAACACATTTGAAGCAAGTGCATGTCTGCGTTTCTGTAGAATTCTTTCTTTCTCCACTCAGAAAAATACCAAAAATGCAAATGTTTCAGTAGACTAGACAAATATGCAATATCTTTACGATTTGATTTCCTAACACAATGGCTCTAATACGCATGTAATATTTGCCACTGGACGTTCGGCTGAAAAAATCAAATCAATCCACTGTTTTTTTCAGCAATCAGTGCACACGAAAAATTAAGTGCCGCATGAATAAAAGGAGATGTGAAGTATACGTCAGTGAGACAGCAACCCAACTACAGAAATAACCAAGAGACATCTAGAGGGAGACGTGTAATCTTCAACAATAGACAGGTGTCCTAAGACTCATAACAAAATGTCACATAAGTGCTATCAGATTTATATATTTTTTCAGCCAGCAGTATACACGGTCAATTAAGTGTAAAACAGAAGGAGAATCATATGTGGGTTATACGTCAATGGAACAGCAGCCAAACGACAGAAATACAAAAAAAAAAAACATATTGATGCAGACATATAGTCTTCGACAAATAGACAGGTGACCACACATTGTCAATATGACTCGCTCTTAATTGTCTCGATTCCACGAAAAATATATATAAATTCAACAGAGACATTCAAAGATCTGCTATTAACACTCAATTCTATAAATATAGGGGGAATTACCATTTCGATATGACATAAGACCGTTAACGACAACGTCCCCGACGTGGGACACACGCACACATTTAAGAAAATGTAACGGGGTTAATATACTAACGTTTTTGTGATATCTTTACCATCCCCCTTTTATCTTACAAAAATACTAGGAAAGATATAGGACTAGTAGTATCTAAGATTTAATCCCGTCGCCTCAACGTACGTACGGGTTGCACTCTGTCCCGTCGAGGGCTGAGTTCCCAACAGATCTAGACTGTAATCACCAGACTGCGGGTAGGTTACAAATCTTGCAAAGCAAACTTATATGTAAAAATTGTTTCCTGAAAAAGGTATAATAATACGGAAGTATTTCAAAGTTTTGCAAAATTTGTGTTTGTTATCAGGAAAAAGCCATGATAAAGACTCATTGTTTGATTGAGTCGTTGTCTAAATTTTTATGGAACTTTTCAATTTTTAATCTGTGCAGATCACAACTTCAAAATAGACGAAAAAGGGCAAAAACCCTGCAAACGTATATAATACGTATATAATACGTATATAACATTCCAGATTTTTGCCAATACCTTCTCTGAGGAAATTTTGCTAATTGTGTACTATATAAGGGTTTCAAACCCTTTACATCGTATGCTTACCTCTGAAAGAAGAGGCTTATTTTGTTACGTGTTATGTATGGTAAACGATTTTTTGTGTTTTTGTATTATTTTTGCTGTTTGCATTGTTTTGGTATTTTATTTTTTTTAAGAAAAGGGGGTGCCGTGAAACAGATTTTTTAAAAGGATAAACACCAGCCATAAAACGCGAAATATTTTTAATGTTTAGTAAATAAGTAACAACTTTTTGACACATAAAACGTACATATGAATAAAAGGAGATGCAAGGTATAACCAATAAAACAACAACACAAAACTGAACGGTACGAAATTTGCTGTTTTTACTTTATTGGATTCTCAGTTTAAATATACACAACTTTTCACGTGCAAGGAGTGGGGTTTTAAATTATGACGGCATTATAGTAAAGTATATTAGCAAAAAAACTTTGAATTGCAGAGAGAACGTCAATTTAGCCAATCGTCTAATGAAAAAAAAAAAAACTGGGAGAGGATCTGAGAAATCGATCTACACTGCAGTGAAGAATCAAATGTTAACACTACCGAAGAAGCAGTTAAAGTGATTAAACCCAGACAGAATATTACAGAACAAAGACAATTGCATATTGAAAACGGCTCTTTTCAGAGTCGCAAAAACATTTCAAAAAGAATCTGACTATTGTTGATATAAAAACATATAATCACGAAAGAAGGAAAGTTTTTTTTTTTTTTTTTTTTTTTTTGTCATTTTGCTCTTTGTCTATTTTTTCCTAATTTCTTTTCGTCTCTACAAAATAAGTAAGACTTATGTAGAGTTGCGCTAATTTCCCCAAATTGTGTCTGCGTTAATGCCTTTTTTTTTGCTTGACACACAGAAGGTATATAATTCAGACCCGGTCACAAAGAACATACAAGAAAGTAGTACATATGTTAAACAAAATAATTCCTACGCATAGCTGTAACTGTGTCCAAAAGTAAAAAGAAAATGGATAATTAATTGGTATCACATGAAAGGCTCCACGTCTTGGGATCACTGTAGAACCCTTGATGAAAGTTTCTCATGAATAATAAAATAAATACATGAAATTATGATAGGGGGCATATTTGCCCTGTTGCTCAGATCAGAAGTACCTGTTTTAATACTAACCAACTTTCGGGAACCAGTGCGCTCTATGTAATTAAAGATATGTTGAGTTTTTCAGCACAGTCAAGTCAGGATAAGGTATAGTTTTGCTATGAAATGACTACCACTTTATTTGAAATTAAGACAAAATAGCTATAAATGCTTAACATTGCATAGTGGCTTTATTCCAGAAAACACATTTGAAGCAAGTGCATGTCTGCGTTTCTGTAGAATTCTTTCTTTCTCCACTCAGAAAAATACCAAAAATGCAAATGTTTCAGTAGACTAGACAAATATGCAATATCTTTACGATTTGATTTCCTAACACAATGGCTCTAATACGCATGTAATATTTGCCACTGGACGTTCGGCTGAAAAAATCAAATCAATCCACTGTTTTTTTCAGCAATCAGTGCACACGAAAAATTAAGTGCCGCATGAATAAAAGGAGATGTGAAGTATACGTCAGTGAGACAGCAACCCAACTACAGAAATAACCAAGAGACATCTAGAGGGAGACGTGTAATCTTCAACAATAGACAGGTGTCCTAAGACTCATAACAAAATGTCACATAAGTGCTATCAGATTTATATATTTTTTCAGCCAGCAGTATACACGGTCAATTAAGTGTAAAACAGAAGGAGAATCATATGTGGGTTATACGTCAATGGAACAGCAGCCAAACGACAGAAATACAAAAAAAAAAAACATATTGATGCAGACATATAGTCTTCGACAAATAGACAGGTGACCACACATTGTCAATATGACTCGCTCTTAATTGTCTCGATTCCACGAAAAATATATATAAATTCAACAGAGACATTCAAAGATCTGCTATTAACACTCAATTCTATAAATATAGGGGGAATTACCATTTCGATATGACATAAGACCGTTAACGACAACGTCCCCGACGTGGGACACACGCACACATTTAAGAAAATGTAACGGGGTTAATATACTAACGTTTTTGTGATATCTTTACCATCCCCCTTTTATCTTACAAAAATACTAGGAAAGATATAGGACTAGTAGTATCTAAGATTTAATCCCGTCGCCTCAACGTACGTACGGGTTGCACTCTGTCCCGTCGAGGGCTGAGTTCCCAACAGATCTAGACTGTAATCACCAGACTGCGGGTAGGTTACAAATCTTGCAAAGCAAACTTATATGTAAAAATTGTTTCCTGAAAAAGGTATAATAATACGGAAGTATTTCAAAGTTTTGCAAAATTTGTGTTTGTTATCAGGAAAAAGCCATGATAAAGACTCATTGTTTGATTGAGTCGTTGTCTAAATTTTTATGGAACTTTTCAATTTTTAATCTGTGCAGATCACAACTTCAAAATAGACGAAAAAGGGCAAAAACCCTGCAAACGTATATAATACGTATATAATACGTATATAACATTCCAGATTTTTGCCAATACCTTCTCTGAGGAAATTTTGCTAATTGTGTACTATATAAGGGTTTCAAACCCTTTACATCGTATGCTTACCTCTGAAAGAAGAGGCTTATTTTGTTACGTGTTATGTATGGTAAACGATTTTTTGTGTTTTTGTATTATTTTTGCTGTTTGCATTGTTTTGGTATTTTATTTTTTTTAAGAAAAGGGGGTGCCGTGAAACAGATTTTTTAAAAGGATAAACACCAGCCATAAAACGCGAAATATTTTTAATGTTTAGTAAATAAGTAACAACTTTTTGACACATAAAACGTACATATGAATAAAAGGAGATGCAAGGTATAACCAATAAAACAACAACACAAAACTGAACGGTACGAAATTTGCTGTTTTTACTTTATTGGATTCTCAGTTTAAATATACACAACTTTTCACGTGCAAGGAGTGGGGTTTTAAATTATGACGGCATTATAGTAAAGTATATTAGCAAAAAAACTTTGAATTGCAGAGAGAACGTCAATTTAGCCAATCGTCTAATGAAAAAAAAAAAAACTGGGAGAGGATCTGAGAAATCGATCTACACTGCAGTGAAGAATCAAATGTTAACACTACCGAAGAAGCAGTTAAAGTGATTAAACCCAGACAGAATATTACAGAACAAAGACAATTGCATATTGAAAACGGCTCTTTTCAGAGTCGCAAAAACATTTCAAAAAGAATCTGACTATTGTTGATATAAAAACATATAATCACGAAAGAAGGAAAGTTTTTTTTTTTTTTTTTTTTTTTTTTGTCATTTTGCTCTTTGTCTATTTTTTCCTAATTTCTTTTCGTCTCTACAAAATAAGTAAGACTTATGTAGAGTTGCGCTAATTTCCCCAAATTGTGTCTGCGTTAATGCCTTTTTTTTTGCTTGACACACAGAAGGTATATAATTCGGACCCGGTCACAAAGAACATACAAGAAAGTAGTACATATGTTAAACAAAATAATTCCTACGCATAGCTGTAACTGTGTCCAAAAGTAAAAAGAAAATGGATAATTAATTGGTATCACATGAAAGGCTCCACGTCTTGGGATCACTGTAGAACCCTTGATGAAAGTTTCTCATGAATAATAAAATAAATACATGAAATTATGATAGGGGGCATATTTGCCCTGTTGCTCAGATCAGAAGTACCTGTTTTAATACTAACCAACTTTCGGGAACCAGTGCGCTCTATGTAATTAAAGATATGTTGAGTTTTTCAGCACAGTCAAGTCAGGATAAGGTATAGTTTTGCTATGAAATGACTACCACTTTATTTGAAATTAAGACAAAATAGCTATAAATGCTTAACATTGCATAGTGGCTTTATTCCAGAAAACACATTTGAAGCAAGTGCATGTCTGCGTTTCTGTAGAATTCTTTCTTTCTCCACTCAGAAAAATACCAAAAATGCAAATGTTTCAGTAGACTAGACAAATATGCAATATCTTTACGATTTGATTTCCTAACACAATGGCTCTAATACGCATGTAATATTTGCCACTGGACGTTCGGCTGAAAAAATCAAATCAATCCACTGTTTTTTTCAGCAATCAGTGCACACGAAAAATTAAGTGCCGCATGAATAAAAGGAGATGTGAAGTATACGTCAGTGAGACAGCAACCCAACTACAGAAATAACCAAGAGACATCTAGAGGGAGACGTGTAATCTTCAACAATAGACAGGTGTCCTAAGACTCATAACAAAATGTCACATAAGTGCTATCAGATTTATATATTTTTTCAGCCAGCAGTATACACGGTCAATTAAGTGTAAAACAGAAGGAGAATCATATGTGGGTTATACGTCAATGGAACAGCAGCCAAACGACAGAAATAACAATAAAAAAACATATTGATGCAGACATATAGTCTTCGACAAATAGACAGGTGACCACACATTGTCAATATGACTCGCTCTTAATTGTCTCGATTCCACGAAAAATATATATAAATTCAACAGAGACATTCAAAGATCTGCTATTAACACTCAATTCTATAAATATAGGGGGAATTACCATTTCGATATGACATAAGACCGTTAACGACAACGTCCCCGACGTGGGACACACGCACACATTTAAGAAAATGTAACGGGGTTAATATACTAACGTTTTTGTGATATCTTTACCATCCCCCTTTTATCTTACAAAAATACTAGGAAAGATATAGGACTAGTAGTATCTAAGATTTAATCCCGTCGCCTCAACGTACGTACGGGTTGCACTCTGTCCCGTCGAGGGCTGAGTTCCCAACAGATCTAGACTGTAATCACCAGACTGCGGGTAGGTTACAAATCTTGCAAAGCAAACTTATATGTAAAAATTGTTTCCTGAAAAAGGTATAATAATACGGAAGTATTTCAAAGTTTTGCAAAATTTGTGTTTGTTATCAGGAAAAAGCCATGATAAAGACTCATTGTTTGATTGAGTCGTTGTCTAAATTTTTATGGAACTTTTCAATTTTTAATCTGTGCAGATCACAACTTCAAAATAGACGAAAAAGGGCAAAAACCCTGCAAACGTATATAATACGTATATAATACGTATATAACATTCCAGATTTTTGCCAATACCTTCTCTGAGGAAATTTTGCTAATTGTGTACTATATAAGGGTTTCAAACCCTTTACATCGTATGCTTACCTCTGAAAGAAGAGGCTTATTTTGTTACGTGTTATGTATGGTAAACGATTTTTTGTGTTTTTGTATTATTTTTGCTGTTTGCATTGTTTTGGTATTTTATTTTTTTTAAGAAAAGGGGGTGCCGTGAAACAGATTTTTTAAAAGGATAAACACCAGCCATAAAACGCGAAATATTTTTAATGTTTAGTAAATAAGTAACAACTTTTTGACACATAAAACGTACATATGAATAAAAGGAGATGCAAGGTATAACCAATAAAACAACAACACAAAACTGAACGGTACGAAATTTGCTGTTTTTACTTTATTGGATTCTCAGTTTAAATATACACAACTTTTCACGTGCAAGGAGTGGGGTTTTAAATTATGACGGCATTATAGTAAAGTATATTAGCAAAAAAACTTTGAATTGCAGAGAGAACGTCAATTTAGCCAATCGTCTAATGAAAAAAAAAAAAACTGGGAGAGGATCTGAGAAATCGATCTACACTGCAGTGAAGAATCAAATGTTAACACTACCGAAGAAGCAGTTAAAGTGATTAAACCCAGACAGAATATTACAGAACAAAGACAATTGCATATTGAAAACGGCTCTTTTCAGAGTCGCAAAAACATTTCAAAAAGAATCTGACTATTGTTGATATAAAAACATATAATCACGAAAGAAGGAAAGTTTTTTTTTTTTTTTTTTTTTTTTTGTCATTTTGCTCTTTGTCTATTTTTTCCTAATTTCTTTTCGTCTATACAAAATAAGTAAGACTTATGTAGAGTTGCGCTAATTTCCCCAAATTGTGTCTGCGTTAATGCCTTTTTTTTTGCTTGACACACAGAAGGTATATAATTCGGACCCGGTCACAAAGAACATACAAGAAAGTAGTACATATGTTAAACAAAATAATTCCTACGCATAGCTGTAACTGTGTCCAAAAGTAAAAAGAAAATGGATAATTAATTGGTATCACATGAAAGGCTCCACGTCTTGGGATCACTGTAGAACCCTTGATGAAAGTTTCTCATGAATAATAAAATAAATACATGAAATTATGATAGGGGGCATATTTGCCCTGTTGCTCAGATCAGAAGTACCTGTTTTAATACTAACCAACTTTCGGGAACCAGTGCGCTCTATGTAATTAAAGATATGTTGAGTTTTTCAGCACAGTCAAGTCAGGATAAGGTATAGTTTTGCTATGAAATGACTACCACTTTATTTGAAATTAAGACAAAATAGCTATAAATGCTTAACATTGCATAGTGGCTTTATTCCAGAAAACACATTTGAAGCAAGTGCATGTCTGCGTTTCTGTAGAATTCTTTCTTTCTCCACTCAGAAAAATACCAAAAATGCAAATGTTTCAGTAGACTAGACAAATATGCAATATCTTTACGATTTGATTTCCTAACACAATGGCTCTAATACGCATGTAATATTTGCCACTGGACGTTCGGCTGAAAAAATCAAATCAATCCACTGTTTTTTTCAGCAATCAGTGCACACGAAAAATTAAGTGCCGCATGAATAAAAGGAGATGTGAAGTATACGTCAGTGAGACAGCAACCCAACTACAGAAATAACCAAGAGACATCTAGAGGGAGACGTGTAATCTTCAACAATAGACAGGTGTCCTAAGACTCATAACAAAATGTCACATAAGTGCTATCAGATTTATATATTTTTTCAGCCAGCAGTATACACGGTCAATTAAGTGTAAAACAGAAGGAGAATCATATGTGGGTTATACGTCAATGGAACAGCAGCCAAACGACAGAAATAACAATAAAAAAACATATTGATGCAGACATATAGTCTTCGACAAATAGACAGGTGACCACACATTGTCAATATGACTCGCTCTTAATTGTCTCGATTCCACGAAAAATATATATAAATTCAACAGAGACATTCAAAGATCTGCTATTAACACTCAATTCTATAAATATAGGGGGAATTACCATTTCGATATGACATAAGACCGTTAACGACAACGTCCCCGACGTGGGACACACGCACACATTTAAGAAAATGTAACGGGGTTAATATACTAACGTTTTTGTGATATCTTTACCATCCCCCTTTTATCTTACAAAAATACTAGGAAAGATATAGGACTAGTAGTATCTAAGATTTAATCCCGTCGCCTCAACGTACGTACGGGTTGCACTCTGTCCCGTCGAGGGCTGAGTTCCCAACAGATCTAGACTGTAATCACCAGACTGCGGGTAGGTTACAAATCTTGCAAAGCAAACTTATATGTAAAAATTGTTTCCTGAAAAAGGTATAATAATACGGAAGTATTTCAAAGTTTTGCAAAATTTGTGTTTGTTATCAGGAAAAAGCCATGATAAAGACTCATTGTTTGATTGAGTCGTTGTCTAAATTTTTATGGAACTTTTCAATTTTTAATCTGTGCAGATCACAACTTCAAAATAGACGAAAAAGGGCAAAAACCCTGCAAACGTATATAATACGTATATAATACGTATATAACATTCCAGATTTTTGCCAATACCTTCTCTGAGGAAATTTTGCTAATTGTGTACTATATAAGGGTTTCAAACCCTTTACATCGTATGCTTACCTCTGAAAGAAGAGGCTTATTTTGTTACGTGTTATGTATGGTAAACGATTTTTTGTGTTTTTGTATTATTTTTGCTGTTTGCATTGTTTTGGTATTTTATTTTTTTTAAGAAAAGGGGGTGCCGTGAAACAGATTTTTTAAAAGGATAAACACCAGCCATAAAACGCGAAATATTTTTAATGTTTAGTAAATAAGTAACAACTTTTTGACACATAAAACGTACATATGAATAAAAGGAGATGCAAGGTATAACCAATAAAACAACAACACAAAACTGAACGGTACGAAATTTGCTGTTTTTACTTTATTGGATTCTCAGTTTAAATATACACAACTTTTCACGTGCAAGGAGTGGGGTTTTAAATTATGACGGCATTATAGTAAAGTATATTAGCAAAAAAACTTTGAATTGCAGAGAGAACGTCAATTTAGCCAATCGTCTAATGAAAAAAAAAAAAACTGGGAGAGGATCTGAGAAATCGATCTACACTGCAGTGAAGAATCAAATGTTAACACTACCGAAGAAGCAGTTAAAGTGATTAAACCCAGACAGAATATTACAGAACAAAGACAATTGCATATTGAAAACGGCTCTTTTCAGAGTCGCAAAAACATTTCAAAAAGAATCTGACTATTGTTGATATAAAAACATATAATCACGAAAGAAGGAAAGTTTTTTTTTTTTTTTTTTTTTTTTTGTCATTTTGCTCTTTGTCTATTTTTTCCTAATTTCTTTTCGTCTCTACAAAATAAGTAAGACTTATGTAGAGTTGCGCTAATTTCCCCAAATTGTGTCTGCGTTAATGCCTTTTTTTTTGCTTGACACACAGAAGGTATATAATTCGGACCCGGTCACAAAGAACATACAAGAAAGTAGTACATATGTTAAACAAAATAATTCCTACGCATAGCTGTAACTGTGTCCAAAAGTAAAAAGAAAATGGATAATTAATTGGTATCACATGAAAGGCTCCACGTCTTGGGATCACTGTAGAACCCTTGATGAAAGTTTCTCATGAATAATAAAATAAATACATGAAATTATGATAGGGGGCATATTTGCCCTGTTGCTCAGATCAGAAGTACCTGTTTTAATACTAACCAACTTTCGGGAACCAGTGCGCTCTATGTAATTAAAGATATGTTGAGTTTTTCAGCACAGTCAAGTCAGGATAAGGTATAGTTTTGCTATGAAATGACTACCACTTTATTTGAAATTAAGACAAAATAGCTATAAATGCTTAACATTGCATAGTGGCTTTATTCCAGAAAACACATTTGAAGCAAGTGCATGTCTGCGTTTCTGTAGAATTCTTTCTTTCTCCACTCAGAAAAATACCAAAAATGCAAATGTTTCAGTAGACTAGACAAATATGCAATATCTTTACGATTTGATTTCCTAACACAATGGCTCTAATACGCATGTAATATTTGCCACTGGACGTTCGGCTGAAAAAATCAAATCAATCCACTGTTTTTTTCAGCAATCAGTGCACACGAAAAATTAAGTGCCGCATGAATAAAAGGAGATGTGAAGTATACGTCAGTGAGACAGCAACCCAACTACAGAAATAACCAAGAGACATCTAGAGGGAGACGTGTAATCTTCAACAATAGACAGGTGTCCTAAGACTCATAACAAAATGTCACATAAGTGCTATCAGATTTATATATTTTTTCAGCCAGCAGTATACACGGTCAATTAAGTGTAAAACAGAAGGAGAATCATATGTGGGTTATACGTCAATGGAACAGCAGCCAAACGACAGAAATACAAAATAAAAAAACATATTGATGCAGACATATAGTCTTCGACAAATAGACAGGTGACCACACATTGTCAATATGACTCGCTCTTAATTGTCTCGATTCCACGAAAAATATATATAAATTCAACAGAGACATTCAAAGATCTGCTATTAACACTCAATTCTATAAATATAGGGGGAATTACCATTTCGATATGACATAAGACCGTTAACGACAACGTCCCCGACGTGGGACACACGCACACATTTAAGAAAATGTAACGGGGTTAATATACTAACGTTTTTGTGATATCTTTACCATCCCCCTTTTATCTTACAAAAATACTAGGAAAGATATAGGACTAGTAGTATCTAAGATTTAATCCCGTCGCCTCAACGTACGTACGGGTTGCACTCTGTCCCGTCGAGGGCTGAGTTCCCAACAGATCTAGACTGTAATCACCAGACTGCGGGTAGGTTACAAATCTTGCAAAGCAAACTTATATGTAAAAATTGTTTCCTGAAAAAGGTATAATAATACGGAAGTATTTCAAAGTTTTGCAAAATTTGTGTTTGTTATCAGGAAAAAGCCATGATAAAGACTCATTGTTTGATTGAGTCGTTGTCTAAATTTTTATGGAACTTTTCAATTTTTAATCTGTGCAGATCACAACTTCAAAATAGACGAAAAAGGGCAAAAACCCTGCAAACGTATATAATACGTATATAATACGTATATAACATTCCAGATTTTTGCCAATACCTTCTCTGAGGAAATTTTGCTAATTGTGTACTATATAAGGGTTTCAAACCCTTTACATCGTATGCTTACCTCTGAAAGAAGAGGCTTATTTTGTTACGTGTTATGTATGGTAAACGATTTTTTGTGTTTTTGTATTATTTTTGCTGTTTGCATTGTTTTGGTATTTTATTTTTTTTAAGAAAAGGGGGTGCCGTGAAACAGATTTTTTAAAAGGATAAACACCAGCCATAAAACGCGAAATATTTTTAATGTTTAGTAAATAAGTAACAACTTTTTGACACATAAAACGTACATATGAATAAAAGGAGATGCAAGGTATAACCAATAAAACAACAACACAAAACTGAACGGTACGAAATTTGCTGTTTTTACTTTATTGGATTCTCAGTTTAAATATACACAACTTTTCACGTGCAAGGAGTGGGGTTTTAAATTATGACGGCATTATAGTAAAGTATATTAGCAAAAAAACTTTGAATTGCAGAGAGAACGTCAATTTAGCCAATCGTCTAATGAAAAAAAAAAAAACTGGGAGAGGATCTGAGAAATCGATCTACACTGCAGTGAAGAATCAAATGTTAACACTACCGAAGAAGCAGTTAAAGTGATTAAACCCAGACAGAATATTACAGAACAAAGACAATTGCATATTGAAAACGGCTCTTTTCAGAGTCGCAAAAACATTTCAAAAAGAATCTGACTATTGTTGATATAAAAACATATAATCACGAAAGAAGGAAAGTTTTTTTTTTTTTTTTTTTTTTTTTGTCATTTTGCTCTTTGTCTATTTTTTCCTAATTTCTTTTCGTCTCTACAAAATAAGTAAGACTTATGTAGAGTTGCGCTAATTTCCCCAAATTGTGTCTGCGTTAATGCCTTTTTTTTTGCTTGACACACAGAAGGTATATAATTCGGACCCGGTCACAAAGAACATACAAGAAAGTAGTACATATGTTAAACAAAATAATTCCTACGCATAGCTGTAACTGTGTCCAAAAGTAAAAAGAAAATGGATAATTAATTGGTATCACATGAAAGGCTCCACGTCTTGGGATCACTGTAGAACCCTTGATGAAAGTTTCTCATGAATAATAAAATAAATACATGAAATTATGATAGGGGGCATATTTGCCCTGTTGCTCAGATCAGAAGTACCTGTTTTAATACTAACCAACTTTCGGGAACCAGTGCGCTCTATGTAATTAAAGATATGTTGAGTTTTTCAGCACAGTCAAGTCAGGATAAGGTATAGTTTTGCTATGAAATGACTACCACTTTATTTGAAATTAAGACAAAATAGCTATAAATGCTTAACATTGCATAGTGGCTTTATTCCAGAAAACACATTTGAAGCAAGTGCATGTCTGCGTTTCTGTAGAATTCTTTCTTTCTCCACTCAGAAAAATACCAAAAATGCAAATGTTTCAGTAGACTAGACAAATATGCAATATCTTTACGATTTGATTTCCTAACACAATGGCTCTAATACGCATGTAATATTTGCCACTGGACGTTCGGCTGAAAAAATCAAATCAATCCACTGTTTTTTTCAGCAATCAGTGCACACGAAAAATTAAGTGCCGCATGAATAAAAGGAGATGTGAAGTATACGTCAGTGAGACAGCAACCCAACTACAGAAATAACCAAGAGACATCTAGAGGGAGACGTGTAATCTTCAACAATAGACAGGTGTCCTAAGACTCATAACAAAATGTCACATAAGTGCTATCAGATTTATATATTTTTTCAGCCAGCAGTATACACGGTCAATTAAGTGTAAAACAGAAGGAGAATCATATGTGGGTTATACGTCAATGGAACAGCAGCCAAACGACAGAAATACAAAATAAAAAAACATATTGATGCAGACATATAGTCTTCGACAAATAGACAGGTGACCACACATTGTCAATATGACTCGCTCTTAATTGTCTCGATTCCACGAAAAATATATATAAATTCAACAGAGACATTCAAAGATCTGCTATTAACACTCAATTCTATAAATATAGGGGGAATTACCATTTCGATATGACATAAGACCGTTAACGACAACGTCCCCGACGTGGGACACACGCACACATTTAAGAAAATGTAACGGGGTTAATATACTAACGTTTTTGTGATATCTTTACCATCCCCCTTTTATCTTACAAAAATACTAGGAAAGATATAGGACTAGTAGTATCTAAGATTTAATCCCGTCGCCTCAACGTACGTACGGGTTGCACTCTGTCCCGTCGAGGGCTGAGTTCCCAACAGATCTAGACTGTAATCACCAGACTGCGGGTAGGTTACAAATCTTGCAAAGCAAACTTATATGTAAAAATTGTTTCCTGAAAAAGGTATAATAATACGGAAGTATTTCAAAGTTTTGCAAAATTTGTGTTTGTTATCAGGAAAAAGCCATGATAAAGACTCATTGTTTGATTGAGTCGTTGTCTAAATTTTTATGGAACTTTTCAATTTTTAATCTGTGCAGATCACAACTTCAAAATAGACGAAAAAGGGCAAAAACCCTGCAAACGTATATAATACGTATATAATACGTATATAACATTCCAGATTTTTGCCAATACCTTCTCTGAGGAAATTTTGCTAATTGTGTACTATATAAGGGTTTCAAACCCTTTACATCGTATGCTTACCTCTGAAAGAAGAGGCTTATTTTGTTACGTGTTATGTATGGTAAACGATTTTTTGTGTTTTTGTATTATTTTTGCTGTTTGCATTGTTTTGGTATTTTATTTTTTTTAAGAAAAGGGGGTGCCGTGAAACAGATTTTTTAAAAGGATAAACACCAGCCATAAAACGCGAAATATTTTTAATGTTTAGTAAATAAGTAACAACTTTTTGACACATAAAACGTACATATGAATAAAAGGAGATGCAAGGTATAACCAATAAAACAACAACACAAAACTGAACGGTACGAAATTTGCTGTTTTTACTTTATTGGATTCTCAGTTTAAATATACACAACTTTTCACGTGCAAGGAGTGGGGTTTTAAATTATGACGGCATTATAGTAAAGTATATTAGCAAAAAAACTTTGAATTGCAGAGAGAACGTCAATTTAGCCAATCGTCTAATGAAAAAAAAAAAAACTGGGAGAGGATCTGAGAAATCGATCTACACTGCAGTGAAGAATCAAATGTTAACACTACCGAAGAAGCAGTTAAAGTGATTAAACCCAGACAGAATATTACAGAACAAAGACAATTGCATATTGAAAACGGCTCTTTTCAGAGTCGCAAAAACATTTCAAAAAGAATCTGACTATTGTTGATATAAAAACATATAATCACGAAAGAAGGAAAGTTTTTTTTTTTTTTTTTTTTTTTTTGTCATTTTGCTCTTTGTCTATTTTTTCCTAATTTCTTTTCGTCTCTACAAAATAAGTAAGACTTATGTAGAGTTGCGCTAATTTCCCCAAATTGTGTCTGCGTTAATGCCTTTTTTTTTGCTTGACACACAGAAGGTATATAATTCGGACCCGGTCACAAAGAACATACAAGAAAGTAGTACATATGTTAAACAAAATAATTCCTACGCATAGCTGTAACTGTGTCCAAAAGTAAAAAGAAAATGGATAATTAATTGGTATCACATGAAAGGCTCCACGTCTTGGGATCACTGTAGAACCCTTGATGAAAGTTTCTCATGAATAATAAAATAAATACATGAAATTATGATAGGGGGCATATTTGCCCTGTTGCTCAGATCAGAAGTACCTGTTTTAATACTAACCAACTTTCGGGAACCAGTGCGCTCTATGTAATTAAAGATATGTTGAGTTTTTCAGCACAGTCAAGTCAGGATAAGGTATAGTTTTGCTATGAAATGACTACCACTTTATTTGAAATTAAGACAAAATAGCTATAAATGCTTAACATTGCATAGTGGCTTTATTCCAGAAAACACATTTGAAGCAAGTGCATGTCTGCGTTTCTGTAGAATTCTTTCTTTCTCCACTCAGAAAAATACCAAAAATGCAAATGTTTCAGTAGACTAGACAAATATGCAATATCTTTACGATTTGATTTCCTAACACAATGGCTCTAATACGCATGTAATATTTGCCACTGGACGTTCGGCTGAAAAAATCAAATCAATCCACTGTTTTTTTCAGCAATCAGTGCACACGAAAAATTAAGTGCCGCATGAATAAAAGGAGATGTGAAGTATACGTCAGTGAGACAGCAACCCAACTACAGAAATAACCAAGAGACATCTAGAGGGAGACGTGTAATCTTCAACAATAGACAGGTGTCCTAAGACTCATAACAAAATGTCACATAAGTGCTATCAGATTTATATATTTTTTCAGCCAGCAGTATACACGGTCAATTAAGTGTAAAACAGAAGGAGAATCATATGTGGGTTATACGTCAATGGAACAGCAGCCAAACGACAGAAATACAAAATAAAAAAACATATTGATGCAGACATATAGTCTTCGACAAATAGACAGGTGACCACACATTGTCAATATGACTCGCTCTTAATTGTCTCGATTCCACGAAAAATATATATAAATTCAACAGAGACATTCAAAGATCTGCTATTAACACTCAATTCTATAAATATAGGGGGAATTACCATTTCGATATGACATAAGACCGTTAACGACAACGTCCCCGACGTGGGACACACGCACACATTTAAGAAAATGTAACGGGGTTAATATACTAACGTTTTTGTGATATCTTTACCATCCCCCTTTTATCTTACAAAAATACTAGGAAAGATATAGGACTAGTAGTATCTAAGATTTAATCCCGTCGCCTCAACGTACGTACGGGTTGCACTCTGTCCCGTCGAGGGCTGAGTTCCCAACAGATCTAGACTGTAATCACCAGACTGCGGGTAGGTTACAAATCTTGCAAAGCAAACTTATATGTAAAAATTGTTTCCTGAAAAAGGTATAATAATACGGAAGTATTTCAAAGTTTTGCAAAATTTGTGTTTGTTATCAGGAAAAAGCCATGATAAAGACTCATTGTTTGATTGAGTCGTTGTCTAAATTTTTATGGAACTTTTCAATTTTTAATCTGTGCAGATCACAACTTCAAAATAGACGAAAAAGGGCAAAAACCCTGCAAACGTATATAATACGTATATAATACGTATATAACATTCCAGATTTTTGCCAATACCTTCTCTGAGGAAATTTTGCTAATTGTGTACTATATAAGGGTTTCAAACCCTTTACATCGTATGCTTACCTCTGAAAGAAGAGGCTTATTTTGTTACGTGTTATGTATGGTAAACGATTTTTTGTGTTTTTGTATTATTTTTGCTGTTTGCATTGTTTTGGTATTTTATTTTTTTTAAGAAAAGGGGGTGCCGTGAAACAGATTTTTTAAAAGGATAAACACCAGCCATAAAACGCGAAATATTTTTAATGTTTAGTAAATAAGTAACAACTTTTTGACACATAAAACGTACATATGAATAAAAGGAGATGCAAGGTATAACCAATAAAACAACAACACAAAACTGAACGGTACGAAATTTGCTGTTTTTACTTTATTGGATTCTCAGTTTAAATATACACAACTTTTCACGTGCAAGGAGTGGGGTTTTAAATTATGACGGCATTATAGTAAAGTATATTAGCAAAAAAACTTTGAATTGCAGAGAGAACGTCAATTTAGCCAATCGTCTAATGAAAAAAAAAAAAACTGGGAGAGGATCTGAGAAATCGATCTACACTGCAGTGAAGAATCAAATGTTAACACTACCGAAGAAGCAGTTAAAGTGATTAAACCCAGACAGAATATTACAGAACAAAGACAATTGCATATTGAAAACGGCTCTTTTCAGAGTCGCAAAAACATTTCAAAAAGAATCTGACTATTGTTGATATAAAAACATATAATCACGAAAGAAGGAAAGTTTTTTTTTTTTTTTTTTTTTTTTTGTCATTTTGCTCTTTGTCTATTTTTTCCTAATTTCTTTTCGTCTCTACAAAATAAGTAAGACTTATGTAGAGTTGCGCTAATTTCCCCAAATTGTGTCTGCGTTAATGCCTTTTTTTTTGCTTGACACACAGAAGGTATATAATTCGGACCCGGTCACAAAGAACATACAAGAAAGTAGTACATATGTTAAACAAAATAATTCCTACGCATAGCTGTAACTGTGTCCAAAAGTAAAAAGAAAATGGATAATTAATTGGTATCACATGAAAGGCTCCACGTCTTGGGATCACTGTAGAACCCTTGATGAAAGTTTCTCATGAATAATAAAATAAATACATGAAATTATGATAGGGGGCATATTTGCCCTGTTGCTCAGATCAGAAGTACCTGTTTTAATACTAACCAACTTTCGGGAACCAGTGCGCTCTATGTAATTAAAGATATGTTGAGTTTTTCAGCACAGTCAAGTCAGGATAAGGTATAGTTTTGCTATGAAATGACTACCACTTTATTTGAAATTAAGACAAAATAGCTATAAATGCTTAACATTGCATAGTGGCTTTATTCCAGAAAACACATTTGAAGCAAGTGCATGTCTGCGTTTCTGTAGAATTCTTTCTTTCTCCACTCAGAAAAATACCAAAAATGCAAATGTTTCAGTAGACTAGACAAATATGCAATATCTTTACGATTTGATTTCCTAACACAATGGCTCTAATACGCATGTAATATTTGCCACTGGACGTTCGGCTGAAAAAATCAAATCAATCCACTGTTTTTTTCAGCAATCAGTGCACACGAAAAATTAAGTGCCGCATGAATAAAAGGAGATGTGAAGTATACGTCAGTGAGACAGCAACCCAACTACAGAAATAACCAAGAGACATCTAGAGGGAGACGTGTAATCTTCAACAATAGACAGGTGTCCTAAGACTCATAACAAAATGTCACATAAGTGCTATCAGATTTATATATTTTTTCAGCCAGCAGTATACACGGTCAATTAAGTGTAAAACAGAAGGAGAATCATATGTGGGTTATACGTCAATGGAACAGCAGCCAAACGACAGAAATACAAAATAAAAAAACATATTGATGCAGACATATAGTCTTCGACAAATAGACAGGTGACCACACATTGTCAATATGACTCGCTCTTAATTGTCTCGATTCCACGAAAAATATATATAAATTCAACAGAGACTTTCAAAGATCTGCTATTAACACTCAATTCTATAAATATAGGGGGAATTACCATTTCGATATGACATAAGACCGTTAACGACAACGTCCCCGACGTGGGACACACGCACACATTTAAGAAAATGTAACGGGGTTAATATACTAACGTTTTTGTGATATCTTTACCATCCCCCTTTTATCTTACAAAAATACTAGGAAAGATATAGGACTAGTAGTATCTAAGATTTAATCCCGTCGCCTCAACGTACGTACGGGTTGCACTCTGTCCCGTCGAGGGCTGAGTTCCCAACAGATCTAGACTGTAATCACCAGACTGCGGGTAGGTTACAAATCTTGCAAAGCAAACTTATATGTAAAAATTGTTTCCTGAAAAAGGTATAATAATACGGAAGTATTTCAAAGTTTTGCAAAATTTGTGTTTGTTATCAGGAAAAAGCCATGATAAAGACTCATTGTTTGATTGAGTCGTTGTCTAAATTTTTATGGAACTTTTCAATTTTTAATCTGTGCAGATCACAACTTCAAAATAGACGAAAAAGGGCAAAAACCCTGCAAACGTATATAATACGTATATAATACGTATATAACATTCCAGATTTTTGCCAATACCTTCTCTGAGGAAATTTTGCTAATTGTGTACTATATAAGGGTTTCAAACCCTTTACATCGTATGCTTACCTCTGAAAGAAGAGGCTTATTTTGTTACGTGTTATGTATGGTAAACGATTTTTTGTGTTTTTGTATTATTTTTGCTGTTTGCATTGTTTTGGTATTTTATTTTTTTTAAGAAAAGGGGGTGCCGTGAAACAGATTTTTTAAAAGGATAAACACCAGCCATAAAACGCGAAATATTTTTAATGTTTAGTAAATAAGTAACAACTTTTTGACACATAAAACGTACATATGAATAAAAGGAGATGCAAGGTATAACCAATAAAACAACAACACAAAACTGAACGGTACGAAATTTGCTGTTTTTACTTTATTGGATTCTCAGTTTAAATATACACAACTTTTCACGTGCAAGGAGTGGGGTTTTAAATTATGACGGCATTATAGTAAAGTATATTAGCAAAAAAACTTTGAATTGCAGAGAGAACGTCAATTTAGCCAATCGTCTAATGAAAAAAAAAAAAACTGGGAGAGGATCTGAGAAATCGATCTACACTGCAGTGAAGAATCAAATGTTAACACTACCGAAGAAGCAGTTAAAGTGATTAAACCCAGACAGAATATTACAGAACAAAGACAATTGCATATTGAAAACGGCTCTTTTCAGAGTCGCAAAAACATTTCAAAAAGAATCTGACTATTGTTGATATAAAAACATATAATCACGAAAGAAGGAAAGTTTTTTTTTTTTTTTTTTTTTTTTTGTCATTTTGCTCTTTGTCTATTTTTTCCTAATTTCTTTTCGTCTCTACAAAATAAGTAAGACTTATGTAGAGTTGCGCTAATTTCCCCAAATTGTGTCTGCGTTAATGCCTTTTTTTTTGCTTGACACACAGAAGGTATATAATTCGGACCCGGTCACAAAGAACATACAAGAAAGTAGTACATATGTTAAACAAAATAATTCCTACGCATAGCTGTAACTGTGTCCAAAAGTAAAAAGAAAATGGATAATTAATTGGTATCACATGAAAGGCTCCACGTCTTGGGATCACTGTAGAACCCTTGATGAAAGTTTCTCATGAATAATAAAATAAATACATGAAATTATGATAGGGGGCATATTTGCCCTGTTGCTCAGATCAGAAGTACCTGTTTTAATACTAACCAACTTTCGGGAACCAGTGCGCTCTATGTAATTAAAGATATGTTGAGTTTTTCAGCACAGTCAAGTCAGGATAAGGTATAGTTTTGCTATGAAATGACTACCACTTTATTTGAAATTAAGACAAAATAGCTATAAATGCTTAACATTGCATAGTGGCTTTATTCCAGAAAACACATTTGAAGCAAGTGCATGTCTGCGTTTCTGTAGAATTCTTTCTTTCTCCACTCAGAAAAATACCAAAAATGCAAATGTTTCAGTAGACTAGACAAATATGCAATATCTTTACGATTTGATTTCCTAACACAATGGCTCTAATACGCATGTAATATTTGCCACTGGACGTTCGGCTGAAAAAATCAAATCAATCCACTGTTTTTTTCAGCAATCAGTGCACACGAAAAATTAAGTGCCGCATGAATAAAAGGAGATGTGAAGTATACGTCAGTGAGACAGCAACCCAACTACAGAAATAACCAAGAGACATCTAGAGGGAGACGTGTAATCTTCAACAATAGACAGGTGTCCTAAGACTCATAACAAAATGTCACATAAGTGCTATCAGATTTATATATTTTTTCAGCCAGCAGTATACACGGTCAATTAAGTGTAAAACAGAAGGAGAATCATATGTGGGTTATACGTCAATGGAACCAGCAGCCAAACGACAGAAATACAAAAAAAAAAAACATATTGATGCAGACATATAGTCTTCGACAAATAGACAGGTGACCACACATTGTCAATATGACTCGCTCTTAATTGTCTCGATTCCACGAAAAATATATATAAATTCAACAGAGACATTCAAAGATCTGCTATTAACACTCAATTCTATAAATATAGGGGGAATTACCATTTCGATATGACATAAGACCGTTAACGACAACGTCCCCGACGTGGGACACACGCACACATTTAAGAAAATGTAACGGGGTTAATATACTAACGTTTTTGTGATATCTTTACCATCCCCCTTTTATCTTACAAAAATACTAGGAAAGATATAGGACTAGTAGTATCTAAGATTTAATCCCGTCGCCTCAACGTACGTACGGGTTGCACTCTGTCCCGTCGAGGGCTGAGTTCCCAACAGATCTAGACTGTAATCACCAGACTGCGGGTAGGTTACAAATCTTGCAAAGCAAACTTATATGTAAAAATTGTTTCCTGAAAAAGGTATAATAATACGGAAGTATTTCAAAGTTTTGCAAAATTTGTGTTTGTTATCAGGAAAAAGCCATGATAAAGACTCATTGTTTGATTGAGTCGTTGTCTAAATTTTTATGGAACTTTTCAATTTTTAATCTGTGCAGATCACAACTTCAAAATAGACGAAAAAGGGCAAAAACCCTGCAAACGTATATAATACGTATATAATACGTATATAACATTCCAGATTTTTGCCAATACCTTCTCTGAGGAAATTTTGCTAATTGTGTACTATATAAGGGTTTCAAACCCTTTACATCGTATGCTTACCTCTGAAAGAAGAGGCTTATTTTGTTACGTGTTATGTATGGTAAACGATTTTTTGTGTTTTTGTATTATTTTTGCTGTTTGCATTGTTTTGGTATTTTATTTTTTTTAAGAAAAGGGGGTGCCGTGAAACAGATTTTTTAAAAGGATAAACACCAGCCATAAAACGCGAAATATTTTTAATGTTTAGTAAATAAGTAACAACTTTTTGACACATAAAACGTACATATGAATAAAAGGAGATGCAAGGTATAACCAATAAAACAACAACACAAAACTGAACGGTACGAAATTTGCTGTTTTTACTTTATTGGATTCTCAGTTTAAATATACACAACTTTTCACGTGCAAGGAGTGGGGTTTAAATTATGACGGCATTATAGTAAAGTATATTAGCAAAAAAACTTTGAATTGCAGAGAGAACGTCAATTTAGCCAATCGTCTAATGAAAAAAAAAAAAACTGGGAGAGGATCTGAGAAATCGATCTACACTGCAGTGAAGAATCAAATGTTAACACTACCGAAGAAGCAGTTAAAGTGATTAAACCCAGACAGAATATTACAGAACAAAGACAATTGCATATTGAAAACGGCTCTTTTCAGAGTCGCAAAAACATTTCAAAAAGAATCTGACTATTGTTGATATAAAAACATATAATCACGAAAGAAGGAAAGTTTTTTTTTTTTTTTTTTTTTTTTTTGTCATTTTGCTCTTTGTCTATTTTTTCCTAATTTCTTTTCGTCTCTACAAAATAAGTAAGACTTATGTAGAGTTGCGCTAATTTCCCCAAATTGTGTCTGCGTTAATGCCTTTTTTTTTGCTTGACACACAGAAGGTATATAATTCGGACCCGGTCACAAAGAACATACAAGAAAGTAGTACATATGTTAAACAAAATAATTCCTACGCATAGCTGTAACTGTGTCCAAAAGTAAAAAGAAAATGGATAATTAATTGGTATCACATGAAAGGCTCCACGTCTTGGGATCACTGTAGAACCCTTGATGAAAGTTTCTCATGAATAATAAAATAAATACATGAAATTATGATAGGGGGCATATTTGCCCTGTTGCTCAGATCAGAAGTACCTGTTTTAATACTAACCAACTTTCGGGAACCAGTGCGCTCTATGTAATTAAAGATATGTTGAGTTTTTCAGCACAGTCAAGTCAGGATAAGGTATAGTTTTGCTATGAAATGACTACCACTTTATTTGAAATTAAGACAAAATAGCTATAAATGCTTAACATTGCATAGTGGCTTTATTCCAGAAAACACATTTGAAGCAAGTGCATGTCTGCGTTTCTGTAGAATTCTTTCTTTCTCCACTCAGAAAAATACCAAAAATGCAAATGTTTCAGTAGACTAGACAAATATGCAATATCTTTACGATTTGATTTCCTAACACAATGGCTCTAATACGCATGTAATATTTGCCACTGGACGTTCGGCTGAAAAAATCAAATCAATCCACTGTTTTTTTCAGCAATCAGTGCACACGAAAAATTAAGTGCCGCATGAATAAAAGGAGATGTGAAGTATACGTCAGTGAGACAGCAACCCAACTACAGAAATAACCAAGAGACATCTAGAGGGAGACGTGTAATCTTCAACAATAGACAGGTGTCCTAAGACTCATAACAAAATGTCACATAAGTGCTATCAGATTTATATATTTTTTCAGCCAGCAGTATACACGGTCAATTAAGTGTAAAACAGAAGGAGAATCATATGTGGGTTATACGTCAATGGAACAGCAGCCAAACGACAGAAATACAAAAAAAAAAAACATATTGATGCAGACATATAGTCTTCGACAAATAGACAGGTGACCACACATTGTCAATATGACTCGCTCTTAATTGTCTCGATTCCACGAAAAATATATATAAATTCAACAGAGACATTCAAAGATCTGCTATTAACACTCAATTCTATAAATATAGGGGGAATTACCATTTCGATATGACATAAGACCGTTAACGACAACGTCCCCGACGTGGGACACACGCACACATTTAAGAAAATGTAACGGGGTTAATATACTAACGTTTTTGTGATATCTTTACCATCCCCCTTTTATCTTACAAAAATACTAGGAAAGATATAGGACTAGTAGTATCTAAGATTTAATCCCGTCGCCTCAACGTACGTACGGGTTGCACTCTGTCCCGTCGAGGGCTGAGTTCCCAACAGATCTAGACTGTAATCACCAGACTGCGGGTAGGTTACAAATCTTGCAAAGCAAACTTATATGTAAAAATTGTTTCCTGAAAAAGGTATAATAATACGGAAGTATTTCAAAGTTTTGCAAAATTTGTGTTTGTTATCAGGAAAAAGCCATGATAAAGACTCATTGTTTGATTGAGTCGTTGTCTAAATTTTTATGGAACTTTTCAATTTTTAATCTGTGCAGATCACAACTTCAAAATAGACGAAAAAGGGCAAAAACCCTGCAAACGTATATAATACGTATATAATACGTATATAACATTCCAGATTTTTGCCAATACCTTCTCTGAGGAAATTTTGCTAATTGTGTACTATATAAGGGTTTCAAACCCTTTACATCGTATGCTTACCTCTGAAAGAAGAGGCTTATTTTGTTACGTGTTATGTATGGTAAACGATTTTTTGTGTTTTTGTATTATTTTTGCTGTTTGCATTGTTTTGGTATTTTATTTTTTTTAAGAAAAGGGGGTGCCGTGAAACAGATTTTTTAAAAGGATAAACACCAGCCATAAAACGCGAAATATTTTTAATGTTTAGTAAATAAGTAACAACTTTTTGACACATAAAACGTACATATGAATAAAAGGAGATGCAAGGTATAACCAATAAAACAACAACACAAAACTGAACGGTACGAAATTTGCTGTTTTTACTTTATTGGATTCTCAGTTTAAATATACACAACTTTTCACGTGCAAGGAGTGGGGTTTTAAATTATGACGGCATTATAGTAAAGTATATTAGCAAAAAAACTTTGAATTGCAGAGAGAACGTCAATTTAGCCAATCGTCTAATGAAAAAAAAAAAAACTGGGAGAGGATCTGAGAAATCGATCTACACTGCAGTGAAGAATCAAATGTTAACACTACCGAAGAAGCAGTTAAAGTGATTAAACCCAGACAGAATATTACAGAACAAAGACAATTGCATATTGAAAACGGCTCTTTTCAGAGTCGCAAAAACATTTCAAAAAGAATCTGACTATTGTTGATATAAAAACATATAATCACGAAAGAAGGAAAGTTTTTTTTTTTTTTTTTTTTTTTTTGTCATTTTGCTCTTTGTCTATTTTTTCCTAATTTCTTTTCGTCTCTACAAAATAAGTAAGACTTATGTAGAGTTGCGCTAATTTCCCCAAATTGTGTCTGCGTTAATGCCTTTTTTTTTGCTTGACACACAGAAGGTATATAATTCGGACCCGGTCACAAAGAACATACAAGAAAGTAGTACATATGTTAAACAAAATAATTCCTACGCATAGCTGTAACTGTGTCCAAAAGTAAAAAGAAAATGGATAATTAATTGGTATCACATGAAAGGCTCCACGTCTTGGGATCACTGTAGAACCCTTGATGAAAGTTTCTCATGAATAATAAAATAAATACATGAAATTATGATAGGGGGCATATTTGCCCTGTTGCTCAGATCAGAAGTACCTGTTTTAATACTAACCAACTTTCGGGAACCAGTGCGCTCTATGTAATTAAAGATATGTTGAGTTTTTCAGCACAGTCAAGTCAGGATAAGGTATAGTTTTGCTATGAAATGACTACCACTTTATTTGAAATTAAGACAAAATAGCTATAAATGCTTAACATTGCATAGTGGCTTTATTCCAGAAAACACATTTGAAGCAAGTGCATGTCTGCGTTTCTGTAGAATTCTTTCTTTCTCCACTCAGAAAAATACCAAAAATGCAAATGTTTCAGTAGACTAGACAAATATGCAATATCTTTACGATTTGATTTCCTAACACAATGGCTCTAATACGCATGTAATATTTGCCACTGGACGTTCGGCTGAAAAAATCAAATCAATCCACTGTTTTTTTCAGCAATCAGTGCACACGAAAAATTAAGTGCCGCATGAATAAAAGGAGATGTGAAGTATACGTCAGTGAGACAGCAACCCAACTACAGAAATAACCAAGAGACATCTAGAGGGAGACGTGTAATCTTCAACAATAGACAGGTGTCCTAAGACTCATAACAAAATGTCACATAAGTGCTATCAGATTTATATATTTTTTCAGCCAGCAGTATACACGGTCAATTAAGTGTAAAACAGAAGGAGAATCATATGTGGGTTATACGTCAATGGAACAGCAGCCAAACGACAGAAATACAAAAAAAAAAAACATATTGATGCAGACATATAGTCTTCGACAAATAGACAGGTGACCACACATTGTCAATATGACTCGCTCTTAATTGTCTCGATTCCACGAAAAATATATATAAATTCAACAGAGACATTCAAAGATCTGCTATTAACACTCAATTCTATAAATATAGGGGGAATTACCATTTCGATATGACATAAGACCGTTAACGACAACGTCCCCGACGTGGGACACACGCACACATTTAAGAAAATGTAACGGGGTTAATATACTAACGTTTTTGTGATATCTTTACCATCCCCCTTTTATCTTACAAAAATACTAGGAAAGATATAGGACTAGTAGTATCTAAGATTTAATCCCGTCGCCTCAACGTACGTACGGGTTGCACTCTGTCCCGTCGAGGGCTGAGTTCCCAACAGATCTAGACTGTAATCACCAGACTGCGGGTAGGTTACAAATCTTGCAAAGCAAACTTATATGTAAAAATTGTTTCCTGAAAAAGGTATAATAATACGGAAGTATTTCAAAGTTTTGCAAAATTTGTGTTTGTTATCAGGAAAAAGCCATGATAAAGACTCATTGTTTGATTGAGTCGTTGTCTAAATTTTTATGGAACTTTTCAATTTTTAATCTGTGCAGATCACAACTTCAAAATAGACGAAAAAGGGCAAAAACCCTGCAAACGTATATAATACGTATATAATACGTATATAACATTCCAGATTTTTGCCAATACCTTCTCTGAGGAAATTTTGCTAATTGTGTACTATATAAGGGTTTCAAACCCTTTACATCGTATGCTTACCTCTGAAAGAAGAGGCTTATTTTGTTACGTGTTATGTATGGTAAACGATTTTTTGTGTTTTTGTATTATTTTTGCTGTTTGCATTGTTTTGGTATTTTATTTTTTTTAAGAAAAGGGGGTGCCGTGAAACAGATTTTTTAAAAGGATAAACACCAGCCATAAAACGCGAAATATTTTTAATGTTTAGTAAATAAGTAACAACTTTTTGACACATAAAACGTACATATGAATAAAAGGAGATGCAAGGTATAACCAATAAAACAACAACACAAAACTGAACGGTACGAAATTTGCTGTTTTTACTTTATTGGATTCTCAGTTTAAATATACACAACTTTTCACGTGCAAGGAGTGGGGTTTTAAATTATGACGGCATTATAGTAAAGTATATTAGCAAAAAAACTTTGAATTGCAGAGAGAACGTCAATTTAGCCAATCGTCTAATGAAAAAAAAAAAAACTGGGAGAGGATCTGAGAAATCGATCTACACTGCAGTGAAGAATCAAATGTTAACACTACCGAAGAAGCAGTTAAAGTGATTAAACCCAGACAGAATATTACAGAACAAAGACAATTGCATATTGAAAACGGCTCTTTTCAGAGTCGCAAAAACATTTCAAAAAGAATCTGACTATTGTTGATATAAAAACATATAATCACGAAAGAAGGAAAGTTTTTTTTTTTTTTTTTTTTTTTTTGTCATTTTGCTCTTTGTCTATTTTTTCCTAATTTCTTTTCGTCTCTACAAAATAAGTAAGACTTATGTAGAGTTGCGCTAATTTCCCCAAATTGTGTCTGCGTTAATGCCTTTTTTTTTGCTTGACACACAGAAGGTATATAATTCGGACCCGGTCACAAAGAACATACAAGAAAGTAGTACATATGTTAAACAAAATAATTCCTACGCATAGCTGTAACTGTGTCCAAAAGTAAAAAGAAAATGGATAATTAATTGGTATCACATGAAAGGCTCCACGTCTTGGGATCACTGTAGAACCCTTGATGAAAGTTTCTCATGAATAATAAAATAAATACATGAAATTATGATAGGGGGCATATTTGCCCTGTTGCTCAGATCAGAAGTACCTGTTTTAATACTAACCAACTTTCGGGAACCAGTGCGCTCTATGTAATTAAAGATATGTTGAGTTTTTCAGCACAGTCAAGTCAGGATAAGGTATAGTTTTGCTATGAAATGACTACCACTTTATTTGAAATTAAGACAAAATAGCTATAAATGCTTAACATTGCATAGTGGCTTTATTCCAGAAAACACATTTGAAGCAAGTGCATGTCTGCGTTTCTGTAGAATTCTTTCTTTCTCCACTCAGAAAAATACCAAAAATGCAAATGTTTCAGTAGACTAGACAAATATGCAATATCTTTACGATTTGATTTCCTAACACAATGGCTCTAATACGCATGTAATATTTGCCACTGGACGTTCGGCTGAAAAAATCAAATCAATCCACTGTTTTTTTCAGCAATCAGTGCACACGAAAAATTAAGTGCCGCATGAATAAAAGGAGATGTGAAGTATACGTCAGTGAGACAGCAACCCAACTACAGAAATAACCAAGAGACATCTAGAGGGAGACGTGTAATCTTCAACAATAGACAGGTGTCCTAAGACTCATAACAAAATGTCACATAAGTGCTATCAGATTTATATATTTTTTCAGCCAGCAGTATACACGGTCAATTAAGTGTAAAACAGAAGGAGAATCATATGTGGGTTATACGTCAATGGAACAGCAGCCAAACGACAGAAATACAAAAAAAAAAAACATATTGATGCAGACATATAGTCTTCGACAAATAGACAGGTGACCACACATTGTCAATATGACTCGCTCTTAATTGTCTCGATTCCACGAAAAATATATATAAATTCAACAGAGACATTCAAAGATCTGCTATTAACACTCAATTCTATAAATATAGGGGGAATTACCATTTCGATATGACATAAGACCGTTAACGACAACGTCCCCGACGTGGGACACACGCACACATTTAAGAAAATGTAACGGGGTTAATATACTAACGTTTTTGTGATATCTTTACCATCCCCCTTTTATCTTACAAAAATACTAGGAAAGATATAGGACTAGTAGTATCTAAGATTTAATCCCGTCGCCTCAACGTACGTACGGGTTGCACTCTGTCCCGTCGAGGGCTGAGTTCCCAACAGATCTAGACTGTAATCACCAGACTGCGGGTAGGTTACAAATCTTGCAAAGCAAACTTATATGTAAAAATTGTTTCCTGAAAAAGGTATAATAATACGGAAGTATTTCAAAGTTTTGCAAAATTTGTGTTTGTTATCAGGAAAAAGCCATGATAAAGACTCATTGTTTGATTGAGTCGTTGTCTAAATTTTTATGGAACTTTTCAATTTTTAATCTGTGCAGATCACAACTTCAAAATAGACGAAAAAGGGCAAAAACCCTGCAAACGTATATAATACGTATATAATACGTATATAACATTCCAGATTTTTGCCAATACCTTCTCTGAGGAAATTTTGCTAATTGTGTACTATATAAGGGTTTCAAACCCTTTACATCGTATGCTTACCTCTGAAAGAAGAGGCTTATTTTGTTACGTGTTATGTATGGTAAACGATTTTTTGTGTTTTTGTATTATTTTTGCTGTTTGCATTGTTTTGGTATTTTATTTTTTTTAAGAAAAGGGGGTGCCGTGAAACAGATTTTTTAAAAGGATAAACACCAGCCATAAAACGCGAAATATTTTTAATGTTTAGTAAATAAGTAACAACTTTTTGACACATAAAACGTACATATGAATAAAAGGAGATGCAAGGTATAACCAATAAAACAACAACACAAAACTGAACGGTACGAAATTTGCTGTTTTTACTTTATTGGATTCTCAGTTTAAATATACACAACTTTTCACGTGCAAGGAGTGGGGTTTTAAATTATGACGGCATTATAGTAAAGTATATTAGCAAAAAAACTTTGAATTGCAGAGAGAACGTCAATTTAGCCAATCGTCTAATGAAAAAAAAAAAAACTGGGAGAGGATCTGAGAAATCGATCTACACTGCAGTGAAGAATCAAATGTTAACACTACCGAAGAAGCAGTTAAAGTGATTAAACCCAGACAGAATATTACAGAACAAAGACAATTGCATATTGAAAACGGCTCTTTTCAGAGTCGCAAAAACATTTCAAAAAGAATCTGACTATTGTTGATATAAAAACATATAATCACGAAAGAAGGAAAGTTTTTTTTTTTTTTTTTTTTTTTTTGTCATTTTGCTCTTTGTCTATTTTTTCCTAATTTCTTTTCGTCTCTACAAAATAAGTAAGACTTATGTAGAGTTGCGCTAATTTCCCCAAATTGTGTCTGCGTTAATGCCTTTTTTTTTGCTTGACACACAGAAGGTATATAATTCGGACCCGGTCACAAAGAACATACAAGAAAGTAGTACATATGTTAAACAAAATAATTCCTACGCATAGCTGTAACTGTGTCCAAAAGTAAAAAGAAAATGGATAATTAATTGGTATCACATGAAAGGCTCCACGTCTTGGGATCACTGTAGAACCCTTGATGAAAGTTTCTCATGAATAATAAAATAAATACATGAAATTATGATAGGGGGCATATTTGCCCTGTTGCTCAGATCAGAAGTACCTGTTTTAATACTAACCAACTTTCGGGAACCAGTGCGCTCTATGTAATTAAAGATATGTTGAGTTTTTCAGCACAGTCAAGTCAGGATAAGGTATAGTTTTGCTATGAAATGACTACCACTTTATTTGAAATTAAGACAAAATAGCTATAAATGCTTAACATTGCATAGTGGCTTTATTCCAGAAAACACATTTGAAGCAAGTGCATGTCTGCGTTTCTGTAGAATTCTTTCTTTCTCCACTCAGAAAAATACCAAAAATGCAAATGTTTCAGTAGACTAGACAAATATGCAATATCTTTACGATTTGATTTCCTAACACAATGGCTCTAATACGCATGTAATATTTGCCACTGGACGTTCGGCTGAAAAAATCAAATCAATCCACTGTTTTTTTCAGCAATCAGTGCACACGAAAAATTAAGTGCCGCATGAATAAAAGGAGATGTGAAGTATACGTCAGTGAGACAGCAACCCAACTACAGAAATAACCAAGAGACATCTAGTGGGAGACGTGTAATCTTCAACAATAGACAGGTGTCCTAAGACTCATAACAAAATGTCACATAAGTGCTATCAGATTTATATATTTTTTCAGCCAGCAGTATACACGGTCAATTAAGTGTAAAACAGAAGGAGAATCATATGTGGGTTATACGTCAATGGAACAGCAGCCAAACGACAGAAATACAAAAAAAAAAAACATATTGATGCAGACATATAGTCTTCGACAAATAGACAGGTGACCACACATTGTCAATATGACTCGCTCTTAATTGTCTCGATTCCACGAAAAATATATATAAATTCAACAGAGACATTCAAAGATCTGCTATTAACACTCAATTCTATAAATATAGGGGGAATTACCATTTCGATATGACATAAGACCGTTAACGACAACGTCCCCGACGTGGGACACACGCACACATTTAAGAAAATGTAACGGGGTTAATATACTAACGTTTTTGTGATATCTTTACCATCCCCCTTTTATCTTACAAAAATACTAGGAAAGATATAGGACTAGTAGTATCTAAGATTTAATCCCGTCGCCTCAACGTACGTACGGGTTGCACTCTGTCCCGTCGAGGGCTGAGTTCCCAACAGATCTAGACTGTAATCACCAGACTGCGGGTAGGTTACAAATCTTGCAAAGCAAACTTATATGTAAAAATTGTTTCCTGAAAAAGGTATAATAATACGGAAGTATTTCAAAGTTTGGCAAAATTTGTGTTTGTTATCAGGAAAAAGCCATGATAAAGACTCATTGTTTGATTGAGTCGTTGTCTAAATTTTTATGGAACTTTTCAATTTTTAATCTGTGCAGATCACAACTTCAAAATAGACGAAAAAGGGCAAAAACCCTGCAAACGTATATAATACGTATATAATACGTATATAACATTCCAGATTTTTGCCAATACCTTCTCTGAGGAAATTTTGCTAATTGTGTACTATATAAGGGTTTCAAACCCTTTACATCGTATGCTTACCTCTGAAAGAAGAGGCTTATTTTGTTACGTGTTATGTATGGTAAACGATTTTTTGTGTTTTTGTATTATTTTTGCTGTTTGCATTGTTTTGGTATTTTATTTTTTTTAAGAAAAGGGGGTGCCGTGAAACAGATTTTTTAAAAGGATAAACACCAGCCATAAAACGCGAAATATTTTTAATGTTTAGTAAATAAGTAACAACTTTTTGACACATAAAACGTACATATGAATAAAAGGAGATGCAAGGTATAACCAATAAAACAACAACACAAAACTGAACGGTACGAAATTTGCTGTTTTTACTTTATTGGATTCTCAGTTTAAATATACACAACTTTTCACGTGCAAGGAGTGGGGTTTTAAATTATGACGGCATTATAGTAAAGTATATTAGCAAAAAAACTTTGAATTGCAGAGAGAACGTCAATTTAGCCAATCGTCTAATGAAAAAAAAAAAAACTGGGAGAGGATCTGAGAAATCGATCTACACTGCAGTGAAGAATCAAATGTTAACACTACCGAAGAAGCAGTTAAAGTGATTAAACCCAGACAGAATATTACAGAACAAAGACAATTGCATATTGAAAACGGCTCTTTTCAGAGTCGCAAAAACATTTCAAAAAGAATCTGACTATTGTTGATATAAAAACATATAATCACGAAAGAAGGAAAGTTTTTTTTTTTTTTTTTTTTTTTTTTGTCATTTTGCTCTTTGTCTATTTTTTCCTAATTTCTTTTCGTCTCTACAAAATAAGTAAGACTTATGTAGAGTTGCGCTAATTTCCCCAAATTGTGTCTGCGTTAATGCCTTTTTTTTTGCTTGACACACAGAAGGTATATAATTCGGACCCGGTCACAAAGAACATACAAGAAAGTAGTACATATGTTAAACAAAATAATTCCTACGCATAGCTGTAACTGTGTCCAAAAGTAAAAAGAAAATGGATAATTAATTGGTATCACATGAAAGGCTCCACGTCTTGGGATCACTGTAGAACCCTTGATGAAAGTTTCTCATGAATAATAAAATAAATACATGAAATTATGATAGGGGGCATATTTGCCCTGTTGCTCAGATCAGAAGTACCTGTTTTAATACTAACCAACTTTCGGGAACCAGTGCGCTCTATGTAATTAAAGATATGTTGAGTTTTTCAGCACAGTCAAGTCAGGATAAGGTATAGTTTTGCTATGAAATGACTACCACTTTATTTGAAATTAAGACAAAATAGCTATAAATGCTTAACATTGCATAGTGGCTTTATTCCAGAAAACACATTTGAAGCAAGTGCATGTCTGCGTTTCTGTAGAATTCTTTCTTTCTCCACTCAGAAAAATACCAAAAATGCAAATGTTTCAGTAGACTAGACAAATATGCAATATCTTTACGATTTGATTTCCTAACACAATGGCTCTAATACGCATGTAATATTTGCCACTGGACGTTCGGCTGAAAAAATCAAATCAATCCACTGTTTTTTTCAGCAATCAGTGCACACGAAAAATTAAGTGCCGCATGAATAAAAGGAGATGTGAAGTATACGTCAGTGAGACAGCAACCCAACTACAGAAATAACCAAGAGACATCTAGAGGGAGACGTGTAATCTTCAACAATAGACAGGTGTCCTAAGACTCATAACAAAATGTCACATAAGTGCTATCAGATTTATATATTTTTTCAGCCAGCAGTATACACGGTCAATTAAGTGTAAAACAGAAGGAGAATCATATGTGGGTTATACGTCAATGGAACAGCAGCCAAACGACAGAAATACAAAAAAAAAAAACATATTGATGCAGACATATAGTCTTCGACAAATAGACAGGTGACCACACATTGTCAATATGACTCGCTCTTAATTGTCTCGATTCCACGAAAAATATATATAAATTCAACAGAGACATTCAAAGATCTGCTATTAACACTCAATTCTATAAATATAGGGGGAATTACCATTTCGATATGACATAAGACCGTTAACGACAACGTCCCCGACGTGGGACACACGCACACATTTAAGAAAATGTAACGGGGTTAATATACTAACGTTTTTGTGATATCTTTACCATCCCCCTTTTATCTTACAAAAATACTAGGAAAGATATAGGACTAGTAGTATCTAAGATTTAATCCCGTCGCCTCAACGTACGTACGGGTTGCACTCTGTCCCGTCGAGGGCTGAGTTCCCAACAGATCTAGACTGTAATCACCAGACTGCGGGTAGGTTACAAATCTTGCAAAGCAAACTTATATGTAAAAATTGTTTCCTGAAAAAGGTATAATAATACGGAAGTATTTCAAAGTTTTGCAAAATTTGTGTTTGTTATCAGGAAAAAGCCATGATAAAGACTCATTGTTTGATTGAGTCGTTGTCTAAATTTTTATGGAACTTTTCAATTTTTAATCTGTGCAGATCACAACTTCAAAATAGACGAAAAAGGGCAAAAACCCTGCAAACGTATATAATACGTATATAATACGTATATAACATTCCAGATTTTTGCCAATACCTTCTCTGAGGAAATTTTGCTAATTGTGTACTATATAAGGGTTTCAAACCCTTTACATCGTATGCTTACCTCTGAAAGAAGAGGCTTATTTTGTTACGTGTTATGTATGGTAAACGATTTTTTGTGTTTTTGTATTATTTTTGCTGTTTGCATTGTTTTGGTATTTTATTTTTTTTAAGAAAAGGGGGTGCCGTGAAACAGATTTTTTAAAAGGATAAACACCAGCCATAAAACGCGAAATATTTTTAATGTTTAGTAAATAAGTAACAACTTTTTGACACATAAAACGTACATATGAATAAAAGGAGATGCAAGGTATAACCAATAAAACAACAACACAAAACTGAACGGTACGAAATTTGCTGTTTTTACTTTATTGGATTCTCAGTTTAAATATACACAACTTTTCACGTGCAAGGAGTGGGGTTTTAAATTATGACGGCATTATAGTAAAGTATATTAGCAAAAAAACTTTGAATTGCAGAGAGAACGTCAATTTAGCCAATCGTCTAATGAAAAAAAAAAAAACTGGGAGAGGATCTGAGAAATCGATCTACACTGCAGTGAAGAATCAAATGTTAACACTACCGAAGAAGCAGTTAAAGTGATTAAACCCAGACAGAATATTACAGAACAAAGACAATTGCATATTGAAAACGGCTCTTTTCAGAGTCGCAAAAACATTTCAAAAAGAATCTGACTATTGTTGATATAAAAACATATAATCACGAAAGAAGGAAAGTTTTTTTTTTTTTTTTTTTTTTTTTGTCATTTTGCTCTTTGTCTATTTTTTCCTAATTTCTTTTCGTCTCTACAAAATAAGTAAGACTTATGTAGAGTTGCGCTAATTTCCCCAAATTGTGTCTGCGTTAATGCCTTTTTTTTTGCTTGACACACAGAAGGTATATAATTCGGACCCGGTCACAAAGAACATACAAGAAAGTAGTACATATGTTAAACAAAATAATTCCTACGCATAGCTGTAACTGTGTCCAAAAGTAAAAAGAAAATGGATAATTAATTGGTATCACATGAAAGGCTCCACGTCTTGGGATCACTGTAGAACCCTTGATGAAAGTTTCTCATGAATAATAAAATAAATACATGAAATTATGATAGGGGGCATATTTGCCCTGTTGCTCAGATCAGAAGTACCTGTTTTAATACTAACCAACTTTCGGGAACCAGTGCGCTCTATGTAATTAAAGATATGTTGAGTTTTTCAGCACAGTCAAGTCAGGATAAGGTATAGTTTTGCTATGAAATGACTACCACTTTATTTGAAATTAAGACAAAATAGCTATAAATGCTTAACATTGCATAGTGGCTTTATTCCAGAAAACACATTTGAAGCAAGTGCATGTCTGCGTTTCTGTAGAATTCTTTCTTTCTCCACTCAGAAAAATACCAAAAATGCAAATGTTTCAGTAGACTAGACAAATATGCAATATCTTTACGATTTGATTTCCTAACACAATGGCTCTAATACGCATGTAATATTTGCCACTGGACGTTCGGCTGAAAAAATCAAATCAATCCACTGTTTTTTTCAGCAATCAGTGCACACGAAAAATTAAGTGCCGCATGAATAAAAGGAGATGTGAAGTATACGTCAGTGAGACAGCAACCCAACTACAGAAATAACCAAGAGACATCTAGTGGGAGACGTGTAATCTTCAACAATAGACAGGTGTCCTAAGACTCATAACAAAATGTCACATAAGTGCTATCAGATTTATATATTTTTTCAGCCAGCAGTATACACGGTCAATTAAGTGTAAAACAGAAGGAGAATCATATGTGGGTTATACGTCAATGGAACAGCAGCCAAACGACAGAAATACAAAAAAAAAAAACATATTGATGCAGACATATAGTCTTCGACAAATAGACAGGTGACCACACATTGTCAATATGACTCGCTCTTAATTGTCTCGATTCCACGAAAAATATATATAAATTCAACAGAGACATTCAAAGATCTGCTATTAACACTCAATTCTATAAATATAGGGGGAATTACCATTTCGATATGACATAAGACCGTTAACGACAACGTCCCCGACGTGGGACACACGCACACATTTAAGAAAATGTAACGGGGTTAATATACTAACGTTTTTGTGATATCTTTACCATCCCCCTTTTATCTTACAAAAATACTAGGAAAGATATAGGACTAGTAGTATCTAAGATTTAATCCCGTCGCCTCAACGTACGTACGGGTTGCACTCTGTCCCGTCGAGGGCTGAGTTCCCAACAGATCTAGACTGTAATCACCAGACTGCGGGTAGGTTACAAATCTTGCAAAGCAAACTTATATGTAAAAATTGTTTCCTGAAAAAGGTATAATAATACGGAAGTATTTCAAAGTTTTGCAAAATTTGTGTTTGTTATCAGGAAAAAGCCATGATAAAGACTCATTGTTTGATTGAGTCGTTGTCTAAATTTTTATGGAACTTTTCAATTTTTAATCTGTGCAGATCACAACTTCAAAATAGACGAAAAAGGGCAAAAACCCTGCAAACGTATATAATACGTATATAATACGTATATAACATTCCAGATTTTTGCCAATACCTTCTCTGAGGAAATTTTGCTAATTGTGTACTATATAAGGGTTTCAAACCCTTTACATCGTATGCTTACCTCTGAAAGAAGAGGCTTATTTTGTTACGTGTTATGTATGGTAAACGATTTTTTGTGTTTTTGTATTATTTTTGCTGTTTGCATTGTTTTGGTATTTTATTTTTTTTAAGAAAAGGGGGTGCCGTGAAACAGATTTTTTAAAAGGATAAACACCAGCCATAAAACGCGAAATATTTTTAATGTTTAGTAAATAAGTAACAACTTTTTGACACATAAAACGTACATATGAATAAAAGGAGATGCAAGGTATAACCAATAAAACAACAACACAAAACTGAACGGTACGAAATTTGCTGTTTTTACTTTATTGGATTCTCAGTTTAAATATACACAACTTTTCACGTGCAAGGAGTGGGGTTTTAAATTATGACGGCATTATAGTAAAGTATATTAGCAAAAAAACTTTGAATTGCAGAGAGAACGTCAATTTAGCCAATCGTCTAATGAAAAAAAAAAAAACTGGGAGAGGATCTGAGAAATCGATCTACACTGCAGTGAAGAATCAAATGTTAACACTACCGAAGAAGCAGTTAAAGTGATTAAACCCAGACAGAATATTACAGAACAAAGACAATTGCATATTGAAAACGGCTCTTTTCAGAGTCGCAAAAACATTTCAAAAAGAATCTGACTATTGTTGATATAAAAACATATAATCACGAAAGAAGGAAAGTTTTTTTTTTTTTTTTTTTTTTTTTGTCATTTTGCTCTTTGTCTATTTTTTCCTAATTTCTTTTCGTCTCTACAAAATAAGTAAGACTTATGTAGAGTTGCGCTAATTTCCCCAAATTGTGTCTGCGTTAATGCCTTTTTTTTTGCTTGACACACAGAAGGTATATAATTCGGACCCGGTCACAAAGAACATACAAGAAAGTAGTACATATGTTAAACAAAATAATTCCTACGCATAGCTGTAACTGTGTCCAAAAGTAAAAAGAAAATGGATAATTAATTGGTATCACATGAAAGGCTCCACGTCTTGGGATCACTGTAGAACCCTTGATGAAAGTTTCTCATGAATAATAAAATAAATACATGAAATTATGATAGGGGGCATATTTGCCCTGTTGCTCAGATCAGAAGTACCTGTTTTAATACTAACCAACTTTCGGGAACCAGTGCGCTCTATGTAATTAAAGATATGTTGAGTTTTTCAGCACAGTCAAGTCAGGATAAGGTATAGTTTTGCTATGAAATGACTACCACTTTATTTGAAATTAAGACAAAATAGCTATAAATGCTTAACATTGCATAGTGGCTTTATTCCAGAAAACACATTTGAAGCAAGTGCATGTCTGCGTTTCTGTAGAATTCTTTCTTTCTCCACTCAGAAAAATACCAAAAATGCAAATGTTTCAGTAGACTAGACAAATATGCAATATCTTTACGATTTGATTTCCTAACACAATGGCTCTAATACGCATGTAATATTTGCCACTGGACGTTCGGCTGAAAAAATCAAATCAATCCACTGTTTTTTTCAGCAATCAGTGCACACGAAAAATTAAGTGCCGCATGAATAAAAGGAGATGTGAAGTATACGTCAGTGAGACAGCAACCCAACTACAGAAATAACCAAGAGACATCTAGAGGGAGACGTGTAATCTTCAACAATAGACAGGTGTCCTAAGACTCATAACAAAATGTCACATAAGTGCTATCAGATTTATATATTTTTTCAGCCAGCAGTATACACGGTCAATTAAGTGTAAAACAGAAGGAGAATCATATGTGGGTTATACGTCAATGGAACAGCAGCCAAACGACAGAAATACAAAAAAAAAAACATATTGATGCAGACATATAGTCTTCGACAAATAGACAGGTGACCACACATTGTCAATATGACTCGCTCTTAATTGTCTCGATTCCACGAAAAATATATATAAATTCAACAGAGACATTCAAAGATCTGCTATTAACACTCAATTCTATAAATATAGGGGGAATTACCATTTCGATATGACATAAGACCGTTAACGACAACGTCCCCGACGTGGGACACACGCACACATTTAAGAAAATGTAACGGGGTTAATATACTAACGTTTTTGTGATATCTTTACCATCCCCCTTTTATCTTACAAAAATACTAGGAAAGATATAGGACTAGTAGTATCTAAGATTTAATCCCGTCGCCTCAACGTACGTACGGGTTGCACTCTGTCCCGTCGAGGGCTGAGTTCCCAACAGATCTAGACTGTAATCACCAGACTGCGGGTAGGTTACAAATCTTGCAAAGCAAACTTATATGTAAAAATTGTTTCCTGAAAAAGGTATAATAATACGGAAGTATTTCAAAGTTTTGCAAAATTTGTGTTTGTTATCAGGAAAAAGCCATGATAAAGACTCATTGTTTGATTGAGTCGTTGTCTAAATTTTTATGGAACTTTTCAATTTTTAATCTGTGCAGATCACAACTTCAAAATAGACGAAAAAGGGCAAAAACCCTGCAAACGTATATAATACGTATATAATACGTATATAACATTCCAGATTTTTGCCAATACCTTCTCTGAGGAAATTTTGCTAATTGTGTACTATATAAGGGTTTCAAACCCTTTACATCGTATGCTTACCTCTGAAAGAAGAGGCTTATTTTGTTACGTGTTATGTATGGTAAACGATTTTTTGTGTTTTTGTATTATTTTTGCTGTTTGCATTGTTTTGGTATTTTATTTTTTTTAAGAAAAGGGGGTGCCGTGAAACAGATTTTTTAAAAGGATAAACACCAGCCATAAAACGCGAAATATTTTTAATGTTTAGTAAATAAGTAACAACTTTTTGACACATAAAACGTACATATGAATAAAAGGAGATGCAAGGTATAACCAATAAAACAACAACACAAAACTGAACGGTACGAAATTTGCTGTTTTTACTTTATTGGATTCTCAGTTTAAATATACACAACTTTTCACGTGCAAGGAGTGGGGTTTTAAATTATGACGGCATTATAGTAAAGTATATTAGCAAAAAAACTTTGAATTGCAGAGAGAACGTCAATTTAGCCAATCGTCTAATGAAAAAAAAAAAACTGGGAGAGGATCTGAGAAATCGATCTACACTGCAGTGAAGAATCAAATGTTAACACTACCGAAGAAGCAGTTAAAGTGATTAAACCCAGACAGAATATTACAGAACAAAGACAATTGCATATTGAAAACGGCTCTTTTCAGAGTCGCAAAAACATTTCAAAAAGAATCTGACTATTGTTGATATAAAAACATATAATCACGAAAGAAGGAAAGTTTTTTTTTTTTTTTTTTTTTTTTTGTCATTTTGCTCTTTGTCTATTTTTTCCTAATTTCTTTTCGTCTCTACAAAATAAGTAAGACTTATGTAGAGTTGCGCTAATTTCCCCAAATTGTGTCTGCGTTAATGCCTTTTTTTTTGCTTGACACACAGAAGGTATATAATTCGGACCCGGTCACAAAGAACATACAAGAAAGTAGTACATATGTTAAACAAAATAATTCCTACGCATAGCTGTAACTGTGTCCAAAAGTAAAAAGAAAATGGATAATTAATTGGTATCACATGAAAGGCTCCACGTCTTGGGATCACTGTAGAACCCTTGATGAAAGTTTCTCATGAATAATAAAATAAATACATGAAATTATGATAGGGGGCATATTTGCCCTGTTGCTCAGATCAGAAGTACCTGTTTTAATACTAACCAACTTTCGGGAACCAGTGCGCTCTATGTAATTAAAGATATGTTGAGTTTTTCAGCACAGTCAAGTCAGGATAAGGTATAGTTTTGCTATGAAATGACTACCACTTTATTTGAAATTAAGACAAAATAGCTATAAATGCTTAACATTGCATAGTGGCTTTATTCCAGAAAACACATTTGAAGCAAGTGCATGTCTGCGTTTCTGTAGAATTCTTTCTTTCTCCACTCAGAAAAATACCAAAAATGCAAATGTTTCAGTAGACTAGACAAATATGCAATATCTTTACGATTTGATTTCCTAACACAATGGCTCTAATACGCATGTAATATTTGCCACTGGACGTTCGGCTGAAAAAATCAAATCAATCCACTGTTTTTTTCAGCAATCAGTGCACACGAAAAATTAAGTGCCGCATGAATAAAAGGAGATGTGAAGTATACGTCAGTGAGACAGCAACCCAACTACAGAAATAACCAAGAGACATCTAGAGGGAGACGTGTAATCTTCAACAATAGACAGGTGTCCTAAGACTCATAACAAAATGTCACATAAGTGCTATCAGATTTATATATTTTTTCAGCCAGCAGTATACACGGTCAATTAAGTGTAAAACAGAAGGAGAATCATATGTGGGTTATACGTCAATGGAACAGCAGCCAAACGACAGAAATACAAAAAAAAAAAAACATATTGATGCAGACATATAGTCTTCGACAAATAGACAGGTGACCACACATTGTCAATATGACTCGCTCTTAATTGTCTCGATTCCACGAAAAATATATATAAATTCAACAGAGACATTCAAAGATCTGCTATTAACACTCAATTCTATAAATATAGGGGGAATTACCATTTCGATATGACATAAGACCGTTAACGACAACGTCCCCGACGTGGGACACACGCACACATTTAAGAAAATGTAACGGGGTTAATATACTAACGTTTTTGTGATATCTTTACCATCCCCCTTTTATCTTACAAAAATACTAGGAAAGATATAGGACTAGTAGTATCTAAGATTTAATCCCGTCGCCTCAACGTACGTACGGGTTGCACTCTGTCCCGTCGAGGGCTGAGTTCCCAACAGATCTAGACTGTAATCACCAGACTGCGGGTAGGTTACAAATCTTGCAAAGCAAACTTATATGTAAAAATTGTTTCCTGAAAAAGGTATAATAATACGGAAGTATTTCAAAGTTTTGCAAAATTTGTGTTTGTTATCAGGAAAAAGCCATGATAAAGACTCATTGTTTGATTGAGTCGTTGTCTAAATTTTTATGGAACTTTTCAATTTTTAATCTGTGCAGATCACAACTTCAAAATAGACGAAAAAGGGCAAAAACCCTGCAAACGTATATAATACGTATATAATACGTATATAACATTCCAGATTTTTGCCAATACCTTCTCTGAGGAAATTTTGCTAATTGTGTACTATATAAGGGTTTCAAACCCTTTACATCGTATGCTTACCTCTGAAAGAAGAGGCTTATTTTGTTACGTGTTATGTATGGTAAACGATTTTTTGTGTTTTTGTATTATTTTTGCTGTTTGCATTGTTTTGGTATTTTATTTTTTTTAAGAAAAGGGGGTGCCGTGAAACAGATTTTTTAAAAGGATAAACACCAGCCATAAAACGCGAAATATTTTTAATGTTTAGTAAATAAGTAACAACTTTTTGACACATAAAACGTACATATGAATAAAAGGAGATGCAAGGTATAACCAATAAAACAACAACACAAAACTGAACGGTACGAAATTTGCTGTTTTTACTTTATTGGATTCTCAGTTTAAATATACACAACTTTTCACGTGCAAGGAGTGGGGTTTTAAATTATGACGGCATTATAGTAAAGTATATTAGCAAAAAAACTTTGAATTGCAGAGAGAACGTCAATTTAGCCAATCGTCTAATGAAAAAAAAAAAAACTGGGAGAGGATCTGAGAAATCGATCTACACTGCAGTGAAGAATCAAATGTTAACACTACCGAAGAAGCAGTTAAAGTGATTAAACCCAGACAGAATATTACAGAACAAAGACAATTGCATATTGAAAACGGCTCTTTTCAGAGTCGCAAAAACATTTCAAAAAGAATCTGACTATTGTTGATATAAAAACATATAATCACGAAAGAAGGAAAGTTTTTTTTTTTTTTTTTTTTTTTTTGTCATTTTGCTCTTTGTCTATTTTTTCCTAATTTCTTTTCGTCTCTACAAAATAAGTAAGACTTATGTAGAGTTGCGCTAATTTCCCCAAATTGTGTCTGCGTTAATGCCTTTTTTTTTGCTTGACACACAGAAGGTATATAATTCGGACCCGGTCACAAAGAACATACAAGAAAGTAGTACATATGTTAAACAAAATAATTCCTACGCATAGCTGTAACTGTGTCCAAAAGTAAAAAGAAAATGGATAATTAATTGGTATCACATGAAAGGCTCCACGTCTTGGGATCACTGTAGAACCCTTGATGAAAGTTTCTCATGAATAATAAAATAAATACATGAAATTATGATAGGGGGCATATTTGCCCTGTTGCTCAGATCAGAAGTACCTGTTTTAATACTAACCAACTTTCGGGAACCAGTGCGCTCTATGTAATTAAAGATATGTTGAGTTTTTCAGCACAGTCAAGTCAGGATAAGGTATAGTTTTGCTATGAAATGACTACCACTTTATTTGAAATTAAGACAAAATAGCTATAAATGCTTAACATTGCATAGTGGCTTTATTCCAGAAAACACATTTGAAGCAAGTGCATGTCTGCGTTTCTGTAGAATTCTTTCTTTCTCCACTCAGAAAAATACCAAAAATGCAAATGTTTCAGTAGACTAGACAAATATGCAATATCTTTACGATTTGATTTCCTAACACAATGGCTCTAATACGCATGTAATATTTGCCACTGGACGTTCGGCTGAAAAAATCAAATCAATCCACTGTTTTTTTCAGCAATCAGTGCACACGAAAAATTAAGTGCCGCATGAATAAAAGGAGATGTGAAGTATACGTCAGTGAGACAGCAACCCAACTACAGAAATAACCAAGAGACATCTAGAGGGAGACGTGTAATCTTCAACAATAGACAGGTGTCCTAAGACTCATAACAAAATGTCACATAAGTGCTATCAGATTTATATATTTTTTCAGCCAGCAGTATACACGGTCAATTAAGTGTAAAACAGAAGGAGAATCATATGTGGGTTATACGTCAATGGAACAGCAGCCAAACGACAGAAATACAAAAAAAAAAAACATATTGATGCAGACATATAGTCTTCGACAAATAGACAGGTGACCACACATTGTCAATATGACTCGCTCTTAATTGTCTCGATTCCACGAAAAATATATATAAATTCAACAGAGACATTCAAAGATCTGCTATTAACACTCAATTCTATAAATATAGGGGGAATTACCATTTCGATATGACATAAGACCGTTAACGACAACGTCCCCGACGTGGGACACACGCACACATTTAAGAAAATGTAACGGGGTTAATATACTAACGTTTTTGTGATATCTTTACCATCCCCCTTTTATCTTACAAAAATACTAGGAAAGATATAGGACTAGTAGTATCTAAGATTTAATCCCGTCGCCTCAACGTACGTACGGGTTGCACTCTGTCCCGTCGAGGGCTGAGTTCCCAACAGATCTAGACTGTAATCACCAGACTGCGGGTAGGTTACAAATCTTGCAAAGCAAACTTATATGTAAAAATTGTTTCCTGAAAAAGGTATAATAATACGGAAGTATTTCAAAGTTTTGCAAAATTTGTGTTTGTTATCAGGAAAAAGCCATGATAAAGACTCATTGTTTGATTGAGTCGTTGTTTAATTTTTTTTGGAACTTTTCAATTTTTAATCTGTGCAGATCACAACTTCAAAATAGACGAAAAAGGGCAAAAACCCTGCAAACGTATATAATACGTATATAACATTCCAGATTTTTGCCAATACCTTCTCTGAGGAAATTTTGCTAATTGTGTACTATATAAGGGTTTCAAACCCTTTACATCGTATGCTTACCTCTGAAAGAAGAGGCTTATTTTGTTACGTGTTATGTATGGTAAACGATTTTTTGTGTTTTTGTATTATTTTTGCTGTTTGCATTGTTTTGGTATTTTATTTTTTTTAAGAAAAGGGGGTGCCGTGAAACAGATTTTTTAAAAGGATAAACACCAGCCATAAAACGCGAAATATTTTTAATGTTTAGTAAATAAGTAACAACTTTTTGACACATAAAACGTACATATGAATAAAAGGAGATGCAAGGTATAACCAATAAAACAACAACACAAAACTGAACGGTACGAAATTTGCTGTTTTTACTTTATTGGATTCTCAGTTTAAATATACACAACTTTTCACGTGCAAGGAGTGGGGTTTTAAATTATGACGGCATTATAGTAAAGTATATTAGCAAAAAAACTTTGAATTGCAGAGAGAACGTCAATTTAGCCAATCGTCTAATGAAAAAAAAAAAACTGGGAGAGGATCTGAGAAATCGATCTACACTGCAGTGAAGAATCAAATGTTAACACTACCGAAGAAGCAGTTAAAGTGATTAAACCCAGACAGAATATTACAGAACAAAGACAATTGCATATTGAAAACGGCTCTTTTCAGAGTCGCAAAAACATTTCAAAAAGAATCTGACTATTGTTGATATAAAAACATATAATCACGAAAGAAGGAAAGTTTTTTTTTTTTTTTTTTTTTTTTGTCATTTTGCTCTTTGTCTATTTTTTCCTAATTTCTTTTCGTCTCTACAAAATAAGTAAGACTTATGTAGAGTTGCGCTAATTTCCCCAAATTGTGTCTGCGTTAATGCCTTTTTTTTTGCTTGACACACAGAAGGTATATAATTCGGACCCGGTCACAAAGAACATACAAGAAAGTAGTACATATGTTAAACAAAATAATTCCTACGCATAGCTGTAACTGTGTCCAAAAGTAAAAAGAAAATGGATAATTAATTGGTATCACATGAAAGGCTCCACGTCTTGGGATCACTGTAGAACCCTTGATGAAAGTTTCTCATGAATAATAAAATAAATACATGAAATTATGATAGGGGGCATATTTGCCCTGTTGCTCAGATCAGAAGTACCTGTTTTAATACTAACCAACTTTCGGGAACCAGTGCGCTCTATGTAATTAAAGATATGTTGAGTTTTTCAGCACAGTCAAGTCAGGATAAGGTATAGTTTTGCTATGAAATGACTACCACTTTATTTGAAATTAAGACAAAATAGCTATAAATGCTTAACATTGCATAGTGGCTTTATTCCAGAAAACACATTTGAAGCAAGTGCATGTCTGCGTTTCTGTAGAATTCTTTCTTTCTCCACTCAGAAAAATACCAAAAATGCAAATGTTTCAGTAGACTAGACAAATATGCAATATCTTTACGATTTGATTTCCTAACACAATGGCTCTAATACGCATGTAATATTTGCCACTGGACGTTCGGCTGAAAAAATCAAATCAATCCACTGTTTTTTTCAGCAATCAGTGCACACGAAAAATTAAGTGCCGCATGAATAAAAGGAGATGTGAAGTATACGTCAGTGAGACAGCAACCCAACTACAGAAATAACCAAGAGACATCTAGAGGGAGACGTGTAATCTTCAACAATAGACAGGTGTCCTAAGACTCATAACAAAATGTCACATAAGTGCTATCAGATTTATATATTTTTTCAGCCAGCAGTATACACGGTCAATTAAGTGTAAAACAGAAGGAGAATCATATGTGGGTTATACGTCAATGGAACAGCAGCCAAACGACAGAAATACAAAAAAAAAAAACATATTGATGCAGACATATAGTCTTCGACAAATAGACAGGTGACCACACATTGTCAATATGACTCGCTCTTAATTGTCTCGATTCCACGAAAAATATATATAAATTCAACAGAGACATTCAAAGATCTGCTATTAACACTCAATTCTATAAATATAGGGGGAATTACCATTTCGATATGACATAAGACCGTTAACGACAACGTCCCCGACGTGGGACACACGCACACATTTAAGAAAATGTAACGGGGTTAATATACTAACGTTTTTGTGATATCTTTACCATCCCCCTTTTATCTTACAAAAATACTAGGAAAGATATAGGACTAGTAGTATCTAAGATTTAATCCCGTCGCCTCAACGTACGTACGGGTTGCACTCTGTCCCGTCGAGGGCTGAGTTCCCAACAGATCTAGACTGTAATCACCAGACTGCGGGTAGGTTACAAATCTTGCAAAGCAAACTTATATGTAAAAATTGTTTCCTGAAAAAGGTATAATAATACGGAAGTATTTCAAAGTTTTGCAAAATTTGTGTTTGTTATCAGGAAAAAGCCATGATAAAGACTCATTGTTTGATTGAGTCGTTGTCTAAATTTTTATGGAACTTTTCAATTTTTAATCTGTGCAGATCACAACTTCAAAATAGACGAAAAAGGGCAAAAACCCTGCAAACGTATATAATACGTATATAATACGTATATAACATTCCAGATTTTTGCCAATACCTTCAATGAGGAAATTTTGCTAATTGTGTACTATATAAGGGTTTCAAACCCTTTACATCGTATGCTTACCTCTGAAAGAAGAGGCTTATTTTGTTACGTGTTATGTATGGTAAACGATTTTTGTGTTTTTGTATTATTTTTGCTGTTTGCATTGTTTTGGTATTTTATTTTTTTTAAGAAAAGGGGGTGCCGTGAAACAGATTTTTTAAAAGGATAAACACCAGCCATAAAACGCGAAATATTTTTAATGTTTAGTAAATAAGTAACAACTTTTTGACACATAAAACGTACATATGAATAAAAGGAGATGCAAGGTATAACCAATAAAACAACAACACAAAACTGAACGGTACGAAATTTGCTGTTTTTACTTTATTGGATTCTCAGTTTAAATATACACAACTTTTCACGTGCAAGGAGTGGGGTTTTAAATTATGACGGCATTATAGTAAAGTATATTAGCAAAAAAACTTTGAATTGCAGAGAGAACGTCAATTTAGCCAATCGTCTAATGAAAAAAAAAAAACTGGGAGAGGATCTGAGAAATCGATCTACACTGCAGTGAAGAATCAAATGTTAACACTACCGAAGAAGCAGTTAAAGTGATTAAACCCAGACAGAATATTACAGAACAAAGACAATTGCATATTGAAAACGGCTCTTTTCAGAGTCGCAAAAACATTTCAAAAAGAATCTGACTATTGTTGATATAAAAACATATAATCACGAAAGAAGGAAAGTTTTTTTTTTTTTTTTTTTTTTTTTGTCATTTTGCTCTTTGTCTATTTTTTCCTAATTTCTTTTCGTCTCTACAAAATAAGTAAGACTTATGTAGAGTTGCGCTAATTTCCCCAAATTGTGTCTGCGTTAATGCCTTTTTTTTTGCTTGACACACAGAAGGTATATAATTCGGACCCGGTCACAAAGAACATACAAGAAAGTAGTACATATGTTAAACAAAATAATTCCTACGCATAGCTGTAACTGTGTCCAAAAGTAAAAAGAAAATGGATAATTAATTGGTATCACATGAAAGGCTCCACGTCTTGGGATCACTGTAGAACCCTTGATGAAAGTTTCTCATGAATAATAAAATAAATACATGAAATTATGATAGGGGGCATATTTGCCCTGTTGCTCAGATCAGAAGTACCTGTTTTAATACTAACCAACTTTCGGGAACCAGTGCGCTCTATGTAATTAAAGATATGTTGAGTTTTTCAGCACAGTCAAGTCAGGATAAGGTATAGTTTTGCTATGAAATGACTACCACTTTATTTGAAATTAAGACAAAATAGCTATAAATGCTTAACATTGCATAGTGGCTTTATTCCAGAAAACACATTTGAAGCAAGTGCATGTCTGCGTTTCTGTAGAATTCTTTCTTTCTCCACTCAGAAAAATACCAAAAATGCAAATGTTTCAGTAGACTAGACAAATATGCAATATCTTTACGATTTGATTTCCTAACACAATGGCTCTAATACGCATGTAATATTTGCCACTGGACGTTCGGCTGAAAAAATCAAATCAATCCACTGTTTTTTTCAGCAATCAGTGCACACGAAAAATTAAGTGCCGCATGAATAAAAGGAGATGTGAAGTATACGTCAGTGAGACAGCAACCCAACTACAGAAATAACCAAGAGACATCTAGAGGGAGACGTGTAATCTTCAACAATAGACAGGTGTCCTAAGACTCATAACAAAATGTCACATAAGTGCTATCAGATTTATATATTTTTTCAGCCAGCAGTATACACGGTCAATTAAGTGTAAAACAGAAGGAGAATCATATGTGGGTTATACGTCAATGGAACAGCAGCCAAACGACAGAAATACAAAAAAAAAAAACATATTGATGCAGACATATAGTCTTCGACAAATAGACAGGTGACCACACATTGTCAATATGACTCGCTCTTAATTGTCTCGATTCCACGAAAAATATATATAAATTCAACAGAGACATTCAAAGATCTGCTATTAACACTCAATTCTATAAATATAGGGGGAATTACCATTTCGATATGACATAAGACCGTTAACGACAACGTCCCCGACGTGGGACACACGCACACATTTAAGAAAATGTAACGGGGTTAATATACTAACGTTTTTGTGATATCTTTACCATCCCCCTTTTATCTTACAAAAATACTAGGAAAGATATAGGACTAGTAGTATCTAAGATTTAATCCCGTCGCCTCAACGTACGTACGGGTTGCACTCTGTCCCGTCGAGGGCTGAGTTCCCAACAGATCTAGACTGTAATCACCAGACTGCGGGTAGGTTACAAATCTTGCAAAGCAAACTTATATGTAAAAATTGTTTCCTGAAAAAGGTATAATAATACGGAAGTATTTCAAAGTTTTGCAAAATTTGTGTTTGTTATCAGGAAAAAGCCATGATAAAGACTCATTGTTTGATTGAGTCGTTGTCTAAATTTTTATGGAACTTTTCAATTTTTAATCTGTGCAGATCACAACTTCAAAATAGACGAAAAAGGGCAAAAACCCTGCAAACGTATATAATACGTATATAATACGTATATAACATTCCAGATTTTTGCCAATACCTTCAATGAGGAAATTTTGCTAATTGTGTACTATATAAGGGTTTCAAACCCTTTACATCGTATGCTTACCTCTGAAAGAAGAGGCTTATTTTGTTACGTGTTATGTATGGTAAACGATTTTTGTGTTTTTGTATTATTTTTGCTGTTTGCATTGTTTTGGTATTTTATTTTTTTTAAGAAAAGGGGGTGCCGTGAAACAGATTTTTTAAAAGGATAAACACCAGCCATAAAACGCGAAATATTTTTAATGTTTAGTAAATAAGTAACAACTTTTTGACACATAAAACGTACATATGAATAAAAGGAGATGCAAGGTATAACCAATAAAACAACAACACAAAACTGAACGGTACGAAATTTGCTGTTTTTACTTTATTGGATTCTCAGTTTAAATATACACAACTTTTCACGTGCAAGGAGTGGGGTTTTAAATTATGACGGCATTATAGTAAAGTATATTAGCAAAAAAACTTTGAATTGCAGAGAGAACGTCAATTTAGCCAATCGTCTAATGAAAAAAAAAAAACTGGGAGAGGATCTGAGAAATCGATCTACACTGCAGTGAAGAATCAAATGTTAACACTACCGAAGAAGCAGTTAAAGTGATTAAACCCAGACAGAATATTACAGAACAAAGACAATTGCATATTGAAAACGGCTCTTTTCAGAGTCGCAAAAACATTTCAAAAAGAATCTGACTATTGTTGATATAAAAACATATAATCACGAAAGAAGGAAAGTTTTTTTTTTTTTTTTTTTTTTTTTGTCATTTTGCTCTTTGTCTATTTTTTCCTAATTTCTTTTCGTCTCTACAAAATAAGTAAGACTTATGTAGAGTTGCGCTAATTTCCCCAAATTGTGTCTGCGTTAATGCCTTTTTTTTTGCTTGACACACAGAAGGTATATAATTCGGACCCGGTCACAAAGAACATACAAGAAAGTAGTACATATGTTAAACAAAATAATTCCTACGCATAGCTGTAACTGTGTCCAAAAGTAAAAAGAAAATGGATAATTAATTGGTATCACATGAAAGGCTCCACGTCTTGGGATCACTGTAGAACCCTTGATGAAAGTTTCTCATGAATAATAAAATAAATACATGAAATTATGATAGGGGGCATATTTGCCCTGTTGCTCAGATCAGAAGTACCTGTTTTAATACTAACCAACTTTCGGGAACCAGTGCGCTCTATGTAATTAAAGATATGTTGAGTTTTTCAGCACAGTCAAGTCAGGATAAGGTATAGTTTTGCTATGAAATGACTACCACTTTATTTGAAATTAAGACAAAATAGCTATAAATGCTTAACATTGCATAGTGGCTTTATTCCAGAAAACACATTTGAAGCAAGTGCATGTCTGCGTTTCTGTAGAATTCTTTCTTTCTCCACTCAGAAAAATACCAAAAATGCAAATGTTTCAGTAGACTAGACAAATATGCAATATCTTTACGATTTGATTTCCTAACACAATGGCTCTAATACGCATGTAATATTTGCCACTGGACGTTCGGCTGAAAAAATCAAATCAATCCACTGTTTTTTTCAGCAATCAGTGCACACGAAAAATTAAGTGCCGCATGAATAAAAGGAGATGTGAAGTATACGTCAGTGAGACATCAACCCAACTACAGAAATAACCAAGAGACATCTAGAGGGAGACGTGTAATCTTCAACAATAGACAGGTGTCCTAAGACTCATAACAAAATGTCACATAAGTGCTATCAGATTTATATATTTTTTCAGCCAGCAGTATACACGGTCAATTAAGTGTAAAACAGAAGGAGAATCATATGTGGGTTATACGTCAATGGAACAGCAGCCAAACGACAGAAATACAAAAAAAAAAACATATTGATGCAGACATATAGTCTTCGACAAATAGACAGGTGACCACACATTGTCAATATGACTCGCTCTTAATTGTCTCGATTCCACGAAAAATATATATAAATTCAACAGAGACATTCAAAGATCTGCTATTAACACTCAATTCTATAAATATAGGGGGAATTACCATTTCGATATGACATAAGACCGTTAACGACAACGTCCCCGACGTGGGACACACGCACACATTTAAGAAAATGTAACGAGGTTAATATACTAACGTTTTTGTGATATCTTTACCATCCCCCTTTTATCTTACAAAAATACTAGGAAAGATATAGGACTAGTAGTATCTAAGATTTAATCCCGTCGCCTCAACGTACGTACGGGTTGCACTCTGTCCCGTCGAGGGCTGAGTTCCCAACAGATCTAGACTGTAATCACCAGACTGCGGGTAGGTTACAAATCTTGCAAAGCAAACTTATATGTAAAAATTGTTTCCTGAAAAAGGTATAATAATACGGAAGTATTTCAAAGTTTTGCAAAATTTGTGTTTGTTATCAGGAAAAAGCCATGATAAAGACTCATTGTTTGATTGAGTCGTTGTTTAATTTTTTTTGGAACTTTTCAATTTTTAATCTGTGCAGATCACAACTTCAAAATAGACGAAAAAGGGCAAAAACCCTGCAAACGTATATAATACGTATATAACATTCCAGATTTTTGCCAATACCTTCTCTGAGGAAATTTTGCTAATTGTGTACTATATAAGGGTTTCAAACCCTTTACATCGTATGCTTACCTCTGAAAGAAGAGGCTTATTTTGTTACGTGTTATGTATGGTAAACGATTTTTTGTGTTTTTGTATTATTTTTGCTGTTTGCATTGTTTTGGTATTTTATTTTTTTTAAGAAAAGGGGGTGCCGTGAAACAGATTTTTTAAAAGGATAAACACCAGCCATAAAACGTGAAATATTTTTAATGTTTAGTAAATAAGTAACAACTTTTTGACACATAAAACGTACATATGAATAAAAGGAGATGCAAGGTATAACCAATAAAACAACAACACAAAACTGAACGGTACGAAATTTGCTGTTTTTACTTTATTGGATTCTCAGTTAAAATATACACAACTTTTCACGTGCAAGGAGTGGGGTTTTAAATTATGACGGCATTATAGTAAAGTATATTAGCAAAAAAACTTTGAATTGCAGAGAGAACGTCAATTTAGCCAATCGTCTAATGAAAAAAAAAAAAAAAACTGGGAGAGGATCTGAGAAATCGATCTACACTGCAGTGAAGAATCAAATGTTAACACTACCGAAGAAGCAGTTAAAGTGATTAAATCCAGACAGAATATTACAGAACAAAGACAATTGCATATTGAAAACAGATCTTTTCAGAGTCGCAAAAACATTTCAATAAGAATCTGACTATTGTTGATATAAAAACATATAATCACGAAAGAAGGAAAGTTTTTTTTTTTTTTTTTTTTTGTCATTTTGCTCTTCGTCTATTTTTTCCTAATTTCTTTTCGTCTCTAGAAAATGAGTAAGACTTATGTAGAGTTGCGCTAATTTCCCCAAATTGTGTCTGCGTTAATGCCTTTTTTTTTTGCTTGACACACAGAAGTTATATAATTCGGACCCGGTCACAAAGAACATACAAGAAAGTAGTACATATGTTAAACAAAATAATTCCTACGCATAGCTGTACCTGTGTCCAAAAGTAAAAAGAAAATGGATAATTAATTGGTATCACATGAAAGGCTCCACGTCTTGGGATCACTGTAGAACCCTTGATGAAAGTTTCTCATGAATAATAAAATAAATACATGAAATTATGATAGGGGGCATATTTGCCCTGTTGCTCAGATCAGAAGTACCTGTTTTAATACTAACCAACTTTCGGGAACCAGTGCGCTCTATGTAATTAAAGATATGTTGAGTTTTTCAGCACAGTCAAGTCAGGATAAGGTATAGTTTTGCTATGAAATGACTACCACTTTATTTGAAATTAAGACAAAATAGCTATAAATGCTTAACATTGCATAGTGGCTTTATTCCAGAAAACACATTTGAAGCAAGTGCATGTCTGCGTTTCTGTAGAATTCTTTCTTTCTCCACTCAGAAAAATACCAAAAATGCAAATGTTTCAGTAGACTAGACAAATATGCAATATCTTTACGATTTGATTTCCTAACACAATGGCTCTAATACGCATGTAATATTTGCCACTGGACGTTCGGCTGAAAAAATCAAATCAATCCACTGTTTTTTTCAGCAATCAGTGCACACGAAAAATTAAGTGCCGCATGAATAAAAGGAGATGTGAAGTATACGTCAGTGAGACATCAACCCAACTACAGAAATAACCAAGAGACATCTAGAGGGAGACGTGTAATCTTCAACAATAGACAGGTGTCCTAAGACTCATAACAAAATGTCACATAAGTGCTATCAGATTTATATATTTTTTCAGCCAGCAGTATACACGGTCAATTAAGTGTAAAACAGAAGGAGAATCATATGTGGGTTATACGTCAATGGAACAGCAGCCAAACGACAGAAATACAAAAAAAAAAACATATTGATGCAGACATATAGTCTTCGACAAATAGACAGGTGACCACACATTGTCAATATGACTCGCTCTTAATTGTCTCGATTCCACGAAAAATATATATAAATTCAACAGAGACATTCAAAGATCTGCTATTAACACTCAATTCTATAAATATAGGGGGAATTACCATTTCGATATGACATAAGACCGTTAACGACAACGTCCCCGACGTGGGACACACGCACACATTTAAGAAAATGTAACGAGGTTAATATACTAACGTTTTTGTGATATCTTTACCATCCCCCTTTTATCTTACAAAAATACTAGGAAAGATATAGGACTAGTAGTATCTAAGATTTAATCCCGTCGCCTCAACGTACGTACGGGTTGCACTCTGTCCCGTCGAGGGCTGAGTTCCCAACAGATCTAGACTGTAATCACCAGACTGCGGGTAGGTTACAAATCTTGCAAAGCAAACTTATATGTAAAAATTGTTTCCTGAAAAAGGTATAATAATACGGAAGTATTTCAAAGTTTTGCAAAATTTGTGTTTGTTATCAGGAAAAAGCCATGATAAAGACTCATTGTTTGATTGAGTCGTTGTTTAATTTTTTTTGGAACTTTTCAATTTTTAATCTGTGCAGATCACAACTTCAAAATAGACGAAAAAGGGCAAAAACCCTGCAAACGTATATAATACGTATATAACATTCCAGATTTTTGCCAATACCTTCTCTGAGGAAATTTTGCTAATTGTGTACTATATAAGGGTTTCAAACCCTTTACATCGTATGCTTACCTCTGAAAGAAGAGGCTTATTTTGTTACGTGTTATGTATGGTAAACGATTTTTTGTGTTTTTGTATTATTTTTGCTGTTTGCATTGTTTTGGTATTTTATTTTTTTTAAGAAAAGGGGGTGCCGTGAAACAGATTTTTTAAAAGGATAAACACCAGCCATAAAACGTGAAATATTTTTAATGTTTAGTAAATAAGTAACAACTTTTTGACACATAAAACGTACATATGAATAAAAGGAGATGCAAGGTATAACCAATAAAACAACAACACAAAACTGAACGGTACGAAATTTGCTGTTTTTACTTTATTGGATTCTCAGTTAAAATATACACAACTTTTCACGTGCAAGGAGTGGGGTTTTAAATTATGACGGCATTATAGTAAAGTATATTAGCAAAAAAACTTTGAATTGCAGAGAGAACGTCAATTTAGCCAATCGTCTAATGAAAAAAAAAAAAAAAACTGGGAGAGGATCTGAGAAATCGATCTACACTGCAGTGAAGAATCAAATGTTAACACTACCGAAGAAGCAGTTAAAGTGATTAAATCCAGACAGAATATTACAGAACAAAGACAATTGCATATTGAAAACAGATCTTTTCAGAGTCGCAAAAACATTTCAATAAGAATCTGACTATTGTTGATATAAAAACATATAATCACGAAAGAAGGAAAGTTTTTTTTTTTTTTTTTTTTTGTCATTTTGCTCTTCGTCTATTTTTTCCTAATTTCTTTTCGTCTCTAGAAAATGAGTAAGACTTATGTAGAGTTGCGCTAATTTCCCCAAATTGTGTCTGCGTTAATGCCTTTTTTTTTTGCTTGACACACAGAAGTTATATAATTCGGACCCGGTCACAAAGAACATACAAGAAAGTAGTACATATGTTAAACAAAATAATTCCTACGCATAGCTGTACCTGTGTCCAAAAGTAAAAAGAAAATGGATAATTAATTGGTATCACATGAAAGGCTCCACGTCTTGGGATCACTGTAGAACCCTTGATGAAAGTTTCTCATGAATAATAAAATAAATACATGAAATTATGATAGGGGGCATATTTGCCCTGTTGCTCAGATCAGAAGTACCTGTTTTAATACTAACCAACTTTCGGGAACCAGTGCGCTCTATGTAATTAAAGATATGTTGAGTTTTTCAGCACAGTCAAGTCAGGATAAGGTATAGTTTTGCTATGAAATGACTACCACTTTATTTGAAATTAAGACAAAATAGCTATAAATGCTTAACATTGCATAGTGGCTTTATTCCAGAAAACACATTTGAAGCAAGTGCATGTCTGCGTTTCTGTAGTATTCTTTCTTTCTCCACTCAGAAAAATACCAAAAATGCAAATGTTTCAGTAGACTAGACAAATATGCAATATCTTTACGATTTGATTTCCTAACACAATGGCTCTAATACGCATGTAATATTTGCCACTGGACGTTCGGCTGAAAAAATCAAATCAATCCACTGTTTTTTTCAGCAATCAGTGCACACGAAAAATTAAGTGCCGCATGAATAAAAGGAGATGTGAAGTATACGTCAGTGAGACAGCAACCCAACTACAGAAATAACCAAGAGACATCTAGAGGGAGACGTGTAATCTTCAACAATAGACAGGTGTCCTAAGACTCATAACAAAATGTCACATAAGTGCTATCAGATTTATATATTTTTTCAGCCAGCAGTATACACGGTCAATTAAGTGTAAAACAGAAGGAGAATCATATGTGGGTTATACGTCAATGGAACAGCAGCCAAACGACAGAAATACAAAAAAAAAAAACATATTGATGCAGACATATAGTCTTCGACAAATAGACAGGTGACCACACATTGTCAATATGACTCGCTCTTAATTGTCTCGATTCCACGAAAAATATATATAAATTCAACAGAGACATTCAAAGATCTGCTATTAACACTCAATTCTATAAATATAGGGGGAATTACCATTTCGATATGACATAAGACCGTTAACGACAACGTCCCCGACGTGGGACACACGCACACATTTAAGAAAATGTAACGGGGTTAATATACTAACGTTTTTGTGATATCTTTACCATCCCCCTTTTATCTTACAAAAATACTAGGAAAGATATAGGACTAGTAGTATCTAAGATTTAATCCCGTCGCCTCAACGTACGTACGGGTTGCACTCTGTCCCGTCGAGGGCTGAGTTCCCAACAGATCTAGACTGTAATCACCAGACTGCGGGTAGGTTACAAATCTTGCAAAGCAAACTTATATGTAAAAATTGTTTCCTGAAAAAGGTATAATAATACGGAAGTATTTCAAAGTTTTGCAAAATTTGTGTTTGTTATCAGGAAAAAGCCATGATAAAGACTCATTGTTTGATTGAGTCGTTGTCTAAATTTTTATGGAACTTTTCAATTTTTAATCTGTGCAGATCACAACTTCAAAATAGACGAAAAAGGGCAAAAACCCTGCAAACGTATATAATACGTATATAATACGTATATAACATTCCAGATTTTTGCCAATACCTTCAATGAGGAAATTTTGCTAATTGTGTACTATATAAGGGTTTCAAACCCTTTACATCGTATGCTTACCTCTGAAAGAAGAGGCTTATTTTGTTACGTGTTATGTATGGTAAACGATTTTTGTGTTTTTGTATTATTTTTGCTGTTTGCATTGTTTTGGTATTTTATTTTTTTTAAGAAAAGGGGGTGCCGTGAAACAGATTTTTTAAAAGGATAAACACCAGCCATAAAACGCGAAATATTTTTAATGTTTAGTAAATAAGTAACAACTTTTTGACACATAAAACGTACATATGAATAAAAGGAGATGCAAGGTATAACCAATAAAACAACAACACAAAACTGAACGGTACGAAATTTGCTGTTTTTACTTTATTGGATTCTCAGTTTAAATATACACAACTTTTCACGTGCAAGGAGTGGGGTTTTAAATTATGACGGCATTATAGTAAAGTATATTAGCAAAAAAACTTTGAATTGCAGAGAGAACGTCAATTTAGCCAATCGTCTAATGAAAAAAAAAAAACTGGGAGAGGATCTGAGAAATCGATCTACACTGCAGTGAAGAATCAAATGTTAACACTACCGAAGAAGCAGTTAAAGTGATTAAACCCAGACAGAATATTACAGAACAAAGACAATTGCATATTGAAAACGGCTCTTTTCAGAGTCGCAAAAACATTTCAAAAAGAATCTGACTATTGTTGATATAAAAACATATAATCACGAAAGAAGGAAAGTTTTTTTTTTTTTTTTTTTTTTTTTGTCATTTTGCTCTTTGTCTATTTTTTCCTAATTTCTTTTCGTCTCTACAAAATAAGTAAGACTTATGTAGAGTTGCGCTAATTTCCCCAAATTGTGTCTGCGTTAATGCCTTTTTTTTTGCTTGACACACAGAAGGTATATAATTCGGACCCGGTCACAAAGAACATACAAGAAAGTAGTACATATGTTAAACAAAATAATTCCTACGCATAGCTGTAACTGTGTCCAAAAGTAAAAAGAAAATGGATAATTAATTGGTATCACATGAAAGGCTCCACGTCTTGGGATCACTGTAGAACCCTTGATGAAAGTTTCTCATGAATAATAAAATAAATACATGAAATTATGATAGGGGGCATATTTGCCCTGTTGCTCAGATCAGAAGTACCTGTTTTAATACTAACCAACTTTCGGGAACCAGTGCGCTCTATGTAATTAAAGATATGTTGAGTTTTTCAGCACAGTCAAGTCAGGATAAGGTATAGTTTTGCTATGAAATGACTACCACTTTATTTGAAATTAAGACAAAATAGCTATAAATGCTTAACATTGCATAGTGGCTTTATTCCAGAAAACACATTTGAAGCAAGTGCATGTCTGCGTTTCTGTAGAATTCTTTCTTTCTCCACTCAGAAAAATACCAAAAATGCAAATGTTTCAGTAGACTAGACAAATATGCAATATCTTTACGATTTGATTTCCTAACACAATGGCTCTAATACGCATGTAATATTTGCCACTGGACGTTCGGCTGAAAAAATCAAATCAATCCACTGTTTTTTTCAGCAATCAGTGCACACGAAAAATTAAGTGCCGCATGAATAAAAGGAGATGTGAAGTATACGTCAGTGAGACATCAACCCAACTACAGAAATAACCAAGAGACATCTAGAGGGAGACGTGTAATCTTCAACAATAGACAGGTGTCCTAAGACTCATAACAAAATGTCACATAAGTGCTATCAGATTTATATATTTTTTCAGCCAGCAGTATACACGGTCAATTAAGTGTAAAACAGAAGGAGAATCATATGTGGGTTATACGTCAATGGAACAGCAGCCAAACGACAGAAATACAAAAAAAAAAAACATATTGATGCAGACATATAGTCTTCGACAAATAGACAGGTGACCACACATTGTCAATATGACTCGCTCTTAATTGTCTCGATTCCACGAAAAATATATATAAATTCAACAGAGACATTCAAAGATCTGCTATTAACACTCAATTCTATAAATATAGGGGGAATTACCATTTCGATATGACATAAGACCGTTAACGACAACGTCCCCGACGTGGGACACACGCACACATTTAAGAAAATGTAACGAGGTTAATATACTAACGTTTTTGTGATATCTTTACCATCCCCCTTTTATCTTACAAAAATACTAGGAAAGATATAGGACTAGTAGTATCTAAGATTTAATCCCGTCGCCTCAACGTACGTACGGGTTGCACTCTGTCCCGTCGAGGGCTGAGTTCCCAACAGATCTAGACTGTAATCACCAGACTGCGGGTAGGTTACAAATCTTGCAAAGCAAACTTATATGTAAAAATTGTTTCCTGAAAAAGGTATAATAATACGGAAGTATTTCAAAGTTTTGCAAAATTTGTGTTTGTTATCAGGAAAAAGCCATGATAAAGACTCATTGTTTGATTGAGTCGTTGTTTAATTTTTTTTGGAACTTTTCAATTTTTAATCTGTGCAGATCACAACTTCAAAATAGACGAAAAAGGGCAAAAACCCTGCAAACGTATATAATACGTATATAACATTCCAGATTTTTGCCAATACCTTCTCTGAGGAAATTTTGCTAATTGTGTACTATATAAGGGTTTCAAACCCTTTACATCGTATGCTTACCTCTGAAAGAAGAGGCTTATTTTGTTACGTGTTATGTATGGTAAACGATTTTTTGTGTTTTTGTATTATTTTTGCTGTTTGCATTGTTTTGGTATTTTATTTTTTTTAAGAAAAGGGGGTGCCGTGAAACAGATTTTTTAAAAGGATAAACACCAGCCATAAAACGTGAAATATTTTTAATGTTTAGTAAATAAGTAACAACTTTTTGACACATAAAACGTACATATGAATAAAAGGAGATGCAAGGTATAACCAATAAAACAACAACACAAAACTGAACGGTACGAAATTTGCTGTTTTTACTTTATTGGATTCTCAGTTAAAATATACACAACTTTTCACGTGCAAGGAGTGGGGTTTTAAATTATGACGGCATTATAGTAAAGTATATTAGCAAAAAAACTTTGAATTGCAGAGAGAACGTCAATTTAGCCAATCGTCTAATGAAAAAAAAAAAAAAAACTGGGAGAGGATCTGAGAAATCGATCTACACTGCAGTGAAGAATCAAATGTTAACACTACCGAAGAAGCAGTTAAAGTGATTAAATCCAGACAGAATATTACAGAACAAAGACAATTGCATATTGAAAACAGATCTTTTCAGAGTCGCAAAAACATTTCAATAAGAATCTGACTATTGTTGATATAAAAACATATAATCACGAAAGAAGGAAAGTTTTTTTTTTTTTTTTTTTTTGTCATTTTGCTCTTCGTCTATTTTTTCCTAATTTCTTTTCGTCTCTAGAAAATGAGTAAGACTTATGTAGAGTTGCGCTAATTTCCCCAAATTGTGTCTGCGTTAATGCCTTTTTTTTTTGCTTGACACACAGAAGTTATATAATTCGGACCCGGTCACAAAGAACATACAAGAAAGTAGTACATATGTTAAACAAAATAATTCCTACGCATAGCTGTACCTGTGTCCAAAAGTAAAAAGAAAATGGATAATTAATTGGTATCACATGAAAGGCTCCACGTCTTGGGATCACTGTAGAACCCTTGATGAAAGTTTCTCATGAATAATAAAATAAATACATGAAATTATGATAGGGGGCATATTTGCCCTGTTGCTCAGATCAGAAGTACCTGTTTTAATACTAACCAACTTTCGGGAACCAGTGCGCTCTATGTAATTAAAGATATGTTGAGTTTTTCAGCACAGTCAAGTCAGGATAAGGTATAGTTTTGCTATGAAATGACTACCACTTTATTTGAAATTAAGACAAAATAGCTATAAATGCTTAACATTGCATAGTGGCTTTATTCCAGAAAACACATTTGAAGCAAGTGCATGTCTGCGTTTCTGTAGTATTCTTTCTTTCTCCACTCAGAAAAATACCAAAAATGCAAATGTTTCAGTAGACTAGACAAATATGCAATATCTTTACGATTTGATTTCCTAACACAATGGCTCTAATACGCATGTAATATTTGCCACTGGACGTTCGGCTGAAAAAATCAAATCAATCCACTGTTTTTTTCAGCAATCAGTGCACACGAAAAATTAAGTGCCGCATGAATAAAAGGAGATGTGAAGTATACGTCAGTGAGACAGCAACCCAACTACAGAAATAACCAAGAGACATCTAGAGGGAGACGTGTAATCTTCAACAATAGACAGGTGTCCTAAGACTCATAACAAAATGTCACATAAGTGCTATCAGATTTATATATTTTTTCAGCCAGCAGTATACACGGTCAATTAAGTGTAAAACAGAAGGAGAATCATATGTGGGTTATACGTCAATGGAACAGCAGCCAAACGACAGAAATACAAAAAAAAAAACATATTGATGCAGACATATAGTCTTCGACAAATAGACAGGTGACCACACATTGTCAATATGACTCGCTCTTAATTGTCTCGATTCCACGAAAAATATATATAAATTCAACAGAGACATTCAAAGATCTGCTATTAACACTCAATTCTATAAATATAGGGGGAATTACCATTTCGATATGACATAAGACCGTTAACGACAACGTCCCCGACGTGGGACACACGCACACATTTAAGAAAATGTAACGAGGTTAATATACTAACGTTTTTGTGATATCTTTACCATCCCCCTTTTATCTTACAAAAATACTAGGAAAGATATAGGACTAGTAGTATCTAAGATTTAATCCCGTCGCCTCAACGTACGTACGGGTTGCACTCTGTCCCGTCGAGGGCTGAGTTCCCAACAGATCTAGACTGTAATCACCAGACTGCGGGTAGGTTACAAATCTTGCAAAGCAAACTTATATGTAAAAATTGTTTCCTGAAAAAGGTATAATAATACGGAAGTATTTCAAAGTTTTGCAAAATTTGTGTTTGTTATCAGGAAAAAGCCATGATAAAGACTCATTGTTTGATTGAGTCGTTGTTTAATTTTTTTTGGAACTTTTCAATTTTTAATCTGTGCAGATCACAACTTCAAAATAGACGAAAAAGGGCAAAAACCCTGCAAACGTATATAATACGTATATAACATTCCAGATTTTTGCCAATACCTTCTCTGAGGAAATTTTGCTAATTGTGTACTATATAAGGGTTTCAAACCCTTTACATCGTATGCTTACCTCTGAAAGAAGAGGCTTATTTTGTTACGTGTTATGTATGGTAAACGATTTTTTGTGTTTTTGTATTATTTTTGCTGTTTGCATTGTTTTGGTATTTTATTTTTTTTAAGAAAAGGGGGTGCCGTGAAACAGATTTTTTAAAAGGATAAACACCAGCCATAAAACGTGAAATATTTTTAATGTTTAGTAAATAAGTAACAACTTTTTGACACATAAAACGTACATATGAATAAAAGGAGATGCAAGGTATAACCAATAAAACAACAACACAAAACTGAACGGTACGAAATTTGCTGTTTTTACTTTATTGGATTCTCAGTTAAAATATACACAACTTTTCACGTGCAAGGAGTGGGGTTTTAAATTATGACGGCATTATAGTAAAGTATATTAGCAAAAAAACTTTGAATTGCAGAGAGAACGTCAATTTAGCCAATCGTCTAATGAAAAAAAAAAAAAAAACTGGGAGAGGATCTGAGAAATCGATCTACACTGCAGTGAAGAATCAAATGTTAACACTACCGAAGAAGCAGTTAAAGTGATTAAATCCAGACAGAATATTACAGAACAAAGACAATTGCATATTGAAAACGGCTCTTTTCAGAGTCGCAAAAACATTTCAATAAGAATCTGACTATTGTTGATATAAAAACATATAATCACGAAAGAAGGAAAGTTTTTTTTTTTTTTTTTTTTTGTCATTTTGCTCTTCGTCTATTTTTTCCTAATTTCTTTTCGTCTCTAGAAAATGAGTAAGACTTATGTAGAGTTGCGCTAATTTCCCCAAATTGTGTCTGCGTTAATGCCTTTTTTTTTTGCTTGACACACAGAAGTTATATAATTCGGACCCGGTCACAAAGAACATACAAGAAAGTAGTACATATGTTAAACAAAATAATTCCTACGCATAGCTGTACCTGTGTCCAAAAGTAAAAAGAAAATGGATAATTAATTGGTATCACATGAAAGGCTCCACGTCTTGGGATCACTGTAGAACCCTTGATGAAAGTTTCTCATGAATAATAAAATAAATACATGAAATTATGATAGGGGGCATATTTGCCCTGTTGCTCAGATCAGAAGTACCTGTTTTAATACTAACCAACTTTCGGGAACCAGTGCGCTCTATGTAATTAAAGATATGTTGAGTTTTTCAGCACAGTCAAGTCAGGATAAGGTATAGTTTTGCTATGAAATGACTACCACTTTATTTGAAATTAAGACAAAATAGCTATAAATGCTTAACATTGCATAGTGGCTTTATTCCAGAAAACACATTTGAAGCAAGTGCATGTCTGCGTTTCTGTAGAATTCTTTCTTTCTCCACTCAGAAAAATACCAAAAATGCAAATGTTTCAGTAGACTAGACAAATATGCAATATCTTTACGATTTGATTTCCTAACACAATGGCTCTAATACGCATGTAATATTTGCCACTGGACGTTCGGCTGAAAAAATCAAATCAATCCACTGTTTTTTTCAGCAATCAGTGCACACGAAAAATTAAGTGCCGCATGAATAAAAGGAGATGTGAAGTATACGTCAGTGAGACAGCAACCCAACTACAGAAATAACCAAGAGACATCTAGAGGGAGACGTGTAATCTTCAACAATAGACAGGTGTCCTAAGACTCATAACAAAATGTCACATAAGTGCTATCAGATTTATATATTTTTTCAGCCAGCAGTATACACGGTCAATTAAGTGTAAAACAGAAGGAGAATCATATGTGGGTTATACGTCAATGGAACAGCAGCCAAACGACAGAAATACAAAAAAAAAAAACATATTGATGCAGACATATAGTCTTCGACAAATAGACAGGTGACCACACATTGTCAATATGACTCGCTCTTAATTGTCTCGATTCCACGAAAAATATATATAAATTCAACAGAGACATTCAAAGATCTGCTATTAACACTCAATTCTATAAATATAGGGGGAATTACCATTTCGATATGACATAAGACTGTTAACGACAACGTCCCCGACGTGGGACACACGCACACATTTAAGAAAATGTAACGAGGTTAATATACTAACGTTTTTGTGATATCTTTACCATCCCCCTTTTATCTTACAAAAATACTAGGAAAGATATAGGACTAGTAGTATCTAAGATTTAATCCCGTCGCCTCAACGTACGTACGGGTTGCACTCTGTCCCGTCGAGGGCTGAGTTCCCAACAGATCTAGACTGTAATCACCAGACTGCGGGTAGGTTACAAATCTTGCAAAGCAAACTTATATGTAAAAATTGTTTCCTGAAAAAGGTATAATAATACGGAAGTATTTCAAAGTTTTGCAAAATTTGTGTTTGTTATCAGGAAAAAGCCATGATAAAGACTCATTGTTTGATTGAGTCGTTGTTTAATTTTTTTTGGAACTTTTCAATTTTTAATCTGTGCAGATCACAACTTCAAAATAGACGAAAAAGGGCAAAAACCCTGCAAACGTATATAATACGTATATAACATTCCAGATTTTTGCCAATACCTTCTCTGAGGAAATTTTGCTAATTGTGTACTATATAAGGGTTTCAAACCCTTTACATCGTATGCTTACCTCTGAAAGAAGAGGCTTATTTTGTTACGTGTTATGTATGGTAAACGATTTTTTGTGTTTTTGTATTATTTTTGCTGTTTGCATTGTTTTGGTATTTTATTTTTTTTAAGAAAAGGGGGTGCCGTGAAACAGATTTTTTAAAAGGATAAACACCAGCCATAAAACGTGAAATATTTTTAATGTTTAGTAAATAAGTAACAACTTTTTGACACATAAAACGTACATATGAATAAAAGGAGATGCAAGGTATAACCAATAAAACAACAACACAAAACTGAACGGTACGAAATTTGCTGTTTTTACTTTATTGGATTCTCAGTTAAAATATACACAACTTTTCACGTGCAAGGAGTGGGGTTTTAAATTATGACGGCATTATAGTAAAGTATATTAGCAAAAAAACTTTGAATTGCAGAGAGAACGTCAATTTAGCCAATCGTCTAATGAAAAAAAAAAAAAAAAACTGGGAGAGGATCTGAGAAATCGATCTACACTGCAGTGAAGAATCAAATGTTAACACTACCGAAGAAGCAGTTAAAGTGATTAAATCCAGACAGAATATTACAGAACAAAGACAATTGCATATTGAAAACGGCTCTTTTCAGAGTCGCAAAAACATTTCAATAAGAATCTGACTATTGTTGATATAAAAACATATAATCACGAAAGAAGGAAAGTTTTTTTTTTTTTTTTTTTTTGTCATTTTGCTCTTCGTCTATTTTTTCCTAATTTCTTTTCGTCTCTAGAAAATGAGTAAGACTTATGTAGAGTTGCGCTAATTTCCCCAAATTGTGTCTGCGTTAATGCCTTTTTTTTTTGCTTGACACACAGAAGTTATATAATTCGGACCCGGTCACAAAGAACATACAAGAAAGTAGTACATATGTTAAACAAAATAATTCCTACGCATAGCTGTACCTGTGTCCAAAAGTAAAAAGAAAATGGATAATTAATTGGTATCACATGAAAGGCTCCACGTCTTGGGATCACTGTAGAACCCTTGATGAAAGTTTCTCATAAATAATAAAATAAATACATGAAATTATGATAGGGGGCATATTTGCCCTGTTGCTCAGATCAGAAGTACCTGTTTTAATACTAACCAACTTTCGGGAACCAGTGCGCTCTATGTAATTAAAGATATGTTGAGTTTTTCAGCACAGTCAAGTCAGGATAAGGTATAGTTTTGCTATGAAATGACTACCACTTTATTTGAAATTAAGACAAAATAGCTATAAATGCTTAACATTGCATAGTGGCTTTATTCCAGAAAACACATTTGAAGCAAGTGCATGTCTGCGTTTCTGTAGAATTCTTTCTTTCTCCACTCAGAAAAATACCAAAAATGCAAATGTTTCAGTAGACTAGACAAATATGCAATATCTTTACGATTTGATTTCCTAACACAATGGCTCTAATACGCATGTAATATTTGCCACTGGACGTTCGGCTGAAAAAATCAAATCAATCCACTGTTTTTTTCAGCAATCAGTGCACACGAAAAATTAAGTGCCGCATGAATAAAAGGAGATGTGAAGTATACGTCAGTGAGACAGCAACCCAACTACAGAAATAACCAAGAGACATCTAGAGGGAGACGTGTAATCTTCAACAATAGACAGGTGTCCTAAGACTCATAACAAAATGTCACATAAGTGCTATCAGATTTATATATTTTTTCAGCCAGCAGTATACACGGTCAATTAAGTGTAAAACAGAAGGAGAATCATATGTGGGTTATACGTCAATGGAACAGCAGCCAAACGACAGAAATACAAAAAAAAAAAACATATTGATGCAGACATATAGTCTTCGACAAATAGACAGGTGACCACACATTGTCAATATGACTCGCTCTTAATTGTCTCGATTCCACGAAAAATATATATAAATTCAACAGAGACATTCAAAGATCTGCTATTAACACTCAATTCTATAAATATAGGGGGAATTACCATTTCGATATGACATAAGACTGTTAACGACAACGTCCCCGACGTGGGACACACGCACACATTTAAGAAAATGTAACGAGGTTAATATACTAACGTTTTTGTGATATCTTTACCATCCCCCTTTTATCTTACAAAAATACTAGGAAAGATATAGGACTAGTAGTATCTAAGATTTAATCCCGTCGCCTCAACGTACGTACGGGTTGCACTCTGTCCCGTCGAGGGCTGAGTTCCCAACAGATCTAGACTGTAATCACCAGACTGCGGGTAGGTTACAAATCTTGCAAAGCAAACTTATATGTAAAAATTGTTTCCTGAAAAAGGTATAATAATACGGAAGTATTTCAAAGTTTTGCAAAATTTGTGTTTGTTATCAGGAAAAAGCCATGATAAAGACTCATTGTTTGATTGAGTCGTTGTTTAATTTTTTTTGGAACTTTTCAATTTTTAATCTGTGCAGATCACAACTTCAAAATAGACGAAAAAGGGCAAAAACCCTGCAAACGTATATAATACGTATATAACATTCCAGATTTTTGCCAATACCTTCTCTGAGGAAATTTTGCTAATTGTGTACTATATAAGGGTTTCAAACCCTTTACATCGTATGCTTACCTCTGAAAGAAGAGGCTTATTTTGTTACGTGTTATGTATGGTAAACGATTTTTTGTGTTTTTGTATTATTTTTGCTGTTTGCATTGTTTTGGTATTTTATTTTTTTTAAGAAAAGGGGGTGCCGTGAAACAGATTTTTTAAAAGGATAAACACCAGCCATAAAACGTGAAATATTTTTAATGTTTAGTAAATAAGTAACAACTTTTTGACACATAAAACGTACATATGAATAAAAGGAGATGCAAGGTATAACCAATAAAACAACAACACAAAACTGAACGGTACGAAATTTGCTGTTTTTACTTTATTGGATTCTCAGTTAAAATATACACAACTTTTCACGTGCAAGGAGTGGTGTTTTAAATTATGACGGCATTATAGTAAAGTATATTAGCAAAAAAACTTTGAATTGCAGAGAGAACGTCAATTTAGCCAATCGTCTAATGAAAAAAAAAAAAAAAAACTGGGAGAGGATCTGAGAAATCGATCTACACTGCAGTGAAGAATCAAATGTTAACACTACCGAAGAAGCAGTTAAAGTGATTAAATCCAGACAGAATATTACAGAACAAAGACAATTGCATATTGAAAACGGCTCTTTTCAGAGTCGCAAAAACATTTCAATAAGAATCTGACTATTGTTGATATAAAAACATATAATCACGAAAGAAGGAAAGTTTTTTTTTTTTTTTTTTTTTGTCATTTTGCTCTTCGTCTATTTTTTCCTAATTTCTTTTCGTCTCTAGAAAATGAGTAAGACTTATGTAGAGTTGCGCTAATTTCCCCAAATTGTGTCTGCGTTAATGCCTTTTTTTTTTGCTTGACACACAGAAGTTATATAATTCGGACCCGGTCACAAAGAACATACAAGAAAGTAGTACATATGTTAAACAAAATAATTCCTACGCATAGCTGTACCTGTGTCCAAAAGTAAAAAGAAAATGGATAATTAATTGGTATCACATGAAAGGCTCCACGTCTTGGGATCACTGTAGAACCCTTGATGAAAGTTTCTCATAAATAATAAAATAAATACATGAAATTATGATAGGGGGCATATTTGCCCTGTTGCTCAGATCAGAAGTACCTGTTTTAATACTAACCAACTTTCGGGAACCAGTGCGCTCTATGTAATTAAAGATATGTTGAGTTTTTCAGCACAGTCAAGTCAGGATAAGGTATAGTTTTGCTATGAAATGACTACCACTTTATTTGAAATTAAGACAAAATAGCTATAAATGCTTAACATTGCATAGTGGCTTTATTCCAGAAAACACATTTGAAGCAAGTGCATGTCTGCGTTTCTGTAGAATTCTTTCTTTCTCCACTCAGAAAAATACCAAAAATGCAAATGTTTCAGTAGACTAGACAAATATGCAATATCTTTACGATTTGATTTCCTAACACAATGGCTCTAATACGCATGTAATATTTGCCACTGGACGTTCGGCTGAAAAAATCAAATCAATCCACTGTTTTTTTCAGCAATCAGTGCACACGAAAAATTAAGTGCCGCATGAATAAAAGGAGATGTGAAGTATACGTCAGTGAGACAGCAACCCAACTACAGAAATAACCAAGAGACATCTAGAGGGAGACGTGTAATCTTCAACAATAGACAGGTGTCCTAAGACTCATAACAAAATGTCACATAAGTGCTATCAGATTTATATATTTTTTCAGCCAGCAGTATACACGGTCAATTAAGTGTAAAACAGAAGGAGAATCATATGTGGGTTATACGTCAATGGAACAGCAGCCAAACGACAGAAATACAAAAAAAAAAAACATATTGATGCAGACATATAGTCTTCGACAAATAGACAGGTGACCACACATTGTCAATATGACTCGCTCTTAATTGTCTCGATTCCACGAAAAATATATATAAATTCAACAGAGACATTCAAAGATCTGCTATTAACACTCAATTCTATAAATATAGGGGGAATTACCATTTCGATATGACATAAGACCGTTAACGACAACGTCCCCGACGTGGGACACACGCACACATTTAAGAAAATGTAACGAGGTTAATATACTAACGTTTTTGTGATATCTTTACCATCCCCCTTTTATCTTACAAAAATACTAGGAAAGATATAGGACTAGTAGTATCTAAGATTTAATCCCGTCGCCTCAACGTACGTACGGGTTGCACTCTGTCCCGTCGAGGGCTGAGTTCCCAACAGATCTAGACTGTAATCACCAGACTGCGGGTAGGTTACAAATCTTGCAAAGCAAACTTATATGTAAAAATTGTTTCCTGAAAAAGGTATAATAATACGGAAGTATTTCAAAGTTTTGCAAAATTTGTGTTTGTTATCAGGAAAAAGCCATGATAAAGACTCATTGTTTGATTGAGTCGTTGTTTAATTTTTTTTGGAACTTTTCAATTTTTAATCTGTGCAGATCACAACTTCAAAATAGACGAAAAAGGGCAAAAACCCTGCAAACGTATATAATACGTATATAACATTCCAGATTTTTGCCAATACCTTCTCTGAGGAAATTTTGCTAATTGTGTACTATATAAGGGTTTCAAACCCTTTACATCGTATGCTTACCTCTGAAAGAAGAGGCTTATTTTGTTACGTGTTATGTATGGTAAACGATTTTTTGTGTTTTTGTATTATTTTTGCTGTTTGCATTGTTTTGGTATTTTATTTTTTTTAAGAAAAGGGGGTGCCGTGAAACGGATTTTTTAAAAGGATAAACACCAGCCATAAAACGTGAAATATTTTTAATGTTTAGTAAATAAGTAACAACTTTTTGACACATAAAACGTACATATGAATAAAAGGAGATGCAAGGTATAACCAATAAAACAACAACACAAAACTGAACGGTACGAAATTTGCTGTTTTTACTTTATTGGATTCTCAGTTAAAATATACACAACTTTTCACGTGCAAGGAGTGGGGTTTTAAATTATGACGGCATTATAGTAAAGTATATTAGCAAAAAAACTTTGAATTGCAGAGAGAACGTCAATTTAGCCAATCGTCTAATGAAAAAAAAAAAAAAAACTGGGAGAGGATCTGAGAAATCGATCTACACTGCAGTGAAGAATCAAATGTTAACACTACCGAAGAAGCAGTTAAAGTGATTAAATCCAGACAGAATATTACAGAACAAAGACAATTGCATATTGAAAACGGCTCTTTTCAGAGTCGCAAAAACATTTCAATAAGAATCTGACTATTGTTGATATAAAAACATATAATCACGAAAGAAGGAAAGTTTTTTTTTTTTTTTTTTTTTGTCATTTTGCTCTTCGTCTATTTTTTCCTAATTTCTTTTCGTCTCTAGAAAATGAGTAAGACTTATGTAGAGTTGCGCTAATTTCCCCAAATTGTGTCTGCGTTAATGCCTTTTTTTTTTGCTTGACACACAGAAGTTATATAATTCGGACCCGGTCACAAAGAACATACAAGAAAGTAGTACATATGTTAAACAAAATAATTCCTACGCATAGCTGTACCTGTGTCCAAAAGTAAAAAGAAAATGGATAATTAATTGGTATCACATGAAAGGCTCCACGTCTTGGGATCACTGTAGAACCCTTGATGAAAGTTTCTCATGAATAATAAAATAAATACATGAAATTATGATAGGGGGCATATTTGCCCTGTTGCTCAGATCAGAAGTACCTGTTTTAATACTAACCAACTTTCGGGAACCAGTGCGCTCTATGTAATTAAAGATATGTTGAGTTTTTCAGCACAGTCAAGTCAGGATAAGGTATAGTTTTGCTATGAAATGACTACCACTTTATTTGAAATTAAGACAAAATAGCTATAAATGCTTAACATTGCATAGTGGCTTTATTCCAGAAAACACATTTGAAGCAAGTGCATGTCTGCGTTTCTGTAGAATTCTTTCTTTCTCCACTCAGAAAAATACCAAAAATGTTTCAGTAGACTAGACAAATATGCAATATCTTTACGATTTGATTTCCTAACACAATGGCTCTAATACGCATGTAATATTTGCCACTGGACGTTCGGCTGAAAAATCAAATCAATCCACTGTTTTTTTCAGCCATCAGTGCACACGAAAAATTAAGTGCCGCATGAATAAAAGGAGATGTGAAGTATACGTCAGTGAGACAGCAACCCAACTACAGAAATAACCAAAAGACATCTAGAGGGAGACGTGTAATCTTCAACAATAGACAGGTGTCCTAAGACTCATAACAATATGTCACATAAGTGCTATCAGATTTATATATTTTTTCAGCCAGCAGTATACACAGTCAATTAAGTGTAAAATAGAAGGAGAATCATATGTGGGTTATACGTCAATGGAACAGCAGCCAAACGACAGAAATAACAAAAAAAACCATATTGATGCAGACATATAGTCTTCGACAAATAGACAGGTGACCACACATTGTCAATATGACTCGCTCTTAATTGTCTCGATTCCACGAAAAATATATATAAATTCAACAGAGACATTCAAAGATCTGCTATTAACACTCAATTCTATAAATATAGGGGGAATTACCATTTCGATATGACATAAGACCGTTAACGACAACGTCCCCGACGTGGGACACACGCACACATTTAAGAAAATGTAACGGGGTTAATATACTAACGTTTTTGTGATATCTTTACCATCCCCCTTTTATCTTACAAAAATACTAGGAAAGATATAGGACTAGTAGTATCTAAGATTTAATCCCGTCGCCTCAACGTACGTACGGGTTGCACTCTGTCCCGTCGAGGGCTGAGTTCCCAACAGATCTAGACTGTAATCACTAGACTGCGGGTAGGTTACAAATCTTGCAAAGCAAACTTATATGTAAAAATTGTTTCCTGAAAAAGGTATAATAATACGGAAGTATTTCAAAGTTTTGCAAAATTTGTGTTTGTTATCAGGAAAAAGCCATGATAAAGACTCATTGTTTGATTGAGTCGTTGTTTAATTTTTTTTGGAACTTTTCAATTTTTAATCTGTGCAGATCACAACTTCAAAATAGACGAAAAAGGGCAAAAACCCTGCAAACGTATATAATACGTATATAACATTCCAGATTTTTGCCAATACCTTCTCTGAGGAAATTTTGCTAATTGTGTACTATATAAGGGTTTCAAACCCTTTACATCGTATGCTTACCTCTGAAAGAAGAGGCTTATTTTGTTACGTGTTATGTATGGTAAACGATTTTTTGTGTTTTTGTATTATTTTTGCTGTTTGCATTGTTTTGGTATTTTATTTTTTTTAAGAAAAGGGGGTGCCGTGAAACAGATTTTTTAAAAGGATAAACACCAGCCATAAAACGTGAAATATTTTTAATGTTTAGTAAATAAGTAACAACTTTTTGACACATAAAACGTACATATGAATAAAAGGAGATGCAAGGTATAACCAATAAAACAACAACACAAAACTGAACGGTACGAAATTTGCTGTTTTTACTTTATTGGATTCTCAGTTAAAATATACACAACTTTTCACGTGCAAGGAGTGGGGTTTTAAATTATGACGGCATTATAGTAAAGTATATTAGCAAAAAAACTTTGAATTGCAGAGAGAACGTCAATTTAGACAATCGTCTAATGAAAAAAAAAAAAAAAACTGGGAGAGGATCTGAGAAATCGATCTACACTGCAGTGAAGAATCAAATGTTAACACTACCGAAGAAGCAGTTAAAGTGATTAAATCCAGACAGAATATAACAGAACAAAGACAATTGCATATTGAAAACGGCTCTTTTCAGAGTCGCAAAAACATTTCAATAAGAATCTGACTATTGTTGATATAAAAACATATAATCACGAAAGAAGGAAAGTTTTTTTTTTTTTTTTTTTTGTCATTTTGCTCTTCGTCTATTTTTTCCTAATTTCTTTTCGTCTCTAGAAAATGAGTAAGACTTATGTAGAGTTGCGCTAATTTCCCCAAATTGTGTCTGCGTTAATGCCTTTTTTTTTTGCTTGACACACAGAAGTTATATAATTCGGACCCGGTCACAAAGAACATACAAGAAAGTAGTACATATGTTAAACAAAATAATTCCTACGCATAGCTGTACCTGTGTCCAAAAGTAAAAAGAAAATGGATAATTAATTGGTATCACATGAAAGGCTCCACGTCTTGGGATCACTGTAGAACCCTTGATGAAAGTTTCTCATGAATAATAAAATAAATACATGAAATTATGATAGGGGGCATATTTGCCCTGTTGCTCAGATCAGAAGTACCTGTTTTAATACTAACCAACTTTCGGGAACCAGTGCGCTCTATGTAATTAAAGATATGTTGAGTTTTTCAGCACAGTCAAGTCAGGATAAGGTATAGTTTTGCTATGAAATGACTACCACTTTATTTGAAATTAAGACAAAATAGCTATAAATGCTTAACATTGCATAGTGGCTTTATTCCAGAAAACACATTTGAAGCAAGTGCATGTCTGCGTTTCTGTAGAATTCTTTCTTTCTCCACTCAGAAAAATACCAAAAATGTTTCAGTAGACTAGACAAATATGCAATATCTTTACGATTTGATTTCCTAACACAATGGCTCTAATACGCATGTAATATTTGCCACTGGACGTTCGGCTGAAAAATCAAATCAATCCACTGTTTTTTTCAGCCATCAGTGCACACGAAAAATTAAGTGCCGCATGAATAAAAGGAGATGTGAAGTATACGTCAGTGAGACAGCAACCCAACTACAGAAATAACCAAAAGACATCTAGAGGGAGACGTGTAATCTTCAACAATAGACAGGTGTCCTAAGACTCATAACAATATGTCACATAAGTGCTATCAGATTTATATATTTTTTCAGCCAGCAGTATACACAGTCAATTAAGTGTAAAATAGAAGGAGAATCATATGTGGGTTATACGTCAATGGAACAGCAGCCAAACGACAGAAATAACAAAAAAAACCATATTGATGCAGACATATAGTCTTCGACAAATAGACAGGTGACCACACATTGTCAATATGACTCGCTCTTAATTGTCTCGATTCCACGAAAAATATATATAAATTCAACAGAGACATTCAAAGATCTGCTATTAACACTCAATTCTATAAATATAGGGGGAATTACCATTTCGATATGACATAAGACCGTTAACGACAACGTCCCCGACGTGGGACACACGCACACATTTAAGAAAATGTAACGGGGTTAATATACTAACGTTTTTGTGATATCTTTACCATCCCCCTTTTATCTTACAAAAATACTAGGAAAGATATAGGACTAGTAGTATCTAAGATTTAATCCCGTCGCCTCAACGTACGTACGGGTTGCACTCTGTCCCGTCGAGGGCTGAGTTCCCAACAGATCTAGACTGTAATCACTAGACTGCGGGTAGGTTACAAATCTTGCAAAGCAAACTTATATGTAAAAATTGTTTCCTGAAAAAGGTATAATAATACGGAAGTATTTCAAAGTTTTGCAAAATTTGTGTTTGTTATCAGGAAAAAGCCATGATAAAGACTCATTGTTTGATTGAGTCGTTGTTTAATTTTTTTTGGAACTTTTCAATTTTTAATCTGTGCAGATCACAACTTCAAAATAGACGAAAAAGGGCAAAAACCCTGCAAACGTATATAATACGTATATAACATTCCAGATTTTTGCCAATACCTTCTCTGAGGAAATTTTGCTAATTGTGTACTATATAAGGGTTTCAAACCCTTTACATCGTATGCTTACCTCTGAAAGAAGAGGCTTATTTTGTTACGTGTTATGTATGGTAAACGATTTTTTGTGTTTTTGTATTATTTTTGCTGTTTGCATTGTTTTGGTATTTTATTTTTTTTAAGAAAAGGGGGTGCCGTGAAACAGATTTTTTAAAAGGATAAACACCAGCCATAAAACGTGAAATATTTTTAATGTTTAGTAAATAAGTAACAACTTTTTGACACATAAAACGTACATATGAATAAAAGGAGATGCAAGGTATAACCAATAAAACAACAACACAAAACTGAACGGTACGAAATTTGCTGTTTTTACTTTATTGGATTCTCAGTTAAAATATACACAACTTTTCACGTGCAAGGAGTGGGGTTTTAAATTATGACGGCATTATAGTAAAGTATATTAGCAAAAAAACTTTGAATTGCAGAGAGAACGTCAATTTAGACAATCGTCTAATGAAAAAAAAAAAAAAAAACTGGGAGAGGATCTGAGAAATCGATCTACACTGCAGTGAAGAATCAAATGTTAACACTACCGAAGAAGCAGTTAAAGTGATTAAATCCAGACAGAATATAACAGAACAAAGACAATTGCATATTGAAAACGGCTCTTTTCAGAGTCGCAAAAACATTTCAATAAGAATCTGACTATTGTTGATATAAAAACATATAATCACGAAAGAAGGAAAGTTTTTTTTTTTTTTTTTTTTGTCATTTTGCTCTTCGTCTATTTTTTCCTAATTTCTTTTCGTCTCTAGAAAATGAGTAAGACTTATGTAGAGTTGCGCTAATTTCCCCAAATTGTGTCTGCGTTAATGCCTTTTTTTTTTGCTTGACACACAGAAGTTATATAATTCGGACCCGGTCACAAAGAACATACAAGAAAGTAGTACATATGTTAAACAAAATAATTCCTACGCATAGCTGTACCTGTGTCCAAAAGTAAAAAGAAAATGGATAATTAATTGGTATCACATGAAAGACTCCACGTCTTGGGATCACTGTAGAACCCTTGATGAAAGTTTCTCATGAATAATAAAATAAATACATGAAATTATGATAGGGGGCATATTTGCCCTGTTGCTCAGATCAGAAGTACCTGTTTTAATACTAACCAACTTTCGGGAACCAGTGCGCTCTATGTAATTAAAGATATGTTGAGTTTTTCAGCACAGTCAAGTCAGGATAAGGTATAGTTTTGCTATGAAATGACTACCACTTTATTTGAAATTAAGACAAAATAGCTATAAATGCTTAACATTGCATAGTGGCTTTATTCCAGAAAACACATTTGAAGCAAGTGCATGTCTGCGTTTCTGTAGAATTCTTTCTTTCTCCACTCAGAAAAATACCAAAAATGTTTCAGTAGACTAGACAAATATGCAATATCTTTACGATTTGATTTCCTAACACAATGGCTCTAATACGCATGTAATATTTGCCACTGGACGTTCGGCTGAAAAATCAAATCAATCCACTGTTTTTTTCAGCCATCAGTGCACACGAAAAATTAAGTGCCGCATGAATAAAAGGAGATGTGAAGTATACGTCAGTGAGACAGCAACCCAACTACAGAAATAACCAAAAGACATCTAGAGGGAGACGTGTAATCTTCAACAATAGACAGGTGTCCTAAGACTCATAACAATATGTCACATAAGTGCTATCAGATTTATATATTTTTTCAGCCAGCAGTATACACAGTCAATTAAGTGTAAAATAGAAGGAGAATCATATGTGGGTTATACGTCAATGGAACAGCAGCCAAACGACAGAAATAACAAAAAAAACCATATTGATGCAGACATATAGTCTTCGACAAATAGACAGGTGACCACACATTGTCAATATGACTCGCTCTTAATTGTCTCGATTCCACGAAAAATATATATAAATTCAACAGAGACATTCAAAGATCTGCTATTAACACTCAATTCTATAAATATAGGGGGAATTACCATTTCGATATGACATAAGACCGTTAACGACAACGTCCCCGACGTGGGACACACGCACACATTTAAGAAAATGTAACGGGGTTAATATACTAACGTTTTTGTGATATCTTTACCATCCCCCTTTTATCTTACAAAAATACTAGGAAAGATATAGGACTAGTAGTATCTAAGATTTAATCCCGTCGCCTCAACGTACGTACGGGTTGCACTCTGTCCCGTCGAGGGCTGAGTTCCCAACAGATCTAGACTGTAATCACTAGACTGCGGGTAGGTTACAAATCTTGCAAAGCAAACTTATATGTAAAAATTGTTTCCTGAAAAAGGTATAATAATACGGAAGTATTTCAAAGTTTTGCAAAATTTGTGTTTGTTATCAGGAAAAAGCCATGATAAAGACTCATTGTTTGATTGAGTCGTTGTTTAATTTTTTTTGGAACTTTTCAATTTTTAATCTGTGCAGATCACAACTTCAAAATAGACGAAAAAGGGCAAAAACCCTGCAAACGTATATAATACGTATATAACATTCCAGATTTTTGCCAATACCTTCTCTGAGGAAATTTTGCTAATTGTGTACTATATAAGGGTTTCAAACCCTTTACATCGTATGCTTACCTCTGAAAGAAGAGGCTTATTTTGTTACGTGTTATGTATGGTAAACGATTTTTTGTGTTTTTGTATTATTTTTGCTGTTTGCATTGTTTTGGTATTTTATTTTTTTTAAGAAAAGGGGGTGCCGTGAAACAGATTTTTTAAAAGGATAAACACCAGCCATAAAACGTGAAATATTTTTAATGTTTAGTAAATAAGTAACAACTTTTTGACACATAAAACGTACATATGAATAAAAGGAGATGCAAGGTATAACCAATAAAACAACAACACAAAACTGAACGGTACGAAATTTGCTGTTTTTACTTTATTGGATTCTCAGTTAAAATATACACAACTTTTCAGGTGCAAGGAGTGGGGTTTTAAATTATGACGGCATTATAGTAAAGTATATTAGCAAAAAAACTTTGAATTGCAGAGAGAACGTCAATTTAGCCAATCGTCTAATGAAAAAAAAAAAAAAAACTGGGAGAGGATCTGAGAAATCGATCTACACTGCAGTGAAGAATCAAATGTTAACACTACCGAAGAAGCAGTTAAAGTGATTAAATCCAGACAGAATATAACAGAACAAAGACAATTGCATATTGAAAACGGCTCTTTTCAGAGTCGCAAAAACATTTCAATAAGAATCTGACTATTGTTGATATAAAAACATATAATCACGAAAGAAGGAAAGTTTTTTTTTTTTTTTTTTTTGTCATTTTGCTCTTCGTCTATTTTTTCCTAATTTCTTTTCGTCTCTAGAAAATGAGTAAGACTTATGTAGAGTTGCGCTAATTTCCCCAAATTGTGTCTGCGTTAATGCCTTTTTTTTTTGCTTGACACACAGAAGTTATATAATTCGGACCCGGTCACAAAGAACATACAAGAAAGTAGTACATATGTTAAACAAAATAATTCCTACGCATAGCTGTACCTGTGTCCAAAAGTAAAAAGAAAATGGATAATTAATTGGTATCACATGAAAGGCTCCACGTCTTGGGATCACTGTAGAACCCTTGATGAAAGTTTCTCATGAATAATAAAATAAATACATGAAATTATGATAGGGGGCATATTTGCCCTGTTGCTCAGATCAGAAGTACCTGTTTTAATACTAACCAACTTTCGGGAACCAGTGCGCTCTATGTAATTAAAGATATGTTGAGTTTTTCAGCACAGTCAAGTCAGGATAAGGTATAGTTTTGCTATGAAATGACTACCACTTTATTTGAAATTAAGACAAAATAGCTATAAATGCTTAACATTGCATAGTGGCTTTATTCCAGAAAACACATTTGAAGCAAGTGCATGTCTGCGTTTCTGTAGAATTCTTTCTTTCTCCACTCAGAAAAATACCAAAAATGTTTCAGTAGACTAGACAAATATGCAATATCTTTACGATTTGATTTCCTAACACAATGGCTCTAATACGCATGTAATATTTGCCACTGGACGTTCGGCTGAAAAATCAAATCAATCCACTGTTTTTTTCAGCCATCAGTGCACACGAAAAATTAAGTGCCGCATGAATAAAAGGAGATGTGAAGTATACGTCAGTGAGACAGCAACCCAACTACAGAAATAACCAAAAGACATCTAGAGGGAGACGTGTAATCTTCAACAATAGACAGGTGTCCTAAGACTCATAACAATATGTCACATAAGTGCTATCAGATTTATATATTTTTTCAGCCAGCAGTATACACAGTCAATTAAGTGTAAAATAGAAGGAGAATCATATGTGGGTTATACGTCAATGGAACAGCAGCCAAACGACAGAAATAACAAAAAAAAACATATTGATGCAGACATATAGTCTTCGACAAATAGACAGGTGACCACACATTGTCAATATGACTCGCTCTTAATTGTCTCGATTCCACGAAAAATATATATAAATTCAACAGAGACATTCAAAGATCTGCTATTAACACTCAATTCTATAAATATAGGGGGAATTACCATTTCGATATGACATAAGACCGTTAACGACAACGTCCCCGACGTGGGACACACGCACACATTTAAGAAAATGTAACGGGGTTAATATACTAACGTTTTTGTGATATCTTTACCATCCCCCTTTTATCTACAAAAATACTAGGAAAGATATAGGACTAGTAGTATCTAAGATTTAATCCCGTCGCCTCAACGTACGTACGGGTTGCACTCTGTCCCGTCGAGGGCTGAGTTCCCAACAGATCTAGACTGTAATCACTAGACTGCGGGTAGGTTACAAATCTTGCAAAGCAAACTTATATGTAAAAATTGTTTCCTGAAAAAGGTATAATAATACGGAAGTATTTCAAAGTTTTGCAAAATTTGTGTTTGTTATCAGGAAAAAGCCATGATAAAGACTCATTGTTTGATTGAGTCGTTGTTTAATTTTTTTTGGAACTTTTCAATTTTTAATCTGTGCAGATCACAACTTCAAAATAGACGAAAAAGGGCAAAAACCCTGCAAACGTATATAATACGTATATAACATTCCAGATTTTTGCCAATACCTTCTCTGAGGAAATTTTGCTAATTGTGTACTATATAAGGGTTTCAAACCCTTTACATCGTATGCTTACCTCTGAAAGAAGAGGCTTATTTTGTTACGTGTTATGTATGGTAAACGATTTTTTGTGTTTTTGTATTATTTTTGCTGTTTGCATTGTTTTGGTATTTTATTTTTTTTAAGAAAAGGGGGTGCCGTGAAACAGATTTTTTAAAAGGATAAACACCAGCCATAAAACGTGAAATATTTTTAATGTTTAGTAAATAAGTAACAACTTTTTGACACATAAAACGTACATATGAATAAAAGGAGATGCAAGGTATAACCAATAAAACAACAACACAAAACTGAACGGTACGAAATTTGCTGTTTTTACTTTATTGGATTCTCAGTTAAAATATACACAACTTTTCACGTGCAAGGAGTGGGGTTTTAAATTATGACGGCATTATAGTAAAGTATATTAGCAAAAAAACTTTGAATTGCAGAGAGAACGTCAATTTAGCCAATCGTCTAATGAAAAAAAAAAAAAAACTGGGAGAGGATCTGAGAAATCGATCTACACTGCAGTGAAGAATCAAATGTTAACACTACCGAAGAAGCAGTTAAAGTGATTAAATCCAGACAGAATATAACAGAACAAAGACAATTGCATATTGAAAACGGCTCTTTTCAGAGTCGCAAAAACATTTCAATAAGAATCTGACTATTGTTGATATAAAAACATATAATCACGAAAGAAGGAAAGTTTTTTTTTTTTTTTTTTTTGTCATTTTGCTCTTCGTCTATTTTTTCCTAATTTCTTTTCGTCTCTAGAAAATGAGTAAGACTTATGTAGAGTTGCGCTAATTTCCCCAAATTGTGTCTGCGTTAATGCCTTTTTTTTTTGCTTGACACACAGAAGTTATATAATTCGGACCCGGTCACAAAGAACATACAAGAAAGTAGTACATATGTTAAACAAAATAATTCCTACGCATAGCTGTACCTGTGTCCAAAAGTAAAAAGAAAATGGATAATTAATTGGTATCACATGAAAGGCTCCACGTCTTGGGATCACTGTAGAACCCTTGATGAAAGTTTCTCATGAATAATAAAATAAATACATGAAATTATGATAGGGGGCATATTTGCCCTGTTGCTCAGATCAGAAGTACCTGTTTTAATACTAACCAACTTTCGGGAACCAGTGCGCTCTATGTAATTAAAGATATGTTGAGTTTTTCAGCACAGTCAAGTCAGGATAAGGTATAGTTTTGCTATGAAATGACTACCACTTTATTTGAAATTAAGACAAAATAGCTATAAATGCTTAACATTGCATAGTGGCTTTATTCCAGAAAACACATTTGAAGCAAGTGCATGTCTGCGTTTCTGTAGAATTCTTTCTTTCTCCACTCAGAAAAATACCAAAAATGTTTCAGTAGACTAGACAAATATGCAATATCTTTACGATTTGATTTCCTAACACAATGGCTCTAATACGCATGTAATATTTGCCACTGGACGTTCGGCTGAAAAATCAAATCAATCCACTGTTTTTTTCAGCCATCAGTGCACACGAAAAATTAAGTGCCGCATGAATAAAAGGAGATGTGAAGTATACGTCAGTGAGACAGCAACCCAACTACAGAAATAACCAAAAGACATCTAGAGGGAGACGTGTAATCTTCAACAATAGACAGGTGTCCTAAGACTCATAACAATATGTCACATAAGTGCTATCAGATTTATATATTTTTTCAGCCAGCAGTATACACAGTCAATTAAGTGTAAAATAGAAGGAGAATCATATGTGGGTTATACGTCAATGGAACAGCAGCCAAACGACAGAAATAACAAAAAAAAACATATTGATGCAGACATATAGTCTTCGACAAATAGACAGGTGACCACACATTGTCAATATGACTCGCTCTTAATTGTCTCGATTCCACGAAAAATATATATAAATTCAACAGAGACATTCAAAGATCTGCTATTAACACTCAATTCTATAAATATAGGGGGAATTACCATTTCGATATGACATAAGACCGTTAACGACAACGTCCCCGACGTGGGACACACGCACACATTTAAGAAAATGTAACGGGGTTAATATACTAACGTTTTTGTGATATCTTTACCATCCCCCTTTTATCTACAAAAATACTAGGAAAGATATAGGACTAGTAGTATCTAAGATTTAATCCCGTCGCCTCAACGTACGTACGGGTTGCACTCTGTCCCGTCGAGGGCTGAGTTCCCAACAGATCTAGACTGTAATCACTAGACTGCGGGTAGGTTACAAATCTTGCAAAGCAAACTTATATGTAAAAATTGTTTCCTGAAAAAGGTATAATAATACGGAAGTATTTCAAAGTTTTGCAAAATTTGTGTTTGTTATCAGGAAAAAGCCATGATAAAGACTCATTGTTTGATTGAGTCGTTGTTTAATTTTTTTTGGAACTTTTCAATTTTTAATCTGTGCAGATCACAACTTCAAAATAGACGAAAAAGGGCAAAAACCCTGCAAACGTATATAATACGTATATAACATTCCAGATTTTTGCCAATACCTTCTCTGAGGAAATTTTGCTAATTGTGTACTATATAAGGGTTTCAAACCCTTTACATCGTATGCTTACCTCTGAAAGAAGAGGCTTATTTTGTTACGTGTTATGTATGGTAAACGATTTTTTGTGTTTTTGTATTATTTTTGCTGTTTGCATTGTTTTGGTATTTTATTTTTTTTAAGAAAAGGGGGTGCCGTGAAACAGATTTTTTAAAAGGATAAACACCAGCCATAAAACGTGAAATATTTTTAATGTTTAGTAAATAAGTAACAACTTTTTGACACATAAAACGTACATATGAATAAAAGGAGATGCAAGGTATAACCAATAAAACAACAACACAAAACTGAACGGTACGAAATTTGCTGTTTTTACTTTATTGGATTCTCAGTTAAAATATACACAACTTTTCACGTGCAAGGAGTGGGGTTTTAAATTATGACGGCATTATAGTAAAGTATATTAGCAAAAAAACTTTGAATTGCAGAGAGAACGTCAATTTAGCCAATCGTCTAATGAAAAAAAAAAAAAAACTGGGAGAGGATCTGAGAAATCGATCTACACTGCAGTGAAGAATCAAATGTTAACACTACCGAAGAAGCAGTTAAAGTGATTAAATCCAGACAGAATATAACAGAACAAAGACAATTGCATATTGAAAACGGCTCTTTTCAGAGTCGCAAAAACATTTCAATAAGAATCTGACTATTGTTGATATAAAAACATATAATCACGAAAGAAGGAAAGTTTTTTTTTTTTTTTTTTTTGTCATTTTGCTCTTCGTCTATTTTTTCCTAATTTCTTTTCGTCTCTAGAAAATGAGTAAGACTTATGTAGAGTTGCGCTAATTTCCCCAAATTGTGTCTGCGTTAATGCCTTTTTTTTTTGCTTGACACACAGAAGTTATATAATTCGGACCCGGTCACAAAGAACATACAAGAAAGTAGTACATATGTTAAACAAAATAATTCCTACGCATAGCTGTACCTGTGTCCAAAAGTAAAAAGAAAATGGATAATTAATTGGTATCACATGAAAGGCTCCACGTCTTGGGATCACTGTAGAACCCTTGATGAAAGTTTCTCATGAATAATAAAATAAATACATGAAATTATGATAGGGGGCATATTTGCCCTGTTGCTCAGATCAGAAGTACCTGTTTTAATACTAACCAACTTTCGGGAACCAGTGCGCTCTATGTAATTAAAGATATGTTGAGTTTTTCAGCACAGTCAAGTCAGGATAAGGTATAGTTTTGCTATGAAATGACTACCACTTTATTTGAAATTAAGACAAAATAGCTATAAATGCTTAACATTGCATAGTGGCTTTATTCCAGAAAACACATTTGAAGCAAGTGCATGTCTGCGTTTCTGTAGAATTCTTTCTTTCTCCACTCAGAAAAATACCAAAAATGTTTCAGTAGACTAGACAAATATGCAATATCTTTACGATTTGATTTCCTAACACAATGGCTCTAATACGCATGTAATATTTGCCACTGGACGTTCGGCTGAAAAATCAAATCAATCCACTGTTTTTTTCAGCCATCAGTGCACACGAAAAATTAAGTGCCGCATGAATAAAAGGAGATGTGAAGTATACGTCAGTGAGACAGCAACCCAACTACAGAAATAACCAAAAGACATCTAGAGGGAGACGTGTAATCTTCAACAATAGACAGGTGTCCTAAGACTCATAACAATATGTCACATAAGTGCTATCAGATTTATATATTTTTTCAGCCAGCAGTATACACAGTCAATTAAGTGTAAAATAGAAGGAGAATCATATGTGGGTTATACGTCAATGGAACAGCAGCCAAACGACAGAAATAACAAAAAAAACCATATTGATGCAGACATATAGTCTTCGACAAATAGACAGGTGACCACACATTGTCAATATGACTCGCTCTTAATTGTCTCGATTCCACGAAAAATATATATAAATTCAACAGAGACATTCAAAGATCTGCTATTAACACTCAATTCTATAAATATAGGGGGAATTACCATTTCGATATGACATAAGACCGTTAACGACAACGTCCCCGACGTGGGACACACGCACACATTTAAGAAAATGTAACGGGGTTAATATACTAACGTTTTTGTGATATCTTTACCATCCCCCTTTTATCTTACAAAAATACTAGGAAAGATATAGGACTAGTAGTATCTAAGATTTAATCCCGTCGCCTCAACGTACGTACGGGTTGCACTCTGTCCCGTCGAGGGCTGAGTTCCCAACAGATCTAGACTGTAATCACTAGACTGCGGGTAGGTTACAAATCTTGCAAAGCAAACTTATATGTAAAAATTGTTTCCTGAAAAAGGTATAATAATACGGAAGTATTTCAAAGTTTTGCAAAATTTGTGTTTGTTATCAGGAAAAAGCCATGATAAAGACTCATTGTTTGATTGAGTCGTTGTTTAATTTTTTTTGGAACTTTTCAATTTTTAATCTGTGCAGATCACAACTTCAAAATAGACGAAAAAGGGCAAAAACCCTGCAAACGTATATAATACGTATATAACATTCCAGATTTTTGCCAATACCTTCTCTGAGGAAATTTTGCTAATTGTGTACTATATAAGGGTTTCAAACCCTTTACATCGTATGCTTACCTCTGAAAGAAGAGGCTTATTTTGTTACGTGTTATGTATGGTAAACGATTTTTTGTGTTTTTGTATTATTTTTGCTGTTTGCATTGTTTTGGTATTTTATTTTTTTTAAGAAAAGGGGGTGCCGTGAAACAGATTTTTTAAAAGGATAAACACCAGCCATAAAACGTGAAATATTTTTAATGTTTAGTAAATAAGTAACAACTTTTTGACACATAAAACGTACGTATGAATAAAAGGAGATGCAAGGTATAACCAATAAAACAACAACACAAAACTGAACGGTACGAAATTTGCTGTTTTTACTTTATTGGATTCTCAGTTAAAATATACACAACTTTTCACGTGCAAGGAGTGGGGTTTTAAATTATGACGGCATTATAGTAAAGTATATTAGCAAAAAAACTTTGAATTGCAGAGAGAACGTCAATTTAGCCAATCGTCTAATGAAAAAAAAAAAAAAAACTGGGAGAGGATCTGAGAAATCGATCTACACTGCAGTGAAGAATCAAATGTTAACACTACCGAAGAAGCAGTTAAAGTGATTAAATCCAGACAGAATATAACAGAACAAAGACAATTGCATATTGAAAACGGCTCTTTTCAGAGTCGCAAAAACATTTCAATAAGAATCTGACTATTGTTGATATAAAAACATATAATCACGAAAGAAGGAAAGTTTTTTTTTTTTTTTTTTTTGTCATTTTGCTCTTCGTCTATTTTTTCCTAATTTCTTTTCGTCTCTAGAAAATAAGTAAGACTTATGTAGAGTTGCGCTAATTTCCCCAAATTGTGTCTGCGTTAATGCCTTTTTTTTTTGCTTGACACACAGAAGTTATATAATTCGGACCCGGTCACAAAGAACATACAAGAAAGTAGTACATATGTTAAACAAAATAATTCCTACGCATAGCTGTACCTGTGTCCAAAAGTAAAAAGAAAATGGATAATTAATTGGTATCACATGAAAGGCTCCACGTCTTGGGATCACTGTAGAACCCTTGATGAAAGTTTCTCATGAATAATAAAATAAATACATGAAATTATGATAGGGGGCATATTTGCCCTGTTGCTCAGATCAGAAGTACCTGTTTTAATACTAACCAACTTTCGGGAACCAGTGCGCTCTATGTAATTAAAGATATGTTGAGTTTTTCAGCACAGTCAAGTCAGGATAAGGTATAGTTTTGCTATGAAATGACTACCACTTTATTTGAAATTAAGACAAAATAGCTATAAATGCTTAACATTGCATAGTGGCTTTATTCCAGAAAACACATTTGAAGCAAGTGCATGTCTGCGTTTCTGTAGAATTCTTTCTTTCTCCACTCAGAAAAATACCAAAAATGTTTCAGTAGACTAGACAAATATGCAATATCTTTACGATTTGATTTCCTAACACAATGGCTCTAATACGCATGTAATATTTGCCACTGGACGTTCGGCTGAAAAATCAAATCAATCCACTGTTTTTTTCAGCCATCAGTGCACACGAAAAATTAAGTGCCGCATGAATAAAAGGAGATGTGAAGTATACGTCAGTGAGACAGCAACCCAACTACAGAAATAACCAAAAGACATCTAGAGGGAGACGTGTAATCTTCAACAATAGACAGGTGTCCTAAGACTCATAACAATATGTCACATAAGTGCTATCAGATTTATATATTTTTTCAGCCAGCAGTATACACAGTCAATTAAGTGTAAAATAGAAGGAGAATCATATGTGGGTTATACGTCAATGGAACAGCAGCCAAACGACAGAAATAACAAAAAAAACCATATTGATGCAGACATATAGTCTTCGACAAATAGACAGGTGACCACACATTGTCAATATGACTCGCTCTTAATTGTCTCGATTCCACGAAAAATATATATAAATTCAACAGACATTCAAAGATCTGCTATTAACACTCAATTCTATAAATATAGGGGGAATTACCATTTCGATATGACATAAGACCGTTAACGACAACGTCCTAGACGTGGGACACACGCACACATTTAAGAAAATGTAACGGGGTTAATATACTAACGTTTTTGTGATATCTTTACCATCCCCCTTTTATCTTACAAAAATACTTGGAAAGATATAGGACTAGTAGTATCTAAGATTTAATCCCGTCGCCTCAACGTACGTACGGGTTGCACTCTGTCCCGTCGAGGGCTGAGTTCCCAACAGATCTAGACTGTAATCACTAGACTGCGGGTAGGTTACAAATCTTGCAAAGCAAACTTATATGTAAAAATTGTTTCCTGAAAAAGGTATAATAATACGGAAGTATTTCAAAGTTTTGCAAAATTTGTGTTTGTTATCAGGAAAAAGCCATGATAAAGACTCATTGTTTGATTGAGTCGTTGTTTAATTTTTTTTGGAACTTTTCAATTTTTAATCTGTGCAGATCACAACTTCAAAATAGACGAAAAAGGGCAAAAACCCTGCAAACGTATATAATACGTATATAACATTCCAGATTTTTGCCAATACCTTCTCTGAGGAAATTTTGCTAATTGTGTACTATATAAGGGTTTCAAACCCTTTACATCGTATGCTTACCTCTGAAAGAAGAGGCTTATTTTGTTACGTGTTATGTATGGTAAACGATTTTTTGTGTTTTTGTATTATTTTTGCTGTTTGCATTGTTTTGGTATTTTATTTTTTTTAAGAAAAGGGGGTGCCGTGAAACAGATTTTTTAAAAGGATAAACACCAGCCATAAAACGTGAAATATTTTTAATGTTTAGTAAATAAGTAACAACTTTTTGACACATAAAACGTACATATGAATAAAAGGAGATGCAAGGTATAACCAATAAAACAACAACACAAAACTGAACGGTACGAAATTTGCTGTTTTTACTTTATTGGATTCTCAGTTAAAATATACACAACTTTTCACGTGCAAGGAGTGGGGTTTTAAATTATGACGGCATTATAGTAAAGTATATTAGCAAAAAAACTTTGAATTGCAGAGAGAACGTCAATTTAGCCAATCGTCTAATGAAAAAAAAAAAAAAAACTGGGAGAGGATCTGAGAAATCGATCTACACTGCAGTGAAGAATCAAATGTTAACACTACCGAAGAAGCAGTTAAAGTGATTAAATCCAGACAGAATATTACAGAACAAAGACAATTGCATATTGAAAACGGCTCTTTTCAGAGTCGCAAAAACATTTCAAAAAGAATCTGACTATTGTTGATATAAAAACATATAATCACGAAAGAAGGAAAGTTTTTTTTTTTTTTTTTTTTGTCATTTTGCTCTTCGTCTATTTTTTCCTAATTTCTTTTCGTCTCTAGAAAATAAGTAAGACTTATGTAGAGTTGCGCTAATTTCCCCAAATTGTGTCTGCGTTAATGCCTTTTTTTTTTGCTTGACACACAGAAGTTATATAATTCGGACCCGGTCACAAAGAACATACAAGAAAGTAGTACATATGTTAAACAAAATAATTCCTACGCATAGCTGTACCTGTGTCCAAAAGTAAAAAGAAAATGGATAATTAATTGGTATCACATGAAAGGCTCCACGTCTTGGGATCACTGTAGAACCCTTGATGAAATTTTCTCATGAATAATAAAATAAATACATGAAATTATGATAGGGGGCATATTTGCCCTGTTGCTCAGATCAGAAGTACCTGTTTTAATACTAACCAACTTTCGGGAACCAGTGCGCTCTATGTAATTAAAGATATGTTGAGTTTTTCAGCACAGTCAAGTCAGGATAAGGTATAGTTTTGCTATGAAATGACTACCACTTTATTTGAAATTAAGACAAAATAGCTATAAATGCTTAACATTGCATAGTGGCTTTATTCCAGAAAACACATTTGAAGCAAGTGCATGTCTGCGTTTCTGTAGAATTCTTTCTTTCTCCACTCAGAAAAATACCAAAAATGTTTCAGTAGACTAGACAAATATGCAATATCTTTACGATTTGATTTCCTAACACAATGGCTCTAATACGCATGTAATATTTGCCACTGGACGTTCGGCTGAAAAATCAAATCAATCCACTGTTTTTTTCAGCCATCAGTGCACACGAAAAATTAAGTGCCGCATGAATAAAAGGAGATGTGAAGTATACGTCAGTGAGACAGCAACCCAACTACAGAAATAACCAAAAGACATCTAGAGGGAGACGTGTAATCTTCAACAATAGACAGGTGTCCTAAGACTCATAACAATATGTCACATAAGTGCTATCAGATTTATATATTTTTTCAGCCAGCAGTATACACAGTCAATTAAGTGTAAAATAGAAGGAGAATCATATGTGGGTTATACGTCAATGGAACAGCAGCCAAACGACAGAAATAACAAAAAAAACCATATTGATGCAGACATATAGTCTTCGACAAATAGACAGGTGACCACACATTGTCAATATGACTCGCTCTTAATTGTCTCGATTCCACGAAAAATATATATAAATTCAACAGAGACATTCAAAGATCTGCTATTAACACTCAATTCTATAAATATAGGGGGAATTACCATTTCGATATGACATAAGACCGTTAACGACAACGTCCCCGACGTGGGACACACGCACACATTTAAGAAAATGTAACGGGGTTAATATACTAACGTTTTTGTGATATCTTTACCATCCCCCTTTTATCTTACAAAAATACTAGGAAAGATATAGGACTAGTAGTATCTAAGATTTAATCCCGTCGCCTCAACGTACGTACGGGTTGCACACTGTCCCGTCGAGGGCTGAGTTCCCAACAGATCTAGACTGTAATCACTAGACTGCGGGTAGGTTACAAATCTTGCAAAGCAAACTTATATGTAAAAATTGTTTCCTGAAAAAGGTATAATAATACGGAAGTATTTCAAAGTTTTGCAAAATTTGTGTTTGTTATCAGGAAAAAGCCATGATAAAGACTCATTGTTTGATTGAGTCGTTGTTTAATTTTTTTTGGAACTTTTCAATTTTTAATCTGTGCAGATCACAACTTCAAAATAGACGAAAAAGGGCAAAAACCCTGCAAACGTATATAATACGTATATAACATTCCAGATTTTTGCCAATACCTTCTCTGAGGAAATTTTGCTAATTGTGTACTATATAAGGGTTTCAAACCCTTTACATCGTATGCTTACCTCTGAAAGAAGAGGCTTATTTTGTTACGTGTTATGTATGGTAAACGATTTTTTGTGTTTTTGTATTATTTTTGCTGTTTGCATTGTTTTGGTATTTTATTTTTTTTAAGAAAAGGGGGTGCCGTGAAACAGATTTTTTAAAAGGATAAACACCAGCCATAAAACGTGAAATATTTTTAATGTTTAGTAAATAAGTAACAACTTTTTGACACATAAAACGTACATATGAATAAAAGGAGATGCAAGGTATAACCAATAAAACAACAACACAAAACTGAACGGTACGAAATTTGCTGTTTTTACTTTATTGGATTCTCAGTTAAAATATACACAACTTTTCACGTGCAAGGAGTGGGGTTTTAAATTATGACGGCATTATAGTAAAGTATATTAGCAAAAAAACTTTGAATTGCAGAGAGAACGTCAATTTAGCCAATCGTCTAATGAAAAAAAAAAAAAAACTGGGAGAGGATCTGAGAAATCGATCTACACTGCAGTGAAGAATCAAATGTTAACACTACCGAAGAAGCAGTTAAAGTGATTAAATCCAGACAGAATATTACAGAACAAAGACAATTGCATATTGAAAACGGCTCTTTTCAGAGTCGCAAAAACATTTCAAAAAGAATCTGACTATTGTTGATATAAAAACATATAATCACGAAAGAAGGAAAGTTTTTTTTTTTTTTTTTTTTGTCATTTTGCTCTTCGTCTATTTTTTCCTAATTTCTTTTCGTCTCTAGAAAATAAGTAAGACTTATGTAGAGTTGCGCTAATTTCCCCAAATTGTGTCTGCGTTAATGCCTTTTTTTTTTGCTTGACACACAGAAGTTATATAATTCGGACCCGGTCACAAAGAACATACAAGAAAGTAGTACATATGTTAAACAAAATAATTCCTACGCATAGCTGTACCTGTGTCCAAAAGTAAAAAGAAAATGGATAATTAATTGGTATCACATGAAAGGCTCCACGTCTTGGGATCACTGTAGAACCCTTGATGAAATTTTCTCATGAATAATAAAATAAATACATGAAATTATGATAGGGGGCATATTTGCCCTGTTGCTCAGATCAGAAGTACCTGTTTTAATACTAACCAACTTTCGGGAACCAGTGCGCTCTATGTAATTAAAGATATGTTGAGTTTTTCAGCACAGTCAAGTCAGGATAAGGTATAGTTTTGCTATGAAATGACTACCACTTTATTTGAAATTAAGACAAAATAGCTATAAATGCTTAACATTGCATAGTGGCTTTATTCCAGAAAACACATTTGAAGCAAGTGCATGTCTGCGTTTCTGTAGAATTCTTTCTTTCTCCACTCAGAAAAATACCAAAAATGTTTCAGTAGACTAGACAAATATGCAATATCTTTACGATTTGATTTCCTAACACAATGGCTCTAATACGCATGTAATATTTGCCACTGGACGTTCGGCTGAAAAATCAAATCAATCCACTGTTTTTTTCAGCCATCAGTGCACACGAAAAATTAAGTGCCGCATGAATAAAAGGAGATGTGAAGTATACGTCAGTGAGACAGCAACCCAACTACAGAAATAACCAAAAGACATCTAGAGGGAGACGTGTAATCTTCAACAATAGACAGGTGTCCTAAGACTCATAACAATATGTCACATAAGTGCTATCAGATTTATATATTTTTTCAGCCAGCAGTATACACAGTCAATTAAGTGTAAAATAGAAGGAGAATCATATGTGGGTTATACGTCAATGGAACAGCAGCCAAACGACAGAAATAACAAAAAAAACCATATTGATGCAGACATATAGTCTTCGACAAATAGACAGGTGACCACACATTGTCAATATGACTCGCTCTTAATTGTCTCGATTCCACGAAAAATATATATAAATTCAACAGAGACATTCAAAGATCTGCTATTAACACTCAATTCTATAAATATAGGGGGAATTACCATTTCGATATGACATAAGACCGTTAACGACAACGTCCCCGACGTGGGACACACGCACACATTTAAGAAAATGTAACGGGGTTAATATACTAACGTTTTTGTGATATCTTTACCATCCCCCTTTTATCTTACAAAAATACTAGGAAAGATATAGGACTAGTAGTATCTAAGATTTAATCCCGTCGCCTCAACGTACGTACGGGTTGCACACTGTCCCGTCGAGGGCTGAGTTCCCAACAGATCTAGACTGTAATCACCAGACTGCGGGTAGGTTACAAATCTTGCAAAGCAAACTTATATGTAAAAATTGTTTCCTGAAAAAGGTATAATAATACGGAAGTATTTCAAAGTTTTGCAAAATTTGTGTTTGTTATCAGGAAAAAGCCATGATAAAGACTCATTGTTTGATTGAGTCGTTGTTTAATTTTTTTTGGAACTTTTCAATTTTTAATCTGTGCAGATCACAACTTCAAAATAGACGAAAAAGGGCAAAAACCCTGCAAACGTATATAATACGTATATAACATTCCAGATTTTTGCCAATACCTTCTCTGAGGAAATTTTGCTAATTGTGTACTATATAAGGGTTTCAAACCCTTTACATCGTATGCTTACCTCTGAAAGAAGAGGCTTATTTTGTTACGTGTTATGTATGGTAAACGATTTTTTGTGTTTTTGTATTATTTTTGCTGTTTGCATTGTTTTGGTATTTTATTTTTTTTAAGAAAAGGGGGTGCCGTGAAACAGATTTTTTAAAAGGATAAACACCAGCCATAAAACGTGAAATATTTTTAATGTTTAGTAAATAAGTAACAACTTTTTGACACATAAAACGTACATATGAATAAAAGGAGATGCAAGGTATAACCAATAAAACAACAACACAAAACTGAACGGTACGAAATTTGCTGTTTTTACTTTATTGGATTCTCAGTTAAAATATACACAACTTTTCACGTGCAAGGAGTGGGGTTTTAAATTATGACGGCATTATAGTAAAGTATATTAGCAAAAAAACTTTGAATTGCAGAGAGAACGTCAATTTAGCCAATCGTCTAATGAAAAAAAAAAAAAAAACTGGGAGAGGATCTGAGAAATCGATCTACACTGCAGTGAAGAATCAAATGTTAACACTACCGAAGAAGCAGTTAAAGTGATTAAATCCAGACAGAATATTACAGAACAAAGACAATTGCATATTGAAAACGGCTCTTTTCAGAGTCGCAAAAACATTTCAAAAAGAATCTGACTATTGTTGATATAAAAACATATAATCACGAAAGAAGGAAAGTTTTTTTTTTTTTTTTTTTTTGTCATTTTGCTCTTCGTCTATTTTTTCCTAATTTCTTTTCGTCTCTAGAAAATAAGTAAGACTTATGTAGAGTTGCGCTAATTTCCCCAAATTGTGTCTGCGTTAATGCCTTTTTTTTTTGCTTGACACACAGAAGTTATATAATTCGGACCCGGTCACAAAGAACATACAAGAAAGTAGTACATATGTTAAACAAAATAATTCCTACGCATAGCTGTACCTGTGTCCAAAAGTAAAAAGAAAATGGATAATTAATTGGTATCACATGAAAGGCTCCACGTCTTGGGATCACTGTAGAACCCTTGATGAAATTTTCTCATGAATAATAAAATAAATACATGAAATTATGATAGGGGGCATATTTGCCCTGTTGCTCAGATCAGAAGTACCTGTTTTAATACTAACCAACTTTCGGGAACCAGTGCGCTCTATGTAATTAAAGATATGTTGAGTTTTTCAGCACAGTCAAGTCAGGATAAGGTATAGTTTTGCTATGAAATGACTACCACTTTATTTGAAATTAAGACAAAATAGCTATAAATGCTTAACATTGCATAGTGGCTTTATTCCAGAAAACACATTTGAAGCAAGTGCATGTCTGCGTTTCTGTAGAATTCTTTCTTTCTCCACTCAGAAAAATACCAAAAATGTTTCAGTAGACTAGACAAATATGCAATATCTTTACGATTTGATTTCCTAACACAATGGCTCTAATACGCATGTAATATTTGCCACTGGACGTTCGGCTGAAAAATCAAATCAATCCACTGTTTTTTTCAGCCATCAGTGCACACGAAAAATTAAGTGCCGCATGAATAAAAGGAGATGTGAAGTATACGTCAGTGAGACAGCAACCCAACTACAGAAATAACCAAAAGACATCTAGAGGGAGACGTGTAATCTTCAACAATAGACAGGTGTCCTAAGACTCATAACAATATGTCACATAAGTGCTATCAGATTTATATATTTTTTCAGCCAGCAGTATACACAGTCAATTAAGTGTAAAATAGAAGGAGAATCATATGTGGGTTATACGTCAATGGAACAGCAGCCAAACGACAGAAATAACAAAAAAAAACATATTGATGCAGACATATAGTCTTCGACAAATAGACAGGTGACCACACATTGTCAATATGACTCGCTCTTAATTGTCTCGATTCCACGAAAAATATATATAAATTCAACAGAGACATTCAAAGATCTGCTATTAACACTCAATTCTATAAATATAGGGGGAATTACCATTTCGATATGACATAAGACCGTTAACGACAACGTCCCCGACGTGGGACACACGCACACATTTAAGAAAATGTAACGGGGTTAATATACTAACGTTTTTGTGATATCTTTACCATCCCCCTTTTATCTTACAAAAATACTAGGAAAGATATAGGACTAGTAGTATCTAAGATTTAATCCCGTCGCCTCAACGTACGTACGGGTTGCACACTGTCCCGTCGAGGGATGAGTTCCCAACAGATCTAGACTGTAATCACCAGACTGCGGGTAGGTTACAAATCTTGCAAAGCAAACTTATATGTAAAAATTGTTTCCTGAAAAAGGTATAATAATACGGAAGTATTTCAAAGTTTTGCAAAATTTGTGTTTGTTATCAGGAAAAAGCCATGATAAAGACTCATTGTTTGATTGAGTCGTTGTTTAATTTTTTTTGGAACTTTTCAATTTTTAATCTGTGCAGATCACAACTTCAAAATAGACGAAAAAGGGCAAAAACCCTGCAAACGTATATAATACGTATATAACATTCCAGATTTTTGCCAATACCTTCTCTGAGGAAATTTTGCTAATTGTGTACTATATAAGGGTTTCAAACCCTTTACATCGTATGCTTACCTCTGAAAGAAGAGGCTTATTTTGTTACGTGTTATGTATGGTAAACGATTTTTTGTGTTTTTGTATTATTTTTGCTGTTTGCATTGTTTTGGTATTTTATTTTTTTTAAGAAAAGGGGGTGCCGTGAAACAGATTTTTTAAAAGGATAAACACCAGCCATAAAACGTGAAATATTTTTAATGTTTAGTAAATAAGTAACAACTTTTTGACACATAAAACGTACATATGAATAAAAGGAGATGCAAGGTATAACCAATAAAACAACAACACAAAACTGAACGGTACGAAATTTGCTGTTTTTACTTTATTGGATTCTCAGTTAAAATATACACAACTTTTCACGTGCAAGGAGTGGGGTTTTAAATTATGACGGCATTATAGTAAAGTATATTAGCAAAAAAACTTTGAATTGCAGAGAGAACGTCAATTTAGCCAATCGTCTAATGAAAAAAAAAAAAAAAACTGGGAGAGGATCTGAGAAATCGATCTACACTGCAGTGAAGAATCAAATGTTAACACTACCGAAGAAGCAGTTAAAGTGATTAAATCCAGACAGAATATTACAGAACAAAGACAATTGCATATTGAAAACGGCTCTTTTCAGAGTCGCAAAAACATTTCAAAAAGAATCTGACTATTGTTGATATAAAAACATATAATCACGAAAGAAGGAAAGTTTTTTTTTTTTTTTTTTTTGTCATTTTGCTCTTCGTCTATTTTTTCCTAATTTCTTTTCGTCTCTAGAAAATAAGTAAGACTTATGTAGAGTTGCGCTAATTTCCCCAAATTGTGTCTGCGTTAATGCCTTTTTTTTTTGCTTGACACACAGAAGTTATATAATTCGGACCCGGTCACAAAGAACATACAAGAAAGTAGTACATATGTTAAACAAAATAATTCCTACGCATAGCTGTACCTGTGTCCAAAAGTAAAAAGAAAATGGATAATTAATTGGTATCACATGAAAGGCTCCACGTCTTGGGATCACTGTAGAACCCTTGATGAAATTTTCTCATGAATAATAAAATAAATACATGAAATTATGATAGGGGGCATATTTGCCCTGTTGCTCAGATCAGAAGTACCTGTTTTAATACTAACCAACTTTCGGGAACCAGTGCGCTCTATGTAATTAAAGATATGTTGAGTTTTTCAGCACAGTCAAGTCAGGATAAGGTATAGTTTTGCTATGAAATGACTACCACTTTATTTGAAATTAAGACAAAATAGCTATAAATGCTTAACATTGCATAGTGGCTTTATTCCAGAAAACACATTTGAAGCAAGTGCATGTCTGCGTTTCTGTAGAATTCTTTCTTTCTCCACTCAGAAAAATACCAAAAATGTTTCAGTAGACTAGACAAATATGCAATATCTTTACGATTTGATTTCCTAACACAATGGCTCTAATACGCATGTAATATTTGCCACTGGACGTTCGGCTGAAAAATCAAATCAATCCACTGTTTTTTTCAGCCATCAGTGCACACGAAAAATTAAGTGCCGCATGAATAAAAGGAGATGTGAAGTATACGTCAGTGAGACAGCAACCCAACTACAGAAATAACCAAAAGACATCTAGAGGGAGACGTGTAATCTTCAACAATAGACAGGTGTCCTAAGACTCATAACAATATGTCACATAAGTGCTATCAGATTTATATATTTTTTCAGCCAGCAGTATACACAGTCAATTAAGTGTAAAATAGAAGGAGAATCATATGTGGGTTATACGTCAATGGAACAGCAGCCAAACGACAGAAATAACAAAAAAAACCATATTGATGCAGACATATAGTCTTCGACAAATAGACAGGTGACCACACATTGTCAATATGACTCGCTCTTAATTGTCTCGATTCCACGAAAAATATATATAAATTCAACAGAGACATTCAAAGATCTGCTATTAACACTCAATTCTATAAATATAGGGGGAATTACCATTTCGATATGACATAAGACCGTTAACGACAACGTCCCCGACGTGGGACACACGCACACATTTAAGAAAATGTAACGGGGTTAATATACTAACGTTTTTGTGATATCTTTACCATCCCCCTTTTATCTTACAAAAATACTAGGAAAGATATAGGACTAGTAGTATCTAAGATTTAATCCCGTCGCCTCAACGTACGTACGGGTTGCACTCTGTCCCGTCGAGGGCTGAGTTCCCAACAGATCTAGACTGTAATCACCAGACTGCGGGTAGGTTACAAATCTTGCAAAGCAAACTTATATGTAAAAATTGTTTCCTGAAAAAGGTATAATAATACGGAAGTATTTCAAAGTTTTGCAAAATTTGTGTTTGTTATCAGGAAAAAGCCATGATAAAGACTCATTGTTTGATTGAGTCGTTGTTTAATTTTTTTTGGAACTTTTCAATTTTTAATCTGTGCAGATCACAACTTCAAAATAGACGAAAAAGGGCAAAAACCCTGCAAACGTATATAATACGTATATAACATTCCAGATTTTTGCCAATACCTTCTCTGAGGAAATTTTGCTAATTGTGTACTATATAAGGGTTTCAAACCCTTTACATCGTATGCTTACCTCTGAAAGAAGAGGCTTATTTTGTTACGTGTTATGTATGGTAAACGATTTTTTGTGTTTTTGTATTATTTTTGCTGTTTGCATTGTTTTGGTATTTTATTTTTTTTAAGAAAAGGGGGTGCCGTGAAACAGATTTTTTAAAAGGATAAACACCAGCCATAAAACGTGAAATATTTTTAATGTTTAGTAAATAAGTAACAACTTTTTGACACATAAAACGTACATATGAATAAAAGGAGATGCAAGGTATAACCAATAAAACAACAACACAAAACTGAACGGTACGAAATTTGCTGTTTTTACTTTATTGGATTCTCAGTTAAAATATACACAACTTTTCACGTGCAAGGAGTGGGGTTTTAAATTATGACGGCATTATAGTAAAGTATATTAGCAAAAAAACTTTGAATTGCAGAGAGAACGTCAATTTAGCCAATCGTCTAATGAAAAAAAAAAAAAAAAACTGGGAGAGGATCTGAGAAATCGATCTACACTGCAGTGAAGAATCAAATGTTAACACTACCGAAGAAGCAGTTAAAGTGATTAAATCCAGACAGAATATTACAGAACAAAGACAATTGCATATTGAAAACGGCTCTTTTCAGAGTCGCAAAAACATTTCAAAAAGAATCTGACTATTGTTGATATAAAAACATATAATCACGAAAGAAGGAAAGTTTTTTTTTTTTTTTTTTTTGTCATTTTGCTCTTCGTCTATTTTTTCCTAATTTCTTTTCGTCTCTAGAAAATAAGTAAGACTTATGTAGAGTTGCGCTAATTTCCCCAAATTGTGTCTGCGTTAATGCCTTTTTTTTTTGCTTGACACACAGAAGTTATATAATTCGGACCCGGTCACAAAGAACATACAAGAAAGTAGTACATATGTTAAACAAAATAATTCCTACGCATAGCTGTACCTGTGTCCAAAAGTAAAAAGAAAATGGATAATTAATTGGTATCACATGAAAGGCTCCACGTCTTGGGATCACTGTAGAACCCTTGATGAAATTTTCTCATGAATAATAAAATAAATACATGAAATTATGATAGGGGGCATATTTGCCCTGTTGCTCAGATCAGAAGTACCTGTTTTAATACTAACCAACTTTCGGGAACCAGTGCGCTCTATGTAATTAAAGATATGTTGAGTTTTTCAGCACAGTCAAGTCAGGATAAGGTATAGTTTTGCTATGAAATGACTACCACTTTATTTGAAATTAAGACAAAATAGCTATAAATGCTTAACATTGCATAGTGGCTTTATTCCAGAAAACACATTTGAAGCAAGTGCATGTCTGCGTTTCTGTAGAATTCTTTCTTTCTCCACTCAGAAAAATACCAAAAATGTTTCAGTAGACTAGACAAATATGCAATATCTTTACGATTTGATTTCCTAACACAATGGCTCTAATACGCATGTAATATTTGCCACTGGACGTTCGGCTGAAAAATCAAATCAATCCACTGTTTTTTTCAGCCATCAGTGCACACGAAAAATTAAGTGCCGCATGAATAAAAGGAGATGTGAAGTATACGTCAGTGAGACAGCAACCCAACTACAGAAATAACCAAAAGACATCTAGAGGGAGACGTGTAATCTTCAACAATAGACAGGTGTCCTAAGACTCATAACAATATGTCACATAAGTGCTATCAGATTTATATATTTTTTCAGCCAGCAGTATACACAGTCAATTAAGTGTAAAATAGAAGGAGAATCATATGTGGGTTATACGTCAATGGAACAGCAGCCAAACGACAGAAATAACAAAAAAAACCATATTGATGCAGACATATAGTCTTCGACAAATAGACAGGTGACCACACATTGTCAATATGACTCGCTCTTAATTGTCTCGATTCCACGAAAAATATATATAAATTCAACAGAGACATTCAAAGATCTGCTATTAACACTCAATTCTATAAATATAGGGGGAATTACCATTTCGATATGACATAAGACCGTTAACGACAACGTCCCCGACGTGGGACACACGCACACATTTAAGAAAATGTAACGGGGTTAATATACTAACGTTTTTGTGATATCTTTACCATCCCCCTTTTATCTTACAAAAATACTAGGAAAGATATAGGACTAGTAGTATCTAAGATTTAATCCCGTCGCCTCAACGTACGTACGGGTTGCACTCTGTCCCGTCGAGGGCTGAGTTCCCAACAGATCTAGACTGTAATCACCAGACTGCGGGTAGGTTACAAATCTTGCAAAGCAAACTTATATGTAAAAATTGTTTCCTGAAAAAGGTATAATAATACGGAAGTATTTCAAAGTTTTGCAAAATTTGTGTTTGTTATCAGGAAAAAGCCATGATAAAGACTCATTGTTTGATTGAGTCGTTGTTTAATTTTTTTTGGAACTTTTCAATTTTTAATCTGTGCAGATCACAACTTCAAAATAGACGAAAAAGGGCAAAAACCCTGCAAACGTATATAATACGTATATAACATTCCAGATTTTTGCCAATACCTTCTCTGAGGAAATTTTGCTAATTGTGTACTATATAAGGGTTTCAAACCCTTTACATCGTATGCTTACCTCTGAAAGAAGAGGCTTATTTTGTTACGTGTTATGTATGGTAAACGATTTTTTGTGTTTTTGTATTATTTTTGCTGTTTGCATTGTTTTGGTATTTTATTTTTTTTAAGAAAAGGGGGTGCCGTGAAACAGATTTTTTAAAAGGATAAACACCAGCCATAAAACGTGAAATATTTTTAATGTTTAGTAAATAAGTAACAACTTTTTGACACATAAAACGTACATATGAATAAAAGGAGATGCAAGGTATAACCAATAAAACAACAACACAAAACTGAACGGTACGAAATTTGCTGTTTTTACTTTATTGGATTCTCAGTTAAAATATACACAACTTTTCACGTGCAAGGAGTGGGGTTTTAAATTATGACGGCATTATAGTAAAGTATATTAGCAAAAAAACTTTGAATTGCAGAGAGAACGTCAATTTAGCCAATCGTCTAATGAAAAAAAAAAAAAAAACTGGGAGAGGATCTGAGAAATCGATCTACACTGCAGTGAAGAATCAAATGTTAACACTACCGAAGAAGCAGTTAAAGTGATTAAATCCAGACAGAATATAACAGAACAAAGACAATTGCATATTGAAAACGGCTCTTTTCAGAGTCGCAAAAACATTTCAATAAGAATCTGACTATTGTTGATATAAAAACATATAATCACGAAAGAAGGAAAGTTTTTTTTTTTTTTTTTTTTGTCATTTTGCTCTTCGTCTATTTTTTCCTAATTTCTTTTCGTCTCTAGAAAATGAGTAAGACTTATGTAGAGTTGCGCTAATTTCCCCAAATTGTGTCTGCGTTAATGCCTTTTTTTTTTGCTTGACACACAGAAGTTATATAATTCGGACCCGGTCACAAAGAACATACAAGAAAGTAGTACATATGTTAAACAAAATAATTCCTACGCATAGCTGTACCTGTGTCCAAAAGTAAAAAGAAAATGGATAATTAATTGGTATCACATGAAAGGCTCCACGTCTTGGGATCACTGTAGAACCCTTGATGAAATTTTCTCATGAATAATAAAATAAATACATGAAATTATGATAGGGGGCATATTTGCCCTGTTGCTCAGATCAGAAGTACCTGTTTTAATACTAACCAACTTTCGGGAACCAGTGCGCTCTATGTAATTAAAGATATGTTGAGTTTTTCAGCACAGTCAAGTCAGGATAAGGTATAGTTTTGCTATGAAATGACTACCACTTTATTTGAAATTAAGACAAAATAGCTATAAATGCTTAACATTGCATAGTGGCTTTATTCCAGAAAACACATTTGAAGCAAGTGCATGTCTGCGTTTCTGTAGAATTCTTTCTTTCTCCACTCAGAAAAATACCAAAAATGTTTCAGTAGACTAGACAAATATGCAATATCTTTACGATTTGATTTCCTAACACAATGGCTCTAATACGCATGTAATATTTGCCACTGGACGTTCGGCTGAAAAATCAAATCAATCCACTGTTTTTTTCAGCCATCAGTGCACACGAAAAATTAAGTGCCGCATGAATAAAAGGAGATGTGAAGTATACGTCAGTGAGACAGCAACCCAACTACAGAAATAACCAAAAGACATCTAGAGGGAGACGTGTAATCTTCAACAATAGACAGGTGTCCTAAGACTCATAACAATATGTCACATAAGTGCTATCAGATTTATATATTTTTTCAGCCAGCAGTATACACAGTCAATTAAGTGTAAAATAGAAGGAGAATCATATGTGGGTTATACGTCAATGGAACAGCAGCCAAACGACAGAAATAACAAAAAAAACCATATTGATGCAGACATATAGTCTTCGACAAATAGACAGGTGACCACACATTGTCAATATGACTCGCTCTTAATTGTCTCGATTCCACGAAAAATATATATAAATTCAACAGAGACATTCAAAGATCTGCTATTAACACTCAATTCTATAAATATAGGGGGAATTACCATTTCGATATGACATAAGACCGTTAACGACAACGTCCCCGACGTGGGACACACGCACACATTTAAGAAAATGTAACGGGGTTAATATACTAACGTTTTTGTGATATCTTTACCATCCCCCTTTTATCTTACAAAAATACTAGGAAAGATATAGGACTAGTAGTATCTAAGATTTAATCCCGTCGCCTCAACGTACGTACGGGTTGCACTCTGTCCCGTCGAGGGCTGAGTTCCCAACAGATCTAGACTGTAATCACCAGACTGCGGGTAGGTTACAAATCTTGCAAAGCAAACTTATATGTAAAAATTGTTTCCTGAAAAAGGTATAATAATACGGAAGTATTTCAAAGTTTTGCAAAATTTGTGTTTGTTATCAGGAAAAAGCCATGATAAAGACTCATTGTTTGATTGAGTCGTTGTTTAATTTTTTTGGAACTTTTCAATTTTTAATCTGTGCAGATCACAACTTCAAAATAGACGTAAAAGGGCAAAAACCCTGCAAACGTATATAATACGTATATAACATTCCAGATTTTTGCCAATACCTTCTCTGAGGAAATTTTGCTAATTGTGTACTATATAAGGGTTTCAAACCCTTTACATCGTATGCTTACCTCTGAAAGAAGAGGCTTATTTTGTTACGTGTTATGTATGGTAAACGATTTTTTGTGTTTTTGTATTATTTTTGCTGTTTGCATTGTTTTGGTATTTTATTTTTTTTAAGAAAAGGGGGTGCCGTGAAACAGATTTTTTAAAAGGATAAACACCAGCCATAAAACGTGAAATATTTTTAATGTTTAGTAAATAAGTAACAACTTTTTGACACATAAAACGTACATATGAATAAAAGGAGATGCAAGGTATAACCAATAAAACAACAACACAAAACTGAACGGTACGAAATTTGCTGTTTTTACTTTATTGGATTCTCAGTTAAAATATACACAACTTTTCACGTGCAAGGAGTGGGGTTTTAAATTATGACGGCATTATAGTAAAGTATATTAGCAAAAAAACTTTGAATTGCAGAGAGAACGTCAATTTAGCCAATCGTCTAATGAAAAAAAAAAAAAAAAAACTGGGAGAGGATCTGAGAAATCGATCTACACTGCAGTGAAGAATCAAATGTTAACACTACCGAAGAAGCAGTTAAAGTGATTAAATCCAGACAGAATATAACAGAACAAAGACAATTGCATATTGAAAACGGCTCTTTTCAGAGTCGCAAAAACATTTCAATAAGAATCTGACTATTGTTGATATAAAAACATATAATCACGAAAGAAGGAAAGTTTTTTTTTTTTTTTTTTTTGTCATTTTGCTCTTCGTCTATTTTTTCCTAATTTCTTTTCGTCTCTAGAAAATAAGTAAGACTTATGTAGAGTTGCGCTAATTTCCCCAAATTGTGTCTGCGTTAATGCCTTTTTTTTTTGCTTGACACACAGAAGTTATATAATTCGGACCCGGTCACAAAGAACATACAAGAAAGTAGTACATATGTTAAACAAAATAATTCCTACGCATAGCTGTACCTGTGTCCAAAAGTAAAAAGAAAATGGATAATTAATTGGTATCACATGAAAGGCTCCACGTCTTGGGATCACTGTAGAACCCTTGATGAAATTTTCTCATGAATAATAAAATAAATACATGAAATTATGATAGGGGGCATATTTGCCCTGTTGCTCAGATCAGAAGTACCTGTTTTAATACTAACCAACTTTCGGGAACCAGTGCGCTCTATGTAATTAAAGATATGTTGAGTTTTTCAGCACAGTCAAGTCAGGATAAGGTATAGTTTTGCTATGAAATGACTACCACTTTATTTGAAATTAAGACAAAATAGCTATAAATGCTTAACATTGCATAGTGGCTTTATTCCAGAAAACACATTTGAAGCAAGTGCATGTCTGCGTTTCTGTAGAATTCTTTCTTTCTCCACTCAGAAAAATACCAAAAATGTTTCAGTAGACTAGACAAATATGCAATATCTTTACGATTTGATTTCCTAACACAATGACTCTAATACGCATGTAATATTTGCCACTGGACGTTCGGCTGAAAAATCAAATCAATCCACTGTTTTTTTCAGCCATCAGTGCACACGAAAAATTAAGTGCCGCATGAATAAAAGGAGATGTGAAGTATACGTCAGTGAGACAGCAACCCAACTACAGAAATAACCAAAAGACATCTAGAGGGAGACGTGTAATCTTCAACAATAGACAGGTGTCCTAAGACTCATAACAATATGTCACATAAGTGCTATCAGATTTATATATTTTTTCAGCCAGCAGTATACACAGTCAATTAAGTGTAAAATAGAAGGAGAATCATATGTGGGTTATACGTCAATGGAACAGCAGCCAAACGACAGAAATAACAAAAAAAAACATATTGATGCAGACATATAGTCTTCGACAAATAGACAGGTGACCACACATTGTCAATATGACTCGCTCTTAATTGTCTCGATTCCACGAAAAATATATATAAATTCAACAGAGACATTCAAAGATCTGCTATTAACACTCAATTCTATAAATATAGGGGGAATTACCATTTCGATATGACATAAGACCGTTAACGACAACGTCCCCGACGTGGGACACACGCACACATTTAAGAAAATGTAACGGGGTTAATATACTAACGTTTTTGTGATATCTTTACCATCCCCCTTTTATCTTACAAAAATACTAGGAAAGATATAGGACTAGTAGTATCTAAGATTTAATCCCGTCGCCTCAACGTACGTACGGGTTGCACTCTGTCCCGTCGAGGGCTGAGTTCCCAACAGATCTAGACTGTAATCACCAGACTGCGGGTAGGTTACAAATCTTGCAAAGCAAACTTATATGTAAAAATTGTTTCCTGAAAAAGGTATAATAATACGGAAGTATTTCAAAGTTTTGCAAAATTTGTGTTTGTTATCAGGAAAAAGCCATGATAAAGACTCATTGTTTGATTGAGTCGTTGTTTAATTTTTTTTGGAACTTTTCAATTTTTAATCTGTGCAGATCACAACTTCAAAATAGACGAAAAAGGGCAAAAACCCTGCAAACGTATATAATACGTATATAACATTCCAGATTTTTGCCAATACCTTCTCTGAGGAAATTTTGCTAATTGTGTACTATATAAGGGTTTCAAACCCTTTACATCGTATGCTTACCTCTGAAAGAAGAGGCTTATTTTGTTACGTGTTATGTATGGTAAACGATTTTTTGTGTTTTTGTATTATTTTTGCTGTTTGCATTGTTTTGGTATTTTATTTTTTTTAAGAAAAGGGGGTGCCGTGAAACAGATTTTTTAAAAGGATAAACACCAGCCATAAAACGTGAAATATTTTTAATGTTTAGTAAATAAGTAACAACTTTTTGACACATAAAACGTACATATGAATAAAAGGAGATGCAAGGTATAACCAATAAAACAACAACACAAAACTGAACGGTACGAAATTTGCTGTTTTTACTTTATTGGATTCTCAGTTAAAATATACACAACTTTTCACGTGCAAGGAGTGGGGTTTTAAATTATGACGGCATTATAGTAAAGTATATTAGCAAAAAAACTTTGAATTGCAGAGAGAACGTCAATTTAGCCAATCGTCTAATGAAAAAAAAAAAAAAAACTGGGAGAGGATCTGAGAAATCGATCTACACTGCAGTGAAGAATCAAATGTTAACACTACCGAAGAAGCAGTTAAAGTGATTAAATCCAGACAGAATATAACAGAACAAAGACAATTGCATATTGAAAACGGCTCTTTTCAGAGTCGCAAAAACATTTCAATAAGAATCTGACTATTGTTGATATAAAAACATATAATCACGAAAGAAGGAAAGTTTTTTTTTTTTTTTTTTTTGTCATTTTGCTCTTCGTCTATTTTTTCCTAATTTCTTTTCGTCTCTAGAAAATGAGTAAGACTTATGTAGAGTTGCGCTAATTTCCCCAAATTGTGTCTGCGTTAATGCCTTTTTTTTTTGCTTGACACACAGAAGTTATATAATTCGGACCCGGTCACAAAGAACATACAAGAAAGTAGTACATATGTTAAACAAAATAATTCCTACGCATAGCTGTACCTGTGTCCAAAAGTAAAAAGAAAATGGATAATTAATTGGTATCACATGAAAGGCTCCACGTCTTGGGATCACTGTAGAACCCTTGATGAAATTTTCTCATGAATAATAAAATAAATACATGAAATTATGATAGGGGGCATATTTGCCCTGTTGCTCAGATCAGAAGTACCTGTTTTAATACTAACCAACTTTCGGGAACCAGTGCGCTCTATGTAATTAAAGATATGTTGAGTTTTTCAGCACAGTCAAGTCAGGATAAGGTATAGTTTTGCTATGAAATGACTACCACTTTATTTGAAATTAAGACAAAATAGCTATAAATGCTTAACATTGCATAGTGGCTTTATTCCAGAAAACACATTTGAAGCAAGTGCATGTCTGCGTTTCTGTAGAATTCTTTCTTTCTCCACTCAGAAAAATACCAAAAATGTTTCAGTAGACTAGACAAATATGCAATATCTTTACGATTTGATTTCCTAACACAATGACTCTAATACGCATGTAATATTTGCCACTGGACGTTCGGCTGAAAAATCAAATCAATCCACTGTTTTTTTCAGCCATCAGTGCACACGAAAAATTAAGTGCCGCATGAATAAAAGGAGATGTGAAGTATACGTCAGTGAGACAGCAACCCAACTACAGAAATAACCAAAAGACATCTAGAGGGAGACGTGTAATCTTCAACAATAGACAGGTGTCCTAAGACTCATAACAATATGTCACATAAGTGCTATCAGATTTATATATTTTTTCAGCCAGCAGTATACACAGTCAATTAAGTGTAAAATAGAAGGAGAATCATATGTGGGTTATACGTCAATGGAACAGCAGCCAAACGACAGAAATAACAAAAAAAACCATATTGATGCAGACATATAGTCTTCGACAAATAGACAGGTGACCACACATTGTCAATATGACTCGCTCTTAATTGTCTCGATTCCACGAAAAATATATATAAATTCAACAGAGACATTCAAAGATCTGCTATTAACACTCAATTCTATAAATATAGGGGGAATTACCATTTCGATATGACATAAGACCGTTAACGACAACGTCCCCGACGTGGGACACACGCACACATTTAAGAAAATGTAACGGGGTTAATATACTAACGTTTTTGTGATATCTTTACCATCCCCCTTTTATCTTACAAAAATACTAGGAAAGATATAGGACTAGTAGTATCTAAGATTTAATCCCGTCGCCTCAACGTACGTACGGGTTGCACTCTGTCCCGTCGAGGGCTGAGTTCCCAACAGATCTAGACTGTAATCACCAGACTGCGGGTAGGTTACAAATCTTGCAAAGCAAACTTATATGTAAAAATTGTTTCCTGAAAAAGGTATAATAATACGGAAGTATTTCAAAGTTTTGCAAAATTTGTGTTTGTTATCAGGAAAAAGCCATGATAAAGACTCATTGTTTGATTGAGTCGTTGTTTAATTTTTTTTGGAACTTTTCAATTTTTAATCTGTGCAGATCACAACTTCAAAATAGACGAAAAAGGGCAAAAACCCTGCAAACGTATATAATACGTATATAACATTCCAGATTTTTGCCAATACCTTCTCTGAGGAAATTTTGCTAATTGTGTACTATATAAGGGTTTCAAACCCTTTACATCGTATGCTTACCTCTGAAAGAAGAGGCTTATTTTGTTACGTGTTATGTATGGTAAACGATTTTTTGTGTTTTTGTATTATTTTTGCTGTTTGCATTGTTTTGGTATTTTATTTTTTTTAAGAAAAGGGGGTGCCGTGAAACAGATTTTTTAAAAGGATAAACACCAGCCATAAAACGTGAAATATTTTTAATGTTTAGTAAATAAGTAACAACTTTTTGACACATAAAACGTACATATGAATAAAAGGAGATGCAAGGTATAACCAATAAAACAACAACACAAAACTGAACGGTACGAAATTTGCTGTTTTTACTTTATTGGATTCTCAGTTAAAATATACACAACTTTTCACGTGCAAGGAGTGGGGTTTTAAATTATGACGGCATTATAGTAAAGTATATTAGCAAAAAAACTTTGAATTGCAGAGAGAACGTCAATTTAGCCAATCGTCTAATGAAAAAAAAAAAAAAAACTGGGAGAGGATCTGAGAAATCGATCTACACTGCAGTGAAGAATCAAATGTTAACACTACCGAAGAAGCAGTTAAAGTGATTAAATCCAGACAGAATATAACAGAACAAAGACAATTGCATATTGAAAACGGCTCTTTTCAGAGTCGCAAAAACATTTCAATAAGAATCTGACTATTGTTGATATAAAAACATATAATCACGAAAGAAGGAAAGTTTTTTTTTTTTTTTTTTTTGTCATTTTGCTCTTCGTCTATTTTTTCCTAATTTCTTTTCGTCTCTAGAAAATGAGTAAGACTTATGTAGAGTTGCGCTAATTTCCCCAAATTGTGTCTGCGTTAATGCCTTTTTTTTTTGCTTGACACACAGAAGTTATATAATTCGGACCCGGTCACAAAGAACATACAAGAAAGTAGTACATATGTTAAACAAAATAATTCCTACGCATAGCTGTACCTGTGTCCAAAAGTAAAAAGAAAATGGATAATTAATTGGTATCACATGAAAGGCTCCACGTCTTGGGATCACTGTAGAACCCTTGATGAAATTTTCTCATGAATAATAAAATAAATACATGAAATTATGATAGGGGGCATATTTGCCCTGTTGCTCAGATCAGAAGTACCTGTTTTAATACTAACCAACTTTCGGGAACCAGTGCGCTCTATGTAATTAAAGATATGTTGAGTTTTTCAGCACAGTCAAGTCAGGATAAGGTATAGTTTTGCTATGAAATGACTACCACTTTATTTGAAATTAAGACAAAATAGCTATAAATGCTTAACATTGCATAGTGGCTTTATTCCAGAAAACACATTTGAAGCAAGTGCATGTCTGCGTTTCTGTAGAATTCTTTCTTTCTCCACTCAGAAAAATACCAAAAATGTTTCAGTAGACTAGACAAATATGCAATATCTTTACGATTTGATTTCCTAACACAATGACTCTAATACGCATGTAATATTTGCCACTGGACGTTCGGCTGAAAAATCAAATCAATCCACTGTTTTTTTCAGCCATCAGTGCACACGAAAAATTAAGTGCCGCATGAATAAAAGGAGATGTGAAGTATACGTCAGTGAGACAGCAACCCAACTACAGAAATAACCAAAAGACATCTAGAGGGAGACGTGTAATCTTCAACAATAGACAGGTGTCCTAAGACTCATAACAATATGTCACATAAGTGCTATCAGATTTATATATTTTTTCAGCCAGCAGTATACACAGTCAATTAAGTGTAAAATAGAAGGAGAATCATATGTGGGTTATACGTCAATGGAACAGCAGCCAAACGACAGAAATAACAAAAAAAACCATATTGATGCAGACATATAGTCTTCGACAAATAGACAGGTGACCACACATTGTCAATATGACTCGCTCTTAATTGTCTCGATTCCACGAAAAATATATATAAATTCAACAGAGACATTCAAAGATCTGCTATTAACACTCAATTCTATAAATATAGGGGGAATTACCATTTCGATATGACATAAGACCGTTAACGACAACGTCCCCGACGTGGGACACACGCACACATTTAAGAAAATGTAACGGGGTTAATATACTAACGTTTTTGTGATATCTTTACCATCCCCCTTTTATCTTACAAAAATACTAGGAAAGATATAGGACTAGTAGTATCTAAGATTTAATCCCGTCGCCTCAACGTACGTACGGGTTGCACTCTGTCCCGTCGAGGGCTGAGTTCCCAACAGATCTAGACTGTAATCACCAGACTGCGGGTAGGTTACAAATCTTGCAAAGCAAACTTATATGTAAAAATTGTTTCCTGAAAAAGGTATAATAATACGGAAGTATTTCAAAGTTTTGCAAAATTTGTGTTTGTTATCAGGAAAAAGCCATGATAAAGACTCATTGTTTGATTGAGTCGTTGTTTAATTTTTTTTGGAACTTTTCAATTTTTAATCTGTGCAGATCACAACTTCAAAATAGACGAAAAAGGGCAAAAACCCTGCAAACGTATATAATACGTATATAACATTCCAGATTTTTGCCAATACCTTCTCTGAGGAAATTTTGCTAATTGTGTACTATATAAGGGTTTCAAACCCTTTACATCGTATGCTTACCTCTGAAAGAAGAGGCTTATTTTGTTACGTGTTATGTATGGTAAACGATTTTTTGTGTTTTTGTATTATTTTTGCTGTTTGCATTGTTTTGGTATTTTATTTTTTTTAAGAAAAGGGGGTGCCGTGAAACAGATTTTTTAAAAGGATAAACACCAGCCATAAAACGTGAAATATTTTTAATGTTTAGTAAATAAGTAACAACTTTTTGACACATAAAACGTACATATGAATAAAAGGAGATGCAAGGTATAACCAATAAAACAACAACACAAAACTGAACGGTACGAAATTTGCTGTTTTTACTTTATTGGATTCTCAGTTAAAATATACACAACTTTTCACGTGCAAGGAGTGGGGTTTTAAATTATGACGGCATTATAGTAAAGTATATTAGCAAAAAAACTTTGAATTGCAGAGAGAACGTCAATTTAGCCAATCGTCTAATGAAAAAAAAAAAAAAAACTGGGAGAGGATCTGAGAAATCGATCTACACTGCAGTGAAGAATCAAATGTTAACACTACCGAAGAAGCAGTTAAAGTGATTAAATCCAGACAGAATATAACAGAACAAAGACAATTGCATATTGAAAACGGCTCTTTTCAGAGTCGCAAAAACATTTCAATAAGAATCTGACTATTGTTGATATAAAAACATATAATCACGAAAGAAGGAAAGTTTTTTTTTTTTTTTTTTTTGTCATTTTGCTCTTCGTCTATTTTTTCCTAATTTCTTTTCGTCTCTAGAAAATGAGTAAGACTTATGTAGAGTTGCGCTAATTTCCCCAAATTGTGTCTGCGTTAATGCCTTTTTTTTTTGCTTGACACACAGAAGTTATATAATTCGGACCCGGTCACAAAGAACATACAAGAAAGTAGTACATATGTTAAACAAAATAATTCCTACGCATAGCTGTACCTGTGTCCAAAAGTAAAAAGAAAATGGATAATTAATTGGTATCACATGAAAGGCTCCACGTCTTGGGATCACTGTAGAACCCTTGATGAAATTTTCTCATGAATAATAAAATAAATACATGAAATTATGATAGGGGGCATATTTGCCCTGTTGCTCAGATCAGAAGTACCTGTTTTAATACTAACCAACTTTCGGGAACCAGTGCGCTCTATGTAATTAAAGATATGTTGAGTTTTTCAGCACAGTCAAGTCAGGATAAGGTATAGTTTTGCTATGAAATGACTACCACTTTATTTGAAATTAAGACAAAATAGCTATAAATGCTTAACATTGCATAGTGGCTTTATTCCAGAAAACACATTTGAAGCAAGTGCATGTCTGCGTTTCTGTAGAATTCTTTCTTTCTCCACTCAGAAAAATACCAAAAATGTTTCAGTAGACTAGACAAATATGCAATATCTTTACGATTTGATTTCCTAACACAATGGCTCTAATACGCATGTAATATTTGCCACTGGACGTTCGGCTGAAAAATCAAATCAATCCACTGGTTTTTTTAGCCATCAGTGCACACGAAAAATTAAGTGCCGCATGAATAAAAGGAGATGTGAAGTATACGTCAGTGAGACAGCAACCCAACTACAGAAATAACCAAAAGACATCTAGAGGGAGACGTGTAATCTTCAACAATAGACAGGTGTCCTAAGACTCATAACAATATGTCACATAAGTGCTATCAGATTTATATATTTTTTCAGCCAGCAGTATACACAGTCAATTAAGTGTAAAATAGAAGGAGAATCATATGTGGGTTATACGTCAATGGAACAGCAGCCAAACGACAGAAATAACAAAAAAAACCATATTGATGCAGACATATAGTCTTCGACAAATAGACAGGTGACCACACATTGTCAATATGACTCGCTCTTAATTGTCTCGATTCCACGAAAAATATATATAAATTCAACAGAGACATTCAAAGATCTGCTATTAACACTCAATTCTATAAATATAGGGGGAATTACCATTTCGATATGACATAAGACCGTTAACGACAACGTCCCCGACGTGGGACACACGCACACATTTAAGAAAATGTAACGGGGTTAATATACTAACGTTTTTGTGATATCTTTACCATCCCCCTTTTATCTTACAAAAATACTAGGAAAGATATAGGACTAGTAGTATCTAAGATTTAATCCCGTCGCCTCAACGTACGTACGGGTTGCAAACTGTCCCGTCGAGGGCTGAGTTCCCAACAGATCTAGACTGTAATCACCAGACTGCGGGTAGGTTACAAATCTTGCAAAGCAAACTTATATGTAAAAATTGTTTCCTGAAAAAGGTATAATAATACGGAAGTATTTCAAAGTTTTGCAAAATTTGTGTTTGTTATCAGGAAAAAGCCATGATAAAGACTCATTGTTTGATTGAGTCGTTGTTTAATTTTTTTTGGAACTTTTCAATTTTTAATCTGTGCAGATCACAACTTCAAAATAGACGAAAAAGGGCAAAAACCCTGCAAACGTATATAATACGTATATAACATTCCAGATTTTTGCCAATACCTTCTCTGAGGAAATTTTGCTAATTGTGTACTATATAAGGGTTTCAAACCCTTTACATCGTATGCTTACCTCTGAAAGAAGAGGCTTATTTTGTTACGTGTTATGTATGGTAAACGATTTTTTGTGTTTTTGTATTATTTTTGCTGTTTGCATTGTTTTGGTATTTTATTTTTTTTAAGAAAAGGGGGTGCCGTGAAACAGATTTTTTAAAAGGATAAACACCAGCCATAAAACGTGAAATATTTTTAATGTTTAGTAAATAAGTAACAACTTTTTGACACATAAAACGTACATATGAATAAAAGGAGATGCAAGGTATAACCAATAAAACAACAACACAAAACTGAACGGTACGAAATTTGCTGTTTTTACTTTATTGGATTCTCAGTTAAAATATACACAACTTTTCACGTGCAAGGAGTGGGGTTTTAAATTATGACGGCATTATAGTAAAGTATATTAGCAAAAAAACTTTGAATTGCAGAGAGAACGTCAATTTAGCCAATCGTCTAATGAAAAAAAAAAAAAAAACTGGGAGAGGATCTGAGAAATCGATCTACACTGCAGTGAAGAATCAAATGTTAACACTACCGAAGAAGCAGTTAAAGTGATTAAATCCAGACAGAATATTACAGAACAAAGACAATTGCATATTGAAAACGGCTCTTTTCAGAGTCGCAAAAACATTTCAAAAAGAATCTGACTATTGTTGATATAAAAACATATAATCACGAAAGAAGGAAAGTTTTTTTTTTTTTTTTTTTGTCATTTTGCTCTTCGTCTATTTTTTCCTAATTTCTTTTCGTCTCTAGAAAATAAGTAAGACTTATGTAGAGTTGCGCTAATTTCCCCAAATTGTGTCTGCGTTAATGCCTTTTTTTTTTGCTTGACACACAGAAGTTATATAATTCGGACCCGGTCACAAAGAACATACAAGAAAGTAGTACATATGTTAAACAAAATAATTCCTACGCATAGCTGTACCTGTGTCCAAAAGTAAAAAGAAAATGGATAATTAATTGGTATCACATGAAAGGCTCCACGTCTTGGGATCACTGTAGAACCCTTGATGAAAGTTTCTCATGAATAATACTAACCAACTTTCGGGAACCAGTGCGCTCTATGTAATTAAAGATATGTTGAGTTTTTCAGCACAGTCAAGTCAGGATAAGGTATAGTTTTGCTATGAAATGACTACCACTTTATTTGAAATTAAGACAAAATAGCTATAAATGCTTAACATTGCATAGTGGCTTTATTCCAGAAAACACATTTGAAGCAAGTGCATGTCTGCGTTTCTGTAGAATTCTTTCTTTCTCCACTCAGAAAAATACCAAAAATGTTTCAGTAGACTAGACAAATATGCAATATCTTTACGATTTGATTTCCTAACACAATGGCTCTAATACGCATGTAATATTTGCCACTGGACGTTCGGCTGAAAAATCAAATCAATCCACTGTTTTTTTCAGCCATCAGTGCACACGAAAAATTAAGTGCCGCATGAATAAAAGGAGATGTGAAGTATACGTCAGTGAGACAGCAACCCAACTACAGAAATAACCAAAAGACATCTAGAGGGAGACGTGTAATCTTCAACAATAGACAGGTGTCCTAAGACTCATAACAATATGTCACATAAGTGCTATCAGATTTATATATTTTTTCGGCCAGCAGTATACACAGTCAATTAAGTGTAAAATAGAAGGAGAATCATATGTGGGTTATACGTCAATGGAACAGCAGCCAAACGACAGAAATAACGAAAAAAACCATATTGATGCAGACATATAGTCTTCGACAAATAGACAGGTGACCACACATTGTCAATATGACTCGCTCTTAATTGTCTCGATTCCACGAAAAATATATATGAATTCAACAGAGACATTCAAAGATCTGCTATTAACACTCAATTCTATAAATATAGGGGGAATTACCATTTCGATATGACATAAGACCGTTAACGACAACGTCCCCGACGTGGGACACACGCACACATTTAAGAAAATGTAACGGGGTTAATATACTAACGTTTTTGTGATATCTTTACCATCCCCCTTTTATCTTACAAAAATACTAGGAAAGATATAGGACTAGTAGTATCTAAGATTTAATCCCGTCGCCTCAACGTACGTACGGGTTGCAAACTGTCCCGTCGAGGGCTGAGTTCCCAACAGATCTAGACTGTAATCACCAGACTGCGGGTAGGTTACAAATCTTGCAAAGCAAACTTATATGTAAAAATTGTTTCCTGAAAAAGGTATAATAATACGGAAGTATTTCAAAGTTTTGCAAAATTTGTGTTTGTTATCAGGAAAAAGCCATGATAAAGACTCATTGTTTGATTGAGTCGTTGTTTAATTTTTTTTGGAACTTTTCAATTTTTAATCTGTGCAGATCACAACTTCAAAATAGACGAAAAAGGGCAAAAACCCTGCAAACGTATATAATACGTATATAACATTCCAGATTTTTGCCAATACCTTCTCTGAGGAAATTTTGCTAATTGTGTACTATATAAGGGTTTCAAACCCTTTACATCGTATGCTTACCTCTGAAAGAAGAGGCTTATTTTGTTACGTGTTATGTATGGTAAACGATTTTTTGTGTTTTTGTATTATTTTTGCTGTTTGCATTGTTTTGGTATTTTATTTTTTTTAAGAAAAGGGGGTGCCGTGAAACAGATTTTTTAAAAGGATAAACACCAGCCATAAAACGTGAAATATTTTTAATGTTTAGTAAATAAGTAACAACTTTTTGACACATAAAACGTACATATGAATAAAAGGAGATGCAAGGTATAACCAATAAAACAACAACACAAAACTGAACGGTACGAAATTTGCTGTTTTTACTTTATTGGATTCTCAGTTAAAATATACACAACTTTTCACGTGCAAGGAGTGGGGTTTTAAATTATGACGGCATTATAGTAAAGTATATTAGCAAAAAAACTTTGAATTGCAGAGAGAACGTCAATTTAGCCAATCGTCTAATGAAAAAAAAAAAAAAAACTGGGAGAGGATCTGAGAAATCGATCTACACTGCAGTGAAGAATCAAATGTTAACACTACCGAAGAAGCAGTTAAAGTGATTAAATCCAGACAGAATATTACAGAACAAAGACAATTGCATATTGAAAACGGCTCTTTTCAGAGTCGCAAAAACATTTCAAAAAGAATCTGACTATTGTTGATATAAAAACATATAATCACGAAAGAAGGAAAGTTTTTTTTTTTTTTTTTTTTGTCATTTTGCTCTTCGTCTATTTTTTCCTAATTTCTTTTCGTCTCTAGAAAATAAGTAAGACTTATGTAGAGTTGCGCTAATTTCCCCAAATTGTGTCTGCGTTAATGCCTTTTTTTTTTGCTTGACACACAGAAGTTATATAATTCGGACCCGGTCACAAAGAACATACAAGAAAGTAGTACATATGTTAAACAAAATAATTCCTACGCATAGCTGTACCTGTGTCCAAAAGTAAAAAGAAAATGGATAATTAATTGGTATCACATGAAAGGCTCCACGTCTTGGGATCACTGTAGAACCCTTGATGAAATTTTCTCATGAATAATAAAATAAATACATGAAATTATGATAGGGGGCATATTTGCCCTGTTGCTCAGATCAGAAGTACCTGTTTTAATACTAACCAACTTTCGGGAACCAGTGCGCTCTATGTAATTAAAGATATGTTGAGTTTTTCAGCACAGTCAAGTCAGGATAAGGTATAGTTTTGCTATGAAATGACTACCACTTTATTTGAAATTAAGACAAAATAGCTATAAATGCTTAACATTGCATAGTGGCTTTATTCCAGAAAACACATTTGAAGCAAGTGCATGTCTGCGTTTCTGTAGAATTCTTTCTTTCTCCACTCAGAAAAATACCAAAAATGTTTCAGTAGACTAGACAAATATGCAATATCTTTACGATTTGATTTCCTAACACAATGGCTCTAATACGCATGTAATATTTGCCACTGGACGTTCGGCTGAAAAATCAAATCAATCCACTGGTTTTTTTAGCCATCAGTGCACACGAAAAATTAAGTGCCGCATGAATAAAAGGAGATGTGAAGTATACGTCAGTGAGACAGCAACCCAACTACAGAAATAACCAAAAGACATCTAGAGGGAGACGTGTAATCTTCAACAATAGACAGGTGTCCTAAGACTCATAACAATATGTCACATAAGTGCTATCAGATTTATATATTTTTTCAGCCAGCAGTATACACAGTCAATTAAGTGTAAAATAGAAGGAGAATCATATGTGGGTTATACGTCAATGGAACAGCAGCCAAACGACAGAAATAACAAAAAAAACCATATTGATGCAGACATATAGTCTTCGACAAATAGACAGGTGACCACACATTGTCAATATGACTCGCTCTTAATTGTCTCGATTCCACGAAAAATATATATAAATTCAACAGAGACATTCAAAGATCTGCTATTAACACTCAATTCTATAAATATAGGGGGAATTACCATTTCGATATGACATAAGACCGTTAACGACAACGTCCCCGACGTGGGACACACGCACACATTTAAGAAAATGTAACGGGGTTAATATACTAACGTTTTTGTGATATCTTTACCATCCCCCTTTTATCTTACAAAAATACTAGGAAAGATATAGGACTAGTAGTATCTAAGATTTAATCCCGTCGCCTCAACGTACGTACGGGTTGCAAACTGTCCCGTCGAGGGCTGAGTTCCCAACAGATCTAGACTGTAATCACCAGACTGCGGGTAGGTTACAAATCTTGCAAAGCAAACTTATATGTAAAAATTGTTTCCTGAAAAAGGTATAATAATACGGAAGTATTTCAAAGTTTTGCAAAATTTGTGTTTGTTATCAGGAAAAAGCCATGATAAAGACTCATTGTTTGATTGAGTCGTTGTTTAATTTTTTTTGGAACTTTTCAATTTTTAATCTGTGCAGATCACAACTTCAAAATAGACGAAAAAGGGCAAAAACCCTGCAAACGTATATAATACGTATATAAAATTCCAGATTTTTGCCAATACCTTCTCTGAGGAAATTTTGCTAATTGTGTACTATATAAGGGTTTCAAACCCTTTACATCGTATGCTTACCTCTGAAAGAAGAGGCTTATTTTGTTACGTGTTATGTATGGTAAACGATTTTTTGTGTTTTTGTATTATTTTTGCTGTTTGCATTGTTTTGGTATTTTATTTTTTTTAAGAAAAGGGGGTGCCGTGAAACAGATTTTTTAAAAGGATAAACACCAGCCATAAAACGTGAAATATTTTTAATGTTTAGTAAATAAGTAACAACTTTTTGACACATAAAACGTACATATGAATAAAAGGAGATGCAAGGTATAACCAATAAAACAACAACACAAAACTGAACGGTACGAAATTTGCTGTTTTTACTTTATTGGATTCTCAGTTAAAATATACACAACTTTTCACGTGCAAGGAGTGGGGTTTTAAATTATGACGGCATTATAGTAAAGTATATTAGCAAAAAAACTTTGAATTGCAGAGAGAACGTCAATTTAGCCAATCGTCTAATGAAAAAAAAAAAAAAAACTGGGAGAGGATCTGAGAAATCGATCTACACTGCAGTGAAGAATCAAATGTTAACACTACCGAAGAAGCAGTTAAAGTGATTAAATCCAGACAGAATATTACAGAACAAAGACAATTGCATATTGAAAACGGCTCTTTTCAGAGTCGCAAAAACATTTCAAAAAGAATCTGACTATTGTTGATATAAAAACATATAATCACGAAAGAAGGAAAGTTTTTTTTTTTTTTTTTTTGTCATTTTGCTCTTCGTCTATTTTTTCCTAATTTCTTTTCGTCTCTAGAAAATAAGTAAGACTTATGTAGAGTTGCGCTAATTTCCCCAAATTGTGTCTGCGTTAATGCCTTTTTTTTTTGCTTGACACACAGAAGTTATATAATTCGGACCCGGTCACAAAGAACATACAAGAAAGTAGTACATATGTTAAACAAAATAATTCCTACGCATAGCTGTACCTGTGTCCAAAAGTAAAAAGAAAATGGATAATTAATTGGTATCACATGAAAGGCTCCACGTCTTGGGATCACTGTAGAACCCTTGATGAAAGTTTCTCATGAATAATACTAACCAACTTTCGGGAACCAGTGCGCTCTATGTAATTAAAGATATGTTGAGTTTTTCAGCACAGTCAAGTCAGGATAAGGTATAGTTTTGCTATGAAATGACTACCACTTTATTTGAAATTAAGACAAAATAGCTATAAATGCTTAACATTGCATAGTGGCTTTATTCCAGAAAACACATTTGAAGCAAGTGCATGTCTGCGTTTCTGTAGAATTCTTTCTTTCTCCACTCAGAAAAATACCAAAAATGTTTCAGTAGACTAGACAAATATGCAATATCTTTACGATTTGATTTCCTAACACAATGGCTCTAATACGCATGTAATATTTGCCACTGGACGTTCGGCTGAAAAATCAAATCAATCCACTGTTTTTTTCAGCCATCAGTGCACACGAAAAATTAAGTGCCGCATGAATAAAAGGAGATGTGAAGTATACGTCAGTGAGACAGCAACCCAACTACAGAAATAACCAAAAGACATCTAGAGGGAGACGTGTAATCTTCAACAATAGACAGGTGTCCTAAGACTCATAACAATATGTCACATAAGTGCTATCAGATTTATATATTTTTTCGGCCAGCAGTATACACAGTCAATTAAGTGTAAAATAGAAGGAGAATCATATGTGGGTTATACGTCAATGGAACAGCAGCCAAACGACAGAAATAACGAAAAAAACCATATTGATGCAGACATATAGTCTTCGACAAATAGACAGGTGACCACACATTGTCAATATGACTCGCTCTTAATTGTCTCGATTCCACGAAAAATATATATGAATTCAACAGAGACATTCAAAGATCTGCTATTAACACTCAATTCTATAAATATAGGGGGAATTACCATTTCGATATGACATAAGACCGTTAACGACAACGTCCCCGACGTGGGACACACGCACACATTTAAGAAAATGTAACGGGGTTAATATACTAACGTTTTTGTGATATCTTTACCATCCCCCTTTTATCTTACAAAAATACTAGGAAAGATATAGGACTAGTAGTATCTAAGATTTAATCCCGTCGCCTCAACGTACGTACGGGTTGCAAACTGTCCCGTCGAGGGCTGAGTTCCCAATAGATCTAGACTGTAATCACCAGACTGCGGGTAGGTTACAAATCTTGCAAAGCAAACTTATATGTAAAAATTGTTTCCTGAAAAAGGTATAATAATACGGAAGTATTTCAAAGTTTTGCAAAATTTGTGTTTGTTATCAGGAAAAAGCCATGATAAAGACTCATTGTTTGATTGAGTCGTTGTTTAATTTTTTTTGGAACTTTTCAATTTTTAATCTGTGCAGATCACAACTTCAAAATAGACGAAAAAGGGCAAAAACCCTGCAAACGTATATAATACGTATATAACATTCCAGATTTTTGCCAATACCTTCTCTGAGGAAATTTTGCTAATTGTGTACTATATAAGGGTTTCAAACCCTTTACATCGTATGCTTACCTCTGAAAGAAGAGGCTTATTTTGTTACGTGTTATGTATGGTAAACGATTTTTTGTGTTTTTGTATTATTTTTGCTGTTTGCATTGTTTTGGTATTTTATTTTTTTTAAGAAAAGGGGGTGCCGTGAAACAGATTTTTTAAAAGGATAAACACCAGCCATAAAACGTGAAATATTTTTAATGTTTAGTAAATAAGTAACAACTTTTTGACACATAAAACGTACATATGAATAAAAGGAGATGCAAGGTATAACCAATAAAACAACAACACAAAACTGAACGGTACGAAATTTGCTGTTTTTACTTTATTGGATTCTCAGTTAAAATATACACAACTTTTCACGTGCAAGGAGTGGGGTTTTAAATTATGACGGCATTATAGTAAAGTATATTAGCAAAAAAACTTTGAATTGCAGAGAGAACGTCAATTTAGCCAATCGTCTAATGAAAAAAAAAAAAAAAACTGGGAGAGGATCTGAGAAATCGATCTACACTGCAGTGAAGAATCAAATGTTAACACTACCGAAGAAGCAGTTAAAGTGATTAAATCCAGACAGAATATTACAGAACAAAGACAATTGCATATTGAAAACGGCTCTTTTCAGAGTCGCAAAAACATTTCAAAAAGAATCTGACTATTGTTGATATAAAAACATATAATCACGAAAGAAGGAAAGTTTTTTTTTTTTGTTTTTTTGTCATTTTGCTCTTCGTCTATTTTTTCCTAATTTCTTTTCGTCTCTAGAAAATAAGTAAGACTTATGTAGAGTTGCGCTAATTTCCCCAAATTGTGTCTGCGTTAATGCCTTTTTTTTTTGCTTGACACACAGAAGTTATATAATTCGGACCCGGTCACAAAGAACATACAAGAAAGTAGTACATATGTTAAACAAAATAATTCCTACGCATAGCTGTACCTGTGTCCAAAAGTAAAAAGAAAATGGATAATTAATTGGTATCACATGAAAGGCTCCACGTCTTGGGATCACTGTAGAACCCTTGATGAAAGTTTCTCATGAATAATAAAATAAATACATGAAATTATGATAGGGGGCATATTTGCCCTGTTGCTCAGATCAGAAGTACCTGTTTTAATACTAACCAACTTTCGGGAACCAGTGCGCTCTATGTAATTAAAGATATGTTGAGTTTTTCAGCACAGTCAAGTCAGGATAAGGTATAGTTTTGCTATGAAATGACTACCACTTTATTTGAAATTAAGACAAAATAGCTATGAATGCTTAACATTGCATAGTGGCTTTATTCCAGAAAACACATTTGAAGCAAGTGCATGTCTGCGTTTCTGTAGAATTCTTTCTTTCTCCACTCAGAAAAATACCAAAAATGTTTCAGTAGACTAGACAAATATGCAATATCTTTACGATTTGATTTCCTAACACAATGGCTCTAATACGCATGTAATATTTGCCACTGGACGTTCGGCTGAAAAATCAAATCAATCCACTGTTTTTTTCAGCCATCAGTGCACACGAAAAATTAAGTGCCGCATGAATAAAAGGAGATGTGAAGTATACGTCAGTGAGACAGCAACCCAACTACAGAAATAACCAAAAGACATCTAGAGGGAGACGTGTAATCTTCAACAATAGACAGGTGTCCTAAGACTCATAACAATATGTCACATAAGTGCTATCAGATTTATATATTTTTTCAGCCAGCAGTATACACAGTCAATTAAGTGTAAAATAGAAGGAGAATCATATGTGGGTTATACGTCAATGGAACAGCAGCCAAACGACAGAAATAACGAAAAAAACCATATTGATGCAGACATATAGTCTTCGACAAATAGACAGGTGACCACACATTGTCAATATGACTCGCTCTTAATTGTCTCGATTCCACGAAAAATATATATGAATTCAACAGAGACATTCAAAGATCTGCTATTAACACTCAATTCTATAAATATAGGGGGAATTACCATTTCGATATGACATAAGACCGTTAACGACAACGTCCCCGACGTGGGACACACGCACACATTTAAGAAAATGTAACGGGGTTAATATACTAACGTTTTTGTGATATCTTTACCATCCCCCTTTTATCTTACAAAAATACTAGGAAAGATATAGGACTAGTAGTATCTAAGATTTAATCCCGTCGCCTCAACGTACGTACGGGTTGCACACTGTCCCGTCGAGGGCTGAGTTCCCAACAGATCTAGACTGTAATCACCAGACTGCGGGTAGGTTACAAATCTTGCAAAGCAAACTTATATGTAAAAATTGTTTCCTGAAAAATGTATAATAATACGGAAGTATTTCAAAGTTTTGCAAAATTTGTGTTTGTTATCAGGAAAAAGCCATGATAAAGACTCATTGTTTGATTGAGTCGTTGTTTAATTTTTTTTGGAACTTTTCAATTTTTAATCTGTGCAGATCACAACTTCAAAATAGACGAAAAAGGGCAAAAACCCTGCAAACGTATATAATACGTATATAACATTCCAGATTTTTGCCAATACCTTATCTGAGGAAATTTTGCTAATTGTGTACTATATAAGGGTTTCAAACCCTTTACATCGTATGCTTACCTCTGAAAGAAGAGGCTTATTTTGTTACGTGTTATGTATGGTAAACGATTTTTTGTGTTTTTGTATTATTTTTGCTGTTTGCATTGTTTTGGTATTTTATTTTTTTTAAGAAAAGGGGGTGCCGTGAAACAGATTTTTTAAAAGGATAAACACCAGCCATAAAACGTGAAATATTTTTAATGTTTAGTAAATAAGTAACAACTTTTTGACACATAAAACGTACATATGAATAAAAGGAGATGCAAGGTATAACCAATAAAACAACAACACAAAACTGAACGGTACGAAATTTGCTGTTTTTACTTTATTGGATTCTCAGTTAAAATATACACAACTTTTCACGTGCAAGGAGTGGGGTTTTAAATTATGACGGCATTATAGTAAAGTATATTAGCAAAAAAACTTTGAATTGCAGAGAGAACGTCAATTTAGCCAATCGTCTAATGAAAAAAAAAAAAAAAACTGGGAGAGGATCTGAGAAATCGATCTACACTGCAGTGAAGAATCAAATGTTAACACTACCGAAGAAGCAGTTAAAGTGATTAAATCCAGACAGAATATTACAGAACAAAGACAATTGCATATTGAAAACGGCTCTTTTCAGAGTCGCAAAAACATTTCAAAAAGAATCTGACTATTGTTGATATAAAAACATATAATCACGAAAGAAGGAAAGTTTTTTTTTTTTTTTTTTTTGTCATTTTGCTCTTCGTCTATTTTTCCTAATTTCTTTTCGTCTCTAGAAAATGAGTAAGACTTATGTAGAGTTGCGCTAATTTCCCCAAATTGTGTCTGCGTTAATGCCTTTTTTTTTTGCTTGACACACAGAAGTTATATAATTCGGACCCGGTCACAAAGAACATACAAGAAAGTAGTACATATGTTAAACAAAATAATTCCTACGCATAGCTGTACCTGTGTCCAAAAGTAAAAAGAAAATGGATAATTAATTGGTATCACATGAAAGGCTCCACGTCTTGGGATCACTGTAGAACCCTTGATGAAAGTTTCTCATGAATAATAAAATAAATACATGAAATTATGATAGGGGGCATATTTGCCCTGTTGCTCAGATCAGAAGTACCTGTTTTAATACTAACCAACTTTCGGGAACCAGTGCGCTCTATGTAATTAAAGATATGTTGAGTTTTTCAGCACAGTCAAGTCAGGATAAGGTATAGTTTTGCTATGAAATGACTACCACTTTATTTGAAATTAAGACAAAATAGCTATGAATGCTTAACATTGCATAGTGGCTTTATTCCAGAAAACACATTTGAAGCAAGTGCATGTCTGCGTTTCTGTAGAATTCTTTCTTTCTCCACTCAGAAAAATACCAAAAATGTTTCAGTAGACTAGACAAATATGCAATATCTTTACGATTTGATTTCCTAACACAATGGCTCTAATACGCATGTAATATTTGCCACTGGACGTTCGGCTGAAAAATCAAATCAATCCACTGTTTTTTTCAGCCATCAGTGCACACGAAAAATTAAGTGCCGCATGAATAAAAGGAGATGTGAAGTATACGTCAGTGAGACAGCAACCCAACTACAGAAATAACCAAAAGACATCTAGAGGGAGACGTGTAATCTTCAACAATAGACAGGTGTCCTAAGACTCATAACAATATGTCACATAAGTGCTATCAGATTTATATATTTTTTCAGCCAGCAGTATACACAGTCAATTAAGTGTAAAATAGAAGGAGAATCATATGTGGGTTATACGTCAATGGAACAGCAGCCAAACGACAGAAATAACAAAAAAAACCATATTGATGCAGACATATAGTCTTCGACAAATAGACAGGTGACCACACATTGTCAATATGACTCGCTCTTAATTGTCTCGATTCCACGAAAAATATATATGAATTCAACAGAGACATTCAAAGATCTGCTATTAACACTCAATTCTATAAATATAGGGGGAATTACCATTTCGATATGACATAAGACCGTTAACGACAACGTCCCCGACGTGGGACACACGCACACATTTAAGAAAATGTAACGGGGTTAATATACTAACGTTTTTGTGATATCTTTACCATCCCCCTTTTATCTTACAAAAATACTAGGAAAGATATAGGACTAGTAGTATCTAAGATTTAATCCCGTCGCCTCAACGTACGTACGGGTTGCACTCTGTCCCGTCGAGGGCTGAGTTCCCAACAGATCTAGACTGTAATCACCAGACTGCGGGTAGGTTACAAATCTTGCAAAGCAAACTTATATGTAAAAATTGTTTCCTGAAAAAGGTATAATAATACGGAAGTATTTCAAAGTTTTGCAAAATTTGTGTTTGTTATCAGGAAAAAACCATGATAAAGACTCATTGTTTGATTGAGTCGTTGTTTAATTTTTTTTGGAACTTTTCAATTTTTAATCTGTGCAGATCACAACTTCAAAATAGACGAAAAAGGGCAAAAACCCTGCAAACGTATATAATACGTATATAACATTCCAGATTTTTGCCAATACCTTATCTGAGGAAATTTTGCTAATTGTGTACTATATAAGGGTTTCAAACCCTTTACATCGTATGCTTACCTCTGAAAGAAGAGGCTTATTTTGTTACGTGTTATGTATGGTAAACGATTTTTTGTGTTTTTGTATTATTTTTGCTGTTTGCATTGTTTTGGTATTTTATTTTTTTTAAGAAAAGGGGGTGCCGTGAAACAGATTTTTTAAAAGGATAAACACCAGCCATAAAACGTGAAATATTTTTAATGTTTAGTAAATAAGTAACAACTTTTTGACACATAAAACGTACATATGAATAAAAGGAGATGCAAGGTATAACCAATAAAACAACAACACAAAACTGAACGGTACGAAATTTGCTGTTTTTACTTTATTGGATTCTCAGTTAAAATATACACAACTTTTCACGTGCAAGGAGTGGGGTTTTAAATTATGACGGCATTATAGTAAAGTATATTAGCAAAAAAACTTTGAATTGCAGAGAGAACGTCAATTTAGCCAATCGTCTAATGAAAAAAAAAAAAAAAACTGGGAGAGGATCTGAGAAATCGATCTACACTGCAGTGAAGAATCAAATGTTAACACTACCGAAGAAGCAGTTAAAGTGATTAAATCCAGACAGAATATTACAGAACAAAGACAATTGCATATTGAAAACGGCTCTTTTCAGAGTCGCAAAAACATTTCAAAAAGAATCTGACTATTGTTGATATAAAAACATATAATCACGAAAGAAGGAAAGTTTTTTTTTTTTTTTTTTTTGTCATTTTGCTCTTCGTCTATTTTTCCTAATTTCTTTTCGTCTCTAGAAAATGAGTAAGACTTATGTAGAGTTGCGCTAATTTCCCCAAATTGTGTCTGCGTTAATGCCTTTTTTTTTTGCTTGACACACAGAAGTTATATAATTCGGACCCGGTCACAAAGAACATACAAGAAAGTAGTACATATGTTAAACAAAATAATTCCTACGCATAGCTGTACCTGTGTCCAAAAGTAAAAAGAAAATGGATAATTAATTGGTATCACATGAAAGGCTCCACGTCTTGGGATCACTGTAGAACCCTTGATGAAAGTTTCTCATGAATAATAAAATAAATACATGAAATTATGATAGGGGGCATATTTGCCCTGTTGCTCAGATCAGAAGTACCTGTTTTAATACTAACCAACTTTCGGGAACCAGTGCGCTCTATGTAATTAAAGATATGTTGAGTTTTTCAGCACAGTCAAGTCAGGATAAGGTATAGTTTTGCTATGAAATGACTACCACTTTATTTGAAATTAAGACAAAATAGCTATGAATGCTTAACATTGCATAGTGGCTTTATTCCAGAAAACACATTTGAAGCAAGTGCATGTCTGCGTTTCTGTAGAATTCTTTCTTTCTCCACTCAGAAAAATACCAAAAATGTTTCAGTAGACTAGACAAATATGCAATATCTTTACGATTTGATTTCCTAACACAATGGCTCTAATACGCATGTAATATTTGCCACTGGACGTTCGGCTGAAAAATCAAATCAATCCACTGTTTTTTTCAGCCATCAGTGCACACGAAAAATTAAGTGCCGCATGAATAAAAGGAGATGTGAAGTATACGTCAGTGAGACAGCAACCCAACTACAGAAATAACCAAAAGACATCTAGAGGGAGACGTGTAATCTTCAACAATAGACAGGTGTCCTAAGACTCATAACAATATGTCACATAAGTGCTATCAGATTTATATATTTTTTCAGCCAGCAGTATACACAGTCAATTAAGTGTAAAATAGAAGGAGAATCATATGTGGGTTATACGTCAATGGAACAGCAGCCAAACGACAGAAATAACAAAAAAAACCATATTGATGCAGACATATAGTCTTCGACAAATAGACAGGTGACCACACATTGTCAATATGACTCGCTCTTAATTGTCTCGATTCCACGAAAAATATATATGAATTCAACAGAGACATTCAAAGATCTGCTATTAACACTCAATTCTATAAATATAGGGGGAATTACCATTTCGATATGACATAAGACCGTTAACGACAACGTCCCCGACGTGGGACACACGCACACATTTAAGAAAATGTAACGGGGTTAATATACTAACGTTTTTGTGATATCTTTACCATCCCCCTTTTATCTTACAAAAATACTAGGAAAGATATAGGACTAGTAGTATCTAAGATTTAATCCCGTCGCCTCAACGTACGTACGGGTTGCACTCTGTCCCGTCGAGGGCTGAGTTCCCAACAGATCTAGACTGTAATCACCAGACTGCGGGTAGGTTACAAATCTTGCAAAGCAAACTTATATGTAAAAATTGTTTCCTGAAAAAGGTATAATAATACGGAAGTATTTCAAAGTTTTGCAAAATTTGTGTTTGTTATCAGGAAAAAACCATGATAAAGACTCATTGTTTGATTGAGTCGTTGTTTAATTTTTTTTGGAACTTTTCAATTTTTAATCTGTGCAGATCACAACTTCAAAATAGACGAAAAAGGGCAAAAACCCTGCAAACGTATATAATACGTATATAACATTCCAGATTTTTGCCAATACCTTATCTGAGGAAATTTTGCTAATTGTGTACTATATAAGGGTTTCAAACCCTTTACATCGTATGCTTACCTCTGAAAGAAGAGGCTTATTTTGTTACGTGTTATGTATGGTAAACGATTTTTTGTGTTTTTGTATTATTTTTGCTGTTTGCATTGTTTTGGTATTTTATTTTTTTTAAGAAAAGGGGGTGCCGTGAAACAGATTTTTTAAAAGGATAAACACCAGCCATAAAACGTGAAATATTTTTAATGTTTAGTAAATAAGTAACAACTTTTTGACACATAAAACGTACATATGAATAAAAGGAGATGCAAGGTATAACCAATAAAACAACAACACAAAACTGAACGGTACGAAATTTGCTGTTTTTACTTTATTGGATTCTCAGTTAAAATATACACAACTTTTCACGTGCAAGGAGTGGGGTTTTAAATTATGACGGCATTATAGTAAAGTATATTAGCAAAAAAACTTTGAATTGCAGAGAGAACGTCAATTTAGCCAATCGTCTAATGAAAAAAAAAAAAAAAACTGGGAGAGGATCTGAGAAATCGATCTACACTGCAGTGAAGAATCAAATGTTAACACTACCGAAGAAGCAGTTAAAGTGATTAAATCCAGACAGAATATTACAGAACAAAGACAATTGCATATTGAAAACGGCTCTTTTCAGAGTCGCAAAAACATTTCAAAAAGAATCTGACTATTGTTGATATAAAAACATATAATCACGAAAGAAGGAAAGTTTTTTTTTTTTTTTTTTTTGTCATTTTGCTCTTCGTCTATTTTTCCTAATTTCTTTTCGTCTCTAGAAAATGAGTAAGACTTATGTAGAGTTGCGCTAATTTCCCCAAATTGTGTCTGCGTTAATGCCTTTTTTTTTGCTTGACACACAGAAGTTATATAATTCGGACCCGGTCACAAAGAACATACAAGAAAGTAGTACATATGTTAAACAAAATAATTCCTACGCATAGCTGTACCTGTGTCCAAAAGTAAAAAGAAAATGGATAATTAATTGGTATCACTTGAAAGGCTCCACGTCTTGGGATCACTATAGAACCCTTGATGAAAGTTTCTCATGAATAATAAAATAAATACATGAAATTATGATAGGGGGCATATTTGCCCTGTTGCTCAGATCAGAAGTACCTGTTTTAATACTAACCAACTTTCGGGAACCAGTGCGCTCTATGTAATTAAAGATATGTTGAGTTTTTCAGCACAGTCAAGTCAGGATAAGGTATAGTTTTGCTATGAAATGACTACCACTTTATTTGAAATTAAGACAAAATAGCTATGAATGCTTAACATTGCATAGTGGCTTTATTCCAGAAAACACATTTGAAGCAAGTGCATGTCTGCGTTTCTGTAGAATTCTTTCTTTCTCCACTCAGAAAAATACCAAAAATGTTTCAGTAGACTAGACAAATATGCAATATCTTTACGATTTGATTTCCTAACACAATGGCTCTAATACGCATGTAATATTTGCCACTGGACGTTCGGCTGAAAAATCAAATCAATCCACTGTTTTTTTTCAGCCATCAGTGCACACGAAAAATTAAGTGCCGCATGAATAAAAGGAGATGTGAAGTATACGTCAGTGAGACAGCAACCCAACTACAGAAATAACCAAAAGACATCTAGAGGGAGACGTGTAATCTTCAACAATAGACAGGTGTCCTAAGACTCATAACAATATGTCACATAAGTGCTATCAGATTTATATATTTTTTCAGCCAGCAGTATACACAGTCAATTAAGTGTAAAATAGAAGGAGAATCATATGTGGGTTATACGTCAATGGAACAGCAGCCAAACGACAGAAATAACAAAAAAAACCATATTGATGCAGACATATAGTCTTCGACAAATAGACAGGTGACCACACATTGTCAATATGACTCGCTCTTAATTGTCTCGATTCCACGAAAAATATATATGAATTCAACAGAGACATTCAAAGATCTGCTATTAACACTCAATTCTATAAATATAGGGGGAATTATCATTTCGATATGACATAAGACCGTTAACGACAACGTCCCCGACGTGGGACACACGCACACATTTAAGAAAATGTAACGGGGTTAATATACTAACGTTTTTGTGATATCTTTACCATCCCCCTTTTATCTTACAAAAATACTAGGAAAGATATAGGACTAGTAGTATCTAAGATTTAATCCCGTCGCCTCAACGTACGTACGGGTTGCACTCTGTCCCGTCGAGGGCTGAGTTCCCAACAGATCTAGACTGTAATCACCAGACTGCGGGTAGGTTACAAATCTTGCAAAGCAAACTTATATGTAAAAATTGTTTCCTGAAAAAGGTATAATAATACGGAAGTATTTCAAAGTTTTGCAAAATTTGTGTTTGTTATCAGGAAAAAGCCATGATAAAGACTCATTGTTTGATTGAGTCGTTGTTTAATTTTTTTTGGAACTTTTCAATTTTTAATCTGTGCAGATCACAACTTCAAAATAGACGAAAAAGGGCAAAAACCCTGCAAACGTATATAATACGTATATAACATTCCAGATTTTTGCCAATACCTTCTCTGAGGAAATTTTGCTAATTGTGTACTATATAAGGGTTTCAAACCCTTTACATCGTATGCTTACCTCTGAAAGAAGAGGCTTATTTTGTTACGTGTTATGTATGGTAAACGATTTTTTGTGTTTTTGTATTATTTTTGCTGTTTGCATTGTTTTGGTATTTTATTTTTTTTAAGAAAAGGGGGTGCCGTGAAACAGATTTTTTAAAAGGATAAACACCAGCCATAAAACGTGAAATATTTTTAATGTTTAGTAAATAAGTAACAACTTTTTGACACATAAAACGTACATATGAATAAAAGGAGATGCAAGGTATAACCAATAAAACAACAACACAAAACTGAACGGTACGAAATTTGCTGTTTTTACTTTATTGGATTCTCAGTTAAAATATACACAACTTTTCACGTGCAAGGAGTGGGGTTTTAAATTATGACGGCATTATAGTAAAGTATATTAGCAAAAAAACTTTGAATTGCAGAGAGAACGTCAATTTAGCCAATCGTCTAATGAAAAAAAAAAAAAAAAAACTGGGAGAGGATCTGAGAAATCGATCTACACTGCAGTGAAGAATCAAATGTTAACACTACCGAAGAAGCAGTTAAAGTGATTAAATCCAGACAGAATATTACAGAACAAAGACAATTGCATATTGAAAACGGCTCTTTTCAGAGTCGCAAAAACATTTCAAAAAGAATCTGACTATTGTTGATATAAAAACATATAATCACGAAAGAAGGAAAGTTATTTTTTTTTTTTTTTTGTCATTTTGCTCTTCGTCTATTTTTTCCTAATTTCTTTTCGTCTCTAGAAAATAAGTAAGACTTATGTAGAGTTGTGCTAATTTCCCCAAATTGTGTCTGCGTTAATGCCTTTTTTTTTTGCTTGACACACAGAAGTTATATAATTCGGACCCGGTCACAAAGAACAAACAAAAAAGTAGTACATATGTTAAACAAAATAATTCCTACGCATAGCTGTACCTGTGTCCAAAAGTAAAAAGAAAATGGATAATTAATTGGTATCACATGAAAGGCTCCACGTCTTGGGATCACTGTAGAACCCTTGATGAAAGTTTCTCATGAATAATAAAATAAATACATGAAATTATGATAGGGGGCATATTTGCCCTGTTGCTCAGATCAGAAGTACCTGTTTTAATACTAACCAACTTTCGGGAACCAGTGCGCTCTATGTAATTAAAGATATGTTGAGTTTTTCAGCACAGTCAAGTCAGGATAAGGTATAGTTTTGCTATGAAATGACTACCACTTTATTTGAAATTAAGACAAAATAGCTATGAATGCTTAACATTGCATAGTGGCTTTATTCCAGAAAACACATTTGAAGCAAGTGCATGTCTGCGTTTCTGTAGAATTCTTTCTTTCTCCACTCAGAAAAATACCAAAAATGTTTCAGTAGACTAGACAAATATGCAATATCTTTACGATTTGATTTCCTAACACAATGGCTCTAATACGCATGTAATATTTGCCACTGGACGTTCGGCTGAAAAATCAAATCAATCCACTGTTTTTTTCAGCCATCAGTGCACACAAAAAATTAAGTGCCGCATGAATAAAAGGAGATGTGAAGTATACGTCAGTGAGACAGCAACCCAACTACAGAAATAACCAAAAGACATCTAGAGGGAGACGTGTAATCTTCAACAATAGACAGGTGTCCTAAGACTCATAACAATATGTCACATAAGTGCTATCAGATTTATATATTTTTTCAGCCAGCAGTATACACAGTCAATTAAGTGTAAAATAGAAGGAGAATCATATGTGGGTTATACGTCAATGGAACAGCAGCCAAACGACAGAAATAACAAAAAAAACCATATTGATGCAGACATATAGTCTTCGACAAATAGACAGGTGACCACACATTGTCAATATGACTCGCTCTTAATTGTCTCGATTCCACGAAAAATATATATGAATTCAACAGAGACATTCAAAGATCTGCTATTAACACTCAATTCTATAAATATAGGGGGAATTACCATTTCGATATGACATAAGACCGTTAACGACAACGTCCCCGACGTGGGACACACGCACACATTTAAGAAAATGTAACGGGGTTAATATACTAACGTTTTTGTGATATCTTTACCATCCCCCTTTTATCTTACAAAAATACTAGGAAAGATATAGGACTAGTAGTATCTAAGATTTAATCCCGTCGCCTCAACGTACGTACGGGTTGCACTCTGTCCCGTCGAGGGCTGAGTTCCCAACAGATCTAGACTGTAATCACCAGACTGCGGGTAGGTTACAAATCTTGCAAAGCAAACTTATATGTAAAAATTGTTTCCTGAAAAAGGTATAATAATACGGAAGTATTTCAAAGTTTTGCAAAATTTGTGTTTGTTATCAGGAAAAAGCCATGATAAAGACTCATTGTTTGATTGAGTCGTTGTTTAATTTTTTTTGGAACTTTTCAATTTTTAATCTGTGCAGATCACAACTTCAAAATAGACGAAAAAGGGCAAAAACCCTGCAAACGTATATAATACGTATATAACATTCCAGATTTTTGCCAATACCTTCTCTGAGGAAATTTTGCTAATTGTGTACTATATAAGGGTTTCAAACCCTTTACATCGTATGCTTACCTCTGAAAGAAGAGGCTTATTTTGTTACGTGTTATGTATGGTAAACGATTTTTTGTGTTTTTGTATTATTTTTGCTGTTTGCATTGTTTTGGTATTTTATTTTTTTTAAGAAAAGGGGGTGCCGTGAAACAGATTTTTTAAAAGGATAAACACCAGCCATAAAACGTGAAATATTTTTAATGTTTAGTAAATAAGTAACAACTTTTTGACACATAAAACGTACATATGAATAAAAGGAGATGCAAGGTATAACCAATAAAACAACAACACAAAACTGAACGGTACGAAATTTGCTGTTTTTACTTTATTGGATTCTCAGTTAAAATATACACAACTTTTCACGTGCAAGGAGTGGGGTTTTAAATTATGACGGCATTATAGTAAAGTATATTAGCAAAAAAACTTTGAATTGCAGAGAGAACGTCAATTTAGCCAATCGTCTAATGAAAAAAAAAAAAAAAAAACTGGGAGAGGATCTGAGAAATCGATCTACACTGCAGTGAAGAATCAAATGTTAACACTACCGAAGAAGCAGTTAAAGTGATTAAATCCAGACAGAATATTACAGAACAAAGACAATTGCATATTGAAAACGGCTCTTTTCAGAGTCGCAAAAACATTTCAAAAAGAATCTGACTATTTTTGATATAAAAACATATAATCACGAAAGAAGGAAAGTTTTTTTTTTTTTTTTTTTTGTCATTTTGCTCTTCGTCTATTTTTTCCTAATTTCTTTTCGTCTCTAGAAAATAAGTAAGACTTATGTAGAGTTGCGCTAATTTCCCCAAATTGTGTCTGCGTTAATGCCTTTTTTTTTTGCTTGACACACAGAAGTTATATAATTCGGACCCGGTCACAAAGAACATACAAGAAAGTAGTACATATGTTAAACAAAATAATTCCTACGCATAGCTGTACCTGTGTCCAAAAGTAAAAAGAAAATGGATAATTAATTGGTATCACATGAAAGGCTCCACGTCTTGGGATCACTGTAGAACCCTTGATGAAAGTTTCTCATGAATAATAAAATAAATACATGAAATTATGATAGGGGGCATATTTGCCCTGTTGCTCAGATCAGAAGTACCTGTTTTAATACTAACCAACTTTCGGGAACCAGTGCGCTCTATGTAATTAAAGATATGTTGAGTTTTTCAGCACAGTCAAGTCAGGATAAGGTATAGTTTTGCTATGAAATGACTACCACTTTATTTGAAATTAAGACAAAATAGCTATGAATGCTTAACATTGCATAGTGGCTTTATTCCAGAAAACACATTTGAAGCAAGTGCATGTCTGCGTTTCTATAATTCTTTCTTTCTCCACTCAGAAAAATACCAAAAATGTTTCAGTAGACTAGACAAATATGCAATATCTTTACGATTTGATTTCCTAACACAATGGCTCTAATACGCATGTAATATTTGCCACTGGACGTTCGGCTGAAAAATCAAATCAATCCACTGTTTTTTTCAGCCATCAGTGCACACGAAAAATTAAGTGCCGCATGAATAAAAGGAGATGTGAAGTATACGTCAGTGAGACAGCAACCCAACTACAGAAATAACCAAAAGACATCTAGAGGGAGACGTGTAATCTTCAACAATAGACAGGTGTCCTAAGACTCATAACAATATGTCACATAAGTGCTATCAGATTTATATATTTTTTCAGCCAGCAGTATACACAGTCAATTAAGTGTAAAATAGAAGGAGAATCATATGTGGGTTATACGTCAATGGGACAGCAGCCAAACGACAGAAATAACAAAAAAAACCATATTGATGCAGACATATAGTCTTCGACAAATAGACAGGTGACCACACATTGTCAATATGACTCGCTCTTAATTGTCTCGATTCCACGAAAAATATATATAAATTCAACAGAGACATTCAAAGATCTGCTATTAACACTCAATTCTATAAATATAGGGGGAATTACCATTTCGATATGACATAAGACCGTTAACGACAACGTCCCCGACGTGGGACACACGCATACATTTAAGAAAATGTAACGGGGTTAATATACTAACGTTTTTGTGATATCTTTACCATCCCCCTTTTATCTTACAAAAATACTAGGAAAGATATAGGACTAGTAGTATCTAAGATTTAATCCCGTCGCCTCAACGTACGTACGGGTTGCACTCTGTCCCGTCGAGGGCTGAGTTCCCAACAGATCTAGACTGTAATCACCAGACTGCGGGTAGGTTACAAATCTTGCAAAGCAAACTTATATGTAAAAATTGTTTCCTGAAAAAGGTATAATAATACGGAAGTATTTCAAAGTTTTGCAAAATTTGTGTTTGTTATCAGGAAAAAGCCATGATAAAGACTCATTGTTTGATTGAGTCGTTGTTTAATTTTTTTTGGAACTTTTCAATTTTTAATCTGTGCAGATCACAACTTCAAAATAGACGAAAAAGGGCAAAAACCCTGCAAACGTATATAATACGTATATAACATTCCAGATTTTTGCCAATACCTTCTCTGAGGAAATTTTGCTAATTGTGTACTATATAAGGGTTTCAAACCCTTTACATCGTATGCTTACCTCTGAAAGAAGAGGCTTATTTTGTTACGTGTTATGTATGGTAAACGATTTTTTGTGTTTTTGTATTATTTTTGCTGTTTGCATTGTTTTGGTATTTTATTTTTTTTAAGAAAAGGGGGTGCCGTGAAACAGATTTTTTAAAAGGATAAACACCAGCCATAAAACGCGAAATATTTTTAATGTTTAGTAAATAAGTAACAACTTTTTGACACATAAAACGTACATATGAATAAAAGGAGATGCAAGGTATAACCAATAAAACAACAACACAAAACTGAACGGTACGAAATTTGCTGTTTTTACTTTATTGGATTCTCAGTTAAAATATACACAACTTTTCACGTGCAAGGAGTGGGGTTTTAAATTATGACGGCATTATAGTAAAGTATATTAGCAAAAAAACTTTGAATTGCAAAGAGAATATCAATTTAGCCAATCGTCTAATGAAAAAAAAAAAAAAACTGGGAGAGGATCTGAGAAATCGATCTACACTGCAGTGAAGAATCAAATGTTAACACTACCGAAGAAGCAGTTAAAGTGATTAAATCCAGACAGAATATTACAGAACAAAGACAATTGCATATTGAAAACGGCTCTTTTCAGAGTCGCAAAAACATTTCAAAAAGAATCTGACTATTGTTGATATAAAAACATATAATCACGAAAGAAGGAAAGTTTTTTTTTTTTTTTTTTTTGTCATTTTGCTCTTCGTCTATTTTTTCCTAATTTCTTTTCGTCTCTAGAAAATAAGTAAGACTTATGTAGAGTTGCGCTAATTTCCCCAAATTGTGTCTGCGTTAATGCCTTTTTTTTTTTGCTTGACACACAGAAGGTATATAATTCGGACCCGGTCACAAAGAACATACAGAAAGTAGTACATATGTTAAACAAAATAATTCCTACGCATAGCTGTAACTGTGTCCAAAAGTAAAAAGAAAATGGATAATTAATTGGTATCACATGAAAGGCTCCACGTCTTGGGATCACTGTAGAACCCTTGATGAAATTTTCTCATGAATAATAAAATAAATACATGAAATTATGATAGGGGGCATATTTGCCCTGTTGCTCAGATCAGAAGTACCTGTTTTAATACTAACCAACTTTCGGGAACCAGTGCGCTCTATGTAATTAAAGATATGTTGAGTTTTTCAGCACAGTCAAGTCAGGATAAGGTATAGTTTTGCTATGAAATGACTACCACTTTATTTGAAATTAAGACAAAATAGCTATAAATGCTTAACATTGCATAGTGGCTTTATTCCAGAAAACACATTTGAAGCAAGTGCATGTCTGCGTTTCTGTAGAATTCTTTCTTTCTCCACTCAGAAAAATACCAAAAATGCAAATGTTTCAGTAGACTAGACAAATATGCAATATCTTTACGATTTGATTTCCTAACACAATGGCTCTAATACGCATGTAATATTTGCCACTGGACGTTCGGCTGAAAAAATCAAATCAATCCACTGTTTTTTTCAGCCATCAGTGCACACGAAAAATTAAGTGCCGCATGAATAAAAGGAGATGTGAAGTATACGTCAGTGAGACAGGAACCGAACTACAGAAATAACAAAAAGACATCTAGAGGGAGACGTGTAATCTTCAACAATAGACAGGTGTCCTAAGACTCATAACAATATGTCACATAAGTGCTATCAGATTTATATATTTTTTCAGCCAGCAGTATACACAGTCAATTAAGTGTAAAATAGAAGGAGAATCATATGTGGTTATACGTCAATGGAACAGCAGCCAAACGACAGAAATAACAAAAAAAACATATTGATGCAGACATATAGTCTTCGACAAATAGACAGGTGACCACACATTGTCAATATGACTCGCTCTTAATTGTCTCGATTCCACGAAAAATATATATAAATTCAACAGAGACATTCAAAGATCTGCTATTAACACTCAATTCTATAAATATAGGGGGAATTACCATTTCGATATGACATAAGACCGTTAACGACAACGTCCCCGACGTGGGACACACGCACACATTTAAGAAAATGTAACGGGGTTAATATACTAACGTTTTTGTGATATCTTTACCATCCCCCTTTTATCTTACAAAAATACTAGGAAAGATATAGGACTAGTAGTATCTAAGATTTAATCCCGTCGCCTCAACGTACGTACGGGTTGCACTCTGTCCCGTCGAGGGCTGAGTTCCCAACAGATCTAGACTGTAATCACCAGACTGCGGGTAGGTTACAAATCTTGCAAAGCAAACTTATATGTAAAAATTGTTTCCTGAAAAAGGTATAATAATACGGAAGTATTTCAAAGTTTTGCAAAATTTGTGTTTGTTATCAAGAAAAAGCCATGATAAAGACTCATTGTTTGATTGAGTCGTTGTTTAATTTTTTTGGAACTTTTCAATTTTTAATCTGTGCAGATCACAACTTCAAAATAGACGAAAAAGGGCAAAAACCCTGCAAACGTATATAATACGTATATAACATTCCAGATTTTTGCCAATACCTTCTCTGAGGAAATTTTGCTAATTGTGTACTATATAAGGGTTTCAAACCCTTTACATCGTATGCTTACCTCTGAAAGAAGAGGCTTATTTTGTTACGTGTTATGTATGGTAAACGATTTTTTGTGTTTTTGTATTATTTTTGCTGTTTGCATTGTTTTGGTATTTTATTTTTTTTAAGAAAAGGGGGTGCCGTGAAACAGATTTTTTAAAAGGATAAACACCAGCCATAAAACGTGAAATATTTTTAATGTTTAGTAAATAAGTAACAACTTTTTGACACATAAAACGTACATATGAATAAAAGGAGATGCAAGGTATAACCAATAAAACAACAACACAAAACTGAACGGTACGAAATTTGCTGTTTTTACTTTATTGGATTCTCAGTTAAAATATACACAACTTTTCACGTGCAAGGAGTGGGGTTTTAAATTATGACGGCATTATAGTAAAGTATATTAGCAAAAAAACTTTGAATTGCAGAGAGAACGTCAATTTAGCCAATCGTCTAATGAAAAAAAAAAAAAAAACTGGGAGAGGATCTGAGAAATCGATCTACACTGCAGTGAAGAATCAAATGTTAACACTACCGAAGAAGCAGTTAAAGTGATTAAATCCAGACAGAATATTACAGAACAAAGACAATTGCATATTGAAAACGGCTCTTTTCAGAGTCGCAAAAACATTTCAAAAAGAATCTGACTATTGTTGATATAAAAACATATAATCACGAAAGAAGGAAAGTTTTTTTTTTTTTTTTTTTTGTCATTTTGCTCTTCGTCTATTTTTTCCTAATTTCTTTTCGTCTCTAGAAAATAAGTAAGACTTATGTAGAGTTGCGCTAATTTCCCCAAATTGTGTCTGCGTTAATGCCTTTTTTTTTTGCTTGACACACAGAAGGTATATAATTCGGACCCGGTCACAAAGAACATACAGAAAGTAGTACATATGTTAAACAAAATAATTCCTACGCATAGCTGTAACTGTGTCCAAAAGTAAAAAGAAAATGGATAATTAATTGGTATCACATGAAAGGCTCCACGTCTTGGGATCACTGTAGAACCCTTGATGAAATTTTCTCATGAATAATAAAATAAATACATGAAATTATGATAGGGGGCATATTTGCCCTGTTGCTCAGATCAGAAGTACCTGTTTTAATACTAACCAACTTTCGGGAACCAGTGCGCTCTATGTAATTAAAGATATGTTGAGTTTTTCAGCACAGTCAAGTCAGGATAAGGTATAGTTTTGCTATGAAATGACTACCACTTTATTTGAAATTAAGACAAAATAGCTATAAATGCTTAACATTGCATAGTGGCTTTATTCCAGAAAACACATTTGAAGCAAGTGCATGTCTGCGTTTCTGTAGAATTCTTTCTTTCTCCACTCAGAAAAATACCAAAAATGCAAATGTTTCAGTAGACTAGACAAATATGCAATATCTTTACGATTTGATTTCCTAACACAATGGCTCTAATACGCATGTAATATTTGCCACTGGACGTTCGGCTGAAAAAATCAAATCAATCCACTGTTTTTTTCAGCCATCAGTGCACACGAAAAATTAAGTGCCGCATGAATAAAAGGAGATGTGAAGTATACGTCAGTGAGACAGCAACCGAACTACAGAAATAACAAAAAGACATCTAGAGGGAGACGTGTAATCTTCAACAATAGACAGGTGTCCTAAGACTCATAACAATACGTCACATAAGTGCTATCAGATTTATATATTTTTTCAGCCAGCAGTATACACAGTCAATTAAGTGTAAAATAGAAGGAGAATCATATGTGGGTTATACGTCAATGGAACAGCAGCCAAACGACAGAAATAACAAAAAAAAACATATTGATGCAGACATATAGTCTTCGACAAATAGACAGGTGACCACACATTGTCAATATGACTCGCTCTTAATTGTCTCGATTCCACAAAAAAATATATATAAATTCAACAGAGACATTCAAAGATCTGCTATTAACACTCAATTCTATAAATATAGGGGGAATTACCATTTCGATATGACATAAGACCGTTAACGACAACGTCCCCGACGTGGGACACACGCACACATTTAAGAAAATGTAACGGGGTTAATATACTAACGTTTTTGTGATATCTTTACCATCCCCCTTTTATCTTACAAAAATACTAGGAAAGATATAGGACTAGTAGTATCTAAGATTTAATCCCGTCGCCTCAACGTACGTACGGGTTGCACTCTGTCCCGTCGAGGGCTGAGTTCCCAACAGATCTAGACTGTAATCACCAGACTGCGGGTAGGTTACAAATCTTGCAAAGCAAACTTATATGTAAAAATTGTTTCCTGAAAAAGGTATAATAATACGGAAGTATTTGAAAGTTTTGCAAAATTTGTGTTTGTTATCAGGAAAAAGCCATGATAAAGACTCATTGTTTGATTGAGTCGTTGTTTAATTTTGTTTGGAACTTTTCAATTTTTAATCTGTGCAGATCACAACTTCAAAATAGACGAAAAAGGGCAAAAACCCTGCAAACGTATATAATACGTATATAACATTCCAGATTTTTGCCAATACCTTCTCTGAGGAAATTTTGCTAATTGTGTACTATATAAGGGTTTCAAACCCTTTACATCGTATGCTTACCTCTGAAAGAAGAGGCTTATTTTGTTACGTGTTATGTATGGTAAACGATTTTTTGTGTTTTTGTATTATTTTTGCTGTTTGCATTGTTTTGGTATTTTATTTTTTTTAAGAAAAGGGGGTGCCGTGAAACAGATTTTTTAAAAGGATAAACACCAGCCATAAAACGTGAAATATTTTTAATGTTTAGTAAATAAGTAACAACTTTTTGACACATAAAACGTACATATGAATAAAAGGAGATGCAAGGTATAACCAATAAAACAACAACACAAAACTGAACGGTACGAAATTTGCTGTTTTTACTTTATTGGATTCTCAGTTAAAATATACACAACTTTTCACGTGCAAGGAGTGGGGTTTTAAATTATGACGGCATTATAGTAAAGTATATTAGCAAAAAAACTTTGAATTGCAGAGAGAACGTCAATTTAGCCAATCGTCTAATGAAAAAAAAAAAAAAAAACTGGGAGAGGATCTGAGAAATCGATCTACACTGCAGTGAAGAATCAAATGTTAACACTACCGAAGAAGCAGTTAAAGTGATTAAATCCAGACAGAATATTACAGAACAAAGACAATTGCATATTGAAAACGGCTCTTTTCAGAGTCGCAAAAACATTTCAAAAAGAATCTGACTATTGTTGATATAAAAACATATAATCACGAAAGAAGGAAAGTTTTTTTTTTTTTTTTTTTTTGTCATTTTGCTCTTCGTCTATTTTTTCCTAATTTCTTTTCGTCTCTAGAAAATAAGTAAGACTTATGTAGAGTTGCGCTAATTTCCCCAAATTGTGTCTGCGTTAATGCCTTTTTTTTTTGCTTGACACACAGAAGGTATATAATTCGGACCCGGTCACAAAGAACATACAGAAAGTAGTACATATGTTAAACAAAATAATTCCTACGCATAGCTGTAACTGTGTCCAAAAGTAAAAAGAAAATGGATAATTAATTGGTATCACATGAAAGGCTCCACGTCTTGGGATCACTGTAGAACCCTTGATGAAATTTTCTCATGAATAATAAAATAAATACATGAAATTATGATAGGGGGCATATTTGCCCTGTTGCTCAGATCAGAAGTACCTGTTTTAAAACTAACCAACTTTCGGGAACCAGTGCGCTCTATGTAATTAAAGATATGTTGAGTTTTTCAGCACAGTCAAGTCAGGATAAGGTATAGTTTTGCTATGAAATGACTACCACTTTATTTGAAATTAAGACAAAATAGCTATAAATGCTTAACATTGCATAGTGGCTTTATTCCAGAAAACACATTTGAAGCAAGTGCATGTCTGCGTTTCTGTAGAATTCTTTCTTTCTCCACTCAGAAAAATACCAAAAATGCAAATGTTTCAGTAGACTAGACAAATATGCAATATCTTTACGATTTGATTTCCTAACACAATGGCTCTAATATGCATGTAATATTTGCCACTGGACGTTCGGCTGAAAAAATCAAATCAATCCACTGTTTTTTTCAGCCATCAGTGCACACGAAAAATTAAGTGCCGCATGAATAAAAGGAGATGTGAAGTATACGTCAGTGAGACAGCAACCCAACTACAGAAATAACCAAAAGACATCTAGAGGGAGACTTGTAATCTTCAACAATAGACAGGTGTCCTAAGACTCATAACAATATGTCACATAAGTGCTATCAGATTTATATATTTTTTCAGCCAGCAGTATACACGGTCAATTAAGTGTAAAATAGAAGGAGAATCATATGTGGGTTATACGTCAATGGAACAGCAGCCAAACGACAGAAATAACAATAAAAAAACATATTGATGCAGACATATAGTCTTCGACAAATAGACAGGTGACCACACATTGTCAATATGACTCGCTCTTAATTGTCTCGATTCCACGAAAAATATATATAAATTCAACAGAGACATTCAAAGATCTGCTATTAACACTCAATTCTATAAATATAGGGGGAATTACCATTTCGATATGACATAAGACCGTTAACGACAACGTCCCCGACGTGGGACACACGCACACATTTAAGAAAATGTAACGGGGTTAATATACTAACGTTTTTGTGATATCTTTACCATCCCCCTTTTATCTTACAAAAATACTAGGAAAGATATAGGACTAGTAGTATCTAAGATTTAATCCCGTCGCCTCAACGTACGTACGGGTTGCACTCTGTCCCGTCGAGGGCTGAGTTCCCAACAGATCTAGACTGTAATCACCAGACTGCGGGTAGGTTACAAATCTTGCAAAGCAAACTTATATATAAAAATTGTTTCCTGAAAAAGGTATAATAATACGGAAGTATTTCAAAGTTTTGCAAAATTTGTGTTTGTTATCAGGAAAAAGCCATGATAAAGACTCATTGTTTGATTGAGTCGTTGTTTAATTTTTTTTGGAACTTTTCAATTTTTAATCTGTGCAGATCACAACTTCAAAATAGACGAAAAAGGGCAAAAACCCTGCAAACGTATATAATACGTATATAACATTCCAGATTTTTGCCAATACCTTCTCTGAGGAAATTTTGCTAATTGTGTACTATATAAGGGTTTCAAACCCTTTACATCGTATGCTTACCTCTGAAAGAAGAGGCTTATTTTGTTACGTGTTATGTATGGTAAACGATTTTTTGTGTTTTTGTATTATTTTTGCTGTTTGCATTGTTTTGGTATTTTATTTTTTTTAAGAAAAGGGGGTGCCGTGAAACAGATTTTTTAAAAGGATAAACACCAGCCATAAAACGCGAAATATTTTTAATGTTTAGTAAATAAGTAACAACTTTTTGACACATAAAACGTACATATGAATAAAAGGAGATGCAAGGTATAACCAATAAAACAACAACACAAAACTGAACGGTACGAAATTTGCTGTTTTTACTTTATTGGATTCTCAGTTAAAATATACACAACTTTTCACGTGCAAGGAGTGGGGTTTTAAATTATGACGGCATTATAGTAAAGTATATTAGCAAAAAAACTTTGAATTGCAGAGAGAATGTCAATTTAGCCAATCGTCTAATGAAAAAAAAAAAAAACTGGGAGAGGATCTGAGAAATCGATCTACACTGCAGTGAAGAATCAAATGTTAACACTACCGAAGAAGCAGTTAAAGTGATTAAACCCAGACAGAATATTACAGAACAAAGACAATTGCATATTGAAAACTTATGTAGAGTTGCGCTAATTTCCCCAAATTGTGTCTGCGTTAATGCTTTTTTTTTTTTGCTTGACACACAGAAGGTATATAATTCGGACCCGGTCACAAAGAACATACAGAAAGTAGTACATATGTTAAACAAAATAATTCCTACGCATAGCTGTAACTGTGTCCAAAAGTAAAAAGAAAATGGATAATTAATTGGTATCACATGAAAGGCTCCACGTCTTGGGATCACTGTAGAACCCTTGATGAAAGTTTCTCATGAATAATAAAATAAATACATGAAATTATGATAGGGGGCATATTTGCCCTGTTGCTCAGATCAGAAGTACCTGTTTTAATACTAACCAACTTTCGGGAACCAGTGCGCTCTATGTAATTAAAGATATGTTGAGTTTTTCAGCACAGTCAAGTCAGGATAAGGTATAGTTTTGCTATGAAATGACTACCACTTTATTTGAAATTAAGACAAAATAGCTATAAATGCTTAACATTGCATAGTGGCTTTATTCCAGAAAACACATTTGAAGCAAGTGCATGTCTGCGTTTCTGTAGAATTCTTTCTTTCTCCACTCAGAAAAATACCAAAAATGCAAATGTTTCAGTAGACTAGACAAATATGCAATATCTTTACGATTTGATTTCCTAACACAATGGCTCTAATACGCATGTAATATTTGCCACTGGACGTTCGGCTGAAAAAATCAAATCAATCCACTGTTTTTTTCAGCCATCAGTGCACACGAAAAATTAAGTGCCGCATGAATAAAAGGAGATGTGAAGTATACGTCAGTGAGACAGCAACCCAACTACAGAAATAACCAAAAGACATCTAGAGGGAGACGTGTAATCTTCAACAATAGACAGGTGTCCTAAGACTCATAACAATATGTCACATAAGTGCTATCAGATTTATATATTTTTTCAGCCAGCAGTATACACGGTCAATTAAGTGTAAAATAGAAGGAGAATCATATGTGGGTTATACGTCAATGGAACAGCAGCCAAACGACAGAAATAACAATAAAAAAACATATTGATGCAGACATATAGTCTTCGACAAATAGACAGGTGACCACACATTGTCAATATGACTCGCTCTTAATTGTCTCGATTCCACGAAAAATATATATAAATTCAACAGAGACATTCAAAGATCTGCTATTAACACTCAATTCTATAAATATAGGGGGAATTACCATTTCGATATGACATAAGACCGTTAACGACAACGTCCCCGACGTGGGACACACGCACACATTTAAGAAAATGTAACGGGGTTAATATACTAACGTTTTTGTGATATCTTTACCATCCCCCTTTTATCTTACAAAAATACTAGGAAAGATATAGGACTAGTAGTATCTAAGATTTAATCCCGTCGCCTCAACGTACGTACGGGTATCACTCTGTCCCGTCGAGGGCTGAGTTCCCAACAGATCTAGACTGTAATCACCAGACTGCGGGTAGGTTACAAATCTTGCAAAGCAAACTTATATGTAAAAATTGTTTCCTGAAAAAGGTATAATAATACGGAAGTATTTCAAAGTTTTGCAAAATTTGTGTTTGTTATCAGGAAAAAGCCATGATAAAGACTCATTGTTTGATTGAGTCGTTGTCTAAATTTTTATGGAACTTTTCAATTTTTAATCTGTGCAGATCACAACTTCAAAATAGACGAAAAAGGGCAAAAACCCTGCAAACGTATATAATACGTATATAACATTCCAGATTTTTGCCAATACCTTCTCTGAGGAAATTTTGCTAATTGTGTACTATATAAGGGTTTCAAACCCTTTACATCGTATGCTTACCTCTGAAAGAAGAGGCTTATTTTGTTACGTGTTATGTATGGTAAACGATTTTTTGTGTTTTTGTATTATTTTTGCTGTTTGCATTGTTTTGGTATTTTATTTTTTTTAAGAAAAGGGGGTGCCGTGAAACAGATTTTTTAAAAGGATAAACACCAGCCATAAAACGCGAAATATTTTTGATGTTTAGTAAATAAGTAACAACTTTTTGACACATAAAACGTACATATGAATAAAAGGAGATGCAAGGTATAACCAATAAAACAACAACACAAAACTGAACGGTACGAAATTTGCTGTTTTTACTTTATTGGATTCTCAGTTAAAATATACACAACTTTTCACGTGCAAGGAGTGGGGTTTTAAATTATGACGGCATTATAGTAAAGTATATTAGCAAAAAAACTTTGAATTGCAGAGAGAATGTCAATTTAGCCAATCGTCTAATGAAAAACAAAAAAAAACTGGGAGAGGATCTGAGAAATCGATCTACACTGCAGTGAAGAATCAAATGTTAACACTACCGAAGAAGCAGTTAAAGTGATTAAACCCAGACAGAATATTACAGAACAAAGACAATTGCATATTGAAAACTTATGTAGAGTTGCGCTAATTTCCCCAAATTGTGTCTGCGTTAATGCCTTTTTTTTTTGCTTGACACACAGAAGGTATATAATTCGGACCCGGTCACAAAGAACATACAGAAAGTAGTACATATGTTAAACAAAATAATTCCTACGCATAGCTGTAACTGTGTCCAAAAGTAAAAAGAAAATGGATAATTAATTGGTATCACATGAAAGGCTCCACGTCTTGGGATCACTGTAGAACCCTTGATGAAAGTTTCTCATGAATAATAAAATAAATACATGAAATTATGATAGGGGGCATATTTGCCCTGTTGCTCAGATCAGAAGTACCTGTTTTAATACTAACCAACTTTCGGGAACCAGTGCGCTCTATGTAATTAAAGATATGTTGAGTTTTTCAGCACAGTCAAGTCAGGATAAGGTATAGTTTTGCTATGAAATGACTACCACTTTATTTGAAATTAAGACAAAATAGCTATAAATGCTTAACATTGCATAGTGGCTTTATTCCAGAAAACACATTTGAAGCAAGTGCATGTCTGCGTTTCTGTAGAATTCTTTCTTTCTCCACTCAGAAAAATACCAAAAATGCAAATGTTTCAGTAGACTAGACAAATATGCAATATCTTTACGATTTGATTTCCTAACACAATGGCTCTAATACGCATGTAATATTTGCCACTGGACGTTCGGCTGAAAAAATCAAATCAATCCACTGTTTTTTTCAGCCATCAGTGCACACGAAAAATTAAGTGCCGCATGAATAAAAGGAGATGTGAAGTATACGTCAGTGAGACAGCAACCCAACTACAGAAATAACCAAAAGACATCTAGAGGGAGACGTGTAATCTTCAACAATAGACAGGTGTCCTAAGACTCATAACAATATGTCACATAAGTGCTATCAGATTTATATATTTTTTCAGCCAGCAGTATACACGGTCAATTAAGTGTAAAATAGAAGGAGAATCATATGTGGGTTATACGTCAATGGAACAGCAGCCAAACGACAGAAATAACAATAAAAAAACATATTGATGCAGACATATAGTCTTCGACAAATAGACAGGTGACCACACATTGTCAATATGACTCGCTCTTAATTGTCTCGATTCCACGAAAAATATATATAAATTCAACAGAGACATTCAAAGATCTGCTATTAACACTCAATTCTATAAATATAGGGGGAATTACCATTTCGATATGACATAAGACCGTTAACGACAACGTCCCCGACGTGGGACACACGCACACATTTAAGATAATGCAACGGGGTTAATATACAAACGTTTTTGTGATATCTTTACCATCCCCCTTTTATCTTACAATAATACTAGGAGAGATATAGGACTAGTAGCATCTAAGATTTTATCCCGTCGCCTCAACGTACGTACGGGTTTCACTCTGTCCCGTCGAGGGCTGAGTTCCCAACAGATCTAGACTGTAATCACCAGACTGCGGGTAGGTTACAAACCTATCAAAGCAAACTTATATGTAAAAATTGTTTCCTGAAAAAGGTATAATAATACGGAAGTATTTCAAAGTTTTGCAAAATTTGTGTTTGTTATCAGGAAAAAGCCATGATAAAGACTCATTGTTTGATTGAGTCGTTGTTTAAATTTTTTGGAACTTTTCAATTTTTAATCTGTGCAGATCAAAACTTCAAAATAGACGAAAAAGGGCAAAAACCCTGCAAACGTATATAATTGTAATTTCATTCGTTTAAACGGGCAGTGCCTTAGAATGAAATTAATTTCTCCTTGGTGTTTTCATCATATGTAGCATAGAGGGCGTTAGGTTTTCCCGCTTCAAAATTATTTTCGCGGTATTTTATTGCCTATGTAATCATTCAGCACGACACCGTCAATCTGAACAGTCGAATTTTCTTGGTTAATTTTCATCTTGAATTTGGCCACGGATCCAGAGAATCCAACACCACTTGAAGATTCTCCTGATGTTTCATTACAGGACATTTTCAGAGCTGTTAAACAACAAGGTGACATTAACTAGAAACTCCGTCAGGAGTTCATTGATTTAAAAAATGAGGTTCAGGGGTCTACTTTAGCTGTAGCTTCGCAGGTTAAAAAACTCAAGGTTGATAATGAATACCATTGGAAATATGAGGGTAATAAAGTGCAGCATACACTTAATTCTGAATTTGTAGAAGACCACAATCAAGTAATTTGGACAATTGAACATTGTAAATCAGACTACGCACGTGAAACTGTTGTTGAGGTTATTGACAAGCTTAAAAACGCAACAAATTAATCAAGATTGCTGATAGCAGTGAGGGTGGTTGGGATACTGTTAGGCAGTATGAGATAAACCCGGTTGCAAGTGATACCGAGGATGAAAACAAAATCACCAAAGCAGAAAATAGAGCTATTAAAAAGCGCAAATTCAAGGCGTCAAAAAAGGTTAAAACTTCTACTAATTATGTAAATAATTCTGCTCAGAATGTACCTAATATTCCAGCAAAATTCCAACAGCAGCCCTTTCGGGAACCTCAGCCCGGTTGGTATGCCGGTTTCCCGTTATATTCAAACATGCCCAGCACGAGCGGAAGTCAGCCTAAATTTCAGCAAGGAGCCTGCTATGGTTGTGGATCTAACCAACACTGGAGGAATAGATGCCCATTCAATCCAAAAGCAGTCGGCAAGCCAAAAACGGAATGATTTCATAAAAGATGAGTATTTAAATATTTCTTTTGATAGTCAATCGAGTGCACACTATCTTACACACGACTATTTTGAATATGAACAAGGTCAGGCTAAAATTATCGTCAAAGGTAGATTAAAGAGACATATTGATTTTTGGTATAGCATTGGTTGTTATGATTTCATTATTGATACTATTTTACACGGATATAAAATACCTTTTTATACTACACCACCTTCCGTTTGTTTACAAAACAATCGTTCTGCTATTACACACACTGATTTTTTTTTAGAAGCTATTGAAGATCTTTTGATTAAAGGACTTATTATTGAATGTACTAATGATAAACCATTGGTTGTAAATCCACTTACTGTCTCTGTTCAAAACAATGGTAAAAAACGTTTAATTTTAGATCTACGTCATGTCAATTTACATCTGTGGAAGATATCCGTGTAGCTATGCAATTTATCAAACAAGATTTTTATTGTTTTAAGTTTGACATACATTCAGCTTATCACCATATAGACATATACGAGCCGCATACTGATTATCTTGGTTTTTCCTGGACATATGGTGAAAGTACAAAATATTTTAAATTTCTCGTTCTCCCTTTTGGATTAAGTTCTGCCTGTTATATATTTACTAAAGTTACCAGGCCACTAATTAAAAAATGGAGAGGTGAGGGTAAACAAATTCTTATGTATTTAGACGATGGATTTGGCACCCATTCCGATATTAACGCGTGTACAGATATTGCCGCACAAGTCAAACAAGATCTTATTGATAGTGGTTTTGTACCTAAGGTTGAAAAATCCATGTGGTCTCCCAGTAAATCATTGAAATATTTAGGTTATTTTATTGATACAGACAAAGCAATCCTGAGCATACCAGTTGAGAGACTGTCAAAACTATTTGATACCATAATACAAGTTGAACTATCTTTAGAAAATTTAGGTAAAGTTTATGTGAGAACTGTAGCTTCCGTTATTGGTCAGATTATATCCATGTCGTATGTCATAGGAAATGTGATTTATATTATGACTAAATATCTGAGTATTGATGTTATGTCAGCTTTTTCTTGGAAATCTTATATTGAACTTTCAGTTCAAAGTAAAGAGCAGCTTATATTCTGGCGGAAAAATCTTAAATGTGTTAATTTCAAACATTTTGTAACTAATTTTTCGTGTCACACTATTGTTTATAGTGATGCTAGTGGCACTGGATATGGTGGATATACAGTAGAAAATCCTAAGAATATTGCTCATGGTATGTGGCATGAAAACGATTTACACCACAGTTCTACTTGGAAAGAACTTACGGCTGTTAAATGTGTATTGCATTCTTTGATAGATTGTATGAGAGATAAACGCATTAAATGGTTTACGGATAACCAAAACGTTGTTTCAATTGTTCATAAAGGCAGTATGAAGCCTTATTTGCAAGATATTGCATATGACATTTTTGTGACTTGTTTAAAGTACAAAGTGTCCCTAGAGGTTGAATGGATACCAAGGGCTCAGAATGAAATTGCAGACTATATTAGTCGTATCATAGACACTGATGACTGGGGTATTGCAGTACATGTTTTTGAATATTTGGATTCCCTGTGGGGTCCTCATCAAATTGACTGGTTTGCTAGTGATCATAACCATCGATTACCTGTATTTTATTCCAGGTATTGGAATGTACATTCAATTGGTATTGATGCGTTCACTGTCAATTGGCAAGGTATAAATGGGTGGTTTGTTCCCCCAGTTTGCCTATTATTGAAAGTCCTTATGTACATGCAGCAGTTCAACGCATATGGTACTGTTATTTTACCTTTGTGGAGATCGGCGAATTACTGGCCGTTTTTGTGTCCCAAAGGTGATAGATTTATTGATCAGGTGTTGGGTTTCCATTACCTACCTACTAACAAAGCTAACTTTTTACCTGGTAGAGGGTATAAATCGGTTTTTGGTAATATTGATTTACCATTTAAGGTGTTGGCTCTTAGAATGGACTTTAGGGCGACATTAAATTAACAATTAGTATTAACTTGGTGGTAGTTTTTCATGTATTGGTTGACATTTTTATTGCAGATTCTATATTGTATTCTTCATTTTATTGGTGTATTATGTATTGTATTGATGAACTATGTCAAAACTTGGAAGGAACTACATATTTATTTAAAATTATGTTATTAAATATGTTTTTCCAGGTGTTCAGAAACGATATTGCAGAGTTACCAAATGATCTTGACAGTTATTTTGCTATTATTCCTGATTTGTTAGCGCAAAGTAAATCGGACAACACAGTGAAGAAATACTACTATGGTTTTTTGCGATGGAAAAAGTGGGCGGAAATCAACCACATTTCTGATGTCGATATTTTACCGACAAAACCGTTTTTTATAGCTTTATATTTAGCTTCTTTAGTGCAATTTTCTGCTACGTCTAGTCCCGTATGTTGTGCATATTATAGTATAAAATGGGCGCACTCGATTATTGGTGCAGATTCTCCTACAGATTCTCAATTAGTGAAATGTGTTTTTGAAGGTGCTAAAAGGAAATTAGGCTCACAAATCAGGAAGAAAGAGCCGATAACTCCTGAGTTATTACAGGCTATGTATAATAAGTTATTTTGTGTAGATAATCTTTTTTCACAACGTACCATTTGTGCGTGTATATTGGGATATGCAGGTTTTATGCGTGTATCAGAATTGTTAAATTTGCGTTGTTATGATATTAATTTCAAATCATCATACATTTCAATTTTCATCGAAAAAAGCAAGACGGATATTTACAGAGATGGAAACTGGTTGATTATTGCGAAGACCGGGACAACGTTGTGTCCAGTTCGAAATTTGGAATTATATATGCAATGGAGTGGCATTCAATCTGATTCAAACTTGTATTTATTCAGGAATTTATCGCAAGTGAAAGGAAAATTTGTTTTTCGTTCAGCTAATAAGCCTTTAAGCTATACAAGGATGAGGGAAATTTTCATTGATGCTTTTTCTCCATTTGTTCCCGATATAAAATCATACGGATTACATAGTTTACGATCTGGTGGTGCTACAGCCGCAGCGAGGTTTGGTGTTTCAGACAGACTTTTTAAACGTCATGGACGTTGGAAGTCGGACACTTCAAAGGATGGCTATGTGAAAGACGATCGATTTATCAGAACGTATGATCGTTTCTCAGAATTTGGGAATTTAATAAATATCTTTTTTGTTTTATTTACATTTGGACTATTAAATTTTCCATATATAGTAATAAATAGCTTCCCGTTCTTTGGGTTCAGCATCGGCGTTGTCGTGTGACTATCCACTTTACTAAGTCTTTGGTATTTATTATAGCCTTTTATGGTGTGTATATTCAAAGTGTTTATATATACTTGGATGTTTGGTACAAGTATTGGTTTTATGTCTACATTGATGGATGGGTTATACCAGGAGAATTGTAATTTCATTCGTTTAAACGGGCAGTGCATTAGAATGAAATTAATTTCTCCTGGGTGTTTTCATCATATGTAGCATAGAGGGCGTTAGGTTTTCCCGCTTCAAAATTATTTCGCGGTATTTTATTGCCTATGTAATCATTCAGCACGACACCGTCAATCTGAACAGTCGAATTTTCTTGGTTAATTTTACTTCTGGTTAAAGTTTATTCAGATTTATATTTTAAAAAGTTTTTTACTTGATACTGATGTTTGAATTATATATTATATGTGTAGATATATGTATGAATAATGTTTATTTCATATTAAATATAGAGCATCGGCGTTGTCGTGCGACTATCCACTTTACTAAGTCTTTGGTATTTATTATAGCCTTTTATGGCGTGTATATTCAAAGTGTTTATATATACTTGGATGTTTGGTACAAGTATTGGTTTTATGTCTACATTGATGGGTGGGTTATACCAGGAGAATACGTATATAATATTCCAGATTTTTGCCAATACCTTCTCTGAGGAAATTTTACTAATTGTGTACTATATAAGGGTTTCAAACCCTTTACATCGTATGCTAACCTCTGAATGAAGAGGCTTATTTTGTTACGTGTTATGTATGGTAAACAATTCTTTGTGTTTTTGTATTATTTTTGCTGTTTGCATTGTTTTTGGTTTTTTATTTTTTTTAAGAAAGGGGGGGGGGGGGGTGCCGTGAAACAGATTTTTTAAAGGATAAACACCAGCCATAAAATGCGAAATATTTTTAATGTTTAGTAAATGAATAACAACTTTTTGACACATAAAACGTAAATATGAATAAAAGGAGATGCAAGGTATACATCAATAAAACAACAACACAAAACTGAACTGTACGAAATTCGCTGTTTTTACTTTATTGGATTCTCAGTTTAAATATATACCACTTTTCACGTGCAAGGAGTGGAGTTTTTAATTATGACGGCATTATAGTAAAGTATATTTATTTAGCAAAAAAACTTTGAATTGCAGAGAAAACGTCAATTTAGCCAATCGTCTAATGAAAAAAAAACAAAAAAAAACAGGGAGAGCATCTGAGAAATCGATCTACACTGCAGTGAAGAATCAAATGTTAACACTGCCGAAGAAGCATTTAAAGTGATTAAACCCAGACAGAATATTACAGAACAAAGACAATTGCATACTGAAAACGGCTCTTTTCAGAGTCGCAAAATCATTTTAAAAAAATTGACTATTGTTGATATAAAAACATATAATCACGAAAGAAGGAACGTTTTTTTTTTGTTTTTCATTTTGCTCTTCGTTTATTTTTTGCTGATTTCTTTTCGTCTCTAGAAAATAAGTAAGACTTACGTAGAGTTGCGCTAATTTCCCCAAATTGTATCTGCGTTAATGCCTTTATTTTTCGCTTGACACACAGAAGGTAAATTATTCGGACCCGGTCACAAAGAACATACAATTAGTGCAAACCACAAGATTTGAGCATTAAACATAACGTAATCAATTCAACCTAACACTGCAAATTATTTTAGACAATGAAGTAATGAATGAAATGTATGTTTATACATTTATTTTACAAGAATTGCATATTTGAAAATGAGAATTAAAAAGAATAATCAAGAATTGCGTTTTGAAAGTCCGTGAGTTTATTATCGATCTTTCATAGAACAATGAAAAAATACCTTAATAAAACTAAGGAGGTGTGGTATGATTGCTAATGAGAAAAATATCCATCATAGTTAAGCAATTATAGGTTACCGTACGGACTTTAACAATGAGAAAAACCAATACCGTATATGTATATATAAAAAGCTCCCACAAGAAAAATGTGAAACCATTCAAACGAGAAAACTAACGGCGTAATTTATAACCTACTCAATTTACAAAAACAAATGTGTCAAATATGAACCAACGGCAACCACTGAGTTACAGGCTCCTGACTTAGGAGTTCCGCATGCAGAATGAGTCGGGGTTAAACATGTTTATGAGCGCTTAACCCTCCTCCTACCCGGGACAAAAGTATAACATCACAACATGAGAACTGTAGAAACAAGTTGCTTATGACACAACTCGTTACTGATAACAAAAAACAACTAACATTAAAACAATAGACACACAGCACCGATATAAGATTACTCGCATTTATTGAAAGCCATGTCAAAGCCATTTACAACTAATAGATAAATCATGTTCACCCAGACTAAAGTATCAATCAGTACACATCCAACGGATTGTTATTGTAACAATGTCATAAACAGTCTGAGAAACGCATGACAACAGTAATACTGAAAATATCTGGATGATCAACAAGGCCTTACAGTAGACAAAAAATCATACTTGATGTTATGAGATAGCCGTCTATTGTGTATTTATAAATGAACATGTAAAAGAATAATTATGTTTATTGGGCAGTGGAAATGTTTTAAATCTATTAAACCCAACATTGAATATTGGATTATTCTAGATGAAAAATAGACATTTCTAATACTTCAAAATCCATCAATATGAACGCACTTTAATCTAGATTGATCATATAATAAAATGCTATTTCAAATTTCTTTTAGGAGATAAAGATGGCATTTTTTTCAGAATCAATTTAAATCGCATTGTTTTCCATTATTTAGTATGCAAATATTGATTCATTAAAAACCTGTTCATCGTCATCCTTAATATAGGTTTGTGTTGCTAGTGTGTTAAGTTCTTCTGTTAAACGTCAATTTCTACAAATTTAGTTTCATAACAAGACGCTAATAATCTTTAAAAGTGAAAGTCGTATACTGGGCTGTATGGAAATATTAAGTAATCACTACTAAGGGGAGAATACCGTATAGCGGGTTATTTTCGTGGATGTAAAATTTCGCGATTTTCATTGAATAAGTTATACAAAATATTTCGGCGGTTATCATTTTAGTGGAATCAAAACTTTTATACAATACTATTGCATGTGCACTTTTAAACTGGCGGAATTTATTTTGGCAATTTTGTTCTATCCGCGAAAATAAGCGAAAATTTACACCCCGCTATACGGTATCTTTCATAATAGACATTTGTTTTTAGCTCAATGTGCTCAATTTTTTAAATATTTACTTAGGTGTTATTGATTCCTTTTTAATACATAATCTATATCAATATGATAAATGCATCTATAGTTTTGTCCACTGTTCAGGACCCACTTTGACATATCTTTTTTACAGTTTATCTTAAATCTTGAAGATTTCGAGATTATTGTATATTTCGTATAAAAAGACAGAGATAAATATAACTTCTAAAGTAAAAATATAATTTGAATTCAACAAGCTTCAGAGACTTAATGATATTTGACATATACATTTTGGTGCAGAAAAAACACCAATGTTAATGCTAAGTTAACGTTCAATGTACATGTTTCGCATATCCCACGTTTATGCGTGGAAAGTTCTAATGTCTACTCAAGCAAACCCTCGTTTACCTTGTGCTAATTTTTTAGTAGTAAATAAACTTTTAAAACAATTAGTACACGTTTGCTTTTAACGTGCAGTTGAAAGTATATGCGTCAATTTTTTCTGTTATATTGAAAAGGGGGGGGGGGGGTTGTTTAAAACACTTCTAGTGTAATACATGAATATTTAAAAATATCGAACAGATTTCCTTAATTTTAGATGGCCTATCTATGTTTTGTAAATAGTGCATAAATAAAAAAAAAATAAATATTGTATTTATCGCTTCACAATAATGTTCTTTGAAATTATTAGAAATGTTAAAATGCTGCAAATTTGTTTGAAATATATGTAAATTTCAAACTTTCAAGTATTATTTAAAGTATAATTTAATCGGAGAGATAAAATTCAGGGCGCACATAACTGTAAAAGAGAGGCGAAAAATACCAGAGGGACAGTCAAACTCATAGGTCGAAAATAAACTGACAATGCCATGGCTAACAAAGAAAAAGACCAACAGACAAACAATAGTACACAAAACACAATATAGAAATCTAAAGACTGATCAACACGAACCCCACTAAAAACTAGGGGTGATCTCAGGTGCTCCGGAAGGGTAAGCAGATCCTGCTCCACATGTGGCACCCGTCGTGTTGCTCATGTTAGTACAAACCGGTTAATAAGTATAATTCGGTAGGTCACAATCGGGAAAAAAGGGACGGGATTGTAGTTACGACAATAGGAACATCTATCATCTGTGAAACGGATATTCCATAACGGTCAACCAACTCGTGATGGAGTCCGTAAAACGAAGGGATGGTTTCAACTTCACCACTTGGAACTCTTGGTTTTTATAGCTTCCTTGTGAGCAGAAACCTTCTATCAAGGAAATCATGATAGGAAATGCAAGCCCTGGAATATCGTACCAACTGGGCGATATATACTCCGTATGCAGGCGCTGCTGGAATGTTGCTACATAGAAATGGAAAGTTCACAATTTGGAAGCTGAAGTCATCTTTTGTCGTAAAGTTTTGTTTTCAACCGACCCTCAGTGTCAATTTCTAGATTTAAGTCAAGATAGGTGGCAGACTTAACTGTATCTGTTGTATCCTTTATCTCAAATTCGATGGGATAGATGCGTTCAACATAGTCACCAAATTTTGAATTATTTAGTAAGAGAACATCATCTATATAGCGGAAAATAAAGTAAAAAGATAATGCTAACTTTTTTTTTCTTCCTTAGAAGTTCCTGTATGAAGTCAGCCTCATATGAATCAAGGAACAAGTCGACAAGAAGAGGGGCACAGTTTGTTCCCATGGAAATGCCGATTGTTTGTTGAAAAACACGTCCGCCAAACGTAACAAATATGTTGTCAATGAAGAAATCAAGCATCTTGAATATGTCAGTTTCAGAGAATTTTTTGTTTGAATCAGAGTGATTTTTTACAAAGTAGGATTTATCACTCCCTAAGACAAGATACTTGTATCTACGTTGGCATTCTTTTTATGAAACAAAGCAGGACCAACTCTTTCAATTTGTCTTTTAGTTTGGAATGAGGAATACTTGGGTAAAGTGTAGTAAAGTCAAATGTTTAATATTATTGCAAGATGAAAGAGTCTTAGATTGTGTGCACTCTAAACGATCTTTGGAATTTTTTTAATATCCACATCTAGAATATGTAGTTTCACAATAACTTTGAAGCCCGGCTTTGATTGCTGATAAAATAGATGTTAATATTTTATAAATAGATTTCGTGGAGCACTTTGAAAACCTAGTAATATACCGTTGTTTGTAAGGACATTTATGTAGTTTATGTATCCAGTACAGCAATGCAGAGGTGGAAGATCCAGTTCTTCATCTTTGGATGAAATTCAAAAGGAACATAGAACAGACCTATGATTATCCAGGATTTCCTCTTTAGTAAGTGTCGTGGGGGTATATGTTGAGTTTCCAAGTGAATTGTCAATACCTTTTTAATTTATCGAGCAGTTTATGTAATGTGATTTACATACAAAAACGATGTTGTTTGGGGATTTATCTGCGGGGACAACAACATATATGTCATGGAGGTAGGACAAGTGTTTTGCAATATTTGGGTCTTTAAAGATTGATGTAGCATGGATATTAATAAACCAATTCAGTTTCTTAATTCTGATTTGTATCAACGACCTCACAGCCTTAATCCATTCGGAAAGAGTATGTACGTCTTCTTTCCTCCAAACATAGGTAGGCTATGGACAAGGGCACTTTTCCAAGGCTTACACTCTTAGCTAATCGTGTATTAATCATTCAACCACCTCTGTACCATCAGAGCAAATATTTTCATCAACAGGACTGTTAGTTACGTAACAATCTTGAGATAATATTTTTTATAAGAACAAATTCGTCGCACCCTTTGTCGACCCTCAAAAAATGGTGAATGGCATCAGCAAGTTCTAATCATCACCCCTTTGTTTGTCATTAAATGTGATTTTTTACGATAACCAAATACTATTGTTTGAGTAATCGTTTTTCTATAGATGTTTATTAATTAATTGATTAGATTATTGCCAATTTACATAATTAGTACATGTGTAAATGAGCTATTAATTGTGGTTTGAAATTCTTTGGACTATTATCTTGTCCTGGGTAATAATGTTGAGGGTTTTACGTCCATAAGACTGTCGAATCCAGTTGTCTTCTTTTCGTCTACGGAGAGGTGTTTGAGAGGTGTTGCAAGACGAGGATTGTTAGCCCTGTGATATATTTTTCGATGATGCGAACTTTCATAGAAAGGATGCAATAGACTCGAGACGATTTAGAGCTTCACATGTTGTCTAGGCAGCTATTGGTCAGGCGTGTGTGTTGCACTCTGAATATCTTTATGATAAATGTTGTTGTGGGTTTGGTGTTTCATTGACGCATACCCATCATCTCCTATTATTCTCAACCAAATGTATGTTTCCAACTACTGTAAATTTAGAAACTATTGTGGTTTTTTTTTAATGAAAATATTGAGTATATCCTTTAACTTTACGTTCCGCTATATAGATGATGTTCTCTCACTAAATAATACAAAATTTGGTGACTATGTTTAACGAATCCATCCCATCGAACTAGAGATAAAGGATACTACAGATACAGTTAAGTCTACCTCATATCTTGACTTACATCTAGAAATTGACAATGAGGGTCGGTTGAAAACAAAACTTTACGACAAAAGAGATGATTTCAGCTTCCCTATTGTGAACTTTTCATTTCTATGTAGCAACATTCCAGCAGCGCCTGCATACGTAGTATATATCTCTCAATTGATACGATATTCCAGGGCTTGTATTTCCTGTCATGATTTCCTTGATAGAGGATTGCTGCTCACAAGGAAGCTATTAAACCAAGAGTTCCAAATGGTGAAGTTGTAATCATCCCTTCGTAAATTTTACGGACGCCATCACGAGTTGGTTGGCCGATATGGAATAACCGTTTCATAGATGATATCGGATATATTCCTTATGTCGTAACTACAATACCCTTCCCTTTTCACGAATGTGACCTACCGAATTAGACTATTTACCGGATTTGTAATAACATAAGCAACACGACGGGTGCCACATGTGGAGCAGGATCTGCTTACCCTTCCGGAGCACCTGAGATCACCCCCAGTTTTTGGTGGGGTTCGTGTTGATCAGTCTTTAGTTTTCTATGTTGTGTCATCTGTACTATTATTTGTCTGTTTGTCTTTTTATTTTTGGCCATGGCGTTGTCAGTTTGTTTTCGATCTATGAGTTTGACTGTCCCTCTGGTATCTTTCGTACCTCTTTTGAGACTAGTTGGGTATCGCAATAATAAGAACTCGCATTCTGATATCTGATACATATATAAGTACGTATCTTTTATCAAAATCGCAATTATAAAACTCGCACTAGTATATATCTTTATATACAAAACAGATATTTTCAAATGCGTGTCTTATCATATCTAAAGAAGAGGCAACAAATACCAAAGGAATACTCAAGCTCATGAGTCAAACATAACCTGTCAACGCCATGGAAAAAAAGAAAGTGGCGCATTTTAATGTTGCTGATCTGGTGATTTGATAAATCAATGTATCCAGTAAACAATTAGTATCAGAATTAATACGCGTTCAGTAAAAAAAAAGAAAAAAAGTAAACCCCCATTTTAACGTTCACACGAAGGAAAACGTAAAAAAAAACGTTTATAAACGTGCAAGACGAGGACATTATTTATACAGGTAGGTCATTGTATTGCCCATACTAAGTATAGTAGCTGTTATCAATAAGTAAGATATAAATTTTTCGAGGAAATGAGGCAAAACTAAACAATGATCACAATAAATTAGTTTTGTGATATTCAAAAAGGACACATAATTGGGTAAACAACGTGCCACAGATTTAAATGGCATGACCTCATGGCACACATATCTAACAAAGTACCATAGATTTGAATGTCATGAATTTTCGGGAAACAATTTTAACAACCTGAATCATATTTAAATGTGGTAAGAAATTTTCAATTTATACATTATTTCTTTAATCATAAGCTTTGAATAAAAATATCTCATTCAAACTGTGTTTCCGAGGTTGGCTTTGATCTATTGTCATTTGGTCTGTTATAATTCAAAATATTGAATTTATACAAATGATCATAGCGGCTCATTTGAAGTAAAACTAAACGCTGTTAATCCGATTTCAAATCGTAGCCAATACAAATGCGTAGCAGTTATGTTGTAGGATTTTCGGTGATTGATCGTGACATGCAAACATCAGTCATTTGACAGGGGTGTTTAAAACTTGTAGTATTGGACTTACGATTTGATTGGTTATTTATCACAGAAAAATAGATTTTTTGTCATACTGTTTACACTTCAGTGCATCTGCAATCTTTTTGAAAGAAAAACACTCAGAGTCATGTGATACATAGAAGATAACAGACTTTAATTTTCGAAGGAAAAAGATAAGTACTCGTATGTTGAAACTCCTTATCTTAAGATTTAGAACATCCACTGTTTTATTGATATGGTAATTATAGAAATATATTTCGAATTCAGAAAGTTGATTGTCTCTTTCTGCATTTTTTTCAGATTCCTATATGAGTAAGACACGTTTTATCGATCAATAAGCTATTATATGATGTCTATTTATCGATTACTATTACTTTTCGAGCTACACATGAAAAAACTTCAGTGGTTGAAAAATCCTAGTAGTCGATAAAAAATACGTTACAAAAGCCACAAATGCCAAATATCTGCATTAACAAATATTAAAAAAAAAAACCGTGGCAAGATCGTTTATGTGCAATTCATTCACAAACGTAATCATTAATGAATTAATATACCATGCTACAATTATTACGAAAACACGATACCATTAGTTAATGTAAATTAATGTAAATTTTAGAGTTCAAGCGAATCCCTCAGTATTTTATTAATACTTATCTATTTACTTCTAACCCGATTTATGAGATTTGGACATCGAATATGCGACTTATGATCTGTGATTGCGCATTTCATTAGTGTACTAGTGACCTTATACGATATATACGGGGTTAATTGATTGTTCTTCAATTTCATTGTGAGGTGCCAAAATAATTTTCATTATGAGATATTCGAAAAAAGGTCACTGTATTCTTTTGTATTTAAAGTATATGGTCAAACACTTTAACGAATAAAAAGGGATGGAGGAACCGTTGATGTTTTCTTGAAATCTGATCATTTTCTAAACTTGTCATCGATGGAATTTCATACAGTTTAATTTCTCCTGTATTATCCATGTTTTTTACACAAGTTATACATAATAGCCAGATCACATTATTTTTATATATTTAATATATATTTTGGTTTCGTTTAGCAATACTCATTCTGCTTTACTTTTTAAACACACACAATGTTGTACTTTGTATTTAATTGTCACGTAAACATTTTAATATTATCAAGTGTGGTCAAAATACCATACAGAATAAAACACGTAGACTATATAAAATATTGCGATCTGCCAATTAATACCTGGTAACGTGTTCAATAAAAGAATATAGAAAGAGGTCGAGGTGTATGATATGTTACAGTACATAAATGGCTGGCAATTACAATAGAAATGCATATGAATGATCTGATCAAGGCTAATTATTTTCGTGATCAGTTAACACAAACATTTGGATATGCAATACATGTCAATGGTAAATTTGTTACGTTCATTTGCTGAAAGCTCCAAAACAGTCACGGTGGTTTTTTTTTTAAAAGACATGTGAACATATTTTACTAACTCATCGGAATTAACTTATCATTTTTGATGATTAAACAGTACAATATCAATATCATTGTTCTTTTATGAATCTGTTTTAAAATAATACTGTCATTTTTTCGTAATTCAATCAATTTTTCGGTTTGTTCCTTGACACAATCCTTTTTTATATAAAAGTGCAGCAAAATGAATCTTTTTTAAACGTAAATAGTGGGATTCCTATTATTCACTCTGCTTATCATTAAATATAAATAATGAATCCGTCATTAAAGCTGAAAGTTCTACTTGATCCGTTAAGTTGGTTGCGATGTTTCGAACAGGACTGACAATTCAACGGATAACAACTGTACGTCAATCAACTATAATGATCTTAAACATACACATTAGAGCAGTATACTTGAAAAAAAAAACTTGCTCAGTCTTTATCAAGTCTTTTCGTCTTGTTTTTCTCAATTTTTATTTTCGACAAGTACTTTATGTTATTCATATGTAATATACATGCGAACGATAAGATACCTTCATTATTTAAGGTATTTATTCAATATGTCAAGGTTACACTTGTACCACTATCAAGGAGAAGTTTCCTGCAATTATCTCGAACCATACATCAAATTCATGTTACACCTTAAAATGGATAAAACCTCAACAGTAGATCAGAAAGCAAATTTATAAAAGAAAACGAGCACTTGCAACCAATTGAATAACAAAATGTGAAACAATTCAAAAGATTAAAATAAGATAACACTTAACAAAACCAACTCGTTGCAGACAGCAACTAAATGCAACAACTTGACTACATGCTCCAATTCAAGAGCGCAAATTATGCAATTAACTCATGGCAAAATGAGAATTGAACACGAAAACATTCTTATTTCTTTCACAATTCAGACTATATTTCATTAAAACGGTGTCATTGCCGCCGGAGTTGATCATTTCGATCATTTTGTAATGTTTGAAGATGTTAAAATTAGTTATCTTATATGCCTGCTATATGTCCTACATACTACATATTAGTTGTCGATTTAAGGGTAAACAGTAAACGGTGACTGCAAACCGTTTTTTGAAATACTGTAATTGAAATATATTCATTCAACAGAACAATATTCAACTGTCATACAATTGAGAGGTTAAGCTAGCTGTAAATGTAGGTTTTACCCAATATTTTATACGGAAAATGACGTTTGTTGGTTGATATAGTAGCTTTTGTATCTTTTCAGCTTTTATTGACTGAACCTTGGAATTCTGTAATGTTGTTATGACATTTCTCTGCATTAGCAGTTACGCTTTTATACGAATGTGTGTGCTTTTTAAGGTGAAATAAATTACTAAATATGAAATAAATAACTTATATTACAAAATAACTACACCATTTTTAACATTGTTTAAAGTGGTATTTCGGCTTATGTAACTTTTGTTTCATTTTTATTTATTTTAATATTTTTTTAAATCTTCTTGATCGATTTGAACTGAGTTCATATTAATTAAAATTAGGTGATGTCGGGCGAGAAAAAGGCGGAACATATTGTGTGTTATCAACTCATCTTACACTTATTTATTTAACCCAGCTCTCGAGAAACTTAATAACAAGATCGCATACATACTGATGTTGTATACCGATTTTTCAGAATTTTTTTCTCCATTTTCCCAACCGAAGGTACTTGGTCATTTTCAGAATATTAACAAGAAGAAGCATCAATTTTGTGTAATCAACATCCGAAAAAACACATATTCTGAAAACTGCTGCTAACAATTTAAACTATTCAAGTTATGCATAGAGTTCATCTGGTTAAATTGTTTCGGAATTTTTCCACTGTTTCCTGCGACCTACGTTATTTACAGGAAAAAATGTTTAAAAATGGTACCAATTTTGAATCATCAAACTTTCTGTGGATTTCAACCCAGATTCTTAAAACGTCACAGAATGTTGCACATTTATTACGATACGATTGTACACGTCCCTTTATGACTTACCCTTTTTGAATTTAGAGTTCAATACTTTTGTTGATAACTATAAGTAGATTTCGTCCCTTGTTTAACCTTTTATATTTCTACATATCTATTCAAATGTTCATTATATAGCATTCTCTGATGGTTAAGAAACTTCTCGTGTAATCTTTCTATTTTAGTGGTTTGTATTTCTTTTACTCTCCTGTTGTTTTGAATAAATGCATAATAAATGTAAATGACATCTTAAAATAACAACCAGACAAATACGAAAATAACGAAATGAGGTACGCTTTAGTTTCACTTTCGGACATTATGATACTGTTAATCTTTAAAGAGTTAGTAATGGCATCTGAAATTTCCCTCCCAACTTTGTAAGAAGGATATTAGAAAAAAACTAAACATAGCTCATCCATTATCATTTTTTATGCTGATGGACAGCTAAAAACTGGGATCAACGACACGCAGATTGATATAAGTCTTCCCGTTTTCATAATTTCAAAATTTTAGGGTAACTTCTTATTAGCTGCCCACTGTTCATGTGTTAACATTAAAAGAAATGCCAGAGGTTGTTTTCATTTTTTTTTTTCACTCACAGCAACTACTAGAACAACGTTACAGGGAAGGGCGACTGACATTAGGACAATACAAGTTCTACAGTCGACGTCATGAACTGATTAATCGTAAAAGTATTTTAATGTGTTGACTAAAGCTTTTCAACTGGTAATAGATCTCGTACATCATCTTATTTTCTCATACACTTTAACTTGTTTGGTCATATTACAGGTACAGATACTTACTACTGGACGGTACATTTTAATAGTGCAATGGGTGCGTCATGCATAGAAGAAGCTGATTACCCTTATTTAATTTTTATGTATTTTATTCCTTAGGAAATGAAAAGGATTGAGCATAGGCTAAGCCTTCTATAAAAGCTCTTTCCACATTATATGTACAAGGTATACATTTATATAAACATCTATATTACATTAGTTGCGAAGAACTACCGTGATTTTTTCCAGTGAGGCAAAAACCGAAAATTCACATGAGAAACAAATCCGATAATGCCATTGCTCTGACGTCATGCAACAATTCTTGTTGTCAAGAAATCGTCGATGAAGTTGCATCAAATATTGCTCTTTTCATTTTCTACTTTCTTTCAATTTACAAGTCTATGACCAATGTAATAAAAAGAATAAATAATCCAAGAATTGAAATATCGAAGAATATTCAACTCGTGCGCATTCGTAAATTAATATTCTGTTTAGTCACTCGTTGGATATTTTTTCTATATTTTAGTTATTCTATATAAGTATTAAAAATAGTAGCGCTACAGTAGAATAATGCATGCTACGACTGAGCACACACATGCTAGAACGTGTTCAGAGTGTCAAGAGACACTGATGTAGTTTTGTAAATGTATAGAAAATAAGGTTTGGAAGAGTAGCTAAGCTTATTTTTTGGAATATGTACAATTTTATCATTGATATTGGAAAAAGTAAAAAAAAAAAAAAGAAAAAAATTTCAAACAAAACGATGTGTTGATTCTGAATCATCTATGTTTATATGTAGTAAACTTATTTATTTCCAAATAGTAATACCTCGATGTGTATGTCAAAATTTAATTATCAGTTATTGAGTCAATTGAATCTAGTAAGGCTTTTCAGACATTTTGAGTGTGGATTTGAATAGTGGTTTATGTGTCTGTTTGTTTGTTTTCATGTGTCTGTTTGTTTGTTTTCATGTGTCTGTTTGTTTTGTTCACATATAGTGGTCAATATAATGGAATTTTATGCGACTGTCATACAAGTGAGAGGTTTAGCTAGCTATAAAACCAGGTTTAATCCACTATTTTCTACATAAGAAAATACCGGTACCAAGTCGGGAATATGACAGTTGTGTTCCATTCGTTTGATGTGTTTGAGCTTTTGAATTTACCATTTGAATAGGGACTTTCCGTTTTGAATTTTCCTCGGAGTTCGGTATTTTTGTGATTTTACGTTTTATGCATACAATTGATTTCTGCGGTTTTTGTTTGTTACCTTTCATTGTCTTTTTAATCGATTGATGAGATTTGAACATTGGTAACAGACTGGTACTTATATTCAGCTAATGATCTTTGATAACACATATTGTATCTTTATATTTGTTGTCTAATATTTACTCTATCAACTATAACCGTCAATGATAATGTGAAAAGTAAAGCAACTTGGAAAAAAAATAAATGATCAAGAAAAATAGCATTTAACTGTAAATATGATTGATTATTTCACTTTGAAGAGCCACATTGATTTATTATAAGACATATTCGAAAAAGATCATTGTACACAGTTGTAAGAAATGTAATCCACCTCAAATGTTTGTCTTAACTAAATACGAACATAATGAGCCGTACTTTCATCATTCATATGTAATACAAGTTGAAAGTACATTTGTAACTTTCATTTGGTGAGAGCTGCAAAGTAGTCAAGGTGTGCTTCTTTTGAAAAACACATATTGAAAAACACTAAAAAAAAACCTCTTAGGAAAGACACGTATCATTTCTAATGATTGTAAAGTACAGTATAAATATCAATGTCCTTTTTGAGTCTGTTAGTAATTTTGTCATTACTTCCTAATTAAATCAATTTTCACATCCGTCTATTTCTGGACACAATCATTTTTTTTATATAAAAGTACAGCAAAATAAATCTTTTATAAATGAGAATAACGGGATTACAATGATTCACTCAGCTTAATATTGAATATTAATAATGAATTATCAGTCATTAAAGCTGAAATTTCTACTTGATCTTTAGGTGGGTTGCAATGCTTCAAACAGACCGGATTATACGATGAATAACAACCGTTAGTCAAGCAACTTTAATGATCTTTAAGATAGAAGTAAGGGCAATATACTTTGAATGTTTTGTTCACTTTACAACAGATAGGTGCGGTCGTATACAAGTTTAACTCTGAACAGATATTATGGATGCTTTCTATGTTAAGTCATGAACAGACATACAGTTTACCTATATTGGTGATATACTATATCTTGATTTGCATTTTAAGCCTGATCTTAAACTATTGACATATCTGCTCTAGATCAGATATGTGAACAGGTCTGCACCAGACCAGACCAGAACGATCAACTGCTTTTGATAGATAGTCTTGTTAAGCAATTCTCATATCAGACTTGATGTTTGATTATATAAACGATATTCGAATTGTTCTATTTTCCAGTACAGCGAAATACTATACTCTATCTAACTCATATCAAAATTATTTTTTTTGCTTTGAACATTTAAGTTAATATAAATAAAATAATTGGAATCGAGTTTTGAATTTGTCGATTAACATTTTATACATGTATATACATGCATGTATCATAAAAGAAGGACAGGCTTTATTTTGAAGACGAATTAAAAAGTTATCCAGTTAGTTTAAAGAAACAAATTAATATGATTAGATAGTAACAACATTTTGTTAAGTTGCTTCGTTCCTCCATTTTGTGCAGTCCCTTTCTATTGAAAAAGATAATATTGAACACCTCATAAATTCAAAAGTATCATTTATCAACACCTTAAGAAACACAATAATCCTTTTAAATATTTAACAGTTCAACCTTTAGAAGTAGTTAAGTCTGCTCTTTGGTCGGGTTGTTGTCTCTTTGACATATTCCCCATTTCCATTCTCAATTTTATATTCAAAACATGTATTTTCCATCGTGATTTGGTCTTTTTGACTTTTTTTATCGTCACTGATGACTCTTTTGTAGAAGAAACGCGCGTCTTGGGTACACAATTTCATTTACTTTATTCGCTTTGGATTTATATGTTCGTTGTTGTTCTGTGGTTTGCATATTGTGTCGACTATTATATTATTTGTTTGTGCGTTTCTCTGTTATGAATGTTCTTGCGTGTGTTTGTGCTGTATTTCCGTCACGTAGTGTTTTAGCATTTTTTAACATTATCATAAAGCGGGAGGTTTGGCATGCCATGAAACCAGGTTCAACCCACCCTTTTTTCTTAAAATGTCCTGTACTAAGTCAGGAATATGGCATTTGTTATCAAAAAGTTCGTTTCTATCCGTGTTGGCGTTTGTTTTTGTTGCTCTTCGGTGTTCCTGCTGTTCCTTTGTTTTCCTCTTATAGTTGATGTGTTTTCCTCAGTTTTGGTTTTTAACCCGGATTTGTTTTCTCTCAATCGACTTATGTCTTTTGAACACCGGTATACTACTGTTGTAACACGACGGGTCCCACACGTGGAGCAGGATCTGCTTACCCTTCTGGAGCACCTAGGATCACCCCCCGTTATTGGTGGGGATAGTGTTGCTCAGTCTGTAGTTTTCTGTGTTGTGTTTTGTGTACTGTTGTTTTCTGTTTGTCAGTTTGTCTTTTTCTTTTTTTAGCCATGGCGTTGTCAGTTTATTTTATACTTATGAGTTTGAATGTCCCTTTGGATTTGGAAAAAAAACTTTAAAATGCATTTGAATGCAAACGACAGTATCAATATCCTAATACTTTTATGAGTCTTAGAGTAATACTGGCATTAATATATGCCATTTAATATATTATATATAATATAATACGAAATTATATCAATTTTTACATTCGTCTATTCCTGGACACAACCCTTTTTCATATATAAGTACGTCAAAATGACTCTTGATTAAACGTAATTAACGGGATTACTATGATTTACTTATTGTTGAATATTGATCATGCATAATGAATCCTTATTAAAGCTTGATGATCTTCTTGATCGTGTAGGTGGGTTATGATTTTTTCAAAAAGACTGAAAATACGACGGATAACAACCGTATGTCAAGCAGCTATAACTATCTTTAACATACAAATTAGAGTAATATACTTTGAAAAAAAACTTTGTTAGTCTTTACTAAGTCTTTTTCGTCTTGTCGTTCAATTGCTTGTTTGCAAAAGCATCTGTATAGCATTGCATGTTATTCAGATTAAATATAAAAAGCAACAGAAGAGAGGCATCAACCTTAATATTTAAAATGTATATAGCTAAAGTATAAAGTCTACAGCTGTATTACTATATTGTCTATTTCACAAACCATGCTATAAAAGTATAACAAAAAACCAAACTACAAGGTAAATTCAAAAACTGACAAAATAAAACATGAGACTTTATCAACCAACAACATGAATGGAAACCAACCGTCATATTCCTGACTTTGCACATGCAATTTCCGAAGAAAATGGTGGATTAAATCTATAACTAAATATTACACTGGTAAAGATACAACCTAACCAGTTTAGAAGAAAATCAACTCTATGAACACATTTGCAGTCACGAAATGTGAAAGATATAAATAATAAAACAATTGAACACATAACTAAAACTAATATTGCAGTCAACATACAACAACCCTTGCTCCGATTCTGATGCATTAATTTATTTATCCGTTTAGAAAAAAATAATTAAAATCCATAGATTTATTATTTCATTGAATTGGTGTCATTGTTGTAGGCGTTTTTTTTTTTATTGTCGGTTATATTGTTATGATTGAAGATTTTGAAATCAGTCATTTAATTTAGCTGCTATGTCCTTTGGTACGATGAAAAAGCTGTCGATTTGATGAAAAACAGCAGTCAATGCAAAAAATTGTGTTTTTGATTTATTGCATAGATATTATGTTTTTTATGGAATATCGAGTGCTTTGCATGCTTAACGGGAAAGATAGGAACACATGAAATAAAATAACATATCACAAACAACTACACTATCTTTATAACTGGCAATTTTGTTTTTGATGCAATTTTGTTTTTTTGTTTTTGTTTTTGTTTTTTATATTATTTAAAACATTTTGAAAGGTTTGCAGGCAGTTCAAATGTGTTTATAGCATGTACTGTGTAAATTGTGCGAGCAGACAGGAAAAGGTCAGTAAATAGTATGTGTTATCAACACTGATACACTTTTTTTTGCATGCTTAACGGGAAAGATAGGAACACATGAAATAAATAACATATCACAAACAACTGCACTAATTTTATAACTGGTAATTCGACTGATGCAATTTTTTTTTTGTAATTTTTTTGTTTTTTTTTTTTAATATTATTTAAAACATTTTTGAAAGGTGTGCAGGGAGTTCAAAATGTGTTTATAGCATGTAATGTGTAAATTTTGCGAGCAGACAGGAAAAGGTGGGTAAATAGTATGTGTTATCAACACTGATACACTTTTTTTTGCATGCTTAACGGGAAAAATAGGAACACATGAAATAAATAACATATCACAAACAACTACACTATCTTTATAACTGGCAATTCGGCTGATGCAATTTTTTTTTTTTTTTTTTTTAATAATATTTACAACATTTTGAAAGGTTTGCAAGGATTTTAAATGTATTTATAGCATGTTATGTGTAAATTGTGCGAGCAGACAGGAAACGGTCGGTAAATAGTATGTGTTATCAACACTGATACACTTTTTTTTAGCTGGATCCTTCATCTTCATTACAAGATTGCATACATATTGAGGTGGTACATGCACTTTTAGATATTTTCCTAAGTTTTCTAATCATAAGGACATACGATACAGTTTTTATCTATCGGTGATTTTTTTAAGAAAATTTCCGTCCAAGCTTTTTTTTACCTGGTAAATTCAAATATGTCATAAAAAGTATACCTTCATGTGCTAAATTCAAAGACAAATGGGGTCCAAATCTTAGACTTTTACATAAATTTTCGGTTTCTAGGACATTTCTATCCTTTTGACAGACATACGTAACTTTTTTGTATCAACAGATAAACTTACGGCGATTTTTGTGAAACGATTTGGAATATCTTCTTTACAAAAGTATTTTTAATTTGTGTAACAATTCTTTGGAAATGATTAATTTTTATTAAATTTTCATAATGTTCGAAGAAGAAAAAACCCGGCAATTGTTGCTGTATTTTTATCTTATTTAAAAAAAAATCATAGGTGATTTCTCCATGAAAATTGGGATAAATAATCTTCATACCGTATTAAGTCAAAGTCATTTTCAAAAAGAGGGGTCCATGTCTTCGTTTTAAAGCTAATGATCAATATCATTCGAACAATGCATCTCCTCCCGATATGTCACAGTTTGACGTCACGAAAAATAACATTTTACGTAACTGTATTGTATACCCCTTAAGTACTTTTTCAGGTAAAGGACCACCATACCAAGTTTGTAAACTCCCCTCGACCAACAGTTTAAGCAGATATTCCTGAAATTGCATTGCACAGTTGAAAACATATTGAAGTTAAGCACCTACCTATAGCTTATATCTTTGATTAAAATTGTTTGAATATTCCTCATTTTTGTTGGAGAACTACGTTATTGACAGCAACCCCTTTAAAATACGGTATCAATTTTGATTATCAAATCTTCCTGTAGTTTTGAACCAGGATTCTGGAAACATCAACCGTTTTGTACACTTTTTGCTATTGTACATTTCTCTTAAGGTAGATTAAGTCTGAATCTTTAACATTTTTATTTCAATATATATTTAAAAATTCATAGTAAAGCACTTTCCATTGGTTCAGAAATATTCTGTGTAATCCATCCATTTGAGCAGTTTTAATTCCTTTTACTATCCATTATGACGTAAACGACACCGTAAGATAACAAACATTCACTGATTAACATCTATAACTGATCTTTTAAAGTCTGTCTTGAACGAAATCATCTACGCTTTAATTTCACAATTTCACTTTCAGACATTTTAATGATGTTCTTTTCTTTTATTATCCTTTTAACAGTGGCTAATTGCATCTCAAATATCCCTTTCAAACTTGATGCTAAGGATATAAAAGAGACCAAACATGCCTAATCTATTATCAAGATAGTTAGTTAACGTTTATTCAGGTTCTACGGTAACCGTAATGCATTGATTAATCGTACAAGTTTATTATTTGTTAACTCACTCTTTTCAACTCGTTTTAAATCTCGTATATTCACTTATCATTTCATTTGATCTAATCAATGACTTTAACTTGTCATGTTACTGGCACAGACATTTACAACTGGATGGTACTTAAGATTTCTGTAATGAGTGAGGCCTGCATTTCAAGAGATGCTGACTTTGTTTTGATTTTGCACACATTTCAACTCATTAGGATATGAAAATGATTGAACAGCAGGTACAGCCTATTAAAGTTCTATCTACATTACATGTACATGATATAAATCATATATAACTAACCATATTTTTTAAATAGTAGAACTACAGTCGAATAATGCATACTACTGTTTCACACACACGAACAAGTATGTTTATTAGAAATGTTTAACAATAAGAGCAACACAAAGCTTGCTTAGTGAAATAAATAAAATTATTAACATTGCCAAAAAAAAAAAGAATACAACACTTATAAAGAGAGTACTGGAAATGAAAAATTTCCAAACAAGGAGATGAGGTCACTTCTATACTTCTGAACAGATTTATAAATAGTAAAAAGATATTTTTTTTCCAAAGAGTAATAGGTCAGTATGTGTTTCAGCATGATTATCAACTATTGATTGTATGGAATCATGTAAGATCTTGCATTGTTTTAGTTAAATGAACAAAAATGCTTGTTATCCTCTAAAGGGTGATCACAGATTGAACAATATCATTCTGTCATAACAATTGTTTAACAAAATATATTTCAGGAGGCTAGCATTATTTCTAAGTTGACAATGACTAATGTTATTTTCATACTGTGTACTCTCGTATTTATCTATTAATTAATTTGAACTATATCGGAAATTGTGTAAATGTAAATTTTCTGCATAATAAAATGCCTGTACCAAAACAGGAGTATGACTTTTGTTTTCCATTCGTATGATGTGTTTGAGTTTTCATTTTGACATTTATTAAGGGACTTTCCGTTTTGGATTTTCCTTGGAATTTGGTATTTCTGTTGTTTTACTTTTTCCTTATCCCATAATTGACAACGGATTACTCTTTCAATGTACCTCGTCTCACTTCCTTTATAGGTAATGAGATTTCATTTATTGAACTCCCTTCTTTGTTTTTCTTATAACCTGGAGGGTTCCTGAACATCTTACCCTTCTTTGATTTGTAGTTTGTTGAATAAAAACATATTGTTTATTACTTTATTGTAATATTTATATCTGTATAAACATAAACGTTAGGGATTTAAATTGTATATTTGTAGAAAACTATTTACATGCTATAATATGATAAGAATTTAAGTTTGGTTCTCAATGCGCTTCAACTTAGTACTTTAATTGGCCTTTTAGTTGTTTTTTTTTTATTCACGTTTCACTGATGAATCGTTTGTAGACAAAACGCAGGTCTGGCGAACAAAAATTAGAAGCCTGGAATGATGATGAGTTTTGTATACTTTCGTGCTTCCAATACGTCACTGTTGATTTATAAACCACCATGTACGGATGCTTGTTTTCATTAAAACGATATTGAAGCATCGAAGCGATGAAAAAAGATCGGAAGTTAAAACAAGCGTAAAATTTTCTGTTTTGAGAATTGAGAATTGTAAGTGGTAAATTCTTTATTGCACCGAATACTTTTTAATTCAAGTTTCTAGATAAAATTCATTGTTATGGACCCAATATTGTTTGCTTTAATAGAATTAAACTCATGCTATATATAGTATAGACCACGTAAAAAAATATTGGTATTAAAGATAATGTTTTCCTCAAAATATAAAATGTCACAAGGGTAGCAGATTTTGTAACTCAAGATAAAAATAAAAAAATTCAGCTCTAAAGAGAGGCCAAGGATACCAAAGGGACAGTCAAACTCATAGATCGAAAACAAACTGACAACGCCATGGCCAAAAATAAAAAGACAAATAAACAACTAATAGTACAGATGACACAACAAAGAAAACTAAAGACTAAGCAACACGAACCCCACCAAAAACTGGGAGTGATCTCAGGTGCTCCGGAAGGGTAAGCAGATCCTGCTCCACATGTGGCACCCGTCGTGTTGCTTATGTTATTACAAATCCAGTAAATAGTCTAATTCGGTAGGTCACATTCGTGAAAAGGGAAGGGTATTGTAGTTACGACATAAGGAAGATATCCGATATCATCTGCGAAACGGTTATTACATAACGGTCAACCAACTCGTGAAGGCGTCCGTAAAATTTACGAAGGGATGATTTCAACTTCACCATTTGGAACTCTTGGTTAAACAGCTTCCTTGCGAGCAGCAACCCTCTAGCAAGTAAATCATGATCGTAAATACAAGCCCGGGAATATCGTATCAAATGGGAGATATATACTCCGTATGCAGGTGCTGCTGGAATGTTGCTACATAGAAATGGAAAGTTCACAATTGGGAAGCTGAAATCATCTCTTTTGTCGTAAAGTTTTGTTTTCAACCGACCTTCATTGTCAATTTCTAGATATAAGTCAAGATATGAGGCAGACTTAACTGTATCTGTAGTATCCTTTATCTTTAGTTCGATGGGATAGATTCGTTCAACATAGTCACCACATTTTGTATTACTTAGTGAGAGAACATCATCTATATAGCGGAACGTAAAATTAAAGGATATTGCTAACTTCTTATCTTTTTTCCTAGGACGTTCCTGTATGAAGTCAGCCTCATAATAATAAAGAAATAAGTCGGCAAGAAGAGGGGCACAATTGGTTCCCATTGGATTTCCGACAGTCTGTTGAAAAACACGTCCTCCAAACGTAACAAATAATAAATAAACTGACAACGCCATGGCTAAAAAGAAAAAGACAAACAAACAATAGTACAACAAACAAAACATAGAAAACTAAAGACTGAGCAACACGAACCCCACCAAAAACTGGGGGTGATCTCATGTGCTCCGGAAGGGTAAGTATATCCTGCTCCACATATGGCACCCGTCTTAGTATGTCTCAAACTATATTTTTACAGGACTACAATACTTTTACTTAAAATATGAATAAAATAACTCATTCGCATAGTCTAACAACACATGTTGTTAGTTATTTATGACTACTGGCACTACCCTTATAGGTATTTGGATCAGGATATTAAAATACGAAGGATATGAAGCGTTATTCTAATTGAAATGTAACTCTTGTAGTTTCTACGAAAAAAAAAATGAAAATCTTATAGATGGCTATTTTGTATAACAGTAAATAAAGGCAACATGAGTATACCGTATATAATCATATTTATTTTTTTTATAACATTAGACTTTTTTGTCGATTATTCATATACAAAAACTTAATGTGGGGGTCCTGGTTTTTTTAATACTTATATATAACAATTTAACAAAAATAAAAAATTCCAAGGCAATTTGAAACATAAGAGGTAGTCCATAAACCCTGACATAACCAAATGTTAGATTGTATCAACCGACTGTATTTCTGACTTGCAATATTCGATGCAAACGGTGGGTTAAACCTGTTTTATAGCAATCTTAACCTCCCATTTGACTGACAGTTGTATAAAGTTTCGTCAAAATTGACATCAAACAAACATGCAATTAATTCAAACAAAGACGTCAACATGAACTAACAAACCAATGTAGTTGACAGAAAATATGAAAGAGTAAATAAACATAACAAAAAATATTGACATTTACACAATTCTCGATATAGTTCAAATTAGGTAAAAGATAAATACGAGAGTACACAGTATGAAATTAACACTATAATCAAAGAGCTCCTCTTGACCAACCCGAATCAGAAACACATAAAACAAAACAATCGAAGTCTGGTACACAAATACCGAACCATTACAGGAGGCATATGACCAAAACGAACATAACTGTACAAAGACAAATAAAGAGAAAACTGCAAAACTGAACAAAGGGATACATAACTTCTGTACATAGAGTCTATAGCTCAAGCCTATCCCTTATTATATATTTGTGAAGATAGCACTGAATATTTTTCTATTAGGTATTGAGAAAGAGGACGAGACAGTCCGACGAGATATATTGTTAATATCGATGTAAAATTAGTTTACACAGACAAATTGTCTTGTTCTAATAAATGCCTATTCAAATGATACAAAATCTATCACCCCTAGCGGCACTTTATATATCGAGGCAAAATGAAAAAACCAAGATTTTTTATTTTGAAGCCGATAATAGGTTTCATACTATAATCATGATAACATGAATTAATGTTTATAAAAATATTTGAAACCGGGTCCATAAAAATGAATTTTATTTATAAACCTTTGTATATAATTTGGGATATTGGTTATTAACTGATACCTTCAGTGAAATATCGGATTTAGCACTTTCAATTCTCAAAAAGATAATTCTGCATTAGTTTTTGCATTTACTTCGATTGGTTTTTTTTTCGCTTCGAATACGTCACCCCAAGTCTTACATAGTCAACATCCGGCCTGTGACGTTCTTCACGGTGTTACCCAGACATGATTCTTATTGAATCGATATAAGCTTTTTGTGCTGTAAGGGCATAAATTACATTCATTAAATCTCATAAACTCATTTTAAATGATCTGTTCTAGATTTATGTGTTATTGTCCTGTTGATAATAACTGCGTTTAATGATGGGAATATGATGTACGACTTACGTCATGTAACATTCAAATATATATTTAATGTATTCCGGTTTAAATAACGTTATGACGCAGCCAGGAAAAAAAGCAATTGTTGTTTTCTTCGTTTCTTTTAGTAAAAGTATAATGTATCTGTTGACCAGGAAAAAACTGTTTTCAAATCAATTTGCCACGTTAGGACTTGAATAAGGGTTATACAATCAAATCTAACTACGTGTGCTATCTTAGAGTGAGACAGGCAGTTACTTATCCTCTCTTGTATGAAGACTTTCTAACTTTCATTTTGTATGGTTAATACACATATTTTAACAGTGATACCATGGCGGATGTCAATATAGAACTGAAAGAGCTACTATTACGGAAAAATTTGGTTTGTCTCGAGTTTTTGCTGCCTATGTGGTATCTCATTTATGTATATATAATTATCTTAACTCATATACACTTCTACAAATATCATTGGTTAAAAGCGAACACGTGGAGCCCGTGTATATTTAATATTTCGCCAGTGGGAGTGTTTTATTCTAATACACGGTTAGCAATGGTGTTATGTCACTTTATAAAAACAACTAAGCGTTGACGATATATCTGAAACGTTTCGCCACGACAACAAATGAAGAAATTGGTATTAAATAATTGAAAATAAATACAGAAAACACATTAAAAGCTAGCAATTTGCTTTTGTTGGCATTTGTTTTTTTGTATAGACAAATTGATGAAGGTTCTTGATATTGACGACTTGATCACTTTAAAAGAATACTAGCCGAAATCCCACATATTTAGATAGTCAGTAAAATAAATCCATTACACTGTGTGTTAGTGACCTAATACAATAGATATTTGGACAGTAAACTCCCTATTAAATTTACTGACCCTGTATATATCGTCTTAGGTCACTATCACAATGTGTAACTAATAGTATACAAATATCAAAATATAATACGATTTTAACGACAGTAAACACTTACTGTATTACAAGATTAATCGAAAGTGTTTTAGTACATGACTTTGAATGAAGTGTTGCCTTTATTATCAGCATATACTCAAAACATTTAGTTTTTTTAAATACTAGAATGCTTATGTGAATTTGCTATTGTCTTGTAAACGAATGGTATGCCAGTTGTATTACCCAACGACGTTTTTCTTTAGTATAAAAATTAAAGAATATATGGGGTAACCAACAAGACTATAAATCAAAGACACAAAAATCCATAGATATCTCTAGAGGTTAACATGCGGTAGTAAATTTATTAAAAAATATAAGATGACCTACCTCTTAATCTAACATTAAAATAATCTACAACCAATTTCAAATTCTCTAAATTACAAATAACATATGATATACAAAAGATGAACCATAAATGACGTCCTGACTTTCGTTATGAACATGATCCTTTGGTGGGATTATGTAAAAAATTAACATCCAGGTTTCTCTCTCCAAAAATCGAACAACAAATGTTACAATAACGATAAATCAGAAATAAAATTGGGCTCAGATTTAACGCTCTTAAAATCTTTTAGTAATTTTAAGGCAAATGGTTCGAAACAAATCTGTAGAACAGCTCATTTGACATCTTTAGAACAGTTTCTGTCATTCTCTGTTCTGTCAGGAATATGATATTTGTTTTCCCGTTTGATGTGTTTGAAATTTTGATTTTTGCCATTTGATAAGGGGCTTTCAGTTTAGTATTTTTGTTATTTTACTGTTTTCTTCTTTAGGATAGTTTTTAAAAGTCCTAATCTAGAACAATTTGAACAGATATACTTACAAAAGTTTTTGATTTTGATAGTTCTTCCCTTGAGCAAATCTTGACAGTTTTGAAAGTTTTATTGCTCCTCAGAATCCCTTACAGAGTCCTATTTAGTCTATTCGGGAAATCTTTTGCCAACTACCTCATCTCAAACCGATGCCTTTTATGCCTACATCACCATTATGTACACCCGGAGCAGGTAAGAATTGAATAGTAGACATATTAGTCTTTCAAAATCTGTTTAAGTTTTGAAAATACCTTAAAATACCATAATCGTGTATCAACTCTTTTGTAATACATATAATCGTCGTCGGCAAATAAAAAAGTTAATATCACGTTGTCGGATATTAAATCTGGTAAACTTTCTCTGTTTATCTTGTTTGTAAAAGAGAGGTTTGCCCTGTAGATATATGTAATGCACTGTGTTATCAATAGCATTACTACTTTTGTTTTCGTGTTTATTTTAAACATAACCAGCACTTTAACAATTCATATAAATAACAAAAATATTCTATTATACATATTTTTTTCCAGTCTTTGTTTTAGTGAGCAATTTCAAAACATGAATATAACGAAAAATATTTTATTTCAAAGATTATTACTTCTCTTCATTCCAACGACCATATCATCAATATGGCAGAAAAAACATGAGACCAATAAAAAATATAGAAACTAGAAAGCGAATCACTGTTTTACCTCAGGGAATCATTGTTTTCAATCATCTGTAGATTTGTAAAAGAGATATGATTTATCTATCAAGTCTTGAACAAATTAAATTGTGGGTTGAAAATTCATATTTTAACTATTGTACTGGCTTATTTCATTTTTTGTTGATAACGTTTTCTGTTTGTCTATATCGCATGTAAAAACCAAGAAGAGTTTGGGTTTGTATCACCGAGACAGCACCTTAACAACTCAAAAACCAAAAATATGACATTTTAAGGTCTTCAAAACACAAACAAATTTTGAGATAATCAATGTGTTTCAAAATATAATGTTTGCTGGTAAAACAGTAAAATCTTTGTTTTAAATGTGATGAATTTGTATTGTTCAATTATTGTTTAATAATGCTCAACTCATTTCGTCCTATATTAATAGCATAAAAACTATAAATATTATTTTGGCCATATAATAGTAGCACAAGTCAATCAATTTCAGAAATACCCAAGTAAAAGATTTGTTAGAATAACATGTGCACATGTGACTCTTCTAGAATGTAGCGTTGTGAAAAATTACAATCTGTGATATTTTGATACCTGTTTTTTTTTTAAGTCCTATGAATGTCTTTTAATAGTTTGAGTACAGTATAATATTTTACATTTCGTGAAATATACCTAATGATGTTTCAATAGAATATTGATATAGACGTATAAAACCCGATATTCAAATGTTTACTCCCGCAAGATGTCAGACAAAGACTATTAACTACGTGTTGTATTATAAACAGTATTAACGAAACGTTGATATCATGAATTGGTTTTCAAAAACGTGAAAGTGTGTTCTTATTTCGCCTTTAAAATTAAATGTAGCTAGAAAGAAACGAATTTTCTTTTTACAACTTTACCGATAAGTCTTATGCAGACGAAACGCGAGTCTGGCGTACCCAATTATAAGTCTGTTATATTTGATGAGTTTTCATTTACAGTTGAGATAACTCATCAATGATACCGTAAATCTTTTTTCTGTAATGATTAAATATCGAGTTAAAAACAAATATGTCATGGTAGTTCTAATGTCATAACATTCTAAAAGTAATACAATAGACAGATTTGACTTTTAAAACCTGATGAAATTGTATCATTAATATATATATAAATAAATAACTTTCTTTTCAATTTCTTTTGGAATCGTATCAACATTTTCTTGGTATATATGAAACATGTTGTTCTGTTGAATTATGTATCACCAGAAGATGTCGCTTCCTCTGATATTGGTTTAACTCCTTCCTCACATTTACACATGATAATAATACATGGGACTGTTGATTCTTGTAGCACGACTGGAGTTTGATTACACTTACACACGATAACAGTATTCCTTCTCATCGCTAGTAATGTCATGTTTGTACCATTAGCTGCTTCGTCGTCTGTTTTAGGGTTACCACGAATGAAAGGCATTTTATCGCATGTACCTGGTGATGTGGTTCTTTTCATAAATCTGTAAATATATGATATACTGATTTAATGTTATACCTGACTACTTTGAATGTTGTTTTTTTTTCTGATATAAACCAATTAAGCCTTCAGATTAAATGCAATGGTGTTCCCATTTAACTGTTTTGCATTGTTTCTGTACTGAAAATGGTATTATCGTAAGAACAGCACATATTGAGCGTAAGTAAGATCTTGCTAGGACTTCTGCTCAAACTAAATCTACCGGCCTTTCGGCGAACATTATTCGTTTGCTCCATGTTGTAGCCTTAATAGCATTGTACTTTTGGTTTGATATTAAACAAAAAATAATTCTGTAATTTGTATTTTAGCTTTGATATGTTCAGGTAGATATTTTCCAGTGATATGTTAAATCTTGTATTTAGTAATATCACTCTTTTAAAATCATTTGCAGTTTTGGTCATTTTGTAAAAACCTTGAAATTATTTCCAAGGACTAATGATAAGCATCGTCCACATCATGACCGGTTCTGTGGTGTTTGTTTCAGTTGACAGGCTCTTCCAGATCATGTTATCTTAAGAAGTATCCAACAAAATCGAAAACCCGAAAACACAAAAGTAACTTTGTGAACCTGTTCTCGTGGTTTTTTTTATTACTGAAGTCTGCTGTAAAATGGAATTGCAGGAAAATTACCATCGAAACGAAATATCTTGTTTTGTTTTTATACAATGCTCGGTATTAAGTCCTCAAATATTATAAATGTGTATAAAGACCGACAAACTAAAAAGGTTAATACATTGATTTATTTGTAATTGCTTATATCTTGTGGCAAATATCATGTGCATACTATGCACATAACAGTTAGTGTCAAGAGTTAACTATTACTGTAAGAAACTAGCACATTCGAAGCTATCGTATTAGACAATAAAATAAAACAAAAAATACTGGAACATAGGGAACTATATATTTCATATGCATGTTATGCAGGAATGTTTACACCCGTTCCGTTTATTGGTTGAAACTTGTTTACCTCAATTACCCGAGCAATTCCAATCTCAATGTCAAGATTGATATCCGATTTGTTAAATTTACAGCAAAATTATTATTGTTGGACGTCAACTAATAATATGCGATCTAGAAATTGCCCTTAATAAAGATATTAGATAAAGAGTATCATGGATACATTTTGGTCTGTTTCATATCTTAAGTTACATCTCAACTGAAAATTACGACAAAAAAGGGTGACTGCAACTTCCTTTGTTATCATATGTTTGGTAAATTCAAATTCAACAATTAGTAAATTTGTAAACATTTAAGAGGGATGTTTTCCAAATGGAAATCAATATAATCATAGTTTTCGATAGGTGATATTAAACACTTTAATTCCACAGTTTGCAGACACTGAAATCACAACAACAACCAAAAAAAACAAAAGAAACAACACAAAAAAGAACTTCTTTTTTGTAAACCAGTTTAAATATTCATTTTCTAATCTTTCGGTTTGTGAAGTACAAATCAAATAAAACATAAAAGCGAAATATCATTCACTGACCTCTTTTTAAATATACAGGCGGATTTTACTAGGCCTTATCTTAATACATTTGACATCTGTAGGTCGCACCAACACGAAGATGTAACCACTACAGTCATGTTTATTACTGGGTTTTGAAAAAATGGATTTCTCGACTTACCTTGGTTTATGCAGCTTGCACATATGAAAAGCTCCATAAATGATAGGATTCAAAACTGCGTTAGACTGTCCAATTGTTGTTAAAACTGTCAATAATGTGGCATCATACATTTCCTCTGAATCACCGAAAGCTTTTCTTGTAAATATAACATAGTATGGAAACCAGCAGATAATAAATGTTCCAACAATAAAAATTGACATTCTCAGAGCCTTTCGCTTAGCTTTTCGCATGAACACATTTCTAACCTGTCCCCTGGCAAATTCTGACGACGAGGAAACATGTTCTGGCTCTGCAAATAAAAACATAGGATATTCTGTTGATCGTACTATTTTTGTTCTTTTTTTCTGATTGCTTTCAGACAAATATGTTTAATAAATGTTTTCTTATAATATTTTGTAATTATGTCTCTATATTGACTTCAATCATTTTCACATATTCATTTCAGAATGATTTCCTATATGTAGTACACGATTTACGCAGTCTTAATTTAGCGACAATCTGCTTAGATTCTGAACAAGCAATTTATTGATGATAAATTCATAACTCCGTTACAGTGTAATTAGCTAACTGATGACATTTTGACGTACATATACAGTGTATATAGGTCCAACATAAAACGTGCAAGACTACTACTTACCGTGCAAAAGTCAATAATGCATGGTGTTATTGGACTTGTGTATCGTTCAATTGGGAATGATGAAACGTGTTGAGATAATAATGTATCGTGCAATGGGAGGAGCATAGTATGATGGGTAACAAAGAATTTTTTTTACACTTTCGTTATTTATTCAATTTTTTTAAAATATTGATAATTTTAATCGCACAATTTGTCTGCAATTTAATTTGCTTAATGTGTAATATTGAATGCTTGGATATGGAGTATAGTTAAGTAGGTAAAGGGAATGGGGTAAGATGCAATTGCTTAAAACGTAGTGGATTATGGTGTATTATCGCATTGTTTGAACACAGATCTGTTGTTATAAAAGTAATAAAGTACTTTAAAGTAATAGTATATGATTTCAATCCCGACAAGTGTCGGATCATTTTAAAATACATTAAAGAGGATTATCTTGTTCCAAGTGAGTTAAAGTTTTATTGAATGAAGTTAATTATATGTATGATGTCACTACACGTGTCACAAAGATACTTTTTTAAATTGTACTGCATCATTTATAGATATATACATTCATGTATGTCCGAATGAAATACATGTTGTTGAATTTGTAGAGGATTTAAAGAAAATGCATACTAACATTTCGTTTATTTTAATGATAATTTTGATTTCTTGATTTACTGAATACGCAAACATTCAACTGAGGTTGCAGACAAACATACATGAAAATGTTCCTACTTGGGTTTTAAATAAAATGGAAAATGGAAATGGGGAATGCGTCAAAGAGACAAGAAGCCAATCAAACAACAGAAAACAGCCCAAGGCCAAATAAACTATTTTGTAGTGAGCATACCGTTTTTTAAAGTTTGACTGGGGTGCAAAAGTCCAGTTATCTAGACTTTTTCCATCCGGCAACGAACCCAATGCATTGCTTACGGGACATAGTAAATTTACTTAGATATCCAAAATATAAGTATACTCAGCTACGCTACAATGGAGGTAATTCTTTTCCAAATGTCCCCTATTGTGCGAATTCAAATATCCTTAGACCAATTTAGACTTAGACTCAGATTTACAGGTGCAGGAAATCAAGACTAAGTACACCTCAACTGCAGGTTAATTGACTACATAAGAAATTTAATTTACAATAAAAAAGAAGCAGTTTTAACGTTGAGATCGTTTTAATCACAGTACATACCTCTGAAATCCTTAGATGTTTTAGATATTGTATAAAATATGAGACCATATGTCACAACCATTATTCCTAAGGGTATCATGAACTGTGTTATCAATGAAAACAAGTTGTACATTTTTTGATATTGCTTCATCGGGTAGTTTTTGTCTATACATTGATAAAAATCCTCCTCAAATGGCCCTCTTAGTACACTAAAAATGAAAACCTGAAACATAATTGGTTTGTCAATAAAAATGTGTATCTAATGATATGTTATACATTTTTTCTTATCTTCAATTATATATGAATTACATATACACATGTTGCACAAATCTAACAATAAAAAACATTATTTCTCTCTAAGGATTTAATCCAGTTTATAAATAAGCTATTGAAAACCTTAAAGATTTTTTGTGTGTTTTTAAATAGATAACGATCTATGACATGGACGTTTTAAAAGGATATAGTTCACATGTATTCCAACAAATGTCCTTGCTATGTCAAATAATCTGAAATTAGATTATAGACTTGTATAACTTTTCATTTTATTAGCTAGGGGAGGGAGTCGTTCATTTATTTTGTTTTTCCTAAACTTTCTCAGTCATGTATTATTCTTTTTTTTATTTGGTATTTCTCCAAATAAATTTTGTACATTTATGGTTTATAAATCTTTTATTTTATTTGAGAACTGTCTTTTACATTTTTTCATGAAGAATTTGTCATTGTTTAGTCCCTTAGATTATCTTGCAGCTCCTACTTCAATAACAAGTTAAAGTGCTCCCTTTCTACATGTACGTGTTCTCAAATCTGGAAATCAATCTGGTAAAGAAAAGGGTTGTCATGACATTTGTTCCCCGGTAATATGCTATGTTAACTCAGCATGTATGTATTGTATTGTATTCGTCATTAAGTGGCAAACTGATATTCAATAGATTGACAATACGTTTTCAATTAACATTAGTTAATATTCTCGTGACTATTGAATTATAGAAGAATGAAGTATTTGCATATTTAAAGTATGATGCCAATGTTAAAGGTATATACGAAGCAATTCATAAGATATGCATTCAAGAAGTCACGGTACCTTAAATCCGTCGGTTAAAAGTTTCTGGTTAAAGAAAACGAATATCTATTTATGTAAAATTCAAATCCGAAACACTAATGATAAATTCAGAATACAAATATTTTCCGTGATTTTATTTTCAGTACGTATTCATCAGCTACATGTCTTTCGCAATTCTTAATATAGTTGTTGCGATTTTGCGTGCATTGGCTGGTTTTAACTTTTATTTTTACTACATTTAAATGAAAGAAGAAGATATTATTCTAATCTGAAACTTTTAAAATAGGTTTATACGTCAGGAAGAACAAATATTTTAGAGAGTTTTACTTGAAGTCCAATATTCAAATGAAAGTTAAAAACTTCATAAGATAAAACAATGACATTCAAAAGAAGAAAGATGACAGAACAACACCGCGACTAAAAGAAATATCATGCAGAGACAATATTCAATCTTCATGCCACAATACAAAATAAATACTATCTATATCAAAATGCGACTAAACAACAATACATTTGAGACTAAATGTGTTGTTAATTGAACATTTTCCGATATTCTAAATTCTTGAATTCTTATAATCATCTTCCATATTTGCTAATACATAAAATATAATGTCTGTAATTCAATACATATGGCTAAGAGCAAAAACTTTCAAGAAAAAAAAACAAATGCTATAACTATTCAATTTCTGCACAGTTAATCATTATAGCTCCTGTCCAGAGCAGGCCTTTTATATCTAAAATAGAATTTCTGTCGATAAAGAAACAAACAAACCATATCACGTATCTCTTAATGCAACAATCTACATATTCTCAAATATGTGTGTTAATTTTCAACAAAAGAAACTTAAATAAACAAAAGACACTAAAATGTACCAGAAAAAAATTCACAGGTGAAGTTTAAAAGAAGGTTCCGTTGGTTGATTTAGTCAAGCCTTTGAATTTGTTTTGTTTAAGGGCTTCCCCTTCTTTCTAGATTAACGTTTGAGGTCGATATTTCTGATTAATACTTTCTTTTTTTGAACAATCCTATAATAGTTCTTTTCTTGTAATTTATCTGTGTGTTCGGATACAGTTCTGATGGTTGAATTTTGACAAACAAAAGTCCATAAATAAAGAGGTATATGTAATTAAACTATGGATCCAAACACACTTTTCATCTTTTTTGCAGTCTGCATATTAAGAATATTTATATCTCATTAAGAACGTATGCCGTGTTTACAAAAAGGGAATGTAATATCAACTTAACGGTTTTCTTAACTTTATACTATACGCGCAGAAAAACTTCAAAAAGCTGTTACCTATCATATATTTAATTCAATTTCCCTGCTCGAGTAATGTTTGTTTGTATTGTGATTGTTTCATCGAGTATATTCCGTTATCCTGATATAAACGTACCAGCGTTGAAAGTAAAATTTACGTATATATATTTTTTTTTAATTCTTATAATTTCAATTAATGTACTGAATAACCGACGAAATAACAAAGCATTCGAATGAAAAATCTCCTTCAATCCTTCTTAACAAAGGTTTTTAATTTATCTTTTCGATATATTAAAAGGAATTACACCGTAAATGAGTTGAAATAAACCAAGTTACATTTTTACATAAAAAATGTCGTCTTTATATCTTTCCATTTTCATCATGAAATCATTATTATTCTCTTTTATTGTTAGATTATATACCCGATCAGAAGACAAATAATTCTAAACACAAATTCTTCCATACAAACATTTTTTTCCCTAATATTTCACTGAATGGAATGAGTGGATAATGGAAATATTTGCTAATGAATCAAATTGTGTATTTTGAATGACGTTCCTTTTCAATTTCAAGAGTTTAAATGTGGCTACATGTTAATTTTTTAGCCATGGCATTGTCAGTTTATTTTCGATCTATGAGTTTGACTGTCCCTCTGGTATCTTTCGCCCCTCTTTTAATTACCATTATTATTACAAAACCATATGTCTCACTTACAGTGATATCAAAACATATTCAAGAGAAGATATATACAAAACTGTTTTAAGGTTAAGTTACATACGAAATGTGATAATTTTAATCAAACGAAGTAATGTTTTCAGAGTTAACAAAAAGAACAAATGTAATAATAGTGTTTTATTATAACACTTTTATTACATTCAGATATTTTATACCATAGAATACATAATAAACAGTCGTTTCTTACGCTAAGAAAACTATTTAGAACGATTGAAATCGACACTTTATATTTTTTACGGTGACTATTACGAATCGGTTGACCGATACGATGTATCGATATTTCAACTTTCTAGCTACGTGGTTTCGCGGTCTTAAATCTTAGATACCAAAAAAGTGATCTGTAATTTCACTTCTTTTTTCGCGTTCCCGATTTCAATATGTTGACTGAGTGTGAATTCAAATGGCGAGTGCTTCGTGTATACACAACCGTTCGTGCTTCTTTTGAGTTCATGTAATTCATTCGATTTTTGTTTGTTACCTTGATTTGTTTACTCTTAATGGATTTACGTGATTAGAAAATTATTAAACTGCTGTCGCCTTATTTCAGATTGTTTGTTTAAATCATTTCATACACTAACATCTAAATGTTTTATTTTAGTTCGGAAATTTTGTAATAATTTACTGTGTATTCGTCTTTTTTCTTTTATCTGTATTAATTAAACACGAAACAGTTGTATATACAAATTCAGTGGAATGCCGTAGTTCCATGTTCTGCTTTCAACACGGGAAAACTCTAATTGAGAATGATCTGCATACAAATGTACCACACTAACATATCTGAGTTTATCAAGTTTATACACAGTTTCCAGTGAGGTTCCTATTGCTCAATAATTTCCCCTGTGTTTCTTTTTGCTGAATCTGTAGTTTAGGATCTTTTGTTTGTCTTTTCGTAGTTTTTGTTATATCTAGGTGTTACATGAAGGCTTCTTCTATATGTGAGAATTGTTTTGTTGTTGACATCATTTATTTACGGTTATTTTTATAGAACTTAACAGATGTATGAGCAAATGTTTGAAAACAGTTCAAGGCCGTACATCAACTTGCATTTTTCAACAGTTTGTCCATAGGTCTTTATGGATAGATATCCACTTATGGAAATAATACCACATCTCCCTTTATACCAACCAGCAGTTCAAATAAATCATTCATTAAGTACAAATCTCTTTAATCATTTTCTAAATGTAGGTATTCAAACAAAAATGCGGCAATATGTAAATAAGTCTTTATTCTAACCATTGTTAAGAGTTAAATATAACATTTTCATTTATGAAATCTAGTTGAAACAATATTAATTTAATTTGATTTTCAATGAAATCGACAGCAAAACATATGTTATAGAATAATTCATTCTAGTTTCAAAACCATGTAAATGATGACGAATTATATTTTACAACATGAATAAATTATAAATAAGGCTTTTTTATATTTTGTTCAGCCGTGTGTCTGTTAAAAGCAAATAAAAAATAGTAATTTTCGAGTAAAACTGGAAAAAATGTGTCAAGTAAAAATACAATTAACCCTTTTAATGATGTCACCACACACACACACAGAGAGAGAGAGAGAGAGAGAGAGAGAGAGAGAGAGAGAGAGCGTTAATGGTAGTGATTTTCTAATTAACACTTATCTGAATTATATATATATATATCATCTTTTATAACCATATTAGGCAGAACATTTAAGTCGGCTTGTAATACTATTAAAACAAAGATTACCGTTTCATTGTGATTAACGAGAGGTGAATTTCAAGTGATCTACAACCACTAAAAACCATACAGAACACTAATAAGTCTGACTTTGGCAATTGTCTTTTCAATTCCGAGATGATAAAACATGATTGAGAAAACAAAATAATGTCAAGACTAAACTAGAGGCTTCACGGAACCTATACCGCTCACTTAGCATTATTGCATCAAATTGAAACACTGCTTAGAGAATATTTCCCATCGTTTCCAACAAAAACGCAAACAATGGGTAAAAATCATCCTTCAAAAAAAATAACTCGTACAAGCAATCGATTGACGATTTCGTAGATGCATCTTGTCCTGATGATAATGATTGCTTTCTACAGTTTCTCGCTCTCTTTTCTATAGCTTCCGCATAAAGGGAAGATAAGATGCAGTCGTTTTCATAAGGCGATAACTCATAAAACTACTGATCAGTTTTGCTATTTACAGTTTCTTGCCATCAACTTCAGCTTCCGACATAAAAATCACAAATGAAAGGAAAATAACCTATTTAAGTTATCGACAAATTATAATTTCGAAAATTTTGTTTATTTGTAAATCTTGTTCTGATGATCACCTTTGCTTCTTACGGTTTCTCACTATCTACTATTATTTAAAAAAAAAAAATACTATAGGTAAACATTTTCTATCGAGGGTAATAATTACTATACAAAGCCGACTGTGTGTTGATCTGGTGTATGTGAACAATTTTGCGTCAACAGTTTTTCTCGGTCTATAACAGTTTCTTCAAAAATTAAGAAAATGCTGCAATATTGACTAATTTGTAGATCTTGTCCCGTTGTTATGGGTCAGGTGAGATAAAACATGCCGACGTTAAAAAATGCTTTGGGATTATTTCTTGTGGAATTATATTGGTATCTTGATCTTACTAGGTATAGATAAATTTGGTAGGAAATCGTATTAGGGTTTGTAATATTTCTTTAAATACGCTTAAAACCTTAGAAAATAACATCGCCGTAGAAAACCATATCAGTTCTTTAGGTTGTCCAGACTGTCTTTTTTATCTTGTACGTATGAACAAATCGATAGTCGAAATCGCAAATAATAGTTATCAAAGGTACCAGGATTATAATTTAATACGCTAGACGCGCGTTTCGTCTACATAAGACTCACCAGTGACGCTCAGATCAAAATAGTTATAAAGCCAAACAAGTACAAAGTTGAAGAGCATTGAGGACCCAAATTCCAAAAAGTTGTGCCAAATACGGCTAAGTTAAAGCATTCAAATCAGCCTCATTCAATGTAATAGTAATGCAAAAAGTAAAATAACAAAAATCCCGAACCCCAAGAAAATTCAAAACGGAAATGCCCTAATCAAATTGGAAAATCAAAAGCTCAAACACATCAAACGAATAGAAAACAACTGTCATATTCCTGACTCGGTACAAGCATTTCCTTATGTAGAAAATGGAGGATTAAAATCGGTTTTATAGCTAACTAAACCTCTCACTTTTATGACAGTCGCATAGAATGCAATTATAATGACAACAATGTGTGAGCAAAACAAACAGACATAATAGGTAAAAATGTCAAAACTGTATATTCGTTTTTTTAAAAGCTATATTAGGTTATGGTATTTTTTAGAATGCACAAACTCTGTAAAATATTGCAGGAAATCGTACTTTAAACATCAGTTTGACACTGTATTGTTTTCGTGTATCCAAACTAATTAAAAACATCTCTTGCTCTTTGAAATTGATAGTTTACATTTAAAGATGAAGTTTTACGTTGTTAATGGTTAAGTTTTGAAATGTCATTATAAGAGATTACGTTCAAAGTTCTCCAGAAATTAATATAGTTTTCAATTTATATGTTTGAAGAAAAAGTTTATAGTTTCTGTTTGGATTTTGTTATATTAGAAGAAAACAACAGAAAGTGATAATAACACCTGGTTTTACAATGAAATAGGATTAATATATATTTATATAACTTTTGAATCCAATAGTACTTTCTTAATGTGGGTTGAGTCATGATGTATGAACTATAAAAAGGTGTGATTTTCTAATTGCACATTAACAACAAAAATTAGCAACAAAAGTATTTATGTTTGTAGTATGAATATATTGAACTTATGCACATACTAATGAAGTTATGTACACATCGTATTATAATAATCCTGCAACGGAGATGCAAGGGCCATATATTAATAATTTGTCCGTCCGTGTGTCTGTCCGTCAACAATTTTGGTAAACACAAAAACTCCAAAAGTATGTGAAGGAAACCTTGTACAGTTGTCGTGTATCCAATGTAGATATGCAGATTGTATTTCTGCAGATGCAGAAACAAAATCATTTTTTGTTTAAAAATCTTAAATTTTTAGAAAATAAATTTTCCACATTAACAAGACATATCAACTAACGTTAGCTACAGACGCTTGATACATGTTGATAATGTTTGCGCTGTTTTATATATATAGAACTTATTAACATAATCATAAAGTCATATACACATCGTACATGTGTAATATTAGGGTCTTGCATCGATAATGATTATCGTTATGCAAATTATCCGATGACCACGATTTTGAAATGGCTCCCATAATACAGCTCAGATATTAAAGAAACTTAAAGAACATATTTAGATTTTTTCTTCATGTCAAAATCTATGAAAATTGAAACCCTCTTAAATATGCTTTGTTTGTAGTGGAATTATTTGTTTCTGTACAAAAGTTGTGTTTTCATAATATATTGATCATGAGCAGAAATTAAGAGTAATTTTAATTTTTACACGCAATTTTCTTTCGACTATCAGGAAAATGGAAAACCTCCTTTTTAACTTGGAAACTCGTCAGTATATGTAAAAACTCTCGTAACATAAAGAGTGTATGTCAGCTCATTGTACCTCAGTTTGATTTTAATATATGTCGAACTAACGTGATTTTAAAGCGCATCACTTAAAGTGTTTAATTGATGAGTATGACTTCTGCATCATCAACAAACTCAAAAAGCTATCCCAAAGCAATAAACATTAAATATTTGATACGAAATGAACACAAAATTATCAAGGACTTAAAATGAGTTGAAATCAAATCCTTAAAGTGAAAATCATTTGACTACTGCAAGTAATATATTAGGACCAAAGTAGGAAAAGGAAAGGTTTCTATATTAAAAAAAAGTTAAAATATGGTATGATTGCAAATGAGACAACTATCCTCCAGAGTCCATATGATTTGGATGTAAGCAAGAATAACACACTTAGTCATTCGGTAACGAGCACGCCTTAACCCAGATAGTCCGTATATAAGGCTTGTTGTGACAAAATCGTCTTGATGGTTTTAGAGCAAAAAATAAATGAAACTAATTATGTAATATAAATACAATGAATAAGCGTTGATTCTTGAAAAAGAAACCATGAGCCCGGGGGCGAATGGTTTGTTTTTCATGAATCAACGCTTATCCATTGTATCTATAACTTATTGTGTTGGTGTCTTTTCAAAATTAAAGCATTTTCTTAATTAGAAGGTATTGTAAGTGAGTTTAAATAACCATGTTATCATGTTCAACGATGCATTAATAAATCTAAGTTCACAATTAATTGGTGACAGACATACAAATATAACATAACACATCTGTCTTAGAGTTATCAGGCATCTGAATATTATCTGTGTTTACAAAATAAGACATATTCGAACTTATTTCTAATAAAATTGAGAATGGAAATGGGGAATGTGTCGAAGAGACAACAACCTGACCAAAGAGCATATGTAAAAGTATATATAATAAGTATGTTACCGGAATTTCTAGCAAGAAGCCTAATTCTAGGCACATCACGATTTACTCACATAGGAATTTGCGAATAAACATTTGTAAAATTATGTAGTAAAACAGATGAAATCTTGCTATATTTATAAAACAAAATCGACAAATTGAATGTAATCATTTTCGTTTCAAATATGTGAAATAGCCAATAATAATCCAAAACATAAACAGTTAAACTCGCTATTATTACAAAAATATCCACAATTACATACAAAATAAGAAAAAAACAGAAAAACTAAAGAATAGGGAAAACAAACAGAACACAGGGATTCGAACTTAAACCGACAAAACTCATAGATCTTAACCATGCTAACCTCGCGGCTACCAACTTATACTAAACGATTGCCTATTATGTATATATATATAAAGGTACAAGCCTTGTCTGTCTGTTGTACCGATGTTTATCATATGTTCATTTATATATATAAAATAGACATTTAAATTGAAACAAATTGGTAGCCGAGAGGTTTCGTCGATATATTGATGTCAGTCACACATAACAGATTTCAAGGACGGGTTCGATTCCCAGTGAAGGGATATAAAAATTACACAAAAATTAAAGGTAAGTTTTTAAATTAATTTCATTAGTGAACAGAAATCAGTAACTTAGCTAATTCAAATTTAATGAAATTAGACACACAAAGGACACGATTGAATATAATTTGGTTAATCCATTTCAGCGACAGATTTAGAAAGCGTTGATTCTAGAAAAAGAATCCACGGTAAATGAATAGGCTGACGTCACGACAATGGTTTAAGACAACGTATCACTATGAAGGCCCTTTTGAACCAGGTGAGTTAGAAATGAAAGAAAATATGACAGTGCCTAGGTATTGACATAATTTATAATTTACTTTTCCTAAATTCTCTGTTGATAAATTAAAAAAATAAAGTAAAATAAAACTAAGGTTTCAACCCATTCAGGCAATTTTTACTTTAGATGAATTAAGCTGTTTTTTTCTGTATGTCCTTTTTGTTCATACACCTCCTAATGTTTCCATGTATTTCTCCATTTTAGTTCCTTATAAAGATAGTTCAAGAAAACCGCTTCGAACGCATGAAATTTATTAAGTATTTTTTTCAGATATTTAACTTTTGTTTTTACAAAAATTAGTATCCGTTCTGGTGTTTTTCAAAATATAAAAGAATTTTTAGTGCTAGTTGTCCTTTGTTGTACGGGAACACAATACACTATCTTCTCAACTTATTAGCATAAAAGGTGTTTGCCCAAACTACAATGAAAAGATAGAACTTAGAAGTTGCCATATTTACTTAATTTGAAAGGTTTGAATCTTCGGTACATGCAATTGGATTTTATTTTTGTTTCTGTTACTGCTCTGGTCTCATTTAGATGAAATTCATGTACGGTTGAGGCATTGTTATCGTTTATTATGTCTGGATGAAAATAATAACATGGAATAACAATAAATCTATTTTTATTCATATTACTAAATTACGTTTTACTTTTGAAAGATATGCAGCCAAAATTTTACTTTTTGAAATAAAGTCACTATGAAAAATTCAAAAAGACAATATTTGGGCATGTAATAATCGAAACAACCAAAACTGATAATTTAACTAACACGGTAAATCTCTAGACGGACAATCGCCGTTTAACCCAAAGACAGTTTTTATATTTATGCATGGACTACTGATTGATTTATTTAAACTTTATATCTAAAAACGTAGAGAGAAGTACTCCGGAAAATCTCTCATGTTTGGGGGTTCAAGGAATACTCTACTTATTAATGTTCGGATATAAATGTCTGTATGTGTACTTGTTTTCAGATTTTCTTAAAATTGTCATTGTTTAATCTGATCATGGTACACAATGAAACTAAGACATTCAATTTTGGACATATATTTAAAATTATATAATTTTATGAATGAAGATATATTTTTATAAAATTGAATACTTGTAGTTTCAAAACGAAGTTGTAATCAGATTAGTAACAGAAATAAACCAAACTATTATCAAACTCATTTATACTTTAATCGCAGGCAGAACTACATTTTTGTTGTTTTTGAATCTCCAGTTATCCATGTATATATATATATGCCTTAGGCCATCCCAAGATATCAAACTGATCACAAAACAAATATGTTAGTTTGAAAGAAAATACTACTGTCTTAAGCAGTAAATGTAGAATACGTTAACAACCATACGTTTTAAATAAAGATGGCATTTTTCTAATATGCAAGAATAATAAAATTTAAACTTGCATGATAAATTTGTGGATCAAAAACACAGCTCAATTAGCTTCATTGAGATTTTAGAAAAAACATTAATGCTTTGGAAATAATCATTTGACTTTTAACTTTAATGATCCCTATGTAACGACTAAACAAACAATGCAATCATTATCTTCATGTTTTCGCCAGATTTAACTCCGTGAATTTATTATTATGTCATTCATTAGGGCGATCTTTCCTTTGTACGGAAAACGATGTAAATCAGAGAATTCATTATTGTAACAACGTGACCATTAATATTTTTTTTTTAATTCTAGTTGTTGATAAAGAAAATACCAAACGATAAATCAACCCATTTTCACAAGTAAAACAAGCGATACATTGAAAATACGTTTCTAACTTGTTATGTTTGATCCGAAAACAAAACAGTCAAAGGAATACGATAAAAGAAAGACTGCCAGATTTTCAAAAACTGCATTCAGTCCCAATATAAAAATAAAGAGATGTGGTATGATTGCCAATGAGACAACTATACACCAAAGTTCCAATGAAGTAGATGTAAGCAATTATAGGCAACCGTACGGCTATCCACAATGAGAAAAATCCATACCGTATGGTCGGCTATAAAGCCAATATTGTAGACATGAACCAACGACAACCACTGAACTACAAGCTCCTGACTTGGGACAGGCACAAAAAGAATGTGGCGGGGTTAAACATGTTTGTGAGCGCACAACCCTCCCCCTGACCTGAGACAGTGGTGTAACAGTACAACATAAGAACAAACTTTAAAATCCAGTTGAAAAAGTTAATCTGAAATAAAGGCAACAGTAGTATACCGCTGTTCAATAGTCATAAATCGATTCAGCTGAAACAAATCCGGGTCACAAACCAAAACCGAGGGAAACATATAAACTATAAGAGGAAAACAACGGAACAACATAAACACTGAACTGCTACAAAAACAAACGCCAACATACATAGAAACGGACTATTTGATAACAACTGCCATATTTCTGACTTGATACAGGACATTTTAAGAAAAAATAGTTGGTTGAACCTGGTTTTATGGCTAGCCTAACCTCCTGAAATCGGTATGAATAAAAGGGATGCGTGTGTACATCAACGAGACAGTATCCTAACGACGAAGATTACCAAAACTACATCTAGAGAGAGCCACAGTCTTTATTAATGCACAGTGTCTATATATTATGTCAAGCTAACAGAAGCTATTAAATATTTGCCATCAATACCAATTCCTCATTATCACAAACAAAATTAAGATAAGACAACAATTTTACAGGGTTTGTATTTTTGAAATAGATGTTTTACAGTTGTATAATTTTTGAAAGACATAAAATAGGATTTTAAGTCGACATTGTATTCAGACTTGATTTGCAAGATCCATTTTATCCCATTTGTAAGGGTACTTCATAGTTGAAAAATAACCAGTTCAGAAATTAAGTGAAACCATGATATGAACAGAATAATAACGCAAGAGATATCTTTATGGTATTTCCTGAGATGTTACATTTGTCATTACAGCATTAAAACCTGTGCACATATTTAAACATTATAAAACATGGGACCAGAAAACTTCACAAAATCCAACATAAAGGCTAAAATAAAATGAAGTAACACAAATATACATCTAATCGTCTTCAATTAAACAAAAATGTCATGTAAGTGATAAGATTCATTAGTGACAACATTTTATTATTATAGATCATTTTGCTTAAGATTTCAAGCTTTTCAGTAACTGTCTAATTTTAAAACAAAAAACAAACAAAAACATAGAAATAAAAACTGAACGAAACTTTCGTATTGTACATGTAATTAACAACTTTCCGATTGTATTAATATGAAAATCTCATAGCTTGACTTGAACACATGTACGTCCTTTCTCAAATATTCAGGACACCTTAGTTATGAGTATTTGGATGTAAAGAGTTTCAACAAGTTTTGTCTTTTGTGTTAATTTGTAAAATAGAGGCTATATCAGTTTACAGATGTGTCAATTATTTTTCTACTTAGTATGAGCACCATAACGGGTGAACAAAATATGCTTACCCGTCTAGACCACGCGTGTTTTTGCTTGGGCTCGCGTTGCTCAGTCTTTAAAATCTGTGGAGTGTTTTGCACCATTTGTCAGGAATATGACAGTTGTTTTCCACTCGTTTGATATGTTTTAGCTTTTGATTTTGCCATTTGATAAAGGACTTTCCGATTTCAATATTCCAGGTCGGTATTTTTGTTATTTTACTTTTTGTTTGTCTCTTTGTTGCTTTATCATTGCCATGGTTTTGTGTGTTCTCTTTGGTTGATGATTTTTTATTGCATCCTTGGTATTGTCTGCCTTTTTTTATGAATAAACAAATCAAGTTAAAGTATCTGCGAGAATCGCAAAAATTAGAAAGCAGCCAGACCTGTGTTGTCGATGGAGTAAGTTGCTTTGGATGCATTACTCACCAAATCCACACAAATCCAACCTCAATTAAAATATCACAATAGGTAATAGATAAACTAAAATATATTTTTAGGATGATATGAATTACCCTAAAGTTATACGAACTTCTGGTAATGACGCAAATATAGATAACATAAAATGCCAATAAACGGCGGTCACTGTCAAATTAACACATTCGTTTATTTCATTAATGTTTACATTAAGAAGAATACTGGAGACACAACAACAAATTGTATGTACCCCATCTAAACAAAACACTTTTTATCCTCCCCTTTTTGAGTTAATTTGATTTGATTTAGTTATGTACACCTATATAAATATGTTTTTATATCGATCTTTTATATCACTAAACTCCAAATTGTCAAAATTAAGGTTTCGTGTCTGACAGGCAAATGGTTTGAACGCAATTCAATGAAATTTTTGACATATTGTTTTGAGGTTAGACTTTGGCCATTGCTTTTTAGAAAATTAGAGCCACGTGCACATTTGCCATTACTGTTCTCAATCAGAACAATCTAATGAATATGCATGTATTTATACGTATATTAAATCAAGATTTATATCGATGTGATATTTTTGTAATTGCTGTAATAATGTATTCCTCTAATTATACCTGTACATTGCCATTTTAATGTGTACCTGCTAAACAATTCAGATGTAAAGAGTGTCTTCATTATTATCTTTTACTTTACTTTGTAAATACGAGGCAACACAGAAAAGTCTTAAATGATGTTCGCTTCCCAATAAAACGTTTTTGGTGTAATGGTGTATTCTGCAAAGGGAAATGGTGTATGGTGCATGATGAAAAGTGTTTGGTATTTAAAATTATGTTTGTTTTATAACAAATATATTTAAATTTATTTAAGGAATGACTAGTATTGTTTCTGTCTATGAAGAAATAACTTCAAAAAATGTGGTGCACTCTGAACTACGCGGGTTATTTAAAAGTGTCCACCACATTTTTAGGTTATTTCAATGGACAGAAAAAATATTACAGTCATTCCTTATAATTTAAATCTAAATTCAATTTTAAGCAGTAAATCACGTAAAAACGTTGATGATGTCACGGTCACATGACAAAATTATGTCTATGAGCTGATAGACAAAAAAACTCTCAGCTAATAGGATTAAAAGCCTTTTTAAAGGAATTTATTGGTGTATTAACTGGACCAATTCACTCACTAACAAATAAACAATACATTTCTTTAAAAAGGCGTTTAATCCTTAAAATGCTTTACAATTGGGGATAATTTCCCCACTCGCAACCTCTATCACACGTTAATTGTATATTTATGTCATTGAATTGGCCTGGCGCATGAACATATTTTTTGGTTAACGCAAACAATGTACTCCATGAAATTTTGTATTTGATAAAAAATAATCTACACAAATATTTTATTATCATTCAAATGAATGTTTTGTGCTTATTTTTTAATTTAACGTTGAACGCGAAGTGAAAATAACGTCGAGTCGGTTTGTGTTATTATCGCCGCCATCTTGTTTACATTGGTTACAAAATGTAGTTTCGTCAACGTCGTCTATCGAAAGATAAATAACTTCAAGAGCCATTACCGGAAGCCCTCTTGACCAGTCATATAAATGTATCCCCTAATATCCATAAAATATAAGAATTATTGAAATTTAAATCATGCAAGGACTGTAGTTTACCGAGGTTCAGATATTGTATTTTCAATGTTTACTTGTTATGAGTAACACAACAGCAGCCACTAGCGGCAAAGGAAAAGGTTTGCCTGGCGGAGCATCAGGAATGTGGGAAGGGTTTGCGTTTTGCAGACATACGTTATTATATGATGTTCTTTTAAAATGTTTTTTTTTTTTTTTTTCATTTTTGTAATTTTTTCACTGATACCATGGTGTTTTATGTTTTTCTTCGATTTATTACATGTATGTTTGATGGTCTCCAAACAACTTTAAAAGTTGAAAACTGCTTTTTTCTGATGATTGTGCAAAAGAATTAGAAATAACTGAGAAAATTAACTCATAAAGGAACGATATTGCTTGAGTTTACACGAAAAGCGTGTCCTATTTTGGAGATTTCAACCGCCATGCAGATTCAATCAAAATGTCACGATAGGGAATTGAAAAACATATAGATACTTATTATAATAATATACATTACCCTAAAGGCATGTGAACTTTTGGTAATGAAGCAAATACAGTTAATATAAAAAACCAGTAAATGGCGGTGACTGTGAAGTTAACACATTTGTTCAAAAAGAAGTGGATGATATTCCCAGTGTCCTTTCTAATGTTTTCAATAAGAAAAACAACAAATTGTATCTATCCAATCTATACAAAATTACTTGTTTCTTTTCGTGGTTTCAAGTTTATTTGATTTGATAAATGTGTATGCTCCTGTATGAAGTGGGTTTTAGCATTGATCTTTTGGTTTAAGCTTCCATTATGCCTTATACACGATACTTTTCGACATTTAAATCGTCGTAACAAACCTAACATTTCTGATGGATAAATGAATTGCACGCAACACAATGTAATTCAGAACGTTATCACACTTTTGTAAAGAAACTTACTGTACCATTTCAAATTAACTGTTTTAAGGTAGAGCGGAATTCCAGATAAATTCTTGATTACAAATAGCAGCAGTATTGGTCATTTTTTACTAAAATTAGCAAATTAAAATTAGCAAAAATAGAATTTATTTAAGAAAAAAACTTTCATTCAAATACGTTAAAACACAAGGTCTTTAAACTCTATCTTGTGGGAACATTCTTGTAAATGAAATGGAAATATTTTCACGGGATAAACAATCAGATAAATCAGATTATTTGATTTTATAAGAGAGAGTATAGTAAATTAACCTACTTTCGTTTTATTTTCTGAACGCACAATATAACTGTTGTCCTCTAGTTTTTCATTATGAAATTTTATAGTTTACTTTCTTTCTATTCACATTGAGTGCTTTTTCCATATATCATCTTCGCACAATCTTACTATTTTACACAAACTGCAGCTTGAAAAAAAAAAAACTAGTAGACCTATACTATTTATCATATTTTTTGGCTTAGCATGTAAACGTTATCATTGTTTTTAATTTTAAATCCCCATTTATCTTAATTCAGAGCAATCTAATATAAATAGAATATATCTTTATGTTTATGTATAGGCTTGTGGTATGTTTTAAAGTAAACAGTGTTCGACCATGACTGTTTTCTTACAGAAAAACCAATTTGAGTAGTGATGATGAAGATCTAAATAGTACTTGTGATGAAAAAAAAACTTACCTGAGGTAAACTAAATAAGGCACTGAGTATCCAAGATATAACAATCATGACTTTAACTCTTTTTGGAGCTTTGTGACGACTTATTGGGTCCATAATCACGCAACAACGATCTAGACTTATCACAACAGTAATATATGTGGACGCAAGTAAACCAGTAGCAGTACCAAATTTTACTATTTTACACATGACGTTTCCAGCTAACCACTGGACTGTTGAAGCCCAAACCGCATCAACTCCCATTATAAAAAATGTTATTAACAAATCGGCCACTGCCAAATTGACAATTAATGTATTTATTGTTGATCTTCTCTTCCGTATTCTGTACATTTGGATGATGGTTGCTGTGTTTCCTATCAGGGCCATCAGAAACATAAGACTAAACACAATAGTTCTTGTCATAAGAGCTTCATTGAATGATGGTGGTTGTCCACTTTTTAGTGTCCATCTCGTACGATTATCGTTTTCATCAATAAAAAACGTCAAATTGTAGGTTAAATTCTTATCCATAGCACAGAATGGTAGTCTTAAAAATTTTAACAATTGAGTAACATCCCAAGAGAAACGAGTGTTCTTGTAAATTTGATATAAAACTTTAACCACTAAATTTGATGTATGTTAATTTTACTTTTAAAAATAATAATTACAAATTAATTTTGAGCAATATACTTCAGATAATAATGGAAAGCGAGCAAATGAATATCCTGTATGTTAAACCATATTTATATTCTTATACTATGACATGCATTGATTCGCTACTTATTTTTATTTTCCGTATAAGGCTTATGTATAGCGTTATTGGTCAAATCATGTAGCAGCTGCTTGATTGACATTAAACATTAACCGTGAAAACGATATGTTATGCCAATTAATTGAAGATATTTGACATAAACTCATCAGATAAATATCTAATATCACGTGTTTCCAATACAGCTTTCTAGACGATAAATAGGGATGTGATAAGTAATTATCCCCTTATATTATGCGATGATTACATATTGACATCATATCAGCTACCAAGAGTTTACTTGATCCAAATCATTAGCATTTACAAGTTTTTGAAGCTTACAATGATAATGAAAATAACAGTTTATAAATTCTTTCGTCGAAAGCGATTCTGTGGGTTTACTCTTATCAAGAACGCTCACTCAAATATTGCAAAGCCAGGAGGTATCAATACTTGAGTCTGAAAGAGCTATATAGCCAAAGGGACTTAAAAAGATTAGCCGCCATATCAACTTCGAGTCATCTTTGTGTGAGGGAATTAGAACCTTAAATTCTTAATGATTTCTAAATGTATCAACGGAAAATTTCATTAAACTTGACAAAAAAGACGTAGAGACTCTTTTGGAATGAATTAAGGCTACGAGGTCGTTCATGCAAGTTAAGATTTAAAAACTGAATGGGTCTATGAATACACATGCTACATTGATCTTTAAAGACCCAAATAAGCTAGGCCCGTCCTACCTCCAAAGTATGTTGTTGTTCCCCAAGATAAAGCCACAAACAATATATTATCGTATACTTTATGTTTACCTGCTATTAGTGGTACAGGATCTGCTTTGCTTGCACTCACGGTTTTCTTGTTTCGCAGACATTGGTTATCTCGTAATGTTTTGTAGACTTTTGTTTTCCTTGTCGTAATTTTTTTCACTTATATCATAGTGTTTGTCTTGTTTTTCTTCGATTCATGTTGTTTGATTGTCGCCTTAGTTACTTCGGCCTATTTTTATAATTTTGAAATTCAATTATAAATAACTGGATAAAAGGAAGTTTAAAAGGAACAAGGCATCTTGGTTTTTATATAAGCGTTTCCTGCTTTGCATGCATTACAAGCCATGCAAGTGCAGAGTCAATCAAAAGGTCACGATAGGGAATGTGTCAATATATAAAAGATACTTATAATGATAATATGTATTATAAAAAAGGTTTGTGAACTTTTGCCAATGAGACAAAAAGAGACAATACTGGTTTCCAGTAAATGGCAGTGACTGTAAAATTAACACATTTATTTATGAAATAAGGGTTGATATTTCCAGTGGTGTCCTTCCAAATGTTTTCAAAAAGAAAAACACACACAACAATAACAAAATATATTTAAAATCATTTATTTCCTATCCTGGTTTCAAGTTTGTTTGATTTGAATGGTTTTTGTGCAGCTGTATAAAATAGGTTCTAGCATTAGTCTTTTGATTTAGGCTTCCAATATGCTTTATAATCAATACTTTTCAACATGTCTATAGTCGTTAACAAAACCCATAATATTAATATGTGTGATGTATAAATGAATTGAACGCACGCCCTATGCAATTTAAAATATTATCACATTTCTTTACAAAAAAAAATCTTAACATTTCGAATTAACTGTTGCGAGATATAAAAGAAAGTTATGAATGGGCTAAACGCGGGGAAAAAAAGACGCAAATACTGTTTCCGAAGGAGCTAAGACTGTGAGGTTATTGATACAAATTATAATTAAAAAACTGAATTTGGTCTTATACATATGCGACATCGACCTTTTAAGACCCAAATGTTTGCTAAGGACCTGTTCTACATCGACGACAAATGTATTGTTGTTCCAGCAGATAGAGCCCCAAACAACATCGTTTGTGTGTGTAAATCACATCACATAAACTGCTTGATAAAGTAATTTGGTATTGAAAATTCACTTGGAAACTCAAAATATACTCCCACAACATATACGAAGGAGGAAATCCTGAATAATCATAGGTCTGTTCTATGTTCCTTTGCTTTGGAATTTCTACAAAAGATAAAGAACTGGATCTTCCCTCACTGTATTTGATACCTAAATTAAATAAGTGTCATTACAAACAAAGTTATATTGCTGGGTCTCCCAAGACCTTCTAGAAACATCTTTTTTAATCATTAACACCAATTTTATCAAAAATCAAAGACAGAATTTAAATGATTGTGAAACTACCTACTCTAGGGGCTGCTTGAATCAGATGTGGATAATTAAAAATTCCAAAGATCTGTTAGAGTACAAAAAATCTTACTTTATTTTCTCTTGCTATAGTATTTCAACATTGGATATGTCTACCCTTTTCCCTTTCCAATCTAAAAGACATATTAAAAGAATTGTTCCGCCTTTGTTTCATAAAAAATTAATGGCGAACGAAGATGCATGTATATTATTTAAGGGAGGGGATAAATCTTACTTTTTAAAAGAATATTCTTGATCGGCATTATATTTGTAACGATTGGAGGACGTGTTTTTCAACAAACAATCGGTATTCCCATGGAAACCAATTGTACTCCTCTTCTTGCCGACTTGTTTCTTTATTCATATGAGGCTGATTTTATACAGAAGCTTCTTAGGAAGAATAAAAAAAACTAGCATTACCGTTTAACTTCACGTTCCTCTATATAGATGATTTCCTCTCACTAAATAATTCTAAGTTTGGTGACTATGTTGAACGCATCCAACAAATCGAACTTGAAATAAAGGACACAGTTACGTCCGCCTCATATCTTATCGGTTGAGAACAAAACTTTACGACAAAAGAGATGATTTCAGCTTCCAAATTTGAAACTTGCCATTTTTATGTAGCAATATTTCAGCAGCGCTTGCACATGGAGTATATATCTCCCAGTTGAACAACAATAAACAACTGTCATACAAGTTGGGGGTTTAACTAGCAATAAAACCAGGATTAAACACCATATTCTTCTGAAAATGCCCTTACCAAGTCAAGAATATGACAGTTGTTTTCCACACGTTCTTTTGGTTGATTACGTTTGATTGTGTCCGTTTAATTGACTTCCCAATTTTTGAATTTTATTTCGGTATTTTTGTTGTACCTGTTTTGAAACAATATTCATGAGCTTGCATTTCCTATCATGATTTCCTTGATAGAAGGTTGCTGCTAACAAGGACGCTGTTGAAGCAAGAGTTCCAAGTGGTGAAGTTGAAATTATCTCTTTGAAAATTTTACGGACATCATCACGAGTTTGTTAACCGTTATGGAATATCTGTATCACAGATGACGACGGATTTGGTCTAATTGTCGTAACCATAAATCCCGTTCTCTTTTCCACGAACGTGACCTACCGAATTATACGCATCACCGGATTGTACTTACATTAGAAACACTACAGGTGGAACAGGATCTGCTTACCCTTCTGGAGCACCTGAGATTACCCACAGTTTTTCGTTGAGTTTGTGGTGCTCAGTCTAGTTTTCGACTTTTGAGTATGAATATCACTTTGGAATCTTTTGCCTCTCTTTTATCAACCATGTCAGAACCGAATCACTGAATACTTTGTTAATGACGTCGTCGATGCAATCGGGTCAAATTCAGATGATGTTTAGGCCAAAATAATTGGCGTGATAAGGAACTTTCGGAAGTGCTAAAAAATATGATAAAAAAGAACAGTTGAATTGTTATCTGTTATATAAAAATGACGATATTGTGAACGCTCTTTATGGGATAATAATAAAAGGAACCCGTATTGATCATAAATTAACGACACTAGAGAGTGATATTATGGATGGTAGGTTAACTATTGAAGAATGTACAGATTCATTAATTAAGATGAAATTGAACAAAGCACCTGGAATTGATGAATTAAGCGTAGAATGTTTTATAACCTTTTGGGAACAATTAAAGGACTTCATTGTATCCACATTTAACTTTTCATATAAAAAAGGGGAGTTAACTAGTTCTCAAAAATAAGGAGTTATCCCTCTTATCTATAACAAAAAAGTATTCACTTTGTTAAGGTAATTATAGACCAATACATTTATCAAACGTTGAAACAAAATTAATTGCATATTCTTTAGCTCAGCACATCAAAAACGTGTTACCAAACATTATCTATGAAGATCAAAATGGTCATTTCAAAATACATATATCGGTTATAACATAAGACATATTCAGAATATAATTGATTATGCAGACAAATTCAATATAGAAGGACCATTATTGTTTTTAAACTTTTCAAAAGCTTTCGGCTCTTTAAAATTGGATTTCATGTTCTTAGCTTTTAACAATTTGATTCAACAGTCTATGCTAAAATGGATAAAAAAAACTTTATATACATATATTAAAAGCTCAGTGATCAATTATGGGTGGATATCTGAACCCTCAACATTCATCGAAGGATTGGACATGGATGTCCGTGCAGTGCTAAAATTTTTGTTATTGTTGTAGAGATATTAGTATGTAGGATAAGGCAAGACCATAATTTTAAAGAATTAGAAATCAAGATAGATGGGGAAAACACATTTATTAAAATTCAGTCAACTTGCAGATGACACCACACTTTTCTTAAAAAAAGACAATTTAAAAAGAGGGACGAAAGATACCACAGGGACATTCAAACTCATAGTCGAAAATAAACTGACAACGCCATGGCTAAAAAAGAAAAAGACGAACAGAAAAACAATAGTACACAAAGCACAACATAGAAAACTACAGACTGAGCAAAACGAACCCAACCAAAAACTGGGGGTGATCTCAGGTGCTCCTGAAGGGTAAGCAGTGTTATTCAAAAGTTTTAAATGTGATTGAAATTTTTGGTACATTATCAGGGCTTAAATTAAACAGACCAAAATCAATAGACATTTTGTGACGGAAACAGAAACATTGCAAATAAAAATATGAAAACATCAAATTTACAGATAAACCAGTGAATTGTTTAGGAATTTTTTTTCGGGTATAACAAAAATGTATGTCAAAAATTCAATGCTGAAAAGCAATTTGAAAAATCTGAAAATATTATTAATAATTGTTAGGCAAAATAACAGTTATTAAATCATTGATTATATCAAATATTACCTTTTTAGCATCTGTTTCACATATTGAAAAAGAATTCATTGTTGAATTTAAAAAAATTATTTACAATCTTTTATGGAAAAAACAAAAGAGAAAAAGTTAAACGTACAGTACTAAGCTTTGAAAAACTAGACGGTGATTTGAAAATGATTAACATAAAAAAAATAGATAGATTAATACATAGAATCTATCAAAATTGGGTGGATCAAAAGATTAATCACTGGAGATCTAAATAACTGGAACATTATACCATTATTTCATTTTAATAAGTTTGGAAAAGATTTCCTTATCTTTCATATGAATATTGATAATATCGATTCTATTCCAGATTGATGATGTCCTATCACTGAATAACCCATATTTCAGTCAGTACTTGCATCTCATATATCCCATTGCACTTGAAATTAAGGATACTACTGATACAAGAAGGACTGCTTCATACCTTGATCTTTTCCTCAACATTGACACAGATGGACGACTTCACACTAAAACCTATGACAAACGGGATGATTTCAACTTCCCAATTATCAATTTTCCATTTCTCAGCAGTAACATACCCTCTGCTCCGTCGTATGGTGTTTACATATCTCAACGTTATGCTCGTGCATGTTCACACTATACTGACTTCATATACAGGAGTGTGCTCCTTACGCAGAAACTGCTCCAACAAAGTTATGAGGATGAAAGATTACAAATGACACTCCGTAAATTTTATGGACACCATCACGAATTAGTTGCTCTTTACGATGTGTCTGTGTCTAAACTAACTAATAACATTTTAACCACGTCTTAGATTGTGTTTTAACATCTATGTCGTCTTTCTGCTAAATACCAAACGTGACCTAATCCGGAATATGACTGTTATACCGAGTGTGGATTTGCATTGCTATACGACGTGTCTCGGTATTTTGTACATCCAACATTCATGTATTTATTTTTGAAGTTTCTGTTATGGTTTCGGTTGGATAATCTGTTATGACTCGTTTGTAGTCCAAATAATTATAAAATTGCCTTTCCATAACATCATTGTCATTAAAATTGTTTGGACGAGTATTGTGAATATAATTGTATAAAGTTCGAGATTGCATGTTAGTTACGTAAGCGCGTCACTGTTTGTGATTTCCTGTGGTGTCTGTCGTTGATGGAATATGTTCGTTGTTCTGCGGTTTGCATGTTGTGTCGCCTATTATATTATGTGTTTGTGCTATATTTCTGTCAATTAGTGTTCTCATTTTAGCGATATATTTTAACATTGTCATAAAGCGGGAGGTTTGGCTAGCCATTAAACCAGGTTCCACCCACCAATTTTTCTTAAAATGTCCTGTACCAAGTCAGGAATATGGCAGTTGTTATCAAATAGTTCGTTTCTATGTATGTTGGCGTTTGTTTTTGTTGCACTTCAGTGTTCCTATTGTTCCTTTGTTTTCCTCTATTAGTACATGTGTTTCCCTCGGTTTTAGTTTGTAACCTAGATTTGTTTCCTCTAAATCGATTTATGACTTTTGAACACTGGTATACTACTGTTGCCTTTATTTTAAGAAGCTATCAGATTTTTTTTTGATATAGTTAAAGCTTGGGTAACTAATAAAAAAGTAGAGCAGCCAAAAAACTTTATATTGATTCGACAACAAGTTATTTTGGAAAATTATTGAATTAAGATATAAAAAAAAATGCCTTTTATTCAAAACTGGATAAATAGCAATACTATCTATGTTAATGACATTATTGATGAAAATGGCAATTTATTAGAAAATTTTAATTTACAAACGCTTAGAATAAAGAATAACTGGATGTCAGAATTTTGCCAATTAAAGAAAGTTTTCCAATAGAATGATAACATATTTAACGACAGGAAAATCTAAAGAAATCTAAAGTAACAACAACTTATTAATATATATTAATAAAAATTGTAATCATATAGAAAATGTAGAAATTTAGTTACCAGGAAAATTTATATCATATTAATTCAGAATGAAATTGAAGTACCTGTTGGTTTTTACAGATGGAAGACAATGTTTTACCTTGAATACATTTAGAGTCTTTGAAGTAATGTGTTAAAGTTTGTTCATCATTATTTAAAAGATGATAAGTACAAAGTGTTGGAAATTGCTACACTTTATTCTATCTTGTAAATTTTTTTTTACAAATTGGAAAATCTGCAATATTTCAAACTGTCATTATTGCAACACTACTGAAGATTATGATCACATGTTTCTTAAATGCTACTTTCTTGATAATTTCTGGAGTAAAGTTAAAAGCAACTCCTTAAAAAACTGAATATTACTAATTAATATTGCAAAATTTAGTATGGGGTTACAAAATAGACCATGAGCAATACTATGAAATTAATTATTTTATTAAAATAATAATATTCTGTATATACAAAGCAAATTATATGTCTGAACAGAAAACAAAACCAGAATTCATGTACAGTTACAAAATACAGACAACTAATAAACCTGAAAAGTATAAATGCCTACTTGATAAAGTTGCCAAATTGTTCTTACAATTTTTATATTTGCAAATGTATGATCTAGCAGAAAAAAGAGAAACAATACAAAATTAAATATTCAAAACTGATTTAGAGACATATTCTTACCTATCATCGACAAGCGTGAAGATTGATAACGGTACTCTGTATCCTCAGTCTTAACCTTTAAAAAAAGAAGAGTAGATTTCATAACACAATTATTAAAGAATCTAAATTACTGTATTGCATTTCTAATTAAGACATATCTGTGAAAAGCTCATAATTATATTTTTAAATCAATCAGAGCTGGTGTGATTACCGAACCAGGAAGAGATTCCAAACGATACTAGTAAATTGATAAGGTAAAGTTACCAGAAACAATTTTTATCAACCATGCTAGATGATACATATCGATAAATGAGTATTTTTATATATTTTTTTTATTTGATGGTTGATAATGACATTATATGATACAATTTAGATGTAACTTACTGATGTCGTATAAAATTATGCTTACAAGAGAGAAATCCTAGATGTCTGGTAATAAAAACAAGGACCTTTAACTAGAATGCTGGACTAGTGAAGTAAATTGTTAACAGCAGTAGTAAAATATGTTGTTGAATAAAAGAAAGAAAAAAGTAACCCACACAACGTCATTTAATAACCTGTTTATGCCCCTCTCTAGCAAACTTCTTTTTGCAGTTGTAGTTCAAATCTCATCTGGTCACCTCGATCGACCCTTTTCGCAGATCCTACATGTTTATTTATTGTTAATTTACACTCGAATGAAAAATGAATGTAATATTTCCATGCAGCAAACATCGCTCAAAGAATTATTCAGTTAATGGTCAAATATATTTCCTGTTGGTAAAATTAAGTATCGTTATTGAGTTCAAAGATATATATTTTATAAGAAAGTCAAATTATCAACACTTCTTTCCCATCCTCTCTTAGGCTTCTGGGTCACAATTATTGTCACGTTAACCAATTATATCTATTTGAGATGCTCACAACATTTTGTCAATATAACGGAACTATAAACAACTATCATACAAGTGGGAAGTTTAGCTAGCTATAAAACCTGGTTTGACCAATTATTTTCTTTGGAAAATGCCTTTACATAGTCAGTTAAATGACAGTTGATTTTCATTTGTTCTGTTCGATGATACAGACGAGCGAAGTAGGTTTTAAAGACTTCCCCCTTTTTTGATTTACCTTCGAGTTGTGTATTTTAGTTGATAGGAATAATTTTTCTATAGTTTCCTTCCTACGCCTGTTGTTCAGATCAAAAGCACCAGAAACCAGTGTACTCGTGTAGGCAATTATAGGTAGTTCAATTTTTCAGCAAAGCAAGGATAAGGTATAGTTTTGATACTTTAACTGAACTTAAAACAAAATAACTATGAATACTTGAAATTACAGATTTAACATAGAAAGCAAATGGACTGTGAATAAGTGGTTTAATTCCAACAAGGTATGTGAAGAGAATTTTCCGGGATAGAAAAGAATTCGACATTTACACGTTATCAGAAAATTGAGAGGTAGTATGTAGGGTTTTCTAATAAATACAGATGTTGGATATATGTGTTTTACTATGCTGTTACGGATGGTCTTATGTATTTGGAACTGAGGCGGTTGTAAAAAACTGGAGACTCGCGCACTTTAATATTATATAAAATTCCTTAATAGATCTGTGCTACTGACAAAAAAACCTGTTCCAACAAATGATGACTAAGAACGAATGCCGTCGACACTACATAATTTATTAGGTCACACTCACGAAGTGTTTGACCGATATAATGAGTGTGTGGGTTTCTCAAATTAGAAGCGACTAAGTTTTTAGATACCCGAATAGCAGTTTTATCTGTAATTTGATTGTGTCTGATTCCCTTTTGCGATATTGTGAATGTATTGTTTTGCATTGCTGGTGATGCTTGCATATCGTGAGACACTTACCCTGTCAACACAGTCTGTATCGCTCTTGATGTACATATGCCTTTTAATTAATAATGTGATGTTCAGTTAGTCCATTATAAAGTGAATCTCCTTTTGTTTGATGGGAAAACGTTATTTTTTAATGATACGCATCGTGAATACATCGATGTTATATAACAGTTAGTCATCATCTTTCGACAGTGAGCTAGTATATATTTTATATGATATTTGCATACTGTTGAATAACAGTTCATAATGCCGTGCGTCCATTTAACTATTTAACAAGATACTTTCGAAAAATTAAATAATGTAAATTATATAAGTGAAGATGATGATGTTAACATCTTTGTTTGTATTTTACGTAAAAAGACTTTAATGCCATGTTTCTATTTCATTTGTATATATAATTTTCCACGCAATTTTGTCTATTTAATGTTATATCACGTATTGTTCTAAAAAATATTATTTGGAATCGACTTTTAACGTTAAAGGGCAACTTTGAAATTAGATTCTTATGTCATGACTGTTGGAAAATTTAAATACAGCATTTCGTAATTATTATGCTTTTGATCATTGATTTTGATTGTCATTATGTTTCTCTAGATAGATTTCTCTTACAGTTCTTTTCATTTATTGTTGTTTTGTGTTTTTAAATATGCTGTGCTTTTTTAAATGATAAATTCGCAGCTTGAATTTTATTTTACAGGCTTTCTGTTCCGGGGATATATTTATACCAGAGGTGCATCAATTAGGATAATAAATCACTCGGGTGGTTTTGCTTTTTTTGTCATTACTATGGTTTAGTAATATAAAACTACTTTCATCGAATGCCTATTTATAAGGAAAAGTACGTAATATTCGATTAAGCTAGAACCAATTGGATTCAAACGATCATCAACATTGACCTCATGGTCACACCAGGTCCAAGTATTAACTAGACCAAGAAGTCAATGGCGATGATCGTTTGAATCTAATTGGTACTTGGACAATGATTGTATTTGTATTGGCTTGTAGAATTCAAAAACAAAATTATTTACTTAAAACAGAATATAATTTTAGTTTAAACTTATTTTATAAAAGAACAAGTGTGGACACAGATCAGTTTGGATAGTATGTTTGAATGTTTGACAGCGTTTTCTGACAAAGAGACTTCTCTGGTATTTTTTTCCGAAGGGTTCTACATTAAACTGTGTTGTACAATGAGAGCCAACCTGAGCCAAATACTAAACATTAGCAGTGTTTTTAATTTAATATCTAGTTTTAATGTTCAAGACTGTCATGGAGGAGAAACTAATTGCATTGATTTCCAAATAATCATGATAAAATATGTTCCACATCTTTGATTTTGGATACATTTGTAGCTAGAAGAGGAACACATTAGGTTTCTTTCTGCATGATGTGATTTTTTGTATGGGGGATGGTATCTGAGAACATGCATATACATGCATTTACTATATCCATGGTTCTATTTATGTTACTTTGTTGTTGATCTTCCCAGTATCATTATAGTAAAGTATATTTCATTTAAATGTCGAAACTGTTTCTCCGATTAGAAAATATTTAATGGTTTTAAGTAATGACAATGCCTTACATGATGCTTGGGTCTAGATGAGCTTGAAAGTAAACTTCTGTGTTATTTTTTATTAGTTCTTCGAAAATGTCTTCTCCAAAGCCTGGTCAAAATAAAAAGTTTTGACCAGTATGCAAATGATATCAACAAAAGACCCTTTGTGACATGCTTCAAAGACTCATAATTGCTGCAAAAGTCAACAGATGGAGATTTCTAGTGGATATGAACATCTACTTAAAATGTTCTAATTATCTAAAAAGTTCTAGTATTCAAAATGAAAAAGGTACTGCCAAAATATTCTTGTTTCAAGATTATTTTGTTATACGGATACAAATGTAAGTGATACCCGTGCAGTGAGCTAGTTTTGTTGTGGTATAGTGTTTCCTGCAGCTTTTCAAAAGGGCAGGGTAATTTTTTTCTCAAAGGGCACACTTAGCGCAATTGAATACACTTTAAGGGCACCCTTCGCACAGAGAAATACACTTTAGGGCACTTTTAGATTGATATAAAGGTACTGTAATGGATAGGGATTTAAATGTATAAATGAATTAGTCATGTATTACTTAAAGAATAACTGAATAACAAGTATACACGTTATTCAAAAAAAAGATTACAAAACATGAACAATGCACCTATTCGTTTATTTTCTCCATAATGGTCATTTTAGACATTTTTGTTAAAATGAAATAGATGAAACTGTTGTATACTGCAGCTAGAACACTTCCTGTTGTCCTTATCTACCAAATATAGTAAAACAATGATATTTCGTAAAATGTCGATTTCGTGTACGTTACTTTTTGAGGTTCGTTAAGGGATGGAAAATGCGTTTTATTTTTATATATATATTTCATAACTATAATTCTAGCCACTCAGGCTGCAGTATAAAAACAAAATTAGGTTGATGTCAGAAAAATGTCTGTCTTTTTTTTAATTTGGCACGAAACAGGTGAGGGGATCGTCAAACCTCGCCCTTCCCCAGTTTCTAATTCTCATACAAAAATAGATTTTTTTCTGTCATTGACCTAATATTGTATATATTTATATTCTCAATGTAATATATATAAATGGCGTCAATACTTAGATGTTTTCTATTGTTTTATAACTTAATCAATACTGTAAATATAGTGTTTTACATGAACTCAATTCAAATCTACTGATACCACTGACTTTTATATTTTCAACATACAATTTCTTCTTTTTTAAATTGATACAGATTTACGAAATCCCTTGTGATAATTTTTAAATTGATACGGGTTTTTTTTTTAATAATTTTTATGTTTCTAATAGCCCTTTTTCGTGTTAAATTAGAAAAACAAATTTCTCTAATTCTTCGTCATATCCCTTTCTGCACCCATTGTATAAAAAAAATTTAATCAACGTGTGGTTCGTTTGATCTCAGTTCTTCATTGGTTAAAATCCGATTATGACGTCGAATTTTCTTGCTTTCCTCTGAATTTCCTATTGTGACGGCATGAAAAAAGGCGACCATGCCTGATGACGTCACATAGAAAGAGCACATCTTTTTGCAGATCATTCGAAAAGAATGAATAAATTTTCCTGCGTATTGTTTGAAAGTTATTAGAGAAACAGATTCCACCACCAAATCTCGTGTAATACGATATTTATCCACTCTCGACAGTTTAATTTTAAATATTTAAAACGCTCGGCGAGCCTCGAGTTTTAAATTTGAAAATTTAACTGTCTCGAGTGGATAAATATCGTATCACACTCGATGCAGTGGTAGAATCTCTATATATCGGATATTTATGAAAATTTAATTATTAAAAAAAATGTGGTATTTCTATTTTAGACATGAATAAAGGTAACAGTAGTATACCGCTGTTCGAAACTCATAAATCGAAAGAGATAAAAACAAATCCGGGTTACAAACTAAACATGAGGGAAACGAAGGACACAACAAAAACACAACATTGAAATGTAACACACACAGTAACGAACTATAATATAACAATAGCCATTTTCCTGACTTGTTACAGGACATTTTTAGAAAAAAATGGTGGGTTGAACTTGGTTTTGTGGCATGCCAAACCTCCCGCTTTAATGGCAACGTCAAACACAACACCAAAACGACAACATCACATGACAGGACCACAATACTAATAAATGGGAGAACATATAGGACAAAGAAACACACGAATAATAGCTAACAAAAGGTACTAGGCTTAAAATTCAATACGCCAGACGTGCGTCTCGTCCACACAAGACCATCCAGTGACGCTCAGATGAAAAAAGCTTGAAAGCCAAAACAAGTACAAAGCCGAAGAGCACCGAGGACCAAAACTTCCAAAATGTTGCGCCTAACACGGCCAGGGTTTTCTGCCTCGGACAAGAACATCCTTATTATTTAGAATAATTCATAATTTTGCAAACAGTAAATTTTATAAAATGCCTATGATACCGTCGCAAGAACTTCTATCCTTGTAGCAAGGAGAGAAATATTGATATTAAGAAAGACTGTCGTGAACACTTGTAATATACTGTTTCGTTATTTTAATGCATGATGAACGTACGAATTTGAGGGAACAAATGTATGAAGGTCAATATCATTTACTGAACTTAACATATGCTGCCATAAATATCAACAACTTATCAGATGTTGATATCTGTTGACAAAAGTCAAACCTCATAAAATTATTTATAGCATCGAATGATGTTTAGACGTTTGATTTATTTTGAATAGGTCATACATATGGCTTTTAAGGATTGGAGATAAATAATTGGTTGGTATACCTATTGGATGTTAAAACAACTCAAGATGTGCACTGATTCCAAAGATAGATCGGACGACGCAGTAGCAATACAAATATAGAGTGTATTCGAATCTTGTCATGGCGACATATAACAAACATTGTGTACATAAGTAAATTATGCATGTTCTGTTTCCCAGTTTCCTATTTACAATACTTCATAATATTATAAATATATATGACTTCAACAATAAAGCAACAAAACACTTGGTGTTCCCATGGTTTTGCTTGTTTCTTTTCGACTTAAGATTTTAATTTTCCCTTTGGTATCTTCCGTCTCTTTTTTGTTCTGTTGTTCATTTCAGGGACACATGAGTTTGACTGTCTCTCTGGTATCTTTTGTCCCTCTTTTACAGTAAATATTATGAGTCCTACAAGTATTAAATATACAATATTGATTGTTTGTAATTGACGTGGTTGTTCATATTATTTTCACATAAGAGTTGAACGTGATAAACGAACAATTGAAGGTGTGGCTCAAGATTGTATACAAAATGGTAGCATGCCTTATTACAAACAACAAACAACAAACAGCTGATTGATAAATACAGGTATTGTTCATTTAATACAAGTTATTGAATCGTTTCTAAATGAATTCAGTTGTTAATAACCCAGTGTGAAACATTTGAATATCATTTTCCCACATAAATAATACATTATGTAAAACAACAATACTTTTTAAGAACGATAAATTCTCTGAAACTGACATTGTCAAGATGTTTGATATCCTGATTGACAACATATTTGTTTCGTTTGATGGACGTGTTTTTCACCCAACAATTGGCATTCCCATGGGAACCAAATGTGCTCCTCTTCTTGCCGACTTGTTCCTTTATTCATATGAGGTTGACTTTATACAGGAACTTCTTTTCTTTCTTCAACAAATTCACAGTTTCGAAACCTCACGTGTCCACATGTATGCTATTACTACATTATGTCGTATTCTAAACATGTAAAAAAAATGTTTTCTTTAAAGAAGCTCGAAACTGCATGATTTTTTTGTTTTTATTTTGAGTTTCTATCCGGAAAAAAATTAATCCTTCACCTAACCAAAATTATTTAAAAAAAACCATCAAAAGATGATTTTTCATCAACTGGTTAATCACTTGGAGCTTGCTTTCAGTTCCTGGGAGTGATCTTTGATACGGTCAATACTGTTAATTATTTTGTGTTTTATTCACTTTTTTACTGCTATGTTAGAGCTAAGGTTCTGTACTGGTTGTCATGGTATATTATACTGCTATGTTAGAACTAAGGTTCTGTACTAGTTGTCATGGTATATTATACTGCTATGTTAGAGCTAAGGTTCTGTACTAGTTTTCATTGTATATTATACTCCTATGTTAGAGCTAAGGTTCTGTACTGGTTTTCATTGTAAATTTTTGATATTGTATAGTATTGGTTTAATTCTACAAAATATAGTTTAACCCCGTCACAAGTCAGGAACCTCGTCAGTAGCTGTCATATATTTCTTTAGTTGGAGAATTAGGTTTTTATGGTGGATCTAAGATTGTTTCTGTTAAATTTTTTGAACACTTTTATGGTATCGGGATGATTTAGAGTTTTGCATATTGTGTATTCAATGGTATTCAACTGTGGTTTATCTATGTTCAAAAACTGGCAATTAGATGAACAAAACAAAACGACGAAAAAACAAAAAATAATCAACAAAAACTAAAGAGTACACTCGAGACTGAGCAACACCAACCACACCCAAAACTTGAGTCACATCATGTGCTCCTGCGAGGTAATCAGATCCTGTTCTAATAAAGTGTCGTGTCGTGTCGATAGGAACCAATTTGGAAAGGATGGACAAATATGGTGTATTGAAAATGGCTAGTGATTTTGAGATCAAATTGTTGAAAGTCTAATCTCGAAATAACAGTGGTATTATATGCTTAAATTGTTTGTCCATCGGTCAATTATAGCACCGGTAAACCTTGCTTGGGTGATAATCAAGTTAAACAAAATTAACGCACTATTGGAAAATACTCTGCAAAACAAGAAATGAAAAATACTTTTTTCCAAATTTGATTATGCGTACATGTACGTACTCCAAATAGATTTTTAAAGTAATGCTTTGGGATCTTAAGTTAGAATGTCATACACGAATGACGTACAGGATACGAAACAAAGATTTGAAGAATAAGAACAGACAAATACGATAAATTGTGTCAATTTTCGGTGACATTCAATCGTATATAGTTACCATGTGCGGCTAACACTGATCTGCATCACCTTGGCATGCATCGAATGAAATTTTGCATTCAAATATGTGGTATCCTTTGCCATTCATGCTGCTGGTTGTTCCATTGATATGGTTGGGGTTGATGTTATCGTACGCATCTATCAAATTTGCTCCGAAGATATTCTATGTGACTTTGAGGGCCTTGACAAAAGAATAATGTGTGTTCTGAGTTGGAAAATCTATGGTTAACCTTGCTTTATTGGGCAGACTTGGTATTGTCCTGCTGAATCTTCTTCTTCTGTCGGTCAATAATATTAGGTGTATGTCGTTGCATAATTTCGTCTCATCATGTTGAGCTGTTAAATTTCATTGGACACGCACTAGATTTGATTTGCTGTTGAAAGATATTGTAGTCAACATCATGACTTCACACTGCCAAATCTGTTGCGTCCTTCTTGTACGCAGACAGGGGCGAAACACTCATTTCGACACCTGTGTATGTGGGTTCGTCCATCACGTCATTTGGGGAAGAAAACGTCGTACATCGCTAAACCAGTTCGGCGCTAGTTTCTCAAAGTTTAGATCCTCAATATATGAAACTAACAAACATTTGCACATCTTGGCACCTTGGTCAATAATCGTTTACCATACGGTCTTCTTTGCCGAATTCTGATTTGGCTAAACCTGTTTCTGACTTTGCGTAACTCTAGGATATCATAAGCAGTGAATGTAGCAGAAGGTAATTACGTAAAAAGACAACCGGATATACTGATATTATGACAGCACGACACACTTTTTATTCTGTAGGCGGTGATAATGAGAATCTGCGAACGCCCACTAGACAGTTCTAAACTGATTTGACGAAAGCTTACATTCATATGACGTCATGTTCGCCTTGGCCTTAATGTCTTAAATATATTTTGTTACTTTTACTTTAAGGATTTTTTGCTTTTAAGACCTTAATAGATTGAAGAGGAGTTTTAAGAAGAGTTGTGAAAATTACTTTTTCACGTAAATCCAGGTTTGTGCTTCAGCATTTCATGAAATCGATATAATTAGAGATATGTGATCATACAAAAAATATAAAACAAACAGGTACTAATTTTTTTCGTCGCAAACTAGCTTGGTTCAACCCTCAGTTTTCCTGTAAGAAGAGAGAACAGTAAGTAATAGGCAAATCATAGGAATTAAATCCTACTCATCAAAGAAATATTGGAGCAAACGGCTTCTTAAATATGTATATGTCGATTAAGACAAAAGTAGACAAAAGTTAGTTACTTCCCCTTAGACTTTATTGTCACATCTCACAAATGGTATTCGACATAGTGTTGCAATTTACTGTTTCATTGTTGTTTCCCTCATCAAGGATAAGGTGTAGTCGACATACACATTGATAATATCATGAACTCGTCGATGGATACTTAGATACTTAAATGAATCCAAAAGTTGGTTCAGCTCTAATGTAAAATATTTTCTTCTTCATTTGCTTTAACAAACTAGAACACACCCGCGGATACGTGACTAAATTGGATTAAATAAGTACATCTTTTTAACCCGGAATTTTAGGTTCGTAGTAAATTAAGTTGTTAACAGTTTTCTCTGCTTGCAGTAGCTTTTTTGTCTGACAACGTCCTTGTTTTATTACTTGGGTTCCTACTTCCGTATGCAGATGGACGGATGTCAGAGTGGAGCAGAAATCACTTTTTCGGAGCAACTAATTTTGTCTCTAGTTTTATTGGGGTGTGTATTTGCCACCCTAGGTTTCTAAATTTAGTACATATTTATCTTAATAGACATGTCTGTCCATAATTAATGATTCCTTGTTTATTTAATTGCATTTTCAAAATAACGGGGTCATATATTAATCACTATGTCCGTACAATAATTGATTAACAAGTGATGATCAAAGGTAATTATATTTCAAAGTCAACATCAACAAAGAATATCTTCTTTCTTATCATTCAGGCTGAGTTCGTATAGAGGTAATTCGAAGCAAACATTTATTATGTTATATAAGTAGTGAGACTTTAATAAAATATTTAATCTTGAATCTTGAATCTTTATTATATATATTTTTTTACAGAATGTTTGACATGAAATTGGACGCAACAAACAGGTATCTTTGATCTTAACTCACGTTATATATTTGCTTTGAATATCTTAAAAGAGAGGCAAAAGGTACCAAAGGGACATTCAAACTCATAAGTCGAAAATAAACTGACAACGTCTTGGCTAAAAAAATAAAAGACCAACATACAAACAACAGTACACAGAACACAACATATAAAACTAAAGACTGAGCAGCACGAAACCCAACAAATATTTGAGGAGAATGCAGGTGCTCCGAAAGGGTAAGCAGATCCTGCTCCACATGTGTTGCTCTTGTTAGTACAAACCCGATGATAAGTATAATTCGGTAGGTCACCTTCGGGGAAAAAGGGATTGGGTTGTAGTTACGACAATTAGATCATATCCGTTGTCATCTGTACATGTGCAACAGGCTCTATATATGTATACCTAGATATAATAGTAAACCAATTCCACTGAATCTTAATTCTTATACGAAATTTATAAGAGATTGTTATTGGCCAAGTCATCAGAGATTCAAGCGACAGTAGTTCGTATAAAATCCAAAACCGATGGTAATGACGGACAGGACATCCGGAAATCATTTTATTTCCCGAATTACTCCACAACTAAGTAAACCCAAAATGAATAATCGTTATGGCGGATAACCAACAACAGTTTGTATAGTGTTTAAGGATAGAGATTGATATTTTCTACATAAGAAAATGCCTGTACTAAGTGAAGAATATGTTTTCCATTTGTCTGATGTGTTTGAGCTTTTGGTTTTGCCATTTGATAAAGGACTTTTCGTTTTGAATTTTCCATTGAGTTTGGTATTTTTTAGCTATTTTACTTTTGATTGATTTGATCTAGAAGACAGAGAAAGTACACATACAAACAGATTTCCTCATTTAGTGTTATAGATTGGAGTTTTGTCTAAAGTCAGAGAACTGATGTGTAACAGCCCTACATACCTTTAATCGTGTTAATTCAGTTTGGTTTTTATAGTTTGTAAGTTTGGATGGTATATATATATATATATATATAGCCAGTCTAAAAGGGTACAACATCACCAAAAAATGACAATAAACGAACAAATGTAACTATAAATATTTCGGATAACAGATATCCTTCATCAATATGAGCACGATGTAAAATGAATCAGATAAATCTATTCTGATTATTAAACTAAAGCAATCTTGAATTCTATACAATAAAAAAAGTGAAACAATTTCACCCGAACATCATATGTAGAGACGCTAATAAATTTTTAAAATTTCCAAAAAACGACTCAAAGACATGCCTAAAATGAAAAAAGTAATTATACAATGAGGTGACATCTAAAGTGACAAGGAGGGTTTCCGGAGGAAGAGGGTTCATGGATTCCATTTTACGAAGATAATCTGTTGTGTCTTGAATGTGAGAAGGAAGATTTTCTACATGAGATCTTAAATGAAAGTCTACGAATTCCGAGATTTTCTCAGTCGGGTGGCCGTTTGCGGATACAATGGGTCTACAAGGGTTGTTAACCTTGTGTATTTTGGGAAGAAGATACAATCGACCAGGCTTGGCGTTCTCTGGTTTAAAGTTAACAACCCTGGTATATAATACATGTGTAACTATAGCTTTTTATGAGCTTTATACAAAAATGTATTTGTTAAAAAAAAAGTTTTTTTTAATAACACGGATCTTGTTAATGTGGTAATATCACCAAAACAGTTCAGGAATCTGATGTTCAGTAGTTGTCGTTTGTTGATGTGTTTCATAAGTGTTTCTTGTTTCTCGTTTTTTTATATAGATTAGACCGTTGGTTTTCCCGTTTGAATGGTTTTACACTAGTAATTTTTGGGCTGAAGACCGTTCTTTTACCTATAATTGTTTACTTTTATAAATTGTGACTTGGATGGAGAATTGTCTCATTGGCACTCATACCACATCTTCTTATATCTATTTTATGCTTTTCACCTTGAAAGCTGACTACAATTTTTCCTTAATATTTGTTTTGTCATGTTTGTCGCTACGTTCTATAAAAAAGCATTAATGGATACAATTTGCATAACAATTTATAAGAGGAAAAATAATCTTATTTGATTTTCTTTTGTCAAGATGCCATTTTTTTCACTTTTAATCACCTACCCTACATTTATTTATCAAAAGCATCAGAAATCATCTGTATGGCTCTTTGATAGTAGCCGATTATAATTAAAGTTATCGACTTCATGCTCCATTTTAATGAACATTTATGTATTTAAAAACAAACATCAGCATTTTGATTAATTAATTTTAACTTAAATTCCGACTACTCTCGGTGCGTTTTGAATCTACGATAATCCAAATACAATATTTTAAAAATATTTATTGTATCGAAAGTGAGACGGTTTCTATTGCTGTGTATAATCTTGACAGTTGAACAATCAGTTATATCCAAGATAATAAAACTTATATTTATTCGAGCACTGACTAGTTAATACATTTCATCAAAATAATAGGAAATATTAAAATCATGTAGAGATGATAGGCTGCGAGTGAAATTAATACTCGAAATAGAAAAAAAAAAGCAGTAAACATATTAATACAAACATTCTGTAAATATATAATATAGAAACATGTATACTAAAAGTAATCATTGGTGATGTTTTACTACTCCATATATCTATATTCTTAATTCAAATCATGATAGTGAATATAAAAGGGGAATTCTACTTTAAATGTATGTTTTAGTCGCCATTTTTATTAGATTTTAAGATTTCTGACATTTCCTAAATGTGTTAATCAAACTTAAGAAGTAGAAATGTTTTTCATCTACGTCTATTTCGTAAAAGGCTCTAAAGCCCACCGAGGTCATTTGTTTTTTATTCTTTTTAATGAAGAAGTAAAATCTTCAACTAGATATAATTCTGCAAATCAGAACCAAGAGAGGCTATGTATCATGGCAATTTTATTTGGATAAAGGAACAAATTAGTATGTACTTACCGACTTGAGAATTTGTTTCTTAAAAAAATCAACTGTAAAGTATTGTTTTAATTCATCACTCAAGTAACATGCGTGTTAAATGGTAGGTAAAGTGGAGGGTGTTCAGTGGTAAGTATATAAAAACATGGTAGAGGGTGTTAAGTTATAGATCATGCATATTTTAAGGTTTTCCTGTCGTATAACATACCGAGGGTTGTTATGATTGATCAAATGAAAGATCGACTGTAATGAGGTCCTTCTTTGGAAAATCTTGTCGACCCAAGGTGTGTTATACGACTAGAAAAACCTTAAAATAAGCATTATCTGACTTATATACCGTCAAAAAAATATTCTTTTCTGCAAAGATTTGTAGGATTGTATCCTATTTTACCGATGATTACATTGAAGTGAAATATTCTTTTCTTATGCAATCTAAGAACTAATGTAATGACAGCACTGTGTTTTGGTTTATTAGTAACAAACACATTGTGACTGTGAGTCTAGTTAACGTAAGTAAGAATTAAACTTATAAATATATATTCCACTTCTTTCATCTTCGTCAAATAAGTTACCTGGAACATTATCAATTATATTATACTTCTTATATTTGAGAGCTATATCAATTGGTATGCGATTATTTTGATACATGTGAAAATTACAGTTTACATTTACAAAAGGATATTCAAACTCACAAATCGACGACATACACAACGCCATGGCATAAAAAACCTAACTACGGAAACACATAACAACAGTCCACAAAACACATCATAGAAAACTGAAGACTGAGCAACACGAAACCGGCTAAAACCGGGGTGATCTCAGATGCTATGGAAGGGTAAGCAGATCCTGCTCCATATGTGGAGCCCATCGTGTTGCTCAAAGAAAGGATTTTAATAAATGGGATATGGAAAACTTTGGTTTTAGACATTTACCTTCAATTCTATAAGCATACTGTTTTTATTTAAATAGTTTATACTGAGATAAAATAAAAAACATTCCACTCAATATAAGTACCGTACAAATGTTGGCTTCCGATTAATGTAAGCATGAATCAAGCTTATTAATCTTTAGGATTGGAAGTATGCCATAAAACTATGGTTATTTTAGAAGATCATACTTTATGTTGACCTCTTGTAACAAAAGTGTGTTGTGTCTTCGGATTCAATTTCCTGTCTAATTGACTTATATCCAATAATCTTCTTTTTTATTTATATCTAAATGTATTGAAAACATTCTTTAAAATTAACTCGTAAGAAAAAACGAAGAGGATCGATGAAATGTTTTGTTTATTTGTTGTTTTTTTTTAAATATGATAAACCAAATAAACAGTTCCATGTATATTCCCATTTATGTTCGTTGTTAAATATAATCCATACTATCCATTTAAACAGTTGTATTGCAGTTTCTCCCAGTTTTTATATCAATTCTATTCGCTTTACCGCTGATTGATTGTTCATGTCAAATTGCCTATATCAAACAACTCTCACATAGGATATAGATCATAAATATAAAGAAATATGAATAAAAGTGCTATTTTGTAATGAGTTTGGTAACCATTTTGTAATTTATGTCTTACATGTTAACGGCATAGACGACACTCTCTATTCGAATGGATAATATATACATTAAGAACAAAATTGTTTTCTACATTCTGAAAGCCTTGATGCCATTGCTTTGGTGAACTAGGTTTGATGACCATCATCCGATACGTGCTTGTAAATAAGGTCAATGTCACTTAAAGTACACACTCGATGTCGAGCAGATACCGTTCACTCAACATCTTTATAATATACTAGCAGACGATGTCTATTGAATACAATAACAATGTTGAATGTATCAAAATGATCTATTGCGCAATCTTTTTAAAGGTTACTGTGATTCCATTGTCTTAGTTTCTGGCCCATTCCCGTTCTAACTTACATATTCATGTAAAACAATAACCTAATATTAAGTGTATAGTTTAACGAAACCTTAGTCATTAATGCTTTAAAAATAGAGCTGGGGTAATACTTACATGATCAACATGACGAGTGCAACATGTGGAACAGGATCTGCTTACCCTTTCGGCACACCTGAGATCACCCCCGACTCGTGTTTTGTGTACTCTTTTTTGCCTTCTAGTCGTTTTATTTTTGCCATTGCATTTCCAGTTTGTATTCGACTTTTGAATTTGAATATCCCTTTTGGTATCTTTCGCCTCTCTTTTACTATATGTTGAACTTTTTATTCATTTGTCAACAACAAAACATTGTGCTTCTTTAATCAGGATCAATTATCAGCTTATTTACATATTTTCGTTTTTTTCCCCTCAAATTGAAATTCTCTATTTAAAATCTTACCGGTTTTTGGTGGGGTATTTGTTTTTCAATATAGTTTTCTGTGTAGTGTAATATGTTCGTCCTTTTTTGTGTTATGCCATGGCGTTGTCGGGGTTTTTTTCGGCATGATTTTTATTGTATCTTTGTTATTTTCTACCTCTTATTCATGTGATATGATATGCTATGATATGCTATGATATGCTATGATATGAATTGATATGCTATGCTATGATATGCTATGATATGATATGATATGCTATGATATGCTATGATATGCTATGATATGATATGATATGCTATGCTATGATATGCTATGATATGATATGCTATGATATGATATGATATGCTATGATATGCTATGATATGCTATGATATGCTATGATATGCTATGATATGATATGCTATGATATGCTATGCTATGATATGCTATGATATGATATGCTATGATATGATATGCTATGATATGCTATGATATGATATGCTATGATATGATATGCTATGATATGATATGCTATGCTATGCTATGCTATGCTATGATATGCTATGATATGCTATGCTATGCTATGATATGCTATGATATAATATGATATGCTATGATAATTATGCTATGATATGCTATGATATGCTATGATATGATATGCTATGATATGATATGCTATGATATGATATGATATGATATGATATGCTATGATATGCTATGATATGATATGATATGATATGCTATGATATGCTATGATATAATATGATATGCTATGATATGCTATGATATGATATGATATGATATGCTATGATATGATATGCTATGATATGCTATGATATGCTATGATATGCTATGATATGCTATGATATGATATGATATGCTATGATATGCTATGATATGCTATGGTATGATATGCTATGATATGCTATGCTATGATATGATATGCTATGATATGCTATGATATGATATGATATGCTATGATATGCTATGATATGCTATAAGATAACAACGAAAATCGCAGGAATTTGAATTATATAAGTTAAGTTTTAGAACTTTTTATATAAATTTGTTTTCAAAGAAAGCATGTAATCCTCAACTATATGTGTTACCATAAGGAAGGCCATTATCAAAATTAGAACTGAAAAGTTAGAATATATCTGTAACAAACTTAATCAAATGTAATTTTAAAGACGACAATTTAGACCTTGACATATCTTTTAAACACCTGTCTATTATTGAATAGAAATAAAAAGAAGTGGTATGAGTGCCAATGAGACAACTCTCCATCCAAGTCACAATGTGTAAACAGTAAACAACTATAGGTCAAAGTACGGCCTTCAACACGAGAGCTTTGGCTCACACCGAACAGCTGTCTATAAAGTGCCCCAAAATGACTAGTGTAAAACAATTCATACAAGAAAACTAACGGTCTAATCTATATAAAAAAAAAACGAGAAACGAGAAACACTTATGAACCACATCAACAAACGACAATCATTGAACAACAGGTTCCTGACTTAGGACAGGTTCAAACAAATGCAGCGGGTTTAAACGTTTAAACAGGCGTCAACCTTCACCCTAACCTGAAATAGTAGTGTAACATTACAACATAGAAAGACACACTATAAAATATCAATCGAAATGGCTTAACTCAATCAAAAAGACATATTTACAAAAACAAGTAAACATACACTGAACGAATAAATTTGATCTATGACACAATATTGAAGACTGTATGCATGTTATTCTCTAGATGTCTTTTGGTTATGATTTATTGTTTTCTTATTTAATGAAAACATGTAATATTCATCCTTTTCCTACAAACTTATCAAGATTTTGCAAATGCTTTCATCTATAAAAAATATACAAGCACACGGAGCTTTCAAATTCTTTATTGAAATGGGCTTTGTGGATGAAGTCATTATTATTTTATATTGAAATGTTGCCTTTAACATTTCATAATTTATTATTACAACCTTTTTTGGTCTATTGTTTTAAAATTTTGTCTTTGGCAATTCCTGATTTTACTATAACATACTTATTCACCCAACACTCTGAACTAGTAATACAGCAGAATGTTCCATTTTTATAGCTTAAACGTTTTCCACATGAGCTAGGAAACATTTTGATATTTTTGGAATAGAACTATACTACTAAAATAACGAAGTCCAATTTGTTAGCCGGCATGACGTAAACATTAACAGGTTCCGGATCGAATCCATTACCGATACCAATAGTATATGTCACATGTAGTTTCGGGTTGTAGTTACCTTCTGTAAATCCCTCTTCTATCAGAAGAACCTGGAATTCTTCCAGTAGTTGTTTTATATCTATGCTACACTATAGTACACTATTTAACAAGTCTGTTTTCTTCCACCTCAATACCACTTTTAATTTTGGTTAATTTGTTAAAAAATTAAATTTAGTTTATAGTAGGTTTATTGTAGTAAGAAAACAAGGACGGGTTCAAACAGAAAGATTTTGAAAACAGAGAAAACTGTGCACCTTACAATCAGCATGACTATGTCAGATGACAATACGAATACTAAAATTCTAGGCTTAAAGTAAGGCATAGGTACTTTAATTCAGTCACGGACCGGCGATGTCGTGTAGCGTATTCGTAAAATAGCATATGCTTTGCAATGGTGGTTAGATTTATCCTTCAATAGATTTTTGCTGGAAAAACTGTGTCTGTAGTAAAAAATTAAATGACAAAGAAATCGATTCCAGACATCTTAGACAGAGCTTGTGATATTTATAAATATTGGTGGATTTATCATTTTAATATACGTTGTTATATCTTTAAAAGGCTTCGTACGAATAAAATTTATAAAGTGTTGTTTTCATTTTAATTGTCCGTTTGAAATCATTCCTTTGAAAATTTTACGTACGGCATCACGAGTTCGTTGACTCTTATGTAATATCTGTTTCACCGATGACGACGGTTATGTTCCAGTTGTCGTAGCCGCAGTCCCGTTCTCTTTTCCTTGAATGGGACTTACCGAATGAGACTTGTCATTGGGTATGTACTAACATGAGCTACAGCATAGGTTCAAAATGTGGAGCAAGATTTGCTTACTCTTCCGGTTTTTGGTGGGGTTCGTGTTGCTCAGTCCTGAGTTTTATATGTGTGCTGTGTTCCTTTTGTCTTTTCATCGTTTTTCGTTTTTTGCCATGGCATTGTCAGCTTGTTTTCGACTTATGAGTTTGAATATCCCTTTGGTATCTTTCGCTTCAACGAATAAACTTAAAAGGTGTTGTTTTCATTTACAATAGTCTCTTAAACAAAAAGAAATAAACATATTTCAGGGAAAATGAAATATGAAAACTCAAAGAAAGAGCTGCTACATAGATTAAAATCATGCAGACTAACTTGCTTCAAATTACCCAATACTTTCAAAACAATCGATCTTGGAGCCAGAAAAAGCTCAAAATATCTCATTCCGCCAAGGCACCCGATATTTAGTAACTTAACAACGGGAAACATACTTTAACATAAACTGTGTTTAGAGGGTTGCATACTATATGTCCAGGAACAAATATTACATGTTTCTAAAAGAATTTTTAATAACGTTTTAAGATTATTTCTGTATGTTAGAAATATGCAATTCAATGAAATTGATCCAAATTAGAACAATTATTAAATCCTTGCCAGTGTTATCCTTTCCGTATGGAGTATATTTTTCAAACGTCGGTCAATATTATAGAGGATGACAAAATTGTTCGTATTTATCTTTTATTCACTTCTAATAATCATATGTTTTCAAATAACTACATTATGTGTTGATATGTAATAAGCTAATGTTATATTTCTTATTTGAGTTTTATTCTTCACACATTCTCATTAATTTTTTTTCAAATTTTACGAACTACATGTATCTTAAATTGAACTGGTACACAACAAAAAACTTTTTTTCATATTACTTGTACTGCTAAATATTTTGTTGTAATTACTGTACCATCTGCTTATCATGATAAAATTCCGTACAAGATGTACTTATACCTCCTACATGTAACATGGAAGTATTATATATAGGTATTATATGAATACTTTCATACTTCTAACAGGCCACAGTGACTAATACACTCTATTTACACTGATAATAACAATTCATCCTTTATCTATTTAATTCGGACAACAAGAATAATTTATTAATAATTCATCACGTTGGTTATATACCTGTTAACTGCTTTCAATGAGATTGAGATACAATTTATTGGAAGGCTATCAATAAGGATTTATTGTATGTTTGATGTCATCAAGTCATGATATGAGAATTTGTAAGCTGATTGATATATTATTGTATTATTTAAATGTTGCTTAATGGAGCATTTGGTATCATGGATTTTTATGGCAAGTAAGCAAAATATTCAAAATATTGATGTAAATGTTATTCACTAGAATGCAGTTGTGTACGAGTGTGAAAAAGAGCGAGTGCATTTAGTTTTAGTACCTTGAAGTTAAAGTAGATTGTATACAATGAACACTCAACTACTTTATCCTCTAACAGCAGATTCAGTTAACCAATCCCTGTCATGAATCTTCATGTATAAGGGGTAAATAAATCAACCACTTGCAAGAATAAAAATTATAAGATCGGTTTATCAAATCTTGTAGTCTAATAATTTCACTATTATAATATGGTAATATTTATTCATTATGTGATAATAGACTTAAATATCTTCCTCGTAATATTCAAAACTTCTGTGCGAACTTACCTCCCTTTGCAAAATCACAGACTTTTTCAACATTGGCAAGTAACTGCAATGATTCCTTAAAATGAGTGTAACTTAAAAGATAAGATAAACATGATAGAATGCGGGGTAAACTTCAATAAAACAGTCACCAAATAGCACAAAACCAAAACACTTCAGGTCAACGTTGTCGAACGAAATTGCAACTTCAGTTAATAGTACTTTGTCCAATAGCAAAACTTAGCTACGCCAGATGCAGTGAACAAACACCTATTAGACTTTCCGGGACGTTGGAACAATTAAACTTAATCGCGTTTGGACTGTGAGTCGCGTGCAATGTCTTACGACTTAGAGTTAAACTATAAACATAGAGAGTTATGTAGTACATAAACATTAGCGTGAACGCATTAATTTCCTGATAGCAAGCTTAAGTAAAACATTTAAATGTAGTGAGGTCAATTTTGTCATTTACAATGTATTTAATAGACACCGGGTGTTTTATAATCTATACCTAGCTCGTTTAGAGCGGTGTCAATGAGTTAGACTGTAAAAAACAAAAACACTATTGATGACAATCACGAAATGTAATATGTTAGTATAAAACTTCACCTTCAAGTTTGGTTTCATTGAATTTACTCGATTGTTTTAACACAATGGAATAATTGTTATTGCATTATGTCCTTTATATCAATTTACCACGCTGACAGCATTGGGCTAAGTTTACCCGTTGAAAAAAAATGGATTTTTCAAATTGTTTAACACGGCCACATGTTTAATGCTTTTCCAAAACTATAACTATAGACATCGATTATCGCTGTTTCTTTGTGCCTTGTCTCCATGTTAATATTAAGTGATGCTGTCAATGCCTAAGCACGACATGAGAATTGATTTTTGAATTGCTGTCTCACTTGCCGTGAATCCCTCTTTTTTTTTTGGCTTTTGTTTTACTGGCGCATTGGTCAGGTCAATCTAGACCGGAGTCGAACAAACCTCACCTCGAGCGCGATTGGAACTAATAACCTCATAGTTGACAGCCAAGTGGTCACGGTAGATGAATTACTTAGACGACTCAGCAACCGGAACCCAAAATATGACATTTGTAGTCAGAGATGAAACAAATATGATCATCTCCGGTTTACCAGATTAATCTCAATCGAAGTACAAAATCATTACAACTGCTCTTTGTGGTGTCAGATCCCAAATTAAAATTTCGTATACATTCAACCATTTGTTAAATTTTCATAGCTCTTTAAAAGGTAAAATAACAAAAATACCGAACTCCAAGGAAAATTCATAACGAAAAGTCCCTTATCAAATGACAAAATCAAAAGCTCAAACACATCAAACGAATGGAAAACAACTGTCATATTCCTGACTTGGTACAGGTATTTTTTATGCAGAAAATGGTGGATTAAACCTTGTTTAATAGCTAGATAAACCTCTCCTTGAATGATAGTCGCATAGAATTTCATGATATTGACAACAATGTGTGAACAAAACAGACAGACTAATAGGTAAAAATGTCAAAATTTAGAGTACATCAGTCAAATTGTGTTATGATCTTAATCATTATAAAAACAAACAACTATGTCAACAACAAAAAAACAAAAGGGCATATAGACACTCTATAGACAATTTTTCTTTTACTTTTTTTTCTTATTTGTTTTTTTTTTTTTTGGCTTAGTAGACATCATTCAGCGTATCTATTTTTGAAATTTATATTGTGTTTGTTTTTCTTTCTTTTTTTTCAAGTGTTTATTAGTATTGATTTTGAAATGTTAGATGGTGACAGACGAACGACGGACGCAAAGTAATAACTTGAGCTATCATGACACCTTGAGCAAATTGAGCTAAACAGCTTGTTGTCACTTAAATACAGACTACTGGTGCAAAGTGACAAAGTCGTTAAAAAAAAAAACAAAATGAAACCCTTCTACCATTTATTCTCAAACATGAATCATAACAAAAAGTTGCATATATGATATCTTATATTGGAAACTCAAACAAAGTCAAGCATAATAGATCAAATAAACTATTTTTTGCATAAGACAATGAAGCATGACATCTGGAATTACATAACTAGTTCAATCTTTTGCATTTACATTTGCCTGTTTTACAGCAACCCCGACAGCTGCAGTGAACACGGTCATGACCACCACTTGTACTGCTTTTCTGACGTTAACCTGAGTGTTCTCTGGTATATCCAATATTATCAAATCCTTTCTCTGAATCTTTTCGATTTGATTTCGACTCATTAAACAAATCATGATTCCAACTTTTGTTCCTATTTTGTATCCATTGTCTGCAATATTCAGAACAACACCTTTGATATTTCTACAGTCCATCGGACCTCGGTCTACTCTTTGCACTGGTATTATAACATTGTCTCCAAATTTCTAACTCTCTTAATCTTCTTTTGGAAGAAGTCAACATCTCATCGGCCTGTACTTGTTTGCCTGACAGGGATCGTTTTCTTGCACGTACAATTGTGAAGTTCGTGTCTGTGTCAGCACCAGTTTCAGTGCTTGTACCAGTTGCAACATTGGTTTTAGTTTTTGTGTCCAGATTAGTTTCGGTTTCAGTGTTTCTCTCCACATCGTTTTCCGTTTCAGTGTAGGCTCCATATCGGTTTCCGTTTCAGTGTTTGTATCCAGATCGGTTTCCGTTTCAGCGATTATGCCAGTATCATCGTCGGTTTCGGTCTCAATGTTTGTTCTGACATTGTAGTCACTAGTAGCTGTTGTCAATAAAATTAAATCTTCTTCAGTTTCTATATTGTCAAGTAACTCTTTTAAAAGGGCTGACGATGACAAGCCAACTTAAGAGTCACTTCCGAATAAAGCTTTATACGGCGACTGATCAATCGTTCTATGGTGTGACCTGGGGAAAAGAATTAAAAACATGGAATAATTTGAAAGGAGATAAATAGGGAATGTAAGGTACAATAATGATTTGTACAAGTTATTATCTTTTTCTCAATAAAAATTGTACAAGTAATTACTTGTACAATTGTATTTGTATAAGTAATAACTTGTACAAAATAATAACATGTACACGACATACATGTATAACCGGAATGAAAAATGTATCAACTTTCTACGTGTCAATTTTCAACAAATGTTTTAAATAGATATAAGAAGATGTGGTATGAGTGCCAATGAGACAACCCTTGACATCCAGTCAAAATTTATAAAAGTAAACCATTATAGGTCCAAGTACGGTCTTCAAAACGGAGCCTTGGCTCACACCGAACAGCAGTCTTGAAGTGACAACAGTCTTTGTTTTGCTTTATTCTTAATCCTTGATCATTTAGTAAATAAAACCATATCGTGTCATATTGCAACTTATGTTTGCCAAAAAGGCACAATTTGAATGATTGGAATATATGACTTTAATAGAAAATATATGAAATTAAATTTCTCACTACAAGAACATAAACTTTCAATATCAAGATCAGTTTTGGTTGGTTTCTTCTCCTTTTTCCTATTGCTTTAAAGTATTTTTACAACCTTTACCATTAGATATAAGAAGATATGGTATGAGTGCCAATGAGACAACTCTCCATCCAAGTCACAATTTGTAAAAGTAAACCATTATAGATCAAAGTACGGCCTTCAACACGGAGCCTTGGCTCACACCGAACAGCAAGCTATAAAGGGTCCCAAAAATGACTAGTGTAAAACCATTCAAACAGGAAAACCAACGGTCTAATCTATATTAAACGAGAAACGAGAAACACTTATGAACCACATCAACAAACGACAACCACTGAACATCAGGTTCCTGACTAAGAACAGGTGCAAACAAATGCAGCGGGTTTGAGCGTTTTTATCTGGCGCCAACCTTTACCCTAACCTGAGACAGTGGTGTCACAATACGACATAAAAGGACACGCTATAAAACATGAATTGAAAAAAGGCTCAACTCATCAAAGTATGAATACTAACAGATTTTAAACAAAAGTTAGACCATGAAGACCAAATTACCATAGTCTATTAAAAACTAAATCAAAGATAATGAGGTGTAATGGAATGTAATTGAATGTTGCCCCCCTTTTTTCTTCATTTATCAGTAATGGACCATTAATTTATCAATAATACAGTTATGGTCATTCAATGTTTATCATTTTCTACAAGTCGATAATATCTAATGTAGAAAACATTTATTTAAGACAATTTATGGAAATGGTGTGAATTAATTCAGTATTTACATTATGCTATGCTATCTGCCAAATACAAGGAATGTCGCAATGATATAACAGGCAAAAATCAAATAATTTCATGAAATCTTCATGACGATAATTTGTTTTGGTAGTGAACAACCTATGCTTCACTGCTAAAAATTACAGAAACAACTCACTGTGCATTGATTACAATTTCAGACTTTTTTGTATTGAAAGGCTGGAAAAGGCTAAACAGAGCACAAATTCAGGCTAGGGCTCTTATCTGGCAATGTATGACATTTTTTGCCAAAATAAAATGTTGAACTGTACCTGCATTTCAAATGATCAGTTAAGAAAAAAATATTAAAATATATTTTTCAATCAGAAAAGTTACGTTCATGCAACTTCATTTGCAAGTTTTAGTAAACAACAACATCAAAAGCACTATTGTATATATAAATATAGACGGACCGATTATGTTGCATACATTTGTTCTTGGTATACGAAGCAAGTATTAAATGGATGTGTTAGGAAAGGGATTTAAATACTGCGCTGATGTTAAATACCTACGAAAGCCTAGTAGGGTCACAAAAACAATATTTTATCTCGTAATTACGAGAAAACTATCGCGTAATTACGCGATAATTATCTCGTAATTACGCGATAATTATCGCGTAATTACGAGATAATCATTGTTTTATCTCGTAATTACGAGATAATTATCGCGTAATTACGAGAAAACTATTGCGTAATTACGAGATAAGAAGTTTTTTTATCTCGTAATTACGAGATAATTATCTCGTAATTACGAGATAACTATCGCGTAATTACGAGTTAATTATCGCGTAATTACGAGATAACTATCGCGTTATTACGAGATAAATATCGCGTAATTACGAGAAAACTATCTCGTAATTACGAGATAAAAATTCATTTGGCCAAGTAGATTAAGAGGGGGAAGATTTTTGTAAAAGATTAAAAAAATTTACTTAACTGACGAAATGACATTAAAGGGCAATAACTCCTTAAGGGGTCAATTGACAATTTTGGTCATTTGACTTATTTGTAGATCTTACTTGGCTAAACACTTTTGCTCTTACAGTTTATATCTTTCTTTTATAATATTCAAGATGATAGCCAAAAACTGAAAAGTAATCATTAAAATTACCAATTCAGGGGCAGCATCCCAACAACGGGAAGTCTGCTTCGTCTGAAAATTTTTACCCTGTCATATTTGCTCTAAATACTTTAGTTTCAGAGATATAAACCATAAACTACATTTTACCCCCCTCCCCCATGTTCGATTTTTATGGTGGCTATCTTGGTTGGTGGGCGGGGTCTTTGGATACATTTTTTTAAACTAGAAACCCTAAGGATTATTAAGGCCAAGTTTGGTTCAATTTGGCCAAGTGGTTTCAGAGGAGAAGATTTTTGTAAATGTTAACGGACGACGACGGACGACGGACGCCATGTGATGGGAAAAGATCACTTGACCCTTTGGGTCAGTTGAGCTAATAAAAACGGGAGTTTTATCAGGTGCCCCGGAAGGGTAATCATGATCTGTACATCTATATATGTGTAATTTTATCTCGTAATTACGAGATAAAAAATGATTATCTCGTAATTACGCGATAGTTTTCTCGTAATTACGCGATAATGATCTCGTAATTACGCGATAATGATCTCGTAATTACGCGATAGTTTTCTCGTAATTACGAGATATTTATCTCGTAATTACGAGATAAATATTTTTTTTTTATTGTGACCCTAATCGGCTTTCGTAAATACCAATACCGATACAAGATTTAAAAGTGGACTTTCTCAAAATAAAATTGCATTGAAAAGTAACCCGGCGTAGTATAGTTTAGCTGTGTGGTGTGTTTGATACAACATGAAGCGAACGGTTAACGTCGATACCAAATTTTAAGACGTGCATTGGCCTTAGTAACGTAGATCTTCATACATTCATTTGTATTTGTTTGATTTAGGAGTGCAAAAAAAAAGTTAATAACAAATATATATGTAATAGTCAAAAATGGGATTTTACGGCAACTATTAATAGTTAAATAAGTAAACTCAGTTTGTCTTTCCACAATAGATATTTCCTATTTTCGTTGCAAAATATAGTTATCCCGGGGATATAGGGACACGTATGTGTGGCTTAAACACATCAGTACTAATCTGAACACATCGTTATATCTGTATATAAAAAAATTAATAAATAGTGGACACAAGTGATACAGTGCTATTTCTATATAAAACTTTAAGAAGCAGGGGCTACAAAAGAAGGTTGTCTTGCTGCGCATCGTTTTAATGTTAAAGAAAACCACTTTTTACGAGCTATATGTGATTCGTATTGTCTACTACTATCTATCTGGGTATGAATGAAATGTAAAACAGAGGGACGGACGAACGGATGAACCCATTCACCGTCACTATATACCGTCCAATTTAGAAAGCGGAGTGTATAGTGAATATTAGGCAAAACAAAATGAAGGAAATCGAAAAAAAGATGCCCGACATATAATTTAGCAGACTTCGTTTTGCAAGAGGTGAAATGAATTTTCCATTTTCAAAATATCCCCCTGACCCAAAGATAATAAAATTAACTTCTCTATATGAAAGTTTAATGCCACTGTAAACAATATCTCAATTAAATCGTGGGGTTCTGTTTTGTTGGTGGAAGAAGTCGTGATTACAAGAAACAAAAAAACAACTTCAGACCCTTCCCCGAAACGTAAATTTAGCATGCTTGATAATGTCCAAACGTTGAAATCTTTTAAAATTCATTAAAATCTCTTTCCGAAATACTAACTTAAAGTTGATAGTAAGAAAATGTCAGGGAAAATGTGAATAAGAATAATTATTTTTTTAGGTATTGTCGCTTTTCAACATTACATTAAATTGCCAGTGACCTCTCTAGATAAAAAAGAATAAAGATAATCAAATTGAAAACGCTTTTGTTTCATTCTTTTTTTTTTAATTGTCAAGTACACAAATTTCTAGTTTGGTTTATTTTTAGAATTTTACTTTACTGTGTAACACATTTCTCTATTCTAGAAAATGATATAAAATAAGGAGATGTGGCAAAACAGACAACTATCTACCAGGGACCAAATGACGTAAATTTTTGCAACTATAGGTCACCTTATGACCCCCAACATGGAGCAAAACCCATCCCGAATAAAAGCTAAGAAAGGCGGCCCGACATGACTAGTATATTGTAAATAAATTTCAAATAAACGAACTTTTGAACAAAGATTGAGATAGAGTAAAAAAATTCGGATTCGAATGTGTTTTGATTCCTGTGTTTTTTTGTTTGTTTTTTTTTTGTTTTTTTTTTATTATTCATTTATTTTGATCACTTTGTAGATTTTCCTTGTAGTAGTTCAACAAAATGGTAAAAAATAGGAGAACAACGATCTTAAACTTGATCAATCACTACTATGAAACAATGCAATTTTAAGAATAATGATCGTGTTGTTTTGCTGGATCCTCGTCCGTATATTGCGGAATAAGTTGTTACTATTTTAGTGTTTAAAAATCATCTCAGCATTATCAAACAAACCCATACAGGTAACTATAATGAATTATAATCTGTGCTTTTTGAGATGGTCCCCACTTTAGCCTGTAGTGGTATTGGTATTTAATATCAGCGTCAAAATCGTATTGACTTTCCTAACACGTCTAATAGCCATCCATCCATCCATCAAAGCAAGTAAACATGTTTACATTCATAAATGCAATGGACTTCCTTCATTAATTTCTTCTTAATCCCACTATAAGCATGATAAATAGTTTGTAAAGTCACGAAATGTAACATAAACAGAAAGTTTTTCGATGAGTATTGTCAGATTTTCGATGAGTATAGTATTGTCAGATTTTCGATGAGAATTGTCAGATTTTCGATGAGTATTGTCAGACTTTCGATGAGTATTGTCAGACTTTCGATGAGTATTGTCAGTTTTTAGATGAGAGTTGTCAGATTTTCGATGAGTATTGTCAGACTTTCGATGAGTATTGTCAGTTTTTCGATGAGAATTGTCAGATTTTCGATCGATGAGTATTGTCAGACTTTCGATGAGTATTGTCAGATTTTCGATGAGTATTGTCAGATTTTCGATGAGTATTGTCAGTTTTTCGATGAGTATTGTCAGATTTCAGTCATTGTATGTACTGTTTTGTAATCTGTTTTATGTTTTCGTCGTTTTCGTTTGTTCCCATAATTGTGTTGGTATCTCTTCGACTTTTGAGCTCTGGTTCTCCCTTTTGTATCTTAAGTTTGAAATTGAAATAAGTATATAATCAACTATCTATTTTATTTACCACTGTAAATAAGAATTGAAATAAGTATATAATCAACTATCTATTTTATTTACCACTGTAAATAAGAATTGAAAAAGTATATAATCAACTATCTATTTTATTTACCATCGTACATAACAATTGAAGTAAGGATATAATCAACTATCTATTTTATTTACCACTGTAAATAAGAATTGAAATAAATGAAAAAAATTATGAAATTTCAACACGATTCTGTTTTCTTAGGTAAGTTTCGCAGATATCATCTATAAACAGGTGAAAAATGATCGATTAAAGAGCTAAATGTAATGACTAGAGATAAAGCAGAACTTTAATAATTCAATGAATATATGTATTTTACTGTTCCGATGGAAAGTATATATAGACCGATAGCATTTCTTATTGTTTTGATATACATATGAAACACTGTTTCAAATAGCGATAAAGACATGCGTGTTTGTTATGTATCGCGAACATCCCCATGACTTACCCCACCACCACACATAAACATTTGAGAATTACATCTATTTTCGTTTAAAATGAATAAAATGACCTTTAGTTTTATATTTTTGTCGGTTACAAGTATTAATCTTGACACAAGGTAATAACGTAAGCAGGACTATGAATAACAGCATTTGAATAGTTACTCGGACAAGGTACATGAACATGTGCTCGCTACGTGCCCTCTACCCGTATGAAGGCGATTGAACAGATATATTTGAATGAATTTAATATACTAATGCGTTAAACTAATGTAGTGTAACATACAAAGATAGACAACTCTTGTTGAACTAACTTAGGTTACCGAGATATTTTTATCTATTTTATGGAACGCCACAGCTGTCTTATGTGGAACTCTGATATTACTTTATGTTGTTTTATTATTACTTGATGATATTTTGTCTTTACTTAATATGGTTTTGACATTACGTAATGATGTTTTGATATAACTCAATATGGAATAGTCATTACTTAATGATATTTCGATATTACACGATATGGTTTCGTATTGACTTGATATAGTTTTGTCATTACTCAATATGGTTTTGTCATTACTCGATGTGGTTTCACCATTATTTAATGTGGTTGTGTCATTAGTTAATGTGGTTTTAACATTACGTGATGTGAATGTGACTTAACGTTATGTAGTTGTTTCATCACATGATGTGGTTTTGTTATTCCATAATGATGATTTGCCTATTCTTTTTGGAATATCTCTTTCACATGTGACGACGGACATGTTCCAGTGGTCGTAACCATAATACCGTCATCTTTTCCTTGAATGTAAACTACCAAATAAAACCAAATCACTGGGTTGGTACTTTCTCGAATAACACGACGGGTGCCTTTCTGGAGCATCCGAGATCACCCCGATGGATTTATATTACCCAGTCATACCGATCTATTGAATCAGCCAAAATGAAACTGTTTTGTATGCCATCGCAACTGAAAGTTGGGGGGCATATTGTTTTACCCCTGTCCGTCCGTCCGTCCGTCCGTCCGTCTGTCCGTCCCATTATGGGTATATAGTTATTCCGCATAACTACTCCTACAGTTTGAATCCTAGGAAGTTTTCTCTTTACTGTCTGTTTGTACATATATTGAAGGTGTGCATGTGGTCAGGGTTTTTATTTTTATTATCTTTTGCTCTTTTGGGAGATAATTGAACTTTTTTTTTTCATTTTTGGGGTATAAGCGGTTAAATGAGTTGAGTGCGGGGGCATCGCTTTGTCTAGTTTACATTTTTTTTCTCGTGTTGTGCTGTTACACAACTGTAACAGTCCGATGTAAGGTTAGGATTTAGCGCTCACATACATGTAAAACGCCGCCACGTGCACTTTCTTTATGTACCTGCCCCAAGTCAGGAGCATGAAGTTCATTGTTGTCGTTGTATAAATGTGTGTCATTTTTTTTTGTAGATTGTTTATTTATAAATAAGACCGTTTGTTTTTTCGTTTGAATTTTTTCACATGGTGCATGGTGGACTTTTTTAGCTGACTATACGGTGTGTTGAAGGCTGTACGGTTGCCTATATATGATTTCTTACATCCACTGCATTTAAACTCTGGTGGATAGTTGTCTCATTGTCAATAACACCACATCTAACTTTATTTCAACTTCTATGTTGCGTTTTGTATACTGTAACATTGTTTATCTTTTGTACGCATACCCAGGAGCCCTCTTTTTGAAAGCCCGAGCAAAAGTCCTTGTTCCGCGATAGAAAATTTAATTACGGACTCATATAAGATAGCTCGAATTTCAACTCAAAATCTTAATTTCTAAATGAGACTTAAATTCGAATCTTACTCAAACTCTACCTCAAAAAGTGACTCAAATTTAATGTTGTAACTAGAACTCTACCTTTAAATGTGACTCAAACTCGAAGTCCAACTCGAAACTCAATGCTAACTTAAACTTTAATTCTAATAATGACTTGAATTCGAAATCGAAGACTAACTCAAAGTTTAACTCAAACAGTAACCCGAACTTTGATTTGAACTATAATTCGATGGATGGCCACACTCATCCAAGGCACATACAACATGTAAATCTATCTAAAAATAGAACAGTTTTTTCCGAAATAGTCACGTGATTTTCCCTCATCAAGTAATGGGATAACCACATCAAAGAATGACAGGACCACATCAAATTATGAAACAAACACATCATGTAGTGTAAAATCGTCAAATTTTGAAACATCATTACGTAATGTCAAAACCATATAAAGAATAGGCAAATCATCATTACAGAATAACAAAACCACATCATGTAATGAAACAACTACATAACGTCAAGTTACATTCACATCAAGTAATGTTAAAACCACATTGACTAATGACACAACCACATTAAATAATGGTGAAACCACATCGAGTAATGACAAAACCATATTGAGTAATGACAAAACTATATCAAGTCAATACGAAACCATATCGTGTAATATCGAAATATCATTAAGTAATGACTATTCCATATTGAGTTATATCAAAACATCATTACGTAATGTCAAAACCATATTAAGTAAAGACAAAATATCATCAAGTAATAATAAAACAACATAAAGTAATATCAGAGTTCCACATAAGACAGCTGTGGCGTTCCATACTATTTGATTGATTACCGTTTGCCTAACGTCCAATTGATAGGTTTTGTAAAATGTACAACAGTAACCTTAGATCAATCATTGAGTTTCAAGAATTATCTGCACCCAAAGCGTTGACTTGAGGTATGGAAATGTGGTCCTCCTGGACTTCTCCCGGCTGTTAACTCTTTGCAGCATCCGTTTTGTTGTTGGGTGTATATATACGTAGCCAAAAACAGTCAGAATGGAGACATTTTATCTGATGGCCCGTGTATTGTAATGTTTATGGGATGTGAAAATCCCCTTTTTTCTACTTTTACATATTAGATCTAACATGGGTTTGTCCTGAAAGTTTTCGAGGGGATCGTTTTTCTCGTGCTTAAGACCCGATATCCAGAATTGGATATCTAAACCTCGCCAGGACAATATGTCTTTAAATTGGGGAAAACATCATACTGGTAAGTTGTACTTTAATTCTATTTTATTCATTTTTTAATGTTTTACTTAAATATATATTTCTTTACAATTGATTTATGTTCCGGTTTTAGAGACAAACATTACTAAATTCACAATGTACGTTTCCGTTCCAAAAAATAGCAGGAATTGTACACTAGCTAGTTATTTTATGAATATCGGGTTTATAAAGAGATGGGGTACATTTTGATAGCGGATATTTTAGAGTAAAGGTAGTCAATCTATGGAATTATTCGAGCCTTAGTGTGGAATTTAATTTTATATTATCGCATTTTTTTTCTTCAGGTCTTTAACTAGTCAATTTTACTGAATTATATGTGTTTCAGACATTGCTCTGGTTGGGCTGGTATTTAAACAGGTATTGATTTAGTGCGATGTCTTCATCACTGGACTGATTTTGGTTCCTGGTGCATGAAATTACGAGGTTTATGTTCCAGTCTTACAAAGTCAATGGGAACCAGTTGGTATATTTATTTTGTCTCAGATGTCGGAATGTGTGACGTCATGAACTCGAATGATTTAAGTGAGTTTTTGTAAGAACTACTAGTATTCAGTTCTTGATATTTTAGTCATCGGTCATGTCTAAATTGAAAATGTATGAATTTAGTATTTAAAAAATACATTATTATAGCATTGAGGTCAAACACTATCATTAAACTTAGATAATTAGGTCTTTCCACTTTTCCGTGGAAAGAGCTTTTTATTTTGTTCGTATTATATTTTTTTCTTCTGCCACCAAACCCTTTTCTTGCGGTATAAAGAGGTTTTGCAAGATGTTTCTTAGATGTTATGAATATTATATCGAACAGTTATTGCGCTTTTGAAACTCCTCCTGTTTAGCCGAAGACTTTTTTATTGCAAGAGTTATCTCCATAAACACTGTTTTTCTTGTTATTGTATCTCCTCCGTAACCAAAAAAGATAACGACAAATTATCTTTTCTTAATTATTCATTACATTCTCAGGATTTTTTGGCTGATTTGGATCGAATCGATCCGGTGTCATCTTGTAGGAGTTACCCACCTTTACCAATTAAATTTGTCGTTATGTACTTGTTACTTATTAACCGTGAGCCGTATAAACTTAGAGTTATTTGAGGTCCTTGGGTCCTAACTTAGAAAATTAGGTCAAGGTCATGTTCTCAAATTTTGATTTTTGCTTATTTGGTGAACTCCTCTGACATTTTTAAAGATATATATATAAAAGAAATAGTGCAAAACGTTTGCTTTATTGTGTTAAAGATATGATACATTTAGTCTGAAACAATCCAATGACATCTTATAGGAGTTATTGCCCTTGGAATGTTTTAATTTGAGGTTAAGTGATTATTACTTCACTTTGGTACATGGTAAGGCAACAAGGTCTTTTTGCAAAATGTTTGGTGGCATTTGACCTTCAAAAATGACAACCGGAAGTGACCTTAAGTAAATCGGAAGTAGCCAATTTTGTACCTTTTACATGGAAAAGGACATAGAAACCATAAATTTGCCCAATAGACATATATAAACCTATCATTCGAGACCGGAAGTTATCTTCAATAAACCGGAAGTTTATCTCCTTTATTACAGGCAAAAATATTTAGAAACCATATATTTTTGGAATCAATTAAAAAACAGCCATATGAGACCGGAAGTGACATTTCTAAACCGGATGGTGGAAATTGTCTCCCTTTTATTCAGGCGCAGGTATATAGAAACCATAATTTTTTGGAATCAATGTAAATAAAGCTATCATTTGAGACCGAAAGTGACTTTTCTAATCCGAAAGTAGCAAATAATCTCCCTTATTTCAGACATAAGTATATAGAAACCTTTTATTTTTCGAATCGGTATGGAGAACCCTATGATTGAACCCCAATAGCAACTTTGAGTAAACCGGAAGTAGTCTCTTATCAATTATTTAGAAATTTAATGTGGATAGACCTTAATTGTTCTCTGAACAATTGGTTTTTTAATCTATTATGTTTTTAAGTGAAGGTCGAGTATGAAAATGTATTGAAAATTAAAGGATAACATTTCATAAGGATATACCGCGATGTTTGTGTTTTATTGTCATATGAAACTGTTTTAGCGATCTTTGTTATTATTTTTTGTTATACGCAAATATTGCATGGCGCAATCATCACTTGTCATTTCTAGGTTTCTGACACTCGTCATGTGTTGGATTGTGTTGGTTCTTACGATTTTCAGTATGTCCGAAGACCTGGAGCAAAAGAGCAGACCGAACCGTCTTTACCAGTAGAGTAAACGGTTCAGCTACGTATACCGGGGTATAATTCTATGAGACAAAATATGAACGGAACCTCCGTTTACATATAAAACATCGTTAACGTTGCAGTATACAGGGCGATACCCGCCTTCTATGCACGGTATAAAAACCTTGTAACAACTCTTTGAGGGGTCTGTGGGTGAATTTCTGTCCCTATCTGACATACTCTAATTTTCCATGTAAATGTAATGTAGTCAAAATTTCCCGTCCTCCATCCCGGTCGTCATTCCTTGCAGAATCAACCAACTGTATCAATTGTTGTTTTTCTTGACATGAAAACGCATGATCGAAAATTTTCCCACAGGACGTTAAGCCAGCAACAAACGATCAAAAATTTTCTGGCACACTGAATGAACTGCTTTATTGATGTTTCATAACATTTTTGCTTAAAACATTGATTTGTATTAAACAAGATAGTCAGAAATAACAATTCATTCAAAACGTGTGTGGCACTTTCATCTAATGCACATGTGTGTTGGTGTTTAAAGCCATTTTAACAACCTTGATTATATCATTGCGGTTCGTAAAATATTAGTGGAGGAAGCCAGCGAAATCGGAGAAAAGCACTCATCTTCAATAGGAAAACTGGCAATCATAGTCAATTGAAACATCTCGCCATGCGCAGTGGTCACTACCTTAAATTTGAAGGGCTAGTGATAACTGTAGATGAACTACGTAGAACACTCGGCAACCAAGTCTACTGATAGTGTATTTGTAAAGGACGATGATATGAAACATCAGGATTATCTCCCGTTTACCAGGATGATTTAAAACCTCAATTTAAAAATAACAACATTATAATTGTATCATATGTATGCAAGATACGTCCGATACTTAAGTTAGCTAATCTCTAGGTTGCGTGTTTTCTCTCTCTCTCTCTCTCTCTCTCTCTCTCTCTCTTAAGTGTCGTGCACAAAATAATGTGCTTCCTATTCAAAATTGTCAGCTGTTTTTATTGTATTCAATGTTACTATACTGTTTTTATCGGTTGAAATATTGAAAATGGCATTTAGAACCGGATGTAGGCAAAAATGAAATCACTTCAAGAAATAAATTCATCAAACTTTGCTATAACAGAAATAAAGTAGCATTGTAAACATGAACATACTAAATGGTGTTCTGCCAATATCATAAAGAGCAAGTAAAATAGATATAAATAACGGCAACAGTAGTATACCGCTGTTCAATAGTTATAAATCGATTAAGCGAAAACAGATCCGGGTTACAAACTAAAACCGAGGGAAACACATCAACTATAAGTGGAAAACAACGGAACAACAGAAACACTGAACTGCAACAAAAACAAACGCCAACATACATAGAAACGGACAATTTGATAACAACTGCCATATTCCTGACTTAGTACAGGACATTTTGAGAAAAATGGTGGGTTTAACCTGGTTTTATGGCTAGCAAAACCTCCCGCATATATGGCAATGTTAAAAATACTGCTAAAATGACAACACTACGTGACAGGAATACAGTACAAATAAACGCAAGAACACTCAGGACAGCGAAATACATAAATGAATAATATAATAGTACATTACAACATGGTAACCGCAGAATAAAAATGGACACCTCTAATGAATTCACAACAGTACACCAGGACACCACATACGAAGTATAAACTTTTGGTTATACTTTTTTTAGCATCCCAGATTCCTTTATTAAATGTTTGATCTCTAAAATAATAGCGTGCTAGAGATACGGAAAAAACATAACGTTTCTTTGTTCAATTATTATCATAAACAAAGTTGTTTGTATGTGTCTGTTTTGAAAACAAAACAATGATGTTTTCAAAACAGACACTGGAATCTGGGATGCTAAAAATAGCAAAAAACCAAAAAATTAAACTTCAAGGCAAATTCAAAAAGGGGAAGTCCATAAAAATCGAAAAAAAATCAAAAGCTATCAACAGAACAAGTGAACAAGAGGCTCATGAGAGACTGATATCGCACACCTGTAATTTCAGTTTCATGCATTTGACTTATTTGTAGATATTACTTTGCTGAACAATTTTGTCATTTACACTTTCTCTCTTTCTATAATAATATTAAAGATAATTCATAACCCCAAAATTGTAAAATTTCCTAAAAATTAACTATTTCTGGACAGTAACCCAACAATAAGTTGTCCTTTTGGTCTGAAAATTACTTCACAGGTAGATCTAAACCTGTTTAACACTTTCACCTATGTCAGTTTTATCTTACTGCTTTAGTTTTTGAGATGAATGCCAAAAACTTCATTTGACCCCAATGTTCTATATTTACAAAATGCCGCCATGTTTTTCAATGGATCAAACCCCCAAATACAATCTATAAACTAGATAGCCTAAGGAACATTCAATCAAAGTTTTTTCAGTATTTGGCTAAGTAGTTTCAGAGAAGAATAATTTTGTAAAAGTAATTAGACTTTCACAAAAACTTTAATAATAAAACGTTTTAAAGGCATAACTCCTTAAGTGGTCAATTGACGATTTTGATCATGCGGACTTTATTGTAAATCTTACTTAGCTGAACATTTATTGCCATTTATATTCTCTTTCTATCTATTATAATATTAAAATAACCAAAAAACGGTAAAATTTATTATCATGGATCAAAACTTCGGATACAATTTATAAACCAGTTATATAAATATAAACTAAATACCGTAAGGAACATTCAGTTAAAGTTTGGAAGTATTTAGACCAGTAGTTTCATAGAAGTATATTTTTGAAAAAGTAATAGACTTGCACGAAAAAAATGTAAAAAAATAAACGTTTCAAGGGCAATAACTCCTTAAGGAGTCAATTGACTATTTTGATCATCTGACCTATTTGTAGATCCTACTTAGCTGAACATTTTTGCCATTTACACTTTCTCTCTATCTATTATAATATTAAAGATAATAACCAAAAACAGTAAAATTTCATAAAAATAAACTATTTCGGACAGTAACCCTACAATGGGCGGTGCAATTGGTCTGAAAATTTCATAGCAAATAGATTTTGACTTATTCATCACTTTTACTCCATGTCACTTTTGCCCTAACTGCAATAGTTTTTGACATAAAAGCAAAAAACTGCATTTGACCCTTATGTTCAATTTTTACTAGGGATGTCAACGATTACTCGAGTACTCGAGTATCGCTCGGTAGTACATTAATCGGTTTCCTGTTAGAATGTTGTTGCCTTCTTAAAGAAAAAATACTTTTATTCAGAGCACCTCCCGGGAAATTAAATATTAATCAAAATAAATCAAAATTAAACAAAATTAAAATACGTTTCGAATGCTGCGTTTCATTGTCATTTAAAATTCCCTCGGACAGCGATAGGCTATGAATAAGAGCATCTTTCTAAGGCTTACACTTGTCATTCCACCACCTCTGTACCGTCAGCGCAAATATTTTCATCAGCAGGACTGTTAGTTACGTAACAAAGTTGAGAAATCAACTCGTCCAAGAAAAATATGACAAGATAATATTTCTAAATAAGAACAAATTCGTTGCACCCTGTGTCGACCCTCAGAGAATGGTTAAAGGCATCAGTAAGTTCTAATCATCACCCCTTTGTTGATCATTAAATATGTTTCTTTACGATTCCCAAATTATGTTGTTTGAGTAATGATTTTTCTATAGGTGTTTATTAATTAACTGATTAGATTATTGCAAGTTTACATAATTAGTACATGTAGTAAACGAGCTATTAATGATGGTATAAAATTCCTGGGACTAATAACATAGTCGACTAGGTAATAGTGTTGATGGTTTTAAGTCCATAAGGCAACGACCAACAATACGTAAAATGGATATAATTTTGTGTTTCCATTTTGAAGATGTTTTTCCGAGCGAGTACTCGAGTATCGCTCAGTAAATCCAACGAGTACTCGATTAGTAAATCTTCACCGAGTTGACATCCCTAATTTTTACCAAGGCGGCCATGTTTGTTAATGGATCAAAACTTCGGATACAATTTATAAACCAGTTACCCTAAGGAACATTCAACTAAAGTTTAGAAGTATTAGGCCCAGTAGTTTCAGAGAAGAAGATGTTTTAATGTTAGCAAACATGATGAACAAATTGTGTAAAATTGTCTTTAAAGAGCAATAACTCCTTAAAGGGTCAATTGACAATTTTGGTCATTTAACTTTTTTGTAGATCTTACTTTGTTGAACATTTTGCTGTTTACAGTTTATCTTTATCTTCAATGATATTCAAGATAATAACCAAAAACCTAACAAATTTCCAATTACCAATTCAGTGGCAGCAACCCAACAATGGGTTGTTCGGTTCGTCTGAAAATTTCAACGATGATAGATCTTGACCTATTGAACATGTTTACCCCTGTCAGATTTGCTCTAAATGGTTTAGTTTTTGAAATATAAGCCAAAAACTGCATTTGACCCCATGTTCTATTTTTAGCAATGGCGGCCATGTTTGTTGATGGATCAAAACTTTGGATGCAATTTATAAACTAGATACCATAAGGAACAAGTTTGAAGGTATTTGGCCCAATAGTTTCAGAGGAGAAGATTCTTTAAATAGTTTACGACGACGACGACAGACGACGATGGACGCCAAGTGATGGCATAAGGTCACATGACCCAACTTTGGGCCAGGTGAGCTAAAAAAGACATATTCGAGACTTGGTACAGGCATTTCCCGAAGATGTAAAAAGAAATTGGTTTTGTACGGTAGGAAATGAAGAAATAGTTAACACATAACGTTTCATTGTTCAAATATTATAACACAAATTTAAAATACAAGTACTTAAGTTTTCGTTCTTTCGAATTTAAAAACACTGATTAAAAATAATATAAACTTGATATTTTAATCTGTTGTAAAACACAAGGCGGATTTTACTACAAAATATATTGTAATCAAGGACAAATCGACTGTTATAAACAATTGTACGACTTTTGCCCCTAACAGAGCTATAGAAAAACAGTACATTAACGGGTGTTTAACGGACAATTTTAATTAAAGTAACACGGACACCTTTAATGAATCGAGTCACTCGTGCATTCAGTGAGTTCATAGGCACTTTATCATACACCTTGTGACCCAATTATCTGTTATAATAAATATAATTTATATGAAAAGTGTTCATAAAAATTATATTTAAAAACAAAGCTAATTATGTCCCAAATTGCTGAAATTAAATAAAGTGGCTACGAATTTACTGACTGCAAGAGTAACTGTAACCATAAAATGTTTCCATATACAAACCTCTGTTTTGGTTTGCAAAGTAGTAAACTGAAATCTTCCGATTCGTCTAAATTTGACTTTATGGGAGATCGCCTTTTTCTTTTCATTTTCAACTAATTTGTTCAAGTCGAATTGTGAAAGCGCAAAATCAGGTTCAACGTCAAAAACATATCATTCATTTCGGACATTAGGATGATAAATGAAAACATATTGAGTCACGTGATCAATTATTACGTCTACCGGAATATCACTTTTCTCAAATGGGCACGAAAATAAACTGAAAAAAAAAAGATTTCCAAAATATGTGGATTCAAAAATTCAAAACTAGACAAATCCATTATTTTTCATTACATTTTATTCCGCATTAAAAAAAAGGAAAATGTTTTATTAGATTCATATAGTTGCTCTAATGATTTCATATTTACACATCCATATTTACGATTGTCTGATTTCTCTTTGTTATTTTATTTTCATACGTCGTTGAATTTAAAAAAAATCTTAAATGTGTCATTCATATTTTTGTTGTTTCTTTGTTTGGTTTTGTATGTGTGTTAGGATATTTTCTTGGAGTAGAGGGGTATACATATGTAGAGTCTAATGAACCAGGAAAGGAAGGCAATCTCCCTAAACTTTCAAACGTGGGGGCAGGGCAAAATAAAACTATGTTTTGACCCCAAACCCATCACACACTGTTTGGCAATTTTTGTTATTGAAAACAAGAAAATGGTTATGGAAGCAGACATTCACTTATTTCTAGACTATTAGACTACACAACAAAATATAAAAGGTTTTGTTTTTGCTTGTCCGTTTTAGAAGTTTTTCACCCTTTTTTAGTCTACTCCTACGTCACTGATCATTGTCAAGATAATGGAATTTGATGCGACTGCCATACAAGTGAGAGGTTTAGCTAGCTATAAAACCATGTTTAATCCACCATTTTTCTACATAAGAAAATGCCTGTACCAAGGCAGGAATATGACAGTTGTTATCCATTCGTTTGATGTGTTTGAGCTTTTGATTTTGCCATTTGATTAGGGACTTTCCTTTTTTTTAATTTTCCTCGGAGTTCAGTATTTTTTTTTTTTTTTGTCAATGATAAACTTCAGCATACTGAATATCACTTGTTCTCCGGTTCAGCATGTTGTTTTATTTTAAGGGATTGTTTTTCAACAAACTATGCCGATTATATCCGAAAATAATAAATTTGTAGCTTATGGTGCCATTTTTATGGAGGAAAGCATTGTGGATTATTATTTTAAAATATTTAAAAAAATTTTGTTTTTTTTGTTATTTATTTTGTTATTATTAGTTATTATTAATAGTATATAACTATTTTCCTTTGAACATTAGTAAATTTTCACACAAAGGTGAAAATTAATTTATATATTTGGTTCTAATAAACCGATTTGCCAGTAGAAAGAATGTAGTAGGCAATTCGAAAAAAAAGATGTGGGTAAACGCCAACGAGAAGCCAATAAACAAACAAAACACACAAACACCAATAAGTTTGTTTTTAGATTTTTTTCCAATGCAAAATTCTTAATTCTTATGCGCCTCCAATTATGCATCATGGCGATAGACTCTGTGAAAATACGAATTAATTCTTTTAAAAAACATAATATGTCTAGGATAAGTCATTTTGAAGTTTTATTTCAAAAACATGTTCAAAGTTTTACTTCTCTGAATGGTTGTAAGCATAGACGAGTCTTTCTCCCACATATACACAGATCAAAAGATCATATACGTTATCTTTCGAAACTATGTTAATGAAGAACTTGATTTCATCCGTTACGCTAGACAGAATATTCAATGATTATACTGTTCAATTATTTGTCATACGTCATCTTATGAAACTATGTTAAAGAGAGAGGCGAAAGATACCAAACGGACATTCAAACTCATAAGTCGAAAATAAAATGACAATACCATGGTAAAAAAAAGAAAAAGAAAAACAGACAAACAACAGTACATAAAACACAACATAGAAAACTGAGCAACACGAACCCCACCAAAAACTTGGGGTGATTTCAGGTGCTCCGAAAGGGTAAGAAGATCCTGCTCTACAAGTGGCACCCGTCGTGTTGCTCATTTTAGTACAAACCAGGTGATAAATCTAATTCGGTTGGTCACATTCGGTGCAAAGGGAACGGGATTGTAGTAACGACAATAGGAAAATATCAGTTGTCATCTGTGAAACGGATGTTCCATAACGGTCAATCAACAACTTGATTTGCACAAATAATCTGGTATATACAGCTATTATAATGTTCGGTAAATAATAATGAATATTATTTTATTATTGTGTCACATATTGATTATACATTATACAATAACATAATAAAGATATATATTAAAACAATGAATACCCAGCCATTGAGTTGGCTTATGAGACACATTGTTACAAAAAAATCACATTTATATGAACATGACATTTAATGCGAATTTAGTCAGAATGCGAATATATATGTTTGAACTCTTTTAATTCATATTTTAGTAACAAAAAACAAAAGAACTATGTCAATTGGGCCTGCTTTGAATCGATAACTGCACTTGAATTGTTACTAGATAACATTGTGTTCGCTATGAAGATTCCGTATATCGTCAAGTTATTGGAATTCCAATGGGGACTAACTGTGCACTTCTTATTGCGGACCTGTTTCTGTATTGTTATGAGTTACAATTTATGACAAAAATCAGCAAAGACCCATCAAAACAACATCTGATACAAACATTTAATAACACTTTTAGATATTTGAATGATAGATCATAATTTCAGGAATTTCTGTCCATCTGTTCATCGTCCAAGTTAGCAGTTATGTTACAATATGGGCATAGTAATAGTAAAGGCAAAACCCTTCATAAAAATCTGTCAAATCTTGACTACCTTCTTGCTTTTAGCATCAACATTTTCAATCATCTATGAGGGCTATACTACACATAATGCCTCTGGGTAAAATACCACTTGTAACAAGATTTCACAATTGACGCCTTTGAGTCTCAACTATGAGTGCACCTATGCAACTTCCCAATTCATATATTACAATCGGTTGACCACGGACAAACAAGTGGTCTTAACATTGTCAATAGCGCTTTTTTTATTGCGAAAACTGTATGCCAAGTGATCGAAATGTCTTAATTGTAAATACATAAACTGGAAACACAACAATGCATTTATGGACTGTGTTGTGTTCGGTGTGAGCCAAGGCTCCCTGTTGAAGACCGAACTTTGACCTATAATGGTTTACTTTTACAAATTGTGACCTGGATGGAGAGTTGTCTCATTGGCACTCATACCACATCTACTTATATCTATGAATACTGAATTGAGGATTAGAGGTCGGTGCTACAATTCAAAACAAAAACATTTAATCATATCAATTTACATTTATCTTTTAAAAAGCACCGGTCTCACCTCCGTGAAACATACATTGTCCGTGCAGATTAACCCCAAAACGATATCGTTTGTATATGTAGAATATATTATCAAAATTAATTGATAAGGAAGTACGGTATTAGTTATTCACGTGGAAACCAACAGTATACTCATAAGATACACACCAAGGATGAGAATGATGCTGATCCTGTCACATGTCTGTGTTATGTACCTTGAAACTTCAACCCAAAGTTAAAGTATTTGATCTTTCATCAGTCTATTTAACCCCAAATATATAAACAAAGAGAAAAGATATCAAGGTGACAATCATAAATTTATAAGTTCGATCAAAACAGAAAACACCATGGCTAAAATGAAAAACGACGAAGGGACAAACAAGAAGTAAGAAACACTACACAGAAAACATAAAGATTGTGCAACACTAATCTCACTAAAACCTGGGATGAACTCATTTTTTCCGGATGGATAAGCAGTAACTGGTCTACTAGTAGCACCCTTTGTTTTGGCATTGCAAGTAAAAATACGACAATATCGCACGTTGTTATATCATTTGTATAAGCGTCCTTCCGAAACACGTCATGTTGACCATTTATGCATATCTCTATCCATTTTTTTAACATTGAATGTATCTGCAGTCAAACGAGGACATATTCTTTTGGACAGTGCAATAAGATGGGTATATTTACCAAAAACAAGGCCAGGTAGAATACGTACAATTAAAGGCCATCGATAACTGCAATAGTATTTTAACCTTTTCACAAATAATCACAACTCTTAAGTTAAAAAATGATTGAAAAATTAGTTTAAGCCACGTTTCATTAAAAAAAAGAATGGATAACGTAGATACAAGTATTTTGTTTAAGGAAGAAACAAATTATATTTCTTAAAAACAGATGCTCTAATAAATACAAAATGTTTTTGTCTTCTTTATAGAAATATTTGTTTCTTTATACATATGAAGAAGACTTCTTTCATGGTTTTAAAGTAAGGAAGGCAATAAGCGAGGCTATTTTTTGTTATTCTGGTTTATTTGTATGTTTCTGAGTTTAGTGTGGCGTCCATTTTGTTAAATTATCATACACTATTGCTTAAGGACCAGCTGGAGACCGCCTCTGGGTGCGGGATTTTCTAGGTGCGTTAAAGAGCCATTGGTGGTCTTGGGCTGTTTTTGCTTTTTAGATGGGTTTTTGTTTCTTTGACCCATTTCCCGTTTCCATTCTCTTTTCTATTTTCCTTTAAATTCACGTTCCGCTTTTGGATGTTAGACGATGACCTCTCACTGTTTTATGCTTTGTGACTATGTTGATCTAATCTATTCCGTGCAAGTTGAAATACAGTATATCACAAATCCAGTAATTTAGCATAGCAACACTCACATCACAGTTAGGTCAGTTTTAATACGATATTTCAGTGCTTGTGTTTCCTATCATGATATCTTTATAGTGGGTTCCTGTTCACAAGGAAGCTATTGACACATAAAGTTTCTAAAGGTAAAGTATGCGTGATCTTTCCGAAAGTTTCCTGACGCCTTCATTACTTGATTTAACATTACGGAATGGCTATGTCACAGACAATCAGCCATTATCTAATCTTTTTTCATAATTTATCATTTTTTTTAACTAAAATGAACAAGAGGACGATCTGACTTGTTCAATCGGAACTTTCTAGCGAGAGGAATAAGGTTTGTATTGCCCTTTTACTATGTTTGTTGCTTCTATCGGCAACAGTCTTGTCTGTCATATGTCAAAAAAACATTTAAATTCGTTAATGTATCGGCTTCCGATTATTTCCATATAACAATGCTTATAAATTTCGTAATGTCTATTGACCTAAAAAGCAGATTTGGTTCTAGCAATTTTTTATGAAAATATCCGCTACTGAGAACAACGCGAGGGGAAGTTAACTCAAAAGAAGTCCTGCACAGAAGTTAACTTCGACCTAGTCTACCCCGTTCGAACTAAACATGTTTTGAGGTTATGTTAACCTGTGATAAGGATCTCTTTGTATCGATTGATTAAATAATAATAAATGACATTTCTTATCGATATTAACATAACTGCATACAAATGAAAAAAAGTCGGATGTGGCTTTTAAAAAATGGGGGAAAAAACAAAGATAGTGGTTACAATGTAAAAAGCCGAACAGTTCCCACGACTGGTTGAAGGGAGACATGTCCTCAAGTCTGATCTGGAACAGACATGTTACTCATACCGTTTAAACTAACTGTCCTCGGGACCGATTAAAAGCATACATGGCAAAAAGTCTGATCTAGAGCAGACCTTTAATCCGTATCGGTCAAATGTAGACCTGTCCACAGGTCTGGTCTGGAGAAGACCTATTCGCGTCACTTGTAACAGTTAGAAACAACAGTGGGTCACCGATGTTTGAATCTCATAAATATATTAAGAAGATACAAGGAGTCATATCAATATATATGTATTTCTCTCTGCAGGATATTCAAGTTTAAAGGGATAAATGATATATAGGCATCCAATTTAAAGTTATTGATTAAACAAATATAAATAATACATCTTAAAGAAGTGAGTCAAATAAGTGTTTTTTCTAGTCTTTTAAGTTTGCATAGTTTTTCAATTACTTGAGATTAAGGATGTACACCTCTGAGGAGCAAAAAACTTCTAGAATTAAACTTTTTTCTTAACCTGATTTTTGGGTTTATATGACTGTAAAAAATAATTGGTGAAGAAAAAATCTTATGGTGGTGCCCTTTTTTTTCCTACGGCCCTTTGAAAGTACACAATTTTGATGATTTTCCCATTTTTCATCAATTTTTTTACTATTTCTATTATCGTGAAAAAAAATTACAGTTCAACAATTAAACTTTTTTTCATACTTTCAATAAAGATGAAGTGGACCAATTTGAATAATTTTAACTAAAAAAAAACTATAGGTAGGTGTTAATATAAGAAAGTTTTATCATATTTTGAAGCTTTTTTGTGTCAAATTTACCATGCTGTCAATTTTGTAAATTTGAGATTTTTCTCAGCTTTAAGAACAAAATGCATATTATTTCAACTTTTTTGTTATAAATAATTGAAAAATTACATATCTAAGAAATTTGAAAAGGAAAAAATTTTATGGGATGTACATGATTCTGGTAAAATCATTTGTTGTACCCCTCACTCATTTTCTCAAAATTTTGGCTAAAAAGACTGACTTGATTGGTCGTAAAATTTGAAAAATTGATTACTCAAAAACTACTCATTGTAAATACGTTAAGTTTAATCATAACATTTTTTAGATTTCATTGATATTTTCCACTTGTATCACATGTTTTGGAAATAATTCCAGAACGAGATTTCAACGAGACTGAAACGTCAGAAGAATACATCCTTAAGTGCCAAAAAAATAACATAAGTGAACAGGAAGCGTTTGATGCTTACTTGTGATAAGTCTAAGAAATAAGAGGTATTTAAAGCATATTCAGGGTGTCCTAGTTAGTGTTTTTATTTGGAATGCAATATTTTGAAATGCATTTTAAAAATCGTTTATTAATACTACAAATAAACGTGTCGTTGAATTAAGTGTTAAATACAAACTGTCAAGTTTCATCAAAATGAGTTCTTTTGCCTGGTTTACTTTCAGAAACAAGGGATAGTTTAGTTCGTTAAACACCCCCGTAGAAGCAGTTGAAAACAAATAAGTTGTTCATTGTGTAATTCATGTGAACAGTTTTTTTTTTAAATCGCTTTCACCATATCTCAGTGTCTGAATATTTCAAAAAACATTTCATTCAGAAAACAACCGAAGATCAATAAAGCAAATGTAACACAGAATGTAAAACACGTCTCATTGTCCTTCAAATATAATTACTCCTACGTAGGAACAGTTAAAAGCAAAGTCCAATCTCCCGCTTATCGTAATCTGTTGTCATTTGCTGTCGGGATACATTCCTCTATTCATTTTATTATCAAAGACACATGTTTTTATGGCGCATAGAAATATATATATATACATAACATTCCTGTCGTTTTATATCTTTAAAGTCAGAAGTTTGTTGTAAAAAAGATTTAGGATCTCAATAGAAGTTCATAAGAAACGTTAAACGTAGAAATGAACAATATATATATATGAATGAAAATATCCTGATTCTTTCTGCTGCAGCAATTATTGGTAGGTCAATACAGATGTAGAAATAATAGGCGATAATTTAGTCAGCAAATGATTTTTCAGAAGATTGAGAATTCATGTTTTTTTAAGTCTGTTCCACAACTGTAAGAACGACGTCTTTTAAAACTTGTATAAGTTTTTTCTTTTCATTTATATGATATGAAAATATAAACCAAGTGTTTGATTACTATACCAAAATGTCTTTCTATTCATCAATCAAATTACAAGGTCTTTACAGGAATGCACTCTTCGTGGAACTGGAAAACGAGAGCGAGTAAATTGCTTTGACTTTACCGGATTTACAGTTTCGATGTGTTATGTCTAAAATTCAACGTTCCCCAAAAAAATGTTATCTTATGCATAAACAGTGTATATACTAAATGCAAACGAATATTGTTTTCCGAGACAAAGTTTTTTTTAATATTCTAGTAAACCATCTTTACATTCATAAGTCTTTTTAAAGCACTCTAATTCAAGAAGAAATTCACCGAAACTGACATCATTAAAATGCTGTATTTGTTTATTGTAAAATATATTTGTTACGTTGGGAGGGCTTGTTTTCCAACAGAAAATTGGTTTTCATATGCGAACCAAGTATGCTCCTCTGCTTGAAGACTGATTCCGTTATTCTAATAGGATCGGCCCGACTTCAAACAGGAGCTTCTAAAAATATGAAAAGAACCTGGCATTTTCCTTTAACTTCGCTTTCCGCTATATAGAAAACGCCCTTCGTTAATTATTTTAAGTGTTATGACTGGATCTATCCCAACATACTTGATAGAAAATAAATGATACTACGGAAACTTACAGTGAGGGCCTGTTGAGAACAAAACTTTACGATATGAGATGATATGAAATATCTGTATAGAAACTTTTCAAGAGCGCCACCCTATTACAAACTTTCGCATTAATGCACATTATTTGTAAGTAGAAAGGGAAAAATATACAAAATATACCAGTCGATCCAGGAATTTGTCATGTGTGTAAATCGGCTTTGGAGGATGAGCTTTACTTCTTTTTTAAATGTCCAGAAAAGTACAAAATTAGATGTGACATTCCACCTAAAATGAAATCAAATTTTAAAAAGTTAGCCTCTTAGTTGGCATATCTGCTGAAGATCCGTTTGGTTATCAACAACTTCTTATCCCGAACAACTTAAACCATGCAAAATAAATAAGAAGATGTGGTATGAGTTCCAATGAGATACTCTCCATCGAGGTCACATTGTATAAAAAGTTTTTTATATAGATTAGACCGTTGGTTTTCGTGTTTTATACTAGTCATTTTTGGGGCCCGTTATAGCTTGCTGTTCGGTGTGAGCCAAGGTTCCGTGTTGGAGGCCGTACTTTGACCTATAATGGTTTACTTTTACAAATAGTGACTTGGATGGCGAGTTGTCTCATTGGTACTTATACCACATCTTCTTATATCTATATACACCGAACAGCAACCTATAAAGGGACCCAAAATGACTATTGTAAAACGAGAAAAAAGAAACACCTATGAACCACACCAACAAACGACAACCACTGAACAACATGATAGTGCACGTCATAACTCTGTATGTAATCAGTCCGTATTTACCTAAATTATCTATATCCAATAATCGAAATATTATCACTGTACATAAAAAATTGCATATTAAAAAATATACTGTATGACTGTTTATCACTGTATTTATTGGATATACTATAAGATGTGTTAATAATGTTAATGAGACAACTATCCACCAGAGTTCAAATGACGATTATATATTAATATCGTGCGGTCTGCAATAATTAGCAAACCCATTCAGTATGATTATCTATAAAAGGCTCCAACATGAAATATGTAAAACAATTCAAACGAGTAAACTAACGGCCTCATTTACAATTAAGCGTTTTCATCATTACTTTGTACTTGTTTATATTTATTTTGTTTTGGCCCTTGCACCACACTGCTTTTTTGAGCGCCCAAATTGGAAATTAATATTTTGTTAATCAATCTTTGTATGGAGTTTTTACCTCCCAGTTGATACGATATTTTAAGGTTGGAGTTTCCTATCATAGTTTCCTTGATAGAGGTGATGCAGTTGCTTACAATGAAGCTATTCAACCAAATGTTTCAAGGCGTAAAGTTTAAGCTATCACTTAAAATTTTTCACGGACGCCATCATGATTTGGAAGTCTTTAATGCAATATATGTGTGATATGTTCTTCCAGGCGTAACCACAATCCCGATCGACTTACTGAATTTCGAAGTATCGCCGACTTACATAAGCAGTACAATATGTGGAAATAATAACCTTTCTACCTGAGTTCAACCACGATTTTTAATAGAATTCGTGTTGCGCAATCATTAGTTTACTGTGTAATGTTTTATTATTTTTGTTTGCAATTTTGTCGGCTTTATGTTTTTATGCATGGTGTTGTCTATTTTAATTGAACTTATGATTTTCGATGGCCTCCTTAGTATTCTTCTCTCTTTTTGTAAATTAGAATGTGAATAACATGAAGATTTTCCAGTTTTGTGTAAATGTACGCCATGTTTACTTAACTATTACAGTAATGTAAATATCAGACATATTGGCGTGTAATAAAACATACAACAAGATTCAGTGTGATAATAACACATATCAATTGAAGAAAGACGAAGAGTACCATAACAAATAGAAATAGTGGCAAAAAGACTAACATCAATCGAAAAAAAGAGTAAAATCACAAAAATACCGCACTCCAAGGAAAATTCAAAACGGAAAGTCCCTTATCAAACCAAAATCAAAAGCTCAAACACATCAAACAAATAGAAAACAAATGTCATATTTCTGACTTGGTACAGGCATTTCTTTATGTAGAAAATGGTAGATTAAACCTGGTTTTATTGCTAGCTAAATTTCTCACTTGTATGTCAGTCTCAAAGAATTCCATTACATTGACATCAATGTGTAATAGGTAAAAATGTCAAAAATTGGGGTACAGTACAACACACTGAAGGGAGAAGAAACTAAGATTGAGCAACACCAAACCCCACACCAATCCATGAATGAACTCGTGTGCTGCAGAAGAATTTGTAGAATTTTTGTCTTTGTCTACAATCGACAAATTTTAACCTTTTTCTACTAATCTATAGAATTTTTATTCGGACTTCATCACGTTAAAGAACCATTAATAGCAGTCATTGAGCAATATTTATACTTTTGAACAAGTTGTTAGGTGACAATAGGGAGGAGATACTAAGATGCAAAGAAAAAAGCCCAATGAATTAAGGCAACAACAGTTTACAGATTTTCAAATTCCATAAGTCAATTATGACAACAAATCCATATTACTAACAAAAACCGAGGGAACCGCAAAAGGTAAGCGTCTTTATTCCAGACAACAAATTGGCCAAACGGAAAAAAAGACATTGAATTGAAGGTGAAAGTGAAACCTTATTCTGGAAAAGTATTGATTACTTATAAATAGTGTGTCCCCAAAGGTCAGTTAATTAATGTTTGTCTTTTTATCTGCCTTCTATGTGTCTATTTATCCCTGCAAAAAAGTTTTAAGCGCAATTTTATACACTGCGTTGTATATGTCAAACAAAGTTAACACTGTAAATGCATCATATTAATCATGTAGAAAAGTATCCAAGGTAAACAAAAAATCCGAACTCAAAGAGAGGGAATTGTTTTTTTCAGTGGAGGCAAATAAAGTTGGATACTTGAATGTCTCCGATATTTATGTATTTGTTAATATTGTATGAAAGCATTCGACGAAATTTGTTCGTCGGAATATATTTTTCAAATATATTGCCAGAATTCATTCATGTCTGGTCATGATATATTTTTCAAATGGCAATGTTTATTGTCTTCTATTTGGAAAGGGTTCTGATTACCAATCATTATATATATTGAAATGGAATAGTAGTATTGTCTTTGTCAAACATATAAAATAAAAGCGTATAATTTTCAGGTGATGATGACTTTCTTACTTTATGTAGTATCACTTTTCTGTGCAACGTAAACGCAATTTCATGTGCGGTTTTAACTCACCCTGTTCTGAAATCAAATGTCCGATTCAATGCTGAGATGATATTTTAACAGTATCAAGGAGTTTCAATGATTTATACCGTTGTTTTATAAGACCATTCTATTAATTTTTACCAAATAATATCATAAGGGAAAGCCGTTTCTGTAACCAATTTCTAAAGAAAACTTCATTCAATAAATGAGATAAGATTGGAATTTTCCGGTAGGCGTTCACTGATCCACATTATTACCACCTATATAATATAACATTGCAATAATTGTGATTGCAAAACATAAACTATAATACATAATACATGTTCATCAGATGTGTTATTAAAATTCTGACATTTTTTACATATTGGCAGAAATTTTTTTGAAAATTAGAAGAGGAAGGAGAAATCTAGAACAACATTAAAAAAAACTCATCAAAGATCCCAGGCTTATAATTGTGTACGCCAGACGCGCGTTTTGTCTACAAAAGACTCATCAGTAAAGCTCGAATAAAAAAAAATAAACGGCCAACAGAGGTACGCAGTTGAAGTGAATTAAGTACCAAAAATTCCGAAAGTTTTTTGGTTTTGTCAAATACAGCTAAGGTAAGCTATTTCAGGGATAGAAAATCCTTAGTATTCCAAACAATTCAAAGCTTTGTAAACAGTTTTGTTAAAAAGGATAAGTTTAATAATACAGACCAACAACTTCGGCAAAAAAAAACAGGAACAGGAAACACTAGTCAACAAACACTATCCTGAAAACTAAAGATTGAGCACAAACCCTACAAAAACCGTCGATGAACACAAGAAATCTGGAAGGGTAAGGAGTTTCTACTAACTAGTGCCAATTCATGTTTATCAATAAAGGCAACAGTAGTATACCGCTGTAAAATAGTCATAAATCGAATAAACGAAAACAAATCCGGGTCACAAACAAAAACCGAGGGAAACACATCAACTATACGAGGAACACAACGGAACAACAGAAACACTGAACTGCTACAAACCAAACGCCAGCATACATAGAAAAGGACTATTTGATAACAACTGCCATATTCCTGACTTGGTACAGAACATTTTTAAAAAAATGGTGGGTTGAACCTGGTTTCATGGCTAGCTAATCAATAACGTGAATGCTTTGAATTCATTCTCCCATATTTATTCAGACCGATTTTAAAATCATGGACCAACAAATGACATTTATGAAATTCCATTTCTTTGCATAATCGTGTTTTTATACATTGCATAGCGAAAATATCTAATACATCAGATTTATATTGACTGATAATCAATATATAATGATTTTTAAATACCGACTATCAAAGGATTATCTATCTCTGAATCAGTTGTGGGAACACAAAAACCTGAAGATTTATATTGGATATCCATATGCTTACTTAAGATTACCAAAAATAAATGAAAAAAAATATTTACCCTTCATACAAAAAACCCAACTTTTTTTCAGTTTATCTTATGAAGAACCTTACTGATACTGTTTCAAACACATCGTAGACAATGCAATATCATGAAAATACAGGTTGAAATATATGAAGCAAGCTTTATGCAAAACCTTCGCAAAGATAAAGGTCTAACCTATTATAGCGATTCCTGAGTTTATTTCTATTGTTTTTATATGTCAATGAGGTATACAAGTTATGAACAGCCGTAAACATATGTTGACCCTTTTTTTTTAAATCTAAAACAATAATAAAATCGTATAATTCTACATAGACCAGATAAAATCTGAATCTTGAAGTTTCCAGTGCTCGTGCTTTGTTTATATAGTGCCTTTAGTTTCATTAATTTTACACGTAAATCATGAAATTCCCTTTCTCTGCATCGTCGTGTTTTCATTAAGCAGGATCTGCTTACCCTTCCGGAGTACCTGAGATCACCTCCAGATTTTGATGAGGATCGTATTGCTCGGTCTTTAGTTTTCCATGTTATGTTTTTGTGTACTGTTGTTTGTCTGTTGGTCTTTTTTTTTATTTTTTTTAGCCATGGCGTTGTCAGTTTATTTTCTACTTATGAGTTTGAATGTTCCTTTGGTATCTTTCGTCTTTCTTAGTCATGAATTCTTTTAAATCATTAATTAACATTGTATATATGTAAAGGTCAAATCTATTGTTGGTTCCAGATCAATGGCAGATTTCAAGTCTAGAGCAAACATCACAAACGCCATTCAAATCATAAATCAATGGTAGGATTTTTTCCAAATCTATGGCAGAATTTAGAATTGCTTAATTTTCCGGGGAAAAAGTAAACTATAACGTCACAATTATATAGATTCGAATTCCATTGCACATGTTTTTTTGGGTTTTTGTTAGTGGTTGTGTTTCGTGTTTGTTTACGATATTTGTTGGTCTTTTGTCTGTCCTCGCCTGTGTTGCTAGTGTTGCCTTGTCCTTTGATTATACGGGTTTTTACTGTGACTTCGGTATGCTTATGGGTTTTTTTCATATTTTTTTGTTATGGTATGCTGTCTTCTCGTTTTTTTTTTTTTGTATTCCTATGACACTGTTACATTTCTTTTAACATAATCTACAGCAGTTTACAGCTATATTACAGCCACTATCTGTACTATTGTATTAAAAAATCCTTCTTGAGATATTGAAACTAAAAGAAAATCTGTTATAGATTCTAATAACTATCTACATTATGTTTAGCTATATTTATGTCGAATACCTGTACTGTTGGATACAGTAAGATTTCTTGAGAAACCCACTAGATGAAGGCAAGTCATTGGTAGGATATGTACTGACTGGTCCTCCATTTGCAGAAATTCAACCATAGATAAGGATTGGGATTGCATGACGTCAAATTCACTATAAATTTAGAATCTGCCATAGATCTGGCACCCGCCATGGATGTGAGTCATACAAATATGTCAATCATTTTGTTTCGTGAAAATTAGTTAAAGAGATGAAATTTCACGTTGAAAATAATACAATTGTTTAAACTGAACAATTGACAGTATTTCTGTATCTTCTTATTCAAAACGTAAAACGATGCAATATAACGCAAAAACACCTTCTACGTTTGTTTGGCTATGTTTAATTAAACAGAATAAGATGCTTAAACCGATGTAGTCCGATTGACATGATTTTGATTTTCCTTATCTTTACATAAAATGACGTGTAGTTGAATGTTTTTTATTAAAATTTGCATTGCTTTTGTACTCAAAATTGTCTATAAAATCAGTATTTTGATTTTTGGGAAGGATTTTACCGTTATACCTATTTTTCTTAATATAGTCACCTTTGTTTCGACCTTGATATAATGACATATTTGACACTGGTTTTTAAGAGGCATAAAATAAACATCCATCAGAATTTTGGCAAAACACACAACAAAACCAAATAGGAAGTTGCTCTATTATATTGGAAAAATATATATCAGTCAATTCTGTTTACACTACAACTTAGTTTAATAAGGAAATACTTAACCCCCCCCCCCCCCCTCCCTTTCAAGTCCAAACCGAAAGAAGAAAGACAAAATGAAACGTAACAATCCAAAAAGCATTGCATAATAAACAGAAATTGATTTACAAAAACTACACAAAAGCATAAGATAAATCCTGTTCCTGCTTCTCGAGTTGCACATGCCGCCTTGCTCCCGACAATTATAAATCCGAAATGTCAAAAAATAAAAGAAATGGAATGGCATTTGTATCATACCTTCTGTAGCAATGACTTCCACTTGACATTATTCATCATAGTTTGATACTTTCTAGGAATAAGCAAAAATGTTTTAAAGGGAAAATAATATGAAGAAGGTCTAAAATATTGTGTCAACTTAGTGGAAAATTATCCATATGTAGGTCCTGTTCGATTATTGCAACACAAAATTGAACAGTTCACGATTGGGACCCAGAAATATAAGTCAGATGTTGTACGTACAGTTTTGTTTTCAATAGCTCGTTCATAGATATCAGTTTGTATATTGAAGCCACGATATAAAGCAGACCCTTGATTTTTCTGTTGAATTCCTTTTTTCACGTTCAATTTGAGACACAAGACTTTGTTTTATTTCAAGAGCGATCATACTTTTGATAACGAAATGTGAGGTTTTAAATGATGCTAATGATTAAAACAAAACAAATTTTTTTTTCGTTTTTCTGGGAAAGTTCCTGTATGAAATTATCTACTAAATACAAATAAAGAACAATCAGAAGGAAGCTAAGAACAATTTGTCTCTTTAAGAATACCGACTGTCTGTTGAGACCCTGTCCACAGTTACAAATAGTTTGCCATATAATCCAAGCAGCAGAAGGATGACAGTTTCATTAAACAAAAGTATTTTTCACTCGTTTCGTTGGATTACAATTATTGCTTTTGTCAGTTTTTATGGCCTTCCTCTTTTTGAATTCAAGTTAAAGTTTGGTATTTTTGTTATACTTTTTTAGTTATAGCGGGTTATTTTTACAAAATCCATATATTTACATCATGATAAGAAACAAAAACACATCATTAGGAATACAAATCAATGTGCAATGAATTTCAAAGTATATAAATACCTATCTGGACTTATTTTCTTTCAGAACGACGGGTCTTTCTTTTAAAGAATCAACCCGGACGATACCAAGTTTCAATGAAATTCTTTTAAAGAATCAACCCGGACGATACCAAGTTTCAATGAAATTTGCTTCAAGGCATAAAATAATGACTTGTGTATGGTCATTATTTTTCTTAATCAAAATGCAAACTATTATGTACTCAAACATTTAATTCGTTTGTTGATTAAGGCAGAAAAAAAACAATCCTCTCTTCCGTTTCTTAGATTGAAATACAAAATCATCATCGTGGACGCATATTTTAACTTTCGAATCAAATAATGTGAAGTGAATTTATTGATACAATAAACACGTTTTTCGTGTTATATGTACATGTATCACGAATTCGTGCTCTATTTGTGTCAGTTATTAACTCTTTACATCTATATTTACCTTTAACTCGATCAAATAATCAAATAACCAAATATTCTAATTTCAGTCACATATAAGTGTTGAAAAAATAATCTGCTTTTCCCCGTGATCAAAATGTCCTGAAAGAAAGAATAAAACATTACATTTCCCTTAATAAACTTAGTTCATACAATAAATTATTTATTTTGTATTTTTCATACGCCGTACCAATTCATGTGTGTCTTGCTTCACGCAGTTACAGGGATATTTATATTGTAATTGGATAATGATTGCTAAAGTTTATATTTAGTAGATTAATTAGTGAGTTTTATTTTACTTTACAAATGAGCCGTAGGACGTATCAAAATCTGAACGCTTCAGAAAAGAGTATCCCACTTTAGTGTGGTCGGTAAAATAGGATGCAAATCCTGCAAATCTTTGCAGAAAAGAATATCTTTTGTCGGTATATATATCAGATAATGCATATTTTAAGCTTTTTCCTGTCGGTTGTATACCTATATGGAGTTATTTTCTCTCAGAACGATACGTATTTCTTTAAAGAATCAACCCAGATGATCCCAAGTTTCAATGAAATTTGCTTCAAGGCATAACATAACGACCTATGTAAGGTAACTTGGAAAGTGTTAGCGATTTGACTTTGGCATTGATCAAGATTTCTTTTAAAAGAAAGATTGACAATACAAGCTATCGAACATGCGGAATTTGTTCAAGAAAGAAGGTGCTTTTAAATAATACAGCGAACTTGAATCAATGACTTGTTCGGCATATTTTGCACTGAAATTTTTACAGAGTTTTCAGCCCTGGTTATTCATTTGGAAAATTATTTAGAACAACGTTGCGTTATCTAAAAAGTGAAAGCTAAATAGAGGTGACTTGCATGCTTATTTGTAAATATTTTACAGAGAGTGTTTAGATTTTGGGGTGGGGGGATAACAGCTGTGTAACCAACATACCCGTGTAAGAGATGTTTATCATCTGTCTTTTTTTCAGTGTAAAATAAAATGCCGTACATTGACCTTTAGGTGAGTTTTGTTTCATTTATCGGTCCATAGCCGCTCTCTTATTAATGTGTATTTCACATCTCACTTATTTCATATTTATAATTAACGGAAGCTATAATGTGATATGAAAAGTCAATCAAAAGACCATTATTAGATTTTTCATTTGCTTGTATTTTGGATATATTGTAAGATACAGTTGGCATATGTTATTGCTATATTTTCTAAAAATATGCAACATCATGAAAAAGTTTATTCTGGCATAATTTAGGGAAATAGAACAAATGACGAAGACTATTTAAGTCAAAGTTTCTTTACGAGACTTGTATTTAAATATTATTCCTAAATCTGTATGATTTATGACAATATTTTATAAATTGCTTTGATATTACAAAGACTTGCAAATGAGCAGTTCATTATTATAACTTGTTTTCTATTTATATCCTGAAATTTTACCCGCAAAGGAAGTAAAATAATAAATTCGTCTTATCGTTTGGTTGTGCTTTATGTTAATTGTTATTTAAAATTGTCGTTAATCTACCGCAAGCGATAACATTAAGTACCATTAGAAATCAATATAGCCTGTAATTATAACAATTAGGACCCATTAGAGATCGGGTGTGATACCCACATCACCAAGCCTGATCTTTCTAACACTGAGACCAATTATAGGTGTTGATAACTCGTGTTATATTTGCTTTTACATACTCATTTTGACGCAATCACTCCATTTTAGATCTATATTTACTATTATACTGTCATGGAGAAAATGGATTTTAGTTATAAAAAGAAAGGTAGGGATATTATATATTGCCGATATTATTCACTTTGATTTACAATCATTTTTCGGTTATTTATTTTTTTTTTTTATTCATGTAGCTATTGCGAGTTTTTTAATATTTTATTTTTCTATTTTTGCAATTTTGATGATATGTTTAACATTTTGAAGTAAAAATTATATTAAAACATTATGTTTCTGTAATAGCATCATTCAAATTAAAAAAAACGAATGAAAATAAATTATATTTGATTGAATCAAATAATAAACAGTGTGAAGCTAGAAAAGGATAAACTAGTATATTCCTTTATCAACTCAAGGTAACGCACCATTTGAAAAATGTTAATGCTTCTGATATGATAATGTGGTTAGAAAGACAAACCTATCGCTGATATCATTATTAAAAGCACAGTTTTCAACATGAAAGATGAATATGTATAATATGTTTAGACAGAATGGAACCACGTATATGTATCGTAAGCTTTAGTTAAGATTTGAAGCTTGATTACAAGATCTATGTATTATATATGTGTTATGAAAAACGATACATATATATGTATCATGGTTTACGTCAATAAGCACACCAAAAGAAGGTAAAATATACAAAATAAATAATCTATCAGATATACGATATATTATAGATTAATCATCAGTATAAAAACCCCAATATGAACAGGCGATCAAACGACGAGAATGGATAAGAACTATTATATTTCCCTTTAATTTTCAGAAATAGTGACTGCCAATCCTTTCACAATATTGAGATTTTTATTGATATTTTGATAACATGCTTTAATCTGGAAACTGTATTACAAAATGGTCAGATGTGACGTCACTTTCGCGTCATAAACATGTCAAATTTGACATATTTCCCAGAAATTGCAATCTCACACATCATTTTTGACATGATGATTATGAGTAGAAGGTTGATTGACTGTCGGTGAAAAAAAAGCTACTTTCAGCACTCTTGACTGTTTCTTACTGGCCATTTTTGTTTTGGCGGAACAAGACAACATCCGATATTTGGCAGATATGAGTTGAAGCTTTTAACTTAGAAACTATTTCACCCACAATAATATCTTAATATAAGAAATGTTCTAGCGCAATATCTTTTCGGTAAAACTTTGCCTCGTACTTAATAATGATAATGAGAAGATGTCAAAATTACGCTAGTTTTATAGGTTTTACTAAATGCAAAAAGTTTGAAGCCAAAATGAACGTGTTTTAAACAAAATTCAAGACAATATTTAATAATATAGATATACTGTTTGACTCACCAAATCGACGATCAAATTGAAAAAAAAAATGAAATATCTGGGTGGTATAAACATTTAATCAATATGAAATAAAGGAAACAATCTAGATACCTTCTTGATGGATAACTTTAATCAATTTATGCAAAAGAAAATATGTTCATAAATATAGAATAACAAAGTAATGGCAAATGTATACAGGGTAAACAAATTACATTTATTTCTCCTGAAATACGTTGGACAGGGAAAATAATTATTCAGCCCTTTGGGGCTAATTTCTTATACCTATATCAAGCCAATTGCAACTAAAATTTTCAATTGCAAACACTGTTGGAGGATCCCAATATTGACAACCTCAAGTATAAACCTCCTAATTGCACCTGTGCTAGTTCCCCATTCATATATAATCCGGCTAGCCACGTTATTGATGGTGATCTATACATTGTCAATAACACTTCGCTACGAAATGTGTTATCCAAAGGCCCCAAATATCGTGAGCCTAAATCCATCAATTGGAAACACAACTTCAAAATACCTATGGATTCAGTCGAGGATTATTCCAGGCAATGGAAACGCCAAACGCAAGAAAGTAGACACATATATACTCTTTCCGATTGGATTAAGGCCCTGAGATCGTTGATACAAATCAGAATTAAAAAAAAAACTGATTGGTCTATAAGTACCAATGCTACATCAATCTTTAAAGACCCAAATGTTGCAAAACACCTGTCCTACCTCAAAGACAAATATGTTGTTGTCCCCGCAGATAAAGCTCCAAACAACATGGTTTTTGTGTGTAAATCACATTACATAAATTGCTTGATAAATAATTAGGTATTGACAATTCACTTGGAAACTCAACATATACCCCCACGACACTTACCAAGGAAGAAATGTCTGTTCTATGTTTCTTTGGAATTTCAACTAACAACGAAGACGTGGATATTCCTTTACTGTATTGGATACCTAACCTACATAAGTGTCATTACAAACAATGTTATATTGCTAGGTTTTCCAAACACTCCACGAAACCTCTTTCTAAATTATTAACATCAATTGTTATTGTGAAACTACCTATTCTAGAGGTGGCGTGAATCAGATGTGGATACTGAAAAATTCCAAAGATCTTTTAGAGTACACACAATCTAAGACTCTTTCATCTTGCAATAGTATTTAAACATTTGTCTTTTCTACACTTTACACAAGTATTCCAAATTTTAAATTAAAAGACAAATTGAAAGAGTTGGTCCTGCTTTGTTTCATAAAAACAGAATGGCCAAATGTAGATACACGTATCCTCTCCTTTTCTTGTTGACTTGTTCCTTTATTCATATGAGGCTGACTGCATACAGGAACTTCAGAAAACGAAAAGACAAGAAGTTAGCAGTATCCTTAAACTTCACTTTCCGCTATAGATGACGTTCTCTTAGTAAGTAATTCAAAATTTGATGACTATTTGGAACGCATCTATCCCATCGAACTTGAGATAAAGGATACAACAGATACAGTACAGTATGTCTCATATCTTGACTTAAATCTAAAAATTGACAATGAGGATCGGTTGAAAACAATACTTTACAACAAAAGAGATGATTTCAGCTACCCAGTTGTGAACTTTCCATTTCTATGTAGCAACATTCCAGCAGCGCCCGCATACGGTTTATATCTCCCAGTTGATACGATATGCCATGTCTTGTATTTCCTATCATAATTTCCTTGATAGACAATTGCTACTCAATAGGAAGCTATTAAGTCAAAAGTCCCAAGTAGTGAAGTTGAAATATATGAAAATAAATATCCCTTCGTATATTTTACTGACGCCATCACGAGTTGTTGGATCGTTATGGAATATCTGTTTCACAAATGACAACGGATATATTCCAAATGTCGTAACTACAATCCCGTCCCCCGAATGTGACCTAAAAAATTAGACTTATCACCGGGTCTGTACAAACATGAGTAACAAGACGGGTATCACATGTGGAGCAGGGTCAGCTTACTCTTCCGGAGCACCTTAGATTATTCCTTGTTTTTGGTGGGGATCGTGTTGCTAAGTCTTTAGTTTTCTATGTTGTGTTTTGTTTACTATTGTTTGGCTGTTGGTCTTTTGTTCTTTTTTTTTTTGCCATGGCGTTGTCAGGTTATTTTCGACTTATGAGTTTGAATGTCTCTTTGGTATCTTTCGCCTCTCTTTTTGGCTTTACTCGATAACTTTTCAATAAATTGTGATAGTCATTCCAATGAGGTCTTTTATGTCGCTCTTATCGCATATTTGTTATCTAAACATGATTAATTCACATTTTCTGGCTTAACATTTGAGATTTTGTTATATGTAGAAATCAAATTTAACTACATCAACATATTCTTTCTAATACTAATCTTAGTAGTTGTTGTTGTCGTTTTTCATCTTGATACAATATACATGAATTCTTGTTGGTATCTTCATAAGGTGAATTACAAAAAGGACATTGCTTTCTTTCGTTTTTCAGCTTTCATGAAATTCAGCGAAACGGTATTAATCCAAAAAATTACCAGACGCTATCGAACAACAATATATTTAAAACATAAACAGATGATAAATGGTCGTAAGTAAGACTGCAATTTAATGACAAAAACATACAGTAATCAACCATAGACAGGTTTCCTTATAATTAACTGAAATGAAACATATACAATAAGTGATGATAAAAAAATGTCTATTAAACTACTGCATAAAAACAGTAATTTCCAAAGATATACAGAAAACACGTTAAATTTTAGAATCATTAACACTTAACCTTAGATAACCACTGTCTTTAATCCCGACTTGGTATAGGCAAATGCATATGCTTAAGCTTGTTTTTTCTAGATCTCATCTAAACTACATGATAAACAGTTATTGTTCATATCCATTTCCTTTTGGTCAATGGGTCGTTGTCTCATTGGCTACTATGCAACATCTTCTGATTTTTATATTTATTAAAAAACTTTTTTTTTTCTTGGATAAGATCATGCGGTAATGTGTTTTTAATCGGAACTGTCTACAGAGTTCTTTAATGGGTGTAATTGCAATTCTTATAAGAGCTGAAGCATATTTTCTTGAATACTCTATTAATGCAAATAAAACAAAATTCAGGAGATTGTTCGAATCATTTAGAAAACAAAAGCAGAAGAACGTTCTCGAATTTTGTATCTCAATTTTGCTTATTATAGTTTTAAGTGCAAAACAACGTTGTTGTCTGCGTTGCCAGCAAGTATAACTACAGTACTACACAAAAGAGGGACGAAAGATACCAGAGGAACAGTCAAACTCACAGATCGAAAACAAACTGACAACGCCATGGCCAAAAATAAAAAGACAAACAGACAAATAAAAGTACAGATGACACAACATAGAAAACTAAAGACTAAGCAACACGAACCCCACCAAAAACTGGGGGTGATCTCAGGTGCTCCGGAAGGGTAAGCAGATCCTGCTCCACATGTGGCACCCGTCGTGTTGCTTATGTTGTTACAAATCCGGTAAATAGTCTAATTCGGTAGGTCACATTCGTAAAAAGGGAAGGGTATTGTAGTTACGACATAAGGAACATATCCGATATCATCTCTGAAACGGTTATGTTACATTTTAATGTTGTGTTTTTGTTGTGTCGTTGTTCCCCTCTTATATTTGATGCGTTTCCCTCAGTTTTAGTTTGTAACCCGGATTTGTTTTTATCTCTATCGATTTATTAGTTTCGAACAGCGGTATACTACTGTTGCCTTTATTTATTCCATAACGGTCAACCAACTTGTGATGGCGTCCGTATAATTTACGAAGGGATGATTTCAACTTCACCATTTGGAACTCTTGGTTTAATAGCTTCCTTGTGAGTAGCAATCCTCTATCAAGGACATCATGATAGGAAAAACAAGCCCGGGAAAGTCGTATCAATTTGGAGATATATACTCCGTATGCAGGCGCTGCTGGATTGTTGCTACATAGAAATGGAAAGTTCACAATTGGGAAGCTGAAATCATCTCTTTTGTCGTAAAGTTTTGTTTTCAACCGACCCTCATTGTCAATTTCTAGATGTAAGTCAAGATATGAGGCAGACTTAACTGTATCTGTAGTATCCTATATCTCTAGTTCGATGGGATAGATTCGTTAAACATAGTCACCAAATTTTGTATTATTTAGTGAGAGAACATCATTTATATTGCGGAACGTAAAGTTAAAGCTAACTTCTTATCTTTCTTCCTAAGAAGTTCCTGTATGAAGTCAGCCTCATAATAATAAAAAAACAAGTAGGCAAGAAGAGGGGCACAATTGGTAAAACACTGGTAAGCACACATATACATTCAATTCTGAATTTTCGAAAATAAGTACAAACAAACACAAAAGATAAGTAAAACATATGGAATAAACAGCCGTACTTTGTACGTGTACATGCACTAAATTAATGGTGTAAGGATTAACCATTTAAACGTTCACCCCTTCTTTTGCATATGTAAGCGAATAACTCTAAAAATAAAAATATCTGAAACTGACATCATCAAATTGCTTCACTTCTTATGTACACAATTTAACGTTTGACTGGTATGTTTTTTCGACAAACTATCTTCATTCCTATTCCTTGACGTCTTGTTCCCTTATTTATATGAGGTAAACTTCATACAGGAGCTAACATTATCCTTTAACTTTACGTTCCGTCATATAATAATGTTCTCGCACTAAATACTAGTAATTCAAAGTTTGGTGACTATATGGAAAGATCCATATTATCGAAATTGAAATAGAAGGTACCGCAAACACAGTTAATTCTGGCTCTTATCTTGACTTAAATCTCGATATTGACAATGAGGGTCGTTTGAAAACTAAATTTGTCGAGCAAAGAAATTATTGTTAATTTACTATTGTGAAATACTTTGTAGCACAATGTAAGTTGAATGGGACAAAACGTGATTTAGTTTTACTGCCACTAGAAAACAAGAGTGTATAGAGGACAATGGTTATAGATTGGCCTTTCCTAAGAGTTTTATTAGTTTTTAAAGTGCACGGAACCCCAAATATTTTACCTCAATTAAACATCTTCGTAGAGATCGGATGTCCGTGTCCTATGGATATGTTTTTATTTTAGTTTACTGTTATTCAAATAGAATATGCGAAGTGTTTAGCGCAATTGTTAACATTCATTAATCATAGAGTGTGGTTATTATTTCCTTCACCATTGAATATAATTTCTTAAGCTTATATACAATTCGAACCTTATAGTGCTGCAGTACTGTCCAGCACAGACGAAGACCATTAACTGTATTCAGTTTCCGTATATAGATAAGCAGAAACCAAAAGTAACTGTCTTAATTAAATTTCCGAAAACGAAATAATTTGATTCACGGATTTATTATTTTCTAACTTTACTTGATACGACAATCTGTAATATTAAGCAAATATTTTGAAATTTCATGTATAAATTTACTTATCTTGGTAAATAGTACATTTATAATAACAGGTATAGTTCGGAAATATAAATTAAAATAAGGTTTATGATGTCGGCATGATTATGGACACAATGTTTATACAATTCAAATATATCATTCATCAGACTTTCAGGTCAAAATGTGTATCCGCGAAAACCAATCAGAAGTCAGGCAGGAAAAACGGTTGTTCGACCGTTAGAAAGCCGGTTTGTGGCGTAAAGTTATTCTATTTCGAAAAATAGAAGCAGTGTTATGTTATTTTATGACAACACTAGATGTATATAAATCATGTTCGCTCACATGTATTTGCCCTGATACATAACGACAGTCCTTCAGTAAAAGAATTCACTGATCAATTGAACATAGATTATGGTCTAAAGTAATTATCGGACATTTTGCTATCTAATCAAAAAGGTCCAGTCTGGAAAAAGAATTATACCTGTAAATTATATACCTACGGTTAGCATCAAAAATATATTGACCGATTACGATAGATGCATCTGTATCTTAACTGACGAGAAACATGCTCTTCCGCTTTAACACCATTTGCAGTTTTTTAATTTATATTTTTGTTTTGTACCATTGTGTTGTCGATTTCTGTTTCCTTATGATCTTTGATTAAAAAGAATTAATGCATCCCCACGACGTTCATTAAACAAAAACATCATTTAAATTAACAATCCTCTACCTGTGTCCATTCTGGCTTTGGTGGGACTTTTGGTACTCAGTTGTTAGCATTTCTGTGCATGATTTTGTAAAATGTTGTTGTCGTTTCGTTTATAATCCTCTATTGCTCGTGGTATCTGTTCTTCATTGATTTACATTTTTTCATCTTTGGACGATTACGTGTCATGTTTTCTAGATCTAGATCTGCTTGTTAAATCAATCTTACAATTTTTGTGGCAATTAAATCAAAATCAGATGTATCCACTTAGAGTCTGATGAGAAACGTTAAGTAAGATGTGTGTGTGTGTGGAGTATACCAAGTTGTTTGCACATGTATAAGAGCCCTTGCAACAACTCTTGCATGAACGTTGGTTTTTATGTTCTTGATATATATACACAGTTACGCGATGTCTGAGCGGGGCTGTGGCCAGCCGTCACATTTCATATGTCATTATCTATATTATAAATACCTGTGTGAAATACACTAATGACAATGTGTTGATTGATTAGTTGATTGTTGTTTAATGTACTGCTGCAAATATTACAGGCTTATTCAGGCAGAAATTAATTGATGAGATATCAATTAAATAATGTACCCTGCCTTTTTACTTAACTCTCAATTAGATTTGGTTGTGATAGGTAACAAGTCACAGTACCATATACCAACCTACCAGGATACACTATTCGGACTCCATGTCAACCTGTCCTTTGTCTTACTTATAAATGCAACGTGCCTTGGAAAGAAGCAGCAGATGCCAATTATATAGTAGTTTGTTTGACCATGACATGAATAAAACCATCAGCACTCAAGACGACCATGCTACCATGAGATCATCGAGACGATGATATATATTTTGAAATTGACTACAATTGTTATTCCTTAGTTAAGTGAGCAATATTAAAACGGGTGAATTTAAATAATCGTAGGTGACAAAGTAAACAGTTATGGCCTGCATTAAAAGCGATGACTAAACTCGTTTTGACCAGTTTTAATCCAACAGAGGACAATTTCTAAGGTAAAATGCATGAACCAACTATTTACAGATGGATCAAATTTAAAGTGTAGGTAAAAAATTATTAAAGATGCCAAATGAAAAAAGTGTATGATACTGGTTACCGTGTTCTCGTTTATGAATACTCTAATCAAGTTCATTCAAGACCAAAAGTTTGGAATACAAAACAATATATGTATACCTCTCTACCAAGCAATTCGTTTTGCATGCACACGTATAAAAATTGCGGTTTTTATCCAACGCAATCATAGGTTTGAACGTTGTTTTCAATTAAGACTTGTATATATTTTTTCGTTTGGGCTTGTATTATATTTGCCTTCGGGTTTATATGATCCGTTCATCCTATTTTGACTCCTCAAAATTCAAGAGTCTATCCTAAATTGAGGTAAATTATGTGGCCTTCCAATAACCGTTTCGATTCCTAACATCACTGAAGAGACATTAATTGTCGAAATCCGGATATGGTGTACAAAAAATCTTTGCACCTTTGTTTGAGGTAAACCATCTTCGCCGCAAATTTATTGTTTTCTTTTTGGTATTAAATTTATAGTTAAGATCCATTTATTACACCTTGTGATCCGTTTATTTGGCAATCGCCAATGGCAGTCAGCAGGGTTTAAGAACATCAGTTGTTCGACCTGCTAGTCAAATGCGTTTTGTTAAAATATTCTTTTTCACTCATTTGGTCTTTTGGAAAATGTTGTTTGTGCTGTATTTAGACCCCTCTACCAAGAAATTTAGTTTGCCTGTACACGTATAAAAATTGCGGTTTTTATCCAACGCAATCATAGGTTTGAACGTTGTTTTCAATTTAGACTTGTATATATATATATATATATATATATATATATATATATATATATATATATATATCTAATTTCATTGAGAACCAAAAAAAAACAAAAGATCAAATATATATATATATACAAAAAATCATTAAATTGTTGTTAAAGGATTTCAAAGTTTTGTCTTGATGCATAATTCATCAAATTGAAATTGACAGACAAATGCCTGATTTAACTCATTTAACGCTGCACCTAAGATCACTCGTCTTTTTGGTCGGATTTGTGTTGATCAGCCAGAATTTTTGGTCCTCAATGATTTTCAACTTCGATTTATTTGGCCTTTTTAACATTTTTTTATTCGAGCGTCACTGATGAATCTTTTGTAGACGAAACGCGCGTCTTGCGTAAATATGAAATTTCAATCCTGGTATCTATGATGAGTTTATTTAGCACGTTTAGTTTACTGTATAGGCTTGGGGACTTTCGTGTGTTTTTTCCTCATTTTTTTTTCTTTACCGTGGCATTTACAGTTTTGCTGAAAATTATGATTTTGTTATTGTACCTTTGGTGCTTTTGGTCCAACATGTCAATTTAGTACCGACGTAGTGGCCTAAAGACCTAAACAAAACAATAAGCGTGGCCTAAAGACCTAAACAAAACAATAAGCGTGGCCTAAAGACCTAAACAAAACAATAAGTTGATTGATCTTAGTCAGGAAAACATGATTAATTTGTTATTTGGAATTTGCTTTAAATAGCTTTCAGTAACTGAGAGTACTCTTAAATCGTTACTTTTTGTTACTTATTTTGTGTGCCTTGTGTCGATCTGTTAAGCCTTTTCAACTACATATGTATTATCTTATGTTGTGCTCTTACACCACTGTCATAGGTTAGGGTGAAGGTTGACCGCTCTCAAAAATATTTAACCCCGCCACATTGTATGTGTGGCTATCCAACGTCATGAGCCTGTACATCAGCAGTTGTTGTTTGTTGCTGTCTATCATATTTGTTTTTCTGTAATTGTTTTCTACATATTTCACACCGTTAGTTTCGTTTGAATGTTTCATACTTTGCCTTATATAGCTTACCATACAGTATCTGTTTTACTCATATTTACGATTTATAATTCCGAGTTTATAAACATTTCAACTGAGCCGCTACAACTTTTCACTAACAATACTAAAATAACACAATGTAACATTTAACTAGGTCGAAAAGCTTTTCTGGGTTTACATCATACTTAAAACTATTGAAAGCCAATACCTGTCATTTGACTGATTATATCTTATTTCCAATTGTGACCTTTTGACTGAGTGTGGATTCGCTTTGTGAATATCACATATCAGGAGACGCTAGCCTTCTTGAGCACCTGGTCTCCTTCCTTCGTGAGATTCTATCAGGGTTTTTTCTATGTTACCTTGATTTGTCTCTTGATCTGAGTACGAGATTTCAACATCGATAAAAAAACTGTCGCCTTAATTTATATATAGATTTTTATTAATAATAAATGTGTAATGGTGAAATTTTAATTTAGCTGAAAGCTAAATTTGTCTCTTATTCTATATATAGAATGTATGTCACCCGTTTAGTTTTGTACAGTATTAGAAACGAAATTATAATCCTAACATTTTTGGTAACGGAACGTTCTTAAATGTTAACACTACCCAAAAATAGATTGCACTTATGTAAAATATCGATTTGTGATAACAATTTAGAAAATCCCTCGGGTATATCGTGTTTGAACATTTCTGTATAACGTTTCTACAGAAAGTTTTCGTTTAATGCATGAAAGGTCATACATGGAATATCCCTTGCCAATTTGATAAGGTTAATCATTTTTAAATTGGATATTGGTTCTACCTTTTTCCTTAACTACACCATTTATTTTACTTTGGCATTTTGTAATTTCTTAACATATTTAATAGTATTGAATTTATCTGTTATCGTGTGTTTTAAGGTGGATCATCGGTATATATTACTTCAGATAGAATTTTCTCATACTTTACCAAAATGTAGATTTTACTATCCTTATTTCAAGTATGTAATAAAAAAAGTTGGTCACCGTGCTATTTTTCAAGCTACAAGTCGTTCGAAATTGCCCAAATTTGCATAGATTATTCATGAAAAAACACTGTTTGTGAATAAAAAAATATCTATGAGATAGAGTGTTCAAATGAATTATGAGAAGATAGGTTTTATAGTTTGATTAAAGAAAATAAAAAGAAAAAAATGGTGTCGCCGAACTTGTTTCCTTGCTATAACAAATAACTTGCTACAAGTAAAAAATAAACATTTTACTATTTGAGTTATTTCACCTTAAATTGCTATGTTGATAATCTAAATTGAACAAATACAACTTTTTAGTGTTTGTTAAATCAGTCTAAATAATGCAATGAATTACTTATTTTTCTTTATTCCAATAAACAGTCTAACACATTAATTGCCAATCTGTCTCAAAATTTGAAGATATAAACAAATAACTAGACCGATTGTGAACTGCTATTTAACAATCAAAGATGGCGGTATACGGTTAATCTACCTTAAGAATAATGAACTGCTCCTTTCCGGAGCACCTGAGTTCAACCAAGACTTTGGTCGTATTCGATTGCTAAAATGTTAGTTTTATGTGTGTGTGTGTGTGTGTAGCGTATTGCTGAGTTGGTTGTCTGTTTCCATAAAACCGTCATAAAAAAGCGATAACAAAAATAATGGTATGAAATAAACTTAAAAGGAAAATGAATAAGATAAATTAAAAGGGAAAGAGATTTGACGAGAACAAGATATACGGAGAGTTGGATAGCTTCAATAATACCACCAAACGAACACTATCTTAACAAAAAAGCTTAAACATCTAACACTTGAGTTTTCAACTCTCCTAACACGCCTTTAAGATAACTCTTTTACAGATATATGATTAGAATAAGAACAAATGTAGTACACCTCCGAGTATCAAACAGATTACGAGTGCCTTCTGATTTTTTTTTATTTTAACTGATTAAAACATTAAGATAATATAACAGTAAATATAAATATAGACTTTTGTCATTCCATATTTTTATTTAGTGTTAACGTTTTGGGGTCAACCAGTTCAATAAAAATAAAACTGATTTTAATAATATTAATATGTGTGTTGTATTTGATTAATGTGAATAATACCTGTGACCTAATTAGACACTAATGACTAAAACAACATATTTTGCAATAACAACATCTATTATTCTTCCCATAATCTCCAACGTAGGAATAGCCAGAATAGTAAAATACAAAATGTAGGAATAGCCAGAAGACACCATATTGAGATAGTATAATGAACATAACACGTGAAAAATGTCGTGCTTTTATATATTATTATAAAAATGCAAATTAAAATGTCCACCGTTTGAATAGGTTCTTTTGAAAAATGTTCATATTTTCTTCAAAGATCAAAATATTCAACAAACGTAGTTTTTCACATAAACTAAAAATATTATATTATGTGGAGAGTTTATTTAATTCTTTTTTTTTATTTAAAAAAAACATTCCTGAAAAGATATTTTCTTCCTCCAAATAATCTTCTTAGAAAGTACAATCAACAAAACTCGTCAAATTTAGATACATTGTTTATCTAACGACTAAGGACATTTTGAGGATGCATATGGAGAAATAAAGCGTGTATATATACATATCAATAAGGAGCTATAGGGAGATACAACTACCCACCAAAGACATAAAGACAAGGACGTAAACAAATTAAGGTCCCCGTACGGCTTTGACAATAAGCAAAACCTATACCACAACGTAAATTATCTCATCATAGATACCAGTCTTAAAATTTTACGCCAGCCGCGCGTTTCGTCAAAAAAGACTCATCAGTGACGCTCGAATCAAAAAAGTTAAAATGGAAGAATAGAGTACGAAGTTGAAGAGCATTGAAGATCCAAAATGCCGAAAAGTTTTGCCAAATACAGCTAAGGTAATCTATTCCTTTTTTTATTTATCTTTATTAATATTACTTTTACTGTTAAGTCTGTTTTTTTTTTTAGATATCCATTTGACGTGACTCTGTGCTTATGTATCTCGTCATACTTTGAACGACAAAATTATTTTATTTATTAATATTACTTTTACTGTTGAGTCTGTTTTTTGTGATATACATTTGACGTGACTCTGTATTTATGTATCCCCTCATACTTTGAACGACAAAATTATTTTATGTCTACCTGTGCGAATTTCAAACGCGCAATTTTATGCCAGTACTTAAAACCTTCCATCCTTTATGGGTGGATTTTATATAGATAAATAAAATCGTATAATATAAGCAAAACGAGGATTTTAAATTTGATGTATGCCTTTTTGTGCTTCTTCGTTACATTTGTTTGTTTTTATAGTGATTAAGATGATAACACAATGTTGACTGCTGTACCCCTATTTTTGACATTTTTACCTATTGTGTCTGTTTGTTTTGTTCACGCATCGTTGTCAATATAATGGAATTTGATGCGACTGTCATACAAGTGAGAGGTTTAGATAGCTATAAAACCAGGTTCAATCCACCATTTTCTACATAAGAAAATGCCTGTACCAAGTCAGCAATATGACAGTTGTTATCCATTCGTTTGATGTGTTTGTTTTTTTGATTTTGCTATTTGATTGGGGACTTTCCTTTTTTAATTTTCCTCGGAGTTCAGTATTTTTGTGATTTTACTTTTTTTCTAGGGTACAAAATCCTTTCGAAAAATGTAAAGTTTTGTAAATAGTTGATATATAATTAAAACCATATAAATAATTTTCATGTCAATATAGTAGTTATACAAGGCTCCGAGAAAACAACGACCTGATTCAAGCTAATATCCTTAAACGAAAAATAACAGTGGTGGTCAGAAAAGTATATTAACATATGAAAATAACTGAATCACTGGCATTTGTTTTTGGACTACATTTTACAGTAACCATCATGAATTTATTAAGCGATATGATGTGTCGCCATCGACCTCACTAGCGGTTTGTTTTCGCGGTCTTATATCTGTAGATACCAATATAGTCCCTGCTTTGGAATTTCACCGATTGTGACATTATGACTTAGTGTGGATTAGCATGGCGGATGATACATACTTAGTCTTGTTCCTTTTTTGAGTTCATGCGATTTCCTCAGTTTTTATTCATTGTTTCCTTGATTTGTCTTTTCTAAAAAAAGGTTTACGAGATTTGAACATTGCATGTTAAACTACCTTCGTCCTTATTTGGACAAGTCAAAATGAACCTGGTGCGATCAATCAAGTTATTAGCTTTCAAAGATCCCCCTAAGCTGGGCAAGTGTTCATTCAGTACATGAAACTTATGTTTTAAGGAGTGGACGCATATCATCGATCTGAGAGTAATCGTAGTAACTGAAAACTCGAGCGAATCACAATTGTATCTAAACGAACAAAGCGTTAAACAAACTTACTAAAAAAACAGGTTATAGTTTGGTACGCCAGATGTGCGTTTTGTAGACGCAAGACTCATCAGCAGCGCTCGAATTAAAAGGCCAAATTAAATTCAAAGCTGAAAATAATTAAAAGACGTCATAAAAAACCTGGGAAAAGTAATGACAAGATATAAGTATCGACCGGATGCAAGAAAATTAGTCTCGATAGCAATACAAGTGTAATTATTGTACATCAAACAATGTATAATAAACGAATTATAATAAAATATATATTATATCTATAGTACCGATCAGACAATATTCAAGATCTTACTACAATGTTGATTTGATAATCTCTTAAGAAGGATTTTAATGACCTATATGCTTACACAGATTGTAACTCAATTTACGGTGTCTATAACCATGTCTTAATAACTCACCAGTTAAACATAGATTTTGCAATTAAAAAGGTCAAGGACGTCATTACTTACATGGGCATAGCGAACTAGTTTAGAAATACATCGTAAGAAGTTGCCAAAGAAAAATAACCGTCACACAATTTACATAATAGACACTTACAACATGAAACGAAATGGCTTCTCTTTTGTCGTAGATTTTAGTTAGGAGTTTCCTTTCTAAAACAGAATAATATTATCAAGAAAAGGCAAGTACTGCTAATCATATAAGATGTATTTATAATCAGTTCTCTGGGGGTAAATATCTTCAGTATAGTTCGATACCAATTTGCTTAATGTCTAACTTGTTGACATTCCAGTACCAACATCAGAAATGTTATTCTCAAACCTTACTATAAATATAATCAGTGTGACAAAAAAAGCATCCCTGAAATAGACCGTTTCTATACATGTATGTACCTGGTCCAAACATATATCGAAATAGAACAAGTTTAGTCCATATATTGCAGATTTTTTCGAGATATAATTAAGGAAAATCTCTTGTGTATATTTAATGTATGAGCCTTACATGTAACATGTATATCACTACGTATAAGGCATTTATATGATTATTTAATCTTTTAAGTACCAGTCAGCCACAAATTGTAATTCAATATGCTCAAAGGGAACGCGCTACCACATGACTTAATATTGAATTTAAGTTATTAAAGGTTGACGCGTATTCAGTCGAATACCAAACTGAGTTTCTTTTGAGTACATCACAAAACATTTCAGAAAATAATTCATATTACTGACCTCAAAGAAAAGAGTTTTTTTCCCATACATGTTTTTAATTCATCGTGTAGATCTAAAATGGAAAATATTGTTCAACCTTTTAGCCAAAACGAAGTCTTACTTTGTTATCATAATTGACACGACAAATGTGTCATATGAATACCTTCAAGATGTTGATTAAATGTGTGATGTCCGATGATATTTTATAATAAAATCTCGTCAAATTTTATTTTGTAATGGACCAGAGACTCGAAGAGTCGAGGGTTACTATAGGTGATCTATAATCTATACCATCTATACCAGGACCAATACATAAACAGCCAGTCCATAAACTTATATAAAGAATTTTAATTATTTGATTAAACCAAGAAACTTACCGTGAAGCAGATAGTTATTTTTTAACTTATCTTTCTGCAAAAATATTGATAATATTTCTGAGTTATCATACGAGTACTTAATCTATGCTAATGCAATTCTTTTTATCTAGCAAATATAAAGTAGCTGGGAAGAACAATCAGACGCTTTACCATTTTTATTGTTTAATATCGTTTGCGATCTGATGATTGATCGTTGGAAATGAAACAGTCATATCAATTGAAAGTTATAGATAGAAAGGCTGTAATTATTTCCGTTTTAATTCGTTACAAATACATAACATAATTTTTAACTTTCCTATTTCATAAGTCTCAAAATATAAAAGAAAAAAATCAATCTTATATATCAATACGGCCAATATTTGGTGAGGCGTAAAACATTTACAACTGGAAGTGAATATCCGTACAAGCCCATAAGCGAAAATGATTTTTTTTTTTTTTTTTTTTTTTTTTGCATTCGAACGATAAGATATTTCGACAGTAGTTTACAAGTGTTCAAATCCCGTAAATCAATTTAAAAAGAGACAAATCAAGATACTAAACAAAAACAGAGAAGATTGCATTTACTTCAAAAGGAGTGAGACCGGGTTCGTTGACAAGGAAAGCGTCTCCTCCTTTATATGTATCACCGACTATGTGAATCAATATTAAGTCAAAATGTCAAATCGGGAATAGGACACATTCTGTAAAATAACAGATCGTACGACTTTATTAGAATCTTAAGATCTAAGACCATGAAAGTCCTGTTAACGTTAAGAGCTGATTTGATCATTATAGAATAAGTAATCCTTTAATTAAAATAAAGAAAATATCAAATTGACCATGGACATTTTAATCGAAATTAAGTAGAAAGTATAAGGAACTATATCCTTTTTTACGCATTTTCAATTGCTGCTTTGATTCAACGTCATTGGCCACGTCTTGACAACACCTATTGTTGTGTGACGTCAAAGGAGTGCAATTATCAGATTTATTTCACATGTGAATGTATCGGTTTTTATTTCACTGGGAAATCTCGGTAATTCATTGCAACCAATGTAATAATATCATTTAATGATTAACATTATTTGTACTTATATGCCTTGTCTCATTATACGAAGCTCTGTTAATAACAACACGTGTTCACTTTTATTTCCCTAACATGTTACTATAGTGAGGAATCTCAAAAAATCTCATAAAACATCTAAATCAGATATTTGTAAGCTATTTCAAATTTCAAATACAGGTTTTTCTACAACATTTTACTGCCCTTTTTTCAAATGTGAATTCCCATTCACACATATAGTTTTTGACAGATTAATTTTTGCAGTAAACACACTTTTTTTACCAGTAATATCAAACTAAACTGGAGCATTTGATACAACTTACAAAAAATAAAAAACATTTTGAAGGACAATAAAGACCGACACTGACACTGATTAATACGGCAATTTCGTTAGCAACTAAGACTACGAAGGAAAAAATTGATTTTGGTACTGCCAAAAGAGTTTGTATCCCGTGTAAAAAGAGGCAGAAGATACCACAGCTACATAAAAAAGCAAAAGACGAAGAAAAACAAACAAAATCTCGAGAAAAAAGTAGAAGGTATGGCTTCAATTTTACAAATAATAACCTTGGTTTAATAGAATACTCATAGAAAGCATCAACGCGCAATCAAGGAAATGATAATAGGAAGCGTTTATTTTTTGTATCAACTGGAAGATATATACAGCCGAAACTGGAATGTTGTTGCATGGAAATGAAAAATCCATAATGGGAAGCTAAAAACTTCTGTTGGTCGAAAATTTTAGTTCTCAACTGACCCTCATCGTTAAGTTTAAGAAGTAATTCTTCAAGCAAGCTAAACTGTATTTGCTAACACCGAAAACTGGATCTCGTTAAAGTTTGGCACGTTCTCCGCCCTTGATTATAAATTCAAAAAAAAAGTTCCGGTAAATAGTAATGATAAAAACAAATATAATAAAAACATAACAATCGCACAATGGTTATCATTTTCCTCTTAAAATAACACACAATGAGAGAAGCAGACTATAGGTATTGTATGTAAAACTGGTCCAAAACGTTGCTATACGTATAAAATCCTCCGTACCAACCTCAATTTAATTTTATACTTGCTGTAAACCTCATGATCACTGAACATGTCAATTATCCGTACATGGTAGCAGCTTAATCAGAGAAGCTCAGGGAAAATAATTCAACAAAATCGGTTGATATGCAGTAAATATTAACAATTTTGAAATAAAGTTGCTAGATAAATTCGAACTGACCTTATTACGATGTGAACATTAACTGCGAATACATCAAAAAGACAGCACATACCAGGCTGATTTTCAGTTCAAAATAAACAAAATAATGTAACTCATATAAGAGAAGGTAAAATTGGTATATTTATATTGTTTACATCTGAGTATATGGCCTTCAAAAGTTTAATGTAAGTGAATAATTAAGGATGTTGTGCATCTTATAATAGTGTTCATACTATTGTATTGAGCTTAGAAATATTTGTAAATTTTTAAATTAAAGACAATTTTGTATTACACAGTTATGGTGGGTGCAAATAAATTATGCTCTTTAATATGTATAAAGAGTTTTGTGGAATAAACAATCTTTGTATACATAAATTCCCCAAAACGAGAAACAAAATATCATCTTTTTAAAGCATTAATTTGAATCTCTGCACTCCTCCACCCCCTCAAAACAGTTTAAAATCTTTAAAATGGACAATGATATTATCAAAAAGAAAATTTAAGGTACACCTTTTTACGTTCCTGAGATGAAGGCGTGTTTTAGTTGACCAAAACAGTGATTTGAAAGCAAAACCATTTGATGCATCTTCTTGCTTCGGATTCCATTATGTTTATATAATTAGGCTACAAATTGACATAATAACATTAAAAATTCACAGTACCAATTAAAAATATATAGATAAGTGATATACCTTTTATGAGCCAAAACAACACAGTATGTGTGTTTGAGCTTCATCTACTAAAAATATTAAAACATGAGATGAATTTTTTACTTGTTTATTTTTTAAATGTTCTTTCACTCATTTTTTTAATTGAAATTCAGGCATATTAATTATTCATTCATGAAATGTACTAACAACAAAGAAAAATAGGACACACCGTTCTATAACACGCTCTTATTTTTTATTGGAAATATCTTTAGATTCTGTATGTAAATGATTATTTGCCAATTTTTTTTAAATATGCAGCAAATAGTAACATTTTCTTTAACTTCAGTTTAACAAGCTTCTTATGCAGTTATTTCGATAAATATTGAAAATGATACATCATGTATTTGTATTCATGTCTCAAATAACATAGTTAATGAGATAATGTCTTTAAAACTTACGGTTGTGGTTTAGCAGTAACTTTTAATCAGTATGGTTTCTTGTGTAATGTGTAAACAAACTATTGATTGGGTCGCCTTTATCATATGAACAGTCACTTTTTATTGTTCTCGCGTCATCGGTTTTCTTGCTGATATGGTTTCCTATATTTCAATTTCGATGTGATAGATGCGTTAAACATTGTCATTTAACTTTGAATTATTTAGTTAGATTACATCATCTATATAACAGAACCTTAAGTTAAAGGTCAAGGATAGTGCTAGATTCTTTTGGTTCATTCTGAAAAGCTCGTCTGAAGTCAGCCTCGTATAAATAAAAAAACATGAAGGTAGGGAGGGTATCACAGTTAGTTCCCATAGGAATGCCGATTGTTTGTTGAAAAGTCCTTCAAACGCTAAAAAATATGTTGCCAATAAAATATTTTTTTATAAATCTCGATTATGTCAGATTCAGATATATTTTATCTAATTAGAGCGGGGTTTTTTTTTACAAAGTATGATAAATCACTTCCTAAAACAAAATATTTGTTTTTTTCGTTGGCTATTCTTTCTTATGGAACAAATTTGGGGCAAATATTTTAATCTTTCTTCCTAGTAACCCAATTTGAACTGAAACGATCTGAACAGCTCTTAAAAGATTGAATAATAAATTATGAAGTCCTGTTCAGTATTTCAGTCAATTTTCAGGCTTAACCACTGTGGTAAATTAGTACTGTTCAGACATTTCTCTTGTAGTCAATTAAAATCTGTTCAGTCTTAGTTCAGACTGTTCAATAGCTGTTATTTATCTGTATACAACAACATCATACTGAATTGTCTAAAAAGCGTCGAACAGCAGTGAATTTAATGAAAACATGAAAATTAACTTAAATTCTTAACAAGACTTTTAAAAAAATGATGATAAGATCAGAATCACCACCATTTAAGACTGAATGAACTAGTGTCTAAAGTTTATGATGAGAAATAATAGTGTAAATGTACCTATTGCAAGCTGAAAGAGACTTTGCTTATGTGTTCTCTAACAGATCTTTGGTAATTTTTTAGTATCAACATCTGATTCATACCGTCCCAGAATATGTTGTTTCGCTGTTACCATGAAGCCCGGTTTGGATTACTGATAATACAGATGTTAATAATTTGAAAGTAGATTTTTTATGGTATTTGTCAGATTATTCAATATAATGTTGTTTGCAAGGACTTTGGATATCAATTACAGTGAAGGAATATTTGATTCTGTATGTTTTTCTTGAAATTCCAAACGAACTTAAAAAGACCTATGACTGTTCAGGATTGATTTCCTCTTCTTTTGGTGAGTGTCGTGGGAGTATGTTTAGCTTCTCCAAGTTAATTGTCAACACAATTTGTATACCTTTATCAAATAGTTGTGTGATTTACAACGATATTGTTAGGGACTTTGTTTGCAGGTACAACGACATTTTTGTCGTGGCTGTAGGATAGGTACTTAGCGACATTTGAATGTTTGAAGACAGATGTAGGATGACCCTTCTTAGATATAGACCAATGTAAAAGAGAGGCAAAAAGATACAAAGGAAGCAAACAAAATTCATTAGTAGAAGACAAAAACAAAACCATTAAAAAATTAACGAATAACGACAAAAAGAAAAACAACAGCCAATCAGTCTATTTCAACTCAGTAAATATGAATTTTATGAGTAATTTAGAAGTTAAAATGTAAATCTTTATTACTATCGAAATTATGCTAAAATGGTAATAAATGTTTTAAAGTAATTTCAAAAATGCATCATAGAAAAGGATATAAAAGGAAAAAGGTTTAAATATTAATAAGATAGTCAGATATTACATTTTGTGTTGTAACACGTCATTAAACTGTTGAGATAATGTTACCAAATTACAACATCATTTCAACAAATGAATAAAAATCTCCTATTTGTAATTAACTTATATTTAATTAACTTTAACTATGATATAACTATTGTGATATTCCATATACAGTGATAACATAAGACAACTTTTTTTTATCAAAGTTGACCATGGTGTTTCTGATACAAATATACACAAATAAATATTTTTTTTTAAACTATACTTGAATTTAATTGATTACTCCCCTTGCCATTCAGTATATGACTTACATGGATAATACAGAATCGTGATTTGTTTCTGAATTGTTTTATCGATGTTCCAAGACTCAGTTGTCTTAAGTGTTATATCTTAATTGCATTCTGAAGAATGATAGAATTTCAAATAAAGTAATTTGGTGTATTTTTATATTTTGTTATTTTTTATTTTGCAAAAACTAGTATATATTGTCAACATACTTGCAAACATTTCAACTATTTGTAAGATGAAGCAAATGTTGAATTTGTTTAAATAATATTTCAGATTAAGAAACCTAATAAATGTATATCATAAAGTTGTACAAGTATGCTAAAATTGTACGTGCTTCTTATGTTTCCGATCGTCTGTAGTCAAACATTCATTAATGTTTGTATACTAAACGCAAGATTCAATTTATTGGTACACATGGATGATGGAAATTATTCTCATATATAATACTGAATCCATATCAACTGTATATATAAAGAGACGTCTTTATCTTATTTTTGTCAACATTTGCCCTTTATTTTATTTCTTCTCTATATAAAGAATTAATGACTCTCTTTAATGGCATATGGCATTAATGAATGCAATCAGAATTTATCTTAGGAGTTGTTCCATGTGAAAATAAAGAAATAATATAATCACTTGTGTGGGGTTCCTGGGGATAGAAAAAAGAATTGAGAAAGAGTTAAGAATTGCATTGTTCAAACTAACCCGGAGTCGTTATATTCCGCTGCTGTGCTTTGGTTTCATTATCGCGATTTAGAGATATAGATCACGTGGACGGCCTGATTTATTAAGGTTATGTATTAACATATATAATTTAATAGATGTCTCTATTAATCACGTTTAAAAAACCTTATCTTGTCTGCTGTATATTATTACAATATTTTCGCTTGCATTAATCAATTGGAATATTCATTTGATGATTGAATATGATTCGAGTATTGTTCGGAACAAAGTATTCCAGTTTATGACAAATTTTAGCCGAAATAAACACAGTGTGCTTCTTTTAATATGCTGCATCGCCTACATTGTTATTTCGTTATTATGAATCAACAGATACCCTCAAAAGCCTCATTGTTAGAAATAACAAAAAAAAACTCTTACAAATGCACAATACCAATAAAGGTAATTAAAATATAGGCAATTAATTATTTATTATCAGAGACTAGCTTAATAGTTCATTAGCGGGGGAGTATATGAATTAGATTTATTGCTTTGTTACCAATATTGATCAAACATTCTTTTTCCAATTATTTAGTTGTAAATTTCCTGATATTAATGGAATTGCTGCATAAAGAATCAAACGAACACTGTTGTTTTTCTATTTATATTTACACACAAAAGTTCATAGGTTGTAGTTCTTAGTTGATTATTCAACTTATATAAAATTGTATACATGGGTGACTTTTTTGGTATATTTGAAAGTAATTCAAGAAACTCGTTTCAAACGCGTGCACTTAGACATTTGTATCATCAGTTAATCTTACACATGTTCTATATTTTTTTCCGTAAAATGAGCAGTTCTATTGGAATTTTTACGATATTGGTTAGTATAAAATTATCATAACATACAGAGTACACTAAATCTAATATTTACCTTTACAAGATAATTCACTTTAATAGTTGTATTGTTTTATCTTGAGATTCAGTCAATGGTTCGTATGTAGAACTTTAAATATCAGGAGTAAATGTCATATGAATCATTCTTGTTGAATGCATTTCCTGGTTCAGAAAATACATTTCCAGTCATGCAAAAATTCATTGCCTCATATCTGGAATGCTGATTCTTTTTTTATGTAAACGAATACAAAGTGTGTCTGCTTGGTGTAATATCATAAGCCATAATATGCTTTATGCGTCCGATTGGCTTTTTTCGAGATTAAAAATACGCTGTAAAGTAAGATCTCACATGTTTATACCCGGAAGCAGGATAGCAATGTCATATTAGAAGAGCATAATATCCTGTATTCAGAATGGAACCAAAACGTCAGTATTGCTACATTTTTATGCACTTGAAGTACATACAATGTATACTAACAACCCACCAAACAATGATTTATATAATTGCAACAATAATTTATCACTGACAAATAAAAACATCACAGGTACATTTTAAGGATTGAGCTATGAAAATGAGTTCATGGTTGATGCTTACAAGGGGAAAGATATATAAACTTATTCCGAAATATTTTTTTAGGGATTACAATAAATCTCTAGACTGACAAATAATTACACGTTCTCTCTGAATGAACCTGGGATTAATTGTTTCCACTCATTTTGCTAATTTACTGTAACATATATACATATATAATTTTATTTGGTTCTAATTGAAAGTTAGTAAATTTGTCGCAGTTCTATTTTATGTTTATGCATAAATGGAAAGGTGTAGCTGTTCTTGTTCTAAATCTAAAAAATAATGATATGCCCTTTTGTTAAAATTGAAGTTTTTGTCAATTAATATACGAAAACAATTATCAAATTTTAAGCAACCAATCAAGATATAAAAGATCGTTAAAATTTACATGACCAAAATCAATGTAATTCTCTGTTTGTTACCATGTTATTTAAAGTACACATGAGTCTTAGGATACACCATTTATTCCTCGTATCCAGGAACGGTCCATGATGTATCATATTATCAAAAGGTACCTCAAATAAAATCTATTTTCAAAAGATAACTGCTTAAATTGAAAATTGCACTTTCATCAATGGGTTTATTATCAGTGTTTAAGTGCCATACTCAAAAGTCATTCATGATGCATGATGAAAATGAATAGACCGTCTGTTCAAAAACAAAAATAACAGTAAAAACAATGTGAAATGTTTGTTTTCATTAATAAAGTTGTTACATGTTACAGTACTTTGGGACAGACAGGAGTAATAACAAACCTTTCTTATATTGTCCGTTTATAAATTCAGAAGTTATTAAGAAACTAAGCTTTCAACTCCTTCGGGCAAAGTTGATCTTAGAAGGATTTGGCTGTCATTTTATGCCCCCTTTTTGATCATACAGCTTTTCAACTGTTTTTTTTTTATTCTTATACATCCTTGCCTTTCAAATATTTGGCATTTAGCGTTCATAATGAAGTAAAATCGAGAAAAGCGCTTCGGACGCATAAAATTTAAAATGTGTTGTTTTAAATTTTTGAGTTAATTTGAAAATATTCAGTAAACTGAAACAGGTTAAAGCCCTTTTTCCATCAGGAAATGAAGTGAAAATAAAATTGCAAAAAAGTCCTTTCCTGTGCTATATGAAAACAAGGGTGAATTATCGCACCAGTATTGCCTCGCACATAATGATACGGGTCAGTTTGTCAGTGTGCCAACTAAAACTATGAAATGTTTAAATTATCCTATATAACCTTGAATAACAGAAAAAGTGAAACCGCTAAATGTATATGCATTTGATGGCTGTAAAAGATCATTCATATAAATATTTAATCTCTATAATAAAAGTTTTACATTCGGTGACGTAGGAAGTATCGATAAATATTTTATAACCGTATCGATAGGGAATATTCTTCAAGTCATAATAATAAAATTTAAATGATGATCGACCTGGAGACGGAAAAGGGCATATGATTCCTGCATTTGACTCATTGATATATCTGCATCAGGAACGTTCATACCCAAAAAGTGATGTATAACTAGATAAACACTAACAGATTTATTTGATGAAAAGGAGCCTGCAAAAATGACAAACCATATCTAAGGTTACCTTTACCTAAGGTTTCGTTCTTTTTAAATTATGTCTCAATTTGTCATTTAGAATTTAATTGCAAATTCTGTTATACTAAGCTGATGATACCATCAGGAACTTTCAGTCCAACAGCAGCGGTATCGACCCGCTGTAAACGTGTAAAAGAGTTGAGACATGAGTGAGAATTTATCACCTAACCTTTAATTCAATATATCTAACTCCGTGAATTCGTGAAAAGTCAAGTTATGTGATAAAAAAAAAAGCCTTATATAAAAACATTTTGACGCCAGATACTGTTTTGGGGACAATAACTCATATTTAAAACATCGGCTTTACATCAAGGGACAACCCTTACATTATCAACTTCAAACAGGGTTTCAAATGAGATAACCTCATCAATCAAATCAAGAAGTCAGATGTTTACAAATGTAATTTTTTTAGATCTTGATTTGAAGAAAGCATTTCTTGTTTGAAATCTTATTGGAGATGGAATCATTTATTGAGTTAAAGCCTTGTTGATCCTTTACTCTTAGTTCTACAAAAATAAACCAGTCGTGAAGATGAATTGACTTAGGAGGTCATGTTTCTGTTCCTAGGTACATAAAAGAATCTTAACTATTTCATTCGTTCAGATCAATGTTCTTGTTTTCTTTTTTCTTTTTCTTTTTTAATTGAACGCCTACATATATTCGAAATCTTATTGTAAATGGCAACATATACAGTGTTGATTTTCATCAATGGTCAGTATTATACAAATATAGTTTTAAAAATGTACTTTGATAATCAATTATTCATTAGGGTAACAGAGCGTATGTCTGATGTGAAAACCCACAAATAAAACCTCATTTATCTTAAGAACTATCATGTATATGGTTGAATGTATAAATAACCAGTATTATAAGGTGATTAAATTATTTCAATTAAACTTCAATTATACGTTTGATGACCTTTTAAATGATGGTAGACGTTTTCCTGCGGATATTTATATTGACCTGTGACATTTTTATTCACCAAGTTACTAACTTTATACAACAATTTTGAAAAGTATGGAAGTCCTGTCTTTGAATTTAGTACAATGAAACCCACATGATATCAACAGATTTGAATTGTATTATTTAAATAGACATGACAGAAATAGCATCACGTGGCTTGCACGTAGCTTGAACATTCCGCGTCTCAACTGGATAAGTGCCAAATGGGGAATATATACTGAAGGTTTCAAAAGACGGTTACCCGGACTTAAGCATAAAATACATTTTTTTATCGAAAAATATTAACTTTGTGATATTATTTGATTTAAACATAGACGTTCGAGAAAACAAACTTTCAGATATAGGAATTCTCTATTTTTTACTAGTTGTTTAGTAAACATTGTACATGCTGAAAGTTAAAGCAAAATCTTACAGTCACATTGCATTGTAGTAAAACTTGACTTTTTTAATTTGCCTTGCTAATGCAAGTAACAGAGATACTTTCACTTTTCGAGTATTTTATCTACCCATTTATAACGTAATTAAAAAAGTAAAACAGAAATACCAACAACAAGGTCAACTGAAAAAGGGATAGTCTGTAAACACTGACAAAATCATACGTTCGACTTTATCAACCAATGATTGAGTATTTTCTTATATTTATAAGAAATATATTATCTTTTGATCGTTATCAAAGAACGTAAGCTTCAAATAGAATGAGTGTGGAGCTACAATACAATATATTTATCGAGCATCAATCTTGTTAAATTGTACAAATTGAATGCATTTTGGATTGCACAATGTGATTTAAACCAAATTTGAAACGTCTGAACATAATTATTACGATTATAAAACATTTTTTGGTCGATTTCTTGGGGTGAATTTTGTAGAGTTAAAACATCTTTCCTGCAATCAATGCGGATCTGTTTCGTCTCTTTTCGGGCAATATTCAACATTTATCTTCAAATCGACACAAGTAAAATACGTCTACTGAACACTCTGAAAATGGACCATACATATCGCATTGCCCGCAAGCCTAGTCTCTGTTTAGTACAGAATTATCTATATACTTGCAAACACCAGAACAATACTTTATAACTACCTGATCAGATGTATAAGATAAAACCTGATAAAAATGGGGAAAATAAAAGTCATAAATCTAATAAAAACCAAGACCAAAAAGAAGACAACGAAAAGACAAACAAACAGTCTAGAAAACACTACACAGAAAATAAGAGAGTAAGCAGCACGAACCAAACCAAAACTCATCGTACCGGAAGGGTTAGCAATTGCAAAATCTATTTGACAAGTGCTGTTGATTGTATGTAACAAAAGGTGAATTGGTAAAGATAAGTTATTAAAAATTGCAACCAGACTTTTAAGCGAAACCATGTAGGATATCGGGAGAAGAACTGATTTTGATTTTGTATATAGATAGATACACTAAGTAGTATTTGTATTGTGGTCCTGTCATGTGATGTTGTCGTTTTGATGTTTTGTTTGACGTTGCCATAAAAGCGGGAGGTTTGGCATGCCACAAAACCAGGTTCAACCAACCATTTTTTTCTTAAAATGTCCTGTACCAAGTCAGGAAAATGGCCATTTTTATATTATAGTTCGTTTCTGTGTGTGTTACATTTTAATGTTGTGTTCTTGTTGTGTCGTTGTTCTCCTCTTATATTTGATGCGTTTCCCTCAGTTTTAGTTTGTAACCCGGATTTGTTTTTATCTCTATCGATTTATACTACTGTTGCCTTTATTTAGTACCTCTTCTAAAGAAGCAATTAAACCTAATAGTCAGTCATCTTTCTCAAAGGTAATTGCATATCAAACTTTGTATGACTATTAATTGGTATAGCTATTTACAGAAAGCTTGAACAATGGCTTTACAGGGGTTTCCATTGTATTCGCACTTTTCATTGACAATAGACTATTTTCATATAACCGACTTATGACTTTGGATTATATAATTTTTTGACAGGTTACCTACTATGTGGTAATCCAATATATAATCGGTGCAATTTTGGGGGAAAGTTGACTGTTTTCCCATGGTTTTGTCATGTATAGATAACATTAAACAGGTAATCCCCCCCCACCAAATTGTACCGATTATATGTTGGATTTTACTTCTTTTGGTTGCTCTTACCTGACAGAGTACCAGGATGTCCTACCACAGATCAGGTAACCTGTCGAAAAATATTAAATTCTGGAGTCAAAAGTCGGTAATATGAAAATAGTCTCTTAATACATTAGAATACGTATATGTATATTATGTATGCTTATACCATAAAGTGATCAATTATTCTTATATCCGCTGGACTATATGTATTATATAAAGAATGAGAAAGCGTCAAAGGGCAACTAAAAGCTATAAGTCCAATACAAGCAGGCAACACCATGTCCAAAAACAAATACGACGAAAAGACAAAATGTATGCACAAAACACTACACACAAACCTTAACCTAGTGAGTAACACTGAAAACACCAATAGCCGGTGATGAACTCGCGTGCTTTGGAACGGTCAGTTATCTTAGCCCTCTAATTACACTAGCCGTGTTACATTTTACATTGATGGGTCATATCCAGTTGATAGGCTTCTTACAATAATTAAAGATGCATTTATTTTCGTCGTTACCAATTTTCGTGAATTAGGGTAAAATTGTATTTTCTTAAGTATTTGATTTCATGATTTTGTCAAAGTCTGCATACAAGACCATAGACAATGTGTACTTCGTTAAACATTCAAATTCATGGTTTATCTCTACCGACAAAATCCACGAAAGATATCGAATCCACAGTAAAGCGGATTGGTAAATAAGAATAAATAAATATCTAAAATAATTTTGTACAATTTGGTCGTGTGTTTGTTACAAAGTCATGCCTGTTTTCCTTTTCAATTGTCCTGTTTCAATTAACCTTTCGAAAATGGTTCCATTTTATTTATTACTCGACATTTTCAGGAACTCAAAACGTCTGAAAGCAGAAACCAGACGTCTTGTATAAAGTGAAGTTTTTGGTCTTCCTTGTTATCAGTTAATTTATCATTAACTTGTGTTTATTTTAGAGACCTCCTAGAAATAAATCCTTAAGGAGATGGAAGAGTCTGAGCTAATTACCCTTAATCAATACGGAGAATGTTGATGAGACTTTTATAGTTAAAATATTATTACTTCAGCCGTATTTTATAAGTTTGTTATAATTGTTTTGCTAATGATAATCTGTTTTATTCTTATTTTACTATTAGCTCAGTATGATTATCTTATAATTACAATTAATTTTAATTGTAAGCTGTTACACATCTACTTTAAATTAATGATGCATGATAATTATGTTGTCAAAACAATTTGTTACTGTTTACTTAGGCTATAAATGAATATATATTATAAAATTGATTTGCCTAAGTTTTTTTTCTTAACATTCTGAAGGAGATATAAATGTACTAAGTATTCATTTAAATGTATAGGTTATGGTATCATTTGTGGGATACATGAGGGTTCCATAGAGGGTAAAGATACAACATAGTTGACCCCTTAAAATTGCAAAAATAGTAAAACACTATCAAAATCATTTCAGTTCTGATAATACAATCAAGCCATCTAGGAAATGTCGGTTTTAAGTGTATTGTGACGTCATATACATGTTGAAATGACCATTAAAGCCACGTTGTGTTACCACGTTTTCGTCGGTATCAAAATTTTGTGAAATAAGTTTACTTTCAATTTTTTTAATCAACACTGTCTTTTTCGTTTGTACTTGCATAAACAACAAGACGGTTACCACATGTGGAGCAGGATCTGCTGACCATTCCAGAGGACCTGGTTTTTAGTTGTATTCGTTTTGGTCATTCTTTAGTTTTCTATGTTGTGTTTTGTAAACTGTTGTTTGTCTTTTGGTCATGTTTGTTTTGTTTTTGTTTTTGTTTTTTTATGAGTTCGATTATCCCTTTGGTATCTTCCGCCTCACGTATTTTTATAAGTTTGTCTACATCAGTGTTGTCGATAACATGTAAGTGTCTGCTTGTAGAAGCATGGTTGCAAAATGACCTTTGCAAATAATTTAAATTCCGGGAAGACTTTCTTGGTATCATATATAATGATTCGATAATTCTTTCAAATACTTCTTTTATCGTGCAACACAAATTGTTTATTTGGAATATTAAATAAGTGCAGATGTGAGATCTCTCTTAGAATTTGTTTTAAGGTATACTAAGAGACTCTGATTTCCCCTTCATTACGAAAATCTATCACTTAAAATCCTTCAGCTGTTCCAAAGACGTAATTCTGTAAGATATTGATTATTTTGAATTGTGTGTAACTTTTAATTTAGGATTTCAATTTTTTTTTAAAGTCTATTAAGAAAATAACTACGAAAACAGTCTAAAGAGCCTAATTTTATGTATAGACATCAACATGATATGAACCAAATCCTAATTCAAACAAACAGTTTGCTCCAAAACAATGACGTCAATTAAACATTTGTTTGGTTAACCGTGACTTATACATGTTATATTTTGTTAAGTAGAAAAACTAGGTAAAAAATAAGCCAATTTTGACCCAATAGCACAAAATTCTGACATTTCATTGTTGAAGTGTCTGTCCAAAATAATATCAGATCCATTTATCATGTTATTGTGCTATTGTAATTTTTTTTTTCTGTAGAGTGTCTATATCCCATTTTGTTTTTCTTTGTTGACAAAGTTGTTTGTTTTATAGTGATTAAGATTAAAAACACAGTATTGATAAATTTTTGACATTTTAACCTATTATGTCTGTTTGTTTTGTTCGCACATTGTTGTCAATATAATGGAATTTTATGTGACTGTCATAAAAGGGAGAGGTTTTGCTAGCTATAACACCAGGTTTAGTCCACTATTTTCTACACAAGGAATGAATATGACAGTTGTTTTCCATTCGTTTGATGTGTTTGATATTTTGATTTTTCCATTTGATAAGGGACTTACCGTTTTGAATGTTCCTTGAAGTTTGGTTTTTTGTTATTTTACTTTTTATCAATATTATTTATATAAAACTGAACAGATTGAAGAGTGTTAATACTTTTGCAATGTAAGGGGCCAAATGACATGTCTCTTATCGTCAATCATAAGGAGCTGTTTAAACTATTGCCAGCCGTCGTCTTGGAATTTCTACTATATAGAGAAAAATTAAAACACTAACAGTCTAAAGTTGGCATTTCTCATTCGTAATTATATAATCTATCTAAACTTATGTCTCATGTTTTCTTTAAAAATACCGTTACTTTCTGTTCTACCCTGTTCAAATCTATACTAAGACTTGTTGTCTATATTGCGCTATCATTTTAGTAAATAAAAAACAAAAATACTTAAAGAACTTTCAAATGGCAGTACTATTGTCTGTAATTGAACTATGAATAACTTATCGGTCGTATCGAGGTTATATTTATATTGGAACTGATACATTTTATGTCATTAGAAGAAGACAAATTACATCCTTCACTTCTATATAAAGAAAGTAGTATATATTGATGAATCGTGGAACATGCATGCCTACATGCGTGTATAGTATACGATAGGAATTGCATAAAGTCCATGTTAACAATATTCAGTTTTAGCAAAGATTTTGGAGTAATAATTCATGACGTAAAAATGAAAAGCAATTGTTTATCAATTGTATTGCTGTTCTTTATCTTGAAATCAAAGTAAGACTTGAACATTAAGCACTGTAAAGCTCATACCACCTCATTGCAAATTCAAGGCGGCCCTAAATTTTATCACTAATGCGGAGTAAAACTCTGCTGAGTATCGATAATGCTACTTGTGTGTACTGTACAAAAACTACAAATATAGGTTATATCAATAAATTGGAGATAACAGGAAGGAAACTTTTTTTTAAAATCTGTAATAATTGACTGACTCGTAGTTACGTGTACCTACTGTTATCATTCTGGAATAATTTATATCTTTGTTATCTGTCCGTTCTTAAATTACATGCATTACATAGAGTTTAAGGAATAGGCTGTTTTTTAAACATACTGTATCTACCCTACGCGTAAATTGGAAAATTTGCAGAATTGGCTTTACGAAGAACCCATCCTAGTTACTCTATACTTTATTGTGCTTTATTGTATTTTCTTGTTTGACAAAACTATGTAATAACAAGAAAGCCATTACCCTTTCACTGCAATCAAAGCTTAAAGGCATTTGGCTACCTGCAGAAAATTAAGCTAACAATAGTTCTTTATATATGAGTAATTCACCAACTGAGTTATAACTTTTATGATTAAAATATATACCATATCTCAATTATGATATATCATTAGTCCCAATCGATTTTGTATACGAGTATTATATTGCAACCTGTAAATATATGGGGAGCTAATTTTATCACCTTTTATATCAATATCCGTGCAATATTAAACCCACAAGAGAAATATTTTCTCATTTGCGAATCAAACAAATGAAAGAATACAAAGGCCGCTTCGAAGGTATGAAACCGTAAAAGAATCGCCAACGCATTACATGTATACCGGAACTGAATCCTGCTCATGCATTGTATATATGAAGCAACTGATCAGGAACAATAATTTCTTTAAGAAATTTTCCAACTCAAAATATTTACGGAACTTACATTTAATTGTTTCGAAGAATGTATTTCAATTATAAAAAGGTAAGTGATAATTTTACTTACTTCTACAAAATATGTTGACGACTTTATGATAAAATAAAAAGTAAAACTTTAACCTGATTTTTCTGCTTTTAAAAAAGCACTTATAATCATCTAAAGTTCATATATTTTTTCCATGAATTACACGAATATCTGTTATTTAGTAGAAAAAATTTCCAATCAATCACATTTATTTAATTTTTTTTGTCTTTTGTGAATGATTTTTATAAAATGATTCTTATTGAATGTTTTTAGTAGTAATGTTTGGATCGGTTCCCTATGATGTGCTCTGGAGTTATGTCATCACTAAACTATTATATTTTGTAACCTTTTGCATATATCATATATTTGCAAGTCTTACATTTCTAGACGATTTGCCTTGATAAGTTTAAATAGTGACAATCATTACAAGGAAACTTAAATTATATCATGAGATTTATAAGTTGAAAATCGTAACCTCTTACATGTCACTACAAAATACCAAAGGCGGGGAGGGGGCAATCAGAAACCTTCAGTTCAATAAAAAGTTAAGTGGTCAAAAATAAAAATGACGAAAAAACGAGCTTTAAATTAGTAAGCTTCTCTTACCCCTTCAAATAATGCAAATCATGATAAAGTATAAATCACTTAAGGAAGGCAAAGTTCTTTTTTGATGTCGCTGAGACGTAAAATATATACCGAAACAGATATATTTGATAACACATTGTCATGTCACAAACAGGTTATGACATAACTAATATATGAGCAACATTCTAACTTAAACAGACACTTTTCTCACACCAACATCACTGCATAAGACGTTTTGTTAGCAAAATACACGTTTTGAATTATCTCAAAATATAAATCACAAGATCCCAAAATGGAATTATCTTTTAGTTCAGTTTTTATACAAGGCCAAAATCATATCTTATCAGACAAAAGTAAAACTATCAATACTGAAATATGAAGGACTAAGTTTTTGGACATCTGATTATCGTCATACTACTTTTTTTATGTGAGTTCAAATTGCAAAAACAAAACACATCATCATATCGATCATTTTCGCATAAGTAAAAAATATTTAAAAATAGCGTTTGGCTAGGAAGTGAGCTTTATTTGGTAAGTAGCTGACAAACTTAAGATCCCCATACCTTACTCTAGGATTAGTTGTCGTAGAGGACTAAGTTGACCTAACAATATAACGTTGTCTGTAAGGACACTCATACATGTACAGGTTTTTCATCTTTGCTTTCAATTTCAATGGATTATAGAACAGACCTATGATTGTTCAGGATTTGCTCTTTGGTAAGTGTCGTAGGCATATATGTTGAGTTCCCAAGTTTTTTTTTGTGTAATTTAGTTTACACACAAAACAATGTTATTTTGGGACTTTATCTGCGGGGACAACAACTAATTTGTCATCGAGATTAGATAGGTGTTAAGCAATGTTTTCGTCTTTAAATAAATATGGACAGTTGGATAAACTCTGGAGTTAGGAATGCAACGAAACTTAAAGAAATACGGGTCATATATTTCCATTTACTTCTACTAGGGCAATGCCAATACTTGGGAAAATGTTAGTTCCACAACTTATCATCCGTCATTGGTCATATAAGGGCTTTCTTACAATTTGACGAAAGGTACGCTTGACGAATTATACGTTATGCCCCTTTGAGAGATCCTTCATTTGACTTTTGAATTCCCTTTTTATGACATTTTTATGTAATCTTATTTAAGCAAGGCTTTCCGGAACTTCGTCGGCGTATTGCCCAAATGTTTGCCTGTTAAGGACCATCGCTCAACAGGCAATCACACATGTCCAGCTTGAATATTCGCTAAACATAGGCTCTTCAAAAGAAAAGTTAATCTTAACATAAAAGATTGGGCCCAATCACGTGGCCACCCCAAACGACTACATCTTTGCATTACTTAACCTAACAGAGTACCAAGGCAAATATATTGGATATCTATATGCGTTAATATTTTCAAAAAACTAATTCAATAAATAAAGGCAACAGTAGTATATTCCGCTATTCGAAATTCATAAATCGATTGAGAAAAAAACAAATCCGGGTTACAAACAAAAACTGAGGGAAACACATCAAACATAAGAGGAGAACAACGACACAACAGAAACTCAACACTAAAATGCAACACACACAGAAACGAACTATAATATAACAATGGCCATTTTCCTGACTTGGTACAGGACATTTTAAGAACAAATGGTGTTAATTAATGACTACAAAAAAAAATCAAGTGACAGCTATGGTTATGTCACGTGGGTTATGTGGTGTATTTGAAAGATCTTCCTTAATGATAAGTTTGCAATTATTAAAGTTTCTTTCTGACATTTATTGTTTTATGTTCAAATGGTTTGATGGGATAAAGTGGTCTCTGGATGTCTACATACCCTAGGATTATTCATCCGGATTTCTCTAAATAAATTTTATTCTTGTGGTGTCATGAGGAGTTGATTATTTTAAAGTTTAGGACGACGACGGCAAGTAATGGCTATGGATGAGCTAAATGGATACAGTTCCTTGCATTGAAATTTTTACTTTATTTACTTCACAAGTCGATCATAAATAAAGAATTATATAATTAAACAATTTGACAAAACATATTCAACTCGACACAGAAAAAGCAAACCTGATTATCCATGCGCTATGCAAATTTGCGTATTTATGTGCATGGTCACTCCTTGATTTGTTTTGATTTTTTTTTTTTTTTGGCATTTGATTTCTTGGTTAGATTATTTTATAAATCTAGAGAATATTTGCTTTATGACCAAAATGTATCATACCACTGACACACTAACTTTGATAATTTGTCAATGTGCAGCCTTATGAATTTCGTGTTCTAGTGGTGAGTTTGGGTAAAGCAATCATCTACCTGGTTTTGTTTTTTTTTTTTTTAAATGTGCATGTACTTTGACAAAAATTAAGGGAAGGTAAATGAAGGGAAACCTCACATTATGTGGATATCATGAAGTTTATGAATTGGTTGACATTTAAAATTGATTGATTGGTGTTTAACGCCACTTTCAACACTTTTGTCTATTTCGTGGCGGCCAGTTTTAATTGTTTAGGAAGCCGGAGTGCCCGGGGAGAATCACCGAGCTTTGGTATGAAAACTCATTAATAAGACATGTAAAAAGAAAAATATCACATTACTTTGACTGTCAGTTATTTAATAATATTAACCGTACCAATTTTATTGTACCAGATGCGCATCTGGACAATGAATGTCTTTCTGTGATTAATTTGTTTGTAAGGAAGATGATAAAGCAGTTTAATTACGTGCGATTCCAAAGAAACCATTTGAGTAAAGCCTCAGTCACACATCAGGATTGTTACCAGCGTCCTTGATATGACCATTCCCGATTAAAAAGTGTCAAAAGTCGGAACTAGATTATGTGAGTTGTGGCTTGAAATGTGTAAAACCTTTGTTTAATCACGACAACAATCAGATATTGTTCAGGAAGAGTCCCGATTATCCCGTTCTTAATCTGATTCTGATCTTCATTTTATCTTTTGCATGGTAAAAAAAAAGACCAAATATGTCCCAACAGCGTCCCGATTTTCCTATATGAGATCAGACAGTGGACCGACTTAGACATTGTTACAGTTTTGATCCGACACAGCAGAATCTGTAACGACATAGTCACGATTGTAATCCGACTTGGCAAAATCGGATGAGTTTCCCGATTGTTACGCACGAGACGCACCTAACTGTTGGAGTGCTTGGTCGACCTATCCGACCATCCGATTCTAAAACGAACGTATACGACTTCGTTCAGACAATGATATGGGATATGAAACTCCAGATTTTCGTAATGCTGTCTGCTCTTATGCAGGTACCATAATCGGTTATGTGTGACCGCCGCATTATACGCGAATATCCGTATATTTTTAATTTTTTGATATTTGAAAATAAACCTTGGTTTATTATTTAATGAGATAATGTTATATTTTAGATGAGAGTACTTCCATAATTCGAAGAATAATTCATATTTGTAAACCTAAATGTGACATTTTACATCCTTATTTTTTTCCAGGTTTCTAGAAGATAGGACATTCCTTACCATCGCCAATGATTGAACTATGCACATACTCACATTTGTATGGGTAAGTTTCTTCTTTTAATTTTTTATGTGATACCATAAAACAGCTAGAATATTATATAATTATTTGTTTAATCTCATAAAGATATCCAGAATTTCTAATTTTAAAGTTACAATACTTCCAAGTGTGGAAGCAAACGGTGAAAGCAACATTTATATTAAGCAAACGCACCTAATCATTGCTTGTATAAAACCTTGTGCCGGTTATTCAATAACTATTCAGCACGAGAAAGTTTTTTTACATAAATCATATGATAGATATAAGCAGATGTAATATGAGTGCCAATGAGACAACTCTCCATCCAAGTCACAACTCCCGAATACATTAAGAAATTAAAAAGACCCTTAACTTTTTTTCTCAGACCTCGTGTGAATATGTCTATACTTTTTTTGTCCGATTTTGTCATAGAGCTCCTCATTTTTTTTATGTTATTTATACATCTTTGGATTTCAAATATTTGAAATTGAACGTTCTTGCATTTTGATGAAGTGAAATCCAGATATATTTATAGTGTTTTTTTAGAATGATAGTATTCAGAAAAAAAGTACAAAAATAACGTAATTGAAAGAAAATTAAAAATTAAAGAAATTCTATCTTTTAAAGCGAGCTCTATATTCCATTTTAAAAGAACTAATATGATCAATGTATGCTAGCTTTCGTCTTTCGATATACTCTTTACATAAAAAAAAAGTATAACAAAAATACCGAACTGCAAGGTAAATTCAAAAAGTGGAAGTCCATAAAAATTTACAAAATCCAACATCAGACTTTATCAACCAACGGAACGAATCGAAAACAAGTGTCATATTTCTGACTTGGTACAGGCATTTTCCTAAGAAAATGGTAGGTTAAATCTGGTTTTATAGCTACCTTAATCTCCGACTTGTGTGACAGTTGTTTATAGTTCCGTTATATTGACAAAAGTAATAAAACAATTAGCTAGTTCGGAAGTGCATCCTTAGCCTATGTTGTTACAATTTGGTAAATATCCGAAGGTCAATAGACCATATAATCTCTAAAAAAGAGAAACATAACGTAAAGTTCAGTTTTCAGTGACAATTCTGAAATGCAAATTATCAATATAGTCGAACGTAAATTTGATGGATAATGATGTCCTCTTTGTCTAGTCTTGAGAAGGTAAAAAAACATGAATCTTGAGTGTTTTTAAATCGTAAAAAGGATCACGAAAAATACATGATATATTGGATATACTATGACATTTCACATATGAAGGCACTGATATGACAAAAAGTTGAGATAAAGAATATCATAGCTTTAGCCATAGATAAATGATTGCATTAAGAATAGGATATGTTGGCCGTTATGGTGTATGAGATGTGTAGTTTCAACATCAAATATCACGATGTAGAATATAGAAGATTTACTATTATGAACTTTCGAATTCTATTCAGCAACGTTCAAGCAGCGCCTGCATATAGATTATATACCTACCAGTTATACGATATCCCTAAGAAATATGACAGTTGTTGTCCATTCGTGTGATGTGTTTTATCATTTGATTTTGCCATTTGATTAGGGACTTTTCGTTTTGAATTTTCCTCGGAGTTCAGTATTTTTGTGATTTTACTTTTTCCATAGCTTGCTGTTATGATTTTCTTTATAGAGGGTTGCCGCTACTTACAGGAAGCTATTGGACCAAGGGTTCCTCCTGGCCAAGTTAAAGTAGTCCCTTTGAGAGTTTTGCTCAGTTAACCCATATAGAATTTCTGTTTCAGATGACCACCATTTCAATTGTCATAGCTACGTTTCAGTCTTCTTTTCTCCAATTTTGATATCACGGAACATGGCTTATCATAAATTATTGTTATTATGACTGAATAAACAGGATATTAATAAAAATGATATCCAGTATCAAATATCTAGATGACATTTTGTTGGAAATCAATCTCAATACTTATACACGATATAAGCTTCATGTTTGTCATAAACAAAGAGATGTGGTATTATTGCCAATGAGACAACTATAAAATAGTTAGTTACTGGCTCCTAACCTGGGACAACCACTTTTTTAATTTTTTTTTTTTTTAATTGCAACAATCATTATAAGAAATCTATCATTATCTAGCTATTTTTCAAAGTTTAAGGATTAAATAATTTTCATGTACTGGGGTTTTTTGTAATAAGGAAATAACTTAAAGTTATATAAATTAAATTCAACAGTCCACAATTATATCAATCAAAACATATGTATTGAATAGGATATTTTACATTGCACTTTTCGTCAAAGCTTAATATGTCTAAAGTATTATATATGCGGACTTGATAATAGCATGTAAATGGTACTGATTTTATAAAAGGCCATTCATCTGTCTTGTTTTGAAAGTTTGTTTGTTTTTGTCAATACCAATCACTAATATAACTGAGAAGACATTTCGTAAAACCCGGACAAAGTCAAATTGCAAATGATTTACGGTAGGACTGAGTGTGAAACATAGTTGATTTGATGTAGAGAGGAAATGAATATTCAAAGAAATGTGTAGATTGTATTCAATTTATCTTGTCATCACGAATAAGCACATTAGTGGTTAAAATGTAGCATTATCGGCGATAATCGTTTATTGAAGGTGTTGTCGCTTTTTATTCGACTAATTGTTTGTCTTCGCCCTTTTATTCATCACAGAAACAATATGTTAATCCTTGATTTTTACATAAATTGAAAATTTGATAAAATATGCTGCTGATAAGAAGTAACCGATGAATGTCAAGGTTGGCAATACAATTGGCCGAACCAAAGCAGAAGATACCAAGGATACAATTATAAATCATATTCGAAAAAAACAGAAACCGCCATGGCCGCCATATCCAGTATCAAATATCTAGATGACATTTTGTTGGAAATCAATCTCAATACTTATACACGATATAAGCTTCATGTTTGTCATAAACAAAGAGATGTGGTATTATTGCCAATGAGACAACTATAAAATAGTTAGTTACTGGCTCCTAACCTGGGACAACCACTTTTTTAATTTTTTTTTTTTTTAATTGCAACAATCATTATAAGAAATCTATCATTATCTAGCTATTTTTCAAAGTTTAAGGATTAAATAATTTTCATGTACTGGGGTTTTTTGTAATAAGGAAATAACTTAAAGTTATATAAATTAAATTCAACAGTCCACAATTATATCAATCAAAACATATGTATTGAATAGGATATTTTACATTGCACTTTTCGTCAAAGCTTAATATGTCTAAAGTATTATATATGCGGACTTGATAATAGCATGTAAATGGTACTGATTTTATAAAAGGCCATTCATCTGTCTTGTTTTGAAAGTTTGTTTGTTTTTGTCAATACCAATCACTAATATAACTGAGAAGACATTTCGTAAAACCCGGACAAAGTCAAATTGCAAATGATTTACGGTAGGACTGAGTGTGAAACATAGTTGATTTGATGTAGAGAGGAAATGAATATTCAAAGAAATGTGTAGATTGTATTCAATTTATCTTGTCATCACGAATAAGCACATTAGTGGTTAAAATGTAGCATTATCGGCGATAATCGTTTATTGAAGGTGTTGTCGCTTTTTATTCGACTAATTGTTTGTCTTCGCCCTTTTATTCATCACAGAAACAATATGTTAATCCTTGATTTTTACATAAATTGAAAATTTGATAAAATATGCTGCTGATAAGAAGTAACCGATGAATGTCAAGGTTGGCAATACAATTGGCCGAACCAAAGCAGAAGATACCAAGGATACAATTATAAATCATATTCGAAAAAAACAGAAACCGCCATGGCCGCCATATCCAGTATCAAATATCTAGATGACATTTTGTTGGAAATCAATCTCAATACTTATACACGATATAAGCTTCATGTTTGTCATAAACAAAGAGATGTGGTATTATTGCCAATGAGACAACTATAAAATAGTTAGTTACTGGCTCCTAACCTGGGACAACCACTTTTTTAATTTTTTTTTTTTTTAATTGCAACAATCATTATAAGAAATCTATCATTATCTAGCTATTTTTCAAAGTTTAAGGATTAAATAATTTTCATGTACTGGGGTTTTTTGTAATAAGGAAATAACTTAAAGTTATATAAATTAAATTCAACAGTCCACAATTATATCAATCAAAACATATGTATTGAATAGGATATTTTACATTGCACTTTTCGTCAAAGCTTAATATGTCTAAAGTATTATATATGCGGACTTGATAATAGCATGTAAATGGTACTGATTTTATAAAAGGCCATTCATCTGTCTTGTTTTGAAAGTTTGTTTGTTTTTGTCAATACCAATCACTAATATAACTGAGAAGACATTTCGTAAAACCCGGACAAAGTCAAATTGCAAATGATTTACGGTAGGACTGAGTGTGAAACATAGTTGATTTGATGTAGAGAGGAAATGAATATTCAAAGAAATGTGTAGATTGTATTCAATTTATCTTGTCATCACGAATAAGCACATTAGTGGTTAAAATGTAGCATTATCGGCGATAATCGTTTATTGAAGGTGTTGTCGCTTTTTATTCGACTAATTGTTTGTCTTCGCCCTTTTATTCATCACAGAAACAATATGTTAATCCTTGATTTTTACATAAATTGAAAATTTGATAAAATATGCTGCTGATAAGAAGTAACCGATGAATGTCAAGGTTGGCAATACAATTGGCCGAACCAAAGCAGAAGATACCAAGGATACAATTATAAATCATATTCGAAAAAAACAGAAACCGCCATGGCCGAAACGAATAAAAACTGTCGACAAAATATTACACAGAATCTAAAGACTTCAAAATAAACAGAAAAATGATCTCCACGACAAACCTGGACTTGAGCGTCAGTCAAACTTATTATTTTAAATATAAATGACAAACTCAAACACTCCTTCTGTGGCAATATCCCTTTTAATTGCAGGTTGTGTTGTTAATAATTTTTTCAGCATGTAGAAGTCAGAGAACTTTCTGTATGAAATATTAAAAACTCACTTCAACTTGTATAGCGTTCAAAGTTAGACGAAACCTTAAGATAACAAAGGGATATTCAAACGCATAATTCAAAGGAAAACTGACAACCCCATGGCAAAAAAAACCCCACTTAAAACAACAAAAAGACAAACAACATGTATCACTAAAGACTGAGAAACACGAACTCAACTAAATTAAATATGATTAACAATTGTTTTAATGTGATCCAAAAAGCTTATTTTAATGAGAAAATTTGTTTTCGATTTATAAACTGCAAATCGTTTGAACTTTGAATGAGTTTTGTTTTTTTATTCAAGTACGCTATGATGCTTAGTCATGTTAGTTTTTATGACGTTTATGGCTTTTTAATCCAAATCCAAGTCATTAAGGTACGATGAAGTGCTTTAGGTGTTTAAACTGTAATAATTAGTCATAATCTGTTGAGAGACCATGTTTATTCAAATTCGTTAAAGGTAATTCTTAACAATTGGAAATCGTTTTGGTTTCAGAAGAATAATAATAAAAATCTTTTTGAACTGAGAGAGCATAATATATTTGTGTTGTAAATAATAAAATCATCCTAATAAACTAATTACTTGAATGCCTTCTTTTCATATGTTATTAGAAGGATAGCTTTATACTTTCCAAAAATATATGTTCTCTATAAATAAGTTAAAACATTACCTTGATTTTAACATTACTGTTTACTTTTTTCTGTTTTGCCGTTAACGTTATAGAATGAAATCAGTTATTTTGAATTGGACTTTTAAGGCTTTAATTTGAAAATTAATTTAATTCAACAGAGTTTTTAACATGATTCTTTATAAAAATAAATATCTGAGATTCAGGTTTGTTATACTGATGTATTTGAATTATTTGAAATTAAGAAAATAAAATCCCAGAACTACCAAAGGAAAAACATCGGATACTTTTTAAATAACATCCATCTGATTTTCTTTATTTACCATTACATATCCTATAATTTTGGTACAATGTACTAGCTGAAATTAAGGGTAATGACTTGATGAATGGAACATTTTTCTGCCTATTGTAACTATGGGGTTCCTATTGCTAAAGGTGAAGTCATTCCTTCAAAAGTTTTATAGACGTCATCGTAATTGAGTTGACTGTAGTAGAATACCTGTGTCGGATGACCAGAGACTATCATCCATTTTCATCACCAAATACGACTTAAAATCAAGTATTAACCGTTCTAGCTCCTGTTTGGAGTTTCTGCAATAATCGCAGTTTTTTTGTTGTTTTTTTTTTGTTTTTTTTTTTTGTTTTTTTATTTATGTAACCTTAATTTGTATCTTCCTAATGAATTTATAAATTTGAACATCGGTGAAAATGTATAACAGAAATACCGAACTCCAAGGTAAATTCAAAAAAAGGGAAGGCCATTAAAACTGACAAAATCAAACGTTATCAATCAACGGAACGAGTGAAAAACGACTGTCATATTCCTGACTAGGTACAGACATTTTCCGAGGAAAATGTAGATTAAGGTATTCGAATCTCATAAATCGATTAAGAAGTCAAATCAAGGTAACAGTTACAAACTGAAGAATTGCATGTATTACAAGAAAGCGAGACCATTTGCTCTGACAGGGTATACTATTGTTGCATTGATACATATATATACTCATATAACATCGAAAAAAATATTACCAAGCATTAGTCTTAAGCTGAATTGTTCATAGTGACAGGTTTGCAGAGCCATATTCAACAGATATGAGACGAAATTCGGACGTGACTGAGTAGTGTTCAGACAAGTGTAATTTGCTTTCATATTGCATTGTTGAAAATTATTGGGGTTCATTTCACAATATACAATGGATTAGTGCAATTTAGAACTATTTCCTACAGTTTACATACAAATAAAAACATCCAAGCTCAGATTTCAGAATTCGATGGAGTAATATTCAGTGCGTAAATTGATCAAGACTCGTTATGGTGGGTTGACCTTGCAATTTTATCTTGAAACATACTAGTCGACGAGGCTTTGTCAGAATTTGACATTTCAATCTGAGTTTTGTAAAGATCTGGTTTGTTACTACAAGATAATATCTTAAAGTCGAAATGTTAATGATCATAGAAAACAAAGCATTGATCACTATGATTATAGTTCGACAAGGATTATTTAGAATTCGGTGAAAAAAATTAGAGGCTGTAAGTGTTTTCCACTGATAGGTGGACACATGAAAAGGTAAATGCATCTATAATATAAATGTTTATGTGTCGTTTTCTTAGAAAAAGGCCAATAATATGTCTCACGTTTACAGAGTGAAAATAAGGTGATATACTAGTACATGTTAATTTTGTTTTATTGTGACTTTTCAAACTCTTTCTCTAGAAACAGAATCCATAGAATATATTTTCTTCATTATGTTTTATTGTTTAATTAGTGTTCAATTACATCCATGTTCCTCTTTGAGCATTCTTAAACAGCAGACAATATAGGATTTCATTTAGTGCTTCAATAAATCACTAAGTTTAATTGTCATTTACAAATAATTTAAATCACAGTCGAATGACGACAATTGAAATCACTTTCTCTGGCTTTAATCATCTTTTTGTGGCAATGCTTTTTTACAACAATACAATTAAAGGCTAACAAATGTGGCTGTAAATTCACACAAAAAATAAGTGTAAACAATTAACAGAGGTCATTGGTAATTATAAGATGATTCAACTGAAATTTATTTTAAGATTGTTTATAACGTCGGTTGAAATAATAAAGTCCGCGGAGCATGATATTAAATAATCAATGGTTTCACAAACGCAAAATCCATAGCGTTTATAAGATTTCCAATTTGAAATAATTTTAACACAGTCAATGTGTACTTAATATTACATTACATTTATGGAACATTGCCAACCTGACATGCATAAATATTGAAGGCTGTCTGTTAAATAACAAAACGTCATTGCGTCAAAAACATACGGTCGCTTACAAATTTGTTGCGTCATATATAAACCTCAATATATCAAGATCATTTCAATTCTTATCGTGAAATTAGTTTAGCATTTCAGTCATATAACTGGAATGTTGAGTCCCTTGTTAATTAGTTTGTTTTGCTTTTCCAAAAAATATCATGAATTTCAAATATCATTCTGTATTGATTGTAGATTATTCTTTGGACATCCCCCCTTATGAGTCGTGCAAGAATAGATTCAAGAACAGACATTGATAGACACAATAACTTATTAAGAGCAATACTTTGGGAAGAAAGGTATGTATTTTAACTTCAATTACATGCATCTTATTTCTGGCATTGGATTTTTCTATACCAATATAAGCCGTATCCCCTCCTTGTCATATTGGCGTTCGTTCGAACTGTAAAAGCTTCATCTTGAAACATTGTGTGCTGTGTGCGTGAATTGTGGATTATTGCCTTTGTTGTTCATCGACTTGCAGTTGTATTACAGTTTGTAACTGTGCTAGGTCTGTATTGAAACATCAAGTGCATTTAAAAAAAAAAAATCGTCGATTCATCGATTCATTTGTTTATACATAACGTTTCTTTCACTCCAGTTTTATATATTGTTAATAAATATGAAAGTGATTTCAGTTGTAACTTATAGGTTTTGTATTAATTCTCAGCTCTAAAGGAGTCCGTCAAAAATTCTCTAACGCGGGAAATCAAACATATTTCATAGATATTTTTTTTTCAAATATGCACTTCTATTGGGGGCCCCATGTATTTTAAAACATAACAAACTAGCACGAGGTCCTTAGTTTATCTCCCACACTTTAATAATAGCGTTTGTAGTATCATAATTTTTCATATCTCTTTTATGGTTATGTATCTTGCTGATATTTGTAATTATTTTTGATATATTTATCTGTAATAAGTTTGAAAGTTTGGAGCTAATATCAGTGATAATTTCATTCTGTTCTCTGTTGAATTACTTCGAAATGTCAATGTAGTAGGCTGGTTTAGAACATTATCTTCTTCCCCGCAGTCTTTGGAATGAAAAAAAAACACATAATTGCAAAACATATGATTCATTATATTTTGTTCAGCTGATATCATTCATAAAATAAAGACGCGGTCAAGGACAATGAAAATAGCAATGTCAAATTGCTGTAGAGGCCTCACGACTTGACCATAAAATGTAGTCCCTTTTTTTTTACAGATGTAGGGCTAGCACATCCTTACCATATATGATAGAAAAATCCTCCTCCATCTACAGAGAATCACCGTATAAAAGAGAATGAATAACAAAGCTTCCTTCTTTAGAAACATATAAAATACTATTTATTTTCACTTTGAAGTGTTTGTTTAAGGAATGGTGATATATTTTGCATTTAATAATCTAATCAGAATAAATGATAACCCTGAAAAATTCAGAGCAAAAATGTCATCGTTGGGAGTACATTTGAGGAAAGGTTCAACAGAAATATGCCTAAATTGTGCAATTTACATTTTTTTCAGAACTACAAAAGAGGTCTTTATTTTAAGTATCCTTTCCCTCAGTAACCTTCATTTATTTTGGGTTTGATTCTAGTGTAACTGACGAGTCTTGTGTTATCGTCTGGAATACAATGTTACAAGTCTGGTATCTTTGATGAGTCTTTTTTTACATGTGTAAGACAAACCATATGAAGACTATTTCAGTGCGCACTACATTCGACGTCTGAAATACACTTTATCAGGTACATCTAGTCAAAAGATTTGAAAAGGGTAAAATTCTAAAAATAATTCAGGGCGTTCAAACTGTTGGAGCCTAAACATAACTGTCAATTCTGTTTAAGGTCAACTCTGCCTTAAGGCGTTGTAATCTTAGTTTTTGTGCAATCCAATTATGTAATTTACAAAAGTAAATTACACACAAATATGTATCATTTACAAATTGGACTGTGTTCTATTTATAGATCTTTTCTGGAAACGGACACAAGTAAACGATCAAAATTCAAAATGAAGATAAATGGTAGAACTTTTTTTTTCTTATCCGATAGCTCATTCTATCAGGTCAAAAATCTCTATTTATGATTTTACTGACCCACAAAAAAATACTTAATATGCATATAATATCAAAGGAAAGAGTCGTGGTATGATTGCCAATTACAAATGCTATATTACCTGCACTGTAAAAATCCTCTCTTCAAAAATAGGGAGAACTAAATACAGATATAATATTTACAAACGAAAATTACACGGAAAATAATCGCGATAACAATATACACATAAAAGAACGAATTGAGATGTACACATATCCGTTTGAAGAATATGATGTTATGAATTATTTTTCAGAATATGTTGCATTTGTCTTCTTGTAGACTGTGTGTGGTAATATATACATTGAATCACTACTTTGTTATGGAAGAGTTCGTCCGCATTAAAACGTTAATCCCATTGTCGGATTTATAAAGATGATGGGGAATTTATTCTTGTTTAATTCAATTAGATTATCATTTTCGTCTTAAGTGCGTACTAAACAATTCTTGTTTAATTCTATCATTACTTAAACGTATAAAACATGCCAAAACCGTAGGAAACATACAGGAATCAAATCATTTTACTAATCTTGTTATTAAGTATAAGAAGGCATCGATTCAATATTAAGTATCTCTGTATCCTTCTTACAACATAGGACTTACTATAGTGGGAAATTCTGGATTGTCTCATGTAAGATTTCCCTCTACGTATTTCAAACCATATAAAATAAAACTTAACATTTTGAAAACAAAGTCTTTTAAATCACTCAGTAACACATGAAAAAGAATATAATAGGTGCACGGAACTTGAAGGAAGCATAGAGAATCGAAAGTTCAAATAACTTGCAGAAAAGAAAAAGCACGGCGATGGAACAATTAAAAAATGCTACATGAATTTTCAACAGGGAAGTAAATACAAAACAAGCTTTGAACTTTTCCATCGCCTTTCCTTGTAAACGACATCTTAAACAATATAAGTCCTTTGCATTCGACGAAAGATGCCTTTTGTAGGAAACTGAAAGAAACATTCTTTTCTGAATTTTCATTTTGATTTTGACATTTCATAGTTTCAACTTGACATTTCTCAATACTAAGTTGACAATTCCAATTTTGACGTTTCACACCTTTATTTTCAAACTTTACGTTTCTTTACCGAGTTGAGAAATATCAAGGTAGAAATTAAAAATTTCAAGTTGGAACTATAAAATCAAGCAAGAAAAAAAACAAAAAGACTCAAACTACCAAATTTATACGTGTATATATAATCTATAAAATTAAATTTAAATTCGCTAGATTTTTGAAATATATAAAATAAAAAAAGTTATGTTTCTATTTAATATTCAATTTTATGTACATGTGTGGATCACCTGAACGTTTAAATTGGGCGGGAGATACCAACGCGACAATCAACGGAATTAGTTTTGTCTGAAAGACAATGTGGTACGAGTTTGAATTATCCTCAAATCGTTTATTCCCAAATATCATAAAAATGTACAAAAATTCAAATTGTGAGCTTTCAATAATCATTTAGAATAATTTATTAATGTGTCATACTGTTAACAAACCAAAGAAGCTTGGCAGTTAGTTAATATTCTGGAACTGTGTTGGTGTTGAACCAAATGCATGGGTGTTTGACACTGCTTCTTTCTGTGTAATCATACCTTAGATAAATTGTAAAGGCTATTAATGATTGTATAGGTCTCATTATTTTACTATATTCTGTAATCTACATTTTTGTAATGTTTTTGTTGTCTCAAATAACAATGATACGTGTAAATTTTAAAAAGCTGAATGGTAGATTCAGATCGGCAACAGAATATTCAATTGAAAAAGGTACATTCTTTCTACTTTGGAATAATTCTGAAGATAATCAGGAGACCTTCAGTCATCGTCTAAACAGCTATTGAACAGTGTCAAAGAAATACCTTTAGCAACCATCACATTTATTGAGATAAATGGTTTTTCGTTTTACGTCATTACATTGTCAGTTTGTTTCGACTAATACGTTTGAATGTCCCTTTGGTATCTTTAGCCTCTCTTTTGCCTCATGGTATTTTGTGACGCCAGCAAAGCAATGTTTTATAGTTTATTTAGAATGATCTCACTTCAGAAATAACATCGCGTTAGACGTTTGCCATTTACATGCGGGTGTTTTTTAAACATCATGATTCGGAGACATTTAATAAATATCGGCTTAATACTCTCTTTACCCTAATCCTCCACCAAATACAGAATGAAGTAGGCAAAATCTCCTGACAAACGATTTAAAAACATAAAGAGTAGCAACTGTATCATTGGCATTATCAGTATGATTAAGAATATTTTAAATAGTGTTAAAAGTTTAGGAGAGTTTGCTTCTTTTAATATTTTTCGAAACATTAAAACAGTTTTACTCCTCAAAATCCTACTTACAATATAGACATCCCCTATGATTAGCGGGAGACGAAAAAAACGAAAGAGACGTTTTGTATTTTATTTTGTTACAATCAAATATTTAAAACAAAATGTTTTCAAATGTAACAAAACCAAAGGCTTAAATATCATGATCTATTTTTGGGGGGAATGTAATAGTATTGTACCGTTTTAACCTCTTTAGTTAATTTATAAAGACCTTCCAACAGGGAACACGACGAAGAAAAACAACAAAAGCCATGTTTCTGTTATCTATTGGTTGCAAAATAAGTAGTGTGCAGTATTTCGTTGAAATGTGATGTCACGAAAATTCACTCATATAGATTTGTTCGAGACTAAATGTTTGGGAGGTAAACTATAAAAATGCAAATGCTGCTTCGGAATTTGAGCTATCCATGTTTGTATCACTAATGAGTTTTTATAACCACATGGTCGACGCCACTGCTAGTGGACGTTTCATTCCCTAGGGTCCAACCAGCCTAGTAGTCAGCACTATGTGTTTACATGAAATGCAATTGAAAAGGTCATTTTCTGTCGATAAAATTTTTAATTATTAGAAATATTAAGTATTTCTACCCTCAGGCAAGGATTGCCTTATTTATTTTTTGGTTCAATGCTCTTCAACTTCGTCTTTTGTTTGGTCTTTCAACTTTTTTATTCGAGCACCACTGATAATGTTTATGAAGATCAAATTGGCGTCTGTCGTTCCAAGTTATAAGCCTGGTATCGTCAATGATTTTTTTTATCTTTATGGCTTATGTACAGGCTTACATAAGAAATAATAAAGCTTCGATTCCTTCCTGTGACAGCTAAACCTGTTTTTTTGTTTTTTGTTTTGTAAATTTTTAGCTTTGTATGATAGATTTCTGTATATTACATAGAATTTTTGTTACTTTATTTGTACCATTACAAAATATTAACTGGTATTAGTCTTTACAATTCATACATATTCGAAGTTGTGTGTTAACTATTTCTAATATTCTAAGCTATATAATTAGAGAAATCATAAAACAAATTATGAAATAACATGATGCGAGTAAGAGGAAAACAAACTAATTTACAAAATGTACCTAACTATTTGTATGTTTGTCTAACATTTCTCTAAGGTGCGTTCTGGTTAGATTTTATATTTTTGCACGATGCGTAGACAAAGCCTTACACGAAATGCTGTAGTTATTTTTCATATCATTTATTTTTTAAGTCATATAATAATGTTTTCCTCTCTTTCATTTATTATATTTAGATTCAAGTTAAAGTTGACTCAATACATTGAAATAAACTGATCATTTTGTGTTGACAAAATAGCTTTGAACGAGATTTATTTTTGCGTTGGAGGACATCGGGGAATTTGTCATGTCTGTTTGATCCTTAGATCTACAAGTTATATAGCCTAACATACAATCGACTTTACACGCTTCGTTATAATAGGCAAATTCAGATCGTACATTATTATTTTATTAGCACTTAATGACGCATTTTATACGATACTCAATATTTATATGATGATTAATACAAGTCAGAAGTCCCTAACAAAATGTAATTACAGTTAATAAGCAGCAACTGCTAAAAAAACAACAAAGCAACTTTTTGTTCGATTTGTATTATAGGCTTAGTTTTTGGACGACATTTAACTGTACCGAAGATGTATAAACACCCAATAAATAAACTATATAATTGCGAATTGAATTTATTTATATCATTGCTATTATTCAGTAATTAAAACTGGTAATGTCATATAACAAATGACAAATTTGAAGGGGATATAATATTATATGAATGCTTATCAATTAGCAAATAAACTGATAATATTACATGCAAAATGAAATTTTTGATGGAGATACATATGCATACATATCTATCAGACAAAGGTACCTTGTTTTTAGCAAAGAATCTTCTTAAAAATAAAAAAGACAGTTGACAGTCGATGAAACAAAACATAAAAACACAAGATTAAAACAAGTTCTGAGGTAAGTGGACGAAACATTTGTTACCATTCTTCTAATCCAAATCATGTATTGACCATCAAATATGATTAGTTGGGTTTTTTTTATCTAATGGATTTAAGTTGAATAGTTCAAATGTGATGGGCAAAATAATCTATAAACAAAGATAATATCACGGAAATTAAACAGCACCAATTTTTTCTTTCCAATATGCGCATTTTGACAAATAATGACTATCCAATGCAGACCAAAGCTACATATTTCTGTATTCAAACTTTAATACTAACGTTTAAGTCGTAAGTAATAAAAAAGGGCCCAACAATGTTGAGACATGCACATTATAACAGCGGATGACCGTGAGGACATTCCGATGTTATGTTGCCACAGACATTTCTACCCACGTGACTTGCGTTTTTGACTGATAACCGAACGTAATTCGTATAATTACGCGGCTATTATCGAGTGCAAAATAACATTCCTTATCGCTTGTTATATATTAATTTCATCAATAAATATTCATGAAAATAATTTTTAAGAACATAGATAAATGATATAAAAATGATTTGTCGTGAAAATATATTTATCAATAACAAATCAAGAATACCGAACATTTGTGTTAACGCATGCGGAAGAATATCTCAAGAACGTTTTGCAACAAACGCGGGAAAATATGAATGCCTACTCAAATCTAATCTATTAGAAAAACGAATTATTATAGAAGAGTGTCCACCATGCACTTGCACTGCACTATCATTAGAATAGTAGAATAGAATGATATACAAATGGATGAAAATTATATATATCTGTTATACAAATATTAATATAATATATAACAACAAACCAGAGTATACTGATAACAAATGATTACTACAATATAATAGTTATTACGGTGAGGTTGAATTCCCTGTCATTTATTCATCATCCACACACGAACTTGTTTCAGAAAAAAATATATCTATGTACCTTAACCTAACTTTCAGGTATAGAGGCTCTATACCTGAAAGTTATGTTAAGGTATTATCTTTAAGAGATGTGATTTTTTTTTTCTGAGACAAGTGCTTGTGACCATCCACCAGAACTTGCGGTCATCCGAATGGATGTTCAGTACTTCAGTACTTTGATTATATTGCTGGTATAAACAATTTGTTTGGAACTCTATCATTTTCGTTGTTGTCCCGATCGGTGAAATAACCAAATTCCCAGTAAACGCATAATAAAAAGACCCGAAGAAGTTATTTAACTTTATTTTTTACCGTTTTAACACATAAAACACAGTTACTATTAAATCAATGCTTTACCAAACAGTACTAGCAGTTACCTAAAGCTACCTTAAAAGAGAGGCGAAGGATACCAAAGGGACATTCAAACTCACAAGTCGAAAATAAACTGACAACGCCATGGCTAAAAAGAAAATCAAACTATAGTACACAAAACACAACATAGAAAACCAAAGACTGAGCAACACGAACCCCACCAAAAAAGTTCCAATCGTAGCCATGGTTTTCTATATTTGCTACTTCAAAGTCGTTATCATGCAGCAATTTTGTTTTCTGATGTCTCAAACTACTATAATGATATACCAATGAGTATTTCCAAAAAGAAAAAAAAAACATCAAATATGAAATCTTTTTCACAGTTCTCATTCAAACATGTATCAACCATACGATACAATTCCATAGAATTTTGACATCGACGAAATTGTAAATACCGTTATTTTCAAGCTTTGTCACAATATTAAATAAGCAGTAAGAGTTCCAGTCAGAAAACAATATGAGTAGTTGAGAATTTACTGAATGCATTTTTCAATTATGAATTTGTTGGTATTGATGACTGAGCTAAATTTTCTTCTGTAAAAGTTCAACTCAGTGTGACAAGACTATTACTTTCCTTGGAGTGAAATTAGTCTTCGAAGCCAGAATAAAGTATTACACATGTACTATTCGTGTCTATAAACTATGTCTATTTAAACAAATCAATGTCGACATACACGTACAATGGATAGTCTTTAATCTTTCCAAAATTCAAGGAAAGTGATATATCAACAGTGTAGTAAGCAGGTTCTGTCTAACATTAATACATTTCTAATTTGCTTTAATTTTACTCTTTTTTATCTTTTCAGACAATTCGAAGATATAGAAAAGAGAGCTTATGATTCTTTAGAAACCCATACACATCTGTCACCTTGTTGTCCAACAGTAAAGCGAAGGATAGCACCCCGTGGTGGGTTATCCAGAGAAGGAAAATTGCTGGAACTTTATAGGGATGTTAATGCTGTTCAAAGATTTTACGAAACGATTTGTCATCCAGCAGTAGCTGACATGCCTTGTCGTTTTATAGACCCAATATACAGATCAAAGTGTGTACAGAACTACACATACATGTATGCTATTGTGAAAGATTTTAATGTGACGGAACCTTTTCGAGTTGATTATATGCGGGTAAAATCGGGATGTACATGTAAAGTAGAGGAACATTCGTCTCCTGCAGAAATTATACAGATGTCAGGAAATTAGCAGTCTCAAGTACAATGTCATTTCAATACTGTTTCAATCTGTTCAACGGGAATTAGAAAAAAAAGATTATTCTTCCAATAGAAATTAATTTCATTGTTTGCTGTTGAGGCTATAATAGTAAGATATATATTTAGAAGACAGAAGTATGGAGATAGCAAACATTACACAAACTATTCTTTCAAAGGCGGGGGTAGTCAATGAAATTAAGGAATAACAGCTGGATTGAATAAATGAGTTTTGAATACGAAATATATAGATGATGGACTTTTCCTTTCATAACGATTCAGTTTTTGATTCTAATTATATTGAATTTTAGAATACTTTAGTCTATTCAATTACTTATATGTGGTTGGTAACTGTTAGTATGACATTTCCTGTGCTTAGATGATCAAATATTGGATATCTTTCTATACATAACGTCACATAAAATCTTGATCATAAAGCACAGAGTCGGTTTAACATTATTTAATTTGCCATTGTTTCGTTTTTACTTCAATTTATATAATTTTAAACTCTAAACATAGCAATGTTGTAATTAAGAAACGATCCACAATTATATCTCCTCTACCCTCAATTTGAATTTGTAATGTAGTATTTCAGAGGAAATATTTTTGTTTGAATCTTTTGTTTAGATGAGAAATAAAGCAACGGAATAATCCAAAATAAAATCTTATATGAAAACAAATACAAGTTCCCATTTGGTGGCCTTGGGCTGTTTTATGCTTTTTGTCGGATTGTTGTCTCTTTGAAGCATTCCCCATTTCAATTCTCAATTTTTTCTTTTCTCCTTATTATGCAAAACGTATAATTTTCCCTTTTTAAGTTTGAATTCATTCTGGGAGTACTTGAAAAACAAACAATTTTGAAATCAAAATTATGTTGCGTTATTTTTGAAGACTTAACAAATCTTATCTGCAACGTGTTATAATGGACAAAAACTCAGTGGTGCTTTAAAAAGAGATGTGGCAAACTTGAACACGTTGTTCTGCTAAAATAATTTGATACTGTGACGTCATTTTTGTTTTAAACACAAAAACAAGTTTGGTTTTGGTTTTCACAAGAGAATGGAAACGGGCGAAAGAGACAATTCGAAAACATTGTGTTTATTTATTTACTGTCTTGCTTACTTACTAACATACTTTTTTAAATCTATAAATCATTAATATTTAATACCAAACGTCATGAAAAAAAAAAGAAAAAAGATAACAATGTGATAATATTTATTTATCTTTTAGGGAAACGCCCTCTATAAAATAATGAGTAATGTTCAAGGAAAACGTCTTATGTTCAAATTTGTTTTCTATCTTTTGATAACAAACAGTTATTCGTTGAATGAATGAAAGTGGCAACTGCAAAACAATAGCTTCATGAATTGAAAAAAAAACTAGCGTTGCAGGACAAAGTTTTAAAATATATATATACACTTGATTAAATTCTAATTTATCTATGTACATTTAAATTCTAATTTTTAAGATTACAAAATTATAATAGTATGCTTCCATTACAAATATGATTTATCAGTTGCTGTACATCTTTGTTAATCTTAAATAAATCGCATTCTCTTGTTTGAGGACTTTTATTCTTCATGGTAGATGCAAGCAGTGCCTGGTATAATTATGTCACCTCTAAGAAGTAAAGCGAAACTACGGAATGCCATTGGAGTCCATAACCAGTTTTTAGTTACTGATGACGTAGTTTTATCTTTAAAATGTAGCGGTGCTTCCCCTGACCTACATTGTAGTTGGTAGATATTTTACCGCCCGTCATTGGCTATTATCCCAAGAGCTCTGGTGGTGCACTGCTAATCCCCGACGGTATCACCAGTTCAGTTGTCATTGCTTTGGTACTTAAATGTATCGCACTTCATGTCTAAGCTTCACATAACACAACGAAAGTTACAAATGTATTATAAATGGTAAATAATACCTGGATATATATAGACGACATCATCTCTATATCTATAATACCGATTTTTCCAATGAAGAGGGGCGTAAAAGGGGGGAGTATCTGCACGGAAGAACGCGAAATAAAATTGCCATTTTACGATGAACGAACAATTAAAAATTTCTTGCACGTTGATCTTTTTACAGATTTCACGAAACACGGTGAATAACGAACCTTTTTCACGGCTGCACGTGAAATACAAATGGCAAAACACGTTGCACGAAAATAACCCTTTACCACCTCAATGAAATTCATCCTGCTGAACTTACTCGAATGAATAGTTTAAGACCTTGATATTATAATGCATGGACGTATTTACACTTGTATGTAAATTTTCCGCCATTACTAAAAATAACAAAAGTTCCAGCTAAATTTTGAATCACAATTAAAAAAAAAAACTTGACGTCATAATTAAAAAGTGATTATTGTTTGACGTCAGAAGATTATTCGGAGACGGATCTTACGTCATTCGGAGACAAAATTCGGCTAAATAACAAAATTGTTCTAACGATATTCTTCATGTCAAAATTCAGGACAATATGGACGACTTTTCCTTCTCTTGGCTTCTCCTTAGAACGATATTACATAGTTAGATATATCCGTGTCCTCAGAGACGTCACAGACAGCAATGAAAATATTTGTTTACTTTGACTATGGACAGTGGTATGACTATCATAAACTGGTTATGACTTTGCAGGAATGTAGAGACAGGTGGTATACAACGCCAAACTTTTAATGGCAATATTATACACTTTGTTTACTCGACATACTGAAAATCATATTTGCTGTTGCTATCGTCACGTATAGTAAGCTGTAAAACACATAGGAAAACAAAATGTGAAAGAAATCAAAAGAGAATACCAACTGCCTGATGTATACTACTATAATAATGATAAAGAGAGGCGAAAGATACCAAAGAGACATTCAAACTCATAAGTCGAAACTGACAACGCCATGGCTAAAAAAGAAAAATGACAGACAAACAACAGTACACAAAACTAAAGACTGAAAAACATGAACACCACAAAAAATTGGGGGTGATCTCAGGTGCTCCGGAAGGGTAAGCAGATTCTGCTCCACATGTGGCACCCATCGTGTTGCTCATGTAAGTATAAACCCGGTGATAAGTCTAATATGGTGGGTCACATTCGGGGAAAAGTGGACGGGAACGTAGTTACGACAATTGGAACATATAAAAAACCATTATGGCTGACAGCAACCAACGACAACCACTGGAATACAACCTCCTGGTTTTGTACCGCCACACAAAGAATGATGCGAGGTTAAAATAAAAAAAGAAGATGTGGTATGATTGCAAATGAGACGACACTTCACCAGAGACCAAATGACGTAGAAGTTAACAACAGCAGGTCATCGTACTGCCTTCAACAATGAGCAAAACCCATACCGCATAATATGCTTTAAAAGGCCCGAAATGACAAATGTAAAACAATTCAAACAAGAGAACTAACGGCCTGATTTATGTGCAAAAAAGTAAACAAAAAACCTATATGATATACAGTAACAAACGACAACCACTGAATTACATGCTGCTGTCTGGAGACAGGCACATAAAGAATATGGCGGGGTAAAACATGTAATCAACATGCCATGTCATTTTGACTGTAATGGATAGTTTTCTCATTGGCAAACATATCACATCTCCTTACTTTTGTATAGGATCAACCTGTAAAATGCAGTTGGAAAAGCTATGGTCTTTAGATCGGTAAATTGCAAAAAAAACACTTCCTGAAAGCTAGGTCAAATTGAAATTACAACCAATGAATACCCCATGTATTACAGACTTAAATATAAATCAGTACACCGCCAACGGATTAAGTTTTATAACGTCATATAAAGCATAGCTAGATAATACTATTAATTATTTATATAACTACTACATTTTATATTAATTAGTATTGTAATATTCATTGTTATTGATAAATGTTATATGAGTATTATTAACCAAATCTAATTCTATCCTATTTTGGGGAAATTTCAGAAATTCAAATGTGACGTCACTTTTTTTAGCGTTGATCTCTTTGGCTAACTCGGCTGTGAATTTTTATGTGCTGGTTTATGTTGTTTTATGTATCCGTTTTTATTCTGTAGTTAGTCACCACTTCGGTGTTATCATGTATATCTATTATATAGTCATTTTTATAAATTTACTGTTTGCAAAAGTATGAATTATTCTATATACTAAGGATTTTCTTATCCCAGACATATAACCTTAGCCGTATTTGGCACAACCTTTTGGAACTTTTGGTCCTCAATGCTCTTTAACTTTGTACTTGTTTTGGCTTTCGTACTTTTTTTATCTGAGCGTCACTGGTTAGTCTTGTGTGGACGAAACGCGCGTCTTGCGTATTAAATTTTAAACCTGGTACCTTTTGTTAGCTATTATTCGTATGTTTCTCTGTCCTATATGTTCTCCCATTTATTTGTATTGTAGTCCTGTCATGTAATGTTGTCATTTTAATGTTACATTTAACATTGTCATAAAAGCGGGAGGTTTGGCTAGCCACAAAACCAGGTTCAACCCACCATTTTTATCTTAAAATGTCCTTTACCAAGTCAGGAAAATGGCCATTGTTATATTATAGTTCGTTTCTGTGTGTGTTACATTTTAATGTTGTGTTTCTGTTGTGTCGTAGTTCTCCTCTTATATTTGATGTGTTTCCCTCAGTTTTAGTTTGTAACCCGGATTTGTTTTTTTCTCAATCGATTTATGAATTTCGAACAGCGGTATACTACTGTTGCCTTTATTTAGAACGATCATGTGCAATGGCAAAATTCTAAGTTAAAACATGTGTCAAAGATTGCCTTGGTAATTGTTAAAATTTTGCCCAAAGGGGAATATGGCGCCGATAGCAGATATCAGCAGATAGACTATAATTAAAGTCTCATTTAAAGTTATAATCCATTTTTTTTTCAAAACTCTTGATGATTTTGAGTTCGGCAAAATGCTGCCATATTTGGAGAAAATTTTAATATTTTTCGGAACTTCCTATTTTCGTTATTAGCGCTTTCAGTTTTCAGCAATGCAATAGTTTTTGTTAAATTCCATAAATAATCACAGGATACAAAGCTCCAAAACACGATCTCGGATTTTTTATATCGCGTCCTTTTACGGAATAATGGCTGGATTCATTTTCGTTCCAACGACACTATGCTTTGCAAATATTTAAAATTGATTTAATTTTAATTTGATCTTATTTCAAAATATAAGACACGATTTTGTAAAATTATGTATGCTCTTCGTGATGAAACAGACATAAATCTCTCTCTTAAGCTGATAACGCTACTTTTGAATTAAGATTCGTGTATTTTCAGTATTCTATCCAATACGGTTATAAAGAAACATGCAGCTATTGGTGGATTTACCAACTCTTTTTGGTAATGCTTTTTGTTGACCTCTCCTTTAATATGGTACTCCATTTGACTTAATGTCTTGTAAAATGACAAAGTTATAGCCATTTGTATTCAACCACCCCGCATTTTCCTGAATCACACTGTTGAGTTACCTTAATTGTTTCTGTTAAATTTATTCTCAACTTTTTCAATTAGAAAAAAAACTTTTAGATAATGTGCTAGTCTTTCGGGGAAAAGTTATTGTGACTAATTTCAAGAATTGCACATTAGGACAGAAAGAACGATTTCGAATGCAAATTATCTCAGGCATGATATATTCTTTTTTAACAAGCAGATAAAATGTTTGCAATAAATTGAGGAAAGGCCAACGGTAGGTCCTTACATGTTCCATTTTGTGTACAAGAAAAGCCAAACAGGAAGTGCTAGTAAAGGTTGTACCATTTAACATTTTGGTTGAGATTTGATGGTTAACCATGCGTGATAATACATACTAAAATCAATATAACAGTGATCATGGTAATGAATTTGACATTTAAGTTCAAATAATATCAAGAAATGAATACATTATTTGCATATATTTTATTTGAAAAAAGCCTTTGAAATGAAAGAATATTAATATAAAACCACAAGGAAATAGGTGCTAATATATTACAGGTCTGATTTTTAATGATCGTATGCACATGTGTACTAGATTCTTACAATTGTCGTTCCTCTGTTTTGGGTTTCGTCAAGTGTGAAGAGAGATTTTGTTTAATTAACTGTAAAAATTCCGTTCTTAACAATGACCGAGCTTGTCTCTTTATAGAGGCTGAAGAAAGTTTCTTTGTGCTTGAGGTATATGATCTTCAATTATATAACTATTGGCATGTTAATACTTCCGATAAATATGTACTCCTTCATGCACTTATGTATGTTTATAAAAAATGTGATGTAATCTATCCGAATCGATGACCTTATCATAAATTTAATATATCCTGCCAAGATATCTAACAAATAAATAATATATCTAACAAATGTCTTAGTGGTGTGTCGAAATGTGTTTTGTTTTGTTTTTTTTTTTTTTGTTTTGTTTTTTGTAAATGAGGCTGTCGAGTTTGGTTTCTTTGTCCGATTTTTCATAATTTGTTTTTCATTATATAACCCTGCATATCCGTGCTTCAATACACAGGTTAGTGTGGCATCATAGACTTCGCTTCAATGAACAGGTGAAGCATTTTCAGTGAAATAGGAGCTTTTGCTCTGTGTTGAAGGTCTAACTGTGTATTTGAGATAAAGAACAGCAAAAAATTATGTACCATCGCGTTTGGTTTTGTCAACAGTGCGTGTAGAAATTTTGTGTATAGAGTTAAGACATCGCATACCTTTTTTCATTAAATATTAAAAATGCTTGCATATTGCATATTTTGATAATGTTGTTCAGCATACTTCTTAACGTACAATCGAAGCTTACAGTTTAGAAACACAAACACACCTAATACAGAAGAGGTCTATGTTTTTCAATATTTTGTCCCTTAACAGACATAAATGTTCGAAGTATAAAATGTCTCGTCCGTTTTCTAACATCTTTTGGTCATATCAATACACCTTAGTGTAGGTCAATACAGAAAAGACCTTCTGATTTTGATTTCAATATTTAGGGGTTGTAAATTTTTAAGAACTGTGGCCAAAATAATATCAAACATTCACTAATAATTACTTTTTAATAACGCTACTTAAACATTTTGAACTTGAATGTGATGACATACTTTATATTTGATTTAAACAGCTCGAAAAAAAAATTAATTTTATTAAGTTTAATTTGAAGGACCTTAACATGTCGTTATGCTGTAATTATGGTAGTACGGAATATCTGGATCTTATAGCTTTGCTTTCTTATGAAATTTATGTGTTTTGCCTCTTTTCTCTTTTTGAAAATTTCGAACGGCTTCCATGAATGATTCATGATAAGTTAGATATTCGTCTTTATGTTTGAAAAGATGTCCTGCATGTACAGAAGAGTCCCAGCACACACTTAAAACTGGTGGGGTCATTCTTTGGTGCCAGTCTGATACCATAACATCGATCAGACTATGATCACATAAATGATCATTCTTACAACAGAAAAATATACTTGGAACTAGAGCTTGTTGTTCTTTAAATGTCTTCATTCCTTCCTTATAGAAGTCAACCGTTGTAGATTTTGTTACTATAAAGTACAAGGCCAATAACTGTTGTAATAGTACCCGGATAAACGAACTTTGAGTAAGACCATATGATACACCTATTCTCATGCGTTCATATGACCCGTATGTTATACTATCAAATACATTTCCTACTAAACGTTGACTAAAATTCCAGTATTTCAATGGGTTTCTATTCATTTCCATTAGACACGATGTGTAATTATAGGAACCGATCGATGTACTATGAATAAGAAGAAAACGGTAATGCGATAGTTCTGTACATACGTAGTCCAGCACTGTCCTTGCTAAATTTACAGACGTGGGTGGCCACGCAAAGTGTTTAACATTCCCTGGAACATGAAGAATGTCGTATCCTAATGAATGATACAGTTCAAAATACTTATTAATATCCTTCTGTGACGCTCCTAACCAACTGAACAAAATAACTAGTGTTTCCTTGGCAACATCTTTAGGCGGGGGCAACTTAGGATATTCTCTGAACTGAAGACAAGCTGTGGTTACAGTTGTAACTTTAAGGTCATTCATTCTCTAAATCTGAAACAAATAATTAGGGTCAGATTAAGGTTGAAGACTGGTTATGCTTAAAAGTTTGATGTCATATTACTGTTTTGCTCAGAATCAAATCTGTTAACCGTATTGAGATCTTTTAACTGTGTTGCAAAAAAAACCATATTAAATACATTATGTATACGTATTAATTAGTATATTATGTCTATCATGACAAGCATTTCTCGTTATTAAAATTGCCTAGCTAAAACAACTCCAAGTCTCCATGCAACTTTACAAGAGCATTTAATTTATTATTAAAAACCAAAAATCAAGATACAATACGGAACTGAGACCGCTAAAACAGAAAAAAAAGGTGAATAACCATGTAGATCCAGGAAATCATGACCGTCAGATTATCACACAGGAAATGATACAGAATCTGTAACATTCAGAAAAGTCACATGATGTAACTTGTAAAATTTTCGAAGAGTTTACTTCAACTTTTACATAAAGAATCCTTCGAGAGGTTTGATGTAAGCAACAATTCTTTATCAAGAAAATTCTTAAAGAAATATAAGCTTTTGAGTTCTAGTTCTATTAACAGAGAGGTGTAATTATATATTAGTGATCTTATCGCAGCGACTTAAATGTCGTTTCCCAAAATGTAAAAAATAGATTAAGATGGAAAAGTTGTAGCAATTTCTGTTTCAGCTCTAACTTTTAGACAAGGTACATGTACATTCTGTACGCATAGGTATAATTCATTGTACATTCTGTACACATAGGTATATTGCATTAAAGTCTAACTGAATGAAAATAACACCTTATAAATTCGATTTCATTTAGAAACGCTTAACTGGAGTTACCGTCATTAGAAACGCTCAAATCCAAATATGTGAAAGACATGGGTGTATAAGTACTCTAATACGCGAGAAACTATAAGACAAAAAAGGACTTAAAGATAACATCTACCTAAGCCTGGGGGAGTAGGAACCTTATTTTTATCTCGTGTTTTTCATGTTTAATAGAATAGATCGTCATCAATCTGTTTTAGTAGATTACAAAACAACAAACTTCTACGTCATTTTGTCTCTGGTGGAGAGTTGTCTCATTGGAAATCATACCACATCTTCTGTCTCTGGTGGAGAGTTGTCTCATTGGAAATCATACCACATCTTCTGTCTCTGGTGGAGAGTTGTCTCATTGGAAATCATACCACATCTTCTGTCTCTGGTGGAGAGTTGTCTCATTGGAAATATTACCACATCTTCCTATTCTTTTATAATCATTTGTCTCATTATGATGTAATGTATCTTTGTCAATAATTGTCTATTCGAAATAATTATAATTAGAAAATAGTCGAGTGTTTGTTATATATAAAGCAGGAAGTACTTCCAATGTAAGAGATGAGTTCAGTGTTGCTTTTTCATACCCCTACTCAACAATTCAACTTTTATTAATTCATTCTTAACTATGTTTAGGTAATAACTTTTGCAGAAGCGAATCGATGATTTTCTACAGAATGTTTTAACAAATGTATGTCTGTGGTGTACGTGACCATCCGTAGATGTTAACTGTCAATTCTGTAAAAGGTGGTAGTACCTGCAACCTATTTCACTGTAAACATCATTTTCAAAAAGTGGTTTGTTTAAACCATTAAAAGTATAATAACAAAAATACCAAGGAAAATTCAAAACGGAAAGTCCCTTATCAAATGGCAAAATCAAAAGCTCAGACACGTCAGACGAATGGAAAACAACTGTCATGTTCCTGACTTGGCACAGGCATTTCCTTTATATGTAGAAGATGGTATAAAAGTAATAAAGACATACTGGTCGAGGACCAGTTACCGTCACTTTTTGTCAGTATATTTCATTTATCTTCATAACGTGAGAAAATTTAAATCTATCCTTTGACAAGGAAAGTGGTTACCAAAACTACTTTAATACTTCAATTGGTCAGTATTTAATATTGACCAAATTTTCGAAAAATTGACTTTTACGGCGGCCGATTTCGTATATACAAATACACAGGTCGGAGAGGGGACGTTATTTAAGGAATGACTGTAATATATTTTCTGTCTATGAAGAAATAACATCAAAAATGTGGTGCACACTGAATAACCCTCGTAGCGGGTTATTTTAACGTTTTCTGTGCCACGCGCCGATTTTAGGCCGATTTGTAAATACTACGTTGACTGCCACGGGCCGATTTTTGGCCGATGTTTTTTTTCATTACGTCGAACAATAGGCTTCAGTGACGTTGCCTCTTTTGTGTACTATGGGAGTGGCTACACAGACGAAGAACTGTGCCGTAACAAAACGTAACGTTATGCATGCAAAGTGCTTTCAAATTTTCATTTTAGTTACGTCGGCCATACTTTCATAGAGTATATATATAAATTATTTCAATTTGTTTTCATTTTGTGGACTTTCTGCTGATTTTTCTGTTTTGTTTTATATAAAAAAAAATCATATTAAAGAAATGGAGAAGTTTCACTCATTAATGATAGCAGTCGAAATGTTTAATTACTGAAACCAATTTTGTTGCACTGTATGTGCACGTTTCATCAAATAATGAATCTTCAGTAATGGTCCAGATCCGAATTATGGAATTATCAAACAAACAAGAAGCCTAAAAACGTTCAAAGAGCGATTTCAAATACCAGAATGACCGAAAAATCAATTAAAAATACCATCTAGGGAAAAGTAAAGTTGAGTAATTAAAGCGCTTGTCGTGATCCTACAGAGCCATCTTTATGGGAGAGGATGGGGATTTGATGCATTATGAATCATTTATTCATGTAGGTGTGGTGGGTTGTCTTATGTTCTCACTTCTCCATTTTAAAACAATACCTGGTATTACAATAAAAACGTTTTTTTTTAATCAGAAACAAATAATATATTTTTAATCAAGATTCAACACACTAATGATTATCTTTACAATCCCGGCGCACCCCCTTACTGCATACTCGACACACTGTCCTACTCCTCCTTCGACCCCCGTAACCATTCCTGTCTGAACATACATCGCAGTCTTTCTCTCGATGACCGGGCAACTTCATAATTCCATTTTTATTCTTATTTTGTCTAAATTGTCTTGATTTTCGTTTCTTTGGCGAGATCCTCAATAAGCTGTTGCGTGAAAACTAATCTTGACAGTTTAAGGTTATCCGATGTATTTTAATGTGTATGCATTGATAACCATACGGTGCATAAGATTAAAAAACTACCCTTTTCCATAATTTTAAAGTCTTTAGTCCATCATTATAACTCTCTGTCTTCATATCCATAGGTACTTGGGGACAAGACATTTTTTTTTGGCCCTCTCCCTTTTTTCCAAAATCCATTATTTTATCGTTTTCTATTAATTTCAATTATTTTCGCGTTTTTTCTGTATTATAAGAACACAAAATGATAAATATACTATAAATAACTTGCATTTGCTATTTACTATCAATTCCATGTTTACTATCCACAGTTGTTACTGATGTATATATTTTTTGGAAAATAGGGGAAGGTAAAAAAAAATCGTCCTGTCCCCAAGTACATGTACCTATGATCATATCAGCCAAATATATGACTGCTTTATAAGTGCTTGAAATGAGTCCAAAAATTTGCACAATGTTACTGGGGTCATCAACATCAACAAAAACTTCTCAAAAAAATTAATTTGTCAACACAAAAATGAAAAAGGAATGTGTCCACACTACACGGATGCCCCACTCGCACTATCATTTTCTATGTTCAGTGGACCGTGAAATTGAGGTCAAAGCTCTAATTTGACATTAGAATTAAAAAGATCATATCATTGGGAACATGTGTACTAAGTTCCAAGTTGATTGTACTTCTACTTCATCAATAACTACATTGACCAAAAACTTTAACCTGAAGCGGGACAGACGGACGAACGAACGGACGCACAGACCGGAAAACGAAATGCCCCTGTAGGTGGGGCATAAAAATGTTGCAAAAACGAAAGTCGCGTGAATCTTTTCACCTAAAAGCAATCAAAAATTAGTACGATGTTAAAATTTTGATCTTATTTTTCTGTAATGACCAATTTGAAAATAACTTACTTTTGATTTTTGACTATTGTTTGGTTGAAATCCACATTGTCGCCACAAAAACTAAAATTTCTCTTAAACCCGGGGATTCATTTTAAGATTATATCTTATAAAAAGTTGCTTTGTATGGAAAGAAGTGGTGCTTCATTTGTGTTGTTCAGTGTATATAGGAAAAATCTCTTTTTCTCCAATAGCGAGAAAAGAAGGACAGTGAATGCAAGTTTTCTTTTAGAATATCAAAGTAATGATATAAAGTGTCCTTTTTATGCAGTCTTAAAAAAACTATATTTATTGTTTTTTTTTAATCGCATTAAAATGCCGAATTTTCTCTGTTTAATTTATTGATGTAAAGTTTACCAGAATTTAACCCCAATCACTACCAATTCCATCTATACATTATCTCTTTCAAAAAAAAAAATAATAAAGACCGCAGAGTGAACAAATACGGTGTTTAGTTCTCTTGATTTTGCCGCTATGGAAACTTTTTTTGCAGCACGATTCGAAGATAATAGTTTTTGATTTGGTAAATTTCTTTATAATACAACCCCATAACTCGGAAACGTAAAATCTAAAATTTAAAAAAAAAAAGAAAGGGAGCTCACGTCAATAGATATTAACAATTCACCAAAGTTTTATGCAAATTGGTTAAAGCGTTTTTGAGGTAATATCCGATATGTTGACGACGGACGGACAACGGTATACCATAATACTTCCCATAAACGGGCGTATAAAAGTACACTCCTAGATTATCAAATAATCATGAAATATTTGGTCTGGTAATCAAATAATCACTAAAAAACGTCCAAGTAATCACATAATCAAAAACCCCGTGAGGAAGCTCAACTATCAACTGTTTGTTTGAGCGCTGTGGAACCATCTCTTCGAATTTAAAAAGAAATAAAAAAGTTAAAACCTACCTATGCCCCTGAGATTTTTAATAAAATTAATTATAAAAAAGTACAATTTACTTCTACGTATACAGAAGCAAAACTTCTCAAAATTGCCGTTCAAATGCATTCACTGAAAGACGCCGTACCCTTTTACGCAAAATCTTATGACGCGACGTTATTGTTATCGTCACTGACGGCAAATATTCTTGTGTACTTTAGAAAAAAAGAAGCTTGGCAGTAAAAGGAAAATTGCAAAATATTCCCTGGCACTGAAAGAGTTAAAGTGTGCACCACATTTTTTGTGTTATTTCGAATAGACAGAAAAAATATTACAGTCATTTCTTATAATTTAATTCTAAATTCCATTTTAAACCGGAGTAAACCATGAAAAAACGTTGATGACGTCACGTTCACATGACAAAATTATGTCTATGAGCTGATAAACAAAACAACGTCAGCCAATCAGAAGACGCGTTACATCCAAAATTAAATTATATCTGTAGGGATAGTGTCACGGTCTCCGAAGTAAAAAAAAAACTTGAGAGAGATCCGTAGGTGGCCTGTTGCAAGACAAAATCTCTGCCCTTCCATCATACCCTTATTTTAACCCTCTTGCTGCCGAGTTTTTTTCTTGCTTTGTCGCGCCAAAATCATCTTGACGTTTCATATCTGTGACGTTGCAAAACTTGTGCCTCTCTGTAGAACAGCGCTTTCCAGCCGTCCATAATTTTTCCCGCGTCAATGTAGCCGTAATTATGAAAAGCGATGTAAAAGTAATTTTTTGAAAACTATTGCTATAAGATTGTTATAAACGATGTTTTTAATACAATATTATTTAAAAATACAACTTTAAACCTTGAAATATATTTTTTTTTATCTTGTCTTTAAAAAAAAATGAAAATAATATACCCATTGCTACTAGCTTTATAAGCGCTTTTGTTTTATCTTTGTCAAATGAAATGCATAACTGATTTTTATCCACCTCTAAAATACTAAAATATATTTGTCCTTGTTATCCGATTAGCTTAGTAAACCTTGTTATAATTGATAAATACCGTAAAAAAATCTCTCAAATAATTATATAAACAAAACAACGGCCCCAATAAAAATAAAAATAAAAACAATGAGTGTACAAATAAAAATAAATAAAAACTCCGAGCAGCCGATTCTATGAACTACTTCTTGTTGTAAAGTATCAAACGTGTCAAGATTAAAATTTTCATTCCAAGCCTTGTTTCGGTAGGCGAGAAAATAATATTTATAGACGTTATTATCCATATTCATTTTGTTTATTTTTTAATCATGTTTATTATTATTTTGTTGACCACTTATTGCTCAAAATTTTAGAGAAATGTTTGAAAATACGAATTTAAAAAAAAACAGAAAAGCGAGGAAAGAAATTCTCTAAAATTAATTTCTATTGTCTACAAGTGAACCTGAATCAATAATAATTCATTTTCATTTTCTATGATGAAGTACACACTGTAATTGGCATACACGAAATATCATTTAAAATCTGTTGATTGACAAATTGTTCTCTTCTCAACGTTCAGTGGCAAGTATTTCATGCAATATTAAGGACATCTGAAATTTAATGTACAATAAATCTGTTGCTCAGTGGGTCCTACAAAGTAAAAGATCTGTGATGAATGGCTGAAAATTGAGGTTGTCACTGGGAAAGGATGATATGTAGGATAGGAAAAGAAATCATTGGGTCACCTACTAATTTAACATCCCCATTTCGAATGAAAATAAATAGTTTTAGATTAGTGCTTCAATGATGAAACGGGTATAAAATGTATTGAAATATCGTATGGCAATACAAGTATATCGGGTAACATTTGTGTACTTTTACAAAAAAAAAATCTTCACTGAGAATTCAATCGCGGCATTTGAGCCCTAAAGAAATTTTCCAGTTCTCTTAAATAAAGCGTGCATTGTGAATATTAATATTTCGCGTAAACAAGTATAACAGTTACCTTTTCTGTGATTATTTATTAGGAATGCGATTATTATATGAGATATTCTGATTGAAAGATGTATGAAAAAAACGTTTAAAAAATTTCTCGAAAGTATGCAACATTTTACATGAAAATGACGAACTAGATAATTAGTAAACACGTTAGATAAGTTGGCATTATAGTACTAACAAGCTTATGATCCTGTATCATTTTTTGACATCCGTTTTAAGTATACAAATAATGCATTTTATTCAGTTTGCTTCATTCCCGCCAAAATCGTCCTTTTGGCGCCGTCTTTTGACGTTGTCAGTGCCCCTCAGTATTGTGACGTTACCATGGACCTTTGGCTGTCAATTCCTGTCCTGTTTTTACGTACGTTTTCCGGAACAGCCTCAAAATATTACGAATTAACATCAAGTTTTGACAAAGAAATTCCATGCGCGTATAGCAAATAGATCTAATAAGGTTGATTGATTTGTTTGTGAGAAAACTATCGAGAGATTGTTATATTGTAGTATTTGTAAGGTAGTTTAGCTAAGAGAAGGATAGTTTTTTTACTAGCAACGAAAATAGCATCGTAATAGATAACAACTCAAATATACATTGCGCTTGAATAAAGATCAATCGAAAGTTCAGGCATGGGGTAATCGTAATCAGTTATTGGAATCAGCTGTAATCAATTACATTTTGCAATAAAATCACGTGTAATCAGTAATCATGTAATTTCTGATTACAAGTAATCGTAATATAATCGATTACAATGTAAAAATCAGGTGTAATCATGATTACTTGCTGATTACAAATTTTGTATATGAAAATTGTTTTTGATATACAACATAAAAATAAGAAGATGTTAAGTATAAATAGAAAAAATATCAAACTAGTATTCACTATGATTGATCATACATGTAGTTCAATATGATTGATCATATCTTCTATATAACAAGTTTAGTATAACCAAGTTGGGCATGTAGAGTGGAAATGTGCGATTTATTTTGTAAACAGTTCACTAAAGGAATTTATCTTTCCACATGATTCATTGTGAGATTAAGTCCTTGTGATAAAAGAATATGCTTTGAAAGCATTTTATGTTCCCTGATTGAATACTTCTGATATTAACTCTAATTTTAGTTTAAATAATATTTTTTATAACTACAGGAAAATTCAATAGCATAGAACATTAAGGGAATTTAGTTCCAATTTTGACTTTGATGATCAACATAAATGAGCCCACTTAATTATTAATGGAAATTTTATTTTTTTTTTGCAATTTGCATAAATTTTGTTTTCCATAAATAATTTAATATGTGCTTTTTAACTATAGTTATTTCAAACAAATATATACATTATGAAAATAAACTACTTATAACTTTATTTATATTGCAATTTAGACAATTAATTTTTCATACCCAAGCTCACGTATTGTTTGTCAAAAATATGGAAGTAGTGATTAACACCTGTAAAAACATATGTTTGTGTCAATTATATCCCTACAGACAATAAAATTACTTCATTAATTTTTCATTATTTGTTCAGGTTTTTTTGTTAATTGGAAATTTGCAGTTGGCAATATAAAAACAGTGTTATTTCTTTTACAGAGAAAGGACACTTGTCTATGTTATCAAAATTTACAAATGTTACAGAGTTCCGTGTTTAAATTATTAATACGAGGAATAAATAAAAGATATGAAAAAACACAAATTTTCACAAAAAAATTAAGTTTATAAGAAATTCTTTAATATTACAATATACAATGTAATCATAAGTAATCCAACCAAAGTAATCATGATTACTTTAAAGAAAAGTAATCTAATGTAATTGATTACATTTGAATATAGGTGTAATTGTCACAGTAATGTAATTGATTACATTAAATTTGTAAAGTAATTGTAATTCAATCGATTACATTTTAAAGTAATTACAGACCCATCCCTGGTAGAAACCGTGCACCATCATAATCATTATCGAAGACTCGTGTCACGCACCTTATTGTTTACATTTATTCCTAGCATCATTCTAGATTTTAACACGTTAGTACACTGTACCAATTATTGTGTTGTTCGTCTGATGATTAATGGATATCACAACAAACATTGATTTGTTTTACTAACTTTCATCATTCATATTTTGTAACGACTAACAACATGAAGCGATTAGTTTAGTTTTATAACATATCTTATTTACAAAGGTAGTAAAAGGGAGTGGACACAAGTAATGAAAACATTAGTAACGTCATATCCCTATACGAATACATCTGATTATGATGAAAACATAATAAGACTGCATGCATTACAAAAATAAAACCATAACTATGCAGAATACAATATAATATGAAATATTACATAAGACTGGAATGGAGTGAAGTAGGAGAAAGTAGGAATTCAGAATTTTAATTGTTTGTTCTGAATGTATGTGTTATTCTGATATAAGATTGTACAGACTATTTCTATATTTTGCTGAAATGAAAGGTCACCATCACCAGCCAATAGAAGCTCAATTGATATACAATGTCTTTCTGATTCTTAAAACAATATTTCTCTTGCCCTTAATGTGATGAGAGGAGCTAAGTCGGATCGGTTTGGGGCCGGAACGACCTGATACCAAAAGTCGGTAGTCTATTCTCAAACGTGCATGAATATTATTTAGTTTTCTATCACCACAACTAAAGAAGGGTGGCCATGCATATTAATTTAGTTTTCATCTTTCGTTTGAATATGTTTTTTACCCGGAAGTAAAACAACTTGTAATATGTACAAACTTTCTGTACAGAGTACTATCTTTTTACCCGGCAGTTAAACAACTTGTTGTAATATGTACAAACTTTCTGTACAGAGTACTATCTTTTTACCCGGAAGTAAAACGATTTGTTGTAATATGTACAAACTTTCTGTACAGAGTACTACATTGTGATACCAGTTTTAAATAGTATTTTTGTCGGCTCACTTCGGCCATCGTACATTTCAGCTTGTGCTTGCACAGTATATTATCTTTTTTTCTATACGTGTGTGGAATTTACTATTGGTATCAAAAATAATTCCGAATTGTTTATGACTGGAGACAATTTCTACTGCTTATGAAACAAACAAACATCTGCTACCAGTGAATTTGAAGATCTACGGAAAAATATATTGGCTTTAACTACTCAAATTCGTTTCAAAATTAACTTACTTTTGTGATGCACTTATCTGATGTATCACATGACGAATTTAAAAAAAAAAGGACAATGTACATTGTATGTGTAACATGATACTATAAAAATGTGGGATGTTTTGTTAATCGGAATATCATTATGCACCATTAATGCACTAACAAGAGATATACAGCTTTCATTAAAAGCGAAAGGATGCTAGCATTGGAAAGTATATACATAAAATAGTGGGTTTAGTGTATACAACACGCATTTCTTAAGTAGAAGTTGCGGTAAAAATAAATTAAACTTACCTTGATTCCATTTTTGCAAATTGTTAATTGTACTTATATTTACGACGAAACGGGACAAATAAAGGAATTCGTCCATTTTTTATTATCAACAAAACTATCAACAATGATAAAAAAAAACTCAAATGGCCGGATTTCACAGAATATTTATAAAACATTGAAGAATGCGATGGTATATAATGAATGTTTAGATATAATGAAATATAAAACCGGGGAAATGGGGAGGAGGATTAAAATAGTTCCGTTATTTAAGGTGTACAACCTTACAGGAGCGTAAACTTTCATTGAAGTTTCAAAATTTTAAGAGAAGTTGATAACACAAAAGTCGAATCGTCTTTTTAAAATTCTGCTAAAAACGGACTTAGTTTCAAAGCCTGGATAAATGTGGAAAATATCACAATTATTTCATAGAAGCAGATTTCAATACAAGTGTAATCAGTGTGTGATGTTTAAATAATCTGGTGTTAAAACCATCACACAAAATTGGTTACTCTTTCGAAAAATTTGCCGAAAAAATTAGGTTGATAAGACTGTAAAATTGGGAACAATTCTTCAAACAATTCCATAATACCAATTGCTAAATTTTAATACGTGTATATACACAAAAGGTACCGACTTTTATGGAACGCCACAGCTGTCTTATGTGAAACTCTGATATTACTTTATGTTGTTTTATTATTACTTGATGATATTTTGTCTTTACTTAATATGGTTTTGACATTACGTAATGATCTTTTGATATAACTCAATATGGAATAGTCATTACTTAATGATATATCGATATTACACGATATGGTTTCGTATTGACTTGATATAGTTTTGTCATTACTCAATATGGTTTTGTCATTACTCGATGTGGTTTCACCATTATTTAATGTGGTTGTGTCATTAGTCAATGTGGTTTTAACATTACTTGATGTGAATGTGACTTAACCGTTATGTAGTTGTTTCATTACATGATGTGGTTTTGTTATTTCGTAATGATGATTTGCCTATTCTTTTATATGGTTTTAACATTACGCAATGATGTTTCAAAATTTGACGATTTTACACTACATGATGTGTTTGTTTCATTATTTGATGTGGTCCTGTCATTCTTTGATGTGGTTATCCCATGATTACTTGATGAGGTAAAACCACGTGACCAATTCGGAAAAAAATATGTTCTATTTTTAAACAGATTTCAATATATCGTTTTTTAATGTGCTTTGGATGGGTATCGCTATCCATTGAGTTAAAGTTCAAATTAAAGTTCGAGTGGTTGTTCAGAGTTATTTGGTATGAAAAAGGGGAACGACAGACAATAATAAGAAAAAAAGTATTAAAAAGTTTACAGTATTTCGGACATAATTGGGATATCCCCAAACCACTTGGTCCTGTTGTTTTTATCCTAAGTTCTCAAACGGAAGCAGTATTTTTGTAATAAATTTGTAAAATATTCCACGGAACCCTGTGTCTCGCCTGATATTGCTGCTGTAAGTGTAAAAGCGTCATGTTGATCGGCTGTACATTTATCTATACATTTATCGGTAAAAAAAAAATAAAATAAAAAAATGTTTTTCTGTAGATACTTTTTCTTGAAATTGAGGAATAACTCCTATACAAGTTTTAAAACACTTCATGGAGGTTTACAAATTTATCATGTCAAAACAGTTTAATTCGGTTTTATTTAACTAAAACAAAACTGTATGGTTTTCAACATTGAGCAAAACCCATACCCTATAGTAAGCTATAAAAGGTCCCGAAATGAAAAATGTAAAAAACCTAGAAACCTGACGATCTATAGATAGATAGATAGATACTTTATTCTCTAAAAACTAAATACAAGTTTACAGAGAAACATACAATATAAATTCAGATACAATAGTCGAGGTAAACAAATCCAGTATGATATTCTAAAAGTAATATACATGGCATACATGTTTAGTAACATGTATAATGAAAGGTTAAACTCAATAGAAATTAAAAAAAATGGAGATGGAGACGCCGACGCCACTATCGACGACGAAATATAGGTTTGTTGTGTCTCACTGCCGCTACATTGATGTCGCAGGCTCGACACAAATCAAAAGACTTGAACTTTATTGTTAACAAATGAAACACTTCAAATCAACTCACACTAAAGTTACAGGGAAACGGGGGGAGGGGGGCTCGGACTAAGCGACAAAGCATCAATACTATAAAATAAGAATTCTCCGAATTTTTTTTAGCGTTAATGATCATTTGAACGTTTACGAATATCAATCTTTTATTTGTAATCAATTGAATTCCCTGATCTACCTCGCACTAATTGAAAAATAAACTTTTTGGAATATCTGTTTCATATGTGACGACGGACATGTTCCAGTGGTCGTAACCATAAAATCGTCATCTTTTCCTTGAATGTAAACTACCAAATAAAACCAAATCACTGGGTTTGTACATTCTCGAAAAACACGACGGGTGCCTTTCTGGAGCATCCGAGATCACCCCGATGGATTTATATTACCCAGTCATACCGATCTATTGAAACAGCCAAATTAAACTGTTCTGTATGCCACCGCAACTGAAAGTTGGGGGGGGGGACATATTGTTTTACCCCTGTCCGTCCGTCCGTCCGTCTGTCCGTCCCATTATGGGTATATAGTTATTCCGCATAACTCCTCCTACAGTTTGATTCCTAGGAAGTTTTCTCTTTACTGTCTGTTTGTACATATATTGAAGGTGTACATGTGGTCAGGGTTTTTATTTTTATTATCTTTTGCTCTTTTGGGAGATAATTGAACTTTTTTTTGTAATTTTTGGGGTATAAGCGGTTAAATGAGTTGAGTGCGTGGGCATCACTTTGTCTAGTTTACATTTTTTTTCTCGTGTTGTGCTGTTACACAACTGTAACAGTCCGATGTAAGGTTAGGATTTAGCGCTCACATACATGTTAAACTCCGCCACGTGCAATTTCTTTATGTACCTGCCCCAAGTCAGGAGCATGAAGTTCAATTGTTGTCGTTGTATAAATGTGTGTCATTTTTTTTTTGTAGATTGTTTATTTATAAATAAGACCGTTTGTTTTTTCGTTTGAATTTTTTCACATGTTGCATGGTGGCCTTTTGTAGCTGACTATACGGTGTGTTGAAGGCTGTACGGTTGCCTATATATGATTTCTTACATCCACTGCATTTAAACTCTGATGGATAGTTGTCTCATTGTCAATCACACCACATCTAACTTTATTTCAACTTCTATGTTGCGTTTTGTATACTGTAACAGTGTTTATCTTTTGTACGCATACCCCGGAGCCCTCTTTTCGGAAGCCCGAGCAAAAGTCCTTGTTCCGCGATAGAAAATTTAATTACGAACTTATATAAGATAGCTCGAATTTCAACTCAAAATCTTAATTAATCTAAATGAGACTTAAATTCGAATCTTACTCAAACTCTACCTCAAAAAGTGACTCAAATTTAATGTTGTAACTAGAACTCTACCTCAGTTAAATGTGACTCAAACTCGAAGTCCAACTCGAGACTCAATGCTAACTAAAACTTTAATTCTAATAATGACTTGAATTCGAAATCGAAGACTAACTCAAAGTTTAACTCAAACAGTAACCCGAACTTTAATTTGAACTCTAATTCGATGGATGGCCACACTCATCCAAGGCACATACAACATGGAAATCTATCTAAAAATAGAACAGGTTTTTCCGAATTGGTCACATGATTTTACCTCATCAAGTAATGGGATAACCACATCAAAGAATGACAGGACCACATCAAATAATGAAACAAACACATCATGTAGTGTAAAATCGTCAAATTTTGAAACATCATTACGTAATGTTAAAACCATATAAAGAATATGCAAATCATCATTACAAAATAACAAAACCACATCATGTAATGAAACAACTACGTAACGTTAAGTCACATTCACATCAAGTAATGTTAAAACCACATTGACTAATGACACAACCACATTAAATAATGGTGAAACCACATCGAGTAATGACAAAACCATATTGAGTAATGACAAAACTATATCAAGTCAATACGAAACCATATCGTGTAATATCGAAATATCATTAAGTAATGACTATTCCATATTGAGTTATATCAAAACATCATTAAGTAAAGACAAAATATCATCAAGTAATAATAAAACAACATAAAGTAATATCAGAGTTCCACATAAGACAGCTGTGGCGTTCCATAGACTTTAACGCCCGAACGTCTGCAGGTGCCCGCGGCATCACCTTTTTTTTGAGTAACCCGGCAAAAAATAACTATAATCTTAATTAAAGACGATTAGCCTAGATACTATATATAATTTTAAATATACTAATGTTTACATAAATATATCAAGATCGTTTTATCTGGCTAATCTAGGCACTGTGGCCCTTCAATACATATTTAACATGACTTTTGTATTATTTATACAATTGTAAACGGATTATTTAGATCTTAAGCATTTTTATTATATTCATATCCTATAATTATACAAGATCATAAAAATATATAAATACTCTATTAGTCAGCAAAAGGGAGATAACCAGTAATTTCAATGTGATTGGATTAGTTAACTTTTTAAAAGAGCTGTCAGGTCTACCCATCCGCTCGAAATATAACGATACATGGCATTTCATCATCACTGATCAAAAAACATGTCTCTAACTTATTCAATGCTTCTATCTTTGTTTTGCTTAATATTATATTGGAGAAACAAGTAAATATGATACACCTACCTTTCTTATCACCAAATAAACAAATATCGGACAAGAGAACGAAAAATTTACGGAATAGCGTTATCAGTGGTAGCTAATGTTGGGGACGGATGAGTGAAGGGTCTGGATTGGGTTTACAGAATAAAGAATAATGGGCAAAAAGTGAAGAATAAAGGCCAACAAATATAAAGAATAGAGAAAAAGTAGGATAAAAAAATAAAGAGTAGAGAATAACGTGGTGCTGAAATCTAAAGTATAGAGAATAATAAGCCAAAATAAAGAAGAGAAAAGGGGTCTAAAAATTAAAGAATACAGAAATAGAGGACCCCAATCCACACCCTCATCACTGTTTATACCTGCAGCGTACTTTAATTGCATCAGGTTCAAATAGATCCGAATGATGTGATTTTTGGTTAATGTCAGTGGCTTGAATTACCCCATTATATTTCAATTCTTTGTTCGAATTAATGAATATGCTTTCATTCATGGTTGTTGAACACTGTTAAGGTAACCCGTAAAATGAGTAGATTGTGGATAAACGTCGATGAAACAGCAAACCAACAACAAAATAACAAACGATATTTAGATGACAACATACATTCTTCAACTATAGGCTGGTGTTTATAAAAAGTCAAATTCTAAATCAACCCGAATCTATTAAGTTGTTATTGTTCACTGTCGCCCTTTCAATTTTTGGTTTATATAAGTATATACAAAGATTAAGAAAGTAACAAGAAAAAAATCTAAATCATAAGTTGAAAATGGCAAGACAACACCATGGAAAATTCTGTATATAATAAAATTGAGAATGGAAACGGGGAATGTGTCAAAGAGACAACAACCCGACCATCTATATAGATTTACTGGATCACAATTAATCGAAATAAAGAAAAGTTTAAATGTCTGTTAATAAAATTGAGAATGGAAATGGGGAATGTGTCAAAGAGACAACAACCCGACCATAGAGCAGACAACAGCCGAAGGCCACCAATGGGTCTTCAATGCAGCGAGAAACTCCCGCACCCGGAGGCGAATGACTGACTTGTTCATCTTGAAATTGATCAATTTCGTGTGATAAGAAATTTGCATTTATTTTGAAATTTGCCAATATATATATATTTCTGCTGTTTGAAAACCGGTCATTTTCTCGAAATCTCAAATTAAGTTCCGATGACTGGAACTTTATAAAAGATTCATTTATTATATTCCTGCATAGAACACTCGTTTGACTATTATAGCATATTACTCTTTCCTATTAGACCTTTTCAATAACTCTCGACACCGACTAATGACACCTACAGTTTACAGGTAAAATGAAGGGGTCGTCTCAAAACTAAAAATCATTCATGAATAGTATTATTTTTACACCTTCGATTTATCGTTTTACACTATTTTGACGAAAGAACATATTTCAAACAAATATGAACTATATCTCTCTCTTTTGTATAGCATTCTTATTACATGTAGTTTTACGTTGAATTTATTAAACCTTCAAGTAAATAATTACTGCAATCAATTCACATAATCTGCCTTTTTTTCTTCTTAAATTTCATTATTATGTGAGTATTTAGATAAGCGAGTCTGTCAACGCAGATTGTTCCACATGCCAATTGCGATTAATTCGCTTTTGTAATGCTATTTATGAAATTTGCTGAAGCAACATTGTAACAGGACTACCGTCCGTCCGCTAGAGTTGTGTTTCTCAACCGTTCGTCACGTCACTTGTTGTACACATTCAATTTTGGGAGGGGTAAAAGCCTATTTGTTTAAAGGTCAAAGGAAAAGGCCACATCGATAATTTAGTTACGAGAGACTACTCCGCTTTAAGATACCATGTTAAAATTGAGATGTTTCCTACATTAACGGCACCATCTTTTTCTGCGCCACATGCGCATTTTTACAATTAATGTCTCTTCAGTGATGCGTATGGTATTTATATCCCAACAGAGCTTGTTGTCATTGCAGTGTCTTTTTGACAGCGCCGAACTGATTGACCGTTATAGGTTGTCCGTGTCCCGAAAGACGTGAACATACTTTTTTCTCCTGTCGTAGATTCCTTTCCTTTCCTTTCCCTGTTCCTGGAATATGACCTTCGTGTGTCTTGCAAGAAGCGAGAACTGCTTACCCTTCCCCTTTTCAGGACATAGCTTTGGTCTTCTACTCTTTTCTATTTTTTCCATGCATAAAGGTTTTTAAATTTCATCTCTGACCATACATAGGTGAGATTTAAGATCCCAATTATACTAGTGAAACCCCGCCGCATGTTTTATGCGCCTGAAACAATTCCTAAACAAGTTGGTCATTGCAATTGGTAAGTTTTTGTCACAATAGAATATTTAGTTTACAATTTGATATTTTGACATCATGCTTCGCTGTCATATTTAATTCCTTTTTATTCGATCAAAGATAGTAACTTTGTTTCCTTTTTTTTTTTTTTTTGAGGGGGGGGGGGATGGAGATTGGGGTCTTTAACCAAAATGCAGACTATGCGGTAACTGAATGTCTGTTTTATATGTTGCATTGTGTGATTTTTTTTCCTACTGCAGAAGTCATAAAAAATAGCAAGAAAACGAAAAAAAAAAGCTTACGATTTAAATCTGAATCTGAATCAGAAGAGACACCAAGGGCCTTTAAAAATCTTGGTATCTATTTTGTTATGAGTACCATTGAGACATTGGAAGCCAAAATTAACAGACATTATAGAAACATGTACCGCCCTAGTCAACAGATATAAAACATTGATTAATTAAACATCTACTACAAAAATACAGGTATTTTTTTTTTTTATTTTTTTTTTTTTTCATTTTTCAACTCGACGTCTAAAAGAAATGAAACATTGTAGTCCTTCCTTTTCTTCGTAGTCAATTCACAAATAAATTTAGTTTTGATAAACAAATACCTAATAAACAAAATAAGGTACGGTACACAACAATTGCTTATATACACGTCATGTTGGATAGTGGCCTCATTGGCAATCAAAATAATCATATGCGATCAATAATATTTTTAAATTTTATTTTTTGAGACGACCCCTCATATCTCACATGTCGTAGTCGTTCTCAACTGTAGGTATAGACAATTGTTGAAAAGGTCTATTTAGGTTATCCCCCTTTCACTGAAACATCTTTTCTGCAACGATATCAAAGGCAACTTTCATTTATTTACATTGGTGGCCTTCTGCTGTTTTCTGCTCTTTGGTCGGGTTGTTGTCTCTTTGAGACATTCCCCATTTCTATTCTCAATTTTACTCTTATTTCTCTTCATCAGCCAGTCCATATGGCGCACATGGATCGGGACATCAAGCCGATGAAATTATTATACCTGAAGTCATCAATTTAAATTAACAATATCGTTTTGATGAGTTGTACAGCAGACTAATGACACTAATGTGCAGATATACAGTCGTCACTCCGTACAGATATACAGTCGTCACTCCGTACAGATATACAGTCGTCACTCCGTACAGATATACAGTCGTCACTACGTACAGATATACAGTCGTCACTCCGTACAGATATACAGTCGTCACTACGTACAGATATACAGTCGTCACTCCGTACAGATATACAGTCGTCACTCCGTACAGATATACAGTCGTCACTCCGTACAGATATACAGTCGTCACTCCGTACAGATATAGTCGTCACTCCGTACAGATATACAGTCGTCACTCCATACAGATATACAGTCGTCACTCCATACATATATACAGTCGTCACTCCGTACTGATATACAGTCGTCACTCCGTACTTTTACTATTTTCAAAAAAACTTAATTCATTTACACCGTTTTTGTAGAAATATAAGACTGGTTTTTGCTGTTAGTGTATAAAATGTTTTGGTACTATTTAATTTGAGCCAATTATCAGTACAGCATAAATAACCAATAATTTATGTCTCTTGGAACCTTTTTTTTATCATATAGCTTCTCAGCTATTCAAAATGTGTATTTCCATTCAAATTTGGCATTGGAGTGTTCCCTGATGATGATTATTTTTATTTATCTAAGACTTCATGAATACCCCTGCTAGTGTACGCCTAGTCCCCGAGTGTACCATTTGCTCAGAAGTCAGCGCTGCGGTATTTACATGATTTTTCATAAATTCTCCGATGATAAATTCAGGCCAAGTTAACCGTAGATGGATTTGGCTATCTTAGGAGCCTTTATGTCATATAGCTCTTCTATTATTCCAGTGTTTATACACTATTATTCCAGTGTTTATACACTATTATTCCAGTGTTTATACTCTATTATTCCAGTGTTATTCCATTGTTTATACACTATTATTCCAGGGTTTATACTCTATTATTCCAGTGTTTATACTCTAATATTCCAGTGTTTATACACTATTATTCCAGTGTTTATACTCTATTATTCCAGTGTTTATACTCTATTATTCCAGTGTTTATACACTATTATTCCAGTGTTTATTCTCTATTATTCCAGTGATTATATACTATTATTCCAGTGTTTATACACTATTATTCCAGTGTTTTTACTCTATTATTCCAGTGATTATACAGTATTATTCCAGTGTTTCTACACTATTATTCCAGTGTTGTGTTTATACTCTATTATTCCAGTGTTTATACTCTATTATTCCAGTGATTATACACTATTATTCCAGTGTTTATACACTATTATTCCAGCAGTGTTTATACTCTATTATTCCAGTGTTTATACACTATTATTCCAGTGTTTATACACTATTATTCCAGCAGTGTTTATAATCTATTATTCCAGTGTTTATACACTATTATTCCAGTGTTTATTCCAGTGTTTCTACACTATTATTCCAGTGGTGTGTTTATACTCTATTATTCCAGTGTTTATACACTATTATTCCAGTGTTTATATTCTATTATTCCAGTGTGTTTATTTTCTATTATTCCAGTGTTTATACTCTTTTATTCCAGTGTTTATACTCTATCATTCCAGTGTTTATACTCTATTATTCCAGTGTGTTTATTTTCTATTATTCCAGTGTTTATTTTCTATTATTCCAGTGTTTATACTCTATTATTCCATTGTTTATACTCTATCATTCCAGTGTTTATACACTATTATTCCAGTGTTTATACTGTATTATTCCAGTGTTTTTACTCTATTATTCCAGTGATTATACACTATTATTCCAGTGTTTCTACACTATTATTCCAGTGTTGTGTTTATACTGTATTATTCCAGTGTTTATACTCTATTATTCCAGTGATTATACACTATTATTCCAGTGTTTATACACTATTATTCCAGTGTTTATACTCTATTATTCCAGTGTTTATATTCTATTATTCAAGTGTTTATACACTATTATTCCATTGTTTATACTCTATCATTCCAGTGTTTATTCACTATTATTCCAGTGTTTATACTCTATTATTCCAGTGTTTATACTCTATTATCCCAGTGATCATATACTATTATTCCAGTGGTTATACACTATTATTCCAGTGTTTATACACTATTATTCCAGCAGTGTTTATACACTATTATTCCAGTGTTTATACTCTATTATTTCAGTGTTATTCCAGTGTGTATACACTATTATTCCAGTGTTTATTATCTAATATTCCAGTGTTTATACTCTGTTATTCCAGTGTTTATAAACTATTATTCCAGTGTTTATACTCTAATATTCCAGTGTTTATACTCTATTATTCCAGTGTTTATAAACTATTATTCCAGTGTTGTGTTTATACTCTATTATTCCAGTGTTTATACACTATTATTCCAGTGTTTATATTCTATTATTCCAGTGTTTATACTCTATTATTCCAGTGTTTATACACTATTATTCCATTGTTTATACTCTATCATTCCAGTGTTTATACACTATTATTCCAGTGTTTATACTCTATTATTCCAGTGTTTTTACTCTATTATTCCAGTGATTATACACTATTATTCCAGTGTTTATACACTATTATTCCAGTGATTATACACTATTATTCCAGTTTTTATACACTATTATTCCAGCAGTGTTTATACACTATTATTCCAGTGTTTATACTCTATTATTCCAGTGTTATTCCAGTGTTTATACACTATTATTCCAGTGTTTATACTGTAATATTCCAGTGTTTACACTCTATTATTCCAGTGTTTATAAACTATTATTCCAGTGTTGTGTTTATACTCTATTATTCCAGTGTTTATACACTATTATTCCAGTGTTTATACACTATTATTTCAGTGTTTATACTCTATTATTCCAGTGTTTATACACACTTTGCTTTCAATTGTTTGTTCTGAGTGTTCCTAATGAAAGTAACTCCAGGATAACACTTCGAACGCACCAAATTTTAAAAGTGTAATTTTCATTTTACTGCATGGGAGATAACCATCAAACAGCCTTATTGTTTTGATTATTATTATTGTTATTATTATAATGTCATATATTGAGTTAAAGAGATAATTAAATGTTGCTTAAAATATGAATGTAATAACTAATTTTATTATTGTTGGTTTATAGGAGTTTGTGTCATTCATCGACTCTTGGGTGGCATTCCATACTGTTATCATTTACGTCAACCAGTTTAGGTGCACATTTGTCTCCCTTTATAACTCTACATCCTGGAGGTGGTTGAAATACACCAGCGTTTATTCCAATTCTGAAGAAAAAACGATTTATTTTATAAGAATATAACTTAGGCAAGCCTGTCTCTCTATATTATCAATTTGACTAGTATAAAACTATTCACTTATGGAATTAATTTTTAATTATTTTAACAGTGTACACGGTACGTATAGGTCATGAATATCAGTACACAAATATAAACGGAAGCCAAATATTATGATGCGAAGATAAATGATAATAAGTAAATTATATATTAACAGGAATTAAACTTATCCTGTGTATTCCATTTATCAGACATTACTGGTTATTCCATGATCCCACGAATTGTCTTATACGTTCCCAAAGTGGGAGAACTAAACTTTTTTTTATTATCATTACTATTAAACCGTTTGGTTCTGTTAAATCCTATGTGTAAAACTATGTCAAACAGGGTTAGTCCTCTAGTAGCTTCATTCTCTGATTATGAACGATTCCCACTACTTTTCCAGTGCAATAAAAGACCACCTACACTGTCTTATTTTGACACATTATCGAACCTTTATTTTGACACTTTAAGTTTTATACATTTTGGATCTTTTTTTGCGTACTGAATATGCTTAACACATTTGCCGCTGGACATTAAAAAACCAACAATTGTTTTATTATATCCTTCTAGTGTTTTTTCCTATTACCTTCATTAGCATCATTTTAGGCATGTTTTACTTTTGAAAATGATTTAACTAAATGGTACATCGAGAGAATAAAACCAAATTTGATTAAAACGTGTATTATAAATGAGTCCTTACCCACAAATATGCATACCACCGTTAGCAAGACATCCAATTCTAATGCAACGCTCAAAGTCTTCTAATGAGTCATTAAGTGCAACAACTCTGTCCTGGTACGTGCAGTTCTTTGGATCTATGGAATAAAGAGTGGAACTCTGCTTAAATTAGTAACCGTTTAATTGAGACTTTCTTATTAACCAAATTTGACTCTAAAACTAAGAACATTAGTTTGAGCTGCTTAATATGAAATATTTTGTTATTTTTGTGAATTTTCCTCACCTTAGTAGCGATTTACCAACTCATCCGCGTATGGAGTATACATTTCTCAACTCATACGATTTTCAGGAGCTTGCAGCTGCTACTCAGAGTTTGTAAAAAGTTATAAGTGCCGGAGCAAAAATTAATGAGACAGGGTTTTGTGAAAGAACGTCTCGTCATTTTTCTTAAAAAGTTCATTGGAAAGTACCAAGACCTAAGAGATAAATATTCAGTGTCTACTTAACAAATAATACAGGATGGTTTTGAGTTATAGATTCTATAGGTGCTGACTCTGTGTAGCATTTTATCTACTTTACAGTTTTACCTTTATTTGTCTTTTTACTTTTATGTTTAATTTGATCGTATGCCTCTTGGCGTGGTTCGGTATATATGCATCCAGCTTTCAGGTTTTTGAAATAAATGTATAAGATGAAGATTTTTTATTATTATAATCATGTACTCTACATTCGAATTACTACCCAAGAATCTTAAATAGCTACCTTACTAGACAAAAATTAAAAACCCCATGTTTTTTGTCGTTCCTTATGAGGATGGGTCAAGAGATGCGTTTCGGACACACGAAGTTTTTACAGTGTTGTTTTCATTTTGTATACACTTGTATTTATATTTTACTTATTTTGTATTTTATCGGGAATGTGTATATGTCATTATATAAGGAGCCCCTTACGGGACCCCTTATGTGCCATGTAAATATAAATATTTTCATTTGCCGGAAATTTAATCTGGTGCGCAATAGTTTGAAAAATCACGACTTTTAATCTCGTGCGCAAGACATTTAAAAACTGGTGCGCACAACTTTCAAAAACTGTTGCGTACGACTTTCAGACTGGTGTGCACGACTTTCAAACTGGAGCTCACGACTTTCAAACTGGTGTGCACGAGTTTCAAAGTCGTGTGCACTAGTTCTTGAAAGTCATGCGCACCATTTTGAAAGTCGTTAGCACGAGTTTGAAATTTATGCGCACCATTTTGAAAGTCTTGCACACCATTTTGAAAGTCTTGCACACCATTTTGAAAGTCTTGCACACCATTTTGAAAGACGTGCGCGTCAGTTTGAAAGTCATGCTCAACAGTTTGAAAGGGGCTCCGTAATTAAACTTTACTATATACTAAATGTATTATCAACTGCAAAAGCTTTTTTGTTGTCGTCTATGTTTGATTTAATTGTAAGTGTGTTTGAACGTTAAACTCAGTTGTGTTCTATGTCTGTGAGGTATGTTTACACACTGTTTTGGCTGTTGGATTCCAGATATGGTCACACGTTAACCAATTAGTATCAACTAGCTAGAAAACCAGATTTAACCTACCATTTTCGTAGGAAAATGCCTGAACCAAGTCAGGAATATGACAGTTGTTTTCCTGCTGGTTTTTTTAAACAATGTTTTTTTCACCCAATTTTACAAACATCAACAAAGATCTTTGTTTTATGAATATGGCTGTGCATAAAAATCAATGGGAAGCAGATGAGACAATCTTAACTTTTCAAACGACATAAAACGTATGAAGGACGGACATACGGACTTATATTGTTATAAGAAAACTAGTCGGTGTGGTATTATCAAATAATCAGATCCAATGGCATTGAACCATAATTTCCCTATTCACAAATAAAAGTGAAGAGGAATAAGTCATGTAAATCCAATCTTTAGCTATACCAAGTACAAATATAAATTATCAATTGTTAAAAGAAAGATTTAATCGTTTTCGTGGATTTTTTCCAATAACGAATAAACGGCAACAGATATTTCAAGGTTCTTTTTCACAATCATCAAAATGCGGTACCCGATCTTTCGCGATCCGAAATATCAATTTTTTACAAATATTACCATTTTTGCAAAGTTTCTGATTAAATTAAATCAAAATAACTTTAAGGACTATTTTTAACAGTAATATTGAACGATATTTTTAACTGAAAAGTAGTTTATGCATTAAAATTTTTTTTTTTTAAATCATGTTTGTTTACATTTTTATTTCTCTAAAATTTCGATGAGCAATCTGCTTCCTGCAGTTTTGTAAAAATGGTGTACTTTTAAGTCTAAGACTTGATTTTTCTTGGATACTGATCATAATGTTGAACCATTTTGATAGACATTTTTATTTTTCCAATAGTTGTCATTATAATTTGAATAAATTAGATTATTTACTGACGTTGCACGTGTCTTCTCGATAAGATTTCCTTCACGATCCTACACCAGATCTTTCCCGATCCAATCGCAATACTTGACCACCGTTACTTATTCTTTTACGATCATTTTTCTCGATTTACCGAATGACAGCCGTGATTTAGAAAAGTATTTTCCTTGTTCTAGGACAATTCATTGAATAGAGCATTGGTGCACTCTTGACCTTAAAACACTGTTTATATGAGTAAAAAGAGGTGCAAGGTATACATCAATGAGATATTAGCCCAACGGCACATTGAGAAAAAAATACACATGAACCTTATATATAAATTCTTTCCCACTTTGTAATGTCAATCAGCACAGTAACACACACAAAAGGTAAAAGAACAAACGTCAGGTAATTTAAAAGCTGTGTATGTTCGTAACGGCCGATAAAGCAGACAACAATGTGGCGTAAATTCTACATGGAAGATCTTTATAATGAAATTATTATAGATTTTTCTACATTTAGGTCCATGTGCTTCATTTAGAATAAGATAGTAAACAATCATATTATCATCACATCTCAGCTTAATGCCTCCTCTGAACATTTGAATGTCCTTTCTATGTATTGGCTGTCTAAACTAAACTGAATCGTCATCTTTCTTTAAAGAAAAATAAGAGTTTAATATTTTGTCTCGTATACAATAAATTGTCTGAAATTAATTGTTATACTGTGATTAATTTAATTCACCCATTTCACATTTCTGTAATGTTATGTTCCTATAAATGCATTTGTCATGTTTAAAGAGGAAAATAGGTTTGTTATCTGACTAACGTCCTGAATAGAGGATAAAAAAGGGTTATTAACCTATAGTTGCAATTTTTTAACTCTGTCATGTTGCTGTTTTCGACCGATTTTTTAAAATATACAGTAACTGCATTTTTCACCCCATTACTTTTTAACGTATGTACTTGATTTGTATAATTATCTACAATAAAGTTTTAAAAAAAGGTTTCGTACATCATGTAAAGGAAGTCGAAAGTGCTTAAGGGTGCACGGTAGTATTTCCTGGCCCGTAGGGACAATGCTAGCCTTTTTAGAATTTTCCCCACTTTCTAACACTGCTCAAAATTCTACATACACAGTTAACTGAAGTACTTTCATTATAATATTCAGAAATGAATTTGAATATCTGTCATGACCGTTTACTTTTTTTGCTATCCTTATAAACCTAAGGCCACTAGTGCTTTTAGGTCTTTTATCAAGCAGTGAATGCAGAATTTTAAAACATTCTCATTATTCATTTTCACCTGCATGTAAAATTATTTCATATTTTTCTACACCTGATTCATCCCTCAGTTTGAAAAAGTATGATCAGTAGATACTGTATATTTTGTCCAATCACACTGTTCAGATACATTGACTAAAGTAGGGTACACAAAAGAGCAACCTAAATTCCGGAATGTAAAAACAATCGTGCCCTCTCAACTAACCTGGATTTGTAAAAACAAAAACATATTGATGGAAAGTTTAACCATGTAAAACTTCTCGGAGGGGTACTTAGCCTTTGCAAGATACCATGACTCCTCCCTATGAAACATATTCTCATTTTCTATTCGCAGTGTTAATCTACCTCCCTTCATCCAGGTCAATCTACATTGCAGTGTCTACCTATTATATTAATTGTTTTAAAAAGTGTTAACGTCCTAAATATGAATGCAATATTTGCCACTGGACGTTAAGCAAGGTTTATCTGGTAGTAGCATGGGTTTGTGTTGATCTTAATTTAAATGTTCAATTTAGATTATGTTTCCTTGTTGTGTTGCTATTTCACAATAATTTTTCAACTACCTTCGGCAAAGTAAATCTTTGAAGATTTTGGCTGTTCTATTGAAGCCATTTTTTTTGTTCTTTATGTTTTGAAGGGTTTATGTATTAACCTTTCTCTCGAGCATAGCTGAGTATTGTAAATTTATATTATATCGTAACTTAAACCCTGTATTCTCTTCTTTTTATAATTATGAAAAGGAAAAAAAAAGAAAGAAAAATAACTATACATACTGTGATCTTTGGGTAGTTGAAACATACAAAATGAGATTATCACATGGACGCAACATGATAGAATCATGCAGGATCATAATACACATTTTGTCAATCCCATTTTAGCACTACCTCATATAAAGTATAGATATGAAATTATTACGAAATATTTGATAAGAATGTTTTTCAAAGTTGAATTGATTGTCTACAGGGAAATTTTATATCTGTAATTCTTGACCCTTGTCTTCACTACGCAACAAGGTTATATACGCATATGTCTAATCGGGAATGTTTGTTATGAATCATTTTATGTTCTTAAACATCCTGTTATGAAATATCTGTACGTCATTAAATATGACCAAGAAAACCGCATATTTGTCTTTGTATTTCTTGGAATGTCCTATTGATGGGTATGTTTGCCACATATCGTTCACTTTTCGCTAATTTCGTATGATTTGTTAGAATGAAGATAGAGGTATAATTCAAGTCATTCATTGCACGTTTTACAATTTCGGTTTGATAATTTCATATTACTGAAAACACTGATTGCCCATCGACCACATTTGGAAATGTCTCTTTTCGGTAACCCCTCTGAGTTTCGTATAGACCACGAATAAGGAATTGCACTACCCTCCTCCTGTTATCGAAAGCGAAATGTCTCTGTGTATTCCGTTGTGCGTTTTGTCCATTAAGGTATTTGTACTAATAGCACAGTTTATGTTTAAAATTTCTTCACAACTTATTTAGACTCCATGCGATTGAGAAGTTGACACTTTCATATTGTTAAGGACCGTATGTTTACTTTCTAGTTGCCGGTTTATTTTTATTTTTTAATGTTATTATTATATTATTGGGTTATTGTCTCATTGATGTCTACCCAACATTTTAATTTTATACCTACAGGATTACAAGATCATGTTTTTCTTCCTGCACTTTTGCGGTATAAAATTTACACTAAGAAGTGCATTCGCCGATTTAGGAGTGTAGAACTGCATGATTCTAATCTAATATGGGCAATACCTTGAGCTTATTTTCAGTAACTGCAATAATATTTGTCCCCCGCGTGACGTGTTGCGGAGATATAGAAATACAGGGCGTTTATGTGTCCGTCTGTCCGGTCTTGAATAAATAAATAAATAATCTTTATTTCAAGAGGATAATCCCATTAGTTAAAACTAATCTTCCTGAGAGTCATCAAAATAATAATAACATATTTATAAGTACATACAAGTCTTGTAGGGCGCTTTCGTGTGTTTAATTCTTGTCAGATTTTTATAAAATTATACCAGAAGTTTACATTAGCAATGTCTCGAACAAAATCGAAAATCAGTGCCGATCAAGTATTTATAAATGAGTTATGCCCCTTGGAAATATTCATTATTTGGAAATATATATATTGTCGGCGCTCTCATGTGTACAAGTGTTGCAAGATTTTCATCAAACTTATATCAAAGGTTAATTTCAGCTATGTCTAGGACAAAATTGAAAATCAGAGCCGATCAACTGATTCGAAAAAGAGTTATTGGAAATATTATGATATGGAAAATTGCATTATAAGTGCTTTAAGGCATACATTTCTTTAAGATATTTATAAAAAGTTATATGCTATTGCCCTTGGAAGATAAAATATGTGCAATGCTTGAGATGTCGTGGTTATTTTTATTTTACTTGCACGGGTGTTTTCGTAGTTTGTTATACCGGAAGCTGAGTTCATTTTAGATCCTTAAATACTGTACTATAAACACTTGTGTGTTGTTGAAGACGATATCTTTTGACATTTTGTGTTTTTTATTTTGATTTCTGTCTCATTAATGTATAGCCTCATCTCTTTTCTTAATTTCATATGATGCATGTCCTCGAAATTAAGCGAAGAAATCATAGTCATAATAAACCATAGTAGCTGTACTAGTTACAAAGCAGGCGAATGTGCCTTTTTCTTAGCTTAAATCAACCAAAAAAGCACAACACGAAATTAAATAGTTATTATTTATATCACATTCGACAAGAAAGTACATGCTTTGATGCAAGTTTCTTTATGTCAGCCAAGAATAGGTTCCATAGAATGACATTCCTTAGTGTGGTCATTCGCATAAACTACCTTTCGTTCACATTTGTCTCCCTTTATGGTAACACAACCATCAGGTGGTAAAGATCGACCGGCGTTTATACCAATCCTATTCAGTAAAATAATTTCATAATTGAAACAAGAACATAGAAGAAGAAATACTTAAAACAAAATGAACTTATAATTGTTTCATTGAAAGTGATTTAACCCATCCGCTCCCAGTTCCTTCATTCGATTGCAGTCTAGTTAAAACATTCAGTGTTTCATCTCATGCATTTAATTAACAACTTCTGACAATTGATTGGTAATCTGTGAATGTAAATAAAATATATCTTCACGTTAATTTAAACTTTTGTAAAATATATCTCTTTTTAATTCACGAAGGTCGGTAGTTCTCTCCGGGCTCTCCGACTACCTCTACCAATGAAAACTCACTGCACGAAATAGCACAATAGTGCTGAAAGTGGCGTTAAACACCAATCAATCAATCAATCTTTTTTTAATTCATATTGGATATTTTAACCTGGACAAAATCAGTTCCTGTAATAAAAAACTATTTTCTTAAAATATATATACTTTGTTTCTTAATTTCTTACCCACAAATAAACATAGAGCCATCTGCGTGGCATGATATTTCAGTACATATATTGTAATCAGTATGTGTACTACTTAGGGCAACTACCACACCCCTATACGTACAATTTGCTGGATCTATAAAAAATAATTATATCATAATTACAATTTATAATTTCATTAGAAAAAACTTTTTCGCTAGACTTAGATGCCTGCCACTGTCGTACGCACTGAAAATGGTATCCTACGTCACTTGACGTTTATTTTATAAAAAGTACCATTGTAAACATTTTCTTGAAATGTACGAAAAAATTAATTCCGAATTAAAAAGTGAAAATTTAAGAGCTTAAACTATTATAAAGCAATTAATGATAAACACCTACTATTTCCAGGAGATGGAATAGGTCTACAAAACGGTTCTGCCAAATGTATCAAGAAACATATCATAATAGCACAAGAGACTGCGATTGCTGTCTCCATTTTCATGTTAAGGCTGTAATGAATTGTTCAGGTTGGAATGTTTTATAAAGATAAGATAACCTCATTTGTCTTCGTAAAATTTTCCATCAGAGTATTTTAGTTTTATTGTGAACAAACATGCATGGGCATTGTCATGTACGAAATACAATTCAATATACTTTGATAAAGAATTTCACGAAGCTTAATAGAAAAATGTACGCTCACACACGTATACTAATAGTGTAACAAATGGAATATTTTATGAAAAGGCGAATATTTCATTTTTTAACACTATTCGTAATATGTTTGTGAGCGGACGTGCTAGTTAATGTGTTTTCGAACTTATTCATTTTTTGCTAGTTTATATTTTAAGTATAATCCAAAGGATATATTCGTAGTTGTACGGGGGTTAATTCAGTTAATAAATATACGTCATCACGGACCACCGATTTTGGGGAGAGCTTTCTGGATAACACTGAAGACCTGAGCTCTTCTTTATATTTGTAGATAATGTTTGTAATGGTTATTTTTTTTAACTTGATGGATCAAAAGTAGGGTTATTTTTTTTTTTTGAAATGACTGCTGAAGTCACTGAATGTTTTTACTACAGGGTTGCAAAATAATGGGGTTCAATGTAGGAATAAGCTCGAATTTACAGTGTTTGTAAACAAGGCCAGGTGAAAGGCCCAAAAATTCCACATGACCCTATCTTCTGATTGTTGCTAAAGATGGGACTAAAATTGTACTTTAATGAATGATTTACGAAAGCTTCGCTTTTCTAAAGTTAAACCAAGGCATATGGGAGATTTTTTTACTGAATTTGCCCCTGAAGCTGCAACTGGAACCAATTATTAATTTTGTTCTCCGGGTTACGTCCCTTGATAGAGGATGTTAAAGCGTCTCTGTTACAATGTACTAGTAGTTATTGTCGAGAATGTCGAGAAATTTATGTCATGTAAGGCGTACAAACATTCTGAGATTATATTTTAAGAAGTAAAACCTTAAGTACTATGAGCATAACGTTATAATGCACAACGTTAAAGTGTTAAGTAAAATTACATTTTTTAACAACGAGAGTAGATATCAAGGTAGACAACTAAACGACAAAATAATAACTCGATTGGACGTGATAGACTTAAGAAACAACATGCAAAAGACAAAAAAGAACGAAGAGTGATCCTACGATATACAATATGTGTAACAGCAAGCAACATGCAGATAACAAGTTGACAAAATATTCATCTCCGCGAAAATAACTCCAATGATTATGACATTTATGAAGAAGACAACAGATTTAACAAGTCGGGTTTCTAAATTACGTTTAAAAACTAGTTAATAGCGCTGTGAGATCGTGTGCGGAACACAAGGGTGTAAATGTTGGTTTTAAAAGACTTTTGAAAAAGAGAGGTAATTCTACTTATACAATGACAGTAAATATAAATAACTTTTTGAATAAAATTGAAACAGAAAATAAGTTCTGACCAAAGGGAATTTGTACTCAAAGGATGATGTCCCCTACAACTCAAATACAAACTTAAATCAATAGACTCACAATATAATTGACTAAACTATTAAACTACACAAAAGGTGCCACATGTGAAGCAGAGTATGCTTACCCTTCCGGGGCACCTGAGATCACCCCACTTTTTGGGTAAGATCGTGTATGCTTAGTTTTCTACGTTGTGTTCTGTATACTGTTTTTTGTCTTTTTGACTTTTGTTTTTTAGCCATGGCGTTGTCAGTTTATTATCGACTTATGTTTTTTGCCATGGCGTTGTCAGTTTATTATCGACTTTTGTTTTTTGCCATGGCGTTGTCAGATTATTATCGACTTTTGTTTTTTGCCATGGCGTTGTCAGTTTATAATCGACTTTTGTTTTTGGCCATGGCGTTGTCAGTTTATTATCGACTTTTGTTTTTTGTCGTTGTCAGTTTATTATCGACTTTTGTTTTTTGCCGTTGTCAGTTTATTATCGACTTTTGTAATTTGCCATGGCGTTGTCAGTTTTATATCGACTTTTGTTTTTTGCCATGGCGTTGTCAGATTATTATCGACTTTTGTTTTTAGCAATGGCGTTGTCGGTTTATTATCGACTTATGAGTTTAAATGTCCCTTTGTAATCTTTCGCCTCTCCTTTGCGTTTACTTTTTTAATCGCTCTTATGTTGCGGAGTTTGACATGAAATATTAGATGTGCAATGTATGGTACCAACATTTCATTTCGAGTACTTTTGCCGATAATTTCCTTTTTGTATATAGTTTTGGTATTAATTGTAATAACTCGTTTAATGGTGCAGGTATTTTAGTACGGAAATCATTAAATTTCAAAATACAAAATTTAATATTTGAAAGGAAAGAATGTGTTGAGATAAAAAAAACAAACTTTTGTTCACATAGATACTATGACATTTGCATTACATCTGTATTTTTACCTTTCACCAATTGTCTTTCTGAAGTTTATATGAATTATATTGATGAGTCATGTGCATGCTATGCCATGTATTCTGAATATTGTTCTACTATTAAGTTTAGGTAGTGACTGTACAATTGACTTAACTAGTAATACTGCAAGTAGTAAGTTGATAGAATTTATGTCCTGTATCATTATTACAGGGAGAAATATCCGAATATTTGTTGTATATATATTCAATGTATATATATGTCTACAACAGAGGTTAAATAAAACTGTGCGTATAAAGTTTCTCCTCATTCTCCATTTTTTGCACAGATGAATATTGATATGCTCAGCAGAGCGTAAAATATATACAACCTAAATAGAAAGACATTGAAATGGTCAAAAGCGAATGATTTTAAACTTAAGATGTATCGACATTTTTTTTTAATTTTGAGATTAACTCTGATGAAGTTAAAGAAGGTGACGTTGGACGATTCTCCTCTCAGCTTATAAATGCGCTTCATATGGCGGCAAATTACGTATTGCAGTGGGGACGTTCTGATTATGCTTACAACCCTATTTGAAAAACTAAATCGTACTAACTGTCGTTTTGAATATTTCCGCGATATATACTCTGAACAACCAACTGACTGTTTCAATTAAACTATTTTCCAGGACATCTTGTTGAAAGTGCAAACATACTTTAATAATAGTGACAAAGCATCTATTCCGGAACTTGAAAAACTAATTACTTTTGAAGAATGTCGTGACCAAATACTCCAAAGAGCGGGAAAGCACCAGGACCAGATTGTATAACTAACGAAAACATCAAACATGGCGGTGATCAAGTGATAAAATGTTTGTGTAAACTCTTTACTATGGTTTTGAAAACTAAATGTTTGCCTGTTTCTTTTCTACATGGTATTATTATTCCATTTTTTATAGAGGAAGTAATAAAGATAAAACTGAACAGCTGTGACATAAACATCGGGTTTAGAAAAACCTTAAAAAAAAGATATTTTTGGTTCGTATTCATATATATATAGATATATAATAATCAATTAGTTACTATCATGTATATCGATCGTTATTCCTGTGCGTTTTCAATATTTTTAGACCAAGCTTTTGATCGTATATGGTAAAATGCGGAAAATTGGCATAAAAGACGGACACTGTTTATGTACAGTATAAATGGCCAATAACATTTGACCTAATAAACCTCTTATGAAGTATGACACGCATTCTTTTCTTGATAGTTACTTGGATGCTCTTTACATCCCTGATAATTAAAAACAACTATGGGCAAAAATTGTGATTCAATCACTTTGCACTCCGAAAAGAAAATAATTTGAAATCGCCAATTCAGTGTCGACCAGAACTTAGTAATAATTAGGAAATTCACAACGTTAACATATTACATGTATCTGTTCACAGAGTTGGCTAATCGCATTTGGATAATAAACTATTAGTCACGGTAACATTGGGCTCAATAGCAATAAAGGATGGCCTATGCTCTTTGTGATGTTGTCGTTCCACTGATGTCGTTCACTTTTAGTTGCCTGTGAAAAACATTTAGAAGCATACAATAATATGGAACTGTTTTGACATTTTAGGAATCGGTTCGCTCTTTAACGACATAGGTGTAGCCTTACTCGATGTTATTACATATCTTTATAGAAACTTTCAACTGTGACAACTGGAATTTTATGTAATTGAATTCGTGTATGAGTTATATACCCTTATATATATATATATATATTTCTCTAATTCTTCGTCAATTTATCCCTTTCTGCACCCATTGTATAAAAAAAAATTTAATCAACGTGTGGTTCGTTTGATCTCAGTTCTTCATTGGTTAAAATCCGATTATGACGTCGAATTTTCTTGCTTTCCTCTGAATTTCCTATTGTGACGGCATGAAAAAAGGCGACCATGCCTGATGACGTCACATAGAAAGAATACATCTTTTTGCAGATCATTCAAAAAGAAGGACTAAGTTTGCCTGCATATTGTTTGAAAATCATTAGAGAAACAGATTCCACCACCAAATCTCGTGTAATACGATATTTATCCACTCTCGACAATTAAATTTTAAATATTTAAAACGCTCGGCGAGCCTCGCGTTTTAAATTTGAAAATTTAACTGTCTCGAGTGGATAAATATCGTATCACACTCGATGCAGTGGTAGAATCTATATATATCCAACGCAATCATAGATTTGAACGTTGTTTTCAATTTAGACTTGTTTATATATATATATATATATATATTCTTCTTACTAATACTCATATTATGCAAATCCTAAACAGTACGAGAAGATAACGTCATCAACTATAGTCCCAATTATAAGGGATGATAATAGGTTTCTTCCATTATTCAAAGTAACCAAAATATGCAAAATACCAATTTAAATAGATTTTATTTAAATCACATTCAACAAGAAAATCTTTGCTTCGCTGGAAGTTAATTTCAGTCAACCAAGACCCGGAAAATGAGACGTTGGATCACATTTCTTAGTGTGGTCATCTATATCCACTACCTTTGGTTCACACTTGTCTCCCTCTATCACAGCACACCCTGGCGGTGGTCCAATTACACCTGCATGAATACCAATCCTACTCAGTAAAAGAATTAAAGAAATTATAGATTTAAACCGAGGTTTAAAACATAAAACTTGATCTATTAAAACAAATTTTGTTTCATTGATAAGGATTTTTAAGACTTGATCTGTTTTCGACGTTTCCAGCCCTTTCACGATATAAGATATACAAGTGCATACTTGTAATCCATGTTTTCTTATTGTGAATGTAAAAAAACAAATATGGTACTGGAAAAGGGGCATTGGCTGCCAAATTCATATCATCTGAATTGACTCAAACTCTCAAATTTGATTTATTATATTTATACGAATTAACGCATAAAACGCACGAAAAGCGTACTAAATATGTTAATGGGCAAGGCGTGGCTATATACGATTTGTAATGTTAATGATTAGATATTGTTCAATGAAACTAAACTGCTTTTCATGAATCAAATATGTCAATCACATATTGGCGAGCAAACAAATATTTGACGCATGCTCAATTCACGGATATATAGCTTTGTAAAGTGAAAGATATGAGTGAACATCCAGTAACATATTTTTTAAGAACATTTATTATGTATTGTTTTAGATTAATAGTGAAATTGATGAGGGTCATTGATATTAAATTTTGCTTTATTTTTTCATTATTTGAGTGGCCAAAGAGGCGGAGCTAGACAGTGAAATAACAACTTCTGGGATGGAAGTTAGAGCACTGGTGAAAGCTACTTCCATTCCTTGCTTTTCCTATAACAAGCGATCAACGGCGGGATTGGGCAGTGTAATAACTAACAAATCATTCATTTAACGCACTCCTCTAAGAATAACATAAGTAACTCACTCGAAGATCAAAGTAAAATCACCATTCATGTTACAACATCCTAAACCGTATATCAGAAGTACACAAATCCAATAGAAAACAATAAGCAATGTATAAAATCGTTATAATCAACATTACGGGACTGTACGACATTTAATTAACAAAACAATGAATAATTATGATGTTTGAGGACCTATTCAGTCAACAAATTAAAGCTGCCCTCTAGTTTAATTTTTTTCAGCTGCCATTTTTCCGATAACTAAACATGATGGGCACATGCGCAAACAATTCAACTAAGGCCATAATGGATATCATGCATACAGGTGTAAATACGCTCACATTATTGTTTAGAAGGTCAATAATGTATCACACATGTTTGTTTGCTTATTTTGACAAAATTGAACCGATCTGACGGCTGTAGGCGAAATATTATTCAATATTCCGTTCTTGTTAATGTTTGCAACGTGCATTTTTTAAAGTGATATATTTTTTCTGAATATCTTACCCACAAACAAACATAGAGCCATCGGCTTCGCAATATATTTCATGACAAGCTTTGTAATCAGTATGTGTACTGTTTAGAGCAACTACCACACCCTTATAAGTACAATTTGCCGGATCTATAAAACAAAACAAAATTCAGAATAACAATTTAAAATGTCAATTTTTGGCTACATTTTTGTACATGTACATTCTTTTTACTGTCATGCACGCTTAAATCGGAATGATACATTTATTATATCGAAAAAGAGAGGCGAAAGATATCAAAGGCAATTCAAACTCACAAGTCTAAAACGTCAAGCTGACAATGCCATGGCAAAAAAATGAAAACTGATCAAACGACAAACAGGATGTAAAACACAACATAGAAAACTAAAGACTGAGCAACACGATCCCCACAATAAACCAGGAGTGATATCTAAAGACTGAGCAACACGATCCCCACAATAAACCAGGAGTGATATCTAAAGACTGAGCAACATGATCCCCACAATGAACCAGAAGTGATATCTAAAGACTGAGCATCACGACCCCCACAATAAACCAGAAGTGATATCTAAAGACTGAGCAACACGATCCCCACAATGAACCAGAAGTGATATCTAAAGACTGAGCAACACGATCCCCACAATGAACCAGGAGTGATATCTAAAGACTGAGCAACACGATCCCCACAATGAACAAAAAGTGATATCTAAAGACTGAGCAACACTATCCCCACAATGAACCAGGAGTGATATCTAAAGACTGAGCAACACGATCCCCACAATGAACAAAAAGTGATATCTAAAGACTGAGCAACACTATCCCCACAATGAACCAGGAGTGATATCTAAAGACTGAGCAACACGATCCCCACAATGAACAAAAAGTGATATCTAAAGACTGAGCAACACGATCCCCACAATAAACCAGCAGTGATATCAATCTCATGAATAGTGACATTGTTTGTAATGTATGACACAGCTACTTCCGAATAAAAAGGTGCACATTTTAGATATTAATCTATTAATAATAGAACAATAAAGGATAAAAACCTACTATGTCCAGGAGATGGAAAAGTTCCACAAGCAGAATCCGCCATGCCTATAAAGAAACACATAATAATAACACAAGAAAGAGCGTTTTCTGTCTCTATTTTCATGTTTATACTGTAATAAACTATGCAGATTAGAATGCACATGATTATTAGATAAGATGGCCTCAATTGTCTTCGCGATATCCTTTATCAAAGTACTTTTAGATTTATTTTGTACATATATTGGTGTGACGTCTGAAAAATCAACTATTCCAACTTCTTACACTATTTGTATATCTGCGTGAGCGTGCGTGCGTACGCGTGTGCTTTTCAAACTTATTCCTTTTTAGCTATTTTATGTTTCAAATGAAAACCAAAGCAGTATTCGTAGTTTTACAAGTGCAAATTAATGGAACCAATTTGTGATCTTTTTTTTTCTTTTCAATATTGACAAATGGTTTTAATTGTTGTTTCTCTAATTGGAATTCTTCATTGTAACGAAGTTTTATTTTTTACTATTTTAAGGGAACCACGTACAATGTATATAGATTGTTTATAAGATCAACGTGAATTACTAGGAACAATCCATAATTATTGTCTTTGATTAGAACTAATCATTAATAAGAGATCGAGAGGAAGTAATTTTTCCATTTTATCCATCAGTAATTACTAAAGAATAACGATTCCTCGTTATCTGTAGCATTGACTTTGAGATAGAGACAACTCTTGAAGTCAAACATAATGTCCAATATAATCAAAAGTACTACGTTTTATCAACTTCCCGTGATCAAATGTAACGTATCGTACTTTACTTAATGATTTTTTCAAGTCACCATCGAGTACAACTAAAAATAAAATTATAAAAAATAATGCAGAAATGTAAATCAAAATCATAAAAGTATGACCATTTATAATTTGCTTCCGATCAAAGAATTGTTTCTTTTATTTGCATCTTCTTAATCACAAAAAGAGTACGCGATAATTAAAAGCAAATCTGCATTACAAGTAAACAAATAATTTCATGTCGGCGCCTTTTATAGCTTACTGAACGTTGTGGGTTTCGCTTATTGTTGAAGGCTGTACGCAGACCTTTAGTTGCTTAAGTCATTTAATATCTGATGGATATTTGCCTCATTGGCAATGATACCGCATCGTCTAATTTTGAAATCATATTAGAATTGTACAGAGAATTTGTTTTGTATCGGTCAATATTACCTCCCATTTAACAATTTTTAACTTTTATTACGCAATGCATATGTTCTATTAGGATCCTTACAGACTACGATTTTGTGTCATTTCATTTATGAATAAAGGTTGGTTAGTTTATTGTTTTGGTAATTATTATTATAAAATACTTACTAATATTTAAATGAACAGTTTTCCAGAACAACTACGTAAGAAACGTAACGTTTAGCTCGCTGATCGCTATATCATGTATATAGCGTTCGTTCAGCGCGTTCATTCAGCAAATATTTAGTTAATATTCAGTATTATTTCATTTCTATGACCTTTCTCGTACTTTTAGTGAATAAAAGACGATGTATGGTATACACCAATGTGACAGCGACATAAAACAGAATCTGTAGATGTTCTACCAATATAGACACACCTTCAGTTCTACCAATATAGACACACCTTCAGTTCTACCAATATAGACACACCTTCAGTTCAATGTTGAAATATCCAAACACCAATTGAATTATAAAAGTCGGTACACTACACAGATATGTCAATATATCCCTTTACCAGTATAGTATAATTGAAAGTATTTTTAAATTGTGTAATGAATTGTTTTCTTGGCACAATGTTCTTAGGGCAAAGAAGCATCCGATAAAACACTAGTCAAGAATGAGCAATGAAATACGGTATTTTCAGATTGTTGTCCCTGGTTTAAACATCATTTTCGGGAGAGTGTTTCGGAACTGTAAAAGCAGTCATATATTAAGTTTTTACATACTGTAATTATATAGAGAAAATATGATAAATGTATAATAATGATCTTTTTCCCCTTAATGTTGACCCACCAAATCAATTTCTTTTAAAAGTTTAGATAATCATATCAATTGACTTTTACCTAGATATCAAATCGGAAATAAACATTTACCAAAGTAAAAACACGTTAAATAGATCATAGTGATCCACATTTGCTTGGGTGTTGACCTATATCCCAAAATGGATGATTTAATCTTATTACCAATAGTTACGGAAATATGGAAAAAGTATTAACAAAAATACCGAACTCCAAGGTAAATTAAAATGGGGGAGGGAAAGTCCATTATAAACATGAAAAAAACGCTCGACTATATCAACCAACGGAACGAATAGAAAGCAACTGTCGTAAAACTTGACAAAAGCGTGAAACATTAACATTAGGTATAGTGTTCTGTTCTATTCTCCAAAATGCATAATTACAATTGTTTAGAAGATCCTTTTATTTAAAGGCAATGACCATTAAATGTTGGTCACATTGACTTATTCTTGGCTAGGTGTAGACCTGCCTCCTAAAATACACTTGTACAAGTTTAAATTATCTTATTACTTCTAGTTTCTGATTAATGAATTCAGACGTAAAACTTAACAAACTTATACTTTGGCGTCGACGCAATCGAATATTATAGTCCATTGACGCAAACTAAATAGTTGAACCAACTGAATACTTGTAGAATAAAACACACAATATTTACAGATAATTTTATTCTTAAAGCCATCAACTGAGTTTAGAAACTTTAGACGATACATGATTCCTATCACATATACTTGTATATAATGCATTAGATACTACCGTTGATGCGATATCCCAATGGGTTGTATCTTATTTACACCTCGATAGTATGGTTAGTACAACACGATAGATTTCAATAATTTAGCAGAATGTCTTTCAGCAATTGGACCTGATGTTATGGTAAAACATGGTAGATGCAGGATATCTAATTAATGACATCATGCATGGTGTAGATGAATTTTTCATATATTGAATTTAACAATACTTTTGTTGTACGTTATTTCAACGCAAAACTCTTTTGTTTACATACGCTAGTCGTTTATAAATTGTTTTTCTTTTATATTAATGTTTTAAGTTTAATTCTTTCTTTACCACTGGTAAGTCAGTTTGATGAAATCATAGACTGGAATAACTAAGGGAAAGCATAATTGATAGATTTAATGTCTGTCGAATTAAAGTAACCGTATTTTTGTTGAAGACACAAAAATTGAAGGCTTATTTTTTTTTTTTCAATTTCAATTTAGAAGTATTTAGATACAAATATATAAAGAGTATAGAGAGAAATCAATGACATATGAATATAAAGCCTAACAATTGTCAAAATAGACTCCAATCATTCAATTAATGTAGTGATTTCGGCCAGCCTCTTGACTTTTTTTTTCTTTTTTCTTTTTTTTTTGAGGGGGGGGGGGGGGGGGGGTTTATAAAACAATATCAGATTCCAAATTGATGAATAAGTATTATAATTGTAATAGTTCAATTTGTATTTCGCCTAAGCTTCATTTCCACTTTTCGAAGTGAATACTTATCGTCCTCTTTCAGTGTAAACCAAACAATACCATCACTGTACTGAGAGTGAGAATAAAATCCGACGTGGTACACGCCATTTAGGTTACTAAGATAGCAATTATTGAACCACCATCCAGATTTGTTTTCCGCCGCGCAATGACGGACATTGAGGTCATTATCCATGTCCTCAGTACTAAACTTCATACCGTCGTGGAAGCTGAGGGAATCCCCGGCATTCCCCGTGTATCCACCCACGTGGATCTGATAATCTACATCCTGGCTTCCAATTGAAAAGATTCTATATTCAGAAAAATGTTTCTTTCCTTCCCAGTCCCACATATCAATTCGTAGCGTATACTCATTTTGATTTGTAACAAAATTAATCCATTCGTTTCCAATCCAGTGGCTGCCGTACAGATTTCCAAAACCGAACTTATATTCGATCCACTGCCTGTTAAAGCTAAGAAGACCATCAGTGCGACGTTGAATAACAGTATATGCAGTTCCGTTAAGAAATTCGCAGTAAATATTATCTGGTTCCTCTGCTCCTTCTGGTTTGATCTGGTACACACCACTAACATCATATCCCATTTCACTTACATCTTGGCAATCTGAAATAAGCATGTTACAATTAATATCAATTTGTCGACGAAAATCCATATTTTCAAAATATTAACACGAACTCCAGGAATTCCTGGCAATTTATTATTTGTATTCGATGTAACATTAAAACTATACAAGTAATATAAATGCCCAAACCAAAAAATGTAAAATAACATTCAAATATAGTGCTTCATATACTGATTCTGACATGCTTATTTACTGAAGGGTGGTATACATTATATTTGATAGATTTATACTTAGTTTTGTTTAGATTCTAGTTATCAAAACTTCACCTGTTCACAATACATATCAACATAATGTCCCCATTTTCAATATACATTGAAAGATCCTTGTTCGAAAATTATAGGACAAAACAGTACACAAAATTAGTTTCATTTTATTACAATTATGCTGACAAAAGTTTCAAAGTAAGTAAAAATGAGACAAGAGTGCACACGCTGAAATGTCTCGCCTTCTTTACTAACCATTGATTTTATGTTGATAGTCCTAAATATAAAGCTTTACTACAAGTTACACATAAACTTAACATGATCCAAGAAAATGAGGTCAAGGTCAGATAAACCAAATGAGAAATACATGTACACCTTACAATCATTCAATAAATCAAACATAGTTGACCTATTGCTTATAGTTTCTATGAAACAGTCTTAACCAAGAAAACTTAACATTGACCAATGAATTATGAAAATGAGGTCATGGTCAGATGAACCATGCCAGACAGACATGTACACTTTACAATCAATTTATGCATTAAATATAGTTGACCTATTGCTTATAGTATCTAAGAAACAAACTTAACCATGAAAACTTAACATTGACCAATGAACCATGAAAATGAGGTCAAGGTCAGGTGATACCTGCCAGACAGACATATACACCTTACAATCCTTCCAAAACACAAAACTTAACATTGAGAAATGAACCGTGAAAATGAGGTCAAGGTCAAATAAAACCTGCGAGACTGACATGTACATCGTAAAATATTTCCATACACCAAATATACTTGACCTATTGCATATAGTATTAGAAAAAAAGACCAAAACTCAAAAACTTAACTTTGACCACTGAACCATGAAAATGAGGTCAAGGTCAGATGACACATACCAGTTGGACATGTACATCTTACAATCTTTCCATATACCAAATATAGTAGACCTACTGCTTATAGTATCTGATATATGGACTTGACCACGAAAACTTAACCTTGTTCACTGATCCATGAAATGAGGTCGAGGTCAAATGAAAATTGTCTGACGGGCATGAGGACCTTGCAAGGTACGCACATACTAAATATAGTTATCCTATTACTCATAATAAGAAAGAAATTATTTTATGATGGTATAATACTAAACCCCTAACAGGAGGGATTGTGCCTGATATTCATATGATGAAGACATAATCTTTCAATCAGTTTAATTGAGGTCTGGAGCTGGCATGTCAGTAACTGCTAGTAGTCTGTTGTTATTTATGTATTATTGTCATTTTGTTTATTTTCTTTTGTTTCCTATTCTGACATCGGACTCGGACTTCTCTTAAACTGAGTTTTACTGTGCGTACTGTTGTACGTTTGTTTTTTCTACATTGGCTAGAGGTATAGGGGGAGGGTTGAGATCTCAAAAAACATGTTTAACCCCGCCGCATTTTTGCGCCTGTCCCAAGTCAGGAGCCGCTGGCCTTTGTTAGTCATGTATCATTTTTAATTTTAGTTTCTTGTGTATAATTTGGAGTTTAGTATGACGTCCATTATCACTGAACTAGTATACATATTTGTTTAGGGGCCAGCTGAAGGACGCCTCCGGGTGCGTGAGTTTCTCGCTGCATTGAAGACCCATTTGTGGCCTTCGGCTGTTGTCTGCTCTATGGTCGGGTTGTTGTCTCTTTGACACATTCCCCATTTCCATTCTCAATTTTATTTTTTAACATTACAAAAAATGTTGACTTTTTTTTCAAGTAGTCATTGAACCATGAAAATGAGGTCAAGGACAATGAACATATGACAGACGGAAACTTCGTAACGTAAGGCATCTATATACAAAGTATGAAGCATTCAGGTCTTCTAGCTTCTAAAATATAAAGCTTTTAAGAAGTTAGCTAACGCCGCCGCCGCCGCCGGATCACTATCCCTATGTCGAGCTTTCTGCGACAAAAGTCGCAGGCTCGACAAAAAATCATTCGAACTATTTCATTATGAGTGTTGTACAACCTCAATGTCAATTCATGGGATTTTTCACGGTCCTGTGCCAAAAACCATTGGATAAGTTGTAATCTTATAATAATTACTCATTTTTAAGAAAAAAGGGAATACCGGTATATTTTCATAACTCTGAAAAAAGGGTGAAGAAGTTTCAGAGTGAATTCAACTAGTGTCTATTATTATTAGAATAAATTTCTACAGTTCTACAATTATTATAGTTTCTTTAGGTATTGTCCACAATGTACAGGGTTAAGGTGTTATGTGCAACATTAAATCTTAAAACCGCTATATCCGTATACAGATATGAGTAATGCAAGTTAGGATTGTTGATTTGTTTAACTTTTTTTTAGATTAACCGACTGCCTTTATGTCTTAAACGCTTTCTGAAGATCTTTTATACCCACGTCAAATTTGATTGCTATCACAAAACATATGATTAGAAGGAATTGTCAACTCATAGATGTTCGTTTTACACTGCATATTAATTACATTTCTTTAGAATTGAATTCAACGGATGTTAAGGAAGAAGAATTGGAAGCTTACGACAGGATGTTAAGAACGAAGAATGGAAGCTTAGGACATTTAATTGATTCAAATAGTCCCAAAGGTAACATTTGGTGACAAAATGATTTAATATCTAATGTCACGTTACAACAATATGACTTCAGTGAGTTTTAACAAGTTCAAGGATACTATTATATATTAAAACATGGTCTGGCTGGACTCACTGCAACACGCATCGTTCGCACTATGTCGGTTTAATGTGACAAGATTTCATAGTTCCCTCCCTTTATCAAAAACAAAAACCTCCCTAAGAAGTTCTCATTCAATTTTGAACAGTTTTACACAGAGTTGTCAAGATATAAAAGAGAGGCGAAAGATACCAACGAGATATTTAAACTAAAAAACAAAAATGACAATGTCATGGCAAAAAAAGATCAAAAGGCAAACAACAGTACACAAAATACAACAAAGAAAACTAAAGACTGAGCAACACCAATCCCACCAAAAACCGGGGGTGATCTCAGGTGCCCTGGAAGGGAAAGCAGATCCTGCTCCAAATGTGACACCCGTCGTGTTACTCCGGTAAAATACGTTGATTAGTAGTATCAAGTTGTAGTTATATTTAATAGATTTAATTAACATGCATGTTGCATCCCAATATTCAACACGAAAAGCGATAGTCTGAAACGTAGGTGCGATTCTGAAAATGTAAGACATGAACTGCGAATTGAAATAGACAACATGTTTATTACAGAGCTGAGTTGCATTTACGGACACATTGAAGTGCCGTGGTAAAAAATAAAATAACAAAAATTTCGAACCTAAGGAAATTCAAATCGGAAAGTCCCTTATCAAATTTCAAAATCAAAAGCTCAAACACATCAAACGAATCGAAAACAACTGTCATATTCCTGACTTGGTACAGGCATTTCCTTATGCAGAAAATGGTGGATTAAACCTGGTTTTATAGCTAGCTAAACCTGTCACTTTTCTGACAGTCGCATAAAATTCCATTATATTGACAACAATGTGTGATCATGAGCAAAACAAAGACATAATAGGTAAAAATGTCAAAAATAGTGGTACAGCAGTCAACATTGTGTTATAATCTTAATCACTATTAAAAGCAAAATATATCAACAAAGAAAACAAATGGCATATAGACAAAGCACAAATGAAAGACAAAAAAACAAAAAAAGACCACAGCACAACAACACAATGGTGGGCTGCATAATTACCGAGCCACGCCAAATGGATATTACCAAAAGTGGACTAATTTAAAACAGTAAAGGTTAATAATTTATAAAGACAAATAAAAGAACACGTCATTAAGATGATAAACAACTTCAGGACATAGAATCTATACTTCAAGACCATCATGTATTATTTGTGAAGTTGATACGGAATATTATCAACAAGGTCTTGGTATCTTCCGATGAACTTTTAAGAAAAAGGACGAGACGTTCTTTGACATAATAAAATTGAGAATGGAAATGGGGAATGTGTCAAAGAGACAACAACCCGACCATAGAGCAGACAACAGCCGAAGGCCACCAATGGGTCTTCAATGCAGCGAGAAACTCCCGCACCCGGAGGCGTCCTTCAGCTTGCCCCTAAACAAATATGTATACTAGTTCAGTGATAATGGACGTCATACTAAACTCCAAATTATACACAAGAAACTAAAATTAAAAATGATACAAGTCTAACAAAGGCCAGAGGCTCCTGACTTGGGACAGGCGCAAAAATGCAAAAATAACCCTGGTTCATCAACCTTCTGCTCAGACACTGGTGACGTTTTATAAAGTCTGAGTAGTAGCTGCAAGCTCTTGAATACCGAATGAGTTGGGAAATGTATATCCCATATGCAGGTTAAGTTGGTATATTGCTACTAAGGTGGGAGAAATTGATTATTTCAACATCAAAATCGTCTCGTTTGCCATAGATTCTGGTTCTGAGATTACCGCTTATGTCAAATTCGAGGTGTAAGTCTTAAAATGAGGCGCATGAAGCTGTGTCTGTTGTTTCTTTAATTTCTGGTTCTGGAGGATATATTAATGGAAATATAAATCCGAAAAGTTTGGATTGTTAATGGAAAGAACATCATCAATATATATGAATGTGAAATTAAATGATCTGGTTTCTTTGATCTTCTTGTTTTTGACAAGTGTCTGAAGGAACTCCGACTCATATGAAAATGAGAAGAGGTCGGCAAGGAGAGGTGCACAGTTCGTTTCCATAGGAATGCCGACAATTTGTTGAAAAAGTCTACCTCCAAATTCAACAAATATGTTGTCAATAAGAAACTCCATCATACTGATCACTTGTTCCTCTGTGTAGCATGTTTTACCTTTTTGTTCACTATTAACAAAATATGTCGTATGGTATCCCAAAGTAATAAATTTATCTACGCAGCAGTGTTACATTAAGCTTTTGATGTGACAAGTGGTATTCATTTATTCTATAATGTATCTAACATTAACGGTACCAATTTTACTGCACCAGATACGCATTTCAACAATAAATATCTCTTCAGTGACGATCGAGGACAAAATATTTGAAAATCCAAAACTTATTAAAAATGAAGAGCTAATAAACTATAAATTACACAAAGTATGACAAAGTATGACAAAAGTATGACAAAGTATGACAAAGCCGGGCAAGGAATCAGATCTTTGCATGAGGGAGATATATATTCCTCAATTTAAAATAAATTTCCCAAAGAATTTGGATAATTTATTTGTTAAATAATTATATATCATGTTTGAAATACTGTAAACCTACCCTTGGGTATACTCGTGATCACTCTTCGTTTATTTTCTTTAGTCCCGTCATGATTAACTTCCGTAGACTTCAAAGACGCAATGACTAACGTCTTTAGATAAGCATTGTCATCCTTTAACAATCCAAGGTCTTTATCAACGGATTTTACTTTAGCTTCTAAATTTTTCAGATCGTTTTTTATAATGTCTGCAGTTACTGTATATTCCTCATCGTGAGCTTTCAGTTCCTGTATGCTACCATTTAAGTTATCATTTTTATCTGATTGTGATTTTAAAGCATTTGTTAAATCATCGTGTTTTACCTCCAAGGTGGATAATTTCGTTGTAAGTAATTGGATGGATTCCGCAATATGAAAAGAGTTGTTACTGTATTTATTTTGGCCCATTTTAATACTCCTGTGTTCTGTTTGTAATTCTATGACGTCACGCTTCACTACAACCCATTCAGCTTTCAAATCCCGAACAGTATTTTTTAACAAATCAAGCATATTTATTTCACGATGGCTTATGGGCTCTGCTTTTCTCATATTTCCAATATTTAAAGCTTGAAAACCTCTATGCATCCTTTGATAATTGTTTTTCAAATGGCTTACTTTCTTTTTTAGGTCTAAAAGATCTCTTTCAACATCAGTAATACTGTTAGATGTGTCCCTTTCAATGATCCTTCCCTTCAATGTTTTAAATTTTAATTCTGTAATTTGCCGTTCTAGATGTATGGTCCAGTTTTGACATTGTTTCAATTCTTCCAAAGCTGTAGCTTTCATCGTAAGAAACTCCCTGTCTATATATCCCGTAATATTGCTCACCTTATAACTGACATCCTTCACTTTTTGTCTGATATCTTCGTCGGGATACCATACATGGAAACTATATTCACATGGCAAATTATTCCCGCGTACTTCCGAGTCTGAGTGTACAACTGAATGCATAATCAAATAAAGCTGAACAAGTATTTTTCTGCAGTTCATTTTGTAATGTGTTGTTAAGCGTATGTATTCAATATCATGTTGCTTTTTCTTCCTACAAAATTATACCATTTTGAGTCGAAGAACTAGTCGCGTGGAAATATAAACATTGTCAACAAACAACAAGTAAAGATCCTGAAACTATAGTTCGCAGTCGATTCCCGTAAATTGATATTTAGCGTGGACGTAATCTGAGTTTTATGCATATGGAATTTTGAAATAACGATGTGATTATCATTAAGTAACTTTTAATGAAGTCTTTAAGACACATCTAGATTGTGAACTATTTTGTATATTATACAGGGCTGTATCATATTCTGCTTTAAGTGCGTGTCTATGAGCGTTTGACGAACTAAGACAATTTCTGTTGTATTGATCAAAGTTAATGAAACTCTTACTTGAACGGTTACATTAATATAAGGCAGCAAATGTTATAATTACAACACAGGGGACCCACGTGAACTGTCAGACGTGCTCGTTTATTAAAGCTGAAGAAGCACTTTATCCAATTAAAATGTCATGATCATCTGCGATGAACCAGTCGTGATTAACAATCACAGATTTTGATAGTTTTAAGGTAGCGTCTAGGGAATATTTATTGAATTATTACCAAGTAAATGAAATAAATCCTCAAAAAGATATATCAGTCAGAAGGTAATTGAATTCCATTTACTATAACAACTAATCGCTTTTAGTGAAAGTGATGCATTGCAACGAAAAATATTCGTACCTTTAATTTGAGTTGCCTGCTGTTTTGAACCTATGAAATAGAATACCTATTTATTGCAGTATATTGGAATTTATTTGACATGTATAGTAATCGTATAACGTGGCTAGTCTTAAACAATCAGACTTGAGTGCTTTTCGTTTCTGTGAAATGTGTTATTTTAAACTTTAGCTTTCTGTGAAATGTTTATTCAGATTACATGAGAGAAAATTCCCACATCAATTAAAAACCAAAGGGGTAGAATAAAACCAATGTAGATTAGAAAAAAAAGCAATACTATGACCAAAAAGACACATAAAAACAGTTTAAAAAACACTTTACAGAAAACTACAGAATTATCTAAAATAATGTCATTGTCAAACGAATTTTTGCATGATTCCAGGTGTAAAAACTGGTTCCTGATACAGGTTTGGATTATTACAGCTTATTTTCCGTTTTGGTTTTTAATTGCTCAAACTTTTCCTATATCACACAGAACTTTTAAAACGTTCTTTATGTTACTTGCCATGAAAAGAGCAAAACTGAGACAGTTATTCAAAAAAAAGAACTCCCCAGAAAGAATTTCTATTTTCTAGTCTACTTAATGTTTGACCAGATAAATATACTCTCTAATGTAAAAAGGAACGGATGTGATATAATAAAAAATGTGGCGACTTTTCGTGTGTGCACGACACGTTCTTTTACAATTATATAATTGGATTGGAAATGTACGTCAACAATTGAATAGATGTGGTTTTTACCGATCTATGTTTTATACGTTTTCCCAAATTCTATTAATTGTATATCATTTCTATTGTTCAACAATTCATGTGTATTAACTTCCTTAATAATAACATTCCACATGAAAAATCAAAATTGCCCTTTTTTATTGTTGAATGAAGTGCCATTTTCCAAATCTTTAACCGATAATAACCTCGTCATAATCCTTTGAATATTGATATTTAAAGGCCCTTTTTAGCATGGGTTTATACGAGGTTCAAGAGCCTACAGTTAGTCGGTAACGCTGGCTTGGTATCTATGATCAGCTATGCTAATATCAGGAATGTCCTTTTGTCGCCTTATAGAATATAGAGTATTTGTTTTGTCTCAGGCTTATTAGTTTTTTTGCAATGTTTTCTGTTGAGGAAAAAGAGCAGACAAGAATTAAAAAAAAACACAAGGGAAATGGAAATTTTGGTAATATTTTCACATAGTTATCCTCATTAAATCAAATGGAACACACTAGTAGTCATCTGGCACTTAAATATTTCATAACGATACACCAAATTACGATGGTGCTCCTAAAACCTTTCAAAAGATGCCTTCGACTTGCCATAAGTAACCCTTGGTTAAAAAGCTTCCGTTTATGCAAAAACCCTGTGTAATTAAATCATGAAAGAAAACACAAGGCCTGTAATATTGAAACGTATATATATATATTCCATAGGCGGGCGCTGCTGTGGTGTTTCTTCACAGAAATGGAAAGTTAACAATTGGAAAAGTAAAATTATATCTGTTGTAGTAAAGATTAGTTCTAAGCTTACCAACATCCTCAATTTATAGACGTAAATATAAATATGAAACAGACTAAGCAACCAAATTTTGAATTACTCAGTGAAAGGACATCATTTTTATAGCAGAACGTGAAGCTATATGATATTACTAGTATCTTTCATTCTTCTTGGGGAGCTCCTGGAGGAATAAAGGCAACAGTAGTATACCGCTGCCTTATAAAAATAAAAGAATAAGTCGATAACCACGGAAACACAGATTGTAGCCATATGAATCCAATTATCTATTGATAATACTCATCCACCAAACGTTACAAATATATTGTAAACCAAGAACATCAACCATTTGTATAATGTCATGCAGTTTGTGTCTGCATTGGTCATCTTTTTTTATGAAACAATGTTTAACACATTTGTAAAGGTTAGAGAGGGGGCATGTGTTTATACACTTGCAAGAGGAAAAAGACATAGATTGCATGTACTATACCATATATTTTGAATGTTTTAATGTACTGGTCACATCTAAATAACACTTCCCACAATGTAAGCATGAGATTGCTGATACCATATAACATTAGAAAATGTTGAATTTTCTCCTTTGTTCACAGGCTGGTGTCGGGGTCCTTAAGGATTCTGTAGCATCGTATTATCAGAATTTTTATACTTCGTTAGACATTTCATCATTGCACAAAATAATATTCGCATTTATTAGAAATATCATGTAAATATTGATCATCATATGATAACGTTATGTACGAAATGTATAAAGTGTAATTCTCGTTTGATAATGCCAACGTTGTATGAACATGGACTCTTAAGTACACTTATTTCGTTAAGGAAAATGGAAGTATTCAATTTAGCATTTTCATTGACATTTGTTTTGACAAACATATTCACGGAAATGAAATACAACATTACAGATATGCACAAATTGTATTTGTAATATTGTAATCGTTTCAAGTCAAGAGAGAATTGGAATAAGTCTTGATTTCGCCTCTCTTTTACAGTTAAATGTTTACTTTTTAAAATAGAATTGTTTTTTTACAAGTATTGAAAGGATAATGATATCGTCTGAGATTACAATAAATAAATTTCTATGCCGCTATGTTACTTTACGGACTAATATTTATTATGATAACCATTTTAGTTTGTACCTAGATTTGCATAATCTGAAATTCTGAAATAAAATTCAATAAAAAAAGCAAAAATTACTTATATGAGAGGAATTGTGTAAACGAAAGGATATATTCTATGTAGGATTTAAAAAAATAATTTGAATCATTATAAACCGTATTTATAACTAGAATAATTGATTAGTATCATTATTATCATTTGTTGATTTTGACGTATTTTTGAAAGTAAGGAGATATTAAAGAGGTAAAAGTCATCATAAGTCAAAAAAGGCCAGACACCAGTATGGCCAAATTAAATGACAAAACAAAAAACAAATTACATTGCACAAAGCACTACATTGAAAAAAGAATATTAACGAACCAACCCAACCTAACACTAACATCGAACTCATTGTCGTGCTTTATTAGTGAAATTCGTAATAAAATCTGACGAAAAGCCATAATCGGAGAGAGATACCTTAGATTTCCGACTGAAAAAATCAACGTTTGCTTGTTTTCTTTGCAATCTGCTATAAGTGAGAAGTCTATTTTGACTGGAACGACAGGGTTTGATATATCTCTTCTTGTTATAATTAAAGACATTAATGATCTATATGAATAAAAATATGTAAGTAAGGCAGCAACCCAACACACAAAACATCTAATCATTAACTTACGATTTTCAACATAAGAACAGAGTCTATACCATAATCGCTTACTTGGTACATGTATTAAGTTAGGGAAAGTATTCTGATGCAACGACTTTCTAGAATTATCTTATAAGTAAATATACATTAATTACAGATTTATTTTGTTTATTAGTCACAAATATCTATTATTTTGTGTAAAATAAATATAAGTCTTTTGCAGCCAATCTAATTTAGTAAACATCTTACTTTCATAAATAAGCTATGAGTTATTTTTATGAATGTATGTTGTCCGAATAAATTATATGAAGAAAGATATCGACGATGGTATATGTTTATTAAAATTATTTCTATATCTGATCATTGGTTTAGTGTTTATTTTGTTGGGGTTTCTTGTAATATTGGTTTCCGTGATTAATTGTAAAAAAAAATGTTTTCAAATTGGACAACGTTTACAAAACTATACGGAAACCAGTATTCAAATGCATTATCACTTTAATCTTGATGGAGGAGTATTACAAATATTCACTTATTAAAGTCACTTTGAGTTATTATAAACAATTATATGCAAAACGGAGTACTAGATGACACTATAGAAAATGCAAGTAAACGAGATATTATATTTTATCATTTCGATGTCTGCTCAAATTAAATGATTAACCGATCTTTTAGACTTTCTTAAGGAAAGTCGAATTTATTTGTGTTCGTCTTACGCATCCACGAAGTTCGAAGTCCCGAAATTGACAACAGATGGCCATACGCATATGAAATTTTGAAGATGGCCTTGAACTTGGTCAAAAGATAATCATCAGGCAAGTAAGATGCCTACAGAAGGTCACACGATGACCACCGAACCACACACGTAGGCAACACAAAAATGAGAAATTTTATTGCGATGTTTTCTCGCAGGACACACGAAGGACACACAATGGCTATACGATGTCATATTAAGAGTATGATGCGTTCGAACTTTATCATGAAGGCGTAACAGACCTCCCGATGATATAAAACTTTCAGCCGACCGTGGGAAATTTGATTTAATTGCCTAATGTTTTGTTCCTTCATCCTTTCTTTCTTTCTTTACAGATGATTCTATATTAAAGTAATTTTCAATCAAAACGTCCGAAACAAAATGTATTACTCTATAAACATTTTGCTTTAAGTTACAATGCAATATGAGAAAATAATTTGGTCATCATCACAATGTTAGTGTCTATGTATTGATTTTACTGTCACTGATTCATGGAATCATTTCTGGATCATCGTCTCCTGCAAGGGCACCGAACAAGCCTTTGAGGTACAGACGGGACCTAGGTATCTTCTAATTCCCAGTTTTCCGTGCCCTCTCATGGTAAACATCCAAAAGTACTTTGTCATTTCTCCATACCCCTGGGATGATATTCTGGTTCTGGTCTTCCAAGTCCATCAGGTTGTTGTGGGTGGCTGGATATCTCAGTCTGATGAGATTATGAAGGATCACACAGATTGTGATGATTTTTTTTGCATGTCTCTAGCCTCTGGTTCATAGTCCTCAGCAAAACTCGGAACTTGTGTGCCAGAATTCTCGACTACACGCCTGACTCTGGAGTCTAATGCTGCTCAATTTTTCTGATGGAAAACGGATTTATCAGGCGCTTGTTGGTCCCAAAAGCATTGTCCCCTACAATGAGGTATGGGACAGGAACGTCATCACAAGGTAGAGGCTTCTCTTCAGGGAGATTGGAAATGTTGTTCAGACTTTCCAGGCCTTCCTTCAGTTTTGACCCATTGTAGATACTGGCATCGTTGCTGGAACCATCAATGCCGACATCAATTTAGAGAAACTTGCGCTTACCAGGGCCATGAGACCAATGGAGAAGCCCTTGTAGTTTTTGTACATAGAGCCAGTATTCCAAGGGCTGTTGAATGTCACTGCTCACCATCCAGAGCACCACAACAGTGTGGAAAATTCCATTTCTTCTCACACTGCTCAGCAATGTCGGTCCACCCCTCAGTTGTAGTAGGATACTGGATCACCTCAACAGCACACTCGGCTTTGATGGCAATGCAAAAATCATCGACAATAAGGGAGATGGTGTTTGTAGCAGCTCTGAAGTTAAAGGACATGATTGGATAATTGTCACCGCAGGCCATGCGTCGTAGAGTGATGGACAGCTTGAGACGGGCAGGACCATGTGTCCTTCTTCTCTATTCTGCCTTTTTCCCTTCACAGATCCTCATTGTAGAGGCCTCTGGGAAGTTTTGTGTAGTTGTAGAAGGCCTTCTCATCTTCTTTAGTAGTTTGTCTTAGTGGTCATGGGGTTCTCTTCTTTTGTCAGACAACCATTTTCTGACCCACAAAGACCTCAGTTTCCTCCTTTGCTTCAGTTTGTCACTGCACTAGAAAATAAAAAGCATAAGATAAGGACAAGATTTGAAAAAGACAGTTTTTGCCTGTAAAAGGAGTTGCTCATCATTTTCTCTGAGATGCATCAAATGAAGCAATGCTGCAGCCTCCTTTTTCCTGGTCAAAGTATGCCATTCTGCAGGAACTGATTTTTGATTAACTGGGATTGACCTTTGGAAGCTAAACACGCCTCTGTTCTGTAGAGTTGCTAAGCACTGTCTGAGAAAGATGCTCTGATGCTGAACTTTTATATATTCACGCTACCTTGACACATGTGAAAAACTTGAGCTACTCAAATTCGGAGGCATAGCTTCCTTAGACAATCGGACAGCTGCTTATTTCCTTCGTATTTTCTTCGTGAGGCAAAAAATGCCCGATGGCACCGATGATCACATGAAGTAAAGACGAAGATGACACGATTTGACAAGGTGCTCTCACGATGGCCTTACGAAAGGCAAAATAAACGTAAAAATTCAACACGATAATGAAACTTCGCAAGGTATTTCGGAAATTTTTTGACATGCCAAAGATTTTGCCACCGCTCATAAAGTTGCTGCCGGTGTATGAAAACTCATTCGGCGGTCATAAATGCCCTAACGAATGACTCGATGTTTTTACGATCAGACCCGACTTTGAACATTCCCTTTATCGTCCACCTGGTGTCAATTTCGGGACCGTGTGACGCAGGCTTTAATATCTTTCTACTTTAATTTTATGACGTCGCAATATGTCGGAGGTAAACATAATACTGTATTTTCATTTTTTCGACTTATATATGTCGGACTCAAATCTAAGGTGGGTTCAAGATTTATGGCAGATTTCAATCTATGGCAAATTTGACGTCACAAACGCCATACAAATCATAAATCTTTGGCAATTGTTTGTTTTCTCCAAATCTATAGCAGATTTCGAAATTGCTTATTTTTTTGGCTAAAGAGTAAACTATAAAATCACAATTAAATAACGCAATATTACGTCGTTCGGTGGGACTATGCAAAGGTACAATCCATTTGCAAATTATAAGAAGAAAATCCTAAATACGGATCCTCAAAATTGATCAAGTTTTTGAATAAACAGTTAAATGATAGAATGGTCAAAATATCTAGAAAACTATTTTTACGATTCAAATTCTAATCATTTGTACAAAAAAGAAGTAACGATCTAGATACTCCACATAGATAATGTCTTTCAAAGGAGGAATGAATTGACCTGGTGTTAAAGAAGTACTTCATAGATCACAGAAAATCTCACAGCATTTATGAATCTATTAGAATAGCTGTCTTTTCATTTGTAGGGAAGAACATAAAGCTAATTGTTTTCTTGTCCTCGTCTGTGTTCCTGGTGTTGCATTGTCCCATGTTACACTGTGACTTTTGTATGTTGTTTTGCTTTTCTTTCATAATGTTTTGTTATGTTATGTTGTGTTCTTGATATGTTTCATCCCTTAATATGGTACTCTTTGAATTTCTTATAATAATCTACAGCATTTTTCAGTCATATTACAGCAAATACATGTACCACTGTAGCAAATAATCTTTCTTGTGATTTGGAAACTAAAGAAAATACTGTCATAGATTTCTAATAATTATCAACATCATGTTCTTCTTCTTTCTATACTGTACAGGGCTCCTCTGGAGCATTATCGCACAATCGGACTATGTACAGTTAAAATCGGAGTCGTGTGAGACGGGTTAAAAGCAGGTAAAAAAAACAAGTTGGTCCTTAGAAGCTGTACGTGCTGATTCTCTCCTTGAAGAGGCCAAGAGAATCAGCTGCGACCATGGTCTGTGGCAGGGAGTTCCAAAGGACTATACCAGCAGGGAAGAATGAGTATGAGTCTGGAAGCTTCTGGAGGAGCAGGCTACTTGCTGAAATTTCTGTGTGTGTGTCCCCTGGTTGCTAGGTAAACCGGCTGTAGCGATAGTGAAGGTATTTCAATCAGTTGGTTGATGAAATATTATGGTGCAGCGGGCCTTGTATCATCGTGACTGCAGGCTTTCTAAATGTAGTTGTTGGAGCATTGATGTTACACTGCTATCTCTCCTGTAGTCACTCGTGATGAATCTGGCTGCACGTCGCTGTATAGATTCGATGGCTGTGATATGTTGTTTGGTTGAATGGTCTCAAACAGTAGACGCATATTCAATCTGTGGGCGGACAAGGGTCTTATAGCTTGTTTCTTTGATGTTTTTTGGGCAGCTGCTTATGTTTCGTCTCAAGAATCCCAAGGTGTTGTTAGCTTTTTTCGTGATGTTACTGATATGTGGACCCCATGTGATCTTACTGTCAATTGTAACGCCCAAGTATTTCGCCCGGTCTGTTAGTTGTAAAACTTGGTCATGAATAGAATAGTCGGCGCCAGTTATTTTCCGCTTGTCGGTAATGCGGATGACTTCACATTTTTCCGGGTTGAAGCTCATCATCCAGTCTGTCTCCCACTGTTGCAGTTGATCAAGATCTTGTTGTAATATCTTGGCATCTTCCTAGCTCTCAATAAGTCTATGCATGAGGCAATCGTCTGCAAATAATCTAGTTCTAGACTGGACTTTTGGTGGTAGGTCATTTATATAGACTAGGAATAGTAACGGTCCCAGGACTGTTCCCTGTGGCACTCCAGATTTTACAGGAGCTGGCTTAGATGACACGCCATCGACCACTACTACTGCAAGAAAGCTCTTAATCCACTGCAGGGTGTTGCCTCTCACGCCATAGTAGTGCAGTTTCATAGCTAGTCTCTCATGGGGGACTTTGTCGAAAGGCTTACTGAAATCAAGCAAGATGGCATATATCTGCTGTTTTGAATTCAGTCACTTGGCGAGATCATCGATCGTGTTGATGAGCTGGCTTTCACATGATCGCCTTTTCCTGAAACCATGCTGTTCATCGGCAAGTATATTATTGGCCTCTAGGTGATTGGTGATTTGGCTGTAAATGATGTGCTCTACAACCTTACAGCAAACTGATGTTAGTGATACAGGACGGTAGTTGGATGCCTTTGCTTTATCTCCTTTTTTAAATATTGGAGTGACGAATGCTAGCTTCCAGGCATCTGGGACGGTCCCTTTGTCAATTGATGTCTGGAACAGCATTGTTAAAGTTGGAGTGATCACTGCCGCTGTAGTCTTCAGGAACTTGGTTGATATTTTGTCTGGTCCACTAGCTCTGTGAGGATTCAAGTCTTTCAACAATTTCTGTACACCATTCTCTGTTACCTTAATGTGTGGTGCTTGGTTGTGTGGTGATTCCCCAAGGTGTGGCATACTGTTTGAGTTTTCGATGTTGAAGACGGATGAAAATTGGCGGTCTAGTATTTCTGCTTTTTCTGATGGTGTTGGATGTAATATGCCCTCGTCACGTAGTAGGGCAATACCAGAGTTGTCAGATTTTTTGCTTTTGATAAATGAAAAGAATTTCTTGTTAGTTTTATCGTCTGATATCATGTTATTGATGTAGTTGTTATAGGTTGTCCTGCATGCATCTTTACTTTCTTTTTGGACTCTATGGTATCGATCCCAGTCTGCTTTTGCGTTGGATTGTTTTGCCTTCTTTATGAGCTCTCTTCTTTTTCCTACTATGCTTTTTGATGTTACGGTTGCACCAAGACTGGCTGTATCTATTAGACGTGTATTTTGATGGTACATGTTTGTTGATGGAATTTGTACATACAGTTCATCTATATTCATGTCGAATACCTGATATGTTGGAGAAAGTAAGATTTCTTGGAAAAGCCATTTGTTTAAGGCATGTTATCGGTCAGGTATGTACTGACTGGTCCTCTATTTGCCGAAAATCTGCGGTAGATTAGGAAACTAGAAAATCCGCAATAGATTAGGAAAATTAGAAAATTTGCCATAGATTTGAAATTTAAAAAATCTGCCATAGATCTGGGATGGCATGACGTCATATTTACCGTAGATTTGGAATATGCCATAGATCTGGAACCCTCAGTGGATGTGAGTCCTACATATATATGCATGTACAATGTGTAAACAATATATAAGTAGAGAATAATTCTAATGAATAATAAATGAAATAAACAAGTTATGTAGTTAGCTTCTATGTGATTATTTCCTTTTCTATGTTTTACGTTTAACTGTGGTTTAAAATTCGTGTGTCTCCGTTTCGTCTCATTTTCATATTTTTATATTCATTTAATCACACAAAAACTGTTTCATATTTTGTCATCCGAGCCCTTCTTTTGCTTACTTTACGTGTAATCATACGTTAAAGCCATCGGATGACCTCTATTGGTATACATCATTGTACTGGGGTTATCGGAGGAAAGTTGTCTCATTGGCAATTATACACTTTTTCCGAATTCTTACATTATTGAGGGACTTTTTTTTAAGAAAACTTGCTGAGGTTTATATACTCCCCCCCCCCCCCCCCCTCCTCGTTAACTGTTTCTGAAAAGACATAATTAACTTTAACTCTTAAACCAAATGTCATAAGGTTAAGGTCAAGGTCGTGTCCTAGATAGCGAATTTTGTGTTTTGGGCCCTATTTTATGTTTTTTTTTGTGTGTTTTAAAGCTTTTCAATGCTACGTCTATGTTAACACATGTTTTACATTATGAAAAGGAAAGAACTCTCAATTGTCCACGAACAATTGACATTTTAATTATCATTATTTTTCTTCCAATACTTTCACTACATGTAATTATGTATGTACTGCTTAAAACAGAAATGTTGTAAGTGCAAAGACATAATTATGAGATTGTCTGATTTTTACCATTGGACATCCTTATTACTAAATGTATAGAAAAACTAAATTCCTAATATCAATAAAAATAATTAATTTAGTGGATTTATGTTCTTCTTATATATATCTGGGGTCCGAATTTGTTAATACTGTCCATTTTACAATCAAACGTTCTCTATTCCTGTTTATTTAACGGTTTCTAGCCATCATTAGCTAGTTTTCTTAATTTAACTTGATGAAAATAAGGCGATGTTGAATGATTGCCGTTAAGACAACAATCCGCCGGAGACAAAGTCACATTGATAAGATTAATTTTTTTTTTAGATACAATCCGAAAAAAATCAATTTGCCATCATTTATCGAAAGTCTACCTATCACATCCTTTCAATCAGTATAACTACTATGAAGGGCAATTAAAATACCATTAAATCTGCAGTCTTTTCAGTCTTTTCAGTCTTTAAACTTAATTCTCTGGATATTGGTGTTTCAAAATATTCCTTAATATAGTTTATATACACTGTGGACCAATAAAAGATATTCTGAGATCTTATAATACATTCGCATTATTTTAAGTGCTTTATAAGACATCGTTCAATGAATAATTTTGACATAACATGATTTACACCGACAACATGTTAAATGGTTTTATTTTTTAATTTGGATGCATTATAGGCCATACAACAATATTATCATAACTTGCAAGAGAACTAGTTCCACTTATCAGAGGAGTAAGATATGCATATTCCATACTAATTATTACCTGTCTTTATGATCAAAGATTTTTGGCTAACTCACATTTTTGCCAAAATTTTATATAGAATATACATATAGATACATTTGTAAAGCAAATAGTTTTTTCGTTTTCAATTTCATTCGTCATTACAATCCTGAAATAAGCACAATTGAGCAGAACCCTTAATTTCATACACTTTCTCTCTGTTGTTTACTCGGGGCAAAGTTAATGTTTTACTATGAATAATACACAACTTTTATTTGGAAGTGTACAATTACATTATGCTATGAAGAATATTGTTATGGTTTCATTTAAAATCAAGTAACTGTGTTCTAAGGATATATGGAAATAAAAAGTACAAACTCAACAAGGACGGACAAAGAGAAGAGGTGATCAAGCAAACAATAGTCAACAAAAAGTACAGAAATCTATAAAAACGAGCCCCATCATTAATAGTCCGAGATTACCCTGACGTCCAACGGCTGTTTTGCCAGACAAGCTGGGGCCGTGGGGCGTCAGAGCTCGTCCCACATCAAAAAGTGGATATTTGCCCGTCCAAAATAGATGCGCTGCTTCGTCGCTTCTGGTGCCAACGGACGGCCTTGGAATTATATAAATCGGGTATCAATTTGTTCATTTTTCATTTATCTCTTCATTTATGTAAGTTTCACCTACCTGCCACCCTTTACTTTCTCATATTTAGACAGTTTTCACAGTGACCCACCGATTCTGGCATTTTGACTTTCATTTTGAAAGATTGTCATGTGATCACGAGAAAAAAGTAAGGCACAATGGACTATGGGAAATGATGTATGCATATGACCCTAGGTCAATATGAATATATAATCTAACACCTCGCTCATTTACGATGCAAGCAATGTAAATATCCGAGAGCTTTCGAATGTTATCGTGGTTGGCACTAAATGCTTAATACCGATCTCCTGTAAAGGAGGTGAAAAATCGTGGTTGACTACTAAATGTTAAATATCGATCTCCTTTAAAGGAGGTGAAAAAAAGTATAAATATTTGCATATTTGAGTCTCGAGGTCGCAAAATCTCTCGTAACTTGACGTCCATTTGAAAATAAAAGTAAAAATGTCTGAATCGATGGGTCTCAGTGAAAACTGTCTAAATATGAGAAAATAAAGGGTGGCAGGTAGGTGAAACTTACATAAATGAAGAGATAAATGAAAAATGAACAAATTGATACCCGATTTATAATATGAGGAAGGCGCTACCTTGAATGCCAGCTTACCAAGACCTGGGAATATATATGTTCCTGCCAAGACTATGTCCTAAATATTGATTGATTGTTGGTTCCCTTAACGTCCAGTTGCAAATATTTCATGCATGTTCAGGACGAATGTCCTACATATAGTTTTTGTCTAAAATAAAACAATAAGTTCAGATGGAAAATGTTAAGGGAACGATCATTGAACTTCAAAAGGCAGGATGGAGTATGTTTTTTTTTTCTTCAAAAATATTCTGATTCCCAAATGATTGATGAAAAAAAAATATTCTAATCAAGCAGAGGACAAAAAAATATTCTGAATCCAGATTATCCCCATTCGGCATACCTTCTAGTATTAATTTTTGACCAAATAATTTTGATTGATAGCGTTGAAGCCCTTTGCGTGAAAAAAAAAATCTAACTGATTACTCAAACAAAAAACCATACCCCCCCCCCCCCCCCCCACCCCGCCCTTTTGAAGCTAAATGGTTGCACCCTTATTGTCCAAACTGTTTTCTGCTGAAAATAAATTTATTGGGGATTTATCTAAATGACAATGCTTAATTAAATTCATTATCTTCTGCCATTTTCAAATCCCTTTTTCTTTCTTTGCAAATTTTACAAAATTTAAAACAATAAGACATTTGTTGTTTAATTTCAAAACTATGAATACTGTTATACAATCCATAACTTTATTAAATTAAGTTTTTGTTGATTTTCATGAAAAGTTGGATGATTTGGAATATCTTTTTCATCAATATCTAAAAGTTGTAGCTGTTTTTTTTTTATTTTGTATTACAAACAACGCTTTCTGTTTGTTGAATTATTTTTACTTTCTAAATTAGCCGGATGTTCATATTGTATTCCCAGTTTCCTGCATCTCATATATATGTGAGCAGCAAGAGGATCATTCTGATTGTTAAAAGAAGAGTTTGAATTTACAGTGAGCCTGTTTAGAATAATGTTTTGATCAGGTTTTTCATTTTGATCTAAGGGAGCTACCATTTGATTTATATGGGGGGGGCTAGGATGAAAAATTTTGTCCTGCATTTTTGTTTAGGTGTTATCTCTGTCCTGCCTTTTTATTTTTCACTCTATTCGGTCCTGCCTTTTTTTTTATTAGTTGATCCTGACTTTTTTTACATAAAATGTCATCCTGTCTATATTTTTGCCAAGACTAGTACGTTGCTCATCCTGCCTTTTTTTCACTCAAAACTGCCGTTTTTTTCAAATTTCATCATAGCCCCCCCCCCCCCCCCCCCCCCCCATAAAAATCAAATGGTAGTTCCCCCTAAGCATAAGGAACCATAAATAGGATTGTTAAGTTGATAATGTAAAGATTTTGCTATTTTCTAGGATGCTATTTAAAATTTAAGGGGAGAACACTGCTCAGCAGTATAAATGTATTCCTGATCATCTTCTGTTTGTGGGTTTCTACATCAATTTCATGTACTAATTCAGAGTTAGTTTTATGTCAGTTTTGCATTTTGTTTTATCAATGTTTATTAGCTTACTTTTGAAGTTTTTATACGACCGCAAAATAGAATTAAGAATGGAAATGGGGAATATGTGAAAAATTTGCTTTCGAGAAATGCAATCATGTCTTTGTTGTTGTCCGAAGACACATTTGGTTTCCGGACAATAACTTTAATTTAAGTAAATGGATCTCTATGACAATGTATGAAATTGTACCAGAAGGTTCAACTTCAATACACAAAAGGAAGGTTAGAATTGATTTTGGGGGTTGTCATATGGTACCCAACAATTTCGGGTTATTTTTTTCAATAATTTTTGTGTCTTTTCTGCAAAATTTTACCATTTTTACATTGATTATTTCTACAGGGTGTGTAAATTTTTTTATCGGTAATTTGTGCATTTTTCCTTTGATGTGTACTTCTTGATAATGCCGACGTCAGTATCAGTGAACTGGTCATGATAAAGAAAATATATTGGGTCAGTTTGTAATTGACGTGTGCGAGTGCACCGCAAAAGGATCTTCTTTCCCTTTAATTCACAAAATTCCACTTGATTTTTCTCGCAGAAACACACACGTTATTTCATGAATAAAACACTTGTCATTGTATGAAACTTTCAGTAATAAACATGATAAAAAGTTAGTTTAGCCTTTTTGAATGATTCACTGATTGTGTGAAAATTTGAACAGAAAATGTACGATAAACCTGATAAAATTGCATTATCTGCAGAATAATTGATAGCTTTCCTTACTATTCACAAGGACATATAACTAACATATCCTCCAGGAGGATAAGTCCATGCTATTCTGATCTGAGTTTTTATTCATACACAGTCTGGCATGGCTGGTGCTGTTCCAAGTTGTCTTCTTTCTCTGCATGTTTATTGAGAAGTTTTTGTTTGACCTGGTCAGTCACTATAAAGTGTTACAATTCATATTTAGACGCAACACATATATAGTGACCAAAAAGGTACCGCTTTCACATGTATGACATGAGAGAATCTAGAAAAAAAATTAAATGTACACATAATTTTTCAACATTTTTGTGGGACTATCATATAAAATTAAGGAGATATGTAGTTGGAGACTGCTGCTGAATAGAAATGTTCGGCTCACCTGATACCTGTTTTCAAATTAGTCCATATATTAAAGTTTGAAGGGTCCAAAAGTTAAAATGTTTGATTTCAACTGACATAACATTTTTGGTGTTTTTTATATGCTGAATCTACATCTGCGGTTGTATTATGCTGTGCTTGGCGAAGCATTTTATTGATCTTTGTTTGTAATTTATTTTATTTTGGTCATGAAAATTAACTTGTAGTGTGAAGTTGCTTACATTTTAAAAAGATGATAATTAATAGATAACTTCGCATGGTGACAACACTGACGTTTTCGTAGATTTACTTTTTCCCGGGAATGCTTCATCTGTTGATATATTCTCATTGTGAACTATTTGTGTATATTTAGATATATTAACCGATTTTAAAACACATGTATAATGTCAAATCATAACAATACAAATTGTTTAGTCTCGTCTCAAAGAAAACTTGGAAGATTTCAACAGTTATTTTTGTTGAATAGGTGCAAATTGGGTACTCGGTGCAATTTGGGAACTGTGACGTTATAGCCATAAGTGCGGTATGAGATTTGCTCATTGTTGAAGGCCGTACAGTGACCTATAGATGTTAATTTCTGTGTCATTTGGTCTCTTGTTGAGAGTTGTCTCATTGGCAATCATACCACATCTTCTTTTTTATATAAGTGTTTATTGCTTTAATAGGTTGAAATGGGCACCTGATAAAAGTATTCAGTAGAGGGAAAATGTTTTGATCAGGTTTAAACTGACGCATAAAATATACAGGCGACTGGGGGAGGCAATTATTTATATTGGATTATTGCATCTAAATAATGTGTCGGCAGCTTGAATTGCAAAGGTTGAAAGGATGTAGCCAACATACTTCCAAGTAACATGCTCTATACCTATCAAAAGTCATGGTATTATCATGGGTTATCAAAAGTCATGGTATTATCATGGGTTATCATAACTCCATCTTCCCATAAAATCCTATTTTGGACAATATGGGTGCATACAATATATATGTACCTATAAATGTATCACTCAGACTCAAGTCTCCTTTTACAGCTGTTTTATGATTAAACTTAGAGAGTAAAAAAAAACAGTCTCCATCTCCTGGGACTGTTTAAGGTAGATATGTGTCATAATCAATGACAAGATTTGTTCAGAGTTTGTCAAAGGAAGTACAGTCTACACTTATTGTCTGTACAGATACTGAGATAGTGAATTTGAATATATTTTTTTTTGTTTAAAACTTTTGTTAAGTTTTGAATTTCACCTGCATTTGTCTGTGAGCTACAGGAATAACCAACTTCATTATCACTGTAACTTGATGTGAGAAATTCTGTTACAGATGAATAATAGTGAGTAGTCATGGTCAACCAGAGCACCGGATTTTACTACCACCGGCTACGTTTCTCCCGAAATGTATTGCTTGCAGGGGTTTTTTCTGTGTTCCCATGGCTGGACGGAACTTTTACACTACAAATGTTATCATAAATTATGATATTGTAACTTTTAAATGAAGTACCTGGGGTTATTTAGGAAATTTGTCACTGATAATGGAAAGATGAAGCAGACGATGAAACATGTCGTAAGATGTTGTTGTCCACACTTCGGTTATTTCCGTGGTACAATAAAATTTAAATAAACTACACAAGTTACTAAAATTTCTAAATTCTTGTTTTTGTAAACAAATAAAAATTCATGTCGTATTTAACATCGAATTTATTCCGTTTTGTCCCGTTTTTTCAAGATCGCGATTAAACGAGAATCTGGCAGCCATTAAAAATATAAGGGTTAAACTAATGTCATGACAATGTCCTGACGGATATTCCAATGCTAATTTCGTTTTCATTATTTGAAGAATTAACTTTATATTTGAAGCCAAGCAAGAATACAATATTTATTTAATAAATATACGGGGAAAAAAAGAAAAAAATTTTTTTTTAAGAGTTAGATAACTTGACTTGACCAACTTCGAATTTTATTTTTTAAAAATCGTACGAGATTTAACGAGAGTGACGAAACTTTTTAGATTGATCATGTAGAGAGAGTTATCGTTCTTTATTCCAATTCGATGCTTCTACCATAAGTGCCAGCTAAAGCTGGCATATAATTCCAAGGCCGTCCGTTGGCACCAGAAGCGACGAAGCAGCGCATCTATTTTGGACGGGCAAATATCCACTTTTTGATGTGGGACGAGCTCTGACGCCCCACGGCCCCAGCTTGTCTGGCAAAACAGCCGTTGGACGTCAGAGTAATCTCGGACTACATCATTAACAGGTGTGTACTCATGCGCTCAAGGGTGTTCACTATCAGCTCAGTAGTGGCACCAGTGTTGTTGCATTAGGCAAGTAAAATATGTTGATAAGTTGCACTGGTGACAACATTAATTGGGGTAGGATAACAGGTTGTAGGTTACACAAGTGGGGCATATCTGTGGTAATTTGTAACATTTACGATTATTAAAATTTAAAAATTCATAGTATTCATAATATCCGTTACATCGCCCATCTGTAATTTATATTTTTGGTCTTCGGATTTTACAAATGCATATCTAAAAATGACTTAATCTTTTGTTATTTGTGCTAAATGACATTAACCATCAAGTATAGATAGTAAAAATAGATTTTCATCGATTAAGAATGTACTGTCCAAGAATTATGCCATTTTGCTTTATGGAAATTAAAGATAAGGGATTCAGTGAATACCGACTTTGATGTAAAATAGCACTTCTTACTCCATTCTTGTTTGCAACTTTTATAATTGGTATTTAGTTAACCCATTAGATTAATGATATAAGCGGCATATGCAGTTATAAATAAATTACATAAGCAGCCGCATGGCGCAATTTTTGCATTCCCCACCCACCCATCCCAGTAGCATTATTGAATGGGGTTAATTAAGCATAAATTATATATATCTCTTTTGCATTAATTAATTATAGGATACCACATGTATTATTTTTTTTATTATGTTTTATGATTACTCATATGTTTAGCTTTCAGAATTGCATTCTGAATTGACTTTAAAGGAATATAAAGCATCTGGGGATTGTCTACCCTTCAGATGATTGTACTGATTGCATTATTAACTGCATTTTCTTATTATCAAAAATTTGGCCAATTACACATCCTTACAAGTATGTTTAACAAGTATATTTAAAATTGTTTTTGCCTTGAATCCTAAAAGAGCAAAATGGGTTTTAAATCAGGCACATAGTTTTATCTTTTCAATTTTCTCACGGTTTGATATTCTTGGACCAGAATAATAATGTCTAATTGGGGTTGCATGTCTTCTGACTAATGTTTTGACAACCAAAATTTCAGAAATCGAAAAAAGGTTTCGCTAATGTGCAAAGCATATTTCAGGTTTCACAAATGATGATAAAATGTTTTCTCCTGTATATATCTTATATATTACCCTATACACAATAAACGTCCAATAGTTCTAAATGCCATTTCTGCTATGACATTGATATACTCTCCATTTAACCAGGCTCTATATATGTTCATTTTTAAAGATCGTAGTAAACTTACGTTACTTAGGGGTTTATTACAATAAGATTTACTGTACATAATTGTCCGAACAGGTAAGGAAATCTGATAAAATATTAATATACCAAAATGAAATATTTCTAATAAATAGATTGAATGGAATTGATTGTCAGTCGAAAGTTCACTGTCTAAATCAATGGGAGTTGTCTTACTTTGGTCATGGACTACTTAATTTAACTGGCTTTGGTGATTTTGAAATAAGCATAAGTTAGACTAGGAATTAAACATTTCATTTAAAGAGTTGAAACTGGGATAAGAGACACAATTCCTGTAAATGCTTACGAGTACTCCTATATCGGTGCTTTGTTTCTATTGTTTTTATGTGAGTAGTTTTTTTGTGCATCGTTCCGATCTGTTGAGTTGGGCAATTTGCAAATTATTGTTACAGTTTATTATATGCTGTACTATTACAACAGTGTCCCAGGTTTCTGGAGGGTTGAGCGAGCACACACATTTTTTATCCCGACACCCCTATATATTGGTTGATGTATATCATATTTGGTTTTTTTGTTTTTTTTGTTTATTGTTTTGTGCATAAATCAGAAGGTTAGTTTTCTCGTTTGAATTGGTTTAAATTTGTTATTTCGGTGCTATGCGTCATTAGGTCCCTGGGAGAGTTGTCTCATTGGCAGTCATACCATATCTTTTTTATTATTATATTAACCCCGTCATATTCTTTATGTGCATGTCCAAAGCCAGGAGGACCCTGTAGTTGTCGTTGATTCATGTCTGTCGTATTTGTTTTTGTAAATTATTTTGTTATAAATTCGGCCGTTGGTTTCTCGTTTCATTTGTTTCATATTTTTCATGTCGGTGTCTTTTATAGAAAAGAGGCGAAACATACCAAAGGAATATGCAAACTCAAAAAGTCGAAAACAAACTGACAATGTCATAGTAAAAATCGAAAACAAACTGACAATGTCATGGTAAAAATCGAAAACAAACTGACAATGTCATGGTAAAAATCGAAAACAAACTGACAATGCCATGGTAAAAATCGAAAACAAACTGACAATGTCATTGTAAAAATCGAAAACAAACTGACAATGTCATGGTAAAAATCGAAAAACGACGTAAAGACAAATAACAGTACAAAAAACACAACATAGAAAGCTAAAGATTGAGCAACACGAACCCCATCAAAAACTGGGGTGATATAAAGTGCTCCGGAAGAGTAAGAAGATCCTGCTTCACATGTGGCACTCGTCATGTTGTTCATGTAAGTATAAACCCGGTGATGAGTCTAATTCGGTAGGTCACATTCGTGGAAAGAGGACTGGGTTGTGGTTACGACAATTGAATCATATCCATCGTCATCTGTAAAACAGATATTTCACAACGGTCAACTAACTGGTAATGTCGTTATAGCTAACTATACGGTATGGGGTTTTTTCTCATTGTTGACGTACGGTGACCTATTATATAATTGCTTATATCCACGGCATTTGAACTTTGGTGGAAAAATGTCTCATTGGCCATATAACTACATCTCCTTATTCTTATATAAGAAGTCAAATACCTATATATCTGTTTGTCACTGATCAATTCTTTGTAATATATACATTTGGAGGATTGAATATCGTTGAACAATTTTCACAAGTAAAAGAGATTAACAATACCAATAATTATATTAAATAACGAATTTTTCAATTATAAAAGGTATACGGGTAGATATTAGGAAGAAGTACAAGTGCAAAATTGAATAGAATAGAGAAAGGAAAGGGGGAATGTGTCAAAGAGACAATAACCGCACCAAGGAGCAGAAAACAGCTGAAAGCCACCAATGAGTCTTCAACGCAGTAGAAAATACCGCACCACCCGGAGTCGGGCATCGACTGGCCCCTAAATAAAAATGTATGGATTTTGCTCATTGTGACCTATAGTAGCTAACTTTTGTGTCATTTTGTCTCTGGTGGACAGTTGTCTCATTGGCAATCATACCAAATCTTTTTATTTTTAAAGAGTGTTTTTAATATTGTATTTCTATTGTTTCATAGATCAAACTTATTCGTTCAGTTTATGTTTACTTGTTTTTATTTAAATGTCTTTTTTATTGAGTTAAGCCATTTCAATTGATATTTTATAGTGCGTCTTTTTATGTTGTAATGTTACACTATCGTATCAGGTTAGGAAGAAGGTTGGCGCCTGTTAAAACGTTTAAACCCGCTGCATTTTTATGCACATATCCTGAGTCCGGAGCCTGTTGTTCAGTGGTTGTCGTTTGTTGGTGTGGTTCATAGGTGTTTCTCGTTTCTCGTTTTTTTTATAGATTAGACCGTTGGTTTTCCTGTTTGAATTGTTTTATAGTCATTTTGAGGCTTGCTGTTCGGTGTGAGCCAAGGCTCTGTGTTGAAGGCCGTACTTTGACCTATAATTGTTAACTTTTTTATACATTGTGACTTGGATGGAGAGTTGTCTCATTGGCACTCAAACCACATCTTCTTATTTATATTAAACCAGTTTAATAATACTATTCATTCCAGTTAAGCACACATAAAAAAAAAATAATCTGAATTTTTGGTTACACCCTTACATTATTTACCTAACTGCTATATCTTGAACAACACATGAAAAAGTTGCTAGATATATAGTTGTGACCTGTGGCAGTTTAAAGCAAAAAAGGAAACTTTACGTACTAATCCATCTAAATGAAACTGTTAATAACTAAATAATGACTTAATTAGAATCTCAAGTAACAAAATTTACACTCTTTCTTTCTCTGTGCATGCATGTATTTCTAACTACATTTAATGCACACAACTATCATATTTCAGATTTACCTCACAAAATGTATGTTTCTGTTACAATAATTTCTCTGTAGATTTCGTCTGGTAACATGGATTGATAGAGTTTTTTGCTTCACCACAATTGATAATTATGTCAGACATATGCAGGATAAGAACAAATTAACTAAAAAATGTATGTTATAGTCAAATGATGTACAATTTTAACAGTCTAATGGATAGAGATAGGAAATTTTCCCTTGCAACAGGCCACATATTGGTCCCTAAAATAAATGTTGCATGCTTTCTTTAACGTGCACAGGGTTGGCCTCTCTCTAAACGAGACAGGCAGCGGATTAAACACACCATTCTGCCAGAAATGGATATGTATTTGTAAATCTGCACTACCAAACGGACACCCGTCTTTACTGCAGGATAAAATAAATTCAAGTGACCATATTTCTTTGCCCCTGGGATTTGTATAATGAGTAACCAAGAACTGATCATATCAAATAAACGCTGGCATTGTACAGCGAATAACAATAAAACGTTGTCAAATCATGTACGGAAATATTTCCATTCACAGTTGTGTAAATATAAGAAAATTTAAACGAGGAGATGCTAACCCCCTATGATAGGTGTAGATAATGAAATCAAACTGTCTTTAAAATATTTGAATGTCAAATGACGTTAACAAGCAAAGGTTTTATTCACACAGTGCAATTTCAGGCAGATGCCGGATATTACTGTGTCGCTTTTTTTTTTTGTCATGTGGTTGAACCAATCCCATACCTTTATATTTCTGTAAAGAATTAAAAAGAAAACTAGAAAACACGAGATATTTTATTTTTCTACATACATCTTATTCATAAAATAAATAAATATTACTGTTGTTCATGGCAAAAACATGAATATAATTATAATTTATGTACGAATTACACAATTTCTATGTCACTCTATCTATCAGAAAAGGGACAAAATAACAAACTCGAACGAAATTCATTCACAAAAAAGGCACTATGGTAATGAACTGATTGACATCCTCATATTTTCCTAATTTATTCCACAAAGCAGGTCTTTCCATTCGCTTCCTTTGTTTTTCGTAGATTTCCTTAGATAAGATTATGGTATATAGGACATCCTGGTACCAAGTCAAGTAAGAGCAAGGTAAAGAAGTTATACCAAGCTTTTAATCGGTACAATTTTTGGGGGAAATTAACTGCTTTATATTTTCTTTACACGACAAAAAATCATCGGAAAACAGTAAACTTTCACCTTAAATTACACCAATTATATGTTTGATTTTTCTTATTTTGGTTGTTCTTACTTGACTGAGTACCAGGATGTTCAACCACAGAAAAGGTAACCTGTCGAAAAATTATATAATCCGTAGTCAAAAGTCGGTAAAATGAAAATAGTCTATTGAGCTTTGAGATGATTTTATAATGAAGCGAGTCGGCAGAAAGCGAATGTCCTGTTTGAAGTGACAACGTGTAACAATCTGAAGATAATTCAAATATAAAGATTATTATCATAAACAAAAATGTCGTCCTTTAAAAACTGTATCCCAAACTTTTACAAAATGTTGTTTTGTTCCTTTTCTTTCGACGATATAGGTACATCTGTGTTTTATAACATTTTCAACGAATGTTATTAGAAAATTATTTAAGCATTCACACAATTTTATTGCACCTAATACAGGCTTTGGTTTAATATAGCACTAAATATCACGAACGACAAAAAAAGTAAAATTGTATTTATTTCAACAATATCATTTCATGTCCTCTGTGAACTGTTATTAATGTTTTATCCTATACGTCACTTCCTGCTGAGACGTCATGTGATCTTACACCTGAAAAGATATTTAACGTCTATGTATTAGATAAACAATCACAGGAAAATGTTGAAAACTGAATTTTCCATTAAGATGAACATATTAGACGAACCATTAACAATTATGACTGTTTATATGTACATTTTATGAATGATATACTAGTATCAGAGTATTCGTCTCTATCTGAGACAAAATAATTGGAGGCACTTTGACCAAAATTGTGGAACATGTTTTTAATATGTCAGAAATTCACATATTTCAAAAAAAAGACGACCAATTTTTTGCAAAAATGGTATACAGTTCCTAGATAAGTTTGCAGTCAACAGAAAGATAATATACACCTGCAACGTGCAACTACATAATGAAACGACACTCATAGTTAAACTGTAGTTCATAGACAGTATGAAAAAATGTTGGGTTTCATTTAAAACAGTGATGTGATCGGACAAGAATAGGAACGCTGGATTCATTATGTTATCAATGAGTCACAACTGCCCATTTTTTATGGGATTGTTCTCAGATTATTAAATATCAGTCTCGCTTTGAATTTTTTTTTGCTTAAAATTTAAAATCATTGCTCAAATACAGTATTTAGAACAATCCCGATTACGTTATATCAATGTAGTATTATACATAGCGTTTAGAAATAGCAACAGGAAGTTGGTCAGTGATTGTCATTTTTTTTTGTTTGGGGATTTTCAAAATTTGTTGTAGATGTAAAATCTGTGATGGTGTATGTGTTATCCTTTCACATTGTATATGACTGGAGACGATTAACAACTTGATAAATTATAAAGATACCTGTCTATTGTTACAATTTAGATGTATTTTTTGTGTTTGTGTCATTGGGTTGCTGTCACATTGGTATACACCATACGTCTCTTTTTATTCTTATAACTAAATTGTAGTATTGGTCACTCTTTCTTATGGTACCGCCTTACGTGTTACTGCTGTCGAATACTTTTGGAATAAAGATAAGAATATAATATCTGTCAATCACACTACGAACTGTTGAGGCTTTTAACAGGAACAAGTAGCGAAAATTAGAACAGAATTTCGCATAGTTTGGACATGGCGTATATTTGCAAATCAGTAAATATGAGCATTTTACAGTAGAAGAGATATGACAAGATTCATTATTTGGCCCCTGAAGATGAAAAAATAATCAAATTCATCTATTCTTGTTAAAGTGGTATAAAGTGGACACTTCAGTTGGGAAAAGTCAGTTTTAATGTTACTCTGATGCCATACGCATGTTAAACAGGACATATTTGACATCAAACGGTGCCTTTACACATTTTTTTGGTAAATTTTGTTTGCGTGAAGTGCATGCCCTAAAGAAAAGGTGTAAGACATAGTTTTAATCATATCAGACAGACTTGTGTATTTTAAAGAACATCTGAAGGATATTTTGGATAGATTTATGATACAGTACTTTTTGATTTTCCAATTAGTTGGCTTATTTGCAATCATACTTAATGCATCTCCTTTTGTATATTGATTACTGTATATATTTTTTCATATCGTTGTCCATGAGGAAACGAAACAAAATATATTGCACCTACCATTTAGAATTTAGAATCAAACCGTGCGTACAAAACTAACACTAAATTATTCTGTGTCTGAATGACTTACAATTGTCTTTTATTGACTATAAAGTTGAAACTTGTCTAAAATTACTGGTTAAATATTTTACTTTAACACTAATGTTAGAAAACATCTGCATTTTTACAATTTAAAAGAAAAGCCTTGTGTTCACAGATCTATTGAATCCGCCCTTTTTCGAAATAAAGATGTTTCACCTGTTTTGACACAGTACCTTGTACATATCTAACTTCCAGTCTTGAGTTAGATAATGTCTATGTCAACCTTTATCGCTTAACAATTCTGATCTTTTGTAAAACATATTAGAATTAAATAATTCATTTTTATATAAACAAAAATATTTGTACATAAACATATATTGCACAAACCTTGATGGGATTTTCGTTTCTTTTCTTTCTGTTTTCGTAGCATCTTTGCTTTGATTAAAAACTCTTTTATTTTATCTGGGAAAAACATAAGATAACATATCAGTATCATTAACATTAACAAATTCATTTTGAAAGAAATCCTTTTTCTGGCGGAGTTTTTTTTAAGGTATGATGTGGTGAGTATATACAATACTTTAGCAGAATACTTAAAAGTCAAATGTGAGATTGTTCCAGTTACATGTGTACTTAAGACTGATTGAATTTAAGATATAACATGTATGAATGATCACTTCTGTACGAGTAATTTTTTAACGTTAGACTAGGTTTTTTTTATTTTATCGTAAAGCACTATTTCATTGTATTACCTTAGCAAAGCTGTTCATGAACCATATATATATATAACCACTGGTTATTTTTCTACTAATGAACATACACCTGCATTGACTATAAAAATAAGGAGATGTGGTATGATTGCCAATGAGACAACTATCGACCAAAGTTCAAATGAAGTGGATGAAAGCAATTATATTCAACTTTACGGCCTTCAACAATGAGCAAAACTAATACCGTATAGTCAACTATAAAAGGCCCCGGCATTAAAACAATTCAAGGAAGAAAACAAACGGCCTAATTTATAACAAAACAATTAACCAAAGACAACCACTGAACTACAATCTCCTGACTTGGGACAGGCACATAAAGAATGTGGCGGGGTTAAACATGTTTGTGAGCGCTCAACCTCCCCCTAACTGGGACAGTGGTGTTACAGCACAACATAAGAACAAACTGTACAAATCAGTTGTAATGGGTTTAAAACAAAAGATCGGTACGAGGGGCACAAATAACTAACATTAAAACAATAGACACAAAGCACCGACATAAGATTACTCGCAGTTACTGGAAGCTAGTTCGAAGCCAATTATAACTAATAATTAAATCAAGTTCTATCAGACTTAGTATTAATAATTACACATCCAACGGATTTAGTGTAACGACGTTATATTAAACAGTCTGAGAAACGCATGACCATGTGCAATGACAAAATATACTGACTGTTTATATTTGTATTAACGCTAGTCTAAAATTATTTTTTTGTGTTATCCAATAGAAGTCAAGTATGTCCTGATGAAAAGAGCACACACATGCATACCCATTCTTCCAAAATATATAAATTACAACAGAGCGAGTTTTCGGTAAACAGAAGTAGAATATCCAAGTAATTAGGTACATGTGACACGGAATGGCATAACCAGATGGTGAATGGTGTCATATATAAAGAGGCTATATATATATGACTTGCAGTTGCTTAGTAAATATTACGACAGAAACAGAAACATGTTACGGCCATATGGATATACGGGTATACGGACTGACCAGTACTTAGCTCTCTTTTGGAACAAGGATATAACAATGAGAAAGTTGTGTTTGTTAATAGTCGGTACTACAATAATGAAATGACTTACCGACTGAAAACGATTCAAGATCGCTGTCGTCAAACAGGTCGTCGTCACCAGAACTGCCTTCTTCTTTGTCATCTGTAATTAAAATAAACAGTCATATAAATATATTTACAAGTTGGTATGAGTATGAAATAACAAAACAAATGATTTTCTAATGATTGCAAATCTTCAAATAGTTACCGTTGACTGGTAGATTTTGCGAATCTAAATCGACACGCGATTAATAATTTTAACGGGATAGTTTTCTCAATTACATCATTTTCTCGCCAAACTTGAACTGGTCAAATTCAAATAGTATGATTACACATATTATTGGCATTTAGTGATACAGATATACTGTTTTTTCTATTACTATAAACCTTTCGTGGTAAATATATACAAATTTCCAGTACTGTCCAACTACATGTAAACCGATTTTTTAGCATTGTTGTCTGGAGACGGGTCATCAACAAGTTTAACTTTTCCTGATCGACAGGTTCGTTTAGCACTTCATATCTTTATTCTCGTTAATCAAAGTACAATTGTATGGATAGGATTTTTTCAACGCGAATTTGGCAGTTTGAATAATTATCTTTTGAAAATAAAGTAACTTACTGTCCTGGATTTCTTTCATTTTTTCCGTTTGATCCACCTCCATAGACTAAAAAAGTCAAGATTATCAACATCATATGATACTTAAATAGCGATAAACTAACTTGTAACAGAGAGAGTGTAATTTTTTGTTTTTCATTTCATCATTTGTTTTCCAAATGACGCTATAAAGATCTATAAAGGATTCGGTCTTGAAAAATCACCATAATATGATCTAGACAATGCTCAAAATACTATCTATTTTCTTTTTTTGTTTTATTCGTGTTTTAATTTTGAATTTTTAATGAAATGTACTTTCATATTTTAATGTTTAACCAAATTGTTTAGTGTTTTTTTTTCAGAATATTTGGAAGTCAAGATGTTTCTAATATGATTTTAAAAGATTTTGTTTCTCAACACTACCTAATTTAAAACATCACTTTTCAAAACTGTGGTTTCTGATGCTTGACCTAAAGCTGGGCTGTATTCGTTTTTCTTCCAATTGATATATTAGACTCCTTATCCAAACTGACTCCTAATACAATATGGCTACCTCAATAAAAGAGGGGCGAAAGATACCAAAGGGACATTCAAACTCATAAGTCGAAAATAGACTGACAACGCCATGGCTCAATAACACGTTCAATATCAAAGTACACATGAACTATAAGAGAACAAAGTAATTAAGCTGGTCAAAAATCATCTTTTCTAAATATCATATTTGGAGTACTGATAGATTGCATGTGGTAGATTACCAATATAACGGCTATAAAGGGCAAGTATAGCTATAGAAACAATGTATTCATTATAAAACTATTGCTTTATTTGAAACCAATTAATAAATGTTATATGTGACCGTTGAGTTCGGTGTTTTGGGAAATACTCCATTACACAGACATGTTATCATTTTTGTCTTCTTCCGTAATATACAACTGTTATTTCGTAAATTAATTTACTGCGGGATACATACATTAATTTTCTGTGGCATATAGAACAACCAACGTTTAGAATATTCATTAACATTATATTTATATGCAACTGAAATGTCATACCATTTAATTATTTTTTTCACAACGAGCCATCGTGAAATGTCACGTGTCACAATTTTAACTATCACATTCGGAAAATTAGACTTGTACAATGAATACCTCTCTCCAGAGGACATAATTATTAGGCTTTCAAAAATCATTTTACATTGAAAACAAAATTATTCCCTTAGATAAAACTCTGAACGATCCCAATCACAATTGAATGTGGCCGACGCATGGTTTGTCAGAAATTTGATTAGTTTTGAGATACTGTATTCTCATATGGCAATGTAATTAGAAATTAAACCAGAAATATCAAAGTTTAATGACGTTATAGGAGATATAGTTATACTTTTTGTGGCTATTTTCACTAGTTTTGTAATTATTAAACAGAAAATATTGTTAGTCCACACTTAAGGTGATATTCTCAATTGTTTTTGTGATGAGAATTAGTTATATCACTGTATTATATGACAACATCTTGTGTTTCTTATTAAAAGCTTACAGCATTTTCAGGAATTATAAGTTATATTGAATTAATTTTGATTTTGTATGAAAGCAATTTGAATTTGTTTTTAACAATATATTAAAGTAAACTTCGACACATCTTGCAAGCATTAATATAATGTTCATAAAATTGAGAATGGAAATGGGGAATATGTCAAAGAGACAACAACCCGACCATAGAATCAAACTGTAAGAATATGAGTGAACAAGAGACCTCAAATGGTATTGGTATCATCTAGACTATAAAACAAGTGGTTGAACTGATTGCTTGAACCGAAACGCCTGTAACGCAAACATTCAACTTGCCTTATTTCCATTTTTTTTATAATTGTCTTCAATATTCTTTTCTTGTATTTAGTAAAACGCTTTTTGAAGATGTCTACCGAATAGTTTAGTTAAAAAACATTTGTGGCAATGGATTCGCTTCAGCATACTGTGTAATGTTATGCAACGCAGATATGCATACACGTACGTCTATGGTACAACATTTATCAGACCAAAAGTTTGGAAAGCGAAAATATGTTATGTTGGACAGCACAAAAACCAAGAGCCTCAACATAATTACCGATAAAAAGGCATAAAAACTTTTGATATAACACAACATAAAGTTAGATTTACATATGTACATGCTTTTGAATTTAAAAAAAATAGACTCACCTTAGTTTCGCGGATACTGTTCTCATGGCTGCAAACACTGAATATTTTATTGTTTTGACTTTCCTCTTGATCTTTACAGAGTGTCTTCTCTTCTGTTTCAATATCAATGCTGTCATCATTACACGATGAAAATTGATCAACAATTTCTTCTTCTGACGGCGAATTAGTTGTACTTATATTCTCATTTTTCTTATCTTTCTTTTCTTGGCTTGACGTTATTTCTGAGAGTTTACTCATTTCATCCATGAATGATTCGGTGGTATCAATTAATGGCAAAGGGAACTGTGGATGTCCGTAACTGGACATGTTGAATTCGGGACTGAATGGAACATTGCATGATGAAGGGACACCATGACGTTGCATGTACAAGGATTTCCACCAAGGAGTGTAATTCAGACTCATTGATCGTAGCATGTCGCCATATGAGGCCACTGGTGAATGACTTGCTGGAACCGGAAATGCAGAATGCATGTTGTCTGCCATATTTAGCCGATACAAATCCGTACTTTGCATTCCTTGATACGTTCTCATCATTGATGGAACAACTGGAGATTTATATTCTGTTGATTCTCTTGACCTGTTGGGTGAAAGAGTAAAGTTCGGTTTCCCACTAGATGTTCTCTTACGACAGCCTCCATTGAACATTGCTTTTACATCCTCCCATGCAAACAGCATAGTTTCCGCTGGAGTAGATTCTACCAAATGAAGGTGACGACGCCAAGAATTAAAATTGGCAGCATCAGGATGCCTGTAGGCGCTGCTTGATGTTTTATGATAGTGGAAAATAAATTTATTTGGAGAAAAGAATGAATTACATGTAGTACATTTGATGCATTTTGCACGTGAACTGTTGTATCGAGATGGCATAAACATTCCCTGACAGCCCCATCCACAGGAATGTTCTACTTGAAAGGAAAAGTTCTCCGGAAGCTTAGGCGGTGGGATGTCTTCTAGAAAAGATTTGACAAGACGCTCTGCTTCTCTTTTTGTAATAAGTCCACATCTTCTTGACGATACGGGCATAGCGCCACTACGGCGTAGTACTTCAAGTTGTATTGGTGAACACTGCATGCATGTTATCCCAAGCGCAACTCTCCTATTGTGGATTTCATTGTAGCTGAAATCTCGTAGTAGTGTGTTAGATATTTGTGCAAGACAAAGTCTTTCTTTATCTTCTACATAAAGGCAAACAATGGGGACGCCAAACAAACTAATCGTACCAATTTGCGCATCCGTCGATCCTGAAACAATATCTTTGCTAGTCTGGTTCTGCAAATCATCAGCAAGTTTTGATTCATCTGAAATGTTTGAATCAAAGCTTCTCGGGAAAACTGCTGGTGCAATAATAGACTGTTGGCGTTTTTCTTTCGTACCTAAGTAAAAATACATGTTACAAATTAAACTAATTTCAAATTACAAAGTAATAGCATTACTGAAAATAAAACAGCATTGACAAACAGATACAAAATAAACATCCTTTTCCATAAAAAACCCTAACCTCTTAAATTAATATAGATATATATGTATGTAACGCTTTATAAATGATTGGTTGATTGGTGACTTAACGTCCATTGCCAAATAGCACATGTTTATTCAGGACAATGCTTCCTACATGCATAGGCTGTCTCTATAACGGAATTTAGTGTACAATTTATAAATTATTGATGAACAATTTTATTTGTTAACTGAAACTTATAAATTAACGAACATTATTCGGTTATTAGCGCGTTAAATGTCGCGCACTTTCCGAATTTGTGTTATTTAGTGTCAACAAACAATCTGAATCGCAGTTAATGATTGGAGTACATTTCTTATCTTTTATTCTTTCGGGGTTATCTGTTAAATTATGCTGAAAAGCAGCGAGAGAGAATTGTGGTACTATATAATGGCACTTTACAATTTTTAATTTGATAATGGTCAAATAGCGTTTATTGAAACTTCAAGGTTTTCGTGTGTCAGCATTAGTTTTAATATGTATTTAGCTTTACGGTCTTGTTGTTAAAACAGCCTCTTTTTCATAGGAAAACACTTTTTGTAATCGATGAAATTGAAACCTTATTGAAATACAATTTTTTTCACTGTTAATGACTATGCTACACGTGGCAAGTACGCTTTGCGTGAGCAGCAGCACAGTAGTGAGAGATTAAGTATCATGATAGTTCATACAAGATAGTTATTGGACTTAAGGTTGGATAGCCCAAAGGCTTACGAACAGACAATCTATGTTGTGAAAATTTAAAGAAAAACTAACTGCAATATATTTTTATAATTACGCAACTTATAGCTACGTTGAACTTCTTTATTTGGAACTTGTTTGAATAGAGATTCCAATAGTTGAATGGTTATAGTAATATTGTCACCCAAACTTCTCCCATCCGGGAATATAACCCATGACAAAGGGGTGCCCGTTTGGCTTTGAGGAATGTATGAAGCCACGTCCGATCGGACATTGGACATTAAATTCGATTTATCGTGTTGGACGAGTGCCGCGCGCTTTCTGCACCACGTTAAAGATTCTTTGCTTCATCTGTCAGTAGTGGTTCCGTCGGTTGCGTGTGTTAAAGCAAAAACTCTACCCCTATCCAGCATACCCTCTTGTTCCATTAACCCTAAGCTCTGTTGAATGGGTTATAGAAATACAGTCATCTATACCTCTTTCATAGGGTAGTAAAACCCGTGCAAATGGGGACTCCCGTTTGGCTGTGTGGGATGTATAAGTGCGATGCTTCGGTCAGAAAATAACGTTAAATCTGATGTCTTGTGTGTGGATATTGCCTCGCTCACTCTAAGTAAACAACTCTGTGCTTTATCTCTTTGAGGCGTTCGTTGGTGGCTTGTTGCAAGAAACAAAAAATTTTAACCCCATATAATATACTCTCGTTTTTCCATTGGCAGTCCAGTTTTCTGCCCTTTGCTCCCTGTCGTTCAATTTTGAAGTACTTGTTTTTTGGGTTATAGTTATAGTCGCCCATTTGTACTGATCAACCAATCAATCATGTTTCGATAGTTTCTCTCATTTGTTTTATAACTGATGCACTTATTGCACACTTTTTTTTAATCAGGACAATGCTACGACTATACAAACTATTCTTTTATAATGAAATATACAGTAAAAATTAAATATGACTGTTAATAACATATTTTTACTGTCAATTCTGCAGACCACATCACTATGAAGAACAAATTGATTATAACCGAGCCATAATTAATCAGAATACGTTTCAATGAAAACTATAAATGGAGCAAATCATTTAAGTTGTTTTGACGCGTGCAATAGGGCGTAATTAAGCTGATTGAAAATTTCTTAGAAAATGTGATTGATGATGGGCCAATGTATAAAAAGTTAATAAACATATGCAAGAAGATGAACAAAATGAGATACTGTCCCTGGAGAAATGTATGTTTCCTTCGGCACAAAATAAACGTTTTTCATTTCTTTGAAAATGATTTGTGAATCGTCTTAAGTTGTTAGAATTAATGTTTTCTAGTTTTATTATCCTTTTACTGTAGAAATATATTTATTGATAACTATCAGTATAGAAAAATTAAGAAATTAATTGAAAAAGTCTTGATGATTAATCCCGAAATGCAACTAATTTCAACACAATCACGCATACTTATTGTTTCAAAGGGAGGTCTTGTATATTATACGCAGTATAATTAGTTGTTTTAAGCTGTTACAATTAGTATGTATGAAGTCAAACATTTTTTTTTAATAATGTTTAATTTACGCTGTAACTATTCCTTGATTTTTCTATTTAATGTTCATCGGCTACCATTGATATTGGGCATGCAACAATTTTCTAAAAAATCTCGAGACAAGTTTTCCAAAGTCAAAAGGCTTTTCTGAGATCATATCGGCCAGTCGTACATTTAAGTTGTTTATTGGCTTTGTTGTAAGGCAGCTAAACTATTGCCATATCACAATACACAATGCTTAACTTATTCCAATCTGAGTTATTTCCATGTTTTGAATATGTATTGCTTTTTAACGTCCCCTGTCTATCTAAATAACACAAGATCCAGTTCTACATAATATTATGGGATCTAATTTCTGGCTTAATCTAATTACACTGTTTTACAATGAAATGTCTAGTTGGTGTTAAACTTTGTTTTGAATAATTCTGGATTTTATCACGTTTAATTGTTAATGATACTTTTTTATAATTTTTTCTGTCTCTAATTTTTCGAGAAGTTAGAAATACATGTACTAGTAGTTAAAATATTAAACGCTTGTTGAGATTTAGTACTATACCTGCCATAATTGATTACGGTACTTATATTTCAAAGCAGCTCCCCTTTCAGCTTATAATAATTAGGTGTAAAGTTTTTTGGAATGTTCAATCTAGAATTGTTTCAATTCTTCAAGGAACTAAGAATCAATGGCTTTCATAACTTTGAAAGGTTTTGTGCCAAGGGGTTGTCAGTTTGTTTTTGACCTATGAGTTTGAATGTCCCTTTGGTATCTATCACGTCTCTTTTCTAATAAGTTCCAGTTCTTAAACAGGACTATGTCAGTCATTTGAATAAACGAGAAAATGATTTTAAAGTAAGGATTCACATTTTACATTTCTAGTCGAGGATAGTTTTCATTATTTGATTTGGATATTTTTTTCTGATATAAAACATATGAGTATTTCCTTGTGTATTCAAATGAAAAAAAATGTATTTATGTAATTATTTGAAAGAAGGGTAATAAATTTTTCGATTACTTTGGTTTCCTGACTTTAAATGACTTTAAATCATGTTGTTTGTGTCAAAACTACCAATAATCGAAAAGGACACAGGTGGAGAGCAAGATATTAATTATAAAATACTGATCTTAAATTTGCTGTAATAAAGATATGTTGAAGTTGAAACTACTGTTTTATTTATTATAGAAGGTTCTTGTTTCATTTTGAATACTTTCAGAAGAGCCGTTAATCAAATACAAAAGACCATTTCCAGCTTATAGTCAGAATTCGATTACAGTCTCATTTTATAAAACATGTTTTATTGTATTTTCCCTCATTAATCAGATTTAATTTTAGATTATATGTAATGATTCTTCAAGGTAGTTTACAGGATTTTTTCCCATTAGAACAAATAGTTTAGTAAATTTTTACAAGAATTTCTATGAATGGCCTGGCAATGTCATCTCAATTGAATGTTTTCATGTAGTGCCAGTTTAAAATGATAGATATATGTTTTAAAAAGAACTGATTGAATGAGAAAAAAAGAGCCCATTTTATAATATAAGTGTATAGTGATGAGTTTTCCTCTCAAACACATAAAACTCTTCCTAAATATTAAAAAAGCAACATAAAAGAGAGACGAAAGATACCAAAGGGGCATTCAAATTCACAAGTCGGAAATAAACTAACAATGCCATGGCAAAAAAAGGCCAAAAGATAAACAACACTTCACAAACCACAACACAGAAAATCAAAGACTGAGCAACACGAACCCCTTCAAAAACCGGGGGTAGGGGAAGATCTCAGGTTAATTGCATATAACTTAGCAAGTATATTTATTCTTGAACAATTCTAAACTGATATTAAAATAAGTAGCAAAAGAATTTGTTACTTAAGAAAATATCCAGATGATAATAAATATTCAGATACAACAGAGACAACCGTGAACGAATTATGATGTTAATGAATTGGGACAGGCAAACTTCATTCATGTTTTCAATATCCCATCATCATTATTATTATTAATAATTATCAACATAAAGCTGTATCATAAAATATTGATTTATAACAAAAACAAAAATATGATAATGTATTTACAATCTGTAAAACAACGTATAAACAAAATTACCGAAAATAAATTCAAAAAGAGGGAAATCAAAAAAACCTGACAAAACCAAACTGTCGACTCTATCGACTGACGGAACGAATGGAAAACAACTGTCATATTCCTGACAAAAACCAAACCGTCGACTCTATCGACTGACGGAACACATGGAAAACAACTGTCATATTCCTGACAAAAACCAAACCGTCGACTCTATCGACTGACCGAACGAATGGAAAACAATTATCATATCCCTGACAAAACCCAAGCAGTCAACTATATCGACTGACGGAACGAATGGAAAACAACTGTCTTATTCCTGAGAATAATCAAACAGTCGACTCTATCGACTGACGGAACGAATGGAAAACAACTGTCATATTCTTGACAAAAACCAAACAGTCGACTATATCGACTGACGAACGAATGGAAAACGACAGTCATATTCCTGACAAAAACCAAAAAGTCGACTATAGCAGCCAACGGAACGAATGGAAAACAAATGTCATATTCCTAACAGAAACCATACAGTCGACTATATCAGTCAACGAAACGAATGGAAAACAACTGTCATATTCCCGACATAACAAAATAGTCGACAATATCAGTCACCGAAACGAATGGAAAACAACTGTCATATTTTTGACAAAACCAAACGGTCAACTATATCAACCAACGGAACGAAAAGAAAAAAACTGTGATATTCCCGACATGACCAAACATTCGACTATATCAACCAACGGAACGAATGAAAAACAACTGACATATTCTTGACAAAACCAAACTGTCGACTTTACCAACCAACGGAACGAATGGAAAACAGCTGTCATATTTCTGACAAAACCAAACTGTCGACTATATCAACCGACGGAACAAATATAAAACAACTGTCATATTCCCGACAAAACCAAACTGTCGACTATATTAGCTAACGGAACGAATGGAAAAAAGCTGTCATATTCCAAACAAAACCAAACGATCGACTATATCAACCAACGGAACGAATGGAAAACAACTGTCATATTCCTGACAAAACCAAACGGTCGACTATATATACCAAAGGAACAAATGGAAAACAACTATCATATTCTTGACAAAACCCAAGCAGTCAACTATATCAACCAAAGGAACAAATGGAAAACAACTGTCATATTCCTGACAAAACCAAACGGTCGACTATATCAACCAAAGGAACAAATGGAAAACAGCTGTCATATTCCTGACAAAACCAACGGTCGACTATATATACCAACGGAACGAATGTAAAACAGTTGTCATATTCCCGACAAACCCAAACGGTCGACTATATCAACCAAAGGAACGAATGGAAAACAGCTGTCATATTCTTGACAAAACCAAACGGTCGACTATATCAACAAACGGAACGAATGGAAAACAACTGTCATATTTCTGACAAAACCAAACGGTCGACTATTTTGACCAAAGGAACGAATGTAAAACAGCTGTCATATTCTTGACAAAACCAAACGGTCGACTATATCTACAAACGGAACGAATGTAAAACAGTTGTCATATTCCCGACAAACCCAAACGGTCGACTATATCAACCAAAGGAACGAATGTAAAACAGCTGTCATATTCTTGACAAAACCAAACGGTCGACTATATCTACCAACGGAACGAATGTAAAACAACTGTCATATTCCCGACAAAACCAAACGATAGACTATATCAACCAACGGAACGAAAGGAAAAAAGCTGTCATATTTCTGACAATACCAAACGGTCGACTATGTCAACCAACGGAACGAATGGAAAACAGCTGTCATATTCCTGACAAAACCAAACAGTCGACTTTTTTTACCAAAGGAACGAATGGAAAACAACTGTCATATTTCTGACAAAACCAAATGGTCGACTATGTCTACCAACGGAACGAATGTAAAACAACTGTCATATTTCTGACAAAGCATTCCGATTGAGTTAGCTTATGCCCATTTTTTTCATCTCACAGACAGTTGGAGAGTTTCCGAATTATGAAAATCGATCCTCTAAATATGATCTCAACGCATATCAACTCGGTCATAAGACGAAATATTAAAATAATCACTTCTTGAAAAAACCATGCTTTAACCTCGCTATCTGCTTTATTTCAATGTAATGTGTTCTCGGTATTTGGTTTTTCCTATAAACGCATTGCTTGATGTGTACTCGAACATTTATCCAGTGCTTATGAGTTATAAATAGGCTACTTTAAACAAGCAGCATTCCCATATATTTTCTTATTTGGTCAGACATTTATATAATGTTGTATTATGTTTCCATAGTCCGTCAAAAACAGTATAAGCATATTCTAAAAATCAAATGTGTAAATTAAGATTTTTGAAAGATATACGCTGGACTATTAAAGTTTCAGCAACCCAATACATATATTAATTTTACGAGATGCAAGAGCTAAACATACTCAACTGAAAAATAATCAAAGTATTGAAAAATTAAATAAATATTTATAAATATTATTATAGTCAATGAAATGGTACTTTTCGTATTTTCTTCACCGATAGCATCAATCAATGATAATAGTCTACGGGACGCACAAACGTGGTTATTATCAATAGTATCTATATATCTAGGAAACTAAGAATTGGTGATATCTTGCAAATAGCGAAAACACATAAATGCTACTAAGTTAAACTCGTTTGACATTTATGATATAAACTAAATTCATTAAACCTCTCATCAAAATACATAGCATGCACATTAAACAACGCAACAAAAACATCATATTCCGTATTTTTTTTAGGCTATTCCTGAAAAATATGTACCTTGCCACTTGTCACGCCTTACTGGAACTCTTCCCAAACTTTAAAAGGAAACCAAGTCAGGTCGGCGTACAAGATACTGACTCGAACAGTCTACAGAGACAACGTAGATCGTCATACAGACAAAGGCTGTTGTTTTATTTGTTCGATTTGAAGAGATATATTGAAGACAACTTGGACCATCTATGGACACAACTGTGACCGGCAATAGAGAAAACTCAGTCCGTACGGCCAATGAGAAACAACAATCGTTGGCCTGATAAAATGTGAACCAATCCAATCGACAAAACTAGAGAACTGATTTATGCTAAAACAATAAACACAAATATAAATATTGCATGCATCAACTAATGACAAACACTGAGTTAGACGCTCCTGTCTTGAGACAGGCACACAAATATTGAGGCGAAGTTTTCAAAAAAGTCTGACAGTGGCATCACGCGCACATGTGGACATTCTTGAATCATCAGATCGACAAGGACAAAGATAAAAAGCACTAATCTTAATGCCTAGCAGTACATGTAGGTTTTGGTTTCAAGCTCTCTAAGTGAATGATGTTTTACCGGATTAAAATAACTTTCAGTACACATCCAGCTTGATAAAAGTATGCATTTGTTCAATGGCAAAATAAAAGTATCACTAGAATATTGACCAAAAAGAGTGTTGCACTGTATAGCAAACTGTTAAAAATTTATTTGGATAAAAATATATATATATATATATTAACCTAAATTCAGTATCATAGCTGCCTCCTTTCCAGTCATGTGTTCATTGCAATTCACTTCTTCAGCAATTTTAATATGACTTACTTTTCGAATAACCTATAACATTTTAACAGAACTATTAAAGTTATTAAGTATTTATTCAATTCTTTAGTATCGTACTATTGTGTTGGCTTATCTTAATTGAACAAAGGCTGCGATTTTGTTGGTTTTTAACTTTGACAACACAACGACATTGCCTCTATTGCAGTGTCAATCACAATTAGCATACTAATTATAATGTCATATCTAAAATGATTACCACAAAAAATGACAGATATTAGCTGTATCATAACAATTATACTACCCCTGATTTCATGATACCAATTTTATAAAGAAGAGGAAAGGCAGGTAATACTTAACCCTATGGTGTAATGACTACAGCACCTGTCCCTTGTTTTAAAGCCTTGTCACCAGTAGGGTCATAAATAAACGACAAAAGCCGTTGTAGTTCACAGATCTTACTGTAAGCCGCTGAATTTATAGTAATTTTTATTGAAAAACTGTATTTTAATCATACAAACAGATAAAATTTGCACAAAATAAATGTCAGTTTAATAAATGATGATTTCTTTGATAAAATTATCAGATATTTCTTTGAATATTTTTATCGATGGAAGATTTAGCTATAATTGTACCGCTATAATTGCACCGCTATAATTTTTGCATAACTGATTATTTTGTCAATCACTTTGAAAAATACAAATGTTTCATACTATGATTTTAATATTTATTTCAACAGTATTCATATAAATTTTTATTTGTTTGTGTTTTACATTATAAATTTTTCAAAATGACGAAATAAAGTTTTATTTTCCGTTTGTTGTTTCTTTTATCACAACGAGAATTTAAAGGCTAGTAATTGCTGCAAATTAGCCTTGTATTAATGAAAATCATAAAATTAGTAAAGTAATAGAATAAAGAGTTAACGTTAGAAGTTTGAAGAACAAACTGGATGCTAACGAAGAAATAGATTTTGGAATTACAGCATCTTAATATTATTTCATATCTTTACATATATTCTGTAATAAATGTTCAACCAATATTTTATAATATATTTTCAATTTTGTTGTTTTAACATTAATTTCATTTGATGTAATTATAATAGCTATATTGAGTGAGCGGCGACAATTGTCTATTTTGTGCATGAAAACGTTGTTCAACATTATTTTTATCAAGCTATTGGTACACGATTTTCTCTTCACTTGAACATAAATTCTACCAATTAATCATATTATCAGAAATCTTGATGTTCAACACTGGATGCGGATCGTAAAACTGAACGGAGTGACCACGTCGCAAGGCAAGCCGTAAAATGACACTTGTATAGGCAGACTCGAAACAAATATGAAATAATATTACAATAGTTTTGAGAGAGAACAGCTTAAATTTAGAAAAAACACATTTTAGGATACTTCTTTCATTAATAAAGATTTTAAGAAAACCAAAACTCTAGTTTTATTCCTATAATTCTTACAAAAACTGATAGGGAAGAACAATGTGTTCGCCCTGGATATAATAAAAACTCTTAACTAATATTAAACTCATCGTAGATACCAGGATTAAGATTTCAGATGCCAGACGCGCGTTTCGTCTACAAAAAGAAACTCATCAGTGACTCTCGAAACAAAAAAAAAGTTAAAAAAGGCTAAAATTTTCTTCTCTCATGTCATCGTTTATTAAAAAGATAAATGCTAAAAAAAATGTATACAATATCAAAATGGTTTGTGGGGTTTTACTGATTACGATAATTATGGAAAGTTGAATATACAAGCGAAATCAACCGGAGCCTGATTGGTAAGAGGTTCATGAACTACAACAAAAAAGAATTGGAGATAAAATATATATAATAAGTTTATTTTTGTTATTTTGACCTCATCAAATTGTTAAACAAATTTATAATACTAGGATACAGTAATAATGCCAAAGAATTGTCTTAAGTCGTCATCATGAGATGTCTAAGTATTAGTCGTGTAGGATGACCTGACTTAACCACCTGTTTAATTTGGCGCTGTTACTTTTGCTTATTCTGTAGTTTTTCTGTGAATTGTTTGGACGATAGTTGGTTGTCAATTCGCCTTTAATCTTTTGATCATTTTATTCTTTGTCTTTTTTCTCTTTTCATTGATCCCTTGGTATATATTCTATTTCTTTTCTTAAATCTTAAATTGTTTGAATTTCTTAAATCTCATTGATATACTTCGGATCTTAAACGGAAATATTGTTAAAGTTTGGAGTATTGTGATGATGTAATTGAAATGTTTTGATCAATCGAAAGAATTTAACCAAATTATAAATAATAATATGGCCGTAGTTTTGTACAAAAAATCTCTTAAATCTTGCACTACAAGTTTTCAATTTACATTTATTCTGTTTTAACAACACCTTAGATATATATATATATATATATGTTCAAAAATCTCTAATTACAGTGAGGACGAAATTCAGAAATTTAGAATTTACAACATTAGAGATAAAACAATGTTTCGAAAGTATTACCAACAACACCAAAAAAGCAAAAATATTTAAAGCAAAATTCAGTAACGTAAAGTGAATTGAAAGTACAAATATGTTAATATTGTTTGTTTTGTCTCAAGGAAAACCAATTGTGTTCCTTTGAAATATTTCACTTCAAGTAGAAATTCAAATTGTCTTTTTTTAATTTTTTCCACATATGTTTTTTAAATCATCCATTAGAATTACTTAAATCGCAAAAAAAGACGTATACAGCAAGCACAAATGATTTTGATTTAACACCTTAAATGACTTCCTTATAAGATTATTAAAATATTGCTAGAATTGAAAGAAAATAACTATTTTAAATCACTAAAGCCGAACAATTAAAATCATTAAATCGTACTCTAACAACTGTATCTTTCTGACGTTGTACATATTTACTCATGCGAAAGCATCTTATTCTTTTCAAATAAAACCAAACGTAGTCACACAGAAGTTTGAATTACGAAAAGAGACTTCCATGTGAATGAGAAATCATTTTATAACATCGTTTTGATTTATTTCAAAAGTATACTATTTTGAAAAATATCAACATATAGTGACATTTCGTTCTTAACAAAAACAAATATTTTTGAAAGCATGTTAACAATATTTGACACTATACACAAACAACATTTAGTACAAAATTGGTACACTACCTTCATCTGTCTCCCAAGGTGTAAAAGTTATACCGGACTTTCTTTCCATTTCTGACTGATTTTTTGTAGTTCTTGTTGCTTTGATTTGACTTTAATTTTTACATTAACAGGATTAACAAATATTTATATCATTTTATATTCATCTCATGTTAATATTCATTCAGTGTTAATTGGCTATCATCATCTTCATGACCCCAACTGACCCTATACATTGTTGTCATCAATTGATAGACAGCAGTTACGAACGACACCATGCCACGCGCTGCCCTTCCCACTTGCATTGTGAAAACAGATGATTTGGTGTTTCGCAAACAATAGACAGACTTGTTAGTTTATTAATATTTCCGAAGATAATCAGGCATTGCTTCCGAAGATTTATTTGTCGGAAAATATTGTGATCGAATGAAAACGATACTTCTGCTTAGGATAATTATAATTTCTTACATTTTTTTATGACTAAACACTAAATTGAATGTTATTTCTAGATTCTTTCAAAACTAAGTTTGAATAAACTCTACAAAAGGAAATGAAAGAGCAGTCAAGTACTCTTTAAATTCTAGAATATTTTTTTAGGTATTTAACGAAAAACCAAAATCTGCCGCCAAATTGGACAATTAATCAGTCCATCTTTAAAGCGGGAATGGTTCTGCCGTCTAACTATCTTTTTATGTACAGTTCAACATGCGGTGCTGTTTATTTTTATTTAACTTGCATATTATTATATATTTAGAGTATGAAATAACTTAAGAAACATTTCAACCCTTCACTGGTATACAACTTTAATAGTTAACTGTTCAATTTTAATTTATTTTATCAATGGATAACAAAATATATAAAACATGTTTGATTGAATTTAAGCTTGAATTAAAATAAGCAAGATACTGCAAAATGTTAAACAAAGACAAAATTAGAAAAAATACGGATGAAAAGATACCAAGGGGTCACATATACATCATCGAAAAAGAAATAATATGTCCGCTTAAGCTCTAGCTCTGCATTTTATTATGAATGTTGAACATTCGCAAAAGATATCCGTATATCTAATATACAGTTGTGTAGGAATTCATAAATATGTCATATTAACCATAGAATGCAGAAAAACAAAACTTTCAGAAAACATGGCAAGTTTAAGCTTTACTGGTAATTTTAAATGAAAGAATTACATTTCAACATTTTTGAATGGCAAAATAAGTAGCATTTTCCTTGTTTATACTCATAAAACTGGATTTTGCCATTATCTATTATAGCTTTTATTTCAGTTTAACAATGCTCATACATATAAGAAATTACCTGAAAGTGTGATTAATGCAGAAACGCAGAGAGTAATTTCTCTGGTAAAGAAAGTGAAAAATCTTTTTAATGAGGTTATCTTGAGATATTAGAGCATTTTGTTTTTGTTTTATCTTTGCGCCATTGCATGTATTAAGCAGAAAACATTGCATTATATAAAAGCTGCATTAATTACACCCAAATCCCATAAAATGTCTCATAATCAAAGTTTTCTACTTTACATATTGATTGAATTTTATTGAGTGACGAATGTTACTTCACCATAAAGTGTGTGATCTTATTCAAAATAAAGCTTAACTAGTTATATTTTTGAAAAAATTAGATTTCGATTGCGATTTTAGAAGAATTATAGGAGGGAGTTGGTGATGTAACCCGCAAACACATATTATGTAATGTCTGTTAAGAAGAATTATAGGAGGGAGTTGGTGATGTTACCCCCAAACACCTATTATGTAATGTCTGTTAAGAAGGATTATGGGAGAGAGTTGGTGATGTTACCCCCAAACAACTATTATGCAATGTCTGTTAAGAAGAATTATAAGAGGAAGTTGGTGATGTTACCCCCAAACACCTATTACCTATTATGTAATGTCTGTTATGAAGGATTATGGGAGAGAGTTGGTGATGTTACCCCCAAACAACTATTATGTGATGTCTGTTAAGAAGGATTATAGGAGGGAGTTGGTGATGTTACCCCCAAACACCTATTATGTGATGTCTGTTAAGAAGGATTTCCAATGCAGCTCAGTATAAACTTCTAGTTCTTAAACATAAATTCAATATTACATTAAAGTAAAAAAATGGCCACCAGTAGAGACACCGATTCAGTGACATTAGTGACATTAATAACGAGACCGAATATACCAAGGAGACAATAAAAATCATAAGACGATGACGAGGAAAAACATAATAATATGACCAATACGGAAAACGACAAACAGATAAACAACAGTCCACAAACCCCACATAGCAACCTATCAGAAATTAGCCATGCAGTTTGTTTATCAAACACCCTCCGTATTTCTCCAATATTTAACTGAATTGTTAGGGTTTTTTTTAAGTAAAAAAAAATCTGTAGTAATTTTATACTACTTTTGAATAAATGACATTATTCATTCTAATAGTATTTTTGTTGCAAGTCTTTGTTGCAAGATAAATTAAAAAAAGTGTGTTTCAAGTCTTTAATATACTTATCAAAAAAAAAATATGCAAGTTGCCTTATAAAGCTTCCAAGATATAAACTAATCAACTAAAACATAACAGTAGGAAATTTTTTTGATTAAAAGCTCTTAATATCGGATCATTTATTTTTGAAAATTTGAAGATAGGAAGGAGACATCAATGATTATAACTCAAGAAGTACAGTTATAAGTATTAAACAAAGTAAGAGTAATTTCAATGTAAAAATTACATTGCTGGTAGTTGAACTACAAGCTTACAACCAGTTTCTACCCCAGGAATATATTACCTTAGCTTTAGTTGGCAAAACTTTCGGATTTTTTGGTCCTTAATGTTCTTCAATTTCGTACTTTATTTTGCCTGTTTGTCTCTTTTTATTCGAATGTCACTGATGTGCTCGAAATGCTCGTCTGGCGTAGAAAATTTAAATCCTTATTTGATGAGTTTATTTACAATCCATATTTAAAAAAAATCGTATGTGTGTCATCAACACTTGTTTTTTGCTTTTTTCAAATAGCTTCTAATTCAATAATCTATCAAGTGAATTACGTAAATAACGTGTACAAAAATGAATCAAAGTCAAAAATGCGAATTGCTTACTCTTTAACACACAACACGAAAATAAACTGTATTATTATAATACCCACTCGTTTGTCAAATATATCTGGTAACAGAGACATGCCAGACACTTTTCTTTACTGTTTTTACATCATGCACATGTAAATAATTTATTAAAATACAATTTCAATAATATAGCTGTCGATCCTGTACAATCATTACACACAGTGATTTTATTACATCGCAAAACTCTAAAATACACATACAATTATGAACTAGCAGGCCAAGTTTACTCTTAATTCTTATATAACAATACGATACATTTTAGTGTTCATAGTTCAGACTTATAAATCTTAATCGTATTTTTTTTAATTTAAAAACACTAACACTGTTTGATTTCTTAATGTTTTCAATTATTTATAAATTTTATTTATTTTTGTCACATTATCTGTCTTTGTCAGCTTGTTTAAACCTTTATTTTATATAAAGTCATATTTACAGACAGCAAAAAATTAACAATATAACTTTAAATTACCTTTCAATTTAACCAACAATTCAAATATATAAAACAAACAGCCATTCATTGATAAAACACAGAGATTTTTTGTCTCGTTTTAATTGCATTAACTTGTAACGACGTGCATAACTACTATATTATTTGGACATTCCTTCAATTTCAAATCTTTTAAGGCTTTATGTGCCTGTCTTAAACCAGGAACATTTGATCCAGTGGTTGTCGTTGGTTGGTGTCTGTCATATTTGGTTTTCGTTCATTGTTTTAATTTTAATCAGACCGTTGATTGTTTCACATTTTGTTAGACTGGAGTTTTATATAGCTTACTATATGGTGTGATTTTTCTCATTCTTAAAGACCGTACAATGACCTGTAATTGTTCAAATTGTCCTTTGGTTGATAGCTGTCTCATTGGCAATCATATGTCCTTATATTTTTTTATTAAGATCAATGTACAAACGTTTAACCAAAGTAAATTATTATTAAATATTTTTTTTATAATAAATCTGTACACTATTATATGTATAATCAATACGAAAACTTTGATCATTAAATCTAGTGGTTGTTTATAATTGTTATTCTATGGTGAGAATATTTTTAACAAGACTTTAAAAAACCGTTAAAATATTGTTTACATTACTCATTCTATTGTTAATACATTAGACGATAAATTATATTTAGGTGTTAATGTTTTGTTTGCAACCGTTCCTTTGTTTTTATTAAACAAATGAATTTAATTGATTACTTTTTTTAGGATTCAGAAGCTCTCAAACAAATTATATGGCAATTGTCGTAGCCACATCCCGTCTTCTTTTACTCGGTTGTTACATCACCCAATGAAACTTTTGACCGAATGCCTACTTGCATGTACTATGAGCAACAGGACGGACGCCATATGTCCTTTTACCATTCTGGAGCACTTATATACATTATCCTTGTTTTGGTTTGGTTCGTAGCGATAAGTCCTTAATTTTCATGTAATGTTGAGTAGACTGTTGTTTGTCTTTCGTTGTGTTTCGGTTTTATCGTCTTAATTTTGTTGGTTTTTCGTCGACTAGTGAATTTCGACTGTATCTTTGGTATCGTTAGCCTCTTTTTATAAAAAAAAATCTTTTGAAAAGTAAATTAACAAAAATATCGAACTCCAAGGAAAATTCAAAATAGAAAGTCCAAACAAATTGCAAAATCAAAAGCTGAAACACATCAAACTAATGGAATAATTGGTAAAAGGTGTTTCTTATTTAATGTTAAATATAACAATATCATTTGATTGATAATTAGCTGCTTAACATCTCAAATAAGTTCATAATAGATCTGAAGAACTTACCCACTGACGAAACTTTAAGCAACGGAAAACATCAGAATATGCCAGTTAATATCAGCGTTGTTTTCTTCGTGCATAGATCTAATGTCTCCATACATTCATACCTGACATGACTGTGTATTCGTACATCCGCACACAATAAAATGTATGGCCTCTACGGCATAGGTTTAACTATCGAAAGGAGAAGCTAATTTGGTCTCTCGATGTCATTTCGGGGTTGAAATGGATACTTCGTTTGATACATAACAAAGAAATATATATTTTAAATAGGAATATTAAACCAGGTTCTATACTTATTACTTTACAAGTGACCATTCAGTTTCAATCAATAAGCTTGTGATTATTTTAATCAATTTTCTTATTAAATTAAAACTTATGAAAGATAGCAGGCAAAACACGCGTTTCGTCTACATAAGACTCATCAGCGGCGCTCGATTCCAAACAAGAGGTTGAATAGTATTAAACTATTATTTCAAGTTGTGTCGATTCTGGTTTAGGCCTTCAATGACTGAGCTAATAGATGTTAACGTTTTCAATATTTTTTTAACAGTACATTGACATAGATTGACCGTATCAACGATATTCCATCTTGTGATGTGCTCGGGAACTATAAGCCAACCAGCAGTGTATTTGGTCCAGTGGTTGTAAAAATTTATCAAATGTACCAGGCTTATAATTTAGTACGTCAGATGCGGGTTTTATCTGTATAAATAATCATTGGTACGGCAATGATTTCCAGTGATGGCATTCGAACTCTCGGCATATTTTATATTTTATGTATCAAAATAAGTAAACATTTTCAAGAAACTTTCTGAATGTTAAAATCCATTCTAGAAAAGGTACACCAAAATGATCTGGTCTGGAGACAAGTAAAGTTTAATCATTGTTAATGTGCTGTAATCTTCAACCATATTCATTACAGTGAAGCACTGAAACATGCCATATCATTAATTAAAACTGGTCAAATAATTGCTGTAGTAAATTAAGCAGGCACCTATAAAAAGTGTGGTTATTACCCCCTTGCGATGAACCACTGAACATCTTCCACATGTTAAGTTACGCGTCAATCTCTTGGTCAAGATCATACGATGGACTTATCTGCTGTTTCCACTAATGAAATTTTTTGTCCGATGATGGCTTTAAGCTAAAGATACTATCCGAAGCTGCCCTCTACTTGTATGCCAAGAATGGTTAACGCTTGTGAAGCCTGCAGCCTGTTTTTTAAAGGGTTTGAGTTTCTCATCTATGCCTTGTCAACACTACACCTTTTCTCTTTGGGTCTGACTGATTTCGATTATGAAAAGTATAACGTACTAATGATTTAAGTCAAAGTTATCAACCCTAATATTGCATTAGAAAAAAAATGCATGAGTATGAAAATGACAGAGAAGCAAGGCCTCCAGCAAAGTGTCATAGATCAAGTTGCACATGTACCTCTGCAGGAATCATACTCTCGATTCATTGTTTTATTTCGTAAGGCAAAGGTTGTTTTCATTGGTAGCTTAAAAAGCTTAAAGAAAATAATTCATTGACAATCGAAATTATAAATCAAATATAAACAAGCATCACCATGGCCAAAAATAAAAAACAACGAAAAGACAAACAACAATAACAAATCATAACACAGAATGGATGGGATGAATTCAAATGCTCCGGAAGGGTGAGCAGTTCCTGCTCTTCATTTGACATTCACCGTGTTGCTCATTTAATTACAAATCCGTTAATGATTGAACTACACTCAAAATTATTTATGATTTAACGCTTGGTGGATGAGATGTTTTTGGCATCCAGCTCAATACCAACGTTTAAAATAACACCAATCCCCGTTAAACATCAAACAAATTTGAGTGTGATGCTTGACTTACCACTGTTGATTATTAAGCCTAAAGAATGGTAATTGTTTGCATTGAACTTAAATGTATTGTTTGCTAGGCGGCTTAAAATCCTCAATACGGAATACTTGTTCAAATATTCTATCTTTATTAGTATTCATGATAAAGGCTATATGCCTAATAATAATTGTGTATTCGTCCATAATATAAAAACGGTCGTGTCAATACAAAAATATAATTTTTCTGAATGCAAATAGATTATGTTAAAGAAACCAGTTTACAAAATATCAAGAAAATAGTGATATGTTTAGTAAACAAACTAAATAACATGAAATTAAAAAGCTGGTTGATAAATCTGATTACAATCATTTCAAAAGGGAAAGCGCTTTATTCAAACTAATTCCAACTTAAAACAATTCTATTTTAAACTAAATTCTGATTCGATTGTCTATTTATATCTAGAAAGAAGTAGCATAACAGAAATACCGAACTCCAAGGAAAATTCAAAACGGAAAGTCCCTTATCAAATGGCAAACCTAAAAGCTCAAACACATCCAATGAATGGAAACAACTGTCATATTCCTTACTTGGTACATATGGGTTGAATTGCTGGTTTTAATTAAATGGTTTGATTTTGATTTTTTTTTTTTTCAAATTGTACAAAGAATCATTGTTATCATTGTATGTAAATTTAATGTAATTGTTCAGCTCAGCTTTGATCGCTGTGATTAGCAATTAAAAAACACTATTCTACTCTTGTCTATCCTATTCTAAATAAAGGTAGCTAGGGTATAGAACTGTATTTTTTATGTGTCACACAATTCTTTTAAGTTTTATTCTTTTCTCTTATTTTTCATAAAACATATTTTACCCTGTTCCTGAAACATTCTTCAAATCCTATAAATACTATAATATAGTATTAAAGTTTCATGTCATCAAAATATGTATATCAATTAATTCTTTTGTTGTCAGGGTTAACACAGCTTTTAGTATCGACAATAAAGAAAACATTGGAGGAAACAATTACAAAAAAAGAGTAACATTGGTCTGAAGTATGGTTCTGATCGAAATTGGTATTCTTCTTTGGCTATATTTTCATAATCTATGCTAAAAAAATTTATTTTGATGCTGAAAATGAAAAACAAAGAATTCTCATCTCACTCCTTGATATCCTTTAATAAGATCGTATGTAAGATTTAACCTTTCATCACTCATGTAAAACGCAGAAAAAATACTGTATTTGGTCTGGAACGTGATTGTGGTAATTGCAGCAGGCAAAGATTGTCACTTTTATGACGGATATGCATTTTAAAACAATTTCGATGAGCGATAAAAATATTCCTCAATTGTTTGAACCTTTTGAAATTAACAAGAAAATTATCATTATATAATTAGCTCAGATAATAATATTTAAATCATCAACACACCCCCAAGTTGAAAACTAAATCAGAAAATTTATTTCATGTAGTGCATTATCAAAAATTCATGAATTTCTTATCAGTTTTAAATGGTCTTTAAAAAGATCAATTTTGTCAAAACGTGAATAAAGCATTGATCATCGATGAATGATTAATGACAGCTTCAATATCAAATGATCATTTTCATGATCTGTTAAATGTTTCCGTTAGCTTCTCCTTCTGACTCTACTGATGTGATCATTACATCGTGAAATTTTATTCAAATTGCTAGACAAAAAAATCTAAAATCTTATGAATTAATAATGTAATGATTATTTTCTGATTGTTTTCGGTAAAGACAAATCTATTCGTTAATAATATCGGTACCTTTCCGTGTGTAACAGGTAAAGCCAATTGTAATTTTATAGCTAAGTGATACTATGATCCTTTCAAGAAGGAGAATAGTGTGATATAAAAGATATCGAATTCTCATTTTAAAAAACCAACTAGAAAAAGTAGCAATTAAAATTTTTCTAAGAGAATGAATAATTTACTGGAGATATTAAACATCTCGGCCTGGTTTCGTTTAATATACATACCGTCATATAATGTTTCAGTTGAAGGTGTGTAAATGTTACGACAAGTGTTCGTGTTGTCTTTTAATCATGTGTTCAAATATTTCGAAAATATGGTATTTTTAACCACATTTATTTGTATTTATCCATGTTAAGTTAATTAATATATATGGACTGATCAATGTTCTATGCAATATGGTTCGATCGATATTATGCCATTATGAATTGAAATTTTCAAATATTTTTGTTCTCATATTTAAAGTAAAAAATTGGTATGGTTCCACCAAAACTTCTAAATACCGTTGTTTTACTATGCAAATAGTGGGATTTGTCATATACATTATTGCCCACTTAACAGTTTTAGTAAATGATAATTAAGATTTAAGGTCCTACATAGAAATATCTTTGAATCCATATTAGATGAATTGATCAAACACGGCATTTGACTATTCTGATCAGATTATGAAAATAATTGAATTCATCATATAAGAAGGAAATTAATGGGAAGCTCAAAGTGAACTAAATTTATGATGAAGAGATTTATAAAAAAAAGATTGCCTATACTTTCGGTCTTTTTTACTTTATGAGTTCTTCAACGTTTGTTTTTGGATTTGAATTTTGAAATATGTTGGCCTTGAATATCACTGAAGAGACATTAATTGTCGAAATGCGCAAGCAGAAAATATAAGAACCATTAATATTAGTATCAAAAAAGTCGTCTGATCTGTAAATTTACCGATGTGTCAAATTCGATATTGTGACTTTTTGACTGAGTTGTGAATTAAGCATGGCTGGTGATGAATAAATAGCAAGAGAAGTCATGTTTTATTTATTATAGTTCATGCGTTTCCCTCAGATTTGTTTTTATTTGTATATTTCTTAATTGATTTACGAACATGTGTTAATTACTGTTGCCTCTAATTTCTAGCTCTGTGATTGAATTGTTGTCGTCAAATATCTTATTTTATGTATGTTCTCTCGGAAACTTTTACGATATTATTAAGAAACAGCATAATAAATTCTGATGCAATATGGTGTCACATGTTTCAAAGGCTACAGCTGACTGTCAAATTCACAGTATATATATCGTAAATAAGTGTTCTATTTTTAGTTTAGTCAAGTATAACTAACACAGATAATTACAGCCAGCCAAAATTACAGAAAATGCATAGCCCATCAATGCGACATTTCTTAGCGCACTGTTTCTAGCAGTTATGTTTTAAAAGAGTGACGAAAATACCAAATGGACATTCAAACTCATTAGTCGAAAATAAACTGACAACGACATGGTTAAAAAAGAAAAAGACAAACAGACAAACAACAGTACACAAAACACAAAACACATCATACAGAACTAAAGACTGAGCAACACGCACCACCCCCCACCCCCCAAAAAAAAAAAACTGGGGGTGATCTCACGTGCTCCGGAAGGGTAAGCAGATCCTGCTCACATGTGGCACCCGTCGTGTTGCTCATATAAGTAATAACCCGCTGATAAGTTTAATTCGGTTGGTCACAGTCGGGGAAAGGGGAACGGGATTGTAGTTACGACAATTGCAACATATCCGTCTTCATCTGTGAAACAACATATGTTACTATGTATACTGTATTGTTTATAATATTTGTAAAAATAATATTATAATGATATTATATTATGCTCCTTGTGAGCCCATTTGATGGAAATAAAGCATCTTCTTCTTCTTCTTCATATGAAAATGATCCGCCTCTTTTCACCGTGTAAATTTTGAGACATGCTGTTCTAAAAATAAATATAATTTCATCGATTGACAATATTTTATTTAGATTGCAACAAAAACATCATATGTATGCTATAAGTATTTCGTGACATTTTTAACTACATTATGCAACATAATATTTCAACATATATTGACCCAACGAATAATAAGTATTAGATCATATTTTTAATTAACATTACAGTTTTCTGTCATTACGAACATTTTTATCTTTCAATGGTTTTACTAAAAAGAAAACAAAAAGCTTTATAACTGACATTTACTTTTCTGTTTTTTCTCTTGTATACACAATATTTCGATGCACACAATACTTGCATTATTGTAAAGCTTTATGACGCGAACTTGATTGGTTATGAAGAATATCTGACGTGAACTTGATGGTTGGGGACTGATCGATACTAATATGGATAACAGAAGATGTTCCAATATTTTCATTTATTTTTAAAAACATTAGAATTTAACCAAATGAAGTTTTATTATAACTTATTTATCCTCTAGATGACACAAAAATATCCTTAGCCAAAACATCATATCCACTTTTATAAGATGCTTTGATTTCATTATGCTGGTCAAATTTTATTTTGACTTACAAAGAGAGATGTCTCCCTAAACTGTCAAAGTTCACTAAATCTAATGATCATGCATATAGGGATTTATTGCTATACGGCAGGAGCTAATGGAACACTTGGTAAACCTTTGGTTATAGTTTAACATCAAAAGCAGACCCATGAGCTAATGGAACACTTGGTAAACCTTTGGTTATAGTCTAACATCAAAAGCAGACACAGGAGCTAGTGGAACACTTGGTAAATCTTCGGTTATAGTCTAACATCAAAAGCAGACCCAGGAGCTAATGGAACAGTTGGTAAACCTTTGGTTATAGTCTAACATCAAAATGCAGACCCAGGAGATAATAGAACATTTGGTAAACCTTCGGTCATAGTCTCACATCAAAAGTAGGCCCAGGAGCTAATGGAACATTTGGTAAACCTTCGGTTAAAGTCAAACACCAAAAGCAGACCCAGGAGCTAATGGAACATTTGGTAAACCTTCGGTTACAGTCTAACATCAAAAGCATACCGACATAGACATTACGAAAATTTAGTTGAGTTTTTTTTTTCATTTGAAAATTAGATGTTTTACATAATATAAAAAGTATGAGATTTAATGTGGAGAGCTAGCTAGTGTAAAATGAAATAACAAAAAAAAATGTCCATCTGTACAATAATGATTACATATATTGACTGAAAAATAAAAACGAAGATAAAATGCATGGTAATTCATTTAATTTTCAAAGGAAATGGGTAGCAGATAATAATAAGAAAATAATGTTGTTCAATACAAATAACACCAAACTTATTTTTACAACACTAATTATAAATTTAACACATAATTGATTGGTAGAAAATAAACAAAATAACACATTTTTTTTCAATCTACAGTTTTGAGGACATTCCTATCTGTATATAAGCAATTATCGTTGTCACTTCTCTCCATAAAACCGAATAATACAAATAATAAAGAAAATCAATATAATATGTTAAAATAATACATGTACATATTTCTAACCTGGCAGTTTAATGCAATTTAAAATGCTAAATTGAGACGTAACAATATATGCGTGAATCTCATGTTGGTTGTTTTTATATACATGAAATGAGAAAGACAATAATGTTTGAAAGGGGGAAGTCCATAAAACCTGTCAAAATCAAAAGTTAGACTATATCAACCACTAGGACGAAGGAAAACAACTATCATATTCCTGACTTGATACAGGTATTTTCCGAAGAAAATGGTCGGTTAAACTTAAGTACTACATTCTGTTGAGTATCAGGGTTTTTGTCATTTGATTAACTGACTGGCTCTGAATAAACTGAAACATTTCTTTGCTGCAGCTGACAAAATGTAACGATTGTAATCAATTTAGCCTGGCAAACTATGAAGATTTAACGCTTGTAGTTTGGGTCTTTTCTTCATAATTTTACAAACGAGTTGTTATACAAGTAGTCCGAACTTAGGTAAAAATTTTCAATATTTCTTTTGAAGTTGAACACGGCAGTTCTTTTAGTCTATAGTGATGATCCATTATCCTTAGTGATAATGGCATCAGAATTAGAATTTAATAAAAATTTCACGTTGAAATAAATGATATGAGATATGATAAAAAAATAATTCCTATTACAATTCTCACTTTTAAACTTCCAAATTTTATACAGGAACTCTTTTATAAATGTTAGACGAAGACACAAGAGATCCATTATATGTTTCACAAAAAATAGATATTTATTATTTGAGGACTTTATCTTTTTCAAAGAGAAACTCCTATAATACGTAAAAGAGATTTGCTGAATGACCATGTACATATATTACAAAGTGTATTTGTATTATGCAAATAGTATATTTCACGGTTTACATTAAATCTAAGCTTTTAAGGCTTAACTACTCTGAAGTTACAAGCCGGTAAGCAGTTTGTATATAAAATAACAAACATGCTGTGATACACTATACAAGCTTTCCCGCCAAATCTCTTTGTGTACCTTTGATTAATTTTGGCATCAAAGTTTATATACATCAATATCCACAGGACAAAATATTCACATCACCATTTTGATTTTCCGATTTCACCTGCAATTAAGTAAGATTCACACATTAATGATCGCATATGGATTATCCATAAAATCTGATAGAAACATAGTTTTACTTCCTTTTACTTAGATATAAATCAGCAGTGTTAATACTACCATTAATTATACAGAGAATAAAGAAAAATAAAAAGTACAAATATTAAACATTATATGGAGTAAATGAACTCATCATAGATACCAGGATAAAAAAAATATATGCCAGACTCACGTTTTGTCTACAAAAAAGGCCAAATGTAGTACGAATTTGAAGAGCACTTAGGACCCAAATTCCAAATGCCGAATACAGCTAATATTATATATTCCTAGGGTAGAAAATCCTTAGTTTTTCGAAAAATGCAAAGTTTTGCAAACAGTGATTTTATAATTATGACCATATCAATGATAATTCATAACAACACAATATACATGATATAAAATTCAATGAAATAGGTAAGCATATGATACAACAATACAAGGCTTCGCAACATTAAACCACTCGAAGTACGTTCAATTAAGTTGCCAGTGTTTTGACATATTTCATGTCAAACATTTTTTTTTTAAATTATAGCATTGATGTTCTTCTAAGAAACTTTTGGTGTGTTGATGTCAGACGTTTTGTTGTCTCTTTTTTGCTTCCTGAACGCTTGATATAGAGACTAACCGATGAAGGTTATTCCAGAGAAATGTATTGTGCCTTCAAATTGGCGTCGTAGGTGCATATTAGTGTGGCGTACACAATGTTCAAGAACTATTGTAATAGCTATAAATTTCCATTGTTGAAACATAGTCAACACTGTCCCAGTTTGGAAGGTTTTGCGCTGACAAACATGCAACACACCGACGTGTTCTTTATGTGCCTGTACCAAGCAAGGAGCATGTAATCTAGTGGTTATCATTGGTTACTGTCTGTCATATTTGTATTTCGTTCATTGTTGTAATATAAATCCTTGTCATTGGTTTCCTCTTTTGAATTGTTCCACATTTTGTCATACCGTGGCCTGTTATAGCATACTTTATGGTATGGGTTGTGCACATTGTTGTACCGTGACATGTTATTTGAAAAAAAGAATTGTCGTTTGGTGTATGGGTAGCTGTTTCATTTATAATCATTACGCATCGCATTATCTTACACAAGATATATTACATTATAAATACCTACACTTTTTTTCATTACGACAAAAAAAAATTGCTAAATATTTGGTGTCTGGATTTATACAGATTATGATGTAAGGGAGATAACTACATTTCAGCTTTTGAAATCACTTACCGTTCCATTCATTTGTCTCCTATCTAAGAAACTGACGAAATCTTCACATTTCATTTCCATTGCCCTTTCTTTCAAAGAAGTGGGGCCATGTCCACACTCCATCATTGCACACATATCATCGTTAGGGTCACATTTCGTATACTATAGGATAAAATACAAACATGATATCGTTGCTTTTAGTGGAGTTAAGCAAACAGAGAACAATATCTCGTTGCTTTTAAAACTTTTATTTGAAATATTGTAAATATGCATTGTGTTTAATAATTTAGTACACACAGTATATCTGTAAAACACCAGTATGAATACTGTGTTAATACGGATGCATCTATTTACTTACTATTTTCTTGCTGGTATTTACTGTTAACCATATATGATTAAAATGTTCTTGCCAACTAGCTAAACTGTAATTTTCTATCTTTAACATCTTTGTAATATTATTATAAGCAGCATCTGCTTACCGTTACGGAGCACCTGAGATGAACACCGATTTTCGGCGGGGGTCGTGTTGCACAGTTTTTAGTTTTTCTATGCTGTATTTTGTATACTGATGTATGTCTTTGTGTAGTTTTTCGTTTTTTGCCATGGCTTTGTCAGTTCGTTTTCGAGTTATGAGTTTGATCCTCCCTTTGATATCTTTAGCCTTTCTTTTACTATTATTATCATTACTATTTATTATTAATATTTATGAGAACATGTTTAATAGTCTATAATTTTACCATAAGTATAGTAAAACTGGATTAATAAATGCAAATAAAAAAGTATGTACTTGACAAATGTTTCTTAAAAATGTTGTTTATTTGTGTTTTAGTTGATAGTCAAACGAGTGTACATTTAAATGAAAATTACCTCTTTCCAGATTTCTGATTTGAATCCTATTCCTATTAGATACTTAGCAATATCTGTATCTTTGTTGTCTATACAGTCAAACAATAGATAACTAAACCTAGACAGATCAGTATTGTAACTTTGAACACCTGATATCAAACTCTTTACTGTTTTTAGGTCTCCTTTCTGAAATAAATATAATGTGTGTTAATATATAGATATGTTTTGCATAAGCCTTCAAGACAGCAACCCACAGTTTCTTCGTTTTATTTTTAGGTGTAAAAAATTAATTATCAATTTTTCTCGAAATTTTCCTTTGATTAAAGTATATGTCCTATATTAAACTGAAATGTCTTTGTAATCTGTCAATATGTATACATTTTGGATGATAAAAGTGTTTTTGTTTAAGTAATCGTCCATCGAATTTCCATAATTAGGTTATCCATTTTTGTAATTAATTACTGTGCATTATTGAGTTTAGACTATAAGAAGCGATGTCTGTACACTGTTAGATCTTGATAACAAAGAGCGTTGTTTATTTATCACAATTACCTTAATTGCGTCTTTAACTGTTTCATCAAAATCCCGCTCTGCCAGGTAAATATTCAGGTCAAAATCTCTGACATCTTTTCTCAGAGCAGAATTGGTTTGTGTTCCAATGGCCTCTAATGCGTAGTCTGCGGCTTTTCTTCCTTTCTACAAATCATTAGTTGTATTGTAATAATAGCATTCAATGAGTACTGCTGTTTTTCCATATCAAACATTCCATTCTTTTATAATATGTATTAATATTTAAAATTTTAATACCTTCGTACAGTGTTATTTATATTTCCAAACAAATATAATTTGAGGTCTAAATGAAATTTTGTTCTATATTTCTTAGTTATACCCTGGCATAAATAATTCATATCCAGTTTAATTCCTCTGAATATGATGTCTGATTGTTATTTTTCGTGATAAGAGTTTGAACTGTATGACGGGTAATGTATGCCTAGAAGAGAGGCTTTAGTTATTTTGCCTTGTCTCATTTCAAAAAGCAGTCATGTTATACTCTTTGTCTTCTCACATTTGGCTGTCGTTACTAGGGCGTATGAGATAAGTTTTGCCTTCTCACATTTGGCTGTCATTACTAGGGCGTATGAGAATACTCTTTGCCTTCTCACATTTGGCTGTCATTACTAGGGCGTATGACATAAGTTTTGCCTTCTCACATTTGGCTGTCATTACTAGGGCGTATGAGAATACTCTTTGCCTTCTCACATTTGGCTGTCATTACTAGGGCGTATGAGATAAGTTTTGCTTTCTCACATTTGGCTGTCATTACTAGGGCGTATGAGATAAGTTTTGCCTTCTCACATTTGGCTGTCATTACTAGGGCGTATGAGATAAGTTTTGCCTTCTCACATTTGGCTGTCATTACTAGGGCGTATGAGAATACTCTTTGCCTTCTCACATTTGGCTGTCATTACTAGGGCGTATGAGAATACTCTTTGCCTTCTCACATTTGGCTGTCATTACTAGGGCGTATGAGAATACTCTTTGCCTTCTCACATTTGGCTGTCATTACTAGGGCGTATGAGAATACTCTTTGCCTTCTCACATTTGGCTGTCATTACTAGGGCGTATGAGATAAGTTTTGCCTTCTCACATTTGGCTGTCATTACTAGGGCGTATGAGAATACTCTTTGCCTTCTCACATTTGGCTGTCATTACTAGGGCGTATGAGAATACTCTTTGCCTTCTCACATTTGGCTGTCATTACTAGGGCGTATGAGAATACTCTTTGCCTTCTCACATTTGGCTGTCATTACTAGGGCGTATGAGATAAGTTTTGCCTTCTCACATTTGGCTGTCATTACTAGGGCGTATGAGAATACTCTTTGCCTTCTCACATTTGGCTGTCATTACTAGGGCGTATGAGAATACTCTTTGCCTTCTCACATTTGGCTGTCATTACTAGGGCGTATGAGAATACTCTTTGCCTTCTCACATTTGGCTGTCATTACTAGGGCGTATGAGATAAGTTTTGCCTTCTCACATTTGGCTGTCATTACTAGGGCGTATGAGAATACTCTTTGCCTTCTCACATTTGGCTGTCATTACTAGGGCGTATGAGAATACTCTTTGCCTTCTCGAGAATACTCTTTGCCTTCTCACATTTGGCTGTCATTACTAGGGCGTATGAGAATACTCTTTGCCTTCTCACATTTGGCTGTCATTACTAGGGCGTATGAGATAAGTTTTGCCTTCTCACATTTGGCTGTCATTACTAGGGCGTATGAGAATACTCTTTGCCTTCTCACATTTGGCTGTCATTACTAGGGCGTATGAGAATACTCTTTGCCTTCTCACATTTGGCTGTCATTACTAGGGCGTATGAGATAAGTTTTGCCTTCTCACATTTGGCTGTCATTACTAGGGCGTATGAGAATACTCTTTGCCTTCTCACATTTGGCTGTCATTACTAGGGCGTATGAGAATACTCTTTGCCTTCTCACATTTGGCTGTCATTACTAGGGCGTATGAGAATACTCTTTGCCTTCTCACATTTGGCTGTCATTACTAGGGCGTATGAGATAAGTTTTGCCTTCTCACATTTGGCTGTCATTACTAGGGCGTATGAGATAAGTTTTGCCTTCTCACATTTGGCTGTCATTACTAGGGCGTATGAGATAAGTTTTGCCTTCTCACATTTGGCTGTCATTACTAGGGCGTATGAGATAAGTTTTGCCTTCTCACATTTGTCTGTCATTACTAGGGCGTATGAGATAAGTTTTGCCTTCTCACATTTGTCTGTCATTACTAGGGCGTATGAGATAAGTTTTGGCTTCAATATACTATTTTATATCTTAGTATAAACATACCGGATCATGTCTATCCTTCATTGCACCAGCTTTAACTAACTTTTCAATAACATCGTTCTGTGGCATAAATAGGTATGCGTAGTGAAGTGGAGTTCTGTCCAGCTGTAAATTGGAAATATTATATATTTTTTGAAAAATCATCAAAGTTTCCAGCCTTACAATTTAGTAGGCCAGATGGGCATAACATCTACGAGAGACACTTATTTAAACTAGTTTCAAATTCAAAATCTGATTTAAATCTAATTTTATCTTTTTTTGTTAACAAATTTATTATTTTGCTTCATTTTTACTATATCCACATTTAAAACTTCCACAGACAAGTTTGTAGTATGCATTTTGACTGTTTTTCTGCTCTTTTTGTTTTTAATGATCAAAAATGTTTTGCAGCAGTCCAAATAATGCAAAGAAAAAAGGCATCTTCACAAATTGATGTAAATATAAAAACCATGTGTATCAGGAATCACAACAGCAAATTAAAAGATTGAGAAGACCACTCCTAAATTATTGAAAATTATCATTCTGCATTGACAATAATATATGGGTATAAATTAGATACAACCATTTGGACTAACGCCCTCAAGGTGTACTTAATACATACAATCATTCTGATCTTTTCTATTTCAGTTTTAAGATATAAAGAAAATATTTGAAATATTCCAAGAAACTGCCAGTTGTCTCCCTTACACTTTACAAGGACGGGACAAAAGTGTACTAAAAAGATAAATATATTCATAAAACTTTGTTTTTTATCGTTTCTTTTTATTAATTATATACATACATTATCGCCGATGTTTATATGTTGTGAACAGACGTCCAATAAATACGTCAGCATTTCACTTCTTTCCTTCATTATACAACGATGTAACAACGTTCGTCCGCATTTGTCTCGGACATTTGAATACTTTTTGCAAGAAAGTAATTTCTTTGCATCATCTATTAATCCATCGTCTACAGCTGTGAAGATTCTTTTAATGTATGCCTAGAGTGAAAGATTGTTCATAAAGATATTACTCACTGTTAAAATATCCTGTTGAAACAAAAATTTGTGTATGTAAATATTTATTCAAATATCTACTTGTTTTTGGTGAGTAGTTGCTCAGTCTTAGTTTTCTATGCAGTGGTTAGACGATTTTTTTGTTTGTGTTTTAGTCGTTTTTCTTTCAGGTTATGATATTGTTTATTTATTGCCCACTTATAATTTTTTTTATTGTACGTTTGGTAACTCATTGTCTTAATATTTTCTAGTCATATTCATTCCTCATATCCCCTCTTTAATTATTCGTAACGTCAAAGTTACTTGTAGTTACTGTAGTCCGGAGACTGTCATGAAACATAAATGCACCAGTGTATTAACATAATGCTTGGACCTCTGTTTGTGTTGATGTTTTAGACGAATATATATACTAGGTTATTGTCCCTATAAAGAACCAATTTATCTTTATCAGGAATGCTGAAAGCCGAATATTTGAAAGCCGAGGATGTATAAGACCCGAAACATTTGAAGAGCTATATTTAGTACCATAACGTAATTAGACATATTCTGCTGTAGTGTATCGAGAGACATCCTCTGAGAACAAACATTTCAATATGCCTATCTACTTTTGACCATTTTTTTTTAATTCCAGTAAGTCATATGTGGATGAGGAAAACATTTCACGGTCATAACTATAGTCGACAAGATTTATGATAAATGGTTTTGTTATTGCAAGTTTCTAACTTTCTATCTTTTTTGTTTAGATCGCAATTCAGCTGTTCACTACCAGTTCAAACTAAATGATTAGTTTTATAGATTGCAATGATCTTACAAGTATTTCAATGTATTTCAATGTAGTAATATTCAGATTATTGACACCCAAAACAATTCTGAGTTCACCAACTATTTTGTTTTGGGTTGGGTTCGTGTTGCTCAATGTTTGTTTTGTGTTGGGTTCGTGTTGCTCAATGTTTGTTTTGGTTTGGATTCGTGTTGCTCAATATTTGTTTTAGGTTGGGTTCGTGTTGCTCAATATTTGTTTTGGGTTGGGTTAGTGTTGCTCAATGTTTGTATTGTGTTGGGTTCGTGTTGCTCAATGTTTGTTTTGGTTTGGATTCGTGTTGCTCAATATTAGTTTTGGGTTGGGTTCGTGTTGCTCAATATTTGTTTTGGGTTGGGTTCAGGTTGCTCAATGTTTGTTTTGTGTTGGGTTCGTGTTGCTCAGTATTTGTTTTGTATTTAATGTTTTAGGAACTTGTTAGTTTATTCGTCGATTTTATTTTCAGCAATGGTATTGATTGTCTGTTTTATTTGACTTGATAATTTATATTATACTCTTGGCATCTTCTCCCTCTTTTCATTTTAACTATAACAGACCATAACATGTACTAGTATTAAATTTCAAGAAATGTAAACCCGATAAAACAAGTAACTTTTTTTCATATTGCATCATATTCATTCGTAGTCAAAAACTGGTTTTAACACTTAAGGAAAACTTTGCAGAATATCAGAAACAATGTAAAATCATTGCCATAGTGTGACGAAAACTTTTTTTACTTACATGAATTGCAGTTGTGAGATTAATTACTTCATATATTTGACGGCTACTGGACCTTTTGGCAATATCAACTATTGTCCGTTTAGAACTGTCCGTAATATCCACTAAATGGTCATAATTATGTAATATTAGTTTTTCCACTTCATTGAATTTTTTATCCTTGACTAGTTTAACAATAAATTCGTCAATTGCAACTACATATACTGATTTGTTCAATTTCACAGCTACATCACGTGGTGTTCTTCCTTTGCTGTCACGGGCTGCGATGTCGGCACCTAGTGCCATGAGATTCTTGAAGATATTTTCAGATGCATCATAAGTTACTGCAGTGTGTAATATTGTATTGCCATCATAGTCCCGAGCAGAAAGATCTGATCCTTCGAGGACTCGTAAAACAACTTTCTCATCTTTAGGCACAGTATTTCCACATAACAACTGAAAAGATGATATATATGGTTGTATTTGATCCTTAACATAGCACGGTTAAGAATGAAATATTGAAAAATCACTAATCGAAAATAAAATAAACAAAAACAAATAGGAATTAATACAACAATCTTTTCGAGAATATTGATCTATCGACTTATGATATTGACTTCATTTAAAATATATTTTTGTAAAGTTCTTTTCGGCCAGACACAAACTGAATGTTACCAATGACACATAACATTTCAAGAAAGATATAGCCTAGAAGACAATAAGAAGGAATCGTCAGTTTCTTTATGTGTTAGCGTTCGAAATGATCAACACGTAAAGTTGATTATTACTTTCATTTTTATTTTATGATAAGCTTTTTATAGCTGACTATCAGGTATGGATTTTTCTATAGTTGAAGGTCATACGGTGACCTGATAATTACTTTTATCTTCGTCATTTGAACTCTGGTGGCTAGTTGTCTCATTCGCAATCCTACCACATCTCCTTATTTGTAAATTTATAAAATACCTGAAAGAAAACAGGCTTTGGTGGATTCTTCGACGATCCTTCATAAGTCCACAATACACGAGTATCAGGTTTCATATTCATAAGAACATCCACTGCATCATAATTGTTTGATTCCCAAGCCGAAGCAAGTAAAGGTCGTGGAGTCTCTGGGTATTCAGGGTAGGCATATTGATATGAAAAATCTCTAGTGTTAACATCTACACTCTTCAAGAGTTCTGCATCTATTTATAGAAAAACAAAATAACATAAATATAACAGAGAAGTTCGTCCCAACAAGTTGAAAGCCGAGCACTTTGATTTCATCCCAGCGCTCTTTTGGATTTGATATTACCAAACGTAATTCGATCCATTTGTGTATTTTAGAGGTATAACTAAAAATTTCTTAGCGTAAGTAATAATATTCTAATCACAGCGCTTTCAATTTCACATTACTGATTGTATTCTGGTACTTCAAACACCATTACCTCATGTATATATACACATGGATTAACCTTCATCTAAACCAAATATAAGTATGGTTAAATGTTAAAAATACATCGGAATATTTAAACCAAAAGGAATTGAAATTGACAAAACTATATAAGCATAACTAAAATTTGCACGAGGGAGTTGCAACCTTAAAATAGTCAAATGTTCAACTTTTTTTCAGCTGAGAATGTATAATGAAAATGATCGTAATACTTCCTGTGCACTGTTGGGTGTATGATACCCAAATACAAAAAATATCAACGAGGTTGACCGGGTTTTTCATGCATATGATGTTGTGTTATGTGCATCTATTCTTAAAAAGAATATTTTTTTCTAAAACCTGAGAAGCGAACCATCTTAAGTGATGAAAGAATTTTTCAGATAAATTTAATGCTGACTAATAGATTGAAGATATCGTTACAAAAATGCGTGGACGAATAGAAATTGATCAGCATTTCTAAAAAAAATTATTTTTGTTGTTGTTTTTTTTGGTTTTTTTTGGGGTTTTTTTTGGGGGGGGTCTATAGATTAATATAACCTATACACTCTATTTATTTTGGCGATTACTTGCCTGCCTTCACCCATCCTTTAACAATAAATCCAAATCCTGCTGACAATGCTAAAGCCATTTCATTTGGATTTTCATATCTTTCTATCATTTCCAACAGGTCACGTTTATGAATGTCATCACGAACCAGTGACTTGATGCTAACTATATTGCCATTTTTGACACATGTGAGTCTACACCAGTTCTTCAGAAGACGCTCTACTACATGTCTGTCTGGATTTGATTGATCTAAGGCTGCCCATAATCCTATAAAAATATAACAAATAAGACGTTGATGGTTAAATACTTAAAACAGAATCATATTTATGACTACATTTGTTACAGGCAATTTAAATATTTCTCTTTGTGGGGTATATTCATTTACAAGTTGCTTACAAAACAACATATTTGTCAGCAACTTGATACGTCTGTTGAAATCACGACCTTGTTATCTGACGTCATCTTTACTATGAACATAAACAATAATAAAGTAACGTCTAACAATAAAATGTCACGTGTTATTAAAGAAAGTAATGGGCATAAAATAGCAGAACTATGTATGTATTAGATACACCTTGAGGGCGTTAGCTCGAATGGGTGTATCTAATTTACACCAAGGTAGTATTGCCAAAGCAAAATGGTAGCTTTCAATAATTTAGGAGGGGGGTCTTTCAGCGATTTCAATTTGACAATATGTAATTGAAAAGCATGATAAATGTAGGGTATCCAATTTCATTTAATGACATCTTGGTGTAAATGATTATTTTCTCCCTGATCAAACTTACAGTTTTGGATTTTCATTTTCTTTTGCCTAAAGACATAGCCCGGGTACACTCACTGTGTACTGAGTGGCAGGGATGAGCCGCTATTTCAAGATAGGTACTAATGAAATAGAGCGACAAATTTAGATTAGATAAATGATAAGGTTGTTGATTATATTGTTAGTTTCTGAAACTGAATCAGATGTAAGTATATTTTTTAAAGATGCGATTAAAACCTAAAACATATATATACATCAGTATTTGTCAAAAGTCTCCATAAAAATGAGTCAGAAAATTTCAAAGCGATATTCAAACTCATCAGCCGAAAACAAACTGACAATTGACAAATAACGGAAAACGACCAAGAGACAACAGCAGTCCAAAAACACAAAATAGAAAACTAATGACTTAGCAACACGAGCCACTGCAAAAACAGGGGTTGATCTCATGTGCTTATAAAAAAAGGTATTGTTTGTTGGTGTTTAACGTTTTAGTATTTCTGTCGGATGGTTTAGGACCTTTCTGTCTGGTGGTTTATGACCTTTCTGTCGGGTGGTTTATGACCCTTTCTGCCGGGTGGTTTAAGACCTTTCTGTCGGATGGTTTAGGACCTTTTTTTTCAACGGTGTTTGGTTAAATACTATAAATCTAAATCCGAAAAAAAATGGTTTTCAATTAGTTGTGATATAGTAGGCTGGCTTTTTAAACTGAATTATTTGCATCTGTCTTGACGAGTAGGGATATCTTCAAATCATTTTAGTATGTTGTTAATGTGGAATGCTTAACCCTGTTTTAATACAAGACGGACATGTAATTCCACAATACAAATAGTCCATTTAATAGATCTACTATGGACGACATTGTTATTATATTATCAACACTTGATAATGGCCAATAAAAATATATAATTGCGGACTACGTTCCACATCGATGAACAGCCTTGACCTTGTTTTATTCACTGTAATAAAAATCAATACCGGTATTATTGATGGGTTATTATAATAAAAGATGTGCACATTCATAAATAGTAAAAACAATTAATTATACATTTACCTGTGTTAGAAAGGTTTCCAATCAATAGTATTACTATATAAGCAGATGTTTAAACTGGTGTGAGAAAGATATTAAACATTATCTTGCCCCGTTGGTATTTTCTCCATGTTTTAATTTGTGTAATGCCACTTTAAGACAGAAAAAACGCAGTCAATTTTGATAAGTCGTTTTAATTTAAATATTTTTGCTTTCCTCATTCGTTAGATAATGATTAGCACATATACATGTTTACGGTTCATGTGGACCCTTTGGCTAAAATGGCTGCGTTTCAGAGTCACCTCAAAATTTACTCTGAGTACAGACTAACCTGTGCATGTTGAAAAGTTTTAAGGCATAGCATGCCCTAGATTAATAAAATTCAAATGCATTTTATGTTTTAGAAAATTTCAAAATTAGTTGGATTTTGCAGTGCACTTTTTTCGTCCCTGCATAACAAACAGTTGAGTTTCACTTGATATGGTCCACTCAGGTACACAGTATAAATCGCCAATTTTTGTCAGGTATCTATTGTCCCTCTATTGTCCATGTCAAGCAATACAGTTCACTTCAATTATTACCTTGGGGAAGTTCTCACACCTCTTTCCTAATTTTGTTTATTTTGGCACTTTCTGGAGGAATGAGAAAAAGTGCTCTGCAAAATCCAGTTAAGTTTTTAACTGATTGAAATAACAGTAGGGTAGCGATGTATGTGACTGACTAGCAAGACATTACAGTAGCGATGTATTGTGACTGACTAGTAAGACATTACGGTAGCGATGTATTGTGACTGACTAGTCAGACATTACGGTAGCGATGTATGTGACTGACTAGTAAGACATTACGGTAGCGATGTATTGTGACTGACTAGTAAGACATTACGGTAGCGATGTATTGTGACTGACTAGTAAGACATTACGGTAGCGATGTATTGTGACTGACTAGTAAGACATTACGGTAGCGATGTATGTGACTGACTAGTAAGACATTACGGTAGCGATGTATTGTGACTGACTAGTAAGACATTACAGTAGCGATGTATTGTGACTGACTAGTAAGACATTACGGTAGCGATGTATTGTGACTGACTAGTAAGACATTACGGTAGCGATGTATTGTGACTGACTAGTAAGACATTACGGTAGCGATGTATGTGACTGACTAGTAAGACATTACAGTAGCGATGTATTGTGACTGACTAGTAAGACATTACGGTAGCGATGTATTGTGACTGACTAGTAAGACATTACGGTAGCAATGTATTGTGACTGACTAGTAAGACATTACGGTAGCGATGTATTGTGACTGACTAGTAAGACATTACAGTAGCGATGTATTGTGACTGACTAGTAAGACATTACGGTAGCGATGTATTGTGACTGACTAGTAAGACATTACGGTAGCGATGTATTTGACTGACTAGTAAGACATTACGGTAGCGATGTATTGTGACTGACTAGTAAGACATTACAGTAGCAATGTATTGTGACTGACTAGTAAGACATTACGGTAGCGATGTATTGTGACTGACTAGTAAGACATTACAGTAGCGACGTATTGTGACTGACTAGTAAGACATTACGGTAGCGATGTATTGTGACTGACTAGTTGAATGGTAGTGTAGTGATTTATAGTTAATTTTCTAAAACATGAAATGTTAAGAGCATGCTATGCATTAAAATTTTTCCAGATACGCAGGTTTGTCTGTACGCAGATTAAATTTTGAGGTGAAAATGCAGCCATTTTATCCAATGGGTCCACATGAACCTTAAGAAGAAGAATAATTCCAGGAACATGTACCAATAAAAGCCTTCTACGATCAGTTGGTAATCTTCCTATGGAAGATAAGTTTAATTAATTTAATTTAGTTATAATTTTCAATGGCGTATTAGATACATGTATCTTATTTTGGCTGTTATTAATGACGAAATTAAAGTGACGTTTCTTTAGTATGACGGTAGGGTATAGATGTATTGTTGAGTGATTAGTACGAGGGTAGGGTAGCGATGTATGGTTGTTGATTAAAATGATGGTAGGGTAACCATGTATGACATGTATGGTGGATGGTTAGTATGACGGTAGGGTAACGGTGTATGACATGTATGGTGGGTAGTTAGTATGACGGTAGGGTAACGGTGTATGACATGTATGGTGGGTGGTTAGTATGACGGTAGGGTAACGATGTATGACATTTATGGTGGGTAGTTAGTATGACGGTAGGGTAACGATGTATGACATGTATGGTGGGTGGTTAGTATGACGGTAGGGTAACGGTGTATGACATGTATGGTGGGTGGTTAGTATGACGGTAGGGTAACGGTGTATGACATGTATGGTGGGTAGTTAGTATGACGGTAGGGTAACGGTGTATGACATGTATGGTGGGTAGTTAGTATGACGGTAGGGTAACGATGTATGACATGTATGGTGGGTAGTTAATATGACGGTAGGGTAACAATGTATGACATGTATGGTGGATAGTTAGTATGATGGTAAGGTGGCGATTTATGACATGTATGGTGGATGGTTAGTATGATGATATGGTGGCGATTTATGGTGCCTGATTGAAATGACATTACGGTAGCGATGTATTGTGACTGACTAGTTGAATGGTAGTGTAGTGATTTACAGTGGATGTTTAGTATGACGGCAGGTAGCAATGCATGGTGGTTGATAAGTATAAAGGAAGGTGTATGAGTATATGGAGGCGGATTATGGTATGACGGTGTTATTCCGATAAAATTTCAGGTACAGACATTTGAAAGACAGCATTGATAAACACCGAATCCCCAAAATACAATTTTCTATATAATACTTCAAAAAAATGTATATATAAAAGTAATACTTTAAAATACTTTGAAAAAGAGGAAATATAAATAAGATATCCATTACAAAAAAGAACACATAGTGAACACCAACCAGTTTAAAACCTTAACAGATATGAACCTATAAATAAAGGTAGATTGTCACCTTTCAAATCAGTTTCTTCAAACCTGAATAAAAACTTCGCATCTTAAGTCAAGATATATATGATATTTAACAAATTACGAATTATCCATAATTTCCCGAAGCAGTAGTTCCACAGATCCGTGAAGCAGTATTTTATTTATTGAAATATAAAGATATACAGTTAAGTCAAAGTCAGTTGACAAAAAATAGTAGTTTTGGGTCGTCTATCTTTCAAAGCAGTCACTATTCTGAAATTATTTAAATGAACTATTAATTATTCAAATTCAAATTTGAACTGCTAAATCATGCTTATTATGCTATCAAAAGATTAAAAACTTTAATAAATATCTTTACAATATTTGTAAAATAAAAATAGAAGGGTTTTGCTTTTTACATCACCTAGTCCATTTATGATAGATTCCTTGATTTTTACCTGGCTTATATTTGTTATACCAGTGCTGCATTTCCTGCCAACCTTCTGGTTTTTCTTGAAGTAGTACATCTTCGGCTGTCTTGCCATCGGTGTTTAGTATTCTTGTATCAGCTCCGCATCTGTAATTTATGAGGTCAAGTTTAACATATGTATGTTGTTCTAATTAAAAAGTATTAAAGAAAACGAATTATAAAACATCAAATTCAATAAAATGCAATCACATTACCATTTGCCGGTTCAAATAAAAGAATTTACCGATGTTTTGACTTTGTCCCTTGTTCGTGTTAGATGTAGTCCAGTACAAATAACATTTATGATTTTCCGTCATTTGTTCCTTTGCTCATCTCAAACGATATTTAAACTTCACTTTTCAAAATCAATGTTTTTTATATTTTTCTAGTCTTTATACATCTAGTTTTAGATTTGTTTCACTTTCTGTCTTTGCGTATTTTATTGTGGACTTCTCCATCCCACAAAGTAACCCAGGGGCTTATCAACTGAACCCACTTTCTACGGTTGAATGTATGGAAATGCATTTGGACGTTGAATTCAATACCGCGTGTTGCATTTTTATAGGCAAATAGTTTGTATCAAGTTACTAAATTGGCCTTTTCAAAAAACAAAAACAAACTTTTTTTATATCAAATTTATTCTTATTCATATTCCAATAGATAACGAAAGATGATAATTGTTAAAGGGATTAGCAATAGTTTTAATGAATATTGTAGTGTTATTATGGTGATTCTCAAGAATGGTGAAGATTGTCTTCTTATAATAAAGCAACTTTATATAAAAAAAATGCTTCCATATTTGTGTTCTCCGTAAGTCGCGAAGAGTTTAGTAGAGACATGTAAAAAATAAGATCTATTAACAAATGCTGCAATCGTGACGCAATCACGACGCACTTTCAAATTGTTTTTTACTCAATTCTGTAAATACTACATGAAGTTTGTCCTTGTACAACCACAGATACAAGATTTAAATGTAATTAATTTCAATATCAATATGTATATTATTGAAGTTCTAATTGTACTTTATAGCTTAAACGTTAAGTTATGTTCAGTTTAGTGTTCTTATTTTTTTTCAACACTAAACTTATTAAAACCATACAGCCTCATATCGTCCTTAGGAAGTAAGGTAAGTTGTACTTCTGTTTCTTTTATACAGTGTATTTAAACAATACACCTTTTCATGACCAGATCACGAACAAGATTATTTATAAATACTGAAGACCTAGTCAATTGGAATAGCTTTCTCCTGAGTGAACCAGTATCGTTTAATATGCATTTGATCAGTTAAGGCAACACATTGTATATTGTAAAATGAAGGACGTTCGGTAAGCTTTGTATCTTTTCGAGACAACCCGAGATAGCATCGAAAATGTTTTAACAGTTTAAGTTTTTCATTTCAATTCGTAAGATGTCGCCACACCTGAAATGTTAAATTTGCGATTTCAAATTGTCTGAATACATTATTCTTAAAACATTATTTTATAAATGAAAAGAAGAGATACATTAGCACTTAGCCACTGGGTAAATAATGAAATACGGTAATATTAAAGAGTTTCGTGTGGTTATTTGAATCTTTATACTTAGCTGAACTTGTTTTGATTTGAACTAAAGTGTTTATAAAGTCAAGAAAAGTATATCGGTCAAAATGTAATCGCATTTTATGTTTAATCAAACCATACAATTTTGATGTTGTATACATATTGATATGAGAATTTTACTAGGTGCCGATTGCAATACTAGTATATTAAACCCGGATTTTTTATTTTAATGCCCAAAAGATGTAGTTCTGCAGCATGCATACATTCGGGAGTCCTGATATCTCAAAATAATGATTAAACATTAATTTCAGAGGTTATGCATATTTCTATATGTAAGGTAGAGAATTCAAAGAACCAGATCAAATATTAAAATACCGTAATTGTATTCTTTAATTAGTCATATCTAATTCATAAAAAAAAAAATCATTCCATATTATATTGTCTTGTCTTCATTCTTTATTTTTTGTCGATTTTCTTGTAAAACGAGAGAGGTAATATACCAATGAGAAACAGACCACATCTTGTTTAAAAAAAAAGAAAGAACAAAAACAACAACAAAAAAAACACACAGATATCGATTTAAATGATGTTGATGCATTGTAATGAATTATCCAAACTTCAAATCTCCGAGATAATCCGAAATGAAAACCAGTAGCCAATTTATATTTAAACATAGTGGTCATTTATATAAAAAAGAATTGTAAATATTTTGCCATTGGGAAATTGTTTGTTTGATGTTAACAAATGAACAGAATTATACTTTTTTCCCACACTTAAGCTTTAATCACTGCTAGTTAATAAAAATGCTCGTCTGTTCAGCATATTGTGAAAAGTTGGAAAAGCTCTTCAATTAAGATATATGCTTGTAGCAGTTTTACAAGTTTTCTTTAGTTTATATATTTTTTTAACTAACGACCTACAGCATTGTGTAAATTATGATAAATTGATGATATCACTGTTATAATCGGATAGTTTATGTACTATGTCTACAAATTAAATCATATATCTTATGAAAACACTTTTTTAAAGGGTGAGCATTTTTGTATGCCTATCCGTGAATTATGCGGGTTCTTACGTGTACCCTTTGAAATGGATCCTTTCTAACAAGAAGTTTTTTCCGAGACTGGTACCCAAAATATGACTCTAACCTTTCATGTCGGATGGTTGATCTATGGCATGTAGAGTAGGGTTAACGCCCAGATTTACTGGACCAAATAAAAATGGAAGGTTATAGATATCAGTGACCTTTTATTTTTAACAGCGATTATGATCGAAACCAGCTCAAGTTACAAATTGAATTAAATGTAATTATACGAGTATCTGTCTTTGTACACTTTTAATAATAGTGTTGGAAGGGAGTAGCTAGGTTCAAAATTATAAAATGTTGCATAACAGGTATTTACGACAGCATGACTCTTTTCTGAAATCCTAAATTAATATTCGATGGTCAAGATATGAACACGAAATTAAAATTTACAGTTTTAGAATAAGTAAAAGATTTTTTTTTCTTTAAATGATAAATTAAGGAAGTCTGTAATGATCAAAGTAAAATTTGGTGTTATTGGGTATATTCTATATAAAGTAATAGGTCCTTAACCACATTTATTAATACTATGACTTAATACATGAACTGTTTCTGGATGTAATTTCCTTGTACCAGACCACATAAGCCACAATGTTCGTATGTAGGATCGTTGTCAAATTTATCATCTAACCCTGAAGGCACATGAACTCCAATTTTACAGACCTTCCTAACATGTACATCGACAATATGAATTATTGGTCAACAGAAGTATTAACATATAGGATTGTTATTCTTTTTAAGTAATATTCAAAAAAAATATCTGTTGAATCTCACATTTAATACAAAAGGGTAAACAAACAGAACTGTATTGCTTACAAGTGATACGCAGGGGCGGATTCAGGCGTGCGCCCCCTCCCCCTTCTAAAATTTGCAAAGCATGGGTTGTCCTCAGCTTAATAAAGAATATTTCGATAATTTTACCTAAAACAAAATTAAGTTTCCGCCCCTAACCTAAACTCCTGGATCCACCCCTGATACCACCGCTTTAAATATTCCGTAAACAGTACGTTGAAGAGTAATGGATATCAAAATGCAGCACTCGGTATAGCATATTCACAGGAATCCTGATGATAAATTTCAGGAAACTCTTATTTGTAGTTCCGTAGAAAATTGTGATGAAAATTTTATACATGACCATTATGTGTAAGCATATATAAGTATTCAATAAACAGGAAGTTTATGAGCAATGAATAGGAAGAAGCATCACACGGCATAACAAGTTCAATTGGATCAAAATACAGATCGTGTGTCCACGTTTTGCTTATAAGGATCTGACATAACTCCGTCCTACTTTCTGTTCTGAAAAATGTTTGATGGTAAGTATTATTACGACAATATATGAGGATCCCTAAAGGTCGTTAAAACAGAAAGTAGAATGGAGCGTATTCAGATCCTTGTAAGCGAAGCGTGGACACAGGTACTGTATTTTTCAGATTTTAACAAGTTTACATGAAGCTTAATAACAAATTTCAGGAAGCTTTGATTTGTATTTCCTGAGAAAATGCGACGGAAATTCTATGGAGTGGGCTGACAGACGGACTGACGGACAGACAAGGGTAAAATCGTTTACAACCCTACCTTAGGAGGGAGAATTACTATATCCGCCTACGAATATTTAAATCAACAATAAAAACTGTACAAAACGACACTATATCTTAAATCAATTTTCAAATCATAAGTATATCTGCACATTTTATCAAACTTTAAATTTTGAAATTTAGATTTCAAGATTTTTCACAAGATGAAAGTCTCCAATAAAAGGGTAAATTCAGTGTAAATAAGAAGTATAAATAAGTATAGTATTTTTTTACCGTCAATATGATAACTGAAACTCGTAAGTAACACGTTATACGTAGAGGGCATAACTGTGAATCATACCTTTATTAAGTACTTTATAAGGTCGTAGCTGATTCCAATTGCGTTTTTAAAACATTTGCTCTTCTTGGTTGGTTCCATGATATGCGAAATGATTGATGGAGAAGGTACGATACGGTCACTTTTTGACCTTCTTAATTAAAAAATTAAAAAGTATCTACCAAATAACCTAAGATGTTCATAAGACATCAGTACGTCAGACATCAGTATGTCAAACATTAGTATGTTAAACATCAGTATGTCAGACATCAGTATGTTAGACATCAGTATGTCAGACATCAGTATGTTAGACATCAGTATGTCAGACATCAGTATGTTAGACATCAGTATGTTAAACTTCAGTATGTCAGACATCAGTATGTTAGACATCAGTATGTTAGACATCAGAATGTCAGACATCAGTATGTTAGACATCAGTATGTAAGACATCAGAATGTCAGACATCAGTATGTCAGACATCAGTATGTTAGACATCAGTATGTCAGACATCAGTATGTTAGACATCAGTATGTCAGACATCAGTATGTTACACATCAGCATGTTACACATCAGTATGTCAGACATCAGTATGTTAGACATCAGTATGTCAGACATCAGTATGTTAGACATCAGTATGTTAGACATCAGTATGTTAGACATCAGTACATAAGACATCAGTTTGTCAGACATCAGTACGTCAGACATCAGTATGTCAGATATCAGTATCAGTATGTCAGACATCAGTATGTCTGTCAGACATCAGTATTCATATTTTATAGTTTTGTCTTGTGTATTTGCATTAGGGCTTCACACTTCTTGAATTTAGTGCAAAACTGCATAAACTGCCAAATAGCCTCATTTTGAGATCATGTCATTAATTTTCAGATATGAGCATCTTTACCTAAAAAGTAAAAAGATATTTGCTACGAGATAAATATTACGCAGATACAATAGTGTGTAAAATATCTTTTTTTGGTAAGGCTGTTGCTCGTTTCTATTTTGTCCAAAAACTATGTGTAAAATAGCCATTTTAGCTTAAATATGTCAATTTCAACATGTTTATGACGCCATAATGACATCACTGGTGACCCCTCTGCACCAATACTTAATTGGTGAACTTAAAAAGAAGTTAGCTTCCTTGTTTCATGAGACTTTAATAACAAACAATAGCGTTTACATAGTTGCTTAAACAAGAATACAAAGTTTACCCGTCTGATTTTTGGGCAGAACGATTAAACAAAATCTACTGACCAATTTTTTTTTTTTTTTTTTTTTATCAGTGATATTTTTTTATGCTGGAATTTGCAAGGCGTAGCTATCGACGAATTTTTTCCATTTCTTTAAAACTTAAAGGAGTTCGGCATCATTATCTGTGAATTTTTTAATGCTGGAATTTGCAAGACTACAGTAGCTATCGACGAATTTGGTCTCAATCAATTTGATTTTTTTTTATGTATTTCAAATATACGGTTTTCATATTCAAGAATAGCTGGAATAACAACTTGTAGTCAGAAAAATAGAACCCTTACAGTCTAGATGTCAAGATTAGGACGTAAATAAAATAAAGCTTGTATTTCAAATGTTAAGTATACATAATGGTACGACTGAAATTGAATCTCTAAAATAGGAAATATAACTGCCGATTTAATATCTTTCTAAATTTAATAGCACTTGTCTCACATTTTAAGTCAAACAAAGACAAAACTCATTTAAAGTCGCCGAATAAGTTTCTTGTTGTAAGGTTGTTCTAGCGTGGTTAGAACATGTTAAAATTGCACTTACTTTGCTTTTGAATTACTGCTTGATGCGTATAACTTTTTTTTTTTAAGTTATATTTTAAAAGATTGAATGTTTTATTGTTGCTTTGTGGTTCTTAAATTGTCTTGTTTAAATAGTCATTTATGATTTTTTTTTTTATACTTTGTACCTTGAAAACATGGAAGCAAATCGACGTTTGGTTATGATTTTAACTTTTTATATTCCACTTGTCGGTTTTAATACTACATTGTAGGACTTCTTATGGTCGACGCTTGGTAGTTGTATGGGTACAGCATGTTATGTTTTATTTAGCATGTAAACATCAAATGTATTTTAATTATAATTGAATTTGAGACACCAGACCAAGGCCAGCCTTAGTCACATATAAGAAAATAACATATATCGACGTAAATAATGATAAACAAGAGTTAAAAGAAGAGAGAAGATTGTAACAATTTGTCTTATTTGTTTATCTCTCTCTCTCTCTCTCTCTCTCTCTCTCTCTCTCTCTCTCTCTCTCTCTCTCTCTCTCTCTCTCTCTCTCTCTCTCTCGTGTGTCGACATTTATTTGTACAATTTGCCATAGTTGTAAGTTAGACGATGGGGTAAGCGCTTACAAAAATGTTTGAATCCTTCATATGTAACGTCCTTATATAATTGAATTAAGATTAAGACGACATCGAAATAAAGAAAAATAATTACATTTTTTGCTAGTTATATTCTCCATCAATATGTACAAAAATCGTCTTGATTGATATATTGCATTCTTGGTGATTGTGAAAGAGTCGAAAAAAAAAATAAATGCACGTATTCAATTTCTAAATTTATAGATTTTTGTGCGTCTGTCCATAAGACCGTAGTTTTTTTTTTTTTTAAAAGTACCTCGCACCGTATTCTGTTAAAAGTTCAACATCTTTATTTTTAGAAATTAGTATCTTTGAATTTTAGCATATCTTCTGTCTTAAAACAACGATCTTTACTTGTTCGCGTAAATCATGTACAGTAATTATTCCGCCATGAAATATTGACCAAAAGGATAAAACGTGGGTCAGACATCAATATATATATATATTATAAATCTTAATAATTATATTTAAACAAATCTAGACTTATTGACATACCAAAAGAGAGTACTTCTTGAGCTTATCTCGTCTGAGTATGCATGAAATATTTGCCCCTGAGGTTAAACAAACATCAATCAATCAATATTTAGTTTATGATCCACAAGTAATACCTTACACTCAAGGTGAGGATGTTAATTATGTGCGAGGATATAATATACGTTTGGCTCCGTTCCGTTAATATTATTCATAGAAAACTAGAAGTATAGAAACAGTTATACTGATAAAAGTATCAAATTACTACAACTTGAATTGATTTAGGTTAAGTAACTATAACACGAATCCATATATGCCATAACTGTTGATTTAATAATCAGTAAAACTCTACAGACGTACTTCTTAAGTTTCATGTGTAGAAAGATTGCTTATAATTGAAAAAAGCAATATGGAAGGCATTATTGGATCTGATTTGTTTTTAGTAAACTGATTTATTTTGACAATCTATTTTCGCTTAGATTTTCAGTTCTTATACTCAAAGTTTATATTTTGTTTAGTTTCCACAGCAAAAATATAATTCAGAATAAATGCGTTTCAAAAAGAAATCGACTCTGACAAATCAAGTTTAATTTGAAAATGTCACGCAAAAAATGTAATGATCGTTTTTTTCGAAACCTTTATTTTACTGCCGCTAGTTTATTTTTTTCCTCATTTCGGCTGTTTGGAAAGGGCAGCAATTTTTGGTAGATATAGAAGCATTCATAGTAGAACTATCTGATTGGTTTTATGTATTTTACACAAAGGCTTTTAGTCAACATTATGAGGTACAAAATAAACTACCGGAGGTAAATATTGCACCATATATATTTTAAGGTTGAAAAAAATACATACATAAAAGCGGATAAAAGAATATGACATAAAATGAAATCAGGAATTTCAGAACATAACAAAAAAACACCAATCACAACTGCGTGACGTGCATGTACAAACAATAACGAGCACATGTTGCAAGGTCCAGGCACATGATATGGTAGTATATACCAGTTTTACATGTACATTCCCCCTTTTTCCCCTATCTAGATCGTATGGTTTGGATGACTTTAGCAAACATTTGAAATCGCCTTCAATTTTGATATTTGTGATAGGTGGACCAAGTCTGCCTTAGTAGAAAACTTGTCTGTGTGGTTATCATCTGTTTGCTCTTGCAATAAGTTGATTATTCAAGGTATTATATATAAAGACTTTTTATTGTTGGTTTAATGTTTTACCGTGACTATAACGTTGTATATCCGTTTTAGTTATAAATAGCAGATAGGATGTTAAATATTGGGTATTACATAAGCCCAAAAATGGAACAGACATCAGGTTCAACGAAAGTGTATCAATTGAAAATATATAAAACCTTCAATTTATTTGGTAAAGTATTTGTAGTTATTTTGTATTCTGTTAATGCATAATACCTGCACATACACGTCAATGTCCCAAGGCTAGAACCTCGTCAGCGATCTTTTTACATATCTAAATGTTTTATTTAACTTTCGATTTGATGGTTAAGCACGTGGTATATAACTATAAGAGAACATGTAAAATTAACATTTAGACAACAGAAAGATTTTTAACTGTACGATAATTGTCATAAACAAATAAAATGTTGGTTTCACAATAAAATAAAAAGGGCTGATATGTATATGAGTAAATTCAGAATGAACATAACAAGATAGTCTTAAAGATCACACAATATTGATTATTAAAAAAAAACTGTTCAGCTTAAAGTCTACAGAGGTATGTATATTTACATTCTCTATGACTTTGATTTACGTCAGAGTGTTATCAATGATAAAGCATTTTATGCACATTCAATAGTTTTGTTTATATTCTTTATGTCAAATACTTATTTTAAATAATGTAAAACTAGGTTAAGGATGCTCTGATATACTATTTCAAATGAATTTTCTATATCAATTTGTAATAAATGTGCATACTGATCTATGCAGTATTTGCTTTTATACACAAATTTCTATATGCAAGTACGTCGTTTGCTACCTCTGACCAGGTTCTTTTCCGATCCCTCAACCCTTCTATCCAATTTTCATGTAACCTTGTTATGACACTGACCCTTTTAACAACCCTAACTCATTTTCAAATACTTATTATGTGTTATAAGATTTATGTGTTACTTATATATCTATGTTAGTAAAATTGATACCAGATTTTAAAAGATAATACGTGTACATATGCAAGCTTAAGGTAGTAATGATTACTTTTATATGTGCATGTTCATCATGATGAATGTTTTCCAATAAATATAAAAAGATAAGGAGATGTGATATGATTGTCAATGAGACAACTATTCACCAAACACCCAAGGACAAGGATTCGAACAACTGTATGTCACAGTGCGGCTTTCAACAAATAGATTGATTGATTAAGTGTTGGTTTTTAACGCCACATTCAACACTATTGGCTATTACGGCATTGTCAAGTTCGTTTTCAACTTTGAGTTTGAATATACCTTTGATATCTTCCGCCCATCTTTTGTATTGTATTCTGAAATATTTTTCAAGTATATTGTATACACGTGTTTGTTGTTGAAAAGTTTGTCATCTAGCTTTATTTTGTTTTGTTTCGTTGGGTTGCTGTCTCAGTGACGAATAATCCAGTGAAATATGCATTCATATTCATAGTTATCGAGATGCATGATCTGAAATGCAAAGGTAAAAAAAGGAAAAAATAAAAAAGTATGTTTTAAACGATCGATTCAATAAGAGACGAGACATTAATAGTGCCTAGAATAGTTGTCGCTTTAAGGAGTGTGATAGATCTTATAGAAAAAAGAAATAACAATAAACAGTCACTTTTGTTATGTTTCATTAAAAAATTCCGATTATCATTTTTGATTTATGAACGATTTAATGCTTTTGGGCTTAACAGGAAATCTCCATTAGGCAACATCTTACAGATCTGAAGGTCCAAACAATTTAATGGAGCCTCATGGATCAATAGTTGAATATTAAAAGTATTTACACACTATCTTACAAACTGACAATAGTTACATAGGTAAACTATCTAGGAATATACAGAAATGGAAAGCATTGATTTTAAAAAGCAATATGCCAAAACAGATTAACAACAACAAAGAACAGACATAAAGATGATTAAAAAAATACATAAAAATGATAAATAATCATAAAGATAATCGATAAAAAAAATATTAGATAAGCATATTAAATAAACATAAAGATAATCAAACATAAAAATAATCAATAAACATAAAGATATAATAGTCACTAAACGTAAAGATAGTCAATAAACGTAAAGATAGTCAATAAACATCACAGACTGAATGATATGTTTTTGTTTATATGTCTATCCTCATTTCATCTAGGAACACTTTAATGTGTTTCGCTATTGTGGGTATATGCGGTGTCTCCTTTACAAAATGCATTCTAGAAATACTATAATGTATGTTAACAAGTGTTAATGAGATGCATAACATACTAACAATTAAATATGAACTTTACAACCCCTACGAATTTATTACTATTATTACGGCTTTTAAAAATAGTTGTAAGGGAAAATTTGTGTGAGCAATTTACACCTATTCCCAATCGCAGCCCCACACCAAAACATTCTAAGTACAATATATAAAAATGTGTAAAATGTAATATAGAAGAATTCAAAAACGAAAAATGAAAAAAAATGTTTCAAAGTAAAAATTGTTCCTATTTTCTAATTGATTTATAACCGACCTCATCAGAGGATTCGACGATACTGAACTTACTCAGTAAAAGAGCATCTTCTGTCATACAAGTGAGAGATTTAGCTAGCTATAAAACCAAGTTTAATCAACCATTTTCTACATAAGGAAATGCCTGTACCAAGTCAGGAGTATGACATTCGTTTTGATGTGTTTGAGCTTTTGATTTTGCCATTTTGTTAAGGACTTTCCGTTTTGAATTTTCCTTGGAGTTTGGTATTTTTGTTCTACTTTGTGGAATGTGAAAAGACGATTTATACTGGCTAGTTTTTATTTATTTGGAGAAACCCCTGAATGAAGTATGCCGCGTAAAAACAAAAGGAATAAGTCGGAAAGAAGAGAAGTAGAATTGGTTCCCATAGGAATGGTTTGAAGAACACGTCCACCAAACGTAAGAAATATGTTATTGGCAATCATACCCCATCTCCTTATTTATTTACTAATAGTTATCAATTTGCAATACTGATATTTACAAGAAAACAAACATGTAAGTTTCTTTTTTTATATAGTAGTACTATTCAGATGTTCAACATTAACTTTCTCTTAGTTTATAAATAATGCTAAACATCAAAATAATTCTATTTGATATATCTTTGCTTCAAGACCTTATTTTTAGCTTTATTTTCAAAGCTTAACGTATTTGTAGTCCTACTTTTATTCGTTTTCGTTGACGATCATTACCCAATCAAATTTCTCCTATTTATCTGATGATGATGTTACTCTATGCAGTACACTGGAACATGTTCGAGTATTAGAATGTACTATTTCATAAAACACCAGACAAAGAACTTTGAACTTACTTGGAGCGTTCTGTCTTATTTAACTACTATAGGTGATTACATTTCGTCGTTTGTGGTAAGCGTTTGTATATAACTGAACACTTTATGACTACCTCTATAGTCTGTTATATCTCGAAACAAGTCCCACTGACATGTCTTATGAGTTGTTTGTTTCTGTAAATGTCTGTTTTGTTTGAGACATTTGTCTCTCATTGGTTTAAAAATGAGCCTTTGAATATCTTGGACGACTGTGTTATGCTAGTTCTGTTTTTTATTGATGAGGCAGATATATTCATAGTCTGTCCTTTTGTTAGCAAACATTTTGTTTTGTTGATTTAAAATCACTTTCTCCCTTGCATTAGCAGTTATATTTGAATGTCTTTGTGTGTTTTGTTGATAGTTGGAGTACTTACTGAGAAATGCCTTGAGACGTCTTTGAATATTTGCATTAAAAAAAGTTTGATTGTATTGCATTTACTATTCTTTTTTACTTGGGACAATTGCATATAATGTTTTTGGAATGTTATGACCATCTTTGCTTGGGGCAGATGCATTATATGTTTTCGTATATTGTTACCTTCTTTGTATGAGATAGATGTATTTCATCAAACAGTGGTCAAATCACATTGTTTGTTAATGTGGAAAAATATTTGGGGAATGCAACAACGAAAGAGCAAACTCAACTACACTTTAAAAACAAATGAAATCATTTAAAAAGGACTTACGGTTTTGAATTTCCCTTGGAGTTCGGTATTTTTGTTAATTTACTTTTTACTGACTTTATGAAAGAGGGACGAAAGATAGCAAAGGGACAGTCAAACTCATAGATCGAAAACAAACTGACAACGCCATGGCCAAAAATAAAAAGACAAACAGACAAATAATAGTACAGATGACACAACATAGAAAACCAAAGACTAAGCAACAAGAACCCCACCAAAAACTGGGGGTGATATGAAATATGTATGAGTACTAATTGCCACCACCTACTTATGCTTTTAACTTTCAAGATACTTTACCAAACTTTCGAAGAGTAGAGCAGTTTGGTTCTTTATGTTGGTCCAAAGTATTTCATTTATTTATAATTGGGCTTTGAATCTTTTCAGCCTAATATGACCTTTTATCTAAATTGTATTGTTTTATTAATATTTTTGGAAAACAGATAGTTTTATCTGTAATTGGTTAGGGGAAGGTGGTCTTTGAATAAATTACATGTAGATTCCTAAAGAAAGTTTATTTAAGATGATTTGGTACTATAAAACGAAATCATATTAAGTAGTTGAAATACAGATGGTGTACATCCATCATGAGAATGTAGTAGCTCAATAGGAAGTTAAGACCCTGAAATCTGAAAAGGTATTTAAAAAAGTAAAATTTCAGTCTTTTCCTCGACGTAATCAGCTATTCTGTCCAGCAATCTTTTGTGACATTGTCAGAACACGACTCCAACCGAGGGTTCGGAAAGACTGACAAGAGGCGGAAGATACCAAGGGGAAATTCAAAACTCTACATTCGAGAGAAACTGTAAACGCCATGGTCAAAAGCGAAAGATCACGAATATACAAAAAACACAAAATACTTAATAATATTGACATATATATATATTGTATATACTAATGTGCTCTCCATTTAAATAAACACTAACATTCTCATAATATTGTTTATCTTTTATTGACAAATTCGTATTACCAAATATGTATTTATCATCTGAGAATGTTGTCCACACTTTTCATAAGCTGATTAATGCTCTGTGTCTGACAATTTAATTGTCTCGGTGATGTTCCAAAAAATAACATATTCACATCTTTAAATGTGTCATGAAACATTTGTGTATTTAACTTCACTTGATGTTTACTTTAAATATTCCTTGTATTTACTTGATAGATTTTATCGAGGTTTATACCGCTGGAAGCCCCGCAAGGTAGGATCTATTTTCAATGGATTGTATTCATCCGAACAGAAAATAAGAGCTGTTGACATCGGTGAAAATATTTGTTCTATTTTGGCTCGAATGAACAATACATAACAAGAAGGAAAGGGTTCGGAACTAATAAACCTTTAATCCATCAATAAGCAATCATGTCATTAGGATTTCTCACAATCTACACGATTATCAAGTGACCCGCAGAGCAGACGACAGTAGATAATAACACTTTGTTCATAGTATATCGATCCGAGGCGTCACAGGCGAGTGATTCAACGACATATAAACAATTTTATAGCGAGTTTCTCATCGTATAATATAAACCAATTTCCATAGATTATAAAACTATTCACGTATAATTTCGGATGTTTATTTGATATATTGTTCTGTTAATCATTACAAATACATTTTAGTTTTTAGTACAAGCAGACAGATCGACCAAATTACAAGTTCTCCTAATATTGAATGTAAACCAATGACTAAATTACACTGCATGAACTTCAACGAAACCAAACCCATAAAAATGAAAAGACAATACGTGACCTTTCAGTTAAGCACCCGTCGAATACTCAATAGTCAAATTATCACCAATCGTGTGTTCATTCTTATCAACATTCTGGCTTAGTTATAGTTCCTAGTAATTTAAACATTACAAATGTCGTCGAGTTTGAAGTTCATTTAAAAGGTAGAAGGATAGCATTTTGAAATTAATTACCTAAAACAACTGTGAACATTTATCGGTCCATTAGTGTTTAAAATCTATTGGCATTCTGTTTTAAAAGAGGCAAACTTTGATTGGCCAATAGACATACTTTTTTCATTCATCTCCACATCAGCATTTTATGTTCGAATAAGTGCTTATATCTCTACACTTTCATTTAAAAACAAACTAAGTTTAAATAACAAATAGATTGATGAATAATTCTGTTTTCCTTTTGCTTCTCATTAGTTATGCATATAATGCATATAAACATATTGAAATATCTACAAATAAGACATCCAGATATATAAACAGATATCATTCATATTTTACTCAACACGGAACTATCATGCCTATTACATTGCATCTTAAATGTAACAAAACACATGATATATCAAAAGGATAAAATGAATTACCAAAATTACTTGAAGTACAACAGACGAACCAACCATCAACTCTAGACTTCTCCGAGAAAATGGCCCTACAAATAAAGACAACCAACACACGTTCCCGTTGGCTGACTTGGTACAGGCATAAAATGTGGTGAGGTCAAACCAGTTTTAGCATAACCCCGACCCCTTGGCCTATTTAGACGTATGACGTGAAAGTAAAACACACAATAAAACCTGCAAAGTGCAGGTACAAACAGAATGATTCCTAGGGTAAAATATGTTAATATGACACGGGTTATGTTCTTCTCATATATGTTATGATGGTATGATACTAAACCCCTAACGGGAAGGATTGTGCCTGATATTCATATGATGAAGACATAATCTTTCATTCAGTTTAATTGAAGTCTGGAGCTGGCATGTCAGTTAACTGCTAGTAGTCTGTTGTTATTTATGTATTATTGTCATTTTGTTTATTTTCTTTGGTTACATCTTCTGATATCAGACTCGGACTTCTCTTGAACTGAATTTTAATGTGCGTATTGTTATGCGTTTACTTTTCTACATTGGCTATAGGTATAGGGGGAGGGTTGAGATCTCATAAACATGTTTAACCCCGCCGCATTTTTGCGCCTGTCCCAAGTCAGGAGCCTCTAGCCTTTGTTAGTCTTGTATTATTTTTAATTTTAGTTTCTTGTGTACAATTTGGAGTTTAGTATGGCGTTCATTATCACTGAACTAGTATATATATTTGTTTAGGGGCCAGCTTAAGGACGCCTCCGGGTGCGGGAATTTCTCGCTGCATTGAAGACCTGTTGGTGACCTTCTGCTGTTGTCTGTTCTATGGTCGGGTTGTTGTCTCTTTGACACATTCCCCATTTCCATTCTCAATTTTATTAATAGGAATTTGTTGTAGGAATCTAGTTAGGGTAGCAACGTCTGCTTTACTTTTTCATTATTATGCATTGGGTAAAAGGACTTCATGGTTTTGAATGCAGATATGATGAAAAGATTGTTTATGGTTTCTATTGAATCTACTGTTAGAACATCTGCATAACTTGGAAATCAAGTTTTTGGAAAATAAATAAGCAATTTGTTTAAATGACCTCTTAATTATTGCAAACTGTACGAGGATCAGGATTTGTCTTTCAACCGAGATCAGAATGCTTATTGTAGCCTGTAGATAACAATTCGGACTTTTATAAGTCTTGTCGACAATTGGACCTTTTATTGGTTCTTAGTGTTGCCTTTAGATTTATTCATCTTTAATTTTCTTCTTCTTCTTCTTCTTCTTCTGAGAGAGAGAGAGAGAGAGAGAGAGAGAGAGAGAGAGAGATAAATAGATTTAAACGTTATGTGTTGCTATTTATAAGCACTTATATATATGTCCAGTATTGTTATAATAATTGACACTGAAGAAGGCTATTTGTTAAGCCGAAATATTTGTCAACACGATTTAATAACAACATCTTCGTATAATACCATCTTATATAAGTATCGCTGTGCAAATCTCTAGACTTATATGTATATATATATATATAGGATCTTCATCAAAGCTAATTTCTTTTTGTTTAATGTAGAATGCATCATAAGCCCTTGAACCTGCGAAAATTTTACGAAATATGGGGGTTAAAGTATCAGCAAGTTAACACGAAATAAGATATCTAATATGCGCTATGGATTCAAATAGTCCTTCAGTCAGGTGGTTAATTCATCTGTTACATTTGATTTTCAGTCCGCTTGACACTAAATCTGGGTTTTACCATTAATTCAAAACTATTCTAATATATAGATTAAAAATTGACTTCACGAGAGAAGGGCATTAAAAAATCAGAATTTCTGCGAATTTTTTATTTATCTAAGGGTAAATTTAGACATATCCCAGGTTATTGAAATGGCGTATGTATCATTTTTATTTTTTATCACTGTTTGATTAGCACATGCAGGAATAGATAAGTTTTAAATAAATGACACTTGGGCATCGGTAAACTACCATCGCCTCTTATTTAAATAGTTGGCGTTTGACAACGAAGAAAATATTCTGAATATTATATTTTTTTATTTATTTCTAAACTAGGTGATTCAAACTATGAGGGCCGTTGCTTAAGTGTTTCCTCTGGATAAAGTAAACGATTATAAACTTTTTTCTCTTCTACCTTTTAAATTGCTATAAGGATAGAACAATTGAACTATTGTTAAAGATACTTGATTGTTTATTCTGATATGGATTGGCGAATTTTAAGTAGACATGAATTGCTTCTTTAGGGCATATTTAACTACAACAGGTTTCGATCTTAAAAGAATGATGTGGTATGTTTTATCCATATAGTTTGTCCTTCAAACTTCAATAATGTGTAATCCTTTCATTATTCACCAGATATCCAAGTTAAGAAATAAGACTATTTCCAGTATAAGAATAAGGAGATTTGGTTTGTCCATTTCAAAAGATTTGAAAAGGTCTATCTCTAAAGATTTATACAGTTACTAATATCCACAATATAGTTCGCCAACAATATCGTTAATGAATTCTTACTCACTGTTGCGGAAGTTCATGTCATTAAAACGTTTCTATCACATGTCCTTCGATTATTTTTACTGATGATGGTAAAGAAATCTTTCCGTTTAGACAACGAAAAGACTTCTGTTTATTTGTTTTCTTCATAAAAATGTATATAGTCATTGGTATCCAATAATAAGTGGCACTAAAAATAGAGATATATAACTGGGTACAAACATTAAAAAATATTACAAGGGTTTATTGTTCAATTGAGATACCCATTTAAATGTCATGAAATCAAAACTATTGAGATACAAACCTGATAATAGCCATCATGATCCTGTAGGTACCCTTTTTTCTCATGACTTTGTGAAGAGCCGTTTCTCCTTTGTTGTCAAGAGCATCAATCTCTATATCCTTACAAACCATCATATAAATAGCTTGGATTGTGTCTGGTTCACAGAATCTTTCCCCATATTCAACAAGCAAATGAAGTAAAGTTCCTGATGTTTCTTCGTCTCGAAGATTGACATCTTTTCCGCTTTTTAAATATTCCCATAGGGATTTCATTACGGCATCAGGACTGCCTGAAACTACTGTTTTGTATAACTTAGTTTTTCTGAGATTCATGGTTATCTATTTGTTTATCGACAATACTTTTACTATGTATACATACAAACGTTGAGAAATCGTTTCACAAGTATTCAATCCTACTAAATCTTTCACTACACCTTACAAACGTGTATTCTATTCATTCTTTTGACAAATAATGTTCTACTTTTTAAATGTCCGGTGGTTTTTCACTCTTATATCATTTCTACATACACATCAAATGTACAGGTAAATACATTTACCTGGTGTTTACCTGTCCGCTTTCAATAATGACGTTCACCTGTAATACTCGACGATAGATGTGTTAAATAAGTATGTCAAACAGTAATTGCCGATTGACTCTCGTTTCGGATCGATATCTCTGTTTCGAAAGGTACTAATTTTTCAAGGATATTGGTATTGTCTGTGATTTTTAGTTCTATGACAATCAGTCTTTTTGTTTTATTTTGTTCCATTACTGCTTGTCTCTAATTTCTTCTAAAATTGTTGCTTTCAAAACATGGTTTGTTTGTTTGTAATGCATAGCAACACATTATTGAATTTCAACAAACAGGTGATCAGCATCATCTTTAATACATTACTTATTGTCAGAAATACCGATCATCTCTTTTTATAGTTCGAGCGTAGTAACCAATCCTTTCGGTATTCTTTTTAGATGAACGAAAATATTATACATTATAATATTTAAAAAGTAAAATAACTAAAATATCGAACTCCAAGAAATATTCAAAACGGAAAGTCCGTTATCAAATGGCAAAATCAAAAGCCTAAACATCTGAAACGAATGGAAAACAATTGACATATTCCTGACTTGGTACAGACATTTCCTTATATATAAAATGGTGGATTAAACCTGGTTTTGAAGCTAGCTAAACCTCTCACTTGTATGACAGTCGATTAGAGTCTTCTTAAATCGAATGTGTATGTGATTTTCGAACAATGGCTGTCATTCATCTTCTTGTCTCTAAATTGAACATTGATTTTGTTTGTCCTTCATCAATGACTTATTTTAATCAGATTTGTATGCATACTGTTTTGTTTGAAAACTGTCTATTTGGATTTATATTTTCTTGCTGTTATCTTTTTTATGGATTTTTTTACTTGCCAGAGTTGCGGATTTTCAAATTGATGATGAACTCACTTTACAAAATATTTATGATTTATGACCTGTGACAAGGGATATGAGGATACTTAGAGGATTTTTTTACAGTTATGACGATCTAAGTTTGAAGGAATATTCAAGATTGACATGTAATTGAGGGAAGAGTGGATACTATGGGGGAAATCGGAACCAATAAGTCGAAGAGAGACAAACCTTTCTATGCCCAAAGGCTAAACAAATATTTTTGTTTGTTGGAAGCAGAATGGTTTTGCACAAAATATGGTTTTCCCTTACTACCACAAGTGGAGCAGGATTTGGTTACCCTTCCGTAATACATGAGATCATCCCCGGTTTTTTTGTGAGGTGCGTGTTGCTCATTCTTTAGTTTTCTATGTTGTGTTTTGTATACTGTTGTTTGTGGTTTTGGTCTTTTTCTTTTTTTTACCATTGCGTTGTCAGTTTATTTTCGACTTATGAGTTTGAACATTCCGTTGGTATCTTTCGCCTCTCTTTTAAACAAGATATTGGTACAATGCATTTACGTTGAATCAAATAATTCTGTCCATCTGTCTACTAGTTCTTGGTGAGAAATATTTGAGTTAAAGAAGAGAAAGTAAACGAAAAAATGGTTCAAGATTGTATGTACTTTTTGGAATGTTGAAGCATTCGCACCCAATTCACCAGCCAAGATTTAGCAGTCGTGTCCTTATGTGCTGACATGATATTTAAATTATGTGGCCATAATCCGTATTCATTCAAATTTAATATCTTTCGAAACTCTAGGGTTTTTCTATCTCAAGCCATAGATTACCTAAGCCAGCTTTGGTACACCTTTTTTTTACATTTTTTGCCATGTTGTCAGCTTTGTAATGGATTTGATTTTGATCAGTTTTATATCATTCTCCATTTGTGAGTCTTGTACAAATCAAACAAGAGTCTGGAAAACTAAATTATAGGTCTGGTATATTTGAGGAGTTTGATAACCACAAGGTTGATTATTCTGCTTATAGACGTTTCGTGCTCAAAGATAGCATAATCTGATTGCCATCACGTGCGCTAACTTAAAATATTAATTATACAGTAATTTAAAAATAACATTACAATTCATATACAATGCATAAAACCCTCTGGCATAGATGGCCTAATAAAATGTTGCACAGTATTTTTAGAATTTGATTGTCAGTGCAATTCAATATCGTAATTTAGTTTTCCAACTATTTCATTTCAATCGCGCCACTGACGAATTTAAAAGAAAAAACAAAAAGCTCGTCTCGCGTACTGAAATATTAGCCTGGTATCTTTGGAGAGTTTCCTTTGTATTTCTTTTACATATTTTAATTAATACATTACGTTCGTTCAAGTTCACACTATACGGACTTTATCAAAAGGTATGTGCTACTGACACAAAAAACTACTCCAACAGAGTTATGAGGAAGATCGACTGAAATCGACACTTCGTAACCATTTCGAATCGGTTGACTGATACGAAGTTTTTGTTTCTGAACTTACTTGCGATATGTTTTCGTAGACTTAGATCTTTATTTCTGTAAACTTACTGATTGTGTCCCTATAGTGACATTTTGAATAAGTGTGGATTCGCAGGACTGTTGATTTATGTTTAGCCGCTACCCACTAGGTCTCCCTCCTGTTAATTTGGAGTTCATATGATTCCCTCAGTTGTTTATCTTGATTTGCATCTTCCTAAAGGATTTATGAGATTTGAACATCTCTTAACTACTGTTGCTCTTAATTCAGACTGCACTTAGAGTATGTAGTTCGTAGTTACTCAAAAGCCAAGGTTTTATCGCTGATAAAATAGAAGTTAATCATTTAAGAAGAGAAACACTAAAAATTCAACCGTCCTATAAATGTTCAGGACTGAATCGTTCATGGTTTAATGCAAACGGTAACTCGGCTTCCTGGTCTACATATTTTTAAGGAAATGATGCTAATAATGTGATGGTCACCAGTAATAACTTGGCAAGCCGGATTATTTATCTATCAACAAGGAACTTGTACTGGTACAAGTAGGCGGTTAAGTCTTGAATTCGGCATCACTGAGATCTGCAACACGTGTTTGTGTAGTTTTATTTGCAATTGGTATGATATATCTATAAGAGATGATTGGTATACACTGATCTTTAAATAAACTCATCACAGATGCCAGGATTAAAATTGTGTACGCCAGACGCGCTTTTCGTCAACAAAAGACTCATCAGTGACGATCGAATCAAAAGAGTTAAAATGCCAAAATGGAGTACGAAGTTGAAGAGCATTGGTCACCCAAAATTCAGAAAGGTTTTGCCAAAAAAAGATTAGGTAAACTATTCCTGGGGTAGAAAATCCTTTAAAATGTATTTTAGAAAAGACCGATTTATGATAATGATTTTTGCTTTAATTGATGGCATCACGACTTCCGTTGGCAAAGGGAAGTTTTAGATCTTTTATCTGAGTTATGTTTCCATATGTCAATTGGTCGGAAAATGTCGTGATTTTAAGATAATCATTAATAGAATCATTCATTTAAAGAAGAGGCGGTAAAATCAGGTTGAGAGTAGTTGGGTTGTAACGTTTTTCTTCCATATATATATACGGGTTTAACTGTTTTCCTCAAGTTCGTTCTGATTTTGATGGTCTTGAAAATTTTATGTATTTGGCTCTTTTAAACTTGTGTTCTCGAGCTAGATTGATGATACTTCCCCCAAGTCATTCTTATGTACATTTGTCACTGATCATACTTTACTTGCCTAACATCTATGTGCAATGACCATTATGATGCTTGACACCTGTTTCACCTCAACGACAAACATGTTCTCCTACTAGATATCCCACACAATAGATATGTTTTTGTAAATATATCACATTCCTTGATTAATACGAAATAATTTTTTTGGCAAACACTTTGAAATCCAATAAATACTTCAATGATACTTACTGTAGAAGAAATACTTGGCAATCATAGGTATGTTCTATGTTTCTTTTTTAATTTGATTCATAGAATAGGCACTTTCTTTTACTGCACTTTACTGATCTGCGTTTGAATCTGTTCGTATTCTTTTTGGTTTTGTATTGTCCATGTGATTTTACTGAAACTTTCTATAAGTATTGTTTTTGTAATATTTCGGATATGTCCACTATGTCTTTGTATAAGTGCATGTCAAATTAAATTAATTGTGGGGAGGAGGGGTGTTGTGATTGCATTTTCATTCCCATATGTTTATGCTCTTTGTCATTTCAATAGTCTTCTAGTATTTGATATTTTACGGATCTATGGTCGGTTAATGAGCTCATAAAGATGCAATATGTGATCGTTCAATTTCATTTTTTCTAAATACTATTAACCAATCAAAGTGAGGGCAAGTTTGAATACATTTCATCAATGAAGACAGAGGTGTGGACAGTAAGACAATTTGGAAAAATTCACTTGAGGTGAAAACATTTTCCCGGTTTTAAATAAATTTGTTGGCTTGAGATTCCGCGATAATGGGATATAATAGTGAAAACCACTTCTGATTTAAACTTACTTTTTAAGATAAAAAAAGCTTGCTTAGATATGTTAAATAACATGCATTCATAAAATGTCAAACTCAACATAGAATTATTTGTTTGTACTTTGATGAACATTTAGACTGTTGTGTTCAGTGTAATTGTTTACTATATTTAAGAATTTACTAATTACAGATGAAGCAAATTTATTCATCTACAACGAAAATATCAAATGGGTTCTATCCAAATGACTTGTATTGTAAAATTGTAAATTTTAAATATATATCTGCATTATATATTTGCACTACTAATCTATATTGACCTTTCATATCTTACATTTTATTAAAAAAAGATGTAACAATTAATGCAAATGTCATCAGAAAAGGAAGATAAATGTTAGTAAACATATGGTTACTAGGCATATTTACGATTAGTATTTTAGAAGGCAAACATGTTGAGAAAACATTATATCCTTGTTTAATGATATTGGTTAATTAAAAATTGATATTAATTACAAAGTAGTGAATCATCATGTCTGTCATATATAGATTTATGAGCGGCCTTCATATAGTTTGTTTTTGTGGTGACAAACGATTCAAGTATGAAAATAAAATCATGTTTCCTGTTTTTGCCTTTCTCTTGTTTATGTCGTAATTGTCTCATAAATGATAACAAATGGCATAGTCAAAGATAAGTGAATAAGAAAATATCGAGCACAAGTCAAATGATAGAAAAAGTGTCGGAAAGAGAGAGCGGTCTTAATACACGAGATTGGTGCATGAATAAAATGATTTCGCATGTTTATGCTCTTCTTGTTGTATGAAGCAAGAAACATGAACAACTCGGTTCTGATTCCATCTTGTATAAACATTGATCAAGTTTGATTAGTAATCATACTCTTTCAAAATACGATATGAATGGTGTAAAAACATTTATTCGAGTCCATATTTCGTGACAGTAAGATATATGGTTTTAGAATTGTCTTCATAACAGACATAACTAATATATCTCATGACACCTGTCTATTTATTGATTCGATCAACCTTGCACTGCATCTAATATTATTTATGTGTTACAATATAATACAAAGTGCAAAACAAAATCATAAAATAAAAATTTGAATATCTTTTAGATTGAACTGTTTTTTTATATATGGCCATGTAGTATTCATTTCTCAAAAGTAATCTAAAACGTTTTATATTACCCCATAACCATCACTAATATTCCCACTTAAATCTTATTTAACAAACAACTTGTCACAAAGACTAAAAAAGTAAATATACAATGTAAGTACATTGTTGGTAGTTTTCGTATGACGCTCCTCTTTCGTTTTGTAAACAAAGCCAAGTACATAGGATGCACGTGCTTTACGTCACAATTGAATTTTTAACATTAGTTGTAGTTTGAACGACGCGGAGATCAATATGGACATTTCTGAGTTGCTCCTCATGACATTAAATAAAATCTAAAATCAAAATTGAATACAAACGCCAAAACGGATAAAAAATAAAGACGACAAATGGCGCATATCCTTATTCATTGTTCCACAAAAAGTAGGTTACATTTTGTTTGGGGGTTCTTAAATATCATAAAAACCATATGGGCCTGGAAAGATGAAACTTAAGTAATTTACAGTTGAACCACGAATCTAAATATACAACGAATAATACAGTTTTAATAAGATTTTATGCAGACTTTGACAAAACTACGAGATGAGATATCCACGAAAATGCCAGATTTCCTGAAACCACGAAATTTTGTACCCACGGAAATAAATGAATCCACAGTACAACCATGCCAGTACCAGTGCAATAGCTACATGGCAAATAATGACTTCGGGGTATGAATGTCCACAAACAGATATATTTACCAGTAAATAGAAGTATCAATTGACCTTCGGGAAAGAAGTTTTCAAATTAAATTAAAAATCTTCACTGGAAATGATTACATCATATATAAGATGAATGAACAATCATATAACAGACACAAGGAACAAACAGCCTGTTAACGAATTTCAAAACTGAGACGTTTAAAGATGGCTGACAGTATTCATTACTAATATCCATGTATTAATATCCATTTATTTCAGTGCATGGTAATTTTATATTTGCAAATACAACCCATGTATATACTCGCCGTTGCATCTCTGTAAACACCAACTTTGTCTTACAGGGTATAATTGACGTTCATATTAACTGACTGACGTGTTGTTTATACTTCAAACGTTTTCCGGAAGATATTTTCAATGTTACTTTTAATGCTCGTAACCTCGATCATCAAAGTAACGCATTAAGTTTTATGTTTCAAAATCAATTTTATCAGTAGAGTTTCGGAGGCATGTAACCTCTTGCATATACTACAGATTTATCTCAAATGCATTTTATGCAAATTATCTTTGATCAAACAAAAAAGTTTAGTCATCTTTTCATTTTCAACTGATAAAGTGTTGGACTTTGGACTCGTCAATCGTTAGAAGTGGTTTCTGCTAAAAATATCCAGTAATCTAGCACTCGTCGGTAAATAGGTAGATCGTATTGTACATGTATTGACCAATATAAATGAATGCATGCGACTACAAGTAATCTTTCTTTTGTACTCATTCAAACTGCTTTGAGTTGATGTCCTGATTCTAAACACATGCGCCCAAGGTTTAGAGTTCAATCGTGTGTTTTAACGAATCATTTGACATATTTGATATCAACTGAACGATTTTTGAATGTGATTTCAAAGTTAGCTGAAATATAAATTGAGATTTAAAACATTATTTTTACATGCGATATTTTTATAGTTGATTGAAAATCTGAGGATTTCGATTTTTAAATTAAATATTTCATAAAACGTTTCAGTTTCTCCAGAAACGTACCACGGACTTTTTTTTAATACAAATGATGTTAAATGCCAAATATAATTTGAAAATTCTATTCATTTAAAACAGTTTACACTTAAAGACATTGTATAATGAAATGACTGAGGAAAACACTTTAATCGGTATCAAATGTTTATATGACTGCTACTGGGTCCGTGCAGCTGTCATTCTCCAATGGTACCACCCCCATGTAACGGCATAATTTAAATGAAAGATATCAAAAGCTACTTTTTCTGTTGATAAAATGTTTGCAGCTCTCTTTTTTCAATAAAGGAGTTTTTTGTTTTGTTTTAATGATATAAATGTTTAATTCATTTGTTTGTCAAACTATCGGGCACGAGCAAAAACGTGGTTCTTCCAGAAACACTCCGCGAAGTGCTCTGAAAACTGAACCAACTGTTTTGTAAGGCGGAGAATCTTTTTGTACTTCGTTAAAGGCATGAAAATACGACTGTTGTTCTATTAAAATTGCTGATGTTAAATTTTGGAAATCAATTTAAAGTAATGAAGACGTTTCCTTCATGCAAAATACTTCAGGTCCTTTTAGGTTTTAGCAGTTATTCAACGTTTGTATTAGATTTTTAATTTTCAAAGATTTTGGCCTCGAGGATCACTGAAGAGACATAAATTGTTGAAATGCACATCTGGTGCAGTAAAATTGGTACCGTGTATGTTATTTTTATACACGATGAAATAATTCATCAACTATTTTACTGAAAAAGAGATGTTATTTCCAAAAGTTCAAAAGTGTATGCCCCGATACAATAATACGATATCTTACATTACAGGAGGACTTTGCATTAAGTTATTTGTTTAATTAAGATATGTGCGGTATAGCGCAATGACCACTACAATATATAAACAAAAAGGAACTTTAATTTTCAGAGAAAATTTTGAGCATCGGGCAATTACAATTGAGTTTCTAGCACTACAATATATATATATATATACTACTTTATTTCGTGTACATGGAATCATATATCACCATAAAACTATATTTGTGGGAAAATTTATTATGTGTTTTGACCGCTTTAAGATATCCGGGCTGTTAATCTTTCTTTACATGATATCTTATCCATATTGATAAAGGTTTAATAATGATGATAGGACGATAATTGAAATCTAAGATGTCACTGAGCTAGTTCAACACACCGTCCATTTATACTTGTGCAACTGGACGATAACCTCAGTGTTTTCAACTTGAAAATAACACCATAACAACAAGTGCACCAGCAGAGTAAACCAGCAGTGGCATCGACTAAATAGAAATGCTATGAAATAACAAGCATGAAGTAAACCATCAGTGACATCGACCAAACAGTAATGATATGAAATAACAAGCATAAAGTAAACCAGCAGTGACATCTACCAAACAGTAATGATATGAAATAACAAACAAAGTAAACTATCAGTGACATCGACCAAACAATAATGATATGAAACAACAGTCATAAACTAAACCATCAGTGACATCGACCAAACAGTAATGATATGAAATAACAAACATAAAGTTCACAAACAGTGGCATTACTAAGCAGTAGTAAAAAATATCAGCATAAAGTAAACCATCAGTGGCATTGACCAACTGTTAGTCATAAAAAATTTCCAGATATGGCAGCTCATTTGATGCACAGTGTTACTATTTTAAAAATTTATTTCTCTTGTAAGCTGGTTGCAAATTTGGTGTACAGTATCAATTGTTTTCCCTCATCTTATGTTTCGTCATCTCTAAGAACTAGACTGAATTTAAGAAACTAGATAAGGCTAGAGTTTAAAAGATTCTTTATAAAAAGGTATTTTGTTGAGGTCAACTTTGATTCTTATCGATCTATTTTTAGAATTCTTTTCTCTGACACTCACAACTTTTTTTACACATACACAATAGAAATGATGATTGGCCTTTAATTAGCATTGTTGATTTCGTATTTAGGAATTTTCTTTGAACGCGGAAGTGCCTCATACTATAAAATTACGAAAAAGAAGCATTCAATTCGTATATGCTACAACTATGAAATACGAGTGACATCACTTTTAGTGGCGTTGATACATTCGTGTGACGCACAGTTCAAACGCGCGTCTGGCGCAAATACAAAATTTCAATCCTGGTATCTATGATGAGTTTATTCATAATTCTATTGTGGTGTAAATGGTAGGTGTCCGTTGTTATTATGGTTTTCATGTTGTAATGTACTATTATATTATTTATTTTTGGATGTCTCTGTCCTGAGTGTTCTTGCGTTTAGTTGTAATGAATTCCTGTCACGTAATGTTGTCATTTTAGCGGTATTTTTTAACATTGCCATATAAGCGGGAGGTTTGGCTAGCCATAAAACCAGGTTCAACCAACCTTTTTTTCTTAAAATGTCCTGTACCAAGTCAGGAATATGGCAGTTGTTATCACATAGTCCGTTTCTATGTATATTTGCGTTTGTTTTTGTAGCAGTTCAGTGTTTCTGTTGTTCCGTTTTGTTTCCTCTTATAGTTGGTGTGTTTCCTTCAGTTTTGGTTTGTGATCCGGATTTGTTTCAGTTAAATCGATTTATGACTATTGAACACCGGTATACTACTATTGCCTTTATTAAATCAAGATTTTCGTTTGTGTTTCTATGCATTGTAGCGACACCATCGTGGGAAGCACGTGCAGTCATGAACTTTAGAAATATAATTTGAATTTGAAATGCCTCGCGATTGCTTTCACCCAAACTAAAGTGCGGATTTTTATGAAACATACATGTAATGTAATTATTGATCAAATAAAATACAAAAAGGAGGTTATGATTACTCATGTTTGCGTTTAAACCTATGAGAAAATACAGTATCATCTTTCCGAAAGTTCTTCAGAAAATCACGGTAAGGTTCTAAACCTGTTCACAAGAAGACATTGGAATTCTGATTGGTTAATTTCAATTTCAAATAGAAATTAAAGACACTTCTGAAAAATCATAAACAGTATGTTGCTACTGACCTGATAAGGTTAACTGAATTGGAGAATTAATATTATTTTGTCACCTGAAGTTTTGAGAATAGATGAATTTTAGCTATGTTGTTCTCTTTCTCTCTCTTTCTCTATTAAATAAATACATACATTTATAAAAAATGAAAACAACACGTTATAAATTTCATAACATATATTGAAAAATATGAAAAAAAAACACTTTATGCGTCCGAAGCGCTTTTCTGGATTTGATTTCATCAGTGACGCTCAAAGCCAAATATTTGAAAGCAAAGAATGTATATGCATTGAAACAAGTAGAGAGTTAAATGACCAAATGGGACCTTAACATTATTGCCAAATCCATCTTAGGTCAACACGACGGGTGCCAGATGTAGAGCAGGATCTGCTTACCCTTCCGGAGCACATAATATCACCCACAGTTTTTTGTGGGGTTCGTGTTACTCAGTCTTTAGTTTTCTATGTTGTTTTTTGTGTGCTGTTGTTTGTTTGTCTTTTTCTTTTTATCCATGACGTTGTCAGTTTATCGTCGACTTGTGAGTTTGAATGTCCCTTTGGTATCATTCGCCTCTCTTTGCCTGAAGTAGTTGGAAACTTATAGAGCGGACAATGTAAGAATTTGTAATCAAAAACTAATGAGTGTATTCATAAAACATTTTATGAACACGTTCCTGACTTGTTTTTTTCAATTTCATGTTTACATAATATGATTGATAATTATTTATGTTACCTCGGTGTGTATTTGAGAATTTCTTGAATGACCAAAATGTTATCACGTACCCGACGACCTCCAGTCATCCGACAAACATTCGACTCTGTAAAATAATACGTGCGTGTTTTGTGTGCATAATTTACCAAAAATAGTAGTTTCACTAAAGTGCACGAAAATAAAGAGAATACAATCAAAACTGCACTGACTTGCAGCTATAATATTGTGCATTCAGGCAAGAATTTTATGTTTGTTTTATCGTGTGATAAAAAGTAATAAAAAAAAAGCAAAATAAAAACTGCTTTATTATGTCTCAAAATCGATCTTGTAATCTGTCAAGAAAGTTTTAAAAGTACAAGATACCACACACACGCAGTATATAGTTTTTATTATTTAGATTTGAATTTTAAAGTAGATCAAATAAGTCTATAATTGTTTTATACTGCAAAACATAAGTGACAAGGAGGGGCTAAGGTTATGTTCAAAGAAAGAAATAGATACTGAAGAAAATTGTTATGCAAGTTTTAAATTTATTACATTATCCTTAAAAACAACGGAAATAAATAAAAAGAGAAAATACCAAGTGGGCAATCGAAAATAAAATGTATAATAAAGATAGGCAACGCCGAAAATAGAAACAAATAAAAAACCAAAAAATTACGAAGTATTATGAAGTATTACACAACAAAATTAAGATTGATAATCCAATCAAAATTTGAATTATTCAGTGGAATGACTTCATCAGTGTAGCGAAAAGAGATATCAAAGGATTATGCCAGTGTTTCCTTTTTTCTTAAGAAGCTTCTGTAGGAAGTCTGTCTCATAAGAATTAAAAAAAAATGTGGCAAACAGATGGGCAAGATTGATAGTCATAGAAATGACGCATACCTGTTGAAAAACACGTAATACATATGTTGTCCAATAAAAAAATAGCATTTTGATGATGTCAGTTTCAACTTCAATCAGAGTAGTTATTTTGACAAAGAATAAGTTGTCCCTTCCTAAAACGAGATATTCTTATCTTTGTTATAAATAAAAGGCGCGTAAAAGTTACATCAGGTAATACACCAAACATTCAGATTTATCGAGTTCATAACCAATGACAATACACACTTATACATCATACGTATGAACCATTGACAGTATACTTCTTTTAAGAAGAAGGGGCAACTGATTAATAATTGTCGTAGTCCTAAACTGTAGAGTATTTATCAAAAGATAGATTAGAGTTTTTGTTTTCAGATAACGTTGTGTAAAGACTAGCGGATATCAAAAATGTTTTGCTTAAATTCATACTAAATATTAGAGGCAACAGTAGTAAGTTTACCAATGTTAAAACCCCGTCAATTTCAGTTGCCATGTAGGAGTTTTTGTGCTAGGAGTACATCACTGTTAATGAAATCCGTATTATGTTAAAATCCACGCGTATAACGTATCAATTTAACACAAAGGGTTTTTGCGGTAAAACATTGAATAGGATCTGTCTTAGATTTGAAAAGCAATAAATGTCATTTTGAAAGTAATATCTTAAATAAATACACGTGATAAACACATGAAAAATGTAGTTAGTTAAAGTGTCATCACTGAATAAATACGAATGGATTAATTAGTATTAAATAAATTACATGCTGGCAGTTATTGGGAAATTCCCGTTGTTTATCCAGCGTTAACGTTAAATAATAATAAAACAGCATTTTAGAAAGAGAAAATGATATACTGCCTATGATTGCATCAGCTTCAGACTATAATGCTATTTATTATGACTGTTTCAACAACCGCCAGACAGTGTTTTTTTAAATGTCCTTCTTTTTCCTTGACACTGAAATACTTTATTTTATTCGGTCTTAAAATGGATATTAGATATGCATGTAAACCAAACATATTTTATTCAAGTAAGATGGCCACTTCTCAATATAGCTATTGTTTTTGTTGGCATCTTGTTTTTTTTATTAAAACACTTAGTAACACATTTTATTTATTTTATGGAAAGTTTTATTAATAACGGAAAATTAATAGTAATGAAGACATGCAATATGCGAATCGTAATAAGTTTTTTTGCTATTCTTTTATTGAAACATCCTTCATTGATATCCCATTGCTTCACTTGTGTTAATGTGTGTACAGAAAAAAATATGTTATTCTTTTTTCGGTTGTTGATTCGCAGAAATAAAGTATGACCCTGGCAAAAAGAAAAAAATGTTTGGTGCTCATTATAATAATCATTAGTACCTCAGTGCCTAATCAGAATGGCATTCTAGTATTAATCCAATACAATACAAATAGTTTAGTTACATCTCACCATTAATATTACAAACCATGACATAATACATGAATATATAAAATAATATATCAATGTACAGCTCAAAACCCAGCAAATAGGTTTAATTCATAGTTTTGTCTATTGTACGTTGCAAGAGAATTATTTGTGAAACCAGCAAAAAAATCAACAGAAAAGCCATTTCCTGGTTGTATTATTATTCTTTGCAAGATGGTTTCAGTACACAGGCACTTGTCTCTGATCAAAAGAATTAAAGGTATAAAGGAAAGGGGTATTTTTTTAGAGACAAGTACCTTTGTTTCACTATATTCAAGCTACCACTGTCAATGGTCCAAATGAAATTTCTGTTTGACACATTCACTTGCACAGTCAAAATTTGTTTTCAATTTCGTCGCGATGGGCTCAGGCCAATCCTTCATCGGTGTTAAAACAGAAGGAAACCCACGCTTTTCTTTAAAAAAAAAGAAAAGACGCGTAAACATAAAAACAACCATCTTATCCATATATGTCTGGTCTAGTGATTCATATTCAAATAAACAAAATAATTATTTATTGATTAAAGGTAAAAGCAAGGTGAATTGGTGTTCCATATTTCAACCTTTTACAAATAGAGCGTGGTTATGGTTTAATGATCTAGAATATTCACTGATTATGTAACTAACAAGAACTATTGATTTCAGACATAAAATACAAAAAATGAAATCGTTCACGCCACGTTACACCACACGGATATAATTTAAATCAATTTTCTACATAAGACTTATTGTAAAATACTTTTAATGAAGCTTAACTTATGCAATATACATTTCAGTCCAATTGGCTTTTAGGTAATTTATCATGTACGATGACCCGGCACGTCAAAGGTATGCATGTATCTACGTATTCTTAATTCTTAAATATATGATATTTTGTTGTCAGCATTGATTTATTATTTCATACATATATTTTGATTTAATTTAAAGTTCAGTTTATAGAATATATAAGTGTATTAAACTTAAGTTCCAACATTTTGACAGTTCTATTTACGGTTTTGAATTAATTTTGCAATATACTAGATAGATGCAAGTCTAATTATTTATAAAGGTATAGTCATTCGCAAAAAATATAGACAGCGTTTCTTGTGGTACAAGTATACGCTAGCTTTCTAAACAAAAAAACTTTCATTGTCTAATTCCCGTCATAAAAACTATAATATTTGTGTACAGAGACAGACTAGCTGAATAATGTGATGTTCTTTGTTAGTACATCTATATTTCTGAGGACTCGGATTATGGTGTTGGTATGGTTAGTTGTACTTATTTTATGTAATTTCTGTTATCATATTATGTTTTTATAGGTATTTCGCTGGATATTTAGACAATTTCTGGGATATCAACTTTTTTTTAACGACTTTAAAAAGTGTGAGAGGCTACTTCTTACAAGAAAACAAAACATTTTTCAAAGTTGTTTTATGTAACATTCAGTTGTATTGATGATGTCTGTTCACTCATTAACCCACATTTCAATGAGTGCTTACCTCTCATATACAAGTCATACAAGTGGGAGATTTACCTAGCTATAAAACCAGGTTTAACCCATTAGTTTCATCGGGAAATGCCTGTACCAAGTCAGGAATATTAAAGATCTTTGTTACTCGTTCCGTTGGTTGATAACGTATAGTCAACCACCTGGTTGCAATACCAACATCTTGCTTACTTCTAACAGCAGCAACCATAAAAGAGGACACAACCAAAGATTCCTTGTTCCATTTGCAAGAACACAGCTATACCAGCACTCGTTCTTCCCTGACACCATCAGATTATGGAATAGCCTACCATCAACTACTGTAGCCTGCAACTCAATCGACACTAACAAGTGTGAGTTGCAGAAGACAAAGTTGTGTTAAGAACTGTTTGCGAGATTTTAAAAATTGTACATACTGTTTTTAATTGCACTGTAAATACACCAGATGGTTTACTGAACTGCACACGGAAGAAGAAGAATAAGAAGAACGTTTGATTGTGTCAGTTTTTATGGACTTCCGTTTTTTTGGATTTACCTCGTAGTTCGATATTTTTGTTATACTTTTTGTATACATTGTAGCCCAGTTAACTTGAGATTAAGGATACTACCGAAAGACTTGAAGGTCAGTGTGTCGTATCTTGAAATTTTCCTCGGTATTGACACAGATGGATAACTTCAAAATAGAATCGATTGCAAACTTGATGGTTTCAACTTTCTAAATATCAATTTTCGATTTCTCAGCAGTAACATATCATCTGCCCTATCGTATGGCGCTTACAAATCTTAGTTATTACGTTACGCTTGTGCATGTTCACACTACATGTATACGGACTTCATTTCCAGGGACTTCCCCATACACAAAAACTGTTCAAACAGAGTTATAAGAAAGAACGAATGGAAGCAACAATAAAGAAATTTTACTAATTAATTGACCGATACGATGTGTCGGTTTTTCTATTGATGTCTCAAACATTTTCCACTTACTTTTCTCTGACTGTTACGGTTTCCGAGTTCATGTTATCGGTCGTGTCCTTTTCCCAATTTGTGACGTTTTGACTGAGTGTGTATTCACTTGGTGGCTGATGTATGCATAACAAGAGACGACGCTTACCCTTTGATTTATTTACTTATCGAGTTACGAGATTTGAACTTCGGTAATCTACTGTTGCCTTTATTTGAAAAAAAGTAAAAGTTGTCGATATTACATATATGACTACTGGTAGCAAAGTTTTACTATTATTTAATCGGGAAATGTAAGTCAATGAGAAAGCAACCCAACGCAACAATTTACCAAAAGGCATTTAGAGGTCATCATACGGCATTCAGAGGTCATCATACGGCATTCAGCAATAGATAGGGATCTGTAGATTATTTCAAGCTCAACATTGACAAAGTTAATAAACAGCTGCGCCATGAGCGCATGGTACACCCGTCGCTTTTTCAAAGAATAAAGTTCAATAACTTCTCAATGTCATATCAGAAGTTATAAAAAAACTAAATCTTAATAGATATAAACCAGTCACCAAAGTTTCATGAAAACTGCTCAAAGCACTTTAAAGATATTGTCCGAAAACTGGAAAATCACCCCTTTTTTATGTATAAAATCCCATAACTCGGAAACGTAAAATCTAAAATTTATAAAAAACGAAAGGGAGGTCACGTCAATAGATGTTAACAATTCAACAAAGTTTCATGTAAATTGGTTAAAGCGTTTATGAGTTATTGTCGGACATGTTGACGACGGACGGACAGACAGACAGACGGACGGACGGACGGACAGACAGACAGACGGACGGACAGACGGACGGACAGACAACGGTATACCATAATACGTCCCGTAAACGGGCGTATAAAAACTATCAAAGATCTGCCATCAACATCAAATACCACAATGTCAAAGCAGTAAGATATGTCATCAACATCAAATATCACAATGTCAAAGCAGTAAGATATGTCATCAACATCAAATACCACAATGTCAAAGCAGTAAGATATGTCATCAACATCAAATACCACAATGTCAAAGCAGTAAGATATGTCATCAACATCAAATACCACAATGTCAAAGCAGTAAGACATGTCATCAACATCAAATACCACAATGTCAAAGCAGTAAGATATGTCATCAACATCAAATACCACAATGTCAAAGCAGTAAGATATGTCATCAACATCAAATACCACAATGTCAAAGCAGCAAGATATGTCATCAACATCAAATACCACAATGTCAAAGGAGTAAGACATGTCACCAACATCAAATACCACAATGTCAAAGCACTTAAGATATGCCAAAAGAAAGCCACTGAAAAGGTTCCGGACATGGGGCTTTTCAGATCTCAACCTTCCATCTTTTTTGAAAATAGATGAGAATTAAAAGTACATAAATAAACCGAACACAAAAAGCACATTACTGTCTACTTTTTCTACGTCAGACAATGGTATGACATTCATAAAAGTTTGTGAGACCATTTGACTGTACTATTGTATGTCTTCACTTATTGGTTTGTTCTGTTTCTTTTTTATTTTAACTTTTGATATCTAAAATATTTAATTTCGCTGGGTTATTTCTCTTAAAAAAAATCTACGGTTTACTGGTACTTCGTCAAACAATTTAGACTCCGGAATCAAGCATAAAGGCAACAATAAAAATGTAGCAAAAAATAATCAAAACGGTTACAAAAATGACGTATTTATTCTTGGGATAACTTCTCTTAAGTGCACTGCATCACTTTTTCTCTTATGAAAAAACGTTGTGCATTTTATTCTAATTATATGTCCCTTTCAAGTATTACTTCCAGCCTAATCACCTAACATATATCTTGGTGTGTCCCGTGGTTGTGTAAATTTTAACTGTATTTTACAATACTATTGTCCGGCATATTATAGCGATATCTGTTAGATTTCATTGCACGTTATAGTGGTCGACATTTAGCAAAGAATTCCATTGAAACCGTTTTGAAATAAATTAGAGGTGTGAACTTTTACTTGGTATTGACGTCCCTATTGTGACTTTGAGATGAGGAACAGCAATAAAAGTGTAATGCCTTTACTTTTAATATGGTCAAGTGCGTATAGATGTTTTGTGTCATGAATTAATACACCATTTCCCTATTTCTATTAGTTACTCGTCTATTGTCCCGTATATTGACCTCTAGATGTCTTTTGGGTTATTTGAAGTCGTTGGGGTGCTGTCTGTTTTACTTATATTCCACACCTACTTCTTCAGTCATGCAAGTTTATTGTTCATTCATGCCGGCAGATAAGATGTATAAGATTTTCAAAATTGCACATTCAAGTCATCGAAAATTTAACGAGCGCCATCATGAGTTGGGTGTCCGTTAAGGAATAACAGAGTGACTGCCCCTTGGTATCTTCTTCCTTATAAGTCAGCTATACCACAGTCCTGATCACAAAAATTAGCCATGTAACGGTTTTTTGTGTACTTTCCGGTTCAGGAAATAGGACAATTTGGTCACATGTGGAGACATAATTGGTATGAAGAGATTATATCAATATGTAAAACATGCACATCAATATGTCCTACAAAATGACAGTGGTGTCGTTTGTTTTTTTTCTGTAATATATTGATCATGTTGATTAATTATTCTGAACATTAAAATGTCATCAATACCTGTATAATTACATTATATTTTAGAATTGATATACAATTTCATAAAGTATTTCGTTCATCATGACGTTTTTTTTTAAAGCGAGCATAAATGGTAATGGCGTTTAGAGGCATCAAACTTTTTTGCTATGTATTTGTTTTACCTTACTCTTACTTCTTGTATAATGTCAAGGTCAAATGAAGTCACATTTTAATCAATAACTGCAGAATTTGGAACTAACTGAAGAATAAACAAACATATGAAATACAATATCTGTAAGCGATCACTGATATATACATTTTCGTTATCAAGATAATTCTTGCAAGTTTAATTATAACTTCTAGAAAACTCAATTTTAAAAAGCCATGATATATCTTTATGGTGATTATTAAAAAAGCACTCTCCTTTGTGCATTATTGTTCTTTGTGTAAAAAAAACCAACAAAAATTGGTGAAATTTCAGTTTTAGAAGTGTAAACTAATTTATAAACATAAAAATTGTCAAATGAGACTGTTTATACTTTTTGATCTGTTCAATGTACAGTTCCAAATTAATATTCAGGCGTAACGAATGAGCAAATTTTGGGACCTAATTTGAATTGAATGCAACATGATGAGTTTATATACCACTTACTGCATCAGAACCTTTCAACCATAACAACCCACTCTACGTTGGTAGCTGTAACTTTTGGTTTTTGTAATATTTACCAAGATTTATAGAAATGTACGTTTGAAATATGACCAAAGCGCCGGAACTTAAACGACAGATGGACTAACTGTTATGTCTTCTGTGGCTTTATTTGATTGGAATATATGATATGTATCTTATCTTTAATTATAAGTACATGAATTATTCTTCCAGTAGGTGGCGTACATATCAGTACCAATTCGAATAACGCCTTTCTGTTTATCAAAATAACAACTTATACAACACCACTACGTCTGCATATTAGACTGATAAATCTGTCTCAAATCTGTTCGAAATAGGTAACAAGCCAGGGGACAACACTCGTTCGTCTACTCTGGATATGTTATACCACTTATGAGAGACTAGTACCATACACCCAGATATAAGTGCTTCGCACTAACATGATTGATCATACATATAAGCTTTGTGTCATTCTGTGTTGATAATTGCGGTATTTTTATACGAACACTGAAAGCAGTTTCACTACTCTTTCTTTCCTTTTCAGCAACACCTCCTCTTGCATTTATAAAATTTTGCCTTTTCAACATTTAAAACTTTTTTATGGGCGTTCTTAATAAGGAATAGACCAGAAATTGTGCACCAAAACTTGTATGTTTGATATTTTACTACTGCAGATAGACTGGTTTTTAAAGATTTTATGAGTCAATTCCTGTACAACTGGATGTACTGTTACACCACTGTCCAATATGAAGGAGGGGTTCAAGCGCTCATAAACATATTTAACCTCGCTACATTCTTTATATGTGAGTGTCCCAAGCCAGGAGCCTACAGTTAAAGTTCTTTGTGGTCTTCCATTATTGATTTTCGTTTAATGCTTTTCGTTTATGCTTTTTCGTTAAGAAAGTCACAATGTAACCACACGCCCTTACTTTTCGTATCAAATTTATATATAGTATATATATACACTTCATATGCAGGTGCTGCCGGAGTCTTCCTATGTGTAAGACAAGATAGAAAGCAGACCTAGCTGTATATGAGGTCTCTATAAAATTTAAACTGCTTTGTTTGTCTTAGTCTTTTTCCCGTCCTCAATTCTCCCTATGTTTTCATGACATGAGAAACATAACGGATGCAATTAGTGAAGATGTCTCCTTACACTTCAGGAGCACTTGGGTTTATTTCTGTTTTGTTTTGTGTTTTAAAGATTGTTTTGTCTTATGGTTTTGATCAAGGTGTTATCAGTCTTTTGTTTAATTCATGGTGTTGTTGGTTTTTTTGTTTTGTTCATGGTGTTGTTGGTCTTTTGTTTTGGTCATGGTGTTGTTGGTCTTTTGTTTTGGTCATGGTGTTGTTGCTTTTTTTGTTTTGATCATGGTGTTGTCAGTCTTTTGTTTAAGTTATGGTGTTGTTGGTCTTTTGTTTAAGTTATGGTGTTGTTGGTCTTTTGTTTAAGTTATGGTGTTGTTGCTCTTTTGTTTAAGTTATGGTGTTGTTGCTCTTTTGTTTTGGCCATGTTGTTGTCAGTCTTTTGTTTTGGTCATGGTGTTGTTGGTCTTTTGTTTAGGTCATGGTGCTGTTGCTTTTTTGTTTTGGTCATGGTGTTGTCAGTCTTTTGTTTTTTCAAATGGTGTTGTTGATCTCTTGTTTTGCCCATGGTGTTGTTGATCTTTTGTTTTGGCCATGGTGTTGTTGGTCTTATGTATTGGTCATCGTGTTGTCACTCTTTTGTTTTTATCATGGTGTTGTTGGTCTTTTGTTTTGGCCATGGTGTTGTCAGTTTTTTGTTTTGGTCCTGGTGTTGTCAGTCTTTTGTTTTGGTCCTGGTGTTGTTAATCTAATGTTTTGGTTATGGTGATGTTGGTCTTTTGTTTTGATCATAGTGTTGTCAGTCTTTTGTTTTTATCATGGTGTCGTTGATCTTTTGTTTTGGTCCTGGTGTTGTTGGTCTTTTGGTTTGGTCATGGTGTTTAAGTCTTATGTTTTGGTCGTGGTCTTTTCGGTCTATTCTTTTGTTATGGTGTTGTCGGCCTTTTGTTTTGGTCGTGGTGTGTCAGTCTTTTGTTTTGGTCATGGTGTTGTTGGTCTTTTGTTTAGATCATGGTGTTGTCAGTCTTTTGTTTTGGTCGAAGTGTTGTCAGTCTTTTGTTTTGGTCATGGTGTTGTTAATCTTTTGTTTTGGTCATGGTGTTGTTGGTCCTTTGTATTGGTCATGATGTTATCAGTCTTTTGTTTTGGTCATGGTGTTATCAGTCTTTTATTTTGGTCATGGTGTTCTCAGTCTTATGTTTTGGTCATGAAGTTGTAAGTTTTTTGTTTTGGTCATGGTGTTGTCAGTCTTTTGTTTTGGTCATGGTGTTGTCATTGTTTCTACGAAAGATGATTTATATTACCTTGATATCATCTTACTTTTATAAAGAAATACTGTTCTTCTTGTATGAAGTGCAGACTTACTTAAATGTGGTTATATTATGCTCTTTTCTTATTAGTAGAAAAAAATGTATGTCCTTGTTTCTTGTCTCCTGACAGAAAAACAAATATCGTATATATATATTTTAAATATATTTTATATAAGATACAATAAGGAATCTGGGCGGTGTTTTACCGAAAATGTCCAGGCTGTTACGGTGCTTAACCACAAATTTCCGGAAAATATGTTAAGGTAGACTTGAAAATTTGGGTAGGTAGGGAGGCAGAAATTTTACTTCAGAAAAATTCTATTGTAAAGTTTTCCTATTTATTTTTTCTTCTTTAAACTTCAGTTCGATTTCCTTGCTGTGTTCTTGTACATATTGGTTTATTTTTCAATATTATTTCGTCGATGCTATATAACAGTACTTGTAATTTTTATCTACAAATGTACTATTGATATTCATCGTTACTCAAACAATCAAGATGAAGATCCGCAACAAAAGATCTAATCCTTACTATCTCGTATTTATTCCACTAATGACTTATACATCCATTCCAGATGTCCCCTATCTACAATATAAGATTTTCTTATTCTCATTTTCACATTTTTTTTAAATTCATAGTTACAATTATTTGTCATTAAAACAGTTTAAATGTGTCCGTGACTATAGATGTCAGTGAAATTTGTCCTTGTAAAAGAAAATGCTAAATAACTTTAAAAGCACTTGGGTTTTTGTGGACGAACTTTGTTTCTGGAAGTCATTTTTTCAATACATGTGCTTAGAACGTCGCATATTTTTTGTAAGAGAATATTTTTTTTATTGTGATCATTGTTGCGCTTCTAGTGATATCATAAAGCAGGTAATAAAAATTTCATTTAATCGTATTTCACCCCAAAATATTGATACGCCTAGACGGGCCTAGTTAGATCTATCTGATGGTGCATCGATACTTTGATAGTTAACGTGAAAAACTGGGATTTATTTGTTATCTATTTTGCATAATTTCCGTCGTTAATCTATCATAATTATACCTGCTGGAATCCAATAGATTAACATCTAATGTCACGCTTAAATTATAAATAAACGTTCAAAGAAGTTTGAAAATTTTACGAGAAAACGTGACTTTGTTTTATTACAGAAAATATTCTATTTCTTAGATTAATATGAGTGACACACTGTAAACCCCCGAAGGACAACGAGGTGCATAGAAACTCGTGTATTAGTGCGAATCGTTTTAAAACAAATTGAATCGATTCATAATAGAATTATGTAACAATTAGAATGACGGATTCGTTGTGGATTAACTATTCTATACAGACAGACTTTAAAAACGCAACACTAGATTATTCTTTTAATTCCTATTTTCAAATATGCAATTCTTGTAAAATAAATGTATAAACATAAATTTCATGCATTACTTCATGGTCTGGTTTTCCCCTATCGATAGATGTGTCACCATCAAAGGCAATGACTGCCTGTAACCAACGCCTAAATGATTGAGAGAAAAGTCAACCAGTTCTGTTTGGCATGTTTTGGGTATTGTTTTGTCCTTTCAGATTTGTCCTTTGTCCCACCCATAACAGTGTGTTTTGGCATAAATGCGGTTTAACCTTTAGGGCTTAAAGAGTTTTTTATGCAGTCGATTCTTTGGCATTTCGGTATATGGGAAACACTTATGGCGTGAATCTGTTTACCATGGCATTCGACGACTTGATTAGCAGTTGACGTTACGGCCGTAAACCTGTCTCGAAAATGACGTTGCGTAATCTATTGACGTTGTGATGTCACAGCCTATTGATCTGGTCATGGGTATACTGACTAAGGTATAGTCATCAACAAGTCCCGTCTGCCTGTACCACTGTTGTTAGGACAGTAAGAGGAGTTTCTGACATGAAATTGTCTAGCAGCGCACGTTCTAGTATCCCTGCCTGTAATATTCTTATGCTTTGATTCAGATTTTTATTGCTCAGTCTCGGAAATATGGAAATGCAACCGTTTTTTAACTGATTTAAGTGTTGGTATTGATTGAAAGAATTTTTTAACGAAGAAAAAAGCCTTTAAAAATCATTTATTAGTTTCAAATATTGCTTGAAGTATTCGTGCGACTTCAAAGATCCGGTACGTTAAATTACATCAGGTAAGTCAGGTATTGATTTTTTTTTCTAAACAGAAAGAAGTATAGTAAGCATAGTAGATACATGAGGATCAATCATGATTTGGTTAGAAAAAATCTCCAAAATGTGTGTTGCGTTTTTTATGTCCTTCAGTTTAGCGAAATAGGATTAACAAACGAGTGAAGAAGACTAATCTTCCAGAGCACTGTTTAAGATTTAGAAAATTTCGAAACAAGACCGGAAATCTAATTCGAAAACAAATACAAGTCTATATTGACGGTCTATCTGAGAAATTATGTTCTGTTCGACACTTCGTGTATAAGAAGTGGGTGGATAATAGCATCAAATATAGCTGGATTTAAGTCCAGATGTTCTGATACCCCACCTCCCTCCTACCATTTCTCGATAACAACGATTTTATATATAATGACATTGATAAAGCTGAAACTTTAATGTTTTGGGGGTTTTCTTGCGTCACAGTTAAACATTTTTGATGTCTGTTCGTACTGACGATACTCCTCCCGCCACGTGTCTTGACAATACAATTCTTCAGGAACAGAAGTGAAAGACATTTTACAAATAACCAAAGTTAATAAAGCATCTGGTCCTGATGGAATTTGTCCAAGGCTATTGAAAATTGCCTCATATATTTTAACAAAAACTTTGTGCTATATATAAAATCGAAAGAAATTCTATCGGCAGTTATAGACCATACTTTATTGTTGAGTGATTTAAGTAAAACCTTTGAAAGATGTGTATATAAAGATATTAGAAACTTTGTAAGAGATCTCTTGTTGGGAATTCCGTCGGAAATTAAAAGACTCAACTCGTAACCAGCTATTATACTTGACTAATGTTTTTAGTGAGTCCATAGATAGGGAAAATATATTAGAGTTCCCTTCTTTGATATAAGAAGCCTTCGACTACGTTTGGCATAAAGGATACATGCACTATTGAAACTAAAAAGATGGGTATTTTTTGGAATCTTCTTCTTTGGCTCAAACGTGGTTATACATAGGCAAGTGTCCTCATTGGCAGATATTAACTCCACAGGATTATATTTTGGGTCCATTGTTATTTTTAGTTTTTATTAATGATATTGTAAATGAGGTAAATTGTCATATTAAGCTATTTGCTGATGACACTAACATTTACATGCATGCAGTTGTCAAAAATCCCTTTGTTGCTTCCGTTACTCTAATTATGCATCGAATTCATATATGGGCAGATAAATGGTTAGTGAAATGTAACCCGAGGAAAATTGAATCAATGATAATATCTAGAAAAAAGACCCTGAACATTCATCATTAATTATGGACAGTAATATAATAAAACACCTTGTATTCAATTGTTCGGTGACGGCAGCTGGACAATACAAATAGATGGCTTCAGAGCAAAAGCATCTGTTCGCCTGAATATGTTATGAAGGCTCAAGTTCAAAGCGGACAGGAAAACGTTTGAAGTCATATATTTTTCATATTTTAGGCCTATTTTAGAGTATGCCGATATCATCTGAATTAATTTTCCAGAATAGTTGAAGAATCTACTGAAACATATTAATTATGAGGCAGCACGTATAGTAACTGGGGCTACTAAGTTAACAAGTCTACAAGTTCTTCTTAAAGAGAAACGGTGGGAAACTCTCAGGGAAAGGCGAAAAAACATACAATATAAAAAAGAAGATGTGGTATGATTGCCAATGAGACAACTCTCCACAAGAGACCAAATAACACAAAAATTAACAACTATTAACTATAGGTCACCGTACGGCCTTCAACAATGAGCAAAGCCCATACCGCACAGTCAGCTATAAAAGGCTTATTTCATTTCATTAGATGTCCAGTCTTTCTTTCAAATTTATTCCCTACCAACTTTGGCCAAACCTATCTGTATGGGACCCGCCGTAACGCAGGAAACTTGCCTTATATACCTGCAGGAACGAATTGTTAGAATACCAGTTTTTTTTCATTCTATTGTCCGTCTTTGGGATGAGCTTCCGAGTCAAATTAGAAATTCTACCTTATATATTTTTAAGAAATTCTTATAGAAACCTCATGTAGTCCCTAAATATGTTTACGGTGATAGCAGACTGGAACAAATTTAGATACTAGATACAGAACTGAGAGCAGTGGTCTGAATGAACATTTGTATTGAAAAAAATAGCTACTGATCCTTTCTGTAAATATAGAAAGATTGAAACATCTGAACACTTTTCATTGCGTTGTCCGCTATACCATTTACTAAGAGAGTTTATGCCGACTTAATTGTCATTTCAGCCTAATGTGCATAACTTACTGTATGGTAATGATATCCGACATTGAAAATACTGATAACTTTCTTATTATACAAGATTTTACTCTCAAAACAAAGAGATTCGTGTGAATTTCATATACATGTTTGTGAATGCATTGAGTTATTTATAATTATGTATAAATAAATTGTTGTATGATATTATAACCAATTTTAGTACCAAAACTGAAACAAAATCCTTTTTGGAACTACATGCAGAAACAAATTCAGAGGATAGATTTTTTTTAAAATTGGCCAATCGAAACCTATGATCGCCTCTATAGCAGTCATATCTTTCAAGAACCATTACCGAAATGAGGATTATTTATACAGGTGTTTAAAAACATTATACCTGCAACGTTTCGTAAAAATTGGCCAAGTGGTTTCAGAGAAGATGAAGAAAATCTGATATTGCATATAAATGTACCACCAAATGCCGTCACGTTTGTTGTTTCAGAATAAAAGACTTTTAAAATTGAAAAATCAGATTAAACAATTGCACCTGGTCATTATGTTTATTTTTCAGCCGATCGTAACGAAATGAAGAACTTAAGAAAAAATACCTTCTATCGTGTTTTGTGCATGAGAAGTTTGGTTTAGAGATTATGAAAATGTAAATTGTCTAACGACGGACGAAAGACACAGAGTGAAGACAAGAGCACAGTTGTTCATATTTTTCTCCATTTTATTCGAATTTCCATTGTTTAGTAGAAGTGATAGCTTTCTGTAATGTCAAATTACTATTTTTTCATGATCAGTAGGAACCACATTAAATATATTAAGACTTATATATGATGACAACAACATATTGTACAATCATTCAAACAAGTTGGTACCACAATGTGGGTAGACCACGATACATGGTGGGAAAGTTGCACTGTCTCTTGATAAAAGAGAGAAAGTTGGATAGCGATATGTCATAAAAAGTACAGGACGACACGAGCGTGTGTAAAGCCAAGACAAAGACGAACAAAATTTATATACAAACAAATAAAAAAATGAAAAATCATAGTTTCCCTTTTAAGAAGTATTTTTTTTGTAAGTTCGTGACGTCGAAAGCAAAACATTATAAATATTATAATAGTTACACAATTTTGTAATTCAACTTATTTTTCGATAACAAAAATTATTTCTTTTGCTTTAATGTTTTCAATTTCAGTCTGAAGTTAATATTAACTGCTTTAAAACATTCACGTTTTTTAAAGGTTAGCCAGTTTAATATATGGACTTTAAGCTTAGATTTTTTGTGCATACTACGAGTACTTCCCTTTATATTTTTTAAAGTATTGATTTAACCTCTAAGTTTACATGTCCTTGAAAAGTAAACAGAATATAAGGTTTCTCCCATTGTACGTGTTTCTTTGCAGGGGAACTAAATTATCAGGGGCGTGTTTGCGACAATTTGTTGCTATTTTCGGATTTATGATTGCTACCTTCAGTGACAAATAAAGGAGGAAATTTGGGACATAAGGTTAAATGTCCAAAGAAAGATAACTATATGTTACTAAAGTTTCATTTTTTCAATTGTAGTAAGTGTAAACAATCATGATATATATTTAATCTTTATTTTTATTTCTGTACAAATATATATTTATCATAAAATTGGTTTCAATTTATTATTTTTTTTAAATCATATTCAATTAAACACTGTCCTGATACCTGTAAATAAGGACCTTACAAACTTCCACTTATATAAATATTCATTATTGCTTGATACATTTATAATAATAATTCAGAAATTAACAAATATGTTTTCTTAAAATTCATAAAGCGTTAAAATAATGCTATTTCTCCAAAGACTTTGGGAATTTTGCTCCTGTGTGGATATCAAAAGCAGTGTCGGTCTTCCATTACTATTAATAATAAGAATGGAAATAATAAATCAAATATCCCAATCAAAAGACTGTTATTTGGAAGAATCCTGTATGTTTGGTATATATAGTCAGTCGTGTTAAGAATGTGGAATGTTAGCAGCACCAACCATATCTCAGCGCACATGTACTATAAGCTGGTGAATTCACAGAAACTTTCTTTTTCTCTGATCCCCATTCTGGATTCACAACAAAGTCTCTTTCTGACACAAACTTTTTGTTCTTGTAGAACATGGGTTTCGGGGAATATAAATATTGGTCTCTATCATCCCATTCAGCAGGAGGAGCTTTCCAGTCCATTGCTATTGCAAACGATGGTCTTTTAGGCACAATTCTGCAACAACAAATAACTAATTTTAGAACATATAGAGATTATAAAATTGAGAATGGAAATGGGGAATGTGTCAAAGAGACAACAACCCGACCAAAGAGCAAAAAACAGCCGAAGGCCACCAATGGGTCTTCAATACAGCGAGAAAATCCCGCACCCGGAGACGGGCTTCAGCTGGCCCCTAAACAAAAATGTGTACTAGTTCAATGAAAATGGACGTCACACTAAACTCCAAAAACATATAAATGAACCAAAATTAAAAAACATACAAGACTAACAAAGGCCAGAGGCTCCTGACTTGGAACAGGCGCAAAAATGCGGACCCTCCCCCTATACCTCTAGCCAATGTAGAATAAACAAACACACAGCAATACGCACAGTAAAACTCAGTTTGAAAGAAGCCCTTGTCCGATGTCAGAATAGGTAACAAAAGAAAATAAGCAAAAATGACAATGATACATACATTAACAAAGGACTACTAGCAGTTATTGACATGCTAGCTCCAGACCTCAATTAAACTGATTGAAAGATTATGTCTTCATCATATGAAAATCAAGCACAATCCCTCCCGTCAGGGGATTAGTATCATACCATCATAAAATATATGAGAAGAACATAACCCGTATCATGCCAACAACTGGTTTTAGAATTAATGTGTTTATTTCCGATGCAAAGACCCCATGAGTGAATCAATATTAATACCAAAATATGCCATCTCTAATAACCTGACAACATTATCGTAACTATATCCCTTCTGAATAAGTCTGTTTAAAGGTTTGGTAAGCTTTTGATGTGACTGTCGACAATTTTGTGCTTTGTATAGAATATTACCATAAAAGATTGGATGTGAGATAACTGAACGTATAAGATATCTGCATGTTGATTTATATTTACGAATGATGTCCTTGTACTGATGATAAAATTTAGTAAATGTTTTGACTAGTTTGTGATATCGAAAACCCTGATGTAATAATTTTTCAGTAATACAGAGATTTCTCTCATTAAAATCAAATACGTTGTTACATACACGAGCGAATCTAACAAGTTGAGATATATAAACACCATAAGATGGTAACAGGGGAACGTAAAAATGGATAATTAACAATAGGAAATGAAAAATCATCTCTTTTGTCATAAATTTTGGTATTAAGCTTCCCGTTAAAGATATAGATATCAAGATCCAGGAAAGGGCAGTATTCATTGTTAGTATTGGCGTTATTCAAAGTCAGTTCAGCAGGATAAATCTCTTTAGTGTACATACTGAAGTCGTCATTATTGAGAGCGAGAGCCAATATATCATCCAAATATCTAAAAGTGTTATTAAATTTTTGTATTAGATGTTGTTTCGATGGATCTTTGCTAATTTTTTCATAAACTGTAACTTATAACAATACAGAAACAGGTCCGCAATAAGTGGTGCACAGTTAGTCCCCATTGGAATTCTGATAACTTGACAAAAGTTATCTAGTCAAAATTCAAGGGCAGTTATCGTATCAAAGCAGGTCCAATTGACATAGTTCTTTTGTCTTTTGTTACTAAAAAATGACTTAAAAGAGTTAGAATATATATATATTCGCATTCTCAATTTTTAAATGCCATTATAACTACTTTTAATGTCATGTCAGCTGTGGAAAAAACATTTTTCAAATTCAAAATACTTATAAAAATCAATAATATAATATATATATTATTTGATGAAATAGAAATATATTGGTGTTTCCAAAGTCCATGTTTGGTGCATGCATCACCCGTCACATATTTATAAAGTAATATATCGGATATTAAGTGTAGAAAGAAACCAGCAACGTTACAAACCGCTTATATATATGGGGGGCGGGGGGGGGGGGGGGGTCATATATAGGGGGTGAGGCCGAAGGCCGAATCTCCTTTGGATTTTATTCACCCTCTATGGTCCGTAGGTCGTCAGTAGTGAACTGTATGGCGAATTTATCGCACGCGGGACTTTTTCTGCTGCGTTTTGTAGAAAAATAAACAATGAAACACAACAACATTAATAGATGACGTCACCATTAGCAGTAGACGTGACGTCATGAACCCCCTATGAAATTTACTAACCCCTACGGATCCATAGGGGGTCACCACGTGACGGCATTAAACCAATCACAACGTGATAATTTACCCGCGGTGCGATAAAATATAATGTACATTTAGTATAAACATAATGATTCAGCCATCCAAATAGGCTAATGATGCACTATCATGTTTTAACTTTATATATAATTAAGGAATAATCTAATAACTCCAAATATTGAGGTTCGAAGATTATTCACAAAATTCAGACTAAGTGATCATACACTAGTAATTGATATTGTTAGATATAGAAATTGACAAGAGAAGAGTATGTGTTAGTTGTATAAGTTGTAAAAATGAAATTGATGATGAATGTCATTTCTTTCTGTTCTGACACTGAGGTAGTGAGTTCGAATCCCGCACGTGGCAGGTGCACTCGAATCCGATCTAAATTGACTAGGATTGTCAGTTTTCCTTCTAACGGTCGGTGGTTCTCTCCGGGCACTCCTGCTTCCTCCACCAACAAAAACTGACCGCCCCGAAATAGCACAATTATGCTGAAAGTGGTGTTAAACATCAATCAATCAATCAATTTTTCTGTTCTGTGATTTCACTATGAATATTTGTGAAAAATAATTAAATATTCTATACTGTAGGTATATATATACAATATAGGTATCGGTAATATACGTTCAGGCAATGTTGACCGTAGATGGATTTGGCTATCATTTTTAGGTCCTTTTGGTCATATCGCTCTTCAACTGTTTCGGTTCTTATGCCATCTTAGCTTTCAAATATTCGGGTATGAGTTTTCCTGAACAGGGTTTAAGTCCAGAAAAGCGCTTCTGACTCTTAACGTTTATAAAGTGTTGTTTCCATTATTTACGACACTTCACAATTTTTGCAACCGATATTATGATCTTCACATAGTTTCAATGTCTGAATTAACAGGCAAGCATATTTAAAACCAAAGAGATGTGGTGTGATACTCTTGTCAGAAATTTAATTTCTCACATGTACATAACAGTACCCTCGAAATTATTACTTATAAAATTAATTCAGGGTCGCATGACCGTCACCGGTGATGCATAGACATTTACCCTTTCGACCCTTTGTCTCATTGTACATGCAGGTATTTCGATTTTAACTACGGATATTTTCATGCCCATGTTTGTTTATAGCTGGACAAGATATTCGAACTGACATGAGTATACTACCATCATATTACTTATTAAAATAAGATATCCTGAGGACAACCTCTTCAACGTGTGTCTAAAATATTTGTGAAGCTTTAAATCATCATGAGTGTAGGTAAGCTGTAAGAAAAATTAACAAACCCTTCAAAGATCAACATACAATTCTCTAATACACAATGACATCCATTATATTTTGTGCTTCGTACCGATCTGATGAGTCAAGTCCTTTCCATCGATTTTACAGTTTGTTCTTATAACGTGCTGTTACACCACTATCCCGGGTAAGGGGAGACTCGATGATTCACATACATGTTTAACCCCGACACATTCTGTATGTGCCTGTCCTCAGTCCAGAGCCTGTAATTTGGTGGTTATTGTTCGTTGCTGTCTGTCATATTTGTTTTGATTTATTGTTGTAAGCATAAATTAAGCCGTTGGTTTTCTCTTTTGAATTGTTTCACATTTTGTCATACCCGGACCTTTTATAGCATTCTATATGGTATAGGTTTTATTCAGTTGTTGAAGATATTTCGTTACCTATAGTTTACATCCTCGTCATGTGGCTCTGAGGATAGTTGTCTCACTGGCAATCATATACCACATCTCCTTAATTATCTTAATTTAAACTTCATATTTAGTGGAAGACCATAATGCAATGCAACATCTTCTGCCAATCATGTTTATTTTTATTGATGTATTTGATTTTGCACTTATCATATACTCACTTAACCACTTGGTTCTTCCATTCTTGAATGCTTCTAGTTTTAAATTCTTCATTTTCGTCAACACGGTCAAAGAGTTGTGGAATTGGACGATTTTTCAATACAAGTGCGTTGAAATCTGGAGTCTTTAATCTGTCTGATAATCTTGCCTGGTAAGGTTTAATGTCTACGGGACTTTTTGATCTCCGTTTAAGTAACTGATATCGTCCACTTTTTGATCTGTCTGTTAACGGTGAATGGAAGGCTGGTTCTGATTGTGTTATAATGGGCAAGGTGTTTGCTCTTGAATAAGATGGCAAGCGTTCTCTCTTCCAGTCGCCTTGAATTTCATCTTGTGCTTTGAAAACATATGTATACATAAATTAACTGTTTGAAATAACAAGTACATAGATTTGGTTTTATTTCCATAATATTCCTTTAAAATAAAAGTTGATTATTTACGAAAATAGATATAAAGTAGTATAACGAAGAGACATATCATTAATTTAAGAACATGTATAACTGCATTAAATAAGAATAACAATAAATCACCTATCACAATACAAATCTAAACAGTAACATCTTTAGGAACAGACATTGCATCATGTTTATTTTGAAGACTAGTGCTCGACTGACAGAGTTCTTGCTACCGACCTCAATCAGCAACCTAAGAAAACGGAAAGCTTTGTGACTGCACCTTATCACTTTTTAATCATACTATTCTAATCCAATAGGATCATACATCACGAAATCATATTTATTCTTCACACTACCATATAACTAGAAGATACCTAACCAACAATGTTAAAAATGTGAATAAAAAAAACAAAAATCCAATGAACAAAAGACATACGAGACGAATAAAAAGTGTCAAGCCAGATACACGAACAAACAAGCATCTAAATTACGAACTCTCATTAAATCCGAAATAATATCAAATACTCTGGATGGGTATTCATATATAACTTTGAATGTAGCAATCTGACGAATCTGTTAGGGTAAAAACTGTATGAGACCATATAATATCTACGGTCATTTATAACACACCTTATCACGATCTATTAATGTATAACTCATTTAAAAAGTTTTAAACTACGGTTGCACCTCCCTCGATCAAAGTTGAAATTGGACTGCTGTGGTGGTTAAGTTTTTGACCTTTTGGTTTAGATGCTCCAAAACATTTTATTTGTTCGGTGTCCCAAAAATTTAGTTTAAAGTCTGTCTGTTGGCGGTTGTTCCATGCAGGAACACATGTCACGTGCTCTTAAATCGGTATCAAATATTGGTTTTTCGTTTGGTTTTTTAATTGTTTTTTTTTTCATGAGCGCCGCTCATTGGAAAATTGATAATATGTTATTATCCTAATTAAATCAGTCAAACATGATAAGTTTAAAAATAGATTGGTTGATTGATTGTTGGTTGCTTGGGGTCCAGTAGCAAATATTTAATGTATGTTCAGGACGATGAAAAAAAATAGAAAAAAAAGAAAAATGCAATCATCCTCATACCTTTACGTCGTTGTTGTAAATGTAATAAGTCAGGATGAATTTTAGATGGCGACCTCGGTAACATGTCTAATGTGCTAGGGGTCCTCAGTGGTGTCTGAAAATAGTACAAAATCATGAATAGAAATATGTTTACATCATATTAGATATTGCTGTTCATTATGATTAAACTTGTATAAGAACATGATTAAGCCCAGATATGTTGGGCTGCGATGCTCAAGATAAAGAAAAAGTATTATGCAAATAAAGATAGAGTATTTGAAACATTTATTACGTGTAAAATTGGGAATTGTAAAAAGCGTACTGGAAGTGGTTGCGTACATTACAACGACCAAGCGCCTGTATATAAATTAAAGTATAGTTGTTCGGGTACACAGCTTCATTATCATACCGAACATGTCTACATATGTGTACTTTCAAAACATCCATGCGCCAACTCATTGAAAGTGCACAAGTACTAGATCGTAATCATGACAGACGGGGCTGCGTATTTATCATTTGAATCAGAAATAGCCAAACGTTTTCTTGATAATTTTTTTTTGTAAGAAGATTGATTGGTCGCAACAAATAACAAATAAGAGAACAAATAAGCAATAATTCAAAAGCTAGGTTCTGTTTAGTTGGTCGACCATGATGAAGGGTGGGAAATAAAGATTGTCACTGGGAAAAGAGGGCTTTAATTTTGCCTTGCAAAAGGTCATTTATGCACCCCAAAAGAACTGTTGCGGAGGTACTATAACGTACAAAGGGCGTGACACTCTCCTTACATGATGCATCGGATTTAAAGTCCATTCTTTGACCGAAGGGTACGACAGTTGTTATCCATTCGTTTGACGTGTTTGAGATTACGATTTTGCCATTGATTAGGGACTTTCCGTTTTGAATTTTCCTCGGAATTCGGTATTTTTGTGATTTTACTTTTTACAACTAATCCAACGTCTATCTTTATCAGGAGTTTTACTGCAGGACAGAAAATCCAGGTGACCATATTTCTATACCCTATTCAACTCTTGGGGTAAGTGGATGTATTGGTATTTAACGGATAATGGCTACTATTAGTCATATCAGGACGATAACATGTTGATGAGACATGACTATGGAACATTGCTTTGTGCAAGACCGACACTCTGAGTCGAATTTTAACGTGCAGTTTATAAGGTAACGGTAAAAGTAAACAGAAAGATATGTCGACGAACCAGCACACATTATTCTGACTCCGACCCAGCAGTCTTTACTCTTACTCTCAAATACCACGTGTTTTACTCTTACTCCTAAATGCCACGTGCCTTATATACAATTTTCAAGACTTTACTTTGACATGGCTGGGGATATTATAGATGTGTAGTTTTACAGACACACACCATTATACAGAATAAATAAATGATTTGTCGCGGACACAGAATATTTTTCAAATTATCAAATAACTGTTGAAATTGGGAAAATCAATAATTTTAAAGTTGATGTCATCTCGTGATGATGTCCAGTGCTTTCGAAATCACTGTGTAAGTCTCAACTGATATCAATTAGTAAAGAGTTTCTGTGGTTTCTTTATTCTCCAACTGGTGAATAAAATGATGAAATATTTGAATTTCTTATCCTCGATTAATTACTGAATAAATTGTGATATATAAGATTACAAATTTATAGCAGGTAGCCAAAAGATGGGCACAGTAAGTTCGCATAGGAAAGGAAGTTGCTTGTTGAAAATACGAGCATATTACTCCTGTTCTTTGGTTAAGTAATTTTTTTCTTTACAAAGTTACTTCAATTTTTGACTGGGAAATATAAATATGGACCCAAAAATTCTCCCAACCGGCAGCATTACCAAAGCTAACGAGATGTATTTGTTTGGTAACTTCAGACATATCAAACGTCCTCCATTGGCATGTTAGACAACTTCAGACATATCAAATGTCCTCCAGTGACATGTTAGACAACTTCAGACATATCAAACGTCCTCCATCGACATGTTAGCATCTTCAGAGTGAGACATAGCAAACGTCCTCCATCGACATGTTAGACAACTCCAGACATATCAAACGTCCTCCACCGACATGTGAGACAACTTCAGACATATCAAACGTCATCCATCGACATGTTAGACAACTTCAGACATATCAAGCATCCTCCATTGACATGTTAGACAACTTCAGACATATCAAACGTCCTCCATCGACATGTTAGACAACTCCAGACATATCAAACTTCCTCCATTGACATGTTAGACAACTTCAGACATATCAAACGTCCTCCATCGAAATGTTAGACAACTCCAGACATATCAAACTTCCTCCATTGACATGTTAGACACATACATATCAAACGTACCCCCACTGTCATGTTACACAACTTAAGACATATCAAACGTCCTCCATCGACATGTTAGACAACTTCAGACATATCAAACGTCCTCCTACTTCTTAGGCAGTTCAAAGCAACTCCAGAAAACTAACAAATACCTTTTGATTCCTAATTTGAAGTATGTAATTCTTTTTTTAGAGGTGGGGGGAGGGGGTTAAAATTAAATAGTAATCTACGGATAACCGGAATTGTTATATATCTCAAAAACAACAACCATGTTGATGATTAAATTATACAGGAGTACTTCACCATGAACTTCCATGGAGAAAAGCTTGGAAAATCAAGAAGCAACAACATTGGGACAGACAAACTTAAAAGTCTTATGTGATATGAACAGTCTAGGCCATCTAAGGAAGTGTTTTAAACAAACAAAAAAATATAGGTTTATAGGTCAATAATCGATCAAATTGTATAAACAAAATTTAGGGCCGTAATACCAAATATTTGGGAGTTATATCCCCGAGAGGACGAACAATCCACCTACACTGATTACCACTGCATCAGTAAAACACACTGATTACCACTTCATCAGTAAAACACACTGATTACCACTGCATCAGTAAAACACACTGCTATCCACTGCATCAGTAAAGCACACTGTTATCCACTGCATCAGTAACACCCACTGCTATCCACCTACACTGATTACCACTGCATCAGTAAAACACACTGATATCCACTGCATCAGTAAAACACACTGCTATCCACTGCATCAGTAAAACATACTGTTATCCACTGCATCAGTAAACCACACTGCTATCCACCTACACTGATTACCACTGCATCAGTAAAACACACTGTTATCCACTGCATCAGTAAAACACACTGCTATCCACATACACTGATTACCACTGCATCAGTAAAACACACTGTCATCCACTGCATCAGTAAAACACACTGCTATCCACTGCATCAGTAAAACTCACTGCTAGCCACTGCATCAGTAAAACACACTGCTACCAACTGCTTCAGTAAAACACACTGTTACCCACTGCATCAGTAAAACAACGAAATAACTCATTACACCCGTCCTTTTTTTTTCGAAAGAAAGGATTCTCGAGGAACTTGAGATAATTTTAACCTTCCAACGATTTCAAAAACTTTTGGCACCAAGTGTTTAACTGATGAAGGATTTCTTGAAAACACCTTGCATAACCAGTTCTAAAATATACTTGTACTTTAAATTGAGAACATAACAAAACATTATTTCTATGTCATATTTCATTGCAGGGTATAGATATTATTCTGTTGATCTAATTTATGGTTATTTTTGTGATGAGAAGGGATATTATATGTACTTAGTTGGGCGTTACGGAATAGAAAATGATTATGATATTGTTAAATACAAAATCCATCGTTAAATAACGCCAAGGTTTGGAATTTCAATCATCCCAAAAACGATTATTTCTGATTATGTCTTTATATCATTGAACAAAGACACAACAAACCCTCAGTATAGGAATGAAAACCATTTGTAATAATCAGCGACATCAACTCGCCCATGGTACTAAAGATACATTGCAACAACTTTAGCATGTATTGTTAATTTTATTCTCGACCTGAATATATTTGATATACTAGTATCTTACTCTTGACTTCAAACAAGTAACTATATCAATCGATCAACAAGACAGTGTCAGTTGTTACTGAGTCTGGTAATGTATAACATTGGGGACTGACAATTGTTGACTCCATGTAAGATGTAAGATGGTACCTTCGGGGATTGGCAGTTGTTGACTGCAGGGCAAATGTTAATCATGGGAACTAAACATTGTTGACTATGGCTAGATGGTGCCCTCTGGAACTGACAGTTGTTGGTTACTTGGTTGATAGTACATTCGGGGACTGACAGTTGTTGATTTCTGAACAGATTTTGTCCTTTGAAAATAGCCGTTGTTGACAACTGGTTAGATGGTGCATCTAACGGAGACAGACCAATGTTGTTTACTGGCTACCTCCATGGCTAACACTCGTTGACTACAATGTATATGGTACCCTCGGTTGACTGACCATTGTTGTTTACTGAAATACCCTCACGGCTAACACTTTTTGACTACAATGTACATGTATATCACAATATGGTACACTCGGGGGACTGACCATTGTTGTTTACTAAAATACATTCACGGCTAACATTTGTTGACTACAAAGTATATGGTACCCTCGGCGACTGACAGTACATGGTTTCATTGAGGACTGTCTATTTTGGAACAATGGGTTAATGGTTCACTTTGAAACTGAAAATGTTTGACAACTTGGAAGCTGTACACTAATTAAGATTCTTACCATTGTAGCCTACTGAGTAGATGATACCCTAGGGGATCAATAAAATTATTGATAACTAGATAGATGATACCCTCGGGACACACAATTATAAATGAAGACATTTGAGATCAATGTTTAAGGAAAAAGATAGGTATCCGATATGAAACTTTCAGATTAAAAGTAATGTATGTCACACTTTAGTAGTATTCCATGGTGTATTCCACAAATTAGAGTTGACGTTGAAAACCAAATATTCTATTTTTCTAAAAAAAATAAAACTTACAACAAAATATATAAATATTAAAAATATGTTTGAATTAAAAGATCGACAAACCTGCATATCCATCGCTTAATCCTTAGATATAATATTAAATGTTTAAACTTTCCTTATGTGGGGGTAACACAGTCATTATTAGTATTAAATATTTCACTTAGGATATCAATATACACTAATAAACTCCTTAAGAGGTCTAGAAAGGGGAATTCATGGTTCTTGGTTTTCAATTAAAGCACTTTGTGTCGAGTATAATTATATTTAATTGAGAAGAATTTTTTTTAAATGTCATAATTTCTTTAATACATGTACATGTAAAATAAATGTGTTGAAGTACTTTGTGCATGGTCATGGCATTATGATTTAATCTAATTAAATTCCTTTGTATGCCTCATTGTTAATTTAACAATGGACAATTATTATAGAATTATTAAATACTATTTTTCAGTGTATGTAATAAGAATAAAACCATCGTTGACACATTTTGATATGTAACAGTAATGTTAAACAGTCATATTTTGAATGCTATTTTGGATTAGAACACGGCAAATTGACTCTACTTGTAAGCATGTCAATAAAATGGCTGTTCCTTTGATTTATTTATTATGTCCTGGTACTTCATTAATTTTTTTTTTTTTTGCTCATATGTACAATTACCTCAAAGACTGTTTTCCTATTTTGAATTAGATCGAGTGGGGATTGTTTACATTTGGGAATCGGTACTGTGCTTTAAGTTGTACACATCTTCTGTCCTATTGGCGTTTTATTGTTTGTTTGTAGCTATTTGTATATATACTTATTATGTAATAAGTTCTTTTCTTATTTTCTCTTAAGTGTTTTATGAAAAAGATTAAAATCCTGTAATAATTGTGTAAATTTTGCTTGTTTTAATTTGGTCTTTTAATACTAAAAATCGTCATTTATCAAACTTCCGTTCTCGATTTGTGATCATCGGTTTATGACATGAAAACATGCCTTTTTCCGAATAGAATGAATAGACTTTCATTGTTGGCTCTTTTCATGCACCATGCATGTTAGTATGAAAACTGAAATTTCAAAGCTAATTGTTAAGATTTTACAAATTTTGATAGTTAGTGAATCTTTGCCAACAAATAAAAATAAATATGCGAAGGAAATTGAAAAAAAAATTTGAATAATCGTTTCACAACATTTGAAATATAAAGAATTTGCTGATTTTATAAAACAAAGAAAGTGTACTGTGAACAACGGGAGATAACTCATTACTTACCGGCATATTGGAACTTTCTTCTTCATTCACTGAATGATTGTACCTGAACACTACATTTGTGTCAATGTTACGCAAGTGACAAAATAAAGAACATGTATAATTGATCCGTTTTCTGATCTTGTTTTAATTGACTTCAAACACCGAAATATAAGATCGATTTGTCTGATATATCATTCAAATTGTGCGTGATAATACTGTATTATAACGAATTTGAATTTGGTTCAAAATTGTATGTAGATATATTGGCAGACATGAGTGAAGGTCAAACTTGCTATTCATGGATATTTTGTAAAGTTGAATGTGTAATTTTAACCCGAAGAACACTAATAACCCTGTCAACAACAAATCGAGTATGTTTCATTCTAACTTTGTGCTGACTATATATAAGATAAATGATATACATATTGAAATAGGCAACAGGAACCAGCAAAAATACTCGACATGACAGCATAAACATCCACTGTACAGATGTACAAACAAAAACAACAACAACGAACAGCACCAGAGGTCCAGACAGCCTAATTTGGCACATCCCCCTTTTTCTAAACATTTTTGAGGTAATTTTTTTATAAGTAAATATTCTTTAATATTTAAACTTATTTTCACTTATTTAATGTGTTCTTGCTCTTATCCATATGATATAACAATAAAGGTAGTTTTTATATGATGTCCCTCTATTCTTATTTTCAAGATCCCCATTCCACAAGCGCCTGTGCCATTACACACTCACAGAAACAAACTCATTGCCAGTAAGAATCACTAGAATAGTTACTAATTATAAAAAGATGATGTGGTATGATTGCTGATGAGACAACTCTCCACAAGAGACCAAATGACTTGGGACAGGCACATACAGAATGTGGTAAGAACATTTGTAACAGTGTTGGTAATAATTTAATATTATGTACTGCGTTTAAATATACCAATGAATGTTTATTTATCTGATTGCATATCAGTATGTGTGTTTGTACTGTTTGGATGGATCTCTATCATCTGTAATGAAATGGCAGATATGCGATCGAGCTCGACTCAAGTGACTCGAACATCGGTCAATCAATTAATCGAACAATGCATGATTGTTCAATAATACCGGTGAACGGATAGACAAATGTGCCGTTTCGCCAATATAAATTTGTCCAATGGGTCATTCTAAATGATTGCCATCACGTGACTCGCCCTTCGTCATCAGCATTTTCGACATTTTGGACCTAACTTGATCTGCATTATATTTAAAGGAATTTTATTAAAGAAATATCCAATAACTCGAGTAACAGACTAACACTGCTAGTACTAACAAGATCATAGGGACAAAACCAACACAAAATTCATTTAAAGAATAAAAATAATTAAAAAGAAACAATTGCTTTTTATTTTGAGGAAATGTTACATAAAGTTTAGTTGTTTCACAATAGGGTTGAGGACACAATCCACCATCGATCAAGACCTCCACTGTTTCAAAATAGCAACAAAACCAAGCAATTATAGGTAACTTTATATGGCAATGCCTGTAAAAATATGATGATTGTAAGTAAATAGTTAGTCAAATTATCTAGTTACAACTTACATTTAAGTTTCATTGAAATTGTTTTACTTGTTCAACAGTCCTTGGACTTAAAAATATCACGAACATGATAACTTTCTGCTCATTTGACAGCCTTTTTCTTTTGCAGTTATTGATATAGCTTTGATATATGATTGTGTTATAATTAGTTGCACGTCTTCGGTCTTTTATTTTTGTTTCTAAGTGACAATTTTGTTTTATGATTTTATAGTTTTCAGCATGCTACTTTTTTCATTTGTTTTTGTTTTTTTTGTTTTTGTTTTTTTTTTTTGTTCCTGTGATATTTCATTATGTATAGAGTCCCTTCAGGTAACATACACATGTACAGTTAATCCAGTTTTTATTTTATTACAATGATTGTAATTAGAAAGTTCGTGATAAGTACAGTTTTCAGTCCGTTTTCAACCTTCATAAGAAATAAAGAGAAGATATTTTGTACATACAGAAAGAAAGAACTGTTCTCAGGTATACAACCACAAAATGAATTAAGGTAAAAACAACAAAGCTGAGAAACAAAAACGATGAAGATGAAGGACAGTGTAGATCACTACTTTTAAAACAATTGTATCCAATGCTACGAGGCTTATTAACAATAACAGTAAAATATGCTATTCTTTGTTTTTTGCTTTATGACAAGTGGTACATATTTCATGCCGGCATGTTTAGTACGAGAAAAATTGAACAATTCACCAAAAAGGTGGGTTCTGCAAAGTATTTCGATCGGGATAGAGGGCGAGTGATCGAATTTGACTGCCTCTTGGTCATGAAAGAGAGCGAATCTATAATAGGAGCAGACATTTTGCCTTGTATACAGGTCACCTATACAGACCCCTCAAAAGTTGTTTCATGGGTTTTTTAACGTGCAGACAGCGCGGGATTCTCTAAACACGGGGAAAAGTCTCCATTCCAACGATCAATTAATAATATCTACTTATCTGCTTGATGTTGATAAAATGTAAGGGTTGTTTAGGGCAGAATCGCATACTGACCACCCGATCTTGCACCAACTTACTTATTAATATACTGACCACCCGATCTTGCACCAACTTACTTATTAATATCTATGTGTGAAGCTTCAAATGAAATTAACTTAAAGTTATATAGCATCTCAAAAACTGTATTATAAAGGAAAAAAATATCCTGATTTTTTTTAACGAAAATATACACTCCTAACTTACTTCTTTATCATAATGATAATTTGTTGTTTAAAATGATGCATTAAATGACAAAACATGTATCGTTAGAGAAAAATCCTTTATAAATGTTTTGATGTAAATATAAACATGATGAAGGAGACATGTTGACAAGTAATAGAATAATTTGGTACAAGACTATATGTCAAAGTTAAATGGTGTAGATTGTGTGTCCGGGAACAATGTGGTGTAGATTAAAATTACGTGTTCGTAAGAGGAGAGGAATGAAAAGTGAACTGTGGAATTTTCCGATTCAGGAAGAGGTTAGTAAATAAGATTTTATAATGCTTTTGATTATAATATACAACTAAACTGTCTTGTTATGCCGCAAATATTCAAAATTTTCTGTTAAATTAAAACCACATATGGATGTCAAGGTGAAACTCCTCTGGTTATTTAGATGGTATCTTTGGGATAAATGAGTGAGAAGACACAGATATAGTTTAAAAATTTATTTGAGATGTTACCTTATTCAATACATGGAATTATCAGATCTGAGACCTGGTGTGACTTCACGTTTGTTTGGGGTCTAGTCAACTGCAGATTGGTCCGACAAAAACATTGAATAAAAGAACGTGAAATAGTATGGTGAAATGATTATAAAAGCATATATTCTAGAGGAATTATTGTTTAGTTTTTTAGTATTTAGCATTTATCAAGCCCGGCGCGAGACGTTTGCCCAAAAAATGTTGCAGACAGCAACCAACGAAATCCATAAAATCACAATCTTATGACATAGGATAGACACATAAATAATGTTTCGGATAAATATGTTTGTGAGGGATCAAACTGGAACAAAACAAGTATATAATTATACAGTATACTTTTCATTTCATTTTTTAAAAGCCTTCTGCTTGTATTAAAAGTGTGCACATCATTTTGACAATATCATATCAATTGATAAAAGTTCAAGTTGATCTTCGTGTTCTTATAAACCTCATTCATTTACTTTGATGACTTTATTTCATCTTTTATTTGGTTGCTTTATAAAATTTATTACAAAGTAATAATAATGTAAATCCAAATTTAAATAAAATAGGTTAGTCGCTTATAATGTCTAATTTTAATCGAGGCTCTCGTCAACTATATACATCCAGTTCAAATTACAACACACATATCTATTAAATCATTCATACATCGAAAAATAGAAGTTTTGTATTTCATTTATAAATATTTATCAGTGACCGCGCATCTATATGCACTGTGTCTCTTTGTATGTACATCATCGTGTGACATCAGTGCTCGGTTAGACCTGGGAACAGTATATCTAACAATACATGCAATATATATGTTCCTGATTAGACCACTGAATTTTTTTTTTTTTTTTTTTTTTTTTTTTTTTTTTATCAAATCACAATATTCAACAATATCAAAATTTTTTTTTTTAAATTTAGAAATTTATGATTTGATGATTACTTTTCAAAAGAGAATACATTATCAATAATGAGATCGGCCAACTTTTGCACCCCCCTTTTTTTCTCAGATAGTTGACCTTATAACCTCTGACGTCAAAACAATAATATACAAAATCAGAATCCGAACAACAATTATAACATAGAATTTGATTGGCCAATATTTTCATTTTATCCAATATAATTCTGTTTTACAAGAGGTCGTATAAATTCTGACAGGTGTGACGAAAAAGGAACTGAAAGGTAACGATAGACAAAGTAAAGAAAATATAATTCAATTTTACGTATTTTTTATCGAAGAAACAAGTGTTAATGCTTATGTATTTCCTTCTTATCTCACTTTGACTGCAGCAGTTTAAGTAAGGGAAACTTATTATGATTTTCATCGTCAAAAATGTCATAAAACACAGGTGATTGATGAACATATTTAAGGAATGTGAACATGTATATGTTATACAATAAAATGTAATATGAAAATGAAAATGTGAATGTTTAATCATATTGATAGAATATTTGGAATTTTGAAACTTAAATAGGCAGTTAAAGCACTGTGTATAGGTTTCATTCAATACTATTGGGCCACAGGCACTTAGTTTCATTAGATGGTAAAGGCCACAAGTGCCTGTGTAATGCGGTAGGTCTTTTCACCACCGAACACCAGTGACCACCGCACACCGCCGAACACCACCGCACACAGCCGAACACATTAAAATACCATAGAACACACCTAAATGTATTGTATTCATCTTTATTTATGTATGTTACTTACCTTCTGAACGAGGATGAATATGTTTATACATATATATATACATAAATTAATAAGAAATAAAAACAAGAGAACCAAAAAGGCTACGCGGGTTATTCAGTGTGCACCACATTTTTGATGTTATTTCTTCATAGACAGAAAAAATATTACAGTCATTCCTTAATGAAATAAAATACATACAGAAAATTACCAAGTGATAATAAGATATTGCTTAAACTGACTTTTTTGAGTTTGATATCAATTTTCACTGAGTAAAATAGTTAAAAATGACTTTGACTAAGTTCAGAATATTTAACTTCTTCACTTCTTATACAATCATTACAATTGGTTATATAAATAGCACATAGCTGGCGACAGACCACAATTAATTCCTCTATTAGTTCTTTATAACGTTTTGTCATATTAAAAAAATTTTACCTGCTTTTTTTGTCAAATCTTTTGTGTGTGTAATGTACAGTACAAGTCCAAAAATATATCCAACTTTCAAAAAAATTGCATGTTTACATCTTACAAATTTAGCCAATACACATCCATACCCCTGAGAGGGTGATGGAGCGGATTGTTACCCGAGAAAATATTGTGAACCCAGGCAAAGCCAAGGTTGACATTGTCTTTTCCAGGGGTAACAATCTGCTCTATCACCCTCTCAACTATGTGTTATTTAATTTATTAGACTGAATATTCTGAAATAACTATCTACTAACATTCAAATTCAAAGTAATAAACTATAATGTCTTGTACATAACAACCACACATATCTAATAAAGTGCACAACTGATTAAGCATCTCTGTGAAGGTTAATAGAGTATTAGCCATGGGATATAGTAGATTATATCCCTCATATTAACCAATCAAAATCTTGCACTTTGACATAAAGTATAATAATTAAATTCAACACATTTTCAGTTGAATATGCTTTGTCTTAGTTGAGATTATTAGGTAAATACATTCTTTAAGGTGATTAAGAAATTGTTGAGCTAATTTTTATTTCACAATTTACCTAGATGTGTATTCTCCTAACAATGTATGTAAATCTGAATGTCAAATGTTCCCGTGTTTAAAAAAGTCCAATTGGAAATTAAGAAAAGGACAACTACATGTACATGTAAATGTACCACATAGAAGCATATTGAATTACATTATGCACCTGTCCTAAGTCAGGAAACTGATGTTCAATGGTTGTCGTTTGTTGATGTGGTTCATAAGTGTTTCTCGTTTTTTATATAGATTAGACCGTTGTTTTTACTGTTTGAATGGTTTTCCACGTCATTTTTGGTGCCCTTTATGGCTTGCTGTTTGGTGTGAGCCAAGGCTCCGTGTTGAAGACCGTACTTTGACCTATAATGGTTTACTTTTACTAATTGTGACTTGGATGGAGAGTTGTCTCATTGGCACTCATACCACATTTTCTTATGTCTATGTATGAAATCATTTGACAAAAGTAAATTTCAAATTAAGCAGGTACATATGTACATGTAATTCCTGTTGACGTTTTTGACAATAAACAGTTAATTATTATAAAAACACCACATGTTATATCAGGAACATATATGCAATGTATAGTACCCATGTATGTCTCTTTATATACATACTCATCACCATGATTGGCTAATAAAAAAAATCTAAATTTCTTAAGATATCATTAGACCCTCTAATCAACAAATACAAAATGATAAGCGGTTTTTTACTAATCATACACTTTTTGCCCCTTTGGACCAATAGATTTTACAAGGTCAAGCAACACATAAAAGGCATTCCAAAAAATTGTTAACAATGTCTCAGCAACTAAGCATTTTTATGAAAACTTTACTGAACTATATTTTGTACATGGTATGATTGAAAGGATTACATGTCTGTCTGGCTGCCTCTGGCAGGGTTCATCTGACCTTGACCTCATAAATACATTGATCATTAATAATGTTAAGTTTGTGTGATAGTAAAGCCTTCCTATTACAAACTTTCAACATAAATTCAATCACAATAAGTAAAGCAGACGAGACATTTCAGTATGTGCACTCATGTTTTATTGATTTTTCTACTGTAACGAGGACTTCATCCTCTAATACAGAACATGAGGTACATTGAATACATTGAATACCACCAGATGCAAAAAAAATATTTGATGCCATAGTGCTAAAGTGATGTCTGTATGATGTGAACAAGTCAAGTGTGTAATCATTTTCTTCCAATTATTGACAAAAATATTCATTTTCTAAAAAAATATTATTTGAATTGGTGATGAATTGCAATGCAGATGAAATTATTATTTTGTTCATCTGATATCATCGCTACATGTATTGGTGCATACTCAGTTTCTATATCATATATGATTGTAAATTACTGGGCCAGTAAGTTTCTATATCATATACAATGTAAATTACTGGCCAGTATATATTATTTCACTGTCTGTAGCTACATATTTACTAATAATTGATGGTACAAATGTATTTCTGTTGAAAGTCAAATGGAGGTTTTGTTTCATTCTCACATTTGTGTTGGTTAGAGTAATGATAAAGTAAACTCATGATCAACTGTCAAATATGAACTATATGAACTCCGTGTTGAAGACCGTACTTTGACCTATAATGAAATTGAGAATGGAAATGGGGAATATGTGAAAGAGACAACAACCTGGCCAAAGAGCAGATATATGTTATAACAACCAAAGGCCACCAATGGGTCTTCAACCAGTGAGAAAATCCCACACCCGGAGGTGGTCCTCAGCTAGCCTTTTATAAATTGTGACTTGGATGAAGAGTTGTCTCATTGGCACTCATACCACATCTTCTTATATCTATATATGATTCAATTTTTCATATCACAGATAGGCAGGTAAAATGTGAATAGGTCAATAATAAATTTAAGTAGCTAAGATCTGGTGTACATAAAACCTTACTTTTTACGATGACAGTGGTTATATTGGTGCTTCTGTTATTTTTGTTGTTGCTTATTTGTGTGTTAAATTTGTTTGACAAGTACAAAAATGTTTTTCTAGCTATCTCATAATTTTGTGTACTATTCCCCTATTAAAACGCAATTAACTCTCAGATGCCCCTTTGGATGCCACTAAATAGTGAACCATTAACTTGTGATTGTCCAGTATATTTATCATGTTTATATCGAAACTACTAAAATAAGGAAATTCAGGTAACCTTGACATATTAAACAAAGGTTTTTGATTTAAATCTTATACATTTTGTTCACATAAGACTTTTTTGTAGTCTGCAAATGTCACCACTCTAGATCCCATTTTATTCTGTGTAAACCTTTTTGTTTCAAAAGATAAATGCAAGCGGATTTTTGTAACAACATTCGGAATATCTTCTCTACAGAGTGTGCTTAGAATTTGTATAACAATGCTTTGGAAATAATTCGTTTTTATCACATTTTCATGACTTTAGTAAAAACAAGGCATTTTTCCTGTATATTTTATCTAATTGAAAAAAAATCATTGGTGAATTGTTCATAAAAATTGGCACAAATAATCTTCATACATAATAAAGCCAAAAGTCATTTTTAAAACGAGGGTTACATGAACTCGTTTTCAAGGTTTTCAAGATAGATCAGTCTGAATGATAAAAATCAGTCGAAAAATGCATCTTTTCCTGATATGTCACAGTTTGACGTCGTGAAAAATAACATTTTACGATAGCAACGTCATTATCTCCACTGTAACTGTATCGTATGCCCTTAATAACTTACTGTCAGCAAATGTGTTGTATAGGAGTCAAACAACATATTTCTAGCTTCTTTCTGATTGTTTTGTTTAAAAATAAAGTTTTATTCTTATTCAAACACTGGACTATATTTTAACCAGATCGATGCCTTCAATCCAATTGAAGGATTAATTGCCAGGTTATTTTAAGTTCAGTTGCTTTTAGACCCTAGGGAGTCAACATTGCATACCTTATCCCTAAATGACTGGAATTAAAATTTATTTCTATGGTCAATGTAGTTTTACATCATTTAATTTTTTATCTGTAAAAAAAATCAGTTGCATTTGCAGTTTGTTTCAGAATTTATTTTGACGAACAGTGATGGATTGTTTCAATTTTTCTGCAAAATGTAACCTCTTTCCATTGTATAAAGCAGTTGGAAGAAAGATTTTGTTTTGGGATTTCCTGTAGAACAATTAAAAGATATTTTTTAAAATTCTCAGAATGAATACACCATAACTTTAAAAATGTTAAAGTACAATGTATATACACTATTGTGTCTGCACTTGCATTGGTTATTATCTAGTGTTTATAATTTCTATTTGACAAATGTATACATGTTTTGTTGTTTGTAAATCAGACTGTGACTGAAATAATTTAACAGATTCCTAACAAAAATCTTTTTACCACAGGATCAATTTAAGTAATGTTATCACTATAGATTAATTTAAGTAATGTTATCACTATAGATCAATTTACTCTTCCTATTTTAATGTGATGCTGAATCACAACACAGATATTTATGTGATAAATTTGAAATAGATACATCAATGAAGGAAGTTTATTTACCAAACACTCACTACAGTTGTCAGTTTATAATCTTTAGTACCTACCTTATCAGGCAATAATACTTAGAAATGATATAAGTAGCTAATATTTAGAAGTTATTGAGGAAGAAGTAGTTTTTATCAAAAATATTTTTTACATTGTTATGAGTAATTATTAAAAGAAATTTAATTGTAACTGACACCATCACAGTTTAAAAGTACGAGGTATGTACATGGTTAGAATTAACGTGATTATGATTTCCTTAAGATACATGTATATGTAATAATAATTATATTTCTGCATGCCAACATGTTTCCATGTACTATTGATAAAAGAAAATTTGGAGAATGAACCTTAAAGGAAAAAGATACTTCAAATTACAAGTGTACATGTATTGATAGAAAATACATGTATCATTTCTTTCTTCTTTTTTTTTATAAAATTTGCTGTTTTGCAAATGTTTTGTTAATTTCATTTGTATAACATTTGTCCTGTTTTTGTCCCATGTGCATGATGTGTGACATGCTGCTGCAGGGGACATAAAAATATTGGGTGTCTATCCAGGCTTGATAAAGCTCAGAGCTCTCATGTGACAATTTTTGTCAGATTTTTATGGAATTTACATCTACATGTAAGGTTAATATCAGCAATCTATCAGACAAGTTACAAAATCAGTGCCATCAACTATTTTTGAAATAGTCCTGTCACTTGGAGTTATTAATCATATTGAACATAGCATGGTTATAGTGCTCTCATATGTACAATTTTTGTCAGATGAAATTTATATCAAAGGTTTATATCATTAATGTCTCAGTCATGTTCGAAAATCAGTGTTGATTGATTATTTTTTTCAAGAGTTTTGTCACTTAGAAATGTAAAATTCTATATGATAATTACATTGTGATCGCTCTCAAGTGTACAATCCTTGTCAGATATTTATGAAATTTATAACAAAGGTAGCATTGTCTCTGACTAATTTCGAAAATCAGTGCTGATCATCTTTTTTTTAAAGATATGACCACTGGAAATATTAATTATATTGAAAATTGCATTGTTAGTGCTTTCAATTCTACATTCCTCTTAGATATTTATAAAAAGTTAAAAAAAAACAAAACAAAAGTTTAGTTATGCCCTTTAAGAGATAAAATATGTGCAACATGGGGGACTTTGAAACTCGGTTTTTATTTAAATATATTTTATTATTAATTTGTAAAAAACATACCAGTTGTTTTGGTGATATTTAGATTCTAGATTTTGTGTTTCTGTAAAATAACAAGATTTTAAAAATTTCCCAATAATTTATTAAGTTCATTGATTTATTCCTTTTCATGTGTGAAAGGATGGAACTCAAAATAATTTAAGGAATCCAAAAGTGAAAGTTAATTGTCAAACTGCAATTAATGACACCCAGAAAAATTGCACAGTATTTGTTTTCATCGTTAGATTTGTTTTCATCGTTAGATTTATACATTTCAGAATAAAAATGAGGCTGCAATAGATGGAAATTGTGGTAAAATGGCCGCCACGGAACCAGATGAAATTACTATAATTGGTAATGTTGTTTTTTCAATCTGAAGTTACACAGTTATTAATATTTGTTAAGAAGGAAAATATATTAGATAAAAAAACATATATATATGTACTTCCATTACATTTTGTTTTAATGCTGCACATAGTTACAGAATTATTGTGACTTAAAAATATATGATAATTCAGAAATTAAATGTTTCATGTATGATGGAAATGGGTTTTTTGGAACATTTTTTATTTACTTTTTTTCTGTTTCTCTGAAATTTTATGGCTGAAACTGAAAGGAACACTAAATTGCAAAGTTCAGTGTCAAGTTAAAAAAACTTGCTATTAATTTTTGCTTTTATATTTTACAGTGGTTGCTGGAAAAGGACTTCAAGGAAAAAAGCAAGGTATTTAATACATTTCAGTTATATTAGATCATAAAAGTTTGAAACTTCAAAAAACATAATAGATAGGAAAAGTTTTATTTTTAAAACTATTGTTTGTCTTAAAAAAAAAGATCAATAATGATAAAAATTACATCTTGAAATATAAGAAAATATCTTTTGATATAACATATAAAACAGTAAGTGTGTTAAAGCTTCATGTACTATATTATTTTCAGGTCGTCATAAGTTTTCTGTAATATTTGGTGTGGGAAACAGAAAGTACAGAACATGTGTTGTAAAAGATGCTGACGGATGTCCAGAATGGAACGAGGAATCAGTCATGTATGTTCACTTCTACAAAACATAAAATCTACCAAATTCTTCTTTTGTCAAACTTTGAAATACCTTAGTTTATGATATTACTGAATAGTATCGTCACATAAAATGTATAAATATAAAACATGATTAACGTACACTTCCGTAATATTGTGTGAAATTCTAAACCAGTTCATGAAAGATATTATCATAATATTCTTTGAAATTTCTTTAGGTTAATACATATTTGATGGCTATGTCATCGTACATGATGTAGGATTTGATCATTACTACATGTTCCTTCAGGGATACATGTATAGATGATTGGATTCCGTTGATACTATCAAGATATACCGGTATCGGGATATATAGGTATCAATGATGGTGTATTGTAACATACCCTCAAGTCTAACATCAAAATATCTTATTTACCTGATTACAGATTCCATCCTATATTAATGCATGTTTTACATCTGATTGTGTGAATTAGATATTTGTATGATATACAATGTCTGGCGTTTCAGGCTTAGTGAATGATTAACACTATTTAGCTTACAAGATTTGTTTTAAGGACCATATTTCAGTGTAAGGATTTATTTGTTTGAGTAAAATACAACATGTTCTTCAGGATAACAACTTGCCTTAAAAGAATACTATGCTTTTGTTGAAATGTTTTTTTATTGTCTTTTATCTGTGTTACTAAATGTATATATAACATTGTACAAAGTTAGACTTGCAATTTGGAAAGGAAAGGAAAGTTATATACGGAACTTATCAAAAACCAAACATCAACATAAACACAGAGACAAAACCCACTATATTATATAACCTTAAAAAAGGATGAGCACCAAAACCCTTTTTTTTGAGAGATAATTAATAAACAATAACCAGAAAAAACAACTTTAAAAACATTGACGGCCTCCTCATATACTTTTTTTATATTCTATTTTCAATTTGTATTCTCTTTTCACCAAGTATAAATGATTTGGATTTTTGATCTCTTTTTTAAATATCTTCCATGTTCCCATAAAAATCCTATTATTGCACCTGAAATTATAGTGACATACAATGTATCATGACATTTTACATGTATGTGTCTGCAAACTATTGACAATATTTGACCATCTGTTTTATTGCAATTTCTAACATTATAGAAATAAGGAGATATGGTATGATATGATTACCAATGAGGCAACTATCGACCAAAGACCAAAGGCCATGGATGATTATAACCAAGATAACTACAGGTCAATGTTCGGTTTATCAAATCCTCTACGGTATAGCAGGATAGAAGAGACCCTGCTGAAGATTCAAATTCAAAATTCCTTTCATCAGTATTTCGCTTAATTATATTTCTCCAAAACAGTCGCCTTTATCTCATTCAGTCTTTGAGATATACCCCTTGTTTGAGATCGAGAAAGTTATCATTATTGTAGGTTCTATAATAACAGAATTTTGTTGAATTGTTTTGATTGGAAGAAAGAATGCATATTGATCAATCAGAAAGCAACTATCATAAGCCTTTAACATCTTACCAGGTATTTCGATTATCAAGGAACAGAAGTTATTGACAGCATAGATTTTTCAACTTGCCCCTTGGCAGAGTCACTGTAGATTTTAATTGCCATACTGAATTTTGTCTTCAATGGGCAAACGATTATTTCAAACACTGTTAAATTCAACATTTTTCTACATTCTTGTAAAAATTTCTACCTATAAAAGTTTGTAAGCAAAAAATTGTGGATAAGAAAATGTTAATTCATTATAAGTGTTATAGGGGATGTCACAAGTGTATGAGTACTCAAGTATGGTGTAGAACATGCATATGTGAAAAACCAATATTCTGTTTGACTTTTGATGAATAAGCAAGTAGTAATCATATGATGGACATACAGTGTTTGTCGTTGGTTCTTGTCTATCATATTTGTTTTTCCGAAATTGTTTTGTTATAAATTAGGCCGTACATTTTCTTGATTGAATTATATTGTTTCACATTTTTATGTTTGGGCCTTTTATAGCTGACTATACAATATGGGTGTTTCTCATTGTTGAAGGCTGTACAGTTGCCTATAATTACTTACATTGACACTTCATTTACACTCTGGTGGATAGTTGTCTCATTGGCAATCATATGACATCTCATTATTATTATATACAATCCATATTTCTTGTATACTGTTTTGCATTTAGCTGTATATATTACTTGTGTGTCTGATTGATTAATTTTCAATATTCAGCATCAAATATTACATACATGTACATATTCAGGAAAATAACATGTTAATGTCATGAATAAAAAGAGAAGTTATATTATGATTATTTTTTGTAGACAAGTCAACAATGTTGCAGACCAAGTATTCCTTATAGTCACAGAAAAAGAAGATATCTTAGGTCAAATCAACATTCCTGTAACAACGTTGTTAGGACCACCAGGAAGAGTGATGAAGAACCCATTACAATCCCACAAAAAATGTCCTAGTCCCAAAGGAGAACTTATTTACCAGTGCTTTGTCTCAAAGTATAGACCTTCATTTTTCCCAAATTCAAGTACACCCAAACACACTAGTATACCAAATGTATATGATAAACATAGGAATGGTATGACATCATCTCCAATTATGAGACACAAACATGAAAAACGAAGGGGTAGTACGGCTTTACAAACATTAAACAAAAAGTTTTCTAAGTCTATACATGACTTGTTTTCATTTGCAAGAAGTCCAACACAAGACAATGATGATAAGAATGTGTCAAATTTAAGTAATGGGCGTTCAAGCAGTATTGGATCAGGTATGAATAATGCTGGTAAACTACCCATAATTCATAGTGTCACCCCGTCAGATGCATTGATCGATGGTGGAACAAGGGTCACAATCGAAGGGAAAAATCTAGGTTTATCAAAGGCTGATATAATGGAATTATTAATCTGTGAGGTGGATCATGCTGACTATGTAGAGTTTGAATCTTCTTCAAGAATATTTTTAAAGATTAAACCTTCCACGGCAGGAATAGGAGATATAATTTTAGAGACTGAGTCAGGAGGGATAGGAACATTGAAAAATGGTTTTACATATGTTGATCCAAATGCTCCCTCTTCACCCTCAGTGACTGGAGATGAAAGTGATACGAGTAGTTCTAACACAAGATTTTCTATAGGGGATGAAGAACTTAGTAATAATGTGATCACACCAGCCTCACCTAAAGTACCAAAATCACCTAAAGTGAAAATGTGTGTAAGTATTTAAACCTAAACTTAACAGGGTGAAATATGGATAAGTACAATAGTATACATGTAACAGACTTTTGTGTCAGGTCTAAATAATGTTTATTCAAAAAAAGATGTCTGTCATTCAGGTTAAATATTTGGGTTCACCTGATCAAGAAGGTCAGAAAATAAAATATATAAAGTATGAAGACCTTTCAACATAGATTTGTTGTATAAATTTAATGTTAAGTTATCAATTATATTGAAGTCTCTAAAATACTTGTATTATATATAGTTTGACAACAGACATATTTTACTTGTGATTACGATGGTGTATAAAATAAACTCTGTTTGAACATCCAGTGGTGAAATATGTTTTAAAGGTAAATGCATTAACTTAAAATACTCTGAATTTACAATTTGTTTGTAAATTGGCGAAGCACATATATACTTCAACATAAGTGTTTAAAACACATGTAAACTTGACCAGTAAACAGCCTGGAAAATAAACATGTGCCAGGTGAGCTGTCTGTGTATGTAGGAAATCTGTATACACATGTGCCAGGTCAGCTGTCTGTGTATGTAGGAAATCTGTATACACATGTGCCAGGTGAGCTGTCTGTGTATGTAGGAAATCTGTATACACATGTGCCAGGTGAGCTGTCTGTGTATGTAGGAAATCTGTATACACATGTGCCAGGTGAGCTGTCTGTGTATGTAGGAAATCTGTATAAACATGTGTCAGGTGAGCTGTCTGTGTATGTAGGAAATCTGTATACACATGTGCCAGGTGAGCTGTCTGTGTATGTAGGAAATCTGTATACACATGTGCCAGGTGAGCTGTCTGTGTATGTAGTAAATCTGTATACACATGTGCCAGGTGAGCTGTCTGTGTATGTAGGAAATCTGTATAAACATGTGTCAGGTGAGCTGTCTGTGTATGTAGGAACCCTGTATACACATTTGTATTGCAGGATACACCCAAAATGTGAATCTTATTACATGTACATGGCAGGTATTTGAATGCTAATTGACTGATTCTCTTCATTTCAAGCTGTTGGCTACATAATGAAACAGTTGATGTTCATTACTCTAGATGTCGGAAAATGTAAAAATTTTACCATTGCCAATTATGTCCAATAATTGCTCAGGACTGTTAAAAAAACATTTCCATGCCCTTGGTTTGAGGCAAGAATATTTGAAGTTGAAAATCATTTAACCCTTAAACAAATTACTTATATTGTCATACAGTTTCTAGTTCCATGGTACTAGGCACACATGTTACAGAAAAGTCTATCATTTCCCTTGATTTATTCGAAGCAATACTTGTGAACAAATCATGTACATTTAAAAGTTTTTTAAAGAATTTTTCACCAGAATTCTTTTTTTAATTTATTTTAAATCACAATTACTGATCTCAAATCTTTAAACTGACTGCATCTATAAAAAGGACAATTCTTCTTCTAGCATCATGAGCAAAACATCTTACTTTTGTTTGTTTTATTAGTCATTCACTGTTATAAATATTTTAGGTCACATTGCCAGATGTTGATAGAAATAACGATTCAGATGGCAAGTCAAAAAAACATTTTCTCAAACATATCAGAAGGGCAAGTGAAGGTCATGTTCTGTTCCAGTCAAAAGGTCCAGGTAGGAAATTTCTTTTAAGAGTTTATTTTATACATTTGAAGCAAAAATTTATAGGGGAACTTTGTAATCTGAACAATTTTTTTTTACAAAAAATATCATCAGGTGAAAATATGTTCATGACTTTTTATAGTATTTGTACAAATTTGAGCCCTTTATATACCATATAAAATAAACTTTTATCTTCAATTTACAGTTATATCAGTGAAATGATACATTTGACCAACTATGGAAACTGCATTAAAGTGTAAAATCAAGTGCTCTGAAAGGGTAAGAAGCGCCTGATAAAAGGGATACAACTCTCTACAATTTGTAGAAGAGGGACGAAAGATACCAGAGTGGGAATAAAGATTAATTACAAAATGTGGACAATTTTGATCCACATCATAACCAGACTTTTGATTTAAAATTCTTATAGTTAATAAATCATTTTTCATATTTTGACAGTACAAGCAGTAGTTCCACAAGTAAATATTGAGTCACTACAAGCAGAAATTGCTCGCTTAAAAAAGGATAATAAACAGATTGATGTACTAAAAGATGAAATTGAATGTAAGGATAAGTATATAAAATGATATCAGCATTACATCACATATTGATTTCATTTTTTAAGCATCTTTGTCAATAAATACCAAGCAAAAACAATGGTAGATTTCTGAAAGCACCTGTTTCTGGAGTCATCTTCATTGGGTGCAAAGAAACGAAAAAGTTACAAAAGGCAAAATATAAATGTTAGTGGCCTATTAAAACAGAGGAGCCAAAACTGTCTGAGGTCAGTTTTGACTGAAGGAGTTGCTCCTTAACACTATTATATAATTTTTTTATGTTTTGATAATAAACTTTTTTTAGAAGTAAAAAAATGTATGTATTTCTTCTAAAAGTTACAAATTTATGGAGAAGTGCAAAACTCAAATACTTTTTAACATATCAAAACTGTCTTTTTTGTAAAATGATTTATAGAAGTAAAATTAGTTTATATCTGTGACATTTACTTGAGCAGATTGTAATTGAACTATCAGAATTTCCACTCCAGCTGTTAAAAATATTTTTTATTTTACAATCAAGCTTACTTCTTTATGTCATTATGTCAAACTAAGTGATGTATAGGTAACATATGTGAAAAATAATAAAAATGTCACATGAATAGAATATATGAATCAATATATTATAAATTCTCTATCTGATTTAACTTTGATATTATTGTTTACATTAAGAAATACATTTTCATTGGTTTTAGCATATAAGAATACTAAATGTTGTTGAAATTATAATTGAAGTGTTATAATTGGTTATGCAAATTACACTCATAAATGAACTTTTGATTACCTCGTATTCTATATACCAGCTATTTAGTGTAAATTTTTCTGAAGTGTAAATTGTATTATCTATGCATATATTTTTTTAGTGGTTTGACTTTTAAATGTTTTTCTTGATTTAAAAATAAATGTATGTTACAGAAAGGGCATGCTGGTAATTAAAACTGGTATGTTTATAGCAAAAAGTGACAACTCATAAGATGAATAAACGACTTAGAAATTGTGGAAAATACCCAACACATAAATAACTTGATTTAAACTAAAGTACTTTATTTTTTTTCTATTTTTAGCATTAAAAAATGACAAGAAAGATATGAAGGTCTACATTGACAAACTTGTTGCTAAAGTCATTACACATTGTCCGGAAGCTTTGGCTACTGATGATGATATGGAATTCAAATCTAAGTTTGGATAGTGAAATCTAAGCGAAGAAAAAATGGCCTGTGAATCCAGCATTTGTCTGATCAGGGATTTATCTGGAATTTCAATTTACAGTCATGAAAATCCAGTTCAGGAAATCTCATTAGGGAATGATGGTGGACATATTGTCTAATACAAAGGATATATGAAGTGGACTTTTTTTGCACAAAACCATGTTTTTTACACAAATAATTCAACCTGTTATCTATTTTATTATTAAATAATGTGAAATACATCATCATTTAAAATATCTTCAGTTGTTCCTGAATTCCTTTTTTTTCTTTTTTTCAAAGAATTCTTCAATAGACAGGATATATTAGAAAGGTTAGTCAATGTAATTGCTTAACTTCTTGCAAGGCAATTTTTAAATAAGAGATACTAATATGTAATATTAGGGATCATGTTACAAAAATAAGGCTGCATAAGTGATACTATTTAAAGTTTAGTAGGGGGAATATCAAATGATTGTATGTGTGCAAGAATGAAGAAATTAAATGCATATATCTTAAAACCATATTTGTTACCTTGTTTACTGTGATATTGTTATTATTATATTACATTGTGGTTAAATTTTGCAACATAGTAATTGCAGCCTAAACAAATTTGTTATTATTTTAAATTGTCTTTCACAAAAATGCTGTGCGGCATAAACGGACAATGGCATATGAGTGTTGAATACTGTCAATCAACTAATTGTTTCCTAAGACATATAAATTATTATACATTGTCTCTAAATATCAAATTTATTTGTATAGGAATTAGAAACAGATAGAATGCGATGCTATGCCTAGTATTTGTATCCTGTTTCTGAGATGAGTATAAATAATATTTATGTTTTGAGACAATTGTTTTTTTTTTCTGTTTATAATGCAACTTTTAAAACTGTTTAGAATAAAATATTTTGTGTAGAAATGAAGAATTTTGAATTTGAAAAGGAGGACATAGAAATTTCCTAGATTTTTTTCTTTTTTTTTCCGAAATACTTGTTCATCGTTCATTGTAAGGATGAAATTTCACTGTTTTCATTGTGTTTTGTCATGATGTAAGCCTTTCTTAGAGATTGAAATAGTTTAGGAAAATGTTTATAATATTGATTTAATCTCAGCGATTATTGCCATGTGATTGTCAAGTAGTGGTCATGTAATCTTATTGCCTTTTTTGGTAAGCAAATTTCTTATTGAGTAGCTTTTAACAAAACAGTATGAAAGAAATATGATCAGACATTATTTAAAAGAATTTAAAAATTTCTCGTCCCAAAGCCAGTTTTAATATTCTGAGTACATGTTTCAAATTTCAAATATTAAAATACAGACAGAAAAAAAAGCTAATGTCTTGATGATATTATATGCAAAAACCATCTGTAATCTCACCTTTGAAATTATGTGGATAAAGTCTTGGAAAGTTATAATTATTTTGTGCTCTAAGAGTGTCACGAAATAGAAGTTCCTTCATAATATAAGTTCCAAGTGGAAGAAATATTCTGTATTATTATTTCCATTGGAACAAATATTACAGTATGTGTTCCTTACGGAATAAAGGGTATAGAATATTTGTTCCAACAGGAACATATATTATGACTTTGTTTATAACAAAATTTCCAGTGGAACTTCTGTTAGGTGGAACAAATATACGTTGACAAGAGAAGTAACTTCTTAACTGCAATAATTGTTGTTTGCCTAACAATGGAAAAAGGTAGAAGTGGCAATTTATAAAGATCTGATAGAACATTTAAATGAAAATTCATTTTGTAACACAACATTTTTTAAATACGTATGATTATATAATTACACCATTTTCCTTTAAGCAGATACTGGGTCCATTATCTGAACCCACAATTACAGAATGTTGTCAAGTAAGATATTTGTATTCAGCAAAAAAATTATAAGAAATTCCCTGATGATTGCAGTGTGTGTGCCTTTGTTTAAATATGATTATGCATAAATTATTTTTCTATGGTTTTGTAAGAATCATGAATCAACAGAACATTTGCAAAAAAAATTGTTAAAAGTGTGGTTTTTTTTTCACATACATATTGTATATTGATTTTCCTCAATTAATGGGAAAGCAGATCTGTATATGTTTTTGAATAATCATTTTATATTTTATAGAAAACAAATTAACATCAAGCTTTTTGCAAAATTTATTTAGTTTGGATAAACAGAGAACTTGGAACAAAAAAGATGGATTGTTTATGCACCTATGAATTTGCTCATTATTTGGACCAACATTGTAAATGATTTTTGTTAGGCCTAATATTTTTTACATTGATTGATTGTTTTAGTATGTATTATATGGAACTATCATTGTGCTTGCTATTATGCTAATATTTTGTGCTTATATTTTATTGCTATTACGATGCATTTCATGTATGTGGTTTATTGTTGCCATTTTATGCAAATTATATATTTGTACATAAATCGTACAATAATAATACATATCATATATTTTTGCTTTTACATGTTTTATCTGTTTGTTATCAAATTGTTATTTGCATCAAGAAACAAGATCTGAAAAACTGTATTTCTGAAAACTTTTATTCGTTAATTATAGATCTGAAATTTTAGATAAAATTAAACCAGGTTGTTTCTAAAGTTCTGAAGTGTACAGTTCTTTTATTTTTTTATATAAAACAATTTTTTTCCAACAAATTATATGAAGTCATTTTCAGTTGGGTTTTGTAAAGCTATGTGTTTATCTGGACAGGAGTTCAGTCTAAATATACCGGTAAGTGTTGACAACAAAATAAATGGACAGTGTTAAGATTATTTATGACAGAAAAGGTCTGGATTTTTTGTGAATTGAATATAAATGCTTGCTTCATTCCCCAAATGTTTTGGACACAGTTAAAAAAAACTGTTACTTTCAAGGTGAAAACTTTGGATAAATTGGATGAGAAATGATCTCAATATATATGTTTTTTTTAAATTATCATTTTATAATTTACATATGATATGCAGTAATATGTGATTCTGTTCACTATTTCCACAATACTGTTTGTGACTACACTGTGTTGGTGAATGTGTTTACTTTCTTCCACATTGTTATTACTTTCCATTTTTTGATTTTTTAGATTGATGCTTAACAATATTACTTTCCATTTTTTGATTTTTTAGATTGATGCTTAACAATGTTATATTTGGGACCAATTAATAAGATGTGATTTTTAGCTTGATTGCATTGTCAGTGTTCACAATTCTGGTTATGCATTGTAATCAAATTGAAGTAAAAAAGTTTTTAACCAATCAAAGTTAAACCAAATGTGAGTTGTTCATTAGACTTGTTTTCAGCTATGGTATTTTTTTTATCTAAAAAATTCTTGAAGTGCTCAACAGAAGCTTTTCGGAGGAATTATTTTATGAAGGCTGATTTTTTTCCCTCACTTTTTTGTGTTCAGTTATACCAGTGTTTTGTGTTCATTCATACATATGATATGTCCTTGTATAATTTGCTTCTACAGAAATTACTAGGCTCATTTGAATAACTTATATAATGATCAGATTAATAACTATTTATTTATTTAATTTGATATCAACACCATTTTCTTAGAAACATAGACATGAAAGAAAATATACTGTGACATTTTCATAAAATCTAACATCTTTTGATAATTTATCTTGTATATTGGGGTTTTTTCTCACCTGCGACGAAAGGTTCCGAAAGAGAGACATAGGGATTGCTTTTCCAGCGACGGCTCCAGTGTCAACAATTGTTAAGTTTTCTGTTTAAGTTAGTTTGATAGGAACAACTTGTGATAGATCATTGATATTTAATATAAAGTTACATTACTATCAGTTCAAATTAGTTTGATGACATTTTTGAGGCCCTGCCCCTAGGACATGGTCCAGTGACTTTGAATTAATTAGCAATTTTCAATGTTAAATTTTCTGCTTAAGTTAGTTTGATAGGATCTACTTGTGATAGATCAATGATATTTTGTATAAAGTTGCATTACTATCAGTACATATCAGTTTGACAACTATTTTGAGGCCCTGCCCCCTAGGACATGGTCCAGTGACTGAATGAATTTGCAATTTTCAATGTTAAGTTTTTCTGCCTAAGTTATATTGATAGGAACTTCTTACAATAAACAACGATATTTTCTATAAAGTTACATTACTGTCTGAACATTTTAGTTTGTAGACCATTTTCAGGCCCTGCCCACTTGATCATGGTGCAGTGAGCAATGTTGCTGTCCATCAGATTGTTCTTTTTTTTAATTGTATGCCAATAGGTGAGACATATCTCGGTGTCAACAGTTAATTTTCAATTATGATTTGTTCACAAACACCACAGTAAATTATTTTCTATCAGTTGCAAACCTCACAGGTTGAAGTTGATGTTCAAAACTTGAGTAAAAAAAAAAAATTAACTAAAATTTTAATCTTGAAAACTACTTAAGTTAACAGGTGAAATTATATATAATTTACCTATATGGTATATACACTCATCTGTTCTGACACCTGCTTAATATACAAATATTATTAGATTATTATACGATTTCATTTAGTCTTGGATACTGTGCTTTAAGAAAAACATCTCATGTTAACTTTTGTCTTTTTCCTTATTGTGTAAATGGACAATAGTGTAGTGTCTTATACCTTTTTGTGAAAATGGACAACAAATGTGTTGGTCAGCATAAATACATGAGTGTGAAAATGTTGAGTTGTTATGAAGGTTTATAAGTAAGTTGTTTATTATCAGTATCGTATTTATTTTAATTATAGTATATTTAACATGATAATCTTATTTAGCATCTAATGATAATGGTGCTGTATGTACACAGTATTTATATTTCATGTCAGATCTTTTGATCAGGCTGTTTGTGTTTTTTTCTTAATTATAGATGAGTGTTCTAGGTAGGAGAAAAAATACAGTATGTTCATTTAAGTAGGGAATATTTGATTGAAATATACAGAATAACCTCTGGAAAATTCTTGGTAACAGAGACCAATTAAGTTCTTTAAGACCAGGTGTAATGGACGCATAATCCTAAAAAAACATATTGCCCCCCTATTAATATAGAGGGACATAAAATAATTAATTCCACATTACTGGATAACGGGGCAGAAAGAACATTATTTTTACAGATGACATGAATACTTTAAAAAAAATACTTCCAAAAGCATTGTAAATTCAACTTAATATGTCTCAATCCGGATTGAAATGTTATCAACAAATGTGACTTTTCCAATTTTTTTTTTTTTTAAATGAACTGGCTGTTGCCCTAGATACACAAAAGGATAAATTTATTTGATTCCAATCTGAAACCACTGGAACAATCGCTATTAACATCATGATAGTCATCCTCATTGTTTCTGGTAAATGATAGGTGAAAAAACTATTTAATTTGTCCCTATTAAAAATAGCTAAATGTTCTAGAAAGGTTTAAATTTATTTGAAAGGGTTTAAAACTAGGAGAGCCAACTTATATTTATTTACTAACAAGATTTCTTTCATTCTAACTGGAAAATTTAGTAGTGGTCAATAAATTGGATTTGAGAGTGCCATATATGGATGCTTTTAGTTAGTCAGAATCTAATGGTGATAGAACACTTTCTTGGTCCATGATGTGAAAGTCTGGCATTGCAGTCCCTCACTTGTTACCATTGATTCATGGAGATTTTCCAGTATGCAAAAAATTACTACATAATTTTGCTGTTTAGAGTTAAGGCTACCTATGATCATCACCAAAATAATACTTTATCTGAAAGGAAGATTTAAATTCTTTATTTATTCAGACATTGATTATGATGGAATGAGGAGCACAAAGATTTCATTGTTATTTTTGCACACAGATTGTGATTTAAATTTTGAATATGTTAATTTTGTAAAACACATTATTTGCGTTGAGGGTAATGAGATGAAGTTAAAGCTATTGTTTGTTCTATCTTTGTTGATATACCTCATATAAAGTAAATAAACAAATAAACAAATATCAAGTATTTTATTTTTCAATCTCATATTGTCAGTTTTCAGGCGGAAGGTGGTTGTCTCCGGCTTCTTCCACTAATAAAAATTGACCGCCACAATAAAGCCAATAGTGTTGAAAGTGGTGTTAAACACCTATAATCAATCATATTGTCAGATGAAATGCAAGCCTGTTACAATTTCTACCAGTAGTATATTTGTAACTAGTGAGTATGAATAGCATTGTTTACTTATAACATCAAATTAAATTAAATCTATTAGTTTTCATTTTCACTTTTTAAAGAAAAACGCACAAATCTCTAAGTATAATGTGTGGGTTTGGGTTGATTTTAATGTATAAAGAACATTGAAATGTCCCTAGTGTGTTTTCTGCTTCTGTTTTCCTTAATTGCTGTACCCTAATTTATGACGTTTTTACCTATTATGTCTGTTTGTTTTGCTCACACATTGTTTTCAATATAATGGAATTCTATGCGACTGTCATACAAGTGAGAGGTTTCGCTAGCTATAAAACCAGGATTTAACCACCATTTCTACCTATGGAATTGCCTGTACCAAGTCAGGAATTTGATAGTTGTTTTCCATTCGTTAGATGTGTTTGAGCTTTTGATTTTGCATTTTATAAAGGACTTTCCGTTTTGAAAATCACTTTGAGTTCGTCATTTTTGATATTTTACTTTTTTCTCTAATAAGTGAAATGTTGTCCAATACTTTAAATTTAATTTGATGTTATAATTATAAAAATAAGAAGATGTGATATGATTGCCAATGATACAACTCTCCACAAGAGACCAAATGACACAGAAATTAACAATTATAGGTCACAATACAGCATTCAACAATGAGTAAAAATCAGAAAAGAATATACAAATAAATTTAGTTCCATTTTCAGAGGAAATGTAAGAACTAATGTGGCTGCCATCTTTAATGATGGACAGACTGCCTATAAGATAAGGGGTAGAATGCCAACAGAATAAAATCAATTGTCAATTTCTTTAGTTTGATATTCAATAATTTTCATATTAAGTATATTTTGAGATTATGACGTATAGTCGATCATTTACCCTGTTGTTATGATTATTTTGATTTTAGAGTTATGATCCTGTAATACATTATTATATTATACCCCCACTTTAAACAGTTGGGGCTATATTGCATTCATTTTGTCTGTCAGCTTGTCCAACAATTATTTCTGTCACACATTGCTCAGGTCTGATAGAAACTTCTTGTTTGCGGTGGATGTTGAGCAGCCATGCATTATCCTGTTTGGGGTACTTTGAATTTTAAAATATGTTGAATAAACTTCAAATTTTTCGTCACACATCTCTCCAGTACTGCTAGTCAGAAAACTTCATATTTCATCAGCAGCTTGACAGTGAAAGAGATGAAACTTGTTAGGTCTTTTCTGATATGTCTGACACCTATTCCTTTTTGTCGATACTTTGAATATTTCAACATGTTGAATGAACTTTCACACTTTTCTCAAAAAGCATTGGTACAGAATAACTTTATATATAATCAGCAGCTTAGCAGTGATTAGTTGTAACTGTGTAAGTGCTTTTCAAATACTTTGAATTACGAGTGGGGCATGCTAAGCACGACAACACATGCAACTTCTTTTTTTTAGGCCCCTGCCATAGGCAACTTTAAGTGTTATCCTTGACCGTCTGTCCCATTTTTATTTCAGCCCTCTTACTTAAGTTTTACTCATCTAAATTTTATGAAACTTATACACAATGCTAAGAACCAAAACTCGCAGACAGAGTTCAAATTTGTGCAGTGAGTCACTTACTGTTCTAGAGTTATTCCCCTTTTTAACTTGGAAATTTGCAAAATTTGTTCATTTCAGAACTCTTACTCAAGTTTTCGTCATTCAAATTTCATGAAACTCGGTGACACTTACAACACTTAGACAGAGTTTGAATTTGAGCACTGAGCCACTTACCTTTCTAGAGTTATGCCACTTATTATTTGGGAAAATTGCAAAGCTCAAGCTGGGGCATTCCTGTCCTCATACATTCTTCTTTTATTTTTATGCCCCTGCTGTAGCAGTGGGGCATTAAGTTTTACCCTTGTCCGTCTGTACGTACGTCCCAAAATTGGTTTCTGTTCTCTGACTTGAGTTTGCCTCAACCAAATGTTATGAAACTTATACACAATGCTTATTACCACAAAACACAGATCAATTTTGAATTTTTGTGTCGTCACTTTAACCGTTCTAGATATATGCCCCTTTATAAATGGAAAAAATTGCAAATTTTTTAGTTTCTGTTCTCTAACTTAAGTTTGCCTCAACCAAATGTTATGAAACTTATACACAATGCTTATTACCACAAAACACAGATCAATTTTGAATTTTTGTGTCGTCACCTTAACCGTTCTACATATATGCCCCTTTATAAATGGAAAAAATTGCAAATTTTTTAGTTTCTGTTCTCTAACTTAAGTTTGCCTCAACCAAATGTTATGAAACTTATACACAATGCTTTAAACCTAAACTTAACAGAGTGAAATATGGATAAATACAATAGTATACATGTAACAGACTTTTGTGTCAGGTCTAAATAATGTTTATTTAAAAAAAGATGTCTGTCATTCAGGTTAAATATTTGGGTTCACCAGATCAAGAAGGTCAGAAAATAAAATATATACAGTATGAAATACAAAAATATTTTCATCATAAGACCTTTCAACATAGAAACAGACATATTTTACTTGTGATTACGATGGTGTATAAAATAAACTCTGTTTGAACATCCAGTGGTGAAATATGTTTTAAAGGTAAATGCATTAACTTAAAATACTCTGAATTTACAATTTGTTTGTAAATTGGCAAAGCACATATATACTCCAACACAAGTGTTTAAAACACATGTAAACTTGACCAGTAAACAGCCTGGAAAATAAACATGTGCCAGGTGAGCTGTCTGTGTATGTAGGAAATATGTATACACATGTGCCAGGTGAGCTGTTATACCTCATATAAAGTAAATAAACAAATAAACAAATATCAAGTATTTTATTTTCCAATCTCATATTGTCAGTTTTCAGGCGGAAGGTTGGTGGTTGTCTCTGGCTTCTTCCACCAATAAAAATTGACCGCCACAATAAAGCCAATAGTGTTGAAAGTGGTGTTAAACACTAACAATCAATCATATTGTCAGATGAAATGCAAGCCTGTTACAATTTCTACCAGTAGTATATTTGTAACTAGTGAGTATGAATAGCATTGTTTACTTATAACATCAAATTAAATTAAATCTATTAGTTTTCATTTTCACTTTTTAAAGAAAAACGCACAAATCTCTAAGTATAATGTGTGGGTTTGGGTTGATTTTAATGTATAAAGAACATTGAAATGTCCCTAGTGTGTTTTCTGCTTCTGTTTTCCTTAATTGCTGTACCCTAATTTATGACGTTTTTACCTATTATGTCTGTTTGTTTTGCTCACACATTGTTTTCAATATAATGGAATTCTATGCGACTGTCATACAAGTGAGAGGTTTAGCTAGCTATAAAACCAGGATTTAACCACCATTTCTACATATGGAATTGCCTGTACCAAGTCAGGAATTTGATAGTTGTTTTCCATTCGTTAGATGTGTTTGAGCTTTTGATTTTGCATTTTATAAAGGACTTTCCGTTTTGAAAATCACTTTGAGTTCGTTATTTTTGATATTTTACTTTTTTCTCTAATAAGTGAAATGTTGTCCAATACTTTAAATTTAATTTGATGTTATAATTATAAAAATAAGAAGATGTGATATGATTGCCAATGATACAACTCTCCACAAGAGACCAAATGACACAGAAATTAACAATTATAGGTCACAATACGGCATTCAACAATGAGTAAAAATCAGAAAAGAATATACAAATAAATTTAGTTCCATTTTCAGAGGAAATGTAAGAACTAATGTGGCTGCCATCTTTAATGATGGACAGACTGCCTATAAGATAAGGGGTAGAATGCCAACAGAATAAAATCAATTGTCAATTTCTTTAGTTTGATATTCAATAATTTTCATATTAAGTATATTTTGAGATTATGACGTATAGTCGATCATTTACCCTGTTGTTATGATTATTTTGATTTTAGAGTTATGATCCTGTAATACATTATTATATTATACCCCCACTTTAAACTGTTGGGGCTATATTGCATTCATTTTGTCTGTCAGCTTGTCCAACAATTATTTCTGTCACACATTGCTCAGGTCTGATAGAAACTTCTTGTTTGCGGTGGATGTTGAGCAGCCATCCATTATCCTGTTTGGGGTACTTTGAATTTTAAAATATGTTGAATAAACTTCAAATTTTTCGTCACACATCTCTCCAGTACTGCTAGTCAGAAAACTTCATATTTCATCAGCAGCTTGACAGTGAAAGAGATGAAACTTGTTAGGTCTTTTCTGATATGTCTGACACCTATTCCTTTTTGTCGATACTTTGAATATTTCAACATGTTGAATGAACTTTCACACTTTTCTCAAAAAGCATTGGTACAGAATAACTTTATATATAATCAGCAGCTTAGCAGTGATTAGTTGTAATTGTGTAAGTGCTTTTCAAATACTTTGAATTACGAGTGGGGCATGCTAAGCACGACAACACATGCAACTTCTTTTTTTTAGGCCCCTGCCATAGGCAACTTTAAGTGTTATCCTTGACCGTCTGTCCCATTTTTATTTCAGCCCTCTTACTTAAGTTTTACTCATCTAAATTTTATGAAACTTATACACAATGCTAAGAACCAAAACTCGCAGACAGAGTTCAAATTTGTGCAGTGAGTCACTTACTGTTCTAGAGTTATTCCCCTTTTTAACTTGGAAATTTGCAAAATTTGTTCATTTCAGAACTCTTACTCAAGTTTTCGTCATTCAAATTTCATGAAACTCGGTGACACTTACAACACTTAGACAGAGTTTGAATTTGAGCACTGAGCCACTTACCTTTCTAGAGTTATGCCACTTATTATTTGGGAAAATTGCAAAGCTCAAGCTGGGGCATTCCTGTCCTCATACATTCTTCTTTTATTTTTATGCCCCTGCTGTAGCAGTGGGGCATTAAGTTTTACCCTTGTCCGTCTGTACGTACGTCCCAAAATTGGTTTCTGTTCTCTGACTTGAGTTTGCCTCAACCAAATGTTATGAAACTTATACACAATGCTTATTACCACAAAACACAGATCAATTTTGAATTTTTGTGTCGTCACTTTAACCGTTCTAGATATATGCCCCTTTATAAATGGAAAAAATTGCAAAATTTTTAGTTTCTGTTCTCTAACTTAAGTTTGCCTCAACCAAATGTTATGAAACTTATACACAATGCTTATTACCACAAAACACAGATCAATTTTGAATTTTTGTGTCGTCACCTTAACCGTTCTACATATATGCCCCTTTATAAATGGAAAAAATTGCAAATTTTTTAGTTTCTGTTCTCTAACTTAAGTTTGCCTCAACCAAATGTTATGAAACTTATATACAATGCTTTAAACCTAAACTTAACAGAGTGAAATATGGATAAATACAATAGCATACATGTAACAGACTTTTGTGTCAGGTCTAAATAATGTTTATTTAAAAAAAGATGTCTGTCATTCAGGTTAAATATTTGGGTTCACCAGATCAAGAAGGTCAGAAAATAAAATATATACAGTATGAAATACAAAAATATTTTCATCATAAGACCTTTCAACATAGAAACAGACATATTTTACTTGTGATTACGATGGTGTATAAAATAAACTCTGTTTGAACATCCAGTGGTGAAATATGTTTTAAAGGTAAATGCATTAACTTAAAATACTCTGAATTTACAATTTGTTTGTAAATTGGCAAAGCACATATATACTCCAACACAAGTGTTTAAAACACATGTAAACTTGACCAGTAAACAGCCTGGAAAATAAACATGTGCCAGGTGAGCTGTCTGTGTATGTAGGAAATATGTATACACATGTGCCAGGTGAGCTGTTATACCTCATATAAAGTAAATAAACAAATAAACAAATATCAAGTATTTTATTTTCCAATCTCATATTGTCAGTTTTCAGGCGGAAGGTTGGTGGTTGTCTCTGGCTTCTTCCACCAATAAAAATTGACCGCCACAATAAAGCCAATAGTGTTGAAAGTGGTGTTAAACACTAACAATCAATCATATTGTCAGATGAAATGCAAGCCTGTTACAATTTCTACCAGTAGTATATTTGTAACTAGTGAGTATGAATAGCATTGTTTACTTATAACATCAAATTAAATTAAATCTATTAGTTTTCATTTTCACTTTTTAAAGAAAAACGCACAAATCTCTAAGTATAATGTGTGGGTTTGGGTTGATTTTAATGTATAAAGAACATTGAAATGTCCCTAGTGTGTTTTCTGCTTCTGTTTTCCTTAATTGCTGTACCCTAATTTATGACGTTTTTACCTATTATGTCTGTTTGTTTTGCTCACACATTGTTTTCAATATAATGGAATTCTATGCGACTGTCATACAAGTGAGAGGTTTAGCTAGCTATAAAACCAGGATTTAACCACCATTTTCTACATATGGAATTGCCTGTACCAAGTCAGGAAATTTGATAGTTGTTTTCCATTCGTTAGATGTGTTTGAGCTTTTGATTTTGCATTTTATAAAGGACTTTCTGTTTTGAAAATCCCTTTGAGTTCGGTATTTTTGTTATTTTACTTTTTTCTCTAATATTAAAGTGAAAATGTTGTCCAATATTTTAAATTGAATTTGATGTTATAATTATAAAAATAAGAAGATGTGGTATGATTGCCAATGATACAACTCTCCACAAGAGACTAAATCACACAGAAATTAACAATTATAGGTCACAATAGGGCCTTCAACAATGAGTAAAAATCAGAAAAGAATATACAAATAAATTTAGTTCCATTTTCAGAGGAAATGTAAAAACTAATGCGGCTGCCATCTTTAATGATGGACAGATTGCCTATAAGATTAGGGGTAGAATGCCAACAGAATAAAATCAATTGTCAATTTCTTTAGTTTGATATTCAATAATTTTCATATTAAGTAGATTTTGAGATTATGATGTATAGTCGATCATTTACCCTGTTGTTATGATTATATTGATTTTAAAGTTATGATCCTGTAATACACTATTATATTATACCCCACTTTAAACAGTTGGGGCTATATTGCATTCATTTTGTCTGTCAGTTTGTCCAACAATTATTTCTGTCACACATTGCTCAGGTCTGATAGAAACTTCTTGTTTGCGGTGGATGTTGAGCAGCCATCCATTATCCTGTTTGGGGTACTTTGAATTTTAAAATATGTTGAATAAACTTCAAATTTTTCGTCACACATCTCTCCAGTACTGCTAGTCAGAAAACTTCATATTTCATCAGCAGCTTGACAGTGAAAGAGGTGAAACTTGTTAGGTCTTTTCTGATATGTCTGACACCTATTCCTTTTTGTCGATACTTTGAATATTTCAACATGTTGAATGAACTTTCACACTTTTCTCAAAAAGCATTGGTACAGAATAACTTTATATATAATCAGCAGCTTAGCAGTGATTAGTTGTAATTGTGTAAGTGCTTTTCAAATACTTTGAATTACGAGTGGGGCATGCTAAGCACGACAACACATGCAACTTCTTTTTTTTAGGCCCCTGCCATAGGCAACTTTAAGTGTTATCCTTGACCGTCTGTCCCATTTTTATTTCAGCCCTCTTACTTAAGTTTTACTCATCTAAATTTTATGAAACTTATACACAATGCTAAGAACCAAAACTCGCAGACAGAGTTCAAATTTGTGCAGTGAGTCACTTACTGTTCTAGAGTTATTCCCCTTTTTAACTTGGAAATTTGCAAAATTTGTTCATTTCAGAACTCTTACTCAAGTTTTCGTCATTCAAATTTCATGAAACTCGGTGACACTTACAACACTTAGACAGAGTTTGAATTTGAGCACTGAGCCACTTACCTTTCTAGAGTTATGCCACTTATTATTTGGGAAAATTGCAAACCTCAAGCTGGGGCATTCCTGTCCTCATACATTCTTCTTTTATTTTTATGCCCCTGCTGTAGCAGTGGGGCATTAAGTTTTACCCTTGTCCGTCTGTACGTACGTCCCAAAATTGGTTTCTGTTCTCTAACTTAAGTTTGCCTCAACCAAATGTTATGAAACTTATACACAATGCTTTAAACCTAAACTTAACAGAGTGAAATATGGATAAATACAATAGTATACATGTAACAGACTTTTGTGTCAGGTCTAAATAATGTTTATTTAAAAAAAGATGTCTGTCATTCAGGTTAAATATTTGGGTTCACCAGATCAAGAAGGTCAGAAAATAAAATATATACAGTATGAAATACAAAAATATTTTCATCATAAGACCTTTCAACATAGAAACAGACATATTTTACTTGTGATTACGATGGTGTATAAAATAAACTCTGTTTGAACATCCAGTGGTGAAATATGTTTTAAAGGTAAATGCATTAACTTAAAATACTCTGAATTTACAATTTGTTTGTAAATTGGCAAAGCACATATATACTCCAACACAAGTGTTTAAAACACATGTAAACTTGACCAGTAAACAGCCTGGAAAATAAACATGTGCCAGGTGAGCTGTCTGTGTATGTAGGAAATATGTATACACATGTGCCAGGTGAGCTGTTATACCTCATATAAAGTAAATAAACAAATAAACAAATATCAAGTATTTTATTTTCCAATCTCATATTGTCAGTTTTCAGGCGGAAGGTTGGTGGTTGTCTCTGGCTTCTTCCACCAATAAAAATTGACCGCCACAATAAAGCCAATAGTGTTGAAAGTGGTGTTAAACACTAACAATCAATCATATTGTCAGATGAAATGCAAGCCTGTTACAATTTCTACCAGTAGTATATTTGTAACTAGTGAGTATGAATAGCATTGTTTACTTATAACATCAAATTAAATTAAATCTATTAGTTTTCATTTTCACTTTTTAAAGAAAAACGCACAAATCTCTAAGTATAATGTGTGGGTTTGGGTTGATTTTAATGTATAAAGAACATTGAAATGTCCCTAGTGTGTTTTCTGCTTCTGTTTTCCTTAATTGCTGTACCCTAATTTATGACGTTTTTACCTATTATGTCTGTTTGTTTTGCTCACACATTGTTTTCAATATAATGGAATTCTATGCGACTGTCATACAAGTGAGAGGTTTAGCTAGCTATAAAACCAGGATTTAACCACCATTTTCTACATATGGAATTGCCTGTACCAAGTCAGGAAATTTGATAGTTGTTTTCCATTCGTTAGATGTGTTTGAGCTTTTGATTTTGCATTTTATAAAGGACTTTCTGTTTTGAAAATCCCTTTGAGTTCGGTATTTTTGTTATTTTACTTTTTTTCTCTAATATTAAAGTGAAAATGTTGTCCAATATTTTAAATTGAATTTGATGTTATAATTATAAAAATAAGAAGATGTGGTATGATTGCCAATGATACAACTCTCCACAAGAGACTAAATCACACAGAAATTAACAATTATAGGTCACAATAGGGCCTTCAACAATGAGTAAAAATCAGAAAAGAATATACAAATAAATTTAGTTCCATTTTCAGAGGAAATGTAAAAACTAATGCGGCTGCCATCTTTAATGATGGACAGATTGCCTATAAGATTAGGGGTAGAATGCCAACAGAATAAAATCAATTGTCAATTTCTTTAGTTTGATATTCAATAATTTTCATATTAAGTAGATTTTGAGATTATGATGTATAGTCGATAATTTACCCTGTTGTTATGATTATATTGATTTTAAAGTTATGATCCTGTAATACACTATTATATTATACCCCACTTTAAACAGTTGGGGCTATATTGCATTCATTTTGTCTGTCAGTTTGTCCAACAATTATTTCTGTCACACATTGCTCAGGTCTGATAGAAACTTCTTGTTTGCGGTGGATGTTAAACAGCCATCCATCATCCTGTTTGCGGTACTTTGAATTTTAAAATATTTTGAATAAACTTCAAATTTTTCATCACACATCTCTCCAGTATTGCTAGTCAGAAAACTTCATATTTCATCAGCAGCTTGACAGTGAAAGAGGTGAAACTTGTTAGGTCTTTTCTGATATGTCTGACACCTATTCATTTTTGTCGATACTTTGAATATTTCAACATGTTGAATGTACTTTCACACTTTTCTCAAAAAGCATTGGTACAGAATAACTTTATATATAATCAGCAGCTTAGCAGTGATTAGTTGTAATTGTGTAAGTGCTTTTCAGATACTTTGAATTAAGAGTGGGGCATGCTTAGCACGACAACAGATGCAACTTTCTTTTTTTTAGGCCCCTGCCATAGGCAACATTAAGTGTTATCCTTGAGCGTCCGTCCCATTTTTATTTTAGCCCTCTTACTTAAGTTTTACTCATCCAAATTTTATGAAACTTATACACAATGCCAAGAATCAAAACTCGCTGACAGAGTTCAAATTTATGCAGTGAGTCACTTACTGTTCTAGAGTTATTCCCCTTTATAACTTGGAAATCTGCAAATTTGTTCATTTCCGAACTCTCACTCAAGTTTTCCTCATTCAAATTTCATGAAACTCAAACACTAACAACACTTAGACAGAGTTTGAATTTGAGCACTGAGCAACTTACCTTTCTAGAGTTATGCCCTTATTAATTGGGAAAATTGCAAAGCTTGAGCTGGGGCATTCGTGTCCTCATACATTCTTCTTTTATTTTTATGCCCTTGTCCGTCTCTAACTTGAGTTTGCCTCAACCAAATGTTATGAAACTTATACAAAATGCTAATTACCATAAAATACAGATCAAGTTTGAATTTTGGTGGCGTCACTCTAACCGTTCTAGAGTTATGTCCCTTTATAAATGGAAACATTGCAAAATTTTTAGTTTTCGTTCTCTAACTTAAGTTTGCCTCAACCAAATTTTATGAAACATATACACAATGCTTATTACCACAAAATAAAGATCAAGTTTGAATTTTGGTGGGGTCACTTTAACCATTCTTGAGTTATGCCCTTTATAAATGGAAAAAAAATGCAAAATTTTTAGTTTCCGTTCTGTAACTTAAGTTTGCCCCAACCAAACATTATGAAACCTATACACAATACTTATAACCTTAAAACTCAGATCAAGTACAAATTTGGGTAGCGTCACTTTTATCGTTCTTGAGTTATTTCCCTTTATAATGGTGTATGCAAGCGGTGGCATCATCTGTGTCCATGGGGACATATTCTCCATTTATTATTACAAGTTTTCCTGTCAGTCTAAGATGGCAAGTAACATATCAAACATTATTTCAGGCAATTGAACTCAAACTTATCTATAAATAAGAAAATGTGGTATGAGTGCTAATGAGACAACTCTCCATCCAAGTCACAATGTAAAAAAGTAAACAATTATAGGTCTAAGTACAGCCTTCAATACAGAGTCTTGGCTCACACCGAAGAGCAAGCTATAAAGGGCCCCAAAATAACTAGTGTAAAAACAATTCAAACAGGAAAACCAACGGTCTAATCTATATAAAATACGAGAAACAAGAAACACTATGAACCACACCAATAAACAAAAACCACTGAACAACAGGCTCCTGACTTAGGACAGGTGCATACAAATGCAGTTGGTTTAAACATTTTAAGAAGGGCCAACCTTCACCCTAACCTGAAACAGTTGTGTAACATTACAACATAAAAAGACACACTATAAAATATCAATTGAAAAGGCTTAACTTGATCAAAAAGACATAAACAAAAACATGTTAACATACACTGAACGCATAAGTTTGATCTATGACATAACATAAATATAATATTAATAAAAAAGATATAGGAACAATGTCAAAAAGACAACTGTCATATTTTCTTCTTCTGTGATAGAATACTTGAGGTTCCCTGTATACATTGTATCTACACTGCACATGTACTTAATATGAATCAGTTGGGGAAACTATCCTTAAAGTTGTTTGAATGTATTTGTCATAATGCTGTGTATAACTTTCTTTCATAGATTTTGGCTCAAATCCATTCAGTGGTTTTGGAAGATTAGATCCTGATATTTCAATGAAAACAGAAATTTCAGAATCTTCAATCATACTAAATTCTCATCTTTGAAACACTGTATGCGAATGCAGAAATCAAATATAAAATATAAAATTGAATTAAATATTTTCAGTAGGTTAAAGATATAGATTGCAGAATTTAAAGCTTGGACAGATGAACAAATGGACATGTTGAATTGCTCCTAGTATTATTTGATAATCATATGAACCATACATAATATTAATTTAATATGTGAAACAGTTCTGTATTTACAGAGCTATAACAATTGTATCATACTTCATTAGCACATTTAGATCATTTGTTTTTATACGACTGCACTTTTTTTTGCGTCCGCATTATGTTAAAGCGATGTTCAAAGACATTTTGGTTCGCAGACAATAACTTGAGTATAAGTGTATGGATCTCTATGAGATTTAAGCACAAGGTTCCATACCACTCAAGGATGGTTGGAATTGTTTTTGGGGGGTATTGTCCTAACTTTTTGTAATTAGGGGCCAAAAAAGGTCAGTGTCACTGGTTCATAGAAAATAAATTGGTTCGCAGACAATAACTTTAGTATAAGAGTATGGATCTGTATGAAATTTTAGCACAAGGTTCCATACCACAATAGAAGGGTTGGATTTCAATTTGGAGGTTATTGTTGTAGCTGCTTTGTAATTAGGGGCCAGAAAGAGGCCAAAAACAATTATTTGTCTGGTTTTAAGACAATAACTTGAGTATAAGTGTATATATCTCTATTAAATGTAAGCACATGGTCCCACACCACAATAGCAAGGTTAGGATTAATTTTGGGGGTTATTGTCATATCTGTTTAGGAATAAGGGGCCAAAAAGGGCCTAAAAAAACAATTATTTGTCTGGTTCACAGACAATAACTTGAGTAAAAGTGCATGGATCTCTATTACCACAAGGTTCCATACTTCAAAAGGAAAGTTGGGATTGATTTTGGGGGTCTTGGTCCAAACTGTTTAATAACTAGAGGTTGAAAAGGGGCTAAAAAACTAGGATTTTCTGGTTTCTGGTCAATAACTTGAGTATTAGTCTATGGATTGCTATTTAATTTTGCCACAAGGTGTTATACCATGAAAGGAAGTTTAAGATTGATTTTAGGGGTTATGATCCTAACGATTTAGTTAAAAGGGGCCAAAAACAATACTTTTGTAATACTTTGTATAAATTTCTTATTTCTTTAGCAATTATAATGGGGTTTAATTCAAAGTCTTGAATTTTTGGGGTTCTTTAATATGCTGAATCTAAGCGTGTATTTAGATTTTTGATTTTGGGCACAGTATTCTGATGGTCTAAATTGGGGTCCAAAATTGAACTTTTTTTTATTTCATCAAAAAATGAATAATTGGTGGTCAATGATATGCCCAATCTAACAGTGTTTTAGATTTTTGATTTTGGACCTGGTTTTCAAAGTTGGTCCAAATTGGGGTCCAAAATTAAAGTTTGTTTGATTTCATCAAAAATCAAATTATTGGTGTTCTTTGGTGTGCCAAATCTAACCATGTTTTAGAATTTTGTTTTTTGGTCCATTTTTCAAACTGGTCCACATAAAGTTCCAAACGGTAAAAAATTAAACATTGTTTGATTAAAAAAAATAGGAATTATTGGTGTTCTTTGATATGCCCAATCTAACCGTATTTAGATTTTTGTTTTTTGTGCCCAGTTTCCAAGTTGATTCAAATCAAACTTTGTTTGATTTCAACAAAAATTTAATATATGGGGTTCTTTGATATGCTGATTCCAACCATGTATTTAGATATTGGATATTGGACCATAACAAGGCTCTAGCAGAATCCCCCCCCCCTCCACACATCCCTTCTTAATATTTTAGGACAAATTTAATTAATTTATCATTTAGTCATATTTGAAACAACATTCTAATTCTGAGCTGACCAGTCTTTGCAGTTACTCATTAATGTTTTGTGCTTAGCAGCTAAGCAGCAAATACTAATCTTATTTTGTCTTGACTTAGGAACCAGCCACCTCCCACCCTATTTGTTATATAAACAACCTGTTTGTATAAGAATACAATTAATAAGCATGAAAGTAATTACTTTTCTGCTTTCTTTCTTAGTTTTTCATAATGTGAAATCTCCATCTATAACAAAAGCTGTAGTCAGGTAGTTTTTACATTGTTTGGAGTCATTTATGAATATGGATAAGTGTTTTGTATTTACTATTTATTTGTTCATGCACAATTACCACCTAATATCCAGAAAACAAAACATGTGGTATTGTTCAAATAACACACTTATAATTGGAATGACAAATTCATTTGAAAACATTGTGTTTTCTAAGTGGTCTGGCTGATAAGCTGATTTTAAATCCATCTTCATTTTGATGCTATTTCTTGGGGATAACTGTAGGACTGTATTAATGGGGAATGATATTCTGGAAATTGTTTTTTTCATTTTTTTGTAAATTTTTTGAAGAACTTCGTGATAGGTTTATTTGTTATTCTGTATAAATCACTTTTCAGAAAGCTATATATATAAATATATATATTTCTTATATGGGTGAAGCAAACTCCTTTAAAAACTTAGCTCATATTGTCCATTAATAAATAAATTGATTAAATTCTTGGTGTACTTTGATATGCTGAATCTGTCCAAATCAGGGTCCAAAAAATGAATATATGGGGTTCTTTGATATGCTGAATCAAACCTTGTATTTAGATTATGGATTTTTAGGACCCTATCAAATTGATCCACATTGAGGTCCAAAGCATCCAAAATTAAACTTTTTGTTTGATTTCATCAAAAATTAAATTCTTGGTGTTCTATGATATGCTGAATCTAACCATGTATTAGATTTTGGATATTGGACCAAAATAGGTAAAAGTCCAATTTCAAAATTTTCAGTTCTTTGACCACATTTATTTTATGTAAGAAACCTATGATGTGTCAAATATTTAATCACAGTCCAAATTCAGAGCTGTATCAAGCTTGAATGTAGTGTCCATACTTGTCCTAACTGTTCAGGGTTCGACTTCTGCGGTCGTATCAAGCTACGGTCGGGGGGGGGGGGGGGGGGGGGGGGGGGGGCATTTTATTATCCTTAAAAAGATATTAAGAGTTGATGGTAGATCTTCATTAGTTTCAGTCGCCTGCAATATGCATGAAATAATTGCATAGTGAACTTTAAGAAAGCAAAAATCAATCAATCAGTAGTGTTGGTAACATTTTGTCTAGATTCATCAGATTATTAACTGACATATGTACAGAGACATATATTATTACAGATCATATGTTAACCTCTACTTGGTCTGGGGGACTTTTTGTAATGTTGGGTTACTGTTTCATGAACATTTGCCTCAAATCTTCTTTAGTTTATATTCTAGCAATAAGTGGCTTTATGCCCAAGAAAAGACAAATAATCTGAAGACCTGAATTAAGATGACATATAAATCTTGTGAATTCAAGAAGACCTGAGTTGAGATGACACATAAATCTTATGAATTCAAGAAGACCTGAATTAAGATGACATATGACATATAAATCTTATGAATTCAAGAAGACCTGAATTAAGATGACATATAAATCTTAGGAATTCAAGAAGACCTGAATTAAGATGACACATAAATCTTGTGTATTCAAGAAGACCTGAATTAAGATGACACATAAAACTTATGAGTTCAAGAAGACCTGAATTAAGATGACATATAAAACTTGTGAATTCAAGAAGACTTGAATTAAGATGACATATAAATCTTAGGAATTCAAGAAGACCTGAATTAAGATGACACATAAATCTTGTGAATTCAAGAAGACCTGAATTAAGATGACACATAAATCTTGTGAATTCAAGAAGACCTGAATTAGGATGACACATAAATCTTGTGAATTCAAGAAGACCTGAATTAAGATGACACAAAAAACTTATGCATTCAAGAAGACCTGAATTAAGATGACATATAAAACTTATGAATTCAAGAAGACCTGAATTAAGATGACATATAAATCTTGTGAATTCAAGAAGTCAATGTGTATTGACAAGATAACTCAAAATTGGTTTTATACAGAAATATTTTATTTTCTATTTCATATGAAATAATGATTGTGCTTTACAGCATCATGTATAACAAAAATTCATTTATCCTGATATATAGTCTGTGTTGCACAATACTTTTACCCAGACTTTCTTTAGACAGAACGTCTATGCAGTGTTATTCAATTTTTTCAACCTAATTTAATTAATAGTTATTCAAACCTCTTTACACAATACAGTACTAATAATTTATAAATAAATTTGACTGGTTACTGAAAGAGCCAATCAGTTTTCTTGGAAAAATATCTATTAACATTTGATCACATGCAAAAAATTAATCTCAGCATTGTGATGTCTGCTTGGCACATATTTTTACAAAATTTGGAAAAAATAGGGGGTGCTGATAAGTAAAACATGTATTCAGATTTACTTAAAAAATCAAGCAGGAACATCTTTAACATTCATTTGTTTTCAATTTAAAAGGCTCTCACAAACATGTGAAAACGTTGAGCCTAAATACCAACCTTTATTTCACATGATGCTTAAAATTATCTTATTTCTTTAAGAATATATCATCTTCTGCTAGACCCTATCTGTTCTAACCTTTGTATTTATTTACATTGTATATCAGATTTATCAAAATAAAATAGTGCTATAACTAGAAATTTAATGATCTATCTATTGACCTTACATAATTATTAGTATGTAGTAAATAGTATCTAAGAGAATGTTGGTTTATAAGTTATAAGGTAAGTCAATCATAGTAATAATTGAAGAAACATATCATTTATTAGTGTATTGTGCACAATTTTTTGTTTACACTGTAGAGAATTAGAAGAAAAAACAAAACACATCCCTGATGCAAAAAAAAAAACAAGTAAAAATTTATTATTGCTGCTTAACGATAATAAAGCAAATCTACCTACATTAAATAAACAAACCACTAATTACCTACAGATGATAGTACTAAACCTTAACAGAAACTTAATTTTCATATTTGCATGTGTCAACCTATTAGTAAATATGATACAAAATATTTCCAAATAATGCATAAAAATAAAAAGGAATAGGTTATATCAATAAACAACATATGTGTTAGCTTGAAAAACAACTGTCTCAAAATGTGTAGCCATTCAATAAAAAAATTCTGAATTGCATGTTTATTACTGAATGCAAAAATTTGAAAATGTGTCCACCTAAAACTTAAGTCCACATTTCAATTATTTGATGGAGACAGTATTGATAAATAAAGAGGATGGTTTATATAGACATGAAAAATTGCAATATCTGTTATTGAAATTTTGTGTCAATACTAATTGAAATATGAGGTAATTTACATACTGTTTAACAGTAGCAAATAATCATTAAACAAATGCAATTATATTGTGATGAAAACATCTAAACTGACATGCAATCAAACAAATATAAAACAAAAATATGTTACAAGTCTTAAATAAGATTCAGTAATTCAAAAAATTCAATCAAAGCTGTGTTATGTAAAATTTATCTAGTGATAGTAAATGTTTACACAATGCAAGGGTTTTAAACGAATGTAGTCGTCACCTACATGTTTAGTACAATACAGCAATATGTGAACATATGGAATTATGTCACTCCTATAGCACCTAGCAAATTAAACCAGATACCAAAGTTGTACACCCATTCTCATTCTGTACCATTCTCTCTCTCTCTCTCTCTGTTTCTCTCTCTCTATCACAATAAAACTTTGATACCTTCAACACTATTACTCTTCTAATTCAATTTTTAAACCAGCTAAGACAAAATATGAGGTAAATCTCTGTATGAAACCCCGGTTTTATACTAAGCTGAAAAAATTCTTAGTATTTATAAGAAATACATTTTTTTAATCAATGATCTATGTCTGCTTTTAGTTCATACAGAAATATCACAGAAGTTCCTATTTCATTACATTTTAACATTATTTGTACTTCCGAATATTTTTTTTAATATACAAATCTAATTTTTATTTATGGTAAAATAGAAAGCAGTTGTCCCTCTATTTTGAATATCACTCAAGCTTCTAATCAACATGGATAATGATTTAATCTGTTCATGATCTTGTGAATGTTTTAAGTCTGTATCATTCTACTCATCTCATGCAAGCTATAACAATGACTAACAATAAACTGAGAAAACTTAAGATATTGTGTGCTATCCATCTTCTTTTGGAGGCGTAAACCAGCCTATAATAATAAAAATTAAAAAACTCATATTAGTATTTTAAATCTTTGTATCAACTTATTTATGTATTTATAAATGTTTTAATAAACACATGTATTTGTTAGGACATTTATCATATAATTAAGGAGTACTCAGTACTGGTCATTGAGTATTTCACAAGTTAAAATAAGTAGTTAGAACTGTAACGGTAAATCAATGTTTTATTATGTTTTATTTGACGCTTGCTTTCTGACAGTCCAGTCCGGTTATTTCTGCTTCGATATGGCCAAACATACAGAAGAAAGTCTACTATGCAGGACGACTTGCTGCCTGATAAAAGTAGAGATGGTACAACCAGATCATCTTCTGATAGAGATTTACATGACACTTTCTCACTATATACAAACTGTAGTTCAGTGATTGTCGTTGTTTCATGTCCATCATATTTGTTTTTCGTAAATTGTTTTGTTATAATTAGGCCATTAGTTTTCTCATATGTTCATGTTTCATATTTTTCATGCCAGGGCCTTTTATAGATGACCATACAGTATGGGTTTTTTTCATTGTTGAAGGCCATACGGTTGCCTATAATTGCTTACATCCACTTCATTTGAACTTTGGTGGATAGTTGTCTCATTGGCAATCATAAGACATCTCCTTATTTTTATATTTTCATGGATGAGTACATTGATTATGTTGAATACAAGTTGGTACAAGAACAAGACACAATGTCGAAGAAGATAAAAGAAAAAGTTTCCATCAAGTTCAAACATGAACAAAACAGAATCCAGTTCAGGTTTAATTAGGAAACTGAAATATAAATAGCTATTGATGAGAAGTAGTAAATCTCATAACATGAACCAGTGTGTTCCATCCATGCACCTTTATCATCCTATGTATGAAATAACTTCAAAATTATTTTTTTTAATTGAATTAATTTTTTATAGATTCCTTACCATTTTTTTCATGTATCTGAACTAAAGATTTGAAAGACTGTTGGGCTCTTGCAAGACTGTATTGGTTCTGAAAGAAAGGAAAGGAAAATAAAATGTCTAATTCACCATCACCAATTTTGTTCTAATGATCATTTTACTTTACTGTGTCATTCCTATGACTTGGTGTTATGAGGAAATATCTTAAGCTATTCCTGTAATCAAGTGGCAACACAAGTCATAATATTTTCAATTTCATACTGGTAAAAGTGTTTTAATATGGCTGAAAATTGTTTTTCTTTTGTAATTAGTCACGTAATTATTTTGTGTTTTATGATTAAATGTCTAAAATCATGTAGTTTTAAAGGGGCAAATTTGCACACATGAATATTGCCTAGAAAAGAAAACCATATGTTGGACTTGTGAAAAGTCTTTATTTTTTCTACATCATTAAATTAAGTTAAATTTTTTTAAATCAAAATTGCTGAATAAGGTATGAAAAAATGAAGTGAATCATTTGAACTTGGATCAATAGTCTTCTGTCAGGTGTGAACACAGCTTAAAGTGATCAGATATCATGAGGAGGCTCTTTCAGATAATACAAAAATGAGATACAGTTTTACCAATAGAAAACACCCAAAAATGCAATTTCTGACAAAAGGGTGTTGGAAATGCATGATCTTTATAAATTTCGGCTGAATTATCGATTTGTATTTCACTGATTTCTATTTAAAATTGGACATGACTGACCAATGTGACCATTGCCAGGTCGTTGTATTCAACAGATGCATTAAAGTTAAACTTTTAAGAAAACCAAGGTGAGTCAATCTCCTGGAGACCAAGTTTATCAATTACTTATTTCAAGGTGTTTTACCAAACAATCATGGTTTTCTTTACAAATTAAAAACTGATCCTCATGAAATTCTTCAATGTATAAAAAGTAAATTAATATGTCTATATAAATATTTTTCAAATAACAACATTATAACATTTCTAACCTTGGGTGCTCCAAACTGAATTCGAGCTTTCCCTTTGACAAGTGTGGCTGATATCTGTAGTATGACAGATTCTATATTGTAGGCACTACTCCAACCCTGTAATAATTGTTTCAAAACAATTTATCATCTTTATGCAAACACTTCATAATAAATAATTTTTACATTATACACAAACCTGATATTCTCTTTTGCTTTTATGATATTACAAGCCAAGCAAATGGCTGGCAAATAGTGGGGAAATAATTTATTACTAAAGTCGTGGGGAAAAGCAATAGTTTATTGGTGTAAATTAATACGTTTAAGTATTAAATTTCCTAGTTTATGAAATATAAAACCCACAAGAAATTATAAGCTTTTGATGACAATACTATTATAGTCATTGTTGTTGTTAAATATGAACAGCTAACTCCCACAGCAGTAAAACCTTTTCCATACTGAATAAAATGCTTCGCTGGGGCGCAGCTTGATACGACCGCAGAGGTCGAACCCTGACATTTGGGGCAAGTATGGACACAACATTCAAGCTTGATACAGCTCTGAATTTGGATTGTTATTAAATATTTGACACAGCATAGGTTTTTGACACAGAAAGAATGTGGTCTAAGATCTTGATTTTTTTTTAATTTACCTATTATGGTCCAATGTCCAAAATCAAAATACATGGTTAGATTCAGCATATCAAAGAACCCCATAAATTCATTTTTTGTTAAAATCAAACAAAGTTTAATTTTGGACCCCAACTTGGACAAACTTGAAAACTGGGCCCATAATCAAAAATCTAAACACATGTTTAGATTCAGCATATCAAAGAACCCCAAGAATTCAATTTTTGCTAAAATCAAACTAAGTTTAATTTTGGACCCTTTGGACCTTAATGTAGACCAATTTAAAAAACGGGACTTAAAATTAAAAATCTAAATACACGGTTAGATTTGGAATATCAAAGAACCCCAATAATTCAATTTTTTGATGAAATCAATCAAAGTTTAATTTTGGACCCTTTTGACCTCAATATGAACCAATTTGATAGTGGGGCCTACAAATAAAAAATCTAAATACATGGTTAGATTCAGCATATCAAAGAATCTCATATATTCAATTTTTGTTGAAATCAAACAAAGTTTAATTTTGGACCCCAATTTGGACCAACTTGAAAACTGGGCCCATAATCAAAAATCTAAATACATGTTTAGATTCAGCATATCAAAGAACCCCATATATTCAATTTTTGTTGAAATCGAACAAAGTTTAAATACTGGACCCTATCTTGGACCAACTTGAAAACTGGGCCCATAATCAAAAATCTAAACACATGTTTAGATTCAACATATCAAAGAACCCCTAGAATTCAATTTTTATTAAAATCAAACTAAGTTTAATTTTGGACCCTTTGGACCTTAATGTAGACCAATTTAAAAAACAGGACCCAAAATTAAAAATATAAATACACAGTTAGATTTGGAATATCAAAGAACCCCAAAAATTCAATTTTAGATGAAATCAAACAAAGTTTAATTTTGGACCCTTTTGACCTCAATATGAACCAATTTCATAACGGGGTCCACAAATAAAAAATCTAAATACATGGTTAGATTCAGCATATCAAAGAACCCCATATATTCAATTTTTGTTGAAATCAAACAAAGTTTAATTTTGGACCCTAATTAGGACCAACTTGAAAACTGGGCCAAAAATCAAAAATCTAAATACATGTTTAGATTCAGCATATCAAAGAACCTCATATATTCAATTTTTGCTAAAATCAAACAAAGTTTAATTTTGGACCCTTTGGACCTTAATGTAGACCAATTTAAAAAACGGGACTTAAAATTAAAAATCTAAATACACGGTTAGATTTGGAATATCAAAGAACCCCAATAATTCAATTTTTTGATGAAATCAATCAAAGTTTAATTTTGGACCCTTTTGACCTCAATATGAACCAATTTGATAGTGGGGCCTACAAATAAAAAATCTAAATACATGGTTAGATTCAGCATATCAAAGAACCTCATATATTCAATTTTTGTTGAAATCAAACAAAGTTTAATTTTGGACCCCAATTTGGACCAACTTGAAAACTGGGCCCATAATCAAAAATCTAAATACATGTTTAGATTCAGCATATCAAAGAACCCCATATATTCAATTTTTGTTGAAATCGAACAAAGTTTAAATACTGGACCCTATCTTGGACCAACTTGAAAACTGGGCCCATAATCAAAAATCTAAACACATGTTTAGATTCAACATATCAAAGAACCCCTAGAATTCAATTTTTATTAAAATCAAACTAAGTTTAATTTTGGACCCTTTGGACCTTAATGTAGACCAATTTAAAAAACAGGACCCAAAATTAAAAATCTAAATACACTGTTAGATTCGGCATAACAAATAAATAAATGTGATCAAAGATTTTACAAATCTAATGCGCCATACTGTGCAATTAAAGATTACTTCTTGAAATTTTTCAATATTTGAAATTTGAAAAAAAAAAAATATTTGAAGAATAATTCTTTTTTATTTCTGAAATCTGAAATGAGAAAAAATTGACCCCCGACAATTTCTTTTTATCCCCCCCCCCTTTTTTCCCCCAAAAAATTCTTTCCCTCAAGATATGGTCATAATCTCAATTCAAATTTCCAATGGAGTTGGCAACCATAATTACCCATTTAAATTTACCATAGTGCTAACTTAATCTATTTTATAATAGAATTAAAAATATAGTGTCAAATCTTTCATATGGAATTTTTTGTAAAAAAAAAAGATGCAACATTTGCAGATATTTTTACTGGTCTTCCTTTATAAATATGCATTTCTTTAAACATAATTTAAAAGCAGTGTAAGGGAAGTAACCAAAACGTTGTATTTGGATTACCTCCCTTACACTGTTTTAAATTATCTTTATTGTTCATTAACCATTACTTTATACATAATTTAAAAGCAGTGTAAGGGAGATAATTTCAATGATGTATTTGATTTATCTCCCTTACACTGCTTTAAATTATGTTTTGTACTAAAGTATTTGTCCATTAACCAGGACAACCTTGTTTTTCCCCCTTTTTTGCCCCTAATTCCTAAACGGTTTGAGCCATAACCCCCCAAAGCAAATCCTAACCATCCCTTTGTGGTATGGAAACTTGTAGTATAATTTCAGAGAGATCCATACACCGTTCCACAGTTATTGTCTGGAAACTAGAAAATGCTTATTTTTGGCCCCTTTTTGGCCCCTAATTCCTTAACTGTTGGTACCATAACCCCCAAAATCAATCCCAACCTTCCTTTTGTGGTATTCAACCTTATGGTAAAATTTCAAAAAGATCCATTCACTTAAACTAAAGTTAGAGTGCGAAAACCAATGTGTCTTCGGACGACGACGCCGGACGACGACGACGCCGACGACGCCAACGTCATACCAATATACGACCACAAAATTTTTTTGCGGTCGTATAATAATATTGGTTATGGCATGAAAATTGTATCAAGTAGAATATTAAATTGCAGTATTTTGCAAGTGCAATTGATACTAGAAGAGGGATAGTATTAACAAATATTGGTTCAATAACCCTTTTATTGTATGGAAAAACTTACAAAAATAAAATCATGTGCAGCGAACTTCAACATCCCCTTTTGCAGTGATACTGCAAATAATGGTTGCTAATGTTTGGTTATGTTTTACAGGGGTTACTGCTATAAACAATAATGTCCTATATTTTTTCTTTTCAATATGATTTGAACACTTTTTTTTATTTTATGGGAATATAATTTTAATTATATGCACATATTGATTTTTTTTTGGACATGTCTGATAAATCCAGTGTTTTATTGGTGTAAGTGCCTATGCATCATATACCTGTCTATTGAGAAGATCCATACATATATTGCTCAACCACCAAGGACATTGATTGATTGATAGATTGGTGTTTAATGCCATTCTCAGCATTTTTGTGCTATTTTGTGGCAGTCAATTTTAATTAAAGGAGGCTGGAGTGCACTGAGAGAACCACCAACCTTGTATATAAAAGCTGACAATCCTAGTCAATTAAGATTGAGGTCAATTGCAAATGCCACCAAGGACATAACCACCTTGTACTACAGGGGTAACAAGTCTTTCAAAGGGTGGCTCACACGGGAAATTATCATACCTGTCTAGTAAGAAGCTCCATACATATTGCTTCATTACCGAAGACATAATCACCTTGTTATACAGGGGTAACAACTCTTACAAATGGTGGCTCACACAGGAAATTATCATACCTGTCTAGTGAGAAGCTCCATACATATTGCTCCACCACCGAGGACATAACCACCTTGTAATACAGGGGTAACAACTCTTACAAAGGGTGGCTCACAGGGAAAATTATCCTGAAAAAAAGAAAAAAAGATTAAAACCTCAAGTTACCATTGGACATTAGGCAAGTAACAATCAATAAATCAAAACTAAAATAATCATTCTTTTAATACCATATTCTGTGATACTAGTTTGTGGAGGTATAAGTAATAGAAACGGTTGTGTTTTTAAGTTGGATTCCATCTGTTTTAACTTTTTGTTTTGTGTAATTGTACCCATATTAAACATACTGTTTGTGTCTATCTATAAAAGATAATACTTTATAAGTGCCAACTATTTTGAGCAATTACTATAATACATGTACTGTATTCAAACTAAATTTGTTTGTTAGAGCTAATTTCCTTATGCTTGTAGAATAAGACTTTGGTTGCCTTGCTTGCTTTGTTTGTATAGATGTCTGCTCAAGCATTGTAATTAAGATTATCTTCAAACAATAGAAATTGGTGGAGTTAAACCTGTATACTTTTATATTTAGATTCCTCACCTCCAGGAAATCAACCAATCAAATTGAAGTATAATGTATACAGGTTTAACTCCACCCATTTGTATTGTTTGAAGATAATCTTAATTACAATGCTTGAGCAAACATTAATACAAACAAAGCAAGCAAGCCAACCAAAGTCTCAATCTACAAGCATTAGGGAATTAGCTCTAAAAATTGACAATATACAGGTTTTTCACATATTCTAAATATGCACTGAATTCAGGATCCTTTTTATCTGCTTTTAAGTCTCAATACTTACTTTATAAGTAAAGTTTAATAATATATGATCTCTTCCCATTTTTTCCTTATAACTTTCAAGATCTCCATGAAGTGTGCTATCAGGATCAACCCTGTTGTAAATATATAAAACTTTATGACAAATTCAAAGATTTATTTATTAAAAATAGATACATTCAATGACTATTATTTTCACTGATTTTTAAAACTTTTAAAAACAAAACCTAAAAAAAATAGAATGAAATATCTAGAGATTTAATATTATTAAATTCTTTAAAATTATTAAATAAAAGAACAGAGTTCCAATGTCCCCAGCATTGCACATATTCTATCTATCCAAGGTACAAGGGCAATAACTAAAAAAAGTACTAGTTTTTTAGTTCTTTAAAACTTTTAATATCTTATTAAAAAATGAAGGCTTTAGAGCAAATGCAATATGATTTCCAATATAATTAATATTTCCAAGGGGCACAACTCATTAAAAATATTTGATCAGCATTCATTTTCAAAAATGTCAAAGACAACCGTGATATAAACCTCAGATATAAGTTTCATAAAATTCTGGCAATAATTGTACACATATAAACGTTGACGATGCAATTTGCCATATAATCAATATTTCCAAAGGGGATAACTCTTTAGAAGTTATTGATTGTCACTGATTTTCAAACTTGTCAAAGACATTGCAAATATAAACCTATGATTTAAGTTTCATAAAACTCTAGCAAGAAGCGTACAAATGAGAGCTCTAACAATGCACATTTCCATATATTTGTTGTTTCCAAGGGACATAACTCTTTTAAAAATAATTGATCGGCACTGATTTCCTAACTCGTCCAAGACATTGCTGAAATAAACCTATGATATGTTTTATAAAAATCTGGCAAGAATTGAACACATGAGAGTGTTAACAATGCAATTTTCCATATAATTAAAGTTTCCAAGGGGCACAACTCTTTTAAAAATAAATGATTAGCACTGATTTTCGAATTTGTCCAAGACATTGCTGATATAAACCTATGATATAAGTTTTATAAAAATCAGCCAAGAATTGTACATGTTAGAGCTAACAAGAATGGAAGAACGGATGGACAGACGGACGGACGACCAGTGTTTCTATGTCACCCGCAACGCATTGCACTGGGACAAAAAAAAACATGGACTTTTTTAAAAGAGAGTCATATTAGAATAATAAGGTTACCAATTCCTTCGTCAATAAAATTGTTTTTTAACCAGTATGAAAATATACGATTGAACAGTTGTTGTTAAACCAGATAAAACAAATTAATGTCAATTCATCAAAGTTTTACTTACTTTCTTAATTTAATACTCCATTCATAGAGGCTGTCATTGACTAGATCTACTGAATAAATACCTGTTAAAAGAATTAAATTTTAATGTTTTATATTTTTTAAATTAAAACATCAGAAAAAGACACCATACAACATATCACATTTAAGCTGCTGACCTGATATGAAGAACTGGAAAAAAGTGTGACAAAAATATTAAGTTCATTCATCATATTAAAAATTTAAAGTATTGGCAAACAGGAAGAAGGTGTCTGACAGTTCTGAAACACAAAACACGAGCTATTGACCAAACATCAAGCCATTTTGTACAATAGTACCCAAGAAAATATTTGTTAGACAAATGGAGAGACAAGGTAATTGCAAATATGAGACAGTGCAGATATCTATTTTCCCTTTAAAGGCAAAGTATACCTAATTGTGTGGTATTTATTATTGAATATTTGTATGCATATGATATAAATATAGAAAAAATGATATATGCAGTAAACTAAAAATTTGTGAAATATGTTGTATAGAATGTATGAGAGAAGGGAAAAATGTGCTTTTTTCAAAAATCTACCCACAGAATTTGTTGAAAAATGATATAGTATTGCTGTAAACATTTACCTTTTTTATAACTATCAGACCTATATATATCTCTCAGTTCTTTCATAAGTCTGTCTGTAGCTAAAACAGAACCACTGACTGATCCCTGAAAATAGTAAAGCAACTAATGGTTAAACAGAACAAAACTAGACATCATTGAGATGGGAGCCATCTCTGTAGGCCCCACTGTGAATAACTTGTGGTAAAAAATTTGTATCTTTACCATAGAACATGGGGTTGTCAACTGAAACCAAAGTTTTTTACTTCGACCTTTGACCTAGGAAGTTGTATATACATTATGACACACCCTCTGGTGGCAGTTAATATACATGTCAAGTATAAACTTTGAAATCATAACGTTCTCAAGATATAGAGCGGACACGATCTTTACCATAGGACATGGGGTTGTCAATTGAAACCAGTTTTTTACCTTGACCTTTGACCTAGGAAGTTGTACATACATTATGACTGGTTAATATACATGTCAAGTATAAACTTTGAAATCATAACGGTTCTCAAGATATGGAGAGGACAAGATCTTTACCATAGGACATGGGGTTGTCAACTGAAACCAAAGTTTTTTACCTTGATCTTTGACCTAGGAAGTTGTACAAACATTATGACACACCCTCTGGTGTTAGTTAATATACATGTCAAGTATAAAGTATGAAATTATAACATTTCTCTAGATAAAGAGCGGACACAATTTGTTACAGATGGATCAACGGACAGACAGATGGACGGACAGACTGATCACTATAGGGCGACACACCATTCCACGGGGCCCTAACAAGTGAAACTGCGAGCTACTGCTCACTGATGATACCCCATTCGGCAACTGGATAATTTTAATAGTGTAAAAATATGTAAGTGTTAGGTAAACAGGAAGTTGTTGAGTGATGAATATGAAAAAGCACCACACTGTATAGCTGACTTATATAAACCCTGAAACCAAATTTCAGAAATCCTTATGATGTAGTTCCTGAGAAAGATGCGATGAAAAATATTCATGGGACTGATGGACAGACTGACAGACAGATAGAGGTAAAACAGTATACCCCCACTTTTTTAAAGCAGGGGTATAACAAATATAAAATAAATGAAGAATGTGTCCATCAATTTTCAATTTACAAAGGACTAACATGAGAAGGGTGAAAGTAAAGCTATCCAAATTCGAATTTGATTAATAACTTCTGGTTGAGGCAAACAAAAGTTAGAGTGGAAACGGCAAATTTAGCAATTTTCTAATTTATAACTTGACAACAGTGAAATTGACACAATCCAAATTCGAACAGGATTTCAATTTCATCTTTTTTTTTAATTTTCATCTTTATAATTTTTTCATTCAAGTTTTACGTTTTTGAGGCCAAAAGAATCATTTAAGCATGGTGTGGTGATCTCCTGTTGCATTCCATGTATTTCATGGATTGGAGCAAATACAAACACAGTTATGCAGAAGAAGGTTTATAAATACATGATACAAAATCCCTAAACCTAAGTGCTGTTACAGCTGTTAGACTTTAACAGTGACCTTTTTCATCCTACTTACTTTTAGGAATCCCAAATGTGTTAGTATCCCAGAAAGGGGGACATTTTACAGGGTTTCTGCTAGGACTTTGAGGGCTTAAGTCACTTTTGGGCAAGATAAAACTCAACCTAGTTTTGTGTACCAGCTAGGGATCAAGGACATATATTACTAGCTATGCATATACCTAAGTCCTTCAAGGACTAGGATCTTTGAAGACCTTAGGCATGGTTCAAATGTTTGCAGTTACTGCATGATTTGACTGATGTAATGCTTAAATATGAAGATTAGAACAGGGATCTGGAAATCTAGTTCACAATTTCACTTGTTATTTTCAGGGGACATTCCTGATCAACAAAAGTTGGGTGCCTCTTTTTAAAACCACAGCATAATTGAACTTGTAATGACTATTTCACTGCAAAATCATTATTCTTGTTAATACATTTAAATCGATATTTGGAATTCATTTCTTTAAAGTTGGAAACAAGGATTTGTATCAATCCTTATTGGAACGATTCTTATGACTAAATTGAAAATTAATCGAGAAAAGATCACGTTTACTTTCAATTTTTTCAACCAAATAAAAAGGGGAAGTGACAAGTGGATAATAAATTCAGAATGAATCCGGATTCATCTACGGATTAGTTCGTGTTTAACAAAAGGCAGGAAATTATCATTTTTTTAAAATTAAGTTGATTTGTAAGAAATATATATTTGTCTCTTTCGTTTAATTTGATACTACATGATTTTGTATTTTATGTTTAAGTGTCTATATATTTATATGAATACTTTCACACATGCGCAGTACATATTAAAGGAAGCAACTGTTTGACTCGTGAAATGAAATGACGTTTTGAATAAAATTCCATCTTTTTAATCGAAATTGTCGTAAGGTTTTGATGAAAAATTATATCAAATATGACGAAAATATGTTCATATGCAAAACTACGACAAACGAACTGCAAAATATGATTGTTGGAAAATAAAGCGCCAACTGTCTGGGGGCAAACAATCTTGTTCAAATGACGAAGCTACGATAAACGAACTGCAAATTGTGGTCGTTTGACAAATATTCAAATGCAGACTGACTGATTTTACTGGGATTAATAATTATGATGGTCAATTATGAGGTTTATTAATAATTAACAGATATGTGACCCATCTGATGGCAATCAGTGGATTACCTGTAATCACAACTTTTAACACCTGTTTGTAAACGTTAATTAACTTAAGGGTCATAAACTTGTCAGAAATATGAAGACAGGTAGAATTATAGTATTTTCATGCGGAAATATTTTTACACTTTCCAAATTTAAGTGACGAAATTGATTTGAAATACTGTCGTCATTTTGAAAACAGTTTTGTAAATGACGAGCGCTAGCAAAATCACTTTTTTAAAAGTGTTCAAATATCAAAAATTATCCATTTTTCAGAAACAAGCACATTTATCAAAAATATGATTGCATATGAAGAAGAGCAATATTTTATTTTCTGTGTTAGAAATCTCGATTTTATAGTGCTACAAAACTCTAAAAATGATTAAAAAGACTGGTTTATGGTAATGTGTTGTTTTACTCATAACTAAAGTGTCGTTTTTACTCATATACTCATATACAAAATATTCTAATACAATCTCAAATATGCTTGACATAAAAATCAAAGTGCTTGTGAGCACTGAAGGGTAAAGATTGCTTTCATTTTGCAATTTTGTGAATTTAAAATGAGACACTGAATGGTATTTCACTGGACGTTAAGCAACCAACAATCAATCATTGAATGGTATTTAGCTAAATTTTAGTTGGAGTTATCTTTCTTTGTTCATGATTGTACATTTCTAGTTAAACCTATTTTGATCACACATTCATACATGTAAATTTTAATAAAGAAAATTCTTCTTTATAAGTATGATTATTTAAATACACATCATATTGTAACTTGAATATCTAAGTATAGCATATCATTAATAAATTGCTTGACATTGACTGGATATGATCTAAAGACTCCACTATTTTGGTTGAACTATGAAAGGTAGTGATAAACCTTAAAAATTTATAGAGCTTATATGCAGTCATGTACTGACACAAAATAAGCTACATGAAAACATAAAGACAGAAACTATCTTTAAAAACAATAATTGTCAGACTTAATATTGTCAAGTTAACATAATTATTTTTTTCTTTGATCAATGCTGCCTGAGCACTTTTTGTTTTGAGGTTAAAAAAATATTCCTATCAAAGAATCTATGTAACTATCTTTTAGTGCAAACTCTATAAATATTACTACTTATAAATTGGAGTTTTTTCTATTTGTAAGACACTGGACTCATTTGCAAACATAAATTATTTGTCATCATGACACATGTAATAATGGATGGTCACATGGCACATGTAAATACTGTATACTTCTCAAAGGTCAAACTTTGTTTGTCTGAACTTTTGATTACCTGTAAATAATCTTTTCGTTGATTCTGCTTTAACTTCTCTAGGATGACAATGTTCTCTGTATCAATACCATCAACATTTTCTTTAAATTTACTCTCACTTCAAAAAATATAAAATTAGCACTATGAAGATAATTCACAAAGCATCAATTAGATCTATGAAAATTTATGAAAAATCAAACATGAGAATTATAGCCTGAATTTTTACAGACAAATATTTTGATTCACCTGGCTGAACACTATTAAATTGTACTGATATAAATTTTCAATCATGATTTCATTATTACACAAACAACAATTTGAATCTTTCTATCAAAAAAAGTTTTAAGACTTTTCTTAAAAGAACATTAGCTACAAATCAAACAAATAGACTGTTAACACAGTGAAATGTCTTGCCTGTTGGCAGAAAATTCAGAAAAGACAATCTGATGGACAGCAACATTACTATTACTAAATAATTCAAAGTCGCTGGACCATGAACTAAGGGGCAGGGCCTGGAAATGGTAAACAAACTTAGATGTACTGATAGTAATGCAACTTAATAGAAAATATCATTGTCTATCATAAGTAGTTCCTATCAAACTAACTTGAACTTAATATTGAAATTTAGTAATTAATTGAAAGTCATTGGAACAAAACCTACGGGGACAGGGACTTGCAATAGTCATCAAACTGATATGTAATCCACTTTTTTACAAAATATCATTGATCTATCACAAGTAGTTCCTATCAAATTGACTTAAGCAAAAAACCTAACATTAAAAATTGCTAATTAATTCAAAGTCACTGGAACATGACCTAGAGGGCAGGGCCTCCAAATAGTCCTGAAACTGATATGTACTTATAGTAATGCAACTTTATAAAAAATATCATTGATCTAACACAAGTTGTTCCTTTCAAACTGACTGAGGCAGAAAACTTAACTATTGTTGAAGCCAGGAAAGCAACACCTATATCTTTTGTCGTCACATGAATTGAAACATGATGTTTTTTTCAAACATCTATAACAGCTGAAGTTATAAAAAAAATTTCCCTATTAGCAGTCAGTTTTGTTCAAAATAAGCTAAATAAATGGGGAATGTGTCCATGGGACACAGATGATGCCCCCACTTGCATATCATATGAAATTATAAAGGGATATAACTGAAGAACAATAAAAGTGACGCTACCAAAATTTGTACTTGATCTGAGTTTTGAGGTAATAAGTATTGTGTATAAGTCTCATAACATTTGGTTGCGGCTAACTTAAGTTAGAGAACAGAAACGAAAAATTCAGCAATGTAAACAGGCATAACTCTAGAACGGTAAAAGTGACATCAAAATTCAAACTTTATCTGTATTTTGTGGTAATAAAGTTAGAGAACGGAAGCCAACTTTGGGACGTACAGACGGACAAGGACAAAACTTAATGCCCCCTCCGCTACAGCGGGGGCATAATTAGATGGCATCTAGTCTAAAATATGCACAAAATGTTGATACATTATAATTAATCCATGCATTGTTTATTGTTTCTTTTGGACTTTTTATAACTTGAATATACGTTTTAGTGTATTTTAAATCAAATATTTGTGTCAAATCAGTGAACATGAATTTGACAGCTAATGCCCCTTTAAGTCATTCTTACTGATGTGTGTCATCTTCCATTGCCATAAAATCTTCATCATCATCTTCATCTGAACTTTCATGTGCCTTTACTACCACAGGTTCCTGCAAAATATGATTATGTGTGTGTGTGCCATATAATTTATACATTTACATCAGTTACTGGGTAATCTTAATAGAAAGAACTTTGAAAAATTTTTACTTCAAAGGAATTTTCCAACAACATTTAACATTTTAAAATGCAGAAAACCATGAAAATCTTTTAAATGAAATGCCAATATAATTTTTTCTGTAGGATAGGTTTTAGCATTTTTGGGCAGAAGCCTGTAGTTCAGTGGTTGTCATTGGTACATGTCTGTCATATTTGTTTTTCATAAATTGTTTTGTTATAAATTAGGCTGTTAGTTTTATCAATTGATTTGTTTCATATTTTTTATGTCGGGGCCTTTTATAGCCGACTATACAGTATGGGTTTTCTCATTGTTGAAGGCTGTAGGGTTGCCTATAATTGCTTACATCCACTTCATTTGAACTTTGGAGGATGGTTGTCTCATTGGCAATAATCATACCACATCTCCTTATTTTTATAAAGTAAATCTTTTATTATCTGCAAAAGACATATCATGGGTATACGTAATAATGACAATAACTATTCTGAGACTGGTCAACCAAGCATACCTGAAGACATATCATGAGTAACCCGGACTAACCTTTTCTAAGACTGGTCCACCAAGCATACCAAGAGAATCAGGCAATGGAATATGATGTACTGTACATAGTTCCTGTATCAGTATCTTCACCTGATTTATTATCTGAAATGTTTGACAATATATTTAATATTAAAGAATGGCTGCGTAGAATTGTAATTTCATTCTTTTGGGAGAAATAAACTGTTAACACAGAAATATGTCTCGCATTTTTGTTATTTTGATAGTAAAATGCAAATGTTGAAATTAAAATAGCAATACTTTAACATGTAAGTTATGCAAAATATTCAGTCAATGAACCAGGACTGAAGGTACAGGCCAAACAATCTCCATGGAAATGAGATGTGCCAATGCTAGTACAATTGAATACCAAATATCATTGACCTACCAATATTGGTTCCCCATAAACTGACCTAATCAAAAACTAATACATTGTTGACTACTTCACCAACACCTGAAACAGCATACTTATGTCATGCTTTTTTACATGTATACCATCAATCCAAACCACAAAGATAAATGCAACCTTTCACATGTTTCAATGATGTTCTCCCAAGGGCCTTATTGCACCATGGTGCTATATTTTTTTATCATGGTTCCATCTGAAAACAAAACACCATCTGAAAAAGATTCATAAATAAATTGTATTATAAATGTAATAAGGTCCTAATGTACCTGAAACTTTCAGACTTACTCCATAATTATTGGATGTTGTTTCACTTATGCTTTCAATTGTTGAGCTGATATTCTGATCTTCATCTTCACTGAACCATATAGGAGGTGACTGTGGATAAGACTCCTAAAAAAATACTGCATACATAAAATATAACCAAAATACAACATGGGATTCTGATCACAGTAAAAATTGTCAGTTACTCTACATTGTACAGTTCGAGTTTCTTTGTCTTTAACCATCATTGGACAGACAATACTTCATTCAATCAGGACAATATAACTTACATATTTACATCATGTGTACATGTAGCATACAGGCTGACCCCAGATGCATCTTCTTGATATACCAGCATTGTAAGGTAACTGTCAAAACTCCTTAACTACTCTTATCTAAATCGACATCACCACTACTTGTATTGCATATATGTACACAAATCAGAACCTGTTAGTAATAGCATATGTATATGCTAAAGAGATCAGAAACAGAAGATAATACATAATAAGTGCATTATACATGTACTGCTATTTTCAGTTTTGAAATTCACTTGATCTGTGTATCCTGCACATTTACAAATGTGCATGTTAGGGCAGTGGATATAGTTTCAAGATAGATAACTATTAATACATGTATGAGTGTTCATCTTGTTACACATTGACTTCTTATTCACAGAATCTAAACAAAGGATTTACCATTTGAAAAATAGAACATTGCACAAAATACTGATCATCATTACCTATTGAATGAGTTACAAAAGCATAAGGGTTTTGTTGTTTACAAATGAAACATAAATCAAATCTGTGTATTTTGTCAGAGTTGTCTACATTTGCACTAAATTTTGATGGTGGTAGGAGACATTTAAATATTTTGCTATAAAAAACAGAAAACCAAAAATTTTAATTTAAAGCCTCCTTTTTGATAATTATATAAGTTAAATAAAAGTTAATGAAAAGGCGATCTTCTTCAGACTTTGTTACAAATCCTCTAGAAGAAAAGTGTTCACAAAACATATTCAGACAGTACGCTATGCATATGAATGTTTACCAAGACTTATATTACTTCTGAATCCTACGGGGATTTCTCTTTCTGAAACTGATAAGAAGCTTGTTTGGTTGCAAATTTAAAGATTGGCCTTGCATAAAACTATACACCTGTATGCTCTAAAACTGAGCATCAATAGAGGATTGGTTTTTAGTCTGGTGAACAAGCATTCTAAGAGTATTGCATGGCAATACATAGTCCCCTACCGGCTAAAAATTAATTGTACTGGAACAAAATGCTAACTTGATCTATAACTTGTCATGGTGTAAACTATATAACAAATATCAAGTCAATATCTTCAAGCATGACGAAAAAAAGTGCAGAAAACTGATTATTTGAGTGAATTTTCAAAGTCCAAGGACCATAACTCTGCACAAAATCATCAGACCGGAACAAAATTTGAACTTGATTTGTAACTTGTCATGATAAAACAATATACCAAATTTCAAATCAATATCTTCAAGCATGAAGAAAATAAAATGCTCCGCAGGGCGCAGCTTGATACGACCGCAGAGGTTGAACCCTGAACAGTTGGGGCAAGTATGGACACAACATTCAAGCTTGATACAGCTCTGAATTTGGATTGTGATTAAATATTTGACACAGCATAGGTTTCTGACACAGAATGAATGTGGTCTAAGAACTTAAAAATTTTAAATTGGACATTCACCTATTATGGTCCAATATCCAAAATCTAAATACATGGTTAGATTCAGCATATCAAAGAACCCCAAGAATTCAATTTTTGATGAAATCAAACAAAGTTTAATTTTGGACCCTTTTGACCTCAATGTGGACAAAGTTGATAACGGGGCCCAAAAATCAAAAATCTAAATACATGGTTAAATTCAGCATATCAAAGAACCCCATATATTCAATTTTTGTTGAAATCAAACAAAGTTTAATTTTGGACCCCGATTTGGACCAACTTGAAAACTGGGCCCATAATCAAAAATCTAAATACATGTTTAGATTCAGCATATCAAAGAACCCTAAAAATTCAGTTTTTGTTAAAATCAAACTAAGTTTAATTTTGGACCCTTTGGACCTTAATGTAGACCAATTTGAAAACGGAACCAAAAATTAAGAATCTAAATACACGGTTAGATTCGGCATATCAAAGAACCCCAATAATTCAATTTTTGATGAAATCAAACAAAGTTAAATTTTGGACCCTTTGGACCTCAATGTGGACCAATTTAAAAACGGGGCCCAAAAACCCAAAAACCTTATACACGGTTAGATTCAGCATATTAAAGAACCCCAAGAATTCAAGAATAAAACCCCATGGAAATTGATCAAGAAATAAGCAATTTATACGAAGTATCTTCTTTTGCACAATACTGTGCAATTGAATATTTCTTGCTATTGCGCAATACTGTACAATTGACAATTTCTTGCTATTGCGCAATATTGTGCTATTGGATATTTCTTACTATTGCGCAATACTGTGCAATTGAAGATTTCTTGCTATTGCGCAATACTGTGCAATTGAAGATTTCTTGCTATTGTGCAATACTGTGCAATTGAAAATTTCTTGCTATTGCACAATACTTATTATATAATAATTTACACATCCTGTTTGGTGTGTATCTCCTACCATAACATTATTATTTGCTTTTAAATATTAATCAGAAATAACCAACTTAAAATGGAAAATTTTAAAAGAAAAAAAAAAGGAAAAAAAGAAAAAAAAGTAAAAAAAAATCCCCCCCCCCAAATTTTTTGAACCCCCTTATGATTCATCACCCCCAAACTCAATCCCAGCCTTCCCTTTGTGGTATGGTACCTTGCAGTACAATTTCAGAGAGATCCATACACTTGAACACAAGTTATTGTCTGGAAACTAGAAAAATGCTTATTTTTGGCCCCTTTTTGGCCCCCAATTCCTAAACGTTTCGGGCAATTACCCCCAAACTCAATTCCAGCTTTCCCTTTGTGATATGGAACCTTGTAGTACAATTTCAGAAATATCCAAACACTTACACACAAGTTATTGTCATGAAACTAGAAAAATGCTTGTTTTTTGCCCCTTTTTTGGCCCCTAATTCCTAAAATTTTGAGGCAATTACCCCCAAAATCAATTACAGCCTTCCCTTTGTGATATGGAACCTTGTGGTACAATGTCAGAGAGATCCATACACTTACACACAAGTTATTGTCTGGAAGTTACAAAAATGCTTATTTTTGGCCCCTAATTCCTTAACTGTTGGTACCATAACCCCCAAAATCAATCCCAACCTTCCTTTCTTGGTATTGAACCTTATGGTAAAATTTCATGGAGATCCATTCACTTAAACTAAAGTTAGAGTGCGAAAACCAATGTGTCTTCGGACGACGCCGGACGACGCCAGATGACGACGCCGGACGACGCCAGATGACGACGCCAACGTCATACCATTATACGACCAAAAAATTTTTAATTTTTGCGGTCGTATAAAAAGTGTGGAAAACTGATTTGCCGTACTGACAGAAGGAGACAGACGGATGAAGTGCAAACCTAAAGTCCCCTTCGACTTCGTCGGAAGGGGACTAATAAGCACTACCATGCTAAAAATAGCTTCAACAACATGACAGAAAATGTCTTTTTTTCAGTTTTTATTTTATTCTCTCTCCCTAGAACATCACAGAGAAGCAAATAATGTACAGCAAATTAATATCTGATTACCAAATAGGAGCATACAATTTCCGGCAAATTTGTATACCTGATCACTGAAAAGTATATATAGTGATAAGTAAATGAAACATGCACCAATAACCTTTAAGAGCCATCCAGTAGCAACTGTGTCATATAGAATTTAACAAAATGTCTATTAATTTGTGTTGAATACATATTTTTCACTTTTGAACCCGTTATTCTTCTATAAGCTGAGTCATTCATGAGTCTGTAGTTCTTACCAAAGGAATACAGATTTCACATTTTTTCTGTCATTGTTGGCTACTTCTGATCCATGATTATCGTAAATTTCAATGAGAAAGGAGAAAATTTTTTTAAAAAAAAAGCAACAATCTCCTTATTTTCATATTCATTTTAACATCTGATTTGGAATGGAATGTGTTTTCAATGCAATCAGCATCAAACATTAACATGATTCTGTCCTGATATGAATATAATATTTACCACTGGCCACCCATCAAGCATCATTATTAAATCATAGACAAGTGTAGGTACATGTACCACACGTCCTGCTCTTAATTGACAATTTTTCCAGAGATCTAAAGTCAACAGCAAAATTCCTTAATGAACAATAAGCAGTGAAGATATAAAAACAAACAACTACATGTATCATTGACAAATGGAAAAAACGTTGGTCACTCAAAGTCTGAGTAAAGCATATAAAAAAGCTTTAATATTTATAACTGATATCATTACTGCTCTGAAAAATTGAAATTGCATATTTCAAATGAAATACGACACAAGAATGTGTCCATAGTACATGCATGCCCCACTCGCACCATCATTTTCTATGTTCAGTGGACCGTGAAATTGGGGTCAAAACTCTAATTTGGCTTTAAAATTAGAAAGATCATATCATAGGGAACATGTGTACTAAGTTTCCAGTTGATTGGACTTCAACTTCATCAAAAACTACCTTAACCAAAAACCTTAACCTGAAGCAGGACAGACGGACAAACCAACAGACGCAGAGACCGAAAAAAACATAATGCCCCTAGGTGGGGCATAAAAAAAACATCCCCTGGTAGATCACAAATGGATCTGGAGTTTCTACTTTGCTGTCAACAGGAGATCAGAGAAAAGGCTGATGTGTGTACTGATTGTTATAATCAAGCTCAGCTCTCGATTTGTTTCTTACTTGAAACATGTCAAATTACCATGCTGCTGGATTAGATTTTTAAGTCCTCAACCCTACCCCCTTAATGTTGATCCTTGGAATGACAAATGGTATATTACATTCTAATATCACGTTCTTCAAACCCATGGTAAAATATGAATATATTGTATGTCAGCTGATCGGCAATGTCATGATTTGTTAAGGCTGTTCTGATCATACTCCAATGTCATATGCTTTTATATGAATGAGCCACCTGATGTCAATCAGTGTAAATGACTTCATTGAACAATGAAGATGACTTAGAATATAAGTATTTTACAGGAAAATGCACTGTGGTGAAACTTAAAGTCATCAAAACAAGGAAACATAAACAAACGATGATAAAATTTGTTAAAAGCCATTTTTTTAACATTTAAGTAAGATTATCATTTAAATTCATCCAAACCTATCCAAGTATGTTATTGTAAATAGTTTAAGCATGTCACTAGTTCAGTTTTCTCCATTCTTTTACGTCAATATTTATAGTGTGTTTAATTACGGCAACAGCAAATCTTTGCCTTTACCTAGAGCGCTTCGATCCAAAAGTATTGCCGTAATTGTCCTATTAGAATAGAAATAATTCATGTGGGCTTGAATTATTTCTTAAATATTCAATACAAGCATAGGCCATAGCAGTACTTTAATGACTTAACTAATATTGCGTAGCAATTACTCATGTTACTTGTCTTAGAAAATTTATGACAGGATATACAATTTTCAACATTAATAATAATGGCATCATAAAATATTGTTTGACACTAAGGAAATTGAAACAAGGAAGTTAATGGTCAGCATCCAAAACAAAACATCCTTTGTTTACGTTTTCATTGTGGCAAAAATTAGTACCTTTAGAGTTTACATTCAAAATAAAATAGTTTCGTACCGTTATATTAGCATTTATTCGATGTTTGCTTCCGCTATCATCAATAAAAACGCAATTTATTTCGTCTACTGAAGCTGACAAAATTCTAAAAGATCTGTCACTTTCTTTAGGGAAGGCTCTTTCGAGAAGTTTTATGTCTTGTTTAAGTTTGGTTAGGCATGCCATTCTGTATGTCAAAATGAAAGCACATCACAATACATTCAAAAATGGAAACTTTGTGTTGAAAAGTTTAAACAGACAGTCACAGCATGGTAAATGTACAGCAAAAGAGTTTTCGACTGTCAATCTATGGCGCAGGCTGAAGTGCGCATGTCCTTGAAATTTTAGCTATGACAATGACGGAATGAATGTGTAAAGAATCCGAACTGAAGAAAATGATTTACTCTTTTTAGGGTAACTACTCATTCATTCAGGACATTTAGAAAAAGAAAGAAGTCATAACCGTATATTACACAGTGGCGGATCCAAAAGGGGGGGGGGGGGGGGCTTCCGGGGGTTGGAACCCCCTTTTTTGACGATCAATGCATTTGAAACGGGACATATATATATAGTTGGAACCCCCCTTTATCCTGGGTAGGGACCCCCCCCCCCCCTTTTTTTTATAAATGGCTGGATCCGCCCCTGTTACATATAGGCGGAGCAGGCGTTTACCTCCTCCAACTTTCTGATAAAATACAAAGATTAATTAAAACAATGAACGTGAAGTTGACAATCCGTCTGTGCTATAGTATCATGGCAAATGCTAGTCTATTCGTTCTGCGATTACTATAACCAGAGACATATCTCTGCTATAGCACCTATATGGTAATAGATATTTGCAAATATATAGTAAGACTTACTATACAAATCCTTGATTTAAAGTAAAATTTCTTTATTCAATTAATTTTACTAATCTTCCCACTTTTTAACGTTTTCTTGTTATTATATCTACAAAATTTAACAATAAACAGTAAAAGATTAAGAAATTTTACTATAAATGAATTTGTAAAGAAAATTTAAAAGGGGCCACGGTCCATTCCCCGAGTGCCTGTGTCTGTGATTGGATTTAAACTGTTACTGATTGTGACACGTGTGATGGTTTTTTTTTATAACGGTAATGGCACGTGTATATCTAATTACCCGTGAGGACTTGTAAAAACAATGGACCTTTTTTTATAAATACAAATGGTATGTTGAATACTTGAATATATATTTTGAAATAATAATTAGTTATTGCAATTATGTTCTCGTTCGAATTCGCTTTCCCAAATTTTGAATTATCTAAAATCTCGTCCATGTGATTTTTTAATTCTGAAAATAATATACCCGAATAAATCAACCATAATCATAAAATTTCCTATTGTTGATAATTCTTATTAGGAAAATACCATATATGTGAAATTTCATACCCAAGAAGATACCAAAAACTTTTCATCAATCATATTGGAAATTCATGACCATTTCTGCTTGAAATAAAATACTGATGTCCTCAAAAAGAAACCCCGAAGCAATAGTAATATGCCGGAGAATGGACTCGAAAAAAGAACGACCCCGTATACCAGTACATAGACTTGAACCATACAAAGTAATTTTAAAAGTGTTTGTATGATTGAACACTGTTTTCTTTTTAAAGCTGGGACAAATTGACAAAGTTACCTGGTAGGAATCGGAGTTGGAACACATCATCCAGTTACTATTCTGGAACGAATCATCCAAATACCATTACATCAACACCGGCACCTGTAGCAGGACAAAGTCAAACGTTTAAAAGTAGTGGCGGATGCAGTGAAAAATAACAAAATTGAGAGACTGACCCTGCAAACTTATGTCACCGGGGAATTTGGGTGACTTGTGAGTAGTGTAACAAGAGCCTGACTGAATGGCCTCTTGTTACTGAAACTGTGTGATGCACCTGATCACACAAAGAACGAATGCTCTGAATAGCAATGATAACTCTGGGACTGAAACTCTGGTGAAAACTAACTCTTGAGACTCTGGAACTAGCGATGAATAAATCAATAATTCAGCATGGATACTTTTATTACAGATGGACTGTGTTCAGTGTAAAGTCCTGAGTCCAAATCTTGCTTATCAAAATTATAAACAAGTATTTATGCACAATTGAAATGACAAGAATAAACATAACAAATAACAATTAATTTGAGTAATATTGTTCACTGACAAAGATTAAACTATTTTTAGAACTAAAGAATAAAGTTAATTTACTAATCTTATTATGATATTTTTACATAATTATGAAAAAAGAAAACTGTCAGTAATTAGCTACCAGAGTAAAGCATGTCACTCAATGTCCAAACTGAGAAATAAATACATATCAAAGCATGTTGATTTAAGTCCTGGATATGAAATGTAGATAGAAACGAAAATATAAAATAAGATGAATTATAAAACACTGAGAATGAAAGTCTAAAATATCAAAATTGAGAATTTTATATTAATGTCCTAAACAATAAAATGAAGCTGCTTTTTCCCTGGTCACATATGCCTCTCCTCCCAATTAAGTCCGTCCTCGGACTTAGCACTATCTAAATCGGCCTCCTCTGCGGTTGTTATAGTGTCTGTTGTTATAGTTGGGTCGCTGTTGGTTTTGGCTGGAAGACAACATGTAGTTTTCATGACGAAGGCTATGAAGTTCTTCTGTCAGCTGTTTGATAGAATTTTCATGAAATTGCAGTTTTGAATGAAGGTCTTGTTTGTATTTCATCCGTAAATTCGGTGGAACGTAAATAATAAAGATCATGCACCATTTTCACAGTCTTGTCTTTTTCATTAACCTGATCTTGCAATTCCTGAATTTGACTTTCATATTCTTTGATGTCATTAAGTGACGCACTTTGTTGATTTTGTAGCCGAATGTTATTTAGTTCTTGTTTCAACTGGTCTCTCTCGGATTTAACACTCTCTATATAGTTCAACTGAAATTTTAAGTCCTGGATGTACTGAATTTTTACGTTTTTCTTCTGATAATTCCATTTAGTTCTTTTTAGCACATTTGCAATATCCAAATATTGAACGAAAGCTGAATTTTTCATACCAGAGAACGGTAAGGCTCGGATTATATTTTTGCGCTCGATATAGCTGGTCATTCTAGCTGTATCACGCTCCTTTTCCCTTTGTGCAGTGATCATGGATCTTATTGTGCCGCGGTTATGTATTGCTTTCCAAGAATCTATCTGAGGCTAAGCAGAACCCTGCATTTGTTTAAGTTATTAACGAGGGTGGTGAATGAGGGCGATTGAAAATGCTGGCTCAAAATGAGAGACATCTGAAGGCGTAAAATAAATGAGAGACAATATCTATCGGTTTCGAATCTCAAAAAAAAAACGTCTGTCACTTAAAGTCTGAGTAAAGCATATGAAAAAAGGCTGAACGAAATTAGGATGCTTTAAAATTTATAATTGATATCATTATTGCTCTAGGTAAAAAGAAAGGTTGCGTTCCGAGGTAACTGAAACAATTAAGGAACCAACAGGAGAAGACGGTTACTGGGAGTTCTGTTTTGTGTTAATACATTTTGACTTATTTTGTAAAATGAAAAGCAACGTTTGACGAAAAATTGAAATGGCATATTTCAAATGAAATACGAAAAAAAAACCTCCCCCCGGTAGATCACAGAATGAGTTTCTACTTTGTTGTCAGCAGGAGGTCAGGGAAAAGAGGCTGATGAGTGTAGTGATTCTTAAAATCAAGCTTAGCTCTCGATTTGTGTTGATATATTTACAAAGAGATGATGTTCAGTGACAGAAGATTTCTGTGTAGTCGTTGAACTTGTACACTGATGCCGAAACAATTTCGCACATTTTGTTGGCAAATCTTCGTAATTGAGGGTTCGATATAACATAGTTAAGAGGGCAAGGGTACAGTGGTTGTTCAACAATGTCCGGTAAAGTTTCTAGAGTAGAAACTCTCTTACTGAAGAATTGTCAAAAAATACAAATCAACGCTGCAGAGTTTCGTAATTTAAATAGTTGTTGTACTCGCATACAAACGGCGTTTTCGGTTGCACTCAAAGATGTTGCATGTGATTTTGTGGAAGAGCTAGTCTTTTGGTTGATACAATAATATGAACGGTACCAATTTTACTGCTCCATTTGCTTATTTAGACAATAAATGTCTCTTCAGTGATGTGCGATGCCAAAATATTTGAAAATCCAAAAATTTATTAAGACAATTGAAGAGCTTTTAAGCCAAGAAGACAAATAATATAGCCAAAGCCGGACAAGGAATCAGAGCTTTGCATGAGGGAGATATATTCCTTAACTTAAAATACTTTCCAAAATTGTGTAACACTAGTTTTAATAACACTATCGGATGTTCATGCCAGTACCGAAATACTCCATCCTGGGCTCGCGATACCCTCGGGGACTTACAGTCCACCAGCAGAGGTATCGACTCAGTAGTAGTAATAATAAAGTTCCCAGAGGCGGATTAAGCGGGGCAGGGGGCCCGCACCCCCCCCCCCCCTTTTGTGGGAAAATTTTGGTGGATTATATAGGGAATCACTGAATAATAACTGGAGCGGGCCCCCTCTTAGGCAGTAGGTGGGACCCCACTTATGCAACTTTCTGGATCCGCCACTGGTTCCAATTGTACTGCATCAGATGCGCATTTCAACAATAAATGATCTTCAGTGATGCTCGAGGCAAAAATATTTGAAAATCCAAAACTTATTACATATATCATCAATGACCGTTGTGGATAGTAAACTTGAAATTGATAGTAATATAAATGTAAATACATGTCATTACTAGTATATTTGTGTTAATATATCACAGAAAAACGCGAAAATAATTGAAATTAAAAAAAATAACAGATTTTAGAAAAAAAAGAGTGATGGCTTAAATAAAATGGTCCTGTTCCGCAAGTTCCTATGGATCATAGAGCCAATGTGACAGTTGAAGAGCAATATTTTTTACATACAAACTCAAACAGATTTATGTATACACCCCATACCAAATAACATGGATACATGGGTTAGTCTGCCAGTGTACATATATTCTGGGTCTGTATAACGCTCCTGCATGTGCTATATACATGTAGTTTGTATTCATTCGTTCAAACCATGTACACTGAATGAGAAATATCCCGAAAGTTGTCAAAGTTCAACAACAGGTGATTTTCTGGAACTTCCAGAGGGGAGGCTTAGGGTTTCCACATACACACCTTCAGTATATTTACAACTATTCTACATAATACAAAGGTTAAGGTTTGAAAACTGTATGAGGAGTTAGATGGACAAACTATGTACTCTTATACAAAAAAACTTATATACAAAAAGACAAATGTCGAGAACTGGTATATTTCTGAAAAGTTGAAGAAAATAAAAATCCTTTTCTACATGCACATCTCGGGTGCATGCACAACTGTTCTTCAAAATAAAAAGTTTCCGTCTAAAAACAGTAACAAGTAATAAGAATTCGACAAACAATCCTTGTTCAATATATGACAAATTTCTATAAAATTGACCAAGCTATTAAAGCTTCTGATTATTTTGCGAAGAATAAAATCCACATCTTCAGTATATCTACAACTGTCCTACAAAATAAAATAATTCTACCTTTCAAACTGTAAGAGTTGTAGCACAGACAAATCACATTCCATATATGTGTGGACAGACTGATGGAAAACTGACAGGCAGGTGAATTGTTATAATTCTCATGGCATAAAAACACACACACCCATGCTTCATCATTTAAAGGGGGACCTAAATCTAGTCCTATATTATAAGACTTTGTAGGTCCATATTAAAAAAATATCCAAATAAAAAAACGTTGAATGCATACGATATGGACCTACAAAGTCTTATGTTAAAGGACTAGACCTAAATCCACCATTGATTACATACTGAGCATACCACTTTAAAAAGTATTGGATAACACCTGGAACTCTAAAGTTATAAGTCATAATTTGTTTTATTACCTCTCACACTTTAGACAATAGCATATCGGAAAACAGTTAGTTTGTTAAAGGGAAAACAGTTTTATTTATAATTGCAAGGTCTCGACAGAAGCTCATTTATACTGGGTCAAAGTTGTTGTTTGTTACAGTTTGACACTGGCATGTTAAATGCTCAGTTGTATTTCAGAACTTATAAAATCTGTCCTTTTATTTCTCATTTCCATTTTACCTGTTAGTGTCCTTTGGAGATTTTGGTATTCCACCATTGTCCATGTCCAGTATGTGCTTTTTTTTCTGTCGTCTCCTTTCAATGTTTTAAAAAACTTTGGGATATGAAGCAAACTCTTAACTAGTGACTAATCTTATCACCCATCTGACAAATTTACCCTTCTAAAGCTCACAAGAAGAAAACTGACAAATTCAATAGCTCATCATGCTCATTATGGCTTTGATTTCACCAATTTCCTTAACTTTAAACTTTCAAAACACTTGATTTGAAAGTGAGTTTCAGCAGTTAACATTTTTGAAAAATAGCCAACCCAAGTCAAATAGGCAATTTCATGATCTGATCAGAGCCGAATGAGGAGCCTCCATTTATCATCTCTGCCAAAGTTTGGTTAAAATTGGACAAGTAGTTTCAGACATTAAGACACAAAATTGGATGTTTCAATGGGAACTCTGGCATTTATTTGGCACACTGGTGTGAGAAAAAGTTAAAAGAGTGGATGATGGACAGACAGTTAGGGGGGAGAGAGGTTAATACTCACACAAGATTTTTTTTTACTTATATATAAGTAAAAATGTCTTTTTCTCTTCTTTTCTTGGATCTGTCATTAATAGTTTTCTTCACTATTCATAAAAGTAGTACTTCATGGACAATGGAAATCTCCTTTGTCTGTTATTTTCAGAATACTGCTCATTTACAGGGAGCAATTTGTGAAGGCCTTGCACACTTACTTAACATCTGTGCCCAATTGAGTTCTTTGCTTAGTTTTTGAGATAAAAGGTTGAACTCTCATTAAACAAGAATGTGTCCATAGTACATGGTTGCCCCACTCCCACTACCATTTTCTATGTTCAGTGGACCATGAAATTGGGTTCGAAACTCTAATTTGGTATTACAATTAGAAAGATCATATCATAGGGAACATGTGTACTAAGTTTCAAGTTGACTGGACTTCAACTTCATCAAGAACTACCTTGTTCAAAAACTTTAACCTAACGCGAAACAGACAGACGGACGAACGAACAAAAGGACAGACGAATGAACGGACGCACAGACCTTAAAACATAAAAATAATTAGCAAACCAGAAATAAATCTGATTAAGCATGTTTTGAATCCCAAAACTTGAGAATTTAAGGGGTTGTAAAAAAATTACTTGTATAGGTAAATATTTGGAAAAGATTTAGGGGAGATTATTCAAACCTTGAAGATAAAATAAAAATCTTACAAATATACTTACAATGTATACAAGTATTGATAAATATTACTTACACCTTCAGGTAAATAAACATGTCATTGTCTTGTATAAGTATTACCCCTGATTGTCAGATGAAAAAGAGAAGCAAAGGAATATCCCAACTCATATATCAAAGACAAGTAGCAAAGACATGGCAAAAAATGAAGAACAAAGAAAAGACAACCAATAGTTGAGAAATCACAACATAAAACTAAAGACTGAGCCACACCAACTAAGCTGTTACGATTGCTTATACTGGCCCTTTAAAGAAAGGTATTCTACAAATTCAAATTATGATATACTAATTATCAAATTTTATTGATTTTGAGCTGCCTTTGTCAATATAAAACTTTTTCCCAGCATCTGGAGGCTGTTGGAACCCAAGTCCTATACCTCTCTGTAAGTTTGTTGTCATTGCCTTTTCATACTGATGTTCTAATTTTTTCTGATAATTTTCCTCAGTAGTTTTGTCCATAGCACGATTAGCAAATTTTGATGTAAACTTTTGTGTTTTTGCATCTTGATCCTCACCACTCTTTTTAAAACCTCCTAACAGTCGGAGAAATTTGCTTTGTTTGTCTTTATTTTCTGTAAATGCAGTTCCCCACTGTCCTGTCTGAAGTGTTTCTACTTTGGTACATGTATCATTCTTTCTACAACTACCATTTTCTCCTTTTTGTCTAATATGATCCGATAGTTCATGGTCTTTATTATGTTTTAATTTTTTCTTGTCTTTTTTTTTTAGACCAGCTTTGATACTGTTATGACTCGTATCTGAATCAGAATGTGAATTATCATTATTCCTTTTCTTCTTTTTCTTTGATTTCCTTCTAACTTCCTCATCGTCTTGACCATTACTACTATTTTCTCTCATTTTTTCGTCATATTTGTTGTCTTCAATTTTCTTTTTCTTCTTTTTTTTTTGATTTCTTATCATTTGTTAATTCATCAGAAAATTCTGTCTCGTCATGATTATATATAATTGATTTATCTTTAGTTTTATTCTTTTTGTCCTTTTTCTTCTTTTTTATTTTTGCAACTTTTTCATCATCAGAGTTTCCTGAAGTCAAATGATTGTCTTCTTCTGAGCGTTCTTTATGTTTCTTTTTCTTATGCTTTTTACACTTTGTTGAATCTAAATAATTAGATTGTACTTCCTCAATTTTACTTTCTTTCTTTTGGTCATGACTTGTATTTTCCTTAACCTTTTTGTGTATTGGCTCATCACTGCTTTCAGTATTTTCTAAATCAAAATGTTTTCTTTTCTTTTTCTTTTTTGACTTTTTAGATAAACTGTCCCCATGGTCATTACTTATCTGAACATCATCTTCTTGACCCTCAATCATATGTTTTTTCTTTGAACTTTTTTCTGTATTCCTGGCTATTTCATCTACATGATTTTCATTATAATTTTCTCTTTCAGTTGGTATTCTTTTATTTTTTTTCTTCTTTCTGACTTCTTCGAATTCCATTCTACAAAATATACATTCAAATATTTTAATATAATATTGATAGTTTTATATCAATCAATGCGAGCATATATTTTAAGCTGACCTATTGTTGAATTCAAAATTTTTAAAAATTACTGAAATAACCCTTATAATTAGTCCTGATTTTGATCGAATGATTGCGGATTGTTTTTTGCTTTATACATGTAATGTTCTGTTTCAAATATTTCATGCATAGAATAGACAAGAACAAATTAACTCGTTTTTTTCCCTGTCTAAACTAAATCAAACATACAGAGAGTTCTCTCAGATGGTTACTTTGTGTCATATTATTTTGTTAGTTGTTTTTTGTTGATGTGTGCTTTGTGTCAATCTGATGAATCAAGTCCTTTTCAACTGAATTTTATAGTTTTTTCTAATGCTGTTCTCTTACACCACTGCCCCAGGTTAGGGGAGGGTTGGGCATCAAGAAATAGTATTTAACCCTGCCACATACTGTACATGTATGTGCCAGTCTCAAGTCAGGAGCCTGTAATTCAGTGGTTGCCTTCTGTAATATATACATCATGTATCATATTTGTTTTTCATTTTAATTATTGCTTTATACATAAATGAGGGGCGTAAAGGGGGGTATATGCACAGAAAAACACGAAATAAAATTGCCATTTCACGGTGAACGAACAATTAAAAATTTCTTGCACATTGATCTTTTTACCGATTTCACGAAACACGGTGTATAACGTACATCTACTTCATATGGTCTCTGGTGGAAGTTGTCTCATTGGCCACATCTTTTAATTTTTAAATAAAGCATGTTTTATTTAATAAATTGTTTTATTTTAAATTCTTGAAAAAAATTAATTATTTGTTTCAGAAGGGAAGAGAAGATGGAGTTTTGTTACTGTTGAAAATTAGTGGGGAAAATAATACAACCATGACAACAGTGAGTTCCTGTATTTTATTAAAAAAAGGTTTTTTTTTTTTTTTATTCAATTGGAAAAAAACTTTGTCCTGAGAGAAATAAAAAAAAAAACAAACATGCCCAATAAAAGATGAATCGCTGGTGAACAGGTACTGGCCTTAACCATTGCATGATACAAGTGTCTGTGGATTAGTGCCTTAAAACTTTTCCTGAAGCACAGGTTTGTCTGTACACCTAACCTTGTCGGAGATCATGGTAAATTGTACAGTAACAGTTGTAGTTCAGATATTTATGACGTCTGAAGAGGGCACATTTCGATTTTGATATTTATGAATTCCTCCTTCACGTAGGTAGGCGCAAAAGCATAACATCAAAATAGCCTTCAAGACTAAATTATATACTTCTGTTCATATGTACAGAATGTACACACATGTAGGAAACAAGCTCATGTTTGCCAAAAGGTTACGATGAAACCTAGCATATTCAATGTTAAGATTATTTTACACAGATGGGAATACTAAACATATTATCCCATTAAAGAAATTACCTTCGACGACACAGTATTTTTTTAAAGACGTAAACAAACTTTCAACACGTGAAACAAGCGCCGGATATTGATGCAGAGTTATAAGATTTGAAACGATACGGAAAGGAACTTATTCCATTCCGCCTCTGATGGGTTTAGTGAGCAGATCAGGAAATCTTATCGAGAAAACCACATGCAAGGTCAGTAGATAATCTAATTTATTGAATCATAAGGACACATTTTGAAAAAAAATCAAACTGTCTGTCAAAATTGGTTCAACATTATTATTAGTACCTTAGAAAATCTGGCAGAGTTTTTACCACAGACACTTTTCTCTGAAAACAATATTTCCTATACTGTATTAAGGATGTATTCTTCTGACGTTTCAGTCTCGTTGAAATCTCGTTCTGAAATTATTTCCAAAACATGTCATACAAGTGGAAAATAGCAATGAATTTAATAAATATCATAATCAAACTAAACCATGTGAAAAAATTGTGTATTTACAATAAGTAGTTTTTGAGTAATAAATTTTTCAAATTTTATTACCAATCAAGGCAGTCTTTTTAGCCAAAATTTTGAGAAAATGGGTAAGGGGTACAAAAAATGAAAGTTTACCAGAAACATGTTCATCTCATATCACTTTTTTCTTTTCAAATTTCTTAAATATGTATTTTTTCAATCATTTATAACAAAGAACTTGAAGTAATATGCATTTTGTTCTTAAAACAGAGAAAAATCACAAATTTACAAAATTGACAGCATGGTAAATTTGACAAGAAAAAGCATCAAATATGATAAAACTTTCTTATATTAACACCTACCTATAGTTTTTTTTAAGTTAAATTTATTCAGATTGGTCCACTTCATCTTTATTGAAAGTATGAAAAAAAGTTTAATTGTGGAACTGTGATTTTTTTCACGATAATAGCCCAAAATTGGGCAAAAACTGATGAAAAATGGGAAAATCATAAAAATTTGGTACTTTCAAAGGGCCGTAGCAAAAAAAGAAGTGCACCACCATATGATTTTTTCTTCACCAATTATTTTTTTACAGCTCCTCAGAGGTGTACATCCTTAAACTAAAAAAAGGCAGATTGCTCTTCAACATTTGAATGATTAAATGATATAAAAAAAAAATAAACGTGATTTTTCATTATATGAATGACTAAATTACTGGAGGGGGGGGGGGGGGGTCGGAGGGGTCCTGATCCCGAAATCCCGGGCTTAAAAACATGAAATCCCGAGGTCTCGAATTTAAAGAAATTTAAATCCCGACATGGATATTTGTGTAAATATGGTATTTATGATCGTGAAAGATCGGGACCAACAGTTTTGAGATCGTAAAAAGAATCGTGAAAGATCTGTTGTCACGTATTTGTCATTGTACAAATTATTGAAAGTGTTCAAATCATTTTGTAATTATATGAAAAGTTGGGGGCGATGGGTTAATCTGTTAGGCTTTGATGGTTCAATGCCATTTTGTCTGATTTTTTTATAAGACCATGCCGACTAGTCCGTAAAACCCTGAAGTTGCTATTCAGTACAAGTCAAGAATGCCTCTTCTGATATCAATGTTTCTGAAAAGTATTTATCTCTAAAGAGGAAGATCCTTGTCGATTTTTTTCATTAAAAAAAGAGGGGAACATTTTTGTAAATAGGCATTCTTTTTTAAGCTAGAATGTCAGTGGAAATTGATAATTGATTCCGGGGATTTCAAATATTTGGGGCTGGTGAAAATTTGGGGAAAATGTAGTAGACAGTTTGTTTTTTTTTTAAATTAACAAATTCCAATTTTTATCTTTATGCGCAATTATTTCAACAATAGATATATTATGGAATTCCAGATTGATTCCCAGAGTTCAAATAGAAATGGATTTTAATAAACAAAAATAACAAATTTGAAGAAACTCTTTCTGTTCTAGGACTTGATCGAAATTAAATTAAGCGTATTATGCTATTCTTAATTCATTATCGGTGTCCAAATTGTGGTAAAAACTGAGCTTTTATATATATATATATATATAAGCTTTTATATATATATATATATATATATATATATATAAACCACACACAAAATCTGAGAAACATCTTTTTGAGTTAGAATTTATATGCCATTCTGAATTGATTCCAGGAGTCAAAATTTAACCGTTGGCTGCCATTTTAGAAATTACCGTCAAAGTGTATGAACATAGAAGAAATTTTAACATATCCCTAAATTATTTCTGGCTTTAAATGTTTCAATGCCACACAGTGTTTGAATAGTGGTGTTGGAAACAATGCGTGACACTATGAGTACCGATTATCAGGTTGTCTGCATATTGATATCGTAAAATATCAGCTGCGAGTCACAATATGAAGCTTTTTGTCGAGTGAGCGCAGCGAACGAGATCAAAAAGGCTTCATATTGTGTCGAGCAGCTGATATTTTACAATATGAATATGCAGACAACCTGATAATCGGTACTTATAGTGTCACGCATAATCGATTTATCGGGTTGTATTTGCGTAATTTGCATGATAGAAACAAGTGTTTTCTTTGTTTCATCAGCAAACAGGAAGATGACGTGATAAGTTAAGGTCAAACTTATCAACGTCGGTTCATATATTATGACGTCGGTGATATGTCCGGGTCAAAGTTATAAAGGCCAGGTCAACGTATTTGACGTCACAAAGCCGTGATATGCAATTTTATTGAAAGAGCTGAGCAGAGTGATACAGACAGAGGGACGACCGATAACTAGTAAACGAAAGTCTTACCTTTATTGTATCAGTTACGTCGAGCTAAATTATTTACGTTTGAGCTTTACAGCATCATTACATCGGCGGACATATGCATTTGACTTAGAGTTGGACCGTGTTAGCTGTTATTACTTAGGCTGCGTGTTTAGCATACATGAATTGACTATCCCTTTAGATCAAAAACATTTGTTGAAGATACATACAAGGAGAAAAATACTTATATTAAGTTATTATCTCCAAACTGAGTGAGATCGGATGTGTCCACAAGGTACTCGTCTTCTGTTATGTATACATCACCAGGCAAGCAAATCCAGACGTGTTACGCTCGGGAATAGAACATAATTGAAAAATTTACAGACCAAGCTAGAAAATCGACCCCAACATACTCGATGTACGTACGTTGACATTTTCACAACCTGGACTAGTTGGGTGCTATAATGTATATCAATGAGGTCTGGATGGGGCGTCCTTCATTTCCGTGTTCTTTATTTTTTAGGCCATTTTTCTCTATTCTTTATACTTTTTGCCCATTATTCTCTATTCTGCAAACTCCCTCCACACCCTCATCAATACGCACACATTATATTTATTTCCAGGGAAGACACCTAGAACCCCTCACGCTAAATTTTCTTACGTTATAAACAGAGAGCGCTATTCTTTTAATATAAATGTTTTTTTTTTATTATTTTTCCTCTGTGAAATATCATGGAAGTACTACTTGTATATAAACATAATTATTAGTAGTTTTTAATTGAGTTTTGTTAAAAGGTTTTGTAGAAAATGAGGTCAATGTCATCTACCCCCAAAAAGTACGTTCGTAATAAGATATCACACGCTTCAACAAATTATAGAACATAAATGGTAAAAGGAATTTAATTTTCTGATGATAATTATAAAAAAAGAAGATGTGGTAGGATTGCCAATGAGACAACTATCCATCAGAGACCAAATGACGTACATGTAAGCATTTATAGGCCACCGTACGGCCTTCAACAATGTGCAAAACCTATACAATCTTGTCTGGTCACGTCAAATTTTTCAGACATCTGTTTCCGAACGGGTACGTTGAAGAATTCTTAGGGGTTTGATGAAACGGAGGAGGGAGCGCAATTTGCTACCGCTTTGAATCCTTTGGGTGTCTGTACTGAGACAATGTTGTCTTCTAAGTTGTTCGAGTCTTCAGCTGACAGCTGTTCTGCTGTTTTTGTTCGATCTTCGATATTTTTCTCTAATTTTGCGTCTGGGAAGTAAACGGTCGGACGGCGGTAGTGCTAGTACCCTCTAGTTTTGTCATTAAAAAGCAGCAAAACCTCTAAGAAATTGCAGGATAAATGAATTTATCATTATTTATTGCAGTAGACCGAACTTTAAAATACATATTTTTTGAAAATCAACACATCTCAAAACATGGAATACTGATGTTTTTGAATAAAATCATGCCTTTTAAAGTTAAATTCCCCAAGAGTGACAGGGGAATAGAAATATGATTACTTAGGTCTTCTTTCAACCGGCAGTAAAACCCTAGCAAAGTGGGGCGTCCGTTTGGCAGTTCGGAATGTACAAATACGCAGCCACGTCTGGTCTGAATGGGGACGTTAAATAATAAATTTAATATAAAGTAACCGCAACCTGGGGAAAAATGCCACAGTTTTGAGCTTATTCCATAGAACATTTAGATAATTATCATTTTTAACATTGAACGTGTCCGGTTTTTTTTATCTAACACTAGTGAAAAAATATATAAATATAAATTCAGCAACTCCAATGAATAATTTAAGAAGATGATATAATAACAAAAATGAATAATTTCGTAGTTTTGCTCATCTAAATTTGATAAATCAAATAACCCATGTAACTTCTCCACCTTTTACATGTTACATCACTAGTGATATTGGAAGTAACTTAGCTTCAAATACTTTTAATAATTTCATAATGTGACATGCACATTTCATCCTGTTCTAAGGCTATTTTTCTGTCCATAACATCGAAAAATATGTTGATTTCTTTAAGACTAAACCCCGATGGTTGATTGGGTTATAGAAATCTGGCCATCCGGACTTCTCCAAACCGGCAGTAAAATCCTTGCCAAAGAGTCCGTCCGTATGGTTGTGTGGGATGTATAAATACGCAACGATAGCTAATCGAGGGTAGGTATTGCTGCTGCTTCTTTAGGGTCTGTTGTTGGTATTTCTGTTTTTCGTGAATGAATGATAAAAAGCGGGGAGAAGTAGTGTTTAGTAGTTACTCTACGGGATTTGGTTGTGGTCCTTCGGGTAACTCTGAATTTGAAATTTACAAAAACAAAGTCGTATTCTAAAACTCAAAATTGCTGTTTTTGTTTTTTTTATAGTCAAACAATGAATAGGATTTCTTCATCTTCATGGATTTGTGAAATAGAAATTCGCTTCTAGCAGCCAGTTTGGTTCAGTTTTGTCAAAATAAGCTAAGAAACATTGCTAATGAATTATTCACTTGCAAGTGAATAATTCGACCTCATTGAATCCGTATTCATGTGACAAAGAATGTCAACCTTGAAAGTGAAACAAGGATGAACCTTTTGGTTGACTGATTCGATCCACAAAACAATCATTCTTATACAGGTAAAAACGATGATAAACATACTTTTTAACCTATAATATGAAATCAAACAGACCTAAAAGATCCAATTGCACGTGGTCGCTATCTATTTATATTTATGTTTATATCGGGTTAAATGACCGTCGGCAGTCTTCGGAGGTCACGGAGATGACGTCTAGACAAAAATACACACGAAATATTATCAAGTTCATGCATTGTTAATTGTATATTTTAGACTTTTTGTAATTTGGATATACGTTTTAGTATGTTATTAATCAAATTTGAGTCAAATCGGTGAACACGAATTTGATAGCTTATGCCCCTTTAAACCTTTTCAATACAATATCCCAGTATAAACTTCCGTGTTTTAACGGCATACTTCCATGACTCCATGGACTTGTAATCTTCCTTTTTCCTGAGACGTCTCACGGTCTGGCAGCGACTTCGATGTTTATGTAAACTGAATCTCTGGGCATCCTCCTTTGTTCCTAAATCAGATTTAAAACTTCTGTTTCCAAGCTCTAGTATGTTAGTTGTTTTTATTTTATAAGACCAAAGCCTGTACTTTAAGTCTTTCAAAACCTTTTGATTAGGCTCGAATGTTGTCTGTACCAACGGTTCCAACGGGTGGGGGTCAGTGTTTCCGGATCTATTGTTAGTTTCTTCTGTCCCTGATTCCGGTGCCGACTCCATCATTGACACTTCTGATGCAAGTTCAGTTTCTGTATCACTTTCTCCTATTTCGAAATTTTGGATCATCAATGCTCTTCAACTTCGTACTTTATTGAAAATAATATTTGAAATTTTTACATGTCAACCACTGCCAAAACCACAGGTTAATTGAGATTGAGTTTGTAGTTCGTAACTGGCATTCTTTGATATGGTATCATTAAGTATATTTTTATTTGTACCTTGGATTCCGTGATTTAATTATTGTTGTCCCTCTTAATTGATAGTTTGATTATAGAAATAATGGCAGTCACTTTTGCCTCTAAACCAATGTTTGTGTGTTTCACTATTCTTCTTAAACGGAGACAATGGCCAATTCACGATCACCCGGAGAACTCATAACTCATGTCGCTCAGTTACCATTCGTACAGAAGAAACACTTTGAAGATGATCGATGCTCCAAAAGAAATAATTAGGAATAAATTCATATAGTTTGACTGTTTTCTTTACAACACAATATTGTCTCACTATTCTTTTCAATACTTATGATCTCTACCCATGAATCACTAGTTAAAACAGGATAAGAATTCAAAACATCTCTTGACTATAATACAACAAACAGATACTTATGAAAATATTGAATTGTACTTTTTGAGTGTTTGATAGTCAAAAGTATTATTCATCGTTGAGGTATCGATTAGATTACTCATTCCTTTTACAAAGTTACCAGTACAATGAAATATTCATGAGTACGGTAAAACTAGTAAACGAGATACAAATAAAATGTATACATCAGAGATTTTTATGTTTCACTTGAAAAAGGAAATTTATTATAGAAACGTAAGTTGTCTTTCTTTTAATAGATCTTTGAAACTAGGCGTTCGTTGTCTCAAAGACGATATTTTTGTGTCTATACTATCCTTAGTTGACCTTGATTGAACATAAATCATTTGCCGCTAAAATGTGAAAGATCAAAGTATTGGAAGGACGAAAACCCAAATTGTTCTAACCAATACAACCAAAACCAACAAAATTTCCACACTAAAATTATGTTTAATGTATCTTTGTAAAATGTTCGTTACTGCTTTTCTGCATTTAAAATTGAGAATGGAAATGGGGAATGTGTCAAAGAGACAACAACCCGACCATAGAGCAGACAACAGCCGAAGGCCACCAATTGGTCTTCAATGCAGCGAGAAACTCGTCCTTCAGCTGGCCCCTAAACAAATATGTATACTAGTTCAGTGATAATGGACGTCATACTAAACTCCAAATTATACACAAGAAACTAAAATTAAAAATGATACAAGACTAACAAAGGCAAGAGGCTCCTGACTTGGGACAGGCGCAAAAATGCGGCGGGGTTAAACATGTTTTTTGAGATCTCAACCCTCCCTCTATACCTCTAGCCAATGTAGAAAAAACAAACGTACAACAGTACGCACAGTAAAACTCAGTTTAAGAGAAGTCCGAGTCCGATGTCAGAATAGGAAACAAAAGAAAATAAACAAAATGACAATAATACATAAATAACACTACTAGCAGTTACTGACATGCCAGCTCCAGACCTCAATTAAACTGATTGAAAGATTATGTCTTCATCATATGAATATCAGGCACAATCCCTCCTGTTAGGGGTTTAGTATTATACCATCATACAATATATGAGAAGAACATAACCCGTGTCATGCCAACACCTGGTTTTAGAATAAATATGTTTAATTGCGATGCAAAGACCCTATAAGTGAATCAATATTAAAGCCAAAATATGCAATCTTTCATGACCTGACAACAGTATCGTAACTATATCCCTTCTTAATAAGTCTGTTTAAAGGTTTTGTTAGCTTTTGAGGTGAATACTGACATTTTTGTGCTTTGTAAAGAATATTACCATAAAAGATTGGATGTGAAATACCCGAACGTATAAGATGTCTGCATGTTGAGTTATATTTACGAATGATGTCCTTATACCGATGATAAAATTTAGTAAATGTTTTGACTAGTTTATGATATCGAAAACCCTGGTGTAGTAATTTGTATTTTTGAGTTCGTCTCAGATTTTACAAAGCATGTTGTCAAAATTATCATATTGCTGAGGAGGAATCTAAAGTCTAATATTATCATAAGCCTTTTTTTTTTTTGCTATGCTCAAAGTCTTGATAATGTCATACACTGTGTTTAGAGGTTAATTTGATTTATAAACTGGATCACTTACCCACAAACTTTGCTTTAAAGTCCGGACTTTTATTTTGTTTATGACTTTAACGCCACAGTTTACACAACAATAACCTGCAGACAAAATGTGTTTAATTCTATAATAAACTTTTTGGTTGCCAATAAAATAAAACTAAACACATAACATTGGATTTATCCCTGGTTGTTCTTTATCACTATATTCATGCAATCAAAAAATTTCCAACACGTGTGTATGTATCTTGGGTATCAGTACCATGTATGTAAACTTTGAATTTTTTCAAATACTAAGGATTTTCTACCCCATGCAGGAATAGATCACCTAAGCTGTATTTGACAAAACCTTTCGGAATTTTGGGTTCTCAGTACTCTTCAACTTCGTCCTTTATTTGTTCGTTTTATTTTTTTTTTATTCGAGCGTCACTGTTCAACCTTTTGTACACGAAAAGTAGTATGACAAAAAAAATACTCCAAGGCAAATTCAAAACGGGTAAGTCTATAACAAACTGACAAAATCAAGCGCCATAATAATCAACGGTACAAGGGAAACACCATACTGCTATATTCCTGACTTGGTACAGGCATTTCAATGGTGGGCTAAACCTGGTGTTATAGCTTGCCAAACCTCCAAATTGTACACAGGCACTAGACGTTCTATCAATAGTAATAATACATGGACACTATTTTCTTCCCATGCCTACATTTTATTACTGTTGATAGAACGTCTAGTGCCTGTGACTTGTATGACAGCTGTTTATAGTTCCGTTGAATAAAAAACATTGTGTGGGCAACCCAAGCAGACAATACTAGGTTAATGTGACAATAATTGGGCTTTATCAGCCAAAACTGTGCAAACATACAGCACAAACATACAACACAACTGACTGAAAAATTCGAACAAACATGCAAACAAATTACTCAAACAAAGATGCCAACGTAAAAGGTGTAGTAGATAGTAAATTTTCAATTTGACAATGAAGCCAACAAAAAAAGTTTTTGTCGTTGATAGTACATACCGTATATAGAAAATACACTTTCTCGATAAGTAAGAATAGACAACTTTCTAGTTTGTTGCATTTCAGTCGAAAACTTTGGTTTTATTGAACATCATTTGTGCGTTTAGGGGCGTCGTCTCTTCCGTTCCTATGTTGAGCGATTGGTTGAAAAAATGATAATGCTATATTGCACGAATTATTCGGCAAATTAAAGTCTTGTAATTGATAATCAGCACTCCTGTCATTAGGGAATTGTGATTAAGTACTTACGGAACAAATATTATTTCTATTTTATCATGCATAATGACGATCACAAAGACGCTTGATGAATTTTAATAGAGCAGGGATACAGGCGATCCCCTCTCCCTGGTAAATGACGTCACAAAGGCGCACACAATTGACGAGTACTTCCGGTGAAGGACATAACTCGAAAGTGGTCTATTAAGTAAATATCAATACAAGGGTAAACAAAAAAGAAGCAACACTGTAAAATTCCATTGTGAATCGCACCTCAGGACCCACCTGCACCAGGAATGCCCAAAGTTAAAAAGTATAAACCCCAACGGGAAGATGTATAAATACCGAGTCACGTCAAAAATTGTACGACCAAATGAAACACAATAGGACGAAAACAAACAACGGGAAAACTAAAGTAAAATAAAAAGATACACAACTTCAGCACCTATAATCTATAACTCAAGACCATATGTACCATTTGTGAAGAAGACACTGAATATTTATCTACTAGTATTAGGTCGGAGTATTTTCAGATGAACTTTTTTTTGAAAAAGGACGAGACGTTTTTTGACAAATCCCTCGCACATTAATTGTTTGACCACACACCGAAGACGTTTTACAAAGTTTGAGTAACAACTACAAGACGCGTGCTTGGCGTACACATTTTTAATCCTGGTATCTATGGTGAGTTTATTTACAACCACTGGGTCGATGCCATTGCTTGTGAAGGTTACCAGACCAGTAGTGAGCACTTCTGTGTTGACATGAACTATCATTGATATGGCCAAAATTGCAAATTAACTGTTTACAAAACTTTGAAATTTTTTAAATACTACGGGGTTTCTACTCTAGGAATAGATTACCGTAGCCTATTTTGCAAAACCTTTCTTAATATTGGATCTTCAATATTCTTCAACGTTGTACCTTTTTTTGGCCTTTATGTTTTTTTTTATTTGAGCATCACTGATGAGCCTTTTGTTTATATGAAAAGCGTTAGTCATCCTTTTCTGGTTCTTGGATTTGAATTGCTTTTAACGTTGCATTTGTGTTCAGATACTGTGTGACATACTACTATATAGCTCGTTGGAAAAACAATCGAAAAAACACTATATCAATAAACTCATCATAGATACCAGGATTAAAATATCATACACAAGAAGCGTGTTTCGTCTACAAGAGACTAATCTGTGACGCTCGAATCAAAAAGTTAAAAAGGCTATATAAATGTCATGCGTCCGGAGTGCTTCGCCTCAGACCGTTTCTACGATGTATTTTTTTAGTATTAAATCAGTTGATGCAAACCGCCTTACAACGTGACAAAACAACCAATTAGAATATATGAGTACGACACATATTTGTTGAACTCACCTGTAATTATGAAAATTAAAAAATTATTAAGTGGCTGGCATTACATAGAAGGATGCATTGATGCTTCCCTTTCTTCAAGGCTACAACCTGTCTTATTAATCAAATTGTTTTCTTTATGTCCCTTTCATTTATCTCAATATCAAAGTTTAAGTTTTAACAGATTTTTCAACGATATGGATTCCTGTTTTTCTTCAATGTTGTACAAATTAAGGTCTTTAGGGTCATTTCTAGGTAGCCAATGTGTACTTAATTAGTGAAAAAACCAACCCCTTGAGATTTTCAAATTATTATTTTTCACTGCATAATGGAGACTCATATGTAAACATGAAGACTTAATAGCTCAAATTAAACAGTATATTATAGATCTATGATGATAAAAGAGATATTGTTACTTCCAACACAGCTTAAATTAAAAAAGTTAATTGAACCTTACATTATGATACTTGTATTGATAGCCTTAATCGGCACAGTTTCTATTCTTATTTTCGAGATAAATAATATCAGAAACATCAATACAATTGTATTATATGTCTGATTGAATATCATATCTTTTTCAAAATCTGAAAAAAACGACAGTATTGTACTTATTTTCAGCATTTGCTTTTCGAATTTTTCTTTAAAAATATGACATGTCCTATCTTGAAGTACATGAAATTATAATTTTATGAATTTAAGTGATCGATGAAAATGACCGTGCCTGTAAAATAAATGCGCGTTAAACCCCGAACCCTGTTTTATTGAGTGCAAAGAAGTTTTTGAAAAAATTATTACGAAAGCATCCTAAATGAACTAAAATATCAAATCCCTAAACACATAAAAAGTAAAATAACAAAAATACCGAACTCCAAGGACACTGTTCGATTTTTTTTCATCAAAAACAGACGCCTATTTCGTTTTCTAATAGTATAAAATCGTAAATAATGTCTCTTGTGAATTAAAAGCTGACATATTGTAAATGCTTGTCTGTTTTTCTCCAACTTATGGTTTCTGATCGCCCTTTGTAATCTTTTGCCCCCCTTATTTTACTTATAATTAACATTTATGAATATAGCAATACTTTACATGCTTGTTTTCATCCTTTTCTACATGTTAATGGGAAATATCTCATTGACGTGAATTAACCTTGTGTCTTAATGTCAGATTTAAGTGGATTAGAATATTTTGCATGATTCTGCACTCTTATGCAACTCGTAATGTAATTAAGTAACCCTTGATTTTAATTTACATTTGTGTACATGTATAACTCTACAGGAATTGCAAGCAAATTGATAATAGAATATTACATAGCTAAGTATTTTACTTGCAGTCCCCAGTTTTATCTATAAATACAGTTTCCTAATTACAAAAACTTAAAACTCAGAACTAAAAGCTTCTTAATAAACTAACAACAATATTATCGCTAGGTTTTATTTTTTAGATGAGAAAAACTTGATGTGTTTTAAAGACATGTTGACATTCTAAAATAATGGACGTAAATCAACTTTGAATATATATTATTTTTACATGTAAGTATGTTCAATGTATCTTGCATACAGTTTATATGTTAATTTACAAATATATGCCCAATTGAATATTTTAAGGAAAGTGTAATTCTTAGATATGTAAAATCCATTATCTGATTTTGATACGCCCGTCATCGAGTACGCCATGTTTTGCGAAAGTTGTAACCAATTTCTGAACAGAATGTTAGGATTTATGAAATTACGATTGGTTCTGATTTTGACGACTATCAGATTTGTCATTCAAGAATTATTAGACTTGTTTCAAAATAAAGTAAATTTCCTGTTAGTTCGTTTGATTTGAGGGATCGTTATGAAAGGAAGAGATATCATAAGAGCTATCATTTGGCCCCAAATATAAATTCTTCAATCCTAACAAAATCATATTTATTTCACTGGCGAATTAAAAGGATAATATAGTACGGTCATTTAAGTATTGAAATGTTGTTTGTGATGCCACTTTGATGTCATTAGCCTGTCTCGATTAACACATTGGACAGAACATGACTATTCTATTCAAGCCCAGAATTGGTTATCTTACCCGGACGTGAAAGTACTATACCAATCTTGTACATGGTTCGGGGGATCCCATATGGCTTTCCATACTATTCGAAGTAGTATGCCTTTTTTATTGTGAAATTAAATATAAACACATAAAAATATTCTAGGCTTACATAATCTTTCGCAAGATGCGCACGTGGTCTACCAAAGATTCCTTCCCCGAGGGTATCACCAGACCAGTAGTGAGCACTTCTGTGTTGACATGAATTATCATTGATATGGCCAACATTGTAAATTAACTGGTTACAAAACTTTGATTTTTTTTTAATACTACGGGTTTTCTACTCTTACTAGGAATAGATTACCGTAGCCTATTTTGCAAAACCTTTCTTAATATTGGGACCCAACATTCTTCAACGTTGTACCTTTTTTTTTGGCCTTTATAATTTTTTTTATTTGAGAATCACTGATGAGCCTTTTGTTCATATGAAAAGCGTTAGTCATCCTTTTCTGATTCTTGGATTTGAATTGCTTTTAACGTTGCATTTGTGTTCAGATACTGTGTGACGTACTACTATATAGCTCGTTGGAAAAACAAACGAAAACAACACTTTATCTATAAACTCATCATAGATACTAGGATTAAAATATCATACACAAGACGCGTGTTTCGTCTACAAGAGACTAATCAGTGACGCTCGAATCAAAAACTTAAAAAGGCCATGTCATGCGTCCGCAGTGCTTCGCCTCAGGTCATTTCTACGATGTATTTTTTTAGTATTAAATCAGTTGATGCAAACCGCCTTACAACGTGACAAAACAACCAATAAGAATATAGAAATACAACACATATTTGTTGAACTCACCTGTAAGTATGAAAATTTGAAAATTATAAAGTGGCATTACATAGAAAAATGCATTGTTGCTTCTCTTTCTTCAAGGCTACACCCTGTCTTATCAATCAAATTGTTTTCTTTATATCCCTTTCGTTTACCTCAATATCAAAGTTTAAGTTTTAACAGAATTGTCAATGATATGGATTCCTGTTTTTCTTCAATGTTGTACTAATTAAGGTCTTTAGGATCATTTCTAGGTAGCCAATGAGTACTTAATTAGTGAATAAACCAACCTCTTGAGATTGGCAAATTATTATTTTCCACTGCTTAATGAAGACTCATATGTAAACATGAAGACTAAACAGCGCAGATTAGAAAGTATGTTATAGATCTATGATGATACAGGGAGATATTGTTACTTTCACCACAGCTTAAATTAAAAAAGTTAATTAAACCTAATATAATAATACTTGATAGCCTGAATCGTTTCTATTCTTATTTTCGAGATGAATAATATCAGAAACATCAATACAATTGTATTATATGTCTGATTAAATATACATATCTTTTTCAAATTCTGAAAAAACGACAGTATTGTACTAATTTTCAGAATTTGCCTTTCGAATTTTGCTTTAAAAATGTGACCTGACATTGTCCTATCTTGAAGTACATGAAATTATAATTTTATGAATTTAAGTGATCGATGAAAATGACCGTGTCTGTAAATGAATGCGCGGTAAATCGCCCCAAACCCTGTTTTATTGAGTGTAAAGAAGTTTTTGAAAAAAATTATTACGAAAGCATCCTAAATGAACTAAAATATCAAATGCATAATCAAATAAAAAGTAAATAACAAAAATACCGAACTCCGAAGACACTGTACGAATTATTTTTCTTCAAAAACAAATGCCTATTTCGTTTTCTAATAGTATAAAATCGTAAATAATGTCTCTTGTGAATTAAAAGCTGACATATTGTAAATGCTTGTCTGTTTTTCTCCAACTTGTGGTTGGTGATTGCCCTATGGAATCTTTTGCCCCTCTTATTTTACTTATAATTAACATTTATAAATATAGCAATACTTTACATGCTTGTTTCCATCATTTTCTACATGTTAATGGGAAATATCTCAGCAACGTGAATTAACCTTATGTCTTAATGTCAGATTTAAGTGGATTTGAATATTTTGCATGATTTTGCACTCTTATGCAACTCGTAATGTAATTAAGTAACCCTTGATTTTAATTGACATTTGTGTACATGTAGAACTCTACAGGAATTGCAAGGAAATTGATTATAAAAGATAACATAGCTAAGTATTTTACATGCAGTCCCCAGTTTTATCTAATTACAGTTTCCTGATTACAAAAACTTAAAATTCAGAACTGAAAGCTTCTTAATAAACGAACAATAATATTATCGCTAGGTTTTAATTTTTCAGATGAGAAAAACTTGATGTGTTTTAAAGACCGCATGTTGACATAAAATGATGGACGTAAATCAACTTTGAATATATATTATTTTTACATTTACGTATGTTCAGTGTATCTTGCATATAGTTTACCTGTTAATTTACAAGTATATGACCAATTGAATATGTAAAATCCATTATCTGATTTTGATACGCCCGTCATCGAGTACGCCATGTTTTCGCAAGTTGTAACCAATTTCTGAACAGAATGTTAGGATTTATAAAATAACGATGAATTTTGATTTAGACGACTATCAGATTTGTCGTTCAAGAATTATTAAACTTGTATCAAAATAAAGTAAATATCCGTTTAGTTCGTTTGATTTGAGTGATCGTTATCAAAGGAAGAGATATCACGACAGCTATCATTTGGCCCCAAATATTGCCAAAAAGTAAAATTCTTCAATCCTAACAAAATCATATTTATTTCACTGAAGAATCAAAAGGATAATATAGCATGGTCATTTAAGTATTGAAATGTTGTTTGTGATAAAATTGAGAATGGAAATGGGGAATGTGTCAAAGAGACAACAACCCGACCATAGAGTCACTTTGATGCCATAAGCCTGTCTCGATAAACACATTGGACAAAACATGACTATTCTATTGAAAGCCCGGAATTGGTAATCTTACCCGGACGTGAAAGTACTATATCAAACTTGTACATGGTTCGGGGTCCCATATGGTTTTCCATACTATTTGAAGTAGTATGATTTTTGGTGGGAAATTAAAATGTAAACACATAAAAAAGTTCTATGCTTACATAATGTTTCGCGAGATGCGAACGTGGTCTACCAAAGACTCGTCGATGCCGCTTGAATCAAGTTAGTTGAAAGTTCAATTAAGTACGAAGTTTTGGAGTATATTGAAAATCAAATATTCCAAAAAAAGTTGTGTCAAATATGGCTAAGATCATTTATGCCTGAGGGAAGAAAAATCCTTAATGTTTCGAACAATTCAAAATTTCATAAGCAAGACATTAAAATCATTTTTTGTAGCAATAATATTTCATATCAACACAAGTGCTGACTACTGGACTGGTAATATCCTCGGGCATGAAACGTCAAACAGCAGTGGCATCGATCCAGTGGTTGTAAAATCTCATCAAATATACAAGGATAATAATTTGGTTTGCAAGACGAGCGTTTCGTCTACATAAGACTCACCAGGCGATATTCCAATAGGTAATAATTGTGCACCACAACTTGCCAATTTGTTTTTGTATTCATTAAGGCTATACTACCAAATTGAGGAAGTTTGATTCATCCTTAGACGTCTTTTTTTTTCAAATGGACACAGATGGACAACTTCAAACTAGGATGTATGACAAACGAGTCGATTTCATCTTTCCAATTGTCTACTTCCCAATTCTCAATAAGTTATAATATAACATCTACCAAGTCGTATGTCGTTTACTTATCTCCGTTGACACATTATACGGGCTTAATTAGCAGAGACGTGCTTCTAATACAAAAACTCCTCCTGCAAACGCCACCACACAAGTTTTACAGTGACCATTGAGAACCGGTTGACCGATACGATATATCTGTGTCTTAACTCATGATAAACTTCGATCTTCAGACACCAGTATGGTCTTCTGATCTGTAAATCAATCAATCGATTGTGTCTTACTCCCTATCGTGACATGTTAAACTGGGTTTGGATTCGCATGGCGGTTGATACAGGAATAGGAGGCGACGCTTACCCTGCCGACACACCCTGTATATTCTGTTTGGAGTTATGCGATTACCTCACGTTGACGTTTTTGCGCATGATTTGTATACTAGTATTCAAAAGGGATAAATCTTTGACTTTTGAACATCGGTAAACTACAATTACCTATCTCTTATTTAGAAAACAAAACTCCAACGTATGAACCAACAAATACTCTTATATAAATGTTAATATTACTCATATGCATCTTTTTACTACCAACCTATTTGGCAAAACTGAAAATACACTTTTAAACAATAAATTAGGCCATCTTTAATAATTAAACATTTTCAAATTGATATTTAATTGTTTTAACTAATAGTTAATATGAGAAATGCTTTATTTACCAAAAAAAAACATATTTTATATAGTTTACCGTGTAATTATGCCTGATAAGAAAAAAATCATATTTTAGGGTAAAATAAGGTTCTTCCATGTGCTATTTTTGGGGGTTGTGGTTCGATACTAACTGAGTAGAATAGGATTTAAATAAAGTTGGTTTTGTAATTTTGGTAGGATAAATTTTCCAACGAGCAAATAAAAAAAAGTATTTGGCTAATAATAATCTGACAAATTGTTTTGAAACCCATGATCTCTTTGTGATAAATCAAACGATAGAAAAATTGTTCGGTATATAAAGGTAGTAGGATGACAATATAATAAGAAAATGTCTGATTTAAAAACAGATCCAATGGCCATGCTGGAAGACACCTGACACAGGTTCAGTATTTTAATCATTGTACTTTTCCCCACCTGTTTCAAATTAAACATTTTTAGGTTGCAACTAATTAATAAATGATGTTCTTCCAGACTAACGTACCAATCAATACGCATCCAACTGATTTAATGTAAAAACATCATCAACAGTCTGGACAAAGCATGACCTAGTGCAATGGAAAAATATAAGTAAACATTTTATCGACAGAATATCATGAGTATCATGCTTTGACAATGTGCTTTTGAATTGTGACTCAAAACTAAACTATCTGAAATACGTCATTGTCAGACACAAATAAACTTGTATGTATTTGAATTGTATTTTAATCCAAATATTGCTAATGATTTATCATTATTAATAATGTTTACTAAAATCAATAAATTGAGTAAACTAATAGATTAATCAATTTTTATCATTTTTAAAATATAAAGTAATCAGAAGCGTGAAAAGTATACTAGCAATTGATGAAAATTAACCATTAACTAATCCCTGCTTGTTAATCGTAAAATATGAAATATATTCAATATATTCAATGGCATGTCGGCTGTCATAAATCATGTTCTAAATGATGAATTTAATTTTAAATTAGGATTCCAATATGATGACAATAAAATGTTTCCATTTGTTGCTTATAATTTTAACCCAAAACGTTAGCTTCCGGAGCACCTGAGATCACCCCCAGTTTTTGGTGGGGTTCGTGTTGCTTAGTCTTTAGTTTTCTATGTTGTGTCATCTGTACTTTTATTTGTCTGTTTGTCTTTTTATTTTTGGCCATAGCGTTGTCAGTTTTGTTTTCGATCTATGAGTTTGACTGTCCCTCTGGTATCTTTCGTCCCTCTTTTAGCATTTTTTATTAATAATTTGTTGTTCATTGGCTACTATTAACCATCAATGCAAAATTGACATGTGTTACTAAGGAATTAGCCGCCATATTGACTTTCTAAAATCCATGAATGTCTGATTAATGCAATAGAATCTAAAATGGAATACCATTTACCTCAAAATTTTCATTTAAATGAGATACCATCCGAATTTTAAGCGAAAAGTAACAGAATAACCTTAAGCACCAAGAACTTCATGTTTTTCCATGCCGTTAATGCACCAAGATCATTTATGAAATTTCGCAGAATTTTATTTAATTTTGATTTCATACTATTTCCAAGCTTTAATGCATTATTTCTTTTTCTAATAAATTAGAAGCCTCCCCTCTTAGAATATAAATAGCAGTTCTGTAATCTCAATTTGCATGGAGCTCATTCATGGTTCCCATGCAGGTGTATCGCGTATAAATAGATCACAGTGAAGGTTACGAAAATAGTTTCGGCACCCTGGTATATCTAAGTGAAAACCAAGGAAAAACATTCTAACGGATCAATCCGATTCAAGTATTTATAGATATGCAAATCATAATAATTATACATATATCAACCTTTTATATGACGTCACGATTACTAATTCCTACACAGGCGAAATATCTCTGAGTGTTCACGAAATATTTGATATTGTCATAATTTTCAGTGAATTTTATTGAAATTATTAGAAGTAAAGGTTATCTACACGGAGTTCAATAATTTTCAAAAACGGCCTTTAACTCACAAAATTAGTCATTCGGACTTCAGTTTGCGAATGAGTTAGCCGAGTTTACACATAAATAAACTCCTTAACACGAAACACGTGAAAAGATATATGAGCAAAAAATAGCATAGATAACATTAAAATAGCAAGACCATAATTCTTCTTTATTTTATTTGAAATAAAAAAAACACAATTTGACATACGGTTTCTATACTATTGTATTATAGTTTATTTACGTTCATTTTCTTCTCCTTTTCATCGTGATACGCTGTCCAGTTACAGAATATTCAATCAAAATATGCCTATAAAGGCTAATCATGCTATGCAATAATTATAGATTATAACATGCCCTTTTCCATATTGGCCCTGGTATCATCCTGAGACTCCCATATCAGCCCGAGGTTTTAGCCGAGGGATGATATCAGGGCCAATATGAAAAAGACATGTTATAATCTATTTATCGCATATTTAAGTTCTACATAAAAGAGAAAAAAACGTCCAATTATAACTACTTAATTAACCACAACAGGTAAAATCTAAAAAGATTTTATCACATTTTCCATTAATTTTTAATATTTACTGCATACACATTTATTGTAACATTCCCCTTATTTTTTAATGTGGTAATAAACAAAAGAGAGAATTTGGCATAACTTGGACTAAATCGATAATAGTTGGTTGGACATTGTAACTAGTGGCCATTGTAGCATAATTCTCATAATTTTCAAAACTAACACCGTCACTGTTCGCTATTGTCGTTAAGGACGCAATGACGTCACGTCATTTGGAACCAGGGCACAATAACCAATAACCACTTTTTTGCCCCGGGCAGCAATATGAGTAGGACAATTGTGCGGTTATAACATATGCAAAACCCAATGTTTTTGTAACAAATATGTAATAATTTAAAATACTTTTTAAGACATTGATGCAAACAATATCTTAAATGAGATAGAGATTGAACAAGATGATCGAACTATTAATTACAAGAATAATTTGCAATTACACTATACATTATCCTAAAATATTAATATTGACGATATGTCTGACAAACTGAATTGATTATAATGAATTTCTGAAGAAATATTAAACTCTAAAGTCTATAATTTTAATTAAATTCGTCTTTTCTTGTTAATAGTGGTTCCGTATGTCATTAACAACTGTTCGCTGAATGTAAAACACGATATATATGCATTTAACATCAGCTGAAGGGGGATTCTTGTAATAATACTATCGTTGTTATAACAACAGATATCAAAAGAATACAAGACACTGTTATTATGATTACACATCTTTTCCTTTTATACCCTTGTCTTGTACCCTGAAAGCAAAATACAATCATGGTTTATACATGAACATCATACAAAAAGTTAAAAGTCCATAGTTTTGAAAAATCGGCAGCTTTTTTGACTTAGCAGTATCATAATATGGACATATACCGATTATCAGATTTTTGCATAATGATATTTTACAATATCAGCTCCGAGGTCACGATATGAAATGCTATATATAGTTCCCCAACCTACAAAAGCTAAAGTTAAATGACGCGGCCCATATTGTCTCAAAAGCTTTTTTGGTGAGTTAGCGCAGTGAACGGACTGATCAAAGATTTTGTATTGAGTCGGGCAGTTGATATTTTGCAACATCTTAAACAAGGAAAATTTGATCATCGTTTATTGCATTAGGTTTGTGTTGTTTGCATGATTGAAACAATAGTTTTTATTTGTTTAACAAGCAAACCTGAAAACGAATGTGTTGTTTCAGGTAAAATTTATCAACGTCGGGTCAAACATTATATATCGTTAGTGATCAGTCCGGTTCAAAGTCTTAGTTTTTAGGTCAGAAACAATACCTAGTATGCCAATAAAAAAAGCCCTGATGTTGGATTTTACGAAGTGCTGAGCAGGTTGATACCTGGGTAGTGAATACTGATAAGTGAAATTAATGGATAGCTGTCGAACGTCGGTAAGTGATATTAATGGATGGCTGTTGAACGTCGGAAAGTGATATTAATGGATGGCTGTTGAACGTTTGTAAGTGATATTAATTGATGGCCGTTGGACGTCGGTAAGTGATATTGAATGGTTGACATACTTTTCCTCAAATTTAATATAGCTTGCTGTCTCACTGACATATACCCAACATCTCCTTTTATTCACAATGTAAACATCTAAACAAAATGCTGAAAATATAATATTCACACAACGATTGCAAGATATGTCGACAACACTCGATAAAATATCTCACAGCGAAAGGTTAGGGACTATGCTGCTTTCCCATCGAACATGCAAATGAGATACCACAGATGCAGTTTAATCTGCTTCAATTCTTAACTTTCATCTAGAAATTGACAATTAGGGGTTGACTGAGACCTAAACTTTACAACAAAAGAGATCATTTCAGCTTTCCCGTTGTGAACTTTTCATTTCCCAGCAGCTACATTCTAGTACCGCCTTTATTCGGAGTATATATCACCAATTGCGTTTCCTATCAGGATATCCTTGATAGAAGATTTTTTTTATCTAATAGCACTCAAGGTTATTTCAAAGTTGGAGTAATTCCTTCGAAAATTTTACGCACGCCATCATGATTCAGTTGACCATTATGGAATATATCTGTACATATGACCACTTAAAACGTAGCCACAATTACATCCTCTTTTTCCCGATTGTGCCATCACCGAATGCGACATGTCGTCGACTGTGTACTTGTAATGAACAAAAAGACACATGTCACTAGTGAAACAGCAGCAAGGTGATTACCGATCCAGAGCACCATAAATCATCCCTTCCCGCGATTTTTAATGGGTTTGAGTTTTTATGTAGTGATTTTGTGTACTGTTGTTTGTCTTTTCTTCTTTTTTTTTCTTTCTTTTTGTCATGGCGTTGTCAGTTTGTCTTCGACTTATGAGTCTCAATATCCCTTTGGTATTTTCATTCTCTAATGTTTAAGATTTTGTCATGTCGGGGCCTCTTATAGCTGACTATACGGTGCACATTTTGCTTATTGTTGCAAGCCGTACGGTGACCTATAGTTGCTTTAATCCCTGTTATTTGGATAGTTGTTTCATTAGCAATCAGATCATATCATACCATTGCCGTTACTGACACCCTTCTTCAGTGTATTACGTGTTATATATAGATTATTCTTGTTATCACTTATTTGATATTAAAGCTGTATAATTAAGACGGTATTACATACGATTTTGTCACTTTTTTTAAACAGAAAACAAAAATCAATAAAACATTTCAAACAGAGAATAAAATAATCTATCTGATCAATGATTTTTATGAAAACTTAAAAAGTGAGTTCTATGTAGAAGTTCCTTTTATATATTTATCATATCTTTTTTCAAGCAATCGGATCATTCCTTACAAAATATTCACAATTATCTGTCAAATATGTCTGAATAATGATGCAAGTGAAAGTTGTCCATTATATTCAAATGTTGATTGTAAGTTTGTTTTATTCCTTTTTGAGTAGAACAATTTGAGACTTGAATTATCAATACTTACTGTATGTAAACTACTCGAATTATCAATACTTACTGTATGTAAACTACTCGAATTATCAATACTTACTGTATGTAAACTACTCGAATTATCAATACTTACTGTATGTAAACTACTCGAATTATCAATACTTACAGTATGTAAACTACTCGAATTATCAATACTTACAGTATGTAAACTACTCGAATTGTCAATACTTACTGTATGTAAACTACTCGAATTATCAATACTTACTGTATGTAAACTACTGGAATTATCAATACTTACTGTATGTAAACTACTGGAATTATCAATACTTACTGTATGTAAACTACTGGAATTATCAATACTTACTGTATGTAAACTCGAATTATCAATACTTACTGTATGTAAACTACTCGAATTATCAATACTTACTGTATGTAAACTACTCGAATTATCAATACTTACTGTATGTAAACTACTCGAATTATCAATACTTACTGTATGTAAACTACTCGAATTATCAATACTTACTGTATGTAAACTACTCGAATTATCAATACTTACTGTATGTAAACTACTCGAATTATCAATACTTACTGTATGTAAACTACTCGAATTGTCAATACTTACAGTATGTAAACTACTCGAATTGTCAATACTTACTGTATGTAAACTACTCGAAGTATCAATACTTACTGTATGTAAACTACTCGAATTATCAATACTTACTGTATGTAAACTACTTGAATTATCAATACTTACTCGTTGAACATTCAATGATGACATAGAAGAGCTGTCTGATGAGTTGTCAGAGTTGCTGCATTCTATTTAACAGAAAAGTTATAAATTTTAGCAAATATGTTTGGAGTAAACTATTAGTATGTATATGAGACATGTTTTGTTAAATCTGTTTAGAAATGTTTTGGTTTAACTGTTACGAATATTCAATTTGTAATTCAGAAACATGATAGCAAAACAGAGATAAGTTGCTATGTCAACTCACCCCTTTATGACTCATTTGTCGTAACAGTTCTTTTAGTTAGATTAATTTTGTAATTTTCCCTAATGAACTACTATACTTCTGATTCTCGTTGGATGAGGGAGCTCTAAAATTTGAACAGCGCGAGAACACAAGTCTTCTCAAAATTCATGCATTTATAAATATATGGCTCGTATCCCTTAACTATTTTCGAGGGACATGGAATACATCTAGTGCAGTAATGTGAGCCGCAAAGTTCTTGTACGTGTTATTAGAATTGCACGCTCTACATATCTTCTATTCTTCTACTTTTCTTCAGGTGCCGTTTTGTTTAATTAAAAAAAAAAGATATTTTCAATTTGATTAATATAGCAATGTGAATATCATTTGATACCGTTTCATATCATTATTACTAGCTCCAGATTTCGATGTACGCTTAACTATCAAATGTTCAAATCGAAATGAGAAACTAGTTCAATATAATGATAATCAAACGATGTTGTCAAATTATATGACACATTTTTAAAACTTCCATTCTTGGACATTTAACTCTTTCCATCAAGATTAACTTTAGATAGTTTTGGTTATTCTTTTTAAGTCCTTTTTTTAGTCAATTAGTTCGGCCGGTATTTATACATTACTGGCTTTCAAATTTTTGTATTTGAGCGTTCCTGATGGAGGTAAAACCAAGATAGCGCTTCGGACACACCAAAATTTATAAAGTGTTATTTTCATTTGATAAAATTCACAAATAAAAAAAGAGATTCCAAGGGACAGTGAAAAATATCAGCCTCAGAAGAATAGGCGGCACGATGGTCACTAAGTCATGTTTTCGTGTGTAAACTTTATGACCATAGAGATGACGTCAACGTTTCTATAAAGAATCTTTCGTTCTGCAGCTTCCATGTAAGAATCAACCCTTTATTAACGAGTTTCTTAATAAAATGTAAACAACTAGAATATTGTATCAACTAGGATATATATACCGTTACTATATATACTCAAAGAAAGTTTAGTGTATATATGAACAGAAACTAAAATTTTCCTTGCAAAAAAAAAATAAATTGGGAGACTTTTTACCTCCAAATCTTAATCATTTTTTTTTAAGTTTTTTTTTTTTCTTTAGTCAATTCAATATCTTTTAAACCAGAAATGATGTTAATTTCAGTTAATTTTAGCAATTTCTATGTAGGTACGAGCCCTTAAAGTTTGATCTCAATGGAAGTGTTGTCAAACTTTCTTATATATTTATATGACTGCATATGCTGCTTGAATGTCGCTGAAAACAAATTTTAAATTTCATAATTGACAAAGTAGACTTTTTGGCCGAAGACTTTAGTTCTCTACCAATCCTCACTGCTATTGTCAAAATATGTTTTATTTTGCTCTTCTGATATTGTACTTACTCATTAACTCCTCAAAATATTAAGTAAAATGTATGAAACCGGAAGACATAAAATGATTATTATACAAAACATCTGAAGGACTTACCTGTCGCACCAGTTCCGACATCCGGATCTACTTCCCAAGGTTGGACGGCAATAAGATTATTTATGTTGTATAGAAGTTCTTGTAAATCACTTATATCTCTGAAAAAATTCAAGAGAATTGCTTTTAGGAATGAATGTATATCTTGCAAAATGTTTCATGGTAATGGTATTGTGATTACTATACTTTCTATTGAATATTTATAATTTTAAAGTAGTGAAAGACATTTTAGTGTGATTTTACAAATGTGTGGTTGATTTGGAATCGATCTTAATAAACTATTCTTGTGTTCTATAAATTGAATATAACTTAAACTTCCATGTACGAGTTTGAAAATTTGCAATTGTTTACGAGTAAACCTCTGTCGATAATTTGTTTGTACATTCAACTCTCTTTTTGGATATTTTCTTAGGTTCAATAAGAATTTATAATTTATTCACTGATATATTTGCGTTAATATTCACAGTTCATAAAATAAAACTTTGCTTAACCCAAACTCATCATATCTATAAAGTTCCTGCGGAACATACTATTGAATAGAAAGTCAGAAAAAAAAGTTATATCTACAAATGTAGGCGACAGCTTTTTTTTTAAACGCTTGTGTATGAATTTTTTGCGACACCTTCAAAAAATATTAAACTGGAAGAAAAATGTATTTATTATATTTCATTCATCCCGGACATGCTCCAAAATACACATATCACACCGAACGTGCAGACGACACGTGTTTCAAGGACAATCGACATCACTTACAATTGAGAGCAAAAGATAGAAGCCAATTACAAAATATATCTGGGGACAACAAATATAAAGGTATAGAAACGGAACACAAAACAGAAATAAATACTTTTAAAATAATTGTAATATTACATGTGTCACATGCGAAGTAGGACCAGTTTACCCTCCTGTGTTTTTTAAGCTGTGTTTTTTAGAGTGTTGTTTGTCTTTATAACGTTTTTCGGATTTTTCCCATGATTTTGTCGGTGTCTTTACAACTAACAAGTTTGATTTTCCCTTTGGTATTTCCCACGTCTTATTTCTATTCAGTTTACCTCTTGGGTTTCCTATCTTAACCTTGGATATGTATAACTAGTCAATATACTATGTCCCAGCTGTAACATATGAACATTACTGCCTATATAAAAAGTCCAACACATTCATAGATGTGCTATTTTGTCTTACATATCATTCCCACATGCCTCGCATTACATTTTTCTTTCAAAGTTTTGTCTTAAATACTTCATTCTCTGAACAATAAATTTCAACTCTCAACACGCGTGATAATAAAATCAATCTGTGAGAAATGAACTGACAGAAAAAAAGTATTGTCATAAAGTTTAATTATTTCATGGAACAACCTGCTGATTTGAGTCAATTTGTATTTCTTGTTAAATATTCTGATCAATATATTTGACGTAATAAATTGTTATTTTACCCGATAAGTTATCGTTTTTTTCGTCATTCTTTGTCATTTTTTTGTATTTTTGAATATTAATTCACTATAATAAACAATGCTTGTAATTTATTTTGCCAAGTTTCAGTTTAAATCAAAATGCATTTGCTTGACTCATTAAATTTTACATTACGTTCGACCGATACATAGTACATACGAATTACAATAAATGTTCTCAAACTAATTTGCTTGAATACGGATCGATTTTCCAATAAAACCATACTTATATATAATAAAAACTTTCAAATTAGGCAAAAAATCCAATAAATATTGCACATGCTAAAATATGTTGTTTGCAGAGTCCTCCAAATAAAAGCTTTGAACTAAAAGGAAAGACAATATTATAAACTTGATCGATAGATACTTCAAGTCGCAATTATTCTGTTCTATGTCTTATTAAAAAAAAAGGCTCTCCGCGAACCAACGGTGTTGCACTCACGATCAATGAAATATAAATTGCAGTTTTGAAACGCATACATCTGAGCTTTCTTGGTTGATTTATGCAATTGTCATAGTCCCGTAGTTAACAATGAACTAATACAGAATATGGAATGTCATCAAATGCCTTTCATAATAATAATTGTTCATGGTTGTTTCAGTATCGACAAAAAAAAACATTATACACTTGCAAAGTGTTACCAATTTATAAGTGAATAATTTTACCTATTCTAACACCGCACTCGGACTTCTTTTAAACTGAATTTTACTGTGCGAATTGCTGTGTGTTTGTTTATTCCACATTGGCTAGAGGTATAGTGGGAGGGTTGAGATTTCGCAAAACATGTTTAACCACGCCGCATTTTTGCGTCTGTCCCAGGTCAGGAACCTCTGGCCTTTGTTTGTCTTGTATGTTTTTTTTAATTTTTGGTTCATTTATATGTTTCGGAGTTTAGTTGACGTCCATTTTCGCTGATCTAGTATACATTATTGTTATGGGGCCAGCTGAAGCCAGGCTCCGGTGCGGGATTTTCTCGCTGTGTTGAATACCCATTGGTGGCCTTGGGCTGTTTTCTGCTCTTTGATCGGTTTTTTTTCTCTTTGACGCATTCCCCGTTTCCATTCTCAATTTTAATATATTGTTCCCGTCTATTCCGGCTATTAGATTTTGATGATCAATGTCGTTTTATGTATTTGGTATCGAACGAACCAAATGAAGGTTATTCAAGAAACACGTAAAAAGGTATCATACGGTAATATTGCGACCTACTTTTCTAATATTTTGATTTCCTCCGTTTCGGCTAGTTTCTTTTCACTTTGAGTATTATCTAAACTTTCCAAGGTTACGATGTGCTTCTTGCATATACTAAAAGGTTCGGCCCATCCAGTGTTAATAAGTATTTTGACATCTGAAAATACAATGTTATTTTTGACTTTATTTTATCTTATTTACCATATTACCTATGCTGCTACTGACGATGATACGTTGAAGTTAGTTTGAATAGATCATGGTCATCTTACCATTGCGGAATATTTGTGTTTGAAATTATGTTCCGTTTGTCTCCTTTGCTCAAATGTAATTTATAAGAAGAATTGCAGTTATCATGGTGTAACATTTTGAGAAGGAATGTTCACTCTTTCCTAGCATCCGTGTCCATTCCAATTTTATTTTGTTATTTCGAGCTACAAAAACCTCAATTATCGTATTATGTTGTTTTTACCTGTTTTCCTTCGGCGATTTTAGGGGGTATTAGAAAACCAATGTCATTTTTTCAATTGTTTTGTTCTTTTCTTGAAAGAAAAGCACAGAATTTAGAAACTATGAGAAGGTTTAATTTGATGATTGTGTCCGATTTTAAGCGTCTTTTAAGCTTTAGCCTCTAAACTATCAAGCAGTTTCCTACGATTAATATGTGTATAAAAAAGAAACTTATTCATTTTAATACATATGCCTATCTTGAGTGCTGATAAATTCTTATTTTTTTGTAAATTAAAATCTGTGAAAGCAACCTAAATGTTAGTTTTACCTGAGTGCAGAGGAAATTCTCGTTGAACAAATAAAGTTTTCACAAGCTGAATTTCAAAATATTCCAGACAAGCTGAGAACATATTATATATCTTTTCCAAGTCTTTCACATCCTCTGGACATAAGAGTTTACTAGAAAAAAACACAAAGAGATTTCTATAAAATACACACAAAGTTTACTGGAAAATACACAAAGAGTTTATGAAATAAAACAAATTTCTGAAGATGATGCATGTGTAACCAAAATTTTTCGGTAGAGGTAAAGTTACATTATGCAAAAAAGTAAAGTTATCTACTTTTATCAAGTAACTCACTTTCTGAGTGTTGGTACAAGTTTCAAACGATTGGTACGAGCAAGCTCGATTGCCTGTATTCGCATTCTTTTTAACTCTTCCCTCAAATCATCGGAGTCCTGAGATCCTCCTAGACACACAACATGTGTACAGTAAACAGCAGTTAAGTGATTAAGCTCAGCTACATACTAAAACAAAAGAAAATTTTCATTATTATTATTATTATTATTATTATTACTGTTGATACTGGTCTTATTATTGCTTTAGATATAGCTGACTGTTAAATTGGTGATTATAATGTTAAGGAAATTATTGAACCAATGCTTGCATAATTAGTGAACTAAGTCCTCTGTGCACGTTGTTTTTACACTTATTACGAATTAATAACGTATAATCGACAAAGAGCATTTCATTCGATGATTGATGATCGAAAACTTTGGCTGCTAATTAACGTTCGTGTTTTTGGGGCCGAAGTTTACCGATCGTGTGCTTGAAAAACAATCAACACAGAATCATGAAGCAGGTGCTTTATAAGTGAGACGATACGATGTTTATTTGTTCTTTTTTTTATAATTTCAATGGGTTCCAATTTATTCATTTAACTTTTTCATACCATTTGTTAAAGGATTTGGTGTATTAAATATTTTCTTTCAGAATCGGTTAATACTTTCTTCCTTCCACGTATTTACTTTTTGTTCCATCACAAGTTTTCCCTTCGTACTTGCACTGTGCGATTTCCCAAATTCTAACAAGAAGTTTAAAGGTTAAGGTCACTGCAGACTGAAAAGCTGTCGGCGAATTAGAGTACGGGAGAACAAGAATTCAATATTTTGTTAAATGCGCTGTTCAAAATTGAATTCTCAAGAAAATTTTATCTGGGAAATTCTGGATCTTGTGCAAGAAAAACCTTTCTTGACTAACATAAATACCGATTTTCCATAATATGAAAATATCAACTATATCAAAATCTAAGATCAAACCTTTGAATATAAGTTTTAAAAACAGGCCGACGAACCTTATCAAAACCATTATTAAAAAAGTTGGAAAAAACGGGAGCAATCAAAATTTTCAATTATATCATGAATGCATCCTTAAAACTTTGAAAGAGTTAACGTCAACCTTAGTATTGAGAACATTTGGATCAATAGCTTCCTTGACAACAACAACCCTCTATTGAGGAAATCATATAGGAAAAACACTCAATATGCAGGAGCTGCTGGAATGTTGCTGCATGAAATAAAATGTTCACAAATTAAACATAAATCGTTTCTTTTATTGTTAAGTATTGCTTTCAACCAATCCTCACTGTCAATTTGTAAGTAGACCTAAATGTACCCACGTTAGTTTGTAAGTAGACCTAACTGTACCCACGTTATCTTTTACTTCATTACTTTGATATTCAATGGGATGACCAATTCAAACGTTTGAATTTCGATTAGTATGAGAATTTGGAAAGAATGCATCAAGTACGTTTTCCAGACGCAAAGTTGTAACATTAAAATAGCAGAAAAAGTTATATATATTTAATTCTATTTTCAGTCTTGCTCCAAATCAACTATTTCGGAAAAGAAAGACTAGCTTGCAAGTTTTAAGAAATCTGTATAGTATCATAATATGCTACCATACATGCGTTCTCTTTGAAAATGAATAGTAACAAGAGAGATATACTCCGTATGAAGCGCCTGCATATCGATCACAGATCTCCCAGTTGATACGATATTCTAGAGCTTGCTAATCTATCATGATTTCTTTTGTAGAGGCTTGCTGCTTACAAGGAAGCTATTAAATCAAAGGTTCCAAGTGCTTAAGTTGAGGTCATACATTTGAAATTTTAAGACCGCCTTCACAAATTGGTTGACCGTTATGGAACATCTGTTTCACAGATAACGACGGATATGTTCCAATTGTCGTAACCATAATCCCGTCCTTTTTTTTGACAGTAATATCACCGAATTAGACTTATCACTGCATGTATGCATACATGTGCAACACGACGGGTGCCACATGTGGAGCAGGATCTTCTTACCTTTCCGGAGCACCTGCAATCACTCCGGTTTTTGCTGGGGTTCTTGTTGTTTAGTCTTTAGTTGTTGTATTTTTGTAGACTTTTCTGCTCTTTGGTAGGATTGTTGTCTCTCTGACACATTACTCCTTTCCATATGGTATTTTTTTCTTTATTTTGCCTCCCTTTAACAATCCAATTTGAGTAAACAGATAATCTGAACAGGCCTTGAACTGGGAAAATGGTGTTCAGATCAAAGTAAATAAAAATATCAAAGTGTTCCAAAATCAAATATTTAACCTCTGATACGTAATATTGTTTTCGGCGATTCGAATCGTAATATTGTTTTCGACGATTCGAATGACGTACAGTCAGCAGAAAATAAATAAAAGTACCAAACTTAATGGCACAACAATATCATATTGACTTATTTTACGACAATAGTCTTGAAGGCTTAATTAGTTCTCCTTGATCCTTAAGATTATATCGTACAGGATAATACCATTTTATTCTTATTTTATTCATTAACACTATTTAGATGAATATTTCCTGTTCAACTTTTAATCAATAGCATCCTTCGGAACACGTGCCAAACATTGCTGAGGAAGATTTAGAAGCGACTTCTATATAGAACATTTCAGTTTATCACAGATAAGAGAAAATGTTATATTAGAGGTTTTTTTTATATGTTAGAAATTTATTAGGTTATAACTTAATCTAAATGTTCGGGTTAGATGAAGATGAAATAATATCAAGTATTGGATATTCGAACAGTCTGCAAGTATGGTTCCTAGTGTAGTTGGAAATTTAAAATCTGATTAAATACAGACTATGTGTAAGAGCTTCGCTTTCAAGGATCTGACAACACTCTGTTCTAATTTCTGTTCTGGTAATTAATACATCAGCCAATGAAATTTCATCCTCAAAATTTTTGAAGGTGTGTATCATTACGACAAAACCAGAAGACCCCGAAAGGTCTCTAAAACAGAAAGTAGAACAAAACTTTGTCAGATCCTTGAAAGCAAAGCTTGGACAGGGATCTCTGTATTTAATCAGATTAGGAAATTTATTCTTGATGTTCTTTATTCTTCTTTTCAAATTATCTTGAGTGCTTTATGCATACAAAGTGTTTTGATTGAAGAGCAAGAAATTAAAAAAAATGTCACTGAATCAGAAAAAAAATGGGACAAGGTCGGTGATTCTCTCCAATCTCTCCTGCTTCCTTGGCCAATCAAAACTGACCGCCATATAATAGCAAATTAGTGCTGAAAGTGGCGTTAAACACCAACTAATCAATCAATCATATTGGCTCTCAATAATGACAACTTCAGTATGTATACTAAAGAAATTTATCCTGTTGAACTTACTTTAAATAAAGCTAATACTAACAATGACCACTGTCCTTTCCTCGATCTTGATATCTATATCATTAACGGGAAGCTTAATACAAAAATTTATGATAAAAGAGATGATTTTTCATTTCCTATCGTTAATTATCCATTTTTAGATGGTGACGTTCCCTTGTCACCATCTTATGGTGTTTATATATCTCAACTTGTACGATTCGTGTATGTAACAACGTATTAGATTTTAGCGAGAGAAATTTATATATTACTGAAAAATTATTACACCAGGGTTTTCGATATCATAAACTAGTCAAAACATTTACTAAATTTTATCATCGGTATAAGGACATCATTCGTAAATATAACTCAACAGACAGACATCTTATACGTTCGGGTATTTCACATCCAATCTTTTATGGTAATATTCTTTACAAAGTACAAACATGTCAGTATTCACCTCAAAAGCTAACAAAACCTTTAAACAGACTTATTAAGAAGGGATATAGTTACGATACTGTTGTCAGGTCATTAAAGATTGCATATTTTGGCTTTAATATTGATTCACTTATAGGGTCTTTGCATCGGAATTAAACATATTTATTCTAAAACCAGTTGTTGGCATGACACGGGTTATGTTCTTCTCATATATTTTATGACGGTATAATACTAAACCCCTAACAGGAGGGATTGTGCCTGATATTCATCTGATGAAGACATAATCTTTCAATCAGTTTAATTGAGGTCTGGAGCTGACATGTCAGTAACTGCTAGTAGTCTGTTGTTATTATGTATTATTGTCATTTTGTTTATTTTCTTTTGTTTCCTATTCTGACATCGGACTCGGATTTCTCTTAAACCGAGTTTTACTGTGCGTACTGTTGTACGTTTGTTTTTTCTACATTGGCTAGAGGTATAGGGGGAGGGTTGAGACCTCAAAAAACATGTTTAACCCCGCCGCATTTTTGCGCCTGTCCCAAGTCAGGAGCCTCTTGCCTTTGTTAGTCTTGTATCATTTTTAATTTTAGTTTCTTGTGTATAATTTGGAGTTTAGTATGACGTCCATTATCACTGAACTAGTATACATATTTGTTTAGGAGCCAGCTGAAGGACGACTCCGGGTGCGGGAGTTTCTCGCTGCATTGAAGACCCATTGGTGGCCTTCGGCTGTTGTCTGCTCTATGGTCGGGTTGTTGTCTCTTTGACACATTCCCCATTTCCATTCTCAATTTTAATCAACCAATCAATCACAATTTTGTAGTCAAAACAAAAATATAGTCATTGGGTTATGAATATATAAATTAACTGCACACTATAACAATAAGGAGTTGTGGTATGATTGCCAATGAGACAACTGTCCACCAGAGACCAAATGTATGCAATTTTATGTCACCGTACGGCCTTTTACAATGAGCAAAACACATACCATGCATATAGTAAGATATAAAAGGTCCCGACATGACAAAATGTCAAACGCGAAAACCAACGGCTTTATTTACAATAAAAACAATTATAGACGGCAAACAAATATATTACTAAATTATGTATTTATTTTGATTTCCTGTCCATAGTGCGCATTATTTGTATTTTATTAACTTTGTACTAAAAACACGATTAATTGATTACAGCGTTGAAATAAATTTTGAATTCATTATTTGCAATGCTTCGCCTAGCCAACTTTATATGAACAACAATCTCTATGACAGAGAACAGAAAAACAAGCAAAATTGTAAAACCATTTAAACAGTAGAGAATAAAACAAAGAATGTTCAACTGCGACCATTCTATAACGACTGCTGATGTTCTTGTATGTCAAAAACAATGTCATTTCTTAAAAACACTTTGGAGATTTTCTGGTATTTTTATTTACGGTTGTACAAATGATATTTCTATAAATTCAGAAAAATGAAAGGTTTTAAATAAAAAAAGTTACAGCTTAGAATATTGCAGTAAATATGCATACTGTTATCTGACCGACTAATGTATATGAAATTTGTCAAGGCAATACTATTATGTTTTCTCACAATATCATTATACAAATAAAATTGTTATACATCATAGTAATAAGTGTAATTAACGATGAATGTGATACGTGACAATTATCTAAAAAACAAACATGCAAGTCAAATAAAAAAAATAATATGCATAGATCTATTGTTATCTGACCGACTAATGTCTTGTGAACATCAGTAGGAAGTTATTTAATAAATTAATTATGATTTTTATATAGAATTTGTGGCGCCAAAATATAAGCGTATGATAGGTTTCTTTGCTCAGCACACGTATTTACTTACAAACTTTGAAAAACGCAAAACGATATGATAATGTGAATTAAAGCAAATCAACAATTCTGTTTACCTAACCTAGCCCAGCTAACTTGAAGAGCTTAACTGTGCATTGAAGTGATTTATTGATTTTTTTTTCTCTGCGACAACGGATTAGGTTTAAGTACCTGACCACAGTCAAGAACCTCGTCAGCGGTTGTCTTTCGTTATATTGAAGAGTTTGTTTGTTTTATTGTGGAGAAAGGGGGGTAAAAAAAAGGAAAAGGGGGGGGGGGGGGGGGTTGTTGGTGACAGATCTTTGATAGTCTCCAATAAATTTGAGTCTTCACGACAGGTTGTAGCGGTAGGCACTAATAAAATTATAAAAGAGTCCTAATGTTGGTTACTAAGGATAAATGGCTTTGGTTCTTTTTCTCATCTAGGATTTAACACGTGAGTAATTTGCAAATATTAATTTCCCTATAGTGACGTTAAGTTAGGTTTGTCGTAAATGCAGATTAAAGAGGAATGACTTTGTTACAGAATTAATTTTGTAATGAATACATTCGTTTACTTGAAATTCTATTTTACCAGGAAAGAAATTAATAAGAAATATAAAAATGTACATACAATAAATTCCAATAATGTACCAGGAAAATGCATAAGGATTAAATATTGTTCAATATTGAGTTTGTTAAAAACTATTGTTAAATGTTACTTAATGGTTTACATATCTTAGAACTAACATTATAAAGCTAAAGACAAACTGCAGGACTCAACAATGGCGTAGAAGTAAATTAAAAAGTGGGGGCAAAATAAAATAAAAAAACGTTTTCTATAATCTTACAGTCTAGAAGTTCTCTTTTCTATTTTTAATTTTAATATTCAATAACAAAATTTAACCAACAAGTGGGGGGTCAAAATCAGTGCTTAACATCACCAAGTTGTAGAAAAACTGAAGGAATTAAAATCACAATGCTGTAAACAATCTACAGGAATGAACATCACCAAACTATAAACAAACTACAGGAACTAACACCATAAAGCTATAAACAAACTACAGGAATTAACATCATAAATCTGTAGACAAACTACAGGAATAAACATTATAAAGCTGTAGACAAACTTCAGGAATTAACATCATAAAGCTGAAGACAAACTACCGGAATTAACATCATAAAGCTGCAAACAAACTACAGGAATAAACATTATATATGAAGCAGTAGACAAACTACAGAAATTAACATCATAAAGCTGAAGACAAACTACTGGGACAACACCATATAGAAGTACAGTTTACTTCAACCAAAACTTATTATACCTCCACTCTAGGAGTGGGGGCAACTTCCAAGGAAGGACTGAATCTCATTATATCGGTAATCTCGTTGTGAAAAGGGTCTATATTGTAATCACCTTGTTAGTCTGTCTGTCGTCAGTTTGTCAGTTTGTCCAACACTACGAATTTTCGTCACACCTTTCTCAAAACCTAAGTGATAGAATGACTCATACAATTGAGAATGAAAATGGGGAATGTGTCAAAGAGACAACAACCCGACCATAGAGCAGACAACAGCCGAATATCATATTGATATCAGAAGCTTGACAGTGATGAGTTGTAACATCAGAGCTCATTTTTGGATCTGTCAGATACATACTTCCTGCCGCCGATACTTTAAGTTTTTCAATATGTTAAATGAGCTTAAAATTTTTCGTTACATTTTTTTCTCAAATACTACTAATAGAAGTACTTCATATTTGCTCAGCAGCTCAACAGTGGTGAGTTGTAATATGTGTGCGCTTTAATGATGTGTCAGATACCTGAGGATATCTTTACATCTACATCGTACGTTGAACTGTCAATCATGACCAATACTCAACGTTTCCGGTGGGCGCAAGCAAAAGAGTAAATTTATAAGATAAAACCAAATTTATATTTATCAAGTATATAAGTATGATTGGAAATAATTAAGAAAAATTAGTTTAGAAAAGGGGGTACCCATTTGCTTATTTCATCTACCATGAACCAAACCGCCTTCCGTGGCAGTAGTAGAGAAATAGTCCCCGCCGGCACAGTTCCAGTCCATCATTTGACTTACTTGGCAAATAGGGGACTGAACAGATTAGAAAGAGAGTGTGGAAAGCTCCCTCTTAAAGGATACCAAGGAGGGAGCCTCCGCTACTGTTGCTTGTAAAGAGTTCCAAGTGGTCACTGTTTTTGGAAAAAAAGATGTATTTGAAGCCATTAATATTGGTTGAGTATTGCCGGAACTTTTTGGTATGTGATGATTTTATTCTTGCTGACATTAGTGTTAGAGAATTGTCGCAGAGTATATTCACAAGATCATTAACCACTTTGTAAAATAAGGTTAGTTGTAATTTCACCTTTCTGTGTTCCAATGATTCCCAGTCAAGTTCTCCCAACATGCAACCCACAAAACTGGTGTTCCTATAGCGATTAATGGCGTAACGGGCTGTACGACGCTGGACCATTTCAACTTTTTTCACCTGCTCTTTTTGGTAGGGGTTCCATACTGTTGCACATGCAGTAATAAAAGTTGGATCTGACCATTGCAACATAGGCGTTTGTCTTCGTTGTTTCACTATTAGATGTTCTAAGGTTGCGTTTTGGAAATCCTTGCATGCCATTTGCTTACTTGGTTACTCTATTGATGTGTTGTTTCCAGGACAGGTCCGATTTGATGTCAACTCCAAGGTATTTGGAACTTCTTAATCTTTCCGGCACTTGTCCCTTAAGGGCATACGATACAGTTACAGGGGAGGTAATGACGTTGCTAACGTACATTGTTATTTTCGCGACGTCAAACTGTGACTTATCGGGAAAAGATGCAGTTTTCGACTGATTTTTATCATTCAATCTGATTTAACTTGAAAACGAGTTCATGGACCCCTCTTTTTTAAAATGACATTTGGTTTGATTACGTATGAAGATTATGTTTACCAATTTTCATGAAAAAGTCAATACTGCAATTTCTTTTAAATTTGATAAATATACAGCAAAAAAATGACGTTTTTTTTCTACAATCATGATCATTTGATTAATATGAGTTATTTGTAAAAATGAAATGTACAAATTTATAGAGCATTTATATAAAACAGAAATTACAACTAATTTAACAAAAAACAGCTTGTGTTTATCTTTTAAAACAAAAAAGTTATGTATTTCTATCGAAAAGAAAAGAACGTCCACAAATCCGAATTTTGAGGAAATATCTGATATTTCAACCTCAATTTACTCAAAAAGTAGCACATGATGGTATATTTTTTATTACATATTTGATTTAATCAGGTAAAAAATAGCCGATATGCAAATTTTCATCAAAATTTCATTATGGGATCAAAACTGTATCGTATGCCCTTAAGCGTGTATGAGTGCTTTATTGGTGAGCGTGATCTGGTGGTAGTTTGTACAATGCACTTCTGTGGGTGAAAGTCCATGCCCCAGGTTTTCTCCCATTATGCAAGTTTGTGAAGATCTTCTTGTAGAATGTTAGTACCAGCAAGAGATGATATTGTTCTGTATACTATATTGGGGGGGGGGGGGGGACTCCACTGACCACAGGAACTTTCTCCGAAGATTCTCCTTCGACGATGACTTGTTGGGTACGTTTTGGTAGGAATGAGTGAATCCGCTTGTGTGTATGTCCTGTAACTCCGTAATGATGTAGTTTGTTTAGCTGGCGTCTATGTTGGACACGATCAAAGGCCTCAGAAAATTCAAGGATAACCACATCAATCTGCTCTCCTCTATCTAGAGCTGATGCATTATTGTTTACTTTTCATTGTTTTTTATCAAGCAAATAATTTAAAATATTCTCTTGGTAATCAAATCAGCCTCTGTTTTTAAGGAAGCCAATCAAATGAATAGCGAAATAAAGCTATGTAAAAAAACTTATATGCAAAAGTTTAAAAATTACTCTATTTCTTCTATTTATTTCTTAATTTGACGTATAAATATTTGCATGCGCCTAGACTCGGTAATTCGGTTTTCATACATATATATCTTTCGATTTCGCGCCTTTTCTCTTGTCGAGAAAAATTCACTGATCAGATCGACACGTATATTTTGCATTCATGATATGTTATTAAATAGAGTTATCTCTTTTTCCTACCATTTATTCGGAGATTTGGAGACCATGATGTACAGAATTGTCTTAATTTATTATTAAACTGATCAGTGCAATTTCTCATCCCACATTGCTTTTTGCTTTATTTACGCATTATTTAGACAATCTTTATGTTCGTATAAGCATAGCGAAGGAGAACATAAAGATTATGAATTGTTATCTCAAAGTACACTTCAATCGTTTATATGACTTCATTATAATATTAATACTACTAATGATAATAATAATAATAATAGAAATGATAATTATAATAATGATTATAAAATTCTAATAAATATGGTCGTCATTCTGTATATTGAGGCACTTGAAGGAATTGGAATTCCGAAACGATAGTCTAGTATTACTATCTGTCTGTAAATGACCAGGTATCTATGTTTTACGAAAGTTGTTATTATATCTATAATTTCTTTTCTGAATATTACGTAGTCTTACAATTACAATAATACAAACTGATCTGTCCTAAATTTAGCACGTGAACCTGATATTATCTTTCTACGTTTCCCGCAGACTTGAAATGAAGTAAGTAAATTACATATTACTATGGTAACAAAAAAGACAAATTTAATTTCAGTTTCCTACAAGATTTTAAGTAAAATGTCAGCAAGCTGACAGGAGAAATATATTTTCAAAAAAAACCTTTACTCATATATATAACTTACGCCGACGTTAATTAAAATATGTTTACTACAATTGTCAATAAAGAGTCCCATTGTTATTCATCACTGTTCTCAACAGAAATATTTAATATCAGTGAAGGAAAACAAATGGCGGGCATCGTCTCGGGAATACTGAAAAATGACTTCTGTTTAGCATGCAATATAGAATGGATATCTTTGATGAAACGAAGAATATAGATTAGTTATTATCTTAAATGTATTTGTAGTTTTTGTTTCAGAAAAGATAGTGGTTACTAGCTTTTTCATCTTGCCGAAATAAATGCTACCATCGCATGTTTACATCAATATTTTTCATGATGAAGGAAGCATTTATTAAAAAAAAGACTTAATGGTTATAATTTACACTCCTTTTGCATTTATTCAACAGATAACGATGTATTTCATCGTATGTGAAATACTTGATTTCATCTGTAAATGTAGCATATGCTTTGCGACAGCACGTCGTTTATTGCAGGCAGTAATTAATGTTCTGGGTCGAGCTATCATGCACTTTATAAGAAGAAAATTACTTTTTCACTAATACAAAACTAAATACAGTTAGATCTGACCAATATTAAGACTCATTCATAAGTTTAAACTCGCCCTGTTTCACCAAATGTGTCGTCGTAGTCAGTTTAATGTCCATTCCTAATATATAAAACTATGTCATCCGTTGTTTTAATCACAACGTATGACAATCTATATTTCATATTAGTAGTTGAAGAAGAAACATTTTCTTTATATAAATTCTATAATGGTTTCAGTATATTAAACAATTCTAACGAAAGAGAGATTTCTTTATATTAACCATGGATATAGACTCAGGGATCCTCGTCAATTAAAGTCAGTTAAACAACACTTTATTCCGTAAAATTTATGATAAGAGTCCCGTGACTGTTTTGTGTTTATATCCGTATTAACGACATACATGTAAAGGAGTGAGCCTAGTTAGTAGTGTTTGACTGTCGAATAATTACATCATATGTATGTTTCATAAGAATCCGTACTTTTTATTGACAGAAAACAATCGCGAGGCATTCCAATATCAAATTGTATTTTTCAATACCATTCAACATTCGTGAAAGCACGTGCTTCTCATGACAACGTCACAACAATGTATAGGAAAACAAACGAATCATTTGCTACAACTCGAAATTTCATTGGTTGTAGCATAAAAATGTAATCATAAGAATTGAATGCTTTATAGGGTAGTAAAAGCGTTCATCGTGCACACATTTTTAGTCATTTGCTTTGCTCAACGCTTTTACACCTACTAAAATTACAACAGAAGAAGCATTAAATTATACTTAATAAAAAATTTATCGCTAACAAAAACTGTGCTGTAAAATCAACTCCTACCATACATCTTGACGATCTATGACATCTGGTTTTGTTTAGGAGAAAAGAAAGACTTGTGATATAAATAAACCGCACCCATTTAAATGTTAGATAAGACTGTTTAATGCAAACATGAATAAACGGAAACTCATAGAATTTTATCAAGTGCATTGTTCATTGTAAAGAAATTTACAGTTTTTGTTCCAATTATTTAAATCTAGACAGAAGCTAATTATTTTGTATGGGTTGTAAGCCAACGAACTTTGTTTACTAACATATAATATCATACACCGGTTTTTATGATAGCCTTTGGACAGTTTAAGCATTTATGAGCTCGTATTTATGTGATTTAACGACAATGAAATGTACCAACTTGAAGGAAACAAACGGTTTATAAGGAATATTAGCATGTACATTAATGATCACTTGACTTTCTAAAATATTACAATTATATATTAGAAATTCAGTGCCACTATTTTTAGCTTAGAATCAATTCTTGTGATATGGTTCCCTCAGACATTTACACTTTATATGTATATCGGACATCTAAGACGACCACGTAAAATACGATTTACTGCATATGAAGGTAGTAGGATTTTTTAAAGGTCATTCTTGAAAAAGCCTCTAACATTTGAAGAATCATAACCTGTTTTTTTCTAAAAAAAATCAGTTGTGTGTTCCCTGATGTCATCTTCTTTTAAACATAATCGAACGATTCGGTTAGGTTGGCAGACAGCCGCTATCGTCACTTAAGGATGTTCGCGGTTTTTGTTTTGGACTTTTTATCAGATATTCGGAATCTTCTGGTTTTATCCATGTAATGCAATAAACAATTTTGACCGCTAACCCCTACTCTTCTTTTCATGATTTCATAACATACAAATAAAAAAGTCGTTTTTGAAAATCTCTTCAAATCCTTTTATTTTTTCTTAGTTTTTGATAGAAAAAAAAGGTGCCAATGTTAAATGTATGAAAAAGTCTAGAGAAAATCATTTCCCGTCAAAATTTCAATGGCTTATAATTCAAAAACAAGGACACGGACCTATAATTCTTTTATGCTTGTTTAGATCCATTATTTATATACTATCAATTCCTTACAGTCTTTTAAAAAGCTTATTATAATAAAACAGATTAGCGAACTTCCTTAACAACAACAAAGCAGAAAAAAATGTAGGCCCTATTCCATTCGATAAATAAAACATTTCATTAATAATTACTTTGATTTTGCTAAAAGGACTATTTTTTATTTATTAAGTTCAACCTCTCAAAATGCATTTATTACCAAAACGCCAACTTAAATAACACAGGAAAATTAAACACAGGAGTACATCATCTTTAGGGAAGATTTTGATAGCAAAACAATATAGAAAAAAAGCAGATTGTCTTTCTTTTGAAAATTTTTACCCTTTTGTACTTTGACTTGTTGTCGGCCATGAGCACTAAGCAATATACAGGTTGTCCCTTGTACGAGCAGACATTGTTATAACTCAAAGGTGAATGTATGATAAGGCCTTTTTGTTTGCTCCCTTGAATTTGGAAATCAAAGATTATTATAAATCTACCCAGTATTCGTAACTGCTCACATTTAGTGCAAAACCGAAATAGCTTTATTTTGAGATCTTGTCATTAATATTTAAATATGAGTAAGGACTTTGTCCAAAAAGATGCTTGCTACAAATTGTATTTACAAAGATGTTTATGTGTGTAAAATATCTTTTGGGGTAAAGTTGTTGCTCATATATATTTTGACCAAAATCTATGCGTAAAGCGGCCATTTTTGGTCAAATGCGTAATTTCGAAATGTTTATGACGTCAATTGTTACGTTATTTTTTTTTCTTTTTATTAAATTTAAACTTCAATTTTATTGTGACTTTTGGGGAGAAGCGAATTGGTTTGTTTAATTCCTATCAAAGATGATCTGGATTGGGGGGGAGGGGGGGTCCTTCATTTCAGTATTTTTTAAACTTTTAGGTCATTATTCTCAATTCTTTATATTTTTTGCCTTTAATTCTCTATTCTTTATATGTTTTTTCTTTCATTCTCTATTCTTTATATTTTTAGAACCCCATCATTCTCTATCCTTTATTTTTTTAGCTTATTTTTCTCTACTATTTATTATTTTTTGCCCATTTTTCTGTAGTATTGGTCCATTATTCTCTATTCTGTAAATCAAATCCAGACCCTCATCAAACAAAGCAAAGTACTTACATCCTCTCACCTTGTCTCTTCTCAAAATTGACTGCACAATATTTATGATAATGACCTTTAACGCACATTATCCACCATAAAAACCGTTTAATCATATCATGAATTTACGAAATTTTATATTCAAAATAATTGTGGTAGCTGAATTAAGACTTAAATTGAAGCAAAAAGTTTTAAAAAAAAATTGTTTCTAAGTTATGTTTAATACTGTACGGATTGTCGTTTCAAATAGAATGATTAGGTATGTACTGACTTAATAAGTTAGTTATTATAAATCATGTCTTCCAAGTTCTAATAGTTTTTTCTTTACAGTCTATAGTATTTATGACCTCTCGATATTTATTCTTTCAAATTAATCGTTGAGATTGTAGCCTTTTCTTACACAATTGCATCATCTTAACTGCGTCTATACAATACAAAAGACAAACTGAATAGCGGTATTATAGATATAGATAATAAAACAATTTGACTATTATAACATTCATTTATATATGTTTGTGTAAGACGACATATGCGAAACTGTCACCGTAAACCGAAGCATTTCATTTCCAACTCGATATATTATTTGAATGGTTGTTTTTTAATTCTTGAAATCAAATTGCAGTCTTTACCCCCAATATGCACAAAGGCTGTAATATATCTTTCTTTTCATGGTGTATGCTAAAATTAAGCAGATTAAGTCAGTTAAACCTTATCGGGTTGACAATGTAATGATCCTTAGTTTAAACAGTATTTATTAATGAAAAAATATTACAATGAAGTAGTCCAATCTTACATGAAATTCAAATATGGGATTCGGAAACAAGTTTGGAAAAACTTTTATAAATCCGTCTCCCGATAATGACCTTGGTGTCTTTGAAAATCAATAAGGGTCATGATTTCATCTACTGACGATTGATTGCAGCTGTTTGTCTGTAAAGGAGGCTTTGGTTACCCACGAACAGACAAACAAACTTAATGGACGGAGACTATCGTCGTTGTCTGTAAAGGAGGCTTTGGTTACCCACGAACAGACAAACAAACTTAATGGACGGACACTATCATCGTTGTCTGTAAAGGAGGCTTCGGTTACCCACGAACAGACAAACAAACTTAATGGACGGAGACTATCGTCGTTGTCTGTAAAGGAGGCTTTGGTTACCCACGAACAGACAAACAAGCTTAATGGACGGACACTATAATCGTTGTCTGTAAAGGAGGCTTCGGTTACCCACGAACAGACAAACAAACTCAAAGGACGGAGACTATAATCGTTGTCTGTAAAGGAGGCTTCGGTTACCCACGAACAGACAAACAAACTTAATGGACGGAGACTATCGTCGTTGTCTGTAAAGGAGGCTTTGGTTACCCACGAACAGACAAACAAACTCAAAGGACGGAGACTATAATCGTTGTCTGTAAAGGAGGCTTCGGTTACCCACGAACAGACAAACAAACTTAATGGACGGAGACTATCGTCGTTGTCTGTAAAGGAGGCTTTGGTTACCCACGAACAGACAAACACACTTAATGGACGGAGACTATCGTCGTTGTCTGTAAAGGAGGCTTTGGTTACCCACGAACAGACAAACAAACTCAAAGGACGGTGACTATAATCGTTGTCTGTAAAGGAGGCTTCGGTTACCCACGAACAGACAAACAAACTTAATGGACGGAGACTATCATCGTTGTCTGTAAAGGAAGCTTCGGTTACCCACGAACAGACAAACAAACTCAAAGGACGGAGACTATCATCGTTGTCTGTAAAGGAGGCTTTGGTTACCCACGAACAGACAAACAAACTTAATGGACGGAGACTATCGTCGTTGTCTGTAAAGGAGGCTTTGGTTACCCACGAACAGACAAACAAACTTAATGGACGGACACTATCATCGTTGTCTGTAAAGGAGGCTTTGGTTACCCACGAACAGACAAACAAACTTAATGGACGGAGACTATCGTCGTTGTCTGTAAAGGAGGCTTTGGTTACCCACGAACAGACAAACACACTTAATGGACGGAGACTATCGTCGTTGTCTGTAAAGGAGGCTTTGGTTACCCACGAACAGACAAACAAACTCAAAGGACGGAGACTATAATCGTTGTCTGTAAAGGAGGCTTTGTTTCCCACGAACAGACAAACAAACTTAATGGACGGAGACTATCATCGTTGTCTGTAAAGGAGGCTTCGGTTACCCACGAACAGACAAACAAACTCAAAGGACGGAGACTATCATCGTTGTCTATAAAGGAGGCTTTGGTTACCCACGAACAGACAAACAAACTTAATGGACGGAGACTATCGTCGTTGTCTGTAAAGAAGGCTTTGGTTACCCACGAACAGACAAACAAACTTAATGGACGGAGACTATCATCGTTGTCTGTAAAGGAGGCTTTGGTTACCCACGAACAGACAAACAAACTCAATGGACGGAGACTATCGTCGTTGTCTACAAATTTATGACAATTAATTTGTTAAGGACAAACAAACAAATTGAATGGATCTCCATCTCAATAAAATGCCACTTTACTCTAGTATCTGATTTAACAAAAAGACTTAGCAAAAATTTTCTATTTTCCCTATCTTCAATGCTGGATTTTATTGGATATTTACAGTTGTTTAAAGTTTAATCCCGTCGGATAAATATGCATAACGAGTTTGTAATCAAATTGATATATAAGTGAACGAGGTTATTGTTTGATATCAATGGTTACTTTATTGATAATAGTTTTCTGATACTATTTTAGTCACTGATTTGGTTTCAAGTGATTGCTTTTTTTTACTGGAATATAAATAAAATGTAAATTTGGCTATAAATGATATTCTTCAATACAAATAGATCTCATTACATTTAACCTACCTTGGCACATTCCTGTTTTGTAGTTGAGTCGACCTTCTCTGACAACGCTGTTTTAACCTGAGAAAACGATGTTAACTGGACTGTCGGTGAATCGCCGTTAAGACGCGATAGCGAGCTCATCATACACTACCCCGGGCATAACGAGAGGTATCGAATAAATAAATGTTCAAATTTATCTGAAGTTCGATTTATGTGTTCTTAAAATACTTCCTTCCAAAAACGTGCAATGTTCGAACTAATATAAAGTTATCACTTCATAGATTAATATATCATCACTAATTATTTTCCCAAGAAAATACAACAATTTTAAGTGTAAGGTGTAATTTCATTTTATCTTCTAATATATCAAACTTTAGTAAATCGGTAAGCGTTGTAAGTGCAGAATGGAGATATTTGATTGAAAGCAAGTGAAACAATCAATGTAGAAAATTTACTGAAGATCTATCTCCATCAAATATCACATTGAAAATACCGGCTTATCTTTGTTTCCATCATGTATACAGAACACCTGTATTACCAAAGGAATTCCCAGGCAGTATCGACTTGTGTATCCATATCCAATTTTATAAAAAGATCTACAAATAAAGAATCTCATATGTATCACTGATTCAAGTGAACCTTTTGTTTTGTTCGGTTATCAGACATTGTTTAAAGCGTTACTTAAATAGCATGTTATCGATATTATTTGGGAAGAACAGTTTTCAAATATTAATTGCTGTTGCCACTGGATGATTAACAGTATAAACTCTTTAGTAGTTTTCCAATATACTTGTCTTTTATCCGTTTTTATCGGACGTTGCTTTTGTGAATTAGTGAATGTTTAATCATTCCAAAAAACTAAATCATGTTAAAGTTCATGTCGACATAATTAAAATTGTCATTCTATATCATCATATATATCTTGCAATGATCAATGGATGATCCGTAGACAACAGGCGCATGTAAAAATGCTTGCATGCAGTAATTATCTCAGGTGCTGATCGATTTGGAAGGGTCGTCTGTCTCTGCAGCAGACGATTTTCGCTAAAAAAATATTCTAGTATTTCTTTCTGTTATGAATTGCTTTCACCTGTATGATTATGTGAGTTTTATTCGTTACAATAATGATTTTAATATAAAATGTTTCATTGGTGATCAATACAGTCAGGTGCAATCACTATGGTAACCAAGTACCTACTATTTAGCGAGTACGTTCAATTTGACATAATTACTGCAATTTCATTTTCATAATTGGTATCAGATTATTGTATAATTAGCTTGATGAGCAGCTTTAAGGAATTTCTTTACCTAATGGATATTACATGTAACATTACGCCAAGAACTACAAAATAAATCACCAAAATGACAAAGATGTGACTTCCACGAAACGTTTTAACAGATGCGGTCAAGTCTACAATGTTTCAATGTAAATGTCCGTTTTACTATGAAGACGATATAGATAGCCTTAGCCAGACAATTATAACGTACTCACAGACATAGATGGCCTTAGCCAGATTTGGCACAACTTTTCGAGAAAAATAAATGTTTCCACTATATCATTTGAATTGGTAATTGATTTAGTCTTCCTACTGTTTTGATTCGAGCGCCACTGATGAGTCTTCTGTAGACGCACGTCTGGCGTATCGAATTTCAATCCTGGTATCTTTGATCAATTTATGATTTAAAGATCACAAAAAGAATGTTTGTTATTTGTTGTACTTCAAGTGCTTCCATCTGCAGCAATTATGCATTGTATAATATTACTTACAGTTAAATCGGTTGGAATCTACAACACGTTTAAGTAAAAGTTTCAAAAGATGGCAGTCTTTGTCTTTCTGGATCATTTATCTACAGAAATAATTCAATATTGATTACATTATTTACTTCTAAGTGATTTAGGTTTTTGAAGAATGCTTGAAGTTCAATGACTGAAGTGGATATTATACCATTATAAAGCAATTATCACATGGGTTTCCAGATTGTCAATAACCACAGGGGTTTCCAGTTTGTTAAGACAGTTATTTCCAGTATTGTTTGATTTCATCTATAATAAAATGTGAATGATTTGAAAATAATGTTAAAGAACTTGTGTTTTGATATTTAGGACAGAGAACTTGAATAAAAGGTTTGAGGTTGTATGGGTGTCAATGGCTACAGCCGTCTGTGTGTATCTCTTTTTCTGTCCACTGGTATCATTTATGATTTCCTTTTGACTTTGTGTCAGACGCTTGATTTTGATTAACCACTATAAATATACGAACATGTAAGTCATACTCAATGAGACAGCAACCCAACGCTATATAATTACAAAAGAAAAATATGTCAACATTGGATTGACAACAATAAAGAAATGTTCGTGTATATGTACGCTCTTTTCCATTCTCAATTTTATCTTAAATGCCAGAATCTAGAAAATTAGGGAAGAATTTTAAATCTCGACTTACATGTTTCCGCCATTAAAAACTAAAGCCATTGGAAAATGTACGTAAAATAACTAAAGACAGAGACTGACGATGTTCCTGAACATTCGACAAGGTTAAATGTTGTTGGTTAATTGAACATTCGACAGGGTTAAATGTTGTTGGTTAATTGAACATTGAACAGGGTTAAATGTTGTTGGTTAATAGACTATCTTCATATTACCGACTTTTGACTCCGGATTATATAATTTGTCGACTGATTACCTTGGACATCATGGTACTCGGTCAAGTAAGAGCAACCAAAATAAGTAAAATCAAACATATAATCGGTGTAATTTGAGGGGAAAGTTTACCGTTTTCCGATGATTTTGTAGTGAAAAAAAAATATTAACCAGGTAATTTTCCCCCAAAATTGTACCGATTGAAAGCTTGGTTTTACTTCTTTAGCTTGCTCTTACCTGACTTGGTACCATGATGTCCAAGGTAACCAGTCGACAAATTATATAATCCGGAGTCAAAAGTCGGTAATATGAAAAAAGTGTATTGAACATTCGATAGGGTTACATGTTTTTGGTTTGTTTGTTTTAACCATTGTACGCATTGAATGGGATTTTGTCTCATACTAGTACATAATTAGTGACCCATGTAGATATATTTTGGTTAAGGTTGTCGTTTGATTACTGTCTTACTTCTCATTCATACTTATTTTTATACTTATCTTTTACCCCTCGTTTTCGCTCGGGATAAATAATCGAATATAAATTCCTAACCCATGGTTAAATGAAAACAAATCTACAGCTGAAATGAATTATTTCTTCAATATGACTATATACGTTTAATCTAAACGTTTGAGGCTAAAAACAAAAACAAAAAAAAACACACAACTATTCAATACATCTATTTATTCCTAAGAATGGATAACTTATTTATTCAAATATGGAAATAACGATAGCTAAGAGTAATTTTCATTACCATTTATGATCTTCATTGTATACTGGTACGCAATCTTGTTGAAGGAATTCGTGATGTCGCTCATAAAATATCTTAATGAAAGACGATAATGAAACGTGATTAATTTGATGAAAAAACTACTTTCTACAAAATCAAATATAACATAAAACAGAACTGATATCGGTATGATTACAAAATAGAATGAAAGATTGTGTGGTCATCATATTAGCTTTTGAGAATAACAACAGGAAAACATGCTGACTTAAAGATTCCTTAAAACTCTTACTGGAAAAGGTGGGAGGGTTGCATTTGGCTGTGCGAGATGTATAAACCACAGTCAGATCCGATTTCATTAGGGACGGTAACGACAAGACATGTGTTATATTTGGAGAGTGTCAATCTCTCTACAGTAAAAAAATAATAAAAACCAGACCGATATTATATTTTCAAATACTTTCATCAAAAGTATTTTATATCTACAATCATAGCAAAGAATCTTGGTCCAAATGAGACAACAGCTCAGTCACGTCAACAGACGCTTTGGTTGGAACTACAGTCTAAAAAAATAATCAAATAAGACCAACGATATCAACAATAACAGGTTTATTTCGACGGTGTAAATGCATAAAAAGAAAAAAAATGAAACATAGTCAGTCGTTTTTTATTTGCAATTAATCAAAATATAGGAAGATTTTACTTTTAACATATCTCGAAAATATAAAATGAAAACACCATTCGTTTTTTTTTTTTGGTTTTTTGTTTTTTGTTTATTTTTATTTTGAAATCACAACTAAAAAGAAATATGAAAACTACGATATGGAAAATAAAAAGTTTACATAAAATGTACCCAATGGTCGTTTTTCAATTTAATTTGGAAATCACAACAACAACAAAACGAAAGCCTAAACAGAAGGCGAATTTACATGGACCTTGTATATTTGTTATTCTCTCTTACTGTATTCATTACTTTGGCTTTAGGGCATTTTGAGTATGTGCAGTAATGTCATTGCACCAGCTTTAACATATTTATTTGATCTAAGCAACAAATATGATAAATTTCCTAGTATTTTTAAAACCGCAAGAGTTTGCCCAATTTTTAAAAGTGGCGATGCTTGTAATCCTGATAATTATAGACCAATAGCATTTGCCTTGTCTCTCCTAAATCATAGAACGACATATCGCTGATAGTTAAATAGTAAAGACCTTCTTAATACTACACAGTCAGGTTTCAGACCTAAACATTCGTGCACTACTGCACTTAATAAATTAGTAGATGAATGGTTAACAAATATAGACAGTGGAGAGATAAACAGAGTTATATTTTTAGATTTAAAAAAAGCTTTGATCTGGTTAATCATATAATTTTATTAAAAATCTTGAATATCATAATGTTTCAAATTGTACAATAGACTGGTTTATTATACCTCAGTTATCATTTTCTATATAAAATATTTACACAATATTTTTACTATTTTTTAAATTGCAAGCGTTGAACTATTTGACCGGTCAATAGTTTCCAACTATTGGACCTCGATGAAACTATTTGACCGCAAGCATCATTATATTTCGCGGAATTTCAACTGCACTTCAGGATTGGAGGATAGTGGTATACCGCGGGAGTTACGACGTCTCGTTTTACTTATTGTATCTAACATTGACATCAATGCGGGACGTAGCCTTAGCATTCAGAATATATATGATTTAAACGTTAAACAGTATGGTTGTGTTTCTCTCTTATATTACGATAGTTGATTTAGCCCCGACATTTATTGTCTGTTGTCTCTTTCGGTATAATAAAACACTTACTGACTGGATATTCGTGGAATAGTAAGTTTATTGTCCCCTCGGATACAACTATGGCCCTCGGCTACGCTTCAGGGCAATAAACTCCCTCGGGGACAATAAACTTACAAGGTGAAAAATAGCGTGTATGCAAACTTTCGTAAAAAATTCACTGTGGGATCAAAACTGTATCGTATGCCCTTAATATCTGCTGCTTCTAATTTTATATCTGATTTTTATGAGTACTTATGTTCATCTATACATATCGGATGTTCATGTATCTTAAATGAATGAATAAATCACAAAAGCTTTAATCAGTTTAAAAATCTCTAATCTTTTACGGAAATGAGAAGTGAAAATGATTATTGATTGGTGAGGAAAGAAGAAACCTAGTTTTCAACAATGATCAGCTAAAGATTTATTTTCGAAATACTCTTGAGCGGAGTATTTCGAAAATAAATCTTTAGCTGATCATTGTTGAAAACTAGGTTTCTTTTTCTCAATTCACTGATATTACAATGTTACAGAGATACAAACAGAATATAAACTTGTAATTATAATCTTCCGAGTACAAGTTTCTAAAACGAATTCGTTAATGATACAGTTAACAGTTATATTAGTAAAGCTTATCCATGCATAGAATGGAGAATGCAGACTGATATAATTTTGGGGTTGGAGATCCCGATCTTATTTCAATAAATAAACTATGTCGATGCGATGGAGATAACCTCAAGGGGGAGGATATATATAAGTAAAATTTAGGGCATCAACATGAGGAATGTAGGGGGTAATAATGTTATGCTACTCCTCATAGAGAGTATGAATATATATATATATGTAGGATTATGAGGTGATCGTAATAGAATTTGAGATTTAAGATTGTTGAATTAAGGAGGTTGTAATGACCATCCGAGCGAAGGGTATACATCAGTCGATACATTTATCTCGGGAAATAAAGATAGATATGGATTTTGTAACGGGATCTCCACTAGTTTCGAGAAAATTTATAAAACTTTGATTTTCAGGGGCTTCAATTTCCCCTAAGGGAAAGGAATATATTCCAGTTAACATAGCTTTTAATTAGGAATAATAAAATGTATGAATTGAGAAAGGCGATTTATTGTTTGTTGAGATGACTACAATTACTGATTTGATGTGACGTCTTCCCAAGTGGGCTAAACCATGTGGTTGAAAACAATAATTAAAGATACCAGGCTAGTTATTTAGTATGCCAACGGGTTCAATTTTGTTATTTGTAGAATTTGGTTCTGATTGCAGATCTTTGATAGTCTTGTTTAATTTATTCAACTCAGGGTACACGTGACGTATCGTATGAGGCCAGAGTAAATAACCCAGGGTACACTGATGTGTGACGTATCGTATGAGGCCAGAGTAAATAACTCAGGGTACTCTGATGTGTGACGTATCGTATGAGGCCAGAGTAAATAACTCAGGGTACACTGATGTGTGACGTATCATATGAGGCCAGAGTAAATAACTCAGGGTACTCTGATGTGTGACGTATCGTATGAGGCCAGAGTAAATAACTCAGGGTACACTGATGTGTGACGTATCGTATGAGGCCATCAACTCAGGGTACACTGATGTGTGACGTATCGTATGAGGCCAGAGTAAATAACTCAGGGTACACTGATGTGTGACGTATCGTATGAGGCCATCAACTCAGTGTACACTGATGTGTGACGCATCGTATGAGGCCATCAACTCATGGTACACTGATGTGTGACGTATCATATGAGGCCATCAACTCAGGGTACACTGATGTGTGACGTATCGTATGAGGCCAGAGTAAACAACTCAGGTTACACTGATGTGTGACGTATCGTATGAGGCCAGAGTAAACAACTCCGGGTACACTGATTTGTGACGAATCGTTTGAGGCCAGGGTAAACAACTCAGGGTACACTGATGTGTGACGTATCGTATGAGGCCAGAGTAAACAACTCAGGGTACACTGATGTGTGACGTATCGTATGAGGCCAGGGTAAACAACTGAGGGTACACTGATGTGTGACGTATCGTATGCGACAAGAGTAAATAACTCATATTCAAAACTCGTAAATCTAATTTGAATCCACAAACAAGAGTAAAAACCTAGTTGTATCTGCTGAACTCAACATGAGGCGAGACCGGGTACACTGACAAGGTTAGAATCTCCCGCCATGTGAATCTAGACTCGGTTAAACATGTTACCATAGGAAACAGAACACTCGGTAAATTTACAGACAGACGATTATACTGATGTCGAAAGACCGCACAAAACAATGTCTTCTTGTGAGTTGCATGAGACACATACACATTGTATCGGTTAACCTTTTCTTGAAGGTTACCGTAAAACCTTTGTAGTGTCGATTTAAGTCATTCTTTTTCATAACCCAGTAGGTAGAGCTTTTTGCGTAAGGGTAACAGCCCTGCCCACACGTAACTTTTCAAATGACATGTCATTACTGAGTAATTTAGAGTTGACAATGGAAAAACTGGGATCGTCACATTTTCATAGATTCTGGTTAGAAGTCTCACATCTGGATATGACTCAGACCTTCTAGTTTGCCTATAGTTAAAATGCATGTATAAGAAAATTTGTTGGCAATCAATTTGATGATATCGTCTTAGATGTGTTCGTTCTTAGAATTAGTTTGGTTCTTCACAAAGTGAGATTTGTTTTGATCTAAAATCAGAAATTGCTATCTACAATTACATTTTTTGCATAAAATACACGCTGTATACAGATGTTGTCGATCTAGATCTATTAAGCATGAGTCATATAGTAGAATAGTGAGGAAAATCAAAAGTTTGGATATAATAAAAAAAAAAATGAAAACAACACGTTATAAGTTCATGGGTCCGAAGCGCTTCTCTGGATGCACCTTTATCAAGAACGATCATATTTGAAAGCCTTAGATGTAAAAAACCCGAAACAGTTGAAAAGCTATATGACCAAAAAGGACCTAAGAAAATAGTCAAAATCCATCTAAGGTCAACTTTGCCTGAGGGAGTTGAAGCCTTAGTTTCATTATAATACTATTGTTATTAGTTGACAATAATATACTTACATTATTTTTGAAGCCCATTTTTTACTGTAGAAAGAATGATAGTCAGAATATTATAAAGATTTTTATTCGAACATCTAGATGACCCAGTGTCGTTCCTGTGAAGCTTTAATAATCTATATAAAGAAGGAAAATTATCATCTTCCTTTTCTATATTAATATCAGGGGAGAGAAGGACGACTTTGAGATTTCATGAAAAACTAACTTCCGTGAATGATGTTGTCAATTGGTAACAATACCAGACTAATCTATTTATGGTTTTATTGTGTAAATTATCAAATAGTTTTTTTTTAAATATAAGATGATGATTATTTTGATGGGTGTCATAAACGCCCTTGACTACAGCTATAGATTTAGTACCAATGGCTACGTGGATCATTTATAAATTTAAGTCTTTTGTAATGACCATTTGGCTATTTCGGTATTGATTGTTAGTGTTATTTATGTCTTGTCAAGTCTGACTTCATTACGACAGTTGTCAGGGCCTTCTGTACAGCCCGTGTACTATGTCGATGAATTACGGTATATTGGGGCGATGACGTCGTAGATCACTACAGGAAGCCTAGTAAAGGTACATTTCATTGTCCGATACCCTGGATACAAGGCCTTCGGACTTCTTCGGACATATATCCAAGAAAGTCTGCAAGAACGAAATGACAGACATCGAGTTATACAGACGAGGACCAGTGCGACTAGTCATACTTTGCTAGTTGTGGTAATCTAATACGACTTAATGGTACACCCATAGCTAGGCAGTGGTCATTTTATTACAGGTGGTTAATCGGAAGTCGAGTAGCCATATACGAGCAGATTAAAAAAGAGAGGAGTAAGATACTAAAGGGACCTTCAAACTCTTAAGGCGAAAATAAACTGATAACGCCATGGCTAACAAGAAAAATACCAACAGATAAACAAAAAAACAGACAAACAAACAACAATACACAAAACACAACAATACACAAAACACAACAATACACAAAACACAACATTGAAAACTAAAGGCTGAGTAAAACGAACTCCACCAAGAACTGGGGTGATCTCAGGTGTTCCGGAAGGGTAAGCAGATCCTGCTCCACATGTGGCACTTGTCGTGTTAATGAGCGAAATGTGACTTGTTATTAATAAAATATAATTGAAAAGATTTTTTGATGGTTCGAGTTCAGAGCAATAATTCGGTTTAAATGGATGTTGATATTCAGTTGTGCTCCGCAAACGTTTACTGCAGTTATTAAACTCCAACAGTTTTACAGGATAAAAAAACATAGAATTATAACTTCAAAATAGGTTTATTATTCCCCTATATTTATCATCAGTTTAACTGAAGTTATGTCATGCATTTGTATGAAAAAATAAACTTCAAGTTGGGAATGTTATTGTATTTATTGTCTCATATTTACAGCGCGAGAATGAGTTCATTTCAGATGTACGATCGTAAAGTATAAATTATCATGTCTGTGATAATCAAATACGTGTATTCCCCAGGTGCTTAACCGCTGCGCTATTCTTAACAGTGTCAATTGTTGTAACTTTTAATCTTTTGAAGAAAAAATTGGCTGATGATCATGTTAAAGAAACCATGGAAACCATGTTATTTAAAATCTTTTTACAAAATATGATACCAAGACTTTAGATCATTGATAATCTTTGACACGGGTACTGCATCGACATACAAAAATATAAGACTAAAAATGCTTATTCTAAAATTCCAACTACTTCCTCGAAGAAAAGATCAATGGTGAATAAATCCCTACAACGTCTAACGACGACTGAACATACATATGCAACGTCTCAACGACGACTGAACATACAACTGCAACGTCTCAACAACGACTGATTTTACAGCTGCCACGTGTCAAAAACGACTGAACTAATATATGAAAGTCTCAACAACCACTAAACATAAAACTGCAATGTCTCAACAAGGCTGGACTTGCAGCTGAAACCTCTCAACAACGACCGCACTTACAGCTGCAACGTCTAAATAACGACTGAACTTACAACTGCAACGTGTCAACAACGACTGAGCCTACACTTCAACGTTCCTACAAAGACTGCACTTACATCAACAACGTCTCAGCAACGACTGAACATACAACTGCAACTTCTCAACAACGACAGAACATACAACTGCAACGTCTGAACAACGACTGAACTTACAACTGCAACGTTTCAAAAAGGACTGAACCTACAGCTTCAACGTCTCTACTACGACTGAACTTACATCAGCACCGTCTTAACAACGACTGAACATACAACTGCAACGTCTGAACAACGACAAAACATACAACTGCAACTTCTCAACAACGACTGAACATACAACTGCAACGTCTCAACAACGACAGAACATACAACTGCAACGTCTCAGCAACGACTGAACATACAACTGCAACGTCTCAACAACGACTGAACTTACATCAGCAACGTCTCAACAACGCCTGAACTTACATCAGCAACGTCTCAACAACTACTGCACTTCTATATGCAACGTCTCAACATCAACAGAACATACAGCTGTAACGTCTCAACAACGACTGAACTTACCGCTGCAACGTTTCAACAACGACTGACCTAACATATGGAACGTCTCAAAAACGACTGATCTTTTTTGCGAAAGGTAACACCCCTTTTTATGAAGTCGGTATAATGTGAACGTGCCCGAACGTAACTTATCAAAGGACATGTCACTACTGAAGAATTTGGAGTTGACAATAGAAAAACTGAGATCGTCACGTTTTCATAGATTCTGGTTAGAAGTCGCACATCTGGACATGACTCAGACCTTCTCGTTGCCTATAGTTAAAACGTATGTATGAGAAAAATTTGCTGGCAATCAAAAGGTCCGTCAATTTCATGATAACGGATAAGATGTGTTCGTTCTTGGAATTAGTTTGGTTTTTACTTAATGAGATTTGTTGTGATCTAAAAGCAAACATTTCTATCTACGATTCCTTGTTTTGCAAAAACAGCTTAACTGATATTAAGTCGTTGTTGAAACGTTACATATGTAAGTTGAGTTGTTGTTGAGACGTTCAGCTGTAAGTTCAGTCTCTGTTGAGACGTTGCAATGAAAATACTATATTAAGGCTTTACTTACTTACATATGAAACTTTTCAGTATGCTGTATTTTTTCAATGTTTTACAATAATGTATAAATTATATACCCGTTTGAAAAGAAAGCAATTCAAATTACATTTGTTATCATGACCTTGATATAAATATGATATCAATGTATTTTTTCATATAATGCTTATCTTATTCATCAAGTGATTTTACTAGGCTGGTACAACATCATTGAAAATACTTTCGGATTTTAGTAATGATAGAAATATTTATATATTTCCTCTTTGTGGTATTATGTTTTTCATTAAGATGATGGGTTTCAAATCGTAATAATGACATTTTAATTTTAAATAACTATTAATACGCAATAATAATAACCTCTTGCAAATAAACAGATGACAAAAAGTATAAAAGTGATTTTCAAAAGATGACAATAGATCAATTATTGCAATATATCATGTCAAATGTCTCAAATTTCCAAATAGAGTTAAGTTCATTTGGCATAATATAAGCTAATAAAAACACACAGAACAACGTCATCAAGGAAAGGACAATTAAGGATAAATTTAAAAAAAAAAAGGTTTTCACACATTGTACGCTTTTTGATAGTACTTGAGACTTTCGCCTCGAATACAATTGCTGCAACGTCTCAACAACTACTGTACTTCGATATGCAACGTCTCAACATCCACTGAACTTACAGCTGCAACGTTTAAACAACGACTGACCTTGTACATGGAACGTCTCAACAACGGCTGATCTTACAGCTGCAACGTCTCAACAACGGCCGAACTTACAGCTTCAACGTCTCCACAAAAACTTACAATTGCTACGTCTCAACAACGACTGAATTTACAGCTGCAACGTTTCAAAAAGACCGAAATTACAGCTGCAACGTCTCAACCACGACTGAACATACAACTGCAACGTCTGAATTTGACGAGTAAACTTACTTGTTTTTAATATGTACACAAAGTACCTTATACTTGGACAGTAAAGTCAACAGCAACAAATTAATTGAATTTCCGGGAGACTTATTAATATTTATTTTCTTTTCAGGAAAGATCAATGAAGTTTAACAGTGCAAAATATACTTCTTTCAGTAACTTAATAATCACAACTTCAGACTAACTAAATTACAAAAAGAAAAAAATTAATAAAAATCAAATCGCTTATGCTGTATTGTTGAAGTTGCGAAGCGATAGATCATCTTCGCTAGCCAAAGGTTACGATCCAGTCCCCTCCTCTCCACCCTTGGCGGATTAAGAGAGAATTTCGGATCCACGAGGTAATGCTTTCCATTGGTCGCAGTCGTAACTGGCTGCATCCAATCAAAAAGGGCCTTTAACATGATCACGTGTAAATGTAGAAATAAACAATGGCCACATGCTGATTGTGCAACAAGTCTTTACCCCCCAAACATATGACGATAGTTCCTAACTGTGTTTCTTGCGCAAATGATGGAATGTCAACGTAAATTTTTGGTTCCTGCTTCACGATGTTTGTAAGCTCTAGACGCTACCGTTTTTACACCTCCACACTGAAGAGAGTTCAAGTGCTACCATTGATGAAGAATAATGCATTCGGAATGGGTGTGACTTTTATCAACCGATAGATGGCGCAACATTGTTATCGCAAATGTTGGCTTAATCTGCCAAGGGTGGAGAGAAGGGAACTGGATCGTAACCCTTGGCTAGCGAGATGTAGTGCGACTAAAAGATCATTTATACCACTTGCAAACGACTTTTACTGTTCTGTTTTGTATCATGCGATCTTTCATCTCCGTGTATAATCTTATATTTAATAGCATAGCAATGCGAGTCTTTTGCTTAGTTACTTAAACCTCATTAGTTTAATTAACCAGAACTAAATTACATGTTTTGCATTTAGTTAAAAGTATTAGATATCCTTTTTAATTAAGTATTGTCATCATACAAGGAAACCTGTGTACATTAAAATACCACCTACACAACATCATTAAAACTTTGATTTCATTATCGCTATCATGTACAGAGAGAAAAGAAATTTACATTACTTGAAGTCTAGATAGAAAATAGTGATAATGACCGATATTTTGAGTAATTATAAAGACATTATGTAAAAACAAAGTATGAATATTAAGTGTTCGACCATTAAGAAGCTCTGATAACGTATTTAAAACTCCAAATCTACATGAGTTTTAATGATTTTCTGATAAAACGACCAGATACGACAAAAATCAGTTCCGCAATAGTCAACAGACAACCATTTATTGACCACCGTAACAAAAGAGTCAAATCAATGGTTAAGTTCATGAGAGCTAATTTCATTCTTCGGGTCAGCACGGTCTTATACCTTTAAGATTACAGGTTACAAGAGTGCAATTATTTGAAATGCATTTTCCATAGGACCCCAGTGGTATTCAAAAATTTATTTCTTGAAGAATAAACTAGAAAAAAATTGGTAGCAGTTCCTGTGACTATAGATAACAGCCTTTTATTACAACAAAAAAAAGTATATGGTCATGCGGCAAAAGTTGCCCTAAAATGCAGTTGTTATGGAAGCTTCCAAATTCTGCACTAAATTGGAAAGGTTAATTTTGAATTGCTCCTCAGTTAATAAAAAAAATAAATCTTCTACACTTTGTAAATTATAAATTTGATTTTTACCTATTTTCAAACCTAAATGGATAAGCTTTCAAATAAAAAATAATTCCAATCTGCATCATCCAATCAGGAGCCTCAAAGTTTTTTTATTCTGAGTACTATCTTGGGGTAAAAAACTTGCCGGTTGAATGAAAACAAATAATTGCACTCTTGTAACCTATAGAAAGAATAAAATGTACTTGAATCAGGACAAAAATGTATCTGTTAATCACAGAACTTATATCAGGAAGAAATATTAAGTTTGGAAAAAAATTGTTGAGTTACTTAAGAGAAACTACCATATGAAATAGCAACCCTTGCCTTGCACACAGATGAATTTCATCTAAAGATTTCAAGAATGCTGTTATAAAAATAAAAAAAATACCATTAAATAACATTAAAAGTTCATTTGTTTAGTGTTTTTGTTTATATAATTAACATTTCTCTTTATGCGTGTACAAGTTGAATCAAATGTTCATTCAGGGTGGATTCTACCCTTACTTTTCTTAAAGTTGTCAAAATTAGCCTAATTTTGGATTTTTTCTCGAATATTTTTGAAAAAAGTGTACTGAAGATGCACTTTGGATCTTTATCATTTATATTTTTATTACTGAAGATAAGAGATACAGGAATGATAGCAATTAAACATTGTTGTCTTCATAGTGGCTATAAAATAGTCCAAAGTTTATCATATGGCCTGTTTTGAGAATTTGCCGGTTGAATGTAAACAAAAAATTGCGCTCTTGCAACCTACAAAATGTTTGGCTAAAGTCATACCTAACTCGAATCGAAACACAGTGCAATGAGAATAATTTAAAAAAAAAACATACCATACAAAATATTTCAAATCACACAATAAAAAGTTTTATTGATAGTAGCAACAAAAACATAGAAATTGAAAACTGCAATAATAATTCTTGTAAAATGAATGCTCTCAATATCATAAGCGAAATCAAAAATCTTTATTGGTTGACAGTCATGTTTGTTTACATTGTAGCTGTTATTGTTGTGAAAAGCGTTAACATATTGAGATACTAGTAAAACATATTTTGTGCAATACAATTTCCTTTATTTTGAGCGATAAATTCATTTAAGGCAGTATGGAAGTATTAACAAAAATATATAGAATTTTTTCTTACTTTGCCAAAATGTAGTTTTTATAGTGATTTGTTAAAAAAAATAAAATGATAGATCACCGAGCTTGTTTTCAAGCTACAGGTCGTGATAAATTACACATTTTGTATGGATTATACAGAGAGAAAAACATCATAATGGGAATGCAAGGTAACTAATATATGAGAAGATGCTTCCAGAATACCAAAAAGAAAAAAAAATGGGTCACCGTACGTTTTTTCCTGCTATAGCAGCATATAATAGAAAATTGCATGAAAATTCTTTTATAAATATATTTTTCCGAGTTACCTCTTAATACGCAAAGTTTTGAAAAAATTGAAATCAAGCAGAAATATTTTTACTTTTGTAAATATATGAGTGATGATAACCTAAGATCACATTAGTTTCTTCTTTTTAAAAAAAAAATATTATTAGTAAGTTGCATTCCGGCATCGCTATATTCTGACCTTTTTAAAATTATAGATTAATTGTGTCCCGCTTTTTTACAATTCAAAATCGTGGAAGACACCTATGGATACCACCTAAAAATGTAATGAAATGGGTTAATAAGCGCGCGTGCAATCAACACAACAGTTATGGGTTTGATTGTAATCACATAGTTATAACCTTTGTCAATAAATCTCTTTACTAAATTCTATCCTATACGCTATTCTGCGATAGAGTTACGTTACTTCATACAACATATGTTCGTCCTTCACAAACCAAATTGTTTATAAAAAAAGGAACAGGCTACAAAAAGTTGTTTTCTAGTCAATCTGAAACCACGTTATAGCCTGTGCAATATTATACAAAGCGTACACTTTTGGCTATTATTATAATATTGTTAAGTTTTACAACATGATGATGCAACTGCATAGTGTAAGATGACAGACACATTAGAGATATATTCTATAATCTTTTCTTCTAGCTCATATCCTCGTTTGTGACGTCACACAATGCGACTTATCACCCTTTATGTTTGCCAATAGCAACACTACGAATAGTACTAATGGAAAAAATATCGTACCCTTCCGTAGCACGTGATTTTACAAGTAGTTTTTTTTTTTTTAGTTTCCATGTAGTTTTATTGTGAACTGTTGTTTGTTACCTCCCTTTATTTTGACATGATGTTCTGTCGTTCTTTCACTTATTGGTTTTTCGTTGTGTCCTTTATATCTTGTTCCTTTATTGCATATCAATGCACGGCATTAGCTTTCGTATACCGACATACCTATACAGGTCTGTTTTAATTAATAGAAAAGCTCAACTGTTTTATTAACACAGAATTACTTTCTTCATTTACATCATTTATCAAACTCTATATTTACACATACTTACAATCTTTAACATAGCCATTTATCAAACTCAATTATGAATGTTTCACAGACCCTACGAAGGATATTCTATTTACATTAAATTATTCAATAGACATAATATATATAGAGTTTTTTTGTAACCAACTTCAAATATTTTTTGGACTAAGAGTTGTGAACAATGTCCCTTAGCGCTACAACAATGACGCTAAAGTTCCTCCCTATGTTGTTAATTGCTAATGAAACCAGGGGATTTAATTAGCAAAAATATCAGTTTTAAAGTAGTCAGGCTTTTACAATTCCTGTAAACCACCACCTGACTATGGTGTTAAGGGTTTTGATAAATAAAACAAGAATTAAATAATTGATTACATTTTTGTCTACTACTGTGAATATATATCATATGAATATCAAGATTATAACAAAAAGGGGATAAAGAACAATTTATAAACTGCAAGTTCTTTTTATTCTATAATTTGTCAAACTCTATAGTTACACATACTTACAGTCTTCAACATAACCATTTATCAAACTCAATTATGAATATTTCACAGAAACTACCAAAGATATTCTATCGACACCAAATTATTCAATTGACATAATATATTAAGAGTTTTACTTCCTTTCATTTGAAACGTTTTAGTATGCTGTATATTTTCAATGTTTTGCAGTAATGTTTAAAAATATATACCCGTTTAAAAAGTTATCAATTCAAATTACATTAACTGTGTTATTATGACCTTGATATAAATATAATATCAATGTATTTTTTTCATATAATGCTGATCTTATTAATCAAGAAATTTTACTGTGCTGGTACAACATCAATAAAAATACTTTCGGTTTTTGTAATGATAGAAATAATAATAATTTTCCTGTGTTATTATGTATTTCATTAAGGTGATGGGTTTCAAATCTTAATAATGATATTTTCTTTGAATAAATATTAACATGCAATAGCAATAACCAGGGGAAAATGAAGAGATGACAAACAATATACAAGTGATTATCAAATGATGACAATAGGTCACTTATTGCAATTTCTCATGTCAAATGTCATAAATTTCCAAACAGCGTTAAGGTCTATTGACATGACATAAGCTATTAAAAAGCACACAGAACATCGTCATCAAGGAAAAGACAATTAAGGATAAGTTAAAAAAAAAAAGGTTATCACACATTGCATACATTAGGATAGTATTTGTGACTTTCGCCTCGAATACTATTGTTTAAGTCAAGGGAAAGACATAGTTAATCTTTTCACATATTTCTCAGTAACGTAGATTTATGTTGTTTTTTGTATGGCATGAATGGATTGTTTATTAGTGGAAAAAATATGATTTGTCTTAAAATACATTGAATATCTTCAGAATAAGTGACATTAAGAGAAAATTCTTTTCTTTTTTGACTGGATGATTTGTTCTGATGAAATAAGATTCCAACTACCTAAGTTTAAGCTGAACTTAGGTGAAATTGGTTATTCTTTTAAGGTCATTTTTTGTCAAACTGATAAAGTTGTTATACTCATATTATGAACAAAGATTTGAAATTATTTTTTATTAAATACTTCTGTAGTGGTTAACTGAATTTTGTGAGTTGGCGAATGTGAGACAAAAATGATCAAACGGTCAATTAAATATGGTTATCTTCTGATATAATATGCAAACTACTTTTGTTTGGTTGCATTGCAATCATAACAACATAGCAGATTGAAAACTATATATATTCTTAAATAAACTCATCATAGATATCAGGATTTAAATTTTGTACGCCAGACGCGCGTTTCGTCTACAGAAGACTAATCAGTGACGCTCGAATCAAATACTAAAAAAAATAAAAATAAAATACGAAGTTAAAGATCACATAAAAACCACAAACACAATAGATGTGATCTTTTGTCGCTACCACAATCTCGTCTAGCTCTTATTTTCGCTTAGTTACTCCACAATAAAGATCACTTATAAACCACAAACATAATAGATGTGTTACGTTGAAGTTAACACAATCTTCTCTAGCTCTTATCCTCACTGATGACATAACAGAAGGCAACATATCACCGGCATTTACATACTATGAGCAACATGACGAGTGCCACTAGTAAAGAAAGAACACCCTTTTGGAACACCTCCGTTCACTCCAAGTTTTTGATAGGTCATGCGTTGCACAATCCTGAATTTTCTGTGAAATGTTTTGTGAACTGATTTTTTTGTCTGTTACCTTTATTTGGGCACTGTGTTTTTTTCGTTTATACAGTTGTTGTTTCTTTCAATACCCACTGGTTATCGTTTCCCTTCATTACATGTACATAACAATGTACTTTTAATAACTTTTATATACCAACAAAACTATACGTGTCGGTTTTTTTTATAAAAAGGTTTAACTAATTTATTTACACAGAGTTACAAACTTTAACTATAACACTTGTCAAACTTTCAATCGTCCTCAGTCTAATTAAACTCATCATAGCTACCAGAATTAAAATTTTGTATACCAGACGCGCGTTCTTATCAGTGACGCTCGAATCAAAACAAGGTAAAAAGGCCAAATAAAATTTGAAGTTGACGAGTATTGAGAAACCAGAGTGAGGATCTAAACGAGTTGTGAATATTTTACAGAGATTACAAAATGTTATTCTATTAACATCGTCTTTTTCATATTTACTGCAGGGTTTGTTACTCGTGCTGTGTGGATGCAGTAGAATGTGTCCCCGTGCCTGTAGTGTATGCCCTTATATTTTTACAAATAGGGGTTTTTTGGTTGTGAGAGAGCTGTCTAAATATTCCATTATCATGATTATTGTACTATTTCTTTTACTGTATTTTTATCCTGCCCCCTTCTATGGTTTTACTAAGAGTTCTTATATCTTCCTGTATTTGCCTTTTAATAGGTCCGGGACACAGTTATCGTCCTTCTTTCGTTGTCTACGAATATAGTCCCTAATGCGGACAGTGTTTTACATTTTGTTCATACACATTTCAATTTTATTTCCTTATATTTTATGCATAATATAGTAATATGGAGTTTAAATTACATGTAAAAACAGTTTATAATAATTATTGATCTGATCCGGTTTGAAAAGGTAAAAAATTAGTATGTCTAGATCTGAATCTGTCAGACTATATAACCTAAAATTGTCCTTAAATTGAGTGACAGTTTTTTTTTTACTTTTCTATAATTTTGATATATAATGTGTCCCAAAATTAATATACTACACTGTTAAAATATTTTTTGGATAAAGCAGGTGCTAATTTTTGTTAAAATATTTTTGTTGTTTTCTGTTTTAGATAAGTTCACTATGTGATAACTGTTTTCTCGAACCAATGTTTGTTATATGTCTGTCTTGTTTTACTGACGTCATTTTGTCGGGCTGTTCAATATAGTTTTTATAAGAATTCTTCGATTGTTTTATATATTGTTTATATATTCTGTTATTGTAACTCTTATTCAATGTTATGAATTTCGGCCTCATTTATTCTTCTCATTACACTTTAATTAATCATGATTTTACGAAATGGAAAGAAAACATTATACAATAATCCTTCAAGGATATTCACGTGCTCTAAAAATATAATTCCAAATATTAATTTAACCGCCGTCAATCGAAATTCCCCATCTAAATTTAGCACTTTTTATACGCCCGTCAAAATTTTGACGGGACGTATTATGGTATACAAATGTCGTCTGTCCGTCTGTCCGTCTATCCGTCTGTCCGTCTATCCGTCTGTCCGTCTGTCCGTCTGTCTGTCCGGCGTAAACATGTCGCACCGTAACTTGAGAACGACTTATCCAAATTTCATGAAACTTAACATAGTTGTTTCTTATGATAATCAAACGATCTGTATACTTTTTGGTGAAAATAAGATTAAAACTTTTTGAGTTACGGGACTAAGTAACTAAAACAGGTGTGTGTTTTTTTTCACATGTCGCGCCGTATCTCAAAAAACAATTTATGATTATTGCTTAAAACTTTACACACTTCTTAGTTATATTAATCTCAAGATCTGTATACTTTTTGGTGATGATTCAAAATTTTATTTTTTAGTTATTGAGTATTTTGTAAAAAAAGGGGGAGGGATTTTTCACATGTCGTGCCGTATCTCAAAAACGATTTATGATTATTGCTTAAAATTTTACACACTTCTTAGTTATATTAATCTAAAGATCTATATACTTTTCGGTTTTGATTCAAAATTTTATTTTTGAGATATTGATTTTTTTTTAAAAGGGGGGTTTTCACATGTATCTCAAAAACGATTTATGATTATTGCTTAAAGTTTTACAGACTTCCTAGTTATATTAATCTAAAGATCTGTATACGTTTTGGTTTTGATTCAAAATTTTATTTAAGAGATATTGAGTTTTTTTGTAAAAAAAAAGGGGGTTTTCGCATGTCAGGCCGTATGTCAGAAACTATTTATGAATATTGCATAAAAATTCACACACAAGACGACGGGCGTATCATGCGCTCATGGCGCAGCTGTTTATTATAATTGTGTCAAAGGTGGCAATGCTGCTGAAGCCTGATTATTCAATAAAAATGCACGTGGATATCCACAAATATTTCCATGCAAAGCCAGAAAATGGCAAACCTGACCTAGATTAACTTTTGATAATACTGTAAGGTCAACAGTAAACGGGAGAGCTTTTTTGCATTCCTTTATCTGTGACATTACATGAAAAACCCAAAGCCTTATTTATCTGGTTACATGAACAAAGCCAAAGTGTGGTATACAATATGTAGGACAAACAGGACGGGAGTTTTTTTAAACGAAAACAGGAACATCTATACCGCTTCCGAAAACCTAAAAAATTCAAAAGTATAATTTATCAACATTTAGATAAACACAACCACAATATTAAATTTATTAGCTTTCAACCGCTCGAAACGATCCAGAAACAACAAGGGCAATCGCATTAACAATTTGAAGATTCCCGTAAAATTATCGAACTGTCTTGGATTAAACGACTTCAAACAGCTTATCCCCTGGGTCTAAATGACAATATACTTGGACAAGGGAACATATCTACAACTTCTTCTATTGATATCATGAATATTATGGATAAAAGACAACGAAATAATAGGTCTCATGGCAAACGTATCAATTGAAATCAACGAATTAAACATCGTATAAATTATACACTTGGTAATCTCCTATCTATATTTAAAAACAATGGTAGGCATCAATTATTATGTAAACTGGGTCAACTACCAATTAATAAATTACATGATATTTTCAAGGAGTGTGACACCATCTCTTTCTTCAGCCCGCTGTATGAATATTCGCGTATAATTACAGCTTTTTGCCACCAAAGGCTGTTCCCGCTTATCGACAAACCTGAAGATCATAAACGTCATTTTCTAAAAATTAAATATATTAGCAGAGGTATCGATTTTAACAATTTATCTAGTATATTTAATGACTCTACCGTTCAAAACTTCATACCTCCCTATTTTGATAACACAGAACCACCTATTATTTCATACACATACAAAAAACAGCAGAAGTTTTATTTTTATTTATACGCCGGTAACATCAGACGTCAATGTAGAAAATAATACTCCTTTAATTTGAAACTGTGAATCGTCGAAATTTAGATATGTTCCCTATTGCCATGTTATTACAGGGGACCTCAATATCGTCAAGGACAGAGAGGTTAAAAACTTTTTGAAAAAAGGACCAAAATATCGTCCTCCATCTAAAATAGATTGGGAACAGTGTCGTCACGTCACCAAAGATGTTCTTTCCTCGTTTTGTAAAATTTGGTGTAAACGGGAAAAATCTGATAAAAAAATCTCTTGATTCTTATTTAAATAAATGTATGAATGTGGTAGATAATAGAATATCACATTTTGAAAATAATTTAGAAGTAAATAACAGTACATAATACGCCTATTTCCAGAATAAGAAATAAACTTCAAGAACTTTCAAAGCGGTTTGTGTTTGAACCGGCCGACAAAGCAGCCGACAATGTGGTGGTGGTATGCCGTAAATACTACACGGACGTTCTTAAGAATGAAATTTTAAATTCATCTATATTGAAGTCCATGCGCCCCACAGAGAGTCATATAGTTAACAAACATATCATAACCACATCACAGCTTAAGGCTTCTTCTGAACATTTGAAGGTCCCTACTATGTATTGGTTACCTAAACTACACAAAAAACCAGTAAAATATCGTTTCATCTCGGCCTCTAGTAAGTGTTATACAACTAATCTTTCAGTGCTTTTAACAAGTTCATTAACTACTATCAAAGAGCTTATCATAAACTATTGTAATAAAATATATGAAAATAGTGGAATTAACTATTTTTGATGTGTAAAGAATTCTTTGGATGTTTTAGATTAATTACGTGCTTTTGATGGTCCTTTTGATTCTGTTGACAGTTTTGACTTTTCTACTCTTTATACTTTACTTCCACACAATCTTATCAAACAAAAATTTGACTATTTAATTAAATGGTCGTTTGGTAAATCTGAATTCAAATATATTTGCTGCAACTCATTTAAAGCCTTCTTCTCTAATGAGAAAGGTAAATATGCTAGATATACTTACTGGAGGTGTGATGAGATGACTGAAGCTGTTAATTTTCTCCTTGATAATATTTATGTACGTTTCGGCAGCAAAGTTTATCGACAGGTTGTAGGTATTCCTATGGGCACTAATTGCGCCCCTTTAATAGCAGACTTGTTTTTGTGCTGTTATGAATCACAGTTTATGACCAAACTCAGTAAAGACCCGTCTAAATTACATTTAATTGATAAATTCAACAACACTTACCGTTATCTTGATGATTTTTTTTCGTTAAATAATCAAGATTTTTCTCAATATGCTGCCGAAATTTACCCAAAGGAACTTACTTTAAATAAATCAAATTTAAACGGTAACAACTGCCCTTTCCTAGATTTAGATATTTCGGTTTTACACGGGAAACTCCACACTAAAATTTACGACAAAAGAGACGATGTTTCGTTCCCTATTGTTAATTTTCCCTTTTTGGATTGTGATGTTCCTAGGCACCATCTTACAATGTTTATATTTCACAACTCGTTCGCTATGCTCGTGTCTGTTGTGACGTTTTTGATTTTAACGAACGTAATCTATGTATTACTGGTAAATTATTAAGCCAGGGATTTCGTTACCACAAATTACTTAAAACCTTTACTAAATTCTTCCACAGATATAAAGATTTGGTTTTGAAGTTTGGTTGTACCTGTAGAAAACTTATTTCAAACGGGATTGCACATCCTCATTTTTACGGCAATATTATTTACCGTGCCCGGAAATTTAGAAACGATCCTGGTAAACTTATCGATCCTTTAAATCAACTTATTCCAAAAGGTTACCAATTCAACACTGTAATTAGATCATTAAATATTGTTTTTATTGGTACTAATATTGATTTTGTTATCAGTAAATTAAAAAAATATTATTATATACATATACACATTCATGGATCTACAACCTGTCGATACCTGTATCTTGGCATTGCACAAGGTCATGTTTTTCTCTGACTGTTTATGACGTCTTTACACTAAATCCATTGGATGTTGGATGTGTACGGATTGATAATTAGTCTTAAATGCATGCTTTTTTTTATTAGTAGTTAGTGGCTTTGAACTAGCTGTCAGTAACTGTGAGTACTCTCAGATCTGTACTTAGCGTCTTTTTGTTGTTTGGCCGGCCACATCCACTTGTATTTGTAGTATTTGTATTTTTATCCATCTGATGAGTTAAGCCTCTTTCAACTGATTTTATAGTTCGTTCTTATGTTGTACTGTTACACAACTGTCCCAGGTTAAGGGGAGGGTTGGGATCCCGCTTACATGTTTAACCCGCCACATTCTGTATGTATGTGCCTGTCCCAAGTCAGGAGCCTGTAATTCAGTGGTTGTCGTTTGTTTATGTGTTACATATTGGTTTTTCGTTCATTTTTTGTACATAAATTAGGCCTTTAGTTTTCTCGTTTGAATTGTTTTACATTGTCATTTCGGGGCCTTTTATAGCTGACTGTGCGGTATGGGCTTTGCTCATTGTTGAAGGCCGTACGTTGACCTATAGTTGTTAATTTCTGTGTCATTTGGTCTCTTGTGGAGAGTTGTCTCATTGGCAATCTTACCACATCTTCTTTTTTATATATAAGATATTGATATTTTTTACTTATTGGTTTATTAACCGTTTAAGTATGCTTTTTGTTGAAGGCCGTACGTTGACCTATAGTTGTTAATTTCTGTGTCATTTGGTCTCTTGTGGAGAGTTGTCTCATTGGCAATCTTACCACATCTTCTTTTTTATATATAAGATATTGATATTTTTTACTTATTGGTTTATTAACCGTTTAAGTATGCTGTGTATTTTCAACGAAGTGCAAAACTCTGTAAAAGTAAAGAATAATCAATTCAAATTGCATTTACACTGTTATTACATTGATATAATTTGATATCAATGTATTTTTTTCATATAATGCATATTTTATGAATCGGGAGATTTAAAGCTTGAACTTCATCAATAAAAATAAACAGGTTATTAATAATTTTCCTGTGTTAAAATCTATTTCATTATGGTGATGGATTTCAAATCGTAATCATGACATTAACATAGAAAAAACTTATTCATATGCAAAAGTAATAACATCGGAAACATGAACAGAAGTTAAAAAACATTTATGACATTTTTTCAGAAACGAATGAGATCAGAATCCTCCTACAAAAGGATCAAAGTGTAAGAAACATTTTTATGAGCTGCCTTATGGTTATTGAAATAGTAATGTCGCCATTTTGTACCAGACTTTCTTCTTTGTACAGTATTGTTGATACAAATATTTTACTGATGATGAGAGGGATGCACACAAGCGCGAAACAATTCTCATGACAATTTTAAGAATGTAAAATTGGCTCACATTTTTTCGAATCGGGGCATTTTACACCTGACTATACGGTATGGGTTTTTCTCATTGTTGAAGACCGTACGTTACCTGTAGATGCCTAAATCCCCTTTATTTCGACTCTGTGGAATAGTTGTCTCATTGGTAATCATACTAAATCTCCTTATTTTATATAAAGGTTAAACAATAATAACTTCATCCAATTACATTGTGTAAGATTCATTAGAAATGACGAGAGAACATCATAAAAGTAAAGGATGAATAAATAAAGGCAACAGTAGTATACCGCTGTTCGAAACTCATAAATCGATAGAGATAAAAACAAATCCGGGTTACAAACTAAAACTGAGGGAAACGCATCAAATATAAGAGGAGAACAAAGACACAACAAAAACACAACATTAAAATGTAACACACACAGAAACGAACTATAATATAACAATGGCCATTTTCCTGACTTGGTACAGGACATTTTAAGAAAAAAATGGTGGGTTGAACCTGGTTTTGTGGCATGCCAAACCTCCCGCTTTAATGGCAACGTCAAACACAACACCAAAACGACAACAGCACATGACAGGACCACAATACAAATTAATGGGAGAACATATAGGACAAAGAAACACACGAACAATAGCTAACAAAAGGTACTAGGCTTAAAATTCAATACGCCAGACGTGCGTCTCGTCCACACAAGCCCATCCAGTGACGCTCAGATGAAAAAAGCTTGAAAGTCAAAACAAGTAAAAAGCCGAAGAGCACCGAGGACCAAAACTTCCAAAATATTGCGCCTAACACGGCCAGGGTTTTCTGCCTGGGACAGGAACATCCTTATTATTTAGAATAATTTATAATTTTGCAAACAGTAAATGAAAATGAGATACGGTAAAAATGGTTAATTTTAAAATCAAAATACGACAAGAGAAAGACTAGAGAATTTCAAGACTCATAATGCATATATGTTGTATTTGCAGTGTTTTCCCATCTTTATTCGGCAAACTTAAAGGACCAGACAATTTGAGCATCAAAAGACAACAAGAATATTAATGCAATTATCAAAATTGTTTAGGTTTGAGCTCTCCTGATGAAAGTAAATCCTGAAAAGCGCCTCAGACGCACGACATTAACAAAGTGTCGATTTCATTCATCAGATTAAAGGTACCTAACAAACTATTCCGGAACTCGTTTGTTGCTTTTTGGTACATATTACTATCAGAAAATTGTTATTGTCTGGTTCTACCATAAATGATCACACTAATTGTAGATTATTTGTATACAGTTGATTTAGAGAAATTTCATCTTCCTTAGTAAAGAAATTCCAGCAGTTAACTGGTTAACACAGATGGAGAAAGGAAGCTGAACATTGCCTTTTTAATCAAATTACTACATATTCGATTTTATAAGGATGTAATTTCATAATGAAAATATGCGAAAGGCTTATTGTGGTTATTATCATTTTTTGTTAGTTGACCAAACCTGCTCTGATACAAACCTTCGTTTGCTGTAGAACAGTTTAATGAGTTAACGCCTCAAACTAATTACATTGTGTAAGATTCATTAGAAATGACGAGAGAACATCATAAAAGTAAAGGATGAATAAATAAAGGCAACAGTAGTATACCGCTGTTCGAAACTCATAAATCGATAGAGATAAAAACAAATCCGGGTTACAAACTAAAACTGAGGGAAACGCATCAAATATAAGAGGAGAACAAAGACACAACAAAAACACAACATTAAAATGTAACACACACAGAAACGAACTATAATATAACAATGGCCATTTTCCTGACTTGGTACAGGACATTTTAAGAAAAAAATGGTGGGTTGAACCTGGTTTTGTGGCATGCCAAACCTCCCGCTTTAATGGCAACGTCAAACACAACACCAAAACGACAACAGCACATGACAGGACCACAATACAAATTAATGGGAGAACATATAGGACAAAGAAACACACGAACAATAGCTAACAAAAGGTACTAGGCTTAAAATTCAATACGCCAGACGTGCGTCTCGTCCACACAAGCCCATCCAGTGACGCTCAGATGAAAAAAGCTTGAAAGTCAAAACAAGTAAAAAGCCGAAGAGCACCGAGGACCAAAACTTCCAAAATATTGCGCCTAACACGGCCAGGGTTTTCTGCCTGGGACAGGAACATCCTTATTATTTAGAATAATTTATAATTTTGCAAACAGTAAATGAAAATGAGATACGGTAAAAATGGTTAATTTTAAAATCAAAATACGACAAGAGAAAGACTAGAGAATTTCAAGACTCATAATGCATATATGTTGTATTTGCAGTGTTTTCCCATCTTTATTCGGCAAACTTAAAGGACCAGACAATTTGAGCATCAAAAGACAACAAGAATATTAATGCAATTATCAAAATTGTTTAGGTTTGAGCTCTCCTGATGAAAGTAAATCCTGAAAAGCGCCTCAGACGCACGACATTAACAAAGTGTCGATTTCATTCATCAGATTAAAGGTACCTAACAAACTATTCCGGAACTCGTTTGTTGCTTTTTGGTACATATTACTATCAGAAAATTGTTATTGTCTGGTTCTACCATAAATGATCACACTAATTGTAGATTATTTGTATACAGTTGATTTAGAGAAATTTCATCTTCCTTAGTAAAGAAATTCCAGCAGTTAACTGGTTAACACAGATGGAGAAAGGAAGCTGAACATTGCCTTTTTAATCAAATTACTACATATTCGATTTTATAAGGATGTAATTTCATAATGAAAATATGCGAAAGGCTTATTGTGGTTATTATCATTTTTTGTTAGTTGACCAAACCTGCTCTGATACAAACCTTCGTTTGCTGTAGAACAGTTTAATGAGTTAACGCCTCAAACTATTTACTCATTCTAGTGTTAGCTTATACATTTATCATATATTAATAATATCAAAGTTATATATTTCCCTAGATAGATAGATATTTGATGAATGATACTATGTAGATTTGGACAACATCAATGACAATAAAATCATTTCTTGTAATGGTAAAAACATGACTAATTTCCCTATATCAGAAATTCATCCTATTCAGAAAATAGTTTCAAACGTAATCAACTACAATATATTCATAAGTTCGTAAACAATCACTAGTAAAGTATAAGCTTATTGCAAGGTCCTTTTAATCGTCTATTTACAAGATATATATTTTTTCTCAACATCATAATCTTCGGGTGATAGTTGGATTTCGCTGGTATAAGTAAACCACAAATTTAGATTTTCAATATGTTAATTTGAAGACTTCAGCAAAACCACAAAATCAAATATTCGAGAAAATTACATTTTTCTTCAATCCACAAAAATAAATGAATCCCCAGTAGGCTGATTTGTTAACATCATCTTTTTCTTAGTGCTATACAAAATATGAATTAATTTGCTAGATATTTTTATGGATTATTTAAATTGTTTTGGTGTCCTCAGTAAATATATATATGGTGAACAGTAACATATTATTTTATATAAAGTACATGACATCCTATACAAAACAGTGGCATAGTTAACCCCAAAAAAGTGACTCAGTTCCTCTTTGTCATTTCCGGGTGTCCCTCTGCCGTTTCCGTTGACCCTTCTGTCCTCCTTTTGCACCCTCTGTCCTTATTTCCATGCTCTATGCGGGTTTGTTATTTCTGTTTCAACCATATATGATCGGCGTATTCACATTAATTTTAGATTATTTGCATACAATTGATTTAGAGAAATGTCTTCTTGCTTAGTAAAGTCTTGCTTGCAGTTAACAACTGATTAACAAAAATGGAGGAAAGAAGATGAACATTGCCTTTTTAATCAAATTACTACAATTACAATAAACACATTAAAGGTGAAATGCAATGGTTTTTAAAAACTTTTTTTGTTTTATATTTCAATCAATTGGTGAAAATAAATACTAAAAAAATATTGGTAGTGATTTGTGTGTCCTCGTATTACTGATAAAACAGGTAACTTTTTTGTTGATGGGGGAAAGTGCAACATGATTATCTCCCTTTGTTTCGGAATGCTTGTGACGTCATTCGTGTCCTTCCATTCGGAATATAAACAAACACATGGAAGCAATTACAAACCACAATACAACTATGGATTATCGGTTCACAGACGATGAACGTGAACAAGAAGACATTCCCGAAGTTAACTTAGTGATGTCAGTACAACCGTACATGTACGAGCCTGTAGTTCAGAGGATTACGGGTTCTGAATCGCATGAACTTGATGTCAATGATGAAGAATCCAACAGTTCTACATCCGATGGTGAAGATGGAAGTGAAGAAATAAATCTGTCAACAGCCTGGCGGCTTCAAAATACATCATGGTTCGTAAAATATTTATTGAAGAATATATAACCGCATTTAGTAATCATAATATAATGATAAGTAGGTTGGTCAACACTGTAGTCTGTACATTGCAACCTTCTTTTTCACTTTCGGTATACAATATTCCATCCGATGATTACATACTGTTAGCTATTTATAGTAAGGGGTAAGGGAACATGAGAAAGGGGAGGGGCAGAGAGTAGAGGAGATTGAATTTGAAGTAGAGGGTTAGGGAAGAGGGAAATAACAAGGGACTCCTGTCCATCCTGAACAGGCGACAATGGGGGTTGAGTGTATACAATGTATCTTGTTGGTTTTAATTGAATTTAAAAATAATAGAAAGCATAAAATGGAAATGATATAATCTGAGTTCTTTACTGAGGAACCTCTCTAAATGTCATGATATTAGATATAAGTATCAGAAAATATATAGTGGTAATACTAAAATAAATGAAAACAGTTGTGTGTTGTATTGTACAGTGAACAGATACATCATTATCATGTACATGTAAAATGTACATGTATATATAACATGTGCATTATTATCATGTAAAATGTACATGTATATGTGTGTGTGTGTGTGTGTGTAGACAATTTTTTTTATGAATTATTGAACATTTTAAAAATTACAAAATGTATATGTTCAATCAGTTTTTATTTTGAACTAATTTTACATCATAGTACTTGTTAATGTTGGTGTGATCAGCGACATGTCATATATGTACATACATGTATATTTTAATAGCTTTGGACCCTGAGAGCGGGGGTGTGAGTTCGAAGTTTAAATAAATTTAAAGTTGTGGTTTATTTTACACAGATATATGTTTTTTTTTTATCTAGTATTACAGTGGCTGACGATAAGGGTTAAAAAATATAATTTTTAATTTCCATTCTCAATCATTGTTAATCGATCATGATTTCTAAAAATATATAACTGTATCATGGTATTCATTTATTAAATTAAGAATATTTCTCTGTTATTTGCTAGAACAGATGGATTCTCTGTAAAAACTCCAACTCTGACATGATTATCAAGTTGTTAATGAAAAATCATGGCTTTACATGTATTTGTAATCAATTGCATTTTGTAATACAAAAGATACATGCACTTGCAGAGTTGATATAAATATATCCCTATGGAGTGATTTCATCTATTGACCAACCCTTATAACCATACCATCTTGTACATGTTGTATATAGAACATGCTATATATAAACATGTGACAATTGCTGCCTTCATTCAATATACTTGTACCTAATTGTACAACTCACATAATTTTAGAGTCTATTGTAAAATTCATATATTTATTTAGTAATCTTCTATTATGTATAGGTGCAAGTGTGAGAATTGTTCCTTAATGCCCACTGAACAAGAGTCCAAGTGCTGCCAAGAGACCAACATTGTAGATGGAAAACTTGAGGAGGCTGCCATCACATGTATTACTCACCATGAGGGATTTGTGGCGAACTGTCTAAACATTTATGTCTTGGAAACATCGTATTATGAATACCTACAAGAAAATGGTCCATTTGATCCAAACCAAATGATTCATGAGTAAGTATACTGTCACTTGGCTAATGCACATGATGCAAGTAGAAAGTAACCCTTCATTATACACTAACATGTATCATTTGTACTTTATTCTTTAATTTTGCCAACACAAATCTGTCAATTAGTGAAATACCCTGTACATAAGTCATTGTACATGGTACATGTATGAAATCTAGGGTTTTTGTCTCGCCTTGACGGAGTCAAAACACGAGACAAAGGTATGCTGTATCCGGCGTCAGCAGCGGCGTCAACAATGTATTAGTTTGTGTGATAAGGTCTACTTCATGGTGAACCACTAGTGGTAAGTTAGTGATATTTGGTCTGCAGTTGTACATGTATTAGCATTGGCACATCTCATTACCAGGGAGATTGTTTGGCCCCGCCCCCTCAGTCAAGGTCTATTGACTTTGAAACTTTGCTTAGTTTACATGTATTAGTTTGTGATTAGGTCAGTTTTTGGAGAACCACTAGTGGTAGGTCAATGATATTTGGTATGCAGTTGTATTAACATTGGCACATCTCATTACCATGGAGATTATTTGGCCTGCCCCCTCAGTCAAGGTCTTTTGATTTTGAAACTTTGCTTAGTTTTCATGTATAAGTTTGTGATTAGGTCAGTTTATGAGGAACCACTAGTGGTAGGTCAGTGATATTTGGTATGCAGATGTATAAGCATTGGCATATCTCATTTCCATGGTGATTATTTGGCCCTGCCCCCTCATTCATGGTCTGTTGACTTTGAAACTTTTGCTTAGTTTTCATGTATTATAGTTTATGATTAGGTCAGTTTAAGGGGAACTGTTAGTGGTAGGTCAATGATAATTGGTATGCAGTTGTATAAGCATTAGCAAACCTCATTTCCGTGGAGAATATTTGGTCCTTACCCCTCAGTCATGGTCTATTGACTTTGTAACTTTTACTTAGTTTACATGTATTAGTTTGTGATTAGGTCAGTTTAAGATGAACTAATAATGTTAAGTCAATAATATACGGTATGCAAATGTATTGGCATTTGCAAGTTTCATTTCCATGGAGATTATATAACCCCACCGCCTAATTATGGTTCATTGACTTTGAAACTTTTACATAGTTTACAAGTTAATGTTTGTATTTAGGTTTGTTTAAAGGGAACGACTTATGAAAAGTCAATTGTATTTGGTTTGCAATTGTATTAGCAGTGGCACATCTCATTTCCATGGAGATTGTTTAGCCATGTACCTTCAGAGGCTTCAGTCATGGTTCATTGACTTTGAATATGCATAACTTACATGTTAAAGTATTGCTATTTTAGTTCAACATTTGCATTATCCAAATAACAAATAGGCGAGACATATCTCTGTGTTCACAGTTTATCTTTAGGTTTGTTTAAAGGTTTATGAAAAGTCCATGGTATTTGCTATGCGGTTGTATTAGTATTGGGACATCTCATTTCCATGGAGATTGTTTAGCGATGTCCCTTCAGTCATGGTTCATTGATGTTGAATATTTGCAAAACTTATAACATGTTAAAGTATTGCTATTTTAATATCAACATTTGCATTATCAAAATAGCAAATAGGCGAGACATATCTCTGTGTTAACAGTTTTTGTTTTGGAGGCTTCACACTACTTGATCTGCTCATGACAACTGTTGTATTTTTAATGTTGCAAGCCAAGAAGTCAATGAATTTTCTGTGATTAGGTTTTTAACATATTAAATTCATATTGATATTTCATAAAGAAGTTATGCATAAGGCTTATTTTGTTTATTATCATTTTTTTTTGTTAGTTGATCAAACCTGTTCTGATACAAATCTTCGTTTGTTGTAAAACAGTTTTATTAGTAAACGCTTCAAACTATTTACTCATTCTAGTGTTAGCTTTACATTTATCATATATTAATAATATCAAAGTTATACTTGTTCATGTAAATATATATTTGATGAATGATAGAATGTACGATAGATTTGGACGACATCAATGAAAATAAGATAATTTCTTGTAATGGTAAAATATGACTATCCCTGCATCAAAAATACTTCCCATTCAGATAATTGTTTCAAGACTAAATCAATTACAATATATTCATTCGTATTTCAACAACCAGTAGAGAAGTACGAGCGCATTACAAGGTCCTTTAACATTGATAAGTTTGATTTTGAGAATAAATATAAGAAGATGTGGTATGAGTGCCAATGAAACAACTCTCCATCCAAGTCAAAATTTATAAAAGTAAACCAATATAGGTCAAAGTACGGTCTTCAACACGGAGCCTTGGCTCACACCGAACAGCAAGCTACAAAGGGCCCTAAAAATTACTAGTGTAAAACCATTCAAACGGGAACATTAGTTTTTCACAACACCATTAACGTTCCGATGATATATTGAGCTAAATAGCACAAACAAAAACATTCGTCCGTTTGATGTCTTGAAATCTTGAAAAAATATTTATTATAATTTAAAGTTTAATACAGTGGATTAGTTTTTATTCGTTGGATAACATTTTTCTTGGAAGTTGCTGCTACATGTTACCACGAAATTGATTTTTATTATATGTTAAGCTCTGGTCACACCTTAACGGATAGCAAACGGACGCCGAATGTATAACTTTTTTTCAATCCGTTCATGTCCGTTAGACGTCCGTTCTTATCCGTTAGACGTCCGTTCATTTCCATTTCATGTCCGCTAAGTGTCCGTTTTATCCGTCGCCGTCCGTTCTGTCCGGTGGAAAATTTTGAGCATGTTCAAAACTTTGAACGGACGTTCAACGGGTGAAGTGTCCGTTGTACATCCGGTAGTCGTCCGTTTTTAACGGTACTCGTCCGTTCCGTTTCCGTTTTGTATTTTTTACTTGTCCGTTATTCATCCGTTAGAGGTCCGGTAGACAAATTCAACAACGGATTCTACCGTACGTATAACGGATAAAACGGATGTTGGACGGATGTGAAACGGACTTCTACCGGACGTATAACGGATGAAACGGATGATGTACGGATGTGAAACGGATAAATGCCAATTGAAAATTTTGCGTCAGAAATGACAATTATTGGAATGTCATTTTCCTGAGTGTAATGAATGCTTATTATTCATTATTGATCTTAGAGTAAAAGGACGTCTTCACTATCAAGCAGCTCTTATTCAGTCCAAACCCTTTAGCGGCATTTTGAAGAACAAACCAAAACCAGTTACACTGGAACTTTTTGAATATTTATGCGATTTACATGTATTATTATTGTCGCCTTTGATATTTCCGCATATCTTGTTCATCCGTTTTATCCGGTACACTTCCGTTAGGTGTCCGTTTTATGCGGTACTCGCCCGTTGAATGTACGTTCAACATCAGTTCTGCCCGGTTCATTTCCGTTTCTCGTACGTTGCATATCCTGTGTGTGTCCGTTGAGCATTCGTTACGCGTCCGTTTAGTTTTGTCAGTACATCAACGGACTCCCAACGAATAATAATTTTGTCAACGGAAAACGTTTTTTTTTTCATCCGTTAGGCGTACGTTCGTGCTATCCGGTAAGGTGTGACCATAGCTTTAGTAATCAGACTTCAACAAAACCACGAAATCAAATATCCACGAAATTACATTTTTCTTCAATCCACGAAAATAAATGCCCAGTAGGCTGATTTGTTAACATAATTCTTTTTTTAGTGCTATACTAAATTTGAATTATTTTACAAGATTTGTTTATTGATTATTTAAATTGTTCTGGTATTCACAGTAAATATATATGATGAACAATAACATATTATATTATGCATTGCACATGCCATCCTATTCAGAGCAGTGTCCTACATTACCACAAAAAGAAGAGGGGCACTGCTCCCCTCTGCCATTTCCAGGTGTCCCTCTGCCCTTTCCGTTGACCTACTGTCCTCTTTATGCACTCTCTGCCCTTTCCGTGTACCCTTCTGTCCTCTATGCAACCTCTGACCTTGCATCCATGCCCTATGCGTTATGATCGGCGCATTCACATTGATTGTAGATTATTAGCATACAATTGATTTAGAGAAAATTCATCTTATTTGTAAATTCTATCGGTTAATAACTGGTTAACACAAATGGAAGAAGGAAAATAAGCATTGCCTTTTTAATTACTTTACTACTTATTTGATTTCATTAAGGATGTCATTTCATAATGAAATTATGCGAAAGGCTTATTATGGTTATAATCATAATATGTTAGTTGATCAAACCTGCTCTGATACAAACCTTCGTTGGTTGTAAAGCAGTTGTATGAGTAAACAGATCAAACTATTTACTCATTTTAGTGTTAGCTTTACATTTATCATATATTAATAATATCAAAGTTATATTTGTTCATATAGATATTTTTTTTATTAATGATACCATGAAGATTTGGACGACATCAATGAAAATAAAATCATTTCTTGTAATGATAAAAAACATGAATAAATACATTCCATTCAGGTAATTGTTCCAAGACGAAATAAATTACACTATATTTATAAGTTTACAATCACTATTAAAGTATACGCGCATTTCAATGTCCTTTAAATCGTCTATTCACGAGATATATACGACAGCAATAGTTTTTCTCAACATCATTAACGTTCCGGTGATGTATTGGGCTAGTTAGCACCAACAAAAATCAAGTCCGTTTGAGTACTTCAAATCTTAAAAAAAATTATTATAATCCCAAGTTTCCTAGAGTGGATTCATTTTTATTCGTTGGATAACATTTTTCTTAGATTCCGCTAGTATAGGTAAACCACGAAATTAAATCTTCTATATGTTATTATGAAAACTTCAGCAAAACCACAGAATCAAATATCCAAGAAAATTTAATTTTTCTTCAATAAACGAAAATAAATGAATCCCCAGTAGTCTGATTTGTTAACATCATTTTATTCTTAGTGCTATTCAAAATTTGAATTATTTTGCAAGATTTTTAAAATTTTTAAAATCTCCCGTTTCCTTGTGTCCCTCTGCCCTTTCGGTGTACCCTTCTGCCCTTTCTATGCACCCTCTGCCCTTGTATCCTGTCCTAATGCTTTTTTAATTTCTGAAGGAAATATTCATTTCAATGGAAAAAATCTTTTTAACTGTTATAAAATAATACACAACAGATCCAGATAAAATTATAGTGTGTAGAATTGTGAACAAGACACCTGGTCACTCACTGTCACGGTCAATTGTTTCACACCATTATGTTCTATTTTACACTGTCAATATATTTCTCATGTTAATCCAAATAAGTAATTTTTTTTATTTTCTAGAACAAAAATTCAGAAATTAAGTGACTGAGTTCATATAGATTCATATATTTAGCTTTCTGAACTTTTGGTCACAAGCGTAACTGATGAATGCTATGTCAGGAAACGAGTTTTTAGATGCTCTTTAACTTCGTACTTTATTTGGCGTTTTTGACTTTTTGATTCGAGCGTCATTGATGAGTCTTTTGTAGACGAAACGCGCGTTTGGCGAATAAAATGTCAATCCTGGTATCTATGATGATTTTATTTGCATGAATCTCATTATATTTATTTTCGTATTGTGTTAAGACACTCCAAAGACAAAGTAAATCAAAATTTTATATGTTGATCATTTATTTTTGGAGATTAATGGATTGGAAATGTACGTTTACACATTATTTGACTTTGTCCAGTTTTTCTGGATTTACCATCATCAGGAACGATCAAACCTTAATATTGGAAATCCAGGGATGTAAACATACGTAGAAACGAGAGAAGCTTTTTTAAAAAAATAAGGGAAAATAAACAGCCAAATTAATCTAAGATCAACTTTGTATGACGGAGTTGGAACCTTTGTTTCGTAATTATTGGTTACTTTAATCAACAGGGAATTTTATAAAATATGTCGTAAAATATCTTATCAATACCGAAGCATCGACTACTGAGCTGATTATTCTCTAGGGGCTAACAGTTAACCAGCAATAACTTAATCTTGGATGTGACACGTTTTCTTTAGAATTTTGTCTATCAGCTCATATACATAATTTTGTGATGTGACCTTGACGTCATCAACGTTTTTTCATGATTTATTCCTTAAAAATGGAATTTAGAATTAAATTATAAGGAATGACTGTAATATTTTTTCTGTCTATTTGAAATAACCTAAAAAAAATCTGGTGCACACTTTTACATAACCAGCTACGCGATTTATTCAGTGTGCACCACATTTTTTATGTTATTTCTTCATAGATAGAAAAAAAATTTACAGTCATTCCTTAAATAGTATCGACCAAATACTAGTAAATAAAAGTAACACTTTATAATTTCGTGTGTCCACGAGCCTGTTTCTAGATTTACCTTCATCTGGAACACTCAAACCTAAACATCTAAAAGCAATTGATGTATTAATACGTAGCAACGTGGGCGCTATATGACCAAGAAGGGAGGACCTGTGAATGCAAATGTTCGTATTGGTATTAACGGTTAGACTATGACATTAAATCGCAGATATGTTGATTAATTGTGTAAAAGAGGGAACATTTAAGATTCAAAAGTCGTAGACAAACTGACACAGGCATGCAAATACTGAGAAACTCGAACACCACCAAAAACCGGGGATGAACTTAGGTGATCCAGAAGAGAACGTTACTGCTCCACATTTGGCACTGACAATTCCATAGAAAAAACAAAGACAACAAAAAAACAAACCAGTTAACAAAACAAATTAAAGACTGAGCAATACGAACCCAACCAAAAACTTACGGAGTTCCGAGTGCTCTGGAAGGATGAGCAGATCCTGCTTCACATGTGGCACCAATCGTGTTGATCAAGGTAAGTACATATTCAGAAGGAAATCTCATTCTGTGATGTCACAATCGAAGGAAAGAGAAGGGTATTGTGAGTACGACAATTGGGACATAACCATAGTCATCTGTAATACATATATACAATAACGGTCAACCAATTCGTGATTGTCCGCAAAACGTTCGAAGGGATGATTTACACTTGACCATTTGGAGGCGTTGGTCCAATCAATTGTTTGAATCAGAGTGTTTTTTTGTTTCTTCAATTTATGATTTATCCCTTCCTAGAACATGATATTTGTATCTACGTTGGCCATTCTTTTTAATGAAATAATGTAGGACTAATTCTTTATTTACGTTTAGAATGGGGAATGCTAGTATAAAGGGTAGAGAAGTCATATTTTAGTGTTGCAAGATTAAACAGTTTTAGATTGAATGAATTCTAACTCTAACAGATTTTTTAAATTTGTAAAGTATGCACATCTGATTCACACTTCGACTAGAATAGGTAGTTTCACAATTTGTTAACAATCGCAGTAATAGATAGATTTTATGGGGATGCAAAATAACCCACGTTATAGGTATTTATAACATGAAAGATATTTTTACCACCAGTTTTCTCGAAATCGTTGGTTTGTTTATAATTAAGTTAATAAAAGTTATTTCCCACGATAGCCTGATTTTTCTTTAAATTATTCTTTTTGACGATGTTAATGTTATAATTTCCTCAATTAAAAGTCATACAGGATGTAGATTCAGTAATAAAACATAATAATTTACGTCGCAAAATAGAAACTAATTTAAAATAATTTCACTTTAAGGAATATGTTTATTTTACGTTAATTGTAAGCGTTGTACAAGATCTCCTTTCTCTGTACATTTTTTGAGGTGCTGTATGAATTTTGCTTGAAAGTACTGTGCCGGAAAGGAATGCATAATTTCTTGGTCGTTATTTTTGTCTGGCTTTCATAACATTGTTTATACTATATTGTTTGGTATTGATTTATTTGTTGTTGTTTGTCAGTTGGTGTTGATGCAGATATTATTGAGTTTACCTATTTTTCCTATTTTCCTATTTTTATTCATTGTTTTTCTTTTTGAATACCGCATATTGTTTTTTAAAGTTTTGAGATTTTGTAACATTTTGTGAAAATTAAAACAAAAAACTAACAACTCTTTCCTATTCCTCATTAATACAATACATGATCAAGTTGCAGCTAATTCATATTGATTATAGATTATTATTTGCATTAAACCGACTTAAGTAAATTTTAATCTATTTGTCAATTTCATGGAATTTGTAAGTATTAAAAAAGAAATAGACGGAAATAAATAAACCGTTCCTTTGTGATGAAAGGATTATTTCTTCGGTACATTTAGTGTGTTTTCACAATAAAAAAAATGTAAAGAATTATGCTTACTATAATTTTCAGTTATTTGTTTACACTTTTTAACATTCATCCGTATGATGTAAAGCCTTATGATGTATACTTGCACTGTATAGATAAGCAATTCTAGTTTTATTTATATATATTTTTTACATTTATATCAATCCTTTATTAACGTATATTTTTCATATAAATAGATGAATCAAGAGATAAAAAGAAATACATTATATGCAGAAAATGGTTTTTAAGATGAAATCAAATAAAATTTATTCATATTCTATAGCTAAAACATCGTAAAAAATCAATATAAAAGTATAAATGTCAATTCAAGGTGCTTACAAATCGCGATTCATTCGTGCACAATGTTTGTTTTCTCATCATCCCAAGTGTTACAAAACATATTTTTCGAAATATTCTATACTATTTTTTGAAACGTTGCTCATCAGGTATCTACAGTAAATATAAACGATAAGCAATGAAATATTCTTATCTATATTGTACAAGCCATTCTTTACAGAAGGAGGTTTATTTTGAATAAAACTTTAATCACTAAGATACCGAACTCCAAGGTTAAGTCAATAGAGTATACTGCATAGAACTATGAACCAAACATCCCCATCCCTTGATGTCACGATCACTAGTAAATCAATCTCAGTGTGAGACCGTGATTTTGATCTGAACCGCTCTTATAATATAAATAAGAAAATGTGGTATTAGTGCCAATGAGACAACTCTCCATCCAAGTCACTATGTATAAAAAGTTAGCAATTATAGGTCAAAGTACGGATTTAGACTGTACAATAAAATATAAAGTCATTTCTAGTTTTTCAGTCAATTTTCAAAATTATCCACTGCGTTAAATTCAGTACTGTTCATACAATTCTGTTGCAGCCCATTGAGATCCGTTCAATCAATGTCAAGACTGTTCAGTAGTTGTTATTCACCTGTTCAGATGAGTAACACTGAATTTCCAAAAAGCTAATCGCAGTCGATAAATCTGACAATTGATTTGTTACTATTGTACAGCCTTTTCGGATAATGTTAAGATCAAAATGACCGTTTCAGACTAAAATCGGTTTACTGGTGGACAAATTCATTCACTCCACTCGCTGCTATTGTCAACACATTTTACATATTATACCTTATGGGTAAATCTATGAATAATTGAGCAAATACCAAAAACGAGTTCGTATCTATTCATATTTTTTGCTTTTCATACTATTTTCACAAGTGTACTTTGTGAATTATATTTCAAAAGCTAGTGTTGTGCTCATGATCAATTATGTTATTTCGTTATCGCATATTGTAGAAATCTAAATTTCAATTATTAATATTTGGAGATTTATAGATCTCTTATAACCTTTTCAATTTGATTTTATGAACAGACAAAAAGATATAGTTTACTAAATCTTAGACAACAGTAGTATACCGATGGACACAACACGTGAGTCCTTTTTCAATTTACAAATCAAGATAACCCCGTGCTTGTGGTGAATACCCTTATATTTTACAATTATGGGTTGTTTGCTTGTGTGAGAGCTTTCACATGTTTATTATATCTTTGTTCCTTATTTGTTAATTCAATATAATGGTGTTGGGATGTATAAATACTCATCCACGCTTTCTGTTTTTATTATTGCCCCCTGCTATGGTTTTACTTAGATTTCTTATAATCTCTATTTTTGCCCTGTGTTTGTTATATGTCTGTTTTGTATTACTTAAGTCTTTTCGTCGGGCATTTTATAACATTTTTTGTAAGAGTTCTTTTACTGCTTTGCCTATTATTTCTTATTCCGTAATTGTGATCCTTATTCAATGTTACAACCTCCGGTCTTTTTCATTTTCCCTATACCCATATTTATATAATCATGTTATTACGCAATGGAAAGAAATTATAAAACAATCCTACTTCTAGGATATCCACGTGTTTGAAAAATCGAATTTCTAATATAAACTCTACAGCAGCCTATCAAAATTATTCTACTACATTTAGCATTGCGTACAATTTGTGTTCAAGGAGGCAATGCCTCTGCAGCCAGATTGTTAAACAAAAAATGCACGTGAATATCCACAAATTATCCCGTGCAATGCCAGAAAATGACTGACCTGTTCCAGATTAACTTCTCACAATACTGTTTGGTCAACAGTGAACGGGAGACCTTTTTGCTCTCCTTTTCCGGTGACATTACCTGAAAAACCCCAGACCTTATTTATCTGGTATTTTGAACTCAGCCTATGTGTGGTATACAATATGTGGGACAGACGGGACGATAATATTACAGAAGAAATCAAGAGCACCTTTACCGCGTTCGAAGACCTAGAAAATTCAAAAGTTTGATATACCAACATTTAGATAAACATAATCACAATATAAAATTCCAACTACTTGAAACCGTTCAGAAACAACCAGGACAATCACACAAACAATTTGAAAAATCCCGTGAAGTTTGCGAATAATTTGGATAAAAAGACTTCAAACAGCTTATCGTCTTGGTCTCAATGACAAAATTTTATGAGAAAAAATTTATTGTTGTCAAGCAGATGACAAAATAATGTTCTGATTCCTGATTTTCCGAATACCGTATATCATAGTGCTAATTTCGACAAAAAATCTATTTGGGTGATAGCGTTGAAAAACTAAATAGTTTTCTTACTCAGAAAAAAACATACCCCCTTTTGAAGCTAAATGGTCGGTCCGTAAATGTATTATTTTTTTTTCAATATATGGACATGAATAGTATTCTCGACAATGCTGAAAGTAAAGAAATGCTGGTACCGACGTTTATATTTCAATAAAAAATACAGGAAATATACATAAAAAAATCAAATCTAATCAAAAGATAAAATCCCTATCAACTCACCAATGCACGATTGATCCTATAAATAAAAATTGTCCGTGTAATAAATGCTCAAATAGGCAGCAAATTTTGAAGAAGATCATTCAACTTAAGTCACCAATTTTGTACGGTAAGCTGCAATTGGATCATATTGTGACACGTGTTTAATCCTGATCAACACTATTAGAGACATATAAAAACCTATAAGCATGAGAATTTTTTTTTAAAAATCCAAAATGTATGCCTATATATATCTGATAACAATACAAAATTCATTTTTTCATAACATTTCTTTAACTTATGAAATAGAAAATTCATTCTTTTTATACATTTATATTGTTATTGAATTCATATATATATATATCGAATTCATATGCATATATATTGAAATCATATAATTGGGAGCAAACGTACGATTTTTATTATTTTTAAGGGGGAATGGGGGGGGGGGGGGAAAGAATGGTACATCCTGCATTTTATCAACAAAAAAAGGATCAAGCCTGTTTATTCTAAATTTATTTTACCCCCCCCCCCCCTTTTGCTGTTTTCCCCCAATACAAATAAAATGTAAGGCTGCTTACCTATGAGATCTTTCTCATACATGCGGAGTTGCATTTAAAAAAGTCTAAAATGTGTACGACATTCATCTTTTACTTGACATGGTTCTTTTTTATAAAATTATTAGACTCTTCAATTTCTCGAGAAAAAAATTCTCGGCTGAAGGGAAGTAAAAAAAAGTTTGTTTAAACTGTAACTCACATTAACTGGTATATGGCCATTTAAGTTTCTAATCTGTTTAATTTTGCTACCTCTTCTAAATGTAAAATGTACTTCTTCTTTCTTGAAACGTCGTACAATCAGATACAATACAAAGGTAATAAAAATTCAGACCGGAAACATACTGCCGTATAGTTTTTCTGCACTTGTAGTCAGGCCAAGGTCCTCGGCTATCGCTTCGGACCTTCACCTGACTATTCGTGCAGAAAAACTATCCGGCAACGGTTGTTACCGGCCTGTTTCTTTGTTACCTTTGTATTGTATCCAATACATATTTAAAACTTTTGTCGATGTCATGAATATTGTCGATAAACGACTAAGAAATAATAGGTCTCATGGTAAACGTAAAAACGTAATCTACGTATTAAACATCTTATAAATCATACACTTGCTGGTCTGTTATCTATAATAAAAAAATAATGGTAGACATCAATTATTATGTAACTTGGTCATCACAGGCTGTTTCACAGTATCGATAAATCTGAAAATCATAAACGGCATTTTTTTAAATTAAAAAAATATAAAAAGAGGTATTGATTTTATTGACTTATCTAGTATATTCAATGACTCTATCATCCATATCCATCAAATTGGAAACAAGCATATTACTGCCACTACCCAGCTTAAAGCCTCTTCTGAACATTTGAAAGTCCCGACTATGTACTGGTTACCTAAATTACACAAACAACCATTTAAATTTCGTTTCATCTTCGCATCTAGTAAGTGTTCTACTACTAATCTGCCAGTGCTTATAACTTCCTCCCTTACTACTATCAAAGAACTAATTATTAACTTTTATAATAAAGTTTATGAAAATAATGGTACACATTCAACAATACCTACCGTAATCTTGATGAAATTTTTCGTTAAATAATCCAGAGTTCTCTAAATATACTACCGAAATTTACCCAAAGGAACTTACTTTAGATAAATCTTACATAAACAACGTAGTTGTCCTTTTCCTCATTTAGACATTTCAATTTCAGAAGGAAACTCCATACTAAGATTAACGACAAAAGAGACGATTTTTCATTCCCTATTGTTAATTTGCCTTTTTTAGACGGCGATGTTCCTTTTGCTCCATCATAAGGTGTTTATATATCCCAAATCGTTCGTTATGTCCGTGTGTGTAGTGATGTCATAGATTTTAACGAACGTAATCAATGCATCACTGGTAAATTATTAAGTCAGGGATTTCATTACCATAAATTACTTAAAACTTTACTAAATTCTTTCATAGATACAAAGATTTGATTAGTAAATTTGGCTGTACCTGTAGAAAACCTATTAAAATTGGTATTTCACATCCTCAATTTTACGGTAATATTGTACTAAGAGCTCGGAAATCACTATGTGATCCGTGCAAACTCATCGAACCTTTATACAAACTTATTTGTAAAGGTTATCTTATTAATGTTGTAATAAGATCTTTGAATATTGTTTACATTGGCACTTACGTCGATTCTGTCATCATAACTAAATTTGTATTCTTTTCGAATAGTTTTTGGGATGTATAAATACACACCCACGTTAATCTTCTATTTAAAGATTGCGTTATCCGTTTATAAAACGATACATATTATTATAAGGTTAAATCCTAACGATCCTACTGCCTTTCGATACTTTTATTTTGGTATTGCACAAGTCATGTCTTCTTTGACTGTCTATGGCGTTAAAACAATTAATCCCTGGGATGTGTTTTAATTGATTTTAGTCTCTGATGCATGATTTTTTTATTGTTAATTGTTTTTGGCTTTTAACTAGCTTTCAGTAACTACGAGTACTCTCAAATCGTACTTTCATGTTAATTTGACCTGTTGAGACAATATGTAATGCATTTCTGTGATTGAATTTTTACTTATTTTGAATTATATCTCGTCTCACTATTTTTAATATATACCACCTTTGATAAGTATTTAGTATGACGATAAATTTTCACTTCTGTACTCGTTCTCTGAACAACGAATTTTTTTTTTTTTAATTGTTACTTCCGTACTCCTAACATCAAAATTACGATATTTGAATTTACCTGTGTACGTTGTTTCATTACTGTAACGTCTATGTTATATAGGCACCTACGTTTTAATATTGTATTTATATTGTGTCATAGATCAAACTTATTCGTTCAGTGTATGTTTACTTGTTTTTGTTTAAATGTCTTTTTGATTCAGTTAAGCCATTTCAATTATTTTTTTATAGTGTGTCTTTCTATGTTGTAATGTTACACTTCTGTATCAGGTTAGGATAAAGGTTGGCGCCTGTTTAAACGTTTAAACCCGCTGCATTTGTATGTACCGGTCCTAAGTCAGGAGCCTGTTGTTCAGTGGTTGTCGTTTGTTGGTGTGGTTCATAGGTGTTTCTCGTTTTTCGTTTTTTATATAGATTAGACCGTTGGTTTTCCTGTTTGAATTGTTTTACACTAGTCATTTTGGGGTCCCTTATAGCTTGCTGTTCGGTGTGAGGCAAAGCTCCGTGTTGAAGGCCGTACTTTGACCTATAATTGTTAACCTTTTATACATTGTGACTTGGATGGAGAGTTGTCTCATTGGCACTCATACCACATCTTCTTATTTATAAAAAGAAAATTACTGAGGAAATCGTTTGAACTACAAATGGTACGAGACTATGTGTGTCGACATGGTAGACGTCTCCTGCTTTGCATTCATCATTCGTCATGCGAATCAATATATGTACATATTTGATATTGATTCATCTATTTACGGTATATTTGTTACGTTCGGAGGACGTTTTTTTCAACAAACTATCGGCATTCCCTTGGGACCCACATGTGCTCCTCTTCTTGCCGACTTGTTCCTTTATGGGGTTGACTTCATACAAGAGTTTTTTTATGACGAATGAAAAGAGGCTAGCTTTATTCTTTAACTTCACTTTCCGCTATATAGATGTTGTCCTATCACTAACTAATTCAAAGTTGGGTTACAATGTTGAACGCATCCATTTAATGAAACTTGGATCTGCTTACCCTTCCGGAGCACTTGAGATCACCCCCAGTTTTGGTGGGGTTCATGTTGCTCAGTCTTTAGATTTCTGTGTTGTGTTTTGTGTATTGTTGTTTGTCTGTTTGTCTTTTTTCTTTTTTGAGCATGGTGTTGTTAGTTTTTTTCTACTTATGAGTTTGAATGTCCATTTGGTATCTTTCGCCTCTCTTTTTGAAATAATGGATAAACTGATAAAGTTAAGGCTGCCTCATATCTGGACTTACATCTTGTGGTTGAAAATAGGGGTCGGTTGAGAACAAAACTTTACGACATTAGAGATGATTTCAGCTTTCCAATTGCGAACTTTCAATGTATATGTAGCAATATTCCAGCACGCCTACATTTAGAGAATATATATCCCATTAGATACGATAATCCAGAGCTTGCATTTCCTGTCACATGCTGGTCAAGGAAGCTATTAAACCAAGAATTATAAGTGGTAAAGTTGAAACCATCCCTTTGAAAATTTTACGGACGTCATCACTAGATTTGGTTGACGTTATGGAATATCTGTTTCACATATTTCGGATATGTTCAATTGTCGTAACCACAATCCCTTCCTCTTTTCGTCGAATATGACCCACCGAATTAGACTAATTTTACTTGCATGAACAACACGACGGTTGTCACGTGAGGAGAGAGATTTGCTTGCACTTCCGGAGCACTTGAGATCTACCCAGTATTTGGTTGGAATCCTGTTGCTTAGTCTTTAGTTTTCTATTTTGTGTTTTGTATACAGTTGTTTTTCCTTTTGTCGTTTTCCTTTTTTTTGCCATGGATTTATCAGTTTGTTTTCAATTTATGAGTTTGAATGTCTGGTATCTTTTGTCTCTTTTTTGAAGCACTTTTAAAATGCTCTATATTAAATTGTAACTATCCAATAATCTCCTTATTCAGCACATTTTTAACGTAGCTGTTAGAAAGTTATTTGAAAGTTAGCGCCCAATACGACTTCTCAATCAGCATAATTATAAGATACTATAATATTCTTTGATATCACAATGTTCAGAATTTTTTTAAAGGTAAATGTGTTTGAGTGGGTAGTAATATTGATTGTTTTACGTGCTAGTATATGGTGTTTGCCTGGACTAATTTGTGATTTTGTTTTCTCAACACAGTTTATAATCTTATTTTTCCACATTTTATCTGGGGTAAGTCTGTTTAAGTAAATGCATCACCATTTCCGAATTATATTCATAAAATCTAGTTCAAAGACATCGACAACAGAAAGCTGTATTCCATTGAGTCAAATTCTTGTTTCTTTGGGTAAATCATGAAAGATAACGGACCAGTCACCATGTCATATGCATAGTATTATTTCATGGTCATGAATTCCAACAAGTTTAAACATGTATAAAGTATTTTTTTAGCGTTACAAGTATTAAAAAAAATACTTAACAGGAGAAACAGTTCTGTAAATGTCAATGACATTGAAATATATATTTTATTGGAATTATAAATGATAAAGTTATTCATATATGCATAAAATAAGCAACCTATAATCTAAATATTGTATAACCTTTTGAATTAGATGGAATCTTTAGCCATGGGCACCTTATAAAATGTCTACAATATACCACCACCTACACGACATCATTGAAAGTTAGTTATAAATGTCATTGACATGTAAGGACTGATAATGTATTTACATCGTCTAATCATAATCTCGGATTTAAATAAGAAAATTGTAGTAACAACGGCTATTTCAACAAATGTTATAGGCATCATTTACATTACAATATTGTTTTATTGTTTCTATATGCAAAAATCATTATTATCGCCGCAAATTCTTTTTTCTTCAAATATATCCCTACTAAGCACTTATATAAAATTCTTACTTCCACTCTTTTTACAGTAAAAGATACCCTTGGATATCATTGAAGAGGTACATTCAACCAGTGATGTCAATCAGATGTTTTTTTGGCAAAACTACATATATAAATCATCATAGTAAGTAAGTCCATAGTACATGTCAATCAGATGTTGATTCGTAAAATTTCTAAAGATTTATTTCAAATCTTCAATCATAATATTTAACACTTTGCAGTAAAATAAAAAAAGGCTTTTCTAAGTACACTGCTATTCTTCATGCTCAATTAAAAGATCGACTAAATCGTTTCATAAAACAGATCTTTTATACCAAAATTGTAATGGTTCATACAAATTTATTTAGGTTATGAAAAATCTTATTATGTGATCATGAACAGTAACACCGAATTCCAAAAACAAATATACCAAAGATGATATCATAAAAAAACTGCACTTTTTTTATCGACAACATATTTCTGTAGCTTGGTAGATTGATATCGCAACAGACAGTCGGTATTTTAATGGTTCATTGTGCTGACTTGTTTGTGTACTCATATGACGCAAAATGCATATAAAGCCTACTGAAAGATCAAACAAAAAAGCATCCAGCAAAGTTCATAAATTTTGCTAGTAGATATATTGATGATGTCATGTAACTCAAGAACCAACATTTCATTGAGTGTTTGTATCCCATACATTTTTTATTTTTTAATATCAATTTGACAGTTCTCCTGGATTTAAAAAAAAAATTTTGATTTTGTTGACGTTCATAAATGCCTTAGACGCAAAAACAGAGAACAAAACATTGTCATTTTTGAAAGGAAAATTAAAAACAAAAAGAGAACATCCATCATGTTCAATAAATGTTGCTATGAAGACTTCCGCAATACATTATGTGTCAAGATTAAATTAAAAAAAAATCGATCTTCAAAGCGATGCTGCAATACAATGAAATTTCTTATACATTACTAAAACTGAGGTTACAATTCCATCAGGCATAGTTTTGTCTCTGGTACACCCGATGAAAGTCTTTTCCATAGACATGCGTCTTGTGGACATCAATCTTTATTAAACATTTGTTTTATTATTATCGTTTTGAATTGCATTCTGTCAAAAGGAATAATATTATGTCATGTCACTCTTATTAAAGGGGCATAAGATGTCAAATTCATGCTCACCGATTTGACTCAAATTCTCATTTTTGATATATAGCATACTACAACGTTTATCCAAATTATAAAAAGTCTAAAATAAACAATTTACAATGCACCGGCTCGATACTTAGTAATATGTATCAGCATTTTTTGTGTGTATTTTAGTCTAGACGCCAACTTATTAACCATCGATGTCACCTCTGAAGACAGCCGACGGTCATTTAACCCGATATAAACATAATATATATATAAATAGATAGCGAACTCAGGCAATTGGATTTTCTAGGTCTGTTTGATTTCATATTATAGGTTAAAATATATGTTAAACATCGTTTTAACTGTAAGAGAATGAGTTTTTGTGCATCGAATCAGTCAATCAAATGGTTTACCCTTGTTTCACTTTCAGTGTTAACATTCTTTTCCTTTTAATAACTGAGCACGTCTAATTCATGCGTAACCCATCTCTAGCTAAGGGGTTAAACTGAAGGTCACATGAATACGGATTCAATGAGGTCGAATTATTTACTTGCAAGTGAATAATTTATCATCGATGTTTCTTATCTTATTTTGACAAAATTGAACCAAACTGGCTGCTAAAAGCGAATTATTATTTCACTATTTCACTTTCATTAATGATTGAACAAAACAAAAATCATATGTTAATTTTTTTATATCTCGTAGCTAATGCCCCTCTAAGGATAGTTAAATCGACTGAATAAATACAACAAAACAAATGTTGAATATTATAGTTTAATAAAGTACAATTTAATCGGCTGTAAGTACATACAAACAGTTGTCCTAGTACCATCTTACTGCTTTAGTGTCATCACTGACAATATATCTTGAATTTTACCACATATGATCAAAATATTTATTGGCAATGAAACTGAGTAGTAATTCCATCTTATTTGTCAAATTCTCTGAGTGATTACTAGTCAACACGAATAAACGAAAGAAAACGAACTATGAATTTTTCATTGAAGGATTACTTCAGTACAGGGGTAGTTATATTCTAATATATATTACTTTGTAAAATTCGGATAAGCTCTTTAAGAAGACGCTTACTCTGTCGAATCGCCTGGTCTCGCTCCTTTTGGAGTTCATGCGCTTCCCTCAGTTTGTTTGTTTGGTACCTTGATTTGTTTTTTTCTTATCGTCTCTGTCAGACTGATTTGTAAGTTTGTTTGAATTTTTAAGTCAGTTATATTGTATGTCTGTGATGTATGTTTACACAATTTTGGATGATGGATCCCAATTATTTTTTGTCACATTATCCAATTATGTCATTTGGGTTGCTTAAACATTTTTTTTTTCAATAATACAGAACTATAAACAACTGTTATACAAGTTGTAGGTTGTATTTCATTCGTGCATTTGTTCATATGGTATAACGTTTGATTTTGTCAGGTTGTGTGGACCTCCTCCGTTTTAAATTTACTTTGGCGTTCGGTATTTTTGTCAATTCTTTTTTTCTTAATCGATTTACAAGATTTGATCATCAGTAAATAACTGTCGCTTTAAATCAAATATTGTGATTGTTTTCTTCAAGTAATTTTAAACCTATGAAAATAAAAGATATAAATATGTTCTTTAAAATGATAACCCAAATTCCTTTCCAGTGTAGTTTCAACTTCCAACCCTACCCCCTGCATAAATAATGAAGAAATAAATTGGGAAGACGTATGGAGAAAACTTGCAAGTGAAGCACTGCTCTTATTATGGACTATATTTAAAATAAAAATCAAAACACGATAACTGTGTTTTTGGACAAATTGATGTAATTATCGTAGCTGCATTGTAGTGGAGTTAAGCATTTGATTCATGCGTCCAATTGTTGTAACTTCAATCCCGTCCCCTTTTTTCCGAATTTGACCTACCGAATTAGACTTATCACTGGATTTTTACTAACATGAGCAACACAACGGATGCCATATGTGGAGTAGGATTTGCTTACCCTTCCGCAGCACCTGAGATCAGTGGTCTCAGTGAGAATGGTGGGGTTCGTGTTGCTCAGTCTTCTTTGTTGTGTACTGTTGTTTGTCTGTTTGTCTTTTTCCTTTTTTGTCATGGCGTTTTCAGTTTATTTTTGACTTATGAGTTTGAGTGTCCCCTTGTTATCCTTCGCCTCTTTTTTAAGAACGCGTTATTACACCTAGTTGGCTGTTATGTATATATCTAACATTTGATTTTGTTAAGTTTTCTTAACTTTTTTCTGTTAACAGTATTTCATTCTTTCAACAATTTTGAAAATGCATCAGTCGGTTGGCGATAAATAGTTGTGATGTGCTGCTATTTACAACAAAGATTGTCTGTGGAAAAAACATAATATAGTTTCTGTGTGCACACCATGTGTTTCTTAAATTAGCCTGGTCGGAAAACTGAAAAAAGAAAGAGCGTGAAAACAAAATGGTCCTACAAAGATCATTCAAAATCGTTTAAGGTAAACCTTGCATAAAAATGATGCAATCTGAGTTTGATCGCACGGATACAATTTGATAAACATGCGATTTACAACAGGGCGTATGGTATTTTTCGGCTACTAATTGTCCACCGGTAGCGGTGCCTGTCAAGAAAAAAAATTAAACTATTTTGTGTGCCGACACGTGTTTCTGGAATATCTTTCATCAGGTATGCTCGTGATTAAAATAGAAAACCTGTAGTTTAGTGGTTGTCGTTGGTTCATGTCTGTCATATGTGTTTTGTTATAAATTAGGCCGTTAGTTTTCTCAATTGAATTGTTTCATATTTTTCATGTCGGGGCCTTTTATAGCCGATTATACGGTATGGGCTTTTCTCATTGTTAAAGGCCGAACGGTAGCCTATAATTGCTTATATCCACTTCATAAACTACAAGAATGAAGATAGATTCACTTTTTTGTACATAGTGATTGGAAGGATAACACAAGATCCAGAAAATATCCTCAATGAGTATATCTAAAACATTACATTTACCATATCTATTTTAGACGAAATGAAGTGCGGAAGAAGGAAAATATAATGAAATTAGATTAAATGATGGCTAATGTAATTACAAAAGTTTACGTCAGAAGAAAAGCAGCTAGAAATTTGTAAGACAATTTTTAAGCATGATAAAATTGAGAATGGAAATGGGGAATGTGTCAAAGAGCCAACAACCCGACCAAAGAGCAGACAACAGCCGAAGGCCACCAATGGGTCTTCAACGCAGCGAGAAAATCCCGCACCCGGAGGTGGTCCTCAGCTGGCCCCTGAATAAAATTGTGTACTAGTTCAGTGAAAATGGACGTCATACTAAACTCCAAAACATATAAATGAACTAAAATTAAAAAACATACAAGACTAACAAAGGCCAGAAGCTCCTGATTTGGGACAGGCGCAAAAATGCGGCGGGGTTAAACATGTTTTGTGAGATCTCAACCCTTCCCCTATACCTCTAGCCAATGTAGAATAGAGAAACACATAGCAATACGCACAGTAAAACTCAGTTAAAAAGAAGTCATTGTCCGATGTCAGAAAAGGTAACAAAAGGAACTAAGAGTATGTCTTCATCATATGAAAATCAAGCACAATCCCTCCCGTTAGGGATTTAGTATCAAACCATCATAAAATATATGAGAAGAACATAACCCGTATCATGCCAACAACTGGTTTTAGAATAAATGTGTTTATTTCCGATGCAAAGACCCTATGAGTTAATCAATATTAATACCAAAATATGCTATCCTTAATGACTTGACAACAGTATCGTAACAATATCCTTTCCGATTAAGTCTGTTTAAAGGTTTGATTAGCTTTTGAGGTGAATGCCGACATTTTTGTGCTTTGTAAAGAATATTACAATAAAATATTGGATGTGAAATACCTGAACGTATAAGATGTCTGCTTGTTGATTTATATTTACGAATGATGTCCTTGTACCGATGATAAAATTTAGTAAATGTTTTGACTAGTTTGTGATTGCATGATGAATGTTTTAAATCGTCTATTTGTGTTGAAATAGCAAATGGCTAACTGAAACAATCCTCTTTTGTCCTTTTGTTAGTTGTTTTTTGTTATTGATTTCGTTTCGATAAGGCAAAATTTTTTCAACTGCTTTTGATTGTTTTTTTCTAATGCTGTACTCGTACAACACTGTCATTGGTAGGGGAGAGAGTTGAGCGTTGTTAGTTGTTGGTTGTTTTCTATTAAGTAATGTTCTGCAGAGTTAAGTTCCTTTTCAACTTCTTTTTATATAGAAATAAGAAGAATAAGAAGGTACGATTGCCAATGCAACAACTCTCCATCAGAGACCTAATGACATAGAAGTTAACAACTATAGGTCACCTTGCAAACTTCAACAATTACCAAAACGCATACCGCATAGTCAGCTATAAAAGGCCCCAGAAATGACAAATGTAAAACAATTCAATCGAGATAAACTAACGGTCTGATTTATGAATAATATACGAAAAACAAATATGATATACAGCAAGAAACGACAACCACTGACAGCCTGACTTGGGACAGGCACATAAAGAATGTGGCCGAGCTAGAAATGTTTGGTGGCGCCTAACCCTCTCCTAATCTAATAGTACTTGCAGGTACTAAAAGCTATTTCAAAGCCAACAACAACTAATGATAACTCATGTGTCAAAGACTAAAATATCAATCAGTGCACATCCAACATCCAATGCATTTAGTATAAAGACGACATTAACAGTCAAAGAAAAACATGGCTTTGTGAAATGCCAAAATATAAATATCGACAGATTTTAGAACCGTGAAGAAATTGTTCTAATGATTCATTCTTAACTTCCCTGGTCAATAGAATAGGAAGAGACAATCCGAGGCAACAAACAAACACTGCGAGAATCGCAAGCACTCCAAAAGGACCGAGACCGGGTGTGACGACAGAATAAGAGTCACTGGCTATAAATGCATCACCCGCCATGTCAATTAACACTTACTAGAAATTTTATTATCGGGAATAGAACACAATCGGTAAAATTACAGAATAGACAATTATACTGGTATCAAGATGATTTAAGTCCGTTGAGACACCGATACATCGTATCAATCAACCCATTTGTGATTATGACTGTAAGACTTATGTAGTGTCAATTTCAGTCGTTCTTATACATAACACAGTTATTGTGTAACACTGAGTACAGTTCAGTTTAATCCCGTCACATGTTTTAGGTGCTTGTCCGAAGTTAGGAACCAGTGTTTGTTGTTAGTTGTCAATAGTTATAATTGTTTTCGTTTGATGCCATAACTTTAAATCAAGCAGATCTATTCACTTGTTTCCGAAGCGCTTTACTGGATTTACTTTCATCAGGAACGCTCCAACCCAAAAGTTGGCAGCCAGGGATGTAAAAATACGTAGAAACTTTTAAAGCTATATAACTTAAAGGGACATAAAAAGAAATTACTAAAGAATTAATTTTGCTTGAAGGCATTGGAACCTTAGTTTACTATATCGTATTTTACTATATTTATTTTGCTCATTGTTAAAGGCCGAACGATGACAAGTTTTGTTTACATCATTGACCTTATTTATGAGGTGGATAAGATCTCATAGCCAATCATACTACATTTGCAAGATATTTCGAAAAAAAGAGGCAGAATACACCAAAGGGACAATAAAAAAATCATAAATCGAAGAAAAACCGATAATACGAAACAAAAATCACAAAACCACACTACAAAGCTATAGGTATTGAGTGTTTGTTTATGACATAATTTTTCATGTTCATTCTTCTTCATCATACTTTATTTTTCTTGTTGTTTAAATATTACAATATTATCCATTCATTTTTATTTCTTATTTTAAACAGACTTTCATTGTCTAGTTTTTCTAGTTGATCTTGATAATGCCTTCATCGTATATGTGTTTGTAGTTTATATCACCATACTGTCTTGTACGTTGTCGTATTGATTTTGCTGTAAAAGTGTGAGGTTTTATCTCAATTCTTTATTGAAACTGTCAAGACGAGAAAACAGCATTTTTCTTTCATGTATTTGTTTGAAATTTTATTTTTCTAAAAAGTATCATATAATTGTTTTCTAATGTACCTCTAGTTCATATCTATTCTTTTCTACCAACTTCAAGTAGAGTTCGATTTAATTGAAAAGTCTTTTAATCAATAATTACATATTTGCAAGTACATTCTATATAGTCATATATGACAATATATGAGCATAATGCGTATCAACTACGTCAGTAAATTTTAAATCCTGTAAATACAGATGCAGGAATGTTATTTGTCCATGTGTATCTGATGTAATTTCCTTCGCTTCCCACAACACCTATCCAGGCTAAATCTCCTTTTCTCAATCGAACTACAGCACTGTTGGACCCAGTCATCGCATCGCCAGTTTCATCATTATCTACAATGTTTTCTGCTATGCCGTCCCCATTCACAAAAAGTGCACTTGTAAAATCTTTTCTCGGTTGTGATAGCGTTGTCCAAGAAAAAAAGTACAGACCGTCATCTTTGCATGTAAACTTTCCGTTTGCAGTATCGTATCCACCACCGACGTTGAGTGGTGCTTTGTCAAATATAACCACCGTTTCATCATTCAGAGATTCCTTTCTCGAGGACAGATGTGCGAAAAGGGCATACATTTCTCTATCTGTAAACATACGAGCGAACGTGAACATTTACAAAAAACATGTAGAATAAACATGGAGACTACTACAGCGTTTTTTACTGAAAACTGTCGTTTATGTCAAGTTATACAGATAAAAAGAATATTGCTGAAATACAATTCAATGTACATTTAATGATATACAATGAAAAATATTTAAGAAGAAAATCAATTATACCTTTAAAATATAAAAATCTTATTCACATCATAACGCAAGTTGAAAAAGACCCCAAGATGAGACGTCAAAAGTTAATGCATGACAGGAAATTAAGAACAAAAGTCAAATGCAATATAAAAGCACAAATGATAAATCATAAAAACCTTTGAGTGACATTTAGATACTGAACTATACACCTTTAAGCAAGACACCAAGAAAAATAGAAAGAAAAAGAATATCGATTTAACATCTTGGGTGCTAGTTTTTTTAAACGCACAAAAAGAGGACTGGGTCAAAGAATATGTGTTATCTTTACTGAACTTAGGGGGTAGGGGATATGGGTTGGTGGGTTTATTTACAACGCTTCAAAAAATGTTTGAATATGACGATATAAATAATGACCAAAGTTTTTATCTCAGTTCTGCATCTTAATTTTCGACCATTAAAATTTAAAGCCAGAGTTAATCTTCCTAACCAAAATATAATACACAATCACGGGTGGTTTTAGAGGTTTATATGAGGTTTCAATCAATATCAATTTTAGAGATTTTACCAAATGGCCCGTAAAATCGAATACTCATAAATCTACCATTAAAATTTACAGAATTAGAGCTTATATGCTGATTCATACTTGTCGAAGGCTGTACTTTGACCTATAATGGTTTACTTTTTTACAAATTGTGACTTAGATGGAGAGTTGTCTAATTGGCACTCACTCATACCACACCTTCTTATATCTAATCAATGGCAACATGATAATTTTTACAGTAAAATGATAAGCTGAACTATCCATGAATTTGAGGGTCGATCCTGGTTTGTTCTATCAATCTATAAAGTTGATAGATATTTCTTGCGATTAAATACAATAGACAATACACATGGAATTGTTAGTTTTTGTCATCTAACACTTTTTTCAAAGCGAGATTTTTTTCGCAGTCAACTGTTCCGATTTCCATATAAAAAATCTTAATTAAAAATTTAAAGCTTGCAAGATCAGATTAACAATTATAAACCTGGCAACATGATAGATGATTGATACAAATCGTTTTCATACATAATACGGTTCGGTCTATAAATATTAAAAGAAATTGTAGACAATATCGGAAATGGTTGCCTTTATAAAGTGGTTACTGGTTTATCGCTTTCATTTTTGTTCTTGGCTCAAATGACTATTAGATTAACCGATTCTAGATGGGTAAAACTCAATTATGAACTCAGCGTATTGAAAACATGATTTAATTTCATTGAGTAATTTATAGTACAAAATTTGACCATAGATTAATTTGTAATATTCGAGTGCGTTATATGTTTTGGATAGATACTATAATATTTACCTTTCTTTTCAAACTGGTTCATCTGGTGTGCAATTTTTGCTAATAAGATATAGAAAGAACAATTAGGCATGGATAATAATCACCTCGTAAGTAGAAATATAGATATTTTACAATATATCGCCAAGGCTGAGAAACATCTCGCAATCGGTTATATAGACGTTGCATTTTTTAAATTATGAATTCAATTACCATGTCATGATTATTTATTATCTGGTTTGTACTTATCTTTTTAATATAATATTTATCATCATAAGTAACATTTTTAATAAAAATGAGAATGGAAATGGGGAATATGTCAAAGAGACAACAACCCGGCCAGAGAGCAGATAACAGCCGAAGGCCACCAATGGGTCTTCAACGCAGCGAGAAAATCCCGCACCCGGATGTGGTCCTCAGGTGGCCCCTAAATAAAAATGTGTATTAGTTCAGTGAAAATGGACGTCATACTAAACTTCAAAATATTTAAATGAACTGAATTTAAAAAACATACAAGACTAACCAAGGGCCAGAGGCTCCTGACTTGGGACAGGCGCAAAAATGCGGCGGGGTTAAACATGTTTTGTAAGATCTTAACCCTCCCTTATATCTCTAGCCAATGTAGAATAAAGAAACACAGAGCGATACGCACAGTAAAACTCAGTTTAAAAGAAGTCCGAGTCCGATGTCAGAATAGGTAACAAAAGAAACCAAGCAAAATGACAATGATACATAAATCAACAAAGGACTATAAGAAGTTACAGACATGCCAGCTTCAGACCTCAATTACACTGATTGAAAGATTATGTCTTCATCATATGAATATCAAGTACAATCCCTCTCGTTAGGGGTTTAGTATCATACCATCATAAAATATATGAGAAGAACATAACCCGTATCATGCCAACAACTGGTTTTAGAATAAATGTGTTTATTTACGATGCAAAGACCCTATGAGTGAATCAATATTAATACCAAAATATGCAATCCTTAATGACTTGACAACAGTATCGTAACTATATCCCTTCCGAATAAGTCTGTTTAAAGGTTTGGTTAGCTTTTGAGGTGAATGCCGACATTTTTGTGTACCATAAAAGATTGAATGTGATATACCTGAACGTATAAGATGTCTGCATGTTAATTTATATTTACGAATGCTGTCCTTGTACCGATGATAACATTTAGTAAATGTTTTGACTAGTTTGTGATATCGAAAACCCTGGTGTAATAATTTTTCCGTAATACAGAGATTTCTTTCGTTAAAATCAAATCGTTGTTACATAAACGAGCAAATCGAACAAGTTGAGATATATAAACACCATAAGATGGTGACAAGGGAACGTCATCATCTAAAAATGAATAATTAACAATAAGAAATGAAAAATCATCTCTTTTGTCATAAATTGTGGTATCAAGCTTCCCGTTAAAGACCATTTCTGCGATGCAATAATAAGGATGTGCATGTAAATAAAAAAAAAAACACTTTAAAAAGTTTAGTGTGTCTGAATCGATTTTCTGGTTTTACCTTAACAAGAAACGCAAAAAATAAAACGAAAGTCAAAGATGAATAAATATTTGTAAACTGGAGAAACTATATGATCAAATGGGACCTAAAATGAATAGTCAAATTCCCCTGAGGTCAATCTAGTTGTAGCCTTAAATCTATAAAAGACAATGCCAAATTTTAATTCGAAGATCATAAAATATGTGTTGCATTTTAATATATGAAATGAATATATTATATAAATGCAAACACAAATGCTCAATTTTATTGCAATAAACAAACTAACCACGTTATGGCAAAAATAAATGGAGAATGTGTCAATGGGACACAGATGATACCCCCGCTTGCATATAACGTTATAAAGGGGCACAACTAGAGAACGGTAAAAGTGATACCACCCAAATTCTAACTTAATCTGTACTCTGTGGTAATAAACATTGTGAATAAGTTTCATAACATTTGGTCGAGACAAACTAATATTAGAAAATAGAAACCAATCTTGGGATGTAAGTACGGACGGATGGACGGACACGGGTAACACAAAAAATGAAAAAAACACGTTATTTATTTAATGCGTCCGAAGCGCTTTTCTGGGTTTACCTTCATCAGGAACGCTCAAAGCCGAAAATTTGAAAGCCAAGGATGTATATGTGAAATTATAATACATCATTAATAAGTGGAGATAGTCTAAAAGCAGTTATCGTTTAAACTATTGATCTTATCTCCCTTTGAAACGTCAAGAGAACATATTTAAGCTGAACGTACATTTCACAAAGTAATTTTGAGATTAATCTAAAGAAAGCTTTGTAGCATGCATAGAAAAACACCATTTCAAAAGAAATAATTCAAAATTAAATTTGGACATTTTTTAGCAGTTCAAAAATTACTACCGTTCATCTTTTGAATGACAATTACAATAAAAGAACATAAACATAAATTAGATTTTTTTACAAAGAAAAGAGAGAATAAAATTTTGTTTCATAATTTTAAAAATATACATTTCATACAGATAAATATTGAGAGAAATTTTCTGATCAAACATTTAATATTCACGGCCTGTTGACCATTCAATCTCTTCTTTCCTTTTAGCATTCTACATTGCATTATCCATTACAGAAACTTCTATTATTTCTCAGTCATCTGTAGTAAACAATATATTTACCATGATTTCATATTATATATTAAATTTTCGTAGTAATTGCAACCCCACCTAATATACACGTTAAGCACTTCTAAACTGAAGTCCTAAACAAATAACAGAACGTACCTTACATACTAGTAATGCACTTCTGATCACATTCAAAGATGCTGATGACAAACAAGCTTTTAAGAAAACTAATACTTTGGTCTTTTCACTAGTTATTAAAAATTATCTTAATAACTGAAAAATTCTAGAGCTCCAATTGACTACTATTGTCTGCACGATGAACTCAGAACCTATTTAAGATATAAATAAAAACCAAACTTATCAAAGAGAAGAGAAAGATATCAAAGGGACATTCAAACTCATAAGTCGAAAATAAACTGACAACGCCATGGCTAAAAAAGAAAAAGACAAACAGACAAACAACAGTACACAAAACACAACATAGAAAACTAATGACTAAGCAACACGAACCCCACCAAAAACTGGGGTTATCTCAGTTGCTTCGGAAGGGTAAGTAGATCCTGCTCCACATATGGCACCCGTCGTATTGCTCATGTTAGTACAAATCCGGTAAATAGTCGAATTCGGTAGGTCACATTCGGGGAAAAGGGGACGGGATTGTAGTTACGACATTTAGAACATATCCGCTATCATCAGTGAAACGGAAATTCCATAACGGTCAACCAACTCGTGATGGCGTCCGTAAAATTTACGAAGGGATGATTTCAACTTCACCACTTGGAACTCTTGGTTTAATAGCTTCCTTGTGAACAGCAACCCTCTATCAAGGAAATCATGATAGGAAATACAAGCCCTGAAATATCGTATCAACTGGGAGATATATACTTCCTATGCAGGCGCTGTTGGAATGTTGCAACATAGAAATGGAAAGTTCACAATTGGGAAGCTGAAATCATCTCTTTTGTCGTAAAGTTCTGTTTTCAACCTACCCTCATTGTCAATTTTAAGATGTAAGTCAAGATATGAGGAAGACTTAACGGTATCTGTTGTATTCTTTATCTCAAGTTCGATGGGATCGCTGCGTTCAACATAGTCATCAAATTATCAACATGATAAATAACTAAACGTGAAACAACCCGGGTTTTGTGAGAAAGTTATTATCCAGCCCAATAAGTAACAATTTAAAAGCCTGCGTTTTTTTCAAAAAATGAATGAAACTGGACATACAGGACACAATAAAATATTGGCCTTGGAAATTAATATAATATGAGATATAAATCAGAACAATGAGTGATCAATTACAAAAGTAACACACAAATAATATAAGTACTTTTAAGATATAAGTGTCTAGGTTGTAAAGAAAGGGGAAACTTTAACAATGAAATATCTTAAAGTCAACTTTACAAAGAGTTTTATAGATAGTGATTAAATTTAATAGTATTGTTTACTTCGTTTTCGAAGTAAAACAAATATTTAGATTTGTTATAAAAATTAAAGCTTTTAATTATTTTTGGGTTTCAAAATTTTCAAATATTCTATCCTTTTTATTAGATGATTTCAAACAGTTTTATCTATTTATGAGCAAATAGAATTTTCGTCTCTCAAAGTAGAGTGACATATTTCCTTTTGGTTTTTATTCAGCTATATGATTGTATAACAATTAAATGTTCTACAATACACTAAAATGATTTTATACTTAATACAGAACTGTTAAAACCTATCAGAATATGTGTTCTCCGATAGAATGTTAAAAGGAAGGAAGGGATTGAATGGTCAACAGGCAGTGAATATTAAATTTTTGATCAGAAGAGTTCTCTCAATATTTTTTTGTTTGAAATGTCTAACTTTATAATTATGAAACCAAATTATATTTCATCTTTTCTATGTCAAAAAATCTTCTTGTCCAGTATCCTTTTTAGGGTATTGCCTAAATCTGAAAATTAAATTTTCGAGTTTCTCCACAGGGAAATACTTTGCCTATATAGCAACAAACAACAACTAAACAAAAGGAAAAAGAATGAATCACAGTGAACCATTATTATTAAATACTTAAACTTAAATATCAGTTTGCTTTCGAATTTCAATTTAAAAAATGAAAAATATACATTATAGTCTTTGCATTCCTGCGATTTCACTTGTGTCTTCTAGTAATCTTTGTATATGCAAAAGAGATTTTAAACGGGAAAAAAAATCTTTTAAAATCAACTGGATCAATATTCGCAGTTAACTGTAAACTAACTATTAAAATGGAATTATAAAAAGACAAGTAATCTACCATTTTCCCTGTGAACCCATATTTTTATAACAGCGACTACGGTATATTGGTGAAAAAGTGGGTGGTTCAAACAAGTCATTATTATGTAAATTTATTCAAGTTTGTAACAACTGCCCAGAAAGAGAATTATTATACTAAACATTTGTTTTAAAAACAGACGCCGGACGGATGACAAGTGACATCATTTACTCTTAAAATGAGCTTTCTTGGAAATGTATACCTAAAGTAGTGAATATGAATACTTCGGATAACATTGAAAGTATATTTACCTTCAAGTTCTGTTTGGACAGCATGCGTTTTATTTTCTACCATTTTCTCGACCGTTTCTCCCATGGCCTTCAAGACGCCTATGCTAACTTCCTGTTGAATATATTCATGCAAGTATTTATTCATCTTGGTTACATCCAAATCGGCTTTTAGGGTTGCTCCAATGTTATCAACTAAAGGCATGGAAATCATGTCACTTTGCAACTGTCCCATCATACAGGAGAACATTAGAATACGTATTTTACAAAATAACATGTTCTTGTCGTTATAAACACATTCGTTAGGAAAACAAATCGTAAATGATTTTTATTTTAAGTGTGCGCCTGTTAAATGTTCTGTTTTTCATATTAAGAATTGTTTTGAGTGTTTTTTTCTTGTAATATGAGGGGTAGATATAAACTGTATGGTATAATTAAACTAATTACACTGATGTTTTTGTATTATTCTGGTAAGAAAAGACATGTGTTCATTTTAATTAGTGTATCAGATATATGAATTTGTACTTTAAACTTTTATTTTAGTACAGTCTCGTAAGTAACTGATCTGATTAAAAAACGAATCCTGTATATAACCTTACAAAGCTTACAAAGCTTGGACATATGATCTGTAGTATAATCAGATTGTGTAGATTCATTCTGATTTTTATGCACTTTTGTGGATTTAGCATTTCATGGAACTCTTAGAAACCAAAAGTTGGGACAGACAAAGAGAGATAAATACATTCGGATAATATCAGCCCTGAATTCATATTTAAAAAAATATTGATAACGATCAATGTCAAACATTGACTGCGGAGCTTCGGGAGCAGTATGCAATATGCTAACTGTTTGTTAGTTGGTGTTGATACAGATATTATTGAGTTTACCTGTTTTTCCTTTTTTTGAAATTTTTATTCATTGTTTTTCTTTTTGAATACCGCATATTGGTTTTTTTTAAGTTTTGAGATTTTGTAACATTTTGTAAGAATTAAAAAAAAAACTAGCAACTATTTCCTATTTATCATTAAAACAATATATGATCAAGTTGCAGCTAACTCATATTGATTATAGATTATAATTTGCATTAAACCGACTTTCAAATATAGCAAAGTGCTCTCGATCAATGAAATTGTAGGATTTGGTGTTTCTTAATTGTGAAGAATGAATGAAATCATGTTCTTAGTAAGGGATTATCCTATTGTTGAGGCCTACTTACAGTTTAAAACAAAGAGTTTCTATAAAAGAGTTACAAATGCCCCGAAGCACATTTGTCAGTTTGAAAGAATTAAAAGTAAAATTTTGAAACAAACAAAAAAAATCAAAATGAGATGAAGTTTACTGGTGAAGTTACATTGGTATCGTTAACGTTATTATGAGAATATTAATAACTTCAAATAACTAAAAAATAAAATATAAAAGCTAGGCAAAAAAAAAAGAAAGACAAGTTTTGAAATTAAATAAAACCTAAATCTTTAGCTTCTACTCTTTCAAAAACTCAGATTCCTTATTCCGCGGTTGTGAGAATAGTAATTTCCAATGTTCTGATAAAATTCTAAGAAAAAAACGAATTTAGTTTATTTTTTTCGAATATATTTTAAACTTTTAAAGGCATTGTATTTGAACATTTCCCTGACATAATGAAGTAGCAGTTGATGTAAAGGACCGGACTAAAATATTGGCTGTAAAATAAAAATTTAGTTGTAACTCAAATTTTGATTTGAACTGGAAATAAACAAAAAATTAATTCCTCGCTAAAATATTACATGATTTACATTCATACTCACAATCAGGAAACATTTTTTTACATTACATGGTAACGCTAGCGCTTGTACTTAATCATGAAGAAAGGGATTATCATTCTTTTACATATACTAAGTATATTTCAATCTATTTGTCAATTCATGGAATTTGTAATTATTAAACAGTAATAGACGAAAATAAATAAACCGTTCCTTTTTGGTGAAAGGATTATTTCTTCGGTACAACTAGGGTAGGTTTTTACTATAAAAATATATAAAGAATTATGCTTATTTTAATTTTCAGTTATTTGTTCAAACTTTCTTATCCTTTTAACATTCATACATATGCTACAAAGCCTAATGATATGTACTTGCCCGGTATATATAAGCAATTCTAGTTTTATTTACGTATATTTTTTTACATATATATCAATCCAATATCAACGTAAATTTTTCATATTAATGTATAAATGATGAATCAAGAGATTATAAACTTGTACGACACCAGTGAATATGAAATTTTAGAAGATTTACCTGTTTGATAATACTTTCTATGCGGCGAATGGTTTTAAAAATGAAATCGATTGAATTTATTTCTACGCTATAGTTATAGATTCGTAAAAATTCATCATAAAAGTATCAAGGTCAGTTCAAGGTGCTTACAAATCGTGATCCATCCATGCAGAGTGTATTTTTTCCCTCATCATTCCAAATGTTACAAAACAATCTTTTAGAGATATTCTATACTATTTTTCAAAACGTTGCTCATCAGATATCTACAGTTAATATAAACGATAAGCAATGACATATTCTTATATATATTGAACAAGCCCTTTTTTAGATGGAGATATATTTTGAATAAAAAATGAAATCACTAAAATACCGAACTCCAAGGTAAAGTCAATAGAGTATGTTGCATAAAACTGTGAACCATACATCCTGATTCCTTGTGGTGCCGATAACTAGTAAATAAATTTTAGTCTGAGACCGTCTTTTTTATTTGAACCGCTCTTATAAGACTCTACAATAAAATATTAAGCCTTTTATAGTTTTTCAGTAAATTTTTCAAAATTATCCACTGCGGTAAATTCAGTACTGTTCAGATAATTAGAATGCAGCCAAATAAGATCTGTTCAATCCATTCAAGACTGTCCAGTTGTTGTTGTTTACCTGTTCAGACTAACAACACACTGAATTGTCTGAAAAGCTACTGAACATTAGTGAATTAACTGCAAGCAAATAATCTAAACAGTACTGAATTTACCGCAGTCGATGAATTTGACAAATTTACTTAATACTCTATTGTTCAGATGTGTTATATGATGTTAAGATCAAAATTACCGTTTCAGACTGAAATTCGTTTACTAGTGGATCAATTCATTCACTCCACTCATTGATTTTGTCAACACATTTTTTATATTACATTATGGGTAAATTTATGAATAGAAAATGCATAAACGAATTACGGAGTTCGTATCTATTCATATTTTTGACTTTTCATACTTTTTATCACAAGCGTTCCTTATGAAATTTATTCCAGAAACTAGTGATGTAATAAATTATATCATATCTTTCTTTTTGTTGTGGAGATGAAAATAAACTACATATCAAAGTAAATCGAAATATGATTTATTATTATTAAAGTTTTAGAGATTTTTGTTTTAATAAGAAAAAAAAAGATCATTTATTAAATCAGAGGCAACAGTACTAGTAGCTAGTCTTTCGATGTTAAAAACGCGTAAATCCATTTCAAATTTACAAAACAAGATACAAAACATTCTTTAGGAAATTACATGAACTCCAAACGGAGCGAGATCGGGTGTGTCGACATGGTAGGCGTCTACATTTATGCATGCGTCATACGAATCAAACATATGTTATATTGATTCGTCTATTTACAGTTTGAAACATTATAAAAATGTTCAATTTGAAGTTCTTTACTAAATTGTAGCTGTCCAAGAATCCGCTTTTTCTGGAAATGTCATAGCTGTAAGAATTTTACTTAAAAGTAAAGTGCCCAATATGAGAAGATGACTTCTAAATCAGCATGGTTATAAAATACTTTTAGCTGGCTTCCATAACAATAAGCGTCTTGATTATGTCAGCCAGAAGTTTGTGTTTGAATCAGAATGGTTTTACAAGGTATGATTAATCCTGACTATGTTAGTGTATCTACATTGACCATTCTTTATATTGAAAAAAAAATATGACTAGTTCTTTCTATCTGTCTTTATGTTTTGAATGGAGAATACTAGTTAAAAATGTAAAGAAGGCAAATGTTTTATACTGTTGCCTGAGGAAAGAGACTTGGATTGTATGTACTCTAAAACATTATTGGATTTTTTAGTATCAATATCTGATTCAACCCCCGCCCATATAAGAAGCAGTTTTACGATGCGTTAGCAATAACTGTTTATGGATAGGTTTGATCACGATACAGTGAAAGAAAACAAATTAAACCATTGTGGTGACGTCAGCCTATTCATTTACCGTGGATTCTTTTTCTAAAATCAACGCTTTCTAAATCTGCCGCTGAAATGGACTCACCAAATTATATTCAATTGTTTCCTTTGTGTGTCTAATTTCATTAAGTTTGAATTGGCTAATTTACTGATTTCTGTTCACTAATGGAATTAATTTAAAAACTTACCTTTAATTTTTGTAATTTGTATATGCCTTCCCTGGGAATCGAACCCTTCCTTGAAATCTGTTATGAATGACTGACATCAACACATCGACTAAACCTCTCGGCTACCAATGGGTTACAACTTAGATGTCTATTTTATATATATAAATGAACATCCGACACGCAGGGGTTGTCCCTTTATATTTACACAATGGGCAGTCGTATAGTATAAGTTGGTCGCCACGAGGTTAGCATGCTTAAAATCAACGAGTTAAAAGACAGGGATTTGTCGATTTAGGTTCGAATCCCTGTGTTAACCCTGTTGTCACAATTCTGTTTTTTATTTTCTAATTTTGCATGTTATAGTGGATATTTTTGTAATAATAGCGAGTTTTACCGTTTATTTTTTGGATTATCATTGGCTATTTCACATGTTTGAAACAAAAATGATTACATTCTATTTGTCAATTTTTGTTGTATAAATATAGTATGATTTCATCTGTTTTACTACATAATTTTACAAATGTTTGTTCGCAAATTCCTATGCGAGAAAATCGTGATGTGCCTAGAGTGCTATAAATTTCGGTAACATACTTATTATATATACTTTATATATGCTCTTTGGTCGGGTTGTTGTCTCTTTGACACATTCCCCATTTCCATTCTCAATTCTATTAGAAATAAGTTCGAATATATCTTATTTTGTAAAACAGATAATATTCAGATGCCTGATAATATAAAGATCTTTAAAGGTAGAAGTGTTATATTTGTATTTTGTTAACCAATTAATTGTGATCTTAGATTTATCAATGCATCATTGGACACGATAACATGGTTATTTAAACTCACTTACAATACCTTCTAATTAAGAAAAGGCTTTAATTTTGAAAAGAAATTAACACAATAGTTTAAGTTATAGATACAATGGATAAGCGTAGATTCATGAAAAACAAACCATTCGCCCTCCGGGCTCATGGTTTCTTTTTCCAGAATCCACGCTTATCCATTGTATCTATATAACAACAGGGATTTTTAACACTTATGATAATTTCCTCAATTAAAAGATTTTTTTAAAATAAATTTCAAAGCACAATATGAACTAATTGTAATATAATTTCACTATAATGAATAAAACCTTTTATTTTTATTGTATTCGACACGAGTCCTTGTGTAATGTTGTATTTATCATAAAACAAGCAAGTTTGAAAACTGAACTTTCTATTTTCAAACCGGTCATTTTAGCTTATTACACAGATACATGTTGCTCACATGAATTTTACATGAGTCTCACGTGAAATTGACGTGAAAAAAGTTCATGAGATTCTCACCTTAAACGAGCTTATACGTGAAACTCACCTGAAAATGTTCACTTCAATTTCACATAAAATGAGATTTACATGAATCGCACGTGAAATGTTTCACGTGAATTTCACCGGAAATTAAAAAAAAATGATATTTTTCATGATTTTAATTTTATTTGAAAATTTAGATATTATTTGAATAACTTTATTCTGAAAAATCACGTTAAAAAATTCATGTGATTTTTCACTTGGTATTCACATGAGATTCAAATGAGAATCGCGTGCAACTCATATGAAATCAGTTGACATTAGATTCATGTATAAGCTCGTTTGAGGTGGAAATTCATGTTGAATTTCACATGAGATTCGTTTGAATCTCAATTTACGTGAATCTATCATTTATTAAAGAAACTGACAAAAGTCTTCCATATTTTATCTAAGAAAAATGTGTTTGAAACGGACCTCCAAACAATCGAAGATTATGTAATGAGGAGTACAATAAATTGCACACATGCTAAACTACCTATCCGTAAAAATCGAATAACATTTTTTTTTATTCGTCCACATTTATTATAAGAATTCGACAATAGTCCATGCTTGTTATATATTTTTAATGAAATTGATGTTTGTGACATATTTTATTTTATCCTTTTAAAAAGTCGACTTTTTGTAGATATCGCATACAACGTTTTATCTGCTGAATTATAATGTGACCGTTTTCAATATCATTTTGAATGTTTAGCTATGTTTAAAGACGTGCATAATTATAATTGATAAAAAAAAATAGTATGAATTGATTAGTCTTCAAGGAAACCTATAAGATATACGTAGCTTTTTATGCAAAATTGGTGCAATTGGGAACTCGATGCAATTTGGGTACTGTTACGTTACAACCATTGAACTTAAACGTATATATATAATATAATGCCTAAGAATGTAACTTTAACACGCTAATGAGTGTTATAAAAATAGTTGTTATGTTTTATATATTCACGCAATATTTCGTTAAACAAATTAGCTTCATCAGACGTGTGTAGTCATCAAGGTAAAATTGGATGCTGTTAGGAAATTTTTGCAGCTTATCATACATGTCCTTTAAATATATTTTTGCAGCTTACTGTATATTATGTTTAAAATTTAAAAGCAAATGATTGTGTAAGTTAAATGGTATGAAGTTCAAGATTTATGCCTTTGGTTTTGAGTACGAAGCTGATGCATCCAAAATCTCTCTCTCTCTCTCTCTCTCTCTCTCTCTCTCTCTCTGTTTTCTATTTTTGGTGTCCCAATTTTGGTTGACCTCTGTTATTTGAAAGGTGATATTTTCAAAAGTATGTCCTGTTCTTAAGAGGTGTCTCGTGATTGGGCAGTTTCATCCATTAGTATGAAATGACCGGTGATTATTAGGTCTGATGTTGAATTAAGTTTCTGTTTCGCCAACATATTGCAGCTTGAAAACTCCACAAGTAGGAATATAAATACTATTTTCCGTTTGACAGTTAGATGTTACATAGATTTTGTATCGCTGCTTTGTTACTGTGCTGTTGAAAGAGTTTTCAGTGTTTGCGACTTTACAGCACTTGAAAATGTCTGTCATAAATGTGTCACATGTTTAGACGTGTATAATAAAATTGATATTTGATGTGGTGGCATAGGAATTAACATTATCATCCTTTACGACAGACAAAATAGCAGATCTGGTAGGTACACCAACTACTTGCCACTATACATCATTTACTGTGTTACCTTTCTTCGTCGGCTTTTAACTAGAGTTGTAACACAGTACATGATGTATAGTGGCAAGAAGATGGTGTACCTACCAGATCAGCTATTTTGTAAGTCGTACAGGATGATGTTAATTACCATGCCGCCACATCAATTTTAATATACCCTTCTAAACATATGACAGACATTCTCCATCGGATAACACGTGTTTATACAGGGCTAACACCATAATATATATATAATTCGCCTCAAATTTAGTCTAACAATGTTAGATCTTCTTTTGCTCTTCCCTCAGTGGGATTCGAACCCTTGCTCCTGCGACATCGTGGCAACACCGCCTGCACCTCGTCCAGCGCCCTAGACCTCTTGACCACTTAGGCTACATAAAAATATAGCTTTCGTTGGTCGATGTAAATAAAGGCAACAGTAGTATACCGCTGTTTAATAGTCATAAATCGATTTAACTGAAACAAATCCGGGTTACAAATCAAAACCGGGGGAAACACATCAACTATAAGAGGAAAACAACGGAACAACATAAGCACTGAACTGCTACAAAAACAAACGCCAACATACATAGACACGGACTATTTGATATCTAGGTTTGTAACACAGTACATGATGTATAGTGGCAAGTAGATGGTGTACTTTTCAGATCAGCTTTTTTGTCTGTCGTAAAGGATGATAAGGTTAATTAAAGATGTCACATGTTTAGACGTGTATATTAAAATTAGAATTTGATGTGGCCATATCCAGCTAAGTAAGACATCACGTGACTTTGGTGTCGGAAATTTGGTTTCTCAACGCTCTTCAACTTCGTACTTTATTATGCCTTTATTTTTTTATTCGAGCGTCACTGACTAGCCTTTTGTCTAGACACAACGCGCGTCTGGCGTAGAAAAATTTAGTCCTGGTATCAATAGTACGTTTATTTACTTAATGCAAGAAACTTTTATGTTGCTACATATTATAATCATTAAGTCAATAAATTTTGAATCCAGTAAACACAGATGCAGGTATGCCTTTTGTCCATACAGCATGGAGGTACTTTCCTTCGCCTCCAACAACACCTATCCAGGCTAAATCTCCTTTTTTCAATTGTACAACAACACTGCTGGACCCAGTCAACGCATCGTCAGTAACGTCATTATCTACAATGTTTTCTGCTATGCCATTTCCATTCACGACGAGTGCACTTGTAAAATCTTGTTTACTTTGTGAAAGTGTTGTCCAAGAGAAAAAATACAGACCGTCATCTTTGCATGTAAACTTTCCGTTTTCAGTGTCGTATACGCCACCGACGTTGAGTGGTGCTTTGTCAAATATAACCACTGTTCCATCGCTCAAAGATTTTTTTGAGAAGGACAGATGTGCAAAAAATGCATACTTTTCTTTATCTGTAAACATACAAGCGTACGTGAACATTTCAAAAAAAAACATTTAGAATAACCGTGGAGACTACTAGGGCATTTGATACTGAAAATTGGCAATAAATGTCTAGTTTTACCTTGTGTATTGAAAAAAGAATATTGCAGAAATACAAATCAAAGTGTATTTAATGATATGTAACGTAAATACATTTAAGAAGAAAACAATATTACCTTTAAAATATAAAAATTTTATTCACATCATAACGCAAGTTTAAAAAGACGTAAAGAGTTCACGCGTGACAGAAAAGTAAGACCAAAAGTCAAATGCAATAAAAAATTGGTACGAGGTTCCGCGAACCCTGTGTCTCGCCTGCGATTGCTGCTGTCAGTGTAAAGGTGTAATATTGACTTTGAAAGTGAGTCCAGTCATCAGTAAAATACAGAATTTAAAAACAAATATAACTTTTTCTTCAGATGCTTTTTCGTGGTCTTGAAGATTAGCTTCTGTCCAAGTTTCATAACAATCCATGGAGGTTTACAAATATAGAATGTCAAACAAATTTAATGCCAGACTGTTTGTAAATGTTAACTGTAAAAATCTAAGTCCATTTATCAGTTAAATAAGGAAAATGAAAATAAATATTTTCAAAATTTTGCTCTGAATACTGTATTTTGGTCATAACTAAGCTTCTGTCCAAAATTTCCTAATATTCCATAAAGGTTGTTAAGGTTTGACAAAGTTATTAATGACTGAAAATCTTTAACCTCAGACTAAATCTGAATGATAACTGTAAAAGAAAACAAAATAAGTCCATTTATCAGTAAAATACGGGAAACAAATTTTGCTCTGGATACTGTATTTTGGTCATAAACAAGCTTCTGTCCAAATTTCCAGAAATGCCATGAAGGTTTGACAAAATCATTTGTGTCTAAAAAATAATTAATTAGAGACTGAACTTAAATGTTGCCGCCGACAGCGGAATCTAGGATCGCTATGTCTCGCTTTCGCCACATAAATGTCGCAGGCTCGACAAAAGAGCGTAAATCCAAAAAACTTTTAGTGGCATTTAAATACAAAACTATACATCTTCAAGCAAGACACTAAGGAAAATAGAAAGACATAGAACATCGACTTAACATCGTGGATTCTAGTTTTTTAAGAGGCACAAACAGAAAAATGGGTCAACGAATATGCGTTATCTTTACCGAACTACAGGGGGGATATGGTTGGGTGGGTGAATTTACAACGCTTCAAAAGTATGTTTGAAAATGACGATAAAAATAACGAACAGCGTTTTTATTACAGTTCGCCATCTTAAGTTTACAATGCGATTTCATAGTTTTCAATCAATATCAATTCTTTTTTATTTCACCAAATGATCAGTGAAAAAAATGCTCATAAATCTACCATTAAAAATTCTACTAAAAAGGAGCTTGTTTGCTGATTCATTCACACAATGCCAAAATGAGAATTCGTACATTATCAGTGAGAAGCTGGTTCTGTTTTATGGTCGATCATGGTTTTGTTCAATTGATCTATAATGATACTAGATATTTCTTGCGATTGAATACCAATAGAAATGGAGAGTAAGTCTTTGTCATCTAGCCCACTATTCTTAAGACGAGATTGTATTTCACAGGCAACTGTCCCGACTGCAATGTTAAGATCTGAATTGAAGATTAAAAGCTTGTGAGACCTTATACACAAATAAAAACCTGGCAACAAGACAGATGAATCGCTAATAACTATATTCATACATAATACGGGTCCATCCTATTAATTAGAATAAATTGTATATAAAAAAATTTAACAAATGGTTGCCTTGATATAGGGGTTACTGGTGTACTGCTTGTAGGCCATATATTGTCTTGTAATTCTCAAGTGCTTTATGTGTTTTATAAGGTTGATGTCTAATATTTACCTTTCTGTTTAAACTGTGCCATCTTATGGGCTATATTTACTAAAATAAAAAAAGGAAACAAATATAGCCATGGATAGTAATCATCTCGTTAATCATGCATTAGATTATCATGTCATCATTTATTATTTTCTGGTTTGTACTTAAAAATTTTACGTTGCAGTAAATATTGCATCGATTTTCAATACGTGCGATATACTTTATAGAGGATTGCTGCTTACAAGGAAGCGAATGAACCAAGGGTTCTTAGTGGTAAATTTAAAGTCATTCCTTCATAGTTTTACAGACGCAATCACGAGTTGTTTGACCGTTATGTGTTACCGATAACCACGGATATGTATAAATTATTGTAACTACAATTCTGTCATTCTTTCCTTGATTTTTACTTGCATAAGCATCACGAAGTCTGCCAGTGTGAAGCAGGAACTGCCTACCTCTGATTTTGTTGGGTTTTCGATGTAGTGTTTTGCGAATATATAAAAATAGGAAAAATGTGGTATGAATGCCAATGAGACAACTCAATGTTCGTGTTTTCGTTTTTGTCGGGGTTTTTTACCATGACATTGTCAGTTTATTTAACTTATTGTTTTAATGCCCCCTTTGGTATCTTCCGTCTCTTTTTTCAATCTTGTTGTTTCATTTAATATACGAAAAAAAAATCAAAAATCATATGTCGTAGAAGAACAAACAATACCTTGTCCGAAAATACAAACAGTCTACAAAAAAAATCTAAAAAGAAAACTAAAGACTGAGCAACATAAGTACCACAAAAATCCGAGGGTGACCCCAGGTTCTCTGGAAGGGAAAGCAGATCTTGCTAGAGGTGTGTTGTTCATGGCAATGGATGCGACAATTTAAACATATCCGAGCTTATTTGTGACACAGATATTCAATAATAGCGTACGCAAATCCATTTTGAGGATAAATGCGTTCAACATTGTCACCAAATTTGGATTTTGTCAGTGAGATGACATCATCTATATAGCGGAATGTGAAGTTAAAGAATATGAATTGCTTCTTTGCATTTATCATGAGAAGCGCCTGTTTACTGTCATATAAATTTAGGAGTAAGTCAGCAAGAAGGGAAATACAGTTGGTTTCCATAAGAATGCTTTTTTTTCTGTTGAAAAAATGTCCTACAAACGTGCCAATATATTGTCAAACAAACGATCAAGCATCTTAATGATGTAAGTTTCAGAGAACTCCCTGTTTGAATCAGAGTGCGGTTTTTTTTCAGTATGGGTTATCCTTTCCTAAAACAACATATGTGTTTCTACTTATTTTTTATGAAAACAAGTTGTACAAATTCTTTAAATCTGTTTAGGAAGAGGAATACTTGTGTAAAGGAAAGAGAAGTTAAATACTTTTTATAATATTGTACAATCAGAAAAACTTATAATGTATGTACTGTAATAGATCATCGGATTTACTTGGGATCCACATCTGATTCACACTTACCTAGAACAATTCGTTTCACTGTAACTCGAAAGTCCGGTTTTGATTGCAGATAAAATAGATGTTGATAATTCGTGCAGTGGTTTTTTGGAGCATTTTTGTATACTCAGCAAATTGTGGACATTTATTTAATATGGTTATTCAGTACAGTGAAGGAAATTCAGTTTTTCATTTTTTGTTATTATTGCTAGTCATTGGATACTCGATAAAATGAATATAAAGTAAATAGAAATACGAGGGTAAACAAAATAGAAACAGCACTGTAAAACCCCGTTGTGTCCGAATCGCACCTCAGCACCCACCTGCACCAGGAATGCCCAAAGTTAAAATATCAAAAACACGATGACGAGATGCATAAATACCGAGTCACATCGAAAGTCATACAACCAACAGAAACATAATAGCACAAAGACAAATAACGGTGAAACTAAAGTAAAATAAAACTTCAGCACCTACAATCTATAACTCAAGACCATATTGTATTATTTGTAATGTAGACACTGAATATTTATCTATTAGGAGTTTTTTGTGAGAAAAAGAACGAGACGTTCCTTGACAAACCCCTGGCTCGTTACTTTTTTGCTTAGACAGCGATGACGTTTTACAAAGTCTGAGTAGCAGCTGCAAGCTCTAGAATATCGTTCACAAAACTATATATAGTTGTTCACAAAACCGCCAGTTGACGACAAAATGACAGAAACGTTATAGAAAATGCATATCTTGTCGTATAACACAACCCTATTTGAAAACCTTTAAATATGCATTATCTGACTCATATACCGTCAAAAAATATTATTTTCTGCAATATATACCATTTTACCGATCACATTAAAGTGGGATATTCGATTCTAATGCGATTAGGAATAACCACACCCAAAGGCTCAATAATAAGGTGAAATAAAACACAGTTATCTACTCTGGATTCATTTATTTTCGTGGGTATCAATTTTCGTGGATAAAGGAAAACTTGTATGTTCGTGGATATTTAATTTCGTGGTTTTGCTGAGGTCTGCATACAAGCCTATAGAAAATTTGTCATTCGTTGAACATTTAATTTCGTGGTTAACCTGTACCCACGAAATCCACAAAAATTGGTATCCAACGAATAATAATGAATCCACAGTAGATATAAACGTTAGTCATCAATGTAAATAAAGGCAACGGTAGTATACTGCTGGTAAAAAGTCATAAATCGATTTAACTGATACAAATAAGTTACATCAAATTTTTACTGTTATTGTTTGGTAAGTAATATCTTAAATAAATTTTATAAAAGGGGTTGCTACGGTTTTTTTTTCCTCTGGTTTCATGACATTTTACCGCGGAAAAGCAGATTATTTTTTCAATCAATTAACATCGAACTTGTTAAGAATAATTGTTTTCTCTTGTTTACCTGGTTCAAGTTCAAGTTTTCTTCACGACTGCACGAAGAGATCACGAAATCGTAATGTACATGTTACACGAAAAAAGGACATTTAGGTCATAGTATAATTTCCAATACGGTGTGAATCAACTATGTTTTTTAGTTTTGATTTTCATAAATCCTACACATATTTGTGATAAACTTTTGCTTGTTTCAAAAGTGTTATGAAAAGTTTTGCATTACTAATTTGATCTCACATATGTCCCTTCCATGTAGCGATAAATTAACAGAACTTCACATTATTTGGGTCGTCGAAAGTTTAACTGTGCGTTAAAGACGTTTTCTGGAACTTTTATTGCAATCTAATAAATGGAGGAAATGATTGTTCTGCCTTAAATCTATAAAGAATATTAAAGATGGAAAATTGTACAGTAAAACAACAATTGGTAACTACACACCATTGCTTTCAAATGAATAAAATGTTTTAAAAGATTGTCATTTGCATTTTAGTCTTGGTAATAATGACCTTACACAGGTCATTATTTTATGACTTGAAACACATTATATTGAAACATGGTATCGTCCGGGTTGTTTCTTCAAAAGAAAAACCTACCGTTCTGAAAGGAAATAACTCCATATAGGTATATTACCGTGTTGAAAGTTGTCAACTAGGCGAAAATTCTCCAATGAACAATCGGTCTAGTAAACTCTCCATACAGTTCACAATATTATTCAAATATAACATCTTCTTCATATAATCATGAACATACATATTATTCAACATAGATTGTTTTTCGTAAATGCCGAATATAGTAACAGAGTGTGTCTGTTCATATGATTCTTATAAACGTTAACACAGCATTCCCATCTGATTTTGTACAATAGTTGAAAACATAATAAAAGGATACATTTGGAAAGTTACATTTTCCTGTATCAATACTTTTCATAAAATAAACAATAGTTTACTAATTCACAATTCTAAGTTTCCTATATAGGCTTCAGGATTTATCTTTGTAATCAAGAAGTCCACAGCAATTACATATGGAGAAATTAAAAATTGCAATCCTTTTATGATTTACAAATGAATTTGACTATATTTTCTTTCCCTTTCATTTGGACTCTGTCGGAAAGTTGTCTCATTGACAATCATGCTACATCTCCTTATTTAATATTGAAAGGACTTTTTCATTCAGAAAAAAAATTGGAATTTTTTTTTACAGTTATCTGTTGTAAACAACATTTTTCCCATGAATTCAATAAAATTTCCAGTTTAAAGCAATAGCAATCCCTTCTAAAATACATTCTAAACCCTTTCAAGCTAAAGTCCATAGCCTGTACCAGAACTTGCTTTACCTTCTAGTAACGCACTTCAGCTCTTATTTGATAGATACTGACTGATGACAGACATGCTGTTTTTGGAAAGATTTTATTTGGGGGTTTTAATTGTTTTTAATTATTTTAACAATTTAAGTTACTTCGACACCAGTGAAGATATGACTGAAAACTAACAACCTATCCACACAACTATAATCCAATCTTGGCAAATGCCCGGACTTTTGTGAGTTATTATCTAGTCAAATGAGTAACTACTGGGAAAACTCTTTGTAAAACATCATTTTTTCAAGTATTTTCTGTTTTTAAAGATATCGCCCAACCTTGAAAATAAACATTTTTGAGTTTCCCCACGGGGAAATACTTTGTCAACCCTGCAACAAACAACAACTAAAGTAAATGAAACAAGAATGGATCAATGACTTTTATTTTTAAATCTGGATGATTGCGCTAAAGTGCCCTTTAGGTCAACTAGCACCCTTCTGCCCTGAGGTTCAAGCTGGAGCACTGAATGTGATTAATATTTTTGTAAATATTCTTTATCAGTTGACAAATCGAAATTCAATTAAAAATAAGCTTTGCATTCCCTCCATTTCATGTGTGTCTTCTAGTAATCTTGATATTTGAAATAGAGGTCGTAAAAGGAAAAAAATCTGCTATTTTAAGATCAAATTGATCAATATTCGACATCATCAGTACACCTTGGTGATTTACACTAAAAGGTCTTGTTCCTGTCATAAATAGAAATAAATAACAAAAGTAAAGAATCAGTATACTTCAGGTGAAATTTCTCAGATATTTACCTTCCATTTCTGTTTGGATATTTCTTACCATTTTCTCCATCATTTCTCCAATGGCTTTCGCAACGTTTATGCTAACTTCCTGTTGAATATATTCATGCAAGTATTTGTTCATCTCGGAAACATCCAAATCGGCTTTTAGGGTGGCTCCGATGTTATCAACTAACGGCATGGAAATTATGTTACCGTATATTGAGGGCAATTGTCCAAGCACACAAACGATTATAAAAACATGCATTTTACCAAATACCATGAGTATGTTGTTACAAACACATTTGTTAAGTTCAAAATATGATAAATGACTTTTCTTTTAAATATTCTAGGGTTTTAAATCTGCAGAATTGTTTTTGATTTTTTTTTTTTCTTCTTTTGATAACAAGAGGTAGATATAAACTGTATGGTATAATTATGATAATTATGATTATTTACACTGATTCCATAGTAAATTGGACTAATTACGGTAAGAACAGGCAGGTGTTAAATTTAATTACTGTGTCAGATATATGAATATGTACTTTAAAGTGTTATTCCAGTACAGTTTCGAAAAAAAACACAGGAATCAAATATCTCGATAATCAAAGTATGCACGTTTCTGGATTTAACATCTTCACCAGGAACTCTCAAAAATAAAACTTTGGGACAGTCAAAGAGGGATAAATCTATTCGGCTATATGTCCGAAAGAGAACGAACAAAATATAACCATCTATCCATACTTTGGTAAAATTTATCATCCCAAAATTTATAAAAATATTTTTTATCATGGTCAATGTCCAAAGATTGATTTCATGGCTTCGGCGATAGTATGCAGTATATATGTGGTGTTGGAATGTTGTCGCATATAAAGGGAAATTCGCATTTAAGATAAAAGTAAGCTACACAACCGATGTTCGAACCGTATCAACAAATTATGAATGGATCTCTTTTATTTTACAATACGTTAGATAATGATTTGTCTTAAAGTATTTAAACTAATTTGATCATTCGTTTCTATGGAGGCTTGTTTCCCCCCCAAATATTTTCATCTCAGTAGTCTCTTGCTGTAATCAAGATAAAAAAACACTTGAAACCATAACACTGCTGTTGTTGGAACAACTGAGTTGATATGGAGTTTTGAGTTTCACATCCAACAAGCAAACAAAACGTTCTTTGTTTCTCACACCATGGCCTACTTCCCGTTAAATATTCATGCACAAATATTACTTATTCTGGAAACATCCATATCGGCGTTCAGAGTCGCTGAAATGTGATCAAATATCATTCGTAGACTGAGCACACTGCAAATGTTCCAACACTAACTAGAACATCAAAACATGTATTTACTAAACAACGTGTTGTTCACGTTACTATATCACTCACGAACTAGGATTTGCCTGTTTTTGTATTTCTTATTTTTGTCAGAATTGTTTTCTGCCTCGTAGAGATAGATTGAAACTATAAGATATAATTGAACTAATTACCACGAATTTCATGGTAAAATTTAACTAGTTTTGGTGGATTTTATAAGCAATACCTCACAGCACTTTCTAAGAAGAAATCGCTCACAATAATATGTGATACTGTTTTATTAAAAAGAGCTAGCCCACAAACTTCACATGAAACTTGTTCTTGTGAAACAATCAACAACCACATGTAACAGAAAATTAAATGAAAAGAAAGGGCAATGTATTCGAAGCATTTGGTTTCAGAAGATGAAATGAAAAGAAATGGTAACGTTTTCTAAGCAAGGGGTTTCAGAAGATTAAAGATTAAATAAAAATAAAGTACTTTATTTTCCAAGCATTTGGTTTCAGATGATTAAATGAAAATAAAGGGTATGGTTTCTAAGTATTGAGTTTCAGATGATTAAATGAATTGGAATGTTTTCCAAACATTTTAGTTTAACTGTACTAAATAGTCAAATTACATATTAAGTTCCCTTCGAAAGACTTTATAATGGCGGGACAGTCAGCTTCTCAACGAAAGCTTTTTTAAATAATGAAAATTTATTTATCAGCATTCAATACCGGGCTTCAGAGTATCTGTAAAACTGCATACTCTATGGATGGTGTGAATCCGACGTAAATACTAAAATGTTCAAATGACCTGTCAATCTAGGTCCCTCTTCTCCTGTATTTGTAAAATATTAGAATTCTTTACCTTTAGTCAAGTATTACTCACTCTGAACTCAAAGACAGATTGAAATAAAATTGAGAATGGAAATAGGGAATTTGTAAAAGAGACAACAACCCGAGAAAAAGAGCAGAAAACAGCCGAAGGCCACCAATGGGTCTTCAACACAGCGAGAAAATCCCGCACCCGGAGGCGGGCTTCAGCTGGCCCCTAAACAAAAATGTGTACTAGTTCAGTGAAAATGGACGTCACACTAAACTCCAAAACATATAAATGAACTTAAATTTAAAAACATACAAGACTAACAAAGGCCAGAGGCTCCTGACTTGGGACAGGCGAATAAATGCGGCGGTGTTAAACGTGTTTTGTGAGATATCAACCCTTCCCCTATACCTCTAGCCAATGTATAATAAACAAACACACAGCAATACGCACATTAAAACTCAGTTTAAAAGAAGTCTGAGTCCGATGTCAGAATAGGTAACAAAAGAAACTAAGCAAAATGACAATGATACATAAATTAACAAAGGACTATTAGCAGTTACTGACATGCCAGCTCCAGACCTCAATTAAACTGATTTAAAGATTATGTCTTCATCATATGAAAATCATGCACAATCTCTCCCGTTAGGGGTTTAGTATCATACCATCATAAAATATATGAGAAGAACATAACCCGTATCATGCCAACAACTGCATTTAGAATAAATGTGTTTATTTCCGATGCGAAGACCCTATGAGTGAATCAATATTAATACCAAAATATGCCATCTTTATTGACCTGACAACAGTATCGTAACTATATCCCTTCTGAATAAATCTGTTTAAAGGTTTGGTTAGCTTTTGAGGTGAATGTCGACATTTTTGTGCTTTGTATAGAATATTACCTTAGGATTGGATGTGAAATACCTGAACGTATAAGATGTCTGCATGTTGATTTATATTTACGAACAGTATCCTTGTACCGATGATAAAATTTAGTAAATGTTTTGACTAGTTTGTGATATCGAAAACACTAGTGTAATAATTTTTCCGTAATACAGAGATTTCTTTCTTTAAAATCAAATACGTTGTTACATACACGAGTGAATCGAACAAGTTGAGATATATAAACACCATAAGATGGTGACAAGGGAACGTCACCATCTAAAAATGGATAATTAACAATAGGAAATGAAAAATCATATCTTTTATCATAAATTTTGGTATTAAGCTTCCCGTTAAGGATATAGATATCAAGATCAAGGAAAGGGCAGTGTTCATTGTTAGTATTAGCTTTATTTAAAGTCAGTTCATCAGGATAAACTCTTAAGTGTACATACTGAAGTCGTCATTATTGAGAGCCAATATATCATCCAAATATCTAAAAGTGTTATTAAATTTTTGTATCTGATGTTTTTTTCGATGGGTCTTTGCTGATTTCAGTCATAAATACTAACTCATAACAATACAGAAACAGGTCCGCAATAAGTGGTGCACAGTTGTTCCATAGCGAACAAAAATGTTATCTAGTACAAATTCAAGGGCAGTCATATTATCAAAGCAGGTCCAATTGACATAGTTCTTTTGTTTGTTGTTACTAAAAAATGACCTAAAAGAGTTTGAACATATATATTCGCATTCTAACTTTTAAATGCCCATCTAATTAGGTGGGTGATTTTTTTCTTAATAAGATTATGGGGTAAAGTGGTATATAGGGTAGAAAAATCAAAACTTTGAACAGATTCGAAATCACCAATATAAGCATGCAATTTATCAAGTACATCCAAAGAATTTTTGACACTCCAAAAGAAACTAATTCCACTATTTTCAAAGGCCGTATTTGAACAGTTTATTACCAGGTTTTTGATTGTACCAAGTGTACTAGTAAGTAGAAAAGACAGTTTAGTAGTGGAACAATGGCTTGAAGACGAAATAAATCTATATTTGTAAGGTGTTTTGTGCAGCTTCGGAAGCCAGTACATAGTTGGAACTTTCATTGTATTTGGTTTTGCTTGTAAAGAGGTAGCTAAAAGTTTATGTTTGTTAATGATGTCATTTTCCGAAAATGGATTCGGTTGGAATATAGGTGAATTCGTGACCTCAATGTAAAATTCACGTCAAACAATAATGATATTATTAGCAGCCTTATCAGCCGGGACAAAAACAAATTCCTTGGCGAGTTCTTTTAGCTTGTTTGATACGAGAAATAGGGCTATTATTGTTGTTGTTAGGAGTAAAATGTTTTTAAAATGTTTTATACGAATATCAACTATGTTCATTACTGAATTTAAAAAAAAAGAATCTAAGGATTTTTTGTCATCTTTTTCTCGTTTTATCCATTTCGAGCAGTAAGTACGGAGTGAGTCGTGGGTGATGTTACGACACTCATTCCAATTTATATTAAGGACCTTTACTGAGGAATGATTTCAACTCTCGGTCATGAACGATGTTAAGGTCTCCTGTTATTACATGGGAACTGGGGCCATAAATGTATTCGGAATTACTGCAATTTCATGACGTCGGTGTATTGTCACTGATATTTACATCTTTACACACTTTCAAAATAATTAGTTTCATAGAAAAAACAATGTCCTATGTACATACAAATATCTTGGAACTGGATTAGACAAATCATTCTTTGAAAAATTCACCCTGATTCAATCCAAAATATCTTTGAAACTGAAATCATCAAGTTGCTTGATCTTTTTATTGACATAATCTTTGCTATGTAAGGTTGACTTGCTTTTCAAGTCGTTACTAATTCTTATGGTTACCAACAGTGCTCCATATCTTACCGACTTGTTCCTTTGTTTGTATCAGGCAGACAAGAACTTCTAAGGAAGAATGAAAATAAGCTATCCTTCTCTTTAACTTACAAATGATGCCTTTCATTGAATAATTCAAAGAGTGACTTTGCTGATCGTTTGTATTCACTTGACCTTTAAATAAAGGATACCACATATGCAGTTAAGTCTGCTTCATTACATGACTAATATTTAGAAATTAACAATGATGATCGGTTAAAAAATTAACTTTGAGACAGAAAAGGAGATTTAAATTGTCCCATTGTGAACTTTCAATTTCTGTGTATCAACATTAAACGCCTGCATATCGAGAATAAATGCTAGACTCAAATCAATGTCAATTCTGTGACCTTTCCTCTGAAATGCACATATTGAATTTGGCAACTCTACATTTCTGAGAGCGCTCAATCCTCCTCTAACCTTGGGCAGTGGTGTAACAACATAAGAAACAGTTGGAAACGGCTTGACACATCAGTTTGACACATAGCTCAAAAATCATCAAACAAAATGACAAATGATACAAAGTATCCATTTCAGAGTAGTCAAATATAGTTTACCGTTTTGGCCTTCAGTGTTTCGTAACTTATTTGACGAACCCCCCAAAAGCACCAATTACTTAATACTTTTATTAACCAACCAAACAAGGGAAATGTTTTTTAATGCTAATATTGTCTGATTGTAATTATGTTTGTATAAAAAGAGCTTTAATATCTAATTATTCGAAAACATTTTTTTTTAGTCTTTAGCCTTTTTATGTTTTGTGACATGAACAAAATTAGAGCTATTAAATATTGCATTAAAGCAAATTACGGATATGGCTGTAAACAACGACAGCACCATATCCAATACTATTAGTTACATAGTGTGCTAGTGACCTAATACGATATATATGGAATTTACTGACCCCATATGTATCGTATTAGGTCACTAGCACACTGTGTAACGAAATTATCTTGCCGACTACCTTAACATGTGGTATTTGTACTAGTGGCCTATCAAAATGATCAAGTCTTCAATACTCAGTATTTAGAACCTACTTCAATTGGTCAATACAAAAACATATGCCAACAGTAACAACTTGTTAGCTTTAAATGTGTTTTATGCATTTATTTCAATCGTTCATTATCAATTTCTTCGTCTGTTGAAACCTTTCAGGTTATCCTCAACACCGTGTTGTTTTTATAAAGGGACGTAACACCACTACTAACCGTGTATTGAAATAAGCCCCGCCTACTAACCCCGTCATATGGAATATACACGGTCTCCACGCGGTTGCTTTTAACCAATCATATTCCTAGAATAGAAATGTATAGGAGGTAAGATAAAAAGCAATCTTTCAGTAAATTTGTAATGCAGTACTAATGTTTAAAAAAAATGGTGCGGCTGCAGCTTTTGCATATAACATTAAGCGATTTCGTATTGTCGTCATGCCATTGCCGTATATTCGTTTTCTTTTACACTATTTTGCAAGGACTGATTAAAGTGTTTAAACTTTAATATCCTCGATGACATTTCCAGAATTCTGACGTCAACACATAGAAAAGGGCATGACTTTTCAAAAAAGTCCACAGATTTTAGAATAGAATGAAAATTGATTTGCGACGTCAATGTAGGGTAGAACATAGATATGAGGATGTACATAAATTAGAGGCTGGACAAATATTTGACTCTTACATATATTTCCCAGTTGATACGATATACCAGGGCTAGCATTTTCTTTAGTGTGACAGCTTAAAAGGAATCCATAGAATCATTGATTCCCAAAAGTCGAGTTAAATGTCCATCCCTTTTTAAGTTACTCTGGCGCCTTCATAATTAAGTTGATCGTTATGAAATATCTATGTCTGCTAACTCACTGATAGTGACTAATTATCGACGTTTTATTTACCTTAAGCAATATTTGATGTCTGCCACAAGTAGAGCAGGACCTGCTTGTTCTTCTTGTTCATCTCTTGGTTTATTAACCCTAGGTAAATTAAGTTGTTCGCCCTGTGGTTAATTTTAACCCATGTTGAATACTTGGTTAATTGATTCAGATTTAACCTTGCTTCAGACCTCAGTTATATTTTTTACCAAAGAATATAGTTATCCAAAAGTACAATTTCCTGTTTATTACATGATTGGAAAGGTCACAAAAAGTTTGGTAAAACATATTCTCAGTTTTATATGACCATAAGTAATCAAAAATTGATTATTAAGTTTTACAGTCCTTCCCACATTCAGCATCGAGGTTTACGTTCATATGTGTACCTAAATGATCAAATCAACATTGTTTTACCTTGTTATTTTATGTCAAATATCAAATTCATGCAGAAAAAATAAAATATGTTTAAGTTAGATAATGTATAGATCTATATCTCTAGTCACAATCAATGGATAATTCTACGATCGACGCTTCTTTTCAATCAAAGGTGCTATCTGTCACGTCCACTTTGTTGTTGTGCTATTTAAGGTGTATAAACTGTTAACGCCTTCTTGGATTGTAATATAGCAGTGCTAGTTCTTTGAGACAGATTGGCAATTACTTTGTTAGACTGTTTATTTGAATAAAGAAAGAAAGATAGTGATTTGTTTCATTATTCTAATTTTTTAAGAAATACTAAATATTTGTTTTGTTTTCAAATAAATTGTTCAACTTAGGTATTTAAGGGGAGATAACTCTAATAAAAAAAGAATATAAAGGAATGTTGATGAAATTTTGTTGTTTTAATTATAGCAAGACCTGTGACACCATTTTTATTTTTATTTTTATTTTCTTCTATCGTCTCATATTTTATTTCAAATTTCTATCTCATGGATTTTTTTTTTCACAAAAAAATATTTTTTCATGAATAATCGATGCAATATTCGGCAATTTTGCACTTGAAGCTTGAAAAATAGCAGAGTGACTCATAATTTTATTATATTTTTAATGTTAATATATTAACTAAGGATTATATTCAACCAAGTGATGAACAACTGAGTCTTGGAATACCCGATTTCACCCCTGGTATTTGGTTGGGTTATTTTTTTTATTTTTTTCTGTGAAGTGTTTTGTAGTGTGCTGTTGGTACACCTGCCAAGATACTCCTGATTTGAGGACACCTATGTAATTAAGAAAATAAAATGGAAGTCATTGTTGTCATGTTTCACAGTTATTGCAAACGATATTGATTTGTGATTTTCTACAATATCTTAAGTGGGTGTGATTGTGGGAGTATATGTAGGGTTTCAAAGTATAATGTTTATGTTAAACTTTTTATCAACCATTCAGTGACTGTGATTTAGATAATAAATTTGCAAGGAGTTTTCATATAAAGATTTCCTCAAAAAGTGTGTGTGAAGGATGAATTTACAGTTTTGAGATACTATTGTGAAAAAGATAGCAAAGCAGTTTTGCCTTAAAATAATGACCACACAGAAATCACTGATATCAATAACATATGGCTGACCTTTCAGAATTTTATAGAACTGCTGTTCAATTCGCACTTTTATGTCCTCTCTTTATTGATCTGTTGTTCAATACACATCCTCGTTTAGCCTCTCTTTTCAAATATAACATGCATAACATACCAGTTCTTGTAAGGCTAACATGTTAATAGTGTCTTTTACTTTTCTCACTTAAAAGCAGATAGATTTCATACTCGTCTCAATTCTTAAAAATTAGAATATATCAATGTATATTTGTAACAAGTGACATGGGTTAAAAAGAAGAGAAACGTTTAAACATTTATTACAACTTTTATTTTCTAATGAATTTCAAATAAATCTATACTTTCTATTTAGTATAATAAAACTAAAATTCAATTCTAATCTCTAACACATTTTACATTCAGTTTAAACACCACAAACAAAAAATTCAGATCTACTTTCTAAGCATTTTTTTTTCAATTCTCCTGTTTTAATAACAAACCATAATATACCATACAGTAACATGTAAATCCCAAGTATCCTCCATGTAAAGACATCTATTAATATCAGACAATCTGTTACCCTTCCAATCATTCTTATGGGGTTTCATATATGATAGAAGGGTTTGCACGTCAATGCCAGTAAAAATAATTATTAAACTATTTATATGAAAATACAAATGACAACTTAAACTTTACATTTTACTTTATTTGATTACAAAGTTATCAGTTGTTTAATTTTTGGATGCATGTGGAATGTTTGATCATCTGAGTCATGTGGGGAAAACACCTACATACTTAAATAAAGAAGTAAATTGTGGGGACTATTTTCGCATATCAATTTTTGCAAATATATTTGTCTATTTGAAGATTTTCCTACAAGCAAGCCATACTTACAGAACCTTCTGTTAAATAAGGTCTTTGGTCATCATGTCAAAGGACTAAAACTAGTTCAATATCATAAACTTCTATATAATAAGACTTATTCTAACAAATCACCATTCACCTTTTTTTAAAGTATGTTAGTAGATAAATATATTTTATAAACTAAAGACATTCATCAAAGAAATTCTCCAACAAATTCTTTACAGGAGTTCTCCATTTGTATTGATATGAAAAAAAACTTTAAAGCAGGTTCCTTGAAATTATAACATTACTCATTATAAAGTTACACAAAACTAATCTTTATACAATTAAGACAATCATAAAACATGTATTAATAAGTCATACTATATTAACTTATAATCAGCTGCCAGGGTACAAAATATTTAATAATAATATTCCTGTATAAGGCATTAGTAAACTTGATGGGTGGAAAATTTGAATTTGCAATAACTGACTATTACTTTAATGAATACTTGACAATTTATATAAGTACTTTTATATCTGAATGAAATAAAGCATTGAAATGGACATACTATCAATGAGCACAATCAATGCTATAAAAACTCTATCATATTACAAAGGGAGCATTCAAATTTAAAATTACATTTTTATGCTATAACCATGAAATTGACAAGTTAAATCAAGCTTTTTGCTGTTTTTTCCTATGCATTGGTGAAAAATTATCATGGAGGGCATGTGCAGTCATAGAAGTAGGATTTTATTGGAAAGAAACATAATTTTGGAAAGCCTCAAGATTGATTTCTATCAATCAAATTACATGATCTTATGAAACATCTTTGTAACGTTATTATTGACTGATATAAAAATATGACAGCAGTTTTGTACTATCACTATCTACTAAAGCTCCCTGAATGCAATGAAATGCATGATATTAAGCCTTTAAAAATTACACAAGTATATGTTGAATGATGAATGGAATATCAAAATAAATATAATTGAAATGTGTAATGTAAAAACATGAGATATGATCCTCTGAGATATAAAAAAATATAAATAAACTTGGACGGCAACTTAGGATTTAAAGCAATGTTTTACTCATTATCCATAATAATCATTTGTGTTGATAAACAAAAAACAATAACTTCAATTTACTTAACAATTATATTATATTTTAAACCTTCTCTCATGTTAATTTATTCTGTCAAAATGGATAAGCACTTTTCACAGGCAAGGGTTTTATTTTTATTTCCTTTAAAACAAGAGAGTGGAACCTGTATTTGTAAAACCAAAATAAACTGTACATAAAGCCAAAATGTGGTTTCTATTTAACCATAAAAACTGTTTATAATAATAAGAAAAAACTGTTAATAATAATAAGAAAAACAACAATTTTTTTTATTTAAAGAGTGTAACCAAATTAGTTTTTTATCGTTGATTGCAAATTATAATTAGGATTAAGGTGTATAATTAAAGGTTCAACAAAGTACAGAATAAAAAGTTTAAAATGATTGGGTCAAATCAAATCTTGCTGAATTCTCCATCTTGTTCTTCTGTCTTATCTTCTCTTTCTTCTTTTTCTTTCATTTCTAAAAGTAGTTTGTTGAAATCTTGAAAAGCTGCCATGATTTCCTCTTTATTTTTCATTGAACAAGTATGAATTATCCACTTACGAGCAGTTGATTGTAACCCAAGCTCCAATTCTTTTGTTATCTAAAAATCAAGTAATGTTGATTATTCATACAATAAAATTGAGATACATAAATGAAAAGTTTGAGAGACAGATTTGTGAAAGCAACTTTGCTTGTTTCTGACTACTAGGTGTTTTTTTCATCTGTATTATATTGTAATTTGATGATTTATCTGAATAAATACTGTTTCAATTAAAAGTTAACACCAATCAAATTATTTTTCTATGTCCCAACAATAAAAGGGTACAGGAGATAATACTTTTTATGTAAATGCCATGAATGAATGGATCAATTAACCATCAAATTTAAAAGCCATAATAAATCTGGGAGCTTTTAAATCTGGTGCCAAAAAAAATTGATTTAATGAACTTTGAAAATACTATGATCATCAATATGTTTTTTAGTCTCTTTTGATTCATAAAATTTATTAAATGATTGAAATTTACCCATGATTGGCAAAAAATGGGCAGAACTCTATACATCTAAAATATGTACTATTGATCAACAAAAATAAATGTTATATCTGAATTTTCTTCAAATGACATTTAAAATTTAAAAGATAATGGTTAAAACAGTCCCATAGTAAAATACTTCATGTACCTGTTCTTTACTTCTGGCGCCCTCTTTATCTTGTTGATTGCCCAGCACTAACAAAGGGAGACCATCCAACTCGGGGTCTGCTAAGGCTTTGTGTAGTTCTGCATTAGCAGTTTTCATACTCTCTTCACTACTAGCACTATCTATTACAAATATTACTGCCTGAGCTCCACAAAAATACTTGTTCCAGTACATTCTAACATTGTCACTACCTGCAATTGCATTAAATGTTGAAGTTAATTCAGATTTATATATGAGCATATAATGGTTTACTTTTACAAATTGTGTCTTGGATGGATACCAGATCTTCTTATATCTATATACAGCTCTTCTTTATTTTAAACAAGATGATCCTGTCTTTTAAATGTTGGAAGTAAATGAAAGATAATCTCATAAAAAAAACTGACATATTTTAATAGTGTTTCACTGTGTCCTATTGAGCAGTCAGGGGACTTATTGAAATAAGTGATTTTTAAATCACTTATTTAAGTAGCAAATTCAAAGTTTTGTCACAAATTGTGATTTTGTAGTTTTACCAAAATTTTAAACACATTAGGTTTAGATAATATTTTTTCATTAGTAAAATTGAAAAAAATGAACTTTTTGCTTCTTTTTAAGCAGCAAGGTTTATGCCTTTGATGCAATAATTTAGCTGCAAATTCTATTTTAGTTGAAAAAATGCTATAAAAATGGCTTTACATAATGAACTGATACTTTCTTAACAGATTTTTCCCAGCAGTGGGAGTATTTTTCCTGTAAAATTCAAGGTTTCATCTTATAGATTATGTAATAAAATTCTACTGTTCGCGATCAAAATTTCACTGTTCGGGGGGAGTTGAAATTAGTGGGGGTTATTAAAATAATGATACTTAAAGAAGTGATTTTTTGGAAGGAAATTGAGGTATGATACTTAAACAAGTGATTTTTATGTCATTATCCTAGATTTAGTACAAGGTCATCACCTGACATGACCTGGTCATCCTATCAACACAGATGTTGGTTCTGATAATCTTAGCAACATAATTAGTCCCTGGATCATTAGTATTCTATATTTAAAGCTACAATAAAATTAAATCACTTAGTCTAGTGATTAATTTGTACTACTTAAATAGGTGATTATTAAAGAAAGACAACTCTTACTTCCAACCTTTATGGACATAATGTTACTTGAATCAGTGATTTAGAAAATCACTCATTTAAGTAAGTCCCTTGACTGTTGAGAAGCATGGATCCTCTTTACTGACTTGACAATACTCATATCAATCATGTCAATAAAATGTGCAAATCAAGATATCATTTGAATAACATTCTGCTCAAGTTTTTCATAAGTTTGTCAGTTTTGTTTCATGGATATATGTTTTACATATATCTGATCATATTAAGGATTTTTTTTTGTAATTTGGAAAGTCAATGACGTTTTCCATTTTGAGTATTGTTCTTTTATTAACAAGCTTTATCTATATATAATAAACCCCAGTTCCCATTCCCAGAATAACTTTGCCAACCCTGTTGATTGTTGTTAACTTAACTTCCTGTTGCAAATAGTTTAAACATATTCATGACAAGACCTTCTTTTAACATCTTAATTCATAAGTATATCACAACAAGCAATCTTTTGGGGATTTCTTCAATAAGTTTGGAATTCTTAAACACTTTCCTATCAAAAATTAAAAAAAACAAGTGTAAAGTTTTCTGTTCAGAACTTACTCACTTTCCCCTTTAAATTTTAACATTTATTCAAAATTTCCTTGTATTTGAGGATATATTTTACCAACCTCCAAGTTCTTTGACATCTACAAAGCAGTCTCCAAACATTAAAGCTTTGATACTGAAACCTGTAATATAAGAAAAGTTTAATGATGTGTTTTTAAGATATAGATATCTAAAGATATGAAAAAGTACATATGTTTTAATTAAGAGTTCATAACTTTATGATCACAGATAACTGTTTTATGGCTTCACTCACCACACAAAAACTGACCTGTGTGCAAATACTTTGTACACAAACAGTGTCTTGACCCGATAGGTACATTTTTTGTACATCATAAAGGTGGCTCATTACGTATAATTGACAATTATACATTTCTCAATTCTTATATTATAGTATTATATGTCTCTGATTAAACCATGGCCAATATTATCTTTAATTATGACATAGTTCTTGCATGATAGTCGGGTTTCAAACTGTAGTATCTGTCTGTACATATCACATGACCCAGTTAGTTCACATAGAATATTCAAGTTTATTTACAATTAATTGCAATCTATTCTATTTTATAAATAAAATGCATGACTGTACCTTCAAACTGGATATCTATATCCATAATTAATGAATAACAGAAGTAATCTTGCAAATTTTATCCATAAACACATGTTAAATCTATTTATATCTACTTCCTGTCATTTAGGCGGGAAAATAGGGAGACTTAGTTGTTGACATTGAATATGGTTACTTATAGATCTATAGACCAAAGATAAATTTATAGATTTAGGAATTCTTTTAAATGGTTCATGGCAAATAAAGAATTAGATTTCAGTGCAGTATTAAGTCTGTATCTGTGTTTGATTATCACCAAAGACAAGAAAGGTTAATATTTAAATGAAATCTATAGCACAATGTTCTAAAATTTATGAAAAATTTCTTTTTATTAAAATCTAAGATAGAAACTGGTTCAAATAATAAAACAATATTTGCAATTGTTCTTGTTAATTTTATATCTTCTTATGACAGGAATCCTTTCACATACAACAACTTTCTTTCTAGAAACTAGAAAGTTTTTTAAATTGAACATTTTTGTTCTCTTTTGAATGATATTTTATTTTTATTGATTTTGGATTTTATAAAAGATTTAATTACTTTAAATTCAGATGAATATTTTATTATGAATCATAATTTATTTATTTTTAAAAAATATTAAAGTATACAAATGTTTTTTTGATTGACTTCTTTTTTTACCAATAATTTTCTGACTCAATGTCTACATAACACAGAACCACAGTATTAAAACATAACAAGAGACATAAAAACTACAGTAACTAGAAATAGAGCTAAGCAACGCGATGGGACACAACTGATTGTATGAAATATTTCACCTAGCTGTCCACACACGTTACCCTGGTGCTATCCAAAAATCCTGGGGAGAACACTGTGACATCTGTAAAGAGGATGTGATCCGGGGATACATACACACACAATATAATTTGGAAGAGTAAATAGAACTTTAAAAGTCAAGAATGTCTTTGAACATTGACTATTAAAGTGAGTTTGAAAAATTCAAGACCTTAAAATGTAATCTATGCAGCCCCTTCAATTTTTCCTTGCTTACTGCCTAAAAAGTTGTAATAGTTACAATAACCTGCCCTAAAACATAATTCAGGACGATAAAAATGTTCAATATGACAACAAAGTATCAGTGAAATATTTGTAACATACGGTCCATCATATACCTACATGGATGTATACAATAATTGACACCAATAAATTTGATGACTATGTTGTTCAATCTTGAAATGTAGGGCAGGCAAATGTGGCATTGTTTTGTACTAAAGAGACTAAACAGAAATTTACTCCAGATCACAGTGAACTAAATGAACCTTAATATTAAAATTGATCAAATATACATCATATGTGTGTAAATAGTATTTACCACATGACTAAGCATTTAGAATATAATGGTTAGTGCCTGGTTTATGGCCTTTTTTAAGAAAAATTGGAATACTCTGATTTTACACCATTGAATTGCAATTTCTGCATTAGAATACTACTAGTCAACTAACATATTGTCTAACATGTTAACACACCAGTAACAAATTACACTACACATGATATCACTTACCTACTGTTGGCCTAATACCATCTGCATTTTCTCCACTGAGTAAGGTGAGTATTGTACTCTTCCCAGAGTTAGCTAAACCAAGACATAACACAGAGAAGGTTGGTTTAGGGGCTGCAGGGGCCTTCCCACATATTCTTCTAAAAAACTGAAAAATACAAATATATACACTCAATAAGTATGATTAGCATATCAATATTTCAACAGCTAATTAAAAACATTTACAGATACAATCAGGACTTTTTAATTTGAAAATAATAAACTGACCTCTTCTGACATTGGGTTCCTTAGTTAGTGTGTAAATCAATAAAAAAAAAAAATAATTTGTGTTCATACACTTAACACGATCAAGAAACATATTAGTGTATATACACACAAAAGTTCATGTTGAAAACATAATCCAAATCACAAACTGATGAAATACAAGCAAATGTCACAGTATAACTTTAACATTTTGTTGAGTATGTTTTCAAAATTTACATGTCTGCAGTAAGTGTGTAAATAAATCTTATAATTCATTATACAATAGAGTTTATACATTTTTACCTCTAAATCTAGAATGTCAATGAGACTTTCTTTTCCACTGTCCATCTTTATAAAATAAGGAGATGTGGTATGATTGCCAATGAGACAATTTGCACATATACAAGTACTTTATATGATGTTTTATCAAAATCAAATCGATATCTTATTAATGTCACAGTTTTCAATACTTTCAATTATTTTCACACCTCTGTAGGATATTTTCCTATTATTTATCAAAAGGTCAAAAGTTTCTGATGGCCTTCGGCTGTTGTCTGCTCTATGGTCGAGTTGTTGTCTCTTTGACACATTCCCCATTTCCATTCTCAATTTTACATTTAAAATAGCTACAGAGGTCACAAAAACAGATACCGGAGGATTAACTTCCCACTTTTCAACTTATCATGAAATTAATATCTAAGAATTGCTATGCATGTTTTCAACCTTTTCTTAATATTTTGTTACCTTTCATGCTATTATAATATTATAGAGAACTGTAAACAACAAAATAGATCAGCAAATCAAGATCTACAAATAAGTCATTAATATGATCAAAATTTTCAATCCTCCCTTATACCAGAAATGGTCCTTGTATATAAATATTAGCTTATTTGGGGCATTTTTAGCTACTTCTTTAAAACAATCATACATGTGGATAAAGAGAAACTGGGAACAGCAAAAATGATCAGCAAGATACATGTAACATCTACAAAAAAGATCAATCATTGAAAATGTCAATTGACTCCTTATAGAATTTATTGACCTTAAATGATGTATTTTACCACAGTTTTGCTCTTATCTTCCAAATTATAAAATCATTATAGAGAGAAACAGTAAACAGCAAAAATGATCAGCAAGATAAGATCCACAAATAAATCATATGATAGAACATGTATATCTACTCTTTATAGGAGTTATTGTCCTTGAAACTTTTATCTTCATTATGTATTTTTGGCAATTATGTTGAAGGCAATAATAGATAGATGTAAGAATATACAGAGAAATTAGCAAAAATAATCAGTTAGATAAAATTTTCAAATAACCATACATAAGCAACTGCAATCAAGCTTTAAAAATGAAAATCAAAATGGGAGTTAGCTTCTAGCTTTCCATTGTCTATCTATATCCTTATACTTTGTTTGTGTCATCTAATAAAATCAATATCTTACAGATCTTTTATCGTTCAAACCACTGTAAGATGTTGCTTTAACCATGAAGTTACTTATATTTACCTCAATATTTTCTTACATGTTCGCTATGCCCGTATTGATATATTATTAAGTCAGGGATTTTGCTACCACAATTTTCTGAAAACCTTTATCATGGTTTGGAAGTTTGGTTAACCTAAGATATGATCAATATATACTTATTACTCCTTTGAATAACACTTTGTAGTAAGATCTTTGATATATTGTTTTGATTGGTTCCTAGTTTGATTTTATTTATAAATGTTTTATATACACAACTATATGTATTACTATCCAGTTATTAACACTTATGGCTCTACATCCTGTGTGGCTGTACCTGTAGAAAACTTGTTACAAACAGGATACCACATCCTAATTTTTATGCTAATGTTGTTTATGGAGCCAATAAATTTAGATACAATCTATCAAAACTTATTAATCATTTGAGAACTTGTGTTGTTGCACTATATAGGGCATAAATAAATAGTTGACCATGTAGGGTTCTCAAACTGCTTATGGTATTTTTACACAAAATCCATTGGGTGTGTAATGACAGACATTTTATTCTGTGAAAAGATGGTCTATTTATAAGTTGAATTTTGGCTCTGACTTTGATATACAATGTACCATTTTTCTTTAATGTTTTTAATTCCATAGTTCCTTTAGTTACACTTATCTTAAAATTAGTTAACTTTTAAATAAAGATTCAATAGTGACTAGTATTAATTTCATTTAATGAAACAAAGCCTTGTGTGTATCGGTTAGTCTATGGAAAGGTATATACTATGAAATTCAGAGCAAGGGCTTGCCCCAAGCACTTAATTTCATAGTATATACCTTTCCAATTGACTATCCAATTTAGCACATATTTACAACTTTAGTAATCTTTTAAAGTAATCTTTTAATTGGTCTATTGATAGTTTATTTTGGCTGAAAACTTGTTTCACAAGTGTTCATAAAACAGAGTTCATTAACTATGTTTTCTTAATTTACTCACTAGTATCAAAGTTATCATATTTGTTCAATTTGTGACAGTGATTTACCAGATCATGGGTTTATAAATGCAGTAAACATGAATTGGTAAAATAACAGTTTATAAGTCAGTCACACAAAAAAATGTGATTTCAAAAGGCTCTTGACTCCAGATTGAAAAGATGGTACCTGCTGATGTAAGTATGTATATTGATATAAAGTGGTGTCTTACTACATGTATTTCATTATATGGTAAGATGATATAATAAATTGACCAAAAAACAGGCTTACATAATTAAATTGCAGTGGGAGCTTTACATGTTTTAAAATTTTCTTCAATTACACAGTAAAACTAAAGCTATAATAAATTTGAAAAATACAGATATATGTGCCCATAAATAGTCTAGCGAATAGGCATAAAAAGCAACTATTAATAGATAAAAGATTATAATTTTTTTGTATTTCAAAGTAAAAACTAATAGCTTTGTCAGATTATAGGTAAAGGTGGCACATCCCCTTCAGACATTATCACAGTTTTTCAATTCATAATGAAACAGACCAAGTTCCTTAGAAAGTAAAAAACATCATCATCAAGTTGCCTTGATGTCCGTTCACAAGGTTTCATAGTACAAGTACATACTTTTTGTGTACAAAGTAATTGCATGAATGATAACTTACCACAATTATGAGATAGTGTTGTCCTCTAATCAAGGTATTAAGGACCATATTTAATTTGTTATTCTTTACTTAAATGATAGAAACTTGCAATTGTCAAAACCAAAGATTTTAATATCTTGATTACAACGCAATACACGGAAAAATATGTACTATGAAACTTAGAAGGCAAATTCAAGCAATTTGATTGGACGAGAAGTTGTAAGTATGTGCTAAATATAATTAATCTATGGTTACTGTCTAAATTCGTACGTATGGAAAATTAACTCATGTGTGAAAACAAAAGGTGATAAATTAATTATCAGCATGCTTCACGTGTGAATTTTTTATTTTTATTTTGATAATCCGTATGCTGCAGGTGTAAAACAATAATTCATTTAATCATCCGCATGTGAACTTTGATTTAAGTACATATTCTTTGTATAATATTTAGATTACTTAATTACAAGCCATTTACATACGTGTCATGTGTTAGGAATATATACAAATGTACATACATGTATGTATATACGTATAAAAATAAAGAGATGTGGTAAGTTATCATTCATCCAAGAGCTTGCAGCAAAAAACAACAACAACACACAAACAGACTTAATTATAATGGACTTTGCCAAAGCATTTGACAAAGTCCCTCATAAAAGACTTCTCTATAAACTGAACTACTATGGTATTCAAAATGAAACACTAAACTGGGTCTCTCTGCCTTCTTAAATGACAGAACACAAACAGTTGTCCTGGATGGAGAGTCATCTGACCTGGCTCCAGTCACCTCAGGTGTCCCTCAAGGCACAGTTCTGGGCCCAGTATTATTCTTGGTATACATCAACGACCTACCAGAATACTTACAATCCAGTAAGCTCAGACTGTTTGCCGATGACAGTATCATCTACAAAACCATCAAATCTCAAAGTAACTGTGATGAATTCCAGTTAGATTTAGATGCAGCTGCTAGGTGGGAACAAGACTGGTTGATGGCTTTCCATTCAGACAAATGCACAGTCCTCACAGTATCACAAAAGAAAAAACAGTTTAAACATGACTATGTCCTTCACAATCACAAACTTGAACTAGTCTCTTCAGCTTAATATCTGGGCATTACACTACAAGCAAACTTAAAATGGTCAAAACATACAGACAACATCATAGCTAATGGAAACAAATCTTTGGGCTTCTTAAAAAGAAATTTAAAAACATCATGTCAGAACATCAAAACCCAGGCATATCTGGCACTGTTCGTCCTAAGCTTGAATATTCATGTTCAGTATGGGACCCTCACACAGCTGAACAAAACTCTAAAATTGAGATGGTCCAAAGACGAGCTGCCAGATATGTCTGTAACAGGTACCATAACATCAGTAGTCCTACAGACATGATAAACTCACTAAACTGGCCCACGCTACAAGAAAGAAGACTACGCACAAGATTGATAATGTTCTACAAAATAGTCCATCAAATCGTAGTAATCCCATCTGCCATTATCATACCATCAGACAGTAGAACCCGCAAAAACCATAGTTTCACTTTCAGACACATTTCTACTAAAAAAGATACATATAAATTTTCATTTTTTTCCGTACACCATTACTCAGTGGAATTTACTACCAGTCCACACAGTCGCTGTAACCACAGTCGACACTTTCAGAGAACAGCTTACACCAACTGTTCTCCACAAATTCATTTAACTCATTATTAGCCTATGTACATAGTTTTAATCACACTTTAAAATTCTTACGCACTCCAAATTCATTTTCAATTATTTTTGTGTTTTTGTAAATATATATATAGGCCACGCTGCGCAAAATAGTATATAATCTTCAGATAATGAAGGACTACTGAAAACCGAAAGAAGAAGAACCGTATGATGGCCAATGAGGCAACTATCCACCAAAGTTCAAATGAAGTGGATGTAAGCAAGTAACATGTATGTACATGTATGTAACACTTTGAAACATGTCACCCTTGCCAAAACATGTCCATTTCACTCAAAGGTGTCTCTAAAATTCTATATCTTTCAAACATGTCAGACAATTTATATTTGCCCAAACATGTCCACTCGATGCCAAAATGTGTAAAAAAATTAAGAGCTGAATTTGCCTCATTGATGTCAGTAAGATTGTGTGTCCTCTAATATTAAGTTTGGTTCATACTGCAACATACACTACAATTTATACCTGGTATAAACTGTAGTGTATGGTAACCACATTGTATTTAATAACAGATGAATTTTCACTTCCCATCCTTGTTTTTGCAATTAATTGAAAATTCAAGGAAAATATACTAATAAAGGATTTTTCCACCCTAGAGTAATGAAAAACTTGCAATGTGCTTCAATGTATCCCAAATCTAGCAATGTGGACACCTACCATTGTAATGAAGGATCGAGATACACATGACAATTGCACAAATCCTATATATTGTGATTGCCATGTTCAGCAGTGGTTATAATTACTGTAGGAAAAGAGAGGTAATTCAGAAAGACAAGGGCTCAAGAAGTTTTTTTTAGCACCTTTAACTAACCAATAGAATTTAAATTTAAAACTAATTTAAACTTTTTAAATTTCAAATTTTACTTGTAAATATAATCAGTTCTTACTTAACTTTTTCTTACACCTCAGCACATTATGATTACTTAATTTTATGGTTTAAAACAGTAATGACTATCCTATGCATTATTAATAATATTGCCTTTATTCATTTATTTGTACATAAGTTTATATGTTCCCTTATGTTTTAAGGTGTTTATAGTTGCTACAATTATACCATATGGGTAATGCTATACAATTAATGGAGGAACATACAAGAAACTGAACTGAACTGAACAAGAAGTAAAACAATGTTTCATCGGCAATCATACCAAATATCTTGTTTGGTATTTTCTCAACAATTACTTGACAAAAGCATAATTTATACTTTAGATACATGTTTATCAAAGAAATGATAATTAACAATTAACAGTGTCTTCCCTAGAAAATTTTTCATGCATGGTGGGTCCATGGAAGATTTGCAACGCGGCGCGCAATGATTCTTTTTCAGAATTAGTGACACTACATAATTTATATGTTTAAAGCCATATACCAATCTAATTGTTTTATTATAGGTAAGTATTGGAACTTTAAAGTATTTATTACAGATGAGAGGAATTAATGAAAGACCTTATAAACAATAATAAAAATAATCCAGTCTGCACTAGTTATTTACAAATTAATGTCATGTACACATTATTTTGTTGATATCTTTCTCCGTTTCAACTTTCCAAAGTTCACCACACATTTTTCAAAATCAAAATCTTCCTCCTTTGGTCCTTCAATTGATATATGCATTAAGCAATTCAGCACTTTTTGGCATAGTCTGTTTCTCAAAGGTGTTTTAACTCTGTTTAAACATGAATAAAATGCTTCGCTGGGCGCAGCTTGATACGACCGCAGAGGTCGAACCCTGAACAGTTGGGGCAAGTATGGACACAACATTCAAGCTTGATACAGCTCTGAATTTGGATTGTGATTAAATATTTGACACAGCATAGGTTTTTGACACAGAAAGAATGTGGCCTAAGAATTTGATTTTTTTTAATTTACCTATTATGGTCCAATGTCCAAAATTAAAATACATGGTTAGATTCAGCATATCAAAGAACCCCATATATTCAATTTTTGTTGAAATCAAACAAAGTTTAATTTTGGACCCCAACTTGGACAAACTTGAAAACTGGGCCCATAATCAAAAATCTAAACACATGTTTAGATTCAGCATATGAAAGAACCCCAAGACTTCAATTTTTGTTAAAATCAAACTAAGTTTAATTTTGGACCCTTTGGACCTTAGTGTAGACCAGTTTAAAAAACGGGACCCAAAATTAAAATCTAAATACACGGTTAGATTTGGAATATCAAAGAACCCCAATAATTCAATTTTTGATGACATCAAACAAAGTTTAATTTTGGACCCTTTTGACCTCAATATGAACTAATTTGATAGCAGGGCCCACAAATAAAAAATCTAAATACATGGTTAGATTCAGAATATCAAAGAACCCCATATATTCAATTTTTGTTGAAATCAAAAAAAGTTTAATTTTGGACCCCAACTTGGACCAACTTGAAAACTGGGCCCATAATCAAAAATCATCTAAACACATGTTTAGATTCAGCATATCAAAGAACCCCAAGATTTCAATTTTTGTTAAAATCAAACTTAGTTTAATTTTGGACCATTTGGACCTTAATGTAGGCCAATTTAAGAAACGGAACCCAAAATTAAAAATCTAAAAACACGGTTAGATTTGGCATATCAAAGAACCCCAATAATTCAATTTTTGATAAAATCAAACAAAGTTTAATTTTGGACCCTTTTGACCTCAATATGAACCAATTTGATTGCGGGGCCCACAAATAAAAAATCTAAATACATGGTTAGATTCAGCATATCAAAGAACCCCATATATTCAATTTTTGTTGAAATCAAACAAAATTTAATTTTGGACCCCAATTTGGACCAACTTGAAAACTGGGCCAAAAATCTAAAATCTAAATACATGTTTAGATTCAGCATATCAAAGAACCCCATATATTCAATTTTTGTTGAAATCAAACTAAGTTTAATTTTGGACCCTTTGGACCTTAATGTAGACCAATTTAAAAAACAGGACCCAAAATTAAAAATCTAAATACACGGTTAGATTTGGCATATCAAAGAACCCCAATAATTCAATTTTTGATGAAATCAAACAAAGTTTAATTTTGGACCCTTTTGACCTCAATATGAACCAACTTGATAGCGGGGCCCACCAAAAAAAAATCGAAAAAATCCAAATACATGGTTAGATTCAACATATCAAAGAACCCCATTTATTCAATTTTTGTTGAAATCAAACAAAGTTTAATTTTGGACCCCAATTTGGACCAACTTGAAAACGGGGCCAAAAATCAAAAATCTAAATACATGTTTAGATTCAGCATATCAAAGAACCCCATATATTCAATTTTTTGTTAAAATCAAACAAAGTTTAATTTTGGACCCTTTGGACCTTAATGTAGACCAATTTGAAAACTGGACCCAAAGTTAAAAATCTAAATACACGGTTAGATTCGGCATAACAAATAAATAAATGAGGTCAAAGATTTTACAAATCTAATGCGCCATACTGTGCAATTAAAGATTACTTCTTGAAATTTTTCAATATTTGAAATTTGAAAAAAAAAAATAATATTTGAAGAATAATTCTTTTTAATTTCTGAAATCTGAAATGAGAAAAAATTGACCCCCCCACAATTTCTTTTTACTCCCCCCCCCCCCCCTTTTTTTCCCCCAAAAAATTCTTTCCCTCAGGATATGGTCATAATCTCAATTCAAATTTCCAATGGAGTTTGCAACCATAATTACCCATTTAAATTTACCATAGTGCTAACTTGATCTATTCTATAATAGAATTTAAAATATAGTGTCAAATCTATATATGGTTTTTTTTGGTAAAAAAAAAAGATGCAACATTTGCAGATATTTTTACTGGTCTTCCTTTATAAATATGCATTTCTTTAAACATAATTTAAAAGCAGTGTAAGGGAAGTAACCAAAACGTTGTATTTGGTTTACCTCCCTTAAACTGTTTTAAATTGTCTTAATTGTTCATTAACCATTACTTTATACATAATTTAAAAGCAGTGTAAGGGAGGTAATTTAAATGATGTATTTGATTTATCTCCCTTACACTGCTTTAAATTATGTTTTGTACTAAAGTATTTGTCCATTAACCAGGACAACCTTGTTTTTCCCCCTTTTTTGCCCCTAATTCCTAAACGGTTTGAGCCATAACCCCCCAAAGTAAATCCTAACCATCCCTTTGTGGTATGGAAACTTGTAGTATAATTTCAGAGAGATCCATACACCATTCCACAGTTATTGTCTGGAAACTAGAAAATGCTTATTTTTGGCCCCTTTTTGGCCCCTAATTCCTTAACTGTTGGTACCATAACACCCAAAAACAATCCCAACCTTCCTTTTGTGGTATTGAACCTTATGGTAAAATTTCATAGAGATCCATTCACATTAACTAAAGTTAAGAGTGCGAAAACAAATGTGTCTTCGGACGATGACGCCGACGACGACGCCAACGTCATACCAATATACGACCACAAATTTTTTTTGCTGTCGTATAAAAACACCTTTCACAATCAGCTGTTGAAACTGGCAAAACAAGACCAATTGCTGCATACTTAGACAGACATGGATACAAAGTTCTAAGACTGGCAACTTTGTTCATTTCATTGTCTGCCAAAATATCATGTCTTTACATTCTTTCACTAACAGTGTCCTCAATTTGCTGATTTCTGCAGCAACAGCAAGTTGTTAAATAAAACTTTGAATGTCATCATTGCTTCACAGAGATTTTACAGGGAACAATAAAAAAAAAGTTTATTTGTGTTAGGGACGACATCAAAAGTTCAATGTAGGATAAAAAAAACTTAATTCACATAGTTTTTCACTGACCCCCCCCCCCTCTCTCTTAACTTACTTTGGGAAAAATTGATTGACCAATATAATAATAATAATAATAATAATAGTAATAATAAATTCTTTATTTAAAGAGGGTAAACTCAGTTAGTTACAATAAACTAATCTTCCCTGAGGCCCTCACATACAAATTACAATACAATCAAAAACAGATATTTACACATGATTAATTTACAGTCAAGTAGTTCAATGTAATATTATTAACATGATAAGATATAAAGCTGTTCAAGATGTACATGTAGTCAAAAAATCAAATAAAAATTAAAAAAATATACAAATACATTGTAGAAAACATAATCTTATCAGGACTGTGTTAAGTACTTCTTGATACTTTGTTTAAAAGTATAAGTGTTTTGAGCTTTACGCATTTTGTGTGGTAGTCCATTCCATAACACTGATCCAGAATAAACAAAAGATTTCTTAAATAGCTCAGCTTTTGGCTTAGGAACTATCAGATTACCTGGAGTGACACCTCTCAAGGAGTAAGGATTATTATCTGATTTCAGTTTAAACTTTTGAACTAGGTACATTGGTGCTTCCTTACGCATACATTTATATAGAAGTAAATATTTGTGGTATTTGATTCTATTGTCAACTGTCATCCACCCAAGTTCTTTAAATAAGGGGGCTGAGGAGGACAAAGGATCTGCATCTAGAATTAATCTTGCTGCCCTTTTTTGGAGTTTTAAAATTCTTGTTATCCCTTCATTTTTACATTCACCCCAAATAATACAGCAGTAGTCAATTAGGGGCAGAATATACCCATTGTAATATGTTTTCCTAGCATTTATATCTAAAAATTTCTTTATTTTAGAAAGAAGGTATATTCTGGATGATATATTAGCACAAACTTGGTCAATTTGATTTCTACAGTTAAGTGTGCTGTCAATTTTAATACCTAATAATTTTTCACATGAAGAATTTTGTAATACTTTTGAATTTATTATCAAGTTTGGTTGATAAGTCTGAATTGATAGTTTCTGCTTTGTTCCAGTAACCAAACATTTTGTTCTATTTGCATTAATGAACATGTTATATAATATGGATATATATGTAATATCGATTTTGGATAATCAAAACTTGCAGCAATTTTAACCCCCACCCCCAAACTATTTGATTTAAGTTTTTTTTTATCCTACATTGATCTTTTGATGTCGTCCCTTAATTACAGATGTCAATGAAGAATACCTGACATACGGATGACATATTTGGCAATTACCTGTTTGGAAGCTAACTGACATTTTATTTCATGACAATTAACTTTTTTTTTAAATACATTCCTGTCCGATTTATTTATAACGATTCATAATTGTAAAAATACTATCTTGCCGAAGTGAAAAAAAAAATATTTAGCCCCACTTGTGTAAAAAAAGGCAAATAAATCCTCTATGTGACCCATTGAATTAAAGATAGAACAACACTAGTTTATTAAAAACAATATTTTGCGCAAATAACTACATATGTTTTGAAAGTTTTTCCATCATTTCATAAGGTAGCAATAAACAGTGAGGAAAAAATGTTTAAATTATCCCTCATAAATTTTACCATCCCCTTTTCATTGCCTTCTTGCAATATTAAGCTTACTGTTTGTGTCATATATGTGCATATATATGTAATCAGAATCTTCCATAGATTTCATATCCAGTATATAAAATGGTAAAATATAATTTTTTTTTGGTGTAAACATGGCAACAATCTGCATTTTTTTGTTATAAAATATAGCAAAAAGGGGGGAAAAGATGTCACATATTTCCCCAAAATTTGACCAAAAAGTAGAATTTCAATCACTTCAAGTAATACCTTTTCTGAAACTGTTTACATATATCTTTCAATAAATCCAATGAAAATCATATGTCTTTCGTCTCATTTTTTTGTAAAATTGCGTCAAAAACTTCGTGTAGAAAAAAAGTGTTTGTAAACATTACATTAATTTCTGGACCGATGACCGGTCTAGCTATGAAAATACGGAGATTCAAACAGAAAATAGCCCAAAAAAAATGTGAAAAATAATCTTGATGATCTTATAAACCACCTTTGAAGGCTAAATTAGTACTCAGCTGTCTAAAAATGAATTTTATTACACAATAACTTTCATATTTGAAAAATCCACCGGGGCCAAAATGCGAAACCATACTCCTAACTGTGTATTGCTACCTAAGGCACGTCTTTTTCTTGGCCCGGTTGTGGTGATGTGTATTCTTTGATATAATCAATCAACCACAACTAATCTAAAAATAACTGATTGTTGTGACCAATCAAAAAATAGTTCATCGATGTAAATATACATTGATATAGCTGATGAAAAATCTGCGAAACTTTATTTAAAAAAAGTTTTGTTCATTCTCGATGAAATTACGTTAGTTTTATTTTATGATACCAGAGACTATACCAAATTTTAAATTTCTACTTTTAAAGATCACAGTAAAATAGCGATGTCAGCTAACTGGCAACTTCTATTATGTAACCGAAGTCTCGATGTGCAAATGTATAACCAACTAATCAAGAAGGTTGTAAAATCCCGGTACGCGCGACGGGATGCATCCAATTATCATTCGGATGAGTTTAAAACACCTGTGGAGTGTTGTTACTTGTCACTTCACTTTCAAAATATCGATAATAAATATTTTACACAGTTATAATTTTCACACATAGCGGGATGCATTGCGGCAATGATGAAAGCATGGCGGTCGAAATTTATGTGTAGCGGTATCGCAATGCTTGAATAGCTTAGGGAAAACACTGATTAACAAATGATCAGAGGGATCATTATTAATATTATGATAAGAACGAAGACATATACATATATAAAATTGAGAATGGAAATGGGGAATGTGTCAAAGAGACAACAACCCGACCATAGAACAGACAACAGCAGAAGGTCACCAACAGGTCTTCAATGCAGCGAGAAATTCCCGCACCCGGAGGCGTCCTTCAGCTGGCCCCTAAACAAATATATATACTAGTTCAGTGATAATGAACGCCATACTAAACTCCAAATTGTACACAAGAAACTAAAATTAAAAATAATACAAGACTAACAAAGGCTAGAGGCTCCTGACTTGGGACAGGCGCAAAAATGCGGCGGGGTTAAACATGTTTATGAGATCTCAACCCTCCCCCTATACCTCTAGCCAATGTAGAAAAGTAAACGCATAACAATACGCACATTAAAATTCAGTTCAAGAGAAGTCCGAGTCTGATGTCAGAAGATGTAACCAAAGAAAATAAACAAAATGACAATAATACATAAATAACAACAGACTACTAGCAGTTAACTGACATGCCAGCTCCAGACTTCAATTAAACTGATTGAAAGATTATGTCTTCATCATATGAATATCAGGCACAATCCTTCCCGTTAGGGGTTTAGTATCATACCATCATAACATATATGAGAAGAACATAACCCGTGTCATGCCAACAACTGGTTTTTAAATAAATGTGTTTAGTGCCGATGCAAAGACCCTATAAGTGAATCAATATTAACGCCAAAATATGCAATCTTTAATGACCTGACAACAGTATCGTAACTATATCCCTTCTTGATAAGTCTATTTAAAGGTTTTGTTAGTTTCAGAGGTGAATACTGACATTTTTGTGCTTTATAAAGAATATTTCCATAAAAAATTGGATGTGAAATACCTGAACGTATAAGAAGTCTGCATGTTGAGCTATATTTACGAATGATGTCCTTATACCGATGATAAAATTTAGTAAATGTTTTGACTAGTTTGTGATATCGAAAACCCTGGTGTAATAATTTTTCAGTAATACATAAATTTCTCTCGTTAAAATCTAAAACATTGTTACATACACGAGCGAATCGTACAAGTTGAGATATATAAACACCGTAAGATGGTGACAAGGGAACGTCACCATCTAAAAATGGATAATTAACGATAGGAAATGAAAAATCATCTCTTTTATCATATATTTTAGTATTAAGCTTTCCGTTAATGATATAGATATCAAGATCGAGGAAAGGGCAGTGGTCATTTTTAGTATTAGCTTTATTTAAAGTAAGTTCAACAGGATAAATTTCTTTAGTATACATACTGAAGTCGTCATTATTGAGAGCCAAAATATCATCCAAATATCTAAAAGTATTATTAAATTTGTGTATCAGATGTTGTTTCGATGGGTCTTTACTGATTTTTGTCATAAATTGTAACTCATAGCAATACAAAAAAAGGTCCGCAATAAGTGGTGCACAGTTAGTCCCCATTGGAATTCCGATAACCTGACGATATACGGAATCTCCAAAGCGAACAAAAATGTTATCTAGTAAAAATTCAAGGGCATATATAGTATCAAAGCATGTCCAATTGACATAGTTTTTTTGTTTATTGCTACTAAAAAATGACCTAAAAGAGTTTGAACATATATATTCACATTCTGACTTTTTAAATGCCCATTTAATTAGGCGTGTGAATTTTTTCTTAATGAGAATGTGAGGCAATGTGGTATATAGGGTAGAAAAATCAAAACTTTGAACAGATTCAAAATCACCAATATATGCATGCAATTTATCAAGTACTTCCAACGAGTTCTTGACACTCCAAAAGTAATTAATTCCACTATTTTCGAAGGCCTTATTTGAACAATTTATTATCAGGTTTTTGATTGTACCAAGTGTACTGGTAAGAAGAATAGACAATTTAGTAGTGGAACAATGGCTTGAAGACGAAATGAATCTATATTTGTAAGGTATTTTGTGTAGCTTCGGAAGCCAATACATAGTTGGGACTTTCATTGTATTTGGTTCTGCTTGTAAAGCGGTAGCTAAAAGTTTATGTTTGTTACAGATGTCGTTTTCTGAAAATGGAGTCAGTTGGAATGTTGGTGAATTGGTGATTTCTTTTTTCAGAACCTCAATGTAAAATTTACGTCAAACAATAATAATATTATTAGCAGCTTTATCGGCCGGGACAAAAACAAATTCCTTGGCTAGTTCTTTTAGTTTATGTTTGATACGAGAAATAGGTTTATTGTGGTTATTGTTAAGAGTAAAATGTTCTTTAAAATGTTGAATACGTATATCAACTATGTTCATTACTGATTTAAAAAAAGAGTCCAAAGATTTTTTGTCAGCTTTTTCCCGTTTTATCCATTTCAAACAGTAAGTATGGAGTGAGTCGTGGATGATATTACGACACTCATTCCAATTAATAATTGACGGGGGACGATATTTAGGTCCTTTACTGAGGAATGATTTTAACTCTCGGTCTTGAACGATGTTAAGATCTCCTGTTATAACATGGGAAATGGGTCCATAAATGTATTCGGAATTACTGCAATTACATGAAGTAGGTGTATTTTCACTGATATTAACATCTTTACACAATTGGCTATAATTAAACACAAATTTCCGGGTAGATTTCTTGTAAATATAACAAATAAGAGGGAGCTCAGTATTATCAAAATATCCCGGAATTTGTTCTTTAACAGAATGGTCGTTAAAAATACCGGCAATATTTACAAAATCAAAACCTTTATTGACATACTTAATTTTAATAAACTGTTTTTTATGATCTTCAGGGCGATCAATTTTAGGAAACAGTTTAGAATAACAATATGCCATTATAATTTGAACGATTTCATACTTAGGACTGCTATATGAAATTGTGTTGCAATCCTCTAAAATTTTATTTAACTTATTAACCGGTAATGAACAGAGCTTTGTTAACAGATAATGTCTGCCGTTGTTTTTTGAAATAGAAATTAGGTCCGAAATATTGGTATGATTGGTCCGAAATTTTCTTTGATTGCGATTTTTTCTACGACCATGAGAACGGTTTTTACGAACAGTTTTAGAAACTATATCCAAAATGTTAACAGAATCGGTTCTTGATATATTACCAATTCCCATGATATTATCATTAAGACCAAGAGGGTAGACTGTCTGTAATTTTTTAATCCAATTTAATTCAATTATTTTCCGCGATCGTACAAACTTTGAATGAGATTCACCAGGCTGCTTATTTACTACTTCTAAAGGTTGAACTGCTAAATATTTAAAAGGATGATTGTGCTTCTTAAGGTGTTGATAAATGATACTTTTGAATTTATTTGGTCTTTTAAAACGATACAGATATATATCTCAGATAAAAACAACAAGCTTCTTCACTTTTTAAATAACTATTATATCTTTTTTGGAATATTAAAAACTTCATATCTTATTAATAATCACCATTTTACGAATATTCTTTTACATGTACATGTAACATTCATTAATTACATGTAATGCACATTTTTATCAAGGTAAATAAATTTATGATTAAAATGTATTATTCCAATTGATTCTTAATATCTTTTTCTAGAAACAATTATATTTTCCTCTCTTTAAAACAATAGAAACCATGGCCGAAATGACTTTACAAAGTATGGCCGAACTTGCAGTATTGCGGAGGCGAATGTGTTTGAACTGGCAGTGTGGCCGAAACGTCCTGCATTGCTTTTTATGAATTAAATTTCCCAGCATCTATTACATATTTTTATTTATTTAAAGGAGTCTTTGGCATGATCACTGTTTATCTGTTATTTTCTTGCCTCATGGTCTGAATGAAATGATGATGAAATTGAAAAATAATACACTATGATTTTGTTTTCATTTGTTATTTTGAATTTCATATTTGCTGGTTTTACAATCAATGTACAACCCCCAAAAATGTAAAAGGGGAAATTTCAGCATACAAATGTTAAAAATAGAAAGAGATTGCAGATGCCTAAGTTATAGGACTATGGTCATATCATGTGGTAACTTTAGAACTATACACCGTATATACATGATATATGGGTTGGGACCTATTCCAAGTAATTATGTCTTGAATGGCTATTTTTCTTTTTTTTTTTCTTTGACGCCGTCGTAGGAAGGCGTCACAGAAAAAAAGCCTTTCAAGACGTTAATTATTTGGAATATAGTTGGACCCCAAAATGTAAAACTAAAGTCAAAGAAGACCTGAACAAAACCTGTAAAACAGTTGCTTTCTGGTAAGGATATTTACGTACAGTGTAAAGACCTATTCTTAGGAAAGCAAAGTATAGTTGCATGCTTTCGCACATTCTTCTTTTTTGCAAATAAAAAGATAAGATGATGTATGTTCTAACTTAGTTGTCTTTACATTCTCCTTGGAATTTAACCGGACATTCTTTGTGCATTATAAAATTGAAATCATTTCCGGACTAGACTACCTATACGGGCTCAATTTCCGAAGCAAGGTTGTCGGCTCTCCGAACTTTCCCGAAGTGCTGCGTTTTTGATTGCCGAGTTTATGAGCTTCGGTCCTTGCTTGGAAGTTGATACGGTCCGGCACTAGTTTAAAAAAAGAGGGACGAAAGATACCAGAGGGACAGTCAAACTCACAGATCGAAAACAAACTGACAATGCCATGGCCAAAAATAAAAAGACAAACAGACAAATAACTGTGACAATTAAATGTTTGAAGTTCTTAAGAGTGTAGCGAAGTAGCAAAGTAGTAAAGTTAGCAACAATATAGCTAACTAGCTAATCTTCCATGAATCCATCAAATAAGACATATATTTAAAATAAATAAATATATATTGAACAAATCTACACTATATACGGTTTGTGGAATCTGAAAGTCAATGTTTCAATGGTTGGCTTGTCAGTTATGCAGGGAAACTGTATACTTACAATTTATTATGTCCAAAGTTTTAAGAATGATGTGTATACAAATCCATTTCGTATAGATTATATACGCTGTATATTGTTTGATGTTATACTTGACAGATACTTCATATCAAGCATATTGACAATAAGATTTGATTTAAATTTGAATACTTTTCTTTAAAAACTGCCAGGTTAGTAAAGAATTTTATCGAGATTAAGGTTGAATAGAATCAATTAAAAGTTCAAAAAATTTAACATTTTTATTGCTTATAATCAATTTATATCATTTTCGTCACAGTGAATTTATCTTTAAAAAAAGTATTATTAGCTATATGTTATATTTAAAGCAACATCGATGCTGTTAACCAGTCAATCTGACTTCATCGCAAAACACCCGACATCTATACAGTATAATAATAAGAATAGAATGAGAATATTTTATTTTCCAATTAAAGGGCCCTATAAAGAGCTTTTATCATATTGCATACAGATACATAAGATTGGACATCAATTGATAAATATGAAAGAAAACAACACAGTTTTACAATAACTGTTATATAAGGCCAGGACAGTTTACAAATAAGGAGATGTGATGTGATTGCCAATGAGACCACTATTCATATGAGTTTTTAGATAGGTTATAATCAAAGTAACATCGATCTAAAAGGCTAAGATATTTGAGGCGGTGTTTGCATTTATAGGTGCTTTAACTTTTTCACTTGATTGGTCCGAATTTATGATTGTACAAATAAAATGTTGACAAATCATTTTGAAGCAACAGTTATATTTTCTCCATATAAAACAATGTTAACTTCCTGATGAGTGTTATTGTTGAGTTTTATTAGTCAATAATACTTATTTTCTGGTCAATGTCAGAGAACAGTATCCCCGCAAACCGACCCCTAATTCTTGTGTATATGAGCATAACAACTGTCATAGTTTGGACGTTGGTGTATTTCCAGAAAAAAAAACTGCATTCAAGTTAGATATACCATCGTATTAGTGGGAGAAGATCTCTTCTTCTTCTTTTATTGAACAACTACGAGATAAGGACACACTGTATTTGTCACCATCAGAAAGTACTAGATAGCTATTTTTCATCTGTCCTCAAAACAAAGAAACAGTACCTGCATGTCACATATGACATATGTGAGGAATACACCTTTCAACTCAGCACCGAATATTACTGTGACAGAAAGTGATGAGTGGATTGGACCAACTGATAGTCCTAAAACTGCTGAGTTGGTTGATCTTCAGCAGTTTTACTACGGCACTATCACCACTATCACAAAGTGATAAAACTGCAGTGCTGAGTGAATTGAACCCTCCCAACCATAGCTCTTGGTATCTATCCGATCTTAACAGTGCTCTTCCAAACGTCGATTGGCCGAGTAGAGACACAACGAGATTACCAGATATCAATATTTGCCACACCACTGATTTAAAAAAAAGAAGCCAAAGCCAATGCATCAAACTACTGTTCTGTATCGTAAACATTAGTTAGCTGTACTGTTTTAAAGCAGACGATTCACAGCCTAGTTATCAGACACATATAAAATAACAGCATTTTAGCCGACATGGGTTCAGGACGTCACAATTATGGGAAAGCCAACTCATCAACACGATTGATTACATATAAAAAAACATGAATCCCAGACAACAGATAGATTTCATCTTGTTGACTTCAGTAAAGTTTTAGAAAAGGTTCTACACAAAAAACTTGCAAGTAATTAAGGTATATCGCTACGGTGTTATAGAGGTAACACCCTGCAGTGGATTAAGAGTGTCTCAATGTAGGCAAATGGCGGCAAGTTGTAGTTGTTTGTGCGTCATCTAACCGAGTTTCTGTAGTACCTTTAAACCCAAAGAGAAATGTACTTAGACCTGTACTGTTCGTAGTCTACAGTAACGAAACAACATCCAGAGTCTAGTCCATCAACAGGTCAGCATTGTCAGAGGAGAAAATGATGCTGTAACGTATTGACACTGATAGTGATAATCAGACTTAGTTGAGTTTCGAATCAGAAAAGTGTGATGGTATTTTAATCTCTAACAAGTGCAAAATCATCAATACGTATAACTCCATCCATGGCCACATACAACAGATGAAACACCGAGCTAATTACTAAGTAGGTGTTACCAGTTCAGTTTGGATCCACACATTTGTACAATAATAAATAACCCCACCAACACCTTACGGTTTCTTTGCATAACAACCAGCGATTACCAAAAAAGAATTACAGAAGCCAGCTTAAACAGTATATGAACTAATGCTTACAGCTTGAAAATGTAACTACTGTCCGAAATCATCCCAACTAGCAGCATGCCACTTTCAAAGAATATGCGACGCTGTTCATTCTGCTTCATCATTGGCGACTACACGAGAGAAAAAGAGAAAGGAAGAGTGCAGCGAAAGGTCCATGCTAAACCAACTACAATTAGACAGTACAGTCTAGTGGAAAGAAAACAGTGAAATTTACCGAGATTTCAACACATAACGCAGATGACATTTAGACTAAGCCTCGCCCCATATTATACGTAAGAGGACATTACGATAAAGCCTTACCACATATTATAGGGAAAGAAAACATTAAGACTAAGCCTTACCACATATTATAGGGAAGAGGACATTAAGACTAAGCTTCACCACATATTATAGGGAAGAGAACATTAAGATTTAGCCTCACCACATATTATAGGGAAGAGGACATTAAGACTAAGCCTCACAACATATCATAGGGAAAGAGGACATTAAGACTAAGCCTTACCACATATTATAGGGAAGAGGACATTAAGACTAAGCCTTACCATATATTAAAGGGAAGAGGACATTAAGACTAAGCCTTACCACATATTATAAGGAAGAGGACTTTCAGACTAACCCTTACCACATATTATAGGTAAGAGGACATTACGACTAACCCTTACCACATATTATAGGGAAGAGGACATTAAGACTAAGCCTCGCCCCATATTATACGTAAGAGGACATTACGATAAAGCCTTACCACATATTATAGGGAAAGAAAACATTAAGACTAAGCCTTACCACATATTATAGGGAAGAGGACATTAAGACTAAGCTTCACCACATATTATAGGGAAGAGAACATTAAGATTTAGCCTCACCACATATTATAGGGAAGAGGACATTAAGACTAAGCCTCACAACATATCATAGGGAAAGAGGACATTAAGACTAAGCCTTACCACATATTATAGGGAAGAGGACATTAAGACTAAGCCTTACCATATATTAAAGGGAAGAGAACATTAAGACTAAGCCTTACCACATATTATAAGGAAGAGGACTTTCAGACTAACCCTTACCACATATTATAGGTAAGAGGACATTACGACTAACCCTTACCACATATTATAGGGAAGAGGACATTAAGACTAAGCCTTACCACATATTATAGGGAAGAGGACACTAAGACTAAGCCTCACCACATATCATAGGGAAGAGGACATTAAGACTAAGCCTTACCACATATTATAGGTAAAAGGACATTAAGACTAAGCCTCACCCGATATTATATGGAAGAGGATATTAAGACTAAGCCTTACCACATATTATAGGGAAGAGGACATTAAGACTAAGCCTTACCACATATTATCGGGAAGAGGACATTAGGACTTAACCTTACCACATATTATAGGGAAGAGGACTTAGACTAAGCCTCACCACATATCATAGGACATTAAGACTTAGCCTTACCACAGATGGCAGGGAATAGGACATTAAGACTTAGCCTTACCACATATCATAGGGAAAGAGGACATTAAGACTAAGCCTTACCACATATTATAGGGAAGAGGACATTAAGACTAAGCATCCCCTGATATTATATGGAGGAGGATATTAAGACTTAGCCTTACCACATAGTATATGGAAGAGGACATTAAGACTTAGCCTTACCACAGATGACAGGAAATAGGACATTAAGACTTAGCCTTACCATAGATTATAGGGAAGAGGACATTATGACTTAGCCATACCATAGATTATAGGGAAGAGGACATTAAGACTTAGCCTTACCACAGATGATAGGAAATATGACATTAAGACTTAGCTTGATTACAGATGCTAGGGAAGATGACATTAAGACTTAGCCTTACCACAGATGATAGGAAATATGACATTAAGACTTAGCCTGATCACAGATGATAGGGAATAGGACATTAAGACTTAACCTGATCACAGTTGATAGGGAAGATGACATTAAGACTTAGCCTTATCACAGATTATATGGAAGAGGACATTAAGACTTAGCCTTACCACATATAATAGGGAACAGGACATTAAGACTTAGCCTTACCACACATAATATGGAAGAGGACATTAAGACTAAGCCTTACCACATATTATAGGGAAGAGGACATTAAGACTTAGCCTTACCATAGATAATACGGAAGAAGGCATTAAGACTAAGCCTTACCATAGATAATAGGGAAGAGGACATTAAGACTTAGCCTTACCATAGATAATAGGGAAGAGGACATTAAGACATAGCCTTACCATAGGTTATAGGGACGACGACAATACAACTTAGCCTTACCACAGATCAAATGGAAGAGGCCATTACTATTTAGCCTCAACAGATTATATGGAAGAGGACATTAAGACTAAGCCTTTCCACATATTATATAGAAGAGGACATAAGGACTTACCCTCCAACATATTATATAGAAGAGGACATTAAGACTAAAAGAGGGACGAAAGATACCAGAGGGACAGTCAAACTCATAGATTGAAAACAAACTGACAACGCCATGGCCAAAAATAAAAAGACAAACAGACAAATAATAGTACAGATGACACAACATAGAAAACTAGACTAAGCAACACGAACCTCACCAAAAACTGGGGTTGATCTCAGGTGCTCTAGAAGGGTAAGCAGATCCTGCTCCACATGTGGCACCCGTCGTGTTGCTTATGTTATTACAAATCCAGTAATTAGTCTAATTGGGTAGGTCACATTCATGAAAAGGGAAGGGTATTATAGTTACGACATAAGGAACATATCCGATATCATCTGTGAAATAGGTATTCCATAACGGTCATCCAACTCTTGATGGCGTCCGTAAAATTTACGAAGGGATGATTTCAACTTCACCATTTGGAACTCTTGGTTTAATTGCTTCCTTGTGAGCAGCAATCCTCTATCAAGGAAATCATGATAGGAAATGCAACCCGGGAATATTGTATCAATTGGGAGATATATACTCCGTATGCAGGTGCTGCTGGAATGTTGCTACATAGAAATGGAAAGTTCACAATTGGGAAGCTGAAATCATCTCTTTTGTCGTAAAGTTTTGTTTTCAACCGACCCTCATTGTCAATTTCTAGATGTAAGTCAAGATATGAGGCAGACTTAACTGTATCTGTAGTATCTTTTATTTCTAGTTCGATGGGATAGATTCGTTCAACATAGTCACCAAATTTTTTATTATTTAGTGGGAGAGCATCATCTATATAGCGTAACATAAAGTTAAAGGATATTGCTAACTTCTTATCTTTCTTCCTAAGAAGTTCCTGTATGAAGCCTCAGTACACATTATATGGAAGAGGACATTAAGACTAAGCCTCAGTACATATCATAGGGAAGAGGGCATTAAGACTAAGCCTTACCACAGATTATATGGAAGAGGACATTACAACTTAGCCTTACCACAGATTATGTTGAAGAGTCCATTACGATTTAGCCATCTATGAGTTTTTACAATCGCTGGGTGGATGCCACTGATGGTGGAGGTTTTCTGCACGAGTGTATCACCAGCTCAGTTGTCAGCACTTGTGTTGACATGAATGATCATTGATATGGTCATATTTATAAATTAACTTTTTACAAAACTGAATTTTTCGAAATACTAAGGATTTTTTACCCCAGGAATAGATTACCTTAGCTCTATTTGGCAAAACCTACCTGAATTTTGGGTCATCAATGCTCTTCAACTTCTTTCTTTATTTGGCTTTTTTTAATTCGAGCATCACTCATGAGTCTATTGTGGACATGTCTAGTGTACAAAATTTTATGCCTGGTACCACATATTATAGGGAACAGTTTTATATATATATTTTGATATACAATTGAATGGTTCATAGAGTTTTAAGCTGTGTTGAGCAATATTTGCAAAATATCATTTCCTTATGTATATAAGTAATTAATGGCACCCAACGACTAGTCTTTTTAGTGTTTCCTGTATAATTTTCTTCAACATTTTGCACCAAAAAAATTCTTACATGTATCTTATTTTACCATTTATGTGGTCCCCTTGCACACATTACCTTCATATATGATGCTTGTTAATGACCTTTTACACACATGAAAGATTATGGTCAGGTCTATTATCTCCCGTTATTTTCCCCTAGCTGTAGTTGATGTCTCTACAGCATGTAGTAAAGTCTCACATTTGACCTTACTTTAAAACTTCATATATATATATATATATAAATATCGACATAACAACAGAATTCTACTGTTTATTCATTAATCTATGGTAAAATCCAGTGTTCAACAAAAACAATAAAATGATCAGAAAATAATGTAACATGTTTACAGCATTTTTGGATGGTTTTTACATAATCACAGTTTTTACATTTTACACATAATAAATACCACATAGTATAGTATTACAAAAATTATATACTTGGATCCAAATATATGTGTAGCTGACACCTATGTTGTCCTGGTTAATGTACATATATTTTAGTTATGTTCACCAAATTACTTACATTGCACTAGAGAACATAGAAAACTATAAACTTTGCGATAGTGGATAGTTTTTTGGACTTCTGAAAATCACTATACTTTCACTTTAACCAATGTTCCAAGAACTCTTTTTTATTATAATTTATATCAAACTTTCTCTATCTGAACTTCATAATGGTTGCAGCAAGTTCTGATTATTGTTAGGGTTATTAACCAAATATTCTCGGAAAATATCTTGTATTTTATTTTTACCCAATGTTTGGTAGCATTATTGAATTTTAGTCCAATTTCTATTTTTAATAATGCTGGAATCCATTTTTTTTTTTTATTTTGGTCGCACTTGAGGTCATCACAAATAATTCTTTAATGAAAATAATCAATATATCATCTTCCCATATTTCAGGCAGCAAAATGACCTTTAATGGGTTTTACAGGATTTTTTAATTAATTTTTTGTATTGATTTTGACCACCTGATGATCTAGTTTAAGAACATCCAGTGTTTTAAAATAAACCATTTTTTTTTTAAAACTTCCTGCCAGTCACAGACAAAGAATGACCAGTAGAGAGATATTTCACAATTGCCCTTTAGATCATGTGAGGTCAAACAAATTTTCTACTTTTCAATAATAATATTAATGAAAAAATGTTTCTCTCAAAACACATTTTAATTTCAAATAAAGAGATAGATGACATGTATTTCTCTGAAAAGAAAATTAAAGTTCAAATAGTTTTGATGCTTAACCCCCCCCCCCCCCCCCCCCACTCCTTTCTCATAATCTTTGCCCTCTTTACAGCCAAGTCCAATTATTTCAGTCATGTGCTAAGTATGTACTTTTCATTGACCTAATACAATGCAATGACTGTCAGACTTATACATGCAGGACAAACAATCTTATCAGAAATGATTGTTGTAAAGCAGGAAATGGAAATTCAAAGATCAAAATTCTTGAATTGGTCAAAATCATTTTTTCCTACTGAACTTGTTTATAAAAAATAATTAATGATACATTTATAAATGCTGGCTAAACAGCCCTTTTTCAAGGCATGTAATGCCTAGACATCATGAGAAGACCTGAACTATTTTAGAATGAAACAGTCAAAACAATAAATTCTACATAAATAGCACAGATTATATCCCTCCACTAAATTCTAACAAAACATATAAAAGCATAATAAATACTATGTTCAACTAAAAAATATAAATGAGAAAAGTTAACAATCAAATAAATAAAGTAAAAAGTAATATTGTCAACTAAGATACATGTAAAATATTAATACAAATCAAAGCTTTTAGAATGAAACTGCTGTGTTTTGTGTTTATTAACATGGAGAAATAGTATTTTTCTAAACTTCTTAAATCTAAAAAAAAAATGTATTTGAACTTCACATTGGTTCATTAAGGATGAAATTTTATCCATATCAGACGATGTACTTTTATTATGCATATATTAGTAAAATGAGATGTGGAATAAATAAATATTCCTGAGACAGCAGCCAAACAAAATTTTACTAAAAATCCACAATTAACTATTACTTTGTTATATTTCATCATTATTATTCATTATACTGGCATGTACCCAAATTATTGATTGTAGTTTGTTAAGCATTAAACTCTGTATCTTATAAATTAGTACAAAACATTTAAACTATTTAAAATTTACTTTTAATATTGATGAATAGATTTGTCATGATGTTCATAAATTACAATAGCTGTTTATTATTTAATCAGAAGTTCATCAATATTTTGTATTGACTAAATTATCTTAATTGTTGTATATTTTTTTTATATATATCTTTTTAAAAAAAATTTTTATGTCAATTTGTTTGTACTACAAAGATCATTCTGAGACAATATTTTTCAACTAAACAGGGATAACTATAGCTGACTTTTGGACTATCTGAGCTAATAACATAAGTTATTTAAAGATATTGAACCAGATGATTGTAATTATTTTTCTTTCAGAAGATCACCTAAAACACATCAGTTTTTTTCCTTATGCTTTGTAAATTCTTGACAAAATAATTGCGATAAAATAAATATAAACTGAACACAAAAAATATTGCAAACTTCCTAACCTTAATCTCAGTTTTGAGTTTTAACATTTAAACTGCAATCTTTAAAATAAACCATTGGGCAATCTAAATATATCTATGTTTATTTCACTTTATGTTTTTAATTTAACTTATCTTGTAAATAGATGTATAGACAGATTTTACACAATTTGGGTTTACTGATTTATGTTAATCATTAATGAAAAATATAATACAAAGGCTCCCCTCATATAAAATCCCTTCTTGAGAACCATCTCATTTTATGGTCTTGTTTGTTGTACATAATGGTAGTGTTTTCTCTGTTATTGAATCTAGCACCAGAGGTAACATTTTCTTAGCTTAAAAAAGGCGGTCCTCTATGAAGGAGGGTGGAAACAGAATTTCAAGCTATAATGAAATAAATAAACTTAAGAAAAAAAGAAGAAAAGCAACATTTCTTATTGTTTTTGATAAAAGCCTGTTATGGTCTGAATTCCATAGTAACCATTATCCTTTCAATATATATTTTCTTGTTACCAAAATATAGGTAATTTTATTCCGCACATTTCCCCCAAAATTGAGACAGTTTATCATAGTAATCTTTATAAAAATAAATGGTTTATGCATTAGTAATACTTTATTAGCTTACAAAATATGAAATTAGTGAATATTAAATTATATTTGTCATGTAATGCGTAACAGAGTAGTATGGATTCATTTGTTGTCATGGAAACTTGATTTTGTGGTTTCAACTATTTTTGCATACAAGCCTATAGAAAACTTGTATTTTTTTAACCATTTAAAATTCATTGTTAATGTTCATCCCCCAAAGGAAATAAGTACCCCACAAATTATAGTGAATCCACAGTATTAAGATTTATATGGAAAATAAATGTATATCACAGTAAGCAAAATATCTCTATAACAAGTTTGTGACTCACTATATATATAACAAAGTTAAAAGAAAGTGCAATTTATCTTACACTATATTTCCGAAAAATATGATTACAAAAATATTTTCTATTTAAGATACCGCATTTGAAACCATTAAGTTTGATCAAATGAGTCCTAAGAGCCAGCCAATAAATTATGTCAGTGTGAATCAGAATTGGAAAAAATAAATTAACAAATAATGTCTTATTACTTTTACTTCGTTTCGATCTTCCATACAAATGTCAAATCATGTATGAAAGTGGAAACAACTTTTTGACAAAATCAAAACATGTGAGTACAAAAGAACAAAAAATACTTCTAATGTTAATTAATGTATCAGTCTTTATTCTCTTTTTCTGCTCACATGATATCATCCCTGTATACATAATACATTGTACAGTAGTCTATCTTTACCAGCCTATTTATTTCTAGTCCTAACACTTCCATGTCTTCAGTATTGTAACCAGTATTTGCTTTCTGAAATGAATCTCTCTGCACTTGTTCAACTATCAAATCCATTCTGTTTATGCCATTTTCTTTTGTTTTCATCTGTATCTTCTCACAACCTTTATATATATAAAAAAAAAAAAAAAAAAAAAAAATTTTAACTAGTTTTAAAATTTAAGCCCCTTTTTAATTTGCCTCCAAAATTCAATGAGTTTCCCTTCAGCCGACACAAATTATTTCATTTTTGACAAGTACACTTTACAAAGTTATATTAAAAAGATCTTAACCATTTGCCAAATAATGATGACCTGCGACCTGTAAATTCTCTCCCATCATAGATATGATTTCACTATCATGTTGGAGTAAACAAGCAAAGTTTTCTAATGTTACTAAATTGAACAAAAATATGAAAATAATGAAAATAAGATGGCCGAAATGACCAGTGAAGATCCTACAAATGTAAGCATTTACTTGGTTGCTATAAAACTTACAATGACTTGGTACTGACCTTAAAGCTATGAATAGAATGTCAACACACTGCTCTGATTACCACGTAACAACAATATCGGTGGCATTCCTGTTGTCAAAACATCCAACCATGCCATGTACAATCCTGCTGGACAGGTACCTTTCCTAGGCATTGGTAAAGTCCTACAGAAAATAGCAAATCATTTTACACAAATAAAGAAACAAATGTATTAACTAATACATCAAACAATATGGAAAGTAGGCAAAATGTGTGACATACAATTTGTTATTTGGTTTGTCCTTTTTAAGACCTCAAGTTTTTTTAAGCTCAAGCCAATTTGAGATGAAGAATGGCAATAAATATTCCTTACGATAACTGGTCAATTACCTTTTACCTTCTACTCAACTTATCTTGTAAGTTTTCTTTTTTAATTCTGTTTGCTTTCATGTTAGTTTAATTTTCAAATTCTTCTTTATTTTAATCCTATTTATTGATTTGACTAGTGGAAATCCTAGACATTGTTGACAATACTTTAATGATAGAACTACACTTAATACATTGAATTCAATGCACAAATGCTGTAAGATTTAGATATGACTAGAGGAAATCCTGGACATTGTTGAATGTTTTACAAGATCTTTTGCTTCCTGTGGTTTAAAATCATTTTGAATATGATTGTACCTTGATATCCTATTATCTTTTAAGAAATAAATGGAGAATGTGTCTATAGGACACAGATGATGCCCCCACTTCCATGTAACATTATAAAGAGTCATAACTCGAGAACGGTAAAAGTGACGCCACCCAACTTGGAACTTGATCTGTGTTTTGTGGTAATAAGCATTGCATATAAGTTTTAAAACATTTGGTTGAGGCAAACTAAAGTTTATAGAACGGAAACCAATTTTGGGTGTACGTACAGACGTACAAGGTGACGTCTAGGGCATAATAAACAACTACCTGGAAATACCAAGGGAGTTTCCCCTTCCTTTATATTTTTTTTTCAAGATTTGTGTGCATAAACAGGATTATTTTTTCAGTGTCCAGCTTGGAAAATTATTATTGTGCATATAGCATCCCATATTCTGATCATACATAGATAAATAACTTACATTACAATCAAAGACGCTTCTGATGATTTGATCTTCAAAAGCTCGCTCAATCTAACATTTCTCTGCGTCTACAATAAAACCAAACACAAATTTTGTATTATTTTTGTCAAGATAATTCTTGTTATTATTATTATATATGCATTATATCAGTATTTAATTAAAACAACTTTAAAGTTATAGTTTGATATGGTTCTACTATCATACAATAATTACTTAATTACTAAGTCAAACTCATTCTTCAGGTTAAATACAGTTAATATTTTCAATTTCAAAAACATTAGACCTCCTGAACATGACATTTTTTATTCCCTGTATAGTAATCAGAATTTCAACTTTCTATGAGTTATACATTTGTATGAACATAGTCATCATTTATTGGAAAACTTATACTGTTTTCTAAATGAACATATAATATTACCTTTTCTTTCAATAAAATTAAATCCTCCTCTGAAACTTTCCATGGAAACTGTTCTTTAGTCTCTCCATTATCCTCATCTAACATCCAACCTTCCAACAAACTTTCAAAAGACTTCATACTGTAGAAGAAGAAACAAAATACCTTAGATTACTGAAGCAATTTCCTTTAAAAGAGAAGTAATCTTAATGTTGTATATGAGAATTGTATAGGGGTAATACAAACAAAACAGAAACATCCCCTATGTTCATGGAAAAATAGTGCAAAATCATAAATATTACTGACTGTATAAAATAGACATTTCATTGCTAAACATTTGGGTCTATCTAGTAAAAATCATTTCAGAAAATCGAACTAAAAGCAAAACATGAAAATTTTGTTAAATCAACTTCCTTTTGGTTTTTTTTTCTACTATGCCAAGAAATGAAGCGGTTATTTTAACAGGAATTTTTTAGGTGGAATTTTATTTTTTAAAGTGTTTAATTTTACAAAGAGAAATGATAAAAAAAAATTGTTTTGAGCCTACAGAACTCATCTAAATTCAAACTCAAAGTTTCAGTAGTCCCACTTTTATAAGATCACCTTATTTGTACATTGAAAGCAGTCTTTCTCCAAGTTTTTATTTACTTCCATGCATTTTGTAACTTGATAAAATAAACAAAATAATAAAGTTGATCTACATGGAGCTTAGCACTAAGTTCCAATTCATTGTTATTTGTAGTTGCTGTGAAAAATGTGATTTACTACTATGAAATTTGATCAGATTTATAAAACACTCTTGACCTTTCAAGGAAATACAAAAATTCATCAAACAGGAAATTTATATGCAATTGATTGTACCTTTTCTCACTTGGTTTACGTCCTATTTCTGGCAAAACATACATTTCTTTGCAATCTATTCTGAATTTACTCAATAGTGTTGCTAGCCTGTAAATCAAAAAAATTGTCATATATAGTATCTTCATGAACATTACTCCTGTACACCTTCACACACTTCTAGGGAGATTTTCTTAACAGAGCCTTTTCTCGACCTTTGAAAAGGAATTCCCTAATGGGACAAGAAAATCTCCCCCCCCCCAGATAACTTCCCCTAATGAACAATATGTTTTCCTTTCCAGCAAGAAATTAACAGGTTTTTATGCTACAGGCATTTATTGCCCGAAAATTAGTTTTTCATATTTGGCTTAAAATTTTCTTCTTTGGAAAATTATTTTCTAATAGATATAAATCATTAGGCAAACAATCATTACTCCATCTGTTGAAAAAGTAACTAATTATATTTTATATCTCCTTTATGAGAAGTAATCTTAATGTTGTATATGAGAATTGTATAGGGGGAATACAAACTAAACAGAAACAACCTCTATGTTGATGGGAAGATAGTACAAAATCATAAATATTACTGATCTGCAGTATTGTATAAAATAGACATTTCATTGCTAAACATTTAAATTTATTTTTTCAATTTTTTTCACATGATTTTTTTTCTGTTATTTATGAACCAGAATTTTCATGTGTAAAAAAGGGGAAGAAAGTCTTACCTTGCACGTAAAAAATAAGTTTGTTTTGCAAAAACTTCAAAGATAAAGTATAATTTTGGTGTAGCCTTAAATACTTTTTTATTTAAGTTGTGAGGATTTTCACTTATATTTGAATAATGAACTTACTGTCTCTGTTCTCTATCAATCTCTCCTCTCTTTGTCCCTGCTGTAAATATTCTCAGTTTACAGTTACTCCATTGTTTCTGTGTAGTCAGAATGTATGGTAACAGTAATGTCAAACCTGGCAAAAAACAAACAATTTTCAGTTACAACATTGACACTGTGTGGTTAGAATTGTATTAATAATATCACATCTGAGAAAAAACAGACATCAATCAATTTTGATTCACTATATTACACATTCTTTTCAATTTAAAGTTTAGGAGTGGTCTACCTAATTTTATAAGCACTAGACAAAAAATTATATATACTTATTACTTTCTTGCTTTTTGTGTAAACTATGACTAAATTTTCGATTCATTCCAACCCAAGGCACTACAAAGCAAGCTGCAAATTATTTTTATTATTCCATGTGGTGACTGCCAAAACGTTAATCAACCTCCATTTTAGGGTCAATGACATCCGTAAAAGTTTCAAGATATCTGTTCTAGCAGTACTTCAAATTGACTTTGAGAACTTGAAAAAAAAAAAAAAGAAAGCGTAAAAAACTAATTATGATCTGCATTTTAAGGTCATTTTTTAAATTATTTTTTTTCGGTACCTTTTACAATCCCTTTATGAATGATGACATTGTTAAAAGTTCCAATTTTTTTCATATAAGTAAATGTTTGTGACCACACTTCTTGAATGATAAATGTTTACCCCTCAAAGTGGTACTTATTCTATTTTTACAATCCATGACATTTTGTTGATTGGATGTATTTAACATTTTTTGGATAAAAATCACAAGCAAAATTTCAGCTTTAGTGTATAGATACACCTCAGCCTTTTATCTTTTGCTTAACTTAGCAGATTGACTAAAAGAACATACCTCCATCATCAAACAGCCACCAAACATCTATGGTTCCTTTCCTAATCTTTTTTCCACCAAACCTTTCTGACAGCTGATCTAAAGGAGATGCAGAGTCATCCTTCTCCATGTCTCTATTAGGTGTAGAAGCATGAGTCCCCACTTCCCCATTGGTGGATGCTGTACTATAACGACGTAACATGGTAGGTGATCCCTCAGGAATGTTCAGAGTTTTATCTCTTTCCTGATCATTTTCGTCTTCATCTTCATCTTAAAAAAAAAAAAAAAAAGAAAATGAGTCAATATCCCTAATGTGCCTCAAATTGAATTTGATGAGCAGAGGAACTGTGTTATAAAGGTGTAAAAACTATGGAGTCATTGAATGCATGCAAATAACTGAATTTCCAAAGAACTGTTAGTGTAAAAATAAGGATTCTTAACCTTGAGAAACAGCATCATAAATGGCTTTTCAAAGGTATGAAAAATTGTGGAAAATTTATTCTCACTTCATACCCCAAAAAATTAACCACATTGTGACAATGTCTCGGCTTTAAACAAGCATTTATACATATTAAAATTTCAATATGGGCAGAGGAATTGAAAAAAATGCTATCATGATATTGATCCCAAAAATAAGATTATTTCTTATGAAGTAAGAATCTTGTAATCTAATTGGTGAATTACCTGGGTGTAAATAGCACCTCATCCCAGCTAAAATATTTACAACCAGGACCCATATACCCTTTACTGGGTTGTAGTACTTGTAAACAGCTATCAAAGGTTTTCTTCACCTTACTAAAGAGATCCACACTGTAATATTGTATTTTTGAAGATATATTTCCATTTTATATATAAAACAAGACCAATACTGTGTCTAGACCTGCTTCGTTGCATGCAATTGATTGAGGTAAGATGTATACTGAAGCATAATTGATTGTTCCCTAAAATCATTAAAGCCAATAAAATTTCCTTATACAATGAGTGTTGTAAATTTCAAACTATTGGCAAACAGGAAGTGGCTGCACGGCAGATATAAAATTCAATAAAAAAACTACAGCTTAACATTATCAAGCTGCAGACCAAGTATAAGATCATCTCCTTTCAAAGAAGCCAAGAAAACTTTTTAGAAAGTTTTCTTCCCAAGGTGACTTCATAAGGGACAGAAGGACTTACAGACTAACGGACAGTGTCAAGCAGTTACAAGACCTGTTATTGCCATTGGCAATGCATGTAAAAATAAGGAAATGTGTAATAATAGTTAGGAATGTGATAACAAAGGAAAAGGATGTAAACAACTTAAAAGAACTGTACAACCTTCAACAATAAGCAAAACATATACCATACAGAAACCTATAAAAGGTCCTGGCATGACAAAATGTGTAACCTATCAAAAGAGAAAAAAAAGCCCAGACTTATTACCATTTAAGTTGACTTCTTCCTCTTGCTCTTGCTTTGTACAATCACCACTTTCATCAACAAGAAATCCTTCCTTTACTCTTAGTATAGCCATTCCCATCTGCAGGTCAAAAGCATCACTGAAACACAAAATATTGTTGTATTCAATTTTTAACAGAAATGTAAATTAATCTTTATAAATCATATTATCTACTGAAATTTATTACATGCATAAAACTTGAAAAGGAATAACTTTTAAATATAATAACTAAAATTGAGTGTTGGATGTTATACTGAATTTTTTACGACTTGTGTGCCTTTTTGTTTAACCAGTTTTTGCAAAAAGAAAACAATGGAGTAAAAGATTTTAACAGCTTATCCAACATAACAGGATGGGTCATAAATTAAGAGTGCCCATCAGGATTATATAAATATTTAAGTAAATTTAATAAAATGTAAAACATTTTTAAGTAAACTAAAGAGGAATTTTTAAAAAGAACATACCACTGTTTTTAATAGTAAATTTTCACCTAAAAAGCAGATGAGATTATATCATTTAATGTTTATCCTTTATAAGCAAAATTCTTAATTGTACTGTTTAGGGTTAGGGTTAGCTCTACGTTAGCTCTGTGAATGTCTTGCATTCATCTGTGTTCAATGAATTTATTGTCATTTTCATATATTGCATTCATTCATAAATCCTTAATTAGAATAAATACAATTATTTAAAACTCATAACTAGCAAATATACAAAATGAAACTGATCAATCAACTTACTGAAATACATTAAAGTATTCCTCAACTAGACGTTGGTCTTCTTTCGTCCTCCAACCTGACATAAAACCCATCATCACTACATTAGGTCGCAGTTTACCACATCCTGTGTTCTGCGAATATATTCAAAATATGTTACATAAAAAGAATCCCCACTTCCCCATGAACATATATATATTTCACCATATTCTTGATACTTAAATATGTTCAACACAAAACCACCAATAGAAATATATATGCAAGTACCTTCAAAGGCTGGCAGATAACTTATTTCTGACACAGCCCTAAACATAAACCTCTTGAACAGGCTGTGATAATAAATTTTTTCTGGTCATCAGTCATTTAAAGAAAACTTTTTATTGATCAGCGAGACAGACACATCAATATTTTCATTAATTATCAATTTTGTATTCTAACCCAAATCATGCTAACAGGACTGTATTTAAAACAAAAGAAAAAATACTCTTAATAGTCAAGGGTATAATTCTATAGGGTTATTAGAGAAAAATGACATACATTTGTTATTGTGGACTAAAAAATCCAAAAACTGTGATAACATATGTATGTCACATGATTCAAAGAGGCAATATCCATCCTTTGTGTTGTTAAAATGTATACAAGTTCTATTGATATTATTATTGTCTTTATGAAAACTAAACTATAGAAAGATATAACAGTTCATAGTTTGCCAATCATGCATTGTATACCTATGTTATTACAGAAAAAATATGCCTGTAATAACTAAAGGGTGTTATTACAGCTTCTCTACATCACTTCAAAGCCTTTGGTCAGACATATATCATGCTTAATTACAATGTATTTTAATTTATTGTAAGAAATAATGATTATGAGGTTCTGCACAAGCTTCCAAGTAATTCCCAAGTGTCTCATATAATAAGTTACATGCCTGTAATAACTAAGCCTTGTTATTACAGCTAAGTTTATCCCTTAAAAGCCTTGTCTCACTGATTTACCATGGTTGATAAAAAATGTATTAATTTAATTGAAAAATTAGTTATCATGGCTGTGTATCAAGGATGTACACCTCTGAGAAGCCAAAAATTACTAGAATTAAACTTTTTTCTTAACCTGATTTTTGGGTTTATATGACTGTAAAAAAATAATTGGTGAAGAAAAAATCATATGGTGGTGCACTTCTTTTTTTGCTACAGCCATTTGAAAGTACCCAATTCTGATGATTTTCCCATTTTTCATCAATTTTTCGGCTATTATCATGAAAATAATCACAGTTTCACAATTAAACTTTTTTTCATACTTTCAATAAAGATGAAATGGATCAATCTGAATAAATTTAACTTAAAAAAACTATAGGTAAGTGTTAATATAAGAAAGTTTTATAAAATTTTGTTGCTTTTTCGAGTCAAATTCACCATACTGTCAATTTTGTAAATTTGGGATTTTTCTCTTTTTTTAGAACAAAAAGCATATTATTTTAACTTCTTTGTTATAAATGATTGAAAAATCACATATCTAAGAAATTGATATGGGATGTACATGTTTCTGATAAAATCATTTCTTGTACCCCTCACCCATTTTCTCAACATATTGGCTAATGAGACAGACTTGATTGGTAATAAAATTTGAAATTACTCAAAAACTACTTACTTTAAATACACAATTTTTTCACAGAGTTAAGTTTGATTATAATATTTTTTAAATTCATTGATATTTTCCACTTGTATCACATGTTTTCGAAATAATTCCAGAACAAGATTTCAACGAGACTGAAACGTCAGAAGAATACATCCTTAAGTTACTGCGCAAAGTTTCAAGAATTTCCAAGTGCCCACTAAAAATTAAAATATCTATGATTTATTTTACAAATAACAAACATATGTTACAACAAAGTAAGAGGTCAAAAGTCGCAGGCTCACCATTAAAACTACAATAAACTGTTGACACAGAGATATGCCTCGACTGTCGGCGTGAAGTTTAGAAAAAGACAATCTAATGGACAGCAACATTGCTAATTAATTCAAAGTTGTTGGACCATGAGCTAGTGGGCAGAGCATTTACGAAACGATTTTGGAAATGACGAAAGTATTTCTGATCAATTTCGTCACTTAAATGTAACAGTAAATAAATGTGGAATGTGTCCATGGGACACAGATGATGCCCCTGCTTGCATATAATGTTATAAAGGGCCATAACTCAAGAACTGTAAAAGTGACACTATCCAAATTTGAACTTGATCTGAGTTTTGTGGTAATAAGCATTGTGTATAAGTTTCATAACATTTGGTTGAGGCAAACTTAAGTTAGAGAACGGAAACGAAAAATTCAGCAATTATTCCATTTGTAAAGGGGTATAACTCTAGAACTGTAAAAGTGATGCTACCAAAATTCAAACTTGATCTGTGTTTTGTGGTAATAAGCATTGTGTAGAGAGTGGGGCATAAAAAATCTGTCTTTCTACTCACTAGCATAAGAGCCTGGACACCTGTCCTGAAATTCACAGCTGATGTTGCACTGTAAAACGCCTTAATCTTTTTCTTATTTAGCCATCTGTTTACCTCGTATGATTTGTATCTGTTTATCAACTTCACATTATCATTAAAATCTCCCTGAGAACAGAAAAACAAAAGAAATATTAGGGTTTATCATAAAATAAATTCTCCATCTTTTTCTTCTTCTTTACTGTATAGAGAGATTGTCTTTTTATCTTCTTTGGAGGTAAAGATTTCTTTTAATATCATGACCTTCTGTACAGTATTTTGTCCATTCCACCTAACAGTAGCTTGATCAGCAAGTTGCTGCTGTTTACTTTCGTGATTTTTTTTATACTTTCATGATTTTTTCCCATGAGTCCTTGACCTCTTAATATCTCATGAACATTTATCACATATCTAATCTTTTTTCAAAGAAAAACTTTTTAATTTCCTTACAATTTTTTTTTAGAATGGATAATTAAAGATAGTGTTAGTCATAACCTCTGGTTAATTTAATTTAAATTGACTAAATTTACAAAGAATACATTGTTAATTGTGTACCAATAATTAAAAAAATATAACATATAAAACTCAATGATGCTCACTATAAGAACATGGCCACACATCATTAAGCTGACTTTCTTTGAAAGTGACCACACAAAGTCCACTAAAGCTGGTCTTGACTTTGGTAGTCCTGTTAATACTAATATCTGAGGTCTGAAAAAAATCAAAGAACAAAGATACACTAAATTGTCACTAATGCTAGATCTGGTGGCACTAAATTTTTTTTGTGTATTAACTAGATTACAGGATCATATGTTATATAGATGTATAACAGATATGAATGTGAATTTTGTTCAGTCTTTTTAATATTGCAAGATATGATTGATTGTTGGTGATTAACGCCACTTTCACTACACTAAGCTATATCATGGTTACCAATTTGTATTGGTACAGGAAACTGGAGTATCTGGAGAGAACAACAGACCTTCGCATGGAAAACTTGAATTCTTGTTCATTTAAAATTCAGTCTAATTCAACTGTCCATATCAGGGTTCTAACTCACAACCTCAGTGTTCACAGGCTACTGATAACTGAAAATGAACTACTTAGGCCAAAAAAGGCCTCCTATATGATATGAGGTGTTCACTCAATTCTTGAAGTGGAAAATTTTCAACATAATAAATATCAATTAAACTTTTCTTCACCAAAATTTTAATGAATTTTTGCTTCCATGTTTTAGCTGTTTAAGAAAATGGACAAAGTGAAAGTACTTTTATTGGAGGTGTCCCAATAAAAAAATATCTTATTTTAATACCAATTAAGTGCATACTATTTATACCTTTATATAAGTCTATAACTATGAATTTAGAAACCATTAACCAGGAAAATTGTCAAAACTTGAATAAAACTACTCTGACAGTATCCAACATTACATTATTTTCAATATCAACAATTTTTTCCAGATTAACTGTGAACTTTCTAACCTGAAGTTTTTGATGTGATCTTCCACCTGGATTAATTTTAATGTAGATTGTAAAGCAGTTCTATATACATGGGCTTGTGTGGATGAACCCCAATTAACATCTGAAAATAAAATGGTTTAATGTCTATTAATTTACAGAAGTTCTGCTGTACAGAAAGGCACCAACAATATGTTCCATGAATTGTAAGACAATTGATTCACAATATGTCATCAAAGTACAGCATCCAAACTAATTATTTACAACATGGCTATGCTGGTAAAACATTACCACTTACTATTTGTAAAATGATGCTACTTTAGTCTTTTCAGATCTCTTTCAAAATGAGTGTGTCCAATGTTTATTTACATATTGGATAATTTAACTTGTTTCTAACAAAACCAAAGACTTGGCACAGATTTTCATACATACTTTCTGTTTACACATACCTGGCTTGATATGATGTACATATACAAACAAAGCTACAATGACAGCAAAAGTAATGAGAGCTGTCCACCAATTAATTATAAACATCACAGTTGTACATAGTAAGGCACCCAACAAACTTATCCACATAGAGTAGTAACGGAAAGCAGGACGCCATCCTGTTAAGGTAATACATAATTAGGTATAGAAATCATGTTAAAGTAAATCACACACATATTAATATCTATAATTCTAATGCAATTTGTTTGTAATAGCAATTTTGATTGGAAGACATAATAAATTTTGAGGTTTAAAATCCATTGTTCACGTGACTGTAACATTGGAAAGCCTCCATTTGGAATTCCAGAGTTTATTGGCATGTAATCCCTTCAATAATAAACAAAATAATCAGAAGTTTCACTTGTAAATCTCCATTTTGTCAAATCTTATTTCTGTCTCAACCATATTTAAAGCATACAAATGCGTGGTGTTAATTTTTAATGACAGATTGATACAATTTCATGCTATTTAGGCTCCAAAGACAAGTACACATTTCACTGCATTTTACATCCAAAGTTTAACTTGAATGGAAAACTAAGTTCTTTTGCATTAGAATAGAGATAAACATATTGTATTCTATCCTTGGCTTACTTAAAACTTGGTTTTAATGCTGCAAATATCTGTTTACCTAGCTCTGATACACATATATAGGTTAACTCAATTTGAAACAGTTAAACCTATGATTAATGTAGGCAAGGTTTAAAATAAAATACAGTTATCTCCTAAAGATAAGTTGGAGATCACATCAAATAATTAAAATAAATTCAAAACAGTTACCTGTCAAACTGAATTCAATATCTTAGTAAATGATGAGCCACATTTTAACTATAATTACAAGCAGGATTAAACCATTGCAAGCCACACGTAAGTTATCACAATTAGAAAAATAAAAATTCCAAGCTTCGTTTAAATTATCAGATCTAGAAGAATCAAAAATGTATTGTCCCTAACAGTAGGTGAACCAGTTTGATTTCATACTCATATGCCTTTAAAATATGGAGGTACTATGCCATCACTAAAAAAAACAACATATGAAGTGTCATAATGAGTCTTTAGTCGTTTCAGTTTCGATTTTTTGCTAAAGCTGGTGTCCCTTCATCCTGTATCTTTTTTTACAACATGATACAATGATTTTCATGTATGAGGAAAGCCAGAGATAATAAACTGCTTCGCTGAGCGCAGCTAGATACGCCCGCAGAGGTCCAACCCTGAACAGTTGGGCCAAAAATGGACACAATATTCAAGCTTGATTCAGGTCCGAATTTGGATTGTAATTAAATATTTGACATATTATAGGTTTCTGAATAAATGTAGTCAAAGATCTTGAAATTGGTTATATGAATTGAATTTATATTCAATTAAAGATTTCTTGCTGTTGTGCAATACTTAGTAAATCTGTTGTCAGACTATAAACAAATAAAGTTCAATTAATTCTCAATGTCATATTAAAAATTTATGAAAATAAAAAGGGAGCTTACATCAATAGATATAAACAATTCACCAAAGTTTCATGAGAATTGGTGGCAGCATTTTTGAGTTATTGTCCGAAAACTGGAAAATCACCCCTTTTTTAATGAATAAAACCCCATAACTCAGAAATGTAAAATGTAAAATTTATAAAATTCTAAAGGGAGCTTACATCAATACATACAAACAATTCACCAAAGTTTCATAAGAATTGCTGAAAGCATTTTTGAGTTTTTGTCCAAAAACTGGAAAATCCCCCCTTTTTTCATAAATAAAACCCTGTAACTCGGAAACGTAAAATCTAAAAATTATAAAAATTGAAAGGGAGCTCATGTCAATAGATATAAACAATTCACCACAATTTCTTGCAAGTTGGTGAAAGCATTCTTGAATTATTGTCCAAAAACTGGAAAATCCCCCTTTTTTTAATGAATAAAACCCCATAACTCGGAAACGTAAAATCTAAATTTTATAAAAAACGAAAGGGAGCTCACGTCAATAGATATAAACAATTCACCAAAGTTTTATGCAAATTGGTTAAAGCATTTTTGAGTTAATGTCCGACATGTTGACGACGGACAGACGGACGGACAGACGGACGGACGGACGGACGGACAGACGGACAACGGTATACCATAATACGTCCCGTAAACGGGCGTATAAAAACTGCTATTCAGGAAAATTAACACAAGTTGAGGACATGATTGATTGATTATTGGTTGGTTAATGTCAATTTGTCCAGTTGAGAACATGATTCATGATTGATTGATAATTGGTTGCTTAACGTCAAGTTGTCCAGTTGAGAACATGATTGATTGATTATTGGTTGGTCAACATTAAGTTGTCCAGTTGAGAACATGACTGATTAATTATTGGTTGCTTAACATCAAGTTGTCCAGTTGTGAACATGACTGATTAATTATTGGTTGCTAAACGTCAAGTTGTCCAGTTGAGAACATGATTGATTGATTAATTATTGGTTGCTTAATGTCAAGTTGTCCAGTTGAGAACATGACAGATTAATTATTGGTTACTTAACAAAAAGTTGTCCAGTTAAGAACATGACAGATTATTGGTTGGTTCACGTTAAGTTGTCCAGTTGAGAAACATGTTTTTGGCATACATTTGGTAAGCAAACTGTTAAACTCAATTCCACATTTTAGTAAATTGTTAAGACACATGTAAATTATCACGACTAGAAAACATTAGAAAAGTAAATATGTTGAGTAACTGACCTGGAGATCTGGCTAGGGATGCATCAAACACAGCGTAATTAATAAGTGTGTAAGCCATTAAGAAAAAGTTGGATATAATCGGAGCTATAGCATTCAAATCACCTGAAAAATAAAACATCAATTAAATTGAATATAATCAGAGCTTTAGCATTCAAACCACCTGAAAAATTAAACATCAATTAAGTTAAATATATTAAGAGCTATAGCATTCAAATCACCTGAAAAATTAAACATCATTTGCTATTAAAGTTATTATTTTTCTTGTTCTTACTGTTTTTACATCTTCAAGTCTCTCTAAACTATTGACAGACAGGATAGTTTTACCACAATCTCTGTGCCTTTACAAAGTCTCTCTAAACTATTGACAGACAGGATAGATTTACCACAATCTCTGTGCCTTTACAAAGTCTCTCTAAACTATTGACAGACAGGATAGATTTACCACAATCTCTGTGCCTTTACAAAGTCTCTCTAAACTATTGACAGACAGGATAGATTTACCACAATCTCTGTGCCTTTACAAAGTCTCTCTAAACTATTGACAGACAGGATAGATTTACCACAATCTCTGTGCCTTTACAAAGTCTCTCTAAACTATTGACAGACAGGATAGATTTACCACAATCTCTGTGCCTTTACAAAGTCTCTCTAAACTATTGACAGACAGGATAGATTTACCACAATCTCTGTGCCTTTACAAAGTCTCTCTAAACTATTGACAGACAGGATAGATTTACCACAATCTCTGTGCCTTTACAAAGTCTCTCTAAACTATTGACAGACAGGATAGATTTACCACAATCTCTGTGCCTTTACAAAGTCTCTCTAAACTATTGACAGACAGGATAGATTTACCACAATCTCTGTGCCTTTACAAAGTCTCTCTAAACTATTGACAGACAGGATAGATTTACCACAATCTCTGTGCCTTTACAAAGTCTCTCTAAACTATTGACAGACAGGATAGATTTACCACAATCTCTGTGCCTTTACAAAGTCTTTTATTACATTGTAGTGGCTGTATTATTAAAAATTATCAATCACATAACATTTCAATTAGGGTGCAAAACTATCTTAATAATATTAACCTCAAAACCTTCATTACAATAAAAACTTACTTATACTTAAATTATATGAACTAGGAGAAGTGATCTAGTGATCACCGATACCCCCATCCATAGCAACTGAAAGATCATGATTTTGTTTGAGGTCCAAAACATTCCATTAAAAATGTCAAAAGGGGTTTCCCTTTTATTATCCAGAGACCACAAAATTTATACTTTTTCAAACAATCAAATACCATAACTCTGCAATTTAAAAATTTAAACATGGAAATTGAACATGTCATCCAGTAATCACCAAGCTTTGAATTTTTCCAACAATCATGAATTATTACTCTTGAAAGTTAAAAGTGAAAACCATGAAAATCAAATTTAATCTATGTTTAGTGGTCCTGAAAACTATCAAAATCAAACATATCATCTGGAAACCACAAAATTTTGATTTTTTTCACCAATCAAGAACCATAAATTGAAAACAAAAAAAGTGAAAACAACAGAATTAAACTTAACGGTCTTAAATGGTAAAAAAATATTCCATTTAAATTTCAAATAATTTCAAAAAGTGGTTCTCTATTTATCATCTGGATCTGGAATCCAAAAGTTTGACAGACGAAAAGACAAGCAGACATGAAGATTTCTATATACACACAACTCTGCCACACAGGGGTATACAATTTATTTCATCTATTTATTTTCTGTCAAATGGTCTCAGAGGAGTTGCATTCACAAATCATTGTTAAAATACTAAAAAAAAATGGTCAAAGTCCCACAACTCATGGACAAATCAAAATGAAGGTATGAAGGTATTGTACAGTCAAGAGAATGTGACAACAAATAATCCCTCCAAATATGCAAGATTTCTGTCAAATGTTCTCTGTGAATTGATGTGTTTTGAACTGATGGGAGGATGGACAGAGACTTTATTAAATCCTCTGAGATGTGAGCTGCTGGTGGGGAACAATTTATCAATGAACAGAGTGACAAGGTTGAGCATGTTTTAGATTAGTTCTATCTAGTATAATGATAAAATAAATTAACGGTTACAACTGATATTGTGGTGAAAAGTTATCGAAGGAATGCTTATAAAGATATTCGGTCAGCACGCAAAATTAAGGTCAGTCTGGGAAACCCTTAACACATGCCTTTTTTTTTGCCTTAACTAACAATATTCATAGCCCTCTTATTCATTCAAAAGGGAGAGAATAGAGATGAAATCAACACTTACCTATACAAACAAATCCTAACCCTATAAAGTATGCCAATATATAGGCTCGTCTTGGATTATCACTCACACCATATCCTTTAGCAAAGAAATCTATCTTGGGAAATATCTTATCTTTACATACAGCCTACAAAAAAACAACATGTAATAAGTATAACTTTCTTGTAATTCAGAAGCAAGAAATAGGAAACAGTGGCAAAGATAATAATGAAAGACAATCCACGTGTCTTGGGGAAATTCCTTTAAAAGAAGGACAACGCTAAAGGCTAAACATGCTTCACTTTTATTTAACTGTGTGTTTAGACATTTGTTTTATGTTAAAGATTGTATTGTCTCTTGATTGTTTGTGTCGTTAGGTTGCTGTCTCATTAATATATACCCTCATCTTTTATTTCCATTCATCATCAATGTATCAAATGAAATCATGTATCTAGTTATATGACAATCACAAAACCATCATTTTGATTGGAACTTGTAATAGCAGCTACAGTGATTGTAATTAGACCATACTTCTATCAGTACAGAGATCATCAAGGATATGAGTGGATTATGTTTGTAGCAAAACAAATTTCCTGTCTCACTTGAAAGTAAACTCATCTCCCTGAATGAAATCTTGTACTTTACCATTAATTTGTAGTCATGACTTCAACCATTGTGTATTCAGTTGGGAGTAATCATAGAATATTTCAGAAGCATATAAAATTTCAAAGCACTTCAGATCATTATCACTTAAATTTCAATATAGTAATCTTTTGACTTTGGAATTCTAACCATGCAGATAGTTATCGCTTAAATTTTAACATGGTAAACTTTTGACTTCAGAATTCTAACCATACAGATAGTTTGAGGAGCATATAATAGATTAAAAGCTTTCACTTAACATAATGATATTCTGTACAAATAATTAATTGTGGCTCAGAAAACATGCATGACTAATGACCTTAATTTCACTATTTAAAGTTAAACTACATTTTAAATATGTCAAGGTAATATCACTGACTTAGATAAAAAAAAAAACCTACATAAATAGCTTTTGTTAAATCTTGACATTTGTATGAAAAAAGGCAGATGATAGTTGTTAGCTACTGTAAATTCAGAAATTATTTCCACGTTTTTATTAACTGGAATAATGTGACTGGGTGAGGAATGCAATAATAACAACTGGCATTCTGATATCTGTTACATATGTCTTAATGCAAATTTTCCTGAAATCGTAAGAACTACTTTTGTATTTTTGTCCATTCTTCAAGAAATCATAATAATAAATGCACACAATAATTTCTGAATTTATAGTAACTGGAAATAGAAAGGGAAGTAACTGAGCAAACCTGGAAGACTTTAGGAGCAGATACAAGACTGGCTAATGCTGAAGACAGAGTTGCTGAGAATATACCAATGGTGATCAAAGGTCCAAAGCCTGATATCTTTTCCATTGCCTACAATACATAACACAAATTAATCTCTCTTTTTACCTACCCAAATCACTGTATTTAATGCAATACTGCTGTGGCAAAAAAGTTTAAAGGTTAAAAAGTCAATTTTTTTTTTAATAGTTCTGGAAGAAAACTTTTCACTTGTATGTGGAACCATGTAAAATAGAAGTCACTTAGTATCTGAGAAACTGCAACACATCTGCATTCATACATTTGCTGGCAAAAACCATTTCATTTGGACACAAGGTGAATACATATGTGTAAGTTAAAATACTGGAAAAGTTGGTTAAATACAGGAATAATCCAGCTAATAATGGGATATTCCAATGCAATTTTTAACTTTTATCACTGACTGGTGCACTCTCTTGCCATTTAAACAAGAATGAACACATTGGTGTGCTCATCATCACCCATTCATCAAGTAGGAGTATAATTAAACAATGTCATGATATGCCATCTCAATTAATAATCTTATCAATTCTAATTTATATCCATCATCGACAGGGATTCCCTTTGATTATTGGTAAATGTTCTTTTAAACTTCTTTTCAACAAAATGATTGCTAAAAATTCTACTTGATCACCATATAGAAATTCACATGCAAATGTTTTCATTTTAAATCTCTGAATGCAACCCTGATAAATGTACTCATACAATATAATATGAATCAGTGAAATGAAGTAAAAGTTCAATGAACATAGGCGGATTAAGGGGGCCTGGGCCCCCCTTTTGTGGGAAAAATTTGGTTGATTGTATAGGGAATCACTGAAGCATGACTGGAGCCCCCCCCCCCCCCCCCCCCCCCCCCCCCCCCACTTAGGTCAGTCAGCGGGCCCCCCCTTATAAAAAGTTCTGGATCCGCCACTGATGAAGCATACAATGTACATATGGGTAAGAGTTCAGTGAAGCCTACAATGTAGGTGAGTCTCTTACCTGCTTTAACATTTTAATTTGTCATGTTTGATATACCTTATTTACAACATATCTCCAAAAATATTTGTTGCCCCATTTATTTTACTTATGGTAAAAGTTTTCAAGAGATGCACAGCACACTGTGCATATTGTGCTGTGCATATATGTCATTCAAATTATTGTTAAATAAAAAAAATATGAGTTTAATTGTCACAAGTACTTTGCAATAGTAATAGTGATATTGTTAGAGTAAAGCTTATTTCTCATTAATACAGAATCTTTCAAAATTGTAATTTTTCAAGTAGTGTAATGCCTACATTTATTTGAATTCTGTAAAAATTGTTGATAAAGCTTACAACACAATTTGAACATGATATAAAATCCACCTATATACAATGTGCATCAATGTTTTAATTATGCAAGACACTTGATATGGAGTTCAATGGTTGTTAAAATCTGCTAAAATTTTATGAGAGTTTTACATTTGTGTACAAACAAACAAATTATTTTTTTCGGTTCATTTTATCAAGATTTGAAGGTCTTGACAATAAAATTCTGTGTTTAACAATGGTATTTCTTATAAAGTTTTCTAATAAATTTTCGATTAATTTTCCTTATGTTGGATGTGCATTCATGCATGTCAACACAAATTACTTTGTAAAGAAATGCCAATTTGAAGACATAATCTTCCCAACTTTACTTGACAAATCAATTTCTCCCTAGGTTATTCATGTAATCGATGTATTCAAATCACAATAAAATGGCAAATTTCAAATAACCAAGTGATTTTTTTTCTTCGAGCTTAATTTGGTATCAACCATAAAATAAAATCCAAACCTATGTGAATCAATTTTGAAGAATGGTAAATCAGAACATTCTAGTTAGGTAGTAATTCCTCAATACAAAAAAAAATAAAATCAGATCAATACCAAATCAAGTCCTCAAAAGACGTGAATTTTCAATGGACATATTCAAATGAGTGTTGTAATCAGACATTACAAGATTTCAAGGCTGAGTAAATCAATCGTTTGTTGTTACATATATTGGACATTGCACTCAACATATCAATACCTTTTTTCAATACTGTAGCAAATGTCACTTCTAGTTCTACTGATTACAATTGATTACTGAATAGAACATCCTCAGGACAAATTGCTAAAGATGTAGTAAGGTCAGGGATATCTTATAAATTAGACAAACAAATTGTAAACATCTTACAAAGCAATCAGATAAATGGAAGATAAACTGTCCGGTAAATTAGAAGATACATTGCAATTGTGACCTAGCAGACTTTATTAAGATCTGCTGCATTTAGAAGTTTTCATCAAACAGAGAAGTCAAAAACCCTCACATGTTTTAATTGAATATGAATAAAATAGGATATTAGGTAAACATCAGTGAGACAGCAAACAACATAAAAAATAATAATAAAAGAACAGAGTTCCAATCCATGTTGCACATATTTTACCTGTCCAAATGCAATAGATTAAAAAAAAAAATTTTTTTGTTCTTTAAATTTTTTATCAATATCTAAAGAGAAATGAAGGCTTGAGAGCAAATGCAATGCAATCTCCGAAATAATTAATATTTCTAAGGGGCATAACTCTTTTAATTATATTTGATCGGCACAGCCTTTAAAATTGTCTGAGACATTGCTGATATAAACCTTAGATATGAATTTGAAAAAAAAATGTAGCACAAATTGTACACTTGTGACTTGAGAGCACTAACTGCAATTTTCCTTCTAATTAAAATTTCCAAGGGGCATAACTCTTTTAAAAATTGTTGATGGGCACTGATTTTTGAACATGTCAGAGAAATGCTGATATAAATCTATGTTATATATATCATAAAAATCTGGAAATAATTGTACATATGGGAGCGCTTACAAGACCGACAGACAGACACACAGATGGACGGACACCCTGTTTTTCAATGCCCCCAGCTGCAACATGTTGCACAGGGGACAAAAGGGTATATAGAGGTCAATGTGTGATCTTCAACAATAGGCAGGTTTCTATATATAATATATCAAGCTGAAAATCTAAATCTGATTTCCTGGTGAAGGTCATCTCTGGCCAATCCAGGTTCCTCCACCAATATTAACTGGTAGCCACAATATAGCTAACAGTGTTGAAAGTTGTGTTCAACACCAAAATTCAATCAATCTAAATATATAAGTCTAAAAAGTTGTGAATAAATTTATCAGCAAATATCAAATATCTGCCATCAACCACCAATTTCTGAAAATGACAAAAAAACTACCAAAAAGGAAGACTTCTTTTAGCAAACACATATAAAGCTTCAAATTAATGATCTATGCATACTTAAGCTAGAGCAGAAATATGAAAAATGGCTTTAAAGGACTAAAATAAATATGGCCCCCATTTCTAGCTAAATTTCAAGTAAGGATTAATTAACCAATATCATTATGAATCATATCTAAAACAATGACTAGATAGGAAAAAGTTCTCTTGTTCAAAATTTACGAATCAGCATTCTTTTTATGAGATACAAATAGCACAATTTTTATTTTCTCAAAATTCAATGAAAACAACAAAATTTTAATTGTTTTTAGGACCAGAACAGTGCATATGTCAAGAAAAAAGATCTTTTGACATTATGTTTTTTATAACAAATTACATATCTGACTTGAATACATAGTTTGTCGAGCTGACAACAAGCAACAAGCACTCTATATAGACATAAGTGTTGTGAACATTCAATAACGCGGTTTTACCTTTGTGTTAACATAACGTTGTTCCCGGCAAAATTGGCAGTTGCCGATTTAGCGTTACGAAATTACGCCAACATGTGGCATTCGAATAACATCTTTGTTTTCTAACTTGTTATTAATCCTACATTTCTTTAGTTACTTGTGTTTATATGCTTTATATTGATAAATCGGTGTCGAGACGTATGAAATCGTGATTGCTTTCTTTATAATCCAATATTTACGTATGTATTGACAGTGATTTATATGATTAACCTTGACCAGTAGCGACCTATTTTCTTACGCGCAAGGATAAGGCGTGCTAAGTATTATAAAAAGGGGATTTTCCGAATAGCAAAACGAATTTGAACTCATCTTTACAGAAACTTAATAGGTAAATACTTCACGCACGAAAATCACAGAAAACCGTTAAACATATTGTACTTTCATTCTTTGTAGTAATTTATAGTAATAATAATAATTTCTATTTCTTAAAATAGTAGTTTAGTTGTTATTTTATTTAGAAAACCTGGCTAATGTATTTCGAAAAGCTATTGAATAGAATAAATATCTACAGACTAAAGGTATTGTAAGAAAGATTGAGAACAATCTTTACACTGGTGGCAGCGAATTTAGTTTTCTTTTTAAAGAAAATTTTAAGAATCTACGTGAATATTTTATTAGGCACGCAATTGATAAGTAAAAATATTTTAAATTGTTACTGTCCATATTTGTTTACACTTAAAAAAAAACAAAACTGAACATAATAAAAAAGGACACTTCAACAAAAGGTGAAAGAAAAGAAAAGTACAGTTGGTGAGATTAATTAAGCTTATAGTATATTTTTCAGTAGTTTTAAATTCAACAAGGATAAATATAAATCCAAGTTGAAAAGAAATAATATAGTTAATCAAAATCTATGTCAACAAGGATAAATTCTAATCCAAGTTGAAAATGTTATAATTATTAAATTTGAGTATATATCAACAAGGATAAATATGAATCTATAAGTTGAAATAAAATAGTTAAGGGGTATACATCAACAAAGATAAATTCTAATCTAAGTTGAATGTTAAAAGATAAAAAAATTTAAGTCAAATTTCAACAAGGATAAAATAAAATCCAAGTTGAGCTAGATTAATATTGAATACCATATTCAATAAGGATAAACTTTAATCCAAGTTGAGTTTTAAAGTTAGCAGTCTATTTTTAACAGGAATAAATCTGAATCCAAGTTGAATAATAATATTATAACCATAATTTTTTCAATAGGGTCCAGTTGTAAAATTTATAGTCTATTTCAAAGTTGTAAATTAAATAGTCCATTTCATAAGCTTATTTTTTACAACAAGGATAAATATAAATCCAAGTTGTAGTTATAATAATTTTTCGATAGAGTCGAAGTTTTAAAAAAAAAATATAGTCTATTTCGAAGTTGTAAATTAAATAGTACATTTCACAAAATAAGTTTTACAACAAGGATAAATATAAATCTAAGTTGTAGTTATATTTCATTAAGGTCAAAGTTGAATGTCTATAGTCTATTTCAAGTTTGTAATGTATATACTGTAGTCTATTTCACAAAGTAAGCATAGATTCATAATCCAAATTGTGTTTTAAAAGTAAGGCATAGGAAATTCTTTATCAATTTCAACAAGGATAAAAAGTCATCTAAGTTGAACAATTCTAAAAAAAAAGCACAAGATTAACAAGGATAAAATTTAATCCAAGTTGATTAGTAAATTGAAACTCTTGATTCCATTTAGCAGTCAAAAGTAAGATGTATAATTTGAGAAATAGACAACCTAGTATGTCTACGGGATCAATGTCTTTAGGAAGGGGAAGAGGAAGGGGATCTGGAATAAACCCACCAAGTAGTTTAGCCATTCCCAACCAGGCCATATCATCTGGGAATATGGAGGCCCATTTTTCAGGGGAATCTAGAAACTCTCATGATTATTTTAATGCAAGGTTTAAAATCCCTGAATTCAATAATGGGGAGACAATAAATAAGTATCCAAATATATTGCCTACTTCAGTTAATGAAGGAGAAAGGGAGATAACTCATTTGACTTATGAAGGTCCTCGTACCATGGATCATACTATCAACTTACCTGCTACAAGTAAAGAAACTGAGAATAACACTAATCCGTTCCTTGTTCCAACTCAAAGTCGAAGTGATAGCGCTTTAATTTCAAGATCAACCAATTCTGATAGTGATGAACTCACACAATTAAGAAGACAATTAGATGCCTTAAAGAATGAAAATTTTGAATTAAAGAGAACAGTCCAACAAAACAGCCTTCCGTTACCAAGTTCAAGTCAAACAAACCCTAATCAAAATCTGGTTAACACAATTACCCAGTCAACAGAGTATATAGAGCCAAATGTATATGCTGGTACCCATACCCATGTAAACCATGATATTGTTAGCAGCAATATTTCACAGAATCCAGTTCTTAACAAGAACTTGTATACTCAGAGTCAATTTGTGAGCAATTCCTATCCTCATAATACAATGCAAAGAAGTAACTATTCGCAAAATACAGTACAGAATAGCCGATATATACAAAATAAAGCCCCGAACAGTAATTTTTCACAATATCCAGTTCAAAATAGAAATTTCCAACAGTATCAACCAATCACAGAGCCAAACTTGTTACCAATGCAGCATCCCAGTAGACCACAGTATATCAATACATCAGAAGTTCCAAGATTTAATGATAATGGACGCAGAACAAGAGTGCCATTCTATAACGGAAAGGATCCATGGAACGCATATATGATGCAATTTGAACTGATTGCGGAAATGAACAATTGGACTCCATCAACCAAAGCCATAGAACTGGTTACAGCCCTCAAAGATGAAGCAATGGTATATGCCTCATTTCTTACACCAGAGACAAAAAGATCATTTTCAGCACTTTGTGCAGCCATGTCAAATAGATTTGGAGATCATGGGTACCCGGAAACATACAGACAAGAGCTTCATACTCTGAGAAAGTATGATAGAGAAACAATTCAGGAGTATGCTTCAAGGGTCGAGATGTTGGTCAGGAAGTCTTTCCCCACAATTGACACAGCAACACACAGTACACTCAGTGTGGAGTATATGCTTAGAGGATTGCCGGACCAGAGTATTGCTATTGAGCTACTGACAAAAAGGATTACTAGCATAACAGAGGCAATACACCAAGTAACGCTATATGAGACTTACAAGAGAGGTTCAAGAGACAGAAACATCCGTCAGCTTGGTACAACAGAGGACAGTTATAGAAATAATTGTGGGTCCGAAGATATAGAGGTCAGAAAAGTAGGAGGAAACAGATTTGTAACAGAGGAAAGATTGACTCAGTTTGAAAGAGGAATTTCGGAGTCACTAGAGACAACCATTAAAAGAGAAATGGCAAAGTATTATACACAACAGGATTATGACAGTAGGCCATGGCAAAATAAGCAAGTGTATAGAGACCATACGACCAAGATGAAGAATTCCAGATGCTATAACTGTAATGAGGAAGGCCATTACATAAGAGATTGTCCAAAAGAAAAGAGAAGCCCCTATCATAATCATGAAGAAAATAGAGGTGGTTTTATAAGGAATAATGAAAGGAGTCAAAACCAAAATGAAGAGTCTTTAAACTGCTAAGGGTTGAGACTATCGACCAAGTGTCAGCCCCTAAACATGGTAAAGAAAAAGTTAAAGAGAATAATTTGAAATATGAAGAGAAACATTGCCAAATGAAAGAGCATTTGGTTGAACCGAAAAAATCAGTGAATACAGCTTATATAAAGAGATCATTTGAAGAAGATAGCCTAGATATACGGGACCTAGATTTAAGCCTAGAGATGTTGTTTGAGGAGTCTAAGGAGATACAACAGAACACACCAGAGAACACACCAAAGGAGGTAATGGGTAGTGCAGAACCGATCAACGGGATAGAAGGAAATATTATCATTGCTCGGGTGACAGCAGCTAGCATTACAGTTCCAGTGGTCATTAACAAGATTGTGACGAATGCAGTTATTGACACTGGAGCAGAGGTGACGGTTCTAAGTGAGAAGTTGTATAATCAGATTCCTGGGAGTAAACGGCCAAAACTAAGGAGAGCAGCAAGAAATTTGGTAGTTGCTGAGGCCGGTAAGAACTTGACAACAAGAGGGATTACAGAGGTGGAAGTTAATCTGGGAAGTGAAACCTTCAAATGGCCAGTTTATGTAGCACCCATTGGAGATAACATGTTATTAGGTTGTGACCTAATTGATGAAATGAATATCACAATCAATCCTATGCAAGGCTTACAGTTTAATGGTCAGCGGATTGAATGTGAGACTAAGAGACAAACTGATAGAGAAGCCAGAGTCGGAGTAAAGGACACCAATTCTGGGCTTATCGTTGACAAAGAAGCGGAAAGAAGTGAGTTCCTGTCAATCAGAGATTCAATGGTAGAGCCGGTAATGGCCGATGACAGAAAACCCATGGTAGCAAGTACGCAGGACATGCATGTACATGTACATATAGGAAATATTACCAGTACAAGTTATAAGGGTACACAGACGGACAAGGTCGATGTCCAGATGTTGCCTGAGCTCTTGCAAGAAGAAAATGTAAATGTTACAGAAGAAAATGTAAATGTTAAAGGAGAAAATGTAAATGTTACAGAAGAAAACGTTAATGTTACAGAAGAAAATGTTAATGTTACAGAAGAAATTGTTAATGTTACAGAAGAAAACGTTAATGTTACAGAAGAAAATGAAAATGTTACAGAGGAAAATATAAATTTTACAGAAGAAACTGTAAATGTTACAGAAGAAAATGTAAATGTTACAGAAGAAATTGTGAATGTTCCAGTAACAGAAGAAAATCAAAATATTCCAGTTACGGAAGAAATTGTAAATGTTTCAGTTAAAAAAGAGGATGGAGACTTTTTCTGTCAGGTGGAAAAAATAAGTCAACTGAAAGAAAGTTTCCGTAAAACAGATTTAGACCAAACTGAGAAAGAACATGAGAATGAAAAACAGGTAACTCAAGACACACAAAAAGATTGGAGAAAAAGGAAGAAAAGAGCAGAAGAGGACACAGAAAGAGAAAAGAACAGAAGAGGACACATAAAGAAAAAAAAACAGAAGAGGACACATAAAAAAAAAAAAAAAAAAAAGAGACGAACCAATAATACAGTGAAGTTGTTGGACAAAGAAAACATTGAAAATTTTATAAACAGTTTATTTATTATATTGAAAGACACAAAACTACAAAATTGTTGACATTATTTATATGTATATTGTTTTATATATCATTGGTACACTTTTATTATTATACGTGTCAAGAATTGTGATATATTCGTGATCTAGTCAACATTGACAAAAACAAATTTTCTTAATTTTAATATTCTATTGAGATAGCAGGTGCTTGTTTAGATTTTGTTTAATTGTATCTAATGATTTAATATTTCGCAATTATTTAAATTTCGAGACGAAATTCTATTTTGACGGAGGGCAGTGTTGTGAACATTCAATAACGCGGTTTTACCTTTGTGTTAACATAACGTTGTTCCCGGCAAAATTGGCAGTTGCCGATTTAGCGTTACGAAATTACGCCAACATGTGGCATTCGAATAACATCTTTGATTTCTAACTTGTTATTAATCCTACATTTCTTTAGTTACTTGTGTTTATATGCTTTATATTGATAAATCGGTGTCGAGACGTATGAAATCGTGATTGCTTTCTTTATAATCCAATATTTACGTATGTATTGACAGTGATTTATATGATTAACCTTGACCAGTAGCGACCTATTTTCTTACGCGCAAGGATAAGGCGTGCTAAGTATTATAAAAAGGGGATTTTCCGAATAGCAAAACGAATTTGAACTCATCTTTACAGAAACTTAATAGGTAAATACTTCACGCACGAAAATCACAGAAAACCGTTAAACATATTGTACTTTCATTCTTTGTAGTAATTTATAGTAATAATAATAATTTCTATTTCTTAAAATAGTAGTTTAGTTGTTATTTTATTTAGAAAACCTGGCTAATGTATTTCGAAAAGCTATTGAATAGAATAAATATCTACAGACTAAAGGTATTGTAAGAAAGATTGAGAACAATCTTTACAATAAGTATGGTTGAAATTCAGACGATTTTGTCAACTTTTACCAAATCTCAATATTTGGCATATTTGGAGTGTAAATGTCATACCTTTAAAAGAAAACCTCAACAAAAATAGTTTATTCTACTTTCTTACATGCCTATTCATCATCTTGAAACAATGAAATTAATATTCGGGGCCAAATAGGGCCCTTATCGAACTTACTACTTTCATGGTTAAAGCCCCATAACTCTTGAATGACTGATTGGAAAATTTTCAAAATTAAAAGGGTAGCTAAATTATACTTATTCTAACAATAACTAGCAAAGCTGAGCAGCTGTTTTACCTTTTCCTATATCCAAAAAAAAACTGTAAAAGTTTAGGTAGGTTGTAAATAGATCTATGTGTATCCTACAGTAAAAAAAAGCTTAAAAATATTTCTTCACATGGTATAAAGGTACCCAAACCATTATCAAAATTGCCATCAAAATATATATTTTTTTAAAATTATAAATCAAACAAGTTAAACATTATTTTGAAAATATGTAATGTTCACGAGAACGGAAATTATCTTAAAACCTCTTTAAATCTTCCAAAGATCTGACATTTCCTTTGTAGAGATAATACAGGTCTTTTTTTTTTAAATGGTATATCACTCATGATATAATGTTGACATACTTTCCAATATCTTACCTGAAAATCATGCAATAATCCAAACATACTTTGTGAATCAACAGTACAATTAGCCATTGTAGATGTTATATTGTCAGAGGTAACAAGGCTGGTGTTTAATTGTAAAGTATTATTTACAAGCATAGATTGACACACTGTCAATGGAATTTCTCGTATCACAGTAGCGCCTAATATCCATGCAACAATTATATACACAACAGATGATATTAAAATGGCAAGAATTGTTCCTTGAGGAATGTCTTTCTGAGGATTCTGTAAAAAAAAGGAGAGATGTGAGAGGTAATTCTTGTACAATTTATGTTAACAAAAAACAAATGTAGAATCAATATAAACAAAAGAAAAGGTAAATTAAACATCAACCAGACAACAAAATTTCACCAAAAGTAGACATCTGAGTAGTATAACTTGAACCCAGTACTAACTACCACTTGCTTTTGTTAGTCTAAGCAAGTTATGCTCATACTGGAAATTGTACTATCACGACATTAAAATTTGTGTTTTAAATTGTACATTAAAGTTCTTAAAATATTAAAGTGTAAACAGTATTTTACATAATTACAGCACTTTTATCATTGCTAATCAGTATTCATGAGTAATATCTATATATACAGGACTTCCACATACTAACATCAAACTTGTTTGCAGAAAACACATGGTTTTTCAACTTCCAATTAATGACAAATTCAACTTTTGTATTCTTTGTTGGGTTATTTAGCCTTATTTTTACACATGTGAAGGATTCAAATTTTCATTTGATAACACATTTTCAACTAAATTTTGAGAGAGGAAATCGCTTAAGAAAACTGCAAATACAAATATAGGACTTCGAACTTAGTTTCACAAGTTGGTAAAAAAAAAAAATCCAAAATTTTTGTGGTGAAAAGTTTGTGTGTATCATAAATACACAAATATAGATTATGTAAGACTTTTCACATTTATCTCATTGACCAGGCACAAAACAAGGTGGGGTAAAACATTTAGTATTATCATTTTTCTCAAAAATATGCATGTGTATTCCATGGTATTTGAAAGCAGGAGAAGGCAGCTATTGGTGAAAACTGAATCATCATATCATTGGAACCAAACAGGACAGCAGATCAGTCCATAACATTCAGAGATAGGTACTCTATCCTGATTATACTTCATAGCTTATTTCTGAGGGCCAATCAAGAGTTTGTACATGTATTTTGTATGGAGATCTACACAAAGATACCTTAATTTGTATCAGTATTTATGTTTGGAAGCAATCCATTATGAAGTTGTTGTTGTTGTTAACACTTCTGTTCATATTTTTTCTTCTTAGACAGATGTTCTGTGTTATAGGGATGAATAACATTAGTATAAATCACTTCATAGTTTTTTATTCGAAATCAAAATGATCAAATACTAATGTTGAATGCTACTTAATCTGAATACTTACTTTTAAATCTCCTGATATATTAGCCCCGGCCAATATGCCTGTCGCAGCGGGGAAAAATACAGAAAATACAGAGAAAAAAGATTCACCATCTCTAAACTGGGGCTTCAAATTTTCTTCAAAAAGAGTACCTGAAATATAAATGGAGTAGATAAAATAATACCACAAAATAACAAATGGCCCTGTTCAGTCAATTTTGTTATTCAAAAATTTTGGTAGTGATCTGTGTTTCTTCAACTCCAACCTCTTGATTGACTTGCCAAATGAAAGTCCATACTTTGACTTCTGTTTTTAATTTTTGTACTAGTGAATGTTTTTGATTTACCACTGATACTCGTGGATAAGTCTTAAATGTCAAAAAGCTGATGTAAGTTATTTAAGAGAAGTCAAGGATGGAAGTTAGAAGACAAATCAACTGTCTTTAACTAAAGATATGGATTAAATAAAATTGAAATAATAGTACAATTTTTGCGTTTTTTTTAGTCCTTTATTAGTTGATTTCAGTCATATTTGTCTTTATTTACTTTTGTGTACAGCTTCACTTTTCACATAGAACACAACCCTCATACATGAACCTGTACCTGTAACAATGGTTCTTTACTGATTCAGTTTAACTGCTATCTTTACATTGAACAATACATATACTTACAATCATTAACACAGGCTTACCTGTGCCCAAGCTACCAAAAACGAAAAAGGATCCTAAAAAATCTACTAGCCTAAAGACTTCTAATATATGTAATTTCAAACCCTGTTACAACATGAAATGAAAACATCAAACCCATTTAAAAGCAAATTGACTTATACAAGAAAATATGAGCAAAGTACTTTGCCCTGTTTTACATTTATCACAAAAGGACATTTGTATTTTGATGCTGTGTTCATCTTTATGACATCTAGAACTCATTTGCATTATTAACATTATACCATAAACCGTAAATAAACCTGTAATTCTTATTGGTTGTGCACTATTTACCTTATACCATAAACCTTAAATAAACCTGTATTTCTTATTGGTTGTTATGTCCTTTCTGACCTATCTAAGTTTTTGGGAGTTATAATTGTAAGTTATAACTGTGATTTTTTTGGTGGCCATGTACTCTTTTCTTTCGGAAGAAACTGAAAAGCCAGGTTTTATGTTGATGGTGTACAGATAAATAAAGATAAGGGAAGTCATAATCACAGCTTTCCTATACAAAAGCATAAATGTCTATTTCTTAGAAGCACAAATGTCTACCACCAGTCACAGATTGGTATTCCAGATTACATGATAAAAACAAAGTTGCACACACAACAGTTTAAACTCGCAAGACAGATTTAACTGCATAAAAATACAAATTATAAAAACTAATGCACTAGAATTGGGTATCATATAATAAATGGTCAGGTCAAGGAAACTGCTGCCAACGGCAGACTTAAGGCATTCAGAATTCCAAAATTTTCATATATTCTTAAACTTCTTTTCATCAGTGTCTGCTTTAACTGTATTCTAAAGACATCTTATTACTCTTTTCTTTTTCACTTGTCATAAGTTATAAAGAAATTACTTACTATTATATCCTACGATACCTCTATCTAAATTTTCTTTACTTGGAGGGATAAATGTTCCAATTATAAAATTAACAAGGGCAATTAATAAGGCTACTAACAACACCATCTGTGCCTGAAAAAAATATGAAACTTCAATAATCATTTTTACAAGGATTATATTTAACATTTAAAAGTATCTTGCTTGTTTGAGAGTCAGAAAGTTTTTACAGGAAAATAGGTACTGACATGTGCACCTTATCTATATATTCATACATTATAAAGCAATTTTTGCTTCTATTATTTATTTCATTTTTTACTATGTATTTTCTATTTGGCAAATTGAAGAAAATGTATTTTGAAAAGAAATGTAGCATGAATCTTATAGAAAAGAAATGTATAATTAATTAAGGGATCAGAAACTATGGTTAAAGTTGAGCAGTTGAAACAGGTCTACCAGTATATGTGAAATAAGGCTATTGATATGTGAGTCTCAATATCTACTGTGTATAGTTTCTAACAAATGAAAGAAGCCATTCATATCGACTGAAATTCTAGAAAAATCCTAATGAAATTCATTACTTTTAACCCAGACTGAGAGTGCAACGTTCTTATTTCTATAGATGTTATAAGGTTGTCTATTCAGACTATAGCTTACTCTAGCTTCCCACTCCATACCAATGATAGCGATTACTAGCAGTAGTGTAGTAGTAAGTATACCAATTATACGTATATCATTGACCTCGTCTATCATCAAGGCATCGTGTTCCTACAAATACAAGTCTGAAGGCTTATTTACGTGAGATACATGGAAAATAAATCTGTCTGTTTGTTTGTACCAGATCTAACTGCAAATTACCTGCATGTATGCACTTCTCGTATGACAAAATACCTGTTAACGTGTTAGTTTTCTACAATAACAATATTTTTATTTGGTGTGCCCCTGTACTTTAAATGTTATATCATTGTTCAGACAAGGAAATTAATGCGACTCTAAATTCTTTTTGAACATGTTCTAGAAGATACAAAATAAATGATGCATTTGATTAAGAATAATGATGTGCAGCACTGTAAAGGTGACAGAATAAGCATGTTAACAATATACCATTACATATACCAATAGCTTTCTCATGTTTAATAGGAACATTGTTTTGTTTAAAAGCATGTCTCAACCTTGAACATTAAAATAATTACATGTAAAAGAGTTTGAAATTATATCATTTATTTCTATATTTGTGACATTAACAATTTAGGTAACAACCTTTTTTAGTCTAGTTTCTTTATATTAATGATATAAACTACAAAGGCACATCATCATTAAACTTAATTAAAATGTAAATGTGTTTTATTTTTTTGCACACAAGTTAATTTATCTATTGATACTGTAAATAATTAAATATTCAACACAGTTTTTTTGGGTATATACTGAAAAAAACAAAAAAAACATGTATTACAGGACTTCTCTACTAGTGCAATTTAAAAGTAATCTTGTCTAACTGGCCATTTGGTACTATTTTGCAGTGAACTAGAGGATGGGAATGGCAGCATCACGGATGTACCTGCTCGAGTTCATTACTAAATTTTGATGCATTTTTTTTATCATCTGAATTATTCAGGATCATACAATTAAACATAGCTTATACCTTCAGAAGATAGAAATGTTATTGATGCACCACCACTTTTGTACTAATGCACAAGGCGTGGCTAAGTTAAGGCGTGTCTAAGTTAATCTAAGTTTTTTTACCACAACATTCAATATATTATATAAGCCTACGGTTTTCTTCCTTGTTTATATCACTCTTTCTATCAGTGGTGAACTATTATGCCAAGTTTCATTCCCCAACAACAATAGGTTTGAAAGTCGGAGAGCAGAAACATTTTTTGTACATATGCACAGGGGTGGTTAAGTTGAACTTAGTTTTTCACCTTAACTTTCAATATACAGTTTTGTTCCTTGTCTCAATTTTATCATAAAAGTATTTTCAATGTAAAAAAAAATCTTATTCTTTTTTAAAAATAAGAGTTTATAATGACAGCACATTCATAAATATTCTGATTTTGGAGAAATAAAAAAAAACTACTCTTTTTAGGGGGTTCAGGTTCCCCAATTTACCTACCTACCTACCTAGCGTTTTGATTGCCACTTGCAGTTGCTAATTCTGACAAAACTCCCCATATACTCATGGAAAAAACAGAAGAAAAAACCTACCCACATATACCTACAGGTACCCTGTTTTTCTTAAGGAGAAACCCTAAAGGTTGCACTTTGTAAATACAGCTGTTTCATAAACCACATGATATATAGTGTTCATAGATATTTTGTTTTGTTTACTACTGGTTCCCAGATATGATCTCTATGTTTCATTTCATAGAGACATAACTTTGGAATGTTACCAGTATAAAAACACATGGTAGCAGCGAACATTGAATTCTGAGGAAGACCCAAAGTGAAGGTAGGGGTATTACAGAATTTTAGTAGAAGTTTAAACTCTTAGAAGGTCGGAGCATACAAATGTTGAAAATATGCCACACAGCCCTATGTTTTAACCTTTGAATAAAAAAAGTGGTGCATATCAACTTTCCATTCTAGGATATATTTTTTTTACAAAACTGCAAAGTAAAAGTGGCACAGTTTTAGCCACAAAGGGAGTTCCTATGGGAAATTGCATTGTCTATATTTACAGAAGTGCAACCTATACACACATACTTTAATGTTTGGCCTTAATATGTATTACATACTAAATATTTAATAATACAAATAATATTAAATTTTTAAAAAGGAATTACATTGTATCTATAGAGCTACTAACACAGGATGTTTTCAAACATCAGCTTTGGAGAAAACCTTTATTATCAGGTTTAAAAGGATATTATAAAGATGTTATGCAAAAATGAAAACATTCATTTCAAACCTAATGGGAATTCATAATATATAGGTGGCTTATCCCTGACAGAACTGGTCAAGCTGATCAAAGCAATTACCTGGTATTTTTAATGAAAATGTTTTGATATTTTTTTAAGTTGACAATGATATATCTATACAAGATAAAAGTTTTGAACTTATTGCAACATTTTAAATGAAACTATAGTATGTCAAAAGAAGAATATGTGAAACACAACATTTTTATCAGTGATTTACACAAATTTTACTGTCAACCAATTCAAAATTTTAACTACTACCATAAGAGTAGCAAAAGGGCTGATAACTGCATCTGGGCAGAAAGAAAGATTTAGAAGGGTAAAACAACATTTTGTTCTATAGATCTAGGTTATCAAAAGTATTATATCAATCAAATTTGAATCCTGTCATGTAATTTGGAATAAACATGTTCACACGGTCAATCCTAAAGCCTTTGGACTCAAATAACTTTTATTACAAATAAATACCACTGTCTCGTTAGGAAGTGATTAACAATAAGAAATATGGAATACTGATAACATCTATTACTGTCTACATTATAGATTATTTCTGACACTTGTCTCTCTTTAATGGCTGAGGTTACTCCTTCTTTCTGATCGACAATCAGAACAAATAAATACCATCGACAGTTTCCATGCATAATTAATTCTACTGCAAATAGCTTTGTATATATTAATCAGACTTATAACCATATTGATCACACCAATACTTTTATGACAATGGACATTTATTATTCTACCTATATCTCCCATAATACAAACATAATTATTATTACTCTAACTGTACTAGAACATGTCAAGAAGTTCACTTTCAGGGCATTCAGTGTTAAAAATATTCAATATTGGACTGTGTCATTGTATAAATATATAAATGTACCAAAATGACTTTATCATGAAAAAAAAACATTAGTCAATTTAAAGATCTTCCTAAAAAATAATCAGACCAAAACTACAAAGCTGAGGCAAATTTTTACTGTCAATGACATGTTAGTAATTCACAGCTTTTTTGTAAGATTTATATTTTGCAGATTCACCAAAAATAAAGATAAAAGAAATATTACATTGAATATTGTAGTAGATCACATTTAGAACAAACCAAAAAGAGGTCATGATTTTTCTGCATGTGAGTGCCAATACATATTAATTCTATATCAGGCAATAATGTTTTGAGCATGTTGAGCAGTAGTTCTTATATTGTTGTGTTGGTTCTATTAATTGATTTCAATTCATACTTTATCAATACGGCATTGTATAATGCCATAATACTAATATGAATTCTTACAATATCAAGGACATAAATAATAAAATAAATCCTGAAACTGTGATAAATACCTTCAATATATCTCGGACAGTCTCTGCAAACCCTACAACATACATGGCAACAGCTACAGCATTAGCAACAGAGAAAATCAGTCCAATAGCACCACCAAATTCTGGACCTAAACTACGTGATATCATAAAGTAAGCACCTCCTAAAATAAAACAGACAAAATCAGTTCAAAAGTACCATCTAATTCTAGGCCTAAACTATGTGATATCATAAAATAAGTATCTCCTACAATAAAACAGACAAAATCAGTCTAAAAGCACCATCTACAATAGAACAGAGAAAATCACTTCTATTGATCCAACAGCTTCATTTAAATCTAGAGTGGGTGGCGCATATTCGCCGTGGACACATTTTCGCCGTTTTTGCAATTTTTTCTGTAAATTTCGTGTGCCTTTACCCAATACTTGCCTAAATAGATGCTAAATGCTGTTTGTAATGTTCGAAATGTTGATATTCCTCTTTACCCCATTTCCAATGTTATTCGCACATATAAAGAAATACGCAGGTGTTTTTGAACGATTTTGGCAATTATGTAAAATTTATATGGCACGCATGCGCAGTCATAAAGTAAATATCTGTTAGAAAAATCATATAGGAATGATCTCTCAAGCTTATTCATGTAATTGCAAACAATTGTTTTTATAATATACAAGGATAATGAGGATGGTCATATCATACATTGCGGCGAAAATGTGTCCCCCATGGCACAAGAACAACTTGATTTCCTCTCGAGTTTGCGTTCATTTTTAAAACATTTAACCAATGTTTTGAAGAGAATTCCTTTATCAAACATTTTTTTCATATAGTAAACTTTCTGAAACCTACATAAAAAGTTTCAAATATTCAAATGTAGGTCGGATGTAGGTGGAAATGAACGGATTTTGCGGCGAATATGCGTCACCAACTCTAATTAGGGGTTTAGGAAATGGATATACAAATGTGTACTGTAGTGACAAAACCCATGTCATGCTAAACTTAACCCTAAGAATCACTTAGATGTAGAAATAAAATAGCAAGTGCAAAATAAAAATTGTGTGAGTAAGATTCTGTGAAAATTTCACAAATCAGACGAGAAAAAAAGAATACAGACAGACTGACTTACAGACTCCACCTACACCGTTTCAGAATGCCATTGTGTGTATAAATAGTCATGACTGAGTATCAGGGCAACCAAAAAGTTTATAAATGTTAAAACACATCAAAGATACCAGGCCTATAAACATGATAAATTGGTACACCTGACAATGAACATGATAAATTGGTACACCTGACACACATTTCAATGAACATGATAAATTGGTACACCTGACACACATTTTAAAGAACAAGATAAATTGGTACACCTGACACACATTTCAATAAACAGGATAAATTGGTACACCTGACACACATTTCAATGAACATGATAAATTGGTACACCTGACACATGATAAATTGGTACACCTGACACACATGTCATTTCGTCTACATAAACAAATCAGTGACACTTGAATCAAAACAGTTGAAAGGCCAAATCAAATGAAAAGTTAGAAAATTTAAAACCAAAAATTCCAAAAAGTTGTGACAAACAGAGTTCTCGAAAACCGTCAGTCCTGACCGCCAAAAATCGGCTAGGATCGACAATTGCATGTGTAGTGGTAGTCATGATGACCGACAAAATTTTGGTGGTTGTTCACTTTTATTTTACATCTTTTCGGTATTCAGATAGCTTTTAAACTGGTTACTAATGTAAACAAACTTTAATTGCATAGCTCAAAATTACAGTAATACTTTTGAAAAAGAACCAGTTGTCGGTTTCTTTGGTATTCAGATAGTTTTTGAACTGGGAACTACTGTAACTTAACTTTTGTAGCATAGCTCAAAATTACGGTAATACTTTTGAAAAATAACCAGTCGTAAAAGTCATCATGGCTGCCGCATGGCCAATCTCGTTTAAACGAACCAGAGGACTTTGTATTTGAACAAACAGAGAATGAAATTTTTTTCTATATTTCAAAATTTGCAGCTGAGGAATAAACAGCAGACTTAGTCTTTTATTTCTATCATTTTAATGCACTTTTCACTGTAAATGATTGTAGTATAATGTATGAGACATAAAACAAACATGTAATCAAATATGTAATCAAACTGACAAAGTATAAAAATTAGTGAACAATGCAGAGTTTACAATTTTATTGAAAACAACCTAATATATAACATAGAAACTAGGATGGAGTTAATATAGTATTGAGCAATGACTTTAATACATGTAACTAATAGGTGTTTAATTAATTCAAGTAAAATTACAGGACCACCAGACTTTTAGTCTTTGTGGTCCTAATGACCACCAGGAAAAAAAAAATTTCAAAAACTCTGGACAAATACAGCTAAGACAACCTATTCCAGGGTGTAGAAAAACATATAGCTAAGGCAGCCTATTACAGGGTGTAGAAAAACCTACAGCTAAGGCAACCTATTACAGGGTGTAGTAAAACCTACAGCTAAGGCAACGTATTCCAGGGTGTAGAAAAACCTACAGCTAAGGCAGCCTATTCGAGGGTATAGAAAAACCTACAGCTAAGGCAACATATTCCAGGGTGTAGAAAAACCTACAGCTAAGGCAGCCTATTACAGGGTGTAGAAAAACCTAAAGTAGTGTTTTGAAATAATTCAACATTTTTTAAATAATGAATTTACAGAATATTTCATGTCAACACAAAAATGCTGACTACTAGTCAGGTGATACCCTCAGGGATGAAACCAGTTTGATGAATTATATGCATGTAAGTAATCTAAGCCCATTGTGACCTATGAATGTTATAATGTACATGATATTGAACTGAGTAATGATATCAACGTAACAAATTATGTATTTACTGATTATTCTACTTCATCCCAGGATTATGCAATGTTAACTGTGCTTTGTAGCCAAATAATTGATTTACATAACATATAAGGAGGGTTAATTGTCTCTGTAGACATTTCAATTGCTCTGATGATTTCCGAAGGGACTCTTCAACTGTCATATACCATTAATGAATTAAAACAGCTAAAATTAACAGTAACGAAGGACTGGTATTTCTGATATAGTAAGAATAAGAGAAGTCAGAAATTCTTCTTTTTAATATAATAATCTTATGTAAGGATCATAGACAAATAAGTCCTCTTATCAAAGAAAACAACATAGATCCCTATCTGGTATTCTTAAAATTGCTGCTTTCCACAAACACCTACACATAGATTTCATGACTGTAGGACTCAAGATAAAAAGTGGTATGAATGCCAATGAGACAAATATCCATGATGTTCCTATTCTTATTGTTCCATCAATTGATATGTGTGTTCCTATTCTAATTGTTCCATCAATTGATAAGTGTATGTTCCTATTTTCATTGTTCTATCAATTGATAAGTGTATGTTCCTATTCTCATGAGAGATACTTACCTCCCTTCACTTCTCCATTTGTACAAATAGCTGACATTGAGACGGATGTTATTAAAGTCACAACCACAGAAAGTAAAATTATAACAGAGGTCAGTCCAGTGCCTGCTTGACCTACTACCCATGACAATCTTAAAAATAACATCACTCCCCAAATGTTTAGAAGACATCGTACCTGAAATTAAAAGAAGAGGAACATGTAGGCTCAATGAAATGAAGATGATGAATAACAATAAACTCTCATTGTCCTGAATGGATGGACATACAAGGTGGTATAAATTATCAGGATCTCTTTACATTGATATTGTAAAACATCAGACACGAGCCACAATGTCAACCTTTATGGCCAGTGATCGCAGTGATCAAGCAAAAAAGCTTCACACTGTGTCAATTGGCTGATATTTTACAATATATATACGTAGAAAAATAATCTGTTTATCGTTCTATTACTATTCTTTTCTCTCTTTGCTGAGAATATCTACTCACGTCTCAAAGTCTAGTAGTGGTTATTTTGTACTTTTAAAAACAGATGACACTGGCCAAAATCAAAAATTGCCATAAAGCCTATTTGCAAGAAGTTAAAACAGGAATCCTATCAGAATAATTAATACAAAGATTAAATTGAAAATAGTTTTTTTCTGAATTCTTAAGATTTATATTTTTTTATGGTTTCTCTTTGAACAGATTTTTTATTGTCCCTTCAGTATCTTCTCCCTATTTTTATTAGTTTGGCAGATGAGGTTCTCTGGGTCTAATTTTCAAAAAGAGAACATACCTGGATCAATTTACCAACAAGACCAATTTGTCTATTGATTTGTAAATAACATAGAATCTATTCCTGATGATTTACCTACAGTTTTTTATTTCTAATAATGTTTGCTTCATGAGAAAATTTTAAAACTAGATACTGAAACACTGTATATTCTACTCAGCTCAGTGGTTTCACAAAAGATTAAAAAAAAATAATGGACAAAACTAAAGGTGAAGCGATGATTGTAGACTAGCTTTTTTGGCCATGGACAGTCACTTATTAATAGTTTCTTGTTACTAACAATCATTTAAAGAATTCTTGATTTTTTTCAGAAGAGGTGGTAATTGTGTGTCAACAGGTGCTTTGTTATGATCTATAATAGGGTTGACACAAATAGCAGGTGTACCTCATTACTCACAAATCACATGAGACTAATTTACCTGAAACCTGATGGAAAAATTCTTCCTAAAGTAATATCATGTGATGTATCATCAACTTAAACATAACATTAAAATTTAACTTTTATTTCCGCTGTGACCTAAAAATATCTTTAAATCAACACAATAGAATATATTGAAAATAGCTGCACTTTATCTGCACTAATTCCTTAACAGATTACATAATACTATGACTTATTTGATTTTTAACAGCCAGTGAATGTCCTACAAAGTATCATATAGATCTATGTTCAATAACAGCCTGTCAGAAAAAGCATGATTAGTTGGTATAAAAAGATATTTTTGCAGTAGATTTTAATGACCAGTAAGTACAAGATGTATGTGTTCTTTCAATGTAATGTTGAACACGATTCTGTTGGTTACCTTTACATACGTCTTGAAGCTAATCCTGTGACGTAAATACATAATAAAAACTTTAAAAGTCAAATCAACTGAGAGCTTCTTAGAGGTTAATAATTATTTCTTTCAATTATGTTTATCTGATACAATGTACAACAAACTAGAAGTCTACATTAATGTGACAGTATTTTTGAATACTTACAAAATGCATTTAATTTGCAATTTAGACAAAAAGGGAAGAACGTTTATTGTATAAAATTTATAATAAATCCTACTCTAACACTATTTTTTACTACAATAAAACTTCTATTCTTAAAGACATAGGTTCCTATAACTGTTAGCCAGATATAAATACCTACCAGAACACCTTTGATCCAACCAAATTTAATAGCTGTAGGACCGGAAGCTTTTCCTTCTTCTACTGTTACAGCATTACTTAATAATGGCTCACTTGGTTTTCCTTTGGATTCTAATTCATCCTAAAACATAGGACAAAACAAATGAAATATTATCTGCATTTCTGTTCATTTCTGATCTTTACAACAATACCTTGGTAATAATTTCAAATATAAACAAATTTATCCATGCAGCATATTGTCTACAAAGAAACATGTTTGTATCTATAATTCCTTATTGATATTGGTATCTGGTTGACTAACTTTAGGGTCATGACTACATTTCAGTAGTAAATTTAAGCTTTAAAACAACAATTTTAAGTATTTATATGAATAAAATTTTCTTAAGGCTGGTAAGGAGAATTTGTTAAAACCAGGAGATTACAATTTTCCTTGATTCTTGAAATTTGGAACACACAAAAATAAATGTCTCCACAATATCTCTGCTATATTGTAAACTTTATAGGATAATGAATAGAAATAATGACAACTTTGGATCTACATAATTGAATTGAGTGCTTTTTTTTTTGTTTCATGTTTTCATTTTTTTAACTGACTGACCTTTGACCTAGTGACCTCAATAAACAATAGGAGCCTTCTTCATCTGATGATGCAATTCAACCCAAATTTGGTAAAAGTTGGATATATGGTTCAAATTATAACAACCAGAAACTAATGTTTAGCCCCAAGTCCAAATTTGAGTCTTATCAAATGACAATAACTGATGTAACCTTGATCTTTATAGTGACCCTAGGGTCTTCCTAACTGCCTATGGCATTATGAAACCATGTTTGGTAAAGACATTGTTTATGGCTTAGAAGATTTTGTCTGGAAACCAAAATTTTGAAGTCAGTGGACAAGACAATCCAGACATCATTTATCAATTTATTATGAGATCAATTCAACTTTCATGATTTTCTTGCAACTCAGCTAAAAATTAAGGAATTAATGTAAAATTTATTACAAATGTACAAGCACTTGCATAGTTTTAACAGATCTGCATATATTGGTTTAATATGTCTACTATCATTCACATAGTTTGTTTGACTGATCGAGTCCATCTACAGACCCCTCTTGAGTTATTATTGCAAGGGTTCTTTAAAGTGCAAATCACATGGCAATCTCTGTACATACACGAGACAGCGGATAAAAAGTTCCCATTCAACATTTGTAGTTACAAATTATTGTATAACAAGCATTCTGAGAGTATTGTCCCCTACCGGTTAAAAATTCATTGTACTGGAACAAAATGCTAACTTGCTCTATAACTTGTCATGGTGTAAACTATATAACAAATATCAAGCCAATATCTTCCAGCATGACGAAAATAAGGGTGGAAAACTGATTATTTGAGTGAATTTTCTAAGTACAAGAACCACAACTCTGCACAAAATCATCAGACCAGTACAAAATCCGAACTTGATCTGTAACTTGTCATGATAAAACTATATACCAATTATCAAATCAATATCTTTAAGCATGACAAAATAAAGTGCCGAAAACTGATTATCCAAGGACCATAACTTTGTACAAAATCATCAGACCGAAACAAAATTCGACCTTGATCTCTAACTTGTCATGATAAAAGGTATACCAAATATCAAATCAATATCTTAAAGCACAAAGAAAAAAAAAGAGGAAAACTGATTTGCCAACGGACGGAGTGACAAGGACTTGCTTCAAACCTAGTTTTATAATGCACACTTTTCTTTGAATTAATGTTATTATTCATTTGTATAGATTTGTTGTCCTAAAAGCAAAATCTTTAATAATTCTAAATCATTTAATCAACCCGATAGAAGATTTAGCATTGTACAAATGCATTTAAGATAACCTAAAAATCTTAACATTTAACTTGACGGTTTGGGCGTGTTTTCCAAATGCTGACTAATTACCACACCACAAACTTAACATTTGACTTTTCCTTGACCTACAACATTAAAATGCAATTTGTTCCATAAACACACAAACATAGTACATATTACTTAACCACAACAATCACATTGTAAATAATCATGCGATGGGTCATTTATTTTTACTTTTGAAGACAATAGGTCTAGGAGCAAACCACAAGTACTAGTAAGATCAATTTTGTGGCAGACCATTAAACTTCCTTCAACTCATCATAGACCAGACATATCTTAAAATACTCTTACCAAATATGATGGACTACAAGTGATTTATCATCTTTTACTTATATACACACTAAATATATTCAAGAAATACATTTTAGGGCCAAGAATATTTTAAACATTTAAAAAAACAAAGAACTGTTTGTTTGTTCAATGTAATAATGTCTTAGATTTCATGATAAGGATGAAAATAAATATTTACAGAACAATGTTTTCAGCAAAAATTAAAATCTTCATTTTTGCAAATATACTCAAAAAAAATACTGAATTGAAACGTGTTTGTTAATTGTTTATTTTCTAAAATAAATCCTATTAGGGCAAAATGCAAATCCTGATTTGAATGAAAAAAATGTTGACCAAAGTTGCCAAAACTTAAAAACAATACACAGCATACAAATTTGATCAAATGTTTTCTCTGAGGTTTCTTACAAGCAGGAAAGAATACTTAATAGTGATAACGTTGTGTATAGTGGAGGTAGGAGGATTCTTTATGGAAAACAATTTGGTCCTAAAAGTTACCGGAAATAAATTTCTTATGAATCAATATACATCATACATTTGTATCTTTCCAATTTGTCACAAAACTGCATGTGAATACCACCTCCTGCTGAATGAAGTTAATATATAATTTAAAGACTCGTGAACAAATGGTAATCTAAACTCTGTGAAGAGAATGCCACACAAACCATGAACATGACCTGTAACTCACATTTATACACTTAAAAACAAATAATTAGTAAAGTCTGTCAGTGTTAAAGTGTAATGTTGACTGCAAAAAACTAAGTCTACTTATCAGTAAAGTATAGATGAACATTTTTAAATCATATTTTTTTCTTCAGATTCTATTTTTTTTTTATCTTGAAGAAGATTCTGTCCAAAGGTTTAACAAAGTTATTGATGTCTACAAAATCTAATCCAAGACTGTATGTAAATGTTAACTGTAAAAATACTATAAAGTCCATCTACATGTATCAGTGAAATACTGAAAAACAAAACAAAAATATTTTCTAAACAGAATAACCCCATACTGTATCTTATTGTTGACTGCCAAAAAACCTTAGTCCTTTTACAAGTAAAATATGGAAAAAAGGATAAAAATACTTTCAAAATTTTGCTCTGGATATATACTGTCTTTTGACTAAACCTAAATATTGATGACGATGGTGGTTTAATGAGGTATAGTCATGTCTCCCTTTAGCAACAAAATTCGGCTACATATCTCCAAGCATATCTATCGCAACTGTTATATTTTGTAATGAAAGAAGAATTGATAATGGGTAACACTAGATACTCCACTGCAATCAGATTAAACAATGGCAGAACACAAAACTGTTCAAGATATCATATACACATTTACACTTTTGGGTCATTTTTACAACACATTGTAATGCTATCTAAAATAATATTTACACTTTGAACATATAATGTGATTGTTGTTAAATTACAATGCATGAATATTAATTATATACAGACTAAACTTAACTAAAATTGTTTTTGTTTTTGAGGTAGTTTAAGAACTGTGTTGTATTCCAGATTCATGGTAGTGGTACACTGGTACTATACTTAATTAGAAGTGTATATATATACAGACTAAACTTAACTAAAATCGTTTTTGTTTTTGAGGTAGTTTAAGAACTGTGTTGTATTCCAGATTCATGGTAGTGGTACACTGGTACTATACTTAATTAGAAGTATATATATACAGACTAAACTTAACTAAAATCATTTCTGTTTTTGAGATAGTTTAAGAACTATGGTGTATATAGAGCACCTATTTTAGAGTTATGGTAGCAGTACACAGGTACTATATTTAACTGGAAGTTATTCATCATCTACATCATCAAAGACCTTGCATTCTTAGCCACTTATAAAATTTCTACAATCTTAACATTTACAACAGAAGTAATGACTAAATGAGTTATTTTTTCCCCCAATTCATTACCACCACTAGCATTTCTCAGATCTTGAGTCATAGTGTTTAATTGTTGACTGCACATACTGTAATGTAATTAGCAGTGGTTATCAGGTGTTGCATGTACAGACAGAATTCTTTTAAAAAATTTTCAAAAATGACATAACAACACAACATGAAACTTTATTCTAAAACAAGAGGATTTTCAGTGTTTAACTGTTGTTTGTGATATAAAGATTGTCAATTAGACCACAAGACTAGCCAGTGTATTGTACTGTCAAATTCTGTGCAGATATTTGTCATGTATGTGTTTAATAATGTTTTATATAATAGTACTTGCATATAAATCTCAATTTTAATAACAATAACCGAAAGGTGTACATAACTACAAGGCCATCTCTACATTGATTGTATTAACCCCAGCATTTTCTACATGTACTATAAATTAAAAGATTTGAAAATGAATGTTGATTTTCTATTACACTATTGCCACAGCTACCACTAAAGTGTTATCCTTCTAACTTAACTAGACTTGTAGCAAGTCTGAATAACATGGAAATGATGCCATATAAAAATAAGATGTGGTGCTTATAAATCTCTAACAATCCACAAAAAAAGGTGTGTATTCAATTTGCCTTTTTATCTAACAGAGTAAACACTGCAAGAGAATTCTTATGGCGGAGTAGGGAGGGAGACCAGCAATAGTCAATGACAAAATCTTAGAGGGCATCTTGATATAAGAATAAAATATTCAAAACATCCTCATTCATACAGTGACACAGCCAGAAATTCCTACCTAATTAATTTAATTTCCATATGGAATTCTTTTGACTGGTTTTAATAATGAAACACAGTAAAAGATTCTGATAAGTTAATTATTTACATTACATATGTAACCCCTTGAGATTAGATGGTGAAGATTATAGGATTACTAGTAAACCTTTTCATTTCTTTTAGTTATTTACACCAAGATGTCATTAATTGATGTCAATATCCTACAATTATCATGTTCCTTCTTAACATATGGTCAAATTTCTGAAAACCTCCATCCTAAATTATACTATAGAAAGTAATCATTTTGCATTCACCATAATTTCCTTGTGTAAATTAGGCCACACCAAGTTGATTTGTAGTTCTTCGGACAAAAGCTCCAAAAGATATGGGGTGACTGAGCGAAACTTTTTTTATTTTATTTTTTTCTTGAAAATGAGTTTTTTTGAGACGAGTGAAGAGAGTGGTGTATTTTTTTTAAATTGTGCGATTTAAAATTTATGTATGTAACTGTGTTACTTCATAAAAAAATAAATATGCATATAATTTGATTTATTGCTGCCTGTTCCATACCAGACTTTCTTGTCTCAATGTGGTTTAGTTAATTTTGATTATTTTCGTCAAATAAGCTTTGTCTGCATGAATTTTCATTTAAATCCACACATGTATATATATCAAGAAAGCATAGCAGATCTATGCAGTTTTACAAGAGGAAGTATGTTAGTTAGGTAAATGACATATGTTGAATAAAATTACAATATGTGTATGTATCCAAAAAATGCCCCTGAAAGATATTAAATATTTTTTTATATACAGGTAGTTGTTTTTATTATATGGTAATGATTGTTTATTGGCTGTTTGACATCCAGTTGGAACTATTTACCCATATTAAGGATCAACATAATGAGTGAGGTGAATATTTCCTGCTTAGTACTAAAACAACATCCTGAGTAAGATAGTTGTATTGCTATGCATGTAGATATCAATGTATTAAAATATTCCCTTAAAATACCTGTCACCACATTCACATGCATTGTTCTGACTGAGCAAAATACTCTTTCCTTTTGCTCCTAAAAGCTGCAATGCATTTAAAACTCTTTAGCTTGACTAGAATTGGTTGAACCAATTACACATCCCTTATCATGAGCATGCCAATCACAATACCACCACCTTGGTCTCGTACTCTTAAATTTCCCCTTATAAAAGAGTTCTGATTTTTTGCATGCCAATAGACTAACAAGGGGGTATGGGGTTTCATCAAAATAAGATATTCTTTAATTTTTTAAAAAGTTCATGGGAATTTACAATTAATTTCATCCAAGATAGATAGGTCTATGCCTGTTGAAACAAGGATCGGGGATGACAATGGTTCTAACAAATATTGATGTGATTGTGGTCATCTAACAAAAGATTTTTAATTTTTGCCTCCTAGAACAGGTCTTCAAAAGTAAAACGTGATGCATTTCGGATAACTGTGTGTTCAATAACTACTTGTCCACGGCAATGAGCTGATAAACTACATGTTGGTATCCTGATATTTTACCTTTTGTTTACAAATCGATTTATCATGCGTGTGTTAGAATCAATCAGAGCAATATATGCAATAGTAAAATGTCTATGTGAAAAAAAAATTCAAGGAGAAACTAATTCTGGAGCGGCATGGGGACCAAAAATTTGCGGAAGCAGTAATTATTTTTTTCTAAATAGGGAAAAAATAAAGGCCGAAAATGCTCTAAATACTTGTATTCAATGAGAATAATTACTATCAAAATGTTATCCATAGTCTTCAACCGGTTTCACTGTTTCCAAATCTATTAGTGACCTTATTAATGTCATAATACAGCACAATGTGAGAAGTTAAAATGAAATTAACACTATAATTTTGTTTCAAATTCTCATTTGAATTAAATTTTGGATGTATTTTTTTAATGAAATATTGTTCTTTATTTCTCATATGTTACGTTTCTTAATCTAAACCCTGATAAATTGTGAAAATAAAGAAATTCAGATGTAAATCAACAGGTTTGCTACATTTGTAAGAGGGATTTGTCTTGTACTTAGAACTTGAATTTGCTGCCTTTGTACTTTCTAATGGTTTGGCCTGTTTCTCCAATCCTCTTAGTAGTTTACCAACCATGGCAAGTAATGTACATAAGGTTTCCTGATGCACATGTAAATTAGTTTTAATTCTAAAAGTGTTTTCCAATTTAAATATGAAATATGAATTCTGTTTCCTTATTTCAAAATCTTATCTTATACGATATTTAATTTACATTTTTTTTTACAGCGGCCTCAACTGATCAACTCAAGTGAAACATACATGTAATATTGTCAATTTAGGAAAATGTATTTTAATAAATCTTACATTTTCATACACATACATGTATAGTTATAGAAACCACTGCAATGTTGCTCACAGGAAAGAGATGTCTAATGTTCATGCTTTTTACACATTTTTGTAATATTAATGTTGTAACAAACATTTGCAGAAGATGAACAGCAGAATTTCCATGCTTTTTATTTTACTTCACATGTACATTGTACATGTATTATTAGAATGAATTTGTGTGAGCCATAGAAAGAGGAAAATACATGTAGCCAGCATGGTGCACAATTCCAATGGAGAAATCATGACACTGACAGCTAAAGAAAGCTTTAACAGAAACATGTGCATTAAGAAAGTAAAAATTTGAATTTAATTATTCAAATGATATTTTTTAAAAAGAAAATTTTTAATGGAAACTGTCTTATATTTTTACTTTTCAAATGAATGCTGAGTTTACTTTTTGGGGCAATACCCATTTCCAGTCTGCACTGTTAGCCCCAGACTAGTAAAATTTTATTCAGACTAGTAAGCATTTGCAAAACTTTTGTTTAGATACATAAGAAAAATGTTTGTATATATTGGTCTTTGGACTGGTTGTGGGAAAAGATTTTGGTGCAGACTGCTGATTTCAAACACATTAAATTGAAAAAATTTCACAAAAAATTCAAGAATTGAGTACAAAGAACACTAATCATGACTTTTGTGTATACATAGTTAATAGTAACAGATAGTTCACACCTTTTCCCCATTACAAAAAATTGTTTAATAGGAAACTGAATTTTCTATTCCTCTTTTTTGTACATATACATGTATGTATTCAATTAATTTTGCAATTGAGCAATACACATAACAGAAATACATGTAGCATTAAGCAGTGTATAATTTCATTGAAGAATAATTCAGTTTTCATAATAATGCTTTAAAAATCTTACACATGTAGATAATTCGTTAAAACAATTTGGAATTCAGTGTCAACAGGATTTAAGATTGGCTTTCAAATTTAATACCATAATAACTTTGATTCTATAATGTAATTATATATACATGTACATTTTTTTTCAGAGAAAATAAACTTGCAATCAAACATAGATAAAACAAAAGTTTAAAAGTCCCTGAAAATAGTGTACAACAGAGACAACAAAAGGTTGGTAAGTGTTATAAGAGGCTCACCATTGATCTGTTGAAAGGCCAAGTGAGCTAAAGAAATTAAACAAACCTGAAATGCTGATCTATAAAAACCCTATAAAACAAATAAAACAAACCTGAAAAGTTGACCTGAAACTCTAAAAAAAACCAAACACAATATACAAATGAATGCATGCTTATCATTTTTTAAACAATTGATATATACATTGTATATGCAATAATGGACCATATGAATATTCTAAAGTACAAGATTGATTGATTGTGAGTATTTAATGTGATGTCAACCTGAAGGCTGTTGGCGCTTAAGTAAATTGACATGTATAATACATGTACACATATATACAATTAAATTGTAAGTTGTATATCAACCATGTCATCTTGAAACAAACACTGTTTATAATAAGACTGACAGGAATAATATAAAAGAAATATAAACCTGTATACAGGAATCATAAAATCTATGAAAGTGACACCAGCCCTTTTTTCAACCTCAGGCAGGTCATAGATCCACCACTAACAGGGTAACTTTCTTACAAATTTCCTGTCTTGATAAGTTGCTGATCATTTTTTAACCTTCTCAATTTTTTTTTATTTTTCTTACTCTCATTTATATATCCTATCCAACAGTACATGTACCCTAAAATATGGTTATTTTGTTTGTCTGAAAATTCCAGCATTGTTGACAGTTGATGTAATGAATTGCCAGTACTGTCACCATCATAACTAAAATCTTGAAACAGTATAAATTAATATTTTATTTTGTAAATAATCAAATGAACAAAACAGTGTTTTCTTTTCCCCATAAAATGCTTTTATTTTATTTCAAATTTCCTCCCATTTCATAAAATATTATAAAAGTATATGTATACGTAACTAGTACACAAATTAAATGTGTATAATAATTGAATATTATTTTAACTTGTAAAATTCATCATACCTTTTCTTCATGTAGTTCTGCAAGGGTGGGTCTGCTTTTAAGTGCATTTGTTGCAGAAAGTAAATTTCTGTAATGATCCACGTGTGGCAGAGCTTCTGTTGTGTATTTCCCAAAAGTTTTATGATTAGTATTAGCATTGACAGATTGATATGTAGCAGTTGGACTAATCGTATCAATATACACATTTATTGAATCCCTGTGAGAATCCTGGCGTTGATAACGGTCTCCTCTATTTTCATTTTCTCTGTCAATGGTGTCTTCTGCATCCGACTCAGCTTCTTCTTTGTCTACAGGTTCCGCAAAATCAACCCTAGCCACTTGAAATCGAGATGATGATGGTACCTTTTTCATGTTCCCTTCCGTGAGTCTAAAATCTAAAGTATCTTCCGGTTCACCGGCTCCAAGTGAGCCGTTTACTTTCATCTCAGTCATTTTTCACTAAGCTTTAGAACTGTCATGCTTCCGTCAAGACCGCCATTTTCCAAATAATCTATACTCTTTTCTGATTGGTCTATGAAAATAAAATGTAAACAGCAGCACGTGTTTCGATTATTGCGCAATGCATAGGGAGAGGTTTAATCTGGTTTGACCGGAAATATGATACAATCAGTATGATTTACCTTTGGTCATAGGTGCGGCATTATTTTTTACTGGGAAAGTAAAAGAATGCATCAAAATGTACAATAAGAATCATGATATGTGGAAATTGTACGGGGTAACCTAAAATGACACTATGGATAGTCTAATCTATTATAAATAATCAAGGATTTATATATAGTATTTACTATTTTACTATATAAATCCAGGGACTTTCAATCATGACTAACATAGTATAGAAAGTCCCTGATAAATCCTTGTAATAATATATATTTATTGTGATTAATATAGATCTATATATGCAGAGACATATAATACAATATGTCTCTGATATATGTATGGTGAAAACTACAAATATTGCCGATATTTATTAACATAAAATAAAACATTGTTTTTGAAAACACGAAACTTGAAATGATAATTGACCAATCTGCATATTCATGACATTGACCAGCATTCGGTCGGATCCAATCATTCCTTTGCCGGTGGGTCAAATTTCTAAGACTAAGACTAAAAAGGGCTACAGGCCGAGGAGACTGAATGAATTGGTGATTTCTCACATAATCGTACACGGTCTTGCTAGATGAAAACAATCTGAGAAATGTGTTGTAACATCTAGAGTTGCGGTCACAAAGCACTGTTCTCGACCCAATTATATTGCTCAACTCGACTGTTCTAGACCCGATTATCATTGCTTACGCCGGGGTGCCACATGTGGAACAGGATCTACTTACCCTTCCCATAGAGTTGACTGGGCATAGAAATATGATCATCCCATGATTTTCTTCCAACTCGATTTGTACATTGTTGAACATTTAAATTCATGGTTTCCCTTTACCCATGAATTCCACAAAATTGGTATCCCTTGATTAATAATGAAACCACAGTTATTAAAGGGGCATTAGCTGTCAAATTCATGTTAACCAATTTGACTCAAATGCTCATGGCGGCACGAAAATCCATGCCAAAGTGAGGAGTCCGTTTGGCTGTCCAGGTCGTATAAATTCGCAGCCACATCCGGTTAGAATGGGAATCTAGCTCTGTGTATTTTTCAACCATTTACGTTTGCTTTTATAGTTTCATGCCAAGATGGTTTGCTTAGAAAACAAGTTATTGTTTGAGATTAAGAACAACTTGATTAACAATTGAGATTAAAGACAGTTTCTGTAAAATGGGTCGACTGGGGTGATCGACGGGAAGAGTGTATGTTGGATGGGTCAGCAACTTAGTACCTAGCAACAGGCCGCAAATGAAACCGCTCAAAGAGTTGTTGCAAAGATTCTTTAACGTACATATAACATGACACTCTCCCTACAGTATCACGAGTCATCGAATGTAATGTTCACAAAATTGCGACCGGAATTTGCTACGCATTTATTCATCGTAAAGAAAAACGGACGTCCCTCCTTAGCATGGATTCCATTGCCGAAAGGGAGAAGCCGAGGGGTGACCATATTTTTGTTCCGAAGAAAATCATGAAGGTTCTCTACAGAAAGCTTGTTAATATCGTTTAATGCACAAGAATTCCGAAAATTTTCAAACAATTTCAGATAGTACAAAATTTCACCATATAAAGTGTAAATTAATTTAGAGTGGGTGTCACCATTGACTTTAGTTGAAATCTATTTAGATATGATGCAAGGCAACTGGATGTCCCAAAACGGTTAGGAAATACCTCCCCCTTTATTTCCATATGCTAAACCCTATACGATATATTGTGTTAACTTGTTCTCTACCTGAATATGCAGTAAACAAACCAATAGGCATTAATCAACCAATAATCAATCAAATCTAATGACACTTTTATTAGCAGGGACAATTTGAAAAACTTACTTATATAAATATTTTACATACTTTTTGACCGATGATCCGTGAATATATACCAAAGATAAGATATACATAAGGAATGCATTATCTTATAAATAAAACAGACCTTAGTTATTTAATCTGACCAACGGTTCAGCAAACCAACGACATAAAAACAAAGATTGCTATATGTGTATACGTATATATAATCAGAAGTGGTTTGCCAATTAGCTGTATCAACAAGAGCCCAAATGATCTTAAAACATCTTTTTAAGAAGCTTTATAAAATTACAGATTGAATGACGTTGTAAGCTATTTGTTGTTTATTTGTAAGAATACTAGGATATACATATATATATATATATATATTGTCGAAATCCGGATATGGTGTACAAATTTTTGCACCTCATGTTTGCGATATACCATCTTTTCCGCAAGTTTATTGTTTTCTGTTTGGTATTAAATTAATATAATTAAGATCCATTGTGTTACATCTGTGATCCGTTTATTTGGCAATCGCCATGGCAGTCAGCAGGGTTTAAGAACATCCGTTGTTCGACCTGCTAGTCAAATGCGTTTTGTTAAAATATACTTTTTCACTTTTTTGGTCTTTTGGAAAATGTTGTTTGTGCTGTATTTAGACCCCTCTACAAAGAAATTTGTTTTGCATGCACACGTATAAAAATTGCGGTTTTTATCCAACGCAATCATAGGTTTGAACGTTGTTTTCAATTTAGACTTGATTATATTTTTTCGTTTGGGCTTGTATTATATTTGCCTTCGGGTTTATATGATCCGTTCATCCTATTTCGACTCTTCAAAATTCAAGAGTCAATCCCAAATTGAGGTAAATTATATGGCCTTCCAAATACCGTTTCGATTCCTAACATCACTGAAGAGACATTAATTGTCGAAATCCGGATATGGTGTACAAATTTTTGCACCTCATGTTTGCGATATACCATCTTTTCCGCAAGTTTATTTTTTTCTGTTTGGTATTAAATTAATATAATTAAGATCCGTTGTGTTACATCTGTGATCCGTTTATTTGGCAATCGCCATGGCAGTCAGCAGGGTTTAAGAACATCCGTTGTTCGACCTGCTAGTCAAATGCGTTTTGTTAAAATATACTTTTTCACTTTTTTGGTCTTTTGGAAAATGTTGTTTGTGCTGTATTTAGACCCCTCTACAAAGAAATTTGTTTTGCATGCACACGTATAAAAATTGCGGTTTTTATCCAACGCAATCATAGGTTTGAACGTTGTTTTCAATTTAGACTTGTTTATATTTTTTCGTTTGGGCTTGTATTATATTTGCCTTCGGGTTTATATGATCCGTTCATCCTATTTCGACTCGTCAAAATTCAAGAGTCAATCCCAAATTGAGGTAAATTATATGGCCTTCCAAATACCGTTTCGATTCCTAACATCACTGAAGAGACATTAATTGTCGAAATCCGGATATGGTGTACAAATTTTTGCACCTCATGTTTGCGATATACCATCTTTTCCGCAAGTTTATTGTTTTCTGTTTGGTATTAAATTAATATAATTAAGATCCATTGCGTTACATCTGTGATCCGTTTATTTGGCAATCGCCATGGCAGTCAGCAGGGTTTAAGAACATCCGTTGTTCGACCTGCTAGTCAAATGCGTTTTGTTAAAATATACTTTTTCACTTTTTTGGTCTTTTGGAAAATGTTGTTTGTGCTGTATTTAGACCCCTCTACAAAGAAATTTGTTTTGCATGCACACGTATAAAAATTGCGGTTTTTATCCAACGCAATCATAGGTTTGAACGTTGTTTTCAATTTAGACTTGTATATATATATATATATATATATATATAAACTTGTCTATATTGAAAACAACGTTCAAACCTATGACTGCGTTGGATAAATTTAGACTTGTATATATATATATATATATATATAAACTTGTCTAAATTGAAAACAACGTTCAAACCTATGACTGCGTTGGATAAAAACCGCAATTTTCATACGTGTGCATGTAAAACAAATTTCTTGGTAGAAGGGTCTTAATACAGCACAATCAACATTTTCCAAAAGACCAAAAAAGTGAAAAAGTATATTTTAACAAAACGCATTTGACTAACAGGTCGAACAACGGATGTTCTTAAACCCTGCTGACTGCCATTTGCGATTGTCAAATAAATTGATCACCAGATATAACAAAATGGATCTTTATATTAATTAAATATAAAACAGAAAACAATAAACTTGCGGAAAAGATGGTATGCCACAAACATGAGGTGCAAAAATTTGTACACCATATCCGGATTTCGACAATTAATGTCTCTTCAGTGATGTTAGGGATCGAAACGGTATTTGGAAGGCCATATAATTTACCTCAATTTAGGAAAGACTCTTGAATTTTAAAAAGTCGAAATAGGATGAACGGATCATATAAACCCGAAGGCAAATATAATACAAGCCCAAACGAAAAAATATAAACAAGTCTAAATTGAAAACAACGTCCAAACCTATGACTGCGTTGAATAAAAACCGCAATTTTCATACGTGTGCATGTAAAACAAATTTCTTGGTAAAAGGGTCTAAATACAGCACAAACAACATTTTCCAAAAGACCAAAAAAGTGAAAAAGTATATTTTAACAAAACGCATTTGACTAACAGGTCGAACAACGGACGTTCTTAAACCCTGCTGACTGCCATTGGCGATTGCCAAATAAACGGATCACAAATGTAACACAATGGATCTTAATTATATTAATTTAATACCAAACAGAAAAAAATAAACTTGCGGAAAAGATGGTATATCGCAAACATGAGGTGCAAAATTTGTACACCATATCCGGATTTCGACAATTAATGTCTCTTCAGTGATGTTAGGGATCAAAACGGTATTTGGAAGGCCATATAATTTACCTCAATTTAGGAAAGACTCTTGAATTTTAAAAAGTCGAAATAGGATGAACGGATCATATAAACCCGAAGGCAAATATAATACAAGCCCAAACGAAAAAATATAAACAAGTCTAAATTGAAAACAACGTCCAAACCTATGACTGCGTTGAATAAAAACCGCAATTTTCATACGTGTGCATGTAAAACAAATTTCTTGGTAAAAGGGTCTAAATACAGCACAAACAACATTTTCCAAAAGACCAAATGAGTGAAAAGGTATATTTTAACAAAACGCATTTGACTAGCAGGTCGAACAACTGATGTTCTTAAACCCTGCTGACTGCCATTGGCGATTGCCAAATAAACGGATCACAAGATGTAACAAAAAAGATCTTATTATTAATTCATTACCAAACAGAAAACAATAAACTTGCGGAAAAGATGGTATACCGCAAACATGAGGTGTAAACATTTGTACACCATATCCGGATTTCGACAATTAATGTCTCTTCGGTGATGTTAGGAATCGAAACGGTATTTGGAAGGCCATATAATTTACCTCAAACAACATTTTCCAAAAGACCAAATGAGTGAAAAAGTATATTTTAACAAAACGCATTTGACTAGCAGGTCGAACAACTGATGTTCTTAAACCCTGCTGACTGCCATTGGCGATTGCCAAATAAACGGATCACAAGATGTAACAAAATAGATCTTATTATTAATTCATTACCAAACAGAAAACAATAAACTTGCGGAAAAGATGGTATACCGCAAACATGAGGTGTAAACATTTGTACACCATATCCGGATTTCGACAATTAATGTCTCTTCAGTGATGTTAGGAATCGAAACGGTATTTGAAAGGCCATATAATTTACCTCAAACAACATTTTCCAAAAGACCAAATGAGTGAAAAAGTATATTTTAACAAAACGCATTTGACTAGCAGGTCGAACAACTGATGTTCTTAAACCCTGCTGACTACATATATATATAATATATATATAAATATATCAAATATAAACAAGTCTAAATTGAAAACAACGTTCAAACCTATGATTGCGTTGGATAAAAACCGCAATTTTTATACGTGTGCATGCAAAACAAATTTCTTGGTAGAGGGATCTAAATACAGCACAAACAACATTTTCCAAAAGACCAAAAAGTGAAAAAGTATATTTTAACAAAACGCATTTGACTAGCAGGTCGAACAACGGATGTTCTTAAACCCTGCTGACTGCCATGGCGATTGCCAAATAAACGGATCACAGATGTAACAAAATGGATCTAAATTTTAATCTAATACCAAATAGAAAACAAAAAACTTGCGGAATAGATGGTATACCGCAAACATGAGGTGCAAAAATTTGTACACCATATCCGGATTTCGACAATTAATGTCTCTTCAGTGATGTTAGGAATCGAAACGGTATTTGGAAGGCCATATAATTTACCTCAATTTGGGATTGACTCTTGAATTTTGAAGAGTCGAAATAGGATGAACGGATCATATAAACCCGAAGGCAAATATAATACAAGACCAAACGAAAAAATATAAACAAGTCTAAATTGAAAACAACGTTCAAACCTATGATTGCGTTGGATAAAAACCGCAATTTTTATACGTGTGCATGCAAAACAAATTTCTTGGTAGAGGGGTCTAAATACAGCACAAACAACATTTTCCAAAAGACCAAAAAGTGAAAAAGTATATTTTAACAAAACGCATTTGACTAGCAGGTCGAACAACTGATGTTCTTAAACCATGCTGACTGCCATTGGCGATTGCCAAATAAACGGATCAAAAGATGTAACAAAATAGATCTTATTATTAATTCATTACCAAACAGAAAACAATTAACTTGCGGAAAAGATGGTATACCGCAAACATGAGGTGTAAACATTTGTACACCATATCCGGATTTCGACAATTAATGTCTCTTCAGTGATGTTAGGAATCGAAACGGTATTTGGAAGGCCATATAATTTACCTCAAACAACATTTTCCAAAAGACCAAATGAGTGAAAAAGTATATTTTAACAAAACGCATTTGACTAGCAGGTCGAACAACTGATGTTCTTAAACCCTGCTGACTACATATATATATAATATATATATAAATATATCAAATATAAACAAGTCTAAATTGAAAACAACGTTCAAACCTATGATTGCGTTGGATAAAAACCGCAATTTTTATACGTGTGCATGCAAAACAAATTTCTTGGTAGAGGGGTCTAAATACAGCACAAACAACATTTTCCAAAAGACCAAAAAGTGAAAAAGTATATTTTAACAAAACGCATTAATTAATTTGACTAGCAGGTCGAACAACAGATGTTCTTAAACCTTGCTGACTGCCATGGCGATTGCCAAATAAACGGATCACAGATGTTACAAAATGGATCTAAATTTTAATCTAATACCAAATAGAAAACAAAAAACTTGCGGAATAGATGGTATACCGCAAACATGAGGTGCAAAAATTTGTACACCATATCCGGATTTCGACAATTAATGTCTCTTCAGTGATGTTAGGAATCGAAACGGTATTTGGAAGGCCATATAATTTACCTCAATTTGGGATTGACTCTTGAATTTTGAAGAGTCGAAATAGGATGAACGGATCATATAAACCCGAAGGCAAATATAATACAAGACCAAACGAAAAAATATAAACAAGTCTAAATTGAAAACAACGTTCAAACCTATGATTGCGTTGGATAAAAACCGCAATTTTTATACGTGTGCATGCAAAACAAATTTCTTGGTAGAGGGGTCTAAATACAGCACAAACAACATTTTCCAAAAGACCAAAAAGTGAAAAAGTATATTTTAACAAAACGCATTTGACTAGCAGGTCGAACAACTGATGTTCTTAAACCATGCTGACTGCCATTGGCGATTGCCAAATAAACGGATCAAAAGATGTAACAAAATAGATCTTATTATTAATTCATTACCAAACAGAAAACAATTAACTTGCGGAAAAGATGGTATACCGCAAACATGAGGTGTAAACATTTGTACACCATATCCGGATTTCGACAATTAATGTCTCTTCAGTGATGTTAGGAATCGAAACGGTATTTGGAAGGCCATATAATTTACCTCAAACAACATTTTCCAAAAGACCAAATGAGTGAAAAAGTATATTTTAACAAAACGCATTTGACTAGCAGGTCGAACAACTGATGTTCTTAAACCCTGCTGACTACATATATATATAATATATATATAAATATATCAAATATAAACAAGTCTAAATTGAAAACAACGTTCAAACCTATGATTGCGTTGGATAAAAACCGCAATTTTTATACGTGTGCATGCAAAACAAATTTCTTGGTAGAGGGGTCTAAATACAGCACAAACAACATTTTCCAAAAGACCAAAAAGTGAAAAAGTATATTTTAACAAAACGCATTAATTAATTTGACTAGCAGGTCGAACAACAGATGTTCTTAAACCTTGCTGACTGCCATGGCGATTGCCAAATAAACGGATCACAGATGTTACAAAATGGATCTAAATTTTAATCTAATACCAAATAGAAAACAAAAAACTTGCGGAATAGATGGTATACCGCAAACATGAGGTGCAAAAATTTGTACACCATATCCGGATTTCGACAATTAATGTCTCTTCAGTGATGTTAGGAATCGAAACGGTATTTGGAAGGCCATATAATTTACCTCAATTTGGGATTGACTCTTGAATTTTGAAGAGTCGAAATAGGATGAACGGATCATATAAACCCGAAGGCAAATATAATACAAGCCCAAACGAAAAAATATAAACAAGTCTAAATTGAAAACAACGTTCAAACCTATGATTACGTTGGATAAAAACCGCAATTTTTATACGTGTGCATGCAAAACAAATTTCTTGGTAGAGGGGTCTAAATACAGCACAAACAACATTTTCCAAAAGACCAAAAAGTGAAAAAGTATATTTTAACAAAACGCATTTGACTAGCAGGTCGAACAACGGATGTTCTTAAACCCTGCTGACTGCCATGGCGATTGCCAAATAAACGGATCACAGATGTAACAAAATGGATCTAAATTTTAATCTAATACCAAATAGAAAACAAAAAACTTGCGGAATAGATGGTATACCGCAAACATGAGGTGCAAAAATTTGTACACCATATCCGGATTTCGACAATTAATGTCTCTTCAGTGATGTTAGGAATCGAAACGGTATTTGGAAGGCCATATAATTTACCTCAATTTGGGATTGACTCTTGAATTTTGAAGAGTCGAAATAGGATGAACGGATCATATAAACCCGAAGGCAAATATAATACAAGCCCAAACGAAAAAATATAAACAAGTCTAAATTGAAAACAACGTTCAAACCTATGATTGCGTTGGATAAAAACCGCAATTTTTATACGTGTGCATGCAAAACAAATTTCTTGGTAGAGGGGTCTAAATACAGCACAAACAACATTTTCCAAAAGACCAAAAAGTGAAAAAGTATATTTTAACAAAACGCATTTGACTAGCAGGTCGAACAACTGATGTTCTTAAACCCTGCTGACTGCCTTGGCGATTGCCAAATAAACGGATCACAGATGTAACAAAATGGATCTAAATTTTAATCTAATACCAAATAGAAAACAAAAAACTTGCGGAATATATCAAATATATATAATATATATATAAATATATCAAAATTATAAATAAGAAGACATGGTATGATTGCCAATGACACAACTCTCAACCAGAGACCAAATGACCTATAAGTTTACAACTATAGGTCATCGTTCGGCCTTCAACAATGAGCAAAACCCATACCGCATAGTCAGATATAAAAGGCCCCGAAATGACAAATGTTAAACAGTTCAAACGAGGAAAACTAACGGCCTGATTTATGTACAAAACAATGAACGAAACACAAATATGATATAAAACAACAATCGACAACCACTGAACCACAGGCCCCTGATTTGGGACAGGCACATACAGAATGTGGCGGGATTAAACTAGTTTGATGACGTCAAACCCTCCCCCTAACCTGGGACAGTGGTGTAACAGTCCAACATAAGAACACACGAATAAGACTTGTCCTTTTGTTATATTTCTTTGACAATTTTAGACGTTCCATCAATGTTTAATGAAATTTAAACTTTCAATCTCCTCATTTAAGTTTTAATTGTCGAAACCTGATGCACACCTAATTAATAAATTTCTGTTACCAAATCTGAAAAAGACAAATCAAATAAAAAACACAACAAAAATGTAAGAATATGTTGACTTTTTTTTACCGCTAACGTCTTTCTTTAATACGTTTAGATATTTTCATACACATTAATTTCAATGTGAGCGTCCGAAACTTTCACGAAAAGGTCCTTCTTTTGTATTATCCAGTCATAAAAGAAAAAGCCTAGGAATTTTAAAATATGCGTTACTATAGAGAATATACGGGTTGTGAACTTCACAGTGGATTGACTTCTGTAAAGACTAACTAGACACATTAAAATTTTTATTTTCTATAAAAAATTATGTTAAACAGTCGTGAAGCGGGAACACTACACGAAATAAAGTGTAAAATTAAGGTCTTTTTTTAGATATGTTTCGCCTAATGGGATTTGATAGCATTAAAGTTACCATATCACTTATATCAAAAGTTCAAAGACCTAATTTTAACCTTCCATAAATGGGTACAAAAAAAATGGCGGGAATTTCGAATATAACATCTGTATAGGCAGTAATAATAATAATATCAATTTGTATATATACTCTGGTTTGCTCACATGAGAACATTCGTTTTAATCTATTATGTAAAGATACAAACAATTTCGGGACGAGATTTCAGATCATGAATCCTATCGAACTATTTTTATTATATCTGCAGTGATAAATAATATTTCTATATAAAAATCGAAACATAAAAAAGAGGAGTTAATGTAACAAACTATTTTCATTTAATATTTGTTCATTTTTTGTTCTTAATTTCCCAAATTCTGAATGTTTTCTTTTTTTTTATTTTGCTTAATCTTAAAAAGCTTCTGCCAAAGTCTCATAAATTCTATGAAGGTTTATTTTAAAAGTAAGTTAGTATCTTAAAAACTTGAACTTTAACACCAGAGGTTTCTACATGTCACACATTACAACGATATATGTTAAAATTGGAACTCCTTTGAGAGTAAAGTTGCAAAGTTTACTTTCCTAAGACTGTCAACTGTTTAATATGTAGTGACTTGAGAGATATATCTGTAAAACTGAATCGAAAACTATTTATATATTTATCTGAACAAATCTTTCAATATTTTATTTTTCAGATGAATTTGTTTAAATTATTTATGTTTATTGACAAGAACGTCATAGGTGGCTAACAATGTTCCGAAATACTTATAGTACTTTCAAAGGGATAAGTATGTATACATCTATGTAGGCCTTTTGACCTTCAACCAGTTGGCAACATGCATATTGGTATTGAATGCAAGGTTTTCGTATTCATGATAGCTACCTCCACTTTACCGACAAGGATGGATCTGTCCTATGCTAATACGTACTCAAAAAGCAAATTATCATAATCTTCTTTACCACCGTCTTCTTCTTGATTTCTTTTCAATGTCGACGTTGACACGCAGTTGGGGGTAAATCCGAGCAGGGGCAGTGACATACTTATTGTTTCCGTAATGGCATTTAACATGCCAACAATGCCCATCCTTCAACAGAATTCACTTATGAAATGTATTGACCTCGTATATAGATTACATTATTTGTCACGACTTCAGAAGTACGGAATCGAACTATATATACATATATCAGTCAACAGATTTGTAGTTGCAACTAACGTCAATATCTTACACACCTGAGTTGTCTCCCACAAGACTGCACTAAAAGTATTGCCTACCATGCTACATCCAGGGTTTCAGAGAAAAGATGATAGATGCCTCTCTCGTGTTAAAGAAACATCTTCCGATTTGGGCAAAAAAGTATTCCATTTGTTCGTTCTGTCCTACCATCCTGATTTTGATAAAATTGTTACACATTGTCCGAAAATCGGATAGAAATCGAAATACACCTTCAATTATGCAAGATCTTCTATACTGGCTAATCGTAGACCCAAAAGCATTAAGGCTAGTAAGAGCTTATTTTCATTCAAAACCAGGATCTTTGTCCACATGCTCTTGCAAGGGTCGAAAGAAAAACTTGGTAAGACACTAACAGAACGCTAAACGACTTTCAACATGAAAGCCAATACTGTATATCTCCTTCAATACAATTGGGCAATCTAATAAAAGGAAGATCCTGTGTCCAAACTTTGCTTACAAGGTGACCTTGGACAGGATTACATTGCTTACAAGGTGACCTTGGACAGGATTACATTGCTTACAAGGTGACCTTGGACAGGATTACATTGCTTACAAGGTGACCTTGGACAGGATTACATTGCTTACAAGGTGACCTTGGACAGGATTACATTGCTTACAAGGTGACCTTGGACAGGATTACATTGCTTACAAGGTGACCTTGGACAGGATTACATTGCTTACAAGGTGACCTTGGACACATGATCTGCATGTAATCAGATTGTGTAATTGTGGTAAGTAGAACAACCATTTCAAACCTCAGAAATAGTCATCGTAGTTACTATTGACTGTTCCTGTAAGTCAGACCTTCTCCCCAACCGTTATTTGAGATCTTCTGATCACACTAAGGCGGGTATCAACCGATGGACTACCACTAGTATTGCTTGCAACATAGTTTTATTGAGGGAAATTGAACTCTCGAGTGAGGTTTTGGATGAAGAATTCATGCTCTAAGTGCTTCAATATGGTGGTACCGTTTGTGATAGCTATGTACCAAAGTCACCGAGTACATAAACTTTGACTGTTTGGAAACAATCTGATTAACATACAGATCCTGTATCCAAGGTTTGCTAGTATCCAAGGTTTGCTAACCTTGTAAGCAAAGCTTAAACACAGAATGTGCATTTTAATCAGATTTGTTTTGAAAACAATGTTGATCATTTGTTTTTATATATTATTAAATATTTATTGGTATATATTTTTTATTTCCGGTTAAAATTAGGAAATCAAAATTTAATGTCTTGTCATTATAAGATCTTTAATGGGATATATTAATTTTCATGCAAAGTTGATAATCCGTACTGGCATTCCAAATATATACAATACAACGAGCATTTAATAGATATGTAAAGTGACATAAATTTTGCGAGTATAGGAATACAGCACGCTATCAGAGTCAAATGAAAAAAATATCTAGTTCATTGTGCACTTTTCAGCTAGAATACTGAAAAATAATTTCATTATGCATTATTCATTACTTAAAGTTGAATAATGGATAATAAACTATTTTATTTTTATGATTGCATTTTGAAAAAAACGAACAATTGACGTGCTTCTTTTATTATTTAAAATATAAGTTAAAAAGAAATCGCCATATTTATTTAACGGAAGTTTGATGTATACATACAAAATCCCAACGGACTGCGTTAAAGTTATATAACTCGTCAACAGTAGTTTTTTATGAAAATATTTAGTGTTTTGCATTCTTTCCCTTAGGAAATAAAAAACATATGCGTCACAATTCGTTTCTTTATTGCTCTGGCCATGTGTTGATACAAATTTCCCACTTTTTATTATAATCCATGATTGCTCTAACGCCCTTTTTAGGACTGTTGGGGCCGAAGAAGTTTCTTGTCGCCTTTCAGTTTTATTCAAAGATTACGCATATTTTACTTTTTGATTTCAATCACCATTGATCTATTTGTAATGCAGAATCATTTTGCTAAATATCTTTATTTCTGTAAAAACAGTATGAATACGAGAAAGTTAAAATGAAATAAAATTTACAACATTTGTAGCATATTTTTTTTTACAAATTACTCTCAACAGACCAGTATAGTCTACTCGATCAACGGACTTTCCTTCTACTATATATAAACGTTGATCAACGGACTGAATCCTGGATAAACCTATTGAGGTTATGGAGTTGTTTTTTGTTGATTTTGCCCCATTTTCCCATATCTTACTTCCATATAATTAAATGTTTAGTATACACGTGACCTCTAGGTGTCTACTTTTGTACAGTGGATTTTGTGCTCACCTGTCAATGTTCCTGGGTAGTATATTTCCGTTAAAATTTCACTTTCAATATTTAATTCAAAACGCTTTTTTTAAATGAATAATATTTTCTTATTGAAACATTCAATATATCCTGTAAACATCAGCCATACTAAGTGCAATACATATCAATCTATTTAAAATATAGTTCTCTGATTTCGTTATACTCATAAGATAAGATAAGATAAGATATTTTATCGGTTTAAAATCCAAAATTATAGGATTGTTACCAAGACATATACATAAACATACAAACATATATCTGACCACATTTATAAACATTGTTTATATATATTTGTATATCCCCTCCATTGTTAAAAGAAAATATTGTTACAATAATAAATGTATATAATCTGCTGAGGAGGTGGTACCACAAAGTTATTTAGTACTCAATAAAGCATTTCTAGAATTGTACATGTCGCTTATGAATTTTACAATAATTCTAATTATATCAGTCTCACCGCATGTATACAAAAATTTAAATCTTGCTTCATTGGTCATATTTAAAAAAGAGGGAACTATTTCACTAATTTTGGAATATAATTGTTCTCTAATTGTATTTAGTTTTGTACATTTTATAGTGAAATGAAATTCATCTTCTACTTCTAAAAGACACAAGGGACAAATTCTTTCTTCTACAGGAGTTTTAGTGTGTCGACCTTGTTCAATTTTAAGAACACTATTACTTATGCGAATTTAGGCAAAATGTCCTATCACTTTTCTATCAATATTTAACAATAAATAGGTTTCCAATTTGTAATTTTCTTTAAGCTGTCTATTTGTTCTGAGCTTATTACCGTGCAATGATTTATTATCACAAAAAATATTTTCTTTCCAATAATTTAGATATCTATCATTACGTTTGGTATGAAGTGCATATAATAAACGCCTTTTTGAAATAGTATCATGATTTTCCCAAACATGTGAAAAATTTAATGTAGCAAGTAACTGTTCAGTCTTTTTTGCAAATCCATTGGTTAATTGCAGGTTTGAACTATATACATCTTTAAGTAAACAATTATTACCAGATTTTATCACATGCAACCAAAAGCCAATTGACAGTTTTAAAGCTTCTATAAAAACTGGATACATACCAAGTTCAACTAGTACTGCTAAATTGACAGCTGTTTTATATACTCCATTTAAAGTTTTTACAAATTTAATCTGAATTTTAATGGTAGCCAATGACCAATATTTTGACTCTAGATTTGTAATATCTTTAATCATATATAGAGACCAAACTTCACTACAATAAAGAAGTATAGGTTTAACACAAGCATCAAAAAGCTTTAGGTGAGGTAAAACATTAATATCTTCAGAAAATAACAGTTTTCTAATACAAAATATAGCTTTTGAGGCTTTTTTATAAAGAAGTCTTACTGCCTCAGTAAAACTACCAGAGGGCGTAAACAGTATACCCAAATATTTATATTCTGTACAGTGTTCAAAACATTATCATTAAAAACAAACTTGTCTTTTGTAATTTTTTTACCAGATTTGTTAAAAATCATAACTTTGGATTTGTCAAGATTTACTGTTAAATCCCAACTAGTGCAATATAAACTTAGCTTATCAAGGCATTTTTGTAGGCCATTAGCAGTTTCAGAAATAAGAACTAAATCATCAGCATATAACAGACATGAAATATCATTATCATTTAACTTGGGTGGTTCACATGTAGAGTCAAAAATAGGGGAAAATCATTAATATATAAAGAAAATAATGTGGGGCTTAAAATACACCCTTGTTTTACCCCAACTGTGGAATTAAAAAAAATCAGTGACACCTTCAGAGATCTTCACGGAGTACAAAACCTCTTTATACATATCTCTCATTATACCGAAAAAGGGACCATCTATGTTGTAATAAGACAATTTGTAAAAGAGAGCATCTCTGTAACATTAATAGTATCAAATGCTTTCCTGAAATCTATAAAACAGGCATATATCTTTTTTGATGATTTAAATGCTTTATCGATTATAGTTTTAAGAGTTAAAACATGGTCACTTGTTCGACTTCCCTTTCTGAATCCAATTTGCTCACGACAAATAATTTGATTTCCTTCAAGATATTTTTCTAATCTGCTATATAGAACTTTAAGGAAAATATTTCCTAAACAACTTGAAAGGGCAATACCTGGATAATTAGATGGATCATTAAAACACCCACCCTTAAAAATGGGCTTAATAAAATTTTCTCTCCATAAAGTTGGGACTGTAGAGCTCTTAACCGATTTGATATTTAAAAACAGATAACAAATTATAAAAACAGATAACAAATGAATAAATATTGAAGTATATAAATAATGTTACAATACAGTTTTAAATATCTGATGACTGTGACACAAAGAACAGTAAAAACTAATAATAGAACATTCATAATAATTTGAGGAACACTTCCGTGTGCATGCAGTACAAGTCAAATGACTTCTTTAACCCTTACTATGCCGTAAAGCCTATATTTAGGCTTTCTGTACTCCTTTCAAATGCCAACGGTCTTTATTTAGGCTTAGCAACGATTGCCTATGTCGTCTGTTTTGTAACAATACACGTTACGTCACAGATGGGTAAGGACAATACATTGAGGCTCGACACGGGGTTTCAATGCAGGAAGATTTCTGTTTATTGCAGGGGACAGACGTGCCATTGCTGTCGTCATATGTTTTTGACGTAATGCTAAAATATGACGTCATAACTGTAGACAGCATCGTAAACTGTAGACAACATCGTAAAATAATGGCCGTCTCATGAAAAATGTGACAGAAGCAAACAGGACAACTATTCATAACTATTCAAGTAATGTAGAGGAGGGGTTTATATATATAAATAATAAAAAAAAGATACAATGTATTCTTACTTTGATTAAATGAAGACTCGTGTGGTTTTCAAAACTATAGCCTAATAAAAAGTGAGGTCACGGAGATATTTATCAAGCTGCAGGTTTTGCAATTTTTTTTTCAAATAATCTGAATAATACAATAAAACAAATAACTACAATTATCTTCAGTTAGATGAAAAGTCTTATAAATGAATTGCATTCCTCATTTAAAATACATATTATTTCATTAAAGATCTAGACCGATTGTTTTCTAGTATTTTACAATCCGAGATGGCGGAAGATACCAGATATCTACTTTTAAATTTTATATCTTCAAATTTAACACCCTCCAAACACATTGATACACGTATTTTTCAATCAAAGAATGTTTAAAATGGGTCTCTAAATATTTGGCGAGTTATTTATTGACAGGATGAGAGAAATCCTGAAAGTCCGCAATCGCAGTCCATCAAACTGTTTTATCATGGTGATTCATGTTAACTGTATGATATATGTTCAATAGAATTATTCTACCACGGTTTAAACTAAATGTTGTACATGTCGTGTATTCGAAATAATTTACTTCAATTTCTGCCGGGTCAATCTTACTTTCAAAATGTTCATACTGTGAATCCGATGACCAACTGTTGAAACTCTAACGAACTTTTAAGAGATCACAGATTTGCATAAAATAATCGTTCTTTCTGAATGTACACAAGAGATAAAAATTAGAAGATGTGGTATGACTATCAATTACCCATAAATGCAACAACTCCCCACAAGAAACCAAATGACGTAGAAGTAAGCAACTAAAGGTCACCGTTTGGCCTTCAATAATGAGCATAACCCATACCATGAAATGACAAATGCAACCTATTCAAACGAGAAATCTAACGGCCGAATGCACAAAACAATAGACGACAAAAAAAATATAATAAACAGCAACAAACGCCAACCACTCAATTACATGTAAGGCTCCTGGATTAGGACAGGCAAATATAGAATGAAAAGGGGTTAAACATGTTTGTGGGTACCAACCCTCCTCTAACCTGTGACAGTGGTGTATTAACATCACACCATAAGAACAAATTATAAAAATCACTTCTTTTAAACCGTAGTTATTATTGGAAAATTGTAACCCTGCAGTTACTGTAGTACAATTTTACATATGGGATTCGGTAAAGTTGAAAAAACTTTTATAATATAAAAAAGAAGATGTGGTATGATTGCCAATGAGACAACTCTTCACAAGAGACCAAATGACACAGAAATTAACAACTATAGGTCACCGTACGGCCTTCAACAATGAGCAAAGCCCATACCGCATATATTAGTCAGCTATAAAAGGCCCCGAAATGACAAATGTAAAACAATTCAAACGAGAAAACTAACGGTCTAATTTATGTACAAAAAAATTAACGAAAAACAAATATGTTAAACAGCAACAAACGACAACCACTAAATTACAGGCTCCTGACTTGGGACAGGCACATACATACAGAATGTGGCGGGGTTAAACATGTTAGCGGTATTTTATAAATCTGTCTCCCGTGTCACTTGAAAAGAGATCGATACCAAGCACAAAAACGACTATCAAAAACACAAAAGGTATAGACATGAGAGTACTCGCACGCCGGTACAGAAAGCTAATTCATTAATAGGTTGAATTGACATACTCAATAAATGTTCGATTTTCAATATTTAAGTTTAAATGATATACTTTTACTAGGTTAAATTTGAAAACATTTCAAATCATAAATATCATAAATGTATCGCTTAAAATTACTACGGAACCCCTCAAATACGTAGGACTCGCATTTCATCTGCTGCGCTTCGGATCAAAATCTTAAAAACTCCAAAATACTTGATGTTCTGTGCACACCTCCATCTGTGCCCCTCTCCGTGACGTTCCTTCATTGTGGACGTCATAGGCGGTACAGTTGTTTTTTGTATACCCAAAATATGCCGTGGCAAAGTATTGAATCAGTGTGGCAGTGAAAGGGTTAAAGGGAAATCACACTATTGTTTATACGCATCGATCACGGCGCCGCTATAGTGTCGTGACCGTATTATGACGTCACTGTTTCGAGTCCGTCGTAAAGGTTGCTAATTTCTAAAATGGCGGCCCGCTCAAAGGACGTTCACTAAAGCAAGAGAAAGCAAATGACGTTTTGATTTAAGTGCAAAAAATTAAAATGCTACTCGAAACGGACAAAATGTATGGCAAAAAAATAGCCGTAAGTGGTCTTGATATGGTCTTGAATTACCTTATGATTGGGTTTAATTCAAATGAGTTACTCTCTTTAAATAAAGATATTATAATAATTATTATTATTATTGAGTTAGTATTTACATGCAATACCATTTATACAATTATTTTTCTTAGAGGTTTATTAATTTCACCGAAAAATATTGTTAGATATGAGAAATATCAACATTTTTTGTTGATCTGGATTGGGTTGCTCAAATCGTTGGATAATGTTTAAAACCGGTGCCGGTGGTTATATATATAATATTTGCACTAGTGCTTATCCACTGGTTAACTTTAAACCAATGGATTATTTCTATTGCTCAAACATTATTTAGTGCATAAAACGTTCCATCTGCTGGATAAATTTAGCCAGTACTTTTTGGTTGGATTTAAGTATTAGCCATTGGTTAATGACATCGTTAATTATTGCAATGGGGTCTTTTTTAAAAACAAATTTTTAAATTTCAGATAATTTCATTGTTTATAATAATAACAGACTATACAAAATCAAGATTGAAAAAAAATTAAATATAAAACTGGTTGAGTACAAGCCAACCGTTGGTCGAATATGGTTCAGACATTAAAAACTGGTTAAGTACAGACAGAGAATGGGGCTAAGACTATAACAGACTGGCAGATTATTAGACTTAGTTAGTATGGTCCAGATAATTAAGGGTCCAGTATAAATAAGTTAAGTTGAGTCCTGCTAGTATAAGGGGACCAAGAACAAATTATGATTACACAAAAACCATTGGTCTACAATTACTGCATCATTTATTTGAACAAAATTGTCAATTAAATATCTGTCATATAAGGTATTTTGAATCCCATGAACATTTGATCCCCCCTGAAACAAGAAAATTCTGCCTTTTACTTCGATCGTATACAGTAAACACTCACTTATGGCGTTTTACATGGTGATTATGACGTCAATAAGTATATATGCCAAGCTATAAAGCCGCATCATCCCCATTGAAAGCATGGCCCGGCTATATATACTACCACAGTGTTCTTTAATTTCATATACTTTATACTTTATACAAATTGTGATTACCAGTCCAGAAATTTTTATTCTACTGGTACATCCAGTGGTATAGTTGAACATATGAATCCATAAATTCAATGTTATTACACGTTGCTATGCATTCTATCAGGTTCCAGTTTTACTCGGAGGTATAAAATAAATGCTTCAACCCTGTACTCAATACCTGCTTTATTGATCCTTTTTAATTAAAAACATTTCTATAAATCTTTGATTCTCAAAAATTCAAAACTATGATCATGATGATATTTCACTTTGCCATTATTGATTTTGTTGATACTTATAAAACTTATTTTCAATTTAGTATGTGTAACTTGGATACAAAAAATATAACTAACATAAAATTTCAAATCCTATTAAATATTTGTTTGATTCAATTTCCAAATTTCCTTTAGGTGACTTTAAATTTGCATTTTCTTTACTTATATCATAGATATTTGACACAGTTTAAAAAAAATTAAATCTTTCCCAGATGATTTATCAAGGCAGCCACCTAATCCACTCTCTTTGTTATAGTAGTAGTAGTAGCAGCTAGAACTAATATTCATTTCGCTATTGCCCATGTTTATTTTCCCCTTATTTAAAGTGTGTAGGGATGCCCTTTACCGTCAGGCGTCAAACGGTCATATTCGGCTACCGTTAACATCAAATTGGTTAAAATTTTATCGTGATTCATCAGAGGTCTCAAATAATTTATCGTTACCATTTTTTTTGGAAAGAATTTAACATGATTAGTCAATATCAGTATATTGCTTTATCGTCATAAAGAAAGGGTACAGTACATTTTATCATCATGCACTTAAAACTCTCGTTAACGTCATTTGGCTAGATTTTTTATCGTTATTCGTCATGAAGGTACCCCCATTACGACTCTCTTTAAACTGATTCACTGAAAATATTTTTAAGTTATTGTCATGGTTATCAGTTTACTTTTATTTAAATGAAAGGGATCCCATGTATATTTCCCGTATATACTTGTATTGTTTGAGCTTGTGATTTTTGCCATTTGATATATATTAAGGGACTTTCCGTTTTGAATTTTCCTTGGAGTGCAGTATTTTTGTTAATTTTACTTTTCAAATTTTGTGGATCACAGTACATCTATGCATAAAAGAACAAATGTTTCTTGTTCATGTTGAATACATAGTGGCAGTATTTCTTGCATACTCAGGACGAAAACAAAATACGTCAATTCTTCAAGGCTTGTTAGCACAAATATAAACTGCCTCTTTTGAGAGAGGATGTGCGAGATAGGGCAGAAATTTACCTTACAACAGGCCACCAATAATTACAGACATCTTAAGGAGATATTACAAGGATTCTTTAACGTGCAGTGCGTGGCATTTGCCTGCATGAGGCATTGGATTTTACGTTTCCATTCCGATAGGACGTGTCTCATATCTATACATCCAGCACAACATATAAATTCAAAGCGAGGTTTAAATGAAATTTGAGGAAGGTGAAGAGTAGGCCACGTTAAAATGTGACCTTGCCGAACTATAGCTTTGGTAACTTTTGACCTAAAATAATCTTCAAATATAGAACTGTTCAAAGGTTAGTAAGTACACAATAGGACGCTCTATGAAATTGTACCACATGGTTCTATACCTCAAAAGGAAGGTTGGGATTGATTTTGAGGGTAATGGCCCAAACCGTTAAAAAAGAGAGGCGAAAGATACCAGAGTGACATTCAAACTCATAAACTGACAACGCCATGGCTAAAAAAGAAAAAGACCAACAGACAAACAATAGTACACAAAACACAACATCGGAATAAAGGAATTAAGGGGCAAAAAACAAGGATTTTCTGGTATCAAGACAATAACTTAAGGGAGCTACCATTTGATTTTTAGGGGGGGGAGGCTAGGATGAAATTTGAAAAAAATAGGCTGGACAGGAGTTTTGAGTAAAACAAAAGGCAGTATGAGATTATTTGCAAAAAAAAAGGCAGGATGACAATTTAGTTTAATAAAAAAGTCAGGATAAATTAAAAAAAAAAAGGCAGGACCGAATAGAGGGAACAATAAAAAGGCAGGACCGAATAGAGGGAAAAATAAAAAGGCAGGACAAAATTTTCGATCCTAGCCCCCCATAAAAATCAAATGGTAGCTCCCCAAGTATAAGTCTATGAAATTATACCACTAGGTTCCATACCAAAACTGAAAAGTTGGGATTAATTTTGGGGATTATGGCCCTGACCGTTTATGAATAAGGACCAAAAATAATACTTTTCTAATACTTTGTATAAATTGCTTACTGTCAATTCAGAAATAATTGCGAACTTTTTATTAATGCAAATAATCCAACTGATTGAGTATCACAATAATAACTTGTGATTCTTATATCTGATACAAAGATATGTATGCAGATTTTCATGAAATAACAATAATAAATCTCGCATTTTTGTCCATTTTAAAAAAAATTGCAATAATTTCTGAATTTACAGTATTTCTTGACCAATTTGAATGGGGACCCCGGGTTTAATTCCAAGTCTTGAATTCTTGGGGTCTTTATAATGCTGAATCAAACCATGTCTTTAGATTTTGGATTTTGGGCTCACTATCAAATTGGTTCACATTGAGGTCCAAGGGTCCAAAATTAAGCTTTGTTTGATTTCATCAATAATTGAATTCTTTGATATGCTGAATCTAACCATGCATTTATATTTTGGATATTGGACCATAATAAGTAAATGTCCAATTTCAAATTTTTAAGTTCTTAGACCACATTCATTCTAATTTTTTTGTCAGAAACCTATGTATGCTGTGTCAAATATTGCATCACAATCAAAATTCTGAGCTGTATCATACTAGTGCCCTAAGTGTTCAGGTCGTATCAAGCTGCACCCTGTGGAACATATTATTTTTAAACAAACCTATCTATATCAAACACCATCATCTTCAACAGACACACTGTGTTTCACTGTGCCAACATGCAAAACTTTTATTGCGTACCAAAGGATACTTTTCCGCAGATTGACTCGAAAGTTACCTGTCGATTTAAACTTTTGTAAGTTCTTTTGTCCCATCTAATAAAAACAATAGCTATTGTTCTCTGTGCAGTTTATTCACTGGGACCTTTAAATTTCTTCTAAGAGAAATCTATCACTCATTGATTAATTTACCCGAGTTAAAAAGTGATCTTCTAAATTGATGAAAATACATGTATTATTACTCACAGAACTGCATGTGATGTTGTATTATTCTTCAATATAAATAACATATTTTCAATCTGTTTAATATAACATTGATTTAATCATATGACAAAAATTTTATCATTGTTCCTATTGAAATTTGCAATTTATGTGTGTTTGTTATTCGCCGTCAATATTATGGTATACAAATGTCCGGCGTCCACATGTCCCACCTCAACTTGAGAACAACTTATCCAAATTTCATGAAACTTAATATAGTTGTTTCTTATGATGGTCAAACGATCTGTATACTTTTTGATGAAAATAAGATTAAAATTTTTTGAGATACAGAACTTTGTGTAACTAAAACAGGGGTATGTATTTTTCACATATCGCGCCTTATCTCAAAAACGATTTACGATTATTGCTTAAAACTTTACACACTTCTTAATTATATTAATCTAAAGATCTGTATACACTTTTTGGTGATGATTCAAAATTTTATTTTAGAGTTATTGATTTTTTTATTAAAAAAAAGGGGAGTTTTCACATGTCGCGCCGTATCTCAGAAACTATTTATGATTATTGCATAAAACCTCACACACAAGACGACGAGCATATCATGCGCTCGTGGCGCAGCTGTTTATTTAGTTATAGAATACATTTAAGAAGGCCTTGATCTAAACATCGTCATTTTCTAGTTCTTATTTGTCAAACACACAAAAAGACAAATTTTAATAGGAACAATGTTGAAAATTTTGTCATAAATCAACTTTTAAATTTTGAATAAGTGTTAATTATATTGAACAAATTGAAAATGTATTATTGATATTGAATAAATACAACATCACATGCGTTTTTGTGAGTCCTTATTTAGTATTGGTACATGTATTTTCACCATTGAAAGTTTGATTTTTTGTTCAGTTAAATTAATCAATGAGTGATAGATTTATCTTAGAAGAAATTTAAAGGTCCCAGTGAAATAACTCCACAGAGAACAATAGCTATTATATTTATTAGATGGGACAAAAGAACTTACAAAAGTTTAAATCGACAGGTAACTTTCAAGTGAATCTGTGGAAAGTATCATTTGGTTCACAATAATGACGTCTGTAAACTGATGAAAGTCTAATGGATGCTTTGTAAAACAGTACACTGGTACTTCTCAAATAACAACTATTATACAATTTTGTTTATTATAAAGCAAAATACAATGTATAATAATATCATGCATATATAAATAATGAAAACATGTTTATACTGTAAATTCAAAAAAAATTTGCAAGCATTTATTTAAATTAATTATTGTCATTAAGGACATGTTGCAAATAAATAATGCTATCAAAATTTAAAATATAATTTTATTTTTGCAAAATCTATCTCGGTGTAGCAATTTTCAGTAAAAAAAATATATCAAAAATCTGTGAATTTTCAATAATTGGAAAATAAATAACAGCATTAAAAAACAAAAATTTGTGAGTTTACAGTAAATGGAAAATAAATAATAGCATTAAAAAATTAATCATTTGGCTTTCAGAATTATCACTTAAGGATTTTAATAAACAAAAATGCAACATATATGTGGTTTGCATGATTATTATTGTCCACAGGATTGAACACACAAGGCAGCAGCAGGAACACACCTGTAAAAGGAATAAAATAATATTTCATTTGTTGACAATTCAAAGTTATTAAGTAATGTTAAAATATATGAATTAGGTAATGTTTAAATATTTGAGTGGCAATTTTTCTTTTAAATAGACAGATATTGTTGTATGTAAAAATACTTGTTTTCTATTCAAATTTATTGATTTACCAAAAAATATTGCAATAGAAATCGTGCAGCTAAATTTGTTATAAAATGGAAAGCAATCTTAATATACCAATTTTGATTTTCAAGGTGTTAAAATTACTATTACCGGTATCGCATTAATCATTCATTGAGTTTCAGACAATTGCAGAAGTTATTAAGCTGAAAATTTGAAAAATGTACATACATGGTAAAATAATTCAGGCTATTTTGATAAACTTTCATTGTTTAGTTCAAGTTTTATGACATTTACTTTGTTTTCTCCATATATTGACTGAAGAAATGAATTCTTTGGAAATTTGTATTGAAAGAAATACAAAACTGAATAAGAAGCAAAGTTTAATATAATTAGACATCTTATCTTTGTAACAGCACTTGCAAATGAATGTGAGGGTATCTCCCCTTTACAAGTAAACAAAATTCTTTATTATCATAAAAACAATGATTCTCTTTATGATTCAGTACATGGTCATTTGGCAAAAGTTTAAAGATGGAATAAGTGAAAGTAGTTAAAAAGGACTATAAACCTTCTCAACTATAAAAATATCTGTTTACATCTATTAAGGTAACAGTAGAAAATATCAAGACGATATAAATTGCAAACAATAAAGATTTATAGAAAGTTAAACTGTCCACAAGATTTCATCAATTGATTAAATTTGTATGTGGATGAATAAATATATTCTCACCTTGAAACAGATCCAAATGCTACCCCAGCCAGTATCCCTATGGACAAGCTGTGATGCTAACCTGTAATACAAAGTTGAATCAGTTATTTAAACTCCTCAAAATAATCTACTGTGGATTCAGATATTTTAATGGGCATTGAGGGAAAATCGAATTTCTGTGGATTCATTTAATATTCAACAATCATGGGGATTGAGGAAAAATTGGATTCTGTGGATATTTGATTGAAAGTCGATTGATAGAAAATTGGTACTTCGTTGTTGAACATTTAAAATTTGTGGTTCACTATTACTCACGAAATCTAGTGGGTATTCAGTTTAAAACTTGACAAATAGAAAAAAAAAGTCAAAAACAATTTCTCTTTTCTAAGCTTGGCAGTATTTTTACCATTTTGGACAATCATATACCCTCTTTCCTCTGGAGCTGAATATCTCCATGTAATTCAATCTTTTCTGATACCTGAACCATTATTAAATTGATATCAAACACTAATAGATTAAAAAAAGTTTGTATACCTACCAACATGTTAGCAGTATCAGATCTCCAATTCTTACTCCCAACACCATGAAATCATTGTCATTACATCAGCCTATAAACAAATAATAAAATAAATGGAGAATGTGTCTATGGGCCACAGATGCCCCCGCTTGTAAATATGCATGAGTCAACTTCCACATAGATCGTTTTGTGATCATAAGCATTGTGTATAAGTTCATAACATTTGGTTGAGGCAAACTAAAGTTAGAGAATGGAAACCAATTTTTGAGATGGACGGGACAGACAGACGGACAAGGGTAACACTTAATGCCCCCTCCAATACGGCAAAGGCATAAAAATGTACTTGTTTGATTTATTCCTTTTACATATCAATCCTAGCACGAAAGATTTCTTTAACAAAACAGTATATTAATAACATATACGTGTTTAAGAAAACTATCGGTGCTTCAATTGATCTGTTATATTTTCACAGCAATATGGCATTATAGCCGTGAGAATATAACATTGTAAACCAATGATCTTATGTTGTGCTGAACACCACTGTCCCAGGTTAGGGCAGGGTTGAGCGCTCACAAACATGTTTAACATCGCCACATTCTTTATGCGCCTGTCCCCAGTCAGGAGCCTGTAGTTCAGTGGTTGTATTTGGTTCATGTATGTCATAATTCTATTGAATTGTTTCCCATTTTTTCATGTCGGGGCCTTTTACAGTGGACTATACGGTATGGGTTTTTCTCATTGTTGAAGCTGTTTGGTTGTCTATAATTTATGTCATCCACTTCATTTAAACTTTGGTGGATAGTTGTCTCATTGGCAATCATACGACATCTCCTTATATTTATAAAGGTTTATTGTAACATAATAACGATACTGATTACATATTTTTTCAATCCTCAGGGCACATTATTTTCCCTATATTTTTTTTATAGTATAATGAACATATCCATTGATTCAAAAACAGAATTATAAACCTACTTATATCTAAGCTGTAGTAGGCAGGCCTCTACATTATCATTTTTTTTAACTTGTCCCATTGGACAAGTTGCAAGAAAATCAACTTTTCCGAACTCTTAACTCACTTGTCCGAATTCATAATTGAAAATCTTACATATTGATGATATGCCCTTATAACACTTGAGCTTTGATTGTACCTAATGAAGGGAGCATTTTGTTATATGTTATATGAATTTGTTTGTTACTCAGTAATTAACAATGATTAAAGAATACCACATCAAAATTCATTTTATTATTTAAGACTGAAAGATTTTTTGCAAGACTGAGTTCTCTGACTGAATGTCACTATCATGTGTCGATAATTAAATCATCATCACTTCCCAAATCACTAGGTTCTCCTATAGACCTATTCATTCTTCTAGTAGTGGTAAGGTTAAACCAAGGATGTAAATATACCTGGCCACTTTGTATATAATTAAACCTTTTTTATTTATTGATGGCGGCAAAACAAGCTTTTATAAATTTTATTTTGATCTTTATATACATTGATACTTGATCATGAAGTACAAACTTACAAGTGTATGAATACATAATACCATCAAAATGACCTACTGTGACCCCTTCTGAAACTTTAAATTGAAAAACAAACTTTTTAAAAATTCATAAATTTAAATTTCAGTTTAATTTAAAAAGTTTAATTCAATTTTTAAAAATAATTACACCATTGTTTTTCTTATTGAATTTTCAAGTTTCTGCCCAAATTTCATCCATGTAACCCCAAAAATAAGCTTACAATTGCAGATTGAAGTGTTCAAAATATGCCCTCTGACAGGAACGGGGACCCAGTTATCTCCCCCATTGAAACGCATTGAAAATCATAGTAAATAAATGGGGTGCTGTCCAATAAATAATTTTGATAGCCACCTTGGGACTTCTGTTTCATGTTAGGCATTTGTTTCGAAGTTTCTAAGTACAATCTCAGTGCCTCATGACCGGCATTCCGTTGCAAAATTTTGTTTCGATTGACAACAGGGTAGGTCCATCTACTTCCGGGGAAGAATAAAGGCTAGAATTTAGGCAATTTACTCTATGTACCGACGCCTGATTACATTTAAATCAATCAAAATTTTTACAGAAATTCAAGCTAGAAAGCCTACCCTTTCAAGTAAATCTACATTCAGTTACAGAACTTGTGTAATAATAAAACTACACCATTTTAAATAAAAGTTATATATTTTTTTTAAGAACTACATTCGTAGGTACCGGACTGGTTGCCGTAACTGGGATCCTATTCCTGTCAGACTTTAATTTTTTTTCTAGACTTAAAACTGCACTTATTAAATAAAGATATACATCTCAGTAGTTATTGTGCAAAGTTTCAATAGATTTGATCCAACAGTTAAAGAGTTATTGATCCTTATCTATGACATCTCAAATACCAGAAAATTGATCGGATAAAATCATAAATTCATGAAGAAAATATTCTTAAAATCAGCAAAACTTTTTTATTTTAAAAGATATTTACATTCTGTAAATTGCACATGATAGATAAATTCATTATTTGTATAGAAATCTAGTTAAAAAAAAATTTTGCTGAAAAAAAGTTAATTATAATTAATTTTTTAATTAAAAAAAAAAATCTTATAAGAATTACATATGCAAAGAAGCATACCCCATAACAAGGGTATAAATCATGAGACTTAGTCTTCAAACAGTCAGCTAAGTTCATTTAATATACAATGGAAGAGGCTAGATGCAGAGAAGTTCTCACTTGTAGCTAAAACCAGTCAAGACGGCACCTCCTACAGTTTAACAAATGTCGAGGGAAATCCTGGATCTGCCTGAATGCTTAATGCTACTGTGCGTTGGTATACTTGTGACTGCTCTAAATGTCCCACTAGTTCATACGTGTGTGGTGGTGGTGGACACTCAAACTGTTGGTGGCTGAGATCTATGTACTTGGGTCCAAACAAGTTAACCAACCTGAATATGGATAACAAAGACAAGTTAATAATGCAGGAATTTTAAAAATGAAACTTAGCGAAGAAGTATTTATGAAAATGAAATTTAATCATAATACTCAAAAAGGTGAAGCTGTTCAGGGAGCACTAAGTGTTTCCTTACCAAAGAATGTGAACTTTTCTAGAAATTTGAAGGGAGGGCATCAGCAATAATTCACAATTTGAATAATGGTATAGCTTATTCCTTGTGACAAAAAGCAGAATGTATTGGTTTTAAAATCTCAATAGGTTCATTAAAACACTTCGACCAGATTTAAAGGGAGTGTGAACGGAACAAAGTAAACCAAAATACTCCAGAAAGGAAAAAGAAAAATTTACAACGCACCGGACAGAAGACTAAGGTTCATGTGGAAGAAAAGGATCGAAGTAAATGTACAGATAGATATGAAAAAGGGCAACCTGATCCAAAACTTGATGCTGCATTTGTAAAAGCATAAAGGACGATCATTCATATGGTAGAGTAATACCTGCTATGAAGAATATACCTACCAGAAGCTGTTCTTCAAAAGTTCCAAAATCAAAGGAAGATATAGCTGCATTCATCTACTGCTGAAAAAGATACAGACAAAATTAACGGTCCTTTTAAGGACCACCAAAATCTTTAAAAAGGAGTCTAAAATTGTTGTACATTCAGTTAAAATTGTTTATATAAGCTATAGCCCTACCCCTTATATATCTTCCAAAAAAATCCAGGCCCCAATCTGGAAAATTGGAGAGCCCCTGGCAAGATTTTCTGAGTTTACGAAATATTCTGTGGTTATTTATGTGATGCAGCTCTTCAGTAATGTGACCCGCATTCCCACAAACTTTTTTGACACATAAAATGGCATAAAGTGTTGTATTTAATATTAAAACTTATCAAAAACTAATTAAAAACCATAAAACTGAATCTATGGGCTTTTTTCTTTTTCCAGGTCCCAGAAATATGATACTGGAAAGAAATAAGCCCATATTTTCCATCTTTTGTTGTCCCCTGATCCCATATAAGACATTTGTTATTTCTTGCCAGGTGGCTCTTTTCTAATATTCTTTGCTGATATTTTTTGAAAAATCCCTCCATTTTAACTTACAAGTGTATGAATACATAATACCATCAAAATGACCTTACTGTGACCCCTTCTGAAACTTTAAATTGAAAAACAAACTTTTTAAAAATTTCATAAATTTAAATTTCAGTTTAATTTAAAAAGTTTAATTCAAATTTTAAAAATAATTACACCATTGTTTTTCTTATTGAATTTTCAAGTTTCTGCCCAAATTTCATCCATGTAACCCCAAAAATAAGCTTACAATTGCAGATTGAAGTGTTCAAAATATGCCCTCTGACAGGAACGGGGACCCAGTTATTTCCCCCATTGAAACGCATTGAAAATCATAGTAAATAAATGGGGTGCTGTCCAATAAATAATTTTGATAGCCACCTTGGGACTTCTGTTTCATGTTAGGCATTTGTTTCGAAGTTTCTAAGTACAATCTCAGTGCCTCATGACCGGCATTCCGTTGCAAAATTTGTTTCGATTGACAACAGGGTAGGTCCATCTACTTCCGGGGAAGAATAAAGGCTAGAATTTAGGCAATTTACTCTATGTACCGACGCCTGATTACATTTAAATCAATCAAAATTTTTACAGAAATTCAAGCTAGAAAGCCTACCCTTTCAAGTAAATCTACATTCAGTTACAGAACTTGTGTAATAATAAAACTACACCATTTTAAATAAAAGTTATATATTTTTTTTAAGAACTACATTCGTAGGTACCGGACTGGTTGCCGTAACTGGGATCCTATTCCTGTCAGACTTTAATTTTTTTTCTAGACTTAAAACTGCACTTATTAAATAAAGATATACATCTCAGTAGTTATTGTGCAAAGTTTCAATAGATTTGATCCAACAGTTAAAGAGTTATTGATCCTTATCTATGACATCTCAAATACCAGAAAATTGATCGGATAAAATCATAAATTCATGAAGAAAATATTCTTAAAATCAGCAAAACTTTTTTATTTTAAAAGATATTTACATTCTGTAAATTGCACATGATAGATAAATTCATTATTTGTATAGAAATCTAGTTAAAAAAAAATTTTGCTGAAAAAAAGTTAATTATAATTAATTTTTTAATTAAAAAAAAAAATCTTATAAGAATTACATATGCAAAGAAGCATACCCCATAACAAGGGTATAAATCATGAGACTTAGTCTTCAAACAGTCAGCTAAGTTCATTTAATATACAATGGAAGAGGCTAGATGCAGAGAAGTTCTCACTTGTAGCTAAAACCAGTCAAGACGGCACCTCCTACAGTTTAACAAATGTCGAGGGAAATCCTGGATCTGCCTGAATGCTTAATGCTACTGTGCGTTGGTATACTTGTGACTGCTCTAAATGTCCCACTAGTTCATACGTGTGTGGTGGTGGTGGACACTCAAACTGTTGGTGGCTGAGATCTATGTACTTGGGTCCAAACAAGTTAACCAACCTGAATATGGATAACAAAGACAAGTTAATAATGCAGGAATTTTAAAAATGAAACTTAGCGAAGAAGTATTTATGAAAATGAAATTTAATCATAATACTCAAAAAGGTGAAGCTGTTCAGGGAGCACTAAGTGTTTCCTTACCAAAGAATGTGAACTTTTCTAGAAATTTGAAGGGAGGGCATCAGCAATAATTCACAATTTGAATAATGGTATAGCTTATTCCTTGTGACAAAAAGCAGAATGTATTGGTTTTAAAATCTCAATAGGTTCATTAAAACACTTCGACCAGATTTAAAGGGAGTGTGAACGGAACAAAGTAAACCAAAATACTCCAGAAAGGAAAAAGAAAAATTTACAACGCACCGGACAGAAGACTAAGGTTCATGTGGAAGAAAAGGATCGAAGTAAATGTACAGATAGATATGAAAAAGGGCAACCTGATCCAAAACTTGATGCTGCATTTGTAAAAGCATAAAGGACGATCATTCATATGGTAGAGTAATACCTGCTATGAAGAATATACCTACCAGAAGCTGTTCTTCAAAAGTTCCAAAATCAAAGGAAGATATAGCTGCATTCATCTACTGCTGAAAAAGATACAGACAAAATTAACGGTCCTTTTAAGGACCACCAAAATCTTTAAAAAGGAGTCTAAAATTGTTGTACATTCAGTTAAAATTGTTTATATAAGCTATAGCCCTACCCCTTATATATCTTCCAAAAAAATCCAGGCCCCAATCTGGAAAATTGGAGAGCCCCTGGCAAGATTTTCTGAGTTTACGAAATATTCTGTGGTTATTTATGTGATGCAGCTCTTCAGTAATGTGACCCGCATTCCCACAAACTTTTTTGACACATAAAATGGCATAAAGTGTTGTATTTAATATTAAAACTTATCAAAAACTAATTAAAAACCATAAAACTGAATCTATGGGCTTTTTTCTTTTTCCAGGTCCCAGAAATATGATACTGGAAAGAAATAAGCCCATATTTTCCATCTTTTGTTGTCCCCTGATCCCATATAAGACATTTGTTATTTCTTGCCAGGTGGCTCTTTTCTAATATTCTTTGCTGATATTTTTTGAAAAATCCCTCCATTTTAACTTACAAGTGTATGAATACATAATACCATCAAAATGACCTTACTGTGACCCCTTCTGAAACTTTAAATTGAAAAACAAACTTTTTAAAAATTTCATAAATTTAAATTTCAGTTTAATTTAAAAAGTTTAATTCAAATTTTAAAAATAATTACACCATTGTTTTTCTTATTGAATTTTCAAGTTTCTGCCCAAATTTCATCCATGTAACCCCAAAAATAAGCTTACAATTGCAGATTGAAGTGTTCAAAATATGCCCTCTGACAGGAACGGGGACCCAGTTATTTCCCCCATTGAAACGCATTGAAAATCATAGTAAATAAATGGGGTGCTGTCCAATAAATAATTTTGATAGCCACCTTGGGACTTCTGTTTCATGTTAGGCATTTGTTTCGAAGTTTCTAAGTACAATCTCAGTGCCTCATGACCGGCATTCCGTTGCAAAATTTGTTTCGATTGACAACAGGGTAGGTCCATCTACTTCCGGGGAAGAATAAAGGCTAGAATTTAGGCAATTTACTCTATGTACCGACGCCTGATTACATTTAAATCAATCAAAATTTTTACAGAAATTCAAGCTAGAAAGCCTACCCTTTCAAGTAAATCTACATTCAGTTACAGAACTTGTGTAATAATAAAACTACACCATTTTAAATAAAAGTTATATATTTTTTTTAAGAACTACATTCGTAGGTACCGGACTGGTTGCCGTAACTGGGATCCTATTCCTGTCAGACTTTAATTTTTTTTCTAGACTTAAAACTGCACTTATTAAATAAAGATATACATCTCAGTAGTTATTGTGCAAAGTTTCAATAGATTTGATCCAACAGTTAAAGAGTTATTGATCCTTATCTATGACATCTCAAATACCAGAAAATTGATCGGATAAAATCATAAATTCATGAAGAAAATATTCTTAAAATCAGCAAAACTTTTTTATTTTAAAAGATATTTACATTCTGTAAATTGCACATGATAGATAAATTCATTATTTGTATAGAAATCTAGTTAAAAAAAAATTTTGCTGAAAAAAAGTTAATTATAATTAATTTTTTAATTAAAAAAAAAAATCTTATAAGAATTACATATGCAAAGAAGCATACCCCATAACAAGGGTATAAATCATGAGACTTAGTCTTCAAACAGTCAGCTAAGTTCATTTAATATACAATGGAAGAGGCTAGATGCAGAGAAGTTCTCACTTGTAGCTAAAACCAGTCAAGACGGCACCTCCTACAGTTTAACAAATGTCGAGGGAAATCCTGGATCTGCCTGAATGCTTAATGCTACTGTGCGTTGGTATACTTGTGACTGCTCTAAATGTCCCACTAGTTCATACGTGTGTGGTGGTGGTGGACACTCAAACTGTTGGTGGCTGAGATCTATGTACTTGGGTCCAAACAAGTTAACCAACCTGAATATGGATAACAAAGACAAGTTAATAATGCAGGAATTTTAAAAATGAAACTTAGCGAAGAAGTATTTATGAAAATGAAATTTAATCATAATACTCAAAAAGGTGAAGCTGTTCAGGGAGCACTAAGTGTTTCCTTACCAAAGAATGTGAACTTTTCTAGAAATTTGAAGGGAGGGCATCAGCAATAATTCACAATTTGAATAATGGTATAGCTTATTCCTTGTGACAAAAAGCAGAATGTATTGGTTTTAAAATCTCAATAGGTTCATTAAAACACTTCGACCAGATTTAAAGGGAGTGTGAACGGAACAAAGTAAACCAAAATACTCCAGAAAGGAAAAAGAAAAATTTACAACGCACCGGACAGAAGACTAAGGTTCATGTGGAAGAAAAGGATCGAAGTAAATGTACAGATAGATATGAAAAAGGGCAACCTGATCCAAAACTTGATGCTGCATTTGTAAAAGCATAAAGGACGATCATTCATATGGTAGAGTAATACCTGCTATGAAGAATATACCTACCAGAAGCTGTTCTTCAAAAGTTCCAAAATCAAAGGAAGATATAGCTGCATTCATCTACTGCTGAAAAAGATACAGACAAAATTAACGGTCCTTTTAAGGACCACCAAAATCTTTAAAAAGGAGTCTAAAATTGTTGTACATTCAGTTAAAATTGTTTATATAAGCTATAGCCCTACCCCTTATATATCTTCCAAAAAAATCCAGGCCCCAATCTGGAAAATTGGAGAGCCCCTGGCAAGATTTTCTGAGTTTACGAAATATTCTGTGGTTATTTATGTGATGCAGCTCTTCAGTAATGTGACCCGCATTCCCACAAACTTTTTTGACACATAAAATGGCATAAAGTGTTGTATTTAATATTAAAACTTATCAAAAACTAATTAAAAACCATAAAACTGAATCTATGGGCTTTTTTCTTTTTCCAGGTCCCAGAAATATGATACTGGAAAGAAATAAGCCCATATTTTCCATCTTTTGTTGTCCCCTGATCCCATATAAGACATTTGTTATTTCTTGCCAGGTGGCTCTTTTCTAATATTCTTTGCTGATATTTTTTGAAAAATCCCTCCATTTTAACTTACAAGTGTATGAATACATAATACCATCAAAATGACCTTACTGTGACCCCTTCTGAAACTTTAAATTGAAAAACAAACTTTTTAAAAATTTCATAAATTTAAATTTCAGTTTAATTTAAAAAGTTTAATTCAAATTTTAAAAATAATTACACCATTGTTTTTCTTATTGAATTTTCAAGTTTCTGCCCAAATTTCATCCATGTAACCCCAAAAATAAGCTTACAATTGCAGATTGAAGTGTTCAAAATATGCCCTCTGACAGGAACGGGGACCCAGTTATTTCCCCCATTGAAACGCATTGAAAATCATAGTAAATAAATGGGGTGCTGTCCAATAAATAATTTTGATAGCCACCTTGGGACTTCTGTTTCATGTTAGGCATTTGTTTCGAAGTTTCTAAGTACAATCTCAGTGCCTCATGACCGGCATTCCGTTGCAAAATTTGTTTCGATTGACAACAGGGTAGGTCCATCTACTTCCGGGGAAGAATAAAGGCTAGAATTTAGGCAATTTACTCTATGTACCGACGCCTGATTACATTTAAATCAATCAAAATTTTTACAGAAATTCAAGCTAGAAAGCCTACCCTTTCAAGTAAATCTACATTCAGTTACAGAACTTGTGTAATAATAAAACTACACCATTTTAAATAAAAGTTATATATTTTTTTTAAGAACTACATTCGTAGGTACCGGACTGGTTGCCGTAACTGGGATCCTATTCCTGTCAGACTTTAATTTTTTTTCTAGACTTAAAACTGCACTTATTAAATAAAGATATACATCTCAGTAGTTATTGTGCAAAGTTTCAATAGATTTGATCCAACAGTTAAAGAGTTATTGATCCTTATCTATGACATCTCAAATACCAGAAAATTGATCGGATAAAATCATAAATTCATGAAGAAAATATTCTTAAAATCAGCAAAACTTTTTTATTTTAAAAGATATTTACATTCTGTAAATTGCACATGATAGATAAATTCATTATTTGTATAGAAATCTAGTTAAAAAAAAATTTTGCTGAAAAAAAGTTAATTATAATTAATTTTTTAATTAAAAAAAAAAATCTTATAAGAATTACATATGCAAAGAAGCATACCCCATAACAAGGGTATAAATCATGAGACTTAGTCTTCAAACAGTCAGCTAAGTTCATTTAATATACAATGGAAGAGGCTAGATGCAGAGAAGTTCTCACTTGTAGCTAAAACCAGTCAAGACGGCACCTCCTACAGTTTAACAAATGTCGAGGGAAATCCTGGATCTGCCTGAATGCTTAATGCTACTGTGCGTTGGTATACTTGTGACTGCTCTAAATGTCCCACTAGTTCATACGTGTGTGGTGGTGGTGGACACTCAAACTGTTGGTGGCTGAGATCTATGTACTTGGGTCCAAACAAGTTAACCAACCTGAATATGGATAACAAAGACAAGTTAATAATGCAGGAATTTTAAAAATGAAACTTAGCGAAGAAGTATTTATGAAAATGAAATTTAATCATAATACTCAAAAAGGTGAAGCTGTTCAGGGAGCACTAAGTGTTTCCTTACCAAAGAATGTGAACTTTTCTAGAAATTTGAAGGGAGGGCATCAGCAATAATTCACAATTTGAATAATGGTATAGCTTATTCCTTGTGACAAAAAGCAGAATGTATTGGTTTTAAAATCTCAATAGGTTCATTAAAACACTTCGACCAGATTTAAAGGGAGTGTGAACGGAACAAAGTAAACCAAAATACTCCAGAAAGGAAAAAGAAAAATTTACAACGCACCGGACAGAAGACTAAGGTTCATGTGGAAGAAAAGGATCGAAGTAAATGTACAGATAGATATGAAAAAGGGCAACCTGATCCAAAACTTGATGCTGCATTTGTAAAAGCATAAAGGACGATCATTCATATGGTAGAGTAATACCTGCTATGAAGAATATACCTACCAGAAGCTGTTCTTCAAAAGTTCCAAAATCAAAGGAAGATATAGCTGCATTCATCTACTGCTGAAAAAGATACAGACAAAATTAACGGTCCTTTTAAGGACCACCAAAATCTTTAAAAAGGAGTCTAAAATTGTTGTACATTCAGTTAAAATTGTTTATATAAGCTATAGCCCTACCCCTTATATATCTTCCAAAAAAATCCAGGCCCCAATCTGGAAAATTGGAGAGCCCCTGGCAAGATTTTCTGAGTTTACGAAATATTCTGTGGTTATTTATGTGATGCAGCTCTTCAGTAATGTGACCCGCATTCCCACAAACTTTTTTGACACATAAAATGGCATAAAGTGTTGTATTTAATATTAAAACTTATCAAAAACTAATTAAAAACCATAAAACTGAATCTATGGGCTTTTTTCTTTTTCCAGGTCCCAGAAATATGATACTGGAAAGAAATAAGCCCATATTTTCCATCTTTTGTTGTCCCCTGATCCCATATAAGACATTTGTTATTTCTTGCCAGGTGGCTCTTTTCTAATATTCTTTGCTGATATTTTTTGAAAAATCCCTCCATTTTAACTTACAAGTGTATGAATACATAATACCATCAAAATGACCTTACTGTGACCCCTTCTGAAACTTTAAATTGAAAAACAAACTTTTTAAAAATTTCATAAATTTAAATTTCAGTTTAATTTAAAAAGTTTAATTCAAATTTTAAAAATAATTACACCATTGTTTTTCTTATTGAATTTTCAAGTTTCTGCCCAAATTTCATCCATGTAACCCCAAAAATAAGCTTACAATTGCAGATTGAAGTGTTCAAAATATGCCCTCTGACAGGAACGGGGACCCAGTTATTTCCCCCATTGAAACGCATTGAAAATCATAGTAAATAAATGGGGTGCTGTCCAATAAATAATTTTGATAGCCACCTTGGGACTTCTGTTTCATGTTAGGCATTTGTTTCGAAGTTTCTAAGTACAATCTCAGTGCCTCATGACCGGCATTCCGTTGCAAAATTTGTTTCGATTGACAACAGGGTAGGTCCATCTACTTCCGGGGAAGAATAAAGGCTAGAATTTAGGCAATTTACTCTATGTACCGACGCCTGATTACATTTAAATCAATCAAAATTTTTACAGAAATTCAAGCTAGAAAGCCTACCCTTTCAAGTAAATCTACATTCAGTTACAGAACTTGTGTAATAATAAAACTACACCATTTTAAATAAAAGTTATATATTTTTTTTAAGAACTACATTCGTAGGTACCGGACTGGTTGCCGTAACTGGGATCCTATTCCTGTCAGACTTTAATTTTTTTTCTAGACTTAAAACTGCACTTATTAAATAAAGATATACATCTCAGTAGTTATTGTGCAAAGTTTCAATAGATTTGATCCAACAGTTAAAGAGTTATTGATCCTTATCTATGACATCTCAAATACCAGAAAATTGATCGGATAAAATCATAAATTCATGAAGAAAATATTCTTAAAATCAGCAAAACTTTTTTATTTTAAAAGATATTTACATTCTGTAAATTGCACATGATAGATAAATTCATTATTTGTATAGAAATCTAGTTAAAAAAAAATTTTGCTGAAAAAAAGTTAATTATAATTAATTTTTTAATTAAAAAAAAAAATCTTATAAGAATTACATATGCAAAGAAGCATACCCCATAACAAGGGTATAAATCATGAGACTTAGTCTTCAAACAGTCAGCTAAGTTCATTTAATATACAATGGAAGAGGCTAGATGCAGAGAAGTTCTCACTTGTAGCTAAAACCAGTCAAGACGGCACCTCCTACAGTTTAACAAATGTCGAGGGAAATCCTGGATCTGCCTGAATGCTTAATGCTACTGTGCGTTGGTATACTTGTGACTGCTCTAAATGTCCCACTAGTTCATACGTGTGTGGTGGTGGTGGACACTCAAACTGTTGGTGGCTGAGATCTATGTACTTGGGTCCAAACAAGTTAACCAACCTGAATATGGATAACAAAGACAAGTTAATAATGCAGGAATTTTAAAAATGAAACTTAGCGAAGAAGTATTTATGAAAATGAAATTTAATCATAATACTCAAAAAGGTGAAGCTGTTCAGGGAGCACTAAGTGTTTCCTTACCAAAGAATGTGAACTTTTCTAGAAATTTGAAGGGAGGGCATCAGCAATAATTCACAATTTGAATAATGGTATAGCTTATTCCTTGTGACAAAAAGCAGAATGTATTGGTTTTAAAATCTCAATAGGTTCATTAAAACACTTCGACCAGATTTAAAGGGAGTGTGAACGGAACAAAGTAAACCAAAATACTCCAGAAAGGAAAAAGAAAAATTTACAACGCACCGGACAGAAGACTAAGGTTCATGTGGAAGAAAAGGATCGAAGTAAATGTACAGATAGATATGAAAAAGGGCAACCTGATCCAAAACTTGATGCTGCATTTGTAAAAGCATAAAGGACGATCATTCATATGGTAGAGTAATACCTGCTATGAAGAATATACCTACCAGAAGCTGTTCTTCAAAAGTTCCAAAATCAAAGGAAGATATAGCTGCATTCATCTACTGCTGAAAAAGATACAGACAAAATTAACGGTCCTTTTAAGGACCACCAAAATCTTTAAAAAGGAGTCTAAAATTGTTGTACATTCAGTTAAAATTGTTTATATAAGCTATAGCCCTACCCCTTATATATCTTCCAAAAAAATCCAGGCCCCAATCTGGAAAATTGGAGAGCCCCTGGCAAGATTTTCTGAGTTTACGAAATATTCTGTGGTTATTTATGTGATGCAGCTCTTCAGTAATGTGACCCGCATTCCCACAAACTTTTTTGACACATAAAATGGCATAAAGTGTTGTATTTAATATTAAAACTTATCAAAAACTAATTAAAAACCATAAAACTGAATCTATGGGCTTTTTTCTTTTTCCAGGTCCCAGAAATATGATACTGGAAAGAAATAAGCCCATATTTTCCATCTTTTGTTGTCCCCTGATCCCATATAAGACATTTGTTATTTCTTGCCAGGTGGCTCTTTTCTAATATTCTTTGCTGATATTTTTTGAAAAATCCCTCCATTTTAACTTACAAGTGTATGAATACATAATACCATCAAAATGACCTTACTGTGACCCCTTCTGAAACTTTAAATTGAAAAACAAACTTTTTAAAAATTTCATAAATTTAAATTTCAGTTTAATTTAAAAAGTTTAATTCAAATTTTAAAAATAATTACACCATTGTTTTTCTTATTGAATTTTCAAGTTTCTGCCCAAATTTCATCCATGTAACCCCAAAAATAAGCTTACAATTGCAGATTGAAGTGTTCAAAATATGCCCTCTGACAGGAACGGGGACCCAGTTATTTCCCCCATTGAAACGCATTGAAAATCATAGTAAATAAATGGGGTGCTGTCCAATAAATAATTTTGATAGCCACCTTGGGACTTCTGTTTCATGTTAGGCATTTGTTTCGAAGTTTCTAAGTACAATCTCAGTGCCTCATGACCGGCATTCCGTTGCAAAATTTGTTTCGATTGACAACAGGGTAGGTCCATCTACTTCCGGGGAAGAATAAAGGCTAGAATTTAGGCAATTTACTCTATGTACCGACGCCTGATTACATTTAAATCAATCAAAATTTTTACAGAAATTCAAGCTAGAAAGCCTACCCTTTCAAGTAAATCTACATTCAGTTACAGAACTTGTGTAATAATAAAACTACACCATTTTAAATAAAAGTTATATATTTTTTTTAAGAACTACATTCGTAGGTACCGGACTGGTTGCCGTAACTGGGATCCTATTCCTGTCAGACTTTAATTTTTTTTCTAGACTTAAAACTGCACTTATTAAATAAAGATATACATCTCAGTAGTTATTGTGCAAAGTTTCAATAGATTTGATCCAACAGTTAAAGAGTTATTGATCCTTATCTATGACATCTCAAATACCAGAAAATTGATCGGATAAAATCATAAATTCATGAAGAAAATATTCTTAAAATCAGCAAAACTTTTTTATTTTAAAAGATATTTACATTCTGTAAATTGCACATGATAGATAAATTCATTATTTGTATAGAAATCTAGTTAAAAAAAAATTTTGCTGAAAAAAAGTTAATTATAATTAATTTTTTAATTAAAAAAAAAAATCTTATAAGAATTACATATGCAAAGAAGCATACCCCATAACAAGGGTATAAATCATGAGACTTAGTCTTCAAACAGTCAGCTAAGTTCATTTAATATACAATGGAAGAGGCTAGATGCAGAGAAGTTCTCACTTGTAGCTAAAACCAGTCAAGACGGCACCTCCTACAGTTTAACAAATGTCGAGGGAAATCCTGGATCTGCCTGAATGCTTAATGCTACTGTGCGTTGGTATACTTGTGACTGCTCTAAATGTCCCACTAGTTCATACGTGTGTGGTGGTGGTGGACACTCAAACTGTTGGTGGCTGAGATCTATGTACTTGGGTCCAAACAAGTTAACCAACCTGAATATGGATAACAAAGACAAGTTAATAATGCAGGAATTTTAAAAATGAAACTTAGCGAAGAAGTATTTATGAAAATGAAATTTAATCATAATACTCAAAAAGGTGAAGCTGTTCAGGGAGCACTAAGTGTTTCCTTACCAAAGAATGTGAACTTTTCTAGAAATTTGAAGGGAGGGCATCAGCAATAATTCACAATTTGAATAATGGTATAGCTTATTCCTTGTGACAAAAAGCAGAATGTATTGGTTTTAAAATCTCAATAGGTTCATTAAAACACTTCGACCAGATTTAAAGGGAGTGTGAACGGAACAAAGTAAACCAAAATACTCCAGAAAGGAAAAAGAAAAATTTACAACGCACCGGACAGAAGACTAAGGTTCATGTGGAAGAAAAGGATCGAAGTAAATGTACAGATAGATATGAAAAAGGGCAACCTGATCCAAAACTTGATGCTGCATTTGTAAAAGCATAAAGGACGATCATTCATATGGTAGAGTAATACCTGCTATGAAGAATATACCTACCAGAAGCTGTTCTTCAAAAGTTCCAAAATCAAAGGAAGATATAGCTGCATTCATCTACTGCTGAAAAAGATACAGACAAAATTAACGGTCCTTTTAAGGACCACCAAAATCTTTAAAAAGGAGTCTAAAATTGTTGTACATTCAGTTAAAATTGTTTATATAAGCTATAGCCCTACCCCTTATATATCTTCCAAAAAAATCCAGGCCCCAATCTGGAAAATTGGAGAGCCCCTGGCAAGATTTTCTGAGTTTACGAAATATTCTGTGGTTATTTATGTGATGCAGCTCTTCAGTAATGTGACCCGCATTCCCACAAACTTTTTTGACACATAAAATGGCATAAAGTGTTGTATTTAATATTAAAACTTATCAAAAACTAATTAAAAACCATAAAACTGAATCTATGGGCTTTTTTCTTTTTCCAGGTCCCAGAAATATGATACTGGAAAGAAATAAGCCCATATTTTCCATCTTTTGTTGTCCCCTGATCCCATATAAGACATTTGTTATTTCTTGCCAGGTGGCTCTTTTCTAATATTCTTTGCTGATATTTTTTGAAAAATCCCTCCATTTTAACTTACAAGTGTATGAATACATAATACCATCAAAATGACCTTACTGTGACCCCTTCTGAAACTTTAAATTGAAAAACAAACTTTTTAAAAATTTCATAAATTTAAATTTCAGTTTAATTTAAAAAGTTTAATTCAAATTTTAAAAATAATTACACCATTGTTTTTCTTATTGAATTTTCAAGTTTCTGCCCAAATTTCATCCATGTAACCCCAAAAATAAGCTTACAATTGCAGATTGAAGTGTTCAAAATATGCCCTCTGACAGGAACGGGGACCCAGTTATTTCCCCCATTGAAACGCATTGAAAATCATAGTAAATAAATGGGGTGCTGTCCAATAAATAATTTTGATAGCCACCTTGGGACTTCTGTTTCATGTTAGGCATTTGTTTCGAAGTTTCTAAGTACAATCTCAGTGCCTCATGACCGGCATTCCGTTGCAAAATTTGTTTCGATTGACAACAGGGTAGGTCCATCTACTTCCGGGGAAGAATAAAGGCTAGAATTTAGGCAATTTACTCTATGTACCGACGCCTGATTACATTTAAATCAATCAAAATTTTTACAGAAATTCAAGCTAGAAAGCCTACCCTTTCAAGTAAATCTACATTCAGTTACAGAACTTGTGTAATAATAAAACTACACCATTTTAAATAAAAGTTATATATTTTTTTTAAGAACTACATTCGTAGGTACCGGACTGGTTGCCGTAACTGGGATCCTATTCCTGTCAGACTTTAATTTTTTTTCTAGACTTAAAACTGCACTTATTAAATAAAGATATACATCTCAGTAGTTATTGTGCAAAGTTTCAATAGATTTGATCCAACAGTTAAAGAGTTATTGATCCTTATCTATGACATCTCAAATACCAGAAAATTGATCGGATAAAATCATAAATTCATGAAGAAAATATTCTTAAAATCAGCAAAACTTTTTTATTTTAAAAGATATTTACATTCTGTAAATTGCACATGATAGATAAATTCATTATTTGTATAGAAATCTAGTTAAAAAAAAATTTTGCTGAAAAAAAGTTAATTATAATTAATTTTTTAATTAAAAAAAAAAATCTTATAAGAATTACATATGCAAAGAAGCATACCCCATAACAAGGGTATAAATCATGAGACTTAGTCTTCAAACAGTCAGCTAAGTTCATTTAATATACAATGGAAGAGGCTAGATGCAGAGAAGTTCTCACTTGTAGCTAAAACCAGTCAAGACGGCACCTCCTACAGTTTAACAAATGTCGAGGGAAATCCTGGATCTGCCTGAATGCTTAATGCTACTGTGCGTTGGTATACTTGTGACTGCTCTAAATGTCCCACTAGTTCATACGTGTGTGGTGGTGGTGGACACTCAAACTGTTGGTGGCTGAGATCTATGTACTTGGGTCCAAACAAGTTAACCAACCTGAATATGGATAACAAAGACAAGTTAATAATGCAGGAATTTTAAAAATGAAACTTAGCGAAGAAGTATTTATGAAAATGAAATTTAATCATAATACTCAAAAAGGTGAAGCTGTTCAGGGAGCACTAAGTGTTTCCTTACCAAAGAATGTGAACTTTTCTAGAAATTTGAAGGGAGGGCATCAGCAATAATTCACAATTTGAATAATGGTATAGCTTATTCCTTGTGACAAAAAGCAGAATGTATTGGTTTTAAAATCTCAATAGGTTCATTAAAACACTTCGACCAGATTTAAAGGGAGTGTGAACGGAACAAAGTAAACCAAAATACTCCAGAAAGGAAAAAGAAAAATTTACAACGCACCGGACAGAAGACTAAGGTTCATGTGGAAGAAAAGGATCGAAGTAAATGTACAGATAGATATGAAAAAGGGCAACCTGATCCAAAACTTGATGCTGCATTTGTAAAAGCATAAAGGACGATCATTCATATGGTAGAGTAATACCTGCTATGAAGAATATACCTACCAGAAGCTGTTCTTCAAAAGTTCCAAAATCAAAGGAAGATATAGCTGCATTCATCTACTGCTGAAAAAGATACAGACAAAATTAACGGTCCTTTTAAGGACCACCAAAATCTTTAAAAAGGAGTCTAAAATTGTTGTACATTCAGTTAAAATTGTTTATATAAGCTATAGCCCTACCCCTTATATATCTTCCAAAAAAATCCAGGCCCCAATCTGGAAAATTGGAGAGCCCCTGGCAAGATTTTCTGAGTTTACGAAATATTCTGTGGTTATTTATGTGATGCAGCTCTTCAGTAATGTGACCCGCATTCCCACAAACTTTTTTGACACATAAAATGGCATAAAGTGTTGTATTTAATATTAAAACTTATCAAAAACTAATTAAAAACCATAAAACTGAATCTATGGGCTTTTTTCTTTTTCCAGGTCCCAGAAATATGATACTGGAAAGAAATAAGCCCATATTTTCCATCTTTTGTTGTCCCCTGATCCCATATAAGACATTTGTTATTTCTTGCCAGGTGGCTCTTTTCTAATATTCTTTGCTGATATTTTTTGAAAAATCCCTCCATTTTAACTTACAAGTGTATGAATACATAATACCATCAAAATGACCTTACTGTGACCCCTTCTGAAACTTTAAATTGAAAAACAAACTTTTTAAAAATTTCATAAATTTAAATTTCAGTTTAATTTAAAAAGTTTAATTCAAATTTTAAAAATAATTACACCATTGTTTTTCTTATTGAATTTTCAAGTTTCTGCCCAAATTTCATCCATGTAACCCCAAAAATAAGCTTACAATTGCAGATTGAAGTGTTCAAAATATGCCCTCTGACAGGAACGGGGACCCAGTTATTTCCCCCATTGAAACGCATTGAAAATCATAGTAAATAAATGGGGTGCTGTCCAATAAATAATTTTGATAGCCACCTTGGGACTTCTGTTTCATGTTAGGCATTTGTTTCGAAGTTTCTAAGTACAATCTCAGTGCCTCATGACCGGCATTCCGTTGCAAAATTTGTTTCGATTGACAACAGGGTAGGTCCATCTACTTCCGGGGAAGAATAAAGGCTAGAATTTAGGCAATTTACTCTATGTACCGACGCCTGATTACATTTAAATCAATCAAAATTTTTACAGAAATTCAAGCTAGAAAGCCTACCCTTTCAAGTAAATCTACATTCAGTTACAGAACTTGTGTAATAATAAAACTACACCATTTTAAATAAAAGTTATATATTTTTTTTAAGAACTACATTCGTAGGTACCGGACTGGTTGCCGTAACTGGGATCCTATTCCTGTCAGACTTTAATTTTTTTTCTAGACTTAAAACTGCACTTATTAAATAAAGATATACATCTCAGTAGTTATTGTGCAAAGTTTCAATAGATTTGATCCAACAGTTAAAGAGTTATTGATCCTTATCTATGACATCTCAAATACCAGAAAATTGATCGGATAAAATCATAAATTCATGAAGAAAATATTCTTAAAATCAGCAAAACTTTTTTATTTTAAAAGATATTTACATTCTGTAAATTGCACATGATAGATAAATTCATTATTTGTATAGAAATCTAGTTAAAAAAAAATTTTGCTGAAAAAAAGTTAATTATAATTAATTTTTTAATTAAAAAAAAAAATCTTATAAGAATTACATATGCAAAGAAGCATACCCCATAACAAGGGTATAAATCATGAGACTTAGTCTTCAAACAGTCAGCTAAGTTCATTTAATATACAATGGAAGAGGCTAGATGCAGAGAAGTTCTCACTTGTAGCTAAAACCAGTCAAGACGGCACCTCCTACAGTTTAACAAATGTCGAGGGAAATCCTGGATCTGCCTGAATGCTTAATGCTACTGTGCGTTGGTATACTTGTGACTGCTCTAAATGTCCCACTAGTTCATACGTGTGTGGTGGTGGTGGACACTCAAACTGTTGGTGGCTGAGATCTATGTACTTGGGTCCAAACAAGTTAACCAACCTGAATATGGATAACAAAGACAAGTTAATAATGCAGGAATTTTAAAAATGAAACTTAGCGAAGAAGTATTTATGAAAATGAAATTTAATCATAATACTCAAAAAGGTGAAGCTGTTCAGGGAGCACTAAGTGTTTCCTTACCAAAGAATGTGAACTTTTCTAGAAATTTGAAGGGAGGGCATCAGCAATAATTCACAATTTGAATAATGGTATAGCTTATTCCTTGTGACAAAAAGCAGAATGTATTGGTTTTAAAATCTCAATAGGTTCATTAAAACACTTCGACCAGATTTAAAGGGAGTGTGAACGGAACAAAGTAAACCAAAATACTCCAGAAAGGAAAAAGAAAAATTTACAACGCACCGGACAGAAGACTAAGGTTCATGTGGAAGAAAAGGATCGAAGTAAATGTACAGATAGATATGAAAAAGGGCAACCTGATCCAAAACTTGATGCTGCATTTGTAAAAGCATAAAGGACGATCATTCATATGGTAGAGTAATACCTGCTATGAAGAATATACCTACCAGAAGCTGTTCTTCAAAAGTTCCAAAATCAAAGGAAGATATAGCTGCATTCATCTACTGCTGAAAAAGATACAGACAAAATTAACGGTCCTTTTAAGGACCACCAAAATCTTTAAAAAGGAGTCTAAAATTGTTGTACATTCAGTTAAAATTGTTTATATAAGCTATAGCCCTACCCCTTATATATCTTCCAAAAAAATCCAGGCCCCAATCTGGAAAATTGGAGAGCCCCTGGCAAGATTTTCTGAGTTTACGAAATATTCTGTGGTTATTTATGTGATGCAGCTCTTCAGTAATGTGACCCGCATTCCCACAAACTTTTTTGACACATAAAATGGCATAAAGTGTTGTATTTAATATTAAAACTTATCAAAAACTAATTAAAAACCATAAAACTGAATCTATGGGCTTTTTTCTTTTTCCAGGTCCCAGAAATATGATACTGGAAAGAAATAAGCCCATATTTTCCATCTTTTGTTGTCCCCTGATCCCATATAAGACATTTGTTATTTCTTGCCAGGTGGCTCTTTTCTAATATTCTTTGCTGATATTTTTTGAAAAATCCCTCCATTTTAACTTACAAGTGTATGAATACATAATACCATCAAAATGACCTTACTGTGACCCCTTCTGAAACTTTAAATTGAAAAACAAACTTTTTAAAAATTTCATAAATTTAAATTTCAGTTTAATTTAAAAAGTTTAATTCAAATTTTAAAAATAATTACACCATTGTTTTTCTTATTGAATTTTCAAGTTTCTGCCCAAATTTCATCCATGTAACCCCAAAAATAAGCTTACAATTGCAGATTGAAGTGTTCAAAATATGCCCTCTGACAGGAACGGGGACCCAGTTATTTCCCCCATTGAAACGCATTGAAAATCATAGTAAATAAATGGGGTGCTGTCCAATAAATAATTTTGATAGCCACCTTGGGACTTCTGTTTCATGTTAGGCATTTGTTTCGAAGTTTCTAAGTACAATCTCAGTGCCTCATGACCGGCATTCCGTTGCAAAATTTGTTTCGATTGACAACAGGGTAGGTCCATCTACTTCCGGGGAAGAATAAAGGCTAGAATTTAGGCAATTTACTCTATGTACCGACGCCTGATTACATTTAAATCAATCAAAATTTTTACAGAAATTCAAGCTAGAAAGCCTACCCTTTCAAGTAAATCTACATTCAGTTACAGAACTTGTGTAATAATAAAACTACACCATTTTAAATAAAAGTTATATATTTTTTTTAAGAACTACATTCGTAGGTACCGGACTGGTTGCCGTAACTGGGATCCTATTCCATGTTCAAATAAGTTCAATCAATGGATATTTAATTCATTTTGTATGATCAATAAAACAATCATTCAATTATTTGGGAATTAATAAGTCTTAAATTTGATATGTTTTACATCTGACATCGATTTTTCACTTGTCCAATCGGACAAGTAGTATGATGAATCCACTTGCCCAACTCCTGTGTCCACTTGCCCCGGACAATCGGACAAACGGTAATGTCGAGCCCTGGTAGGCCACCAAGCCTTACTCCAAATACCATGAAACATGACCCAGAAATAACCTAAAAGGAACTAGATATCATTGAGATGGGAGCCATCTCTGTGGGCCCTGCTGTGAATAATGTGTGGTAAAAAATTTGTATCTTAATCATTGGATATGGGGTTGTCAACTGAAACCAAAGTTTTTGACTTTGACCTTTGACCTAGGAAGTTGTACATAAATTATGACACACGTGACACCCACTGGTGTTGGTTTATATAAATGTCAAGTATAAATTTTGAAATCATAACGGTTCTCAAGATATAGAGTGGACACGATCTTTACCATAGGACATGGGGTTGTCAACTAAAACCAAAGTTTTTTACCTTGACCTTGACCTTTGACCTAGGAAGTTGTACATACATTATGACACACCCTCTGGTGTTGGTTAATATACATGTCAAGTATAAACTTTGAAATCATAACGGTTCTCTAGATATAGAGCTAACAGAATTTGTTACGGACGGACTGACGAACAGACTGAGGACGGACAGACTGATCACTATAGGGCATCCGCCATTTGGCGGGGCCCTAATTAAAATTGACACAAATTATATATTTTTCCAATTTAACTAAACTATCATCCTTAAACTTTATAAAAGTTTTTTCGTTTCTTACTACCCAATAATATAGCATCAGTCCTGTCTGTGTAGGAATTTAAGAGCTGGAAAAAGGTTTGATTTCCAACTGCACAAAAATTATCCAAGTAATCTCCCATTGAATGAAACATTATTGTTTTGTTTGTTGTACTTGTCTCCCCGTAAAGATAAAATGGCCCGAGAACACAGTTATTTCGTAGTGCATTTCTTTTGGACAATAAATGATTACTAAAAAAATCCCACCTGTGCTTTCTCAATAATATTTTTAGTGTGGTGTACTACTTTTGGGACAAATTATATCAAAATTATAATAAACTTCATCAGCTCTAACTCAATATATGTACAATTTTATGTTAAGGGGTCTTGAATTCTTTTGACAGCTTCCGAAATACTAATTTTTAACCTTTTTTAGCTGGACCAAATCACTATTTTAAAATTCATGACCCAAATTTTTTTAGTGTAATTTCATCCCCCTACTTGCTATTTGAGGCATAAAACATGGAAGAAATAAATTTGGAAAGGGTATTAAAAAAAATTGCAAGTAACACTCTGTCCACACTAGACTGTATTTGTAGACAACGAAAATCAAAGGACGATAACTGTTCCTGGACAAAATAATTTGATATTATAATTGTTTTCATATACCTCGTAACTTATTATAAAATATATGAAAATGGTAAATGAACTCGCTATTGGTGTTATGAATGAGAAAGATAAAAATAATCATATTGTTTGTTGTCTTGTGTACTTTTATGTACTGATGTTCATTTCTATAGAATCTATAAAAATTGTATGGCTTAAATAAACTTGCCTGATTTCATTCATGGTACAGCCTCCGACTTGGTTCAAGATCTATTTAATCATCTTCCTTGGAACTGCTATTGATTCCTTACTGCTGTTAAGTGTTTTTCAACATTGGTTTTTATGCTATAAAAATCCACTGTCCACTTGAATAACTGAAATGTCTGCTTCATTCACAATATATAAAATAAAAATATACAGTTTGTCACAAAATTTTCTATTTTTTTTCTAACAATAATTTTTTTCCCCCCGATCATGATGATTTACTGGATTATTATAACATAATGTATTAAGTACCAGAAGTGTGTTAAAACATATCCAATATTTTGAAAATTTCCAAAAAGTTGGTTGTAACCCACAATTTCTTCCACCCTTTAAAACTATTATCTAGAACTCTCCTTACAGTAATGTTTATTTACAAAGCTCTATATAATAGCAATAGACTAGTTAGCAGACATCTGATATATAAATACTTATACACATATAATAGACATAATTAAAAAAATTGCCTACACTAAAGGAACTTCCAGTACAAGGAGTAAAACAGGGGTATTACCTCCCCTTGCCCTTAATTTCAGCCTGTTTGGACTCCACTTCCATCACAACTGAAAAACACAGTATCTGTAGTGAAAGGCTTCTGTATGATACATTTAGTCAGTAACATGTCGGTGATAGTATGAAATAAAAAATTAAAAATCAATTAACTTTGTCGACAGTCTTTCTATATGTTTCTTTAATTTTCAAGACTAGACAAAAAAATGCAGAGCAAAATCGAATTGTTTAAAATAAATCATCGACCATTTCTTAAATTTGGAAGCATAGTTAAATACAGTACCTCTTCCTTTCAGTCGTACTAACATTGATTTAAACCTTTAACTTGGCAATTGGAGAAAATGTTGAAAACAAAACAAATTTCAAGCCTCACTTTTTAAATAAAAAATTAACTGTTTAAAGTGGAGAAATGTCTTCTCACATTCGATTCAAAGGTAGAATCTACATTTCTACAAATTTTGAATTTTAAACCTGGGGGATTTTTTAAGAATGGTTATGCAACATTTTCAACATTCACAATGTTAAATGGTTTAAGGAACTATTTACAATGAGATTCATACACAAGTTTAATTTTAAGATAACACCCATATGAATGTTTCATCTAATGAATGTAGACAAAATATAGATGACAGCCTAGTATCGAAGGTCCAAGGTTGAAAATTATCCCAAGGTTTGATATATTTCATGTGTGAATTATAAAGATTACTGGAAGATGATAGTTTCAGGTGACTGAATGAAAGTATTGGAAATTATAGATAATCTTTTTTTTTTGTTCGGTCAAAACAATATAAAATATGTGAAGTACCCAGATCATTCACATTAGACTTACTAAATATTATTTCTACTGCAGGTCTTCCTTCGTTGCCGTCTTGGCTTTTCAGAACCAGACAAAAAGCCGATGTACGTATATACTTTTTGGATTTTTTTCAACTTGTGCTTAAATTCAATTCAATATACCGTACAATATTAACTTTTATTTGGAGTGCTTAAATTTAATTTAATATTCAGAATGCATTTTTTCAATTTTTTTCGATTTCAGATGCATCATATCGTGTCAAATACAATTAGATTTTGATTTAAAATGTTTTTTAACTTCATTTTGAAAATTATAAACAAAATTGAAAGCTTAATGCACTAATATTGGTCTTTTCGATCTCAATAACTATCAAATATCAAATGTATATCATTTCACAATTACATTAAAAGATCCCTCTGAATAACACACATCATATTCTGAATACATTGAAACCACTGAACCATCCATAGAACAAAAGCAAGATACAGACAATAAAACCTGACCAATCAAAACTAGCTCTAAAAACAACTATGTTAAATGTTAGTAAAGACGCAGCACTTGAAGCGCAATGTATTTCTGAAATGATCATTTGATATTTGTTTATATATATAGCAAACTTTTTTCAGATAAGATAAATATTCTGTAACAAAATTATACTTTTAACCATTATTTTAAATCAATTTTAATTCATGGTTTGTGTTTTTCTACAATCTGACAATCATGATGCATTTAGAATAATGTAAATTTGAAATTTGAAATAAAAATATTGCATGTCCTTTTATTGCAAACCTATTTTCACTTACATATACACTGTTATCACCGAGATATGTCTCGCTTTTTTGTAATTTCGATAATGCAAATGTTGAAATTAAAATAGCAACACTTTAACATGTAAGTTTTGCAAATATTCAAAGTCAATAAACCATGACTGAAGGTAAATGGCTAAACAATCTCCTTGGAAATGAGATGTGCCAATACTAATACAACTGCATTCCAAATATCTTTGACTTACCACTAGTGGTTCACCATAAACTAGACCTAATCACAAACTAATACATTGCTGATGCCGCCGCCGACGCCGGAAACAGCAGACCTATGTCTCGTTTTTTGACTCCGTCAAGCGAGACAAAAACTGATAGAGCTAATCACACATATGTCTCTATAAACAATTCATATACATTGCCAATATTTTTTCAAGTCTTTCACTGTTTGCTGATTGTTCTGCCATCCTTGGTATAGTTGGAAATAAAATAGTCATTATTATTCAGCATCTACAGAAATCACCAAATTTTTATACATAATGTTTTTTAAACATTTTCTTATTGTTGAAGGACTTTTTTCCCCTCTTTTTTTTTTCTATTTTTCTGCTTCTTCAACAGGGTCATCAGAAAGAAACAATCAATTAAAAAATCTACTTCAATGTATAATACCCATCCTCACACTTCTACCAGTGAGCGTATCTTTAGTTTGAATTGGCTGCATCATCTTTCGATATGGACAGCTTCCAAAACTTCAGCATGATATCTCAAAGTCTCTACAGACATAGGTAGGAAGCCTGTAGCTGTCCTAGATCGCTAGCGAACATCTTTGCCGCCCGTCCTCGCGAGTCAGCGACAGAGGCCATCTCAACATCAATGAGAATTTTGTACTTCTGGTGTTGCTATTCACAAAGAAGCGACACAATTAGGAGGGATTAAGAGTTTAAAAATTGAACTACCCGGATAGATAATCAGTGATGAAACTGTAATGCATTTAGCAACAGCAGACGCTTACTTGGTATGTATTGCAAGATAACCCTCAGCCTGCTTGAGCTATTCATTCAACCTGATGCATCCGCAAACTGTAGTGGTGGTACGCAAGGTGTAATTCATCACGGCGTTCTAAACGTCGCATTATGCTTTTTTTCATGACTGACAGAAGCTAATTAACGTTTCATATATATAAAAGCATTGCAATTCCTGTGCTAACAGCGTCAGACTAAGTGCGGAAGATGTAACGTCGAGACAAAATGCTAAAGATCAAACATAAGAAGATGTAGTATGATTGCTAATGAAACGAACTTTAAATTAAAGACCAAAGAATATACTTTTGTCACTGTACGGCCTTCAACCATGAGATAACCCATACCGAATAATAAGCTATAAGATGTCCTGCGATAACAAAATGTAAAACGGTTCAAAAGAAAAAACAACGGCCTGATTTATACAACAATATACGAAAAGCAATTATGAAAGTCCGCAACCAACGACAACACTGGATTACAGGCTACCGGCATGGGACAGTAATATTTGGAATGTGGCGGGTTTTAAATTTTATGTGACCGCTAAACCGCATCTATAACATGGAACAATAGTACGATAACACAGCATAAAACAAACTGTAATAATAACATTTTGAGAGGGCCCGAATCCTCAAACATGCAAATCGACTCTAAGAACAACAAACTAGAGGCTCTAAAGAGCCTGTGTCGCTCACCTTGGTATATGTGCATATTAAACAAAGGACAAAGATGGATTCATGACAAAATTGTGTTTTGGTGATGGTGATGTGTTTGTAGATCTTACTTTACTGAACATTCTTGCTGCTTACAATTATCTCCATCTATAATGAACTTGGCCCAGTAGTTACAGTGGAAAATATTTCGTAAAAATTTACAAAAATTTACAAAATTTATGAAAAAATTGTAAAAAATTGACTATAAAGGGCAATAACTCCTTAAGGGGTCAATTGACAATTTTGGTCATGTTGACTTATTTGTAGATCTTACTTTGCTGTACATTATTGCTGTTTACAGTTTATCTCTATCTATAATAATATTCAAGATAATAACCAAAAGCTGCAAAATTTTCTTAAAATTACCAATTCAGGGGCAGCAACCCAACAACGTGTTGCCTGATTGGTCTGAAAATTTCAGGGCAGATAGATCTTGACCTGATAATCAGTTTTAACCTATGTCAGATTTACTCTAAATGCTTTGGTTTCAGAGATATAAGCCAAAATCTACATTTTACCCCTATGTTCTATTTTTAGCCATGTCGGCCATCTTGGTTCGCAGGCGGGGTCATCGGACACATTTTTTAAACTATATACTCTAATGATGATTGTGTAAAAGTTTGGTTAAATTTGTCTTAGTAGTTTCAGAGAAGATTTTTGTAAAAGATTACAAAAATTTACGAAAAATGGTTAAAAATTGACTTTAAAGGGCAATAACTCCTTAAGGGGTCAACTGACCATTTTGGTCAAGTTGACTTAATTGTAGATCTTACTCTGCTGAACATTATTGCTGTTTACAGTTTATCTCTATCTATAATAATATTCAAGATAATAACCAATAAAATGCTCCGCAGGGCACAGCTTGATACGACCGCAGAGGTCGAACCCTGAACAGTTGGGGCAAGTATGGACACAACATTCAAGCTTGATACAGCTCTGAATTTGGATTGTGATTAAATATTTGACACAGCATAGGTTTCTGACACAGAATGAATGTGGTCTAAGAACTTAAAAATTTTAAATTGGACATTCACCTATTATGGTCCAATTATTCCAATATCCAAAATCTAAATACATGGTTAGATTCAGCATATCAAAGAACCCCAAGAATTCAATTTTTGATGAAATCAAACAAAGTTTAATTTTGGACCCTTTTGACCTCAATGTGGACAAAGTTGATAACGGGGCCCAAAAAACTAAATACATGGTTAGATTCAGCATATCAAAGAACCCCATATATTCAATTTTTGTTGTAATCAAACAAAGTTTAATTTTGGACCCCGATTTGGACCAACTTGAAAACTAGGCCCATAATCAAAAATCTAAATACATGTTTAGATTCAGCATATCAAAGAACACTAAAAATTCAATTTTTGTTAAAATCAAACTAAGTTTAATTTTGGACCCTTTGGACCTTAATGTAGACCAATTTGAAAACGGAACCAAAAATTAAGAATCTAAATACACGGTTAGATTCGGCATATCAAAGAACCCCAATAATTCAATTTTTGATGAAATCAAACAAAGTTAAATTTTGGGCCCTTTGGACCTCAATGTGGACCAATTTAAAAACGGGGCCCAAAATCCAAAAACTTAATACACGGTTATATTCAGCATATTAAAGAACCCCAAGAATTCAAGAATAAAACCCCATTGAAATTGATCAAGAAATAAGCAATTTATAAGAAGTATCTTCTTTTGCACAATACTGTGCAATTGAATATTTCTTGCTATTGCGCAATACTGTACAATTGACAATTTCTTGCTATTGCGCAATATTGTGCTATTGGATATTTCTTGCTATTGCGCAATACTGTGCAATTGAAGATTTCTTGCTATTGCGCAATACTGTGCAATTGAAGATTTCTTGCTATTGTGCAATACTGTGCAATTGAAAATTTCTTGCTATTGCACAATACTTATTATATAAAAATTTACACATCCTGTTTGGTGTGTATCTCCTACCATATCATTATTATTTGCTTTTAAATATAAATCAGAAATAACCAACTTAAAATGGAAAATTTTAAAAGAAAAAAAAAAGGAAAAAAAGAAAAAAAAAGAAAAAAAAAATCCCCCCCCCCCAAATTTTTTGAACCCCCTTATGATTCATCACCCCCAAACTCAATCCCAGCCTTCCCTTTGTGGTATGGTACCTTGCAGTACAATTTCAGAGAGATCCATACACTTGAACACGTTATTGTCTTGAAACTAGAAAAATGCTTATTTTTGGCCCCTTTTTGGCCCCCAATTCCTAAACGTTTCAGGCAATTACCCCAGAACTCAATTCCAGCTTTCCCTTTGTGATATGAAACCTTGTAGTACAATTTCAGAAATATCCAAACACTTACACACAAGTTATTGTCATGAAACTAGAAAAATGCTTGTTTTTTGCCCCTTTTTTGGCCCCTAATTCCTAAAATTTTGAGGCAAATACCCCCAAAATCAATTACAGCCTTCCCTTTGTGATATGGAACCTTGTGGTACAATGTCAGAGAGATCCATACACTTACACACAAGTTATTGTCTGAAAGTTACAAAAATGCTTATTTTTGGCCCCTTTTTGGCCCCTAATTCCTTAACTGTTGGTACCATAACCCCCAAAATCAATCCCAACCTTCCTTTCGTGATATTGAACCTTATGGTAAAATTTCATGGAGATCCATTTACTTAAACTAAAGTTAGAGTGCAAAAACCAATGTGTCTTCGGACGACGCCGGACGACGCCGGACGACGCCAGACGACGACGACGACGACGACGCCAACGTCATACCAATATACGACCAAAAAATTTTTAATTTTTGCGGTCGTATAAAAACGACAAAATTTCATTAAAATTACCAATTCAGGGGCAGAAACCAAACAACGGCTTCCCTGATTGGTCTGAAAATTTCAGGGCAAATAGATCTTGACCTGATAAACAATTTGACCCCATGTCAGAATTGCTCTAAATGCTTTGGTTTCAGAGATATGAGCCAAAAACTGCATTTTACCCTATGTACTATTTTTTAGCCATGTCGGCCATCTTGGTTCGCGGGCGGGGTCATCGGACACATTTTTTAAACTATATACCCTAATGATGATTGTGGACAAGTTTGGTTAAATTTGTCTTAGTAGTTTCAGAGGAGAAGATTTTTGTAAAAGATTACAAAAATTTACGAAAAATGGTTAAAAATTGATTATAAAGGGCAATAACTCCTTAAGGGGTCAACTGACCATTTTGGTCAAGTTGACTTAATTGTAGATCTTACTCTGCTGAACATTATTGCTGTTTACAGTTTATCTCTATCTATAATAATATTCAAGATAATAACCAAAAACGGCAAAATTTCCTTAAAATTACCAATTCAGGGGCAGCAACCCAACAACGGGTTGTCAGATTCATCTGAAAATTTCAGGGCAGATAGATCTTGACCTGATAAACAATTTTACCCAATGTCAGATTTGCTCAAAATGCTTTGGTTTCAGAGATATAAGCCAAAATCTACATTTTACCCCTATGTTCTATTTTTAGCCATGGCGGCCATCTTGGTTGGTTGACCGGATCATCGGACACATTTTTTAAACTATATACCCCAATGATGATTGTGACCAAGTTTGGTTAAATTTGACCCAGTAGTTTCAGAGGAGAAGATTTTTGTAAAAGTTAACAGACGACGCCGGACGACGACGACGACGACGGACGACGGACGCAAAGTGATGAGAAAAGCTCACTTGGCCCTTCGGGCCAGGTGAGCTAAAAATGACAAAAAGTCAGAAGATAAAAAGTACCGATCTAGGAATACTCGCAGTTACTGAAAGCAAGCTCAAAGTCCAATATTTCAACTCCGTCACGAATAGATAAACTACATATTCCCAGGCACTGAATTCATTTCATACATTCAACAAATTTGCATCGCACATAAACGTCTATACACCTCAACTTCACCGCTCTACAGAGGTGATGATTTTACTCCAGATTTACAATATGAAAAAATAGGAAATATTGGTTGTACGTCTGGAAAGTGTCACAGAGAAACCCAACGACATAAAAACCTCAAGTGAGATATAGATTTCAATATACGTTCACAAATTATAAGGAATGCAGCATTTAATACCTAATTCCTTCACTTTATATATGCTAGTGTTATTTTGGGGATATTAATGGGAAACTGGTGAAGAAATTATCCCTATTCAAAATTTAAAATGCAAGGACGTTATTAATTGTAATTTCACAAGACAAACTGTTTTGATTAGTTTCTGAAAACAAATAACTATGGAAAAAATATCATTTTAAGTTATCATTTACCCCGGATAACAAGTTAAAAAAGTTACCTCTTTTGTTGGTAAGCACTGATATGTGTTGAATAACTTTAAATACCTTAATTAGATTTATGTTTTTATCTGTTTTTGATTTATATTTAGGCAACTGTTGACACAAAAGATAAAGAACAGCTCTATAGAACCGTCGCAGAAAAATTAATAGCGGCCATGGACGATATGGAATACAGAGCTCCTGGTTCCACAACCTTGGGAGGGGTTCGGAAATTAAAACCAGATGAAAAGAAAGGTTATCAAACTCCTTTCAATCCGCATGGGGCTTCTTGTGGGGCAGCGATGAGGGCAATGCGCGCATCGGCCTACGATACCCAAAACCCGAAGATCTATTAGACTTGATAGCAGATGGAATTGAGATTTCACGCATGACACATCATCATCCAACAGGATTTGTAGGAAGTTTGACAGCATCATTGTTTACTTCCTATGCTATTCAAGGCAAATAAATAAAGCAGTGGGGAGCGGGCTTGATTGAAACTTTATCATTGGCTCGTAGTTATGTACAGGAAAGTGGACATGCTGTTGAAGAAAACATGGGGTCATGGGGTATTTCGAAACATCTTGGACTAAGTATCTAAGAGAAAGAAATATTTTGTCTGGTAAAGCTACTTTTCCAGAAAATTATGATGTCGAAGTTCGTGATAAATTTTACTGGTCTGTAAGCCTTTCTGGATGGGGTGGAGCTAGCGGGCATGATGCTCCAATGATTGCGTACGATGCTTTGTTAGGTTCAGGTGATGACTGGATTGAACTCTGTAAGAGAGGGTGGTGACAATGATAGCACGGGTGTAATGGCAGGTTGTTGGTTCGGAGCGAAATATGGATTTTTAGGTGTTCCGAGTAACCATTACGATAACCTGGAATATGATAAACGACTTGAAAATGTGGGAATACAACTTCTTCAAGCAAGTCAAAACAAAAGACAACATTAGTTTTGTTGATAGAAATTATTATGTTGATCATAATAATTAAAGGTTTTAAAACAACAAACTAGTGTTTAATTTCATTGCATTCACAGTTCGAGATTTGTTTTAATATATGTATATAAAGCTAAAGATAATGATATTTTATTTTCCAAATTAGTACATATTGTAAGTGTATTCAGTAAAGGATATTATAAGTTACATAGTGTGCGAGTGACCTAATACGATATATGGGCGTTTTTTTTTTTTAAATGTCCACTTCCTCTGTCCAGGGCTTAAACTGTGATAAAATCATATATATTTTTATTTCTTTTTGTCTCAGTCTATAGATTGTACAACGACAACACTTTTTGTCTGCTTTGTTGTAAGGACTCTCTGAAAATATCAGACCAAAGGGCTCAAAAAACAGCAAAAACGCTGCACATTTGAAAGTTTATTAAATTTTCAAAATTTCATACAATTTACCAATCTTTTTGTGCCTTTTTCAATATTTTGTCATAGAGCTACATTTGAACATTACAAAAAGTATTCAAATATTTGTATAAGTTCAAATAGATTTGTGGCGTCCATGATAAATATCCACTTTGCAACGAAAACAAACAATTGGCAAAATTATATCAAATTGTAGTCGTTCCTTTTACTTGCCACTAATACAAATTTATTTAGTAAAATAGCGGTCATCTATGGATGCTGATGATCTAGTTCGTCTGCATTGAATCAATTGGCAAGTCCTATTGGTAGCGTACTTTTTTACTTGTCCACTTTGCAACGTCTTTTTTTAAGAAATGTTGACCTCAAATCATAAAAAAACGTGGTTTGTGAAATAAAATGTATTATCTAAGACAATAATCATAAAAACATGTATCTGGGGACACCGCGTGTAACAACAATGGCTGCTAACATGTAAATACGTCCACTGCGCAACGGTCCAGTCCACTACCCAACATTTCATTGCGAAGTGGACACAATCCGTTGCGAAGTGGACACAGATTGTTTCATACTGGACATATATCGCTACGCAGTGGACATTTGTGAATATTTAAAAAACAGCTTGTAATATTTTCTAGTAGTTAAAATTGCAAATCAAATAGTTAAACCGTATGAAATCATTTATTTTGTCAGAATTTTGAAGAATAAATACCTTTAAATTCTAATTTGTTAGCATGGTAGAGCCTTCAAAAAATCGTTGCGAAGTGGACATCTTAATGCACCATGTTCACCTTTACAGACTTATTGTCAAACTTTCCGTTCAGTTTAAGGTTACATATTTTGTATTTAGTTTATATTGATGTTAAAGTATTGACATGCACAATTAAATCACTTATTTCTCAACATTTTTTTTCATTTTCCAATGGTCAAAAATTGACATTTTTTGAAAAAGGCCCATATATATGGGGTCAGTAAATTCCATATGGGGTGAGAGCGAAGCTCAAAGCTCGACCCCCATATGGAATTTACTGACCCCATATATATCGTATTAGGTCACTAGCACACTGTGTAACGAATTTATCTTACCGACTATCTTAACATGTGGCATTTAGACTAGTGGCCTATCAAAGTGTTGCCTGGGATCCTGGCCAACTGCTTGACAGTAGACGAAGTATTCGATTGGGTCAGGATGCCAGGCTAATCAAAGTGATCATGCAAGTCCTCAATATTAAGAACCTACTTCCATTGGTCCGGCTATACAAAAACAAATGCCAACAATAACAACTTGTTAGCTTTTCATGTGTTTTCTTCTGCATTTATTTCTATCGTTCATCATCAATTTCTTTGTCTGTTGAAACCTTTCAGATTTTTCCTCAACACCGTGTTGTTTATACAAAGGGACGTAACACCACTACTAACCGTGTATTGAAATAAATCACGCCTACTAACCCCATATGAAATATACACGGTCTCCACGTGGTTGTTTTAACCAATCATATTCCTAGAAATGTATAGGAGGTAAGATAAAAGCCGATAAGAGTCAATTCAATCACAATCACATCCACGGCGCAGTCATTACAACTGAAAGGACGTGCTGGGTCAGCTCCTCTCATGGCTCCTCTTTACCTGCTATCTACAATGTTGGTTTACTGATAGATGGATCAACGACCTACTACTATCGATGACAGAAACCAATCCAACGCTGTACAGTACGTTCATAAACTTGTTGTTTTGCGTATATACCCGCGTTAGCATATGGTCCGTAACACCCATTATTGGGGACAAAGTATGCCGACTGACGTCCGAGGATCTGTATCGTAGGTGTTGGATAATGGACCGCCATTTCACTGTCTACTTACGACCGGTTTGGTCCTGATAAAGCTTTCTGTCATCGTTATTACTATGTCCGAGGCCCATCGACCAGTACTTCATGATCATAATGATCGTAGTTAGCGGGCTGCCAAGCTGACCATGGAAGTATTATATTGACAATATAATACTTCCATGAGCTGACCAACCTGGCCCTGAAAGCAGCCGTTGTGAAGGAAGTAGACTGCAACCAAACAACAGTAAAAAACCATATCAATCCAGCAAAACCAAAATGGCCGCCTTGTTCCAGCTTGACAACAACAAAAACATTTAAATGCTCACCAAACGCCTTTGGGCACCGAGCCGACCGTGCGAGGGCCGTAAAGCCAGTCAAGGTCGTTAAACACTTCCATCATCATCTGTAAAATGTTGTCCAATATTTTACAGAATAAACTGTTAGAGGCTTATATCTTACTCAAAACATTGTTTAACATGTCAAAAAAGGTGAAAACAAATACAAACTTTTGTTAATATTTATTTTCATCAAGTGTGTAAATTGTTTCGTGGATAAACTTTATTAATATTATCCCACATGTTGACCCTTTAAGGTCAATGTGGACCCTCTGGCTAAAATAGCTCCGTTTTCACCTCAAAATTTACTCTGAGTACAGACAAACTTGTGTATCTGGAAAAGTTTTAAGGCATAGCATGCCCTAGATAAATAAAATTCGAATGCAAAGTAGAAACACTTCATGCACCTTTGTTAAACTAAGTCCCCCGTTGGCAGCTATTTTGGTTGATGGATTTGCTACAAAGTAACAACACTTGGTCAGCACCTCATAAGGAACATTAATGCCATGTTTGGTTTAATTCCATTCAGTGGTTCTTCAAAAGAAGACTTTTGTATGTATTTCACATAGGGTCCTTTGTTAAACTAAGTTCCCCTCTGGCAGCCATCTTGGATGATTGATTGGTTACAAAGTAACAACACTTGGTCAGCACCTCATAAGGAACATTCATGTCATGTTTTGTTTCATTCCATTCAGTGGTTCTGTAAGACATTTGTATGTATTGTCCATAGGGTCCAATGTTAAACTAAGTCCCCCGCTGGCGGCCATCTTGGATGATTGATCGCCTACAAAGTTACAACACTTGGTCAGCATCTCATAAGGAACATTTATGCCATGTTTTATTTCATTCCATAAAGTGGTTTTCTAAAAGAAGACATTTGTATGTATTTCCCATAGGGTCCAATGTTAAACTAAGTCCCCCTCTGGCGGCCGTCTTGGATGATAAATCGGCTTCAAAGTAACAATACTTGGTCAGCACCTCATAAGGAACATTCATGCCATGTTTGATTTCATTCTATTCAGTGGTTCTCTAAAAGAAGACATTTGTATGTATTGTCCATATGGTCCTATGTTAAACGAAGTCCCCCGCTGGCGGCCATCTTGTATGATGGATCGGCTACAAAGTAACAACACTTGGTCAGCACCTCATAAGGAACATTCATGCCATGTTTGGTTTCATTCCATTCAGTGGTTCTCTAGAAGAAGTTCAAAATGTAAAAAGTTAACGATGACGGACGACGGACGCCAAGTGATGAGAAAAGCTCACTTGGCCCTTTTGGTCAGGTGAGCTAAAAAGTACACTGCAAAATCCAGTTCAGTTTTTAATTTTCTAAAACATAAAAGGCATTCGATTTTTTTTTAATCTAGGGCATGCTATGCCTTAAAACTTTTCCAGATACACAGGTTTGTCTGTACTCGGAGTAAATTTTGAGGTGAAAATGCAGCCATATTAGCCAAAAGGTCCACTTTGGCTAAAATGACTGTGTTTTCACCTCAAAATTTACTCCGAGTACAGACGAATCTATGTATCTGGAAAATTTTTAAGGCATAGCATGCCCTAGATAAATAAAATTCAAATATATTTTATGTGTTAGAAAATTAAAACTGAACAGGATTTTGCCTAGAACTTTTTTTCATTCCTCCAGAAGGTGCCAAAATAAACTAAGTTGTGAAAGAGGCTTGAGAACTTCCCCACAGGTAATAATTGAAGTGAACTGTATCGATTGACATTGACAATAGATGGACAATAGAGACCTGACAATAATTGGTGATTTAAACTGTGTACCTGAGTTGACCATATCAAGTGAAACTCAACTGCTTGTTAATTTTATCATCTTCTGCAGGGACGAAAAAAAGTGCACTGCAAAATCCAGTTAAGTTTTAAATTTTCTAAAACATAAAATGCATTTGAATTTTATTTATCTAGGGCATGCTATGCCTTAAAACTTTTCCAGATGCACAGGTTTGTCTGTACTCAGAGTAAATTTTGAGGTGAAAACGTAGCCATTTTAGCCAACGGGTCCACATGAACCTTAATGCAAATAATGAAGAAAGTGTTGTCGTATATAGTAACTGTGTAATTCAAACTTTGGATTAAAATCAAATATGTATTCAGCTATATCCGATTTCAGTGCGGACAACGAAGAGGATATAGTTGTAGCAACCAGTGGCGTAGCTAGGCCATTTTTACGTATACGCCCGAACCTCGGCGTGGGTCTGGGGGCCCAGCGGGTCCAGGGCAGAGGACATCCCAGTAAGGTAGGAAAACCCCTAAAGCTCACGCGTTATCAAGAAAGAGGTACCGTTTCTATTATTAAAAACTCATCAATAGCAACAACTTTACGACAAAAGAGATAAGTTCAGCTTCCCAATTGTGAAATTTCCATTTCTATGTAGCAACATACCAACAGCAACTGCATATGGAGTATATATCTCCCAGCTGATACGATATTCCAGAGCTTGCATTTCCTATCGTGATTTCCTTGATATAGGGTTGCTGCTTACAAGGAAGCTATTGAACCAAGAGTTCCTAATGGTGAAGTTGAAATCGTTTTCATTCAAAAATATTTACGGCCGTCATCACGAGTTGGTTGACCGTTATGGAATAAAATTTTGAATGGAAACGGAGAATGCGTCAAAGAGACAACAACCCGACCAAAGAGCAGAAAACATCCCAAGGCCACCAATGGGTCTTCAACACAGCGAGAAAATCCCGGACCCGGAGGTGGGCTTCTGTTTCATAAGTGACGACGGATATGTTCCAATTTGCTGTAACCACAATCCCGTCCTCTTTTCCTCGAATGTGACATACCGAATTAGAATTATTAGCGGGTTCGTACTTACATGAGCGACACGACGGGTGACCGCAGTGGTCGAACCCTGAACAGTTGGGGCAAATTTGGACACACTATTCAAGCTTGATACTATCTAAATTTGGATTGTGATCAAATTTCTGACATAATATAGGTTTCTGAAATAAATGTGGTCAAAGATCTTACAAGTCTAATGCGCAATACTGTGCAATTGAAGATTTCTTCTTGAAACTTTTCAAAAATTTGAAATTTTGAAAATTTTGAAAAAAAAACCTTTAAAAAAAAATTGGAAACCCCCCTTCCCCCCAAACTTTTTGAATCCCCCTTTTAGCATTAACCATCAAACTCAATTGCAGTCTTTCCTTTGTAGTATGGAACCTTGTAGTACAATTTTAGAGAGATCCACACACTTAATCATAAGTTACTGTCTGGAAACTAGAAAAATGCTTTTTTTAACCATAAAAGCCCATTTAAATACATCATAAAAGTATTAAAATAGAAAATGACATCATAGTCATGGCTAAAATTAAAATTCCTTCATCAGCAACTTTTAATAGTAATATCTAAAAATAAAATTCCTTCATCAGCATTTAAAAGTAACTTCTAAAAATAAATTGACAGCTAGGACTTTGCACCCATAAAAACCCTTTTAAATACATCATAAAAGTGTAAAAATAGAAAATGACACCATAATCATGCCTAAAATCAAAACACTTTCATCAGCAACATTAAATAGTAATATCTAAAAATAAAATTCCTTCATATACACAATCATGGCTAAAATTAAATAATTTTTAAAATAGAAAATGACATCATAATCATGCTCAAATTAAAAAGCCTCCATCAGCAACATGAGATAGTAATATCTAAAAATAAAATTCCTTTGCATACATAATCATGGCTATAATTAAATTACCTTTATTAAACATTTTTTAAATAGTAACTTCTAAAAATAAATTGACAGCTAATCACCTGAAGACAATACATTTCTTTATAAATAATTTACAAGCAGTGTAAGGGAGGTAATTTGACAATGTGTTTGAATTACCTCCCTTACACTGCGTTAAAATTATGTTTTGTACTTAAGTAATTGTCCATTAACCTGGAAACCTTTGTTTTCCCCCTTATTTGCCCCTAATTCCTAAACAGTTTGAGCCATAACCCCCCAAAGCAAATTCTTATCATCCCTTTGTGATATGGTAACTTGTGGTATAATTTCAGAGAGATCCATACACCATTTCACAAGTCATTGTCTGGAAACTAGAATAATGCGTATTTGGGCCCCATTTTGGCCCCTAATTCCTGAACTGTTAGGACCATAAACCCCAAAATCAATCCCAACCTTCCTGTTGTGGTCATATATAAACCTTATGGTAGAAATTCATAGAAATCCATACACTTAAACAAAAGTTATTGTCCGGAAACCAATGTGTCTTCGGACGACGACGACGTGATACCAATATACGAACGCAAAATTTTTGCGGTCGTATAAAAACCGAGTAGAATTCACAGTAGATACAGACTTTGACATAAAATGAACAAATATGTCATTTTCTATAACATAAAATGCATTTGAATTTTATTTATCTAGGGCATGCTATGTCTTAAAACATTTCCAGATACATAGGTTTGTCTGTACTCGGAGTAAATTTTGAGGTGAAAACACAGCCATTTTAGCCAAAGGGTCCACATGAACTATAATTATTGCATTCAATCAATTTTACCTTTGAGATCTGATCTAAAGTGAAGTGTTTGAAACTATTTATAAATACATTGGAAAGAAACAAATATAATTTGTATTTTGATGTTATTTATAAATACCCTTAAAACTTTTCCAGATGCACAGGTTTGTCTGTACTCAGAGTAAATTTTGAGGTGAAAACGTAGCCATTTTAGCCAACGGGTCCACATGAACCTTAATGCAAATAATGAAGAAAGTGTTGTCGTATATAGTAACTGTGTAATTCAAACTTTGGATTAAAATCAAATATGTATTCAGCTATATCCGATTTCAGTGCGGACAACGAAGAGGATATAGTTGTAGCAACCAGTGGCGTAGCTAGGCCATTTTTACGTATACGCCCGAACCTCGGCGTGGGTCTGGGGGCCCAGCGGGTCCAGGGCAGAGGACATCCCAGTAAGGTAGGAAAACCCCTAAAGCTCACGCGTTATCAAGAAAGAGGTACCGTTTCTATTATTAAAAACTCATCAATAGCAACAACTTTACGACAAAAGAGATAAGTTCAGCTTCCCAATTGTGAAATTTCCATTTCTATGTAGCAACATACCAGCAGCAACTGCATATGGAGTATATATCTCCCAGCTGATACGATATTCCAGAGCTTGCATTTCCTATCGTGATTTCCTTGATAGAGGGTTGCTGCTTACAAGGAAGCTATTGAACCAAGAGTTCCTAATGGTGAAGTTGAAATCGTTTTCATTCAAAAATATTTACGGCCGTCATCACGAGTTGGTTGACCGTTATGGAATAAAATTTTGAATGGAAACGGAGAATGCGTCAAAGAGACAACAACCCGACCAAAGAGCAGAAAACATCCCAAGGCCACCAATGGGTCTTCAACACAGCGAGAAAATCCCGGACCCGGAGGTGGGCTTCTGTTTCATAAGTGACGACGGATATGTTCCAATTTGCTGTAACCACAATTCCGTCCTCTTTTCCTCGAATGTGACATACCGAATTAGAATTATTAGCGGGTTCGTACTTACATGAGCGACACGACGGGTGACCGCAGTGGTCGAACCCTGAACAGTTGGGGCAAATTTGGACACACTATTCAAGCTTGGTACTATCTAAATTTGGATTGTGATCAAATTTCTGACATAATATAGGTTTCTGACACAAAATAAATGTGGTCAAAGATCTTACAAGTCTAATGCGCAATACTGTGCAATTGAAGATTTCTTCTTGAAACTTTTCAAAAATTTGAAATTTTGAAAATTTTGAAAAAAAAACCTTTAAAAAAAAATTGGAAACCCCCCTTCCCCCCAAACTTTTTGAATCCCCCTTTTAGCATTAACCATCAAACTCAATTGCAGTCTTTCCTTTGTAGTATGGAACCTTGTAGTACAATTTTAGAGAGATCCACACACTTAATCATAAGTTACTGTCTGGAAACTAGAAAAATGCTTTTTTTAACCATAAAAGCCCATTTAAATACATCATAAAAGTATTAAAATAGAAAATGACATCATAGTCATGGCTAAAATTAAAAAACCTTCATCAGCAACTTTTAATAGTAATATCTAAAAATAAAATTCCTTCATCAGCATTTAAAAGTAACTTCTAAAAATAAATTGACAGCTAGGACTTTGCACCCATAAAAACCCTTTTAAATACATCATAAAAGTGTAAAAATAGAAAATGACACCATAATCATGCCTAAAATCAAAACACTTTCATCAGCAACATTAAATAGTAATATCTAAAAATAAAATTCCTTCACATACACAATCATGGCTAAAATTAAATAATTTTTAAAATAGAAAATGACATCATAATCATGCTCAAATTAAAAAGCCTCCATCAGCAACATGAGATAGTAATATCTAAAAATAAAATTCCTTCACATACATAATCATGGCTATAATTAAATTACCTTTATTAAACATTTTTTAAATAGTAACTTCTAAAAATAAATTGACAGCTAATCACCTGAAGACAATACATTTCTTTATAAATAATTTACAAGCAGTGTAAGGGAGGTAATTTGACAATGTGTTTGAATTACCTCCCTTACACTGCTTTAAAATTATGTTTTGTACTTAAGTAATTGTCCATTAACCTGGAAACCTTTGTTTTTCCCCCTTATTTGCCCCTAATTCCTAAACAGTTTGAGCCATAACCCCCCAAAGCAAATTCTTATCATCCCTTTGTGATATGGTAACTTGTGGTATAATTTCAGAGAGATCCATACACCATTTCACAAGTCATTGTCTGGAAACTAGAATAATGCGTATTTGGGCCCCATTTTGGCCCCTAATTCCTGAACTGTTAGGACCATAAACCCCAAAATCAATCCCAACCTTCCTGTTGTGGTCATATATAAACCTTATGGTAGAAATTCATAGAAATCCATACACTTAAACAAAAGTTATTGTCCGGAAACCAATGTGTCTTCGGACGACGACGACGTGATACCAATATACGAACGCAAAATTTTTGCGGTCGTATAAAAACCGAGTAGAATTCACAGTAGATACAGACTTTGACATAAAATGAACAAATATGTCATTTTCTATAACATAAAATGCATTTGAATTTTATTTATCTAGGGCATGCTATGTCTTAAAACATTTCCAGATACATAGGTTTGTCTGTACTCGGAGTAAATTTTGAGGTGAAAACACAGCCATTTTAGCCAAAGGGTCCACATGAACTATAATTATTGCATTCAATCAATTTTACCTTTGAGATCTGATCTAAAGTGAAGTGTTTGAAACTATTTATAAATACATTGGAAAGAAACAAATATAATTTGTATTTTGATGTTATTTATAAATACCCCCCCCCCCCCCCCCCCCCCTTTTCCCAAGCAACACCAGAGGTCGATTTTTATATCCAAAGACGGACGAGGATAAATATTTTGCAAAAAGAAATACCTAAAAGAACCAAAAACAACTTACAACTAGCATCATCAACCAAGTTGATGCTAACAGAGACAACCGAAAAAACGAGAAAAATGGCCATTGAATCAGTATTAACGCTAGCTGCGTTAGAATCGGGTTTTTGTTTCAAGAAACCGTCTTGATGAGTGACGAAATTATTACATGCCGTATTGGAAGGTGACCTTACAAAATATGTTTGTGTAATTGTCATTTGTTCTTTCGTTGTAAATTTTTTTCATATGAAGAAAACAAATGTGTGAATTGATTGATTTTGTTCAGTCCTAGAACAATTATATATCATTTACCTGTAAGAATCAATAATTATGCTACCTTCAGCTGTCCACTATTTTTAAGAAAGAGGAGGGTTAGTCTTAAAAATATAGGACAGTTAAAGGTAACATAATGGTTTCTTACATGTAAATGATAGTCCTATCACTGACATAAAGAACGGGTACAACAATAGAATGACGTCAGACTCGCAACAATGTTTTGATGTTAATTACATGAATTGAAACGCCCCTTTCTGTCTATCGTTAACATTCGGTATTAGGGCATAATGTGAGAGAGTAAGGGAAATAACCGAAAAGTATTATCTAACGTAAACAAAACAGAAAGAAGAAAAACCAACTCGCATGGACAACTGTTGCTAATGCCTATATTTAGAAGCAGAAGTATTATCTGTCATTAAAATGGCACCTCCAACAATATTGGAAAGATATGTTGCCGCGATGGTGTTGAGTGGCGTAGGCGACGCGATGGGATATAAAAATGGAAGTTGGGAGTTTTGTCATTCGGGGAGCGCTATTCACCAGGAAGCTAAAGAATTGGGAGGAATTGAAAAGTTGAAGATTACATTACCAAAATGGATGGTTAGCGATGACACTGTTTTACATTTGGCAACTGCAGAAGCTTACATGGTATTTATAATTTTATTTCTCTAATTCTTTGACAATTTATACCTTTCTGCACTCATTGTATAAAAAAATTTAATCAACGTGTGGTTGCCGGTGATCTCAGAAGATGATTGGATGAATTTAAGGGTCATAACCTTTATCAGCTCAAAATATGCTAACAGGTGTTAATGAAATTGACAACTTTGTGAAATGTGGAAGGAACTCGAAGGGGGTTTTGGTTTAACAAAAATTGAAAATGTATTTTTTAATCATTAGAGAAACAGATTCTTACATAGTTGACCCCCCCCCCCCCCCCCCCCCCCATAGTTACTCGTGAATTATCGGATTTATCCAATCTCGATAATTAAATTATAAATTTTGAAGTCCTCGCCAAGGCTCAGACTTTAAAATCGATAATTTAACTATCTCGATTGGATAAATCCAATAATCCACTGGTATCAATGTAAGAATCTATATTTATCTGTCTATTCTGGGGACAGTATGTCTAATGTCAATATATATATTCCTGGTCTATTATAAACTTTTTCCGGAATCCGAGTCAGTACTTTACTTTAACGTTATATCCTATAGATAGATAAATAGTAAGTAACATTTTTATACAACCGCAAAATTTTTGCGGTCGTATATTGGTATCGCGTCGTCGTCGTCAGCGTCGTCCGAAGACATTTGGTTTCCGGACAATAACTTAAGTAAATGTAATTAGAAATCTATGAAATTTAAATACAAGGTTTATAACCACAAAAGCAAAATTGGGATTTATTTTGGGGATTATAGTCCTAACAGTTTAGGAATTAGGGGCCAAAAAGGGGCCCAAATAAGCATTTTTCTAGTTTCCAGACAATAACTTGTGGAACGGTGTATATATGGATCTCTCTGAAATTATACCACAAATTTCAATACCACAAAGGGATGGTTAGGATTGGCTTTGGGGGGTTATGGCTCAAACCGTTTAGGAATTAGGGGCAAAAAAGAGGGAAAAACAAGGGTTTCCTGGTTAATAGACAATTTAAAAAAAAGTACAATGTTATGTTTGGATTACCTCCCTTACACTGCTTTTAAATTATGTATAAAGAAATGTTGTATTGTCTTGAGGTGATAAGCTGTCAATTTATTTTTAGAAGTTACTATTTAAAAATGCTGATTGAGGAATATTAATTTTAGCCATGATTATGTATGTCATTTTCTATTTTAAGACTTTTATGATGTATTTAAATGGGTAATTATGGTTGCAAACTCCATTGGAAATTTGAATTGAGAGTATGACCATATCTTGAGGGAAAGAATTTTTTTTTTTTTTTGGGGGGGGGGGGGGTAAAAAAGAAATTGTGAGGGGGGCAATTTTTGGGGGGGGTATCAATTTGCAACAGCATAGTGTATTCCTCAAAAGCAAAAAAAAAAAACGGGGGGTAAATTTCTTTTAATTTTTTTTCGGGGGGGGGGGGGGGGGTCAATTCGCAACAGCATAGAGTATTGCACTAAAACAAAAATTGAATATAAATTCAAATCATATAACCAATTCTAAGTTCTTTGACTACAGTTATTCTGTGTCAGAAACCTATTATGTGTCCAATATTTAATTACAATCCAAATCAGACCTGTTGCTCTGACTCCAACGGCTGTTTTGCCAGACAAGCTGGGGCCGTGGGACTAAAGTACCATGCAATGATGTCATTTTTAAAGTAATATATATCTTCGTTTTTTCAGTTATGGAAAAGTTACTATATATATCTTAAATTGTTAATATTGCCTACCAATACATAATACAATGCAATGTTTAATTTTTAGTTTCCACTACAAAATATATGCAATCTTTACTCTTCAGTGCTCACCGAGACTACTTTAAGTTTTATATGAATATGCTTCTTTCAAGCTACCATCCGAAAAACACTTTGCCAACAAAAAAAGTCTTTTAGCAACAGTTACATTGTACTTTGACCGTTAACCTATTGACCCCAACATATATGGGATTTTCACCTATATCTTTCATCTGTATAAGTTTCATTCCAATCAAGAAAGTGAAACTTAAGTTGCCATCTGGAAACCATTTTTTCAACCCAAAACATCTATTTTTAGCAATTACAGGTGACTTTGACCTACTGACAAAAGAAGAAGGGTTTTTCCCACTTCCATATATCTTCTATTTGTATCAGTTTCATTCCAATCAAGCAAGGGAAACTTAAGCTATATCGAATCCGAAAATCGTTTTTCCAAACATTTTTTGAATAGCCTTGACCTAGACTTATTCACACCAAAATTTCCAGATTTATTTCTGTTGCCTTTATCATCTATCTGTATAAGTTTCATTTCAATGAAGCAAATGTTACTTCAGTTAGCTTCCGGAATGTAGTTCCGATCAAACTAACTCAAGCAGAAAACTTAATTAATTGAAATTCACTGCACCATGACCTAAGGCGACAGTGAATCGAAATAGTCGTCAAACTGATGTGTACTGATAGTAATGCAACTTTATAGAAAATATCATTGATCTATCACAAGTAATTCCAATCAAACTGACTTAAGCAGAAAACTAAACATTGAAAACTGCTACTTTATTCAAAGTCACTGGACCATGACATAGGGGAGAGGGCCTCAGAAAAGTCGTCAAACTGATATGCACTGATAGTAATGCAAATGCATACAAAATATCATTGATATATCACAAGTAGTTCTTATCAAACTAACTTAAGCAGAAAACTTAACAATTGTTGACGCCATCTCCGCCGGAAAAGCAATCCCTATGTCTCGCCTGCTGCGACTTTCGTCGAAGGCGAGACAAAAATCAGTTGGGAATGGGAGATCAGTACGAAGCACACAAATAAAACAACTAATATACAGACAAAACACACATAGTACCGATATAAGAGAAGTCGCAGTTACTAAAAGTTTATCAAGACAAAAAAAAATGGAAAGCAAAAAAAAAGTGTGAGAGCATAAAAAAATAAGGGAACAAAAATGTTCTAAGTTTTACTTTGCCTGGGTGAATTGTATAATTGCAGTTTTGTGAACTGGAAATTTACAAACAATTTCTATCCTTTAAATCATGCCAATACCGAGTAATTGCTACTGGATGGATGTTACAATGTACCAGAGGTGGATCCAGGATTTTTGAAAGGGGAGGCGTAATTTCATAAATGGCTTATATACCTACAAAAATGTTTGGACGATTTTATGATATAAATCGTGAAAAACATGGTATACTTTTTTTGGGCAATCAAAAGGGGCGTACGCCCTATACGCCCCATGCCCATGATTCCGCCGTTGTGTACCCTCAGGGACTTAATAGTACGTCAGGTGCTTTATATAGAGATTTTTAAACACAAAACCTAATAAAACTGTTATCACAGAGATATGTCTCGCCTTTTTGTAATTTTGATGATGCAAATGTTGAAATTAAAATAGCAATACTTTAACATGTAAGTTATGCAAATATTCAAAGTCGATGAACCATGACTGAAGGTACATGGCTAAAAAATCTACATGAAAATGAGATGTGCCAATGCTTATACAACTGCATACTAAATACCATTGACTTATTATAAGTCGTTCCCTTTAAACAAACCTAAACACAAACATTAACTTGTAAACTATGTAAAAGTTTCAAAGTCAATGAACCATGATGAGGGGGTGGGGCTATATAATCTCCATGGAAATGATACTTGCAAATGACAATAAATTTGCATATAAAATATCGTTGACTTAACATTAGCAGTTCATCTTAAACTGATCTAATCACAAACTAATACATGTAAACTAAGCAAAAGTTTCAAAGCAATATAGACCATGACTGAGGGGGCGGGGCCAAATATTATCCATGGAAATGAGATGAAACTGAATACAAATTAACATTGGCGTACCACTAATGGTTCCCCTTGAACTGACCTAATCACAAACTAATACATGTAAACTAAGCAAATTTTCAAAGTCATAAAATTGAGAATGGAAATGGGGAATATCTCAAAGAGACAACAACCCGACCAAAGAGCAGACAACAGCCGAAGGCCACCAAAAGACCATGACTAAGGGGACGGAGCCAAATAATCTTCATGGAAATAAGATATACCAATGCTTATACAACTGCATAACAAATATCATTGACCTACCACTAGTAGTTCCCCATAAACTGACCTAATCACAAACTAATACATGTAAACTAAGCAAAATTTTCAAAGTCAACAGACTATGACTGAGGGGGCAGGGCCAAATAATCTCCATGGAAATGAGATGTGCTAATGCTAATACAACTGCATACCAAATATCATTGACCTACCACTTGTGGTTCACCATAAACTAGACCTAATCACAAACTAATACATTGTTGACGACGCCGCCGCCGCCGCTGCCGGAAACAACATACCTATGTCTCGCTTTTTGACTCCGTCAAGGCGAGACAAAAACCAGCTGTTCTCTTGGATTCGATTAAAAAAAAGTCCTCTCTATTTTGCATTGGATATAGCTTTGCTTGATTGAAGTAAATTACCACAATTAAACTTTGTTTACCCTTTCTAAAAAGTTGCATGGGAAATAACATAATGTTATGTATTGTTTATAAACGTGTTTGTCCTTTTCCGAAAATCTGCCGACATTTTAATTTCACGTTCTTCAGATTTCCACAACTTGCTAAACCACTGAGAGTTTCTCCAGTGTGAATCGTCCAATGCTGTTCACTGTACGATTCAAACTTTTTTTATTATTTTCCCATCTATAAATGAAGACTCGACGGTGACAGGCCCGCCCCTATCTCCCACCTCCCACTTTTAGAATCTTTTTTGTCGAGCCTGCGACTTTTGTCGCAGAAAGCTCGACATAGGGATAGTGATCCGGCGGCTACGGCGGCGTTAGCTAACTTCTTAAAAGCTTTATATTTTAGAAGGTGGAAGACCTGGATGCTTCATACTTTGTATATGGATGCCTCATGTTACGAAGTTTCCGTCAGTCACATGTCCAATGTCCTTGACCTCATTTTCATGGTTCAGTGACTACTTGAAAAAAAGTTAATATTTTTTGTAATGTTAAATTCTCTCTTATTATAAATAATATATTTGGTATGTGCGTACCTTGCAAGGTCCTCATGCCTGTCAGACAGTTTTCACTTGACCTCGACCTCATTTCATGGATCAGTGAACAAGGTTAAGTTTTGGTGGTCAAGTCCATATCTCAGATACTATAAGCAATAGGTCTAGTATATTCGGTGTATGGAAGGACTGTAAGGTGTACATGTCCAACTGGCAGGTGTCATCTGACCTTGACCTCATTTTCATGGTTCAGTGGTTATAGTTAAGTTTTTGTGTTTTGGTCTGTTTTTCTTATACTGTATGCAATAGGTCTACTATATTTGGTGTATGGAATGATTGTAAGGTGTACATGTCTAGCTGGCAGGTGTCATCTGACCTTGACCTCATTTTCATGGTTCAGTGGTTATAGTTAAGTTTTTGTGTTTTGGTCCGTTTTTCTTATACTTTATGCAATAGGTCTACTATATTTGGTGTATGGAATGATTGTAAGGTGTACATGTCCAACTGGCAGGTGTCATCTGACTTTGACCTTATTTTCATGGTTCAGTGGTCAAAGTTAAGTTTTTGAGTTTTGGTCTTTTTTCTTATACTATATGCAATAAGTCAACTATATTTGGTGTATGGAAATATTCTATGATGTACATGTCAGTCTTGCATGTTTTATTTGACCTTGACCTCATTTTCACGGTTCATTGCTCAGTGTTAAGTTTATGTGTTTCAGTCTGTTTTTATTCTTAAACTATAAGCAATAGGTCAGCTATATTTGTTGTATGGAAGGATTGTAAGCTGTTCATGTCTGTCTGGTATGGTATATCTGACCTTGACCTCATTTTCACGATTCATTGGTCAATGTTTAGTTTTCTTGGTTAAGTCTGTTTCTTAGAAACTATAAGCAATAGGTCAACTATATTTAGTGTATTGAATGATTGTAAGGTGTACATGTATTTCTCGTTTGGTTTATATGACCTTGACTTCATTTTCTTGGATCATGTTAAGTTTATGTAATAGTTGTAGTAAAGCTTTCATTTAGGACTATCAACATAATATCAATGGTTAGTAAAGAAGGCGAGACATTTCAGTGTGTGCACTCTTGTTTCTCTCCCACCTATTTTTTGTCTCCCACCTCCCGCCCCAACCTCCCTCAAAAGCTGTCCACCCCCTCATTCAATAGGCCCTATTGTATAGCATCTGCATTAGAATTTAAATAACATTTGATAATAAATACTTTTAATACATGCAGTTGTCAGTCTTAGATTTTTATACGACCGCAAAAAATTTTTGCGGTCGTATATTGGTATGACGTTGGCGTCGTCGTCGTCGTCGTCGTCGTCGTCCGGCGTCGTCCGAAGACACATTGGTTTTCGCACTCTAACTTTAGTTTAAGTGAATGGATCTCTATGAAATTTTACCATAAGGTTCAATACCACAAAAGGAAGGTTGGGATTGATTTTGGGGGTTATGGTACCTACAGTTAAGGAATTAGGGGCCAAAAAGGGGCCAAAAATAAGCATTTTTGTAACTTCCAGACATAACTTGTGTGTTAGTGTATGGATCTCTCTGACATTCTTCCACAAGGTTCCATATCACACAGGGAATGCTGGGATTGATTTTGGGGGTAATTGCCTCAAAATATTAGGAATTAGGGGCCAAAAAAGGGGCAAAAAACAAGCATTTTTCTAGTTTCATGACAATAACTTGTGTGTAAGTGTATGGATCTTTCTGAAATTGTACTACAAGGCTCCATATCACAAAGAGAAAGCTGGAATTGAGTTTGGGGGTAATTGCCCTAAACGTTTAGGAATAAGGGGCCAAAAAGGGGCCAAAAATAAGCATTTTTCTAGTTTCCAGACAATAACTTGTGTTCAAGTGTATGGATCTCTCTGAAATTGTACCACAAGGTTCCATATCACACAGGGAATGCTGGGATTGATTTTGGGGATAATTGCCTCAAAATATTAGGAATTAGGGGCCAAAAAAGGGGCAAAAAACAAGCATTTTTCTAGTTTCATGATAATAACTTGTGTGTAAGTGTATGGATCTTTCTGAAATTGTACTACAAGGTTCCATATCACAAAGGGAAAGCTGGAATTGAGTTTGGGGGTAATTGCCCAAAATGTTTAGGAATAAGGGGCCAAAAAGGGGCCAAAAATAAGCATTTTTCTAGTTTCCAGACAATAACTTGTGTTCAAGTGTATGGATCTCTCTGAAATGGTACTGCAAGGTACCATACCACAAAGGGAAGGCTGGGATTGAGTTTGGGGGTGATGAATCATAAGGGGGTTCATAAAATTTGGGGGGGGGGATTTTTTTTTTTTTTTTCCTTTTTTTCTTTTTTTCCTTTTTTTTCTTTTAAAATTTTCCATTTTAAGTTGGTTATTTCTCTGTTTTATATTTAAAAGCAAATAATAATGATATGGTAGGAGATACACACCAAACAGGATGTGTAAATTATTATATAAAAAGTATTGTGCAATAGCAAGAAATTTTCAATTGCACAGTATTGCACAATAGCAAGAAATCTTCAATTGCACAGTATTGCGCATTAGCAAGAAATCTTCAATTGCACAGTATTGTGCAATAGCAAGAAATATCCAATAGCACAATATTGCGCAATAGCAAGACATTGTCAATTGTACAGTTTTGCGCAATTGCAAGAAATATTCAATTGCACAGTATTGTGCAAAAGAGGATACTTCGTATAAGTTGCTTATTTCTTGACCAATTTCAATGGGGTTTTATTCTTGAATTCTTGGGGTTCTTAAATATGCTGATTTTAACCGTGTATTAAGTTTTTGGATTTTGGGCCCCGTTTTTAAAATGGTCCACATTGAGGTCCAAAGGGTCCAAAATTAAACTTAGTTTGATTTTAACAAAAATTGAATTCTTAGGGTTCTTTGATATGCTGAATCTAAACATGTATTTAATTTTTGATTATGGGCCTAGTTTTCAAGTTGGTCCAAATCGGGGTCCAAAATTAAACTTTGTTTGATTTCATCAAAAATTGAATTCTTGGGGTTCTTTGATATGCTGAATCTAACCATGTATTTAGATTTTGGATATTGGACCATAATAGGTGAATGTTCAATTTAAAATTTTTAAGTTCTAAGACCACATTCATTCTGTCAGAAACCTATGCTGTGTCAAATATTTAATCACAATCCAAATTCAGAGCTGTATCAAGCTTGAATGTTGTGTCCATACTTGCCCCAACTGTTCAGGGTTCGACCTCTGCGGTCGTATCAAGCTGCGCCCTGCGGAGCATTTTATTATAGCTTTCTATACAGTATTGGTTTAAATCATTGTAGAAGGTCATAAAGAAATGCCTGAAATATTTGCCACTGGACGTTAAGCAACCAACAATCAATCAATCAAGCATTGAAGAAGGCTGTAACCCACATCGTTTGGTCTCTGATTGATAGTCGTCTCATTGGCAATCATACTGCAAAGTCTTATTTATGGCATTATTCATACCGCAAAGTCTTATTTTATATTAACCAAAAGCATTTTAAATGTGCCTGGCCCATGCTATTCCAAGTTCAATGCATAATGTAAAAATGAACATTTACTGGTCAATAAACCAAATTCGAGTTTTATTTATGAACGAGATACACATGTTGACAAATGGTGTCGGCGAATATAAAAATACAATACAGTTCCTTAATTGAGTCGGTTAAATAGTCCACAGGCTATTTGACCTGATCCGGCTGTATAGCACCTAAAGATCTGAAGATATTGCGTTGTTAAAGTTATTTTTGGTGATTTACAGGAAACCAAAGACACAAAAGACAAAGAAACTTTATATAAGCATATTGCAGAAAAATATAAAAATGGTATGCGCGACATGAGTGGAAGGGCACCTGGTCCAACAACAATGGATTCTTGTCATATGCTGAAACCTTCAAGAGAAAAGGGCTATGAAATTCCATTCAATCCGCGAGGTGGTGGCTGTGGCGCTGCTATGCGGGCAATGTGTATTGGTCTTGTATATCCGAAATCTGAAAATCTATCCGATTTGATCGCCGATGGAATAGAATCCGGACGTATGACTCATCACCACCCAACGGGATTTTTAGGAAGTTTAGCTGCCGCTTTGTTTACATCTTACGCCATACAGAACAAGCCAGTAGAACAGTGGGGTGCGGGTTTGATGGACACTCTACCCGCTGCCCGTAAGTATATACAGGACAGGGGTCATGCGGTTAATGAGAATTTAAAAGAATGGGGATATTTCGAAAATGCATGGAAAAATTATTTAGAAACACGAAACATTACATCTGGGAATACTCATCCGAAATTCCCATCAGATTATGGAATCGAAGCACGTGATAAATTTTACAAGTCTGTAAGTTTTTCCGGTTGGGGTGGGGCTAGTGGACATGATGCTCCAATGATTGCATATGATGCTATACTCGGCTCGGGAGATAGTTGGATTGAGATATGTAAAAGGGGTATTTTACATTCTGGAGATAATGACAGCACAGGAGTTATGGCAGGTTGTTGGTTTGGAGCAATGTATGGACTTTTGGGAGTTCCCGATAATCATCATAAAAAACTTGAATACCGAAAACGTCTTGAAAAGGCCGGAGAAAAGCTTTACAAATTGGCACATACAGGAAAAGAAAAACAATCATCGATAGTTTCTTGTCAAACAGAGGGTAATGACGAAACTGAGGCTTGTAGTGATTCAAGTAAGAAAAGTCCTTTATCTGCGCATGATCAAGGAATTTCTGAGGAATCAAGCCAGACAAATGAGGTAAAAAGCACAATAACGAATATTGTAGAAGGCGGAACATCTGAATCTAAAGACAGTGAACAAGTTGACAAAGCAGACCCAGTGGAAGTTAGTGTAGACAGGTCAAAACAAACAACCAACCAAGATACAGATACGAAAGTAACAGAAAAAGTGCAAACCAATGTTTGACGCACTGTCTGGAATTTTTCAACAAATTGTTTTTGTATTTAACAAAATAAACTATATGCATACGTAGCATTAGAGTATACTCTTGCACAGGTGGAATATAGGTAATATCAGTAGTTTGCTAAAAAAATGACTTAGATATAAACTGATTAAGTTTTAAAAAGCACTAATCTTAGTATCGTTTGTTTTATCAATCATTTGTAGAAGCTGTATTTTTTAACTGAATATAAAATGTAATGAAATACAATAAAACTGTAACCAACTGTGATGTCAGTTATGTTCAACATTATACATAAAATGTTAGCGCCGCCGATATCAACTTAATATTAGCACAAATAGAATAATTTACATCAGCCTCAATACTGTAGATGCATGAAACTGCATTAACAAACTGTATATAATGAGTTTTGTTCATTGTTGAAAGCCATACGATGACTTTTAGTTGCTAATTTCTACGTCATTTGGTGTCTGGCGGAAATTTGTCTCATCTGCAATCATGCCACATCTTCATATTTTTATGTGTATAAAATAATCCTAGTATAAATCACATTCTCAGTGTAATGGTAGTTTTTATACGACCGCAAAAAAATTTTGCGGTCGTTTATTGGTATGACGTTGGCGTCGTCGTCGTCGTCCGAAGACACATTGGTTTTTGCACTCTAAATTTAGTTTAAGAGAATGGATCTCTATGAAATTTTACCATAAGGTTCAATACCACAAAAGGAAGGTTGGGATTGATTTTGGAGGTTATGGTACCAACAGTTAAGGAATTAGGGGCCAAAAATAAGCATTTTTGTAACTTCCAGACATAACTTGTGTATTAGTGTATGGATCTCTCTCACATTGTACCACAAGGTTCCATATCACAAAGGGAATGCTGGGAATGATTTTGTGGGTAATTGCCTCAAAATTTTAGGAAGTAGGGGCCAAAAAAGGGGCAAAAAACAAGCATTTTTCTAGTTTCATGACAATAACTTGTGTGTAAATGTATGGATCTTTCTGAAATGGTACTACAAGGTTCCATATCACAAAGGGAAAGCTGGAATTGAGTTTAGGGGTAATTGCCCAAAACGTTTAGGAATAAGGGGCCAAAAATAAGCATTTTTCTAGTTTCCAGACAATAACTTGTGTTCAAGTGTATGGATCTCTCTGAAATTGTACTGCAAGGTACCATACCACAAAGGGAAGGCTGGGATAGAGTTTGGGGGTGATGAATCATAAGGGGGTTCAAAAAATTGGGGGGGGGGATTTTTTTTCCTTTTTTTCCTTTTTTTTTCCTTTAAAATTTTCCATTTTAAACTGGTTATTTCTGATTTATATATAAAAGCAAATAATAATGATATGGTTTAAATAGGTAAATTAAAAAAATTTAAGTTCTTAGACCACATTCATTCTGTGTCAGAAACCTATGCTGTGTCAAATATTTAATCACAATCCAAATTCAGTGCTGTATCAAGCTTGAATGTTGTGTCCATACTTGCCCCAACTGTTCAGGGTTCGACCTCTGCGGTCGTATCAAGCTGCGCCCAGCGGAGCATTTTATTTTTTGTTACTATCTTATCTGATTCGTGAAGAAAGGCGATCAAAAGAGCATTTTACTAACATTTGGTCTTGACAATCTAATTCTCGTACAATAAAAAAATAAGGAGAGGTGGTATGATTGCCAATTTGATAACAACCCACCAGAGTCCAATTGTCGAGGATGTAAGCAACTATAGGGCACTGTACCTTCAAGAATGAGAAAAGTAAATGCCACATAGTAAGTTAAAAAAAAAAAGGCCCCGACATGACACAATGTATGTGAAACAATTTAAAAGAGAAAACCAACTGCCTGATGTATGCTAAAATCAACAAACGAAAAAACAATATTTCAAACAGTAACCAACGAGAACCACTGAATTGCAGGCTTGTGGTATGTAACGTGAATGCAACAGCACAATATAAAAGTAAAATATTAAAATCAGTAAAAGCTGGACTCATCAGATCGGCACACAAAAAACCCTAACAAAAAGGTAAAAAAAAAACAAGGTACTGATCCATAGGTTCTCGCAGTTACTGAAAGCTAGTTCAAAGCCATGGCAATTCTAACATGAAAAAACCTTGTTTTTCCCGACTACCACTATAAGTATTTTACATTTATTTCTATGTCAATAGTTAGTCACGTTCACAATTTTAGTGAGTTCACCGGACACAAGTTTGAAATAAATGGAGAATGTGTCCATGTGACACAGATGATGCCCCGCTTGCATATAACGTTATAAAGGGATATAACTCAAGAACGGTAAAAGTGACGCCACCCAAATTCGAACTTGATCTGTGTTTTATGGTAATAAACATTGTGTATAAGTTTCATAACATTTGATTGAGGCAAACTAAATTTAGAGAACGGAAACTAATTTTGGGACGTACGTAAGTACGGACGAACGGACGGACGGATAAGGGTAGCACTTAAAAAATCCCTGAAATTGTTAGTGATTTTATAAAATCACTGAAAGTATTGCTAGGGATTTTGTAAAATCCCTGTTTACAAGTTTAAACTTGATATAAGAAATGTGTTTTACTTAATATAAATAAACCAAAGATTTTGAAATACACTTTTTTAATAAACACTACCAGTATACTACACTTAGAATTACATTTGAGCGCAAGAAAATCTTGTGAATCGGCTGAATCCCGGGGTCGAAGTTCAACATATCAACGGAAATTTTTGCGTGTGCTATCGTTGCTTTACATCGAGGCCACAGCTTTTCAACCAATCGGGAAATGTTTACTTGGGGCATACATCTATTTTTACTGCAGGTTTTGACATGTTTAAATCGGCAGTGGCGGATCCAGAAATTTTCATAAAGGGGGGGGGGGCACTGACTGCCTAAGAGGGGGCCCGCTCCAGTCATGCTTCAGTGATTCCCTATATAATCAACCAAATTTTCCCACCAAAAGGGGGGGGGGGGGGGGGCCGGGCCCCCTGAAAAACCCTCTAAATCCGCCTCTGATCGGGATTATAGAAAAATGGAATGTTGTTGGTAGATACAAAACAGAAAATGATGAACACTTTTAGCAAAAGATAAATTGGATCGGGGGTCTGTGTATTCACATTATTTGTACAACTATCCTTACTCTTGGGAAGCGTGTGCTTTACATCGAGGCTTGCGTTGCCTTACATCGACGCCATAGTAGTTCAACCAATCGGGGAATGTTTATTTGGGGCATACATCTATTTTTACTGCAGGTTTGGCGTATTTTAATCGAAATTAGAGAAAAATGGAATGATGTTAGGAGATAAAAAACAGAAAATGATAAATACTTTTAGCAAAAGATGAATTGGTTCGGGGTTCTGTGTATTCACATTATTTGTACAACTCTCCTTACTGATGGCAAAAAATGGAATTTCCGTGACCTAAATGGTTCGCGAAAATTAATATTTTTATATATAGTATAGTAACTATGATTATGAATAAAAGGCATACGATTTTTTTGCATGATAAGTTTGGGTGACATCTACTGTTACATAATTGCCCTGTTTTTTTCGACAGGCACATCTATTCTTTCCTAACCCGAATAATCCAGTCGTTATATTACGCTCACTATCGAAAGGCGGAGAGAATCGGAGACGGTAAGGGCTTGAATTATTCGAGTTAATTCTTTCCAGAACATTCACATTTTAAAAAACCTTGCCCAATACAAATGGTAGACAGTTTAACTGCTTGTCGAAAAGATATGAAATTGTCAACAGATACAGCTGACGGACTCAAAAACAGGGAATCAGTGGGTTCAAACTGGTTTCTAGTGTTTGACCCTTACAAAATGCCAAGTTTGTTAGCAAGAAGATAACCTTCTCCGACTTTCCATGGACAATTGCCATTATATTTCTTGCTTCATCTTTTCCACGATCAACAACTGGGATAGGAATAACAACGTTTCATCAAATGTCTACTTCTTCTGAAACTCTATTAGACCGACGTAACATAGGATTGGCTTGTTTTCCATTGATTGGGAATCCTTTGCACGTTCATTTTCTATACCCTTTCCCGTATCACACAGAGAGCAAATTAATATTGGTGGAAACTCTTCTGATATAACCGATTTTCCATATAAAGCATGTACAGTTTGTTTACAATTAGAACATAAAGTTGTATGACACACAACACATATCAGGTTTTGATCATCATCATTTGTACATGTGTTTTCGTCATCAGTATTTATATTGAGCTCCATGTTTGCTAAATCAGAAAAATACTCTTCGCTGTCAGTTTTAGCTATAATTAAGTTCATCGGGGAGTGAGGATGATGTTAGCCCAACTTTTGCAAAGCTTTGTATGGAGCTCTGTTTATGCCTGAATGGTGTCTTCTGTTCTTTTCAAATTGTACAAATTTGACACTTAACAGGCCAGTCTATTCAAAGCATCTATGTGATAACCATATCCTTGATATCAGGATTAGCTTGCTTATTGGCACTTAGTATTAATAAAAAATGCTAAATTAACCTCATACTTGTAGATTGTAACTTCTGTAGGCTTTTTTAAGATAATTATTTTATCAAAAACAATTATTTTTTTTTACAAATTGCCTAAATTTAATTAGTGAATCTGTTAAAAAGATCTTAACTATTTCAGTGATTTTGTAAAATCCCTAGTCAAAATCAGGGATTTTATAAAATAACTAACCAGTTCAGTGATTATACAAAATCCCTGAAATTTCAGCGATTTTACAAATTCACTGTAACATATTTACTATAAGTCTCCTATCCTCGGCTCCAAAGACTGTTTTTATAAAGAAACCTGTTTATTCACTTGATTTAGATTTAAGGGATTTTTTTCAGTATCAGAGAGATTTGGAAATATAGGATTATCTATATCAATCTCATTAAAAAGAATTATTGATACTTATTTTTTTGGTTATTTTGACAATATAGTAAAAATAGGTTTTAACCATCTTCATCTTCTACGGTTTTACCAAGGAGGTTGTATGAGACATACAACCCTCCTTGGTTTTACAGATTATATACGTTCTTTGGCTTCCGATGAATTTGAAATATCTGCCCTTTTCTATAAGTAAGTTATGATCACTAATACTTATGTTTGTAACTAAGCTTCCAGTTTCAAAATTTGAATATCTTCGATAAAACTCTCGGTCGTGTTTGTCGTTAATAGATATAAGAAGATGTGGTATGAGTGCCAATGAGACAACTCTCCATCCAAGTCAAAATTTATAAAAGTAAACCATTATAGGTCAAAGTACGGTCTTCAACACGGAGCCTTGGCTCACACCGAACAGCAAGCTATAAAGGGCCCCAAAAACACTAGTGTAAAACCATTCAAACGGGGGAAACCAACGATCTAATCTATATAAAAAACGAGAAACGAGAAACACTTATGAACCACATCAACAAACGACAACTACTGAACATCAGATTCCTGACTTAGGACAGGTGCAAACAAATGCAGCGGGTTTAAACGTTTTAATGGTACCAAACCTTCACCCTTTTTCTGAAACAGTAGTGTAACATCACAACATAGAAAGACACACTTTAAAATGTCAACTGAAATAGCTTAACTCAATCAAAGGACATATTAACACCAGTGAACATACACTTAACAAATAAATTTGACCTATGATACAATGTAAATACAAAATAAATAAACTAAGGGAAGAATAATAAAAGTAACATGTTATACCGCTATGAAATGTTAAACAATTTAAGAAAAACAATATGCTCGAACAAAAATATCAGCCATTTGCAATTACTTTAAATGCCTTTATACAGAAATTTAAAATATTTGTTAACTAGTGTGCAAGAATGCTATAAATGAATCGGCATGCTAAATATATCGATTATATGCTTCTTCATTATAAAAGCTTGATAAAAAACCTATCATTCGAACAAGTAAAATTTCAAAAGCTTAATATATTGCTGGAAGATGAAATACAAGGATTGAATTTGCCTGAACATAATAAATGTCGATGATATAGTGTAAAGTAATTCTTATAAATAAAAAAAATTAAAAAGCAATATTTGAACCACATATTCCAAAATAAAAGATCATAATACGAAATTTTAAATGCCTCAAGGTGATTCACAACTGTCATTTTATTAGATTTTATTATTTAAATTTTGATACAATAACGCAAAAAAAAAAAGAAAGAAATTCTTTTCCAGAACCAAAATTATATTAGAAGCAAAGCTATGTTTGTCTTTCTGAAACAAATCAATAAATAATGGTTAAGGATGTTCTCGAGTTAAAGTTTTACAAAAACATCATATATATGTGGTGTTGTTACAAAGCTGTCTTCAACAACAATGCAGAGCGCTGAATAACATTTTGATTTTATTGACATACTTGAAATTATCATAACATCTTGAATGTATATTACTTAGACTCTTCAATGTTCAAATCTCAGCTGGTTTCAACTACTTTCGGATTTGGACTTTGATTTAAGAAATTCAGAGAAAATTGATCCTACCTCTTATAGAGTTACCCTTTGAAAACGAGAACAATTTAATATATCAATCAAATATTCAAAATTGAGACAACTCTCCGCCAGAGACCAAATGCACTGGTAGTAAGGTCGTCATATCGAGGAGCGTTTAGTACAGTGATTTTGTCATAGTTTGGTTAAGTTGGTCTGGGATTAGTTAGGTTACTTCCAAGAACGATTGCCTCAGTTCTTTTCAAATGAGCAAATACAAAGTAAATTACATGTTTGAATCTATATTGTAAGTCAAACGATATAAATTGAAATGGTTGTTTTTAAGAAATTAACGCAGGATAACCAAAATGTCGAAATTGGTATGGTTAGTTAAGCGATTGACATGGTTCTGTTAAGAGTCTAGAAATTCGTCATGGTTTTGATCAAATTTGTCATGGTTTAGATCTATATTAATACATATATGTTTCACCTCAATATTGATAGTTTGTTTGAAGGCGCTTGTGAAAAATTAAGTTACACAATTAACCAATTGACTAAGAAGGGAAAAAAGCCTTTTTGACCAAATTTGGTGGGCGTAAACGGCAAACCGTACATTTAAATATTTTTGTCCCCCGCGTAACGCGTTGTGGGGGACATGGAAATACTGGGCGTCCGTCCGTCAGTGTGTTCGTCCGTCCGATCTCACGTGTACAATTCTTGCCAGATTTTTATGAAACTTATATCATAGGTTTATATCAGCAATGTCTTGGACGAGTTCTTAAATCAGTGCCGATCAATTATTTTTAAAAGAGCTATACCCCTTTGAAACATTAATTTTATTTAAATTGCATTGTTAGTGCTCTCATTTGTACAATTCTTGCCAGTTTTTTTTATGAAACTTATATCGTAGGTTTATATTAGCAGTGTCTTGGACGAGTTCGAAAATCAGTACCGATCAATTAATTTAAAAGAGTTATGCCCCTTGGAAATATAAATATATGGAGAACTGCATTGTTGGCGCTCTCATATGTACAATTCTTGCCAGAATTTTATGAAATTTAAATCATAGGTTTATATTAGCAATGTCTTGGACTAATTTGAAAATTAGAACCGATCAATTTTTTTTAAAGAGTTATGCCCCTTTAGAAATATTTATTATATGGAAAATTGCCATATGAACGCTCTAATGTGTACAACTCTTGCCCGATTTTTATGAAACTTATATTATAATTCATATCATCAATGTACTTGAAGAGTTAAAAAATCAGTGCCGATCAATTATTAGTCCCCTACCGACGAAGCCCGTCCGTCTGTCCATCCGTCAGTCCGGCAAATCAGTTTTCCACACTTTCTTCGTTCTTGAAAATATTGATTTGATATTTAGTATATATTTTTGCCATGACAAGTTATAGATCAAGTTCGAATTTTGTTCCGGTCTGATGATTTAGTCCAGAGTTATGGACCATAATTCTGGACCATATCTAATGTTAAGAGTACTATGTTAAACCATATTTCTGTACAAAGGGAGATAACTCATTTTTTAAAAGACATTCTTTGGTAAATTATTTGAAGAATTTTTTGGCAGGTTTGTTTGTTATTTTGTATAAACTAATTTTCTGAATGCTATATATATATATATATAAATTATGAAGTGAAATCCTTTAATTAGATAATAATCTATTTTTATTAATGTATATATTACGTTACATTGTGTAGATAAACAAAATTGTTGACATTTTATAGATAAGTTACAAATCTATATTAGTTTGTGACAAATAAAATATTTGGAACTATTAATTATATTTGATTATAATTTGAAAATAGATATACACTGTATTACATCATATCTAATTTTAGAGAACTATTAATCATATCTAATGTTAAAGTGTTTTCCACACTTTTTTTCATCATGCTTGAAGATATTGATTGATAATTGGTATATAGTTTTATCATGACAAGTTATACAGGTCAAGTTCGAAATTTTGTTTCGGTCTGATAATTTTGTGCAGAGTTATGGTCCTTGGACTTGAAAAATTCACTCATTTAATCAGTTTTCCACACTGATTTTAGTCATGCTTGAAGATATTGACTTGATATTTTCTTTTTGTTTACACCATGACAAGTTATCGAACAAGTTAGCTTTTTGTTCCAGTATAATGAATTTTTACCCGGTAGTGGACTATGTATTGCCATGCAATACTCTCAGAATGCTTGTTTTAAAAGAGTTGTGCCCTTGAAAATATTGCTTATATGGAAAATTGCAATGGTATCGCTCTCATGTGTTCAATTATTGCCAAAATTTAATGAATCTTTTATCGTAGGTTTATATCAGCAATGTCTTTGACACTTTCGAAAATAAATTCTGATCAAATATTATTAATGAGTTATGCCCCTTGGGAATATGAATTAAAATAGAAATCACATTGCATTTGCTCTGAAGCCTTCATTTCCCTCAAGATATTAATAAAAGTTTTAAGAACAAAAAAAGTGCATACGATATACATTTTCTCTAGGAATAAACTGTCAATTTGCTCATTTTATATCAAAAACATCGCTGTAGAGAAATGAATGTATAACAGTACTAGCGACTTACTAATCAAAGTGTTGATAGATTGATTGGTGTTTAACGCCACTTTCAACACTATTGTACTATTTCGTGGCGGTCAGTTTATTGGTGGAGGAAGCCGGAGTGCCCGGAGAAAACCACCGACCTTCGGTAGGAAAACTGACAAACCTAGTCAATTTAGACTTGAGTCGAGTGCACCTGCCTCGTGCGGGATTCGAACTCACAACCTCAGTGTTGACTGGCTAGTGATACAGTAGTTCGACTACTTAGACCACTGGGCCACCGAGGCCCCGTTCAAAGCGTTTGAAGAGGCAATGTTAATAAAATTGAGAATGGAAATGGGGAATGTGTCAAAGAGACAACAACCCGACCATAGAGCAGACAACAGCCGAAGGCCACCAATGGGTCTTCAATGCAGCGAGAAACTCCCGCACCTGGAGGCGTCCTTCAGCTGGCCCCTAAACAAATATGTATACTAGTTCAGTGATAATGGACGTCATACTAAACTCCAAATTATACACAAGAAACTAAAATTAAAAATGATACAAGACTAACAAAGGCCAGAGGCTCCTGACTTGGGACAGGCGCAAAAATGCATGTTTTTTGAGATCTCAACCCTCCCCCTATACCTCTAGCCAATGTAGAAAAAACAAACGTACAACAGTACGCACAGTAAAACTCAGTTTAAGAGAAGTCCGAGTCCGATGTCAGAATAGGAAACAAAAGAAAATAAACAAAATGACAATAATACATAAATAACAACAGACTACTAGCAGTTACTGACATGTCAGCTCCAGTCCTCAATTAAACTGAGTGAAAGATTATGTCTTCATCATATGAATATCAGGCACAATCCCTCCTGTTAGGGGTTTAGTATTATACCATCATAAAATATATGAGAAGAACATAACCCGTGTCATGCCAACAACTGGTTTTAGAATAAATATGTTTAATCCCGATGCAAAGACCCTATAAGTGAATCAATATTAAAGCCAAAATATGCAATCTTTAATGACCTGACAACAGTATCGTAACTATATCCCTTCTTAATAAGTCTGTTTAAAGGTTTTGTTAGCTTATGAGGTGAATACTGACATTTTTGTGCTTTGTAAAGAATATTACCATAAAAGATTTAAAATGAAAATAAAATATACGTAGAGATTGAAACTACTCATACTAAAGAATACCAGTCAGTACAGTTAAAATGACCACACATTACTGGTCCCTTTACATCATTTCAAGTAATCAGTATCATACAGTGTTGTTTTATTATATTACAAGAGGTTTTCTATTCTGAAATACGAATGCTTTTATTTATCAGTATTGCATATTTCCTAAGAAATACAAAATATTATTACCTTGAGTGTTGAGTAGAAGCCTCAGTAACCGGTATCTATACTAATAAAATAACGAACGGTCCATTTTTTTAGCCGACGTGACGTAAAAACGTGACGGATCTTACTACCAAAACCTTCCCCAAAACAATAAGTACAATGCAATAAAACACGAACACACATTTACCCGATTCGCTCATCCTCAAAGTAAAAAAAATGCAAAATATGAAAACAATTATATTCAAAATAAGGGACAAGGTCACCCGAATGCTGTACAAATATCAATGCAACGAACGGGAAACCGGTAAGGACATATTTGGATTCCAAACCGATATTGCTAAATGCCCAGCTGTTACATGGTAAAGAAAAACCCAAAATCCTACGATAAAGGATCTCGAAAAAAAACTACCGATCCATTAGGAGGACAGCTAAACCCCTCAGATATCAAAACGAATGGTCTGATAGTTTCCCACATGGAAATTACAAATAGACCACAAGAGCGCATGTCTCAAACAATCATGAAAATATCTGCAGAAACTTTCCTCAACAACAAAATATAATCCAAAACATAAAGTATACGATGTGATGATAATAAAATTTATCCATGAAATTAATTTGAGAAAGCAATGTCAAAGATGTTGGAAGATTCTTTCTGCAAAAATGTTCACGTCCGCTCTCATCGGCATGAAACAACACTCCCGGTTGTAGTAAAAAACACAGGATGGGTTCAAACAGAAAGATTTTGAAAGCAGAGAAAACTGTGCTTCTTATAATCATCATGACTCCGAGTTCGGTATTTTTGTTATTTTACTTTTTATAAGATGACAATACCAATACTAAAAATTCAGGCTAAAAATAAAGCATAGTTACTTTAGTTCAGTCACGGACCCGCGGATGTGTTCTAGTACATTTTAATATAACCGCCCTCCATGAGTTACGCTAGTGAAACACTCCTTTAGCTCAGTTGGTAAGCGGTGGCTTACTGTCCCATGGTTTCCGAGATCGAATCCCGGCTGGTACAGTAATGAATTTTGGAAGGTTAATCATGCTCTCCGGTTACAATTGTAATTTAAAAGAGGTCGCTGCTGTATTATTCCTTAAAAGCCAGTATTTATTCGCCTGAAATTTGTTGGCCGCAGATCAAAGAATGTAAGCATTGAAGAAAGAAACCATTGAAAGACGCACTAAAGTTTCAATTGCGATTTGGTTTAGGAATAAATAAAGGCAACAGTAGTATCCCGCTGTTTAATAGTCATAAATCGATTAAGCAAAAACAAATCCGGGTTACAAACTAAAACCGAGGGAAACACATCAACTATAAGAGGAATACAAAGGAACAACAGAAACACTGAACTGCAACAAAAACAAACGCCAACATACATAGAAACGGACTGTTTGATAACGACTGCCATATTCCTGACTTTGTACAGGACATTTAAGAAACAAATGGTGGGTTGAATCTGGTTTTATGGCTAGCCAAACCTCCCGCTTATACGGCAATGTTAAAACTACCGCTAAAATGACAACATTACGTGACAGGAATACAGTACAAACAAACGCAAGAACACTCAGCACAGAGAAATACATAATATAATATAATAGTACATACAAGATGTAAACCACAGAATAACAACGGACACCTCTCATGAATTCAAGACAGCACACCAGGACACCACAAACGAAGTATAAACTACTGTTAATAACATAAATTAAAACGCCTATTACTGTCTATCGTTAACATTAGGTGGGTCATTTTCAAAAAATTGTCGACTTTTTAGTATACCTATGCTTAAAATTATATTTTTGATGGAAAATACAGTTGTAATGGTTTTTAAAAATGAAAAGTTTGAAAGATTGATATCTGCAAAAGGAACTTGTTTAGAATGTTAATAATAACTCTGACGAAACAATCCACCGCTTCTTTATTATTTATGTACATATTTTTGTACAAACTGAATTCAATCGGCGTACACTAAATACATGTCTATCCTGAAACCAATACTAGATCAACCGTTAATTTTTTTTCTCCCTATGAATATGGAAATATTCAGAGTTGATTTCAAAAGCACAAACCATACTAAAAACTTAACACAGCATAGCAATGTAGAGAAAAAACAATTAACACATTTAATGAAAAAAATTAGTGGGTACCCTTTTATCGTGTCTATGCCGTTACCGACAAATTAATTAATTACAACAACATTATTCTTGTCAAAAGTGCAATTACGCGTTGCAAACCGAGCTCACAACAAAAACATTATCACTTCACCAAAGGGAGAAGTTATTTCACAACAACTTTCATAAATGAAGACATTTGTCAATGCTGATATGTCTATCCTGTTACTATATATAAAAAAAAGAAGATGTGGTATGATTGCCAATGAGACAATTCCCCACAAGAGACAAAACGACACAGAAATTAACAACTATATAGGTCACTATACGGCCTTCAACAATGAGCAAAGCCCATGCCGCATAGTCAGCTATAAAAGGCCCGAAATGACAATTGTAAAACAATTCAAACGAGAAAACTAACGGCCTAATTTATGTACAAAATAATGAACGAAAAATAAATATGTAACACAGCAACAAACGACAACCACTGAATTACAGGCTCCTGACTTGGGACAGGCACATACAAAATGTGGCGGGGTTAAACATGTTAGCGGGCGCCTAACCCTCCCCCTAATCCTGGGACAGTGAAGCAACAGAACAATACAAGAACAATACAAAACAAATACATATGATCATCAGCAACAAACAACGACCTCTCAATTACAGGCTTCTGACTTGGGACAGGCACATATAGAATGTGGCGGGGTTAAACATGTTAGTGGGCGCCCAACCCTCCCCCTAACCTGGAACAGTGGTGTAACAGTACAACATAAGAACAAACTATAAAAATCAGTTGGAAAAGGCTTAAAAAAGAGGGACGAAAGATACCAGAGGGACAGTCAAACTCATAGATCGAAAACAAACTGACAACGCCATGGCCAAAAACAAAAAGACAAACAGACAAATAATAGTACAGATGACACAACATAGAAAACCAAAGACTAAGCAACACGAACCCCACCAAAAACTGGGGGTGATTTCAGGTGCCCCGGAAGGGTAACCAGATCCTGCTCCACATGTGGCACCCGCCGTGTTTCTTATGTTATTACAAATCCGGTAAATAGTCTAATTCGGTAAGTAACATTCGTGAAAAGGGAGGGTATTGTAGTTACGACATAAGGAACATATCCGATATCATCTGTGAAACGGTTATTCCATAAGCAGATCCTGCTCCACATGTGACTTAACTCATCAAATGGATACAAATAGAAATACATCTAACAAAAACACAGATAACAGTAACATGAAAGACAGTATTTGACTGAAACGTCTTTAAAAAGTATATCATTACATATAATTATAAACATAATGAAATGTTTGGTTGATTGAACTCGTTCAAAGGTTACAACGTCTTAATCATATACTAAATGGAATACTGGTATCGGTAACAAGATAGACAAAAAAATAACATGACAGAACTTAATACGGTGATATATTGTTAACGTACGTTCCTGTTACCAATAATAAAACGACAAAAGTAACCTAACATGCGAGGGAATTACTTGATGTTGAGTTTATCAGAAAGAGAAAAAAATGCTGAACTTTATGAAGTGCTATCTTAGCCTTACGTTGCTAGTGGTTATTTTATAACATTTGAAAACCAATTTTAGAGATATTTTTCAGTATAGTATTGAAAATTTACAAATAATCTATCATTATACCAATGAAAATATTTAGAAGTTTTTACTCTTGAAAATCATTTGATCGGTCATGAAAAACGTGGTTAAAATTTTATCGAAATCTTTTCTAAATAACTCAAAATTTCCTTTGAACATGCTAACAGGAAAAACAAAATATTGCACCAATTATCAAAAAATGTTTCAATATATTCTTGTGACATTATCAAGATTGAACCGTAACAATTGTTTGTTTAGAATTCCTAATAAAGAGGGCGGTTTAAATTAGTAGCTTTGATTCAATTTTCGACATTGTTTTAAATGACCTGAGTATTAGGGCTAAATGTGAGTTGGTGTGGGAAATAACCGAAAAGTATTGTCTAACATAAACATCACAAAACAGAAAGTAGAAAAACCAACTCGTATAGACAGCCGTTGCTAATGCCTACATTTAGAAGCAGAAATATTGTTTTTCATTAAAATGGCAGATCCAATATTGGAAAGATATGTAGCCGCGATGGTGTTGAGTGGCGTAGGTGACGCTATGGGATATAAAAATGGAAGTTGGGAGTTCTGTCAATCAGGGATCGATATTCACCAAGAAGCCGAAAAATTGGGAGGAATTGAAAATTTGAAGATAGAATTACCGAATTGGATGGTTAGCGACGACACTGTTTTACATTTGGCAACAGCGGAAGCTTATATGGTATTTATGATTTTATTTATCGGTCTTTCTTTTGAGTTCCTGAATTGGGACAGGCATATTAAGAATTTGCTGGGGTTTAACATGTTTGATGGTGCTCAACCCCCTACCTGACCTGAGACAAAAATGTAACAGCACAACACAAGAACAAACTTTAAAAATCACTTGGGAATGGGTTGACTCATCAGATCAGCACGAAGCACACAAAAACAACTAATATACAGACAAAACACACATAGTCCCGATATAAGAGAACTCGCAGTTACTAAAAGTTTATCAGGTGTGCCCGTGACCAAAGATTCTGAAAGCAAAAAAAATTGTTTGAGAGCAATAAAATATGAGGGAGCCTAAATTTTATAAGTTGAACTTTGCCTGCGTGAATTGCATAATTGCATAATCTTGTGAACTGAAAATTTACAAACAATTCGTATCCTTTAAATCATGACAATACCGAAGCAATTGCTACTGCATGATAGGATGATGCAATGTACCCTTAGGGACTTAATAGTCCGCCTGGTGCTACTTAATTAGAGCCTTTCATGCACAAAAACTAAAACTAAGCTGTTCTCTTGGATTTTATAAAAACATGCAAGCCCCTTTATTAATTTAGCATTGGCTAAAACTTTGTTTGATCGGATTAAGTTACCACATTAAACCTTGGTTGACTTTTTCTAAAGAATTGCATGGGAAATAACAAGCATTATTCCATACTGATAGATTTTTAAGAAGGTTTTTCTATATGAATTGGATTTTTAATAAAACTTGAGGAAAAAGTATATTCGCCGCGAAAAACGTAGCGTGTTTTTACGTGTATAATTATGGTAAAATTGTTTGATGTACAATTGGTTTTGGTAAATATGTGTCACCAACTACATTTGCTCTATCGGAATACGCAATAAAACAATTACTGTCTTTTGTTTCGGTAAATATGTGGTTTAATTGACTTTTGAATAACGGATATTCACTTCGACCGTAATGTATTGTTCATAAACGTGTTTGTCCTTTTCAGAAATCTGTCGACATTTTAATTTCACGTTTGTCAGATTTCCACACCTTGCTAAACCACTGAGTGTTTCTCCAGCGTCAATCATTCTCTGCTGTTTAGTAATCACTGTGTATGTACATTTTGTTTCCACTATACGTTTCTGACTATAACAGCTTCCAATTGCTTTTGAGCATTTCCATATGCTCAAGTCCATGGGTGTTTCGGATAAGCGAGAATTCTGATATAGGAACTTTGGTAGGCAACAGAAACTTGTGTTATCCGAATTTGGATAAAAGAGGTAAAACAGATTACCAAGGAGAAATAACTGCTCTTATCCAAATTCGGATAAGAAGTATAGATTGCCTACCTCACAGAGTTTAGTATGCAATGAGTATCCTTATCAAAATTGGGATAAGTATATCTATATTTAATATTAATTCGTCTTGGTTGTTATCCGAATTCGGATAAGAAGATAAAATGAATTATACATATGAGTTCCATTCAAGATTTTTTCCCCGAATCCAGATAAAAGTGATATATTTATATATCAATTAGCCTTGTTATTAATTTTCTTAGCTAATGATTGATTGGTTGTTGCTTGTTTATTGTTCAGTGGCAAATATTTCATGTGCATGAAAAAGCAAATTAATAAAGGAAGGGCAAAGATTCGTTCTACAAACTGCTTTCCTGGAAAAAATGTTAGTCTTTCGTTTGTCATTGGCAAAAGCAATCATGATAGAAAAAAAGAGAAAAAAAAAACACCGTCCAACATACCATCAAAAGGAACAACGAGGACCTCGCCACGGCGGTCGAGTATCATAAAACTTTCAAGTCAGACCGGGTAAATTGAAATAAAGGACAATTTGACGACAGATAATTCAGAGATGTTAAATGAAAATATACTAGTAAATCGACTAGTCTATTTTTTAATTAGAATTCCATTCCAGGCGAATATTTACATAATATACAGTTTACAAAATACATGAAGCGAAGATTCACATAAACATATGTTAGGCACTCACAGTACATAACTTTCACAAAAAAATAATAAAAGGGTCCTCTTAAGATCTGCCAAAATCTGCATAGAATAACAATATCCTTTAAAACGTTTTATATTGTATTGTTCCTTCTCGCCTTCAATTCTTTTAACTCTAAAACAGAGTCCTTGTATAAACATTTGTCACCAAGAATGCACCAACTATGCAAAAAGAATTTTACATAAATTCTGCTTGTTAACCTGACCTAAATTGCCACCAAATAATCAACAAAAATGCACTAACCTATTAATACAGTTAGTAGAACTCTTCTTAAACTATCACATGTTAAAAGGCTATGACCTCTAGGAAATCGGATACATTACACACCACTGATAACTACGATACAAAAATAATTTTTAAAATTACTTGAACAGATAAAAGTAATATTGTCTTATTTACACTCTGTCATTCCATCTTTTCTATAAGCATGTGGATTTAATTGACCACAGGAAATTATCACAACACATTTCAATAAATAATAAAACAAATGTAAAGCTCGTTAAAGTCCGCATACTGACAATTTGATAACAAAAACAAAGCAATGTCAAAACAAGTTATATGAAAAATAATTCTAAAAAGAAAATTATCTAAGTAAATTTATCACTTGAATTTTATTTCTGTTTAAATCTTCTATTAAAACACGTCTTCTATCTCGTTACCTATATTTTGAAATATATAAAGTCACTGTTTGTTCTTGTTGGATCCCACTTTTGGCAACAAAAATGCCACGACGGTCGAGTATCATAAAACTTTCACGTCAGGCCGGGTACATTGAAATAACGGACAATTTGACGACAGATATTTCAGAGATGTTAAATGAAAATATACTAGTAAATCGACTAATCTATTGTTTATTATCAGTCCATTCCAGGCGAATATTTACATAAGATACAGTTTACAAAATATATGATTCGAAGATTCACATAGAAAAATGTCAGGCACTCACGGCACATTACTTTCACAAATTTCCACAAACGGATTTCGTTACATTCCGTATACAAAAGAATTAGGCAACAATGACCGATACGGTGTACACAAAAAATAAAAACACGCATAGAGTTCAATACTATGCAGAAAAAAACCATGCAACAGTGTCCTTTACTGTGCGGACAAAAAAACACAAAATTAAATACAAATGAATAGTAATGTAGCACAACCTTTCTATGAATCTATAATGGTCCTCCCAATATCTGCCAAAATCTGCATAGAATAACATAATCCGTTCGAACGTTTCATATTGTATTATTCCTTCTCGCCTTCAATTCTTTCTTCTCTAAAACAGAGTCCTTGTATAAACATTTGTCACCAAGAATGCACCAACTATGCACCAATAATTTGATCTAATTAATTCTACTTGTTTACCTGACCTAAATTGCCAACAAATATGCACCAAAAATGCACCAACCTATTAATACATAATACAATTCTACTTAAACTAACACATGTTAAAAGGCTGTGACCTCTATGAAATCGGATAAATTACACACTACTGAGAACTACGATACAAAAATAAATTGTAAAAAGAATGAAATAAATGACTTTAACAGATAAGAGTTATACTAGCTGTCTTATTTACACTCTATCAAAGGATGTTGTGGGTGTTCTTTATACGTGGACAGTGCTTCACGTTCACTATATACAAGGCATCAGCTTTGATCATTACGCCAAACCGATGTGATAGTTGGGATATGAAAGAAGTGAAGGAATGTTATTATTTCTATAAAACAGTCACAAACACGTACGTTTGATTGGTATAAAATATGATTGTAAATAAACTCATCCTAGATAACAGGATTAAAATTTAGTAAATGCGCCAAACGCGCGTTTCGGCTACAAAAGACTCACCAGTGACGCTGGTATAGAAAAAAAAGTTGAAAATGCCAAACTAGCTAACGGTCGAGAATAGTTGACTATTGTCATTTGCATAACAAATATCATGTTCATTCCATTCAACTCAGACATCACTAGGTTTATATAATTGCGAAAAAAGTAATGTCAATTTAGTCTGATCTGCGGCCAGTTTCAAAAGCTGTCTTAGGACTTAGACATGTCTTAGGATTGTCTTAAGACATATCTAAGTCCTAAGTTGGTTTCACAAAGTTGTCCTCAATTAGAACATCTCTTAAAGTTGGTCATACAGTTAGGACTACACGAGAGGTGTCTTATGATGGTCTTAGGATAGTCATAAGTTTATTTATATAAATAACACTCATTTTATATATCAATTTTGCAAGTTATCTTATTATTAGGCTTATTATCTACTCTCCTTTTCCTGCTCATAACTAAATCTTTATAGGTTGACGAATTATCATCATTTGTTAAGTGCAAATAAGTTCAAAGGGGCGCAACTCCTAGAAATAAAATTGAATCGTAATTTCCTGTCGATATGCACATCTACATAGTATGTCCTTATTATCTACAAAGTTTCATGAAATTCTGTGGTGTTGTTTCAGAGGAGTTGCGATGACAAACTGTTGCAGTAGTACATTGAAGCAAATAAGTTCAAAGGGGCGTAACTCCTAGAAAAAAAAATGAATCGTAATTTCCTGTCCATATGCACATCTACATAGTATGTCCTTATTATCTAAAAAGGTTTCATGAAATTCTGTTGTGTGGTTTCAGAGGAGTTGCGATGACAAGCTGTTGCAGTAGTACATTAAAGCAAATAAGTTCAAAGGGACGTAACTCCTAGAAAAAAAAATTGAATCGTAATTTCCTGTCGATATGCACATCTACATAGTATGTCCTTATTATCTACAAAGTTTCATGAAATTCTGTGGTGTGGTTTCAGAGGAGTTGCGAGACAAACTGTTGCAGTAGTACATTGAAGCAAATAAGTTCAAAGGGGCGTAACTCCTAGAAAAAAAATGAATCGTAATTTCCTGTCGATATGCACAACTACATAGTATGTCCTTATTATCTAAAAAGGTTTCATGAAATTCTGTTGTGTGGTTTGAGAGGAGTTGCGATGACAAGAAACAGGACTGACGGACAGACGGACAGACAGACGGACGGGTCAAAAACATTATACCATCCGCAACTTCGTTGCGTGGGGTATAATTAAATTCAACTCACTAGTACAAAAAGAAAATGTCATCATTTTAGGTTTTTTTTCTCGATTTTGCATCTAAAGTTTCATATGAATATTGGTGCATTATTAATAGACTAAGGATTTTCGTATCCCTGACATATATTACCTTAGCCGTATTTGGCACATCTTTTTGGAATTTTAGTGTCCTCAATGCTCTTCAACTTTGTTCTGGCCAGACCTTGACCTGACTAAAATTGGCAATTATACCACATCTTCTTTTTTTTTATAAAAATCATGCAGAAAAACTATCCGGCAACGGTTGTTACCGGCTTGTTTTTTTTCTACCTTTATATTGCATGTAATACTTAAATTACCTGTGTATCAATTAAATCTTCGCGTATATTGATTTCTTATAACAAACGTCCCTTCGAAAACTTTATCATGTATAATTTCTTTATAATTTTTCCTTATGGAACAGACATTTCATAATAATTATTCCATGAAGAATAAAAATAATATACCCCTTAAAAGTTCTTCTTCTTTACATTTTGGAACACTGACAGGAGGCGAGGGTTTAGCAGAAAGGATATGAAACCTTGAAGGAAAGCCGTAAAAAAAAGGAGTAATGAGAGAGCAAAAAAAGCCGTCGCCAACCCTTAGAATTTAAACCAACTTGAAATTTTTATTTTTTTTCGAACTCAATAGTTACGGACATTTAATTACAGGTGTGTTTATCCGTGGTCAAAAATTTTGGACGGGTTGTACTTAATGCAGAACCGACTCTTAAACATATTCCTGCAAAGTTTCAAAACATTTCGCACTGTAATTTCTGAGGACTGCAATTTTCTAACCCGTTTGATCTGCCTTTCAAACATTCCAAACAATACTTGCTGTCATACACACTCTAAAGCATGTACTTTCTTTGTTTACTTTATTTAACTCTAACCAAGTCTTTACAAAAACAAAACAAACTAAGTTTGAACTTTAATTGTTAATTCTCTTGCAAGGGTTCTTTGTAAAATGTGACTCGCTATTCACCGGTTGCGCACCATCAACAACTACGTGGAAGGGTGGCATTAAATACCCGAAACGTAAGCGGTAACTGACAGCAATGTTCGTGCCGTTTTCAGACAAGACAAAGAGCCTCCAGATACCGACATTGCATACCTACGCAGGTTTTTGTGGACAATACGTATCATATAAGGTTTACACGCAGTAGTTTCCTATAACTATAGGATGATGCTCTACAGGTTAATAAACTGCCTTTAATTGACCAGGCATGACATTACAGATCCTCGGGATTTTGTCATTGTAGGTAAAATAGAAATACCGCTAGCGTTCTCCGTTCGTTTTCCTCTATTGACGCAATAAGCTGAGAGCTACGTGTAGAACAAGAGCAGAAAGAATATTATGTAAAAATATAAACTTGCAAATTACCGTTCGGGTATCAGACATATGTGGAACATGCTATAGGGTGCTCAAACACGTTCAGTGGGAGCCTTTGGAAACATCCGAAAAACAAGAATGTGTCCATAGTATATGGATGCCCCATGCACACTATCATTTTCTATGTTCAGTGGACCGAGAAATGTTGGTCAAAACTCTAATCTGGCATTCAAATTAGAAAAATCATATCATAGGGAACATGTGAATTTAGTTTAAAGTTGATTGGACTTCAACTTCATCAAAAACTACCTTGACCAAAATTTTAACCTGAATCAGGACAGACAGACGAACGGACGGACGGACGAACGGACGCACAGACCGATAACCATAATGACCCTCTGATATCGTAGGGGCATAAAAAACAACCAGACTATTAAGTTTTGTGTTTGTTTTGCAGAGATTGGTTGAATGTTGTTTGTTTTTCGTCCAATGACAAATATTTCATACATTTTCAGGACGAGGTTCAGTAGTGGGGTGACAGTATGATATCGTAATTGATAAAGTAAAAAAATCAAACTGGCTTATTATTTTTATTATTATTGATTTTGTTCAAACCTAGAAAAACCATATCGTCCCTATCCCCCGCAAACACGTATACCTTTCCCATCCTATAATTACAAGCAATGATAACAGAAAATGATTATTCTAAAAAAAATGGTATCATCTTCAATGAATCAATAATTGTGTAGGATACCTGGGTCGTGTTTTATTGGTCTCTTCTGCACATCTCTAGAATGTCTTCTAGTGAAGAGTAAAAAAAAGAATCTGTACCTCCTCTGGAGATATTCTACGGTAGATCAATAAAACAAAAATTTAATTCGCGTCGAATATAAGCAGATTTTTGTTATTTTGGATGACATAAATGAAGTTTACGGTGATTTTTTTAAAAATGAAGATACGTCCGGTAGACATGACTGTAAAAAGTGTTCGTAACATTTTTCTTTGTGCTTTCCTATAACTCAATTTTGCTAAACAAATCAGGCTAAAACCCCCACTAATTGATTTTTAAGAATAATAAACTGCATACGAATTCGTCAATGTTTGTCTGGAATATGATAAATAAGGACATCGTGTCTATCCAAATTTGTTTTTAAGTAACCAAACTGGATTACTTTGGAATAAAGTAAAGATATCGGAAAGTTATCAGAATCATTTTCTCTTGTGGTCCTCGAAGAAAATCTTCTGGTCCTAACTATTACTATTGCAAAATTTCGATGGTCAAAACCTTCGGATCACCCTCATTTCAAAAACTTTCATTGTACATGGATCTATATGCAAGTATACAACGTATACCATAGGTTCTCAGACTACTAGTATGTTATTCTGTATTTAATAAATTCGTTGGTTGTTAACTGATTGATACTTCAGTCCGGGAGAACAAGATTTATTTCAGTACTAGTTGTAATTAGCTTTGAACATACTTCCAGTAATTGCAAATACTAATATTTCGGTGCTTTGTGTCTAATGTCTTAATGTTAGTTTTTTTGTGTGTGTCTCGTACCAATCTTTTGAGTTACTAGTAATCTAATTGCAACTGATTTGTGCAGGTTGTTCTTGTATTGTACTGTTAAACCACTGTCCCAGCTTCGGGGAGGGTTGAGCGCTCACAAACAGGGTGTACTGTTACACCACTGTCCCATTTTATGGGGTGGGTTGGGATCCCGCTAACATGTTTAACCCCCCTCCACATTCTGTATGTGTTTGCCTGTCCAAAGTCAGGATTGTCGTGGTTGTCGTTTGTTGTTGTGTACGTTTCACATTTGTTGTTCGTTAATTATTTTGTACATTAATTAGGCCGTTAGTTTAATCATTTGAATTGGTTTACAATTGTGATTTCGGGGCCTTTTAAAGCTGACTATGCGGTATGGGCTGTGTTTATCGTTGAAGGCCATACGGTGACTTATAGCTGTTAATTTCTGTGTAATTTGGTCTCTTGTAGATAGTTGTCTCATTGGCAATCATGCCACATTTCCGTGTTTATATCAACCCTGCCCTATTTATTTATGTGCCTGTCCCAAGTCTGGAGCCTTTAGTAAAGTGGTTCATGTCTCGACTCATATTTGATATTTTGTAAATTGTTTTGTTATGTATAATTAGACCGTTATTTTTTTTTTCGTTTGAATTGTTTCACACTTTTCATATCGAGCCTTTTATAGACGACTCTACATCATCCGGTTTTGTCATTTGTGTTGAAGGCCTTACGGTTGCCTAAATTGCTTACATCTTCTTCATATTTGAACTCCGGTGGATAGTTGCCTCATTAGCAATCATATCACATCTCTTAGTTATATACCGGACTTTAAACTCGTGTTTTTATAAAAATGCATGAAATATTTGTCACTGGGCGTTAAAAATTAGCAGCAAACAATCAATCAATTTAAACATGTGTTAAATAAGATGAAAATCATTTGATATTTATTCATTTTTTGGGGTGGGGGACAGGAGAATTTTATATATGAATATGGTTGCCTGGTAAGATCTGAAAAATAGGCATGATTAGCGACAGATTAAAATGAATAATAATGGCCTCTTCCTTTCCCAATTCTTCATCTATAAATTTAAACTGACTACAACGGAATAGTCAAATAGTGTTGAAACTAGCGTTAAACACCAATAAATCAAAATCCCTTCCTAAAATATGAAATAGTCGTCCTTTAACTGTTATTGTCCGTGTAGTTCTTATATTTATCCAGCTTATCGTTCTACATGGATGTCCTACTAAGGCTGCCATACCATAAAAACATCTGCATTCATAAATTTTTTAATGTCATTTAGACTAAACGACGCCATTTTTGCCTACACAGCTGCAACACTTGGTCAGCACCTCATAAGGAACATTCATGTCATGTTTTATATCATTCAATTTAGTAGTTCTCTAAAAGAATACATTTGTATGTATTTCCCATAGGGTCCTATAGTATATTATGTCCCCCCGCTGGCGGCCATTTTGGATGATGGATCGGATACAAAGTAACAACATTTAGTCAACACCTCATAAGGAACATTCATGCCATGTTTGGTTTCATTCCATTCAGTGGTTTTCTAAAAGAAGACATTTGTATGTATTATCCATAGGGTCCTATGTTAAACTACGTCCCCCGCTGGCGGCCATTTTGGATGATGGATCGGCTACAAAGTAACAACATTTAGTCAACACCTCATAAGGAACATTCATGCCATGTTTGGTTTCATTCCATTCAGTGGTTGTCAAGAAGTTCAAAATGAAAAAAAGTTAACGACGACGACGGACGACGGACGCCAAGTGATGAGAAAACTCTTCGGGCCTAGTGAGCTAAAAAGGAGGGGTATCTTTTATTGTTTGATTTTTTTTTTTTCGCCAAACGCGAACCTATTTTTTTTTTTTTACCTTTTTCAGCGCTATCAATAAAAAATTTTTTTGTAATATTTAACACTATAAGGTATGAAGTAAATCTGGATTCAATATATATTTTTTGGTCATCTGTTTGGCCTGAATCTTTTCCCCAGCAAAGTGGGGATAAGAATATTTTTTGAGAAAAAAACATAAAATCTCGTTCGACACCGTCGATAGGGGACTAAAAAAAACATACCACCCCCCTTTTTTTGAGGTTCAATGGTCGTTCCCTTATTAATCAAAATAATAATTAAAAATAAATGCTCTGAAAAGTTTCCTATGAATCAAATACTGAACTGTCTTGTAGATCGCAAATTCAATAGTTTCCTTATATTCTTTTATTGTTTTAACCTATATAATTCATATCTGCTCAAATCAAAATGTAAGAACAAGTGTTTGTCAAAATGATGAAATTGGTTTTAACCTCATAAGTCTGTTAACCACTGCCTAAGTATTTGTTACAAAAATATGAAAATCAACAAATTCATAGGTCTGTCTTAAGTTTGTTCCTCAACAAACAAGTGATGTGCATCGTAAAATCATATTTCATGAGATAATCATGTGAACTGGTTTATCTAACCTCATTAACATGTCACTTTGATAGCTCGTGAGAAAAGATTCGTAAATGACCACAATTTTCTACTCTAACATATGTATTAGTAATCTTGCTACATGTCTCTTCTTTATTATTTTTTTTTTTCAATTTTGCCCCTTTAACAATTTTATGCTATAACTAAGATATTATCATTATACTGACATCTGCAGACAAGGGCAATCAGTATACTGGCAGTTTTAAGTAAACATATAAGTTAGTAAGAATGAAATAAACGAAAGGGAATTGTAGCAAGTCTACAAAGACGAAAGAAGAACAAATTGTTAATTATTAGTTATACAAGGGAAGTTAGTTTGAAAATTATTTTCAAAGAAACTAATTTAAAAACGACATAATATTATAGTTTATATATATAAGCACATAGACGAACACATATTCTACGTTAATAAATTATTCTAAATTGTATAATATAATGCATAATTAATATACCATGATCATTTGCATGAATTTGTTTTTTAATCCATTGAAAATTACATTATTGTAATATTGATATAATTCTTGAATTCTGTACAATCAACCAGTGATGGAGAAATTACAAGGTCGATGTCTCAAGAAATTTATAATTTATGAGTTCAGAATATTCTGACAACCATCTGTGATACAGAAAGAAATTCGGTTAATACTTATTGCAGATGGATAGCATTTAAACTTCCTAATCTAAAATGTGTAATAAATCACAAATAAAGGGTCAAAGCACTAATAAAATGAAGGCGCGAAGTTTTTCTCGCGTATTTTAACACAGTAATTACAAATAAGACAACACGTCAACTAGAAATTGAAAATGACTTTTTTTCAAGAATGTTACTTTACTAAGGGGACGATCATTTATCTTTAAGGGGGGGATATGTTTTTTTTTCATAAAATAATATTCTGATTCCCAAACTGATGAAAAACAAGCAGAGGACAAAAATATATATTCTGAATCCTGATTTACCCCATTTAAAGTGTTAAATTTTTAACAAAATAATTTGATTGATAGCGTTGAAGAAATTAATTTAATTGTGAAATGGTTGCTCCCTAAAAGACTTTTCACTGGGCCGATGCCTTTGCTGGTGGACTGATAGTCCCCGAGGGTATCACTATCCCAGTAGCCAATACTTCGGTACTGGCATGAAAATACGGATTTTGTGTTTTTAAAACTTGCTGTTACAAAATTTTTGAAATAATTTAAAACTAAGGAATGTACGTATCTCCCTCATGCAAAGCTCTGATTCCTTGTCCGACTTTGGTATTCTTTTTGGTCCTTTTTGGTTTATAGCTCTTTTAATAGGCTTAATTTGGATTTTCAATTATTTTGGCCTCGAGCATCACTGAAGAGACATTGGTTGTCGAAATGCGCATCTGGTGCAGACAAATTGGTACCGTTTATGTTATTACTACCACTGGTTCGATGCCTCTGCTGGTTGACTGATAGTTCCCGAGGGTATCACTATCCCAGCTGCCAATACTTCGGTACTGGCATGAAAATACAGATTTTGTGTTATTAAAATTAATTTTGCTGTTACAAAATTTTCGAAATTATTTTAAATTAAGGAATTTATCTCCCTCGTGCAAAGCTCTGATTCTTTGGCAGGCTTTGGCATACATTTTTGTCCTTTTTGGTTTATAGCTCTTCATCCTCTTAAAAAAGTGAAGACATTTTTTTTATATATAATTGAATGAACAGCGATATTGTAGTACGAATATGTGAATATTGACAATAAAGACAGTGAAAGGAAATTAAAAAAAATGTCTTACGAATTACATCACATAGTATGCTGAAATTCTTCTTGAATGAGCTCTAGTTAATATGCCTAGGCCAATAAAAAATAAAAAAGTACATGTGTTTCGCTTACCCTACCTACCCTTATTTTAAGTGCCTACCCTAACACAGTTTTTGAATACGATTCTTCAAAATTTGTTATGATTGTGTTGAATATCTTATTATATAAATTTAGCATGTTTGTAGAATTTTATACTTCAGTCAAAGTATATCTGAAAGAAATTTTGGTTAAGAATGTTATTCCTTTTCATTTTGACGAAAATTACTCAAAATTAATAGAAATCTAAGTTTGTTAGCACTAACAATTAAGACCAATAGTTTCTGAGATCGCCGATCTTTAGTATTGCAAAAATGGGAAAGATCGATCTTCAATCGGACTAAAAAAGACCACCTAAAACGTGGTTTTAAAAAGATCGATTTTTTTATGAATCGATCTTTCTTCAAGTGTGAAAGCTTAGATCCATCGCGATCGATTTTTCTAAAATGTTTTATGTAGATATGAAATCTGCGCATGGTCAGTTTGATATATATTCTTATAAATGACTCTTTCGGTGTTTCATCCATATTCTCAAATGATTTGACAGAACGTGAAGATAAAAAACAAATAAATATATTCGACATTTTTCGTCATTCTTCTAAAAAGATTAATATAAAAAAGAAGATGTGGTATGATTGCCAATGAGACAACTCTCCACAAGAGACCAAATGACACAGGAAATTAACAAATATAGGTCACCGTACGGCCTTCAACAATGAGCAAAGCCCATACCGCATATACAGCTATAAAAGGTCCCGAAATGACAAATGAAAAACAATTCAAACGAGAAAATAAGGGCTTAATTTATGAAACAAAAAAATGAATTAAAAACAAATATGTAACACGTCAACAAACGACAACCACTGAATTACAGGCTCCTGACTTGGGACAGGAGCCTGTACCCGTTTCAGCGCTCGACTGATACCGTTACTTATTCGTTCCTTATTCGCTTATATGTTGTATACATTGCACCTTGTAGTAAAAAATCTTTTCAATTGTTTTCTTGTCTCTGGTGTTAGCTATGGGTTCTTAAAGGTGAAATAACCCTATTAGCGCGTATGTACCCGTTTCAGCGCTAGAATGATGCCCTGATAACTTATTCGTTTATAATACGTGTGTTATAGATGGCACCTTTTAAAAACAATCTTTTCTATTTTTTCTTGCCTCTAGTGCTATTGGTTCTCAGAGGTGAAATAACCCTATTAAGGTGTGAATACTCGTTTCAGTGCTCGACTGATGCCCTGTTACTTATTCGTTCCTTATTCGCTTATAATACGTGTGTTAATAGGTGCACCTTTTAAAAAATATCTTTTCAATTTTAGTTATTCATTAATATTTTTTTTTTTATTTTCTGCAAATTCCTCATCTTCAAACGAAATGACCGTTATAAGTAATATTATTCTGACATTTTTTTCGTTTAAGGACTTGTGACATGTTAATCAAAAAGATAATTAATAAATGCAGAAGCTTATATAATTAACCAAATATTTCCTTATTCTATTTTCTACGATTTTTTGTTAACGAAATGGTTAGACCGATTATTTTGATATTGCAGTGTATACTAAATGTAAACGCACTAGTTCTAAAAAGATCGTAAACGAGAGATGCTCATCAAAGGTCGATTCAATTCCGTGCAAGTGTTAACGGGGTCTAATTAAAATAATTTCTGTTTTGATCATTCATCCATAGGCATTTATGAATTAATCACAAGTATCGAAATATTCCGTAATGTTGCTATAGAACTTCAATCTGAGTATGCTCATACAGCTGTCATACCGTGATTATGAAAGGAACTTAGTCCGGCCTCTTTTCTCAAATCAACTCTTGTTAATTGGTTTTTTTTTTCATATGCATTCCTCTTTAAATCTTCATTCCGACAACTTTTAACCACAGACACGATTATGTTTTTTAATACAAAAATTGCGCACCTAGTACCTGCTAGTTCAAATTCACAGGCGTTCAAACTTAGTAAATCGGAACAGAATGGTCAATTAAAAAAACCTACAATGTTAGTTGAGCATATGTTGACTTCTTTAGAAGTACTTTATTTTACACGTATGCGTCGTTGGGTTACTGTTTTGTTGGCGTTTATCCGAAATCTATTATTATACTCGTGTAAAAATGTAAGCGCCATACACATTCAAAATACGTCAGTGCAATTTGCAATATCAATATATAGGTACGTTATGTACCTATTGCTATAGATACATTGAATTTTGATGACATGATTGATGATTTTCGTACTTTCTTAATGATTTGTGGAAATATAAAAACAATTAAAAACCTACTAAAGAGATTGACTCTAATGAACAGATCAGTCCATACATGTAGGAAATTAAGACTATTATTATATCATAATTTGATTGGCTCATCTTGTTGTCGAGTATCCAGATTCGGTTTCGTTTCTTGACAGTCGTTTTTGTGTGTTTTTTTTGTTAGATTGCTTCATAGTTGACTCTCTTTTATCCATTTTTTTATTATTTGCTGTTTTGCTGTTTGTTTCAGTTACATTAAATTTACATTAATATACACATAATTTATTTATATATCCAATTCAGGAACACATCTATTATATTTATAAAACAATTTGATTTTCTTCTCGGCAAATCAAAACGATTGTCACCTTCTCCTTCGGCTCAAAGAGGAATAACTCTCATATACGTTTCCAGTTCGCGGAAACCGCGACGTCATAAACCGCTGACGGCATAGTACTGTTGCGCTTGTATGTGCGCATAAACAATAGAGGGATTTGTCTTTAATAAGCTTTGGATTTTCAATTTTATTTTGGCCTTGAGAATCACTGAAGAGACATTGAAATATAGTTGACCTATTGCTTATAGTTTCTAAGAGACAGTCTTAATCAAGAAAACTAAACATTGACCAATGAACCATGAACATGAGGTCAAGGTCAGATGAACCATGCCAGGCAGATATGTCAAACACAAAAACTTAACTATAACAAGCGATCAAATTCAATTTAACGGCAAATTCTGAGAAAATATCCGTTGTATTATTGATAGGAGGAAACCATAAGAAAAAAAAAGGAAATATGTCTGTCAAAATGGGTTAACTTTAATTTGGTCCTTATATATAAATTGTTCCTATGATATCATTAAGCCGCAAGTAAAATCGTAGACTTAAAAAATGGTACTTCGCAAGATCTGGTTTGTGTTAGCCCAGCTTTAATTAGCGTGGGGCGTTGCCTTCCTGCAGATATCGTTCCAACAGGGGCGGATTTAGGCGGGGACGTGGCGGGCGTGCGCCCCTCCCTAAAATTTGCAAAACATGGGTTATCTTCAACTTATTTAAGTATCAGAAGAGACCATTCCATCTTTTTTAACATTCAAAGTATATAAAACAGTCAGTTTAACAAAATCAACGTGATTACTAATCAACTGACGATTTATTTAATTTCTATAAATATTGTATACTTCAAAGGAAGGTGTCAAACGCGGAGCTGCGTTTGATGACAAATATAATAGGGTTTTAGCAGTCAAAGTAAAAACAATTGTTAAATTGTATTTGCGGTTTTTATATATTAATTTCTTTGATAATCGAAGTTCCAAAACATCCCTTACTCACTTTCACAATTTCATCACGGCCAAGAAAACAGTCCAGGTGAGATTCTTTCTTAATATCCTTAATGAAAGATAGAAATACTGTTTCAAGCGAAAGGTTAGTTTATTAATTTGTATCTCTGTGACTATATATATTTCTCACTTGCATCCTAAATATTTTGCCGAATTATGTACCGTATTACATGCATGGGATCCCCAGAAAATAAACATAACTTCGTAAATGCATCTCATTTTGATTTTAGTGGTTTGTGGCGAACACAGTATATATAAAGTCTGGCACGATCTCCGAAAATAAAAAAAGTGAAAACAGATATTATGAAAGGACAATTAAAAATCGCTGGTAAAAGTAGAAATTTTCGTTTGCAAAATCTAATACTAGTATTGGTCAGGTGAGCTATTGTGATCTGTCTCGTCTCACTTTGTGTCCGTCGGTCCGCACGTCTATCTGTCAACTCTTCACATTTCCATCGTCTGATGTTTGGCAGGGCTGGTGTTATGGAGTGTTAAAGTAATTCTTAAGTAAACCGGTTTCATTTCACATTATTGAAACCATGTACAATTGGCTAAGACACATTGACGATGTGCAAAACAAGGGTTAATTTTTTTTTTTGTGGTATTCCTGTATTTCTTTATGTCACAAATACCAGCACCATGTCTTTCAAGGTTTAGTTAAGATATTACCTGATATTGCTATATAGATAATTTTACAACAAGTGCTGGTGTCTTGATTGTAGATTGGTTTGCATAGGAACACCGAATCAAAATAAAATGTTCGCATGATCTTCAGCTTCTTTTTTTGGGGCTGCAGCTTTATAACTGTAGCTTTATAAACTCATATATGCAATATGAATCCCTTAGTGCGTAAGTTAGGGGTGTTAGGAGGTTGTTGTAGATTTTTCCATTTTGTAGGAGTCCTTGCCATCATAACTCGGAGGTTCTTCTCGAAACAGGGACATATTGTTTTACCTCTGTCCGACCATCCGTCAGTCAGTCACTTGATATTTGGTCCGGAGGATCCACTAGGACGCATACAAATCTATTGCGTCATTATTGCATTTTCCCCCTGGAGATATTCGATTGACTAATATGAATGCAACACCAGTGTTCCCAGCAACCATTGACATAACATTCGCTAGATTTTTTTTTAATATGGAGGGTCAGCTTGTGTACTCCGGATTGAGTTCTGTCTCTATCCTTGTCTTCAGTCCCGTTTTCTGGGAAATATATGGGGGTAGTCTCAATGAATAGAAGCTCACAGATTTCTTGTTAATTATGGTGATTGTAGATTGTTGTCAGGGATGGATTTAGGCGGTTGCAGCTTGAAACTTTAATTTCTCGCTAATTTTACCACACAATAGTTTGAGATATCTACATTGCACCCAGAAGAATATTTCAATAATTTAACCTAAAAAAAATTTTCGCCTCGCTCCGCTCGCCGAATATAAAACTTTGCGCCCCCCTAAACAAGAAATCCTAGATCCGCCCCTGTTCCAGTGTACCAGCACTATACAGTCCTGCAACTACGGAAGGCTAGCACAAAGCAGTCAAAATTATACATACATCCTTTGTTTTTTTATTTATTTTATTTTATATTATTTATTTCGCTTTTTCTTGAACATACAAAATATTTAACTAATTATTTTTGCAAAAACTCACATACACAAATTTAGGCATATTTCGGTTTACACAAAATATTTGGCAACTAAATTCACATACACAATTTGGCATATCAAAATTATCCGCTCTTTACTTGGTTGCTGGTGTACCAGTACAACGTTGCTGCCGCTCACTGCTGTTTGCTTGGCCTAGCTTTCCTCCTTTCTTACTTTTGGTGGCTCCGTGTTTATCAATTATTTATTTTTACGTATATATTTTTTTATTTATCTTTGATTTTCTACAAAAAAAAGTATTTTTATATATTTTTTTTTTATTTTCTTTTATATATTTTTCTTTTATTTATTTTTATATTCTTTTCTTTTATTTATTTATTAAATTATTCATCAATTTATTGATTCATTTAATTATTCAAATTTTTACTCTATTTTACTTTATATTTAACCTTTTTTGTCATTCTAAATTATATCAATTACCATATGGTAAAAATTAAATTATTAAATGCCCCAAAAGGCACAAGCTAGGGCCGAACGTGCAAGGGCTATATAGCCAGTCAAGGTCGTTAAAAACGTCCATTTGTTGTGAACTTTTTTTTTAAATGTGCACTGAATAGATGAAAAACACGAAAGGCGACACATAACCTTAATATGTGAAAAAAACCAAACACGTTTTGATCCAAAATAAACTCATTTCAGTAAATCATGTTATATGTGAAACTAAATCTTGTTTTGTATCACATAGTAAATGGATGTAATATTTTACCTGAAAAGTTTAAGATTAAAAAAGAATTTTCAGACAACGTGTTATTCTTGACCGTGAAATAAATGCGTGCTCAGACAAGACTGTATAGGTTTTGCTTAACTCTGTTGACCACATCCTTACGAATCTAGTGGATAGTTGTCTCATAAGAGCTTTCTTACATTTTGACGAAAGGAACGAACGAACGTAAAGGGAGCATGTATTACACATTTCTACGATAATGCTGAGAGTCTGTGTTTTTATCCGGTAAAACAGCATTCTTTTCTGAATTAAACTTGAATGTCTTTAAAAATTTAAGCATATTGCAAATAAAACACGTTTTTGATATCTGAATTAAAGAAAAAAATTCAAATACACTTATGTCCGATACGTTACTATTGTTTACCACGATTACACACATTTGCGCGGGAATTGTTTTCAAAATTAACATTTTAATGAAATTATTCAAGTATGATACTCTAAATTTAACGACAAGATTCACACTTATTTTAGATGAGTATGCCATCATCAAATTGTCAACGCGGATCATCGTGATTTGCAAGACAAGGATTCTGCGATGTTTTGAAGTAGTGTGAACTAAATCTGTGGAAAAAAGATTTTGCGATGAAGTTTTTTTCTATTAATATTACTCTTATATATCTAAAAAAAAATGAGACTCTTGCGATCGCAGAAAACAAAAGTGAAACGGAACAAATATTTAGCCCCCCTCCCCATTTCAAAGTTAATGGTCGTTGCCTTAGTATTCCGCAGATTTTAATAATAATATTCATTACCTTCAGTTGATCAGAACATTCTTTTACATGTCGTTTATTTGTTTCATCTAATAATTGTGGACCTTTCTTTTGTTTATAGAATTTTTTTTCCTAACTATATTTAGGAAATTTTGTAGAGTTATGAATCTCCTCCCCCCTGGTGGTATTTTATTTTACAAACAATGGTACATTTGTATAGAGATTTTTTTTGGGGGGCTTGCAAACACTATTATGAAACACCATCGAAGTTCCATGACGCTTCAATTAAGATTACATAAATATGTCAAAATAAAGGATCCCTTCAAACGAGTCTAACGTATGATTCGTCAAGCGCACGTACCTTTCGTCAAATTGTAAGAAAGCTCTATTTATAATTAGTATTGGCAATCATACCACATCTCATCTTTTTTTAATTTTTTTGAATGTATATTTGTATTTCAATATGTGCTTGCATATTTTTTTATTATATTTCTTCCTATGTTTGCGTTATTACCTTTGGTCGTTTGAATTGTTTTACATTTGTCATTTCAGAACCTTTTATAGTCGACTATGCGGTATGGGCTTTGCTCATTTTTGTAGGCCATACGGTGACATATAGCTTTTACTTTCTGTGTCAACTGAATGAATGAATGAATATTTTATTTGCAAAAGCATATAGAACATGCTATGCAATACATAATATAAACACAATGTGACAAAAGACTGATAACAGAGAACAATACACTAATAACATTACTAACCAATAATATCAGATCTAGCTTTCCATGCATTCTTCAAATAGTTACAGAGCTTAATTGTTAGCGATCTAGAATTAACTTTCAACAAACAAGATAGTTTAAAAATATTAGGCCATGAACAATAATAGTGTGGCAGAAAAAAATATTCTAATTGCCCTATATGCTGGACATACCAATACAAAATGAAATGCATTCTCAACACATTGCATATTACAACATACATAGACGCATTTCTCTTGGTATATCAGAGAAGCGACCAACTTCAACATTAAGTTTCAATGTACCATTTCGTAGTTTTTTAAGAATGTTAATATTATTGTTGTAGCTAAAATAATTCTCAAGACAAAATTGGTCTCTTGTGAAAAGTTTTCTCATTGGCAATCATACCACACATTCTTTTTTATAAAAAATCGAAGTACTGAAGTACTAAACATCGGATGACCGCAAGTTCTCGTGGATGGTCACAAGCACAAAAGTCTTGTCTCAGAAAAAAGTGAGGTTAAGGTACATATATATAGAGACAAGTTTGTGCGTGGATGATGAATAAATGACAGGGTATTCAACCTCACCGTAATAATTATTATATTGAAGGGATACAAATTAGTGGTGTTTTATATTATATTAATATTTGTATATATAATTTTTTATCCATTTGTATATCATTCTTTTTTACTATTCTAATAATAGTGTAGTGCAAGTGCATGGTGGACACTCTTCTGTATTAATTGGATTTTTCTAAAAGATTGGACTTGAGTTGGCATTCATATTTTCCCGCAAAGTTTCTTGAAATATTCTTCCGCATGCGTTAACACAAATTTTCGGTATTCTTGATTTGTTATTGATATATATATATATATATATTTCTCACGACAGAACATTTTCATATCATTTATCTATGTTCCAAAAAAATATTTTCATGAATATTTATTGATGAAATTGATATATAATAAGCAATAAGGAATGTTATTTTGCGTTCGGTTATCAGTCAAAAAAGAAAGTCACGTGGGTGGAAATGACTGTAGCAACAATACACCGGAATGCCCTCACGGTCATCCGATGTAAAAATCAATTATGTGGCGCTAATACGCTTCCGTATTTAATCCTGTTTTACTTAAGAGGCAAAATAATTAGACAAATAGCAAGTCTTGATTCGCCTGTCTGGTGATGCATACAAAGCAGAAGGCGTTTGTTTATCATCTGGCCTAGGTCCGTTTTAAGATAATAAGTAACCATAATGAAAAAAAAGGGAGATGTGGTATGATTGCCAATGAAACAACTATCCACAACAGTTAAAATGAAGTGGATGTAAGTATTTAGAGACCATCGAACGGCCTTCAACAATGAAAAAACTCATACCGTATAGTTTGCTATAAAAGGCAATTAGTGTGTTTTCTCATTTTAAGTATCTTCTTAAATTGTTTTTTTATATAAAGGCATAGTCAATTCATACCCCTAAACACGCATGCCTTGTAAAGGAGAAGCGAAGAATACCAAAAGAGACATCAAAACTCATAAGTGGAAAATAAACCAACAAAGCCATGGCAAAAAAGACAAAGATAAACAACAACTATAATATAAAAAAACACGACATAGAAAACTTAACACTGAGCAACACTAACCCTACCAAAAAAAAACCAGGGGTGATCTCAGGTGCCCCGGAAGGGTTAGTAGATCATGCTACAATGTGGCACCAGTCGTATTGCTCATGTAAGTACACAACCGGTGATAAGTCTAGATCGGTAGGTCACATTCGGGGAACAGGAGAACGGGCCTGTGGTTACGACGACTAGAAATATATCAGCTGATGGAATTTGCTACCTAGAAATGGAAAGTCCACAATTGGGAGCCTGAAATCATCTCTGTTGTCGTAAAGTATTGTTGCCAACCCACCCGCAATTTTAATCTCTAAATGTAAGTCAAGATATAAGGCAGACTTAACTGTATCTGTAGGGGTGAGCAGCTGAGACATCAAGTACCCCACCCTTTTCATATATTTTCTTTATCAAAAATATATACCTTGTCATATATCAAGTAACAAAAACAGACCTCTGGTACATTAGTATAGAGATTTTTTTTTTGGGGGGGGGGGGGGGGGGGGGGGGCTTGCAATGCATTGCTTTTTTCAATAAATTCTGAAATACTTTCCTCTATTTGCCCCTTTTATATATCTTTCATTGTGAAGAAATTTCAACAGACAATATTTATAGCATCTATAACTAGCATCAGTGGAAATACTACATTGGAATAAATAGAGATTAATTGGTTGGACAAATAGCTGATACATTTACGATTGTGCTTTAACCGCATCAAAAATAAATACTGACACCAGATAGTTTCAGATACTTATGATTTAATCAAGCAAGTGATAACATCAACCTAGTGATGATCAGTGATATATTTAAATTGAATTTCTCACCCTTTTCATACATCATGGAGCATGAAATAGTGACCTATTCCAGCGACTCATCCCTACCACTCATTACATAGGAAGTGCCCCCCACCTCTCGAGTATATTATAATCTAACTCGAAGTCAACATCCGGATGTAGTGATACTGCGAACTGCTAGCACTTTTGTCAGCTCAAACCTAACAATTATCTCTAAGACTTCATGTCGACACTGCCGTGTGTTTAGACATTGGAGGCATTGAAATGATGCAACACAACTAATTTAAACCAGAAATCGCTGTTTGATTTGTGCTGTTCATGCATAATTCTAGAACGGTGAAAGTGACGCCACCCAAATTCACACTTGATTATTGATTGGTGGTAATAAACATTGCGTTTAAGTTTCATAACATTTGGCTGTGGCAAACTTAAGTTAGAGAATGGTAACCAATTCTGGGGCGTACGGACGTACAGACGGACAAGGGTGACACTTAATACCTCTTCGCTACGGAAATAGTCAGATTTCTTTTGTTGAAATCTTTTTTAAAAATAATTCTCGATTTTTGTTCTAATACTAAATTAAATTAAGGGATTTGTCCATATGCATACATTTTATGTATACCCTTTCTCGCTTTTTTTTCACTCTAGTAAAGGTGCAGCGTAATCGAGAGCGTAATGATTGGCATGAATACTAAACAGATGAGGCTGTTACGATAACAAAAATACAAGAAGTCATTCAACCTTAGGTCACCGAAATACAAGGAAAGCTACGTCAGAGTACTTTATCTGTACATGCGTATATGAATCAGGAAAAAGTTTGTGATCGAGTCTTGTTCTTGTCTAACTTGGAAATTAATTAAACATATATATTTTTTTCGTTTACAAAAGGTAATGTATTTGTTTATATATATAATTTTTATATACAAGTAAATTGTAAATTATATATATGTAAACAAGATTTAAGTAGCAACATACAACGACATAAAGTAATCAGATGCTAAATGTATATAACAACGAGCTGCATCAATTATTTGACGATACTATTTATCCTATTAAAGCTAAAACAGTCAGGTTACAGAATTATCTATTATAAACTAATTTTTCATGTTTTGATTTGGTCTTAAATATTTTCATTTTTTACAGAAATTTTGACAGTTTTTACATATAATCATAGAAATAAAGTGTGTACTGATTATCTTAACTACAATACTGGATTCGGTCGAATCGTCATGTTTGAAAACACGCAAAAAGACAAGCAAATTCAAAACTCAATGAAAAAAGTGTGCTCATATCTACTTTAAGAACTCTTTTCACTCAGAGGCGGATGTAAGGGAGAGGGCATCACCTCCACCTTCTTGAGATGCTTCATATACTGTTGCATCATCCACACTTTTTACCTATTCAACTCCAAACTTTTTCTATGTAGGGGCAACGCCCCTCTTTCAAATCCTGGATCTGCATCTCTTACTATACGTTACGGGTTTAATTATCTATTTGGTAACATATTAAAACTTTCAAAAATATATAATTTGTTTACTGGTAAAACACTAACTGGCAAACGATGCAGATTCATGGTTAAATGGTCATCCAAATGATAAAGTGAATGGAGACGAACAATCGTATCTAAATATTCAAGATACATTCTTCCAACTGATTACTTAGAATCAGTAAATACAACAAAAACTTGCATATTCATATATTATTTTCTTTTGTGTGAAAATGCAGTATTTCGGAATATCTTGTTTCTCTTTTTGTTATATTTTTCTATGAATTTAAAGCATTACATATGATGACATGTAAAACCTTGAAAAAATAGAACGACAAACGATCTGTGAGAGAAAAAAAAAACATTCCTTCACTTCTTTCATCCGTGGCTAACCATATTCGAACTAGTCGCATCGATTTGGTGTAACGATAAATTCTGATGTATAATGAGAATATAACACTGCCAAAACTTTTTAAACTGAAAAACGCAACAATCAGTGTAGAGGTCCTCATTGTTCCTTTTGATGGCATGTTGGAGGGTATTTTTTCTACTGCAGTCTAACATACTCGCCTTAACCAATGACAAATGAAATACTTGTAGAACCCAATGTGCCGTCAATAATTTGCTTTCAAATTTGCATGTACATGAAATATTTCCCACTGGACGTAAAACAAACAACAATAAATCACCAATCACTTTAATTTATTAACTAATTAGGATAAGAAAATTAATGTATACTCTAGTCTTTCATAATAAGGCTGCTTGATATACACATTTTTTTTTGGTACCTTTAATTCGGAAAAGAAAATCATAAAAAGTTCTCCTATGTACAATTTGTTTTTCTTCTTATCCGAATTCGGATAACGCAAAGACGACTTAATATTGAATATAGATATACTTATCCGAATTTGGATAAGGATCGTCACATTGCATACTTAACTCTGTGCGGTAGGTCATGCATTCTTCTTATCCGAATTTGGATAAGAACAGTTATTATTCCTTGATAATGTGTATTATGTATTCTATACAAATTCGGATAACATTAGTTTCTCTCCTTATGTCTAAACGATGATAATTCAATTATTTATTCCTCTTGTCCAAACTAAGATAATTAAATAACTACTGCAATTTTAACAAATAATGTTTTATAAAAAAAAGAAATAGGTCTAAATACATTATTGTATTGAGTTCATCTTTAAAAAAAAAGTGTTGCCTTCCAACATTCTTATTTCAGAAATCTCGCTTATCCGAAACACCCATTGACTTGAGCATATGGAAATGCTCAAAAGCAATTGGAAGCTGTTATATTTATTATTTATTCACCCATAATTGTCCTCATCTTGGTGAAAACTTAGTGAGATCAATCTATATATTTGGACTCGATAATGTCAGGCTCTTAGGCCATAGAATTGGCCTCTCTTTTCACTTACTTTTACCGAAGATTTGTATAGTAAGACAATTCCTTGCTCGTACGAAATTTAATGCAATATTTCTTTATCATACTTTGCTTAAATTTCTTAACGTGTTATAAGGGTCGTTCTTAAACATGTTAAACTGTGGGAACATTCAATTTCCAATATCACTAAAATAAAACTGTTTATTTATTAAGCATTTTTATGTTTTATGATTGCGAGGAACTCAAGTCATCCTGAAACAACACACCAAGGGCAATTTATTAAAGTCGGTTCACCTGCATGAGCTCTTATTGCTAGTAAAATCCCCCTGATGTAACTCTGTTTGCTAAAGTAAAGGAGTAGGTCCGGTTAGGGCCGATTTTGGCCTCAAAATTCAGGTTCATCTGATGAAAGATTTTGGACACTTTTTAAACACTTAAGTGTCTACTTCAGTTGATTCAATTAGTTTATGTGAAAGATTTGAACTGATTTAGTCATTAAAGATGCTCAAATTCAAGCTTAAATATGAAAAATCTATCAAATATGCCATAATATGTCACTTTTCAGATGGTTTTTGTCAAAAATGAAAGTGGCCGCATCCGTGTTCATTCTCAACCTTTATATATGTTATGTATTATCATCAAATACAACTTACATTTAAATATTAAGAATGAACACAAATGCGGCCACTTCCATTTCAGACGGAAACCGTCTAAAAATTAACCAAAATGCTAAAATTTCGAAGATTTCAGTAATTTAGCATGACTTTATGATGCTAGTGCCCGATACATGTGCATTGTATTGTCAAAAACAGCCCATATATATGTAACAGAAGTATTCTTCTTTCTAATAAATAGCTAAAAATATACATTTTAACAATTTTGTAAAACTGCTATATTTTGGGGCCAAAAAGGGGTCTTACTGGGCCTACTCCTTTCTTCAAATCTTCAAAGTAAAATATATAAAATTTATTTTTGATTAAATATATCTTAATAAGTACTGATATGTTTACATTGGAAACAATTTGTTTTAGACTAAACTTTTAGTCTTTAAATTTGATAGAAAGGGGTATTTTGTATCTGTTTGTGTTGTACATTACGTTATAAATACCTTGATGTTTCCGTGTTTTCAGATATTCATTAAATATGTCCTATTTAGCGTCTGCATTGGAATTTGAAAACCCTTAAAAATGAATACTATTAATTCATGCAATTGTCAATCTTAGATTGTTATAGCTTTCTATACAGTAATGGTTTAGCTCATTGTAATCTGTAATCCACACCAGTTGGTTTCTGGTTTATAGTTGTCTCATTGGCAATCATACTGCAAAGTCTTATCTATGGTAATCATATTACTTATTTTGTATTAACCCAAAGCATTTTAATGTGCTTGTCCGATGCCACTCCACTTACTTGTCAATAGTCCAAATTCGAGATTTTTTTTATGAACGAGTACATAAGTATATTCAAATAAATGAAATCAACTAATGGTGTCGGCAAATATAAAAATACAGTTATTCCCTTATTGAGTCGGTTAAATAGTCCACATACTATCTGACTTGACCCAGCTGCATATAGCATCTGACGATCTGAAGATATTGCGTTGTTAAAGTTGTTTTGGTGATTTACAGGAAACTAAAGACACAAAAGACAAAGAAACTTTATATAAGCATATTGCAGAAAAATACAAAAAGGGTATGGACGACATGGATGGAAGGGCACCTGGTCGAACAACAATGAATTCTTGTCATATGCTGAACCCTTTACAAGAAAAGGGCTATGAAATTCCATTCAATCCGCGAGGGCGTGGCTGTGGCGCTGCGATGCGGGCAATGTGTATTGGTCTTAGATATCCAAAGCCTGAAAATCTATCCGATTTAATCGCCGATGGCATAGAATCCGGACGTATGACTCATCACAACCCAACGGGATTTTTAGGAAGTTTAGCTGCCGCTTTGTTTACATCTTACGCCATACAGAACAAGCCAGTAGAGCAGTGGGGTGCGGGTTTAATGGACACTCTACCGCTTGCTCGTAAGTATATACAGGAAACAGGTCGTGCGGTTAATGAGAATTTAAAAGAATGGGGATATTTTGAAAATGCATGGACAAATTATTTAGAAACACGAAACATTACATCTGGGAAATCTCTTCCGAAATTCCCATCAGATTATGGAATCGAAGCACGTGATAAATTTTACGAATCTGTAAGTTCTTCTGGTTGGGGTGGGGCTAATGGACATGATGCTCCAATGATTGCATATGATGCTATGCTCGGCTCGGGAGATAGTTGGATTGAGATATGTAAAAGGGGTATTTTACATTATGGAGATAACGACAGCACAGGAGTTATGGCAGGTTGTTGGTTCGGAGCAATGTATGGACTTTTGGGAGTTCCCGATAATCATCATAAAAAACTTGAATACCGAAAACGTCTTGAAGAGGCCGGAGAAAAGCTTTACAAATTGGCGCATAAAGGTAAAGAACATCAATCATCGAGCATTCCATGTCAAAAAGAGGGTAATGGCGAAACTGACGCTTGTAATGATATGTAAGTCAGAAAAGTCCTTTCTGTGCGCATGATCAAGGAATTTCTGAGGAACGAAGCCAGAAAAATTAGGTAGTTAGTGTAGACAGTTCAAAACAAACAACCAACCAAGATACAGAAAAGAAAGTAACAGAAAAAGTGTTAACCATTGTTTGACTCATTGTATTTTTCAAAAAGTGTTTTTTTTTTTTGTGTATTTAACCAAATAAACCATATGTATGCGTGGCATTATATTATATTCTTGCACCCGTCCGGTGGAATATAGGTAATATCCGTAATTTGCTATAAAAAAACTCTTGGATATAAGCTGATAAAGTTTAAAAGCACTTATAACAGTATCGTTTGTCTTATCAATTTTGTGGAAGCTGTATTTTTTAACTGAATATTAAAAAGCCAAAATAAAAATGTAAAATGTATGGTATTTATCAAAACATTATTATAAAAAAACAGCAAATCCAATTACTCCAACCAAATAAAAATGTAATGAATTACAATAAAACTGTTAACTAACTGTGATGGCAGTTATGTTCACCATTGGACATAACATGTTAACACCGCAAATATCAACCATAATATTAGCGCATAAAGAATAATTTACATCAGCCTCAATACTATAGATGCATAAAACTGCATTAGCAGACTATGTATAATGCTATGCGGTATTGGTTTTGCTCATTGTTGTAAGCCATACGGTGACCTATAGTTGCTAATTTCTACGTCATTTGGTCTCTGGTGGAGAATTGTCTCCTTGGCAATCATACCACATCTTCTTATCTATATATTCAGAATGTATATATATAATAATCCTAATATAGATCACACTCCCAATGTAATGGTAGTTTTGTTTGGTTTCTATGTTATCTGATACACGAAGAAAGTCGACCAAAACAGCATTGAAACAAAAATTTCTTTTGCCAATCTTGTATGTCTACATTCAATATAAAAATAAGGAGAGGTGATATGATTACCAATTAGACAACTATCCACCAGAGTCCAATTGTCGAGGATGTTAACAAATAAAGCGCACTTTGCCTTCAACAATCAGAAAAAATGCATACCACATTGTAAGTTATAAAAGGACCCAGCATGAAACATGCATGTACGTGAAACAAGCTGAAAGAGAAAAAAATGCCTGATTTATGCTAAAAACAAACGAAAAACAAATATTTCAGACAGCAACAATCGAGAACCACTGAAATACAGGGTCCTGACATGTAACGTGCATGTAACAGCACAATATAAATACAAACTAGAAAAATCAGTAGAAGCTCGACTCATCTGATCGGCACACAACAAACCATAACAAAAAGAAAAAAAAACTATAAGGTACTGAACTCGCAGTTACTAAAAACTCCAAAGCCAATTCTAACATGAATTATTTTCCCCAGGCTACCATTATAAGTATTTTACCTTTATTTCTATTTCAATTGCCATTGTTACGACAGGGAGTTCACCGGACACAAGTTTGAAAAAAGACCTTAAGCATCCAAATAAAATTTAATAAAGTAATCAATTAACGCAAACACATGTTGCGACTGAATTCAAACAAAAAACAAAACATTAATTAGATCTATGTTCGTTTAACCGAATGTAAAAGGGTTGGATGACAGTGACCAAGTACATTTTTATACTCGTGTTACAAGAGGACATTACATCGAATTATCTAGTTACTTTAATGTGATTGGGGAATGGCTAAACAGACAAGCCCCACGTTCTGCTTGAGAACGTGGTATATAGAAGCCAATACGATAGCATTACAAATAATGATGTAAGTAACTAATCAGATAAACATTAAAATAATTTAGGAGAATGAATATACATGTAATTAACATTTTAAATTCACTGGATCATGACAGAGGAACATAGTTTTATACACGTTATAACAAGTCTTTATTTTCATATAAGCATACATAATTATACTTGTGAAAAATAAAAATCATAATCAACAACATAAATAAACTGATTTGAATGTATATACCGTGCTACAACCCTATATATGTAAAGCCAACGAGGAAATAGTATTTGATATAGCCTAGTTTGTCGACTATATATATTATATATAGGGGGGTTATTTCGACAGTAAAAAAGAAAGTGATTTTATTCTTCTATGCTTTTACAGATAAGACACATTCTTTGATTTCGAGGTAAATTGAGATCCAGTGTATCTGCACTTTTCTCTCAGTAAGTTATGATCACTAATTTTTAGTTTTGTAAATAAGCGCCTAGATTCGAAATTTTAATATCTTAGATGACATTCTTGATCTTGTTTGTCAATGCTTTTTAAAGAAAATTAAACTGTTTGTAACTAGAGTGCATGAATGCTAATATATCAGCAATGCGGCAGCATGCGAAATATTCTATAAATCAATTGTATTCTGAAAGTTCTTCCTCATAATATATGGCTTTTAAGAAAACCAATCATTCGAACAGGTAAAATTTACAAAGCCATGATTAAGGACAATGAGCCTTATATATTGCTGGAAAATGACCTTATAAACAAACAAATTAAGAAAGCAATATTTGAACCACGGGAGAAATCCGTTTGCTCCAAAAAATGAGTCCTTTTGTGCCTCAACTCATTTGTGCTACTGCTACGTTTACGACACTAGTTTTAAAAATACATATAGAATAATATTGCGCCAATTTATTTAATTAAAGGCAATTAATAACTTTACTGCTTCTTCTTAACCGGGTATCGGACCAGCAGTTTACTTTCGAAAAGTCGGGGTTATTGCTTCTATCGGTACTACTTAAAAAAAATTATAACAAACTTTTCTTAAATTTTCTGTTGATAAATAAATAAATTATTAAGAAACTACGGTTCCAACTTTAGGTCATGTATAACTTTGGCTTTGTTTTGGCGCTTCCTGCTGATGGTAAATCCAGAAAAGGGCATCGGACGCACGAAATTAATAGAGTTATTTTCATTTACTAGCACTGGGTCGATACCACTGCTGGTGGTCTGTTAGTTCTTTGGGTATCATCAACTGAGTAGTCAGTGCTGCGGTACCACATACTCCAAAATAAAAGATCCATAACTAGGAGACAGAATTAAACTGAAATGCATGAATGCGAATACAACGGCTAATATCAGATTAAAATCATCATTTACGATACTCCTAGTAAAAAACTTAACACTTAAACAAACAAAAAGCATATTATGTTGTAAGATCATCACACTATATTTAAAATAGAAATACGCAAGACATCTTCAAATAAGGCATAGGGCATGTATCATAAATATACTTAGTTCATAAAAACATTAAATACAAAAATAACCTCATTATTTGATGAAATAGAACATCATGATAAAATAGTAAATTGTATACGTTATAAAATGGTTCTTCGGAAAATCTGATCGCAAATTAATTTGCTGTTACCACAGGCACTTGTCTTGGAAAAAACCCTATATACCTTGATATATAATAAGGTGTATAGTTATTTTTTTTAAGAGACAAGTGCCTGTGGCTGGTCTGCTACTCATTTAAGTCGTTCTTTTGTAATGAAAACCGTAGATATGCTAGATATAGATGCTGGAACTGTGTTAAGATGATTGAAGATGTTAATAAGAGGTTAAGAAATCATTATACACAAAACAAAGTGACGTTCCTGAATAGTTAAAACTTTTGTTGTATTTTCACCCATAACAATAACAAGTAAGTGGACAGGACGGTAACTACAATTTGACATAATAAAAGAATAATTAATAGTTATTTTTCCCATCCACTTCTGACCATGTAACTGATTACAACATTACAACATTTTTAAAGACATATTTTGCATTTGAATTTAAGTCGATATTAGGTACTGCGCTGTTAAAAATACTGTATAATAATAATAGGGTAATATAGATATAAGAAGATGTGGTATGAGTGCTAATGAGACAACTCTCCATCCAAGTCACAATTTGAAAAAGTAAACCATAATAGGTCAAAGCACGGCCTTCAATACGGAGCCTTGGCTCACACCGAACAGTAAGCTATAAAGGGCCCCAAAATGACTTGTTTAAAACCATTCAAACAGGAAAACCAACGATCTAATCTATATAAAAAACAAGAAACGAGAAACACTTATAAAACACATCGACAACCACTGAACATCAGGTTCCGGACTAACCACAAACTTTGTTTTATCATCACATGAAATATTAATATTATTACAATTAAACATAACTATTTGATTATGATATTTGGTATCAGCTGAAATGGCCTGAACTTTTTCATGAATTACCTGTTTTTTTATTTACAGCAGGTGAACTGGTCTTGTACAGAATTACCAAAATTTTCCTTCTATATACGCTTATTCGTACAGGTTTATTTAATGACCTTTAATACTGAATGTTTCTAATACAATGTAAATTCTTACAAACACTTTCCAATGCTGATTATATTAATATGGGCACTTTCCTTATAACGGGGTAATACATACTGACACTTTCCATGTATAAGCTATATTCATACGGACACTTTCCATGTATAAGCTATATTCATACGGACACTTTTCATGTATAAGCTATATTCATACTGACACTTTCCATGTATACGCTATATTCATACGGACACTTTCCATATATAAGCTATATTCATACTGACACTTTACATGTATTAGTTATATTCATACTGACACTTTCCATGTCTTAGCTATATTTATACTCACACTTTCTATGTATAAACTATATTCATACTGATACTTTCCATGTAAAACCTATATTCATACTGACTCTTTCCATGTATAAGTTATATTTAAACTGAGACTTTCCTTATACCGAGGTAATACATACTGACACTTTCCATGTATAAACTATAATCGTATTGATATTTTCTATATACCAGCTATATTCATACATACGTATATGCTTTTCTGAAAGTTTTACTTTCAAACTGATCTGCTGTCTTGTTTTGAATGGTTTATTTTAATCTGTCAACTTCTTGGTACATTGTACCATCCCTTTAATAACTATAGTTAATTGATTGATTTATGTTTAACACCACTTTCAGCACTTTTGGCCTTTTTGTGGCAGTCAATTTTTATTGGTCAAGGAAGCTTGAGTACCCAGAGAGAAGCATCATCCTTCAGATAGTAGTTGAACTATTTAGACCACTCTGCCATAGAGGCCCCCATATACAATTACAGATATACATATGTGTCACCGTGGACTCAAGTTCAGCATGGAAGCAAGTTCATAAACATATGGTGTAGTTTAGATCTGATTTGTTTCGACACTTCCTGGTGATGGTGATGGTAAATCCAGAAAAGGGCTTCGGACGCACGAAATTAATAGAGTTATTTTCATTTACTAGCACTGGGTCGATACCACTGCTGGTGGTCTGTTAGTTCTTTGGGTATCATCAACTGAGTAGTCAGTGCTGCGGTACCACATACTCCAAAATAAAAGATCCATAACTAGGAGACATAATTAAACTGAAATGCATGAATGCGAATACAACGGCTAATATCAGATTAAAATCATCATTTACGATACTCCTAGTAAAAAACTTAACACTTAAACAAAATAAAAAGCATATTAAGTTGTAAGATCATCACACTATATTTAAAATAGAAATACGCAAGACATCTTCAAATAAGGCATAGGGCATGTATCATAAATATACTTAGTTCATAAAAACATTAAATACAAAAATAACCTCATTATTTGATGAAATAGAACATCATGATAAAATAGTAAATTGTATACGTTATAAAATGGTTCTTCGGAAAATCTGATTGCAAATTAATTTGCTGTTACCACAGGTACTTGTCTTGGCAAAAAAACCTATATAACTTGATATATAATAAGGTATATAGTTATTTTTTTTAAGAGACAAGTGCCTGTGGCTGGCCTGCAACTCATTTAAGCCTTCTTTTGTAATGAAAACCGTAGATATGCTAGATATATATGCTGGAACTGTGTTAAGATGATTGAAGATGTTAATAAGAGGTTAAGAAATCATTATACACAAAACAAAGTGACGTTCCTGAATAGTTAAAACTTTATGTTGTATTTTCACCCATAACAATTACAAGTAAGTGGACAGTACGGTAACTACAATTTGACATAATAAAAGAATAATTAATAGTTATTTTTCCCATCCACTTGACTTCTGACCATGTAACTGATTACAACAATTTTTACAGACATATTTTGCATTTGAATTTAAGTCGGATATTATATAATGCGCTGTAAAAAATACTGTATAATAATAATAAGGTTATAACGACAAACTTTGCTTTATCATCACATGAAATATTATTGCGAACCCAATTAGTTTTCCACAGTGCAATCTCTATCTGGTCAAGGTATTTAAACTTTTGTAAGTTCTCTTGTCCCATCAAATGAATACAATAGCTATTGTTATCTGTGTAGTTTATTCACTGGAACCTTTAAATTTCTTCTAAGAGAAATCTATCACTCATTGATTAATTTACCTGAATCATGAACATTTTTTCTTATATATAGACAAAAATACTTTTTTTATACTCATTAACTGCCTGTGATGATGTATTTATTCAAAATTGATAATATATTATCAATCTTTTCAATATAAACACTGATTTAATCATAAAAATTTGATTTCTAACAAAAGTTTAAGTAATGTTCCCATTGAAATTTGCATTTTTTTTTTTTTTGTTTAGTTATAGAATACATTTAAGTAGGTCTTAATTTGAACATCATAATTTTCAAGATTTTATTTGTCAAACACACAAAAAAAAACAAATTCTAAAGTTTTGTCAGAAATCAACTTTTATTAATGTTTGAATCGCTGTTTACATTCAACAAATTGAAAATATCTTATTAATATTGAATAAATACAACATCACATGCAGTTTTGAGTATAAAACATGTATTTTGGTCTATTTAGAAGATTTTTTTTTACTCAGGTAAATTAATCAATGAGTGATAGATTTCTCTTAGAAGAAATTTAAAGGTCCCAGAGAATAAACTAAACAGTGAACAATAGCTATTGTATTTATTCAATAGGACAGGTGAACTTACAAAAGTTTAAATACCTTGACCAGATAGAGATGGTACTGTGGAAAACTTTCATTGGGTTTGCAATAATATCATTACAATTAAACACAACTATTTGATTATGATATTTTGTATCAGCTGAAATGGCCTGAACTTTTTCATGAATTACCTGGGTTTTTTTATTTACAGCAGGTGAACTGGTCTTGTACAGAATACCAAAATTTTCCTTCTATATACACTTATTCGTACAGGTTTATTTAATGACCTTAAATACTGAATGTTTCTAATACAATGTAAATTCTTACAAACACTTTCCAATGCTGATTATATTAATATGGGCACTTTCCTTATAACGGGGTAATACATACTGACACTTTCCATGTATAAGCTATATTCATACGGACACTTTCCATGTATAAGCTATATTCATACGGACACTTTTCATGTATAAGCTATATTCATACTGACACTTTCCATGTATAAGCTATATTCATACTGACACTTTCCATGTATATGCTATATTCATACGGACACTTTCCATATATAAGCTATATTCATACTGACACTTTACATGTATAAGTTATATTCATACTGACACTTTCCATGTATTTAAGCTATATTCATACTGACACTTTCCATGTATAAGCTATATTCATACTGACACTTTCTGTGTAAAAGTTATATTCATACTGACACTTTCCATGTATAAGCTATATTCATACGGACACTTTCCATGTATAAGCTATATTCATACGGACACTTTTCATGTATAAGCTATATTCATACTGACACTTTCCATGTATATGCTATATTCATACGGACACTTTCCATATATAAGCTATATTCATACTGACACTTTACATGTATAAGTTATATTCATACTGACACTTTCCATGTATTTAAGCTATATTCATACTGACACTTTCCATGTATAAGCTATATTCATACTGACACTTTCTGTGTAAAAGTTATATTCATACTGACACTTTCCATGTATAAGCTATATTCATACTGATACTTTCCATGTAAAACCTATATTCATACTGTCACATTTCATGTATAAGTTATATTTAAACTGAGACTTTCCTTATACCGAGGTTATACATACTGACACTTTCAATGTATAAACTTTAATTGTACTGATACTTTCTATATACCAGCTATATTCATACATATGTATATGCTTTTTTGAAAGTTTTACTTTCAAACTGATCTGCTGTCTTGTTTTGAATGATTTTTTTTACATCTGTCAATTTCTTGGTACATTGTACCACCCCTTTAACAACTTTAGTTAACATGATCCAAGAAAATGAGGTCAAGGTCAGATAAAGCAAACTGGAAATACATGTACATCATCTTACAGTCATTCCAATTGATCAATGAATCATGAAAATTAGGTCAAGGTCAGATGAACCCTGCCAGACAGACATAGATATAAGAAGATGTGGTATGAGTGCCAATGAGACAACTCTCCATCCAAGTCAAAATTTATAAAAGTAAACCATTATAGGTCACAGTACGGTCTTCAACACGAAGCCTTGGCTCACACCGAACAGTAAGCTATAAAGGGCCCAAAAAATTACTAGTGTAAAACCATTCAAACGGGAAAACCAACGGTCTAATCTATATAAAAAACGAGAAACGAGATACACTTATGAACCACATCAACAAACGACAACTACTGAACATCAGATTCCTGACTTAGGACAGGTGCAAACAAATGCAGCAGGTTTAAACGTTTTAATGGTACCAAACTTTCACCCTTTTTCTGAAACAATAGTGTAACATCACAACATAGAAAGACACACTATAAAATATCAACTGAAATAGCTTAACTCAATCAAAGGACATATTAACACCATTGAACATACACTGAACAAATAAATTTGACCTATGATACAATGTAAATACAAGATAAATAAACTAAGGGAAGAATAATAAAAGTAACATGTTATATCGGTATGAAATGTTAAACAATTAAAGAAAAACAATATGCTCGAACAATAATATCAGCCATTTGCAATAACTTTAAACACAGGTAAATGAAAATAATATTGTTGTTAGGTATACGTGTACAGTTCCAATAGAGAAAGGAAATGTACACTATACAATTAGTACATGCTTTAAATATATTTGACCTATTGCATATAGTATCTAAGAAACAACTTAACCAGGAAAACTTAAGATTGACCAATGAACCATGAAAATGAGGTCAAGGTCAGATGATAATTGCCAGACAGACATATACACCTTACAATCATTCAATACACCAAACGTAGTTGACCTATTGCTTATAGTATTAGAAAAATAGACCAAAAAAACAAAAAATCAACATTGAGCAATGAACCGTAAAAATAAGGTCAAGGTCAAATAAAACATGCCAGACTGACATGTACATCGTAAAATATTTTCATACACCAAATAAAGTTGACCTATTGCATACAGTATTAGAAAAACAGACCAAAACACAAAAACTTAACTTTAACCAGTGAACCATGAAAATGAGGTCAAGGTCAGATGACACCTGCCAGTTGTACATGTACACCTTACAATCATTCCATACACCAAATATAGTAAGCCTATTGCTTATAGTATCTGCGATATGGTTTGACCACGAAAACTTAACCTTGTTCACTGATCCATGAAATGAGGTCGAGCTCAAGTGAAAATTGTCTGACAGGCACAAGGACCTTGCAAGGTACGCACTAGCTGCGAAAATGTAACTCTATTGTCCTTTGAAAATTATTTTGGCATATATTGTCCTTTGAAATTTTTTTTGCAATAGAGCTACGTTTTTGCAGCTAGGTACGCACATACCAAATATAGTTATCCTATTACTCAAAATAAGAGAGAAATCAAGAATACTAAAAATCTTAACTTTTTTTTCAAGTAGTCACTGAACCATGAAAATGAGGTCAAGGACAATGGACATATGACAGATAGAAACTTCATAGCATAAGGCATCTATGTACAAAGTATGAAGGATCCAGGTCTTCTACCTCCTGAAATATCAAGCTTTTAAGAAGTTTGTTAACGCCGCCGCCGCTGGATCACTATCCCTATGTCGCGCTTTCTGCGACAGAAGTCAAAGGCTTGACAATAAAATTAAGCAAAATTTGTATTGAATGTGAACTCAACATGGATAACTGGAATCTCAATGCATCCCCTAATGAAAGGCATTTGACTGTATTTGTAGGAAGAATACTCAAGTTTAATAAATAATTGAGTTATAACTCAAATTTGTTCCTTCAGTGTAAGTAGTATATGTGATGGTTATCAATAAATATCAAAGAGTACCCCTTAAGTCAATACAAAGGGCTAACTTGAACTGGCTGTAAGGTATGAGGCATTTTGTTCATTGTTGAAGACCTTCTAGCAACTGACCATAGTAATAAAGGAACCATTTCTTTGCTTTATTGCTTGTTTCCTAGTATGTCATTAGATTTTTTTCTAGTGTCATTTGCCTCATGTCCCTTCTTTTCCTGCATACACAAAGATGAATGCAAACATGTCCAGGTAAACAAATGGCACATAAATCAGAGACAAACTATTATCTAAATATTTTAATATTAAATTTTTATAAAACAACATATAGAAAAATATGAAAATATTATGAAATATAATAACAGAACAATAAGAATCACAGCAATGCTCCTGACAATAGTATTTACAAATAACAAAAACTCTCATAAAGTAAACATCTGGAAGTCCTGGTGCTAATTCTTCACAATATTTTGATTATTATGTATGAAGACTATAATCATATTATTAAAGCTTCTTTTAATTCGTTTTATCTCATTGAAGGTGACAAACAGTGAAATAATAAAAAAAAAATAATTTCCAAACAAATACTGTTGATGACAGCAGGCATGGTGAAAACATCTCTTTTTCATAGTTTTATGCAGATAACACTTTTAATTCACACATAAAATTTCCGCTTTAGATTGAAAAAATCACTTATAAAATTACGGAAAATATAAATAAAAACCTTTCTCTATTCATTCGGTAAAGTTTGTTCTTTGACAAAGCATGCTTCTTATTCTACATATACCAAGGATCAGTCATAAGACAAATATAACAGTGTCCAGAGTGTTTTTCTTAAACAAAATGAAAATTCATGAAAAATTGCACTTCATGGAGAATGTGAAAGAATGTTGAACATTGTGATTGGAATGTTTATCTGAAGTGTCTGTTACCCTTCACAATCAATCATAAAACAGATAACAAATTTCAAGAAAGTCTCAAAAACAATTCAAACTAAATGGCACAACATAAAAAAAATCAACATTCCTTTAAAAAGTTATAAAGCTGACATTTGCGGTACCATTGAGTAATGCAGAAAAAATATTATTCAATGACATTAGTTCCTACTTGGTCATATTAAAAATAAGTATAAATGTTGAATGAAGGCTATTGTAAAATGACTGCAATAACTTATATTTTCTTTAACAATTACTGGTACATATCAATTCTTTAATTGATTTTTGTGGATTTGACAAAGTAACATATACAAGCTGTTAGAAAATTTAAAGTTTGTTGACCATATAAATTAGTGGCTTTCCTACACCCATGAAATCCACAAAAACTGGTACCGCATACATAATAATGAATCCACAGTAATGGATCATGGTTGTCATTGCACATCTCTATATAAGGCCTGAATAGACATGTATTTTTTTTAACAATTCATATAACACCTTACAGTTATTTTTGATATGCTTAAAACAATTTACCCTATAATTTCACCTGAAATGCATTGCCATAAGTAAGGCCATATAACAAATACTATAAGGTCCTTAATAAATACCACAGTATCTGTACAAAAATTAGTCACTGGGTCATAATTAATGACAATAAAAACATAAATTCAGGTTTGAATATTTTAATTTAGCACTAATATTAAAACAATTCCAAACATTTTGTATGTACTTTTAATAGAGTTCTATGTAAAACCCTGCAGTAGGGACAAGCTTGGAATTTGAAATGGCTCACAATTCGTGAATTTGAAAAAGAAAAAACTTCATTCTTTGGTGCCACAGGTGCCAAATTTTGTATTTAGCAATTTTTGAAAATCTTCACTAAATCTGATTAAAAATGGCAATAGTTCAAATAGCTCTTTTTTTGCCTGAGAGCAGTCAATATTCTTGTGGTCAGATCATACCCTACAAAATAATGCCAAAATAAAGTAAAATGTGTGTTTGAAATCTAAATCAACATAACCGTTTGGAAGAAAGATTTACCAGACATGATAGATTATCCAATTAAAGACAAAATAACATGGATATTTGAAAACTACTTAATAAAATAATAGTTTGAAATAAAATTAAGTAGGAAAACATACACACTCTTTCTATATAAAGATCTGGAATGCAATTTAACTTTTAAATCTATTGGAGAAGGTCATAAATGAAGAAAATACAATAAACAATTTTTCAAACCCACTAGAAAAGCCCAGTAGTCTACAAAAATAATGATTCATAAATGCTATAAAATTCTAAACTACATGTAAAGCTATCGTATGGAGCACCATTATTTGTACCAATAAATGCAATTCAATGTATTGTGCAAACTGAAGTCCTATAAGATGTGATATGTTGTCATGACAAAATTTAAGTAAGCTAAAAATTCAAGATTATCTATAATAAAAATAGTATTTAAATATCACAGTTAGGTAATAAAGTGTTCTAACAAAAAGTTATTGTATTAATAGTGATAATATTATTATAGAATGATAGATGACCTGCATTACCATAGTTACAAATTATTGTGAATGTTCAACAAAGTGTGATTAATGATTAAAAATTCTAATAAGTATGACTAGTTCAAAATGCTTCAAATGCACTCTTTTTATTTTTTTTCATTCAATGCATTTTTTTAAATTCTTCATCTTTCATCAATATATAGGTCTTTATTTACTTTAGGAGATCCAGCCCATATAGGGATATACTGAACTAACCCTTATTCTACACCTAACCCTAACCAATACCTAACATTAGCCCAACCCTTAACCCTAACCTGAAACAAACGCTGACCTGACCCTAAAGTCTAGGGTCCCCTTAAGTAAACAAAAGACTCCATATCTGTCTTGATATTTCACTGTTTTATTTCTCCAATATAGAAACATTTGCAATGGGTTTGACTGACTTTTCTAATGATATGTAGGTGTATAAATTTTCAGCTTTTCTGGACGATTTTTAAACTTTTAGATAAAGCAAAGAGGAACTAAAATAGAGAATGGAAAAAGGGAATGTGTCAAAAAGACAACAACCGACCACAGTGCTTAAGAAGTTTAAATTTTTTCTTTACATTTTGACTACTAATTAAATGTTCTCGTACATCTATTGCTTCATTCAGACAGAACATCTAAGTTTTCTTCTTGCTCCTCAAAATAATCTCCATCAATCTGTCCATTTTCTTTTGATTGACTTTCCTCTTCTCCTTCCTTTTTCTCAGTGTCTTTTTCACTTTCCACAAAACCCACTTTTTTCTCTGACCCTGTAGATGATTTTCTACTATCACTTATGGTGTCCTTAGAAGTTTTAGTTCCATTTTTGCTTGGCCTGTGTTTCCTCCTTGGTTTTCTGTATGCATTCCAAACACGAATTGTTTTGTCCCAAGAACATGACACATACTGAAATGTAAATTTGTATTACTGTCAGAAACGTCATAGCATAACAAATGATCATCAGTGTTGTGAAATGTTTTCAGAAAATTTTGTGTCATTGAAACCATGAAGAAGGCCATTAAGGCCCAATTTTTTAACACAAAAAACGTGAATAAATGCTCATATTATATGAAAATGTATAAAACAAGAATTATTAATCAATTTGACCCAATATTTAAACTTATGACAGCACATATTTTAAGAAAATGAAAAAAATACTAATTTTATGCAGTTTTCCATTCTTTTATGGAAACATCGTCCACAGCATAATAATTCAAGAGTTTTCTTATTGCTATTTACACAATCCTACCAAATATAGAGTTTTCATATTTCTGTGCCTATAATTTTACAAAATATTCTCAAAAGTTGATACAAAACAAAAAATTATTTTTATTAAAGGGTTCAACAGAACCATATGTCTTGCCTGCAACTGATGCAGTCAGACAAAAAACTAAGAAATATTGATATGAAATTAAAAAAAATAGCTCATGGTGCTATCTTAGTATTGTGAAGATGCTTCTGTCTAAGTTCTGTAAGATACTATGAAGCTTTGACCAAGTTATTCAAGTTTTAAAATCTTTAACTAATGACTACGAAATATAAAATAAGGAGATGTGGTATGAATGCCAATTAGACATCTATTCAACAGAGTCCAAATGACTTCTCTTTTAGCAATTATGGGTCAACAAAAAGCAAAACCTATACTGTATAGTCAACTGTAAAAGGCCCTGACATGACATAATGTGTAACGATTCAAACTAAAAAAAAACTGCATGATTTATGACATTTTAGGACCTGTCAAAAGTATAATTTGAATTCGAGGTCTTAATTAAAAATACAGTTTTTTTACAATTCTAAGTTGACATTTGAATTGGATGAACAAAAATACCCGTTGATAGACATACCTGATTTCTTTCTGTAATATGCATGATTGTTCTCACTGAATCTGTGTGCCCTTCATTAGTCTGAACAAGTCTATAATTTTCTGGATCATATACCCTGAGTATAAAAATACATATTATATATCATATTTATATAGCTGATTGATACTTACACAAAAAAACTTACAAGAAAAGACTTGTAAAGCATGAACATTTCAGTAGAACAAATTTTATCTTAAGATTTTTTGTGAAAAGAGCCCCTGATCTGTAACTACCTATTAAAGTTTAATATCAGACACAAAGCCATAAAAAGTGTTCATAACTTCCATGTTGTCCAATTTAGTCAAAAGCCAACCAAAAACAAATGAATAATCTAACTGTAAATAATAAACTGTTATCACAGAGATGTGTCTCGCCGTTTTGTAATTTTGATAATGCAAATGTTGAAATTAAAATAGCAATACTTTAACATGTAAGTTATGCAATTGTTCACAGTTGATGAACCATGACTGAAGGTGCATGGCTAAACAATCTCCATGGAAATGAGATGTGCCAATGCTAATACAACTGCATACCAAATACCATTGACTTATTATAAGTCGTTCCCTTTAAACAAAACAAAACACAAACATTAACTTGTAAACTATGTAAAAGTTTGAAAGTCAATGAACAATGATGAGGGGGTGGGGCTATATAATCTCCATGGAAACAATAATTGCAAATGCCAATAAATTTGCATACAATATATCATTGACTTAACATTAGCAGTTCATTTTAAACTGATCTAATCACAAACTAAAACATGTAAACTAAGCAAAAGTTTCAAAGTCAATAGACCATGACTGAGGGGGCAGGGCCAAATATTCTCCATGGAAATGAGATGTGCTAATGCTTATACAACTGAATACCAATTAACATTGGCCTACCACTAATGGTTCCCTAATGGTTCCACTTAAACTGACCTAATCACAAACTAATACATGTAAACTAAGCAAAATTTTCAAAGTTAATAGACCATGACTAAGGGGGCGGAGCCAAATAATCTCCATGGAAATGAGATATGCCAATGCTTATATAACTGCATACCAAATACCATTGACCTACCACTAGTGGATCCCCATAAACGGACCTAATCACAAACTCATACATGTAAACTAAGCAAAAGTTTCAAAGTCAATAGACCATGACTGAGGGGGCAGAGCCAAACAATCTCCATGGAAATGAGATGTGCCAATGCTAATACAACTGCATACCAAATACCATTGACTTATTATAAGTCGTTCCCTTTAAACAAAACAAAACACAAACATTAACTTGTAAACTATGTAAAAGTTTGAAAGTCAATGAACAATGATGAGGGGGTGGGGCTATATAATCTCCATGGAAACAATAATTGCAAATGCCAATAAATTTGCATACAATATATCATTGACTAAACATTAGCAGTTCATTTTAAACTGATCTAATCACAAACTAAAACATGTAAACTAAGCAAAAGTTTCAAAGTCAATAGACCATGACTGAGGGGGCAGGGCCAAATATTCTCCATGGAAATGAGATGTGCTAATGCTTATACAACTGAATACCAATTAACATTGGCCTACCACTAATGGTTCCCTAATGGTTCCACTTAAACTGACCTAATCACAAACTAATACATGTAAACTAAGCAAAATTTTCAAAGTTAATAGACCATGACTAAGGGGGCGGAGCCAAATAATCTCCATGGAAATGAGATATGCCAATGCTTATATAACTGCATACCAAATACCATTGACCTACCACTAGTGGATCCCCATAAACGGACCTAATCACAAACTCATACATGTAAACTAAGCAAAAGTTTCAAAGTCAATAGACCATGACTGAGGGGGCAGAGCCAAATAATCTCCATGGAAATGAGATGTGACAATGCTAATACAACTGCATACCAAATATCATTGACCTACCACTTGTGGTTCACCATAAACTAGATCTAATCACAAACTAATACATTGTTGCCGCCGCCGCCACTGCCGACGCCGGAAACAGCACACCTATGTCTCGCTTTTTGACTCTGTCAAGGCGAAACAAAAAAAAAGGATAAAAGTCCAGTGACTGATTTAAAAAAATATATCTTAAGAGAAAAATACTTGAAAGGCATGAAAATATCAGTATAACTTACGATTAATTTTTATTGCAAGATATTTGTGAAAAGAGCCCTAGTATTTGATGAAGGCAATTTTTCATTTTTCATTGTTTTAAAATCTTCAAATACATGAGTTGACAACCGGTGCAATTTAATGGATATAAGTAGATGGATTAACAAACTTGTATATTCCGTTAACTTTTATTTACCAACATCAATGCTAAATTTTATAAAGTAATGTCGAATAAGGCTTGAACAAATAACTTCAATTTACTCCCCTTAACAAATTAAGATAAAATTTGGCACTTTGAATGACATATAGTTCTTATCTGTCAATTTATTTTTTTATTTCATTCAATATCACATTGAATTTTCTGTCTTGCATCAAATTTTTTCATGCAACTTGATAAAATTAGATAGCAAGTTGTCTGCTTCTTTCTGGTCAATTACTTTTAACATTTGCAAACTAATATCTTCAATCTTACAGTGCTTCAAAATCTTTTCAGATGTTACTTCCTTAGGGTAAACATTTGAGTCTGCATTGAAAAGTTTTAGTTAAAATGCTATATATGTTTTTTGTTAACCAGGGTTTAAGCTAGGATTTTGAGGGCTTTAGTCACTTTTGCGCAGGATGAAGAAATCTTATTTTGGTTAGCAGCAAGGGACCTAGGATGTTTATTACTATCTATACATCTTTGTCAGACTTTGAAGGACTTAAGCATACACGGCAGTTACAGCATGATTTGACTGATGTAGCACTTTAATACGAAGATTAGGATATAAGATCTAGAAATCTAGTTCACAATTTCACTTCAGTTAGTTTCAGGGTACATTCCTAATCAGCAAAAATTTGGATCCAATTTTTTAAAACCAGGAATAACAGCATAAATGAACTTGTAAGGACTATTTCACTGCATTATTCATACTCATTATCCTTAAAAACGTTTTAAAGCGATATTTAGAATTAATTCTACACAGTTGGAACCAAGGATTTGTACAAATCCTTATTGGAACAATTCTAATGACTTTAAATTGTAAATTTATCATGAATAGATCCTGTTTACTTTCGATTTCCAAATGAAATGAAAACGGGAAGTGACAAGTGGATAATAAATTCAGAATGAATCCAGATTCATCTACGGATTGGTTCGTGTTTAAAAAAGGCAGGAAATTATCATTTTTTAAATAAAATTTGCTTAATAAGAACTATATTTCTCTCTCTCGTTAAGTTTGATACTTAATCATTTTGTATTTTACGTTTTAGTGTCTTTAAATACATAAGAATACTTTCGTGCATGCGCAGTTTATCGTAAAGGAAGCACCTGTTTGACTCCTGAAAACATTTCTGAATATGAATAAAGTTCTATCTTTTTAATCGAAATTGTCGAAAGTTTTTGATTAAAATTTATATCAAATATGACGAAAATACATTCATTTGACGAAACTACGACAGGCAAACTGCAAATTGTGATCGTTTGAGAAATATTGAAATTAAAATGCGAACTGTCCGAGGGAAAACTTGAATGACGAAACTACGACAAACGAACTGCAAATTGTGCTCGTTTGATAAATATTGAAATTGAAATGCCGACCGACTGATTTTAATGGGGAAAATAATTATGATGATCAATTATGAGGTTGATAAATAATTAACGGATGAGTGACCCATCCGATGGAGATAAGCGGATTATCTGTAATCACAACTTGTAACACCTGTTGTAAATGTTAATTAGCTGAGGGTCATAAACTTGTCAGAAACAATAAGACAGGTAGAATTATAGTATTTTCATGCGAAAATATTTTTACTCTTTCCAATTTAAGTGACGAAATTGATTTGGAATACTTTCGTCATTTTGAAAACCGTTTCATAAATGACGAAAATGACGAGCGCTAGCAAAATCACTGTGTTAACTCAATCTGACATACATTACCTGATAAAATTTTGAACACCAACTATTATGCATCCATTGAGATGATCTATACACATACAGCTAACAGCACCTTGTGCTGACAATATTGCCTCACATTTATTTAATCCATGGCCAGCCTGTCAATAAAAAGAAGCATAACATTTCCATACTAATATTTCACTGATCATTCAACATTTTGTTTTGAATTCAATTAAGATTTATAAGATTATTATTTTATTATTTTATTGAGGTATAAGAGTGTTGACAGAAGCACATTTCGTATGAAGCGTGGAAGCACTTCATGTCAGAAATGTGCACAGATTTAGCACAGATTTAGCATGTTTACAACCCTATTAAATTAGAAAAAGAAGCATTCAATTCTTACAATTACATTTTTATGCCAATCAAAATTTCAGATTCTAATGAAGCATACATATAAATGTAATTATTGTTACAGATAACCATTATATATGCCATCAAATACTTATGTTAGAAGATTGATTGATTGATTGGTGTTTAACACCACTTTCAACACTATTGTTCTATTTCGTGGCGTATAAAATTTACAGGAAAATAACATTGGATGTCATTTATATTAACATACATCTGACATGTATAAATTTAATCTGGAGGTTTTTTTTATCATAATTATATGCAAATGAAATAAGCAAATAAATGAACAATTGATGTGATATGATATTCCTCAACTTAATTTGTATTTTAAACCTGTCTCATTGAGGATGTAGTTGACTGGTTGCGGTTTGCTTTATGTCTAATGGCAAACTAATTCAGGATATGAAAGAGAATCAGTGGATTGTTATCAAATAATATGCTTCTTTAATATTTGTGAGTTTTTGCAATGTTTAAATTTTTTATCAATGAAAATATAAACATATCACCCAGACCTGATTGTATACCTACCAGAAAAAGCACTATTTTATCAATGAGATTTTATACATACCCAAATCCTGATTGTAGCATCATCTGACCCAGTTACCCAGAATCCTTTGCCATGAGGATTCCATCGAACACATGTAATTTCTCCTTCATGACCTTGCAGTGTATTCTGTAAGGTCATCTTTGACCCATCCAATGAAAACTTTCTGATATATACCATACCATCTGATGATGAATATGCAAATTCATTACTGAAAAACAAGTTTTCATTAAAATCCAATGAAATGTCACATTCAATATAAAACTAGTTTAAACTTTATTTACATTTCTTTTCTTATAATTCTATAATAATAGAAATTAGTCTGGACTGTGTGTTATTTTGATGGTACAATGCAAATGTTGAAATTAATTTCTAATATTTTAAAATTTCATTTATAAAGCTTTAGTAGACTCCCAGTGAATGTTCATCTCGATTCCAGTAAATTTTGATAAAATAATTGTGTGCAGTTGATATTAATTAAATCATCCTGACTATTTGCAAACAATCCATCATGACTTTATGATTACAAATGTCTGGAAATATGCACACAGAATGTCCATAATGTAAACTTAAACTTGCGTAATTGTATAAAAAACTAAATGTTAATAGTTCTTACTAAGAAATTTAGACTATACTTAACATATTTTACACTTACTATTTAGGAGAGAAATCCATTTCCATAATAACACCATCACAAGCTAGTTCTAAATTATCTAACTTTGGATCAGGTGCTGTGTTTCTAAAGGTGTCATGAAGCCTGAAAAATATATTACACTGCTGTAGATTACTCCCTAGTTATAGTCATGTACAATCTTACCAATACATCTATTTTAATTTTTAATTTACTTTAAATACAAGAGACTGTATCACTCATCTGGCATTATGCCAAAAAATAATCTGATACAATACAAGATGATTATTTTGATAGATCTTGACATTCTGAGCATTTTTGCCCTTGTCAGATTTTCTCAATCTATTATAATTTTCAAGATATAAGACAAATAACGCATTTTACCCTGAAGTATATTTTTAGCAATGGCGGCCAAATTTTTTTACTGACCAGGAAAAAAGACACAAACTTAATAATAGAAACCATAAGAATCATTCACCACAAGTGCCGTTCAAATTGGTTCAGTAGTTTCAGAGAGGATCTTGGAAAAAGTTACCCTGACCCATTATTCTGACTCCTTTATGTTGCATGCTTAGTGGAGGCAGCAAATACCAATTTTAGAGTCTTTGGTTTGACCTGGACAAGGATCGAACCAAATAACTCCCACACTCAGGGCGAGCAAGCTACCACAAGACTACTGAGGCAGTTCAATGACAGAAAAATGGTACTCTGTGAAACAGTCTTGTTATTTTACCACAGAATAAATATGCTTTTAAAAATCATATGTAAACTTTTAAAAATGTTTGGGTTTGAGCATTCCTGATAAAGGTAATTCAAGAGGCGCTTCAGACAAACAAAATTTATATAGTAAGACTTGCCTTCCTTTTTCTAAATCCCAAATACATATTCTGCTATCCCAACCGCCACTCAGCTAAAAAGTAATAGAATTATAAAAGTTATCAAAGACAGAACTGAAAAGAAGAGACACATACATTATTTATCAATAATTTTTCATCCCATTAAGGTGTAATACCACCAAATCATAGTACGTCACATCCGGTTGCATACGAAAATAGGTCGAAAAAAAATATTCCCTTGAATTTGACAGTTGTAGGTAATTGATCCTACATTTCATTGCAGTAAAACATTTCTGGGTCATAAACTATATATCTTGGGTATTTCAAAGCACCATTATTTTTTTATTTGGGGTTTCTATAGAATATTTTGGAAACTTGAGGTTACATGGTTACTAAAGCTTGTACACAGGTTAAGAAAGGGGGAAAATTTGATTGGTTAACTTCCAGTGATGGTTATTTTCTTATATGCAATGAAATGTTATGTGAATTTTTTTCTATAGTACTGGACAGGATAAAACTTTACTCATGCCAAGTATTTCTTTATTTGAAACAAAGATAAATTCTGCACAATTTTTTGAAAAGTGCAAATTTAACAAAGACTAATAGGGGAAAATCAATGGTGGTATTACACCTAATATGGGAAGCTGTACATGCACCTTTGACCTTGTGAGTACTCTCATGTGTTAAAATTTCTTGCTATTTAAGTGAAATATTACAAATAATGAAATATTCTGAGTGGATTGAGTCTCCAAAACACATTTTATGAGAAAATTTCCTTGAAATAGGACTTCACCATGAATATTAGTTTACAGAACAAGCCATACTTAGAGTAGTGGGGAGTTTTTTCTCCTTATTTCTTATATTGTGCCATACCAGAAAATTTTTCTTCAGAAATACTTTAATATATAGTTTTAAGTAAATGAAATTATTTTAAAAGCAGTAACAACAAATTATTCACCAAAAGAGAAGCTTTTTATGTCCCTCTCTGGAACGCGGCGTAAATTTAAGTTTTACGTAAGGACTTATTGAAACCTCCTTGGAGACAGTAAACTTTTATACGGATAGTTCATTCAGCTTGAATACTTCAATTAATCATTTATTTTAACATTTCTATCATAAATGAGTGAAAGTTACCCCAAAATTTTTATTTATTGGCCTAAAAAGTAGAAATTTTGAGGAAATTAGAGGTATAAATGGACCAAAAGAGACCTTATAAGGAAGACAAAGAGGTCCATTAGTAGTATTTATCATCCTAAAGTCATCTTTTGTATCATATTCAACTGTTTGTAGGCAGATGAGATAAATATTTGATCATTTATTGGTCCACACTATATTCTATCATGATGCGGCTTGGTTTGGATTTTTCGAAGAAATTTTGCTTGAATCGCTGTAGATGTCGTCTTACATTATACTAGATTTTTCTCAAACTATTGAACTGATTATGACAAAACTTGACAGGAATGCTTGAAATAACCAGTATTACAAAGGAAAAAAGTCACATTCAGTTTATTTAACAAAAAAGTCTTCTTTAGGTGTAATACCACCAAATCATAGTACGTCACATCCGGTTGCATACGAAAATAGGTCGAAAAAAAATATTCCCTTGAATTTGACAGTTGTAGGTAATTGATCCTACATTTCATTGCAGTAAAACATTTCTGGGTCATAAACTATATATCTTGGGTATTTCAAAGCACCATTATTTTTTTATTTGGGGTTTCTATAGAATATTTTGGAAACTTGAGGTTACATGGTTACTAAAGCTTGTACACAGGTTAAGAAAGGGGGAAAATTTGATTGGTTAACTTCCAGTGATGGTTATTTTCTTATATGCAATGAAATGTTATGTGAATTTTTTTCTATAGTACTGGACAGGATAAAACTTTACTCATGCCAAGTATTTCTTTATTTGAAACAAAGATAAATTCTGCACAATTTTTTGAAAAGTGCAAATTTAACAAAGACTAATAGGGGAAAATCAATGGTGGTATTACACCTTAACAGTATGCTAAATTGCTTAATTTTCTATTTGTATATGCTATAACAAACAAAATTATCTACCAATGAAGAAGAAAAAAATCATTATAGCCACAAATCAAATTTTAATATACCGTATATCAGGTTTTTTTCGCTTGTGTTTAATTTTCGCTTTGTTCGCAGTAGCTAAAGAAACGTGAAAATTTGACCCCGCATAAATTTCCCTACATATTCCCAGAAAATTATCAAAATTTGAAAGTTTTATATATTATACTGTTAATTATGGAGTCTTTTGTGTTGTTCAACAGATCACAAGAATGAGCAAACTTAATTAAAATCTCTGTTTTCATAATAATCAAATTAGCTAATCATACGTGTCACACATTTTGACAACACAGCAATCAGATGCTAATAAGTGACGCTACTGTATTGATAGGAGCCATAATCCAAACAATAGGCATTTAATGTAAAAATATAATAAAAATAAATCACTTTTACAAGGATATTTGCATATCTGTATTGATCAAAACCTTCAATTTTTAGCATGCCCCAATGTGCATAATTAATTTACGTTCCTTAAAAGTTCTCTAAATTGTGTACTTTCGTTTGGTTTACTAGTATTTATTTGTGATCGATTACCTTTCAGTCAATCAATTTTGTGTTACTTTCATCTATAACAATGTGAAACAGTTATATTTTCGCGTGTATTTTCCCATTCAGCGAAAATTATACACAGTGAATATTTAACATGCCCATTTTGTCATGAAATCGCAAAAAAAAGCTGATATACGGTATTCAAAATAGTTTGTAAATAGTGCAAAAATATTGGAGACAAAAACATTCATAAAAAGTAAACAGCTAAAAAATTTGCAGATTACACAGATGTTTCTGTTAAAACAAATTAGTTTACAGTTATTATTCATTCTAATTATCTATTGTTTATTTCATTTTTTAAGTCAATTCTGCATGAGAAGAATAAAAAAACACTTACCAGATAAGTGGAGTCCAGCCCCTGTTCTCTCCCAACAACAACTAAACTGGTTACACAACTAGTGTGTTCAGCAAATACAGATTTACATATAAATCCTGCCACTCTATTTGTCACAGAATCATTGTCCTGAAAGAAAAAGCCATATATATATACAAACATATAAATGTCAACCTAGTAAGAAAAGTACCAAAAGAGAAAACTTTATCAATTAGATATTAGATATGACATGGCTGCAAAAAGTTGGTCAATAGGAAGGAAATCAAATTTGATCTGTAAATCATCATTATGCAAATGTTCCAAAAGAAAGCTCCAGATACAATTTTTTCTGATTTTTTTAAAGTCTAATGGCCATACTTTCCCCTAAAGTTGTTCCAAACTGAACAAAATCCAAGTTTGATCTGTAAGTCATCATTATATACTAGTGTACTTAAAATCACCTCCAGATCTGCAGACATAGTAAAAAAAAGGTCCTGACAACTGCTTGATTTCAGAATGAGGGAATTTAGGGAAAATGGGTTACACTATATGCCCTGACAACTTAGTAGCAGGGCATACAAAAAAATATAAAAAATCATTGTGGCAAGGGGCATTCAGTTATTTTCCCAATATAAAGTAAATTGACATTTGGGGTTAACAAACTATGAGTTGCTAACTTCTATGTCATTTGGTCTTTGGTGGAAAGTTGTCTCATTGACAATCATACCACCTCTTCTTATCACTATATGTCTACAGTAGTATTTTTTCAAAAGGTCCCTCCCCAAAGTAGAATGTATCACTTGTCCATATTATTATGCAAGTTAGTAAATAATTATTGCCAAAACTACCCTAGTACTTACATTGAATTTTCTGTTCTTTGGCAGAAGTTCTGAGTCAGGATCTAATAGTATACTATATTTTTCGATTAATTTATCCAAATCTTCTGGTTTCATGTCCTTTAAAGCCTTAACAGCATCATCATCAAATCCCCAAATGTCTAAATATATAAGATGCCTTTTATCAAATCATCAAAACAAAAAATTAAATATTAATAAATCAGTGTAAGTAATCTAGATCCATGTTGATAGTATCATCATATTTAGTATGCAATGTTCCTTATATCATTCTGATAAAGGTCATAATAAAATAGAAGAAAAATCTATATCTATCTAGATAAGGTATTATAATTGATTTCACATGGAAATATACTGCCTTCATGTCACAAGACAATATCTGTCGAAGTTAAGTGTTTTAAGTTTTACCATCATTTTACTAAAATTTGAATTACATATTTTTTTAATTTCAAAAATCTGTAAATATAAGAATTGATTGTTTCATGCAAATATGATGGTCACTTCTTTTCATTTCTTATAAAGTTTAAAAATACAGCATTCAATTTTATAATAAGGTGTATATATAAATATACATTATTAAAGCTGATTATTCAAATATTCATCAAATATTTTTTGAAAACTGATAAAATATAATAATTTTGTGTAGAAATTCCAAATGGACATTAATTTTACGTTATTGTAATAATTCAACATTTCTGATAAGGCTAGATAAATGATTCCAATCAATAATAAAAAATTACAATAACACTCTCATCAGGGTTACAGGTTTGTATGAAATGTTATGAAGCATTAAGCAAGAAAACAGCTTTTCAAGTGGATCACAGATTTCATAAATTCAGCTTTTTGGAAATTTCATGAATGCAAATAGCAACTTTGATAAAACTATCAATCTATTTGGAAATTTCATAACCTTGATTAATAAACTGTTGACACAGAGATATGGCTCACCTTTTTGCAATTTTGATAGCATAATGCAAATACTGAATCCAAATGGCAATATTTAAACATGTAAACTATGCAAAACTTTCAAAGTCAATGAAACATGACTTAAGGTGCAGGACCAAATAATCTCCATGGAAATGAGAAATCTGATCTAATCACAAACTTATAAATTGCTGACGCCGCTGCTGTCGGAAACAACATACTTAAGTCTCCCTTTTTGACTCCATCAAGGCGAGACAACAATCTACTTGGATTTCATATGTTTGATTAGTCTACTGTGGATTCATTTATATTCTTGGGTACCAATGTTTCATGGATTGTGGAAAAATTGTACTTTCATGAATATTTGAGTTCATGGTTTTGTCAAAGTCTGCATACAAGCATTACACAATAGATTAATCAAATGAACACAAAATAATAAAAAAATCAGTGTATATTTGTTTGAGTAGTAAGTAGCTAGATCATGCCTTAACAAATACTTCATTAATGCCCAGACAGGATGAAAAGTTCATGATGCATTTCAAACAATAAATTATCATATTAAAGTAGCAGTTGTGAGAGCAAGAACAATATCTTTGTACTATCTGACATGCAACTGTAAACATACAGTATTTGAGTAATGTACCACAAACATTCTTTATGGTTTCTTAATGTGAAGCATGAAACATGCAGTTAAATCGTGTGATGAATATGTGTATTTACTTACAAATATTGCTATCCTCTGAAGCAGCTATAATATAATCTAAATATTCAACAAAGACAACTTTCATTATGGTAATTTTCTGGTCATCTTGGGTTGTTGTCTGAAAGTACATTGTAGTTGAGGGCAATTGTTATGGATTTTTTACATTTAGGGCTGTTCCAAAATTGATCATGGTAAGGGGACAGGGCACTCAAATTAATAAATTATGGGTGGTTGCATTTTCCTTAGAATTTTGTAAATATTATAAGTACCATGGATTCATTTATTTTCGTGTGTGCCAATTTTCATGGATTTAGGAAACATTGTATTTTAGGGGATATTTGATTTCATGGTTTTACAAAAGTCTGCATACAAGCCTATAACAATTTGTACTTGGATGGTTGGGATCTAAAAAAATACTTCCAGTTCCCCCCATGTGTTTAATTCTGGAACAGCCCGTAGTCAAATTAGGAACTTGTGCTGATAAAATCATAAATTGCTACTTTTTTTACTTGTTAGATTGGTGTCTCATTGATTATCTCACATCATCTATTATCCAAATTTGTGTTTAATTTGATGTTGTTTGAAAACATAATTTTTATGACATATTAATTTTGAGTGACAATAATATGGATATTAATTTACTTTTGTGGCAACAATTTTACAATACATTTCAAAACACAACACCCTTGGTTGAGTTTATTGTTCAAATTGATTTTTTTTTACTAATGGTTCATTTATAATTAGAAATAGATTTTTTTTTACTAATGGTTCATTTATAATTAGAAATTGATTTTTTTTACTAATGGTTCATTTATAATTAGAAATTGATTTTTTCCCTGTTGATATGTCTGAAGACCTTACACCGATAGGCATTAGAGTTTACCTCATCGACTGTCAAATTGATCACATGTTTGTTACTTTTGAAGTGTAAAAGTGTTGAAGTTTTACCAAAAACGCAGAGGCGAAAATCAGAATATTTTCCTTAATCATAATCAACATATTTTAAAGTACTCACTTGTTGGAGATTTGGTTTGTTATAAGCATAGTGACTTTGTACATTTCTAAAGTTGACTTTAGCAGAATCTACTTTGATTGGCTCCAATGGTTTCATTGAAGATGTTTGAGATAGCTGTTGTTCTAAGATTAATTCCCTTGCTTTACTGCCTGCCTTCTTCTTCTTTTTAAGCTGTGTATCACTTATTTGGTAAGGTTCATTACTGTAAACAATAAGTGGTACTATACATATATGTTTACATCCATTTGTCACTATATCATACTATATGAGTTTATATCAAATTTGAAGTTTTTTTCTCAGTAACAGAAAAACTTCCTTTCTTCACCACTTTAATTATCTATCCCAAAAATAAATATTCCAAGCTTTCAAACTAAAACATTTAATTATCTGTTATAACAGCTAGAATTGTATGTCCAAACTTTTGATAGACGAAGATTACAATATATTGTGTTGGCTCTTTCCTGGGCATTTCATCATATATATTTACAGAATAGAAATTTATCAAAATAATTTTCATCAAAATTCCCAAAAGCAGTTGACTAAGTTTCATATTTTTCAAGTCAGGGCCTTTTATAGCAGACCATACGGTATGGGTTTTTCTCATTGTTGAAGTCTGTATGATTGCCTATAATTGCTTACATCCACTTCATTTGAACTTTGGTGGATAGTTGTCTCATTGGCAATCATACCAGATCTCCTTATTTTCTTATAATAAAAAAAAAAAAGAAATGATGACATTTGACTAAATACATTACCTGTACATAAAATGATTAGATTGCATTCTCTCCCATTTCATAATCACACCCTCATGATCACCACTAAATATTAATATTGGCACCTTTTTAGCTGCAAAATATTATTAACTTGCATTTACTGAAGATGAAACAAAGCTAAACATGGATGCATTATCATTATTATTATTATTATTATTATTATTAGTCCAAAAAGCAGGATATTATTATAGATTATCGTTGATCATCTCAACGAGATTGATTTTCTCGCTTGAGCCGGTACGGCGAAAGCGAGAAAAGCAATCGAGTTGAGATGACCAATGATAATCTGTTTATCGCTATTTTACCTATGACGACGTTGTTAATTTCATGTCAATTTCATTAGCAATGGCACGTGTCCCCTTAATTTCTAGCGATAATTTTCATATCACTCGACTCCGCTGAGAAAGGAAATTATCAGTCAGTAAGATCAAAGGAAATTTTCGTAAAATAGCGATAATTATTATTATCAGTCCAAAAAGCAGGAGTTATTTCTTTAGTTTCATTTGAGATTTACAAAGATTGTTGTGAATATTTATTAATTCCAAAAGATACTAATTACATAATACTATCATGAGACTTATCTAAGCCTATTTACATTACAATTCTATACAATTTACTTATTAAGCCTACATGTGTTTCAATCAAAGACATAACTAAGATAATGCCCATGCTAGTAGTTGTTTGATCACCTCTGGTATGTGAAACACTAAGTTTGATCATGGAGAAGCCAAAATCAAAGACTTTAAATTTGGTAACTGTTGCTTCCATGCAAAACTTGCAGCATTTAGGAGTAAAAAAAGTAACTGTTAAACTTGGAGTTAGAATAATGTGGATGAGGATTGTTTCGGTTGAGCTAGCATGTTCGTCTAGTACAAGTCACAATTTTTTTTTTAAATTAACATATTACCATCAGGAATATGCATATAATATTTGCTATTAGATGCTAAGCACAAATCAGTTAATAAACATATGTAGTATACTAAAGAGAACAGCAAAAGCTGACACTATGTGCTGTCTTAATCTTAGTTTATATAGCACTGAGCTCTTGAGTTTATGAGTGACTTCATTGTTCCTACCCCAAATAAAGTATAACACTTACTGTAACATAAACTTTCTAATGGAGATTTACACTTTAATGCAGTTATACAACCAGATGTGTTATACTTCCATACTATCAGATGTCGTCTGCTGGTACAAGCTAAAAATTCAAATCTCAAGGTTAATGTTAAAACAAACCTTATTCACATTTAAATGATCAAGTTAACTAAAAAAAATATTTCTACTGATTTGGTTTTCTACTAGGCAGCACCAAGTATCATGTAATTTTGACTGACAAAAATTGTCAGAAGAAAAGATGAAGTCTCGGATCCATGTGTATTCCTTTCCTTTAAAGGACCTTTCTCAACCTTAATACTGTAAATTCAGAAATTATTGTGTAGATTTATTATTGCTATTGTTGAAAAATGGACAAAAATGCGAATTTAATTATTGCGATTTCAGGAAAATCTGCATACAGATATATGTATCAAATATCAGAATGAGAGTTCTTATTATTGCCATACTTACCCAGTTGCATTATTCACATTAATAAAAACCTTGCAACAATTTCTGAATTTACAGTATATAAATCAGATAAAAAAAATTAAGTCATTTACTAGTAGCAAAAAAATATCTTAAATCATAAACTATCCTCTTTAGCTTATATATATTTTTTTCAATAGCAACTCCTACACTATTTGGAAATCATTGATGAATAAGTTTTTATTTTAAACATTCAATTTGATTTTTTGCATTACATATATCACAGATTTCAGAGCTTTTATTTACCATGACAACCTACCATATAATTCCTGGTCTCTTTTACCCTTGAAAATATCCTGAGGAAATTGAAGTCAAAAACAATACTTTTCAACCTCTAAAAATCAAATTCAATTTCGATATGGCCTTATATCATTATTCATAAACTTCATTAAACTAAAGCAAACACTTACCCACAACTTCATTCAATTCATTAAAATACTTTAAAACTTGTAAAGAATATTTTTCCTCCTCCTCTTTTTGAAATGTTCCTATAAATTCTGAAACCTACAACAGAAGGAAAAAAAATTATGGGTACATTTGATGATTCCCTGCTCATACTATCATATTTCCATGTTCAGTGACCACAAACTCTTGGTCAAAACCTAATTCGGTATAAATTTTTGAAATTTTAACACCAAAATGAACATGCGTACTAAAGTTTAAAGGTGATTTGATCACTATATCATGTAAACTATCTTAAACCATTACTTTAACCTGAAACCAATCAGACCAACAAACTAATAAAATGATGAACGATCAGGAAAATAATATGCCCCCCTACTATCATATTCATTGATTTATTGATTGGTGTTTAACACCTCTGATGTGGCGGTCTGTTTGTACTAGTGGAGGAAGCCAGAGAGAACAATAGACTTTCAGTAGTAAAACTGACAATCATAGGGTCAAGTAAAATTGAAGTCGAGCGCACCTGCCAAGGGCGAATTCATATTCACCTCATTGTTGACAGGCTAGTGATACAGTAGTTCAACTACTTAGACCACTGAATCACCAAGACCCCTCCCTACTATCATAGGCTTGGTATAAAAATAATTAGTCACATTATCAACGACATAAACTGACTATTAAAATACCTTTAGTTTCTTCATTAAAGATGATATGGGGCAAAAGTCAGTGAGATAGCAACCTTCTCTTTGTTGTTTATGCAATGAATATAACCATATTTTGTAAAAAAAAGTAATTAAATCTTGTCTAAACAATAAAATATCAAATACTTTTAAAAATACTTGTGCCTGGTTTTACATACTTTGTCTCCTGACTTTGGGTCAAACAATGTGGCATAAGATGTGCCACCTGCCACCCACAGTGTTTTATTCCTTGGTACATAACATATTCCTGACACTGTTGCCATGAAGTTGTCCAGTCGATGTACTAAGTCTAAATCTACAGTCCAGATCTTTGCTGTTTTGTCAAATGATCCAGAAATTACCCAGGTGTTATTTTCGTTGTCTTTTGCCATCAATAGGCAAGATATTCCAGCATCATGAGCATGGTGATTTCTAAAAACAAATGAACAATCCTTATGACAAAAAAACATATTTATAATGCTTAATACCATAAAAAGTAAACACAGGATAATTTTTGCTCAGGATTTTAGAATGTTACAGAACTTGCCTATGTATTTCCTGCTATATTTCATGTCAGTCTTAGATTACTGAATTAAAAATATATCCTTTAATAAAAATAGATTGTTATCTAATGAAAATGATATTTGCAAATCACAATTTCTGTTCAAAGGGAAATAACTCAATCATATAATTAGTGTATTTGGACTTCTAAAAAGTCAAAAACTCAAAAACGAGACAAGCTAAAATCATGAAAATAGAACTTGACCTTCATTTAGTCACAGGAAACAACATATTGAAATTTGAAAAAAAATCATCAAAGCGTTTGTATGTTAATGAAAGGACACTTTTTGTCAGAACCCAACTGCTGCCCGCCTTACATCCCCAAATCAATAACCGATTTTTCCTTCGAAAATCTGGTTAAAAATAAAAATCACTTGAAACTGATACAACTTTTTTTTGTAAATTGAAGCGTGTTGTTTTTTAATATGTAAATCACCAATATAATATAAGCACAGGATCACAGACATGTGTGTTGAGATCAAATGTAGTATATTATCATGCAAGTGTGTGCATTTGTTTGGGTAATATCAACAAAGAGTCTATGACATCTCTAAGTGTGTGAAATATCTATCTGATGCACTGCATTCATTGTATCTTAATATTTGCTTGAATGATTACTGGTATATCCCAGCAAACAGCAAATGAAAACTTGCTTATTTAACTCTAGTGAATATTATCAACAAGTGGTTGCATCAAGCCATCTTGAATTTTATCTATAATTGCAGCTGTATATACATAGAGTGTTCACAATTTTGTTTGGATTGTTCTGACAAAAGAGATTCGAAGTAAAATTCAAACTAGAAGCTCTAAAGAGCCTGCGTCGCTCACCTAGGTTGATGTGCATGTTCAACAATGGACACTCTCCAACATTGTGACTAGAATAGAATTCATGACAAAAGTCTCTTTTTTGTTGATCATGTATTGCTGATCATTTTTTCTCTGTTTACAGTTTCTATCTATCCTCTTTTGTTTTTGCCCAAAACACAAAAAAAAAGCGTAAACAAAAATCATTTAAAGACAATCACTCTGAAAAAGTGTCTTCTGATGAATTCTGCAAATTTTGAGTGACTTGTAGATCTTGTATTGTTGATCATCTTTGCTATTTAAAGTGTCTATCTATCTTTCATAGTTTTCAAGATTTTAGACAAAAATAAAAAAAAAATTTTGGCCTTGTTGACTTATTTGATGATCTTGTCTTGCTGATCATTTTTGCTATTTTATCTATCTTTTATAGTTTTCAAGAAAATAGACTAAATCACTAAAAATGGGTAAAATTCATAATTAAAGAGCTACAACTCCAATATAGAGTCCACTGACAATTTTAGCCATTTCCACAATATGTAGATCTTGTATTGCTGATCATTTTTGCTTATTCAAGTTTCTATCTATTATTACTTTAAAGATATAATGCAAAATGCAAAAAAATTGGTAAAAATCGTCATTCAAGGGCAATAACTCCAATAAGGAGTCCTCAGACGATTTCCTATATATTAACCCAATTTTAGATATTGATTTGCTAATCAGTTTGCTTATTCAAGTTTATCTATCTATTATATTATTCTTAAGATATAAGGCAAAATGCAAAAAAAATGGTAAAAATCGTCATGGAAGGGCAATAAAGAGTCCTTGGACGATTTCCTAAATTTTAACTTAATTGTAGATCTTGTCTTGCTGATCATTTTTTCTAATATAATTTTTTATCTATCTATTATAATTTTTAAGAGATAAGGCAAAAACGCAAAAAAGTTGGTAAAAATCATCAAAGGGCAATGACTCCAATAAGGAGTCCTCGGAGGATTTCCTAATTCCTGATAGTTGATCTTGTCTTGCTGATCATTTTTGAAAAGCAAAGTTTTTATCTATCTATAATTTATAGTATTTAAGACATAGGGCAAAAACGCAAAAAATTTGTAAAAATCGTCATTAAGGGCTAAAACTCCAGTAAGGAGTCTTCTGACTAGTTCAGCAATGTTTGACTTAATTGTAGATCTCTTCTTGTTGATCATTTTTCTTCCTCAAAGTTTCTCTCCATCTATTATAATTTTTAAGAAATAAGACAAAAAAGCAAAAAAAAAATGGTAAAAATCATCATTTTAGGGCAGTAACTCCAAAAAGAAGTCATCTGACAGTTTTGATGTAAATAGACAATAGATAGATCTCAACATGATGAACATTTCTGTCCCTGTTACATTTTCTCTATCTATAGTGGTAATTATCAAGATAATAGACAAAACTTGCATTTCACCTCTGTTCTATTTTAAGCCATGACAGCCATGTTGGTTGGCTGGCAGGTTCATTGGACACATTTTTAAACTAGATTAGTTACTCCAATGATGATTAGTCCAAATTTAGTAAAATTTGGCCCCATATTTTCAGAGATGAAGATTTTTGTAAAAGTTAATGGACGACGACCACGGACGCCAAGTGATGATAAAAATCATTTGTTTCTTTTGGCCAAAGGACCAAGTGAGCCAAAAATGGTCAAAAACATATTTAGATGTTTAAGAGAGCTATGATAATTTCATATAAACAATGTTTTAATTTAACTAAAAACTTACACTTTTGGATTCTTTCCATCTTCACTCCTCACAGCTGATATATCATACTTTATTAATTTACCATCATAACTATAAAGAAAAAAAATCATGTTATCTAAAAAGTACAATATATTAATGGTTAGTAAAATCAGTGTTTATAATGTTAATACATAATGATTTTCATTCTTAATCTGTTAAACATGAGGTTTGTTGTGAAAGGGATCAAACAATCTTTAATACTTCATTACTGCATCAGAGTCATTCTTACATAGAATGTAGATACAGCAATATATTTCTTATGTGATTTGCACATCTACAGATACTTGAATGTGATTGGTTAGTTATGGAAGATATTCGTTTTATGAAAAGTCTACAACAAACAACTGACATTCCCTTGGGAACCAACTGTGCCCCTCTTCTTGCCGACTTGTTCCTTTATTCATATGAGGCCAACTTTATACAGGAAAATCTTAGGAAGAAAGAAAAGAAGTTAGCAGTATCCTTTAACTTTACTTTTCGCTATATAGATGATTTTCTCTCACTAAATAATTAAAAATTTGGTGACTATGTTGAACGCATCTATCCCATCGAACTTGAGATAAAGGATACAACAGATACAGTTAAGTCTGTCTCATATTTTGACTTAAATCCAGAAATTGACAATGAGGGTCGGTTGAAAACATAACTTTACGACAAGAGATGATTTCAGCTTCCCAATTGTGAACTTTCCATTTCTATGTAGAAACATTGCAGCAGCGCCTGCATACAGATTATATACATGTATCTCCCAGTTGATACGATATTCCAGAGATTGTATTTACTATCATGATTTCCTTAATAGAGGGTTACTACTCACAAGGAAGCTATTAAACCAAGAGTTCCAAGTGGTGAAGTTGAAATCATCACTTTGTAAATTTTACAGACCCCATCAGGAGTTGGTTGACCGTTATGGTATATACGTTTCACAGATAGCGGATATGTTCCAATTGTCTTTACTACAATCGTCCCCTTTTTCCACGAATGTGACCTATCGAATTAGACTAACTGGGTTTGTACTGACATGAGCAACACGATGGGTGCCACATGTGGAGCAGGATCTGCTTACCCTTCAGGAGCACCTGAGATCCACCTGAGTTTTTGGTGTGGTTCGTGTTGATCAGTCTTTAGTTTCCTATGTTGTGTTTTGTGCACTGTTGTTATTCTGTCTTTTTCTTTTTGAGCCATGACGTTATCAGTTTATTTTCGTCTTATGAGTTTGAATGTACCTTTGATATCCTTCGCCTCTCTTTTTCTCTGACATTGTAGACCAGACGATGAATAGAAAAGTATACTGGCATTGACCCCAACTTACCCTGCAGAATATATTTTGGAATCCTGCCAAATTATACTTCTTACTATATCTTCATGAAGTTCAAAAATATTCACAGGATGCAAATCTATGATGTGACCCATCTCTTTACCTGAAACCAAAAAAATGAAGTTAGTGCCTATTATAACTGAATTATGAATTAATCATGAATTCTGTGCCAATGATGACCAAGGTTATAAAAACATAAGATAGCTACATGTACTAATGTAGCATGAAATAATGTTACACATGTGTCTCAGATTTCAACAGCTCTTGCTTATTAGAAAGATGCAATTCTATGTACAATTTCACATCTGTACTGCTTTCTATACGATCATTTTGTATTAACAATGAACACCTATTTAGCCAAAAAATTTAACAGATATTTACGATACAAATTATACCTTTGGAAAGAATCCAGGTACTGATCATTATTTAAGCTCTTTTCAAAAACAGTGTCTATGACGTCATTTTTCAATATGTTGTTTACACATTTGTATGGCTTAAGATACCAATACATTGCTATAGACTGCAATGATAAAATAGAAGATCAAGGTAATTATGATAATGATTGGTCTAAATATTTTCTTACATTTTGAATTAAAATGTTGAAGTATATGTTTTATTGTATTCCATGTTGAGATTAGTATTGTAAATATTTTTCCCAATTATAATTTAATCATTGTGTGAATAAAATAGAATTGTTTTTGTCTCTGTGATGTTACCGCTGGTTTATAGACATATGATCCTTTTACAATGGTTATATTTGTAAAAATGTATGCTTCTCGACAGTAGCTGCACAAAAAATATATCTGTATAGAAATGCTAGAATTGTCGTTGAATTTCACATAAATTATGCATACAAACCAAGAAATGTGGCTCAAAATGCATCTCAACATTTATATCATGCTATATCAAAAGAACGAAATGAATAAAAACCAATACATTACTCACCAAATACTACAACAAGCCTGCCTTTAATTGTAACGTAAATATCAAAATATTGTTATTTTATAATGTTTACTTTTGATTATATAAGTATAACATACATTATGTTTACCTCACCAGTCCTTCCCATTGTTCCTACCTTCTTCCAAATTTAAGTACTTGATAATATTTTATATTTTGATTTTGCTAAATTATCATAAAACTGAAGCATTAGTTATAGTTTCAGACTTAAATATATTTATACTGCATGTACTCTTTTTTTCAGGTGATGGCTAAGTAACGTATCCAAATTCAACAAGCATTCTGTGAGTATTGCATGGCAATACATAGTCCCCTACAGGTTACAAATTCATTGTAATGGAACGAAATTCTAAATTGATCTATAACTTGTTATGGTGTAAACTACATAAAATTATCAAGTCAAAATCTTCAAGCAAGACGAAAAAAACTGTTGACAACTGATTATTTAAGGTGGTACCCAACACCTTGACTAATATTAATTTGGCTCGTTTAATTTTCATAAAATTTTGACAAAATGTTTACTTTGACCCTTTGACAAAAATATAAAAATTTCAAAAAATTTGAACCAACCACTTTATCAGAAAAATTTCGTTGGTTATATAGCAGTTTGACAAACACTAATTTTGATCATTGAGAAGCTTAATATTTCCTTAACAATACAACGTGATTAAAACGTTAAGTTGATTTTAACAGAGTTATCTCCCTGTAGTGTTAGGTACCACCTTAAGTGAATTTTTATAAAAGACCATAACTCTGCACAAAATTATCAGACTGGAACAAAATTCCAACTTGATCTGTAACTTGTCATGATAATACTATATACTAATTATCAAATCATTATCTTCAAGAATAACAAACAAACTTCCACTAAATTCTTCAAACAATCTACCAAAGAAAAGGAAAAAAATCCAAAATGTCATTTTGTCTTTTAATTTTTTTTTTTTTAAATGAGTTATTTTCCTTTGAACAGAAATCTACTAATTAATAAGTATTTCATCAAAAATTTAATTCTAGGGAAAGGGCTTTAACTGAAGAGAAAGAACTAAAGAGAAAAGCTAAAATCGTGAAAATTGAACTTGACCTGTAACTAGTCATGATAAATCAATAAACCAAATATCAAATCAATATCTTCAAGCACGAAGAAAAAAAGTCTGGAAAACTGATTTGCCCGACTGACAGATGGACAGACAGACAGACAGACGGACGGAGTGAAAACCTAAAGTCCCCTTCGACTTCGTCGGTAGGGGACTAAAAAGAGTATAGAGAAAGAAAGAAACTCAAAGAGAGAAAATCTTACTCAAAGAAAGAATCAGCCAGGGTAATTAAATACTAAACTCCATGAGCTGAATTACAAGTTAAGGATAGAAAAAATTGAAATGCATGTCAATCAAGCACATAGAAGTAAAAGAAATGCATCAGCGTTGGTTTTATAACCAGCCTGCTAGCAGCGGTCATGAAAGTGTAGGAAGTCCATTGGTTGTAAAATTTACACGTTTTGCAAGAAGGAAAGGAGGAAAAAATATAGAAGTATTATAAACGAACAGTTGAATAGATAACCATAAGAATACATTGTAATATAAAAAAAAGGAATATTTTCACACGAGAAAACACTATTCATTTAAATTTCTTCTTATTTAACTAATTTTATTTAGCAGAATAATGTCTTTGCTAATACATTATTTTTTCATTCATAAATAACAAACATTCAACGTTTATAGTAAGAATTTCTGATTAGAATGTTATAAGTAATTAGAGTATTGATTTTTACGTTGCCTTTACACAGTTCTATTAAATCTTTACTATGCCTACATTTCTTTGGAAAAATCTTTTAAAATTTCTCTACAATGATTCTGAATTTGTGTTAGCTATAAACTGTTGAAACGCAATTATTGGAACAGATTATCAATTTACATTAAAGAAAGTGATTTTGTAGATTTAAAGGAACATTTTATTTTCTAAACATGGAATCAGTTGTCGGATTCTGTAAAATGATTTCAGGACAATGTAAGTCATAAGTGAATTTGAAAGTAGAAACTTGTTTTATCAGTCCACTCAACATTTTGCATTAGATATAGACATTAACTTCAGTTAAGGTACTTTAAACAGTCAGTCGCAAATTATGTAAATATTCTGTCAAACAATAAGACACTAAAGGCGCCAAAACTAACGCTGGAAATTTTTAAATCCAAGTTTGTGAGAAGAAAAAATTATCAGTTTTGATTAACACATTTATTCGGGTACAAAGTATTAAAAGTTTTAATGTGATTATACAATGTTTATTATTATTGATTTTAACATATACTTTTGCCATCGTAACTTGAGAATGAGTGTGAAGTATAGATTTTTTTACTCTCTCAAGACATTTTTATTCTTAATGGAATGCAATGTTGAATTATGAATACTCTAAAAAATAGAGAAATAAAATGTTGACACAGAGATATGTCTTGTCTGTCAGCACAAAATTCAGAAAAAGACAATCTTATGGACAGCAACATTGCTAATTAATTCAGAGTTGCTGGACCAACTAGTAGGTAGTGCCTCAAAATGGTTGACAAACTGAGATGTACAGACAGCTATGAAACTTAAAAGAAAATATTGTCTATTGTAAGTACATGTAGTTCCTATCAAACTAACTTAATCAGAAAACTTAACATTGAAAATTGTTAATTGATTGAAAGTCACCGGACCATAGGGGGGCAGGGCCTTGAAATAGTCGTCAAACTGATATGTACATAAGTAATGCCACTTTATAGAAAATATCATTGATCTATCGCAAGTAGTCTATATCAAACTAACTTAAGCAGAAAACTTATTGAAAATTGCCAATTAATTGAAAGTCACTGAACCATGGCCTAGGGGCCTCAAAATAGTTGACAAACTGATATGTACTGATAGCAATGCAACTTCACACAAAATATCATTGATCTATCACCAGTAGTTCCTATCAATCTAACTTAAGGAGAAAACATTTAAAATTGCTAATTAATTCAAAGTCACTGGACCATGGCATGGGGGGCAGGGCTCAAAATTTTTGTCAAACTGATATGTACTGATAGTAATGCATCTTCATACAGCATATCAATGATCTATCACAAGTAGTTCCTATCAAACTAACTTAAGCAGTAAACTTAACAATTGTTGATGCCATTGCTGCAGTTGGAAAAGCAATCCCTATGTCTCGCTTTCCGCGACTGTCATTGCAGGCGAGACAAAAAATAAAATAAAAAAGCTGTTCCTTCAAAAAAAATGACAAAAAGTAATTCAGTTGATTATAAATGACTCCAATGACAAATTCATAAACTAAAACATACACCCAGCAATAATAAACTACTACTTAACATCTGCCCTTCAAAATATATGTCATAAATTGTATTTATGATATTATTCTACAACATCCAATGTCTCCTATTAATCCCACCTCATATGTATTAAGTCTACACCGGAACCAATATCTTAAACAAAGAAATAAAGACAAAATTTCCCTAAAATTTGTAAATATTCTACCTTCTTTATCTTCTAAATGTATCAAAACACAGGCTGAAAAGCAACTTTTATATTTTGAATTTTGATCATAAGTACCTCCTTTGCATGGTGCTGTTTGGAAAAAAGCCTTCATCAACAATTTTTATTTTTAATTATAAGTGATCAAATCTCTTCCATGTCAGGTACAACCAATCTAAATGCATGATTTTTAAGTTGTTTCCATAAACATGATAAAAGCTACGAAATATTCTCAGACTAAAGAATAGTTATATCTTTAAGACATTGAAGCAAGATAAATTAGTGGTACATTTTTTATATATAGTAAGTTTGTATAGGATAGGGTTGTCTCTCTTGTTGGTAGATATCTGAATGTAGTACTCGTTATAATGGGGATTTTGTGGAAAATAGTTTCTGAAGTTATTTTTTTAACAATAATAGAGATGATTTTCTTTTTTCCATTCTATTTCATAAATGACCACAATATCTATTATTAATAACTGATAATGAGATGGTGATGGTTTGTTGCTGTTAAATAGTTCTTTCATTTTTTGAATGGTACATCAAATATAAAATTGCTTAAGACTAAAGTCTTTACATATGAATCAAACTTACTTTCATCTAAGCCATAGATTCTAATAGCACCGTTAAAACCACAGACAATTTGCTTTTTCCATGGGTTCATAGCCATACAGTATACTGGTATTCCAATCTGTTGAGAAAAAATACAATTGTAAAATCTATATAGTACCTCAATAAAAAAAAATTCCAGAGATTATTTTCATACATGTATCTACTTTAGAATCAGAAGAAGAGATATACAAGATATCTTAATACTTTCATTTATACTTAGTATACTATTTCTCTATCAGAAACTATCATTATTACAAACAGGTTGGAATTAACAACAGCCCTCCATAGAATGTTTGAGTAATGTTCATACTTTTCATAAAAAATAAAAGGAAAAAACTTTTACTTTTACTCCTAATTTAATTTTTTCGCAGGGTTTCCTGGCCGAAATTAATCTAAAATGTGCTACAGCAAAAACGACCTTGTAGGTTTGATCATTGAAAACTCAGAAACAATAGCATGTTATGCAGTCAAATTTTGATGATATGAAGAAAATAGCACAAGTTTGGCGTCCATTAACTTTTCCAAGAATCATAAACAGTTTACCTTTAAAACGTGTGTCAATAATATTGGTTGATTGAGTCAGAAGATAATTTTTGGCTTTGCATCAGCGTATATCTTGTTGACTTACATTCAGCAATATTTATATTATTTAAACAAAAGAGGTATTTTTCCAGTGTCAAAAAATTATTGTTAATAAGCATACACCAAGTGAACAATTTAGGAGATAACTGTATTGTATTTTAAGCTTGGCCTTCGTAAAACGTAGATTTTACTGTCGCAAACTGAGTTTACCTAGCAACGCGGAGAGGAGCTAGGTAAACGGATATTTGCGACAGTAAAATCAATTTTTACGAAGGCCAAGCTTAAAATACATTACAGTTATCTCCATTCTAATGCCATATATTAAAATGAATTCCATTTACAAAATATAAGGCTTAAAAATGCCATAAATGAAAAAGTCCACGAAACTGTTGCATTGTCTTTAGCATCTAAACAATGTGACGTCATATGTATACTCTGGATGTCAAACATAAACACTAGACATATTTATACTTTTTGTACGCTTCAGAATGGTTTCAATATAGACAAAAAGAAGATTTTGAGGCTCAAAATGGGACTTTCTTGTTTATTTTTTGAGAAATTACATACCCCAAACAAATCGGAATTCAAAATGGTGGCTTTCTTAGTTACGGACTGGTAGAACGTGGAATCTAATCCCTCAAAATATTTGTCAACGTCCAATGAAAATTATCGTTACAAACGAATTGCATTAGAATCACCAATATGTGGCAATACTTGCATCAAATGTAAAATTGAACAAGTCATCTAGGGTATAACACTCAGTATACCCCCAAAGCTCTTGTTTATGAAAATTTACACCTCTCTAAAAAAATGTAGGTACAAACCTAGGTCTGGAATTCAATTTACGTAAAAAAGATTTATGCTTAACTTTTGATTTGCCAAATGACAGACTACAAATGTTTTCCTTTTTTTAAATTGTTAGAACCAGTTTGTACAACATCAAAGATTTAAAATAAAAGCTGCAACCATGATCATAGTCTATTGATATGGATGGATTGTTAACTTAATTGTTACATTTGCAAAATAAGATATCGTAAGTTTTATATGAAATTCAGAATTGTTAACTTTAGGCACCGTCCATTCATCTTATGTGTTTGTTTGGGCTTCAGTTTTAGTTCAGATCTCCATAATTTTTCAACTTGACAATAAGTAAATAAGCACTATTGTTTTCAAAAGTCAATGCTGTTCCCCTCTAAGATTCAGTAGAAAAAAAAACTATATTTTTTTCACTTCCCTTATTGAACAAATCAGTTTTTTAAAATAAAATAAGAATCAAAAAAATTTGTAAAATAAAACAAATCAGCTTGTCCTCGTATTATATATTTTTTTATTGCCAACAAACACTTTAAATTTATGGTTGCTCACCTAAAAAAAAACTTTTTTTCAAACCTGTTATATTATAGATAAATCATAGAATACAATCTAATCTCAATTGAAATATGAATTAAATTGAAGAATATTGTCTCATCTCTTAAACCCCCTTTTCTGTTTAATAATAACACACTGAGATGCAACAACACATGTTTTTATCGAACACACTATTTTGAGACACATTTGTCAATTTTGTCAATATCCGGTTCTATCTTTAATGAAAGTAGACTTTTGTTTTCCTGACCTTCAGAAGACCAAGTTGTTTTTCCATGAAAAGCAATAAAATCTGAAGAACCACAGCCTCCCAAAAGTGCCTATAATGACAATAAAAACTCTGATCATTCAGTAATGGACCATTGATTGACAAAAGGCAGCGAGAAATAAAAAGTTACAGTTTGTACCCCAAACAGACGACAAAACAGTCATGACTCCATAAGTTAGTTTAGAGTATTCAGAGGATCTTTTATTTCTGATTCTTTTTTAGAGTTTGATGAGAGTCAACTTACAGGAACTATATCAAAAACACCACCACCAGATGACCATGCTACAATAACTCCATCATTAGCAGCAGATAACATAAGTTTGGCTGCAGTCCTGTAAGAAAAATATAGGCATCAATACTAGCAATACCAAAGTTTTAATTTAACAATAATAAAACAATTATTTTTTTAAATCTTTTTTGTTCTATCATTTATCAGAATCACAACTTATCTGTTCTGCCATGTTTGTGTGTTTGTCCCCTGTAAGATGCACTGAAAACACTGTAAATGTCTTAGCTTATTGGTGCTTTCTTTTATTCAAAAATATCACTGTTTTACTGATGTTTATGACTAAAATCTTGATATTTTAGTAGATGAGAGCAACCAAATATTGTACTGCTTCAGGCTATTTACTTGTAAGCCAAGTTTGTTTATAACAGATTTTGATGTTCCATGAATATGTTTTTTTTTGTTTTGTTAGAAATAACAGTAATTTATAGTACATCACTGCACCTACCAGTATAAAAAGTCTGTCACCCATCCTTTATGTTCGTGTTGCACCGAACATAATTTTCCTGTTTCAGATTCATAGCTCTTAATAACACCATCTGAAAAATAATACAAGATCAGATATAAGTACAAAAGTGAAATGTTACAATTAGCATATATATCATGTATGTATTGCACCAGAAATTCATAGTCTCCAAACAAATTTAGATGCTGGGTCTTTAGCCATTAGTAAAGTCTAGTCAAATTTAATTCAGGCTAGCAAAAATGGAAAAAACAAATGGAGTATGAAAGGGCCAATATAGAAAAAGATATACAAGTAACTTGTTAAAGGACAAACATGTGAACACTCATGAAAGCTCTACTTGTCTTAAGTCTAGAAAGTAATAAACAATACATGTACAATAGATAAGCAAAATCATATACATGTACACTTAATGTGTATGAAATAGGAAATGGAATGCTATTTAACAAATAAAATGGTACTTAAATAAATACAAACATTTACTTCATTTGGTCTCTGGTGGATAGTTGTCTCATTGGCAATCATACCACATCTCCTTGGTCTCTGGTGGATAGTTGTCTCATTGGCAATCATACCACATCTCCTTGGTCTCTGGTGGATAGTTGTCTCATTGGCAATCATATCACATCTCCTTGGCAATCATACCACATCTCCTTGGTCTCTGGTGGATAGTTGTCTCATTGGCAATCATACCACATCTCCTTGGTCTCTGGTGGATAGTTGTCTCATTGGCAATCATATCACATCTCCTTGGTCTCTGGTGGATAGTTGTCTCATTGGCAATCATACCACATCTCCTTGGTCTCTGGTGGATAGTTGTCTCATTGACAATCATACCACATCTCCTTGGTCTCTGGTGGATAGTTGTCTCATTGGCAATCATACCACATCTCATTATTTTATTAGTTTTCAGGAATAGCTGTATTTTTAGGGTTTCCAGATTTTTGGAGCAAGCAAGTCCAAAGAACTATGAATTAATTTGGATTTGCCTAAATTTCTAAATCTTTATCATGTTGTAAATATTATGTGATTATTAACTTTTAAGTATTAATTGATCTTCAAAAAGAATAAATATGACATAGAACAAACAGAGATGTACATGTTTATGAGACTACATCCTTTAGAAGAAGACAATCTACATTTGTAAGTGGGAATAACTTTTTTTAATACTTCCTGCAATATTTTGCAAATAAAATATGTTTAAACTGAAACAACAATCTCATAAATTATCAGGATAGTGCTTTCATTGCTGTTTGTTGTCTTATCATGCTACCACAGACTCAGTGTTATTTCTTCTAAAATAACATCAATAACTTAACAAATAATATGTATGTACAAGCAATTACATAGGAAATGAAACACTAGTAGATATTTTAGGGACATGTTCTGTAACAGTTTTAATTAAAAAGTCATTAAGTATTTAAATCATTTTCTATAAGATTAATGACTTTAATAATAGGATTATCTTTAACAATGTTTTTATGAATTTATTTTATTACAAATTTGTTGATGACTAATCTATTCTGATAGGCCATGAAGTTTTAAACATCATAATTCTACAAAACCTTTACTTTAGCTTCATGTGTTTTATTGAATTAAGCAGTCATCAACTCATCGTCTTTGAACATTTGCATCATGTTCATTGCCTTTTCTGGATTTCAAACTTTTCCTTATTCTACATTGTATTTCACAATAAAAAAATGAATAAGATCTTTATATCTTATTTGTCACCTCTCATCACATACATCTGTCATGTTTGTAAATAGGTATTACAGGGGAAATTTATTTTATGTCAAAAACAAAAGAAAAACGGTGAAAAATTGAGAAAAACAAGGACAAGGACATGGAATAAACATCTCTGTCTCACATGCTGCAACATTTTTCAGATTCATAACAATACGGTGGATGTAATCATTCAAAAGGGAAGTTACCTACATTTTGTATATCTAAATAAACATGTCTGCCATATTGTTATGCACAAGACAGAAAAAAATGTACTTCTGAAGAACTATACTTTGAGTAAAAGTAACATATTATCTCAACATTGTAGTTTTATCAATATAAGCTCTATTAAACTATATTAATTAGAGTTGTCGGCTATATTCAATCAATTTTCTAAAATTTTTCAGGTATTTGGTGTACGCACCTTTATTTACTACAAATCAAATTTATATAACTTTTACACCCTGCATTTAGCCTTAACGATGCCACTTAAGGCTGGAACAACATGAAACAGTAAAAGTTACTACATTTGACTGTTTCCACGTCTAATTCTCTGATTTGGCCGTCCTCAGAATCCCTTATCACGCCCTATAAAGTCTATTCGGGAAAATTTTGTCAACTAACTCACTTCGAACCAGTACCTTTGACTCTACAGCATCATTATGCACACCTGAAGCAGGTTAGAATGAAAAAGAAGACATAATTGTCTTTCAGAACAGTTCACTTTTTTTGAAATATCATAGATCCATTTTGTCACAAAATTTAATAAAAAGTAGCTATTTTTTAACATTTCAAGTTTCGTCAGGACATCTGGACTGTAAACTACAGAACTTTTCCTTTATACTTTTGACAAAATGGATCAATTACTATCATTTAAGGTAAGTATTTTCAAAATCTATTGGATTTTTAAAGGCTGATATGTCTTCTATTCAATACACCTTATTAGCTATATGTCCAGCATTACTAGCCAACACAGAGGTTCCCGTAAAATTTTGACATCTCAATAGAAAATGTCAACGCAACAATGCGAGTGACTATTGTATGCATCAATAGTTTAAGTGTTGCAAAATCTCAGGTCAAGTGTAGAAAATTCTGAAAGAGCAACCGCAGGGGTACATAACCATCGGATTTCTCAAAAGAAACCTCAATATCTCTAACAGCGATATCAAAGAAAAGGCCTACATCTCCCTCGTTAGTCCAACAGTCGAATATGCCAGCTCTCTATGGGATCCATATATACCTCCAAAAAGATAAACACAAGTTAGAAATGGTACAAAGGAGATCGGCCAGATATGTAACAAACCGGTACAGTAACAGATCATCCTTAACTGATATGTTGGAACAACTAAAGTGGACACCACTTGAAGATAGAAGGAGAAGCGCACGACTATCAATGATGTATAAGATCAACAATCAGGAGGTCAACATTGCATCAAGCTACAAACTCGTTCCACCGGACAAGATCTCAAGAAATATGGGCACAAACTCTTTTCAGATCCCACAATGTAACACGACAACAAGGAAAGATTAATTCTACCCGAGGACCATCAGGAATTGGAATGCCTTACCCTCCTCAGTTACATCTGTCAGCAGCCTTGAATCGTTCAAGAGGCTCCTGACAAACAAATAAATCAAAAGCCCTTGTTTTTAATCCCCACTGTTAAATATTTGTATATTTGTATAGTACCTTTTTTTGTTTGTTATTTTAATCAAAATTATATTTGCGCATACCCAAAAGTGATAGAATAGTCAACATGATGATGGTGGTCACTAACCGGTAGAAGTAGAAGTAATGCCCAGATGTTGCTGTAGCCTGTAGGCATAAAAAGCATCAGTTAGAATCGAAGTAGTTGGCAAAAAATTTGTTTTTCAACCAAGACTTTTCTAGGGCTGGATAATGAATTTTGATGCATTCAAATCTGAAAATCACTCCAGTCACAGAATCCCAATATATGCAATAAAGCCGGATTATCAGTGATCGGGAAGGACGTGCGCCTTGCGCCAATTGCGCTTATCGACCAGAAATGGCGCATAGAGTGACAAAGGTAAGCGCCCGCGTGGCGCATGATATTTTTCACTTCGTTTTGAAACGTTGAGATATCATCAAATGGATTTCCGATCGTATTTCGTGCCGTGTCGAGTACACAACTCCAATGATAGGAGCACCTATATATTTTTGGGACGTATCGGGTGTTTTCCTATGGTAATAATAGCAACATGCGGTATGACTGATTACCCAAAAAACATAATTAACCATCATTCATGATATATTTTTTTATAAACAACTTTAAATTTGTGAAAATTGGCTAGTACAGTCGAGAATTCTTCTCTAATTATAATCTTTTAAGTAAGCTTGCTATTATTTCGATTGAAAAATCCAAAAGCCTTTTTATGAATAGCATAGTATTTGTCTCCATAAAAGGGGCTTAACTGTCCTTGTCAATTTTTTTGGTCTTTGGCTCGTTTTGACATTAAACATGCCTTCAGCGAATTGTTGTCGTGTCTTATCAATTAACGTTGCTCTCTACTGTTATTCTTGTCATCGTGATGAAGTAATAATAATACAAGTGCAGAGGAAATGCCAGAAACGTCCTCTAATACGGAACGTCTGGAATAAGTATGGTATCGACGAAGACCCAAATTTAATGTAAAAAAATAATGAACATGAACAAGGGAACAGTACCAGTTTTAACATTGTGAATAAAGGTTATCGTAAATATTGCCCGGTTTGGAAGAAGTTATTGTATATTCATTGAAATTGAAATAACAAAATCACAGGAACAATTTCCATGATATTAATTAGAATCATACTTGTAAGTACAGTGAAATATACACTTTTTTATTTTTTTTTTTTATTGTTAACGAATGGCCCACTCATTTGACAACATGGCCCATTAATTCTAAAAATGGCCCATTGAATTTATTTTTGGGGGGCCCTGGGCCCATAGAGAAAAAATCCTTCCAGATCACTGGATTATCTAAAGATCCAGAGAAGCAGGACAAATAGCTAGCTTTATTATTTTAATAAACAGTGTTAGAAATTATCAATTGCCAAGTTCAGCTGACCATGCTGTAAAACTGGTAAAATCTCATAACTAAGGTGATCATTGTCACCGTCCTTCTTTACCTTCGCAGCCTATCAAAATCTCCCTTCGTGCAGGATTGTAGCCGATTGCAGTGATTGCCCGGGAGTGAGTATCACGGATCGAATACAGTTTTTCCATCGCCATTTTTGTAGTTTAATGTATAAATATGTATCTACAATTTACAAATTATTCTCATATGTGTGGTACATGCAAAAATTCCAAAGCGTGCGCCAAAAATTGTCAACTTCCACCATATTTGTATTTCTTGACAACATTGAACTGCGCATATGTATCATTAACTTCCGGTTAAATTGACTGACGAATCGGTCGAAAACCAAACGATTGGTCTATCTATAATTACACAAAACAATTTGTAACAAAATAAAATGCAACGGGAAAATAAAATGCAACGGACATAAATTGAAATTGATGTCAGCAACTGAAGAAATTATGAACAAAAATTAAAAAGTTTACCACAGTCTACGGTCGGTATTTAGAAAATTTAGCACAAAAATACAGTTCCAGCATAATTTGTTCAGAGAAGCTATTAAATCACAGGTCAATATCAAGGTTATTTCTTTTTAACCCTCTCAACTCTCTATGTATTTCCAAGGGATTAAAAATATGATCCCCTCATGTGTCATTTTGGGGAATTTTTGCAATTCTACATTTTGATTAACCTTATATCTTCAGATTTAAAAAATTCAAAAAATAAAAATAATCTGAAGGTTTTACTACAACTATCACATAAACTTACCATTTTCAAATATCCATGAAAATGAGGTCAAGGTCAGTTGAATTATGCCAGATAGACATTTATACCTTCAATCAATTCATACACCAAATATAGTGGTCCTATTTTGTCCTATTACTTATACATTGTGAAGTATCTAGAAAACAGACCAATCTACAAAAACTAAACATTGACCAATGAACCATGAAAATTATGTCAAGGTCATATGAACCCTGCCAGAAAGACATGTTCACCTAACAACAATTCCATACACCAAATATAGTTGATCTATTGCCTATAGTATCTGATAAACTGACAAAACCAAGAAAACTTTACATTGACCAATGAACCACGATAATGAGATCAAGGTCACATGAACCCTGCCAGACATACATGTACACCTTACCATCATTCCATACACCAAATATAATTGTCCTATTGCTTAAAGTATCTGATAAACTGACAAAACTATGAAATTTTAACATGACCAATGAACAATGAAATGAGATAAAAGTCATATGAAACCTGCCAGTTGGACATGTACACCTTACAATCAGTCCATACACCAAATATAGTTGACCTATTGCTTATAGTAACTATTTGATAAAATACAGACTTGACCAAATATAGTGGGCCTATTCCCTATAGTATATTAGTGTGGACAAGTTCATTTATATACAAATTATCTATTTGATATTATTCCCAACTTTGTACTTCGTTTATATCTATTTACTCTATATTATAATGATCTTACTATATTGAACATATATTTGTATTATATGGTTCAATGAATCCAAATACTCTATCTAGGCTCTTTGATATTTACTCACCACTGGTTATTGGACGAATTACTTTTCTTAATAGTTGTTTTATCTGGTTCTGGCCAGTTTGACAGTTCATCTTTTGACTATATATACTGTAATTTTTAACTATATTGTCAATGCAGAATAAGTAGCACCAGAAACAACACTATGAGCCGTAGCCAGCATTATAAGGTATTTATAGTTTAAGGGTTTTTCAAATTAATCTATGGTTAAAAGTTTTTGTCTTAAATATTTTATTTAGTTTCATTTACTTTGCTAATTGTATTTCAAACTTTATATTTTCTTTTTTACCTGTAATAAACTTTCAATGTTGTATAGTATTTTATTGAGACGTATGGTCAACTTACTTTAGTGAACAGTTTTCATTAGCATTAATTAACAAATTGTTTACATTCAGAGTTGTCATTCAACTAGTTTTGCATTATTATTTATTTGCAATAGTGTAATTAAACATAATATACATTATTTGCTACAAAATGATATATTCATATGCATTTATTTGTAAAGTTATATTTATTTGTCATTATCTGTATATTTCAGATCTGTCGTTGCTTTCTTTATAGTATATAATAAAGTATTTGAACGTTCTCATTCAATTCATCTATGTCTTATACCACCTGGTCACATAAGAAACAGACCAAACTTCAAAAACTAAGACATTGTCCAGTGAACCATAAAAATGAGGTCAAGGTCAGATGAAACCTGCCAGTTAGACATGTACACCTTAAAACCATTCCATACACCAAATATAACTGACCTATTGCTTATAGTAACTATCTGATAAAATACAGATATGTAGACCTTGCAAGGAAACCATATATCAAATATAGTTATCCTATTACTGATAATAAGTGAGTATTTCACATGAAAAACAACTATTTTTTTTTCAAATAGTCACTGATAAAAGGGCAATGGACATATGAAGTTTCTTAACATAAGGTATATTTATACAAGGTATGAAGCATCCAGGTCTTCTACTCTCTGAAATTTAAAGCTTTTATAGGAAGTTTCTGACGTCACCCTGACAGGATTTTAATCCTTGTCTCACATTCAGCAACTTTGGTCATGTTATTTTTTTCAGACTAGCTGAAAGCTGAGCTTGTGATCTAGTTCGTTTTGTTCTCATTTATTCTTGACACTTAATTTTATTCTCTTTTATATACATCTTTTTGGTTGAAATATTATACAAACAATTTCTGACCTTTTTTGATAAGTTGCAGTAGTTTTACCTTTACCAATGTCAGTTTTGAATGTACCATTGACTTTTTCCTTGTTTTTGTATTTTTTAATTTCTTTTTTTGATCAATTTGCAACAATTTTATTACAAATTTGGCTTGATATGCTGAGTGAAACTAGAGACTCTAAAGAGCCTGTGTCGCTCACATGGATCTATGTGCATCTTCAACAGCCCTTTCCAACATTGTAAACAAGATTATAATTCATGACTAAAATCTCTTTTCACTTGATCTACTATTGCTGATCAGCAACTACCCATGAGGGTCTCACATGGTTGGTTACTCTTGATCTGCTCTAGCTTTTGCCCAAATGGGTAAAAATCATCATTCAAGACAATAACTCCTATTAGAAGATTTTAATTTCGTCTTTGTAGACCAATTTGTAGTTCTTGTCTTGCAGATATTTTTAGCTTTTCTTTTTCTACTGTTGTTTTACCAAAAATGTAAGCAATGGGTAAAAATTGTAATTCAAGGGCAATAACTCATATAAGAAGTTGACTGACAATTACGGTCTTCTTGACAAATTTGAAGAATCAGCCTTGCCAATCGTTTTTTCTATTTAAAAGTGTTTTTGTTAAATCTAATTATGATAGTTTTGAAAACAATAGGCAAAAAAAGAAAAAAAGACTGTAAAAAAATATTCATTTAAGGGAAATAACTCCTTTGGGCCAGGTGAGCTAAACTTGTCCATCTGAAAAGATTTGCAGCAGCATCACTTTTTTTATAATCAACAATCAAATAGCCATGAAAATCATAATGGTTTCCAATGTGTTTTAAGGAAGATAGTAAACTAGCTTATTATTTTGGCTTTGGTTTTTTTAAGCAGGACATTGATTTTGATTTGTTCACAACAAATATTTATTGTTTGGTCAGAAAACATCTTACACTTAATTGTGACTTTATGATTAATGCTAATAGATATTCCTTTAAATAATTATAAAGTTTTGGACTTTGGCTATGTTTTAAATAATAAAGCTATTAAATGTAGAATTTTATTTAAGTACATGTAACAATATTTTCAGAACACTTCACATACATAAATAAATACACAAATAAATAAATTAACAATCATATTACATACCACTGCAAATAATTGTCAAAATATGACATGTTTTCTACGAAAATTTCCATAAAAAGCATATATGCATTGATAGGAAATGTATAAAACAGGTTTCTGGTACTGATTTGGCAAGATTAAGAATAATTGAAAACTTTTATAATATTAATCGATGAACTAAATGAAGTCATGTTGCTGAAGCTCACTGTCTCAAAACCGGAAATTAAATCTGTATTTGAGAATTTAAATGGGAAAATGATGATTTTCAAAAGAAAATTTGAAAATTGTTAGCAATGTTTGTACTTAATTCTTGTGCCTTTGTGAAAACAGAACAGCACAGTATTATGAAATAACAGTATGATTGAATATCCATATCAGTTTTTAAAAATGTCCATCTCCAAAGATAAGATCAAGAGCTGCTTGAAGATCTCCACCAGTTGCTTGCAGTGCTCTCCTAGCTAAAGCTTCATCAGTTATACCCATATCACGTAACTGTTGTATCTGATCCTGAAAAAAACCCAAATATTATCTGATTGAAAGGGTGTTTGTTTTCTTTTAGTAATACAATCATATACAATTGCAGAAACAGTAAAGATTATTAATTTGTTTTTATGTCTATGGACATTTTATAGATCAATAAAATGCTTCGCTGGGGCGCAGCTTGATACGACCGCAGAGGTCGAACCCTGAACAGTTGGGGCAAGTATGGACACAACATTCAAGCTTGATACAGCTCAGAATTTGGATTGTTATTAAATATTTGACACAGCATAGGTTTCTGACACAGAAAGAATGTGGTCTAAGAACTTGAATTTTTTTAATTTACCTATTATGGTCCAATGTCCAAAATCAAAATACATGGTTAGATTCAGCATATCAAAGAACCCCATATATTCAATTTTTGTTAAAATCAAACAAAGTTTAATTTTGGACCCCAACTTGGACAAACTTGAAAACTGGGCCCATAATCAAAAATCTAAACACATGTTTAGATTCAGCATATCAAAGAACCCCAAGAATTCAATTTTTGCTAAAATCAAACTAAGTTTAATTTTGGACCCTTTGGACCTTAATGTAGACCAATTTAAAAAACGGGACTTAAAATTAAAAATCTAAATATACGGTTAGATTTGGAATATCAAAGAACCCCAATAATTCAATTTTTGATGAAATCAAACAAAGTTTAATTTTGGACCCTTTTGACCTCAATATGAACCAATTTGATAGCGGGGCCCACAAATAAAAAATCTAAATTCATGGTTAGATTCAGCATAACAAAGAACCCCATATATTCAATTTTTGTTGAAATCAAAAAAAGTATAATTTTGGACCCCAACTTGGACCAACTTGAAAACTGGGCCCATAATCAAAAATCTAAACACATGTTTAGATTCAGCATATCAAAGAACCCCAAGAATTCAATTTTTGTTAAAATCAAACTAAGTTTAATTTTGGACCCTTTGGACCTCAATGAAGACCAATTTAAAAAACGGGACCCAAATTAAAAATCTAAAAACACGGTTAGATTTGGCATATCAAAGAACCCCAATAATTCAATTTTCGATGAAATCAAACAAAGTTTAATTTTGGACCCTTTTGACCTCAATATGAACCAATTTGATAGCGGGGCCTACAAATAAAAAATCTAAATACATGGTTAGATTCAGCATATCAAAGAACCTCATATATTCAATTTTTGTTGAAATCAAACAAAGTTTAATTTTGGACCCCAATTTGGACCAACTTGAAAACTGGGCCCATAATCAAAAATCTAAATACATGTTTAGATTCAGCATATCAAAGAACCCCATATATTCAATTTTTGTTGAAATCAAACAAAGTTTAAATACTGGACCCTATCTTGAACCAACTTGAAAACTGGGCCCATAATCAAAAATCTAAACACATGTTTAGATTCAGCAAATCAAAGAACCCCAAGAATTCAATTTTTGTTAAAATCAAACTAAGTTTAATTTGGACCCTTTGGACCTCAATGTAGACCAATTTAAAAAACAGGACCCAAAATTAAAAACCTAAATACACGGTTAGATTTGGAATATCAAAGAACCCCAATAATTCAATTTTAGATGAAATCAAACAAAGTTTAATTTTGGACCCTTTTGACCTCAATATGAACCAATTAGATAACGGGGTCCACAAATAAAAAATCTAAATACATGGTTAGATTCAGCATATCAAAGAACCCCATATATTCAATTTTTGTTGAAATCAAACAAAGTTTAATTTTGGACCCCAATTTGGACCAACTTGAAAACTGGGCCAAAAATCAAAAATCTAAATACATGTTTAGATTCAGCATATCAAAGAACCTCATATATTCAATTTTTGCTAAAATCAAACAAAGTTTAATTTTGGACCCTTTGGACATTAATGTAGACCAATTTGAAAACTGGACCCAAAATTAAAAATCTAAATACACTGTTAGATTCGGCATAACAAATAAATAAATGTGATCAAAGATTTTACAAATCTAATGCGCCATACTGTGCAATTAAAGATTACTTCTTGAAATTTTTCAATATTTGAAATTTGAAAAAAAAATAATATTTGAAGAATAATTCTTTTTAATTTCTGAAATCTGAAATGAGAAAAAATTGGCCCCCCACAATTTCTTTTTTATCCCCCCCCCCTTTTTCCCCCAAAAAAATTCTTTCCCTCAAGATATGGTCATAATCTCAATTCAAATTTCCAATGGAGTTAGCAACCATAATTACCCATTTAAATTTACCATAGTGCTAACTTAATCTATTTTATAATAGAATTAATAAAAATATAGTGTCAAATCTTTCATATGGATTTTTTTGTTAAAAAAAAAAGATGAAAACATTTGCAGATATTTTTACTGGTCTTCCTTTATAAATATGCATTTCTTTAAACATAATTTAAAAGCAGTGTAAGGGAAGTAACCAAAACGTTGTATTTGGATTACCTCCCTTACACTGTTTTAGATTATCTTTATTGTTCATTAACCATTACTTTATACATAATTTAAAAGCAGTGTAAGGGAGATAATTTCAATGATGTATTTGATTTATCTCCCTTACACTGCTTTAAATTATGTTTTGTACTAAAGTATTTGTCCATTAACCAGGACAACCTTGTTTTTCCCCCTTTTTTGCCCCTAATTCCTAAACGGTTTGAGCCATAACCCCCCAAAGCAAATCCTAACCATCCCTTTGTGGTATGGAAACTTGTAGTATAATTTCAGAGAGATCCATACACCGTTCCACAGTTATTGCCTGGAAACTAGAAAATGCTCATTTTTGGCCCCTTTTTGGCCCCTAATTCCTTAACTGTTGGTACCATAACCCCCAAAATCAATCCCAACCTTCCTTTTGTGGTATTTAACCTTATGGTCAAATTTCAAAAAGATCCATTCACTTAAACTAAAGTTAGAGTGCGAAAACCAATATGTATTCGGACGACGACGCCGGACGACGACGACGACGACGACGACGACGACGACGCCAACGTCATACCAATATACGACCACAAAATTTTTTTGCGGTCGTATAAAAAGAAAGAATTTGCAGCTGCCCCAAGAGCACATGGTATGCCCTTATTGTGCATATTGATATTGTTACAAAAATAACAAGAGGCTCTCAAGAGCATGAATCGCTCACCTGTAATTTTTTGCTTAAATCTTTTATCAATGATTATTTTTTCTTTTCAATATATATTAATGAGTGGCTTAAAAATGGCATTTAAATGTTCTTTGTATCTGTCCTATTTTCTTCAAAAGCAAAAAATGCATTTTACTCCTATGTTCCATTTTAGCCATAGTGGCTATGTTTCTTGATGTACAAGGAAATAAAATAAAAATTTATACTAGATTGGCTGAAATTGATTCAGCAGTTTCAAAGGAGAAGATTTTTAAAAGTAAGCAAACAAGATGAACAAATTGTTAAAAATTGACTATTAAGGGCAATAACTCCTTTAGTGGTCAATTGACAATTTTGATCATAGAAACTTATTTGTAGATCTTACTTTGCTGAACATTTTTGCTGTTTACAGTTTATCTTTATCTATAATAATATTATAATAATATTCAAGATAATAACCGAAAACTGCAAAATTTCCTTAAAATCATTAATTCAGGGGCAATAACCCAAAATCAGATACCCGATTTAGCTGATAATTTCAGGGCAGGTAGACCTTGACCTAATGAATACTTTAACATCTTGTCTGATTTGCTTTAAATGCTTTAGTTCTTCAGATATAAGTCAAAATCTGCATTTTACCCTATGTTCTATTTTTAGCCATGGCGGCCATGTTTTCTGAGAAACAGAAAATAAAACACAAACTTTATTCTAGATAACCTAAGAATCATTCAGCTTAAGTTTGGTTTAATTTGGTTCAGCAGTTTCAGAGGAGAAGATTTTTTAAAGTTCAAAAACATGATAAAACAAGAAATGATTGTAACAGGATGCTGTTACGAAGTCTCCCAAACGAAGCTCCCATAATTCGTAATTCCCAGAGTCGCCTGACATTGGGCAACGTCCAGTGAAAATTGGTTTGGTCCAGTAAAGTTATATGCATTAGTGATGCCTGGGGACTAACCCTGTATATCATTCAAATCATCTTGGCATGACAAACCAGAATATATATGGTTTAGGGGTGGGGATCTCGACCATTTACAAGATATTAGAACTTTCTCAAATGGCAGGGGGTCGGGATGACCCCTGGGGACTAACACTGTATATTATTCAAACCATCTTAGCATGACAAACCAGAATATATATGGTTTAGGGGTGGGGATCTTGACCACTTACAAGATATCAGAACTTTCTTTAATGGCATGGGGTGGGGGTGACCCCTAGGGACTAACCCTGTATTACATTTGATGTGCTTTATCATGACAAACCAGAATATATATGGTTTAGGGGTGGGGATCTAGACTATTTACAAGATATTAGAACCTTCTCAAATGGCAGGGGGTCGGGATGACCCCCGGGGACTAACCCTGTATATCATTCAAACCATCTTAGCATGACAAACCAAAATATATATGGTTTAGGGGTGGGGATCTTGACCACTTACAAGGTATTAGAACTTTCTTAAATGGCAGGGGGTGGGGGTGACCCCTGGGAACTAACCTTGTATTTCATTTAATGGGCTTTATCATTTAGAACATTTTCAATTAAAAAGATTGTGTTTATCACAAAAGGTTTTCAATTTATAATTATTTGAAAATTTCAAGAAATAAAATCCCATAGGGTTCTATAGTAAAACCCTCTTTTCTTTTTGCCCCTCAAAGTACCCCTTTATAAACCCCATTGCACAAACAAAACCCTGATTGCACCACTAGACATGTTAGTCTAACATATTGTGAAACCCTAAGTTAATCTGACAAGCGGTTTTGGAGAACGGGTGCGGACAAGTTCAAATTTAAAAGCGGCGGAAGTAGAAGAAGAAGAAGAAGAATAATAATAATAATAAGAACTGAGCTAAAACAATAAGTCTTCCCAAACTTCGTTTGGGAGACTTAACAAGTTGTGTAAAATTGTCCTCAAAGGGCAATAACTCCTTAAGGGGTCAATTGACAATTTTGGTCATATAAACTTATTTGTAGATCTTACTTTGCTGAACATTTTTGCTGTTTACAGTTTATCTTTATCTATAATATTCAAGATAACCAAAAACTGCAAAATTTCCTTAAAATTACCAATTTAGTGACAGCAACCCATCAAATTGGTTGTTAGATTCATCTGAAAATGTCAGGGCTGATAGAACTTGACCTAATGAACATTTTTATCCCTTGTCAGATTTGCTCTAAATGCTTAAGTTTTGAGATATAAGCCAATAAAATGCTCCGCTGGGTGCAGCTTAATACGACCGCAGAGGTCGAACCCTGAACTGTTGGGGCAAGTATGGACACAACATTCAAGCTTGATACAGCACTGAATTTGGATTGTGATTAAATATTTGACACAGCATAGGTTTCTGACACAGAATGAATGTGGTCTAAGAACTTAAATTTTTTTTAATTTACCTATTCAAACCATATCATTATTAATTGCTTTAATATATAAATCAGAAATAACCAATTTAAAATGAAAAATTTTAAAGAAAAAAAGGAAAAAAAGAATCCCCACTCAAAATTTTTTGAACCCCCTTATGATTCATCATCCCCAAACTCAATCCCAGCCTTCCCTTTGTGTTACAATGTATGGTGCCTTGCAGTACAATTTCAGAGAGACCATACACTTGAACACAAGTTATTGTCTGGAAACTAGAAAAATGCTTGTTTTTGGCCCCTTTTTGGCCCCAAATTCCTAAACACTTAGGGCAATTACCCCCAAACTCAAACCCAGCTTTCCCTTTGTGATATGGAACCTTGTTGTACAATTTCATAAAGATCCATACACTTACACACAAGTTATTGTCCTGAAACTACAAAAATGCTTGTTTTTTTGCCCCTTTTTTGCCCCTAATTCCTAAAATCTTGAGGCAATTACCCCATAAATCAATCGCAGCATTCCCTTTGTGGTATGGTACCTTGCAGTACAATTTCAGAGAGATCCTTACACTTGAACACAAGTTATTGTCTGGAAACTAGAAAAATGCTTATTTTTGGCCCCCTTTTGGTCCCTTATTCCTAAACATTTTGGGCAATTACCCCCAAACTCAATTCCAGCTTTCCCTTCGTGATATGGAACCTTGTAGTACAATTTAAGAAAGATCCATACACTAACACACAAGTTATTGTCCTGTAACTAGAAAAATGCTTGCTTTTTTGTCCCTTTTTGGCCCCTAATTCCTAAAATTTTGAGGCAATTACCCCCGAAATCAATCCCAGCCTTTCCTTTAGTGGTATGGTACCTTGCAGTACAATTTCAGAGAGATCCATACACTTGAACACAAGTTATTGTCTGGAAACTAGAAAAATGCTTATTTTTGGCCCCTTATTCCTAAACGTTTTGGGCAATTACCCCCAAACTCAATTCCAGCTTTCCCTTTGTGATATTGAACCTTGTAGTACAATTTCAGAAAGATCCATACACTTACACACAAGTCATTGTCATGAAACTAGAAAAATGCTTGGTTTTTGCCCCTTTTTTGGCCCCTAATTCCTAAAATTTTGAGGCAATTACCCCAAAAATCAATCCCAGCATTCCTTTAGTGATATGGAACCTTGTGGTACAATGTCAGAGAGATCCATACACTAACACACAAGTTATGTCTTGAAGTTACAAAAATGCTTATTTTTGGCCCCTTTTTGGCCCCTAATTTCTTAACTGTTGGTACCATAACCCCCAAAATCAATCCCCACCTTCCTTTCGTGGTATTGAACCTTGTGGTAAAATTTCATAGAGATCCATTCACCTAAACTAAAGTTAGAGTGCGAAAACCAATGTGTCTTCGGACGACGACGACAACGCCGACGCCGACGCCAACATCATACCAATATACGACCACTGCATTTTACCCCTATGTTCTATCTTTAGCCATGGCGGCCATGTTTTTTGACGAAACAGAAAATAAAACACAAACTTTATTTAGATACCCTAAGGATCATTCAGCTTAAGTTTGGTTGGAATTGGTTCAGCAGTTTAAGAGGAGAAGATGTTTGAAAAAGTTTACACCAGACGGACGACGACAACGGACGCCTAGTGATGGCAAAAGCTAAAAAATGGGATATAACGAGAAGCAAAAACTAGAGGCTCTCAAGAGCCTGTGTAGCTCACCTGTATTTACTGATGCTTTGGAAATCATGTAAAATAAGGTAAAAATCATAATTAATAGTATAAGATATTAGATATTATAATAATATCTAAGATAATAACAAAAACTGCAAATTTTTTGTAAAATTACTAACTCAGGGGCAGCAACCCAGCAGCAGGTTGTCGGATTCGTCTGAAAATTTCAGGGCAGATAAATCTTAATCTGATAAACATTTTTGCCACCTATCAGATTTGCTCTAAATGCTTTAGTTTCAGAGATATAAACCAAAAACTGCATTTTACCCCTATGTTCTATTTTTAACCAAGTCGGCCATGATGGTTGGAAGGCGGGGTCATCGGACAAAATTTTAGATACCCTAATAATGATGATGGCCAAGTATGGTTAAATTTGTCTCAGTAGTTTCAGAGAAGAAGATTTTTGTAAAAGATTACAAAAATTTACAAAAAATTGTTAAAAATTGACTATTAAGGGCAATAACTCCTAAAGGGGTCGACTGACAATTTTGGTCATGACAACTTATTTGTAGATCTTACTTTGCTGAACATTATTGCTGTTTACAGTTTATCTCTATCTATAATAATATTCAAGATAATAACCAAAAACTGCAAAATTTCCTTAAAATTACCAATTCAGTGGCAGCAACCCAACAACAGGTTGTCAGATTTGTCTGAAAATTTCAGGGCAGATAGATCTTGACCTGATAATCAGTTTTACCCTATGTCAGATTTACTCTAAATGCTGGTTTCAGAGATATAAGCCAAAATCTACATTTTACTCCTATGTTCTATTTTTAGCCATGGCGGCCATCTTGGTTGGTTGGCGGGGTCATCGGACACATTTTTAAAACAAGATACCCTAATGATGATTGTGGCCAAGTTTGGTTAAATTTGGCCCAGTGGTTTCAGAGGAGAAGATTTTTTTAAAAAGCTAACGACGACGGACGAAGACGACGACGGACGATGGACGCCAAGTGATGAGAAAAGCTCACTTGGCCCTTCGGGTCAGGTGAGCTAAAAATGGCCCTGTAGAAAATATGCATGAGGATATCCTTAAGTGTAGGAATATAGTGTTGAATGTGACTATTAAAAGTCAGATTAGAATGACAAACCAGAAGAGCCTACATTCACCAATCTAGCAACAGTATTAAGATTATGGTAATATAATCTAATCATACTAGAGCTAGTGCATGACATTTAAAAAATGCCTTTTATTTATATGATAGTGAAAGTCCCATAACTCTGGAATGACAAATCAGAATTTGCTAAAATCAAACAACCTGTCATGTTCATCAATTCCAACAATTATATTAAGTTTCCAGTAATCCAGCAAACTTAAGTTATGGTACAAAATGTGAAAAATTATCTAAAATCAAACAATTTTAAAAAGTTCTGTGACTCTGGTAGGACAAACCAGAAAATTCAAAAAATTGATCAATCCCAACAATTATGTAAAGTTTTAAGGAAATCAATCCAAACATACTTGCATTAGTTCTTGTTATGTCAAAAATTGCCTTAATTCAAAGGTTAAAGTCCTGTAACTCCAAAACAACAAAGCCAAAAACTTTCAAAATCAAAAGGGAGCTTTCTTTAGTTATTCCTAATGTTGTGTTCAAATCACAAGCAAATTTGAGTTATCATACTAAGTGTTAACAGATGGACAATTGCATGGACATTTGTATACCATTTTATGTTAGATCATCGACAGGCATATAATAAAAATAAGGAAAAACAATCAAATTTGCAATTCAATTCCTGTCCTCATTTTAATGTTGGGTAGACATTTTATATAACAATGCAGGTTTATATGAGAAATTCATCGGTGAAACTTTGTGTTGAATTTTCCAAACAATCTCTGCTATTATACTTGAGTTGTTCAGAATTTGAAAACAGTTTTACATGTTTTGTTATTTTACATGTTTTGTTATTTTACATGTTTTGTTATTTTACATGTTTTGTTATTTTAGACCAACAGTCAAAACAGATAAAACTAAGATAATCCTTGCATAAACAATTTGAACAGATTGTTCACAATGTCATACTTTCCCTTATTTAGAAAAAAAAATATACAAAAGGATTTTCGATTGTTTGTCATCAGAGTAGTGTGCTTGTTAAAATACTGTACACTTAAATTAAAGACATAAAAATATATTAAATAGCTATATATAACAGCAAAATTTTGCACAATTTCTGTTTCAGTTATTTACTTAAATCTACAAAATGCCAAATTTTTAGCAGGCTAGACAAAGATATGATCTACAGTGATTTTGAAACAAACTGTGTATGTTTCATTGATTCTTTATTTCTAACAGATACTTTTACACTTCATTAAAACAAATATGAGATCAGTCCAGTTAGATTGTAACTTTTAACCCAAATTGATGTGTATGACAAAAGTGGTAACATGTTATGGTGTGACTGAACAAGCATAGATCTGATATACTTACATCAGATGGTGCAGTTGTTCTTTGTGCTTGATCAATGGCTTGTGAGAAAAAATCACTAGAGATGATAGGTGGTCCTCCCTGAAATAATGTACAAATGTTTCACTGGTGCATTCTTAACTTTTCATTAAGGTTATACAACTTTTTGAGTGTGACATTTATTTATCACTTTTTAATCCCTTTTGCTTTCTTATCTCAAGGCATTGCAGGCAATCCACGTAACCATAAAGGAGACCATGGTTATGCATTTTGGTGTCGGTTCCTTTAACTGACAGTAACTCGTAGATTCATATGGTTTCTGTTAACTGACAGTAACTGGTACATCAAAATGGGTTCTGTTGACCAGTGATACCTTTGAGTTGTAAATTATCAGTGGACTTTAGTGTGAACTATAGTAACTATACTCTTTATTAATTCAACAACACCCTAATAAGAAAGTTTACTAGCACACATTTACCTATTAATACTGGATGTCAACATAACACCAAAACACTCAGAACAGAGACAGAATATATAAAATCTGTGGATATTGTCAAGCATCCTTAAAATTTGTTGGTTCTTTTCATGATTTTCTTTAAATAAAAACTTGAGATGAACATAAGATAAGTTATAGAACTGATTTATTCATCTTAAATATTTTGTATGCATATATTAGTTTCACCATCTGTGTGCACGTGCACACTAGTACACATGTTAACAACATGACTCTGTCCATTATTCGGCAAAAACCTTTTGAATTCAATCAGTCTTGAAATTATTTTGACACACTAAATCATTTACTGCTAAAATTATTTAGTTGAAATTCAATACATCATGAAAAACAAATTTAGAAAGATTAACTTACCCGGTATCCTATTTTTTTACCTGTCAGGTGAACAGGTATATCACAGTGACGTTTATGTCTTATTTGTAATTGTTTTAATGACTGGGTATGTAATAAGACGTTGTTTTTACATTTACTATTCATTTCACTTGAATAACTGGAAAAGTGTGCCCATGTTTAGGGAAACTGTCCTGTCAAAAAATTTGCCTAAACGTCAATATTTTTCTTTATTATATAAAATATTCTTTTGGTCCTGTTCAGTGTTATACTACCTCTACAAATATTGTAAGAAAAGATTTTGTCCTGCAATTATGACCCTTTTTGAAGCCTTGTTTCCATTTCTTATATGAGAATTCAAGAAGAATCTTGTAAAATTTTTAATATTAATTAACATTTTATAACATAGAGAATATGTTTAGAACATTTATTATAGGTAACAAATATATGAGTATTTCAGTATCCAGTAACTATTCCTAACAAGCTTGACATTTGAACATACATGTAATATATTCCTTATATAATACAGCAGAACCTCGTTGTGTCGAAAACTACGATGTGTCGTAGTAATTTGTCAATCCCTTGTAAAGTAATTTCTTATGTTACCTATTCATTTTCAAAAGAGATTAAAGCTGTGTAAACATTCTTGTTTGTATATCAGTTAAAATGAAATGTTTATGGTGACTGGTAATTAACACCTTTAGTGTGGAACTTTAGTGTGTTGAACATATTTCACCTGACATAGAAACAACTCTACAGCATAAAAACTCCCATTCATTGTTGATAGAATTCATTTGAACCAGTCATATTTGTGAAGTTTAGAAACAAGATCTATCTTAACCCAAATTAACAGTTTCTACAAATAATACCTATATTAACACTTTATACTTTGTGACACTAACTTTTCAATTTTTGTATATATACAAACCTTGGATGACTCTAAATTTTGGTATCCATAAGTACTTGTAAACTGATTTTTGAAAAACAATTTGAAATAATATTATAAAATACCTGTGGTTGTGGACTGGTGTCTGGTTGAGATGGGCCTCCTGCTGAGGCTAAGGCAGCTGCTAACTGTGCTGGTGTTATTGCTGATCTTGGAGCCTATAAAAAATATAATAGTTGCCAGTCACCTATTTAATTACAAAAACCTAGCGTATTTGCCATGCAAGTTTTAATCAAAACAAATGGCAATAAAACCTGTATTTCTAAAAGCACATTTTTGCCTTGAGGAAAGATTTTTACATTTTCATAAGCTTGTAAATTCAACCAGTGTTGGGTTGGCATTCACAATTTTTATTTTATTTTCCCCCAGCTTACTTTACATGGATAGCTGTGATAAAATTTAAATACCACCCTTACAGCAGGTTAAACAATTGTAGGACACTTACTATCAGATAGTGGAGGCCTTATGCGACTTCTGGCGCGGAGAGAATTATGGTAAAGGTAAGGTTACTACATGTATCAGATATGAGCTCAACATGCATAAACTTATAAAATGTGAAATATAGGTCAAAGTAACCTTCTTTTTGTTGGAGGTTGACATTTCCTGAGCTGCATCCTCACACTAAGTTACAGGTCGCTCAGTATATGAAATTACTAAACTTGAATGTGAACTTTTACTAAGTAAAGATGTTTTAAAAATTCTTCCAAGCAACTTAACCATGAAATATTGGTAATTCTTTTTTGCATTCTTTTACAACTTATCTAGACGTTGGTCAATCTATTATATGGCGTGAAGTTGAAGGACAGAAGTTCCTAGTCTATTTTGTGGTTCTCCCCACATAAAACACTTACAGAACTTCCTTGTCTATTTTGTGGTGCTTCCAACAATTTCCTGGTCTATTTTGGGGTACTCCCCACATTACAACACTTACAGAAGTTTCTGGTCTATTTTGTGGTTCTACCCACATAAAACACTTACAGAAGTTCCTTGCCTTTTTTGTGGTTCTCCCCACATAAAACACTTACAGAATTTCCTCGTCTACTTTGTGGTTCTCCCAACATAAAACACTTACAGAAATTCTTGGTCGATTTTGGGGTTCTCCCCACATAAAACACTTACAGAAGTTCCTAGTCTATTTTGTGGTTCTCCCAACAAGTTCCTGGTCTATTTTGGGGTTCTCACCACATTAAACACTTACAAAAGTTTCTGGTCTATTTTTTTGGTTCTACCAACACAAAACAATAACAGAAGTTCCATATCTTTTTTGTGGTTCTCCCCCAATTAAAACACTTACAGAAGTTCCTTGTCTATTTTGTGGTTCTCCCAAAAAAAACAATTACAGAATTTCCTTGCCTATTTTGTTGTTCTCCCCACAATAAACACTTACAGAAGTTTCTCGTCTATTTTATGGTTCTCCCTACATTAAACACTTACAGAATTTCCTTGTCTATTTTTTGGATCTCCCCACATAAAACACTTACAGAAGTTCCTGGTCTATTTTGTGGTTTTTCCCACATAAAACACTTACAGAAGTTCCTGGTCTATTTTGTGGTTCTCCCCACATAAAACACTTACAGAAGTTCCTGGTCTATTTTTTGGATCTCCCCACATAAAACACTTACAGAAGTTCCTGGTCTATTTTGTGGATCTCCCCACATAAAACACTTACAGAAGTTCCTGGTCTATTTTGTGGTTCTCCCCACATAAAACACTTACAGAAGTTCCTGGTCTATTTTGTGGTTCTCCCCACATAAAACACTTACAGAAGTTCCTGGTCTTTTTTTTGGATCTCCCCTCATAAAACACTTACAGAAGTTCCTGGTCTATTTTGTGGATCTCCCCACATAAAACACTTACAGAAGTTCCTGGTCTATTTTGTGGTTCTCCCCACATAAAACACTTACAGAAGTTTCTGGTCTATTTTGTGGTTCTCCCCACATAAAACACTTACAGAAGTTCCTGGTCTATTTTTTGGATCTCCCCACATAAAACACTTACAGAAGTTCCTGGTCTATTTTGTGGATCTCCCCACATAAAACACTTACAGAAGTTCCTGGTCTATTTTGTGGTTCTCCCCACATAAAACACTTACAGAAGTTCCTGGTCTATTTTGTGGTTCCATATCTTCATCATCTGACATTTGTTCAAATGAGTAAGCACCTGGAAATAATCAAAATAGTAAGCCCTTGGAAATTACAAATCAATTACACAATCAATTCTAGAAAATAACATTAGGTCTGATACAGAAAAGGCAAGCTTATTGTAATGATTTTATCATGGATCAAAAGTTGCATTTTGATCTCAATGTATTGAGTTTACACAATTACATCTATATTCAAGTAGTAGTTTTAGGGAGAAATAGACACTACAAGTTTTACCATCACAATTATGATCTGATTATTAGTAAACACATTCATTGCTCAAGATTAAAGTATATCTACCGTACTAGAATCATTATTCAAATGGTACCTCTTAACTCCAGAATGGAATTTTCCTAAGAATCCACAGACCCTTTGAAACCGACAAATTCTATTCACCTCCTAGAAGATAAAGGTTACCTAGTCATTTTTGGCAACCTTTATGGGTATGCTTTGTATGTTTAATACTATAGAAAAGAAACAGGGACTTTTATCCAGATAATTGAATTATTATCTATTTCAGAAAATGAGAATGTTATAGATACTAAGACAGCAGGTTCCCAGACCAAGTGAGCTAAAAATGAAAACAAATACCAGGAGCTAATCTTTCTGCACCAGCCTCCATCTTAGAGCCTTCTTCACAGACTGCTGCTGCTACCATCATTGCTGCTTGTCCAAAAGCTGGATGTTTCTCTAATATTCTGTGAAATATATTTTAAAACAATTTTTTCAAATCTGATTAAATAATAAAAATCAATTTCTTGCACAAGTGAAGATTGTGTCATTATTTTTCTTACTTTTTGTTTTCTACCTTCCAATATTTAGGCCAGTTCATTCTAGGGATTTTTTGTTTGCTTTTACAGACATTATATTTTTACAGAGCAAATTTAAATGAAAAATTTTAGTTCTGTGAACTGTATTGACCTTATATCACAATTAAACATGAATAGAAGAAGTACAACAATCCACCTGATGAACCAAAATTTGCAGTAAGGTAGTGTAATATTAGATAAAAATACTATAAGCAACCATAAATAATTGGTGAAGGTGCTGAAATTAGGAAATGTTGAGGCAAATAATGGAATTTATATAATAGTCTTTTTTTAAATGACTAAATTCATATGACTTTATCTTATGCTAGTAGCTTTTTTTCAAGATTTTTTTTTTCTTTTTCTTTAAATGTTTTTATGTTGAGATCACTCAGATATGTTTTTATAAAATATTGTACAGTAAATAAATTATCTATGTTGTTATGCAACAAGAAAATGACTGAGGTGATTTAATTTTTTTTCTTTTCTGATGGAATTTTGTAAGATCTAGTTGCTCATAATTTCTTTTGAAATTCTTTCTATTAATTATCTATCAAGTCATATAACAGTGCTTATTTCATATACAATTCATACAAAATATGAAAGTTGTGCACAACCTCTACCTAGCTTGAAAAAAAGCATGGTGACCTTTTCGTTATGTATATCTTTTTATTATGTATATCTACGAAAATAATCAGAAATGATCTAAATTTTGACATATCTTTTAAGTGTCATTTTTTTGTTCATACTCCTATTCTACCTTAAACATAAATAACTGATTTCAATTTACAGAACTCACTGTCTGATATTTCCTGGATGTGCTAGAATAGCTAACAAAGCCCTGTCTTGAAGCATAGCTGTAACAAAAAAAATATGATTTTTTTTTAATAATTGTTGCTTTTTAACTTTGAGCAGATATTAGAATATATTTCATGAAATTATAATGTTTGATTTTATGACATGTTAAGTATAGTCCTTTTGACTTCTATAAATCTTCAGAAAATAATTCTTAAAAATTTATTTTTTTTCTTGATGTATGTTAATGTATGATATATACGAACTCTGACTATGAATATCATAATTTTAGGCTAATAATCAAAAAAGTTACCCATTAGGTCTCTATGTTACTCCTTTTTTTTTATATAAAATACTTGATGGAGTAAGTATGAATAGTGTAACAGCCTTCCATTCATATATACTTATATATCATACATTAACATACATCAAGAAAAAAAATGTTTATTTGCAGAAATGAAGTTTTAAAGAATTATTTTCTGAAGATTTAAAGAAGTCAAACGGACTATATGTCATTTTCAAGTCAGAATTTCTTTAAATGATTTGAGCATATTTTAGTATAATTCTTTTATGTATAGTGTTATAAGGTATATTGACAGAGGTTAACTTAAAATAGATCTACCAATAGCCACTGGGTCCTTCTCTAAGCCTGGAGAAGCTGCAATAACATTTTCTAGTGTCTCTGGATTGTTCACCATTCTTTCTACCTACAAAATATATATCAAATAGAACAGATCAAAGGAAACAAGGTATATAGACACATTTTACTCTGATGTGTTATTAAGTTGCTTTGTAATTGATGTATATCTTAAATTTCCTTTCATTCCTATTAAACAGAGACAACAAATTTGGAAATTTAAACTTGTCACCAGCTTTTAATCTGTAACAAAAAATCTGCTACCTTTAAAATCCATTTCTAACTATCAGAAATCATATTCCAAATATGAAAACTTGAATCATTATGCAGAAAATTTAAATATTATGGATTTTTTAGCATACTCAACAAATGATAATGGCTGTTTTACTGTAAATTGGATTCAATATGATTCTTTCAGGCTTTTGATTAAAGTAAACTCGAGCTATCTCACAGAATCAACCAATTCTCCTTGTTTTGAAGCACATAAATCCTACATGAAGCAAAAAATGTTTCAACTTCTTCATTACTGAATTTCAAATGATACCAGTGCTTGATACTTTTTTCTCCAAAATATTCTGACTTTTGTTTTGAAGGTAAGCAAAACTTATCACCAGTTAACTGTAAATTTTGCAATTAAGGCAAAACTCCTAAACAAGCAGAAAGCTGTACTGCTAAAAATTTATCTTGACCAGTATTTTGGTGTTAAAAGAAAGGATGTTTTTTATGATCCTGGACAAATACAATGATTACATAATAAACTTACTATAGCCGAATAATCTTGTGTCACCAATGCTGCTCTAACTGTTTGTGTTAGCTGTCTAACATCTACATCTGCCATCATATCTATGAAAATAAGTTATGTTTACTTACTTTATTCATGTTAGAAAATTGTTTTTAATTGCAAATATAATTATATGTTTCTATATTTTTCTATGATATTATAATAGTATAAATTCTGGCTTTAACTACGCGAGTATGATAGATATTACACCTCCTTCCATTTTCCAATAAAACAAAAAAAAGAAAATATAGATGTAAACAAGAGGCTCTCAAGAGCCTGAATCGCTCATCTGTAATTTTTTGCTTAAATCTTTCATCAATGATTTTTTTGCTTTTTAATATATATTAATGAGTGGCTTAAAAATTCCATTGAGATGTTCTTTTTATCTGTCATATTTTTTTCAAAAGCAAAGAAATACATTTTACCCCTATGTTCCATTTTAGCCATAGTGGCTGTTTCTTGACGTACAAGAAAATAAAATACAAAATTTATACTAGATACTCTGAAACTCATTCAGTCCAAGTTTGGCTGAAATTGATTCAGCAGTTTCAAAGGAGAAGATTTTTTAAAGTAAGCAAACTAGACGAACAAATTGTGAAAAATTGTCTTAAAAGGCCAATAACTCCTTAAGGACACATTTGACAATTTTGGTCAGTTTTAACTTATTTGTAGATCTTACTTTGCTGAACATTTTTGCTGTTCACAGTTTATATTTATCATTAATAATATTCAAGATAATGACCAATAAAATGCTTAGCTGGGGCGCAGCTTGATACGACCGCAGAGGTCGAACCCTGAACAGTTGGGGCAAGTATGGACACAACATTCAAGCTTGATACAGCTCTGAATTTGGATTGTTATTAAATATTTGACACAGCATAGGTTTCTGACACAGAAAGAATGTGGTCTAAGAACTTGAATTTTTTTTAATTTACCTATTATGGTCCAATGTCCAAAATCAAAATACATGGTTAGATTCAGCATATCAAAGAACCCCATATATTCAATTTTTGTTAAAATCAAACAAAGTTTAATTTTGGACCCCAACTTGGACAAACTTGAAAACTGGGCCCATAATCAAAAATTTAAACACATGTTTAGATTCAGCATATCAAAGAACCCCAAGAATTCAATTTTTGCTAAAATCAAACTAAGATTAATTTTGGACCCTTTGGACCTTAATGTAGACCAATTTAAAAACAGGACTTAAAATTAAAAATCTAAATACACAGTTAAATTTGGAATATCAAAGAACCCAAATAATTCAATTTTTGATGAAATCAAACAAAGTTTAATTTTGGACCCTTTTGACCTCAATATGAACCAATTTGATAGCGGGGCCCACAAATAAAAAATCTAAATTCATGGTTAGATTCAGCATATCAAAGAACCCCATATATTCAATTTTTGTTGAAATCAATCAATTTTAATTTTGGACCACAATTTGGACCAACTTGAAAACTAGGCCCATAATCAAAAATCTAAACACATGTTTAGATTCAGCATATCAAAGAACCCCAAGAATTCAATTTTTGTTAAAATCAAACTAAGTTTAATTTTGGACCCTTTGGACCTCAATGAAGACCAATTTAAAAAACAGGACCCAAAATTAAAAATCTAAATACACGGTTAGATTTGGCATATCAAAGAACCCCAATAATTCAATTTTTGATGAAATCAAACAAAGTTTAATTTTGGACCCTTTTGACCTCAATATGAACCAATTTGATAACGGGGTCCACAAATAAAAAATCTAAATACATGGTTAGGATCAGCATATCAAAGAACCCCATTTATTCAATTTTTGTTGAAATCAAACAAAGTTTAATTTTGGACCCCAATTTGGACCAACTTGAAATCTGGGCCAAAAATCAAAAATCTAAATACATGTTTAGATTCAGCATATCAAAGAACCTCATACATGTATATTCAATTTTTGCTAAAATCAAACAAACAAAGTTTAATTTTGGACCCTTTGGACCTTAATGTAGACCAATTTGAAAACTGGACACAAAATTAAAAATCTAAATACACTGTTAGATTCGGCATAACAAATAAATAAATGTGATCAAAGATTTTACAAATCTAATGCGCCATACTGTGCAATTAAAGATTACTTCTTGAAATGATTCAATATTTGAAATTTGAAAAAAAAATAATATTTGAAGAATAATTCTTTTTAATTTCTGAAATCTGAAATGAGAAAAAATTGACCCCCCACAATTTCTTTTTATCCCCCCCCCCCCTTTTCCCCCCAAAAAATTCTTTCCCTCAAGATATGGTCATAATCTCAATTCAAATTTCCAATGGAGTTGGCAACCATAATTACCCATTTAAATTTACCATAGTGCTAACTTAATCTATTTTATAATAGAATTAAAAATATAGTGTCAAATCTTTCATATGGATTTTTTTGTAAAAAAAAAAGATGCAACATTTGCAGATATTTTTACTGGTCTTCCTTTATAAATATGCATTTCTTTAAACATAATTTAAAAGCAGTGTAAGGGAAGTAACCAAAACGTTGTATTTGGATTACCTCCCTTACACTGTTTTAAATTATCTTTATTGTTCATTAACCATTACTTTATACATAATTTAAAAGCAGTGTAAGGGAGATAATTTCAATGATGTATTTGATTTATCTCCCTTACACTGCTTTAAATTATGTTTTGTACTAAAGTATTTGTCCATTAACCAGGACAACCTTGTTTTTCCCCCTTTTTTGCCCCTAATTCCTAAACGGTTTGAGCCATAACCCCCCAAAGCAAATCCTAACCATCCCTTTGTGGTATGGAAACTTGTAGTATAATTTCAGAGAGATCCATACACCGTTCCACAGTTATTGTCTGGAAACTAGAAAATGCTTATTTTTGGCCCCTTTTTGGCCCCTAATTCCTTAACTGTTGGTAACATAACCCCCAAAATCAATCCCAACCTTCCTTTTGTGGTATTTAATCTTATGGTCAAATTTCAAAAAGATCCATTCACTTAAACTAAAGTTAGAGTGCGAAAACCAATGTGTCTTCGGACGACGACGACGACGCCAACGTCATACCAATATACGACCACAAAATTTTTTTGCGGTCGTATAAAAACTGCAAAATTCCTTAAAATTACCAATTTAGTGACAGCAACCCAACAATGGACTGTTAGATTCGTTTGAAAATTTCATGGCTGATAGAAATTGGCCTAATGAACATTTTAACCTCACATCAGATTTGCTCTAATTGCTTAAGTGTTTGAGATATATTAGCCAAAAACTGCATTTTACTCCTATGTTCTAATTTTAGCCATGGCGGCTATGTTTTTTGACGAAACAGTAAATAAAACACAATCTTTATTCTAGATACCCTAAGCATCATTCAGCATAAGTTTGGTTGGAATTGGTTCAGTGGTTTCAGAGGAGAAGATTTTTTAAAGTTAGAAAACATGATAAACTAATTGTGTAAAATTGTCCTTTAGGGCATTAGCTCTTTAAGGGGTCAATTGACAATTTTGGTCATATAAGCTTATTTGTAGATCTTACTTTGCTGAACATATTTGCTGTTAACAGTTTATCTTTAACATTAATACTATTCAAGATAATAACCAACAAAATGCTCCGCAGGGCGCAGCTTGATACGACCACAGAGGTTGAACCCTGAACAGTTGGGGCAAGTATGGACACAACATTCAAGCTTGATACAGCTCTGAATTTGGATTGTGATTAAATATTTGACACAGCATAGGTTTCTGACACAGAATGAATGTGGTCTAAGAACTTAAAAATTTTAAATTGGACATTCACCTATTATGGTCCAATATCCAAAATCTAAATACATGGTTAGATTCAGCATATTAATGAACCCCCAAGAATTCAATTTTTGATGAAATCAAACAAAGTTTAATTTTGGACCCTTTTGACCTCAATGTGGACAAAGTTGATAACAGGGCCCAAAAATCAAAAATCTAAATACATGGTTAGATTCAGCATATCAAAGAACCCCATATATTCAATTTTTGTTGAAATCAAACAAAGTTTAATTTTGGACCCCGATTTGGACCAACTTGAAAACTGGGCCCATAATCAAAAATCTAAATACATGTTTAGATTCAGCATTCAAAGAACCCTAAGAATTCAATTTTTGTTAAAATCAAACAAAGTTTAATTTTGGACCCTTTGGACCTTAATGTAGACCAATCTGAAAACGGAACCAAAAATTAAGAATCTAAATACACGGTTAGATTCAGCATATCAAAGAACCCCAATAATTCAATTTCTGTTGAAATCAAACAAAGTTTAATTTTGGACCCCGATTTGGACCAACTTGAAAACTGGGCCCATAATCAAAAATCTAAATACATGGTTAGATTCAGCATATCAAAGAACCCCATATATTCAATTTTTGTTGAAATCAAACAAAGTTTAATTTTGGACCCCGATTTGGACCAACTTGAAAACTGGGCTCATAATCAAAAATTTAAATACATGGTTAGATTCAGCATATCAAAGAACCCCATACATTCAATTTTTGTTGAAATCAAACAAAGTTTAATTTTGGACCCTTTTGACCTCAATGTGGACAAAGTTGATAACGGGGCCCAAAAATCAAAAATCTAAATACATGGTTAGATTCAGCATATCAAAGAACCCCATATATTCAATTTTTGTTGAAATCAAACAAAGTTTAATTTTGGACCCCGATTTGGACCAACTTGAAAACTGGGCCCATAATCAAAAATCTAAATACATGGTTAGATTCAGCATATCAAAGAACCCCATATATTCAATTTTTGTTGAAATCAAACAAAGTTTAATTTTGGACCCCGATTTGGACCAACTTGAAAACTGGGCCCATAATCAAAAATCTAAATACATGGTTAGATTCAGCATATCAAAGAACCCCATATATTCAATTTTTGTTGAAATCAAACAAAGTTTAATTTTGGACCCCGATTTGGACCAACTTGAAAACTGGGCTCATAATCAAAAATCTAAATACATGGTTAGATTCAGCATATCAAAGAACCCCATACATTCAATTTTTGTTGAAATCAAACAAAGTTTAATTTTGGACCCTTTTGACCTCAATGTGGACAAAGTTGATAACGGGGCCCAAAAATCAAAAATCTAAATACATGGTTAGATTCAGCATATCAAAGAACCCCATATATTCAATTTTTGTTGAAATCAAACAAAGTTTAATTTTGGACCCCGATTTGGACCAACTTGAAAACTGGGCCCATAATCAAAAATCTAAATACATGGTTAGATTCAGCATATCAAAGAACCCCATATATTCAATTTTTGTTGAAATCAAACAAAGTTTAATTTTGGACCCCGATTTGGACCAACTTGAAAACTGGGCCCATAATCAAAAATCTAAATACATGTTTAGATTCAGCATATCAGAGAACCCTAAGAATTCAATTTTTGTTAAAATCAAACAAAGTTTAATTTTGGACCCTTTGGACCTTAATGTAGACCAATTTGAAAACGGAACCAAAAATTAAGAATCTAAATACACGGTTAGATTCGGCATATCAAAGAACCCCAATAATTCAATTTCTGATGAAATCAAACAAAGTTAAATTTTGGACCCTTTGGACCTCAATGTGGACCAATTTAAAAACGGGGCCCAAAATCCAAAAACTTAATACACGGTTAGATTCAGCATATTAAAGAACCCCAAGAATTCAAGAATAAAACCCTATTGAAATTGATCAAGAAATAAGCAATTTATACGAAGTATCTTCTTTTGCACAATACTGTGCAATTGAATATTTCTTGCTATTGCGCAATACTGTACAATTGACAATTTCTTGCTATTGCGCAATATTGTGCTATTGGATATTTCTTGCTATTGCGCAATACTGTGCAATTGGAGATTTCTTGCTATTGTGCAATACTGTGCAATTGAACATTTCTTGCTAATGTGCAATACTGTGCAATTGAAAATTTCTTGCTATTGCACAATACTTATTATATAATAATTTACACATTCTGTTTGGTGTGTATCTCCTACCATATCATTATTATTTGCTTTTAAATATAAATCAGAAATAACCAACTTAAAATGGAAAATTTTAAAAGAAAAAAAAAGGAAAAAAAGAAAAAAAAAGAAAAAAAAAAAAAATCCCTGCCCCCCCCAAAAAATTTTTTGAACCCCCTTATGATTCATCACCCCCAAACTCAATCCCAGCCTTCCCTTTGTGGTATGGTACCTTGCAGTACAATTTCAGAGAGATCCATACACTTGAACACAAGTTATTGTCTGGAAACTAGAAAAATGCTTATTTTTGGCCCCTTTTTGGCCCCCAATTCCTAAACGTTTCGGGCAATTACCCCCAAACTCAATTCCAGCTTTCCCTTTGTGATATGGAACCTTGTAGTACAATTTCAGAAATATCCAAACACTTACACACAAGTTATTGTCATGAAACTAGAAAAATGCTTGTTTTTTGCCCCTTTTGTGGCCCCTAATTCCTAAAATGTTGAGGCAATTACCCCCAAAATCAATAACAGCCTTCCCTTTGTGATATGGAACCTTGTGGTACAATGTCAGAGAGATCCATACACTTACACAGAAGTTATTGTCTGGAAGTTACAAAAATGCTTATTTTTGGCCCCTTTTTCCTTAACTGTTGGTACCATAACCCCCAAAATCAATCCCAACCTTCCTTTCGTGGTATAGAACCTTATGGTAAAATTTCATGGAGATCCATTCACTTAAACTAAAGTTAGAGTGCGAAAACCAATGTGTCTTCGGACGACGCCAACGTCATACCAATATACGACCAAAAAATTTTTAATTTTTGCGGTCGTATAAAAACTGCAAAATTTCCTTAAAATTACCAATTTAGTGGCAGCAACCCAACAATGGGTTGTTAGATTCATCTGAAAATTTCAGGGCTGATAGAACTTTACCTTATGAACACTTTTATTCCTTGTCAGATTTGCTCTAACTACTTTGGTTTTTGAGATATAAGCCAAAAACTGCATTTTACCCCTATGTTCTATTTTTAGCCATGGCGTACATGTTTTTTGATGAAACAAAAAATAAAACACAAACTTTATTCTAGATACCCTAAAGATCATTTAGCTTAAGTTTGGTTGGAATTGGTTCAGTAGTTTCAGAGGAGAAGATGCTTGAAATAGTTTACACCAGACGGACGACGCCGACGGACGCCAAGTGATGGCTAAAGAAAGGTGAGCTTAAAACACATGTTATAAGATTATTCTACTGCTTTAATAGATTTAAATATGCTGTGAAGTAAATCTACAAAATTTTGAAGCATTGAACATTTGACAATAATTCAATTTACTTTTTTACACTTCTACTAGTATGCAATTCTTATCAACATTAAATATCTTCTACCCTTTGTATATAATGATATAATCTACACATGTTATGTAATGATATATTCTACAAATGTTATGTCATGATATATTCTACACACGTTATGTAATGATATATTCTACACATGTTATATAATGATATATTCTACACTTGTTATGTAATGATATATTCTACACATGTTATATAATGATATATTCTACACATGTTATGTAATGATATATTCTACACATGTTATATAATGATATATTCTACACATGTTATGTAATGATATATTCTACACATGTTATGTAATGATATATTCTACACTTTGCATGAAATGATATAATCTATGCATTTTAAGTAATGTTATAACAAAAATTTACCCTGTGAGTCATCTTTCTCTGCAACAAATTTCTTTAATGCAAAAACTGTAGCACCAGCTTTTAAACCAGCACCCTCTAATGGTTGATTGTCTTGTAATTTTTTACCACAGTAAATTAATTCTGTAAAATCAAACAAACAGATAATGAGAAATTTCATAAAGTATGTGTATCCGGGATCTTTTAAGGATGTTTGCTTTACTGATTATTAACTTTCCTTATTTGTTTGTTTGTGCTTTTCTGATTTTTAACTTTCCCTGTAACATGGTTATAATGAACCTGTAAGATAAGAAAATCATTATTTCAGAATCAAAAGGTCCAAAACAGGATAAACAATTATGACTTCTAGTAAGGCTATTTTATTTCTTTACAAACCAAACTCCATAAAATTTGATGGACCTGATCAGATTTCCTAACATTTAATTTATGTTATCCTGGTATTCAGGTGAGTCAAATTTTACGGATATTGGTTTAAAGATTTATTTTATACTCTAGGAAGTGAGGATTTTGGGAAATAGTTTTTTTTTTTAAATGGGTCATCTTCATCTCGGCTGGAATTTTAACTAAATTAATCATAAATTTTGGATATTTTGAGAAATATTTTGCCCCATTAGGCAAAGAGAAAGCAGTTTGTATATGTGTAAACATTTCTAGCTATCAGAAAAAACTTCATGGTAAAAATATTTGAATCTCAAAGTTGAGAGCAAAATTTGTTTTGTGTCCACGTATAAAAATTGCTTGGTGCTTTGTACAAAAATGTTGTATATTGTCATACTTATTAGGACTACAATTCACAGTGTCAGCATCTAAAGGATTGGGGTAATTTTATTACCCCAAAATGATAATGACATCATGAAATATCAATTGTTGAGGACGCTTTAAGCCAATCACAAAGTTTCTGTGTACGCTTTTGAAAATATTACCCAAAATTCATTAGATTCTGAAACTGCGAATTCTTTAAGGGTTAGTACGGTGCAATCCAGTGTATCCACGCACCTAAGATGTTTGGTTTCACTTCGGTAAACTCATAAAAACAAAAATCAGATAAAAAATTGTGAAAAAATTCATAACATACTGTAAGCCACCCGAGAGTATCCTGTCCTATACTGGGCAGTTTACATACGAACACTCATAAAATGCAGTATCTGCTCCCCGGAGCACCTCAGTTTGTGTTTAAATATAGTTCCTCTGTTTGGTTAATGTATGTGTATTAAACGGCTTCCTTTGTATTTATTTGTTACTGTGCTATTTGTGTTGCTAACGGCTTTCCATAGTTTTTAATTTCGAACGAGCGTCCTCCAGCTCAAGTTGTTTTACCAGTGTAAATGCAAATACTTTTTGAATGTATCCAAGTTTGATAAAATAAAGTGATCTTTTCAATGCTAACAGTTTTATTTGCTGAACTGTTAAAAAAAATCATATAACATTATATGATTTTATATAAATAAACAATAGCGTTCAAGTGTACTGAATAATAAATCCTAAAATACATATATTTGTGGTGTCCGACGTGGTGGGAGATAGCTTACTGTACAAAAGACGGCTATTTAAACTTCATTATGTTATCCTAATTCTCACCTAAAGGTTATTACTGCTTTATTTGGAAATTTATTGTTTTCTAGGTTCAAACTTGCCGCCAGCAAAACTTTGGGCTATCTGCCATTACTGAATGCTCACGCGTTTATATACTAAATTGTAAGTGTCACGTGACATACTAATCCAATGGTTACTTGTCCTTTCCGGGTAGCCGGAACTATACAAAATTACGATATTGAAAAACATAGAATTGAAATCATCTTGAGTTGTCCTATGATTGTCCTTATACATAAAATATTAAAACAAAGCTATAGCATCTAAAATATCGATAAAGAAGCTTGAAATAAACAATCGGACACCACTGCGCGCGCATTGATTTAGCAGACGATCTGCGTAAGAACATACAAAGTAAATAACATATAACATAGTTCATTACAACCATCTAAATATTTACAATATATTTGTGTCCGGCAGGGTATACTTATAAAATATTAAATGTGTGGTATTAAAAATGCAATATTAGATCAATTGATCAGGGGACGAATTTGTATCAAAAGAGATAAAATCAACGTTTCATTCCCCACAAAATGGCAGACGGCAAAATCGCCGGTCAGTAAACAATTGCAGTTAAAGTATTTCCCTATGTATACCAGGCATATCAGACGTTTAAATATGAATATTTGGTTACCAGAAATGATCCTTAATACGGGAATTACATGATATATAGCATGAAGAAGGTAATCCATGAGTAATTACATACATTCCCTGCCGTAACACTTGTACACAAAAAATGTAAACAATGATAAAATCATTTCAAATTCCAGAGCTTTCACATAAAATCAGTTGCTTTACTGGATATATATCACCTTTGTACCAACATATGTACACACCTTACTTGTAAAACTATGTTTTAGCTAATGAAATGCCTCCCCCTGTAATTTATTGGCAAAAAGTGAAACTTTGGCCTGTGAAATCCATAAAAAAATAGTAAATTAATGCCATATCTTTGATTTCAAATGTAAAATGTTTCTCTAGCTCGCTGCAAGCCAAGTTACTATGCGCAAGAACACAACCGTTAAGTTTAAAAGATAATATTTGGTAAAAACTTGAATTTTGACTTGTGATCATAGTAATAAGTATAGTGGATTACTGCCACAATTGTAAAAAATCATTATAAAATATGTGTCAGTCTTGCCACAAATTAAGTATTTACTTATAAATTACACCGCACAATTTAATACCTATTTGTTTCAGTATAACATTCACCAGTACCTTACACTTCCCCCACCTTTAAAGACAATGAATTCTCCTGAATTGAAAATTTTAGCACATAATTATTATGAAGTTTGAGATCTAAAATGTTAGTGTTCAATGTCTTCTCCGAGTCTCAAGGGAATATCAAGAGCATCTATTCTCTTTATCACATCGTCTGTGGAGTTATCTCTCTCCTTCACTGCAGTTTCTAACATCTTTAATGTTTGTACAGTTGATGTGTCTTCTTTGTCACTCTTTATTATATAAGCCAAAGCTTGATATAAATAAAACCGAGATTTGGTTGCCATTGTGTTTTCTTCACTTCCTGTCGGTGTTTTTGTGCCTGGTAATGCTAAAAAGTGATACTTGAGTAGCAACTCTTCCTTTGTGAATTGTAATTGCTTTCCCGAGTTCAACTCCAGAGCTATACTGGCATACTCCCAATTAAAATACTTTTGCTCTGGAGTCATCTTTTTCCAATTTTTAGGTGGCCAACTAACAACTGCTGGGATGGTAATCAGTGGGATGACTTCTTCTTGATTCCACTCCCTTCTCCCAGCTGGGAAAAGTGGCATGCCACCTTTCCTCAGAAGTGTCCTTGCCCGTTCACTTGCGGTAATGTTGCCGTTTAGAGTTGTACAATCTGTGCCCCGATCTTCTGATGCTTCCAGTTCCTTTCTTTTACTTTCTTCATTGTGTTTTTCTTCTTGTATCCTCTTTTCCTCCTTCAACCTTTCTTCTTCGTCCTGTTTCTGTTTTTCCTGCTTCCTTTGTTCTTCCTCCTTCCGTCTGATTTCCTCCTCCTGTTTCTGTTTTTCCTTTCTCTTTAGTTCTGCCTCCTTTAGTCTGACTTCCTCGTCCTGTTTTCGTTTTTCCTGCTTCTTTTGTTCTTCCTCCTTCAGTCTAATTTCCTCCTGTTTCTGTTCTTCCCTTCTCTTTTGTTCTTCCTCCTTTAGTCTCATTTCCTCATCCTGTTTTTGTTTTTCCTGCTTCCTTTGTTCTTCTTCCTTCCGTCTGATTTCCTCCTCCTGTTTTTGTTTTTCCTTTCTCTTTAGTTCTGCCTCCTTTAGTCTGACTTCCTCGTCCTGTTTTCGTTTTTCCTGCTTCTTTTGTTCTTCCTCCTTCAGTCTAATTTCCTCCTGTTTCTGTTCTTCCCTTCTCTTTTGTTCTTCCTCCTGTAGTCTCATTTCCTCATCCTGTTTTTGTTTTTCCTGCTTCCTTAGTTCTTCCTCTTTAAGTCTGATTTCCTCGTCCTGTTCCTTGTCACCCTTTCCTTGCTTTATTTTCTTAGCCTTCTGTTCCTGGTGGTTATTCTTTTTCTTTCTTTTCTCTCCATTTTTCTCTCCTTCATTCTCTGTCTTCTTACTTTTCTTCTGGCTTGTTGCTTTCTCGTTCAGAATCTCTGGTTCTTCATTGTCACTGTCATCTTCCAATATAATATCTGAGGTTGATGGTGTTTTAAGTGGTGATAACGGATTTGTGATGGCTATTGTATGTTTCCCTGGGAAGAGTTCATCGGACGTTTTTATGTCTGCTATATATTCCTCTGATATGGATAGTTTCCTAGCTACTACCGGCGTCACTATAGACTTTAATTTACCGTCTATAGAGGCTGAGAAGGTATGTGATCCTGCATACTTGGTGTTTACCAGTGCCGTCATCCTCCTTATTAAAGCATCAAGCATTTTGTGATCTCTTAGAACCAAGTCATTCAAACTTATCTGATAGAATCGTATAGACACTCCAAGGTCTAATTTGAAGATGGCTGTCGAATCCCCAAGTCCTAATGTAAGTTGCTGGAGGGCCAGCCCTTCATAAATGGTGGGGCGTGTTGGTGAATATGACCCATTGGTTTTCTCCTGCTCAACCTCTTCCTCCTGCGTACCTCTAACCATTTCCCTAGGACACTTCCAGCCTTGAGTCCAATCCTCCTTCTTCCTGTTGGTGTTTCCAACCCTGTTTAGGAATTCTAGGACCTCAATCCTGGCTTTCATGGCCTCTTGGGAGTTTTCATTTGATGGTGAGATTACCTTTGCATATGTCTCTGGGTAATTCGACATCCAAAACCCATTGTTCTCACTCAAGAAACTGTACGGCATGATCTCTATTTTGCTGCGGTGGTTGGCCATGATGTGCTCCTTCAGGTCAACCATCCTCCTGTACGACTTCTCTTCAGGACACCAAACACAAACGACTGAAAGCCGTTTGTGTGGGGCAGCTGCCAGATGGTTCTTTAGTTGTCTCCTTGTCCTAAACGTCATGGGACACAGCCAACACTTCACCTCCACTTGTGATGATGGTCTCATTCTGAAATCGAATCAAATCTTTAAAATCCCTCCACCATTTATATAACATATACAATAAAAGATATGTATGTAGTGTGCTGTTGTGTGACTATATTTGCTTATGTGTTTTAAAATCCTCCCCCCATATGGCATATGCTGGTAGTAAATGGATCAGCCTACATTTCAATAAAAAATATGATATCCACCCCCTTGGTCTCCCTATTAAAAAAAATCTCAAGCCTCCTCAAGACAAAAAGTTGTCGTTAATTGCTTTCCGCCGCGCAGCTTGCGCATAAAATAAAACGCTTGGCAGTACAGTTTAATCTGCCATTCCCCTGGCAGGAAGGATCATCCTTCCCTTACAGCCAATAATATGTCCTGAGAAACAATGGCCATTTGTCTCCCTTACATATTCTTCCAGAGTGGATCCAACTCTAGGAATTCCAACATGACTTTCTCCAGTCTGAGATAAGTCATACAGTTACTCTTAAACATAGTAACTCATCAAAACAATTAAAAACGTAACAACTTGTACAACTAATTTCGGCTATTCAAACAACAACTATGAAAGGCATCTCAGGCCTTCCTACTGGAGAACCAAGTGGGCGGATTTCGTCCTTGATAGGGCAGTAGTCTATCGATGTGGTAGACCTTCCCTGGCTGTTTCTTTGACCTTTTCACAAGGTAAGTGATGTCATCAATTTTCCTTGTGACAACATATGGTCCTTTCCATTTTAGTGTCAACTTATGACAAATTCCTTTTCTCTTTGATGCATCATAAAGCCATACAGCTTGACCTATTTGTAATTCGCGCTTTACTGCTTTCAAGTCATAGTGACGTTTTTGATACTCAGAATTCTGCTTAAGATGTTTCCTAGCCAGTACATGTGACTTTAACATAGCGTCCTGTAATTCATTTATATATTTATCCGTTTCAGGGGTAGTGGATTCATCTGGTCCATCAGGACGTGGAATAACAGCTTCCATAGGAAGAAATATGTTTCTGCCAAACATCATCATGTTAGGGGTCTGTCCTGTGCTGGCGTGGACTGATGATCTGTATGCCATCATAACCTGTGGCAAAATCTCATCCCAGTTTCTCTGATCATTTTGACAATAAAATGTTAGCATGCTTAGCAGTGTCCTGTTAAATCTTTCAACGCTTCCATTAGATTGGGGGTGTTGACTTGTACTTCTAGTTTTGTCAATTTTCAGGAGATCACACAGATCTTGGAACAGCTTTGCTTCAAAAGACCTTCCTTGATCAGAGTGAAGCTGTAATGGTGAACCAAACCTACAAATAAATTCATTCACGATGGTCCGGGCAATGGTCAGGGATTCCTGGTCCGGAATAGCATATGCTTCAGTCCATTTAGAAAAGCAGTCACAAAGGACAAGAACATAACGGTTTTGTCGTTTTGTTAACGGAAGTGGACCAAGAATATCAATCGCAACACGTTCCATAGGCTCGCCAACCAAGTATTGACCTAATGGAGCCTTGTTTCGTTTAAGTGATTTCCTAGCAGCACATTGGTCACATTCTTTGCAGTACCTTGTTATTGAGCTTCTCATAGCTGGCCAGTAAAAGAGCTGCTGGATCCTACTTAGCATTTTATCTGGTCCTAAATGACCTGCAGATGGAACGTCATGGAAATACTTAAAGACTGTCTTTTGGTGTGATTTTGGTACCAGGAGCTGCAATTTGAAGTTGTCTACATCGTCTTTATCAGAACAATAAAATTTTCTATAAAGCATGCCATTGTTTATTGTCAGCCTATCCCATTGTCGCCATATTGTTTTCTGGTATGATGTTCCTTTTGATACTTGGTCCCAGTCAGGTTTATTTTTCTTTTCTTGAAGATATGTCACAATGAGTGACATGTCTGGGTCTTCCAATTGGCATTGTCTAATACTGTCAGGGTCCCATCCTTCTATGCAATAGCCACTTGGTGTAGCACTAGACTGATTTCCTGTCTGACTTCTTGTACATATTCGTACTATTTCTATTCTTGGTGTTGGCTCCTCATTTTCATGTAACTCCTGGTTAACAAAATCAGATTCTTCAAGTTGAATTTCGTCTGTTTCGTCGTCACTTGTGTGGTTTCCAGATTCTTGTTTCTCGCATGATTTACAAGGTCTTCTGGACAGAGCATCGGCATTTGAGTGTTTCCTTCCAGCCCTGTGTGTCACTGTCAAATTGTAAGTTCCCAGTTCTTCGAGCCATCTGGCTGTTTGACCAGTGGGTTTCTTTAGATTTTTCATCCATGATACAGCTGCGTTATCTGTGCGCAGCAAAACTTTCTGGCCATATAAATAATGATGAAATGTCTTTAGTGCTATAATTACAGCAAGTAGCTCTTTTCGAGTTACACAGTATGCCTGCTCATGTATGTTCATAGATTTGCTCATGTATGCAATAACTCGTTCAAGACCCTCTTGAATTTGTGACAAAACTGCCCCGACAGCCTTATCACTTGCATCTGTGTCAAGTATGAATGGCAAATTTGGAAGAGGGTAGGCAAGCACAGGTGTACTTGTTAAAGCATTTTTCAACTGTTCAAATGCCTTTTGACACTCGTCATTCCAAGCAAAACGGCTATTCTTTTCGCAAATTTTGTGCATTGGTCTTGCAATTGCTGCAAATCCCTTAACAAATCGCCTATAGTAAGAACAAAGTCCTAAAAAGCTGCGCACCTGTTTTGCAGATTTGGGGATTGGCCAGTCATCTATAGCTTTTGTTTTCTCTAGATCGGTGGAAATTCCATCCTCAGACACGATATGTCCAAGGAACCTGACTTGTTTTTGAAAGAAAATGCATTTGGCAGGTTTCAATTTTAGATGTGCATTTTGTAGGCGTATAAAGATTCTTTCTAACCTTCCAAGACCCTCTTCAAATGTTGAACTTACTGATATGATATCGTCCATATAGAGTAATAGTTCTTTCCACTGTAGCCCTCTGAGAACATTTTCCATAAGACGCTCAAAAGTAGATGGGGAATTTGCAAGTCCAAAGGGCATGACAGTGAATTGATATAACCCTAAACTTGTCAGAAATGCGGTCTTTTCCTTGTCGTCGGGAGCCATGCCAATTTGCCAAAATCCTGAATTTAGGTCCATTGACCCGAAGAATTTCCCCCCAGCGAGCGAGTCTAGGCACTCGTCTACCCTCGGAATCGGGTAGGAATCCTTTTTAGTGACGTCATTCAAAATTCTGTAATCAACACAGCACCTAGGCCTGCCATTTTTCTTCATTACAAGGACAATATTCGATGCCCAAGGACTAGAAGATGGTTCAATGATTCCTTTGTCCAACATCCGGTTGACTTCTGATTTTTCCATCTCTTGCTTTCCAAGTGGCATACGTCTAGATCTTTGCCTAAAGGGTATTGCATTTCCTGTATTTATTCTATGTGTTACAAGGTCTGTCCTCCCTATGTCATCATCTGTCCGTGAAAAGACATTTTGGTACTGTGAAAGGAGTCTGGAAAGCTGTTGTCTTTGGTTTTCATTTAAATAAGTTGAACTCCTTTTTAATAAGTCAATAAGATGTTCTGGTATTTCTTCACCAGCTGTAAAGCAATCTTCTTGTAGTGTTCTAATCTGCTCTGATTTCAAATCATGCTCAGTATATGATTCACATGTTCCTATTGTTTCCTTTTTATACAGTTTAACTTCGTCGTCACCATAGTTGACAACATTAACAAAGTGTGCTTGATCTTTTGTATTTATAATCCCAGGTATTGCTAATGTAGACTTTGCTGTTCCTGTCGTGCCCTCTATTAATCCGTATTCTGTTAAATGATTTACACCCGGTATTTCTACAGGCATCATAGTACTCGTCATTGGAGGAATTGTCATGTTGTCTTTAATTTCTACTCTGCAAATCATATTTGCCTTCCCTCCAATCCAACATTGTATTTCCTGGTTGTGGATCGTGTGTAAGACCATTCGCTGATAATTAACTTTACTTACTTCCTTAAGTAAGAAATCCTGTCCAAGTATTCCATCCTGATTTATATTACATATCATAAAATTTTGACTGAAATTTTCTAGACCAAGCTTTAGTTCTAATGTGATTGATCCAATAGCAAAAACTTTGTTGCCATTAACGTCAAATACTTCGGACTTGTTTGGCACTAAAGAACACCAAACATTTAAAGGCAATTTTTCGTAAACCTCAATAGATAATATTGACGCTGTTGAGCCACTGTCAATTAAAAAGTTGACAGGAAACCCATAGATTAACCCATTTGTATAAAACCCATTATCCCAATTATCATCTGTTTCCCCTATATGTCCTGTCCGGACATGTTTTTCTCCCTTTATATCAGGCCTTTTATCTTCTGTCACTAACTCACGACCTATTGAGCCAGCGTTCTGTCGTTTCCCTGGTTATTATTAAAAGAGGTATTGTGTCTTTGGTTGCCCTGGAAGTTCCCTCTTGCTCTTTGGTTGTTTTTGTGTGGACAGTTCCTCATAAAATGGTCTGGTGAGTTGCAACTGTAACACCTGCCAGTATTTGCCCTCTTTGTATCCCGATTCCCGTGTCCTTGTTCCAGCTTTGCTATCCTATCTTGTAAAGCCTGCAAATTGCTCTGATAATCCTTTTCACTCATGTGTCCTTCGATGTCCTTCGACTCCACAGCTCTGATTGTTGATTTCTTTTTGTCTCCATCCCCGAGTATTGACTCATATCTTTCTATAACATCAACAGCGTCTGCTATTGTTTGACATTCCTTGTCAATACAGCGACATTTCATTTCTACAGGTATTACCTTAAACAACTGGTTTAATGCTAGAGACTCCTGCGCTGCTAAGTCAAGGTCATAGTACGCCTTTTGCGCTAATTGCCTTATGTCATCCCCCACTTCAGCTATGCTTTCCCCTGGCATGCGCCTGCGCATCTCTAACTTTGAGAGCCAACGATTTTTGTGTTTTGAACTCCCAAACCTTTGATCTAACTTTTGTGTTAGCATTTGGTATGTGCGCCTGTCGTCAGGAGACAAGCTCATGTAGTATGTCCTTGCTTGACCCCTCAAGCTAGCTGCCAAAAACAACAGTTTTGTACGATTTCCCCATTGTCCCAATTCAGCGCAGTCCTCAAAATGCGACAAGTATTCCTCCCAACAATCCTTCCCAGAGAAGGGTTCAGGTTTAAGTGTTACCTTTGGTGGGCCAATTGGTTGCATGTTATGATTACCCCTATCATTCCTATCATCAAAATCATGTCTCTGATATTCATCCCGTCCTTTAGGTCTCTGAGCTATTTCATCACCATGACCTTGTAAAATAGATTCCCTATCAAAGTCGTCATTGTCATCAGTATGTATTTGATCCCCTTGTCCTAAGTCATCTAAATCCCTTTCCCTACGGAAATTTATTTCAGGGTCTGGGGAGTTCCTACCAGCATCAGCCATATTCTAAATAAAGACTTTTAATTTTATTTGTTGTTTCATATTTTTTTAGTTATAATTAATTTTTGTACAGTAAATCCACCACGTCGGGCTTAAACCACATTGTTAAGTTGACAGGTTATTCCAAGGTTCGTATCCTGGATGCTAATTAGAATTTTAGCATCCCACTTCTGACACCAAATTGTAAGCCACCCGAGAGTATCCTGTCCTATACTGGGCAGTTTACATACGAACACTCATAAAATGCAGTATCTGCTCCCCGGAGCACCTCAGTTTGTGTTTAAATATAGTTCCTCTGTTTGGTTAATGTATGTGTATTAAACGGCTTCCTTTGTATTTATTTGTTACTGTGCTATTTATGTTGCTAACGGCTTTCCATAGTTTTTAATTTCGAACGAGCGTCCTCCAGCTCAAGTTGTTTTACCAGTGTAAATGCAAATACTTTTTGAATGTATCCAAGTTTGATAAAATAAAGTGATCTTTTCAATGCTAACAGTTTTATTTGCTGAACTGTTAAAAAAAATCATATAACATTATATGATTTTATATAAATAAACAATAGCGTTCAAGTGTACTGAATAATAAATCCTAAAATACATATATTTGTGGTGTCCGACGTGGTGGGAGATAGCTTACTGTACAAAAGACGGCTATTTAAACTTCATTATGTTATCCTAATTCTCACCTAAAGGTTATTACTGCTTTATTTGGAAATTTATTGTTTTCTAGGTTCAAACTTGCCGCCAGCAAAACTTTGGGCTATCTGCCATTACTGAATGCTCACGCGTTTATATACTAAATTGTAAGTGTCACGTGACATACTAATCCAATGGTTACTTGTCCTTTCCGGGTAGCCGGAACTATACAAAATTACGATATTGAAAAACATAGAATTGAAATCATCTTGAGTTGTCCTATGATTGTCCTTATACATAAAATATTAAAACAAAGCTATAGCATCTAAAATATCGATAAAGAAGCTTGAAATAAACAATCGGACACCACTGCGCGCGCATTGATTTAGCAGACGATCTGCGTAAGAACATACAAAGTAAATAACATATAACATAGTTCATTACAACCATCTAAATATTTACAATATATTTGTGTCCGGCAGGGTATACTTATAAAATATTAAATGTGTGGTATTAAAAATGCAATATTAGATCAATTGATCAGGGGACGAATTTGTATCAAAAGAGATAAAATCAACGTTTCATTCCCCACAAAATGGCAGACGGCAAAATCGCCGGTCAGTAAACAATTGCAGTTAAAGTATTTCCCTATGTATACCAGGCATATCAGACGTTTAAATATGAATATTTGGTTACCAGAAATGATCCTTAATACGGGAATTACATGATATATAGCATGAAGAAGGTAATCCATGAGTAATTACATACATTCCCTGCCGTAACACTTGTACACAAAAAATGTAAACAATGATAAAATCATTTCAAATTCCAGAGCTTTCACATAAAATCAGTTGCTTTACTGGATATATATCACCTTTGTACCAACATATGTACACACCTTACTTGTAAAACTATGTTTTAGCTAATGAAATGCCTCCCCCTGTAATTTATTGGCAAAAAGTGAAACTTTGGCCTGTGAAATCCATAAAAAAATAGTAAATTAATGCCATATCTTTGATTTCAAATGTAAAATGTTTCTCTAGCTCGCTGCAAGCCAAGTTACTATGCGCAAGAACACAACCGTTAAGTTTAAAAGATAATATTTGGTAAAAACTTGAATTTTGACTTGTGATCATAGTAATAAGTATAGTGGATTACTGCCACAATTGTAAAAAATCATTATAAAATATGTGTCAGTCTTGCCACAAATTAAGTATTTACTTATAAATTACACCGCACAATTTAATACCTATTTGTTTCAGTATAACATTCACCAGTACCTTACAATACTTTATTTTCACAAAATCTTCTCAATGTATGATTTCACCTTTATGCATTTGTGTAATGTGTGTCCAAAATTAGGTAAACCCAAGTTCTGACCGGTTTTCAATTGTCCGCTGATGTTTGTGCATGCCTTCTAAAAATAGTTTATTTTTATTAATGGAAGGATTTTTTACTTCGAAATAAGAGTTCAGTTTGAACCAAAGAGACTGCCAAGGATGCAGAGCAAAAGTTTTTATCAGTTTGATAAAATGTGCCATGAAATGAAACCAATTTTTCTCTAATAATGTCTAATTTTTATGGAAAATGGTTAATCATGGGATTGCAATTATACTTGTATTTTATAATTTTAATCTATTCTGTCCCTTAGAAAGACTAAAACAATTACAAAAACAATTCTATTTAAGAAACAGAGTAGATATGACGAAATCAGGTAATGCGTGATATCACTAGCCGAACAGAAACAGGGGATTCCACTGTAACTCATTTTGGAATCATTCTGTTTGGTGGGTTGTGCCAAACCGGGTTAATGTATTACATGTATTGCCATTCTTTTGCTTGTTAGATAGCATGGGAAGCACGTTTTTTTCTAGAATTGCACAGCATGTTGAGAACAAATTATGGAAAATTTAAAAGTGAAGAAATGTTCAATAAACATGATAACAAACAATGAAATCTCATTACCGATGTCAGAGGGAGGTAAATTGATGACTTTAGAAACTTCCTCTTTTAAAAACAAGGAGTTGCCTTTCAGATTAACAAAATTAAGCGTTATTTTGTCAGTTTTTCCTTGTACTGTACGGTTACAAATTTTTAAGGAAGCCATTATTGTTTTGGAAACTGGTTTAAAATTACACGGCCTATTCTCCCTTGCAAAATTCAAGTAAAAATAATAGGAACCAGTAATTAAGAAAAAAAGTCCTGTGGTACCGGTTTAATTTTTGAGACCTCAGGACAATTTCCTTATTTGACATTATTCACAGATGGACAGTATTGACACAGACATCTAATCAGACAATAAAATTTATGAGCTATTGACATATATCACTGTTGTTATTAATATGAGGCAGGCATTACCTGTGAAAGGGGACTAAGTCTTTATGAATTATTTTTTTTAATTCAAACATTTTAACTTCAAAATCTGTTAAAAAAGAAACGGAAATACCGTAACGTTACCGATGTCGGTTTTGTTGTTAGGGATTTTAGTTGTGATGTAATTTATGTTATGACGTCATATTCAATGTAAACAAAGAAACGCTATCATCAGGTAACGGTTTTTCATATCAAGCCACTCAAGGAATTATTAAAAATGAAATTGGTATTGCGTTCCTTCCTATATTTTACTAGACTGATAAATAAATATTTTACTCAAAGACTCATGCAAACAAGACAGGAAAAAGGAAGTAGATTTCTGCGCAAATGCGGGAAAATAAAAAAGTCTGAAAATAAAAAAGTTAACGATTTTGAGTTCATTAGTAGAATGAAAATTTCGGGAATTTTTCCCAATTTTTTTTTTTTTTTTTTTCTTTTTAAATTTATTGATTTTTCTACCGCAATAGGGGACTTCGTCCCCTTAATATTTCATAATTTGTATTTATTTACTTTGAACTTTTTTTTTTAATTTTGGTGTTGCATATACATATACATATATATTTATTTAGCATGTACACTATCTTTTTTTCATAACTATTCAACACCCTTGTAAGAAAGATGACTATTATCTAGACATTTTATATAACTAAAAATTGAAATGCAAAAAAGTTAATTATTGCTGAAATGGCCAGCGCTATCATCCATTTTTGTATATATTTGTAAAAAGTGACCCATTCTAGAGGAATATCTGTGCATAGCTTCATATAGGAAGAGATCCAGTTATTATCAAAATTTATATGGTTTATAGTATTTGTGTTGATAAATGTACTGCATATCATAAATGTCAGCTTTGTACATCCCATTTATACCCTTGATTGAACAATAAAATATTCTCTTCTATTGATAGTTAATATATACTTACTTCTAGTTATCATGATCTGATAAAGGATAATTAGTGTGTTCCTCTTTATCTGACAAGAGATCACAGGCACCTTGATCATGGATCACCTTTTTTTGAGTTTAACAGATATATTCAATAGAATTTCTCAGTTCAGTCTATTTCTTTAATTTCATGTTTTCTTCTATAACTAAACACTTTTAGACTGTATGTAGTTTATTGCTCTTATTTTCCTGTAACCTATCATTATGTTACTACAAACAACTAAGAATGCACATGCTGAAATGTCTCATCTGCCTAACTGATTATGATTGAATATTTATACTTATAGTCTTTTATATCAAGGTCTTACTACAGGTATCACAATAACTTAACATTATCAATGATCCTTCAGATAGGCATTTTCAATATCAAGGTTTGAGTGTTCCTCATGATAGTTCAACAAAAGTGCTTCAGACTAATGCAATTTATTAAGTTTTTTTTTTCATTTACACCTTATAATGGTTCTATAATACAGCTGAGCTATAACTTATAGTAACTGGCAATCTGTTGTAACTGCCAACAAGAGGCTCTAAAGTTAGTTTCACTCACCTGCATCTTCAAAAATGGCCACTTTTTAGTAAAAATTTGTAAGGGTTCCGAGGAACCCAGTGTCTCGCCTACTTTTTCTGTTAATCATAGGCTCTACAAAAATGAGGAAGTAAATCAATAAAAATATTCCACTTGATACTATCTTTTGATTGTAAGAAGCTTCAGTCCAAGTTTGGTAAAAATCAAGGATAGTTTATGAATCTAATAAATGTTTAAAAACTTTAACTGCAGACTGAATGTAATTTTATCTGGAAGAAAACAAAATTTCCTTCTAGATACTAGCATTTGATCATAAACAAGCTTCTGTCCAAGTTTGATACAAATCCAAAATAGTATAAGAAAGTTATTAAAATTTTAAAAACTTTAACCACAGAGTTAATGTGTTGTTTCCTGGCAGAAAATCTAAGTCCATTTAAAAGTAAAATAAGGAAAAAATGGATTTATTTTTTTACAAAATTTACTACTGAATAATATCTTATGATCATAAACAAGCTTCTGTCCAAGTTTGGTACAAACCCAGGATAGTTTAAGAAAGTTATTAAAATTTTAAAAACTTTAACCACAGAGTGAATGTAATATTTCCTGGCAGAAAAACTAAGTCCATTTATAAGTAAAATACGGAAAAAATGGAATTTTATTTTTACAATATTTACTTCTGGATACTATCTTATGATCATAAACAAGCTTCTGTCCAAGTTTGGTAGAAATCAAGGATAGTTTAAGAAAGTTATTAAAATTTCAAAAACTTTAACCACAGAGTGAATATTTGTGTTTGCCGCCGACAACGCCGACGGAATGTAGGATTGCTATGTCTCGCTTTTTCGACTAAAGTCGAAGGCTCGACAAAAATCATCATAAAAGGGGAATAACTCTATTAAGTGTTACCTCACAATTTTAGTCATGTTGACATAATTGTCGACTGAAGATTTCGGCCATTATGGCACATTTGTAGATCTTGTCTTGCTGATCATTTGTGCTATTTAAAGATCCTCTCTATTTATTATAGTTTTAAAGATATTAGGTAATAATGCAAAAAATTGGGAATTTGGCAACAACTTTAATAAGGAGTCAACTGATGATTTCAGCGATGTTGACTTATTTGAAGAACCTGTTATGCTGAACATTTTTGCTTTTTAAAGATTCTATTTATCTATTATAATTTTTGAGATAAAAGGGAAAACATTTTTCAAAATGGTAAAAAATCGTCATTTAAGGGCAGTTACTCCTATAAGAAGTCGTCTGACAGTTTTGACTTAAATGGACAATAGGAAGAGCTCAACATTCTGAATATTTTTGTTTCTGTCAGATTTTCTCTATTTATAAAAGTTTTCCAAAATATAAGCAAACTTGCATTTTACCCCTATGTTCTGTTTTTAGCCATATCAACCATCTTAGTTGACAGCCGGGGTCATCAGACACAATTTTTTAACTAGATACCTAATAATGATTGGGGCCAAGTTTAGTTAAATTTGGCCCAGTAGTTTCAGAGGAGAAGATTTTTGTAAAAGTTAATGGACGACAACAGACAACGGATGCCAAGTGAGCTAAAATTTAACATTGATTAATGAACTATGAAATAAGGTCATAGTCAGATGAACCCAGTCAGAAGGACAAATGGCCTCAACAACCATTCTAAACACCAAATATAATTTACCTATCATTTATAGTAGCTGAGAAACTGACCTAATAATCAAAACTCAATATTGAATTTATCTATGCACCGTGAAAACCTGAAGATGTCAGATGAACCCTGTCAGACAAACATTTATCCCTAATAATCATTCTATATACCAAATATATTTGACCCATTATTTCAGTAGAAGAGAAACTGACCTCGTCATATAACTTTATAGTTGATTGATGAACTTTAAAAATGAAACCAAGGTCAAATGAACCCTGTTAGACAGACTTGGGACTTCAGACATATGCTACACAGATATTCAAAAGTCGAGACCATAAGGCATTTATATAGCTATCTACTAGATATGGCTTATTCAGAGTTTATACCATCTGAAATATATAACTTAGGCTGATGCTGCCATTGGATTAGGATCATTCTCTGCAGTTGAGACCAAATAAGGGATAATACTTGCTGGCAGGATGTAAAAATATGTTGGGCAAATACAATACAAAAATAAATAAATGGAGAATGTGTCCATGGTACACAGATGATGCCCCTGCTTGCATATAACTTTATAAAGGGGCATAACTTGAGAACAGTAAAAGTGAAGCCACCCAAATTCGAACTTGATCTGTGTTTTGTGGTAATAAGCATTGTGTATAAGTTTCATAACATTTGGTGGAGGCAAACTAAAGTTCGAGAACGGAAACCAATTTTGGGACGTACGTACAGACGGACAAGGGTAACACTCAATGTCCTCTCTGGTGACGGCATGGGCATACAAATTTTCATCATGTTAATGAACACAAGAGTGCACATACTGAAATGTCTAGCTTATTTAACTTATGATTAACTTCATGTTGAAAGTCTGTAATATGAGGGTTTTACTACAAGTATCACATTAACTTAACATTATCAATGATTCATGAAAATGGAGTAAAGGTCAGATGAACAATGCCAGACAGACATTTACACCTAACAATCATTCCATAAACCAAATATAGTGGTCCTATCGCTTATAGTATCTGAGAAACAGATCATATCACAAAATCTTAACATTGACCTATGAACCATGAAAATGGGAGTCAAGGTCAGATGAACCATGCCAGACAGACATATACACCAGTTATGTATACACCTAACAATCATTCCATACACCATATATAGTGGCCCTATTGCAAATAGTATCTGAGAGATAGGCCAATCCACAAAAACTAAACATTGTCCAATAAACCATGAAATTGAGGTCAAAGTCAGATGAAACCTGCCAGATAGACATGTACACCTTACAATCATTCCATACACCAAATATAGTTGACCTACTGCTTATAGTATCCGAGATACAGACTTGACCACACAACTTTAACCTTGACCACTGATCCATGAAATGAGGTGAACCTGACAGAAATGTAGACCTTGCAAGGAACCTGTATACCAAATATAATTATCCTATTACTCATAAGAGAGAATTTCACTTTTCAAGAAAACAGTAATTTTTTCAAGCAGTCATTGAATCAAGAAAATGAGGTAAAAGACACTTGACATATGACGGACCGAAACTTCGTTACATAAGGTATCTGTATACAAGGTATGAAGCACCTAGGTCTTCTAGCTATATAATATAAAGATTTATACAAATCTTCACTATTGCCGCCACCACCGGATTGTAATACCCATGTCTCGCATTCTGCAACTTTCATCGCAGGCTAGACAAAAATTATGAGCTTGTACCTGAATTAATATGTTCAAGATGATTTCTGTTTCTGGACAAATTTAACTAATTTTTATTAAGTGAGATTTCAAATATAAACCAGACAATATATATTTTCTTCAACATCTGTCATCAGATAGGTATGTGAAAAACTTGCATAATGGAATGTTTCATCAAAATGTTATATAAAACTTAAAATGATTTTTAAGTTTGTAAAAGCCATTTGTTTTCTGATGCACATCCTCATTGACTCTACATAAGCTAAAATGTGGGAAAGCCAAAGATATCTCAATAGAGAGGGATCTATGTACATGTAACCACACATTGGCCTATAAAAATGATTGAAATCTTCTAAAATCAAATGACCTGATGAAAAATTTACATCATATAATTATCAAATGATGTTTTTGTGTTTGATATTCCTTGTAAACAACCCTTATTCTTCTGATGCCTTTTGACCTTGTTTCTGACTGTCCTTGACCTTTGTACAAAAATATACTTGATACTTTTGAAAATTTACCCATACTTCCAGATGATAGACTGATGGTCTACGATACAATATAAAGTTGAACGTGAGAAATTCAGCACTTTTATTTCAAATATAAACATGACAACTAATGTTGGCAGAATCTGTTTATGTAAAATACATTTGAATATTTACACATAAATATGACAAAATAGAAAAAAAAAACATATCTATAGTTTACTATCAAATGCACCAAGTTTACTATAGCAACATTTACTATCTCATAATAATGAGCACTTAAAGCTTATATTTTTTTACTATGAATACAGTTTTTCTCTGAATCCCCATGTACTGTTTCTTGCTTAAATTTAATTTCATTTGACAATAATATAAATGTATATAATGTACCAACACCAGACACATTGCAACTACAAATAAATCTCCATTCACATGAGTATTTTAAAACGTTTACACTTAAGCATACAAATAATAAATGGTTTGAAATCTGATACTATATAAATATAAATTTCTAAAATGCAACTGAAAATAAATCTCCATTCACATGATTTTTCCAACTTGATTACAAGTAAGCATACAAAGAGTAATTATTTTTAAGTCTTATACTTTATAAATATCAATTTCTAAAACATTATTGTAATAAACTTAATACTGTAATCAATGACATAATGGTATTTTACTATTCTAGTGCAAATTATATGAGACAAATATATCAATAGTTCTGAAATTTTTTAAACAAACAGTACAAATGACCATTTAAAGTTCAGTATACATTTTATAAAATTGGCACATAATTGAAAACCTTTGTGTTGGACAGGATATAATGAATATCAATTAAAAGATGGTTCCATAAATAATAAGTCAAAAGAAAAATATTATAATTTTTCTCTCTCTCAAAAATAAGATTTCCTAATATAAAGCTGTATTATTCTTAAAGACAAAATAAACTGTTGACACAGAGCTATGTCTCTTCTGTGTGTAATTGTAAATGTTGAAATAAAATAGCAACACTTTAGCATGTAAACTACAAGTCTATCACCCATAACTGAGGGTGAATGGCCAAAAAAATCACTATGGAAATGAGATATGCCTTTAACTGGAAAGAGAGTATACTATGCCCTTTAAATGAGGATGTCTTTTTCATTATTTTTTCTTTTTTTGTTCCAGTTGCTTTACCCATCTTGTCAAGGCATGGTGAATATTGATAATAATCAAATACGTCAATAGTGTACAAACAAAGACAGCAAAGCTTGATACAGCAGCAAAGACAAATCTTGGAGCAAATATCTTCCATACCATCAGATGTCTTCTATGTAAAGCTGCTGCACACATTGAACCCAAAACCTGAAAAAGTTTTTTTTTATATTCATGATGTTTTACAAATTAACGATGTACTTAGGTGAAATTCAAGAAATCTTGAATTTAAAATTGATACTGTAAGTCAGAAGAGCATTAGTTAAGAATCAAAATAAGCTAAAAATATTGATAGGTTATGGAGCTCCTTTTCGAGATATTTAATTTTTAAAAAATGTCAGGAAAAGGCTGACTCGGACTTTTACCTTACATTTGCATTGGTATTATTTGGGTTTCAAATCGAGAGAAAAGAAATCTAGAATCTGGTAAATGACCTTTTATTAGCTATTGGGAGTATTATATGAAAAGACAAATGGGTGTTATGGGGCAAAATATTTTACCCTGTATAATAGGAAAAAAATTAAGGAGTATATATGAACATCTGACAAAAATTCCTAAACCTGACCTAAGTACAGCCTTAAGTCATAAGGTATGTAATTTTAAATATGTCACATGAAAAAGAAAATTACATGCATACAATGTGTTCAAAATAATTTCTGTTAGGTTATTGTGTTGTGTTTCATTGAAAGTTCTGTTGTTAGTTTGCATGGAGCTTTAATTTATCTTAAATTATGAACAACTGGATGATGTTATTTGATAGATTTATAATACTGTGTAATTTTTTATTAGAATGAACAGGGCCAAAATGTTAATCATATCTCTATTTCATTAGCAGTTTTGCTGTTTTTCCTTATTTTTCAAAAAGATCAAAAGCAAACATATAAATTTTCTTTAAATAAACTGTTGACACAGATTTATGTCTCGCCTGTCCACATAAAATTCAGAAAAAGACAATTTGATGGACAGCAACATTGCTTATTTATTAAAAGTCGCTGGACCATGATCTTGTGGGCAGGGCCTAGAAATGGTGGACAAACTGAAATGTACTGATAGTAATGCAACTTTATACAAAATATCATTGATCTGTCACAAGTAGTTCTTATCAAACTGACTTAAGCAGAAAACTTAACGTTGAAATTTCTAACTAATTCAAAGTCACTGGACCATGACCTAGGGGGCAGGGCCTCAAAATAGTCGTCATACAGATACAATGTTTGTACAGATAGTAATGCAACTTCATACAAAATATCCTTGATCTATCTCAAGTAGATCCTATCAAACTAACTCCAGCAGAACACTTAACATTGAAAATTGCTTATTAATTCAAAGTCACTGGACCATGTCCTAGGGGCCACGGCCCCAAAATAGTCACCAGAATGATATGAACTGATAGTAATGGGACTTCATACAAAATATCAATGATTTATCACTAGCAGATCCTATATCAAACTAACTTAAGTAGAAAACTTAACATGGGAAATTGCTTATTAATTCAAAGTCACTGGACCATGACTTAGGGGACAGGGCTTCAAAACATTTGTCAAACTGATATATACTGATAGTAAAACAACTTCATATTAAATATCAATGATCTATCACAAGTAGTTCCTATCAAACTAACTTAACATTGAAAATTCTAATGCAATTATTTTGTATCAATGGTTCTGATTGGATGACAATAAGCGTAAAATTCTCTATCTCCCTGTCTGTAACTAAGGAAGCCGATATTTTGAATTCTGGAATGTATTGACATGTAATTTCTCCAATAATAAGCAAAAAAACTCACATTTTGCACCTAGAAATCTTCTTTTTATCAAATTTTATTACAGTCTGAAGCAGACAAGAAGCCAGAAAACGCCCGGTGTTTAAGTTTGATGCCGGAAGCATACTTATGACGTCACCCAGTTTCGGCGCCAAAGAAGATAACATCATTTCGCGGAATTTTCGTTTAATGAAAATTTACACTATAATAATGACTAAAATTGAATGATTCGTTTATTTTGCATTAGAATAGAGATAACTGTATTGTATTTGAAGCTTTGCGGTTGTCCATCGGTAGTTTTACTGTCGCAAATAACGGTTTACCTGTCTCCACTACGCGTCGCCAGGTAAACTAAATATGCGACAGTAAAGCTACCGATGGATGTCCGCAAAGCTTCAAATACAATACAGTTATCTCTAAATTGCTAGTTAATTCAAAGTTGCTGGACCATGACCTAGGGGGCAGGGCCTAGAAATGGTCGACAAACTGAGATGTACTGATAGTAATGCAACTTTATATTAAATATCAATGATCTATCACAATTAGTTCCTATCAACTATTTAACTTAAGCAGAAAACTTAACAATTGTTGACGCCACCGCTGCAGCCATCCCCAGAAAAGCAATCCCTATGTCTTGGTTTCCACAACTTTCGTCGCAGGCGATCGCGAGACAAAAATCATGACTGATAATTAACAGCCTTTTTCTCCCAAAGATTTGAAAAATTCATAATACATGAGCCATGTACATTTTGATACCGCATGAAGCAATCATCAATCAACAAGTTCTACATTGTGTTTATCAATAGATGCATTATGCGGCATGGGTTTCGCTCATTGTTGAAGACCATATGGTGACCTATAGTTGCTAACTTCTACATCATTTAGTTTCTGGTGGAGAATTGTCTTTTTGGCAATCATACCACATCTTCTTATTTTTACTTAAGATCTCTTTATTTAAAATACTTGTAACCTAAGATAGTTTCTAGAACTTTACCTTGATTCCCTGAAAAAAAAACATGGAAGAAAAGAGTCTAAACAACATCTGCTTAAACACATCTTCATCCTCCAATAAAAGGAAGTCCCCCTTCCAATGTCCAGGTTCTTCCTTCTTTGTTGCCATGGATTTAAGAAACAATCCATCGGTCAGTGGCCATATGACAAGCAGTGGACACAGAACACTATAGAATACCTCTGCCGCAAAAGTGTTTAAAGTGATCAGAATAGCAGGAATAACATTGTAGTCGAAATCACCATGGAAACCAGTAAATGCAGATTCCCACTTAATTGATGGTACTGCAGCTTGATGTCCAGTAGAATAAAAATATGAAGAGAACAAAGTTGACATAAACACAACAGGTGGCCAAATGTTATTGACTTTACCTACAAATAAAAATATGAAGAGAACAAAGTTGACATAAACACTACAGGTGGCCAAATGTTATTGACTTTACCTACAAATAAAAATAATTCGGTTAAACTGATAGATTGATGACTGTCTATCCAGTGGCAAGTATTACAATCATATTCAGAAAGTTAACATGTTAATGTAATATAAAGATGCACAGCTAAATACTAAACTAACACTCTGAGCTGCATTTTTAAATGCTACCTCACAAGGTTACAGATCCAAGGACATGATATCCTAATGGGATACAGGTATATTGGTCTGACTCTAAGCTAACCAGTATTAACTCTTTCTTCAAAAAATTGTGTGTTTGGTGGTGAAGTAGTGAATACCAATTTTAGAATCTTTGGATTATTCAGACATGTTAGACTGGGGTTTGAACCCAATTTCCTACAATGATGCTATCATGGTTCCATCAGATTATCAAGATATTTTCAAAAACATAATGAAATAAAATAAATGTCAACAGTTGATATCAACTGTGTACATCATGTTAGGTGTATGCCTAATGGTAAGCTTGGATGGAACATTTTTCTTTTTAACATCTGTACTGTATATCTTACAACATATATTTCAGTATAACATTAGTTTAAAAATATTTCCCATGACTCATCAGCTTTTTATCTCTGATTGCCCCATATAGACCAATCTTGAGGGTTTTTTTATGAATGAGTTACCCCAATTGACCTGAGGACCTCGGTGTACATGAAGTCATTGAACTATTGGTTCTTACTGTGACATACAATAACATAAGCATTGCGACATACAATAATAACATAAGCATTGTGACATAGAAAATGAACGGGAAATACATGAATTTAAATTTCATCTATTCTACCTTTGTCCTTAAGTATGAATAGTCGTATGTGAAAAAACACTTACATGCTTTTGTCAACCCAAATCCTGAACTTTCATCTCCTGAGAAAACCATCTTTGTAAATGTTACTGAAGCTGTATATACTTCTAAAAATAACCAAACTGATAAAAATGCAAATAATAGGCTAGGTGAAGTGCCATCTCCCAACAGCAGAACAAGTAATAAGTAGAAGATCACAACAAAGTTGATCAGCGCTGACGAGTATGTTGTGCCGAGACCAAACACAATTGGTGGATGCTCAGCCTCTTTCTCATCCTTAAAGTTTTGCTTGATTTTGTTGTAAACCTGTGGTATAACAGTCCCATCAGCCTGAACAGAAAATTTCTCCTGTTTCGGTAGTAGATGAATCGTTAATGGTTTAATGGTGGTAGCTATGAATGATATAAATAGAAGTATATACACAAGCCTTGGCAAAAATATCTGTTGCCACACTGGTAAAGCATCAAGTATTGGCTGAGGTAGTCCTTGCAAAGCCCAGTGCAAAGCAATTGCAACACCACATACAGGATATATGTATTTTATACATATTATTCCTGCAGAATTTCCTTGAAAATTTCCAGAATGTTTTACATATTTACGAATTGCTAGAAGAAAGAAAATGACACAACCTACACTAAAAAAGTATCTAACATTTCTGTAGCTAGTCAACTCGTCTGGTAAGCTAGCTAATGGATACAGGAAAAGTGACAAAGAACAAGTCCATTGTTCTTCACGACATGCTCGAAAATTTGATGAAAATCTGACAAGCACATTTAAAAGTAGTGTCACAAATATTGCTAATATTGATGGCTGAGTCAAAGTTCTCATAATATCATAAGTTTTATGTTGTGTTTTGTGTCTTTTGGCTTTTTGATCCAATTGTGAAGTATCATATTTGACTAGAAATGACTGAATACTTTTAAAACAAAATATCCATGATAATGTCTGAGTATAGAACAAAGTTACTGAGTCTTCATGCACTACAAAACTGTTTGAAAAGAATAATACAAAATATAGTAACATTATCATCCATGAAAATATGTTATTGATGTTTAACGAAAGGCATGTTTCTGGTACTGCTTCAGGTGCAGAAAAGTTATAGGTTAAAATCCATATCATTATAATACCAACTACAGCCAGAATATATACCATGAATGCTGACAATGTTTCTCCCACAAAAAATGTCTGAAACACTGCATAAGTCAAATAAACCACACAATATAGAATTAAAATGACCACAGTATTTGGTACCTCACTACTATCTGAAATTCGTATGTAATATATATTAGTTGAAATCGCCAAAATAAGTGTCAATATTCCTATTGAAATTGACATCATATCAAATTTGGCCCAAATTCCTTTACAAATTTTCCCAACTTCTGATATGTATTCAATGTAATGGCCTCTCAAAATTTTCAAATCTTCAGTAATGTCCCTTGTTGCTCCATCTTTTACCATAGCGGTAACTAAAGCTTGTAAGTCTTTTTCTGCATGATCTAAAAGATTCTGTAGTTCATAATACGTTTGTATTGGAAAGTCTGAAGAGTATTCATAGTAAGATGTAAGGTAGTAACTGATTTGTTTGGCATTCAATCTTAAAGCTTTGGTGCTGTGATAAACCTAAAAAAAAGAAAATACAGTAGTTTTTTAATCTGAATAAATCCTTTTTCAGCATTATGGGAGTCTTTCCACAGCACAGTAATCATCAGTTAAATCAATACAAGGAGACTGCATTCAATTGTATACCAAATCATTCAATAAATGTATCTTTATACAGATATAAATCTATTTATTGTCTGAAGTATTGTCGGATTCAGTAAACAATGATTTTATGAAATTTAATCGTCTATGTATCACTAGTATCACTAATTCTGAAGATTCATTTATTTTCAGTGGGTACTAATTTTATCCAATTGTAAAATGTCGGCCAGGTGAGCTAAAAATTATATCATGTTTTTGTATTCAACTTCAAATTTTTATATGATTGTAGAACAGTAAGGTTCCTTTCAAAATCATCCTGACTATTTATGGAATATTTGCCACTGGACATTCAGCAAACAACAATTATCAATCAATCAAATTCAGAACTATGCTAACTAAAAAATTTTCAACATTGACAAAACTTTGAAATGGAAGATACCTTCTGTGTATATCAATAAACAGTCTGCATAATATTGGTACAAATATATTTACTTAGAGTCTCTTGTACGTTTGTTTTTTCTATACTCAAGGGTATCTTATTCTGTAACAATACAATACAAATATGTTGTAAATACAACAAAATGTTAAAATATTTGTCAACTAATGACAGCTGACATTACTGTATAATCATCATTAATAAAAAAAATAAATTGTACAACAAAATCAATAAATGCTATTTACAAGCTTCCGCATATGTTAATCATGTTAATACAAATATATTACATAACCATAAAATAAAAAATGTAGTTGCAATCTTTTAAATATTGTTAAACTTGCATTTCACATCAATTAAGCATCAACAGATATTGTAAAGAACCTTGTTAAAAAATGAAAATGTTTTCCAGAAATAATACATGTATTATTAATTTCTGTTGTAACCAAAACTTTTAAATTGGTTACTGGAAAAAAAAATTAAGGTTTTGTCTTTCTTTATAAACACTCTTACACACAACTAAACCTAAATTGAAGCCAGATGGAATCACAAGACTAAAGACATACCCATAGCCACAATTGATTGAACTATATGTGAACCTATACTTCACAAAAATCCAATTAACCAAACAATTAATTGTATCTGTAGTTAGATACTAATATCTGACTCACTGTTCAAGACTTAGTAATTAATAACTTTTAAGTTCTTAGTATGTGTATCCAAGCATATTATGCAATGTACATTTGATCCCTCATACATGTCTTTGTCTCGTCTGGAACTAAAGTTGCTAGTAAGGCTGAAGCAAGATGCAGGCTTGCTGTTTCCTACATAGGTGGAGTCAGTACAATAAAACTTTAAAAATTTGTGATAAGCTTACACAGGCAACACATATCTGATATCTCTGTAGCAACAGTTTATTAGTTTATTGTTGTGGTTTTGGTAAATTTTTACAATGTGATATACTGCTTTGTTCATAATTACCTTCTTGATATCGCTGGTAGTTTGCCACCATGGGCAGTGTGTAAATAGTTCCTCTATCACCTGTCCCAGGTTAGAGAAAGGTATTGGTATACCTAATAGCAGAGAGATGGTTGGTACAAAATCTATCTGGGAAATTGTGTCCCTTTCTTTCTACAATATCAAAGTACAAGTATTAGCAATCATCTTTGTATCTTCCTAGGGAAAGTAAAATGAAAAGTTTTGCTCAAATTTATTTTTGGACAATTTTGATTGTGATGAAGCAGCAACCTCCAATTCTTTACCAGATGCCATATTATTCTCTTCCAGCAATATTGGAATGAATTATTTACATTATACTAGAGGCTCTAAAGAGCCTGTGTCGCTCACCTTGGTCTATGTGCATATTAAACAAAGGACACAGATGGATTCATGACAAAATTGTGTTTTGGTGATGGTGATGTGTTTGTAGATCTTACTTTACTGAACATTCTTGCTGCTTACAATTATCTCTATCTATAATGAACTTGGCCCAGTAGTTACAGTGGAAAATATTTTGTAAAAATTTACAAAAATTTACAAAATTTATGAAAATTGTAAAAAATTGACTATAAAGGGCAATAACTCCTTAAGGGGTCAATTGACAATTTTGGTCATGTTGACTTATTTGTAGATCTTACTTTGCGGTACATTATTGCTGTTCACAGTTTATCTCTATCTATAATAATATTCAAGATAATAACCAAAAGCTGCAAAATTTTCTTAAAATTACCAATTCAGGGGCAGCAACCCAACAACGTGTTGCCTGATTGGTCTGAAAATTTCAGGGCAGATAGATCTTGACCTAATGAACAATTTTATCTACGTCAGATTTGCTCTAAATGCTTTGGTTTCAGAGATATGAGCCAAAAACTGCATTTTACCCTATGTACTATTTTTTAGCCATGTCGGCCATCTTGGTTCACGGGCAGGGTCATCGGACACATTTTTTAAACTAGATACCCTAATGATGATTGTGGACAAGTTTGGTTAAATTTGTCTTAGTAGTTTCAGAGGAGAAGATTTTTGTAAAAGATTACAAAAATTTACAAAAAATGGTTAAAAATTGACTATAAAGGGCAATAACTCCTTAAGGGGTCAACTGACCATTTTGGTCAAGTTGATCATGACTTATTTGTAGATCTTACTTTGCTGTACATTATTGCTGTTCACAGTTTATCTCTATCTATAATAATATTCAAGATAATAACCAAAAACGGCAAAATTTCCTTAAAATTACCAATTCAGGGGCAGCAACCCAACAACGGGTTGTCCGATTCATCTGAAAATTTCAGGGCAGATAGATCTTGACCTGATAAACAATTTTACCCCATGTCAGATTTGCTCTAAATGCTTTGGTTTCAGAGATATAAGCCAAAATCTACATTTTACCCCTATGTTCTATTTTTAGCCATGGCGGCCATCTTGGTTGGTTGGCCGGGTCACCAGGACACATTTTTTAAACTAGATACCCCAATAATGATTGTGGCCAAGTTTGGTCAAATTTTGCCCAGTAGTTTCAGAGGAGAAGATTTTTGTAAAAGTTAACAACGATGGACGACAACGAGGACGGACGACGATGACGGACGACGACGCCGGACGCCAAGTGATGAGAAAAGCTCACTTGGCCCTTTGGGCCAGGTGAGCTAATAAACAAAGCAGTCTTCATTAATGTGGGTTTTTTTTATTCTCTTATTCTATTAATGCAAGAAGACCTAGAACCAGTCCATAAAAGGTGGGGAAAACACTGGGGAAGATGAAGGAAAGTCTTGAGAAGTATCAGGACTATATTTTTCTAAAATAAATTATAAATTTCCTTTATCAACGTCCACTCAAAATTTGAAACAATTAAAAAGTAAAACGAGGAGACTGATTTAAACTACAACTACAAACAAAAAAACAAATATGGCAAAATGCAGCCAATGACAACCACTGGATTAAAGATTCACAGCTTGAGACAGGCACTTAAAGAATGTGGCTGGGTAAAAAAAATAATCATGTTTGTGAACAGGCAACCCCATTATAATCTGGGTCAATGGTGTTACAACACAACACAAGAACAAACTGTAAAAATCAGTTGGAAAGGGCTTAACTTATCAGACAGGTACTTAGCACTAATAATATGTAAATAATCTAAAATAATTTGCAGTTATTTAAAGCTAGTTCAAACCCCAATTTCAACTTAAGAATAATCCATGTCGATGTATGCTTATAGTATGCTTTTGACACGGACAGCATCTTAAGTCCCAAGCCCAATGCCTAAGTCTCCTCACAATTGCATCACGTAAAAATCTGCGTTAAAATTAATATGACTAAAAAAGTTTAATCAACAGCCCTTTCACATTTTATGGTTAAGGTTTTAATGGCACAGACTAAGATTTGAACATAAATATGATATCCTACCAATTTCAAGGTTCACCATTGGTAAAAAAAAATCACAACATTTTTTCTTGACCTAACTTAAATGTTACCCATAGATTATGTTGGCTGGTTATCTGTGCTGGACTATACACAAATAATGCTGCTTCTAATTCGTCTTTACTGTCTCCTCCGTGGTCTCCTGTTTTAGTCATTCCATGATCACCCATCACAAATAATATTGTGTCATCTTTCATCAACCTTGTCACATTCCTTGAAAATAAAAACAAAAAAAAATTCCAGGGCATGAAGAATTTTTTGGAAGGCCACTTACCCAAGGGAAAGTGATAAAAAAAAGTTCACTTTCCCGTGTGCAAATCCACTATCCCCGGTTGAGACCCGCAAAGTGGGTCGAATTGGCTCGAGGGGTTTGGGGGCATGCCCCAAGAAAATTTTGAAATTTAAGATGCACAATCCTGCAATCTGAGCATACTTTTAAGGGTTTAACATGTCAACTGATTATGATAATTTTGTGTGACTTTTTTAAATTTATATACTATAAGCAATAGACAATCCATATTATGTGTATGGAATTATAATTAAACAGGCGAGACATTTCAGCATTGCACCCTTGTTACAAAATACAGGTAGGTTGGTTCATTAATGCGTGGTTCATAAAATATGTGGTTCATTAATGCTGGATTGGATTGAATTCTGCTTTCTTGATCTATGTTGATGATCTGAATATAATAATAATATTGACTGTTTTTTCAGTAAATGTACTCTGACTGTACACTTTGAGTTTGTAAATATTATGTTTTAAGTGTCTCAATGTCATTACCCTTTTTTTTTCAATATCATTAAGTAATCAGTCCCTGTCATATTTATTATCCTTCTGTTTTTTGGGGATACTATTCCCCTTTACATCATATTCTGTTTTTCTTTTAGCGCTTGAAATGTCAAAGTATTTATGCAAGCTCATTTTCTGAGCGTCCGCAATATTTACAAACTGTTTCCCTTGCTACAAACCGGATATCTTAAATTTAAACCAGTCTGCTAACGATCTAACTAAATACCAAAAGGCACACGTGTAAAACACATAAAAATGTGATGAAATCATGGAAATTCGACGCTCAGATGATCTTACAGAAGTATTTTGACATTTAAACAAGTAATAGGGACCAATTATTTTATTTATTTACCGGAAAACGACTTTCCCGACGGGATATTAGCAACTGCTATGTCACTTTCCAGTGTTATAATTTACTTTACCCGGGAAACGGGAAATGGTAATCTTTATGCCCTGTTATTCATAAAGTTAAAAGAATCAGAAGTACTTTCAGTATTCAAAATCCAATGATATGCTAGCAAACGATAAAATAGGGTGATATAAATTAACAAATAACTTTTCATGTGATAAATTGGTATAAGACAAAAACAAGTAATTGAGGTTCCCAGGTCACCAGAATTGCTCGAGGCTACAAATTTGGAAAGCCAAGTGATTTACACACAAAAACAATGTTATGTGAGGCTTTATCTGCAGGCACAACAATATATTTGTCATGGAGGTAGGACAGGTGCTTTGCAACATTTGGGTGAACCAATTTGATTTATGTCCCTCAGGGCATCTTGACCTTAATTTATTATCACTTACGTGTACATAATAATATTTACACAATCAATACAATGTATGTAAAAAGCATCATAATAAAAATATGCCGATCTTGAGGTGTATTACCTTATCATATCATTCATTTGAGACAATTTGTCTCTCATAGCTGAATGGTTTGGACCATATCTATGTCCACAGTGATCAACACCAAGGAAATGAGCAACCAACACTTCCCAGTCATTCTTATTCTGTTCTTTGTAAAGATGTTTCAAAACACCATCATCAACGGTATGTAAATCTTTCACATTAAATGATGGAAATGGAATCTGTTTATAAAATCTGTTAGGGAACAGTCCTATCCAAGTGTCGTCACCAAGAAACTTTATTCTTTTGTTGTGGCGAATCAACTGATCTATAAAATTATCCTCTGTAATTTCAGAGCTAGCAAAATTAGATCCAGCATCAACAAATGTAGGAAGACTTCCCGTAGTCAAGCCTTTTAATCTCTGTAGTGTCGTTGTAGGTGGATCAGCGATAAATTTGTAAAGTTTTGCATTGTTTGGTTTCATCAGAGAATTTTTAATAAAATTTAATCTATTTTTGTATGGAATAGAATCATTTGCTGTGGAATCAAATGAAGCGAAATCATATCTTAGTGCATCTATTACGATTATAATAGCTTTCTTATAACGGACATGCATCCAACAACCCTTTTCTCCGTGCATGTCACTTTGCATGGCAAAGTCAACTTTACAGCTACTGTTTCTTTCTACAACTACTCTTTTCAAAAGAAATCCTTTTGCAAATATAAGCAACCCACAAACGTAAAGTAAGATAAGAAAGCATAAAAGGAAAAAGCATTTAAAGTTTTGTCCCATTTTTTCCTGAAAATTTTCTTCACATTTCGCCGGTGTTACGGAAGTTACCAAACGGAAGTAATGAAGAAAAAAAAACATTTTCGGTTTAGCATAAACTCAATTCCCGGCTATTGAAGAATTTAAGGAAGAATATAAAAGGAGAGCTATAAAGATTAAAATATATGCCCTTTTCCTTAAGACCTTTATTAGTGTTCGTTGTTGGTTTTTGTAAAAAATACTTTTCTACTGTAATTGGGGACTATACACATCACAAATGTACACATTACACAGTTACAAGTTACAAATTGACAATTTTGACCCCGTTGGCTTTCCATACTGAACAACAGGTGTGACAATATGATAGGCTTCAAAATATATATATTTATATATTTATATATTCTTAATATGTTTAATAAAATTGAAAAAATAACACAGGGAAATATCTATCAAGAAAATTATACAAATAAGTTTTAGACAGATTGTTTTAATTTAAGGTTAAAATTACATGTAAATATAAGAACATGTACACATTTAGGCCAAATGCTGACATGTTATAATAACAATTAGAACTTAATGAACTGGACATACGCAAGATTCACAACTATAAATTGTCCAGATTGGTAAAAACATGTCAATTAAAGTCAGCTTGATAGATATTCATCTGTGTATCCTTAGAATGAAAACTATTATTGTCAAAGTAATAGAAAGTTTGATAAACTGTTATATTCAAATGAAATGTATATAAACTATTTGCATGCACTGTTATGGGGGAGACCGTCCGTTATGGACACTGGTTCAGACTGGCTTGAATAAACTGTTGTTTCAAATAACCTTGTGTTGTGTTACACAGTGGTTATTTTTGGTTAACCGTGACCAAAGGATGCTAAGGTAAAGTGACTATTATTGATAATCTTTATTTAATTTCGCAAAATGGCTGATAAAGAATTTAATGATGTAAGGTTAGTTTTCCGAAATTTAGAAACACAAGTTCAAAGTCTCACTCAAAAGGTATTTAAAAAGGGCATACATTCGAATAAAAGTGTTGATGGTTCAAAATCAGAAAAGTTAGGTATAGGTGTAATATATGTAAGCTCACTTTTACATGCTCAAGATGTTAACTTGGCTGAACTCATCAGAAGAAATGTTCTGTTAAAATAATGTTGATTTCATAAGTGAAAATGTAGATATTTATTTTTTTCTGATTCAATGGTGAAGGTTTAATTTTTTTATTGATATTTCTTAATGTAATCATTATGAAGGTGAGGGCACTTTATATTATGTATTTGATTGTATAAGTCAATATAAAAGACTTGCGTACACATTTTAATTATAATGACAAAATGTTTTTAAATGCTTTCTATTAAAAGACAGAAATATATTATTTAAAACACGTGAATATTAATATTTTAGAATTAATTCACAATAAGTAAAAGAAATCTTAAGATGCACGAGTATTTAACTGAGTGAATAATGATAAGATTAAAACATTTATATCTTGATTTGGAATATAATAATCTCTGTTTTGATTCATAATTTGAGTTGTTTTCTGAAGATACAATCCGTAATTCTAGAATATACGCGCCTGTATACACTAGTATAAGAAAGTTTCATTTAAGAACCTTTTAGCGACGAAGTAAAGGATATTTCTGCGATGTTATAACCATATGGTTGTTTAAATATGGTTGACGCAGTTGGGTAAGTGCGTAAGCACATTTGTTTAGAGAAACAAAACATTCTATGTTATTTAGAATCCAAACCTTTTTTTCGCACAGTTAATAAGGCATACGTTGCTAAGCCATGAAAATGGTGTACGTTGTTGGGTAGTGTTAAACACGGTTGTTATTGTAACAATTTTTCTGTAAAAAATAAAACCAACCCTTATTGTGGTATTTTTAAAGAATGGCGGACTTATCTTCAGAAAATAGCGCATAAATGATAAAAAATGATACAATTGTTTTGTTCACTCTAAGGGTTTTAAGTTTTTAAGTATTTCGCGATAGACGAAACATAGGATATATTTTTTTTAATATGTTCAAAGGGATATTTGAACATCATGTATAATCATCAATGAGCAAATCAAATGAATGATTGATAATATAAAAAAAAATCCATAATAAGGGTTAATGAAAATGTTTTTATAATATTGCATTGTAACACGGATTACAATATTAATAGAATAAATAATTTAGAACTTAAATATATGGAAATAAGTATCATATGATTAATCGTTATAAACAATAACGCGATACATCTTCCGACGAATATTAATGTGATGCTGATAGAAAAAAAAAGGAAATTAGCAAGCCAAGAAAAAATGAGAGAAGAGGGTCATAAGGTCATCTATAACTTCCGGTTTAAATGAGATGACAAATGATAATAGTTCTGATAGATATAGTTTAGAAAATAGTCAGAACATGCCTGTTGAAAAAATAAGTATACTAAAGAAAAATAAACGAAAAATTTATGTCTGAAAGAAAGACTAATTAATGTTAAACATTCTCACAATGTTTTGTTTGTTTACGACTAGCACTTTGTAGTCATAGGCTTCTTTATAACTAGTTTGTTTATTTATAAGTATAATTTTTATGTGTATATGAACTATTTTTGTAAATAATATACTTTTGTTTTAATTAATCATATTCATTCTAATTGTCGCTTCAGATGGATCACTGAAAAAATATTGATTGTTTAGAATTCGTATTAATATCAGTCATCTCTTTATCACAGCTTTGTTTATGGAAAAGGAAGGAAAGTGGTGGTTAAATGTCAAACCTTATTTAAAACCTTTTCAGTGTCTGCGAGAGCGAAGTATATATTAAAAGGTTGTTATTTGGGGGGTAAATTGATACACAGTAAAAAAAAATTATTATATAACTTAGTAAAAAAATAAACTTTAATAAAGAAACCATTTCGTGTTTTTTCGAGTTTTTATATTCTAGTTAAGTAAATTACATATTGATAAGTCCATTTACCAAATTAAAGCAATAAGAACTTATTGAGGACGACTTTGAACTATCAAACTTGGTAAATGTATTAATTTATTTTGTTGTTATATTTATAGGTATTTTGTTATATTTATTTTGCAAACATAGTCAAAAATTTAAGTGTAGGTTTTTAGCCAATCGAGAATTATAATTAAGAGGTTCAAATAGTCACTAGATATCTTGGTGGCAATGAAGTGGTGTCAACTAATGTTGAGGGCGATGGTACTGCTTCCAGAGATGTTAAAATAGCTTCTGTACCACTATTAGAACCAGCCACTAAGAACCATTATCCAGTACTCAACTTGTCAAACAATGAGTAGTAGCAATCAAGTTAACTGACCACAAGAATGATGATTGGAAAAGAACACTGGATATTGGCTTCGATTTTTGGACACAACGCAGACGTTTAGATGTAAATAAAACTATACGATCACATAACTTTATATTGGTAGAGGGAATCGTTCTACAACATCACAGGTAGATTTGCCTGAATTGTTTCAGCCGGTGATAACTGAGCAACCTAGTCAGGGACCCTGAATCAACAGGGTAGGTAAGCTAGGTCAGTTAGGAGTTATATAAACTACAGATGGTGGATCACTTGGAGGTCGGAGTATATGAACGACATATGGTGGATCACTTGGAGGTCGGAGTATATCAACGACAGATGGTGGATCGCTTGGAGGTCGGAGTATATCAACGACAGATGGTGGATCATATGGAGTCGGAGTAGTTGCGCATGGAGGTCGGAGTTATCAACGACAGTCGGAGTAATTGCAGTACTTCTGAATGACGGGGATTGGCGTTGCAGACAAACAAACAGATTGTTGGAGTTGACAACGACGTTCGGAGGAGCAGTCCACTGGAGTCGGGGTTATGAAGACGGTCCGCAGTTAATGGTTGCGCCTTTTCGTTGTATTCTGAAGTTCTGATCTTTGATGTTACGAAGAATGTAATGATAGAACTTTTACAACTTAGTTATTCATACAAAGACAGTATGAACTATACATTGCTGGACATTTAGATGTTGTTGAACTGTTGAAATGATTTTGTTTATGAATGTTGTATTTTTAATTTGCAAGCATTCGTATTGTCACCGATTTAAACTAAAATATAAAGTTATATTTCTTAAGAAAGGGAGGAATGTGACAATATGATAGGCTTCAAAATATATATATTTATATATTTATATATTCTTAATATGTTTAATAAAATTGAAAAAATAACACAGGGAAATATCTATCAAGAAAATTATACAAATAAGTTTTAGACAGATTGTTTTAATTTAAGGTTAAAATTACATGTAAATATAAGAACATGTACACATTTAGGCCAAATGCTGACATATTATAATAACAATTAGTTAATGAACTGGACATACGCAAGATTCACAACTATAAATTGTCCAGATTGGTAAAAACATGTCAATTAAAGTCAGCTTGATAGATATTCATCTGTGTATCCTTAGAATGAAAACTATTATTGTCAAAGTAATAGAAAGTTTGATAAACTGTTATATTCAAATGAAATGTATATAAACTATTTGCATGCACTGTTATGGGGGAGACCGTCCTTTATAGACACTGGTCCAGATCGGCTTGAATAAATTGTTGTTCCAAATAACCTTGTGTTGTGTTACACAGGCTCCTGTATAGGACTTTTTTTCAAAAATGTAATGACACAAAAAAGTATGGGTCGCGGACTTACTGCATGGTGTTGCAAAATTAACGATTTTATAACGGTTATACATGGAAAAACCTACTGTGTTAGAATAGAAAGAAACACTTATGGTAGAATTAAAAAAAAATTGATCAAAGCTCTAAATGTGAATATGATTTTTTAATATTAAAATTCGATTTATTAATATTAAAAAATAATTTATAATATTAATAAATGATTTATTGATATTAATAAATAGGGAATAAATTCCACAACGACTTGCCATAAATGAGGGGCCTGATGGGTTATTTTCGTTCTTCGTGATCGGCGCATTTTCGCTATCGTGATCCGTTTTTCTAGATTTATTTTTTTTTATATTTTCGTGATCCGTGATCATGGAAATTTATTTTCTGTGAATCGTGATTGACACAAAAATCAAATCGTGAATCGTGATGAGACCCCCCCCCCCCCCCATCAGGTCCCTCATAAATGTGTGCTTTAGGAAAATAAAAAATAAAATTGGGGTTACGCGATTCGTTAACATTCGGATGTGTAGTTGCACTCACCTTTTATTCAAACAGTTTTTATTTTAGAATTCGGATTCCGGCTGTTTCAGAAACAGGAACCGAAACTATCACATTTGTCTTAAATTTTAAAGGTTTTAAACATTTTGCTTTGGATTTGCAAAAATGTCAAACCCACCATTTATATAAAGTTTCAAAGTTGACATTTGACATCATAGTTTTAAAGAAGGAAAAGTTAAACTGACCACTAAGGATCTAGGATAATGAATTGATTTTGCTGCATATGGATAAAAATACTTCACCTTGTAATTAATATTCATAAATTTATCAGCATATATATACTTATGTATAAACATCCTGTACATTCAAGTTTGTTATTACAATGAAAGACATATAGTTTATTTCAAATATATGATATAATTTATACACGAAACAGAAAAAAAACTAGCATGATACATGACAAAATCATTAACAAACTTGCTGACAAATATGTAAAAACGATAATAATATCATACCGACACGTGTCCAAGTTATATTTTAGTTAAATTTCTAGGTATTGACTATGTCGGAAATAGGAATAATATGCGTTGAAGGGGATTTTTAATATACATTAAATTGTAACAGGATACATATGTAGTCGATTTTACCGGGTTGTTACTAAATTTTCGATATGGTAGTATTCACAGATGGAAAATTCAACTTTGTTTATTCCTTATTATCTTATTTCACGTTCTTTGCTTTAACTGTGTCCGAATATGTACCTGGACATCTTAAGCCTCTTGGTCACCATAGAAAATCTCTTGGAGGAGTTACAATATTGAAGGAATTTCCATCTCCTACAGATTTTTATGAAAATTACATTGCGAAAAGTGAACCGTTTGTTGTAAAAGGTGTTCTAGAAAATGGACAATTTCCAGCATACAAGTTATGGACTGATCAGTATCTAGAGTATGTACTATGTTTATCTGTACTTTGCATATATCATTGGCACTCATACCACATCTTCTTATATCTATATGTGTATATGTACTATGTTTATCTGTACTATGCATATGTTTATATGTACTATGCATATGTGTATATGTACTATGCATATGTTTATAATTATGTACTATGCATATGTGTATATGTACTATGCTTATGTTTTTATGTACTATGCATATAGAAATAAGAAGATGTGGTATGAGTGCCAATGAGACAACTCTCCATCCAAGTCACAATGTGTAAAAAGTTAGCAATTATAGGTCAAAGTACGGCCTTCAACACGGAGCCTTGGCTCACACCGAACAGCAAGCTATAAAGGGTCCCAAAATGACTAGTGTAAAACAATTCAAACAGGAAAACCAACGGTTTAATCTATATAAAAAACGAGAAACGAGAAACACTTATGAACCACATCAACAAACAAAACCACTAAACAACAGGCTCCTGACTTAGGACAGGTGCAAACAAATGCAGCGTTTAAACGTTTTAACAGGCGCCAACCTTCACCCTAACCTGCAACAGTATGTGTATATGTACTATGCATATGTTTATATGTACTATGCATATGTTTATATGTACTATGCATATGTTTATATGTTTATATGTACTATGCATATGTTTACATGTTTATATGTACTATGCATATGTTTATATGTTTATATGTACTATGTTTATCCAATCGATACTTAATAAATAAGTGTATAACAAGCAAAACCTTAAATTAGTCGGATCTGGGTCACATTCAGGGAGTTAGCATGACGCAATTTAATCTTAGTATACCAATGAAAATGAAAAAAACTCTGTAAAATGGTATAAATCAGATACTTTGAATGTATGTTCTATCATATATGTCAAGACAGACAATTTTAGGAATGAAAACAGATAAAAAACATGAACTCTAAACGAAGTGAGATCAGATGCGATGACGGGATTAATATAAAAATAAGGAGATGTGGTATGATTACCAATGAGACAACTATCCACCCAAGTTCAAATGAAGTGGATGTAAACAATTATAGGCAACCGTACGGCCTTCAACAATGAAAAAACACATACCGTATAGTCGGCTATAAAAGGCCCAGACATGAAAAATATGAAGCAATTCAATTGAGAAAACTAACGGCCTAATTTATAACAAAACAACTTACGAAAAACAAATATGACAGACATGAACCAACGACAACCACTGAACTACAGGCTCCTGACTAGGGACAGGAACATAAAGAATGTGGCGGGGTTAAACATGTTTGTGAGCGCTCAATCCTCCCCTAACCTGGGACAGTGGTGTAACAGCACAGCATTAGAACAATCTATAAAAATCAGCTGGAAAAGGCTTAACTCATCAGATCGATACAAAGCAGAAAAACATCAAACAAAAACATTTATCAAATATATCAGTCTTTTAAAAAAGTATTGATTGGTGTGCCTCGGTTAAACTAGTTTAAATCTCAATTCTCCTTTTAATCTTAATCATTGAAATATTTATAATAGGTACATAGAAGAACGTAGAATAAATCTAGGTTAGAAAACACAACAGTAATGCGGATATATATATGTACAACAATAAATTATACGGTATAATTAATGCTGTGGTCTTCTTCGGGGATCTGGATGGGGTTTACAGAATAGAGAATAATGAACAAAAAATATATAGAATAGAGAAAAAGTGGAGAAGACAACAGTATACACATGTTAATGTGGGGCTAAAATATTAAGAATTAAGAATAAAATAGAAGAATTTTTACTGTATAAGTTTTTCATCAAGATGATATCGGTGGAGTCGAATACTCACAAAACTAGTTTAACCCCAGAACTTGTTTATGCTCAAAGTAAGGAATCTTGTTGCGTTTGGCATTGTTCCAGGAATCTTATAGTGACTGGCACAGTTTCAGGAATTTTATAGTGACTGGCACTGTTCCGGGAATCTTACTGTGACTGGCACAGTTCATGAAATCCTATTGTGACTGACACAGTTCCAGGAATCTTATTATGACTGGCACAGTTCCAGAAATCTTGTTATGAATAGCACAGTTCCATGAAAATTATTATGACTGGCACTGTTCCAGGAATTTAGTTTTGACTGGCATTATTCCTTATTGTCCTGGACATGCATGAACTATTTGCCACAGGAAGTTAAGCAAGCAACAATGAATCATTGTTTCCTTACGTTTTGTCTGTTGTATCGGTCCCACCCGTTTAGTCTTAGCAAAGCACAGAAAATTTTATAAATCAAATGCATTTTGCGATAACTAGATAATAATCAAACAAGGCTAGTGAATATCCAAAATGTCATATTTTTCTGTGTCCATCTTTTTCTAGCACAATTCTTTAGTGTTACTCATCGAGCGTTGGGCAAAGAAGGAACGATCTTGGATGAAAATCAAAAATGCTACTTTTATCAGAAACTTCCAGAACAATGCAGAATATTCTATTAAATTTCTAAAAACTGAAATCATTATCAACAGAAAGATTTGTCATGTCTGTTGCTTCAAACCAATCTTCCAAAATTACCTGGTGTCATTGTGTTGGCTATTTCTAAATCGATAGAGTCTTAATTATAATATATTTCAGTGTTAAACCTTACTACTTACCCTTTCCGGAGCACACGAGTTCAAGCCTAGTACGGCGGAGAATGCCGAAAATCCATTTAACCGAGGTATAATCTGTATCTAATAACTAAAATATCAATGAAGGTACAGGACAAATACAAATACAAAGACTTCCAAAGAACATGGGATTACTTGATATAGGCTCCTGTTAGCGTTTCACATATCACAAAGCCGCCATGCAAAGGGGATGTCGATGCACTGACAACAAGGCCTATGAGCCCATATCCCCTGTGAAGCCCGAATAACAATTATATTATACTGGAGTGTCCTGATTTTAACATTAATTACCATTCTGATCTCCGCTTTTGTTTACAGGGTATATGTGCTCATGTACCCTGTCAAGGTAACCAATCAAATTGCACAACTAGTCGGGATAGTTCACTCCAGTCTATAATGCTATACTTAAAGGGTTGTTTTGTGTTGCCATTGACCTATATACACCACACCATCTTTTATTCGTAGCAATTTAACATTATGGATAAAATTTCAAAAATTCTCTAAAACATCTGACATCTAAACCATTTATCCACCAAATAGACAATATATATTACATAAAGAGACTCTTGGTGTCTTCTTACTCATATCCATACGATAGTACAATAAAAGTCGTTAATATATATGCTGCCCCTCGATCCTTATTTTCCACGTCCATGCCCACAGCGCCAATGGTTGACATGGTTATGCACTGGCCGGCTGCAATACAGTTAGTTAAATAAATCGCAATTACGATTTCAAGGTACATGATCTATCGTATTGTAGGGAAAAATATGGAAGAATTTATGTGGACGTGGAAGGAGGCAAGAAAGAAGACCGTAACGCACAGGCTTACGCAATGCCGATGTCAAAGTTCCTTCAGATATACAACCAATCAAATGTCTACATGGTTTATGACGTTGCAAAAGAAATGAAAGGTAATTTGCCCCGTTTTTTGTAAGAATCTACATATATTGTGATATATTATGGAAATATTTTCCCTCTAGTCGGACTAAAACAGGTAATCCATCATGACTGCCAGTACAAAAGTCCTTGAACACAACATACCTACATATTTGGTTCTTATATTAAAATGCAAATGCAGGCTATATAAAAATTATCTAATACCTTTTTACAAAAATTCTTATTCTCCTATGTAACAACGTAAAATATGTACCATTGTATCACATTTGAACATTGTCTACCTTCTTGCAGCTGATATTACAATACCAATATCTCTGCAATGTGGAGGTTTAGAAAAGGCTATAAAATCAGTTATAATGTGGTTCAGTAGCGGTGGGACAAGGTCTGTTCTCCATAATGACGGACTTGACAATATCAACTGTTTACTGGATGGAAACAAAGACTTGATCATGTTTCATAAGGTATTAACAGATAGAAATATTTATGTTTCATAAAAACAAATTTTAACATAATTCACCAAATTCACCAAAGACCAATGTTTGCGAAGATTTTGTGTCAGTCGTGCTATTTCTGGTTCTCCAAACATACGTTTGTGCAATATTTACGATTTAACAAATTGCCATGTTTCAACTAACGTATTTCTGTCATGTTTTTTTTTCTTTTACAAAAAGTTATTGACTTGTTTGATTTGACATTTATAACATTGAACATGATGTATTTTTCATGTCTGCACATGTAATTGCATGGTATTTTGTACCATTATTGTATTACAGTATGATGTTTTTATCAACTGGATGATCTGTCCGTTTATTTGGTGAATTTGTTTTGTTTTGATGTCTTCCATGGTCTCTTATTTACTTGCTCGATCTTTTAGTGTTCCTCTTGATTACTGAATTCTGACATTGTTAAATCTGATTCGTTAACGTCTAGATGTATTTTTTAGAAATACAAACCTGAGATTGAAGCGGATCATTTCATGCAGTATGGTTCCTATAGTAAAGTTGATGTTGAAGCTGTGGATATGGAGAAATTTCCCAAACTACGTGACTTACCATGGTATATGGCAAACATTACCAAAGGAGATTGTCTATTTATACCCTATCAGTTCGTATCCATAGTAACAAGTAGTTTAAAACTGTCCATATTATCTGTTGCTTTTTATATATTTTAAAACCAAATTTAGAACTACTAGCATTCAGGGGCAAATCCTTGCAAATGTTGTCCTCCCCTTTATGACCCAAAATTGTTTAGTTCATTTTTTTCATTTTGACTGTCCATTTCGTTAAGGCAATACCGGTACTTTTTGGCTACCATCCAGACCTCCGCCTTTTAAAATCCTTGTTCTGCAGCTGACGTGGGCAAAGGCGTTTCAATAAAATGGTAAAAAATATTGGGTGTAAAATATCTTTATCTTATTTCTGTGTTCTGTTTATTTATATATATATTCTTTATTGGAAAAAGTAATAACAAAACTAAAGATTGAGCAAAACGAACCTCACCAAAAAAACCGGGGGTGAACTCTGCTTCAGAAGTTAATCATGTGCGCCAACTGCAATATTTAAAAAATTACAACAGACAAATAATGAGGAGTCTTAGAACACACCTTCCAGTTATGCTTTTAACAAAATTCTGTTCCTGAGGGTAAACGAAACGTTTTATCATGAAAATGGCTCCATGTACAAAACGTCAGCTGAATCTTGTAGTTTGAATTTGCACATGCGCATTACTAAACAATGTATAACTAATCCCATAAACTCAAATAAATAAAAAATGATTACTTTTAGATGGTACCATCAAGTGTATTCTCATTCTGGGCGTAATTTGGCTGTTAACATTTGGTCTAACCATCTTCGTTGGTTTGACAAAACAGCATGCAAAGAAAGTGAAGACAAACTTAAGCCAAAATCACTGAAGAATATAGAGTTAAAGAATGAAGAAGAATTCTCTCTAGATGATGAAGTACGGTAAGACAACTGATTGACACTATTTTTATTTAATTCTTATAACATTCTTATTCTAGATGTAAAGAAAACGTTGTAAATAATATATTATAGGTTTTTTCACTGATTTTTTTTTCTTCAAAACAGCAACGTACGGAGATAAAAAGAATAAAGCTAAATAATTATATTTTATTAAGTTTGATTTAACTTCGAAATTAGAAACTATTATTGGCAAGAACAGCTGCCAACTTGAAGTTACAACAAAATCTAGAGACCAAAATTGTGACATACATTCTTATAATTTAACAAATGGAATGCATCTAGCATATATAAGCTTCTGTTCTAAATAAGAATATTACTGGCGTGTTTAATTTTCGTCCAACTGACATATGTAATATACTCTTATTTTATGGGAAAAGTAAGAAGCTCATGCTTCAAATACATTGAGATGTGATTTTGTAAAGTTCAGTACTTTTTATATACCAAAATCGTGTAATTTGAGATACTTGTGCTTATTGCAATTTGATAGCATCACATACAATCTAGTTAAAATATAAATCTCTGATTTCGTGTACGCGAGTTCCGATATATCTGAATTTTAATCAGGTTGTATCACTTAAGCCTCAATGGCCTACATTTCATATACTTTAAACTTCAATAGATATATATATACAAATTTGAACGATACCACATCCAAATCGTGGAATACCATACAATACTATCAATAAGTGATGATTAAAGGTAAGAAAATGCACTTTTATTTAACAAACTTGTATTCCTTTTTCAGAGATATGTTTCTGGATGCATTGGATGATCTAAAAACTGTCAATTTTGAAGACTTTGCAGTTAGAATCAGAAAGATTGCTGTAAAGGAAGTACCAGATGATGCTCTAATTAAGGTTAGAATACCCATAGAACTAACATATATTGCACTTAATAAATACATTTTTATCGTTGAGGAATTTTAGGTGAAGTTTAAACATCTAACATGATTTCATTGATAGAGGGTTGATGCTTCAAATGAAGCTATTGCACCAAGGGATCCGATTTGAAAAGTTGATGTCATCCCTTCGAAAGTTCTACGGTCGACTGTTATGGGTTATCTGTGTCACAGGTTACAATGGCTATGTTCCAATATATGGATATTTGCACATCACCTTTCGAAAACAATTTAGATACTCATAAAACGGTTAGTGATACGCCCATTCCATGCATTAAAAACAAACTTCAAGGTATCGCAAAGCGTTTTGTGTTCGTACCGGCCGACAAAGCAGCCAACAATGCGGTATCTTTAAGACTTTTTTAAATTAAAAAAAAAACACACACACAAAATGCAAAAATTAACGCATGCAAATCGAAAGTATTCACTTAACTGTTAAAACCCATAGTTCATTGTAAGATTCTGTAGGTCCATTTAGCGCTTTTATATTCTCAGTCAAATTTCATATTCCGCTTCGACTAACCAGATGTCTGCCACTTTTTCAGCGTTTTCGACGAATTGACAAATAAAAAGTAAAGCCATGAAAGACGCGCATGTCTCTTTCTGTAGTTTTTATATTTATCTTTTTGGGATGTATAAGTCAATAATGTCTTTCTTAATTTCAGATGTTTGATATAATCGACAATGATAAGAATGGCATTTTAACGATGGATGAATTTCACACCTGTGATTTTTCTGAAATGTTTGAACAAATACCAGATTTTGAATCCTTTTTTACGAACAATGATCAAGATGCTCTCGACGGAAAAAATGATCAAGAGCTGCCTGGCAACGATTATTACAATCAACAACCAATGCTGGTAGAGATGGAAGATGACGTCAGTTTCCTTTTAAATCCTAAAAAGCCACAAGAAATAACATTAAATGACGAAAATATCCAGGAAGAAACAAATGATCAAATAAGAAATACGGGTAAAGAAGAACTATAACTGAAAGACAGCTTCTAACTATTTGATTTTATGAATTAATCCATTTTTCTTTTCAAGTTATAAAAGTCGCTGAAGCAAGACTTACGCTGCCCACGGCATAAACATGTACAATTGTCAAAGTTTGTGATTGGGTCACAAAGGCGAGACATATATATATCCATGCATGTGCAAACAGTTTATTCAATAACAAATAAATGTATTCCTATCCTCACTTATTAAATTAAATCGTAATCTTTTAGAATGTTTAATCAGTTTATGCAGTATTTTTTCGCTGACCTTATGAGTGTCTTTGTTATCATGCAATATCTTTGATTGTTAAAACTAAATGGAAGTATAAAAAATGTCGTAAAACTGGATTTAACGACTGAAATCCGGGTTTTGATGGGTAGTATGGCGGGCGGACGGGTGGCTATGGTGTTACTGGTATCAAATGGAGGTCAATTTCAATATTTGCGATTTTCGCTTTTCTCGTTCAGAAGTTATGATCCATGATTGATTGGAAAATGGCATTTTATGTCGATTCCATATGATTACTTGAGAACGCTTAAACCAAATCCTCTTTTAATTTTAATCTGGTTTTTTTCACATGACAGTCACAAAATGGAGGTCAAGATTGATTTTGACGATTTTCGCTTTTGTCGTTATTGCCCTTTATTGTTGTCATTATTAATGCAATAAAGGGCAATAACGACAAAAGCGAAAATCATCAAAATCAATCTTTTAGAATGTTTAATCTGTTTATGCAGTATTTTTTTGCTGACCTTATGAGTGTCTTAGTTAAATGGATAAATGGAAGAAAACCCCGGTTGCTTTCTTTTTAACAGCATCTTTTTAACATTTATTGTGTTGATCGGATAAGGTAAGATTGGTAATTTTTCTATTCGGTCATAACCATTTTCATCAACTTTATGTGCTTTTGAAGTGTGAGACATTGGATGAGAATATCTAGCATGCATTATGTCCTAGTTTCGAGCTACTTAATATAACACGAAATATAGATCCCAAAACCTTTTGAACTTTAAAGTCATTAATTTGATCTTCTATGTTTTCAGAATTCTCAAAAATTATCTGTGAAACTGAAACAGATTTTTTTTTTGGGGGAAAAGGGGGGGGGGGGGTCTCTGTCAAATAGTTAACATACAAATATAATACCGACTTCAATCCTCACAAAACTTATTTCTCTACTAATCTTCATCAAGAACCCTAGAGATCAAAAGTTTGACAATAAAATACATAAAGGCATCAAAATACAGACCAGTTTACTTTTTAGATGGTTTAAGGCCGCATATAAGGCTTACCTTTTTTGGTTTGCAAATAGTTCTACTTCATCTTTGCTTTATAAATCAGTTAAGTTGCTTCGGTTGCAGTTAATATAGTTATCTGTTGTTTTAATGGCTACCAATGCCACGTATCGGTAGAAGTGCTTTGTCAGTGATCTGTTTGATCAGATGCATTTCTTATATTAAAAAAAAGTACAAGTCCATGGATATTGTAATGCTTTGCCTATTAGTAAGTGAATAAAGGTCTTTAAGCATCAGACAAAGTTTTTTTAGCTGGGTTGTTTTTGGTACTAACATTTTATATCTGTCCTTTTTATATTTTTCCGTATTCAATGTTTCTATGATCATCTGAACCAACGGTTAGATTCTATATCATTGAACCGTCTAAACTTTTGTCTTTGGACATTTTTTATTTCTCAATAGCGGTTTAAACTATTTACCGTAAATAAGGTCTATTATTCAAAAATTATAAATGTATATTTTGAACTTTTAAACGCATGTTTGTAATGAATAAAAGCATTAAAGACATCTTTATGGCTAAAATACATGCACAAATGAATATATATATCATTGCTGGATATTGGATAAGATACATTAAAGAAAAAAGTTATTCAGTTATGGCTATTTCTAACAAGATAATCAATAGAAATGCCTATAATATCGACACGTATTATATATATATATATATTGTTTTCAATTTAGACTTATATATATATATATATATATATTATCAAATTAAAAGTAGTTTCCTGTTAATAGATATATAGAAGTTGTTTAAGTGTTTTACCTACGTCCTAGCAGTATTCTTGATTCAGATTACTAAAACTTATATATTTCATTTTTTGTTTCTATGTTGCACAATTAAACAACATTCATTTTTTGGGCACGATTAATAAAGCTTCTTAAATTGGTGTCCAGGTAACAATTACGTAACATGCGAAATATTGCCGAATTTAAGGACGATAGAACATAATATTGCAAGGGTATCTCGGGTTTTTAAATTGATCCTAGTACCTCCAAATTAGAAATTTGACTCTCCTGGTTATTTGGATGTATAAATACGCAGTCACGTCCGAAAAAAATTGCAATTTGAAATATTCGGCTTTGAGCGTTCCTGGTGGAGGTAAATCGAGAAGAGTGTTTCGGACGCATGACAATTATAAAGTGTTATTTTCATTTTTACAGCACTGGGTCAATATTCTTGCTGGTGGACTTTCAGTCCCCGAGGGTATCATCAGCTCAGTAGTCACTTTGGTACTGATATGGTTTATAACAGAACTTCCCAAAATTGTCCGTTTATAATTTTAGAAATTATTAAGAAACTAAGGTTTCAAATCCCTTAGGCAAAGTTGACCTTAGATGGATTTGTCTATTATTTTAGGTCCTTTTTGGTCATATAGCTCTACAAATGTTTCGGTTCTTATACATCCTTTGCGTTCAAATATTCGGATTTGAGCATTCCTGATGATGTTAAAGCCAGAAAAGCGCATCGGACGCATGAAATTTATATAGAGTTGTTTTCATTTTTCTGTTGCACTAAATTCGAAGTCTCGTATAGTTAAAGAGCCACACTTCCAGTGCCTTGAAGACCCTTGCAATAACTTGTGAGTGATCCGTAGATGGCCTGTTTCTGATAAAATTTATGTCTACCATGTATCCAACATGCATGTACATGTACTTTCATATTTTCAGTGGCAGTGTTATTACCCTGCCCTTTTTCCACGTCGGCCCACTTTGCGAAGACTACCTATCAGATTAATTGTTTTAATTTGTTCTCTGTCTGAATATGCATGACATACTTGCGACTGGATTTTAAGCAGACAACAATCAACCAGAGAATGGACACGAAAACATTTGAAGCAAGTTAACAAAAGTTTAACTTGTAAGAAAAAAAAGATATATAAGAAATAAATGGAACTTTTAAAGCTTATTATGATACCTCAAGTTTTAATAATATATTTTCTTATACATTTGTAAAATTACTGATAAATAAAGGACTGCAGAAAAAGGCTTTTGTTAATAGGCAAGCATACACAATGGTAGTCTATAATATATGTTTATTGTTGTTATATTCAAACACAAATTTCTCTGAAACTGACATTATCAAGATGTATGATTTCTTGATTGACAACATATTTGTTACGTTTGGAGGACTTTTTTTTTTCAACAAACAATCGACATGCCCATGGGAACCAACTGTGCTCCTCTACTTACCGACTTGTTCCTGTATTCATATGAGGCTGACTTCATACAGGAACTTCTTATGAAGAAAGAAATGAAGTTAGCAGTATCCTTTAACTTCACTTTCTGATCTAAAGATGATGCTCTCTTACTAAATAATTCAAACTCTGGTGACTATATGCTGAACGCATCTATCCCATCGAACTTGAGATAAAGGATACAACAGATACAGTTAAGTCTGTCTCAAATCTTGACTTACATCTAGAATTTGACAATGAGGGTCGATTGAATCAAAACTTTACGATAAAAGAGATGATTTCAGCTTTCCAATTGTGAACTTTTCATTTCTAAGTAGGAACATTCCAGCAGCGCCTGCATACGAATTATATATCTCCCAGTTGATACGATATTCCAGGGCTTGTATTTCCTATCATGATTTCCTTGATATAGGGTTGCTGCTCACAAGGAAGCTATTAAACCAAGAGTTCCAAGTGGTGAGGTTGAAATCATCCCTTCGTTAATTTTATGGACACCATCATGAGTCGGTTGACCGTTATGGAATATATGTTTCACAGATGACAACGGATATGTTCCAACTTTGTCGTAACTACAATGCCGTCCCCTTTTCCCCGAGTGAGACCTACCGAATTAGACTTATCACCGGGTTTGTACTAACATGAGCAACACAAGTGGTGCCACATGTGCAGCAGGATACCCTTCCAGAGAACCTGAGATTACCTCAAGTTTTTGGTGGGGTTCATGTTGCTCAGTCTTTAGTTTTCTATGTTGTGTTTTGTGTACTGTTGTTTGTCTGTTTGTCTGTTTGTCTTTTTCTTTTTTAGCCATGGCGTTGTCAGTTTATTTTCGACATGTGAGTTTGAATATCCCTTTGGCAGCTTTCGCCTCTCTTTTATACACATATGCACGGTTCTACAATCTGTCGATACCTATAGTTTGGCATTACAAAAGGTCATGTTTTTTCGGACTTTTAATGACGTCTTTACACTAAATCCATTGGATGTCGGATATGTACTGATTAATATTTTAGTCATGATTTTTATTAGTTGTTATTGGCTTTAGGCTCCATGTTGAAGACCGTACTCTGACCTATAATGGTTTACTTTTATAAATTTTGACTTGGATGGAGAGTTGTCTCATTGGCACTCATACCACATCTTCTTATATCTATTTGAACTAGCTGCTGTTGTCAGTAACTGCGAGTACTCTCATATCTGTACTTTGTATAATTTTTTGCTGTGAAGGATGTATGAATTTCCTGCCACGTCCGATCTAATGAGCTAAGCCTTTCAACTGATTTTCCTAGGTTGTTCTTATGTCGAACTGTTACACCACTGTGCCAGGTTTTTTTTTTGGGGGGGGGGGGGGTGGCGACAGCAAACATGTTTAACCCCACCACATTCTGCACATTCTGTATGTGTCTTTCCCAAGTCAGGAGCCTGTAACTCAGTGGTTGTCGTTTGTTGTTGTATATCATATTTGTTTTTCGTTTATAGTTTTGTACATAAATCACGCCGTTAGTTTTCTCGTTTGAATTGTTTTACATCTGCATGACATTTCTGGGTCATTTAAAGCTTGCTATGCGGTGTGGGTATTGTTCAGTGTTGAAGGTCGTACGGTTACCTATATTTGTTAACTACTACGTCATTTGGTCTCTGGTGGAGAGTTGTCTCGTTGGCAATCATACTACATCTTCGTATTCTTATATTAGCTGAAATTTGGCTTTGATTAAGATCTCAGTAACTGTAAATATACTCTTATCGGTCGATACTTTGTGCTTAATACCAGTATGAGTCAACCTCCTTTTTCAACTTATTTTACAGTTTGTTCGAATATCGTGCTGTTGCACCATTTCCCCAGGGTTTGGGAGATTTAGCGCTAACAAACATGAGTAACTGAGCAATATCATTCATGTGCCTTTTATAGCTTACAAGAGGTTTTGGTTTTTTATTGTTGAAACTGTACGCTGACCTGTAGCTGTTTAATAGTCATTTGCCATTTGGTCTTTTGATGGAAAGTCGTATCATCGGCTATCTCGTTATTTTTATACATAAGGGAGCTACCATTTGATTTTTATGGGGGGGGGGGGGGGGGCTAGGATGAAATTTGAAAAAAAGGCAGGACAGGAGTTTTGAGTAAAAAAAAAGGGAGGATGAGACACTTTGCCAAAAAAAAAAGGCAGGATGACAATTTATGTAAAAAAAGTCAGGATAAACTAATAAAAAAAAGGCAAGACCGAATAGAGTGAAATATAAAAAGCCAGGACGGAGATTACAACTAAAAAAAAAATGCAGGACAAAATTTCCCCCCCCCCCCCCCCCCATAAAAATCAAATGGTAGCTCCCTATCGGCAAGTTGCATGAAACCAGTTTTCTGAATTTGACTCTCTTTTTCAGTTATTCTATGCGCAATTATGTAGGACATATACACGTTCTATATAATGTAGAAAACTTCGAAATAACTTTTTTTCTGTAACACTAATAAAGTCGAGAAAACATAAATACAACAAATACGTATAAAAAACATGCGAGGTACACGTCAAACAGTCAACATGCTGGTTTCAAGGAAGTCAATCAATCAATTTTTGTTTATCAACTTATTATGAAGTTAGATGGATCGTCAAGCTAACAAAGAGAACTTTTTTTCATGAACAGAACCCTTTATTGGTCTATCCCTGACAACGGTGTATATTGTTATTTTATTTTCCAATACTTGATACTCTATACTCTAAACCGGAATTTGCTTGTATTTGCGCTATGCTCAACGAACAAAGCGTAGTAGTCAGCCGAAAACCAGTTTTACTCTATATACTTTGTAGCTACTACTGCTCCTGGTTAGTACCAGAGGTAATCGTCCTCCCAGTTTGTCAGTTTTGATCGGATACATTTTCATAGAAACTCACCGTTTTGGTGGCTTTCTATTTTGTTTTTGTTTAATTGGTGGTACTTTTTCGTTTTGAGTGGGGTAAAAGACAAAAGGAAAACGGAATGAAAGGGAAAGAAGCGAAGAAAACAATTAAGAAGGAAAAATAAATTACAACAAAAAACAAAAATAAAAATGGTAACTTTATAATAGCTGGACTCTTAACAAAATAAAAATGGTAACTTTATAATAGCTGGACTCTTAACAAAATAAAAATGGTCAAATTTTAAAACTTTAATAAATTTACCATTTTAATTTTTATTTTTTGTTGTAATTTACTTTGTTTTATTGTTTTTCTTCTCTTTTCTCTTTTATATATATATTTAGTTTTCCTTTAGTCTTTCTTTTTATACTCCAGCTTTTATAAATTAACCATTTTATCTTTTATTTATTATATGTAATATTCTTTTCTTTTTTTATTGTTTTTCTTTGCTCTTTTCCCTTTTATTTAGTTTTCCTTTTGTCTTTTTTTTTTAAAGTCCATCTATTATAAATTCACCATTTTTATTTTGGTTTTTTTTGGAAATTATTTTCCTTTTAAATGTTTTTCTACATTTAGTGTATTTAGTGTTCCTTTTTTCGGGTTCTTGTGAAAATGTGTTAATTATTTGGTAACGTTATCCTGTTCAGTACTTTTACTTTTTGTGTATTGGAATAGCAAAAGGTCACACCATTTTGGACCAAATAATGAAACAAAACAAAATCTATCAAACCAGTAATTCTTCTGGAAATCGGAACAGATATGTTATATAACCATCAGCAACTATAATTTGAAAGTCCCTAGTCAAATTGGATGTTTTGCAGTGTATAAAGAGATCATAATGATTCCGAGGACCAACAAACAACAAATGGTAATGTAGCAGAATGAGATCCAATACCATACTCGGGAAATAATTTTAGAAATTTTCTTAAGTATAGATACATGTTCACTTGTAACATATTACACTTTTTGTGAATTATTCAAAATCTTAATCATCTTGAATACACTATAATAAGTTGTGCCTAAAGTATTCATTTGTTTTTGTATCATTCCATGTATCTACACTCGAGACAATTTTCGGTCAGTCTGTGTATTTTTAAATATATACAAAAAGGAAATACTTAGAAAATACCATTTATTAACATTGCAGCGAATTTTCACGCCATTTATGCTATTTTACAATATATATTTACAAATAAAACTTTCAACAAAAATAATTAACATTTAGCACATAAAAAATAAATATCAAACAATATAAATACGCGAAAAAAGTTCTTGCAAAGATTTACCTGGAGTTCTGAGACAGTTTGATAAACACGCGATTAGTAACAAAGTTATTGTCCTATTATGTTGCTTGAAGCCTTAACTGTCCTGGATATTGCGGTGCACAGTAAGGATTCTGCTGCAGTGATGAATAGTTCGGCAAATTGTTGGTAAAACTACTTGTTAATGCATTGTTCGATGGTGGTACGGAATGAACGTTTGTACCAGACAGATATCCTCCTCCTAAAGAACCAGTCAGTGAGGAACCAAATGAAGAACCAAAAGAATTGGTGATGTTACCGGTGTTGTAGTAAGATGAATAGGCGGACGTTGATGGGGCATTCCAAGCTTCGGATTTCGGAGGAAGTCCATACTGCTGTGTTTGATGAAGGCCCTGTGGAAATGATGGCAATGCTGGTAATGGATATGGTTTGTATCCTGATGGTGGTCCACCATAAAGATTAAAATGTCCATATGAACTCACGTGTTGAATATGTGCCTGTTCTTCTTGTTGTTGTCTTTTTAGTTTAAATCGTTTGGCTCTTCTCAAGAAGCTCCCATTTCCAAACATGTCTCCGCATCCGGGATGTAAGGCCCAATAATTTCCTTTTCCAGGGCGCCCTGGTGCACGGGGAATTTTCAAAAAACAATCATTCAAAGATAAATTATGACGTATCGAATTCTGCCATCTTTGCTGGTTTTCTTTGAAGTACGGAAAGCGGTTCATAATGAAGCTGTAGATTTCGTTCAACGTCATCATTCCAGAAGTCGAACTTTCTATTGCCATGGTGATCAAAGCGATGTATGAATACGGTGGTTTAACATCAGCAAATCGTCTCTTATGTTGCGACATGGTTGAAGTTCCTGAAAATTGTCCATTATTTTCATCATCCTCTTCATCTGAAGAATTCATTGGAGAAGAGTCATTCTTTTGTTGATAAATATCCTCACTGCTTGTATCACAACTTCTCTCTGGAACCTCTGGTCGGGATGTTGAATGCAAGAAGCTGGAATCAGATAACATGCACGCAGGGTTTTCATCATTCATGTCGAATTTTCTATGTAGATTTTCCATAACCATTCTGCACTATAAAATTTTACTAGTTGCACTTCAAAAACGTAACTTCAATATTTTTTCAAATGTTCAAATATGTTTGTTCAACTCAAATCACTGAATTATAACAATAATGTTGTTTGGATAAGTAAAACTTTCGCTACTGAAAAAATATTTGGAAGAAGTTGTTTTAAGCTCGTGGGACAGTGGTCATCTGAATTTTGATTGGCCGACGAGTTCGTTTCTGACTTTTTACAATTTCAATTGACTTGTAGATATTCTTTTGAATTTTTTAATTACCTAATAATAGAGTTCATGAAGAGTAGCCAGTGGTCATTTGATTGACTAATTTAATCCCGCCCCTTTCTACACAACAATTGTTATGACATGTAACGGGACTTAATCCGTCCGCGGGCTGTTTTTAGGTAGACCAAGTTTTCTTCAACTTTGAGTCACAGAGTTATTGTTCCAGTTTACTTTTTAATTTCATATTATTTTCTTTATAAACATTTATTTTGCTTATTTTTCATGAAACAAATAACATTGACATTAATCATTCATTAATCAGACTGTACAAATTCTGTATTTATTTATTTTGAAATGAACACGGGTAAACATTAAAACAAATTGGAAAATATTTGAATTACAAGTAAAAATATTTCATGATAGTTTATAAAATATTTGTTTGGTTAGGAACGATTTAAAATTCAATATTAACATTACAATTGATAATTTAACAATAAATTTATCATAAGCGTGAATTTTTGAAATGTTGTTTTACTATGTGATACACATGTGTTATCCACCTGGGGCCGGTTTCACGAAGCTATCCTAAGACCTGTCATAAGATATATCTTAGGACATGTCTTATGATCCTCTTATGACTATCCTAGGACATATCTCAGACCTCGCCTCGAAGCTGTCTTAGGATGATCTTAGCAAAGATATCATAAACCTGTCGCAAGTTCTTTAAATTTTTAAATATTAACATTGATTTATGGAAAAATTCATGTAAATGTAGTATGTATTTCCCATAAATTACTAAGTGTATTGATAATTAGATAGTTTGCAAAATCAATATAAAAAATAAGTGTAATTTATATAAATAATCTATTGATAATATACTAATATACATATGAACTTTAAATACAAAATCGAGAAAAAGGAATAAAATTATAATTTTTTTTTTGTATAAGTGAGTTGAATTCAATTTGTCACTGTATCGGTTATAATAGGGTTAAAGGATAAAATCGTGCATTCTTGATACCAATACATCGAATGTTTATTGTTGACAAATCATGACAATCCGTCAACCAAAAAAGATTTAGTTGTGAGCCGGAAAAGGAGAATGGATAATTAGATAATAATAAGATAATTTACAAAATTAATATAAAAAATTAGTGTAATTTGTATAAATAAACTTATGACTATCCTAAGACCATCATAAGACACCTCTCGTGTAGTCCTAACTTTATGACCAACTTTAAGAGGTGTCCTAATTTAGGACCACTTTGTGAAACCCATTTAGGACTAAGATATGTCGTAAGACCATCCTAAGACATGTCTTAGTCCTAAGACAGCTTCGTGAAACTGGCCCCAGACTTCTTGAGTGAGATAAGTTAACGGGTTCATAGAATATTAAAGTTTATTTTCTATATTTTGTTTTATAAAATGACAGACATTCCTTATTCAACTGAATTACTGTAAAACTTTTATTTTTAACTTAATTATTCATTGTTTATCTTTTGAAAAACATCTGTTTTCGTGTATTTCAATTACAGCAATACTGTCAGAATCCAATACACGTGGTATAAATGAATAAGAATAAAAGATAAACAGATAAAATTTAACTCAAAGTAGTTTCAAAATTATTGAAAGCACCAATCCGTTGACAAACATTACAATTAATATACACATGTGCTAGCCACCATCTACCAGACTTCATGTGAGATATTCATATATAAGATATGAGAGTTCACAGAAAATTGATAGTTGTTTTTCCATTTTTTTGTTTTATGAAATGATAAACATACCTCATTCAACTGAATCATTGTAAAACATTTGTTTATACTTTATTAAGTGTTATTCTTTTGGAAAACTAGTTTAGTGTATTACAGTTACAACAATAATGTCAGAACCCAATACACATAATACTAGTGAATAGGAAATTGAGATAAAAAAAAACAAGATTAAAGTTAACTCAAAGCGGTTTCAAAATAACTAATAGCACCGACCCACTGATAAACGAAAAACACAAAAGTATCTTGATATTATAGAAAGTATGGGAGTTGGCTAATTCATATTGGATGGCGATGTAGGTACAATTAATACAAGTAAATGTTGACCTCTCCTTTTATATCGTCATGACAATATATATTTATTACCTTTGAACCGTTACTAAAGGGCTGGGTTCTTATAAAAAGTTGCAATATTGCAAACCACTAACTTTAAAATTTTGTATGTGTTGCTTCAGCGTTAAGCAAAGTCGCTTAAATTATGAATAACAGCGAAGATTGAACGGCTCATTATCAGAATCTCTCAGACATTAGGTAACATGTTTTCCTTAGCTAAATCTAGCATGTTATAGCTTTGCGACTCAAAGTGTTTTATAAAATGTAACGAATCCTAACACTATGGAAGTTACTAAGAAGCGTGCTTATATTATATATTTTGGTTTTCCTCGATTTCAAAAAGCCTTTAAATTCTAAAAAAATATTAAAGATTAGTTTGTCCACTTATAGTTCGAAAATATTATCCCGTATTTCAGAAGGTTTAATCGAATTTAAAATTCATAAACGATGGCTATAACTTCATAATTTTTTCCCATATTTTGAAAAAATAAATAGAAAAGACACTCCCAACCAATATTAAGATTCGCTACACAGTGTATGTTAGTACTGTCTTAGAAACAATACATTCATTTGGATTCAGGTTTCGCTAGATTTGAAAAGTTTACAAAAAATATTCATGTGACAGAATACTGTTTTGATTTTTATGCCTCTGGAAATTAAAATAAATACTTTATAAGTTTCTCTTTAGACTGTATAGCAGTCAAACGAAAGGTTTCGTCAACGTTCGAATTTTGACTTTAAGTGAAACAAAGACGGGAAAAATGAGCCAACCTATCAAAGTTTCATCATTTATTTTCAAGAAAAAGTCCTGCTTGAAATGATATTTGGAAGCGATACCGTCTGTTGCATTGATAAAGCCTACCACTGGAGCTTTACCGATGATTGTTTATTTTTATCTATTATTGACTGGGTTGAAACAAAATTCCTATAAATTGGGGGAAATATTTTTGGATAAGTCGTCTTTAAGGTTTTCATAGCATTTTCTATTTAATCGGTAAACATCAAATATTTCAATAATCTTTTTTTAAGTGTTTAATATTTACTAAATCCAATTACATTTTATGAGATCAAGATTAAAGATATTGTTTACATGGTAAACAATTTACTAAATAATGCAAATACAAAAAAAGGTACTTCAGATTAATTACGATCAGTCAGATTAGAAAAAAGTTAATTTGTATTATGAACTAACAAACAAACTGGATAGAGGATTATTGCGAGTAAATGTATATCTTAAGAGTTAAGTCGAACTTTTTACACATACATGGAAGTCGGTTGCTTTTGGGTAACAGCTTACTTTAATGCCTCAAAGAAAAATAAAACTTAAAACCATAGATTTAAGAGATTTTTGTCTCTTAACAAAATTTTAAGCACACAGTTTTTAAACGCTGCTTTCAGATATATTTTCCCAAAATTGTGAGTGGTATATTGCTGTCGGATTAACCTCGTAATTTTATATCTGAAACATATCATTTGTCAATTGATAACTAAATGCACTATATTTATTTATTTAATTGAACTGTAATTTTTTTTTATTTATTTATTTGCAATTGCAATTAGGATCTATTTTTTTCATAAAGAATATTAAACATTTAGTGTTTTATATTTAATCTGTTGACTCCTGTGATTCCAGCGACATTTAAAAAAAGTGCAATCGTCCCGCGCCGGGCATTGTAGTATCCATGTCGTAAGTTGAACTAATTCAAAGAAAAAATCTTTTTAAAATAGCTATAAAATGTCAATATGACTTTTGAAAAATAATGAATTTAGAGGTAGATGCAGTGCTTTTATTACTGTAACAGTTCGTTGTTTTGTTAGTAAATTGCATATACTTGAATAAAAGTATTTCGAGGTCCTTTTTAGCCTGTTTGCAAAAATAGCTGTGTTTTTTTTTTTAATGTCAAAACTTTGTGAGACCCGCATATCAAATCTATTTTATGTACCAAACCAGGATTTCAGCAGTGTAATTCTTACACGTATGATACGCTTAGCCTCGTCAAAATGGTCTGGGTCGTCTTAAAAAAACCCGAGAGATGTCATTCAATGACTGAATATCTGGCCTCAAATGTAAATACTATTATGTTTTGTACAAAATTTGCACATTTGGATATGAAAGTGAAGTCACAGAAACATATTTCTTTTAGGTCTGGAATAATATTTTCGTCTTTGCTTAGATTATCATGGAATATGAACATAACATAAATTTATATATGACTAAATTTAATTTCACCAACAGTCATTTTTATTATTATGAAATGTAAAAAATGCTAACTTTTTTTTTTATCATTTTTCATAATTAAATAAACAGACTGAATTATATAATATAAAGCATTTAAACAATACCATTACGTTAAGTACGTATACGGTTATTCAAATAAATAGATATGTTTTTATGTAAATATTGTCAATATTAAATATGAATACAAAGATGGATTATTATAATAATCATACGTTTTCTTTATTATCGTATTTTCGCTTTTTAATCGCAGAATATAAATGAGAAATTATATGAATAAATATTTGATTGCAGACACCTTATGTGTTGTAAGTACACTTTGTTACGAAAAAAGATATAAATATTTTTTTTGATATATTAACCGACAAAGAAATTGTTAATTTTAATTGGATTAATTCGTTTTAATCATTGCAGACATAGCTGGAAAAGGCGATCTCTTGATTTTCCCATGCCGCTTTAATTTAATTTTGAAGTCAAATTAATTGTATTGTTAAAAAAAATATATAATAACTTTTTTTTTGCAGTACCAAGGAGATTTAGTATTTTATGCATAGTTCCGAGTCTTGCAGTAACAGGGAAGTAACTCGTGTATTGACACAGAAGAATTTCTAGAATGTCATGTCAGAATACATTGAAAAAAAGAAATGTCAACTACGATCAGCTGACATATCACACCTGTAATTATTACCTGTTAGTCTGTCTTTCATTGCACCTTTGTGTTTTGGAAGACACGTGGTAAAAGTTGATAAAGCAATTACAGAAAACAAGAGAGCCTTGAGGGCTACCTGAAAATGTCATTGACCGTGAAATTACTTTAATTGTTATGCTTAATTCAATATTAAGTCATATTATTTTGATGTTTATTTAGTGATGAGTTTACAAATTACAAGCTTAAACTGGAATTATGACATAAGTATTCTTCACTGTATTTTCACAACAATTTGATGTTTATTTTATACCACAGAAATGTCAAAATCAAGACAGCACAATGACAATTGCAGAAATACAGGTAACAATAAAAACAATAGAAATGAGAGAACAGAATCAAAACAAAACTTTAATGAATACCCCAAACAAAAGGAAAGCAACACAAAATAAACTGACATCCAAAAAGGACAAAGTAAAACGCATAGGAAAAAAGTATAACAACAAAAGTATGGACATTTTTATTTTCTTGCGTATCATAATAAAATTTGTTTCATATTTCTGCAAATCGCAAATGAAGATTAATTTCTGGACTGAAGTGTTTTGCTTGTAAGAAAGATACCCGGTGTATGTTAAAATAATAGTGCTCCCTTTCAACTTTTCTTTTACAGCAGTCAGATGGTAGCAGACAGCACATTATTAAAAGAGAGGCGAAATATACCAAAGGGACATTCAAACTCATAAGTCGAAAATAAACAGTTTGCAAAAAAAAACCCATAGAAAACTAGAAAACCAAGAGAAAAAACCACCAAAAACCGGGGGTGATCTCAGATACTCCGGAAGGGTAAGCAGATCGTGCTCCACATGTGACAACCGTCGCTTGGCTCATGGAGTACAAACCCGGTGATAAGTATATTTTGTTTGGTCACATTCGAGGAAAAGAGGACGGGATCGTGATTACGACAATTGGAACATATCCGTCGTCATCTATTAAGTTATTTTCCAATTATTTATGTATTTTACGTTAATTGCTTTTTGCATGAAATAAATATCAAAATCAGAAGATATTCATTTCGGATTACTGTTAAAATAGGAAGAATAATAGAAAAGAAAACAGTAATCAATGTATATGAACAGTGCTTCCTTTATTAAGATAGTTACAAATGGCAAGTTTTGTAACATTTCTTTCGTATGACTATAAATTTATATTAGGAAACATACATCTTTTGCTACAGTGAGATTTTGAAAATTTGAAAAAATTATTTCCAACGAACGGAGACTCTCGGAGACATACTTCTAAGATATGTGAAGTGAAGTATGCCTATCTATTCTTGAAGATTTAAGAATAAGTGTTAAAACTCAACAACACAATTTTAGTTTGGTCGAAATTTGTCACATTTACTTTTAGTTCTTTGAGACTTGAACAAAAGTCAGAAGTTAGGTGACATATTTTTGATATTTGCTAAAGGAATCTGACCATTGTCCGAGTCTTTGGACAAATAAAGAGACCATACTTGTTACACTATCAATGCTGAAAATATTTACCTTATTAATCAGAATAGAATCGCTAAATCACAGATTGTGTACAAATATTTGTTCAACTTTTGAAGAAACTAAATAGAAAATTTTCAATTAGTTAAATCTATGTAACAATTTGAATATATATTGTTGTAACTGCTCGTTAAAGAGGCGGGAGTGCTTGTTACTAATTTCATCTCTTCGGTTTCTGATCGTTCCCATGCCCAGGTGCGAGTTCCAAATGTGTATTTAAAATGACGAAGTTTAAAAAAATGGTCTTAAAATTTTAAAGTATGTTTGTTCAGTAAACATTGACATAATTTAAAACATCTGTGGCTTTATTGATTGTTATACTGTTTTTCTATTTGAAGGAAATGCCTGTTTTCATGAATATCAAATACTTCCGTCATAATGTACTTTAGTTTACACAGAATTTTTTATTATATTCATATCAGGAAAAATCAGTAATTATAATGGAACTAATATCCATCTATCGTTATTTGAAAAAAAAAACTCATATGTAATACAATGTAAAGTTAAAATACATCAGCCTTGTCTAATGTTTCCGTGACAAGCAAAGATAACACATACTCGTTATATCTTGTATTTTTTCCAATTGTTCCGTAACAAGTAAAGATAACACATAATCGTTATGACGTTACGCACGATATTGCGTCTCAATTGGTAACGTCAAAATTTGACGTTTTACGCCGATAATTTAGGATATTTTTTTTCTTTGGCAAATTTTTTTCTGCACATCAATATGGATACTTCTAAATGTTTGGTTGTACTGAATATGCATAAAATATTTCCCACTGGAAGTTACGCTAGCCACAAACAACACAATATTTGTATTTGAGTAAGATAATAGGGTCTATATAAAAATAAGAAGATGTGGTATTAGTGCCAATGAGACAACTCTCTACCAGAGACCAAATATACATAGAAATTAATAACATGCAATATTTCTCCATTTAAATCCGAGAAAAAAGAGGAAACATACATTTTGCTTTAATAAAAAAAAAGTGTGCGAGGAATTACAAGCTAAACGGGTCTTACTTACAAAGTACACTTTACTTTTTTTTCAATAAGGAACAATTAAATTAGGAAATGAAACGATTGTCAGAAAAAATAGTTCTATTCATCGTATATTGCTCCATTAAATCAGTTATCACAATTGTAACACGATAAGTGTCAGACAAGAAGATGTGTAACAAAATTTGTGGATATTATTTATCCTATTTTGCGAGTTTGTTCCACGGGTTTACAATTTGTATCACAACCAAGGTTTTCCGACCTCCTCTACCATAGAAAACTGTCCTATATGATACAACCAAGGGCGCTAAAATTTGCGTTAAACACCAAAACACCAAAAACAAACAAACATTTCGGTTTTTAATTTTAAAAGACATAAATAGCGTCCGAAATCGACAACGTTGAAAACGTAAGAAAATCGTTCAGTGGACAAACTTGCAAGACATTGGATTTGCTTAAAAACGAATTCGTTTTGACTACGCAAATTATCGAAAAGTATGTAACTGTATTATAGGATTAAAGTACAATTACGAAAAAGCATTATTTTGTATGCAACAAATCGAAATGTTTAATAAATGACGTCGCAACTGACAGTTTACTTGTAAAAAGCGGCAAAATTCGACATTGGACATTCTTGCAAGACATTTGCCAGAAGCCGTTGTATTTTTATTTGTGGTGTGAGTGCTGTAAAAATTCCGTTTTGAAATGGTCTATCTATATACTATTGTGAGCATAATTTATAAAAACGAAATTTCATATAATCCTATATTTTAAAAACCTATAAATTTCGATAACTTCCATTTTTCCGAAATCTGACCATGGTGAAGACTATTTATTTTTGCAAAAAATCAGCTTTGCCGTTGCATCAAGGCAAATTCCATAATGACGTAATACTTTATATATGATGCATATCATTCATGCGAATTTTCGGGGATTTTACCATGTTTCGAAGAGCAGAAACACCCCTATAAAAGATATTATGCGTATAGTCTGTTACGTCTGACACGCATATTTTTGACGTTTTGCCAATATTTTTGTCCTTATTTTAGACTATTGTAAAAAATTATAAAACAATTTGTTGATTTTCCAGAATAAGTAACACCTGCCTAGTCTATGGACATAAATTTTATATAGCTTGACTGTTTTGGTTTTATAGAAAAGCTGTGTATCAGTGTGGACTGGTTGATTTAACGGAATTGACGCAATAACGTGCGTAACGTCACTATCTTGTATTTTTGAAGTTTAACATTGATTTGCAAAACCAAAATAACACCTTATAATTGTTTTGCTTGCGAAGTGCTTTTTTTTATCTACCTTCACCAGGAATGCTCATTCCCAACAGTGTTGATAAGTTGTTTAAAAGATATTATTCCATTCGAATCACATGATTTAATAACAATTTGCATTTTTACTCTAAATTCCCATATGACGCACACGGGTTTATGCGTTACGTTCTATCTAAATTACCATATATGAAGCACACGCCTTTACATTTTCATTTGAATTCCCATATACTAGTATGAAGCACACGACTTTACACTTACACTTTATTCTGAAATCCCATACCTAAATCACATGGTATATCACTTTTCTTTTTACTCCGAATTCCCTTGTACGAAGCGCACGGATACACTTTACGTTTTTTTTAAATTTCCATTTCTAAAGCACATGGCTTTACATTTTATATTTTATTCCCATTCCTAAAAAACACGGTATAAAACTTTACATTTTATCCTAAATTCTCATACATGAAGCAAATGGCTTCACACTTTACATTTTATTCTGAATACCTATTATCTATGAAGCATACGATTTTACGTTTTACATTCTATCTGAATTCCCGTATGAAGCACACGGTTTTAAACTCAAGTCTATATTTTTGTCTGTGATATCAAAAGCATCCCGTTCATATTATCCCCATAGTATGGTTTACTTTTATTAGATACATGGAATCAAAATGATATATATATATTTTATCACCTGGCCTGGGTTAGTTTTTCAGGGTTTGTAAGGATAGAAAATCCGGCAAATTGTAACAAACCGGCCTGTTGTACGACCATATATATATATATATATATATATACAAGTCTAAATTGAAAACAACGTTCAAACATATGATTGAGTTGGATAAAAACCGCAATTTTTATACGTGTGCATGTTAAACAAATGTCTTGGTAGAGGGGTCTAAATACAGCACAAACAACATTTTCCAAAAGACCAAAAATAGTGAAAAGTATATTTTAACAAATCGCATTTGACTAACAGGTCGAACAACTGATGTTCTTAAACCCTGCTGACTGCCATTGACGATTGCCAAATAAATTGATCACGAGATGTAACATGGATCTTAATTATTAATTTAATACCAAACAGAAAACAATAAACTTGCAGAGAAGATGGTATACCGCAAACATGAGGTGCAAAAATTTGTACACCATATCCGGATTTCGACAATTATATATAGATAAATAATATATAAACGTGTTTGGTTGAGAAAAAAATACTGTTGCTTTTCCCTGTGATTCAATACAAACGGGCATTGAAAACTTACTTTAAAGTGAAATGGACTAAACAGTGCATTAATCGGAATTTCAGATAAAGCCTTTGAAATTTATAGTCTATTAAGCAAGGAATGCCCATTAAAAACTAGTGCCGACATATGCCGTCATTCTTTGCATTGCACAACCGTGCAAAGACAGACATAAAATGATCCGAAAATGAACAAAGTTTGAAACATTCTGTTCGTAGCTGGACAGTGCGGGTTAATTGTTTCTTTATACACTTAATGACATATGGTCTAGATAAGAAAAATGGAAGCAAAACTGCATGGTTTAACACCACCACATTTTGAGAAGAAACACTTTGAATAAGAACTAATGGACCATGTGTTGCACGTTGTTGTTTGTTTTTGTTTGCACGTCTTCTTTCAAGGTAGAGGAGTGTTGGTGGTTTGTGCTGTGTAACCGGAGAGCATGATTCTCAATGCAAAATTACATTGTCTCCATCGGGACTCGAACCCGGGACCTCAGTATTACAAGGCAGCGCTCTAACCGACTGAGCTAAAGAAGTAGTTCCTTAACTCGCCCGCTTACGGCTAACTAAGTATCTACAAATGAAGGGAAGCAATTCTGTCGCACTTCCCAACCTCAGGGTCATCATATCATTATGACTCAGTCTCTCATAACACATACCCTGGCTAGAAATCCTCTCTAACCACCATGGGTTTTTTAGTTGGGCGCCAAATGTAACCGGAGAGTATGATTCTCAATGCAAAATCACATTGTCTCCACTGGAACTCGAACACGGGACATCAGTATTAGAATGCAGCGCTCAAACCGACTCATCTTAAGATGTACTTCCTTAGCTCGACCGCTTTCGGCTGACTAAGTTTCTACTAATGAAGGGAAGCAATCCCGTCACAACTGCCGGTCTGTTTTAGTGTCACACTTTTTTGTTAATCCAATTATGTATCATCAAGTGCAACAATATAATTTTTTTTTCAAACCATCAAAAGGCGTCGTCCTGGTAAGACAAAAATAAGTGAAAGTTGTAAAATTAGAAGTCGACCTTTTGTAAGTACTCCACAAATGGTTTTTGAGAAAATTAAACAAAAGTTATTGTACGAAAGGCAATGTTGTGATATACGAACGGCTGTATGGATTCACAAGACTAAGATTTAATGCTCTTAATTTTTTAGGTAGGATGTCGGTCCTTTGCTTTTGCGCCAATTGGCATTTCATTTGCGCTAAAAAATATTTCATTTGCGCTACAAACCATATTTGATTTGCACAAAAATAAAACATTTCATTTGCGCCAATAATTCAGGTTAATAGTATAAAACAATAGATCAATTCAAAAGACACTTTTAATAATAACTTTAAAACACATTTTTTGTTTGCATAATCAAACATATTCATCCGAAATCAATCATCATAACCATAACGAAAGCACTATATATATGTTACATTTTCTAAATTTAGGCATTTGGAAAATCCCGAAATAACTAAATTTTCATGCAATTTATAAAATGCCTAACCTTGACAGGTATTATATAAAATGACTGAAAATACCTAGTCTTTGTAAAACGACTGAAATTTTGAAACACAATTCAACAAATTGCCTGTTCAGTTTCAGGTAATTTGTAGAAAAAGGATATCATTGAGATGTATATGACAAAAAGTTGACACAAACACAACATCTTGCAAGGAAAATAACTAATGGTTCGGTAAAATTCATTAATTCTTCAAAAACCAGATGGGAAAGTCTGTATGTCAATAATAAGTTCTTTTTAGTGAAACTACATTAAGTATGTACTCACTCTGTATGTCAGATAGTAATTTCATGATCATTTTGATTTACAAACGAATTTTTAGAAAATCTAGATTCAAAACTGAAGAGAAGCAAATGTGAAGCAGGGAAAATGAAGTTTGTTTTTATTTGACTGATTGTTTTTTTGTTTCCATTCTGTAGCAAATATTCAGGCATTTTAAGACGAGAACAAATAGGTTATATTTCAAATAGGTTATTTCTGTTAACAGGGTAAGCGTCTCCAGCTATAGATGCATCACCCGTCATTACAGTTCCGTAAAACTCTTAAAATGCAAGCTCAAACATTCAGTTATTATTATAGATAAAACGTTCTGTTGTCAAAATTTTCATTTTGTAAAATGCCTAGAAAAATTAGTCAATATGTTTTCAGTCATTTAACAAAATGCCTAAATTTAGAAAATGCCTGTAATATTACACTGGCAAGACTTTTCATAATAATGTTAAAACGCAGTTCTGTTATAAATTAACGTGATCATTAAACCACTTCACACTGGTGTTCTAAGCACTATACACTGAAGTCAAAATAAAAGTTTGTTCTGGCACAAGACTTTTAAGCAACGGTCCGGATGTTCTCATATACAGTGTACATTAGAAAACCTATATGTGTGGTCATAAAAAAATACAGACTTATTTCCTCTATATAAAAATAAGGAGATGTGGTATGATTGCCAATTAGACAACTATCAACCAACGTTCAAATGAAGGCGATATCAACAATTATAGGCAACAGAACGGCCTTCAACAATAGGAAAAACCCATACCGTATAGTCGGCTATAAACTGCCCCGACATGAAAAATATGAAACAATTCAACTGAGAAAACCAACGGCCTGTTTGTGTCAGAATTGACAATGTCCATCGTGACACCTCTTAGTACCACGATATAGCCATGAATATTTAAATTTGTCAGTTGAAATGTTAAATGCACCTGTAAATTGCCGCAAATTTTTTTATTTTTTTTGGCGTGAATGAAATATAAACTTGTGGCGCAAATGAAAGATTGGATTTTGTAAAAAATGGCACAAGTACAATGCGCCCAAGATGTGATATTCATATTTATGGATATTCTACGCTGAAACAACTGAACTATGCTTTGGTGTAGTTTCTTATTTTGTTGGACAAAATGATCGATGTCGAACTAGGAAGAATGAATATTCGATCGGATTAATGAGATTGTCGGAGAAGAGGGAAGAATCCAAAGACAAAAAATCCGAGCGACTATATTGCTAGAAACATTGTGATATTAAAACGATACTATTACGATTACAAACATGTAGCAGGTACTTCTTTCAATCAAAAAGTCGATTGAATATAGATTTTTATCTCTAGGGAGTATCGAATGTTGGAAAACCTTGCAGCAGCTGGAATCGTGTAGCAGATCCATTAGAAACCTGATGCATCTGGTCAATGGTTTTATAACAAAATATCAATATTATCAATTATTTGTGAAAATTGTTTTTCGTAGAAATATAAATATTGAGAGCAAATGAATGAATTAAAAAGAGCTACCTAAATGTTATGCTCGGAATTGGGGAAAATATTATTGGAGAATGTATAAATATTTTAGCATGTTTACACCTGATATACCTACAGACTTAAATTGATTCCAACTAAAGAAGCAAAAATATTTTGAGGGCCAAACAAATTACTACATGAAGGCCTAGAATTCGCTACAGGGGAGAAAATTTCGTGGGAATTCTTTGACAACCGATCAAGCAGAATAGTTTGAATTTATTAATCTCTTATTTGTTGATTTTTGTCAATTAAGAAACCTTAAGGTTTAATTCCTTGTGTCAATACATTCTTTTAACTTCATTTTATCCATTTCATTTTCAGTTTTAAATTATAAACGGTCATTTCCTTTTAAACAGGTGTCTCAAATTTAATTATTATCTTCGGACTACTGGACGTAAGCTTCATTTATTAATTGTTTCTATTGGTCAACTATATGATTCTGTTGCCTAAAGGATTGTATTAGTCATAACAGAACCTTGGATTTATTTTTCTTATGTTAAGTGCATATCATTCATTAACTGCTTGGCAGAACAGATACTTTTCATACAATGAATATTTTTGAACATGCATGATGATGTCGCTATAGAATAGCATTTAAAGCAATTCCAATGAAATATAAATATTTGTTTCATTAGGTGAAAAAAGTAAGCAAATCAAAACATCAAATTGTCACAACAGACTAAAACAAACTTAGTGAAGGTTATGTCAAGTCAATAAGACAGCAAACCACTGACATAAAAAGATATCTAGAAGCCAAATTACAAGTAAGGTCTTACAAAAAAGACACGTGTCTAAATAATATGCTCTCAATACCTGGGGCCTGTTTATCGAAGCAGTCTTAGGATTAGGACGTGTCCTGAGACCAACTTAGGACATATCTTATGCCTAGTTCACACGTACATTTAATTCGAATTGAATTCGAATCGGATGCGAATCGAATTCGCTAATAGCGTTCACACACTCTTCCTTTTTAATTCGAATTGATTCGAATTGGCTAATTCGCATTAACCAATTCGCATTAGAAATTCGTTTTTGTTGATACGAATTAAAAGTTAACGTCGTTCGGACAGTTAAGCAAATTTGACGCGTATTGCAATTCGAATTAGAATTAACGTTTGGACGTAAAACGATTCGAATGCGAATTAAACTAATTCGAATTAGTTAATGCGAATCGAATTCGAATTACGTGTGAACGCAGCATTAGTCTTAAGTGGGTTTATCAAACATGTCGTAACTTAGGAAAATCCTAGGAATTGTCCTAACTTTTGGATACCAATTTAGGTGTCTTAAGATGGTCTTAGGATGGTCCTTACTTTAGGATATATTTAGGATGGTTATTTTATAAACAAATATGGCCTGTATTGGTTGCATTTACTTTAGGGAACTACCATTTGATTTTTATGACGGGGTGGGGGCTAGGATGAAAAATGTTGTTCTGCTTTTTTTGTTGTTGTAATCTCTGTCCTCCCTATTTATTTTTCACTCTATTCGGTCCTGCCTTTTTTTTATTAGTTTATCCTGACTTTTTTTTTACATACATGTAAATTGTCATCCTGCCTTTTTTTTTTGCAAAGTTCTTAATCCTGCATTTTTTTTAACTCCCAAACTCCAGTCCTGCCTTTATTTTATTAGTTTATCCTGACTATTTTTACATAAATTGTCATCTTGCTTTTTTTTTGGCAAAGTTGCTCATCCTTCCTTTTTTTTTACTCCAAACTCCTGTCCTGCCTTTTTTCAAATTTCATCCTAGTCCCCCTCCCTTAATGCATATTAAATCCCTATCTCTCTTTTCAGTACCATTTGTTGCAACATTTGGCAATTTACCAAAAAGCAAAGTGTGTTACTCTTGTCCACGTCGTCCAGGAGAGTCTGTAGTTTTGCATCGGTAGAATTCGAATTTCGTCTCTTATATTCACACGTATCATCGCATGTTATTTGCAGTAATAAAATAGCTGAAGTACTCAGTATTTATATGAAAGTTGCACGAGATTTGCCTTTGAACTTTTAAGTATGAAACTGTGACACTTCGAATTCAGCTCACTCAAAGCATATAATGATTTTATCGATTACATATTTTATTTAAACTATTTACAATTCGTTTGTTTCAATTCTTATATAAAACGTAGTTATATTTTTTGTCTTGTGTTTTGTTTTATGAGTTTAAATGTACAATTATAATATAAAAAGTATTTATCACCTTTAATTTAAAACTAATAATTATTTTCTAATTATTTATCTTTTTTTTAAATTATAGTAATTGGTTAAATTTGATACAATATTTTCATTTTTTCATTTTTAATTTGTTATTTTCTTTTACGCCAATACTTAGGACAGCGGTTAGGACATCCTAGCTAAGATCATCCTAAGATAGCTTCGATGTGCATGCTGAGACATGTCGTAAGTCGGTCCTAACTTTATCCTAATGTCTGTCCTAAGAAATTCTTAGGACCGATCTTAGTACAGTTTCGATAAACAGGTCCCTGGTTATTTATCAAGACACCGAATCCTGGATTGTATTCAGCGATATATACATCGCATCCTTTTTAACACTAGAACATATTAGCTAAACTTAGATATATATATATGCTGGACCATACGTATTTGTTTTCAGAGACTGAGTATTGGGAAAAACACAAATATTTTCTTCCTCTTTTAAAAGTATGCGCGTAAAAAAGGGGATAGCAATATTCAAAAGTGTAATAAAGTGTCATATGCTGCTTGTTTGTGTAAAAATGTACATTATATTTAGTCAACTAAAAAAATAGAAATCATATTGAAGTCCAAATTAACAAGATAACACTAATTCTCCTTCATTTTCTCCTTATGGCAAACTCATTTGTAATTCTCTAATTCTCTTGACCTTTTTCTTCGCAGATGAGGTGGACATAATGGGCGACAGATGTGTTGCCAGATTTAATTTGTTTTGGCAATACTTGACTCCTCACCAACACCGACATCCCAAATTTTTTATTCGGTTACTGCAAACAAGAAAAGCACTTTCAAGTCAATCTCTCGTTTTCACCTTGAATTTTTAGACCTCAAGCTTTTTTAAACTACCACTACTACAATATGTTTATCTTTTTTGTTTTTTTACTTAGATTTGTCAAATGAAGAAGTACATAGGTGCAATGAAATTTTGCATACATCAATTGTAATGATTTACAAACCCTAAACGTATTTAAATGTAATGCGCCCTTAATTACCGGTTTTGAGAAAAGTTCATCACGACCGTGTTTATAAAAAAGTATTTTAGAGATGAAGTGCATATTTAAGGACAGAGATAGATAGTATAAATAATTATCAACAAAAAAAAAGTTCTGAATTAACTTCCGAAAAATAACCAGCATTGAAAATGACATCAAACATTATCTTACATATAACAAATAATTCATCACGCTATATAGTTAAAAATCAGATTATATTATATAGTCTTTATAATAAACTTGTAACATTTTCTAAATCTAAAATTTTTGCATTTCAATATGTAAGTAAATGTTCGATTTTTTATTCCTATTCTCCTAGCACTTCATGTCTTTGCTTGTATATTCAAAAATATGCACAATATAGTATTTTGTGATTTCTAACTTCTCGTCCAAATTTCAAAGAAATTAAAATCTCATTATAATTTCCAAAGTGTGAAAATTATTTTATCAATAGGGAAATATATATGCGAACATAAATGAAATTAGTTTCTTGAACTTTGTCATCGCTGAAAAATTTCTAACAAATTCCTCTCGAAGACTTTTTTGTGAAATATTAATTTGTGTAAATAAGATCATAAATCGACAGCACTTTTCTAGCTTTCAAATGGCCGTTGATTTCCATTAACAGTTATATTGCTATAAAAATATGATCATTGACCAATAAAAGTGTCAAAAGTTTTCACTTAGGTCAAGTGAAATATTTGACGCAATTTTTAACGAAAAATTACGAAACAATGAAAAACATTAAGAATAGCACTATATATAGTTGATTGGTTTTAGTTTGGTGTCAACGTGTTGTTTATACAGCTTGAAACTGACAAATGTAACACAAATGTACGGAATATTACTCCGATCTTTGTGAGAAAATTGTATAACATCTTCAAATATACTAAGTATAATACTATTATATACGTCTTGTTTGCGTAAATAGAAAACTGTTTTTAATATTTTTTTATAACGTTTGTAAAGCAAAACATACATTCCTAATTAGCTATTAAGAAAAATATGATGATAAAAATATTCATTAAAAAAACTTTTATTGTAAATTCATATATTTGAAATTCCCAATAAAATCAGAACCTATATGTTGATTTTGAATTATTAAGTATTTATTATTGTTATTGCTACTTCTCTCTCATATTTCTTTTTTTTTCAGTTTGAAGAATTTTCAAGATTTATCTCCAAGGCTCTTCTGAAATCTAAAAAAAATATCATTTTAATGGGTAAAATATTATTATCATCTGCATGATTAATGAGACTACATATTTGATTTTAAATTGTCATTTTCACCTGCACAATTAAGTGATAAATATGTTTTTCTTAAACTTTTATTGTTATCAAATGTTTCAATTAAATATTTTTGTAGTTTAAACAATATTTCCGATCTTTACAATCTTACAAATCATGATTTAACTTTTAATAAAAATATTGTCAGTTCAAGTCATTTCTCCAATTTATTCAATACACACTAAAAACATATTTTTGAAATTAATTACTTAGTTGTACATGTGCATTTGTATTGGGAGTACCTAAAACCCTTAAGTTAAATCTTATCTCATCATGTAAACATTGACATAGGATTAAAAGATCACCATAATTAGATAAAAGTGACACTATTTTGTGATGTATCCCTCCAGTAAAAAACATTCAACGGTACGACCAGTCTTGTATAGGCAGATTCTTCGTTGAAATTGACTCTTTTCAATCTGGAAATGAAATCTTGATGACATAATTAAATTTACATAAGATATGATTTAATCCTTTAAATTCTGTCATGTCACAACCTAATTGACAGCACGAGCCAGAAATGATGATATCATCCCGTTAGCTATATCTATGTTATTGTTACTCGTGCCTCTTTCATTTTGTTTGTGTGTGTTTTTTTTTTAAATACAACATCTTATATTTTCAAAAATGTTAATGTAACTTAAGTGATCCTGTTTACCCCCCCCCCCCCCCCCCCCCCCCTTTTTCCAAAAAAAAAAGGAAAGAAAATAAAATTTTGATATATCAACGGAAGTACAACCAAAGGTAATTTTAAAAAGTAATTTTACTTTAAGACGGCAATATATAACCTGCAAGGATGGGAAAAGTATTTATGGGCTTATCAAAAAAACTTCTTGTGTAAATAAAAATTTTGTATAGAAGTGTGTATGTGCTACCTCTGTATACTGGTCACTGCGCAGATTTATTTGATATTGATACTCAATATGCAAGTAAACTCTCAAGAAGTTAAAAGTCACACGCACAAAGTCGACGATAGGAATGGCACTTACAGGGAGAGGTCGCAATCTAAAACGGTTAAAAACAAATTAATTACATAATTAAAACTTCACAAGTACTTTTTTTAGATCTTATAGATGCAACCAGAGATGCAAGTCAAGTTTCACCGATTATCACAATAATCAAATACTATACCTGTTTATGTGGAAGTGAATATGAAGTACTATATTTTCTATTCAGTCTAAGTTTTTCGTCAAAAATTTTGGAAGTATTAAAATAAAAAAGTAAAATAAATCATTAATAATGAATATTTTTTTTTGTGAAACATCTGGTCGACTTTGAAATACAAAAAAGGAAGACGATACTAAGGAGGTAATACAAAATTGAAATATCTTGAATACTGCAAAGATCTGTTAATGCTTAAAAATTATTAAAGTCTTTCAAAATGTTCAACATTATTATATTTTATTTCATTTACATATTTTACTTTTGGGTGACAATATGTGTACGTTGTGACAAGGTCGAAGTGCTTTAGACATTCATTGCCGGGTGAAGATTTATCCTGCATCAATCATGACGAAAACCAAATAAATTGTTGACTCTTCAATCAGATTTTTAAAACTTTAATGAATAGTTATTTACAATAAAAAAAAATCGAATCATGTTATGATTAATAAAATATTATTATTGTTGATGAATTATTAAAATGTACATGTTCACTACTTCATTAAACTTTCGTCTTATCCCGGTTGTATCTACCAAATTCAAACTGTATTAATTAAAGTATTAATCGAATCCAATAAAATTTGTATAGAAGAACATTCCAAGGGTATTTACGAGCTTTGTCGGGAGTAATGGAATAGCGCCTAAGTGTGGTGGTATTAGTGAAACATATTGTCAATTATTGTAATTAAACTCTTCAATTGACCAATGCATTGAGGGCGAAATGGTAGCTTTTGTTCTCTTAAAACTGATTATAACAGCATTACATGCTTGGATAATACGCAACGACACTTGTGATAATATTTTTGTTTCGCATTTTGGCGGTCCTTTTATTTAACTTTGGTCCACTAATGGGTTTTAATGTAAACAATAATCGTAATAAATTTGTTAAAATGTCCTTTTTGTATTGTGGAGTAAACATTCTGATGAGATAGGTCAATGCATGTACAACTCTACACATATGTTGTTCACGGAAACTTCTAATGAGATAGGCCAATGCATGCACAACTCTGCACATATGTTGTTCACGGAAACTTCTGACGAGATAGGTCAATGCATGTACAACTCTACACATATGCTGCTCACGGAAACTAAAACTTATAGTAATATTTAAAAAAAGAGCATAGAGAAAAAAAAATCCATAAAATAAAATAAATAAACAATAAATAAATAAATAAATATATGAATGATTAGAAAAAAAAATAAAGAAAACGAGTCTTAGTAATTAATTTCAAAATAAATTGTTAAAGTTTGCGCCGGAAGTGTTTTTTTTTTGTACACTAGTTTCTTTAAATGCTACGTTTGCAACTGTTTTCAGAACCTTCAGTATAATTTAAGTCAAAAATTGAAGTTGCGCAAATTCTAACATTAAATTTCATCTTGTTATTTTGAATTTATCAAATAACCTCGCTTAAATTGTAACATTTTCCAGACTTAAATTAACAATGTATATACACTGTTTCTAGTGGTAGTTTCTGGATTTTGTCAGCAATAAATATTGACTCTCATACTCAGGATTACTTTATATTTATAATTTCGACTGTGCTTACTTGGACAATCAAACTTGTTAGACTCTGTTGCTTGAACTTGCACACTACTGTTTAAAATTACCTTAGAATGGATAAATCGATAAAAAGTTGTTGTTGCAGCTTTATACTTTATGTTCGACATTGATTGCATGTATCGAACTTGAAGTTTAAGTCCTTATAAATTTATCGATCATGATTTTGGACTTAGCACCGAATTTTAACGTGCAAATGATTACGGATGCCACCAATTGAGCAGGCAGTGATTATCTTAAAGAAGCACATGAGTTTGCCACTAGTTTTGCTTTAAAAGAGTTTGTGTTGTTTTTTTTCTTTAGTTTTCAGTGTTGTATTTTTGTGCAATTTTATTTGCAATGTATGTTTTGTCTCTTAAACTGGTAACAGTCTTGTCTATCCTTCTGTCGTGGAAAACCAGTATAAATTTCAAACTTTTGACGTCGGTCAAGTTTAAGGGTTCGAGAATTTACCTGTACTGATGGTTTATGGATTGGCAATGTCTTAGGTGTTAGACAAAAGACATTAACCAAACTGCTGTTGCATGATGCCGAATCTCTGGATATGAATCATCAACGTATTATAACAGTATAGTAACACTGTGGATGTCACTATTTTGTTATATCTTTTTTTAGATTTCTGTGTTGTATTTTGGTCTGTTGTTTGTCTTTTCGTCGATGTTTTTCCTTTGGTAATGATGTTGTTTGCTTTTCTTTGACTTGTGGTTTTCGATTGCCGGCTTCATATCCTCACCTCTTTCTATACAGTCCGAGATAGCCGCCTATTAACTTCGAAAATGAAAAATAATTGGTAGCAGGCGGGTACATCGAATTGTATCATCCTAACGCACCACGTTTATTTTATAGAAAATGAGTTCATTTGTTTTTGCAAAGCTCTATGGAAATGAAATTAAAAAAAAAATTAAATTTGGTTCGTCAAAAGCTCTTTTCTAGATTTACCTTCTTCAGGAACGCTAAAAACCCCAAAGACAGACAGACAGAACATTTTATTATAGTGTCACATACCAATATAAAACAATATCATACATCATAACGTAAGTAAAAAATACAAAAAAAGTTAAAATATGGGTATCCAACCAATACTGATTTATGAGACATTTTAAATTAAAAACTTCTAAACATTCATTCAAAATAAAATAAATGAAGCTTTTACAATAATAGAACATGCTACATGTATACACAATATTTTCTGCGATTAAACACAAAAAAGAAAACCAAGGATGTATAAACACCCGAACACGTGAGTAGCCAAATGACCAGCCAAATTAAGCTAAGGTCCGCTTTGCCTGAATGAGTTGGAAACTAAGTTTCAAAATTCGTTATTTTTTAATAATTTCTAACCGTTTTTTTTTAATATTTATTTTAGACATTCATTTAAAGCCTTTCATAAAAAAAGAATGATTTACCGCATTATATTTTTACGAATTATACATTTATTTTATCAAAGGTAAATCAGAAAATATAAGGAATGTGTTACAGTATTCCTTTAAAAGTCACCCGGATATTTTCTTGAATAAATACAATATTTTCAAAGTTTTCGTTGTAATAAATTCAAAATAGAAACATATTGACTTAATTTTATTCAAATATTTCATTTATTTGTGCAGTTAGGAGTTTATTTGGTTAAAGTATTTCAATAGCCCTTGATAATATTTACATATATTATTGTATTTTAAAATGATAAATACCTTTAGACTTCAATTTCTAGCTTAATTTAATTTTTAGAGTCTATATAAAGGAGTTTGCATTACTTTAAATCAACGCTACAGAAAATCTACCAATTAAACAACGTTTGGGTTTACGTTTAGATTTAGCAACATAAACTAGGGTGCATTTCTTTCTAACCTAAATTTTGTAAACGTTGTGTGGCATTTGTTATCGTTTGCTGAACGCTAAAAAAGTAGAAACAAATACATCGTTTAATAAGTGTTTACTGACCCTGTTTGAACTTTCAATAATGCATGCAAATATTGTTGGTAAATACTAAACAGACTTATTTTGGTCATAATTAAATTTAGTTCCTTCAACCAACATACCTAATAAATCTGAAGTTAGAAACAAATGTAGCGTTTGCACAAACAAACGATGAACGACAAACTGTAGACGCATTTTTAGCGAGTGCATAGTTTGTCAAAGTTTATGTAGACTTTGCAAACGTATGTTAGAAACAAATGATCAAAACATGTGCGCGTTTAGCCGTTTGCATCGTTTGTGTTAGAAAGAAATGCACTCCTAGACAGAAACTTTGTACTGTCTTAAAACAACACACAACGGGCAAGCTCCAAAAGTTAAAAAAAACTTGCCTTCAAAAACACCAGGTCGAAACCCTGTCCAACGAATTGTTTAACAAATGACATATTATTGCTGCTTAAATTTCCATTTCATAATTGATTTCGTTGTTTACAGAGAGAGAGAAAAAATACCACCGAAATAGTCAGAATAAGAGTAAAGACTTGACGGCAACATTCAGCAAAAGTTTTACACTCACAAGAGAAATATAACAGCATACCTATGCTAAAAACAAAAAAACAAGAGTCTCACAGAAAAACAAAAACAAGAGTCTCGCAGTTACTGAAAGCTAGTTGGAAGCTAATTCCAACAAATAAATAAACCATGTTCTCCAGGACTTATAAATATCAATTAATACACATCCAATGGATCTAGTGTAAAGACGTCATAAGCAGACTAAAATGCTTGACCTTGTGCAATGTCAAAATATAAGAACCAACCGGACGTAGAACCAAAAGTGTTAATAACTGTATAGCAATATACATATTTATTTATGGTTTAGTTTATTGATTTATTTAAAACAAAATAAATGTTAGTATAGATAAAGACTTACTACATTGCTATAAAGTTTGTAATAATGTTTCTACAGGTACTTCAAAACTTCCAAACCAAATCTTTTGTATCTATGAAAGAATTTAGTAACGATATTAAATAATTCCAGATATATGGAAGAGCAAATGTAAGTCCGATATTCAAGAAGGGAAAAAGATTTGATGCAATAAACTACCGTCCAGTCTCACTTACCTGCATTTGCGGCAAAATCATAGAGCACATTGTAACAAGCCACATAATGACCCATACCGACAAACATAATATACTTTACCCACTACAGCATGGATTCAGAAGAGGCCTATTCTGCGAAACACAACTGATCGACTTTATCAATGACATCACCATTAACATGGATGCAGGGAAACAAACAGACTGCCTAATTATGGATTTTTCAAAGGCCTTCGATAAAGTAAGTCACAGTCTACTAACACACAAGCTGGATCACTATGGCATCAGAGGTAAAACCAACAAATGGATACAAAATTTCCTTTCTGATAGGAAACAAGTGGTAGTTGTAGAAGGGGTAAAATCTGATACAATCAATGTAGAATCAGGCGTCCCACAAGGTTCAGTACTCGGACCCAGTTTGTTCCTCTTCTACATAAACGACATGCCAGAAGGTATTCGCTCAAGGGTTATACTCTTTGCCGACGATACCATAGTACAGTCGGGATTCTACTTCGTCAAAATTATCTCCCCATTACGCCAGTTCATTTTTACAATCGTAAAAATGGAAGCCATTGTAGGGATGACGCGCTGCCAATTTAGCTCTTGAAAACCGATATATTTATCCAGATAGCAACATTACGATTCCTATATGCCAGTTATATTTTAAAAGACAAATGTATCTACTAGCTAATGAGCATCAGTTAATGTACTTGTTTGCATTCAGTCAACTTAAAACTATTGTCTGATCGGTTGTCAGGTGGAATTTTCCAAAATTCATAAACATTTAAAAAAAATTCTAATCAAATATTTCATGGAAGGGCAGACTAAAAATTTTCAGTGGTTGAAGACTATAAACCCTTATTATTACACACAAAAAATGAAGTTTTTTCGAAGATATGCATTTTTAAGATCCAACTTAAAACGTCTGTCGTAAAGTTCTTTTAGTAAAAATTTGCTATTCGAACACACCTACTCTGTTTTTGTGATTCATTAGAAAGGTATTTCACTTGACCCATATATTTCATTTTTTAGTACTGTGAATTTTCGATGTTATAAAGTCACCTGTAGCCTTGGTATATAAAAATGATAGAATCTGAAGCGAGATGATGTATCAAATACATTTGCTTTATACGTTTTTAAGACAAAATATTCTACTCAAACACGCCCTAACATAAAAAGGTGCACTCGATTCTCTCTTTTCGATGCAATTGTTGCCCATTTTTGGGAATTTTTTCTTGAGTCACATTATGGAAGGGCAGAAACGAAAATTAAGGAACAAATAGATTGATATGTTCTCTGTCCGTGGTATTTTTTTTTTAAAAGATCAAAGGTTATGCATTTTTTAGATCCAACTGAATAGACACCCATGTCGTCGACTTGATATCTAATTGTTCTGCTTAATTATGTAATAGATAAATTGAAAACTTATGCAAATTGTGTTTTTATGATAAAATACTTTGTAATTTAGCCGAAAACTATTATTTTATTTGTTTCTATTAACTTTTAAAGTTTTTGTTACTATAGTAAACATTACAGTAAGCATTTATCGCCTTCTCTAACAAAGAGCTTCGATTCTTTTGTTCTATTTCAACTGGGTTTCCGCCTGAGTATATCTTACCATTGCATTAGACACAAACGGAGAAAAATTACAAACTAACAATCTGGGAAACAAAATGGAAAATGGCCTTTCATCCCGACATATGCAATGTACTAACAATTTCAAGAAAACGCAAACCTATTGTGAGAGAGTACACACTGCATGGCCACACATGGCTTGGAGTATGCATGCACAGTATGGGACCCTTTCCAGCAGAACAACAAACACCGGCTGGAAATGGTACGAAGAAGAGCAGCAAGATACGTCACTAACAGATATTACAACACCTCATCTGTTAGTGACATGATTACCCAACTCGAATGGAAAACCCTTGAAGATCGGAGAAAAGCATCAAGAATAACAATGATGTACAAACTTGCGAACGGGATGGTTAATGTTAATACAGAAAACACCCTCACTCCATCAGACAGACTATCCCGTAACATAAACATCAACGGTTTCCATGTTCTCTTGTGCAGAACAGAAGTGGGGAAATAATCTATCCAAGAACAATAAGGGACTGGAACGCACTACCACTTACCACCACCAGTGCAGGTAGTCTTGAATATTTCAAGACCCACCTACTTGAGACGGTCTAGACCACCGTCTAGGATGTTTTTAACATCACTGTATATAGAATGTATAGCACAAATCTTCACATTATTTTTCTATAAAATATTTACATGCACATCCAAAAGTGACATAATAATCAATTTATTGATGGTGGCCGCGTAATGGTATAAGTGGTATTGGTGATAACGAAATCAAATTATTAATTTTCCAGTTATACATGGATTTCGTCATTGAAATCCAAAACGTCACTACATACACGGACATAGAGGACGAGTTGGGAAATATAAAGACCATAAGATTTGGTCTAAGGAACATACCCTAAAATAAGAAAATCAACAAAAGAAAACAAGAAATAGCCTCTTTTGTCATAAATTATAGTATAGAGCTTCCCATGTGAAACTTAAATAACAAAATCTAGAAAAGGACAATAATTTGAATTATTTGAAGTTAGTTTGTTAAATATATTCTGCAGTATAATTAGAGAATTTTTAGAATACCCACAACCTGTCGATAAACTTTAAAAGACTATAAAAGACACAACAACAACAACAAAAATTCCACAAAACATAACAATGGACAACTAGAATCTCTGCGAAAACTCCAATTGCCCCGGAAGGGTAAGCAATTCTGCTTCACTAAGTGGCCCCTATCATGTTTCTCATGATAAATAAAACCCAGAAGATAAGTCGCATTTGGCAATGTCACACACGAGGAAAGGTCGACCGGACTGTGGCTACATTTATAATCCATACAAACTTATCAGCTATCATCTAGGATATTGCTAGTCACAACCTTTTCAGACCGGTTCGCGTTAGAAAAGATGAAACGGAGAAAAGATCCTTTCTAAAACATTCTTTTGCAAACAAAGGCCTCGATGCCATTAGCTTTGACAATATTCTTCACCACAAACCAGTTCAATCGAAAATACCTCCCTACTTTAAAGATTATTCTGTACCCATCATCTCTTATACCTATACCAAACTGATTGCAACTCACTCAATTATTCCTTACAAACACGTGTTGCAGGCTCTACCTCCATGAAAAATATGTTGTTGTCTCCGCAGATAAAGGAAAGACACAAACAACATCGCTTTTGTGTGTAAATCACATTACATATACTGCTTGATAAAGGAATAAGGTATTGACAATTCACTTAAAAACTCAACATATAAACCCAAGACACTTACCAAGTAGGAAATCCTGAATATTCATAGGTCTGTTCTATGTTCTTTGGAATTTCCATCAAAGAGGAATAACTGGATCTCCCTTCATATTATTGGATACTTTAATTACATAAGTGTACTTACAAACAACATGCTAGGACTTCCAATTGCTCCGGGAAACCTCTTTAGGAACTACTAGTAATAACATTATTTTTTTTTAATCCAAAGATTTCCTAACATTTACACAAGTACTAGTATTCCACATTCCAAACTTAAAGACAACTTGAAAGAATTGGTCCTACAATATTTTTTGTCAGAAAAAAAGAACGACTAACATTTTGAGAGGGATTTTTTTACTTTCACGGTAAAAAAAACCCACCCTGATTCGAACCAACAATACATAGTTTAGAGGACGTGTTTTTTCAACAAACAATCGGCATTCACATGGGATCTTAACAGTGTTACTCTTCTTGCGGACTTGTTCCTTTATACATATGAGCTGACTTCATTCACGAGTTTCTGAGAAAGAATGAAAAGAAGCTAGCATTATTCTTTAACTTCACGTTCCGCTATATATTTGATGTCCTCTCACTAAATAATCAAAAGTTTGGTGACTATGTTGAACGCATCTATCCCATCGAACTTGAAAAAAGGACACAACAGAAACAGTTAAGTCGGCCTCATATCATGACTTACATCTAGAAATTGACAATTAATGTGGGTCAGTTGAGAACAAAACTTCACGACAAGAAAGATGATTTCAGCTTCCCAATTGTGAACTTTCCATTTTTATGTAGCAACATTCCAGCAGCGTCTACATATGGAGTGTACATCACCCAGTTGATACGATATTCCAGAGCTTGCATTTTCTATCATGATTCCATTGATAGGTGGTTGCTGTTTACAAGGAAGATATTAAACCAAAGGTTCCAAGTTGTGAAGTTGAAGATATATGTTACAATTATCGTAACCACATTCCCGTCACATGTTCTTGGATTGTGATTTCACCGAATTAGACTTATCAACGAATTTGTACTTACATGAGCAACATGACGAATGCCGCATGTGGAGCAGGATCTGCTTACATTCCAGAGTACCTGGAATTACCGCCGTTTTTTTAGTGGGGTTCTTTTTGCTCCGTCTTTAGTTTCTATGTTTTGTTTTGTAAACTGTTGTTTGTCTTTTTTTGCCATGACATTGTCAGTTTGTCTTCAACTTGTGATGGTTATCTGTGACACATAAATTCTATAACGATCAACCAAATCATGATGACGTCTGTAAAACTCTCAATGAAAAAGGCTTTAACTGTACCATTAAGAACTGTGGGGTGAGTAGCTCCCTTGCAAGCAATATTAAAATAAATATCCATGATGTGCTCTATTGTTTGTATATGTATTTCCACTTTTCTTCAGAGGCCATATTTCTGAAAGACTCATAAATTTTTAAAAAATCCATCATTTTGCATTAACCGTAACATCTTGTTGTAATATCAAAAACACCATACGGGTTAATACCATCATCGGTGTAGATACTGTATTAGAGAAACGATTTAGGCATATTTAGCTTAACTCTAATTTCTCAAAAAGATAGGACAATAATAAAACTTTACAAGTTCAATCTTAATTACACAATAAATCTCGCTGAAGAATACACCTTTATATTTATACATAACTGTGATTATATAATATTTTTATCTGATAAAATATTATTATCAACGTTCAATGTAATGTTTGATTGCTTTGTTTATTTTATAGTCGTAAAAGATGGATACAGTGGAGAAAAAGCAAAGAATATGTATTCTGGCTGTCGATGGAAGCAAACATTCAGATTTAGCTTTGAAATGTAAGTTATTCTGTTATCGGATTGACCTAGTTACTTGAATTCATTGAGTCTTGTGTATTTATTAATGCTGTGGTCATTCGTTGACTTCATGACAACTTTTATCGTAAGGTTCAAAACTGGGTTACTAAAGCTAGATTTTCAAATCGAATAACAAATATTTAAAAAAAACAAAAAAAAAAACAGATTGACATACATGTAAAATACAATTATTAAGACCATAAATAATTATATATATATATATATATATATATATATAAGTCTAGAGATTTGCACAACGATACTAATATAAGATGGTATTATACGAAGATGTTGTTAATAAATCGTGTTGACAAATATTTGTTAAGCCGAAATATTTGTCAACATCTTCGTATAATACCATCTTATATTAGTATCGTTGTGCAAATCTCTAGACTTATATAATTTTTTTCCTTATCTGCACAGTATCGTCTATTCTAGACGATCCGGTACATAGTAAATTTGCTGGTTGGTCCTTTTTATAGACTTCTATATATATATATATATATTATATATATATACAACTCGTCTAAACACCAGCCCAACAATGTTAGATCAGTAGATTTGCTTTCGCAAATTTTTTGTGTTTCCCTCGCTGGGATTCGAACTCATGCTACTGAGATATCGTGACACCAAATCGCCTGCACTGTATCCGACGCGCTAGACCACTCTACCACCTACGCTTCACTATAATAAAGCTTTCGGTGGCCGGGTATTACCTTTCCTCGTCAGTTTTAATCTAGCGTCGTAATACAGTACATGATATATAAGGCATGAAGATGAAATTATAATATATATAATTAAAACTATAACACAATTTTCTGCCATTATGGCCTTCTTCATTGCAATAAATTACAACATTGAAACAACAATTACATCGTAACATTGAAACAACAATTACATCGTAATATAGAAACAACAATTACATCGTTGTTTCGTTGTTACGATATATATGAATGTCTAACCGGATTGCTGCTGACGAGTAAAGTTAATTGTGTTGCACTAGTGTCTATGAATATTATTCCACCCATCAAGTAATATAAGTGGTTTGTTTCTGTAATTTTTTTCATTACATTTCAAAAGAAAATACAAAATTTAAGCATTTTGCATTTTCAATGAAACTTTCTGTTTGTTCTCATCTCGGATCTCTTCCGTTTTGTGATCCCAGTGTTTTAATATTCTTTGGTTTTTCCAAAAGCACGGACAAGAACGTCTCAGTTTGATTGAGGAAAGCAAGATTTTTTAACACATTAAGATCCGTTATAGTACATTAAATCATAGCACCGCGCTCAAGTATAAACACAATATTTTTACTCTTCTACTCTTTACACAAGTATTCTTCACCCTAAACTGAAAAGAAGTATTGAAAGAATAAGTCAAAATGTAAAAGGTAATCATATATATGTAAAAAGATGGACAACGTAGTTACAGATTTTTTTTTTGGAAGCGGACAAAGCATACATAGGAGAAAACCACCTTTGTGGCCTATTATTGCTTACTACCACGGCATTTTAACTCTGATGGATAGTTGTCTCATTGGCATTCATACCACATCTCCTCATTCCTATATTGATTTTAACAAGGAGTTTTTAAATGGCATATTTTTTTTCTATTGACAACATAATATTTACGTTTGATATGTTTTACAACATACATTTGCTAAAGGAGCAAATTGCGCTCTTGTGCTCACCTTTGTGTTCTTTATTCGTAACAATACACAGTTTTAATGACAGCAACTTAAGGTGGATCATTGGTATACATTTCCTCAGATAGAATTTTCTTATACTTTGCCAGAATGTAGATTTTTTCAATGTTTTTTTTTCAAAAATATAATAAAAAGTATGGGTCACCGTGCTATTTTTCAAGCTACAAGTCATGCAAAATTGCCCAAATTTGCATAGATTGGTCATAAAAAAACCACTTTTTTGTGAAATAAAAAGAAATCTATGAGATAGAATTTTGAAATAAAATTTGAGAAGATAGGTTTTGAAATATGCTTTAAGAAAATAAAAAGAAAAAATGGTATCATCGACCTTGTTTTCTTGTAAAAATTGGAAATTTCTCTATCATTCCTTAATAGGAAATTTACTATTTGAGTTATCTCCCTTTAAATGGTTAAATTGGCAATTTGATTCAAACAAACTCAAACATTTGGTATTTGACAAATCAGTCTGAATAATGTAATACATCACTTATTTTTCTTTATTCCAATAAACAGTCTAACCCATTAATTGCCAATCTGTCTCAAGATGTGCAGATTTAAGCAAAGAATTAGACCTATTGAGAACTAATATTTCACAATCCAAGATGGCGGTATACAGTTAATCTGCCTTAATCCATGTATGTTTTATTTTTAGTTTTAGTGCACATGTCCATATTTAAACCAACATTACAAAATGTCTTCATTATTTATTATATGATTACCATTACTTTGAACACATAAAATAACGTGAATGAATAATTGTGTATGTATTAAACAGGGTATACTGAAAATGTTCACAAATCTGGGGACAAAGTTTTGCTTACACATTGTGTTGACCACAGAAAACATCTTACTTATGGATGTAAGTATAAACAGTTTTTGCAAGAATAAGAACGAATAGTATTGACAAAAGAAGATATCTTACACTGACGTACAAATCTTGAACACAAAACATGTTACATATAACTGTATGTAGTATAAATAGTAGCTAATATGGGGACAAAGGGTTTAACGTATGGTTTTGACCACAGAAAATATCGTGCATAATGTGAGAGCAATCATTTGCTTTGTTATATAAATATCATATCTGCATGCACACAAAACAACTGAAATTAAAACATCAGTTTTAGGAATCATTATCGAGTTATTATCAATGCTGGAGTATAAGGGAAATATGAGGAAGAAAACACCTAATAGGATGCCAACGAAAAAAATATGTGCCCTTTCCCCAAGATCAAACTTGCCCTTCTCTTCACTGACGCCTTGTCTTTTCAATATCTAGCACTGTAGCAATTTCTTTGGGAGGCAAATATCATGAATAAAAACCGCTCTGGTGTTGTAGTTATAACGTGCTCGTCTCGATTGTAGGAGGTAGTGGGTTCGATATCAAGTTGGTTCAAACCAAAGACTTGAATATGCTGTTTTTTCCGCTAAGCACACAACACTTTGTAAAGAGCAAATACTGGTCGGGTTGGAGTCGAGTAAATATCAGGATAGGGGCATGTCTTTCTGCAAACTGTCAGCTTGTGAGATTTAACGTTAAACCACATCTCAGTGTGTCCGTACAAAGCAGGGTGCATACTCATGCTATTTTGATGGATGTGATTAACGGAACAGTTCACAATGATTTGACAGGAAACAATTCTTTAAGAATTGAATGCTTCTTTTTATAATTTTACTGGGGTGTAAAGCGTTGACCGAAGCACACTTTTTATGGTATTGTGTATAACAGTTACTGTTCAAAAACGTCTTCATTATTTCCGTTTTCTCCTTTATTTCACGTGTCCTTCCTCATATCTTACAACACTTCAGTGTATATGTACTTACAAACTGTTGTTTGTTGTACAGTATGACCAAGAATACGCAAGATTAAGGAAAGTAAGATGAAACAATCACAGGTACTTGTGGACAGGATACCCTTTGGGTGCCCCTGAGTGGGAGTACCCGTAATGACCCCGCATGTAGTTTAATTTTGATTTAATTTTGTATTAAACGTTAATGTATATATATCAGTCGACCGGCAAAAATCTCAAATGCTATTTATCAGTAACTTCGACATATATTCCAAGTGAAAACAATTTGAATAAACGTTTAATAGAAAATAAATCAAAATCAAACTACATAGGGGGTAATTCGGGGTACTCCCACTCAGGAAACTAGGTTGACACAATAATGCAGAAAATTGTATGTTGTCACAGTTGAATATTTTTAAGTTGTGGTTAAAGAGGAAATAAAAACACACCATTTCAGAGATAGTGATACAAAATGTAAAATTCAGGGAAGAAAGCCCCCCATAAACTGCAGAAATATTATTTTTCACAATAAAGGGAGGGATGTGCATTGAGTTACACTGAGTAGATAGGTTATAAGTTTTACAATTCATTACATGACAAACCACAGTTTTGAGGATAAATTATTAAATTTTACAAAACATATTATCGATCATTGCAGCTGTTTCCATGGTACCAGGTAATCCCGATTCTATCACTCACGCTTTCGCAGCAGAAGAGAAGAAAGCCAAAGAGCTGATGGAAAAGTATGTAGCGGATTGTAAAAAGCTTGGAGTGAGTATATAAAAGCACATTTACTTTTTTAATGATTTACAGTTGACTCATTGTAATGAATTCGCTAACGATATTTGTGCACAAACTTAAGTACTTTACAATGCAAACTTTTTAAAAAAAATTTGGGGAAGAAATATTTTCAGCGGCTATATGGTGGGTTATTTTATCAAAGTTTCCCTCTTTTTAACAAGCACCTGCATTCTCATTCTGTGTTTTTCTTTTTTGGTGATGGTGTTATGGCTAATGAGTTTTATACCCCCTTGGTATCTTTTCTCTCATTTTAGTAAGTATGTTTAATTAATAAAATAATTCATTGAAATATCTATTTGACAGCTACATGATGTAGATTTAGTGAAAGTCATCGGTGAACCTGGAGATGGAGTCATTAAAGCTGCTGAAGAAAAGAAAGCAGACATGATTATCACAGGCTGTCGAGGTTTAGGACAGATCAGAAGAACAATGGTCGGCAGTGTAAGCGACTATATATTACATCATTCGCATGTACCCGTCTTTGTTTGTAGACATTAACTGCTAAAATATACATTTCTAGGGTTACAGATAAAGATCAAAGATTGATATTATGAGAATACTTATTATTATGAAAAATATACACAATTTCAGGCTACGTAATTGGGCAAACTACATATATATATATATATATTCTTACAGTTCCGATGATATTTATACTTACGTATTAGAGAAGGGTGTCATTTAATTATACAAGTGGTTAAACTATTTCTGATTTCCAAGTTTAAAAAAAATCTAATCAGTTGGTTATATTGTAAACAGAATAAAATATTCAAAATGTATTCTTTGGATTTGTTTTCCATGTCTCATCTTCTATAATAAAGCTTTAATTTTGGATGTACATGCAATGGTAGGTAAAAGATTCAAATAGTGTATTCCGAGAAACACCCAAATCAAATTACATGTACTACATTTTATAAAACCAAAGAGGTCCTCCTATCCGAGACCAAGTCCTATTTGTTTTATACTTATAGATTTATTTTTCTTAAGATAAAGCTACCAGATCTCTGATGCATTTTGGAAAATTCTACCATTGTGCAATAAAACAACTGACTACAAAATCGGTGTCTTCTTCGGTCGGTTCAATTAGTTTATGTAAATGATTTTAAATGATTTGCTTATTAAAGACGCCTAAATGCAAGCTTAGATTTGAAAAATCTATCAAATATGCCACAAAATGTCACTGTTCAGATGGTTTTTGTTTCAAATGGAAGTGGCCGCATTCGTGTTTAGTCTCAACCTTTATATATGTTAGGTATAATCATCAAGTACAACATAGATTTTTAAAAATATTAATACTGAACACAAGTGCAGCCACTTCCATTTTAGACAAAAACCGTCTAAAATTTAGCGCAAATGCTAAAATTGTGAAGATTTCAGTAGATTTGCATGAATTAATGATGCTAGTACCTGATGAATGTGCAGTGTAATGTCAAAAACAGCCCATATGTATGTAACAAAAGTATTCCAATATATTGCTAAAAGTTTACATTTTTAACACATTTTTGAAATGCTATATTTTGGGGCCAAAACGGAGTCTTACCGGGCCTACTCCTTTAAAAAGGACACTATTTGAAATGAACGTCACACGTATGCCTTATAGACTAGCACAGTTTGTTTAAGGTCTGATCTACGGCTCGGTGCAACTTATGTTTGACAGAAACTTTAAGAAACAAAAATAAAATCTCAACCTTTCTTATACCGTAGATAATGAATGAAAGTAACAGGAGTTGTAAAAATATCAACATTTGTATAAAAGGAAAAAACAATCGACAGTAAAATGGAGTAAAATACTTACTATCTAGCAAATTTAAGGAAATGTTATCGTTGGTACCCCATTCTTACCCTCAGTGAGGGTAAGTACTAGTAATATTTTGTCATCGTTGTGGAACATTTGAGGCTTTGGATTGATCCGCTGATGAGCTGATGATATAAAATGGTAGTCCGTAATGTTGGCCACATTCTGTATGTGCCTGTCCCAAGTCAGGAGCCTGTAATTCAGTGGTTGTCGTTTGTTGCTGTGTAACATAAATTTATTTTTCGTTCATTATTTTGTACATAAATTAGGCCGTTAGTTTTCTCGTTTGAATTGTTTTATATTTGTCATATTTGGCCTTTTATAGCTTACTATGCGGTATGGGCTTTGTTCATTGTTGAAGGCCGTACGGTGACCTTAAGTTTATAATTTCTGTGTCATTTGGTCTCTTGTGGAGAGTTGTCTCATTGGCATTCTTACCACATCTTCTTATTTTTATATAATTTGTTTTCCTGTACTTCCAAACTACACAGATCGTAACATATTACTGTATTTTTACAGATAACTGTTGAATGTTATTTCCGTCTCATTCGTAAAAAATATTTTTTAGTGAATTACTGTTCCGTTCTTTTTTCTCTTACATTACTCAATGTGAATGAACTAATTCTCTTACCATTATTATAGATCTAAGAGCAATCACATCGATTATGTAGTTGATGAAAAAATGTACGTTTAGAAGAAGATTGTTATATATTTTGCATTAAATAGACTCACAAGACACGTATATCATGTATATATCAAAGTTAACTCCAAAGTCAATTAAAACTTTGTGTGCAGATAGTGATCTTCTAAACTCAAAGTTCCTAACCAAAGCGAGATAATGAGCATAGAACATGGTGTTTGAACTTTAAAAAATTGAATAATTATCCTGATGGTATTGTTTTTGCTTACATAGCAGTACTTTTGGTTACATAGCAGTACTTTTGGTTACATAGCAGTACTTTTGGTTGCATAACAGTACTTTTGGCAAATTTTACCGTGTTAAGAACACAAAACTGTCTACGCCGTAGCGGCTTGATCAAACCGACTCCAAATTTATGGCGCAATAGTTGCATGGAGCTCAAGTAGGGTACCCCCCCCCCATTTATGTCACAGGGTCGCGTTTAAAAAACGCCCCAGTTCACCAAGTTACTTTAATGCAAATTTGACAGGTTAACGTTTAACAATAAACCTGTCAGGTCGCAAGGTCGCTCGCCAAACCCTAGGTCGTAAGTAGGATTTGACCATGTTTAAGCCACTTGCCTTCGAGTCGAGGATTTCGATAGGCTCAACTTGTTTTTCCTTTAATGGTCCAATAGTTACGTTTTTTGTGTACATTTAGTCACCTGTTGGCAAAGACTAGTCTCACTCAAGTCTGTTGAAGGTGTCCAAATTTTGCTTGGTTTATGTTAGGTATTGTCATCTCTTAGTTTCAATTTTATCTCTAAACATTTCGCATTTAAATCTTCTGCAAAACCACTTGACAGGAATCTTCATTGGAAGGTAGTTTACAAAAAACTTATCGAAGATACCGGTCTTACAATTTGGTACACCAGATGTCCGTTTAGTATACATAAGAGTCATTTTTGGTATCGATCAGAAATTAAAAAAAGGCATCTATGGCCAAAACTATTCTCAGAGATTTCAAAGATCTTCTGAAGAATCCCTGGCATATTAAATTGTGATATTGTAGGAATGTTCCGTTGATGGTCCTTGACCACACTACAAGTAGTACCTACAGCTTCTTCAGAAACCATTCCACACACTTAATAAAGCACAAATCTTGCGATTACTATCAACATTTATCTGTAACCACACTTGTGAATATGTCTACTGGTAATTACCTGCGTCACGTGATCTTACACAGGTAGTTTAATATAAGTATATTGACCATTACAATACGTATTGGCGTAGTCGAGTAGTTCAGACATAATCCACTTCATTACAGCTTTAGTTATGAACAAAAATTGACACATTGTGTGATTGAAAGATATATATATATATAGGAGTGGTGTCTGGCCAGCTATATAATATCACAATATGGCGAACATAAACCACTCGAGTTACGGTAGCTCATGTAGAAAAAAGAGGCAAAAAATACAAAAGGGACATTCAAAAATCATAAGCTGAAGAAAACCGACAAAACCGTTAAAAAAATCGCAAAACGACGAAAAGACAAAAACAAAAGGCTTGTACGCGTTTAGGGGCTAAAAGGAATAAAAAAATTAGGAATACAATGTTAAAGAGAAATTCTAAATATTGTATATACTCGGGACAATATTCAAGCGAGACAAAGACTAACCCACTTATCGTGTGACAATACTAACAACACTGAAAAAACTTAATTGACACCGGAAGATGGCATTCCTCGAATGCTTAAGCTTTTAAGAACCATACAGACTGGTTTTCACCATTTTAAGCACTCCGGTAATCAAGATACCCTTTTTCAAAAATGTCGGGAATGATTACTGTTAAAGGGAGACCAAGTGTCGTCTTATCAGTGAGTATCTGATATATGCAGGTGGTACGTCATCGATAATTTTGAATTTTGAATTGATTTTTAAACAATTATATGTATTATACAATTACTGTCTTTTGGTGAGGTAAATATGTGGTTTTATTGTCCTTGAAAAGAACCCTGATATTCACTGAACTCAAAAGAAAACTAAACCACACCCAACAGTTAATGTCCTATAATGTTTTTACTTATTAACAACCATATACCAAAACCAAATTAATTGTAAAATGTTAACAAATAGTTATACATGTAAAACACATTACGCTTAGCCCTGTGAAAACGAATGTTAACCTTTAATGTGTATGCCCTTTGGGGCCCTTACTTTGAGTAAAAGAGAGACGAAAGATACCAAAGGGATATTCAAACTCATAAGTCAAAAATAAACTGACAATAAAATATTCTTTTCCTTTTATAGTCTTCTTCTGCGATCAAAGTTCTTTACCAAACATAAATAAATAGCATAACCAAAATATTGTCTGAAGTTTCAACAATTTTTAAAATAGTTTTCCGACAAAAGCAATATATCAGTGCTTTGTGTACTTTGGGTAAATATGACCGTGTTCCGACAGCAAAACTGTATATGAATAACTAGCAAACCAGAGCGGCAATAATATGGCGCAATAGTTATATTCAAGTTGGTTATTTCGAGGGGCCCTGGCTTTCATATGGTTTACCCGTTTGGTTTCACGTTAAGAAACTTTAGAGGTCCGTACCTTCCTATAATGATTCAAAAGTTACTGTGTTTTTCCTTTTTCATTTGGGTTTTTAACCAAAGAAGGTTGTGTTCACAACACTCACTTTACACGGAATACAGACAAACATACGTTTATCCAGTGGAGCCCCATTTTCAATAACATCATCATTCAAAGTTCATTATTTATATCATCAGTTTATATCTTTCTCAACATAAAAAAAAACTTCAACAATAAAAATTCTGCACATTTCCCAGTGCAAATTCAGTAAAACTTTAAATTTCTTTTAATCAACACAATTTATCTTATTGGATTTCTCCTCAAAATCAAGAATCGTGAACACATAAATTGGTTCAACAATATTGAATTTTAATTAAATTCATTTTGTATTTGTAAATCCTTCTTTTTTACTTATCTTGCAAACACTGACAAATGGATCTTTTCAATCTTTGGTCCATTTTCCGTAGATTAGAGAAATTTAGGGAAAAATATCACAAACAATCAAAACTGTAGCAAGGATTAACACTTTTGACATTAGTTACTATGCAAATCCTAAACAGACCTTATTCCGATGTAAACATTGAATGCAAATTCACCGAGAAGACCGCTCATACTTGTTTAAATATCGAGACGACCTATTCTTAAAATTTTTTTAAATAATTAAAAGAGTTAACGGACAACTTACTTTCTAAGAATATCTTTATTTAATATTTTTAACCAGAACAGATCGAGACATATATTATTTTTGTTCATTGTTTTGTACATAAATTAGACAGTTAGTTTTCTCGTTTGCACTGTTTTATATTAGTCATTTCGGGGTCTTATATATAGCTTACTATGCGGTATGGGTTTTGCTCATTGTTGAAGGCCTTACGTAGACCTATAGTTGTTAACTTCTACGTAAGTTGGTCTCTGGTGGAGAGTTGTCTCAATCATACCACCTCTTCTTATTTTTATATTTATTTCGTCGATTTTTTAGAGGAAGAATCGCTCTTCTATTGTTCTCGCGTCATCGGTTTCCCCACTGTATTTGGGTACCTGTAAAGAGCTATACCCCTGTATGTAATGTAAACTAAGCATCGGGAGTCTAGGCATTGCACATGTTCAGACAGAATAAAATTACACAAGGAAAATATGCATACTACACGTATTATGTTAGGTATTGTCATCTCTTTGTTCTTAACTTTTCACATTTAAATTTTCTACACTATCACGACAAGCTTGGCAGGAATCTTAGTTGGAAGGTAATTTACACAAAGCTTAAAGATATCAGGCTTACAATTTGTAACTCCAGGTATGGGTTTCTTCTACATAATACAGATTTCTGGTTTGGATCAGAAATTCATATTGGTATCCAGGGCCAAAATTTGCTCACATTCATTGAGATTTCAAAGATCTTCTGAAGAATCCCCTGGTATATTGCATTGTGCTATTGCAGGAATAGACCATACATCAGTAGATATTCCTTAATCAATATTTAGTTTTTTGCTACCAATCCATACCCAAGATTACCATCACGCACCAAAGGGAAGTTTCCGAATGACAGATTTATCTTCCATTTCATCCATTTCATCTATGTTGTTAAAAAAAGACACGTTTGCCAGTTGCGTTGCTTTGACCCAAATGAAACGATAGCTGAGTAAGGATTTCGTTGACCAGAAAATCAATACATAGAAGGGTTGGCTTTTCAAATTATTAGAGACTTAGATCCCTTTGGTTTTTTTTTCTTTAGTATAAGGACATGGATAGTAAACTGCAAATTGCTAGTAAATATACAAATATTGGTGCCAACGTGGAAAAAAAATAGATAGGAAAAACGAAAACCAAATTAAAATTACAATGATTACAAAAGTATATATCCCTTACCGAGTCACTGCATGTGTGGAGCATAGTTCAACATACAACCTACCATTAGTCAGTGGCGTACATGTAGCTATGACATTTTAAGTGTACGCCCGAACCTCATCGAGGGGTTTGAGGTCCCCTCAGCTGATCCAGGACAGAAGACCTCCTGGTAGATGGTCAGATGTAACATAAATATTGAACTGTAACATAAAAATGCAAGCCACATAGTATCTTCGCAGAGACTGAATTGCTTTAAGCAATAGTAAACTGAGTAGAATTCACAGTAGATTCAGACTTTGACAGAAAATGAACAAATATATAATATAAGATATGAAAACAACATGTTATTAATTTCATGCGTCCAAAACGATTTTCTGGATTAACCTTCACCAGGATCGTTTAAAGCCGAATATTTGAAAGCCAAGGATGTAAAAGAACCGAAACAGTTGCAGAACTATATGAATCAAAAGTACCTAAAAAATAGCCAAATTCCATGATCTAAGGTCAACATTGCCTGAGGGAGTTGAAACCTTAGTTTCTTTATAATTTCAAAAGTTCTAAACGGACAATTTTAGAAAGGTTTGTTATTAATCATACAGTCAGCACCGAAGTCCTGGCTACTGAGATGATGATACCCGGCCCGGGGACTGAGCAGAGGCATCGACTCAGTGCTGTAAAGAATGAAAACAACACGTTATAAATTTCATACGTCCGAAGCGCTTTTCTACATTTACCTTCACCAGGAACGTCCAAAGTCGAATATTTGAAAGCCGAGGATGTATAAAAACCAAAACAGTTGCAAAGCTTTATGACCAAAAGGAACATAAAAATAATATGATACCAGTTGATTAAAAGGTAAATTTCATCACTTTGTCTTTTATCTTCAATTACAAGACCTTTTAAGAAAGAATTACAAGGCTCTTGTGCTTTTAATTAGTTCTTTTAATTTATTTGGGTTAAAATATTTTTTTCTTAAAAATTTATGTGCACATATATTCGGCACATATGTACAATTGTCCACAATGATCTCTATCCAAACTTGTATAAATTTCTACCTTAACAATCAACATTCCGGCCTTACTAATAGTTATTTTTCCTTTTAACGGATAATTACCTGCGTCACGTGATCTTACACAGGTAGTTTAATACAAGTATATTGACGATTTATGTAATGTGTTGGCGTAGTCGAGTGGTTACTTCGTAACTATTAACCAGTACAAATTTTCAAGAGATTGAGATTTAACGGGTCGAATCCCGTAGAAACCACTGACGCTTTCCATCACTTTTTCTCCTTTTTTCGTGTAGAAACCACTGAAGCTTTCCACCACTTTTGCTTCTTTATTCGCGTAGCGAACCACTGACGCTTTCCACCACTTTTGCTCCTTTTTTCGCGTAGAAACCACTGACGCTTTCCATCACTTTTCCTCCTTTTTTCGTGGGGGTTTTTCTTTGTAGGCTGTTGTCGCTTTGCATCAAATCGTAAATTACATGCATAGATTAACTCTGGAGTGGGGTGGTGCTCTTCGCCATTCATTTCATGTTAGAGGTGAGCAGCTGAGACATTCAGAATGTAATATATTCTAGGTTTTTTTTAAAAGACCCTACCATATTTTTTTTTTACATTGAAACAGACCCGACTACAGCTATATTTACGCTATTTCATTTCTGTTGCTAACAAAGATATAAATAAAATGTAATTATGCAAATATAATTTCTGAAATTTAAGCGGTCTCTTTTCATGCTTAAAAGACAAGTCTACAAATACCATGAATGCCACAAAATTTTTCAAATTAGAAATATATTTCCTTCAGACATGATCCACTTCAAAACAAACTTAGCTATGATTTTTTTTTTACACATTGTGTGATTGAAAGTGTGATTCGCAGATGGTCATCGATAATTCAGAATTTTGAATGAATTAAACAACTACCATGTTCATCTGACGGTACTATATTATACACTAACTGTCATTTGATGAGGTAAATATGTGGTTTTCTAAGGCAAAGTATTTTACCAATTGCATGCCTTTCTTTATACAATAAGGTCACATGAACCATTTTACTGACCACAGAAACTGACAATCAGATGCTAGTTTTAACAGAATATCACAATACATAATAATTCACATGAATAATAAAAGTACAAGACATAATGTATATTTTAAAATGTCTGTCCTCAGTATGACTGATCAATGAGTCTTGTCTGAAAAGCGACGACTTAAAAGCGTCTGTTCTACACATTGGAGAATCTTTGCAATTGATGCTGGCCTTAAATGATATATCAACTGAATAGTAAGACTACAGAATTAACATTTTACATACAATAATAATACAATGGTAGACTTCATCAATGTTCAGAGATTAAAAACAGACTAAACTTGATTCTATAGTATTTTCATATGTTGTGTACAAATCGTAATCTTGTACATTTATAATTTGTACACATTTTTTGTACAATATCAGTTTTTTTCAAAACCTCTTAACATAATTGGACAAAACAAGTAAGCTTTTATTGTATTGTCTTATCATTACCATACTAACATGACTACACACTACAGTCTTATACATAACACTCATACACAGTTTATATAATGACACTAAAAGATATTTTGGGTGCTTAGTATCTGGTATGATATATAGAATCTCACCCAGTCTTGTGTCATTTGCAGCTTTATTCCTCAAAGTAGACGGTGCGTTATATTAGGTTAAAGTATAAAATTTATGAATAGTATGGTGAAAGAAGTTAGATGTCGGATTTTAGAATCCCAAAATGTGTTCACGAGCTTACCTGATTAAGGTTTTCCAGAAACACTCGTATGCGCACGAAACTCATTTCATTTATTTTTTACATAATACCGTAAGTTATTGATGATTATAGATCAGATGAAATAACAAAAAAATACAAAAAAAATTGTACAGGTATTAAACTAATGGTTGCCCTTCGTTTCATTTATGGAGTATTTGACAAATGCCAAAATGTTATTTTGTTATCTTTTAGTTGCTTTGTTTGTCAGTATGAAGTCGAAGATATTGCTGATGTGTATTATTGTCAGGACTGTATAGGATGGATGTGCTGATGTGTATTATCGTCAGGACTGTATAGGATGGATGTGCTGATGTGTATTATTGTCAGGACTGTATAGGATGGATGTATGTGCTGATGTGTATTATCGTCAGGTGTATTATTGTCAGGACTGTATAGGATGGATGTGCTGATGTGTATTATTGTCAGGACTGTATAGGATGGATGTGCTGATGTGTATTATTGTCAGGACTGTATAGGATGGATGTGCTGATGTGTATTATTGTCAGGACTGTATAGGATGGATGTGCTGATGTGTATTATTGTCAGGACTGTATAGGATGGATGTGCTGATGTGTATTATTGTCAGGACTGTATAGGATGGATGTGCTGATGTGTATTATTGTCAGGACTGTATAGGATGGATGTGCTGATGTGTATTATTGTCAGGACTGTATATGATGCATGTGCTGATGTGTATTATTGTCAGGACTGTATAGGATGGATGTGCTGATGTGTATTATTGTCAGGACTGTATAGGATGGATGTACAGACGTGTATTATTGTCAGGACTGTATAGGATGGATGTGCTGATGTGTATTATTGTCAGGACTGTATAGGATGGATGTGCTGATGTGTATTATTGTCAGGACTGTATAGGATGGATGTGCTGATGTGTATTATTGTCAGGACTGTATAGGATGGATGTGCTGATGTGTATTATTGTAAGGACTGTATAGGATGGATCTGCTGATGTGTATTATTTTCAGGACTGTATAGGATGAATATGTGCTAAAGCTGCTTCCAGGTTCACCAAATTACTCGTAAATCTGCAACATGAACTTACCACACATAACCCAAATTTCCAAAGAGAATACATACAGATTCCCCTTATTTCGCCACGCTACGTTCCCAGGGTTAGATATAAAAGATATTAAATTGCTGGCATCAGGGAAATTAGCTATTGCAGATTATAATAAAAAAATTATAATTTATGAATTGCACGAGGATATCTTTGATGAAATAGTACTACCATCAAAAGTACCTAAAAATAGCCAAATTTATCTAAGGTCAACTTTGCCTGAGGGAGTTGAAACCTTAGTTTCTTTATAATTTCAAAAGTTCTAAATGGACAATTTTAGAAAGGTTTGTTATTAATCATACAGTCAGTACCGAAGTCCTGGCTACTGAGCTGATGATACCCGGCTCGGGGACTGATAGTCCACCAGCAGAGGCATCGACTCAGTGCTGTAAAGAATGAAAACAACAGGTTATAAATTTCATGCGTCCGAAGCGCTTTTCTACATTTACCTTCACCAGGAACGTCCAAAGCCGAATATTTGAAAGCCGAGGATGTATACTAGAAAACCAAAACAGTTGCAGAGCTTTATGACCAAAAGGTACATAAAAATAATATGATACCAGTTGATTAAAAAGTAAATTTCATCACTTTGTCTTTTATCTTCAATTACAAGACCTTTTAAGAAAGAATTACAAGGCTCTTGTGCTTTTAGTTAGTTCTTTTAATTTATTTGGGTTAAAATATTTTTTTCTTAAAAATTTATGTGCACATATATTCGGCACATATGTACAATTGTCCACAATGATCTCTATCCAAACTTGTATAAAGTTCTACCTTAACAATCAACATTCCGGCCTTACTAATAGTTATTTTTCCTTTTAACGGATAATTACCTGCGTCACGTGATCTTACACAGGTAGTTTAATAGAAATATATTGACCATTAATATAATGTGTTGGCGTAGTCGAGTGGTTACTTCGTAACTATTAACCAGTACAAATTTTCAAAAGATTGAGATTTAACGGGTCGAATCCCGTAGAAACCACTGACGCTATCCATCACTTTTTCTCCTTTTTTTCGTGTAGAAAACACTGACGCTTTCCACCACTTTTGCTTCTTTTTTCGCTTAGCGAACCACTGACGCTTTCCACCACTTTTGGTCCTTTTTTCGCGTAGAAACCACTGACGCTTTCCATCACTTTTCCTCCTTTTTTCGTGAGGGTTATCTTTGTAGGTTGTGGTCGCTTTGCATCAAACCGTAAATTACATGCATAGATTAACTCTGGAGTGTAGTCCTATAATATAAGACTTCGGAGATTCATATCATTTACATTCAACGTTTTTTATCGGATATTTTTTTTTTACTATCAATGTTGAAACACGTTTTTTATCGGATATTTTTTTTTTACTATCAATGTTGAAACAAAAAAATATCCGATAAAAAACGTTGAATGTAAATGATATGAAACTCCGAAGTCTTATATTATAGGACTACTCTGGAGTGGGGTGGTGCTCTTCGCCATTCATTTCATGTTAGAGGTGAGCAGCTGAGACATTCAGTTCAGATTGTAATATATTAGGTATTTTTTAAAAGACCCTACCATATTTTTTTTGACAAAACAGACCCGGCTTCAGCTATATTTACGCTATTTCATTAAAATTTCTGTTGCTAACAAAGAAAAAAAAAATCAAATGTAATTATGTAAATATAATTTCTGAAATTTAAGCGGTCTCTTTTCATGCTTAAAGACAAGTCTACAAATACCATGAATGCCACAAAATTTTTCAAATTAGAAATATATTTCCTTCAGATATGATCCACTTCAAAACAAACTTAGCTATGAAAATTTTTTTACACATTGTGTGATTGAAAGTGTGATTCGCAGATGGTCATCGATAATTCAGAATTTTGAATGAATTAAACAACTACCATGTACATCTGACGGTAGTATATTATACAATAACTGTCATTTGATGAGGTAAATATGTGGTTTTCTAAGGCAAAAGATTTTACCATTTGCCTTTCTTTACACAATAAGGTCACATGAACCATTTTACTGACCACAGAAACTGACCACAGAATGCTAGTTTTATAATATGGTTATCTAATGCACAGTTATACTCAGGGTTGATGGAAAACACGAAATTAACAGAATATCACAATACATAATAATTCACATGAATAATAAAAGTACAAGACATAATATATATTTTAAAATGTCTGTCCTCAGTATGACTGATCAATGAGTCTTGTCTGAAAAGCGACGACTTAAAAGCGTCTGTTCTACACATTGGAGAATATTTGCAATTGATGCTGGCCTTAAATGATTTATCAACTGAATAGTAAGACTACAGAATTAACATTTTACATACAATAACAAGTGTGGACACAGATCAGTGTGGACAGTATGATTGGATGTTTGACAGTGTTTTATATGACAAAAGGAGTTCTATGTTTTATGTTTTCTATGTATTAACTGTGTTGCACAATGACAGCCAACATGAGCATTAGGGGTGTTGTTTATGTAATATTTAGTTTTTTATGTTCAACAGATACTAATTGCATTAATTACCAAATGATTATGATAGAATATATATGTTCCACATCTTTGATTTTGGATACATTTTGTAGCTAGGAGAGGAACACATAATAGGTTCATTTTTTTCTTAATGTGATTTTTTTTATATGGGAGATGGTATCTGAGAACATGTATTTGCTTACTATTTGTATGGTTCTATTTATATTACTTTGTGGGGGATTGTCAGTATCATAAGTAAAAGATTTCGGTTAAATGTGGAAATTGTTTCTCAGTTTAGAAGACATTTAATGTTTTTTAGTAATGACAATGCCTGACATGATGATTGGGGCTAGATGAGCTAGAAAGTGAATTTCTGTGTTATTTTTTATTAATTCTTTGAAAATATCTCCTCCAAAGCTGGTCAAAGCAGAAAAAAGTTTTGACCAGTATGAAAATGATATCAACAAAAGAACCTTTGTGAGCATGCTTCAAAGACTCATAACTAACTACAGAAATCATATGATAAAATGTCAAGTGGATATTATGAACATCTACTTAATATGTCTAAATATCTAAAAAGTTTTAGAATTCAATATGAAAAAGCTATTGCAAAAGTGTGTGTAAGTTTTATAACATTTGGAAGTCAGAGAACGGAAACGAAAAATTCAGCAATTTTTATGTTTATAAAGGGACATAACTCAAGAATGGTAAAAGTGTTGCCACCAAATTTCGTACTTAATCTGTATTATGTAGTAATAAGCATTGTGTATAAGTTTCATAACATTTGGTTGAGGCAAACTAAAATAAGAGAACGGAAATGAAAAATTCAGCAATTTTTCCATTTGTAAAGGGGCATAACTCTAGACCTGTAAAAGTGACGCCACCAAAATTCAAACTGGATCTGTGTTTTGTGGTAATAAGCATTGTGTATAAGTTTCATAACATTTGGTTGAGGCAAACTAAAGTTAGAGAACGGAAATGATAAATTCAGCAATTTTCCATTTGTAAAGGGGCATAACTCTAGAACGATAAAAGTGACGCCACCAAAATTCAAACTTGATCTGTGTTTTGTGGTAATAAGCATAATGTGTATAAGTTTCATAACATTTGGTTGAGGCAAACTAAAGTTAGAGAACGGAAACCAATTTTGGGACGTACGTACGTACAGACGGACAAGGGTAAAACTTAATGCCCCCTCCGATACGGCTGGGCATAATAAAGTGTAACAAAAGAACCTAGCATCATATTGCTAGTAGCGCCAGTAGCATTGTTTGGTGAATTTGTGCTTCTTTATTTTAGTTTGGCTAATGGACAAAAAATGTTTGGTTCAAATCTAAATAAAATGCTTTTATCTCCCTATTACTTACATTGTTCATAGAATGGATACCACTTTGACAATTCCTTGTACATGAGAGTTGTCTGTCAAATCTTTATTTCACAAAGAATGAATTGCATAACAATGAACTGAGCTCAAAGCAAAGCACTTTAATAATACACTTAGACAATGAGCTCAATCCAGTGATATACTTTGTACTACAGGTCCATCATGAACATCCTACTGGCCAAAACCATATCTCACAAACATGCCATACTACATGGTTGGATCAGAAGTCCTGAAAAAGACATGAACTTTACTAACATATTTTAAGTATATACACCGGTTAAAACTTTCACAAATTTGTGGTAAAATTATTCAGTATCTAGCAACTATCAATCGCTTCATGCACAAATTGATATAGGTTGAGTACCCCTCTGTCAGAAATAAGAACATACCTCCACCTAATTTTAGTTAACTGATGAAGAAACATTCAAAATTATAAAATGTTATCTAATAGACTAGCTGCAATGAAATCCCAGTTTTCTTAAATGGTAGGTGGAACCTAAAACTCAAAAGATTTTAAACTATGCATTTTAAATATTGCAAATATACATGCAATAATAATTCTCAAAAATTCGCTATATTTTTCCTCATTTTGTCTTTTGTTCGAGACTGTATATTGACCTCTAGATGTCTTTCAATTACATCCAGTTTGGCGTGGGTTGATGTTTGATTGTTGTACATGTTATATATCGACGTGGGATTTGTTTATATAAATTAGGCTTGAAATAATTTTGGTTAACTGAAATCCTTTAACTTACTTCTAAATTAATGTTAATACTGAGGGAAAAAATTACATTGCTAAATAACCACTTTAAAACACATGCAAACTTTTTGAGAGGAAGGCATAATGCATGTAACATCTATTAGATCTTTTTTAAACCATTCTAAACTACTGATAAGTGATAAAGTTTGTTAACTGTTAGTTACTTACCTTCAAAAAGGGGGTTGCATTCACTTTACTACATATACATATAAATATAATCAACAATACTGAGTGCAACACCTAGGATAAATAGAAGATTTTTTTGTAAGAATAGTTGCTGAAATAAGCAGGCAATATTCAAAGTAGAATAAAAAATATTACAGGACTATGTTTTAAAGTAATAAGCATTGTGCAGGGCTCACGTTACCAAGCTACTGGGGCGACAAAGTCGCTTTCCCGGTCGCCACTTCGCTTTGACCGACCTTCAAAAGCGAAATCTAGTCGCCCTGTTGTTTACGATACTCGCTTTCAGTCGCTTTCGTCATCGGCAATATTCAACATTTACCAAGTCGATGAAACAGCAATTTTTCATTTGAAAGTAAAGAAATTCAAAGACGTAAACAATTTATTTTCTTTAGGAGGGTAAAAATTGATTTTAAAGTTGGTTGCATGTTATTTTCATAAAGACAATTTTTTTTATCACTTCTGGTACTTGTTACTCAATTGTAGATCAAATCATTCTAACTTTCAGCGAAATAAGCTTGTTACTTCATTAGAACGTGATGAAATTAAAGATTTCTTGCTGTTGTGCAATACACTGTGCTGTTGCGCAATACTTAGTAAATCTGTCGTCAGACTATAAACAAATAAAGTTCAATTAAATCCCAGTCATATTAGAAATTTATGAAACTGTAAAGGGAGCTTGCATCAATAGATATAAACAATTCACTTAAGTTTCATGAGAATTGCTGACAGCATTTTTGAGCTATTGTCCGAAAACTGGAAAATCACCCCTTTTTTAATGAATAAAACCCCATAACTCAGAAATGTAAAATGTAAAATTTATAAAATTTTAATCGGAGCTTACATCAATATAGATATAAACAATTCACCAAAGTTTCATACGAACTGCTGAAAGCATTTTTGATTTTTGTCCGAAACTGGAAAATCCCCCCTTTTTTCATGAATAAAACCCTGCAACTCAGAAATGTAAAATCTAAAATATATAAAAATCAAAAGGGAACTCATGTCAATAGATATAAACAATTCACCACAATTTCTTGCAAGTTGGTGAAAGCTTTTATTGTCTGAAAAATGGAAAATCCCCCTTTTTTTAATGAATAAAACCCCATAGCTCAGAAATGTAAAATCTAAAATTTATAAAAAACGAAAGGGAGCTCATGTCAATAGATATAAACAATTCACCAAAGTTTTCTGCAAATTGGTTAAAGCTGTTTTGAGTTAATGTCCGACATGTTGACGACGGACAACGGTATACCATAGTACGTCCCGTAAACGGGTGTATTAAAATGACAGGGTGTCATACCACACCAAAACCTTCTGAAAGAAACACTAAAGTTGGCAAACAATTTTTTTTTTTCATTGACAACCCTGTATAACCTTGCAGCAGTATCGAGTCTACATGCATTACCTTGTATATTTCATGTACATTGAACTTAAAAATATGTGGTCATTGTCAAAGTTAGTTATGTCAGTTATAATTTACACATTTATTGAAACATGCCAGAGAAGTGCATGTACAAACTTTTGAATTTAATCTGCAAACTGGGAAAGCCATCCTTTTTAACGAATAAAATCCCACAATTTATTAAATTGAAAGGGAGCTTGCATCAATAGATATATATAAACAATTAACCAAAGTTTCATGACAAATAACAACTGCTTAAAGCATTTTCGAGTTAATGTCCGAAAACATGGAAATCCCCCTTTTTGAATGAATAAAACCCCTTACATTGTAACTGGATAATGTAAATTCTAAAATCCCAAAACAATCTAAAGGGAGCTCACATCAATACATAAATACAATCCCATATAACTTCATCCTAGACCCCCCCTCCTAAAAATCAAATGATAGCTCCCTAAGTTAGCAAACAAATTATTTTATTTTTACATTGACAAACCTGTATAACCTTGAAGCAGTATTAAGTTCATGTATTATCCCGCATATTATTACATGTACATTGAACTAAAACAAATAGTGGTCATTGTCAAAATTATAGTTTACAGTTTACTTTTCCAATGCTTTCAATTTAAGATTAGGGCATTTTTGTCATTGGAATTGAGTTTTGTAGTCAGAGATTACTCTAACCTCCAACGACTGTTTTGCGACACCAGCTAGGGCAGTGGGACTTCAGCTGGTCCCATATCAGATAGATGATATTTGCCTGTCCGAAGTGGAGGCGACTGGATTCATATTAATCAAGCCTCAATTTATTTATTTTTCTCTTCATTTAAGTAAGTTTGATCAACCTGCCACCCGTTATCTTCTCATATTTGGACAGTTTTCACATTGACCCATCAATACTGGCATTTTAGAGGGTATGCAGAGTTCACCTGTCGGTCCTGTCGGTCAAAATGAGGCTCGGACCAGTATTTTGAAGGCTAGTGCCGGTCCCAATGACCGATGTAAAAACGGCAGTTGTAGTGCATATTTCGGCACTTTTTTACATCGGTTATTAGATGTACCGCAACTGTTTCAAATAAGTGTTTACATCGGTTATCAGATGTATCCGCTGCCAATTTCCGGTACTGGTTTACGGATTTATAATAAACAAACCAAAGCGGCGATCTACACGTGGCCTACTTAATTTGTCCATAGAGCCATCCCTGGCAAACAATCAGCGATTGAACCCTACAATGGAGCAAACAAATACTGTAACAGCCGAGAAAGTGATTCAGATGATGAAATGGATAGTGAAGATGACTTTAAATAAGAACAATCAGAAGACCTGAACTGGTCTTTCATTGTTAATTTGCCTGTGGGTGCGAAGAATAAAACTAATATTAATAAAGTTATTTTTCGATAAAATATGTTATCAATTTTTTTTCAGGATAAAATTGAGAGATTTTGTAGGACTGGCTAAAATTTTGTAGGACTGACAAATAATCATGCTTTGTCGGTCCCATGACCGACGGGTAAAAATAAGTTTTCGCGAACTCTGGGTATGAATGCCCTTTTCCGTCAGGCGTCAAACATGGTTAACATTTTACCGTGATTCGTCAACATATCCTTATCGTAATTCGTCAGAGGTTTCAAATAATTATCGTTACCGTTTTTTTTTGGGGAAAAATTAATGTGATTCGTCAAAATCTGTCTATTTTTTTATCGTCTTGAAGAAAGTATTTTATCGTCATGCACCAAAAATTATCGTTAACGTCATTTGGCAGGATTTTTTACCGTTATTCGTCATGAAGGTACCCCCATTACCACCCTCATTTTAACTTTCACTTTATAATGTCACATGACCAACATTATGGGAACTGATTTATGCAAATGACCCATATTCCATAGGAAAACATAATCTATATAAAACGAGCCTCAATTAGTTGATTTTTCTCTTCATTAAAGTAAGTTTAATCGACCTGCCACCCGCTATTTTCTCATATTTGGACAGTTTTCACATCGACACATCAACACTGGCATTTTTTTTTAACTTTAAGAGATTGTGACATGACCAACAGAAAAAGTAATTTACAATGCATTACATGTATGAGAGCTGATTTATGAAAATGACCCTTATTCAATAGGAAAACATAATATAACACCTTGTTCATTTATGATGCAAATAAGCTGAATGGCCGAGTGTGTTCAATTTGAAAATAAAGAGTTAAAATGCCGGAATCGCGAAAACAGATGTTGGACACCAGAGTTATCTCGGACTATGTGAGTATGAGTTTTGGGCAATTTGTAAGGAGGGGAGGGTTCAAGGGAAGCAAATGCTCTTTAAATTATCCATGTTTCAAAAATTGGGGAAAAATTACACAGAGTTGAGTCATTTTTTTCCAGACTTAATTCAAATAATGACTAATGTAGAATTACCTTCTAATTCTATAAAAAAAATTCACAACTACTGAACAGGAACAATCATGGTACTTTTTTACCTATGAAACTACACTATGACATCTGTCGATGATCTGATCTGCAAAACCTACAAACAGACACAGAAATATCATCAAATAGTGAAATAAAAGATTGATTGCACCTTGTATTGATAGTTCCGACACGTGTAACATGGGGAGCCCGTTTGTTTACAAATAATAATGTCACGTGATCACGCACTGACCGTCACAAATTTTTATCACACAATATTACTGTACTTACACAATTCACAAATGCATAACCCATTTATCTTGCGGACATGCAATGGGAATGTGCACGGTTATCAATAACTACAAAAATATTGCATGTACAGTTAATGAAGAAGTTATTTCATCAAATAGATAAGATTTTCACTCATGACACAAATCTGAGACTACTATAACACAGAGATTGGTCACTTCCCGACAGAAGTTATAGAAATTTTGATATAGATAAATTTAACACAGATCTAAACCAAATAAAAATGCCACTTACAGAAAATGTCACAAATTCTGAACAGTTAAACCAGGCATATAATGAATTTGAAGATACATTCACACATATTCTAAACAAACATGCACCGATCAAAACAAGACAACCAAGAAAACAACCATTACCGTGCATGAATAGTGAACTTAGAAAAGCTGTATATCGCAAACACATGCTGTACACACAATTTACAAAGCATAAAGATTCAAAAACATGGGAAAAATATAGAAAACAGCGAAACCTTGTTACAAAACTTAAAAAAGTATCCATGAAAAATTATTTTTTAGAACGTTGTTCAGGTGGGGCAAAAAACAGTAACTTCTGGACAACTATAAAGCCGTTTTTCTCAAAAAAATGTCACTCAGGGGAACAAAAAATTGTTTTATGTGAAAACAACAAAATCATAAACAACACCAAAGATGTTTCAGAACACTTTAACACATTTTTTTCGACAGTTGCAGACAAGATTGGTAGTGACGTGCTATACGACCCACCAACTCATGCCAGTATCTTGCAAATAAAAGATCAAAACTGCACTAACACAAAATTTGATTTTCAGAAAACAACAACAGAAAAAGTAGCAAAAATTATTAATAAAATTAACATTAAAAAAGCTACTGGAGTAGATGGCATACCAGCAAAAGTAGTGAAACATTGTAAACCGATAATTGTGCCACAGTTAACAACACTTATAAATCTATCTGTAGAAACTGGAGTTTTTCCTGATAGACTCAAGCAGGCTCAAGTAACACCACTGCACAAGAAAAACAACCAACTTGACAAAGCCAATTATAGGCCTGTCAGCGTTCTACCAATTTTTTCTAAAATTTATGAAAAGGTTTTTGAAATTCAACTTGGTGATTTTTTTGAAATTATTTTTCATCCCTATCTGTGTGCTTTTAGACGTGGCCATGGGTGTCAGACCACACTGTTACGACTGCTAGAAGATTGGCGTGCAGCATTAGATAAAAACCAGTATATAGCTGCTGTTTTAATGGACCTATCAAAGGCTTTTGATTGCCTACCACATGAAATTCTGCTTGATAAATTATCAGCATATGGTGTCTCTGTTCATTCTATTTCACTACTTAAATCTTATTTGACAAACAGGAAACAACAAATTAAAATAAATAGTATTCTTAGCAGTTGGGCTGACATTCATAAGGGGGTTCCCCAGGGTTCTATCCTGGGCCCCCTACTATTCAATGTTTTTATCAATGATATATTCTTATTTATAAAAAATGGAACTTTGTATAATTATGCAGATGACAATACTTTATCTTACTGTAGTCCTGATTATGATGTTTTGATTTCTACTTTGGAATCTGAATCACTCAAACTTATTGAGTGGTTCAAAATAAATAAAATGCAGGCAAACCCCGACAAATTTCAGGTCCTAGCAGTTGGGAAAAAGACATATAACAAAAATCCATCTATACGTATCCAAAGTGCTGATCTTTCGTGTGAGTCAACTGTCAAATTACTTGGCATTGACATAGATTATCAGCTAAATTTTGATATTCATATTGGTAAAATATGCAGGAAGGCATCTCAGCAACTAAATATTTTGAAACGTTTGGGAGCTTATCTGAACAAGCTAAGTAAGCTTACTATTTTCCATACATTTATTTTGTCAAACTTCAATTTCTGCCCTTTGGCATGGCATTTTTGTACCGAGAAAAATTCAAAAAAATTAGAAAAAGTGCAAGAAAGAGCACTAAGGTTTGTGTACGAAGACCATTCAAGCTCATATCAACAGTTGCTTGAAAAGGCTAAGATGCCTTCACTGCATATTAAAAGACAAAGATCTATGGCAATTGAAACTTTTAATATAGTCAATAAATTAGCACCTGTCTGTTTACATGATTTATTAAATATAAAAGATTGTAAATATTCTTTCAGATATAGTAATATACTGGATATACCACATGTAAAAACTACACAGTTTGGTAAGAAAAGTTTTAAATTTGCAGCTGCTACTCTGTGGAACAGCCTACCTGACCATTTCAGGACTGAAAACAGTTTTTCTCAATTTAAGAGCCTTATACAGTCTTGGAATGGTTCAAAATGTTGTTGTTCTGCTTGTAGATAAGCTTTATCATATCATTGCTCTAACATGTTATTATGCCTTAAATTTTTGCATGTGTGCTATATTTTATTTGTGCTTAATTTTAGTTGTGCTTAATTTTTAGTTGTGCTTCAGCTTTGGCTTTAGATATGTATTTTAAAAGTGCTTTGCATGTATTTCGATATGACTGTGCTGTTATATATCCTGTCTGCATGTTGTGTGTTTTAATGTTGTGTTTGTGTTACCTTATATTCGGTAAAAAGCTCTTAAGAGCTTATGTTTGTATTGTTATATGTGAACCGAATCAAAATAAAACTTTCGTATCGTACTGACCAGTCAAATAGTAATTAATTGTAAGTCTTCGATCACATGACTCGGCACGTGACTCGCAATGATTGACAAGAAGGATTCGACCGCCATTTTTGACAGCGAAAGAGAAAATAATAATTAACAAATGTGGATTTATAAAGAGTGTTATGTTCCGGTAAGTGTGAATATAAGATTTGACATGTTCATAAATGTTGGTTTATAAGCACATTAAATAAAATAAGTGCAGTTATAGACTTGAATTTACCGACCAAACCGGAAAGTATCCTCGAGTTATTACCAGTCCGTGGGACAGGGTCAATGAGCAACTCACCAATAACTTACATTCAGATGAACAATCTGTTTTCCGGATAATGTATGTGCAAGCCTTAGTAATTAACCGATGTAATGATGTAAAATTTGTAATTATATGAAATTCCAATTTTTCTGTATCAGTAAGTTCCCGCTGCAGAACTGAGAAACACACGAGACAAGTTGCACACACACAACATGAGGTCTGATAGGTGAATTTGTATTGTTAGTGAAAGAAATTTAGATTTATATTTGGTTCCCTTGATAATATATATGCAGTCTATACATGCTAGTATAATAATATTATGCAATGAAAATGTGTCACCATGTGAAATACCAGTACATCATAAGTTCCTAAATAGACGTATTTTTTTTTAAATAATTGACCCAAACATGATGTAAAAAGTACATGCACCTTTGGTCTGCATCCTTTATCAGTTTAACTATTTTGATCCATATTGACATGATTGGTCAATTACTGCTGAGTCTCAAGTCTCAGATTAATGTCTTAAAAATTAATTAATTGCCTATGCTATAAACTTGACAAAGATTATTTCTTTTTATTTATAATATATTCTTTATTGTAGGAATACCCCCAGAAAGAAATCACGCATTAGAAGAAGGGAGAAGTACTACAGGAGAAAATGACTTTTTTTAGTATTTTTTTTAATTTCATTGAATTTGTCATGCTTGTCTTACATGGAGAATAAATATTTAAGTCTTTGAATATACATTTTTATTATTATATACATTAAAACTAAGACAGGAATGCAGAAATTCACTAACACGCTCAGTTTGGATAACAGTTCAAAGAAAGAAAAAAAACAAGTAACCACACATCTTTATATATTAAAGGAATAGCCACTTGAAGCAAACTTTAAGGATATTTTTATATATTTTTGCTAATGATCATCAGACAACTCCTTTAGTCCAAATGAAGTTCAATGAAGTGGATGTAAGTTATTGGAATGCACCGTAAATACCTTCAACAATGAGAAAACCTATACTGTGCAGTTAGCTTCAAAAGTCCCCGACATGGAAAATATATAACAATTCACTAGAGAAAACGAAGTGTCTACAATAACCAAGCAATTTACGAAAATTCAAATATGACGGACATGAACCAACAGCAACCACTGAATTACAGGCTCCTGACTTGAGACGGGCACATAAAGAATGTGACAATATTAAATATTTTTAGGCGCTCATCACCACCACTAGCATGGGACATTGGTGTAACGACATAACATAAAAACAAACTTTAAACATAATTTGAAAATAGTTCATTTCGGTTTAATCAGGCTGACTGTACATGAAATATTTGCCATTGACAAGCAGTTGTGAATCGAAGTTGAATTTACAGAAAGGTGACATCAATATATGCTATCATATTTAACATTTTTGTTTAGATCTGACATTGCTACGTATTTATACATTCCGCATTATTTTTGGCTTCTCAGAATTTTCACATGGTAAACCGTCAGCAGTTACCCAACAAATAAATGTTATAGGGAACCTTTTTACAAAGCATCATGCCGACAACAATTAACATGGTTTGTCACCAAACATTGAACAAGCACATTTATATTTGCTGTGGCTAAAAAAACTAAAGCAAATCACAACTCTTTTCATCTGAGTTGCTCAATTATTAGGGTTACAAAAAGCATAGCGATATATTATAACTAAAACATACGACACTTTAACAATAGACAATATTCAAATTTTCAAAAACTTTACGGCTCTGTATTGAAGCACAAAATTTCTTTTCTGGGATTTTGAAAGAGGGCACATATTTCTAGTGTTAAAAAAATGTCATCGTAATTTACACTAATGTGGTTCTATTTATGTTAACATAGAGATAATTTGATTATTCAGTCACATAATTTTGAAGCTTCTTCGTTCTGATTTACATGTACTTGCGGTTGATGCTTCTTTTGGAGTTTTTGCAGTCTTTGCAGCAGGGACGTATAGTCATCCTCAGATTCAATATCTGATGCAGTATATTCACCACGTAAAAGATCAAGATTGAGATCACTATCATCCCAAGATAAAAAATCCATGTTACTGGACATTGTGAATTGAAAAATGAAAATGCCGGCGATATCTTGGGAACATCTATATAATTTGTAGGGCTTATGTTTGCTTTATGTATCCATAGCAGTTATAACCTCTTTGCTGAACTGTTACGTAAGGAAATTACTCATTTACCTTTAATGAAATTTTTTCTCTCTTCTGTGATCGCCGCTTATTACATTGTTTGCAAAAACTTGACCTAATTATCAGACGGAAATTTAAAAAAAGTGGGGGGGGCGGGGGGGGGGGGGGGGGGGGGGGGGGGTTGAAACTTGTTTGAAAAAAAATTGTACGTTGGATAATCTGAATGAGGGTCTGGATGGGGGTTCTTTATTTCCTATAATGTCTATGCCATTTTTCTCTATTCCTTAAATCTTAATAACTTATTATTTTTATCTTCTCTATTCTTTATTTGTCGGTCCATTTTTCTACATTCTATACTTTTTTTGCCCCTATTTCTCCATTCTATAAAACCCCATCCACACCCTCCTGAATCCTACCACAAGTGCACCGACGATATTTGACAAGGTTTACTACAATAAACATGTATAAACGGAGCCTCGTGTACCTTGGGCACCCAGCTGTGAAACAAAATTCATCTCCCATGCTTTTGAGACTACCTGTCTACAGGTAAAATATTTGTATATTAGATACAATTAACGGACGTGTAGCAAAACAATGTAACTGTAAGATTGATAAGATTAATCACATTCACATTTTCAAGAGTGGCCGCATAATAACAAACTATTAACAAATTATTAATGATTAAAAACAAAAATTTAAATATGAATAGAGATATAACTGCATTTGAAAGATAAAAACTATATTCTTTTTTTTTTTTTATGAATTCAATTTTGTTTTTAAATTATTTTTAAAAGAAAAATAATAAAATCCGATACTGTTATAGTATTCTCAGTGATAGGTGATATATGTCGTCTGCTACGGTCGAATACGAAACTACGTTAAAATAACGTAGCTAACTACCGGAGACTCAGATAATCCGATAAATCTATAGTGACCAATCTCTGTGTTATAGTAGTCTCAGCACAAATCGACTGGGTGTCGTCGCCATCGGGGATAATACACCTTATCGCTGTTTGTCCGCCATTACTGGACATCACAAAAGTTCCCATAAAATTTTGACATCATAATAGAAAATATCTGACGCCACAATGGAAAAGTGATTGTTGTATGACGTCAAAAGTTCAAGCGGGACAGATTCTCGGGTTAAGCGGGAATAGCGACAAGGTGTATTGATAAATGGGATTAAATTGACCGCCAAGATGGTGTAGAAAACCACCTCTGGAGAACCTTAACATTAATAAGTAATACTCACCAAAATTTCTCTATAATTAACGCTATTTTCTTTTGGAAAATTTCAGAAAGATGCTGATAAACTTATTTGGTGACACAGATTATTTTCTTGTAATGGCGCGAAATATATTCTTACTCTTAATGCTTGACGTAACAAAATTTGTATATAATTATATTTAACTAAAGCTCAGCGTAAATTTGCAGAAGCATGACAAAACATTAATAATAAAATGTGTAAATATTTCTGTAAAAGAACATAATTTTACTTTACCAGTATACTTCACTTAGAATTACATTTGAGCGCAAGAAAATCTCTATGTGAATCGGCTCGGGGTCGAAGTTCAACATTTCAACGGAAATTTTTGCGTGTGCTTGCGTTGCTTTAGATCGAGGCCACAGCTTTTCAACCAATCGGGGAATGTTTACTTGGGGCATACATCTATTTTTACTGCAGGTTTCGACATGTTTAAATCGGGATTATAGAAAAATGGAATGTTGTTGGTAGATACAGAACAGAAAATGATGAACACTTTTAGCAAAAGATCAATTGGATCGGGGGTCTGTGAATTCACATTATTTGTACAACTCTCCTTACTCTTGGGAAGCGTGTGCTTTACATCGAGGCTTGCGTTGCTTTACATCGAGGCTTTCGTTGCTTTACATCGACGCCATAGTAGTTCAACCAATCGGGGAATGTTTATTTGGGGCATACATCTATTTTTACTGCAGGTTTTGGCATATTTTAATCGAAATTAGAGAAAAATGGAATGATGTTAGGAGATATAAAACAGAAAATGATAAATATTTTTAGCAAAAGATGAATTGGATCGGGGTTCTGTGTATTCACATTATTTGTACAACTCTCCTTACTGATGGCAAAAAATGGAATTTCCGTGACCTAAATGGTTCGCGAAAATTAATATTTTTATATATATATAGTAATAATACAATGGTAGACTTCATCAATGTTCTGAGATTAAAAACAGACTTAACTTGATTCAATAGTATTTTCATATGTTGTGTACAAATCGTAATCTTGTATATTTATAATTTGTACAAATTTTTTGTACAATATCAGTTTTTTTCAAAACCTCTTAACATAATTGGATAAAACAAGTAAGCTTTTATTGTATTGTCTTATCATTACCATACTAACATGACTACACGCTACAGTCTTATACATAACACTCATACACAGTTTATATAATAACACTAAAAGATATTTTGGGTGCTTAGTATCGGGTATGATATATAGAATCTCACCCAGTCTTGTGTTATTTGCAGCATTATTCCTCAAAGTAGACGGTGCTTTATATTAGGTTAAAGTATAAAAATTATGAATAGTATGGTGAAAGAAGTAGACGTCGGATTTTTGAACCCCACAATGTGTTCACGAGCTTACCTGATTAAGGTTTCTCAGAAACACTCATATGCGCACGAAACTCATTTCATTTATTTTTTAACATAATACCGTAAATTATTGATGATTATAGATCAGATGAAATAACAAAAAAATACAAAAAAAATGTACCAGTATTAAACTAATGGTTGCCTTTCGTTTCATTTTTGGAGTATTTGACAAATGCCAAATGTTATTTTGTTATCTTTTAGTTACTTTGTATGTTAGTATGAAGTCGAAGATATTGCTGATGTGTATTATCGTCAGGACTGTGTAGGATGGATGTGCTGGTGTGTATTATTGTCAGGACTGTATAGGATGGATGTGCTGATGTGTATTATTGTCAGGACTGTGTAGGATGGATGTGCTGGTGTGTATTATTGTCAGGACTGTATAGGATGGATGTGCTGATGTGTATTATTGTCAGGACTGTATAGGATGGATGTGCTGATGTGTATTATTGTCAGGACTGTATAGGATGGATGTGCTGATGTATATTATTGTCAGGACTGTAAAGGATGCATGTGCTGATGTGTATTATTGCCAGGACTGTATAGGATGAATATGTGCTAAAGCTGCTTCCAGGTTCACCAAATTACTCGTAAATCTGCATCATGAACTTACCACACATCACCCAAATTTCCAAAGACAATACATACAGATTCCCCTTATTTCACCACGCTACGTTCCCAGGGTTTGATATAAGAGATATTATTAATAAATCGCTGGCATCAGGGAAATTAGCTATTGCAGATTATAATAAAAAAATTATAATTTATGAATTGCGCGAGGATGTCTTTGATGAAATAGTACTACCATTTGCTCCTTGGTATATAGCTGTCATAGATGAATACTGATAACTTGTAAAAAAAATATGTATAAATCAGGGATGAATACCCCATACCGTTTGTTTTATTATTGAATTATAAGTTGTACACAATATACATCCAGTAACTGACATTAAAATTTTGTTGACAACGGATAAGGGTTTTGCTTCAAAAAATCATATCTTGGTGGTCTAGACGGAGTAACCATTAAGGCCTTTCTGTCTATATCATCATCCATGAAAGAATCTTTCATCGAATATGGATCTTTTAAATGGGGTTTTCGTTTCGGTTCTCTGTCAAGCTTGTCTTGGTCGACATAAGTGTTCTTTTTAGTATCGTATTTCCGATACTGCATATCATCAAAGTTATTGTCCATTGGAAGGATTGCCATTTTGTTATAATATGGATATTCTTTTAAATCTGGAATCAAGCATAGCATTGAAAAAAATGCTAATCCTGTAGCTATCATGGACATTCCAGCCGACCAAGCTAGGAAATATGGAAAATCTATCTGCAGAATCCATAATACAATTCCACCAATTGGAAATAGTTCTGTAATACATCAAACATATATATCAATCTTCATTAATGATGTTCCTTTGAGATATTCATGACAGGTTGTAACTTGTTTGTATATTGATATAAGAAGATGTGGTATAAGTGCCAATGAGACAACTCTCCATCCAAGTCACAATTTATAAAAGTAAACCATTATAGGTCAAAGTACGGCTTTCAACACGGAGCCTTGGCTCACACCGCACAGCAAGCTATAAAGGGCCCCACAAATTACTAGTGCAAAACCATTCAAACGGGAAAACCAACGGTCTAATCTATATAAAAAACGAGAAACACTTATGAACTACATCAACAACTACTGAACATCAGATTCCTGACTTAGGACAGATGCAAACAATTGCAGCGGGTTTAAACGTTTTAATGGTACCAAACCTTCACCCTTATCTGAAACAATAGTGTAACATCACAACATAGAAAGACACACTATAAAATATCAATTAAAATGGATTAACTCAACCAAAAGACATATTAACATAAGTGAACATACACTGAACTAATAAATTTGATCTATGATACAATGTAAATACGAAATCAATAAAATAAGGGAGGAATAATTAAAGTAACAGTATTATACCGCTGTGAAATGTTAAACAATTTCAGAAAAACAACAATGCCTTTTTCATTTATCCCTTGGGCATGCCACAGTAAATAAAAAGAAAGCAAATTAATTTAAAAATGATTAAACAAACACAATATAATGAAATAACAAAACACGTAAAGAAAGCAGGTGGTTAGGATAACTAACTTTAACTAAAAGAAAGTGTTTATTCGCAAAACAAATCCAGGGTGATTTAGAGCAAACCCATCTTAAATATTAGAAAAATCAGACTTATGCAATGCCAAATGCAAAGAAACAACATGCAATATGACAGATGAATGGATGGTTAACGTTCAGCATGCAATCTTTCAAACACATCCCGCTCGAGAACACATTGATATGTTATGATAATTCGAATGTGATTTGCAGATCTACAAATATTTGAATGTGGTTAGTCCGTTAGGATTTATTATTGGTTAACATTTAGATATACCATGTTGCCGAAACTACTTTATTAACTTATGTCATCACTTTGCCGATATCACGCTGAAACATTCATGCGCGATACAAATGAATAAAATGGAATACTGAAATTAAAAGAAAAATAACAAATGCTTAGGTTGAGAATTACAAGTAATAAAAATAACTTTACTAGAGGTTATTGGTGTGTCAACTGGGCCTCTGATTTACAAACTTTACATGTAACCAAGTCATTCGGCCTTTTCCCCCAGTTTGTGAGCTCAGTAATCGACCAAGTTTACACACCGATGACCTCTAGAAAAACGTATGATGCGTTTAATCCTAAAATGATGAAAAACTTTCTTGTACTTTACCGATATGAGAGCTGATGTTTTAAGTTTCTTGCCCACACAATATCGATGGAATCCATGTCTGTCTTCCCAGATACCATACAGAGACTGCATGCCAATCATGTTTTAGTACTTAGCAGAGAGTGCACAAATACAAATGTAAAAGATTTTAAATTGTACCAATAACCTTCTGCACTAGGAACAAACATGATTGCTACGTATGGTGAGTTTATTTGCTACCATTTGATCCCAATAAACAAATAAGGAGATGTGGTATGATTACAAATGAGACAACTGTCCACCAGAGTCTAATTGTAGTGGATGTAAGTCACCGTGCGTCCTCTAATAATGAGCAAAACCCACATCATGTAGTCAACTATAAACGGCTCCGATATGACAAAACGCTAAACTATATAAATGAGAAAACAAACGGACTGGCCTGATTTATGAAAAAAACAATAAGTGAAAAAAAATATGACAAACAGCAACGAACGTCAACAACTGAAATACAGGTTCATGGCACGAGACTAGCACATGAAGACTAGCGAGGTTGAACCAGTTAACAATTGCTTAATTCAACAGATTGTGGCACGACGCAAAAAAAAAACTGATTTAAAAACAAAAGAGAAATACCGGTGGTACCGATCTAAGAGTACTCGCAGTTACTGCGAAACCTAATTCAAAGCCAATTACAACTGATAAATAAATCATCTTCTCTGAGATTTAAATCTAAGTCAGCATACATCCAACGGATTTTGTGTAAATACGTCATAAACAATCTGTTAAAAGGATGACATTGTTAAAGGCCAAAATACACGTTCATAGTATCTACAGGATGTAGTACCATTAGTTTTCATAACTGTTTAGCAATACATATTCAATTATGTATCATTTTATCAAAATTGCAATCAATGTTCTGACCGATAAAAACAAAATTCAAAGATGTTGCTACGGTATTAGATTCATATCCTTAAAATAAGTTTGTTCCAAGGATCAAAGAGTGGACATGGATCGTATCGTATTTCAATCTCCAATCAGATTTTTCAAGGACCATATGATTAAATAAGAAAATTTCAGTTCGATAATTTACTAGTATCCAAAACATCCAAAGAGTTTTTGACACTACAATGATAGTATTCCATTATCTGCATACGTTGTACAACAAAAGTTAATAACAATTCGGTTGAAAACGTAGGACTGAAAAACGTTACTATTTAACAACGAACTACAACTACAAGGCAGTAAAGTCCCACTAGATAATATAACTTGGAGTAAATTTAGCCTGATCCCGATCGAACTCTAAGAAAAAAGCTTCTCGAATTGTCCAACAAAAGTTACAGTAAATATAATGGATGTATAATTCTAAATTTCAATGCATTGGAACCAAATCATATAAGAACTGAATGTCGTAAATATCAAAGTTTTCCGAAACCATACTCTAAAAAAATGTTTGCGATTTTCTGAGTTATTTACCAACTCTGGAACGACTAATGGAAAGATAGTAAAACTATAGCACTCTAAATGGACAATTTATAGATTAGTTATATCTAAAAGGTAGTCATTGATTTATTGTTGTTTACTCTAACGACCAGACTGTGGCAAATATTTCATGCATCTGCAGGACCAGAACACATTTACAGTAGGTAGGGTCTACAAGGTAGGTCGGGATAAAGGACAAAGAAAATGTTCAATGTCACTGGAACATGAAAGTGTGTTGGATAGGGACAACAATTGTGCCATGCAACTGGCAACCTACGGGCCCTTTCCCACACCATGCATCGAAGTTGTCGTCCCCATTTCGCGAGACGTGACTACTTTTTCAACATCCCGCCAAGCTTAAGGGCATACGATACAGTTTTGATCCCGCGGTGGTTTTTTTTTCACGAAAATTTGCATACAAGCTATTCTTCACCTAGTCAATTCAAATATGTAATAAAAAATAGACCTGCATGTGCTACTTTAAGAGATGATTGGGTCGATATTTTAGACATTTACTCAAAATTTCTAGTTTTTTTTCACATTTCTATCCTTTGGATAGACATACCTAACGTTTATGTTTCAAAAGATAAACAAAAGCGGATTTTTGTAAAAACATTTGGAAAATCTTCTTTTTATATGTATGCTCTAAATTTGTATAACAATTCTTTGGAAATAATCAATTTTTATCAAATTTTCATGATTCTAGAAAAATACAGCATTTTTGCTGTATATTTATCTAATTTTAAAAAATTTCGTTGGTGACTTTTTCATAAAAATTGGTACAAATAATTTTCATTCGTAATCAAACATAATGTCATTTTAAAAAAGAGGGGTCCATAAACTCGTTTTCAAGTCAAATCAGTCTGAATGATAAAAATCAGTCGAAAAGTGTATCCTTTTCCCGTCCCTACTATGTACTGCTTACCTAAATTGCACAAAAAACCATTTAAATTCCGTTTCATCTCCGCATTTAGTAAGTGTTCTATTACCAATCTATCAGTGCTTCTAACTACCTCCCTTACTACTATCAAAGAACTTGTTATTAACTTTTGTAATAAATCTTATGAAAATAATGGTATTAATTATTTTTGGAGTGTTAAAAATTCTGTAGAGGTTTTAGATAAAATACATGTTTTTGAAGGTCCTTTTAATTCTGTTGACAGTTATGATTTTTCTACTCTCTATACTACACTTCCACACAATCTTATCAAGAAAAAGTTTTCATTTTTAATTAAATGGTCTTTTGAAAAGTCTCATTGCAAATTTATTTGCTGTAACTCGTTTAAAGCCTTTTTCTGTAACGAAAAAGTAAAGTATGCTAGATACACTTACTGGAAATGTGAAGATATGATTGAAGCTTTAAATTTTCTCCTGGACAACATTTATGAACGTTTCGGATATAAAGTGTATCGACAAGTAGTAGGTATTCCTATGGGCACTAACTACGCCCCTTTAATAGCAGATTTATTCCTGTATTGCTATGAATCTCAGTTTATGAGCAAACTCAGTAAAGACACGTCATTGTTACATTTGGTTGATACATTCAACAATACCTTCCGTTATCTGGATGATATTTTTTCGTTAAATAATCCAAAGTTCCCTAAATATACTACCGAAATTTACCCAAAAGAACTTACTTTAACTAAATCTAACATAAACAGCAGTAGTTGTCATTTTCTAGATTTGGACATTTCAATCTCTAAAGGAAAACTCCATACTAAAATTTACGACAAAAGAGACAACTTTTCATTCCCTATTGTAAATTTTCCTTTTTTAGACGGCGATGTTACTTTGGCTCCATCATACGGTGTTTATATTCCCAATTCGTTAGTTATACCCGTGTGTGTAGTGATGTCATAGAGTTTAACGAGCGTAATCAATGCATCACTGGTAAATTATTAAGTCAGGGATTTCGTTACCATAAATTACGTAAAACTTTTACTAAATTCTTTCATAGATACAAAGATTTGATTAGTAAATGTGGCTGTACCTGTAGAAATCTGATTAAAAACGGTATTTCACATCCTAACTTTTACGGTAATATTGTACTTAAAGCGCGGAAATCACTATGTGATCTGTGTAAACTCATCGAACCTTTAAACAAACTTATTAGTAAAGGTTATCTTACTAATGTTGTAATTAGATCTTTGAATATAGTTTACATTGCCACTAATATCGATTTTGTCATCAGCAAATTAAAACATAACAAAATTTGTATTCTTTTCAAACGGGATGTATAAAGACACACCCACGTTCATTTTGATCTATAAAGAGGTTAACTCCTAACTATCCTACTGCCTCTCGAAACATTTATTTTTGGCATTGCACAAGTCATGTCTTCTTTGACTGTCCATGACGTTTAAATACTAAATCCCTGGGATGTGTTTTAGTTGATTTTAGTCTCTGGTGCATGATTTTAACTAGCTGTCAGTAACTGCGAGTACTCTCAAATCGTACTTTCTTGTTTATTTGACCTGATGATACTAATTGTACTGTTTTTTTGTTAATTAATGTTTACTTATTCAGGGTTATATCTGGTCTACATACCAGCTTTGATAAGTGTTTGGTATTACAATAAATTTTCAATTCTTCGTACTATGAACATCAAAATTATTTATTTTGTAAAAATATTTCCTTTCTCCATTTGAACTGTACACGTATACCTAACAACAAAATTATTTTCATTTACCTGTGTTTAAAGTAATTGCAAATGGGCTGATATTTTTGTTCAAGCATATTGTTTTTCTTAAATTGTTTAACATTTCACAGCGGTATAACATGTTACTTTAATTATTCTTCCCTTAGTTTTATTGATTTTGTATTAACATTGTATCATAGATCAAATTTATTTGTTCAGTGTATGTTCACTGGTGTTAATATGTCTTTTGATTGAGTTAAGCCATTTCAATTGATATTTTATAGTGTGTCTTTCTATGTTGTGATGATACAATATTGTTTCAGATAAGGGTGAAAGTTTGGTACCATTAAAACGTTTAAATCCGCTGCAATTGTTTGCATCTGTCCTAAGTCAGGAATCTAATGTTCAGTAGTTGTCGTTTGTTGATGGCGTTCCGATAAGTGGTTCTCGTTTCTCGTTTTTTATATAGATTAGACCGTTGGTTTTCCCGTTTGAATGGTTTTACACTAGTAACTTTTGGGGCCCTTTAGCTTGCTGTTCGGTGTGAGCCAAGGCTCCGTGTTGAAGACCGTACTTTGACCTATCATGGTTTACTTTTATAAATTTTGACTTGGATGGAGAGTTGTCTCATTGGCACTCATACCACATCTTCCTATATCCATGTCACAGTTTGACGTCGTGAAAAATAATATCTTACGTTATCAACGTCATTACCTCCCCTGTAACTGTATCGTATGACCTTAAACAGATGCCTGTGTAACTCATGTCGCGGAAGCGGATATAACGGATCCTGCATTCCGTCGTGATTGTCGGCGTCAATATTTAGGTTCAGTCTGTTGTTTAAGTTTTTTTAGACATCAACAACTTTGACAAACCATCAAGAAATTTTATGAAATTTGGACAGAAGTTTTTTATGACAAAAAGTCAGTATTAAGTACGGAAGCTACGGAAGCCCATTGCGGTGATATCTATGTATACATGTTATCTGATTAATTTATTCGCATTATTTATTTACCCGATGTGACTATCAGAATTATAATAGATTTCGCTGTTGCCCTTGTCCTGCTTCTGTCTGCGAGTACGTAGAAGGCGTAAATAACCACAATGATGAAAAATAGTCCGATGGTGACACCTTCAAGTATCTTGGCCAGTGTGAAAAATACTGAAAAATAACATAAAAAAAATAAAAACAAATTCATAGAGTTTTTCTAAGAGAAAATTTTGTATATTGATTTGAAAACAAGTATATATAAACGATCAGCAACAAAATTTTAAGCACACTGAAATAATTTTTGAATGAACAGTATTTTTTTAATGTTCAAACTGAGTTTAATGTAATGATCAACATAAACAAGAACAACAAATTACACCATCAGTGAAACCTGTATAACAATGGAAGATTACTATTCTTTTATTTACCTTTATCTACGTATTGAACATCGACGCCACAGTTTGAAAGAGGAAAAACCATTACAAATTGTACTTACAAGAATGGTAACTGCTTGGAGTTGTAGAAGTAGCGCAAGCAGACGTACAATTTGTGTACCAGAGTAGTCCAACTCTTATATCAAACAGATCCTTAGCTGTGTTATACACCATCCAGTAGTTTGTCAGAAAGGCAGCAGACTGCAATCCAAACGCGAGAAAGATGCAAATGAAACCGACTTTAGCCCAACCGGAAGCATCTCCACAACATGCCATAACTTCTTTTTTGATTCTTAGATTCTTAACAAATAGTCATCACAACCTCGGAAAGACAAACAATGACACGACAAATGAAATGTGTTTTGTCATACCTTAATTCAAATAAAAAAATGCATCGATACATGTATTATAATTTAACTGTGAAGTCATATGGTGAAATTGACCTTTATGTCTATTGAAATAAATTATTAGGGTGAAATAAGATATTATACGGATGAATTATGATACAATTCAAAAGAAATTAAAACAATAAACTAGAGTCAATAGCGATCAATGTTATATGTATGTCTAGTTTGGTTAAACAATTGTTTCTTATGACTAATTTGTTAATAAATAGTTAAGGTGCATTATTTTTTATACAAAATTGTTTTAGATTTTATAACTGTCATGTTTTATTTACTTAAAATGAAAATGAAACTGGAAGACCACGCTAAAACTTTCCAGTATTATGTGAAATATTTAGATGACCAGGCGAGACTATTCACCATTTCGTCGTCGAATACTTTCAACATTTACTATATGGCTTGTTTCATTTGGATGTATTACATTTGGACACATTTGACAGTGAAATGGCTGTAAAATAGAGTTGTGCTTAATCGCTCATAACACACAATTTTGCATGTTATTTGGGAAAAAATATATGAAAAGGTGTATTGTACAAACACTAGACATTTTTACCATAACTTGTTCAACCTTTTTACTTTAAACCGGGTCAGTGTGTTTTTCTTTCACATTATTCTAAATAGAGACTTTTTCAGTATAATATTATCCAAGTAGTCAAGTGATCCAAGTCCAAAGCTTATAAATGTCCGGCTCAGCCTGTCGGTCTAGTTTCACATTCATATTAACATGGTCTCGTCCTGATATGCATTTGACACTTGAACGTTAATCATTGATTCATCATTCATCATGATTACGTTAATCATTGATTCATCTTTCATCATGATTACGTTAATCATTGATTCATCATTCATCATGATTACGTTAATCATTGATTCATCTTTCATCATGATTCACCAGATACCAAATGCTACAGAAGTTAACAGCTACAGGTCACTGTACGGTCGCCAACAATGAGAAAAACGCATACCGCGTAGTCAGCCATAAAAGGCCCCGAAATGACAAATATAAAACAATTCAAACGAGAAAACTAACGGCCTGTTTTATGTACAAAATAATGAACGAAAATCAAATTTGATATGAAGCAACAAACGACAACCACTGAATTACAGGCTCTTGACTTGGGACAGACATACACAGAATATGGCGGGTTTTAACTAGTTTGAAGGCGCCAACCCTCCCCTAACCTGGGACAGTGGTGAAACAGAACAACATAAGAACAATCTATAAAAATCAATTAAAAAGGGCTCAACTCATCAGATCGATACAAAGCAGAAATACATCTAACAAAAACACAGACCGGACGTGGCAGGGTGCTTATACATCCCCACAACAAAAAAAGACACTAAATACAGATCTGAGAGTACTCGCAGTTACTGACAGCTAGTTCAAAGCCAATAACAACTAATAAAAAAATCTAAGACTAAGATATCAATCAGAACAAATCCAACATCCAATGAATTTAATGTAAAGACGCATTGTAGAGCCATGGATGTGCATATGTATATGAAAAATAATGTTTAGTTTGATTTTAATTTACTGATAGCAAAATCAGTATTAATACCAATAAAAACAATATCAAAAGATTTAATTACAGTGTTGAATTGGTAACCTTTTAGAATAAGTTTATTTAAGGATCGATAAGTTTACCCGATACGTAATTTCCGAGCTCAGTAAACACCATCTCCGTAAAAATTAGAATGTGTTATTCCGTTTGAAATAAGTTTTCTACAGGTAAAACCAAACTTCCAAACCAAATCTTTGTATCTATGGAAGAATTAAGTAAGGTTTTAAGTAATTTGTGGTAACGAAATCCCTGACTTAACAATTTATTCAGTGGCGGATCCAGAAATTTTCATAAGAGGGGGCCTACTGACTGCCTAAGAGGGGGCCCGCTCCAGTCATGCTTCAGTGATTCCCTATATAATCAACCAATTTTTTCCCACAAAAGGGGGCCCGGGCCCCTTGCCCCCCTCCCTAAATCCGCCTCTGTTCTCAGTAATACATAGATTACGTTCATTGAAATACAAAACGTCACAACAGACACGGTCAAAGCGAGCGAGTTGTGACAACACCGTAAGATGGTGCTAAAGGAACAGCACTGTCCAAAATAGGAAAATTAACAATAGGGAACGAAAAATCGTCCCTTTTGTCGAAAATTTTAGTGTGGAGTTTCCCGTATAAAACAGAAATTTCTAAATCAAGGAAAGGACAGTTTTTACCGTTTATATTTGATTTATTTAAAGTAAGTTCCTTTTGGTAAATTTCGGCAGTATATTTAGAAAATTCTTGATTATTTAAAAAAAAAATATCATCAGGATAACGGTATTTGTTAAATTTATCAATTAAATGGAATTTAGACGGGCCTTTACTGAGATTGGTCATAAACTAATAGTATAGATCAACTTAACAGGATTTAAGATTAATAATAGAAGCCATAATTATGAACACATGATATATCGATGTATACTTTATTTAGACAGCAGACAAAAACAGATATCCAATAGAGGTCATCGTGTGACCTTCAATGATACACGAAATATTTGTAACGCAAGTTTATTTGACGTGTTTATTTCATTTAAACGTGTTAGAATGTTCATACAGTCAATCTATCAAAACTCAATGTTTAAACATAACAATAGATTCGGAGATATTGTTACAGGGAATAGTAGCATGTTTATCAAATTTCAATTTTCATCATTATAACAATTGTATCTTTACATAATTGTATTTGTTCAAAACATCTTTTTAACAACCAATAAACTTTATTTGTAAGAGGTCAATATTTATGCATTCCTTTACTTGTAAAGAAGTCAGCTCTTGGAGGCCTTGATGGTGTAACAACATGAAGTGAAAATCTGTCATCATTTTCAAGAAAATTCTTATTTTTGGCATATGGGTCACGTGCACCATAATCGTATCCAAAGTCCCGACTGCTTTTCACGTCTGCATAGGAATTACGCTGTGTATAATCAGTGCCAAGGGAGCTGCCCTTCTTTTTGTCCGAACCATGTTTCGTGTACACAGTCTGTTTTTCAAGAGGACGTTTACTGTCTGATGGCCCCCTCTTATGTAACTTTTCATATGGATATTCTTTAAGATCTGGAATTAAGCAAAGCATTGCTATGAGTGCGAATGCAGTAGCTACAATTGAAAGTCCAGCTGACCATGCAACATAATAAGGGAAATCTATCTGTAAGATCCATAGTACCAATCCAGCTGCTGAACTACTCACTGAAACAGAAAGAATAATCCGTGTAAGAGATAACATTTTTATATGCCTTTTAAATAAATATGGACAATCTAATCGTTTGAAATATGGAAAGATATTTGTGTTTTATTTTTAAGTTTGAACTTTAGCAAAGATGACTGTTTGTGATTTTAAATAGGTCAGTTATGTTGTTAAGGGAATGTATGGATATGTAATTTTTATTTTCAGATAGAACTATTGTTACAAGACTTGATTGTTATACCTCACTGTTTGTGTATGTCTATCGTACATCACTTAACGCCCCCACGCACGCACACACATCTCATATTTTGATAGTTTAATATCTAGTTTTCTGCCTAGTGTTTAGTGGATTGTTGTTTATGAAATAAGGACAATAATAATTTAAAGATATCTAGATGCCAATAGGTAGACAGACGGGTAGCTTTACAAAGGTCAAGCTCTAAATCGTCCCGGTTCCATAAAAGTTGTGAATATATTTTACAGAAATCATCAAAGATCTGCAATAAACACTCAGTTCTCCATATAATTAAGAACATAAAGAAATAACGAACAACATCTATACGGACGATTTTGTTTTCGATTTACCCCCCCCTTTTTTAGTTTCTCCCTCTTTTTAAAAAGGACTATTTTTATTGTTCTTGTACTATTCAGTGTAATACTGTTTATTTCAAACTTTTTAGACTCGAACTATGTAAAAATATACCCCTCTCGATATCACAAGGAAAATGTTGAAATATATTTTCCAAATCCTGTATGACTTATTACTATACTGGTGAGTTTATATCGTACTTTGAATACTTGTATGACAGAACATGAGTTAAATGGTCATGAAATGGCGATGATGCACGTTGTTGTCCACAGTCACCACATAATTTGCGGAGAAAACTACTTTTCAATATAAACACACATATTAAAATTATCTCAATTTTAATGCTTTTAAACTGAGATTAAAATAACCAATTACGTAAAGGTATATGAGGAACAGAAGAATTTACCTGCTAAGGCAAGAAATATAATAATGGCAGCTGCCATTCCATGCCTTCTACTACAATCTGCCGCGACATAACAACAGTACATGATCATCGCTACCAGTAGCAATCCAGCACAACCACCTTCAAATCCTAACGTCAATGTGAATGTTACTATAAAATTATAATATTAATTATGATATTTTTAATATTAATTTCATGTTTTTTATTTTGTTTACAGATAGATATAAAAATAAGGAGATGTGTCATGATTGCAAATGAGACCATTTAAACAAAAGAGAATGCTTTAAGATAGAATACTATTCATAAAAAAAACATTAGAAATTTTGTGAAATGCAATGAATTTTAATTTTATGTTGCAGTCACCTTTTCTTTAGGGGAATTTAAGTTCCTATATGCCATTTTTTTCCTTGTTGAAATAGTTATTTTTTTTTCATAGTGATTAAGATTATAACACAATGTTGACTGCTGTAACCCAATTTTTGACATGTTTACCTATTATGTTATTTTGTTTTGCTCGCACACTGTTGTCAATATAATGGAATTCTATGCGCCTGTCATACAAGTGAGAAGTTTAGCTAGCTATAAAACCAGTTTTAATCCACCGTTTTCTTACCAAGTCAGAAATATGCCAGTTGTTTTCCATTCGTTTTGGTGTGTTTGAGCTTTTGATGTTGCCATTTGATAAAGGACTTTCCGTTTTGAATTTTCCTTGGATTTCGGTATTTTTGTTATTTTACTTTTTTTTGTGATCAAATAAGGAAAATCCTGAAATATCATACTTACACGATTTATAGGAAGACGGTGTAAGCACTGAAAAACAACTTATATCAGCCGAACAGTTGGTAAACCACCATAATCCAACACGAAGATCATTAAGATCTAGTACTGTATTATATACCATCCAATTATTTGTTACATAACCAGATGCCTGGAGCCCAAATGCACACACGGCACAGAGAAGTCCTATTTTCGACCATCCGGAGGCACGACTACAGCATCCCATGACCAGCGTGTCGGTAGAGGAAAGAGAAATCTCGTATTAAGCCCTTAATGTTTTACGATTTCAAAATCGTAATCAATTTAAATGTTGCCGTTTCAAATATATAGGTTCACTGGTTTATTACATTTAAAAAGTCAGTTGGAATATCAATTACTTTTGCAATTAATAGATAACAATTCAGTGATATGCTTTTTACCTTTCTAAAACGAAACGTCAGACAATTCACTGCACATATGATTTAAACAAATCAATATCGGTAACAATGTGAAGAATTATAATCCACCATTTTAACCAAAAAAATAAGTAAAAACTTTTTTACATCCTAAACCTAAACCTATTCAGAATGTTTCTGAAGAGGACTAACTTGGCGAACAGGTTGGCGGGCTGGCGAACATTTCTCCAATCCTGTTTAAGCCGACACAGATGACCACAAATATGTTCAATTAGCCGTAGCCACAATCCCATTCTCTCTTCAATTATGACTCATTACCGATTTCAATCTGAGTTTCACTTGTCATTAGCAACATGAATGATGCCTCTTCAAGAGTTCTCCCCTTGTTAAAGTGTCATTTTTGTAACTTTTCCTTTCTGTGTTGAATTTTGTGATATTTCATTTCTCAACGGTTGTATTATCAGATCTGTTGAAAGCGTCAGCGAACATGTTTAACATCGCCACATTCTGTATATGTCTGTTCCAAGTCAGGAGCTTGTAATTCAGTGGTTGTCGTTTGTTGCTGTATATCATATTTGTTTTTCTATTATTGTTTTGTACATAAATCAGGTCGTTAGTTTTCTGGTCTGAATTGTTTTACGTTTGTTACTTTTTTGTTTTATGTGTAGTGTTCTGTAAATTATTGATTATATTTGCGTCTTATTTTTCATTAGCGATGGGGTGTCTGTCCTTCGAAGTGCCGTTTGTTATTTACTCTTTTATATCTTTTGACCTTGTCAGATTATACATATATTTCATCTAAATATTGCAAAAATCAAATAAATAAAATTTCTTTAAATTTATTTTCAGAAATAAAAACGGTATTAGTCTATTTTACAATCAAAACGGGTAAATGCATATACAAACATTTCTTACAATAAAAACAACTATTTATAATAAAATTCCTAACAATAAAGCTAAAACATGTTGCATCCTTTCTTCGATATTGAAATAAAAAACAAATGACAAATGTAAAATGTTTCAACACACATCTGACGTGCATAAACTTGAAACGAGTCAGTATGCAAAAATTGACCTAAAATAATGGAAGGACATAATCTGTAAACTTTGACGTCAAGCAATTTCTCTTGTGACGTCAACATGTTTCAGGAAAACCTCTGTAATTGCGGGCAAATGCAAAATGCTTGTATTCAAATACGTTACCATATATTTTTATTTACCAAAACACATTCCAATAAAAATTTCTAACTAGATTATTTGTCATATTTTCTTATATTTTAACTGTTATTTGCTGTCTTTTAAAAGGTTAAATAATCACAGTTCTTATCCTGTATGTCGCTTAGAAATACACGAGAGGTTTTTGCTATAACATTTTTTATTTCTGGTAAAAGGGAGATAACTCTAATGTAAAAAAGATGTCCCATCACAAATTAAAATTGCAATACTAGTAAATATAAATATGTCAGATTAGTATGATATATAAGTGAAATAGAAGTTGCTCAAATAGAGGTTTCAAAAATATTAAAATTAATAAAATTACAGCAGGTTTCATACTTAAAAAATAGAAATGAAGTGCAAATGAATAAAAAGTTTACTCCATGTATTTTGTATGCCAACAGCTAATATCCCCAAAAACATCAAATAAACATGACAAGGTTCTTTCATTCACAGTCAGAGTAAACACATTTGACACAAACAAAATAGTTAAATAACATTAATGCTGACAGTAAGAATTTCTGCAATAGGAAAGATAACTTTAGTATAAAATTTATATTACATTACGTTCTACACGTGTTAGGTCTAAACTATGTTGACCTCATGTGATTTGCACAATGATAACAAACAATAATTTGTACAAAGACAAACAGTTGTTATATTGATTTTTCATATATGTTAACATCTGACCTCTTTTGTATTAGTAACAGACGCTTCTCTAGAAATCTATAACAAGACGTTGGTCATGTCCCATAAATCGTGCAGACTTATACTAAATCCATCTTTAAAAAATAATCCAATGTATAAACACTATGTAAAGGATACTAACATGAGAAAAATGGGCTGTTTTATTTTCTGAGTTAGTTTACAAGCAGCTCGTAGTCTGCATTAATCTGTGTGTTTATATGTCCCATTCTTGTTTACATACGTTTTACGCCTATCCTTCAAATTATGGAAGATAAAAGCAAGTAAACAAAACGGTGAAAATGTCTCTAAATGTCAACAATCAATTTTATCAAGTTAAAACAATAGCAGCGTGATTTTTTTTCTTAAAAAGATTATTCTAAAATTTCAACAGTATGTAAAAAATGGCTAATAAGAAATACCACTTTTGATAACTAATATAAAATACTCACGACATTACCAATTGGATTCTTTAAAAATTATAGTGCTACTCGTGTTTATGGTAGAAACGACTGATGTTCTAAAAATTTAAACGACCACTGTTTCGTATATATTTCTTGAGTATTTTGAGAAATCCAATTAAAATTTTGTTTTTACAATGATGAAAAAGTTCCCTAATAAAAAATGAAACATTTAAGATACAATTTACACATTGGTGTTTTTCTTTCTCTTCCAGCACAGAAACGTTTACGTCTTACAATGATGAACATCAGCAGTAATAAGGGTAAGCATGATACAAGAAATAAAATTAAAATTTCACTCTCAATCAACCCAATCACAAACTATGTGATGCAATTAGCATTTTTTTTCCACTACAAACACATATGTATATACAACAGATTCTAAATCAATTTGTACAGCCTAATGTAAAGTAACTGTTCTCCAGTACAATGATAGTTAATTCTTTTCACAATCAATATGCATTCTGTGTATTGGAATAGAAGCAATATTCACACAGGCAACTTGCAAAGTAAAAGAATGTAATTCAATAAAAAATCCAATAATGTTGATCTTTCTACTAGGATATCCTTTGTAACAACATAGCTGTTCAAATGAATAAAGCATTCAATAGAAACCCTGAGATATTATCAGCTCTACATTTAGTGTTACAAGTCATTTTACTTATATCAACCTTAATGGAAGAACTTCGTTCTGGGGAAATATATACATGCTGCATGAAAATGTTTGGGGTTTTCGTTCTCGTTCCCTCTTACTTATCTGTACCTCAATTATGTCATTGAAGAAAAAAGGATATGCGTGGATATACATCAGACAATATTCTCGTGGGTGTATTTATCAAGTGTAATATCGCTTACCCATAGTTTGCTTCTCCTATCCATACAATTCAAATGATTTTACGTACATATTACATGTCTATTAAACTCATACCATTTAAAGAAAATCTCAGTGGCTATATAATTATTGCTTTGTAATAAATAACAGTATTGAAGTATAATAATAGTACAGTTTTTTAATGATAGCTTTGTAACCAAATATAAAAGTAAAAAGCTGTATCCCAATTCTTTAAAAACCCTCCCAATATTTTGTCATTTAAAAATAAATTAATTCACGTTGATGTTGTGACGTATTTTCTTCGATTTCCTCCTTTCTCGTTACTCCCAGAGGTAGATGGAGGTGGTGATCTGAAAACAAAAAATAAACAATTGCAAAATGTTCTACTTTTCCACAGTAATCTAAGCAAAAGTCAATCGTGATTCCTGTGCAGCTGAAAATTTTTAAATATGAAAAAAACATGCATGCATCAGTGCGAATCCACAATCGGTCAAAATGTCACAACCGGGAAAATGACACAATCGGTTAATCTATATATATAGACATCGCTAGTGAGTACACAGACACGTCGATCTATATATCTAGGACCACGAAAATATATCGCTAGTGAGTACACAGACACATCGATCTATATATCTAGGACCGCGAAAAGATATCGCTAGTGAGTACACAGACACATCGATCTATATATCTAGGACATCGAAAAGATATCGCTAGTGAGTACACAGACACATCGATCTTTATATCTAGGACCGCGAAAAGATATCGCTAGTGAGTACACAGACACGTCGATCTACATATCTAGGACCGCGAAAAGATATCGCTAGTGAGTACACAGACACATCGATCTATATATCTAGGAACGCGAAAAGATATCGCTAGTGAGTACACAGACACATCGATCTATATATATAGGACCAAAGATATCGCTAGTGAATACACAGACACATCGATCTATATATCTAGGACCAAAGATATCGCTAATGAGTACACAGACACATCGATCTATATATCTAGGACCGCGAAAAGATATCGCTAGTGAGTACACAGACACATCGATCTATATATCTAGGACCGCGAAAAGATATCGCTAGTGAGCACACAGACACATCGATCTATATATCTAGGACCGCGAAAAGATATCGCTAGTGAGTACACAGACACATCGATATATATATATAGGACCAAAGATATCGCTAGTGAGTACACAGACACATCGATCTATATATCTAGGACCGCGAAAAGATATCGCTAGTGAGCACACAGACACATCGATCTATATATCTAGGACCGCGAAAAGATATCGCTAGTGAGTACACAGACACATCGATCTATATATATAGGACCAAAGATATCGCTAGTGAGTACACAGACACATCGATCTATATATCTAGGACCGCGAAAAGATATCGCTAGTGAGTTCACAGACACATCGATCTATATATATAGGACCAAAGATATCGCTAGTGAGTACACAGACACATCGATCTATATATCTAGGACCGCGAAAAGATATCGCTAGTGAGTACACAGACACATCGATCTATATATCTAGGACCGCGAAAAGATATCGCTAGTGAGTACACAGACACATCGATCTATATATCTAGGACCGCGAAAAGATATCGCTAGTGAGTACACAGACACATCGATCTATATATCTAGGACCGCGAAAAAGATATCGCTAGTGAGTACACAGACACATCGATCTATATATCTAGGACCGCGAAAAGATATCGCTAGTGAGTACACAGACACGTCGATCTATATATATAAAACCGCGAAAAGATATCGCTAGTGAGTACACAGACACGTCGATCTATTTATCTAGGACCGCAAAAAGATATCGCTAGTGAGTACACAGACACGTCGTATCGGCCAAACAACTACTAAGTGACGTATGTAGTGTCAATTCAGGAATGATGATAAAAGAAACATATAGTTTTATGCGATTTCTGGTGAAATCGGATGTTTTGAAAGAACAATAGACCGCATGAAAATCGAAAGTTTTCATGTACAATGTCCGAAGAACGTCAGTATAGAACACAGAAAAAAATATAGGAAACATTTGTCTTGTTTGAAATATATGTAAACGAATTATTTTGTATCTTATTTCAAAAGTGTGAAAATCGTTTTTATTAATTGCGTGCAATCATTTTTAAAGGTTTTCTTTGTTCAGTTTGATGGATACAGTAAAATATCAAATGTGTTTGACTTGCTTGTAAAAGAGCTATAGTATCATAATGGTCCACAATTGCAAGTCCTGTTTAATTCCATCACAACCCGTATGCGACATGGAGTGATGCCGAAATAATGTTCCCTAATGTTTAGTTTTTATTATCTCTTCCATGGTAACTGCATGAACACGGAAATTATTATGCAATACAATATTATATTGCTGTGCAAGTCGTAAGTGTTTTTTGGCTTTGGCGATAGTGTCGGATTAAGTGATGACCAAACCAGATAGCTAGATATCTTTAGTTCTTTTCTTTCTTGATATCGTTACACTGTTTTCATCTATTTAACGATCGGTACCGCTGTAAGAGGACCCCCAGTCCCCAATTGAAAAATCTGCACAGTAGCCAGTGCATCGGTAGTGGCATCATTCAAATGGGTTATTTCCAGTTCGTAAAATATTGTAATTGTGCTCAAGCCAAAGTTGACCGTAGAAGATTTTTGCTTTTCTGTTTAGTTGATTTAGATTTTGGCGTTCGCACACGTTTTTATATTTTATGCTTTCAAAACCTATTGTCTCAAGTGAACTAGTATGAGATTGCTCTGAAGTCTAACGGCTGTTTTGATGACGATTTGGTGCCTTCAGATGTCAGATTGCAGGCCAAATATAACTCTTCGAAATCACCAACCAATACATGGTGCGGAAAATTTCTTTCTTAAAATCGCCATACTGGTAGATCTTTATTCATTTTTTCCATGAAATTTACTCTTTTATTCACCGACTACCCCGCTCCCTAATATCGTAAAATGAAAGCTTTATTCCCATCAATCCTCCTTTTTACGCGATGCATACGACAGCAAACACTGGATCATGAGTTCAAAATTGTTTTTTTTCGGGGCGGGTCATCGAGGTCATATGCATACATTTGTTTGTTCTACACGAGGGCGGGGTGGGGTGGCTGGTGGGTTGTAGGGGGTTGTGTGTGTGTGTGTGTGTGTGTGTGTGTGTGTGGGGGGTAATAAAAGGGCAATATGAGTGGTGAAAAAACAAATAAGGAAAAGGATGATGCATGTTCATCTTCTTAGCAGAATATCTATCAAGATTTCAAGACAGAAACTTGTTGCACCAAGTCTGGGTCCAAAGGCACAAACCAGTCCATAAAATTAGGCCGACGGACGTCAGCGAAGGCCGAACTATTCCAGAAACACGTTTGATGCAGACGGAAATCAAACATGTACGAGAGAATCACTTTTTTATAATAACATCAACGGTACCAATTTTTCTGCACCAGATGCGTATTTCGACAATTAATGCCGCTTCAGCCGGACGCACTAGACCATATCTGAAATAACAAAACCTAATACGGATGTTTCAAAGCTGATAAAACGAAATACGACCAAAAACAAAAACCAAACCCTGACAAGGAAGCATTCTCTGCATGACTGAGATATGGAAGGCTACATAACTTACAATGGTGCTGAGTCCTTTTTCTTCCTGCCACAAAGAACGATAATCAAAATTAAAGCTATTATTTCAGCTATTATGCCGATGGCTGGCCATAAAGGTGCAAGTCGACCTGGAAGTAAAACAAATTACATGAAATATGGTATACAGTAATTTTATAAAGATTATTTTTTTTTAATTTTTACTCCCAATTGTCCATCAATTCATACACGTGGACCTTGCAATGACAAGTCGTTAAAATAAGTACCACACTGTAATGAGTTTAGGGAGCTACCATTTGATTTTTATGGGGGGGGGGGGGGGGGGGGGGGGGGGGGACTAGGATGAAAAATGTTGTCCTGCATTTTTTTCTAGTTGTAATCTCTGTCCTGCCTTTTTATTTTTCACTCTATTCGGTCCTACCTTTTTTTTATTAGTTTATCCTGACTTTTTTTTACATAAATTGTCATCCTGCCTTTTTTTTTGCCAAGTTGCTCATCCTACCTTTTTTTTAACTCAAAACTCCTGTCCTGCCTTTTTTTCAAATTTCATCCTAGCCCCACCCCCCCCCCCCCCCCCCCCCCCCCCCATAAAAATCAAATGGTAGTTCCCTTACTAACTTCGTTTCATTTGACAGCCTCCACGATAGACTTTATTAATATGAAGTAGGTAAAACCTGTGAAAGAGGACGAATTTCTTAAAGTTTTCGTGATACTTTTTGGTAATCAAATCTACATTGTCTCCGTCAATAGGGTAATACGCAAGTGTCACTGTTAGCAATTTTGGATTCACAAGTACATGTATATTGATTTTTTTTTTAATTGACGTTCTTACTGTTAGTTTAAACATATTTTATTTACATAAACACAAATTAGTTAAGACACAAGTCAAACAGACTTATGAAGTCTTCTCCATTTACATATTTAACAATACAATATATAAGAGCATGCATACATTACATATTTTTTCAACATCTGTATAAATTGGAGAGAAAAATTAAGTGGCACAAAAGAAGAAGAGAAAAAAATAGAACACAAAAAACAACAAGAAATAAATTAATAAAAAAATAAAAACAAACAAACAAACAAAAAACAAACAAACAAACAAAAAACAAAAAACAAAAAGTACTGCTATTGAAAACTTGCTCCAATCAATCAACTTTTTAACTTAAAAATCCTCGTATCAATTACTCGAAAAATATCTCTAACTCAAAAGTAAAAAAAAAGAAGGATTCCATAAATGAACTTATATTGGGTGGACAGTTGTCTCATCGGCAATCCATATTTTTATATTAACTTACTTTTCACACGAACTAAGTGTTTGAATGTAGCTTCTCCGGAGTACCATTTAGCTGTACACATATAATGTCCCCTGTCTTCTGGTATAAGGTCTGTTATTTTTAATTGTCCATTTTTTGTTGTTTTACCATAAACAGAATAACTTGCCCGTTCAACCATGTCCAGTGCGGGACTAATGTCTCTTGACCATGTGACATTAGCCATTAATGCACTTAATACTGGACATACCAGTGTTAGTGTTTCCCCTTCTGTGTAAATACTAGAGGTTGTCTGGAAATTTTTTCGATCATTTTCTTTCGTATCTGGAAACATAATGAAACAAAACACTGTTGTTAAAAGGTATAGATTTATTTTTTTACAGAAACACGTTCCCGTGTTATTATAAGGTCCAGAGTACTAGTATTTATTTTTACAGAAACACGTTCCCGTGTTATTATAAGGTCCAGAGTACTAGTATTTATTTTTACAGAAACACGTTCCCGTGTTATTATAAGGTCCAGAGAACTAGTATTTATTTTTACAGAAACACGAACCCGTGTTATTATAAGGTCCAGAGTACTAGTATTTATTTTTACAGAAACACGTTCCCGTGTTATTATAAGGTCCAGAGTACTAGTATTTATTTTTACAGAAACACGGTTCCGTGTTATTATAAGGTCCAGAGTACTAGTATTTATTTTTACAGAAACACGTTCCCGTGTTATTATAAGGTCCAGAGTACTAGTATTTATTTTTACAGAAACACGTTCCCATGTTATTATAAGGTCCAGAGTACTAGTATTTATTTTTACAGAAACACGTTCCCGTGTTATTATAAGGTCCAGAGTACTAGTATTTATTTTTACAGAAACACGTTCCCCGTGTTATTATAAGGTCCAGAGAACTAGTATTTATTTTTATAGAAACACGTTCCAGTGTTATTATAAGGTCCAGAGTACTAGTATTTATTTTTACAGAAACAGATGTCTGTGTTATTTTTATGAATAGTATAACTTTTTCCTGTGGTATTATATGGTATAGGGTATTTTTTACACAAAGAAATACCCATGCTATTATAAAACAGAGGCGGGAGATATCAAGGGGACAAATCTCACAAGTCATGGCAAAAAAAACCCAAAGACGACGAAAACTTGGACAAACAAATTCACAAAACACTACATACAAAACCGAAGATTGAACGAACCCCAACAAAAACTTTGGGTAATCTTCGAAAGGGTTGCAGAACCTGCTCCATTATTGGCACCCGTCATGTTACTCATGGTAAGTACAAATCGGCGATGAGTCTCATTAGGAGTTATCACAATCGATAATAAGGTTTCGACAATTAGAACATATCCGTGGTCATCTGTGACACAGATATTTCATAACGGATAACCAACTCGTGATGATGTCCGTAAAACTTTCGAAGGGATAACTGCAACTTTATCACTTGGAACCCTTGGTTAAATAGTTTCATTGTAAGCAGCAACCCTCTTTCAAGAAAATCATGTTTGGAAACGCAAACCCTAAATATTGTATCAACTGGGAGATATATTCTTCATATACAGGTGCTGCACTGGAATGTTGTTACATAGAAATGGAAAATTCACAATTGGAAAGCTGAAATCATCCCTTTTGTCGTAAGTTTTGTTCTCAGTCGACCCTATTTGTCAATTTCTAGAAGTAAGTCAAGATATGAAGCAGATTTAACTGTATCTATGGTATCTTTTATTTCAAGTTCGATGGGGTATATAGATGCGATTAACATAGCCACTTAAGTAGGGGGACATCATTTATAAAGAGGAACGTGAAGCAATCTTCTTTTGATTTTTCCTGAGAAGCTGCTGTTTGCAGTCTACCTCATAAGAAGAAAGGAATAAGTCGGCAAGAAGAGCACAATTGATTCCCATAAGAATACCGATATTGTTGTAGAAAAACACGTCCTCCAAATGTAACAAAATATCAAGCATCTTGAAGGTGTCAGTTTCATAGATTTTTTGGTTTGAATCAAAGTGGGTATTTTACAATGTACGATTAAGGCCTTCCTAAAACAAACTAGGAGTAATTTTTCCAATCTGTTATTAAGGTTAGAATTGGGAATACTAGTGTAAAGAGTAGAGAAGCCAAATGTTTTAATACTGTTGCAAGAAAAGAGACTTGTATTTACATGTGTAACAAAAGGCAATGTACACGATCATCACAAGGTATGTATGAATCATGGTTGCAAATATATAATAGTGTTTACAAAATCATGCAAGAGTTATTTAAAATATTCTTACTATTCTAAAAACAATCAGGGATGAGTTCTTTATATTGCAAAACCGAATGACGCCCTTTCATTTATCAACACTTGGATATCTACAATAATATTCGGGAATATGCTTATTACGGGTGTTTCTCTACAATAAAAGACTGACACTTAAATAAATAATGAAATTCGTTTTCAATTGACGAGGAGCAGAAATGACAGACTTTATCTCTATGAATTTCTTACCATCTTTTCGTTTTTATTAATGAAACTTCGAGGTTGAAGCATACGAATTTATTAATATTTTTTCAAGATCTGCAAACGGTTTTATATATTCATATATTTCTCTAAGCCAAAGTTTGTTTGAAAGGTTATAGCTCTCCCCTTCTCTTCATGTGGTTTTGTATATTTATGTATTTCTGTAAGCCGAAGTTGGTTTGAAAGGTTATAGCTCTCCCCTTCTTTTCGTGTGGTTCAATTGTTGGATGAAATCATCTGTGAATCTTTGCTTTATGAACGTTTTTATATGATTTTGGATTTATCTTACATTGGTGATTCCAAACATAACTAAATCCAGTTTTGTCAAAGGTTGAGTTTACTTCTTAAATCCATTTAAATTATGCAATCCAGATTCATGCAACTTGGACATTGTAATGTACAAACAGTTTAATGGAAGTTAACTTTCGATTGTTGCAAATAATTTGATTTCAATAACCTTCTTTTCTAAGTTTGATAAAGATGTCAAGCGGAGTTCGACCGAGCTCACCATTCATCTTAAAGTTTTGAGTTGTAATCTTATACCTAGAGTGTTTAAAACAAAATGCAATTGTATCTTTTCCAAAATGTAGATGTTTCCAATACCTCACGGAGATAACTGGAAGTACAAGTGTGGATAGTAAACTCCCATTGACAGAAACAAGTGCCTTCGCTTTTAGTATAGAAATCGTTGACAATTTCTCACAAAAAAAAAGATAAAAGAAGAAAGGCGCCTTTGTCGCATGATAAGCTGCATTTTTTCCCTCTCGCTTAAATGGTCTTAAATAGTCCATTAAGTGGGCTCGCTGGTATTAAATTTCGCACCCACTTCACCGACTTTCCGACACATGGACTTCCTTGACACTTCAGACAAAAAATATTCGGTGATGTGAAACAGTTCAAATAAATATAAGAGGTGTTTTGATCGATTTAATTTTTTTTTTTTTTTGCCAATAAACGATGAAATGTTTTATTGAAAATTTTACTTCCAAAAGCTTATCAATTGTGATGAAGAAACGGTTTGAAGTTTCAACCAAATTATCTCCCTTTTCCCGCAAAAATTTCTCATGATTGCATTGTGATCTTTCCGAAAACCCATCGGTGACCTGTAAACTTTAAGGAAACATTCTACTAAGCTGTACTTAATTTGTTGATTTAAAAATATTTTTTTTGGCAATTTCTGATTTCTGTTTGAGTATGTCAACACCCCTATGTTTCCTATAATTACAATGTAAAATAGCAGCTTATGCATGCTTTTTTTGTTAGCATGGATGAACGATTACCCCCTTATTTGTTCTAAATAATTTTATGACATGCGTGCTCAAGGTGAATTTACATGAAATAGCATATCAATTTAAACAAAATTCTGTGGATAAAGTTTTCGAGAAGTTGGAATAATTGAAGTGAAATTAACGACGTGTAACAACTGTTATTCACTTTTTCATTTATGGTGTCGGATGGTATAAAATATACTCTCCGTGTATTCCGGCTTCATCTACCAATAAAAACAAGCCGTCATGCTGCAGCCAAGCGTGTCGAAAGTGGCGTTAAACACCACAGTTAACCAACCCCTCAATAGAAGCTGTTCTGAACTAGACCATCTAAGAAGTTTTTAGTACATTTCGAGATTTTTAAATACTTTATATGAGAAATGACTAGATTTATACATACAAGAGAAAGTAGACTAGTGTACTTTGCGATCGTCTCAATTCTGCACGCGTATTCTCATATGTGAGATGAATGCAATTGTCGCTATTAATAAACATAAGGCATATCAAATATGTAATCTGTAAAAAACAATTGGCAGATCATATACCTGATCATGCATATAAATATTTTCTTCTAGTTCATATGTTTACCTCTGAACCTTTCAACAATTATAGTGACATTACTTAACATTAAAATACACACTGGGTCTTCATGTTATCTAAATAGTGATAAATCCAACATCAACAAAACAATGGAATTCATTTTACTTGAGAAAATGACTATATACAGCTTACCTCGGAACACTTCAATGGATACGGATTGTTCTTGTGAACCATCAAATTTGCAGGTGTACGTTCCAGTGTCCCCTTCAACAAGTTTGTCTTTACTTATAACTAGTGTACTTAATCCAGTTTTGCTATCAAAACTCCTGGTTTGGGTATAATTTGTGTCAGTTACACTTGGAATCGAGAACGTCAGTTTGTTACTCATATCTGTACCTGTGTTTTGACTACATGTCAAATTAATGCCTGCACCTTCTAAAAACGTGCGCTTTCCCTGGTGCCGTATACCTTCAATTTCAACCCCTGAAAAGACACCAATAAACAATTATATAGCAATGGTCAAGATATCAATGAACAATATATCAATGAGCAAGATATGATGTGTATTGATAATATCAATACACATGATATCAATGGACAAGATATCAATGAACAAGATATCAATGAACAAGATATCAATGCACAAGATATCAATGAACAATATATCAATGAGCAAGATATGATGTGTATTGATAATATCAATACACATGATATCAATGGACAAGATATCAATGAACAAGATATCAATGAACAAGATATCAATGCACAAGATATCAATGAACAATATATCGATGAACAATATATCGATGGACAAGATATCAATACACATGATATCAATGCACAAGATATTAATGAACAAGATATCAATGAACAAGATATCAATGAATAAAACATCAATGGACAAGATAGCAATGAACAATATATAAGTGAACAAATTATTAATGATATCAATGAACTATATAATAATATATAGATATTCTCTGCTATATAATCATACCAATATACATACTGAGTAATTAAGAATGTTTTAAATTTTAACATAGATTTCATTTGAGATGTTTAATAGTCAATTTTGTACGCACTTTTCAACTCAAAGACTTTTACATATCCTAATAATGAGGCCATTTTTTCCTGAAGATTTTGTATGATGGTCGATGAGACAACTATTCACCAGTTATCAAAGGACAAGGATTTAAACAACTGTAGGTATCCGTGCAGCCTTCAACAATGAACAAACCACACGACCGTGTAGTAAGCTATAAAAGGCGCAGAAGTGACAAAATGTGAAACAATGCAAACGAGAAAACAAACGGCCTGATTAATTCTAAAAAACAATGAACTTAAAATAAATATGGATAAAAAATAAAGAATGTGATTAGGTTAAAAGTGGTTGTGGGCGCTCAACCCTCCCAATTATCGAGTCTTGTCTCTTAGGAATTGTTGGAGGGCGTACGTTGACCTATTTTTTTTTACATGCCTGATCTTCGGTCTTTGGTGATTAATTGTCCATTAGCAATCATACCACATCTCCTTAAATTTAAGCTAAATCTTACATCGTTATATTGTGTTTTTTAAGTATATATGCACTTCCAATAAAAGTTAAAATGTGCCCGTTTACAAGAATTGTGTCTCTAGATTATCAATCTGATTAAAATTCAGACCTGTCGTAACTCGTTTAATCATCGAAGATCTCCCTTATGAGGATAACGAAATCTGGGATCTATATTTTGATAAGATTGCTAGCTTATCTTATTCCATTGCCCTGTTCAACAGGTAGTATGTTTTATGGTGTGGCATTTTATCTGCTGTCTAGCAATAGGGAAGACGAAAACGAGTCGAAGATGAAAAAGATAATAATTTTTATTTTCAAATTGTGGTTCCAATAAGGGCATGAATATTTAATATGAAAACAAAAAAGTAAGCTTCAACAATTTAACGGGTCAAGAGACGCATATCGCTGTTGATAAAAACAATGTTTATTATTAGTTATTTTATGTAAAATACTGCTATAACAAGGTCATATACTATAACTTTAATTTTTTTATAAGTTATAAATATAGTAGACGATTGGCTGTATAAGGTGTACGTCAATTTTGCTGTAATATATCGGATTGTGCGTACATGTCGAGAACGTCAAGACAATTTGAAGATGTAATCCTTGTATGAAATCATTGTCTCTTGTAGGTGGGCTTCGTGTTGTTCAGTCTTTTTGGTCTTTTTAGTTTTTTTGCCATGGCGTTGTATGTTTGTCTTCGACTTATGAGTTTGAATATCCCTTTGATATCTTCCGCCTGTCTTTACGCTATGTTGCATTCCTTTGTCGTGTAACTTTGTGGTCCTTCTGATGTGACAGTTTTCATCTATATACGTTTTCCTGATGTACAATACCATCTAGAGTTTTCAATACCATTTCAAGTCTTTTGTTTTTCCCAAGCCACATGACATAAACTCGAGCTCTCAACTAAATGTTATCATGTAAATAACCTCAGCATTTTTGCCCATGGTTACCAATTGGTAAAATTAGGAGGAGGAAACATTCATAGCTTCTCCAGATGTTTCGAGAGCTGATCTTTTTTTCAGAAGTTCCCAAAATAGAAAGTTTAAGAAAAGGTTTAGACTGACTGATGCCTTTAATCACTTTATGTAACGTTTGATTCTGATCTGAATACTTTCCTCTATGCCAATAGAAATTATTTGTAGCGAGTGGAATGATAATGCTTCTTCCAACAAACATGATGGGTGCCAACAGAATATTATGATTTGTAATTAAGAGATTAATTAATGACTACGTGTGTACGTGTGTGGAATGTCAGTTGTTCAATACAAACAAATGTATATGTGTACTACTATGTCCCGGTGAAAATACAAGAAGCATTAATTTCATTAACGATAAAAACAAAATCTGAAAAGAATAATTAGCCGTTTGTCGATGTTATGTGAATTGACATCTTTCAGAATAATAAAGTGAGCGCTAGATCCTTTTGTAATTCTATTTCACTTCAGTGTTATGTAGGTCGTACAAACATGAATTTACATTTATTTAACGGGAAGAATTTCTCTACAATATAACCGTACAACAGGTTGCCTAAAGAGAAAAATTTAAATGACGAAATATGATATAGTTATGGGTTGTATACAATACATGTATCGGTTGATAAATTTTCTAAAGGGAATCTAAATATGGAATTTCATAAGTATTTTAAACTGTACTTCATAACGTTTAATATACAAATCAATCGTTCTTGCAAATGTTTAATATTCAAATCAGTGCTACCATTTTTAATGATTATTGAATATCTACATTTAACTTATCATTCAAGGTCATTTATCTGATATTAAAAGCTTTGACCCTATATTATATAAAAGAAGTATTATCTACCTGTAATTCATAAATGCATATAACCATTATAGCTGTATTAAAATAGCTTACCTGAAACCAGAGATATAGCCAAGATTCCAAATGTTACAAAAACATCATATTGGTAAAACATCTTCGTATTATTGAGTGATAAGAAAGCTACATTTATTTAGTGACGTCAAACTGTTCTTCCTCACTATGTTTATATTTGATATGATATCGACCGGCCGCTTAGTTTACTATATCTCTCTCCTACATAACAAACGGGTAATCCACAAATCAGGGGCGGTAACCCTAATCCAGTTTTTTTTCGGATGTGAAATGTTCAGTATAATTTTTTGTCTGTGTACATCAAACTTTACACACTTAAGACTTGCACATTTGCATGTGCAATTTATTGTACTTGTATTTTATACATGACAATTGATGTGTTTTTGATGACATCTGACCAATATAAAACACCACAGGCTATGTAAAATGACATTTACATGTAATAGAAAACTTATTAATTTACAAGACAGATATATCGTCCCGTGTTATATATAAATCAACATCCAGTTAATATTGGATAGAACTGTATTGATTTGAGCTTAAAATATCCTATGAATGAGAGCAAATTAACGCAAACTGACACCATCGTAATATCGATCCCGAAGTTATCAATGGAATGAAATTAATGTGTATAAATAACGATTATTGCTGAAATCTGTATACTAGAATTGATTTGCACTGAAAATTAACATTTTTTTGTGTTTTGCTTGAGATGCTACTAGTATTTGATATTATCGGTATATTTGAGCCAAATCATTATGCACCGTTAGGATTTGTCGATTTTTTTCTTTCGACAACAATGTTCTTTATGTAAACAGGTTGTATTTTGAATTTATGAATTAAAGACCTACATGTGCTAATAGGATTCCCTTTCGAAGTATATGAATTATATTTTCCTTTAGTGTTTGGTCGATAAATATTACACGAAGAGTCTGGCTTATTTTCTATTGGACCCTTAATTGGAAATCATCATACAAATATATTGAAATCTGCCGAATTAATAAATAAGTAATCCCATGTAATATCAAACGAAAGTACTATTTGCAAACTGTAACATATCAACTTTTTTTAATATTTGATGAAAAGTTTAAGTCAGTTGCTGCAAAAATGTATGATTGCCATAACCGTTTTGACCTATTGGTGTAATAAGTAGCAGGTAACCATGGTGTTAAAAGGAGTTCTCAAATATAAATATATCGGCAATATAAATGGAGCTAATGAAAAATTTGAACCCACCACACATTGAAATGGCTAATAAAGACACAACATTTGTGTTTTCTATGTTTAGATACCTTTGTCCAAAATATACAAATTATTTTAATCCATTATGATCATTTACAAATAAGAAATTTTGCATAAAATACATGGATTATTATGACAAAATGATAAAAGTCGCTATGCGAGCACAAAATAGAGATAGAAACAATTTTAATTTGTTTGTATGTGATTGAAAGTAGCGAACATGCAGTGAAGAAAACCTGTTTAAAAATTTTGGAAATATATTAGGACTGAGTTTACTATCTGTCAATATAGCCGAAAGAGCAGAACTAACCCAATACACAGTGGATGTTTTTTTTTATTGAAGTACAATCATTGTAGTGCTTAACAAGAATATCAAGTGATCCAAATTACCAGTTTATTATATCATAAATTCTGTCTATTTAAATACCTCAGCTAATTCTGTTCATTTCATAGATTTCGTAAATAGGCAAACATGTAACATACAATAAAATAGATATATAAACGATCTTGTATATGAACTAATATACAATCATGAAAAACTTCTTTGATAAATTAAACTGAAGTGAAAAAGCAGTAAAACAAGAATTTGCGTTCATAGGACTCCATGCCCCGCTCGCACTATCACATTTCCATGTTCAGCGAACTGTGAAATCTAGGTCTAACCCCCCAAATTGGCAATAGAGAATTAAATCTGCATTTCGTGCGTATATCAGCACTAGTCGCCATGTAATTAAGTAACCATCGGTGTGACCTCCGAAGATTGCCGTTGGTCATGTGACCCGATATAAATATGAATATAAATAGACCGACAAGCAGACAAGCGGTGCAATAGTACAAACACTATTTTCCAGGTCATAGATTAAAACAATATGTAAATCATACCTGTATATGTGGGCCGAATGATTCTTCCTGGTGGATCCTTTCTTTCACTTTTCTATTTTGACATTCTTTTCTTTTTATAAACTGAACATGTTGAGCACACGCGCAAACCATCTCCAACTTAAGTTCAAATAAAGGTTGCTTACATACGGACCCAAATGAGGTCGAATCATTGTCTTGTAAGACATTTATTGTCTCGCCTGCAACGAAAGTCGCAGACTGTGAGACACAGGGATTACAATCCGGCGCGGTGGTGGCGTAAACTATTTGTATTAAGCTTTATATTTCAGAGGCTATTAGACCTGGAGTCTTCATACCTTATATAGATATACCTTGTGTTACGAAGTTTTCGTCTGTCATATGTCCGTTGTCCTCATTGTCACTCATGGTTCAGCGACTGCTTGAAAAGACGTTATTTTTTTGTTGTGTGAATTTCTCACTTATTATGAGTAAAAGGATAATTATATTTGGTATGTAGGTTCCTTGCAATGTCTACATGTCCGTCAGACGGGATTAACCTGACCTCGACCTCAGTTTTTTGTGTTTTTGTTGGTTTTTCTAATACTATAAGCAATAGGCCAAATATATTTGGTGTATGGAATGATTGTAAGGTGTACATGTCTGTTTGGCAGGGTTCATCTTATCTTGACCTCATTTTCATGGTTCATTGGTTAAAGTATAGTTTTCCTGGTCAATTCTGTTTCTCGGATATCATAAGCAATAAGGTCAGATTTATTTGATGTATGGAATGATTGTAAGGTGTACATGTCTGTCCGGTAGGGTTCATCTGACCTTGGCCTATTGTACATAGTTCATTGGTCAATATTAAGTTTTCGTGGTTTGATCTGTTTCTTGTATACTATAAGCAATAGGTCAACTATATTTGGTGTATGTGATGATTGTAGGATGTAAATGTTTATCTGGTTTGGTTTATCTGACCTTGGTCTCATTTTCATGGATCATTGATAATGTTAAGTTTACTGTCATGCATGTACTTAAAACTCTATCTTTAGGACTATCAACATAAAATCATAAATTGTAAAGTAGGCGAGACATTTCAGCGTGGGCACTCTTGTCATATCGGCGATGTTTTGAGCTTATTTTTACAAAAAAACTTTTACAGTCGTCTGATTAATATATCATATTTCCTTATGTATTTAAATGCAAATCTGCAATGTGTTCACATGTCTTTTTTACATCTGGAATGTAATGAGTTATATTCACATTGGACATACAAAAAATGGTATTTTTTAAAATTGTGAACATGAAAATAACACGTCACAGATTTTGTGAGTTTGAAACGCTCTTCTGAATTTACTTTCCTTGGGAACGCTCAAACCTAAATATTTGAAAGCCACGGATGTGTAAATACGTAGAAATGCTAGGAGCTATATGACCAAAAAGGACATACAAAGAATAACCTTAAACTTGAAAGTCGTGTCATGTGATATATGATATTCAAAATCAAACAAGATATCAATGCACAAGATATCAATGAACAATATATCGATGAACAATATATCGATGGACAAGATATCAATACACATGATATCAATGCACAAGATATTAATGAACAAGATATCAATGAACAAGATATCAATGAATAAAACATCAATGGACAAGATAGCAATGAACAATATATAAGTGAACAAATTATTAATGATATCAATGAACTATATAATAATATATAGATATTCTCTGCTATATAATCATACCAATATACATACTGAGTAATTAAGAATGTTTTAAATTTTAACATAGATTTCATTTGAGATGTTTAATAGTCAATTTTGTACGCACTTTTCAACTCAAAGACTTTTACATATCCTAATAATGAGGCCATTTTTTCCTGAAGATTTTGTATGATGGTCGATGAGACAACTATTCACCAGTTATCAAAGGACAAGGATTTAAACAACTGTAGGTATCCGTGCAGCCTTCAACAATGAACAAACCACACGACCGTGTAGTAAGCTATAAAAGGCGCAGAAGTGACAAAATGTGAAACAATGCAAACGAGAAAACAAACGGCCTGATTAATTCTAAAAAACAATGAACTTAAAATAAATATGGATAAAAAATAAAGAATGTGATTAGGTTAAAAGTGGTTGTGGGCGCTCAACCCTCCCAATTATCGAGTCTTGTCTCTTAGGAATTGTTGGAGGGCGTACGTTGACCTATTTTTTTTTACATGCCTGATCTTCGGTCTTTGGTGATTAATTGTCCATTAGCAATCATACCACATCTCCTTAAATTTAAGCTAAATCTTACATCGTTATATTGTGTTTTTTAAGTATATATGCACTTCCAATAAAAGTTAAAATGTGCCCGTTTACAAGAATTGTGTCTCTAGATTATCAATCTGATTAAAATTCAGACCTGTCGTAACTCGTTTAATCATCGAAGATCTCCCTTATGAGGATAACGAAATCTGGGATCTATATTTTGATAAGATTGCTAGCTTATCTTATTCCATTGCCCTGTTCAACAGGTAGTATGTTTTATGGTGTGGCATTTTATCTGCTGTCTAGCAATAGGGAAGACGAAAACGAGTCGAAGATGAAAAAGATAATAATTTTTATTTTCAAATTGTGGTTCCAATAAGGGCATGAATATTTAATATGAAAACAAAAAAGTAAGCTTCAACAATTTAACGGGTCAAGAGACGCATATCGCTGTTGATAAAAACAATGTTTATTATTAGTTATTTTATGTAAAATACTGCTATAACAAGGTCATATACTATAACTTTAATTTTTTTATAAGTTATAAATATAGTAGACGATTGGCTGTATAAGGTGTACGTCAATTTTGCTGTAATATATCGGATTGTGCGTACATGTCGAGAACGTCAAGACAATTTGAAGATGTAATCCTTGTATGAAATCATTGTCTCTTGTAGGTGGGCTTCGTGTTGTTCAGTCTTTTTGGTCTTTTTAGTTTTTTTGCCATGGCGTTGTATGTTTGTCTTCGACTTATGAGTTTGAATATCCCTTTGATATCTTCCGCCTGTCTTTACGCTATGTTGCATTCCTTTGTCGTGTAACTTTGTGGTCCTTCTGATGTGACAGTTTTCATCTATATACGTTTTCCTGATGTACAATACCATCTAGAGTTTTCAATACCATTTCAAGTCTTTTGTTTTTCCCAAGCCACATGACATAAACTCGAGCTCTCAACTAAATGTTATCATGTAAATAACCTCAGCATTTTTGCCCATGGTTACCAATTGGTAAAATTAGGAGGAGGAAACATTCATAGCTTCTCCAGATGTTTCGAGAGCTGATCTTTTTTTCAGAAGTTCCCAAAATAGAAAGTTTAAGAAAAGGTTTAGACTGACTGATGCCTTTAATCACTTTATGTAACGTTTGATTCTGATCTGAATACTTTCCTCTATGCCAATAGAAATTATTTGTAGCGAGTGGAATGATAATGCTTCTTCCAACAAACATGATGGGTGCCAACAGAATATTATGATTTGTAATTAAGAGATTAATTAATGACTACGTGTGTACGTGTGTGGAATGTCAGTTGTTCAATACAAACAAATGTATATGTGTACTACTATGTCCCGGTGAAAATACAAGAAGCATTAATTTCATTAACGATAAAAACAAAATCTGAAAAGAATAATTAGCCGTTTGTCGATGTTATGTGAATTGACATCTTTCAGAATAATAAAGTGAGCGCTAGATCCTTTTGTAATTCTATTTCACTTCAGTGTTATGTAGGTCGTACAAACATGAATTTACATTTATTTAACGGGAAGAATTTCTCTACAATATAACCGTACAACAGGTTGCCTAAAGAGAAAAATTTAAATGACGAAATATGATATAGTTATGGGTTGTATACAATACATGTATCGGTTGATAAATTTTCTAAAGGGAATCTAAATATGGAATTTCATAAGTATTTTAAACTGTACTTCATAACGTTTAATATACAAATCAATCGTTCTTGCAAATGTTTAATATTCAAATCAGTGCTACCATTTTTAATGATTATTGAATATCTACATTTAACTTATCATTCAAGGTCATTTATCTGATATTAAAAGCTTTGACCCTATATTATATAAAAGAAGTATTATCTACCTGTAATTCATAAATGCATATAACCATTATAGCTGTATTAAAATAGCTTACCTGAAACCAGAGATATAGCCAAGATTCCAAATGTTACAAAAACATCATATTGGTAAAACATCTTCGTATTATTGAGTGATAAGAAAGCTACATTTATTTAGTGACGTCAAACTGTTCTTCCTCACTATGTTTATATTTGATATGATATCGACCGGCCGCTTAGTTTACTATATCTCTCTCCTACATAACAAACGGGTAATCCACAAATCAGGGGCGGTAACCCTAATCCAGTTTTTTTTCGGATGTGAAATGTTCAGTATAATTTTTTGTCTGTGTACATCAAACTTTACACACTTAAGACTTGCACATTTGCATGTGCAATTTATTGTACTTGTATTTTATACATGACAATTGATGTGTTTTTGATGACATCTGACCAATATAAAACACCACAGGCTATGTAAAATGACATTTACATGTAATAGAAAACTTATTAATTTACAAGACAGATATATCGTCCCGTGTTATATATAAATCAACATCCAGTTAATATTGGATAGAACTGTATTGATTTGAGCTTAAAATATCCTATGAATGAGAGCAAATTAACGCAAACTGACACCATCGTAATATCGATCCCGAAGTTATCAATGGAATGAAATTAATGTGTATAAATAACGATTATTGCTGAAATCTGTATACTAGAATTGATTTGCACTGAAAATTAACATTTTTTTGTGTTTTGCTTGAGATGCTACTAGTATTTGATATTATCGGTATATTTGAGCCAAATCATTATGCACCGTTAGGATTTGTCGATTTTTTTCTTTCGACAACAATGTTCTTTATGTAAACAGGTTGTATTTTGAATTTATGAATTAAAGACCTACATGTGCTAATAGGATTCCCTTTCGAAGTATATGAATTATATTTTCCTTTAGTGTTTGGTCGATAAATATTACACGAAGAGTCTGGCTTATTTTCTATTGGACCCTTAATTGGAAATCATCATACAAATATATTGAAATCTGCCGAATTAATAAATAAGTAATCCCATGTAATATCAAACGAAAGTACTATTTGCAAACTGTAACATATCAACTTTTTTTAATATTTGATGAAAAGTTTAAGTCAGTTGCTGCAAAAATGTATGATTGCCATAACCGTTTTGACCTATTGGTGTAATAAGTAGCAGGTAACCATGGTGTTAAAAGGAGTTCTCAAATATAAATATATCGGCAATATAAATGGAGCTAATGAAAAATTTGAACCCACCACACATTGAAATGGCTAATAAAGACACAACATTTGTGTTTTCTATGTTTAGATACCTTTGTCCAAAATATACAAATTATTTTAATCCATTATGATCATTTACAAATAAGAAATTTTGCATAAAATACATGGATTATTATGACAAAATGATAAAAGTCGCTATGCGAGCACAAAATAGAGATAGAAACAATTTTAATTTGTTTGTATGTGATTGAAAGTAGCGAACATGCAGTGAAGAAAACCTGTTTAAAAATTTTGGAAATATATTAGGACTGAGTTTACTATCTGTCAATATAGCCGAAAGAGCAGAACTAACCCAATACACAGTGGATGTTTTTTTTTATTGAAGTACAATCATTGTAGTGCTTAACAAGAATATCAAGTGATCCAAATTACCAGTTTATTATATCATAAATTCTGTCTATTTAAATACCTCAGCTAATTCTGTTCATTTCATAGATTTCGTAAATAGGCAAACATGTAACATACAATAAAATAGATATATAAACGATCTTGTATATGAACTAATATACAATCATGAAAAACTTCTTTGATAAATTAAACTGAAGTGAAAAAGCAGTAAAACAAGAATTTGCGTTCATAGGACTCCATGCCCCGCTCGCACTATCACATTTCCATGTTCAGCGAACTGTGAAATCTAGGTCTAACCCCCCAAATTGGCAATAGAGAATTAAATCTGCATTTCGTGCGTATATCAGCACTAGTCGCCATGTAATTAAGTAACCATCGGTGTGACCTCCGAAGATTGCCGTTGGTCATGTGACCCGATATAAATATGAATATAAATAGACCGACAAGCAGACAAGCGGTGCAATAGTACAAACACTATTTTCCAGGTCATAGATTAAAACAATATGTAAATCATACCTGTATATGTGGGCCGAATGATTCTTCCTGGTGGATCCTTTCTTTCACTTTTCTATTTTGACATTCTTTTCTTTTTATAAACTGAACATGTTGAGCACACGCGCAAACCATCTCCAACTTAAGTTCAAATAAAGGTTGCTTACATACGGACCCAAATGAGGTCGAATCATTGTCTTGTAAGACATTTATTGTCTCGCCTGCAACGAAAGTCGCAGACTGTGAGACACAGGGATTACAATCCGGCGCGGTGGTGGCGTAAACTATTTGTATTAAGCTTTATATTTCAGAGGCTATTAGACCTGGAGTCTTCATACCTTATATAGATATACCTTGTGTTACGAAGTTTTCGTCTGTCATATGTCCGTTGTCCTCATTGTCACTCATGGTTCAGCGACTGCTTGAAAAGACGTTATTTTTTTGTTGTGTGAATTTCTCACTTATTATGAGTAAAAGGATAATTATATTTGGTATGTAGGTTCCTTGCAATGTCTACATGTCCGTCAGACGGGATTAACCTGACCTCGACCTCAGTTTTTTGTGTTTTTGTTGGTTTTTCTAATACTATAAGCAATAGGCCAAATATATTTGGTGTATGGAATGATTGTAAGGTGTACATGTCTGTTTGGCAGGGTTCATCTTATCTTGACCTCATTTTCATGGTTCATTGGTTAAAGTATAGTTTTCCTGGTCAATTCTGTTTCTCGGATATCATAAGCAATAAGGTCAGATTTATTTGATGTATGGAATGATTGTAAGGTGTACATGTCTGTCCGGTAGGGTTCATCTGACCTTGGCCTATTGTACATAGTTCATTGGTCAATATTAAGTTTTCGTGGTTTGATCTGTTTCTTGTATACTATAAGCAATAGGTCAACTATATTTGGTGTATGTGATGATTGTAGGATGTAAATGTTTATCTGGTTTGGTTTATCTGACCTTGGTCTCATTTTCATGGATCATTGATAATGTTAAGTTTACTGTCATGCATGTACTTAAAACTCTATCTTTAGGACTATCAACATAAAATCATAAATTGTAAAGTAGGCGAGACATTTCAGCGTGGGCACTCTTGTCATATCGGCGATGTTTTGAGCTTATTTTTACAAAAAAACTTTTACAGTCGTCTGATTAATATATCATATTTCCTTATGTATTTAAATGCAAATCTGCAATGTGTTCACATGTCTTTTTTACATCTGGAATGTAATGAGTTATATTCACATTGGACATACAAAAAATGGTATTTTTTAAAATTGTGAACATGAAAATAACACGTCACAGATTTTGTGAGTTTGAAACGCTCTTCTGAATTTACTTTCCTTGGGAACGCTCAAACCTAAATATTTGAAAGCCACGGATGTGTAAATACGTAGAAATGCTAGGAGCTATATGACCAAAAAGGACATACAAAGAATAACCTTAAACTTGAAAGTCGTGTCATGTGATATATGATATTCAAAATCAATACAGAAGGTAGTCTCGACCATTCAGCCGCTCATATGTTAAGATTTTAAATATCTTGTATTTTTGAAACTCCTAAGTCCTATACAATATAACTTTTCTTACGGTCATGTCTGAACTTTTCTTTCCAAGACAAACATAGGCTATTCTTATGAAATAAGAAGATGTGGTATAATTGCCAACGAGACATCCAAATGACGTAGAAGTTAGCCACTATAGGTCACCGTACGTTAGAAAACGTAAAAGTACAACTCTTAAATGATTAGCTCAACTTATGGTGTATAATTTTACACCATTTCTATATACGGTAGATCTTTAGCAGGGATAGATTTCTAATTTTCTGGAATTTCCAATCATGGCCTTATGTGCCAAATAGTCAAAGGAATATTTTGTTTTCGCTTGATGGCAGATGTTTAGTATTCCAATACCGTAGCAAGGATATTATCCAGGTATTATTTATTTTTTCTCTTGATAGCAGATGTTTAGTATACCAATACCGTAGTAAGGATTTTATCCAGGTATTATTTATTTTTTCCCTTAATTGTTCATTTTACTCTATTCTTTTTGAATAATTTTATTTTTTTTTAATACGAGATGTCACTAATAGATATATAAAGAATATCATGGACCCATTAAATGGTTTTACATAAAAAACATATTATGTCCAGAGATAATCCAAGCAAAAATAAACCAGTACTCAAAGGGAGTTAATTCAATCACTACTAATAAAAGACGTGATACACAATAGATATTACTCAATGTTTTTCCACAGAATTGCTTGTATCAAAAAGTACCTTAACCATAGTACTAAAACGAGACTGTTTATTCCTTAAGCAGGAGACATTAGTGGGAATGAGTTTGCATTTGAAATGTTATTGCTTTAAATTCGACGGACTAGATCGGGCGTTAAAATTCGACGTTAAACATTGATTTTATACCATTCGTCTTTTTGCTAGTCTAGATTTTGACATATACATGTTAGATACGTAAGTCAACTTTATATGCATGCTAAGAATTATAATTGAATGAAAGATTGATTAATTTTGTGTGTTTAACGCCACTTTCAACACTTGGCTGTGTCATGGTGGCTGTTTTCTGTTCACACACACATACCAAAACCGAACAGATAACATGGCGGCTGAGTAATTCTTGAAAGCAACACGTGTACACGGAGAAATTAACAGAACACGATTTTACTTATTTCTACCTCCGCCATATTGGGATCGTGGTAACTGCAGTTACCATGATCAGTTTAACACCAGTGCTATTGGCGGAAGAAGCCGAATTGCCCAGAGAACCGACCTTCGACATGAACGCTAGCAAACCTAATCAATTAAAAGCACCTGTCAACGAACGGGGATTCGAACTCACAACCTCAGTGTTGACTGGCAAGTGATCACTATAGAACGATAAACTCTTTAGACTACTCGGCCAACGAGGCCCCAGAGTTATGACGGCAATCCCCTATCATATACGAATTGCTGTATTTTCTTCTTCTTCAATTTTTAACGCTATAAAACAATTTGAACTCAACCGAGTACTCAGATTCAAATCAAAATGATATAGTCAATACAATGATAACAATATTATGGGACAAATACGTCAATCTATGAATTATGCATTTATCTATTTGTCCAAGTTAAAAAATACTATTTGTGGCAATCGAATGAGGTATTTTGAGTCGACAGTCAAACACAGAGACCTGTCCATCAGTTCGTACTGAGGTCGGCAAGACGATGACGCAAGACAGCAAAAGAAATGGCTATATCTGAATATATGTGTAGGTTTCTATCGTTATTGTGCGGTTCATCTAACTTGAAAGGGGTTTTCCCTATGCAAAAATCACAATTTGACAAATATTAGAGAGAAAAAACATATTTAATTTCCCCGTAGATGTAAACTTTAAAAAAAAACGGCATGGATTTTTTTTGTCGAAGACTAAAAAGGAAGAATAACACAATTAAGACAGCAATCAAACAACACAACAAGGCAAAAATGTTATGTCTTGGGGTAAACAAAAACACCGAGCAATACCCACTGTATACATTACAAAATTCCACTTTAACTTATTCCTTTTTTTATTACATTTTTCACCTTTTTCATATTTATATATTGCAGAGCATGCCAATATTTATATTTGTGTTTTGATCAATAAGTGCATTATTTGTGTTCTAGGCGACAGATTTGTAAAAGCAATTTTGCTTGTTTCTGAATACTAGATATTTCTCTCAAGTGTATTGTATTGTTATGTGATGATTTATCTGTATAAATATTGTTTAAACTAAATGATAAACAGCTGGTGTAAGCCTTGTATTGAATCGCTATAAATATTTCAAAATTGGATAGTGAAATTTATTCAAGTTTATCATCCAGTAAATTGGAATTCGAGTTATCCTGCTCGTTTCATAGAAACAACTAAAATACACTCTAGTTTCACATGTAACTGTATTTCAAATGTTTATTCATTGGATTGATTTGCTGTCCTATATGTATTTTCTGTTGTTTTGCTGTAATGTATATATTTCCCGTTATTTTGCTGTCCTATATGTATTTTCTGTTGTTTTGCTGTCCTACTTGTATTTTCCGTTGTTTTGCTGTCCTATGTGAATTTTCTAATATTTGGAAGTCCTACATGTATTTTCCGTTGTTTTGCCGTCCTACATGTATTTTCCGTTGTTTTGCCGTCCTACATGTATTTTCCGATGTTTCCGATGTTTTGCTGTCCTACATGTATTTTCCGATGTTTTGCTGTCCTACATGTATTTTCCGTTGTTTTGCTGCCCTATATGTGTATTTTCCGTTGTTTTGCTGTCCTACATGTATTTTCCGATGTTTTGCTGCCCTATACGTGTAGTTTCCGTTGTTTTGCTGTCCTACGTGTATTTTCCGTTGTTTTGCTGTCCTACATGTATTTTCCGATGTTTTGCTGCCCTATACGTGTAGTTTCCGTTGTTTTGCTGTCCTATGTGTAAATTCCATTATTTTGAGGTCGTACATTAATTTTCCGTTGATTTGCTGTCCTACGTGGATTTTCCGTTATTTTGCTGTCCTACATGTATTTTCTGTTGTTTTGCTGTCCTATGTGGATTTTCTGTTGTTTTGCTGTCCTACGTGGATTTTCCGTTATTTGAAGTCCTACATGTATATTCCGTTATTTTGAAGTCCTACATGTATTTTCCGTTATTTGAAGTCCTACATGTATATTTTCCGTTGTTTTACTGTTCTACATGTATTTTCCGTTGTCTTTCAAATCAATGTTCTGTGTAAAACGTTTATCATCACTACTGCAACCTAGAAAAACATCTTGCTTCATTTTTCCCTCAAAAAGAATACTTTATTGGCAGGATAGTTATCTGATTTGCAATCATATCACATATGATAATAATGAAACTTAGTAATTTGTTTAGCTTTGTGGGTTTGAAATCGATATAGCCAAAATAGCCATGAGAACACAGAAACGTTTCTTTCCCACCAATATAGAACCGATACCATATTTGCATATAGTTATTTCTGTAATATAGTGATCTGATTGATATTTTATTCTGGGAAAACATAAATATTTATCAGTGGAAATTGTATTTCAACTAGCTTTCAATAATACAACGAGTTCACTTAGATCGGTACTTTGTGTCTTTCGTCTTTTTGTTTATTTTCATATGTGTTTCGTGTCGATCTGAAGAGTCGAGCCTTTTTCCAACAGATTTTTACAGTTTATTTGTCCTTATTTTGTGGAATAGTTTTCCTGATTCCTTTAGAACAGTTTCTGACAGAAGCGGTTCTACCCTAGAACAGGCTTGGGCAGTTTAATTTAGCACAGAATCTAACAATTATAACCTTGAATAGTGTTGGAAAGTTCTACCCATGAACTGATTCTGGTAGTTTTATCTTTAGAATAGTCTTGGTCAGCAATTACCATATATATATTTAACTTCCTTTCTTTCCAAAAGGGAAGAATTATCCAAATCTATTCTACGGTAGTTTAACTCTCGTGAATCGACTAAGAAGAGAAAAATTATAGCCACAGACACAAACTCAGGGAATTGCATGCACTCGAAATGGATCGAATCCACATTCAGCCAAAATGTCATAATCGGTTTAAAATCAGACTTAAATTAATTACTTAGCAAGGCAGTGAAACATATATTTTTAACACTTCAGTTATCACAATATTTTAGACTAGAATTTTACTTTTTATTTTAATTTTTGTAATTAGAATTTGCCATTTGATAAGGGACTTTCCGTTTTGAATTTTCCTTGAAGTTCGATATTTTTGTTATTTAATTTTTAGTATACTCTTGAATAGAAATCTACTCATAATTAATGTCACTAATTTATGGAATATGTAAATTTCCTTTGTTGTATAATTCTTATTTATACTTAGCACATATTTTATTTCTACAAAGCCCCTCGCTCTAAATTTCATAGTACATGTATATACCTTTCCATAGACTAACCGTTACTACTGTAAAGTTTTATCGTTACTTTTTGATTTTGATATTGAGTAGAAATTACCCACCTCTCGCCTCTTTCTAAACTCTTTTTAAAGTTCAATAGGCAGATTTTTGCCAAAATTTGCTTATATATATTTATGTAATGTATTATCACTTGTGTATTGATATATCAATTACTTATTCCAGGCCGCAATACAAGTTATACCTGCTTGTGGTTCCTCTATTGATGTAGAAAGCAACCCTTCCCATCTAATTTTAGATTTAAGATTTTCATACCATTTTTTTTAAATAACCATGCAGTTGTTCCCGTTTAGACCAAACTTATGCATTTCTCTCATTAGCCGAGATGCCAAACAATGTCAAAGGCTTTCCTTGCATCCATTAGAGCCACATATAGTGGTGATTTCGTCTTAATTGCTTCGATTATAAGTCCAGTTAAAATTAATCTGCAATAATAGGCATTTCTCCAGAAGTAAATCCTTTTTGTATTTATTTTGATTCTTAGTTACAGAAGTCATTAGTGTTATTTGATAAATGAGTTTTCTCGACTACTTTTCCTACTGTACTAGTAATACTACTTCATTTGAACTTTGGTGGATATTTGTCTCAGTGGCAATCATACCACATCTCCTTATTTTTATAGTAATGTTCCGATATGAGTTCGGATCAAGTTTTGGTTTTCCATTTTTTTAAAACAGGACAAGCAATGCCACCTTTCAATAAAGTTGGAATAAGTAAATATTTAAGTAAAAAAATAGAATTTACGAAAAGGGTCAATATATAGTTATCATAATAGGTCCACCATATTTCAAGTGTTCAGCTGCTATATTTTCTTCATCTGCAGATTTATTATTTTTCATAGATGCTAAAATATCTTTCATTTTATCTTCTGTTACAGTACAGGTGAAATATTTTCTAGAAATATTTTCTATTTTATTTTCAGAAAATGTTTTCGTTAAATGGTTTATATCATTTTTCATCAAATTAAAGTTTCCTTTGTCAAAGTTTTCAGAGTCCATAGGAGTCGCCAAGTCTTGAAAATATTTCGCCCATGCATCACGGACCAAGTCCAGAATTTGTAGTATTTGCTGGGTCTCGTTGTTTTCTTATTGACATCATTTCCTTCATGGTGTTCCGTAATTTTCTGACACTTATTAATTCTTAAGCTTGTCTCAAGTTGTCTTTGCATTGATCTAAGCAGAAATGTATATACACATGTGTATATCAACTTCCAAGCCAGGACCGAAGCTCATAAATTCGGCAAACGTAGGACTTCGGGAAAGTTCGGAGAGCCGACAACCTTGCTTCGGAAGTTGATGTGTATATACATATGTTTAATATTTTGAAATAAAATGTTATTCTTATCGGTTATTCTACCAGCGGCTTTCATATTACAAAATGATCTCTACTTATCTTAACTGTCCCTTAACTTTATTTTAATTCTGGAGTCCAGGGCTTTTTCTTCAACTTTTTATTACTAAATCTGATCCATTGGTTATAAATTACAAAGGCGTGACAGAGATTAGCACGGCGGTGGTTTACTTACCTTGATTAAATCAGACTTTCCCTCCAGTAGAAAACAATGTTTTGAATCTGATAAACTTGAAAATATTTGCTATGAAATTTATATAAATGATGCCAAATGGCTTATTATGGGAGCATACACACCTCCATCCATGAAAAATAATGACTTTATTGATAATTTTACAAAATCACTAGATAAATGTTTTGTGTCATATGAAAATATTATTATTTTTGGTGACCTTAATTTTGATATGTTGTCTGCTGAAAAATCTCAGACTTTACATGATATATGTGATATTTTCAACTTGTCACAACTGGTTAAAGGTCCAACATGTTTTAAAAAGGGTTGTAACCGATCCCTTGTGGATGTTATTATTACAAGTAAAAAGAATTTGTGTTTTAAAACAACAAATAGTCCAAATGGTGTTAGTGACTGTCACAATATTATTTCTACAGTTGTGAAAGGGAATTTACCTGCACAAAAATGCAGGGACGTAACATATAGAAGTTACAAAACTTTTGATATTGACAAATTTACAAATGATTTACAGAAAATAAAGATTTCAGAAAACTGTACTGAGAAAGATTTAAATAGTATTCATGATGATTATGAAAAAGACTTTAAAAATATATTAAATAAACATGCACCTGTCAAATCTAGGTGTCAAAGAAGAAAACCACTGCCATGTATGAATAAAGAACTGAGAGGGGCCATATATAGAAAACAAATGCTTTATTCACAATATACTAAAAACCGGAGTGACAAAAATTGGGAGAAATTTAGAAAACAAAGAAATTTGGTAACTAAGATAAAGAGAAAATCAATAAAAGTATACTTTTTAGAACGTTGCTCTGGTGGGTCAAAATCATGCGAGTTTTGGAAAACAGTCAAACCATTTTTCTCAAAAAAGGGGAACTGTGGAGAACAAAAAATCTTATTGTGTGAAAATGACAAAATTGTAAATAGTCCAAATGAAGTTTCAAATGTTTTTAATAATTTTTTCTCCACAGTAGCAGACAAAATTGGAGCAGATGTGGTATATGATCCCTCAAATCACCCAAGTATAAAAGAAATTTTGAGTAACAGAAAGCATGTTTCTGACTTTGAATTTAAGAAAGTATCTAACGAAAATGTCAATAAAATCTTGAATAAAATAAACATCAAGAAGGCCACAGGAGCTGATGGTATTCCAGCAAAAATAGTAAAAAATTGTAAATCTTATATTGCACCACAGCTGACAACTCTTGTAAATTTGTCAATTGAAAATAACTGTTTCCCTGATAAACTTAAAGAAGCCCAAGTGACCCCCCTTCATAAAAAGAGTGACCCATTATTAAAAACAAACTATAGACCAGTTAGTGTCTTACCCATATTTTCTAAAATCTTTGAAAAAATATATGAAATTCAACTAACTGAATACTTTGATAAAATATTTAATCCTTTTTTGTGTGCGTTTAGACGTGGACATGGATGTCAGACCACACTTCTCAGAGTGTTAGAAGATTGGCGAGAAGCTCTTGATAAAAACCAGTACATTGCAGCGGTATTAATGGATCTTTCTAAGGCTTTTGACTGCCTGCCTCACAATATCTTGCTAGATAAATCATCAGCATATGGTTTATCCCCCCATGCAGTTGCTTTTTTAAAGTCCTATTTATCTAATCGTAAACAACAAATTAAAGTCAACAATGTTCTGAGTGGTTGGGCTGACATCCATAAAGGCGTACCACAGGGTTCTATACTAGGGCCATTGTTGTTTAACATATTTATAAATGATACTTTTCTTTTTGTTAAAAATTGTAGTTTATATAACTATGCAGATGACAATACTTTGTCTTTCTGTACTCCAGATTTTGATTAATTAATTTCAACTTTGGAATCTGAGTCAAAAATACTTATTGAGTGGTTCCGGGTGAATAAAATGCAAGCAAATCCCGACAAGTTTGAAGTTTTGGCTGTTGGCAAAAAGACCTTTGAAAAAAACCCATCTATACATATTCAAAACTCGAACCTTACATGTGAAAAAACAGTAAAATTATTAGGCATTGAAATTGACTATCAGTTAAATATTGATGTTCATATCAGCTCAATCTGTAGGAGGGCATCACAGCAATTAAATGTTTTAAAACGTTTGGGCTCAGTTTTGGATAGACTTAGTAAACTTACTATTTTTCATACCTTTATTCTTAGTAATTTTAATTTTTGTCCTTTGGCATGGCATTTTTGCACAGAGAAAATTTCCAAAAAATTAGAAAAGGTGCAGGAAAGAGCACTCCGTTTTGTATATGAGGATTTTACCAGCCCCTACGAGGACCTCTTACTTAAAGCTAAGGTGCCCTCCTTACAGATTAGACGGATTAGAACAATGGCTAGAAACTTTTAAGATTATAAATAATATAGCTCCTGTGTGCTTACAAAATTTGGTGAGTGTCAAAAAATCTAAGTATTCTTTCAGGTATGTAAATATTCTGGATGTTCCACAGGTAAAGTCAACCCGTTATGGTAAAAAATCTTTCAAATTTGCTGCCGCTACTTTATGGAACAGCCTTCCAAACCATTTCAGGACTGAAAATAGTTTTTCACATTTTAAAAGTCTTGTTCAGTCCTGGAACGGTTTGGAATGTCGCTGTTCTGCTTGCAGATAATTCTTGAGATGTTTATTATTTATGTTGCTTTTGGTTGCTCTGGTCTAGCATGTTTTATTTCATTTTAAATTTGTTGCTAAATTTTTATTGCATGCTATGTATTTAAAGTGAGATTTAACTTCGTATAACAGGTTGTTTTATATGTCAAATTAGACTGTTTTTATGTTATGTATATGTTTTTATATTCGGTCAAAAGCTCCTTAGAGCTTGTGTTTTGTCTTTTTAACTTATGCCGAATCAAAAATAAAGTTTTCTTATCTTATCTTATCGTGAAATCGGAATAAGGAGCCCGAATTTGTTTTGCTGTTTACAATAGTTCAATAACGACCTTCACCTTTTAAAACGTGGATTGAAACAAAAAATATTGGTTGAAAGAAAAAGATACTCTATCGATATTTTGTATTCTATGGAGGAACCTATGGTATCTTGCTCAAGTGGTTATATAGTGGAATTCAGCACTGCGAAATTCACTCTCAGAACAGTTGTCTCTGGTAAGAATCTGATATCCAACTACATAATTTTTTTCTTTTTTGGGATTCAGAGACTAAACATGAGCTATTTTCCGATTTAGCATCTGATTTCATCAACATTCATGTTTCACGGGTTGTTCCAGGTTTGGCTAGAGGCCAAGAAAAATATATGTTTCCTGTTTCAATACTGAAGGATTTGTCTATGAGACAATTCTTACAAATCTGTTGTGTTGTAGTGTCTAAAGAGTAAAGTAAAGATGGAAAATAATTGAAATTTAAGTCTTTATGTTTAACAGGTAAGGGATAACCTGCCAAATGGGGAATAGTTTCCCAAATGAGTAATCCTGTTTAAAGAATCAATTTGGAGGTAGTTTTTCTGAATGAAGTCAAATGTTAAAAGTGTTTACTGCTGGAAATTACACCATTTCATGTTCATGTCTGTATTTCATTTAAAAACACATTAGCCACTGGACGTTAAGCAACCATCAATCATTTGATAAAAAAGTGAGCCAATCGGTCATTCATTAACTTATAATTACATTACATGTATGTTTCACGAGAATTAGTTAGTTTGATTGGCTAACAACAAACGCTCGTCATTCAAAAATTAACCTTCATATCAAAATGAAATGTTACATTCATGATGACACGTGCTTCCACAAAAAAGTGCACAGGTAAATAAGGAAAAACTTGATAAAACATTTTTGTCATGGTCTTATTAGCATAAAAATGTAATTATAAGAAATGAATGCTTCTTTTTTGTAATTTTATTGGGGTGTAAAAGTGTTAATCGTGCACATATTTTCAGAATGAAGCCCTTCCGCGCTTCATACTAAATGTGCTTCGGTCAACATTTTTACACCCCAATAAAATTACAAAAAGAAGCATTAATTCCTTAGTTACAAAATTCTTCTCTTCTGAAACTTATGTGCCAGTTTGAACCAAACAATCATCATTTGAGTTTCTACATGTAGTTACATGTACATGTACCGCCTCAGTGGTCTCATGGTAGCGTGTACATGTTTGCTTGCCATTTGTCATCATACGATGTGCATAAATTATCTGTCCATTTATATTTATGTTTATATTGGGTTATATGTATATGACTAACAAATAAGGGGAACACAGTATTCATAATGTCACCTAGTACTATAAGTATATAAGTAAAGAATTTTGATATAAAAAAACTATATACATTCTTACAGGCAAACAGTATTAATGATACATGTTGACCTGATATGTTATAAGCCTCCAACCTTGTATCTGCAACTTGCTTAACTATTTTATTTGTTAATCTGTGACTGGATTGCTGTAAACCTTCCAGAGTATAATCTGGATTGCTGTAAAAGTTCCAGAGTATAATCTTCAACTATTAAGCTATTCAAATGGTAAAAAAAGTTTGAAAAATTGAAAATCAGATTTTTGAAAAAGCCACTAACTGACACTGTCTATATAAAATTGTGGGTATGTGGCATGATTACCTTTGAGACAATTATCCACCAAAGTTCAAATGAAGTGGGTGTAAGGAATTATAGGCAACCTTAGTCTTCAACAATGAAAAAAGCTCATACCGTATAGTCGGCTATAAAAGGCCCCGACATGAAAAATATGAAATAATTCAATTGTGAAAAGTAACAACCTAATCTATACCAAAACAATTTACGAATAACAAATATGACAGACATGAACCAACGACAACCATTGAACTCCTGACTTGGGACAGGCACATACAGAATGTGGTGGGTTAAACTAGTTTGCTGGCGCTAAACGTGCCCCCTAAACTGGGACAGTGGTGTAACAGTACAACATAAGAACAAACTAAATGAAAATCAGTTGAAAAGGGCTTATCTCCTCAGATCGATACAAAGCTGAAAACATCTAATGAAAACACAGACTGGACATGGCAGCGTATATATCTTACAACATAAAAGACACTATGTAAAGATCTGAGAGTACTCACAGTTACTGAGAGCTAGTTCAAAGTCAATAATAACTAATAAAAAAATCATGTATACATCTAAGACTAAAATATCAATCAGTACACATCCGACATCCAATGGATTTAGTGAAAAGACGTCAATAACAGTTAGAAAAAAAACATGACCTTGTGCAATGCCAAAATATAGGTATTGACAGATTGTAGTACAGGTGAATGTGCACATATGTGTATAACAATAATATTTAGTATGGCTTTAATTTACTGATAACAAAATCAATATTTATACCAATAAAGACAATATTAAAAGATCTAATTACAGTGTTGAATTGGTAACCTTTTAGAATAATTTTACTTCACACACATGACATGTTTAAAGGATTGATAAGTTTACCTGGATTTATCTAAATTTCTGGAGTCTGTAAACAACATTCCCGTAAAAACTAGGATGTGTTATTCCATATGAAATAAGTTTAATACAGGTTCAGCCAAACTTGCAAACCAAATTTGTGTATCTATGTTTGAATGAAGTATTTATTAAAAGGCAACTTTGTAATTAAATGAATTAAAATTTAAACAAAAGGGGAACCAAGCAATTGCTTATAATTTTATGATGCATGGCCTCATTAGGATTTTGCTTAAATTAATTACTGTTGATTTGCTTTTTATTCATTTATGTTCATGCCATTGTACCATTTGATCAATGCTTAAATTAGAGAGACAATCAAATAACAAAATTACCTTCAATTTATATATATTCATGTACCAGTTGACTAGTTAATTACATGATAAACAGTTGACTTGGATGACAATTATGAGAATCTCAAGTTACAAATGAGATGTAATGTTTTGACAACTGATCATTATGGAAATTAATTAACCTGTGAAAGTTTAAATTACTCAATCATCTACAAATGTACAGTAACAAGATCAAAAGGAAAATAAACATATATGTGTGAAGTTCTCCTGATTTAAACTCCTCATAGAATGAGAGACAATGCAGCAGACACAGGGTAAACTATTTGTATAAAGTTTTTATATTTCTTAAAGTAGAAGACCTGGATAATTAATATCTTGCATACAGGTGCCTTATGTAAGAAGTTTCAATCTACCGTATATCTTTTGTTGGTCTGATTTTCTTGGTTCAGCAATTGCTTGATAAAACATTTTTTTTGTCACATGATTTTTCAGTAATTAACATTAATAGGAAAACTATATTTGGTACATAGAATCATTGCAAGTTATACATTTCAGTTGAGTAGAGTTCACCTGACCTTGACCTCATTTCATGGATCAGAGATCAGCGCTAGGTTTGGTCTGTTTATGAGATACAATAGCAATTGGTCATCTTATTTTGAATGGAATGATTGCTATATGCACATGTGGGTCTAGCAGTGTTTATCTGTCATTTAACCTCATTTTCATTTTCATGAATCATTGATAATGTTAAGTTTTTTGATTGACTGTATATATATATTAAACTCTTGATCATGAAGATACTTGAACATAACAACCATGATCAATAAAGTTTTTGAAACATTTCATTGTGTGCACTCTTGTTTATATCACTTGTTTAGTTACTTTAATCCAAAATAACTAAAATTCAACTATTGAAAATATGTTGTATTTGTGAAACTTGGTAGGTCAAATAAAATGGTATGTGTTTAAGGTTTCCAAACCAGGCCTATTTTGGATGCAAACCCTAAGGTTTAAATGAGGATTTGCTGTGCAGGATGACTTACATGTACATGTATCTACAAATGTAGAAAAAAATGAATTGCATGTACATGTAGAATAATAAATTTTTTTAGAGCTCAGTACTTGAATGAAAAAATTGTACACATTTACATTATTTAAGTAAGCTTTTGTGAATCATGATGTTTTACTGTGACTTGACTGTTAGTGTTGCTCTCCACCTATTGCAACTTATTTAAAATTCTGACCAAATAGCAATTTGTTTTATAAAACCAAACTGTTCAACTCGTCTGAAATTTGAACAAACTGCTGTAGAAAACCACAGTCAAGTAGTGAAAGTGCAAGGTTATAAAATAAAGCATACTTACAATCCTAAAAGACTTTGAAACCACTTCAATAATATTATAAAAAATCAGTCTAACAATTTGTACAAATATTCTTGTAATTGTCATGCAAAAGGTGATAGGTAGTAATTTTGAATTGCTATAAAAATGTCCAAACTAAGCTTTCATACAATTTTTCTTCGAAAAGTCTCCTGTATTCATAAGAATCAGACATCATTTGAATTAAAACATCTTATATGTCTGTCTGTTTGTCCATCCGTCAGTCCGGCAAATCAGTTTTCCACACTTTTTTCTTCCTGCTTAAAGATATTGATTTGATATTTGGTGTATTGTTTTATCATGACAAGTTACAGATCAAGTTCAAATTATGTTCTGGTCTGATGATTTTGTGCAGAGTAATGGTCCTTTGACTTAGAAAACTCACTAAAATAAAAATCAGTTTTCCGTACTTTTTTTGTGATTCTTGAAGATATCGATTGGATAATTAATATATAGTTTTATTATGACAAGTTACAGTTCAAGTTTGAATTTTGTTCCGGTCTGATGATTTTGTGCAGAATATTATGGTCCTTGGACTTAGAAAATTCACTCAAAGAATCAGTTTTCCGCACTTTTTTCCGTCATGCTTGAAGATATTGATTTGAAAATTGGTATATAGTTTTATCATGACAAGTTACAGATCAAGTTTGAATTTTGATCCGGTCTGATGATTTTGTGCAGAGTTATGGTTCTTGGACTTAAATAGTCAGTTTTCAACACTTTTTTTTCGTCATGCTTGAAGATATTGACTTGATATTTGTTATATAGTTTACACCATGACAAGTTATAGATCAAGTTAGAATTTTGTTCCATTACAATGAATTTTTAACCGGTAGGGGACTATGTATTGCCATGCAATACTCACAGAATGCTTGTTAACAATGTATTGTAATTTCACATATATTTTACTGAATATAAGATGTTTTAATTCAAATGATGTCTGATTCTTATGACTATAGAACATTTTCGAAAGAAAAATTGTATGAAAGCTTAGTTTGGACATTTTTATAGCAATTCAAAATTACTACCTATCACCTTTAGCATGTTTAGCATGACAATTACAAGAATATTTGTATGTACAAATTGTAAGTCAGAACTTTGAATAAGTTGCAAAGGTGGAGAGCAACACTAACAGCCAAGTCACAGTAATACAGTACAATATTGATTATTCAATAATAAAACATGTCAGATTTGGGTTTGATTTTTAACAAGGTAAACAGTATGTTTAACATTCCTACTTATGAACAAATCAATTTCTCCATGTACTGATATGTTCACTGTTTTAAGAGTGATTTGATGCTGACAAATGTTAGAATTATTTACCTACATCTTTATAACATGGAGAAGTTACATTGTACATCTCCCTGTCTTAAATCTAAATCAGAGGTTAAGGAATTCTTGGCAGCGATAATTTTTGGCGTTGAAATTTATTACTAGCATGACTAGCCTACATACATACATGTATCTGGTTATCAAATTCTGTAAATAGCTAGTCCTTTGTGTCAGTTATTTTTCACAATCTAGCCACTGCAGTTGTATCAAAAACCTAGTTAACAAATTTCAGCTTTCTCACCTACTTGCCCAAAACATTTTTTAACCATTTTCAATAACGCCTTTAAGATTTATAAGTAATGACCTGCATCATTTCCACTGGTCATGTGTAAATGCTTGTGTAATGATAACATGCAACTTCAATGCTGCAGATTTTCTTGTAGTTATTTTAGCCTGAGTCATGATTAGTCAGCCACTGGTGGACTAACCAGTAACTCACAACCAACCCACAAAATTTAAGGCATGTTTAAAGTAATGGAATTGTCAAATGAGATACTTTGGGACTTTTTAAAAAAAATTGTTGATCATAATTTTTTATTCACCTACAAATGAAAGTCACAACTTCAAAATTGAAGATACCTTTCAAGAAATCTTAAAAAATCATGATGAATTACAAATAATGTTTAAACACTATCTGTAGTGAAGTACAGTACAACTATAACAGTAGTTGGGTATTACAAATTTGTTAAGAAATTTTCCCACCATTTAAATTCTTTGAAGAATATGAATGACATTATATATATAGGTGTGTTATAGTGCAGAACAACAAAGGAATGTTGATTCAGAATCACACATGCTCCTATAGCTAGGCCCATCAGAACTTAAAATGATACAACTATATCCCTCATACAAAGAATCGTGACATTTCCGCATTGTTTGTCCACAAAAAAGGAAAACCTAAAAACATGAAAAGATAAACCACTTTCACAGTGGTTTCAGACAACTTATATCTTCTATACATATATGGCTTAGAAACTTGATTACAGTCATTTAATTTAACAAAGGGTAAGTCTTGTAAGGTTAGTTTATAGTAATATAAATATATATAAAATGTATATATATATTTTTCTGGGTTATAAATATTTGTTGAATTTAATCTTTTTTGAGATTACAAATTTTATGTTTTTTTGTTTGGATTTGCCTCACTGCATCAAAAGTTGTAGAAGGTGAGACTTAGGCTAAAATAAAAAAAAAATGTAATAAGGGTTTCCCTCAAAATTCCCTGCCTATATATAGATACCCTATTTTTCATGCCTCAAATTGTCTACAGTAAAGTTTATAGTAGAAATTTTTAAAGTGTATTGTGATCAAATTTCCTGTCTCCTTTATATTCAAGGTATATCTACCTATATTCATTTCTTATTTTGAAGAAACCCTAAACACACATACTTTATTGTTTGGCCTTATCAGTTTCTGGAGTTTATTGTTTGGCCTTATCAGTTTCTGGAGACAGAACCATTTTAATTACTTTAGATATTATTCATACTTACTGGTAGGTTAACCAAAAATTGCATGACGTATTTAAGCCAATTTCTCAGTAATAATGTGTAACAGATCAACTAAACACGGGTGGCCTTGGGTTGTTTTCTGCTCTTTGGTCGGATTGTTGTCTGATTGATACATACCCCGTTTCCATTCTCTATTCTACTCCTTGAAATGTGGATTTGCTGTAACAAGTATAGATATATCATAGTCTTAACTCATCTCTGTATTAGGCCTGTTCCTCAGTAACTATGCATATTAGTTCATGTACATGACTGCATGTAAAACACGCACACAAGTCGATAAACACTTGAACATTTATTGATACATTGTATGAGAATTCATTGCAAGGAATATTTGTTCAACTGACAAAGCTATATTGCTTTGGTGCGATTGTCACAGTGACACTTCAGGGTAAGGATATGCCTTCATAAATAAGTATTGTTACTGTATAGGTTTCTGTAAGTTTAACCCTCATCACTTGAGATCAATAACCTGGAAAGCCAAAAACCTTTTAAATAAATTAATAGATATAACAACGATTATTAATGGCCATTTTCCTTTGAACATTATGATAATTAAACTTGATTATAAAGCTGGAAGTGTTTGTCAATTAGAGTAACACATTGTTTTGTATTAAACTTCTCACCATTGCTATCATACTTCCCAACAAGGGAAATAATCCATATTCAATTGTAATTTTAAAATCAGATTGAGGCTCTTTGAAGTGAGTTTCTAGAAAGTTCTATACAAAAAGATGATTCATTGTTGCAGACAGCATGCTTTCTGCATTATCCTTTATTGTCACTTTGTGAAATCTCAAGAGGTTAAACTATTTACATTTATAAGATAAATCTCCTGACATTCTAGGAAAATTACAAAAATGTTATATTTATGAGGTTGTCATCTGCATATGGTTGTAAATTACCAGATGTAAGGATATCAGCATTTCAGTGGATATTATATAATTAGCTTTGAGAGATACTGGACCGAAAGTCCACAACTAAGTTTTATATTATACTGACCATTCTAGATCTTTGTTCAATATGTTATTAGCAGAAACTTGATAAATAAACGTACTACTTATTTAAATATAAAGATTTTAATCATACAGTATTTTTACATTTTAAAATTTGTTTTGATGTACTTAACAATGTCTAAAGATGTGCATAATTTAGGTCGTTTGTTTTCTTTAGGTTTTTGTGAAATGCTCTTATGTACATGTCCTTGAGTCTTACAATTATTTACCCCATATAAAGTTACATTTCCTTCTTTACCTGTCTCATTCATAATTATAGATGTGTACCCTACTTTAAAAGTTTGATTATATAATTGTTTGTTAGCATGTCCTACATACATGTATACTTCCTTGTCCAGTGGCAAATATCTCATTCCTGTTTTGGACAAGAAGAAATTAAACAAAACATTAAATATAAAGTAAGTACTGTAAAGTGTGTTGACCCAAATGGAGGGTGGGGAAGAACATGTATTGGTACATTTACATCCTGGTAAGCACACAGCACTTACATATGTACGTAGAAGATTTCAGGTTTTTAAAATAAGTATTTTCTTAGATAATCCTGTATTTAATGTGATTTATCATTGTTTACATGTCTTTTTGCAGTAGTTCTCTCTGATTTGTATTTGGACATGTAATGTTGATGTGACTGTTACATCATCAATGACACACAGGCTGACCTCACATTCTGCTCCATCAAAAGATTTTCAGTCCATAGAGGACTCTGACTGGGAAAAGTATTAAACTCTATAAAGTTCTTATGTCCCAAATTAGGGTCATAGACACTTTTGACTCGTGCATATATATTTTACAAGATTCCCATGAAACATCTTCAGTTTATGACTTCTTTTATTGAAATTTAACAATTTTCTGTCTTTTTTATCTCACCTGTGAACAAAGTTGCTGAATGCGAGACATAAGGAGTACTATATGTTTGTGTTCGTATTATGTTAGGGTTATGTCTGCGTCGTCCTCCGAAGACATATTGGTTATCAGACATATAACTTGAGTATAAGTGTATGGATCTCTATTAAGTTTTAGCACAAGGTTCCATACCACAATAGGACAGTTGGGATTGATTTTGGGGGTTATTGTTGTAGCTGTTTTGTAATTAGGGACCAAAAACAAGCATTTTTCTGGTTCGCAGACAATAACTTGGTTCACAGACACTTGAGTATAAGTTTTTGAATCTCTATGAAATTTTAGCACAAAGTTCCATAACACAATATGAGGGTTGGGATTGATTTTGGGGGTTATTGTTTTGTCTGTTTTGTAATTATGGACCAAAAAGGGGCCAAAAAACAAGCATTTTTCTGGTTCACAGACATTAACTTGAGTATAAGGGTTTGGATCTCTATGAAATTTTAGCACAAGGTTCCATACCACAATAGGAAGGTTGGGATTGATTTTTGGGGTTAGTGTTGTAGCTGTTTAGTGATAAGGGTCCAAAAAGGGTCTAAAAACAAGCATTTTTCTTGTTTCAGGACAATAACTTGTGTATAAGAGCATGTATCTCTATGAAATTTTACCACAAGGTTTCATACTTCAACAGGAAGGTTGGGATTGATTTTGGAGATCATGGCCCAAACCGTTTTAGACTTAGGGGCTGAAAAGGGGCCAAAAAACTAGGATTTTCTGGTTTCTGGACAATAACTTGAGTATAAATCTATGGATTGCTATTTAATTGTGCTACAAGGTATTATACCATGATAGGAAGGTTGGGATTGATTTTAGGGGTTATGACCCTAACAATTTAGGAAAAAGGGGCTAAAACAATACTTTTTGTAATACTTTGTATAATTTGCTTATTTCTTGACAAATTTCAATGGGATTTTAATTCAAAGTCTTGAATTGTTGGGGTTCTTTAATATTATGCTGAATCTAATCAGGTATTTAGAATTTTGATTTTGGGCCCTGATCTTATTGAGGTCCAAAGGGTCCAAAATTAAACTTTGTTTGATTTCATCAAAAGTCGAATTATTGGTGTTTGATATGCTGAATCTAACCGTGTATTTAGATTTTTGATTTTGGGCACAGTATTCAAGTTGATCCAAATTAAGGTCCACATTAAACTTTGTTTGATTTCATCAAAAATTGAATTATTGGTGTTCTTTGATATGCTCAATTCAACAGTTTTTTAGATGTTTGATTTTTGGCCTGATTTTCAAAGTTGGTTCAAATTGGGGTCCAAAATTAAAGTTTGTTTGATTTCATAAAAAATTGAATTATTGGTGTTCTTTGATATGCCCAATTCAATCTAACAGTGTATTTAGATTTTTGACTTTGTGTCCTGTTTTCAAACTGGTCCACATGAAGGTCCAAAGTATCTAACATTAAACTTAGTTTGATTATAACAAAAATTTAATTCTTGTGGTTCTTTGATATGCTGAATCTAGGCATATAATTAGATTTTTGATTTTGGGCAGTTTTCAAGTTGGTCCAAATTGGGGTCCAAAATTAAGATTTGTTTGATTTCATCAAAAATTAAATTCTTAGGGTTCTATGATATGCTGAATCTGACCATGTATTTAGATTTGGGATATTGGACCATAATAAGTAAAAGTCCAATTTTAAATTTTTCAGTTCTTTGACCATATTTATTCTGTGTCAGAAACCTATGATGTGTCAAATATTTAATCACAATCCAAATTCAGAGCTGTATCAAGCTTGAATATAGTGTCCATACTTGCCCCAACTGTTCAGGGTTTGACCTTTGCGGTCTATCAAGTTGTTCTTGCAGAGAATTTTTTACCTTAGATCTCCTTTTATGGATAGATATTATGAATCATGTTTTGATGTGGAGCAGAAATAGTATAATTGTAGTATGATTACTTTCCCTGTACTGTAGTCTGGGAATAATGACAAACTAGAAATTTGCCTGACCCATGTAATTCTACCTGTGATTTTAGAAAGTAATTTGCTGATCGGATAATTGTCTTCACAAGTCTTCATTTGATGAAATATCAATGAGATCATATGATTACTGTAAACCAATGTCAGTTACAGATGAAATCATATACCCAGCCTAGGGTAATGACACCATATAGGCAAGTAGGTAGTAAAAGTCATTTGATCTGCAATAATGGTAATTGAAAATGAATAAATAATGATAGTGTTGTTTTTGCAATAAAATATTTGAAGTACAATGAAGGATTAGGATTGGAGTTGTGATTGGATTGTAGATACAATTTCAGACATTGTCATTTGTAATGGTAAGAGCACTAGTTCTACAAGTTTGTAGTAAATTTCTTTTAGAGGCAGGTTTAAGAGGGCAAGGGGGCTGCCCCCCTTATGGAGCTTCATATATGATAAATGCATAGACTTTTTACAAGTATCACTCCAAATGTTTAAAACCTGGATCCACACCTGTGTGTCTTTGCAATTGGTTTTTATATGACTGCAAAAAAATTTTGTGGTTGTATATTGGTATGATGTTGGCGTCGTTGTCGTCGTCGTCGTCGTCCGAAGACACATTGGTTTTCGCACTCTAACTTTAGTTTAAGTTAATGGATTTTTTAGAAATTTGACCATAAGGTTAAATACCACAAAAGGAAGGTTGGGATTGATTTTGGGGGTTATGGTACCAACAGTTAAGGAATAAGGGGCCAAAAAGGGGCCAAAAATAAGCATTTTCTAGTTTCCAGACAATAACTCTGGAACGGTGTATGGATCTCTCTGAAATTATACTACAAGTTTCCATACCACAAAAGGATGGTTAGGATTTGCTTTGGGGGGTTATGGCTCAAACCGTTTAGGAATTAGGGGCAAAAAAGGGGGAAAAACAAGGTTGTCCTGGTTAATGGACAAATACTTTAGTACAAAACATAATTTAAAGCAGTGTAAGGGAGATAAATCAAATACATCATTGAAATTATCTCCCTTACACTGCTTTTAAATTATGTATAAAGTAATGGTTAATGAACAATAAAGATAATTTAAAACAGTGTAAGGGAGGTAATCCAAATACAACGTTTTGGTTACTTCCCTTACACTGCTTTTAAATTATGTTTAAAGAAATGCATATTTATAAAGGAAGACCAGTAAAAATATCTGCAAATGTTGCATCTTTTTTTTTTACAAAAAAATCCATATGAAAGATTTGACACTATATTTTTAATTCTATTATAAAATAGATTAAGTTAGCACTATGGTAAATTTAAATGGGTAATTATGGTTGCCAACTCCATTGGAAATTTGAATTGAGATTATGACCATATCTTGAGGGAAAGAATTTTTTGGGGGAAAAAAGAGGGGGGGGGGGGATAAAAAGAAATTGTGGGGGGTCAATTTTTTCTCATTTCTGATTTCAGAAATTAAAAAGAATTATTCTTCAAATATTATTTTTTTTTCAAATTTCAAATATTGAAAAATTTCAAGAAGTAATCTTTAATTGCACAGTATGGCGCATTAGATTTGTAAAATCTTTGATCACATTTATTTATTTGTTATGCCAAATCTAACAGTGTATTTAGATTTTTTATTTTGGGTCCAGTTTTCAAATTGGTCTACATTAAGGTCCAAAGGGTCCAAAATTTAACTTTGTTTGATTTTAGCAAAAATTGAATATATGAGGTTCTTTGATATGCTGAATCTAAACATGTATTTAGATTTTTATACGACCGCAAAAAAATTTTTGTGGTCGTATATTGGTATGACGTTGGCGTCGTCGTCGTCGTCGTCGGCGTCGTCGTCGTCGTCCGGCGTCGTCGTCGTCGTCCGGCGTCGTCGTCCGAATACACATTAGTTTTCGCACTCTAACTTTAGTTTAAGTGAATGGATCTCATTGAAATTTTACCATAAGGTTCAATACCACAAAAGGAAGGTGGGGATTGATTTTGGGGGTTATGGTACTAACAGTTAAGGAATTAGGGGCCAAAAGGGGCCAAAAATAAGCATTTTTGTAACTTCCAGACATAACTTGTGTGTAAGTGTATGGATCTCTCTGACATTGTACCACAAGGTTCCATATCACAAAGGGAATGCTGGGATTGATTTTGGGGGTAATTGTCTCCAAATTTTAGGAATTAGGGGCCAAAAAGGGGCAAAAAACAAGCATTTTTCTAGTTTCATGACAATAACTTGTTTGTAAGTGTATGGATTTTTATGAAATTGTACTACAAGGTTCCATATCACAAAGGGAATACTGGGATTGATTTTTGGGGTAATTTCCTCCAAATATTAGGAATTAGGGGCCAAAAAGGGGCAAAAAACAAGCATTTTTCTAGTTTCAGGACAATAACTTGTGTGTAAGTGTATGGATCTTTATGAAATTGTACTGCAAGGTTCCATATCACAAAGGGAAAGCTGGAATTGAGTTTGGGGGTAATTGCCCTAAACGTTTAGGAATTTGGGGCCAAAAAGGGGCCAAAAAACAAGCATTTTTCTAGTTTCCAGACAATAACTTGTGTTCAAGTGTATGAATCTCTCTGAAATTGTACTGCAAGGTACCATACCACAAAGGGAAAGCTGGGATTGAGTTTGGGGGCGATGAATCATAAGGGGGTTCAAAAAATTGGGGGGGGGGGATTTTTTTGTTCCTTTTTTTTCTTTAACATTTTCCATTTTAAATTGGTTATTTCTGATTTATATATAAAAGCAAATAATAATGATATGGTTTGAATAGGCATACATGTGAACCTCCCGACGGGAGTACAATAATCCCGTTTTCAGGGGTCTCCTCCCGACCTCCCGTTGAAAAAATCCCGTGTATGAAATTTTTCATGAATGAAAAATTTCTGCCCAACATAACATCTCAGGCATCTGGTGTAACTGACATTACCTGAAGTTATATCTTACCTGTAAATCAATTAACATGCATAATTATATGGCTTCACTTGTCAGCTTGGGTGTCAAACATACTGGTAAACAACGATTTTTACCTCAGGCTAACTGCCGTTGTGTAACAAAAACTGTGTATTTATTGGGTTACTTCCCTTGATTTATCCTGTTTTAAGTTACTTTCCTTTTAATAATGAAAATTTTTAAAAGAATATAAATAAAATATAAATTGAACAAATAATCATAAAAGGATGGTTATTAAATGATTTTAAATGTCTTAGGACAAATAAAAAAATAATAATTTGAAAATTATTTGAGGATTCTATACTTCCTTTTAAGGCTTAAATTGAAATTTATATAATAACTATGACCCTAACTTTACAGATAGAATGAATTTCTGAGTTTGCAAATAAAAACTATTTATAAAGATAAAAAAAAAAAATAAAAACTATTTGCAAGAGAAAAAAAAAAAAATAAAAACTATTTGCTGACAGCTAAACAAATGTTCTGGTTGCAATGATTGTTTTATAGAATATGAAGTAAAAAATTTAAAGAACATACTGGAAAAAAACAATGTTAGATTGAACATGTAGAATATAAAGATGGAGAAACTTTATAAGTACAAGGGTACTATAAACATAATAAATTGGTTGGAAAGTTGAAGAAAACACACTTTAAAAGACCATTTTTACAGCACACGGTTACATTTACAACAAAATTAATGTCGATTAAAAACCTCCTGATCTGAGTCCTAATCTCCTGACCAAAATTTCCCAATCTCCTGATCTGAGTTTCACAGTCCATCACATGTATGAATAGGTAAATTGAAAATTTTTAAGTTCTTAGACCACTTTCATTCTGTGTCAGAAACCTATGCTGTGTCAAATATTTAATTACAATCCAAATTCAGTGCTGTATCAAGCTTGAATGTTGTGTCCATACTTGCCCCAACTGTTCAGGGTTCGACCTCTGCGGTCGTATCAAGCTGCGCCCCAGCGGAGCATTTTATTGATTTTTGGCCCAGTTTTCAAGTTGGTCCAAATTGGGGTCATAAATTAAACTTTGTTTGATTTCAACAAAAATTGAATACATGAGGTTCTTTGATATGCTGAATCTAAACATGTATTTAGATTTTTTATTTGTGGGCCCCGCTATCAAATTGGTTCATATTGAGGTCAAAAGGGTCCAAAATTAAACTTTGTTTGATTTCATCAAAAATTGAATTATTGGGGTTCTTTGATATGCCAAATCTAACCGTGTTTTTAGATTTTTAATTTGGGTCCTGTTTTTTAAATTGGTCTTCATTGAGGTCCAAAGGGTCCAAAATTAAACTTAGTTTGATTTTAACAAAAATTGAATTATTGGGGTTCTTTGATATGCCAAATCTAACCGTGTTTTTAGATTTTTAATTTGGGTCCCGTTTTTTAAATTGGTCTTCATTGAGGTCCAAAGGGTCCAAAATTAAACTTAGTTTGATTTAACAAAAATTGAATTCTTGGGGTTCTTTGATATGCTTAATCTAAACATGTGTTTAGATTTTTGATTATGGGCCCAGTTTTCAAGTTGGTCCAAGTTGGGGTCCAAAATAAAACTTTTTTTTGATTTCAACAAAAATTGAATATATGGGGTTCTTTGATATGCTGAATCTAACCATGAATTTAGATTTTTTATTTGTGGGCCCCGCTATCAAATTGGTTCATATTGAGGTCAAAAGGGTCCAAAATTAAACTTTGTTTGATTTCATCAAAAATTGAATTATTGGGGTTCTTTGATATTCCAAATCTAACGGTGTATTTAGATTTTTAATTTTAAGTCCCATTTTTTAAATTGGTCTACATTAAGGTCCATAGGGTCCAAAATTAAACTTAGTTAGATTTTAGCAAAAATTGAATTCTTGGGGTTCTTTGATATGCTGAATCTAAACATGTGTTTAGATTTTTGATTATGGGCCCAGTTTTCAAGTTTGTCCAAGTTGGGGTCCAAAATTAAACTTTGTTTGATTTTAACAAAAATTGAATATGTGGGGTTCTTTGATATGCTGAATCTAACCATGTATTTTGATTTTGGACATTGGACCATAATAGGTAAATTAAAAAAATTCAAGTTCTTAGACCACATTCTTTCTGTGTCAGAAACCTATGCTGTGTCAAATATTTAATAACAATCAGAGTTCGCGAAAATGGTCGGTCCTGTCGGTCCTGTCGGTCAAAATGAGTCTCGGACCAGTATTTTGAAGGCTAGTGCCGGTCCGGATGACCGATGTAAAAACGGCCGTTGTAGTGCATATTTCGGCACTTTTTTACATCGGTTATTAGATGTACCGCAACTGTTTCCAATAAGTGTTTACATCGGTTATCAGATGTACCCACTGCCAATTTCCGGTACTGGGATACGGATTTATTATAAACAAACCAAAGCGGCGATCTACACGTGGCCTACTAAATTTGTTCATAGAGCCATCCCTGGCAAACAATTGGCGATTGAACCCTACAATGGAGCAAACAAATACTGTAACAGCCGAGAAAGAGATTCAGATGATGAAATGGATAGTGAAGATGACTTTAAATAAGAACAATCAGAAGACCTGAACTGGTCCTTCATTGTTAATTTGCCTGTGGGTGCGAAGAATAAATCTAATATTAATAAAGTTATTTTTCGATAAAATATGTTATTAATTTTATTTCAGGACAAAATTGACAGATTTTGTAGGACTGGCTAAAATTTTGTAGGACTGACAAATAATCATGCTTTGTCGGTCCCATGACCGACGGGTCAAAATAAGTTTTCGCGAACTCTGAAAAATCCAAATTCAGAGCTGTATCAAGGTTGAATGTTGTGTCCATACTTGCCCCAACTGTTCAGGGTTCGACCTCTGCGGTCGTATCAAGCTGCGCCCCAGGGAAGCATTTTATTTGTTTGTAGGAGCAGATAAACCATTTATGAATTTTGCCCAGCATTTCAGATAATATGCATCTGAAATTTCATTCACAGAATAGTCACAATAAGAAAAAAGAAAATGCTGTATATTTAAGCATGCAAAATAAAATTCATGGGAAAGAAAAACTTTCCTTTTTTAACATCAATAAGTTCCCAAAAAGGCTGGCAGACGTCATGACGTCAGAGCAATCTCAGACTAATTCAGGACCAGCTCTTGTAGTTGCTTTCAAACTAATTGTTTATACAACCCATTGATATCTACTTATGAAATTGCAAGGCTAAATTAGATAAACAATTAACAGGATATGATATCATACTTTCACAGATAAATATTGATTGCACAGTTTTCATTCATACATGTTTTAATTGAAGTCCTGTTGTTTTTGATAAGAGGATTATAGTTTTTATTGTTAATGCAATAATTTGTTTGTGTCTGTAGTGCATGAACTTAAAAGTGGATTTGATTTTATATTGATTTGTGATGTTCTGTTGATCATTTGATTCGACAAAAATAGCAAGTAAGGTTATGATATACATGTACACTTGTTAAAACTGTTGTTTAACGTAGGGATGGAAATATATGAGCAACAGTTGAGATCATACATGTGGGAGGGAGGTGCTGTACATTTGTACACATTGCTGCTGACACTTACATCTAACAATATTGAATTTATGTAAAAATATATTATCCAGTATAGTCAAGTACCAATATGTTTAATTAAGCACAGCCTGAGCTCAGGATCAAACATTGTCTTTTATTTGATTAATAAGTTCTTACCCAGCTTATAATGTTAATAAAACTAACACCTTGTCTGTTGTCTTTAAGTGATAAGCTTTCTATATACTGAAATCTAAAGTTAACAATTTATACATCTGATGATATCAGAATCAATAGTGAAGTTTCTTTTCTTAAGTAGTTACATCCACATGTCACCTGTCTATGACACATGTGGTGCTCATATGAATTCCATTTTCAAAGGGCTTGTGTCAAGTTGCTGTGTAGTTCTTAATGGTCATTGGTGTCTCCTTGCCAGTGTCAGCACTCCTCAAGTATGATCATTGGTGTCTCCTTGACTGTGTCATCACATCTCAAGTATGATCATTGTTGTCTCCTTGACTGTGTCATCACATCTCAAGTATGATCATTGGTGTCTCCTTGACTGTGTCATCACTTCTCAAGTATGAACATTGATGTCTCCTTGTCTGTGTCATCATATCTCAAGTATGATTATGGTGTCTCCTTGACTGTGTCAGCACTCTTCAAGTATGATTATTGGTGTCTCCTTGGCTGTGTCATCACATCTCGAGTATGATTATTGGTGTCTCCTTGACTGTGTCAGCACTCTTCAAGTATGATTATTGGTGTCTCCTTGGCTGTGTCATCACATCTCAAGTATGATTATGGTGTCTCCTTGACTGTGTCAGCACTCTTCAAGTATGATTATTGGTGTCTCCTTGGCTGTGTCATCACATCTCGAGTATGATTATGGTGTCTCCTTGACTGTGTCAGCACTCTTCAAGTATGATTATTGGTGTCTCCTTGGCTGTGTCATCACATCTCGAGTATGATTATTGGTGTCTCCTTGACTGTGTCAGCACTCTTCAAGTATGATTATTGGTGTCTCCTTGGCTGTGTCATCACATCTCGAGTATGATTATGGTGTCTCCTTGACTGTGTCAGCACTCTTCAAGTATGATTATTGGTGTCTCCTTGACTGTGTCAGCACTCCTCAAGTATGATCATTGGTGTCTCCTTGACTGTGTCATCACATCTCAAGTATGATCATTGGTGTCTCCTTGACTGTGTCATCACATCTCAAGTATGATCATTGGTGTATCCTTGGCTGTGTCATCACATCTCAAAAATGATCATTGGTGTCTCCTTGACTGTGTCAGCACTCCTCAAGTATGCTAATTGGTGTTTCCTTGGCTGTGTCATCACATCTCCAGTATGATCATTGGTGTCTCCTTGACAGTGTCATCACATCTCAAGTATGATCATTGGTGTCTCCTTGACTGTGTCATCACATCTCAAGTATGATCATTGGTGTCTTCTTGACAGTGTCATCACTTCTCAAGTATGATTATTGGTGTCTCCTTGACTGTGTCATCACATTTTAAGTATGGTCATTGGTGTCTCCTTGACGGTGTCATCACATCTCAAGTATGACCATTGGTGTCTTCTTGACAGTGTCATCACATCTCGAGTATGATCATTGGTGTCTCCTTGACTGTGTCATCACATCTCAAGTATGGTCATTGGTGTCTCCGTGACTGTGACATCACTTCTCAAGTATGATCATTGGGAGACCTCCTGAAAAATATTCTCATTTTGAACAGATTAGATGACATTTATTGTGGCAATATATATAATGGTTCCAAATAGATTCTATTGGAATCTATAGAAAATCATATTTTCATCTTTTTCTCTGATACTATATATGAAAGACAATCTGAGCCTAACTATCCAAGTATAATGTATCATTTATTGCATTGGGCGAAAAAAAAATTTGTAAGAGGCAAATCTTAATTCAGAATGTGCATGATGTGTGGATGGCCTTTTAAAAAAAAAGAAATTTTTTTTTTATTTCAGTTGGTCTTAAAACATTGTCACTAATATTAAATGTAGTCTTGATTTTGGATGGTTAATTTTTTAGTTTTTTCTCAGAATATGTACAGCCATTTTAAAACTGAATCAGACTTACAAGAACATAATTTATAGAGGTTATTTTATAAAAAAAATGATACATTTTGTTCTTATCAGTGGAAAAAATGACCACAAGAGGCAACTGTTGATTTTGATTTTTCTCCTCCTCTGAAACCAAAAGTCTAAATGTCTCAAAACTTGCCAGGAATGATGTTGGGGACCATCTAGCTACCTTTGTGGTATTTATGTTCAGGAGTCCATCTAGCTACCTTTGTGGTATTTATGTTCAGGAGTCCATCTAGCTACCTTTGTGTGTATTTATGTTCAGGAGTCCATCTAGCTACCTTTTATATTACCGCAAACAATATTTGCGGTCGTATATAGGTATCAGTTTGTCGTTGGCACCGATTTCAACCACTAAAGCGTCGTCCGAAGACATTTGGTTGCCGGACAATATTCAATAACTTTAGTTTAAGTGTATGGATCTCTATGAAATTTAATCAAAAGGTTCAATTACACAAAAGGAAGGTTGGGATAATTTTTGGGGGTGATGGTCCCAACTGTTTATGAATTCGGGGCCAAAAAGGGGCCAAAACAAGCATTTTTCTAGTTTCAGGACAATAACTTGTGTATAAGTATTTTGATTGCTCTGAAATTGTACCACAAGGTTCAATACCACAAGTAGAAGGTTGTGATTCAATTTTGGGGTAATTGCTCAAACTGTTAACCGTGTTAAAAAAAAAATTTTGTGGGGGGGGGGGGGGGGGGGAGACAATTTTTTTTCCCTCAAGATTTAAGAAATTGTCAATTTTCCAAAGAAAAAAATTGGGGGTCACAATTTATTTTGCTAATTCATTGTATATAGTCTCAAAACAGATTTACTAAGTATTGCACAACAGCAAGAAATCTTCTATTGAATATAGATTCAAATCATACAACCAATTTCAAGTTCTTTGACTACATTTATTCTGTGTCAGAAACCTATAATGTGTCAAATATTTATTTACAGTCCAAATTCAGACCTGTATCGAGCTTGAATATTGTGTCCATTTTTGCCCCAACTGTTCAGGGTTGGACCTCTGCGGTCGTATCCAGCTGTGCTTGGCGAAGCAGTTTATTGGTATTTATGTTTTGGAGACCATCTAGTTATCTTTGTGGTATTTATGTTTTAGAGACCATCTAGCTACCTTTGTGGTATTTATGTCCAGGAGACCATATAGCTACCTTTGTGGATATTTATGTTCAGGAGACCATCTAGTTACCTTTGTGGTATTTATGTCCAGGAGACCATCTAGTTACCTTTGTTGTATTTATGTTCAGGAGACCATCTAGTTACCTTTGTGGTATTTATGTCCAGGAGACCATCTAATTACCTTTGTGGTATTTACATGTATGTTCAGGAGACCGTCTAGCTATCTTTGTGGTATTTATGTTCAGGAGACCGTCTAGCTACCTTTGTGGTATTTATGTTCAGGAGACCGTCTAGCTACCTTTATGGTATTTATGTTCAGAAGACCATCTGGCTACCTTTATGGTATTTATGTTTTGGAGACTATCTTGTTATCTTTGTGGTATTTATGTTCAGGAGACCATCTGGCTACCTTGGTGGTATTTATTTTTTGGAGACCGTCCAGTTACCTTTGTGGTACTGTAAATTCAGAAATTATTGCGTGCATTTATTATTGCGATTTTTCAAGAATTGACAAGAATGCGAGTTTAATTATTGCGATTTTAGAAAAATCTACATACAGATCTATAGATTAGTTTTCAAATGCGAGTTCTTATTATTGCGATGCTCACCGAGTCGCATTATTCGCATTAATAAAAACCTCGCAATAATTTCTGAATTTACAGTATTTATGTTCAGGAGACCATCTGGCTACCTTTGTGGTATTTATGTTCAGGAGACCGTCTAGCTACCTTTGTGGTATGTATGTTTTGGAGACCATCTAGTTACCTTTGTGGTATTTATTTCAGGAGACCGTCTAGCTACCTTTGTGGTATTTATGTTTTGGAGACCATCTAACTACCTTTGTGCTTATTTTATTTGGGAAACTATCTAGCTACCTTCTTGGTATTTACTTTTGTATCTTGCCAACTATCTTTATCGACACATTATGTTTTATTTTACGGTACTACTGCATTTGTCTTTTGGTTACATGTAGATAATTCTAAACATGCATGACATATTTGCTGCTGGACATTATGAAAAAAAACAATAGCTATCTGTATCTGTATTATTGTCATTTTTATAGAATTACTGATTCAGAAATATTTCCTAATTGAATTCTGTGCATTTCATTGATTGATATTCTTAACTGTAGATGATGGATGTCATTGTTCACATAAGTTTGTCACTGTTGTTAAATTGATATCATATTGTTTTGCATACTCCAAATATGACAAATTTTTGTTTTGAAAGTGGTGTTTAGTAAAGTTAGCTACTCTTTGATGACATCCAGGAGAGTCACTTGTATATAAGAGGAAGGACTTATAAACAGGTATTACATGTAAGTACAGAGGAGACTTCCTGTTTCATATATTTTAGTGATATACAATGTAGGGATTTATGGTGTAAAATATTGAGTAAACAGAGATTTGATGTATACAAGCTCAATGATTTCTGTAACTTTTATGGTAGACAACTGATGCTACAAAAGTAAGAAGACTTAGATGTAAATTATTAGTGTGAGGTATTCCTTCTACATTGAATATAATAGTTATATTGATAATTACAGAATGTCTATAATGTTGGTAATCAAATTGATATTCAGAAATATTTTCTCAATGTTATTATTAAGAAGGATAGGATTAGCAAAGTTAAACTTGCATTCTAAATTTTGATTGCATTATTTGTATGCAGCATTTTTATGTCTCTACCGTAGCGGATGGGGTATTAAGTTTTACCCTTGTCTGTCTACATCTGTACGTCCCAAAATTGGTTTTCGTTCTCTAACTTTAGTTTGCCTCAACCAAATGTTATGAATCTTAAACACATTGCTTATTACCACAAAACACAGATCAAGTTTGAATTTTGGTGGCGTCACTTTTGCCATTCTAAAGTTATGCCCCTTCACAAATGGAAAAAATGCTGAATTTTTTTATTCCATTCTCTTAACTTAAGTTTGCCTCAACCAAATGTTACGAGACTTATACACAATGCTTATTACCACAAAACTCAGATCAAGTACGAATTTAGGGTCACTTTCACCGTTCTTGAGTTATGTCCCTTTATAATGTTATATGCAAGCGAGGCATCATCTGTGTACCATGGACACATTCCCCATTTATTTGAAATTAAAATATTTAATCTTGTATTTTTGTCAATTTGTTTACATTCGCAATAATAAATGCTCACAAACATATTTGAATTTACAGTATACTAATTATCAGATGCTGCTCTTGATTGGTGAGCATATATCCAAAGTTTCCTGAATTCATGTTTACTCAAATCCTGGTCTTGTACGTTAGGGGTCACATGGTCAATGGTGTAAGAGATAGCTGAACTATTTATTTTTATCAATGTTTGACAAAAATAGCTGAATACAGCAAAATTGTATTATGGCAAGTAAAATTGTTTCTGTCTAATGTTATGATACCTGCAGTCATAAATTTATTCCATATTATTTCATACTTGCTTTGATTTTAAATTTAAGTCGGTAATATTTATTTTTTGTTGATATATGTATGTTATTTGTCAAAAACTTCAATGCCAATACCATTTTCATATACTAATAAATAAAAATAAAAATACACCATACAATAAATAAAATGTAAGCTTGGATGTGATCTCTAGAAAAATAACAAAAAAGCAACCAAATTTTATGATATGTGTGTACACTCAGCATGTTTAGATACTCGAGCTTCATAGATAATATATCGAAAGTATTTTAAAAAATAGAACATCTTTTTGATGAAAGGGATATAATTTACCTATTATTGATCTAGAGGAAGGTGCAGGTGGGAATTATTGAATACATTATATCCTTGTATTACATAGAAAACATCAGTGATATAAGGAATATGATCTGGTCACACTTGAATAAACCTGATCAATCCACTCAAAAAGACATAAGCCCAGCAGGACACAATACCCATTTATCATTAGTGTGATTATAAGCTTTCTCTTACTTGGATATTGATTAATATAGATTATTGTGGTTGACTTGAACACAGGGGTATTTATCACTAGATTTTTTTATATATGCATTTTAGAAAACTTCAAGGAAATTATGGTAGGGTCTTTGGAAACAAAGAGATATTTTGTTATTTACACCATGCACTTGACATAACTGTTTATTGCTGTTCTTCATGTCAAAGTCACATGACATTTTTCTATAGATATGTACAATTATGTAAATACAGTTCCTCAAATATAGTAGAATATTTTTCAATTGTCCTTCCCACAAAAGATGTAAGAATACAATGATATGCATGATATAAGATAATTCTATTTAGATCTGCATTCATAGGCTTATGTAAGTATGAGGGAAACACTTTGCAGTTATGTTTGTCTGTTTAGTAGGAAAACATAATTATTATTTATAGAGTGAAATACCTGGCATTAGTAGGTTGATTATGTTAACATGAATGTATTTATAGACTTGGGTACTTTTAGATGTCCATTGTCCAGGTTCGGGATATTGAACAACTCTGTTTTTCTGGGTTGTAATTTCTACTTGAGATGACGTAGATGTTTGTTATACAATGTTATAGATCCTATTGGAGTTTTGAAGCTTTAGTATTTAAAAAAGAATACTGGAATTAAAGTTGAGTAATAATGTATCTATAAATAATAGATGTATGATTTGATATTTACACCATTGAATTTGTTTAACTGTCTTGAAGGTGCAATAAAAGGATATTAATTCTGAAAATGTGAGAGTTATTTGTTCTTCTAGATTAGTCCCAAGACAGTTTTCCTCTCACCCACCACAATATATCTGATGCATTGTCAAGTAAATTACTCGATAATTTGATTTTATTTCTTTCTATTATAAATGGTCATATCAATGTCAGTGTTGCCATTTATGGAATTTTTATTTTTATAATTTGTGTTTTGTTTACGCTACAGTGTATGATTGTTTTTGTTGATGATGAAAACAACCTAGAAAAAGTGTTGAAGGACATAACAACTGCTACATATATATATAATATATATTACAATGCAATATTTGAATGTAAGACGGTGTATGGCTCTTTTATTATTACAGGAATAAGAAACCAAAACTGTAAGTTTATATGTACTTCTGGATCTACATGTAATGATTATCTTATATGATTTTTTCAGTTATATTTATCAAGATAATTTTTTAGTACATACAACAATGTACATATCTTCTTGAGAAGAGTTTTGTCAAACCAGTCTTAACAGCTACAATTAGAGAATTTTTCTTATTGCCAAAACTATGTTTATAGTATTTTTCACTACCCTGAACCAGTTTTTACTGGACTAGTATAGAGCTAGTGGTAAAAGAAGATAATTTTTGTTGTTAAAACTTTCCTGAAGTAAGTCTTTTCTACTATAAAGTGTATTCTTTTGGAAATTGGATTATTGGACTGCTATTTGGATAAATAGGAAATTGTATCTGTCTTATGCAAAGTTATTGTACAATGAACTGGCTAGTATTTGTTCAATTAACAGGATGAAAAGCAATTATTGCCACTTGTACAGTCTTGATCTGCATTATGCCTTTAGAGATGTTGAAATTTATCAGTCCTGTCTATCCTACAAATCTGGATTTTTTTATAATATACATTCCTACAGAAAATGATACATAAGCGACAAGGACTGACAAACTCCAAATAGATTTCAACAACTCTGTGCCTTATAGATTTTTAACTCACCTGCTAACTTGGTGTCAGTCATCTGTTGTCAGTTTAATTTACAAAAATCTTTTCCTGTGAACCTACTGGGCCAAATATATCCATGTTTGGCAACAATCGTTCTTTCCTGGGGCTACTGGTTTGAAAATTATGTCATGTGATACCGCTTGCCAACATGGCTGTCAAGGCTAAAAATAGAACATAGGAGGTAAAATGCAAGTATTGTCTATTATTTTTCAAAACCATTATAGAGAAAACCTGACAGGGCAAAAATGTTCAGTATTTCAAGATTTACATATTGTCTATTTTGACCAAAACTGTCAGACAACGCTGTCATTTAAGGGCAATGACATTTTTACCAGATGACTCCTCATAGGAGTTATCACCCTTACATGAGGATTTTTACCCATTTTTACATTTTGATAAAAAAAAAACTAGATAGAAGATATAGAAATCCTGTCAACAGAAAAAATTATCTTCAACACAAGAAAAAAATCAGTTTTTAATCATGATTTACATGTATATTCTAATGCATACTGTTGCAGAGTGGTCATTGTTGAAGATGTGCATTGATGCAGATAAGCGACTGCACTGGCGCTTCAGGGCCTCTAGTTATCAAGATCTGCATTCATGCTGTAAATTAATTATATTATCAGACTGATAATGCTTTTTGTTCATTTGATATCAATATCAATATATTGATTATATGTTTCAATTTGTAAGAAAACTTTCTTGGAAATAGAAATAATGTAAAAAATTTGTGATATAAATGATTGATATTATTATCAAATGTAGCAAATGATGAAAACAACAGGCCATATAAGGAGTTTTCTGTAGAGTTAGTTTTATAATGTTTCTAACATATCTAATGACTACATTTGTCTCAGGAATACGCTGTGTGAAGCTAGACCTGAAAAGTTCAGAGGAACAAATTTTTATTTAATTTTGTTGATATTGTTACAATATCAACAAAATTAAATAAAATGCAGCATAGATTAACACTCATCAACTTAATAGATTAACACTTAAATTTAAGTCACTAATGTAAAGCAAGGTGGAACAGAATTTATTCATACATAAACAATTTATGCAAATACATTGTAAATTGAGAAACCCTCTGAGAATACCTCAGATACAGGTGCAAAAATCAGGATTTCCTAAGCCAAGAGTTAAAAAGTTGAAAATAGTAAAATCTTTTAAAGGATAAATATTGACTATTGTAACTATTTTCCTTTCCTTTCTAAACCTTAACAGACTTAACTATTACCGGTATGTTGAAGAAAATTTTAAATGAAAATGAGTAGACCTAGCTGTTTGCTCAAAAGCTTAGTTGGTGAAAAGATGTATAATTCAGAAAAATTTATTATGCCTAGGACTATCAGGAAAACACTGAATATTGGTGATTTACAATGCAAGAGCTTTGGATTTTATTGGTTTTTTGAATTTTGCAATAACTTGATCAATATGCAGAACATATAACCATCTTTAAAGTAACAAGTTACAAGCTTCTTAGGCAATTTTCATGATCCATAATGAAATTAATACGAAATTCATTTGCATGTATATTTCTAAAGGTTAGATTGTTGTTTCTGATTAACTATTAATCATTGTTCTTTACAAAGTAATCAAACCATTGATTTTTTCCCCCATAATGATTTTCTAATGGTATTGACTCACAAGTTAGTCTACTGGGTATCAAAGCAACAGATTACTGAATTAAAACTATAAGAAAAATATCAAATGATTTAATATTTGTTAATATCATTGACTCATTTTGTTATAATACATGAATATGCAGATTGCTACAGAGAGTTTTTTTTTGCATTTTATATACATTAAGAACCATTTAGTTTCAAATTTGACTGAACATTATATATACAAATCTTCAGTTGATAATTATGGTCTGACTTAAAAACTTGAATATATTTATTCAAATTAACCAGAATGGTATAGGTTTTGGTGGTAATAAATTTCTAATAGATTATATATTTCTATATATAATTTGGGGGCTGCTGCTGCCAAACAGTGTCCGTTCATTAACATAATGAAGGTCAAGTTCAATTTTCACGATTTAAGCTTCTCTCGTTTTTGAGTTATTGACTTTTTGAAGTCCAAATATATACTTATATGATTGAGTTATTACCCTTTGAACAGAAATTGTGATTTGCAAATATCATTTTCATTAGATAATAATCTATTTTTATTAAAGGATATATTTCATTACATTAGATTGTGTAGATAAAATTGTTGACATTGATAGATAAGTTGCAGATCTATATTAGTTTGTGTCACAAATGAAAGAAAAAATATTGGGAACTATTAATTATATATATAGAGTTTGATTACACTTACTGTTTTTAAGTAATTTTCACCTGTTAATAGATAACAAAACATCTAGTAAATATTTTATCACACAATTATAATGGGGTGACAGATTTATTTGAAAATTTTCTGTTTCCTAAGTGTTGGACAGTATAAATAAAGTTTGAAACTTACTGTTCATTATAAGACATTTTGAAGATATTTACAGATAAGTTTTATAGATTTTTAATAGATATTGTATTAATGATAAATGACATTTTGGATTTTTTTTATCTTTTCTTTTGTAATTATTTGAAGAATTTTGTGGTTGGTTTGTTTGTTATTCTGTATAAACTTATTTTCTGAATGCTATATATATATTTTTTTTGATGAAGCAAACTCCTTTAAAAACTAAGCTTAGTTTGTCTATTAAATAAACATATATTTAGATTTCTGATTTTGGGCCCAGTTTCAAGTTGGTCCAAATCAGGGTCCAAAATTATACTTTGTTTGATTTCAACATAAATTGAATATATATAGAGTTCTTTGAAAAGCTGAATCTAAACCTGTATTTATTTTCATTATTAACTAGAAACTACCCCATTGAGGTCCAAAGGGTCCTAAATTAAACTTATGTTTGATTTCATCAACAATTCAAAAATTGAATTCTTGGGGTTCTTTGATATGCTAATGATAACAATGTTATTAGATTTTGGATATTGGACCATAAAAGGTAAATTTCAAATCTCAAATTTTTCAGTTCTTTGACCACATTCATTTTGTGTCACAAACCTATACTGTGTCCAAATTCAGAGCTGTTTTAAGCTTAAATGTTGTGTCCATACTTGCTCAACTGTTCAGGGTTCGACCTCTGCAGGAAAATCTGGTTTGCTGTCACTCTGACAGCCTCTTATTATGATGTTTTATGATGGTTTATTTTCATTCAAGTTATATTTGAATTTCAGATATGTTAGCCTGGCATGGCGTTCTTCCGAACATCAACCCCTAAAGATGTTCCTGAACAGGTATCCCTGGTACGTCAATCAAGTGTATATCAGGTAAGCACCAGATGTTTAACTGTCATGTGACAGTTGTATTTGTAAATTGATACTGTGGAATGCAAAAATTCTGGATACAAACATATAGGAATTGTGTTGAACATTTGAATATGTGGCTTACGTATACCCACGAAATCTGAACATAATTTGTATCCCACCAATCTTAATGAATCCGCAGTATTTTTATTTAAGCTTTTTATGCCTGTGCTCCAGACGAAGAGGGCATTAAGTGTTACACTTGACTGTCCGTCCTACTGAAGGTCCCATTTTCGTTTCACACTTTAACTTTAGTTTGCCTCAAATTTTATGAAACTCATACACAATGTTAAGAACCAAAACTGGCAGACAGAGTTCGAATTTGGGCAGTGAGTCACTTACTGTTCTAGAGTTATGTCCCTTTATATTTTGGAAAATTGCTAATTTTTTGGTTTCCGCACTTTAACTTATGTTTGCCTCATGTAAATTCTATGAAACTCTCACACAATGCTGAGAACCAACACTTGCAGACAGAATTCAAATTTTGGGCAGTTAGTTACTTACCATTCTAGAGTTATACCTTTTATAATTTTGAAAATTGCTAATTTTTTTGTTTCTGCACTCTTACTAAAGTTTGCCTCATGTAAATTATATGAAACTCATACACAATGCATAGATGCCAACCATTACGGTTTTCCTGTAATTGTTACGAATTTTGAACCAAAATTACGGTGTTACGATTAACAGTCTGTTTGTTACGGATTTACGTTCATTATCGTGTAACATTTAGAGCTTGAATGGTTTGGACTGTTATTTTCCTTTGAGTTTATTGGGACTATCCCTAAGAATGACTGGGGTATATATATATGGTCGCCACTGGTCTTCATCCGATCGGCAGTAGAACCCTCGCCAAAGTGGGCATCCGTTTGGCTGTGCTGGATTTATCTAGTACGCAGCCACGTCCAGTCAGAATGAGGACGTTAAATCTGATGCCTCGTGTAGAGAGTGCCACGCTCTTAACACGTTAAGAACCCTTGCAACAACTCTTTGAGGGGTCCGTAGGTGGCGTGTTGCAATGCCAAATTTCTGTCCATATCCAATATACCCTCATTTTCCCGTGGTACAAATTTTCCCCCGACCTTCATCCAGGGCGGCCTCTGTTGTAAGACCTACCTATTTAATTTATTGTTTACTTGTTCTCGTCCTGAACATGCATGAAATATTTGCCACTGGATGTTTAGCAATCGGCAATCAATCGGGATTACCAGTACAAAACGACCTATATATTTCTTGTTTAATTTTGAATAATTAATGAATGAAACCAGTCATTGTTTTCAATTTTGCAATGTCTGATGGAACAATTTAAATTTCAATGCATAGAAAGAAAACTAGAAATCCGTACCATTATGCCTTTTGCAAATAATTATGAAAAGGATTTTCATTTGACGCGATGGTCAGTATTCCTCATTTGATCATCAACTTGAATCATAGTTCTGATAAATAAAGAAAACCATTTTGTCACTGAGAGTCACCCAAAAAGTGTGACTGAGGAATAGAAATATGGTCACTACAGGTTTTCTTCCATTAGGCAGTATTACTCTTGCCAAAGTGTGGCGTCCGTTTGGCTGTGGTGGATGTACAAGTACGCAGCCACATCCGGTTGGAATGGGGACGTTAATTCATATTCCTCTTGAAGAAAGAGTGCAACACACTCTTAAGAACCGTTGAAACAACTCTTTTTGAAATCCGTTGGTGGCCTGTTGCACTGCTAAAGTTCTGTCCCATATCCCATACACCCTCATTTTCCAGTGGCAGTGTCAATTTTCCCAACTCTCATCCTGGGCGACTTCTATTAATTAAATGACCTACCTTTTGTATTTGTTAGTAAAGTGTTCTTTTCCTGAACATGCATGAAATATTTGCCACTGGACGTTAAGCAACCAATAACCAAGCAATCATATTACTGGGTGCACAGTTGATTATGAAATGTTACGTAAATATTACTGAAAAAAGACACAAATTAAGGAAATTTTAATGCCTTTTTACTGATTGCACTCAAAGGGGTTGGCACCTTTGCACAATGCTAACAACCACAACACGAAGACAAGGGTTCAAATTGGGCAGTGAGTCATTTACGGTTATAGAGTTACTCCCACTTTTAACTTTAAAAATTGGAAAGCTTGAGTGGGGGCATTTGTGTCCTCAGACACATTCTTCTTTTATTATGCTAAGCCAAGAGGCATTAAGTGTTACTCTTGACTGTCTGTCCTTCCGTTTGTCCCATTTTCGTTTCTGCACTCTAACAAGTTTTACTCAATTAAATCTTATGAAACTCATACACAATGCTTACAACCACAACACGTAGACAGTGTTCGAATTTGGGCAGTGAGTCACTTACCGTTCTAGAGTATGGTAATTATTTTGAAAATTGCAATTTTTTTTGTTTCTGCAAAGCTTGAGCAGGTGCATTCGTATCCTCAGACACATTCTTCTTGTATCTTTCTTTTATTCTTTGTGATCTTTTGATTTATGTAACTAAGTCTGAAAATTCAAACAGCAAATCATATCCTTTCAAACAGCACAATTTGTAGTAAGATAGCTTGAATATGGAACTTTGCTCCTCATTTTTATTCATTGATGGTTTAATTACAATATTAACAATTTGAAAGTCATTGAAATTTGTATATTGTGTGTATTTTGTTGGGTACTTTATTTTGTGGTTTTAATGAACAAAGAAATCAACATATATTGTAACCCTATAATATTATATACTTTATGAATAACAGAATCTAATTTTTCTGTATTTTTGAATTTCTAAGCCTTTGGTGATATAATTGTTTATCAGATAACATAAAGATACATGTAGCATCCAGAAGTTAAAAAGGTAAATTAAATGATTAAGAGTATATTTTGTGTTAGAGTTGTCTCCATTTGTCTACTTTGATATAATTGTGCCATTGGTTTTCTCTTTTAAATTGTTATCCTGGGGTTTTAACAGCTTACGGTATGGTATCAGTTTTGCTCATTATTGCAGGCCATATAGTGACAAACAGAGGTCTCATCCTTGTCCTTGGTCTTTGATGGATAGTAATGTCTCATAAACAATCATACAACATCTGTATATTTTTATATACATGTAGGAATAGTTTAACAGTCATATAATTTGAAAGAATTTCATCATTTGGAAATGAGACCTAGTAATAATAGAATAATCAATTACTTTTTGACGATCTCAGTTTTGACGGGGGTTGATACATAATTTTCAGGTGGGTATGTACTGCAGGGGCATGAATTGAATACTGCTCGTTCATAGAGTCTATTGCATAAGTGTTCATATCATCTCTGACCTTGTGCATGAAATTATATGCGTTTGCGTTAAGTCTGCTTTTTGAAGGATCAACATTACATGCGTCATGTGACATTTTAATGACTTGGTAAATTTGCAAATTTGTCTAAGCTTGCAATCTAGTTTATACATATATTTATCTGAGTTGGTGATTTCCTGCTCCAGATTCTGATGTTTGATCCAAGAGCCTGCTATTTAAGTCAATCAATGTTTTCTGTTTCTGTGTGATGGCATCATAAAGAGCTTTCACTTCTCAATTTCTGTATTGGTGTAAGATTTTAACTTGTCAAATTTGAACAGTAGTTTCGTGACGGCTCCTTTGTGTCCAGCACGAACTGACTTCAGCTTTGAATCCATATCCAAAGGTTACCATTAAATGTTGTGGAATCTCAATAAATACTTTTTGGATTGCAAAATATATTGAATCGTTGTGATAGTTATGAAATCTATACAATAACGTCATACGTTACAATGTGCTTATTCAGAAGGATTTGCTTGCCCTTTCAAAATACCAATTGCAAAAAAAGTTTAACCAAAATGCAGTTTGAAACACCTTTACAAACTTATCAACTGGTAAAACATTCTAGCTCATTGCATCAGTGAAAGGTTGTTATTATGACGTCAGTGCAGTGAAATAAAAATAATCCTTACCAAATCCTGTTATTTAATGTCAAAATAATATTACCACTCACTTTGTTATAAGGAACACTTGTTTAAAAAGGTTTAGACTTGTATATGAAAACTTCTATCTTATTGACATTTTATAAGTTATTAGTTCTAAACATTGTTTTATTGGTCGAACATTTATTGCTTTGTTTTCTGTATTATACCTATCCAGCCAGAAAACAAAAATGTTGTCAAATCACTGTTGCTTCATTTTGAACACCTTTTTCAATACTATATATGGTATTATTAACAGGAAAATTTATTTAGGAAATTACTATCTAACTTGGAATTAAATACATTTTATTTCTCATGGAAGTTCTTAATTAAGTATGACATATGCAATCAGATTGTCCGAGATTTTCATTCTGAAGACTGGCTGTGGTTAAAGAAAGCTCATTACAAAGTATTACCCATTGATTTTAGTGTCTTAATGACATATCAGGGATTGGCAGACTGGGGCTTGAAAGAATTTTGATCAAGTTTACACATATGAAGTCCTCGTTTCTTTTCGTTTGTTAAATTGCATAAAGAAATCCAGTAATAATACGGTAGATCTGTAATGACTGTTGATTAAATAAGAAGTCAAGCTTATGGTTCTAAAGTCAAGGACTGATGGTTACTGAATACTTTGCTCATTTATAATATGCTAATGCAATAGACTTAATTGCTTTTTCTCAATCTATGACTCTAGAACTTTTGAAGTTGTACAACAATCACTTTTGCATTGTTGCATCAGACATTTTCTCTAATGATGTTAAAATTTTAGTTATGGAACATCTGATGGCCAGCAGTGGTGATGAAATAGCAATAGGTGTTCTTATTTACTGATGCTTGTCAAAAATTATTATTTAAAGGAACAAGATGAAAAACAGGGCTTATTATACCACCACTTATATCCCTCACAATCAAAGTTGGGGGTTATATAGGAATCACCGTGTCAGTCTGTTGGTCTGTCCATCCCTCTTGATTCTTGTCTGGCGCATAACTTTGAACCATTGAACTTAGGTTGATCAAACTTGGTAAACAGACACATTATGGATGGGGTGTGTGTATTATACCAAAGTCAGGTAGCTCTGACCGTGACTTTGACCTCTGATACCTATGATAGTAAAACCTTGTCCAATTCAATTCTGACGCATAACTTTTTTTACTGTTAAACTTTATTCATTCACAAATTAATGTCTAAAAAACAATGATGAATATTGTTGCATTTTGAAGAAAAATGAATGTATTTCATCTTTTGACATTGTATTTGAAAGAGCTAAAATTTACAACAAAAATGTTCCTTATTTTTAGCTCACCTGACCCAAAGAGCAATTCTCCTTACTTGGATTGTCGTCTGACAATGTCATTTTCATCCATGAAATTTAACAAAACATTTCTCCTCTGAAACTACTAGGCCAATTGAAAAAAAACTTGGCCACAATCATCATTTTCTAGTTTAAAAAATTTGTTCAATGATCTTGCTTTTCGACCAACATGGCTAAAAATGTAAAATTATACTTGAATAACAATGATTTGATAAAATTAATTTTTTTCAACAGGGTGTGCATGTAGTCATCATATATATGCATAAATACAGGTATCACCATATCAAATGCTCTGTGTACCATAAAATTCTCAAATTTTGAGATGTAAAAAACTCTTAAATAGAAAGTATTCAGGGAGTATACTGGTAATACTGATATACATTGCAAATGTTTAAAATGGTTTCCCCAACCTGTGTCCTTATTTGGTGAAGAAAAATATTCTGTTTTTGGAAAAATCTAAATTCAGCAGTCATGATTCTGTATTCTTGTTCTTCAGACCTTGTTAGGAGACAACAATGGACAGCTGTCAATCAAAATTGGATGATATATAGTGGAAATTTATCACTCATTTATATTCATTAAGATGTCTTTTTTGGCTGAACTGACAAGTTATTGGTGTTTGAATTAATTGGATGTAAATGTAATATTATATGACAATAAGATGATTTCAGATAACCTTAGGTATATTTACAATAAAAAAGTGTCTTTAATTGTCTAAAATAAGGATAAAATTGTCACCTAATGGAACATAGAAATGTTGATGTTTAAGAGCATGATATAAACTTCATTTACTTGAGATGGTGTTTTTTTAAATACATTTGAATAGATTTAATATAATTGACAGATGGCTTATTACATATATTCCAGTATTTTCGTCCTTATTTGTTGAATGCATTTAAATTACTTAAATGGCAGAGAATTTATTTGATTTGACCATATATCCTGAAATGTTTTCCATCACCCTGCAAGAGTAGACATTGTGGGGGACAACTGCTCTTGGCAGTGAAATACCTGCTAACAATGACTGGACTCATTTTGACCGTCTTATTGGTAACAATGACTGGACTCATTTTGACTGCCTTATTGGTAACAATGACTGAACTCATTTTGACTGCCTTATTGATTTTTATCGCGAGAAGTATTCACTAGAAAGTAGTAAGATACATTGTACTATATATACATTTTTGTATATACGCTTGCCTATCTGAACATTCTATTTTACTGGAAAATGAGAGGCCATTGAGATATTCCTTGATTCTCTGCAATTTCCGTGCCAAAATCATATTTCTTCTAATCAACTGACTTAACCTGTAGCAACTGCTACATTTCTTTCTTGTTGCTGTTGCTTGTATATCAAGTAAATAAACTGATCATAGATACCAGGCTCAAAACTTTGTACGCCAGAAACAGATTTTGTCTACAAAGCACTATCAGTGACGCTTGAATTAAAAAAGTTGAAAAGGTCAATAAAGTACAAAGTTGAAGAGCATTTAGGACCTAAAATTCGGAATTGTTTTTCCAAATGCTAAGGTAATATATTCCTTTGGTAGAAAATTTTGAGAACCTACTTATCTACTCTCGAAACACTGTCCTACTAATCCATTGACCTGTTACCTTCAAATAGGACAAGGTCATAGGTGTCACTAAATGCATCTGTCAAAAAAATATGTCTAGTTTGAATAAGCAGTGCCATTGGGTAAAATTGTTTCTGAAAAGGCAGACCATTGTAATTAGGATTTTCTATTAAGAACAAATTTTGAAAACTGTACAATTCTGTGTATTTTATTATTGATTATTGATTTATAGTGACAGAACTACCCATTCAATCATGCTACTAATGAAACTTGACATAAAAACTACAGGCATATCAAGTAAAACAACACTTGATTGTTAGTTACTTAATGTCCTGTGGCAAGTATTACATGCATGGTCAAGGCAAGAACAAATTAGACAAAAAAAATCATTAATCAAATAGGTAAATACACGTAAGTTGAGACAGGAGAAAGGGCATTGAATAATTATATAGGCTCATTTTTGGCCCTCCAATAATTTTATTTTTTAAATACGGTTACTTCAAATTTCCTCATAACATAGGGTATATGCAAAAAATCAAGAAATATAAATGAATAAGACAAGATTTGCTGTGTTATTGCATCTAAATTACATCATGATATGTGGATATTTCACTGAAATGAAGAAAATGCTAATTTTATGCAGTTTTCCATCCATATTTAAAACATTGGGCACAGCAATATGACAACACAATGATTTTAGAACAGCTTTCTTATATCTATTTAAATATTCCTTTCAAACATAAAGTTGTTATTTTAGTGTGCTCATACTTTTTTCATCCAAAATATACTCAAAAGTGTAATCACAACAGGACATTAAAGCTCAGAAACAGGTCAAAAGTTTACACAGTTGTAACCGGATGTTTAGAAACAGGCAAACAATAGTCAGGAATTATTTTTGAAAAGGGATAATCCTGACTATTTATTCTGTCTCCAACAGTTTATAAATGGGATTTCAAAAATTTATTTGGCAGCTATGGACAGGCTTATAATTAATTGAAATAGAATTGAATGATAAGGATAATCATTGTTGTCAGTCTAAAATGTCTTATTAAAGATATAAAATCAATGTCATCTATTTTTATACGACCGCAAAAATTAAAAATTTTTTGGTCGTATATTGGTATGACGTTGGCGTCGTCGTCGTCGTCGTCGTCGTCGTCGTCGTCGTCCGAAGACACATTGGTTTTCGCACTCTAACTTTAGTTTAAGTGAATGGATCTCCATGAAATTTCACCATAAGGTTCAATACCACAAAAGGAAGGTTGGGATTGATTTTGGGGGTTATGGTACCAACAGTTAAGGAATTAGGGGCCAAAAAGGGGCCAAAAATAAGCATTTTTGTAACTTTCAGACAATAACTTGTGTGTAAGTGTATGGATCTCTCTGACATTGTACCACAAGGTTCCATATCACAAAGGGAAGGCTGTAATTGATTTTGGGGGTAATTGCCTCAAAATTTTAGGAATTAGGGGCCAAAAAAGGGGCAAAAAACAAGCATTTTTCTAGTTTCATGACAATAACTTGTGTGTAAGTGTTTGGATATTTCTGAAATTGTACTACAAGGTTCCATATCACAAAGGGAAAGCTGGAATTGAGTTTGGGGGTAATTGCCCGAAACGTTTAGGAATTGGGGGCCAAAAAGGGGCCAAAAATAAGCATTTTTCTAGTTTCCAGACAATAACTTGTGTTCAAGTGTATGGATCTCTCTGAAATTGTACTGCAAGGTACCATACCACAAAGGGAAGGCTGGGATTGAGTTTGGGGGTGATGAATCATAAGGGGGTTCAAAAAATTGGGGGGGGGGGGATTTTTTTTTTTTTTTTTTTTCTTTTTTTCCTTTTTTTTTTCTTTTAAAATTTTCCATTTTAAGTTGGTTATTTCTGATTTATATTTAAAAGCAAATAATAATGATATGGTAGGAGATACACACCAAACAGGATGTGTAAATTATTATATAATAAGTATTGTGCAATAGCAAGAAATTTTCAATTGCACAGTATTGCACAATAGCAAGAAATCTTCAATTGCACAGTATTGCGCAATAGCAAGAAATCTTCAATTTAACAGTATTGCGCAATAGCAAGAAATATCCAATAGCACAATATTGCGCAATAGCAAGAAATTGTCAATTGTACAGTATTGCGCAATAGCAAGAAATATTCAATTGCACAGTATTGTGCAAAAGAAGATACTTCGTATAAATTGCTTATTTCTTGATCAATTTCAATGGGGTTTTATTCTTGAATTCTTGGGGTTCTTTAATATGCTGAATCTAACCGTGTATTAAGTTTTTGGATTTTGGGCCCCGTTTTTAAATTGGTCCACATTGAGGTCCAAAGGGTCCAAAATTAAACTTTTTTTTATTTCAACAAAAATTGAATATATGGGGTTCTTTGATATGCTGAATCTTACCATGTATTTAGATTTTTTATTTGTGGGCCCGCTATCAAATTGGTTCATATTGAGGTCAAAAGGGTCCAAAATTAAACTTTGTTTGATTTCATCAAAAATTGAATTATTGGGGTTCTTTGATATGCCAAATCTAACTGTGTTTTTAGATTTTTAATTTAGGGTCCCATTTTTTAAATTTGTCTACATTAAGGTCCAAAGGGTCCAAAATTAAACTTAGTTTGATTTTAACAAAAATTGAATTCTTCGGGTACTTTGATATGCTGAATCTAAACATGTGTTTAGATTTTTGATTATGGGATCAGTTTCAAGTTTGTCCAAGTTGGGGTCCAAAATTAAACTTTGTTTGATTTCAACAAAAATTGAATATATGGGGTTCTTTGATATGCTGAATCTAACCATGTATTTTGATTTTGGACATTGGACCATAATAGGTAAATTAAAAAAATTGAAGTTCTTAGACCACATTCTTTCTGTGTCAGAAACCTATGCTGTGTCAAATATTTAATCACAATCCAAATTCAGAGCTGTATCAAGCTTGAATGTTGTGTCCATACTTGCCCCAACTGTTCAGGGTTCGACCTCTGCGGTCGTATCAAGCTGCGCCCAGCGAAGCATTTTATTGTCCGATTGCCTGGTTATATTTTTTAACCTGAATATTAAAACACAATTAAAAAACATGTAGAAGACATGTGGGTCAAAAAATTAGGTAGTTTGTAAATTATCTTTTGATACAGCATACAGTTATAATGCTGTGACATCATCTCTAGACAACACTACAGCACTAATAACTATACCACACAGACTTAAACTCCTTAAGATATTAGAATACTAATAATCTCTAGACAACACTACAGTATTGATATAATCTCCAAAAATGCTACAGCACTGACAACTATACCACACTGATTTAAACTCCTTAAAATATTAGAATACTGATAATCTCTAGACAACACTACAGTACTGATATAATCTCCAGACAACACTATTTTTCTGATATAATCTCCAGACAACACTACAGTACTGATATAATCTCCAGACAACACTATTGTTCTGATATAATCTCTAGACAACACTACAGTACTGACAACTATACAACACTGAATTAAACTGCTTGAAATGATAAAACACTGACAGTCTGTAGACAACACTACAGTGCTGACAACTATACACCACTGACTTAAACTTCCTAAAATAATAGAACACTGACAATCTCTAGATAACATTATAGTACTGACATCTCATGACAACACTACAGTTCTGATATAATCTCCAGACAACACTACAGTACTGACAACTATACAACATTAACTTAAACTCATTAAAATAATAGAACACTGAAATCTCCAGACAACACTACAGCACTTACACAATCTCCAGACAACACTACAGCGCTTACATAATCTCCAGACAACACCATAGTACTGACATCTCCAGATACAACTACAATACTGACAACTTTACAACTTGGACTTACACTGCATGAAATTATAGAACATGACAATCTCTAGACAGCACTTTTGTACTGTACCTGGCAACACTACAACAATGACAGCTATACAACAGTTAGATAATGATATTTTTATTGTTGTTGATAAAAAATCCCGACATAAATTGCTGATTTACTGTAAATTCAGAAATTATTGCGTGCATTTATTATTGCGATTTTGTCATTTTAGACTAAAATGCGATTTTAATTTTTGCGATATTGAGAAAAATCCTATTTCATTCATATAAAAAATTTCAAAATGCGAGTTTAAATTATTGCGATTATAACCCTGTCGCATTTTTCGCAATAATAAAAACATCGCAATAATTTCTGAATTTACAGTATTTATTGTGGGCTACCAATTTTCAAGGATTTTGTGGGTATAGGTAACCACAAATGTAAATGTTCAACCAAGTACACATTTTCTTTAGGCTTCGGTGCAGAGTCTGCAGACTTTGGCAAAAACTACAAAATCAAATATCCTTAAAAATAAATAAAAAATAAATCCACAGAAAAGTAGAACTATTACTAATTTAGGACAGTTGTGCAACCCAGTAAACAGAGATTACTTACTGGTCATAATGTTCAGTGTAATGTCCATAACCCTAAGCACACACTGCCTTGCAAGTAGAAATAATCTGTTGACAAAATTGTCTACAGAATAATAGAGTATTTATCCAATGTTTGTTTTATTTTCCTTTGACGTTGTTTGTCCCATTGGTTATTCATGATCTTATATGTATATTTCAAACTTTGCATTCAGATGTTGCCTCAGAACTATTTTTATTTTACAACAATTCATCAGCAATTTAAGTGTTGATCTTTAGGGACGGAACTTTTATCTCTTTAGAATTGTAGGAGATTTATCGGGCTTAAAACTACTAATGCAATTTAATGGAACAGATCCAATTAATTATCAAGCCAATCCTTAATTACTCTAAAGAGGAATTACTATTTAAATATCTAGAAATCGAAATACATATTGAAATTCAAAGTGATTCTATATGTTTCTGATATTATACTGTTTCAAAATAATATCAGTGAAAATGTTTTCCATGTGGATTAACATTGAATATTTGGCATTATTACATCACTGAAAGCTGCTATACATATTTATGAAAATTCCAGAGTACCCTTTCAAAAGTGTGTCATGCTTTCTATTGGAAGTATTCTTCTATAGATTGCATTTGGTCTGGAATTAAAGGGACATTGATGGTTCCAGGATGATAATTTTAGTATACATGTACGTTACACTTGAAAGCATATCAATTGTTATAGGTTTTGTTAATATGTTTTGATTTACCTATAATTTATGGAATGGAAGTATTCATGAATGCAGGTTATTTTAAAACAGAGTAAGGACCTACCCTTCAGAATTGGCACCAATGGCTGGTAATTTTACTATGTTCTAATGCTTAGTTGTGTGATTAGTTTTATTTTTGAAGAGGTACTTATAGTGGGCCCTTAATAATTGATATGCAGTATCATTGCATCATAGTTATAGGCATTAAAATGAGTCTAACCCCTTTTGCTTTATTCCAGTGAAATGGAAATTTCCAAATTTTGTTTGAATCTGGTCATTTTAACTGGCATATTATGTTTGACCAAAGCTGATAATTGATGAGAAACTCTCCTATAATGACAATGCTTTAAGAATGGAAGTAAAGCTGACCTGTTGGAGTATAAGTAGTTGTGAAAGTCAATCTAACTTATAGCATCATATTCTTCAAGCTTGGAGGTCATTTTCTGTCATTGGTCCAAGTGTTGAGGTCAGTCTTGCTAATAGTGACATTACATGAAGGTAGTTCTTGCCTCTAATTATAGATTATTTATGTTTTTTTCAGACAAAGATAAATTTTCTCATCCTCGTCTTATGGAAGAGCAACAGAAATGTATCAAGTTTAAAAAAACAAATAATTTGTTAATTGCTTATTTACTTAAGGCAACATCAGTAACGTATGGCTTATGATGTCATCACTTTCTCTTTCTTCTTGTCTGCAAAAAACTGTCTTACTTGAGTAGCGCAAGGCAAAAACTTTTCATACTAAGATCAAAGGAAATTTTTCAGAATAAAGTTTTAAGTGAGCTTTCTTTTATTAGACCCACAAATAGGAGATGCAACATTTCTACTTAAAAAGGGCTGCAAAATATTCAAATTGACAAAGAATCCTCAACTGTAATTTTTATGGGCACTTCCTGGTCACAACACAAACTACATATCTATCTTGACACAGAAAACCTATAATCATACCATACCTTTAGATGATTGTAATAGCTTTTATCAAATAACTACATTTCAATAATGCCATATGAGACTCTTCTATTTTCATTTCCTTAATGTTTTATACATTTGGATTATATCCTAGTATAAGAATCATAATGCACCTGTATATAGTTAAAATAAAGTACAATTTCCCCCTTAAACAGAGACACGTAGATGTAAATTCTGACATAGGAAATAGGAAGGTTGACCTTTTCCTACTGCTAACAATTTCTGTACATGTGTAATTCTAGCTGACCTTTTCCTACTGCTAATATCTTGCGTTAATATGTAATTCTCTGACCTTTTCCTACTGCTAACATATTCTGTACATTTGTAATTCTAGTCTACCCTTTCTTGCTGCTAAAAATATCTTATGTATATGTTTAATTCTGACAGACCTTTTTCTACTGCTAACATCTTCCATACATGTGTAATTCTCTGACCTTTTGCTAATATTGATATATCTATTAACCACCATTTTATTGTTAAATAAAGGATTTGATTAATAGTTTCTATCGTTACTAATATGTTTGATTAATTTTTAAGCCTATCAGTCAGGATATTTACCACATTATTTGAAATTATTGCTTTTTATGGAAAACTTTATTGGAACCTTAAATGTCTTCCATGCATGTTTCCTATCAAAGTTTCCAGATCACAGATTTACTGCTGAAATAAATAGTGACAGACACCAGAATGCCATGAATTACATGTTTATTACATTTTGCACTTTTCCTATCATCGCCATTGTCCAACTCTGTTGTATTGACGTGTTGTTGATTCCATTGTATGGAGTTATATTTCATTTGCAATAGCTGGAATTTAATGTGACTTTGACCATTCTAAACAAAGAATTGAAATAGTTGCCTACGATACATTTCTCATTCTTAATAGAACAGTAAAGGTTACCTTTTATATCTAGGTGGTGTACTGGATTGGTCTACAAGAATTTGATGTAGTCTAAATAAGATGTTTGTTATAGGTTTATTATAAAGTAATATCATCATATGTTATTATTGATACTTTTACATCAATACTTGATTACTAGACTAGATAACACATGAGGTCTTTGTGTTTTACACAGAAACATAGTCATGGATAGTATACGTATATAGTCTCTTGGTATCCTTCTTCTATTGTGGCCGAATGGTTACATTCAAACACAGTTCAATTTCAGCTCCTCTTCAGGATTCTCGTTTTAAAACAAATTCAATGGTTGGTTGGGAAGGAAATGGAAAAAAAAGGTTAAGTTGCAGGATAAAAAAAAAATTTGTTCTCTATATCCCTGAACCTTTTGTTTATAGATGTGTCTATCATTCCATTCATTGTCCTCTATTATATTTTTACATCGCGATGACCTTGAGGTCAATCCGATGTATTGCTATCGCCTAGATTTCCATTATGTAAATTAGTTTTGGGTTTGTAACCGATCTATAAACATGATAAATATGCGCACATAAACGAGTGCAAAATAACATTCCTTATCGTTTGATATAAATACATCTCTTCAATGAATACCGATAAAAATATTTTTGTTTACAACATAAATTAATAATATGAAAATGTTTTGTAGTTAGATATATATATATAAGTAAAAAATCATTGATAATATCAATGCACACGTACCGAAAAATTGTGTTAAAGCATGCGGAAGAGTATCTCAAAGAACGTTTTGTGAAAATACCGTCAAGGACCGGTAACTCTGTAATTGTTTTTGCGGGAAAATATGAATGCCTACTCGTATCCAATCTTAGAAAAATCGAATTTTTACAGAAAAGTGTCCACCATGCACTTGCATTGCACTATTTTTAGAATAGTAGAAAAGAATGATATACAAATGGATTCAAATCATATATATATGTAACTGTTATTTTAATATAATATAAACAACAAATCAGTGTATACTGATTTGTATCACTACAATATAATAGTTATAACGGTGAAGTTGAATTTCCTGTCATTTATTCATCATCCACGCACGAACTTGTCTCAGAAAAAAATATATCTCTGTACATTAACCTCAGTTTCAGGTAAAGAGATATGTTGTTTTTTTCTGAGACAAGTGCTTTTGACCATCCTCAAGAACTTGTGGTCATCCGATGTTCAGTACTTCAGTACTTTGATTTTCAAATCTTATGTGTAGAGGTTATTTTTTGCAAGTCTAATGTGTAGAGGTTATTTTGTTGCAAGTCTTATGTGGAGTGGTTATTGTTTGCAGGTCTTGTGTGAAGAGATTATTTTGTTGCAAGTCTGATGTGTTGAGTTTATTTTATAGCAAGTCTATCTTATGTGTAGAGGTTATTTTGTTGCAGGTCTTATGTGTAGAAGTTATTTTGTTGCAGGTTTTATGTGTCGAGGTTATTTTGTTGCAAGTCTTATGTGGAGTGGTTATTGTTTGCAGGTCTTGTGTGAAGAGGTTATTTTGTTGCAAGTCTGATGTGTTGAGTTTATTTTATAGCAAGTCTATCTTATGTGTAGAGGTTATTTTGTTGCAGGTCTTATGTGTAGAAGTTATTTTGTTGCAGGTTTTATGTGTCGAGGTTATTTTGTTGCAAGTCTTATGTGGAGTGGTTATTGTTTGCAGGTCTTGTGTGAAGAGGTTATTTTGTTGCAAGTCTGATGTGTTGAGTTTATTTTATAGCAAGTCTATCTTATGTGTAGAGGTTATTTTGTTGTAGGTCTGATGTGTTGAGGTTATTTTATAGCAAGTCTGTCTTATGTGTAGAGGTTATTTTGTTGCAGGTCTTATGTGTATAGGTTATTGAATACTTAGCTGAAGTCAGGTCCAATTTTCAAACAAAAAAAGTTTAAAATTTTAATGTGTGATCTGTACTCCATTTTCATTGTAATATATTAGTACCATGTTTAGATGTGGATTAAGGTTAATTTGGAATTTTAATTAAAGGTTTAAACTTTTAGGTTCAAATGTAAAATAAGTTATGTGGATCTGGTTCCAGATGATATTATTCTCATCATTATTAGAAATTCATTCAAGGAGTCCATTTTCGAAATCCAAAATTGGGAACTGATTATATTGGCTTGTACAATGCCAGCAATTCTAGTCATTTGTTTGGTAAGAAAATAATATTATGTTATAGTTACTGAAAAGAAATTTTGGGACAGACTGACATTGTTTGAAACTTGTCAGTCCAAAATATAGTTGCATCAGTCCAAGCCTATAATCCTATTGAAAAATTCACTCCCTTTTGTCAGACGGACAGACATTGTAACATCACCATGACTGATATTTTCAATTTTTATCATTTGAATGATCCTGACTGACACTTTACAAGAACTCTGTTACGGAGTAAATGTCATTTACATGTATATCAATAAACTGCCCATATAATATATCATGATATCTTGTGGTTATTCCCACGGTTCGGTTCGTATATAACCCATAAAATGGCTAATTCTTTCAAGTTGATTGGAAAGTACCGACTTGAGGAAAATTTGGGAGGGAAATTATTTTATTCTAAATTGATATCATTTATATTGTATGACAGAACCATTCTTCACTGATAACAGCTGGCCTTGATGTCCTCATGATTTACATATATTGGAATATGACAATATTAGTCTGATAGCCAAGGCTAGCAAGGTTTTTTTTAATCAAATAAACCATAGAGTATACGTCATAGTACTAAGATTACTGGTGTGTTCATATAACTGTCATCTCACTATTACATGTATCTAAAAGCTTTATTTTAAATTGTTGACAAATGATTGCCTGATTTTCATATTTTTGTCTAGCCTGCAATGAAAGTCATGGACATGAGACCTTAAAGTGTTGTTTTAGGGATTAATGGCATCAATAATTGTTAAAGTTTGTGATGAGGTCACTCTGGCTAGACATATCTATATGTCTACATTTATTTTTACATAAAGAAGTGTGTGAAAGTTAAAGATTTGCCAGTCACCGTGAAATATTTCAGTTAACCCATGCATTGGAATGTTGAAGATACCAAGGTGACATTCAAAACTCATAAGCTGAGAGAAACTAACATTGCAATTTTTTCAAAATCATAAAAATCATGGTGAAATGTGGTCTTAACAAGCCACACCTGACAGAAATTCAATTGTTCTTTTTCAATTAAAAACCTGCAACTATCAATAGAATAAAAATAAGGAGATGTGGTATGCTTGCCAATGAGGCAACTATCCACCAAAGTTAAAAAAAAATGGATGTAAGCAATTATAGGCAACCGTACGGCTTCAACAATAAGAAAAATTATGTCTACTGTTTCTTTAGATCAAAGATAATTAGCTTAAAGACTAATGGGACCGCTAGTGATTTTGTAATAGACCCATTAAATATGAGGCTTAATCATACACTGATACAACATATTAGTCAGATAACTATTTTTCATTCCAGATGTCCAACAGTGTATGATGATATTAAATGTTGTATTAACCTATGGCATATCATACATATCATACCTGCCAACTTTTCAAAACTTTCATCAAGGATTTTAAGAACAAGAAGACTTAAAACATCTCTTATACATGTCATAAGTTTCGATGACACCTCTCATGAGGGAATCCCCTATAAATCAGTAAATTTGGCCTGTCTGATATGTTTCATACCCCTATTTAGCCTTGGATTTAAGTGGTTAAGATTGGCTTAAAAATAATACTGCCAGTACTCATGTGTTAAGATACTTGGTCAATATACTAAAGAACTCGAATAAACTTCTTAGTGCAGTCTAAATTTTTATGGCCCGCTGCCACAAAGTTTGACCCTTATCCATCATTCTGTCATTCCGCAACCAACAGTTATATATTTTTTTTCTAAACACATTCACATATTTAGGAGATAACTGTATTGTATTTTAAGCTTTGCCTTTGTAAAAGTAGATTTTACTGTCACAAATTGAGTTTATCTAGAGACGCAGAGTGGAGCTAGGTAAATGCATATTTGTGACAGTAAAATAAAGTTTTACAAAGGCCAAGCTTAAAATACAATACAGTTATCTCCATTCTAATGTTGCATAGAATTCCATTTTAGTAAATAGTTTGGCTTAAAAATGCCATAAATGAAAAAGTGCTACATCGTCTTTGGCATCTTAACAATGTGACGTCATGGGTATTAAGTCCCAATGTCAAACATTAGACATAGTTATACTTTTCGTAAGCTTCTGAATTGTTTAAATATTGACAAAGAAGATTTTGAGTCACAAAATGTGACTTTTTTGTTTATTTTTTGAGACATTACATACCAAAAAAATTGGGAATTCAAAATGGTGGCTTTTCTTAGTTACGGACTAGTAGAATGTGGAATCTAACCCTTAAAAATATTTGTCAACGTCCAATGAAAATTATTGTTCTAAATGAATTGCATTAGAATGAGCTGATTTTTAGTATGTGAGAATACTATGATGAGTTACAGATCAAGTTTGCGTTTGGTGCTGCTCCGCTAATTTTTGCCAAAATAAGGGGCTTTGGACTTCTTTTGAAAATTTCGTGAAAATAACATTTCTACAGACTTTTATTCAAAATGCCTTCACACGTTTGGAGCTGATTTTTAGGATTGAGTTTACTTTTGGTACCGCTCCACTGATTTTTGCCTTAATTACAGGTTTTTGACTTTGAAAATTTCGTGAAATGGCAATTATACAGACTTTTTTTCTAAACGCCTTCACATATTGAGATTATTTTTAGTATGTCTACTATGATGAGTTACAAGTTGAGTGTATGTTTGGTTCCGCTCTGCTGACTTGTGCCGAAATAAAGGGCTTTGGACTTGGAAAATTTTGTGAAAACAATAGTTATACGGCTTTTCATTCTCAAATTTCCATTCCTAAAAATGGCTTCAAGCTTTTTAGGGAACTAGGCCATTTGTGTCGTTCCGACACATCTAGGTTGAAATTAATTTTATAATGTAAATTGTGTTTTCAAATAAATTTTTTAGGTATTAAATATTTGTAGGTTGCACTTCTGTAAATATAGACAATGCAATTTCCTGTAAGAACTCCTTTTATGGCTAAAACTGTTCCATCTTTACTATGAAGTTTCGTAAAAATATATATCCAATAATAAATTCATATGCACCACAATTTTTTTCAAAGGTCAAAACATAGGGCTGTGCGGCATATTTTCAACATTTATATGCCTTGAACTTCTAAGATTTAAACTTATACTAAAATTCTGTACTACCCTCCCTTCACTTTGGGTCTTCTGCAGAATTCAGTTTGGCCGCTATCTCTGTGTATTTATACTGGTAACGTTCCCAAGTTATGTCTCTATGAGATGCAACATAGAGATCATATCCGGGAACCAGTACATAAACAAAACAAAATATCTATGAATGTTATATATCTCCACAAAAGAGGTGTGGTTTGTGAAACAGCTGGATGAGGTGTATCAGGTACAGTACAGTACTTTGGATGCACATCAACAGTATCATAGAGAACCTCGTTCTATCATAATACTGTCAATATGTCACACAATTCCTTCAATTTTGTCTTACTAAAGATAATTAGCTGTTTTTAAGTCCTTGATAAATTTGCATTAATTAACACCTACAAACCTATATATATATTACATGTTTGTTTTGTACATTACATGTAACATTTTAAAACATTTTAATTACAAAAAAATGATAAGAATATCAAACTCATCATTATTTTGTATTCAGATTAAGTTCTATCAAGCAGATTTACATTGAATAAATATGGGTTTATAGAAAAATTGATTATTTAAAAAAGCATTACATAGTATATTTTTTACCTGTTAAAATTGAAAAAAGGATATATAGATATATGAGTTATAGGATTCATTGCTCATCTATTGGCATTAAGACTTATATCCTTTTACTAGCGATAGCTTGGAGGCTTCAACCAGAACATCTCAAGGTATATACAAAGGACATTGTTTTGTAACATGCATAATGATTAGTAAATTTCCATGTTTGACATTTGGTGTTGTTTGATTGTCACTGGAACGATTGAGTGACAGCTCATGAAATCTTTTAAAGAAAAATGGTTTATACGATTTTACTGTCATAGTGTGAAGTACGGCAGTGTGGTAGATCTGTTCCTTTCTTGATAAATTTATTTATTGACAAGGCAATTAGGCCGTCCAGTGTCTCTGAATAGTTTTATTCATACTTAGAGACCTAATGGATTGAGGAATTTAATTAACGTGGTGTTATTATTTAACACATTTTATTTAAATTTATATGAGTTTTGTTTGATGAGAAAAGACAATTGTTATTAATGATGCTCAAGGTGGAAAGTAAATTGGCCAACCGGTCACGGACAAGTATAACATCTATTTTAGAGGATTTTGTCAATTCTCGACGGAAAAAAGAGTCTGATGCAGTGGTAAATATTTTATTATATCTTAACAGTTTACTTGCCTTAATTTATTTTTATAACAAACAAATAATAATTGTTTATAATTTCTGAACGCTAGAAGAAAGAAAATTTGATTATTTCATTTTATACTGATGTTCTGAAAAGTATTTTGATAAAGAAAAAAGTACTTTTGAATCTTTAAATGCCATCTTATTATTTTTTTTTAAACTTTATGTTTCTTTATGAAGAAGTATTGCTCTTTCAAAAAACATTATAAATTCCTTTTAGAGAAGAGAAATAGGTTTCTGCTGAATAAAGAAACTGGTAAAAGAAATGTTTTAATTCTTTTTTTTTTAAACTTGAAGGAATAATTGTATTCTTTTTGTTAACAGAGTGTTTAAGAAAATGAAAACTGAAATATATCAAAATAAATAAAAACAATATTTTATCAGAGTTGGCAGGAATTCTCTTGGGGGTCCATTGGAATATATAAAAAAAATCATTTAAGAAATTCATTTTATGATAAATGGTGTCCCAGGAGACTTTCTTAAATATGAAGGCTACTTGTTTTTCTAATTTTTTTTTTTAAATCCTGTAATTTCAGCTCACCAGGATCAAACAGTTTATGTGAGCATTTGCCATCACTTCGCGTCCATCATTCTGTATTGTCATCTTGGGGCGTTCACCTTTTGAAATATCTTTTCCTATGAAACTATTGGGTCGCACGTTTTAAATAAACTTGACCTGAATATTCCTTAGAGCCAAGGGTCCAGGAAAATCATATTTGCCTGTCAAGACCAAATAAAATTACAAATGACTGAAAAAAAATTCCTAATTTCTGTCAAATTTTCCAGGATCAGATGTTTTCAAAGCCCATAAGCCTATTGAAGAAAATGGTTGTCAGTCTTGAATTTTGATTTTAATGCTTTTCCAGTAATAAAACTGCCACTCTGTATTAGATGATAATCTACAGGGCCCTCCATTACTGTTTTAAAGCCTCAGGAGATATTAGGTTGATAAAGCTAATCAGTTTAACCTGACTTGACAACTGACAGAAGAATTTATTAATCAAGTTCAGACTTATTTTATAACTTTTCAGCAAAGACTCACAATGATTATAAGATTAAAACCTTTTATTCAATTTTGTAGAAAAAAAGAAAAGAATTTTTCTCAAGTCAAACAGTATCTTCTTATTTACTATGCAATATGTATGTGTGATAGTGCCCTCCCAATGAACAATCCCTATAACAAGTACAATATGTATGTGTGATAGTGCCCTCCCAATAACAATCCCTATAACAAGTACAATATGTATGTGTGATAGTGCCCTCCCAATAACAATCCCTATAACAAGTACAATATGTATGTGTGATAGTGCCCTCCCAATAACAATCCCTATAACAAGTACAATATGAGTCCCTGAATTATAATTCCATGCCAAATTACAAAGAAGAAAATGATTATCTGAAGCCACATTGAAACACTTTTACAAGAATGAATTGTGAAATATGTTAATTTGCCTCCGTTTTATAGTCAGAAGAAATCCCTTTTCTAAATCCTAGTTCATTCGTAACTATTTGTTCTCACATTAAAACTTCTGATTTCTCAAAACTCAAAGTTACATGATAGATTCCAGGGGAATTTTCAATTTCAAGTTATGACTGTTTCATTCCACATATCACTCTTAAAAAGTTTTTACTAAATCTGGTGGGAAATTTCACATAGTTCATTCTGTAAAAACTGTTCAGATTCCTTCATGTTGTGACTTCTAGTATAAATTCATCAGTTTGAAAAGAAAAAAATGATCTGAATTGTCAAGTCCTCAAAAAATGAATGAAACAGTATGAAAAATTTCCATACCCTTGCATAGGGCATATTGTTTTGAAATTGTATCCAGGATGTGATCCATCAACAAAAATGGCTACTGTTGCCAAAAATAGAACAGAGGGGTCTTCATATGTTTTTATGCCCCACCTACGATAGTAGAGGGGCATTCATTATGTTTATTCGGTCCGTCCGTCTGTCCGTTCGTCTGTCTGTTCTGCTTCAGGTTAAAGTTTTTGGTCAAGGTAGTTTTTGATGAAGTTGAAGTCCAATCAACTTTACACTTAGTACAAATGTTCCCTATGATATGATCCTTCTAATTTTAATGCCAAATTAGAGTTTTGACCCCAATTTCAATGTCCACTGAACATAGAAAATGATATATGCGAGTGGGGCATCCGTGTACTATGGACAAATTCTTGTTGTTTTATATCTTGAAAGTTATATAAAATAGCTCAAAACCCTGAGAATGTCAATACCTGTCAATACCATTACCTATCAATGCTTTTATTGTCCCCCGTGCAACACGTTGCAGGGCACATAGAAATACCAGGCGTCCAGTCTTGTTAGTGCTCTCACATGTACAGATCTTGCCAGATTTTTATAAAACTTATATAATAGGTTTATATCAGAAATGTCTCGGACGAGTTCTAAAAAAAGTGCCAATGAACTAGTTTTAAAAGAGTTATGCCCATGGAAAAAATTAATTATATGGAAAATTGCTCTTTTGCACTCTCATGTGTACAATTCTTGCCAGATTTTTATGAAACTTATATTGTAGGTTTATATCAGCAATGTCATTGACGAGTTTGAAAATCAGTACTGATCAATAGTTTTTATAAGAATTATGGCCCTTAGAAATATTAATTTCCGTACGTACGTCCCAAAGTTGGTTTTCTTTCTCACTTTAGTTTGCCTCAACCAAATGTTATGATACTTATACACAATGTTTATTACTATAAAATACAGATCAAGTTTGAAATTGGGTAGCGTCACTTTTACAGTTCTTGAGTTATGCCCCTTTCTAAACATAAAAATTGCTGAATTTTTTTCGTTTCTGTTCTCTAAATTCAGTTTGCCTCAACCAATTGTTATGAAACTTATACAGAATGCTAATTACCACATAATACAGATCAAGTTTGAAATTGGGTGGCGTCACTTATACCGTTCTTAAGTTATGCCCCTTTATAAACATAAAAATTGCTGAATTTTTGGTTTCGGTTCTTTAACTTTAGTTTGCCTCTTCCAAATGTTATGAAACTTATACACAATGCTTATTACCATAAAATACAGACCAAGTTTGAATTTTGGTGGTATCACTTTTACCGTTCTTGAGTTATGCCTATTTACAAATGGAAAATTTGCTGAATTTTTCGTTTCTGTTCTCTAACTTAAGTTAGCCACAACCAAATGTTATGAGACTTATACACAATACTTATTACCACAAATCTCATATCAAGTACAAATTTGAGTAGCATCACTTTTACTTTTCTTCAGTTATGTCCCTTGATAACTTCATTATGATATGCAAGCGGGGGTATCATCTGTGTCCCATGGACACATTCCCCATATATTTCGCATTTTTTGGCCCTCTGAAAGGAAAAATCTACTGAGTTGCAGTTGTTTCTCTTTAATGATGATCTTAATCCAATTTGATTTAAAAAGGTGGGTTTCTGATTTCAATGTACATATGAATAAGTTCCCAATGAGCCTCTAGTTTATGTGATTGCAACACAAATAGTTGAGCTGGAACAAAATCTTTCTTGAAAGAGAAAGTGTGACATATTTGCACTAAAGTTGATTCAAGTATTGACGACTTAACTATCCTAAATGTAGAATTTTAGTCAAAGCTTGCAGAAAAGTAATTTTTTTGCAGTAATTTTGTATTAACAAAGCAGTTTCCAATAACTTTTCCAGTGCAAAAAAAAAGAAAAAATGGATATTAAATCTTTTGTCAACAGATTAAGTATTGAATTATTTAAGCAATTCAAGGAAATGGTTCAATGAAATTTGTTAAAATTATGTAAGTCCATGCTTGAATGGGAATCAAATTGATGGCAAGAAATTTTTGAATCAACTCCCAACTTATTTTGTTGTCAAATTATATGATATCTTTGGTTTTAGGATGTGACAGAATCTTACACTATCAATAGTTCCCTGTAATAACACCATGTGATGTAATACATTGTTTCTTTCAGAATATTGAATTTATACCACATTCCAACAAATTGAATTTGGAATACTCCAAAGCTCGTTATAATTAGTTTTACATAACGGAATATTATCGTTATTGTATCTTTGGAAGAGAATCATATAAAATATGTTTTTGCTGGTGGTGTTTTACAGTTTTTTTGGTTAATTTGAAATAAATTGCACCATACATTTGCCATAAAAGCATCTTTCCTTATGATGAAATTATGTAATTTTAATTGAGACAGTCAGTCTCCAATGCTTGCCAGATATAAATTTGCTGTGTACAATACAAAAGATTGTAGACATGTACATGTACTTGTTTTGTGTTTACTGTCTAGCCAATGTCAAAAGGTCCCTATGTCTTGTCACCCTCCCCCTCAAAGTAAAATACATAGTTAACCAATGACTACACCTTACAACAAGATTGGTGAAACACACACCTTTGTAGCTAAAAAGAGACAGAGTTAGGGGGATGTAATATTTGGTTGCCTGAAGTAGATTAGGGAGACTCCTGGCAATCTGGATTTCATAGTTATAAAGATATTCACTGAGTGATAAAGATATAATATTTGATGATATTTTGACTATATATTGTACCATTGAATTGGAAATTCTGTTTCTGATTACAAATCTTAATTAACTATATTTTTCAATAACAATCTTTCCTTTATAGTTCAAGAAATTGTTAAAGGACAAAGTCCTTATTACAGTAGAAAAATCAATATACTAGTGAATTCAAAATTGTTAACTTTTTGTTTTTTATTTTTTTTGCTATCTCATATGCACATTAATCTAGTCCCAGTTTTCATTTAGTCTTGATTTTTCATAAAACATCATCAGTCAGGGGCATTACTTAAACAAGTAACTTTTAAAATTACCTATACAAGTAATGTTGAAAACGAGGCTATCTTAAATATTACTTACATAAGTAATTTTTCTAAATATTATTTTTATGGGTGTCCAATTATAAAGATTTTACTATCTTTAACAAATTTTCACAGTCATCTGGTTATTTTTCCCAAGAAATATAAAATCTAATTCTTCTGAAACACTAATTGCCTTTCTGACGCACTTATCTTGCACTTATCTTTCATATCGATGCTTCTGGGTCAAAGATTGGTCTTTTGGGACTATTAAAATATCATTTTCATTGAAAATCTTGAAGGTAGACAGATATAAATAGATAGAAACTTGTGATTTAGTTAAGACTTGAAGTTATTTATAATATGTAACCCAAAACAATTACATATGTTCCTTAAATAAGTGTAATTACTAGTTCTTTCAATGATGTATAAAATAACTTATTCAAGTAATATTTTTGTCATTAATTTTAAAGTAACCCTGTATCTCTATACTCCTCTCAAATTTAATAAATTCTTAATTTTATGATATAAAATGATGTAAAAATTCATGAAAACTACATTTAGTCCATGATTCTATTAAAATTTAAAATAACTCTAATGAGTAATTTTATATTTTTTACAAACAAATATGACCTATATAAGTAACTAAAAAAAATAACTTGTTTAAGTAACGCCCCTGACTGATCATAGGAGCATACAATTTCCTGCAAATATGTTTATCTACCTAAAAGCATTATGCCATTAAGACAATAAATAGATAATTTCTTTGTCAATTTTTTCAGTCCTCATGAAAGTAGAAAAATCTGATTTTGAAAGTATAAACATTGATAATCATACATGGTTTTAAACTGTTAATTTCTGTGAGAACTTCTGAGATGTATACATTTCACATCACTGCCTCTGGTCTACGCACATTTCTAGGGTGCATGAGCTTGGATCTTCAATTTGCACGAAGGTTTAAATATTTTCAATAATATGAATTTTTTTCTATTTGGTTACAAGATAATAAAATTTGTCTTTAATGCAGCATTGCTTATTCATCTTATGATTTTATAAGAAATTAGTTTTTTAGGAAAACATATGTGATAAATGTTAAGAAAAGTCTTTCATTTCCTGTTCTAATACTCATTTTAACTTGATTTGGCATTTAGTATTTGTAAATATCTTTACACCGAGCATGAATCTTCTCTTAAAAAAATGGAAGCTTTAAACTTTTTTGAAAAGCTCATTTTATCTGATGACAAAATCACTGTATATCTTTTTAGATTTGATTTTTGATTTTTGGTGTTTTAACGCCACTTTTAAGCATTGCTTTTGGGCTAATTCGTGGCGGCCAGTTTTTATTGGTGGAGGAAGCCGGAGTGCCCGGAGAAGACCACCGACCTTCAATAGGAAAACTGACAATCCTAGTCAATTAAGATTGGAGTCGAATGCACCCGCACGAACTCACAACCTCAGTGTTGACTGGCTAGTAATTACAGTAGTAACTACTTTAACCACTCGGCCACCGAGGCCCCTGTATATCTTTTTAAAGAACTGCAGTAATGCAACTATATTCAATTATGCTATATCAAGTTCTTTTGTCCACCACCATACCTCGATGGAAGACAAATAAAATATGCTCTACATTATGCATAAAACTGTTTTTTTTTTTTAATTATAATCATTTATATTTATGGTGTCATTTCACAATGAAAAAATAATTCATAACCTTGGTAATAAGATTCAAACTTTTTTTTAAATTTAATTTTGAGGAAAAAAACAAGAAATGCTATTTTGAATTGCAAATATATGGACTTTGTCCTCTTTCAAAGGTAACAACTGCCTCATATATATAGTGTGAAATTTGACAATGTCATGAATATGAAAATGTATAAGAAGCCTTCAGGCTTTAGAGTTTTTATCCAGTGCAAGAAGTGATATTTTGTCTTTTTAAGAGTTTTAGTACTGTATGAGAACAATCACATCTTATGATATATTACCATCACGTCCTATCTTATATAATTTTTTACAGGTTTTGTGACAGTTTCTCTTGTGTTTTTCTGTAACAGTTGTCAGACCACTGACAAAAAAAAACAGTTTATAACTTTTTTGATACTCCCTAAATAGTATTTCCTGGTAATTAGATGCACATGGGTAACTTGAATATCTAAAACAATATCAAAAAGCAAAGAATTAGTGTTGAATAAAAAGACTACAAGAATTTCTTTTACTAAGTTAAAAAATTAAGTGACTTACAGTGCAATCATATTACTTGATGTAAGAATGCATTTAGAGGAGTATAACAGTGCTCAATACAAACAAGTAGGTTACTATGGCTTATTGTTTATGCTCAATCAAAGTGTATTAAACTGTTAAGTCCATGTTTGAAATTTGTATGATAATAAGTGACCTAGGATCATATAGGTTGGTCTAAGGTTGCGCCAAGGGGATTATTACAGCCTACCAAAAAGGTAGGAATTCTGACTTATATTTTAAGCTTCATTAACTTGAATTAGATTTTATGTCCAACTTCATTTTTGAGCATAGCAGCCTTCCCTAAAAAGTAGGTCACATTGATCTACATTTTACACCTAATTGACCTATATTAAATTTAAGTATGAAAAACAGATCTTAGATACTAGGTAACATATAACTTGGTGTACAGATGCATTTAGAAGTGTAGAAAGGTGTTAAAAAAAATATGGCACTCTGACCTACAATTTATGCTTCAATGATAGACGTTAACTTTTTCTTCCAAAATACTATGGTCTAATGATTCACCTAGGGAATTATAACAGCCTTTAAAAAATGTAGGCCACTCTGACCTAATATTAAGCTTCATTCACTAATATATTGTGTTCAAGTTCATTCCTAAGGTATACTTTGCAACCTACAATCATATAACTTCTAGCCAAGTATAACAATTTCATTTTAAAAGTAGGTCACTCTCACTCACTCACTGCATCATCATTTACCCCTCAGTTCCTAATTGATAGTAATTTTTATGTTTGAGCTTATTCTTGAAAACTAAAAAAACCTTCATTTCAGTCCTTTTTGATATTAAAGACAAATCTTATTTAGATATGAATAAAATTAAATATGAGATATAAATCAATGAGATGCAACTGCAAAAATGACTAAAAGACATCAGGAGGGCAACATACTGTCTTCAACAAGAGGTCAAGCTCTTAATAGTTCCATAGCTGGTGTGATAGAATTATTGAGCTAATCTGGAGAAGAATTTACCTTTGTATTGGAAGATTTCTTTATGTTCCAGATGTAGTCTTGTAGAAATGGGTATTGGTTTGCCATTTCTGGTCTTTTAGTTATTTGATAAAATGCTGATAAATGAAATAAACTTCCTTTGTAGTAATTAATTACACTTTGTTTGTGACAGACTGTTAAAAAATTACATGAAAGCTTAGGCTTTATTTGAAGCAGTGAAATGAAAAAAAAAATGTTAGAAAGTTATTTTAATAGTTGGTTGGTTAGATATGATTTTTTGTCTTGCCTTGACGGAGTCAAAAAGCGAGACATAGGTATGCTGTTTCCGGCGGAGGCGGCAGCGTCAACAATGTATTAGTTTGTGATTAGGTCTAGTTCATGGTGAACCACTAGTGGTAGGTCAATGATATTTGGTATGCAGTTGTATTAGCATTGGCACATCTCATTACCATGGAGATTATTTGGCCCCGCCCCCTCAGTCAAGGTCTATTGACTCTGAAACTTTGCTTAGTTTACATGTATTAGTTTGTGATTAGGTCAGTTTATGGGGAACCACTAGTGGTAGGTCAATGATATTGGGTATGCAGTTGTATAAGCATTGGCATATCTCATTTCCATGGAGATTATTTGGCCACGCCCCCTCATTCATGGTCTATTGACTTTGAAACTTTTGCTTAGTTTACATGTATAAGTTTGTGATTATGTCAGTTTAAGATGAACCACTAATGTTAAGTCAATGATATTCGGTATGCAAATGTATTGACATTTGCAAGTTTCATTTCCGTGGAGATTATATAACCCCACCCCCTAATTATGGTTCATTGACTTTGAAATTTTTACATGGTTTACAAGTTAATGTTTGTGTTTAGGTCTGTTTAAAGGGAACGACTTATGAAAAGTCATTGGTATTTGGTTTGCAGTTGTATTAGCATTGGCACATCTCATTTCCATGGAGATTGTTTAGCCCTGTACCTTCAGTCATGGTTCATTGACTTTGAATATTTGCATAACTTACATGTTAAAGTATTACTATTTTAATTTCAACATTTGCATTATCAAAATAACAAATAGGCGAGACATATCTCTGTGTTAACAGTTTATTATAATTAACAAACATATCTTGTAATTCTTCTTGTTACATACATGAACTAAAATATTTTTAATAAAACAAAAAAACCCATTCATTCAAAAGCTGGGTATCAGAAAAAACTAATGAAATACTGCTTCATTGTGATTTTGTTTTTTATGAAAGTATGTTTCTTTTCTGTTTTGATGACACATGAAATATATAAAACTCTGGATTATGGATTTTTTTCTTCATGTTTTATGAGGCATACAAAATATAACTGACACTGGCTTATGGAGTTTCTTATATGTTTTATGACACATATAATATATATCTTGCTTATGAAGGGAAATGAAAAGTAAATATGAATAAATATTTTGCCCAAATATAACAGTGTATGAAAAATGAATATTTTTGTCAAAGAAAGTCTAAAGGATTGGTCAGATCTCACTTAAAACATGAAAATTGTAAAAATGTATGTAAATCATCTGTCAGACAAACCGTCTGACTTTACATCAGTAGACTATACAAAACAGTACCTAATATAGGTTTTTAGTATATTGGTATTTTAGAGATAAGACATTTCTAAATTATTAGGTCTCAGTTCTACTGTGATAAGTGGTTTATAACACAAATAATTGTGGTCAAAATGTCATTGTTTCTATTTGAATTGTGAGTTGGGTGATTATTAAGTTACATTATTCATTCTTGGTAATTTAGTGGTATTTTGGATCAAATTGTCTGGTTTGTTATTCAGTTCTGATGGTCAAGGCTGCATTTGCTTCTTTCAGACAGAAAATTTAAACTCATAACTAATCATTGTCCCCCGCGTAACACGTTGGAAACATGGAAAATTGGTTTGTTAGCGCTCTCATTTGTACAGTTCTTGCCAGATTTTTATGAAACTTATATCATAGGTTTATACTAGAATTGTCTTGGACGAGTTCGAAATCATTGCTGATCAAATATTTTTAAAAGAGTTTTGCCCCTTTGAAACATTAATTTTATGGAAAATTGCATTGTTAGCACTTTCATGTGTTCAATTCTTGCCAGATTTTTATGAAACTTATATCATAGGTTTATATCAGCAATGTTTTGGATGAGTTTGAAAATCAGTGCCGATCAATTATTATAAAAGAGTTATGCCCCTTGGAAATATAAATTATATGGAGAATTGCATTGTTAGTGCTCTCATATGTACAATTCTTGCCAGAATTTTATGAAACTTAAATCATAGGTGTATATTAGTAATGTCTTGGACAAAAATCAGTGCCGATCAATAATTTTTAAAAGAGTTATGCCCCTTCGAAATATTAATTATATGGAAAATTGCCTTATGAGCGCTGTAATGTGTACAATTCTTGCCAGATTTTTATGAAACTTATATTATATGTTTATATCATCCATGTTCTTGAATGGAGAGTTCACAAATCAGTGCCGATCAATTGTTTTTAAAAAAGTTATGCCCCTTGAAATTATTGATTCATATGGAAAATTGCAATGTTATTGTTCTCATGTGTTTAATTCTTGCCAGAATTTTATGAAACTTATATCATAGGTTTATATCAGAAATGTCTTTGACACTTTTGAAAATTAGTTGGAGGAATAAGAAATATTTTTTCATTTGTTCATAGATGATATAGATAACTTAAGCTTAAAACCAGCAATGAAAGAGATAAGGTTTAAATGCAGTGAATGGGTACCTTTCTGTGAACCTCTAAAGTTGAGTCCATTGAAATTTTCAAATTGCAATACAAATAAAAGTGAATTGCAAACATTTGAATGAGACAGCAATCCAAAAGCACAAGTTTTGTATAGGAAAGTTGATTATGGAACTACTTACAATAGAAAACAATATTTCTATAAAGTTACAGTACTGTCTGTACATCTCAGTTTGTGGACTATTTTGAAGCCCTGTCCCCTAGGTCATGGTCCAGTGACTTTGAATTAATTAGCAATGTTGCTGTCCATCAGATTGTTTTTTTTCTGAATTTTATGCCATAGGGAGAGACATATCTCTGTGTCAACAATTAATTCATCCATAATGTTACATATGGGGATTAGCAATAGAATTTAAGAGCAAGTACCATGAATATTTTTATGCTTTCTTATAGCTTAGAAACATGACCATAATAAAGTAGTTTTTCAGAAAGCTATAGGACAAATATAAATGCTTTTTTAAGCATTTATTGCAATCCATATACCTTTGAATAATGCGTAACATAGTGAAAAGGGACATTTGCAGTTCTTCTTGATTCAAACGGAGCACAGGTTACAGTATTATTACAACATGTTTGAATGCATTGTCATTAAATTGATATCTATCAGCAAGCCAATAAATAATCCAACTTGTGTAGAAAGCTGAAACTTGGATATTGAGTAACAAGTTTATCAATAATCATCTAAAAAAAAAAAACAATTGCAACAAGGAAACATTAGAAATTAACTTGATATGGATTGAAATTTGTTCAGCAAATGCTTCTGTTATGTTTTTCTATCACTAGGGGATTACCATATCTCATTGTCTATATGGTTTTCATTTCAAGGAAGTAAGGTACACTCACACATTAGATTTAAAAGTAGGCTATCACAGAAACCATGTACTACTGCATTCACTAGAATCTCAAAGTTTGTGATTACTCAAAGGGAGCTGTATTTGAGTAAAGCAAAAGAGCAGTTCCTGGTAAATGATATCTATATTATATATTGTAATAATAATTAAATGAGTCTTAAACCTTTCTATTTTCAGGGCCAGAAATCATGGGTTGAAAGAACTTTTTTAAAGCGTGACTGCATCAAGTTTATACCTAGTCCCAAAGATTCTGCAAAGTAAGTTTTGAGATATGGTTTTCACACTGTTTGCCTTATGGGCATGTATGAATGAGTAAAACTTTTAATTTTGATTTGTTCTGCAGTGACAAATGTGAGCCATTCGCTGTGTTTGATCTGTATCCAGGACTCAATCAGCAACGTAAATACATTCTATTATTAGTTCAGACCTATTCTGATCAGTGATGGTATAATTTTTGACTGATATTAAAGCTGCCAAGGTACAGATTGCCACTATGACACCACAAAGGGTTCTGTTAATGTCACGATGTCTGACTTGTTTTACCCTACTGTTAACGTTGAAATTTTCACCCTGGGGTTATTTTTGTTTTATTTGGCAATCTCATATATAATGCCATCATTATACTTTGTGCAATATTGGTGTCATGTTGCATAAGGTTTCATTTCACCAATTTAACTCTCACAAGAAAAGATTATAATAAATGTATTGAAATTGCGAAAAATAACAACCCGCGGAAAATATGTTTATTGTGAAAGAATGTTTTACCAATGAAAATGACATTGTTATAAAGCTATGAATCAGCTCATCCAAATAATGATACTCATTAAATGGTTAAAACAAGTCTTGATTTAAAAATAGACAAAGAAAATTCATCTAAAGGAAAATTTGCATTGATAAAGTGAGAAAATTTTAGGTAAACTAACACTGTAGATCATAAGACGTTTTCTTACAACACTCTTGGGATCATTTCTATTGATAAGATATTTCTCAATGATGAACTTGGTAAGTACCATATGATTAATGAGCTGTTCAAAAACTTTAGGAGAAAAATGGTCATACGGGAATATAAGAACTATTTGTATTAAACCAGTTTGTTAAGAAGACAAGTAGGAAATTGTTTTCATTGTAGATTTCAGGTTTAGCTTATGGTCATTTTTTGTATTTTAGTATTTTGTATGAATCTACTCTCTGGTAGGATTAAAGATACCAATGTGGTCAATGACAATAAAAAAGCAACCCAACAAAAAAAAAGAAAAAAAAAGACACTATAAAGATTTACAGTAAAAAAACTCACAGTATGAGATTCACAGATGTGGATACTAAAAAATTCCAAATAACTTTTAGAGTAAATACAATCTAAGACTCTTTCATCTTGCAATAGTATTAAAACATTTGACTTTTCTATACTTTAAACAAGTATTCCCCATTCCAAACTAAAAGACAAATTGAAAGAGTTGGTCCTGCTTTGTTTCATAAAAAAGAATGGCCAACATAGATACAAGTATCTTGTCTTAGGGAGGGATAAATCGTACTTTGTAAAAAATCACTCTAATTCAAACAAAACATTCACTGAAACTGACATTATCAAGATGCTTGGTTTCTTGATTGACAACATATTTTTTACTTTTGGAGGACATGTTTTTTTAAACAAACAATCGGTATTCCCATGGGAACAAACTGTGCTCCTCTTCTTGCCGACTTGTTCCTTTATTCATATGAGGCTGACTTCATACAGGAAGAAAGAAAAGAAGTTAGCAGTATCCTTTAACTTTACTTTCTGCTATATATGATGTTCTCTCACTAAATAATTTAAAATTTGATGACTATGTTGAATGCATCTATCCCATAGAACTTGAATTTAGGATACAACAGATACAGTTAAGTCTGCCTCATATCTTGACTTACATCTAGAAATTGACAATGAGGGTCAGTTGAAAACAAAACGTTACGACAAAAGAGATGATGTCAGCTTCCCATTTGTGAACTTTCCTTTTCTATGTAGCAACATTCCAGCACCTGCATACAGAGTATATATCTCCCAGTTGATACGATATTCCAGGGCTTGTATTTCCTATCTTGATTTCCTTGATAAAAGGGTTGCTGCTCACAAGGCAGTTATTAAACCAAGAGTTCCAAGTGGTGAAGTTGAAATCATCCCTTCGTAAATTTTACGGACGCCATCACGAGTTGGTTGACCATTATGGAATATCCGTTTCACAGATGACAGCAGATATGTTCCAATTGTCGTAACTACAATCTGGTCCCCTTTTCCCTGAGTGTGACCTACCGAATTAGACTTATTACTGGGCTTGTACTAACATGAGCAACACAATGGGTGCAACATGTGGAGCAGGATCTGCTTACCCTTCCAGAGCACCTGAGATCACCCCATTTTTTGGTGGGGTTCGTGTTGCTCAGTCTTTAGTTTCCTATGTTGTGTTTGTGTACTGTTGTTTGTCTGTTGGTCTTTTTTTTTTTTAAGCCATGGCTTTGTCAGTTTGTTTTCGATTTATGAGTTTGAATGTCCCTTTGGTATCTTTCGCCTCTCTTTCACACCATGTAGTAATTCCTAATTTACAATTAAAATAATAAGCCACGAAACAGATTTCAAAGTTCTAAATACATATATTAACATTGAGAAACAAAAGTGAAATAGACACACACAACACAGGTGGCAGTGCCAGATAAGATAAATTAATAACACTTGAGGGTATATTTCCATGAACACAATGAGACCAGTCCAAATAAGTGATATTTGTGTGAATCAGCAAGTTATCTCCCTTTTTAGCTCACCGGGGCTTCTGGCCCCATGTGAGCTTATGCCATCACTTGGCGTCCGTCGTCTTCTCCTCTGAAACTACTGGGCCAAATACCTTCAAACTTTAATTAAATGTTCCTTAGGGTATCTAGTTTATAAATTGTATCCGAAGTTTTGATCCATCGACAAACATGGCGGCCATGGCTAAAAATAGAACATAGGGGTCAAATGCAGTTTTTGGCTTATATCTCAAAAACTAAAGCTTTTAGAGCAAATCTGACATGGGGTAAAATTGTTCAATTGGTCATAATCTATCGGCCCTGAAATTATCAGATGAATCGAACAACCCATTGTTGGGTTGCTGCCACCCAATTGGTAGTTTTAACAAAATTTTGCAGTTTTTTGTTATTATTTTGAATATTATTATAGATATATATAAACTGAAAGCAGAAATAATGTTCAGCAAAGTAAGATCTACAAAAAAGTTAATATGACCAAAATTGTCAATTGACCCCTTAAGGAGTTATTGCCCTTTAAAGACAGTTTTACACAATTTGTTCATCAAGTTTGCTAACATTTTAAAATCTTCTCTGAAATAAAGGTGAACGATTTAGGCTCTTGAGAGCCTCTTGTTTGTGAGGTCATAATGAAAAAACTACATCCTGGCAATGTTTTCGAAAAATTACCACTTTGTTCAAAGCAGCATTGTGAAAAGATGAAGTAAAACTAGTTTTATTTTTAAGACTTGAAAAAGGGCTTTTGCAATTCATTTATTTATATTTATACTTATAAAAAAAAATTGATTAAGTAAATGATTTGTAATAAGCTATAAACAAGCAGAGAAATATTGTTAATTAAAAAAGAAAACGGACAGAAATCAATTGTCTTAAGAAAGGCTATTTGTAAATAAGCTGTTAGTCAGAGTGATATTTACTCTTTAAAATATTATTCACAATAAATTTCCTGTATGACACTTACAAATATGGGAAGAAATTTGCTAATTACTGAAAAACTAGGTAAAACAGAGGATTTTTACTGGTTCTGGTGGGAAGAAAATCCTGTGTTAGGCCAAATCATTTCAGAAATTGATTTAGATTTATAGGTCACATAAAAGGTTAATGGGACCATATTTTTTTTCTGTATTTATATTGTTTGACATTATTGATTACAAATATTTACCTGTGTTTCATTATATAATCCTTTTCTTTAGATACCATTTGTTGTTCTTGCAGTAAATACCCGATATTAGAAGCAGATATGATTAAAATATTTGTGGTGAAAGGACAGATACAAAAAAATATTAAACAATCCTTATTTTTGTGCCTGCTCCATGTTTGAGTTGAAAACAAAACTAATATTTTCAGATGTTCGGTTACTTTATCTTCTAATCTGTTCAATCTCATTCTTCACTCTGAACACAAAACACAAAATGTCTTTTCTCTTTTAGAGTAAATTTCAATTTCTTTAAATTCTGCTTTAAAAAAAAATCCCTTCATTTAATTTTGATTTATAGAATTTAAATATAATTTCATAGAAAATAAACCATGACTCGTGTGACGTGTGTATATAATCATAGAAAATAAACCATGACTCATGTGACGCGTGTATATAATCATAGAAATTAAACCATGACTCGTGTGACGCGTGTATATAATAAACCATGACTCGTGTGACATGTGTTTATAATAAACCATGACTTGTGTGACGTGTGTTTATAATAAACAATGACTTGTGTGACGTGTGTTAATAATGATCTAGAAGCAGCATAAATTTCTTATAACTGTTGTTTTATTAGCTTTATGATTTTTCAATTAAAAGGTTTTTATAAAATCAAGAATGTTTTTTAGACTTTGATCTCAGACTTTTATTGTTTCTTGTTTCCTTTCATCTCTGAATTCAATGCTATTGATGGTTGTTAATTTCAAATTGGTAATGTATCTATTTTCTTCACTATGGTTTTATACATCATTTGTACACATTTTCATCATGCCTGCAGTTAATTAAAATATTTTATAAATTAATTTCATCTGATGGAGATTACATAAATAGCTGAAAAAAAGCATGTTTTGTTTGAGAATGGAAATCTGTGGAACAGTAATCATAACTTTCATTATCCCCTCCTCTTTTGTCCATTCATAGGTTTATTCCTTCTATTTTTATACGACCGCAATTTGCGTTCGTATAATGCTATCATGTCGTCCTCCGAAGACCCATTTGGTTTCCGAACAATAACTTTAGTTTAAGTGAATGGATCTCTATGAAATTATACCAGAAGGTTCAATACCACAAAAGGAAGATTGGGATTGATTTTGGGGGTTATGGTACCAACAGTTTAGGAATTAGGGCCCAAAAACAAGCATTTTTGTAGTTTCCGGACAATAACTTGTGTGTTAGTGTATGGATCTCTCTGAAATTGTACCACAAGGTTCCATATCACAAAGGGAAGGCTGGGATTGAGTTTGGGGGTAATTTCCCTAAACGTTCAGGAATAAGGGACAAAAAAGGGACCAAAAACTAGCATTTTTCTAGCTTCCAAACAATAACTTGTGTTTAAGTGTATGGATCTCTTTAAAATTGTACTACAAGGTTCCATATCACAAAGGGAAGGCTGGGATTGAGTTTGGGGGTAATTTCCCCAAACGTTCAGGAATTGGGGCCAAAAAAGGGGCCAAAAACTAGCATTTTTCTAGTTTCCAAACAATAACTTGTGTTTAAGTGTATGGATCTCTCTAAAATTGTACTACAAGGTTCTATACCACAAAGGGAAGGATGGGTTTGAGTTTGGGGGTAATTACTCCAAGTGGGGGGGGGGGTTCAAAAAGTTTTTTTCATTCTAGGTAAATTAAATGTCCCATTTCAAATTTTTGATATCTTTGACCACATTTATTTTGTGTAAGAAACCTATATTATGTCAAAAACTTGATCACAATCCAAATTCAGACAGTATCAAGCTTGAATATTGTGTCCAAACTTGCCCAAACTGTTCAGGGTTTGACCTCTGCGGTCGTATCAGGCTGCCCTCAGCGAGGCATTTTATTTTATCTTATTTAGGTTTGTGTTAAAAGTCAGGAACTAAGCAACAACATTTCATACAAGAATTATGTGTTATCAGTTGATACATCATGTTCATTAATAAAGGTCAACATTACGAATAGGTGACATTTACCTTTATTTTACGCTTGCCTAGTTTTGTTTATATTTGCATTGAGGTCCAGATCTAAGCAACTACATATCATAGTGGGAATGATATGTGTGTCTGTTAATGCATCATGTTTAGTGATGAAGGTGAACACTGGAATAAGGTCACCTTGACCTTCATTTTACTCATGAATGGCACTAGATATGTTTTTGAGTAAAGGTCCAGATCTATTAGCTACTATACACCAAAGAGAAATCATTTTTTTCTCAGTCAATTCAACATGATTAATAAAAACGGACCCCCACTAAATTTAAGTGACCTTGACCTCTATAAACAATTTGAATAATGTAAAAGAAAAAAAAAATATTTACCACCAATTTTATCACAAAGTATCTTTAAAATCTGTCAAAATTTGAATAAGATAAGATTGGTTTAATTTGTTATAATTAAGACAAAATGAGATTTTTGTACATTGCAAAAAGACCACAATGGTCTGATGCTAATGGCAGGGTTCAATACTTGCATTAAGTTGTTGTAGTAGATTTCTAAGCTTGGTACAATCAGCTAGCCATTTTTAACTAAGTAACTTAATCTGACACACTGTGATGATTATACTGCTTAGTAAAAGGCTTAACAGAGTTCCTGTAATTATTTTCACTGTTGCAGGAAAAATATTAATTTCTTTGTTGAAATAATTAATGGATTTCTTTGATGTTACTTGCATTTTAAATGTGAATTCATGTGCTAATCCATTCTTTTCAATTTTGAAAAAAAAAACCATTGTTGTATGTTGAATATTGGGAAGCATAAATAGCAATCAATAAAACTTCATATGGTAATATTTTGAAACTAACAGAAAATAGACATTATCTTGAATGGTGTTGGTGCATTAAGTCTTGTTGGCTTCCGGCAGATACTTGATACCTTATAAAATGATTTTTTTACAAATGCACATGTTCAGCTAAGCTGGAAGTGTGAAGAATTAAGATTTATTAGATATTCTGTCTCAAGCTATAATATAGCTAAGTGTTAAGAATACACTTTTGAAAACCACACTGCCAACTTTAAATTCCCATAGACTTTAGTTTATTCATAATTCTGACATTTTATAGCTATTCATCTTGTTCAAAGTTAAAAGCAGTATTTAACAACACTTTTTTTAAATAATTCGAATAAAACTCTACAATTTTAATCTGAAATGGTGCTATGTTTTACTTTGTTTTACTTAGTTAATAATCCATAATGATTGAATATTTTATTCTCCAGGTAAAACATACTAAATATTTGCAATAAATTTACATTCAATGAATGATTCAATTCCCTGTATGTACCTAATACAAGCTTACATTTACAAATAACCAAACATAACATGATATACAGAACAATAACTTAGTATAACTTGTTATCCTAGTTTATTGATTATGCCTACATACAATTTTGGAGTTCATTTCTAGAAATCAAAAGTTGATTTACAAATTATATTGTATAATGATTCATTTACAATACAATACAAGTATAACATGTGTTTGGTAAGGAATTTGAAAAGACAAGAATATTGTGTCAATTGCATATAAATTAAATTTTATCATAGTTATTGGAACTAAATAATGCTTGGTTTCTAAGAAATAAAAATCTATTCTATTTATATAGTTTATATGAAAAATCTGTTTCCGTTTTAATTTTGCTCTGACATAAAACTCCAACGCTACTACACTCCTTTGGAATTAAATCTGGAGGCATAAATGGTGTATTTGGAACAGGAAGCAAAAAATTTAACTTGATGCATCTGTCTTCATACATTCAGTGTATTGCTTCAATAGCATTTATGCAAATAAAGTTGATATCGTCCAGCTCATGAAAGACCATTGCAGTGTTGACTATTGCTGAGGTCTGTAATTTTTTAGTGAGATGTCTGATAACAGCTAGTTAACCGCTAATGGAAGGTTCTTATTCAAGTTTTACCCATTCTGATAAGTACTCATTATCAGGTTGTCTGCATATTGATATTGTAAAATACCAGCTGCTAGTCACAATATGGAGCTTTTTGTCTAGTGAGTGCAAAGAATGACTTCAAAAAATCTCCATATTATGTCGAGCAGCTGATATTTTACAATATGAATACCGGTATGATGAAAACCAGATAATCGATTTATCAGATTGATTATGTATAGTTTGCATGATAGAAGCAAGCTTTTTCCTTTGTTTCACCAGCAAACTGGAAGATGACTTGAAATCGGTTCATTCAATATGACTTAGGTGATATTTCTGGGTCAAAGTTATCTAGGCCGGGTTAAGGTATTGACGTCATATAGCCCTGATATGCAATTTTATGAAGAGCTGAGCAGAGTGATACATACAGTGTGAACACAGATAACAGCTGATTACTAAGCTACAGGAATATATAATGGAAGGTTCTTGTTCCAGTTTTACCCATCCTGATAACAGCTGATTACTATGCTACAGGAATATATAATGGGAGGTTCTTGTTCCAGTTTTACCCATCCTGATAACAGCTGATTACTAAGCTACAGGACTATATAATGGAAGGTTCTTGTTCCAGTATTACCCATCCTGATAACAGCTGATTACTAAGCTACAGGACTATATAATGGAAGGTTCTTGTTCCAGTATTACCCATCCTGATAACAGCTGATTACTAAGCTACAGGAATATATAATGGAAGGTTCTTGTTCCAGTATTACCCATCCTGATAACAGCTGATTACTAAGCTACAGGAATATATAATGGAAGGTTCTTGTTCCAGTATTACCCATCCTGATAACAGCTGATTACTAAGCTACAGGAATATGTAATGGAAGGTTCTTGTTCCAGTTTTACCCATCCTGATAACAGCTAATTACTAAGCTACAGGAATATATAATGGAAGGTTCTTGTTCCAGTTTTACCCATCCTGATAACAGCTGATCACTAAGCTACAGGAATATATAATTGAAGGTTCTTTTTCAAGTTTTACCCATCCTGATTACAGCTAAATACTAAGCTACAGGACTATATAAAATGGAAGGTTTTTGTTCCAGTTTTACTCATTATATATTGATGACACACACCCCTAGAAGTGGCCAATACTTGTTTTTTCACTGACTGAACTATTGAATATGCTGAAAATGATGAACAAGATACATGTTAAACTTTTTGGCAGTACACTGTGTCCTATGAGATAGAATAATGGCCTCACTGATATTTTGTAAGTTAACTTACAGACATGAAAAGGGGAAATAAAAAGAATTAAAATCTCAACATATATGTTTCTGAAGACATTTATCTATAAATGGTTCACTTAATTTTATGACTGTCTGAAATTCTTTTTCTCTCTGTTACTTAGAATCTCTCAGACAAATTGAAATAAAGAATATCCAGATGCTCTGGCAATGCAGTTTGCAGCTTGACAAATTAAATTATGCAAAATCAATCAATGTTGACTTGTTTTAACTTTTATGCAAATGTGCTTCTTCATATAATGATAAGAAAAAAAGGAATATGCTTTCATAAGATTTATAAAATGGAATCTGTTCTTTTTTTTTTTTATTGAATTTTCTTGAGGAAAAATAAACCCATAAAGAATAGAACCAAGTTTGTGGTATGTAGATGTGCCTTGTTATTAACTTGCTTGATTGAGGAAATAACAATCTGAGATTGCTGCTGTAAAAATGTTACTTTCATTGATTAGTTCGTAGGTTTTTTTGATAGAAAATTAATTATATAAGGAACTGAGATCAACAGAAAAACAAAAGTTTATGATACAATAAACATAAACTTGGTATCACAAATCCAAATGAATTTACAATAACTTGAGAGAGTTTGGTTCTGTCAAGTTATGAATCTGTTATGTCTTCTCAATACATGTATGAAATAGGTCTTTTGACAGTTTCATTGGTATTGAAAAATGTTGATCGAAACAATTATTGTATGCAGCTTCAATAACTAAATAGTTGATAAAATATCTTAGAACAGTAGCTTAGCTGCTTTGATTGAAAACTCCTCATCGTCCAAGGTATAGCAGTAGTATTCAAAAAATTTACTTCAGAAATGAAATCGGAAAAATGATTTAAGCAAACAACCATATAGGAATACAATCATTCATTTAGTTACTGCAGATTGTCAAAACTGTGAACCATATAAATATATCTCTGGTACAAACTGTTATACCTTAACGACATCGAGCTGTGTGTAAACCACAGGGGTGTTGTGATGTGTGTACTTTGCATGTAGAAAAAATGTTATAATACTATGAAATAAAAAGATGAAATAGAACTTGTTCTAAAATAAAAATATTTTTATTTGGTAGGTGTTGTTGTGGAAGACTAGAAAATTGGCATGACACAGTCCCTAAACAGCTAGAAGTACCCCAGGGTCCAGAGAGATGGCATCCATATGCACATACTGAATCCAAACCAACAGATGCCTATGGTACAATAGAATTTCAGGGAGCACCTCATCCGAGCAAGGCACAGGTAAGTTAAAATAAGAGAATAAAAAGTGGCAAACTGGTAATATATGTGCAGTAAATCTTATCTTTTCAGTATGTTAGATTGAGTAGCTTCGACATTAATATATTTGTTTATCTTTTCAGTATGTTAGATTGAGTAGCTTCGACAGTAATATATTTATTTATCTTTTCAGTATGTTAGATTGAGTAGCTTCGACAGTAATATATTCGTTTATCTTTTCAGTATGTTAGATTGAGTAACTTCGACAGTAGTATATTCGTTTATCTTTTCAGTATGTTAGATTGAGTAGCTTCGACAGTAATATATATTCGTTTATCTTTTCAGTATGTTAGATTGAGTAGCTTCGACAGTAATATATATTCGTTTATCTTTTCAGTATGTTAGATTGAGTAGCTTCGACAGTAATATATTTGTTTATCTTTTCAGTATGTTAGATTGAGTAGCTTCGACAGTAATATATTTATTTATCTTTTCAGTATGTTAGATTGAGTAGCTTCGACAGTAAACCAGATCAAGTTTTACAGTTGCTACAGAAACACTGGGGACTAGCATTACCAAAGTTACTTATAACAGTTCATGGAGGAATATTGAACTTTGACCTTCAACCTAAGTTAAAGCGAGTATTCCGTAAAGGGTTGTTGAAAGCTGCCAGAACAACAGGTGCTTGGATCATTACTGGAGGCACAAATACAGGTAGGGAATCTGTCTGTGATGCATCAACTTCTCTGAGAAGTTCATATGTGACTTGAATTATCTGAAATTTTTTGCCACTATTGTAATTTTTAATTACAACTGCATGTTAAGCAAGCAACAATCAATCATATTTTTAGGCCCCCGTCATCAGCAGCAGGGGCATTAAGTGTTATCCTTGGCCGTCCGTACATCCCAAAATTAGTTTCCATTCTCTTACTTTAGTTTGCCTCAACCAAATGTTATGCAACTTATCCACAATGATTATAACCACAAAACTCAGATCAAGTTCGAATTTGGGTGTAGTCACTTTTACCGTTCTTGAGTTATGTCCCTTTATAACTTTATATGCAAGTGGGGGCATCATCTGTGTCCCATGGACACATTCTCAATTTATTTATTATTGCATCCAAGAAATAATTTGTTTTAATGGAGAAAAAAACCCATTTAGAACAAACAATTAAGACAAAATATATTTCTGTAATTATACAAATAAAGACATACTGAAAAAATATTGTGTATGAAAAAATAAACTCATCATAAATATCAGTATTTTTTTCAGTAAAGTGAAATTAGGTTCATATGGAGCATTTTTTAAAGTGCAAAGAGTCATATTTAGACAGATAATTGAATAGCATAGTAACACAGATGTTAATCAATTATATAAGGAAAACTAATCTCTCTGATTAGATCACTTCTGAGTCTAATTATAGCCAAGATAAATGTCTTTTAAATATATTTCAGAGTAATTTATTGTCAGTTATACAAATATCTGTCTGGTCATTGCATCATCCCCATCAATAAAATTTATCATTATATTTAAGTTTCTTGAAATTAAAATTTTTTTGGATAAAAGGATTTCTTCTTTAGAAGAATGTGATTGATGTGCATGGCTATCAGAAATAATTAATTTGTATGTGAAGATATTAAAAGTTATGGAATAGTGATTTTTCCTCCTCAGATGTGAAAGTGTCATGGTAATAATTCCGATTTAATATATATCATAGTATGACAAGGTTTATCTCTGAGTTCTTCAAAAGAATTTTTGTGTTTATGGACATTTGGACTGACAATGTTTGGAAATTTGTCTGTCCAAAATACATTTTGTTGCATCAAGCATGTGAATTTGGAACTAAAAGCTCTGGAAACTATGATTTTTAATCTTGGATAACAAAAATATTTTCCCAGTAAATTACTTAGCATTACCTTAAAGTACACAGATTTAATATCATTTGAAAGTTCTATATTAGATGCTGATCATATTTATATTATTTTTGAAATAAATGTTTATGCATTAAATACTGAGAATTGTTGATTTGATTTCAGGTGTTACCAGACATGTAGGAGAAGCTATTAGTGATAGAACAACGAAAACCAAGAACAAAGTTGTAGCTATAGGACTGGCACCGTGGGGGATTGTGGAGAATAAAGAGGATTTAGTCGGCAAAGATGTACGTTTTATTGTCAGTTATCCTATGTGTAGACAAACGGATGCAGTTTTATATACTGAAGACATGCAAACAGAATATCATATTTAAACAAATCGTGTGTCAGATAGTTTTTAGCACTATTTTTTTTAGAGAACAGACATTCTCTGCTTTATTTATAGAGTATTTAATCATTCTGTTTTGACAGTAAAGTATAAATAACACAAAAAATATGTAAAATCATTATGCATGGTTAGTATAAACAGCTATGAATCATTTAAATCTTAAGTAACCATTATGAGAGGAGAGAAAGTAGACCTATTTACTGTCTGTTAAAAATTATCTCAAAATTAAAATCAGTCAAAATATGGTATTTACATAGAACTATGAGAAAAAGAGGCCTACATGATGGAATTGGAAATTGATTATTGAGTTTGAATCACGTTGTAACTGTATCATACCACTGCAATACCGATTATCTACAACAGATCGTCTACTGGCTAATGACATTAAATGGTTCCTTTTATGATTATAAATGGTATTCGTCTAGTCTTCTTGATTAAGACATGCTCTGAGAAATTATATTTGTTGTGATTTAAGTTTTACCTTTCATATTGATTTCAACATTGTAAATTTAATTTAGGCCACACCGAATTTCTATTTTGTTATCACGATTTTCCTGCATTTATTTTGGATAAAAAGTATTTCCTACTTCTTGTTGGAAGATTACTAATATTTCACACCATTTTCAAATTAGAATAAAAAAGAAACAACTGCTGTCACTTTGTCATGTTATGAAAGTATGAATCTAACATCATTTGTAAGCCCCTGTCCCAGCCCTATGTATATTATATCATTAAAAGATAACTACCCCAGTTATGGGTTAATAGCCAGCAGAATGAAGGTTGTCAGCCTTTGGAGGTAATTCAATTAGGAGATATGAAATCTAGGTAGATTTGACTAGCCAGCCTTGGTCTGCAAATGATCTAAAGTAAAGAAACCTTGAGTAAAAATACACTGGCTCTTTAGGGTGGGGATTGAGCAACCTTTCCTTGTGATTTTTTTAACTTCATGTCCTATCCGAGGCATGGCACTAACAGAAGTTGTAAAAGGAAACCATGGTTTTACTACCACCTATTTATATCTTCAAAAAAACCCAATGAAGGATAATTGATACAGTTTGATTGTCAGATTCAGATATATACAGATTAATATCATCATTTATATTTTCAATTCTACTTGCAGCTGACTGTTCCTTACCATTGTGTTTCTGCTAATAAGTCCAATTATGCAGTTCTTAACAGATCTCATTCTTACTTCCTGTTAGTGGACAATGGAACTGTGGGAAAATATGGTGGAGAAGTCATCTTTAGAAAGAGGCTGGAGAAATATATTGCACAACAAAAAATTTCAATTGGTAAATGAAATGATTGACTCCCAATATGAATCAATGGAAATGATTTTTTTTTAAAGTGATGTTTCTTACGGGTCTTTTGATTAAATTTCATCTAAAATTCAGATCTTTTATTCCATAATATTTTGATAAACACATATAAGGGCTATGACATAGTAAAACCCAGTTAATGATAGTAAAACTAAATTAAAGTGCATTGCCCTATTCCAATAAATTGAGGCTAAAGCAATGATATAAGGAATTATTATTTTGAATTGAGTCATTGGTACTTAAATTAGAAAAAATAAAAACTCCTTGAAAATTTCTTTTACCATGTAAAATTTGATTATAACAGGATATACAATCAAACCCATTTGATCAGACATTATGACACAATTAATATATACTATACATGTTTAATGGGAGTTAGATGGTGTCAATTTGATTTAACAAACTTACTATGTGAAACAAGTATAAAAGTTTCATGTAAACACTGTCATACTTTGTTTGATCTTATATCCTGACTAGCAGTATTTAATATTGGAAATAATTATACACAAAGGTCAAATTGTTATTAACAGTGACATAACCAATACTGGAAATTAACATCAAATGAAAAGGACATGTATACTCAGAAGATACAAAGATTTAGGTCAATACTCATTGGCAATCATACCACATCTTCTTTGCATATAAACCTGTCCGTTTTACCATGTTTATCAAGTGTTTCAAATTGGGGCATCAAGAAATTTTCCTAAAGGTATATTATCCTGTCTAATAATATCAGACCTGCCAACTTACACTATTTAAGGGGGATTTCCCCATAAGAGGTGTTGACTTGAAATTTGAAATTCTTTATTATATAACCTGAACATCTCAAAACCGGCACTTTAATGAGTTATTTAAATAAAAGGGTATTTAAGCACATACATACTCATTCAAACAATGTAGTAGTTAATTAAAAATGCTAATGACAATTTGGCCCGAGAACACAGTTATTTCGTAGTGCATTTCTTTTAGACATAAAACGCAAATTAAAAAAATCGCACCTGCTCTTTCCAAAAGAGATTTTTACAATGTAGTGTTCTACTTTTGGGACAAATTATATCAAAATTATAGAAAAGTCTATCGGCTCTAACTCAAAGTATGGACAATTTTATGTTAAGGAGGTCTGTAATTCTGTTTGACAGCTTCAGACATACTAATTTTTGACCTTTTTAAACTGGACCAAATCACTACTTTACCTAAAAATTCATGCCCCATATTTTTTTAAATGTAATTTCATCCCCCTACTTACTATTTTTTGCATAAAATATAAAGAAATAAATTTGGAAGGTATATGAAAAAAATGTGCAAGTAGTACACTGTCCACACAAGGGACTCTATTTGTAGACAACGAAAATCAAAGGACCACAACTGTGTCCCCGGACCAATATAAGAGGACCATTATGTCCTCTTGCACTATCCCCTATGGAGATTTTGAAAAGTTGGGAGGTATTTATTATAGAACTGATAATGGAGATTTCCAAAATTCCTTTTTATTTTACTCTTGAAACATGTGGAACAGGATATGCCTACCCTTCTGGAGCACCTGATATCCCCCAGTTTTTGGTGGGGTTCAAGTTACTCAGTCTTTAGTTTTCTAAATTGTGTTTTATATACTGTTGTAATCGTTTTTAATTTTTTTGCCATGGCGTTGTCAGTTTGTTTTTGACTTGTGAGTTTGAATATCACTTTGGTAACTGTTGCCTCTCTTTGACTTTACATCCAGCATCATACCCAGTGGAAAACATGATTGTATATGAGAATAAGAAGAGGTCCTAAGGAAATTTATTGTAGTATATAGTGTGATAAAAACTTCTGTAAATTTGTAAAACGCTGGTATTCAGATTACAGGAGTAGTTAAGGCTATTCAATCAAAAAGTATGCTGGAGGGTACGAAGGAACCTACAAAATCTTCCCACAACCAACTTAATTTCTTTTGAGTATTTTTGCATTTATCAAATAGATATACCGCCATAATTGACCCCAGATCCATGTCCAAAAATAAAACTTCTCTTTCTACCTCCCACATTTATTTCAAGGAAATATCATTTACTCTTTATTTATTTTAAGAAATACATCTTTCATATGTTGATCATCCTCTTATCACGAGTTTAAATTTAAGGAGTTTTGTATATGTCAACAGATGGTATGGTCTTTTTCTAGGACATATATATATTTGGTAACTTATGTTCTAAATATAGTCCATATGTTTTTTTTTTATTCTTGATTAATGATGGTATTAACTTGACTCTGAACCATTAACTTGTCTCTCTAAATAGAATAGTTTTTATCTTAATACTAAAAAGAAACATTAAGTATTTAATTAATGATTGTAAAAAAGATTCATTGCTGAAGTTGCATTTTATCTTAGGTTTTTATAGTTCTTATTTTTGGCATTATTACAGACCCATGAAAACTGCTTTAAGGACAAAAAGTTATCCCATATATATTTTAAAAACTTTTCTTATGAATAAAAGTAGGAGTGGAGGAGCACCAATGAGTCTCCATGTACAAACCTGAAAAAACATCTAAGAGGTCAATCCTTCATTGATAAATATAGATTCTACCACTGCATTGAGTGTGAAACATTATTTTCTCTACTCCAGACAAATTTAACTGTTGTATTGCATGAGATTTTTGATGGTAGAATCTGTTTCTCTAATGATTTTAGATGATCTAGACAAACTTAATCCTTGTTTTCCAATGAGCTGCAAAAAGATATGTTCTTTCCAAGTGACGTTAATAGGCATGGTGGCCTTTTTTTGACATCACAATAGGAAATTCAGAGGAAAGTGCTGTAATTGAAATTTGACCAATGAAGAACTGAGATCCAATGAACCACACGAATCGACGATGATAAAAAAAAAATAATCCAATAGGTCAGAAAAAGGACAAATCGGCAAAAATTAGTGAAAGTTGTTTATAAATTTTATATAAGATCTGCTAAAATTTAGTCAATTACAGACAAACTTACAAGTAATGTGCTCTGGATGCTCATCTTCTTTTTAAATCAACATGCTAAATTTTGTGGGAAAAATATGTTTACTTGCTGTATCAGTTATTCCAAGTTAACATGATTGTGTCCAAGTTTGAAAAACTAAATGAGAGTGAGAATAACCAGTATATAAGCATTAAAGTCAATTTTAGAAAAAAATTTATTAATCTTTTGACAAAAAAGATCATTTAAAACTTTTAAACAAATGTAAGCTGTTGAAATTGAAATGGCTGGGGTAATTAGCTATATTCAGTTGAGTATACCTCATATTTACCTTGGTTCCACCTAATCATTTTTATAGATCCTCTTCAGACAAGATGTATTATGGTATATGGTTGTCAATCCGTTTTTCATTTCATCCATTCATCCATCCATCTGTTCCTTATGTCAACAATTCTTATATTGACTCAAACTTGCTATTACTAATTCTTGTGAAATTTTATCAAAACATTAGGATTGACAGAAGAGAGCTCCTTTTGATTTTTATGATTTCACATTTTGTCACTCCAGAGTTATGGGACTTTATTCATGGCTTCTAAATATTCCATTTTAATCTGGCAACAGTTATATTATGCATAAGATAGGGGTAACATAAACTCTTGGTGCAGCTGCTAATTTGTGTGTGCACCTAAACTTAAAAAAATTATCTCTTGATGAATTGAAATAGATTTAACCACCATGCAATTGATTAATATATGTAAATGGCTTCTTAGAAGACAGTTATATAAATAAAACTAAAAGCAAAATAGTGTACTTTATTATCTCCTTGAGGACAATGTCATTAGAATAATTATTATGTAATATTTAAAAAAACATAACTGATGACTCTGTCATGTATAAGGTGCACAAAGTGTAGTGTGACTGTCCAATGTTTTTGCCCTCCCTGAAATGAAAAGAATCATACTGTGTTAAAATGGCAACATCAGCGGAAATTGTCCATTTTATTCATTATAATATTATGTTTCTTGTGGTATCATTCTAATAATACCCTGTCATATGTGATGTTTTTTATTGGAATCTTCACCCTGGCAAAGTAATCAAAATGTTAGTTTCATCTAACTCTTAGCCTTTGATCTTGAAGTTTATGATACTACAGAATATAAAACCAAAACTGTACCATGATGTGATACATCTGTATGTAAACTTATGATCAGCAATAAAAGGGACATTACAAAAAACTTTTACTCAACCCTTTTAATCATTACCTTTGCCTGTTTCTGTAGTGAAATTTTAGATTTCAATGAAAATAGTCTATGTATTACTGATAAGTTATTAAGTCAGGAATTTCTTTACCACAAATTAGTTAAAACCTTTACAAAGATTTTTTTGAAGTAATGCTCTACCTGTAGAAACCTTATTATTAATGGGATATCACATCCTAAATTTTAAAGTGATGTTGTTTATCAGAGCTCATCAATTCAGAAATGATTCATGATAACTTACTGATTCTTTGAGTAAACTTTAACATTGTAGTTAGATCTTTGAATGTTGTTTTTATCAGGACTAAAACTGATTATACTTTTATTAGTATAGAACATAACTAAACATGCATTGCTATCCATTTATTGACACTTTTGGTCCTAGAGAGTGTCAATACTTATATTTTGGCATTGCATGTACATGATTGTCTGGCAGGGTTCATTTGACCTTAACATTCTCTCATTTACACGGATTGTTGAAACAGTATTAAAGTTTATTTGATACTTGTAGTAAAACCTTTGTCTTCAAGACTCAACAGAAATTCAGTCATGATCAGTAAAATTTGAAAAAAACTTTTCATTATGTGCAATCTTGTTTAAATTTAGAGCCTCAATTTCATATATATATATATAGAAATAAGTGTAGTGCATTATGTTTCACCAATGTTTTTTATTTACAATGCTCATTTCATTCTACAATTTTTCTCAATATCTAAAAATTAGCAACACATGGTGAAACTGTATGGACTACCCTTAATTAGTCATTACAATCCGTTAAGGAATTTTTACCATAAATGGCATTTTAATTAAAATTTCAGATGTTTAACACAGGACAAATTCAGCATTAATCAATTTGGAATTTACATTCCTTAGATGTTTCTTTTTAATGGCAGTAATTATATTATAAACACAGGAATCATCAATATAAAGTACATTGTAATTGATCTATAATGCTGTAAGGGAATATGTTGAATGTTTCATTATCTTACAAATCTTGGAAATAAATGGAAATTTTAAAGTACAAGAAACCTCCAGTATTTAACTATGGATAGAGAACAGTAGCTGAAATCAGTGCCATTCATGAGCAAAACCTTCACTATTATTCATATGAAGTGAAGGTGTTAAAGGGAAGTAGTAACACTCTCATTTATTTGTGTGTATGTTTGTCCATCTGGTCATATTTTTATGCACCTTACATCCAGTCTTTATCCAATATTATTAATTACTGTGCCTTGTGGAGAGCTGGGACTAGGAGGAAAAATCACAATAAGACCAAAGGAAAAATTTGTAGGCTAAATATGATCCCACTCTTGTGCCAAATACTCACTAAATACCAAACCAATGCTTAACCATTGGGTGAATCAACAGTCAAGGTCACAAAATGACAAGCAATAAATGTCAAATACTTGACCATAAAAAGCTATTGAAGGGTATTTCATTTTGAAGGTCATAGGCAAAAGTTTAAGGTCATAACATGATTTAGGAATTAAACACTTGTAGGCACAGCAATGCCCAAGTCTTGCATCCCATATTCGTCATTTTTCTGTTATTGTCCAATGCTTAGCAACAGAGAGAAGTTATATTTTAAGCACTGTATTTATTTTTCATTATTTTGATCCTCTTATTGTATGTGTGATCTGCCAGATGTGTGAATCAATGAACAAGTTTTAGATGGGAATACTCTATGTACTTTGTAGAATAATGCATTACATATAAACCATATAGAAACACAGCTGTATATCAACATCACAGAAGATTTTGTAGTAGTCTCTCTCAAGCCAAAAAAAAAAAACCCAAAAAAACTTCATGTTGTAAAAAATATTTCATTTACATTAAAAGGTGAAATGTAAAACAACAATAACGTATAATATAAATGTGCTCCATTATTACTTTATATATTAATTTGTATCTTTTCACTTTGGGTGATTGATGTATCTGTATGTAGTGACATTAATGTAAAGCATTTATTATTTATTTATGTCAGTCTTGACGGTAGGTAGACACTACAAATTACCTTTACCTAATGCTCTTTATTCACTCAAAACAGATATTTCATTAAAAAAATTAAAGTTTGTGGGAAACCATTTCTGACGATTGTTATTCTTCTTAGGACATTACCTTTAAAGATTGACATGTATATGTATTCAAAAATAAGGAGATGTGATATGATTGCCAATGAGATAACTATCCACCAAAGTTCAAATGAAGTGGATGTGAGCAATTATAGGCAACCATACAGCCTTCAACAATGAGAAAAACCATACTGAATAGTCAGCTATAAAAGGCCCTTACATGAAAAATGGGAAACAATTCAATTAAGAAAACTAATGGCCTAATTTATAACAAAACATTTTACCAAAAAACAAATATGACAGACATGAACTAACAGCAACGTCTGAACTACAGGCTCCTGAGTTCTTGCTTTGAAATATTAATGATATATATGAGAAATCTAATATAATGAGGGTAAAGATTAACCAGTCTTAAGGAAAATTTGTTAAGTATTAATGAAGATGGAATTTCATGGATTACCTATACTTTGAAATTTGATATCAAATAATTGACTTTTGCTGTGCAAACAAAACTATTCATTTTACAAAAGAAAAGAAAATTCGTTTTCTTTAGATGTCATCACATAATTGTTTTTAATCATGTACAAGTGTCGAGAAATTTTTCCACATGACTTTTGTTTATTTGTGTCTCTTCTTTAAAATGAAAAACCCCAATTAGCTGTATATGTCCATCTGATAAGGACACTCAAAAATCAGTGTTACTGTTTATTTAATTGCAAGTGATAAGTATCAATTTTTTATATTTTTTGTAAGTCGGACCTCAAAATTATAGTGTATTAACATTTCCACCATTTTTAGTTAGCTACATTTTTAGTTTTTTATATGTCATTGACTTTCAGCATGCCTATTAGCAACACCCATGAGGTCTAGATCTATTGTCCGATTGGATGTATTTAATTTACACTAAGATATTATGGTTAATGCTAAAAGATAGATTTCAATGATTTAGGAGGGGAGTCTTTCAGCTGTATTACCGTATGTTGTTGAGAATATCGCAGGAGTTACGATGGTACATTTTACCTATTGGATCTCGGGTGACATCAGTGCTGGACGTAACCTTAACACTTAGAAACATATATGAAGTAAACATTAAAACAGTATGGTTGTGTTCTGCTTACTTTGTTACAATAGTTGATATAGCCCCGACATTTATAATCCAGGCTAGGCACCATAAATGTTGGGGCTAAATCAACTATTGTAATATAGACAGGAGAAAACAACCATACTGTTTAACTTTCACTTCATATTAGATGTTTCTACGTGTTTAGGCTACGTCTGTCACTGACGTCAACCCTAGATACAGTAAGGTAAAATGTGATGTTGTAACTCCCCGGATACATGTTTTTAAGTAAGCATGATAAATGTACGATATCTTAATTACATTTAATGACATTTTGATTACATTCTGTGTATCCACTGTTGTTTAAAATGTTAAATTTTGAATCTTTGATCAAATATATATTCCTGTTAAAGCTTCTGAAATTTGATTTGTTTATATAAAAAATCCACCTACTTATTGTTTTATTTAGTGTCATGACTCAAATAAAATCAATTAATTTGCAAGGCCAAGATATATTTATTGCCTTCTTAACATGATTTGTGTTGCCTCAGAGGCAAACTTTCAACCAATTAGATGTGATTGGAACAATTATTCTGTTAATATTGACAGGTTATACCATTGTTATTTGACAAGAATTATTAAAAGTACAAACGGAAAATTTTAATTTTTAATGGGCCAGAAAGTCGTCACTTCTTATCTTCCAACAAATGTTTTGTAAAAACTTTACATTGATTTGTGTCATTTATGATGTCAAACTTGTGTATTTGTCCTTTAATGGGAGTTATAATGATTGATATTTTGTTTTCCTGATGTTTTATGTGTGGGAAAATAACCTAATTATTGAAATTCAAACTTGTTTTGCAGAGTTACTGTTGAATGTTTGTATTTCATAGATATGGAAATACTACGTAATAAAATACCGTTATTGCTTTGTAGTTCATTAGAATCTATTACGGTACACTTATTGTGTTATAATTCACTCGTCAATACCATATACAAATTGTATCAATGCTGTTTAAGATGTTCAAAGCTCAACTTGAACTATTGAAGCTAGAAAATAACAACAGGAAATTGAAAGTCTGATGAATTTTTTTTTAAGCTTGATTAGTTTAGAAAGTGTTGCATTTAAATCTTGAAACTTGCAAACAAAGATTATTAAGTTGTCGTTTGACATTAATGTAAGCGGGGCCTCAATTTGGGAGTGGAAGGTAGTAAGAGTAGATTCATTTAGCCTATCATCACAATGTTAGCGATTTATTTTACACCTAAGTCATGTATAAGTAGGTTTATTTCACTCTAGTGTGTAGTATTTCACTGTAAGGCATGTTAAGGGTGTAAATGTCTGTAACTTACTGAAGGTTGTTGGTCTACACTGTAAGACTTATTAGGGGTATAACTTGTCCGTAACTTACTGAAGGTTGATGGTCTACACTGTAAGACTTATTAGGGGTATAACTTGTCCGTAGCTTACCGAAGGTTGGTAGTCTACACTGTAAGACTTATTAAGGGTATAACTTGTCCTTAACTTACTGAAGGTTGTTGGTCTACACTGTAAGACTTATTAGGGGTATAACTTGTCCGTAACTTACTGAAGGTTGTTGGTCTACACTGCAAGACTTATTAGGGGTATAACTTGTCCATAACTTACCGAAGGTTGGTAGTCTACACTGTAAGACTTATTAGGGGTATAACTTGTCCGTAACTTACTGAAGGTTGTTGGTCTACACTGTAAGACTAATTAGGGGTATAACTTGTCTGTAACTTACTGAAGGTTGGTAGTCTACACTGTAAGTCTTATTAGGGGTATAACTTGTCCGTAACTTACTGAAGGTTGTTGGTCTACACTGTAAGACTTATTAGGGGTATAACTTGTCCGTAACTTACTGAAGGTTGATGGTCTACCCTTTGTAACCATTTCAATCATGGAAACTGACTGTATTTCTTTAAAGCAATTGCACACAAAATGAAAACATGCATAGTCCAGCTACCAACTAATTTGAACAATGAAATTAGATTTCGGCACATAATTTTGAAAGTCATTTTGTTGAAAAAGTGATTTTCTGTTTCTAAGTATATAGCACATTGTTTACCTATATTATTGATTTTAATTTTTCTTTGGTTGTATTGTTTTGATATATTTCATCTTAAGTCAAAGTATTAAAGTAACATCATTTTCCTTTCTATTTCAGCTAGTGGTGTAAAAGGTCGAGGTGTCCCAGTGATATGTGTAGTATTAGAAGGAGGTGCGAACACAATACGTTCTGTGTTAGAGTATGTTACAGACACACCCCCAGTACCTGTTGTGGTGTGTGATGGGAGTGGCAGGGCTGCTGATTTGCTGGCATTTACACATAAATATACTCTGGACGATGGGTAAGGCAATAAACTCTGTGACTTTATTAATGCATATGTCATAGATAAGCATGAAAACATGATGCAACCAAAACGGTAATTGAATTCCACTTCTCCAAGAAGTTGACCAAATCTTTCTACTCTCTCCTAGAAGGAGAAGTCACTTCTCCCTCTCCAATGTTCTAACTAATATCACCTCATTTAATTGGATTAATTAAATTATAGAATAGACCCAAGGAATACAGCATATTCTATATAAAGAAGGTACTTTTGCATTTTGTAATGACAGTCACAATCAAATATGGTTTCTGTCAGCCACACTTGATTAGACCCAGGAACTACAAGTCAGAGGTTCTTGAAATTTGGCATCAAGCTTAATGTGAGCATGCTTTACCTTGTGATGTATTGTCACATTCATCACTCATTAACTTCCTGTTTACAGAATACTTAAAAGCAGGGATCATTAGTGAGCAATAGAGTTTGACTTGTTTGGAGTTGATTCCAGTCTAATGTTTAGTGTGTCAGATACAAGACAGTTCAGTGATGCAGGCTCAATTCAGATTCCAATTTGAAAGATCATTGAAATACAGATTTTAGCTTATTTGTCACAATTCAAAATTTTAATATTTGATGAAGTCTCTTGTAAGAGATATCATCAGTTGGTCAAATACATTTAATTTTTTTTTGTACAAGCAAATCATTTCATGCATTGAATAATTGATTATAATAGTGAATAAAACTTTATATCAAATATTATTAAAATATATTGAGGTTCCAGAAATTGTCGTATTTGCCAGTCATGTCAGATTTAGAATTCAAATGACTAAAATGAAACTCCCAATTTTGGTCAAATTGAATTTGAAAATTTACCTGACAGGAGAATATTGAAAATGATTTAAAAATAATAATTTATTCAATTCGTAAAAAAAAAAATTTTGAATTTGTTGAAGGTCTTTTTATGCCCCGCCTACGAAAGTAGTAGGAGCATTATGTTTTCTGGTCTGTGCATCTGTTCGTTCATCCGTTCGTCCGTCTGTCCTGTGTCAGATTAAAGTTTTTGGTCAAGGTAGTTTTTGATGAAGTTGAAGTCCAATCAACTTTAAACTTAGTACACATGCTCCCTATGATATGATCTGTCTAATTTTAACCCCAATTTCACGGTCCACTGAACATAGAAAATGATAGTGTGAGTGGGGCACCCATGTACTATGGACACATCCTTATTATATACTACGTTTTGATAAGATGCTTAATCGTAAAATGTTTGTCAGTCACGTTAATACACTTTTACAAATAATTATGAATTTAAAAAATATGATTTATTGCCATTTCGATAAAAAAAAGAAAAAAAAAGGAACTAATATCTTAAATCTAGAATCATTTAAATTTTAAAATCTTAACATCTGAAGTAGCAGATTGTTTCCCAAGGAGTAAGTAACATGGAGTCATTTAAAATGAAATTGTTTCAATTTTGAACTGTTTCATGCTACAAATCCTTCCTTTTACAAAAACAGGTACCAAGAGTAAGTGCTTTAAAAAGCATTCCCTACTAATGTAGATAAGTGAAGCACAAACTGGGTTGAATAAAATACATTAATTACATTGTTTAATTGGTATTGTGACTCATTTGTAGAAAGTACCAAGAGTCAGTGCTTAACGGGGGAAATCCCTACTGGTACTTAATGACAGTGGCATAGAACTATTTGAATACAAATTTAATTTCTGTTGATACAGAAGTCTTTCATCTTATAAGAAATCATTGTAGGACATGCATATACATATGCCTAAGTGACAGTTTATAACATAATAAAAACCTCATTATTAATTCAGCTGTTGTCACAGATGTCACAACCTGATAACTAACGATGATTGACAAGTTATGAATTTTTCTGTGTAAGGTACATAATATTATAGTGTTAAGCTATCAGTCAGCTGTCCTTGTTAGATGTAAACATTAAAGGTTATTGTTGACTAAGCAAGAGTTCTATGGTAATCCCTCCCCAGGCTTTTTATAATGTGCTAATTTGAATAACAGTATTTAAATTACAGGAAATGTTCATTAAATATACATGTACTTAAAATAGACTTTGTCTTCAAATATGACTAATGGAAAAATTCAGAAATGTATAACGCAATATCGCACTTGTATGCCATTCATGGCAGCTAATTGCATATTTATTATTCCTATGCAACCCTGAACTCAGTTTCACAAAGTATGATCATGACTTCCATGCATGTAACATAAAGCTAATGCATTTACTTCTGCACAAGCAAGTTTTGTGATAGATGACATTCAAAGTCATGCTGTTAACTGTACATTTCTGATGTTACAATGCTTATGTAATTACATCACAGTAAGAGTCCATTGTTTAATGACATTATTTATGAACTCTCAATTGGTCTATTGTGATTTGCATTATAGATGCAGATGCATTGTTTAAAGCGCTGAACAATTTGACCGAAAGCTTATCTCTCCCAAAGTACAAGTTTGAGTTACTGCCATTACTTTGAGTTTGTTATTTATCCATAACACTTTCATATTTTCATCATCTACTCTAAATTAAGGATGACAGGTTTGACGAGATAATGCTCCTTGTCTTCTTTTCTTCAGATTGGTTGGAAATATCATCAGAGCCATTTCTTTATTCTGATTGGTCATTTTGCATGTTTTGACTATTGAACCACCTATTTGAATTTTCTAAAATTATAAGAAATGATGATTTGGACTCTCTCGCTCCAATTTACAGCATTACATTGCTGTGTAGGACTTTAAACACCTCAATATTGTATCATATAGACCCTCTACAAAGAATCATCATCTCTTGTTGGATGGTTAGCCTTACATGGTTGCAATGATTTCTTGTTGGATGGTTAGCCTAATATGGTTGCAATGATTTCTTGTTGGATGGTTAGCCTTACATGGTTGCAATGATTTCTTGTTGGATGGTTAGCCTTACATGGTTGCAATGGTTTCTTGTTGGATGGTTAGTATGACATGGTTGCAATGATTTCTTGTTGGATGGTTAGCCTAATATGGTTGCAATGATTTCTTGTTGAATGGTTAGTATGACATGGTTGTAATGATTTCTTGTTGGATGGTTAGCGTCACATGGTTGCAATGATTTCTTGTTGTATGGTTAGTATGACATGGTTGCAATGATTTCTTGTTGTATCGTTAGTATGACATGGTTTCAATGATTTCTTGTTGGATGGTTTGTATGACATGGTTGCAATGATTTCTTGTTGTATGGTTAGTATGACATGGTTGCAATGATTTCTTGTTGGATGGTTAGTATGACATGGTTACAGTGATTTCTTGTTAGATGGTCAGCATGACATGGTTGTAATGATTTCTTGTTTGATGGTTAGCCTTACATGGTTGCAATGATTTCTTGTTGAATGGTTAGCATGACATGGTTGCAATGATTTCTTGTTGGGTGGTTAGCCTTACATGATGCTTTTAAGTGTGTTGTAGACTGGCTCACATGTCATATTTTATATTTATCATTGGGCCTATCTGAACCAAACTGTATAGGTACAGATCATAATTTACTTTTTCGTCTGATTTTTCAAAAGATTCCTCATTTTCCAAGGTATAAATTTGCACAAATAAAATGTTTGATCATTGAAGAGAATGAAATGATAATGATCCAAGTGTCAGACAAGATGTTTGAATGATGTGAAAATTTCCACTATTTTATATGAATGATTTTGCAATGTATTGATTGTTAACATCTGTGTACAAAAGCCTTTATCACAGTGTGTAACAAGAATATGTTGCATGCAGTAAGTCATTTTACTAAATTATATACCTCTCTAATAAAAAGTTATTTTGGTTTTTACTTGTAGACTCAAGTATTTCAAAATTACTCAAGTTTGACAAAAGTTTCATGTGAATTACAGGAGGTCTTAAATGTAAAATGTTTAATACATTGAAACATTTTTTTTAACAAGTTATTTCCAAAATAAGTTCTTATATACAGCCACAGTTCAGTTTTTGTCTACTTGGATTGAAAATGAAACCATTGCAGATGAATTCCACAATCCCATGGAGATGTTTGCTAATGCTTAAAATAGACAGTTTGAACCAAATTAGAGAAATGTTACATTAAAGATTCTTTTGTAAATTCACATGACAAATCCATCATGTATCAAATAAAGTCCGTTTTAAAAAGAGGAAAAAAGATCTTGAAAATTTGTTTGAATATAAGCAATCTATTTAAAAATGTCATCAAAGATGGCTGTTATGACTGAAAAAAATTAATAAAAAGGTCAGCAATGATTATTTTTAAGTAGCATGTTAAAGTGGGAAAATGGTTAATTTTCTATTTGAAATCATCAGAATCCTTAAATTATATTTAATCATTATAACATATAGCAATAATATTAACTTTGTTACTGAAAATGGAGAAAAGTAAACTATAAACTGTAAACTACATCTGTGTCGGGGATGATAAAAGACAGAAGCAGACAAACAAAATAGAAACTACTTCTTATTGTAGGTTTTAAGTATATTTAAGTGACACACCTAAGGGGTGCTTATGTGAAACAAACGGCATTCACTTCACCAGTGTAAACTTTAAACAAATATTTCCTTGTATATTGTTGATGCTGTAATGGCTTTATACAAAATAAACAAAGACATTTTACCTATCTTATTACATGAAATGTATTTTGGTATTACAGAACTATGCCAGAAAGTTTACGTGACCAGCTGATACTGACAATACAGAAAACATTCCTTTATAACCAGGAACAAGCAGAGAAGTTATTTATAGAGCTGATGTTATGTGTTAAAAAGAAAGAACTAGTAAGTAAAGGGTGGTTAGATAGGAGAGTTTAAGTCAGTCTGGTTGTTTAAGTTTTTATAAAAATGTTAAATACTGATGTGAATGATTTTACACTAAAACTGTAAATTTGAAGAATGGTCAGAGTACATTATTGTAAAGAGGGGATTTATGTGGTACTAAATTGTAGCATGCACAGTCAAACAAACCAATTGTGCTTTGAATGTGGTTCAACATACAGTTACAGCAATAACTGGATACTTATAACTAAAATCCAACACAAATTATTCCTAGAATGTATGTAAACTAAATCATTTGATTTATATTTATATATTCTATGCATTTAAACAAGTTTGCCTTTGTATGCTGCCATACAATATTGTATTTCTTAAATATATACAGTAGTTTTCCCTGTAATTAAATCTCTTCTATAAAGACCACCCATTTTATAAGGACAGAAACCTTGCACTAAGCTGGATTTAAGTCAACATTAATTATTGTCAATGGCCACCTCTCAATCATGAGTAATTACAACCCAATTTTGCATGGAAATATAAAAACTTGAGAATTAGAAAAAACTCTTGAAGTAGTCTGATTAATTTAAGATTTTAATTAAACAGCAAACATGTTTGTCAGTCACCATGTCCAAACATTAGTTTGGTACATGGGTTATAGATAGATGTGAAATAGTTGATTATAAGGTAAACCTCGATGAGAAAGAGAACATCAAAGAAGAATCCTCAGTTCATTATACATGTCTAGGGCAAAAATCAATATTAAAAGTAATGCAGTGATGTAATCTATATTTTGGAATTAATAAGTACCAAAAGGAAGCCTTCAAAAGATCACCTAACTTTCAATTTTTTAATTTTCCTGTTATTTGTGGGCTTTTAATCTAAAGAATACTCATTGTGTTCTGACACACAAGAAAACATGTTTCTTGTAAATCCCTCCCATTTACGGAGCAGGACCAACAGTGGTAATTAACATTGTTTAATAGGTTAACTCTACTTTTTAGTGCCGCCATACTGGATCAGAACTTTACACTTTTCCTCAGTCTACATGGCTTATCATTGTGCAGCTGACTTATTACCTCCTTTTAAGGAGCAAAAAATAGAAATGATTGCAATAAAACAGTGTAAATTTCTACATCTGTGGCTGAGGTCCAAAATGCCTGGATTTAAATACACTTCCTAAGCAAGACCCCTAGTAATAAAATAGAATGATTGTATAGGAAGGTTTTACTTGGGGGCTTTATAACCCACCAGTTTAGTTTTTGTCTTGCCTGCGATAAAAGTCACGTAAAGCGAGACTTAGTATTGCTTTTCTGGCGGTGGCAGAGGAGGATTGTCAACATTTGTTAAGTTTTCTGCTGAAGTTAGTTTGATAGGAATACTTGTTATAGATCAATTATATTTTCTATAAAGTTGCATTACTATCAGTACATATCAGTGTGACAACTATTTCGAGGCCCTGTTGCCTAGGTCACGGTCCAGTGACTTTGAATTTATTAGCAATTTTCAATGTTAAGTTTTCTGCTTAAGTCAGTTTGATAGGAACTACTTGTGATAGATCAATGATATTTTCTGTATCAACAGTTTATTTTTTAAAAGTATTTATGGCCATTAATAGTTTGAAAGAGAAATCTGACGCAGATAAATATTTATGAATTGTACAATTGATAAAACCCCCCTCAACAACAGTGTGATTGTATATGAAAAAGCATTTAAAATTAGTAGGGAAGGCTAGAACAAAATTAAATTGAAAGTTAGCATTCATTACATTGTGCATTGTGTATACAATGCTGTGTTTATTTATTGCATAAATATTGATTTTTTAGATAACAATATTTAGAATGGGAGAAGGTGCTCAGGATATTGATTTAGCAATTCTAACAGCTTTACTTAAAGGTTTGTATAATTTATAAATTAAATATATTTTTTAATTTGATAGTTCTAACAATAACACAACAGTAGATAAAGTACCCTTAACCTGGTCAACCTTTCTCTGATCTGAATTTAATCTGAATTTAATATATATAAAATTCAGGTATTCACTAACTTACTTCTCCAAATATTACTTTCAATTGTCACAGAAAACACACCTAATTTAACAAAAAAATGATTGTGTTGTCAAAATCCATCTGAAGAAGGTATCTGTCAATGTTTTTGTCAGGTTTTCAAAGAACCTGGCCTTAAATGTAGAAAAGTTACCAAGATTTGAAGGAAAGGACTACAGTACAATAGGATGAAATAGTTCAGTTTTCTAGTTTTCTCAGGAAGTGTGACCCAGAAAATCAAGTTTAGAACAAACTGGTCTGACAAATATAAATAAGCTGGATATGGGGTAGTTGTCAATGAGATAGCAACCCAGTATTAAAACAAAATATGAAACCTATGACAAAGTTGCAAAATATTTGCTCTGCCATTTAAGAATAAAATGTTGTAAATCCAGAAGTAAATGCATACTCTTATTTAGCAAATGTCTGATGGTTGAAGAAATTGTGAGATTAATTCCTTGCAGTCTTCACAGAAAACGTATATATCTAATGTAAGGGAATTTAGGAGTATAAAAGTACATGTAATAGTACCAAAAGTAAAATTTTGTGTCTCTAAGTAAACAATTTTCAATCTGTTGCTTTTATCACATCAAATATGCATTGCCAATATTTCTGAACTATTGCATAGTAAAATAATTTATACAATGTTTATATTTGCCTGATATGAACACTTAGAACCAAGGCTATTATTAGATTTATTATTTCTCACTATAGAAATAAAGTGGTACAATTAAAGTTTATGTCTGGTTCAGTCAGCATCCTAACAATTGGAAGTGGCATTGCTGTTTACAATGGTGTTATATTTTATACTTATCTGTTATTCTATGCTATAATATGTGAAGATTTTATGATGCACGCCAAAAATGCACACATTTAGTTGACAGATTCAATTCACAGAAGATTTGTGTTGGATTTTGATTAAGATGAAATGCCAATGTCTACTAGAGTGTGAATAAATAATTGATGCGATAGATTTAATGTGATGAATTATAAATCAATGAATTGATATTTTTATAGCTGTCTAAATGTCAACTGCAGAGGGACATATTGGATTCTAATTCTTATTACATCATTTGATTACAGCAACTAGAAGTTGTAGAATTGTTGTAATCAAAGTTTCATTTCAAATTTAATTATCAAGTTAAATACATGTTGCAAACTATTCTGCCAAATTCTTGTTTGTTCTTGATTGCACTAATACAAATAGTTAGTAAGGTGATCTGGAGAAATTATGTCACGTTCTAAACCTTGTATAGCTATCCTTCCTTAAGAGCAATTTTTGAAGTTTGTATGCAATTTGTACTGAGAATTTGAGAAAGTGATTGGTAAAAAACAAATGTTTATGCTTTCCCTGGATGGTGACATTAATTCAAACCCCCTCATTTTGGAGTGTGAAAATGTCATGCCCTCTAGCTACTCATTGCAAAACTTCAAAAAAATTCTTGGAGAGGAACCCACCTCCATTACAGTTGACGCCTTAGGCCTTTTGCAGAACTTACTTATTTAATTTGTTGTTTATGAATAAAAGATGTGATATGATTGCCAATGAAACAACTCTCCACTAGAGACCAAATGATGTAGAAGTTAGCATGTATAGGTCACTGTACAGCCTTCAACAATAAGCAAAACCAATACTGCATAACAAGGGACAAAATGCCCTCACATGATAAACGTAAAACAATTCAAAAGAGAAAACTAATGTAGGGGTAATGATTTGAACAGTTTGTTTTCATCCTGAATATGCATGAAATATTTGCCACTTAACATTAAGCAAACAACAATTAGTCAGACAATCTAAACAGTTATATTAACAGTAAAACATATGAAAGATTTCTATTATCATGAAAAAGATGAATATCAATTTCTCCTTTAGGTGGACACTTTTATACAATGCTCTATCAGTTGTATAAAAATAAAGTTGGGGTCAAGTTTTGAGATATTTATTGGTAAAGTTGTGTGATATTCATTGGAAATGCTGTGGATTATTTATTGGTAAAGTTCTGGGATATTTGTTTTGGGTTATTTTTTGTTTTTAAAGTTGTGGTTTATTTGTTGATAAATCTGTGGGTTATTTGTTGGTATAATTGTGGGTTAACTATTGGTAAAGTTGTGGTACATTTCTATGTAAAGTTAAAGTTGTGGGTTATGTGTTGGTAAAGTTGTGGGATAGTTGTTGGTTATTTGTTGGTATAATTGTGGGTTATTTATTTGTAAAGTTAAAGTTGTGGGTTATTTGTTGGTATAATTGTGGGTTAACTATTGGTAAAGTTGTGGTATATTTCTTTGTAAAGTTAAAGTTGTGGGTTATGTGTTGGTAAAGTTGTGGGTTATTTGTTGGTAAAGTTGTTGGTTATTTGTTGGTATAATTGTGGGATAGTTGTTGGTAAAGTTGTGGGTTAATTATTTGTAAAGTTAAAGTGGTGGGTTATTTGTTGGTACATTGTATAACTGTGGGTTATTTGTTGGTAAAGCTGTTGGTTATTTGTTGGTTATTTGTTGGTACAGTTGTGGTTTATTTGTTGTTAAACTTGTGGGTTATTTTTGTTGGTAATCTTGTGGGATTTTTGTTGGTATTATTGTGTTAATTGGGTTAATTATAAGTTAAGTTATGGGTAATTTTTTGTAAAGTCAAAGTTATGAGTTATTTTTTGTAAAGTCAAAGTTATGGGTTATTTATTGATATGGATCTTTTTTATTTGTTGGGTGTTCTTTACAAGTCTGTAATGTTCTCAAAATGATGTTTAAATTCAGAAATTTTCATATCTTTTCAAAGGAAGATGTGTATCTAGTTGACTTATTTGTGTTTTGAATGTTCTTCATATGAAATTTTAAGTTTTAATGTTACTTTTTCAGGAACAAATGCCAGTGCTCCAGACCAGTTAAGTCTTGCGTTAACATGGGATCGGGTAGACATTGCACGTAGCCATATATTTGTATATGGACAAGAATGGCCGGTGAGTTAAGCTGTTTAGAAAGTTTTCATAAGTTTCAGTTAAATTTTCAAATGTACTCCATACATTAAAGAGCTTGATCATGTACAATAGTCATTTATACATCTTTTAAGATTTCCTGACCAAAATGGTGATTAGTATTTTTTTTTTTCAAATACAACAAAACTAATCATTTACTTTATTTTGGACAAATATAATGTCCAGAGTAGGAAAAAAAAAACTTGAAACCCTGTCTAAATTCATCAATTCTTTACATGACATTTGCTGCTTTACATAGACCATCAGTGTCTTATTAAGCAATCATGTCAAAAAATGGAAGGCATGTCCAAGTAAGAAGGTCAACTGAAATAAGAAGAAGAGTAACTGCATTCATTGCCCACTTATATTACAGCTAATAAAAAATTCTCTAAAGCTATCTCAAATTAATTAGTAATTTTATTTTCAAATAAGCATGAATATATATCATGGCTTTAGTGCAATGATGTTAATTATTATGTCACTGTGAACTATAAAACATGTCATATTTTGCATAATTGACTACAAATGGTCATTTTATGCATATTTTTAGTATAGAATTTAATATTTGCTAGCGCCTAACCAAAATATATAATTGATTGACATCAGTATCTTTGAAAAAAAAACATTGTGTGGTTGTTAACTGGTAGATTCAGGCTGTTTGGCATTAATTTATCATCTCGCTCCCTCAATAGTATAAGCACTGACATATATTATAGGTCATCTGAATTTGATACTTGTTGCGTGAATATAAAAATGTGGTTCTCAGGAAGAAGCCATGATGAATACTATCATTAATGGCATAATATTTGTATTTCTTAGAAGGTTGTCAGGACATTTAACATGATGAAAATTCAGATTTAAACAAGGAATTATTGGAATAATTTTGAATTCTGGAAAGTTGATAAGAAATGTATGATGAAAACTAACTAAAATTTATGAGGGTTAGTCATGGCTAAGGGGGGTTAGTTAGTTCATACTGAAATAGTGAAAGTATGATTAACCTTCCCTATTTAGTTGGGTTTGTCTTCATCATATATTTCTTATCAGTTTTCCAGAAATCAAAATTATTCTAGATTCAAATAATTCCTTGTTAAATTATGACCTAATTCTTATTTTTGGGCGTAAAGATTGCAATCAAAACCTTAATATGACTGGCGTAGTGGTTATATTTTCCAGACCGCATCACTCCTTTTGAGAGGAAAAAAACAAATTGCATTGAGGTGAACATTTTTTTATCATTGAAATATATACTCAGATATTCAAGTAACGATATGATTTGTATGTGTATAACCATACTTGTCAAGAAAACTATTTTAGTGAATATATTGCTTCCATTGCTTAATATGATGCAATGTTTAATCTTTAGTTCGCACTGAAACATGACTTCAGTACTTACAATCACTTTGATTATGGGAAGGTTCTTTGGAAAGGGGAGTTAGGGGGGGGGACTCTCATTAATGGCGCAATACTCGGTGTTTGTAGGGAGGTTATCTGGAACAAGCCAATCCAAAGAGTTGCATGAGGTATAGACATATGGCTACCTATGAACTTCTCTGGTCAGGCAGTAAAATCCTTGCTAAATTGGGGTTTCTGTTTGACTTTGCAGGATTAGCAGCAAGGTCTGGTCAGAATGAGGATGTTAAATCTGATTTCTCATGTAGGAAGAGTGCCACACATTCTGCACATTAAAGTACCCTTGCCTAAATGTCTGTAGGTGGTCTGTTGGAAGGCAAAAGTTCTGCTACTATCCAACATGCCTTTATTTTCCAGTGGCAATCCAAATTTCTTGCCTTCATCCTGGTCAACCTAAACCCACCTATTGAATTAATTGTCATTTTGTTCTCATCTTGTATTTATCTATGGGCATTATAAGAAATCAACCATCAACCATTAATTAATCTAGAACAAGCCATGATGGATGCTCTTAGTAATGCTCTAATTAATGACCTTATATTTGTTTTTGTAGGAAGGTTCTTTAGAACAAGCCATGATGGATGCTCTTATTAATGACCTTTCATTTGTTTTTGTAGGAAGGTTCTCTAGAACAAGCCATGATGGATGCTTTGATTAATGACAGAGTTGACTTTGTTAAGCTGTTATTAGAGAATGGAGTTAGCATGAACACTTTCCTAACAATAGCTAGGTTAGAGGAACTGTACAACACTGTAAGTGGAATTATTCAAAATGCATATTAAAAATAAAATATATCTGATGGGTTATGTAATATTTATTGTCTGATCTGCAACAATAATTTCTGGACGACAGGACATCACTCATGATAAAATATTTGGCATAAAGAACCAATCTTTCTTGAAATCAATATAAATTCAAGTTCCAATGAATTATTTCTTAAGCTTATGATGAGACTGTGAGTCAGCTATTATCATCCTACTTTGACTAATTAAAATGTTCTAGTGAGAAGTTCATCCATTCATCTGTCCATTCCCTATCCTTTCATCTATTACTTTAGTCTCATATAACTGGGCTTCTGTTTTCAGGAATAATTTAACATTTGGTATAGAACTTAATAATGTTTGAAATTTTCTATGTAAGCTATTTTCAGCTCTGCACAGCTGTCACTTTGAATTTTTATAATACCCAATGAGTATAGAGTTTTCCTTCACATATTTCTCGGCCCTATGTTAAGGAAGGGTTTGATATATTTTGTCTGGAAGTTTTAAAGTTGTACCCTGTAAACAAATTCTAGATCTGCCATGCAGTCAAATCTGTTTGAAGATAATTTGAGTTATTAATTATATATTTTTATGGTAAAACCAAATGGACAAGGTATGATTTGGAATCAAATTGCCCCTTAGATAAATTGTATTTGAAATTTTTCCAAATTTTAAGAATTAAATGTTGAATATATGTACTTTAATAAAACAAAACAAAAACTGTTTTGGTGGAACTAATTAAGCTGAAATGTTCATGAAAATAGCCTAATTTTTGCCAAAATTGTCACTACAAGGTCACTTCTATGACATCACAATCAAATTGCATCATCATGAGTAACCTAATATTTTCATTTAAGACCTACATTTAGCATGTAAAAAGTCTAAGAAATAATTGTATTGGCCAATTATTTTATTTTTGGCTAATTTACAGGGCCAAATGAGTACCAAACCGTATACTTTCTGCTTTGTATGTTTTATAGAACATAAGATAAATAAAGACGTTTACTGCAATAAGCACAATGGCATATTTAAATTACAACATTATCATGTGTAAGCAACATGATATTTATGATAATATAATAATATATAGTTAACTTATATAAAACAGCTGAGAACACAATAAACATTATGAGCACTTTCAAGAAAGAGAACCTGTGTTGTTATTGTTAATTACATTAAAAAATTTGTATACAAATAATGTAACATGTATAATTAAAACATGCTTAAATTACAAATGTAGATGTAAATATAGGGAAATACCTTCATGTTTAACCCTGCCACATTCTGTATCAGCCTGTCCCAAGTAAGGAGCCTGTATTTCTGCTATGCAGTATGGGTTTTGCTCATTGTTGAAGGCTGTATTGTGACCTATACTTGCTGACACATTATCTGTATAAACATGGCGTTAATTCCAATTTATGTTTAGGAAATAATTTTTGACTGTTTAATACTTTACAGAGACAAGGTCCATCAAACACACTTCGATATCTAGTCAGAGATATTAAAAAGGTGAGTTTATCTACAAAGTAAATATTCAAAATTTTAGTGTTATATTCAAGCTAGTACAATAAACTTTAAAATGGACAACAGAATTTTTGAACAGCAGAATTGACAACAATTCAATTCAACATTTGAATCAATATATGAATTTCTTGAGTTGTTATGCGTTATAAAAATAAAAAAATAAATTATTTGTGTTGGAAATATATGCAATCCCTATAACTTGAAGTTTTAACCACAGAAAATTAATTTCTCATGTCAAGAGGCTATTTGCATATAATTAATCATCTGTATTCCTTGTCTAATTAATCCAAATAATAAAAAAAAAAACATATGTTAAGAAGACCATTTGACATTTGTGTTGTTTTATTTTGTAGCATGTACCCTCCAATTATCACTACACTCTGTTAGATATTGGTTTAGTTATAAACCATTTGATGGATGGAGCCTTCAGATCCACATATTGTAGGAAGAGATTTAGACAGAAATATAATGCTATTAAAAGAAATGTAAGGTTACAGACAGATTATAGATCTTAGTTTATTTAAAATAATCTTCAATTATTAATTCTCACAGTGGGGAGACTTTTTAGTAGACTGGTTTCTAGGTAAAAATTTTCAAATTTGTTTGGAAAAAATATTAAGAGGCTTCCTGAAAAAAAGGGAGAGTATGATTTATTTTGATAGAGGGTGGAAGGACTTTTTTGTGGGGGGGAATACAGGATTCCTTTTTCTTTTTTCTGAGAGTTCAGGATGACACTCCCTCCTATCGCCCCTCTTGATAGTGTTGTTTGGAGTGGGTAAATCCATATTTTGTTGAAATATTCTGAATTTACGTTCACATTATAAATATAGTTCAACACTATTTTTCTTTATTAACATTTGTAGTGAGAATAAGTCTGTACATTGGACTTCTACAGCTCATAAGCAGTTGTTAATTGTATGGTAATTATTTAGGTGTAGGAGATCATACTGTTTAAGTTAAAAGTTGATATATGTAGAATATTTAATGAATGTTAAGTAAATATTTCAGCTTCCATCAATAGCTGTAAGTAGAGTGTCAAGGGCATAGCTGAGAGAGCTATGTATATTTTCAACTAATTCTTGAATAGATGCTAAAACATTTTTGTTCTGTGGAAAAATTCTTCTTGTATAACTTTCAAAGTAGCTCAGACTTGAGCAAATTGCTTGCATATAAAGCTGACAAAACATGCTTGATTCAGCCTTCATAACACTATGCATAACTGAAAAAAGTTGGGTGTGTTTTCAACTAACTCTTTTGAAATAGCTATCAGAAATGTTCTTTAGAAATGCCATTTTTTCATCAAATAAGATGTTATTGAGAAAATGGGCTCATTTTTCGAAATAAGTTTGCATAGCTGACAGATACAGGCTTTTAAGCATACTTTACATACACTTCTATCATGCATATTATCCTGTTCCAACACAAGTGGACTTATTGCATGTAAAGTTAAATTATTTGTCATTTCATGACTTGTTTCAACATGAAAAAGTTTATTTCAACTAATAGTTCTAAAATGCATAACAGAATTCATTGATTGAACTCTTTTTGTTTGATACATTTTTGTAATGTAATTCTGCTTTTGTTATTTAAAATTGTTCTGTTTTTGCTCACTAAAATTATGAGATAAAAAGATTACAGATGGAAAAATATAAAATATATTGAAAACAAAATATCATTTACATATTTTGCATTGATTTATATACTGCTTTTATAATGAAATTTTCTAACTCTTCTCATTATTCTTCATCTGAGTACAAAATATGAAATAATTGTAGATCATCTTAGAATATGAAAGTTATTGGTTCAGATACCTAGAAACAAGGCTTACAGAGTATTTTAGTTACCCTAGAAATAAGGCTTACAGAGTATTTTTTATCCTGTTTTGTGTCATGTACACAATGATTTATTTCAGACAAAAAAATTGTATGTTTGTTTTCTTAACACTGTAATGTGTTAAATTGTTCAGAAGATAATATTTTAGACAAAGCAAACAGCATGAAAATATTCAGTTAAGTCTTTTCATAGAATCATTAATAGAATTTCTTATATATATGCATATTTGTCGCACACATAAATTTTGAATATTGTTGAGGTAATTTGATTAATGCCAGTTAGGTTTGAATTCATCATTTTTACCTGTTTTTATACGACCGCAAAAAAATTTTGTGGTCGTATATTGGTATGACGTTGGCGTCGTCGTCGTCGTCCGGCGTCGTCGTCCGAAGACACATTGGTTTTCGCACTCTAACTTTAGTTTAAGTGAATGGATCTTTTTGAAATTTGACCATTAGGTTAAATACCACAAAAGGAAGGTTGGGATTGATTTTGGGGGTTATGGTACGAACAGTTAAGGAATTAGGGGCCAAAAAGGGGCCAAAAATAAGCATTTTCTAGTTTCCAGACAATAAATGTGGAACGGTGTATGGATCTCTCTGAAATTATACTACAAGTTTCCATACCACAAAGGGATGGTTAGGATTTGCTTTGGGGGGTTATGGCTCAAACCGTTTAGGAATTAGGGGCAAAAAAGGGTGAAAAACAGGGTTGTGCTGGTTAATGGACAAATACTTTAGTACAAAACATAATTTAAAGCAGTGTAAGGGAGATAAATCAAATACATCATTGAAATTATCTCCCTTACACTACTTTTAAATTATGTATAAAGTAATGGTTAATGAACAATAAAGATAATTTAAAACAGTGTAAGGGAGGTAATCCAAATACAACGTTTTGGTTACTTCCCTTACACTGCTTTTAAATTATGTTTAAAGAAATGCATATTTATAAAGGAAGACCAGTAAAAATATCTGCAAATGTTGCATCTTTTTTTTTTACAAATAAATCCATATGAAAGATTTGACACTATATTTTAAATTCTATTATAAAATAGATTAAGTTAGCACTATGGTAAATTTAAATGGGTAATTGTGGTTGCCAACTCCATTGGAAATTTGAATTGAGATTATGACCATATCTTGAGGGAAAGAATTTTTTGGGGGAAAAAAGGGGGGGGGGATAAAAAGAAATTGTGGGGAGTCAATTTTTTCTCATTTCAGATTTCAGAAATTAAAAAGAATTATTCTTCAAAAATTATTTTTTTTTCAAATTTCAAATATTGAAAAATTCAAGAAGTCTTTAATTGCACAGTATGGCGCATTAGATTTGTAAAATCTTTGATCACATTTATTTATTTGTTATACCGAATCTAACAGTGTATTTAGATTTTTAATTTTGGGTCCAGTTTTCAAATTGGTCTACATTAAGGTCCAAAGGGTCCAAAATTAAACTTTGTTTGATTTTAGCAAAAATTGAATATATGAGGTTCTTTGATATGCTGAATCTAAACATGTATTTAGATTTTTGAATTTTGGCCCAGTTTTCAAGTTGGTCCAAATTGGGGTCCAAAATTAAACTTTGTTTGATTTCAACAAAAATTGAATATATGGGGTTCTTTGATATGCTGAATCTAACCATGTATTTAGATTTTTTATTTGTGGACCCCGTTATCAAATTGGTTCATATTGAGGTCAAAAGGGTCCAAAATTAAACTTTTGTTTGATTTCATCAAAAATTGAATTATTGGGGTTCTTTGATATTCCAAATCTAACCGTGTATTTAGATTTTTAATTTTGGGTCCTGTTTTTTAAATTGTTCTACATTAAGGTCCAAAGGGTCCAAAATTAAACTTAGTTTGATTTTAACAAAAATTGAATTCTTGGGGTTCTTTGATATGCTGAATCTAAACATGTGTTTAGATTTTTGATTATGGGCCCAGTTTTCAAGTTGGTCCAAGATAGGGTCCAGTATTTAAACTTTGTTTGATTTCAACAAAAATTGAATATATGGGGTTCTTTGATATGCTGAATCTAAACATGTATTTAGATTTTAAATTATGGGCCCAGTTTTCAAGTTGGTCCAAATTGGGGTCCAAAATTAAACTTTGTTTGATTTCAACAAAAATTGAATATATGAGGTTCTTTGATATGCTGAATCTAACCATGTATTTAGATTTTCTATTTGTAGGCCCCGCTTTCAAATTGGTTCATATTGAGGTCAAAAGGGTCCAAAATTAAACTTTGTTTGATTTCATCAAAAATAGAATTATTGGGGTTCTTTGATATGCCAAATCTAACCATGTTTTTAGATTTTTAATTTGGCTCCTGTTTTTTAAATTGGTCTTCATTGAGGTCCAAAGGGTCCAAAATTAAACTTAGTTTGATTTTAACAAAAATTGAATTCTTGGGGTTCTTTGATATGCTGAATCTAAACATGTGTTTAGATTTTTGATTATGGGCCCAGTTTTCAAGTTGGTCCAAGATAGGGTCCAGTATTTAAACTTTGTTTGATTTCAACAAAAATTGAATATATGGGGTTCTTTGATATGCTGAATCTAAGCATGTATTTAGATTTTTGATTATGGGCCCAGTTTTCAAGTTGGTCCAAATTGGGGTCCAAAATTAAACTTTGTTTGATTTCAACAAAAATTGAATATATGAGGTTCTTTGATATGCTGAATCTAAACATGTGTTTAGATTTTTGATTATGGGCCCAGTTTTCAAGTTGGTCCAAGTTGGGGTCCAGTATTTAAACTTTGTTTGATTTCAACAAAAATTGAATATATGGGGTTCTTTGATATGCTGAATCTAAACATGAATTTAGATTTTTTATTTGTGGGCCCCACTATCAAATTGGTTCATATTGAGGTCAAAAGGGTCCAAAATTAAACTTTGTTTGATTTCATCAAAAATTGAATTATTGGGGTTCTTTGATATTCCAAATCTAACCGTGTATTTAGATTTTTAATTTTAAGTCCCGTTTTTTAAATTGGTCTACATTAAGGTCCAAAGGGTCCAAAATTAAACTTAGTTTGATTTTAGCAAAAATTGAATTCTTGGGGTTCTTTGATATGCTGAATCTAAACATGTGTTTAGTTTTTCGATTATGGGCCCAGTTTTCAAGTTTGTCCAAGTTGGGGTCCAAAATTAAACTTTGTTTGATTTTAACAAAAATTGAATATATGGGGTTCTTTGATATGCTGAATCTAACCATGTATTTTGATTTTGGACATTGGACCATAATAGGTAAATTAAAAAAATTCAAGTTCTTAGACCACATTCTTTCTGTGTCAGAAACCTATGCTGTGTCAAATATTTAATCACAATCCAAATTCAGAGCTGTATCAAGCTTGAATGTTGTGTCCATATTTGCCCCAACTGTTCAGGATTCGACCTCTGCGGTCGTATCAAGCTGCGCCCCAGCGAAGCATTTTATTAAAAATGGTACCTATATATTCATTACAACTTCTCATTTGATCATTTTTATGCCCCACCTAGGATAGTAGTAGGGGCATTATGTTTTCTGGTCTGTTTGTCTGTTTGTTCATTAGTTTGTTCGTTTGTCCGTTCGATCGTTCGTCTGTCCCACTTCAGGTTAAAATTTTTGGTCAAGGTAGTTTTTGATGAAGTTGAAGTCCAATCAACTTGAAACTTAGTATACATATTTTCCCTATGATATGATCTTTCTAATTTTAATGCAAAATTAGAGTTTTGACCCCAATTTCACGGTCCACTGAACATAGAAAATGATAGTGTGAGTGGGGCATCCATGTACTGTGGACACATTCTTGTTATGTGTGTGTTTGTTAGATTGTTTTGTAATTTTTGGTTTCTTATATTTCATTAATGTATATAAAAGTTTTATAGCTAAATCAGTTACCCTCTTTAAATAAATGATAATTATTATTATTAATGAGGGAAGCATTGTTAGCATCACATGAGAATTAAATGTTTCTACAGTAAATATAGCTCAGCTGCACAAATATTATGTTCAATAGAATGTATTATATTTTGTTGCTAGATGTTATAAAAATATTAAAAGAATAAACAGAAAAACAGAAAATATCACAAAAAGTAGTATTCTTTGTTATAATATACTTTCCAAGGTTTTAAAAGTGCTTCTTGATAAATTCCATTGCTAACCCTGAATCGAACATGAAACAAGTTGCAATAGTACTCCATATTTTGTCAGTTAACTAATGATGTCTTACAATGTAATTGGTATTTGACTATTAATCATACAGCAGTTCAAGAGAACCTTTCTACAACAACAGTTAGTTGTCTGCTGACCTTTGACAAGGTCATTCTTTGATAGCAGAAAAGTTCAAATGAATCAAGGGTCAATACTCTCAAGTTTTATTAATATTCCTTATCATTTTCATTTCAGGGTACCGTGGGCAACATGGGAAACCTTGTAACAATGTTACCTGTTATCATCAATACAAAGGGAGCACAGGAATTGTTCCCATATCCGTTCCATGATCTCATGATCTGGGCAGTCCTGATGAAGAGACAGCAGATGGCTTTGTCCATGTGGCAGCATGGTGAAGAGGCTATGGCAAAAGTATGTATTCTTAGATTTATATAGTATTGGCAAGAAATAAACTTGGTAGGTTGAACTTGAGCTGTCTGTAAAAGTTAGTTTTCTTCTGTTGTTTTAGCTTAAATCAGGACCATAGGTTTCTTGTTTGAACTGTTTCACATTTTGTCATGTTGGGGCTGATTATAGCTGTCATATTTGGTATGGGTTTTGCTCATTGTTGAAGGCGTCACAGTATAAAGAGAATTGCTTCCACATCATTAAAACTCTGCTGGATAGTTGTCTCATTGGCAATCATACCACATCTCCTTATTTTATATTGGTCCAGAATCAGTCATTGCCTCTATTTATATCAATGAATAGGTGGCATCATTTGGCATCATATTTGTCTAAAATGCTGTTCAGTTTCAGTGCACAAAGAATAGTAATTCTTGTTTCTTTTTGATTTTAACATCAATCGAGTTTTATAAAAAATTGGGAAACGTTATTAGAAAAACAGTTATGCTAATCTTGCTGTTAAAACAACTAACAGACAAGGGATACTTTCAAAAATCCTGAATTTATCTTGTTAAAGACTCCCAGTGTAAGTGATGGCATTTATATAACTTATAGATATATTTATTTATTTTTTCAATTTCAGTCTCTGATGGCAGCTAAGTTGTACAAAGCCATGGCACTTGAAGCTGACCAGGACGATTTAGAAGTAGATATTTCTACTGAACTCGCGTCATATGCTGAGTAAGTAAAACAAGCAACTGAAATTTAGAAATGTAAAAATACAATAAATGATCTTTTTTATACTTTTAAGAACATGTTTAAAGGAAATTCATAATTTTGATTGATGAAATAGGGCAAAAGTTTTAATCTATCTTTTTTTAACACCATGGATATCTCAAAATTCTGATATGATTATCCATCTTTCTTATATAAACATTATTTACTTGTATTATTGTAGTGAAGGTAAAAGTAAAAAAAGAAATATATTGTCACACCCAATTTAGTCAAGAATATAAGTGGGTTACTATTCATATTATATCATAGTTCCTTAATATTTTATAGTGGATTCCGAAAGTTATCACTAGAACTGTTGGAACATTGCTACAAGATAGACGATGACTATACTCAGCAATTATTGACCTATGAACTGAAGAACTTCAGTGATCAGACATGTCTAAGTCTAGCAGTGGCTGCCAACCATCGAGCTTTTATTGCTCATACATGTTGTCAACAGCTTCTTAACGAAATGTGGATGGGTGGATTACAGATGAGGAAGAATAGCAGCTTAAAGGTATGCCAAGATTAGGGCAGGAGCTATAAGCTAATTCATGCTTCAGTGATTCCCTAAATAATCAACCAAATTTTTCCCACAAAACGGGGGCTGGGCTTAAAGGTATGCCACAATTAGGGAAGGAGCTATATGCTTAAATGTATGCAACAATTAGGGAGGGAGCTATATGCTTAAATGTATGCAACAATTAGGGAGGGAGCTATATGCTTAAAGGTAGGCAACAATTAGGGAGGGAGCTATATGCTTTAATGTATGCAACAATTAACTATATTTTAGAATATATTAGAAGTGGTTATGTGATAACTTATTTCTGCATTTTTCTTTTCTAGCAAGTATAAATTTTTTGTGTTTTTTAGCCAAGCTTTATATAATGTATCAATTTAGCATTTATATACATTACTTGAATTTCTTCAGAATAATAATGTAATAATCCAATGAATGCATTAACCATTCTCATTTGGTATTTTTTAGTTGTTTGCATCATTGGGTTTAAATCCACATACTCATTTCCTTTCTGAATGAATCAAATGTTTACAATGATTGTATATTTTTCAGGTGATCATGGGTGTCCTGTTTCCTCCAGCCATTCTATGGTTGGATTTCAAGAGTAGAGAAGAACTACAACTTATGCCTCAAACAATGGAAGAACATTTAGATGAACTGGAGTCGGAAGCCAGTGATGCGGAGATGTCGTTCTCTATCAATGATGAGCAGGATGTAAGTTAACCTGTTAATCGTATATCTAAAGGATTTGAGACATGAGTATAATATACCTTTACTCACGTCGCCTACCGGTAATTTGGTAGAGGAGTTCTCATCTCCTCATTATATAAAGAACTTACTTACACTAGTGAGTTTTAATTTTTGTCATTGTAAGAGGATTAGTAAGGAGTTTATTGTAATGCTCTGTATCATTTGATAAAATACTGAAAACATGAAGATTAAGTATGAAGAAAAAAGAAAAAGTTGACCGATAGAAATCATAAATGTTAACGAAATTCACTTTAAATATTTTTAGGCAAGATTAAATGATAACATATTTCAGAATTCCTGAAATGTTTATAAAAATAAGTTGGTAAAGATTAAGCTACAAGGATGATATTTTTGCTTGTGTGTGTGTTTGACCACCTGAGAATCTGGCAATGTAAGCCTTTACTTTGTAGAGCGTAGAATCTGACAATATAAGCCTTCACTTTGTAGAGCGTAGAATCTGACAATATAAGCCTTCAATTTGTAGAGCGTAGAATCTGACAATATAAGCCTTCACTTTGTAGAGCGTAGAATCTGACAATATAAGCCTTCACTTTGTAGAGCGTAGAATCTGACAATATAAGCCTTCACTTTGTAGAGCGTAGAATCTGACAGTATAAGCCTTCACTTTGTAGAGCGTAGAATCTGACAATATAAGCCTTTACTTTGTAGAGCTTAGAATCTGACAATATAAGCCTTCACTTTGTAGAGCGTAGAATCTGACAATATAAGCCTTCACTTTGTAGAGCATAGAATCTGACAATATAAGCCTTCACTTTGTAGAGCGTAGAATCTGACAATATAAGCCTTCACTTTGTAGAGCATAGAATCTGACAATATGAGCCTTCACTTTGTAGAGCGTAGAATCTGACAATATAAGCCTTCACTTTGTAGAGCGTAGAATCCGATAATATAAGCCTTCACTTTGTAGAGCGTAGAATCTGACAATATAAGCCTTCACTTTGTAGAGCATAGAATCTGACAATATAAGCCTTCACTTTGTAGAGCGTAGAATCTGACAATATAAGCCTTCACTTTGTAGAGCGTAGAATCCAATAATATAAGCCTTCACTTTGTAGAGCTGGGATGTAAGTAGTTCAGCATGTACATGTATTAAATAGGCTGAGCATGGACCTTTTACATTTTTCTCATGGAATATGTCACAAACTTATCAAAACATCTCAAGAGGGATATTCATCATATTGAAATACAGGGTTGACAATGAAAAATCCTTATATGTGATTCTGGTAAAATTAGAAAAATATCATTGTAAATGTCTGTAATAGGCTAAGTTAATTATAATCATCTCCTGTTTATTTGGACATGTATTTAAAATGAAGTAGCATGTTAAGAGATATAAATATCACCTTTATTGAATTATATGTTTTAAATCCATACTCTATCTAAACTATTTACATATTGTCTCTAGATGTTTATGAAGTGTGATTATATTGGACCTTATCCCTTTTATATTTACAGGGTTTTTTCTGGGGACATTTTCACCTCTTGTTAAATCAATTGGTTTGTGGGGGAAATGAAATATGAATGTAAACCATTGTATGATTTTGCATTTTCCTTGTTGAGATTAACTGTCCCATTATGCTAGTGTTAATTGTTTCCCTTTTACCTAAAAAGTATCTTTACAGACTTTTATCATATAATATAATATAATTGTAATAGTGTCTTCGCAAGGAAGTTTGCCAATATTAAAGTACTAGTGACCTAGTTTTAGAGTAATGATAGAATTATGATATAGAATTCATCCTGTATATTGACCTGTATAGAGGTGTATTATAAATTATAACCTCCAATTTGGTCGTGTTTTAGAAATTAAGTAAAGGAATTGAATGTTTGTGTATGAATTATTCTTTTGTAATAATGGCATATTTTTTTGGATTTAGAGACTATTGTGTTGATGGCTATTCTCTGATAGTATTTGTTTACTATAGTCACAGCTTTTATAGATTCTGGTTGATTAAGAGCTTGATATTTTGTATAGACACCTTTCTATTGTTGATGTTGTCCTATAGATGTCTTATGGTTAATTTTTTTGTTGGGTTGGTGTCTCATTGACATATTGCTTGTTTTTTTTCTTTTATTCATATTGATGGTTTATTTGATATAAAAGTAAGGAGATGTCCTATGATTACTATTTAAATTATTTTGATGTCTTTCTATTTTTAGATGTTTTCGGATGATATGAATATCGGGTCCAGTAAAGAGTCCATTGCAAAGACACAAGACAAACCAGCCAATGGGAATCTGTCTCGACAAAACTCTCAGATGACCGATAATAGCAATAATTTAGAATACTCTCGTTTTGTTCTCAGGAAAAAGAAAAGTACCCTTCGACTTGGGAAGAAAATTTATGAATTTTACAATGCACCTATAACGAAGTTCTGGTTCTATACTGTAAGTGTTAATTTAGTCCCTCTGGAAATATCATTCCCTATTAGCTTATTCTGTAAGATATGAAATTTATTTGTATTTTGTATACTTCATTAGTTTGTAAGTACTACATGTAAGATCTTTGAAAGCAAATCTGTAAAACTATACATTTAATATAGCATTACCCAATGTTGTTTGTTAGCTGTATTCATCTCCAGATTATTTTTGATGGGGCAATCATGTCATTTTTTTTACATCTATTTGACAAAGAAGAACTACATACTTTGAAAAATAGGGTTGGGGTAGTCTCCTTCAAGAAAAAAGCATTCTATTTTGTTGAAACATTTCAGTAACGTAAAATTTTTTTAAAGTCGGCTTTTAACACTTTTTGTAATGAAGTACATTTATTGAGTTTAGATAACATTGACATGAGATCTTTAAAATGTTTTTTGTGTTCTATTTCAGATACTTTATGTGTTTTTCCTTCTTTCCTATATGTACACAGTATTAGTGAGGACTTACCCACTACCAAATTGGCAGGAATATTTCATGATGTGTTATGTTTTAACCCTGGCATTTGAGAAATTTAGACAGGTTTGTAATTACTATAGAGTTATCTTTCTTTTTCTGCTGAACATCAAGGTTTGTGTGCAGAATCCTGTGTGTAATGTTCAAGAAGAATATGTTTACATGGGATGGTACATAACTCATGTGACTTTGTGGTTGTTTATAGATTTTTTTATAAAGAAAACTGATTTTTAGAAGGGTCATAATAGGAAAGATATGGTCACAATATATCTACTAAAAATAATTATGGCAGATAGGTGGAATGCAGGTGTATAGGTACTTGTTAGACCTTTCTGATGAGAAGTATTTTTTAGTACCCCATACTTTATTCAATGTTGTAATTGTAAATATAAAATGTAATATTCAATATTATCTGATGAAATGAAAATGTCTAGAAATCAATTGTCCGGTTCTTGAAGCCATAAAAATGGTTCATGATCTTTAACTGTCTACATTTGAAAAATACTGTTTCAACCTGTCCAGGACAATGAAAGCTATGTATAGATACTGTAGGTCTACAAATACATATAATTAAAGCCATAATATATATCATTTTCTTTAATAAGAAATTTTCAAATCACCTTCAAAAGGGTAAGTCTGAGCTATCATTCTCACTTCATATCTGTCATCATAAATTAAATGGGATGTACATCAATGAAACGGCAACCCAACAACTAATAACAGTAGGCATCCATCAATTTGCCCTTCCATAACTTTTATTTTTTTTCAACAAACAATGAATAATTTAAAGGGCATTAGCTCTCAAATTCACATTCACCGATTTGACTCAAATTCTCATATTTGATTTATAACATACTAAATCATATCCAAATTATAAAAAGTCTGAATAAACAATTAACGATGCATGCACTGGATAATATGTATCAGCATTTCGTATGTATTTTAGTCTAGACGCCATCTAATTAGCCATCAAGGTGACCTCTGAACACTGCGGACGGTCATATAACCCAATATAGACATAATTATAGATATAAATAGATAGCAAACACATGCAATGGGATTTTTCTAAGTCTGTTTGATTTCATATTATAGGTTAAAAAATATGTCAATCATTGTTTTTACCTGTATAAGAATGAGTTTTCGTGGATTGAATCAGTCAACCAAATAGTTTACCCTTGTTTCACTTTCAATGTTTACATTCTTTTCCTTTTAATAGCTGAAAATGCCTAGTTTATGAATAACCCATCTTTAACTAAGGGGTTGATTTGAAGGTCACATGAATATGGATTCAATGTAGTCAAATTATTCACTTGCTAGTTAATAATTCATCAGCAATGTTTCTTAGCTTATTTTGACAAAATTGAACTAAACTGGCTGCTAAAAGCAAATTATCATTTCACTATTTCACTTTCATTAATAATTGACTTGGTCGGTTTGAAGTCAGAATAACATGTCAAGGTAGGATGATATGTCTCCTTGTGGACTGTTACCTTGTGAATTACCACGTTAAAAATCTGGCTCAGCGTGTCAGTCTAGTACAAAGAAGGGTTAATATTCATATTAGATTAAACATGTTTTTCTCTTGAATGTGCATTTGATTTGCCACTAAACTTTAATTAGTCATCCATCATTTTCATAGTTAAACAATATGCTAAAGTCAATTTTAAGTCAAGTATGTCGGGTATATAGAAATGTTTTAATGTGTACATATCCATTTGACAGGAGTCACCTTAACTTGACCTTATTTCATGGTTGATGATCAACATTTAGTGTGTAATTTAGTCCAGTTTCTCATTTATTATGAGAATTCATTGTCTTTCATCTTTAAGACCCACTTTCCAAACCTATAAAATTGTGTTAAAGTTATTTTTCTCGTCCTGAATATCATCATGGTTAAAGATAAATTTTATTACCCCTGCCTCATGTGCCTCAGGTCTTAGTTTTTATGTTTGTACCAACCACACTAATACTTCGAACTTGGAGACTGTTTTCCCAAAAGCTTTCATACTTAGTAGAATTTATTTGTCATCATACTTGCTTGACCACATACTCTACCGTCATTTAAATTTCTTAATTTTTGGAGGAGGTTATGGAACTTTGACCATTTAAAATAAAGCAGACTTGTAACACTTTTGATCATATACCCCTAAAGCCAAAAAAAGAACAGATTGACCAGTGATTATAAAGGATAAAAATGTATGCTTGACACTGAGTATGTCAAATTGACAAGAACATTCAAAAGGAATACTCATAAAATGATTATATTTGAATTTCCAAGTATGAGATAAATGTAGAACACAAGAATAATATTGTTCATCTGTATTATATATAATGTATTAAGCAGGTTGACAATTTTTATGCCCCCGCCGTAGCAGAGGGGGCATTAAGTTTTACCCTTGTCCGTCTGTACGTCCGTCCTTCTGTCCGTAGGGCCGTCCGTCCGTCCCGAAATTGGTTTCCGTTCTCTAACTCTAGTTTGTCTCAACCAAATGTTATGAAACTGATACACAATGCTAATTACCACAAAATACAGATGAAGTTTGAATTTTGGTTGTGTCACTTTTACCGTTCTAGAGTTATGCCTGTTTACAAATGGAAAAATTGCTGAATTTTTCGTTTCTGTTCTCTAACTTAAGTTAGCCTCTACCAAATGTTATGAGACTTATACACAATACTTATTACCACAAAACTCAGATCAAGTACAAATTTGGGTAGCGTCACTTTTACTGTTCTTCAGTTATGCCCCTTTATAACTTTATATGATATGCAAGCAGGGGCATCATCTGTGTCCCATGGACACATTCCCCATTTATTGTATTATTTCTTACAGTTTAAAAAATATATATATTTAGATTGAATAGGATAGCAAATGCATGTGCAATTTATTTATTTATTTTTTGAAAGAATACTTATATGAATGGAAACAATGGCTATCTTTTCCCTCATATCTATCCATCTGATTATGGATCATTGATCAATGTTAACTATTTCTGATACCTGTAGTAACGCATTGATCTCAAAGACTTAAGACCTAAATTTTTTCATTATCAGTAAAGCAAGTTTAGTAAGTCCTTTAGTGTGTCTGCTCTGTTATTGTAATATGCTGACTACTAACCATTATTATTGCAAACAGTGATATTATTGTATCAATTGTTGATAGCATGAAGAGACAATAAAGGTTTGTGGTAAGATGTTTAAAGAAAATATAAACTTTAATGTCATTCCTTTATGCACTTCTCTTTCACTATGTTAGATCATCAAGCAAGGATTTGTCTTACTATACAAATCCTTGGATCAAGCATAATTGCTCCAGTGAGACTATTTCTATTTATATCATCCTGAGAGGATATGACAATCCTTTATACTCATAAATCATTGGAAGTAAACTTGCATATGTAAGCAGAGCAGAATTATCCTACTCAATAAAAAGTTTGTTTATGCTGTTCTAGTAGGAAGAAGTAGTTATTACCGATATTGTAAATCATTGATAACCCATACTTGTGCTTCATTAAGAAACCTTTCCATGAATTGTCAGTATTTCGACTGTTGTTTATATGTATAGTTTCATCATATTGAAGTGAAGTGTTCTTACATCCTTCGAAAGAATTTTTTCTTGTACTTTCGGATAATGATGATTTTGTATTTTATTTTTTTTTTTCTTAAAAACAACCACTAATTAAGACATACACAAACATACCATTTTTAGTTCACTGGCCTAAAAGGCAATGTTAGCTATTGCCATCACTGGGGATCCAGAGAAGTCGTTTTTTTTTATCAACCAACCTATTTTTGACCCAATTTGTCCCTGAAATGTCTTTTTTTTTGGCAAATTTTGCAGTTGTATGGCCTATCTTTCAAAACAGTAAGCAATTGGAACAAATCAGACACAGGTAAAAATAATTGGCAGGGTTAGGGTTATCTCCTATAGAATTTTTAGGAGAATCTGACAACCCATTTTTATATTATTCAACTTTTATACACTAGGCTATGGGGCACTAAGGTGTACCCTTGTACGTCTGTCTGTCTATACGTCCCGAAATTGGTTTCCGTTCTCTTACTTTAGTTTGCTTCATCTAAATGTTATGAATATTATACACAATACTTGTTACCACCAAGATCAAGTTCGATCTTTGGTGGCATCACTTTTTCCATTCTTGAGTTATGTCCCTTTTTAAATGTAAAAATTGCTGAATTTAGCATATATTTACAAGCCATGGCATTTATATCCCATGAACACAATCTTCTTGTAGTTGGCATATATTTCCAAAACTGAAGCTGTTAGAGTGAAACTGATGTAGTGTAAAAATGATCAGAATAATTGGACAACCAATTTGCAAGTTATTTGCCACTGAACTGTCCATTTTTAGCAAATTTTGCAGATTTTGGTTATTATCTTGATGAAATATAATAGATAGAGAGAAACTTTTAATAGAAATATTGATCATCTTAATAAGATCTATAAATAAGTCAGCATGGCCTATTTTGTCAGCGAGTTGAAAGCCATTTGACTATTATCTCGAAAACAATGATAGATGGAAACTGTGAACAGCAAAAATTATCAGCAGTACAAGATCTACAAACATTCAAAAATAACAGAAATCATTTGATGACAGTGGCCTTAAATGAATTAGTTCCAGTTTTTGCCTACTATCTGGAAAAGTTAAAAAGTTAGGTAGAAACTATAAACAGCAAAATTTTGACAAGTGAGTGAATCAGGCTCTTAGGAGCAATCGATGAAAATGGGTACCAATGAAATGAATGAATGAATCCACAGTATATTAGAATGAGAACATTGAACCTTCTGAGTTTGCCATCTCTTGTTCTTTCATAACACTTAAAGTGAATAGACGTGAGCAGATTCTGATCTACAATCAGATACATTGGAATGAAATACTTTTTGATGGAGATTAAGCAAAATCGTCAATTTATCAAATCACTTTGCCATTACAAATTCAGAGATTTTACTATTTTTGGCAGGGTGTGATGTTTTGTAGAAAAATTCCTTTCACTATTTCTATAATTGTGTGTAATGTAAAAATTTTAAAACCGAGAGTGATACTCTGTTGAAAATGCATATTGCAGAGAACGGTGTTAGTCATAAGTCAATTATTTAATAAAGATCTGGTATGATTACCAATGAGACAACTATCCACCAAACTTCAAATGAAGTGGATGTAAGCAATTAAAGACAACAGCACGGCCTTCAAAGATGAGAAAAACTCATACTGTATAGTCTGCTATTAAAAGCCCAGACATGAAAAATATGAAACATTCAATTGAGAAAACTTATGTCCTAATTTATAACCAAACAATTTATGACAGACATGAACCAATGAAAACTAATATGATATAATACAGGCTCTTGGCTTGGGACAGGCACACAAGGAATGTGTTTGTTTGCTTGATTTTCTCTTGGCCTACCCATGTGCAAGTTAGCCTATTTATGAAATAACAGATGAGACAAGTATTGTTCTGTATTTGACAGTCTCTGAGAATTTGCACGTTTGGAATAAATTCATGGTTATCATCTGAGATTATTTATGTAGTCCCAATATCCGGTTTTATTAATTTATTTGTGTTTTATGTCAATAGTGAAATTAAAATTTTAAATACAACTTTCAAGATTTCAAGATCTAATCAAATAGAATGATCTTTTTAAAACTATTATCATTTTAAAAGATTTGTACTTGTTATTTATTTACTGGTATTGATCAAAGAGTTGATGATGACACCATTAATTATTTGATTTAAACATCTACCCATTTAAGTTTGTATATGAATGTTAAGTGTTTTTGTACCATCAGAATGCCATCAGATCAATGATTCTAAAACATTGCAAAGTGATAAATGAATAGATAATATTTTAAAATTGAAATTCTATATTAATGCTTTGATTTAGATAAATAAATATCAGGAGAAAGGTGCCATTATAAATGGTTGTTTGTTGTATGTAGATATATTTAATGTTTATGGGAACCTCTGATACATAAAAACCTTTTAACTTGTTCATTTGTGCTTCTGTCCTACTTTTGTTTCCACAACTTCAACCTAATTACTTGACTGACAGAATCTTGCTCACATGATGTACTTATGCACCTCTTATTTCCTTTCTTAAACTGAAGTATTTTTGGGGTTAACTTTGGGATGACATGGACTTCTTTATATCTGCGTACTATACTACATGTACACATCTGTATCCGCTTCTCTTATTCATAATTTAATAAAACCTGCTTAGAACATTTTCCATAAACTACTATGTCTACACAAACAATCAACAAAAATATATTCTGGTACCCTTAATATGTGTCTATTTTGTTTTTGTATTGTTGGGTTGATGACCCAGTATACCCCTGTATATATCTTTAAAATTTATGATTAAAAACAATTTTTGATTTTTCACAAATTAGCAAGGCAAAATAAACTCTAAACTATTCACTCTCCTTGTCAATGCATTGTGTTGAACAGAGCCAATAATTTGTATGTCATAAGAAAGTTGAATGCGTGCAGATAAGAGTAAAATGAATTCTGTTTTTTATTTCTGTAACTACATAATAGTAGACCATTATTGTAGTGGAGGCAGTGAAGTATTAGATAAACAATATATAAAAGTGCCTATTATTCCTGTCATCACACAATCAATAGACTACTTTACAGCTTGGATGTTATAAAGTGGACTTTATGTTGTTATAGTGTGAGTGGGATAACAAACGTGATTTAACTCCTTTTTTCTAGGAAAATTATGTTTGCTTTGAATCATATTTACGTCATTATGGCATCATAGATTTCGTGTCCTACTGTACAATAACTGCTTTGAAATATTATACCAATTGGAATGAGGAAATTCATCAATATATAATGGACTGACATTACTGCACTTCCTTCAAATACATTTTCATGGTTCAAGTTTATCAATTTCTGACGAAGTTACTGCACAGTGAGAAAAAAGGTTCATTTTGTTTTCAAGGGCCACTCTAATTTGGCCTCTTTTGATTGTAATGTTATTATTCAGTGCATGTTGTGAAAAAAATATTCCAATGAAATTTTCCAGATTTTTTTTCTGTTAAAAACTCCCATCATTTTAAGTTACAGAAATATATTATAACAGATTCATACTTAGTTGGATTTTATTATTTAGGGAATTTTGTATTTATTGTAACTCTATAAAAGTTCCTGTTTAATTTATTCACAGTTTTACTAGACTTGAGTGGATTTGGAGCTTTACTTTTGTCTGATGTTGAAGAATGAATAAATTATGCTGTTAGTTTGAATTGTTTCACAATTTACATATCGTGGAATTTTATAACTGATTATACTGTATGTTTTTTTCTCATTATTGAAGGCTGTAGGGTGACCAATAATCGCTTATATCTTCATCCTTTTGAACTCTGGTTTCATTGGCAATCATTCCACGTCTCCTTATTTTTATAAAGATATCTAGATGTCTTGTGGTATTTGTTGCCAGGCTGCTGTCTCATTGACATAGTCATATGCCCAATATCTGGTTTTGTTCACAAAAATATCCGTTGTTGGAGGCATCTGATGACTTCTGTAGGCTTTACTAATACAATGCTTTATATTATTTGATGTTACAGTAGTTAAAATATTTTTTTCTTCATATTTGAGTTTCCTATAATATGTATGAAATAATAAGTAAAATGACAAGTAATGTATTGATAAGAATATAAGCATTTTATTTTTTGAAAATATGAAACAAAATCAAAGTCCTAATTTTCTAAATCAAACATTGAAATTTCTATAACAGGAACTGAAACTAATGGAATTGAACTGTAACCATCTTGTCCAGTTGAGTTACTGCCACTAGATTTAAATGTAAGTCTTGCCTTTGGTGGTTTTCTCCTGCGGCACAGTTGGCATAAAAACTTCTTGAACTGGATGCGAAATTTTTCTCCAGAGAGGCAGTACAGAAAAAAGTTAACCGCATGATTAATATACATTAGTTGATAACATATAACTCTCCACATAAGTGTGTCTGCCATGTCCTCATATGTTTTTGGTTTTTGAGCAAACAGCCCAAATAATGGCCGTGGTGTAGTAGTAATAATCCAAGCAAATGATATGAAAATCAAAGTAATAGCTAACTTCCTGTGAGTATTTCGGATCTGACAGTCATCTTTGGTCATGGTATTTGGTATATGTTTCGTCTTCATCAAGCAAATAATTATCAGAATATTAAAAACAAGAAGTGTCAAACATGGTAAAAAAGAGTACAGAATTAGATTTATCCATGGGAATATTCTGCATACAAAGTTTTCATATGCGTAAGCAGCACACATGAAATTAGAACCATCTAGTGATTGTTTTGTTGGGAACAACTGAGCTGTCCAAAATATATGAATGTTTACAAGTATGAAAATCAGAGCTGTCATAAATGTGATGAATCTAGCTCTGGACAAGTTACACATGCTGTTGGCCTTCAGAGGAAACCAGACTGCTAAAAACCTTTCAATAGTTACTGCAACTATCAACCAGGCTGAAAACTGGATACTAAAATGTACAAGGAACATAGTGAGCTTACAGCTAAAGGCATTAATGTGACTCAGCTCAAAACCAGATACTGTCCTAAGCCATGTCTTAAAGGCACTGACAAACAGTACCAAAGTATCTGCAATGGCCAACATTGCTAAATAAAAAAACGTTGGAGTTTGTCTCATCTCTCTACGTAACATTACAATAAAGCTGAATATATTTCCAACAGATCCGGTAAAAATAATCAAAGGCATCACCCATTTAATTAGATACATTGCTGTATTATAACTATCAAATGTTTCCAGTATTTCAGCCAGGCTTGGTCCCTTTGTTATATTTCTGGATGACATTGTGATGCTTGGGTCTCTTAGCAGCTTTATGTTTTCAGCTATGATTAAGTGGGAACTATTTGGTGATGGATACACAGTAGTCATCTTGATAAGTGCCTTTTGTGTCAAATAGTTTGTTTCCTGGTTTCTTGTAGAAATTCATGTATATAATCTATGTTGATTGTGTCTTCCATTTCTGAAATAGAATTATTTATATATATCAGGTTGTTCGGTATAGATTCTTACAGGCGGAGTGGTGGGGTATTTACAATGAATCATCTAATGGTTAAATGCTGTAGTTTTTTTTTTGTCAGCTTTGTTTTTATTATGATTTTTATTCTAATCGATCAGTCCTTTTGAAATGTTCAACATGTCTATTGGAACAAAACAAAAGGTGGTATTGATTATGCACTTCCGGTCTAAAAATTAGAAATTTCTGCTGCATCATATAGAATATCACATTTCCATGTTTCTCTATTGCAGATAGGTTAATTTAGAAATATTTAAACTGTTTGGCCAACATTGGGTTTCAACATTTGAAAATTAAAATTTGGCAATAAAAGTTTGATTCCTGTGGATGTTCAAGTAAAATCTAAATTAATGATAAATTTCTCCAACCTTAAAAAATAACTTTGTATAACAAATAGTTGTATTCCTTGAAGTGAACTGTAAACTGGCTTATGTACGAGTTTTTAGAGAACATGCAATTTATAAGTCTTAGCTCAAAATGTATCAAACTTTCCAATATAACAAAAAAAGTAGGATAAGAATAAGACAATTATTCACAAGGTTCCTAGCTTAGGACTAGCACATGTATGACAAAAGACGATTACTCACATGGTTCCTAGCTTAGGACCAGCACATGTATGACAAAAGACGATTACTCAAAAGGTTCCTAACTTAGGACTAGCACATGTATGACAAAAGACCATTAGTCTCAAGGTTCCTAGCTTATGACTAGCACATGTATGACAAAAGACAATTACTCACAAGGTTCCTAGCTTAGGACTAGCACATGTATGACAAAAGACGATAAGTCACAAGGTTCCTAGCTTATGACTAGCACATGTATGACAAAAGACGATAACTCACAAGGTTCCTAGCGTAGGACCAGTACATGTATGACAAAAGACGATTACTCACAAAGTTCCTAGCTTAGGACCAGCACATGTATGACAAAAGACAATTACTCACAAGGTTCAAAGCTTAGGACCAGCACATGTATGACAAAAGACGATTACTCACAAGGTTCCTAGCTTAGGACCAGCACATGTAAGACAAAAGACGATTACTCACAAGGTTCCTAGCTTAGGACCAGCACATGTATGACAAAAGACAATTACTCACAAGGTTCCTAGCTTAGGACCAGCACATGTATGACAAAAGACAATTACTCACAAGGTTCCTAGCTTAGGACCAGCACATGTATGACAAAAGACGATTAGTCACAAGGTTCCTAGCTTAGGACCAGCACATGTATGACAAAAGATGTATGACAAAAGACAATTACTCACAAGGTTCCTAGCTTAGGACTAGCACATGTATGACAAAAGACAATTACTCACAAGGTTCCAAGCTAAGGACCAGCACATGTATGACAAAAGACGATTACTCACAAGGTTCCTAGCTTAGGACCAGCACATGTATGACAAAAGACAATTACTCACAAGGTCCAGCACATGTATGACAAAAGTCAATTACTCACAAGGTTCCTAGCTTAGGACTAGCACATGTATGACAAAAGACAATTACTCACAAGGTTCCTAGCTAAGGACCAGCATATGTATGACAAAAGACAATTACTCACAAGGTTCCTAGCTTAGAACTAGCACATGTATGACAAAAGACAATTACTCACAAGGTTCCTAGCTTAGGACCAGCACATGTATAACAAAAGATTGTTACTCACAAGGTTCCTAGCTTAGGACCAGCACATGTATAACAAAAGACGGTTACTCACAAGGTTCCTAGCTTAGGACCAGCACATGTATGACAAAAGATTGTTACTCACAAGGCTCTAGCTTAGGACCAGCACATGTATAACAAAAGACGGTTACTCACAAGGTTCCTAGCTTAGGACCAGCACATGTATGACAAAAGACGATTACTCACAAGGTTCCTAGCTTAGAACTAGCACATGTAAGACAAAAGACAATTACTCACAAGGTTCCTAGCTTAGGACCAGCACATGTATGACAAAAGACAATTACTCACAAGGTTCCTAGCTTAGGACCAGCACATGTATGACAAAAGACAATTACTCACAAGGTTCCTAGCTTAGGACTAGCACATGTATGACAAAAGACAATTACTCACAAGGTTCCTAGCTTAGGACCAGCACATGTAAGACAAAAGACGATTACTCACAAGGTTCCTAGCTTAGGACCAGCACATGTATGACAAAAGACAATTACTCACAAGGTTCCTAGCTTAGGACCAGCACATGTATGACAAAAGACAATTACTCACAAGGTTCCTAGCTTAGGACCAGCACATGTATGACAAAAGACGATTAGTCACAAGGTTCCTAGCTTAGGACCAGCACATGTATGACAAAAGATGTATGACAAAAGACAATTACTCACAAGGTTCCTAGCTTAGGACTAGCACATGTATGACAAAAGACAATTACTCACAAGGTTCCAAGCTAAGGACCAGCACATGTATGACAAAAGACGATTACTCACAAGGTTCCTAGCTTAGGACCAGCACATGTATGACAAAAGACAATTACTCACAAGGTCCAGCACATGTATGACAAAAGTCAATTACTCACAAGGTTCCTAGCTTAGGACTAGCACATGTATGACAAAAGACAATTACTCACAAGGTTCCTAGCTAAGGACCAGCATATGTATGACAAAAGACAATTACTCACAAGGTTCCTAGCTTAGAACTAGCACATGTATGACAAAAGACAATTACTCACAAGGTTCCTAGCTTAGGACCAGCACATGTATAACAAAAGATTGTTACTCACAAGGTTCCTAGCTTAGGACCAGCACATGTATAACAAAAGACGGTTACTCACAAGGTTCCTAGCTTAGGACCAGCACATGTATGACAAAAGATTGTTACTCACAAGGCTCTAGCTTAGGACCAGCACATGTATAACAAAAGACGGTTACTCACAAGGTTCCTAGCTTAGGACCAGCACATGTATGACAAAAGACGATTACTCACAAGGTTCCTAGCTTAGAACTAGCACATGTAAGACAAAAGACAATTACTCACAAGGTTCCTAGCTTAGGACCAGCACATGTATGACAAAAGACAATTACTCACAAGGTTCCTAGCTTAGGACCAGCACATGTATGACAAAAGACAATTACTCACAAGGTTCCTAGCTTAGGACTAGCACATGTATGACAAAAGACAATTACTCACAAGGTTCCTAGCTTAGGACCAGCACATGTATGTTCCTATTTAGTGCATCATCATAATCTTATTTCTCTCTCTCTCATGATAGAGCCACTATAGATATCTCATATAGGACTGACTACCACTTGCAGATCTTTTTGAAAATTGACACATGTCTTGGGGGGGGGATATTTTGAAAAAATTTGAGACAAGGTAAGTTTATTTTTAATTTTAGGTTAGATGATTTGTTTCTGTTTTGCTCCAATCTTTTTTTGAATTGAATATTATATATATATTGACGTTGTTTTCAATTCAGACTTGTTTATATATATATATATATGTATATAATAAAAAAAATTAAATGAATAATAAAAAATATATATTATTGCCTTATATTGAACTTATTTTTTTTTTGTAAATGTATGAATGGTTAATTAAAATATGATAATCCAACAGTTTTAAGAAGATTCATGCATATTTTAGTAAGATATTGTTTTCATTAATAACAAACATCTCCTTACCTTTATTTCATTACACAAGTTATCTCCCTTTCCATACGGCAAGTGTCAGAACAATTATAAGTGCATCAAAATATAACATTGATTTCACATTTAGCAATTAGCTTTTAAACTGTCTGGTTGATTACTCATTTCCAATAAAAGCTGTTGTTTTTCACAAACGAACTGGAAAAATCAGAAGATGTTTGATTTATTTTGATAGGACAGGTTGTTTTCAAGTTGATTAACCAAAGATAACTATGAAGAATGATCATTTAAGCTATTGCTCCCATATATATAAATCTGTTATGGAAAGAGCCACATGGATTTTATAATCAATTGTTGTGTGAAATAGATTGATGCCATTTGTTTGTTTTATTAATGGAGGAACTAGCTGTGTCCATTTCTATAGGTTGTATGGGATTGGCTTTGTTTTAAATGAATTTATGTATTGATTAATTGTTCTTATGAGGGATCATTCTTTGAATTTATTTCTCCCCCAAGAATATCTCAATACTTGCAGTTTACACCTCCATGGTTTGTTTTGTCGGGAAAAGTTCTTTATGCATTTGTTATATGGTAATGAACTATTATATGAAAGCACTTTGACAATCACCTATTGCTTTAGTGTGATCCCTGTATCAAAAGAAAATATTTGGATAATAATAACCAGAGGATATGGAAACCAAATACCTTTCCTATATCTTATATGAATTCATTATTAATTAGTTACCTTTTAAAGAACACTAAATTAAGACTTTAATTCATGTATTGTTTGAAGACGAAAAGGGGAGTAATATAATAATAATAATTCTTTATTGTTATATATATAAATAAAACATGATACTTATGACAAATACAGAATAACAACAACAAAAAATAAACTAATTTGAATACATATTAACATCCAGTGGCAAATATTTAATGCATGTTCAGGACATTCTAAGTTTCTTTGCGTATTGAGTCCATTGACCCAAGCTTACCATGTTCTTGAAAATTTATATTCACTTTATTTCTTAGATAGTGATAATAAATTGCTAAAAAATGAGTTGGTATACATACAGTAACACAAAACCAAATGTTAGTTTACATGCAGTTCATTCGTTCAATAAGAAATTGAATTTATGTTTTATTTTCCAGGTTATAGCAGCTGAACCATCAAGGTTTTGGATGAAACTGAAAGTGCACTACAGTCAGTTATGGAACGTCTGGGATAGTATAGCCATTTTGATCTTTATGATTGCAGTTGGGTTACGATTCCATCCTTATACTCTACAATCATCCAGGGTTGTTTACACAGTTAATATAGTATTGTGGATAATGAGGATTTTAGAAATATTGTCTGTCAACAAGTACTTAGGACCTTATCTTAAAATTATAAGCAAACTTGTGAGTAAAATTAGTACCTTAATAAAATTATGTCTGTCAACAAGTACTTAGGACCTTATCTTAAAATTATAAGCAAACTGGTGAGTAAAATTAGTACCTTAATAAAAATTATGTCTGTCAACAAGTACTTAGGACCTTATCTTAAAATTATAAGCAAACTTGTGAGTAAAATAAGTACCGTAATAAAAATTATGTCTGTCAACAAGTACTTAGGACCTTATCTTAAAATTATAAGCAAACTGGTGAGTAAAATTAGTACCTTACTAAAATTGTGTCTGTCAACAAGTACTTAGGACCTTATCTTAAAATTATAAGCAAACTGGTGAGTAAAATTAGTACCTTACTAAAATTATGTCTGTCAACAAGTACTTAGGACCTTATCTTAAAATTATAAGCAAACTGGTGAGTAAAATTAGTACCTTAATAAAATTATGTCTGTCAACAAGTACTTAGGACCTTATCTTAAAATTATAAGCAAACTGGTGAGTAAAATTAGTACCTTAATAAAATTATGTCTGTCAACAAGTACTTAGGACCTTATCCTTAAAATTATAAGCAAACTTGTGAGTAAAATTATTACCTTAATAAAATATTGTCTGTCAACAAGTACTTATGGATTTTTTTCTTAAAATTATGAGCAAACGTGAGTAAAATTAGTACCTCAATTAAATATTGTCTGTTAATATTTTGACATTTAGCATTATTGAAGTTTGGAGTCAAATTACCACAGCATTAGTAAACTAAGTCGAAAGTACCTAAGTACCTTTAAAAAAATTATTAGCAAACTTGTTAAATACCCTAGTTATACCAAATATACCAGTTTATTGGTCTTTCTCAGTAAGTGACAACATTCTACTGTATAGCAATTTATAACAAGACAATTTGAAAAAATGATTTCTCCAGCCTCTGATGGTATTGATAACTATTGTAAGAAAAGTTAAAGTGTCTGTATTGTAATGAAATAGTCTAAAAGATTGAAATAATGACTTAGTACATTAAAAAGAGGAATAATATATATTACATCTACTGTGGATTCATTTATTTTCGTGGGTATCAATTTTCGTGGATTGCTGAAAACTTGCATATTCGTGGATATTTGATTTCGTGGTTTTGCTAATCTCTGTATACAGAGCCTATTGAAAATATGTAATTCGTTGAACATTTGAATTCGTGGTTCACCTGTACCCACGAAATCCACGAAAATTGGTATCCAACGAATAATAATGAATCCACAGTATATTTGTACTCGTCTATTTTAGACATTGAAAGATTATTTCCTTTTGGTATTTTTTGTTTTAATCAAATTATCAAGGAAACTTTAGAGACTAGATGTTGATACACAACTGTCTTCAAAATCTAAAATCCTCTTAATTATTAAAAAAAAAGAATGTTGGTTAATTGGTTTACAGGTAAAAACATCATATATATATACATTATGTGTAGACCAACACCAAATGTGTATGCTCATGTTGTTCTTGCAGCATTATGAACTGTATATTTCTTAAAATATTTCTGTTTATTAATGATGAGAGATGTTTAACAAAAAGTTGATTTATTTTTCAGCTGAGAGACATGTCATATTTCATCATCATTGTGACATTAGTTCTGATGAGTTTTGGTATAGTACGACAAGCCATACATTTCCAGAACGAGGAATGGCGTTGGCATCTTGTTAGAAATGTATTTTTCTATCCTTATTGGATGATATACGGAGAATTGTTTGCCGATGAAATAGACAGTTAGTATTGTATTGTTAAAAAAAACTTTCTTAGTGTTTACATTTCAAAACTGCTGTGAATTCCTTTATTTTCTGGGATTGCAATTTTTGGTGAAATTTGATTTCCTTGTTTTGCCTAAGTCTGCATACAAGCCTATAGAATAATTTTACCATGTTGAACGTTGAACATTAGTTTAAATTAATGGTTTATAAATCCCAATACCTGTCAACTGAACCAATTTTTGCAGCCCATTTCCAAGATTTTAAGATCTCAACTAAGATTTTACCATACCTGGCAGGGTAATAAAATAACCCAGGATTTCATCAAATGACCTGTTTCACCTATATTCTAGTGCCAAGAGAGTTCAGATGTCTAAAATGCTAAATTTTCCTCTAAAAAACAGCAAATTTTAAATTCTTTCTGGACAGGTAGTTCAATAATTTGCTCTTAATTGGATGATTTACAGCTATCAAAACATACTTTTGACACTCTTCTGACTGAATAATAAATCTGCCATTTGCAAATATTAATTCTATTAAAATCATTTTAAAACAATTTGAACCTGTTTATACATATCTGTTTGAAAAATAAAAGTCCCTAAACTATTTGCAACCATCTATTTTTATGCCCCACCTACGATAGTAGAGGGGCATTATGTTTTTCGGTCTGTGCGTCCATTCGTTCTTTTATTCGTTCGTTCGTTCGTCCGTCCGTTTGTCTGTCCCTTTGTCCGTCCGTCTGTCCGTCCCGCTTCAGGTTAAAATTTTTGGTCAAGGTAGTTTGATGAAGTTGAAGTACAATCAACTTGAAACTTATTACACATGTTCCCTATGACATGATCTTTCTAATTTTAATGCCAAATTAGAGTTTTGTCCCCAATTTAACGGTCCACTGAACATAGAAAATGATAGTGCGAGTGGGGCATCCGTGTACTATGGACACATTCTTGCTGTCACTTTTAAAAATCCTTGTGCTCTACAAATATTGCACAGAATGTAAACAACAATAGTTCTTCTTTCTCTTTATCTTCATCCAATGTGTAGGAGCTATATAAAATTCTTTAATACAAAAAAGTATGAATGAAACAATTAAAGGGCATTGCTTTATATTGATATTTGATTTATTATAAATATTAAACAAATACAATGAAGTTAAGATGAAAACATAAATTGAAATTTTAAATAATTTTCACCAAATTCTTCACAATTGGGAATATTTGTAGAAAACTGGTATATATTATATACGAGCTACTAAAATTCAACTGAATAATGTTTTTATGTCATGACCTGACTTTTTCTTCCTCAATGCTGCATTTTCATTTTCAGAAGTTGACAGGTATGAAATCTACAAAAACTGGTATCCCACAGATAATTATGAATCCTATGTAGTTTAAGTGCAATACTTATGATCATGTTGTTCCTGATTAATTATGAATCCCATGTAGTTTTAGCCCAATACTTATGATCATGTTGTTCCTGATTAATTATGAATCCCATGTAGTTTAAGCCCAATACTTATGATCATGTTGGTCCTGATATCTTTACTGTGTTTTAAATAAATCCTGAAGGAATTGTCAAAATAGAGACAATCATGATAGATTTACATAATAGATGATGTTTGTCATGATATTCTTAATCTCTTGTTTTATTTATAATAAATTAGAATAATATAGGACTTTAGAGTATTAGTTGATGAATTTTATTATCCAACAACTATGAATATAATTCACATTTCATCCCTAAATAGTGACTTGAACTACTTCATGTTTAATCATATATACCAAATCACGATTCCGTACAGTAAGATTGGCTGAAATCATCTGAGAAAACATGTCATTTGCATGAATTTGGTTTTTGTTTTAGTTTGAAGCTTGTTTCTACTTGTAGGTCAAAAAGTACTTCAACATTCATGAACACATATGTAATTTGCAACTTCCCACACTTCATATACAATAATAGAATATTTAAATGAATTTATACTTAATATGAACTCTTCTTGGTGATGAATGAGATAAAACATTCAAAAGTATTAAAATACTCTCATCATAGGCCTTAGGATATAAAGTTTTTAACCTGTTAGTCTCAGTCGTCTTGGTTTCCAGATGCTAAATCAAATAATTTATTGTCTCGCCTTGACAGAGTCAAAAAGCGAGACATAGGTATGCAGTTTCCTGCGACGGCGGCGGCAAGGTATTAGTTTGTGATTAGGTCTAGTTCGTGGTGAACCACTAGTGGTAGGTCAATGATATTTGGTATGCAGTTGTATTAGCATTGGCACATCTCATTACCATGGAGATTATTTGGCCCTGCCCCCTCAGTCAAGGTCTATTGACTTTGAAACTTTGCTTAGTTTCATGTATTAATTTGTGATTAGGTCAGTTTATGGGGAACCGCTAGTGGTAGGTCAATGATATTTGGTATGCAGTTGTATTAACATTGGCACATCTCATTACCATGGAGATTATTTAGCCCTGCCCCCTCAGTCAAGGTCTATTGACTTTGAAACTTTGCTTAGTTTACATGTATTAGTTTTTGATTAGGCCAGTTTATGGGGAACCACTGGTGGTAGGTCAATGATATTTGGTATGCAGTTGTATAAGCATTGGCATATCTCATTTCCATGGAGATTATTTGGCCCTGTCCCCTCATTCATGGTCTATTGACTTTGAAACTTTTGCTTAGTTTTCATGTATTAGTTTGTGATTAGGTCAGTTTAAGGGTAACTGTTAGTGGTAGGTCAATGATAATTGGTATGCAGTTGTATTTATAAGCAATAGCACATCTCATTTCCATGGAGAATATTTGGTCCTTACCCCTCAGTCATGGTCTATTGACTTTGAAATTTTTGCTTAGTTTACATATATAGGTTTGTGATTATGTCAGTTCAAGATGAACCACTAATGTTAAGTCAATGATATTCGGTATGCAAATGTATTGGCATTTGCAAGTTTCATTTCCATGGAGATTATATAACCCCACCCCCTCATTATGGTTCATTGACTTTGAAACTTTTACATAGTTTACAAGTTAATGTTTGTGTTTAGGTTTGTTTAAAGGGAACGACTTATGAAAAGTCAATGGTATTTGGTTTGCAGTTGTATTAGCATTGGCACATTTCATTTCCATGGAGATTGTTTAGCCCTGTACCTTCAGTCATGGTTCATTGACTTTGAATATTTGCATAACTTACATGTTAAAGTATTGCTATTTTAATTTCAACATTTGCAATATCAAAATATCAAATAGGCGAGACATATCTCTGGGTTAACAGTTTATATCAGATAGCAACCGTACCTGGTAATATGGTCACAAGGTTAAAAAAAAAGAAGTGGAGGCAGGGTAAGGATTGATTTTGAGGTCTTTAGATCTAAGGTCAAGGTCATTGTTACTAAACATTAAACTCAGATTTGTGCAGGAAAAGTGTTTTCTGATGCTTAATCTAATATTTCATATTGGATGGCAACCATACTTTTGTCTGTCTGAGATTAGTATGTTAGAGAGAATTATAATGATGGTTGTATTCTATGTTACATTTAACTTTGTCTATTTTCAGCATGTTATGATGAAGAGCGGCATCCTGATGGTTGTACCTATGCTGCTTGGGTTGCTCCATTATTGATGACACCTTATCTGCTAGTAGCCAACATATTATTGGTTAATCTACTCATTGCCAGGTTTAAGTGAGTATTGTTGGATTACAGCGAAAACTCTTCAATGTTCGAAATATTTTAGTGTGTTAAAAATTTTAATGAATGGCCAACTGCTACCAAACTTAAATTTCAAGGATATAGATAATTCCTGGAATTAGTATACATACCAGGTAAACATCACTAGCACTTTGGGGATTTTAGCTCTTATACTACTTTTAGAGTTTATTTATGACTATATTGCCAAACTCTCTTTTAATGCTCCGTTAAATCTTTCTTTTTTACAGTGCAACTTTTATTCGGAATAATGCTCATTCAGAAGCTATATGGAAATTCCAAAGATACCAGCTGATTTTAAACTATGAACTTCGACCCCTACTACCTCCACCAATGATTATGTTCAGTCACATTTTCCTGTCTTTGAAGTTTATAGTGAGACGATGCAAAGGAAAGAGGGACTTATTTGATAATGGACTGAGTAAGTGAAATTATTTGTGTTTTATAAATTTCCAATTGAAGCTTTAGAACATGTTACAGGTCAATGTTGGAGTTCCACTCATGGGAATCTCAAAGCAAAATATTTCTATGTAAATTCATTAAACTCTTTTATGAATATGCGATCATTCCTCGCATCTTTTATTCACAAAAATTAATACAGTTGAAAACCATGTAATATGCCTTTATGAAAACTAATTCAATATGCCTTTATGAAAACCAATTTAATATACTTTATGAAAACTAATTTAATATGCCTGAATGGAAACCAATTTAATATGCCTTTATGAAAACTAATTCAATATGCCTTTATGAAAACCAATTTAATATACTTTATGAAAACTAATTTAATATGCCTTTATGGAAACCAATTTAATATGCCTTTATGGAAACCATTTAATATGCCTTTATGGAAACCAATTTAATATGCCTTTATACTATTTTGATTCATTTGGAGTTGTTGAATTGTTCAGTTTACAGTGGGCAGAGATATACACCACAAACTTACAAATGTTGACCCTATCCCTCTCCTTTCATTATAATTCCTTTTAAATGGTTTATTAGGCTTGGATTAAAAACGGCATGTTTTTGGATTCTGATACACTGATGTGTATGTGCATGTGCTGTTCTTGTTTTCCAAATAGATAGTTCTAGTTTATCACAGAATTTGAATTTACAAATACTCGATTCTCTTTTAAATACTTTTTAACAGCTTCCTTCCAAGATTATTCATGGCTAGTAAAGTTATCTATTTATTTTTTAGAGTTGTTCTTGTCACTTGAGGATACAGAGAAGTTACATGACTTTGAAGAAGAATGCATGGAAGACTTCTTCAGAGATAAAGAACAAAAGTTTCAATCATCCTCTGATGAAAGAATAAGAGTTATCAATGAAAGGTATGCAATGTTTTATTTAAAAAAGTAATTCTCTCGTTTCAGATTTTAAGAAAGAAATTTGATAGTCAATTCATGTCATTATATTTATAATTACTGCATACCACTTTGATTGAGATTAAGAAGACTGTTTATTTTTGTGAGTACCAATTTTCGTGGATTGAGAAAAATTGTAATTTTTGTGGATATTTATTAGCCCCCTACCGACGAAGTCAAAGTCGACTTTAGGTTTGCACTCCTGTCCATCAATTCATCAGTCCGGCAGAGTTATGGTCCTTGGATGAAATAATCAATTTTCCACACTTTTTTTCGTCATGATTGAAGATATTGATTTGATAATTGGTATGTAGTTTTATCATGACAAGTTAAAGATCAAGTTCAAATTTTGTTCTGGTCTGATGATTTTGTGCAGAGTTATGGTCCTTGGACTTTGAAAATTCACTCAAATAATCAGTTTTCCGCACTTTTTTTTGTCATGCTTGAAGATATTTATTTGATAATTGGTATGTAGTTTTATCATGACAAGTTACAGATCAAGTTCTAATTTTGTTCTGGTCTGATGATTTTGTGCAGAGTTATGGTCCTTGGACTTAGAACATTCACTCAAATAATCAGTTTTCCACACTTTTTTTTGTCATGCTTGAAGATATTTATTTGATATTTGGTATGTAGTTTTATCATGACAAGTTACAGATCAAGTTCAAATTTTGGTTCTGGTCTGATGATTTTGTGCAGAGTTATGGTCCTTGGACTTAGATTGATTTGATTTTGATTTTTTGGTGTTTTTTGGTGTTCGAACTCACAGCCTCAGTGTTGACTGGCTAGTGATTACAGTAGTAACTACTTAGACCACTCAGCCACTGAGGCCCCCCCTTGGACTTAGAAAATTCACTTTAATAATCAGTTTTCACCACTTTTTTATACGACCGCAAACAAATTTTGTGGTCGTATATTGGTATGACGATGGCGTCGTCGTTGTCGTCCGGCGTCGTTGTCCGAAGACACATTGGTTTTCGCACTCTAACTTTAGTTTAAGTGAATGGATCTCTATGAAATTTTACCATAAGGTTCAAAATCACAAAAGAAAGGTGGGGATTGATTTTGGGGGTTATGGTACCAACAGTTAAGGAATTAGGGGCCAAAAAGGGGCCAAAAATAAGCATTTTTGTAACTTCCAGACATAACTTGTGTGTTAGTGTATGGATCGCTCTGACATTGTACCACAAGGTTCCATATCACAAAGGGAATGCTGGGATTGATTTTGGGGGTAATTGCCTCCAAATTTTAGGAATTATGGGCAAAAAAGGGGCAAAAAACAAGCATTTTTCTAGTTTCCAGACAATAACTTGTGTGTAAGTGTATAGATCTCTCTGACATTGTACCACAAGGTTCCATATCACAAAGGGAATGCTGGGATTGATTTTGGGGGGTATTTGCCTCCAAATTTTAGGAATTAGGGGCCAAAAAGGGGCAAAAAACAAGCATTTTTCTAGTTTCATGACAATAACTTGTGTGTAAGTGTATGGATCTTTATGAAATTGTACTACAAGGTTCCATATCACAAAGGGAAAGCTGGAATTGAGTTTGGGGGTAATTGCCCAAAACGTTTAGGAATAAGGGGCCAAAAAGGGACCAAAAATAAGCATTTTTCTAGTTTCCAGACAATAAGTTGTGTTCAAGTGTATGAATCTCTCTGAAATTGTACTGCAAGGTTCCATACAACAAAGGGAATGCTGGGATTGATTTTGGGGGTAATTGCCTCCAAATGTGAGGAATTAGGGGCCATAAAGGGGAAAAAAAACAAGCATTTTTCTAGTTTCAGGACAATAACTTGTGTGTAAGTGTATGGATCTTTATGAAATTGTACTGCAAGGTTCTATATCACAAAGGGAAAGCTGGGTTTGATTTTGAGGGTAATTGCCCTAAACGTTTAGGAATTTGGGGCCAAAAAGGGACCAAAAATAAGCATTTTTCTAGTTTCCAGACAATAAGTTGTGTTCAAGTGTATGAATCTCTCTGAAATTGTACTGCAAGGTTCCATACAACAAAGGGAATGCTGGGATTGATTTTGGGGGTAATTGCCTCCAAATGTGAGGAATTAGGGGCCATAAAGGGGAAAAAAAACAAGCATTTTTCTAGTTTCCAGACAATAACTTGTGTGTAAGTGTATAGATCTCTCTGACATTGTACCACAAGGTTCCATATCACAAAGGGAATGCTGGGATTGATTTTGGGGGGTATTTGCCTCCAAATTTTAGGAATTAGGGGCCAAAAAGGGGCAAAAAACAAGCATTTTTCTAGTTTCATGACAATAACTTGTGTGTAAGTGTATGGATCTTTATGAAATTGTACTACAAGGTTCCATATCACAAAGGGAAAGCTGGAATTGAGTTTGGGGGTAATTGCCCAAAACGTTTAGGAATAAGGGGCCAAAAAGGGACCAAAAATAAGCATTTTTCTAGTTTCCAGACAATAAGTTGTGTTCAAGTGTATGAATCTCTCTGAAATTGTACTGCAAGGTTCCATACAACAAAGGGAATGCTGGGATTGATTTTGGGGGTAATTGCCTCCAAATGTGAGGAATTAGGGGCCATAAAGGGGAAAAAAAACAAGCATTTTTCTAGTTTCAGGACAATAACTTGTGTGTAAGTGTATGGATCTTTATGAAATTGTACTGCAAGGTTCTATATCACAAAGGGAAAGCTGGGTTTGATTTTGAGGGTAATTGCCCTAAACGTTTAGGAATTTGGGGCCAAAAAGGGGCCAAAAAACAAGCATTTTTCTAGTTTCCAGACAATAACTTGTGTACAAGTGTATGGATCTCTCTGAAATTGTACTGCAAGGTACCATACCACAAAGGGAAGGTTGGGATTGAGTTTGGGGATGATGAATCATAAGGGGGTTCAAAAAATTCGGGGGGGGGGGGGGGGATTTTTTTTTCCTTTTTTTTCTTTTAAATTTTCCATTTTAAATTGGTTATTTCTGATTTATATATAAAAGCAAATAATAATGATATGGTTTGAATAGGTAATTTAAAAAAATTTAAGTTCTTAGACCACATTCATTGTGTGTCAGAAACCTATGCTGTGTCAAATATTTAATTACAATCCAAATTCAGTGCTGTATCAAGCTTGAATGTTGTGTCCATACTTGCCCCAACTGTTCAGGGTTCGACCTATGCGGTCATATCAAGCTGCGCCCCAGCGGAGCATTTTATTTCATCATGCTTGAAGATATTTATTTGATATTTTTTATATAGTTTAAAACACTACAAGTTATAGATAAAGTTAGCATTTTGTTCCAATACAATGAATTTTTAACCGGTAGGGGACTATCCATGCAATACTCTCAGAATGCTCGTTTTTGTTGATTTGCCCAATTCTGCGTACAAGCCTACAGAAAATTTGTACTTCTTTGAACATTCATAGTTGTGGTTCACTTAACAACGGAATCCGAGAAAATTTGGTCTCCAACGACTAATAAATGAATCCACAGTAGTCTTATATTATATGTTATTTAGGTATTTCATTATTTATAATGTATCATTCCTGACGTAGGTGAAGGGAATATAAACCCTCACCCAGGAATGTCAATATATCTTGGGGGCCACTTCAATACTTAATTGATAGGGGTGCCACTGTTATCCCACCCTTTTCATGTAATTCAGATTTGAAAATGTATACCTTTTCATATATTGCATAGGTAAAAATGTAACCTTTTTCCATATTGGTTGGGTTTCGTGTGTGGTGTGTTGGAAAAGTGGAATACCAAAGTGTCAAAAGGGGGAAAATTTGTGGATAATAACACAGCCGGGAACACATAGAAATTTGCAGGGTTTTTCATTTAACAAGTAATTGGAACTTTATTGACCTTATCATATATTTCTGATAGTTTTCCCCACCTATTCACATATTTTCAAGCTGAAAAATGTGACCTATTCCAGCGGCACGTCCTATCACCTTGTATATAGAAAGTGGGCCCCTCCTAAAACGTACCAATTGTATACTGATATCTCTGTGTAGTTATCGAATCACAAAACTCGACACATTTGTATTCTGTTATATTATTCAATATGTCCTATTAACATACAAAAAATTACTTATATTCATGATAATAATTATGTACATTTCAGGGTTGAGGGTATGGCAATGAGAATGGATGATTTTACACAGAAGGAAAATAATATCAAGTTATCCCTACAGACTGTAGATTATAGATTAAGTAAACTAGAAGATTTATGTATCCACACTTCAGAGATGACACAACAAATTAGGAACTATATAGCAAGGAGCTCAAGAAATGTCAGTGCATCAAGTTCAGGAAGTCATGGTCGTTTAGAAAGTGAAGATGAATCTGCACATGAATCCAATGATTTCACATTTTATCAAGATTTAACTGTACGAGCAGATACTGGACAGGGTAGTGACAAATCTTTAAGTGTAACAGAAGCAGCTCGCAGTTTACCTTCACCTCTATTAGTGCATTCAAGGAGACCATTTAAAGATGACTTCCTTCGCAAATATACAGATTATTCAGTTCAAGCTTCTCCGAAAGTGTCACCAAGACATTCTACTGAAAGACAGTGGAGCCAAAAAATCAGGAGAAGTTCCATTCCAATAATCAGTTTAACATCAGAAACCCATTCACCACTACATCTACGTAGACATGTACCAGAGACCCTTACTGTAAATGTAGAGAAAGCTAATGTGTATAGTCCTCATGAAGAAAAGTCAAACAAACCGGATTTATTGGTTCAACAGAAGGTTGCACCTCATTCAGCTGAAGTTGCAGTCAGCCAAGACTCTGAGGTGGACACTAATGGCAATGCATCATTGTATTCTACAGCACATCTTAGTTCTAGTATGGTGCTGACTACAACCAACCAATCAGATGTTCCACGTGTAGAGGTGGAACACACAGAAGTTCCTGTATCACAGATTCCGCATTATGAAGAAAAGGAGCCAATTCATCCTCCAACTTCTCCTGAAAAATTATTTGTACATTCATCTTCAATATTTACATATCCAACTTCTGGTTCTTACACCACTTCAACATCAGTAGTACCTATTCTTACCTCCTTCAACACAGCCGAGTATACAACGATTACTGATGAAATAGACACATCTTGTATGATTGATCGTAGCCCGCCTGGTAGCCCTACCTCTGGTGGGGCATTCTTTCCAGATGGATTTTTTGATCCAGATAAACATCAGAAGAAATACAACAAAGAGGCAAGAGAAAAAGAATTCAAGAAACTAAAAAATGCTGAAGAAACTGAACACCGTAAGATGGAGAAAGTCATTAGAAATCGGCTTCGTCAGATCTCTTTAGATGAAACAGATAGCATCAGTGACATTGCAAAGTTAGTAGTGACAGAACTAAACATGACGGAAGAAGAACATAACGGTCATTTTGAAGATGATAATGAAGAATTGCATAGCTCTACCGAAAGCGTTGTCGATAAACTACAAAAACCAGTAGACATAACAATCGGTGATTCAACCTCTGATATAGAATCTTAGAGAATTTAGGGTGCTAATTTGTTAAAGATTTTTAAGGACTTTAATTAATTAATTTTGTGTTAGAAAGTCATCTGGTAATTTTTTTTGTTGCAAAGAATTATTTGGTTTTTATTATAGAATGTAATTGCATATTTTTAGTATTCAAGGGAAATTTTGGTTTTGTTTAGTTAGTTTTTTTACACTACATGTACCAGCATAACAATGTAAAAAATATTACTGCATAAGAAACCTGTTTTATTTTCATGCAATAATTAGGTCTTTATCAATTTTAATTGCTTTGGTTTGGTTTAAACTTGTAGAAAAGAGGGGTAGAAAGGTATGGTAAAGTACAGATCAGATTTTATGGTATCAGAGCTACTTATATATATATTGATGAATTTGAAAATGAAGGGGTCGTTATGACAAAAGTCTGTAGTATTTTATTAAGAAATCTTGTAAAAATCATTGTTTCGTTATTGAAAATCATTGTTTCATTTTTGAAATTAATAATAACCAAATGCACATTCCAGGCATGTACAAAGCCATTACCGTGTTGTGATGACCTGGTAGGAAATATTATTACCTTGTTGTGATGACATGGTAGGAAATATTACCTTGTTGTGATGACATGGTAGGAAATATTATTACCTTGTGATGACATGGTAGGAAATATTATTACCTTGTTGTGATGACATGGTAGGAAATATTATTACCTTGTTGTGATGACATGGTAGGAAATATTATTACCTTGTTGTGATGACATGGTAGGAAATATTACCTTTTGTTTTGCTGGTTTTTCCTTTTACATAAAAAGTCTTGTTAATATCAACCAATTCCAAAAAGGTGACAATATTTTTGTTGCAAGTTTTATACAGCAAACATTATTCCATTTTAAAGCATGTACTTTTTGTCATCATTCTGTTGATAAGTTTGTTGAACCATCATGACCACAAATCAGGTTGTCATAAACAGAAGATTTGATTCCCCCCAGTACTCAGATACATAGCTTGTCATCAATGCAGGGAAATCTTGCCTAGTTTCAGTAGTTATTTAACCTGTTGTGTTCATTTTCTTTACATTGGTTTTAGTGATGGTGTTTTATCTGAAATCTCATTCCCCGAGAAGTTGATTATTTTCTTGTTTTATTGTGTGCCAAAAATAGAGAATCTCAATGCATTGTGCATGTTTATAAAAGGCATAATATTTCAGTTTTTTCTTCAGGAAAGGTGTTGAAACTGGTTGTAAATGAAAAACAACCAGGCATGGTTTTCTGTATCCATTATAAAATGAGTTTTCCCTCCTTTGTGCCATTCCTTTGGTAATAGAGCATACTTTGATATAGGGCTATCAAGTAATGCTTCACATCAAGTCATTTGGAAATAGAGCAAGCATACTTCAATATAGGGCTATTAATTAGTGCTTCACATCAAGTCCTAATACCATTTTACAAGATAATTCAGAATCAGTCATTCCCTCTATTTATTTTTAACTTTTGAATATATTAGCAAAATGAAATATAGCAAGATTTTTTTCGAACAAGACTTTATTTTAACTGTAATGGACACAGAGAGATCAATTTCTCTGATATCGTGTTGTCTATTATTTTTATTATAAATTATTTCTGGGTAAGTCATTACAATTTGTTGCATTGAATTTTGTTATTTGTGTTAATTCCTGTATGAGTTTTTAACTAGTCAGTTTTACAATGCCTTCATACATTCACTACAGGTTAATCATTTAACATTTTGTGATCTATATATTTAAGAGAGGTAAAAGAAAAATACATATCTTAAAAATTAACATGATTTGCATTTCATTATGATGCTGGCCAGTAATTTTGTTTGTCAGGTATTAAAGTCTGTTCATTAAAACGAAATGATCATAATTACTTGGCTTGAGGAATCTGAACAGTTAGAAGTAGAGGTGGTTTATAGATTTGAAACTTAATGCTTTATAAACAAAGTGAAAAGTTTAAATATGTCCTTGACAAGCATTGAACAAATAGTCAATTATGTAAGTTTATGTTCCTATCAGACTGTCAAGCAGAGGAAACCAGGTTGATCAAAGCAATTTTATAGTCATTCAATACCATAAAAGGTCATGTATACAGTATAATCTTAAATTTTATATAATGTCCTTCAATGTGACATGGAGCAGAGATTGGACCAGGGTCCTAAAAACAATGAATTTAATGTAGGAATATTTAAATGTATCATAATACTTAAGAGGATGTGAAATGTAATTTGATTTATCTATTTGTGGTGCCATTGCAACAGTTATGACTGACAACACATTTTTAGCTCAAAACACTTTCACACTTTGTACCAAATGTGCTAAGACCAGTTCTTTAACACCCAAATTTAGTAACAAAAAGATGCAGTATTTGAAATTAAAAAGAAGGATTTGATTCTATAGAAAGAATCAAAGTGGGAATTATAATGGCAAAGTCAAATTAAATTTAAACAAAAAAATTTTCAGGAGATTCAATATAAATTTGTAGTACGTAATTATGATACATCACATGACAATTTAATAAACTGTGATACATAAAGTAGACAATGGGTTTGTTGAGAAACAGTTTGTGATGCAATAGGTAATAGTTTTCATTACCATAATTGTATTTTATTTATGTTTAATATGTGCATGTGTATACTGATCAATTTGTTGTGAAATTGTTTAACATTTCTGTACAAAAACCAAACACCTAAGATTTTATTTTGTTACACTATTTATATCTACATATTATATATATTTTTCCAGATTTTTAAAAAAGCTATAGCATATAACGGGTCAATATTTTGTCCTACACTATCTGATTTTTAACCTGTATCTTGTAATATTTTCTTATTGTCTGTTGAAGTAAGGGTCTGTTAAAATGTAACTTGTGTTATCATAGATTAATTCAGGCTTTAACTTCACATATTATAAATCATATTTATATTTGTATTTTTTTATGCCCCCCGCAGTAGCGGTGGGGGCATTAATTTTTACCCTTGTCCGTCTGTACGTACGTCTGTAAGTCCCATAATTGGTTTCCGTTCTCTAACTTAAGTTTGCCTCAACCAAATGTTATGAAACTTATACACAATGCTTATTACCACAAAACACAGATCAAGTTTGAATATTGGTGGCGTCACTTTAATCGTTCTAGAGTTATGCCCCTTTATAAATGGAAAAATTGCAAAATTTTTAGTTTCCGTTCTCTAACTTAAGTTTGCCTCAACCAAATATTATGAACTTATACACAATGCTTATTACTACAAAACACAGATCAAGTTCGAATTTTAGTGGAGTCACTTTAACTGTTCTAGAGTTATGCCCCTTTATAAATGGAAAAATTGCAAAATTTTTAGTTTCCGTTCTCTTACTTATGTTTGCCTCAACAAAATGTTATGAAAATTATACACAATGCTTATTACCACAAAACACAGATCAAGTAGAAATTTTGGTGGTGTCTCTTTAACCATTCTAGAGTTATGCTCCTTTATAAATGGAAAAATTGCAAAATTTTTATTTTCTTCTAAATATCAAGTTATTTTTAAAATTGGAGTTATCTTCCTTTGTCCATGATTATAGTTGAATCAACTACTATCAATGAGTTATACAATGCAATGTTTAATTTTGACTTCTACTGATAAAACACAGATCAAGTTGAATTTGGGTAGTGTCACTTTAAACATTATTGAATTATGCCCCTTTATAAATCGAAAGATTGCAAAATTTTTAGTTTCCATTCTGTAACTTATGAAACCTATACACAATATTCATTACAACAAAACTAAGATCAGGTACAAATTTTTTGATTCCGTTTTCTAACTTGAGTTTGCCTCAACCAAATGTTATGAAACTTATACACAATGCTTATTACTACATAATACAGATTAAGTACGAAATTTGGTGGCGACACTTTTACCATTCTTGAGTTATGTCCCGTTATAAACATAAAAATTGCTGAATTTTTCGTTTCCGTTCTCTCTAACTTTTGTTTGTCTCAACCAAATGTTATAAAACTTATACACAACCGTTCTAGAGTTATGTGAGTTTACAAATAGATAAATTGCTGAACTTTTAGCTTCTGTTCTCTACTTAAGTTAGCCTCAACCAAATGTTATGAGACTTACACACAATGCTTATTACCTCAAAATTTTTGGGTAGGGTCACTTTTACCGTTCTTCAGTTATGTCCCTTTATAACTATATGATATGCAAGCGGGGGCATCATCTGTGTCCACATGTGGACACTATCCACATTTATTGTCTTTGAAATTACAAGAAGGTTTGTTTTTCCCCCAATTTTAAACTCCAATGAAAGCTCTTTACATCATTTTATTTTACATGTTTTTATCCATTTACTCCAGTTTATGGAATAAATGTGTTTATTAAGCTGAATTATTTTAATTATGATATAAATTATATTTATAATCTACTTCAAGTTTACTCTACAAATTTCACATCATAACCTTATTTTTTGACCCAGTTATGTCTTGATATTTATACACTACTAAAAGATCTGAATTAACAACCACCTTGATTTTATTAGAAATATATGATTTACTGTAAAGCGATAGAAAAATTTTGAAAATATCTCTCACATAAATTTGATCTCTAACAAATATCAGAATAAGAATTGAGAAAAACATGAAAATGATACCTCGGGAACATGTTTGTTAATTAAAAATAAACAGAAAATGACCTTCATACTTAAACCTTTATAGCATTGTTGTTATTTTAATTGAACTTGTTATGACCAGTCAGCATTGTTTTAAAATACTGATTATGTATACCGGTAATTCTCTTTATTATTATTATGATGTAAATATTTATGGAAGTGCTACCCTGATTTTATTTATTAAAAATACCTGTGATTATTTAGAATATTGGAGCAAATTTTTATGCAAGTATTTTTGATCAGATTTATCATCTAACGAACAAAGACAATTAGCAATTAAAAAGTGTGAAATAATTTTACCTTGTTTTATTATTGTTTCATCAAACATGCTATTCTAGGTTTAGAAAGGTGGACACCATTTACAAGAAATACAAAGCTTTATATAACAAACAAAAAGACACAGCTAGACACATTAATTAAATATGCTCTGAGGTTTCTCTCTGTTAGATGATTGTTGTCTCTGAGGTTTCTCTCTGTAAGATGATTTTTTCATGATTCAAATGATAAGATGACAACTGAGATCCACTTGACAATTTTTATGCCACCGCAACTGAAAGTTGGGGGTCATATTGTTTTACACCTGTCCGTCCGTCCCATTATGGGTGTATAGTTATTCCAGATAACTCCTCCTACAGTTTGAATGCTTGGAAGTTTTCACTTTGCTGGCTACTTGTAAATATATTGAAGGTGTGCATGTGGTCAGGGTTTTGATTATTATGCCCCAACTACGATAGTAGAGGGGCATTATGTTTTTCGGTCTGTGCATGTGTTCGTTTGTTCTTCCGTCTGTCCCTCTTCAGGTTACAGTTTTTGGTCAAGGTAGTTTTTGATGAAGTTGAAGTCCAATCAACTTGAAACTTAGTACACATGTTCCCTATGATATCAGGTCCAAGGACACAGTTATCGTACTTTGGTTTTCGTTGTCTACGAATATAGTCCCTACTGTAAACAGTGTATAACTAGCAATTTTTTTTCATACACTTTCCCAATTTATTTCTTGATATTTCATGCATGAAATATTAAGTAAGGGGATGAAATTACATGTTTAAAAAAATTTGGGTGCTGAATCTTTATGTAAAGTAGTGATTAGGTCTAGTTAAAAAAGGTCAATCAAAGACCTGAAAGCTCTGAGGAAAAATGACGCCATTGTCTCTAATATTGGGATATTTTTGATGCAAGTCTTTGATTTTCACATAATTTACCTACTGAATCTTAAGAGACTTCAGTTCATGGTAGGTAGGCTGACTGACAATAGAATAGATATGAATTGTTTTCAATGTCTATGGCTTTTTTATTTGTTTGTCAAGATAAATATATATATGTGTGAAGTGAATATAAAAAAGAAGATGTGGTATGATTGCCAATGAGACAACTCTCCACAAGAGACCAAATGACACAGAAATTAACAACTAAAAGTCAACGTACAGCCTTCAACAAAGCCCATACCGCATAGTCATGCAGCTATAAAAGGCCCCGAAATGACAAATGTAAAACAATTCAAACGAGAAAACTAATGGCCTAATTTAAGTACAAAAAAAATGAACGAAAAACAAATATGTAACACATCAACAAATGACAACCACTGAATTACAGGCTCCTGACTTGGGACAGGCACATACATACAGAATGTGGCGTGTTAAACATGTTAGCGGGATCCCAATCCCCCCCCTAACCTGGGACAGTGGTGTAACATGATTATATTTATATACTGGTTGTTTCTTTTGTATAAAGAAATAGCTCAAGACTACCTGAACGATCTACAATATTCAAAGTTAAATGTGAATTTGTTTCTTGCAATTTCATTATTCTTAGTCAAGGATACATTAACAGACTATCCCCTTCTTTATAGAATTATTTAACAAAATGATGATGAAGAGCCTGCAGTAAGCAAGCTCTGATACCCCACATAGTCCTACTTATTTAAGAGATAAGTTATAAGTGACTTAGTGACATTGTTATTTCTGTTACTTAAAGGATGACCAAATTCTGTAGATTTAGACAATAGCATTGTTATACTAGTTTGACAATTACAAATATAGTGACACCATTTATACAACCAAATTTCATTGTTGATATTTATATATATATAAACTGAAATCTTTAAATGACAACATAAATTATTGCAGAATTATCTTTTTTCAAATGATTTAATGTTTGTGAGTCATTTATTTCAAATAATTAACCCGTACTAAAATAAGGAGATGTGGTTACATGATTGCCAATGAGATAACAGTCTTGATTTTTATTAATATTTGCTCTTTTGGGAGATAGTTGAACTTTGTCCTTTTTGGAGTATATACTTGCATAAGAGGTGCATAGCGTTTCCGGATAACTCCTTCTACAGTGAACCATAGACCTATGTGCTCCAATGCTCAACTTTGTGTATTTAAAAATAACACTTTGCATCTGTGGGGGAATCATTTATGTCTCCCAGACACAATAATATCTCAAAAGAAAGTCCTACATTGACTTTGTTATAATATAGTTACTTCAGAGTGGAGTGCAGGGCATCACTTTGTCTAGTTAGTTCTGAGATAGTCTGTTTTTCATTGTGTCCAAGCCCGTTTTTCATTGTGTCCAAGCCCATTTTATGTGATGACATCTGAAATCTATGCAGTGTTGGGATCAACAAAACATTGTGTACATTACATATCTATTGTATTTGGGTTTTCACCAAGATGATGGGGGGCAAATAGAGAAGTGTGATTTTATGAATTTATGAAGATTTGTTTTAAATTTTTGTTAGTTCTGAGGTAGTTCTGATCACTCACAAATCACATGATTTTGTCTGAAATCTATAGTGGAATGATCAACAAAAAACATTGTCTACATTATATACCAACTAATAACAAGGAATTATTCAAATCTGGAATAATTTTGAATTCTAGAAAATTGATAAAAAATGTTTGATGAAAATTAACCCAATTAAGGAAGGTTAGCCATGCATGCATGGTTAAGGGGGTTTAGTTAGAAATATCAGGGAAAGTAACCTGAACTTAAGCCATGCCTGTATGGCTAACTCTCCTTAGTTGGGTTATTTTTCAGCAAACATTTCTTAATTTAATAGAAACCGCCATAATCGTATTTGGTTTCCTGCCAGGGTAAATGTACGAGTATGGTGTGAGAATTACGTTACCATGGATGGGGACCTGCTACCATGACCTGTTGTAATATATACCAGAGTGTTACCAGCGCAATTTTTACATACCACGACCAGGATTTATACAATTACCTGTGTACCTTTACCCCTGTATTTTTTTTTTATTAACTGACCTGTGACTTTGATCCAAATATTTTACTACATCCATCCATTGATTTTATGCTAATGTTTACATCTAGCCAAAAACTACAAAAGGGGGGTGCCAGTTATTCTTAACGCCCTGGTGGGTTTTTATGTTGTAAATATATTAAAACATGTTGTTATTTAACTTTATTTGCAAGATTCAAACAATTCTTGTCCTTTATTGAATAATATCAAATCAGTGCCTTTAGGCCATGCTACCAATGGTTATACTGTGTTACCAACAGTTTTAGCTTTTGATCACGCTACCAGTGACAAATATTAAACTAAATTAGTAATTGAACATTATCAATGATCCATGACAATGAGGTCAAGGTCAGATAAACATGTACACCTTACAATCATTCCATACACCATATATAGTTGACCTACTGCTTGTAGTATCTAAGAAACTGACTGAACCAGGATAATTTAACATTGACCAATGAACTCTGAAAACTAGGTCAAGGACAGATGTTACCTGGCAGATAGACATGTACACCTTACAATCATTCCATACACCACATATAGTTGACCTACTGCTTATAGTATCTGAGAAATGGACCTAATCATGTAACTTTTCACCATGATCATTGATCTGGGAAATGAGATCAAGGTCAGGTGAAACCCTGTTTGAAGTACATGTAGAATGTGTAAGGACCCAATATACCAAATACAGTTATCTTATTATTCATAAGAAGTGAGAAATTCACAGGACAAAAAACCTATACATTACTTTTAGCAGTCTCTGAAAGTTGAAAATGAAGTCAAGGAAAATGGACATATGGGTGACATAAACTTTGTAACATAAAGCATCTGTATACAAGATATGAAGAAATCCAGGTCTTCTACCCTATGAAATATAAATCTGTATACAAATTGCTTATGCTAACACATTAATGTAATCCCTATGTCTTACGTTCTGACAATTTCGTCGCAGGGGAGACAACAACAAACAAACAAACTTTAGATGAAGAAAGTGTGTGCAGTCTTTCAAGGGTAGCGGACCTCACACAATTATAAAATGACAGACTTTCACAAGAGTGCATCATAGGTATATGTTTAAAAGGCTGCAAGGTATTGAAATTATATGGTTACTCAAATATCACCAAAATAATAATTCAATCATAATAAAACATTTACGGTACAACTATAGCCTTAAATTATCAAGGGTTGCATTATAATTTATATAGGAAGAATAATTTTAAAGAGACTTATTTACAGAAGGATGACAACAGACAGCATTTGTGTATAAAAAAACCACTTCAGCAACTATATGAAAATAAAAGTATATTATTGATTTTATTAATATATATATATATGTAATTGTTTAATAAATCAAACATAGATAACAATAAAAGCATTTATAACAAACAGATAAAACAAAAGATCAACATTATAAAACTTCATAACAAAAGTAATAACAAAAAAAAAAACCACAAACAAAATAAAAGTAATTTAGTTTATACCATATTAACTTGTAAAATGATCTTTAAAAACATGAACATGATTCAGAATGTACAAGTCAAATATTCCTTACTTGTAGCAGGTAGAATAAGACCCTGATCAAAGATTTAGGTACAATAAGACCCTGATTAAATATTTAGGAAGAAATAAGACCCTGATCAAAGATTTAGGTAGAATAAGACCCTGATCAAAGATTTAGGTACAATAAGACCCTGATTTGAGAATAAGACCCAGATGAAAGATTTAGGTAGAATAAGACCCTGATCAAAGATTTAGGTACAATAAGACCCTGATGAAAGATTTATGTAGAATAAGACCCTGATTTGAGAATAAGACCCTGATGAAAGATTTAGGTACAATAAGACCCTGATTTGAGAATAAGACCCTGATCAAATATTTAGGTAGAATAAGACCCTGATCAAAGATTTAGGTACAATAAGACCCTGATCAAATATTTAGGTAGAATAAGACCCTGATCAAAGATTTATGTAGAATAAGACCCTGATGAAAGATTTAGGTAGAATAAGACCCTGATTTGAGAATAAGACCCTGATGAAAGATTTAGGTACAATAAGACCCTGATTTGAGAATAAGACCCTGATCAAATATTTAGGTAGAATAAGACCCTGATCAAAGATTTAGGTAGAATAAGACCCTGATCAAATATTTAGGTTGAATAAGACCCTGATCAAAGATTTAGGAAGAATAAGACCCTGATCAAATATTTAGGTAGAATAAGACCCTGATCAAAGATTTAGGTAGAATAAGACCCTGATCAAAGATTTAGGTAAAATAAGACCCTGATCAAAGATTTAGGTACAATAAGACCCTGATTTGAGAATAAGACCCTGATCAAATATTTAGGTAGAATAAGACCCTGATCAAAGATTTAGGTAGAATAAGACCCTGATCAAATATTTAGGTAGAATAAGACCCTGATCAAAGATTTAGGTAGAATAAGACCCTGATCAAATATTTAGGTAGAATAAGACCCTGATCAAAGATTAAGGTAGAATAAGACCCTGATCAAAGATTTAGGTAGAATAAGACCCTGATCAAAGATTTATGTAGAATAAGAATAAGACCCTGATCAAAGATTTAGGTAGAATAAGACCCTGATCAAAGATTTAGGTAGAATAAGACCCCGATCAAAGATTTAGGTAGAATAAGACCCCGATCAAAGATTAAGGTAGAATAAGACCCCGATCAAAGATTTAGGTAGAATAAGACCCTGATCAAAGATTTAGGTAGAATAAGACCCTGATCAAAGATTTAGGTAGAATAAGACTCTGATCAAAGATTTAGGACTGGTCTGAATACATGCATCAGAGGATAATGTGAACAAATAATTTTTGTGACAATTTATTTTCTCAACTTTAAGATGTATAGAATAAAGCAAATATAAATCAACACAAACCAACAAAATTAGAAAATCACAAAATTGCATTGCTGTAAAATCGTCCGAAAAGAAAAAAAACAAGAAAAAATATATATCAGCAAAAATAAGTTTACAGTAGCACACTATCTTAGTATCAAATATCAAAAATGAAAATGAAATAAAAAACAAAAAACACATGGTTTGACTTTCTAGCTATATGCCAATTATGAAATAGCAAGACCATCCCAGAGAAAATTTTAGATGGATTTAGGACACTTGAACTGATGGTAACAAGTATGTTGCGGGATTAGAAAATGTTATTGAACACTATGATTTCCTGTACTTATAAAAGACAGTACCTTTTAATATACTCTAGGGGTGGCTTAGCAGTTAGGGTTAGGTTTAGGCTTAGCGGTTAGAGTTAGCTTTAGGGTTAGGGTTAGATTTAGGCTTAGCGGTTAGGGTTAGGGTTAATCTTTTTATAATTTAAATTTCTTTGTACATATTATTGTGTGAAATAAACAGGGTGAAGTCTGTATTCCATGCTTTCTCCATACAACCCATTAACTATCATCCCGAAAATTCACTAAAAATATATAACTTTTACAATCGAAATACAAACGCTATCTATTTTTAAATTAAGACATGGTCAATCAAAATAGGTTAAGTTTATTAAAGATGATAAACTTGAGATTAATTCAGACCATGAAGACTTGGATTTACAAGATTGTGTAATCAACATTACAGAGATCACTGAAAAACAAACTTCAAATATAAAAATAAACTAAAATCTTTATGAACTGAATTGATCAACATAAAATATCACAATTATATGAACAATAATATATAATCCAGCAGATTTCAATATATAAAGTTAGTACACTAAATAAGTGTCAGTCAAAGTTATTAATGAAAAATAAAACACAACAAAAAATTAATAAAAACCGCAGATTCTTGTATTGCACATCAAACAAATATACAGATATTGCAGCAAAAGTTATCTTTTTAATAGGATTCTTTGTATAATGCAACTAACACATTATTAATATATAAAACTTTTGCTTATTGAACCCCTCTACTTTAATTTGTTATTAACACTACAGGGTCAGGCCCCTTAGCATATTTGTTGTAACACTAAGCTACAAGAGATGAATGCTTTTCCCTAGGATATATATATATATATCTATTGTGAAAAAAATGTTGAATAAAATCCTCAGGTGACATAAAGTTTGGGTACAAGTTATATCATTAACATTAATAAATAGAAAACATTTGTAAATATGTCAACTTAGTCTAGACCTGAGTGTTTACAATTATAACTGTTCTTTGGGACTACAAGGTTCACTATTTGTTTACAACATATACAAAAACGTCTATAACTCAATCATACACCCAAATTCCCTATCAACAAAATGTTAGTCTCATCAAACACAAATACAATATATATATATATATTTTCACATGTAAAATGGATATATTGAATGTATAAATAAAATCAAATATAGAATAAAAAATATGTATTTTAATATTGCACTGACAAGTCATTCAGTGTGCAGTAATTTACAAAGATATGATATTACCTCCTATAACACTCATCACAAGCTAGATTCCTTATTTACATTTTCCATATTTCCAGATCTTACTGAATGATAGCCTTTTGTATCTTTTGTTTTATTAAGTTCATCCTTATCTTGCTGTAAATGTCTGTCTGATGGAACTACATGGGAGGACTGACCGCTTTTTACTACAGAAAAGATTGTTTTTCTCTGTGTTGAAGATTGTATCGGTATTGTCATAGATGACACATATGTTCCTGAACGTCTTCTTTCAGCGTTGGCTATTAGTTTTTGTATTTGTTCATCTGGCAAGTATTGTTGTCTATTTATTGTACCCGTACTACGATCGATGTACTTTTCGATGTGGTCACTGTCCACTGAATAAGACCTTGATAAATATCGGGGGTGGGAATTCTGGTTTGTACCTTCTCGACTTTCTGCAGATGGAGTAACTTTATGTCCAGTCCTTAGACTTGAAACACTGCTCCTTGACATTGAATCATTTATATGATTCTTTTTCCCTTCACACAGTGCATATGGATTAGTGACAGTTCGTGTCAGATCTTTTTTTGGCAAAGTTTGAACTGGATTGACTTTGGCAAAGATTTTCTTTGCTGTAAAAAAATCAATTTTTTCACTTGTGTCTTCTATCGAGGCAGTAGATTTGATATTATCAGTTTTATTTCTCTGAGATGGATTATTAGATAAACTAATTTTACAGCTTGTATGTGTGGTAGATGGAGATGATGCTTGGCTTTTTGAATCAATATTTCCTTGCTGAGTAATATTATTTTTGGATATTTGTCTTGGTAAACTTTGCACTATTCCAGAACCACTGCTGGTAGTTTGGGATTCTAATTTCTGGAATAACATTTAAATGTAAATTTTATATTCAAAATACTCTTCAAATTAACATCCTGAAAGTAATTCAGGTAACAATGCTTTTATGCAAATTATCTTTTTCGTTTACATAAAGTTTATGCTGAGATGCAACAAACATGTATAAAGTATACATAACTTATCAATATATGCAGAAAGGATTAATATAATAGGAAGCATCTGTAAAAAGGAACTTGCCTTAATTTAATATTCTGTTTAAAATGTCTATTATATCAATAAACAATCTGATGAAAATACATATTCTTTGTCCTCACTTTGCTTTCAATGCTGTTCTTCTTTCTGTTCTGGTAATACTTAAGTAGCCAATGAAATTTCAGCCTTCAAGTTGTTGAAGGTGTGTATCATTACAAAAAATCTGAGGATCTTGAAAGACCTTTAAAACAGAAAATAGAACGGAGTGCTGTCAGATCCTTGTAAGTGAAGCATGGACACATCAGATTGATCAATAAGTAAATACATTCAGGTCAAGAAAATCAAAATGCATTATTCAAAAATGTTTTGAAATATTGCAAAAATGATAGCATTACTATTTTACCAACCTTGAGTGCTTCCCTTCTGAGAAATTCTAATTTTGCTTTTTTGGTAGCAATGGCTTCAGGTACATCAGGAATGGCATAGGCTATTAATAATTTTAAAGCTAAAATGACATGCTGAAAAAAAAAATATTATTTGGTTAATCATGTCACAACACATCTCATTTTATTTCAGCATATAAAAAAACACCCATAATATAATTTTAGTTGAAATCAAACAAAGTTTAGTTTTGGACAATTCAAACCTTAATATGAACTAATTTGAAAACAGGGCCCAAAATAAAAATCTAAATGCACAATAAGATTCAGCAAATCATACAGCCACAATAATTCAGTTTTTTGATGAAATCAAACAAAGTTTAATTTTTGACCCTTTTGACCTCAATGTTAACCAATTTAAAAATGGGCCCAATATCAAAAACAAATTATACAAGGTTAGAACCCCCAAAAATTAAAGACTTAATTAATCCCATTGAAATTGGTTAAAACATTTGTATTTGTTTTCAATTGAAGATTTCTTTATTGCGCAATACTGTGCAATTGAAGATTTCTTGCTATTGTGCAATACTGTGCTATTGCCCAATACTGTGCAATTGAAGATTTCTTGCTATTGCACAATACTGTGCAATTGAAGATTTCTTCCTATTTGTGCAATACTGTGCTATTGTGCAATACTGTGCAATTGAAGATTTCTTGCTCTTGCGCAATACTGTGATATTGCACAATACTGTGCTATTGCACAATACTGTGCAATTGAAGATTTGTTGCTATTGCAAAATACTGTGCTATTGTGCAATACTGTGCAATTGAAGATTTCTTGCTTTTGTCCAATACTGTGCTATTGTACAATACTGTGCAATTGAAGATTTCTTGCTATTGCGCAATACTGTGAAATTGAAGATTTCAAAAATTTGTAATTTCAAAAATTTTGAAGAAAAAAAATGACCCCCCCCCCTTTTGGAGTAATTACCCCCAAACTCAATCCCAGCCTTTTTTATTGTTCTTGTCTGGAAACTAGAAAAATGCTTGATTTTGGCCCCTTTTTGGCCCTAATTCCTGAACATTTGGGGCAAATAACCCCAAACGCAATCCCAGCCTTCCCTTTGTGATATGGAACCTTGTGGTACAATTTCAGAGAGATACATACACTTACATACAAATTATTGTCCGGAAACTACAAAAATGCTTGTTATTGGCCCCTTATTCCTGAACTGTTGGTACCATCACCCCAAAAATCAATCCCAACCTTCCTTTTGTGGTATTAAACCTTCTGGTAAAAATTCATAGAGATCCATTCACTTAAACTAAAGCTATTGTCCGGAAACCAAATGTGTCTTCGGACGACGGCGACATCATAGCATTATACAACGCAAAAAATTTTACGACACAAAAAAGTTCTATTTGTCAATCTTAACCAATGGTATATAGTCATGATCAATAATCATGGTTATTTGTGCTGTTAGATATTTTAACAAATGGTCTGGTTGACAATTTAAAGCATTAAAAGCAAGGGTAACATACCTCTAAAGCAACGATGATAATTATAGTTGTTGACAGTTCTGTCACAGGAAGCAGACGGCCAATTTGTCCACTTACACCAATCAGAGCACAGTTCACACCAACAGCTATTATTCCCATTAGTTCCAAAGCATCCTTTAATATTTCATACAGTTAATCAATAAAAGGTCATATACAATGTATAATGAAATATGTAAATAAAAAGGTTTCTAGTCTTTTAGGTAAAAACATTTCATGGTTTCTCCATAATTTCTCATGGACATTCATCAATTTTGAAGGATGGTATCAAAAGATATAGATGAAGAAACCATAAGTAACTTTTGACTGTTGGACAATAAAGTTGGGAACTGTTACAAACGACCTTTTTTACAAACACTCCAAATTCATAAGTTCTGGTCAATAACTTCGGGCTATAAGCATAGGCATAAAAAACATGCTTCTCAGAAAAGTTCAAAGATTAAACAAGTAATTCTCGATGTGACACTTAATTTGGAAAGGGAAATAACTTCAAATATAAAACATGTGTCTGAATGGTTTTTCCAGGAATTTTTGCATTTTTTGCAAATTTTATGAGCATTTGTAGGCTATTTCTACTTTATAGGTAGTGTTAGAACCCTGAAATAAATACAAGCAGATTTTGTAAGTAAAGAGTTTAACTCCACGTCATTGATGAAATTATTTGTTCTAGATTAATTTCCTTTGTTTAGTTGTCTTTTTTTAGTTTTGACTGTTCTGTGTCTGTTAGATGAATTATTCTAAATATATTTTATATTGTTCAAATGTAGTGTGCATATATATATATATTTACAATAGACTTCAATTCCCTATTTCATAATATATAGGTAAGATTGACTCATGTGATTCAGAACACTGAAAATTCAGAAATTTCTGTGTGTTTTTGTTATTGCAATTGTTCAACAATGGACAAAAATGTGAGATAACTTATTACAATTTCAAGAAATACTGCATAAAATAATGCTATTAAGTTTTAAAAAATGCAAGGTTATATTTTTGCGAAACTTGTCCCATCACAATACTGCAAACCAACTTGTTGTCGTAGTTACTTTAACCTTCCTAGACAACTTTGCAGTGATTTGTTTTAGTGCTGTTATAATTTATCTTGATATATAAAGGAAACTGACAAGTTAATTTTGCATTACTTTTCAAATTGCAAACATCACAAAAATAAAATGCACACAACTGCACCATCATTAGTTGGTTTACAGTAATCAAAACATCCCAAAATTTCTGAATTTACAGTATAGAGCTTCAGTTTTGTCCTTTTGACATCGAACATAATTACCTGCCAAGTACCAATACTCTCTACACTCTTGCCAAATGGTCTCTGATGATGCATACACAGTTTAAATGCATCACTACGGATTTCTATGATATTGTTTAACAAAGCACACAAGGCTGCCAAAGGAAATGCTGAGGAAAATAATGTCACATATCCAAACTGTATCAACATTTCTAAATGGTCTTCTAAAGTGTCTTCATACTGTAAAAAAAATAATTAGAAATTCATACTCACAAGAGAAGTACTGATAATATACAAATTGGAGAATATTGTGAGTAAATATAAGAGTAAGATTTCTATCAACTACAAACAAAAATGCTGTAAAACATTGTATATCAGATTATTTACACCTCTGGTTTTGTTCATGGATTAGGTCTTAAAAAAATCAGCTAAATCTTAGCTGTGTTCATTGTTTGCTTGTTAATGCCTTCTTCAATGCTTTCAAATGGACAGTGAAAGAAATGTTCATGTAGGGTAAATTTTGTGGTAAGATGACAACCTCAATTATAGCAAAAAATTTCCATATATACAGTAGTATGTTTATCTCTGGATTCATTTTTTAGGTTGACCTGACCATGCAGATGTTTTGTATTTTGTAAATGTCTTGTTATTGGAGAGGATTATCATAGGCACTGTGCCTATTAACCAATCCATTTGGTTCAATTATCATTGAAATGTTTGAAATGAAAAAAGTATAATTATTTCAGTCAGATGTTATATTTGATTGAATAAATTTTATATGCTTGAAGAATGTGAATAAATTTTGAATTTGAATAAGTAAACTTGTCAGATTAAAATTTCTTTTTAATGTTTTGAAAAATCTCCCTGTCCACTAACCCCTTAAAATCTTAAGACAATTAAACACTCTGACTTTTTTTCTTATAATAGGATTAAATTCTTCAAATAGTAATAAAAATCTGCTTATTTGTTTAAATTCAAATATATTAAAACATTTATTTGTTAATATTATTAAAGAATTTGGACAGCTAAGGTACTTTTAAAAGCATCCACAAAAATTAAATCACTTTCATATAAAATGGATCATTCCAATTATTTATAAAAGAGATTCCAGTATATATATATATAAACAGATATAAAAGAAATAATTTTTCACCTTTTTCATTTCACTTTCAACTTCAGCCTGTGTTAATTTTAAACTTCTTTTAACATAGATACTGTGTCTTCTATCTCCTGGTTTTCGTTTTGGATAATCTACATTTTCTTCCTTTGAGCTTTCCTGAAAGGTGACTGACCGTTTTTTTAATTCTGATCCTTCTGAGGGCTCATCTTGAAGATCTTTTACCACAGAATTGTCTCCCTTAAAAGAATTGCCAGGAGAGAGGTCACTGACCATTTCATAACCAACTTTACAAAGTCTTGCTTGCCATTGTAGATATGGTAACAGAGCTTCTTTGATATTTCCCAATATTTGTCTTGTTATCAAAATAGCTGCCAATTGCTACAAAACATATTCAAGTCATTTCCTATTAGAGATTTCTACCAATAAATAAAATACTGAGTTTTTTTTAATTGTCAGAATACAAACCACTATTAAACTTTAAAAAAAAATCGCTTAATATTTTCTTTTTCACCTATACAGATCTCAACTTCATTTTAGCTAAAGATATGAGCATATAAAACTTTGCAAAATAGTTAAATAAACTTTAATGGTAAAATTTGGATAGAGACTAAGATCTCCTATCAATGAAAATGGTCTGAATAACATTTCCATTAAAAGCTGTAAAGGAAATATTTGTACTCATTCTGATATTAAATTAAAAAGTAAAAAAAAAATTAAAGACTGTCACTTTATGATTGTCCTCTGCTATTCATACAATAAAAACATTCATTTGTGTGATGTAAAACTGACATTTATTGCAAATAAAATAATGGAAAAGAGTTCAATATGCTAAACTGCAAATTATATCAAAAGTGTTCCCAAAGCTACAGTATTTAATTTGTACATCAGCAAACTAGTTATATCTATCATTTCAGAACACTTCCCCAGAGTTCAGCCATCACTCTCTTAGTATAAATGACATTATAAAATATCATTTATTAGAGCCTGGAAAAAAACTCATTTAATGAGTCATCACACGGATGATCTTTACTACAACATATACTGTTTCATTATCATATGTTAGTACATCTTTTATAATTACGATGGAAGATACATTGTAAAAGTCATGCAAAATGCCCTTCAAAAGAATAACTGTTAAAGATGTTACATAATTATGTAAGACCTTTAAGGAAAGTATTTAATCATTTAAAATAGAATACACTTACATCTCTGAGTCTATCCATGTCTTGTAGGTAAAAGGCAATGTAAAACAGTGACAGAAAAGAATTCACAAACTGAAACTAAAACAAAATAATATTACTGTGACTGCATGTGTTGTTTTCCAACTATTGCAGTTTATTCAAAATTCTGACCAAATTGCAATTTGTTTTATCAAACCAAACTGTTCAACTGGTCAGAAATTTTAATAAACTGCTGTAGAAAAACACAGTCAAGTGGTGAAAGGGCAAGGTGGTAAAATAAAGCATACTTACAATCCTATCAGATTTTGATTTCACTTCAATGATAATATATATTATGAATAATCAGTCTAACAATTTCTATACATATTTTATTGTACTTGTCATGCAAAGGTCATGCAAAGGGTGATAGGTAGTCATTTTTCAATTGCTAAAAAAATGTCCAAATTTAAGTTTTTTAACAGTTTCTAATAAAATGGTGTTTTTCTATGCATGCTACAAAGCTTTCTTTGAATTAATCTCTAAAATACTTGTTGAAATATACTTGAAGCTTAAATATATCCTCTTGAAGTTTTAAAGGGAGATAAAATCAATACTTCAAAAGATCAATAATTTTAGATTACCTCCCATGGCAACTTATTAACAACGTAGTGTAATTTCACATTTATTTTACTGAATATAAGATGTTTTAATTCAAATGATGTCTGATTTTTATGAGTATAGAAGACTTTTCAAAAACAAAATTGTATGAAAGCTTAGTTATGACATTTTTATAGCAATTCAAAAATTACTACCAATCACCTTTAGCATGACATTTACAATAAAACTTGTTTAGAAATTGTTAGACAAATTTCTCATAATATCAATGAAGTGGAATTAAAGTCTTATAGAATTGTAAGTATGCTGTATTTTATCGCCTTGCACTTTCACCACTTGACTGTGTTTTTCTACAGCTTCGTTTGATAAAATAAATTGCAATTAAGACAGAATTTTAAAAAAATTGCAATAGGTGGCGAGCAACACTTACAGTCAAGTCACAGTAATAAATCTAAACAAATTATTTACCAGTGATAACCTGGCAAGTAAACAGATTTGAAAAAAAAAATGTAATTAATCTATTACCAATAGTCACTCCTTTTAGGAGGCAATCTGACAATTTTGGTCAAAATGAATAGTAGGTAGATCTTGACATTCTTATCAATTTTGCCGGATTGACGACAGATAACAAATAATGAGAATAACTAACTTTTTTATTAAATTTGGCCCAATTTTTCACAATAATAAAAGTATTACATGATTCAGAAATTAATAATTAGGTTTTCCCGTCATCTAAACACAACATTTTTATGAGGGCCAATTTTGATGCTGAATGCCAAGAACTTGCATGCGTGGATTACTTACTTAAGATCATTCATTAATATGTAAAACTTGTTTCAATCAATCAGTCCTTTTTTTTCTGACTATCTTTAAAGAAGTATATATTGAATTTACATTACAAGTTCATTGTTTTGGTCATCTTTGTTTTTAAAATACTATACTTACAGTTGCTAGTTTTGTAATGAGATGATTTTCGTAGGCTTCATCCATTCTGTAGTTTTCTTTAATACAAATAAACCATTAGGTAGATAATCTTAGATAACCATTAATTAGATAATCTCAGTTAACCATTAATTAGATAATCTCAGTTAACCATTAATTAGATAATCTCAGTTAACCATTAATTAGATAATCACATTCAACCATTAATGAGATAATCTCAGTTTACCATTAGTTAGATAATCTCAGTTACCATTAGGTTAGATAATCTCATTGAACCATAGATAATTTCAGTTAACCATTAATTGGATAATTCAAACTAACCTAACTATTAGTTAGATAATCTCAGTTAACCATTAATTAGATAAACCTAGTTTACCATTAATTAGACAATCCCAGTTAACCATTAAATAGATAATCTTAGTTAACAATTATTAAGATAAGCTCACTTAACCATTTTTCAAATTTATATTATGAAGGAGCATTACTCCCATAATAATGCTTTTTTTAATTTGATGGAGATATAGCTTATTTACACTTTTTGCATGAATTTCACCAAAAACCATAAAAAACTAAAAATATGAGAGTGCTCACAAGGTCAAACAAAAGGACACAGGACATTTCTATGTCACCTATTCTGTGTTGCGGAGAGAGACAAAAAATTTAGGAACACATACTGTAAAAAAATAAATTTCTGTCATACCCATATCATTTAACCAAAAGGCTATCTTCTTGTAAATCTCATCAGATATTCCAATACATATAGCCAATAAAATCTTAGGAATGACAGTAAGGAATCCTGGGTAACTGTCTACAGCAACTTTCCTGTTGATCCATTCCTGGAACTGGAAGATCAGCAACATCACCACAAAGACAACCAATAAACAGAGAAGGACCACAGGCAGGGAAACAAAATAACGAAATAAATTCCTCTTCCACTGAGGGTAATATGGTTCTAGTCTGCCTGTAACTGGACTTTCTCTTAGGTCTCCCTTTAAAAATATAAATTGGATATTGTTAATGAAATATAATAAAATGCTCCGCAGGGCGCAGCTTGATACGACCGCAGAGGTCGAACCCTGAACAGTTGGGGCAAGTATTCAAGCTTGATACAGCTTTGCATTTGGATTGTGATTAAATATTTGACACAGCATAGGTTTCTGACACAGAATGAATGTGGTCTAAGAACTTAAAAATTTTAAATTGGAAATTCACCTATTATGGTCCAATATTCAAAATCTAAATACATGGTTAGATTCAGCATATCAAAGAACCCCAAGAATTCAATTTTTGATGAAATCAAACAAATTTTAATTTTTGACCCTTTTGACCTCAATGTGGACAAAGTTGATAACGGGGCCCAAAAATCTAAATACATGGTTAGATTCAGCATATCAAAGAACCCCATATATTCAATTTTTGTTGAAATCAAACAAAGTTTAATTTTGGACCCCGATTTGGACCAACTTGAAAACTGGGCCCATAATCAAAAATCTAAATACATGTTTAGATTCAGCATATCAAAGAACCCTAAGAATTCAATTTTTGTTAAAATCAAACTAAGTTTAATTTTGGACCCTTTGGACCTTAATGTAGACCAATTTGAAAACGGAACCAAAAATTAAGAATCTAAATACACGGTTAGATTCGGCATATCAAAGAACCCCAATAATTCAATTTTTGATGAAATCAAACAAAGTTTAATTTTGGACCCTTTGGATCTCAATGTGGACCAATTTAAAAACGAGTCCCAAAATCCAAAAACTAAATACACGGTTAGATTCAGCATATTAAAGAACCCCAAGAATTCAAGAATAAAACCCCATTGAAATTGGTCAAGAAATAAGCAATTTATACGAAGTATCTTCTTTTGCACAATACTGTGCAATTAAATATTTCTTGCTATTGCGCAATACTGTACAATTGACAATTTCTTGCTATTGCGCAATATTGTGCTATTAGATATTTCTTGCTATTGCGCAATACTGTGCAATTGAAGACTTCTTGCTATTGCGCAATACTGTGCAACTGAAGATTTCTTGCTATTGTGCAATACTGTGCAATTGAAAATTTCTTGCTATTGCACAATACTTATTATATAATAATTTACACATCCTGTTTGGTGTGTATCTCCTACATTATCATTATTATTTGCTTTTAAATATAAATCAGAAATAACCAACTTAAAATGGAAAATTTTAAAAGAAAAAAAAAAGGAAAAAAAAAAAAAAATCCCCCCCCCCCCCCCCCAAATTTTTTGAACCCCCTTATGATTCATCACCCCCAAACTCAATCCCAGCCTTCCCTTTGTGGTATGGTACCTTGCAGTACAATTTCAGAGAGATCCATACACTTGAACACAAGTTATTGTCTGGAAACTAGAAAAATGTGTTTTTTGGCCCCTTCTTGGCCCCAAATTCCTAAAATATTGAGGCAATTACCCCCATCATCAATCCCAGCCTTCCCTTTGTGGTATGGTACCTTGCAGTACAATTTCAGTGAGATCCATACACTTGTACACAAGTTATTGTCTGGAAACTAGAAAAATGCTTATTTTTGGCCCCTTTTTGGCCCCCAATTCCTAAACGTTTCAGCAATTACCCCCAAACTCAATTCCAGCTTTCCCTTTGTGATATGGAACCTTGTAGTACAATTTCAGAAAGATCCATACACTTACACACAAGTTATTGTCATGAAACTAGAAAAATGCTTGTTTTTTGCCCCTTTTTTGGCTCCTAATTCCTAAAATTTTGAGGCAATTACCCCCAAAATCAATCCCAGCATTCCTTTTGTGATATGGAACCTTGTGGTACAATGTCAGAGAGATCCATACACTAACACACAAGTTATGTCTGGAAGTTACAAAAATGCTTATTTTTGGCCCCTTTTTGGCCCTAATTCCTTTACTGTTGGTACCATAACCCCCAAAATCAATCCCAACCTTCCTTTTGTGGTATTGAACCTTGTGGTAAAATTTCATAGAGATCCATTCACTTAAACTTAAGTTAGAGTGCGAAAACAAATGTGTCTTCGGACGACGACAACGACGATGACGACGCCGCCGACGTCATACCAATATATGACCACAAAAATTTTGTTGCGGTCGTATAAAAATTAAATAAATAAATTCTATCAATGTGTGTATTGTTACCACATTATAGTCAGAGAAGGAAAGTGAAGGATGTCAAGTCATTTTCTCTAGTTTTTCACTGTTAGAGTACAAATTAGTAAAGAGTTTTTTTTTTTACTGCAATACAATATAGATCACTGATTTCTTTAAAACATTCCAACTATCATATCATATATTTCACTTTTTTAAAAGACAAATGATGGCTGGTTGCAGACTAGTTATTTTTTTTTATATCAACGAGAAAATGATGTCCTTGTCAATTTTATTCTACTGTTTTTATGATACTTGGAGTAAGAAACAAACTCTTTATATCAGTGAAAGTTGCATGCTCTACTTACTGTAAACAATGGTCTTGGATCTTCTAATAATTCATCCTTTTTATCTAATGTTCCCCAGTCATATGCCAGCTTAGAACTTCTCCTTTTCCAGTGCTCTAAGTACAATGTAGCCCATATAGCATTAAATAAGGCAAATATTAATAAATCCAAGTCATCTGCTCCCTACCAACAAAATGAAATCATATTTACATTCTACCATTAGCTTAAAAGAAGCACTGGAAATTATGCAAATTCAGGAAAATTAACTAACAGGTTGCAAGGTTTACAATTTGTTTTAAATATTTGGACAACAATACTGATAAAAGATATATATGAATACCCGGTATATGAATGAGATGAAATGGAATCATATAAAAAGACAGACATTTTGGAGCAACAAATGACCTTCATTAGTGATGATCTTACTTATTCTAACATTCACAGTAGAATGTAAAACAGGGTATAATCACAATCTAATGATTCAAGCTAAGTTAAGTTAATAGTCTAATGGTTCCATGGTAGGTTTGCTATATCCAGGCCTTTTATGACTAACTATTGGGTATGAGTTTAAGTTTTGGTCTTGCTCATTGTTGAAGGCTGTTCAGTGACTTGGTCCACTAGTTGTTTACAATGGTTACACTATAATTCATTAATACTGTATCATTCAATTAACAAGAATTTGTAGGTTGCAACTAATCAGCAGGTAGCAGAATTCATTTTATAATTTATCACACCTGGGGGTAAATAACTGATGTTATGATTGGTTTATTGCTGTCACTTTGGTGACCACCTATGGATCTGTATGGGGTCAGTAGATTTCATGTTAGTTCATGATGTCACATCTACTATTAATGGTGATGTCATTTATTAATGTTCTTGTATTTCATTGTTTATTTTTACACAAAACTTAGCAGAAAAAGTCTGCATGCAATAAATTTGTTATACAGTTCACAACTGACTCCCTACAGATCTGTAGAGGGTCTGTAGGGGATCAGTAGCAAACCATATAACTTATAATATACTTTAATATCAATAAGGTCTTTCTATTTTACTGTTTTTCATGTTTCCATAGGTACCAAAAAATTACGAAATAAGCATTTATAGAAGATTCCAGTTTAAATTAATATCCTTAAGATACGAACCTCATCTTCCCCCTGGATGAACCAGATGAGAAACCCAATAAGTGCTGGTAGACACAATGCTACAGTGTAATGTCCAAGGTAAGCAAAATACATTGCAATCTTTACTCCAAAATAATTACAAATCTTATCTGTATGAAAAATAAATATATACATAGCAATTTCTACATGCAAAGTACAAACAAATATAAAAAGAAATCTTTACTTTCAAAATAAATGAACCCTTAATAATACCTATTAATAAACTCATAGTCAAAATTTTAACATCTCTACCAGTATTTATGTTATAGTTAAACCTTATTACATAACTCTTTTTCTGGATAAAAAAAATCTACTGATTTGTCCCTTTGAGTAATGAAAATACATTGCAATTACAAAATTTACGCATAGTATTGTCAAGGACAAAATAATATTATTCCTCTGTTAATTTATTTTTACTGTACTTAATTTATATGTATACTATATACTGGTACAAATGAGGTATGTTTAAAAATTCTAATCTTTAAAGGTTTACTGTAATGTAAATATTCTTTTCTGTTATGCTTTGTTTTTGCTTTGTTTTTTATTTGTCATTGAATAACTGTCTTATTGAAGTATCAAATGTCTCCTTTTATTCATATGTGTTCCTTAATGAAAATTATCAAAAAGCTAACAGATGAAATAACACTCTGATAGATTTTTTACAGAAATATGCACAATTGCAATAAAAATGTCAGTTTTAAATGTGATCTGAATCTAGTTTTATATTAACAAAAACATCACATTAATTTCTAGGTTTGCAATAACCATCTTTTAAACATCAATAAACGATGTAGGAAATGGTTCAAACAAGAAAACAAATTAATTTAGAAATTTCATATTGATAATATGAGTGAAAAATCTATGCAAAAATAGCTTGATGCATATCAATTACAAGAAGAGTTATATTAAATTTCTATGTATTGTTTGCTTGGAATCTATATTCCTTTTTATAAATTTCATCAAGTTAATTCATGTGTCATTTTCCCATATTGTAGCATTTTGCAATTCATTTACTTAGAATGAACACCAAAACTGAATGGGCGACGTAAATTCACTTGTTCATTCATCTCGGGTTCCTGAGCATTGTTTTACAATCACCAATTATAAAATAAGAAGATGTGATATGAGGGACATACAAATGGTACATATTTAACACTGAATGTTATATTGAGGAACATACAAAGGGTACATATTTAACACTGATAGTTATATTGAGGGACATACAAAGGGTACATATTTAACACTGATAGTTATATTGAGGGACATACAAAGGGTACATATTTAACACTGATAGTTATATTGAGGGACATACAAAGGGTACATATTTAACACTGATAGTTATATTGAGGGACATACAAAGGGTACATATTTAACACTAAATGCTGATTATTCTTATACTTTCAAACATTTTATGTATAAAATAAGTTTTACTGCATTTTAATACTTCAAGTCTTGTTATCAACATTTGTATTCAGTTAAAATTAGGGGGCAGGACTATGAAATTTTGGAAGTAGTTTAGCATAAAAAATGAAAGTTAAACTTCATGCATCATTGTCTGAAATGGGAGGCCTCAAATAAAAATATTCAGTTTAAGTGTAAATAGATATAACAAGATGTGGTATGAGTGTCAATGAGACAACTCTCCCTCCAGGTCAAAATTTATAAAAGTAAACCATTATAGGTCAAAGTACGGTCTTCAACAAAGAGCCTTGGCTCACACCGAACAGCAAGCTATAAAGGGCCCCAAAAATTACTAGTGTAAAACCATTCAAATGGGAAAACCAACGGTCTAATCTATATAAAAAACAGAAACGAGAAACACTTATGAACCACATCAACAAACGACAACTACTGAACATCAGGTTCCAATATAGTCCACATTAAGTGGAACTTCATCCTTCATTTCAAATATTTCAGGAAATAATAACTGTGTAACTTTATGAGGAAAATATGGTGTTTTGTTTTACAAGAGAAAAGCAACTGATTCAAAAGAATGAGAGGCTGTGTTTGGATATACGCCTAAGGCAGCCTATGGTTACCCATAGGTATCTTTGGGTACCCATGGTTTGATATTTTGATATATAGAATACCAAACCAAAGGTACCTATGGATAACCATAGGCCACCTCTGGCGTATATCCAAACACAGCCAGAAAAACTTTAGGCCAACCCAGTCGTCAAGTACCTGACCAAAGACACAGGCTGTGTTTGGATATACGCCAGAGGTGGCCTATGGTTATCCATAGGTACCTTTGGTTTGATATTTTATATATCAAAATATCAAACCATGGGTACCCAAAGATACCTATGGGTAACCATAGGCTGCCTTAGGCGCATATCCAAACACAGCCACAGTGTTTGTATGGTGCATTTAATATCTGACTGTGGCTGTGTTTGGATATACGCCAGAGGTGGCCTTTGGTTATCCATAGGTACCTTTGGTTTGATATTCTATATATATCAAAATATCAAACCATTGGTACCCAAAGATACCTATGGGTAACCATAGGCTGCCTTAGGCGTATATCCAAACACAGCCCTAATATAATAACCCAACTCGATTGTTGTGATTCGTCCCATTCTAACTTCAAACATACGGGACATTTACATTTAAAGCAAACACTTTACAATTGGACAATTTTTACATTTCATTTTTCTGTAATTATTTTGTCATGGAATTATGATTTGATGTTTTTTAGTTATGGCTGTGTTTGGATATACGCCAGAGGTGGCCTATGGTTATCCATAGGTACCTTTGGTTTGATATTCTATATATCAAAATATCAAACCATGGGTACCCAAAGATACCTATGGGTAACCATAGGCTGCCTTAGGCGTATATCCAAACACAGCCTATAAGTGTTACTTCAGTGCTGTCTCATTGACGTCTATCCAGCATCTCCTTTATTAATATTCTACATCAATCAAAACCTTAGTTACTTTCCATAAACTGTAACTTTTGCATCTTTTAAAACTCTCTAAAATAATTCCTGGTTTTTACCAAAGGCACTCCCTCTTATCATTCCTGAGCTTATATGGGTGTAGATAAAAATAATTGACAATTAAATTAGTGGTTGAATTTATGTGTGTTACATGCTTATTATTGTGGTTTAAAACAAAAAAGCCAAAAACACACACAAAATAAATGGGGAATGTGTCCATGGGACACAGATGATGCCCCCGCTTCCATATCATATAAAGTTATAAAGGGACATAACTGAAGAACGGTAAAAGTGACACTACCCAAATTTGTACTTGATCTGAGTTTTGTGGTAATAAGTATTGTGTATAAGTTTCATAACATTTGGTTGAGGCTATCTTAAGTTAGAGAACAGAAACGAAAAATTTAGCAATTTTTCCATTTGTAAAGGGGCATAACTCTAGAACGGTTAAAGTTACACCACCAAAATTCAAATTTGATCTGTATTTTAAGATAATAAGCATTGTGTATAAGTTTCATAACATTTGATAAGGCAAACTAAAGTTAGAGAACGGAAACGAAAAATTCAGCAATTTTTCCATTTGTAAAGGGGCATAACTCTAGAACAGTAAAAGTTACACCACCAAAATTCAAACTTTATCTGTATTTTGTGGTAATAAGCATTTTGTATAAGTTTCATAACATTTGGTTGAGGCTATCTTAAGTTAGAGAACAGACTAAAGTTAGAGAACGGAAACGAAAAATTCAGCAATTTTTCCATTTGTAAAGGGGCATTTCTCTAGAACGGTTGAAGTGATGCTACCAAAATTCAAACTTGATCTGTATTTTGTGGTAATAAACATTTTGTATAAGTTTCAAAACATTTGGTTGAGGCAAACTAAAGTTAGAGAACGGAAACCAACTTTGGGACGTACAGACAGACGGACAATGGTAAGACTTAATGACCCTCCGCTATGGTGTGGGCATAAAAATGCAATTCAAGGACAAAACCTTCTTTGAGGAGTATATCTGAATGTACTGTTAAAATTACATTTTTCAGTTTGACTTAATTTCACATACAAATACAATCTTATATAAGAATATCCATTTTTTACCAAGAGGTTGCTTGCTGAAAAATTTCTGCATCCAAGTTTCTCTTAATTCCATCAGATCATCTGTACTGTGAAGTGGGAAGACTTGGGATATGACTTGCTCCGTTTCTAAAAGTGGAACTGAAATAAAACAAAGTATATCTTTTTAACATACTGTACATGCTGTAGTGCACAAAATTATATGTACTGATATAATGAATTAGAAAAAGATATTCCATTCCTGTGATACTGAAAACTTCTGAGAATATTTTTTGTTATCCCTTAATAGCTGTCTGCAATTTCTAGGAATCATACAGCTCTCACAGAGCAATTATCTATAAATGTATGGAAGGCGTTCTATAATAACATGCCCATTTATCAAACAAATTCTCTTAGGAAGAGTATATGCATACTGCATAGGGCCCACAATTTATATAAAAATTTAAACTTTAGTCAAAATAATTTCTTCTATAAAAATTCTTACTAAAACTAGGTGGAAATGTTTTAGTTGCCTTAGACAAATGTCTTCCCTTCCATCTATAGAAAGTATATATATTAGTCATAAGATGAAGCAGCAGGGCAGGTCTTGGACATTATTTAGATTATAATTCTATAGCTCTTACTAGTCCTCCAAGAAAAACTTTAAATCAGACAATCTCTCAAACGTAAGGCTTTCTTTTTCTATTGCTTACTTATAGACTGCCCTTCTAAAAATGTTATGTTTCCCAGACTTTCTCCTTCATTGGCCCTCAAATTATTTAACATGTAATGGATAATACTCTGTCGTTCCTGACTACTAAAGAACTCTGAAGCATTGACTCCAGAAAAACATTCCTGGTCCTCATAATTAAATTCTTTCATTCCACCTCCATATTCTTCCTTCAGTGGTTTCCTGATGCCTAGTTCTTCAGCACCTTTCAAAAGACTGAAAATAAATACAAAACTTAATATGAATTTGTTTACTTATAAATTAAGATTAAATTAAATTCTGTTGGAACAATTAACGATTAAAATCTGTATTCAATAACTTTTGATATGAGGAGCATTTACAATTCAACAACAAGATAATTAGAAACTGAATGATTTTGTAGCAATGTCTTTGAGGACTTTATAAAGTAAAGACGTACAATGTAAAAGTACGTCTCCTACACAGATCAGCAATTGAGGAAAACAAATGGACAAGAATTTTGTAATGAACCATTCTACAATTACACAACTATCCACCAGAGTAAAAATGACCTGGATGTAAGAAACTTTGGGTGAACTTGCCATATATTCAACAACGAGCAGAACCCATACCTGTATAGTCAGATATAAAAGGCCCCAACATGACAAAACAATTAAAACAAGTGAAACTTCGAGCTACTGCTCACTGATGATACCCCCAGCCCAAATACTTGATGGTAAACAGGAAGTTGTTGAGTGATGAATCTGAAAACACATCACACGGTATAGCTGACTTATATAAACACTGAAACCAAATTTCAGAAATCCTTACAATGTAGTTCCTGAGAAAAATCTGACGAAAATTTTCAACTTGATTTAAGACAACAAAATTAACGTAAAACAAACATAACAGACAGCAACCAATAACAAACCCTGAATTGTTGATCAACAACTGATATATGTATTCTATAAAACATCCTGCCACACTATCAATGAGACATTGTACCTTCTTTGTATGATAATTACTGGAGAAGACATTAGGGTCACACTATATAAATAACACATAGCTGAGAGGGTGATAGAGCAGATTGTTACCCCTAGAAAACATTGTCAACTGAGGCAAAGCCAAATTGACAATGTCTTTTCGAGGGGTAACAATCTACTCTATCACCCTCTCAGATATGTGTTATTTAATTTATTATACTGAATGTTCTGTTATTACTGTCTATTAAATTTCAAATTCAAAGTAATAAACTATGACGTCTTGTACATAACAACCATCCGTATTTATTAAAGCGCAAACTTGAGCAAGCGTCTCTGTGAAGGGTAATAGAGTATTTGCCATGGGATAGAGTAAATTGTCTCCCTCTTATTAACCAATCAAAATCTGGCATTTTGATGTGAAGTATAATACAAGAGTGCACACACTGAAATGTCTCGCCTTCTTTACTAATCATTGATATAATGTTGATAGTCCTAAATTTAAAGCTTTACTACAACTATCACATACACTTAACATGATCCAAGAAAATGAGGTCAAGGTCATATAAACCAAACAAGAAATACATGTACACCTTACAATCATTCAATACACTAAATATAGTTGACCTATTGTTTATAGTTTCTAAGATACAGACTTAACCAAGAAAACTAAACATTGACCAATGAACCAAGAAAATGAGGTCAAGGTCAGATGAACAATGCCAGGCAGACATGTACTACAGCTTGCAAACCTTCCATACAACAAATATAGTTGACCTATTGCTTATAGTATTAGAAAAACAGACCAAAACACAAAAACTTAACACTGAGCAATGAACCGTGAAAATGAGGTCAAGGTCAAATAAAACCTGCAAGACTGACAGGTACATCATAAAATATTTCCATACACCAAATATAGTAGACCTATTCATAAAGTATTAGAAAAAAAGACCAAAACTCAAAAACTTAACTTTGACCACTGAACCATGAAAATGAGGTCAAGGTCAGATGACACCTGCCAGTTGGACATGTACAACTTACAGTCCTTCCATACACCGAATATACTAGACCTATTGCTTATAGTATCTGAGATATGGACTTGACCACCAAAACTTAACCTTGTTCATTGATCCATGAAATGAGGTCGAGGTCAAGTGAAAACTGTGTGACGGCCATGAGGACCTTGCAAGGTACGCACATACCAAATATAGTTGAACTATTGCATATAGTATTAGAAAAAAAGACCAAAACTCAAAAACTTAACTTTGACCACTGAACCATGAAAATGAGGTCAAGGTCAGATGACACCTGCCCGCTAGACATGTACACCTTACAATCATTCCATACACCAAATATAGTAGACCTATGGCATACAGTATAAGAAAAACAGACCAAAACACAAAAACTTAACTATAACCACTGAACCATGAAAATGAGGTCAAGGTCAGATGACACCTGCCAGTTGGACATGTACACCTTACAGTCCTTCCATACACCGAATATACTAGACCTATTGCTTATAGTATCTGAGATATGGACTTGACCACCAAAACTTAACCTTGTTCACTGATCCATGAAATGAGGTCGAGGTCAAGTGAAAACTGTCTGACGGGCATGAGGACCTTGCAAGGTACGCACATACCAAATATAGTTATCCTATTACTTATAATAAGAGAGAATCTAACATTACAATAAATCTTAACTTTTTTTTCAAGTAGTCACTGAACCATGAAAATGAGGTCAAGGACATTGGACATGTGACTGACGGAAACTTCGTAACATGAGGCATCCATATACAAAGTATGAAGCATCCAGACCTTCCACCTTCTAAAATATAAAGCTTTTAAGAAGTTAGCTAACGCCGCCGCGCCGCCGCCGCCGGATCGCTATCCCTATGTCGAGCTTTCTGCGACAAAAGTCGCAGGCTCGACAAAAACTATATACCTATTTTTTTAATCTTAAAGTTGGGTCAAGCAAGTCGTATTTTTTTATTTTCTATCTGCAAATATTCAATAAACTAGCACCTAACATCAAACACAATATATATATATATATTATACAAATGGCCATTTGAAAAGGTGCATATCCAAAATTGTCAACCCAAAAAGGTTTTTTCATGGTGCTGTTAATGACTGTTTATGAGAGATATCCTCGGCACTAGATGAATTTCCAACCCTTGTCTCCTCATCACTCAATGGGTTTCTAACATGACTGTTGCCATTTTGTTTACATACATCTATGACATTATTTTGATGGGAGATTACTCTCATACAAATGAAGAAGTTGAAAAGGTTATTCACCAGTGAATAATAGGGTTATTCATTGCTGGGTGTACATTTGAAGGGTTATTCGTCCTTCCTTGCATTTTAATGAAAATTATCTGAATTATTCCATGTCACATGATAACGTTTTACCCAATAGAATTGTTTATCATATATGTAAGGTATAATAATAATAAATTTAGTAAACCAGTTGATCCATTGGGAACATGTAGTGAGCAACTCATGGACTTGAAACTAATAAGGCCTGGCTGCTGTCATAAAATATTTGTGAAGTATGGCCAGTAATTCAACAATATTTTAACCAAAATAAAACAATAAAATAGGCTGCCTCTCATACAATTGAATGCCAATATATATTCATTAACACCAAACGATTACATGAAATGTCTCCCTTAGTATTGAATGCCATATATTTCATTACCCCCCAATGATTACATGTAATCCTTTTATTCCCTTGATATACATTGTGTTACATCAACAATACATAAACCAAGTTTAACTCCATACAATATCTCATCAAGTTAACTGAAGCTGACTTTAGACTGTTTATTGATTATCTTCAGGATGAAGACATTACAGTACAGATTTAATGATGATCAATTATAGGAGACAATACAAGCATACTGTTGTATAGCTGATAAATGGTTAAAGAACCTTAAAAAACATAATTATTATTAGCCTTGAGTGGAATATGTTATTTGAAATAGTTATGAAAAGGCCATCAAAATGATTTGTCAACAAAAAAGAAGACTTGTTGAATGATTAATCAATATATTATTACAGTAAATGAACAATTAGTTTTATCTACTATTGAAAAGGGTATTGTGCTGCCCTGCACAACTTTTTTTTATTTTGAAAGAAATTGAATTATCTTTTCAGAGGCAGATTAAGTGGGGACAGCTGGGACCCTTGCCACCCCTGATGGGGCTACATATATGGTTAATGCATAGATTTTTCACATGTTCCACTTCTAACATTACCTAGTTTGGGCCCCCCTTTTATCAAATCCTGGATCCGCATCTGCTTTTTATGACTCATAATAGACCTTATCCCAGGAAATCTGTGACATTTGAACAGAAATTTTGCAACTCTTGACCTTGGACATACAACACTCACGTTTGCACAATGGCATCAGATATTTTCTAATTTGATCATGATGTATAATATCATGGGAACTGTGATGACTACAGTAATGGCAGACAAATAGCAAAAAGCTGTATGAATATTGGTGTTGATTGGGCAATGCACAGGATCTGATGTAAAAAATATGTATAGGCATATCTAAAGTTAACCTGTCAATAATATTTTTTGGTTTTACCATCTTGATTACATTATATGAAGCATCTGGTTTATGCATGTCAACTATTTAATTTGAGTCATAAATTGCTATGCTTAATGAAAACAACTTGACCTTTCACAATGTCATGGAAGAACAAACATAGTACTGTAGATTCATTATTATTTGTTGGATACCAGTTTTCATGGGTTTCGAGGGTACAGGTGAACCAGGAATTCAAATGTTCAACGAATTACATATTTTATATAGGCCTTGTATACAGAGATTGCTAAACCAGGAAATCAAATATCCAGGAAAACGCAAGTTTTCCTCCATCCACGAAAATTGATACCCACGAAAATAAATGAATCCCCAGTATTAGGTTTTAATGTTTAGACTGATCAGTGGCAAAGGAGAAAACAGTGACTTAACTATTATTTTCATAAATTTCTCATCAAGCTCCCAAATTTTTATTCAATGCATCATTATTGGGCTTTATCAAATAAAGGAAAATGTTGGAATAAAAAAAAATACATTCAAAGCACCCACATGAAAAATACTTTGAGAAGAGTATGTCTTAAGGTGAAATCTATAGATGGTCTGCATTTTTGAACTCTTTTACATGTATTTTCATCCACACAGAACTAATTTTATACTTAAAACAAGAATGTGTCCATAGTACATGGATGCCCCACTTGTACTATCATTTTCTATGTTCAGTGGACCGTGAAATTGGGGTCAAAACTCTAATTTGGCATTAAAATTAGAAAGATCATATCATAGGGAACATGTGTACTTAAAGTTTCAAGTTGATTGGACTTCAACTTCATCAATAAAATGCTGCGCTGAGCGCAGCTGGACTCGACGCAGAGGTCCAACCCTGAACAGTTGGGGCGAAAATGGACACAATATTCGCGCTTGATACAGGTCTGAATTTGGATTGTAATTAAATATTTGACACATAGTAGGTTTCTGACGCCGAATAACTGTAGTCAAAGAACTTAGAATTGGTTATATGATTTGAATTTATATTCAATTTTTTGCTTTTGTGCAATACACTATGCTGTTGCGAATGGACCCACCCCACCCCATACCCACCCTTTTGCCAAAAAAAAAAAATATTTCTGAAATCTGAAATGAAAAAAAAATTGCCCCCCACCCTACAATTTCTTTTTTACCCCCCTCCCCCCCCCCCCTTTTTCAAAAAAAATTCTTTCCCTCAAGATATGGTCATAATCTCAATTCAAATTTCCAATGTAGTTTGCAACCATAATTACAAATTTAAATACATCATAAAAGTCGTAAATAGATAATTTAAAAGCAGTGTAAGGGAGGTATTCCAACATTGTACAATTTTGTTTTTGGATTACCTCCCTAACACTGCTTTTAAATTGTCCATTAACCAGGAAACCCTTGTTTTTCCCCCTTTTTTTCCCTAATTCCTTAACTGTTGGTACCATTTCCCCCAAAATCAATCCCAACCTTCCTTTTGTGGTATTGAACCTTATGTTAAAATTTCAGAGAGATCCATTCACTTAAACTAAAATTATTGCGCGAAAAACCAATGTGTCTTCGGACGACGAAGACGACGCCAACGTCATACCAATATATGACTTTTGCGGTCCTACGTATAAAAACTACCTTGACCAAAAACTTTAACCTGAAGCGGGACAGACGGACGAACGGACGAATGAACGGACACACAGACCGAAAAACATAATGCCCCTCTACTATCGTAGGTGGGACATAAAAATTGTAAAGATTGAAACAGAAATGTAATATTTGGCACCTCAATATGGTCCAAGGTAGAATTAAATCCCTTTGAGAGATACCTTTTCTTGAAAGCATTAACATGTACGTATCTACAAAAGTTTTTTAAAAAAATCAGATGACTTTCACTTTTCACTTTATTTTTCCATAAAATTGCATCCCATTTTCTTCATTTATATAAAGTTGATGTAAAAACTACAGTAATTTCAATTTTATTGCACAATATTTTCAATTTTTCAAAAATTCATAGTCTGAAACCACAAGTCTAAAAAATTGTAACTGTTTATTGCTTCCTAAATGAAATCTTCATTCTAAACTAAGTTAAGCTGTGTAAAAGCAGTTATAACAACAACACTTTAGGGATTCTTCACTGCAGCAATTTAATGAGATCGACAGGTTTCAGTGCCTAAGGCACAGTCATTAGAATAAAAAAACAATACAGAAAATTGCGCTGAAGTAAAAAAAAGGAAAGTGATAAATCACGTCACAATATTACCATGGTGAAAATAAATAGAAAGTGAAAGTATGTATGGAAGTAAACTTGAACAAGAATGTTGAATAAAATGTGAATGTTATTAAAATTAAAATGTTTGTTGATTGTATTCTGTCAAAGTCAAAAATTTACTAATAAAAAAAAAGATTGAACATATGTTTGTCATCTTGCATAATGAAACTAAAATATTTAATAAGAGCTTGTCAAACTGTGTACAGTTTGTTTTTTTCCCCAAGTTTGAACAGTGCTTGACTTGTTGACTTGTAATTCCGTACCATTTCAACTGGGTTCACTCCGACAGTAAAGCTATAATTTGTGGACACTAGAAACATTTGTAGACAGACAGACTACATGCACCATAAATTGTGTGTCATTGACAAATGTATAAAAACGAATCTGCAGAAATTCTGTGCTTAAGCAATAATAGGTAAAAAAAAACTGCTTCGCCGAGCGCAGCTGGATACGACAGCAGAGGTCCAACCCTGAACAGTTGCGGCAAAAATGGACACAATATTCCAGCTTAATTCAGGTCTGAATTTGGATTGTAATTAAATATTTGACACATAGTAGGTTTCTGACGCCGAATAAATGTAGTCAAAGAACTTGAAATTGGTTATATAATTTGAATTTATATTCAATTGAAGATTTCTTGCAATACACTTTGCTGTTGCACAATAATTAGTAAATCTGTTTTCAGACTATACAAAGCATTAGCAAAATAAATTATGACCCCCAATTTTTCTTTGGAAAATTGACAATTTCTAAGCAAAATAAATTGTGACCCCCAATTTTTCTTTGGAAAATTGACAATTTCTTAAATCTTGAGGAAAAAAAAATTGTCCCCCCCCCCCCCCCCCCCCCAAAAAAAAAACATTTTTTTTTACCTCCCCTCCAATAAAATAATATTTGAAGAAATTTTCTTTTTAATTCCATGTGGTACAATTTCAGAGACATCCATACACTTAAACATAAGTTATTGTCTTAGAAAAATGCTTGTTTTAGACCCTTTTTGGCATAGATTACCTTAGACGTATTAGGCACAACTTTTTTGGAATTTTGGGTCCTCAATGCTCTTCAACTTTGTAATTGTTTTGGTTTTCTAACTATTTTGATCTGAGCGTCACTGATGAGTCTTATGTAGACGAAACGCGTGTCTGGCGTATCAAATTATAAGCCTGGTACCTTTGATAACTATTTGGCCCCTAATTCCTGAACGCCGTTTGGGCAATTACCCCCAAAATGAATCCCTTCTACTTGTGGTATTGAACCTAGAGCAATCAAAATACTTATACACAAGTTATTGTTCTGAAACTAGAAAAATGCTTGTTTTGGGCCCCTTTTTGGCCTCTAATTCCTAAACAGTTGGGACCATCCCCCCCCCCCCCCCCAAAATAAAAAAAAAACAATCCCAACCTTCCTTTTGTGGTATTAAACCTTTTGCTTAAATTTCATAGAGATCCATACACTTAAACTAAAGTTACTGTCCGGAAACCAAATGTCTTCGAACGACGATGATGACGTTATAGCAATATACTTTTTCGCGGTCGTATTAAAAAGGCCACAGGCTTTAGAACTCGATACTAATGTCTGCAAAGTTGCAAAAAGAAACATGGTAGTCCAGACATTGCTGTTTGGAAAATAAAGACATGTTTCATGGAACAAGACATTATTGTCCATTGCTATCAATTTGGAAGTCTAATTGCTAGCTGATATGGAAACTCTATGTGCAAAAGACTTTGTAATTCTGCTCAAATGTAATCCCCTTTCCAAGTAGAATAATAAAATGATGAGTATTTTGTAAAGCAAAGACCTAAAGATATAAATATTTATTACTTACCTCTGATGTGCAGCTGTCAGATGAAGAACTGGTCCCTTAGTGTTGCTGTGATGTCTTACATGAACAATGATATCTGGAGTTCTCTCCCTTAGTTTGTCCAATAACCACATGAGGACATTAGTATCTGGGTCAGAAGGAAATGCAACAACAACATCACAATCACTGGTTGGTATGGCACTATTGGTCAAAACTTGTGTGGAAGCAACAAGACGGCTTGTTTTTAGCAATTTTTTCCCGAAAAGTTTGTATGCTGAAAGACACATTTAGTGAACTTTATTTTTATGTTAAAGAACATATATTAGAACAATTATTGCATATTCTGACCTATCTTTTAATAGACCAACTCACAAACAATGTTGCATCATGGGAAGATTACTGTTTTGGAGTCTGGTTTCTCTAATGTTCCCATTTATAAGGCTGCTGAGACTGGCTGTACCTTAATTTACCAGGAAAGAGGTTAAATTTCTGAGTTAGTCAATAATAGGGCCTGCCTAATTAATAACTGTGTTATATGTGCATGATAAACTTGTTTCAAATCATTCATTTAGCCTTTTCTTCACAAATAATAGTCACAGTACATAAAAAAAGATGTTGTGTGAGAAAAAAATAAATTGCTTCGCCAAGCACAGCTGGATACAACCGCAGAGGTCCAACCCTGAACAGTTTGGGCAAAAATGGACACAATATTCGCACTTGATACAGGAATGAATTTGGATTGTGATTAAATATTTGACACATAGAAGGTTTCTGACACAGAATAACTGTAGTCAAAGAACTTGAATTCATTATGTGATTTGAATTTATATTCATCTTTTTGTTTTTGTATGCTGTTGCGAATTGACCCCCTCCTCCCCCCCCAAAAAAAAATTTTTTTTTACCCCCCACCCCTTTTTTTTTGACAAAAAAAAAATAATATTCTAAGAAATTTTCTTTTTAATTTCTGAAATCTTGAGAACAAATTGTCCCCCCCCCCCCAATTTTTTTTAACCTCCCCCCCCCCTTTTCAAAAAAAAAATTCTTTCCTCAAGATATGGTCATAATCTCAATTCAAATTTCCAATGGAGTTTGCAACCATAATAACCCATTTAAATACATCATAAAAGTCTTTAAATAGAAAATGACATACATAATCATGGCTAAATTTTAAATTACCTTCATCAGCATTTTTAAAATGGTAACTTCTAAAAATAAATTGACAGCTAATGTTGTGTTTGAATTACCTCCCTTGCACTGCTTTTAAATCATTTTTTGTACTTAAGTAATTGTCCATTAACCAGGACACTCTTGTTTTTCCCCCTTTTTTGCCCCTAATTCCTACAGAGTTTGAGCCATAACCCCCAAAAGCCAATTCTTACAATCCCTTTGTGGTATGGAAACTTGTGGTATAATTTGGAGAGATCCATACACCATTCCACAAGTTATTGTCTGGAAACTAGAAAAATGCTTATTTGGGCCCCTTTTTGGCCCCTAATTCCTAAACTGTTAGGACTATAACCCCTAAAATCAATCCCAACCTTCCTTTTGTGGTTATAAACCTTGTGTTTAAATTTCATAGATTTCTATATTCATTTACTAAAGTTATTGTCCGGAAACCAAATGTCTTCGGACAAAGCTGAAAACGACGACGTGATACCAATATACGACCGCAAATTTTTTTGCTGTCGTATAAAAATAATTTAAATCCATGCATTTTATCACCGGTCTTCTCTTTTCATCAAGGAAACCAGTAATATTTTCTTCTGTACATTTATTCAATGTAAAAACTTCCCTGGTATTTCAAAATACGAACAATTTATTTGGTTGATGTCCAGCGAGTCTGAAAATGTTAATATATCAGTGTCAAGATTTATAAGTATTTGTTTTGAAATAAGAGAAAATTTGCATTCCAGTGTCCTAAATACACATTTAGTAGTGATGCAGTTTATGTTTCATGTATTACGAAGGGTTAATATTCTATATTCTATTATTTATTTTTAAACACCATCTTGTATGGAGGATAGTAATTTATTCATTTATTTATTTTCAATGTAAAATATAAAAAAAATTACCGTATAATCAATACTATGTGTATGCCCGGAAACGGGCCCTTTAATTGGATTTAATCAAGTATTTGTACTTGTATTTGTAGTCCAAATTTAAATTGTAGCATGTTTGTAATAAGTACAGAATGTTTAGATTAGTTCAGCAATAGTTGACTGAAACTTTTTGCAAATACAAAATGAACATGTTTAAAGAAAACCTGTAATGATTTACTTTAAAATAATCAACTGCACGATGACTGTATGGTTGGTATCTATATCTCACTTGTTCAACCTGCACTATCAAATTCCTGTAACTCTAGAACTTCAAAGAAAGGCAAATTGTTGAATTGTAAATAATTCAAGTCTATTAACTCAAGTCCAAGATTTCTCTGACGTCTGACAGTCTCTTTGGGACTTGCTGGGACTGTGTCATATATATAGAATAACCATACATCGAATGGAAATATAAATTTTATTTGTACAAAGCTTAGCTTAGAGACCAGTAGAATGTGAGGCTGTGCCGAGCATTTCTATCCTGTTTTGAGCCGAGCTCAAATATAATTTATATTTCCAGACAATATATTGTTATTCTTTCTATACCGCAACTCTTACAACTGTTCCAAATGAAATATTTGTGGGAAAAACCACCATTTTTTAATTTGAAGTGGATAATGTAAAAATTCCATGAACCTGTATTCTATATTGAAGTCTATGATAAATAAAACTTTACCAAAAAGCATTGTCAATTTCATGAACAAGATGATATATGGACAGTGACAGTGACACAAATGATTATACAGTCAATGCAATTTGACTGCCCAAATAGCACAGTAGCAGAAAATGGATATAAAATGATTTTTTGGCAATTTCCATGTTTTAGATATGGACTCTCATTTTGACATCCTTAGGGCCACAGCAAGTTCCTAAAAATGCTGTCAGACTACTTAAGGGTATACGATACAGTTTTGATCTCATGGTGATGTTTTTACGAAAATTTGCATGCAAGCTATTTTTTACTTAGTTAATTCAAATATGTTAAATTTAGAGATAAATGGTGTTGAAATTTTAGATATTTATTAAAAATTTATATCCTTTGGACAGACATACTTAACTGTTTTGTTTCAAAAGATAAACACATTCAGTTTTTCGTAAAATAATTTGGAATATCTTCTTTACAAAAGTATGCTCTTAATTTGTGAAACAATTCTTTGAAAATAATTCATTTTTTATTAAAATCTCATGATGTTAGTTAAAAAAAACAGCATTTTTTGCTGCATATTTATCTAATTAAAAAAAATTTCATCTGTGATTTTTTCATAAAAATGGAACAAATAATCTTCATACAGTTTTAAGTCATTTGTCATTTTAAAAAAGAGGGGTCCATGTACTCGTTTTCAAGCTAATGATTAAAATCCCTCGAACAATGCATCTTTTCCCGATAAGTCACAGTTTGACGTAGCGAAAAATAACATAGTACGTTAGCAACGTCATTACCTCCCCTGTACCTGTATGGTTATAATGCCCTTAAAACCAGATAACAAATCTAAAAAAAATCGTCAAACATAAACTAAAAAAGTATAGAAATTGTAATGATTTGTTTAAGCAGACAATTAAAAGAAAAATATGCTCAGGCGGACAGAAAAATAGAATAACATATTAAATCTGTCATTAAAAGGCACATAAAAAGCTTTTCTTCAGTAAAGAATATAACTGCAATTATCTATACTGACTAAAACATGTTTAAAATTCTAAAATAAACTTTACTTGTAAATATTGTTCCAACCAGATCTATTATCCTTCCTCCATATTTAGCAGTCATATTATGGAATTCAGAAATGTCCATCTTTCAAGCAATCAAATTTTTCTGACAAATTCAAACAAATTACTCAATTTATTATATTGGTATGATTTTTCTGTGAGTCTGAAAGTGATCTGCCGACTATTCAATTCTCTTGTCATTTGAGGTTCAATGGCTTCTATATTTTTCTGGTATCAGATTGCTTTTTCCAAATGTCAGAAGTTTAAAAGCAAAATTTCACTAATAGTAACTGATAGTTTTATTACCAAAATGTCAAGTTTCCATGAATGAAATATGTTGAAAAAGAAATATTCATTTCAACTTTTTTTCCATTTGAAGTTTCTTCCAATTTATTTTGCAGATTTCTTCAATAAATTATAAACTTGTCCACATAATTACTTCAGGTTTTTCAATTGAAATCATTGATACGTAGTTCTATATTTAAAATGACAATCAAATTTCCAATGGTTTCTAAATATATCCATAATCCTAGCAAGGATATACAAAGAATGCATTCAAGATTACCATCAATTTCCAATGGTTTCAACTTATATCCTTATTTAAGCGAGTACCCACAAGGAATGTCAAGTTCCACAGTAAAATTTGAAAACAAGTACTAGATAAAAAAAACATTAATACTGATTATGAATTATTTAAACTTCTTCTGAACAGCACTGTATTGGTTCTTAGCTGAAATGTCAATGCAGTCTTTAGCTACTATGCAATTAATGTAAAATTAATAACATTTTCTGTTGTGAGTAATCCTCCTTCTAATAGGCTTTCTGTTAAGTACTTATAGCATATTCAGTGTTATGATGTTAATTAGTATTGGAAAACAAGAATATTTGAAGTATCCTTTACAGTACCAAGAACTTTTTAGAACATTTTATTCATTTATCAAACTTAGAGAACACAAAAAATCAATAATTACAAGATCTACAAGATTCCATCATCTAAAATCCTAATGGCAGTGTATATATATGTATATATAGTGCCATCACTTCGCAAGTAAAGCAAGGTTGGACTCTAATGGATAGTTGTCTCTGTTCATTAACAAGCTCTACCATTGCTATTAGTCCTTGATTTATCTTAATAATGCCATTAAGCAAAACATTATCTTGTATGGAAATGATAAAAAATGAAGTTTTATTCTGTTACGAACATCCAAAAAACTGATAAAAATGCAGTAGGAAAGAGTGGCAGCCATTTTTCCTAACCAAAGTTCGATGTCAATTGGCTTTTTACAGGATATTCAGATTTTTGTACTGTTTTCTATTTTCATTGACAGTAAAGGGTTAGCAATTAAGAGCATACAAGATATATAAATCATTAGCTGATACTGTTCCCTTGATTTTAATGAGAAGATATATAAATCATTAGCTGATACTGTTCCCTTGATTTTAATGAGAAGATATATAAATCATTAGCTGATACTGTTTCCTTGGTTTTACTGAGAAGATATATAAATCATTAGCTGATACTGTTCCCTTGATTTTACTAAGAAGATATATAAATCATTAGCTGATACTGTTCCCTAGATTTTACTGAGAAGATATATAAATCATTAGCTGATACTGTTTCCTTGATTTTACTAAGAAGATATATAAATCATTAACAGATACTGTTCCCTTGATTTTACTAAGAAGATATATAAATCATAAGCAGATACTGTTCCCTCGATTTTACTGTGAAGATATTTAAATCATTAGCTGATACTGTTCCCTTGATTTTACTGAGAAGATATATAAATCATTAGCAGATACTGTTCCCTTGATTTTACTGAGAAGATATATAAATCGTTAGCTGATACTGTTCCCTTGATTTTACTGAGAAGATATATAAATCATTAGCAGATACTGTTCCCTTGATTTTACTGAGAAGATATATAAATCATTAGCTGATACTGTTCCCTTGATTTTAATGAGAAGATATATAAATCGTTAGTTGATACTGTTCCCTTGATTTTAATGAGAAGATATATATAAACCATTAGCTTATACTGTTCCCTTGATTTTACTGAGAAGATATATAAATCATTAGCTGATACTGTTCCCTTGATTTTAATGAGAAGATAAATATATCATTAGCAGATACTGTTCCCTCGATTTTACTGCGAAGATATATAAATCATTAGCTGATACTGTTCCCTTGATTTTACTGAGAAGATATATAAATCCTTAGCTGATACTGTTCCCTTGATTTTAATGAGAAGATAAATATATCATTGCCTGATACTGTTCCCTTGATTTTACTGAGAAGATATATAAATCATTAGCTGATACTGTTCCCTTGATTTTACTGAGAAGATATATAAATCATTAGCTGATACTGTTCCCTTGATTTTACTGAGAAGATAAATAAATCATTAGCTGATACTGTTCCCTTGATTTTAATGAGAAGATATATAAATCATTAGCTGATACTGTTCCCTTGATTTTACTGAGAAGATATATAAATCATTAGCTGATACTGTTCCCTTGATTTTACTGAGAAGATATATAAATCATTAGCTGATACTGTTCCCTTGATGTTACTGAGAAGATTTATAAATCATTAGCTGATACTGTTCCCTTGATGTTACTGAGAAGATATATAAATCATTAGCTGATACTGTTCCCTTGATTTTACTGAGAAGATATATAAATCATTAGCTGATACTGTTCCCTTGATTTTACTGAGAAGATATATAAATCATCAGCTGATACTGTTCCCTTGATGTTACTGAGAAGATATATAAATCATTAGCTGATACTGTTCCCTTGATTTTACTGAGAAGATATATAAATCATTAGCTGATACTGTTCCCTTGATGTTACTGAGAAGATATATAAATCATTAGCTGATACTGTTCCCTTGATTTTACTGAGAAGATATATAAATCATCAGCTGATACTGTTTCCTTGGTTTTACTGAGAAGATATATAAATCATTAGCTGATACTGTTCCCTTGATTTTACTAAGAAGATATATAAATCATTAGCTGATACTGTTCCCTAGATTTTACTGAGAAGATATATAAATCATTAGCTGATACTGTTTCCTTGATTTTACTAAGAAGATATATAAATCATTAACAGATACTGTTCCCTTGATTTTACTAAGAAGATATATAAATCATAAGCAGATACTGTTCCCTCGATTTTACTGTGAAGATATTTAAATCATTAGCTGATACTGTTCCCTTGATTTTACTGAGAAGATATATAAATCATTAGCAGATACTGTTCCCTTGATTTTACTGAGAAGATATATAAATCGTTAGCTGATACTGTTCCCTTGATTTTACTGAGAAGATATATAAATCATTAGCAGATACTGTTCCCTTGATTTTACTGAGAAGATATATAAATCATTAGCTGATACTGTTCCCTTGATTTTAATGAGAAGATATATAAATCGTTAGTTGATACTGTTCCCTTGATTTTAATGAGAAGATATATATAAACCATTAGCTTATACTGTTCCCTTGATTTTACTGAGAAGATATATAAATCATTAGCTGATACTGTTCCCTTGATTTTAATGAGAAGATAAATATATCATTAACAGATACTGTTCCCTCGATTTTACTGCGAAGATATATAAATCATTAGCTGATACTGTTCCCTTGATTTTACTGAGAAGATATATAAATCCTTAGCTGATACTGTTCCCTTGATTTTAATGAGAAGATATATATATCATTGCCTGATACTGTTCCCTTGATTTTACTGAGAAGATATATAAATCATTAGCTGATACTGTTCCCTTGATTTTACTGAGAAGATATATAAATCATTAGCTGATACTGTTCCCTTGATTTTACTGAGAAGATAAATAAATCGTTAGCTGATACTGTTCCCTTGATTTTAATGAGAAGATATATAAATCATTAGCTGATACTGTTCCCTTGATTTTACTGAGAAGATATATAAATCATTAGCTGATACTGTTCCCTTGATTTTACTGAGAAGATATATAAATCATTAGCTGATACTGTTCCCTTGATTTTACTGAGAAGATATATAAATCATTAGCTGATACTGTTCCCTTGATGTTACTGAGAAGATTTATAAATCATTAGCTGATACTGTTCCCTTGATGTTACTGAGAAGATATATAAATCATTAGCTGATACTGTTCCCTTGATTTTACTGAGAAGATATATAAATCATTAGCTGATACTGTTCCCTTGATTTTACTGAGAAGATATATAAATCATCAGCTGATACTGTTCCCTTGATGTTACTGAGAAGATATATAAATCATTAGCTGATACTGTTCCCTTGATTTTACTGAGAAGATATATAAATCATTAGCTGATACTGTTCCCTTGATGTTACTGAGAAGATATATAAATCATTAGCTGATACTGTTCCCTTGATTTTACTGAGAAGATATATAAATCATCAGCTGATACTGTTTCCTTGATTTTACTGAGAAGATATATAAATCATCAGCTGATACTGTTCCCTTGATTTTACTGAGAAGATATATAAATCATTAGCTGATACTGTTTCCTTGATTTTAATGAGAAGATATATAAATCATGAGCTGATACTGTTCCCTTGATTTTACTGAGAAGATATATAAATCATTAGCTGATACTATTCCCTTGATTTTACTGAGAAGATATTGACCAACAGCAGTTGATTTTTGGACTTTTGTCTGTGACATTGTTGTGAGCAGTGTTTCTGAAAACGATATTTCAATAAAAGATCCATGTATCCTGCATTTCAAAATAAAATAGTTTAAAATAAGGAGATGGGACATGCTTGCCAGAAACAACTATCCAATTGAGTCCAATGATGTGCATGTAAGCATCTATAGGTCACCTTTAATACAGCCTTCAACAATGAGGAAAACCTAGGTTCAATTCCTGAAATTAATTACATACATTTTGTACTCTTAGTTTAAAATATACAAATGGTGTTATGCGATATCTTTTAGAAAAAATATATTGTAAGATTATCTAGTTTGCAGACCAGGCTGAGAGAAAAAAACTTGCAGGTTTAACATAACAGAAAGTCTTTGGTACATCAGATTTACCATACCTGAGAAATGCAGTAAATGATCAGAGTTGCAAGTAAAAGGATTAGGACAGATGAATTGATAAAAAGTACAATTATAATAAAATGATCCACAGGGCAGACCTTGATATGAAAGCAGAGGTCCAACCCTGAACAGTTGGGGCAAGTATGGACATAACATTCAAGCTTGATACAACTCTGAATTTGGATTGTGATTTAATATTTGACACAGCATAGGTTTCTGACACAGAATGAATGTGGTCTCAGGGCTTACAAATTTGAAATTGGACATTTACCTATTATGGTCAAATATCTAAAATCTAAAAACATGGTTAGATTCAGCATATTAAAGAACCCCAAGAATTCAATTTTTGATGAAATCAAACAAAAGTTTAATTTGGACCCTTTGGACCTCAATGTGGACCAATTTGATAACAGGGTCCAAAATCCATCATTTAAATACATGGTTACATTCAGCATATCAAAGATCCCCATATATTCATTTTTTGTTGAAATCAAACAAAGTTTAATTTTGGACCCCAATTTGGACCAACTTAAAAATTGGTCCCAAAATCAAAAAGCTAAATACATGTTTAGATTCAGCATATCAAAGAACCCCAAGAATTCAATTTTTTTTAAATTAAACTAAGTTAGTTTAATATTGGAACCTTTGGACCTCAATGTGGACCAATTTGATAACGGGCCAAAAATCAAAAATCTAAATACACAGTAAGATTTAGTATATCAAAAAACCCCAATAATTCAATTTTTATGAAATCAAACAAAGTTTAATTTAGGACCATTGGACCTCAATGTGGACCCATTTAAAAATGGGACCCAAAATCCAAAATATAAATACTGTTAGAATCAGCATAATAAAGAAGCAATTTATACAAAACATTAGAAAAGTTTGTTTATCGACCCTTTTATTTAAACAGTTAGGGCCATAACCCCAAAAATCAATTCCAACCTTCCTTTTTGGGTATGGAACCTTGTGGTACAATTTCATAGAGATCCATAGACTTATACTCAAGTTATTGTCCAGAAACCAGAAAATCCTTATATTTAGGCCCCTTTTGGACCCTAATTCCTAAATGGTTAGGGCCATAACCCCTAAAATCAATCCCAACTTTCCTTTTGAGATATTGAACATTTAGGTTACAATTTCTGATTTTCATAGAGATCCATACACTTATACACAAGTTATTGTCCTGAAACAAGAAAAATGTCCCTAATTCTTAACAGTTTGGACAAAAACCCCAAAATCAATCCCACCCTTCCTTTTGAGGTATGGAACCTATAGAGTTATTGTCTGGAAACCAAATGTCTTTAGACGACAATGACAACGTCATACTATTATATGACCGCAAATATTTTGCAGTCGTATAAAAACTGACAAAAAACAAAATATCTCAAAATACCTATTGGATAGACTTTATAATATAACCACATTTGAAATCTAAACATTTTTTAGTAAATTTCAAATAATCTTATTTCACATGGCAAATAAAATGTAATTTTAAAGAATACCTTATTACATCAAAATTACCCAATAAACAGAGTAACAAATTATCATTTTGATAATATTTTGTTTTTCTTTTACTAACATTGTCCATCTCCCATTAGCAAGAGTTATGTCCCATTCTCAACAAGTAATTCAGATACAACCTGCTGTCATGGAAATTAGCTCTTATAAATTGGAGATTAACACAGGAATAGCAGAAGCATATATGTCAATAATACAATTACAAAATTCACTGATGAAATAAAATGTTAGTAAAGAATCTTACTTTCACTTTTGTTTGTCATGGTCATCGACGAAAGTTTTTGTAAAATTAAAAAATTGCACAGGAGAGATATTATCCTCTACAGCTACACATGTAAACAGTACATTTTTATACAATAATAAATTGAAATATGAATCATAGATTCTTCCTCGACACAGCTGTTCTAACAATAACAATTTACATGTTGATCAATTGATTCAAGTACAGATAATAAATACAGGAATATTGAACACTAAAATGAATTCTTTATGCAAATGTTAAAATCAAATATAAAAAAAAATATATATATATAAAATAGTTCAGCTCTGTCGATTTTGTTGATTCTAGTCTTCATTCCTAATACATATAGTTGCGCAATACTAATGCACTTTTAATAGTCCAAAGACACAAGGTCATTTGTTTTTTAGTAAAGAAAACAATGACACAGAATACCGGTAGACAGTATAATCTGGAGAACCACTAGTAGCCCTTCAGCTGTTGACAATCCTCATTTAAATAGATAAATCAAATTAAATGATGGCAAACATTTTTGATGGCATTTCATATTTTTACCATAAAAATTCATTTTTTTATAAATTTTTTTGCATGTCAACATCCCTGGCATTCTATTTTTGGATGTGGCATGGTTGTCAATGAAAGAACTATCCACCAGAGTTAAAAGGAAGTGGTAGTGAGCAATCTAGTTGACCTACATTTGACCTAATTACATATGCAGCCCTGAACATAGAAAATTTCATTCATGAAAACTACAGTTTTCTTCCTTATGGTCAACTTCACCACAGCTTTTATACATACATTATGTATATAGTTACAGATCAGTAAGATGCCATAGACAACATTTATTCTGGTTTACCTATTTTTACCTAATTTGGTGACTGGAAGACTAACATATCCTTTCTTTTCTATTGCAAAATTTAATTTAAAATGAATCTAAGACTCAAAAAGACTGGGTTGCAAAAAATGTTTGTTAAATAATGGAGAATGGTCTATAATGAACATTTAAACATATGGAATAAATGTTGTAATAAAAGGGGGAGACAACGAATCTTTAATCAACTCTTTAAAATAACTAAGAATCCATAATAAATATTTAAAATCTTACTGTGAAGTTTCAGAGGTCTCAGTTAAACATTGAAGGAGGAGTTGATTGTACAAAATAGGTACCCACTCCCCTCATTAACTATGCTAAAAAAAATCTGGATAAATGGGGAAAAATTCTTCATACAATTTTAAAATATGAATTAAATAATAGTAGCTGCACAACTTTAATATCTGAAGCTTCAAGGATCTGGATTGAAAACTGCAGGTGGAGTTGTTTACACAAAACAGGTGTCCACTTTTCAAGCTCAAGCCCGCCAACCTAACCTCCTGACATCACCATAACTATATAATCTGGTTTTTCGGCACTTTGTGCATCAAGGCAAAAAAGGAAATTAATCTTTATGCTTTTTGTTTCAGTTGACTACATTATCTATTTCTGATGGAATATGAACTCTTCAATTTGGATAGATTCAAGAAATTGTCAGATTTGCATTTTATTTGTAATTGGGGAAAATTATCTCTATTCTTACCCTAAAGTTTATACTTTAATTTTACTTTTATCAGTTTTATTTGAGTGTTTTTGTTAAATTGAAGTGGTATAAATTAAGTCTAATTTTTTCCATGTGAAATTTTGATTTCAAATATTACATCAAGCATTTTATTGATTTAATTTTGGATTTGACAGAAATAGACTCTTTGACGTTTATACATGACTAGATTTGATTGACTTTATAACATTGAGACCATATAAATATATACATTTATGTAGAATATAATAAAATGCTCCGCTGGGCGCAGCTTGATACGACCGCAGAGGTCGAACCCTGTACAGTTGGGGCAAGTATGGACACAACATTCAAGCTTGATACAGCACTGAATTTGGATTGTAATTAAATATTTGACACAGCATAGGTTTCTGACACAGAATGAATGTGGTCTAAGAACTTAAAATTTTTCAATTTACCTATTCAAACCATATCATTATTATTTGCTTTTATATATAAATCAGAAATAACCAATTTAACATGGAAAATTTTAAAGAAAAAAAAGGAAAAAAAAATCCCCCCCCCCAAAATTTTTTGAACCCCCTAATGATTCATTACCCCCAAACTCAATCCCAGCCTTCCCTTTGTGGTATGATACCTTGCAGTACAATTTCAGAGAGATCCATACACTTGAACACAAGTTATTGTCTGGAAACTAGAAAAATGCTTGTTTTTTGGCCCCAAATTCCTAAACGTTTAGGGCAATTACCCCCAAACTCAAACCCAGCTTTCCCTTTGTGATATGGAACCTTGTAGTACAATTTCATAAAGATCCATACACTTACACACAAGTTATTGTCCTGAAACTAGAAAAATGCTTGTTTTTGTGCCCCTTTTTGGCCTTTAATTCCTAAAATGTTGAGGCAATTACCCCCAAAATCAATCCCAGCCTTCCCTTTGTGGTATGGTACCTTGCAGTACAATTTCAGAGAGATTCATACATTTGAACACAAGTTATTGTCTGGAAACTAGAAAAATGCTTATTTTTGGTCCCTTTTTGGCCCCTTATTCTTAAACATTTTGGGCAATTACCCCCAAACTCAATTCCAGCTTTCCCTTTGTGATATGGAACCTTGTAGTACAATTTCATAAAGATCCATACACTTACACACAAGTTATTGTCATGAAACTAGAAAAATGCTTGTTTTTGGCCCCTAATTCCTAAAATTTGGAGGCAATTACCCCCAAAATCAATCCCAGCATTCCCTTTGTGATATGGGACCTTGTGGTACAATGTCAGAGAGATCTATATACTAACACACATGTTATGTCTGGAAGTTACAAAAATGCTTATTTTTGGCCCCTTTTTGGCCCTCAATTCCTTAACTGTTGGTACCATAACCCTCAAAATCAATCCCAACCTTCCTTTTGTGGTATTGAACCTTATGGTAAAATTTCAAAGAGATCCATTCACTTAAACTAAAGTTAGAGTGCGAAAACTAATGTGTCTTCGGACGACGCCGACGCCAACGTCATACCAATATACGACCACAAAAAAAGTTTTTGCGGTCGTATAAAAATAAGGGGATAAGGTATAATTCTTAATGAGACAACAAACTATCAACCAGAGTTCAAATGCCTTCAACAATGAGAAAACCCAATACCGTATAGTCATCTATAAAAGGTCATCTGCATGTTTGAAAATACCATGCAACAACTACTTAATGGGTTTTTAGATGCATCATTGCATGGCATAATTTCAGAGCAATCTATTGTAAACTAAGAAATGTTTGTGATGTTTTTATTATTCCTTAAATTGCAACAGAAAAGGTTTTGAAAATTTTGATAGCATAATTCATATGCAGCCTTTCCTGAAATCACAATAATTAATTTTGGTTATTTAGTCAATTATTCAACAGTTTTTATATCTACAAAAAATTTTGAATTTACATTTGTATGCAATATACACCATTTCAATGGCTGTCCTCACTTACATGCCCGTCATCCCATGTTGACCCAGTTTGCCTGAACTTCTAATTTGATTTCTGTTTTAATTTGTTTCCTTTTGATTATGATTTGAGAAATTTTTCTACTAGATGTTGGCAAAAAACAATCAATCATTTAGTCAGAGTTTTAATTAAAATTGAAATGCAGATTATAATTGAAAAGTAGTATTTTAGTCAAGAACTATTCAATCTGTTATTGTTTTTGGAAAAAAAAATATTGGTAACTATGTGTAACTCGCAAACTAACTCTGGAAAAATGGGGTAAAAATCCTCAAAAAATTCCATAATAGCAGGTGCACAATTTCGATATATATGTGCAAACTATCTGTTTCAAGGACCTTGGTTGAAAACTGTAAGTATAGTTGATTACACAAAATAGTCTTTTGTTAAGCTGAGAATTATAAGTTCCAAAGTCTGGAACTGGAAAAATGAATGAAAATGCAAAAAATCATCATTAATTCCATATAAGCAGGTGCACAACTTAAATGTGTCTTCAATCTCTCTGTGAAGTTTAAAGGATCTAGGTTGATAACTGTAGGAAAATAAACTCATCATAGATACCAGCCTTAAAATTTAGTATGCCAGACACCTGTTTCATCTACAAAAGACTCATCAGTGAGTTGTTTACACAAATAAGGACCACTTATTCCTAACCATACACTCATCTGGTCGCTTGACCAACCACCAATACCACCAAACCAACATCACCATTCAAAATGATAAGTACAAACAATACAAAAAAAACTGATTTCATGAAATTAGCTTCAAAAACGAATACACAAAGATGAACCTTGCTTACATATTTATAACCTACAAAATTAAATGTAAATGTAATATTATCCCTGGCATCATTATTGGTGTTATTAAAAATATTAGGCAACACATACACATCATACAAATTATATAATATATATGCAAATGTAATTGTAGTTCTGTTATTGATGTGGGTGAACCACACAAACATCTTGAAACCTCCATCACACTGAAATTATTATTAAAAGAAACCACCTCATTCCTGTATTGTTTTCATCCCACTACCATAATAATCAAAACAATGACATCCATAATTTTCACTGGAAGTTTCAAGATTTCAGAACCCTGCTTATCATGTTAGTAATTACAAACTTAAACAGCATAGAAACAGTATATAGATACATATTACAGTTATTTTCACTTTAGAGGTAAACAAAGAGAGTTGTACGCAGAAGATTTATTTACTTTATTAGTGTTTACATTGGCATACATGTACCTGAATGTGATAGTTTCTGGTAACCATTGCCTAAAAGGAAGTGTATTACACAAATGAAACATGCAGAACTCTAACATATTTAAAAACATGAGAATAATAACAAGATTGCCAAAATCAACAACACCAAGAAGCATTCTGTCTTTTGCATCAGTAATAGTTATCCCATGAGGACGCAGTGTGTAAGTGTAAGATCACCCAGATGGCCAGAGGGTGATCTTACACTGACACACCAAGTCCGAGTGGGATAACTATTTTACATCCCAGCTCTTATAGACTATATGAAAAAAACATTTACGCTTCATAACATCTAGTTCAGAATGCCATACAATAATTATAATATACTTTATATACATGTATTACTATATAGTATATATACCCTTTATGAGCACCGGATACAAGGTTTAAATATGTTAAATTTACAGTAAGTTTGTATTATGCAGTTGTCCTGGTGCAGGGGTATGAATAGTGGCTTCATATGCTTAAGGTCTTGAGTTTGATTCCCTGTATAGACACTGGAATTTTTTCTACATAAATTTTGAAAGTTTGTCTTTATTCCGCAAAAATATTTCTATGTTTTATTGTGTGTTCGACATTCCCGCCAAAATGTTACAGAACAAAAGAAAGCATGCAGAACAAAGAAACTCAAGGTAGGGTGATCTGGTAGGGTGATCCGACTCAGATCACCCCTGTTAGAATAAAGGAGTTGGGATATGTAAGTACAGGTTCAAAAATCTTATTTTCAAAATTTTATAGAAACTTATTCAGGGGCGGATCCAGGATTTTGGAAAGGGGGGCGTAGTATGTAAAATTCTTTTGGACCTTTTTTGGGCTACAAAACATAAAATAAGTGTAAAATGCACATTTTTAGTGACGGTTCCTAACGTGGGGCATGTATATTTTATAGTTAAAGTGTAAGCTTGGGTTGGACATTTTTGATGCCGCATTTTCCACATTAGTTGTCTATTATAAAATGATTGAATGGATCTAAAGCTATGTACTAATATATTTGATGTGGGATTTGTCAGTAAAAAATGGACATGGAAAATTCTAGTTTGTTGTATGGTTAGTTAGCATAACCTCACAGATTACTTGTTGTAAACATGATATACGGCTATTCAATGAAATTTATAATACGACCGACACGAACAAAGACAAACAAGCAATTTTTATCCAAATGTTTGGTTGAAATGTTTCACTCAACAAGGAAAGTGAGGGGTTCCAAATCAATCAACGGCTACGAATGAGTCTGAAAATCAAATGACAACGAAGTTGTGAATGACGGTCGACAAATGGAGACATAAAGGCCACACACAGCAGGCAGGTTGCAGTTGGGCCTTGAAAAAAGTATTCAGTATATCAATTCGGCGAAACAGACATTCCGGTCAGATATGGGATTTACATGCAAACCCCCCCCCCCCCAAAAAAAAATATTACGCCCGTTTTTTATTCACCATGTTCATTTAATGCTGAATAATTCTGTTGGATTTTTTTTTTCTTATAGCAAAAAAGGGGACACGATAATTGTTTTCATTTTGTTTAAGGCAAAAATCAGGGTCAGAATTTTTTCTCTAAAATATCTCAGACTGCCCTATCAAATCAAATGGTCCGTACCTAATAGACTTTAAATATATCTAGAGCTTACTGACTGGGGATCATTATTCAGCAATGTTATTAATTGGCTGGGGTGTGTGGGGTTAAACATATTTTCGTAGGTAAATAATATTGCTGTGGAACTTTTTTTTTTCATGAGAGTGTAAAAGAGTATTACTTTCTGTTGAGTGGAAATATGAAATAAAAGTCAATACGTTCTTGCTCAATCCTTTGTCGCTTTGAAGGCGTCATGCTTGTCATCCTCTGCCTAAGCAATGTAATTTGAATTTCAAAATGACTGAGTGACGTTTCAAACGTACTGATCAACTCCATCGAAGCGAAACACTATGATGATGATGACTGACATAATCAATAATATATTACAGTAAATACAAGCGAAAACTATCTTTATAAGTAAAGAATTGTCGCATAAAAATTAAATACAAGACCGGGAAATGGCAAAGTTCACGAAGTCTAGTCTGATTCATCATTTTACAAAAAAAAAAAAAAAAAAGTTCTAGCAAAGGGGGGGCGTACGCCCTCTACACCCCCTCTGGATCCGCCACTGTTATTTGACTTTAAGTAATAGTGGATAACTTTGCATACAAGTGTAATACTTGTATAATGTGAGGCACAGAAATAATAGTTATATTATAATAATACATTTTGAATAGTGCTGATATGGTCTTTGAGTATACATACAGTCCCCTCTCAGGTAACAATTGTATTTTATTGATTGCTATGGACAATAGATGGATAATAAATGGATATCTACACAACAAATACTAATTTAAAGGATGTAACTAATTGGACAGTATCAACTTGGTTTTTTTTTACCATCATCATCTGCTGCTGGGATTATTACACTAATACATTAGTCCAAGTCTGCAGTGATGAAAAAGAAATCTGTATAAAATTCCAAAATATCCAAAATCTTTCTGAAATCCAAAATGCATTTAATTTATATATATCTAGTGTATGCTACTCCTTAAAATTTTTCAAACTGCATAGGTTTGTCTGTACCCGGAGTAGTTTTTGATGTATAAACACTGATAAACTTATGTATCAAAATAAGACTTACGTAGTCTTTGCACTTTTGTTTCATTTGTGCAAGTCATTGGTGATTTAGATGAAATACACTGCAACTTTGATTGACCAATATTTGTTGCAATACTCATTCTTATCTGTTTCACATTGCAACACTTTCAGTTTCGTTTTCCTTCAGTCCACCATTTTGAACAGTCACATGGTTTAGTCTTAAAAATGCGGGAAATACAAATGTTTAAAAGTCCGTCAATTAAAATTAAGTATCCTTGATGCGCGACATATCAGAATAATAGAAATTAAAGGATTTACTGTGACTTGACTGTTAGTGTTGCTGAGTCTCGACCTATTGCAACTTATTCAAAATTCTGACCAAATTGCAATTTTTTTTATAAAACCAGAGACATATATTATATGTCTCTGATAAAACCAAACTTTTCAACTGGTCAGAAATTTGAACTAACTGCTGTAGAAACCCACAGTCAAGTCGTGAGAGTGCAAGGTGATAAAATAAAGCATACTTACAATCCTATAAGACTTTAATTCCACTTCAATGTTATTATGAAAAATTAGTCTAACAGTTTGGATAGAAATTTTATTGTATAATTGTCAAGCTAAAGGTGATAGGTAGTAATTTTGAATTGCTATAAAAATGTCCAAACTAAGCTTTCATTTTTTTCTGGATTCTGCATTTTATTTTGTGAGAACCATGAAATTAGTGAACCCCTGTTTTCCTCTAAGGATTTAATAATTAATGCCAAAGAAGAACCAGATTTTGAAAGGGTATTGTCATCTGCAAAATTATATAAGTCAAAGTTTTTTAGAAAGAGAAAAATATTGTTTATAAAATATTAAATAAAACTGTGCCTAGTATAGAGCCCTGTGGTAAATGCTGCAAGAAATGAATTAAAAATATTTTTGAAATGTTCCGAAAGTTGCTTCTCTATGGCTGTCTCAAAAATTTTGGATATTGAAGGAAGTACACTCACTGGTCTGTAATTACCCTTTTCAAGTACACAGTTTTTTTTATGAATCGGTGCCACCTGGGCAATTTTGAGTGAGTCTGGAAAGACTGAGGTAGACAATGACAAATTTACAAGATCAGTTAATATTGGCTTCGTAACTACAGGTTTAGCATAGTGTAACAGTTTTGGTGATATTCCGTCAATACCTGTGGCTTTAATTCTTGACGTTTATTTTATTTATTCGTTTCAAAACAAAATTTTCGTTAATTGGTTGAAAACTTTAAGTGCTTATGATGACAAATCTGTATATTTTTTTATAACTGCATCAATACTTGGATGTTTTTCATCTATAACGATGTTGTTATCTCCAATGTTCTTTGCTACATTAACAAAGAAATTGTTAAATTTCTCACAAATTTTTTCCTGGTTTTTTTCTATAGCCATGTTTTCTTGTAGAATGATGTCTTTGGTGTTGGTGCACCCTTTATTCCTAAGAAAGGGTTTAACTGTAGGCCAAAAATCTTTTGCCTTAGGGTCGCCTGAACATCTTTCAATGAAGTAGGTGTTTACAGATTGTTTTTTTATTTTGGTTACAAAATTTCTCTGAGCTCTATAAGCTTCCCAGTTTTTTGTTGTTGTATTTTTGTATCTTGTTATATAACATTCTCTTTTTATAGACTGCTGACTTCAGCTCTTTATTCATATATGGTATTTGTTTTGGTAAAAATTTTCTTTTCTTAAAAGGTGCGTGTTTGTTAGCTACCTGAACAAAGCTTTTGCTAAAATTATCACATGCATTGTTAACATCAGTAAAATTATCATTATCCCAGTTTATACATTGCGGTCATACAAATAATTCTGCTCATCAAAGTTTTTGAAACTTCTACAATTTTAAAACTTTGGTTTACTCATTGGTGAGGGGCCTGATGGGTTATTTTCGTTCTTCGTGATCGTCGCATTTTCGCTATCGTGATCCGTTTTTCTACAGATTTTTTTTTTTTATATTTTCGTGATCCGTGATCATGGAAATTTATTTTCTGTGAATCGTGATTGACAAAAAAATCAACTCGTGAATCATGATGAGACCCCCCCCATCAAGCCCCTCATTGGTCAATCACATTTAGTGTGGCTAGGATGAATTGTCCTGCATTTTTTTTTAAGTTGTAATCTCTGTCCTGCCTTTTTATTTTTCACTCCATTAGGTCCTGCCTTTTTTTTTATTAGTTTATCCGGACTTTTTTTACATAAATTTTGCCTTTTTTTAACTCAAAATCCTGTCCTGCCTTTTTTCAAATTTCATCCTGGCCCCCCATAAAAATCAAATGGTAGCTCCCTAAATCATTAAGATTTGGTGAATGGACATAATCTTCTAAAAAAAATACCAAAGAAAAACGCAGGACTACTATGACTTCATTAAATTTTTTCAGTCAAAAGCCAAACTTCAGAGCAATAATTAACCCTAAACATTATCTGTGAAACAAGACCAACTCTGATTTCACTTAGCATAAAAAAAAACTCATTAAAGATACCACGCTTATAATGCTGATGAAGGTGGCTGTTTAACGACCAGATGCAAATTAAATGCATATTCAGGATGTGAATATAATATGTTACTGTAATATGAACAGTAACCCTGTTTTGTACTGGAAAGACACGCTGAGTCTGGTTTTTAATATGCTAGTTCACAAGGTAACAGTCCACATGAATGCATGTAACCTTACCCATCCCATTATTCTGACTCTTAGACGACCATTCTTTGATCTTACTGTTTAATGCTGCGCGCTTAGCAAAGAAGCAGCAAATACCAAATAAGTCTATTATTCGAACCAACTACCTCTGGCACTTGAGGAGACGATGCTACCACCATACCACCAAGTCAGTACAGGCTTATAATTTTGTACGCCAGACGTGCGTTTTGTCTACAAAAGACTCATGACGCTCAAATATAAAAATATGAAAAATGTGTCCCCATGGACACAGATGATGCCCCCACTTGCATACAACATTATAAAGGGACATTACTCAAAAACAATAAAAGTGACGCTACCAAATTTGTACTAGATCTGAGTTTTGTGGTAATAAGTATTGTGTATAGGTTTCATAATGTTTGGTTGGGGCAAACTTAAGTTACAGAACGGAAACTAAAAATTTTGCAATTTTTCAATTTATAAAGGGGCATAACTCGATAATGGTTAAAATGACGCCACCAAAATTCAACTTAATCTGTGTTTTGTGGTAATGAGCATTGTGTATAAGTTTCATAACATTTGGTTGAGGCAACTTTAGTTAGAGAACTTTGAATTTTTAAAGTCTGTCAGTATACATAAAGACATGATCTAGTGCAATGCTCAAAGAAAATCACACCACATCTTAGAATTCTACTGAAAATAAAATGCTTCGCTGGGCGCAGCTTGATACGACCGCAGAGGTCGAACCCTGAACAGTTGGGGTAAGTATGGACACAACATTCAAGCTTGATACACACTGAATTTGGACTGTGATTAAATATTTGACACAGCATAGGTTGCTGACACAGAATGAATGTGGTCTAAGAACTTGTAAATTATTAATTGACTTATTCAAACCATATCATTATTATTTGTTTTTACATATAAATCAGAAATAACCAATTTAAAATGGAAAATTTTAAAGAAAAAAAAAGGAAAAAAAAAATCCCTCCCCCCAAATTTTTTGAACCCCTTATGATTCATCACCCCCAAACTCAATCTAAGCCTTCCCTTTATGGTATGGTAACCTTGCAGTACAATTTCAGAGAGATCCCTACACTTGAACACAAGTTATTGTCTGGAAACTAGAAAAATGCTTGTTTTTTTGCCCCTTTTTGGCCCCAAATTCCTAAACGTTTAGGGCAATTACCCCCAAACTCAAACCCAGCTTTCCCTTTGTGATATGGAACCTTGTAGTACAATTTCATAAAGATCCATACACTTATACACAAGTTATTGTCCTGAAACTAGAAAAATGCTTGTTTTTTGCCCCTTTTTGGCCCCTAATTCCTAAAATTTTGAGGCAATTACCCCCAAAATCAATCCCAGCATTCCCTTTGTGATATGGAACCTTGTAGTACAATTTCATAAAGATCCATACACTTAAACACACATTATTGTCTGGAAACTAGAAAAATGCTTATTTTTGGCCCCTTTTTGGCCCCTTATTCCTAAACGTTTTGGGCAATTACCCCCAAAATCAATTCCAGCTTTCCCTTTGTGATATGGAACCTTGTAGTACAATTTCAAAAGATCCATACACTAAAACACACATTATTGTCTGGAAACTAGAAAAATACTTATTTTTGGCCCCTTATTCCTAAACGTTTTGGGCAATTACCCCCAAACTAAATTCAAGCTTTTCCTTTGTGATATGGAACCTTGTAGTACAATTTCAGAAAGATCCATACACTTACACACATGTTATTGTCATGAAACTAGAAAAATGCTTGTTTTTTTTTCCCTTTTTTGGCCCCTAGTTCCTAAAATTTTGAGGCAATTACCCCCAAAATCAATCCCAGCATTCCCTTTGTGATATGAAACCCTGTGGTACAATGTCAGAGAGATCCATACACTTACACACAAGTTATGTCTGGAAGTTACAAAAATGCTTATTTTTGGCCCCTTATTCCTTAACTGTTGGTACCATAACCCCCAAAATCAATCCCAACCTTCCTTTTGTGGCATTGAATCTTATGGTAAAATTTCATAAAGATCCATTCACTTAAACTAAAGTTAGAGTGCGAAAACCAATGTGTCTTCGGAGGACGACGACGACTCCAACATCATACCAATATACGACCACAAAATTTTTTTGCGGTCGTATAAAAACGAAAACAACATCAATTCCTTTATGAAAACAATAAATTAGCAAATTAATGATAAACCCCCAAATACTAGACATAATGATTGAATATTGATTGAAAAAGTTTTGCAGTAAAGAATACATAGAATTCACTGAAATCTGAGACGTCACTAAAACACACCCATATCTAACTAACTGAAGAATGTACACCTAATAATGGAATATCACCATAAGAAAAGTGGTTAGTCTAATAGGTGTGGTGTATAAGGTATGCAATTTATTTAGCAGTTAAAAGTTTAGCTGTATTAATTTCCATAGGAGATATGTTTTTAATTGTTTCTTATGTCTTTGTATTTGGTTTGCATGTCTGTTTATTTGTGTGAACACCATATAAACTTAACTCTCAGTCAATTGGTATCCTATTACTCATAATAATTGAGAAATTCACAAGACAAATAAACTAGTTTTTTAAGCAGTCTCTGCAGCGTCAAAATTAATGAGACCAACGACAACTGACACTCGACAGACAGAAACTTTGTAACATAAGGCATGAAGCATCCAGCTTTTCTTCCCCCTGAAATATAAAGCTTTATGCAAATAGTTGACTCTGTCATCACCGCCAGATTGTCATCCGCATGTCTTATATTGAGTGATTTTCGTCTAGGGCAAGACAAAAACTATAGGTCCATCACTCTGTCTTTTCAGGCAATTGTTAAACATAATTATTTTTATTTAATTCTTACATGCAGAATATTCAAGAAATTAATATATATTCACTTTGGAAAGGTTATATAAATATGCAGTGCAGTGATCTGTCTTCTAACACAGTGGTATTTTAAGTCAAGATGGTTGCTATCAGTACTTCTCACCACATGACATGAGAATCAAATATCTTGATTCAATTTTATTCATAGTCCAAGTTTAATCCAAGGTTATAATTAGGAATATTATAAATATAATCAAAGATTTACAAAACAAATTTTAATGTAATATTTATGCACATTCATGTAGTAAATAAACAAATGTTAAAGTCCAATAGCACTTATAAGGTCACTAAAACATCTTCTTATGTTCATTTTCTATTTCAGATGTATCTGGAAAACAAAAAAAAAATTGTTAAAACATTTTATTACACTGAACTGATACCCAATACAGCATTCTATTTATAAGAACAAATGTGAAACATTAATTAAAGCTGTACTACATTTCTAATTATAGAATGAAAATTTTACAAAACATTATTTTTAAATCATTTTTGCACAGCTTTCCATGAAACTTTCACTTTTACAAGAATTATCCTGAATATCTGATATTTAAGACAATAAATTATAATAGTTCATTATTTAAATACTAAAAATTTCTGATGTCAAAAATACTATAGAAATAAAGTAAACCAATTTAAAAAATTTAAGATTTTGCTTATTCATAACAGTTTATATGAAAGCAGACACACTGAAATGTCTTATCTGCTTTCCCAAAAAAATAAGTGAATTATATGTTGAAATTCTTTGAGATGCAGGGCTTGCTACTGGTATATTTTTTCTTTTTACATTTATCAATGAACAAAGAAAATGAGGTTATGATCAGTTGAATTATGTCAGAATGACATGCTTTGTCTGTAGTGATTTTTACTGTATGTTCTTTATGTAAGTCTACTGATCAAAATTGAAAGAGGGAAGGTTGAGATATCAAACAAGAGTGTACATGCTAAAATGTCTTGCTTGCTTAACATGTGCAATGTGCAAATGATTTTATATACCAAAAGTTGTCGGTTCACAGTAACTGAAAAGATAATGTGATATAAAAAGCATGAATTATCCAGCTCTTCTGCAATTCAAAACTTTATACAAATAGTTTATGCTGCTACCTGATTAGGCAACATTTGTCACAGGTGTCAAAATTTTTTTTTTTAAATAAGTGGGATACACTATATTAAATTCATTTTTGTAATCACTGGATTGGCCTAGAAAGAAGAATCTCTTGTAAACAATATCTTACAATGTGACTATGACTTCTCTTTCTTTTTCTCTGCCTCTATCTTTGCTTCCTCAGCTTCATGTATTTTAATTAAATCTTCTACCTGTGCAGCAGGTAAGATTGTTATCTGTGTTTTGTTGTTCACTCTAGTCAATGTGGCTATTTCAACTGTTAAGAAAAAAAGATAACCATTTGGTTAAGGAAATGATAATATGGTATACCAATAAACTGTTAACACAGAGATATGTCTCACCTATTTGTTATTTTGATAATGCAAATGCCAATACATTTGCATACCGAATATCATTGACTTAACATTAGTGGTTCATCTTAAACTGACCTAATCAAAAACTAATACATGTAAACTAAGCAAAAGTTTCAAAGTCAATAGACCATGATTGAGAAGTAAGGATTAAATATTCTCCATAGAAATAAGATGTGCTAATGCTTCTACAACTGCATTCCAATTATCATTGACCTACCACTAGTGGTTCCCCATAAACTGACCTAATCACAAACTAATACATGTAAACTAAGCAAAGTTTCAAAATCAATAGACCTTGACTGAGGGGGTGGGGCCAAAAAATCTCCATGGTAATGAGATGTGCCAATGCTAATACAACTGCATACCAAATATAATTGACCTACCACTAGTGGTTCCCCATAAACTGACCTAATCACAAACTTATACATGTAAACTAAGCAAAGTTTCAAGTCAATAGACCTTGACTGAGGGGGTGGGGCCAAATAATCTCCATGGTAATGAGATGTGCCAATGCTAATACAACTGCATACCAAATATCATTGACCTACCACTAGTGTTTCACCATGAACTAGACCTAATCACAAACTAATACATTGTTGACCGCCGCCGCCACGGGAAACAGCATACCTATGTCACGCTTTTTGACTCTGTCAAGGCGAGACAAAAATGAGATGTTGCCATAAAAATATATCAATTCATCATAAGAAACCATAAAAACTGAAGATTTCAAATATGTTAAGATTTTAGTTTATAATGTATGTAGATAGAATCGAACATACAACCATCACACAAGTTATCAATTAAGAGTTGTGTAAAATTAACAGCACTTAATTCTGTTGAAACATTCAAGATTGTTTAAAACAATGTAATAAAAACCCAAATTGAATGTATATGATTATATTGGGTATATTAAACAAATCCCTAATCAATCTTACATCCATATGACATCAAGGTAATGCTATGATTTAATGCATGGAAGATAGTATGCAATAATTTACATAAATATTTGAAGGTTTATAATACATCAGTTTAAATTAATGGGTGTATAATGGAATGCTACATAAATTGTTGAATAGGCATGTAATGGTTTTTTTTTTCTAATGCTCTGTTTTACTTCTGTTTGTTATCTATCTTTTCTTCATGTAATAAGACATTTACAAATGTACCCTTAACGATAAACTTTGCACTTCAATTTAACCTCTTTCAAATACTTTGGATTCATTATTATTCGTTGGATACCAATTTCAAAGAAATTTCATGGGGAACAACAAGTTAAATGTTCAAGAATTTCCAATTTTTTTATAGTAATGTATGCAGATTATGTTAAAACCTCAAAATCAAATATAAATTGCAAGGATTCTACAATCCACAATAAAATGCTCCGCTGGGGCGCAGCTTGATACGATCGCAGAGGTCGAACCCTGAACAGTTGGGGCAAGTATGGACACAACATTCAAGCTTGATACAGCACTGAATTAGGATTGTAATTAAATATTTGACACAGCATAGGTTTCTGACACAGAATGAATGTGGTCTAAGAACTTAAAAAAATTTAATTTACCTATTCAAACCATATCATTATTATTTGCTTTTATATATAAATCAGATATAACCAATTTAAAATGGAAAAATTTTAAAGAAAAAAAAGGAAAAAAAAATCCCCCCCCCCCCAAATTTTTTGAACCCCCTTATGATTCATCACCCCCAAACTCAATCCCAGCCTTCCCTTTGTGGTATGGTACCTTGCAGTACAATTTCAGAGAGATCCATACACTTGAACACAAGTTATTGTCTGGAAACTAGAAAAATGCTTATTTTTGGCCGCTTTTTGTCCCCTTTTTCCTAAACGTTTTGGGCAATTACCCCCAAAATCAATTCCAGCTTTTCCCTTTGTGATATGGAACCTTGTAGTACAATTTCATAAAGATCCATACACTTACACACAAGTTATTGTCATGAAACTAGAAAAATACTTGTTTTTTGCCCCTTTTTGGCCCCTTATTCCCCCAAAACCAATCCCAGCATTCCCTTTGTGATATGGAACCTTGTGGTACAATGTCAGAGAGATCCATACACTTACACACAAGTTTTTGTCATGAAACTAGAAAAATGCTTGTTTTTTGCCCCTTTTTGGCCCCTAATTCCTAAAATTTGGAAGCAATTACCCCCAAAATCAATCCCAGCATTCCCTTTGTGATATGGAACCTTGTGGTACAATGTCAGAGAGATCCATACACTTACAAACAAGTTATTGTCATGAAACTAGAAAAATGCTTGTTTTTTGCCCCTTTTTGGCCCCTAATTCCTAAAATTTGGAGGCAATTACCCCCAAAATCAATCCCAGCATTCCCTTTGTGATATGGAACCTTGTGGTACAATGTCAGAGAGATCCATACACTAACACACAAGTTATGTCTGGAAGTTACAAAAATGCTTATTTTTGGCCCCTAATTCCTTAACTGTTGGTACCATAACCCCCAAAATCAATCCCCACCTTCCTTTTGTGGTATTGAACCTTATGGTAAAATTTCATAGAGATCCATTCACTTAAACTAAAGTTAGAGTGCGAAAACCAATGTGTCTTCGGACGACGACGACGCCAACGTCATACCAATATACGAGACCACAAAATTTTTTTGCGGTCGTATAAAAAGTGGTAACAAAGAAAGTAAATAAATCCACAGTAGCTTGTACACAAGATTATTTAAATTCATGAATGTATGTTACCTTTCTCAGCTGTCAGTTTAGTCATATCTAAAGTTTTACTCAGAATTTTAATAGCTAAATTCAGGGCATCTTTTAGTTTAACTTCTCCTTCTTTGTATTCTTGTTTCAACATTGATACAGCATTCTGAAATTCAAACAAATACAAAATCACTTTATTTTCCTCGTTCTGAATCTATCGATTCACCTTATCTTTATTATCCATCTATGATTATCAAAATAAACATATATAAACGACTACTGCTTCAGGCTTTCAACTTTTCCTTCATAATTTGTAACCCTTTGGGGTTTTACTGAAATGCATTAACAAATTTTGCTCATCAACTCCTTATTTCTTATAATTTAAAAAAAAATTCATATAAACTTCTGATAAAATATTTTTAATTTCTTTTTACTTCTTATACATTTTCAAACAGTAAACATACTTCATTTGAAAAAAAAAACACATATCCTTTCTGCAAAATGTTTCATTTCAAATGCTTGTACATTTATCTCAAAACAAGCCCTTATCCTATCTTTATTCCTACACATACTAAATTCAATGCATTATACATTCTGCTTTGAATAAAACATCATTTTTTAAATTGTTGTTATTTTGAATTTCAGCTGAAAACATCTTTAACTACATTGAGTTGATATGCTACTGCATGTATATTAGGGTGTGATGGTGTAGGACTGTGTATTCCAAATTTTCACAATAGGATATACGCAGAAATTGCAATAACTAATGCAAATAATTCTGCTAATTACAAATTGGTCGAGATAACCAAATTAATAAATGTAAAGGTTCTTCCAAATTGATTGGACCTACTTCACCTCATCAATTCAGAAATAATTGACAAAAATTTTCAAAATTTTATATATGGGCTTCTAGAGTCTCCAAATCAAAACCCTGAGTATTCCTAAATGGATGCATTATTATTTTTTTTTAAACAATGTAGATATAAACTAGAACATGACTTGTGAGAAAAAAGTGATGACTTACAGCACTGTTATTTCCTATACATGTAGCTTTCCATCCTCCATAATTACCACTGGGATCACTCTGATATAACTGGAATCCATAATGTTTGTCCCATCCTACATACAGTAATGATACACCGAATGGTCGTTTACCTGTAATAAAACACATACAGTAAAGATACACCAAATAGTCATTTACCTGTAATAAAACACATACAGTAAGAATACACCAAATGGTCTTTTACCTGTAATACAACACATACAGTATGGATACATCAAATGGTTGTTTACCTGTAATAAAACACATACAGTAAGAATACACCAAAATGGTCATTTACCTGTAATAAAACACATACAGTAAGAATACACCAAATGGTCGTTTACCTGTAATAAAACACATACAGTAACGATACACCAAATGGTCGTTTACCTGTAATAAAACACATACAGTAAGAATACACCAAATTGTCATTTACCTGTAATAAAACACATACAGTAAGAATACACCAAATGGTCATTTACCTGTAATAAAACACATACAGTAACGATACACCAAATGGTCGTTTACCTGTAATAAAACACATACAGTAACGATACACCAAACGGTCTTTTACCTGTAATAAAACACATACAGTAAAGATACCCCAAATGGTCGTTTACCTGTAATAAATCCAATACACATACAGTAACGATTTGATGTTATTTCCTTGCACTAATACGTCATAGAAACTTAAATAAATTACATAGCAATAACATTTTTTTCTTCTCACTGTTGGACTTGCCATGGCAAAAAATCGTGAGTCCCTGCATCATATGGTTTCATCTGTTGTACTAAAAACCATAATCCATCTTTTTCTGCATGATGTTAATAGATATCAAATCTTCCTTGACATCAACCAGTATCATAGACTAACTAAGACACATTTTAAGTTCATTCTGATATATTTATGGCTCAAAATACCTGTAATCAGGGATACTTGTAGCAATGCAATATGACAAGTCCTGAACATGTTTTTTAAAGTTTTGGTGAGTCTGACTATACATATTAATTTTATATTTAAAAAGTTTAATGAGTCCTTACTCAAAATGTTAAGTTCATTCCTCATCTATGTCAGCTGTATGGATTTTTAAGTTTGTTTTTTTTTTGTAATATTTTACTGTATGTGCTTTATACTGTGTTAGCATAAAAAAGGTAATTTACCTCCAAACTGTGTATAAGCCTGTTTGATATCACATAATGTACTAACAAGCTGTTCACATGGTATGGGTTCTTGGTACTGTAATAAATATCTGTAATGACAAAAACATCATATGAAGTGCTTGTTGATCCTTTGGTCCAGAGAAATATCTATTCTGCAAACATGTTGCTTACTGTCAAACCATTATGTGATCATCATTAACTGATATATATATATAATATCAACTATAGTTTGCTTTCAAAATAATGGTATCTTAGAATATGAGATCATAGGTTATCATGGTCACTTCACGGTTTTCGTCTATCAAAAATTTAGTTAGTATGTATATTTCAAGTCTTTATATAAATAATAAAAGAAGATACAGAAATCAACAAACAACAAAAATAACTGAATGACATCTGGAGGGCAACATACCATCTTTAACAATAAAAAGGCTGTAAGAAAAAGAATGAATATTATAGGGAAAGAAAAGGAAAGGAGATCAATAAATGAAATTTAAGGGGGGAAATTCAGTCCTAGGATTTAAGTCAAAACATTAGCATGCAAGTAGAAATATAAAGTATCTGCCAAAAAAGTTTACAAATAACACCCTAATCTTGTGATTACCAGAATGACACAAAAGACAAAAAATTGCTAAGATGGCAAAAAGTTATTTAGACCAAACATTCTAATGAAAAAACAAACACTCCTATATAACAGAATCAAGTGTGCATATTAATAAAAGGTGATGGGCATACCGGTATGTCAAATAGACTACAACCCAATAACAAAAATAACCTGTCTGAAAAAGTTAGTAGTTCAAACTAAATAGTCTTACCTCTGTGCTATAAGTCGTAGTTCATTGGTCAATACATTAGCATCTGATGTTATTCCTGCTACACTACAGGCCATATCACTGTCAAATAATATATAAAAAAATATATTTTCTTCATGCTATTTTTTCTAATTCTCTGTCATGTTAAATCTTTAAATATTACAAAACACTGTTAATTTTTTATTAAAAGAAGTCCTGCAGCCGGTTGTACGAACGTGGCATTAGCCTAATGGGTCATTCAGTCTTCATTAAGCCTTTATGATGCATTAGGCTAATGAAGACTTAATGACTCATTAGACTAATGACATGTTCGTACAACCAGCTGCTGAGATTTAAGTAATGCATAGAATATCCATAAGTCTAAACAAAATCACAAATGAAAAAAAACTTAAAGATGACTTTTAATATCAACAACCAAGCAGGAAATTTTTATTCATAATCTGGAGTATTTCAAAACAGTTATCCTCTATAATAAACCTAGCAAAAGCATATAAATCTTTAATATATTTTGTATTCATTACTCAAACTCAAATTTACTGAAAATTCTGAATAATTGCAATGAAACCTTTAATTCTTCCATCTTTCTATAAACCAGATAAACAGAATACACAGAAGAGGAAATAATGTGACTGCTCACTGTTCAGGGACTTTCCTTATTTTTTCTATCTTCATCTCGACATCTCCTCTATCATGTCTATTATCACCAATGAAAGTGCTTTATATCTAATTAACCATATTCATTAATACTATTGTTTCTATATTCTATAATCTGGTGTTTTTCAGCAACAATTTAATTTTGAGTTCAAATTTACATTTTTGAGATATCATAATTTTCAAGGGTTCAATTGTACATGGTTATATTATGTACAAATAAAACCTACTCATTGAGATTATAGATTTTTTCTGAATATGAGACTTCATCCAACAATTTGTTTGTATTCCTTCTCTCTGCAGCTAAAACCACTCCATCACTGGCTAAAATTCCTAAACAAGTTCCAGCATGTCCTATTGCTTCCATGGCATACTCCACTTGGTACAACCTCCCTGTATTACATAAATACTGTTATCAAATCCATTCTTTTATCAAACAAAAGAAATATAAAATATTACTTGATGAAATAAAACGATGTGAGAAAAAAATAGAAAATTTACATAAATTTGTCATAAAGCAGAATTTGTACATGTATCTAGCAATAAATACTTTAACATGATAAATAAGAACGAGCGAACAATGTGTTTGATTAAACATGTATATATTATTTTTTTTACTTTCTATTCTTACCTTCTGGGGAAAAAATTGTTGTTCTAGAATCATATCTCCTAGACTGAAAAGAAAAAAACACTCACATTAGAAACTGGACTAAAATATTTCTTTTGTTTTCATGCATTGAAGCTTTGTAAAGGTCTGTTTTAGGCATTGCACACAATCATGTCTTCCTGTCTAGTGCTGTATGAAATCTAGTTCGAAGCACAGCCAACAATATTAGTGTGTATATTGGCATGAACATGAATGGATATAAGAAGATCTGGTATGAGTGTGAATGAGACAACTCTCCATCCAAGTCAAAATTTATAAAAGTAAACCTTTATAGGTCAAAGTACGGTCTTCAACACAGAGCCTTGGTATGGTTTCATGACAACAGGTGAAGTACTTTAAACTTGCTATTAATAATTGTTAGCATTCTTTGCTATAGTATTGCTTTATAATTAATGTTTTGTTGTACATCATGTACATGTTTTTCATATCTTTTATTTCTCTTTCAGTGCTGTTTCTGTAATGATTTGTGTTGTTTCTTTTCAATGTTCATATTGTAACATATATTTTCTTATTTCTATTTTGAAGAAATATAACACTCATTCAATGTTAAAAATTACATGTACCATATTCCAAAATGACCTGAAAGGTTTTAATCCTGCAGCACAGGAACATATCTTATTTTCAACAAATCAAAAGATGATCATGATTCTGAAGTAATTCCAGGAAATAAATCAAAGCATATTTTTTTTCAAATCAAAAAGGCTTTAGAAGTAATAAGAATCAAATTTCCTTTTACATGTACATACTCATGTAGAATTGAGAATGGAAATGGGGAATGTGTCAAAGAGACAACAACCTAATTATATAACCAAAGAGCAGAAAACAGCCCATGGCCATAAATGGGTCTTCAATGCAGCAAGAAAATCCTGCACCCAGAGGCGGGCTGCAACTAGCCCCTAAACAATAATGTATACTAGTTCAGGGAAATGTATCACTATGCCACACTAAACTAATTTTCATCAAAAACATGTTAATAGGAAGGTTTACTTTTGGATGTTTTAGGACGGACCTGAATTTCCAGATAATATAAACTGAACATTCTGGAAATTCTGGTCAATCAAATTATAGAGAGTTTGGTATGTTATACTCTCAGATCTGCAAACTTTCATCATTTATGGGGGATTTCCCCAATGAGAGGTGTTGACATGAATTTTGAAATTCTTTATCATATAAACTGAACAACTCAAAACAGGCATTCAAATGAGTTAAAAGGGTATCCAATCACATACATACCCATTCAAACAATATGGTAGTAGATTCAAAACATTTGACAATATAAGAGGAGCATTAGAAATGGAGATTTAGAAAAATTGGCAGGTATGTATTTTCCAAAAGTTAAGGATATTAGGAAATCAGGGAAACCATTTTAAAAACGAAGTAGGTGATGCCAAATCTCAAATGGAATTGTCATTGATTTTGGATATTTCTGGAAATATTTAGCACCAACAAGCACACAACAGGTAAAAATTTGTATATATATGCAAAATTTCAAGCTGTCAATCGATTTCATGGCAAAATTTGGTCTCAAAAGTTACGCCAAAAATTCTCTCTCAAGGTCTAGACAAAAAAATAGCTTCAACGTTATGTAGGAAGGCATAAAGCCAAAAACTTAAGACAGCCTTTCAAGACTTCATAATTATTTGGACTAGTGGATGCAAGACCTTAAAACTTTTCCTACTGCACACGATTGTAATTTTCGAGGTGTCAACACAGCCATTTTTTCCATTTATTTTGATGAACCTTAAAGCTATGCTCCAACTAGCCTAAACTAGCCAACTAGCAACATTCGTCTTGAAATAATGTTTGGCAAGCCAGAATGATTAGTAACAAATTAACAAAAGCTTGAACATTTGTATTTTGATAGCTCCGACAACTAACCATGAATCGATGTTTTAGATTCAGATTCAACCAGACAGATCACAAATATATTTATATAATATGTTTTATGTAATGATCTTAAGGATGCTTCCACCACAATCTGTATCTGTATGGGTATGCATAGTTACCAATACTGGCTTTTATTCAAAGGAGTGAAGGTGCTGTCGATTTATTGACGTTTCGTGAGAGCAGATTTAAAGCTTGCTACACTTGTTGCGCACACAATGGTGTCTTCCAGGTGGTTCCAGTTAATTATTGTGGACACAAAGAATGAATTTTAATGTTGCGGTGTTTTTTCCTGGTGGAAATGTCATAACACCTAGTATTGTTTCTCACATGTTTTTCAATCATGTTAGTTGCTTGGTAATTGTCAACCTTTTTTGCTGTGATGGTTCGTTTTGGTCTTGCTGCTTTTAAGAAGTCGTCTAGATCAATATCAGGAACCAGCCCCTCAACCACCTTGTACACAAATATAAGGTTTCTTACATTCCGGTGGACAGTACCGTAAGTTCCTTCTGAGGAAGCCTAGGGTTGAGTTTGCCTTTTTTGCGACATTTGTTATATGCGTGCTCCACTTCAGATCTTCTGATATCTACACTCCTAGGTATGGGTTGTTCTGGATTTGTTGGGAAGTATGTGGCCATTGAGTGTGTAGAATCTCTGGCTTTTGTTTTTGATGCTTAGGATGTAGCATTTTTTTGCGTTAAATCGATTCCCCATCAGGCCTCTACAATAACTTTTTTTTCAACTTGTTCAATAGGACAAGTACATACCAAAACTTACTTGTCCGAATGGAATTGTAACTTGTCCAAAAAAAAATCTTAATATTAACCTTTTTTGTATTTTAAGTTAATTCAATGAACAAAATGAATAAAAAGAATAGGTCAGGATTTGATTTATATCTCTTGATATCCTTTTCAAAAATATGAGTCAAGAAAAACTGAATCTAGTCATGTCACAGGACTTCAGTTCTAGTTATCATCACTGTCAAAGTCTCATGACACTCTTCACAGTCTGGTAGGCATATACACTCATTTGGTTTGCATCCTGTTCTTTTATGTTGACAAAATATTATTATGGTTAATGCCTTACTACAATCAGCTTTGTTTTTAATATATTAAAATATTTTTTCAAATGCAATCAAGTATTGTTTTGTCTAGTACATATGATCAAATATGATTTTATGATATTTATGGTAAATAATTTCTTCATTTTTATTTTTAAAATATTTTTGTTAAAGAAAATTTATCATATTTATTATAAAGCAACAGAATAAGGTAGGGAAAGGAGGTACTGATTTATCTTGGTCCTGAAATGTCTCCTACGGTGCCGAACTGTCTATTAAACACCAATCGGATTGGATTCGTTTCTGTGCTAGTGCCGAACTGCCTTGTTACCTTATTTACAAAGCGCATAGCTGATTTCGATCAGTAAGACTGGTTTCCCAGAATAGTATGCCTTTTATCTGTTATAAAGTATCTGACAAAGAACCAGTATTAAATCATGGATCGCAAGAAAACATGTCAAATTAATATTTGTTTTTATTTTTTTTTCTTGTTTTTTGTTTATTACTCTGATTAGCAAAGTTGGATTTAATTTATTTTCTACAGAATTATTTTACTTGTCCCATGATGTTTTCCCTAGAAAATTTTTCATGCATGGTGGTTCCATGGTGAATTTGCAACGCGGCGCGTGACGCTTTTTTTCAGAATTAGTTACATCACATAATTTATAAGTTTAAAGCCATATACCAATCTAATTGTTTTATTATAGGTACAGCAATTCATATAAGTCATGGAATTATAAAGTATTTATCACAGATGAGAGTTTAATTAATGAAAGACCATATAAACAATAATAACAATAATCCAGTCTGCAATAGTTATTTACAAATTAATGTCATATACACATTATTTTGTTGATATCTTCCTCTGTTTCAACTTTCCAAAGGTCACCACATATTTTTCAAAATCAAAAGCTTCTTCCTTTGGTCCTTCAATTGATATATGCATTAAGCAATTGAGCACTTTTTGGCATAGTCTGTTTCTCAAAGGTGATTTTAATCTGTCTGACTACAATTTGATGTAGGAGTAGACTTCTCTAACCAACTTGTCAAAAAAGTTGGGCAAGTAAGGCGACGTTTCTTTGATGGTTGCTTGGACATGGTCGTTAAACTGATGATTGTTCTTCGAATTTTGCTGATAGAATGGTTTCAGAATCAACAGCAAGTTGTTAAATAAAACTTTGAATGTCATCATTGCTTCACAGAGATTTTACAGGAAACAATAAAAAAAAGTTTATTTGCGTTAATTACAGAAGTCGTCAATGAAGAATACCTTTCATACGGACACATGGATGACATATTTGGCAATTACCTGTTTGGAAGCTAAGCTGACATTTTATTTCATGACAATTAACTATTTTTCTTTTAAATAAATCCCTGTCCGATTTATTTATAACGCTTCATAATTGTAAAACTCCTATCTTGCCGAAGTGAAAGAAATTTAGCCCCACTTGTGAAAAAAACGGCAAATGAATCCGCTACACGTGAAGATTGTGACCCATTGAAATAAAAATAGAACAACACAAGTTTATTAAAAACAATATTTCCGTAAATAACTACGTATATTTTGAAAGTTTTTCTATCAAATCTTTTAAATATTTCATAAGACACGTCTTTTTCTCGGCCCGGTGGCGGTGATATGTATTCTTTGATAAAATCAATCAACCGCGACTAATCTAAAAATAACTGATTGTTGTGACCAATCAAAAAATAATTCATCGATGTAAATATAGCTGATGAAGTTACTGCGAAACTTTATTAAAAAAAATGTTTTGTCCATTCTCGGTGAAATTATTTTAGTTTTATTTTATAATACCAGAGACTATACCAAATTTTAAATTTCTACTTTTTAAAGATCACAGTAAAATAACGATGTCAAACACCCGGCCGTTTTTAAGGTGAAATTTATATAGGAAAAGGTTAAACTTTTTATTTAGCACAGAAAGATATGCATTGGAGATAAATCTGACTATTTATTTATCAGCTGACTGGTAACTTCTATTATGTAACCCAAGTCTCGATGTATAACCGTCTAATCAAGAAGGTTGTAAAATCCCGGCACGCGCGACGTGATGCATTCAATTATTAGTCGGAAAGTTTAAAACACCTGTGGAGTGTTGTCGCTTGTTACTTCACTTTCAAAATATCGATAATAAATATTTTACACAGTTATAATTTTCACACAAAGCGGGATGCATTGCGGCAATGATGAAAGCATGGCGGTCGAAATTTATGCGTAGCGGTACCGCAATGCTTGAATAGCCTAGGGAAAACACTGCCATCGGACAAGCTTGATATGGCTTTTACTTGTCTGACCTTTTTTTTCCTCTGGTACCGGACAAGCGTTATTGTCGAGCCCTGCCCATTTGATTGCCAAATCTTCTAGGTCTTCTTGCAGTAGTTTGTGGTCTTTCTCTGTTTTTATGGTTCTGTACAGTAAGCAGTCATCAGCGAACAGCTGTAGTGATGATTTGACAGTGTCCGGGAGGTCATTTCAGGGGTGGACTTATGCACTGGCCCAAGGCCAGTAGAATTTCGATAGGGCCAGTTGAACATAAAGACTACTGGCCCTATTGGCCTTTACATTTGACTATATTTTCACTTAGATAGTATTATTAGGACAAATTTTATTTGAGTTCGGCCATTAAATGTACGCTCTAACTGGCCCTATTGGCCATACTTTTAAATTTTGTTAAGTTGACCTCTGCATTTATGTGACATAAGAAGAGAAATGGTCCAAGTTCTGTTTCTTGTGGAACTCCTGAGTCCACATTTACTTCTTCAGACTGTTCTCCCTCTGTGTCAGAAACATATTTAGCCAGTTGTTTAGTTGTCCTCAAATTCCGTATTCTCCCATTTTTGATAGTTATTTGTTATGCTGTACAGTGTCAAAAGCTTTGGAAAAATCCAGGATTGCAATGTCAGTTTATAGGCCGGTGTCGAATCCCTTCATGTCATCATGAAGTCATGTATGGCGACGATCAGTTGTGTTTCGCACGAAATAGCCAGACCTGAATCCATGGTTGAGTGATATTAATACTCTGTGCTTTTCAAAATGTTTAAGAATGTGCTTGCATAAAATGTGTTCTAGAAGTTTGAGTATATTTATAAAAAAGTTTTGTTTATTGAACCGGCTTATCATGCCCCCTTTTTTCATCTTTTTCGTGTTTATCTATACCCCATATTCAGAACTCCTGTAAAAATCTGTTTTAAATAAAACTCATCATATTATGCATTAGAAATTTTGAAATAATACACTCAGTTTTTGATTGAATGGTATATTTTACTACTTTTTCGCGATGATAAAGCAGACCTACCATCTTTGAAAATTCAGAGCTGTAAAATTTAGTTTCGTATTTATAACAAGTGTAAAGTGTGGATTTCTATCGTAATGTCGCAACACTGGTTGTATTTTTATCGTTTTTTTTTCATCCATTGTTAGTCGCAACACTAATGAAAAATGAAAAAAAAGTGTTGTACTTTTATTGATATATCTATATCCATTTGTATATATATCTTAAAAATGATGTTGTATATAGCATCTAATATATCTGAATTATTGAAATAAATATCCTTGCTAGGATTTTATTTTATAGTTGTGGTGGAATCATTTACTTATCATTTAGTCTTTTTTCATTAACCCAAGGAAATTGTATACAGTCTCCTTGATTTACCATATATGTGTACTATATCAATTACTCATGTGATTCATTTTTTTAATAATCATTCGACAATTGAAGTTATCCAAATGTGTATGATAAGATTTTGAGTCTTTTGAATAGTTATAGTACTCAAGGACGTATGTTAGTTATACGTCCTTGTAGTACTGTAGTCCTATCTATATAAGTTCATCTGAATTCAGTATTGGTGGATTGACTAATGCTTTGTAAACTTTTTATACATGTGATGTCTTAATTTGTCTAAACGACCCATCTTGTTATTGGAGAGGATTCATATAGCCTTTGCCTGTTGTCCAATTTCCTTTGTCTGATAGTAAATAAAATTGAGAATGGAAATAAAATGGGGAATGTGCCAAAGAGACAACAACCCGACCAAAGAGCAGAAAATAGCACAAGGCCACCAATGGGTCTTCAACACAGCGAGAAAATCCCGCACCCGGAGACGGGCTTCAGCTGGCCCCTAAACAAAAATGTGTGCTAGTTCAGTGAAAATGAAATATTAGAAATATTGAAATATCCATTTGATGGCACAAGTTCCCGCAAGGAAATGATTGTCAACCCGGACGAATATTGAAATAGCTTCAGTATTTATGTAAGAGATAAATTTGCCCTGGTAAAATATGTCCGGGCGGACACATATTACTAGTATAAAAAGTCCATGGTTACAGAATTTACTAGTATTTTTAGTCCGATGTTAGTAATTTATGTCCCCAGACTAATTTTGCTAGGAATTCAAGTCCATGTCATTAATATTCCTAGGTAAAAATGTCCATGTCCTTTTTTTATAGGAAAAATATTCAGTAATCAAATCATTTAAATTTAAACAATATTGGAAATTTAAATATTAAGTTTTAAAATTGTTTAAGAGAGGTACGAAAGATACCAGAGGGACAGTCAAACTCATAGATCGAAAACAAACTGACAACGCCATGGCCAAAAATAAAAAGACAAACATACAAATAATAGTACAGATGACACAACATAGAAAACTAAAGACTAAACAACACGAACCCCACCAAAAACTGGGGATGATCTCAGGTGCTCCGGAAGGGTAAGCAGATCCTGCTCCACATGTGGCACCCGTCGTGTTGCTTATGTTATTACAAATCCGTTTCATGATAGGAAATACAAGCCCGGGAATATCGTATCAATTGGGAGATATATACTCCGTATGCAGGCGCTGCTGGAATGTTGCTACATAGAAATGGAAAGTTAACAATTGGGAAGCTGAAATCATCTCTTTTGTCGTAAAGTTTTGTTTTCAACCGACCCTCATTGTCAATTTCTAGATGTAAGTCAAGATATGAGGTAGACTTAACTGTATCTGTAGTATCCTTTATCTCTAGTTCGATGGGATAGCTACGTTCAACATAGTCACCAAATTTTGTATTATCTAGTGAGAGAACACCATCTATGTAGCGGAACGTAAAGTTAAAGGATATTGCTAACTTATTATCTTTCTTCCCGAGAAGTTCCTGTATGAAGTCTGCCTCATAATAATAAAGAAACAAGTCGGCAATAAGAGGACACAATTGGTTCCCATTGGAATTCCGACAGTCTGTTGAAAAACACGTCCTCCAAACGTAACAAATATGTTGTCAATCAAGAAATCAAGCATCTTGATAATGTCAGTTTCAGAGAATTTTTTGTTTGAATCAGAGTGATTCTTTACAAAGTAGGATTTATCCCTCCCCAAGACAAGATATTTGTATCTACGTTCGCCATTCTTTTTAATGAAACAAAGTAATACCAACTCTTTCAATTTGTCTTTTAGTTTGGAATGGGGAATACTTGTGTAAAGTGTAGAAAAGTCAAATGTTTTAATACTATTGCAAGATGAGAGAGTCTTAGATTGTATGTACTCTAAAAGATCTTTGGAATCTTTTAGTATCCACATCTGGTTCACGCCACCTCTAGAATAGGCAGTTTCACAATAACTTTGGAGCCCGGCTTTGATTGCTGATAAAATAGATGTTAATAATTTAGAAAGAGGTTTCATGGAGCACTTGGAAGACCCAGCAATATACCGTTGTTTGTAAGGACACTTATTACTAGTAGTTTAGGTACCCAATACAGTGATGGAAGATCCAGTTCTTCATCTTTGGTTGAAATTCCAAAGGAACATAGAACAGACCTATGATTATCCAGGATTTCCTCTTTGGTAAGTGTCGTGAGGGTATATGTTGAGTTTCCAAGTGAATTGTCAATACCTAATTCATTTATCAAGCAGTTTATGTAATGATATTTACACACAAAAACGATGTTGTTTGGGGCTTTATCTGCGGGGACAACAACATATTTGTCATGGAGGTAGGACAAGTGTTTTGCAATATTTGGGTCTTTAAAAATTGACGTAGCGTGGGTATTGATAGACCCATTTAGTTTCTTAATTCGGATTTGTATCAACGACCTCACAGCCTTAATCCATTCGGAAAGAGTATCTACGTCTTCTTTCTCGCGTTTAGCCCATTGCCTGGCATAATCCTCGACTGAATCCATCAGTATTTTGAAGTTATATTTCCAATTGATGGATTTAGACTCACGATATTTCGGACCTTTGGATACCAAATTTCGCAGGGAAGTGTTATTGACAATGTTGAGGTCTCCGGTAATAATGTGACCAGCCGGATTATATGTGAATTGGGAACTAGCACAGGTGCAATCAGGAGGTTAAGACTTGAAGTCGTCAATGTTGAGATCCTGCAAAACGTGTTTGTAATTGAAATTTTTAGTTTCAACTGTTTTGGTATAGTATAAGAAATTATTGGTACAGACTGATCTTTAAAATAAGGTGGTATTTTCGACTGAACTAATTTATGATGAAGGATATTGCCTAAGTTGACGCCATCGAGACCTTTGTTGGCAAAGGAAAATTTAAGAAAAGATCTTTTCTCTTTTCTATCTTTTCCAATGCGAACTGGTTTGAAAAGTCTGTGACTTGCAATATCCGAAATGATAGCTGTAAGTTTGTATTGGTTTGAATGAGGGTTTGTAACAGTGGTTTCCAAACATAAATTGAACAGAGAATGAAGTTTTGAAAGGGGTAATTGATAAAGTTTCGTGCGAATGTGATGAATACCTAACGGCTTTTGTATAAATGGCAGCAAGTCATTAATAGAGACATCATGCAAAGTAGGTGATGTATAATGACGATGACCATGAGGAGTAGAGTTGAAAATATTCATCATACAGTTAAGTCTACCTCATATCTTGACTTACATTCACCGAGCTACAGGAAGGACTAGATAGAATACCTATACCATCAATTTTGTCATTGCAACCATATGGTTTCGCAGTTCCCAATTGTCCTCTTTTTGTCTACGGAGAGGCGTTGCAAGTTGAGGATTGTTAGTCTTGTGGTATATTAATTCGATAAAACGAACTGTCATAGAAACGATGGAATGATCAGGCTGATTAAAATGCTGGTACAGAATGTCGTTTGCATTGAGGTTGATATCTGATCTATGGCCGCACATACGTTTGTTTAGCCTTCCTTTCGTTTCACCGACGTAAAACAAACCGCAAAGGTTACACTCTAATCCGTAGACGACATTTATAGATTTACATTTCAGATCATCGTAACTTCTAGTAAAATAAGACGTTTTAGTTAAATTGCTAGTGAATTGAGCATCTGTTATTAATATTTCACAAGTTTTGCAGCCATTTGTTCCACATTTCGAAATGAGACAGTGTTGTTCAGAGTCATCAAGATCCAAAATGTCTTTAAGGAGAACTGAACATGGCTGTGTATGTGTACTATTGCTATTGTCACTAGTATGATGATCTGAATGAGTCATGTTTGGGATATTTGTCATGTCTGGTGATGAGGGGACACCTGCCTTATCAGACGACACCGTGTCGTGTATTTATATTTTAAATAAAAATCATGTCACCTGACTAATTTTCCTAGGAAATCATGTCCATGTCATTAATATTCCTTGGTAAAAATGTCCATGTCCTTTATTTTAAAAGGTAAATATAAATGTTATGTTTTAATATTGTTTAAGAGTTATGTATCGATTTTTTTGATATAATGTTTGTCCCCAGACCAATTTTCCTAGGAAATCATGTTCATGTCATTCATATTCCTAGGTAAAAACGTCCATGCCATTTATTTTAAAAGGAAAATTTTAATGAAACAAATTATTTACATGTTAACAATGGAAATTCAATTTTTATGTTTTAATATTGTTTAAGAGTTGTGCATTAATATTTTAATAAAATTCATGTCCCCAGACTAATTTTCCTAGGAAATCATGTCCATGTCATAAATATTCCTAGGTAAAAACGTCCATTCCCTTTATTTTGAATGTTAAATTTAAATGTTATGTTTTAATATTGTTTTAGAGTTGTGTATTAATATTTTAATAGAATTTATGTCCCCAGACTAATTTTCCTAAGACATCATGTCCATGTCATTAACATGCCTAGGTTATAACGTCCGGCCATGTCCTTTTATTTTAATAGGAAAAATTAATGAAACTTTCCAATCTTAACTAATATTTTTTTTTATTTTCAATAATTTTTAAAATATAATAAAAATTACAAGAAAAACAAGTCTTAGGGCAATTTTTCCTAGGAAAATAAGTTCCAGACATATTTTACTAGCTATGGACTTATTTTCCTAGGAAAATTTGTCCTGGGACATATTTTCCTAGGAAAAATTGTTCTAAGACTTGTTTTTCTAGTAATTTTTATTATATTTTAAAAATTATTGAAAATAAAAAACAAATATGAGAATCATCCTAAGGGAGCTACCATTTGATTTTTATGGGGGGCTAGGATGAAAAATGTTGACCTGCATTTTTTTTTAGTTGTAATCTCTGTCCTGCCTTTTTATTTTTTACTCTATTCGGTCCTGCCTTTTTTTTTTGTAAAGTTTATCCTGACTTTTTGTCATCCTGTCTTTTTTTTGCAACTGTCTCATCCTGCCTTTTTTTTTTAACTCAAAACTCCTGTCCTCTGCCTATTTTTTTCAAATTTCATCCTAGCCCCCCTTAAAAATCAAATGGTAGCTCCCTAAGTTTAAACATATTTTATTTGCAAACTGATGTCGCAAAAAGAATAGACACATGTTAAAATTTCCCTTTTAATGCATCATTATATATGAGTTATTTGTATTATATAGAGATTTCTTACACATTTTTGCGTGTTTGACAATTATCGTGTAAACTATAAGCTGGGACTAAAACAATATCTAAATGAAGTCCGTAGACAGAAATTGTCAATCGACTCCTCGTGTTTACCTCATTTATTCGTCTTTGTCTATGGAATTGTCTTGTAATAAAAAAACTGTAAACAGTAAAAATGATCAGCAGGTTTAAGATCTAAAATTCAGTGAATGAACATAACCGTATACGTAGATCGACTCCTTATAAGATTTACTGCCCCAAAATGACATTTTTTACAAACCGTTTAGTTTTTTTTTGCAACGATCTTGAAAGCTTCAGTTAATATAAATACTGTAAAGGACAAACACTATCAGCGAGAATATTAAAATTTGTCCACAATTTTACTTAGTGTGTGACGGCTGTCACTTTTGCTTATAAGTAGATTTAATTTTTAACTCAGTGGATTTTTTTTGCCAGCTATAGAGAGCGATTCAGGCTCCTGGGAAACTATCAGCCTTTTATTCTTCTGCCTTTTAATTACTTGTTAAAAATCGATAGAGAATTAAGATGGATTTGCACTTACATTTCAAATAAGTAAACAGAAAATAACAAACCACTGGCGGATCCAGAGGAAACTGGTGTTAGGGGAAGTATATTATCGAAATAAGCAAGCTGTTTTCTGCTGTTTGGTCGGGTTGTTGTCTCTTTGACACATTCCCCATTTCCAGTCTTAATTTTATAAAACACTATTTTGATTATCGACGTGAACAAACGTAACTTTTTTTTACCTATATCGCAATAATTACTTTTCTATTCTCGACTCGCCGGTTGCCACTCTATTCAAAATGGAGGGTATCGTGCACATTTCGAAAATAAATTAGAAATAAATAAAAGAGTAAGTAAAACGCCCATATCTAGGATTAAATACAAAATCCAAGTACTCGCAAAGTGTTTTGTGTACGTCCCGACCGACAAAGCAGCCAACAATATGGTGGTGGTATGGCGTAAATACTACACGGAAGCCCTTAAGAATGAAATAATACATTCAACTACGCTCAAGGCCGTACGCTCCACAGAGAGTCAAATAGTAAATTATCATGGCACTACCATATAGCTCAGCTTAAGGGCCCATCTGAACATTGGAAGGTCCCCACTATGTATTGGTTACCTAAACTACACAAAAAACCCGTAAAATATCGTTTCATCTCGGCCTCTAGTAAATGTTCTACTTCTAATCTGTCAGTGCTTTTAACGAGTTCCTTAACAACTACCAAAGAACTTATAATTAACTTTTGTAATAAAAAATATGAAAATAGTAGAATTAAATATTTTTGGAGTGTAAAAAAATCTATGGATGTTTTAGATAAGATACGTGCTTTTGATGGTTCTTTTGATTCGGTTGACAGTTTTGGACTTTCCACTCTTCATACTACACTTCCTGACAATCTTGTCAAACAAAAGTTTTCCTATTTAACAAAATGGTCGTTCGATAAATCTGGTTGCAAATTTATTTGCTGCAACTCATATAAAGCCTTATCTTAAACGAGGAAGGTAAATATGCCAGATATACTTACTGGAGGTGTGATGAGATGATTAAAGTCATTCATTATCGCCTTGGCAACATTTATGTACGTTTCGGCAATAAAGTTTATCGACAGGTTGTAGGTATTCCTGTGGGCACCAATTGTGCCCCTTTAACATGTTTAATAGCAGACTTGTTCCTGTACTGTTAAGGATCACAGTTTATAGCCAAACTCAGTAAAGACCCGTCTAAATTCCATTTAATTGATAAATTCAACAAGTGCCGTTATCTTGTTGAAATTTTTTCGTTAATAATCAAGAATTCTCTAAATATACTGCCGAAATTTACCCACAGGAACTTTACCTTAATTAAATCAGATATCAACAGCAATAAGTCTCCTTTCCTAGATTTTCAGTTTTACACCAGAAACTTTACACAAAAATTTACGACTAAATGGCTGATGTTTCTTTCCCTATTGTTATTTTTCCTTTTTTGGACGGTGATGTTCCTCTGGCACCGTCTTATGGTGTTTATATATCCCAACTCGTTCGCTATGCCCGTATCTGTGTTTTGATTTCAATGAGCGTAATCTATATATAACTGGTAAATTATTAAGTCAGGGATTTCGTTACCACAAATTACTTAAAACCTTTACTAAAATTCGTCCATAGATTTCATGCTTTAAGTAAAATATTGCCAGGCTTTTAAAAGTTGATCATTCAACAATTAAATATTTATGTTTAATTTGTATTAAAGTTTATATTAACCTGGAAACACTGTTTAGACAACTTTGAATTTTAAAACAATAAATAAGTCCATATTAATAGACTACTGGTGGACTATCAGTACTTTTGCTTTGACATAAGATATCATTGATAAGTTAATTTTCGGTAAATTTGCTGTATATTAAAAGCTGAATAATTCAAACCCGACTGAATAGCCGGTCATCTGGTATAGATGGTCTTAGGCATAACTGGCACAACTTTTCGGAATTTTCGGTTTTCAAAAATCTAATTAAAATATAGATCTCTTATTTCGTTATCCTTATATATACGAGCACGCGAGTTAAGATTGCTCTGCATTTTTATCCGAGATTGAGTTTTTTAAGCTCTACAACTTCGTATTTGATTTGTCCTTTCAGTTGTTTTAATTAGAGCGCCACTGATGAGTCTTAGGTAGACGAAACTCAACTGGCGTACACAATTATAAGCTTGGTATCTTCCATGAGTTATAACAACCACTGGGTCGATGCCACAGTTGGTGGACGTTTCGTTCCCCGGGTATCACTAGCCCAGTAGTTAGCACTTTAGCGTTAACATGAAATATCATTGATCTGTGAATTTTCTTTAAACTGACTGTATATAAAATGTTGAACTATTCGAAAGCACTAAGGGTTTTCTACTCTCAGGTATAGATTGCTTTAGCCTGATATGGCACAACTTTTCGGAATTTTCGGGTTTTAAAGCTCTACAAGTTCGTACTTGATTTGGCCTGCAAACCGTTTTAATTCAGGCGAACGCCAATGATGAGTCTTATGTAGACTAAATGCGCGTCTGTCGTCGAAATTATTAGCCAGCTGGTATCTTTGATTAGTTTGCTTATATCCCGATAGCATCATCAATCTAATAAGTGTTTCATTATTGACATTTTCTAAACGAGAAATTATGATTGATTCTAGATGCTAATTCTTAAATTCGTTTTGTTCTACTTTTGGATTTCTGTATGGTGGCGTGTGAACTGTAAGTTTGTCTTCTCGGTTGTTTTTCCTTTGCTTATCGGCCATGCACGTGTTTTCTGTCTTTTGTCGTTATTTTTACCTCTTTAGAAACTTCTGTTTTGCAACTCTTCATTCACTATTGACCTTTTGTTTTGTTTAATTGCTTCCAAAATGTTTGGTATCGATCGCACGATCTGAAATCGGTATCATATGTTTGTTATCAATTCATGTTGAAAAAATCCTGTCTTGTGGCGTCAAGTCTGCATATCTCATCTGAGAAGACTCTTTAAAGTCAGTGCTTTTTTTAAAGAAAAAATTCCAATCAATTTTGACCTCCTGTTGTTACTGAAAAAGCCGGGCATCAGACATATCTTTTTAAACTGGATACTCTAAGGATGATTAAATACAAGTTTTGTCCCAATTGGCCTATCAGTTTAGATATTTCTTTCTTAAATTAAACGGACGACAGACGATGGGCGACGAAGGACGACGGACATTTAGTGATGGCATTAGTCATTATTGGCCAGGTGTTCTGAACATCAATCCGATTAAAATATAGATGCCGACTTCGACGCAAGTTACGATAGATCTATATTTTGATTAGATTGACCATAAATATAATAGATATGGCTATTATATCTATGGAGTGACTTAACATTAGTGTACACCAAGTGAAGAAACTAATTTATAGAGTTCTTCGCTGCGTGTCGGATATCATCATGATGATTCTTCTGAGCTGGGAATAATAGATAAATGTATTATACCGTGTTCACACTATGGTATAAATCTGCTACGGGTCTGACCCGGGATTAGTTAACCCGAATTAATTACCCCAGTTCAAACTTAATAAAAAATTAACCCACTTAGAGATTTTCCCTCCAAACAAAAATACACATGTGCCAGCGAAAATATAATATTTTAATCTACCACTACTTAGTTAAACCAAACTAAATGATTTTGTTGTAAATGAACTTATCACTTAACGCTATATATAATTTCGTACGTGCTTAGCTCTTTTCAGGATTAACCCACCAGGAACACTCAATAATAAAAGAATTGAAATTGAAAGCCAAGGATGTAAAAGTCCTGAAAATTAAATTTTGGAGCTATATATATATGGCCAACCCAAATAGAGTAGCCAAATTTATCTTAGGTCATTTTTGACCGATGGAGTTGTAACCTAAATTATTAATTTATCAAAGAAGAATTTTAGATAAAAAAAAAGCTATAAATCATGTCAGTACCGAAGGACTGACTACTTAGCCGATGATACCTTCGGAGAATAATGTAACATGTCAAAAATTACATTATTTATTTTTGAGTTATCTCTCTTTGTGTGGAGTTCAGTAAATGAAGTGAAATTTTGAAATAAGATCAAGTTGGAAAAAAAGAAAACATCATTTTTATAATAGCATTTATATATTTTATCAAAGTATATTTATAATACATTTTGATCATTTTGTCCAATTATAAGTTGAAGGTATTTCAAAATATTATTTACTTCATTCAAGGTAAAAACTGTTCATTATATTATAAAAATAAGAAGATGTGGTATGATTGCCAATGAGACAACTCTCCACAAGAGACCAAGACACAGAAGTTAACAACTATAGGTCACCGTACAGCCTTCAATAATGGATAAAACCTATACCGCATAGTCAGCTATAAAAGGCATTGTATGTATTTCACTATTGATATATAACTGATCGACAGGTGTAGTTGTGTCTCAGTTTTGTGAACAAGAATATATGAAGATTTAAGGTTGGTGTATTTTTTAAATATATATTATGATTTTCAATATTGATATAAGAAGATGTGGCATGAGTGCCAATCAGACAACTCTCCATCCAAGTCACAATTTGTAAAAGTAAAACATTATAGGTCAAAGTACGGCCTTAAACACGTAGCCTTGGCTCGCACAGAACAGCAAGCTATAAAGGGCCCCAAAAATGTGACTGTTTTAAATAAAAGGTTCTACAAAATACCAAAGGATGTTATTTTGCCATGAAATTGTCTGCCATTTCCTTATTTAGGGTATGTATAGTGAATTGCAATTGTGTGCCCTTGATTGAAATTATGTTTGTTTAGTTAATTTTTGATATTTCTAATTGAAACATTATTGATTATCCATGAACAAATGTTGATTACTTTGAAGACTTTCTATTATTTCAAACTATGATCGAGAAAAGTTAAGAATTGTGTGTAATATTTAGAAAGGGAAATAATCATGTTATTATAGCTTTTATATACTTGTATCTATGTAAAGATAACTAAATGTTTCTGATGTATTTATTTGATATTTGGATAAGCAATCTTTATTCCAAGCTAAAGAATATTGAATTTAGGATCTGCATTTCAATAGACTTATGTTATGTGTTTTTTTAATTTTTCTTCAAACCATATATTTGTGCTTTCGTAAGCCGGATTATCAGTTTCTGAGGTTACACTAACATTCCACCTGCAGTGATATCAATCCAGTAGTAGTTAATAAAAAGAACAGTTTATTTAATTTCGTGTGTCCGAGGTGCTTTTCTGGATAGACCTTCATCAGGAACTGCACATGATTGTAGATGAGACCTGTTTTGTTTATCGTTGAAGACCTTCCAGATGACAGCGCTGATTTTTTGGTTTACTGATTTTTCATGTAAAAAGTATTCAAGGCCCTAAGGTTTTTCCACCAACAGGCAAAGAAAGTCTTAGTCATATTTGTTATAACTTTCCAGAATTTTTGGTTTTTAATGCTCAACTTTGTCTTTGTCTTTAATTTGGCCTTTTAACTGTTTTGATTCAAGCACCAACTGATCAAAATTTTTTATTACTGCACGATTAAACTAATATTGGTTTGAAATAAAAGGCAACATTTAAATTAGAAATGTTAAACAAATATAGTTTTAATACCCTGTTACCTGAACAGCATATATTTTAGCATTTCATTACTTCCTTTAACCTTCTCACATCCTACGAGTAAAACATTGCTTTTGTCAGGCTGAATATGCAGTGATAAAGATTTGTATCTTCTGAGTTGTTTGAGATCAATCAAATGAACCATGAGTGAAGGTACATGGCTAAACAATCTCCATGGAATGAGATGTGCCAATGTTAATACAACTGCATACCAAATACCATTGACTTAACATTAGCAGTTCATCTTAAACTGATCTAATCACAAACTAATACATGTAAACTAAGCAAAAGTTTCAAAGTAAATAGACCATGACTGAGGGGGCGGGGCGAAATATTCTCCATGGAAATGAGATGTGCTATTGCTTATACAACTGAACACCAATTAACATTGGCCTACCACTAATGGTTCCCCTTGAACTGACCTAATCACAAACTAATACATGTAAACTTAGCAAAATTTTCAAAAGTCTATAGACCATGACTTAGGGGGCGAAGCCAAATAATCTCAATGGAAATGAGATATGCCAATGCTTATACAACTGCATACCAAATATCATTGACCTACCACTAGTAGTTCCCCATAAATTGGCCTTATCACAAACTAATACATGTAAACTATGAAAAGTTTCAAAGTCAATAGACCTTGACTGAGGGGGCGGGGCCAAATAATCTCCATGGTAATAAGATGTGCCAATGCTAATACAACTGCATACCAAATATCATTGACCTACCACTAGTGGTTCACCATGAACTAGACCTAATCACAAACTAATACATTGTTGACACCGCCACCATCGCCGCCACCGACGCAGGAAACAGCATACCTATGTCTCGCTTTTTGTCAAGGCGAGACAAAAATGTTCCTCAATTCAAATACAGTTCAAACTTAAAGTATTGAAGTATAACAAACTAGTATTCAAATCAAATAAATTAACTGGAAATAATAAAAAGAAACAGAAAAGCAAAAAGAAAACAGTGTACATTTTTCAGTATACAAATGTATAACTTCTCCATTTTATTAATTTTGTGTTCTGACAATTGCACTTCATTGCACTACAAGTAATATTAATTATTTTAAAATGTGAATTCAGAAACTAATGTAGTTAAAACTTACATTTAAATGTTGGCTACTATAACTCGATCATCACATGTACAGGAATTGATTTAATTAATCTCCCAGTATTATAGGTGGCAGATTTTCAATAATAAATGTATCTATCGATAACACTAATGATACCAAATTTTCTGCACCAGATGAAAATTTTGACAATTAATGTCTCTTCAGTGATGCTTGTGGCCAAAATATTTGAAAATCCAAATCTCATTCAAAATTCTGAATTCACACTATTTGCTCTTTATACACATTTGTTTGACTGGGCTGAATTGCCTCTATATGCTAGAATATGTCATAAATATATGCATTCTACCAAAGCTAATTTCAAAACATCTGTTTAAGTAAAAATTTTGAATTAACTATGTCAGATTAAAATATGAAAATTTAACTGAAAAATAAGGGAGACACTAAAAGTTTAAAACACAAGAACCTAAAAAACTTAAGGCAAGCACTCAATTATTGTCTCAAGATTATCTGTAAATTCATTTCCCTAACTGTTGTATCATAACATGATGCACAAGATATTTTACAAATATGCAACAGATCATATGAACATATCAGTGTCCATATAATGCTTTGAAGTTATATAGTTATAAAGCACAGAAAGGGAAACGTTAACACTACTGAAATAGTTTTCTGCAATTAAAAGACTAGCCAGCAGTATAAGGATTTCAGAAGACTTGAAAGTCTTCTTTCCAAGTAAAATCCTCTTTTTACAAAAAAAATCAGATCTAAAGGTAACAACGAAAACAATTTATTACCTTGAATTATGTGGGTGTATATTATGTAGGTATACATTACTAATATTACAACATTAAAACAAAAACATGCACAGCATGTTATACATTTGAGTCTTGCTAATATCACAGCTTGGCAATAATAATAAAACAACCCTTCATAAATAAAAATTAATAATTAATTGACTTTTAAATATCAGGACAATTTGTTCTAACCATATTCTGGATATGTAAATATAATCTTGATTCAAATGAAAAAGAAAACACATCAAAGATATTCCGGCTTATAATTTTGTATGCCAGACGCACGATTTGTTTACAAAACTCATCAGTGACACTCTAAAACGTTAAAAGGCAAAATAAAGTATGAAGTTGAAGTACATTGAGGACCCCAAGTTCCAAAATATTTTGCCAAATACAGCTTAAGCAATTTAGAAAATCCTTAGTTTTTCAAACAATTCAGTTTTGTAAAAGTTCATATTTAATATATATCATATCAATGATATTTCATAGGTACCAGTCGTTCATCTTTAGATTAAATTTAAACCTAGTGTTAAAAATTCTTGCCATGGGTTAAAAGTGTAACCCTTTCATATACCATGGTGTGGTTAAATTCAACTCTTGATAAAACCTTGGTTAAATGATTCATATTTAACCAAGCTCCACATTTGATTTAAATTTTAACCAAGGAATACTGATGTTTAAATGATTGAATCCAGTGGCGGATCCAGAACTTTTCATAAGGGGGGCCGCTCCAGTCATGCTTCAGTGATTCCCTATATAATCAACCAAATTTTTCCCACAAAAGGGGGGACCCGGGCCCCTCAGGGATCCGCCTATGTTAACCGTTTATAAATTTTGTGAATCCGAAGCATTGTTCAGATTTTCGTCAGGAATTCTCAAACTCCAAAAAATTAAAGGCAGAGGATGTATAAATTCCTGGATACCTAAGGAGGTTTATGACCAAATAGTCCTACTATACTTCACTAATCATTAAGGGTGCCAAATGATAAGGGCATTTCAAGTTTTAAATGACCTACCCTTCGTTTTCTGTGAACATCAGAAACCAGACCTGCCAACTTTCCAGCTTAAAGGGGGACATCCCCCATGATAGATGTTGACCTGTCCCTTATAAAGCTCAATTATTTAGACAAAACGCTTTAAAAAAGACATTCAGAGGAGTACAAAATACATTTAAACACACATTTACTCAATCAATGTTCTACCTAGTACACTAATGACATGTATAGGTATGTATTAGGTCCTCTTTTAAAAAGCTTAAAAACCCCCATGGAGATTTTGAAAAGTTAGCAGGTATGAAAAACAAAGAACTAATTATGTTTTACAGTCCTTTTCACTTCAAGGTTTAGGTTCATACCAAAACATTGTCAGGATTATCAGATCAAGATCTATTAACTATTACCTTCTATGTCCATATAAAACTTCTGCAGCCAAATTGAGCATGTTTAGTAAGCTAGTATATTAACTTTGATCTAGTACAGGTCAACAATCAATGCTCCAATTCAAAGTGAAAAGATTCTCTTTCCTCTGACAAATGTAGTTGTGCTGAATTATGATTATAAAGCTTAATAACTGATTCCTGAATAAAAGTAATCATATTCATCCACCAAAACATTTTTCTAGAGTTAGGGAAAGTGTTGATAATCATATATTTGGGAAAAAAGAACATTCATTGAAAATTTAACCAAGGATTACATAGGTTTAGAAGAAGTTGAAAAACTAAATGTTAACCCTTGGTCAAGAACAAATCAGTCTATAGCTAAGGGAATGGCCAATCTTATTTTAATATTCTGGGGAACAACTTGGGAAAATGTTCCCCTCCCCCTAAAAAAATTAAAACACCCAAAAAAAAAACAAAACAAAACAATAAAAACCCTAAAAACAGTATTTTGTCACCAGGTAAAATAATGCAAAACTGGTAAACAACAGCATGATTCCTGCACTATGTATGTCACGAGACTAGATAGTAATTAGGTGTCGGTAAGGCACTTACAGTTTTGTCAGTGATTTTTTCATAAAACAAATAGTTTTGTTTTTCCAATCATGTACTTTATTATCTTGCTTTAAAATACTTCCTAAAATAATATTTAAATGTTCGAGAATTGGCTAATCCTATTAGTCCTAATATTAATATATAAAGGAACATCATAACAGCAAACTTATGTTGATGTAACCATGACACCCAGCAACTTGTCAATGACCTGGAAAACAAAATAAAATTTCTGATTATCAATGAAATAAATATGTTATTAGGCTTTCTATTTTAGAAAGGCCAAATCAATTTTTTTTTATCTCAAAGACAACAATATAGAATTGATATCTTCTATTTGTAATATTGTGACTTAACCTTTACTATTGGAAGAGAATACGGTTCTTGCTCTTTCCGTGACAAAGCACTGAATCATGTACACTAAAGACTTCATGATTCAAGTTGTGAGACATGGGCTTTCAACTATTACTGAAGGTATTTTAGGGAATTGTCAGAACCACTTAAATCCTTAATTTGAAACCACAAAAATAAATGAACCCACAGTATAATTGTAGCGTTATTGCCTTTTGTTACTGTCTTTATGTTGTAAGACACTGTTCTTACAAATAAAGTCACATATTTTGTAGTCTCTCAAATAACTGTACAACACTGTCTTAACACATGTCAACTTTGTAGTCACTCAAAAAAATCATTAAATCTGAAATGATCCAAATATTTTAACAAGCTTATTCTTCTTACAGAACTAGTTATTAATTTGTGTATCAATGTCAAACATATCAAATTTGCTGTCCTTGAAACACCTCTCTAGACTAACTATGATCATCAACAACCAGTTAAAAGTTTAACTTTTGCTAAAAAAAATATAACGTATCTGGAATTCCATCATGTTTGATATACATAAATGTAGCCACATTTAACCTGTAGTGAAGTGAGGTTATATCATTTGTTGGCTTTTCATAGACTTGAACATTTTTAACCAATTAAAGCCTTTCCTGGATTGCTTTAGAAGAAACTATAACTCTGTATTTGTAGATAATATTAACAAACCTGGAGGGGGAAGATTTCTGTGCATAAACCAGTAAATATTTGATGCGGATCACTTCATTGTTTTGTACAACATAATATTTGTCTGGAACTTCTCCAGCCATGCTTCCTGTAGCCCTTGATCTGTTCTGATTATCATCTACAGTAAAGACAAACATGATCTTTAAATAAAATTTATAAGTATCAGGAAATGATTTTTTTAGGTTGATCATACTGAATTTCACTCCATTCAATAAAAAAATATAATCACAAGTCAACCCCTTTGAGGTTGGGCAATACAGTTTTTATGTACAATCTTTGCTAGCCAAGGATTACGATCTGACCCACTCCTCTTCACTCTTGGCAGATTGAGTCAGAAATTGCGATCCAAGAGGTAATGATTTCCATTGGTAGCAGTTATAACTAGCTGCATCCAATCAAAAACGTATTTAAGATGATCACTTGTAAAAGTAGAAAAGGTAAATAAACAATTGCCACGTGCATTACCTTAAAAACAGGACGATATTGAGTGACACTTTTGAAGTTCTTAATCAACTAAATGAAGTTCTTGGTTTAGTTCCTCATGCAAATGTTGGAATGTCAGTGTACATATGCGGCTTCTGCTTTAGGAAATTTGTAAAGGCTGGACACCGTTATTTTTACACCTTTGAACTAATGAGTACAAGTGCTGTCATTGGTCAATTATGACGTAGTCAGAGGGTCGTGACTTCTATCTGTCGCTAGATTGCACTACGATATATGCACATATACCGGTACTGTCTTTATCTGCAAAGACTGTGACCCGTAAATGATCAACTTGACATCGTTAATTCTAAACCTCCTTCCATGAATCAGGCCGTGTTCACACCAAACGTTGCTTACTGTAAATGTGTTTACAATAAGTTTCATGTAATGAACAAAGGTTTCACAACAAATTTGTTCTTATCTGTACATTGGTTTTAATTACCTGTACAGGAGAATTGTTCACACCAATAAATGTACACGTAATTTACCAATTTATAGTTAAATAAAAGAACAGAGTTCCAATGTCCCCCTCGTTAAACATATTTTATCTATCCAAGGTACAAGGGCAATAACTAAAAAATGCACTTTTTTTGTTGATCTTTAGAAGATTTTATTAATATCTTAGAGAAATAAAGGCTTTTGAGCAATGCATGTGATTTCCGTTATTATTAATATTTCCAAGAGGCATAACTCATTAAAAATATTTGATCAGAATTTATTTTCGAAAGTGTCAAAGACATTGCTGATATAAACCTATGATATAAGTTTCATAAAATTCTAGCAAGAATTGAACACATGAGAGTGCTAACAATGCAATTTTCCATATAATCAATATTTCCAAGGGCCATAACTCTTTTAAAAATAATTGACCGGAACAGATTTTTGAACTCATTAAAGACATTGATGATAAGTTCATAAAAATCTGGCAAAAATTGTACACATTAGAGCGCTCATAAGGTAATTTTCCAGTAATTAATATTTTCAAGGGCATAACTCTTTTAAAAATTATTGATCGGCACTGATTTTTGAACTCATCAAAGACATTGATGATAATTTCATAAAAATCTGGCAAGAATTGTCCACTTGAGAGTGCTAACAATGCAATTTTTCATACAATTAGTGTTTCCAAGGGACAGAACTCTTTAAAAAATAATTGATTGGCACTGATTTTCAAACTCGTTCAAGACATTGCTGATATAAACCTATGATTTAAGTTTCATAAAAATCAGGCAAGAATTGAACACATGAGAGCGCTAACGATGCGTTTTCCATATAATTAATGTTTCCAAGGGCATAACTCTTTTAAAAATAATTGATCAGCACTGATTTTCCAAATGCTCTATTGATTTGGAGAACTTTGAGAGTTCTAAAGATGTCATGATTACTCAGGCTAAAGCAGCATCACAATAAACAAAAAGAAGGATTTTGAAATGATTGATTGATTGATTGTTGGTTGATTAACATCCAGTGGCAAATATTTCATACATGTTCAGGACGAGAACAAATTCAAATTCGCAATAAATACAATAGATAGGTCCTGTAAAAGAAGCCTTCCAGGATGAAGATTAGGGACATTCGGACAGCCAGTGGAAAATATGAGTATATTGGATAGTGACAACAATTTTGCCTAGCAGCAGGCCACCTACGGACCCATCAAATGAATATTTTGTCCTACAAAATGCAGGACTTTACAAGAAATAGATGTGACAATAAACAAGCCGTACTATCAACAGGTGTAAAATGAATATTCCATCAGCAAAAAATCCCCCTCCCACTGAAAATCAAACCATGTTTTTAACTTAGCAATTTTTTAGTTTTTTTCATTTAGATAGGTAAATAACTTAATTCATGATATTATCATAATCATTTTTATACAATATATGTAACTTCCATAAATATTCATAATAAAATACACCTTCCAAATATCTAGTTTATGTACACTTTACCCACACACGGCCTACATTGACTATTGACTGCATGTAGTCAAAACCTGATTTAAACTACATGTAAACATTGATGTTTATCAATGGGAACATAATAGAGTTTAGTTTAAGTGTCAAGTACACCCATAGCACACTGAGTTTAACTCAATGTAAACATGGCCTCAATGATATTGCAGTGTAGTGAAAATTTTAAGGTTTTTGTTCTTGAATAAAAAATTACCTGTTTTTGTTTGACATTTAACGGCTGAATCATCAATCATCTCACACAAGGCCACACAGCTGATTTTTTTCCCTAGGGTACTGTGATCCCAACCTAAACCCATAGGACTGTAATGCAAAGACACAGACAATTCACTGGATAGATATGTTCCTTCACCAAATACAGAAATCTAGAAAAACATAGAAAAACTATGGACATTTTATGTTTCATATTTATATAAAGTACTTTCAACTTTTTTACATTTTAAACAAAACTATATACAATGTACGTTAAGACTATCAAACTTTTATTTGAAGTTAAATTTGTACAATGTTGTATAACCTTTGTCTCATCTGAAGTAACATTGATCTTTAGCCTTATTGATCATGTACTCCAAATTGTGATATCTCACATGATAAAACATGCATGTTATTACATTCATATATCTATATTTAATACAACTCAACAACAAATGCAAGTGATCATAATTAAAATAGGGAGGGTAGAGATCTAAAAAACATGTTTTGTCTGCCACATTTTTATGTACATTTGGAGAATTTGTTATTGATGGCATATATTTGATTGTTTCTTTATTATTTATGCATATCTCTTTCAGACTCTGGAAGATTTAATGTTTGACATTTTGTATAGATAAAATATACGCCTTTTTATTGTTGTCCTCTAGAAGTGTTTTTAAGTCATTGGGTTGATGTTTGATTGACATATAATCCGCATCTCCTTTTATTGACATTCATTATTCTGAACACGTTGATATTCAAGTTTCGGTAATCATTTATGGGCATAAGACACAGTAGAAAGAGCATATAATAATGCATCTAAAATTAATGTGTTGTTTTCGCAACATTGATAATGATAAGCATACAAAACTCGCTGAAAAATCACTAATGTCATCAAATCAATTACAGAAAACAAACATGTACAAAAATAAGGAGATGTGGTATGATTGCCAATGAGACAACTATCCATCAAAGTTTTCAAATGAAGTGGATGTAAGAAATTATAGGCAATGGTACGGCCTTCAACAATGAGAAAAACCCATACCGTATAGTCGGCCATAAAAGTCCCTGACATGAAAAATATGAAACAATTCAATTTAGAAAACCAACTGCCTAATTTATAACTAAACAATTTGTGAAAAACAAATATGAAAGATATGAACCAACGACAACCACTGAACTACAGGCTCCAGACTTTGCACAGGAACATGCAGAATGTACTAAACTTACAAATGTAGTATATTAAAGCATGTAAAATCTACTGAGGGAGCATAACATTCCATGGAAATGAAGATTGTTTACATTTCTATCCTCAATAAATTAATGCATTTCGATGAATGGTGATGTTGCATTAAGAATACACTGCAACATAATTTAGCACCAACAAAGGGAAATGGGATCTCCAGCATTTAAAAAAATGGTTTTTCTGTTGCTAGCTTAATAAAATGCTCCGCTGGGGCGCAGCTTGATACGACCGCAGAGGTCGAAACCCTGAACAGTTGGGGCAAGTATGGACACAACATTCAAGCTTGATACAGCACTGAATTTGGATTGTAAGAACTTAAAATTTTTTAATTTACCTATTCAAACCATATCATTATTATTTGCTTTTATATATAAATCAGAAATAACCAATTTAAAATGGAAAATTTTTTAAAGAAAAAAGAAGGAAAAAAAAATCCCCCCCAATTTTTTGAACCCCCTTATGATTCAACATCCCCAATCTCAATCCCAGCTTTCCCTTTGTGGTATGGTACCTTGCAGTACAATTTCAGAGAGATCCATACATTTGAACACAAGTTATTGTCTGGAAACTAGAAAAATGCTTATTTTTGGCCCCTTATTCCTAAACTTTTTGGGCAATTACCCCCAAACTCAATACCAGCTTTCCCTTTGTGATATGGAACCTTGTAGTACAATTTCATAAAGATCCATACACTTACACACAAGTTATTGTCATGAAACTAGAAAAATGCTTGTTTTTTGCCCCTTTTTGGCCCCTAATTCCTAAAATTTGAAGCAATTATCCCCAAAATCAATCCCAGCATTCCCTTTGTGATATGGAACCTTGTGATACAATGTCAGAGAGATCCATACACTTACACACAAGTAATTGTCATGAAACTAGAAAAATGCTTGTTTTTTGCCCCTTTTTGTCCCCTAATTCCTAAAATTTGGAGGCAATTACCCTCAAAATCAATCCCAGAATTGCCTTTGTGATATGGAACCTTGTGGTACAATTTCAGAGAGATCCATACACTTACACACAAGTTATGTCTGGAAGTTACAAAAATGCTTATTTTTGGCCCCTTTTTTGCCCCTAATTCCTTAACTGTGGGTACCATAACCCCCAAAATCAATCCCCACCTTCCTTTTGTGGTATTGAACCTTATGGTAAAATTTCATAGAGATCCATTCACTTAAACATAAGTTAGAGTGCGAAAACTAATGTGTCTTCGGACGACGACGACAACGACGACGACGCCAACGTCATACCAATATACGACCACAAAATTTTTTTTGCGGTCGTATAAAAATGAGCACAAAGACCCAAATATTATTCTTTTGCAATTGACTATGTACTACTTCAAGAATGTTATATCAAAATTGCAAGAAAAAATCATTTGAAAAGTTGTGTTATTTTTCAGAACAGTATTGAAAAATGAAATGTCATATTTTTACATGAAACATGCAAATTTCAAACTGAAATATCTTGAAAAGTAAGTCATGATGGTATATTTGTCTTTGCATAAGTCTATAGTGCATATCAAAATCTTAAGGAAAAATCAATGAGGGATCTTTTCTGAATGGTATACTCTTAACTTAGCTAATTTACTAATCGTAACATAAATATATTGTTATCAATATTTGTTGTTATATTCCATCCTTGGTCATTGTATCCATAATACAACTTTTTATAAAAGGTGTTACCTTATTCATATGGGAAATCAACCCATTGTGAAGAATAGAATGGAAATTTTCAAATCTACTGCCATGATATGCATACATCAGTGCTCTGCCATCTCTTTTTGCTTCAAAGGCAGCTTTTGCTGATTCACTGGGTAAAACTTCAAATATGTAGTCTGGCTTAGTACAAGTACCTGTGTCCTTTGTCAATTTCTTCAGATCCTCAAACTATAAAATAAAAATAACTTGTGAAATCTTATCTTCAGCGATCACTGTTATAGGTAAGTTAATGACCAAGTTCAGTTGCCCTTAGTAAGCCAACTGAATAGAACAAGTGCACACATATGAAATTGCAGTACATTTCAAAATAAAAACTGAAGACTATTGACTGAAGTTAAGATGTAAAGGGTCCAACCTGTCAATGTCTTTACAGCTATAAATACTCGCTGATTTATTTTGGGTTTTTGTTTTTATTTTACATATAAATTTGTATGGCAGTGGGTTATAATGTGTTGCGTACAATGATAAAATGTTTCACCATAACATACTGGCATTTCATCAGACATTGACCTTGACTAATAAACTTATGAGTGAAATTATTTTATTTGGTAGTAAAACCCTGCCCAGTATTTGAGCTGTAATTTGGCAGATGCCAAAATACTGTCTAAGGTGGAATAACTACAATCTAATTTGTTTTTAAGGGACTTTAAAAAGATTTTTAACGACTTTGAAACAATATGAGAAGTCCAAAAGTATTTCAGGTTCAAAACAAAATATAAACATTTTAAGCAGCATTTTATTTAAAAATACAATTAAATGCATAATGCTATGTATGTAAAGCCTGAGTGGCTGAAGTCTAATTGGATGTGGTCAATACAGTTGACTAGCCTTAATGGGTGAAAATTAAACATCTGATAAAAATAAGGAGATGTGGTATGATTGCTGATGTTGATCCACCAAAGTTCAAATGAAGTGGATGTAAGCAGTTATAGGCAACTGTACATCTTTTCAAAGCAAAGAATAAGGCATTAAAAATAGAAAATACCTATTGTTAATTCTAATTTTACCTACCCTCCCAGTTTACTAATCGCAGTCAGTGATGCGGCTAATACATTTGTATTATAAATATAGAGACAGCTAAGCAAATCAGCCTATTACTATTATAACCCACATTTCTTCCTAATATAGTGATCCTTAATTTTCTAATTTTTTTTAATGCAATGCATATTTGTCTCATTTGATTTGTTATTTATTGTGACAACTTACTCCAATATCCTGCATAGAACATATCTGAAACTGCTTATCTAATACCCATGTTACAAGGTCTATGATATCTTCAGGAATATCAGATTTTTTCAATAAATCTTGTAAACTGGTAACTTTATCTGCACATTGCTCCTTAAAAAAAAATATATATATAAATGCAATGGTATACAATATAAGAAGTCATATTTATTAAAACATCGACAAGAATTTAGATAATACAGATCAAACAGACTTGAGTGTCTAAAAATATATTGTTTTAATGTGGTTGTTATCAAGAGCGTAAACCTAAAGAGTCGGATTCTAAAGTGCTTTTGGGCTAAAAATATATTATTTCGCTTTGATTTCGTTTCTTCATTTTCCATTTCGTTTCTTTTCGTTATATTTTGTTGCATTTCATAATATTGCATTTAGTTTTGTTTCGATTCCGTTTCTCACTTTATAAGTACCCTATTTATTGCACCAAAACCAGACTACATGTTTGGCGCCCAATTCGTAATAAATATTTCGTCACAGATCAATCAGCTGATGTCACCAGTGTTCTACCTGTGTGAGCGTCATCGATAATTCTATGTCACAGACCTGCTTACGTATATTTGCTAGTAACATTTAGTTAGCTTCTTCCAGTGTCAACAAACAGCACATTTCGAAAATGGATCCATGTGGATATCAACTTGGATTGTGAATTCACTAATAGGTCAGTACTTAGTCCAAATAATTATGACGTCTTTGAAGGCTATTTTAATTTTTGCTTTAACGCCTTCCTGCGACGTTCCTGTCGATGTAAGGCGTCAAAGAAAAAAAAATATAATAGCCTTTCAAGACGTCATAATTATTTGGACTAGTCAGTACTCTAAATATGTTTATATATATTGTGTTGTTTGTCATATATATTGTATGAAGCGATCGTAATTGACTGTTCATTTGAAAATTGTCATGTATAATGTTTTACCAATCGTTTGATATCCTTTTCACCATTATCTAAACAAAATGATGGTGGAAAGGGTCGAAGAACTGTGTCAAATCTGTAGCTTTGAAGAGCACCAACAAATAAGCTCCATTGCAAGTCTGCAGAAAGTGGGTCACGCTTTATTTTATCTTTCAGCAAGGAGTATTTGTCAACTGTTTCACTTGACATTTTTAATCAACTATTTTCTTCTGCTTACATTTTCCGGTATTCGGGTAACTTCTGGAGTTTTCCATCAAATAGAGAAAATAATGACCATGAAAACACGCTGGAAGAGGACATTTCGCTCATGATTTTTTAAAAAATTATTCTGAATATTTTTATAAACTTTGCACATTTTAAGTTTCGAAAGAAGAATTTTACAATTGAAATATATCCAAATGATCGGGACTGGTTCCACTTTTAGTTTTTCATCCCGATGCACATCGAAAAAACCAAAACAATGGCCACAGGTCGGCCATGTGGTCCGAACATATTGATAACAGGTACCTTTTAATATCTGAAATTTGTTTATTCAATGACTCACTAGGAACTGTTTTTAAATATTGATTTCTTTAAAAAAACGTTCTTCTCTCCACCAATTCTATCAGTTACATTTTTTGTAAAATTGTTTTACACCAAGGATTTGTATAATATTAATAAGATACTATACAAATCCTTGTTTACACATATAAAAATTATAACTTAAAATTTTATGTAAGGCTAGTAAACTATGCACAGTTCTTCTAATAGTTAAACCTCTGATGACTAGAACAGCACAAGCATGGTGAGCATGTAATAGGATATCCTCATCCGATAGGCTAAGCTTAACCTTTGACATAGGAGATACATGTAGTTCCCCAAAATTGAAGAATAATTCCTTAAATATGACTAATTGTTGTAATTGTGTAACGCTACATGTAGGTTAACTTACCACTGTCGAGTGATCCATTGTGAACATCATGATTGGCCATTCATAGCTGATCATTAAGTTTCATGAATCATGTGGACCCTTTGGCTACATGTATGTGCAGATACATTCTGATACAGTCTTCAAGAACCGATGTGCTCAGTTACGATAGGATATGATTGTGCATGTTGTGGTAGAAATATCTTTCACAATCATGATCATGATTTGAGCTATGACTTGACCCTGTATGGCATTGTCAGTTTGTTTTCGACTCATGAGTTTGAATAATATCCCTTTGGTATCTTTCGCCTTTCTTCTACTTTATTTTTTTTTTTTATTGATTGTTACACTTAGTAAACACCTTCAATAACATATAAATGTAAAATAAAAGCATAACATGATGTAGGTCAGTTCAGTTCAGTTTCTTGTATGTTCCTCCATTAATTGTTGAGCACTACGTATACCCATAGGGTATAATTGTAGCAACTATATACACCTTAAAACATAAGGGAACATATAAACTTATATACTGATAAATGAATAAAGGCAATATCATTATTAATTCATTGAATAGTCATTACAGATTTAAACCATAAGATTAACTAATCATAATGGGCTGAGGTGTAAGAAAAAGTTGTGTAGGAACTGAATATATTTACAAGTAAAATTTTGAAATTTAAAGGTTTACATTAGTTTTAAATTTAAAATTCTATTGGTTAGTTAAAGGTGCTATTCTTACATCAGAATTTATAATGAAAAGATTATTTAAAAGGGTGTTATGTAAATGGGTTAAGGTTTAGAACAATTCAACATATATACATAAGTGCTCCTTCACAATTTCATGTCGAAATATTGTACAAGGAGTCACTAATTTCAAGTAGATAATTTTTCCATTTCAGCTTTCAGATTATGGCTAATAAGTGCCCCCTGCATGTAAATTTGTTTGTATCTCTGACAGTAACTATGTTCTCATGACCTTCATCTTTATTTCTAGTTTGAAATCATTAAGTACATAGAGTACATGTACATAGATATAAGAAGATGTACATGTATGTTTTCTGGCTATAGGCCCTTTAGTTTATGGATTCATCAGTATCGTTGTTTATTTTCTTTTAGGAACCCCTGGTACAGGAAAATCTACTTTGGCAGAAGAACTAGCACAAAGGGCAAGTCTGAACTACATAAACATTGGTGATTTGGCAAAAGAAGGCAACCTGTATGAAGGATTTGACCCACAATACAACTGTCCAATTATAGATGAAGATAGGGTAATATAAATTGTTGACAGAATTAAGATATGTATTCTATTGCATATAGGTTAAATTTTTACCATGATCCAATGTTGTTCTATTAAACATTTGTCTATCTAAACAAATTTCAGATACAAATTTAGAAAACTAATGTTTGAGTTTCTTTTTTAGTCATCAGTCATGCAGTATGGCTTGATACATGTACCACCTCTTCTTCTAATTTCAAAGAATTGAGTGTATTTATCATGTAAATTGTATAAAGCCATATTCAATTTCCACTTGTTATGAAACCTTAAATTGTATTATTTTAAAATTCTGAATACATTACATGATTGGCAAGAAGATTGTGAGGTCTAGCTGATTTGAAGTTACTACATTTTATTGTACATTGTTTAATATAAATTTGTTGATCTGATAAGCATTAGAAATACTGAAAAAGTGATGTTTATTTTCATATACATTGTGCACCAGTACTTGTAGTGTTATGGCAGTTTATCAAATTAGTACATGTATTTGATTTGTTGCAAAGCAAGTGAAACATGCATTGTATCTAACATTGTGTAAACAGTTCTGTTTGTTTGTTTTTTTTTCTTTTCATATTTCTAATTTTTTGGGGGAAATTTGGTTGATGATTTTATATTGGAATTGTTTGTTTACAGGTTCTTGATGAATTAGAAGATCAAATGGGACAAGGTGGTAACGTCATAGATTATCATGGTTGTGAATTCTTTCCTGAACGTTGGTTTGATATTGTGTTTGTTCTGAGGACAGATAATTCTATTCTGTATACCAGATTAGAAAGCAGGTGAGACAGAAATTACACAGCTACTTCTGTAAAAGTATGGCCATCATGAAAAGTTAATATCCAAAATTATGAAGTTGAGGAAAGGTTATTTTCCTCAAGGTCTGTAGGAAATAACCTTTCCTTGATTTAATAATTTTGGATATTAACTTTTTATAAAATCCATAACTGTATTATTATACTGAAATGAATACAAAGAATTTTCCTTGAATGAACATACAAACTTGAGATAAGTTTGCAAATTTCCTTGACTGTAACTAGAAAAATCAAGATTGCACATTTATCTGTACTTATTGCATACTCATTTAAGCATAGTAACGCAACTTTTGGAGCCTGCTTAGTGCTTTTTGAGTCATTTTGTTTCAAAATGTTTTCATTGTCCTGATCCGATTGTGTGCCAAATGTTGAGGTGGCCGCCATATTTCCCAGATGTAAACAAACGATATGACGTCACTAGCTAGTTATTATTTTGACGTGCAATTGTGTACCAAATTTACGAGTTATTTTCCCTATGTGGTTATTCCTGGACAGTTATTTTACCTACAGGAATATTTCCAAACAGTTATTTTGCCTACGCGCATATTCACAAACAGTTGTTTTGCCTACACACAATTTTGCCACAGAAAAAGGTGGTTATACTCATTGAAGGAATAAAAAACATACAGTTAAATCTTAATTATTTGATTACTGGTAGTGGTTACTATAGTAAAGTATTATAATACAAATTATCACAAGTGATATTGAACAGATTTTTATTGTCTCGTCTGCCACGAAAGTCACAGAATATGAGACATAGGGATAACAATCCATCTACAGAGACATAAACTATTTGTATAAAGCTTTATATTTCAGAGGGTAGAAGACTTGGATGCTTTTTTCTTGTCTACAGATGTGTAATGTTACTAAGTTTCTGTCTGTCATATGTTTATTGTCCTTGACATCATTTTTAACAGTTTAGCAACTTTTTAAACTGTATATAGTACTTTTGTCATATGAAAATCTCCCATATATGTAAGACTCAAATCAATGTTTGGTCTCTAATCGAAGTCCGTTCATCAAATCGGCATTCAAATCTGACGTCATATTGAAATATGATTCCAAATAAACGGGCAGTTATATGTCCCTCTAATCGATGTCTTTTTGTTGTTCTCAAATCGACGTCCTTTTTACGGACTTGCCGCAATGTCGACACAATTTTATTTAAAGAAAACAACTGTCATATTCCTGATTTAATAAAGGCATTTTCCGAATACAAATGGTTGGTTGAACCTAAAAACTCAAAAAGTTGTTAAAAAAGATCTTGCAGCGTCCAAATGATAGTACTTTTCAATGATTGACTATACAGTATACTTATTTATTCTGTCTAATGTTTCAGACTGTATATTGCCCCTAGGTGTCCTTCAGTTATTATTATGTTTGGGTTTCTCTCATTGTTTTATATCCACATATCATTTATTTATATGAATATGAAAGGAATAAAACAATGTAGATCGAGGGAATTAACTTTTTTCACCAATGTATTAATATGCATGTACATGTAATATGATGTTGGTGTTTGTCTTATTGTCATTTACAAATGCTTGTCCTTTGATGTTTATTAAGTTGATTATTTTGGACGGGATGTTGCCTTCTTTGTTGATCCTTCTTATATATATACGTCAACTAAGTCTTTATGATTTGTTAAGTATGTAAAGATATTGAAAACAATTAGTTTCTTTAAGTAGCTTTACACAAAGACAAAACGATAAAAAATATGAAAAAATCAAACTCAAAACAAATAATTAAATGATATATATATGACATCGTCGTTTTGGAAATACACGACGTAACATTGGACACTGATTTTAGAATGTGACTTTATATTGGACGTCGATTTGAGGAATGGACGTCGATCTTAGTCTAACATATATATATTTCTTAAATTGTCCGTTTATAAATTAAGAAATTATTCTAAGGTTCCAATTCTGTCATGCAAAGTTGACCTTAGATGGATTTGGCTATTATTTTTAGGTCCATTTTGGCCATATATCTCTTTACTTGTTTCAGTATTTTTACATCCTTCACTTTCAAATATTTTGCATTAAGCTTTCCTGGTGAATGTTAATCTTGTAAAACGCTTCAGACGCATAAAATTCCAAGTGTTATTTTCATTTTTTATAATAAGTAATAAGATAGCTATATTTGGTATATGAGATACTTGTAAGGTCGACATGGCTGTCAGACAAGATTAACCTGTCCTTGACCTCATTTTATTGACCAGTGATCAAGAATAAGTTTTCGTGGTCAAGTCTGTATCACAGATATTACAAGCAGTAGGTCAACTATATTTGGTGTATGGAATTATTGTAATTTACATTCTCTTTAACATTACAATGTTAAAATCACAAAAAAATGTTACATTTGCAACTTATGGCTTTTTGTCTGGCCTGTGACAAAAGTATTGGAAGGTGAGACATAGCCTTTAGGTGTTGCTTTTCCAGCAACAGCGTCAACAATTGTTAAATTTTCTGCTTAAGTCAGATTGATAGAAACTATTGTGATAGATCAATGATATTTTCTATAAAGTTGCATTACTATCAGTACATATTAGTTTGATGACTATTTGGAGGCCCTGCCCCTAGGTCATGGTCCAGTGACTTTGAATAAATTAGCAATTTTCAATGTTAAAGTTTTCTGCTTAAGTTAGTTTGATAGGAACAACTTGTGATAGACCAATAATATTTTCTATTAAGTTGCATTACTATCAGTACATATCAGTTTGACGACTATTTTGAGGCCCTCACCCCTTGCTTATGGTCCAGTGACTTTGAATTAATTAGCAATTTTCAATTTTAAGTTTTCTGCTGAAGTTAGTTTGATATGAACTACTTGTGATAGGTCAAGGATATTTTATATAAAGTTGCATGACTACCAGTACATTTAAGTTTGGCGACTATTATGAGGCCATGTCCCCTAGGTCATGGTCCAGCTACTTTGAATTAATTAGCACTATTGCTGTCCATCAGATTGAATATTCTGAATTTTCTGCAGACAGGCGAGACATATATCTTTGTGTCAACAGTTTATTTTAAGAATAAACTCATCATAGATACCAGGATTGAAATTTTGTATTTGCGCCAGACGCACAGTTAGTCTACAAGACTCATCAGTGACGCTCGAATAAAAAAAATTAAAAAAAAGCCCAAATAAAGTATGAAGTTGAAGAGCATTGAGGACCAAAAATTTCCTAAAAGTTTTGCCAAATACAGCTAAGGTAATCTATTCCTAAGGTAGAAAAGCCTTAGTATTTCAAAAATTCAAACTTTTGTAAACAGTTAATTTATAATTAATATCAATGATAATTCTTGTCAACACAGAAGTGCTGACTACATGACTGGTGATACCCTCTGGGAATGAAAACTCCACCAGCAGTGGCATCCACCCAGTGGTTGTAAATAAACTTATCATAGATACCAGGATTGAAATTTTGTATTTGCGCCAGACTCGCCTTTCGTCTACATCATCAGTGACGCTCGAATCAAAAAAAGTTAAAAAGGCCAAATAAAGTACGAAATTGAAGAGCATTGAGGACAAAAAATTCCTAAAAGTTTTGCAGCTAAGGTAATCTATTCCTAAGGAAGAAAAGCCTTCAGAACCATACACTATATGAACCTATTGTAAACAGTGTAACTTTTGTCAGAGAACTTTATGCATTTATAATTACTAATGCAAAACAAGATGTATACTAAGGAAATGAAATATCAGTTATAAAGTTAATTTTCTGTCAAATGGATGATAGACAGAGATATAGCCTAAAACTAATTATTGATATATTTATTTCAGGGGTTATAATGAGAGAAGTTAGAAGATAAAACTAATTATTAATATGTTTATTTCAGGGTTTTTTTGGAAATAAGCTAGAAGATAAAACTAATTATTGATATTTTTATTTCAGGGGTTATAATGGAAAGAAGTTAGAAGATAATATACAGTGTGAAATATTTCAGACAATTTTAGAGGAAGCTAGAGACTCATATAAAACAGAAATAGTCCATGAACTGGCCAGTAATACTCCAGATGATATGGAGGATAATTTAGATAAAATTCTTTCATGGATAGAGCAATGGAAGACTACACACTAGCAGCAAATAATTGACTAATCAGCTTTCTGCTAATTAATATCCCTACTTAGTGAAGCAGTGGTCTATATTGATCATTGTGTCTGTGGGGTTGTCAGTCCATAATTTGTATTTGCAGACCTATTTAAAAAAGTGACTAGATTTCCTTGAAACTTTCAAAGAATGTTTAATATCTTATGGCATTGTTTACTCTTTCCCTTTATTTTCTTTTTAAAAAACATTTTGGGTCTTTCACATTACAAAGCATGAACTTTGCCATATTGATACAAAAGGGGATATAAATTTTCCTTACCAATATGATTTGGAGAGGGTATACGTTTTTGAGCTCTGCTCATGATTTTTCTTGTTTATTATAATTTACTAGACAATATTGTGAGTCTGCCTTTTTTGTTTATGCTGGTTTGAGCTTTACTGTAATGTTAACAAACAAAATGTTAAAACTAACTTTAGGATTTATTGTCAGATTAAGACAATGAATGATATTGTAGTACAAAAATGTTAACTTCATAACTGATAACTTTGTATGAGCTGTAAAAGTGTTTTCTTGAATTTAATAGTTATTGCTAGTTCATATAATGTATGATAAAAAAAATGACTTTTTCCTCTGCAAGGAACACAATCTAATATATAAGGAGGAATGAGAATTAATCATTCAATTTGTTTGTAAATGTTGTAAAAGAATACTATCATAACAAGTATAATCCTGCCACATTTTGATGGGATTGTCTGATGTCTGGAATCTCGACAAGGTTTGTCACTGGCTCTATTGTTTTTTATGTGGGGCGGAGGGAATCAAGAATTTTATGTGTAGCTTGTCATAGTTTTAGTCTGATATGGTGAGCTGATGCCTCATTGACCTTTATCCTTTGTCCTTCATCTCCTTTTATTAAAGGTTAAGTTGTGAATAAGGCTTTAAAAGCGTTCGCATGTTTAAGTGGTTCAAAAATGTATTTTAGTGCTTGACAAAAATATTTTTTTCTGTTTGACGAGTTAAGGCAGCATGCATGTTGTATTTGATGAATATTTGTTATTGATACTGTTGATAAAATAATAAATTTCTCTACATACAATATTGTGATTTATCGCCTTACTTATACTGACAACATTCTATATCCATTTAGAATTAAAAGCATTTCTCCAGTGATCAAGTGATGCATCATATCATGATTTATCTATACTTACATTGCATAAAGTTAAACCACTTCCTTCCTGTAATTCTCTTTTTGACATCTTTGTGCAACTGTCAACCTAAATAAACCCAAACCTGCCATCTCTCTCAATTCATAGTGAATTTCCATCCATGAAAGGTGCTGACCCGACTTGTACTTTTATATGAATTAAATACCTCAAAACAGGTATTCAAAGGAGTAACAAGAGTGCACACGCTGAAATGTCTCGCTTGCATTACTGACCATTGATTTTATGTTGAAAGTCTTAAAGATAAAGGTTTTACTACAAGTATCACATAAACTTAACATTTTTAAAGATCCATGACAATGAAGTTTAGATCAGATAAAACCTGTCAGACAGCCATGTACAACTTACAATTATTCCATTCCATACACCAAATATAGTTGACCTATTGCAAATGGTAATTGAAAAACAGACCAAAACACAAAAACTTAACATTGACCAATGAACCATGAAAATGAGGTCAAGGTCAGATAATACCTGCTAGACATACATGTACACCTTACAATCATTCCAAACACCAAACATAGTTGACCTATTGCTTATACATGTAGTACTTGAAAAACAGATCAAAACACAAAAATGTAACATTGACTAATAAACCATGAAAATGAGGTCAAGGTAAGATGATACCTACTAGGCAGACCTATACACCCTCAATCATTCCAAACACCAAATATAGTTGACCGTTTTGCTAATACAACTTGTAAAACAGACCAAAACACAAAAACTTAATATTGACCACTGAACAATGAAAATAAGGCCATGGTCAGGTAAAACCTGCCAGGCTGACATGTACCCCTTACAATCATTCCATATACCACATATAGCTGACCTAATGCTTATAGTATCTGAGAAACGGACCTAATCACGTAACTTTAACCTTGATCACTGATCCATGAAATAAGGTCTAGATCAGGTGAACCCTGTCTGACAGACATGCAGACGTTACAAGGAACCAATATACCATATATAGTTATCCTATTATTCATAATATAAAGTGAGAAATTCACATGACAAAAAGAAAAAATCAAGTCGCTGAACCATGAAAATGAGGTCACGGGCAATGGACATATGACAGACGGAAACTTCGTAACATGTGGTATCTGCATACAAGGTATGAAGCACTAGGTCTTCTACCTTCCGATTCAGAAGTTCTGAAATATAAAGCTTTTTCCACCGGATAGTAATCCCTATGCCTCGCATACTGTGGCAAAAATAACATTTAAAAATTAGATTAAAAACACTTATTGCAGGTAGTACAGGAGTTGCATTAGGTCCTCTTGTGCTTAAAACAAAACCCCCATGGATATTTTGAATAAGTTTGCCAGTATGATAAACCATCTCAAAAGAACTTTCCAGATTATCAAAACTTTCCTCAAGCTAAAATGTTCAGTTTTGGTGTACAAAACTGTTTTGAATGAAACTATTACAACTTATAAGGGTATACACATATTCCATATACATAATTTGTCTTTTGTCCCAAGTTTTCATTTCTTAACTGGATTTCTATGACTACTGGATACAATGAAATATGTTTTGAAAAAATATAAAGAAAACTTGAGAAAAGTATAATCTCAATATTGTTAAAACAAGATCTGTTCTGTGACATCCAAAATAACAGCAGGATAAATTCACTTAGATTTGAATTATACAGTAGTATCCTAGTTCATTAATCCAAGTCTTAAACAAGCCAAAGCTACTGAAAGGACAATCTAATTAAAATAAAGATCTCTGACTTCGTTATACCATGGAAGTAAAATCAATATAATACTTCCATCTATATTTTAATTATATTGCCGAATGGATTCACTATTAGGCATACAAGTACTTAGAAATAACTTTTGCTGTCTGAAACCAATTGACAAATTTTTACTAAACTGTTACTTGGTCTGAATGAGCCTTACAGTATTTACTTGATTGAAAAACACACAAACTTGTTGATAAGTTTGTGTTTTTTGTTTACGCCAATCAATCAACATGGCTAAAAAAAAATATGGGGAAATGCAAGTTATTGTCAAATGTCTTGAAACCATAATAGATAAAAATCTGACAAGGATGAACATGAACAAAATATCAAGATCTGTCTTTTCCCGTATTCCTAAAAAAATCAGATGGCTTATGACTTCTTAGAGGAGTTATCGCCCTTAGATGACGGAACAAATTTAGGTATCTTTTTTTTTTGGCGTTCTTTGCGATAAGATTGAAAACTATAAAAAGTAAACAGATCAGCAAATTAAGACCTACAAATAACATAACCGATCTAATAAAAAGTTTTGCCATTTTTTGCATTTGAGAATTTTTTTCATTAAAATTGTATTTGAGAGAAACTGCAAACTGAACAAAGAGGATCCGCAAACTAAGATCTACAAATAAATCAATTGAACCTAAATTTCAAATGAACTCATTATAGGAGTAATTGCCCTTCAGAAAGATTTTACCTCTGTGAGCATCATACTACTGAAAAATATCACAAAACCTTAAGTCACAAAACCTATGGTTTCACAGCTATGACCGTACAGATCTTTAAGATCACCGAAGCTTAGTTGAGAAGATCTATGAAGTTTCTCCAGCGTCCACATGCACATTTGTAGGGACGTCTGCTGCAGCGACATATTTAATGTGCATCTAATTGATCGTCATGAAGAACACTTGATAAATATTTCGCGGTTCCGTGGCTTCAGTTATGTTTTTAAGCTTCATTAATAATATAAAGTTTAACGTCCGAGTTCATGTCTCATTTACTAAGTTACCTTCATTCACATAATGGATGTTAGAATGCATCAAGGGATGTCGAGGATAATAAAAAAAAAAGTAGGTCACTCTGTTCTATATTTTACGCTTCACTTGTTTGTATGTTTTACGTCAAGATTTCTGATACAACTATAAACGTTGATCCAACAATGTATCAAAGGAAGCCTGTATCAGTAGTCTCCCACATAAAAAATATATCACTCTACCCTTATTTTAAACTACATTGATATATTAAAGTTTGATGTTAAATTTCAAATCTCGGATACTAAATGACATCAACGCAATAAGCTTGAACACCTCTTGGTGTTCATCAAGAAATCATCCTCTAAGAAAAGTATGCATCTCAATAACATATGGTTTTAAAATCAACTTTGTAGGACAGGGAGTCTAAAAATCAAGTTATTGAACTTTTGATATTTACGTGTACTCTCTATATAAATGCATTTGTATTCCTATTAATAGGATATTTAATTTGTGTAACTCGGAAAATCACATGTATAAGTTTTTCGATATCCATACACAGTTCCATATGTTTTAGTCGCATACACATTTGAGATATCTATATAAAGGTGAACATTTCATTTTTGTTGCATTTAAGGAGCTTTGCTGCTTTAACCGTTATGGTTCAAGTCTGTTACTATACTGTTATAGAAGTCTCAGTTAAAGCTCAATGAATTGGTTTGAGAAAAACAATACAGATCTATGTATGTTTTTAAGTGGGAAAACAATGTGGCTTAGACCTTCTTGGTTCGCGTGCCCCGTATATTCTTGTCTCTAAACGTTTATTTTTGAGTGTATCAATATATATTTCAATCTATACCTTCATGCGCAAGTGTTTGGACGAAGAATAAAGGAGGAAGATAGAAAGAAGGTTATAACAACAAAAATATGTGTAAAAACAAAAGGGTACACAACACCAAAAACAATCTGTTTTGATAAGACTGCCATTGCCTACAGAACTCAATTAAGTTATCGTTGCACCTGTTATATGGAGGTATGATATCTGGCAATGGAAGAACTTCGACGGTCTGGGCCATTGACAACATGGACAATAGAGTGATAATGTGTTAACCTTTTGTACATTAAACACATCATTTAAGTGGTAAACCTATACGGGTTAAAGGGTTGCGTAAACTGGGTACAATGCCTCACATTTAATAACAATTAAAGATACCATCTGTAACCCAACAATAGACAAAGTATCAAATTATTAACCGTAACTTTGTTTAACTGATAGTCACTAATTGATTAGTTCAATGTTTGGTGTTTGAAAATTTTGACAAATGTTCAGTTGTTTCAGTTCCAAGGTAAGAAATTTACTTAACTGTCCTCAAAAAATTAACATTTGCTTAGTTTGGACATCTTTCTTAATCTGAAACAACATTTTTGTGAGATATTCCGGTATAAACAAGTCAGACGTTTAGATTATACGATTTGGCTGCTTATACACGCACTATATTGTTTACATTTAAGGATAAAGTGCAATTCAGCAATATGCCAGAATAGATAATTATACTCTGTAGGAATATTGTTATTTGCCAGCTCCCAGGACCTCTTACAAAGATTTCGGTGACTACCGTCTTCAAACAGATCTATATATAGGTGTGCATTTAGTGATCGTTTTGATTACAGCTATAAAAGGTATATTCCGTATATTGTTACTAAATTGCTTACATTACATCATGCAAAGCAGCTAAAATGAGAGAGATTAGAACTTCCCAGTACTTGAGAGAGAATAGAAACAAGGTATCAAAGATAATATGTATTTGAGAACTAGCAGTAGGGCATGGATATATCCCATTGTCTTATTTCACTTTTCACCTTTTATCCTTGCATGATTGTGTCTTGTGCAGCTTTATGGTATTCCATCATTCATCTGCATATTCTTTTCGCTCATGCTGCCTATAGCCAAAGGCACCAAAAACTATATATACTGTTACAACAATGAAAGAGACACCTATTTCATTCCTAAACAGAAAATTTCCGCAAATCTTTGACATTATTAAACATTTATATGGAATTGAAAATATGTATACTTTACCAAACTCGAATCATTATTTACTGAAATGTCTAGCTTTATATATTCTGATGTTTACAGGCAATAGAAGTTACAGATTCAATATCAAGTCGTGTAACATTGGGGGACAATCCCATCTACATAGAAAGTGTATCAGATGAAAGCGTAGACGATGTAACATCACTGTTGTCCGAATGTCTGTTGAAGAGGAAATATAAAAGGTAAATATAAACAAACCCGAATATAAATGATAAGCATTTTTATAGAAAACGTTGATATGTATACTTTTTAAAACTTTATCACAGACGCTTGGGAGCACGGATTCCATTATCTATATTACAGATTTGTCAATAAAGTTGTATTATTTCAGTCCATTTTACTTTATCTAATGTGTTTTTTGCTATTACTAACACACTTTTATTTAAAGCAAACCAATTCTAATAGTGATTAAGACACACAAATGACATAAACATGACAAATAAATGTGAACAGTAAATTGGTATTTCTAGTATCCTAGCTCTTCAGGTCTGGTTTTATAAAGGATGAAACTGTTATAATTTCAATTGGTGTTGGCGGATTCAGAAGCCTAGGCTTGTTAAGTTTTAAACGTTTGTAAACTTATTAAAACTATTTTCTACAATATTGAAATTTAATAATATTCTTGGTCACGGTTATATCACAACAAAGAAAGAAATGACATGCATCATCAATTTAATTTTTACATCTAATTCAGATTCGTTCTTAGAAAAATGTTTCTCTTTCCCTATTTCAATAGATATATGGTCACTGATTCTGTATTTTATAAGCAATCTTTGAATCACAAAATTTGAAAGATTAAGATAATACTGAATTTTAGATTGATCTGTTTTTATTGATTTGTATAATATTTCTGTTATTTTCCTGTAGATTTTTTTTGTCAATCTTATTACACATCTTTTTAGAATAGTTATCAGTTACTTTTTTTAGTATTTTTAATTATTTAACATTATAACAAGGGTCAATACCTATATCTAAAAGACAAATGCGTTGGATAAATAAAAAAAAAGCGTACGGATGCCTTCTTGATCTTATATCTTACAAAAGGTGAAGGCAATTTCTTTATATATAAATGGTTAATATTTTCAAAATGTTACCTAGCAAGATATTTCATAGTTTTCATCGCAATATATTTTGATATTACATTGGGAGCAGCCGGTTTAAATGTCCTGACCCTCCGATCCCCCATTCTTATTTTCATACTGAAAGTAGAGTGTATGTCCATAGCGCATGAAAACAGAGTCTTTATCGTTTCTAATTGATTCTGAAGGACATATTGGAAAATACAATTATACTTGGTTGCACCTAAATCGGAAACAAATACCAAAACGCCCTTAGTGATGATTATTTGGGTTAACTTGAGATATCTCAAATTTATAATACAACTAACGCATAGTGAAAAGCAATCATTTGTTCATAAATACAAAATTACACTTAATTAAAACTAGGGAAACTGAAATCATGAAGTTACTAATGATATGTGCGTTATTCATTTTGTTCATTTTTAGTCTTATATAAGAAACCCTCTTTAAAGTACAGCATAAGCCAAACTGGTAGCAAATTGTTCTAAAAAAAAATCATTTAAAAATGCAAGAACGAATCAGAATAAGACCCATGCGGAGAGCTCGCTTATCTAACCATTGTAGACACATTACACATTTCTTATTGTCTGGACGTTTAAAATTTATTTATGTTTGGTCTACATTCTATAGAAAACAGACATAATTTATTATTCAAAGGTGTCGTTTAAATTTTCAATATCGTAAAATTGTCATTCGTTTAAAAAGAGAGCTTGATATCATATGAAATGAATTGCATTTACAACTTTTGTATATGAATTAAGTCATTTGTGAAGTACATGCGCAAACAAACAACAAAATCGATCAACATTTTAAATCAAACATTTTTTGGCCAGCAACGCTTGAGTGACAGGTGGATTATTTCTATGCTGGAAACTTCATGTAAAATACCAATGAATTAAATTAAAGGATTTATGTTGTACCCCAAGGTAAATCTTATAAGTATACTTATTCTACAGTTAAATTTGAAAATAAATATACTATAACTCAACGGATCGTAGTTATTTAGTCGAACCACTTTGGTAAGTTCAGAATGTTTGTAAGAATATTGAGTAGACGGATTTTTGGGTCAGGTGAGTTTTATTTTTTAATGCAAATGCAGATATCTGGAAAATACGTTTTACCATGATGTTATTGTGTACATCGTGCTCAGCAACACGTTATCATGGAAACATTACAAGGGATAATATATTTATGTTTATAAGTTTTTAAGATTAAATTAAATCTTGCGTATTTACTTGAGTAGTTAGAGTTAGAACTAGATAATACTAATGATTTTATATACAAAACTTGAACGAACTTTGCTTGTGAAAGAAAATAATCGCTTGTTTTCTCTCGAAGTTCGCATTCGAGAATAATTAGATAACTCAAAAGAAGCCTTATATACGTTGTTTTATATTGAAAGATTTTTTATATACATGTATTGAATTTAATCCGTGCTTATATAGATTAGACAGTAGCTAGTTGTTTCGTAGGAGTCCTCTAAATATTTATGTTGCCAGGAAATTCAAACATTACTAATGAAAATGACAGTAAAACACAAGTAAATTACAATATTATTTACAAACAAATCAATGTAGTTCTGACGGATATTTAATGTCTATGAAAGTTTTTATCAGCTCATCTAACTGAAAATTATTGAAAACTGTTGAACCTTTATAATCATGCCAAAGAATTAGGGGGAAATCAATAAGTAATCGATAAGAAACAAACACGTAAAGCGCATTTACAAAATTAAAAGTTCAATACTCCTAGTTCTTTATCGGATTAATTGATTGTGAAAAAAACAAATTGAAGGATCTACAGCTTTTCAATACAAATCTGTAATCTCGAAATATACTTTGGACAATCTGTGGTCTCGTCAGCATAATTAAAACATATTCTCTCCGTGATAAAAAGAAGGTAGTTATATTTTTATTGCTATGTTAAAAAAAACGAAAAAAAAAACATGGAAAGAGTTTATAAGACAAAGTCATATATGTTCAAACATTTAAACTTTACACTTGAAGTAATTAGAATGTCTCTGGGAATGGTATATTCAATATAGCATGTCCCAGAATGACTGTAATAAGTCAGGAGGTATTTATTTTATTATTTTTGGTGGGGTTTGAATGTTAGATTCTTACTTCAAAGCAAACATTCGTTAAATATCGTCAAATATCGTTTAGAACGAAAGAAAAGACAAATTTTACATTTAATTCTCATTAATATATAATGGCCAGAGATAATTCTTACAACAGTATAGCCATTTTAGTTGAATAAGAAGAATTGTGGATTTTCTTCACAAATATAATGGCTAGAGATAATTCTTATAACATTTTAGTTGTATTAGAAAGGTGGATTTTTCTTTCGTCCAGAGAAAGAGGAAAATATTTTTGACGTTATTTTCAAAAGTTTTTTTTTCAGAACATCTACAATGTCATCTCAACGATCGTCAGTGCGTCCTCCAAAGCCTAAAATGCCATGGGGAACAATTCTTAAGCCAGAATTTGGCATGGGACACCAGAAAATGACAGACTATGAAATAGAACAAACTGTTGACAGACTTTATAAAATAAAAGAATACAAGGAAAGATACTATGAACGAACAGGAAAAAAGATGTCTGATGATGAAATATCAGAAATGGTTTGTATAAAGCACTTGTTAAAATCCATAGTATATATGTCTTTCTAATGACCAAGTGACACTACAAGCTCCTTATCAGTCCAGTTAGTCCACTCTTTATTCCCCATATGTATATATATATATATATCTTGGGCAAAATCAGTTAGTTTTGGTTCTTTTAGATTGCTGAATGAAATATTTTCATAATGAGGCGCAGATTTTGTAAAAAAATATTGTATTTAAGGATATCCTGAAATATTTCAGGACCTCCATAATACGATTCAGTATATCCATTATTCATTGAGGACCAACCAACATATTTCAGGACCTCCACCATTCGATATCAGGATATGATTATCTTCAAATCAACTTCATAATATCCTAAAATCGATATCAGGCTATCCTTAAATCGAATTATGGAGGTCCTGAAATATTTCAGGATCTCCATAAATACCATGATTTTTACTAAATCCGCGCCTCAAAGTTTCAAGCAACTTTTTTTGTTTGTACAGCGGACCCTATGAAACTTTATCTATTTTCATGGTTCATCTAGTTTTAGCGTTTTGAACATAGGTATCTGGTATGATTATTGACATGTTTATAATTATTAGTCCTTCAATAATATTCATACGCACGAAATACATTATAACGAGTCTATGCATTGTTAATTGTTTCTTTCGGACTTTTTGTAATTTGAATACTGTACGTTAGTATGTTATAAATTAAATATGAGAATTTGGGTCAAATCGGGGGACATGAATTTGACAGCGGTGTAAAATAGTATTTTTTTTCAGGACTTCTATACGGAACAAATAATTAGTTCAGAAATAAGCCTTCCGTGAACATTGATTGATTGATATAATTGTTCTATGCTTAACACACAAGGTCAAATATTTCATGCATATTCTGGACGAGAGCAATAAATCCTTGAGTTAGGATCTATAAAGTTGAGGCAAATGGTACAGCAGGTCTCTGAGAAAATTTGGTCAAAGTGGGGTGAACTGAATAGTGAATTCATACACCACCAGAAAAGAGGATACGTTGATTCCCATGGAAAGAAACAATTGCATGTGGTTGGCTACGGACCATTCTCAGAGTTGTTTATATGGTTTTAAAACAAGCAGAGGGCATTGCACTCTCCCTACACGAGAGATCAGGTATACTGAGTGTACCAACTAAGACTGGACATGGCTGCGAATTTATTCATCTTGCAAAACTCGAAAATCGATTACTACCGCACAGGAGAATTATGGAGACCGTATTTCGTTGTCCCAGTCAACACTTGAGTTCATAAAAAAAATCCAAAGTAGTTATAAATGTTCATATCTTTATGAACATCAGGTAAAAATATTATTTATTGCAAAAACCTCTTCTCTAATAAATCATTGAGTTCTCATCTTTCATGTGAGTTGTAATTTTAGAACAACAAGGATTTATAACAAAGTAACTTACAAATCTGTTCTTATCTTTTTCAGCTAGGAAGAATGACGAAAGTAAACAAAGAGAAAATAGTTGACAGTGACCGACGTGTTCATTCATCAATATATAAAGATATGGGAATTGTTTCCTCATATGCTTGGAAAGGATATAATTGATAACTGCCAGATTTAGTATTCAACAATCGTGATCTTCCCATATAATTATCTTAAAATGATTGAAATTCATCAACTGAAAAGACAGAAAAAAAAGATTCAATGCAAAGGACATTATATCAGTGAAACATTTTTATTTATTTTGATCAATATATGATTGATAAAATAAATAATTCCAAATGTACACATTAAAATTAAAAGTAATCACAGAATCTAATAAAAATGTTACATCAGCTTTTATCAATATTTGCTGATTTTCTTTTCTATTAAAAACACACTGAATAATATTTATTTTCTCCATAGATGGCAAGGTGTGAAATTGGAAGTAAAGTGCTTAATTACAAAAATATCAACTTTTTGCTGGTTGATATTCAGGAATAGTTTTAAAATATATCATGTTAGAACATTGCACAAGTGTTTGGTACAGCAACAAGTGATGGTGACACACTTATTACTTGGGGTGGTATTTATTATGAAGTTATCAGACATGATGTTTTGTGGTTACTGGTCCTTTTTTTTATTTCAACAATATTCTTCTAAGTATTTTCAAATACCATTAATGTGATTTAAAAAAAGTTTCCTTGGAATTATTACCCACATTTATAATGCATTCTATTAAATGATCGATTTCAGACAACAGCATGATATAAACAATATAGCACATTGGTACCATGGTATTATTAGCATGACCAGGCCCTAAGGAGAACAAAGAAGAAAAGAGACAACCTTATAAAATATCTACTCATCTTCTGAAAGAAGAGCTCAAAACAGAAAAAAAACTCATTTTGTTTTAGTCTTTAGGATCATAAAAGTGCAAAAATATGTCAATTGGTACAAAAAAATGACATAATTATGCATCTTCTTATTTTACAACTATAATAAACATAAACAAAATATTACAGTAACAAAAAATTCAGAGGCAGATTTAGGTGGGGGTTGGTGAGCAGCCCCCCTAATGGAGCTACGTAGACCTTTTACAAGTCCCACCCCTAATGTTGCCTTGTTGGTGGGCCACCCCTTCTTCAAAATCCTGGATCCACATCTGAAATTGTCTGTTATACACCCAGCACTATTTAATAAGTAAGTCACTTGAAACACAGTGTAATAAAACTTAGGGCAGGATACATATAAAAATCGATGAGAAAATTTGAGCTGGGCTTTTGGAGCCAGACGAGCTGAAAGGAGTATACTATGCATAAAGTCTGGGAGAGCATGATTTATTCATTAGTTGTAATTGGCTTTGAACTATCTTTCAGAAACTGCGAGTACTCTTATTTTGGTGCTTTGTGTCTATTGTTTTTATGTTAGTTGTCTTCGTACCAATCTTTTGAGTAAAGCCAATTGCTACAGATTTTTACAGTTTGTTCTTATGTGTGCTGTTACACCACTGTCCCAGGTTAGGGGGAGGGTTGAGTGCTCACAAACATGTTTAACCCCTCCACATTCTTTATGTGCCTGTCCCAAGTCAGGAGCCTGTAGTTCAGTGGTTTGTCTTATTTGTTTGGTTTTAAATTAGGCCATTAGTTTTCTTGTCTAATAGTCTCACATTTTTCATGTCAGAGCCTTTTATAGCCAACCATACGGTATGGGTTTTTCTCATTGTTAAAGGCCCTACAATTGCTTACATCCACTTCATTTGAACTCTGTTGAATAGTTGTCTCATTGGCTATCATACCACATCTCCTTATTTTCATATATAATTTTGTCATGAAGAAATTTACTAATCCCAGTTACTATAACATTATAAAAGAAGTGATATATGGTGGATGATCTTGAGACAATCAAATGAAATTTTATTGCTGTTCTTCATCTAGACAGCTGTTGATGGGTCTTCAATAATGAACTTTGTAACTTTGAGATGAAGAACAGCAATAAAAGAGCTGTTCCTTTGATATTTGTGTGTTTTTTGCTGTACATGTACTGATTTGTCATGGATTGATACCCCATATCCTTTGTTTTTTCTATTTTACCTTATATTAGTCCTGCAGTTAACTTGTATTAACAAGGGTGCAGATGTTAAAATATCTGCTTAACAGATTATGACTGAATTTTATATTAAGGGCATATGACACAGAAGAGATCTGACTTTGTTTGTTTGATACATTTGCCATATTGAACAAACTTGAAAAAAAAAACCCAATAAGCCTTTACAAGTGAAGTGGATAAAAGTGATGAAATATCATTTGTACATAATGTTAGGTTTCTGAAGATGGACCTAAAAGCAAAGTAATTACATACAAACAGACAGAAAAATGTTTATCTTTGAAATAGTCACATTTGTAGTGGACATTCAGCAAACAAGTTTAACCCCACCACATTGTGTATGTGCCTGTCCCAAGTAATGAGCCTGTAATTCAGTGGTTGTCGTTAGTGCTGTATATATTTTTTTTTTTTCGTTTCTTTTTTTGTACATAAATAAGGCTGTTACTTTTCTCGTTTGAATTGTTTTACATTAGTAATTCCTAGGTCTTTTATAGCTTACTATGAGATAGGAGTTTTGCTCATTGTTGAAGGTTGTATGGTGACCTATAGTTGTTATCTACTTCTTCATTTGGTCTGGTCGAGAGTTGTCTCATTGGCATTTATACAACATCTTCTAATTTTTATATTCAACCATGTAACTGTCAGAGATAAAAATGTATAGGAAAGTCCAGACAGGCACACAAGGCAGACAGACATGTCAGTGTCATTCTCAATGCTGTAATATATTTACAGCTATGTTATGTTCAAATGGCGGAGTAGTTTGGAGGCAATAAAACAATATTTTTGAAAAATTTATGAGAGATGATGGTAATATTTAATACAGTCATGGCAAAGTGAGTAAATAAATGAATAAACATTAACGACCTATGCTGTAAAAGTATATAAAAATACAATAAACTATCACATTTCTCCTCCTTGTGTACAACATCTATATTGACAACTACAGTGCTAAAGTTTAATTGTTGCAGCATCATAACGATTGCAGATAAATGTCAATGTCATTTTTCACTTGGGTAAATATTTCTTCTTTACTCATTCCTTCTTTAATAAAATCTGAAATAGATATAATAATGTTTTCAGCAACAAAGTGACATAGTGCTATTATATACATTTTTAATGCATAATTTTAGAATGGGTATCAAAATTTGCTGTTTTGATCTGAAAAAAATTAATGAAAGTTAGTACACTTTGAGTCAAAAATCATTTTGAAAGCTTTATATTATGCTTACATCACTAGTTTCAAATGATTTTAACCAATATTTTGAGCCCAAAGTTAAAATGACAGATTGGACTATATGTAATTAATAGACTACTTAGATATAAGGGGAGAATACTCTAATGATACTAAGGGTTCGATAACATTTAAATCTGCTTTATCTCCCTTTGAATCAAGTTTGAAATAAAAACAACCTGGATTTATTATATAATTTCTATCATTGATCATTTATAAACTTGTAAAGGCACACAGTACAGCTGAATCATATCATTTTGATAGAAACAAGACTGATATATCATAATCATGATAAATTATTCTACAAAAGTTTATAGTTAACCAAACAAAGGATAAACAAGTTGGTCCAGACAAACAGACTGATTGCTACAGTTTGGGGATGTATAACTATATTAAACTCACTAATATCAACTCTTTCAGTTATTTCACCGTAATTCTGTATATGATGAGGCCAAACAACTTTGTCAAAATAACCTGGAACATCTGGAGGGTTATAATATCTTGTTCTGCAACAAGAAAAAATGTGTTTTCTCCCAAATACAGACTACTTGTGCTCGATTTTCATAAGAACATACACACAAAAGTATATGATGCAAGTGCAAAACTTAATCAGGGTGCAAGGAAGTGTGTCAACTGATTTTTACCGTAAAATTGGTCGTCCAATCCTTCCCTTAAATTACCCTTCATAGTAAAAAGTGGACCACTAGTACTGACAAGAACATTCATAATATAAAATGTTTGCGCCAATAGACTCAGTAATACCAGAAAAATATGTCATAATTTGTCAAATATTTTTACATATCATCTATAGCTACTGATGAACAGACCAGATCCCAAAAGTAAAACTTGATGTATAGAGCTTGAAAATTAGGCCACACCATATACAAGAGGGACATATACTCTTTAAAATAAATTTGCATTAACCTGAACACATGAATTTAAAATAGTGATCAAGACAATATGTTGACCTTCAGATATAAATCAGTTTTTTGCTTGAATTGATTTTTGGGTTGTAGTCACATTAATGTATACCCAACATCTCAGAATGATATATACTAGTTGCTGCAAAAAATCTAGTTACCAATATTGTTGACCTCAAATTCAGAGTTATACTATTACAGAATATTTAATCTGCTTGATAGATTAATATACGTGATCTGAAATCACTGATGGAAAGATTGGAAGAATTGTGTGTATAATTCTAATCATATTTAACTCTTCCATATAAGTGGTGGTGGACAAGAACAACTTGCTACAGCACTATTGCATTTTTGTTAGTTACATTACTGCAGATTTTTTAGAACGATAAGCAATTGTTCAGTGGATAAAATAGCTTAATAGAGGTCATTGTGGGTGGGTTGATATTTGCATAATTACTTCTTTTAAATAGCAACTTAAGCACCAGTCTTTGTAAGAATTAGGTTATTAAGAAGAATATCAAAACATGGCCATAAAAAACCCACCGACCTAACCATCTTATTTTGAAGTTACCCTCATCCTGACTTACAAATGGTAGTCTTTTCGTTTCTGCATGTCTAGTAATTAGAGAAAGTTCTAGATAATTTTTGGTTCGAATGATAGCAAATTACAGAGTTAGCTGCCCTTAACTGTTAATTTCTAATGCATTTCATCCAAATTATATTTTGATTTACCAGAACAGGAAAAGGAAACAAATGTTATATTCATGGACCATTATACATTTTGAACATAAATTAATGTAACTTGAGCAGGTTTTTATCTGTCATGTTTTCACCACTGCCTGATTCTTAGGCAGAGTGGCACTTAATATTTATATTTTTTGAAACAGAAGAAATTACTGAATAAAAATTATTATCATTGTAGTTTCTTAGTAAACCTGGGACAAATGGATAAAGAGACTTGAAACTAACTGCTTTTTATATTTCCCAAAATTTACCTGTAAACATGGTAAATGGTTGTTTTTTTTTCTTGGGGAGGGGGGGGGGTGTGCTATTTCTATGTTTAAACATGTATACTTATGTTCTCACTCCTAAGGATAGTCTTTGGCATATTGAATTTATTGATTTTGATCAATAATATATGATACTAAAGATGCATGGTTGAGGGGTGGCAAAAGGTAATTTGCACATTAATATACTTATATATAGTTTTTATTATAGTGTCCAAAGAAGAAGAATTTTAATTTTTGAGGCAAATTCTTTTAATATTTTAATTTTGGAAGGTTCACTAATTTTCAAAATCTTATTACATAATGGAAAGAAACAGGAATGTTCGGTGGATTTTTACTGAATTTGATTTCATGTTTACCAGAAGCAGGTTTTTCAAGAAGAAAAATTTAAGACATTTATCTTATTTTTGTAAAAATGAGGGTAAATATTTCATTGAAAAAATACATTTCCTGTACAAGAATATACATATACCTTCACATTTATGTATAAATGTATCAATTCCACATGAAGACAGAGACCACCTAATAACACTGACCTATATAGATCAAACATCTATCTGAAACTAATGAGGTCAACATTGTTTTTATTGGCTTGCCATGTTATGTATAAACTCGACAGTTATGTAATTTGGTCAATTATGATTGGCATTGAAGAGGAGGGGTCTATATAAAATTCCAATCATTGCCCCACCTTTGTCAATCATACTGATATTGTATTAATACTCTTACTTAATTAGAAAGACAAGACTAGCCAGTAATTTGAAAAAAGTAATGACTATTACTCTTGAATAAATGCCCTAAATTTTAAGATGTTAGCAAATGTTTTACAGTTCATTTGTGCATATGTACACAGACATGAGAACAATTGAGAACTATATGCCAGTGTGTTTAGATTTAGTTACTGATTTATTAGCTAATCTGTCTACTTTCTGTTTGGAAGTGCCTTAGGAAAGAATTGGATCAATAGTTCCAATCTTTCCAAAAATGAGATCAGTGTCTTCGGACAATGCTTTTAACGTCTATTTTTCATACAAATTTTGGTTAAACCTGGGGAATGGGGGATATCATAAAAGACTTATTTTCGAAGCTAGCATTGTATCTGCCAGCAATGTAAAATCTAATTCTATGCTTGGGGAAAAAGTACAATATTTTGTACAAAGCAATTCTTTTTTTACTTAAAACATTGCAATCCTGCTTTAACTACAAAATACTACTTACAATCTTCTTTGTCGACATGTTTCTTCTGATGTAACAAGAAAATATCTTTTATCAAACAATTCATTTAATGGCCTAAAATAAAAGAAATATATAAATAATAAACCTTATAATGACTACTGTGCTGGACAATATTATGTTTAACCATTTTCTAGTGATGAACAAAGATTTTTCAGCAGAAATGATCAAATGTTATTATATCAGCACAGATGTTGCAATTTCATATTAAATAACTATCAACAATTTGTACATTTTCCCATCGATTCTTTTTTTTTTTTCAAAAGTAATTATTGCATTTATTATGGTTGTTTTTTCATTATTCAAAGAATTCAGACACAAAAAAATTGTGTAAAGTTCGTAAACATAATATGAACAACCATATCTGGTACATATACTCCCTTTGATTCTACTAATATTTTTTTTAGATCACAGTCAGGACACGATACTCGAAAATATCAGGAAATGAAATATAACTTTGCAGCAATGTCACAATTTATCTGTGTCAATTTATCAATAAAATGCATGCATTGTCTTTCATACAACTGTAAGACTTATCTAAAATTATAAATATTTGAGAAAAAAAGATGAACTGTGCTTTAAGGTAGATTGTCTTAATTAAAATCCATAGAATTTTTTAATAATTTGTCAAAATGTAGTTTATGTCATGCTTTTTTCAAGAAATATAATAAAAAGTATGGATCACCAGGCTTTTTATCACGCTACAGGTTGTGCAAAATTGTCAGATTTTGTATAGATCATGCATGGAAAACCCAATTTTGTGTGATAAAAAGAAAACTACACCATAGAATTTGAAGATAAATAAATGTGGATAGTGTCCACATGTGGACACAGATGATGCCCCCGCTTGTATATCATATAGTTATAAAGGGACATAACTGAAGAACAGTAAAAGTGAGGCTACCCAAATTTGAACTTGATCTGAGTTTTGTGTGTAAGTCTCATAACATTTGGTTGAGGCTAACTTAAGTAGAGAACAGAAACTAAAAATTCAGCAATTTTTCTATTTATAAAGGGGCATAACTCAATAATGGTTAAAGTGACACTACCCAAATTCAAATTGATCTGTGTTTTATCAGTGGAAGTCAAAATTAAACATTGCATTGTATAAAGCATTCATTGTAGTTGATTCAACTTTAATCATGGACAAAGGAAGTTAACTCCAATTTTAAAAATAACTTGATATTTAGAAGAAAATAAAAATTTTGCAATTTTTTCCATTTATAAAGGGGCATAACTCTAGAACAGTTAAAGTGATGCCACCAAAATTCATACTTGATCTGTGTTTTGTGGTAATAAGCATTGTGTATAAGTTTCATAACATTTGATTGAGGCAAACTTAAGTTAAAGGATGGAAACTAAAAATTTTGCAATTTTCCATTTATAAAGGGGCATAACTCTAGAACAGTTAAAGTGACGCCACCAAAATTCAAACTTGATCTGTGTTTTGTGGTAATAAGCATTGTGTATAAGTTTCATAACATTTAGTTGAGGCAAACTCAAGTTAGAGAACGGAAACCAATTTTGGGACGTACGGACGGACGTACAGACGGACAAGGGTAAAACTTAATGCCCCCACCGCTACGGCGGGGGCATAAATATGAGAAGATAGCTCTAATAATATTCTTTCAGATAAGAAAAAGAAATCAAAGCCTTAAAGGCTGTAAAAGCAATTGCTGCCATGTTAATGTTTTGGGGACTTTTTCATCCACATATATATAAGAATTAAACCTGACAGGAGTGTTGTCTAGTGAGAAGTAAGAAGGTTTTAACTTTATATCAATAAAAGACTTTAGCAGAAAGTCATTTTTGATATGTTTTATATTTCACAAGGAGACAACACGTTTACCAGGCGAAAATTGGGGTCAAATTTACATGTGCTGAAACATATAACTCAAAAAGAAATTATCCCCTGGTAGTGTTTGTAACTGGACAATAATTTCCTTTATTGATTTAATTTTAACAATTATCATAATTAATTTAAATTTAACCATTCAATTAAAACATTTCAACTTTCCAGACGCAAATGTTGAAAAACGCGAAAGAAATAAAATATCTTACAAGAGATAAACATGTAAAAAATAAATATATATTTCAGCTTACTAAAAATATTTTCATAATGTTACTTTGTCTTCATTTCTTAAAACTAAGTCCCAAGCATTATTGCTCAGTTGATATGTGTCATCCTCATGCGGTACGAGATAACTATAATTCTCATGCAATCCCGAAAAGGGGGTCATCACAGACAAACATGACATTAAATCGTCATTATACGAACAAGAACAAACAGCTCTTCGTTGCTTTGATATTTATCAATTTTCAGGAAACATTGCGAAAAATTATCTTCAATATTTCGAAAACATGTGAAATAAAATTGCAAACACGGTGGACAGTCGAGTGTCAACACACGTAGTAGACTCGTCCACTGGAAAGAAGAGGATAATGGTTTCATCATTTGTCATGCATACCCAGTTTTGATTATGATATCCAAAAGGACGTACTTTTTTTCAATCTATGAAACTAGAAAATTCCAAATTGTTCTGGACTTGGCATCTATCACGTTTTGACGGGTCCATTTCATTAGTAAGGTGATCGATAAATCTTACGGAGTTATGACAAAAAAGGAAAACGAACTTATTGTTATGTGTTTTTAACAAGGGTGTCGTTCCACTAAATTTTGCGCAAACAAATCAACAAAATAGGTCAGTTAAGTTTGTCTATTTTTAGATTACAGGTAATCATTTGACACTACGTATAACCTGTGTAGTGATTTTGATTTTACGATAAATTTATGAATGAACTATAATTTTATGAATGAACAAGAGCACCTGGCCTCTTTCTTAGAGAAACACCAATTAAACATATAAAACCATTTTAATAAGAGATAATTCAGTAAAATTTTCAATACTAAATCAACAACTGAAATGATTCGATATTTTGTTGAAACATCGTACGAAAGGAGAACGGAATCGCAGGTATAAAAATGCACTTTTTTTCACTCGACCTTCTATGTTTTTTGATAGTCAAACGGTTGTCCCCCTAAATACAAAAATACATCTACAAGAACATATGCTGAAACCTCTTAAATCCACTAACGTTTTTCAAAAGTTTCAAGCTATGTATTGCATTAGAAAACATGCATAGGTGTTTAAGAATGACAGATCAGGAGCCTGTTTAACAAAATACTATGGCTTGAAATGGGCGGAGTCTCTGATTTGCGTCACAAAGATGGCCATACGCGATGGCATAAAAGCAATTGCTTTAAAAATGGGGTCACCGGACTCGTTTTTTTGCTACATAATAAAATAGGTAAATTCACAACACATTCTATTATAAAAGTTACTTTATCTGAGTTATGTCCCCTTATATCTGAGTTATCTACCCTTATGTGGAAAAGTGGGAAAAAGTAATTCAAACAAAAATATTCTGTTTTTTGTAAAATACAGCCCTAAATATGATAAAACACATAATTTTCTAAATCAACATGACAAGTCTTACACATGAATTACAAACTACTCTTGAAATTTGCACATTTCATTCAAGATCTAGACCGATTGCAATCTGCTATTTCAAAATCCAAGATGGAGGAAGACATCCCAGCTACCTTAACAGCAATGTAGACAGTTTATCAATCTTAACTTCATCAAATAATAAAGATAAAAAAAATTTTAACTTCATCAAATATATTTACCCATAATTAAATATAGTGAAACCTTCTACCAGTAATATAGATGTTTTATCTTGAACTTCTTTCATCCATTTTTCTTTCCATTTTTTTACATCTTTGACCATAGAATCCATGTCTAATGAAGAAAACACTGAAATAAAAAAAACATGCATTCAATTTCTTTTATAATTAGTTATGTCAGTGGTTACTTTTACCTGGTACATATGAGTACTTTACCCTTAAGTTAAGAAATGGTTTGGGGTTTGTTTTATGTAAAAGATTTTGAGATGACTATTCCCAAAAGCAGTACTATCCAGAATGTTTTAAAGGACTTTAAAAGCAGAATATTTTGAGGTAGATTTATACTGAAGTTAAACCAAAGGAAAATAAAATAAAATCCAATTTAAGCTGCTAACATATTATTTACAAGGATGCCATGTAAAGTTTTTCTTTGCTTTCAAGATAGAGAAGTATTAGTAAAACTTCAACATCTTTGGTTAGTTCATACACTGTGAAAGGGAACTTTACATGGATTTTTGTGTCATTTGATTGCTGTCACATTGTTGCATACCCCCCCCCCCCCCCCTGTCTCCTCTTATTCATATTATCTAAATATCAGTGTAAGCTTTCAACTGTGGTATCAATTATTATGAATACAGATTACTTACCTTCCCAATTATGGTGTTGGACTTCTGGTACCCAAGTTAAACGTTCATCACCAGGAGGCTAAAAAACAAAGAAACTGACCATCTTGAATGTTTCACCATGGGAAAACAATTTCAATAAAACATTACAGATTTAAAATTTTGTTTTGTTGTCCTTTTGGTCCCCTAAATCATTAAATTCTTATATATCATGTCGCTATCTGTTAATGATTCTTCGACAGTACATTTATTTTTTTAGTTAGTTTTTCCTGCAATTCACATGCATACCCATTTTCATTCTCAATTTTATTAATAATTGTCATTCTCTCTGGACCATAATGCAAAGTATTTTTTATAAAATTATTGTGTCTGACTGAGAAAGCCATGCCTAAGAGAAATACCAACCCAACAGTCTATCTGTTTCTCTTAAAATATCCCTCAGACTCCATCTATAGAATTTACTTACAGGTAAATGTTTAACAAGGGGAACTGCGAGCTTTTACTCACAAATGATACCCCTGTTATAAATTAATAAGTATTCCATGAACATCAGTTGATGAGCAATGGATGTGAAAACTCATCACAAGGTAAACATGCAAACACGAAGCATTGATTCAAAGTTTCAGAAAGTTCTAAATTGTAGTTCCTGGGATAAGTATGACAAAAATTTCATGGGATAGATGGACTGACAGATGTAAACCAGTATTCCAACCATCCTTCATGGATATAATAAATATATGTTATATTCTCAGGGTACATGTCACATAGGCATTAATATTATGATTCTTACATGGAAATAGCTGTCTTGACATATATGAGATGAACCTGGCAGTGATTTCTGTAAACAGGATGTTAATGAAGTTTTTCCACTGTTAGATGGTCTGAAACATACCACAAAATGAATATCAGATTTCAAACGAAAAATGAATTTCACCTTAAAGGGATACTCATAACGAAAATGTTTAAAAATAGCAATACAAAGTTATAGAGTATTTAAATAAATTTAATAAAATCTGCAAGTATACAATAAGTATATATCATGAATACTGTTACACTATTATTCCACAATTTGCTTAATTATCTGAAAACTCAATAATGATTAGCTGAATGCAGCCCATTTTACATGAATATAAAAAAAATAATACCCAAACAGATGATTAAAAGACTTTTGATTTTACTGTGTCTATATTGGGCATGCATTTTTTTGAATATATATAATCAAAGCATCTTCGGTGCTGCAATTCAGCCATTTTTTAGCTATGGCAGGTAGATAGACATTTTTTCTGATCTCTTTTTTAATAAAAAGAAAGAAAAAAAACCAAGGGACAATCTAATATCATAAAAAAAAACACAAGGATTGAATGTAGCACTTCATCATTTTCATTATTATTTCACTAAAAAATTACCAGTGTTATTTTTCTTTTTTTAAACAAAGGTATGCAATTTTTCTACCTGATCTTATGATTATTTATTGATTTTTAATAAAATTTATGACACTGAAGATAAATGGTTTTATATTTCTATAATCTTACTCAAAAAATTGTTTTCAATTGCCCAAAGATCATACAAATTGTTTTGTTATTTCAATTTTTAGAAGGTATTCTGACTTCTAATATCTTCTTTTTATTCAATCAAAATAATGTTTGCATGATTGGAAATAGAAATCTTCAAAGAAAGGTGTAGTATATTTTTATTGAAGATTGACTTAATAATTTCAGAAAAGAGGCATTGAAAATGCACTTTGTCAACAACACAAACTGTTATAACAGAGATATGTCTTGCCTATTTGTTATTTTGATAATGCAAATGTTGAAATTAAAATAGCAATACTTTAACATGTAAGTTATGCAAATATTCAAAGTCAATGAACCATGACTGAAGGTACAGGGCTAAACAATCTCCATGGAAATGAGATGTGCCAATGCTAATACAACTGCATACCAAATACCATTGACTTTTCATAAGTCGTTCCCATTAAACAAACATTAACTTGTAAACTATGTAAAAGTCAATGAACCATAATTAGGGGGTGGGGTTATATAATCTCCATGGAAATGAAACTTGCAAATGCCATTACATTTGCATACAAAATATCATTGACTTAACATTAGTGGTTCATCTTAAACGGACCTAATCACAAACTAATACATATGTAAACTAAGCAAAAGTTTCAAAGTCAATAGACCATGACTGAGGGGGTGGGGCCAAATATTCTCCATGGAAATAAGATGTGCTAATGCTTATACAACTGCATACCAATTAACATTGGCCTACCACTAACGGCCACCCTTAAACTGACCTAATCACAAACTAATACATGAAAACTAAGCAAAAGTTTCAAAGTCAATAAACCATGACTGAGGAGGCGGGCCTAATAATCTCCATGGAAATGAGATATGCCAATGCTTATACAACTGCATACCAAATATCATTGATCTACCACTAGTGGTTCCCCATAAACTGACCTAATCACAAACTAATACATGTAAACTAAGCAAAGTTTAGAAGTCAATAGACCATGACTGAGGGGGCAGGGCCAAATAATCTGCATGGTAATGAGATGTGCCAATGCTAATACAACTGCATACCAAATATCATTGACCTACCACTAGTGGTTCACCATAAACTAGACCTAATCACAAACTAATATATTGTTGATGCCGCCGACGCCTGAAACAGCATACCTTTTGTTTGCTTTTTGACTCTGTCAAGGCGAGACAAAAAATTAAATAACTAATTTTTATTTAAATTGGTGTTCATTCTTCATTGAGAAAATAATTTCCTGTATTCAAATATACATGTGCATATACCTTACATTGTTTAATAGCAATATAATGCATGGAGAATAACCAAATAAATTTTATTGCAGAAAATCTCCGGGTTAGAGTTTTGCAATTTTGTTTATTGTTTCAAGCTAATTAGTGATAATTGTAACTTAAAATAACCTAAATTATTGACTAATATCAGATGATCATAACACTGATTTTACAAGTAAAATAGACCCTGCTTGCATTTTTTCATACATATTTTGTTTTTTGATTTTCTTTGCAAAAAATGCATCTTTTTTATCATTAATGATTCATCTCTGACAGATAATTTACTGAATAATTTTATGTCGTGTAGATCAAAAGTGGTTATAGGTGTACTATTGAGGTCAATATTATACACCTTCGCCTCGAGCAATGGTTGGTATCTCAGGGACAACAAAATTGCTATTACCCTTATAACCAGTCATTAAGCGTTTTATTATACCGAGTAAAACAACTTTCTAAAAAGGTCTACATACACCACCTGGAGAAAAAAAAAACAAAATAGTCACACAAACAGTCAGCAGATGAACCATCAGGTTTTTTTGTCCGTGTGGTATTTGTGAATATTTTATTCACTGTAATCAAGACCAGGAATCCTTATGTAAAAATTCCCGTGCATGAAATAAACGCTTGCTAAAATATATTACCGTACACCAAAGTAATCACAGATTGTGAAGAGGACGACAGACCCATACCATACATTTGTTATGTTTTAGTTCTTCAAATATGTAACGTAGATTTCTTTTTCTTTTTAACTGCTCTGGTAAGTAAAATAATAATTTGAGATTACGACGACAGACACATACAGATTATACTGTTTACGATATTTCAGAGCTTAATGTGCCAAGTGCACAAATCAAAGCAAAATAGTCAATGACATCATTGTTGTCCAATGAAAAATTAGTAAGAAAAAGTCCGGGAAATATGTTGATAAAACTATTGACCAGAGTAATAGTCTTTGAAACTATTGACTGGCAAATAGTCTGTGGAATGAAATAGCACAAATATTTTATTCTTTTCTATAAAGAAAAAACATACTGAGGTATAATAATATTGTGTATTCAATTATGTAATACAAGAGATATCAACTGTGGCATTAGGGTGGAGGGGATTCCAATTAAGACCTTTGAGTGAAATTATTTGTAAACAATGACAGTTGTCAATCTTATTTGCCTAAGAAAAGAATTGGAATAATAGTATTTTAAAAAAGTGTGGGAATCAACTTTGATATCAATACACATCTTGTACCACATGTTATTCAATTACTTACACAAGTCTTTGATCCTGATAAAATACTTTCATAATTCTCATCAACTACTCAAATTTGATATATTACTTTTTCTCATTACTTAATAAATAGTAATCTATTAAAAATTTTGATTTACAAAGGAACTACATGCAAGTGTATAACTAAAATAAAGGAGCTATTTGACCAATCTTCTCTTCATTTAAGGGCAAATAACATGTCAAAAGTTGGCAATAGTTAATTAAAATGGTGTATAAAGTTTCTGCAAGTCATAAAAACACATAAGTAGTTTCATCTTCTGACATCAGACTCGGACTTCTCTTGAACTGAATTTTAATGTGCGTATTGTTATGCGTTTACTTTTCTACATTGGCTAGAGGTATAGGGGGAGGGTTGAGATCTCATAAACATGTTTAACCCCGCCGCATTTTTGCGCCTGTCCCAAGTCAGGAGCCTCTAGCCTTTGTCAGTCTTGTATTATTTTTAATTTTAGTTTCTTGTGTACAATTTGGAGTTTAGTATGGCGTTCATTATCACTGAACTAGTATATATATTTGTTTAGGGGCCAGCTGAAGGACGCCTCCGGGTGCGGGAATTTCTCGCTGCATTGAAAACCTGTTGGTGACCTTCTGCTGTTGTCTGTTCTATGGTCGGGTTGTTGTCTCTTTGACACATTCCCCATTTCCATTCTCAATTTTATCATGATATGCCTTCAACTTCTAATTCTGCACCAGCTCCAAATCCAGAGTGATCACATAGATCCAGCATGGCTGAATCAATAAAATGCTTCGCTGAGCGCAGCCTGATACGACCGCATTGGTCGAACCCTGAACAGTTGGGGCAAATTTGGACACAATATTCAAGCTTGATACTATCTGAATTTGGATTCTGATCAAATTTTTTACATAATATAGGTTTCTGACACAAAATAAATGTGGTCAAAGATCTTACAAATCTAATGCGCAATACTGTGCAATTGAAGATTTCTTCTTGAAACTTTTCAAAAATTTGAAATTTTGAAAATTTTGAAAAAAAAATATGAACCCTTTTAAAAAAAATTGGAAACCCCCCTTCCCTCCAAACTTTTTGAATCCCCCTTTTAGCATTAACCATCAAACTCAATTGCAGTCTTTCCTTTGTAGTATGGAACCTTGTAGTACAATTTTAGAGAGATCCATACACTTAATCACAAGTTACTGTCTGGAAACTAGAAAAATGCTTTTTTTTAACCATAAAAGCCCATTTAAATACATCATAAAAGTATTAACATAGAAAATGACATCATAGTCATAGCTAAATTTTAAAAACCTTCATCAGCAACTTTTAATAGTAATATCTAAAAATAAAATTCCTTCATCAGCATTTAAATGTAACTTCTAAAAATAAATTGACAGCTAGGACTTTGCAACCATAAAAACCCATTTAAATACATCATAATCATGCCTAAAATTAAAACACTTTCATCAGAAACATTAAAAAGTAATATCTAAAAATAAAATTCCTTCACATACATAATCATGGCTAAAATAAAATAATTTTTAAAATAGAAAATGACATCATAGTCACGGCTAAAATTAATAAATGTGGATAGTGTCCACATGTGGACACAGATGATACCCCCGCTTGCATATCATGTAGTTATAAAGGGACATAACTAAAGAACGGTAAAAGTGACACTACCCAAATTTGAACTTGATCTGAGTTTTGTGGTAATAAGCATTGTGTGTAAGTCTCATAACATTTAGTTGAGGCTAACTTAAGTAGAGAACAGAAACTAAAAATTCAGCAATTTTTTCTATTTGTAAACACGCATAACTCTAGAATGGTTGTGTATAAGTTTTATAACATTTGGTTGAGACAAACTAAAGTTAGAGAACGGAAACGAAAAATTCAGCAATTTTTATGTTTATAAATTGACATAACTCATGAATGCCACCAAATTTCGTACTTAATCTGTATTATGTAGTAATAAGCATTGTGTATAAGTTTCATAACATTTGGTTGAGGCAAACTAAAGTTAGAAAACGGAAACAAAAAATTTGTACTTGATCTTAGTTTTGTGGTAATGAATATTGTGTATAGGTTTCATAATGTTTGGTTGGGGCAAAATTAAGTTACAGAATGGAAACTAAAAATGTTGCTATCTTTCATTTTATAAAGGGGCATAACTCAATAATGGTTAAAGTGACACTACCCAAATTCAACTTGATCTGTGTTTTATCAGTGGAAGTCAAAATTAAACATTGCATTGTATAAAGCATTGATTGTTGTTGATTCAACTTTAATCATGGACAAAGGAAGATAACTCCAATTTTGAAAATTATTGATATTTAGAAGAAAATGAAAATTTTGCAATTTTTCCATTTATAAAGGGGCATAACTCTAGAACCATTAAAGTGACGCCACCAATATTCAAACTTGATCTGTGTTTTGTGGTAATAAGCATTGTGTATAAGTTTCATAACATTTGGTTGAGGCAAACTTAAGTTAGAGAATGGAAACTAAACATTTTGCAATTTTTCCATTTATAAAGGGGCATAACTCTAGAGCGGTTAAAGTGACGCCACCAAAATTCAAACTTGATCTGTGTTTTGTGGTAATAAGCATTGTGTATAAGTTTCATAACATTTGGTTGAGGCAAACTCAAGTTAGAGAACGGAAACCAATTTTGGGATGCATGGATGGCCGTACGTACAGCGGACAAGGGTAAAACGTAATGCCCCCAACGCTACGACGGGTGCATAAAAATCCTTCATCAGCAACTTTTAATAGTAATATCTAAAATTAAATTCCTTCATCAGCATTTAAATGTAACTTCTTAAAATAAATTGACAGCTAGGACTTTGCAACCATAAAAACCCATTTAAATACATCATAAAAGTATTAAAATAGAAAATGACATCATAATCATGCCTAAAATTAAAAAGCCTCCATCAGCAACATTAAATAGTTATATCTAAAAATAAAATTCCTTCACATACATAATCATGGCTATAATTAAATTACCTTTATTAAACATTTTTAAAATAGTAACTTCTAAAAATAAATTGACAGCTAATCACCTAAAGATTATACATTTCTTTATAAATAATTTACAAGCAGTGTAAGGGAGGTAATTTGACAATATGTGTTTGAATTACCTCCCTTACACTGCTTTAAAATTATGTTTTGTACTTAAGTAATTGTCCATTAACCTGGAAACCCTTGTTTTTCCCCTTTTTTGCCCCTATGTCCTAAACAGTTTGAGCCATAACCTCCAAAGCAAATTTTTACCATCCCTTTGTGATATGGTAACTTGTGGTATAATTGCAGAGAGATCCATACACCATTTCACAAGTTATTTACTGGAAACTAGAAAAATGCTTATTTGGGCCCCATTTTGGCCCCTAATTCCTAAACTGTTAGGACCATAACCCCCAAAATCAATCTCAACCTTCCTTTTGTGGTCATAAACCTTATGGTAAAATCTCATAGAATATAAAAAAGAAGATGTGGTATGATTGCCAATGAGACAACTCTCCACAAGAGTCCAAATGACACAGAAATTAACAACTATAGGTCACTGTACGGCCTTCAACAATGAGCAAAGCCCATACCGCACAGTCAGCTATAACAACTATAGGTCACTGTACGGCCTTCAACAATGAGCAAAGCCCATACCGCACAGTCAGCTATAAAAGACCCCAAAATGACAATGTAAAACATTTCAAACCAGAAAACTAACGGCCTATTTATGTACAAACAAGAGGCTGTCAGAGAGACAGCAAACTGGATTTTCCTGCAGAGGTTGAACCCTGAACAGTTTGGGCAAGTATGGACACTACATTTAAACTTAAAACAGCTCTGAATTTGGATTGTGATTGAATTTTTGACACATCATAGGTTTGTGACACAAAATGAATGTAATCAAAGAACTGATATATTTGAAATTGGACATTTAAATACCTATTATGGTCCAATATCCAAAATCTAAGTACATATATTAGAATCAGCATATCAAAGAACCCCAAGAATTCAATTTTTGATGAAATCAGACAAAAGTTTAATCTAGGACCCTTTGGACCTCAATGTGGACCAATTTGATAAAGGAGCCCACAATCCAAAATCTCTCAATACATGGTTAGATTCAGCATTTCAAAGAACCCCATAAATTCAATTTTTGTTGAATCAAACAAAGTTTAATTTTGGACCCTGATTTGGATCAACTTGAAAACTGGGCCTAAAAATCTAATATTTAAATAGAGTTTAGATTCAGCATTTGAAAGAACCCTATATATATATTTAATTTATGTTGAAATGAAACACAGGTTAATTTTATCAATAATATTTTCTGTGCAAATGGAAATAACTCAAACTGGATAAATAGTTCACTAAAATAAGATATGATGCAATTTTTCAAATTATAATCAATAATATAATAACAACAACCAGTGATGACTAAGTTCTCTAAAATTAGATATGATTTAACACATAAACATTGTTAGAATCAGCATATCAAAGAACCAAAGAATTCAATATTTGATGAAATTAAACAAAAGTTTAATTTAGGACCCTTTGGACCTCAATGTGGTATTATCTTATTAATAATGAAAAGCTCAACCGGTAACAAGTTCCTAAACAGGAGGGGGTGGGGTGACCCAAGGGGACTCACCTTATATTTCATTTGATTTGTTTTATTGTCCCATACAAGAATATATATGGTTTCGGGGTGGGGATCATGACCATTTACAAGTTTTCAAAAAGAATGGGGGTGGGGGTTACCCCAGGAGACTTTCCCTCAATTTCATTTGATTTGTTTTATTGTCCCATTCAAGAATATATATGGTTTAGGGGTGCAGATCTCGACCGTTTACCAGTTATCAAAAAGAAGGGGGGTGGGGTTACCCCCATGGACTTTCCCTATATTTCATTTGATTTGTTTTATTGTCCCATACAAGAATATATATGGATTAGGGGTGGGGATCGCGACCGTTTACAAGTTCTCAAACAGGAGGGGGTGGGGTGACCCAAGGGGACTCGCCTTTTATTTCATTTGATTTGTTTTATTGTCCCATACAAGAATATATATGGTTCTGGGGTGGGGATCTTGACTGTTTACAAGTTTTCAAAAAAAGGGGGGTGGGGGTGACCCCTCCTGGACTTCCCCTATATTTCATTTGATTTGTTTTATTGTCCCATACAAGAATATATATGGTTTAGGGGTAAGGATCTCGACCGTTTACAAGTTCTCAAACAGGAGGGGGGTAGGGGTGACCCAAGGGGACTCGCCTTATATTTCATTTGATTTGTTTTATTGTCCCATACAAGAAAATATATGGTTTAGGGGTGGGGATCTTGACCGTTAACAAGTTTTCAAAAAAAAAAGGGGGTGGGGGTTTCCCCAGGGGACTTCCCCTCAATTTCATTTGATTTGTTTTATTGTCCCATTCAAGAATATATATGATTTAGGGGTGAGGATCTCGATCGTTTACAAGTTATCAAAAAGAAGGGGGGTGGGGGTTATCCCCATGGACTTCTTCCATATTTCATTTGATTTGATTTATTGTTCCATACAAGAATATATATGGTTTCAGGGTGGGAATCTTGACCGTTTACAAGTTATCAAAACTAGAGGCTCTAAAGAGCCTGTGTCGCTCACCTTGGGCTATGTGCATATTAAACAAAGGACACAGATGGATTCATGACAAAATTGTGTTTTGGTGATGGTGATGTGTTTGTAGATCTTACTTTACTGAACATTCTTGCTGCTTACAATTATCTCTATCTATAATGAACTTGGCCCAGTAGTAACAGTGGAAAATATTTTGAAAAAATTTACAAAATTTATGAAAATTGTAAAAAATTGACTATAAAGGGCAATAACTCCTTAAGGGGTCAATTGACAATTTTGGTCATGTTGACTTATTTGTAGATCTTACTTTGCTGTACATTATTGCTGTTTACAGTTTATCTCTATCTATAATAATATTCAAGATAATAACCAAAAACGGCAAAATGTCCCAAAAATTACCAATTCAGGGGCAGCAACCCAACAACGGGTTGTCAGATTCATCTGAAAATTTCAGGGGAGATAGTTCTTGACCTGATAAACAATTATACCCCAAAGTCAGATTTGCTCTAAATGCTTTGGTTTCAGAGATATAAGCCAAAATCTACATTTTACCCCTATGTTCTATTTTTAGCCATGGCGGCCATCTTGGTTGGTTGGTCTGGTCACCGGACACATTTTTCAAACTAGATACCCCAATGATGATTGTGGCCAAGTTTGGTCAAATTTACGCCCAGTAGTTTCAGAGGAGAAAATTTTTGTAAAAGTTTACGTACGACGGACGCCAAGTGATGAGAAAAGCTCACTTGGCCCTTTGGGCCAGGTGAGCTAAAAAAGGGGGGTAGGGGTTACCCCAATGGACTTCCCCTATATTTCATTTGACTAGTTTTATTGTCCCATACAAGAATATATATGGTTTAGGGTAGGGGATCTTGACCGTTTACAAGTTCTTAAACAGAAAGAAGGTGGGGATGACCCCAGGGGACTTGACTTTTATTTCATTTGATTTGTTTTATTGTAACATACAAGAATATATATGGTTTCAGGGTGGGGATCTTGACTGTTTACAAGTTTTCCAAAAAAAAAGGGGTGGGGGTTACCACCGTGGACTTTCGTTAAATTTCATTTGATTTGTTTTATTGTCCCATACAAGAATATATATGGTTTAGGGGTGGGGATCTCAACCATTTACAAGTTTTAAAAAAGAAGGGGTTGGGATTTACCCTCAGTGGACTTCATCTATATTTCATTTGATTTGATATATTGTCCCATACAAGAATATATATGGTTTCTGGTTGGGAATCTTGACGTTTACAAGCTATCAAAAAGAAGGGGGTGGGGGTTACCCCAATGGACTTCCCCTATATAACATTTGAGTTGTTTTATTGTCCCATACAAGAATATACCGTATAGCGGGTTATTTTCGCGGGTGTAAAATTTCGCGATTTAGGGGCAACAAAGTATACGAAAAATTTTGGCGGATTCTTTAATCCTTATTAAATATTTTGGCGGATACTGAAATGGTTGCAGTTAAAAAGTTGTAGAAATTGACAAGAGATCGAGATAAGATAAATAATAGTTTATTTAAGTGTCACATATTGATCTATAATAAAAAAATATCTATTGTTATGGTTAAATGATTGTTTTACCTGCATCACGTCTTTATATTTATTGATTATATTTTGATACAGTTAATCAATAGAATACCAGTACTTAGATATTTGTCATAGGTGTACAAACCTCTGGTAAATGTTACGGTTGATTAGTTACGAAATTGACGGACCTTTGATGTACTAATTAGATCATAAAATGATCATGAGTGACTTGCGACTCTTATATAATTTGACAATAATTAATAAGGATAAAATACCTGACAGAGTACCTTACACTCTAATATTATTAATTATTTTATTATGCAACCAATTAACTAATTAACACCAGACAGCCTGGGAACAATGGCCTTTCGCATTTATGTTGGTTAAATTAACATAAACCATTATTGATTCGACGAACGGGAAAAATAGATAGTCTATAAAACGCTTTAGCTATTAGAAAGTACCGAACGTATGCATAAATTTTCGCGGAATTTAATTATGCGATTTCCCCTTACCCGCCAAAATAAGCGAAAATAAACACCCCTCGAAAATAACCCGCTATACGGTATATGGTTTAGGGGTGAGGGATCTTAACCGTTTACAAGTTCTTAAACAGGAAAAAGGTGGGGTGACCCCAGGGGACTCAACTTTTATTTCATTTGATTTGTTTTATTGTAATATACAAGAAGAAAAATGGTTTCAGGGTGGGGATCTTGACTGTTTACAAGTTTTCAAAAAGAAGGGGGTGGGGTTTACCCTTGTGGACTTCCCCTAAATTTTATTTGATTTGTTTTATTGTCAAATACAAGAATAAATATGGTTTAGGGGTGGGGGTTACCACAATGGACTTCCCCTATATTTCATTTGATTTCTTTTATTGTCCCATTCAAAAATATATATGGTTTAGGGGTGGGGATCTCGACCGTTTACAAGTTCTCAAACAGTCACGCTGGGGTGACCCCAGGGGACTCACCTTTTATTTCATTTGATTTGTAACATACAAGAAAATATATGGTTTCAGGGTGGGAAGCTTGCACATTTACAAGTTTTCAAAACAAATGGCTCTCAAGAGCCTGAATCGCTCACCTGTATTTCAGAGGAGAAGATTTTTAAATGTTGGCAAACTTGATGAACAAATTGTGTAAAATTGTCTTTAAAGGGCAATAACTCCTTAAGGGGTCAATTGACAATTTTGGTCATATTAACTTTTTTGTAGATCTTACTTTGCTGAACATTATTGCTGCTTACAGTTTATATATATCTATAATAATATTCTAAATAATAACAAAAAACTGCAAAATTTTGTTAAAACTACCAATTCGGTGGCAGCAACCCAACAATGGGTTGTTCGATTCGTCTGATAATTTCAGGGCCGATAGATCTTGACCAATTTAACAATTTTACCCCATGTCACATTTGCTCTAAAAGATTTAGTTTTTGAGATATAAGCCAAAAACTGCATTTGACCCTTATGTTCTATTTTTAGCCATGGCAGCCATGTTTGTCGATGGATACAAACTAAGATTTTTAAATGTTAGCAAACTTGATGAACAAATTGTGTAAAATTGTCTTTAAAGGGCAATAACTCCTTAAGGGGTCAATTGACAATTATGGTCATATTAACTTTTTTGTAGATCTTACTTTGCTGAACATTATTGCTGCTTACAGTTTATATATATCTATAATAATATTCAAAATAATAACAAAAAACTGCAAAATTTTGTTAAAACTACCAATTCGGTGGCAGCAACCCAACAATGGGTTGTTCGATTCATCTGAAAATTTCAGGGCCGATAGATCTTGACAAATTAAACAATTTTATCCCATGTCAGATTTGCTCTAAAAGATTTAGTTTTTGAGATATAAGGCAAAAACTGCATTTGACCCTTATGTTCTATTTTTAGCCATGGCAGCCATGTTTGTCGATGGATACAAACTTCGGATACAATTTATAAACTAGATACCCTAAGGAACATTTAGTTAAAGTTTGAAGGTATTTGGCCCAGTAGTTTCAGAGAAGATTTTTGAAATAGTTTACGACGACAGACGACAGACGACGACGGACGCCAAGTGATGGCATAAGCTCACATGGGGCCCTTTGGGCCCCGGTGAGCTAAAATAGGAGGGTAGCTGTGAACCCAAGGACTATCCCAATATTTCATTTGATTTGTTTTATTGTCCCATACAAGAATATATATGGTTTAGGAGTAGGGATCTCAACCGTTTACAAGATAAAAGCACATTATCAAATTGAAGGGGAGGGGTAAGAATATATATGATTAACAGACACTTAATTATCTACAAAATGTCTAATAATGAACAGTAAATTCCAAACTTCATTTATACAGTAATACTAGTAAGTTTCAAACTGTATATATACAGTCCTACAGATCTTATCAGAAAACAGAAAATTTTCAAATAAATCTGTCACTCCAATGATTATCATATGCTAAAATATTTCCAAGATCTAATTAATAATGAAAATAAATCATTATCATATGCTGAAATATTTATAATATCTAATTGAACAGAACTATGGTTGTTTAACATAGTACTCTAACATAATTAATAATGTAATAATCTTCAAAATGTCTAATGATATAGCTTATAATTATTACCACTTAGGAAATAGATAATTTTCAAATAAATCTGTCACTCCAATTTTTATTCTGAGATAAGACAAATCATAACATAATAACAACAGTAAAATACTTAAAAATTCTTCTTTTGGATATTAAAAATGGTGATAACTCACAAAGGAGATATACTAAAATCTTGAAAATTAATAGAGACCTTCATTAAGTCCCAGGAAACAACATATTTAAATTTGAAAAAAAATTGTTAAAGCGTTTTCATGTTATTGTGCTGACACTGTTTGGCAGCCGCCAAACCGCCCAGCCGCCCGCCGTATATCACCATTTTAATAACCGATATTTCCTTCGAAAATCCGGTTAAAAATGAACGAAAAACAAATAAGTAACACATAAACAAACGACAACCACTGAATTACAGGCTCCTGACTGGGGACAGGCACATACATACAGAATGTGGCCGGGTCAAACATGTTAGCATGATCCCATCCCTCCCCCTAACCTGGGACAGTGGTGTAACAGTACAAAATAAGAACGAACTATAAAAATTCGTAAGGGTTCCATGGAACCCAGTGTCTCGCTTACTTTTGCTGTTAATTGCAGGCTCAACAAAAATGAGGAAAAAAATCAATAAAAATATTCCTTTAGATACTATCTTTTGATTGTAAGAAGCTTCTGTCAAAGTTTGGTATAAGTCCAGGATAGTTTATGAATCTAATAAATGTTTTAAAAACTTTAACTGCAGACTGTGTTTAATGTTAACTGGAAGAAAAACTAAGTCCATTTATAAATAAAATACGGATAAACAGGTACAAAATTTGAACAAAATTTCCTTCTAGATACTAGCTTTTGATCATAAACAAGCTTCTGTTCAAGTTTGGTACAAATCCAGGATAGTTTAAGAAAGTTATTAAAATTTCAGAGTGAATGTATTGTTTCCTGGCAGAAAAACTAAGTCCATTTATAAGTAAAATACGGAAAAAATGAAATTTTTTTTTTAACAAATTTACTTCTGGATACTATCTTATGATCATAAACCAGCTTCTGTCCAAGTTTGGTACAAATCCAGGATAGTTTAAGAAATTTATTAAAATTTTAAAAACTTTAACCACAGAGTGAATGTAATGTTTCCTGGCAGAAAAACTAAGTCCATTTACAAGTAAAATACGGAAAAACAGGAATTGCATTTTTACAAAATTTACTTCTGGATACTATCTTATGATCATAAACAAGCTTCTGTCCAAGTTTGGTAGAAATCCAGGATAGTTTAAGAAAGTTATTAAAATTTCAAAAACTTAAAAAATAACCACAGAGTGAATATTAGTGGACGCCGCCGACACCGACAGAATGTAGGATCGCTATGTCTCATTTTTTCGACTAAAGTCGAAGGCTCGACAAAAATCAGTTGAAAGAGGCTTAACTCATCAGATGGATAAAAATACAAATACTACAAATACAAGTGGAAGAAATTTTCTTTTTAATTTCTTAAATCTGCTTGAGAAAAAAAACCTGAATTGATACCTATTTACTGGAACTTTTGTCTTCTTTCTGTTGATGCATACATTGTATTTTAGTTTAAAATTGTTTTTTTTAATTTTGACATTTTTATCAAAAGTGCCAAATACATGTACATTTGTGTATATATTGACCATGTCCAAAATATCTAGATTTATGATGCACATATTTTACAAATGCGATTTTCCATATATTATTTGAATTTTAACTGTCTCAGAATTCCAGAGATGTTGGAGTATATATATACATTACAGCAACCCAATAATACAATAAAACCAAACAATAACACTCAAAATATTGTAATCTCTAAACCATTTTGAATATTTTCTTTGTTACCGTCTTCAAAATTTACCAAAGCCCAATGGCTGAGGCCAGTGAAAATGTTGTTGGTTCAGGGAAATTTCCCTGAAAGAGGCCTCATAATATATATAAATTTAAATAACTTTTAAGAAAGACTGATTTTTCGGGCTTGTAAGTCAAAAAGGTTTTTGTGAAGTGAGTTTAAAAGGTTAATTTGTGTTGTTAGCTTACTTCCCTCATTATTTTTACCCAACAACTTGTATGTCATTTTTTTCATACACATTTTAAAATCTTAATCAAATCTTGTTCAACTTACCCTGAGATGCCAATAATAAAAACATTTTTCAGCTTCATTCCATTTTCAAGACCTGCAAAAAAAATCATGATACAATAAGTTTAATCTACATGTATAAAGTCTTGATCATGAGTGAAGTAAAAAAAAATACATGCTTACCTATCATCTATATACTTAGCATTACAGACACGTTATGTAATTAATTCCCAAAAGACACTACTTGCAGTAATTCTAATCATATCCATAATTGATCAATGGTCTTTTTATATCTGTATTGTCTAACTTAGTAAAACAGGTCCTTCTACAATGTACTTATCAGGCCTCTACAATAACTTTTTTTTCAACTTGTCCAATAGGACAAGTACATACCAAAACTTACTTGTCCGAATGGAATTGTAACTTAAAAAAAAAATTCTTAATATTACCCTTTTTTGCATTTTAAGATGATTCAATGAACAAAATGAATTAAAACAACAGAACAGAATTTGATTTATATCTCTTGATATCCTTTTCAAAAATATATGAGTCGAGAACAACTGAATCTAGTCATGTCACAGGATTTAGGTTCTAGTGTTCATTAATGCTGAAGTCTCATTAGACTCTGCACAAGAGGCACAGTCTGGTAGGCCTATCAGTCTAGTACACTCATTTGGTTTGTATCCTGGTCTTTTATATTGATAAAATATTGATTATTTGATTAATACCTTACTTCAATCAGCTTTGTTTTAATATATTAAAATGTTTTTTCAAACACAATCAAGTATTGTTTTGTCTTCATATGATCAAATATGATTTTATGAATTTTATGGTCAATAATTTCTTCATCTTTATTTTTAAAATATTTTTGTTGAATAAAATTTATCATACTTATTATAAAGCAATGGAATAAGGTAGGGAAATGAGGTACTGGTTTGTCTCACAGGGACTCAGTTAGCAGATTATTATTTTGTTTATCAATGTTTTTCAAATCTGTTTTTCGTATTTCCTATCTATTTGTATTAAAATTACTTTATTAACGTTTTAAATGTTGGCATCAATATTGCTTTGTTTTCTAGCAATTTGCAGTTAACTTTCCAAATTTTTCAGTATACGGATATGGATAGTAAACTGCACATTGCTAGAAAACAAAGAAATATTGATACCAATGTTAAACGTTAATAAAGAAAAAAAAGATTTGAAAAACATTGATAAACAATATTTAATCTGCAAACGGAGTCCCTGTGGTTTGTCTTGGTCCCGAAATGTCTCCTAGGGTGCCAAACTGTCTATTAAACATGGAGGGTTGTTTCCTTATGATCGGTAATACTGGTTTATAAAGTATCTGACAAAGAACCAGTTTTAGATTATGGATCGCAAGTAAACATGTCAAATTAACATTTTTTTTTATCTTCTTTTCATGTTTTTTGTTTATTACTTTGATCATCAAAGTTGGATTTAATTTATTTTCTACAGAATGATTTTACTTGTCACGTTGGACAAGCTTGATATGGCTTTTACTTGTCCAACCTTTTTTTCCTCTGGTACTGGACAATCGGACAAGCATTAATGTTGAGCCCTGCTTATCAGAGTTAACTTTAACCACAAAATAAGTATCTTTTGCATTAATGTCTGCATCCATTTGGTGCCTACATACATGTAGCTATTTTTGTAAGGCCATTAGGCATCAATCTATTATTTTATGTGTGTGTGTTTGGGGGGGGGGGGGGAGAGAAAGGGTATTACTTTTATTTTAATCAATCATTTTATACTAAACTTCTTGAAAATATAAATCAAAAGAGAAGAAAAAATATTATAGTTTGTTTCTATTGAAAATCAGCATATATATATATACAGTCAGGGGTAATACTTATACAAGTCATTTTTTAAATCTTGTAAATTTGTAAGATTTTTATCTTATTTTCCAGGTTTGAATAATCTCACCTTAATTTTCTCCAAAAATTTACTTATACAAGTAATTTTTTTTTACAAACCCTTGAATTCTCAAGTTTGGGGAGGTCAAAACATGCCTTTACAATACAGTTAGATATACATTTCTAGACATATACACATGTATGTTAAAATGTTTAGACACCAATCTCAAGTTGTTTTATGAATGAGAAACAACGGTTGACCCGATTTCAAGTGGCATAAACAATGTCATCAAACAATTGGTTCTTGGTGTGATGTAATATCATTCATGTAAGCATTGTGACATATGAAATTTACAGGAAAGTGCATGAATTCAAAAGTCATCTATAGGGCTTGATAAGGCCCAAGGACACAGTTATCGTCCTTTGGTTTTCGTTGTCTACGAATATAGTCCCTAGTATACAGTGTATAACTTGCATTTTTTTTTGATACACTTTCCCAATTTATTTCTTGATATTTTATGCATGAAATATTAAGTAAGGGGATGAAATTACATGTTAAAAAAATTTGGGTGCTGAATCTTTATGTTAAGTAGTGATTTGGTCCAGTTAAAAAAGGTCAAAAATTAGAATGTCTGAAGCTGTCAAACTGAATTTTAGCCCCCCTTAACACAGAATTGTCAATATTTTGAGTTAGAGCTGGTAGAAGTTTCTATAATTTTGATATTATTTGTATCAATAGTAGTACACTACACTGTAAAAATCTTTTTGAGATAGAGCAGGTGCGATTTTTTTAATTTGAATTTATTGTCTAAAAGAAATGCACTACGAAATAACTGTGTTCTCGGGCCATAAGCAGGTTGGGCTCAAGTCAGGAAAACTGGGGTATTCCTTGTTTTCAGGGAACACCCCAGTTTTCTGGTGTTAAAAAACCCCAGTAAACACGGACTTCTTTTTTCCTCGTCAATTTATGGTATGAAATCTACAAAAGCGCACCTTCTACATGTGATAACAATGTTATATGATAGCAAGTGTTTTTATAAGTTCAAAAATCAAGCTAATTTCAAGTCTTATTTGATGCTCAACTCACAACAAAACAATTCCTTTGTTCACCAATTCATACCTTGATCATCAATTATGAGAAGACAAAAAGATAAGTTAATCACTTAGGCATTTAAATTCAATGAATAGAAAATTTCAATAGAAGTGAACATAATTCAGTTATGATCAGTTACACCTGGAGCATGCAGCTTGATCAACTGATTCCTAAACAAAAGATTTGTATGTTTTTGAGTTCTAGAAAAAACAAGGCTTCACTTATTCATGTTTTGTTGTTCCTGAGATACTTCAAGTATTAACAAATACTACTGATACAGTTAAAACATGCGCTTTTGTAAATTTCATGCCATGAATTGAAATAGAAAAAGGAAGTCCCTGTAAACTGGGATGGTCCCTGAAAACAGGGAATACCCCACTTTTCCTGACTTGAGCCCAACCTGATAAGGGTTTCTCAACTTTCTGGCTGCTGCCAAAACCAATATTCATTCAGGACACAGAATCCCCAAAACACCTGTCTCATATCAAGAATTAGTATGAAGTGAATACCCTGACATTTGCTTCTTACTACAGGTAATTTCATCTGTTTCATCTGTTGTGTTTTCCACCCATTCAACATCAGTTGTCTCCCCTTCCTTGCACTGTACATTTTCTGTCTTCGTGTTTAATCTTTCAAGGAATGCATTTAACAATTGTTTATTAAGATGGTCAGTTTGAGTTATTTTGCGTTCAACTGCACAATTCTGCGAACTGTCGTTGTCATTTGAGGCCAAATTCTCATTTAATTCATTCTCATTTTCTATTTTCTTATTTTCATCGTCCATATTTAATTTTCTAGAATAAGTTTATATTGAACAAAACGAAACTTACAACAAGATATATATTTCTTATTTTCATTAAGTTTAAGCAGATCGTACAATATGAAATTTAGATACAGGTAAATTATTGATGTTGTAATTTTTTACTCACCTTAGAAATGATCAAAACGAAAGTTAAATGTTAAATTCTCTTTTTACAATGAAATTGCACAACAACTGTCAATAACCAAATTTTAAGGCCTGCTTTAGTTGAGCCAGATTCCTTGCACTTACAACTGATATAAACGTTTAAAACAAGGTACAACATCATAATTACATAACCAAAATTCATATTCATAATATTTACAGTATAATTAATCTTCAAATATATCTAACACAAGTGAACATGATACATATCTCATTATCTGTATATTTTGGGTATGATGAGACAACCGAAGACAACTTTCACATTTTCCTATATTCCCAATACCACAATGCTTATGTTCTTACTTCACAGTAAGAGTCGATTGTTCAACAATCTGATTAAAATATAGAATCTAATCATTATAGTTTCACTTTATTCAAAGATCTCACGCTTTCTGATGTTTCGACCTAGTTCAAATAATTATGACGTCTAGGAAGGCTATTTTAAATTTTTGCTGTCAATGTGGGATCAAAAAAAGTCAAAATCGAAAAATACACACAGCAGACGGCATGATTATCTGGACTAGTTTCGACCATGAATCTGTTGAGTTCTGCTGTATGTTTTTTCAGCCACACACTAGTTTGGACTTGGTCGTTTTGATCCAATAATTATTTTTGTTAATATCTGTTTCCAATCATTATATGAAATGAAAGGTAAGTATAATTATATATGAATAGACTTTTTTAATAAAGATAGACATGAAGCAGTGTTAGCAGAATGTTACAACAGGCAGAGCCAGGTAATACATTGCCAACCCTGCATATAGTTTTACCCATGCATCCTTCCTTCTATCCCCATAGGGTAAATGGTTTGTCCGGCTAACTCCTCCTGCAGTCAGTCATGGGTACTACTTGTACAAGTTATTTTTATTTCCTCGAAGAAGTAAATAATAATATACTTATATAAGTAAATTTGTTATATACATGATATATATTCATATTTTATTTTAAGGTTTAAATAATCTCCTCTTAAATATCTCAAAAAATTTACTTGTGTAAGTAATTTCCCTAAAATTCTCAAGATTTGGGATGTAAAAACATGCCTTAAACAATTTTTCTCTGGTTGGCTCATAATTTTTTATTAGAGTTCAACGTTTCATCTCATTAATTCAACAAAGAAACTAATTGCCCCTTGGAGGCTTGTAAATGAGCAGTGTTTTGAAGATAACAGACAAATGAGATTTTCATTGTCCATGAAATTACACTTAAATGATTAGTAAAGACATCTGCAAAGGATAGACAATTAAAAATTCTATTAGAGCAAAGAAGTCCTGAGAAATTCAAGAAAAGAAGATAAAAAGACTTTTTTACTTGTACAAGTAAAAATTACAAATTGTGACTTGGATGGAAAGTTGTCTCATTGGCACTCATACCACATCTTCTTATATCTATCTACTTGTATAAGTATCTTACACATTTACTTCTATAAGTATATTAATATTTACTGCTTCAAGTAAATAAAAATAACTTGTACAAGTAGTACCCCTGACTGGCAGTTAATACATTGTAAGCAAAAATGGCTAAATTTTATCATTGGTACAAGGACATCATTCGTAAATATAAATCAACATGCAGACATCTTATAAGTTCAGGTATTTCACATCCTATTTTATGGTAATATTCTATACAAAGCACAAAAATATCGTCATTCACCTCAAAAGCTAACCAAACCTTTAAACAGACTTATTCAGAAGGGATATAGTTACGATACTGTCAGGTCATTAAAGACAGCGTATTTTGGAATTAATATTGAATCACCCATAGGGTCTTTGCATCGGAAAAATAAACACATTTATTCTAAAACCAGTTGTTGGCATGGTACGGGTTATGTTCTTCTCATATATTTTATGACGGTATGATACTTAACCCCTAACAAGAGGGATTGTGCTTGATTTTCATATGATGAGGACATAATCTTTCAATCAGTTTAATTGAGGTCTGAAGCTGGCATGTCAGTAACTGCTAGTAGTCCTGTGTTAATTTATGTATCATTGTCATTTTGCTTAGTTTCTTCTGTTACCTATTATGACATTGGACTCAGACTTCTTTTAAACTGAGTTTTACTGTGCGTATTGCTGTGTGTTTGTTTATTCTACATTGGCTAGAGGTATATGGGGAGGGTTGAGATCTCACAAAACATGTTTAACCCTGCCGCATTTTTGCGCCTGTCTCAAGTCGGGAGCCTTTGGCCTTTGTTAGTCTTGTATGTTTTTTAAATTTTAGTTCTATTATATGTTTCGGAGTTAAGTGTGACGTCCATTTTCACTGAACTAGTACACATTTTTGTTTAGGGGCCAGCTGAAGCCTGCCTCCGAGTGCGGGATTTTCTCGCTGTGTTGAAGACCCATTGGTGGCCTTGGGCTGTTTTCTGCTCTTCAGTCGGGTTGTTGTCTCTTTGACATATTCCCCATTTCCATTCTCAATTTTATCTTAATGAAGGGTGTTAGTACATATATTCTAAAGGTGTGCATTTGATCAGGATTTTGATTTAATTTCCAAAAATGATGGGTTTTTGAATTTGAACTTTTGTCATTGTTTAGTAGTATAAAGAACATAAAGTACATGGTTTTTCTGGTTTAATCTTCCTATGGTATCAAGCTAGAACTTTAATATATTGTTGGGTGTTAGTACATATACACTAAAAGGTGTGCACACAGTCAGTTTTGGTGAAATTAGACCTACAGGGTACATGGTTTGTCCAGATTCAAGCTAGAATCTTTTTTATGGTAAAAAAACAAACACAACCATCTCAAGTTTTCTTTCAAAATACATGTAGTTGTTACTAAACCAGCTAGGGCATCATCTTTGTTTAGTTTAAAATTCTTTATTGTTGCTTGTTCCCTTTGTAAAAAAAAGAATGATTTAAAAGTACCTGATATGTGTTGCAAAAAATCAAGGGGCACATTTCAAACTGCTTTAATATAATACAGGTAACTGTTTGACTTGCTGTCAAGTGCATATATTAAATTACAAATAATATATATGGGAATGAATTTAGATATATGCAAGTTTTTATTTTCAGATATCTGTAAATATAAATAAATTTCTAGTTGAAAGAATGCCAAAGAAATTTAAAGGAGAAAACTCAAAGGCTGCTGTGGCAAAAGCAAGAAAGCAAGAACAGAGGGAAACTGATAATGCTAGAAAAGAAAAGGAAAAAGAAGACGAATATTGGAGAGATGATGATAAACATGTTGCCAAAAAGCAACAAAGAAAGGTGGGACTTTCACCTCATCTATTGAAATGATATAAAAATATGAATAAAACAAGGGAGGTAAAAATCAATGAGGCAGCAACAAAGAAAAGTGGGAATAACTTTTAATGTTAAAATGATATGAAAATATTGAGGGAGAAATAGAGTTAAAAAACAAGTGGCAACTACATTTGTAAGAATGATGGGAATCACTCTATCAGTTGAAAGGATACAAAAATATAAAAGAAAAAAAATGGAGGTAAAATAGCATTGAGGCAGCAAATCAATATCCAATGTCATAAAAATGAATAGTATGCATAAGTGATTACAGATATTGGAAAGCTAAAGGTCATTTTCTTTTGACAGTATTATGTTGTTAAGTAAAAGAAGCACCATGAATTAGATTTTCATTATGTCTGCATGATCGTGATTACACAAAAAAAATTTCTGATGGTTAAATCTATTTTTCTTATAGGAAGACAAAGAGAAGAAAAGAGTAGAACAATTGGAAAAGAAGAAAGAATTACAGAAACTTCATGATGAAGAAATGGAATCAATAAAAGTAAAAAAGCCAGCTACAGTAGACAAAATGACTAGAACACAGATTGCTGAAAATATAGAAAAAGAAAGAATAGCAACTGCAGGTAATGTTCATTCTATGGGATTGAATATGTAAATAATACTATATAAAAGGTACATATTCAAGGGGGTACAGAACACCTATGGGAGTTAACTCTTTTAAAATATCAGCCGAAGGTTTTAATCAATATTAGTAAAGAGAAATCAAGCTTCAAAATTAGTGTTTGTTAAACTGCTATATATCAAATGGAATTATTCCTGTAAATTGTGTGGTTCAAATTTCTAGAAATTTTGATATTTTTGGCAACAAGTCGAAGTAAATATTTAAAAAAAAAATATGAAAATCAAACGAGCCAAATCTATTTTAGTCAAAGTGTTAGGTACCCCCTTAAGGAGAAAAATGAATGATGAAATGAGTGGTTTTCAAATTATCTGTTGACAAGGATCTATTAGGATTTCCAGACTGAAACTTGCTTCCCAAATTCTGGGTCTGCAATATACATTTTATATAGACTGCACTTTGAATTCCCACAAATTATTTTACCAGTGGCTAATATTCTATGGAATCTACAAGTGTTAACTTGATAATATATTTTTGTCCCTTGCGCAAGGCGATGCTGTGGACATAGAAATACTGGTCAGACATCCGTCCATGTGTAAATGCTAATGGGAATGGCATTGTAAGTGCTCTCAAGTGTACATTTTTTCCCTGATTTTTATGAAATGTATATCAAAGGTCTATATCAGCAATGTCTAGGACATTAGCAATCTGATGTCTGCATTATTATCACAAAACACAGATCAAGTTTGAATTTTGGTGGCGTCAATATAACAGTTCTAGAGTAATGCCCCTTTACAAATTGAAAAGTTGCTGAATTTTTGTTTCCGTCCTCTAACTTTAGTTTGCCTCAACCAAATGTTATGAAACTTATACACAATGCTTATTACCACAAAATACAGATCAATTTGAATTTTGGTGGTGTCACTTTAACAGTTCAAGAGTAATGCCCGTTTACAAATGGAAAAATTGCTGAATTTTTTGTTTCCGTTCTCTAACTTAAGTTTGCCTCAACCAAATGTTATGAAACTTATACACAATGCTTATTACCACAAACTACAGATCAAGTTTGAATTTTGGTGGTGTCACTTTTACTGTTCTAGAGTTATGTCCCTTTATAACTTTATATAATATGCAAGCAGGTGCATCATCTGTGTCCCATGGACACATTCCCCATTTATTTATTCCAACATAGTCGGTAATAGTTTTGAATTGTCCCCTATTGATCTGATGATGCTACACTATGGAGTTCTCCCTGATCTGTTCTCCGATTGGATGAAAATGTCATCGTTGATGTTCAAACATACATTTGATTATTATTTTGTGATGTACAGCAGGTGACAGTTTTAGATATAGATATCTGAAATAAAAACTATCTTATAACAATGGTACATTTAATGTATTATTAATAAATAAATTTTAACTACAACAAAAAACATTTACTAGTGAAAAATTTCAATTTTCAATACAAACAATACAAGAATGCATTCATCCATGCTGTATTTTTCATGGGGTTTTAAAGAACATAAACATCCAGACTATTCAAAAAGATATAGGCATGCTAAATGAAAATAGACTCATCTATGGACGCAAAATCTCGCATCTTTGAGATGAAATGAAGGCACTGAAATGGTCATTATCTAATGCAAAATTATTTCCAAACTTGCATGTTTTCAATTCACTGCCATCATGTGCTTTAATTAATTAGTCCCCTACCGATGAAGTCGAAGGTGACTTTAGGTTAACACTCCATCCGTCTGTCTGTCTGTCTGTCTGTCCATCTGTCAGTCCGGCAAATCAGTTTTCCAGACATTTTTTCTTCGTGCTTGAAGATATTGATTTGATATTTGGTTTATTGATTTATCATGACAAGTTACAGGTCAAGTTCAATTTTCACGATTTTAGCTTTTCTCTTTGTTCAGTTAAAGCCCTTTCCCTAGAATTAAATTTTTGATGAAATACTTATTAATAAGTAGATTTCTGTACAAAGGCAAATAACTCATTTTTTAAAAGACAAAATGACATTTTGGATTTTTTTCCTTTTCTTTGGTAAATTGTTTGAAGAATTTAGTGGTAGGTTTGTTTGTCATTCTTGAAGATATTGATTTGATAATTATTATATAGTTTTATCATAACAAGTTACAGATCAAGTTGGAATTTTGTTCCAGTCTGATAATTTTGTGCGGAGTTATGATCTTTGGACATAGAAAATTCACTTAAATAATCAGTTTTCAACAGATTTTTTCATCATGCTTGAAGATTTTGACTTGATATTTTTATGTAGTTTACACCTTGACAAGTTATAGATCAAGTTAGAATTTTGTTCCATTACAATGAATTTGTAACCAGTAGGGGACTATGTATTGCCATGCAATACTCACAGAATGCTTGTCTTACATGTCAATTAAAACTGTACATGTACTGGTAAATCTTGGTTTTATATCAGGTTAGGTTTCCCTTCTCCCTTCAGCGTCCTTCTGTTATAGGCACCAAAAGGGTATGCGTCTTTAATTGTTAAATTTATGTTTGTATAGTTTTGACTGACATTTCTTCCCTGTTGAGTAAAATCGTTTTTATACGACCGCAAAAAAATTTTGCGGTCGTATATTTGTATGACGCTGGCATCGTTGTCATTGTCGTCCGAAGACACATTGGTTTTTGCACTCTAACTTTAGTTTAAGTGAATGGATCTCTATGAAATTTTACCATAAGGTTCAATACCACAAAAGGAAGGTTGGGATTGATTTTGGGGGTTATGGTACCAACAGTTAAGGAATAAGGTGCCAAAAAGGGGCCAAAAGTAAGCATTTTTGTAACTTCCGGACATAACTTGTGTGTTAGTGTATGGATCTCTCTGACATTGTACCACAAGGTTCCATATCACAAAGGGAATGCTGGGATTGATTTTGGGGGTAATTGCCTCAAAATTTTAGGAATAGCCAAAAAAGGGGCAAAAAACAAGCATTTTTCTAGTTTCATGACAATAACTTGTGTGTAAGTGTATGGATCTTTCTGAAATTGTACTACAAGGTTCCATATCACAAAGGAAAAGCTGAAATTGAGTTTGGGGGTAATTGCCCAAAACGTTTAGGAATTAGGGGCCAAAAAGGGGCCAAAAATAAGCATTTTTCTAGTTTCCAGACAATACATGTAACTTGTGTTTAAGTGTATGGATCTCTCTGAAATTGTACTGCAAGGTACCATACCACAAAGGGAAGGCTGGGATTGATTTTGGGGGTAATTGCCTCAAAATTTTAGGAATAAGGGGCCAAAAAGGGGAAAAAAACAAGCATTTTTCTAGTTTCAGGACAATAACTTGTGTGTAAGTGTATGGATCTTTATGAAATTTTACTATAAGGTTCCATATCACAAAGTGAAAGCTGGGTTTGAGTTTGGGGGTAATTGCCCTTTACCTTTAGGATTTTGGGGCCAAAAAGGGGCAAAAAAAACAAGCATTTTTATACGACCGCAAAAAAATTTTTGTGGTCGTATATTGGTATGACGTTGGTGTCGTCGTCGTCGTTGTCTGGCGTCGTCGTCGTCGTCCGAAGACGCATTAGTTTTCGCACTCTAACTTTAGTTTAAGTGAATGGATCTCTATGAAATTTTACCATAAGGTTCAATACCACAAAAGGAAGGTGGGGATTGATTTTGGGGGTTATGGTACCAACAGTTAAGGAATTAGGGGCCAAAAAGGGGCCAAAAATAAGCATTTTCTAGATTCCAGACAATAACTGTGGAACGGTGTATGGATCTCTCTGAAATTATACTACAAGTTTCCAAACCACAAAGGGATGGTTAGGATTTGCTTTGGGGGGTTATTGCTCAAACCGTTTAAGAATAAGGGGCAAAAAAGGAGGAAAAACAAGGTTGTCCTCATTAATGGACAAATACTTTAGTACAAAACATAATTTAAAGCAGTGTAAGGGAGATAAATCAAATACACCATTGAAATTATCTCCCTTACACTGCTTTTAAATTATGTATAAAGTAATGGTTAATGAACAATTAAGATAATTTAAAACAGTGTAAGGGAGGTAATCCAAATACAATGTTTTGGTAACTTCCCTTACACTGCTTTTAAATTATGTTTAAAGAAATGCATATTTATAAAGGACGACCAGTATGGCGCATTAGATTTGTAAAATCTTTGACCACATTTATTTATTTGTTATGCCGAATCTAACCGTGTATTTAGATTTTTAATTTTGGGTCCAGTTTTCAAATTGGTCTACATTAAGGTCCAAAGGGTCCAAAATTAAACTTTGTTTGATTTTAACAAAAATTGAATATATGGGGTTCTTTGATATGCTGAATCTAAACATGTATTTAGATTTTTGATTTTTGGCCCAGTTTTCAAGTTGGTCCAAATTGAGGTCCAGAATTAAACTTTGTTTGATTTCAACAAAAATTGAATATATGGGGTTCTTTGATATGTTGCATCTAACCATGTATTTAGATTTTTTATTTGTGGACCCCGCTATCAAATTGGTTCATGTTGAGGTCAAAAGGGTCCAAAATTAAACTTTGTTTGATTTCATCAAAAATTGAATTATTGGGGTTCTTTGATATGCCAAATCTAACCGTGTATTTAGATTTTTAATTTTGGGTCCCGTTTTTTAAATTGGTCTACATTAAGGTCCAAAGGGTCCAAAATTAAACTTAGTTTGATTTTAACAAACATTGAATTCTTGGGGTTCTTTGATATGCTGAATCTAAACATGTGTTTAGATTTTTGATTATGGGCCTAGTTTTCAAGTTGGTCCAAGTTGGGGTCCAAAATTAAACTTTGTTTGATTTCAACAAAAATTGAATATATGGGGTTCTTTGATATGCTGAATCTAAACATGTATTTAGATTTTAGATTTTTGGCCCAGTTTTCAAGTTGGTCCAAATTGGGGTCCAAAATTAAACTTTGTTTGATTTCAACAAAAATTGAATATATGGGGTTCTTTGATATGCTGAATCTTACCATGTATTTAGATTTTTTATTTGTGGGCCTGCTATCAAATTGGTTCATATTGAGGTCAAAAGGGTCCAAAATTAAACTTTGTTTGATTTCATCAAAAATTGAATTATTGGGGTTCTTTGATATGCCAAATCTAACCGTGTATTTAGATTTTTAATTTTGGGTCCCGTTTTTATACGAATGCAAAAAAATTTTTGTGGTCGTATATTGGTATGACGTTGGCATCGTCATCGTCGTCGTCGTCTGGCGTCGTCCAAAGACACATTGGTTTTCGCACTCTAACTTTAGTTTAAGTGAATTGATCTCTATGAAATTTTACCACAAGGTTCAATACCACAAAAGGAAGGTTGGGATTGATTTTGGGGGTTATGGTACCAACAGTAAAGGAATTAGGGGCCAAAAAGGGGCCAAAAATAAGCATTTTTGTAACTTCCAGACATAACTTGTGTGTTAGTGTATGGATCTCTCTGACATTGTACCACAAGGTTCCATATCACAAAAGGAATGCTGGGATTGATTTTGGGGGTAATTGCCTCAAAAATTTAGGAATTAGGGGCCAAAAAAGGGGCAAAAAACAAGCATTTTTCTAGTTTCATGACAATAACTTGTGTGTAAGTGTATGGATCTTTCTGAAATTGTACTACAAGGTTCCATATCACAAAGGGAAAGCTGGAATTGAGTTTGGGGGTAATTGCCGAAACGTTTAGGAATTGGGGGCCAAAAAGGGGCCAAAAATAAGCATTTTTCTAGTTTCCAGACAATAACTTGTGTTCAAGTGTATGGATCTCTCTGAAATTGTACTACAAGGTACCATACCACAAAGGGAAGGCTGGGATTGATGATGAGGGTAATTGCCTCAATATTTTAGGAATTAGGGGCAAAAAAGGGGCAAAAAACAAGCATTTTTCTAGTTTCAGGACAATAACTTGTGTGTAAGTGTATGGATCTTTCTGAAATTGTACTACAAGGTTCCATATCTCAAAAGGAAAGCTGGGTTTGAGTTTGGGGGTAATTGCCCTAAACGTTTAGGAATTTGGGGCCAAAAAGGGGCCAAAAAACACATTTTTCTAGTTTCCAGACAATAACTTGTGTTCAAGTGTATGGATCTCTCTGAAATTGTACTGCAAGGTACCATACCACAAAGGGAAGGCTGGGATTGAGTTTGGGGGTGATGAATCATAAGGGGGTTCAAAAAATTTGGGGGGGAATTTTTTTTATTTCCTTTTATTTTTTCTTTTTTTCCTTTTTTTTCTTTTAAAATTTTCCATTTTAAGTTGGTTATTTCTGATTTATATTTAAAAGCAAATAATAATGATATGGTAGGAGATACACACCAAACAGGAAGTGTAAATTATTATATAATAAGTATTGTGCAATAGCAAGAAATTTTCAATTGCACAGTATTGCACAATAACAAGAAATCTTCAATTGCACAGTATTGCACAATAGCAAGAAATCTTCAATTGCACAGTATTGCGCAATAGCAAGAAATATCCAATAGCACAATATTGCGCAATAGCAAGAAATTGTCAATTGTACAGTATTGCGCAATAGCAAGAAATATTTAATTGCACAGTATTGTGCAAAAGAAGATACTTCGTATAAATTGCTTATTTCTTGACCAATTTCAATGGGGTTTTATTCATGAATTCTTGGGGTTCTTTAATATGCTGAATCTAACCGTGTATTTAGTTTTTATACGACCGCAAAAAAATTTTTGTGGTCGTATATTGGTATGACGTTGGCGTCGTCGTCGGCGTCGTCCGGCGTCGTCGTCCGAAGACGCATTAGTTTTCGCACTCTAACTTTAGTTTAAGTGTATCGATCTTTTTGAAATTTGACCATAAGGTTAAATACCACAAAAGGAAGGTTGGGATTGATTTTGGGGGTTATGGTACCAACAGTTAAGGGATTAGGGGCCAAAAAGGGGCCAAAAATAAGCATTTTCTAGTTTCCAGACAATAACTGTGGAACGGTGTATGGATCTCTCTGAAATTATACTACAAGTTTCCATACCACAAAGGGATGGTTAGGATTTGCTTTGGGGGGTTATGGCTCAAACCGTTTAGGAATTAGGGGCAAAAAAGGGGGAAAAACAAGGTTGTCTTGGTTAATGGACAAATACTTTAGTACAAAACATAATTTAAAGCAGTGTAAGGGAGATAAATCAAATACATCATTGAAATTATCTCCCTTACACTGCTTTTAAATTATGTATAAAGTAATGGTTAATGAACAATAAAGATAATTTAAAACAGTGTAAGGGAGGTAATCCAAATACAACGTTTTGGTTACTTCCCTTACACTGCTTTTAAATTATGTATAAAGAAATGCATATTTATAAAGGAAGACCAGTAAAAATATCTGCAAATGTTGCATCTTTTTTTTTTACCAAAAAATCCATATGAAAGATTTGACACTACATTTTTATACGACCGCAAAAATTAAAAATTTTTTGGTCGTATATTGGTATGACGTTGGCGTCGTCGTCGTCGTCGTCGTCGTCGTCGTCGTCGTCGTCGTCGTCGTCGTCGTCCGGCGTCGTCCGGCGTCGTCCGAAGACACATTGGTTTTCGCACTCTAACTTTAGTTTAAGTGAATGGATCTCCATGAAATTCCACCATAAGGTTCAATACCACAAAAGGAAGGTTGGGATTGATTTTGGGGGTTATGGTACCAACAGTTAAGGAATTAGGGGCCAAAAAGGGGCCAAAAATAAGCATTTTTGTAACTTTCAGACAATAACTTGTGTGTAAGTGTATGGATCTCTCTGACATTGTACCACAAGGTTCCATATCACAAAGGGAAGGCTGTAATTGATTTTGGGGGTAATTGCCTCAAAATTTTAGGAATTAGGGGCCCAAAAAGGGGCAAAAAACAAGCATTTTTCTAGTTTCATGACAATAACTTGTGTGTAAGTGTTTGGATATTTCTGAAATTGTACTACAAGGTTCCATATCACAAAGGGAAAGCTGGAATTGAGTTTGGGGGTAATTGCCCGAAACGTTTAGGAATTGGGGGCCAAAAAGGGGCCAAAAATAAGCATTTTTCTAGTTTCCAGACAATAACTTGTGTTCAAGTGTATGGATCTCTCTGAAATTGTACTGCAAGGTACCATACCACAAAGGGAAGGCTGGGATTGAGTTTGGGGGTGATGAATCATAAGGGGGTTCAAAAAATTTGGGGGGGGGATTTTTTTTTTTTTTTTTTTTCTTTTTTTCCTTTTTTTTTTCTTTTAAAATTTTCCATTTTAAGTTGGTTATTTCTGATTTATATTTAAAAGCAAATAATAATGATATGGTAGGAGATACACACCAAACAGGATGTGTAAATTATTATATAATAAGTATTGTGCAATGGCAAGAAATTTTCAATTGCACAGTATTGCACAATAGCAAGAAATCTTCAATTTAACAGTATTGCGCAATAGCAAGAAATATCCAATAGCACAATATTGCGCAATAGCAAGAAATTGTCAATTGTACAGTATTGCGCAATAGCAAGAAATATTCAATTGCACAGTATTGTGCAAAAGAAGATACTTCGTATAAATTGCTTATTTCTTGATCAATTTCAATGGGGTTTTATTCTTGAATTCTTGGGGTTCTTTAATATGCTGAATCTAACAGTGTATTAAGTTTTTGGATTTTGGGCCCCGTTTTTGAATTGGTCCACATTGAGGTCCAAAGGGTCCAAAATTAAACTTTGTTTGATTTCATCAAAAATTGAATTATTGGGGTTCTCTGATATGCCGAATCTAACCATGTATTTAGATTTTTAATTTTGGGTCCCGTTTTTTAAATTTGTCTACATTAAGGTCCAAAGGGTCCAAAATTAAACTTAGTTTGATTTTAACAAAAATTGAATTCTTAGGGTTCTTTGATATGCTGAATCTAACCATGTATTTAGATTTTTGATTTATATGGGCCCAGTTTTCAAGTTGGTCCAAGTTGGGGTCCAAAATTAAACTTTGTTTGATTTCAACAAAAATTGAATATATGGGGTTCTTTGATATGCTGAATCTAAACATGTATTTAGATTTTAGATTTTTGGCCCAGTTTTCAAGATGGTCCAAATTGGGGTCCAAAATTAAACTTTGTTTGATTTCAACAAAAATTGAATATATGGGGTTCTTTGATATGCTGAATCTTACCATGTATTTAGATTTTTTATTTGTGGGCCCGCTATCAAATTGGTTCATATTGAGGTCAAAAGGGTCCAAAATTAAACTTTGTTTGATTTCATCAAAAATTGAATTATTGGGGTTCTTTGATATGCCAAATCTAACTGTGTTTTTAGATTTTTAATTTAGGGTCCCGTTTTTTAAATTTGTCTACATTAAGGTCCAAAGGGTCCAAAATTAAACTTAGTTTGATTTTAACAAAAATTGAATTCTTCGGGTACTTTGATATGCTGAATCTAAACATGTGTTTAGATTTTTGATTATGGGACCAGTTTTCAAGTTTGTCCAAGTTGGGGTCCAAAATTAAACTTTGTTTGATTTCAACAAAAATTGAATATATGGGGTTCTTTGATATGCTGAATCTAACCATGTATTTTGATTTTGGACAGTGGACCATAATAGGTAAATTAAAAAAATTGAAGTTCTTAGACCACATTCTGTGTCAGAAACCTATGCTGTGTCAAATATTTAATCACAATCCAAATTCAGAGCTGTATCAAGCTTGAATGTTGTGTTCATACTTGCCCCAACTGTTCAGGGTTCGACCTCTGCGGTCGTATCAAGCTGCGCCCAGCGAAGCATTTTATTAATTCTATTATAAAATAGATTAAGTTAGCACTATGGTAAATTTAAATGGGTAATTATGGTTGCCAACTCCATTGGAAATTTGAATTGAGATTATGACCATATCTTGAGGGAAAGAATTTTTTTGGGGAAAAAAAAGGGGAGGGGGATAAAAAGAAATTGTGGGGGGTCAATTTTTTCTCATTTCAGATTTCAGAAATTAAAAAGAATTATTCTTCAAATATTTTTTTTTTTTCAAATTTCAAATATTGAAAAATTTCAAGAAGTAATCTTTAATTGCACAGTATGGCGCATTAGATTTGTAAAATCTTTGATCACATTTATTTATTTGTTATGCCGAATCTAACAGTGTATTTAGATTTTTAATTTTGGGTCCAGTTTTCAAATTGGTCTACATTAAGGTCCAAAGGGTCCAAAATTAAACTTTGTTTGATTTTAGCAAAAATTGAATATATGAGGTTCTTTGATATGCTGAATCTAAACATGTATTTAGATTTTTGATTTTTGGCCCAGTTTTCAAGTTGGTCCAAATTGGGGTCCAAAATTAAACTTTGTTTGATTTCAACAAAAATTGAATATATGGGGTTCTTTGATATGCTGAATCTAACCATGTATTTAGATTTTTTATTTGTGGACCCCGTTATCAAATTGGTTCATATTGAGGTCAAAAGGGTCCAAAATTAAACTTTGTTTGATTTCATCTAAAATTGAATTATTGGGGTTCTTTGAAAATTCCAAATCTAACCGTGTATTTAGATTTTTAATTTTGGGTCCTGTTTTTTAAATTGGTCTACATTAAGGTCCAAAGGGTCCAAAATTAAACTTAGTTTGATTTTAACAAAAATTGAATTCTTGGGGTTCTTTGATATGCTGAATCTAAACATGTGTTTAGATTTTTGATTATGGGCCCAGTTTTCAAGTTGGTCCAAGATAGGGTCCAGTATTTAAACTTTGTTTGATTTCAACAAAAATTGAATATATGGGGTTCTTTGATATGCTGAATCTAAACATGTATTTATATTTTTGATTATGGGCCCAGTTTTCAAGTTGGTCCAAATTGGGGTCCAAAATTAAACTTTGTTTGATTTCAACAAAAATTGAATATATGAGGTTCTTTGATATGCTGAATCTAACCATGTATTTAGATTTTTTATTTGTGGGCCCCGCTATCAAATTGGTTCATATTGAGGTCAAAAGGGTCCAAAATTAAACTTTGTTTGATTTCATCAAAAATTGAATTATTGGGGTTCTTCGATATGCCAAATCTAACTGTGTTTTTAGATTTTTAATTTGGGTCCCGTTTTTTAAATTGGTCTTCATTGAGGTCTAAAGGGTCCAAAATTAAACTTAGTTTGATTTTAAGAAAAATTGAATTCTTGGGGTTCTTTGATATGCTGAATCTAAACATGTGTTTAGATTTTTGATTATGGTCCCAGTTTTCAAGTTGGTCCAAGTTGGGGTCCAAAATTAAACTTTATTTGATTTTAACAAAAATTGAATATATGGGGTTCTTTGATATGCTGAATCTAACCATGTATTTTGATTTTGGTCATTGGACCATAATAGGTAAATTAAAAAGAATCAAGTTCTTAGACCACATTCTTTCTGTGTCAGAAACCTATGCTGTGTCAAATATTTAATAACAATCCAAATTCAGAGCTGTATCAAGCTTGAATGTTGTGTCCATACTTGCCCCAACTGTTCAGGGTTCGACCTCTGCGGTCGTATCAAGCTGCGCCCCAGCGAAGCATTTTATTGATTATGGCCCCAGTTTTCAAGTTGGTCCAAGTTGGGGTCCAAAATTAAACTTTGTTTGATTTCAACAAAAATTGAATATATGGGGTTCTTTGATATGCTGAATCTAAACATGTATTTAGATTTTAGATTTTTGGCCCAGTTTTAAAGTTTGTACAAATTGGGGTCCAAAATTAAACTTCGTTTGATTTCAACAAAAATTGAATATATGGGGTTCTTTGATATGCTGAATCTTACCATGTATTTAGATTTTTTATTTGTGGGCCCGCTATCAAATTGGTTCATATTGAGGTCAAAAGGGTCCAAAATTAAACTTTGTTTGATTTCATCAAAAATTGAATTATTGGGGTTCTTTGATATGCCAAATCTAACCGTGTATATAGATTTTTAATTTTGGGTCCCGTTTTTTAAATTGGTCTACATTAAGGTCCAAAGGGTCCAAAATTAAACTTAGTTTGATTTTAACAAAAATCGAATTTAAGGGGTTCTTTGATATGCTGAATCTAAACATGTGTTTAGATTTTTGATTATGGGACCAGTTTTCAAGTTGTTCAAAGTTGGGGTCCAAAATTAAACTTTGTTTGATTTCAACAAAAATTGAATATATGGGGTTCTTTGATATGCTGAATCTAAACATGTATTTAGATTTTAGATTTTTGGCCCAGTTTTCAAGTTGGTCCAAATTGGGGTCCAAAATTAAACTTTGTTTGATTTCAACAAAAATTGAATATATGGGGTTTCTTTGATATGCTGAATCTTACCATGTATTTAGATTTTTTATTTGTGGGCCTGCTATGAAATTGGTTCATATTGAGGTCAAAAGGGTCCAAAATTAAACTTTGTTTGATTTCATCAAAAATTGAATCATTGGGGTTCTTTGATATGCCAAATCTAACCATGTTTTTAGATTTTTAATTTTGGGTCCCGTTTTTTAAATTGGTCTACATAAAGGTCCAAAGGGTCCAAAATTAAACTTAGTTTGATTTTAACAAAAATTGAATTCTTGGGGTACCTTGATATGCTGAATCTAAACATGTGTTTAGATTTTTGATTATGGGACCAGTTTTCAAGATTGTCCAAGTTGGGGTCCAAAATTAAACTTTGTTTATTTTCAACAAAAATTGAATATATGGGGTTCTTTGATATGCTGAATCTAACCATGTATTTTGATTTTGGACATTGGACCATAATAGGTAAATTAAAAAAATTGAAGTTCTTAGACCACATTCTTTCTGTGTCAGAAACCTATGCTGTGTCAAATATTTAATCACAATCCAAATTCAGAGCTGTATCAAGCTTGAATGTTGTGTCCATACTTGCCCCAACTGTTCAGGGTTGGACCTCTGCGGTCGTATCAAGCTGCGCCCAGCGAAGCGTTTTATTGGATTTTGGGCCCCGTTTTTAAATTGGTCCACATTGAGGTCCAAAGGGTCCAAAATTAAACTTTGTTTGATTTCATCTAAAATTGAATTATTGGGGTTCTTTGATATGCCGAATCTAACCGTGTATTTAGATTCTTAATTTTTGGTTCCGTTTTCAAATTGGTCTACATTAAGGTCCAAAGGGTCCAAAATTAAACTTAGTTTGATTTTAACAAAAATTGAATTCTTAGGGTTCTTTGATATGCTGAATCAAAACATGTATTTAGATTTTTGATTATGGGCCCAGTTTTCAAGTTGGTCCAAATCGGGGTCCAAAATTAAACTTTGTTTGATTTCAACAAAAATTGAATATATGGGGTTCTTTGATATGCTGAATCTAACCATGTATTTAGATTTTTGATTTTTGGGCCCCGTTATCAACTTTGTCCACATTGAGGTCAAAAGGGTCCAAAATTAAACTTTGTTTGATTTCATCAAAAATTGAATTCTTGGGGTTCTTTGATATGCTGCATCTAACCATGTATTTAGGTTTTGGATATTGGACCATAATAGGTGAATGTCCAATTTAAAATTTTTAAGTTCTTAGATCACATTCATTCTGTGTTAGAAACCTATGCTGTGTCAAATATTTAATCACAATCCAAATGCAAAGCTGTATCAAGCTTGAATGTTGTGTCCATACTTGCCCCAACTGTTCAGGGTTCGACCTCTGCGGTCGTATCAAGCTGCGCCCTGCGGAGCATTTTATTTGAATTGGTCTACATTAAGGTCCAAAGGGTCCAAAATTAAACTTAGTTTGATTTTAACAAAAATTGAATTTTTGGGGTTCTTTGATATGCTGAATCTAAACATGTGTTTAGATTTTTGATTATGGGACCAGTTTTCAAGTTGGTCCAAGTTGGGGTCCAAAATTAAATTTGTTTGATTTCAACAAAAATTGAATATATGGGGTTCTTTGATATGCTGAATCTAAACATGTATTTAGATTTTAGATTTTTGGCCCAGTTTTCAAGTTGGTCCAAATTGGGGTCCAAAATTAAACTTTGTTTGATTTCAACAAAAATTGAATATATGGGGTTCTTTGATATGCTGAATCTTACCATGTATTTAGATTTTTTATTTGTGGGCCCGCTATCAAATTGGTTTATATTGAGGTCAAAAGGGTCCAAAATTAAACTTTGTTTGATTTCATAAAAAATTGAATTATTGGGGTTCTGTGATATGCCAAATCTAACCGTGTTTTTAGATTTTTTGTTTTGGGTCCCGTTTTTTTTAATTGGTCTACATTAAGGTCCAAAGGGTCCAAAATTAAACTTAGTTTGATTTTAACAAAAATTGAATTCTTGGGGTACTTTGATATGCTGAATCTAAACATGTGTTTAGATTTTTGATTATGGGACCAGTTTTCAAGTTTGTCCAAGTTGGGGTCCAAAATTAAACTTTGTTTGATTTCAACAAAAATTGAATATATGGGGTTCTTTGATATGCTGAATCTAACCATGTATTTTGATTTTGGACATTGGACCATAATAGGTAAATTAAAAAAATTGAAATTCTTAGACCACATTCTTTCTGTGTCAGAAACCTATGCTGTGTCAAATATTTAATCACAATCCAAATTCAGAGCTGTATCAAGCTTGAATGTTGTTTCCATACTTGCCCCAACTGTTCAGGGTTCGACCTCTGCGGTCGTATAAAGCTGCGCCCAGCGAAGCATTTTATTCTAGTTTCCAGACAATAACTTGTGTTCAAGTGTATGGATCTCTCTGAAATTGTACTGCAAGGTACCATACCATAAAGGGAAGGCTGGGATTGAGTTTGGGGGTGCTGAATCATAAGGGGGTTCAAAAAAAATTGGGGAGGGGGGATTTTATTTTCCTTTTTTTCCTTTTTTTTTCTTTAAAATTTTCCATTTTAAATTGGTTATTTCTGATTTATATATAAAAGCAAATAATAATGATATGGTTTGAATAGGTAAATTTAAAATTTTTAAGTTCTTAGACCACATTCATTCTGTGTCAGAAACCTATGCTGTGTCAAATATTTAATCACAATCCAAATTCAGTGCTGTATCAAGCTTGAATGTTGTGTCCATACTTGCCCCAACTGTTCAGGGTTTGACCTCTGTGGTCGTATCAAACTGCGCCCAGCGGAGCACTTTATTTATTATGTGTTCCATTGTATATATTTCTTGGTTTTAGCAAGCATTGTTTTAAATTAGTTCTCATGTAATCTAGACAATATATTGTTGTTTTAGCTGCAGCAGAGAAAGAAAAAGAAGAAACACATTTGGATAAACCATTGGAGGAAAATCTAAACAAACTACAGTTAGAGGGTGAAGCAAGAAGTGTTGAAGCTGCTTTATCAGTTTTAAGGTGTGTAGTATTATATGGAAATTCTTTAATTTTGTGTTTATCAGATCATAGGCTTCATTATTTTATAAATTATATTTTCCATTAAATACCATACAAAACGTGAATTGTACACTTTTTCACTGGACATAATTCAAATTACCAGGTAGAGTGTAATATAATACTACAAGCAAGAAATTAGAGACAATGTCATTTCCCAGCTGTTTGTTTACATTGCCTGCCATATTTTTATTTACAAAGTAGCTGTCAACCTAGTTTGTTTCTTTTCAAATTTTCAAATTACAATAATTATTTAATTAATCAATATTATGCAATTTTATTGAGGATTTCATATCTATGAATATATAATAAATTAGTGTAACATAAGTACAATATCGTCTTTTTATACGATCGCAAACATTTTTTTTGGATCGTATAATGGTATGATGTCGTCGTCGTCGTCCGAAGACACATTGGTTTCCGGACAATTACTTAAGTTTAAGTGAATGGATCTCTATGAAATTTTTAAAGAAGGTTCAATACCATAAAAGGAAGGTTGGGATTGATTTTTGGGATGATGGTCACAACCGTTTAGGAATTAGGGGCCCCAAAGGGGCCCAAAACAAGCATTTTTCTAGTTTCAGGATAATAACTTGTGTATAAGTATTTCGATTGCTCTGAAATTGTACGACAATGTTTAATACCACAAGTAGAAGGTTGGGATTTATTTTAGGGGTTATGGGGCCAACAGTTTAGGAATTAAGAGCCAAAAACAAGCATTTTTCTAGTTTCCAGACAATTACTTGTGTGTAATTGTATGGATCTCTCTGACATTGTACCACAAGGTTCCATATCACAAAGGGAAAGTATAGGATTGAGTTTGGGGTTAATTGCCTAATTATGTAGGAATACGGGGCCAAAAAAGGGCCAAAAACAAGCATTTTTATAGTTTCCAGACAATAACTTGTGTTTAAGTGTATGGAAATCTCTGAAATTGTACTACAACTTCAACTTCAGTCTGGTTCCATACTACAAAGGAAAGGCTGGGATCGAGTTTTGGGGTTATTGCTCCAAGGGGGGTTTCAAAAAGTTTTGGGGATTTTTTTTTCCAATCTTTTTAAAGGATTCATTATTTTTTTTCAAAATTTTCAAATTTTGAATTTTTGAAAAGTTTCAAGAAGAAATCTTCAATTGCACAGTATTACGCAATAGATTTGTAGGATCTTTGACCACATTTATTTTGTGTCAGAAATCTATATTATGTCAAAAATTTGATCACAATCCAAATTCAGACAGTATCAAGCTTGAATATTGTGTCCAAATTTGTACCAACTGTTCAGGGTTCAACCTCTGCGGTCGTATCAGGCTGCACTCAGCGAAGCATTTTATTGTTAGTAGAACTTAGAAGATCTTTATGAAATCTGACAAAAAAATCAGAATGTTAGAATACTCAATATCTTTATACTTGAATGAAGTTATACATTTTCATTTTCTTTTTCATATAAACATGAAGAAATATATCTTTCCTGTCATGCTCAATGCTCATTGAAACATTGGCAGGCATTATATTTGTTGATATCATTATACTGAATGTAAGCAGTCCTTTTGATTTGATGAGGCAAACATGTTCTAGAAAACCAACTGTTTCATGATTAAAAAATATACAAAAACATGTAGACTTATTTTTAAAGATAAGTTCGGGAGTCATAGGCTTATCATAGTGAGAACCCTGCTTTAAAGTCCGATTTGATCTCTGGCATCGTTCAATTGGAAGTATAATAAAGGTCATTTATTTAACCTTTTCAAGTTCTTGTGAAAAAAGAAACTAGTTTTGTTTTAAAAGTAAAACAGTCTGCCTCTTAGGATAAGTAAATTTTCACAGTTTTATTAAATGATGCGTTTTGGACTGCATTGCAACATAATAGCACATTTATTGACAGTTGTTTGGTAGTGATATGATTGTTGTTTTCAGTGAAAAAGAAGCTGCAGTTGATCACCATCCAGAAAAGAGAATGAAAGCTGCCTATAAAAAATATGAAGACACTAACCTACCTATATTAAAACAGGAGAACCCAAGTATGAAATTATCACAATTAAAACATATGTTGTGGAAAGATTGGATGAAGTCACCTGATAACCCACTCAACCAATCAGCAGAATCTTAGCGCTACATAATGGAAGAAAAGAATTTGCTACAAGGAACCACCATAATGTTATACATGAAACTATCCACCCAGAGATGAAATAACAGACGGAATAGGACATGTAATCAAAAGATTTATGTGTTGCAAATGTCTGGAACACTATTGTCATGGCTTTACTGTTGATTAATTATGATATCTCTTGCAAATAATGTCACTGTATGTGTAAAAAGTCTTGTCCTGTCAAACTGATGATATTTAATTGTTATTCATGATGCAATGAGAGTATACAATAATCTTAAACATTAGTCATATTTGGTAGTGTTTAAGGCAAATTATGTGAATTTAAGTCTGGATCATAAATTTTATTATTGTATATGGATCTTGCTTCTACATAGTTGAGATACAAATCTCAAAAGTACATGTATGATATCATATATCCAAGGTTTGTTACATTAAAATATTTTCTTCTTTGAGTGATGAAGGTAACATAACTACCTTCTGCTCCTAGAATAAGATGCATATTGGTGAGATGTCTTCCATGCAAGATAAAATATCAAATAAAAATACATTATGTAATTTGTGAAATGGTGATTTAGATTTTATTTGTGAAATTGAAGTGTTCTATACATTTTTACTCTTTAACCTTTGTTTAGAACTAATATTCCATGTTTATATGTTTAATTATGATTTTATATACAAGTTTTTTTTAAGCTTTTCTATTTGAGAACATTGATAGTAAGCCATACAAAATGATAATCAGTTCTGCTCATTGTTGAAGGCTGCACAGTGACCTATAGTTGCTTACATGTATATCAATTGGTGGATAGTTGTCTCGTTGGCAATCATACAATATATGTTATCATGTTTTTATACGACCGCAAAAAAATTTTTGTGGTCGTATATTGGTATGACGTTGGCGTCGTCGTCGTCGTCGTCTGGCGTCGTCCTGCGTCGTCCGAAGACACATTGGTTTTCGCACTCTAACTTTAGTTTAAGTGAATGGATCTCTATGAAATTTTACCACAAGGTTCAATACCACAAAAGGAAGGTTGGGATTGATTTTGGGGGTTATGGTACCAACAGTAAAGGAATTAGGGGCCAAAAATAAGCATTTTTGTAACTTCCAGACATAACTTGTGTGTTAGTGTATGGATCTCTTTGACATTGTACCACAAGGTTCCATATCACAAAAGGAATGCTGGGATTGATTTTGGGGGTAATTGCCTCAAAATTTTAGGAATTAGGGGCCAAAAAAGGGGCAAAAAACAAGCATTTTTCTAGTTTCATGACAATAACTTGTGTGTAAGTGTATGGATCTTTCTGAAATTGTACTACAAGGTTCCATATCACAAAGGGAAAGCTGGAATTGAGTTTGGGGGTAATTGCCGAAACGTTTAGGAATTGGGGGCCAAAAAGGGGCCAAAAATAAGCATTTTTCTAGTTTCCAGATAATAACTTGTGTTCAAGTGTATGGATCTCTCTGAAATTGTACTGCAAGGCACCATACCACAAAGGGAAGGCTGGGATTGATTTTGGGGGTAATTGCCTCAAAATTTTAGGAATTAGGGGCCAAAAACGGGGCAAAAAACAAGCATTTTTCTAGTTTCATGACAATAACTTGTGTGTAAGTGTATGGATCTTTCTGAAATTGTACTACAAGGTTCCATATCACAAAGGGAAAGCTGGAATTGAGTTTGGGGGTAATTGCCGAAACGTTTAGGAATTGGGGGCCAAAAAGGGGCCAAAAATAAGCATTTTTCTAGTTTCCAGATAATAACTTGTGTTCAAGTGTATTGATCTCTCTGAAATTGTACTGCAAGGCACCATACCACAAAGGGAAGGCTGGGATTGATGATGGGGGTAATTGCCTCAATATTTTAGGAATTGGGGGCCAAAAAGGGGCCAAAAATAAGCATTTTTCTAGTTTCCAGATAATAACTTGTGTTCAAGTGTATGGATCTCTCTGAAATTGTACCGCAAGGCACCATACCACAAAGGGAAGGCTGGGATTGATGATGGGGGTAATTGCCTCAATATTTTAGGAATTAGGGGCCAAAAAGGGGCAAAAAACAAGCATTTTTCTAGTTTCAGGACAATAACTTGTGTGTAAGTGTATGGATCTTTCTGAAATTGTACTACAAGGTTCCATATCACAAAGGGAAAGCTGGGTTTGAGTTTGGGGGTAATTGCCCTAAACGTTTAGGAATATGGGGCCAAAAAGGGGCCAAAAAACACATTTTTCTAGTTTCCAGACAATAACTTGTGTTCAAGTGTATGGATCTCTCTGAAATTGTACCATACCACAAAGGGAAGGCTGGGATTGAGTTTGGGGGTGATGAATCATAAGGGGGTTTAAAAAATTTGGGGGGGGGGGGGGGGGTTTCCTTTTTTTTCTTTTTTTCCTTTTTTTTTTCTTTTAAAATTTTCCATTTTAAGTTGGTTATTTCTGATTTATATTTAAAAACAAATAATAATGATATGGTAGGAGATACACACCAAACAGGATGTGTAAATAATTATATAATAAGTATTGTGCAATAGCAAGAAATTTTCAATTGCACAGTATTGCACAATAGCAAGAAATCTTCAATTGCACAGTATTGCGCAATAGCAAGAAATCTTCAATTGCACAGTATTGCGCAATAGCAAGAAATATCCAATAGCACAATATTGGGCAATAGCAAGAAATTGTCAATTGTACAGTAATGCGCAATAGCAAGAAATATTTAATTGCACAGTATTGTGCAAAAGAAGATACTTCGTATAAATTGCTTATTTCTTGACCAATTTCAATGGGGTTTTATTCTTTTTTAAATTGGTCCACATTGAGGTCCAAAGGGTCCAAAATAAAACTTTGTTTGATTTCATCAAAAATTGAACTGTTGGGGTTCTTTGATATGCCGAATCTAACCGTGTATTTAGATTCTTAATTTTTGGTTCCGTTTTCAAATTGGTCTACATTAAGGTCCAAAGGGTCCAAAATTAAACTTAGTTTGATTTTAACAAAAATTGAATTCTTAGGGTTCTTTGATATGCTGAATCTAAACATGTATTTAGATTTTTGATTATGGGCCCAGTTTTCAAGTTGGTCCAAATCGGGGTCCAAAATTAAACTTTGTTTGATTTCAACAAAAATTGAATATATGGGGTTCTTTGATATGCTGAATCTAACCATGTATTTAGATTTTTGATTTTTGGGCCCCGTCATCAACTTTGTCCACATTGAGGTCAAAAGGGTCCAAAATTAAACTTTGTTTGATTTCATCAAAAATTGAATTCTTTGGGATCTTTGCTATGCTGAATCTAACCATGTATTTAGATTTTGGATATTGGACCATAATAGGTGAATGTCCAATTTAAAATTTTTAAGTTCTTAGACCACATTCATTCTGTGTCAGAAACCTATGCTGTGTCAAATATTTAATCACAATCCAAATGCAAAGCTGTATCAAGCTTGAATGTTGTGTCCATACTTGCCCCAACTGTTCAGGGTTCGACCTCTGCGGTCGTATCAAGCTGCGCCCTGCGGAGCATTTTATTCAAAAGTAAATTAATATCCGATTTTAAGTTGTGTCTTGAATTATGCATTTTGAATCTTTATATAGTTTACATTAATAACTTAAGATAGAAATTAAGCTACACATTTTTATGCCACCGCCGTAGCGGAGGGGGCATTAAGTTTTACCCTTGTCCTTACGTCCATACGTCCGTACGTCCCAAAGTTGGTTTCCGTTCTCTAACTTTAGTTTGCCTCAACCAAATGTTATGAAACTTATACACTATGCTTATTACCACAGAACACAGATCAAGTTTGAAATTGGGTGCTGTCACAATAATGGTTCTTGAGTTATGCCCCTTTATAAACATAAAGATTGATTAATTTTTTCGTTTCTGTTCTCTAACTTTAGTTTGCCTCAACTAATTGTTATGAAACTTATACACAATGCTTATTACCACTTAATACAGATCAAGTTCGAAATTGGGTGGCATCACTCTTACCTTTCTTTAGTTATGCCCCTTTATAAACATAAAAATTGCTGAATATTTTGTTTCCGTTCTCTAACTTTAGTTTGCCTAAACCAAATGTTATGAAACTTATACACAATGCTTATTACCACATAATACAGATCAATATTGAAATTGGGTGGCATCACGATAACGGTTTTTGAGTTATGCCCCTTTATAAACATAAAGATTGTTGAGTTTTTCGTTTCCGTTCTCTAACTTTAGTTTGCCTCAACTAAATGTTATGAAACTTATACATAATGCTTATTGCCACATAATACAGATCAAGTTCGAAATTGGGTGGTATCACTTTTATCGTTCTTGAGTAATGCCCCTTTATAAACATAAAAATTGTTGAATTTTTTGTTTCCTTTCTTCAACTTTAGTTTGCCTCAACCAAATGTTATGAAACTTTTACACAATGCTTATTACCACATAATACAGATCAAGTTTGAAATTGGTTGGTGTCACTTTTACTGTTCTTGAGTTATGCTCCTTTATAAACATAAAAATTGCTGAATTTTTCGTTTCCGTTCTCTAACTTTAGTTTGCCTCTTACAAATGTTATGAAACTTATACACAATGCTTATTACCACAAAACTCAGATCAAGTACAAATTGGGTAGCGTCACCTGTACCGTTCTGCAGTTATGTCCCATATGTTTATATGATATGCGAGAGAGGGCATTATCTGTGTCCCATGGACACATTCCACATTTAATTGCTCTTGATGAAGACACAACTACTGCCTTTTTTTGTAAATTGATTTTTTCCCATTTGATGAAAACTCAGCAGAAAGTCCTGGCTAATATTATTTTGAACTTTAATTTGTTGAACACTTTACAAAGGACATGTAACTATATGCATTGATGGACAAAGAATAGATCTTATTGTTATAAAAGTTATGGTTGCCTTGTTATCATAAATAAAAACAAAATCACACATGCAAATATACTGCTATCAAATATATGTCATATTTATCACATATTAATACATAGTAGCTCATTTCGATGAAGAAATATTCAAGTTGTGACAAACTTGATCAGTGTGAAGTATGATATTAAGTTTACTATTTAAACAAAAGTGCTATTGTTGTGTATACCTGTTAAGATAATGTATGACTGAATAAATTACAATTGTCTACTGTGTTTGTAGTTAATAAAATCATTTATTATGCCCCCGCCGTAGCGGTGGGGGCATTAAGTTTTACCCTTGTCCATCTGTTCGTACGTACGTACGTACGTACGTCCGTACGTCCCAAAATTGGTTTCTGTTCTCTAACTTGAGTTTGCCTCAACCAAATGTTATGAAACTTATACACAATGTTTATTATCACAAAACACAGATCAAGTTTGATATTTGGTGGCGTTACTTTAACCGTTCTAGAGTTATGCCCCTTTATAAATGGAAAAACTGCAACATTTTTAGTTTCCGTTCTCTAACTTAAGTTTGCCTCAACCAAATGTTATGAAACTTATACTCTATGCTTATTATCACAAAACACAGATCAAGTTTGAATTTTGGTGTCGTCACTTTAACCGTTCTAGAGTTATGCCCCTTTATAAATGGAAAAATTGCAAAATTTTTATTTTTCTTCTAAATATTAAGTAATTATTAAAATTGGAGTTATCTTCCTTTGTCCATGATTATAGTTGATTCAGCTACAATCAATGCTTTATACAATGCAATGTTTAATTTTGACTTCCACTGATAAAACACAGTTCAAGTTGAATTTGGGTAGTATCACTTTAACCATTATTGAGTTATGCCCCTTTATAAATCGAAAGATTGCAAAATTTTGAGTTTCCATTCTGTAACTTAAGTTTGCCCCAACCAAACATTATGAAACCTATACACAATATTCATTACCACAAAACTAAGATCAAGTACAAATTTTTTGTTTCTGTTTTCTAACTTTAGTTTGCCTCAACCAAATGTTATGAAACTTATACACAATGCTTATTACTACATAATACAGATTAAGTACGAAATTTGGTGGCGACACTTTTACCATTCTTGAGTTATGTCCCTTCATAAACATAAAAATTGCTGAATTTTTTAGTTTGTCTCAACCAAATGTTATAAAACTTATAGACAACCGTTCTAGAGTAATGCGTGTTTACAAATAGAAAAATTGCTGAATTTTTAGTTTCTGTTCTCTACTTAAGTTAGCCTCAACCAAATGTTATGAGACTTACACACAATGCTTATTACCACAAAACTCAGATCAAGTTCAAATTTGGGTAGCGTCACTTTTACCGTTCTTCAGTTATGTCCCTTTATAAATATATGATATGCAAGTGGGGGCATCATCTGTGTCCACATGTGGACACTATCCACATTTATTTTTTAAAATACATTATAATATATAATCTGCCATTTCTGCAAACTCATTTGGTCCAGACCCTATATGAGATATTGCTACCAATTTGCATCTGTTGCACGTCCATCAGTATGAGGTTCTGTATGAGTCTGTTAAACTTGCACATATTTTTCATGTTTATTATTGCCTCTTAAACTCCTTGGCAAACTGAGTTGGTTCCAAACTAAAAGACAAATTGAAAGAGTTGGTATTACTTTGTTTCATTAAAAAGAATGGCGAACGTAGATACAAGTATCTTGTCTTGGGGAGGGATAAATCCTACTTTGTAAAGAATCACTCTGATTCAAACAAAAAAAAACTCTGAAACTGACATTATCAAGATGCTTGATTTCTTGATTGACAACATATTTGTTACGTTTGGAGGACGTGTTTTTCAACAGACTGTCGGAATTCCAATGGGAACCAATTGTGCCCCTCTTCTTGCCAACTTGTTTCTTTATTATTATGAGGCTGACTTCATACAGGAACTTCTTAGGAAGAAAGACAAGAAGTTAGCAATATCCTTTAACTTTACGTTCCGCTATATAGATGATGTTCTCTCACTAAATTATACAAAATTTGGTGACTATGTTGAACGAATCTATCCCATCAAACTAGAGATAAAGGATACTACAGATACAGTTAAGTCTGCCTCATATCTTGACTTACATCTAGAAATTGACAATGAGGGTCGGTTGAAAACAAAACTTTACGACAAAAGAGATGATTTCAGCTTCCCAATTGTGAACTTTCCATTTCTATGTAGCAACATTCCAGCAGCGCCTGCATACAGAGTATATACCTCCCAATTGATACGATATTCCCGGGCTTGTATTTCCTATCATGATTTCCTTGATAGAGGATTGCTGCTCACAAGGAAGCTATTAAACCAAGAGTTCCAAATGGTGAAGTTGAAATCATCCCTTCATAAATTTTACGGACTCCATCACGAGTTGGTTGACCGTTATGGAATAACCGTTTCACAGATGATATGGGATATGTTCCTTATGTCGTAACTACTATACCCTTCCCTTTTCACGAATGTGACCTACCGAATTAGACTATTTACCGGATTTGTAATAACATAAGCAACACGACGGGTGCCACATGTGGAGCAGGATCTGCTTACCCTTCCGGAGCACCTGAGATCACCCCCAGTTTTTGGTGGGGTTCGTGTTGCTTAGTCTAGTTTTCTATGTTGTGTCATCTGTACTATTATTTGTCTGTTTGTCTTTTTATTTTTTGCAATGGATTGTCAGTTTGTTTTCGATCTGTGAGTTTGATTGTCCCTCTGGTATCTTCGTCCCTCTTTTGGACTCAGAAGAACATATTATATCTGCAGAAGAAAATGATCATCTTGTATTCTTAAATGACCACCTGACTAGGTTGAATTAAACTTGACTGGAATAATGTGTGAAAAGTACTTATTGAAAGTTTCTCTTTTTCATTCCAGCTTGTTAAGGGTACATGGCTTGCAGAAGCAATTCTGGATTTGTAAATTTTCCATTAGAAAAAAAAACACAAATAGTTATTGAATAATTTCTGTAATATGCTAATTTCTACCAAATAAAGGGGTATAAAAAGGTTTAATACGATCTTCCAACCCAGATATTCTCCAGGGTAGGGTATATTGTATACTTGTATCTTTAAATGCATTATATACCTTAAACATATTGATTTGCTTGCAGAATATGATAATAGAACCATTAGGCAGTAATGCATAAACTAGGTAAAACTGGTCCATTTTAGCATCTAGTTTACCATCTTGATCCTTGAAAAACTGGATGCCTTCTGAACTATAAGAAGACACTTCTCCCTCTTTGCTATTTTAAAATATTCATTTAGGTCATATTTTTAATTAAATGGGCATTAGCTACTAGATATGAAAAACATAAAATATGATTATTTTTGTTCAATCATTAATGAAAGTGAAATAGTGAAATAATAATTCGCTTCTAACAGCCAGTTTGGTTCAGTTTTGTCAAATTAAGCAAAGAAACATCGCTAATGAATTATTCACTTGCAAGTAAATAATTCAACCTCATTGAATCCGTATTCATGTGAACTTTAATTGATCCCTATAGCTAGAGATGGAATACGCATGAAATAGGCGTGTTCAGTTATTAAATGGAAAAGATTGTAAACATTGAAAGTGAAAAGGGTAAACCATTTGGTTGACTGGTTTGATCTAGAAAAACTCATTTTTATACAGATAAACACGATGATTAACATATTGTTTTAACCTATAGTATGAAATCAAACAGACCTAGAAAAATCCAATTGCACGAGTTCGCAATCTATATGTTTATGTTTAGTTCGGTTATATGACCGTCGGCAGTCTTCCGAGGTCACCTCGATAGTTAATAAGATGGCGTCTAGACTAAAATACACACGAAATGCTGATTTATACTATCGAGTCTATGCATCGTCAATTGTTTATTTTAGACTTTTTATAATTTGGATATGCGTTTTAGTATGTTATAAGTCGAATATAATTAAGAATTTGAATCAAATCGGTGAACATTAATTTGACAGCTAATGCCCTTTTAAGAGATACGATTACTTAAAACAACACCAACAATGGGATTTTAAGTAGGGAGTAATCTGTGCTTATTACACTCCAAACAATAAAGTTACAGAATTACGTTTTTGACCTTTTAATTAATTTCTCATCACTTTGTGTCTTCATATGATATTACTTTCATTTTTCCCTGGTTTCTCTTCAAATTTGAAAGTTTCCACTCATCAAATTGCAGATGAGTTCCATAATCAGAAAAGTCTGCAGAGCGCATGTAACAATATTCCTAATTAATTCTTGTCGCTGGGATGGCACCTTTATTTTTGTCTCGGCTGTGAAAATAGCAGACAAAGGATGCTAATCCGACCAGTGCGTTATTTTTGATTCAGCCATGCTGGATCTATGCGATCACTCTGGTTTTGGAGATGGTGCAGAATACTAAGTTGAAGACATATCATGAAACTAATTATGTGTTTTTATGACTTGCAGAAACTTTCTACACCATTTGTAATCATCAACTGCCAACTTTTGACATGTTATTAGCCCTTAAATTAAGAAAAGAGTGATCGAACAACCCTTTTATTTTAGATATTCACTTGCAAATATTTCCTTTGTAAATTAAAATTTATAATGATTTACTATTTATGAATTAATTTGAAAAAGTATTTGTACATCAATTGAATCAGTTGATTATAATTTTGAAAGTATTATATTAGTATCTTATGCTTGTGTAAATTATTGTTCAGTGAAAAGTAGGTCAACATGTGTATTGATATATCTAAGTAGATTCCCACATTTTTATACGACCGCAAAAATTAAAAATTTTTTTGGTCGTATATTGGTATGACGTTGGCGTCGTCGTCGTCGTCGTCGTCGTCGTCTGGCGTCGTCCGGCGTCGTCCGAAGACACATTGGTTTTCGCACTCTAACTTTAGTTTAAGTGAATGGATCTCTATGAAATTTTACCACAAGGTTCAATACCACAAAAGGAAGGTTGGGATTGATTTTGGGGGTTATGGTACCAACAGTAAAGGAATTAGGGGCCAAAAATAAGCATTTTTGTAACTTCCAGACATAACTTGTGTGTTAGTGTATGGATATCTCTGACATTGTACCACAAGGTTCCATATCAAAAAAAGGAATGCTGGGATTGATTTTGGGGGTAATTGTCTCAAAATTTTAGGACTTAGGGGCCAAAAAAGGGGCAAAAAACAAGCATTTTTCTAGTTTCATGACAATAACTTGTGTGGAAGTGTTTGGATATTTCTGAAATTGTACTACAAGGTTCCATATCACAAAGGGATAGCTGGAATTGAGTTTGGGGGTAATTGCCCTAAACGTTTAGGAATTGGGGGCCAAAAAGGGGCCAAAAAACACATTTTTCTAGTTTCCAGACAATAACTTGTGTTCAAGTGTATGGATCTCTCTGAAATTGTACTGCAAGGTACCATACCACAAAGGGAAGGCTGGGATTGAGTTTGGGGGTGATGAATCATAAGGGGGTTCAAAAAATTTGGGGGGGGGGATTATTTTTTCTTTTCTTTTTTTTTTCTTTTTTTCCTTTTTTTTTTCTTTTAAAATTTTCCATTTTAAGTTGGTTATTTCTGATTTATATTAAAAGCAAATAATAATGATATGGTAGGAGATACGCACCAAACAGGATGTGTAAGTTATTATATAATAAGTATTGTGCAATAGCAAGAAATTTTCAATTGAACAGTATTGCGCAATAGCAAGAAATCTTCAATTGCACAGTATTGCGCAATAGCAAGAAATATCCAATAGCACAATATTGGGCAATAGCAAGAAATTGTCAATTGTACAGTATTGCGCAATAGCAAGAAATATTCAATTGCACAGTATTGTGCAAAAGAAGATACTTCGTATAATTTGCTTATAACTTGATCAATTTCAATGGGGTTTTATTCTTGAATTCTTGGGGTTCTTTAATATGCTGAATCTAACCGTGTATTAAGTTTTTGGATTTTGGGCCCCGTTTTTAAATTGGTCCACATTGAGGTCCAAAGGGTCCAAAATTTAACTTTGTTTGATTTCGTCAAAAATTGAATTATTGGGGTTCTTTGATATGCCGAATCTAACCGTGTATTTAGATTCTTAATTTTTGGTTCCGTTTTCAAATTGGTCTACATTAAGGTCCAAAGGGTCCAAAATTAAACTTAGTTTGATTTTAACAAAAATTGAATTCTTAGGGTTCTTTGATATGCTGAATCTAAACATGTATTTATATTTTTGATTATGGGCCCAGTTTTCAAATTGGTCCAAATCGGGGTCCAAAATTAAACTTTGTTTGATTTCAACAAAAATTGAATATATGGGGTTCTTTGATATGCTGAATCTAACCATGTATTTAGATTTTTGATTTTTGGGCCCCGTTATCAACTTTGTCCACATTGAGGTCAAAAGGGTCCAAAATTAAACTTTGTTTGATTTCATCAAAAATTGAATTCTTTGGGTTCTTTGATATGCTGAATCTAACCATGTATTTAGATTTTGGATATTGGACCATAATAGGTGAATGTCCAATTTAAAATTTTTAAGTTCTTAGACCACATTCATTCTGTGTCAGAAACCTATGCTGTGTCAAATATTTAATCACAATCCAAATTCAGAGCTGTATCAAGCTTGAATGTTGTGTCCATACTTGCCCCAACTGTTCAGGGTTCGACCTCTGCGGTCGTATCAAGCTGCGCCCTGCGGAGCATTTAATTTTGAAATGGTATGACTCCAATTCTTTCCATAGGCAAGTAATTAAGAGTCAGTATGATTATCAACTGTCAAGATTTTCAAATAATTACAATCAAAGGTGTAAGTATTAATTGGAAACAATCCCAGGCTTATTAAATTGACCACAGTTAATATCATATGACCTGTTACATAATTGAATAGACACAATTTATTACACACCTAACTGAATACACACATTCTTGACCTCAATATTAAACCTACAAATGTATTATTTATTTTAATCTACACTATACAAAAATATTCTGTTAATTTTGCTAGTTAGCTGAATTATTAATCAGATGTGTTTTTTTTTCAAAGAAAAGACAATAAATTAAAGAAAAAAAAGAAGAAAAAATGCAAGCAAATTTTATTTCACTTGTAAAATCAGTGTCATTATCATCTGACTTAAGTCAATAATCAAGTTCTAAATAATTAGTTACAATTATCATGATTATCAGAAATTTTGATGAAATAATATACAAAATTGCATAACTCTTACATGAGCATTTTCTGCAATAAAATATATTTGTTTGTTCTACATTTATATCACATTATATTGCTATTTAACAGTAATTGGAGATATCTCAGCATTAGGTATTTGTACATTTAAATTTGAATACAGGAAAAGTATTTTTTCTGAATGAAGAATGAACACCAATTTAGATAAAAAATAATTTTTGTTCTTGAGAAAGAGCATTTGTAAGGCCTGTTTCTGGAAATTATTAAGCCAGTTATAATTAATGGCATATAAAAAAATATATTACTTATTTGACGATTTCCCTTTCCATTCTTGTAAAAAAAATTCTGTCAGAGTCTAAAATTGAAATATCAATATATATATCAATATTTGTATCAATATTGCGAAATTCCATACCTTTGGACAATAACATAGAAATTTTACAGTAAGATTGGAAATGAAAAGAGAAAAAAATATTGAAAAACGTATGGTCAGAAAGAATACCAGACTAGCTATAAACATGGCTGGATCACAACATCAACGATGCTTTGATTTTTGTATAGAGCTTTATATTTTAGACATAGAGGACCTGATTACTCATATTTTGTATATAGATGCCTTATATTACGAATTCTCCGTCTGTCAGATGTCATTTATCCTTGATCTCAATTTCGATGGTTTAGTGAATGCTTAAAACTGTATATTGTTTTTCTCTCCTGAATTTTACAGGGTGTTTATTTTTATCAGATCATCTGAAGGCTTTCATCCATCAAATCCTGCTTCAAATATTAGAACAATTGAGGTTGGGGACTATCTTATCGAGAGGGTGACTTGCCAGGTTTAATCCACCGTTTTCTACATAAGGAAATGCCTGTACCAAGTCAGGAATATGACAGTTTTCCATTTGTTAAGGGATTTTCCTTTTTTGAATTTTCATTGGAGTTCGGTATTTTTGTTATTTTACTTTTTGCCAAAACATATCACTATTTATTCATACTGCTTGAATAGTGCCTTCATTTACCCAATATGACATTCCTTTCAAATTAATTTAAGATTTCCACTCATCTTAACCTGGCATGAGTTTGATTTTCAATAAAAAGATAAATCCCAAAATAGGGAGCGATTGTTTTTTTTGGTGGACACTTAACACATATAGCATGCAAACTGTTGCCTTTGTTGTCCACTGGATACTGCCTAATCTTATATAGAACCTGATTCAAACTATGGTGAATTTCATTTTTTATTTTTATTTATTTATTTAAAGTATAACTCTAACTGTATTAAAATTTGATCAATTTTAAAATAGGCAAGACACATATTTTTTTCTAGTTTCTACGGTATTTATATACATCACATGTATGAGCTTTTAGATGTGTGATGAAATAACTTGCAGGAAGAGACACTTTTATATGCTGTATATAAACAATGTGTTTTTAGAATGAACATGATGTTTATACATGTATATAGTTGGTAATGGACTATTTTTAACTTTATGGTGGATGGAAAGTTATTTATATCCTATACTTTTAGTGAGAAATCACTGATCTCCTATAAAGGAGGTGAAGACAAGATACAGATACAGATACAGATACAGATACAGAATAGTACATACAGTATATAGTACACTTTCTTAATAAAGTACATATTAAGTAAAATACAAAGTCAAGGGTGAACAAAATGAAAACAACACTGTTAAAACCTTTTGCGTCCATAACGCACCTCTGGACCCACATGCACCAGAAACGCCAAAAGCCAAGAACGTGATAGCTGGATGTCACGTCAAGAGTCATATGACCAAAAGGAACATAATAGCACAAACAAAAAATAAAGGAAAAACTGTAAAGGAAATTAAAAGATATACAACTTTAGCACTTAGAATCTATAACTCGAGTTATCTTGTAGTATTTGTGAATTAGACACTGAATATTTATCTATTAGGTCTTGGTACTTTCAGATGAACTTTTTGAGAAAAGGACAATAAGCGATACGTAAACGTTATTTGGTTTATATGGAATGATTGTTAGGTATACATGTCCGTCTGGCAGGATTCATATGACCTTGACCTAGTTTTTATCGATCAGTGGTTAATGTTAAGTTATCGTGTATGTGGCGACGACGGCGCTACATGTATCCTTAACACGTATTCTCTGTTCAGCTTCATTTCAAAATAACGACCTATTTATATCAAATATTATACAGGTCAAATTGTGTATGTGGTGCTCCACGTAAGATTGCATTTCTGGTCTTCTTTGATTGCAATAAATGCATCGATATTGCTCAGAGGGTAGCAAAAATGTAGCATACAAAGAAAACTGAAATGTTTTATTATATAAAAAAAAAAATCTAAAAGATTCCTCATAGTAGACTTTAATCAAAATCTTTCCAAAAAAATTAAAATAAGATTTGAATGTAGTGTATAGTGAAACTGGTATTTATGATGAGTTTATTTGGAAGTATTTGAACGATAGATTGTTCCAATTATTCATGATCCAAAACGAAAACTCTGAAATATGTTTGCTTTGTCAATGACAAAACAATAAAACTCTGGGTTACGAGCCTGATTAAATATGTAATGTCCTCAGGGAAAATTGAAACTTAATTCCTGATGGGAAAATTGAAACTGAATTCACGAACTTTCTTTATTAGATGTAAACATCGAAGTGACAAAAAAGGTAGGATCTATTAATTTCCCGAAATGATTTGCATTCCAATACGTAATACACACATATTGTATTGAAACACGGGAACAAATAAATGATTGCAGTAATATTTTGTTATCATCTCTTCATGCATTATCCAAAAATGCGGGTAATGTATTTGTTATCCCACAAAGGGACAATCTATTAATCTATTCCAATAACAAAACATCATAAACTGTAACATTTAAATTCGCAGTATAGTTTGTAGCAGTCCTTCCGCTAGGTATGAACAACTTCAGCTGTCTATATTTCAGTTATCCGCGTGTCTTTAATTAGGCTGAAGATGGTTCTGAGCATTGCAGACCGATACTCGTGAATTTGATCAATAGCCAAAACTTTCACGGTAATGCATTACCTGCATGGTATTATTATTAAACCATTAGCTAGAAAGTTCACCTGTAACATGTTACAAAATTTCTGCAAGTATTTTCCCGTTTGTTTATTCATCATGCCAACAAGGTGGTATAAAAATATTTGTTTGAATACCTCGAAACGCAAACGCTATAATGTTTTATTGCTAATATCTTTTCCAAGCACATGCAACATAATTTTCAAAAATGCTCTGCGCCTTAAACAATGAAAATGATTCAACTTTGTAACAGTTTCTTCATCAACATGATCAAGTTCAATGAATCCAAATCTGAAAATGTCTTCTCTATTTGGTATGAAGTAAACAGGCAGTGATTGTGACACAATGCGGTCATCGAAGTGATGCAAGATTTTGACAGCTATATCTATTGTATACTGTTTTTCTGTCGACAGATCTATGTCTGTTTGAAGCAAACCCTCTTTCTTACAGTCACTTAGAATGTGAAAGAAACAGTTTTTAAGCATATAACTTGTTATTGAATCTTCTGCTTCGAACAGAGGAAAATGATCTGAGATAGGATCAGGATCCATCAGAGGACACACGGATTTGTGACGTAATAATTTGCATAATCGGTAACTTTCCCGGACGTATCCCGGCAAAGACTTCATTAAACAGATTTCAGCTGGAGAACACGAAATTCTCATTAGTGTATCATCCTGAAAGTAAGGACTCTGTAGTAACAGTAAACAACCCTCATTCCGGATTTGCTCTGTCACCATATCTAGCTTTGTGAAATCTGTATCGGATGGCCACCACCCAAATTGTCTTACGGCTGGTACAATATCAAGACTTATTTCTTCATCTTTGTACATCTGTCCAAACCATTTTAGTTTTAGTGTGAACACAGGTCTGTCATACTCTTGTAAATGCATTACGTCTCCATCGAAGAATATATTTGGAATATCCCATGTATTTTTATCTAATACAATTCTTTTCAGAAGTTTGGAGAATATCAATCGTACCTCTGACGCATTACATTTCTTGTTACTGTCAAAGAACGTATGGTAGTTTTCTGGAATGGTGTTGACGGCCTTCAGTTCAGAAAATCCCTTTCTTTTTGGAACTTCAAACATTTCGCATAATTCTGAAAAATTCTGAAGACAAAAAACAAAGTCAAATTCTGTTGGATCGCCAATTTTTGTTCCCTCAGCAGAACTACCCGTTCGAAAAAGTGTGCAGCGGAATCTTGGGTCAAGTGTACCCATTGAATCACATATTTTTTCAGCTAATTTGACAATAGTCTGTTTTATTTGTTCACTTTCTTTCTCATCCCAGGATCCTCCAAGGCCAGGTAAGTTTAAAATTTCGTATATATCTTCTATCTTTCCCGGTTGGTATACAATATTAGATAGATCTCCGCTTTTGTAAATATCTGTAAAATGAACAATGTCGGTTTTCTTCAAAACTTTCTTCCGCATACGTTTTTCCTGTAACACAGTTACAGTTTGAGATGGTAAACGTAACTGTAAAATACTTTCAGGTGTATTCCCTTCATTATCCTTGGCACCAAGTGTCTCACCATTCCTAATAATTTCATCAAAGATATCTTTTTTACGGAGAATTGCTGCATAATGCAAAGGTGTGGATCCAAATATGTCTGGTTTTTGTAACACAGCTGGTTTCATTTTTGAGATGTAAAATTTGAATAGATAGTTATAATTTGGCATGGATAAAATTGAATGCAATAATGATCGACCACATCTGTCATTGATATTTAGGCTGGCACCATTTTCTAAAAGCATTCTGATTATTTCTATATCATTTGCAAGAAATAATGGTGTTCTACCAAAAATGTCTGGCTTGTTCACTTCACTTCCGGCATTTATTAAGGTTTTCATAATTTGCCTTTCGTTGTCATTTTGTTGTTCAACAATACTTTTCTCGAACTCGCCTAAATACATGCCTTCTAGAAGTCTGCTTGGAACAAACTGTTTTGCTGTTATTTTGTATAGTGGTGTTATTTGCAAATTGTCGGCAATATTAACATCACAGCCCAATTGTGTGATCTGCTTAACAGCTTTCCAGCTTGGATCCATGGAAGATAGATACTCCAATAATGGAGTATTTCCGTATATATTTTGCTCATTAAGTAATAACGCTATTTCATTGGTTGAGGGTTCTGATAAATATTGTTGCAAAACATCTTCTATTTCTTCTTCACAGTCAGCACTCGTCAATAGTTCATGAAGGAAATTGTTATTATCATTATCAAATCGAGCTTCCGCCATGATGCTTTACACAAATTCTAAAAAATAAATATACAATCTATAAGTAAAACCTTTTTGAAAGAGTTGTATAACTATATATAGTTTGTTCTTTCATTGATTACCTTTTTTTTTATTATTATCATGGCGAAATTTGTATTATAATCATGGCAAAACAATTCACTTGCACAGTAATAAGAAGCAAAAAAAGTTTAGCGATGTTCAAAACTCGTAAATCCATTTTAAAGATACAAACCAAGTGAAAACGACATGGTTAACGTAATCTGATATGCATGCATATATCATCCAAACTCGTCCAAAAATGTCAAAATTTGGAAATAAAGTAGTTTTGTCCTACCTTATGTTGATAAGCTTGACAATGTCAGTGACGGCTCTTTATTTTTTCGTCTATTTACTAATTTGTTGTTGATATCAACCAATTATTGTATTTTGTCTGTATTTTTTTGCCATAAACATTTATTGTTAATGTGCTAGTACTAATAAAGTTATCTTGTTACCAATGGGTCTTCTCCGTTCTTCGTGGACTAGAGAACCTTCGAATTTTGTATATATTTTGTGAACTGTCGATTATTTAAGGTTGTAAGTTCGAATTTCGTTGTCTATTTTCATGACATTATATTTTTATGCTAATGTCTCATTTAGGTTTACACCACATCTCCTTCTAAAGTTTTAAGCACTATTGTATAAATTCAAGCCACACAAATATTTGAATCAGTCTCTACAATCTACCGTAGAACAAGGGGTATACAAAAGAAAAGCGAAAGATACCAACGCGACATAAATAAAGGAATAAATAGATATTTCTCATTATAGGTGAACGAAGGAAGTAACCCAATAGTTAAACATCAGTTTGTTGAAATACTTCCGTTCCTGTTTAATTAACAAATTCCAATGCATGAATGCCCTTAAATGTTCATGACAAATATTCAAAAACATTATTGAGTACATACCATAAACCTCTCAAGAGCAACCTTGTTTCCAATTACATTTTCGTTGGGACAGTTAGAGTCACTACGATACCCCTATTATTTACTTTCTAACTTTCTAGCAGGAAGTAAATATTCACAGTGAATACACAATTACGTCACTTTAAGTTATTAATACTAAGATGATTAACGGTACTATTTAAAAATCCCCGTTAAAGATACAGGTATGAAATAACTAGCATTGGGAGATACAATAGGGTTTTAGTGTGTTCATTTAAACCGACATAAGCTTCGTGCTGTTCGGTCTTGATTTGTTTTTCTTGTTTGAGGTAACGGAATGAGAAGATATCAATAGGACAATCAAAAACCAGGATTCGAAGAAAAATAGACCATGGCCAAAAAGAAAAACGACGAAAGACAAACAAGTAAAAAAAAAATAACTAAAAAAGTATTAACAAAAATATCGAACTCTAAAGTAAATTCGAAAAGTGGAATTCCCTAAAAACTGACAAAATCAAACGTTAGCACTTTATTAACCAACTGAACGAATGGAAAACAACTGTCATATTCCTGACTTTGTACAGGGAATTTCCAAAGAAAATGGATAGTTAAACCTGTTTTTATAGCTAGCTAAACCTCCCACTTGTATGATATTCCTTTCTATTGACAAAATTGGGTGAGCAACCAAAACAGACACATATGGTGAACGATTAGGGTCAAAAGTATTTAAATAGTATAATTGCATTTAAGAATATGCAAATGCTATATTTACTGTAGCAAATGCAATAATTATTACTGCAAATGGTATATATATTGTAGCAAATGCGACATTTATTACTGCAAATGCAACAATTGTAATACCTGCATGTAGCATTTGCTATACTCCAACGTATCTAATGGGTCAAAAGTAAATTATAGCAAATGCAACACATTGAAGCGTTTGCAGCATTTTAATTTTTGTTGAAGCAAATACAAGTTTGAACACGCTAGCATAGAAGGGTAAAAAAGAAAACAATAGCTTTTGCATCAAATACGAAAAAGGGGAGGAGCTAATCCACAATGAATACTAATTAGAATTTAAAAAAGAACTGTGTCATGCATTACACGTCAATCATATTGGATTGTAGAATGAAAGTTACTGTCAACTTTAAGGTTAAACATTCAAAGAATCTCGTACATGTACAGAGATGTATACCTTTTTCTTCTTTTCTATATTTTATCTTTGAACTAACCATGCTAACAAATTTTGTCTTTAGGAAATTGTGAATAAAGTAATTGGGCTGGGGACGTTTAAATGTTGGTTTAAAATTAAAATAATGATCTTCTTATTACCATTTTTTTTTGTATTTTCAAAAGTATGCCTTTTTTCTCTTACTTGAAATATGGAAATATGCAAATTTAAGTGGAATGGATATTCCATTGGTAATCTAATGAACATAAAGAAGGAAGTAATTTTACCAAAGTAGCTATCAATCGGGTCTGTTTTCCCCTATAACATGTTCGCCCATATGATATTAAAGTTCTTTCTCCTTAGCGTTTCATTAAAATAAGTTAAAAGTTTTATACATACATGTTCTATTTCGTAAATGCAAGCGATGATAAAAAGTAAAATTATGGCAGAAAATTCAAGAAAATTTAATACTGAATTTTAGATCTAAATATTATTTTTAAACACTTACATCGATGTGCGAGACCAAAAACTACCATGTAATAAATGTCTTCCCTCAGAATTTCAGTAATTATAATTATGTTGACATCGTTGTATGTGACCGATAACTACAAGGTCATAGACATTATTCAATCATCTGAATATTAAAATTCTAAATGTTATTGTCATTCGAATCATCTTTAATATTTGTGAGCAAATAAACAAAACATAGTATAACAAATATTTAGTAATATGAATAAGAAGAAATAGCATGTATTCAATACAATATAGCATTTGCAATAATTTTGTGCTTTTGCAAGATAACATTACTTTCGACCCTCATGATACGCCTTAGACACAATAGGTTAATGTGTAAATAATTGGGATCCAGCAGCCAAAACTGTGAAAATATACATCTCTGACAAACAACACAACTAACTAACAAATATGTGCATAAATACCGAGTCACGTCAAGAGACAAACGATTACTTTTCCTTTTAAATTGTGTAGGTGTGAAAACAACTAGTATTTCTCATGTTTTAACCAATTATATACAAAAGAAAGTTCATGGTTTTACTTTCAACATTTTTCGCTGGACATTTGAAAGAAGAAATAGAAATAGTTCCGTGTTTGACATTCAATTTCTCTTTCATACTCGATACTTGCCCTTTCCGTGATTACAATAAAAAATTCCTGTTCAAGAGATTAAGCTAATAAAATCATTATTTGCTCACTTCGGTAAACACACTGAGTAAAATTTATTTTGATTCATAGTCACGAAAATTTCGATATAAAAACGCTTCTTTGTGAGTTTAAAATAAGAAGATGTGGTATGATCGCCAAGGATTGATGTTTGCTTTACCCCGCATCAGCGCAAAAGGCTATATAGCGCGCGGCTAGATTGCTAATGAGACAACTCTCCACAAGAGACCAAAATGACGAAAAGTAAGCAAATATAGGTCACCATACGACCTTAAACAATGAGCAAAAACCATACTGCATATTAGATATGTAAGACAAATATAAAAATACTGATGTCCAACAGAGTAATACTTTACGACGATCTGATGGATAGTATTTTGTAAATTTTATTATACTTTTTGATTTTCGAATTCAAGGAGCAAACAAGTGTCCTTGCCATACCTTCTTCTTTAAAGATGTCAATCCTTGCTTAATATGAATATATTTTGTTGATTTTTTTTCTTCTTGACGAATTTTATATACATGCAACGCCTGCAGTTCTCGTCGTTTTCTTTATTTAGATGGAAATGAAAATTTTTATGTAACCCTGTATTAATTGTTACTGTAAATTGCATTTATTATTGCGATTTATTTAAAAATGGACAAGAACGCGAGTTTAATTATTGCGATTTCAGAACAATCTATATACAGATCTATGTTTTAGTTATCTTAATTATCTTAATTATCTTATTATTGCGATAATCACCTAGTCGCATTTTTCGCATTTATAAAAGCCTCGCAATAATTTCTGAATTTACAGTATTTGTTTTCATATACAAGAACGTTTTCCTGCGAACTTAAAATAAAAAGTGTCAACAGAGAGCGTACTAAACATTGAAAAGTTCCATATGCAAGGGCAATAATTTTTGTAAAACTCTTGATTTACCACTATTTTTTTCATCGAACTTTTCAAAGACTCTCATGGTTTGACATTCTTTTTTTTGTTGTCTTTGTACATTTAAAAGACAAATAAGCAGTATCCATATGACTTGGCCGTTCTTTTATTGCCCAAACTTGATTTTAAATGCTATTCTATCCTGTATTGTCTCGATCCATTATTGATGTAAAATCGGGGTTATATAGTACTTGATATATAAATGTATTGATAACATTCTGTCTAATCTTGAGGACCCATTTTATTCTCTAGTTTGAATCGTTGTGTTGCTGTCACGTATAACCCATATCCTATTTTCCGAATTTATTACTTTCCGCTATTGATAAAGGGGTTTAAGGTATAACTGATTCGGTGGTATCAAGGTAAGTCATCTCTTCGAAAGTCTTACGGTCTTAATTGGCTATGCATATGTTCCACTCGTCGTTGCCACAATCCGTTCCTTCTATCAATTTTCATAAAGTGGCTCCGGAAACGACTTACGATCGCCTTTTTACTTGTCTTGATCACCACGACGGCTGCAACTTTCAGAGCAGGAACATTGTTCCCTTCCGGAGCACTATAGCTAACTCTTTGGTTTTTATTAAAGGATTTGTGTTGCTCAATCTGTAGTTTTCTGTGTAATGTTTTGCAGATATAGAAATAAGGAGATGTAGTATGATAAAATATACGGGCTCCTGACCGGACAGGTACATAAAGCGGAATAAAGCATTTTTTTTACGCTCAACTCCCTCCCCTACCCCAAAAGGTGCTGTAACAGCAAAATATAAGAACAAACTTCAAATTATTTTATATTTGTTGGAAAGGACTTGAATCGTCAGATAAAAACTAATAGAAAACAAGAACACAATGTATTGATCTAAGAGAACAAGCAGTTACTGAAAGTTAGAACAAAACCCTATTTCAACAGGCAAAGGAAAATGTTGTCCCAGACAAAAAATATCAATCAATACACCTCCGACGGGTTTAGTGTAAAACATCATAAACAGTCCAAGAAAAGCATGACCTTTTGCAATGCCAAAATATAAGTAGCGACAGCCTGAAGAACCATAATATAAGTGTTCATAAATGTATATCATAACATGTTTAGTGATGTATTAAATCATTAAAAATAAAATCAATGTTCAAAGATCTTAATGCAATGTTGAATTTATACCCTTTAAAAATAAGTTTAATCAAAGGATCAATAAGTTTAGATAAATCGTTTCTGAATTTACGAGCTCTATAAACCGCATATCACCGTAAAAATCAGGATGTGATATCCCGTTAATAACATGGTTTCTACAGGTACAGCCAAACTTCCAATCCTGTAAATGTTGTAAGTAATTTATGGTAACAACTATTTGTATTCTCTGTTTTTCCTCTTTTTGTTCGTGGTTATGCCTGTCATTCGACTTATGAGGTTTTATTAACCTCTTGGTATCTTCTTATCTTCATTTCATTTTAATACACACATTTAAAATTGTTGTATATTTATTTCAATTCGGAGGTCAATTAAAACATCTATTTAACACCAAATGATAATTATATGTAATTTTCTGTCAAGATCAACCATGTATCTCTAGATCATTCAGAGTAAGATCAAAAGTTCATTAACTGACAGTTTCAAAATTGTCTTCTTGAGGCAAAATGAAATCTTTCATTAAACCGAATCTTAAAAGATGGAACATTCAGTTTTCGGATGTAGTGGTCGGATCACGTTAGTTGTGATGATGTTGATATGTATTATGAACCTCCAAATCTAATTTCTAAAACTTGTTTTGTACATGGTATTCGAATTTTAAAAAAGACCTAAAGTAATACAACTGTAACCCAAGTTTCTTACAAATGAAGAGAAGAGTTAGGGACACATAGCACTAAAGGGAACCAAGACTTGATAAGTCATCAGAACTTTTAATAGCAGGACGATATTGAACCGTCTTACCAAATTTAAAGCTGCAAAATTTCGAAGCAGACGACATGTTTAGTTTTTGTTATTAGTTTGTTTTTGATTAAGTTTTGAATTGTCAGTTGTCTTTCTTGATCATTTTATATATATAACAAACATATTGGTACCTCTTTTAACCTTTTTGGTACCCCTCTAAAAAAGATTAATATAACATAGGTTTTAATGAAAACTGCCTTGTACCGGATTCGACCTTTTGGTGAAAACATAGCTATGCATTTGATAATGACAGCATGTCACACGAAGATTACGCCAAGAACTGGATAATTTTTCCGCTTTCCCCAGGCAAAACGACTCATTAATATCGTTTTAATGTTTTTGAAACAGATGGGATAATTTTTCTTACAAAAAAATAAACTATATAAACAATTATCATTTATTATAAAGTTATGAAATCAAATTAGTATTCAAAATTCGGATACATCAAAATACAAATCATTTGAAAAACATTTTTCCAACGCACAGATATACTTCAAAAATGAAATTTAACATCATGTTTTTTATGGTTGTGATTATTTCATTCAGAGAATGCCATTCTTGGTGCAGAGCGGAGCCAGTTTCAGGTAGTAAAGGTTTTTTTTATATACGCATGTGTTGTCGAATATTAACTGAGACAAGTGTATCTATATCAATCTCATCTTATTTATTTTAAATGTGAGGAGTTACTGAATCTGGTAATATGAAACATGTCACCGTTAGTTAATGAAAATGTTATAAACTTCTCTATTAAAACTTTAAAATCAAAACTTTGTTATTCATTTTTTTTTTGTGTATATGTTTTACATAAAATATAATTTCTTTAATTTTGATTTTATAACATTGAAAATTTATTATTTTTCTAGTATTGTAAATTTGCCAAAAGAAAACTACCTCAGTAATCGTCTGATTATAAAACTGATATGTTCCCACCCCAAGGGTGACTTGGGAATAAAAGTATGGTCACGTGTGGTCTTCTTCCATCCGGCAGCTTTGGAAAAGTGGGGCGTCCGTTTAGTTATGTGGGCTGTATAAAGACGTAGCCGCTATTACAGGACCTACTTATTGTAATTTTTGTTAGATTTTAGTTACATTAATTATATGGAAAATTGCATTGTTCGCACTCTCATGTGTTTAATTCTTGCCAGATTTTTATCAAACTTATATCATAGGTTTATATTAGCAATGTCTTGCACGAGTTCTAAAATCAGTGCCGATCAATTATTTTTAAAAGAGTTATGTCCCTTGGAAACATTAAATATATGGAAAATTGCATTGTTAGAGCTCTCATTTGTACAATTCTTGCCAGAATTTTATGAAACTTGTATCATAGATTTATATTAGCAATGTCTTTGACAAGTTTGAAAATCAGTGACAATCAATAATTTCTAAAGAGTTATGCCCCTTGGAAATATTAATTATATGAAAAATTGACTTATGAGCGCTCTAATGTGTACAATTCTTGCCAGATGTTCATGATATTTATATCATAGGTTAATATCATCAATGTCTTTGACGAATTCAAAAATCAATGCTGATCAATTATTCTTTAAAGAGTTATGTCCCTTGGAAATATTGATTATATGGAACATTGCATTGTCAGTGTTCTCATGTGTACAATTATTGCCAGAATTTTATGAAACTTATATCTGAGATTTATATCAGGATTGCCTTTGACACTTTCGAAAATAAGTGCCGATCAAATATTTTTAACGAGTTATGCGCCTTGGAAATATTAATTATAATGGAAATCATATTGCATTTCCTCTAAAGCCTTCATTTCTCTAAGATATAAATAAAAAGTTTTAAAGAACAACAAAAAAAGTGCTTTTTTTAGTTCTTGCCCTTGTACATTGGATAGATAAAATATTTGCAACGCGGGGGACATTGGTTTTTTATTAAAAATACGTATGAGGTTTATTTATGTATATACATGAAGCAATACAGTGATGCTGTTTGATACTATATTTAACTTTTGAGCTAATTATCTGAAATATGACAGAATGTCTTTTTTAATTTAGTCTTATACAAGATACATGGTATTTCATTCAAAAATTAACGGTCCCCGAAGAATGAAAAGATAGGAACAAATAAGATTTGTAATAAATGTAAGATACAAAATGTATATGGAAACTTTAGTTAAACCTTTCTTCTATTTCAAACCTATTTATACACATTTAGAATTACAAAACCAAGCTATAAAAGACCCGACATGACAAATGCAAAACAATTCAAAGGAGAAAACAAACGGCCTGATTTATCTATAAAACAATAAACGAAAAACAAATATGATATACAGCAACAAAAGACAAAAAATGAAATCCTGGTTCCTGGCTTTGGACAGACACATACAGAATATGGTGGGGTTAAACACTTTTTTAGTGCGCCCACTCCTCATCACAAGACAGTAGTTTAACAATACAACATAAGAGCAAACTATTAAAATCAATCGAAAAAGTCGTATCTCATCAGATCGATACAAAGCACAAAAAACAACTAGCAAAAACACTAAAAACACAAAGCACAGATTTAAGAGTACTCGCTAGTTCAAAGCCAATAACGAATAATAAAAAAATCATGTATCTAAGACTAAAATATCAATCAGTAGATCCCCAATGGATTTAGTATAAAGACTTCATAAACAGTCAAAGAAAAACACGATCTAGTGCAATGTATCACTTCCGTATGCTTTATAACAATAAAACGAAGCAAATTTTAAGGATGTTTGCTCCTCTTGTCAGATATTCGGAATCCTCTGGTATTATCCATGGAGTGCCAATGAAAAATTTTGCCCACCAATCTCTACTTTTTTTTCATAATTTTATTACATATAGTTTGAAAAGCCATATTTGAAAATCTTATAAAATCCTTGTTATGTTTTCATAGTTTTTTAAAAGAAAAAAGATGTCAATGCTAAATGTATGAAAAACCTCGGACGCGGACCCTTTTTTTCCTTCTTTTTTTAGTTCCGTTATTTATATACTATCAATTTATAACAGTCTTTTCAAAATTTTGATATTTTTAAACAGACGATCCGCGAGCGAACATCCTAAAATAGTGTCTTGAGGTGTGTTGACACGATTTTTAGGTCTTTTGACGTGTTATATTTGTCTCAAGATTCCTAGAGACACTGATGATAATTTGCAATGTATACATTAAAAGAAATTATCGGAAGATACCAAAGGGAGAAACAAAACTCTAAAGTGTAGATATAGCAACACAATCATGACAAAAAAATGAAAAACGGCGAAAAAAGTGCAACCGTCTACGAAACACTACAAAAAAATCTTCAGACTAAGCAGCACGAACCCTCCGGAAGGGTAGGCAGATCCTGCTCAACATGTCGGATACCCAGCGTTTCAAATCAATAATTATTTTTTTTATATACAACTAGTATTCATATACAGCCTGTGATCAACGTCATTTCAAAGAATATACCTATATGGAAAGTAAAAAAATGTAAAAAGATATATGTATGTATATAACATTCTAGAATAGGCAATGAAATAACAAGCGTGGGGCCAGAATATAAGATTGTTCAGGATGGTTTTACTCAACGAGCAGTTTTGAAGTCGGATAACAATAAAGAATGCTCTTCGGTTACTGCAGTTGGCAGGTAAACCAGTTGGACACTGATTCGGTAGAAGTGTTGTGGCATTTTGGAATTAAAGCCATATTCAAGAAAGTATGACACTTTTAACATGATAAAATATATATTGTATCGTTTTGTTGGAATCTATATTTTGACCATTACACGTTAGTTACAATGGTACCGGTATTACCTTTTCAGCAAGTCATGCCCTATGTGTTGACGTCAGTATTATCGAAATGTCATCAAGGAAATCGTATGTTGTTGAAGACATCAACAAGACTTGTTTGATATTCCAATTAGATTGATATCAGTTGAGGCCATTGAAAAGTTAATGTTTGTTGAACTATTTACCTGGGGTCTCACAGTTTCTTTTATCTTTCAGTAATAAATTAGCCATATTATCACATTTTTGTTTTTATTGTTTATAAGTGAAAGCAGTCCGAACACAAAGCTGTTTCTCTCTCAATATACACATGTTAGTCAAAACGCTTTTTGGGGGTTCGTCAAATAAGTAACGAAGCCTTGAAGACCAAACGTTAAAATTGATTCGAGTACTCTAAGATCGTAGTGCAAATAATTATGACGTCTTTAATTGTTTTTGCTGTGACGCCTTCCTACGACGTAATAATTACGACATCTTGACAGATTTTTGTTTTGAGGTATCTATGATGAGTTAATTTTCAATAACTTGGTCGATGACACTGCTGTTGGAGTTTTCCTCCACGAGGACATCACCAGGCTAGTTTTTCACAAAAAATCGTACGATTTACGTTTACGATTAAATTACGTTAAGAGTGAGATTTTAGCTACGAATGTTTCATAAAGGTGATCGTAAACGTAACGTAAACTTACGATTACAAAGAAAAAAGGGTGCTTTCTTTGACACCCGCGTTAATGTCTAAAAAAAGAATTATACTTTCAAAACCAGGAAGAAAATTTATATCAGATTATTTTCAGCTAAGCTCAGGACATTTGTATATTTCTCGTGATATACTAATATAAGTGAGAGAAAAAAATGCTTACCGAAAATCAGACCAAAATTGCTTGTATGCCGAAAATACAATGTGCATTAAAATACATAATTAATCGATGAATATCTGTGAAAGGAGTCATAATAAACTCCTACAACTGTTCCAAATGAAATATTTAGGGTAAAAACCGTCTGTTTTTTTAATTTGGAGCGAACGACGTAAAAATTCTGCGAACCTGTACTTTTAATGACGTCATAAATAAAACTCTACGGAAACGCATTGTCAGCGTCATAAACAATGTGATATACGGTCATTGACTGTATATCACAAATGATTATACGGTCAATGCAATTTGACTGCGCAAATAGTACAGCTGCAGTATATATATGCTTAATATACAGCTTTAATTTATTTCTTTGACAGATTCAACCGCGTCACCAGGACATTTACACATCTATATACTCTTTAAGTGTTACACAAAATTAAGTGCATACTTTTTGGCAAATGTTTTTATATGTTTATTTTGAGATATTTGGAATCAAAACAGATAGTAGTAGATGCATGCTGTAAATATACTGAACTCGGAAGAAAATGTCAAAGATAGAAAAAAATCTCCATACTATCAACAAACAAAACTATAAACAAATAACTAATATTCAAGAAAATTTTGAAACGTAATAGGGGCCTCGGTGGACAAGTTGTCTAAAAAGCTCAACTACAGCAATCACTAGCCTGTTAACACTGAGGTTGTGAGTTCGAACCCTCTCATGGCAGGTCGTTCGCCGTACTCTGACGTTAATTGAATTGGATTCGCCACCATATAACACATAGTTATAAAAGTGGTGTTAAACATCAGAAATCAACCAATCAATGTAACGTAATGAACATCAGGAGTATTTTGTGGAATAAAATATTCCCTAGCTGGCGAAATAGCTCATCATAGTATTTGTTTCATAAGCTGAAATACATCCACGCCATATATATTCTAGATGGAATCCGTCAAATGTTTTTTCGTACATGAGGTGTATACTTTTGTACTTTTACATTTATGTCATAACACTCGCCGTATGTGAACTATACGGAAGCCGGTACGTGTCATGGGGATTTTTTTTTAACTCATTATAACAACTTAGCTTACTCGTTATAACGACTAAGCTAACTCGTTATCATGACTTAGTTTGGTTAACTCGTTATAACGACTTAGCTAACTCGAATGGACAAGTGGTGATACAGGCCGTGTTTTAATTGGGCCCGTTGTCACTTTCATTTAATTTGTTAAATTGTAACCTTCGAAAAATCCTGACATTTTTGTATTTATTTTATATACCAGTATTTTGTTCGTAGCAACATGTATAAAATGTGCTTAATAAACAGCTTTAATTTATTTATATGACAGACAGGACATTTACACATCTATATGCTCTTTAAGTGTTGCAGAAATTAAGGGTATACTTTTTGGCAAATGTTTTTATATTTTAATTTTGAGATTTTTGGAATCATAACAGACACTAGTAGATTCATGCTATACATATACTAAATTAGAAGGGAAATGTCAAATATAGGAAAAAATGTCAATACTATCAACAAACTAAAGTACAGACACATAATTATATTCAAGAGAATTTTGTAACGTTATAGGGGCCTCGATGGACGAAGTTGTCTAAGTAGTTCAACTACAGCGATCACTAGCATGTTAACGATGAGGTTGAGTTAGAACCGGATCGTGGCAGGGGCGTTCGCCATACTCTGACCTTAATTGACTTGTATTCGCCACGATATAGTACAGAGTAATACAAGTGGATTTAAACATCAGCAATCAATCAATCAAGAGTCTTTTGTTGAATACAATATATCCTTTACTTTTATGGAGAAATAGCACATCACCGTGTATGTGTTTCATAAGTTTATAGATCTACGCCATATCTATTCTTTGAATAATATTTACACATTTTGTCTCTTGCTATAGGTGGAGTCCGTAAAATGCTTTTTTATGCATGAGGTGTATACTTTTGTACTTTTACAATTATGTCATAACAATTGCTGTATGTGAACTACTATACGTTCTCCCTTTCAATTCCAATGAATTGACTGGTATAGACAAAAATTATAGTGCCTGATCTTCTCTCGTCATGAAGTGGTCGTCAGTTCGGATGTGCTGGATGTATTAATACACAGCCACCTCCGCTCGGAATAGAAATGTAAATCCGATGCCCCGTGTATGCGAATTCCACACTCTCTGCACGTTGAATAATCTTTGTAATATCGTCATCATGGGTCTGTTGGTGGTCTGGTGCAAGGCAAAGCCTTTATACTTGCCGACGTACCTTACAGAATCAACATATTTTGTTTTCGTCTACATGAAATATTGCAACTGTATGGTCAACATGGAACGATCTGCCGTCTGTCTGTCCGTCCGTCCGTCATCAATCATACAGTATTTCCTGTCAAGTAACATAGCTAATATATTGATGCAATTTATATAATTATTTGTTGATTTCTTTGTTTGTAATTTGTTGATGTTCCTATTACTGTGTTCTTTTATGCATAAAATCACTATGATCGACGATTATAGGAACCGTCTTAAAATTATAATGAAATTATATATATCGAATATTTTTTTGACAAATACAAACATATGTATAGGAACACTTAAAAGGATACATCGAGGGAACAGAAAAGTATTTCGAGGGAAAATAATATATCCAAAACTTTGAATTTTTCGAAATACTGAGGATTTTCCATCCCAGGAATAGATCAACTAAGCTGTTTTTGGCAAAACCTTTCGGAACTTTGGGTCTTCAATGCTACTCAACTTCGTACTTTATTTTGGCCTTTTTTAAACTTTTTTGATTTGAGCGTCACCAATGAATCATTTGTAGACGAAACTCGCGTCTTGCGTACACAATTTTAATCCTGGTATCTCTGATGAGTTTATTTCCTACGACGTAATAATTATGACGTCCTGCAAAAAAGTGGAATTTCATTATATTTTTGTGATACCTTTTCTGAAACCATTCATCTTTCAAGAGATCAAATAAAAAAATATATGAATTTCATCTCATTTTTCAACTTTTAGTCATGATATTTTGACCCCTCAACCATGCAAAATTGATTAAGCCTCTCGTCTAATAGGTCAACGTTATAATTTATAATAGCCATTAAACTACTTAAACTAGTTATAATGCTGCAATAAGGAGGATGAATGCAAAATAATAGTTGGAAAAGATTGTATAATGCTTTTACATAGCCATGGTATTTTGATCGCCTACCTTGGAAAATGTAACCCCCTCCCCTAGGAGGTCAAAATATGTATTTTATAATAGAGTTTACACTATTTCAATCGTTGTAATAATAAGTATAATGAATACAAAACAAAATTTTGAAAAATTTATAATCCCTTTTCTCTTTTTGAATGAAGAAAACCCACGAGATTGAAAAGATTTCAAAACACTTTTTCTAAGCCATGGTATTTTGACCCCCCTAACATGGAAAATTGAACCCTTTTGAATAGTTACAACGGTGACGTATATACCTTAGGCATAATGACATCGGAACAAGTGGCCAACACCGCCTCGTCCAGGGTAGATCAAACAATGTTGCATACAGATACTCCTTCTTCTAAATAGCAGTATAAGGCTGGCATTTCCTACAATTCGGCACTGTTGCTTCAGTTTCTATAGAGGGGTTTATGATTAATCTTGGGGTTAGCCTAACCAGTTACTAGATAGGGCATAAAGTATATGGTTTAAGGTCAAGGATCAGTGTATGACCAGTACATAATTTTTTTTTTAATTTAGTTCTCGATTAGATATTGAAAATATACATCGAAAAATGTAAAAAAGAAGTATAAATTTTCTATTGTATAAATAACAGAATTTGTAGATGTACATAGACTATAGGAGTACATATGTGATCGCCTGACATGAGTAGCCTGACTCAACTTAATAAAGTCGGCAACTGTTCTTAAGCCGAAAGAATTTTTAAAGTGATCTAAAGTGAAAAAATGCATATTTTTCGTCGCTTTTTAAAATACATTATATACATTAATAGACCTATTTCACAAATTCATAATTGACTGTATTTCTAGATGTATAAATATAAAAGAATAACTGTTAGTTTAAATGTGCATTTCATATACATAGTGCATCTTTTTCATTCCCAATCCCAGTTACAGAGTTGAAAAGGTTATACTTTGGTCACAAAGGGTTACACTTAAAATTAAAATCATACATTGGTTATTGTTGTTACTTTTCTCATAAGTGGCATCATTTCATTCCTAAGTCCAGTTACAGCATTACAATGAACCTTTTTTTTTATGAAACACAGGAACCAACGACACAACTGAAGAACCATAAGTGTTCATAAATAGATATCATAAGATGTTTAGTAATGTATTAACTCATTTAAAATAAAATCAACGTTCAACGATCTTAAAACAATGTTAAATTGACACCCTCAAAGAATAAATTTATTCAGAGGATCAATAAATTTCTATGAATCGTTTCTGTATTTACGAGCTGTATAAACCACATCACCGTAAAAATTAGGATGTGATATCCTGTTATTAATATCTTTTCCTAACTCATTCGGTATTCAGCAGCTTGCAGCTGCTACTCCGACTTTATAAAACGTCACCAGAGTCTGAGCAGAAAGTTGATGAACCAGAGTTATGTCAAACAACGTCTCGTCCTTTTTCTAAAAAAGTTCATCGGAAGATACCAAGACCTTGTTGATAAATATTCCGTATCACATTCACAAATAATACACGATGGGCGTGAAGTATCGATTCTAGGTACTGACATTGTTTATCATCTTAATTACGTGTGATAGTATTCTTTTATTTGTCTTTGTAAATTATTTACTTTACTAGTTAGTCCTTTTTGGTAATATCCTCTTGGCGTGGCTCGGTACTTATACATCCTGTCATTGTGTTATTGTGCTATCGTCATTTTTTTTATTCTTGTCTTTCATCTTTGCTTATGTGCATTGTCTATATGCCATTTTGTTTTTCTTGGTTGACATATTTATTTGTTTTTATAGTGATAAAGCTTATAACACAATGTTTGGCAGCTGTACCCCTATTTTTGACATGTTTACCTATTATGTCTGTTTGTCTTGTTCACACATTGTTGTCAAAATGGAATTTTATGCGGCTATAAAACCAGGTTTATTCCATCATTTTCTACATAAGGAAATGCCTGTACCAAGTCATGAATATGACAGTTGTTTTCCATTCGTTTGATGTGTTTGAGCTTTTAATTTTGCCATTTGATAAGGGACTTTTCGATTTGAATTTTCCTTGGAGTTTGGTATTTTTGTTATTTCACTTTTTTTTCGAACAGCCAAACTTTCAAACCAAATATTTGTATCTATATTTCTTTTAGTATAGGTTTTTTTTTTTTCTTTTTCTTTCTAAAATCTTATTTATTGCACTATTGCTGTTATAATGAATACCATGTCTACAGCATTTGACAGGCCACCCCTGTAGGTTTAGATTTACTGAACAAACAGGGAGATTGTTCAGTAAATAATAATAAATTGTTAGATTTATATTCTATGTCATGAATATGACAGTTGTTTTCCATTCGTTTGATGTGTTTGAGCTTTTAATTTTGCCATTTGATAAGGGACTTTTCGATTTGAATTTTCCTTGGAGTTTGCTACAGAAATTATTTAAGATGCAAAGTTCCGAAGCAGACGACATCTTTAGTTTTTGCTATTAGTTGTCTTATGTATAATTTATTGGCCCAGTTTTGATAAAGTTGTCTTTCTTGACAATTAAATGATTTGAATATTTTATAACAAACATATTGGGTACCTCTTTAAACATTTAGGGTACCGGCCTTCTAAAAGGAAAAATATAACATAGGTTTTTAATGAAAACTGTCTACTCCCGGGATTCGAAGTTTTGGTAAAAACATACATTTTTTTTATATAGATTATACCGTTGGTTTTCCCGTTTGAATGGTTTTACACTAGTAATTTTTGGGGCCCTTTATAGCTTGCTGTACTTTGACCTATAATGGTTTACTTTTATAAATTTTGACTTGGATGGAGAGTTGTCTCATTGGCACTCATACCACATTTTCTTAATAGAATAAAAAAAAAAAATCATTTTCTTATATCTATGTATCTATATGCATTTGATAAATACAGCGTGTCACACGACGATTAGACCAATAACTGGATCGTATTTCCGCATTCCCAAGGTAACACCATTTTAATTTTTTAGAAACAGATGGGATATTTTGTACAAAAAATAAACAATATTAACGTTTATCATTTATTATAATGTTATGACGAATTGTGCAAATAAGTATACAAAATTCGGATACTTCAAAATACCAATCATTTGAAAAATATTCCAGTCCAGAGATATACTACTAGTTCAAAAATGAAACATATCACCATGTTCGTTTTGGTTGTGATTATTTCATTTAGAGAATGCCATTCTTGGTGCAGAGCGGAGCTGGTTTCAGGTAGTTAAGTTTTTTTTTTATATGCGCATGTATTGTCTAATATTAACTGAGACAAGTGTAAAAATAATCAATCTCGTCTTATTTATCATAAATTTGCGGAATTTCTGAATCCAGTAATATGAAACGTGTCACCGTTAGTTAATGAAAATGTAATTAGACTTCTCAATTAAAACTTTAAAATCATAACTTTGTAATTCTTGTGTGTTTGTGTTTTTAAGTTAAAATCTAATTTTTCTAATGTTAGATTTTATAACATTAAAGATTTATTATTTTTCTAGTATTTTAAATTTGCCAAAAAGAAACTAACCCTGTAATGTAGTGTTCGTCTAATAATTAAACTGATTTAGGGTTACTACATGATAGATTAAAGAACTTGATCGCAGAATAAGTATTAAAATCAAACTAACGTTAGGTCACATACGCAGAAAAATGAAAAATATAGATATATTGCCAAAGCCATTATGAATTTTTAACACCAAAAGGGTGACTGAGTAAGAGAAGTATGGTTACGTGTGGTCTTCTTGCGTTCGGCAGTAAAAGCCTTGGAAAAGTGAGGCGTCCGTTTGATTAACTGGGCTGTATAAATACGTATCCGCTATTACAGGACTTACCTATTGTAATTTTTGTTAGCTTATTCTCGTGGTGAACATGCATGAAATATTTGCCACTTTCGTAAAGCAAACAAACAATCAATAAATCAATCAAAATTTTCAGTTGACTTTTGTCTGTGGAAGTCTTATATGTGGAAGTTTTTTATACCACCTCCAGGTCACAATGTACTTTACGGTATGGATTTTTCTCATTGTTGAAGGCCGTACGGTTGCCTTTAACGGTTACATCCACATCATTTGAACTTTGGTGGATAGTTGTCTCATTGGCAATTATACCACATCTCCTTATTTTTATATTAGTCAAACGGGATGCTTAATATTATAACTCATTCAAATTGGGCAATGTTTGCATTTACCCATGCATTAGCGTACTTATAACAGTGTGTATTGTTATTGTTTCCTCAAATGATATCCAGGCATTGTATTCTGAAAGAAATACCAGCATTTAACCAAAAAAGTCAAATGACAGCCTACACAATGACTTAGAATAATAAAAAAAAAAACTGGTAGTCTCTTATTCGAAATTATCTAACACCGTTAATGCATTTATCTCGTTTATCTTATTGCCTAAAAGTTAATTTTTAGTTTAAAAGCACATAAAATAGAAGAAAAAGTTTGTTCGAATAACCTCAAAATCATCATTCGTCATTAAGCAAGCCTAAGATTTTTCTTAAAATTTATATGTAATTGCTAGATAAATTTCCATTATTTGCATATAACATAATTGCCATTCTTTTTACGCATTAATAATTCTTTTGTTGTATTTGAGAGAAAAACGTCGAAAAATGTTTCGTCGATTTGGAGATATTTTCGCCCAGATAACTCTTATTTGCAATGATATAAACACTTACATCGAATTCAATAACATAATGATTATTTACATCAATAAAAACATACATCACAAAGTCTTAATGAAATCTCTATTGAAATCTTTGACATCGCCTATTAACTGGTGCCTACTGCAGTAGATAGCTAAGAAAAGGTGAGATTTGACAAGGTTTTGTTGGCTGTTATAAGAAGCGAGTACAAATACAGATACAATTCAAAGGTTATTACACATATTGTGTGTGTATGCTTAAATATAGTGCATCTACAAAAATATCACATTTTTAATATAGAATTAAAATTAATATAACTTAATTTAAAGGGGCACTAGCTGTCAAATTCATGTTCACCGATTAGACTCAAATTCTCATATTTGATTTATAACAATGTAAAACATTTATCCAAACTATTAAAAGTCTAAAATAAACAGTTAACAGGACATGGGCATGATAACACGTAGCTTCGTTTCGTGTGTATTTTAGTCTAGACGCCATATAATTAACTATCGAGTTGACCTCCAAAGTCATCCGATGACCATATAAGCGATGTAAACATAAATAAAGATATAAATAGATTAAGCGAATTCGTGCTATTGGATTTTTCTAGGTCTGTTTAATTTCATATTATAGATTAAAAATATATGTTTATCATCGTTTTTACCTGTATAAGAATGATTTTTGTGGATCGGATCAGTCAATCAAATGATTTACCTTTGTTTCACTTTCAATGTTAACATTCTTTTCCTTTTAATAACTTTACACATACAATTCACGTGTTTACCATCTCTAGCTAAGGGGTTAAATTGAAGTTCACATGAATACGGATTCAATGAGGTCGAATTATTCACTTGCAAGTGAATAGTTCATCATCAATGTTTCTTAGCTTATTTTGACAAAATTGAACCATACTGGCGGCTAAAAGCGAATAATTATTTCACTATTTCACTTTTATTAATGATTGAACAAAAAATATCATATATTAGATTTTTTATATATCTCGTAGCTAGTGCCCCTTTAACAGAGGTTTGTTGTTCTTTCAAGAAAATTCCCTTGGATGTAGCTATGAAGGTAACTTCATACGAAAAGGACGGAGCAGAACCTTTTACCAGCCAAAGTGCGTAAAGTGTAGCTGTTCTAAAACCGTGCTTTCATGCTGTTCGTAAGTCTTTAGACTCATCGACTCTTTTAACAACAAATCTGGCGATTAAAATTGATTGCAAGTCATGACTTACGAGTATTTTCGCTCATTCGATTTTTGTGTGTGAAAAGGGTCACAGGATGACTATATGTATATCAAATATTGGATACAAGTTGAATGCTATTTCCAAAAATTAATTGATTTGTAATATGTGTAAAATATATGAAAACTTTATTTATAACTTTCTTCTAAATCAAACCCAGACCAATTGATTTTGAGATATTTAAAAACAATAAAATTTTATAGATATGAAAACTTAATATAAATATAAGAAGATGTGGTTGATTGCAAATGAAACAACAAGAGATGTAAAAGTAAGCAACTATATGTCACCGTTCAGATTTCAACAATGAGCAAAACCAATACCACATAACAAGCTATAAAAGGTCCCGAAATGACAAATGTAAAACAATTCAGACGAGAAAACTAACGGCCTGATTTATATATGAGATAATTAACGGAAAACAAATATGATATACAGATACAAACGCAAACCATTGAATTACTAGCTCCTGACTTGGGACAGTCAGATACAGAATATGGCGGATTCACACATGTTTGGGGCGCCCAACCCTACCATAACCTTGGACAGTGATACTACAGCAAAACACAACATCAGTCTGTACAAAACAATAACAGAAAAACAAATATGATTTACAGCAACAAACGACAACCCCTGATTTGTGGCCGGGTTGATCATTTTGGAGGGCACTCAACCCTCCCCTTACCTGGGACATTGGTGTAACAAAACAATGTAAAAATAAGGAGATGTGGTATGAACGAGGAACAAATTATACAAATCAGTTGAAATGGGCGCTAAACTCATCATATCGATACAAGGCACAAAAACAACTATAACAAAACACTGAAGACACAAAGTACAGAGATGAGAGTACCCGCGGTTACTAAAAGCTAGTTCAAAGCAAATAAAACAAAAAACCACGTATCTAACAAATTAAAAAAAATTATCAGTACACATTCAATAGATTTAATATAAAGACTTCATTAACAGTCAAAGAAAAACATGATCTTGTGCAATGCCAAACTGTATTTATCGACGGGATGTAGGATAAGATTATTTTCATTAATTTTGACGAGCTATCTGTTGCTTTTCAGTTATTTTTAATTTTGCTACACTCTGTAACACTTCGAAGGAGTTTGTTTTGTTCCTTAGGGGACGACCATTTTGTACACATCTATTTCCTGCATTTTGTGTTGCAGAATGTTCATTTTCATCCGGTCTTTTATTTATTTTCAGTTCTTACCCTAGAAAATGAAATAGTCGTTCCCTTACTATCTTTTTTTGTGTTTATCTTTTCTGAATGCTTTATATAACAATGATACAAGACGAATTCTCATTAGGGTCTTCAGGGGTGTGGAAACAATTTCGGATCTTTTGACGTATGATATTTGTTTCAAGATTTCTAAACAGATGATAATTTGCAATGTATGCATAAAATAGGCGGAAGATACCAAAGGTAGAATTAAACTCTAAAGTGAAGAGAGACAAAATAAATCATGGCAAAAATTGAAAAACGACGAAAAAAACAAGCAGAAGTCTACAAAACACTATTTAAAAAATTTAAGATTAAGCAAAACGAACCCTCCAGAAGGATTAGCAGATTCTGCTCAACATCGCATTAAACCAATAATCATATTTTCAATACAACTTGTATTCACAGACAGCCAATGATCATCGTTTATTTAGATAATAGGCCTATATGGAAAGTCAACAAAATGTAAAAAGAAATGTGTATGTATATATCATTGTAGAATAGGCATTGAAATAACAAGCGTGGGGCCAGAATGTAAAATTGTCCAGGTGGGTTGTACTCAACGAGCAGTTTTGAAGTCGGATAGCAATAAAGAATGCTCTTCGTTTACTGCAGTTGGCAAGTAAACCAGTGGGACCCTGATTCGTTATTGGTGGAAGCGTTGTGGTGTTTAGAATTAATTAAAGCCATATTCCAGACCGTATGACACTTTTAACATGATAACATTATATATAAGTATATATTAAAGAAGAAATTGTACTGTGTTGTTGGAATCAAATATGGCCATAGCAAGTTAGTTACAACGGTACCGCTATATATTTGTAAGAATGAAATGTATGTCCAGCCTCCAATATGTGTCACTTTCCTCGGAGCTGTGCCTTGTTATAAATTGTGTCAATGACGTCAAAAATATATGTTCATTCTTTTTTCAAATCTGTGTCCTCTTTTACACGGGAGCTTTCAGTTTCTCGCAATAAAAAAGTTGTAAGAACTTTTCAACTCTCAGTCAGCAATAAGCCTTATTATCCAATTTTTATTTTTACTATTTCTAAAAAAAAAAAAAATTATTAGTGAAAGCAGTTCGAATACATATCTTTTTCTCTCAATATACACACGTTAGTCAAAACGCTTCTTGGGGGTTCGTAAAATAAGTATAACAAAGCCTTGAAGGTCAAACGGTTATATTGATTCGCGTACATTAAGATCGTAGTTTAAATAATTGAAAAGCTATTTCAGCTTTTATTTGTGACGCCTTCCTAAGATGTAATAATTATTACTTCGTAAAAGGCCGTAAAATGAACCAGGGTTATGTCAATGAACGTTTCGTCCTTTTTCTAAAAAAGTTCATCGGAAGATACCAAGACCTTGTTGATAAATATTCCGTATCAACTTCACAAATAATACACGATGGTCTTGATGTATAGATACTTGGTACTGACGTTGTTTATCATCTTAATTACGTGTTATAGTGTTCTTTTATTTGTCTTTGTAAATTATTAACGTTTCCTGTTTGGTTTATTTTTGGTAATATTCTTTAGACGTGGATCGGTACTTGTACATCCCGCCATTGTGTTGTTGTGTAGTTGTCATTTTTTGTATTCTTGTGTTTCAATGTAGCGTATATGCTTTGTCTTTATGCCATTTTTTTTCTTTGTTGACATATTTGTTTGTTTCTATAGTGATTGAGATTATAAAACAATGTTGACTGCTGTACCCCTATTTTTGACATTTTTACCTATTATGTCTGTTTGTTTTGTTCACACATTGTTGTCAATATAATGAAATTTTATGCGACTGTCATACAAGTTAGAGGTTTAGCTAGCTATAAAACCAGGTTTAATCCACCATTTTCTAGGAATATGACAGTTGTTTTCCATTCGTTTGATGTTCTTGAGCTTTTGATTTTGCCAATTGTTAAGGGACTTTCCGTTTTGAATTTTCCTTGGAGTTCGGTATTTTTATTGTTTTCCTTTTTAAAATATGTTGCTGTGACGCCTTCCTGCGTCTTTGTGATACCTTTTCTGACATTTATCTTTCAAGAGATTAAATAAAAAATATATGCATTTCACCTTATTTTACACTTTTTCTGAGTCATGATATTTTGACCTCTCTCTTTAGTCATCCAAAATTGAACCCTCCCCCTTTAAAAGATCAGTCACAAGTCAGGAGCCAGTGATTCAATGGTCGGTGTTAATTGCTGTATATCATATTTGATTTCCTTTTATTGTTTTATATATAAATCAGGTCATAAGATCAGAATTTAAATTTATAACAGCATTTACACTACTTTAATGAGTTCCAATGCTGCAATAAGTATCTTGAATGAAAAATTAAAGTTGGAAAAGATTTCAGAACACTTTTTCTTAGCCATAGTATTATGAACCCCCCACCCACTACCATGGAAAACTTTACCCCTACCCTAAGGATCAAATTTTTAGTTTATTTAATATTATCATTTACACTACATTTACTAGTTATACTGCAGCAATAAGTATCTTGAATGAAAAACATTAGTTTGAAAAATAGTTAAAACCTTTTTCTCATCCATGGTATTTTGACACTCAAAAAATGGAAAATTTAACCCTCCCTTATATGTCAAAATTTTTATTTACATCACTGTGATTAGTTACAACGGTGACGTATATACCTTAGGCATAATGACAGCGGAATAAGTGGTCAACACCGCCTTGTCCAAGGATGATCAAACAATGAGGCATACATATACTCCTTCTTCTGAAAGACAGCAGAACAAGTGGTCAACACCGCCTCGTCTAAGGAAGATCAAACAATGAGTCATACATATACTCCTTCTTCTTAATGACAGCAGAACAAGTGGTCAACACCGTCTCGTCCAAGAAAGATCAAACAATGAGTCATATATATACTCCTTCTTCTTAATGATAGAAGAACAAGTGGTGAACACCGCCTCGTCCAAGGAAGATCAAACAATGAGTCACACATATGCTCCTTCTTCTTAAGGACAGCAGAACAAGTAGTCAACACCACCTCGTCCAAGGAAGATCAAACAATGAGTCATACAAATACTTCTTCTTCCTTAGGACAGCAGAACTAGTAACCAATACCGCCTCGTCCAAGGAAGATCAAACAATGAATCATACATATACTCCTTCTTCTTTAGGACAGCAGAACAAATGGTAAACACCGCCTCGTCCAAGGAAGATCAAACAATGAGTCATACATATACTCCTTCTTCTTTAGGACAGCAGAACAAGAAGTCAACACCGCCTCGTCAAAGGAAGATCAAACAATGAGTCATACAGATACTCCTTCTTTTAAGGACAGCAGAACAAGTATTCAGCACCGCCTCGTCCAAGGAAGATCAAACAATGAGTCATACAGACACTCCTTCTTCTTTAGGACAGCACACAAGTGGTCAACACCACCTCGTGAAAGGATGGATCAAACAATGAGTCATACATATACTCCTTCTTCTTTAGGACAGCAGAACAAGTGGCCAATACCGCCTCGTCCAAGGAAGATCAAACAATGAATCATACAGATACTCCTTCTTCTTTAGGACAGCAGAACAAGGGGCCAACACCGCCACGTCCAAGGAAGATCAAACAATGAGTCATATAGATACTCCTTCTTCTTTAGGACAGCAGAACAGGTGGCCAACACCGCCTCGTCCAAGGAAGACCAAACAATGAGTCAAACAGATATTCCTTCTTCTTTAGAACAACAGAACAATGGTCAACACCGCTTCGTCCAAGTGAGATCAAACAATGAGTCATACAATACTCCCTCTTCTCAAGGACAGCAGAACCAGTGGTCAACACCTCCTCGTCCAAGAATGATCAAACAATGAGGCATACAGATACTCCCTCTTCTTTAGGACAGCAGAACAAGTGGTCAACACCACCTCGTGCAAGGATGGATCAAACAATGAGTCATACATATACTCCTTCTTCTTTAGGGCAGCAGAACAAATGGCCAATACCTCCTCGTCCAAAGAAGATCAAACAATGAATCATACAGATACTCCTTCTTCTTTAGGACAGCAGAACAAGGGGCCAACACCGCCACGTCCAAGGAAGATCAAACAATGAGTCAAAAAGATACTCCTTCTTCTTTAGAACAACAAAACAAGTGGTCAACACCGCTTCGTCCAAGTGAGATCAAACAATGAGTCATACAGATACTCCCTCTTCTCAAGGACAGCAGAACCAGTGGTCAACACCTCCTCGTCCAAGAATGATCAAACAATGAGGCATACAGATACTCCCTCTTCTTTAGAACAACAGAACAAGTGGTCAACACCGCTTCGTCCAAGTGAGATCAAACAATGAGTCATTCATATACTCCTTCTTCTTAATGACAGCAGAACAAGTGGCCAACACCGCTTCGTCCAAGGAAGATCAAACAATGAGTCATACAGATACTCCCTCTTCTCAAGGACAGCAGAACCAGTGGTCAACACATCCTCGTCCAAGAATGATCAAACAATGACACATACTGATACTCCTTCTTCTTTAGGACAGCAGAACAAGTGGTCAACATCGCCTCGTCTAAGGAAGATCAAACAATGCGTCATACAGATACTCCCTTTTCCTAGAACAGCAGAACAAATGGTAAACACCGCCTCGTCCAAGGAAGACAAAACCATGAGTCATACATATACTCCCTTTTTCGAAGGACAGCAGAACAAATGGTCAACATCATCTCGTCCACGGATGATCAAACAATGAGGCAAACAGATACTCCATATTCTTAATGACAGCAGAACAGGTGGCCAACAACGCCTCGTCCAAGGAAGATCAAACAATGAATCATACATATACTCCTTCTTCTTTAGGAAAGCAGAAAAAATGTTAAACACCGCCTCGTCCAAGGAAGATCAAACAATGAGTCATACATATACTCATTCTTTTTAATGACAGCAAAACAAGTGGTCAACACCGTCTCGTCCAAGGAAGATCAAACAATGAGTCATATATATACTCCTTCTTCTTAATGACAGAAGAACAAGTGGTCAACACCGCTTCGTCCAAGGAAGATCAAACAATGAGTCATACAGATACTCCTTCTTCTTTAGGACAGCAAAACAAGTGGTCAACACCACCTCGTGCAAGGATGGATCTAACAATGAGTAATACATATACTCCCTCTTCTTTAGGACAGCAAAACAAGTGGTCAACACCGCCTCGTCCAAGGAAGATCAAACAATGAGTCATACAGATACTCCTTCTTCTTAAGGACAGCAGCACAAATGGTAAACACCGCCTCGTCCAAGGAAGACTAAACCATGAGTCATACATATACTCCCTTATTCTAAGGACAGCAGAACAAATGGTCAACACCACCTCGTCCAAGGATGATTAAACAAGGAGGCATAAAGATACTTCTTCTTCTTAATGACAGCAGAACAGGTGGCCAACACCGCCTCGTCTAAGGAAGATCAAACAATGAGTTATACATATGCTCCCTCTTCTTAAGGACAGCAGAACAAGTGATAATCACCGCCTCATCCAAGGAAGATCAAACAATGAGGCATACATATACTTCTTCTTAATGACAGTCCAAGGCTGGAATCTCCTACCAGTCGGTATTTGGAAGTTTATGATTAATCTTGGATTTTTATTTACATCACTGTGATTAGTTACAACGGTGACGTATATACCTTAGGCATAATGACAGCGGAATAAGTGGTCAACACTGCCTTGTCCAAGGATGATCAAACAATGAGGCATACATATACTCCTTCTTCTGAAAGACAGCAGAACAAGTGGTCAACACCGCCTCGTCTAAGGAAGATCAAACAATGAGTCATACATATACTCCTTCTTCTTAATGACAGCAGAACAAGTGGTCAACACCGTCTCGTCCAAGAAAGATCAAACAATGAGTCATATATATACTCCTTCTTCTTAATGATAGAAGAACAAGTGGTGAACACCGCCTCGTCCAAGGAAGATCAAACAATGAGTCACACATATGCTCCTTCTTCTTAAGGACAGCAGAACAAGTAGTCAACACCACCTCGTCCAAGGAAGATCAAACAATGAGTCATACAAATACTTCTTCTTCCTTAGGACAGCAGAACTAGTAACCAATACCGCCTCGTCCAAGGAAGATCAAACAATGAATCATACATATACTCCTTCTTCTTTAGGACAGCAGAACAAATGGTAAACACCGCCTCGTCCAAGGAAGATCAAACAATGAGTCATACATATACTCCTTCTTCTTTAGGACAGCAGAACAAGAAGTCAACACCGCCTCGTCAAAGGAAGATCAAACAATGAGTCATACAGATACTCCTTCTTCTTAAGGACAGCAGAACAAGTGGTCAACACCACCTCGTGAAAGGATGGATCAAACAATGAGTCATACATATACTCCTTCTTCTTAATGACAGCAGAACAAATGGTAAACACCGCCTCGTCCAAGGAAGACCAAACCATGAGTCATACATATACTCCATTATTCTAAGGACAGCAGAACAAATGGTCAACACCACCTCGTCCAAGGATGATTAAACAAGGAGGCATAAAGATACTCCTTCTTCTTAATGACAGCAGAACAGGTGGCCAACACCGCCTCGTCTAAGGAAGATCAAACAATGAGTTATAAATATACTCCCTCTTAAGGACAGCAGAACAAGTGATAATCACCGCCTCATCCAAGGAAGATCAAACAATGAGGCATACATATACTTCTTCTTAATGACAGTCCAAGGCTGGAATCTCCTACCAGTCGGTATTGGGAAGTTTATGATTAATCTTGGATTTTTATTTACATCACTGTGATTAGTTACAACGGTGACGTATATACCTTAGGCATAATGACAGCGGAATAAGTGGTCAACACCGCCTTGTCCAAGGATGATCAAACAATGAGGCATACATATACTCCTTCTTCTGAAAGACAGCAGAACAAGTGGTCAACACCGCCTCGTCTAAGGAAGATCAAACAATGAGTCATACATATACTCCTTCTTCTTAATGACAGCAGAACAAGTGGTCAACACCGTCTCGTCCAAGAAAAATCAAACAATGAGTCATATATATACTCCTTCTTCTTAATGATAGAAGAACAAGTGGTGAACACCGCCTCGTCCAAGGAAGATCAAACAATGAGTCACACATATGCTCCTTCTTCTTAAGGACAGCAGAACAAGTAGTCAACACCACCTCGTCCAAGGAAGATCAAACAATGAGTCATACAGATACTTCTTCTTCCTTAGGACAGCAGAACTAGTAACCAATACCGCCTCGTCCAAGGAAGATCAAACAATGAATCATACATATACTCCTTCTTCTTTAGGACAGCAGAACAAATGGTAAACACCGCCTCGTCCAAGGAAGATCAAACAATGAGGCAAACAGATACTCCTTCTTCCTAATGATAGCAGAACAAGTGGTCAACACCGCCTCGTCCAAGGATGATCAAACAATGAGGCATACATATACTTCTTCTTAATGACAGTCCAAGGCTGGAATCTCCTACCAGTCGGTATTGGGAAGTTTATGATTAATCTTGGAGTTAGCCCGACCAATTACTAGACAAGGACCAAATGTATATAGTTTGAATTATATGAATAACAAAATGTTTATTTTAGTTGTACATAGACTAGGGGACTACATCTGTGTACGCCTGAGTAGCCCGACTTAAACTTAATACAGTCGGCAACGACTCCTGTTTTAGCCGACAGAAGTTTTAAAGTTTAACTTTGGTAACAAAGGGTTACACTTAAAATTACAATCTAGCAAATGATGGTTTACATTGGTTGCTGTTGTTACAGTTTTCATAAGTGGCATCATTCCATTCCTTAGTCCAGTAACACGGTTACAATGAAAAAGACAATTATGGAAGATAGCAACCAACGACAACCACTGAATTATACGGGTTCCTGACCATACACTAAGAATGTAGCGGGATTAAACATTTTTATGATGGTTTAACTATTACCCTTCCTGAAAAGGTGCTGCAACAGCACAAAACATAAGAACAAACTACGAGATCTGTTGGAAAGGACTCGATTCATCAGATCGGTACAATGACAAAATCAACTCGCAGAAGCTAGTTCAAAACCCAAATTCAAATAATAATAAAAAAAATCCCAGACTAACATCACTTAATAAACCTCCGACGGGTTTAGTAAAGAAACTTCATAAGCAGCCTGAGTAAAGCATGACATTGTGCAATGAAAAAATATAAGTATCGACAGCCTGAAGAACCATAAGTGTTCATAAACGGATATTATAACATTTTTAGTGATGTATTAATCAGAAATAAAATCAACTTCAAAGCTCTTAATACAATGTCAAATTCAAGAAAAAGTTTTTTCAAAGGATTAATAAGTTTACATGGATCGTTTCTAAATCTACGAGCTCTATTAGCTGCATCACCATAAAAATCAGGATGTTATATCCCGTTGTTGATATCGTTTTGACAAGGACAGCCAAACTGTCAAACCAAATATTTGTATTTATAAAAAAAATTACCTAAGGGTTTAAGTAAATTGTCGTATATATTTGTATTGTCTGTCTTGTCCTCATTTTTGTTAGTTGTGTTGCCTGTAATTCGACTTATGAATTATGAATTTTATTAAACTCTTATATCTTCTTATCTTTATTGATTTAGTTATCCTTTTTTTCCTTTTAATACACACTTTTAAAACTGTTGTATATTCATTTCAATTCGGACGTCAACCAAAAACAGCTATATAACACAATAGATATAGGAAGATGTGGTATGAGTGCCAATGAGACAACTCTCCATCCAAGTTACAATTTATAAAGTAAACCATTAAAGGTCAAGGTACGGCCTTCAACACGGAGCATTGGCTCACACCGAACAGCAAGCTATAAAGGGCCCCTAAAATGACTAGTGTAAAACCATTCAAATAGTAAAACCAACGGTCTTATCTATATAAAAACAAGAAACGAGAAACACTTATGAACCACATCAACAAACGACAACCACTGAACGTCAGGTTCCTGACTTAGGACAGGTGCAAACAAATGCAGCGGGTTTAAACGTTTTAAAAGGTGCCAACCTTCAGCCTACCTGAAACAATAGTGTAAGATCACAACATAGAAAGACACAACATAGAAAAACATATGATAATTTATGTTATTTTCTGTCCAGATCAACCAATTATCTCTTGATTATTCAGAGTGAGATGAAAAGCTCACCGACTGACAATTTCACAATTGTCTGCTTGAAGCTAAACGACATCTTCCATTAGATTTAATCTTAAAAGAGGGAACATTCAAATTCGGACGCAGTGGTCGGATCAGGTTATATTTAAGGATATTCGCTACTCTTGTTTTTTTACTTTTTGTCAGATATTCGGAATCCTCTAGATTGATCCATATAGTTCCAATAAAATCTTGCCCGCTAACCCCTACTTTTGTTTTTCTTATTGTATAACATATAGTTTTAACATAAAACAAAAAGATGATTTGGTATCATTGCCATTGAGACAACTTTCCACCAGAAACCAAATGACATAGAAGATAACAACTATAGGTCACCATACGGCCTTCAAAAATGATCAAAACCCATACCGCATAGTCAGCCATAAAAGGACCCGTATGACAAACGTAAAACAATTCAAACGAGAAAATTTACGGCCTGATTTATGTAAAAAAAAAACAATGAACGTAATACAAATATGATATACAGCAACAAACGACAACCACTGAATTACAGGCTCCTGACTTGGGACAGGTACATACAGAATGTGGGGGAGTAGTTTAACATGTTAGCAGGTGCCCCCCTAACCTGGGACAGTGATGTAACAGTACAACATATGAACAAACTATAAAAATCAGTTGAACAGGGCTTAACTCATCAGATCGATACAAAGCAGAAAAACAAGTAACAAAAACACAGACCGGACGTGGCATGGTATTTATAAATCTCTACAACAACAAAGACACAAAGCACAGATCTGAAAGTATTCGCAATTACTGACAGCTAATTCAAAGCAAATAACAACTTATAAAAACTAAAGTATAAATTAATACATATCCAACACCCAATGGATTTAGTGTAAAGACGTCATTAACAGTCAGGGAAAAAACATGACTTTGGAAAAGCCTGTTTTGAAAATCTTTTAAAAATTCTTGTTATTTATTCATAATTTTTGAAAGAAAAAAGGTGCCAATGTTAAATGTCTTTAAAATCTGAAGAGAATCAATTCCCGACAAATTTTCAATTGCTTATATCTCAAAAACAAGGACACGAACTTTTCATTTTTTCTGCTTTTTAAGTTCCGTTATTTACAAACCATCAATTTATAACAGTCTTTTAAAAAGATTGTTATTTTGAAACAGAGAAGCGGACATCTTAATTGTGATGATGTTGCCATGCATTATGAATCTGCAAATCTAATTTTCAAAAGGTATAGTGCACATGGTTATAGTGAATTCCCGTTTGAATGGTTTTACACTAGTCATTTTTGGGGTCCTTTATAGCTTGCTGTTCGGTGTGAGCCAAGGCTCCGTGTTGAAGACCGTACTTTGACCTATAATGGTTTACTTTTACAAATTGTGACTTGGATGGAGAGTTGTCTCATTGGCACTCATACCACATCTTCTTATATTTATGGTATTTAAATTGAAAAAAACCTAAAGAATTAAAACTGTTCAGGTGTACATAGCACTAAAGTTAGCCAATAATTGGTAAGTCAACAGAACGTTTAATAGCAAGACAAAAAGTTGTCTTTCTTGACAAGTATTCGTTTGGAATATTGTATAACAAACATATTGTACCACTCTAAAAAGATTTATATAATACATTTTTTTTTAATAAAAACTGTCTCCTCCCTGATTCGATTTTTTGATCAAATCATATCTATGTATTTGATAATGATATTACGTCACACGAAGGTAAGGCCAAGAACTGGATCATATTTCCGCTTTCCAAAGGTAAATTAAATACTTATATCATTTTAATGTTTTTGAAACATATTAGATATTTTTTTTACAAAAAATAAGCAAAATTAACGTTTATCATTCATTATAATGTTATGAAGAATTGTACAAATAAATAAACAAAATACAATAAATCTATAGATATTGATGTTCAACAGAGTAATGTCTTATGAATATCTGATGGATATTATCTAGAAAATTCATTATGATTTTTTATTTTCGAATTCAATGGGCCAAACAAGTGTCCTTGTCATACTTTTTCCTTAAACGATTTTAATCTTTGCTGCCTATGAGTATAGGTTATTGGTTTTTTTAGCTTCATTCATATTCTAAATTGGCATCTTCATGTAACGTATGGTGTCAGTAGAGAAATTTAGATTGGTACGTTAGGAATGTGTTTGCCTAGCAATATTCTAAACGAATGTTACAAACTATAACTATAACCAACTGTTCTCGTCGATTTCTATATTTAGATACAAATGATATTTTTGTTATTTTTTTTCATATGTAAGAATGTTTACCTGCGAACTTGAAAATGAAAAGCGTCATTGCAGTTAGCGTGCTAAACATCATTTAAAAGGGTTCCATTTGCAAGGACGATAATTTTTTGTATAACTCTGGATTTACCGCTTTTTTCATCAAATTTGTCAAAGACTCTCAGGGTTTGTCATTCATTTTTGTCGTAATTGTACATTTAAAAGACAAATAAGCACTAGCCATATGACGTGACCGTTCTTTTTATTGCACAGACTTTATTTTGAATGTCAATGTGACCGGTGTGGTCTCGATCCATTATTGATAATAAATCGGGGCTATGCAGTGCTTGACATATAAATGTATTGATAAGACACTCTCTTGTCTAATCTTGAGCACCCATGTTGATCTCTAGATTGATCTGTTGTTGCTGTCATGTACTCAATATCCCATTTTCAGTATTTATATGGTAATGTGGGTTTCTTTATTACTTTTCGCTTTTGATAACGGGTTGTAAGGTATAACTGATTTGGTGGTATAAAGGTAAGTCATCTCTTCGAAGGTCTTACGCTTTAATTGAATAGGCATATGCTCCACTCGTCATTGCCACAATTCGTTCCCTCTTTCCATTTTCATTACGTGTCTCCGGAAGCGATTTACAACTGGTATTTTACTTGTCTGGAGCAACACAACAGCTGCAACTTACAGACAGGAACATCATTCCCTTCCGGAGTTTTAAATCTAACTATTTATTATTTTCATTATAGGATTTGTGTTGTTCAATCTTTAGTTTTCTGTGTAATGTTTTGTAAATAGGATAATAAGGAGATGCAGTTTAATTGCCAATGGTACAATCTGATTAAAGTCCGATGTTGTGTTACGCTACGTTGCCTGTCGGTGGAGAGTATCGTACCGAAAACTGTCAACTGATTTTAATTATATTGCTTATGGTACAAATACCCGAATGGCATCAAAGGACGGGGATGTAAATAACTACAGGTCACCGTACGGTCTTCAAGAACGCAAAGTACTTATGGAAGACAGCAACCAACGACAACCACTGAATTATACGGGTCTGACTGAATAGATACATAAAGAATGTAGCGGTATTAAACCTCTTGTTGAGCGCTCAACTCCCTCACCTACATGAAAAGGTGCTGTAACAGCAAAACCTAATTTCAACTAATAAAAAGAAAATTTTCACAGACTAAGATTCTTAAGATTGAAAATAGAAAAATTAAGGGGTACATAGCATTAAAGGGAGTCAAAACTTGGTAAGTCAACAGAACTTTTAATAGCTTGACAATATCACACCGCCTTTTAAGTTCAAAGTTTCGAAGCAGACGACATCTTTAGTGTTTGTTTTAGTTATCGTTTATGTAATGTATTTGCTCAGTGTTTGGTAAAGCTGTCTTTGTTGACAGGTATATGATTGGAATATTACATAACAAACATATTGGGTACCTCTTAAAACCTTTTGGGTACCCCTATAAAAAGACTAATATAGCATGAGTTTTTAATGAAAACTGTCTACTCCCGGATTTGACCTTTTGGTGAAAACATACCTATGCATTTTATAAAGACAGCATGTCACACGAAGATTATGCCAATAACTGGATCGTATTACCGCATTCCCAAGGTACAATGACATTAATTAATATCGTTTTAATGTTTTTGATACAGATGGAATAATTGTTTTACAAATAATGAACAATATAAACGTTTTATGATAATGCTATGACAAATTCTACTATTATACATTCAGATACATAAAAATACCAATCATTTGAATAATATTTTTTCCAGCACACAGATAAACTTCTAGTTAAGAAATGAAATATAACATCATGTTCTTTATGGTTGTGATTATTTCATTTAGAGAATGCCATTCTTGGTGCAGAGCGGAGCCAGTTTCAGGTAGTTAAGTTTGTTTTATATATATGCTTGCATTGTCGAATATTAACTGAGACAAGTGTAACAAAATCAATCGCATCTTATTTATCTTAAATGTAAGGAATTTCTGAATCCGGTAATATGAAACATGTCACCGTTAATTAATGAAAATGTAAATAATCTTCTCAATCAAAAGTTTTAAATCATAAGTTTGTTATTCTTTTTTGTTTTTTTGTCTTTGTTTTTTTAAAAATGTTTAAGGTTTGATTTTATTAAATTAAAACTTTCAATTATTTTTCTATTATAGTAAATTTACTATACATCAGAAAGTACCTCTGTAATGGAGTGTTCATCTGATTATAAAACTGGTTTAAGGTTGATACATGAAAGTTTGAAGATCTCGAACTCAAAATATGTACTTAAATCAAACTAACTTTAGGCCAAATACTCTGAAAAATGGAAAATATAAATATATTACCAAAGCTATTCTAAATTTTCGCATCCCATGGATGACTTGAGAATAGAAGAATGGTCACCTTTTGTCTTCTTCCGACAATCAGTAAAACTCTTACCAAAGTTGGGCGTCCTTTTGGCTCTGCTTGATGTATAGATACACAGCCTCGTGTAAAGAGAGGGCGGCAACGCTCCCTACTTGTTAAGAACCCTTGCAACAACTGTTTGATGGGTCCGTAGGTGGCCTGATGCAAGTCGAAATTTCTGACTCTTTCAAAAATACCATTATTTTCCAGGGGAAGTCCTATTTCCCGTCCTTTGTCCCGGACAACTCCTATTACAGGATCTATCTATTATATTTTTTTTGTTAGCATATTCATGTTGAACATGCATGAAATATTTTCCACTGGCCGTAAAGCAAACAATCAAGTAATCAATCTTAAATTTCTCAGTTAAATTTTGTATGTGGAAGTCTTGTTCCACTTCCTGGTCATGGTGTACTGAATCGGTCAATCCGGGCACTGTATGTAATTACCCATGCCTTAGCGTAACTGCTGAATTTAAATTCGAAATTATCTTTTACCAGTAATGCATGAAGCTCTTTTATTTTTCTGTCGAAATGTTCATTTTTAGTAATGATGCATATTAAAAGTATGACAAACATACTGAACTACAAAAAAAATCGAAGGTAACGTTGTTTAATTTGTCTTAAAGTCATAATTCGCCAATAAGCTATCCTAAGATTTTTCTTTTTTCTTGAAATTTGGATGTTGATGACGACAAAAACACCTACATTGAATTTAATAACATTATGCTTATTTATGACGATAAAACATACAAAATTGCAAGAAACCCTATATCAAAATCATTGACTTTGCCTATCTACTGATTTCTAGGTACTTTAAACAAAATCTCATTAAACGAGCTTAGAAAAGATGAGATTTGACAAGGTTTTGTCGCCTGTAAACAGCGAGGACAAATAAAGATAAAATTTAAGATTACGTATATTGTGTTTATACTAAAATTTAATGTTTATAATTAAATATAATGTAAATACATTACGAAAATATTTTACTTTCAATATTGAAAAGAAATTTATAGCAGGTCAAAATCGCCACGAGTCTCGGAACTTTTAGATGTCAATGGGGCAGTTAAGGTTCAACTTAATATTTGTTTTCAGCTCTCCCTGTTACATAAACGCTGGGTAAAGAGAACACTATGTGCGTCTTTGTTTCAATGAAAGCTAAACGTAATATCTATACTGGACATTATTAAGGAAAGATTATAGATGTATCACTAAAAATATAAAACCATACATATAAGTATATTCATAATACATGTTAATCAATTTCGTTTCGAGTTAAATAGAATTTACCTTGATTTAACGGAGGTTTGTTTTTCTTTCAAGAAAATTCCCTTGGGTGTAGCTATAAAGGTAACTTCATACGAAAAGGATGGACCAAAAGTTTTTACCAGCCTGATTGTGTTAAGTGCAGCTGTTCTAAAACAACGTTTTCATGTTGTTCGTAAGTCTTTAGACACTGAAACTCTTTTAACAAAAATATTCTGGCGATACAAATTCATCGAAAGTCATGACTTACGAGTATGTTCACTCATTCAATTTTTTTGTGTGAAAAGGGTCACAGGATGACATATCAAACAGTGGAATACGGATGATGACAGATTAAAAAAAATAGTATTATACAAGATAAATGATATTTCATTCAAAAATCAACAGCCCCGAAAAATGAAAAGATAGCAACAAATTTGATTTGTCATATATGTAAAATATTTGAAAAACTTTATTTATACCTTTCTTCTAAATCAATTCCAGACCACAATCGAATTTAATAGATTTGAAAACTAAATATAAAAATAAAGAAGATATGGTTGATTGCCAATGATACAATAAGCTTAAGAGACCAAATGACGTAGACGTTAACAACTATATGTAACCGTACAGCCTTCAACAATGAGCAAAACCCATACCACGTAGCAAGCTATAAAAGGTCCCAAAATGACAGATGTAAAACAATTCAGACGAGAAAATTAACGATTTGATTTATATATAAAACAATAAACGGATAAACAGCAACAAACGCTAGCCATTGAATTACTGGCTCCTGACTTTGGACAGTTCACTCAAACTTGGGACAGTGATGCAAAAAGTAAAATAATAAAAATACCGAACTCCAAGGAAAATTCAAAACGGGAAGTCCCTTTTCAAATGGCAAAATCAAAAGCTCAAACAGATCAAACGAATGAAAACAACTGTCATATTCCTGACTTGGTACAGGCATTTCTTTATGTACAAAATGGTGGATTAAACCTGGTATTATAGCTAGATAAAACTCTCACTTGTATGACAGTCGTATAAAATTCCATAATATTGACAACAATGTGTGAACAAAAAACAAACAGACAGAATAGGTAAAAATGTCAAAAATAGGGGGACAGCAGTCAATATTGTGTTATAATTTTAATAACTATAACAACAAACAAATATGTCAACAAAGAAAAACTAAATGGCATATAGACAAAGCACATAAGCAAAAATGAAAGACAGGGATACAAAAAAATGACCATAGCACAATAGCAACAGCAAAACACAAGAACAGCCTGTACAAAACAATAAAGGAAAAACAAATATAAATTACAGCAACAAACGACAACCACTGTCCCAAGTCAGGAACCTACAGAAAGTGGCGGGGTTAAACATTTTTCAGGGCACTCAAGCCTCCCTCGCATGGTACATTGGTGTAACAACACAACATAAAATCAAATCAGTTAAAATTGGCGCTAAACTTGATACAGGGTACACTAACAAAACACTCAAGACACATAGTACAGATCTGATAGTACTTGCAGTTACTGAAACAGGGGAGAAAGATACCAAAGGGACATTCAAACTCATAAGTCGGAAATAAACTGACAACGCCATCTAAATAAAAAAGACCAACAGACAAACAATAGTACACAAAACACAACATAGAAAACTAAGGACTGAGCAACACGAACCCCACCAAAAACTGGGGGTGATCTCAGATGCTCCGGAAGGGTAAGCAGATCCTGCTCCACATTGGGCACCCGTCTTGTTGCTCATGTTAGTACAAACCCGGTAATAATTCTAATTGGGTAGGTCACATTCGGGAAAAGGGGACGGGATTGTAGTTACGACATTAGGAACATATCCACTATCATCTGTGAAAGCTAGTTCAAAGCAAATTAAAAAAAGCATGTATCTAAAAAACTAAGAAAATCAATCAGAAGACAGTCAATAAATTTAGTATAGAGATTTCATCAACAGTCAAAGAAAACATGATCTTGTGCAATGCCAAAATGTACGTATCGACAGAATGTAGGACAAGACTATTTTCATGAATTTTGGCGAACTATCTGTCGATTTTCAGTTATTTATAATTTTGCTACACCTGAATAGAACTGGTTATTCTCAAAACTCTGTAACACCTTGAAGAAGTCTATTCGACGACCATTTGATAGTCTGGGGGAGGCCAGGAGGATTTTTTGCGGATTAACTATACATTTTCATCTGTTGTCAAGCATGCTTAATTTTCTTCTGCGATGTGCCGCGCAAAAAATCATTTTCACTATTGTACACATATATTTCCTGCATTTTTTGTTGCAGAATATTCATTTTCATCCTGTCTTGTGTGAAGTTAGTCGCTTTAAGTTCTTACCTGGCCAGGTTACTCATTTTTAAATTCTCCTCCCCCAGAAAATCAAATGGTCGTCCATCTACTATTTTTTAAAAAAAAATCTTTTCAGTATGCTTTATATAACAATAATACAAGGCAAATGTACATTAGTGTCTTCAGGTGTATTGAGACAATTTTGGATCTTTTGACGTATGATATTTGTTTCAAGATTTCAACATAGATGATCATTTGCAATATATGTATTAATTAGGCGGAAGATACCAAAGGTAGATTTAAACTCTTATTTGAAGAGAGAATAACAAAATCATGGCAAAAACAAAAAAGATGAACAAACAAGCAGTAGTCTACAAAATAAAAATGAGAATGGAAATGGGGAATGTGTCAAAGATAAAACAACCCGACCAAAGATCATCGTGTATTTAAATAATAGGCCTATATGGAAAGTCAAAGAAATGTGAAAAGAAAATTGTATGAATATATCATTGTAGAATAGGCATAACAATAACAAGCGTGGGGCCAGAATGTAAAATTGTTCAGGAGGGTTGTACTCAACGAGCAGTTTTGAAGTCGGATAGCAATAAAGAATGTTCTACGGTCACTGCAGTTGGCAGGTAAACCAGTGGGACCCTGATTCGTTATTGGCGGAAGCGTTGTGGTATTTAGAATCAAAGCCATGTTCCAGACCGTATGACACTTTTAGCATGATAACAATATATATAAGCATATATTAAAGAAGAAATTACATTGTGTTGTTGGAATCAAATTTAGCCATAACAAGTTAGTTACGACCGTACCGGTATATGTTTGTAATAGTCAAATCTATGTTCCGCATCAAATATGTGTTATTTCCTCTAAACTGTGCCCTATTCTATATTGTGGCGTAGATGTGAAAAATATATGTCCATTCTTTTCTCAAAACTGTGTCCTCTTTTACACGGGAGCTTACAGTGTCTAGTAATAAAAAAGTTGTATAAGAATTTTTCATCTTTCAGTCAGAAATAAGCCTTATTATCCAATTTTTCTTTTTTCTTTTTGAAAATAAAAATAAATTTATCAGTGAATGCAGTTCAAATATAGTTTTTTCTTTCAATATACACGCGTTAGTCAAAACACTTTGTGAGGGTTTGTCGAATATGTATAACGAAGCCTGGAAAATCAAACGGTAAAATTGATTGAAGATCGTAGTTCAAATATTTACAAAACCTTGAAAGGCTATTTTAACTTTTATTTGTGACGCTTTCCTATGACGTAACAATTATTTTGTCTTAAAAGACCATTTTTCAAAATGTTTTGCTGTGACGCCTTCCTACGTCCAGCAAAAATGTAGAATTTTAATATATTTTTGTGATACCTTTTTTGAAAACCATTGACATTCATCTTTCAAGAGATTAAAAAAAATATATATTCATTTCACTTCATTTTACGATTTTTTGGAGTCATCATATTTTGACCTCCCTCTTTAATCATGCAAAATTGAACCCTCCACCTTTAAAAAATCAGTTCCAAGTCAGAAGCCAGTTATCAAATGGTTGGCGTTTGTTGCTGTATATCATATTTGGTTTCCGTATATTGTTTTATATATAAATCAGGTCGTTAGATTAAAATTTAAATTGATACATTGTAATAGCATTAATATGAAAATAAGGAGATGTGGTATGATTGCCAATGAGACAACTATCCACCAAAGTTCAAATGAAGTGGATGTAAGCAATTATAGGCAACCGTACGGCCTTCAACAATGAGAACAACCCATACCGTATGTTCGGCTATAAAAGGCCCGACATGAAAAATATGAAACAATTCAATTGAGAAAACTAACGATCTAATTTATAACAAAACAATTTACGAAAAACAAATATGACAGACATGAACCAACGACCACCACTTAACTACAGGCTCCTGACTTGCGACAGGCACATAAAAATGTAGCGGGGTTGAACATGTTTGTGAGCGCTGAACCCTCTCCTCACCTTGAACAGTGGTGTAACAGTACAACATAAGAACAAACTATAAAAATCAGTTGAAAAAGGCTTAACTCATCAGATGGATACAAATAGAAATACATCTTACAAAAACAGAGTGGACGTGGACGGGAACTTATATATCCCCAAAACAAAAATACACTAAGTACAGATCTGAAGTTATTCGCAGTTACTGACAGCTAGTTCAAAGCCAATAACAACTAATGAAAAAAATCATGCATCTAAGATTAAAATATCAATCAGTACACATCCAACATCCAATGGATTTAGTGTAAAGACGTCATTAACACTACTTTAGTTAGTTACAATTCTGCAATAAGTATCTTGAATGAAAAAATAAAAGATGGAAAAGATTTCACAACACTTTTTCTTAGCCATGATATTATGACCCCCCCTTTTTCCTACCATGGATAATTTTATCCCTATCCTAAGAGGTCAAAATTTCTTTTAATAACAGCATTCACACTATTTTAACTAGCTACAGTGCTGAAGAAGGTATCTTGAATGAAAACATTAGTTTCAAAAGATTTTAACAAATTTTCTTAGCCATTTTATTTTGACCTCCCTTAACATGGAAATTTATCCCTCTCCTTATAGGTCAAAATTTTTATTTACACCACTTTGATTAGTTACAACAGTGACGTATATACCTTGGGCAGCAGAACAAGTGGTCAAACCGCCTCGTCCTAGGAAGATCAAACAAGAGGCAAACAGATATTCCTTTTTAAGGACAGTCCAATGCTGGAATTTCATACCAGTCGGCACTGTTGCTTCAGTCAACATAGGGAAGTTTATGATTAATCATGGAGTTAACCCAACCAGTTACTAGACAGGGACCCACTGTATATAATTTTAATTGTAAGAATAGCAAAATGTTTTTTAAAGAAGATAGACTAGGGGACTACATCTGTGTACGCCTGATATGAGTAGCCTGACTTAAACTTAAAGCAGTCGCAATGACTCCTGTTTAAGCCGGAAGGAGTATTAAGGTGATCTAAAGTGAAAAAAATGCATATTTTTTGTCTCTTTTTAAATATATTCTATACATTTATAGGCCTATTTCACAAATTCTTGATTGACTGTATATCTGAAAGAATAAATGCTGTTACTGCATATATTTGTTCATATTCAGATGCAGTAAACTAGTTTTAAATGCATTCAAAATTCGGCAAAATCCGGACTAGAGCCCAATTTCTTACATTTTGTCTTGGTACAGACCGAAGTTAATGCAAGGAAGGAATTACAAAATATTAATTATAGAACCATACAAGGAATTGCCATCAAGCTTCAGATGATGTGTCATATATGTCAATAAATTTGTCCCAAACACAACTATTACACATCTGAATTTGTAACAACTGACCATATACTAGTGTTTACAAGAACAACAGTTAGTATTAATTAGATATAGGAAGATGTGGTATGAGTGCCAATGAGACAACTCTCCATCCAAGTAACAATTTATAAAAGTAAACCATTATAGGTCAAGGTACGGCCTTCAACACGGAGCATTGGCTCACACCGAACAGCAAGCTATAAAGGGCCCCAAAAATTACTAGTGTAAAACCATTCAAACGGGAAAACCAACGGTCTAATCTATATAAAAATCATAAACATGGAGCATCTTCTTCATTCCCAACCCCTACAGATTTAAAAAGGTTTTACTTTGGTAACAAAGGGTTACAATTAAAATTAAAATTAAATTCTGGGTTACATTGGTTGCTGTTTTTACGGTTTTCATAGGTGGCATCATTTCATTCCTTAGTCCAGTAACATGGTTTAAAAAAATCAATAAAATTGAGAATGGAAATGGGGAAACATGTTTTTGATGGCTTAACTATCCCCTTCCTGAATAGGTTGCAACAGCTAATTCAAAACCAAATTTCAAATAATAAAAAAAAATTACCAGACTAAAATATCACTTAATACACCTCCGATTGGTTTAGTGAAGAAACTTCATAAGCAGCCTGAGAAAAGCATGACCTTGTGCAATGCAAAAATATAACTATCGACAGCATGAAGAACCATATTAAGTGTTTATAAATAGATATTATAACATTTTTGTAGTTTGTTGAAATCAACTTTCAAACCAAATATTTGTATCTATAAAAAAAATTAGTAAATGTTTTAGGTAAATTGTGGTAACACATATTTGTATTGTCTGTCTTTTCTTCCTTTTTGTAAGTGGTGTTGCCTGTCATTCGACTTATGAATTTAATTAAACTCTTGGTATCTTCTTATCTTTATTGATTGATTTATTTATCCTTTATTTCATTTTAATACACACCTTTTAAAACTGTTCTATATCTATTTCAATTCGAACGTCACCCAAAACAGCATATGTTAATTATATGTAATTTTCTGTCCAGATCAACCAATTATCTCTTGATTATTCAGAGTAAGATCAAAAGCTCACCAACTGACAGTTTCAAATTGTGTACTTAAAGAAAAAAAACATCTCCCGTTAGATTGAATCTTAAAAGATTGAACATTCAAATACACACTTTTAAAACTGTTCTATATCTATTTCAATTCGAACGTCACCCAAAACAGGATATGTTAATTATATGTAATTTTCTGTCCAGATCAACCAATTATCTCTTGATTATTCAGAGTAAGATCAAAAGCTCACCAACTGACAGTTTCAAAATTGTGTACTTGAAGAAAAAAAACATCTCCCGTTAAATTGAATCTTAAAAGATTGAACATTCAAATTTCGGATGCAGTGGTCGGATCAGGTTACGAATGTTTGCTACTCTTTTTTACTTTTTGTCATATATTCGGAATCCTCTTGTTTTATCCATGTAGTGCCAATAAAATTGTGCCCGCTACCCTACTTTTCTTTTCCTTATTGTAGAACATATATTTAAATGGCATTTTTTTACAATCTAATAAAACTCTTGTGATTTTTTCATAGTTTTTGAAAGAAAAAAGGTGTCAATGTTAAATGTCTGTAAAATCTAAATTTTTGGTGAAAACATATCTATATATTTGATAATGATAGCATATTGCACGAAGATAAGGCCAAGAGCTTGATCATATTTCCGCTTTCCAAAGGCAAATTAGTTATTATTATCGTTTTAATGATTTTGAAACAGATTGGACATTCATTTCAAAAAATAAAAAAAATTCATGTTTATCATTTATTATAATGTTTTGACGAGTTGTAAAAATAAGTATACAAAATTCGGACATTTCAAAATGCCTATCATTTGAACAATATTTTTCAAGCACACATATATTATCTAGTTTAACAATGAATTCTAACATCATGTCCGCCGAGGAAAATGTTGAAAGTAAAACAAAAAACTCACTTTTGTAGTTAATTGGTTAAAACATGAGACATACTAGTTGTTTTCACACCTACTCAATTTAGAAACTGTCTTTAAAAACAAACATTGATCGAATGTCTCTTGACGTGATTCGGTATTTATGCATCAAGCTATCGTTTTTTTTTTGTGTGGCTTTTTGAGGGGTTCAAAGGTGCGATTCGGACGTAAGAGGTTTTTACAGTGTTGTTTCCATTTTGGTAACCATTGTCTTTATATTTTACTTAATTTGTACTTTATCGAAAAAGTGTATACTATATACTGTATGTACTACCAACTACAAAAACGTTTTTGTTGGCATCTTCATCAGATTTACTATCAACTACAATAACTTTTGTTGGCGTATTTGTTAGATTTATTTGTATGTTTGTTTTAAATTTTTAGTCAGTTGTGTTGATTATCTGTGATGTATAATAATACAGTTTTGGCTGCTGGATCCCAATTATTGTCAAATCAACCTATTATGTCTGTTTGGGTTGCTCACTACAGTTTGTCAATATAACGGAACTATAAACACATGTCATAGACGTGGGAGGTTTAGCTAGCTATAAAACAAGGTTTAACCCACCATTCTCTTTGGAAAATGTCTGTTTTCAATAATAATCAAAACTTTAGCAAGAGATGGGGTGGATAATAGACAGTTCACAAAATATGTACCAAATTCGAAGGTACTCTAGTCAACGTAGAACGGAGAAGACCCATTGAGTTATTAAGCTGACATATAGTCAAACGTTGATGCACATGTTAGGTGTTTAATACAGGCATTTCCTTATGTTGAAAATGGTCGATTAAACATGGTTTTATAGATAGCTAAACATCTCACTTGTATGACAGTTGGAAGATACCATGACCTTGTTGATAAATATTCCATATACACTTTACAAATAATACATGATGGTCTTGAAGTATAGATTCTAGGTACTGACGTTGTTTGTCAGCTTAATTACGTGTTATGTTGTTCTTTTATTTGTCTCTGTAAATTATTACCTTTACTGTTTAGTCCATTTTAAGTAATATACATTTGTCGTGGCTCGGTACGTATACATCCCGTCATTGTGTTATTGTGCTATGGTCAATTTTTGTATTCTTTTTTTTTTCATTTTTGCTTTTTTCATTTTTCTTTGTTGACACTTTTGTTGGTTTTTATAGTGATTAAGATTATAACACAATGTTGACTGCTGTACCCCTTTTTTTTGACATTATTACCTATTATGTCTGTTTGTTTTGTTCACACAGTGTAATCAATTTAATTGAATTTTATGCGACTGTCATACAAGTGAGAGGTTTAGCTAGCTATAAAACCAGGTCTGATCCACCATTTTCTACATAAGGAAATGCCTGTACCAAGTCAGGAATATGACAGCTGTTTCCCATTCGTTTGATGTGTCTGAGCTTTTGATTTTGCCATTTGATAAGAGACTTTCCGTTTTGAATTTTCCTTGGAGTTCGGTATTTTTGTTGTTTTACTTTTTGCCTAGAATTCCATTATATTGACAACAATGTGTGAGCATAACAAACAGATATGATAGGTCAAAATGTCAAAAAGGGGGGGGTACAGCAGTTAAACATTGTGTTATAATCTTAATCACTATAAAAACAAATAACTATTTCAACAAAGAAAAACATTAAGACACTCTATAGACAAAGCACATAAGCAAAAATGAAAGAGAAGGATACAAAAATTACCATAGCACAATAACCCAATAACACAATGGCGGAATGTATAAATATCGAGCCACGCCAAAAGTACATTACCAAAAATGGACCAAACAGTAAAGGTTAAAAATATACAAAGACAAATAAAAAAAACACTATAACACGTTATTAAGATGATAAACAACTTCAGTACCTAGAATCTATACTTCAAGACCGTGAAGTTGATACGTAATATTTATCAACAAGGTCTTGGTATCTTCCGAGAAAAAAGACGAGACGTTCTTTGACATAACCCTGGTTCATCAACTTTTTGCTCAGACACTGGTGACGTTGTATAAAGTCTGAGTAGCAGCTGCAAGCTCTTGAATACCGAACGAGTTGGGAATGTATATCCCATATGCAGGTGAAGTTGGTATCTTGCAGCTAAGGTGGGGGAAATTTATCATAGATTCTGGTACTCAAATGACCGCTTATGTCAAATTCGAGGTATAAGTCGAAAAATGAGGCGGAGGAAGTCGTATCTGTTGTTTCTTTAATTTCTAGTTCTGAAGAATATATTAATGGAACCCAATCAGAAAAGTTTGGATTGTTCATGGAAAGAACATTATCAATTTATCTGAATGTGAAATTAAATGATCTGGCTTCTTTGATCTTGTTGTTTTTGTTCAGGGTCTGAAGGAGCTCCGACTCGTATGAAAATAAAAAAAACGTCGGAGAGGCGCTCAGTTAGTTCCCATAGGAATGACGACATTTTTTTAAAAAGTCTGCCTCCAAATTCAAGAAATTTAAGTTATCGATATCAAAACTCCAGCATACTGATCACCTGTTCTTCTGTGTGTCATGTTTCACCTTTTTGTTCACTATTAACAAGATATGCCTTTGTACAAATTTAAAAAAAATCTTAATATAAAAATAAGAAGATGTGGTATGATTGCCAATGAGACAACTATCCACCAAAGTTCAAATGAAGTGGATGTAAGCAATTATAGGTAATATACGGCCTTCAACATTGAGAAAAACCCATACCGTATAGTCGGCTATAAAAGGCCCGACATGAAAATATAAAACAATTCAATTGAGAAAACTAACGGCTTAATTTATAAGAAAAACAATATACGGAAAACAAATATGACAGACATGAACAAACGACAACCACTGAACTACAGGTTCCTGACTTTGGACAGGCACAAAAAGAATGTGGCAGGGTTAAACATGTATGTAAGCGCTCAACCCTTCCTTAACCTGGGACAATGGTGTTACAGCCCAACATAAGAACAAACTATAAAAATCAGTTGAAAATGGCTGAACTCATTAGATCGATACAAAGCAGGAAAACTTCTAACAAAAAAAAAAAAAAACAAAAACAGACCGGACGTGGCAGGGTATTTATACATCCCTAACAACAAAAGACACAAAGTGCAGATCTGAGAGTACTTGCAGTTACTGACAGCTGGTTCAAAGCCAATAACAACTAATAAGATTGCTATTTGAAGGAAGAAACCAGTTATTTATTTGGTGAAATACGATGGGCGGACGGCAGTCAACAGTTTCCGCGCAATAGCTTGTGAACTGTTTAACCTATGATTTTCAAATTTTTATATGTTGATACTAATAACAAAATGGAGGTCAAGTCCGATATTGGCGATCTTAACTTTTACCGTTCATGAATTATGGTCCTTGGTATATTGGAAAATGGCACTTTATGTCGTTTCCGTTCAATAACTTATGAATCCTTATACCTATGGTTTTCAAATTATGATATGTTATTACTGATAACACAATGAAGGTTTAGTAATATATTGACGATTTTCACTTTTACCGTTCAAGAGTTATGGTGCTTGATCTATCGGTAAATGTCACTTTATGTTGTTTCAATGCAATTACTGATGAACCGTTCAGTCAATGCTCTTAACATTTTGATATGCTGTTACTGATGGCAAATTTGATATTGACGATTTTCATTTTTGCCATTCAGGAGTTATGGCCTTTGGTAGATTTGAAAATAGGCATAGAATGTGGCAGTCAAAAAAGCCTGAAAGCGCCTTTCAAAATACAAAAAAAAAACAGTTTACTGTCAATTTGACAGCTCATTCCTTGTTAAAATTAATTTTAAATCACTATTTATAGGCTACCATTTGTCTATTTTGTTTAAATGATTTTATATCGTTCATAATACAATGACTGAAGATCACATGAGGAAAGGAAAAGAAAGTCCATAACAAATAAGTACATCGTGATCACGACAAAAGTTAACGAAAAATTTAGATTTATTGATTCATTGATTGTTTGCCTTACGTCCAGTCGCAAATATTTCATGCATGCTCAACACGAGAACAAGCTAGCAGAAATATCAATAAGTAGGTCATGTAATTGATGTCGTCCGGAATGAAGGACTAGAATTTTTAACCTGCCACTTGAAAACTAGGGTATTTTGGATAAGAACAACCATTTTGTCTTGCACCAGGCCACCTACGGACCACTCAATAGATATAAGAAGATGTGGTATGAGTGCCAATGAGACAACTCTCCATCCAAATCAAAATTTATAAAAGTGAACCATTATAGGTCAAAGTACGGTCTTCAACACGGAGCCTTGGCTCACACCGAACAGCAAACTATAAATATGGATTTGCATGTATATTTCAAATAACATAATTTAACAGATAATTTAATATAAATAGATTTCATTGTGTAGAATGGAAAAAGATTTCAATCAGTGTGGTTACCGAAGTAAGCATCCAATTGATTTTGTTATCTTAATCGTCGGAACAGGAGCTTTTCAATGTAAACACTAAAAGGGAAAGTATCAAATCAGAAGGAAAAATTGAATGTCAAACACGGAACTATTTCTATTCGTCTTTCTAGCGATTAAGATAACAAAATCAATAGGTTGCTCACTTCGGTAACCACACTGATTAAAATTTATTTCCGTGCTGCAATTATGCAATCCATTTATATTGAATTATCTGTTAAATTATGTTATTTGAAATATACATGCAAATCCTTATTGTCTTATTTGAATTAAAAAAAAATGCAATAAAGCTTGTTATGTTGATTAATCTTTGCTCTTTAAACAGGAGGAGGTATGATAAGAGCAAATATTTGGCAAATGACATTGTAAAAAAAAAGTAAACTTATTCAATCGTTTCAAAATCCTGCTATTGATAAATCAAATAGTTGCTTTTTCTGGAGATTTAGTACAGAAAGGTCACTTGTGATATCAATATGACGCCACAAACATGTCGACACTTACGTGTTTGTCCTAAATTGGCAATTTCACACATACGTTTTGGTAAAAATATACATGATCAAGACCCTACCAAACAAGTTGTTTACATATATAAACATTTTTGCGAAATACATTTTGGTGTGTACAAATTTGCAAAACCTTTCTGAATATTGGGTCCTCGATGCTCTTCAATTTCGAATTTTATTTGACCGTAACTAATTTGATTCGAGCGTCCCTGATGAGTCTTTAGCAGACGAAAATAGCGTCTGTCGTACACAATTATAAGCCTGGTATCTTTGATGAGTTTTTTTGTAGTAACATATCTTTCTATGTAAAACTCTTGCTCATACCTAAATATTATAAATGACAATATCTTGAAATGATGCGAGTTTTGGAAGTTTTTGCTGTTTTGCACTAAATATAAATGTATAAACCCTAATGCCAATGTAAGACAAATATAGATATATAAATATTGATGTCCAACAGAGTAATGTCTTATGAACTTCTAATGGATGTTATTTGGTAAATTCATATTTTATTTTCGAATTCAAGGGGCCAAACAAGTATCCTTATCATACCTTTTCCTTTAACGATGTTTATCTTTGCTGCCTATGAATATATTTTTTTCTTGAAACGCTCTGGTCTAGTTTCTTCCGAATATGCGTCTTCATGTGACGTATAGTGCCAGTAGAGAAATTGAGATTGGTACGTAAAAATGTGTTTGCCTCCCGTTAAACGAATGTTACATACAACTTCTATAGCCAATTGTTCTCGTCGTTATCTGTATTTTAATAAGATACAAATGATTTTTGTTTTATAACCTTACATTTTTTGTTATTAGTTTTCATATGCAAGAACATTTTCCTGCGAACTAGAAATAAAATGCGTCATTACAGTAAGCGTGCCCAACATTGAAAAGGGTTCCATTTGCAAGGACGATAATTTTTGTAAACCTTTGGATTGACCACTTTTTTCATCAAACTTTTCAAAGACTTTCATGGTTTGGCATTCATTTTTGTCGTAATTGTACATTTAAAAGACAAATAAGCACTAGCCATATGACGTGGCCGTTCTTTTTTTTGCCCAGACTTTATTTTGAATGTCAAATTGACCGGTGTTGTCGCGATCCATTATTGATGATAAATCGGGACTGTGAAGTGTTTGACATATAAACGTATTGATAAGACACTCTCTTGTCTAATCATGAGCACCCATGTTGATCTCTAGATTGATCCGTAACCGTTGTTGCTGTCATATACGAAGACCCAATATCCTATTTTCAATATTTATATGAGAATTTGAGTTTCTTCATTACTTTTTGCTTTTGATAACGGGTTGGTTGTAAGGTATAACTGATTCGATGGTATCAAGGTAAGTCATCTCTTCAAAAGTCTTATGTCTTAATTGGATATGCATATGCTCCACTCCGAGTAACAACTGATTTTAATGATATTGCTAATGGTACAAATACCCGGATGGCACCAAAGGATGGGGATGTAAATATCTACAGGTCACCGCGTACAGTTTTCAAGAGAGAAAAAACTGATGAAAGACAACAACCAACGACAACCACTGAGTTATACGGGCCTGACTGAACAGGTACATAAAGAATGCAGCGGGATTAAGCATCTTTTTGAGCACTTAACTCCCTTACCTACCTGAAAAGGTGCTGTAACAGTACAACATAAGAACAAATTACAAAATAGGTTGGAAAGGGCTTGACTCGTCAGATCGTCGCAAAGCATAAAAACAACTAACAGAAACCAAGGTACACAACGTATCGCTCTATGAGTTTTGCAGTTAAAGAAAGCTAGTTCAAACCCTAATTAACTATTAAATACATTTATAACAAAAAATATTTACTGGCTCATGGCTGGCTGAAGAGTTTTATTTGAAAACTTAATTTGTTATAGGGTTTGACACGAAACACAAAATCATACAGATAAATTAGGCCCGTATCGTTGAACTGATGTTTTGTTGCAAAAATTCTTAACTTTACACCTTTGCTTTGTGTGGGACACCTGAGAAAATTTCCGGAACGTTCGATTTATATAATCCGGAATTTCAGCTCCGTATCATGGAGTTCAGCTCTTTATTTTCTCCCAAAATTGAAAATTGGGTCATCGTATCTCAGCTATAATTTATCAATTCTTTGGATATTTTGCATCAAAGAAAAGGTAAAACTTAATATATGCGAACATTTCTAGCCGTCAGTGAAGTTTGGTCTCAGTGGACTCCCTGGAATAACCTGACTGGATGTCAGATTTAACAGTGACCTGGTGACGGCAAGGTCTTTAAAAGCTTTTTCATATGTTTTAAGACGGATTTTAATATTGAGAACTGGAACCTTACGCTGGGAACAGTATATCTATATATATGTTCCTGCCTTACGTAAGTAGAAATTCTCATTATAGTAGGATATTTTCCAGATGAGGGGTCTGTAGAAACTAAACTTATATTTGCTTGTGAGCAACAAAAACAGGGGGTAGGAGGATTTGACCCGAAGAAAATGAATAGTCAATGCATAAATAGGGAGACCTGCAATTACTTGACAATTAATAAGTACAAAAATTGCAATACAAATTTATTAAAGTCAGACATTATTGGTTGCGTCACACAGAATTGGTTTGCAGGGGGTATTGAGCCTGCTTAAGGCACCCAGAGTGTGTTCAGGGTAGCACACTGGTACGGAATCAGGGAGGGTGTATGGGGATGGGAAGCTCTGCGGATTTAGCAAATAAAAAGAAAAAAATTGATGTCTGTTATATTTTCTTTATAATTGTATGTAAATTGAAAAGGATATAACAGTTGTAGCCTTTGTATGAGGTTTTTATGAGGATATATTTACCTGAAAGATAAAAAAAAATATTCAACAATTTCTTTGTTATGTTTTCTTTAGAATTGTATGTAATTGAAAAGGATATAACAGTTGTTGTCTTTGTATGAGGTTGTTATGAGGATATGTTTACCTGAAAGAAAAAAAAATTTCTCAACAATTTCTTTGTTATATTTTCTTTAGAATTGTATGTTATTGAAAAGGATATTACAGTTGTAGTCTTTGTATGAGGTTGTTATGAGGATATGTTTACCTGAAAGATAAAAAAAAAAAACAACTTTGATGTCAAAAACATTTTTCTCAACAATTTCTTTGTAATATTTTCTTTAGAATTGAATGTAAATTGAAAATATATATCAGCTGTAGTATTTGTATGAGGTCGTTATGAGGATATGTTTACCTGAAAGAAGTATATCGACTGAAGAGGAAGTCCTAGGCGATAAACTTCTTAAAGTTGATATACCCTCATGTAGACTTGATACAAGGGCTACAATTGTTAAATTATTATTGCCAATATGCCAGAAATAGAACAGAAATTCATTTGATTAGCTGTTACAGCTTTGTCACAAAGTATTGAAGTTTTTAGATTTCTATTTTATATATTTTAAAAATAACTGTGCATTATCACTTTTTATTCTACCTTGAAAAATACAAATGAACACGTGACTCTTTCTAAACAAATCAAATTGGTTATAAGAAACAAAATAATAATATGTGTGAAAGTTAATAAAAGAATATTTCGTATACACAAGCAGTAATGCAACCTATCGACATACATGAAAAAGTGGGACGAAAATATTTTTTGGACGAACGGACAAACCCACAGAGGGACAAGGTGAATGCAATATATCCCCACTCTAGGTATAATAAAACATATCTACATAATAATTTACATTTTGTATCTTTCATGTCTGTATCATGTTCTTTTCGAAAATAAATCATTCATTAAATAAGTTATTAAAAGCATAAAAAGCAAGTAAACTTTTTTTTTTGTATTGACAGAAATGTACGTCTGCTTCAGTGACTGCACTGTTCTAATTTGCTTGGCTCTGAAACTCCTAATGAGTTCAAATAACGATTGTTTTTCTAAAATTAAGTAAAAATGGTTAAGTGATTATTGTACACATGACCAGTTAATTCACGTGGGTTTTCTCTACCAGATTACATGTATATTCACCCCATAATCTTTATATAGTAAAAATGTACCAAGCAGGAAAAGGAAAATAATCTACATATTGCAATTTTGTCTGAATTACTGCAAGTTTAAAACTATTGTCTTTCAGCATGTCTTCTTTTGAAAGTTCTCCAATATTAGGATAGCTTGGAATGCATTTCACAGAACATGCACTTTTTGTTGAATCTGATGAATTAATAGGCATAGTTTGAGTTTCGTCATGAGTACTGTCACGAGACTTTGACTCCATACTGGGAGTGTTAAACAGATTAGCTTCTTCTTCTGATGCATCCACTTTGTTGGAATGTCTTTTTCCGACAATAAGAATAAATTTATTGACACAACAGCATATGTTATTGAAAGTAAAATACTAAGAGGACAGGATAAAAATATCAATACCCCTCTCTCTCTCTCTTCGTGTATTTAGATTTTTTTCGACTTTTTTGTTTGTTCATGCAAGTGCGTCCACACCAGCCTCGTGTATATATATATATATATATATATATATCCACAGGAAAACTTTTTCACTGCTATTAGTATTGAAGTAGGTGCGAAAAAATACAACAGTGTATTATATTTGAAGAATATACATTCATAAAAAAGTTACAACTTTTTGGCACAATTTCACACTGATGTAAATACATGTACTAATATATATATTAGTACATGCTGTTGTCTGCTCTATGGTCGGGTTGTTGTCTCTTTGACACATTCCCCATTTCCATTCTCAATTTTATATATACATGTATATGGATTACTTCAGTTGTGACGGTAATAGACACTGAAAACATTTAATAGCTTTGAATGTTTTTTCAGCTGTTAACTATGATAAGGTGGAAGTTTGTTCTTATTTCAAGAGAAGGGCACTCAGCATATATATATTTGTGCAAGTAGAGACATCTACTTGCTTTTTACTAACCATTTTTACCACAACTTTGTATAAGTTATATATATGTTACAGTAAATAGTTGAAATTAGGAATTACACGTAATTACTAAACAATTTAGTAAATACCTGTAATTACTAAACAATTTAGTAATTGCATGTATTAACTGATTGTTTCAGTGATTACAGGTAATCACTGATTTGTTTTGTCATTTTTACAGCTGTTTACCAACATGATATTTTTGTTTCAAAAGTTTAGGCATAATTCAAGAAACATCATGAGAAAGAAAAGGGGTAGGGATTGTAGACCTTACTTAAGGGTTAATGAATCAAAGATCCTTCAATACTGCATGCTTTGAAACTGGAAAATGGCTTTTTTATTATTTGAAACTCACTGAAAATCATTTGCAACATGCTTGAATTAGTCTTTGTCCGATCATGTTCCAAAACTAGACACAACAGATTTCTTGGATCCCCGCGTCCTCTATTGACACTAGGATTGGGAATAGTTACGTTATTCCCAACTTAAACAGGTCGCAAAATTTGGTTGCTTCGGGCAACCATCCTTTTGGCTTGCTTTGATAAGTTTGAGCCACTTGCCGTTCCCGTTGAATGCATTCTGAACGGATACAAATGTAGCAACAGACATGTAATGTTGAATCTGTCTGAAAATATGCAGAACATTTTTTGCACACGGAGTGTGATCTTCTACTGAGTCACTTTGAGCATGTGGTATCAAGATATCAAGTAATGAGGCTTCTACATCAGAGGTCTGATTGTCTTTAAATATTTTTTTCATCGGCCAAATTCAACAAGTAAGTTTCAGACAGTTTAACATCAAGGTATATTTTAGGATGATCACTTTTTAATATTACAACATTGTTTTTGACAGTAAGTAAAAAGGTGTTAAAATTCATTTAGAAATTAGTAATTACTTGTAATAACTGGGCAGTTTCAGGAATTACTTGTATCAACTAAGTGCATCAGGAATAACATGTAATTCCTAAATTTTAGTAATTACGAGTAATTCCTAATTTCACCTATTTACTGTACCATATATACATATACATTTTATTCACATATACTATAGTTTATTGACATGTCTGTTTTCAGGATCTCCGATCCATGCAGTTTAGCATGTTTGTTAGCTGTGTTCATGAAGGTCCGATTTAACAAAGTATATCACTGGATTGAGCTCTCTGACTAAGTGTATTATTCAAGTACTTTGCATTGAGCTCAGTTCAATGTTATACATATGCATTCTTTGTGAAATTGAGATTCATAAACAGACAACCATATATTATATGAACAACTGGAAGGTAAGATCATTGAAATTGTCTGCACAAGGAATTATTAAAACGGCATACAAAGAACATAAGTAGTTAAAGGGAGATTCAAGCATTTTAATTACATTTGAACTAAACATTTTGCATCAAGATAGCCAAATAAAACAGCACATTGATTGAAATATACCCAACATTGCTACCAGGAATATGATGCTTGGTTTTGTAGCAATTTTTTTAACCATCTATACTGCTTACTGAAGAGTCATGAGTGCAACTGATCATTCATTCATACATATGGACGAAACTCACAAAGCCGAGTCAGTTCCTAAACATATCTTTCATTGTTCAACTTAAAGGGTGATTAAAGCATTTTATTTACATTTGAACCAAACATTTTGCATCCAGATAGCCAAATAAAAAAAAGCACATTGAAATATACCAAACATTACTACCTGGAATATGATGCTATGTGGTTTTGTAACACCTTTTTAACCATTTGTACTGCCTACTGAAGAGTCCTGAGTGCAACTGGTCATTCATTCATTCATACATGAACGAAACTCATGAGGCTTAGTCAGTTCCTAAAATTATCAATCATTGTTCAACTTTTATCATTCATCCATTAATTTCTTAATTTGTGTAAATGTTAATTACCAGATTACAGCACTGTTTATTTTTATACCACAACACAACTGCATCCTACAGGTTTCATTTATATTTTCATCCACATAACAAAAACCTTGAAACAAGAATAATTCTGCAATACCTTTTTTATTTCAAATACTACAGAATCATCTACACTATTTGTCATAATTTCATGAATTTATTTCTAGAAAGTAAGAATCATAAACAAATAAATTGGATATACCATGATATTAAAATTATTTCATACTGGTAAATTTTTCTTTTGTATATTTTCAACCAAGCCTTGGAGAATCTAAAAAAAAAGACATTTTCAAAGAAAGAATTAAATACATGTGTAATACAACAGGAGTGTACTTTCTTGCTTATCTAGCTCCATGTGCATGCCATGTATTATCATCAATTTGAACTATTACACATCTTCTAAGAAACAATTTCGAACATTTCAACGAAATCTTTCTCTTATGATACTAGGATGATCCTTAACTAATTTACAGTTCCAAGTAATAAATGACCACCACAACTTACATGAATAGAACCATACAGAAGAACATACATACAGTTTCTTATAAACCATCTTGCATATTTAAATCACATAATGCAGAAATGCAGCAAATGTGTTCCTCTACTAATTTTGAGTTTTTGCTTTTATCCAAAAGCAAAGTATGTGGAACATATTTTAACAGATTCATTTGGTAATCCATATAACAAGTACAAAGAGTATGCCCTCCATGACAATCTTGAACATAAAAACAAAATATTGAATAACCGACACTGCACATTTTCAGTGTTTGTTACTGGTCTGATATTCAGGACGGCTGTCACTGTGGAACACGGTTTAACATAGAACACTATGCGGAAAAAAACCATAGCAAAATTTTTTGTCAGAAAACACTGTCAAACATTCAAACATGCTATCCACACTGATCTGTGTCCACACTTGTTTCAACTAACAAAAAACAATTTTCACAGACTAAGATTCTAAAAAATTAAAAAGATAAATGTTAAGGGGTTCATATCACTAAAGGGAGTCAAAACTTGGCAAGTCAACAGAACGTTTAATAGCATGACGATATTAAACCGTCTTATAAAATTTTAAGATTCAAAGTTTCGAAGCAGACGACATCTTTAGTGTTTGTTTTAGATATCTTTTATGTAATGCATTGACTCAGTTTTGATAAAGTTGACACATTAATATCGTTTTAATGTTTATGAAACAGATGGAATATTTTTTTTGCAAATAATAAACAATATAAACGTTTTATAATAATGCTATGACAAAAATTCGGATACATATAAATACCAATCATTTGGAAAATATTTATTCAGCACACAGATATACTTCTAGTTCAAAAATGAAACCTAACATCGTGTTCTTTATGGTTGTGATTATTTCATTTAGAGAATGCCATTCTTGGTGCAGAGGGCAGTCAGTCCCAGGTAGTTAAGTTTGTTTTATATATATGCTTGCATTGTCGAATATTAACTGAGACAAGTGTAACAAAATCAATCTCATCTTATCTATTTTAAATCTGAGGAATTACTGAATCCGGTAATATGAAACATGTCATCGTTAATTAATGAAAATGTAAATAAACTTCTCAATTAAAAGTTTTAAATCATAAGTTTGTACTTCTTTTTGTGTTTTGCATGTTTTTTTTTAAACGGTTTCCTTTAAGGTTTGATTTAATTACATTAAAACTTTTTTTCTTCTATTATTGTAATTTGTAATGCATAAGAAAGTACCTCTGTAATGGAGTGTTCGTTTGATTATAAAACTGATTTAGGGTTGATACATGAAAGATTAAAGAACTCAAATTCAGAATAAGTACTAAAATCAAACTACTTCCGACCATATACGCAGAAAAATGGAAAATATAAATATATTACCAACGCTATTCTACATTTTCGCATCCCATGGAAGACTTGCATTTAGGAATAACAGTATTGTCACTTGGCTTTTGTATAAATACACAGCCTCGTGTAGAGAGAGTGCCACGCTCCGTACTCGTTAAGAACCCTTGCAACAACTCTTTGAGAGGTCCATAGGTGGCCTGATGCAAGGCGAAATTTCTGCCTTTATCCAAAATACCCTCATTTTCCAGTGGCAATTCAATTTCCCGTCCTTCATCCCGGACGACACCTTTTACAGGACCTATATATTGTATTTTTTTGTTAGCTTATTCTTATGTTGAACATGCAGGAAATATTTTCCACTGTCCCTAAAGCAAACAATCAATTAATCAATCTTAAATTTTAGTTATAGAGAGACGAAAGATACCAAAGGGACATTTAACCATGGGGTGATCTCAGGTGCTCCGGGAGGGTAAGCTGATCCTGCTCCACATGTGACACCCGTCGTGTTACTCTTATAAAAACGTTGATAAGTTATATAAAATGATTAGACATCACTCAATAGCGGATTGGTTATTTACTTTTCTCTAACACTAAGACATAACCAAATTCTAGACCCTTGGTCGTGTAACATTTTCTAGCCCTGACACTTGACCGAATGTGAAATTTTGAAATTGAAACAGCTTTTCATGACAAAGGATAGACGATACTGTTACCGGTATAAACAACACAACAATTTGAAAAGTAAAAAGCGCAAAGGAGAACACTTATAACCAAAGCAAATAAACTAATCATAGATACCAGGATTCAAATTTGTACGCCAGACGCGCGTTTCGTCTACAAAAGACTCATCAGTGACGCTCGAATCAAAAAAGTAAAAAATGCCAAAGAAAGTACGAAGTTGAAGAGCACTGAGAACCCAAAATTCCTAAAAAGTATGCCAAATACAACTTATTATAAGGTAATATATATATTCCTGGGGTAGAAAATCCTTAGTATTTCCAAAAATTTAAAGTTTTGTAAACAGTTAATTTAAAATTTTGACCATATAAATTATAATTCATGTCAACTCAGAAGTGCTGACTACTGGGCTGGTGATACCCTCGGGGAGAAAAACTCCACCAGAAGTGGCATCGACCCAGTGGTTGTAAATAAACTAAGCAATAAAATGATAATAAAATAATAAAATATGCAAGAGCAACACGAACCCCTTTAAAACAAAACTAAGGATGATCTCGGGTACTCCGGAAGGGTAAGCAGATCCTGCTCCACATATGGCACCCGTCGTGTTGCTTATGTATGTACAAACCCGCTGATAAGTCTAATTCGGTAGGTCACATTTGGGGAAAAGGTGACGAAATTGTAAATACGACAATTGGAACACACCGTTGTCATCTTTGAAACTGATATTCCATAACGGTCAACCAACTCGTGATGGCGTCCGTAAAATTTACAAAGGAATGATTTCAACTTCACCACTTGTAACTCTTGGTTCAATAGCTTCATTGTGAGCAGCAATCCTCTATCAAGGAAATTTTGATAGGAAATTCAAGCCATGGAATATCGTATCAACTGGGAGATATATACTCCGTATGCAGGTGCTGCTGGAATGTTGCTACATAGAAATGGAAAATTCACAATTGAGAAGCTGAAATGATCTCTTTTGTCGTAAAGTTTAGTTTTCAACCGACCTTCATTGCCAATTTTTAGATGTAAGCCAAGATATGCGGCAGACTTAACTGTATCTATTGTATCCTTTATCTCAAGTTCGATGGGATGATGCGTTTAACATAGTCATCAAATTTTGAATTATCTAGTGAACGAACATCATCTATATAGCGGAAAGTAAAGTTAAAGGATACTGCTAACTTCTTTTCTTTCTCCTTAAGAAGTTACTGTATGAAGTCAGCCTCATATGCATAAAGGAACAAGTCTGCAAGAAGAGGAGCACAGTTTGTTTCCATCTGAAACACGTCCTCCAAACGTAACAAATATGTTGTCAATCAAGAAAACAAGCATCTTGATAATGTCAATTTCAGAGAGTTTTTTGTTTGAATCAGAGAGAATTTTTACAAAGAACGATGTATTCCTCCATAAGACAAGATACTTGTATCTACGTTTGTCATTCTTTTTTATGAAACAAAGCAGGATCAACTCCTTTTTCTTTTAGTTTAGAATGGGGAATACTTGTGTAAAGTGTAGAAAAGTCAAATGTTTTAATACTATTGCAAGATGAAAGAGTCTTAGATTATATGTACTCTAAAAGATCTTTAGAATTTTTTAGTATCCACATCTGATTCACGCCACCCCTAGAATAGGTAGTTTTACAATAACTTTGAAGCCCGGCTTTAATTGCTGATGAGTTGCTGTTAATGATTAAGAAAGAGGTTTCGTGGAGCACTTGGAAGACCCAGCAATATAGCGTTGTTTGTAAGGACACTTCTGTAGTTTAAGTATCCAATACAGTGAAGGAATATCTATTCTACTTTTGTCTGTGTAAGTCTTGTACTACTTCCGGGTCACGATGTACTTAATCGTTCAATCCGGGCAATGTCTGTAAGTACCCACGCCTTAGCGTAATTGCTAAATCAAACAAAACAAATAGGGATTTCATTTCCTTTACTCCAATGATCTTCAGTCATGGTATCCAGAAAGAAATAGTAGCATTTAACAAATAGTTAAAAAAAAAAACCACTGTTGTATTTAATTCTAAATTATCTTTCACCAGTAATGCATTAAGCTCTGCAATTTTTCTGTCGAAATGTACATTCTTAGTAAAGATGCATATAAACAAGTATAACAAACATACTGAATTCCAAATAAAATCGACGGAAACGTTGTTTGCATTGTCTTAAACTCATCATTCGCCATTAAGGATTATTTATAACAATAATACAAACATTATTGCAAGAAAACCTCTTATCGAAATCTTTGACATTACCTATTAACTGTTTTCTAGATACTTTATGTAAAATCTCTTTGAACGAGCTTAGAAAAGATGAGAATTGACAAAGTTTTGTCGCCTGCAAACAGCGATTACAACTAAAGATAAAATTCAAAGATTACGTTTATGCTAGAATTTGATGTCTCTACTAAAATATTATGTATATACATTATGAAAATATTTCATTGTTGATATATAAATGAAATTAATAGCAGATAGCAGGTCAAGCTCTAAATCGCCACGAGTCTAGAAACTTTTAGATGTCAATGGGGCAGTCAATGTTCAACTTAATATTTGTCTTCAGCTCTTCCTGCTACATATACTCAGAATAAAGGGAATACTATGTGCGTCTTTGTTTCAATGAAAGCTAAATGTAATCTCTATACTGGTGAAGGAAAATAGATTATAGATGTAACACTGAAAATCTAAAACCATACATTTACATATACTTCATAATACATGTTAATCAATTTCGTTTCGAGCTATATAAAATTTATCTTTAACAGATGTTTGTCTTTCTTTCAAGAAAATTCCCTTGGATGTAGCTATAAAGGTAACTTCATACTAAAAGGATGGACCAGAAGCTTTTACCAGCCTGATTGTGTCAAGTGCAGCTGTTCTAAAACAACATTGTCATGTTGTTCGTAAGTCTTTAGACACTGAGATCCTTTTAACAAAAAAATTTGGCGATACAAATTAATCACAAGTCATTACTTACGAGTATGTTCACCCATTCGATTTTGTTTGTGAAAAGGGTCACAGGATGACATATCAAATACAGGAATACGGATTATTACAGATTTGAAAAAAAGTACTATGCAAGATAAATGATATTTCATTCAAAAATCAAAGGCCCCAGAAGAATAAAAAGATAGCAACAAATTGTATTTGTGATATATGTAAAATATATGAACACTAATTAAAAGCCAGACCACAATCGATTAAGAGGTATTTAACAACAACAAAATTTTATAGATTTGAAAACTAAATATAAAAATAAGAAAATATGGTTGATTGCCAATGATACAACAAGCTTAAGAGACCAAATGACGTAGAAGTTAGCAACTATATGTCACCGTACAGCCTTCAACAATGAGCAAAACCCTTTCCACATAGCAAGCTATGAAAGGTTTCGAAATGACAGATGTAAAACAATTTAGACGAGAAAACTATTGACCTGATTTATATATAAAACAATAAACAGAAACCAATTATGATATACAGCAACAAACGCCATCCATGGAATTACTGGCTCCTGACTTGGGACAGTCACATACAGAATATTGCGGATTAAAACATGTTTGGGGCGCCCAACCCTCATCCACCTTAACTTAGGACAGTGGTGCAACAGCAAAACACAAGAACAGCCTGTACAAAACAATAAAGGAAAAACAAATATGATTTACAGCAACAAACGACAACCATTGAATTACAGGCACCTACAAAAAGTGGCGGGGTTAAATATTTTGGAGGGCACTCAAGCCTCCCCTAACATGGGAAATTGGTGTAACAACACAACATAAGCACAAATTATAAAAATCAGTTGAAATCGGTGCTTAACTTGATACAAGGCACAAACGCAACTAAAAAAACACTCAAGATACAAAGTACAGATTTGAGGGTACTCGCAGTTACTAAAAGCTAGTTCAAAGCAAATAACAAAAAAAAACATGTATCTAACAAACTAAAAAAATCAATCAGTACACATTCAATAGATTTAGTAAAGAGACTTCAACAGTTAAAACAAACATGATCTTGTGCAATGCCAAAATGTAGGTATCGACAGAATGCAGGATAAGACTATTTTCATAAATTTTGGCGAACTATCTGCTGCTTTTCAGTTATTTATAATATTGCTACACTCTGTAACACCATGAAGAAGTCTATTCGATTTCGTAGGGGATGACCATTTGATATTGCGAGGGAGGCCAGGAGGATTTTTAGTGGATTGACTATATATTTTAATCGGTTGTCACGCATGCTTAATTTTTTTCCACGGTGTGCCGCGCAAAAATTCATTTTCACTATTGACACATTTATTTCCCGCATTTTGTGTTGCAGAATATTTATTTTCATCCTGTCTTGTAAAAAGTTATTTATTTTCAGTTCTTACAGGCCAGGATACTAATTTTCAAAATTCCCCTCCCCAGAAAATCAAATAGTCGTCCCTTTACTATATTTTTTTTAATAAATCTTTGTCGTATGCTTTATATGACAATAATACCATGCAGATGCTCATTAGTGTCTTGATGTTTGTTAAAACAATTTTGGACAATCTTTTGACGTATGATATTTGTTTCAAGATTTTTAATCAGCTGATCATTTGCAATGTATGTATAAAATAGGCGGAATATACCAAAGGTAGAATTAAAACGATTGAGTGAAGAGAGACCAACAGAATCAGGGGCGGATTCAGGCGGGGGCGTGCGGGCGTGCGCCCCCCTAAAATTTCCAAAGTATGGGTTGTCCTCAGATTAATAAAGAATATTTCGATGATTTTACCTCAAAAACATTTATAATAACCAAAAAAAACATGTATCTAACAAACTAAAAAAATCAATCAGTACACATTCAATAGATTTAGTAAAGAGACTTCAACAGTTAAAACAAACATGATCTTGTGCAATGCCAAAATGTAGGTATCGACAGAATGCAGGATAAGACTATTTTCATAAATTTTGGCGAACTATCTGCTGCTTTTCAGTTATTTATAATATTGCTACACTCTGTAACACCATGAAGAAGTCTATTCGATTTCGTAGGGGATGACCATTTGATATTACGAGGGAGGCCAGGAGGATTTTTAGTGGATTGACTATATATTTTAATCGGTTGTCACGCATGCTTAATTTTTTTCCACGGTGTGCCGCGCAAAAATTCATTTTCACTATTGACACATTTATTTCCCGCATTTTGTGTAGCAGAATATTTATTTTCATCCTGTCTTGTAAAAAGTTATTTATTTTCAGTTCTTACAGGCCAGGATACTAATTTTCAAAATTCCCCTCCCCAGAAAATCAAATAGTCGTCCCTTTACTATATTTTTTTTAATAAATCTTTGTCGTATGCTTTATATAACAATAATACCATGCAGATGCTCATTAGTGTCTTGATGTTTGTTAAAACAATTTTGGACAATCTTTTGACGTATGATATTTGTTTCAAGATTTTTAATCAGCTGATCATTTGCAATGTATGTATAAAATAGGCGGAATATACCAAAGGTAGAATTAAAACGATTGAGTGAAGAGAGACCAACAGAATCAGGGGCGGATTCAGGCGGGGGCGTGCGGGCGTGCGCCCCCCTAAAATTTCCAAAGTATGGGTTGTCCTCAGATTAATAAAGAATATTTCGATGATTTTACCTCAAAAACATTTGCGCCCCCCCCCCCCCCCCCCCCCCACCCCCTAACCTAAAATCCTGGATCCGCCCCTGAAAATCATGCTAAAAACAAAAAAACGATGAAAAAACAAGCAGAAGTCTACAAAACACTATTTAAAAGAACTTAAGACTAAGCAAAACGAACACTCCACACGGATTAACAGATTCTGGTCAACATGTCGGGTACCAATCGTATTTAACCGATAATCATATTTTTAAATACAACTTGTATTAATAGACAGCCAATGACCATCGTCCACTTAAAAAAAGGCCTATATGGAAAGTCAAAGAAATGTAAAAAGAAATATGTATTTATATATCATTGTAGAATAGGCATTGAAATAACAAGCGTGGGGCCAGAATGTAAAATTGTTCAGGATGGTTGTACTCAACGAGCAGTTTTGAAGTCAGGTAGCTTTAAAGAATGTTCTTCAATGTCTGCAATTGGCAGGTAAACCAGTGGGACCCTGATTCGTCATGTTCCAGACCATATGACACTTTTAACATGATAACAACATATATAAGTATATATTAAAGATGAAATTGTAATGTGTTGTTGGAATCTGATTTGGTCATAACAAGTTAGTTACAACGGTACCGATATATATTTGTGAGTTTTTGTGACATAGTCAAATCTATGTCCAGCCTCAAATATGTGTCCTCGGAGCTGTGCCCTATTCTATAGAATAGACGTCAAAAATGTATGTCCATTCTGTTCTCAAATCCGTGTCCTCTTTTACATGGGCGCTTATAGTTTCTCGCAATAAAAAACTTTTCATCTTTCAGTCAGAAATGAGCCTTATTATCCAATTTTTATTTTTACTATTTCTAGTTAAAAATGAATTTATTAGTGAAAGCAGTTCGAATATAAGTTTTTCTCTCTCAATATACATACGTTATTGAAAACGCCTTGTGTGGTTAGTAAAGTAAGTATAACCAAGCATTGAAAGTCAAACAGTAAAATTGATTCGAGTAGTTTAAGATCGACATGAGAAATCTAGGCAAAGATAAAAACTATAACACAATTATATGATGAAAAAGGATAAATAACTAGAGATCAAGAAAAATATTAAACCTAGAAATAAAATATAATAAACATTTATACACGTCAAGAAATCCAAACCTAGAAGAAACACAAAAATATTTAAATGATATTAAAAAACATAAAAAATTAATTGAAAGTGAAAGTGACACTTGTGAAAGAAAAATAACTGAAGAAAAATGCACAAAATCTACCTCTAAAATGAAACTAAACCGTGCCCCAGAATTAGATGGGCGGCTAAATGTAGAATTTAACAGACAGTTTTGGGAGGAATTAAAAACTTTAATAGGGTCCACATTTAATTATTGCTATACTAGAGGACAATTGTCAAATACAATTGTCAAATACACAACAATACATCCTTAATTTATAAGAAGAATGACCCTCTGTCGCTTGACAACTATCGTCCTATAACACTTTTGAATTATGATGTTAAACTTCTGGCATATGCATTGGCACAAAGACATAAATCTTTACTTCATAAACTCTGATAAAAAAGGATGTGTAAAAAACAGGTACATTGGTTGCATTATTAGACAGATACAGGATATTATTGACTACTCAGAAAATTTTGAAATAGATGGAGCTGTTTTATTTTTAGATTTTAGCAAAGCTTTTGACTCTCTTTAGTGGAACTTTATGTTTGAAACACTTCAATTTGGTATTAAAGGAAGTTTTCTAAAATGGATTCAACTAATGTATTCGGACATTAAAGGATATAACTAATAACGGCTGGGTTTCAATTTTTTTTAAAGCATTTCGTGGAATAAAACAAGGCTGTCCGTTATCTTCTTTACTCTTTGTTCTTACTGTAGAAAGAATGGCAATCAAAATTAGATAAAATTAAAATATAAAACGATTAGAAATAAAGCTACATAGCAGCACTAATATCCTAAAAATGTCAACTAGCAGATAATACCACTCTGTTTTGCAATCTAAACAAGACATCACAGTGGCGTTAAGTTTAATTGAAACATTTAGCAACTTTCCTGGTCTTAAACTTAATAAAATAAAACTGAAAGAATATGGCTCGGCAAATTAAAACACTGTAAAGAAAAATATGAAAAATATTAACTGGTGTAATAATCCAATCAAAAGTTTGGAAATTTATTTTGGGCATAATAAATCAGAATGTCAAAAACTAAATATTGAAAAACAAATACTATAAATATGAAAAAATAATAGCAAACTGGGGGAAAAAAAACTAAGAGTATTAGGAAGAATAGTAGTAACTAAATCTTTAATTCTACCAAACTTAGCATATATAATACTGTCATACAAAAAGATTTGCTTCAAATGTTCAAAACCCTCATATACAATTTCATATGGAATGGTAAAAAAGATAAAATTAAAAGATCAACACTTACAACTGATTACAAAAAAAGGGGGGGGGGGGACTGAAAATGATAGACATTGATTTGTTTATCAAATCCATACACATAGATTGGATAATAAAATTATTTGATAATGAAAAGGACAATTGGAGAGTTATCCCAAGATTTTGTTTAAATAAAATGGGTATTAGTTTGATAATTTTTAAAATGAATCTGAAAAAATAAATGATCTAAATAAAACAATTTTCAAAAGTTTACCAGAATTTTACCAAGAATTAATTAAAACTTGGATTTGTTTTAAAGGAGGTGCATCAACATATCAACAAGACTGTCTGAAAATAAGAAAATAGTTTATATGGGGAAATCATTTACCAGACTAAATGGAAAATGTTTATTCATTGAAGAATGGGTAAAAAGCAACTTGTTTTTTATAAATGATATAATAGATGATAGAGGTCAAATTTCTTAAATATTTATACTTTCTTAACTGAAAAATAAACAGGATTGGATAGGCAGATATCTGGCACCAAAAAGCAATACAAAACATTGGCTTACCACAATAAGTCAAGATTATTCAATTAAAACCAGTGTTAATATTCATAACACTATAAATGGTCTATAAATCATGCTTAACAAAGACATCAATTTTAAAATGAGAAAGCAGTGATAACAACAAAACGTTAGGGATTGCTGCAGTAATTTAATGAGATCGACATGTTTCGGTGTCTAGGCACCGTCATCAGGATAAAAACAATACAGAAAATTGCGCCTGAAGTACAAAATCGGGTATGCTTAAATTATGTCACAATGTAACCATTGTGAGTATAAATAGAAAGTGAAAGTATACATGTATGAAAGTAAACTTGAACAGGAAAGTTGAATAAAATGTGAATGTCAATGAAATTAAATTACTGCAGCAATCCATAAAGTGTTGTTGTTATAACTGCTTTCACATTTTATGTTTTAATTTTAACAACCCTGCATACCCGAGGTTTCCACTTTAGGGATTCAATCGTACTGAAGATTTACCAGGTGTTGGTTCACTGTCGTTTGTAATTTTAAAATGAGTACAAAACAAATGTTTGATATTATTATGAATGACAACAAACCAGATAAACCAACAGGAGTTATTTTTTGGGAAAAACTGTTTGCCAAAAACTTAAATTTTACACTAGAAAATTGTTTTAACTTTATTTTTCACTACTTACAATAAACTGAAATTGTTTAGGTGGAAATAAATGCATTTCATTCTTCCATGTAATGACTTATTAGCAAAATGGAAAATATTGTCACATGAAATATGTTGTCATTGTAAAATAAAAAAAGACTATGAACATTTATTTTCCATCTAGCAGCTACAATAATAATTTTATATCAACAATATTAAGCCTACTTTATTTCTTAGTTTTCAATGAAAGCATTCTAAATATGGAAAATCTTATAATAGGATAAAAAATAAATGATGAAGCTTACTATGAAATATTCTACCTTTGGCAAATTAACTCCCTCAGGCAAAGTTGACCTTAGATGGATTTGGCTAATTTTTTTTTTAATTTTTTTTTTGGGGGGGGGTCCTTTTTGGTAATATAACTCTTCAACTGTTTAGGTTCTTATACATCCTTGGCTTTCAAACATTCAGCTTTGAGCGTTCCTGATGAAGATAAATCCAGAAAAGCGCTTCGGACGCATGAAATTTATAACGGTTGTTTTAATTTTTTTACTGTTATATTTTATTTCCATCTACAAATCATATTATATCTCTGAATCAAAGAAAAAAAAGTAGATATCTTTAAAATATTTAAAGCAGAAATAAAAAATGTTGTTGAAGTTAATAATGTAATTAAAAGAAAAAAATAGCAAATGAATTACAAAAACACTCAACTACATAAAACAATCATAAAAGTTTTTATTTTAAACATATTAAAATATATTTATGTATTACCTAACCAACATGTATATCACATGCCTCGAGCATGTCAGGTGACTTTTATATGTGCTTTCCCACACCTAAAACATATTTAAAAGATATAATATTGTATAACACATACGCTTATTTTCTTTTTTTTTGTAACTTTGTGTTGTATATTCTGATGTTGGGTATAATCATGTCTACTTGAGTATTTTGTATTTTTAGTCAGAACTTTACAAACAAAATCTTACCTCAAAGTTCAAATAAGTGCAAACTTCGGGGAAAAAAAGGAAACTATTAAACCAAGAGTTCCAAGCGGTGAAGATGAAATCATCCCTTCGTTAATTTTACGGACGCTATCACGAGTTGGTTGACCGTTATGGAATATCCGTTTCACAGATGATAGCGGATATGTTCCAAAAGTCGTCCCCTTTTCCCCGAATATGACCTTCCGAATTAGACTTATGTTACGGCCAGAAATCACCTTTAAATTGTAGCCAACAAAAGACACAAATCAATAATAAAATTTAACAAGATTTATTATACACAAGTTTACAAGAAATATTATACAAATTGAAATGTCAACTTAACTGTTACAATATAAGTCCGATCCTTTGTCTTTACTTTATCCGGAATTCTTCTCTTAACTGTACTGAATATGTCCAATCTAGTATGATGTAGTTAACGTAAATAAAAGTGTCAATTCAACAACTCCAGAGAACTTCTGAGAGTCCAAGTGTGTTAATGTATGATCTAATGTCTAACTTTAGTGTCTGTATATATATAGTTGTCACGGAAATCTCTAGAACACTGTAGAAAGGAAACTCATAGAAAACTGTAGAACGGAGGCTTCTAGAATACGGTAGGAGTTTAAATTACACATCGTAGATTATGATAATTCCAGAATTATTATGTAAGTCAAATAGAAAGTTCCAATCATTACATCATCAGTATATATGATTGTTCCAGTGATTTCTAAACTGCACAGTTATAACATTATTTTGTAAACAACTATAAGTATTATGTAAACATATTATACATGTTATAAAGCCACACAAAACAAATTAGGCCAAGATAAATAAATATAATACTTACAATATCATAACACTTATTACCGGGTGTGTACATACATGAGCAACACGACGGGTGCCACATGTGTAGCAGGATCTGCTTACCCTTCCGGAACATCTGAGATCACCCCTAGTTTTTTGTGGGGTTTGTGTTGCTCAGTCTTTGATTTTCTATGTTGTGTTTTGTGTACTATTGTTTGTCTGTTTGTCTTTTTCTTTTTTAGCCATGGCGTTGTCAGTTTATTTTCGACTTAAGAGTTTGAATGTCCCATTGGTATCTTTCGCCTCTCTTTTAGCTTATGCTACAAAAATCAAGAGACTATGGTTAACAAACCTGTTAATAAATGACAATTTGTCTATATATTATATTCCGGGGATATTCAAATTATCCAGAACATTAAAACATAGCTGATGTAGGAAACATGCTGAATAAATTAACTAATATGAAAAACCATTACCAGATAGAAATGGACTACTACGGTAAACATGAAATCATTAATATTGTAATTTAATACTAGTATCCGTGACTGAATTAAAATACATACGCCTTTTTTTCAGCCTAGATGCTTAGTATTCGTAGTGTCATTTGGTAAAGCCATGCTGATTATCAGGTGCACAGTTTTCTCTGCCTCCAAAATGTTTCTGTTTGAATCCGTCCTGGTTTTCTTACTCCAATCGGAAACTACTTGTAGATGTAATTTTTTGGTCAATGATTGAATTAGGTGGTGTCAATCGCTGTATAACAACGAAGTTCAGGTGTGATAATGACCCATGTATAAAGCAAATCCCAAATACACCGTTTCGTGGTGCGCCCGACAGAGGCGGAACGTACAGATAAGGTAACAGGTAACATATAAAGTTGAATTCTTTGATTCGTCGTTTTAACGTCATGCGGGCTAACAAATTGGACCTCGTTATTTAAGTAGTATAGATATCAATTTACTTTTATTAGATATTCTCCATGGAAACCTAATAACTAATATATCAGGGATACTTAGTGCAATGGTGTACACACAGAAAATTGTTAACAGCAATAGTGTGCAACAAAATATATTAGTCATGTTAAAAAAAAAAGCATTTACACTACTTTAAATTGTTACAGTACTGCTGTAATAAGTATCTTGAATCGAAAACAGTTTGAAAAGATTTTAACACTTTTTTCAGCCATGTTATTTTGATCCCTTACATGGAAAATTTAACCCTCCTTTTATAGGTCAAAATTTTACACCACTATCATTAGTTACAACGGTGACGTATATACCCTGGGCAAAATGACATCGGAACCAGTGGTCAACACCGCCTCGTCCAAGGAAGATCATACAATGAGGCATACAGATACTCCTTCTTCTTAAGGACAGCCCAAGGCAGGAATCTCTTACCAGTCGGCAACTATTGCTTCTGTCAACATAGGGGAGTTTATGATTAATCTTGGAGTAAGCCCAACCAGTTACTAGACAGGGACCCACTGTATCTATACTACTAAAATAGAGTTCCAATTTGTTAGCCGACATGACGTAACAACGACGATTCAAAGAATTCAACTTTATATATAACTAATAAAGGACAATGGTTTTGATTAAAAATTACACCAGTCCTGGCCCTTTTGTTTTCCACATTATTAATATTACCAATAATTAACAAGTTTCGGGTCGAATTCGATACCGGTACCAATAGTATATGTCTTCTTTTTCTCTTAGCAAATTCCTCTGTCATCGGAGCACCCGTGTCACACGGTATTAAAAGCCCTTAATTTTAATGCTACTTATTAAGAAATCAAACATTAAGAATTAAAATACTAAAACAAAAAATAAAAAAGGGTATATACTATGATATAAGTTTCATAAAAATCTGGCAAGAATTGTACACATGAGAGCGCTAACGATGCAATTTTCCATATAAATATGGTTTCCAAGGGCATAACTCTTTTAAAAATAATTGATCAGCACTGATTTTTGAACTGTAAACATGAGAGCGCTAACAAGACCGGACGTACGGACGCCCGGTATTTCTATGTCCCCCTCAGCGCGTTGCGCAGGGGACAAAAACAGAGAGAAAGATTTTGGATTCATCAGCTACGCACTCTTGAACTTGATGGACTGAATGAGAGAGATAAAAAAAACAGTTTTATCAAAAACCAAAGGAATAAATCTTGAACTTCATACTATTTAACTAACGCAATTATTTGTTTTGATTTATTAAACGCAATGTACAATAAGCTGCAAAAATATATTTAAAGGACATGTACGATAAGCTGCAAAAATTTCTTAACAGGATACGATTTTACCTATATGGCTGCACGCACCTGATGAAATTAATTTGTGTGCGAAATATTGCGTGAATATATAAAATATAACAAAATTTATTATAACCCTCAATCGCGTGTTAAAGTCACTTTCTTAGACATTTATATATATACATAGAATTTCGGTTTAATACCTGACATATGTCACATGTAGTTTCCGGTTGTAGTAACAATACGAATACTGAAAATTCAGGCTATAAATAAGGCGATGGTAATATAATTAAGTCACGGACCCGTGTATGAAAAACAAAATGTTCAATTAGATGTACATAGACTAGGGTACTACATCTGCGTACGCCTGACATGAGTAACCCGACGTGAACTTTAATCAATCGGCAACGACTCCTGTTTAAGCCGGAAGAAGTTTTAAAATGATCTAAAGTGAAAAAAAAATGCATATTTTTCGTTGCTTTTTAAATACATTCTATACATTTATATGCCTATTTCACAAGTTTTTAATTGACTGTATTCTCTGGAAGTATAAATACTGCTAGTGTATTTATAATTTTTCATATTCAGATGCAGTTTAACGAGTTCTAAATGCATACAAAATTCAGCAAAATCCGGACTAGAGCGCAATTACTTACAATTTTCCTTATTTTAGACCGAAATTAATGCAGGGAAGAAATTACAGAATAATAACTCTAGAACCTTACAAGGAATTACCATCAAGCTTTATATGATGTGTCATATATGTCAATAAATGTGCCCCAAACTCAACTATTACACATCTTTGTAACCACCTGACCATTTAATAGTGGTTACAAGAATAACAATTAGTTTTAATGTTTATTTCATATACATGGTGCATCTTTTTCATTCCAAATCCAACTTACAGAGGTTTTACATTGGAAAAAAGGGTTACGCTTAAAATTAAAATCAAAATCATATGCTGTGTTACATTGGTTACTGTTATTACTTTTTTCATAAATGGTATCATTCCATTCCTAAGTCCAGTAACACGGATACAATGAAAAAGAAAATTAAATTAAAGACATCAACCAACGACAACCACTGAATTATACGGGTTCCTGACCATGCAAGCACACCAAGAATGTTTCATGATTAAACATTTTTTTGATGGCTTAATTTTCTCCTCTTTCTCAAAAAGTGCTGAAAAACAAAGAACATAACGTACCAATCTAAGAGTTCTCGCAGTTAGTGAGAGATAGTTCAAAACCAAATTTTAACTAATAAAAAAATTTCCCAGACTAAAACATCAATTAATACACCTCCGACGGGTTAAGTGAAGAAACGTCATAAGCAGCCTGAAAACAAAATGACCTTATGTAATTTCAAAATATAAGTATCGACAGCCGGAAAAACCATACTTGTTAATAAATTAAAATTATAGCATGTATTAACTTATTAAAAATAAAATAACGTTCAAAGATCTTAATACAATGGCAAATTGATAACCTTCGAGAATAAGTTTTTTCAAAGGATTAATTAATTAGTTTATATGGATCGTTTCTGAATTTACGAGCTCTATAAGCTGCATCACCATAAAAATCAGGATGTGATATCCCGTTATCAATATAGTCTCGACAGCCAAACTTTGAAACAAAATATTTGTACCTATAAAAATATTTAGTAAAGGTTTTAAGTATAAATTGTGGTAACACATATTTGTATTGTCTGTGTTTTCCTTTTTTTGTTCGAGATGTTGTCTGTTATTCGACTTCTTGGTATCTTCTTGTCTTTATTGATTTAGTTATACTTTGTTTCATTTTAATACACACTTTTAAAACTGTTGTATATTTATTCAATTCGGACGTCCCCCAAAACAGCTATATAACACCATTTGATAATTTTATGTTATTTTCTGTCCAGATCAACCAATTATCTCATGATGATTCAGAGAAAAATCAAAAGCTCACTAACTTAAGAGTTTAAAAATTGTCTACTTGAAAAAAAAGTCATCTTCCATTAGATTGAATCTTAAAAGATGGAACATTCAAATTTCGGATGCAATGGTCGGATCAGGTTAAGGATGTTTACTACTCTTGTATTTTACTTTTTGTCAGATATTCGGAATCCCCTAGTTTTATCCATGAAGTGCCAATAAAATTTGCCCGCTAACCCCTTTTTTTCCTTATTGTATAAGATAAAGTTTAAATAGCTTTTTTTTGAAAATCTAATAAAATTCTTGTCATTTTTCATAGTTTTTGAAAAAAAAGGTGCCAATGTTAAATATCTGTAAAATTTGGAGAGAATCATTTTCAGCCAAATTTTCAATTGATTATATCTCAAAAATAAGGAACGGACCTTTCATTTTTTTCTCTTTTTGAGTTCCATTATTCACAAACTATCAATTTATAACAGTAGTTTAAAAAGATTGTTATTTTGAAACAGAGTAGCGAACATCCTTAATTGTAATGATGTTGCTATGTATTATGAATCTCCAAATCTAATTTTCAAAAGTTATTGTGTACATGGTATTACAATTGGAAAAGACATACTTGGGCTGTTTTCTGCTCTTTGGTCGGGTTGTTTGTCTCTTTGACACATTCCCCATTTCCATTCTCAATTTTATAAAGAATTAAACTGTAGCTTAAGTTTCTAAAAAAATAAAAGAGAAGAGATAATGTGTACATGGCACTAAAGGTAGCCAAGACTCGGAAAGTCAACAGAACGTTTAATAGCACGACGATAAAGTTGTCTTCTTTAACAAGTATACGATTAGAATATTTTATTACAAACATAATTCGTTGTGTGTGTGTGTGTGTGTGTGTGTGTGTGTGTGTGTGTGTGTGTGTGTGTTATAAAATATAATTTCCTTGAAGATTGATTATATAACATTTTTGTCAAGATATGAGGCATGCTTTACTATATCTGTTGTATCCTTTATCTCAAGTTCGATGGGATAGATGCGTTCAACATAGTCACTAAACTTTGAGTTATTTAGTGAGAAAACATCATCTATATAGCGGAAAGTAAAGTTAAAGGATACTTTAAAGGATAACTTCTTTTCTTTCTTCATAAGAAGATTTGTATGAAGTCAGCCTCATATGAATAAAGGAACAAGTCGGCAAAAAGAGGAGCACAGTTGGTTCCCATGAGAATGCCGATTGTTTGTTGAAAAACACGTCCTCAAACGTAGCAAATATGTTGTCAATCAGTAAATCAAACATCTTGAAAATGTCAGTTTCAGAGAATTTTTTGTTTGAATCAGAATGGTTTTTTACAAAGTACGATGTATCCCTCCCTAAGACAAGATACTTGTATCTACGTTGGCCATTCTTTTTTATAAAACAAAGTAGGACCAACTCAATTTGTCTTTAAGGTTGGAATTGGGAATACTTGTGTAAATTGTAGGAAAGTCAAATGTCTTAACACTTTTGCAAGATGAAAGAGACTTAGATTGTATGTACTCTAAAAGATCTTTTTTTAGTATCGACATCGGATTCACGCCACCTCTAAAATAGGTAGTTTTACAATAACTTTGAAGCCCGGCTTTGATTGCTGATAAAATTGATGTTGATAATTTAGAAAGAGGTTTCGTGGAGCAATTGGAAGACCCAGCAATATAACGTTGTTTGTAAGGACAATTCAGTAGTTTAAGTATCCAATACAGTGAAGGAAGATCTATTAACTTTTGTCTGTGGAAGTCTTGTACTACTTCCGGGTCACGATGTACTTAATCGTTTCATCCGGGCAATGTCTGTAATTTGGGTATCCAATACAGTGATGGAAGATCCAGTTCTTCATCTTTGGTAGAAATTCCAAAGGAACATATAACAGACCTATGGTTATCCAGGATTTCCTCCTTTGTAAGTGTTATGGAGGTATATGTTGAGTTTCCAAGTGAATTGTCAATACATAATTCATTTATCAAGCAGTTTATGTAATGTGATTTACACACAATAACGATGTTGTTTCAGGCTTTATCTGCGGGGACAACAACATATTTGTCATGGAGGTAGGACAGTAGTTTTGCAACATTAGGATCTTTCAAAAAGATTGATGTAACATGGGCATTCATAGACCCATTCAGTTTTTTTTTAATTCTGATTTGTATCAACGACCTCACAGCCTTAATCCATTCGGAAAGAGTATCTACGTCTTCTTTCTCGCGTTTAGCCCATTGCCTTGCATAATCCTCGACTGAATACATCAGTATTTTGAATTTGTGTTTCCAATTGATGGATTTAGGCTCACGATATTTCGGGCCTTTAGATAACACATGTCGCAGAGAAGAGTTATTGTCAATGTTTAGGTCACCAGTAAAAACGTGGCCAGATTGATTATATATGAATGAGGAACTAGCAAAGGTGCAATCAGGGGATTTAGACTTGAAGTCGTCAATATTGAGATCCTGCAATACATGTTTAAAATTGAAAATTTAGGTATCAGAAATGATAGTTACAGACTGGTCTATAAAATAGGGAGGTATTTTCCAGTGAACTCATTTATGATGAAAGATATTTCCCAAGTTGATGGCATCGAGACCTTTGTTGGCAAAGGAAAGTTTTAGAAAGGATATTTACACCATTTTCATCCTTTCCAATGCAAACTGGTTTGAAAAGATTGTGACTTCCAATATCCTAGATGATAGCTGTAAGTTTGTATTGATTTGAATGGCAGTTTGAAACATCATGGAGAGTAGGTGATGTATAATGACGATGACCATGACTGCGTCTACGTCGAAGAGTAGAGTTAAGAATATTCATCACATTCACCGAGCTACAGGAAGGACTAGATAGAATACCTATACCATCAATTTTGTCATTGCAACCATATGGTGTCGCAGTTCCCAATTGTCGAATCCAGTAGTCTTCTCTTTGTCTACGGAGAGGTGTTGCATGATGAGGATTGTTAGTCCTGTGGTAGATTTTTTCGATGATGCGGAGTTGCATAGAAAGGATTGAATGATCAGGCTAGTTAAAATGCTGGTAAACAATGTCGCTTGAATTGTTGTTGATGTCTGATCTATGGCTGCACATACGTTTATTTAGCCTTCCTTTCGTTTCACCGACATATACCAATCAGCAAAGGTTACACTCTAGTCCGTAGACGACATTCGTTGATTTACAATTCAGATCATCATAGTTTCTGATAAAATAAACTTTTTTTTAATTTGCTAGTGAATTGAGCATCTGTTATTAAAATTTACAACTTTTGCAGTTTTGGGTTTTACATTTCGAAATGAGACAGTGTTGTTCAGAGTTATTAAAATCCAAAATGTCTTGTAGAAGAACTGAACATGGCTGCGTACATAGATTATTGCTGTTGTCGTTAGTATGATGATCTGAATGTGTCATATTAGGGATATTTGTCCTATCTGTTGATGAGGGGACACCTGCCATATCAGACGACACCGTGTCCATGGTGACGTCTGTTTCGGACCTTTTTATACTGGGCGACATCCGAGCCATTATTCTTTTTGATCTTCGTAAATTCATGCATATTATGCTACTGGGCGAATGATGTCCTCGGGGAAAAATGTCCACCAGCAGAGACATCGACCAAGTGGTTGAAAAAGAGAGGAGTAAGATACCAAAGTACAAAAGTGATTTAGCGTTGATACATGATAGTTTAAAGAACTCGAACTCAGAATAAGTATTAAAATCAAACTAACGTTAGCCCATATAAGCAGATAATGAAAATATAAATATATTACCAAATCTTTTCTAAATGTTCGCACCCAAGGGTGACTGAGGAATAGAAGTATGGTCACTTGTAGTGTTCTTTCGACTGATAGTAAAAGTTTTGGAAAAGTCGGGCGTCCGTTTGGCTACGCGGGATGTATATATACCTACCAAGGTCCGATCAAAATAAGGACCATAAATCCGATGCCTCGTGTAGAGAGAGTGTCACACTCCCTGCACGTTAAGAATCCTTACAACAACTCTTTGAGGGGTCCGTAGATGGCCGAAATGTTTTGTTCCGATCCAAAATACCCTCATTCTGCAGTGGCAGTCAAAAATTCCCGTCCTTCATCCCGGACGACATCAATTACAGGACCTACTTATTGTTACTTTGTTTGCTTATTCTCCTGTTGAAAATGCATGTAATATTTGCCACTGGACGTAAGGCAAACAATCAATAAATCAATCAATCTAAATTTCCGTTAACTTTTGTTTGTGGAATTCCGGGTTACGATGTACTTATTTTTATGGATTTTCTTTTCCTTTCCTCATGTGATCTTCAGTTATTGAACTAAACATTTATTTTGTTATCAGTAATAACATATCATAATTTGAAAACCATAGGTATGGGATTTATAAGTAATTGAATGGTACCGACATAAAGTGCTATTTTTCAATATATATCAAGGGCCATAACTCATGAACGGTAGGAGTAAAAATCGCCAATATCGAGCTTGACCTCCATTTTGTCATAAATATTAACATATTAGAATTTGAAAAGCATGGGTTGAACAGTTCACAAGCTATTGCATGGAAACTGTTGACAGTCGTCCGACCGCCCACCCGCCTGCCGTACTTCACCAAATTAATAACTGGTTTCTACCTTCGGAAAAAAACCAGTTAAAACCATGTAGTATTTATATCGAAATTATCTAACACTGGTAATACATTTATCTCTGTTATTTTACTGCCTTATTGTAAATTATTAGTATAAATGCACATAAAATCGAAGAAAAACTTTGTTTGAATTGTCCTAAAATCATCGTTCGTCAATAAGTAATCTTCAGATTTTTCTTAAAATTTGTATGTCAATGGGGCGGTTAACGTTCAACCAAATAATTGTCTTCAGCTTTTCCTTCTACATAAACGCACAATGAAGAGGATACTGTGTGTGTCTTTGTTTAAATGAAAGCTTAACGTAATCTCTATTCATGCAGTAGATGCATTGGTTGAGGAAAACAGATTATAAATATAAAGTCATGCATAAGCATGTAATTCAGTGGTTGTTGTTTGTTACTGTATATCATATTTGTTTTTCATATTGTTTCGTTTATTGCTTTTTACATTAATCAGGCTACTAGTTTTCTCGTTTGAATTGTTTTACATTTGCCATTTCGGGACCTTTAATAGCTTACTATACTGTATGGATTTTACTCATTGCTGAAGGCTGTACAGTGACCTATAGCTTCTATGTCATTTGGTATCTGATGGAGAGTTGTCTCATTGGCAATCATGTAAGTCATACTCTATGATATTTCTTGCGCTCATTGTTAAACATCGTATGGTGTCGTGTAGTTGTTTACTTCTTTGTCTGATGGTTCTTGGTGGATAATATTTTCAGAGATATTCATATAAAATATCATTAGCTTTTTTTATTCACAGAAAGCTCAACATGTAAAATCAAACTTTAAAGGTAACACAAATAACGTTTAATGCATCACATTATTCTTATCCAATAAATGACAGTTCTACATTTTTTATTAGAAGTCAAATGATTTGCTTTCATTAATCTAATCAAAATACTGTTAGTGTGTGAGTTTAAATACCTGTCATGTGCATCAAAGTTTAACTATATGTCAGCTTAATGAACCAATGGGTCTTCTCCGTTTAACGTGAACTAGAGCTCCTTCGAATTTGGTACATATTTTGTGAACTGTCTATTATCTAAGGTTTTAAGTCCGAATTACGCTTTCTATTTTCAAGACATTATATTTTTTTCGCTTAAGTCTAATCTTGGTTAACACCCCATCTCTTGCTTAAGTTTTAAGCACTATTGTATAAATTTATGCCACAAAAATATTTGAATCGGTTTCTTAAATATGCCGTAGAACAAAGGGTATATAAAGGAATCGATCGATATTTATAGGTTAATGAAAGAAGTAAGCCCCATTGTTTAACCCTCAAAGATCCTCAAACACGAATATTCAAACACATTATTGAGTATATACATAAAAGCTTTCTACAGCAACACTATCTCCAAATATATTTTCTTTGATACAGTTGGCGTCACTACAATACCCCATATTATAATTACTTTCTAGCTTTCTAGCAGGAAATAAATATTCACCAATTACGTCACTTGAAGATATTTATAACAAGATGATTAACGGTACTATTTAGTTCCCATTACAGCAAAAGGAATGCATTGGGTGATACAATAAATATTTAGTGAGTTTAGTTAAACCGACACATGCTTCGTGCTGTTCGGTCTTTAATTTGCTATCGTGTTTTTATAGCTTTGTCATATACATTGTTTGTCTTTATCCGACTTGAGGTTGAGGTTTATTGTCATCTTGTTTTTAGGACCAAACCATGGAAACATTTAAATGAAAGTAGATATCAAGAGGACAATCAAAATCTTAATTCGAAAACAAAATTTAGACAACACCATGCCAAAAAGAAAAAAACGATGAAAGACAAACAAGTCCATAGAACACTGCACCAAAAAAAAGATCATGCAATCGAACTTCACCAAAATAAGTCCATATTTATTTGAAGACGTTAAAGGGAACTCAATTTTAGATCATAATCCTTCAACACCATTGAAATGAATACCAACTACAATCGGGATTCACTCAAATCTTCTGAAAAAATTTAAATAATAAAAATATTGAACTCCAAGACTCCAAGAGAAATTCAAAACGGAAAGTCCTTTATAAAATGACACACTCAAAGCTCAAGCACATCAAACGAATAGAGAACAATTGTCATATTCCTGACTTGGTACAGGCATTTCCTTATGTAGAAAATGGTGGTTCTAACTTGGTTTTATAGCTAGCTAAACCTCTCACTTGTATGACAGTCGCATAGAATTCCATTATATTGACAACAATGTTTGAGCAAAATAAACAGACATAATAGGTAAAAATGTCAAAAATTGGAGTACAGCAGTCAACATTGTAAATCCTCATGGTCTCACTTGAAATATTTTTTGAAAAATTTGCAATAAAAGCTTGTTATGTGATTAATCTTTATTAAAACAGGAGGAGGTATGATAAGAGTAAATATTTGGCCAATGACATCGCAAAAAAAATTAAACTTTATTCAATCGTTTCAAAATCCTGTTTATGTTATTGATAAATGAACCAGTTGCTTTTATCTGGAAATTTAGTACAGAAAGGTCACTTGGGATGTCAATATGACGTCATAAACATGTCGACGTTTACGTGTTTGTCCTAATTGGCAATTTCACATATATTTCTTTCTATGTAAAACGCTTGCTAATATCCTAAATATCAGAAATGACAATATCTTGTCATACCTTTTCCTTTACCGATGTTAATCATTGCTGCCTATAAGTAGATTTTATTGGGTTTTTTCTTCTTGACACCCTCTGGTCTAGCCTCATTAATATTCTGAATTGGCATCGTCATGTTACATTTTTTTTTAATGTCAATGAGCCTCGGTCTATTATTGATGTAAAATCGGGGCTATGTTGTGCTAAGTATATAATTGTATTTATAAGACACTGTCTTGTCTAATATTTAGTACCCATGTTGATCTATAGATTGATCCGTTTTGTTGTAAGAAGACCAAATATCGCATTTTTCGTATCTATCTGATAATGTGAGTTTCTTAATTACCTTTTGCTATTGATAAAGGGGTTTACGGTATAACTGATTCGGTGGTATTAAGGTAACTCATCTCTTTTAAAGTCTTACGGACTTAACTGGCTATGCATATATTTTACTCGTCGTTGCCACAATCCCTTCCTGCTTTCTATTTTCATTACGTGTCTCCGGAAATGACTAACAACTGGCTGACACTACGGCTGCAAATTACAGAACAGGAACATCATTCCCTTCCGGAGCACCAACGCTAACTCTTGATTTTTGTTAGATTTGTGTTGTTCAATCTGTAGTCTTGTGTGTAATATTTTGTAGATACGGAATTAGAAGATGTTATTTCATTGCCAATGGTACAATAAAAAGTAAAATAACAAAAATACCGAAAATTCTAAAAAGAAAGTCCGTTATCAAATGGCAAAATCCAAAGCTCACACACATCAAACGAATGTAAAACAAATGTCATATTCCAGACATGGTACAGGCATTTCCGTATGTAGAAAATGATGGATTAAACCTGGTTTTATAGCTAGATAGGCCTCTTACATGTATGACAGTCGCATAGAATTCCATTATATTGGTCGGATTATAATCCGATGTTGTGATACGCTACGCCCCTGCATGGTGGAGAGTATCGTAGCGAAAACTAACAACTGATTTTCATGAGATTGTCAATGGTACAAATATCCATATGGCTCCAAAGGACAAAAATATAAATTACTACAGGTTTTCAAGAACGAACAAAAATTATGGAAGACAGCAGTCAACGACGATCACTGAATAATCCGGGCTACTAAACGGACAGTACATAAAGAATGTACCTAGAGTAAACATGTTGTTGATCGCTCAACCTCCTGCCCTACATGAAAGGGAGATGTAACAGCACCACATAATAGCATACTACAAAATCTGTTGGATTTGGCTTGAGGCGTCAGATCGGTGCAAAGCACAAAAAACAACTATCAAAATACAATGAACGCAACGTATCGATCTAAGAGTACTCGCAGTTACTGAAAGCTAGTTCATACCCCAATTTCAACTAACAAAAAAATCCATGTTTTCCCAGACTAAAATATCAATCATTACACATTCGATGGATTAAAACGTCATACACAGTCTGAGGAAAGCATGACCATGTGCAATGCTTAAATATAAGTATCGACAGCCTGAAGAACCATAAGGGTTTATAAATGGATAATATAAAATGTTTAGTGTTGTATAAAATCATTTGAAACAAAGTCAATGTTCAAAAATCTTAAAACAATGTTAAATTGATACCCTTCAAGAATAAGTTTATTCAAAGGATCAATAAGTTTACATTGATCGTTTCTGAACTTAGCAGCTCTATATAAAATAGCAAGTCATTTCGTACCTTGACCATTTCGTACCCATAATTACCATTTAGTACGAAACATTTACTATTTCGTATCCATGATTAAAACCATTTCGTACCCTATGGTCCAACAGCATTAACTATTTCGTACCTCATAGACTAAATACTAGTACATATTACTATTTAGTATCATATATTTGTAAATCGTTGAAATTTTGTAAAATGTTATTAAAGAGGTAGGGCCAATTTCCCCTGAATTTTTTTCACAGAAGGGCCAATTTCAAAAAGTGCTTAAAGAATAAAATTTACGATAAAAACATGAAATAAAAATGTTTTTTGGTCAATATCTCGTTTTTTATGTATTATGTTATGTCTGGAAAATAGTTAATTTAACCTCCAAAAAAGGATGAAAGTCAAATATGCGGAATTTATCGTGTTTTGAGTTGGAAAAACAGGGAATCCCCCTAGAAGGACACTTCAAACCAAAACAAAGTTATGTTTTTTGTTGTTGTTGTAATTTATACAACTTTCCACCTCAAAAATGAAATTGGTTTATATAGTGTGTCCTTAATACCTAAAAAACAACCTTTTTAATAAAAAGTGGAACATCACTAAATTTTACCTATATAGCTGCTTAAAATCAACAATGTTTTCAAGAGTCGCCGTGGCTCCGTCGGTAGCGCTTAAAACTGTAAATAATGGATTGTTTTTAAGATAGGGTTCAAATCTCACGCTAATTTTTCTCATTTTTTATGTTGAAATATTAAAATGTTATGTTTCTATCACATTTTTTCGGATGTTTGTTTAATTCAAAGAGTCACACTGAAGTAGGTGCTTGTACATAACCAATAACACGAGAATTGATTATATAGCAATGAAGCCCAAATGTTGTGTGTGTTATACACATAACGAAAAAAGGCCATAGCAGAAAAATTTCAAAACAATAAAAATATTTTTGCAAAATCTTGAACAAGAACGTTTTAGAAAATGGTATGATATGTAACAAATGAAGACAGTAATTTTATCGCCAATCCACCAACTGTGTAGATACTAGTACTGGCATTGTTACATTGTACCACCGTCCCTACACCGGAACCTAAGTCATCAGAAAATGAAACAACATCACAGAAAAAAATCAATTACACTACCAATCGTGACTGTAGATAAAACATCAAGAAAGTGTTGAATCTGTATCACAACATAGGGTCGATCCATTTGGTACAATGCCATACAGAAAAGACCAGATTACATGTATTTGTTACTCAAGTCGTTCTAGTACCAACTGGTGTAAGCTGTTGTCCGGTTAATATAGACGGTAAACCTTAAAAGCTGGAACAGTGTATAGGTATAGATACATCCAGATTGAGGAAAACAACATCCCAGTTAAATGCGTCCGATATTTTTTGGCTTCCTGGCATTAAAACAGAGACCGGTCTTTAATCAGATTAGCTGATTTATATTCTACAGACCTCTGATTTGTTTAATTAAGGAGTACATCGAAACTGTATTGATTTTGATTTCACTTTGTTTGTTTGGAGGATTTATTCTCAATTAATTTTTCAAAAATATACAGTTAATTAACCAACAAAGGAATGATTATCTGCAACTGTTTTTATAGTTATTAACAGTTGATTTTGCAAGGAAATGCAGTGAAAAGGAAAATAAGCTGATATTCACGCAAGGAATTTGTATTTTTATTTATTCATGAGTCAGTTATAAGGACATGTGGAGTATACATCAATGAAACAGGTACGAGGATGAATACATATAAACCTTTCATAAGGAACAAAATTGCATATATATATCAATCTTCCTTGAGGTATGAAATAGCACGCATATAAATCTTCCGTGAGGTACGAAATTGTATACATATAAATCTTCCGTGAGGTACGAAATGGTAGACATATAAATCTTCCATAAGTTACCAAATGGCATACATATAAATCTTCCGTGAGGTATGAAAATACATATTCATGTATAAATATATATAAATGTTCCATAAGGTACGAAATGGCATGCATACATATAAATATTCCATGATGTACGAAATGGCATACATATAAATAATCCATGAGGTACGAAATGACATACAAAAAAAGATTCCATTAGATACAAAATGGTTTTTGCCAGGGTACGAAATGGGGGGTACGAAATGACTATAATTCCTATCAACCACATCACCATAAACATCTTGATGTTATTAATATGGTTTTAAAAAATTTGTGGTTACAACTATTCTAATTGTCTTTTTTTTCCCTTTTTTTCAAAGTAAGATCAAAAGCTCATTTACTGACCGTTCCAAAATTGTCTACTTGAATCTTCCATTTAGATTAAATCTTAAAAGATCGGAAAACAAATTTCGGGTGCAGTAGTCGGATTAGGTTAATTGTGATGATGTTACTATGTATTATGAATCTCCAAATTTTATTTTCAAAAGTTATTGTGTACATGGTATTAAAATTTTAAAAAAGACCTTAAGTAATAAAACTGCAACTTAAATTTCTAAAATATAGCAGAGAAGAGTGAGGATCAAATAGCACCGAAGGTAGCAAAAACCTGGTAAATCAACAGACGATATTAAACCGTCTTATCAAATTTTAAGATTCATAAGTTTCGACGCAGACGACATCTTGAGTAACCTTTTTGTACCCCTCTAAAGAGATTGATATAACGTAGATTTTTAATGAAAACTGCCTACTCTCGGATTTGACCTTTTTGTTGAAAACATAGCTATGCATTTGATAAACACAGCATGTCACGCGTACATTACGCCAAGAACTGGATAATGTTTCCGCTTTCCCCAAGGTAAAATGACACATTAATATCGTTTTAATGTTTTTGAAACAGATGAGATGTTTTTTTTTACAAAAAATTAACAATTAAAACGATTATCATTTATTATAAAGTTAGGACAAATTGTTCAAATAGTATATAAGAATCAGATACATCAAAATACCAATCATTTGAAAAATATAATTTCCAGCACACAGATAAACTTATAGTTCAAGAATGAAATCTAACATCATGTTCTTCATAGTTGTGCTTATTTCATTTAGAGAATGCCATTCTTGGTGCACAGCGGAGCCTGTTTCAGGTAATTAAGGTATTTGATATACGCATGCATTGTCGAACATTTTTTGAGACTAGTGTAACTAAATCAATCTTTTCTTATTTATCTAAAATGTAAGGAATTACTGAATCCGGTTATATGAAACATGTCACCGTTAGTTAATGAAAATGTAAATAAACTATTTATCTAAACTTTAAAATCATAACTTTATAACTTATTTGTGTGTGTATGTGTGTGTGTGTGTGTTTTATATAAAATATAATTTCTTTGAAGTTTCATTTTATAACACGGAAAATTAATTATTTCTAGTATTGTAAATTTGCCAAAAGAAAACAACCTCTGTAATGGAGTTTACGTCTGATTCTTAAACTGATTAAGGGTTAATACATGCTAGTTCAATATGATATATAAGAACTTTAACTCAGAATAAGTGTTAAAATCAAACTCATGTTAGGCCACATACGCAGAAAAATGGAAAAATATAAATATATTCTAAATTTTCAAACGCCAAGGGTAACTGGGGAATAGAAGTCTTGTCACATGTGGTCTTCTTCCGACTGGCAGGAAAAGCCTTGTCAAAATGGGTGTACATTTGGCTATGCGGGCGTCATAAATACACAGCCGCGTACGGACAGAATAGGGACGTTAAATCTAATGCCTCGTGTAGAGAGAGTGCCACGCTCCTTGCAAGTTAAGAACCCTTGCTTGCAAAAACTCTTTGAGGGGTCTTTAGTGGGCCTGTAGGGAGGCGAAATATCTGTCCCTATCCAATCCCCTCATTTCCCAGTGGCAATCCAAAATTCCCGTTTTTACTTCTGGATGACCCCATATGACAGGACCTACCTATTGTAATTTTTGTTAGCTTGTTTACGTGTTGAACATGATTAAATATTTGCCGCTTTCGTGAAACAAACAAAAAATCAATCAATCTATCAATTAATCAATCTAAATTTTCAGTTAACTTTTGTCTTTGGAAGTTTTATATGGGGAAGGTTTTTATCTCACGATGTACTCAGTCAAATGAAATGCTTAATATTAAAACTCGTTCAATTTGGGCAATGTTTGCAATTACCGATGAATTCGGCTACTTATAACTGTGTTTTTTGCTATTGTTATGTATTTTTCTTTCCTTTCTTCAAATAATATTCAGACATTGTATTATGAAAAAATAGCAGCATTTAACCAAAATAGACAAACGACAGCCTATACACAGTGACTTAAAATTAATTAAAAAAAACTGGTAATATTTAATTCGAAATTATCTAACACCGGTAATGCATTTATCTGTTTTAACTTACTGCCTTTAAGTTATTTTTTTAGTATAAATGCACATAAAATAGAAGAAAAACTTTGTTTGAATGGTCTTAAAATCATTATTCGTCAATAAGCAAGACTAAGATTTTTCTTAAACTTTTTATGTTGTTGCTAGATGAATTTCCATGACATTCATATAAAATAATTTTCATTCTTTTTATGCATTAATAAATCTCTTACTGTGAAAAAATATTTTCGCACTGATAACTCTTATTTTCAATGACAAAAACACTTACATCGAATTTGATAACATAATGATTATTTACATCAATAAAAACATAAAGCATAGAGTCTAAAGAAAATCTTTAACATCGCCTATTAACTGATGCCAAGATAGCTTAGAAAAGATGAGATTGGACAAGGTTTTGTCGACTGTTATAAGAAGCGAGTACAAATAAAGATAAAATTAAAAGGTTATTACATTTGTGTGCATTTTAAAATATAATGCATCTACAAAAATATTACATTTTTAGTATAGAAATGAAACTAATAGCAGGTAAAGCTCTAAATCCCCGTGAGTCTAGCAACTTTTCTTTTTAAATGTCAATGTGGCGGTCAATGGTGAACCAAATGTTTGTCTTTACCTATTCCTTCTACTTAAACGAGAGATAAAGAGGATACTTTGTGGGTTTTGTGTTTTTTGTTTAAAGGACAGCTAAATGTAATCTCTATTCCGGCAGTAAATTCACTGGTTAAGGAAAATAGATTATAAATGTAACACTGAAAATCTAAAACTATTCATATTCATACACTTCATAATACATGTTGAACAATTTCGTTTCGAGTTATATAAAATATATCTTGATTTAACAGAGGTTTGTTTTTCTTTCAAGAAAATTCTCTTGTGTGTAGCTATGAAGGTAACGTCATACAAAAAGGTGGGAGCAGAACCTTTAACAAGCCCAAGTGTGTAAAGTGCAGCTGTTCTCAAACAACGCTTTCGTGCTGTTCGTAAGTCTTTAGACTCATCGATTCTTTAACAAAAAATCTTGCGATTAAAATTAATCGCAAGTCATAGCTTACGAGTATTTTCACTCATTCGATGTTTGGAAAAGGGTCAAACTATCAACTTTTTGAAACTCTCAATTACATTGATAAAAAACTGTTGTTTTTTTTATAGCCGACAGTAATGATACAAAATCAATGTCATTATCTATTCGCAACTGGGCGTGAAGCAAACAACAACCAATCAACAAGTCTTATTTGAATTCCTAAATAAATTTTAATCTAACCTTACCTGCATTTTCTTGATTCGTGAAATATTTCATTCAAAATTTTTTTAAAGATACGTATGTGATTTATATTATGTATATACATGAGTCAATACAGTGATGTTGTTTGATATTAGATATAACTTTTGTAGCTAAATACCTGGATGTTGTTTTTTAAATTTAGTATTATACAAGATGCATGATACCGTATAGGGGTTATTTTCGCGGGGTGTAAATTTTCGCTTATTTTCGCGGATAGAACGAAATTGCCAAAATAAATTCAGCCAATTCAAAAGTGTACATGCAATGGTATTGTATAAAAGTTTTGAATCCGCCAAAATATTTTGTATACCTTATTCAATGAAAATCGCGACATTTTACACCCGCGAAAATAACCCGCTATACGGTATTTTATTCAAACATTAACGGTTCCCGAAGAATGAAAAGACAGAAACAAATAATATGTAAAATACAAAATGTTCATGAAAACTTTAGTTATATCTTTCTTCTAATTCAAACACATTTAGAATTATAAAACCAGACTACAAATGATTAAATGATATTAAAAAAATTGAATTTTATAGATATAAAACTAATATGAAAATAAGAAGATAAGAAGATATGGTATGATTGCCAACAAGACACCTTTCCAACAGAGACCAAATGACGTAGAAGTTAGCAACTTTATGTCACCGTTCGGACGGTCTTTAACAATGAGCAAACCCCATACCGCATAGCAGACTATAAAGAGAAAGGCAAAACAATTCATACGAGAAAACAAACGGCCTGAGTTATGTATAAAACAATAAACGAAAAACAAATATGATATACAGCAACAAAAGACAAACACTGAAATACAGGTTCCTGGCTTTCGACCGGCACATACAAAACTACAAAAATCATTCGAAAAAGTCGTATCTTATCAGATCGATACAAAACACAAAACAACTAACAAAACACTATAAACACAAAGTAGAGATTTAAGAGTACTCGCAGTTACTGAAATTTAGTTCAAAACCAATGACGGCTGATAGCAAAACCATCAATCTAAGACTTCAATATAAATCAGTACACATACAAAATCCAATAGATTTGGTGTAAAGACGCCATACACAATCAAAGTAAATCCTGAATTTGTGCAATGCCGAAAAACATGTATCGACAGAATGTAGGATAATGTTATTTTCATAAATTTTGGCGGACTGTTTTTAAGATATTTGAATTAACTACACTTTGTTACACCTTAAATGAAGACGTCTTTTCGTTTTCTTATGATATTTTTATACCTTCCGTGTGCTTTATAACAATAAATAATGCAAATTTTTATTAGTGTTTTGAGGTGTGTTGAGAGGATTTTGATGATAATTTGAAATGTATACATAAAAAAATATGCAGAAGATATCAAAGGGAGAATCAAACTCTTAATAATAAATAGAGCAACACAATCGTGACAAAAACAGGAAAAACGACGAAAAAACAAGCAGCAGTCTACAGAACACTACATCAAGACCAAACAGTACGAACCCTCTGGAAGAGTAGGCAGCTCCTGTTCAACATGTCGGATACCCATCGTTTCAAACCAATAAGTATTTTTTTAAAATAAAAGTAGTATTCATCGACATCCTATGATCAATGTCTTCTCAAAGAATATACATAAAAATGAGAATGGAAATGGGGAATATGTCAAAGAGACAACAACCCGACCAAAGAGCAGACAACAGCCGAAGGCCACCAATGAGTCTTCAACGCAGCGAGAAAATCCCGCAACTGGAGGTGGTCCTCAGCTGGCCCCTAAATAAAATTGTGTACTAGTTCAGTGAAAATGGACGTCACACTAAACTCCAAAACATATAAATGAACTAAAATTAAAAAACATACAAGACTAACAAAGGCCAGAGGCTCTTGACTTGAGACACAGGCGCAAAAATGCGGCAGGGTTAAACATGCTTTGTGAGATCTCAACTCTCCCCTATACCTCTAGCTAATGTAGAATAAAAACACATAGTAATACGCACAGTAAAACTCAGTTTAAAAGAAGTCCGAGTCCGATGTCAGAATAGGTAACAAAAGAAACCATTAAAATGACAATGATACATAAACGAACAAAGGACTACTAGCAGTTACTGACATGCCAGCTCCAGACCTCAATTAAACTGATTGAAAGATTATGTCTTCATATGAAAATCAAGTACAATCCCTCCCGTTAGGGGTTTAGTATCATACCATCATAAAATGTATAAGAAGAACATAACCCGTATCATGCCAACAACTGGTTTTAGAATAAATGTGTTTATTTCCGATGCAAAGACCCTATGAGTGAATCAATATTAATACCAAAATATGCAATCCTTAATGACTTGACAACAGTATCGTAACTATATCCTTTCCGATAAAGGTTTGGTTAGCTTTTGAGGTTAATGCCGATATTTTTGTGCTTTGTAAAGAATATTACTATCAAATATTGGATGTGAAATATATGGAAAGTAAAAAGTTCCAAAAAGAAATATGTATATAAAATTGAGAATGGAAATGGGGAATGTGTCAAAGAGACAACAACCCGACCATAGAACAGACAACAGCAGAAGGTCACCAACAGGTCTTCAATGCAGCGAGAAATTCCCGCACCCGGAGGCGTCCTTCAGCTGGCCCCTAAACAAATATATATACTAGTTCAGTGATAATGAACGCCATACTAAACTCCAAATTGTACACAAGAAACTAAAATTAAAAATAATACAAGACTGACAAAGGCTAGAGGCTCCTGACTTGGGACAGGCGCAAAAATGCGGCGGGGTTAAACATGTTTATGAGATCTCAACCCTCCCCCTATACTTCTAGCCAATGTAGAAAAGTAAACGCATAACAATACGCACATTAAAATTCAGTTCAAGAGAAGTCCGAGTCTGATGTCAGAAGATGTAACCAAAGAAAATAAACAAAATGACAATAATACATAAATAACAACAGACTACTAGCAGTTAACTGACATGCCAGCTCCAGACTTCAATTAAACTGATTGAAAGATTATGTCTTCATCATATGAATATCAGGCACAATCCTTCCCGTTAGGGGTTTAGTATCATACCATCATAACATATATGAGAAGAACATAACCCGTGTCATATATATATATATCATTGTAGAATAGGCATTGAAATAACAAGTGTGGGGCCAGAATGTAAAATTGTTCAGGATGGTTGTACTCAACGAGCAGTTTTGAAGTCGGATAGCAATAAAAAATGCTCTTCGGTTACTGCAGTTGGCAGGTAAACCAGTTTGACACTGATTCGTATTGGTAGAAGTGTTGTGGTATTTTGAAATTAAAGCCATGTTCCAGACCGTATGACACTTTTAACATGAAATAAATATACATAAGTTTATATTAAAGAAAAGATTGTATTGTTTTTTTGGAATCTATATTTTGACCACTACAAGTTAGTTATAACGGTACCGGTATTACCGTATGCAAGCCTCAAATATGTGTCTTTTCCTCAGACCTGTGCCTTATTCTATATTGCCTCAGAGACGTTCAAATATTTGTCCTTTTCAGCAAGTCATGCCCTATGTGTTGACTTCAGAATTATCAAAATATCACCAAGGAAATAATATGTTGTTAAAGACATCAATAAGACTAGTTTTATATTCGAATTAAATTGGTATCAGTTGAGGCCATTGAAAAATTAATGTGTGTCGAACTATTTACATGGGATCTTACAGTTTCTTATATATTTCAGTCGTAAATTAGCCACATTATCCCATTTTTTCTTTTCTTTTTATTGTTTATTAGTGAAAGCAGTCCGAATATAAACTGTTATTCTCTCTCAATATACACATGTTTGTCAAAACGCTTTTTGGAGGTTTGTCAAATTAGTAACGAAGCCTTGAAGACCAAACGTTAAAATTGATTCAAGCACTCTAAGATCGTAGTCCAAATAATTATGACGTCTTTATTTTTTCTTTTGCTGTGACGCCTTCATACGACGTAATAATTACGACGTCTTGAAAGAGTTTTTTTGTGATATCTATGATGAATTTATTTTCAACTACTGGGTCGATGCCACAGCTTGTGGAGTTTTACTCTCCGAGGGTATTACCAGCCCAATAGTCAGCACTTCTGTGTTGACATGATATATCATTGATATGGTCATAATTACAAGTATTAATTGTCTTCAAAACTTTTTTTTCGAAATACTAAGGATTTTCTACCCAAGGAAAAGATTAACTTAGCTGTATTTGGCAAAACCTTTCGGGACTTTGGGTCTTTAATGATCTTCAACTTTGTACTTTATTTTGTCCTTTTAAGCTTTTTTGATTCGAGCGTCACCGATGAGTCTTTTGTAGACAAAATGCGCGTCTGGCGTACAAAATTTTAATCCAGGTATCTATGACGAGATTATTTCTTACGATGTTATAATTATGAGGTCCTGCAAAAAAAGTTGAATTTCATTATATTTTTGTGATACCTTTTCTGAAACCATTGACACTCATCTTTCAAGAGATCAATTAAAAATATATACATTTTACCTCATTTTTCATTTTTTTCTTAGTCATGTTGTTTTGACCACTCAACCATTCAGAATTGATTAAGCCCCTCGTCTAATAGGCAAACGTTTTAATTTATATTAGTCATTTACTACTTAAATCAATAGTAATACTTTTACATAGCCATTGTATTTTGATCCCCCTACCATGGAAAATTTAACCCCCTCCCATAAGAGGTCAAAACTGTTTTTCAAAATAAATTTACTCTAGTTTTATGGTTGTAATAATAAGTATCATGAATATAACACAAAATTTTAACCCCTTTTTTCTTTTTGAATGAAACAAACATATGAGTTTGAAAAAAATTCATAACACTTTTTCTGAGTCATGGTATTTTGATACCCCCCCCCCCCCCCCACCCAACATGGAACATTTAACCTTCCGCTAACAGCATTTACACCACTTTGATTAGTTACAACGGTGGCGTATGCCTTAGGCGAAATGACAGCGGAACACGTGGCCAACACAGCCTTGTCCAATGAAGATCAAACAATGAAGCATGTCCCAACACAAAACTATAACACACATGAAATTGTAACCATCATATAATAGTGCTTACACTGGGTTACTAGAGTAACAGTCAGTTTAAAACAAAAAACAGAAAACAAAGAACACAACGTACGGATATAAGAGTACTCGCAGTTACTGAGAGCTAGTTCAAAAGCCCAATTTCAACTAACAAAAAAAGTTTTCCCAGACTAAAATATCAATCAATACATCTCCGACGGTTTTAGTGAAGAAACGTCATAAGTAGGTTGAAAAAAAGCAGGACATCGTGCAAAATCAAAGTTTTGTAAGCAGTTAATTTATAACCTCCACCTGCAGTGGCATCTACCCAGTGGTTGTAAATAAAAGCATCATAGATGTCAGGATTAAAGTTTTGTACGCCAGACGCGCGTTTTGTCTACAAAAGACTAATCAGTGATGCTCGAATCAAAAAGTCAATGTAAATAACTACAGGTCACCATACGGTTTCAAGAACAACAAATAATTACGGAAGGGAGACAGGCACATACAGAATGTAGCACGATTGAATATGTTTTTGAGCGCTCAACTCTCTCCTCTACCTAAAGGTGTAACAGCGCAAAATATAAGAACAAACTACACAATCTGCGCTTGATTCGTCAGAACGGTGAAAAGCACAAAAACAACTAAAAGAAGACAAAGAACACAACGCATCGATCTAAGAGTATTCGCAGTTACTGAAAGTTAGTGCAAAACCCAATTTCAACTTACAAAAATAAACATGTTTTCCCAGACTAAATTATCAATCAATACACCTCCGACGGGTTAGTATTAAAACGTCATAAGCAGCCTTAGAAAAGCATGACATTGTGCAATGCCAAAATATAAGTATCGATAGCCTGAAGAACCATAAGTGTTAATAAATAGATATTATAACATGTTTAGTGGTGTATTAAATCATTAAAAATAAAATCAACGTTCAAAGATCTTAATATAATGTTGAATTGATACCTTCAAGAATAAGTTTATTCAAAGGATCGATAAGTTTAAATGCGTCTTTTCAGAGTTTACGAGCTCTATAAACCGCATCACCGTAAAAATTAGGATGTGATACCCCCTTTATTAATTTCGTGCAGTGGCCCAGATCAGGTTTATTGTGATGATGTTGCTATGTATTATGAAATTCCAAATCTAATTTTCAAAAGTTATTGTGTACATGGTATCAGAATTTAAAAAAAAGACCTTAAGTAATAATGGTGTAACTAAAGTTTCTTAAAAATGAAAAGAGAAGAGTTAGGGGCACAAAGCACTGAAGGAAGCCAAAAGAGCAGAACGTTTGATAGCATGACGATATTACATCGTCTTATCAAATTTTAAGATGCAAAGCTTCAAAAGCAGACGACATCTTTAGTTTTTGTTATTAGTTATCTTTTGGGTAATAAATTGGATCAGTTTTGATAAAGTTGATAAAGTATGACAGAGATATACGACTAGTTCAACAATGAAATCTAACATCATGTTCTTCATAGTTGTAATAATTTCATTCAGAGAATGCAATTTTTGGTGCAGCGTGGTTGCAGTTGCAAGTAATTAAGATATCTTTTTATATACGCATGCATTGTCGAATATTCCTACCGAAGGTCGGTCGGTAGCATTGTAATTCTTGTGTGTTTGTGTTTGTGTGTTTTAGTTGAAAACTAGTTTCTTTAAGGTTTGATGTTATAACATTAAGATTCGTTATTTTTCTGTTATTGTAAATATGCCAAAAGAAACTACCTCTGTAATGGAGTGCTCGTCTGAATTAAAACTGATTTATCGTTACTACATGATAGTTCAACTGGTATATGTATATATATATATATATATATATATATATATATATATATATATATATATATATATATATATATATATATATATCAAATGCGTTTTGTTAAAATATACTTTTTCACTTTTTTGGTCTTTTGGAAAATGTTGTTTGTGCTGTATTTAGACCCCTCTAACAAGAAATTTGTTTTGCATGCACACGTATAAAAATTGCGGTTTTTATCCAACGCAATCATAGGTTTGAACGTTGTTTTCAATTTAGACTTGTTTATATTTTTTCGTTTGGGCTTGTATTATATTTGCCTTCGGGTTTATATGATCCGTTCATCCTATTTTGACTCCTCAAATTTCAGGAGTCTATCCTAAATTGAGGTAAATTGTATGGCTTTCCAAATACCGTTTCGATTCCTAACATCACTGAAGAGACATTAATTGTCGAAATCCGGATATGGTGTACAAAAACCTTTGCACCTTTTGTTTGCGGTATAACATCTTTTCCGCAGTTTATTGTTTTCTGTTTAGTATTAAATTTATATTTAAGATCCATTTATTTCATCGGTGATCCGTTTATTTGGCAATCGCCAATGGCAGTCAGCAGGGTTTAAGAACATTTGTTGTTCGACCTGTTAGTCAAATGCGTTTTGTTAAAATATACTTTTTCACTTTTTTGGTCTTTTGGAAAATGTTGTTTGTGCTGTATTTAGACCCCTCTAACAAGAAATTTGTTTTGCATGCACACGTATAAAAATTGCGGTTTTTATCCAACGCAATCATAGGTTTGAACGTTGTTTTCAATTTAGACTTGTTTATATTTTTTCGTTTGGGCTTGTATTATATTTGCCTTTGGGTTTATATGATCCGTTCATCCTATTTTGACTCCTCAAAATTCAGAAGTCTATCTTAAATTGAGGTAAATTGTATGGCTTTCCAAATACCGTTTCGATTCCTAACATCACTGAAGAGACATTAATTGTCGAAATCCGGATATGGTGTACAAAAACCTTTGCACCTTTTGTTTGCGGTATAACATCTTTTCCGCAGTTTATTGTTTTCTGTTTAGTATCAAATTTATATTTAAGATCCATTTATTTCATCGGTGATCCGTTTATTTGGCAATCGCCAATGGCAGTCAGCAGGGTTTAAGAACATTTGTTGTTCGACCTGTTAGTCAAATGCGTTTTGTTAAAATATACTTTTTCACTTTTTTGGTCTTTTGGAAAATGTTGTTTGTGCTGTATTTAGACCCCTCTAACAAGAAATTTGTTTTGCATGCACACGTATAAAAATTGCGGTTTTTATCCAACGCAATCATAGGTTTGAACGTTGTTTTCAATTTAGACTTGTTTATATTTTTTCGTTTGGGCTTGTATTATATTTGCCTTCGGGTTTATATGATCCGTTCATCCTATTTTGACTCCTCAAAATTCAGGAGTCTATATCCTAAATTGAGGTAAATTGTATGGCTTTCCAAATACCGTTTCGATTCCTAACATCACTGAAGAGACATTAATTGTCGAAATCCGGATATGGTGTACAAAAACCTTTGCACCTTTTGTTTGCGGTATAACATCTTTTCCGCAGTTTATTGTTTTCTGTTTAGTATTAAATTTATATTTAAGATCCATTTATTTCATCGGTGATCCGTTTATTTGGCAATCGCCAATGGCAGTCAGCAGGGTTTAAGAACATTTGTTGTTCGACCTGTTAGTCAAATGCGTTTTGTTAAAATATACTTTTTCACTTTTTTGGTCTTTTGGAAAATGTTGTTTGTGCTGTATTAAGACCCCTCTAACAAGAAATTTGTTTTGCATGCACACGTATAAAAATTGCGGTTTTTATCCAACGCAATCATAGGTTTGAACGTTGTTTTCAATTTAGACTTGTTTATATTTTTTCGTTTGGGCTTGTATTATATTTGCCTTCGGGTTTATATGATCCGTTCATCCTATTTTGACTCCTCAAAATTCAGGAGTCTATCCTAAATTGAGGTAAATTGTATGGCTTTCCAAATACCGTTTCGATTCCTAACATCACTGAAGAGACATTAATTGTCGAAATCCGGATATGGTGTACAAAAACCTTTGCACCTTTTGTTTGCGGTATAACATCTTTTCCGCAGTTTATTGTTTTCTGTTTAGTATTAAATTTATATTTAAGATCCATTTATTTCATCGGTGATCCGTTTATTTGGCAATCGCCAATGGCAGTCAGCAGGGTTTAAGAACATTTGTTGTTCGACCTGTTAGTCAAATGCGTTTTGTTAAAATATACTTTTTCACTTTTTTGGTCTTTTGGAAAATGTTGTTTGTGCTGTATTAAGACCCCTCTAACAAGAAATTTGTTTTGCATGCACACGTATAAAAATTGCGGTTTTTATCCAACGCAATCATAGGTTTGAACGTTGTTTTCAATTTAGACTTGTTTATATTTTTTCGTTTGGGCTTGTATTATATTTGCCTTCGGGTTTATATGATCCGTTCATCCTATTTTGACTCCTCAAAATTCAGGAGTCTATCCTAAATTGAGGTAAATTGTATGGCTTTCCAAATACCGTTTCGATTCCTAACATCACTGAAGAGACATTAATTGTCGAAATCCGGATATGGTGTACAAAAACCTTTGCACCTTTTGTTTGCGGTATAACATCTTTTCCGCAGTTTATTGTTTTCTGTTTAGTATCAAATTTATATTTAAGATCCATTTATTTCATAGGTGATCCGTTTATTTGGCAATCGCCAATGGCAGTCAGCAGGGTTTAAGAACATTTGTTGTTCGACCTGTTAGTCAAATGCGTTTTGTTAAAATATACTTTTCCACTTTTTTGGTCTTTTGGAAAATGTTGTTTGTGCTGTATTTAGACCCCTCTAACAAGAAATTTGTTTTGCATGCACACGTATACAAATTGCGGTTTTTATCCAACGCAATCATAGGTTTGAACGTTGTTTTCAATTTAGACTTGTTTATATTTTTTCGTTTGGGCTTGTATTATATTTGCCTTCGGGTTTATATGATCCGTTCATCCTATTTTGACTCCTCAAAATTCAGGAGTCTATCCTAAATTGAGGTAAATTGTATGGCTTTCCAAATACCGTTTCGATTCCTAACATCACTGAAGAGACATTAATTGTCGAAATCCGGATATGGTGTACAAAAACCTTTGCACCTTTTGTTTGCGGTATAACATCTTTTCCGCAGTTTATTGTTTTCTGTTTAGTATTAAATTTATATTTAAGATCCATTTATTTCATCGGTGATCCGTTTATTTGGCAATCGCCAATGGCAGTCAGCAGGGTTTAAGAACATTTGTTGTTCGACCTGTTAGTCAAATGCGTTTTGTTAAAATATACTTTTTCACTTTTTTGGTCTTTTGGAAAATGTTGTTTGTGCTGTATTTAGACCCCTCTAACAAGAAATTTGTTTTGCATGCACACGTATAAAAATTGCGGTTTTTATCCAACGCAATCATAGGTTTGAACGTTGTTTTCAATTTAGACTTGTTTATGTTTTTTTGTTTGGGCTTGTATTATATTTGCCTTCGGGTTTATATGATCCGTTCATCCTATTTTGACTCCTCAAAATTCAGGAGTCTATATCCTAAATTGAGGTAAATTGTATGGCTTTCCAAATACCGTTTCGATTCCTAACATCACTGAAGAGACATTAATTGTCGAAATCCGGATATGGTGTACAAAAACCTTTGCACCTTTTGTTTGCGGTATAACATCTTTTCCGCAGTTTATTGTTTTCTGTTTAGTATTAAATTTATATTTAAGATCCATTTATTTCATCGGTGATCCGTTTATTTGGCAATCGCCAATGGCAGTCAGCAGGGTTTAAGAACATTTGTTGTTCGACCTGTTAGTCAAATGCGTTTTGTTAAAATATACTTTTTCACTTTTTTGGTCTTTTGGAAAATGTTGTTTGTGCTGTATTTAGACCCCTCTAACAAGAAATTTGTTTTGCATGCACACGTATAAAAATTGCGGTTTTTATCCAACGCAATCATAGTTTTGAACGTTGTTTTCAATTTAGACTTGTTTATATATATATATATATATATAAGTCTAAATTGAAAACAACGTTCAAACCTTTGATTGCGTTGGACAAAAATCCGCAATTTTTATACATGTGCATGCAAAACAAATTTCTTCGTAGAGGTTTCTAAATACAGCACAAACAACATTTTCCAAAAGACAAAAAAAAATGAAAAAGTATATAATTTACCTCAATTTAGGATAGATTCTTGAATTTTGAAGAGTCGAAATAGGATGAACGGATCATATGAACCCGAAGGCGAATATTATACAAGTCCAAACGAAAAAAAATAAATAAGTCTAAATTGAAATCAACGGTTTAAGAACATCAGTTGTCCGACCTGTTAGTCAAATGCGTTTTGTTAAAATATACTTTTTCACGTTTTGGTCTTTTGGAAAATGTTGTTTGTGCTGTATTTAGACCCCTCTACCAAGAAATTTGTTTTGCATGCACACGTATAAAAATTGCGGTTTTTATCCAACGCAATCATTGGTTTGAACGTTGTTTTCAATTTAGAGTTATATAATTTTACCCAAAACCAAAGGAATTAGTCCTGAACTTCATACTATTTAACTAAAACAATTATTTGTTTTGATTTAAGAATCGCAATGTACAATAAGCGGCAAAAATATTTCAAAGATATATACATTAAGCTGCAAAAATGTCTTTACAACCTCCGATTTTTTACCGGGTTGGCTGCACGCGCCTGATGAAGCTTATTTGTTTAGCGAAATATTGCGTGAATATATAAAATATAACAACTATTTTTATAACACTCATTAGTGTGTTAAAGTTATATTCTTAGGCACTTTTTATATATATATGATGTATACTAAATTAATAAGGTATTTTTTTATCTACTCAATTTGTAAGTTTATCAATAAAAAAAAGGATTTAGGGCAACTAGAATAAGAACAGCCCTAAAATTCCACCCCTGGGAGTGAAAATTGCTGATTCAGCAAAGTCTGCCTTATCCGTGGGTAATAATGTCAAATGTACATAGAAAGTAAAACTTTTTAATTCTAGAGTAACTAGCAGTATATATTTTTTTTTAAATAAATGCTCTCTTTAACTTTTCGCAGTGTCTAACCCATGTGCAACCACTTGAATTCAAGACGCAACATATTTCAGTTGCCTGTACATCCTATAATTTTCAACGAAATAAATATAGTGTATCATTTATCTGATTAATATATCATCGTGATAGTAGTTGTATGCGTTTCTTATGCATTTGATGACAGTAATTTTGAGAATGTTTTTCTATGTCTATATGGTCATCTGTTGTTAAATGAGATAATTTAGTTGTTGATAGCTTTGAGCAGTCCATTATAATTTGAAGCAAATCCTTCATTTTATAATTAGCTTTACCACCTCTCCCATTCATCATGCTTAAATATAGAAGTTTGTCCATTGGTTTTGTCTAACACTTTCCAGAGATTCACATTCCAGCAGAAAATGTATATTGTCCTCTTCAGCTTTGGTACACATATTCAGATGTTTGAATTTTACTAAATTTTTCATTAGAAGATTGAAGCATGTAGGTTCCAGTTATTAGCCTACTTATGACCTCTGCTCTCGAATGTCATTCTGATTGTTTCTGAGAAATTCCAAAATATTGTGTGGGTTTTCGGTAGGATTTCCTTGGATTGACAAGTATCTAATTGTTGTTTTTGTTAAGCATTCCTCTTTTCATATATTTGACCAGTATCTATTTATGGCTCTTTTCGGCATTTTTTTCGATTTGTATTTTGATGGCGGGTTTTCTAGAATATCTTTTTTATTTGGGAGACTATATTAATGTAGTGTTCAGATACAATGCCGTTCTCATCAGAAACTTTTCTTGTATTTAATTTCCGAATAGCAGACTCAATTTCTATTGGTGTAGCTTTTGTTATTTCTTTATTTGGAAGGTCTATTTCCGATATAATCTTGTTATGTAATTTCAATAGTTTTAAGCGTTCTAAGTCAAGGATATTTTCATCAAAATTGGTGTTCCAAGTGTTTCAAAGTGTGTTTGCCAAGCTGATAGAATGTTTTCTCCCTCAAATTTTTGGTTTCCGATGTAAAGTATATATGTGTCTGTATCATGTTTTGATCTTTGTTGATTAATAAGTTTATGAAAAGTTTTGCTGTCATTCAGGGAGGCTTGCATTATATCGTTGATAGATTGTTCTCTCTTTGAGGCAAATGTTTGTCTTTGAAGCTGTCTTAACTTTCGCTTTTTGCTAATTAGATTAAATTAAACTCAGCATTTTGTTGACTTTTGATTTTCTTTTTCCATAATGTATGGACACTCTTTGACTCGCTTGATGCTTGGCTTATTTTTCTATTCCAAATACCCTTACCTACAGTTTTTAAGCTTTTAAGTTTTCTATATTTGGGTATGGACTTTCTCCCTGCCTTGTGTATTGAATTTTCATGAAATTTGATACGTTCCTCAACGCTAGATTCTTTTCCTCGACTTTTGCATTCCAAGTCTTGTTATAACGTTGATTTGTATGTGTTGGTATCACATTTTGCCCAGTTTGGTCTAGTAAAGATTTTAAATAGTTGCGTTGTAGTTTTGTTAATCTTGATAGGTATTTCAGCCTTCACTAGATTATGGTATGAGGTGTTCGTAGGATGTCTCTCCTCTATGTCTATTTTGGAATTTTGTATCCCAGCTGCATTTTCAGGGAAACTTATGTAGTCTATTTGGGAGGTGTACTTCCCATTATGATAGAAAGATGTAAGGATAAGTTGAAAGACATCATGAATTCCTTTAGATTTTGTCGCGTCTTCTGTTACCTCAGTGTACAGCCTAAGAGCAGTGACTTAAAATAAATTTTAAAAACTTTGAAGTATCATATATGAGTATTTAATTCGAAATTATCTAATACAGGTAATGCAGTTATCTCTTTCATTTTACTACCTAAATGTTTATCGTTAGTATAGATGCACATAAAATCGACGAAAATCTGTGTTTGAATTGTCTTAAAATCATCATTTGTCATTTAGTTTCTAAAAAAATTATATGTCAATGGGGCAGTCAATTTTCAACCAAATATTTGTCTTCAGCTCTTGATTCTATATATAAACGCGCGATAAATAGGATACTTTTAAGGAAACTATAACTCATCTCTATTCAGGCAGCAAATGCATTGGTTGAGGCAAATAGATTATAAATATAAAGCCATGCATAAGCCTATAATTCAGTGGTTACTGTATATCATGTTTGTTTTTCGTTTATTGTTTTGTACATAAATCCGGCCGATAGTTTTCCTGATCGTTTGAATTGTTTAAAATATGTCATTTCGGGGCATTTTATAGCTTATTATGCGGTATGTGTTTTGCTCATTGTTGAAGGCCGTACGGTGACTTATTATTGTTAAATTCTATGTCATTTGGTCTCTGTTGGAGAGTTTTCGAATTGGCAATCATATCACGCCTTCTGATTTTTACATAAACATATACTTCATAATACATGTACATGTTAATCTATTTCGTTTCGGGTTATATAGAATTTATCTTGATTTCACGATCTGAGGGTTTTTTTGTTTCTTTCAAGGATATCCCTTCAGACATGTTGGATGTAATTATCAAGGTAACTTCAACTAAAAGGCCGGAGCAGAACCTTTTATCAGCCTAAATGCGTAACGTGCAGCTGTGATTTCATGTTGTTCGTAAGTTGTTAACCTATTAGAATTGATTGCAAGTCATGACTTATGAGTATTTTCATGCATTCGATTTTTTTTGTGAAAAGGATAACAGGATCACTACCTATCAAAAATTGTAAATGCTCAATTTCATGGATAACAAAAGTTGTGTCTCTTATAGACAGTAATAACACCATCAAACGTCGTTATTGTCCTATTGTCTTATTGCAACTGGCCGTGAAGCAAACACAAACAACAACAAAAAAACAATTATTATTTGAACTTCTAAATATTAAATTGTTTCTAACTTACTAGCATTTTCTAGGTTTGAGATAATTTTCAGTCAAACAGATTTTTTTTAAAATATGTATTTGGTTTATATATGTATATACATGAATTATGACAGAGTTTTTTTGAAAATATAGTATTATAGAAGATAAATCATAAATCATAAAAAAATAACGACCCCCGAAGAATGAAAAGACAATAACAAAAATGATTGGTAATTTATGTAAAATATATAAAAACTTCATTTAAAAATATCTCCTTTTTAAAACCAATCTATACACAACCAGACCTCCAACGATTAAGAGATATCTAAAAAAATATATATATTACAGATATAAAAACTTATAGAAGACGTGGTATGGTTGCCAAGTAGACAACTCTCCACCAAAGACCATACGATATAGAAGTTAGCAACTATATGTCACCATAGGGCCTTCAACAATGAGCAAAACCCAAACCACATAGCAAGCTATAAAAGACATGACATGAAAAATGTAAAACAATTCAAACGAGAAAAACTAACGGTCTGATTAATATATAAAACAATAAACGAAAAACAAATATGATATACGGCTACCAAGAACAACCACTGAATTGTAGGCTCCTGACTTGTGACAGGCACATCGTGACAGAATGAGGCGGGGTTGAACATTGAATTACAGGCCCCTAACTTTGGACAAATCCATACAGAATATGGCGGTATTAGACATTTTTTTATGGTACCCAACCCTCTCTCAAACAAGGGACAGTGGTGTTACAACACAAAATAAGAACTATATAAATCAGTCGAAACGGGCTTAACTCAAAAGTTCAATACAAAGCACAAAAACAATCAACACAAACACTAGACACAAAAACCAGATCTGAGAGTACTTGCAGTTACTGAAAGTAAATAAAAACAAATGAAAAAAATTATGTATCTAAGACTAATTCCATTCTAAATTTTATATAATATATCAATCAGTACACATACAGTGTATTTAGTTCAAAGGCGTCATAAACAGTCAAAGAAAAAACTTGAACTTGTGCAGTGCCAAAAGAAAGGTATCGTAGGATAATATTATCATAAATTTTGAAGGATTGCTTTCCAGTAATTAATAAATTTGCTACACTTTCTTACACCTGAAGAAGTCTTTTCGATTTCCTACTATCTTTTCATCTTATCCGTATACTTTATATAACAATGATAAAAAGCAAATGTTCTTTAGTGTTTTGAAGTGTGTTGAATAGACAATGTGGGGTCTTTTGATGCGTAATATTTGTTTCAAGATTTCACAAGACACTGATGATAATTAAAATGTACACAAACTAAATAGATGGAATATACCAAAGGGAGAATTAAAACTCTTAAGTATAAAGAGACCAACAAAATCATGGCAAACAACGAAAACCGACGAAAAACAAAAAGCAGTCTATAAAACAACTACATGAAAACTAAGACTAAGCAACACGAACCCTCTGAAAGGGTTAGCAGATCCTGCTCAACATCTCGGACGCTTATTGTATCAAACCGTTAATTATCTTTTTTCAATACAACTAGTATTTGCAGACAGCCTATGCTCATCCTCCTTTTAAAGAATAGGCCTATCTGCAAAGTCAAAGAAATGTAAAAAGAAATGTGTATGTATATATCATTGTAGAATAGGCATAACAATAACAAGCGTGGGGCCAGAATGTAAAATTGTTCAGGAGGGTTGTACTCAACGAGCAGTTTGGAAGTTGGATAGCAATAAAGAATGCTCTTCGGTTACTGCAGTTGGCAGGTAAACCAGTGGGACCCTGATTCGTTATTGGTGGAAGCGTAGTGGTATTTTGGAATTAAAGCCATGTTCCAGACCGTATGACAGGTTTAACATGATAAAAATATACATAAGTATATATTAAAGAAGAAATTGTATTGTTTTGTTGGAATCTATATTTTGACCATTACAAGTTAGTTACAACGGTACCGGTATAACCGTATGACAGACTCAAATATATGTCCAGCCTCAAATCTGTGTCCTTTCCTTGGAGCTGTGCCCTATCCTATATTGTCTATTCTTTTCTCAAATCTTCGTCCTTTTTAGCAAGTCGATGTCAAGTGTTGATGTCAGAATTATCAATATGTCATAAAGGACATCAATAACACTTTTATATTCTAATTAAGTTGATATCAGTTGATGCCATTGAAAAGCAAATGTGTGTTGAACTATTAACATGGGAGCATATAGTTTCTCGCAACAAAAAATTGTAAAAGAATTTTTATCTTTCAGTCAGAAATTAATCCAATGTTTACATTTTTTATTATTTTTTCTCAATAAACACACGTTAGCCAAAGAGCTTTTGGAGAGTTCGTTAAATAAGTAACAAAGCCTTGAATACCAAACGGTAATTTTTTTTTTCGAGTATTCTAAGATCGTAGTCCAAATAATTACGACGTCTCGAAGGCTACTTTAATTTTTTGCCGTGAAGCCTTACTATGGCCAGAAAAATAGTAGCATTTCAATATATTTTTGTGATACTCTTCCTGAAACCATTTACATTCATCTTTCAAGAGATCAAATAAAAAATATATGCATTTCGCCTCATTTAAACTTTTTCTGAACCATAGTATTTTGACACCCATACATATACTTCTTCTTAAGGTAAGCCCAAGGCTGGACTCTCCTACCAGTCGGCATAGTTACTTCAGTCATTATGGAGAAGTTAAGGATTAACCTTGGAGCTAGCCCAACCAGTTACTAGACAGACACCCAATTATATAGGTTTTAATGTATAAATAACAGAATTTTTTAGATGGACATAGACTAGGGGACTACATCTGAGTACGCCTGACATGAGTAGCGCAACTAAACTTAAAACTGTCAGCAACGACTCCTGTTTTAGCAGAAAGAAGTTTTAGTCGCTTTTTAAATACATTCATCTCAAAAGCTTACAAAACCTTTAAACAGACTTATTCAGAAGCGATATAGTTACGATACTGTTGTCAGGTCATTAAAGATGACATATTTTGGTATTAATATTGATTCACTTATAGGGTCTTTGCATCGGAAATAAACACATTTATTCTAAAACCATGTTGGCATGATACGGGTTATGTTCTTCTCATATATTTTATGATGGTATGATACTAAACCCCTCAAGGGAGGGATTGTGCTTAATTTTCATATGTTGAAGACTAGTCTTTCAATCAGTTAGATTGAGGTCTGGAGCTGGCATTCATGTCAGTAACTGCTAGTAGTACTTTGTTAATTTATGTATCATTGTCATTTTGCTTAGTTTCCTTTGTTATCTATTCTGACAACGGACTCATACTTCTTTTAACATGAGTTTTACTGTGCGTTTTGCTGTCTGTTTGTTTATTCTACATTGGCTAGAGGTATAGGGGGAGGGTTGAGATCTCACAAAACACGTTTAACCCCGCCGGATTTTTGCGCCTGTCCCAAGTCAGGAGCCTCTGGTCTTTGTTAGTCTTGTATGTTTTTTTAATTTTATTTCATTTATATGTATTGGAGTTTAGTGTGACGTCCATTTTCATTGAACTAGTACACCTGTTTGTTTAGGGGCCAGCTGAAGCCCGCTTCCGGGTGCGGGATTTTCTCGCTGTGTTGAAGACCCATTGGTGGCCTTCGGCTGTTTTATGCTCTTTGGTCGGGTTGTTGTCTCTTTGACACATTCCCCATTTCCATTCTCAATTTTATGCATCGATCTATAGACCTATTTCACAAAGTCTTAATTGACTGTGTCTCTAGAAGTATAAATGCTGCATATATTATTTTTCATATTCAGATGCAGCTCAACGAGTTCTTCCAAAATGCATACAAAATTAAGCAAAATCCGGAATATAGCCCAATTACTTACACTTTGCTGTAGTATAGACCAAAATTAATGCAGGACAGTAGTTACAGAATATTGACTCTAGAACCTTACAAGGATACAATGGCTACAGTATGGTTACACTCAATTACACTTTAAATAAGAATCTAAAATTGCGGGTTTATATTGGTATCATTTACTTTAAAGATTTATGTACTTTTTTTTTTAAAGGCGTCATTCCAAAGCTCCCTATTAGATTTTAAATCAATATGTAAGAGGACAAGGTTGCTAACAGACTAAAAGGAGTTCATAAAACGGGTTTTTGGATTATAATTGATAACCCGAAATGGGAATGCAGTGAAACATTTAGTGCTGTACACACCGACCTGACTGCAGTAGCCCATTTTCAACTGTTACACCCACTATCTAAGGTTGTGGAAGGGTTGAACGAACAAAACACATCTAAACCCGCCGCATTATTGGTGTCTGTCAAATTCAAGAGACTATAGTCTAATGATTGATGTTGGTTGGCGTCTGTCATAAGTTTTTCAAGTGTAAACTTTCATAATTATGCTCTGGATACTCTTTTGATCATAAAAAAGTTTCTACCTATATTCTGTAAAATTTCATAAAGGTTTTACAAATTTATTGATGTTTAAAAAAATATTTAACCACAGGCTGAACATAAATATTGACGACGCCAACGCCGATTACGGAATGTCTCGCAGGCTCGACAAAACTGCATATCGTATCTCAGCAGATAATGAATTGCTTTAAACTATAGGAAAGGGAGGATAATTCACAGTAGATTCAGATTTTGATAGAAAACGAACAAATAAATAATATGATACCATTTGATTAAAAAGTAAATTTCTTCCGACTGTTATATTCAATTACAAGTCAGTGTAGAAAGAACTACAAGGCTCATGTGCTTTTAGCCAAATCTTTTAATTTATTTAGATTAAAATATTTTTTCTCCAAAATTCATGTGTACGCCCGGGCGTTTTGACGTAAACGTAGCTACGCGCCTGCGAGCATGTGACCTATAAAATCACTGACCGACACTTTACAATGTTATCCAGGTGTTAAAAGTACAATTTTAAATGTCAATTATAAGTAAAGATAATGTGTAGATTGTATAGTGTGTCTTTTGATGTATTTTATGATATCTAATGTAGAATGTTATAAATCCTTTGTACGCAAACTCTGTCTGTGTAATGAATATGAATGTATAACTTATATTCAAAAAAATTAGAAAAGATTTTTTTTTTGTAATAGAGTCCACCGTTTATCCCTGGACGATGGACCATTGTAAACACAGGGCCCCTTGTGTATACTTCCCTGGGTTATACAAGGTAAATTATATTCAGGTGATTTTCAATAAATGTATTTCAGGTCTTAAAAAAAAAAAAAAAAAGTTTTTCAAGTGTAAATCAGGATGTCTGTATTCTTTTTTTTAGATCGTTTTACATTTAGTCATCCCGGGGCATTTTGGGCCTTATATACAGTTTTAAAAATTCTTGGAACAAAATATACGGGTATTGCACCAAAATGTAATAACGATCAATGCTTTCAACGTGTCGACTTTTAAACTCACTCTTTAGAAAATACAATTTTTTTATAGTCAATGTGAAAATAACGCAAATATATCCCTGATATATAAATCGTTAACGTATTTTGCACATCTGAATTCACATTCACAGGCAAATTTGTACATGAGAATGTTTACATGCACACGTAAATTTTCACCATGTGAACGGGCTAAAGAGACAATTTTGGGGCAATTTTTTCAACAGCATATGTCATTTTGATTAAAGGTGATTTGATTAAAGGTGGTGATCTCGGTCTGACCTTTACGAAATTATGCTTAAAACTGTCTCAAACCATTCTTTTGTGACACGTTTCTGTACATTCTACTTAGTATCTGATACATACATTAAGCGATTGATACTGTAGTGTTTACAAATTATAAAAGTATCACAATAAATGTGCGGAATCAGATCAGTGACAAGCTTATTTATCTATCAAATTATGTATGATCAATGGCATGTATCCCGAGTTAGCGTTACTATTGTTGTTGAGTATCGTGGCTTACGCGTCAACATTTTTATGACGTAACATTATCCGATTTACATCTATCATGTATTAGCAGCTACATCAATACAATATGGAAAACATTGATTTAGTATTGTCACGAAAAGCGACAATCGATTTATAATGGTGGAAGCACCGTACTAAATTATTTCCATGATATTAAGTACATTAAAACTGTGTGTTATTGACTTTCGATCTGTTACACATTCTCTGGTCAGTCATGATTAAGCAAATTTATTTTTAGAAAATCAATTAATGTGAATAACATAACATCTGGACACATTCCTTACGTTTTTTTATTAACAAATGAATTATAAAATAATATCAAACATTGAATATGTCAACAAAGAGAGTCACGTATTTGTCAATACCATTTCTCGTTGACGAACAACTACTGTATCGATCGAAGCTATGGCATCAATGTATTGCCTCAGCCAGTAAGCATCCTCTACATTACACTGAAAGAACATTATTTATATCGCATGCACGGAGAAAATTAATTCCCGTCAAAACTGTATATTATCGTCATGTCATGTAACCATGACGACACATAGAGACTTTACCACGATGGCTGACAATACGGTACCCGGAATAAGACATGGAAATGGTGTAATTAGAAAAACAATGCAATGTCTGTAACATCTATAGAACTTCAACTGGAAAGTGAAAATTTGGTATATTTCTCTGGACAGCGTGTTAAAGGAGCATTAGTTTTACAAATTGGTCTACCCGTCATTATAGCAGGTAGGTGCCAAGTAAGGGTGGGGCATTTGAAAACAAAAAAATAAATCTGCTGAATAATGAATATCTATTCATATTTTTGTCGAACACAGTATGTTAATTTTTTAAACAAATGAAACTGCATTGATTTGTAGTCGTGCTACATTTATAAACATAAGAACCGCGTTTTAAATTTGTTTACCCATTAGTATCATAAATACTGTTTGTTAATAAGGAAATCAAAACAGTGTAAGAAAATGATCATTCGAAAACCAAACAACAAAATAAAAGAAGACAAATCGAAAGGGATTGATTGTATATGTCCTGCAAAATATTCTCAAATAGATTTACCGTTATATGTAAGACGTCCATTATTTTATTTGTTTATTATAGTATATACATAAAGGTGGCGATAAAAACTTCATAAAAAAGACATCAATTTTAGCTTAATCAGAAACACAGTAACTGAAGACAGAGAACTAACAAGTCGTTTACTTTGACAATATTTTTCAAAGCAAATCCAATTACTTAACAAAGAAAGATCAATAAGACATCTTATTTTGCACGGCTTGTATCACTTTCTGGTAATGAGGCAACGTGAATGTCTTAAGAGTACAAGTAATCAAAGCCCGAGGTCAAATGAGGAAAAAATCCTGTGAGTGCACGAAATCAATATTCTGTCGTGTATACATATCTACTTTCTATGGTAATCAAAATTAAACAACATTTATGCGTTTCTACGAGCTATAAAGATAGCTTTTAAAGAAAGGGACTTGAAACATTAATAAATCGACAGAATATATGATTTCACGATCTTCTTCATCTTTATACAACACGTTGATTGCCTTTTCAAAGAAATTCTTTGCAATTAATATCAAGGATTACACTTCGTGAAGTTAAGAGAAGAATCCAAAACCCTCAAGCACATTATTTGTAAAATACAACTAATCAAGTGATGTTTGAAGAATTATTGACAACGTATATATATATATTATATTTTGTTATGTTAACGAGATCAGATATACATCAAGCTATTTAAGTTTGCAACAAACCATTTCACTGAAAACAAAGAAGATGAAATATTAATTGTAACAATGCCAATAATTTTTTTTCAAGATTTTTATCATAGCTTTAATTGTTACAAGTCTAATTCAATTGTTTATTTGATTTGATTTGAAATGCCATGAATACGTTTTGTAAGCTTGTATTTTCAAGATGAAGGAACCAATAATAACGCTGTTATTTTTTGTATATTGGTTATTTAATAGTATTTATGAGTCATTTGTGTATACCGTACATCCACCCGATATTGTTTCTTTTCAATTTGTGGCCGGAGATTGTCTCTGACGCTTTACGTGTTTCAGATGTATATATTACTTTTTATTTGTCAGCTATGAGATTATCTATCATGATTATCTACTTCATCATATTTCATTTCAGGCGAAGTTGTTGTTCAAAAATGTATCATATACTAGTAATCCATACGTTTTCATAGGCCAATTCTATCGCATTTTCCATGTCGAGCCAGTTTGCTTGCAAGTCATCATAGTGCATTGTGATAGTTTGTTTGCAGTTGTTATGGCCAAATATTTTTTTGGCTGGCAACAAATGATATATCTATTCTTATATAAGAATTACCTTACCAGCTATTTTTACATTTGATTGATAACTGCCTCGTACGTTCCAAAAAGGAAATATGTACCAGTCATAAATGAACATCACATAGAACCATTCAAGTCGACACTAGGAGTCTGACTATAAGGTGTGAATTCTCATTGAATGCTTTAATTAACTGACACGATGAAGATCATCAATAAAAACGAAGTACTTTCAAATGTTTCATGAGATATTCCAACTGAAGCGCCGTATACAATCACAGCAAGGCATATACATCAATATTATTTGAAATTTATGAAATAGTGCGGCAAATGTGTAATGACTCGTTCAGAACACATCACATCTAACATGCGGTTGATGATCATTCCCTTTTGGTACACGTGTAACAGACCGCGAAACACAAAGAGCTAGAACAATTGTAAAAAAGCAAAGTAGTTCTCCAAAGCATTACCTTTTATATAAACTGCGAACAAATCTAATTTCAATCTTACTTCGTTAACGGATAAAGTTAATGCGGTTTTATGAAGGCGGTTTAGATATCACGACTTTTTATTGTTTGTCATGTATTTATCAAGCTTTAGCTGTCAGCATTTCTTTTAACATTCATGATGCAGATTAGTCCGAGAAAATGGTGTATTACCATCAATTCAATACGTTTGACTTTGTAATCTACACATTTATAAGAAATACGCATGCAAGCTAACAATTTTTTATGCGTAAAATACATTTCAGTATTCAACATTCAACAAGATGCGTTAAGAACCGAAATGCATTTTGTTGAGTTCCTGAAAAATCCGCTAAACGTTTCTCCCATACGCCAGTATTGTTGCACTGAAGTAATTTACTTAATACTTAAGTTTAAATTCACTTCAATAACTTTAAAATATCTTAACTAAACGTAAAATTCATCAAGTATTGAAGTCTGGGAGAGTTTGGCATTAATGTAGTTTGTATTTTGGTTGGTTATAACACGCCTGACGACTTTATTTTAGAACCACGTGTCTTACACACTAAACTAATTTCTGTTTCATCAAATGTGTAACCCATTGTCCCTTTACCCTTCTGTTTACCCTTCCGGAACACCTGAATTCACCCAGTGATTTTGGTGCAGTTCTTGTTTTGTGAACTTGTTCGTCTTTTGTTCGTTTTTCTTTTTTGCCATGGCGCTATCAGTTTTTCTTCGACTTATGCGTTTAGAAGATGTCCCATTGGGATCTTTCGCCTCTTTTGTTTACACACAACTAAAAATATCTAAACTATTTCTTTATGTTCTAACCATTTAATTAAAACTGTAAGTCTGACTTTATTTGTTATCTGTTTTATTTTCAACATTTCTTTAAACGTTTCTACTTCTTGCATTCCATTAAATTCGACAATAAAATAATTCTATGCCGTTTAATTATTGCAATTTCGAGAGCTTGCTTTTCAATACTAAAAGCCCTTGCGTTGTATTTAAAGATAACATTAAATGCATCGTTTCCGTAAAATCGATACAAGCCTGTTGCTTAACGCCTGTAATGAACAGTTACAGTGAGCGTTTTATTTGAATCTAGTACATTTCTTAGGAATCCTGACTATATTAGAATTCAATACATTATTCAGCCTCTCTACTTCATTTAAGCATAATGTGTGAACAGGACATCTAATTAGATATATTTTGGAGAGCAATAAAAACAAACCGTCACCCTCGTTAAAATCTCACCTAATTGGAACATTGAAGTTTTATATTGACAATATTTCACTGACGTTGAATTTCAAAGTGAAGTGCGTCACCAAAAATATCAATGTTGTTTTTAATTAATGCAATGTTGAATTTTCTAATATTTTATAACGGTTGTATTGATGTAATGCAATTCAAAAAGTTAATTGAAACACAGCTTTTCACAAAAACAGACCAATTGGAAATTTGCATATTCTTACTTTTAACTTTTATTGATTTTTGTTTTAAATTGTGGTTGTTTTTTTTTTTATTATTAAGCATGGTGATAATACCATTTGCAAGACCATTAATTTGATTGTTAACAGTAAAATTATGACATATTTATGACAAAAAGTAATAATCATATACATTATTAAAAAGAAATTAAAACGTCAACATTTAACACCGGTTTCATAGTTATCAACCGCTCAGCTGTCAGTCATTCTCATCATGATTGGCTTGAATCCAACAAATAACGTAACGAATATTTATAGAACAAGGTCTCTCCAATATCGATTCCACTTATCTCACATAGTCTTTTTATGAAATTATACAAAACGTATTATCATTATCATAATTGAATGTTGAAGACAGAATGCTGTCAGTTTTGTAGCATTAGATTACTGAAATCTCCTTATTTTTTATAGATACAATACACAGGAACATATGTCCTGTCTGTAACTGAGAAGAAATAGCTATCAATAGTTTTTTGTGAAATATAGAATTTATTTCATCGATATAAAATGTTCTATTTCAGTGTTTATTCACATTGACCAGTTATAAACTTTAGGACTTATTAACAAAGATGTAACACATTTAATAGATGTATACTGCATTAGTCGCCACATGTAACTTGATCGTGTCACAACCCCACCCCTCCAAAAAAAAAATAATTCAGTACGTCTGATTAAAGCAAGAAAACGAAAAAGAACGGCGACCCTAATTTTTCAATTTTCTAAAAGCATTTTATGAGAGCAATCTTCCAATATAAAATTTGAAAATTCTGTTGTTTAATTTTCTTTCAATTCACATAATACTGCCTTCCCCCCGGTATACAAATTTGTAAATGTTTTGCATAACCTGTAGCTTGGAATAAAACGCGGCGACATACAATTATCTTTTTAAACAGCACCATATAAATTACATTTTGGAAAGTATGATAAAAATTCTATCATGTTTTGGATATGTCACCACACTACCTTAAAGGGACGGAATTTAAACAATTGCATTCTGTCAGCAATTTGTTACGTACACTTAGGCTTGCAGAAAATTAACATTCATAGTTTCCACAATTTAGGGGTATAGAACCGGTTTAATATAGAAATAAAGACAACAGACAAAAAATTGGATTAAACAAATACGCACAAGTTTGCACAACATTTATTCAAACGTTAACACAAACAGAAGGGAGGTGCTTTGTACAAGACGTTTAAACAGAAGTAATTATATGTCTTCATTGGAATACAATTGTTAAGATGTTTTCACATTATTGTCAAAATAATGATTTTTATCTAGATGCAGTCATCTGGGCGTGTTTCCTTAACGACGTCAACTGTAACAAACCGTTGGTGAAAAAACACCAATCATTTAAAAAATAACAGGCGAATTCATGGATTTCAATTTACATTCCGACGGATTATCTTGCTTAATTTTAACTTAAGTATGATATTGATGGTGCTGTGAGAATGAAAGGTACCAATATGGGCACGAAAAGCGTGAACCGCAGTGCATAATCTGATGTGAAAAGCTGCACCAAAAAAAAAGACGAAGATAAAATCCTGTTTTAAAGAAAAGTACCGTAAACAGCTGATATATTCCGCATTTCAGACAAATTTGTCAAAATATGATTAATACTAATCAAAGTTTACATAATCGTTATTGATAAGAGTCATGAAATCATATCAGTCTCCAACCAGTGGAAGATAGAGTCAGTTGTCTTTGTTAACGTATACCCACTTTTTCTTTAAGTATTGTATATATATAGATATATTTATTTTACAGTTTTATGCTATATTTTATTTCGTTTACCCTTTATAATGGTTTTTAAATCTATAGGGCCGCAAATGTTTATCTAGAACAAGAGATTAAGTCATTAACTATAGTCAAGCTTGCTATAAAAAAAAACTGTCGTTTGTCTTTTGGGATTTTTGTTTGTGTGTCATTAATTACTTCTATTGCACTGTGTCCATAACTATTCATTCAAATGTCCATTAAATATACATTCCGAACTCGACTTAATACCATAATCGATAACAGCTATTCCCATATGACACAAAATGATACTGGCTATCTGGTTGTAAAATATATAATTAAAGTTGTTATACACAAAATACATTTAGACTGTAAATAACACTAGATAACTGTCTTTGGCACTAGTCTGTTTCCTGTTATACGAACGAAAATCAATGTTCTTACGTAATCAGAGGGTTCCATTACATGCTATTGTCCTGTAATAACAACGAAGGTGACAATTAAATTCCCATCTAATTTTAGTAATTTGAATTCAATTCAGTCGTCTGCCAGTCTGATCACATGCAGAAACAATGTTATTAAAGAAAACCATTTTATATTGGTAATCGAGCTAAATTTAAGAGTGATGAACTACAAAAATAGTTTTACAATAGCACTTCACATGCAACTGTATCAAATTCACATTTAAAAAAGTAAAATAACTTTGCACAAGGGAGCACTCGTATCTTGCGTCCAATTATTGTTTTCAATTAACTAACCTTGATTACAATTTTAGGGAACTACACAAAATTCCTGTGTCTGCAACTAGCTACACAAAAAACTTCTCTTATATGCAAAATAATGCAAAATTCCTTGATAGATATACTTCGGTTGAAATTTCAGGCAGCCATTTTCTGTCTTTATTGTTTTGTGTTATAATGCGTTTTGGTGTTTGATCTACTAGTATTATATGTAGTGGCTGTACCTTTCACCATTTCTTTATTTTTGGTATTTCTAATACGAGTAAAAGAAGAAGACCAAATGACATCTAGACGGAAATACAATCCTCCACTATGAACAGTTGTCTATACAAACTGATCACTTTGGTTTTTGGTGGGTTCTTGTTGTCAGTGTTTAGTTTGTTAGACTGCTGTTTGTCTTTTCGTCGATTTTCTCATTTTGGCATGATTTTACCGGTCTCTCTTATTTTGGCATGATTTTACCGGTCTCTCTTATTTTGGCATGATTTTACCGGTCTCTCTCATTTTGGCATGATTTTACCGGTCTCTCTGCAACCGTCGAGTTTTGATTCTTTCTTTGGTAAACGGTCAATTTATCCTTTCTTCGTCAAAGAATTGTTCCGAGTCTATAAGAAGTGTGTGAATAGTTATATAATGTGAACGGACGAGTCCCCTGATGTTGCCTCATGCAAAATACATAGACATGAACATAAGTATTAGCTTTGTCATTTAGTTGGTTTCATAAAACAAAGTTCTTCTTTTGCTAATTAAAAGATTTCACAAAACTAGGTTCAGTAACTAGATTTACTACATAGTTACATATGAGATAGCAATGTAGATCAAAGTTTTCTCGTTTACAGGAGTTGAGGTGCGTTTCCGTGGAGCAGCACGCGCAAAATGGCGAGAAACAGTTCAAAATGGCACACATCGAACAGATATAGAACATGAAAAAGAGGAAATATATTTTGATGATCGCTTTTGTTTGTGGGGAAAAGGTAAGAACGCGATCTATATATTCATTAAATAAGAAAAGGATTAGACCAATTTCGACTACATATATTATTTTACTCACAGTGTCAAAATTGAAAATATGTTAACACAATTCAGATTTTGAGATGGGTGAAATTTTTACAAAGAACATTGTTCTGTTTTGTTTTGTTTTGATTTTTTTTTGGGGGGGAAGGGGGTGGGGGGGATACTGAAAATTGTCAAAAAATCAGCCAAAATAGCAGATCTTTAAATGTTGTTTAGTTTGTTAAAATGTTCAGAAATACGCCATTATGTTGTTAAAAATTTTGTAGGCATTCGTATGTGTCGGTGATTTTCGTTTCACACATTCCGGTTTTTTTTGGTAACTTTTCCGTTCTACTGGTACATTCCTGTCTTTTTTGTACTTGATATTATTAACAAAAAAAAATAATAAATCTTGGAAGCTAGCGTCTACGAATTTACATATACTCAAGAAATGCGAATCAATTGACAATAAAAGGGCAAAACTAACTACCCTGTATTGTTAATTATATTAACAAATGTAGACATCGTAGATTTGGTTATAAATCACCGTTTACGTATTATAAGGACGAAGTGGAAATTCACTGTGATTCTGGAAACGTCACAAAATCAATATTGCATCTAAAATTCAAAAGATGCTAATGAAATCTTGAAAATCTCATGTTAAGTTGACAATTTGATTGATGTGTTGCTCTTTTAGTTTGGTCAATAAGGCTACGTCGGTTAGAGAATATTCCAATTAATTCTACCATGGAGGATAATGCCCATTATTTACCAGTTGTCAGCCGTAGAACTCCATAACCTGATGATAATGTTTTATCAAATGTTGTCTGACAGACAAATTACATAGTCAGACACTCAGCACACATCTATTTTACTTATTAGTTCTATGGGTAAGTACAATTGGATTTGCATTTCAAGGTGTTAAAACAGAACAATATTTTTTTAAATTGACAACAAAACATAATAAAACAAAAAAAAAAGGTCTCACACAAATGTGTAGGGTGCTAAATAACAACCCTTCTATATACGATTGTGTTTTTAAAATTTATGTTACTACTTTATTTTGGGCAGCCTCGGTGGTAGCTACCAAGCGCTTGCATCAAGCTTTTATCCACATTTAGATAATAACATTAACGGTACCAATTTTTCTGCACCAGAAAATAAAATAACCCAAGGAAATCGCATGAACTCCAAACGCAGCCAATGCATATCGAGTACTTTGATATATGTACAGTACAGATTTTAATAATAAAATAAAAGTAAAAAAAAATGTGTGTCGTCTGTCTTACTACATTTGTTTGATTTCCAGAAATTGTCAATCATTTTTTTTAATTTTCATTACGGGTTATGAAATTAAACAGTTCCCTTTAAATCTGATTTCCCAAAAGATGCTTTTCATCAAATTTTCATGCCCCACTTAGTGGCATTATGTTTTTTTGTCTGTGCGTCCGTCCGTTTGTTCGTCCGTTCGTCCGTCTTTCCCGCTTCAGGTTAAAGCTTTTGGTTAAAGTTTTTGGTCAATGTAGTTTTTGATGAAGTTGAAGTTCAATCAACTTAAACTTAGTACACATGTTCCCTATGATATGATCTTTCTAATTTTAATGCCAAATTAGAGTTTTTACCCCAATTTCACGGTTCACTGAACATAGAAAATGATAGTGCGAGTGGGGCATCCGTGTACTATGGACACATTCTTGTTTAAAGTATACATTCGTTTGTAATTTTATTTTCATTTGAGTGTTTTGATTTATGTAAAATCGGAGGTGTTATTGTATACAAGACATTGTGCTGAAATATTCCTATAGACAGACCCTTCCAAACAAAATCTGTCTGATACCTAGTAGTTAAAGAAAACCTTGCAACTGACATCTATGTCAAACACAATGACTTTTATTTCAAAAATGAATACAGTAAAATATTTACACTACTTAATTAAGCAAACTTTTTAAATGTCGACGTTAGGATACTTAATTTAGTTCTCTGGAGCCTGTCTACTAATGGTTTTATGATTTACAACAGTTTAAAAGCTGCTACAGAAGATACTTAGTCAGTATTTATTCAGTTCAAGTGCAATCTATACAAAAATTTTAGAACACAATCATAGATTGATAAATTGTAATTTAGTATTGAGGACATTTTTGTGACATGTAATTTTTCCATACCAGACCTTTTTAGAACACAATCATAGATTAATAAATTGTTATTCATCCTAGATACGTAAATGAACATTAAAAAATGTTATAAGTAATTAAATTATTATTATAAATTAAAATTCTGACATCTGAATTGGGTAAATTTCTCATAGTAAAGGGGTGAGAGGTGTCAAAACACCATGGGTAAGAAAAAATGTTAATCAATCTTTTCCAACTCATGTTTTTCATTCAAGATACTTTTTGCAGCATTATAACCAATCAAAGTAGCTTAAATGCTATTATTAATTAAAATTTTGACCTATTAGGGAAAGATGTTTAATTTTCCATTATAGATGGGGGGAATACAACGGCTAAGAAAAAGTGGCATACAATCTTTTATGACATATGTTTTATATCCTATATACTAACTAAAGCATTTCAACTAGTTACTGTGCTTATTCAGTGGGCTTTGGGGTATCTCAGTAGCAATGGCTAAAACAGTTTACCAAATTGCAGTTTGAATAATCAATTCGTCTCCAACAAACTGGTGAACTGGTAAACTATTTTAACAAATTGCTTGAAAGGATATTAGTATGAAGTGAGTGCAGTGAAAAAAAAGTAATACTTTTCATCCAGCTCCAGTTAGTTGATGTCTATGTCATGAATTTCAAACAAAATACTGACTTACTATAATATGAGTCACTGGTTTAAAAAGGTCTAACTTTGACATGAAAACTTCTATCCTAAATAAATTTTTTAAATAAATAGTTCAAAACGTTGTTTTGTAGGTCTATTATTTATAGCTTTGTTTTCTAAGAAGAAGTTATTGTGTTATTGTGATTTGGATAATATTTTCTAAGAATTACTGATCTGCTGGCATTAAAGGGAAATAATTTTATTGAGACATTGTATATTAAAAATTTAATCAAAGATACCAGGCTTATGATTTGCCTACAAAAGATTCATCAATAGGACTGAAATAAAAAAAATGAAATGCCAAATTAGGACGAAGTTGAAGAGCATTGAGGACAAAAAATTCCGAAAGGTTTTGCCAAATACTGCTTATTAGTAATCTAATCCTCGGTAGTAGAAAATCATTAGTACTTTGAACAATTTAAAGTTTTGCAAGACAGTTAACCTATAATTTTGACCATTTCAATGAAAATTCATGTCAACACAGAATTGCTGACTACTGGGCTGGTGATACCTTCTTAGTTTACAGAGGAATCTGTATGACTTATAGAACTTTGTATGTGTTCCATTATATGTTTTTAAAAGTTTTTTTCAAAATTTTAATCATCTTAAAAATAATTTTCAGTGTTTTTTTTTTCAGAACAGGGGATAATAGTTAAATAATCTTGGAAATAATGTTACAAACAAATTACTTATAAAACGAAGGAAGTTCATATTTGACAACAAACTTTTGCTGATTTTACAGTAATGTTAATTATTTCCCTTTAATATTAGCAGATTAGTAATTGCTTTAGAAAAAAATTATCCAAATTACAATTACGCACTAACTTGCTGTTAGGAAACAGAGCTATAAATTATTGACCTACAAAACAATGTTTTGAACTATTCATTTATAAAAATTTTTTAGGATAGAAGTTTTCATGTCAAAGTTAGACCTTCTTAAATCAGCGACTCATATTATAGTAAGTCATTATTGTGTTTGATAATCAGGTGATAGACATCAACTATCTAAAGCTGGATGGTTAGTATTACTTTTTATTACACTGCACTCAAGAAATACTAACAACCTTCGAATTCACTGAAGCAATTTATGAAAATATTTTACCAGTTTGTTGGAGAAGAATTCAAACTGCAATTTGCTAAACTAATTAAGCCATTGCTTTTGAGATACCCCAAAGCCCACTGAATGAGGGCAGTAACGTAACTTTGATACTTTGATTATATCTATGCTTAAATCGAAAAGGGAAAGGCGGTCCAATTTTGCATGGAAGGGTGTCAAAATACCGTGGCTGAGAAAAAGTGTTATAAACTCTGTATCAAAATTTGTTTTTTAATCCACGATACTTATTGCATCATTATAACTAGTTACAGTAATGTATTATAATTCAAAATTCTGACGTATAAGAGAAGGGTGTTTAATTTCCTTTGGTAAGGGGTCAAATTACCATGGCTGAAAAAGTGTCATGAAAAATCTTTTCCAACATATGTTTTTCACTAAAGATACTTATTGCACCATCATAACTTGTTGAATTAGTGCAAATGCTATTACACATTAAAATTCTGACTATAAAAGAAGAGGTTCAACATTCCATAGCTAGGGGGTCAAAATACAATGCTTAAGAAAAAGTGTTATACAATCTTTTCCAACATATGTTTTACACTCAGTATAAATAATGCAGCATAATAAAGCAGATTTTTTTTTATCATCATAGCTATTCAAACTGCTTTATATAGTTATAAAGCTCCAATAAGTATTTGGTATGAATAAAACTTTTACATTTTCACTAAACCATGTTATTTTGACCCTTTTAATATGAAAATTGAACCCCTTAAAGATTTCAAATTTTCAAATTGTCACAGCTCTTTAAACTACTGATATAGTGATAAAGTATTAAATAAGAGCAAAACATGTTGGAAAAGATTTTTTTATCATTTTCTCTTAGGTCATGGTATTTTGTACCATGGAAAATTGGCCTCCACAATATAAAACGATCCAAGATAGCCGAAGACCCCCATCCTAACTTTAAATAAACTCATGTTTTTCGTTTCTTTTAAAGTGAATCATACTAACAGATGGGAGGGAAGAGAGGTGCTACAAAGAGGTCGTCATATGTTTCCGTTCCAGTATAAAGTACCCGAATGTGTTCCATGTTCATTTGAAGGCCCGGATGCTCATATTCGGTATAGCGTTCAGGGAATTATTATAAGATACAATGGAGAGTGTATTAGTTCACAAAGAATTATAAACGTGCTTAGAGAATACGACCCGAGAAGAGAACCTCGGGATTCGGCAGCTAATTCAGTAAGTAACGTATTTAAACAATCGACCATGCATTAATGTTACAAAGCACCGTGAAATAGCTTAGAGAATTATTTTATTTTTGTGTAACTTGATCATCTTGAAAATAAGTCCATGTACTAGTTTTTTTAAATCGAAACTTTGATCACGTTTTTATTTTGTTCCACATTTTTCATTTTATTTAGAAAATTTTCTAAAATAGCCACCTAAATTAAATTGGGTCGATTTTAAAACCTTTTCGAGTCAGGTTTGCAATATCAAGTATTTCAAAGATTTATATTTAAAACCAATAGATTCCATTAAACCCAACCACCGACCTGAAAACATTAAGTTACGGAGCAATATTAACATATAAAATCGAGCGAAACGTTTTCACATTCAATATGCATATATGTAAATTGTAGTCGTTATATCTATCTTATATTAATTTGTAGTCGCCTCATCGGCTGGAAGATCATGCTGAAAGGTCAGTTAGCACTCTTTGTTGTCGTCCCGGGAGAGTTTCATGTACTCTCTCTTTACCGAAGCGTGCCTGTGTTCCGGGTGAAATTCTCCGAGCCGAAATACTCGTTCACAACATGTCCATAAGAAAATCTGGTGCTGTTAGTTTACAATTAAAACAGGTATGAAATTAAAAAAAATCGAATTGGTAATACAGTCGTTAAAATAGCGTTATCATATCAGTATAAAAATGGTAGCTATGGTGTGTGCTGCACAATTTGAAATATAAAACGCTTAAGATTTATCATAAGTTAGGATATTGAAAAATGTGTTTTGTTAACAGAGTCTGTATATAATTTAGCACTGAAAATATGTTTATATAGATATTTGATGGTAACCTTTTATAACAGATGTTTTGGTTGGTTAGTATAATTAGACACTTCATTTGATGTGACCGCACTACAAGATCACATATTATGCTTCAAAATTTATTCAAAATGCTGCCGTAAGATTGTTTTTATGTCTTCTTTATAAGTGTTTTTTTTTTGCAGAGCCTAATTTCCATTTTAATTACTTAACCATAATACAAACTGACAAATTGGACATTATACGCTTAGTCTCAAACAAAATCTCAAGTACATTGATACTGTGCTTAACTTATATCACTTATATAACCTAAAGTAGTATTTCTTGTTTGTTATTATAATGTTTAGAAAATTATTGAACCGAAGCATCCTAAACTAAGTCCAACTTTTTCGTTTTATATATTTGTAACGAATCCGCAACATATAATCGACAATAATATTTCATTCATTGATTGTTGAACGAGAGATTTGACTGCTAACAAAAAGAAAGGCGAATGATACCAAAGGGACATTAAAACTCAAAAGCCGAAAATAAATTGACAACGCCATGGCTAAAAAAGAAAAAAGACAAACAGACAAACAACAGTACACAAAACACAACATAGAAAACTAAAGACTGAGCAACATGAACCCCACTAAAATCTGCCGTCGATCTCAGGTGCTCCGGACGGGTAAGCAGATCCTGCTCAATATGTGGCACCCGTTTCGTTGCTCATGCAAGTACAAACCCGATGAAAAGTCTAATTCGGTAGGTCCCATTCAGGAAACGGGGAACGGGATTGAAGTTACGACAATTGGAACATATCCGTCGTCATCTGTGAAACAGATATTCCATAGCGGTCAACAAACTCGTGATGGCGTCAGTAAAATTTACGAAAGGGATGATTTTAACGTCACCACTTGGGACTCTTGGTTTGATAGCTTCCTTGTGAGCAGCAAACTTCTTTCGGGCTTTTGTGTCGATGTTTACCGATTGTGACTTGAGTAACAATCAATACACGTAGAACGTGAAAGTAGACCGATGTTTAAGGGTTTTTTTCTTATATTTTCCCTGCGTTCCAATTATTTTTTTAAAATTAAACGTTCTTAGTCAATCTTTAGTTATCTATGTAGTGTTTTGTGAATTTATTTGCCTTTTTGTTGTCAGTTTCACTCGACTCGTTTTGAATGTCTCCATGCTATATTTCGTCTTTTTATATGGGTTTTCAAATCTTTATAAATATCACTTGTTGCTAATATTTCATTTTGTTTGGTAGATTATTACCTACGGTGGAGTCCAAACGAAAATACTTTTACTGAAAGAGTATAAAGTTTGTGATGGACTTAGGCCTGGTCAACATCGACAATGGAAGGAATATCCACTTCGTGTTCCACCTCTATGTCCGTCGAGACTTCACATGTGTAAAGTCTTAGATGTTAGATACTGTATATCAGTGAGTATAGTTAGTAACATACGTCCATAGAGTCTTTATGTGGGTAAAGTGTTAGTTAGTATATACTGAATATCAGTAAATATAATCAATAAAATACGTCAATAAAGACTCTTGGATGATGGATATTGTATATAAGTGAAAATAATCAATAAAATATATCCATCGATACTTTGAATGTGTTAAGTCTTGGATGATTGATATTGTATATCGGTGAATATAAATACATCCATCAAAACTTCATATGGGTAAAGTCTTAGTTGATTTATACTGTATATGTCGGTGAATGTAATCAATAAAATACGTCTATAGAGACTTAATTTGTTAAGTCTTAGATGTAAGATTCTGCATATCGGTGAGGTCAAACAATAAAATACGTTAAACATTTCGCTCAATCAATCGTCTGTTATAAATTTTCACAAATACGTAAGTATTTTTAAGAAATGTTGAATAAAAATGGAGAGGTGTGAGAAGCCCAATTTGTAGGTCCTATTATTCAACATCATGAAGTTTTATATAGGAGAATGCATAAAAAGGCCGTTTAAGGTCCCTTGAATACGGAAATAAAACAAAAGATAATTTCCCGCAAAAATCTAATGTAAAGAGGGTGTTGTAGCTGAAATATCTTTTTGAATAATGCTATTACTATTATATATTGTGACAACAACATGTGTGTAAAAGAGTAATTTTTGTAAAAATGCAAATATCGTTAGGTTCATGACGTGACGATTTACTTTATAAATTATATTTCAGTCCTCTAACAACCATGACCATTCCAACGTATTCTTGAAACCCCGCTATATAAATGACTATATTGTCTTTTTACCATTTTACCTATTATGTCTGTTTCTTTCCTCACACATTGTTGTCAATATAATGGAATTCTATATGACTGTCATACAAGTGAGGGGTTTAGCTATCTATAAAACCAGGTTTAATCCACCAATTTCTACACAAGGAAATGCCTGTACCAAGTCAAGGAATATGACAGTTGTTTATCATTCGTTTGATGTGTTTGAGCTTTTGATTTTGCTATTTGATTAAGGACTTTCCGTTTTGAATTTTCCTTGGAGTTCGGTTTTTTTGTTATTTTACTTTTTAAGTACCAAAAACTTAAAAAAAAACGAAGTAAAGGCACAAGAAAATGAAATAAATGAAAGAAAATTTAGAATTAAGAATCACAATGTAAAATATATCCAGGTCTTTTATGTTTCTTTTGTACAATATGTCCATACGATGGTAATAAAGTTGATTCATATCGCCTTTGTTTTCCTGAACTTTCAAGGAATCAGGTAGATGGTCCTTTGTAAGTGTTTTTGATTCGAGAGAAAACCAAAATCTTTAAAATTTGGTTTTCTGCTTTTCCAAGCAAATATACCGCATTTAAAAGTCCGAGTAAAAACAAGTAATCTCGGAGTCTGGAAAATATTTTACCGTTTTCCTGTGGACTGGTAACAGGTGCGCGTTTAAAAGTCTTACTCAGTGTGTCGATAAAGAATAAGTTTATGCAACAGTAGTTTACCGATGTTCAAATCTCATAAATCGATTTAGAAGAAACAAAAATCAGAAGGAAACATCTAAAGTTCAAAAGGGACCAGACCGAATGAGTCGACAGGGCAAGCGTCTTTGCAATGCATGCATTAACCGTCATACGAATCCTCATTAATACAAAATGCGATGATCTGGAAAATAGGATCCAATCGGTAAAATTACATATCAGACGACTATTCTAGAATTTAAAGTTATAAGATTGCGAACACATGTAGCTAGTGAGATGATACACTTACACATCGTATCGGTCAACCAATTTGTTATACTGACCCTAAAATTTATGTAGTGTCGATTTCAGTCCTTCTTCCCCATAACTCTATTGGAGCAGGTTTTGTGTAAGGAGCACACCCCTTTAATGAAGGCCGTAAAGGTAGGACATGCACGACCGGAAGCTGAAATTCTGTACGCAGGGGAACAGAGTATGTTACTGTTAAGAAAAAAAGGAAAATTGACTATTGGAAAGATGAAATCATCACGTTTGATATGACTCTTATTTGAAGTCTACTATCTGTGGCAATATGAAAAAAGAAAAGATATGAAGCAGACATTCTAGTTTCGGTGGTATCAAAAATCTTAAATTCAATAGGATATATGAGATAAAAACACTCTCTGAAATGTGGGTAATTGAGTGACAGCACATCATCAATATATCTGAAAGAGAAATGTAAGATGTTTTCTCCTTTTTGTCTCTGAGAAGCTTTGTATTAATTCTGCTTTATAATAGTAAAAAATCAGGTCGGCCAGTAGTACACAATTAGTACTAAATAGTAGCCATTGGAATACCCACTGTCCGTTGTAACATCAATTCACGAACTCATGACATATTTTGTCAATCAAAAAGTCTAGTATTTTGATGATATCATCTTCGGTATATTTGTTGTTTGAATCAATGGTCCTTCACAAAGAAAAATTTTTGATGACCTGAAACATGGAATTTGTATCTACAATTCCCATTTTGGTAGAGGGTGTGCTATCAATGAGACCTTGTAGTCGTTTTTTCAATTGAAAATCGGTAGTAGTGGAGTGATGCGTAGAAAAATGAAAAGTTTTGATATAAATGCAAAATTGTATAGATTGTTATCGAAGATTCTGGAGTGATCTTTAGAATTTTTAAGAATCTACATTTTATTGACACATCTGGTTGAATAATCACAATATTTCTGAAGGCCATCTTTTACTAGAGAAAGAATTGTAGTTAGAACTTCAAAAAAATCTAATCGAACATAATGACGACCCGGCTATATCTTTTTATTTATAATGATGCAGTTTAAGTATCCAGTATAAAGACGGGAGATTGTCATCGTCCTTCTTTATATAGTATCCAGTATAAAGACGGGAGATTTTCATCGTTCTCCTTTATATTAACACTAAATGAGAGAAGGATTTTCTGAAATATCTTTCGTGAATCATGTATTGGTATATGTTGGATTTACAGTTTTGCAGTGATTTCAAGTTCTTTAGGGAGACATAATGGTTTATGCACATAAACACTATATTGTTTGAGGCCTTGTCAGCTTAACAACAATATATTTGTTGTAAAGGGAGGATAAAGCATCCACAACCTCGGGGTCCTAGAAAGGGGTAGACACCCATGTGCGTAGATTTTGAATGTGCCTCTAAATGCATGACCGAACAGCTTGAACCCATATAGATGGAGTGTAAAAGTTTGGTTCATCTGGTTCGCACTCAACCCGTCAATGTTATCGCTGCATCCATAAGGAATAGCTGCTATCAATCTCTTGAGATATTCTTATATTTTTAACTTGATACATTTAATAACTCTTCTGAAAACAAAGCGCCCATAAATTTCTATTAAGTAGCATTAATGATATCAGTGTTACATGTTTTGAGGTGCATTCTTACTGAAACAATTTATTTAATTATATCATTTCATAATTTAAAAATCTTCTGCCACTTTGGATATTGAATTTCGAATTCTGAAACATGTAGTTTCGAACCTTTAATGTAAAGAGATTTGAATATTTGAAGATTAGATCTGCTAATTTTATTAACAATTTTTTTTAAGTATAAGGACGATTAAAAGTTTATTGAATAGACAACTGTCTATTGTATTTATATTGATCTAAATACAAGAATAGAGCTGAACTTTGATAAATACTTATTTTAACTTACATACGAGAAACTAATTTTAAATTTTAGATACATTTTGAATCAATTTAGCTCATTGTTTGCATATCATGTATTATGGCGTACTGAGAAATTTATCTAAAACAAAAAAATAAATAATGATGTGTTAATATACTATCGGTGTTAATTATTCATGCTATAAGCATCCTGTGGGAGTTGTTAACAAAGATAAATGTTTGAATGAATAGAAAGCCACTTAAACCTCATGTAAGGAACTAATATACCGTAAATAGTTCTGCATATATATTAATTGTTAATTAGTTTGTGTAATATCATGAATGAAGGAGTGCAACCATTATAAACAATTCGTTAAAACTAACAACGTAATGTATAGTGCCGATATTGTAAAATAATAAAAAGAATCGTTGGGTATGCGTCAATAATACAACAGTATAAAGACACAAAAAACACCTGCAAAAGTCATTTTGATGTCAGTAAGGGGTCTTAAAAATAGACACGTGTCTGAACAATATGTTAATTTTAACAGAGATTACAAAAGAAAACCCTTAACTCCATGACCGATGGTTTGCGAATTAGGTGATAGATTGATAGGTGAGAGTGGTTTGGTCAGAGTCAACTATCAAGCCGCTGTTGCGTGATGCAGAATCACTTGATATAACTCATCAACATATCCCTTTGGTCACTTTCGCTCTTTTCTCCAAACCTCTGTTGTAAAAACTGATTAAAACAAAGGGAATCTAGATGAACATTTGTTTCAATGGGTGAATAAGTGTTCTATGCTGAACTGTTTCACGTTTTGATATCCCATGGCCTTAATTTATAGTTTACTTAACGGTATGGCATTTGTTCCTAGATGAAGGTTGTACGATGATCTGTATTTAACAGTATGGCATTTGTTCATAAATGAAGGCTGTACGATGATCTGTATTTCTGTACATCCTCATCCTTTGGTCTTCAATAGCTCACATCACATCTCCTTGTTGATATAATGAACATTAGTTCAGAAATGCTATTTTAAACTCAGAGAACCTGATCATAAACAACAAAAATACAAGCAAAACAATTTTGAGTAATACAAAATCACAGAATGCTCGCACTTACTTAAACAAGCTCGAAATTATATATCTCCTAATATGAAATCATGCCGTCCTACACTGTATTGTCTTCGGTTTACCTTTCATATAATAATTATAATAATATACATTTCATAAAGTTAAGTCCTAGATATTATAGGAAGATACGGTATTGTATTATGCCCGAGGTAAATTTATATCGAGTTTCAGTACAAAAGGAAGAGAACACAAGTGTTATTCTTGTTTAACACTTTAAACATACACAAATAACCTGGTATTCAATGTCATTTTTTACTGATAATGTGAAACTGTCATTAAACCCACTATTTTCTTCTAAGAATGCCTTAACCAAGTCAGGAATATGACAGTGGTTTTCCATTCGTTGCGTTGGTTGATAAAGTCGAGCGTTTGGTTTTGTCAGGTTTTATGGACTTTTCCTTTTAGAAGTTATATTGTAATAAGAAAATTATTACAATGTTACTATCCATTTAGTTGTTATATGAGATATATATGGTTCCAGTTGTTTCTCTGCAGACTCTCAAAAGAAGAACTACTTTTGTGAGAACTGATACTGGGTCTTTACATGTTGGGGAAAACTAGCCGTTGACAATGCCTTTGATGGTGTATGGCATTGCTGCCGATGTAAAGGAAGGCCGGGCGTTGTTGCCGATGTAGAGGCAGGCCGGGCGTTGTTGCCGATGTAGAGACAGGCCGGGATCGATTTACACCTATAAGAATCAAAATTCAAACTTATTAATAAAATAAATCAGAACAAAAAGAATACAAAACAGTTGCAAACAACAATAAAGTAAAACAAATATTTTCAATTATTTCCCTAATAGAAAACAATAAATATTTTGATAAAACTTTATTTATGAAAACTTTTAAGTATCTTTATTTTAGTGTAACTTGTTTAGAAATATTTAACTTTAAATTTTAACAATTTCAAAATCAGGACTTACCTATAAATTTCAAAATTCAAACTTTGACGTCTCGAAGCAGACATTTTACTCACATAGCAATCATTTATTTGATGGTATGCCAACATTACTTTCTTTGTCAGCATAGAATTAGAAATTACCAAATATGGTTATTGTCCGAAATAGGGTCAAAATGTTGTATAAGTAAATGTCCCATATATAATAGAGAGAGAGGTCACTTTAACAATGGTGATAATAAATAAGCTTTACTTGGCCGGAGAAAAAATGGTATAAAACGTGATAAACATGAAATTTAAGGAATAATTGTACTGTCATCTATGTCCAAAATGTATGTCAAATATCTGTCACAATATATCACTCTCCTTAGAAATTGGACTCTAAAATTAAATAAATTAAACATTTTAAAGAAATTGCATACAATTTTATGTTTACTATATTAATCTGAAAATGGATTTATAATTTTTAATTATTAATGTAAGTAAATAATCAGTATCCATATTTAAACCTCAAAATAATATAGACGACAAGCAATTGAGAATATTGCGATGCCCAAAATATATGAAAGTATATTTTTTTTTTATTTTTTTATTTTTTCATTTTTCATTTAAAGCGCTAAAAAAATCTTGGACTTATTTTTCAAATATTTTTCTCTTTTTTTTTTCTTTTTTTTCCATTTCGTGTTAATCATACTATTTAATTGGTGGTTTTATTGTAATTCTTTATAAATTGATTGATGTGTATGATGTTACAATACTTTGGTATTAATTTTCAATCGTTGTTTTTGAAAGTTTGTTACTCGCATGCTTACAATTGAACGTTTATCTTAACAGTTAATGAAATTAAATTAAAAAATATATGCAAAGTGTTTTAACAAAATGTTGCAAAAATACATGAAGGATGAATACACTTGAATAAATCTTAAACAGAATTTGATTTTGCTTACTTCAGTCTATAAGTTACTGTTTTAATCGTTTTTGTGGCGTTCCTGCTCCTGAGGTAACCCATGCGTATATGTTTTATGGCGTTCCTGCTTTTGAGGGAACCTATTGTGCTAATTGTTTGAGGCATCCCTGCTCCTGAGGTAGCTCATGTTTATATGTTTGATTCAATGTTTGAGGCATTCCTGCTCTTGAGGTAGCCTATGATAATGTGGAATACGATTTTCATACAGTAAATGGCAACAAGAATTACTTGTTCCTAATAGGTAACTTACAAACAAGGAAATTTACTTTATGCAACCCTCTATGAAAGTTGAACCTAATCTTAAAGTTGACTGATTGCAAATGATAATATTGACAAGCGTTTGAAATACAAACAAAGATCAAATTAATATCATTCTGAAAAGTTATTCAAGAAAACATTGATTTAAATGAATAAAATTTACAACATTTTATCAAAATAATTTTATAACTTATTTTAACAGCATTTTAGTAAATTTTTGCTTAAAAATCTACAGACATGAAACGCAAACGATTTGTGAAATGAAAATGAAAATTTTGTTTCATAGCTGAAAATTTTGAATAAAAATTTTGATTTTTGAAATAGATTTACAATTAGGATTTGATGTACTCACAGTTTCATGAAATACACAACAATATAACTTTATAGTTCTTAATGTCACTGATGGTGATAAAGTTCTCCTTTGAAAATGATGCATTATATATATGTTCTTTGATATTCAGTTGATGTCGTTGTTCAATGGTGTATTCTGATTAATTAAAAAAATCATTTATTGGAAATACATATAAAATTAAATAGTCCAAACGGTACAAAAATACTGTTCAAATGTCAATATTCCTGTTCGAATTGTCGAGACGCTAGCATGCTGTTTGATCAGAATGTTACTGTAAAAAATCAATCTTAATAGGTGTTCGGTGTCAGCTTTCAAAGGTCGTCCACCATTTATTGTAATAAAATAATTTAGTTGATATATGAGATATATATGGTTCCATCATGAAATTTAACGAACAATTGCAACGTCATCTATGTCCAAAATGTATGTCAAATATCTGTCACAATAGTTACCTTGGAGTTATTTGTTCATTTTTCAAGAAATATAATAATATCATATATAGCATATATAATAATATTTCGATTTTCATAATTTACTCATAATTTATTTCAACTTCGTGTTCCAAGATCATTGTTGGTTTCATTTGTTCCTCAGTGTTTAATTTAAAGTTTGGAGTTAAAAAATTAGATCTCTATTGTCGCGAAATGAACATTAATGCTGTCAAATAGAAATACATACTAATGACTTTATTTCAAAATGAATATTTTGACAGCAATCATGTTCATCCTGTAACGCTGAAGATTAAATAAGGGTCATCTTTCTCATGAATACATCGTCCTGAACATGAAATATTTGCCCCTGGACGTTTAGCAAACGACAATTAATCATTCTCATGAATAGATTTCGTTTTCGCTTTACTCGTTTGGTGAAATCCTAATCTATTTGCTTATCAATGTTTCCCTCATGGTTTGGGTATATGCTTGGAGCATACATGGTATACATTGACATATAACAAAATCTCTTTGGGTTTACAGTATATTCCTTTACTATGATCAAATGTGTATATCTTGATAAAATTAACTGAAGAATCATTAATTTTGCCTGTAATCACAATTATATATATAAATGTATGTTCACTGGTGTTAATATGTCCTTTGATTGAGTTAAGCTATTCCAGTTGATATTTTATAGTGTGTCTTTCTATGTTGTGATGTTACACTATTGTTTCAGAAAAAGGGTAAAGGTTTGGTACCATTAAAACTTTTAAACCCGCTGCATTTGTTTGCACCTGTCCTAAGTCAGGAATCTGATGTTCAGTAGTTGTCGTTTGTTGATGTGGTTCATAAGTGTTTTTCGTTTCTCGTTTTTTATATAGATTAGACCGTTGGTTTTCCCGTTTGAATGGTTTTACACTAGTAATTTTTGGGGCCCTTTATAGCTTACTGTTCGGTGTGAGCCAAGGCTCCGTATTGAAGACCGTACTTTGACCTATAATGGTTTACTTTTATAAATTTTGACTTGGATGGAGAGTTGTCTCATGGGCACTCAAACCACATCTTCTTATAACTATATAAGGTGAAACTTGTATTCATACTATAAGTTTTAAATAATTTTGTGTTATTTTGTTTTAGGTAGAAGCAACTTTTGCTGATATTATTTTATATTCTGCGGTGCCAATCATCATAGCGACGATTCCTGATAATTATTTAGAATTTTCTAAGTGGTCTTATAAAGGTAATTAAGATTTAAATAGAAGTTATGAACCTTGTTCTCTTCTTCGTAAATATATACTGCGCACAAATAACTTAGGATCACTACCATTTGAAAAGTGTTATAGTATTTTTATTACCCCACGAATTACTTGTACAATGACTATAATTTTAATTTTTTCAACGACCACTTTTATTATTTTTACATTCACAGTTTAAAATATTCCATTTTGTTTTCACAAAAAATAATAATCAACCTCAGGTATCTTTTTGACCGTTTTCATGTCCGTCTATCGAATTTGAAGGCAAAATGAGGATTGTGTGACCCTTCTACGAATACCAAAATTTGGTTAAAGGAAAAAAGACAAGTTTTTCTCCTGGCTTTTAGATAATGAATAAGTACATGTAATGTGTGAACTCTGTTCTCTGTAATTTCAATTTTATAATTTAATCTGAATTTCTGACATTTGAGATGACGTGTTGGCATTATTGTCCTCATTTCCCCTTATGATTGTCGACTTAATTGAAATTTTCTACTAGTTAAAAATCTCCCCATCGATTATATTTTCCCAGTTGTAATCTCTATTCGCTTGATTTACAAAGAACATTTCTTGTTGGAAATCTTAATGCAGTTGTAATGGAAATATGTTTTGATGATCGTTAACTTTTTGTTCAGTTTAATTTTTGAATATAAAATAATGTGTTCCTACGAATCTCAACATTGTGAAACGTATCAAAGAAGAGATAGCATTGGCTGATACCCTCAAAATGGCTTTCATATTACATTTGAAGCTACCTCTATACGTGGTATTCAATTTGTCGTATGTTTCACATTCATTTAAAAACAACCCAAGGAATCTGTGAATTAAATGTTGATTTTTTTGTTCTACGTTTCAACAAGTTGATAAATATTGCTTGAATAAAAATTTAACGATTTTATTTCATTCTGTTATTTTCAAACAAGACTTTGAATATTATCGTTGTTTTCAGTGAGTACGCCTTCTTTAATGATGGACGATACATTGACAGATTGTTATATATATGGATGTACAAGGACTGAATCAGAAGAAGACGAATTTAAGCCAAAATATAAATACTTCGAGAATATACGAGACTTGAGACGAGACAGAGATTTGATAGTGAAATTTAGGTACAGTCCTAGTTTAAAAAGAAGAAATAAGGAAAAAGAAAAGAAACAAGAATTGGCGAGACCAACGGTTAAGTTGAAATCTGAAGACATTACGACATCATCATTAGCATGATCTATCTTAAGAACAAAGCTATACATATTCTACGTTGTTCCAAACACATTCCATGATTGACTTGAAAGAGATTTTCATTTTCAGAAAAAAAAAGAAGAATATTTAGTTCATCCACTAATGTTAAAAAGAGATAAAAAAGTGATGTGGCCAGTATCATGATTAGATATGTATGTACAAATTAAAGTTTTCTTCGCGTCTGAAATTTCCGATACGCGTGAATTGCTGGACTTTCATTACAATTAACTATAAAATGCAAATAACCTGTGCTATAGTAAAGAAGACTTTTTGGCAACTTGTTGATCTTTGGCATAGACACAACTTAGGTAACATTTTAAGTACGTTATTTTATGTGTTTAATTCTATGCCTATTTAGAAAATACGTATACAACAATATCAATAAAATTAGATATCCATGCGCATACCTTCCAATAATGTGCAGCTCATTGTAAAACTAATTAAACAACTGAAAAATACACACATTGCTATACTATGAAACTTTCTTTTAAAGCGTTTTCCCCTTATAAAATAAGTTCATTCTTGGCATAATATTTGAATAACATATTTTTATTTATTTTAAACTAAGATTTGGATAGTCATTGTAAGATAAGTATAAAAATCAATGTCTATGTCATTGCGTATGAGCTTTGTTTTGAACAAGTGTTTAATGGCCCTTCTCGACTGAGTAAGAACAAATGATACTTATAATTCACAATGCTTAAGAAATATTAGCTAATATAGTATTCGTCCATAAAATGCATGAATATTTGCAGTGGAAGTTAAACAAACATAAGTCATTTAATAGTTACTTTAATGATAATATAAATATACTATAATGTAAAATGACCATTTTTTTTTATTTAACCATTGTATCGTCGCACAAATTTTATTTTGATCGCTGGCGATCTGCGACATTTTGTCTGATAATAAATATGATGTTATTAACTTCACAAACATATATTTTAACCAGATATATCATATCACTAATCAAAACCAAAACTAAAAACCATGATTTTTTGCATCACTGTTCTGATTTAATACCTTAAATTGTTGACCGCTGTACTCCTATTTTTGACCTTTTTACCTATTATGTCTGTTTGTTTTGCTCACACATTGTTGACAATATAATGGAATTTTATGCGACTGTCATACACGTGAGAGGTTTAGCTAGCTGTAAAACCAGGTTTAATCCACCATCTACATGAAGCAATGCCTGTACCAAGTCAGGTATATGACAGTTGTTTTCCATTCGTTTGGTGTGTTCGAGCTTTTGATTTTGCTATTTGGTAAGGCACTTTCCGTTTTGAATCTTATTTCGAGTTCGGTATTTTTGTTATTTTACTTTTTTAAAGGGATAGTCACACATTTGATACCTTAAAGGGATAGTCACAGATCTAATACCTTAAAGGAATAGTCACAGATCTAATACCTTAAATGGATAGTCATAGATCTAATACCTTAAAGGGATAGTCACAGATTTTGATTGAAGGAGTAGAATTGTTTTTCTATTACATTGTGCAGAAGTAATATGAGAATTCAAAACTAAGATAAGTTAAATAAACGAAGCAGATGGTATACTTCCATAAGACAGGAAACCAACAACACAATAAAGCAAAAAGGGGATATCTAGAGACGAACATAATGTTGTCTGTAGATTATGTTAAACTCTAAATCAACCCGAGTCTAAAACCATAAGAGGACGAAAAATAGATTTCGAAGCACAAAACCAAACAGTTCTGCTTAATCTGTTGTTTTAATTGCCTGAATGATATCCTTGTGTCCACATTTATCATATGTACCAGTCCTAATGTTTGGGGTGCAAACTAGTGGAATTTTATGTTTATATTGCCACGGTATAAGACATTCTAAATATTTCATAAGTTGCAAGTCAGTTAAAGTCATATACGAATTAGAAAAAAACTGATATAATTAATGTCTGGTTTATGAACAATGAATAAAGTACAAAGATAAACCAATGTTATTGCGTAAAGCCCCGAACTGAATACATGTATTCACGTAAACGACAAGGTCAATGTTATTTTTTTTTTTGTATTCAAGACTTTTTTTGCTTTTCGGATGTTAACATAGTTCTTTACATTTTTAGACACACCAAAAAATGATATCATAACGTAACATCTAAGATAATGTCATCGAAAAGTATACGACCATTAGATTGTAATTAACATCTATTTTTCTATGATCACCTTGTCCGTATTATTGTTTTTGACGAAGTAACGTTTTTCGGGTATTTATACATAAAATTTTATCTGTTAATGCTGTAGTATGTGGTTGTCTCACAAAATGCTTAATCAAACGGTAACAGAATATTTTTATTTTGAATGTTGCGATGGAGATCTAATCATCGCACAAATATTACCAAAAACTAAACTGAAGTGATCAAAATAGTTACATGATTTTAAAGAGATATTTTTGTTAAATAAATGTTGTATATTATAATGACTCTTATTTATTCATCTTTCGTCTTGAAATGCATTTTAAAAGCAATTGGACTCAATACGTAAACAACTTTTTCAGCGAAAAACACAAAGAATATTGGGTTGATTACCTGACTTTCTCATTATATTCTAGGAGGTAATCAATACATGAAATGGAAGCCGCTTTTAATGATGATCATAATTTTGATGGTTATATGAAGGTCTTAAACTATGAACTGAAGCGCGAATATAAATGTACTAACAGCTCCTAGCGTCGAATAAGGTTGCCCACTTTGGAATTTATACATAAGCGCTACATATTTATGTCATTGAAGAAACATGTGCACGAAAAAAGATAGGTTGTTGACAACAACCGTAAAAAATCACAGATAATGCGGCGTTCACACAGTGCCGATTACGACTCCTGTTTGACATCAGACAGCGCTAAGACACGAAAAGTGAAAAAGTCGGATTACTATCCTCCACGATCTGGAATGTCCTGCCATTGTCTGAACGAAGGCGTATACTTTCGTAATAGATTCCTACGGATCGGAGAGGTTGGCCAAGCACCCCGACAGTTAGGTGCGTCTCGTAACATTCGGGGAAACTAAGCCGATTTTGTCTAGTCGGATTACAATCGTGACTATGTCGTGACAGATTCTGCTGTATCGGATTAAATCGTAACAATGTTCTGTGTTTCCTGGACGGTGTCCGTGGACCGGGCATGATCTGGAGAAAAATGTTATTGCTGTTTTTGGCGATTGAATCTAGATTGCATTCAGAATTTGCCGAATGCGAACCGTCTTTGTTCAGGAACAGTCCCGTTATTGATACAAAATTCGACAATAATACCAACGTCAGAGTCCCGACAATTACAGAACACGATACGACTGACTCAAGTCAAAGCCGTTTGTAATACGATACAGCAGACTGTGATAGGATTGCGTTTTGACAGAACCCGGATCATCCCGAAAATGGCGATTTTTCTATTAGACGGGATTATCATTTGAAACGGATTTCTATCGGATTTCTTCCGTCAGCGTCGGTTCACTGTCTGGTCACTGTCTGATCTCTGTTGGATCGCATTTGGCAGAATAGGGACGATGTCGGGACAGATTCTGTCTTTTTTTAAAATGCGAAAGATACAAATCGGATGAGAATCGGATTGAGAACGGGATAATCGGCTCAAATTCGGCTGGAAACGGCTGAATTTGGACGCTTTCAGAACAATATCTGATTGTTGTCGTGATTAAATAAATGGTTTTTTTTCAAATTTTAATTAAAGTTTAAATTTCTAACCACGATTCACAGGATCTTGATCAGATCTTTTACAAATTTTAATCGGGAATGGTCCTATCAAGGACGGCAGTAAACATCGTGAGTGTGTGACCCCAGCTTAAGCTGGCAATCATAGGACATCATTAAGTTTATTATAAAAACTCATCAAAGATAACAGGCTTAAGATTTACTTACTCAACGGCGGAACACGAATAAAAAAAGATTTTGGAGGCCAAATCAAACACAAAGTTTGAGAGCATTATAAAACAAAAATGTACAAAGTACGACTAAGGTCATCTATGCCTTGGGGTAGGAATACCTTAGTGATTCGAATAATTAAAAATTTTATGCACAGAAAGTGACAATTTCAATCATTTTTCATGTCAACACAAAGTGCTAACTATTCGGCTGGTGATCGACCTGGTGGTTGTAAACACTCATCAAAGATAAACTCATCATAGAAACCAGGATTGAAATTGAGTGCGCCAGACGCGCGTTTCGTCTACAAAAGACTCATCAGTGACGCTCGAATACCAGCGGCTCTTTTCACAACAAAATCTTACGACTTAAAATTTATCGTAAGTTATACTGAAATGTATGACTTACGAGTATTTGTTCTAATATTTTTTGTGAAATTAGTCCCTAGCTAATAATTTGGTACACCAGACGTGCATTACGTCTACAAAAGACTCGTCAGTAGCGCTCGAATCAAAACAATTGGAGGCCAAATTAAATAAGAATTGAAGAGCAATGGAAAATATACAGTTCAAAATGATTATATTTAAAGCATATGGAATGGGTTGCTGTCTAATTGACTCATACCATATATCTCCTTTCAGTCATATGCATTTATGATTTTCAAAGTTAAACTTTGCCGGAAATGAATTGCTATGTTGAGCGTAAACAGGGAATGGTATCAGTTAAACTCTCAATAACTTTCTTCCTTTTCATGTTTCTGATCTTGAAGGTAACCATTACATTTATTTTTTATATAAGAATTTGATTTCAAATGAAACGATGTCTTTTTTCCCTTCTACAAAGAGAGAAATAGTGTATGCTTGTTTTAACATTTTGGGACTGCTAAGAAAACTGCATATTGCAAGGAAAATCAAAAGAGTTGAAATTCCCAAAGATTTTAACTATTTACAGAAATTGTTTGTTTTGAATGCGCTAATCCATTTCAATCAAACTCGCCATGAAAAATCCGTATAGGAAATGAATGAATGGAGAAATGGGGTTTATATATATATTTTAATGAGACAGCAACCAAACGACAAAATAACCAAGAAGTCATCTAGCGAGCATGATTTAATGTCCAAAAAAATACGCTTGAACGTCCCGAGGCTATATGAGATTGAATATATTAAGCAAGCAGAAACACCAAATTCCCATAGATAGTGATAGTGAGTTGTATTTTGAACCGCCAACCTCGTGCGCACTCATTATGAAAATACCAAATGATTTGAAAGCGCTTTTAGGCACCATGAAGTTTGAAGGAAAAGACACGGAGTGGAAATTTACCGCCAGTTCTGACCAGGTTACAGTCCAACTCACCTGGATCAAGGCAAAGGACCCGGATACCATATCCAGGAACCTTAAGCCGGCCCTACAAAGAAAACAGGAGACGAAATGCCCAGCGTTTCACACAGTGGATGGACTCCAAAAAAGCTGTATTTTCCTCTGCTACCCATGAACCTACCACCAGTACAAGTGCAGACAACATCTGTCAGACGCAAGCCAGGGACACAGTTATTGGTATTCCACTAACACCAACAAAGTATCGTGGAGAACCAGAGGGAGTCAATATCAAGACGGACATTGTCACCAGTCCATACAACTCCCAGAAGGCATGCGATCGCCCTACTTCTACACTCCATCTAAACCTAGAAGTAATCATTGTAGAATAGATTTTACAGAGGGGTTTGACATCGATGGCCCCGATCTATTTCGTACACCATCTCATACATCTCCGATATCCTTGCGAGACCCAGAGGGCATTTAAACTGCCTTTGCCCTACAAGAACGGCCAAATACTCCGTACCAACCTCAACCACTAGGTCGGAGCAAGAAAAAGGGAAAAAAACAGCAGATCCATCACTGCAAGAATAGGTCCTTGAAGTCCTCAATATCTACCCAGATAGCCGGACACTAAAACCCAACATCATCATCACCAAATTCTCAAAATTACATTAAGAAATGACAGAATGCAACTACTGACGAGGTTCCTTACTATGAGAGGAACATGGATTATGTAGCGGGTTGTGTTCCTTACTGTGAGAGGAACATTGATATGGCACATGGATATGTAGCGGGCTGTGTTCCCTATTTTAACAGGCATATTGATATGTAGCGGGGTATGTTCCTCACTTTGACAGGCACATGCATATGTAGCGGGGTTTTGTCATGAAATAGAAGTTCCTTTATAATACTGATAAGTTCCAAATCGAAAAACTATTCTGTAATATTATTCCCTATGGAACAAATATCATGTGTTCCTGACAGAATAAAGATTATAGAATATTTGTTCAAATAGGAATAAAGATTATAGAATATTTGTCCCAACGGGAACAGATATTATAGAATTGTTTATAACAAAGTTTCAAGTGGAAATTCTGTAAGGCGGAACAAATATACATTTACATTGTGTTCCTTACTGTGAAAGGCACATGGATATGAAGAGGGGTGTCTGCATCCTAATTGTATCGGAAATTAATAGACATTAACAAAAATGCTTTAAATATAAATAACGACCATGGGGATTGGTGTAAACGCTATTACTCTGATACAGAAATCTCCCTTCCAGGTTCTACATAATCCTCTTTGGAATTGTCCCCCTTAGAATCGGATGAGATTTGTTGTCAGGTATTGAATAAGGATGCAGTATACCAATGTCCATTCTTGTCATAAGTCAAGTAACAATTATGAGTCGATAGAGTCAGAATTGCACGAACATTTCGCACAAAGTCTAGTTAATAGAACTATCATACTTTTGAAAGGATTGATTAAATTAACATGTTTTTTTTTTAATTTCAGCGGTCAAATAATAGCCCTTGTTAAGTTGTTATACTTCCTCCATTTGCCATTCATATTTGATTCAGGTCTTTACTGTTAAACTATAGATAAGCGGCAACGGTAATTTACGATGTTCAAATCTCGTAAATCCATTTAGAATACACAAATAAAAATTAAAAAAACTGAAGGAATTGCATGAACTTCTTCAATATTCCAAATTAGTTCATTACATGAAGTTATTGTAGTATTGCCCAAGTGTTGTCAGTGTCGGGGAATGTTGATGAAGGAGACTAACAGCCTTTGTTGTATGTGCGTTTCCGGTTCGTCTACTATTAAACCACGAATATCGGAAGACATAGGAAGCTGCTTCTAATTTCGGAAGAATCTCCTTCATAAAATTCAGTTGAGTAGTAGTTGAAGTGCTATGTGGGCAAGCGAATTCCGTAAGCCATATGGGTTTGTGATATCTGTCCCATAGTTGTTTTAAATAGTGCATGGTCTGATCAGCGTGACACCAGTACGCGTGAGTAGAAATGTGATCAACTTTACAGTCATGGCACTGTTGGAAAAATTGATCCAGCCATTTAAACGGACTCATATTACAATGAGTACAGGGCGCAACTGCTGGCGCAACTAACACTTTTCCATGGGCTTTATTTTCTATTGTTTTCCAATGATTTGCTGCATCTTGTGGAGATATATCTGACTGTTGCGATAAATTCGGTTCGTTGAAGCCAAGTACATAATGTGCTTGATCCAGTATGTAAACTGGAGTATCAACATGTGGACGAATCCCCCATACCATTGGTACGTAGCCTGACTTTATAGTATTTGAACAATTTAGCTTATGGTGTTCCCATGGTGACATGTGCCAGTCGTACCTAAAATTAGATGAAATTGAGACTTACTATAACTATTAAAAAAATCCTGTACATTTTCACAAAAGAACCACTTAAATGTATAACCTTGAGTTACTAATATTTAAACAAATTTCAGCTCGGCAAAATAACAGTTGCCTTTTACTGCAGCGCAGGTTTCTTATATCGTGTTAATAATATTACTCAGAACTAAGTTATCCATTATCAAAAATAATTTGCATGTTTTTCCAATCAATATATGACACGTGATCTTTATGTCATCTATCACCTAAACCCAAGACGTTGACATCGACATAGAAATATGGTTGATCTTATCTCTCCTGTCCAGTAGTGAGGCCAGCTGTTCTGAAGAAGATAACGTCCGTTGCAATGTACCGGATGTACCAATACACATGTTTGTCTGGTTGGAAAGGGAACGTTATTTGTTTTGTTTTGTTATTTGTTTTTTGTTCACATTTTTTCGACTCGTGGTGATTTGAACTTGATATATTGTATGGACACTTAATTATTGTTGACCTCTAGATGTCTTTTGTTTGTTTGTTTATATAGTTGGGTTGTTATCTCATTGACGAATACACATCTTCTCTTTTTATTCATATTTTTTTCGGATAAGTACTCATTTTTTACCTAAATTTTATGAACAAATAATGAATGCGTACGCTTCGATCTGCAAATGTTTAAAAGAGATAATCGAGATAAGAATTATTATTTCACAAGAAGATAGTGTTTACAATTCTCTACTAACCACCAATGAACATTTGTAAAAGCAAACTCATCTCCGCACATGTATGCACTACCACCGGAAAGCGCCAACCCCTTCTTTGAAGAAGCATTAGATATATCAAATATAATGAGCAAATGTAAAATGGTAACCATTAATCTCCACATTTCTACAAAAAGACAAATTCATACAAATAACATAATAAAATGAAAGTTTTATTTTTGTTTTCGAAGCTTTTAATGGTAATAATATTATGTTTTTATTTCAACTTTACTGTAACATGTCACTAAATCATATTCAAATGATGTGAAAATTAACGTTTCGGTGCAACTTTCTGATATGATAAATAGGTACTCATTCTTTGACACTTCGCAAGTTTAGTCATCTTTTTTGCTTCGCACCACCGTGCTATTAGTTTCAGTCGATCTACACGCCATCTTGACATTGTTACTTATCAACATTTATTTCTGATTAGTGGCTTATCTGTGTGACTAAGATTATATTGGCTTGAATCAGTTACAAAATTTGAAACACGTAATGAAGAATAGAAGAAATTATATAAGGATGATATGACAGTATGGGTATTCGAGGCCCAATCGATAAGTATGTTGCTATAGGATCACATATAGTTGGATTAGAGCTGATAGTCAAAATTGATACATTTTTATCACGCATTTCTTTTGATTTGAGGTAGATAGGGTGTCTTCCTCCATCTTGGATTTTGAAATACAAGAAAACAATCGGTCAAGATCTTTAATAAAAGGTGCAAATTTTGAGAGTAGTAGGTAATTCATGTGTAAGAATTTTCATTTCAATAGAGAAAATGACATATTTTATCATATTTATGGTTGTATTTTACAGAAAAACAGAATACTTTTATTTGATTCTATTATTTCCAACTTTGCCACATAAGGGGAGGCAACTCAAATGTAAGGGCAGATAATTCAGATAAAGTTACTTTTACAATAGAATGTGTTAGGAATTTACCTATTTTATTATGTAGCAAGAAAACGGGTCCCGTGACCCCATTTTTTCTTTTTCTTATCTGAAAGCATACTATAAGAGCTATCTTCTCATATTTTATCTCAAAATTCTATGGTGAAGTTTTCGTTTTATGGCAGAAAATTGGGTTTTCCATGCATAATCTATACAAAATCTGTCAATTTTGCACAACCTGTAGCGTGAAAATAAGCCCCGTGACCCATTCTTTTTATTATTTTTTTTTAAAAAGCATGATATAAACTACATTTTGGCAAATTATTAAAAAATTCTATGGATTATAATTTAGACACCCCATCTACCTTAATACGTAAAACTCGATTAGTTTTATTTCACATTATTTCCTATGCTTGATGTGTGTGGTGTTAAAATAATGTCATCAGCCATAATATTTAATATACGAAAATGATAGCCTTTGTCAACCGATGTGTTTACTCGATGTTGATCGATGTGTAATTTATTTGTTAAAGTATATTGTTAGAGGGTCTAAACGGCAAGTTAACAAGAGTGCACATGCTGCAATGTCTCGACTGATTTAAAGATCATTGATTTTATGTTTAAAGTCTTAAAGTTTATCTACAAATATCACATAAACATAATATTTTTTAAAGATTCATGACAATGAGGTTCAGATAAATACTGTCAGACAGACATGTTCACCTTACAACTATTCCATACACAAAATATAGTTGACCTACTGCTTATAGTACTTGAAAAACAGACCAAAACACAAAAACTTTATGTCGACCAATGAACCATGAAAATAAGGTCAAGGTCAAATTATACCTGCCAGACAGACATGTACACCTTACAATCTTTTCATACACCACATATAGTTGATCTATTGCTTATGGTATCTGAGAAACACGAAAATTTAACCTTGATCACTAACTCCCCGGCTCCGGTCCGCATACTACTCTACACTGATGAAGCAAAGAAAAATAGTTCCGGATCGGAAGCGATCACAGTACGAAGTTTACCTTGATCGCTGATCATCCAAATGAGGTCAAGGTCAGGTGAACTCTGTCTGATGGACATGTAGACGTTGCAAGGAACCCAAATACCAAATATCGTTAGCCTAATACTCACTTTTTTTTCAAGTAGTCGCTGAACCATGAAAATGAGGTCAAGGACAATGGACATATGACAGACGGAAACTTCATTACATAAGTTATCTGCATACAAGGTATGAAGCATTCAGGTCTTCTACCTTTTTAAATATAAAGCTTTATACAAATAGTTTACATTGACACAGCCGCTGCTGCTGGATAGTAATCCCTATATATCGCATACTGCGACTTTCGTGGCAAGCGAGACAAAAACAGTAAAACAAAACAACCAACACAAACGCGTGTAACGTCAACATAATGGGCGTTACCCTCGGACCATCTTAAATCTAAAGCACCAATTTATGGGTTACTCTCCCTGTGTACTGTGAAGTCGAAAGTATCAATTTACTTTTACCTGACAGAAAAAAAATTGTATTTATGAGAGAGAGTAGTAAATTTTGTCTCACTATGGTGTTATGGAATAAATCTTTGTTATGGAAAATCTAGAAGTTTCAGATGAAAAAATGGTCGATTTTATGTTATAAAGAAGTAGGAGTTATACTAAAGTCGATTATATTTTTAATAAATTAAAATATACTGTAAATTCTGAAGTTTTTTGCGATTTTTTATTATTGCGAAAATTGCGACAGCATAGGTTTGGCAAAAATCAAAACTCGCATGTTAGATATTGATACATGTAGTATTATATTTGATGCAGCTTTTCCCGAAATCGCCAAAAAATTATCTTGCATTTTAGAGTCTTGTCCAACAATCGTAACAATAAGTGTAAATAAATTTATAGTTAACAGTAACTAAATATACATCGCTTTCGGTTATGCACGCGCTTATTGGTCTATCATGTTACGCCTCGTGTATATCTGATGAGTCAAACCCTTTCCAACTAATTATTTGTCGGTTTTCATGCATTGTTGTTACACCACTTTCCACTGTTAGGGGGCAGGGATAAGCGCTCAGAAATATGTTTAATCCCCCAATATTAATGAGTGTATCCCTAGTCAGGATATTATAATTCATTGGTTCTCGTTGATTGCTACATGTAATATTTGTTTTGGGTTTATTGTTTAGCATTACTCATGTTAAAATGCAGTGGAAGTAAGCAATGATAGGCCATCGTACGGCCTTCAACAATCAGAAAAACCCATACCCTTTAGACGGCTATAAAAGGCCCCTACATGAAACAATTCCAACGAGAAAACTAACGGCTTAATTTATAACAAAACAATATACGAAAAACCAAAAAAAAAGAATACATGAACCATTGTCTATATTCGCTCTGAGTTTGTTCATTTAATAGAACGTCTGAGTTGTTGTCGGGCCGAGTTGTCTTGTACTCGGGCCTGACTTGTTTACGTTTTAAGTAAGGGAAGAGTAACAGTCAGTCGTGACTATTGGCAAGATACATATTCTTTCAGATATATTTGCAATTATGTCATTTCATCAGTTCCTGACTTATCTTCAACCGGTACTTGCAAGGCCAAAAGATAGGAAAGCCAAAAATATAAAGACTTTTAGAGCATTCAATATATAGGACTAAATAGTACAGTCAGAACCATCAAAGTTGCTTGCACGAGGGAGTAAAAACATTTCCTTTAAGCCAGAATGAACTATATTATTAATTATTTTTGGCTTTTAACTAGCTTTCAGTAACTGCGAGTACTCTCAAATCGTACTTTAGCGTTAATTTGACCTGATGAAAGAATTTGTAATGCATTTCTGTTGTTCAATATTTACTTGTTTTGTGTTATATTTCGTCTTACTATTTTTAATATGTACCACCTTTGATATAAGTACTTAGTATGACGGGGGAAAAAAACATTCACTTCTGTACTCGTACTGTGAACAACAAATTTATTTTGTAAAAACATTTTCTGTACTCCTAACAACAAAATTATTATATTTGAATTTACCTGTGTACGTTACTTTATCTAACGCCATTTTGTCCTAGGTTGAAGTTGTCTTTTTGACTTTGAAACATCTTTGTTATCTATATTGTGTCATAGATCAACTTATTCGTTCAGTGTATAAATGCTTGCTTTTGTGTATTGTCCTTTTGATCGAGTTAAGCCATTTCAATTGATATTTTATTGTGTGTCTTTTTATGTTGTAATGTTATACCACTGTTTCAGGTTAGGGTGAAGGTTGGCGCCTGTTAAAACGTTTAAACCTCTGCATTTTGATGCATCTGTCCTAAGTCAGGAGCCTGTTGTTCAGTGGTTGTCGTTTGCTAGTGTGGTTCATAAGTGTTTCTCGCTTCTCGTTTTTTATATAGATTAGACCGTTGGTTTTCCTGTTTGAATTGTTTTACACTAGTCTTTTTGGGGCCCTTTATAGCTTACTGTTCGGTGTGAGCCAAGGCTCCGTGTTGAAGGCCGTACTTTGACCTATAATTGTTTACTTTTTACACATTGTGACTTGGATGGATAGTTGTCTCATTGGCACTCATACCACATCTTCTTATTTATATAGAGTATAGTTTTTTACGTTACAAATGAATCAAATGAAATGCTTACCATCACATTAACCAGATTTGAAGATAAACATTTCTCTATGTTAAAGTTTATCATGATTCTATAATACGGAGTTTGATAAGCAAAGGTCATTTCGTGCAAAACTGTTCATACTTGTATCAGATGACCCTCGGTAGACAATCAATTTTTATTGAAAATAGAAATTGCGTTTGTGTTATATATTACACAAGCCTTTATGACCATTCTGCAATTCGTATCCTGGTATCTTTGATGAGTTTATTTATATGGCATTTATTAAATTTATTTTTTATAAACAAAAAAATCATTAATGTATGAAATTGTTATAATATTTTCTAAGAGTTGTAAGCGTTGAAGAATTTTGATATAAGAGACTTGCAGCTGATGTCACAAGGCCATCTCCCGGCAATCTACTAGCAACCCAAGCGTATTGAAAGACAAATTGCGCTGCTTACAATCGAGGTAGTATTTCTCTCCTGAATTGCAACTGTACATTAACAAAATGGGTTTTCATACAGGAAAATTATGTGAGCCATATTGGTTTATGGAATCGATCCCATATCTGTTTCAAAAACGACATAATTTGATCGGCATTGCACCAATAAGCATGTGTAGCAATGTGGTTTACTGAACATCCAGTGCAATTGCGGAACAATTCATCTAGCCAGGCAAAAGTATCGTATTGACAATGTCCACAAGTTGCATATGTATAACAGTGGTTTGATTCCGCCAGTGTCGCCGAAGGAAGAAAATTCCTAGTGTTTTATGTCCACCAACGAAAATAAACCTTTTAATCCGGGTCTAGTGTAAAATATCAACACTCGCTATAAGATTCTGAAGAGTGTTTTCTTGAAGGGTAAATATATAAATAATGGGGTGATTTTGGGGGATATTTAAATTAACTAAAACTTGCATAGGTAATTTATGTAAAAAATGGACAAAATTAACTAGTGTTTGTTAACCCTGGAATGTTTACAATAGTGTTTTTTAAACCAGAAATGATTACACTAGTGATTTTGCTCCAGGAATAATTACACTAGTGATTTTATGCAGGTAACAATCCTGATAAAGCAAACATTCTAAGGAGTGTTTTCCTGAGGGGGAAATAACAAAAAAATGAGGCTCAGCTTTTTTGGGGGATGTGCTATGGATACAAATTTCTAGTTATTTCCTGGATAAAAAAGATAATGATTATGAATTTCACTACGGATAAAAAAAACATAAATGAAGTTTTTTAGCTAGTCAAGTGTGAAAAAACTCAGGTTGTTATATACATATCAGTGGCGGATCCAGAACTTTTCATAAGGGGGGCCCGCTGACTGACCTAAGGAGGGGCCCGCTCCAGTCATGCTTCAGTGATTCCCTATATAATCAACCAAATTTTTCCCACGAAAGGGGGGGGCCCGGGCCCCCCAGCCCCCCCCCCCCCCCTGGATCCGCCTATGCATATGTTTTAGTTGGTTCTGTTAGGATTGATCTGGTTACCTACGTATTGATAAAAAATGACCAGATCAATCCTATCAGAATCAAACAAACGTGTTACAAAATTGTTTGAAAAACACAATGTGTTTGTTCATATAACCGGTTTAAAGAAAGTAACATGTAATATAAATAAACAAATCAATAATAGTACATCTCAATTACACTATTGACATACAATATTCCCCAGTGATTATAGGTATGCCGGTAATAATACACGCCGGAATAAAAGTACGCTTACATATGCAGGGCTTACCAAAACTTTACCATGGGCTTTATTCTCAATAGCTTTCCAGCGTTGGTTAGTTCCTTCTCATGCAGATACCAACATATGTTCCAATCATATTCTTGCATCATTAGATTGGATATTCGTAAGTCTTTCATCTGCTTTGTACACAGAGTTAAACTTTTGATAGACACCCTGCTCGAACCCAGATTTGAATAATATAGATCCATTATTTAAAAACTGTGACGCATTATAAACATTTTGTTCTAGGTGAGATATTGGTGTATCAAAGGACGATCAATTATACAATGATAACATAAATTATGAAATGATATATAACTAGAACATAGATAAAAGAAATGTATTCTAATTAACATTACTCATCTGAAAGGATACAAAATCATTAATCAATCGATGCATTCTAAAAATAGTACATCGCCCTACCTTATTCGTACATTTACAGACTGTGTAGCGATATAATAAGACTTAGAAGAAGTGTATTCTTGAATCTATATATTCGTAAACCCAAATTAGGAGTATTCGTGACATATAAGATCACGATTTGATTTACTTCTATTATATAACATTTAATACTGATAAATATTTAGAACACATTTATATATTTTAAAGAGTTCGAACTGATACGATGTTTTTATTTTTCTCTCCCTACTATTTATTTGAAAATAAAATTGTGCACCTACTATTTTGCAAAATATGGCAAGTTGTTTCGACAAAATGTCAACATAAGATTTCAAGAGATATTCTTATTTCAATGTGTACTTGTTGTGTAGTTGCCTCAGCTTGTCGACTTGTCCTTTTAATAGTACGAAGCCATTTTTAATGGATAGCTTGCATCTCATATATCCTAGAGAAGTCCAAATTCCGATTTTTATTGTTGACATCACAAGTCCAAGTTCCATCTTGTTCCTTAATTTGACACTTGCTACAAATTACGACTTTGAAATCATATATATGACGGATGATGCATGCAAAGTAGACGTTGAACCAGTCAACACATTCGTTTAACGGTTGGGATTGTTTTACTCTACAGTAAATCGTATAATTTAAACAGAAAGAAGATATCTTGTATCGTCAGTTGCCTCCAACGCACCAAATGTTTAAAGTGCTGTATCTATTTTCTAGTACTGGGTTGATACTGCTGCTGGTAGGTAGACTTCTAGTCCCCAAAGGTATCATAAACTCATTAGTCGGTGCTTCTTTCCCGACATGATTTATTTGATACTTTCTTTAATTATCTCGTTGATTAAGTTAGAAATTATTAAGAAACTAAGCTTCCAACTCCACCATAAATTGTTTTGGCTTTTCTTTTTGTGTCCCTTTTGGTCATATAGCGTCTTGCGTATTCAAGTACATATGCACTATTGGCTTTAATATTTTGGGGTTTGAGCCTTCTTGATGAAGATAAATTAAGAAAAGCGATTCCGGTGGATAAATTTAGAAATTATTAAGAAATTCCATCAGGCAAAATTTTCCTTTGCTAATTTGATTATTCTTTTTATGTCCCTTTCAGTCATACATCTCCTCAAATAATCAAGTACCTATAAATCCTTGGCTTTCATACCCTTTGGTATAAGCGTTCCTTATGAAGGTTAATTCAAAAAAGCGATTCTTTTTTATTCTTTCTGGGAAGCTTAATAAGAATCATTGAAAAATTTCCAAACCAGCCTTATTTAATTTTGTTTGCCTTATCAATATCTTCAAAAAACGTTTAGCAAAAATATGCATTCTCATCATGGCTTTCCACTACCTTCGTATCTTACAAACATTATGGTTTTCTAACTCCAGGTATGGATGGCCTAAGCCTTATATGGCACAACTTTTTTGAACGCTATTGTACTTTTTATTTGATTTAGCTTTCCATCTGTTTTGATTAGAGCATTACTGATGAGTCTAATGTAGAAACGCGCGTCTGACGAAAAGCAAAAGGCTGATATATTTGATGACTTTTTTTCATACTAATTATAAGCTGCTATTCAAATCTTCAATAAGTGGGAATATTTAAACTCTTTGAATGGCTTTAAATAAAAATTTGTTAATTTAAAAAACGAATCGTCAATGAATGAAATTGTTATAAAAGTGTCCAAGAGTTGTAAGCGTTGGAGAATGTTGATGTAACAGACTTGCAGATGATATCACAAAGCCATCTCCCGGCCATCTACTAACAAACCAAGCGTATCGAAAAACAAATGGCGCTGCTTCCAATCAAGGTAGTATTTCTCGCATGAATTGCAACTGTACATTAACAGAATGGGTTTTCATACAGGCAAATTCTGTGAGCCATATTGGTTTATGGAATCGATCCCATATCTGTTTCAAAAACGACATAATTTGATCGGCATAGCACCAATAAGCATGTGTAGCAATGTGGTTTACTCTACATCCAGTGCAATTGCGGAAAAATTCATCTAGCCAGGCAATAGTATCGTATTGACAATGTCCACATGGTGCAGCTGCAGGGCTTATTAAAACCTTGCCATGGGCTCTGGTCTCAATAGCTTTCCAATCCATTGCAGCTGTATATGGAGTCATGTCAACAATTTGATGATTGGGCTCGTTAAAACCTAAGACATAGTTTATGTCGTCTGTAAGATTGAACTTTGTTGCAGCGTTCTGTTTATGTCCCCACACTAAAGGAACATATCCGGGCTTTGGTTTATTTGTACAGTTCTTCAACTGACGTTCTTCATGGTTCATACGCCAATCATATCTGAAAAGATAATTGGGTTATAACATTTACGTCGCATGAACATATGTAACATTATTAAATAGTAGTAGTAGTAGTAGTAGTAGTAGTAGTAGTAGTAGTAGTAGTAGTAGTAGAAATAGCATTTAAGATTTAAAAAAGTTGCCTCATCAAATATATAACACTTATAAATTTCGTGCTTCCGATGCGCTTTTCTGGATTTAACTTCCACAGGAACACTGAAATCCAAACATGTGACGCCAAGAATGTATAAGACCAAAATACATCCTTGTCTTTCAAATATTCGGCTTTGACAATGACAATGGCTACCATTTGATTTTTATGGGGGCTAGGATGAAAAATTTTGTCCTGCATTTTTTTTAGTTGTAATCTCTGTCATGCCTTTTTATTTTACACTCTATTCGGTCCTCCCTTTTTTTTTTAAAGTTTATCCTGACTTTTTTTTTACCTAAATTGTCATCCTGACTTTTTTTTTTTTTGGCAAGTGTCTCATCCTGCCTTTTTTTTTTACTCAAAACTCCTGTCCTGCCTATTTTTTTCAAATTTCATCCTAGCCCCCCCCCCCCCCCCATAAAAGTCAAATGGTAGCTCCCTAAATACTAAGGAATTTCTTATCCCAGACATATAACCTTAGCCGTATTTGGCACAACTTTTTGGAACTTTTGGTCCTCAATGCTCTTCAAATTTGTACTTGTTTTGGCTTTCGTACTTTTTTGATCTGAGCGTCACTGGTTAGTCTTGTGTGGACGAAACGCGCGTCTTGCGTATTAAATTTTAAACCTGGTACCTTTTGTTAGCTATTATTCGTATGTTTCTCTGTCCTATATGTTCTCCCATTTATTTGTAGTCCTGTCATGTAATGTTGTCATTTTAATGTTATATTTAACATTGGCATAAAAGCGGGAGGTTTGGCTAGCGACAAAACCAGGTTCAACCCACCATTTTTTTCTTAAAATGTCCTGTACCAAGTCAGGAAAATGGCCATTGTTATATTATAGTTCGTTTCTGTGTGTGTTACATTTTAATGTTGTGTTTCTGTTGTGTCGTAGTTCTCCTCTTATATTTGATGTGTTTCCCTCAGTTTTAGTTTGTAACCCGGATTTGTTTTTTTCTCACTCGATTTATGAATTTCGAACAGCGGTATACTACTGTTGCCTTTATTTGAGGGTTCCTGATGAAGGTAAATCCAGAAAATCGCTTCGGACGCATGAAATTTATTACGTGCTGTTTTCATTTTTACATCACTGGGTCGATACCTCTGCTGGTGGACTATCAGTCCCCGAGGGTATTAACAGCTCAGTAGTCAGTACTTCGTTACTGACATGATTTACCTCTTTTTGTTGTAAGAAAACAGAAAATATTGAAATTTTGGTTACATATTATTACAAATTAACCAAATATTGTATACGATGTTTATAGACTCATATATGACGATGCCAACAATGGTTATGTTAACTGGGCCTCAAATATACGTGATATTTTATATGATCTTGGGTTAAATTATGTATGGTTAAATCAAGATGCTAGCACAATCTGTATAGATGATATTAAGACTCGCAGACCTGCAGAATTGGTCAACAACTGTCCAAATTTGTAATAAACTTTGTTTTTAAAGTAGATTGAAATTTACGTTTTGTATTGAAAAATATCTTACTTATAACAATAATGTTTGTCTGTTAACAAAGTTGCGTAGTGGAACATTAAAGTTAAATGTTGAAGTTGGTTGTTACAATAATATATTGAGAGAAAATCGTTTATATAGATGTTGTAAAATGTGTGTTATTGGAGATGAATATCATTTTGTTCTAGTTTGTCCAGCTTACAGATCTTTGCGAACACAACTTTTACCATAGTATTAATGTTCTTGGCCTAATACTCGTAAACTTTTGTATTTTTTTACGCGTCTAGTAAGTCTCTCACTATCAAATTGTGTAAATATATAAAAACTGCATGGAATATTAGTTCTCATATAGGGTCATAACTTTACATTTGTCAAAATATTTAACTATTGTACTCTGCAGTGTATCCATGTTTTATACTATGTAATATATGTTGTTAATTTTGCCATAGCATGTTTATGCTTTTGCAATAAAGATTCATTCATTCATTCATGATTTATAACAAACCTTTCTAAAATTGTCAGTTTATAAATTTTGAAATTATTAAGAGTGGTTTCAACTCCCTACGGCAAAGTTGACCTTAGATGAATTTGGCTATTTTTTAGGTTCTTTTTGGTCATATAGCTCTTCAACTGTTTCGGTTTTCATAGTGGAGTGACAAATCAAGAAAAAGTCGCTTATTTAAAGAGTTTAATGGACCGAAATACCTCACGGCTGAAAATTCACATGAAGATAGAGTAAACATTATACTTTCATTTTAGCCCTGTCGTAGAGTTTTCCCACGGTGCAGTTTTTTGTAAAATCGCGATAAAGTGTGACTTTCCGATTTTTTTATTTTTCATTTTCAAACTCGGGAACGCTTATAATAAATTCCCGAATGAATAAACCACCAAACAGTTGTTATCAAATGAAACAGTTATGTATCAGTTTTTATTCAACATCAAACTTTAATATCACATGAACATATGAATTGAGTAAATTGGACGATTTTCAAAATGTATGTGACATTTTTTTCAATCTTACCGTCTGTCAAAGTATATTACTTTTCTTATATATATCACCAGTAGTCAATTTGCCCAAAAAATAGTTGAACAACCAATATGAAAGAAGTTTTGATATATAAAAGTTTGAGAAAGCATACAAATTTACTTTTACGGGCCTTTTTATAATACTCATTATATAGCAGTTTTACTATTCAATTTTCACCTCAATAAGTCTTGTTGCGCTCCCTTTTCCTATTTTCCATTGACCTATGATTTGCTGTGTTTTTACAAAGAATTAAACTGTGTATTTTCTTTATTTTCGTATTTAAGAATATAGATTTTTATCAATGCTTGTGTCTAGATTTTTGACTTAGTACAGATTTTAGTAGATTTCAGGTTTAGTAACTTTTGAAGTGTTTTATTTTCTTGTTGAGTTTTTCGAATAGACTAATTTTAGACCACATTGGTACACCGCCGAAAAAAAAACGGAAAATAATTGACATGAGTCCTGTTAAATTTGCTCACTAAATGCCGAAAATGAGTAGACTCAAGAGTAATTGAGAATAATGCGTTATTTGCCAAATTTCTGCAAACGAATACAACAGAAGAAGGGTAAAATACTCTTTTAGATGTAATAGATGTGAGACAGGGTACTGTTTATCGCCGCCTTTATGATGAATTTGATTCAACCAAAAAAATAAAGTATCATAGGTCGTGTTATAAAGCCTATCCAAGTAGAAAAAAAAATGGAAATGTTTCAATTAGGGAAAGACCAATTCTCAACAGCGAGTGCAAAACATTCCGTGTATGAATCAAGTTGCGTTAAAAGACGCTCTATGGCATTACCATTACAGTGGTCTAAATGTTTATTCTGTAGACAAAACTCATACAAGCGAGATAAGCAATTAAAGCGAGTCTATTGAAAGTGCCGATAATATCTTAAATGCCACAAAAGACAAGTCTGACTATCCAATGGTAAGTTTACTTTCTATAGATAACTTCAAGGACAAGCGCGGCACTGTATCGTTCAGCATGCATTGCTAACTACATGCTGAACTGGAAAAAGGAACTTGGTTATGATGCTTCAAATTAGTCGGAGCATGACGTTGCTTTCCAAAACCAAACAGAAAGTCTACACGATGATATGTTTGTGAAAAAGAAAGCATTTTCGTTGTCGCATTTACTAGATACATATTGTTCCTTTCTTCCACAAGAAATGAGAAGTAAATATACAACTGCTCAACTGCAACACAAACCAGAAATAACTACGGTGATAACATTGTTGTTCAGACTCAAAGAGGACAGGGTAGATCCAATATGATTTTCAGACGCTTGATTAGTGTTTCTGAGGCTATAGTATTCGTGCTGCCAGTTGTTTAAAAGCGGAATTAAAATATTCAGAGATGGAAACAAGTTTTGTAAATGATTCCATACATCAGGAAGATCAGACCCTTCATGATGCGTCAACAATTTTGAGAAGCAGTTTACGATCGCTCAAAATTTCAAATGAATATTATCCATCTCCTTCAGAAGTTTTTATCCCTACAGCTTTACAATTTATACCTACATCTTTGATAAATTTTCTTGACAGGTTAACTTCTATTTCGTGACAAATAGATGACAATTGTTTTCTTATGTTTTCACTCTTCCAGCTGCTCACACTCTAACGGGATGCGACACGACGTCTTCTTTCTTCGGAATTGGCAAAAAGACAGTATATAAGGCGTTGAAACAAAACCCGTTCAGATATCAAAGTTTGACAAATCTAGCTGGTTCTGATATTGAAACATCTATTGCAGTGGGAAGACAATTAATCGCTGATCTATATGATCCCAAAGGCAAAACTCAATCAATACAAGATGATCTTAATAAATTGAGAGTGAAGTCAACGCTATCTAAGGATGCTTCTTTAGTGAGACTACCTCCTTCAGAGGCATCATTCAGAGAACACATTTTTAGAGTTTCACTACAAGTGTTAGTCTGGATGAATGCTCATATCGCTAATACACCACTTAGATAACCTCTGGAATATGGATGGACAATGGGGAATAGCTCCATAAATCAAGTATATTTTGAAGGGCCAATGTCTTCTGATGTTTTACAGGACCTTGTTTGCACATGCAAAGGCAAAACTATTTGTAGCAAATCGTGTGTATGCTATGAACAAAACTTGGCATGCACAAGCATTTGTGGTTGGCAGGGCAGTGATGATTGTAGAAACCAGCTTATTCATCAGACTGTTTTAGAATATTGCAACGATAAGGATGATGAATAAGTGTTAATCTTAATGTCCAATAAGTCATGTGTTTGCTGCAAGTGGCTTTTTTTACTTGACGTGTATAGGGGGGTTTTCTCTCTCTCTTAACAAAAAAATAATAAAAAATGATTTTTCCGACCTTGACTGGTTGGTGGGCTTGTAAACCGATTGAAGACATTGTCGAATATTTTGAAAGTATAACATGACATCAAATCGATACTTTTTTGTCTTAGTTTTCCGTTACCACTTCAAATGGACGTGCATATTGATGTCAAGTGTTACAGAAATATACACACACAAATATCTTAATTATTATCATAATCTCTGTGAATCGTGTTTGTTTGATATATATCGTGCTTTAAAATCGTTTTAGGTCAAGAATATGCTCTCTATTCCACTGTTTGTGTTGATTTATAAAAAGGGGGACACACATTTTCAATATGATATTGCTCTCGTACTGATTGACCTATTAACATAAAATAAAATGCATATACTATCGTGTTCATGCTGAAATTTATGCATCAAGACTATTTTTTATAGTTCCAACATTCTTTTGGGTTTAAAAAAATAATAATGAATTTCATAATTTTTTCATTGAATCATGGACCGGTTGTTAACTATACTGTACTTATTTCTCCTTTGTTCTTTATGCCATGTTAACAAAACTTTCCCAAAAATATTTTTATGTGTTGTCATATATTTTTACACAGCTAAATAGTAAATATAAATGTTTTTTGTCGATAATTTCTGTAGATAAAGATATTTTTTATTATTTTCTTCCATGTTGGATGCGGGGGTATTTATCACAAATCTGTCAATCTGGCAGAAATATGACAAGCTGAATTTGTGCAACACTCCCAGAGCATGAATTCATATAATATTTTCTCATTTATCATGAGGGACTACCGAGAAATTGTCCAAAAATTGCGATTTTTAAAAATCCCCCTTTTGACCTTTGACCACAGTTTTCAAAAATCTGCACCACTTTGGCACTCTACGACATGCCTTAATCAAAGGGTATTATATTTATCTTCAAAAGAAGACCAAAATTAGCCGTGAGGTATTTCGGTCCATTAAATTTTTAAATTTACCTTACTTGTCACCGTACTATCATACATCCTTGGCTTTCAAATATTCGGCTTTTGGCGTTCTTGATGTATAAAGATTTATCCCTGTCTGTTACATGTGGTAGCACGTTAAATGAATCAGGGGATTGACTAGACGAACTTGTGTTCTTCTTTGTTAAAGTTATGCATTGCATTATTACATTTATTCTAACTTTGCGGATAGTGTTGTCTCCGTTTACGGTTTGTTTTTTATAGTAGGAGTTGTTTCATAATAATTTCTTAATTTGTCAACGAAGAATTTACGAAAAGTTTGTCAAGTTGATCATACATTTATTGTTATATTTGATCGGTATTAGTCTTAGATCTTTTTTTTTCTTATCATACATGTTTTTCATTGATTTTTTGTTCTACCATGTCGCAAGTATTTATTTTTTATATTATGCTATGATACACAAGAAACCTTACCACCAGTGAGCAGTTGTAAAAGCCTGTTCGTCACCACAAATATAACTGTTACCACCAGATATACCAATGCCTTTCTTGTACCCTTCTGTTACACCTAACATGGCTAGCATTACAGCTACAACTTTCATTATTCTCATTTCTGTGTTTAAAAGCAAGCCTTTGACAAATATATAAGATTTCGAAATATAAGCAACAATATAGAAATATGTAGTACATGATATCAGTTTATCTGACATTACACGTGTTTTGTTTTTACAGAAAATTTATCTTATAATCAAAGATCTATAAAAAATAAAAGAGACAGCGTTGGTTAGTTCCTCCTCATACAGATACCAGCATATGTTCCAATCATATTCGCGCAGCAATAAATTGGATATGCATAAGTCTTTCGACTGCTTTGTAAACAGAGTTAAACTTTTGATAGACACCCTGCTCGAACCCACATTTAAAAAATATAGATCCATTGTATAAAAACTGTGAAGCGTTATAAACATTTTGTTCTAGATGAGATATTGGTGTATCAAAGGACGATGAATTATACAATGATAATATAAATTATGAAATGATATATAATTAGAACATAGATAAAAGAAATGTAATCTAATTGCATTCCTCATCTGAAAGTATACAAAATCATTAAACAATCGATGAATTCTAAAAATTGTACATCGCCCTACCTTATTCGTACACGAACAGACAGTATAGCGATATAATAAGACTTAGATGAAGTATATCTTGAATCTATGTATACGTCAACCCAAATTTAGTATACGTGACATATAAGACCACGAGTTCATTTATTGGTATTATATGACATTTAATACTGACAAATATTAAGAACACTAGTAAATATTTAAAAGAGTTCTAACTTATACGATGTTTCTATTTTTCTCTCCTAATTTTTTATTCGAAAATTAAATTGTGCACCTCCTATTTTGCAAAAACAGTAAATTCGTGTAGGAAATTGTATGGCAACTTGTTTCGACAAAATGTCAGCGTAAAATTTCAAAAGATATTCTTATTCCAATGTGTACTTGTTGTGTAGTTGCCTTAACGTTCTGACTTGTTCCTTCGTTAATACGAAGCCGAATTTATATTACAAAAAATAAAAGACAAGAACAAGAAAAAATAAGCAAATGCATTCGATTTAATTAACAGAGTTACTGATAGTGACCTTTCACTCAATAATTCTTTTAAATAAATAGCTTGCATCTCATATATTCTAAAGAAGTCCAAGTTCCGATTTGTATTGTTGACATCACAATTGGTTAATTATTGAAGTCTCAGCTTCTAAACTTACTAAAGATATTTTCAGTCTGTCATTGATCTTAGTGTATTCCACTTGGTAGTACTAGTATTACAAGTTCCTTCATGTTCTTAAATTTGGCACTTGCTACAAATTACGACTTTGAAATCATATATATGACGGGTGATGCATACAAAATAGACAATGAACCAGTCAACACATTTCGTTTAACGGTTTGGATTGCTTTACTCTACAGTAAATCGTATAAATTAAAAATAAAGAAGATATATTGTATACTCAGGTGCCTCCAACGCACCAAATTTCTAGTGTTATACCCATTTTCTAGCACTGGGTTGATACTGCTGCTGGTAGGTTGACTTCTAGTCCCGGAAGGTATCATAAAATCAGAAGTCGGTGCTTCTTTATCGACATGATTAATATAATACCTTCTGAAATTCTCTCGTTGATTATTACTAAGAAACTAAGCTTCAAACTCCACCTTATATTGTTTTGGCTTTTCTTTTTATGCCCATTCTGGTCATATAGCTTCTTGCGTATTCAAGTACATATGCACCCTTGGTTTTAATATTTTGGGGATTGGGTGTTCTTGATGAAGCTAAATCAAGAATGGCGCTTCAGACACCAACTTCATATACATGTTGCTTTGTTTTAATTTTCCCAGCACTGGTTCGATGTTGTTGCTAGTGTACTACTAGTTTTTCTTTTTATGTCCATTCTGCTCATACAATTTCTTGCGTGTTCAAGTACTTATGCACCCTTGGCTTTAATATTTTGGGGTTTGAGTGTTCTTGATGAAGCTAAATCAAGAAAAGAGCTTCAGATACACCATCTCCATAAACATGTAGCTTTATTTTAATTTTTACAGCACTGGTTCAATATTGTTGCTAGTGTATTACAAGTCCACGAGGTGATTCAAAACATAGCTTTCTTAAAATCCCCCTTTAATCAATTTAGAAATTGTTAAGAAATTCCATCAGGCAAAATTTTCCTTCGCGGATTTGACTATTCATTGCATGTCCCTTTCAGTCATACATGCCCTCAAGTAATCAAGTACTGATACATCCTTGGCTTTAATACCTTTTTGGATGACCGTTCCTTATAAAGGTTAATGCAAAAAAGCTATTCTTTGTTTTATTCTCCCTGAGATGCTTCATAGGAATCAACATTAAAAAAATTTCAAACAAGCCTCATTTTCGTTTTGTTTCCCTTATCCATATCTTCAAAAAACGCTTTGCAGTAATATGCATTCTCAATACCTTTGTTTCTTATAAACATATATTTCCAGGGTCATATCATTGATATGTTATAAACATATTTCCAGGGTCATATCATTGATATGTTATAAACATATTTCCAGGGTCATATCATTGATATGTTATAAACATATTTCCAGGGTCATATCATTGACATGTTCATTTTTCGGTAAATTTACTGTTTATAAAGTGTTGAATATTGGCAACATTAAGGTTGTCTAACCCAAGGTATAGATTGACTTAGCCTTATTTGGCACAACCTTTTTGAACGCTATTAAACTTCGTATTTGATTTGGCATTCCGTCTGTTTTGATTTGAGCACCACTGATGAATCTAATGTAGAAGAAACGCGCGTCTGACGTAAAATTATACGCCTGGTATCTTTGATCTTGGTTTTTATATTACTAGTTATAACCTGCCATCAAATCGTCAATAAGTGGAAATATCTAAACTTGTGAATGTTTTAATAAAAATTTGTTTATTTAACAAACTAATCATCAATGAATGAAATTGTTATAATAGTGTCCAAGAGTTGTAAGCGTTGGAGAATGTTGATGTAACAGACTTGCAGATGATGTCACAAAGCCATCTCCCGGCCATCTACTAACAAACCAAGCGTATCGAAAAACAAATGGCGCTGCTTCCAATCGAGGTAGTATTTCCTTCATGAATTGCAACTGTACATTAACAGAATGGGTTTTCATACAGGCAAATTCTGTGAGCCATATTGGTTTATGGAATCGATCCCATATCTGTTTCAAAAACGACATAATTTGATCAGCATTGCACCAATAAGCATGTGTAGCAATGTGGTCTACTTTACAACCAGTGCAATTGCGAAAGAATTCATCTAGCCATCCAATAGTATCGTATTGACAATGTCCACAAGGTGCAGCTGCAGGGCTCACCAAAACCTTGCCATGGGCTTTATTTTGAATAGCTTTCCAGTGTTTTGAAGCAGTATATGGGGTCATGTTAACCTGTTCTGGATGATTCGGCTCATTAAAGCCTAAAATATAGTGGATGTCGTCTGTAAGATTGAACTTTGTGTTAGCCCATTGTCCATGGCCCCAAACTAAAGGAACATATCCAGGCTTTGGTTTATTTGTGCAGTTCTTTAACCGATGTTCTATGGGCTTGATACGCCAATCATACCTGAAAAAATAATTGGGTTATAGCATTTGTGCTGTATGAAAATATATAACATTAGTAATGAGTAGTAGAAGAAGCATGAACACTAGCATTTAAAATAAAGGTAGCACCAAGAAACGTTATTTTTGTAGTTGTTTGATTTGATCGGTTTTGTATTCTGTTCTTGCATCTTGGTCATTTTTATACACATTTTTTCTAAGATGTCATTATTGCTTTTTATATTTAAAATGATATTCTATGATATGCAAGAAACTTTACCACCAGTGAGCAGTTGTAAATGCCTGTTCGTCACCACAGATATACGTGTCAGCACCAGCTATACCAATTCCTTTCTTGTTGGATCCGTCGGTTACACCTAACATGGCAAGCATTACAGCTACAACTATTATTCTTCTCATTTCTGTGTTTAAAGATAAGCCTTTTACATATATGTAAAAAATATCGAAAAACGTAACAATACGAAAATATGTAGTATATGTTATCAGCTTATCTTACATTTCATCAACAACAATTATTTCACTCATTTCTATCTATAAAAAGTAAGCCTTTTACAGATATGTACGAAATTGAAAATTTAGGAAAAATATAAAAAGATGTAGCTCCAGTTATCATTTTATCTGACATAACGTTTGCTTTCGGTGGACAGGGGATCTTAGATCTATAAGAAATAAAGAAAGACAATATTGAGCATTTCCTTCCTATGCAAGAAAATGCACCTGTTTCTTGCAATTATGCATGATCGCCAACAAATGATACGATACGCTCTAGTCTTAGAGGTACTTCAGGGGAAGGCTTTATTTTATTATGATACCGGGTTCCATTTTCAATCCCACTCTTCGTTTGAATAAATCAGATGTTAACTGTAGTATGTTGCGGGAGAGGTATGGGTGAATCAAAAAAATGATTGATTATAAAATTATAATATGATATGAAAGGATAAAATGACCACAGATAAAAACATACATACTCTTATTTGCGTTATTCATCTGAAAGTATACAAATTTTGAAATAATTGATGCATTCTAAATATGTTATGTTGTCCTACCTTACTCGTAATGTTAATGGCAGATTATAGCTCTATAATAAGTATTCGTAGAAAAGTGTTCTTAAAATTATAAATGGATCTATTGTTCAGCAAGTGTCAAACTAAATTTAGATCGCAACAGATAGACATGCAGATAAGACTGTGAGTTCATTTACTAATATTATGTATCGTATATAGACCTTAATACTGAAAAGTATTTCAAATATTAAATACTAGTATATCGGATTAAGATTTCTTTTTTGAATGATATTACTCTCTCTCTCTCTCTCCTTTGTCCTTATTTGAAAAAAATATGGCAAAAATCAGGTTCCTTCACGTGACAAAATTTTGGAAATATGTGATTTCAATAGACATTCGTATTCAAATGGGTACTTAATGTACATGTTTCTCGGCTTATCAACGTGTTCTTTGCATAGTTCATGTACTAGTTAATTAGAAGCAACAGTAGTTTACCAATGTTCAAATCTTATAAAAAGTAAAATAAAAAAAATACCGAACACCATGGAAAATTCAATACGGAAAGTCCTTTATCAAATGGCAAAATAACAAGCTCAAACACATCACACGAGTGGAAAACAACTGTCATATTCCTGACTTGGAGGAATAGTAACAACGAAAGGTGGCTGTGACAATGACATGGACAACAGGTTGAAGAAAGCTAAATGCCAATTTAGCAGGCTAAGAAAAATATGGAGATCATCGTTACTGTCATTTAAAACAAAGGTCAGTTTATTTAACAGCTTAGTCACATCAGTCCTAATATATGGATGTGAAACCTGGAAAACAACCGAACAAGACAAGAAGAAATTGAACACCTTCCAAAACTGATGTTTAAGACAGATACTGAAAATAAGATGGCCCGATACTATATCCAACGAAAACCTCCACATAAAAGCTGGAACAAAGAAGCTAAGTGATGATATAATAGAACGGCGATGGAGATGGATTGGCCATGTACTAAGGATGGATACCAACAGAATATGCTCAGTTGCACTGACATGGAAACCTGAGGGAAAGAGGAATGTTGGACGTCCCAAAACCACCTGGAGACGGACTGTAGAGACTGAAAGAACATCACTTGGATGGAACAGCTGGGCTACAGCAAGAACAGCAGCTAAAGACCGTGTAAAATGGAAAAAATGTATCAGGGCCTTAAATGCCGACTTGGTACAGGCAAATCAACTGAGAAAATGTACAAATCAAAGTAAAAAATAAAGTAGTGAATCGCATAAACAACAGAATGAGATAGACTGGGTGAGTCGATATGGTGAGCCTCTCCTGAATCCATGCATCACCCGGCATGTGAATCCACACTCAGACATACAACAGTTATGATATGTTAATATATAAGACAGCGAAAGCATGTCACAAGTGGGCTGAGACAGAGACAAAACCAATTCGTGATGATGATCGTAAAACTTAAGTAGTGTCTATTTAAGTCGTTCTTTGATTGGTGTTTTTTTTTTTATCAAGAGCATACCCCTGTTAGTGCAGTTTATATAATTTGAATCTGCACGAGCGTAAAGTTTCAATTGAAATAGGTAGTCCCCATAGGAAGAAACAGAGGGTATGTGATTACTGAGAAGTTGAAATTGGAAAGCTGAAACAATCGCGCTTGTCATAAATTCTAGTTTGAAGTCGTCCATCTGTGACAATATCAAGGAAAAGATCAAGATATGAAGACGACCTTAAAAAATCAAGATATGAAGCAGACCTAAAAGATCAAGATATGAAGTAGACCTAAGTAAAAAAAAATTTTAAACAGTTTTGTAAACAAAATGTATTGTCAAAAATGTAATGATGGTCAAATGATTCAGTTGTTAAGAAAACAAGCAATCAAAGGTGGATTGCTACTTGTCTGGCTTCATTGTGCTAAGAAATACAATACTTTGTATTAATCATAGCAAGCAACTACCGATCAATCATATGTCTTATTGAAGTTCAAATCAAGGTGATTTCAGAGAAGTTTGAAATTGATGCCTGACATGTTTGCTTTTCGGGGCTTTGATTAGAGGGCCACTCAGCTTTGTCAAAAGTCTATCGAACAAAATTTTAAGCCTGGTATCTCTGATGACTTTTCACTTACAAATGTATACACCCTCACATACATAGATACTGCAGCCTGAAATTCACAATAAACAACGAAAATTATAATGCAATACGGTTAGTAACGGTTATTTTTCAAGGCCACATGTCAGGGTTTAAAGTTCCCGACTGACGGTCTGAACTAGAGAAGGCATGTGAAGACGTCATGTTATGTATGATTTAATTGTGTTTTCTTTCCATCGCATTGGTGTTAACAGTTTTGTATTTGAAAATTTGATGCGCGACTTCTTTTTCCAAATGTTCTAAAACGATACTGTTAATTACCTAATACTATATTTTATTAGGACTTCCCAAGTCGTACTGTTGCCATCACGAATGGGTAAATATTTTAGAATATTTGTAATTTTAATATCAAAATGTACTAGAAATTTCATTCTTCATAGAATCCATAATTTTAACCGATATCATAACCACTTTTTTCGTGTTACTCACCTCGTTTAACTCTGTTTGGAGTTCAAGGGATACTGATGGTCTTACTCTATTTGTCAGTTTGAATTCTTATTGTAATCATTTTTCAAACATTTGAATTAGGCAAAGCACATTTAGTATCTGACACATCATGAAAATTGGAATAAGGGAAAGCACACTTCGTATCTGACACACCATGAAAACTAGAATTAGGCAAAGCACACTTAGTATCTGACACATCATGAAAATTGGAATTAGGTAAAGCACATTTAGTATCTGACACATCATGAAAATTGGAATAAGGTAAAGCACATTTAGTATCTGACACATCATGAAAATTGAAATTAGGCAAAGCACACTTCGTATCTGACACACCATGAAAACAAGAATTAGGCAAAGCATACTTAGTATCTGACACATCATGAAAATTGAAATTAGGCAAGGCACATTTCGTATCTGACACACCATGAAAACAAGAATTAGGCAAAGCACATTTAGTATCTGACACATCATGAAAATTGGAATTAGGCAAAGCACACTTCGTATCTGACACACCATGAAAACAAGAATTAGGCAAAGCACACTTCGTATCTGACACATCATGAAAATTGGAATTAGGCAAGGCACATTTAGTATCTGACACATCATGAAAATTGGAATTAGGCAAAGCACATTTAGTATCTGACACATCATGAAAATTGGAATTAGGCAAAGCACTTTTAGTATCTGACACATCATGGAAATTGGAAAAAGGCAAAGCACATTTAGTATCTGACACATCGTGAAAATTGGAATTAGGCAAAGCACATTTAGTATCTGACACATCATGAAAATTGGAATTAGGCAAAGCACATTTAGTATCTGACGCATCATGAAAATTGGAATTAGGCAAAGCTCATTAAGTATCTGACACATCATGAAAATTGGAATTAGGCAAAGCACATTTAGTATCTGATACATCATGAAAATTGGAATTAGGGAAAGCACATTTAGTATCTGACACCACATGAAAATTGGAATTAGGCAAAGCACATTCAGTATCTGTCACATCATGGAAATTGGAATAAGGCAAAGCACATTTAGTATCTGACACATCATTAAAACTAGGATGCTTTAGAAATGAAGGCAATCCGGATTTTATTACATATAGTACTGTCATTTAAACTGTTTACAAAACTTTGAATTTTTCGAAATATTTAGGATTTTCTACTCCTGGAATAGATAACCTTAGCTGTATTTGGCAAAAATTTTAGGAATTTTGGGTCCTCAATGCTCTTCAAGTTCGTATTTTATTTTGACCTGTTTAACTTGCTTGATTCGAGGATCACTGATGAGTCTGTTGTACATGAAACGCGCGTCTGAAATCCTGATACTATGATAAGCTTATTTATAAGCAATGAAGCTTCTGAACGGCAAATGTGAAATCCTCAATATTGAACTAGAACTCAATTTTGTCACTGGTCACAACATATTAAAGTAGTTGGAAGTATAGTTCTAAACTTATTGCACAGAAACAATATAAAATATCATTTCCCAATCAATCAAGGACCGTAACTTCTAAACGGCATTGTATCATCCGTAACAACATATTTAAAATTTAAAAGCATTGGTTGAACTGTTCTTATGTTAATGCACGGAAACAACAGAAAAGTGTCATTTGTCAATCAATCAAGAATCAAAATTCCAGACCTGCAACAGTGAAATTTGTCCATATCGAAATTACCTCTCTTTTTCACCAGTAACAACAAACCATTGGTTGACGGTTCATTATAAGTATTTCACGAAAACAACTTGTGTTGTACACCCGCCCGCTATATAACCTCAATTGATAACGAGAATTCAGTCGGAAAATACAATTAAAAAAGAGAGGGACAACCATATTTTTGTCAACATGATAGAACTTCCTCAGCCGTACAAATATCATATCAGCAGTAGTACAGAATGAACCATACTGATAACAAACAAGTGGTCAAAGGAAAAGAGTTGGTTCTTTAAGGGGCTCATGTGCATGTTCTACAAAGGAATTGTCCATTAGATTGACAAAAATTCTGTCCGCAGTGAAAGAGGGTTTTCAGAAATACTGTGAAACTGTTTACTCACGTTGAGGTATTAACCATATGTGGATTCTGAAAAACTAGAAAGAACTTCTTGGTAATTTTAGATCTCGATCTTTCTCTGAAATTAATTCTATCACAACTTTTGATTTTTCTTCCCTGTATACCACATTCCCTATGTGAAATTGAAAAATCGTCTAAAGGAAATAATCTACAATGCTATTCAATATAAAATGGTAGCATACGCTATAAATTTGTACTTTGGGATACCATACGGCATATTTTGTTAATAGTGAACAAACAGGTAAAACATTCTACACAGAGGAACAAAAGAGGGGCGAAAGATACCAGAGGGACAGTCAAACTCATAGATCAAAAATAAACTGACAACGCCATGGCTAAAAAATAAAAAGACAAACAGACAAATAATAGTACACAAGACACAACATAGAAACCTAAAGACTAAGCAACACGAACCCTACCAAAAACTGGGGGTGATCTCAGGTGCTCCGGAAGGGTAAGCAGATCCTGCCTCACATGTGGCACCCGTGATCAGTATGCTGGAGTTTCTTATTGACAAAATATTTGTCGAATTTTGAGGTAGACTTTTTCAACAAATTGTCCGCATTCCTGTGGGAACGAACTGTGCGCCTCTCCTTGTCGATCTCTTTTTATTTTCATATTAGTAGGAGTTCCTTCAGTTACTTGTCAAAAGCAAGAAGACCAAAGAAGCCAGATCATTTAATTCTACATTCTACCTTCAGGTATATTGATGATGTTCTTTCCATTAACAATCCAAACTTTTTTGATTGGATTCCATTAAAATATCTTCCAGAAATTAAAGAAACAACAGACACGGCTTCCTCCGCCTCATTTTTACATCGCGATGACCTTGAGGTCACTCCGATGTATTGCTATCGCCTAGATTTCCATTATGTAAATTAGTTTTGGGTTTGTAACCGATCTATAAACATGATAAGTATGCGCACATAAACGAGTGCAAAATAACATTCCTTGTCATTTGATATAAATACATCTCTTCAATGAATACTGATAAAAATATTTTTGTTTACAACATAAATTAATAATGTGAAAATGTTTTGTAGTTAGATATATATATATAAGTAAAAAATCATTGATAATATCAATGCACGCGTACCGAAAAATTGTGTTAAAGCATGCGGAAGAATATCTCAAAGAACGTTTTGCGACAGGACCGGTAACTCTGTAATTGTTTTTGCGGGAAAATATGAATGCCTACTCGTATCCAATCTTAGAAAAATCGAATTTTTACAGAAAAGTGTCCACCATGCACTTGCATTGCACTATTATTAGAACAGTAGAATAGAATGATATACAAACGGATGCAAATCATATATATATGTAACTGTTATTTTAATATAATATATAACAACAAATCAGTGTATACTGATTTGTATCACTACAATATAATAGTTATTACGGTGAAGTTGAATTTCCTGTCATTTATTCATCATACTCGCACGCACTTGTCTAGAAAAAAATATATCTCTGTACATTAACCTCAGTTTCAGGTAAAGAGATATGTTGTTTTTTTTCTGAGACAAGTGCTTTTGACCATCCTCAAGAACTTGTGGTCATCCGATGTTCAGTACTTCAGTACTTTGATTAGACTTATACCTCGAATTTGACATAAGCGGTAATCTCAATACTAGAATCTATGACAAACAAGAAGATTTTAATTTTGAAATTATAAATTTTCCCCACCTTAGTACCAATATACCAACTTCACCTGCATATGGGATATACATTTCCCAACTCATTCGGTATTCAAGAGCTTGCAGCTGCTACTCAGACTTTATAAAACGTCACCATGTCTGAGCGGAAGGTTGATGAACCAGGGTTATGCCAAAGAACGTCTCGTCCTTTTTCTAAAAAAAAAATCATCGGAAGATACCAAGTCCTTGTTGATATATTTTCTGTATCAACTTCAAAAATTATACATGATGGTCTTGAAGTATAGATTATAGGTACTGACGTTGTTTATCATCTTAATTGCGTGTTATAGTGTTCTTTTATTTGTCTTTGTAAATAATTAACCTTTACTGTTTAGTCAATATTCAGTATTATTCTTTTGGCGTGGCTCTGTACTTATGCATCCCTCCATTGTGTTGTTGTGCTGTGGTCATTTTTTGTATTCTTGTCATTCATTTTTGCTTATGTGCATTGTCTATATGCCATTATGTTTTTCTTTGTGTACATATTTGTTTGTTTTATAGTGATTAAGATTATAACATATTGTTGACTGCTGTACCCCTATTTTTTGACATTTTTACCTATAACTAGTATGTCTGTTTGTTTTGTTCACACATTGTTGTCAATATAATGGAATTTTATGCAACTGTCATACAAGTGAGAGGTTTAGCTAGCTATAAAACCAGGTTTAATCCACCATTTTCTATATGAGAAAATGTCTGTACCGAGTCAGGAATATGACAGTTGTTTTCCATACATTCGATGTGTTTTAGCTTTTGATTTTGCCATTTGATAAGGGACTTTCTGATTTGAATTTCCCTAGGAGTTAGGTATTTATTTTATTTTACTTATCCTTGGTTAACCTGACCAGATTGATCAAGATGAACTGCAACTTATCGCTCACTTATGATACCCAGCTATACAAGTATAGGAAGTTGGTGAGAAATAAATATGGAAACACATCACATGCTCAAATGAAGCTCGACACAACATCCAGGAAGGTATAATTTGCAATGTCTGAGATTTCAAAATGAAACAATTCCAATGGAAGGGCAGACAGATGGGAAAGAAAGACATAGATGACCAGAGGTAATCCTGTATAACCTCCATCTCCTTCAGATCAAGCCAATAATAAAGAACTTAAGAAGGCAATTCAATTCCAATATTCTTGATTAAAATAATATCATGAATCAATTGACATAGCATTGTCAGTTATTTTTTATAGAATTACGAGTTTTTAATGTAACCTTTATATCTTCTGCCTCTTATATTTAATTGATTATCAAGATCCGAGTTTATAGACCGGGGATTGTTGGTGAAATCAATGTCAACATAATACAAATCAAACAGGATTTTTTTTAAAATTTATATAGAGTGGGTGGCGCATATTCGCCATGGACACATTTTCGCCGTTTTTGCAATTTTTTTCTGTAAATTTTGTGTGCCTTTACCCATTACTTGCATAAATAGATGCTAAACGCTGTTTGTAATGTTACAACTGTTGATATTCCTCTTTACCCCATTTCCAATGTTATTCGCACATATAAATGTTAATTCTCAACAGATTTCTTTTATATATTGACAAATGTATTTTGATTAGAAATTCATCAGTGGGAATAATTGCATAATATTGAAGTGGTTGTTTTGTTTATTGTTTGTTATAAGTGTCACAATTGTTGTCTATATGTTTTATTTTTGTTTTTTTTTTTCTATGTTTTCATGTATTTCAGCAATGATCCTTTTTGTACTGGATTTTATACTGAATAAAATAAGTTAGTTAGTTAGTCATATAAAGAAATACGCAGGTGTTTTGAACGATTTTGGCAATTATGTAAGATTTATATGGCATGCATGCGCAGTCATAAAGTAAATATTTGTTAGAAAAATCATATAGGAATGATCTCTCAAGCTAATTATTAAAATTGCAAACAATTGTTTTTATAATATACAAGGATAATGAGGATGGTCATATCATACATTTCGGCGAAGATGTGTCCCCAATGGTACAAGAACAACTTGATTTCCTCTTGAGTTTGCGTTCATTTTTAAAACATTTAACCAATGTTTTGAAGAGAATTAATTTATCAAACATTTTTTTCATATAGTAAACTTTCTGAAACCTACATAAAAAATTTCAAATATTCGAATGTAGGTCGGATGTAGATGGAAATGAACGAATTTTGCGGCGAATATGCGTCACCCACTCTACCAATAAAAAATGGTGAACAGATGAAAACCAGTAATTTTTGGGACTAATGAATTGAATGTCAATAGGTCATTTGAATGTCACTTTACTATGGCAGCAGTAATGGTATCATAAGACAGCATATGTTTTTATTGTTTTGTTGGGTTGCTGTCACTCAAACTTTTCTTATATGTATAAAAACAGACTATTGTTTAACAGCAAGAAATAACAGCATATTGTGTACATATGTTTTTTTTTATTTAATTGTATGTATTCTCCTCCATTACATACAAATAAATGAATGCTGAATAAAATGAAAACTCTTCAGGTAGAAATCTTACAACTGTTGCATTTTTCTGACCATGATATTTATTGCACATTATAAAATCAACACTGAAGATCACTGTTTTGTTTAAAGTTAAACAACAAGCAATTTAGAAAGAATATTGTTAGAACTGGTGTCTTCAAATTTATCTTACAGGCAACAAATGATCAAAAACAATAGATGAACTACACAGGCAAGCTGTCAAACAAAAGATGTTATGTTTAGCTCTACCAACAACCCTATCATATAAGAGAAACTTTTTGAAGACAACCACAAAAGTATCATGTCTTAACAATGCACATTTGTAAAATAAACTTGAATGTTTACCATTTTATGTTAAGATATATATATAATGTTATAATCACAGACATCCATGTGTAACACACTAAACTACACATCCAAATACATAAACCTAGCACTACTGATACCAGTCTATGGGGAATTCTGATTGTTATTGTCAATTGAAATAATGAATAAGTTTATATTACTGTATAATTATACCTTTGAAATGTCATGGTATTATACACACTTGTGTCCTTTCAAGTGTGTAAACTTTACTATCCTGAAGATAAACAAAGAGGACAGACTGGCAAAAAAAATGTTTGGCTTTTACAAAGTACTATTTCTTTTACAGAAATTGTGTGCAAAATTACTGTTAAAACTATAGCAACGTTACTGCTGCATGCAAACATATTAGTGACAAAGAAAATTGTTGGAAACAACTTTGTTTTATGAGGTCTACATGCACAATGAAATATGTGTAATATTTCAGTTCTAAAATCAATTATAAATAAATACACTAATCTGAATATATATAAACACACTACTCTTTATATAGAGCTTATTTCTATTTAAGTCTGGTACTGGACTTGGCATCATACATAAATTACTTTCAAATATCAATATGTTTTATAATGTGTATTTTTTTTACAATAAATAAGGCTATGTTTTGAATTTTTGGACAATGCTGAATAGTTGGTTATGAACAAGAGATACAAGTCAAAGAGTAAAACTAATGCATCAGACATGTTAAACATGACAGGAAACAATGATACCATTCTCTCTTAAACTTACTACTTGTAGTGCAAGATAACCAAGATAATTGTATTTGTTTCAAGATCTAAATGAGGATCTTCATAATGCTTAAATAACTTATGTTTTTTTTCTCCTAGTTTGCAATGTGTTTATATTAAAGGACTGGTAATGTACAGTATATCAATAGCGTTTCCGGGACTAAATCTTTAAACTTCACAGATTGAATAGCATAACAGAACATTTGACATAACTTCATAATATTAATGAAAACTACTGAAATCAGGTTCCATTTCATATACGATAACTACTATAATCCTTGATGCAAGAAAATATTTTCAAGAATGATGTTTTATATTATAGCCTATATATGAGGTCCATACGAGAATATATCAAACTGAAAGAAGTATATTGACTAAAAACAAGGTCAATTTACTTAATAAGGTCAATATATCCTTGTATTAACCTGAAAAAAGACCACAATTGTTATATTACTATTGTCAATACGCCAGAAATAGAGCAGAAATTCACTTGATTGGCGGTTTCCATAGCGTCACAAAGTATTGAGATTTTATGATTTCTATATTTAGATATACACAAAAAAAAACTGTTCAATATCTCTTTTTCTATCGTTTGAGTCTACCTTTGAAAATACAGTTAAACATTTGACTCTTTCTGAATAAATCAAATTAGTTAGAATAAACAAAGTAATAATATATACATATATAAACGCAAAACAAAAAGTTTCATGCAAGTATACAATTCTTTCATTTGTTTTTACTTCTTCTATAAATTTAAGTTTACTATAAAGACCAACAGCATATTGCTTTAGTTCTTCGTAAAAGATATTCAAATGATGACTAGAAATTCTAATAAAATATATTATAACAAACCTACCATTAAATTACAGAAAAAAACGCATACATTTTACTGAAAGTCGACATAGAATTTATTTATCACTGTTATGCATATGCTTTACATCATCTGTTTATATAAATTAGACAATAAACAACACAATTTCATTATATCATCTACCTAGAATCTTCTTAAATCACACCCCACAAAAAATACCCTTAGAACTATCAAACAATTGATTTTATTTTGAGACAGAATTGAAATATTTACATAGCATGACACTATAATGTGTTTAGTTTAATATGTTTCCAAATATATATATTAATAACAAGACCATACTGTAAAGTGGAAATTTTTCGTGTGGGGTTTATTTCTGCATTTGAGATAATTACTCGTAAATATCACCTCTCTGAAATTTTACCTTTATAAAGTTCAGAAACAGGTTTGAAAAACATGAAAACTAAAATTTCATGACCTGGTATAGCACTAGAAATAGCAAAATTAAAACTCTTCAAATATATACCACTTTACAGTATGTCATGAAATAAATCACAGCTAGAACCTCTCGTTATACTGTACATACAAAAAGGTTCTGACGGCACACTGGCCTTTGACCTCTATTTTCTGGGAATGTATAATAAGATGACTAATTTTACAGTAAATCTTATAATTGTGTGCTTTGATCTGGATGGGCAGCTGCCCCTGCGGACTTTTGTGTGTCTCTTGGATAATATTTTGCCAAAGTTGACTGAGGGATACGTTTTAACATTTCTTTTGGGAAAATACGCAACAATTGCCATCCAATATCTAGAGATTCAAAAATTGTTCTGTTTTCGTAATGACCTGCAATGACAAAAAAAGTTAAATGTATTCTTCGTATAACCTTGTGTATTGTTACAAATTCCCAAATTTAGTTCTTCTATAATTCCATACATACCTTGTCTTTTTCTATACATTACAAAATAAGATTTACAGAAACAGTTTACTCTCAACTGTAATTTATTGATGATTGCAAATAACAAATTCTGATTTGTTTCAAACCTTATAAACTATAGCTGTTTTGCATGATAAAACTTCCACCATAAAATTACAAACTTTCTAGTGACAAGATAATGTAATTTCTCTAATTCTTCGTCAATTTATCCCTTTCTGAACCCATTGTATAAAAAAAATTTAATCAACGTGTGGTTTGTTTGATCTCAGTTCTTCATTGGCTAAAATCCGATTATGACGTCGAATTTTCTTGCTTTCCTCTGCATTTCCTATTGTGACGGCATGAAAAAAGGCGACCATGCCTGATGACGTCACATAGAAAGAACACATCTTTTTGCAGATCATTCGAAAAGAAGGAATAAATTTGCCTGCGTATTGTTTGAAAATCATTAGAGAAACAGATTCCACCACCAAATCTCGTGTAATACGATATTTATCCACTCTCGACAGTTAAATTTTAAATATTTAAAACGCTCGGCGAGCCTCGCGTTTTAAATTTGAAAATTTAACTGTCTCGAGTGGATAAATATCGTATCACACTCGATGCAGTGGTAGAATCTATATATATACTTGATTTACAGGATAAATATAGTACTAAAAAAGACTCTGTTGATTACATTAACATCATTTAGACTCTGTGGGATTTTTGGCAATGATACCACATCTCCTTTTTTAAATACTTACATCAAACAGCATTTACACTCAAGTGAACAATAAAAATTGGAAAAAAAACAACATAAAAACCTAACAATTCTATGATTCCCTTTGTTACCTCCCTTACCAAATTCAATCCAAGTCAATACAAAGACATATTCAAACTCCTTTTGTGCTTATTCATCCATTATGATGGATAATAAAAATCTTGTCAGAATTGTTGTGTTTCATGAAGAAATTAACAAATCTCTCCCTGTTGAGATTTGTATTACCTCCAGGAAATATAATAGAGCAAGACTATATTTTCACATTTAATATGGTGTGAGAAGTGAACAAAAAATCAGGAAAGTTTCAAAAGTCCTATTGTGTAAAGTCAATATGTTATACAGCACTTACCCTGTGATATAAAATTCTTTTCAAATTTGGTTAAAAATTCTAAATACAACAAATCTTCTGGTGTTAAAGCCTCCTCTCCTATTACAGCCTTCATAGCTTGTACATCTTTACCAATAGCATAACAAGCATACTGAAAATGATTAATATAAATACAGATGACTAAAAATGTTGATTATTTCACACATTTATTAATGGGATTTTTGAAGAATGGACTAAAATGTGAGATTAATTATTGCTGTTGAAAGAAAAATGTGCATACAGATAAACGTATGAGATATGGAATGCGAGTTCTTATTATTGCGATACTCACACAATTACATTGTTCGCAAGAATATAAACCTAACAATAATTTCTGAATTTACAATACCACGAATCAAAGCAAGTAACTGTCCATATTTTTAATTTTAACATTTTCAGAGACCAACTTACAAACCCCAAAAACATTTGTAAGACAAATGCACAAGGCATGATATAAAAACTGTGTATACCTTCTACAAATGGTTCTATGTGATGCTGATGAGACGAAAATAGATATTTCTGTTACTTTCCTTTTCAAACTGCATAAAAACCCCATTAGGCAGAAATGAAATGCGACACTTCTGACAGAAAAAAACTTTTATTTGAGGCCCAATCTTTTATAACTGGTAGGCCTGTAGTTTAAACAGTTACTTACCAATTGATTAGATACATCAGAGTGATCTTCCCTTGTCATGCCTTCTCCAATAGCTGACTTCATTAATCTAGATAGTGATGGTAATACATTGATTGGTGGATAGATCTGAAATGGTATACATTAGTTTGGGGTTTTCATTATAAGTTTAAAACATCTTTCACATGGCCATAACTAGCATTGCATTGCAGTGTGAAATAGTACATTGTTGGTATTATCATGATTATTCTTTTTGTATTTAAATCATCTTTTCCAATTAAATAATGTTAGCATCAAACTAAATAAATAAATGACCTATCAAATCATGCTGAACATTGAAAAAAATCTGTTCAGATAAATAATTGAAAAGTTTAAACATGATAAGCCCCAAAACAGATATACTCAATTTAAATCTTTGTTAATTTTTATTATTATCAATCTTTCCATTATTTTGAATTAAACAGACTGAATCTGAATACTGTTGATTCATTTAATTTCATGGATATGATATTTTGAGGATTGGGGAAACATTGTATTTTAGAGGATATTTAATTTTGTTGTTTTGCTAAAGTCTGCATACAAACCTATAGTTAATGTGTACTTCATTGAACATTTAAATTAGTGGTTTACCTATACCTATCAAATCCATGACGATTGGTGTCTAACCAATAATAATCTACAGTATGTATTAACAAGAGACAACAAACCTGTCTATTGTGTAACTGTCTGTCTACGTAGATCTGACCTTCTGTGATATAACCAGTTAAATCAGGAATTGGATGGGTAATATCTGTACACAAATAAATAGTAAACAATTAGTGACATACCACAAATCTGTACACAAATAAATAGTAAACAATGAGTGCCATACCACAAATCTGTACACAAATAAAGAGTAAACAATTGGTGCCATACCACAAATCTGTACACAAATAAATAGTAAACAATTGGTGCCATACCACAAATCTGTACACAAATAAATAGTAAACAATTGGTGCCGTACCACAAATCTGTACACAAATAAATAGTAAACAATAAGTGCCATACCACAAATCTGTACACAAATAAATAGTCAACAATTGGTGCCATACCACAAATCTGTACACAAATAAATAGTAAACAATTGGTGCCATACCACAAATCTGTACACAAATAAATAGTAAACAATTGGTGCCATACCACAAATCTGTACACAAATAAATAGTAAACAATTGGTGCCATATCACAAATCTGTACACAAATAAATAGTAAACAATTGGTGCCGTACCACAAATCTGTACACAAATAAATAGTAAACAATTGGTGCCATACCACAAATCTGTACACAAATAAATAGTAAACAATTAGTGCCATACCATAAACTTACTTTCATTGTGGTTTGTTTGAGTTTAATTAAGTACTGGTTTTTACAAAATTTCCATTTTTTAAATTGTTCATAGGAATCTACCATGTAGTTCATTTTTTATTTAAAAGCAATTTTTAGCCATGGCGTTGTCAGTTTATTCTCGACTTATGAGTTTGAATTTACCTTTGATATCTTTCGCCTCTCTTTTAAAATAAACTGAACTATAAACTATGGTTATTATCTCTTTCGGAATGAAATACAGAATTTTTGGCCATCTATGAATGTCTGGTTTATAAATCTTGTCATTTTCTTCTATTTTTGTACAAGGAAAATTATTTGTGAAGTGTCTAAGGCTTATATTAATATTAATAAACAAGAAAATAATACTTTGTAACATTCTATTTTCATTTATAAAGATATTCTACGATTAAGTGAAGAAATTTTTTGTCAAAGTGTCAATAATAAAAAATATTCCTTCACTTCATTTCTTTTCAAAAATTGGAATGGTTGGATTTGATCTTTTCACTGATATGGAAATCACAATTTTCTGGTGGCAAATGTGTTATTTGCTTTAAGTGGCAAATATTTGATAAAAATTATCTAGGCAGTTGGTAAATGTGTAAATGGGTATGGAATCTTTATCAAGGTTTTTATATTTTTCCTTGTTTCCTTCTAATTTTATATGATTGATATTACTGGTAAACATTTGTAGGTCTCAAGTTATCTCCCTTATAATTGTAAACTATTGTAAATGAAGACTGAAAAATTACCATCGTTAGGCATAGTTAAGATAGGAATCTGTGTAATGGAACCATTACGTCCCTCAACACGACCAGCTCTTTCATAAATAGTAGCTAAATCTGTGTACATGTAACCAGGGAAACCACGACGACCTGGTACCTCTTCTCTAGCAGCTGAGACCTGTAAAATACAAATAAAATTGATACACATAAAAACAAAACAACAATATAAGAATTTGTATATTAGTTATATAGAATTTCTTTTAAAGTTACTATTTCAAGAGCGATTTTTTTATTTTTGACAGTTCAAAGATTATCAAGTATCCACATAAATTAATTTTTTGTTCTTTGATTTTTTATGAAATGAATAAACATTAAACCATTTAATTTCATTAAAGGTCAGTTCAAACTGAATGTAGAGAAACCAACCTCTCTCAAAGCATCAGCATATGAGCTCATATCTGTTAAAATAACCAAAACGTGTTTCTCACACTGGTACGCTAAAAATTCTGCTGTTGTCAAAGCAATTCTAGGAGTGATGATACGTTCAATTCTGAAAAGAGACAATATCAAGCATTGGTTATAGGCAACAGTAACAATTTCCATTGAATCATTCTGCTCTGATCCCATGATCTCTGGAAAATATTTTTTCATGAGAATTTCTGTGATAAAAAAACAAACAAGAAACAAACTGTCTCCTCTGGAATTGCATAAAACTGTCTTCAGTCCCTTTTAAAGGAAATATTTTGTTTCACCACATAAATTCTTCTTTTTCAAACATTGACAATCAAAAAAGTTTTTGTTGTCAAAACTTAACTTATATGTCAAAATATCAAAATAGCAAAGGGTTATTTTCATTTTTAAGGTTTGTGTGTGTTCGTTTTTCATAATATTAATTGTTTTATAACTTTCAAGTAGCTGTGTAATAAATAATTTACTCATTAATTAACGATGCTTTAAAATTTCATTGCAGAAATTAGAAATTATCATCAGTAATTAATTAGAAAAGTATGAGCCATATTAATGTAACAGTGAACTTATCAAATATTTTCGGAGCGAAAGGGACACATACACTACACAAACAAGTTCAAAGCACATTGTTAAAGAATACTTTCCAAGATTTTATTACCTTTTTTTAAAACAGTACAGTTATATGATATGCTGCAATTCTTTATTGTGCGGTCAATGGTTTGTTCTAATTTGAATACAGCTCTATATGTACTTACGTTGGATCATTGGCCAAGTTAAGGAAAAGACAGACATTTTCCATAGAACCATTCTCTTCAAAATCTTGTTTGAAAAATCTGGCTGTTTCCATATTGACCTGAAAAGACATTGATCAATGAAAAGGAGTTTTCTAATAGAAAAAAAATCTAATAGTGTAAAAGGTCACTTTATTTCTTATTTCTATTAAATGACATCAACATTTAAGACTGAAAATAAGCTTCACAGAATAATTCTATATTTAGATCGTCACAGTACTTGAAAGTTCAATTGGTCGTATCTCTCCTTTACCATTTTCAGCTAAAATCAAGTAAGTAAAAAAAGAAAGGAGTTTGTATTTCAGATATAATACTTACACCCATAGCTGCAAACACAATAGCAAAGTTGTCATCGTGATCATCTAATACACTTTTCCCTGGAACTTTGACAAGACCACCCTGTCTACAAATCTGTGCAGCAATCTATTAAAGCAATAATAACAAATAAACATCAAAATAATAAAAAACAACTAAAACATGTTAAAATTAGGGAAGTTTGCTGATTTAACGACTTTAAATTTTAAACTGAAAGCCAAGCTGAATGTCATAATCATTACTGTATCAAATGAAAATCTGTAATCATAAACTTGTGTTTTCCTATAACTTTCTTTGGAGTAGGAGTTGTCTTCCCTTCCCCAAGTAGAAATGCCCCAAAATAAGACAAAATAATTATATTGAACTGTATTTTTGGTTTTTTTTTCTTGATTTCTGCTCCATTGTTGAATATTCAATTATCAAAATCATTTTTTTCTTGTTTATTTAGTTATGAACAGGGTTTCCGCTGGGGGTTGCCAATTTTGCATTTTGGGAAAAAAAAGAAATATTATGGTGATTAAATACCATGAATGGCGAAAGAATTTGGCAAAAGAAATAAAACAGTTCAACTTCGTCCATCTTGTTATTTTTTATTCAGGTTTCTCGACTTTTTCCCTGATCATACAATACTCGGATTTCACCTTGAACTCGTCACGCATATCGATTTTGACATTAAATCAATAATCAGCTGATTGCATTTACAACTTCGTTAAAAATAATGGTTTCAATGTTAGCACTTCACAATCGTTTTAGCTGCGGACCTTTTTTAAGCATACAGTGTTTTTACGTCCCAACTTTTACTTTTAACAATGGTCCCGAAAAGGAAACTGTTGTTCTGAAGAAAGGGTTGGAAAGTAAGAAAAATCTCTGACTTTTACTTTGTCCTTTAACAGAAAGTTTCTAATAAACTGATTGATGATGAATCCCGTGTTCCGAGATTTCAAATTTTACAGTATCTTTTAAAAAGTGCTTTAAGAAATTTCGTTTTAATATTTCAATGTAGATTATAAAATAGATATGTAAAATTATAATAGATGAGACAATAATGCTGCAAACTGATTTTTTTGTTAGCAAGAAGGGAAACAAGTTCTTAACAAAAATATATCTATGTTACAAAAATGTACTTGGCGAGAAAAAATTTAGAGTGGTGACAAAAATATTGTTTTGGCGAAAGAGGTGGCGAAAAAAATGTTGACCCAGGGGAAACCCTGATTATGAATGATTGTACTGCTCTATTTAGAGCACCATGATTGGATTAATACAATATTTCCTGTTTCTGACATTGGCTTATGGCAATTCTAATGTTCTTAAATTTGTTTAAAAATCATCAAATATCCAATTTCAAATACATATATTTTTCTTAAAAAACTATATATTGTTGGTACATAAATTTCCATTTTAATGATGTAAAATAATAATAGGGTCACCGATTTCCTTTTAAAGGTATACATCATTCAATGTGGTGTTATAGGTGAAAAAATACTACAAAAAGTCGAAATAATCGTAGCATTGTAGGCCGTAAAACATTGATTTTTGATGTTTTTCACTTTTACCGATTAGGTAACAGAATGGCTAATACAACAAAAACTAGGTCGGTGCCCATACGATAATTTTATATTATTAAAACGTAAATGTATGTATCAACAACTATAGTTTTAGAAGAAAAATCTATGTATTTAAAATTGGAAATTTAATGATTTTATGACAAATTTAAGAACTTTTTTTGCTGATTTTATGTGCTTTCTATACAAATATTCACCAATTTTGAAAGAAATCAATCAATAATAATTCAGAAAATAAAAGACATAAATGCATTATATTTTCGATTTTCAGTTCAATTTTTTAACAACCCAAAGTTGTATGCAAATTATCAACAAAATCTGTGACAAAGCTTGACCTTAAATGCATTCTATGACATTGTTTTAATGTAGGAATATTTTTGTATTTTTTCAATTGATGAATATAATGAGCCTAACAGATGTATTAATCTTGCTTTGACATTTTCAATTTCTGTTAATTTCATGATTTTTAAGTACTACTGTATGTATTCATTATTGGGAAAAGTGCATGACAACTTTGCAAAATTTTACATAAATCTGAGACAGCCCATTTACTTTTCCTTGACCATAACATCTTACTTCATTATGAGGTAAACCAGCAGCTGAGAAGATAGGAATTTTCTGTCCTCTGGCAATACTGTTCATACCATCTATAGCTGATATACCAGTCTGGATCATTTCTTCTGGGTAAATACGAGACCAGGGATTGATAGGTTGTCCTAAAATAAATATGAGACCACAGATTGATAGGTTGTCCTAAAATAAAGACCAGGGCTTGATAGGTTGTCCTAAAATATATGTATTAAGTCTGTTTCTAAATATTCTTCATAGTTGGTGTTTACCAATAGTACTTACTTTTCATATACCCTAAGTTGTGTATTTATAAAATTTTACTTGGGAAACAGATTCACTACACTTTGGAAGTTGTTGCAGGGGGCTCAAAAATTATAATAATTGGGCTTTGACTTTTTTTTTTCTTCTTATCTTGGTAATCAGAAAAACTATTAAAAATTTAGTTTCATACAACATGTGTAGTGGCATTCTCAAATTATACTTTTATGTAAAATCTGCTATAGTGTCAAATATTCTGTAATTTTCCTTTTTCTTTTTGTTTATATCTAATAAAAGACAGTTTGTTTTTACCTTGAATATCCAAGAAGTCCTCCGCTAATACTGGTGGACCTCTATCTATAGGTTTACCTGAACCATTAAACACACGACCTGTAAAAAAAAAACATGAAATACATATACATAAGAAATGTTTGTACAATATCAAATAGCTTTATGGCTTCTATTCAGGGCTCACACTACCATGCGACTTTGGCGACAAAGTCGCTTTCCCGGCCGTCACTTCGCTTTGGCTGATCGTCAAAAGCGAAATCTAGTCGCCCTGTTGTTTACGATACTCGCTTTCAGTTGCTTTTGTCATCAGAATATTCAATTTTTACCAAGTCGATGAACAGCAATTTTTCATTTAAAAGTAAAGAAATTCAAGGACATGAAAGATTTATTTTCTTCAGAAAAGTGGTTAAAGCATTGATTTTAAAGTTGGTTGCATGTTATTTCATAAAAACAATTTTTTATCACTTCCGGTTCTTGTTACTCGATAGCGTACATCAAATCATTCTAACTTTCGGCAAAATAAGTTTGTTACTTCATTAAAACGTGATGAAATTTGCCTGAAGTAAATTTGTTATCCATGTATTGCATTAAAAACGTCATATTCCTTTCCAAATAGCGTGTCAAACATCGTTTATTTTTGTAAATTTTTCTTCGTCCGCCATTGAAATATGTGTATAAACTACTGATCGGAACCGGACCAGCTATGACCTAAATCCGGATTCTTACGATAATGACTACGGACACATGAATGGCACAGCTGACAGAGGAATATTGATCCCAAAAGGAAAAATTACGCATTCCACGCGCATTAACATACTTTTGGTTAGATCTACTTGATTAATGTATATATTACCATGGTATGTATATGCATTGTTTCAATTTATTAATTAAAATTGATCAACTCTGGGAATACTAAGTCCAAGCTTAACTGTGTTAAATTTATATATTTTTTTAATGAGAAACACTGAATTTCATAAACATGATAACAGAGTACATTTTAAATTGAATTCTAATTGATATAACAACTTTCTTTTCCTTTTTGATATAAAAAAATCTTTTTTATTATTGCTAGATATTTAACTTTTTTTCTAACTAGAGGACTAATATGATTGTGCAACTAGATATGATAAAATTAAACAACTTTGAATTTGAACTGTTACTTTTATTGTATTCCCAGGTACAAATTGAACAATATAAAAAAATAAGATACATATGGCCCTTTGTATTATAGTAAAAACCAAACAGTGTAGTGCCGCGAGCGAACAAGCACTTCTCTTTCAAATGTCACCACTTCTCCCTCTCAGTTTCAAAAAGAGAAGTCACTTCTCCCTATGATTCTGAAGTAGTGTGAGCCCTATTCTATTGTATTTTTTTTAACAACTTTGAAATTCTTATTTCATCTAATCGGCTAGGCAGAAATAAGTGTAAACATGTACTACTAAATAATTCTCTATTAAGGTTAAGCTTTCCGTATCAATATATTTCTCAGTAAAGCAACTTTGTACTCTAATGGTATCATTCTTACCCAACATGTCTTCTGATACAGGAGTTCTAAGAATATCTCCTGTAAATTCACATAATGTATGTTTGGCATCAATTCCGGAGGTTCCTTCGAATACCTACAAAATATAATAATAAGTAAGTAAAAAGGGTAAAAACTACTCTTTTTTTAAAAATAGCTTTACATAGATACACAGCTACAAGTGGTATGTATAGACACACCGCCTCAGTATGTATAAATTTAAACCAGATATTCCTGATTAATTGGAACTAAGGTGGCTGCCATTCAGGTGAAAAAGGATGACATATTTTTGAACAATTTTCACACAGGCGTCCACAAATATTCACTCTGTGATTAAAAGTTTTTAAAATTTTTATAACTTTCTTAAACTATCCTGGATTTCTGTTAAACTTGGATAGAAGCTTGTTTATGATCATAAGATAGTATCCAGAAGTAAATTTTGTAAAAAAAAAATCCTGTTTTCTCTATTTTACTTATAAATGGACTTTTCTGCCAGTTAACATTACATTCACTCTGTGGTTAAAGTTTTTAAAATTTTAATAACTTTCTTAAGGTAACAGGTACGTAAATGGCTTGTCCACCGATTTTTTTAAGAAATTGTATGCACGTAGAACTTCTAAAAATAAACAGAAAAATTGAAAAATTTGAGTGGGTAACCGTTCTAATTTAAAAGTTACAGTCATTTGAAAATGTTAGAATAACACCATGAAGTACATAGACATAACGTCAAATTTACGCAAAAAATAAGAAATTTCAAGCTTAATTTAATCTGCAGTTAAAACCATTCCTACAATTTTTCTATAAAAATTAAATGTTTTTATGATAGAATTTTCCTTTCCATTGATATATAATTTTCCTATGGTTACCGGACTCTCTTTTTATATATCAGCCGTTGAAAAGGTGTTGCTGACTGAAAAAAGATAGAAATTACATGACGTCGCCGAAAAGGATTACGCAACGTCAAGTCTCCATCAGCAGAATCGTCACCAACATAGAAATCTTGTCAAATAAAGACAACGACCGCTACATCAAGGTGTCTCTTTGATTATAATGACGATATACATTCATTGATTATATTTTCGACCCGAAAATACATGAAATATTTGCTGCTGCACAATAAGGGAAACGAAATGTACCAAAGTCGAAAACAAACTGACAATGGCACGGAAAAACTGTAAAAAAAACAAAAGACAAACAGTAGTAAACAAAACAAACATTTCTTTTACCTGATCGTTGCAGAATAATTGAATAGTCATCAATGTGCCGATGGACCGTCGTACGACGTAGATGTAGGTCACATATATGTATTGATAATTATGTTTTCAATGGCACATGAACACAACACAAAAAAATAAACACATACATCGAGCCCAATAGTACTGATTTAATTTTTCATCCTAAAATTAAATGGTGTGTTTAATATTATAAAAGCAAAGGGGATACACGTAATTGATAGGTAAAAACCCAACACAAAAGATATTTTGGAAGTTTGATGCAAATTATCATTTCTCTTTTCTCTTATCCGTGGTTTTGTTCAATTAATCTTAGTGAAAATTGTGAATTGATGCAAATATTTTAAAATTGTAATGTGTTTCGTCTAGAAACTAAACGTGTAATACAATAACAAAAGTATATGCGTTCAGACAATGTTTTTTCTAGTTTTTCAATGACATAATGTGTTCTGAAATCGAGTCTAGTATCTTCTTGTCTTTAGTAACTCGGGGCTTCCCGTCAAACTGTTCGGTTAGCAATTCGCGTATGCCATCAACACCTCCTCTATTTCCTGCAAGGATAAGATGGTTTAACCGTAAACCAGATCTGGCAATTTTGTTCAGCATTGTCTTTGAACAAAAAGTAGATGGCATGTTGCTAAATGTATCCAGTCTAGATTTAGTTAGCTGCAGCTTACTGATCATGTTTACTGTGTACTGAACAGAGAAGCTGTGTTTTTCTAGAATTCTTGGAGAGACTTTTAGCGTGTTGATCCTGTTGCAGGGATTGCACATCGCCAATGGCATTGTGTGCATCATAATTTATGCCAACAATATCTTTTACAAGTGATTCCTGGTTGTATGACTGCTTATTTGTCTTTCTGTCTGGTAGTAGTTCTTTAGTCAATGATAAGGTGTCAATAAATCCACCGCATTTTAATTCAAAATCTTTCATGATATTATAATTTTGTAAAGCCTTAGTCAAAATTCTGGAATCAAAAATTTTTGAATTGTGACCAACCAAAATGCATTTTTTGGGAAGCCAAGAAATAAACTGTTTAAAAATTTCACTTTCTTCGTCCGTCTGCATTATTTCCCCGTTTTTATACAAAATTAAACCACTTTTTGAAAATCCGGTTACTTTAGAAGCAGATGGCGAGATACGCTGACCAGGTACCATATACCAATTATAATTTTGGTTGTCATATGCTGCAGCTAATTGAATAATATCACAATCAGTACCTGAAAAAGAAACAATTCAAAATAAGTCTTTGATATTAATACTTACAAAATTGCCGTCCTTTCATTCATCTTACGATGCACACAGTAACAAACTACAATCGTTTATATTACTTAGCAATACAAACGGAAACGCATACAGTCCCATGCAGGAAAAAAAAACATTTGTTGTTTCCCGTTATACATGATAGCGATTCCGGTTGTGAAGGTTTTTTTTTCATCTTGTAGTCTCCTCTGAATTTCTGTATTTCAGTTAATTTCTCTGTTTATTCTTTGTTTTTAATTTATTTCTTCTAAATACTGTAACTATATATATAAAATCAGTCATAAGATAAATTGATTTATTGAAGAGACAAGTGTTATTAAACGTGCAGAGGTGCATACATGTATGCATAATGTTAAAGACATGTGATATTATTACTATATTCAAACTCCTAAGTATTGATATATAAAAAAAAACACTAAGAAATTTCATATACTGTGATACTATAAAGATGTCTAGTAATATACTCAGGTCGTATAGAAACGCAACACATTTTATTCCAAGTTGTCTTTTGTCCCTTTTTGAATGACAATACGAAATATAAAATATTATGCCTACATGTTACGTTAACAGACTGGTCTCGCTTGTTTATAAATTTCCGATTAGTCACCTTAGATTCAAATCAAAGAAGATCTGGCTGTTTAAATTCTGAATAAATAAGAAAATAACCTGTAGCCGAAAAGGGATAACGATTCTATTGACAATATAATAAAAGAAAGCCAACAACAAAAACAATTAATTTCTTACCGAACCCTGTAGTTTCAAGGTCAAAGTAAACAAATGTTTCGTCTTTCAAAGACATAGGATCTTCCGTCACTTCTGGTTCAGGATCAGGAATGTGTGAAATATCTTCAGCATTCTCACTCGATTTTGCTGGTGCAGAAATAGAGGTAGCATATGTTACGCCTTCTCGTATTTCTTTGGCCTTTAGATTCAAGTTGAATTTTCCCTTTTTGACAAGTCTTTTTCTCTTCGCCTCCCGGGTACTTGCATTTACTTTGTCATGCTTGCGCTTTTTGTCTATTTTTGCCGTATGCATTACTGTAAATTTTCCAGGTGACAATTTATGAGCTTCATATACTTGTGGTATATAAGAACGACCTTCGTTTTTCTGAATTACTCCCACGCATACTCGGAAAGGAAGGGATTCACTACTCCCAAAATGCTTTGCTTTTGGTGCCTTTAACGCGATTATTTGATTTAAGGATTCGTTTCCTTGCGAGCTGCCACAGTTAGCTAATTTATCTGAATTCTTTGCGTAAGTATCAAACAATTTTGAAAAATCGGCAAACATTTCCTCTCCGTTTAAATTTTTGCCATATGGAAGACTTTTATGTTTGTAATTTTCTGGATCTTTATGGTAGTTACACCACGATAAGTCACATTTAGAATGGTCACCAAAAGAATGGGGAATGATTGAATAAATATTCTGGCTCAATTGTTCTGCACGGTTCTTGTTTTGGGCTATTGCATAGTCTAAATCTTTTGTCAAGTAGCTTATAGTACTAGTTGACAATTTACCTTTGTGTTTTTCATGTAAGCGGTATAAGTCACTAACAATATTTTTTCTTTGGTGATTTCTGTCTGATCTTTTAACAATGTCCGAATTAATGTTTTCTTTTAGTCTAGCCAGAGTAGTGGTATCGTCATCCATTATTATACAGGAAACTTTGCATCCTTTGCACTGCAGCTCCTGCACCATCTCAACGGCTAAGTTTGACTCCATCGACTTTGCACTTCCAGTATGATTTTTCCTACAATCGTGATGTCCATCTCCCTTTTCATCCACATACATACATTTTCTGCAGTCTGCTGATTTAGTTCCTTGACTCACACATTTTCCAGTTTTTTCACCTATCATTGTAGCATGACCTACCAATATAATTATAAGATTAATTTAAAATCGATAAGAATTTATAACAGCATTCTTATTGAAAAATATATATCAAAAATGAAAAGAAGAATTTGTCTGGGTACACAAATGCCCCCACCCAAAGCTTTGAAATATTTGTGGTTCTCATTAATGTTTATGAGATTCATAAAATTTACATGAGGCAAACGTAAGAAAGAGTGGGGAAACGAAAACATTTACAATTTTCCCATTTAAAAGGGGGCATAACTCTAGAATAGTAAGCGGCTCACTGCCTAAATTTGAACCCTGCATGTCTGCAAATTGTTGTGTTTAACATTGAGGATTACTTTTATTAAATGTGGGTGAGAAGATTGTGAAAACAAAAATGGGACGGACGGAAGGACGGTCAAGGGTAACACTTAATGCCCCCTTTGCCTAGCCTCTAGGCATAAAAAATCATTAACCAAATAAGAAGCGTTTTTTCGGGTGTGAGGAGTGGGCTCTGTTTTAGCTATTTATTGTTTTCCAGTGCATATAGGTATACCTGTCAAGCTACTGTAGCTTCTTCCACTTCCTCTTTTCTGCCAAGCACCATCAAAAGAAACTGTTATTGAAGTTCCATTTGAATGATCATCTTCATCTCTAAAAATATATGATTCTTGTTAATGGGCCGTTTATATAAACAAGGTTTATTTAATCTTACAAGCTGGCAATCAGATTAACTTTGTTTTCAATTTATCTATAAACTATCATCCATTTTATATATTATTGATTGTGAGGAGATGCCTGGATCCATTATATATATTATTGATTGTAAGGAGATGCCTGGATCCATTATATATATTATTGATTGTGAGGAGAAGCCTGAATTTCGTTTGATTTTTTCATAATACTGAACCCATTGACACTTCAAGATTTAATTTTAGATGTTCACCATTTGCAATGATTTATTTTTTCATAAAGACATTTTCTAAAATTGGTTAATTACTATAAACTAGAGACACCACTATCCCAAGTTTTGGGTAGGGTAAGTGCCTTCAAACAAGTTTAACCCCGCCACCTTCTGTATGTGCTTATCCCAGGTCAGAAGCCTGTAATTCAGTGATTGTCGTTTGTTGCTGTGTTACATATTTGTTTTTCGTCTATTATTTTGTACATAAATCAGACCGTTAGTTTTTCTCGTTTGAATTGTTTAACAGTATTTCGGGGCCTTTTGAGGCTGACTATTCGATATGGGTTTTTCTCATTATTGAAGGCCTTACGGTCTTATACATGCAGTTGTTAGTTTTTATGCTATTATGTCTATCGTGGAGAGTTGTCTTAGTGCATGTCAATCATACCACATCTTCTTATTTTTAATAGATATAAAATTTGGAATTACCTGCTTAAATCTATTTCTTCTTGTAGAGCTTTCTGACAAGACATTTCAGCACATTTTTCTATGGTTTTGCCGATTTCTCTTTCTCTTATCTTTAAATTCTTAACTGCTATTGGGGGGATGTTAATGCCAGCAAGGAAATTGACTGTCTGGTGTGGACCCATTCCTGCATCTAAATAGGCTAAACAAAGATTTCTTTCATAAATATCCGATTTATGTAATAAAATTTAAGTTTATTGGAAAGACATTTTAATAAAATGTTCGTACTTAAAAAATACGTATCGCAAAAAAAATAAAACCTCTAATTCTAAATTCTAATTGCTACATTTGTATACATTTTTTACTGAAATCGCAATAACTAGTGACATAACTTTTCCTATTTCAAAATAAATTAATCAATGCACGCACAAATTTCTGAATTTTCTGTATACTATATGAACTTGGCTTATCATTTTATTTTTGAAGCGGCGGTAAGGGATAATTTTCGTGCAGCGGAATCGTAATTTTCCCTTCTCGTATTTTCATGCTTGAAACTCATTATTCATCATATTTCTTTCAAATTGAATTAAAAGAAACGTGTAAACTTTTTTGTAATAAATTTTTGTTTATTTTGAAAGACCATTTTACTTCCCGTTTGTCCGTGCACAATGTCATCCCAATTTCGATTCGCATTCAATTTTCTTTTCCTTTTCTCTTGCTCAATTACCCTTCGGAAGTAATTTCCGACATTACATTTTGTAAATTTCATTTCACGCAACAATTTAAAATTCTTGTTCAATATTTTTAGTAAAAATTATTTGTTTTAATCCTATTTTTTTCACTCTCGGTACTAGCACTTTCCACTTCTATTTATAGACCATATTGCGGACGTGAAAGAAAGCACTGTAAACAACGGTTTTTTATTTGTATGAACATCCAAATGTTTATATTTGTGTGAGAAAATGATTGTCTAACACGAATGTCAAATCAAGAATAATAATTATTAAGCATATAAAAGAGTATTTCCTCTTTTTTGTTAAGAGTTGAATACCTTCAACCGTTGACAGTTGTTTTACTTTTGAGAAACGAATTTATTTCTTTGACTTTGTATGCAATATTGTAAGTGTGAGTCTTCGACTTCAAAAATTAGAATGAAAATAAAAAAGTCAACGTATTAGTGTGAGCTTTAATTTGTTATTGTGTGTACATGCAAGTGTTTTTAATATTCTTACCCATACTACATTTTGTATTCACGTCCCATATCAACATTCCCTTTTTTGAAGTCTCTGATCTGTGCCGTTTACCAGTGTTTATTAAGTTTGTGTAGGGACAGCTACCACAAGGTATATACAAAATACTTCTGAGACCGTATCTTTGTTCTTTTGAGCAGTTGTGTAAAAATAATGGTGCATAGCAGTTCTTGCAAGCTTTAAGTTGGTCAGCTAGTAACCCCAACTCAACCACTCTTCGACCATCACGCCATGCCAAGTTACTTTCATTTTCTTGGGAGGGAAGCAATGTTTCACTCGGACAAGACATTTCACTTACAATAACTACACTTTTTGTTATATTTTGATGAGAAGAATTGAATACTTTTCCACCGAATTGACCATTTTTCCGACGAAGCGGAATATCTTCCGACATCTTGGAAATATTTTTCTGGTGTAAGGGGGATAACTCTCATAACAACGAACGCAAATTTTCCCGTTTTCCGTTAGAGGCGTTCATTTACGTACCTCTCACCTTAAACTATCCTGGATTTGTACCAAACTTGGATAGAAGCTTGTTTATGATCAAAAACTAGTATCTAGAAGGAAATTTTGTAAAAATATATTTCCTGTTTTTCTGTATATTACTTATAAATGGACTTAGTTTTTCTTCCAGTTAACATTACATACAGTCTGTAGTTAAAGTTTTTAAACCATTTGTTAGATTCATAAACCATTCTGAATTTTTACCAAACTTGGACAGAAGCTTCTTATAACAATCAGAAGATAGTATCTATAAGAAAATTTTTAATAATTTTTTCCCCATTTTTGTTGAGCCTGTGACTAGCAGCAAAAGTAGGCGAGACACTGGGTTCCGTGGAACCCTTGCGAATTTTTATATAATAGACCTTAAGGTTTTGTATTTTTGTAATGAACAATTCTTTAACCTTAATATATACCATTGATTGAAAAGTATTGATTTATTTCTTCAGTAGGTTGAGTTTTTTTCATATATTTTATTGATAACAAATTTGTAAGCTCTTAATATTACAAAATGGGATTTTCAGTTTGTATATATAAGAAACAGGATTTCTAACAGTTAGTCCATAGGCCTAATTTTATAAATGACTTGGGTTATGTAAGAAATTGTTTCATAACCAGAGAATTGTATTCAATGTAAAAGATTCCTGAGTTAAGACAATTTACCTGAACAATGGCTTTAGAACCAGACACTTCCAAAACTTGTCCACTTCTGACGGTTCCATCTGCTAATGTTAAATGTACAATTTCTGCAAATTTGGCAAACTGGAACAAAACAAAAATATTATAGACAGGAATTAATCTGCAGTCAGTTACTGTCAATATATATTCCCTTTACACCCTGTAGACACGATTATGTGTATGACATATTGCAAACCATTAACATATTTAGTGCAAATATCTTGCTTTCAAAAATATATATGGTTTTAACAGAAGTTAAAAAGTATCATACTAATTAATACAATAGGTGCCACAGGAAGTTTAAATACCAATCAAACACATGCACATCCTGGCTCCACAAAAAGATATTCTTTTTGTCAACAACAAAAAAGATTACTCAAAATGCCACACCACAGTGATTCTAAATAGTCCACTTCAACCATATCTATTCCTTTATCCTTTGATGCGACTGATTTGTATAGCTTACCTTTACATCATCCAAGATAACCAAAGGTCCATTTACACCTGACACAGTTTTATATGCTGAAAAAATCAAATAAACTGTTAAAACAGAGATATGTCTCTCATATATGTTATTTTGATAATGCAAATGTTGAAATTACAATAGCAATACTTTAAAATGTAAGTTATGCAAATATTCAAAGTCAATGAACCATGACTAAAGGTACAGGGCTAAACAATCTCCATGGAAAAGAGATGTGCCAATGTTAATACAACTGCATACCAAATACCATTGACTTTTCATAAGTTGTTCCCTTTAAACAAACCTAAACACAAACATTAACTTATAAACTATGTAAAAGTTTCAAAGTCAATGAACCATAATGAGGGGGTGGGGTTATATAATCTCCATGTCTTGCTTTTTGACTCTGTCAATGCGAGACAATAAATAATCAGCACACCTGTTACAGACCATCTATTATCTTTTTCTGTACTAGTTTCCTAAATCTAAGGAGATTGAGGGTATTCCTTGATATGACAGCAACGAAGGCCAACAACACATGTCTGCATTTGGAAAATGTTTATCCAACCAACACAATGTAAATATTTAACTTAACTTAATAACCTACATTTCATCCAAATATCTATTATAAGAGGTGTTAAACAAAAAATTTTAAGTTACAAAGTATATATTTAGATCATGGTTAAAAGGAGAAAGCATGGTTCATAATTATATTTATATCACATTAACCATGCTATCTTTCTACATATACGCATGTACAATTTTTCAGCTGTAGTCCTTTTTGAGTTAAGAGGGTACAGAACATCTAAGGGAGTTAACTCTTTAAAAGTCAACTGAACGTTTTAATCACATACTTTAAGTAAAGAGAAATCAGTGTTTGTCAAACTGCTATATATATCCAATGAAATTATTCCAGTGAATTGTGTGGTTAGAATTTCTTGAAATCTTTATATTTTTGTCAACAGATCAAAGTAAATATTTTGTCAAAATTTTATAAAAATTTAAACATATTTTTCAATGTAAGACAAGTGCAAAAAAAAGAACTATGAAAAGAACAATTTTCCATGACACCATAGGTAATGTAAAGTAAGTGTAATAAAAGATTATGATTCATGATATTCAAATATTTGAAATAATAAAATATGAAAATTTAAAGGTACCGTGGATTCTTTTATTTTCGTGGGTACCAATTTTCATGGATTGAGGAAAACTTGCATTTTCATGGATATTTAATGTCAAAGTTTGCATACATTCCTTTAGAAAATTTGTAATTTGTTAAACATTTAAATTCGTGGTTCCCCAGTACCCACAAAAATTGGTATCCAACGAATATTAATGAATCCACAGTACATTAAAAGAACGTAAAACTTAAACCAGAATACAGATATCTAGATATTTTCCGTTAGTACTAGTTCACCTTCATTGCAATAGCCAATGAACTTGTTTTACTGAAAATGTTCAAGATCACTTTCAACAATTAATTGGTAATGTCATGAATGTGTTAGTCAAAGATTGACATTCTTGATTGCCATTCAAAAGATCAAATAAAATAAAAGATTGATTGATTGTTGGTTGCTTAACCTCCAGTGTCAAATATTTCATGCATGTTCAGGATGATCAAATTAAAGATGTTTCTCAAACAGAAAGGTAGTGTCATTTAAAACCTGAATTTAATGTTATTGCTTAAATCACATCTTTCATACTACACAATGCACAACATTTGCACATGAATATATACAATTCAAAAAGAAATTTGTCTAATGACAGAAATTTATAAGCACCGGAAATTTCTGGAAATTCAGTTAAGAATAAATCATTCAATCTGTTTACTATCATCCACTACTCCTACCATCAAAGAACCAAGTTAGTGAGTGTAGAACCAGTCAATAATTTTCTTAACAAGTCAGGAAACAATCACTAATTAATGGTCTGTCATGATTGTATGGTTATTCTATCAAAATATAAACTGTCCAAACACAATCAATATGACAGTAATCAATGCCTGCTATACTGTGATCAATATTCCTAGTCTGTAGTTAAGTCTATACAACTATTTGCTTGATTCATAATCAATAGCTTGGGAGTATAGAGAACTCAATTTGCATGCAAATGTCACATGTAGAAAGACAGGGTTGGAAAAGTAAATGTTTAAATACAGAATGTGACCAATTTGTCTTATTTTCAACATGTTCAAAGTTTAAAAATTACAACAAGAATAAAATGCAATGTCGTAACTTATTCATGTAATTATTACATAATAAACAGATAAATACATTTACTTATAAAAGTACCATTCTGTTTCAGTTTTATTAAAAACTAGAGGCTCTAAAGAGCCTGTGTCACTCACCTGCATATTCCACAATGACCACTTTTTGGTAAAAATCATCATGAAAAGGCAATATCTCTATGAAGAGTTAACTGACAATGACATATCTATAGATCTTGTCATGCTGATCATTTTTGTTTTTTAAAGTTTCTATTTGACATTTGTATCTATTTTGGTTTTCAAGATAATAGGCAAAAATTCAATAAAGTGTTATCACAGAGATATGTCTCGCCTTTTTGTAATTTTGATAATGCAAATGTTGAAATTAAAATTGCAATACTTTAACATGTAAGTAATGCAAATATTCAAAGTCGATTAACCATGACTGAAGGTACATGGCTAAACAATCTCCATGGAATGAGATGTGCCAATGCTAATACAACTGCATACCAAATACCATTGACTTATTATCGTTCCCTTTAAACAAACCTACATTTTGTAAACACAAACATTAACTTGAAAACTATGTAAAAGTTTCAAAGTCAATGAACCATGATCAGAGGTGGGGCTATATAATCTCCATGGAAACGATACTTGCAAATGCCAATAAATTTGCATACCAAATATCAATGACTTAACATTAGCAGTTCATCTTAAACTGATCTAATCACAAATTAATACATGTAAACTAAGCAAAAGTTTCAAAGTAAATAGACCATGACTGAAGGGGCGGGCCAAATATTCTCCATGGAAATGAGATGTGCTAATGCTTATACAACTGAACACCAATTAACATTGGCATACCAATAATGGTTCCCCTTGAACTGACCTAATCACAAACTAATACATGTAAACTTAGCAAAATTTTCAAAGTCTATAGACCATGACTAAGGGGGCGGAGCCAAATAATCTCCATGGAAATGAGATATGCCCATGCTTAAACAACTGCATACCAAATATAATTGACCTACCAATAGTGGTTCCCCATAAATTGACCTAATCACAAACTAATACATGTTAACTATGAAAAGTTTCAAAGTCAATAGACCTTGACTGAGGGGGCGTGGCTAAATAATCTCCATGGTAATAAGATGTGCCAATGCTAATACAACTGCATACCAAATATCATTGACCTACCACTAGTGGTTCCCCATAAATTGACCTAATCACAAACTAATACATGTTAACTATGAAAAGTTTCAAAGTCAATAGACCTTGACTGAGAGGGCGGGGCCAAATAATCTCCATGGAAATGAGATGTGCCAATGCTAATACAACTGCATACCAAATATCATTGACCTACCACTAGTGGTTCACCATGAACTAGACCTAATCACAAACTAATACATTGTTGACGACACCGCTGCCACCGCCACCGGAAACAGCATACCTATGTCTCGCTTTTTGACTCTGTCAAGGCGAGACAAAAATGGTATAAATCAGCATTAAAGGGCAATTACTCCAATAACGAGTTGACTATAGATTTCAGTCTAGATGCCTTATTTGTAGATCTTGTCTTACAGATAATTTTTGCTAATAAAGTTTCACTCTTTTACAATTTTCAAGATAATAGGCAAAAATAATAAAATATCATAAAATTTGTCAGTTAATTATAAGGGTAACAGCTATAAGAAGTCGTCTGACAGTTTTCACATAAATAGACAGTAGGAAGATCTCAACATTCTTAACATTTTGCCCTGTCAGATTTTCTCTATTCATAGCAGTTTTCAATATAACAGACAAAGCTTGCATTTTAACCCCAAGTAAACAGCCAAAAATTCAAACTATGGATATTTCAGGACAACAACTCCAAAACAGGTGTCAGCTTTTTCTCCAATTTTCAAGGTAGATACATCCTGTCCTCACACCTGCCAACTTTCACAATATAGGCCTGAACTTGTTGCAGAACTTCACATTTTTTACCCTTTTTGAGTTGTTTTCCTCTGTCTGTATATAAGGATTGTAAAATTCGTGATTATGGTGGACTAAATTAAATTTGCAAGAAGGTTCTTACACCTGTGACCACCTTAGAAGAAAAGCATTGCAGATTGACAAATTCAATGACAGGGATATCACATGTTTTTGAAAAGTCTGCCATCGAGACCAGAATGTTGACCACATTAGCCTGAATGACATTTCATATCATGCAAGGACTTCATCATGGTTCAGAACACTGCCAAGTCTTTTTGTGTCTTCTTTGTTTGATGAGAAACTCAAGACAGTCAAGCCAGCATGTACAGTTAATACAAAAGAACTGTTCATTAGACATTTTCATTAATGTTGAGTTAAATCAGGCTATTAAAATATGAATCAAGTATAATAAAAGTCAATGAAGTGTGTTTTCTTTGATACAATTTGAGTTACAGTGCTACAGTACATGTACCATGAACATAATAAATAGTACCTTATATTATGGAACATTACACTTATTGCACATGTTGTAACAGATCCTACAGTGTTGTCATACCTTTTAATAAATTATCAAATCTTTTAATGTACTTTAATTTTTCACAAGAAATCAGATAAATATCCTTTTTTGTCCATACTGAATAAACAGCTGCGCCATGAGCACATGATACACCCATCGCTTTTTCAAAGAATAAAGTTCAATAACTTCTCAATGTCATATCAGACATTTGGCCCGAGAACACAGTTATTTCGTAGTGCATTTCTTTTAGAGAATAAATTCAAATTTAAATAAAATGCTCCGCAGGGCTCAGCTTGATACGACCACAGAGGTCGAACCCTGAACAGTTGGGGCAAGTATGGACACAACATTCAAGCTTGATACAGCTTTGCATTTGGATTGTGATTAAATATTTGACACAGCATAGGTTTCTGACACAGAATGAATGTGGTCTAAGAACTTAAAAATTTTAAATTGGACATTCACCTATTATGGTCCAATATCTAAAATCTAAATACATGGTTAGATTCAGCATATCAAAGAACCCCAAGAATTCAATTTTTTATGAAATCAAACAAAGTTTAATTTTGGACCCTTTTGACCTCAATGTGGAAAAAGTTGATAACGGGCCAAAAAATCAAAAATCTAAATACATGGTTAGATTCAGCATATCAAAGAACCCCTATATATTCAATTTTTGTTGAAATCAAACAAAGTTTAATTTTGGACCCCAATTTGGACCAACTTGAAAACTGGGCCAAAAATCTAAAATCTAAATACATGTTTAGATTCAGCATATCAAAGAACCCCATATATTCAATTTTTGTTGAAATCAAACAAAGTTTAATTTTGGACCCCAACTTGGACCAACTTGAAAACTGGGCCCATAATCAAAAATCTAAACACATGTTTAGATTCAGCATATCAAAGAACCCCAAGAATTCAATTTTTGTTAAAATCAAACTAAGTTTAATTTTGGACCCTTTGGACCTTAATGTAGACCAATTTAAAAACGGGACCCAAAATTAAAAATCTAAATACACGGTTAGATTTGGCATATCAAAGAACCCCAATAATTCAATTTTTGATGAAATCAAACAAAGTTTAATTTTGGACCCTTTTGACCTCAATATGAACCAATTTGATAGCGGGTCCACAAATAAAAAATCTAAATACATGGTTAGATTCAGCATATCAAAGAACCCCAAGAATTCAATTTTTGATGAAATCAAACAAAGTTTAATTTTGGACCCTTTTGACCTCAATGTGGACAAAGTTGATAACGGGGCCCAAAAATCAAAAATCTAAATACATGGTTAGATTCAGCATATCAAAGAACCCCATATATTCAATTTTTGTTGAAATCAAACAAAGTTTAATTTTGGACCCCGATTTGTACCAACTTGAAAACTGGGCCCATAATCAAAAATCTAAATACATGTTTAGATTCAGCATATCAAAGTACCCTAAAAATTCAATTTTTGTTAAAATCAAACTAAGTTTAATTTTGGACCCTTTTGACCTTAATGTAGACCAATTTGAAAACGGAACCAAAAATTAAGAATCTAAATACACGGTTAGATTCGGCATATCAAAGAACCCCAATAATTCAATTTTTGATGAAATCAAACAAAGTTAAATTTTGGACCCTTTGGACCTCAATGTAGACCAATTTAAAAACGGGGCCCAAAATCCAAAAACTTAATACGAGGTTAGATTCAGCATATTAAAGAACCCCAAGAATTCAAGAATAAAACCCCATTGAAATTGATCAAGAAATAAGCAATTTATACGAAGTATCTTCTTTTGCACAATACTGTGCAATTGAATATTTCTTGCTATTGTGCAATACTGTACAATTGACAATTTCTTGCTATTGCGCAATATTGTGCTATTGGATATTTCTTGCTATTGCGCAATACTGTGCAATTGAAGATTTCTTGCTATTGCGCAATACTGTGCAATTGAAGATTTCTTGCAATTGTGCAATACTGTGCAATTGAAAATTTCTTGCTATTGCACAATACTTATTATATAATGATTTACACATCCTGTTTGGTGTGTATCTCCTACCATATCATTATTATTTGCTTTTAAATATTAATCAGAAATAACCAACTTAAAATGGAAAATTTTAAAAGAAAAAAAAAAGGAAAAAAGGAAAAAAAAGAAAAAAAAAAATTCCCCCTCCAAATTTTTTGAACCCCCTTATGATTCATCACCCCCAAACTCAATCCCAGCCTTTCCTTTGTGGTATGGTACCTTGCAGTACAATTTCAGAGAGATCCATACACTTGAACACAAGTTATTGTCTGGAAACTAGAAAAATGCTTATTTTTGGCCCCTTTTTGGCCCCCAATTCCTAAACGTTTCGGGCAATTACCCCCAAACTCAATTCCAGCTTTCCCTTTGTGATATGGAACCTTGTAGTACAATTTCAGAAATATCCAAACACTTACACACAAGTTATTGTCATGAAACTAGAAAAATGCTTGTTTTTTGCCCCTTTTTTGGCCCCTAATTCCTAAAATTTTGAGGCAATTACCCCCAAAATCAATTACAGCCTTCCCTTTGTGATATGGAACCTTGTGGTACAATGTCAGAGACACGGCCACCAATCCAACTAAGTCATACACAAATAATATGAAAACAAGTGCGTTAATCCGACTTCCGAGTATGCAGTAGAAGTAATAAACAATCAAGAATTGCTATACTTTCACAAGGTAAGTCACCTATTTATATCATAAGCTTTATAGTTTTCAAAAAACCGAGAATGTCATTCGACCCTTTATTTTGTTTTCCTTCATTTGTTATCACAACTTTGTTGCACATTGAGTAGTATTTTTACTACAGCTTTTCTCCCGGTGAATAACGATACAATCTGCACGAAATTCTTACCGACATCTTATGTTATTTGTTAATAAGACACGTTATGCATGAGTACTGGTACATTTATTGATCGGTGTGATATATAGATTAATTCTAGAAAGCAAAATACTTTATAATTGTACTAATTATCAAATTATCGCAACAAAATTAAGAATGTATGGTTAAGAAGGACCATATATGACTTAAAAGTAACGAGTATGATTAAGTGAGAGATATTTTAGTAACCAACATGATGATGTTCTTTTACACAATGTCAATGCTAATTATGAATAAATTCATCTTTAGGTACCGTCCTTCCTTTAGGGGATATATATCTAACAGTAATAATTAGCCAGTAAACATGAAGGTTTAAATTCAACCCTGTTAAGGCGGATGCGCTCGACTCCTATCTTAGTTGACTGGGATTGCCAGTTTTCTTACCGAAGACCGGAGTGTCTACTGGAAGCCTTCAACAATAAAAGAAAACTAATAGTCGAAAACTGAGCTAGCAAAACAATCCATTTAATTTCAATTTTTGCGGTCGTATAAAAATCGCATCTGCTCTATCTCAAAAAGATTTTTACAGTGTAGTGTACTACTATTGATACAAATAATATCAAAATTATAGAAACTTCTACCAGCTCTAACTCAAAATATTGACAATTCTGTGTTAAGGGGGGCTACAATTCAGTTTGACAGCTTCAGACATTCTAATTTTTGACCTTTTTTAACTGGACCAAATCACTACTTAACATAAAGATTCAGCACCCAATTTTTTTTAACAAGTAATTTCATCCCCTTACTTAATATTTCATGCATAAAATATCAAGAAATAAATTGGGAAAGTGTATCAAAAAAAAATGCAAGTTATACACTGTTCACACTAGGGACTATATTCGTAGACAACGAAAACCAAAGTACGATAACTGTGTCCTTGGACCATTTATGTAAAAACTAATTGGAGGTTATCTTCATAGATATAAACCAGTCACCAAAGTTTCATGAAAACTGCTCAAAGCACATTAAAGATATTGTCCCAAAACTGGAAAATCACCCCTTTTTTATGAATAAAATCCCACAACTCGGAAATGTAAAATCTAAAATATATAAACATCAAAAGGGAGCTTATGTCAATAGATATAAACAATTCACCAAAGTTTCATGAGAACTGCTGAAAGCATTTTTGAGTTATTGTCCAAAAACTGGAAAATCCCCCTTTTTTTAATGAATAAAACCCATAACTCAGAAATGTAAAATCTAAAATTTATAAAAATCGAAAGGGAGCTCATGTCAATAGATATAAACAATTCACCAAAGTTTCTTGCAAATTGGTGAAAGTGTTTTTGAGTTACTGTCCGAAAGCTGGAAAATCCCCCTTTTTTAATGAATAAAACCCCACAACTCAGACATGTCGGAAAAGTATAATCTACAATTTATAAAAAAACAAAAGGGAGCTCACATCAATAGATATAAACAATTCACCAAAGTTACATGCAATTTGGTTTAAGCGTTTTTGAGTTATTGTCCGACATGTTGACATGTAAAAGTCAACAGTCACTTATTAATTTTGCTGGTATTCTATATAAATAGCTAGCTACTTGTACAAATGTTATTTTTGTACTATCTTTTCTACAAAATATATGAACAAGAATCATGAAAAGAAAAAGGCTTATTAACTCATCATCAATATTCAGTAAAGAGATATGACACTATTTCTAGAGTAAAATACAGCGAACACAAAAACGTCACTAAAAATTATAACCCTTAAAATGTTGTCATACACTTACACCCCATGGGGCCTTTCAAAAGTGGGCAAGTATATATGTCTTGCTGATCCTTTTTGAAATTTACACTTTTAATCTTTTAAAGTTTTCACAATAACTGCTAAAAATTGGAATAAAATTGATATTTCAGGGGGCAATAACTCCAAACAAGTGGTCAGATTTTTCTCCAATTTTCAAGGCGGGAACATCTTGTCATGCTGGTCATTTGTTAACTTTACACTTTCAACCTAGCTCCTATATTTTTGAAACAATGGTAAAGAAATGCCCAAAAGTTGAAAATCATCATTTCAGCTGCAATTAAAGAACCTTTGTGAGCACGCTCACATACCCCACGCCCCCACATTGTCACTGGGCAAACAAAATCTCAACCGATTCCTAAGTTCAAAGACTAACTACTCCTACAAAGGTCAACTGATAAAAATTTCTTATGGATATGCACATCTACATTTTATGTCCTTATTATCTACCAAGTTTCATGAAACTCTGTTGTATGTATCAGAGGAGTTGCGATGACTAACAGCTGCAGTAGTATATTTAGGCCAAGATTCTGAGTTCAAAGAGGCATAACCCCTAGAAAAAAAATTGAATCAAAATATCCTGTGGACATGCACATCTACATATATAGTATGTCGTAACTAAAGATAAAGTTTCATAAAATTCTGTTTTGTGCACGTGGCTTCAGAGGAGTTGCGAGACAAAACCTTGCAATCTTATATTAAGACCAAAATTCTAAGTTCAAATATGCATAGCTCCTAGAAAAAATAAAATGCTTTGCTGAGCGCAGCCTGATACAACCGCAGAGGTCAAACCCTGAACAGTTGGGGCAAATTTGGACACAATATGACATCAGACTCTGACTTCTCTTGAACTGAATATTAATGTGCGTATTGTTATGCGTTTACTTTTCTACATTGGCTAGAGGTATAGGGGGAGGGTTGAGATCTCATAAACATGTTTAACCCCGCCGCATTTTTGCGCCTGTCCCAAGTCAGGAGCCTCTAGCCTTTGTTAGTCTTGTATTATTTTTTATTTTTAATTTTAGTTTCTTGTGTACAATTTGGAGTTTAGTATGGCGTTCATTATCACTGAACTAGTATATATATTTGTTTAGGGGCCAGCTGAAGGACGCCTCCGGGTGCGGGAATTTCTCGCTGCATTGCAGACCTGTTGGTGGCCTTCTGCTGTTGTCTGTTCTGTGGTCGGGTTGTTGTCTCTTTGACACATTCCCCATTTCCGTTCTCAATTTTATGGTTGATCAACCTGGACGAAAATCAGGCCATTGGTTTTCTATTTTGTTTTAGATTTTGTAATTTTGTAATGTCGGGGCCTGTTTTAGCTTATTATACATGTAAGGTACTCAGGATTCATTTATTTTCGTAGGTACCAATTTTCTATGATTGAGGAAAAATTGTATATTTGTGGAAACTTGATTTCGTGGTTTTGCCAAAGTCTGCATACAAGCCTATAGATAATTGGCACTTTGTTGAACACCTTATTTTGTGGTTGAACCTATTCACCAAAATTGATTTCCCACGAATATTATTGAATCCACAGTATTGGTTTTGATCATTGTTGAAGGCTGCATGGAGACCAGTCTGTGTCCAAGTGTCTGTCTGACATTGGTTCTGCTAGTCATGCCAACCATATATACTGTATATATGACCAATAAGATTTTGTCTGACTAAAATAATTTTTTTTATGACTTATTTATTCTACTCCCTTCTATTTCGATGATTAGCAAATGGATTTATGTCACAGCTTTGAATTGTAAATAATTTGTTGGATTGTATATTCATCTCTTTTCTGCCTCTTGCCCTTTTCAATTCCCTAAATGTTACTTAACACAACCTTTCTAATTTACTAATATTTTGCTACTGCCATCTTGATCAAAAACGGATGTACAGTGTAAAATACAACTGCCAGTGAAACCAGAATTTCAGGACTCATGCAAGCAATGGAATCACCTTATCCGGTTTTAGTCACTACTATTGCAGTATGATGAAAAATGGTGATTGCACAATTAGTCAATTAAAAAGAAATTAACAATTGTAAAGTATTTTTAAGGAATATCTATTGAATAAAGGTGGTGGAATTCAGATAAATATATAATTAAACAAATGTTGTACAACTGTGAGCTTCGGCATCACAAGTTTTCCTAGAAACTGTCCTTGTGCTGGATGATACATCACCAGACAATCCGATCGATACAAACAAATGATTTGGCGCCAGTCGGTCTGACATGAATTTTCTTTTTCAAGGCTGTTGGTTTTCTGACGTTTGGCACACACTGGGTGACCTATAGTTGATTAAATCAATGTCATTTGAACTCTGGTGGCAATATTTATATCACAACTCCTCGCTTTTATATTATGTGACCAATGTATGCCTTATTTTATGAATACACCTTATCGCTATTTGTCCGCCATTACTGGACATCACACAAGTTCCCGTAAATTTTTGACGTCATAATAGAAAATATCTGACGCCACAATGGAAAAGTGATTGTTGTATGACGTCAAAAGTTCGAGTGGGACTGATTCTCGGGTCAAGCGGGATTAGCGATAAGGTGTATTTATGGTTTCATGTTGGAGATAATTGTTCTTTGTTAGATGACAATTTGACTTTTGAAGGTTAACATGATAATAAATTATTCACATGTCAGCTAATTCGCGGGTGTCCTCTAGTACTCTAACTGTTCAAAAAATGTCCTCTCTCTATAGTATACAATTTCATATGACAGATAAAAATTATGCCGGTTACATGTTGAATATAGAATCCAGAAAGCTAAATTATGAGTGGGTTGTTTTGAATGACATTCTTACTTATCCTAGGCTGTGAGATGTAGTCTCTTGTAACTGCAAGTTGGTTTATCTTTCGTGCAGCAACATCATTTAATGGTCCATTGAAAGAACTCATGTCAATAGTTTTCGCCATGTTGACCACTATTTTCAACGGTCATGTGATATCACGAGGAAGTGCTCATCGATCCTTAGTCAGATCAAGGGTACCATAAAATAAAATAATTTGAAAAATATATTTTATCGCAATAACCACAACTATTGCCTACTTATATTCATGGTCCGACTGTGGAATTATTTATGCTATTACAAAAAAAGACTTAATAGGGACAAAAGGAAATGAATACCCAACGAAATGATTGAATTGAAAAAGGGTACAATGATTAAAACCGGATCTCGAACAATCATTTCCGGATAATTTGACTAATCATTCATTATTACTACTCTAAATTTGAAATTTGAAATTTATGCATTTATGCCTTGAAAATTTTGACCAAAAGAGTTTCTCAAAGTAGTCTATGTTACTTTTTTCTGCAGGCGCTTAGGAATGGATTTGTTGTTTTTTAGTAAAAAAAAATATTTTAACTATAATTTAATATGTTCTTGCTCTTAGTCATATGCTATTACATAAACTGTAGTTAATATATGATTCCCCTCTATCAATGATTCTCTTCATATTATATAAGCTTCAATTTTCTGTTCTGTTGATATGTGCATGATGTTTTTTTTTTCTTCTTCTTTTTGCGTTTTCTACGCTTTAATTTTGTTCATGTTTATGATAATACTATGCATTATGATTTATGAACTAACTGTAAAATATGAATCAGTTATTTGTTATTGATGAAACTAACAAGTTGTAGCATTGTTGGAGGATGTCAATTTATTAATATACTTGAATGATAGGTGACTGGTCGATGGCCAACAAGACAGATGTTTAAGTCAGCCTGGCTTAAATGATCCTCCGCCTTTATTTTAATCTCGATCAGTTCCATAAAAAAAACATACAACATACCAGCCTACAGAAAATGTTCTCCTGACAATATTTATATACGTTTCGGCGGTAAATGTCACCGACAGATTGGAGGTATTCGGTACCAAGTGCACCTTTTAATAGCAGACTTGTTCATGTACTGTTATGAATCACAGTTTATTGTTAAACTCAGCAAGGATGGTGAACCGTTTATATTCCATTTAATTGATAACTTCAACTAGACTTACCGTTATCTTCATGATATTTTTTTCGTTAATAATCAAGAATTCTCTAACTACACTTCCAAAATTTACCCAAAATTAAGGAACTTACTTTAAATAAATCATTGTGTAAATCAAATATAAACAGCACTATAATAACTGCAGTCATGATATTTCAGTTTTACACAGGCTGAAACTGTACACAAAAATTTACATTTTTTTTGTTAATTTTCCTTCTTTTTTGGGCGGTGGTATTCCTTTGGCACTGCCATCTTACGGTGTTTGTATATCCCAACTCGTTCGCTATGCACGTGTCTGTAGTGAAGTTTTTGATTTCAATAAACGTAATGATTCATTAATCTATGTATGATTAGTAAATTATTAAGTCAATGATTTCGTTATCACAAATTATTTTAAACCTTTACTAAATTTTTCAATAGATACAAAGCTAAATTTGGTTTGGAAGTTTGGCTGTACCTGTAGAAAACTTATTACAAACGGGGTAATACAACCTAATTTTTACGGTGATGTTGCCGTTTACCGAGTCCGTAAATATAGAATCATACGATCCGGGTAAACTTATCGATCCTTTGACTTGATAAACTTATTCTACGAGGTTACCATTTTAACACTGTAATTAGAATTTTGAATATTGTTTAGTATCGGTGTACATATTGTTTAGTATCGGTATAAATATTGTTTAGTATCGGTATGAATATTGATTTCGTTATCAGTAAATCAAAACCAAACTATAAAAATTATTGATATTCACATATGTATATTCACGGTCTTACAATCTGTCGATATCTGTATTTTGGCATTGCACAAGGCCATGCTTTTCTCTGATGTGTACTGGTTGATGTTTTAGTCTTTGATACATGATTTTTTGTTATTGGCTTTGAACTAGCTTTCGGTAATTGCGAATATTCTCAAATCTGTATTTGTGTCCTTTCAGTGTATTTTTGTTCGTTTTTTTTTTTGTGCTTTGTGTCGATCTGATGAGTTGAGCCCTTTTCAACTTATTTTTTTAGTTTGTAAAAGTTTTCTTATTCAATTAAATGCTCCTTTGAACAATCTGTTTGCAATTCGTATACTGCCAGCTACTATAATGGCGAAAAACAAAAAGTTTCTGGCCATGCTATAGTCCGACGATAATTTTGTTCATCTTACATGGTCAAAGTTATAAATGTAAGAGTAGTAAAAATTAGTAAAACCAAAGGACACGATTACACACAGAAACAAAACAGGATTTATGTTACACTATTGTTTCAGATTAGGGGAAGGTTTGGTACCATTAAAACGTTTAACTCGCTGCAATTGTTTGCACCAGTCCTAAGTCAGGAATCTGGTGTTCAGTAGTTGTCGTTTGTTGATGTGGTTCATAAGTGTTTCTCGTTTCTCGTTTTTTATATAGATTAGACCGTTGGTTTTCCCGTTTGAATGGTTTTACACTAGTATTTTTGGGGGCCCTTTATAGCTTGCTGTTCGGTGTTGAAGACCGTACTTTGACCTATTATGGTTTTTATTCATAAAATTTTGACTTGGATGGAGAGTTGTCTCATTGTCACTCATATCACATCTTCTTATATCTATTTTAACAAGTTGCGTCAGCACAAGATAAGTACATATATTAAAAAAAGAACCCTTCCAAAGCGTCTACTTTTGACCCCCTAAACAAAATTCTATGGTTTCGTGTTACACAATCTTAAATTTCGAAGCACTATACAAATTTATTACAGAATAATGTCAGAGCAAAATATAGGGACCATATTGAATTAAAAAAAAAAAACAAACGGATGTCGAACAAAATGAAATGACATGAAACAAATAAAGAATTACAAAAAAACATTGAAAACACTGCATACGCACAACTACTTGACACTGTATCCTGGCTTCAGATTAGCACAAAAAAAGGTTGCAGAGTAAAGAAGAGTGATAACGTATACTATCATACTCTCAGGAGGTCATACTCCAACTAACTGATTTACCTTCTTTTAAAATTCAAACTAGTTCACTTATTTATGTGTCTTTTAAGTTTTGGAATGTCGCAATCTCCATGTTAATATAATCTGAATTACTAAGTAAACTAAGCTCACTAGATTATATTAATGAGATACAGGGAATCTGTACAACAGACTGACCGATTGCTTTGAACAGTATACCATCATTAATTAATGTATTTTGCCCAAAAAGCATATGTGATTTTATCGGGATTTCGGGATATTGTGAAATAAGGCCCTGGAAATCGATATTTGGCAAAATAAATCCGGGATTGGACCCGCTCCGACCCCCCCCCCCCCCCATATATATATATATATATAACCAGCAATATTTGTCCTTTTCTAGATTAGGTAATTTTAGTTTCAAACGGGAAACTCTATTTATACATAAGCTGTATTACATTTGGCGTACTGGATTTGATATGGACAGAGAAAAAGAATCAAGTGACTTTAATTTTGAAATAAATTAACTTTTGCCGGAAGAACAACGTGTCTGCTTCCAAGAAAGTTTTTTGTTGACTGGTACCTATAAATATTACAACCAGTTCTTATTTAGACAATTAGGTTTTCTTTAATATAATTCTACGGCAATGAAAATACTAATTATTTAAAAAAAAATATTTTCTGACTAAAAATGATCCATTTTACGAAAAAATAAGGAAAAACTGACTTTCAAATCTCGCGAGATGTAATATGGCGGCTTGGTTTCAAAATTGGGCCAGTCAATAAATGTATATTTAGTATTAACTGAAATTATATAAACCCAGAATGTCCAAACAGGTACAGAGCTACCTATGGTGATAAAAGGCCAATAACAAATACAAAGAATCTTTAATTTATGTTAAATGAATAACATTTCCACCTAAAATTCATCCTTATGCTGACCTGTCTGTTTGTTTACATTTTGACAGTTAAAACATGTTGTAACATGTTGCCCGCCGACGCAAGTAAAATGTCTTACATACCTGGAAAATAAGGTTAATTATTTTAACATGTTTTGATTGTGTTTGGTAAGATCGTTTACTATGACTCATTTTGTATGCTATCACTGGCTATTATTTATAAATTATATGTAGAAAAATATTCCAAACTGACAGAAGAAATTATTTAGAGTAGATAATAAAGTGCCAGTCTTTGTAAGAACCAGGAAATCTACAAGAATTTCAAAACAATACTGAAAAAAAAACCACTGAGTTGACCATTCTATTTTGAAGTAACCCTTGTCCTGAGTTAGAAATGGTAGGTCTTTTGTTTCTGTGCGTCTGGTAATTCGAGAAATCTCTAGATAACTTTTATACGGATTTAGCTCCCCTTAATTGTTAATTTCTAGTGCATTTCAACAAAATTATATCTTGAAATACCAGAACAGGAAAATGAAACGAATGTTATATTCGTGCACCAATATACAATTTGAACTTAAAATCAATGTCAACTTAAGTTGGTGTTTGTTTGTCATGTTTTCACCACTGATTCTTAGGCAGATTGGCACTTAAATAATGAATTGAAGAAATTTATAATCCTTAGCAAAACAAGTGGGCCTGGTGTCCAGGTGAACAATAAAAGTATTTGAATCTTAAAATTTTTAATTCCTAATTTTAATGTACAAACACAGAAAATGTCAGAACAAGCTCAAACACTAATGCTTTAAACATTACTTTTCCAAAATTGTTCACTAGGAGCACAAATATAAAATTTGGTACCCTGGAAAATACATATGTTAGACTTGGATCAACGTCCTGTCTCTAATTGACGTAGATTTCCAAATCGACGTCCAATGTACAGTCAATGTTAAATATTTTTACTTTCTAATAGACGTCCAATAAAATGTCATGTATTACCAAAACCACGTCCGATTAATCGGAGGCTCCTCTCATTGATGTACTATATCCTTTAATCATTAACTCTTTTGAGTTTGATCTTTTTTTATACTTTCTGTATCGTTTTGTCTTAGTGTAAAGCAAGTAACAACGTCGCCCTGTATGTCAGAAACTATTTATGATGATTGCATAAAAATTCACACACAAGACGACGGGCGTATCATGCGCTCATGGCGCAGCTGTTTATTTTTTCATGTTTTAATTAATTTTTTTTGTTATTTCTGTAAAACAAACTTTTTTTCTCTTCATATGTTCATTGATGAGTCAAATTATTTTTTTCCACATTTTCAAGAAACAAACTTTTTTTTCCAAAAAAATCCATAGCCCTCCCTCCCCCCCCCCCAGAATATCAAATGGTTGCTGCCTAAGGAGTGTGCTGCCATGTTGACTTGATGAAATCCTTAAATGTGAGAATAGTGCAATATAATAGAAAATAAAACAATACCTATCTCAGAACTCCATTTTAATGCGATATCATCCAAATTTTGAGCGTAAATGTAACAGAATTACCTTCAGTGTGAGAGTTTTCAGTCATATTATGACTTCATGTTTTGACATGACTTTAATGCATCAAGATTGTTCCTGAAATTTTCTGAAATTTTATTTTATTCTAATTTCATTCATTTTTCCAAGCTCTGATGCATAAATTCTTTCTTTTATGCATAAAAATAGGATTTACAGTTATGTAGTTTAAATTTCAATTTAATCACATCAAAATTGACTACAGTGTTTGCTTTAGTGTTCATAAAGGTTAGGATATGTGTGGATTTATGTGGGAGGTAAATCATGTAAATTGTAACAGCCATTTATATGTTTATATCTGAGTCTGTGCTAAGTATAGATTTATCGAGAATTTTATCATACTGTTGTTTACCATGTTTACTAAGCGAAAGAAGCTGTCATATTAGAATAAAAAAATGATGTTTTCACTTTTGATTATTTAGATGCATTTGCTCCTAATGACCCTAAATCTGTCTCCGAATAACCTTCTGGCATCATAAAAACAATAAATTTTTATTTACGAGCTGAACTGTTTTAAATTTTGACACAAAATTTAAGGGAACTTGTTTGACTTTAAGTAATAGAGAACAAATTTGTATCAAGTGAAAATACGTCTGTGGTGCTTTTGACGAAAATTCAAACATATTGTTTTTATCAAATGAGACTTTCAGTCGAAAAAAATTTAAATACCAATGTTACAATTTTACTATGACATCTATGGAAATATGTATTTTTTATTTGAAATATTTATATTCAAATAATTTTTAACCGGATTTCTGAAGGAAAAATCTTATTGATTTAGAGATGTACAGCGGGCGGGCTGGCGACTGCCAAACATTGTCCAACCGTTCAACCAAAGCTTTTCAAATTTTAATATGTTGTTACTGATGACAAAATGGAGGTCAAGCTCAATATTGAAGATTTTCTCTTTCACCGTTCAGGAGTTATGGTTCTTGAAAGATTGAAAAATGGTCTTTCCAGTCGTGTCCATGCTATAACTCATGAACTGTTCAACCAAAGCTTTTCCAATTTTTATATATTGTTACTGATGACAAAATGGAGGTCAAGTTAAATATTGATGATTGTCACTTTGACCGTTCAGGAGTTATGGTCCTTGTGATATTGAAAAATGCCAGGACACAAATAAATGTTAAATAATCCTGTTTGCTGTCGCTCTGACAGCCTTTTGTATTACCTTTAATAACGAGGGATGATTATGCAGTGTACAGCATATATATGTGGTACAATGTATATGATTTTATTACCCTTTAATGAGTAGGTATATATATATATGGTGGTATGTCTATATGCATAATTATAATAAAAACATATATAATAGAAATTAGTAAAATCAATATTAATCAGCAATTTTTCATTATGACTTCCACTTCAGAAATGTTTATAGATTTTTTCTGTCCCTTCCGTAAACATGTTAAAAAAGAACACAGAATGGATGTCCTCATTATCACAGAAATTTTTCTCATTTTCACATCATCCAAATTTACACATCTTTTTCTTTTACAAACTCTCCAACTTTTATACTAATTGTTCTTTATTATGGGCCAAACCAACTTGGGGCGGGATTGGTTTTGGTGGAATGACTTGATACCATGTAGAATCATCAACAAATATATGAAGTAGTTTCAGATAAAAAATATCTAAAAAAAAACAACATTGGAATGTTTTTCATTTGCACTTTTTACATTTGTTCACTTAATTTCTCTTGTTTAATTAGGAGAATATTGCAGAAAATAATACAGAAAATTTTTAAGTGGCAGTTGTATGTAATATTTATTAAAATTTATGACATCACCTATTCATTGTTACTTGACCTTTTCATTATTTTTACTTTGGCAGGTCTGGTTTCTTTTACCTGAACAGGAAACATTGGAAGATGATTTAACAACTGGATCTGGGGCTATTTTATTCTCACATCAATTACAAGAAAGCATGTCTGATAGCAGTCCACAAAATAGTCAAGTTGTTCCAAGGCTAGACTTGAATAATCAAGTAGGTTCCATATTTTTGAAATTTAAGAAGTATTTTTGATAAATTGTGTTTTATTGTTCCTCTACAATATTAGGAGCATCGATGTGGGAAATCCTAGGCTCGATTTAATATTAAAAGAACTCTCATGCTAACATTTGTATGAAAAGATAGTGTAGCCAATATGTCATTCAAGTTAGAAATTCAAAAAGAATCTGTGTTTTTCCTAGAGGGTTTATGCATGGTGGTGACCCCAACATTGATTATCAAGTTAACGTTTTTTTATCTGAAGGTTAACTAAATATCTGTTGATAACAATAGTATTAACATATATTTTCTTAAAGGGGCATTAGCTATGAGGTATAAAAAAAATTAAAATATGATTTTTTTTGGTTGAATCATTAATGAAAGTGAAATAGCGAAATAATAATTCGTTTTTGGCAGCCAGTTTAGTTCAATTTTGTCAAAATAAGCTAAGAAACATCACTGACGAATTATTCATTTGCAAGTGAATAATTCGACCTCATTGAATCTGTATTCATGTGACCTTCAATTTAACCCATTATCTAGAGATTTGTTACGCATGTATAAGTTTTGTTCAGCTATTAAAAAAGGAAAAGAATGTCAATATTGAAAGTGAAACAAGGATGAACCATTTCGTTGACTGGTTTGATCCACAAAAAATCGTTTTTATACAGGTAAAAACGATGATTAACTTAATTTTTTAACCTACAACATGAAATCAAACAGACCTAGAAAAGTCCAATTGCACGAGGTCGCTATTTATTTATATTTATGTTTACCGGTATGTGACAGTCGGCAATCATCTCAATGGTTAATTAGATGGCGTCTAGACTAAAATACACACGAAATACTGGTATATATTATTGAGTCCGTGCATTGTTAATTGTTTATTTCAGACTTATTGTAATTTGGATATATGTTTTAGTATGTTATAAATCAAATATGAGAATTTGAGTTAAATCGGTGAACATGAATTTGACAGCTAATGCCGTATTAAGATATATCTGTCATGTCTGTCATGCCTAATTAAAATTTATCCATTATTATTTTTTTTAGACACATTCTCCAAGTGATAGTAGAGAGTCTACACAAAATGACATCTCCTCTCCATCCCTGCACAGAGGATTTTCTTCTGATGATAATTCTGGTTGGAAATCTGAAACCACAGAAACTTCAGAAGGTAATTTTACTTGTTCATATTTTGTTCTGGGCCTAAATTTTCTGATTCTATTTAACAAATGTATGTTGATTTGTGATATAAACCTTGAGACTCAGTATTGCTAAGTTTTGAAAAAAGATGGATAATTTTACAAATGAAACCGTATGTGAACAGTAAATCAGGGAGACATTTAGGGTGTGCAATCTTGTTTTTTATATTTAGATCAACAGTACAATTCAAATTTACAATTTGATATATGTTCTTCAAAGAATTTGAAAATGTACATTTCATTATAAACATTTGTATATATATGATGTAATTATAGGAAACTTGAGTTTGTCTCAGTACCCATTAGATGATCCATCATGTGGTGAGGAGTCTCCTCAAGATAATAATAGTCTTCATGAGGAAGCTTTGACAACAGCAATTACAGAGGTTTCCAAAGATTTTATTTCTGGTAATTTTTCTCCTGGAAAATATCCACCGATAGAAAGTGACAGTTCTGATGGGGATCATCATTTAGATGGACATACTGGAGCAGTTTATGCCAGATATCCAGAATCAGCTACAGGAATGTCAGATTGTGAATGGAATCCCTACGGCACAGATAATGATAACGAGACACCAAGATCTTCGGCTAGTGATTCAGAGTTCAGGAATATTCAGTCTTTTACAGCAACAAGCTCAATGAGACAGAGAGACCCTGAGATAAGGATACCAACAGCTTCTATGAATAATGGAGAATTAAACAGAATGATTTCAAACCCTACGGTAACAAGGGATTTTGTTAGGATACCAACTGATACAGTAAATGAAGATAGAATGAAGGATGCAAATGCTGGAGATATCAAAAGAGATTTTATGAGGATATCAATTGATAAAGAAGGTATACCCACTGTGACTTCATTGGAAGGGAGACAATTCAATAGAAATGAAAATCCTTCTACCTCTGATAAAAGAGAACATGCACCATATAGACCAGCTGGTATTTCCAAATCAGATGGAGAGCAAAGTCAAACAAATAAAGAGACATCTAATATCCTCCCTGCTTCACGTAGACTTGCAGCTGATATAGTGAAAGATTCCTATGCAATGTATTCACCAGAAAAAGAATTTGATGCAAGAACTTCTGAAAAGACAGAGAAGACATCTACAACAACTAGTACCTTACTAGGATCAGGTGACAGGACATCCCAGCTAACAACTAACCAGTATATACCAGGCAGTCATAGAGAATTGTATGGTACACAATCTTACAACCAGCTCTCTCGAAATAGTGAATTAATGCCAAAAGTATCTACCTCAGAAATAAAAGGAAATGTTTTATCGGGTAGTTCCAGCACTACAATTGTTCCTGATAGTCTTCATACACAGGACACAGTAGAAACAGAGGTATCTGGCAGCATTTCTTCAGTTGACATTGCAAGGAGAGAAAGTGCCAGTAAATATGATTCTTCGAGTTCTTCGAAACCTTCTGAGGCTCCTTATGTGCCTGTTGGTGATAGAGCCAAACTTTTAGGACTACCTGAGGATTTCTTGGATCAGCCCAAACCTTCTGCATCTACTGATTTTGCTGTGCCAAGGATTACAGACCTCCCTTTGCTATCTCGAGTTCAGATTCCAGAGAAGGATACAGATTTTCCTAGCAACTCAAAACAAGAAAGCATGTCAAAAAGAGTTTCTAAACTTTTGGAGGAAGCAAGTAACTTAGGAACTACTCTTCATCATCATCTATACAGCAGAGAAGCACTGGGACTTGAAGGTGATAGAGAACCTACTGTTCTGAGATCTTACTCCCCCTTAAGAAAAAGTGACAATTTTGTACAAAAGTCAGCTGAAAGGTGTGTTACTCCAGCATCTGCTCTTCTCACCAAATCTGGTGAGCAGAGTATAAGGTCTTCTCTAGGTGACGAGGTTGCTAAATTAATGATTAAAAGTAATGATGGAACAGTAAATGATTTAACAAATGTTCCATCAAGCTCATCTTATGTTCCTTTGAAAACCCAGAGCATTCAATCAAGTGAGACCATGAGTGTAATAAGTGCACAGACTTATCCATCGCTTGCTACTGCTGCTGTAGGAGGTGGACCTGGCTCCACTGATAGTCAAGAATCCTCAGATTCCTTAAGTCAGAGAGTTAAGAAAATCTTATCTGACACTGCTTATGCGGATAGAAATAGGCAGAGTACGGCTGCACCAGGTGGTTCAGAAGCAACCAATTTTGACTACTCCCGGCTTCAAAGAGATCTACAAGAAATTCAGAGCAACTTAGATCCTGGAATTGATTACAATATGAGGATTTCAAATCCTTCTCCAGACTTTTCAAAAGCAAGTGATAAATCTACTGAAAGTTCTAAAGCCCATAAACTTCTATGGGACCATGGGGCTGATTTAGGATATGATGATAGTTTATCAGGGAGATTTTTTGGGACAATGAAAACTGACACAGAAACAGAATGTGACAGTACATACTCTGGAAAGGGCTATAATGGGTTGTCAGATACATTAGAACTTGTTAACAAACCTCAAAAGGACACTGCAGAAGTTGTGTCAGATCAAGTTGAGTCCGACTTTGAAGACAGATCTTTGAAGGTCGCTCCAGATGTGGAAGAGATTATTCGTAGGTATCAAACAGAGAAACCAGATAAGTTAATGGATTCAGGAGATAGCTCTGGTTTAGCATCAAAAGTAATGAAAATACTATCACAGGAACCTCCTAGAAAACAGGCAATCAGTATTTTAGAATCTGCAAAACAGGAAGAGCAAGAAATGATAAAAAATATGGCTGATAAGCCAAAGCTAGATACAAGCTATGATAGTAGTCAAGATTCAACAAACAGCAGCTTTGTCATTCAAGACAAAGATGTAAGAAAGCAGCTAGAATGGTCTCAAATGAGTGGAATTGACAAATCGATAAATAATTCTTATCTAAGTGGACTTAAAACACAACCATTCAGTGCTCTCGGTAATGCAAAAACATTCTTATCTACTCAACTTGCCAAGAATGCAGATCGGACGTTTAACCATAGCATTGACATAAAGACACCTTACAGACATGTACTTGACTGTTATCCTGTTTATGGTGTAGAGCGTACCCGGGGAGCTGCAGAGGTGGACCAGTTTGGTAGGACAGAGCCTGATGGGGTAAAGGAAGCATGGGCTGATGATGCCTCTAGTCAGGATGTTCCAGCAGACTTACTTTTTGGTGCAACAAGGTAATTTAAATACATAGCATTTCCTTTTTCTAATAATTAATATACATTTAGGACACACATGATCAGCAGTGTTCTAGCTAGGATTTAAGGGCAGAGGGACACAGTTTTAAGATGAAGGGCATGTTAAAACAGTTTCTTGTTGGTTAAGGGACAACTTGATTATTTTAATAGATAACAAGTTTAAATGATTGTATAAATGAATGTATTTTATGCAGCTATATAGTATTTTGCTATTGTAAAAAAAAGACCATTTATAGTTAAAAAAAATTTTTTGCATTGACAAGTATTTATTTTCCTTCAGAAAAAAAGTTGCATATAGTAGGATTGTAAGAGCAAAAGGGTGTACAGAAAGGGCAAAAGGGGGGGGGGGGGGGGGGGGATGCGACCTATGTTTTGTGCTAGCTAGGACACTGAAATGATTTATGTTAGAGTGATTTAAGATTATTATGAATGATATTTTTTTTATAATAAATTCATTAGAAATAAACATTACAAGATCATGAACATTGTTAAAAATGCTAAAGTTTGTGACGTACAGTTGTTACAGAAATATGCACGTGCAAGAAAAATATATTTTTTAATGAGAAGAGTGCAACATTCTCCATAATAATTGCAGATCCCCAAAAATATTTTTGATTGGCAAAAAGATGTGCTTTTCTTAATAATTAATTATATGGGATATCATGCCTTCTGAAATGCTTGTTTTTCTTTTTGTATTATTTTGTTTTCAATTTTAAGCATAAAGGAAAATGTTACATTGAAGATAAATTTCTGTGAATAAATTACCCCAAATGTACAGAATGTAATAGAACCTTCAATAAACCATATCATCTAATGTGTACTCAGTCTGTAACTGCTAAGACTAAGAATCATACCCCCTGATGTACATATTTGAATGAAACTTTCCATATTTGATTTAGCCTTTTAACATGTAATTGTTCTAACTTTTGCAAAAATGAAAAAACCATTGTAATTAATTCTAATATGTCTTGTAATACTGTGAACAAATTTATGGAGGTCTATGCAAAGCAAAAGGAAAAGAACTCAGAAAATAATGTGTTAACAATTGATGAAAAAATATATATATATCTTTGATTGACTGAAATATTTGATTCACAGTATTTTCCATTTTTAATGTCTGCACAGTAACATGTTTCAAACTTTCAGTACTAACACAGCCAATGTGAGACCAGGGTCCCGAGATCATCAACGGACCTATAGTGACCCAAGAGAACTTTCTCCTGAAACAAAAAATGACAGGTAAATATACAATATCATCTGAATAATAGTTAAACCAAATATCTATATCATAATTTGAAATAGAATGTCTTTTGCTCCAATAACCATACCATAAGTTAACTGTTGTCTATACATTTTACTGCAGCTTTTTCAAAAGGCAATACATTGTTTCAGAAAAAAATTATTTTGCCTTTATACCCTCTTTTTTGTGCAATATAATAGGAACAATAGATATATTTTTTTTTTTTGGTCAGATTGTAAGAGTATTTCCAGGAATATGTATTGTATACTAAGATGAGGGAGGGTTATGACTAGGGACTTTATACTTTTTCTTTACATTTACACACAAACATCTATTCTATACACTTTGTTATTTTAGAATCACTCTGTCCTATCATCCATTAGGAATTTTGTAACTTTAAGTCTTTTTGTGCCAGTCTGCCTAAGAATCAGGCAGTGGTGAAAACATGACAAACAAAAACCCACTCAAGTTGACATTAACTAATGTTCAAAATGAATAATGGTGCACAAATATAACATTCGTTTCCTTTTCCTGTTCTGGTAATTCAAGATATAATTTTGTTGAAATGCACTAGAAATTAACAATTAAGGGGAGATAATTCCGTAATTTGCTATCATTCTAACCAAAAGTTATCAAGAGATTTCTTGAATTACCAGACACGCAGAAATGAAAGACGTACTATTTCTAACTCAGGATGAGGGTAACTTCAAAATAGGATGGTTAGGTTGGTGGGTTTTTTTCAGCCATATTTTGATTATTTTCAAAATTGCCTGATTCTTACAAAGACTGGCACTTAAATCATTCAATAGATTTCATTGAAACTTCACATTAGAAGTTTTTGCACTGTAAAAAAATGTGCATGAGCTAAAATTATACAAGTTAGACACGTTGAATGGGAGATAATTACATTTATATATATTGGATTCTTCGTATGTTATTGACCTGTACTTGCAAGTTCGCCAAAACATGAGATGGTTTTTAGTGAAACTTCAAATTAGGATTCTAGTACACTAAAGGAAGATGTATTTGTGTAAATTATTGTAGTTGATATCACAAGGGAGATAACTGAATTTACAGATTTGTATAATTCATCAAATAATATTGACGTTCAAAGAATAATATCTCCTTATCCCAGTGCATATATAATTTTACATAAAGATAGGTCACCATTTTGTTGACTTGCTCACAGACAGTTCCTCTAATTCATTCTGTATTCTCATATAAACAAAAACTCAATCAACCAATAGCATTTGTAATTCCTACTGAACTTTTTTGTGGAAAGTATGGAAATCTATTTAGATTAAGTTACAGTAACAGTTTAATATTCTTATTAAGCTTTATTTATAATTTATAACTTGTAGCCTAACTATAGGATATATTGTACCTAAAACTAACCAGATAAAAATCTGCGTCATAGCCAAACTATTGAATATATTGTACCTTAAACTAACCAGATAAAAATCTGCGTCATAGCCAAACTATTGAATATATTGTACCTTAAACTAACCAGATAAAAATCTGCGTCATAGCCAAACTATTAAATATATTGTACCTAAAACTAACCAGATAAAAATCTGCATCATAGCCAAACTATTGAATATATTGTACCTTAAACTAACCAGATAAAAATCTGCGTCATAGCCAAACTATTGAATATATTGTACCTTAGACTAACCAGATAAAAATCTGCGTCATAGCCAAACTATTGAATATATTGTACCTATAACTAACCAGATAAAAATCTGCATCATAGCCAAACTATTGAATATATTGTATCTAAAACTAACCAGATAAAAATCTGCATATTAATTGGTTAAAGTAGAAAGTTAACCTGTCAGATTTTGCTGTTTTACTGGGTAAAATGTATCAAAGGGCTGTAAAATATTAGAATTTATATTTTAGAAATAATTGAAATATTTAGAATATTTATATCACAGTTTCAATGTTATTTATAAGTTGATAAACTGATAGTCTACATGTATATGCATAAAGATTGTATCTGGGTTGCAAACTTGCAATTCAGTTTGCATTTAAAAGTGAAAGTTGTAGGCATGCATTTCAGAGTTTACTGTTTTTATAAATTTAAAATTAATAAACTTAACAATTGTGTTTAATAATTACTTAAACTACATTTTTCATTCCTCATTGTACAGTAAATTAACAATCACTTAATTTATAAACTAATTAAATTTACTTGCGAAATTATGTTTTTGAATTTCATTAAGATTTGATTACATTCCATCAAAATAACAGATACTTGTATGGTTGTTACTATGAAAAAGGGGATTTGGGGATATATGTCAATGTGATAAACCAAAAACAAATAAATAAAAAGAGAACAAATAAGCTTTTACATTCGACACTGGACAGGCCATCAGTAATTATACTTGTGTTATATTACTGGTGTATTATTGGTAGAAGAAAATTGGTTAACATATATATGATCTTGGTCATAAATTGATGAAAAGATCAAGCAAGTATTCCAAAGTATTGCTTTCTTCCATCACTGCATGTAATTCAATAGGCATGCATAAAGTACATTAAATATCATACATAATTATTGAAATTGATCATTAATAAATAAATATATGCAGTGCACAAAAGATATATTCAATGCCCATAGAAGAGACTGTTTCATTCATAAAACCAACGTTTTAAAATTTTCTTTACTTTTAATCTAAATGCTTTCTGTTAATTACACATTGGTACATTTTGAATCATTTACTTTATTAATGTAGTGCTACTGTCATGACTGTGGATGTTGCTACGGAAACTGAGTAAGTGACCTCAGTGTCATGGTATTAAGGGTCACTCACATCAAATATTGTGTGTTGTTAACATATACATGTATTAACTATTTGTGATAATAGAACACACAGAGCATCCTCTGCACCCCTCACATGTTTGTAATACAGATCTAACATTGGAAAATATGGAAAGATCAAATATTTTAGATTGAAAACGCTTCAACCTTACACATATTTTCATGCAATTAGTTATTATTTTATTCCAATTTTACACTGGACATTAAGCAACCAACAATCTATCAATACAATTTCAAAATGATTACAACAGTTTCATTTCTAAACAAAATTACTCATACACAACATTGAAACTCTGATACCTTTATAGGTAAACTCAGAGTTTCATTAATTGGCAATTTTGAAATCAGCAGCTATAAGTTTTCTTTTATAGTCTGAATTAAAGGTAAAAGGTCTAACCAGTTGCAAAAAATATATGTAATGTTAGAGTGTTTGCACTCATAACTTGATGTGACAATCATTTGGAATGTTTACACATAAGTTACATGTTTCCCAAAGTTGACAAGTCATTTTAAATCAGTCTAAGAGTTTATTACTCTTGTTGTTACTGTATTTTCATTCGTAAATTTCCATGTGAATATTTTAGTAAGTGAATGCATAATATACTGCATTCTCCATTAAAAGATGAAAATTTTGCTTACAGATAAAAAACTTGCAATTAGGAAGAATATTCTGATTTTAAGTTGAAAATTCTGCTTTAAAGATTAAATTTCTGCATTGAGCATGTTGAGGATGAAACTTCATAATTCTGCCTAAAAGATGAAAGTCTGAAATAAGAACTTAAAAGTGATAACATTTTTGTTTTCTACAAAGACTTAAAAAGACATCTGCATAATGTACTGCATTCTCCATTAAAGATGAAAATTCTGCTTGCATACAAAAAATTTGCAATTAGGAATAAAATTCTGATTTAAAGTGGAAAAATATGCATTTAATATGAAAATTCTGCATTAAAGATAAAAATTTCTGCATTAAGGATGGAAACTCTGCATGATTTAACATTCTGCATCAAAGATTAAAGTTCCGCATCGAAGATTAAAATTCTGCATCAAAGATTAAAATTCTGCATCAAAGATTAAAATTCTGCATTAAAGATGAAAATTCTGCCTAAAAGATCAAAGTTTGAAATAAGATCTAAAAAGTAATAACATCAACTTTATGTTTTCTACAAATTAAAGACTTAAAAAGAAAAATGTTCAATGTGAAGTCACAAAAATAGAAACATGACTCTCTATTTCAGACCTTGACCTTAAAATTTTCTGTGTATTTAAAAGAAATTAAAGATCCCAGCTTTTACATTTATAGAATATTTAATTTTGTCATACATTTATATTAAAAATAACCTATTATCATGAGTGAGCCCTAAGCTTGGTGGGAAACAAAAATACATGTTTGTGCAAGAAAATTGAAAACTACAAATGTTAAATTTAAATGCCTTACTTTAAGTTATCTGAAATTTAAATTGACTTTGGAATCATAATAGAATAATTTATACCAGAATTATCAGTGTAAATGATTTACATTTTTAATGATTTTTGTTGACATATGGACTTATTGAATAGAATATTTTATATGTGTATTTCATGTTTGTGCTTGACTTTGAGGAAAGTGTAATATACAATGTATTGTGATAAAGAAATGAACTTTATATATTGAAATGGATAACTCTCAAAATGGCTTTATAAACAGGTATTTCAATGTTATATTGTTAAATGGGAAATTTTTTGGCTGTAGTCATATTTAGGAGATAACTGTATTGTATTTTAAGCTCTGACGGCATCAATTTGTAATTTGATGGTCGCAAATTAAGTTTACTAGTGACGTGTTAGCGGAAACAGTAAACGGGTATTTGCAACCATCAAATCACAAATTGATGCCGTCGGAGCTTAAAATACAATATTGTTATCTCCATTCTAATGAAACTGACAGAAAACAACATCAAATCATACATTTCAAATCTGTCATACATGGTCTGCACTAGCGCATACGTTTTCACAGCATCAATTGTGAATTGATGCCATGAAAATTGGTGACGTTATCCAATCAAAATGAATGTTACAAACGATGTTGCATAGAATTACCGATAGTTGGTGCATAAGATGAAATTATTAAAATTTAACCTACCAAATTAAAACATTGACTAAAAAGATAAATGCAATATGTTCGATAATCATACTATAATATATTAATATGTAAAGTATGAGATTTTATTTTAGAAAAAAAATGGACAATTGCACACTAATTTATTGCCCCTCTAACTTGATTACCAGATCAATATTGATATAAAAAATGCAAAATACCCATGTCCAAATTTTGCCAACAAATGTGATCAGAAATTTAGTAGATTAATTCTTTCATCTTATTAGCATAACTGTTTTTTTTTTCTTACTAGACTCAGACAACTTATTCAGCTATCAATTCCATTATGAAAAAAAATTAATAAAAATTTTATATTGACAAAGCGCCAACATTTAACCCTTACTTTCTTTTATAAAAACCCTAAAATATATCTACTCTAAAATATCTCTCCTCTAAAATATCTCTACTCTAAAATATCTCTACTCTAAAATATCTCTACTCTAAAATATCTCTTATCTCTACTCTAAAATATCTCTCCTCTAAAATATCTCTACTCTAAAATATCTCTCCTCTAAAATATCTCTCCTCTAAAATATCTCTACTCTAAAATATCTCTCCTCTAAAATATCTCTACTCTAAAATATCTCTTATCTCTACTCTAAAATATCTCTCCTCTAAAATATCTCTACTCTAAAATATCTCTCCTCTAAAATATCTCTACTCTAAAATATCTCTCCTCTAAAATATCTCTACTCTAAAATATCTCTACTCTAAAATATCTCTCCTCTAAAATATCTCTCCTCTAAAATATCTCTACTCTAAAATATCTCTACTCTAAAATATCTCTACTCTAAAATATCTCTTATCTCTACTCTAAAATATCTCTCCTCTAAAATATCTCTACTCTAAAATATCTCTCCTCTAAAATATCTCTCCTCTAAAATATCTCTACTCTAAAATATCTCTCCTCTAAAATATCTCTCCTCTAAAATATCTCTACTCTAAAATATCTCTCCTCTAAAATATCCTGATTTACTGTAGATCATTTCTGATTTAATAAGTCAAAATCTTTTGTTATGAATATATCATTCAAATCCAAAAAAGTGTTATGATTTATGATTATTTGTTATATAAGAATTTTATTCATAATTTGTGTTTGCCTCAATGTTTGTTCAGTAAAAAAAAAGGTCTTACTAAATCAAATAAGGTCCAGTTCCTGATTTTCATTGCTTATTGTTAAATTTTTACCATTTAATTTTAAATTGTAAAGAAAAAATTCACAAACATGTTTTCTTGTAATGATATGAGGAACATTGGAAAATTCTCCAAGATTACATCCTAAGGTAGATTTATTAAACTGTTGCAAAAGATTCAATGGCACTATATCTTTATATGTATTAATATTGTGTTTACAGAGATGGACACACAAGAAGTAAATCTGAGGAGCCTAGATATGGGGAAGAGCTACCTAGAGATAGATTTTATAACTTAGAACCCGCCCTTTCTGCCACAGACAGAAGATCAGCATCGTCACCTCATGGGTAAGTATAAAGGGGAAATAAAATGAAAGAACCTTAAGTGAGTAAGCTCACATACCCCAACCAAAAATGATTTATATGAGATATTTTTACCAAAACCCCTCCTGAAAATGTAACCTCAATCATTAAGATTTTTCTGATTAAAACTCATCTGATGGTTTGGTGATCGGAAATCTCTATCCAAATTTGAAGAGGAAAGTATAAAAAATGAATGTGCTAGTATTATGACAAGAACCAATATTGTTGTTTTTTCTACCTGAAAAAATAGACAGATTTTTCTGATTATCCATTCCAACTCATCTGTGATGCTGATGAGTAAAAACATATTGATAAAAAATGAAGGGTCGAGCATGACAACAAAAAAGTAATGATGGATCGACGGACAGACAGGTCAAAAACATTAAAGCCTTTGCAGCCTTGGTGCATGGGTATATCATTAGTAATTGTAATACCTAAAACAATATAAAACAGTTAATATAAACTTGAAAAATCTAGTATTGATAATTGCATATTAACCAACATTGAAACAAACATTAAATAGTAAACAGTTTGTCAGTTTATAATTCTTACAATATCCTTTTTATATTGTAGCGACCAGAGAGAGAAAGAGAATTTAGTGGATGTCAGGAAAAAAGAAACAGTTACTACACCACCTTCAGGTTAGAAAAATCTTCTGTAATCTCGAAAGAAACGAGGAAAAAAAACTTAGACTAATAAATAATAAAAGGACACAAAACAAACAAATATTACAGAAAATGTTATAATGGAAATGTAAAAATTGAAATCAGTACATTTTAAATTGTACAGCTGAGTTAATTAAAAAAAAAAGTTAAATGTAGAAATTTTTCCAGAGTGAATTTTTTGAAATTTTTCATGCAGAATACTTAAAAATATTAGTTTCTTTACAATGCAAGAGGGTCTGGATGGGGAGTCATTCGTTTCTTAATTCTTTAATTTTTGTTGACCATTTTTCTCTATTCTTCATTTTTGCCCATTATTCTCTATTCTGTATGATTTAGCGTCCCAGTATTCTCTATTCTTTTGTCTTTATTGCTTCATTCTTTACTTTTATGCCCTTTATTTTGCACTTTTTGCCAATTATTCTCTATTCTGTAAATCCCATCCAGACCCTCATAAAAGGATTGTATGTCAAATTTATTACATTTGCAAATTCTTATAAAAATAATCTACTCCGTAAAACTTTTATAGATACATATGCAGTAACCCTACTGTAGCTTCATTAACTGAATGTGAAAACACACCCAAAACTACAACCAACAAAAAACATGATAGCTATTTGCTTCAAAGAAAAAAAACAAAAAAAGGATAGTAAGATTCCCCAAAAATATTGGACAGTACAACAAACAACTACAACACCTGACTTCTCAATAAACATTAGTACCAGGGATGGGCACGATTACTGACAAATGTAATCGATTAATAATCGATTACATGAAGGATTGTTGTGCAATCGATTAATAATCGATTACTCTGATTTTTGTATGTAAAAATGTACAAAGGACTAATTTAGTACAAACAAATGTGGTGTCATTAACCAAGTTAATGATGTTCGCTGACCTGTTTTTGACGTTTTGTCAGATATTCGGAATCCTCTAGTTTTATATATGTAGTGCCAATAAAAAATTTGCTTGTTAACCCCTACTTTTCTTTACATATTTTTTTTTACATAATGTCTAAAAGCCATTTTTTGAAAATCTTATAAAATCCTTGTTATTTTTTCAGTCTTTTTAAAAGAAAAAAGGTGCTTATTTTAAACATATGAAAAATCTAGAGAGAATCATTTCCCGCCAAATTTTCAATTGATTTTATCTCAAAAACAAGGTCACGGACCTGTCATTTTTTTCTACTTTCTTAGTTCCGTTATTTATATACTTTAAAATTTTTTAAAAAACTTGTTATTTTGAAACAGAGGAGCAAACATCTTTAAAGTGCACATAAACCTCTGCACTGGCCTATATAGACCATATGTTGTGAGGCTTAAACATGCCGTCGGGTTAAACATCTGCAGCGAGACTTGAACATATGCTGTGAGACTTAAACATGCCATGGTGTTAAACATATGCTGTTAGGCTTAAATATATACTGATTTATACTTTACAATTTAGCTCAAATTAAGACTCCTTTGTTTTATATTATGAACAATAAATGTAAAACAAAACTATACAATAAATAAATTCTTGAATGTGGATTTCAGTATTTAGACGACCTCGTTTAAAAAATTACCACAGTTTTACTAGATTCTATAGAGGAGGTATATTATGTGATTGCAGTGAATGTATAACATGCTTATGTCATTGTTGCATCATCTCTTTTTTTGGAAACATCAGCTTCATTTTCAATGCTTAATTTACAGTGTACTTGTAGATATAATGTTCTTTTGTTTTGAACAGATTTTCTAATACATTTACTAACCTAAAACTCATAAAACATCATGGCTTCTGTTGTGCATAGTCTTAATATGTTAAACATGCATTTCATAATTGATTAAAACTGGTGAATTTAAGTGTTGTATTTATCTGGAGTCACATTTATGTAGTAATTATAGTATGAACATGAAATGTATTGGTGCACCATATAGCTACGAACACAGTAGATGAAACATGATACAACAAACACCATTTTATTGCAACTTGTGTTAAGGTGGGGTCTGTATACATTTTCAAAGAAAACTGATAAATTGAGAACGTTAACAAGAGTAATGAAACGTACTGCTTATGGAATTGGAGAGGGAAGGAATTATAGGAAGAAACACAGCTTTGCCAATTTATAATTGGTATATTTCCCAACCAATTACATTTTAACAATATTACTGTGTTGTTGGTTTATATTTGGTTAATATTCAAATAGCATACACAGGAGAATTATGATCAAATTTTTTCCGGGGCCCCTTGAATGAATAAAATTGCAAAGAATTAGAATTTCACAAATATCAATCAAGTCTGAGTCTTAGTGACAATAATAAAATATTTGATTTTGTTGGATATTTTTACTTTAATATCATCAAACTTCTGAATTTAAGGAAAAATTTGTAGAAACTTCCAAAATTCCCTTAATTTTTAGATCTATACAATAACATTTAGAAATTAGCAATGGAAAAAGGTTACTTGTGCTTAGATGTGTTTGACTTAAACAAAAATGTTGGTGTTTGTGGGTGTCCTTAGGGATAATGCTATTGTCTATGTGATTTGATTGAAAACTATATTGGAAATGCCATTGGATAAGTTTTTCCAAGAATACATGTTTATGAAAATTTTATTTAAAGAAGTTAAAGAATTGAACTTTCTTAAATGAAGAAACATTGTATTTCCCTAGATATGGGGGTACAATCTATATGCAATGCATTGAATTTGACAAAACCTGTGAATAATACATGTGACATAATTTAGTTGCATGGAAGGTAATGTCACAATATGTATGGACATTATTTAAGATGTGTAAATATTTATATTCTGCGACATTTATCTTATTTCATTACTAAATATTCCCCTGATTTTACAGATTTAAGTCCAAGCTCAGTAGGACAACTGTCTGATTCAGACAACAGTTCCAGAAGAAGAGAAGCTGCTAGACTGAGACCATACAGGTTCGTATCATTATTTTACTAAATATGGATTAGTTCTGTTACTGCTAGTCCATGTTCAAAGTAATTGAATTAGTTAACTATGTGTTATTTTTTATGACTTTCACAAAATCAGTGATTCAGTAGAGAATATCAGGCATTGGTTGTAAATAATTAAATTCATTTATTTATTTACCAGTCTCAATCTATAACTAGTAACTAATTCCTTATTGCAAAAATTGTGAAGACAAAATGAAATTATGAAGAAAGATTCATTTATTTATCCTTACTTGTTTTTTTATTATGTAAAGTTAAAAAAAAACATATCTTATCTACTTGATAAATGAATAAAGATATTTGTAAGATTTAAAATAAGTTATCTATTATTACTTTAAGTATGTTTATATATATATATATATATCTATTCTCATCACCAAATACATAGGTACAGAGAAGACATGCATGTAATACAATACATTAGATACATAAACATAAATATACAATATATACAACAACAACAAAGACAAAAAGAAATTATTCAGGAGGACACACTCGCTTGTTTAAAATTCGTATAAACTTACATAAATTTATGAGATCTGTCCTATTTGTAGACGACATAATTTCAGTAAATAATATAATATTTGGCCTTATACTAAAATTTCGATTTATAAATTTTTTTCTCTCTTCTCTAAAATGTGAGCAATTAATAATGTAATGGAATTCATCTCCAATATCTAGCTTACATAAATTACACTTTCTTTTTTTTTTTTTAGAAGTTATGAATAAGTAGGCTTATAGTAAATATACTGTAATCTTCTATTATTTTGTTATTTCAACTTTTGATTCAACTCATTAAGGCTAAATATTGTAAAGTTTTATTGTAATTTATATATTTTAGGCCACATGGTAGTCGTGAGTTGTATTATACTGAAGATGGAGAAGATTCCTTAGCAGAGAGTATCACCACTGTAGAAAGTAATCATACAGGTATTACAAGAATTTATACCATAAAAAGTTTTTTTAACATTCCAATTTCTTGAAGAAATATTTAAGTCGAAAATTAAACTCATACTACTTCTGGAAGGGGGGGATGTCCTTGTAATTATTTTATACAATGATATTTTAATATTTTAAAATTGTTTATGTAAACATGTAATTCATAGTCATGTTAAAAGAAACTTTATAGTAGAGCTGTATTAGATAATTGTTATTTCTTTACAAAATAAATCTTCTTTTTAAAATTCCCAAGTGAAAGGGTTCCTAAGATAAAGCCAAGTTACAAGAACAAGTAAAATTTAACATAATTACAATAATTTCAGTGGGAGGTAATTCAACAATGGAAAGTACACACTCAGGTGAATTATTTTTGTTGTTGGGACATTTTTATTATTATTAAATGTGGTGTAGTTTTCACGATTTAGAAGCAATTTTTGTTGTACAGTTCATTGATGTAGCTGTAGATATCACCTTTTTATACTCAGAATAGCAATTGCATAATTTTGCCTTTTGTTAAAAATATTTTGCTTTTTAAAAGTTATCTGTTGATGTAAATTATTGTTACAAAATAGGATGAATAGTATAATATCATTTAAATTGTTTTATGGATGTCGGCCACAATTATCTTGGGATGTAGTTGATTCCATGCATAATACATTTGAGTTTTGGTTTTCAGCACAAAGAAGGGTTACATGGAACCCTAGCACATATTACCTAGGTAACAAACAGCTGGTGCTTTATTGCTGTATATTTGTATTTATTTAACAGTTTGTTACAATTATGGAATGATTTGAATGTTTTAGTGTATGATTTATTTTCAAATATTTTTTGTCCTCCTTTTATGAAATTTGGATTTATTCAACTACTGATACATATTTCCAGGATACTATCAATGAGTTGGTTAGAAGTTTTATAATAGTATGAGTTTCAATTTTCTTTTATATGTATGTCCAGTAAGGTCACAACATTAAGCATATTAAAAGAATGTAAATTGTGTACCAAAAATTCTTCAAAAATCTAGATCGCAAAATCAAATATTTGTAATTGAAATATGTACCTCTAGTACAGAAGTAGGAATCATTCAAATTAAATGTATAGTCCTTAAAATTGTATATTATGAATTCAAAATTTTATGGTAAATTTAATGAATTGAGAATTGATAGTTAGCTTTTAAATGCAAGCTAAGCGCATAATGGCTATATTGGAATTGTACATGTTTTATAAGGAATTAAGCATGGTATGTTTTGATTTTATATTCAGTGTATTTGTCACTGTTTAATTTTTGAATGCATACCAAAATTAATGGATCCTATGTACTTGGAATAACATTATAAAGTGAGGTTTGAGCTCAAACTAAAATTGAAATTCTGCATGTTAATTAATATGACCAATTTGCATGAGATGTGATATTGTAACATGATCAACATTGTTTTTTACTGACCAGGCTTTGAAACAGAGAGAGATATGGAAGTTTAGGCTAACATGTATATTTTTGACATGACTGAGACTAAATATATAGTTTTCTATATGACATAATTTGAGTTGAGTTATTTCCCTTGGTCACCATTTTGGAGGGGCAACTTGTGGAGTTTGTTATTTGACTAAACCAAATTAAAACATGTGATACAAAGAAGTCTGTACAGAGATATGAACTATATTACAGGGATGAATTATACAAGCCTAAACAAATTAAAATTGTTTTAAGTCTAGCTGTCAGTATATCAAGTTAAATTTGGTTGATTTATGGAGACATTTGTGTATATTACCTGCAACATGGCAGCAAAGGGAAACAACTCTTCCTCAAATTACTTCAATGGGAAACTATCTATTGTTTGATATCCATTCCTGCCTAAAAGTACTACAGATTCAAAAATTGGTGCTTAACAGGACTTTAATAATAACATATTCATCAAATAATATCTATCAGTCAGTCTTTAAAAATAATTTGAATTGTTTGCTATTATATAAAATTACTTTTGCTGTAAGTATACCATAAATCATTACCCAAAGTATATAAAGTTTATTTGTGACCATAAAGTGGTTAAATTACGACTATGTGCAATTCATGAATTACTTTTTTGGGGTTATATTTAATGATTTTCATAATTATTCAAGTGCAGTGAATTATAATCACTCGACCTGTTTTCAAATATTTAATTTTATTTATTTGATTTAAGATCACGTTCTAAAGTTGACATATACTGTTCCCATGCAATAATTCTATTGCCTTGGTAAAAATCTAAATAAAAATTCACAGTATGACAAAATTCACACATTTGCAACTTTTTTGATTTGTACTACAAAATAGTCAAAACTGAATTGTTCCCATTTACCTGAGAAATGAAATGTGAATTCAATATGATAATCTTTTATTGTTATAGGTTCTGATGACGCCACTGCTCCATCTTTCCCAGTACAATACCTAGGATCCAGGAAAGATGCCCCTCCTACTTCAGGAATTTATGGCACCAAGAATCCAGATAAAAAAGACACTTTGTCTACAATTGATGAAAAATCTTTAGCTGTAAGTCTGTTAAAACATTGCCAAATTTCATTCTGTTAATAGATGGAAATAAGAATTGTAATTAATGAATTCAGTAAAGTTCATATTCAAAGGTTGTTTTTACTGTGTGAACACTTGTATTTTACATATAAAATCTTTTATAGGAAGGTTGTTTTTACTGAGTGTGCACATGTATTTTATTTATAAAATATTTTTTTACTTGAGACAATACAAAGGAAAAAAAACAAGCTAATCTTTGTTTTTCATTCTAAATTTCACATTTTATGCCGTACTGATACAATAGTAAAAATATGTATTATCTTTCTATATTGAACTTTTTATGCCTGACTGCTACAATAGTAACAATATGTGTTTTCTTTCTAAATTTCACATTTTATGCTGTACTGATACAATAGTAACAATATGTGTTTTCTTTCTAAATTTAACTTTTTATGCTATACTGATACAATAGTAAAAATATGTGTTTTCTTTCTAAATTTCACTTTTTATGCATGACTGATACAATAGTAAAAATATGTGTTTTCTTACTAAATTTCACTTTTTATGCCTGACTGATACAATAGTAAAAATATGTGTTTTCTTTCTAAATTTCACTTTTTATGCCTGACTGATACAATAGTAAAAATATGTGTTTTCTTTCTAAATTTCACTTTTTATGCCTGACTGATACAATAGTAAAAATATGTGTTTTCTTTCTAAATTTCACATTTTATGTCTGACTGCTACAATAGTAAAATATGTGTTTTCTTTCAAAATTTAACTTTTTATGCCTGACTGATACAATAGAAAAAATATGTGTTTTCTTTCTAAATTTCACATTTTATGTCTGACTGCTACAATAGTAACAATATGTGTTTTCTTTCTAAATTGAACTTTTTATGCCTGACTGATACAATAGTAAAAATATGTGTTTTCTTTCTAAATTTCACTTTTTATGCCTGACTGATACAATAGTAAAAATATGTGTTTTCTTTCTAAATTTCACATTTTATGTCTGACTGCTACAATAGTAACAATATGTGTTTTCTTTCTAAATTTCACTTTTTATGCCTGACTGATACAATAGTAAAAATATGTGTTTTCTTTCTAAATTTCTCTTTTTATGCCTGACTGATACAATAGTAAAAATATGTGTTTTCTTTCTAAATTTCACTTTTTATGCTTTGTTGATGCAATAATAAAAATTCATGTTTTTAATTGTAGGATGACAAAGAAAGATCTGGTACTGATAGTGGAGTAGATAATCCGAGAAGTGATTTAGCCAGTTCTCATGGCAGTAACTTGTCCTCGTATAGACGTGACATGGGAAATCGAGAAGATTTTACTACCAGCAGGATACCAGGTCAATATGATGATAGGTTAACTCTCAGTACTAGGTCTGATCCAGGAGACCAGTATGCTACTCCCAAACGTTCTACCCGACATCATGAACATTCTGATCCCAGAAGTGATAGTCGTGTATATAAGGACAACTATGAAAGAGAACAGTATGAACCAAAACCAACAAAATCTAGATCTGAAACTGATTTAGCAACACTTCCAGATGTTGATCATAAATATTCCTCTCCAATGTATGGAGATCGTTTTATGGAACTGTCTAACCAACCATCTCCAATCTATTCTCACCACACATCAATGGCATCACCCGCTGTTTTAGCAAATGGTGCTAACTGGGGAAGAAATGTTGATGAAAAGCTGATGGAAGATAGGTTGAATGTCAAACCTTTGGAGAAGGGACCAAATTTTATAACCAGACAAGAGGAAAATAGTTATGATAGAATGGCTGAGTTTTCTCAGAGAGAAATTGGAGATGGTATAAACATAGATGATAAACCAGGTTCCACTCCTTATAATAAGGCTTACGATAGACCTGGGGATGATAGTTTCCCAATGAGAACTATAGCATGGAGAGAAATAGAACATGATAGATTAGAACCTGGAAGTCAAGGTCTAGAACCAGGCGGCAGAGAACCAATTAGATCTTTGGAATCTGGAAATCCAAAAATTGATGTAAACAGAGAACCAGTTGTACCTAGTGACAGGGGACAAGACTACCGATCAAGGGCAAGCTCTTCAGAATCCAGTCTTCGGGAAACAGTTAGACCTTTAGACAGAGGTCCTGATTTTACATCAGAAAGACAATCTTCTGAGGAAAATGTTAGACCTCTTGATCCAGGACCAGCAGTGTTGGACCCAGGTCCACACATAGACACAATTAATCCAGGCTACAGACAAACTGACAGAGTTATTGACTATGTGAGGGATGAAAGGCTTCTCAACAGAGGACCAGATACTGAGCCACCTAAAGAAAGAAGAACGTTAGAAAAGGGACAGAATTATTATGATATGTATAGACCACGTAAGGAACCTCCCCCTAGGACTGGTATGACTCATCACCAAGTGTTAATTGATGATGATACAGAGGAACTAGAATTTAGAGAATTACCCAGGGTAGGTTTATTACAGGCACTAAAGTCTATATTAGACAGTAATAGAATTGTCCTTAGTAATGTTCTGTTTTTTTCAGTACAGAGTTGGTTTGGGAAAATATAAATGCCTATAATTATTGTTACAAATTTATATTTAGAGAGAACAGATATTATCTAGATTAATATGACAGAGATTTTATTCTTTACATGGAAAGATTAAAATTAATTTTTCAAACAATTTACTAGAAAGTGATTCTTGATTTATGCTGCTTAGTATAAACATGAAAGTTTTCATCAAAGTTTTATACTATCCTTTGATATTTCTGCTAAATCTAATAAAGTAAGCATTATATTTACAGCGCTGTAGTACACCTTATAATGTAAGTCTTCATGTTTCAGCACAGGATTCACATTTACTACACAAGTCTTGATATCAGTCATGTGGTCATTAAATAGCATTTCACCTTGACTTGACATTGTATTGTACAATTTTATAGTTACTTTTATTATCACTGAATGTCATTTAAATGAAAATCTTTAATGAACTCACAAAAAATTAACACTTGGGGACATCTCATTCACATTGCAACAACTTTCCCAATGCAACAATCTAAGGTGTGGAAAGCACACAATGGATTCTCATAATGTCACTGGCAAATTTTTTTTATAGTTATTCACCTTACTTGAATTTATGGTCAATGATTGTGAACTGGCTCAAGTTTTAATATTAGATAATTATTGTCAGTTTGTATATGACTCATTTAACCAGATGTTGGACATGAAAGTAAAAACTTTTAATTAGTTCATAAAAGAGTGAAAGTAATAAATTGTATATTTGTTAAAGAAAATTCAATTAGTTGTTGTGTGCTAGTTTTAACAATCATGTAACAAGTTTATTTGGTTGTCAAAATTATGCATCCACCTGCATTTCTGGAACTATAGTTTTATTACAATAAATGTTTTAAACCGTACTTTTATGTTTTGATTTTATACAGAATCAAATCTTATGACATTATGTAAAATATGTATGAAAACACTCCAAATCAAATGAAAAATTAAAATCACATATTTAAAGTACCAAAATATGTGAGTTTTTGACCTTGTGTTATGTAAAATGATTTTGGTTGAAGTAATAAATAATACTTATCATTACCTTTTCAGTGTCCTGACCAAGATTTCGAAGAAATGGTGAAAGAAGAAAAGGCAAAAATTCAGATTGAATACGAATTACAAAGAAGGTAATATTACAGTTTATTTAGATAAAAAGATTGTGGACATATACCAGGACATTGTGGATATATAACAGTACATTGATTGTTAAATGTATTTAAGAGTTTATTCATATCAATATCAATAATTCTACAATTAAGAATGAATAAACTATTTTATCGCTATTTTACAAAATTTTCCTTTGATCTTACTGACTGATAATTTCCTTTCTCAGCACAGTAGAGTGATATGAAAAATTATCGCTAGAAACTAAGGGCGCACATGCTGTTGTCAGTGAAATTAACAACGTCGTCATAGTTAAATTAGTGATAAACAGATTATCATTGATCATCTGAACTCAATTGCTTTTCTCACTTTCGCCGTACCGGCTCAAGCGAGAAAATCAATCTCGTTGAGATCACCAACGATAATCTATAATTGCATATTGTTTTCAATGGAGTCAGATTGTAAACAAAGGATGCCACTGGAAATTAATCAAACAATAATAAATCTTACATACAATGAAGAAACATGAAGCTTTGTCTCATCTCAGTTTTATTCAATGTTAATTGACATGTTTATAAATGTTAACTTATTCTTATATACTAATACATAACCTGGGTTATCAAAACTGAATAAAACACTAGTGAAATATATATGCTTAGATTTCACTATTAAAGAGCTTACACTGTAAATGATTAATTTTGTGAGAAAAATTGTGTATCTAAAAATAAGGAGATGTTTTATGATTGGCAATGAGACAACTATCTACCAAGGTCCAAATGACATAGATGCAAGTAACTATATGTCATCATGCAGTCTTCAACAATGAACAAAACCCATACTGCATAATCGGCTATCAAAGGTCCTGACATGAAAAAATATAAAACAATTCAAATGTACATATGGTTCTGATTGCTGTTATGTTTCATCGTTATCTCCTTACAGATTGAAACAGAAAGGATATTTACAGAATTCCACTGATGAGAAAGAATTTGGTGCTGAGTATGATCATGTGCCGCCCAATGAAAGGGCAAAGTCACTGCAAAGAAAACTTGAACAGGAATCACACAGAGAACTTGCTCCAAATATTAACGATTTATGGCTAAAATTTCAGGAAATGAACCAGAATGAAAGTACAAGCACTATAAATTCATCAAGAATGGAAGCCATCACTGATCTATTGAAAAATCCAACGAAACATATAGTGCAAAAAATTACTGATGAAAGAACTTATGAAAAAGCTAAAGAACGTAGAATTATGCAAGAATTGGCAGAAAAGTCTCGTCAAGAACAAAGGAAAGACTCAAGAAGTGAAAGAAAAAGACAGGAACTACAGAATTTACGAAGATTAAGTGAGGAAGAAAGTAATGGAAGTTATGCAGACATTCTACAAGAGCAACAGAAGAAAAAACTACATGGAAAACATAAGAAAGAAAGCAGCAAACCTGATTCAAGTGTTGAAGGAAAACAGAAAAAAGAAATGGAAAATAAAATGAAAGGTTCTAAGAAGGCAAAGGTTGATATCCCAGTTCATGGTGACAGTATTGACACCTTGTATTCCATAGCAGAGGATGCAAGTTTCGAGGCTACTCCAATAAAAGCTGAGGATTCAAATCAAGGAAAGTCTAAAAAATCTCGACAAAGACATGTGATTGATCCACTCATGAATAAACTCAAGGACAAAATTGAAAGTCAAAGGATAAAAATTGACAAAGAAAGAAGAAAAGAAATTAAAAGACTTGACAAATTGAAAAAACTTGAAATGCTGCTTACTGCTAAAAAGAAAGGAAAATTATCTGATCAGGCTATTGATGTTGAGTTACATTACGTCTCTACGACATCGGCAGCAGCTAGTTCAGAGTCATCTACTTTATTTGGAAGTGAAACTACTATTAGTGTGGAATCATTAGATAACAACAAGGATTCATTTGACTCTGTGGCTAATACTGGTGATACTACATCAACTAAGGATAGCAGCATTGAAATTCAAAAAGTCAGAACGAAAAAGGCTAAGCATGGTGGAATGTTAGATGCCTATATGGCTTCCATTGGACAGGGAGGAAAAGGAGATGAATCTGAAGCTTCCACTGAAGATTTACAAGTTGTTCGAAAAATTAGAAGTCCAAAACCGGGGAAATCAGAGAAAAAGAAAACAAAGGACAAGCAAAATCAAATGAAAACTGACTTTGTAGACACAGAAACACTAAGGAGAGAAAGATCGCAATCTCCAAAATCAAGAAAGTTGAAAGATGCTTCTACTAATGTGCCATCCCCAATAGTAAAAAGTCCTGTAAGTAAGAGGAAAGTTCGAGATGTTTATGTAAGATCAGAAGCAGTACAGACAAGTCCATGTAGGTCATGGTCACCACCTAGGGAGGATCAGGGCGTCATATCTGTCCCATTAATGTCATCATCTTTCAAACGCAGTGTCAAAACTTTCGATTCAGGGCAGCAGAGACAAAGATCATATTCTCCCATTGATTCCTTTTCTTCTACTTCTCCTGACAGAACATTAACAAGTAGGTCTATATCACCACCTCAACGCCAAAAAACAGCAGGACCTGGACGTAAGACAAAAAGATCTAAGTCACCGCCAAAACATCGCGTCTTCCTTCCAGAATCTGATGAAGAGACAAAAGAAATGAAAGTGTCACCTCCACCTAAATCTCGAATGTTTACACCAGAAACTCCAGATGATGATTTAGCAGGAAAACTCCAAGACAGTCCAAATGGTAAGATATCATTTGATAATTTTTTTTTTAGAGATTCATGGAGTGAAGTGTTTTGCTTCTAATTTCTTGCTGCAATGTGTGTGTTTGTCTGTTCTTATTTTTACTCTTTCATAATGAATTACTCTGGCACACAAGTGTTTCCTTGACCCATGTGACAAAAATCAGTGTTAGAAAATATTGAAAATTTCAAGTACATTTATTCTGTCTTTAAAGTTAAATTGTTTTATAGACAATAAAGTCACAATTAATTTGTAAAATTTAAATATGTAAGAATAATTATCGACAATTTTATCTTGGATACACTCAAAGTGATATTTTAAAATTAAATTTATTAAAAAAATGTATTTATGTTAATTTTTAGAAGTTTTTTCTTTTTGAAAAAGTCTTTGAGACAAGTTAAAAATCTACAATATGTTTTTATTGTTTGATAGGTGTAAATGCCCTATGAAAATTTAAAAAAAAAAAAGAATTTCAAAAGTGTGCTTTTCTTTCATTGTCTTGATTTTTACTTTTTGATGTGCTATAGATAAAAAACAAAGGTTGAAAAGGAAAGGATTTCGTACGGGTAAGACACAAACAGGTGTAGGTTTTAGTTTAAAATGATCAAGAAATCTTTAAATTTAAAAGATAATTATATTATCAATGTATTAAATTGGATTCCTGGTAGGTTCACTTTACACTTCATTGTTGGATTTACATCCACAAACTTACAGCATCTAGTAATTTTTATAATTTTTGTAAATTGCTTAAATTTGACATTTTAAAAAAAATATGAGAATCTTGATCATTTTCCAATTAAAAGACAGTTTAGAGGCATGATTATTTATTCATTTATTTTATTTCTTCTTTTCTATTCTTTATAAGTTATATAATCTTTAGTTTAGTTTCAGCCATGTTTATATATATATTTTGTTATGTATTACCCAGGTGTGGCTTTATCCATGGGAAAGTTTATTTGTAAAATCACAATAAGTTTATATCATCTCCAAACAGTTGAATGTTAGCTTAATGCTTGTCGATACCTGTCGATACCTTGACAGTGACACCATCCAAAGCTGTACAGCTGAAGAGATTTATATTAGACCCATAAATTTGAACAGGCATTACTACAACTGCTGGTGCTTTAAAATGAATAATGATGAAGGAACTTTCATGTACGGTCACTAAAATATACCTTACATTGTTTATGCAATTACATTGTATTTGAGATTTTTTTTATAACATTTAAAACATTCATATGAAATAACTATTAATATGAAGTGATGACCTCCAGCAGGTTATTATTGTATGTTTGTTTTATTTATAGTCATACTATTTGAAGATTAACAAATTTGCGGTAAATTGTTTATACTCCTTTATGATGATTTTAAATCCTGAAAAGGAAAGAAAACAGGAAAGAGTTTTATCGCCTGCCAAATTATTGAAGGTCTTTCAACGCATACGTGATGTTACCAAAATCAACCCTTGTACCATTTATGCTCCCTTTGGTGGGAAATTAATTTAAAGTTAATAATAGGAAGAAGACAGATTATTTACTTTTATATTAAATTGGACTCTGAAAAAAGTTCATTGAATATGTATATCACATACTGTCCCAATCCTTGCATGTAACAAACCTTCAACATTTATATCTGTCATAAACCTTTCCATTATATTAGAGAAGAAATCTGCCCTTGTAACACTTCTTATTAGTTACTAATCTATTTGTCATGTGTAGGCAGTAGAATTTCCAAATCAGCAACAGAATATATATCTTTTTTTTTCGCCTGACAGTTGGGAAAGAAAATTCAGAATATAATAGATTTTGCTTAATTATATCAATTATATGAAATTTAGGTATATTTATGTAAATATAATATTAACTGAAAATTTTCCAGCAACATCTTTTTCAAATAATTTGAAAGATTTCTTTTATATTATAACTTGTGTCTATACAGTGATATACACTGGTGAAGTGGATGTGATTGTTGGTTTTCAATATAAACATGATAACCTTTATATATCCCAAAGTGTGATCAATTAAGGCTTCTAAAAATTGTACAAAAAATGAAGGTGTGAGAAATTTTTGAAAAAAAAAAATATTTTCAAAGATCCAAATACACGAATGTTTAAAGAGACCTGGCAGGATTAGAATCATAGTGAATAAAGTTAGAATGTAAAATTATGTACATGTACTTTAATAGAGTTTGGTATTTTTAGGTGGTCTTACTTGGTTTGTTCCAATGGGCCAGACCAAACCATGGAGAAAACCATTGAAAGAAAGACAGGCTTTTGCTGTTAGTCAAGAACCATGGCAACCAAAGTCTGTTTCATCTACTGCATGGAAGGATATTGTTGCTGATAACCCAGTCAATAAATCTATAGGGGAGAGTTCTAAATTTGACCTTGACACAACAGGTCATTATAAAGAGCTGGACGAGGAAAGGTCTGATGAAGAGAACTTTGACCCTAAACCTTTGTCAAGATTAACTCTACAGGTGAGTTACAGTGTGGTCGCAATTTATTTCTATTTCAATCCAAGTCATTCTCAAATGACAACACATCATTGCAAAATTTCACAAAATATGCCTGAAAAATGGTGGTGGTATGGTTACAATTTCCCTAACATAGAAATAATCAGCATTATAATGAAAATTGACCGTTTTATTAAAATGAAATTTATCTAGCCTTATTTCTGGGTTCAAGACTACAAGTACTGGTGACGTTTTGATATGATAGTTGTTAGTTCTGGTTTACCTCTGTCGATTGTCCCTGTTTTTCTCAGGATCTACAAATCAGAGCTTCCTGAAATTTGGTGTCAAGTTTCAAATGAGCATGCTTTTTCATGTGCTGTGTTTGATAAAATTGAGAATGGAAATGGGGAATATGTCAAAGAGACAACAACCTGACCAAAGAGCAGAAAACAGCCATAGGCCACCAATGGGTCTTTAACATAGCGAGAAAATCCCGCACCCGGAGGCGGGCTTCAGCTGGCCCCGAAATAAAAATGTGTACTCGTTCAGTGAAAATGGACGTCATACTAAACTCCAAAACATATAAATGAACTAAAATTAAAAAACATACAAGACTAACAAAGGCCAGAGGCTCCTGACTTGGGACAGGTGCAAAAATGTGGCGGGGTTTAATATGTTTTGTGAGATCTCAATCCTCCCCCTATACCTCTAGCCAATGTAGAATAAACAAACACACATCAATACGCACAGTAAAACTCAGTTTAAAAGAAGTCCCAGTCTGATGTCAGAATAGGTAACAAAAGAAACTAAGCAAAATGACAATGGTACATAAATTAACAAAGGACTACTAGCAGTTACTGACATGCCAGCTCCAGACTTCAATTAGACTGATTGAAAGATTATGTCTTCATCATATGAAAATCAAGCATAATCCCTCCCGTTAGGGGTTTAGTATCATACCATCATAAAATATATGAGAAGAACATAACCCGTATCATGCCAACCACTGGCATTTTAAACATCTATTGCTTATCAACTTGTTGTTTTAATAGAACCAATACTTATATATTTTCAAGCAAAATAGCAATGAATGAATTTTTTTGTAGCATTTTCTCACAAAATACAAATCTGAGCTTCCCGAAATTTGTAATAAAGCTTCATTTGAGCATGCTATACTGTGAGATGGGTTTTCACATCCATTGCTCATCAACTCCATGTTTACCAAATGCTATTATGGGGTGTTGTGAGTTAGGAATAGTTCACAGTACATCTTGTTTTATTTCTGGTCTCCATTCAGTATTTCTTTTAATTTTCAGGAAGCATTCCAAACATACAAACAAGATGCCATTTCTAAGTTAAGGGCCAGACAAAAAAGAGTTGCATTAGCTTCAAAGGAAAGAACATTACAGGATATGCTAGAAAAAGAAAGAAATAGATTGTTTGCAGAAGAAAAGAGAAGGAAAGAGGCAAATCCAGAGGCACATCCATTAAGTGGTATGATTATAGAGACAATTTGTTGACATAATGTGGATTCTAATTATTTATTAAATCATAAAAGGGCGATTTCAGAAAAAAAAGAAATGGTTGTATGGAGGGGGTAGGGACACTTAAAGTGACTAAAGAATTGGTATAAGGTTTAGTGGAGGATATAATTACTTGAAAAGAAAAATGCCCTTGGTTCTTATTAAATACAATAGAGTAAATTGATTGAGTGCTGTTTGCTTAATGCCAAGTGGAAAATATTTCATGAATATTTATAATATTTAGAATAAAGGTTAATAACAACATTCAATGATAATGATTGATTTTATGTTAATTTTGCAGAAAACCTTCATAAACCCAAAAGACGGGCAATCTCAAAAGGTGAAATGATAGAACAAACTCAAAAGTAAGTATTGAAGATGAAAGAATAAACTTTTCACATATTATATGCCCTCGAAAGTCAGTGGCTTAGTCATTTAGTGTTACTTTGGCCATCAGTCTTTTCTTCAATTATTTTCCTACCAAACTCCAATAGTTGTTTGACTTTCCTTTGTGATGCTTGTAGATTTTGAGCTGATTAGTCAACTACATATAATGACAAACACTCTTTGTATGAAAGCTTAGGACATGTGCTCGCAGAGGAGAAGTGTTAACAAGGTGTTATTATGTCACAAGGATATAGTTAAAATACAAAAAAGTTTCTCTTAACAAAGGACAGTTAAGTGCTGAAATTTGTTTTGGATCTTTGCATACAAATCAGTGTTCCAGCTAGGTCGTTTTCACAGGGCGGTCCGCCCGCCCTTTCCCGAGTGCCGCCCTGTGCCCTTTTTACAGTTTGCAGGGCGCCCTGCCTTTTTTGAAGATCGATTGGTATATTATTTTGTTCGTATTGATATGATCAGCCAATTACGAAAATTTACCTGGCGACAAGTATATATATGACTTTGTTTACGACCCCAAGCTAATCAACGGTTACAACAGGTGTCATTATCTGTTGTTATAGGTAATCCGTTTATCGGATGGGTCATTTAATGATCATCAACATTAATTCATTCAAATAGAATCGGTCAGTCGGCATTTGTCTTTGAACTTGAAGAAATGTTCATACAACTTGGGCACAATTAGCAATGTTTACCGTAGTTTTATGGAGAAAACGTAATTGACAGAAAGTCGAAAACCATAATCAACTCGTTAAAAACATTGTTCTTATTGTTTTCCGTGAAATAAATAGCAAATTAAGACGTATTTTTCATTGACTTCCTTCATTTTTTATACGAAAATAACAAAATCGGCCGCCATATTGTTGATCGTATTTACATCTTCTACGTACTGTTTATTATCCTCCAAAGAAGGAGCACACCCAAATAAAGATAACTCAATCTTATTTTTTCCTAGCATTGAGTAACCTACTAAGATATTATAAAATATGTCTTCATTCTTCTGGCTTTAGAATTTATATGTTTAGGTGTTTTGAGTTATGGGAAAATTTAAAGAGGGTCTTAGTAGCAGGGTTGGTAGGGTGCCTTGGTCATCTTTTTCTGTATTTTTTATTTTCAATCCAAATTTTCACTGTTCACTATATCCTAACATTGTGCATTTTATACAGCTGTTTTGTGCTGTATTGCCATTAAGCACAGAAAAGGTAGAAAGGTGAAACTTGTAAAGTGTGTCAGACCATAGAAACAGAATAAAGCAGGACATTTTTAAAAAAATACTGCATATAAAGCTTAACTGTGCCAAGCAATGATTTAAAACTTGTGTGACAAGCTGCTTGATAAGTTTTCAGCCTAAAAAGTAGAAAGATAGTTTTTCTCTGGGCTAATGATGTTGTTCTTGTATATATATAACCAGTGATTCAATGAACAAACAATGTTTGATTATAATCTTTATTAAAACATGCCCTTTTCATATTATCATATCACAAGTTAAATGCCCTTTTTCAGGATTGGCACCCTGCCCTTTTGAAATCCTAGCTGGAACACTGCAAATATACCATTACAACAGTCATTTTATAATAGAAATTTAACTGATTTTAGAGAAAAATAGTGCAGTGAAAAAGCAGATAAATATTTACTTAAATGTCAGTGTTACTGAATATTTCAACAAAAATATGAGGATTATGTTTCCTGCCATAAGGTGATGAGCACATTAAGTTTTACATATTCCATCCATTTGTCATCAAATTTGTTTCCATTTCATAACATGCCAGAGCTTTAGATAAGCTGCGTATTTGCGTGATCACGCATTAAAAATAATTGAAAACCCAATGCAAGTGCCCATTGCAGCGTTCTAAAACCCAATTCATGCAAAGGAAAACCCAATAATTTGTCAAAACCATGAGTTCTTAACGCTTTTAGTCGCTATCGTGTGCGCTGTTTACCCTTATCTATTACATAGTCGTCGCGTAAATCTATTTTTGTAATATTGGAAATCGGAAATGTCCTTTCGTTCTAAAGATAGAGCGTTGAAAGGGTCCCTGTTGAAATTTTCCGTTGCTTAAAGCATGGAAGTAATATTTAAAAGGAATAACAACGTCGTCACTTCAAAGGTTTCATCTGCGTTACCGCCCATCTTTCGATAACTCGTTAATTGGTTTAATATCTGGCATGGAAATTGATTCTCCGCATGTGATCGATCAAATCACTGACACTTTTTGGTCATTTTCGTGTTCACGGAAAACTACGAACAGACAAGTTTTTGTCGTATATACGTGCGAAGTAACCCGAATAGTCCATTCGTTACATTCCATTGATGTACGCTGCCGAATATAGTCATTCGTTCAATTTTTATTTTAGTCCAATTTTCCTATTTCTGGTTAGTTCGATCTTAATAGTACCGACAGCTATCACATATGAAATTGGAGAACAAGGCTTGGTCATTTTCAATTTTAATATTTACAGACAGTTAAAAAGCCATTTCCGTAAGTTTAGAAGATGATTGTACAAAAAATACGTTTGGACCCCCTTTTATTAAATACGAATAATCAAAGTCTTTTGTGTATAAGTCAGTTAAAATATTCACAATTCTAAACGGTTCTATCCTTTAATTTATAGTTCTTGATACATAAACTAATACGTGTAAAAATGAATTTGCCATAAGACAGATATCGTCAAGCTCATTTTGTCGGTTTGTTTTAATCTTTGCTGTAGCTTGTTATATTAATACAAGTATTCCACAATAAACACTTTTTAAAAAAATATATGTTTACGAACATATTATCCCTATTTTAGCTGTCCACTTTCAATAATGTAATCAATGACATTTATGACATATACATAAATATAGAATACTTCTCGATAAACTTTGCACATTTCAACAGTAAAAAAATCTATGTCTAGATTTGTCTACATTATTTTGTTAAACATCATGTGAAACCTGATCAAATCATCGGTATTTAACTGTTTTACTCGGGATCCGCTTTAAACCGGAAAATACTTTTAGAACAGTTTTAAAAAAACGGTAAAAAGCAAAAATATGCTAAATGAAATACAATTTTCCATGCTAAACTGTTGTAGGTTGAACAATTCTCGTCCGTTTTTCAAGTTTTTTACATCATACGACTTCTTTCTGAAGGTAGAGGTTTTATATGATACAGCGCTACCTTCTTATTAATAAACCTCGGATTTCACACAGGTGCTTTATAATTACTGGACTCGATAAAAACACGTGAGTGATAAGAAATTCCAGATGCCATTTTACAACCGCGGTATCACAGATAGTAACCAAAGGGGTCTTGCCGCTGAGACTATAATTGGATAAAATCATATGACTTTAGTACAGAGCTCTGCAGGCTGTTAATACATGCTAATTAGTCGTTGTTATTCTTTTTAAATATTACTTCTATGCTTAAAGGTACACGTGGTGATGAAAACATTTCGATCTTCTCTGTCTTTATCCAATTAGCGTTAGTCATGTCATCATAATTCTTTTCGTATTGCTCGGGATTTAACATTACACTTAGCAATGAATTAAAACGAAAGTAGATTTCCGGTAAAAATATTGAATAGAAGCATGCTTTTAGCTTCTTTTTGAGAGCTGAAGAATTCTGGTGAAAACAAGACCCAGCTAGTGTTATCACAATGGCGTGTTTGCGTGCCTTAACGAGAACAGGGTTAGAACTCGTCAGAACTAAATCAGTTGGAACATGAAAGGCCAAATCACTTATATGAAGTCAGCATTGGAAACCAAAAGTTCTAATAAGGGACAAGTAAACCCAGATTTATGTAAATGAAATTAAACAAAAAATTGCTTATTTTTAGTTTAAGTGTATACATAATATATAATTCATTTTAGTTGATGAGTGAACACACATATTAGTTTTAATGTAAATGTAGCTTGCCACTTTCTTTGTTTTTGGTCTATTGTTCTGTATGCCTAAGATACATGTAGTTGTCTTATTGGCAAGTGCAGTACACCATTGTCATTTATTTATTTGATGTTGCAGGATTATTTGTAAATTGAATGTGGTCTCAGTCATTAAACCACCCTATAAACCTGGTCAAGGATCTTAAATCTGGGAGCTACTTATTTTTTTTTTAAGTAGGTCTGGAAAACAGGTGATAGGGACTGGCAACACTATCTTACATCACTTAATGTTCACAAATATTACATAAAAATCTGAAAACTATTAGCCACACCTACCCTAAATAAACTGAATGGTGATCATATGTGCTCTAGAACGGTAATTAGGTACTGTCCTATTAGTGCCACCAGTAAATATAAGTTATGGAAAATACAAAACTCTGTGTTGAAACCGGACACAGATTAAACATACAATTGCTCGTCAGTGTATAAACCAAATAAAATAGCTATCACATTTAAAAGAAACATATTTTATTAATAAGATGGATGAACATCTCTGTTTGATAGAATGTGATTATAACATGCCTAAATTCAATATTGTGTTGATGAAAAAACCCAATACGTTAAGGAGCTTGGTGGTGAAAAACCCAATTTGATATTTGCTTGAGGGGTGAATTGGAATTAATAATGCAATTGAAAAACTATTTCACTCAATTAAATAAAAAATGGTGGGTAAAAACCCCAATTTGTGAACTCTTATCTGGAGCTCTGACATGCATAAGCCTTGACAAAATCATTTGAAATCTGGAAATGTTGTCCGGGACAACTGAACACATGTGGAATAAGATTGATTTTCACATTATAAATTCTTGAGTTATGGCAATTGATACTGTGGAAAAAAACAAGATGTGAGAATTTCAGAAATTTATTTGAAATTATAAAACAATGTTGAAAAAACAATAAACACAGGTCAGATTATAATTTGACACATTTTATATTTATTTTGACCTGCATCCCCAAGCAGTCCTAATAACTGGTAAACTCCTTTTGCCCTCTGTCCATACATTCATTTGTCCAAAATACATTGGGTAGAATTGTCTTGGCTTCTATGAAAGAGAATGATTCTATATTTGGTCTGCAGCTTAATAATGTTGAGTTGTAGCTTGTAAGCAATTTTTACATCTGCCTTCTATTCACTTTCTGTTTTCCAATAGTTTGAAATTTTACAATGCTCATTGTACAAGGAACATAAGCGTCTAAGATTTCTAGGCTTCAATGAAAGGGAATGATCAGTTATGCTTCAGTAAACATGTTACCTCAATCAATTGCATGTCAAGACCTGTAGTAATTCAGTAAATACTTATAACTTACACAAAATCATTAATTATGATACAATTTTTCAAAACATTATAGAATTTTGAATTTGTAAATTTTTTTTGTTTAAATTTTTTACAAAGGCAGGGTTTTATTAACTATTATGGGCAGGGACATCCATGTTGTCTATGTGCACTTTTTGGGTTGTTTTCCTGTGTAATATGTACTGTTTATTATTTTTAGGCTTTATAAAAAGCTGCCAGAAGTGCAAAATCTAAAGCTCCAGGAGAAAAGAATGGAAGATTATTCATTAAACAGACTGAGAGCCAAAGTTTTTAATAGGGTAATTATAAGTTATTTCATGGTTTATTTAGTTTATTAAATTGCAAAGTTGTTTCATGATTTACATCAAAGAAATACTTTTTCAAATTCAGAACTTTAGGAAATGTGATATGTTCATGTTTGTGAAATATCTTATTTGCCCTATACAAAGCATTTTATTACCATATTACAAAGCATATTATTTACTCTTTAAACAAGTACTTTTAGTTTAATTTAAAGTTAGTGATTCAGTCAGTTTAAGAGGTAAGTCAATGATATTTGGTATGCAGTTATATTAGCATTGTTACTTATCAATAGACCTTTTTCATATTACCGACTTTTGACTCTGGAGTTTATATTTTTTCGACAGGTTACCTACTCTGTGGTAAGACATCCTGGTACACGGTCAAGTAAGAGCAACGTAAAAAAAGAAAAATCAAGCTTTTAATCGATACAATTTATGGGGAAAATTAACTGCTTCATATTTTCTTAACATGATAAAATCATCAGAAAACAGAAAACTTTCCCCTCAAATTGCACCGATTATGTGTTTGATTTTTCTTCTTTTGGTTTCTCTTACTTGACCGAGTACCAGGATGTCTAACCACAGAAAAGGTAACTTGTCGAAAAATTATATTATCCGGAGTCAAAAGTCGGTAATATGAAAATAGTCTATTGCATGAAGATTATTTACCAATTCAGTCATGGTCCATTGACATTGAAACTTTACATAGTTTACATGTAAAAGTATGTGATGATGTCGTTTTAATGTTTACAACTAATGGCAAGTCTATGATGTGGTTTAAGCATTTAATCATCATATCTCCGTGTCAACAGTTTTAAAAATGTGAATTTGAAATTTAAAAAGGGTTTCTTTTCTGAAACATTGTAGTTGACCTTCTTTACATAACATTAGTGCAAGTAATTTGTAATTAACTTTTTGTCATTTCAGAGAATACAAAGAGATACTCTCAAGAAATGTGAAAACAGAGGAAAGCGTTCTCCTTCTAAAAATATCCACTAGTAGTGCTATTCATTTAATTTATTTGACAGTATTACGTACTAGACTGTGATATAACTGTAGATCTGACAGGATTTATTGTATAAGTAGATCTGAGAAGATTAATTGCATATGTAGATCATTCAAACTTGAAAGAAAGTATAATCTTATAATATTGTTGTATCACTGCAAAACACATGTTTATGTATGCTTCAGTTTCATTTTGAGAATACTCATACAAATTTCTACCTTTTTGATCTTTTCACATATATAAGGCTGTGTGGAATATCATCTTCCAAGTCATAGTGTGCCAAAATTTTAATGATCACTGTTAAATTATCACTAAGTGTTTATTACAAATATTTATTATTTTCTCTGATTTAAGTTAGTGTAAATGGTATGCTAGGTTGTCAATGTTTGGTAGGTTTTGTTAATTCTCTAGAATTGTTTTGTATAAAATCTTAACCTAATTTTAACCAAATTTTAACTTGTTTGTTTGTTTTACATTAATTTAACTGCATTTATGGATAATTGGAAAGTTTACACACATTATACTATTTTTAGAAAAAGTTTAAACTAAAGTAACAGAATAATTTTGATGGAAACTTATGTTTTAGCTTATTTGAAAAGTAGTATTTGCTATTTGCATATCTTTAGGTTTTTTGTATTAAAATTAATTGTAGTAAGGATGTAACGGTGAAATTTAATAGGTAACAAAGAATTTATAGTATTTTGAGAATTTCTTGCCACCATAATTGTACAATATATTTATGCTGGCTGTAAGGCTTTAGATGGCATTTATATTTTGTAATAAAATATGTATACTTGGATTTGAATGTCTTATTATTCTTTGTAGGAATTAGGACAGTTCATAAATATCTACCATATAACGTTTTTCTTTTCAACCTATGACATCTAATTGGCACAATTCCATAAAGTTAATTATTATGAGCCTGCCTGGCCCTTTGGGCATGTGTGAGCTTTACTCATCACTGTGTGTCCATCTTCAGTCATCTTCTGTCATTGTTGTTTGTTAATTTTTACAAAAATCTTCTCCTTTAGCCATATCATTTGGGTATGTAGTTTAAAAAATATTTCCAATTTTTATGCGCCGTACAAATTTTAATGTGTTCTTAGTTTCCTGATCTAACCAACCAACGACCTACAAGATATCCAAGTCATCAGTCATTCAGTGAAATTATTTGCAGACGATGACCTCCTATCTAGGCAAAGAAACAGCACAGCTAATACAAAAATCAACTATAAAAAAACACCTTACACCTGCAGGGAAGAGGGTTTGATACATTGACAGGAGAAAGGAGAAAAGGGGTAGAAAAGGGAGACAAAAATGTATATAAAAAATAAAAGTTAGCCAGAAAACAATTATTTTATAGAAACTGATCCAATATCCACCCATTTAGGTGTGAATCATATCTCTGGCCTTACATTGATATTGTGCTGTGTACGCAATGTTTCAGGGTTTTTTCGGAATGGTGTTTATTCCCGGCAAACCTTCATCAGAGACCATCCCTTTTGTTTTTCTTTTTCATTTAATTATTTTTTATTACTGTTTTAATTTTTTAATATTTTATTACAGTTTTAATTTCAAATTAGTTTTTTAATTGTTTTTTTTTTTTATCAATTATAATTTTTGAATTTGTTAACTTGAATTTTGATTTTTTGTTTTTCAAACTATTTCAACCTATTTCCATAAATGTTGAATAAAGTGTTTCATGGTAAGAAAGTTTTGTCATAAGAATATCAGCCTGTCCCCAGTCAGGAGCCTGTAGTTCAGTGGCTTTCGTGAAGGGGCGGACAAGGTGTATCTTTCTCCTTTCTATTGTCTCCCACCCTCAAACATGAAAAACTTATGTATAGGAAGCTCATTTTTATAGAAATCGATCAAATGTCTTGGTTTTTTGATGGCTCATCCCTGTCTTGTCCTTTCACAAGATAGAAGTGTTGTTTCTTCTGCTTCAAGAACCTGTTCAAAGTCATAAAATATAAAATAATATGTATAAACCTCACAGTCCTGCACAGTTAAATATTTAGTAGGAACTGTGAGGTTTATACATATTATTTTATAGCTCTTTGCACTAATTCACAGTTTCTATTTCTTTTGAATCCTATTGATAGGTTTTTATGGAATTTGGCACCTATTGTAGAATCTGTTTTAATAATATGCCGGTATTTCCTGAATACTTTTTGAAGTTTTTCTGCTTGAGGATGATAATTTGTAATGAATGATACATTACATCTATTTTCACCTTTGTTCTTTTTTTTTAATTTATCTTGTCTGTCTTGGAATTTGATTTTTGATAGAATTTGTTTAACAAATTCAATGCAAGCAGACAGCTTAACAGTCAGTGAAAAAGTTATAGAGGTTCTTGAAGCAGAAGAAACAACACTTCTATCTTGTGAAAGGACAAGACAGAGATGAGCCAGCAAAAAACCAAGACATTTGATTGATTTCTATTAAAATGAGCTTCCTATACATAAGTTTTTCATGTTTGAGGGCGGGAGACAATAGAAAGGAGAAAGGAGAAAGATACACCTTGTTCGCCCCTTCACAACAGCCACTGAACTACAGGCTCCTGACTGGGGACAGGCACATAAAGCATGAGGTAGAGTTAAACATGTTTGAAGGCGCCAACCATCCCTCTAATGTGTGACAGTGGTGTAACAGAACAAGATAAGAACAAACTTTAAAAATCAGTTGAAAAGGGCTTAACTCATCAGATCGATACAAGGCAGAAAATCATCCAACAAAAACAAAGACTGGACGTGGCAGAGTATTTATTCATCCCTCACAACAAAAAAGACACAAAATAAAGATCTGAGAGTATACTCAGTTACTGACAGTTAGTTCAAAGCCAATAACAACTAATAAAAAAAGCTTGTTTAAATTAATTCATTGTTTAATAGACATGTAGCTTAAAACTTAAGTAGTGACCCATTATTATTATAAAATAGTAGTATGCGTGGACAGTGCAATTGTGCCCTTGCCTGTTAACACTGAGGTTGTGAGTTCGAATCCTGTGCGTGGCAGGTGCGCTCGACTTAATTGACTAGGATTGTCAGTTTTCCTACCGAAGGTCGGTGGTTCTCTCCGGCCTCCTCCACCAATAACAAGAGGCTCTCAAGAGCCTGTTTCGCTCACCTGCATTTCAGAGGAGAAGATTTTTAAATGTTAGCAAACTTGAACAAATTGTGTAAAATTGTCTTTAAAGGGCAATAACTCCTTAAGGGGTCAATTGACAATTTTGGTCATATTTACTTTTTTGTAGATCTTACTTTGCTGAACATTATTGCTGCTTACAGTTTATATATATCTATAATAATATTCAAAATAATAACAAAAAACTGCTAAATTTTGTTAAAACTACCAATTTGGTGGCAGCAACCCAACAATGGGTTGTTCGATTCGTCTGAAAATTTCAGAGCTTATAGATCTTGACCAACTGAACAATTTTACCTCATGTCACATTTGCTCTAAAAGATTTAGTTTTTGAGATATAAGCCAAAAACTGCATTTGACCCTTATGTTCTATTTTTAGCCATGGCGGCCATGTTTGTCAATGGATACAAACTTCGGATACAATTTATAAACAAGATACCCTAAGGAACATTTAATTAAAAGTTGAGGGTAATTGGCCCAGTAGTTTCAGAGGAGAAGATTTTTAAATGTTAGCAAACTTGATGAACAAATTGTGTAAAATTGTCTTTAAAGGGCAATAACTCCTTAAGGGGTCAATTGACAATTATGGTCATTTAACTTTTTTGTAGATCTTACTTTGCTGAACATTATTGCTGCTTACAGTTTATATATATCTATAATAATATTCAAAATAATAACAAAAAACTGCAAAATTTTGTTAAAACTACCAATTCGGTGGCAGCAACCCAACAATGGGTTGTTTGATTCGTCTGAAAATTTCAGAGCTGATAGATCTTGACCAACTGAACAATTTTTACCCCATGTCACATTTGCTCTAAAAGCTTTAGTTTTTGAGATATAAGCCAAAAACTGCATTTGACCCCTATGTTCTATTTTTAGCCATGGCGGCCATGTTTGTCGATGGATCAAAACTTCGGATACAATTTATAAACTAGATACCCTAAGGAACATTTAGTTACAGTTTGAAGGTATTTGGCCCAGTAGTTTCAGAGGAGAAGATTTTTGAAATAGTTTACGACGACAGACGACGACAGACGACGGACGACGACGGACGCCAAGTGATGGCATAAGCTCACATGGGGCCCTTCGGGCCCCGGTGAGCTAAAAACTGACCGCCAGGAAATAGCACAACAGTGCTGAAATTGGCATTAAACACCAATCAATCAATCAATCAATCAGTCCTTCAGTGGTTGTTCATATTAACTGACTGCGATAAATTCAGTACTGTTCATACAATTTGCCTGCAGACAATTCAGTACTGTTCAGTAGCTTTGTACAGTTAATTGAGTGCAAGCTAAGGGAGCTACAATATGATTTTTATGGGGGGCTAGGATGAAAAATTTTGTCCTGCCTTTTTATTTTTCCCTCTATTCGGTCCTGCCTTTTTATTTTTCACTCTATTCGGTCCTGCCTTTTTTTTTTAGTTTATCCTGACTCTTTTTTTTTACATAAATTGTCATCCTGCCTTTTTTTTTTGCAAATAATCTCATCCTGTCTTTTTTTTACTCAAAACTCCTGTACGTCCTGCCTATTTTTTTTCAAATTTCATCCTAGCCACCACCCCCCCCCCCCCCCCCCCCCCCATAAAAATCAAATGGTAGCTCCCTAATGGTCTGAACAGATGTGCACGAGATGTTGCCCAATGGGTTATTTCACTAGGTTTAGTAAGATAACTGCTTACAGTCGATTTGTAGGTATAGATAAAAACCTGAAAAGTGTCTCATTCATCCTCAGTCCTGAATTTACTAAAGTCGATAAGTCAGAAAATTTACTTCATAATGTGTTGTTCAGTCTTTTAAGACCTGTTCAGATCAAAATTACCGGTTAAGACTAAAATGCATGTGCTATTGACTTATCGTCCAAATAACACCACCATATTAAATGGATATTTCCTCAGTACGGTAGGTCTTTTTACCGCCAACACAACCGCACACCACCGAACATTACCAGGTATTAACCACCTAGTAACTTCTAGAAGAGGGACGAAAGATACCAGAGGGACAGTCAAACTCATAGATCGAAAACAAACTGACAACGCCATGGCCAAAAATTAAAAGACAAACAGACAAATAATAGTACAGATGACACAACATAGAAAACTAAAGACTAAGCAACACGAACCCCACCAAAAACTGGGGGTGATCTCAGGTGCTCCGGAAGGGTAAGCAGATCCTGCTCCACATGTGGCACCCGTCGTGTTGCTTATGTTATTACAAATCCGGTAAAAAGTCTAATTCGGTAGGTCACATTCGTGAAAAGGGAAGGGTATTGTAGTTACGACATAAGGAACATATCCGATATCATCTGTGAAACGGTTATTCCATAACGGTCAACCAACTCGTGATGGCGTCCGTAAAATTTACGAAGTGGTTCCACTTTCTGTTGTTTGACTTGTTTGAGAAGAAGTAGGATCAGCCTACTCTTTTTCATCTGATTTACTTCGTCTTCTGATGGAAAGTTTTCAGTTGTAAACAAAGCTAAATCAATCGCCAAAAAACCATGCCAAAGAAAACGCCCTACAAATGAAAGGACGGGGGGTCAGCCAGGAGATGAACAATTTAACTTATTTTGATATTGTAAATTTTTGCAATATCAAGGATTTGTATAATAAGTACTATACAATGTCAAATCCTTGGTAATATATATACAAGATTACCGTAATAAATATTTATTAAGAAATATAACTGTTATTTTTTTTGTTAAAAAAACTAAGGAAGGATCAGGAAGGCGAAATTGAACTACACAATGACAAAACAGATTAAAAATGACATAAATATATATATTGAAAAAAATAAAAAAAATAGTTCATCTGCCCAGAACCAAATAATACCTTCAATGATTATATTGAAATAGACATTTCATCAATAATGACGTCAATATATATGTAGTTGATTAACTGAAACAATAACATAATAGATAGACTTTCGCAAACGCACATGTGTAATAATTGTTTTTTCATAGTTTTAATTCACTTTTTGGGTGTTCGCCGAGGTGGTGAAAAGACCGACCTCCTCAGTAAAATGTATAATACGACTTAACAGTGAGTTTTATCTATTAGCATGATAAATATACAGATCTATAGGTAAAAGCTTATTTATTTCTCTCTAACGCAAACGTAGTGTTCGTTAATACCAAAATCCGCGCAAATGCAATACGCCAGATTCGCGGACAAACTGTATGTTAAGTCACGCACATCGTCTAATTACTCGGAACTTTAAAAACAAGAAAACTTAACCAATCGTCTATTTTATGACGCCTTATTCGGCGTATTACGTTTGCGCGAAAAAATCCACGTTTGCGCGAAATTTACCTGCGGATTAATTAAAAGAAGATTATATAAATATAAAAAAAATCTTTGAATTTGTATAAACCCGCCTTATTATACAGGATTTTAACTCGTCGCAGGTAAGTTTGCGACAAGAGTTACACGATAGGTGTTACAAGTGGATGAGGACCCGTACATTTCTTGTTTATGAAAAGGAAAAGAACTAGGTGGATTCCAGTTTTCATTTAGAATGCTATACATTTGAGCACTAGGTACAGATATGGAAATAAAGTTTGCAGTATCCTTAAATTCAGCTGGTGTCATTTTCTAAAAAAAAATTCTTATGGATATGATAAGGTGAAAAATATTTGTCTTCAAATCAAGCTAACAGAAAACGTCGTTTTAAACATAAAACCAACAAAGTAATAAAATATAGGGGTAGCAGCCTTGGACTGTCTTAATTAAATCCTTTCATCCCAGTCTAATTATCAATTAAGTTTCCCTCGGGCCAATGTAATTATGACATGTGTATATTTAAAGGAGTGCGGCGACAACGTGTCACCCTATTCAGTACTGGATATTCAATTTATAGTAAAGATAACATTAAAACAAGAAATAGTTAATACAAAAAATATTTTAAGATTTTCAAGCGGGGGGGGGGGGGGGGGGGGGGGGTTTACCCCCCCAAACCCCCCTAAATCCGCTAGCGCAAATCCAACTGACTGATGGTTTAAGCCCCGATATTCTGACACCCTATAAGATCGACACCGGTCCGATTGGTCCGACATCCTGTTAGCTCGACACCATAATCGTCCGACAAAGGCTAATCCTCACTGTCGGAAATAGAAAATCTACTTCAAAGCGGTATGTGAACTGCTCCTTTTGTGCGTATATTAAAGTCATATGAAACGATCTTCTTGTAAATTTAATGTTATCGAAATTATTGAACCAATTCAATGCATGAATATATACTAAACTAAGTCCTGTATGCAAGTTTTTTTTATATTTATTATGAGTCTATATAACGTATTATCGACAAATAATATTTCATTCAGCGATTGTTGATTGCAAGCTAATTAACTTTTTTTGTTGTCGATGTTTACCGGATTGTGACATTGATAAACAATCAACACAGAGTAAGTTCAATAAGTGAATTGATAGAGCCATGCTACATCATTTTTTTATATTTTTTTATATTTTACATGCGTTCCCATTCGTCAATTAAACTTTTCCATAACAGTTTTTAAATGATTTGTTTTATTAAATTTGTTCTTTAAGAATCAGTTATTATTATTAACCTTCCAGTGCACGTTTGTTTACATTCTTTCATCACGGTTTTCCTCAAGTTGTACTTGTGCTGTGCGATGACGGAAGTTCTAACGAGAGGTCTCGTAGTTAAGGTCACTGCATACGGAAAAATATCGCGAATTAGTGTACAGGAAGACAATAATTCAATAGCAGTACATTTATGAAGATTTTGATAATATAAAGGATTTTTTACAATAAAGTTCACGCACATTTGTTTTATAATAAAACTTATAGCCATTCAAGAATATAAAATATATCGCCGGCATTTTTGTTTTAATTTGAAGTTTCATATGACTTTAAAGAAACAGATAATACCATACCGCACATCTGATATCATTAAATCGAAAATAAGTGTGTTAAAAAGTTGTTTGGAATATCGATAGCAAAATTGTACAATCGTGGATAAATAATAGTTCAATACATGGATACTTTTAGTTTATTAAGGTTGGAACTCTGAAGACATTTGCTGTCAAATTGAACTTGCATTCAATATTTATGAAACATTTGCCACAAACATAAATATTGGTAAATCAATCACGTTATAATGCCATTAACATCAGTGAACGAAGCCCCTTTGGTGTGTAGAAGTTGCCATTCTAAATAAACTATTCAATGCAATATTGCATATTGGACCGTGCCCTATGGCATCCTCCCCCTTTTTCTTTTTAGAAAATGACATACATCTATATACTTTAACTAGCTACATAATAAACAAAATTGATATAATCATGAGAGATCGTACAATGATTTTTTTCAACGGTCTCGCTCGCTCAATGATTTTTAAAATCCGGATTTTTTACATTTCCGGTCTGTTCCATCATTTACAAACCAAATCTAAGGGAAGTAAGCAAGTAATCCAAGGTTAGTTTGGTTTGGGTAACATTTTAATTAATTATGTACTCTTTTAAGTTTCTATGATCTGAAGACAACATGAAATTCAGATTAAAATTCCACTAGTGTAGATCTCAAAAACAAATAAAAAAATACACCGCTATTATGATAAAAATTCGTACTTGACAGACTACAGTGTGATCCAGTGTGTCCCATCTTCATCTTGACTCAGGACTGCTTCTGTCAGATACATTGTTTTGTATAGGCGACAATCAACACACTGATTATCCTGCCTTGACTTTGGTGCGCATATGGACCCCTCCCCTCCCCATAATATTTGAATTAAGTTCAGCTTTGTCACCAAGATTTTGAAAGCCTGGACTGATGTTGCTGATACATTTGTACCAGAGACATATAATATTATATGTCTCTGCTGATACATATGATATGAACAACCCAGGAGGGATGAATCCAGGTCCATTCCCCGTTCGCCCTACAAGGTCTTGTACCTGTTTGCCCTGGGTCTGTTCGCTCTAATACCCGTTCACCCTTGGCCTTGGTCGGTTCGCCTTGATTTTTAAGCAGTTAAGCTGCTTTATGCGAGCACCCTAGATTTGTGTTCTACCCAATAAATGCTGAAATATGTGCCATTGTTATTATCTGACTGGCTATTATGTTATTTATAACTAATTGAACATTTTTTTCATACTTTTTATTCTGGAATACAAAAAATATGACCAGAAAAACCTTAAATAATCGTCGAACCACCCAAAAGTTTTGAAGTTGCACATAGAAAGTAGTGCTCGCTTGAAATCCTTATGTAGATTATTATGCCCTGTGCTTTTGACTAAGATGTCGAAGAACAATTGTATGAAATATTTAATCGCCGAAAATCTCTAATTTCAAGTCGTTTACATTTGCTTAGTGGAAAAAAGCGCAGGAATATTGTATAACGGCTGTGACTAATATGACACGGTGTTAAGTCTCAGTTGGCGGTAATTTTAACTTCGTCGACAAAACGTAAATCAAGGACGTTCTAAATTTGGTGGATTCTGATAATACAAAGGTAATTATTATTAATCATTTTATTCGTTTTTGTCTGATATGCTTGTGATTATTTAAATCATCTTAATTAAATGTATGCTCATTTGTTTTCTTGTTAACACTATTCCGTTTATCTCGTAAATGAGCTTCATGCTTGTCAAATCAAGTTGTTGTTACTGTTATTGAATGAAATAAAACTAGAGATCTGATTGGTCGATGTCAAGGTCATTTCAAGATGGTTTCCTTTGTGTTTTTAGTTCAGGCTTTGTTTGGTGTTACAGACTGCTACATGTGCTTTGATTTAGCTCAATGTGCTTCAAATAATATTGAGATTAAAACTTTAAAAATTATTTTCTAAAGGACGGCATTATTTAACTTCCAAAATCGCATATTTTTGTAAAATATTAAGTCCGAATTTGTGACGCGTCTCACACCGTAATTGTTTTTGATTTACAAGGACTTTTCAATTTCTGTATTGAAAAATACAACTTTTTCGATGTTTCTTTTTATGAATTTTTCATATTTAAACACTCATGAAGTGTTCTAGAATCATTTCTATGCGTTTCCTTCAGCAACTTGATGCTGGTAAACGACTTTTCCATGAAAATACTGCAAAAAGAAATCGCATGATACGAAAAGAAGGTAACGTTAACGTTGTCAACAAGTTGAAGTTACAAACAGTTTTTTTCTTAATTCCTATTACAGTTATTTAAAGTTCAAATAAATGTTTTTTTTTATTATGATATTAGTAATGGAAGACAGTGAAACCGTAATCAAGATATTTTAATTCACTTATAATTTCAAATAAAATTTAGAATGGAAATAGGGAATGTGTCAAAGAGACAACAACCCAATCAAAGAGCAGACAACAGCCGAAGGTTACCAATGGATCTTCAATGCAGCGAGAAACTCTCACACCCGGAGGCTTGCTTCAGCTGGCCCCTTAACAAACATGTATACTAGTTCAGTGATAATGGACTTCATACTAAAATCAGAAATATACACAAGAAATTAAAATTAAATATCATACAACACTAACAAAGGCCAGGGACTCCTGACTTGGGACCCTAGAGAATTAAACATTAATTATCACAGCATCAATGAAAATGGACAAAGCTAATACATAAAGATTTTAGACATGAAGTTTTTTTGCTACATTGTATTTGTCAAAATAAGCAATATTATACCTATTTGTATTTGTTTCTGTTTCAGCTTGATTCCAACCTTTGGCAATGGCTAATACTAGAAGAGGCAAGGCATACATGTACATGTACAATACATGATTCTCTGTAGCACCTGGATTATTTACAATAATTCCATAACAGCAATGAAACTCTAGACTACTATGATGTTATGTACATGTATATCTACATTTATGATCAATGTTGAAGATGGTTTATGCCAGGTCTCATCACGTCGACTAGTCCGACAAGTTTTGGTTCAGCTTTCTGACAGGAATAATTATAAACTTGCCAGCAGTAACAACAGATGAATATTAGTTATTATTAAGTGCGCCTATCGGTCTTGCAATTTTTATTATTGTGCACTAAGAAGTATGCCTAGTAATCCAAAACTTTTTGCATGAAGTTATATAAAGATAGTTGGAATTCATGATATTGATGCATTGTGCAGAAACATGAAATATTTTAGTTTGTATTCTTAACAATCCAAGAGTAAGGTTAAATTGTACCAAGGAGAATTACTTATTACAATAATTACGCAGCAGTATTTTGATTGTGGATTCTTTTCAATTTTATTATTTACTGAATGCATATTTGTCACTTGTTTAATGCCTTGTTCAAACGTAAGTTTAATTTGAATTGAATGCGAACCAAGTTCACACAATATTCTTTTTTTCATTTTGAATTGAATTCAAATCTAATGCGAATCGAGTTCGCTAATCGCGTTCACACACTCTTCTTTTTTTAATTCAAATCTAATTCAAATTGGCTAATTTGCATTATCCAAATCTCATTAGAAATACCTTTTTGGGTTAATTCGATTAAACTTTGGTGTGAACACTTTCTAAATTGTAATTCAAATTAAACTATGATAGATTAATTGATAAATTGAATTAAAAGTTAACGTCATTTGGACAATAAAGCGATTTTGACGCGTATTGCAATTTGAAGTAGAATTTACATGTACATTTGGACATTAAACATGTTAAACTTTTAGAATGGGTATTAAACTATAAATTCAAATCAGTTAATGCGAATAGAATTCGAATTATGTGTGAACACAGCATTAATATATCAAAGAAATGAGGAATATAAAATTATTAAAAAAAGATGGCCAAATATTTGTATTAATTTTGTTGCAATTTTTGTCTTGCCTTGACAGAGTCGAAAAGAGAGACATCTATATATATATAGGCATGCTGTTTTGGCACCATCAACAATGTATTAGTTTGTGATTTTGTGATAAGGTCTAGGTTATGGTAGGTCAATGATATTTGGTAAGCAGTTGTGTAAGCATAGGCACATTTCATTACCATGGAGAATATTTGGCCCCACCCCCTTAGTCATGGTCTATTGACTTTGAAACTTTGCATACCGGTAGTTTACATATGTATAAGTTTGTGATTAGGTCATTTTAGGGGGAACCAATAGTATTAGGTCAATGCTATTTGGTGTGCAGTTGTATAAACTTTGTCATTTCTAATTTCCATTGAGATTATTTGGCCCGCCCCCTCAATCATGCTCTTTTTACTTGGAACCTTATGTTACTTTGAAAATTCATTTATTAGCTTTTGATTAGGTTAGTATTAGGGAAACCAATAGTGGTAGGTCAATAATAATTGGCATGCAGGTGTAGAAGCATTAGTATGTCTCATTTCCATAGCGGATATTTGGTCCATACCCCTCAGTCATATGCATGATCTATTGACTTTGAAACTTTTACTTAGTTTACATGAATTAGTTTGTGATTATCATGATGATGTCAGTTTAATATTACCAGTAATCTTAAGTCAAAGCTATTTGGTATGCAAACATATTGGTATTTAAAAGGTTCATTTCCATGGATATTATTTAATCCATACCTCCTCATTATGGTTCATTGACTTAGAAATTGAATTTGTGTTAAGGTTTGTTTAAAGGGAACGACTTATGAAAAGTCAACGGTATTTGGTAAGCAGTTGTATAAACATTGGCACATCTCATTTCCATGGAGATTGTTCAGCCCTATACCATCAGTCATGGTTCATTGTCTTTGAATATATTGTACATGTTAAAGTATTCCTTTTTTAATTGTAACATTTGCATTATCAAAATAACAAATAGGCAAAACATGTCTCTCTGTGAACAGCTTATTATAGATTAGACATGAACAATTATTTTAAAAATAAGAAGATGTGGAATGATTGCCAATGAGACAACCATCCACAAAAATTCAAATGAAGTGGATGTAATCAATTATAGGCAACCGTACAGCCTTCCAGAACATATGTTGCATCATTGCTAGGCCATTTTAACAACATAAGCATGTATTGTAATATAATATACAAGAAAATTACACCACTTCAGATAGTTTCAGGTATGATTTGATAATTGTGCATAGTACTAGTGGCACCAGCTGATCCAACTAAAACTGCTAATATGGCATATTCAAACTCTAGTACATAGTGGAATTAAACCATATATACACCACTGTTGGACACCATTATTGAAATTATTATTCTGATAAGAATATTCCTCCATGCAGCCTGCAACAATTAGCAAAACCTATAATGCATAGTAAGCTATAAACGACCATGAATTGACAAATGTAAAACAATAAAACTGAAGCATCCTGATTTATGTACAAAACAATTATGAAAAATAAATATGATATACAGCAACAATCACCAAATTAGTGGGTTCTCACTATGAACAGGTACATGCAGAATGTGGCGGCTTAAACATGTAAGCTGGCACAAAACTCTCCCCTAACATGGGAAAGTGTATGTACATTATCTCAGACTGAACCTTTAAAAATGTAAATTGGAAATAACTTTTGAAAGTGGTAGGATTGGATAGCGTACACATTTCTGTACAAACATTATTTGATACATCAGAAATAGCTGAGAATAATGCCTGAGATAAATATTTCCACTAATTCTTCCACAATATTCATCTGAACTTCTGCCAAGTTTGCCTTTGGTTTTTTAATTAACTGCCTATAGCACCCTTGGTGCTTTGATTATTTTATTTTGTTGTCTTGTATCCTGTAAATAATTTGAAAAAAGTATGTTAAAGTTTGTTAAAATTTTGCAGAATATTTTTGTTCTGTATGTATTTATTTTTATTGATACATGAAAAAAATTTCCCTTTTATGTCTTACAATTCGTATATCTTTGTTTTCACTCATTCCATTCCAAGCTGACTAGTTTATTCAACAAAACAATGTTTTTAATACCTGAATAAGTTTATAAAGTCTTAATACCATTAATATTTAATAATATTTTTTTTTATAAAAGTAGGGCAAAGATGTTATTAGGGCGAACAAACCCGATACCAGGAGGGAGAGCGTTCAAATCCCTGACGTAATCACTGTTGGTATTGATTGGGCAGCCAAATCAGAAAATTACACTGGATTCCAAAAGTGATTAATAACGGACAGTTTGTAGGAAATAATTGGTGTTATCACTGGATGTCGCTGGAATTTTAAATCTTTTGTTGCATGTTTCTCGACAGTTGTTTTGGTGGTATTTTTTATTCTCCTTCCATCTAAGAAACCATATTCAAAACATGATTGTACTTAGTTCCCATTCCCATATTATTTTCCATTTTATAGAGCATGGTAAGTTTTACTGTTAAGCATATTTTTATCTTTGTTTGTTCCAAAGATCTCCATTCTAAGTGTGTGAGTCTCTAGCCTACCCTTGAGTGGTAATAAAGCTATTTTATAAAACATATCATATGCATGCTGCCTGTCTCTGGCCCTTCTGGAGTTGGTAAATTTAGTTCTGTTTTAACATATGGATCCCATACTGGACTGGTGTATTCTGTTATTGGTATTACCAGTGTTTTGTACACATTAATTTATCTGTATCTGTAAGTACATTGTAATCTTCACTTCCAATATTAGATCAAGGAAATCCTCATTTAATCCATAACCTGGATGCTCATAAAATCACACAATACTCTACATTTAACTTTAAAATATTTACAGTTAAACATAGATGTTGAAATTTAATTCATCAGTCTTGTCAGTCCTGGGAAAATTTAGATAAGGTTCAGACAAAGAGAGTCAATAATCATTACTGCATTTGATCCAATGTTTAGATTTTGTTTTAGCAAGCTGATTTTTCTATAGGCTTTGTGGCATCTGTTATTCAGTTGAGTAGAATGTGAATGTGTATCCTAGCTATATATAGGTATTTAGCTCTTTTGACAGGTTCAAAAGTGTAGCTGTGTAATTTATATGATGTTACAATAAATGATGTTGTTTTTGTGGTTGATGGTGAGTAGATTGCACTTCTTCCGTGGACATGGTGGAAGGACTTTTTCCATTTGGTTTCATTTGTTTCTATGTTATCAAGATCTTTTCTTAGGTCATTTGAGGCTTTGTCTGATGATATACCAGTTGTATGGTACATGTATGCTATTGTGTTGTTTGCAAATGGTTGTGGATTTAATTCAATCAGTAGTTGATGAAGATTGTAAATATTTGATGAGAATCCAAGATAAACAGTTTTTATAGAAAATCTAGACATGTTTTGAACTACTTTTCATTGCTCACTTTTTTAAGGTGCACATATATTGTTGTTGGCATATCATTTAATGTGCCAGGGTTGATCATATTGTTTTTAAGGTACCTACAATCATGACAATAGATTTTGTTTTTTTTTCAGGAAAAAACAGAAGACACTTTAAATGGGTATAATAGGTCAGAGCATATGTCTTTTATGTCATGGAATGAAATCACCTACAAAACAGTTATTAAACAAAACTTCACAAGCACAAATGTATACATTGTATAAGGCTAAGCAGACCATTCCTTGTTTAAATCTCATCCCAAAAAGATTGATGTCATCAAAGTTTAAAAAAGATAAGGAGTCTGTCCATAGGAAGGATGCTGCTTGTATAGGTGAAGGTGACAAGATGTATGAACCACAGTCACCATACAGGGAACATTGGCCAAGACGTTATGGATGGGATAATAAGTTGTTTGGAGGAGGTATGCTTCATTGTTACACTCTTGTTTTTAACATTCACTTTGGTCTTATGATATAATTAAACAAAAGAATGATAAGGGCATAGTTTCTAGAATTTTCAGCCATTTTAAGTCAATTACATTAATGATGTAAAATACATGTACCGGTACACCTTCATTTTAAATTATTATTTTCCCTGTTTTCACAGTAATCCAAATAATGAATCATTTCCTCCATTATGATTATTTTTTTGTGTTTGCAAAAATTAAAAAAAAATTTGAGATGCTCTTTTGAATAATGTATCTAATGTATCAGTTAAGATATGATTAATCAAGTAAAATAGGTTTACAACAGTAACTGAGTGAATCACTGTAATGTACAGAAATAAATAAAAACTACATTTAAATTAATAATACTGTGTATACTTTCAATTATCTATTGATGGGCAGATAATCTAACACATCTTTTATAATACTTCAACACTGAACAAGTGAACAAGAATTACCCCTGTTTCTAATAACTTATAATTTAGTTGCATTAAGGGGTATTCTTGTCAAAAACATACTTACAAGAATATATGATTCCTTAATACATGTAATATGGATCTAATTGTAGGTACTTTGCCAAAGTTGGACGAACCATTGAAGTTTGCATTAAAAGAGAAGGATAAAGACTATTGGGACAAAGAACATGCTTTATTTGGACAGAATGATTACATTGGTAAATATTTAAATGAAAAATCCACTTTTAAACTCAAATGGCCTGTTTCCAAGCAAAGGGGGGTAGGAGGAGAAAATGATTATGCTGGTCTGTTTAAAATTTCCAAGCCAAGAGGGGTAGGAGGAGAAAATGATTATGCTGGCCTGTTTCCAAGCCAAGGGGGGTAGGAGGAGAAAATGATTATGCTGGTCTGGTTCCAAGCCAAGGGGGGTAGGAGGAGAAATTATTATGCTGGCCTGTTTCCAAGCCAAGGGGGGTAGGAGGAGAAAATGATTATGCTGGTCTGTTTCCAAGCCAAGGGGGGTAGGAAGAGAAAATGATTATGCCCGCCTGTTTCCAAGCCAAGGGGGGTAGGAGGAGAAAATGATTATGCTGGTCTGTTTCCAAGCCAAGAGGAGTAGGATGAGAAGATGATTATGCTGGCCTGTTTCCAAGCCAAGAGGAGTAGGAAGAGAAAATATTTATGCCGGCCTGTTTCCAAGCCAAGGGGGGGTAGGAGGAGAAAATGATTATGCCGGCCTGTTTCCAAGCCAAGGGGGGTTGGAGGAGAAAAGGATTATGCTGGCCTGATTAAAACTAAAAATGAATAATAAGAATAATAATAATAAAAAGATGGGATGGAAATAAAATTTAGAAAGTAATTGTGTACTGAATATTTTTAAAGAGATGCGCAATATTGTAGTTCAGTCCACGCTTTAAATTAATGATCCACGTACACTCATATATTGGACTGGTATTTGAATCAGCCATACTTGATCTATGTGATCACTCTGGGTTTTGAGATGGTGCAGAATTAGTTGAAGACATATCATGAAACTAATTATGTGTTTTTATGACTTGCAGAAACAGATGTCTTTTTTAGACAAAACGTGCGTCTGACGTACCAAATTTCAATCCTAGTATCTATGATGAGTTTATTTGTACACCATTTTAATCATCTACTGCCAACTTTTGATAAGTGTATTGCCCTTAAGAAAATATTGGTCGAACAGCTACTTTGTTTTAGATATACACTTGCATATAGTTCCTTTGTAAATCAAAATTTATAATGAATTACTATTTATGAATTAATGTGAAAAAATAATATATGAAATTTAATCAATTGATAAGAATTATGAAAGTATTTTATCAGTATCTTTTGATTGTGTAAGTTAATGAATACAATTTGGTACAAGATGTCATTGTGAATTGATGTCGAAGTTGATTCCCACACTTTTTTGAAATGCTAATATTCCAATTCTTTCCTTGAGATACAATACAGTATGATAGACAGCTGTCGTTATTTACAAACGAAGGTGGGAGTATTAATTGGAATCACATCCACTTTAATGCCAATCTTAATTGACCACAGTTAATATCTCTTGTACATGTATTACTTAAATAAATAGACACTTTATTATACAGATCAATTTATATCTTAATACACAATTTATTGTCAATAATTGACCTCAATAGTGTACCTATAATCATTTTTGATCTACACTACATAAAATAGTTCTGTAAATCATGTCTCAAAGATGAATTATTAAGGATTAAAAAGATACATTGTTTTTTGCAAAGAAAGGACAAAAAACAAAATATGTATAAAAAATGCAAGCAAGATCTATTTTACTTGTAAAATCAGTGTTATAATCATCTGATATTAGTCAATGATTCAGTGTTATAATCATCTGATATTACTGTAAATTCAGAAATAATTGCGTGCATTTATTATTGCGATTTTATCATTTTAGACTAAAATGCAATTTTAATTTTTGCGATATTGAAAAAAAATTCTGTTTAATTCTGTAAAATGCGAGTTTGAATTATTGCGATTATAACCCTGTTGCATTTTTCGCAATAATAAAAACATCGCAATAATTTCTGAATTTACAGTAGTCAATGATTCAGTGTTATAATCATCTGATATTAGTCAATGATTCAGTGTTATAATCATCTGATATTAGTCAATGATTCAGTGTTATAATCATCTGATATTAGTCAATGATTCAGTGTTATAATCATCTGATATTAGTCAATGATTCAGTGTTATAATTATCTGATATAAGTCAATGATTCAGTGTTATAATTATCTGATATAAGTCAATGATTCAGTGATATAATCATCTGATATTAGTCAATGACTCAGTGTTATAATCATCTGATATTAGTCAATGATTCAGTGTTATAATCATCTGATATTAGTCAATGATTCAGTGTTATAATTATCTGATATAAGTCAATGATTCAGTGTTATAATCATCTGATATTAGTCAATGATTCAGTGTTATAATCATCTGATATTAGTCAATGATTTAGGTTAATTTTAAGTTACTTGAAAATCAGTGTTATAATCATCTGATATTAGTCAATGATTTAGGTTAATTTTAAGTTACAATTATAAACTTGATGGAAACCATAACAAACTCTAACCTGGGCATTTTATCCAATCAAATTTATTTGTTTATTCCCCATTATATTGCTATTTAACAGTGTAAGGCATTTGTACATGTATTTGAGAACAGGATTTTTTTCCCCAATGAAAAATGAACAACAGTTTAAATAAAACAAGTATCTAATTTTTGTTGTTGATTAAGTGCATTTTCAATGCCTCTTGTTGTAAATTATTAAGTCGAACTTCAATGAAAAAATATACTACACCTTCCTTTGAAGATTTCTATTTTCAATCATGTCAAAATTATTTAATTGAAAAAAAGAAGATATCAAAAATCAGAACCCCTTCTAAAAATTGAAATATCAAAAGAACATTTATCAATATTGAGAAATTCTCCATCTTTGGGCAATTAAATAATTTTTTTTGTAAATAGTAATACAATATATTATGAAAATGAAATAAAATTAATAGATGATCCTAAGATGAGTTAGAAAAATTGCAAACCTATGTTTAAACATAGAAATAATTACAAAAGCAACCATTTACAAGTACGTTTAGGGAGATAGTCTCTTGTGAAGTTGTCTCATTGTCAATCATACCACATCTTCTTATTTTTATATTGTTTTATCAACTGAATTAAAGCAAGAGTGATTTATCAAGTTGTTTTTTTTGTTCACCACGATTTGAAATTATGCAGACAACTCTTCCATTCTTTCCGTCAGTGATTTAGATTATCAGAAGTACTTTAGTAGAAGTACATTTTTTTCTGAGAATTTTGTGAACTGAAAGGGGTGAATTTAAAAAGGAACAATAACACTGGTCATTTTTAAGTAAAATAATAATGAAAATGATGATGTTCTACATTGCAATTCTCATGTTGTCTTTTTTTTTTTCAGTCCCTTGGTTTTTTCTCTGTTTAAAGTGTTTAAATACAAGTTAACATTTTGGGCTAAAAGTTGTGATGGTTGTCTCTGTATAAATGTCTTACAGAAGCTTATATAAAAAAAAAATATTGAAAATGAGATAATAAAAAAAAGTGTTCAACTAACTGTAGGTAAAAAATGGCTGGATCACAGCATTGACGATGCTTTGATTCTCTTTGAAAATGTAATATTTACTCATTGGTATTTCACCCTGCTTGCATGAATATAGATTAAAACATATATATAAGTATATTCTTAACATTTTTTTTCTTCAGATATATTAGGGGATGGAAATGTTCGACCAGTGGATTTAATGAAGGGTCCATCATGGATTCGTGGTTTTAAAGGAAATGAAATGCAGCGCATCATCCGCAGATTACAGTTTGATGGACACAAACTCCAACAATTATATCCAACAAAGTTTCATATGATACAAAAAAGATTGGATTATCTGTACAAACATTATAATCTACGTCGTTCAAATGCCATAGGAAAAGGAATAAAAAGAGTTCAAAAATAAATAATGTTTCTTGCCTTTAAGAAATTAAAAGATTTATTGACTTGATCTGTTTTGTTTGAGAACAATCCCAGTTAAAGCTGACTTTAAAAGACCAGTGAAGTACCATGGTCACTTAGCGTTCATCATACACAACCATCAGAAATAAAAACACTTCCACAAATTGACCAAATTTGGCCACTATAAAAATAATGATGTGGCATGATTGCCAATGAGATAACTATCCACCAGATACCAAGGAGTATGGTATGATTGCCAATGAGACAGCTATCCACCAGATACCAAGGAGATGTGGTATGATTGCCAATGAGACAACTCTCCACCAGATAACAAGAAGATGTGGTATGATTGCCAATGAGACAGCTATCCACCAGATAACAAGGAGATGTGGTATGATTGCCAATGAGACAACTATCCACCAGATACCAAGGAGATGTGGTATGATTGCCAATGAGACAACTATCCACCAGATACCAAGGAGATGTGGTATGATTGCCAATGAGACAGCTATCCACCAGATAACAAGGAGATGTGGTATGATTGCCAATGAGACAGCTATCCACCAGATACCAAGGAGATGTGGTATGATTGCCAATGAGACAACTATCCACCAGAGACCAAGGAGATGTGGTATGATTGCCAATGAAACAGCTATCCACCAGATAACAAGGAGATGTGGTATGATTGCCAATGAGACAACTCTCCACCAGATAACAAGAAGATGTGGTATGATTGCCAATGAGACAGCTATCCACCAGATAACAAGTTGATGTGGTATGATTGCCAATGAGACAACTATCCACCAGATACCAAGGAGATGTGGTATGATTGCCAATGAGACAACTATCCACCAGATACCAAGGAGATGTGGTATGATTGCCAATGAGACAGCTATCCACCAGATACCAAGGAGATGTGGTATGATTGCCAATGAGACAACTATCCACCAGATACCAAGGAGATGTGGTATGATTGCCAATGAGACAACTATCCACCAGATACCAAGGAGATGTGGTATGATTGCCAATGAGACAACTATCCACCAGATACCAAGGAGATGTGGTATGATTGCCAATGAGACAACTATCCACCAGATACCAAGGAGATGTGGTATGATTGCCAATGAGACAGCTATCCACCAGATACCAAGGAGATGTGGTATGATTGCCAATGAGACAACTATCCACCAGATACCAAGGAGATGTGGTATGATTGCCAATGAGACAACTATCCACCAGATACCAAGGAGATGTGGTATGATTGCCAATGAGACAACTATCCACCAGATACCAAGGAGTATGGTATGATTGCCAATGAGACAGCTATCCACCAGATACCAAGGAGATGTGGTATGATTGCCAATGAGACAACTATCCACCAGATACCAAGGAGATGTGGTATGATTGCCAATGAGACAACTATCCACCAGATACCAAGGAGATGTGGTATGATTGCTAATGAGACAACTATCCACCAGATACCAAGAAGATGTGGCATGATTGCCAATGACAACTATCCACCAGATACCAAGGAGATCCGGTATGATTGCCAATGAGACAACTCTCCACCAGATACCACAGGATGTAAACTACTATAGGGCCTTCAACTTACATTTTATAGCAGACACTTGTTACATGACTCAATGAACAACTCTGAACTTATATGTATGTTAGTTATGTTAGATGTTTGATAGAGAAGTGATAGTTTAAATAATTTACCTGTACCTTTGATCTACTTTACATATTATTATGCTGGTAATTATGTCCAAACATAAAATAAGCATTCAATTTGACAGCAAACTGGGTTTTAATATTGTGAAGAAACAATTGTTGAACTCGTTGATAAAAAAGCAGGTAGTGTGAATTGAAATTGATGTATGCTAATGACTAAGATAAAAAAGAATAACAAAAATACCAAACTCCAAGGTAAATTAAAAAAAAAGGGGACATCCATAAAAACAGACAAAATCAAACGTTATCAACCAAAGGAACCAGTGAAAAACAACTGTCATATTCCTGATTTGGTACAGGCATTTTCGGAAGAAAATGGTGGATTAAACCTAGTTTTATGGCTAACTTGACCTCCAACTTGTATGTTAGTTGTTTATAGTTCCGTTGGATAGATAAATAAATAGATTCATTATACCACTTTATGTATATCTACAGAAAATTTGTGATCACTCAGGAGCCCAAAAGCATTCCAGGGTACCACTTTCAAACTTCTCGCGTTTTGTGACGTATATATATGACCAAAAGATGAATCAAGGCCCATAACTCTGGAATGGAAAAGGTGAAAATGTCAATATGGATCTTGACTTCCATTTTGCCATCTGATGTAACAATATAATTAAATTTGAAAATCATTGGTTGAAAAGTTCTCAAGTTCCTGCATGGAAAGGACAACATTTTTCAATCAGTCATTGACCCGTACACTCCTGAACAGCAAGAGAAAATAATCGATATCAAACTCTACCTCCATTTTATCATCTCACAGTACCAGTATGTTAAAATTTGAAAAGCATTGGTTGGACTGTTGTAAAGTTATTGCACTAAATGACAGAGTGCCATTTTCCAAAAAATCAAGAACCATAACTCCTAAACAGCAGAAGTGAAAATCGTCAGTGTGAAAATTGACCTACTTTAAGTCATCAGTAACAACATCTTAAAATTTGAAAAGCATTGGGTAATGCACAGAAACAGTTGAAGCTGTCAGCCAGTCCTCACGCTGTACAACCCCAAATTAATAACGGAAAACCTGTTGAGATATTTTTTTTTATATGAACGATTCATATAGATTAATAAGAGATGTTTTTTCTCACCTGCAACAAATGTCATAGAAGTAGAGACATTGGGATGCTAATCAACCACCAGCAGAGTCAGCCCTTTGCTTATAGCTTTATATTTTAGAAGGTACTTGATAGCCTTGGATACTTCATATCTTATAACCAGATACCTTATGTTTTGAAGTTTCTGTCTGGCATATCATATGTCCGTTGTCCCTGACTTCATTTTCATAGTTTAGTGACTGTCTGGCAGTCTTAATCTGTCAGTAGTATGAAAAGGCCGATTCTGCCGCAATCGCATTTTCAAGGGGAAATCCTGCATAGGACCCCCAGCCCCGACGGCCAAATGCAAACGGACGGCATCCCTATTGAGCATAGGGTAAATACAAGAATGTCATATGTATTCGATGGTAGAAAAGTCGCTCCAGAGGATAGTGGGGATAAGGATACCTTAAAGGGAAGGATGTCACAGATTAAAATAAATAAAGATATGACATCCGAAAGAAATATGATGGATTTCTTTCTGGAGAATGAAGAAGATTTGGAGGATAACACCCCAACCCCCCAAAGGCAGCAGCAGTGCTGCAATGCTCCAAACATAGTGCAGATGGATGAGCATACCGAGCAGTGTCAAAAATGCGGTTCACAATCCACCAAGTCGCGATTTGAGCATCATCAACTAGGGGAGCAGAAGACCACTTGCAATGTTCCGCTCAAGAGGAAGAAGGGTCAGTTCTGCAAGAGCAAGCCCGGGAAGGATGGTCTCTGCTGGAGACATAGCAAGCAACCACGCCAGCAGGAGGAGGAGGAGACCATCCCAGTCGAGGGTAAGATGGTGGTAAAAGAGACCATGAAGACCCTCCGTCAAATAGCTAAGGATGAGGGTCTGAGGGGGGTCAGTAGGAAGAACAAGGAGGCCTTGGTGAAGCTCATCGAGGAGAAAACCACCCATAAATTTGCCCGCCAGGAAGTCTTCAGCAAGAAGCAGCTCAAAGCGCTAGCAAAGAATCGTGGCCTCACCAAGTACTCTCAGCTCAAGAGAGACGATCTGATCCAGCTGGTGGAAGAGGACATCAAAAACGCTCCAGTCGAGGATGAGATCAAGGTCATCGATAGGCGGGAAGCTCTGAATGGCGTATTTGGCACGGTCGTCATCGAACCCGCGAAGCCGCACGATATGACCACTTTTCTGAAGGTAAGTCGGAGCACCATCACCAGCGCCATCTCGAATGCACTCGTTCAAAAGAAGGGATTGAAGGTGCACTTAGTGCTTCTAGCAGAGCTGGTGAAGACCAACCTCGCGACCGGAGAAAATACCTACATCACCCCTACCTTCAGATCACGCACGACAATGATCACGGAATCTGACGACCTCGAATTGGAGATTGCCTTCATGATGGAGAAGGTCAAGGAAAATATGGCAAAGTACATGAGGGAAGGGAGCGGGTGGACTTTCAGCAGCGTCGAGAAGCTAGAAATCCACCTCAACCAATTCAAGCCACTCAAGGGGGGCTCCTTCATATCAACCCCATCGGCTCTCGTGAAAAAGAAGGCGATCGTCAATGTGAAAAATGAGGATGATCGCTGCCTCCAGTGGGCAGTGCTGGCAGCCCTTCACCATGAGGAAGTCGACCAGAAATCCACCAACCGCGTATCGCAGTACAAGAAATGGGAAGAAGAGCTAAAATTCGAAGGCATCGACTTCCCAGTCTCGCTCAGGGCGATCGATAAATTTGAGAGGCAGAATCACACAATCAACGTCAACGTCTATGGCTTCAACGGCGTAAAGAAGGGTGAGGATGAGGAAGAGGATCTTCAGATTTACCCCCTCAGGATATCTAAGAATACGGGCCCCACCCACGTAGATCTCCTCTTCTTGACTCGCGAAGGTAAGCAGCATTACTGCTGGATCAAGAGCCTCTCACGACTCTTGAGCTCTCAAATCTCTGAGCACGGTCATGAGCTTTTCTTCTGTCGCAGATGCCTTTCCCACTTCTCCAGGCAGAATATCTTGGACGAGCATATGGAATATTGCAGCAAGAAAGATGCAGTCAGGATCGAGATGCCGGAAGAGGGGACCACCATAGCCTTCCATAGTATCAAAAAGATGATGAGAGTCCCCTTCGCGATCTACGCGGATTTCGAGTGCTTCACAGAGAAGCTCGACACCTGCCAGCCGGATCCATCCCACTCCTACACGAATGCCTACCAGCTTCAGCGACCTTCAGGCTTCTGCTATCACGTGAAATATGCTCACGGAGACTACAAGGATCCGGTCGTCTACTGCGGGGAGGATGCGGCAAAGAAATTCGTGCAGTGCGTGGAGGAAGAAGTGCAGGCCATCGCCAAGCTATACAAGGAGAATAAGCCCATGGAGCTGACTGACGACGATAAGGTGAGCTTCGCAGAAAGCACGCACTGCTACATTTGCGGAGACGAATTGGGAGAGGATAAGGTCCGGGACCACGACCATCTCACCGGGAAATATCGCGGCGCAGCGCACAACCAGTGCAATCTGGATTTCCAGCTTCCGAAGCACGTCCCCATCCTCTTCCATAATTTGAGCGGGTACGACGCCCACATCTTTGTCAAGGAGCTTAACCACACCGAGGGTAAGATCAACTGCATCCCCAATACCGACGAGAAGTACATCAGCTTCTCCAAGCAGGTGGGTGATCTGGAGATGAGGTTCATCGACTCGTGTAGGTTTATGCTCAACAGCCTGGATACCCTAGCTAAGAATCTCACCCCCGACCAATTCGCGACCGTGAAGACGAGATTCAGCGATCGCCACGAGCTGATGATTCGGAAGGGGGTATTTCCCTACGATTATATGGATGGACCAGCCAAGCTGGAAGAGACTCAGCTCCCACCTAAAGAAGCCTTCTTCAGCACGCTCTCCGGAGAGCATATCAGTGATAAGGATTACGCACACGCTCAGAGAGTCTGGGAGACCTTCGAGTGCAAGACCCTACGCGATTATCACGACCTCTATCTCGAGACTGACGTGCTACTGCTAGTCGACATCTTCGAGAATTTTAGGGATATCTGCATGGCCAACTATGGACTCGATCCTGTCCACTACTTCTCCTCCCCCGGGCTATCCTTCGATGCCATGCTAAAAACCACCGGGGTTAGATTGGAGCTTCTTTCCGATCCAGATATGCTGATGATGTTCGAGAGCGGGACAAGGGGAGGGGTGGCCATGATCTCTCATCGTCAAGGTAAGGCCAACAACCTCTACATGGAGACCTACGATCGCTCCCAGCCCACCAAGTATCTCACCTACCTCGATGCCAATAATCTTTACGGGTGGGCGATGGCGCAGCCTCTTCCCACGGGGGACTTTGAGTGGGTGGAGCCGGAGGAGATCGACGAGATCCTGAGCTATCCCGACGACCACGAATATGGCGCTATGGTAGAATGTGATCTCGAATATCCGCAGGATCTTCACGACGCCCACAATGACTACCCTCTCGCGCCCGAGAACGTGGAGATCGGTAAGGTGCGTAAGCTTGTGCCCCATCTAGGCAAGCGCGAAAAGTATACCCTCCACTACAGAAATCTCAAGATGTATCTGGAGATGGGGATGAAGCTTACGAAATGCCGTCGTATCATCAGATTCAGACAATCCCCATGGCTCAAGCACTACGTGGATCTGAATACTGCTCTGCGCGCCAAGGCCAAGACCGACTCCGAAAAAGACTTCTTCAAGCTGATGGTCAACTCCGTCTTTGGCAAGACCATTGAGAATATCCGAAAGCGGGTAGACGTTAGGCTGGTCACCACCGAGAAGCAGGCCCTGAAGCTCGTGGCCAAGCCCAACTTCGATCGCCGCGTCGTCTTCACCGAGAATCTAGCAGCCGTCCACATGAAGAAGACCAAGCTGAAGTTTGATAAGCCGATCTACCTTGGAGCCTGCATTTTAGATATCTCGAAGCTCCTGATGTACGACTTCCACTACGGATTCGTGAGGAAGACCTACGGCAGTAAGGCCCGGCTGCTCTTCACTGACACCGACAGCTTGGCCTATGAGATCCAGACCGACGATTTCTACCAGGATATCACCCCGCACGTTGAGGCTAAATTCGACACTTCCAACTATCCTCCTGAGCATCCCTCTGGCATCCCCACCGGCAAGAATAAGAAGGTCCTCGGGATGTTCAAGGACGAGTGCGGCGGTAAGACCATGACCGATTTCGTGGGGCTCCGGGCGAAGCTATACGCCTTCAGGATGGATGACGGTAAGGCCACCAAGAAGGCGAAGGGAGTCACGAAGAGCGTCATCAAGCGCAGCATCGCCTTCGAGGACTACAAGCGATGCCTGGACACCCAGCAAGAGATCCATCGACCGATGAATATCCTCCGGAGCCATCTCCATCAGATCTACGCGCAGGAGATCAACAAAATCGCTCTTTCCGCCAAAGATGATAAGCGTCACATCCTCCCCGACGGCATCAGCACCCTCTCGCACGGCCACTATCGAATCACTCACGGGTGAGGGCACTTAGCAGACTCTGACGGGTGCGGATGCCCATCCCGCACTTGGCCCATACCTAGATAAATGAGCATCATTCGCGTGCACAACATAACCCTTCCCAATAAACCTCTTTCGAATGTAGACCTTGTGAAAGCCACCAAGGACCTAGGAATCCCATGTTTCAGAGGGGTATTCATGCGAGATGTGTATCCCTTTTCGAATGTACCTTTCTTCTTGGTGATTCGGACTTTGTCGCCAGCATGAAATCGCGGTGGTTTTATGGGAGGTATGCTGCCGTAAAGGTTCCAATACACCTTGTTTTCATGCTCCTTGTGACTTGCGGCGACAGGGGTCATTTTGATGGATCGGTGCTTGGTGGTATTGTACTGGCGAACAAGATTATCCAAAACATTGATGTAGGTGCGTGTAGAGTTGGCCGAGAAATATTTGAACATTTTCTCTTTCATGGTGCGATTCCAGCGCTCAACCACACTCGATTTCTCCTCATTTTCGGTGGAGTAGAGCTCAATATCATGCCTTTGAAGCAGCTGATTTACATCCTTGTTGTAAAACTCAGTGCCTTTGTCTGTCCAAAGCTTCTTGGGCATACGCTCCTTGAACACCGCTTGAAAGGCATCCCGCACCGTCACCCCCTTCTTGTTTTTGAGTGGTATCAACCAGCCATATTTGGAGAAGACATCGATGATGCTCAGGATGAACTTATTTCCCTTGTTGTCCCTGGAAAAGGCACTCATATCAACAAGGTCGGCCGCCCAGGTCTCATCCACACCACCCACTACCACACGGCGTTTCTGAAACTTACGTCGAACTGGTTTGTGCAACTCCTCAGCTAAATCATCGGTCCAGCGAACTTTTTTTTTTTAATACCCAGACCGAATCGAGCTTTGGTACCGATGATGGGTCCGACGATGCTGCGGTCCATGCGTTCGCGTGTGGTAGGGTTGGGAATGGTGTTAAGCGAGGCTAGCATAGCTTTGTCACAGATGGAGTTGCGTGCGGTTGTATCCTTGTGCTGAGCATAACAAAGATCGTGGTGATATGCAGCCTGGTCCACTCGATTAATGGGTTTTGACCAAGCCTTTGGGGTGCCATCGGGGAGTAGTCGCTTGCTAAGTTTAGTCCCTGGCCCGGTGAAGTTGTGTCCGGGGAGATGCATTTCCATGGGTAATCGGTTGATTAGTTTGTTCATGAACCCTGCACCGGTTGTAGCAACAAACTGAGACTTCTTGGCACCGCACACCTTGCAGTTGCCAACCTTCCTCCGTCGCCCGTTGCTGGTAATTGTTTCACCAGGGTTAACTGTGTCCGTCTTCCTACGACATTTTACGCAGAAGATCATCGTTATTTTATTTAAATAAATGAACGTTGAAGACATTTCCTACAGTGCCAACGCCCCCAAGAGGAGCAATCACTACCTCCTACCGCAGCGGTCGATCAGAGGGTTGATCATTGGGAAGTCGGACTGTGGTAAGACAACGCTGTTGAACAACCTACTCCTGCGCGATGGATGGCTCGACTACGATCGATTGTACGTCTTCGGAAAATCGCTTCACCAGCCCATCTACCAGCTGTTGCAGCAAGCGCTGGGAAAAGGCTTCCCTAAGGAAGATATTCGAGACCTCCTACAGTGTAAGAGCAATTCACCCTACTCGTTGATCGATGTGGTCGACGCCTTACCACCACCACGACACCCGAGTGGTATCGACACTTTTTTCTTCGAGCAAGGGAGCGATGTACCAGACCCCCGGGAACTTGATCCCAGCCGAAAAAACCTCATGGTGTTCGACGACTTGATGCTGAGCAAACAGAACACGTGTGAAGACTACTACGTGCGCGGTCGCCACAACAACGTCGATTGTTTCTACCTGTGTCAGAACTACTTCAAACTACCCCGACAATCGATCCGAGAAAATGCAAACTTCCTCTGCCTCTTCCAGCAGGACGCAAAGAATCTCGACCATATTCGGCGCGATCACTGCAACGATCTCACCAAGGAACAGTTCGACGCTCTGTGTAAGCATTGCTGGTCCCAACCTTATGGATTTGTAACCATCGATCTTACAAGCCCGAAGTCAGCAGGGAAATACCGATGCAAATTAGAAGAGTTCTATGAGGTATAAAATAAAAAAAATGGATCACTTGCAGGAATTTTTCCTGAAGAATCAACGGGACTTGGATCGGGAGTTTGAGAATGCTCCCAAGCCCTCACGACCACCCCCTGAATGCAAGCACGAGTGGGACTCAGCCGATATGACAAGTATGTGTTGGAAATGCGGTCGCACGATCATCCGCCCGATCGATAGCAGTAGAGGTGATTTCGACGCATGGAACTCTGACCGTCTGTATGGTAAGGTGCAGCGTCCCCCACAACCCCAATGCCCTGCCAAGACGATTCGAGGCCACCAGTGCACACACCCATGCCAACCGCGTAAAGACCTTTGCCTAAGACACTTGAATCTTCCGAAGAAAAGGGATCCGTATCAGCTGTGTAATACCTTCATGTGCAATTTATCGCGTAAAGACCTTTGCCTAAGACACTTGAATCTTTCGAAGAAAAGGGATCCGTATCAGCTGTGTAATACCTTCATGTGCAATTTATCGCGTATGGACGTTCGAACCATCGATATAGGGCGTTCGAACCATCGCTATAGGGCGTTCGAACCATCGCTATAGGGCGTTCGAACCATCGCTATAGGGCGTTCGAACCATCGCTATAGGGCGTTCGAACCATCGCTATAGGGCGTTCGAACCATCGCTATAGGGCGTTCGACAGCGTTCGCTCCTATAAATAAATGACGTTTATCAAGATTACCGACCCTAAGCAGCGTGAGGCGCTCGCAAAGGAGTTGCATGAAACTAAGCGGAGCATTCAAGCCAGCAACATGCAACATCGTCTCGACAAGATTGGACTCAGCCGAGACCTTTCCAGGGTGTTCAAGCCTGTGGTTGAGGCTCAGCGGGAAGCAGCTTCAAAAATCACCAAAACAATCGAAGATTTACCTCCAGCAGTGCCAGCCCTCCCTCCTCCACCACCCGAGTTTGCCGACCCACTACCCATCGCACCACCTACAGACACCGTCCTCGGACCTCGAGCACAGCAGTATTTGCAGCTCAGTATGACTCCTTCCGCCGACCACACCTTTGGATTGCGATCTGAAAACGATGGTATCTTCATCGGAAGCTCACCAGTTACTTTTGACGATGATGATATTTTCGTAGATGGTGTGAGGTACAAAGGAACCCTTGGCCTCTGGGAACTCATGGTGAATAAGAAACCAGAATCGTTTGAGCCCGACGACCTTCACGACTATGCAGAGATCCTGAAAAGTTCCGGTGCCATGTATCAAGGCAATTCCACCCTCTCGAGAACCCCGAAGGCGAATAAGAGTTACAAGTGGAAGGAAATCGTATCCCACATTTACAAAAAGGATAAGTTTGGCAGTGGGCTGCAAACCGTGTTTCTTCCTTCCAACTTCAAGCAGCTTCTCGATCGCTTGGAACTGTGTGCTGCAGCATACCGAGCAGGAAACAATGGTGTGCGCAACGAAATTGTGTCGATTATCGATGCTATGAAAAGGGGTAGACATATCAGCATCGAGGAATATAAGGCACTGCATCGTAGCATCCTATAAATAAATGTTGCAAATCAAGAAAGGTTACGCTCGAAAGTACGCCTACGGTGGTAAAGGACTGTTTGACACAATCGCCAGTTTGGCTGGACGCATGTTTACTTCCTCTGCCGCCCAAACCCTAGGAAGTAAGGCCGTGAGTGCTGCCACCAATGCGGCCTTGAAAGGTGTTGAAAAAGGGGCTTCCAAAGCCGTCGACCATGTGGTTGATAAAGTGACCCGCCCCAGGAAACGTATTAAAACCCCTCAACAGCCTAGTGTTCAACGCAAAAAGCCAGAGCAAGTTCGGTTAAACAATCTAATCTCCGGCTCTGGTATCAAAACCATCCACGACTTCGTCCAACGCTATAAATAAATACATTATGTCTAACATTCTTACAATCACCGAAGGGTTGACCTTCGACGAAAGTCTCCAGGAATATCAGGTTCGAGAATATGAACCACAAGCCGGTGCCCAGCTGAACAATCCCGGTGCTGAAATCCGAATCAACATCGAAACCCAGGATTTGTTCCTACACCCCGCCGAAAGTTATCTCGTGGTGGAAGGTCGACTTCTCAAGAATGATGACACAGCATATGCTGATGGCGATCTTGTGTCGCTCACCCATAATGGTATCATGTATCTCTTCAAGAGCATCAGTTACAGGCTTTCCGGTCAGCAGATCGAACATATTAACGACCCCGGCATCGCCACCACTATGCTTGGAATGTTAACCTACCCCGACGACTTCTCCAAATCGCAGGGTCTCAACCAACTGTGGTATAAGGATTCTTCCACCGATGCTGAGGCTGAGAACACTGGATTTGCAGCCCGCCATGGATACATTATCACCAAGCCCACCAACAAAGGATCGTTTTCGTTTGCCATCCCCCTAAAACATATTTTTGGATTCGCAGATGATTACAACAAAATAGTGTACGGGTTCAGGCACGAACTCTCACTCGTTCGCGATTCAAATGCTAATGCCATTCTGAGAGCAGCTGCCGTCAACGATCCGGCAAAGATCGTCCTGAGTAAACTATCGTGGTTCGTCCCTCACATCAACCCCTCAGACGAAAATAAGATGCAACTGTACAAAACCATCCAAAGTAAATCCAAGATCCACTGTGGATTTCGCATGAGACAGTGTGATTCCATAGCCGTTCCCCAAGCCTCACAGTTTAACTGGCGTCTAGCTGCCAAGAGTGGTCGCGAAAAGCCTAGATATATCATCGTTGCCTTCCAAACTAACAGAAGTGGTGATCAAACCCATAATGCTGCCGTGTTCGATCACTGTCGATTGCGAAATATCCATGTCACCCTCAACGCTGAACGTTATCCAGCAGTCGACTATAATGCAGCTTTCAACGAAAATAGGATCGCCAGAGTGTTCAAAGAGGCCTCCGACTTCAGAAAGAAATTCCATAACATGGACAGTCTCCTCAGTAATGGTGGGATTAATCCCTCCGATTTCATCGACTTGTACCCCTTGTTTGTGATTGATGTGAGTCATCAGTCTGAGCGTCTCAAAGAATCCACGGTGGATATTCAGATCAGAGCCGAATTCGCCCGTAATGTTCCAGCCAACACCGAGGCGTTTGCACTTGTCATTTCCGACAGAATCCTACAGTTTGAATCCGATGGTCAAAAGATGAACGTTGTGTACTAAAAGTAAATGGATAAAATTCACCTACAACTCCTCTTTGCCAGTCACCCCGCCGAAGTCTATGCGATCGTAGTGAAGGCTAGTAAACAACTCAAGGAGCAGTATGACGGTATCGAAGAGTGGAAGCAAAAATATGTGACAATGGTCTACCATAAATAAATGGATAACACATTGTTGCAGCAAATTGCTAATAACACCGACCCCAAGCATGGGTTTTCCTTCATCGTCTCTGGAAACGATAGCCAAATCCTTACCCGGTTCAACCCCCCACTACAACTCAAGGAATCTAAGACCTACGAAATGGCATTAGTAAACCTCGAAACCTATAACTCCATCCCCAACATTCATACAGGTAACAATTCCTTCCGCTACTCCCCCGACGATGGTGCCAACTGGTTTCCCATCGCACTGAGCACAGGTTCCTATGACATCGAAGACATCAACAATGAGATCCAGCGGCGGCTACGGCTCAACAAACACAAAACGAAGATCATCATCGATGCCAACCGGGCAACCCTAAGAGCAACGCTGACCCTCGCCAGACACTATCAAGTAGACTTCAACGTTGTCAATAGCATCAACACCGTCTTGGGATTCGAGCGGCAGATTTACACGTTCGATATGATCACAAACGGCTATACGGAAGGGGAACACATTGTAAATATCATCAGCATCAACAGCATTCTGGTGAATAGTGATATCATCCATGGAAGTTATGTAAATGGTACACAGCAGTCTACCATCTACAGCTTTTTTCCCGCAGACGGTCCTGGTATGAAGATCATTCAAACCCCAAAGAATCTAGTATACTTGCCGGTGACCTTGCGAACCATCAATCGCATGCAAACGTATCTCACCGATCAAGATGGTAGGCCCATCGATTTCAGGGGTGAACATCTCACCATCCGCTTTCATCTTCGTGAGGTATAAATAAATGACTTATCACGAACAAGGTTTGAACTTGACAAAAGGTCAAGCTGATAAACTACAACGGGCTGCCAAAAAAGGTTGTCCGGTCTCCATTCGTTTGTCCCACGCAAGCCTGCAAGGTGAACACAAGATGTTGCTCACCACCCGCCAGGTTCAAAAGATCGCCAAGCTCCTACAAAAGGGTACTGGTGGTATGGTCCTAGAGTTGAGTGCGACCCAATTGAAGGAAAACATGCAGAAGGTGGGTGGCTTCCTACCAATGTTGGCGGGGCTGGCAATGAGGGCACTCCCCATGTTAGCAAAAACCATTCTACCCGCCTTGGGTGTTGGAGCCTTGAGTGGTCTTGGTGGTGTAGCCGTCAACAAGGCCTTAGGGTCTGGATTGTACCTGAAACGTGGTGGATGCGTTTGCACCGTGAAACCTAGTGGCAACGGTCTCTACCTCAAACCTTCAAACGCCCGGATCACCTATGGTGATGGACTCTACTTGAAGCGTGGTCAGCAATTCCACGACGGAGCTGGTCTAATCTTAGGTGCTAACAGCCCCTTCAAAAATATTCCCCTCCTCGGTATGCTCCTATAAATAAATGGATGATTTAGATTCTGGATACCGACAGACCAGAGTCGAATGTATGGAAGAGCAACTCAACGCGGATATTCATAAGTATCAACGTACCTTAAACAACTATAAACGACTCGACAAAGTAGTGTCTATATTACAGGGTGCGTGTTCCGTAGCCAGTTTGATGTTGACCAGCTGCACCATGGGTTCAGCTTTGACCGGTATAGGTGCTATAGCCTCCCTTCCCCTAGGATCCCTAGCTTGCTTGAGTGCCACTGCCGTGATGGTACTCACACTGATCTCAAGGCGTATAATAAAAAAGAAGAAGAAACACCGCGACACCTTGCGATTGGTACAGTCCACAAAATCCTTGGTCGAACAACGTATCAGTACTGCTTTGGCTGACGATGAACAGATCGATAATGCTGAGTTTGGGAAGATCGTTACCTGCCTCAAGAACTACTACAATGAGAAAGATCAGCTGCGACAACCCCTATCCAGTTTCAGTGAGGAGCTTTCGAAGTGTGCTTCCTAATCCCCAAAAAAGGCTTTCCAATGGGTAAAAGTCTCACGCCGTAATACTACTTTCACGCTATAAAACGTCTCACGCCGTAATACTACTTTCCCGCTATAAAAAGTCTCACGCTGTAATACTATTTTCCCGCCGTAAAAGTCTCACGCCGTTATACTCTTTTCCCGCTATAAAAAGTATCACGCTGTAATACTATTTTCCCGCCGTAAAAGTCTCACGCCGTTATACTCTTTTCCAGCTATAAAAAGTCTCACGCCGTTATACTCTTTTCCCGCCGTAAAAGTCTCACGCCGTAATACTCTTTTCCCGCTATAAAAAGTCTCACGCCGTAATACTCTTTTGCCGCCATAAAAAGTCTCACGCCGTTATACTCTTTTCCCGCCGTAAAAGTCTCACGCCGTAATACTACTTTCCCGCCATAAAAAGTCTCACACCGTAATACTATTTTCACGCTGTAAAAAAAAAAAACCTGTGATACAAGATTTAGACTCTTTTTTAATAATGTGGGTGGTCCTTAAAAGGACCGAGATATTCATGCATTGATTTAATCAAAAGTCACCATTCAAGTTCAATACATATTTCATGTAACATGTCGAGATGTTTGAAAATGTCTCTTACTGGTAAGTTACATTTCAATATTTTCTGATGTAGATCAGCAATCTGGTAAAATTTGACCAGTTTATAAATATAACTAGCAGAATACACAAGTTCGTGCTTTGCGAAGTAGGGACACAACTCATCCTTATGTAGCTTCAATTTTTGTTTCAAAACAAAAATAGTTTCTCCTTGTCCGAACGTATAGAACAGTACATTTCGTCTTGTGTGATCGATTTTCTTCTGTAGATTTTTAATTCTAGTGATACAGTCCTTTTCATTTCGCAAATCAGGCGGTAATTCTGTTAAATCATCATCTTCTTGTTCTTGGTAACTTTCCATCAATTTTCGTTTGAACATTTCCCTTTCTTCCTGCTTCGTTCGTTTCTGTGCATTTTTTTTTCCTCTCTTTTTCACATTTCGATATTTTCGCTGATTGCTCAGCAAAGCGCTCGAGTTTTGTCCAGTACTCGTTCAATTCCTGATCGCTAGGATAAGCGTTGCATACGTAGTTTCTGAAATCATCCATGATTGTACAAAATACCTTCCAGTCTTCTTCGTTCATTTCTGTATAATCCAAACAAAACAACGTCACAAAGGCAGTTAGCAACACTGCAAAACGATAACGTCTTAAAGCCCGCGTAAAAAGGACTATTGACGTACTGGCTATACAATAAGGGCATTACTAAAATCTTGTGCGTATCAAATGCGTATGCGCCGTAAAAAACGTCACACATCATTCCGTTACACTTCACTCCACACATCGTTTCACGATGTGCTCCATTCCGCTTCACTTCATGATGTGCTCCGTTTCAAGCATAAAAAAAAAATTTTCCAATCCGGCAGAAATGTCGGATCGGAAAAATTTTTTGTACCCCACCCGGCCCATTATTTTTTTTTTTTGGACTTAATTTCTCACAAGGTCGTAAGAGAAGTACTCCTGCTTGGTCTTTTTGCTGACTTTAAAGCCTGTACTTCTCACGAAGGCTCCTACCATGGGTCCCGTCTCTCTGTTCAGTCCACTGCAGGCCCACACCCTATTCGTTTCTCCTTCTCTGTTTTTCAAGGTGAGGATCTTACTCTTTCCAAACTTACCATCTACTTCCACCACTTCCAGGATTTTATAGATCACACCGGTTGAGAGTTCCTTCCATTTCAGGGTTTCCAGGCTCTGATCCTTTGCCTTTTCCTCGAAAACATTATCGTTCATAAAATCGTTGTCTACGATTTGTGGACTTCTGAGTTCCTCCATCTTTTGTACGAAAGACATATTTGTATTTACCCTAGGATTACATCCTTCTAAGGTGTTTGGGTTTTGTGCTAAGCTGAAAGACATTCTTGTATTTACCCTATGCTCAATAGGGATGCCGTCCGTTTGCATTTGGCCGTCGGGGCTGGGGGTCCTATGCAGGATTTCCCCTTGAAAATGCGATTGCGGCAGAATCGGCCTTTTCATACTACTTCTGTCCTTGACCTCAGTTTCACGGTTCATTGGTCAATTATATGTTTTTAGGTCTGTTTATCGGATTCGGTTAGCAATAGGTCAACCATATTTCACTTGAAAAATACGATTGTCAGTTATAAAATTTTTAATCAAATTGAAACACAACTAAAACTAGAATTGCTTTTGCAAGCAAAAGCGGATGTCACCCACCCCCATTGCCACGGTTACGGCAGCCATTTTGAAAATTCCAAAGTCGAAAGCCAGATATATGTATGCCAGTTACATTTCTGTAAAGTTTAAGTAAGTTTGGAGCATTTTGAAATTTTTCACATTTTTGCAGTTTCCATGGCAACGGTGGCCATTTTGGAAATTCCAAAGTCAAAAGTCTCATCCAGACTTGCCAGTCAACAATCATATTAAGTTTCATCAATTTTGGTGCATTTTGAAATTTTAGAAATTTTTGACATTTTAGATGGTTCCTATGGTTACAGAGACCATTCCAAAAATTTATTGGCAGATACCACATTGGTACATGGGAGGAAACATACCATCAAAATCTCAATGGATTTGACCTACCATATTAAGAAAGTAAATGCCACTTTAAGGTTTTTTGAGCATTTTGACCTGTTTTGTATTGTTTCCATGGTAACGGCAGACATTTTCGATATTCCAACGCCAAATTCTTTATCTACCAATGTTGCTCATCGTTACTGTGTAGTTTTATTAAATTTGGAGCATTTCGATATTTTTGAAACTTTTGGTGTAGTATCCATGGCAACATAGCAGTTCCAATGATTGCCAAAATCATCCCAAACCAGTATATAGTGGGCACCTACATTGTATTAAAATCTAAAGATTTTAAACTTAAGCATTCTCAAATAATTCAGCGAACTCCAAAATTATATTTTTTCACCATTTTTCAGTTTCCATGGTGATGGCAGCCATCTTTTAGTTCCAAAGTTGCACTGCAACTGGAAAGTCAGGGTTCCTTGTTATAGTGAACCATCATTCGGATTGGTAGCTTTGGCTCTGAGAAAGTGGGAGGACAAAATTAGGTGGAAGAAAAATAATAATAATAATAGGGAAAAAGAAACAGAGGAAAAGCAATATGTCACCCGACATTGTCGATCGGGTGACATAATTAAGCACGACCAAAACTAAAGCACAAACGATTTTTTAAAAGCATACTCATTTAAGTTTAAATAAACAGCGATATTACTAAAAAAGTTTTAACATGAAAAGCTTATCTACATGAGGAACAATGTCATTCATTCCAGGACTGTTTTTAAGTCTCTTGAATTGTGAAAAACTCTGTCCTGAAATGGTCAGGTAGTCTGTTCCACAGAGAACAGCTGCAAATCTTAAACTTTTCTAACCAAGCTGTGTTGATTTTACTTGGGAAATATCCAGGATATTATTATATCTGAAAGAATACTTACAATATTTTACAATTAAAAGATCGTGTAAACAGACAGGTGCTAATTTGTTACCTATATTAAAGTTTCAATTGCCATCTAAAAATCTTATAAAAAGGATTTGTATAGTGTCTCTATACACATCCTTGCTTATAATAAGCCCTGAAGGCATCTTAGTCTTTTCAATCAACTGTTGGTATGATTTTGAATGGTCTTCATACACAAACCTAAGTGCTCTTTCTTCCACTTTTTCTAGAATTTTTCTCAGTACAGAAATTCCATGCCAAAGAGTAGACATTGAGATTGCACTAAATAAATTTATGGAATATAGTTAGCTTGCTTAGCTTGTTCCTTAAGTTCCCAAACGATTTATAAAACTTAGTTACTGAAATGCCTTCCTGCATATTTTACTGATCAGACAGACAGACAGACAGACAGACAGACGATTATGGGTATCAATATTTAACTGATAATCAATGGAAATGCCAAGAAGATTAATCATGCCATAACCATTTAAAGTAAATTTAATTTGGGCAAATAAATATTGTCTATTATCTATTTGGTGTAAGAAATGATTGTAAGGTGTACATGTCGATCTGGCAGGGATTATCTTATCTATTTGGTGTAAGGAATGATTGTAAGGTGTACATGTCGATCTGGCAGGGATTATCTTATCTATTTGGTGTAAGGAATGATTGTAAGGTGTACATGTCGATCTGGCAGGGATTATCTATCTATTTGGTGTAAGGAATGATTGTAAGGTGTACATGTCGATCTGGCAGGGATTATCTTATCTATTTGGTGTAAGGAATGATTACAAGGTGTACATGCCGATCTGGTAGGGATTATCTTACCTTTACCTAATTTGCATTGTGCATTGGCTAGTGATCAATGATAAGTTTTCGTATCAACATCAGTTTCTCAGATGCTGTAAGCAAAAGGTCAGCTATATTTGGTGTAAGGAAGATTGTACATGTTCATCTGGCAGGCTTAATCTGTCCTTGACCTCATTTTTAAGGTTCATTAATGTTAAGTTTGCGTGATTAAGTCCTTTTCTCATATACTGTAAGCAATACGTCAACCATATTTGGTGAATGGAATTATTGTATTAAAGGTGTACATGTCGACTGGCAGGAAATATCTCACCTTTACCTCATTTGCATGGTGCATTGGTCAGGGATCAATGTTAAGTTTTATACGACCGCAAAAAAATTTTGTGGTCGTATATTGGTATGACGTCGTCGTCCGAAGACACATTGGCTTTCGCAATCTAACTTTAGTTTAAGTGAATGGATCTCTATGAAATTTTACCATCAGGTTCAATACCACAAAAGGAAGATGGGGATTGATTTTGGGGGTTATGAATAAGAATAAGAATAAGAATATTTATTATTTCAATCAAGGGCCCTTGATGGGCAGCATAACATGTACACATAAAACAATACATCATGATTTGTAACAGAAACACATTTTTATATATTAAAATGAAACATTAAAAAGTTCAGACAGATGTTATTATCTTCATTCTATAAAAAATCACATACATTTAATTCCAGCATGGTACCAGCAGTTAAGGAATTAGGGGCCAAAAATAAGCATTTTTGTAACTTCCAGACATAACTTGTGTGTTAGTGTATGTATCTCTCTGACATTGTACCACAAGGTTCCATATCACAAAGAGAATGCTGGGATTGATTTTGGGGGAAATTGCCTCTAAATTTTATGAATTAGGGGCCAAAAAGGGGCAAAAAACAAGCATTTTTCTAGTTTCATGACAATAACTTGTGTGTAAGTGTATGGATCTTTATGAAATTGTACTACAAGGTTCTATATCACAAAGGGAAAGCTGGAATTGAGTTTGGGGGTAATTGCCCAAAACGTTTAGGAATAAGGGGCAAAAAATAAGCATTTTTCTAGTTTCCAGACAATAACTTGTGTTCAAGTGTATGGATCTCTCTGAAATTGTACTGCAAGGTACCATTCCACAAAGGGAAGGCTGGGATTGATTTTGGGGTAATTGCCTCAAAATTTTAGGAATTACGGGCCAAAAAGGGGCAAAATATCAAGCATTTTTTTTGTTTCAGGACAATAACTTGTGTGTAAGTGTATGGATCTTTATGAAATTGTACTACAAGGTTCCATATCACAAAGGGAAAGCTGAGTTTGAGTTTGGGGGTAATTGCCCTAAACGTTGAGAAATTTGGGGCCAAAAAGGGGCAAAAAAACAAGCATTTTTCTAGTTTCCAGACAATAACTTGTGTTCAAGTGTATGGATCTCTCTGAAATTGTACTGCAAGGTACCATACCACAAAGGGAAGGCTGGGATTGAGTTTGGGGGTGATGAATTATAAGGGGGTTCAACATATTTGGGAGTGAATATTTTTTTCCTTTTTTTTCTTTAAAATTTTCCATTTTAAATTGGTTATTTCTGATTTATATATAAAAGCAAATAATAATGATATGGTTTGAATAGGTAAATTAAAAAATTTTAAGTTCTTAGACCACATTCATTCTGTGTCAGAAACCTATGCTGTGTCAAATATTTAATTACAATCCAAATTCAGTGCTGTATCAAGCTTGAATGTTGTGTCCATACTTGCCCCAACTGTTCAGGGTTCGACCTCTGCGGTCGTATCAAGCTGCGCCCAGCGGAGCATTTTATTGTAAATTAATTAGATCAGTTTCTCAGATGCTATAGGCAAAAGGTCAGCTATATTTGGTGTATGGAATGATTGAATAATGTCCGTCTGGCAGGCTTAATCTGTCCTCAGCCTCATTTTCATGGTTCATTGGTGATCATTGGTCAATGTTAAGTTTTCGTGATTAATAAAATTGAGAATGGAAACGGGGAATGTGTCAAAGAGACAACAACCCGACCAAAGAGCAGAAAACAGCCCAAGGCTACCAATGGGTCTTCAACACATCGAGAAAATCCCGCACCCGGAAGCGGCCTTCAGTTGGTCCCTAAACAATAATGTATACTAGTTAAGCAAAAATGGACGTCACACTAAACTCCGAAACATATAAATGAACCAAAATTAAAAAAATATACAAGACTAACAAAGGCCAGAGGTTCCTGGTGACTTGGGACAGGCGCAAATATGCGTCGGGGTTTAACAAGTTTTGTGAGATCTCAACCCTCCCCCTATACCTTTAGCCAATGTGGAATAAACAAACACATAGCAATACGCACAGTTAAACTCAGTTAAAAGAAGTCCGAGTCTGATGTTAGAATAGGTAACAGAAGAAACTAGGCAAAATGACAATGATCAACATAAATTAACAAAGGACTACTAGCAGTTTCTGACATGCCAGCTCCAGACCTCAATTAAAATGATTGAAAGATAATGTCTTCATCATATGAAAATCAAGCACAATCCCTCCCGTTAGGAGATTTAGTATCATACCATCATAAAATATACGAGAAGAACATAACCCGTATCATGCCAACAACTAGTTTTAGAATAAATGTGTTTATTTCCGATGCAAAGACCCTATGAGTGAATCTATATAAATTTCAAAAATGACATCTTTATGACCTGACAACAGAATCGTAACTATATCCCTCCTGAATAAGTCAGTTTTTATAAAGGTTTGGTTAGCTTTTGAGGTGAATGACGACATTTTTGTGCTTTGTATAGAATATAACCATAAAAGATGGGATGTGAATACCTGAACGTATAAGATGTCTGCACGTTGATTTATATTTACGAATGATGTCCTTGTACCGATGGTAAAATTTAGTAAATGTTTTGACAAGTTTGTGATATCGAAAACCCTGGTTTAATAATTTTTCAGTAATACAGAGATTTCTTTCGTTAAAATCAAATACATGTACGTTAATTGTTACATACACGAGCGAATCGAACAAGTTGAGATATATAAACACCATGAGATGGTGCCAAGGGAACGTCAACATCTAAAAATGGATAATTAGCATTAGGAAATGAAAAATCATCTTTTTTATCGTAAATTTTAGCTTCCCATTAGATATAGATATCAAGATCCAAGAAAGGGCAGTTTTCATTGTTAGTATTAGCTTTATTTAAAGTCAGTTCAGCCGGCAGGATAAATCTCTTTAGTGTACATACTGAAGTCGTCATTCAGTATTGAGAGCCAACATATTATCCAAATACCTAAAAGTGTTATCAAATTTTTGTATCAGATGTTGTTTCGATGTGTCTTTGCTGATTTTAGTAATAAATTGTAACTCGTAACAATACAGAAACAGGTCCGCAATAAGTGGTGAACAGTTAATCCCCATTGGAATTCCGATAACTTGACGATATACGGAATCTCTATAGCAAAACTAAATGTTATCTAGTAAAAATTCAAGTGCAGTTATCGTATCTAAGCAGGTCCAATTGACATAGTTCTTTTGTTTGATGTTACTAAAAAATGACCTAGAAGAGTTTGAACATATATATTCACATTCTGACTTTTTAAATATAAAAATAAGAAGATGTGCATGGTATGATTGCCAATGAGACAACTCTCAACAAGAGACCAAATGACACAGAAATTAACAACTATAGGTCACCGTACGACCTTCAACAATGAGTAAAATCCATACCGCATAGTCAGCTATAAAAGGCCCCGAAATGACAAATGTAAAATGATTCAAACGAGAAAACCAACGGCCTGATTTATGTACAAAATAACAAACGAAAAACAATACGATATGATTTACAGCAACAAACGACAACCACTGAATTACAGGCTCATGACTTGGGACAGGCATATACAGAATGTGGCGGGGTTAAACAAGTTTGAAGGCGCCAACCCTCCCCTAACCTAGGACAGTGGTGTAACAGTATAACATAAGAACAAACTATAAAAAATCAGTTGAAAAGGGCTTAACTCATCAGATGGATACAAAGAAAATAACAAAAACATAGAGTGGACGTGGCAGGGTACTTATACATCCCCACAACAAAAAGACACTAAGTACAGATCTGAGAGTACTCGCAGTTACTGGCAGCTAGTTCAAAGCCAACAACAACTAATAAAAAAATCATGCATCTATACTAAAATATCAATCGGTACACATCCAACATCCAATGTATTTAGTGTAAAGACGTCTTTAACAGTCATAGAAAAAAACATGACCTTGTGAAATGCCAAGACACAGGTTTCGACAGATTGTAGAGCCATGAATGCCCATTTAATTAGGTATGTGATTTTTTTCTTAATGAGATTATGAGGCAAACTGGTATATAGGGTAGACAAATCAAAACTTTGAACAGATTCGAAATCACCAATATGAGCATGCAATTTATCAAGTACTTCTAACGAATTTTTGACAATCCAAAAGTCATTAATTCCACTTTTTTCAAATTCTTTACTAGAACAATTTATCATAAGTCCCTTTCTCAGAACAATTTATTACAAGTCCCTTTCTCAGAACAATTTATTACAAGTCCCTTTCTCAGATAGTGTAAGCAATAGGTCAACCATATTTGGTAAATGAATGATTGTTCTTTGCGTCTGCAGCGTTTTCTGGAGTTATCTTCATAAGGAACACTCAAACACTCAAAATTAGATCTGGTATGATCAAGTTAGATCTGGTATTGTTGATTAAGTTAGATCTGGTATTGTTGATCAAATTAGATCTGGTATTGTTGATCATTAAATTAGATCTGGTATTGTTGATCATTAAATTAGATCTGGTATTGTTGATCAAATTAGATTTGGTATTGTTGATCAAATTAGATCTGGTATTGTTGATCATTAAATTAGATCTGGCGTTGTTGATCATTAAATTAGATCTGATATTGTTGATCAAATTAGATCTGGTATTGTTGATCATTAAATTAGATCTGGTGTTGTTGATCATTAAATTAGATCTGGTGTTGTTGATCATTAAATTAGATCTGGTATTGTTGATCATTAAATTAGATCTGGTGTTGTTGATCATTAAATTAGATCTGGTGTTGTTGATCATTAAATTAGATCTGGTATTGTTGATCATTAAATTAGATCTGGTATTGTTGATCAAATTAGATCTGGTATTGTTGATCAAATTAGATCTGGTATTGTTGATCATTAAATTAGATCTGGTATTGTTGATCATTAAATTAGATCTGGTATTGTTGATCAAATTAGATTTGGTATTGTTGATCATTAAATTAGATCTGGTGTTGTTGATCATTAAATTAGATCTGGTATTGTTGATCATTAAATTAGATCTGGTGTTGTTGATCATTAAATTAGATCTGGTATTGTTGATCATTAAATTAGATCTGGTATTGTTGATCATTAAATTAGATCTGGTATTGTTGATCAAATTAGATCTGGTATTGTTGATCAAATTAGATCTGGTATTGTTGATCATTAAATTAGATCTGGTGTTGTTGATCATTAAATTAGATCTGGTATTGTTGATCAAATTAGATCTGGTATTGTTGATCATTAAATTAGATCTGGTGTTGTTGATCATTAAATTAGATCTGGTATTGTTGATCAAATTAGATCTGGTATTGTTGATCATTAAATTAGATCTGGTGTTGTTGATCATTAAATTAGATCTGGTGTTGTTGATCATTAAATTAGATCTGGTGTTGTTGATCATTAAATTCGATCTGGTATTGTTGATCATTAAATTAGATCTGGTGTTGTTGATCAAATTAGATCTGGTATTGTTGATCATTAAATTAGATCTGGTATTGTTGATCATTAAATTAGATCTGGTATTGTTGATCAAATTAGATTTGGTATTGTTGATCAAATTAGATCTGGTATTGTTGATCATTAAATTAGATCTGGCGTTGTTGATCATTAAATTAGATCTGATATTGTTGATCAAATTAGATCTGGTATTGTTGATCATTAAATTAGATCTGGTGTTGTTGATCATTAAATTAGATCTGGTGTTGTTGATCATTAAATTAGATCTGGTATTGTTGATCATTAAATTAGATCTGGTGTTGTTGATCATTAAATTAGATCTGGTGTTGTTGATCATTAAATTAGATCTGGTATTGTTGATCATTAAATTAGATCTGGTATTGTTGATCAAATTAGATCTGGTATTGTTGATCAAATTAGATCTGGTATTGTTGATCATTAAATTAGATCTGGTATTGTTGATCATTAAATTAGATCTGGTATTGTTGATCAAATTAGATTTGGTATTGTTGATCATTAAATTAGATCTGGTGTTGTTGATCATTAAATTAGATCTGGTATTGTTGATCATTAAATTAGATCTGGTGTTGTTGATCATTAAATTAGATCTGGTATTGTTGATCATTAAATTAGATCTGGTATTGTTGATCATTAAATTAGATCTGGTATTGTTGATCAAATTAGATCTGGTATTGTTGATCAAATTAGATCTGGTATTGTTGATCATTAAATTAGATCTGGTGTTGTTGATCATTAAATTAGATCTGGTATTGTTGATCAAATTAGATCTGGTATTGTTGATCATTAAATTAGATCTGGTGTTGTTGATCATTAAATTAGATCTGGTATTGTTGATCAAATTAGATCTGGTATTGTTGATCATTAAATTAGATCTGGTGTTGTTGATCATTAAATTAGATCTGGTGTTGTTGATCATTAAATTAGATCTGGTGTTGTTGATCATTAAATTAGATCTGGTGTTGTTGATCATTAAATTAGATCTGGTATTGTTGATCATTAAATTAGATCTGGTGTTGTTGATCAAATTAGATCTGGTATTGTTGATCATTAAATTAGATCTGGTATTGTTGATCATTAAATTAGATCTGGTATTGTCGATCATTAAATTAGATCTGGTATTGTTGATCATTAAATTAGATCTGGTATTGTTGATCAAATTAGATCTGGTATTGTTGATCAAATTAGATCTGGTATTGTTGATCATTAAATCAAATCTGGTATTGTTGATCATTAAATTAGATCTGGTATTGTTGATCAAATTAGATCTGGTATTGTTGATCAAATTAGATCTGGTATTGTTGATCATTTTGCCTTTAACAGTTTCTACCCATGTAATATAGTTTTTAAAATAATGTGCAGAGAATTAAAATTTACCAAAAAAACGTCTTAAGGAGTCATCTGATAATTTTGGTGAAAATAGGAAGTATGTTGATCTTGACATTCTGAGCAATCTTGCCTTTTCATGTTATCTCTTTCGATTGTGGTTTTAACGATATAAAGGGGGTCTCATTGGGGGGTTCTGATCCCGGATCCCGCTTCAACTGTTTTGTCATATTCCCGTATCCCGCTTACACTATGTACGTAAGCAATTCTCATTTTTTTTGTAATTTCCCGTGTCCCGCTAGACTTCATTTCCCGTTTTCACGGCACAATAATTTGAATTTCACGTGTCACGCTTACAAAAAATCGGCAATCCCGGGTCACGCTTAGACCCCAATGAGACCCACTATAAAGACAATAAATGTATTTACCCTCATGTGCTATGGCGACCAGATTTGATAACTAACCGACCGGAATAAACAGCCCAAAGTCAATACTAGATACCATAAGAACCATTCACCTCAAGTTTAGCTGATATTGGTTCAGTATTTTCAGTGGATAAGAGCTCTAAGAAAACTGATGACGGACGGACGAAAGATGACGGATGACGACGCGGACACCATGATGACATAGAAAACACATGTGTCATTTTAAACTTTGCCTAAGGGAGTTAGAACCGTAGTTACTTAATAATTTCTTAATTAATTAAAGGAGAATTTAAGAAAAGTATGTTATATAATTCATGTCAGTATAATGACGAAGACTAGTCCAAATAATTATGACGTCTTAAAAGGCTATTTTAATTTTTTGCTATGACGCTTTCCTACGAAAAAAGCGTCAGCATAAAATTAAAATAGCCTTTCAAGACGTCATAATTATCTTATTATTTGGACTATACCTTTGTCTGAACACTTTTGCTAATCATCAAAGATGTTAATATTAGTTGTAATGTATCACGTACTGCACTTACTTGATAACTATGGTTAAACTATCAAGCAAAATAGACACTCTAAAGATATAAATCAATGTTTTCACTTCATTTAATTGTTCATATTAACATATATTAACTCCTTGGTATATACTATTCTAATTGTCATAATTAGATCAAGAGTTAGACAACCATTTCTGTATATGGAATTATTATACAGGATCGACACCTTTACAATAGTGATCATAGTTTTCAGTAACTAAAATATTCATTTTCTTTAGTGATAAATTACATATTAAAATATTTAAAACTTTAGGATAACTGCAAATAAAACCAGCTGCAATTCATTAATGACCGTATATGTATCTCACATGGTCCTTGGTAATTAGTTTCAGATTTAGAGAGTGCTCAGGTACGACCTTTAATTTCTTATAGATTTATATGCAAATGTGGATAATACAAAGTCATTCAGTAGTTATTATTCATTTTCCCTCCTTTTGGTTTTTACATGAAAAAAGTAGTCCCCAACCAATTGACTTAAACCTGGACCCGCAATGTCCTTGGTCGATGTGTATACCATGAATGGATAATATATGGATATGCACGTGACGGACCCTTGCCTACGTTGATGTGCTTTTGACTATCAGGGGGATCTGGCAAAATTGGTCGCAACGAAATATTTATTATCAAATGCTTACCAGACAGAATATTTATTTTCAATTTGTTGGTATTAATACTGAATCGTCCGGAGTATTTATTTGCATTTTTCATTAAACTAGCTGCCAGGCCTCCCCCAGACTCAGAATATATCGTCCCGAGAATGCTATCGACTGTTTATCGATCTAAGTTCCAAATATAATCTTTAAGTAATTAAAAAAATGAAAGTTTTTTGTTTATTTGTTGACAAGTTTAATTTTTCCAGTGGGTTGTGGGTTCGCGCTACCTGATCTTGTTTATAGACATTGAAGGGAAACCCCCTATATTTGACCTTGAACGACATCAACATGTTTACATCACAACTTTGGTTGAGTTTTGGATTGAACTGGTTTGTGTAGGTGGTCGTATTTGCAAACAATGTTATGCTTCAAAAAGCGCTTGGCTGTATATTACTGAAAACTAAACTTTCAGTCTGAGCCGTTTAAAATGTTCCTATCAATGAACTGTTTATATAACCGTTTTCTAGTCAATAACAATCACATAGGTCAAAGGTGAAAAAGTGGAACATTCTTTTAGGACTCGTCCGTAAACCGAAGAAAATATATCAGTGATATAAAACACCGTAAAAACGGAATGAACGGAAGAAATGATCAAAATTATTTGCCCAGAAATTTGTTACGACTCCGTCCTGATGGATAAAAATAACCACGAGAAAAGAAATTAAGGTTAAACCTAGGCGATTAAATACTAAACGGGATTTTTCATATCTTTTTCCAAGTTCCACTTCAGATTCATCAATAATTAACTATTTCATTTTAAAGGGTTGTTTTTGCAAACGTCCATAACCCGTAATCAACCATGCTTCGCAGTTAATTTGAACTAGATAAATAACGGTGTTACGAAACAATCTTTCTCATGTATTTATGGTTATGTTTTTAATTTAAACATTATCCAACCAACTAAATAAATCATTTCTTATTGCTACCAGTTTTTTTCAATCAACAAAGAAGGATATAAAGGCAGTTACTAATAAAATGTCAATCGAATGCAGGCGCGGATCCATTTTGAAAAGGGAGTTCATACCACCCGGAACACCATAAAACGTTCACATAAAATTAAAGGAATATCGAAAAGGGGGATACTCGGAACCCCCACCCCTTTCCGGATCTGCCAATGGAATTGAATCATTTATAACGACGAAAACATCAATTTCGATTATTTACAAACAAACAATGGACTGTTCTTTTTCTTAGTGAAAGCTTTGTAAGTGACTTTCTACTATTTACAATTTATTATACAGAAGATGTTGGGTATACCTCACATCTGCACGAAACTTCTTTCTTTGTACAACTTAATATGTTTGATAACTTGCATTCTAACAAATTCAAACCAACAGATGTCGTCTGGAAACAGACTTTCAGACCAGTTGGCTAACGGAGAAACGAATCGTGAACTTTCAATTTCTATGTTGCAACATTCTAGCATTGGCTGTAAATTGAGTTCTAGTATATATCTCCCAGTTGATACGATAGATGGCTGGGGTTGTTGCTTCCTGGCGTGTAAGATATTGAACCATGGGTTCCTCCTGGTAAAGATAAAGTCAACTCTTTCAAAGTATTACGGACGCCATCGTGATTTGGTTGACCGTTATGGAATATTTGTTTTACAGATGACCACGGATATTTTCCAATTGTATAGACAAACTCGTCCTCTTTTCCTCGGCTATGATATAACCGAAGGCGACCTCTCGTCTAATTTTTACATCTTCATTCTTTGGTTTCTGGTGGATAGTTGTTTCATTGCAATCATACAACATTTCCTTATTTTTATATAAAAAATACAACTCTGTGGAGGATTTCGTGGGTCATCTTGTTTCAAAGAAACACTTATGATTCTTACCCATATGCCTTTTCCCAAATAATTTTCAGCCAAATTCAGTCGGTCGACAGTTGATCATTTGATATCCTATTTGGTAGCTATTTAGTAGATAACTGTATTGTATTTTAAGCTTGGCCTTCGTAAAACGTAGATTTTACTGTCGAAAATTGAGTTTACTTAGCGACCTGTAGCGGAGCTAGGTAAACTGTGTTGTGGAGAGGAGGGAAGTGGATCGTAACCCCTGGCTAGCGAAGATGGATATCAACAAGAAAAAGATTAGATACAAATTCAACTACCACATATGATATTTGGATTATTAATAATTTTATTTTAAGATATATTTAGAACTCAAAGCATGACTAAGTCTTATAGTCAGCATACGACATTAAAGAAGCCTTGGTGATAATGATATTTTAGCCGCTACCCTGATTTTTGCCGATACGCGGGTTGTTCAGTGTGCACGACATCTTTAATGTTATTTCGAAGTTCATAGGCAGAAAATATATTACAGTCATTCCTTATAATTTAATTCTAAATTCCATTTTAAGGAGTAAATCATGAAAAAACGTTGATGACGTCACGGTCACATGACAAAATTATGTCTTATGAGCTGATAGACAAAAAACTTTCAGCCAATCAGAAGACGTGTTACATCCAAAATTTAACTATTAAATGTTACGAACTAAAAGGTTTTTCTTGAAATTATATCAACTTGCAGAAACGGGAATTACGAAAATATTGGACAGTACAACAGATATACTAACCACCAACACCCAATTCCTCGGATACATAGTACAACATGGTCCAGATAGACTTACTTGGTACACACACAACATCAACTTCCAAAAACGAACTTCGTCTTGACACGATACTTCGTACCCCAATCTGTGAGATAAGTATATTGGATACTTATTTGCGTCCATGCAAGGATAGTTAAATTCAGATAAAGTCATCATTCAAGAATGCTTGGTGATACGTTATCCGAATATGAAATCAAATAAAAATCCCTATAAAAATAAGGTGCATAGGTTTTATGTCTCTGGGTTAACATAGTAAATATATACTTATTGTCCCACCTCTCAAAAGAGTGTATTACATAACAAGTATGCACAGGATCAGATAGCCATGAGATCCTACTTTTTAGTAAGATTGGTAATGTTTGTTGATCAACTTAAAAAGTGGATTCCTTTTGGCATGATTCAGTTGAAAACACGTGGTTTATAGGAACATTTTTGAAAATGGTTTAACGACGGACGACAAATGGTGAGAAAAAATAACGTCATAGGATCTTGAGGGTCCTACAAAACATTTATTCCGCAGCCTGCCAGACGGACATGTACATCCTTCAATCATACCATACACAAAATATAGCTGACGTTTTGCCTATAGCATCTGAGAAACTGATCTAATTTAATTTGTTAACGAACACTTAACGTCGATCATTAAATGGTTTATAGGAACATTTTTTGAAAATGGTTTAACGACAGACGAAGAACGTCAAATGATGAGAAAAGTTAACATCATAGGACCTTCAGGGTCCTACAAGAAATTCATTTTGCAGTCCTGTCGTGTTTCTTTCTATACGATAAACCAGAAAGGTGTGCAGCAGCATATGGTTTTATGAATTGATGTCAAGATTGGCAGCCAATGCTAACCCCCACTCCCATAATGCATTAAACCTTGAACAGTGGTGTGACAGCAAACTGTAAAAATCAATATGGAAAGAATTTGACTCATCAGTCTGAGATTACTAGCACCTAAAAACCCTAACGACAATAGAGGAGACACAAAGTACCGACCTATCAATTTTCAGTTACTGAAAGCTAGTTTAAACTTATTTCGACTACTCACTAAGCCATGTTTCCCAGACCGTGAATATGGTAAATATAGATGATTCGCGTGAATAACCTTCCCAATATATAAGAAAATTAAGTCAAAGTTTTGCTCCAAACTATAATCTAATTAAATAAAAAAACAAACGGATATATCTTTTGTCGCCGAGTAGCTGTCCCATTGGCGTATACCTCACACCTACTTTCACTCGTATAGGTTTATAGTAGGTAATTTATATGTATAGTGGAGTCATTTAAGTCAAGTCCAAAGTTTCATTTCAAGTCTTACACAAAACAATTAACATAGTACAATTACACATTATAGATTAGAATATAATACAATATTTTTATTTTCCTAATCATAGGGCTCATTACAAGCATATCAATCAAGTTACAAATACAATACAATATAATTATGATTATTATACACATAACAGACAATAATTATTCAACAATAAAAGGGGGAGAGTCAGTTAATATAGTATATAAAGGAGGATAACTCCTGTTCTACATAAGATATTGATATATTTTTTTGACGAGATAAAATATGATTTTTTCACAGATCTTTTGCCCTTCTTATTTCAAATACACGAAATAAATAATTAAGATAATCACTGAATTCTGCCGTATAAATTGGCATTTGCATGTCATCTTTATCCAGATCAAAAGTTCATCTTTATGCAAGGACAATACCACTCACATTATATAAGACAACTATCCATCCAAGTCACAGTGTGTAAAAAGTAAACAATTATAGGTCAAAGTACGGCCTTCAACACGGAGCCTTGGCTCACACCGAACAGCAAGCTATAATGGGTCCCAAAAAGACTAGTGTAAAACTATTCAAACAGGAAAACCAACGGTCTAATCTATATGCACACATATAAACAAAAATACTACACATACATCGATCGAGGAGAATATCGAAAAATGAGAGAGGGACAGCCGTCAAACAGAAAAATGTACTGAAAAAAAATATTGTCCAAAAGGGGCGGGCCGCCCACCTCACCGGCCGTATAATAGCTTCTAGTATAGTAATGCCAGACATATTGCAGTCTGAGACACCTCTGCTTACACACATTTTTATATGCCTGAGTTTAACTTGAAACAACACTCGAACAATGCTTTCTATTTAAACAAAATTGTTATGTGTAAATTTACGACGTCCATTATTAGCTAATGTTGTTTTTGTTCTTTTCGGTTATTTGTTGCTCTGATTTGATTGGTCATTTCGAGTGACTATGTCATTGCATCACGAGACCAAAGTTCCCGTACTTTCCATACCAAAACAAAGCTCCATTTTGATGGCAAACGTAAACAAAATAGAACATTTCAAATTTTGAAGTTCAGGATAGTTGACAGTATATGACAAAATTGGAATATTGTGTTGGGACATTTAAGTTGTAAGTAGAAATTTACTTAATTAAATATCTTTATTTGCAAATGTTTTAAAACAGCATGCATGTTATCGTTGGCCAGTGGTTGTGCAATCAAAACAAGTTGTTTATCGACTAGAAATTTGTGGTTTTATACAGTTGAATCTGTTGGCGAAAACGGCAGTTGGTTCAGTAATAAATTGTTTAACATGTATTAAGAATGACTAATGGTTTTATTGCCTGAAAACATAAGGGATGGTGATGAAATCCGTCATAGACGTGATGATCAGGGTTTTCTAAGGTCAAGGATTTGTTTTTAGTATGCTAAAAGACGACAGGATATTTTGTCACATCATCATTTAATTTTAAAAACTCAACTGTCAATCATCATTATGTTTTTCTGATAGGTCCTGATAGTATGTTAATTGGGTTGAAAATTTTAGTTTTAAAAATAGGTGAAAATTGAGGTGTGCCAAGTGAGGTTATCATTATTCTTGACACTTGACCACTCACATTGGGGAATAGTTTACTTTCATTTTGATTGGGAATTTTAACAGTTTTGGAGAAATACTTTTAATAAACTTTAAAAATAGACCATGGAAAAAAGAAATGTTAATCCCATACCTTGGTTTGATCTAAATAGTTCAAGGAGATTTTATATGTTTAATAGGTAAGTACTGTACAATATGTTTTAATAATGAACATTTTTCAGAACATCCATACACTTTTATTTTAAATATGTATCCAATGTCATTTTGTATTTTTAACTGTATTTACAGCTGCTTAGAATAGAACACTTAGACTAAGTTATACATTGTACTTATTACACAATGTCTCAATTTGTCCATCTTATAGGTCATAAGCTTATTTGTTAGTTGTATATTTTTGGGAAATCAGTGAATAGTCATCTGTATGACCAGACTTTTAAAAATTTTAAACATTAAATACATTTGTAGGTAAGGAGTAGAGACTAAATTTTCATTTGATAAATTTAGTTTAAGAATACAAGATTAATTATACACCTGAAATATGTTTTAATTATTACATAAGAGATTTATTTGCAATTATAAGTTTTCATAGTTTCAAATTGTAAAGATAGTTTACATATTTTAAATTCAGTTTAAAAGGAACACTGGAAGGTGTCCATGTATAAATGGCATTCTGAAAAAATCTTAAGAGTTTGATTCTTTTTAATGGTTTATTTGTAGGTCATTCATAATGTACATGTGTACATGTATCTTAATTTTCTTTACAGTTTTACACACACAGTTTATAAATGTGCATTTAACATCAAGGTCCAATACACATGCAACCGTACCACCTTACAAATAGATGGATATCTGTCAACAGTTATCTATTACAATCACATCGATTTTCATGTAGTTTAAAGTATACTGATATAGCAGGTCTAAAAAATATAGGTTTTCAATTGAGCTTGTGTACAATTTTTTCCGAAATGAAGTAAAAAAATGTACTTTCAGTTGCAAACCATTAAGATTCCTTTTAAAAAAAATTATATTGGCAACATCTGATATTGAGATGGGTTAACATAACAACCAAAATTACAATATTCAAATGGCTTAGCATTTAAAATATTATTCTAGAAATTTCTTTTACTATTAAAGGTCCAGTTGTTTTGTACAGAATAAACCATGCTACATGATAATTTTTATATATCTTATATTGATTGATAATACTCTTTATTTGTACTTACCGTAGCTATACATGTAATAAAATGTACATGTAATTTGTATATTTTTCAGTTTTGGTTACCCATACTCGACTTGTGGTTGTTATTATAATTGTATGCCATATACACCAGTTCAACAACAGATGACCTTTGGTTATAACCAGGCCCCACAACGGGTAAACAATTATGTTTTTGAAAATCGATTGCATGAAAAATCTAACAGGTTACAATTTTTTTTTTATCTTTCTTCTTTTGATATGCAAGATTAGCCTGAAAATGAATCAGTTTTGAAATATTACAGATAGATATATATGTAGATACATTGTACTTACATGTGATCATATATATTTTTCAAGGATAGAGGTTAAGTTCGGAAGATTTATTTGCGCAGAAAGATGTTCGCTTCAAAAATATAAGCTTGGCCTTGAAAGGGTTTATGACCGACAAAAAACGGGGCAGGAATTGATGAGTATATGCCTAGACAAATCTACTTCCTTTAGTATTTGTTAATTGTCCAAATCATTTGTAATTACGTGAATTATAGATGCATATTTATAAATGAGTAATACATTTTATACAAATGAAAACAAAAATTTGTTTTTTGAAGTTAAAAGAGTAGTAGGAAGTAAATATGAATAAAATTGAATAAAAAAGTGAAATAGATGAGGTTCAGAAGTGGGAAGTAGCAGTGTCTTGTTAGAGTTTCTGAATAAAGAGGACCTACATCCTACTTAAAATTTATGAAAAAAAAAATACTAGCTGACTAACATTGCTCAAACCAATGTTCCTTTAAAATTCAATGTTTGTTGTATATTGATAATCTGGCTGATTTCCTACAATTTTTACAAGCATATCAAAAGGGAGACAATTCAAACAGTAATTTCTAGAATATAAGATCTATAAAACCAAAGTTGTATGGATATCCCTTTCAGTAATTTGAAAAAAGAGCATCTAACAACTGCTTTGAATAAAACATTTGAAAAGAAATGATTAGATGTAATATTTGTACAAGGATATAGATATACTGCTTTATGTTCATTTAATGTATGATGTTTTCTTGTATTTTTCAGCCAAGAAGAATGGATCCATATTTAAGTAGTGTATATGTAACTGAACAATCATTATACGATCCACCTGTAAGAGAGAAAACAAGTTTGGATACATCAGTATATGCATCTAGTCCAAATTCATTATTCATGTATGAACAGGAGAAAGCCGATATGCAAAGCTCCCTTGGGAATATGACATGTAGTAGGAAGAATGAGGAATTTGACTTGAATTCTCAGTTGGAAACGTCTTGTGATATTGCTCTGCCTGTGTCTAAAGGTTCACCATTGTTCATAGGAGAGACATCAGAGTCTCAGTCTAACACATGGCCAATGGACACAAAAAGTGATGTGGATTTTCTAAATTGTGATGTTTTTCAAATGGATGAAGAAATGGACAACCCAACTTTAGCTGAACTGAATGCTTCAGAATCACTATTAGATGATTTAGCTAGCATAGTTGGTCCAACTTCTAGTGACAGTGACAAAACTAAATCATGGAAACAAGAAAATGGGTCAGAAATCTCGGAACAAGTGCAGCAGTTGAATGGCAATTGGTCTTCAACAGGTCAGCTGCCACAAGCTTCACAGCAAAGTTCACTTGCTAGACCTGTGTTTTGTGGAAGAAAACCATCAGCAACTGTTACTTCAGAGTCTGATAATAACACTGTATCAACTAGAATGAGTCAGTTGCTGCATATTCAAACCAGTCCTCCTAAAATTGAATCAGAGTCCACCACTAGTCCAGTTCAAAGTGTGCCTAATCCAAAGATTCCGACTAGTCCTGCAAAACGAAAACAGAACATTAGCAACAAAGAGGTTGATGAAAAGTGGGAAGAAATCAAACATTATATATATGATGATGATGAGCAGGATGAAGATATACCACAACCAAAACAAACAAGACTCAGTACAGGTAATTTTATATGAGATCCAAATGAATTTTTACTTTTTTATGTTTAACTCAGCTAAATTGTTATTCAATAGAGGGATTTTCAGAAAATCTTTTCCCAAGGTCAGGGTTTGTAACACTTTAAATTCTGGTTAAAGGAAATATCTATTTACTGCAGTCATGGCAGTAATTTGCAAAAAATCGAGAAATGATCTTAAAAATAATGTTCTTTTCAAAGTTGAATGTCAGTATACATGTACATGTTATTGCATGTTATTGTGTTGATGTCATCAGAGACAGGTCATGAAGTAGTACATATTGATTTTCCTTGTTAAAAGTGGAAGGAAAAAGTGATTGACCTTTTTTTTTCATATCTTGATCAGGCACCTACTTGTACATGCAACATACATTTGTACTGGTAATATATGAATATAAGCATGTTTTACTACAAATTCCTACTATTTTCTAGAGGTAAAAGCTTATTATTATTGTTTCTTTTGTTAGACTCTTACAAGTCTGTTGTTACATCAAATGATGAATCTGACATGGAAAGTGATCGAGAATCTCACGACTCAGGTAAATATGCATTTGTAGTTGTTGTTGTGTATTAATGGAAAATTGAGATACATGTAACATATGTAAGCATCAAACCTTCAATGAATTTACACTAAAAAAACACCTAAAACTAGATTTTGCCAAGTACACACTATTTAGCTTACAAGTGAGATAGCACGTTTAATGTCCCTAATACATATACATTGTATATTCATATCACATTAATATGATTGTAAATTAATTGTAATTATATGCAGTCATCAAAAGACATCAATTAGGTATGTTCATACATGTAGTATGTATTGTAAAATTTAAAAAGATTTTGTAATATTGTATTTTATTATAGTTCAAAAATGATATCCATGCACTCATTTTGATTTATTCTTTTGAAATAGCTAAAAGTCAAGAAATGGAACAATACATACATATATACTTATCTTTCATGCCTTCATTAGTGTCAATCAAAGCACCATACTTTATGAAAATTTTTTGTAGCGATTTTGGTTCAAGTGAATATAAAAATGTAAATAAAGTATCTTATCCTGTTTTGTAGATTCAGATTATGATGACAACAGTCAAGATTCATGGTCATATAAACATGAAACAGACACCTCGCAGAGAAAGTCTCGACAGTATTTCTGGCAATATAATTTACAATCAAAAGGACCTAAAGGTGCCCGTGTCAGTTTTGAACAATTAGAACAAGATGATCCACATGTTGTAAAGGATTTTGAAGATCCAGTATTTGATCCTGTTGCAAGTAAATTTGTTGCGGGAACGACAATACGTCATGGCGGTAAAGCTCGGAGAGGAGATGGAACTGATGTCTCACCAAATCCAAAGAAACTTTATCAGATCGGTCAACAAATTAACAAGTTAAACAAACAAATTGACTCTTTTATTCCATTGAGTGAAATGCCAGTCTCTAGTCGGAACAAGTCCAAAAAAGAAAAAAACAAGTTGGCTTCCAGGTAAGCTGCAGAACTTGAATCAAATATGATTTTACATTTTATATTATTATTATGTTAAAAAATTTGTTAAAAGGAAGTGAGAGAATATATAGAAATTTGTGTGTTTGTGCAGCTACTGGTAATCTCTGCCTTGCTACACATACAATTTAGTGACATACTGATAATCTCTGCCTTGCTACACATACAATTTAGTGCATACTGATAATCTCTGCCTTGCTACACATACAATTTAGTGCATACTGATAATCTCTGCCTTGCTACACATACAATTTAGTGCATACTGATAATCTCTGCCTTGCTACACATACAATTTAGTGCATACTGATAATCTCTGCCTTGCTACACATACAATTTAGTGCATACTGATAATCTCTGCCTTGCTACACATACAATTTAGTGCATACTGATAATCTCTATGAAGATTTATGCATGCAAAGGTAGAAAACCAACACTTAAGAAAAAGTATCTAATCCTTTTTGGAATTTCCACATTTTAACCTTCTGTTTGAATGAAAAAGATATTACAGCATGGTGCAAAAACAATGACAAAAAATAAATACAGAAAAGTCACAAATCAAAGGCGTACAATAAACACATGTAACTAAAATACCGAACTCCAAGGCAAATTCAAAAAGGGGAAGTCCATAAAAGCTGATAAAACCAAAAGCTATCAATCAACAAAGCAAGTGAAAAACAACTGCCATATTCCTGACTTATAGGTACAGGCATTTTCTGAAGAAAATGGTGGGTTAAACATGGTCAATATGATATGAAATCATCACATTAAAGCTTAAGTTTACTTATTCTAAGTCAGCCATTTAAATGTAAAAATAATGTATGACCAAATGTTATACTGTACATGTACCTGATTTGGTTGAATTTATTCATACTGCATCATTACTTTTTAAATATTTTTTTATCCCCTGACAACCAATTGCAATAATCTAATACATATACATGTATTTTAATTTAATTTAATCCAATTATCTATGCATGTCAATTGTTTAGCAAATTTAAGTTGGAATTTAAAAAAAGATACAAATTTTTATATAAAACAAATCTTCCTGCAAAAAAAAAAGATTTCTTAGATTCAATTATCTCCTCTGTACAAGTACAGTAATAAGTATGATGGCCCATTGACACTGACTTAAATCAATTTGTAATTTGAAATAATAAGAGGTCATTTAAACTATTAAATGCTGCATTGTTGAAAAGAGGCAAAAGATACCAAGAGGACTTTCAAAAGTCTAAAAGAAGCTGACAACGCCCATGGCAAAAATAAAAGATGACGAAGTCCACAAAACACTACATGCATAGAAAACTAAACAGACTAAAGACAGCAACAAGAATCCCACCAAAAACTAAACAGACTAAAAACAGCAACAAGAATCCCACCAAAAACTAAACAGGCTACAGACAGCAATAAGAATACCACCAAAAACTAAACAGGCTAAAGACAGCATCAAGAATCCCACCAAAAACTAAACAGACTAAAGACAAAAAAAAAGAATACCACCAAAAACTAAACAGGCTACAGACAGCAATAAGAATCCCACCAAAAACTATACACACCAAAAACTAAACAGACTAAAGACAGCAACAAGAATCCCACCAAAAACTAAACAGGCTATAGACCGTAATAAGAATCCCACCAAAAACTATACACACCAAAAACTAAACAGGCTTAAGACAGCAACAAGAATCCCACCAAAAACTAAACAGGCTAAGGACAGCAACAAGAAACCCACCAAAAACTAAACATGCTAAAGAGGCGCAACAAGAATCCAGCCAAAAACTAAACATGCTAAAGAGGCGCAATCCCACCAAAAACTAAACATGCTAAAGAGGTGCAACAAGAAACCCACCAAAAACTAAACATACTAAAGAGGTGCAACAAGAAATCCACCAAAAACTAAACAAGCTAAAGACAGCAATAAGAATACCACCAAAAACTAAACATGCTAAAGACAGCAACAAGAATACCACCAAAAACTAAACAGACTAAAGACAGCAACAAGAATCCCACCAAAAACTAAACAGGCTACAGACAGCAATAAGAATCCCACCAAAAACTATACACACCAAAAACTAAACAGACTAAAGACAGCAACAAGAATCCCACCAAAAACTAAACAGGCTATAGACCGTAATAAGAATCCCACCAAAAACTATACACACCAAAAACTAAACAGGCTTAAGACAGCAACAAGAATCCCACCAAAAACTAAACAGGCTAAGGACAGCAACAAGAAACCCACCAAAAACTAAACATGCTAAAGAGGCGCAACACGAATCCAGCCAAAAACTAAACATGCTAAAGAGGCGCAATCCCACCAAAAACTAAACATGCTAAAGAGGTGCAACAAGAAACCCACCAAAAACTAAACATACTAAAGAGGTGCAACAAGAAATCCACCAAAAACTAAACAAGCTAAAGACAGCAATAAGAATACCACCAAAAACTAAACATGCTAAAGACAGCAACAAGAATACCATCAAAAACTAAACATGCTAAAGACAGCAATAAGAATACCACCAAAAACTAAACATGCTAAAGACAGCAATAAGAATACCACCAAAAACTAAACAAGCTAAAGACAGCAACAAGAATACCATCAAAACCTAAACATGCTAAAGACAGCAATAAGAATCCCGCCAAAAACTAAACATGCTAAAGACAGCAACAAGAAACCCACCAAAAACTAAACATGCTAAAGACAGCAACAAGAATACCATCAAAAACTAAACATGCTAAAGACAGCAATAAGAATACCACCAAAAACTAAACATGCTAAAGACAGCAACAAGAAACCCACCAAAACTAAACATGCTAAAGACAGCAACAAGAATACCATCAAAAACTAAACATACTAAAGACAGCAATAAGAATACCACCAAAAACTAAACATGCTAAAGACAGCAACAAGAATACCATCAAAAACTAAACATGCTAAAGACAGCAATAAGAATACCACCAAAAACTAAACATGCTAAAGACAGCAATAAGAATACCACCAAAAACTAAACATGCTAAAGACAGCAATAAGAATACCACCAAAAACTAAACAAGCTAAAGACAGCAATAAGAATACCATCAAAAACTAAACATGCCAAAGACAGCAATAAGAATTCCACCAAAAACTAAACAAGCTAAAGACAGCAATAAGAATCCCACCAAAAACTAAACATGCTAAAGACAGCAACAAGAATACCATCAAAAACTAAACATGCTAAAGACAGCAATAAGAATACCACCAAAAACTAAACATGCTAAAGACAGCAATAAGAATACCACCAAAAACTAAACAAGCTAAAGACAGCAACAAGAATACCATCAAAACCTAAACATGCTAAAGACAGCAATAAGAATCCCGCCAAAAACTAAACATGCTAAAGACAGCAACAAGAAACCCACCAAAAACTAAACATGCTAAAGACAGCAACAAGAATACCATCAAAAACTAAACATGCTAAAGACAGCAATAAGAATACCACCAAAAACTAAACATGCTAAAGACAGCAACAAGAAACCCACCAAAACTAAACATGCTAAAGACAGCAACAAGAATACCATCAAAAACTAAACATACTAAAGACAGCAATAAGAATACCACCAAAAACTAAACATGCTAAAGACAGCAACAAGAATACCATCAAAAACTAAACATGCTAAAGACAGCAATAAGAATACCACCAAAAACTAAACATGCTAAAGACGGCAATAAGAATACCACCAAAAACTAAACATGCTAAAGACAGCAATAAGAATACCACCAAAAACTAAACAAGCTAAAGACAGCAATAAGAATACCATCAAAAACTAAACATGCCAAAGACAGCAATAAGAATTCCACCAAAAACTAAACAAGCTAAAGACAGCAATAAGAATCCCACCAAAAACTAAACATGCTAAAGACAGCAACAAGAAACCCACCAAAAACTAAACAGGCTAAAGACAGCAACAAGAATACCACCAAAAACTGGGGATGAACGCTGCATTATACACAACTATTGATAGATGTATATACAAGTGTAGTAGAATTAATTTTTTAATGAAATGTCATTTTCTATTTGTAATAAATTCCATTATTGTACTATTGAGAAGCATAAAAATCTATATAATGTGAATGTCCGTTCTTTTTTCCAGAGCTTGTCGTTTGAAGAAAAAGGCACAACATGAAGCTTACAAAATCAAGTTACATGGCTTAGATATGGAACATAAACAGCTGTTACAACTTACACAAGAAATGAAGCAGAAATTTACAGATGTCCTTCAGAAAACACTACCTGAAAGGAAAATAGTTAAACAAGAAGGTACAGATAACCTTCAAATGACACAGTACTTAGAAAAAACAGCAGAAAAGGCTTATAGTAAGTTCTTGATTTATTTTAAATTGTAATTATATATACATGTTAAAAATATTCTTGACTTTCATAAACTGTAAATTAAATGTTTGTTTTTTTTTGTACCCATGAACCAATGTTTGATATACAGTAAGTGAAAGTAGGAATTATGCTTCTATCAAAGTGAAAAGATGGCTAGAGAGACAAGTCCACATTACAAATTTACCATAGTCGTATCTTGAATTAATTCCAGTTGTGCAATTAGTACATAATTAACATGTATATGGATTTTTAAAACTAGAAATTAAAGGCACTTATTTCCCCATCATTATCAAAAATTAGAATTTGCATTAACTCATTTTATCATTATCTATTTCAGCTTACAAGGTGGCTGGTGATACATCAGAATTTGTAAACAGAGTGCTCTGTAAAGTAGAGGAAGGAGATCCTACAGGTGGTCTGGATCAAACATAGACTTAACATTATAAACTAAATAGACTATAGTTCCAAACACTGTGATGACTGTTCAAAAATTGTTGTTATCTTGGATATTGCCTTTAGTGTAAACTTTGTGATTCTGGCAATTATTACTAATGGTGATATCATGTATCTTCATGTTGACTTTAAATTACTTTTGGTACAGACAATGTGAAAAAAGTTTTTGTTGTTTTTTCTTTGAATGCTCAAACAGTTGACATGTGCATAGAATGTTTAATTGCTAGTATTTTGTATATAATGGTACATTTATGTGTATATCACTGTAAATACATTGTTATTGTATTCAAGCAATGGAAAAATTTTGTAAATAGTACATATAGACTAGTGTGATCTTATGTAAATATTTCATTTGTTGATTTTGAGAAACAAATCTGAAAGACTTGTAATTTGTTGATTAAAAAATTAAATGCAATAAAGATTGATGTTTATTTTGTCACTAAAATTTGAAATAGCAAAACAGTGTCTTTTTTTTCTTTGGCCTCTCGCATGATTTAAAGAATAAAATGTATGTGGTTAAGGCTTTAAGATGTATATAAATCTTCAGTTTTATGATTTAACTAGTCAAAAATTTCACATGCTAGTACTATAAAAGTTTAGTAGTCCATCATTTATTTGCTAGTCAAACATTAGATTTGTTAGTATTTCATTGTAAGATATCATATGACTTGTAAATATGTGAAAAGTTCAAAATTTGAAAAAAAAATTGAATTTGACAGTCTATCCAGTTTCATAAATTCATAAAATGAAACAATAGAAATATGTTTAGTTTAATTTAAACATTCACTATAATCTATTGAAATCCTGTATTATACACAGTAGATGTAATCAGAGTCCATTTTATTTGTTTGTTGTTGTTATTTTTCTTTATTTATTGTGTGAATTATTTATTTATAGGAATTGGTTACTCTACTGTCCACAGTTATTTTTTAACCACTATTAATCGTGAGGTACTTATATTTGTTGATTTTGTGGGTTAAGGTAAACAATGAATTTAATTGTTCTTTCCATAAATAACTTTTTAATATGTATGTTTGAAGATTTGTTAAAACCACACAAATTGGTACCCACAAAATAAAAGAATCTACAGTTATTAGCAAAAATTGGTGATTGTAATTTTAGTTCTCGTTTACTTGTAGAATATGAGGTTATTTTATTTGAAATTTCTGTACAGTCTGTAGCATACATTAGGTAATAAGGTATCAGGACAATGCATTCTTAAAATTCACCAGATGTTAGTGTAACCAATGTAAATCTTGTATTATGTGTAGAAAAGTGTTTTATATATTTTGATATAGTGCCATAGTAGATAGAATTGTGTGTGCTTATATGTTGTATTCAGTATATAAATAACTGCTTTGATAGAAAACAGTGCTTATTTAATTAGTTTAACCCTTTGTAATTGATGCTAAATTCCATTCATATATCATTGAATTTGGATGTATTTTTGCTTTTTTATACGCTGTGTTGCCATCTCTATTTATACCTTATTCAAAAATATATAGGACATTTTTATTGAATCATTTTGAACATTTAAATGCACGGTTTTAGTAGAAACTATTTTTTTAAAAGAATTAACAACAAAAACACTTATACAAAATTTGGATGACAATCTTGTCTGTATCTGAAACAAATGACCCAAAAGACATGAGATTATATTATTTGGGCCAATCCAAAATTACTGTAATTCTTCCATACAATTTTTTCATAATCCATTGCAGATAAATGATCCACCCTGGTATATAATAGTGCTTTTGAGATGGCAATACTTTACTGTAAATATAGATGTATTGTTATAAAGAACTACTATGGCTCATTAAGGTCAGTATGTAGTCATTAAATTTGATGCTGGTGTGTTATGTATGGGACTTATTTAAGTAATATTAATGCTGTATAGTACAAATACAAAAATGTACGTGCCTTCACTATTGCCAAGGCCATACTAAAAATCTTCTTTTGGAATCATTTCCCTTGTAATTTGACTGCAAATTATTTGTTTTATACATTTTCAGTACTTATCTCAAAATTACAATCTATCTTTGTTAGTATGAGAAACATGATTTATTTGAACAGTAATTGATCATTTAAAAGACTTTTTTTAGCACCTGGTGGAGCATTCCTAAGGCTTATTACTAGAACATTATCAATTAACTTTAGTATTCCTGGCTACACCAATACCAATTATTATTGACTGGTCTTTAAGGGTTATGTCGGTCATTTTAAGGCTGGTGTTTAAGTTGTTTTTCATTTGGTTACAATTCTAACAAGTTTGTGTTGTATTTATTACTTAGGTAACCTGTTAATTTTTTACTGACAAATTGTTTGTGATTAAATTAGTTTTCAAAAAAAGTGGAAGCTATACAAGTTTTTTTCTTAAATTTTTGTAAATATTGCTCTGCAGATAATTTAGAACACGGGTCAGACTAACACATATTGCTTTACTGAATATATATTAGAATAGTGTCATGTCAGGCATATGGAGGGGAATGTAAGGGGAAGGAGAATGATACATGTGTAGATTGAAGATCTATAATTATGTATAATTTAGGTTTTGTGATGACAACTTCGAATAATTTTTTAGTGCACAGAATTATTGCCTTTTACAAATGGAGAATCAACACTAAACACATTTGCTTGAATCATGTATATATACAACTAGCTTATTGCACTAATGTTGTTATGTTTTGTAGTATTGATTTGTCAAAGACTATTTCATAAAATTGGTAGCCTTAAGTCTAAAGAATGTCACAGTTTCTATGATAAATGTCAATAGAATAATATGTACTATAATTTCAACAGAGACTGAATACTCTTAAGAATTCACTTGTTTTATCAAAAATTGAATTTTAAACAACTATATTGTTTTATGGAATAGTCTTTCAAAATAAAATATGTTTGAAAAGTACAGAATCTTAAGAACCTGGCCATGATTTCTAAAAAATAGTCTGATGAAGTTTATGGTAACCAAAGAAGTTTTCTTGAAATCATGGTCAGATTGTATATAAAGTAAGCGGGTAAAGCTGTAAATCCACAAGTCTTTCAGAATAAGTAGGTTGTATGAAGAATTGTTAACTTTTGTAAAGAATTGTTCCATGTTAAAGTTTTGTTAACTGCATCAAATAAAAAACTGTAAATAACATTTGCTTCTATAATTATTGAACAGAGTTTAAAATGGAACAACTGACCTTTTTGGACCTGTTGAGTTCATCCATTATGTAACTGGAACTAATATCCTTTCAGGACCACATCAGTTCAACTATTTTGTAACTGGAATTACTGGCCCCTCAGTACCACCTGAGTTCAATTATTGTGTTACTGGAACTGCTGGCCCCTCAGTACCACCTGAGTTCAACTATTGTGTAACTGGAACTGCTGGCCCCTCAGTACCACCTGAGTTCAACCATTGTTGGTTGGGTTCTTGTTGCTCAATCTTTAGTTAAAGTTCATTTATTCTCAAGGTCATCATCTACTTCATATAACCAGTCAGTAGATTTGCAGAAGAAATACTATCATGAGGAAATCTATGTTACTTGGTACAATCATCAATGTCACTGGATGTTAAGCTAAACAATAATTCAATTCTAATCATCAGATACTAGTACTGTGCAAGGTTTCAAACTTGGGTCAACACTATATCGTCAGTTACAAGTGTGCTTATTTTTCTAGCTCAATGTTATACATATCATTGAATTGCCAATTTGTAAATATGTTCCTTATTGCTAAGGGAATGTTATGGATCAGATTTAAATATATATATGTAGGGTCAAGGTAAAATAAAAACTTTTTTATATACCATGCAATACATTCACTCTGAAGCACAACTTTTGGTGCCCTGAAGGACTTTATTGATGAGATAAGTCCTAGATCATACCCAAAATATAAAGATAAGATATGGTATGATTGGCAATGAGACATTATCTATAAAAACCAAAGAACAATCGATGAACAATTACAGGCCACTGTACAACCTTCAACAATTTGTATTTTAAATTTTAAGCTATAAAAGGAAAGGCATGACAAAGTGAATTCAAAAGAGAAAAGAAAAAAAATTCATAATACAGCAGTCAATGAAAAACAAATATGGTAGCCAGCAACCAACAACAACCACTCAATCTGGGTTACAGGATCATGGCTGGGATAAGCACACAAATAATGTGGCTGGGCTTTAGCCTTTACAGGTTTGTTAGGTTCATACCCCCACCCAGCACAAATCAAATCTGGGACAGCGGTGTAACAACCATATTAACAAACTAGAATTAAGCTGGAAAGGGATTTACTCATCAGATAGTTAAAAAGAACAAAAATACACAAGTACCAGTCTAGGAATAATCTTCTTCATTGAAAGCTAGTCCTAAGCCCAATTTCAACTAATAAGTGACAATGTTCTCTCAGACTAAAATGTCAATCAATACACCTCCGACTGATTTAATATTTAGACTTCACTGACAGTGTTAAAATAGTAACCTTATGCAATGCCAAAAAAGTATCGACAGGACGTATAACCTTAAGTGTTAATACCTGGATACCAATACATGTTTAGTTAGGTATACAAAGTTGACACAGTGTTAGCACCGTTAAAGACAATATTCAAAGATCTTACTACAATGCTAATTGATAACTGACGAGTATAGAACAACATCACCTTAAAAATAAGTGTGCATCCAAATGTCAAAACCAAATGTTTGTATCAATGAAAGAACTTAGTATAGGTTTTAATTGATTTTTTGTAAGAAATCCCTGACTTAAATAATTTATTATTTGTAAAATAAACAGATTACGTTTAATGAAATATAAGAACATACCGTGGAAAAATTCGAAAGTACACCACCGTCCATAAAAGGAAAATAAATCACAGGGAACGAATAATCTTCTCTTTTATCGTAAATTTTAGTGTAGAGTTTCCCGTGTGAAAGTGTGAAAGTGTGAAACAGAAATATCCAAATCAAGAAAAGGACAATAACTACTGTTTATAATAGATTTAATCAAGTTAGTTTATTGGGATAAATTTCTGCACAGTAATTTGAAAATTCGTCATTAACAGTAAACCTATCTCCAAGGTAAAGGTAACTGATATAAATATTTCTATTGAATGGAGTTCGACGCATCTTTATTGAGTTTGACCATACAATTTGATTCTAAACAGAAACAAATTTGATATTAAAGGCCATAGGAATACCTACAAACTCCCAATAAACTTTAATACCGAAACGAAAATAGATGATGTCCAGGAGTAAAAATGTGACTTTAATCATCTCTACACATTTCCAGTCAGTATATCTAAAATATATTTTTATCTTCTTCACTACAGAAGAAGGCTTTATACGAGTTACAGCAAATATATGTCCGACGTAACAACATGAAGTTCAACTGAATAAAATTGAACAATAAAAGTATGCTATCATCTAATGTGGACGAAACGCGCCTCTGGCGTACAGAATTTCAATCCTGGTATCTATGATGAGTTTATTTACAACCACTGGGTCGATGCCACTGCTGGTTGAGTTTTTCTCCCCGAGGGTATCACCAGCCCAGTAGTCAGCACTTCTGTGTTCACATGAATTATCATTGATACGGTTATAATTATGAATTAGCTGTTTACAAAACTTTGAATTTTTCGAAATACTAAGGATTTTCTACCCCAGGAATATATTATCTTAGCTGTATTTGGCAAAAATGTTAGGAATTTTGGGTCCTCAAAGATTTTCAACTTCGTACTTTATCTTACCTTTTTATGCCCTCGCCGTAGCGGAGGGGGCATTAAGTTTGACCCTTGTCCGTCTGTACGTCCGTCCATACGTCCAAAAATTGGTTTCCGTTCTCTAACTTTAGTTTACCTCAACCAAATGTTATGAAACTTATACACAATGCTTATTACCACAAAACACAGATCAAGTTCGAATTTTAGTGGCGTCACTTTTACCGTTCTAGAGTTATGCCCCTTTACAAATGGAAAAAATGCTGAATTTTTCGTTTCTGTTCTCTAAATTAGTTTGCCTCAACTAAACATTATGAAACTTATAAACAATGCTTATTGCCACAAAACTCAGATCAAGTAAAAATTTGGGTAGCGTCACTTTTACAGTTCTTGAGTTATGTCCCTTTATAACGTTATATGCAAGCGGGGGCATCATCTGTGTCCCATGGACACATTCCCCATTTATTTTTTTTAACTTGTTTGTATTCGAGCGTCACTGATGAGTCTTTTGGGGACGAAACGCGCGTCTTGCGTCCAAATTACAATCCTGGTATCTATGATGAGTTGACTTACACAATTTTTGCATTAACATACAGGAACACTTTTTTTGTTTTTTTTCATCAAAATTGATTTCTTTGTACTATTTTTCAATAGAAACAAAGTATTTTTTCACTGCCCATTTTTATTTTAAAGTAATTTAAAGAAATAGACCTGAAGGTACATGATCGTTGATTAAAAAGGTCACGAAGTCAATTGGAAGGATAAATAAATATACACGAAAATCGAGTTAATAACAAAAATACTGACAGTTGTAGGAGACGAAGCCAGTACCAGTTTTTTAAAACCTAGATAGGATACCAAGTTCACACATTTTAACAATAGAAACTGATACTGTACAATCTATTCTGTTGGTCAAAAATAATCATTTTCTAGATGAAAATTGATTTATATCTTATTCGATTGATTGCAACACGTCTTGTAAAATTAAATAACCGAAAACTAGATATATCTTTGTTCATGGGTAAAATTAAAAAAATCACCAAAGATACCGGGATGATAATTTGTTACGCCAGTATGAAAACACAAACGATATCAGTAATAACCATGAAACAGTTGTTCGTTGCAGCAGTGTCTAAACTTACCGCCATTATAGATCAAACATGAACTAAATCGTTCTCATCATTTAATTCTGTAATATACCTGTCCGTTACTGGACTTGTAGATATCAGGACGTGTGTGTTGCTTTAATATCAAGATGCTTACTCTGACGACGAACCTCTGATTTCATGAGATTTCCCATATGCATTTGATCTGTTGTTATCTTGGATTATTCGAGTAGAAGTGACTTCGGCATTATATCTAAATATTTGCCGTTTATATTTACAAAACAAACCAAAAAGACTCATCAATATACCAGGTTAATAATTTGGTACGCAAGGCGCCCGTATAAGGGTTCATTTCATTTACTAGCACTGGGTCGATACCGCTGCTGGTGGACTATCAGTCCCCTAGAGTATCATCAGCTCAGTACTTCTACTTCGGTGCTCACACGATTAATAACATGTAGTGATTTTAAATTTCAAGTTCATAAATTAAGAAATATTTTAGAAACTAAGGATCCAAAGTTGACTTGAGATGAATTTGGCTATTCTGGTTAGGTCCTTAATCTATTGGTCAAATAGCTCCTAACATTGCAGCGTATTTAGGTACCCTTGACGTGTAAATATTGTTGTTAGAGCGATCCTTGTGAAAAAAAAAACACTCATCTCTGTTAGTTGATATACAAAAAACGTTTAAAAGCACAATGTCATAATTTGAATGCGAGACAGGTTGGAGGGCGACTGATACGAATTGAGTTATGCAGTGTGTTGCACGGAGTACGAACAACATCGTGAGAAAAGAGTTCCGCCGTCTGTGTGATCAGCGAAGGAGTAGTCGTAGTTGGAAGCTTTTCATGTTTCTTATACGAAGTATTGGTGACATCTAAACGACGGCTTTTAGATTTCTTATACGAAATATTGGTGAAATCTAAACGACGGCTTTCAGATTTCTTATACGAAGTATTGGTGACATCTAAACGACGGCTTTCAGATTTCTTATACGAAGTATTGGTGACATCTAAACGACGGCGTTCAGGATGTATGATACTCCATTTAAGAATCGTCAGGTTGCAGAAACTTATATCGTTTACTTGTGGACATATCCGGTAAAAAAACACCTATGATGTCTATACGACCGCAAAAACATTTTGCGGTCGTATATTGGTATGACGTTGGCGTCGTCGTCGTCGTCGTCCGAAGACACATTGGTTTTCGCACAATAACTTTAGTTTAAGTCTCTATTAAATTTTACCATAAGGTTCAATACCACAAAAGGAAAGTTGGGATTGATTTTGGGGGTAATTGCCTCAAAATTTTAGGAATTAGGGGCCAAAAAAGGGACAAAAACAAGAATTTTTCTAGTTTCATGACAATAACTTGTGTGTAAGTGTATGGATCTTTCTGAAATTGTACTACAAGATTCCATATCACAAAGGGAAAGCTGGAATTGAGTTTGGGGGTAATTGCCCAAAACGTTTAGGAATAAGGGGTCAAAAATAAGCATTTTTCTAGTTTCCAGACAATAACTTGTGTTCAAGTGTATGGATCTCTCTGAAATTGTACTGCAAGGTACCGTACCACAACGGGAAGGCTGGGATTGATTTTGGGGGTAATTGCCTCAAAATTTTAGGAATTAGGGGCCAAAAAGGGGCAAAAACAAGCATTTATCTAGTTTCAGGACAATAACTTGTGTGTAAGTGAATGGATCTTAATGAAATTGTACTGCAAGGTTCCATATCACAAAGGGAAAGCTGGGTTTGAGTTTGGGGGTAATTGCCCTAAACGTTTAGGAATTTGGGGCCAAAAAAACATGCATTTTTCTAGTTTCCAGACAATAACTTGTGTTCAAGTGTATGAATCTCTCTGAAATTGTACTGCAAGGTACCATACCACAAAGGGAAGGCTGGGATTGAGTTTTGGGGTGATGAATCATAAGGGGGTTCAAAAAATTTGGGGGGGGGGGGGTTTCCTTTTTTTCCTTTTTTTTTCTTTAAAATTTTCCATTTTAAGTTGGTTATTTCTGATTTATATATAAAAGCAAATAATAATGATATGGTTTGATTTCATCAAAAATTAAAATATTGGGGTTCTTTGATATGCTGAATCTAACCGTGTATTTAGATTCTTAATTTTTGGTACCGTTTTCAAATTGGTCTACATTAAGGTCCAAAGGGCCCAAAATTAAACTTATTTTGATTTTAACAAAAATTGAATTCTTGGGGTTCTTTGATATGCTGAATCTAAACATGTATTTAGATTTTTGATTATGGGCCCAGTTTTCAAGTTGGTCCAAATCGGGGTCCAAAATTACACTTTGTTTGATTTCAACAAAAATTTAATATATGGGGTTCTTTGATATGCTGAATCTAACCGTGTATATAGATTTTTGGATTTTGGGCCTCGTTTTTAAATTTATCCACATTGAAGTCAGAAGGGTCCAAATTTAAACTTTGTTTGATATCATTAAAAATTGAATTATGGGGGTTCTTTGATATGCTGAGAGTTTTGGTCCCAACAGGAATGTGGGGCCAAAAAAGGGCCCAAATAAGCATTTTTCTAGTTTTCAGACAATAACTTGTGGAATGGTGTATGGATCTCTCTGAAATTATACCACAAGTTTCCATACCACAAAGGGATGATAAGAATTGGCTTTGGGGGGTTATGGCTCAAACCGTTAAGGAATAAGGGGCAAAAAATGGGAAAAACAAGGGTTTCCAGGTCAATGGACAATTACTTAAGTACAAAACATAATTTAAAAGCAGTGTAAGGTTGGTAATTCAAATTCATTTGAATATCTCACCTACACTGCTTTTAAATTATGTGTATTGGAAATTTGCCAAAAACTTTATTGTTAATAAATTCCATTGGAAATTTGCCAATAATTTTAGTATAATAAACTCCATTGGAAAGTGAGAATTGGCTTTGGGGGGTTATGGCTCCAACCTTTAAGGAATAAGGGGCAAAAAAAGGGGAAAAACAAGGGTTTCCAGGTTAATAGACAATTACTTAAGTACAAAACATAATTTAAAAGCAGTGTAAGGTTGGTAATTCAAATTCATTTGAATATCTCACCTACACTGCTTTTAAATTATGTGTATTGGAAATTTGCCAAAAACTTTATTGTTAATAAATTCCATTGGAAATTTGCCAATAATTTTAGTATAATAAACTCCATTGGAAAGTGAGAATTGGCTTTGGGGGGTTATGGCTCAAACCTTTAAGGAATAAGGGGCAAAAAAAGGGGAAAAACAAGGGTTTCCAGGTTAATAGACAATTACTTAAGTACAAAACATAATTTAAAAGCAGTGTAAGGTTGGTAATTCAAACTCATTTGAATATCTCACCTACACTGCTTTTAAATTATGTATATTGGAAATTTGCCAATAACTTTATTGTTAATAAATTCCATTGGAAATTTGCCAATATCGTTAGTATAATAAACTTCATTGGAAATTTGCCAATATAAAATATTGCTGATGAAGGTTTTTTGTTTATTTTTAGCCATGACTATGATGTCATTTTCTATTTTAATAGCCTTATGATGTATTTAAATTTTTTAATACTTTTATGATGTATTTAAATGGGCTTTTATGGTTGCAAATTTATTCGGGTTGTAATTCAAACTCATTTGAATATCTCACCTACACTGCTTTTAAATTATGTATATTGGAATTTGCCAATAAGTTTAGTATTAATAAATTCCATTGGAAATTTGCCAATAACTTTAGTATAATAAACTCCATTGGAAATTTGCCAATATAAAATGTTGCTGATGAAGGTTTTTTGTTTATTTTTAGCCATGACTATGATGTCATTTTCTATCTCTCTAAAATTGTACTACAAGGTTTCATACTACAAAGTAAAGACTGCAATTGAGTTTGATGGTTAATGCTAAAAGGGGGATTCAAAAAGTTTGGGGGGAATAGGGGGGGTCCAATTTTTTTTAAAAGGGTTCATATTTTTTTTTCAAAATTTTCAGAATTCTTGGGGTTCTTTGATATGCTGAATCTAAACATGTATTTAGATTTTTGATTATGGGCCCAGTTTTCAAGTTGGTCCAAATTGGGGTCCAAAATTACACTTTGTTTGATTTCAACAAAAATTTAATATATGGGGTTCTTTGATATGCTGAATCTAACCGTGTATATAGATTTTTGGATTTTGGGCCTCGTTTTTAAATTTATCCACATTGAAGTCAGAAGGGTCCAAATTTAAACTTTGTTTGATATCATTAAAAATTGAATTATGGGGGTTCTTTGATATGCTGAGAGTTTTGGTCCCAACAGGAATGTGGGGCCAAAAAAGGGCCCAAATAAGCATTTTTCTAGTTTTCAGACAATAACTTGTGGAATGGTGTATGGATCTCTCTGAAATTATACCACAAGTTTCCATACCACAAAGGGATGATAAGAATTGGCTTTGGGGGGTTATGGCTCAAACCGTTAAGGAATAAGGGGCAAAAAATGGGAAAAACAAGGGTTTCCAGGTCAATGGACAATTACTTAAGTACAAAACATAATTTAAAAGCAGTGTAAGGTTGGTAATTCAAATTCATTTGAATATCTCACCTACACTGCTTTTAAATTATGTGTATTGGAAATTTGCCAAAAACTTTATTGTTAATAAATTCCATTGGAAATTTGCCAATAATTTTAGTATAATAAACTCCATTGGAAAGTGAGAATTGGCTTTGGGGGGTTATGGCTCAAACCTTTAAGGAATAAGGGGCAAAAAAAAGGGGAAAAACAAGGGTTTCCAGGTTAATAGACAATTACTTAGTGTTAATAAATTCCATTGGAAATTTGCCAATATCGTTAGTATAATAAACTTCATTGGAAATTTGCCAATATAAAATATTGCTGATGAAGGTTTTTTGTTTATTTTTAGCCATGACTATGATGTCATTTTCTATTTTAATAGCCTTATGATGTATTTAAATTTTTTAATACTTTTATGATGTATTTAAATGGGCTTTTATGGTTGCAAATTTATTCGGGTTGTAATTCAAACTCATTTGAATATCTCAGCTACACTGGTTTTAATTTTTTTTTATATTGGAAATTTGCCAATAAGTTTAGTATTAATAAATTCCATTGGAAATTTGCCAATAACTTTAGTATAATAAACTCCATTGGAAATTTGCCAATATAAAATGTTGCTGATGAAGGTTTTTTGTTTATTTTTAGCCATGACTATGATGTCATTTTCTATCTCTCTAAAATTGTACTACAAGGTTTCATACTACAAAGTAAAGACTGCAATTGAGTTTGATGGTTAATGCTAAAAGGGGGATTCAAAAAGTTTGGGGGGAATAGGGGGGGTCCAATTTTTTTTAAAAGGGTTCATATTTTTTTTTCAAAATTTTCAAAATTTCAAATTTTTGAAAAGTTTCAAGAAGAAATCTTCAATTGCACAGTATTGCGCATTAGATTTGTAAGATCTTTGACCACATTTATTTTGTGTCAGAAACCTATATTATGTCAAAAATTTCATCACAATCCAAATTCAGCTAGTATCAAGCTTGAATATTATGTCCAAATTTGCCCCAACTGTTCAGGGTTCGACCACTGCGGTCGTATCAGGCTGCGCTCAGCGAAGCATTTTATTTTTTTCTATTTTAGCGATTAATGTTCCATCTTGTTCACCCTCGCCGATTGCAAGTGGAGATAATCTTTTGGTATGTTCAGAAAAGCGTTCGCCCTGTTTGATGCGGCGGTTTCGTAAAGCCTCTTCTCATGCATTTATGGTTTCCCTCCATGTACTGTCGAAATTGGGATGAATCCCCGACCAGAAGTCGGGTATATTTCTGTTTCTCCAGGTCAACGTTCGGACCAGTGTTATATGCAACTAGACTAAAACGTTCGGCTCTACACTTGCTATACGTATAAGCCACTGAAGATAAATGTTCCTGTACCCACCAGTCCTTAATGAATTGTCTAGTAACTGCGGCAGTGAATTTAGGTCCACCGTCAGACGATAGTTCATGATCATCAGGAATCCCAAATAAATAACAAACGTGCATTGAAGGCAAGTAAAGAATCCAGCTGCACCTTTTGATTATCTTTCAATAATTGTCCAGTTTGAACATCGGCGAGGTCAAAGACCCCTTTGTACTGGAAAAAGACAAAACATACAAATTGAAACGGTAGTCTAGGAACATCAGATTTGTAGGTGAGTTCTTGGGTTAGAGTAAGAGCGAGGCGAAAACTTTTTTGAGGTAAAATTATTGAAATATTCTTTATTGAGCTGAGGACAACCAATGCTTTGCAAATTTTTATTTTTTTTGGGGGGGGGGGGGCACGCCCGCCACGCCCCCGCCTGAATCCGCCCCTGATAGTGGAGATGGTCGTTGCCGTTTATGACAATTATACGGCAGTTATAGGCAGTCGCTTTTATTGAGTCTCTGTATTGGCCATCTGTTGCGTTAAACGGATTTCACCAATGAAGGGAAAGCTGTCAGAGATCATTCCAAGGATAATGCAAGCTTATCTCATAAAAAAACTTAATAAAATTGTCAAAAAAATAAGTCATTTGTATCGTTTCATAATGCCGACCTTGGTCGTCTTTGCTAGAGGTGCAGGGTATTGTGGCGCCAAGCAAAGATCGAGATACTTTTACTGTTGGCAGTATGCATCTTCATATTGGTCTTGATGAGTTAGGTTTAATTTTTACTGAGTCTATGGATGACTTTGATACCAACAAGGCAGCTACGGTATCCTGTATCTACCACAGCAGATATAAAAACAGTATTTGTTCTGGTTTTAATATGGAAACCAAAGGCATCGGACAAATTATCATGAAGATGATCATGATGATAGTCCACAGCTAATGTCATACCATTTCTTTCTTGTAAATCGTTTGATATACTACATGGAGCGTCTGTTTACATCTGCAAACTTTTTCAAAGTGATGGTCACCGTGTTGCAGTATCCACACTTATGGCCATATGCTGTGCAATATCTCATTCGGAGACGAGCTGGTGAAATTTTAACGTGTTCATTCTTGCCACAATATGTACAAATGACGAGTGTGTTTGCTTATCCTTCTAATAAGAGCTACTAGTAGCTTGCACTACCTGAGCATCTAGTAGTCTAGATGTGGATCGCTTTCCTGACTCTTTTGCTTAAACAAACTGCGTACCTTCCTCAATGTCATATTCTGGTTTTTGCCTCCAAATAGATAGGGTTGAATTTCAGAGTCACAAATGCCACGCCCAAGTTCATCCCGAATAAAAGTGTCAGATAGTTTACACCAAAATTACAACTAAGGCATTTGAGTTGGAATTTGCAGACACCAGCTTGATCATGTAAACGTGCACACACTACGCACTGGTTCTTCACGGTATTGTCGCATGTTGTGGAGTGTGACTTTGGCCATCATTGTGCTTTCTGTGCGAATAGCAAGTTTCTTGATTACAGCTAACATGCACTTCTTGTTTATATGTTTTAGTGCTACCACCGGCTGATCGTGTCAACTCCTTATATTGCTGCTCAACATAGTATTCTAGCATTTAAACTACTAGTTACTGTACTTTGTCAAGGTCAAGATTGTTGTTGAGTCAACATAATCGGACAATCGTGATTCCAAGTATGCCCATATTTCACTTGTTCCGGCTGTTGATATTACAGGTTTTGCTTTTTCAAATTTTGCAATGATGACTAGTCCTGGAGCATGTGTTGTGCTATGAGCGTTGATGCAGTGCAGAGACGATAGTTGCAACAAGATCGTCAGTAACATGATCACAATCAGGTATATATGACACTCTACGACAGTCTTAATCTTTTTCTAAAATTTGTTTTACTTAATATGTATACAGTAATTAAAAAAAAAATATTATAACATTGACTCTTAGTTCTTGCATGATAACTAAACTAGTCCTTCTCCTTTCATCTTATACCTTAATTACTAAAATATATTCTACATAGTTTTATATTTACACCTATGCGTAGGAATATGTACTATTTTCCAGTATGTTCTATTTTGACCGGGTCCGATTTGGTGGTGTTACATCTTACAAAGTCTATCCAAATTATTTTTGCAAAGAATTCCGCTCTAGTCGGTGCTAGGGGAAGTCTTAAACTTGCAGTGAGGTGAGAGTTTTTTTGCGTGTTGAAGACCTCACTGTGACTTTGAGATAAAGAACAGCAATAAAAGCGCTGTTCATTTGCTTTTTCTTTTTTTGTTGTTCTTTTTTTGCTGTGCATGTACCGATTTTGTGTCATGGATGGATACCCCATATCCTTTATTTCCTATTAAGTATTATTTCATCTACCCATACTTTCCCTTTTTACTTTTTTTTTCTTACATGTACCATAATATAACGTTTGCAATATATTAAACTTAAATTTAAATGTTTTATAATTTCATTCTTGTGTTTCATTATGATAATTATACATATTTTCCTTTTTGTTTGTTTTCCTACGGAAGTTGCGTCAGGGGATTGTACACTTCGTTAGTGCAATCATTGAGAGTTCACTTTAATAATTAAATTCTACAATGAAAAATTGTTCATGTATACATAGCATTTAGTAGTGCATTGAAAACCATGTACTCTGAAAATAGAGGGAAAACTAAAGATTTTCCATTCGACGAGAAGGCGTAAGTATGTTTTAATGTAACTGATCAGGCAATTTCAAGCAATTTGATTGGAGTAGAAAATGTTAGTTATGTGCTAATGCCCATATGGTAGTCAGACATACTAATGTCTTCTTATTCAGAAGAGACCGATTTCATTGATCCGCAACTCCTCTGAAACCATACAAAGTCGAAAATATTTGTGATATGACGTATACATGTAGTGTTTTGTACTTCCTAGAGGAGTAGGTCCGGTAAGGGCCGATTTTGGCCTTAAACTTAAGGTTCATCTGATGAAAGATTTTAGACACTTTTTAAACACTTAAGTGTCTACTTTAGTAAATTCGATTAGATTGAGTGAAGATTTGAACTGGTTTAGTCAATAAAGACGCTCAAATTCAAGCTTAAATATTAAAAATCTATCAAATATGCCATAATATGTCACTTTTCAGATGGTTTTTGTCTAAAATGAAAGTGGCCGCATCCGTGTTCATCCTCAACCTTTATATATGTTATGTATTATCATCAAATACAACTTACATGTAAATATTAAGAATGAACACAAATGCGGCCACTTCCATTTAAGACGGAAACCGTCTAAAAATTAACTCAAATGCTAAAATTGTGAAGATTTTAGTAATTTAGCATGACTTAATGATGCTAGTACCCGATACATGTGCATTGTATTGTCAAAAACAGCCCATATTTATGTAACAGAAGTATTCTACTTTCCAATAAATAGCTAAAAGTTTACATTTTAACAATTTTGTAAAACTGCTATATTTTGGGGCCAAAAAGGGGTCTTACTGGACCTACTCCTTTGTCTTTGAAACAATCTTTTTTCCACAGAAAACGCCAATTTTTGAGAAAAAATCCAAATTCGGAGACCGTTATCGATCTGTGTCTTATACGATTTCGCGCATGTTCAGTCGACGTAACGGCCAACTCGCACCACTCAAACACTCTCACTAATTATTACAACTAGCATCACTTTATCAAACTCGCACCACTCAAAAAAAAAGAGAAATATAACAAACGTGAAAAAATGTGTTTAATCATTAGATTGTTTTCTTCTTCTCTTAGTAAATTCCTCCTTTCTCGGAGCACCCGTGTCCCACAGAGACAGAACTCACACCACTCGAGAAAAAAAATTACTACAAACTCGCACCACTGATGAAATGTTTTAAATCATCAGAGAGTTCTAGACTGTCTTCTTCTTCTCTGAGTTATATCCTCCGTTCTTGGAGCACCCGTATCACACAGAGACAGAACTTGACTCGCACCTTTAAAAAAGAAAAAGAAATACTACAAACTATCACCACTGAGAAATTATTTAATCATCAGTGTTCTAGGTTGTCTTCTTCTTCTCTGAGCTATTTTCTCCGTTCTAGGAGCACATGTGTAACACCGAGACAAAAGCTACTAATTGGACATTCAAACTCCTATGGAAGAAGAACTGACAAGCTAACAAAAACTATCAACATAATGCATCAGTGCATAAAAACAGTTTGAGAAACACGAACCCAAGCTGTGTATCACCATAAACATTTCAAGTAGTCTTCAAGACGCGCTCTCGCAGGTTTTTTCTAGTATATATGTAATGTTAAACCATAACAGTTTGGAGTATTAGTTAATAACACAGTTCGGTCATGTTTAAGTTTTCGACATCATTTAAAAAAAATCAAGAGATTCTTTTGTAAATAATATGGTGGAACTGGATTATTTTTGGTAACTCAATGTCATATTCATTTCTTCATTCCCTAATTTTCAATAGATTAGCCACTCACTATTTTGGATCACCTTTTTTTTATAGAAATTTAAAATCAAACGATTAATAAAAACAAAACAACATGCACCACACAAAAGATAATAAGACGGTGCCTTAGAATGTTTGTTTTTTTTTTATTTTCCGTTGATGTGATTTTTTTTCGCCAGTATACATTTCAAATATTGATGAACCTGCACACACTTTTATTGGTTACATATTTTGTGTATATATTATGCACGTCATGTTTGCATTGTTTCAGGAATATAAAAAGTATATATATTTTATTTTTAGAGCGTTAATCCTGCAACAATTGTTGAACATATCATAGAGTCCCCATATAAGGTGACATTTTAGCTGAAAGGTCAAGGTCACGAAACTGATCTCGAATTTAGACATAAGTGATATAAATAAGGAATGCTTTATGGTTTGATAATTTTTGGGCGTAAGGCACCTATATTTTACAAGCATAAACACAGTTTGATATCAATTTTGCTTTTTAGTTTATCACAACCATACGAACACCATCTTTAGTTGTAATCTCTGTCCTGCCTTTTTATTTTCACTCTATTCGGTCCTGCCCTTTTTTTTTTACATAAATTGTCATCCTGACTTTTTTCCCCCCAAGTTGCTCATCCTGCCTTTTTTTTACTCAAAACTCCTGTCCTGTCCTGCCTTTTTTTTTCAATTTCATCCTAGCCCTCCCCCCTAAAATGGTAGCTCCCTTAACCGGAATATCTGTTTCGCAGAAGGCGACGGAAATCCGTCCTCTTTTACTCGAATGTGACCTACCGAATACTTACATGAGCAACACGACGGATGCCACATGTTGCGCAGGATCTGTTTACCCTTCCGGAGCACCTGAGAGCACCTCCGGATTGTGGACAGGACGGGTTCGTGTTGCTCAGTTTTCTTTATTGTTTTCTGTACTGATTGTCTTTTCATCGTTTTCGTTTTTTGCCATGGCGTTGTCAGTTTGTTTTCGACTTATGAGTTTGAATATCCCTTTGGTATATTTCGCCTCTCTTTTGAGATAGAATGATATGGTAAAAATTTTCAAAATTGAAATAATATTCATAAATTGAGACAATGTTAACGATTGTGTGTGTGTTTTTGGTGTTCTTGGAGGCGGCTTTCCTGATGTGGAATTTGCGCCAATGTTAACATTGAAGCATAAAGGTATTTAAATTACCCGTGGAAATCGAGAACTAGAGAACAATAATATGAATAAAAGAACATATTGGATAAACGTCAATGAGACAGCAACCAAATGGTTCCCCCCCCCCCCCCCCCCCCCCCAAAAAAATTACAAGACATTGAGATGTCAGTATACAATCATCAACAATAGACAGTTAAATATACATTGTATGTAATATATCGAGCTCTCTAAATAGCCGTTAGTCTAAAAAAAAAAGGTATGAATGAATTTACTTTATTGTAACCGAATCAAGGATTTCAAAGCATTATTATTAAAAGACAACATTATTTCTATGTACTTTGGCCAAGATTTCAGAAACTGCGATCTTTCTTTCATACGGTAATATTTATTATTGTTTTCTTGTAACTGTATCTTTGTCTTCTGTTATAAATATGGACATTATTGATTTAAGTGTTTCTTCGCAACTGATTTAGTGCTGTCTTTTCCATACAATTTTAATTTCCACTAGTAAAGAGTACAAAAAGAGCAAGTTGTTTACAGAAAACATGGATTTACTTCGCCACAGGATACCGGGTAATATGCGTGACTAAAGTCATGAGCCTCATCTGGTGCTGCCTTCTTTGTATGTGTTAGTCATGTTGTTGTCATTTCAGTATGGCGGATCTTTGTATGTGTTAGTCACGTTGTTGTCATTTCAGTAAATGTCGGATATATGGCGGATCTTTGGTAGTCTGCTAGTCCATAAACTTCATTTCCTTTGTTGTCAGGTTTATGAATTCACTCACTCAGATCATCCCTAGCTTTAGGTGGGTTTCGTGTTGCCCAGTCCTAAGTGTTATATGTAATGATTTGTGAACATGTCCCTAGCTTTAGGTGGGTTTCGTGTTGCCCAGTCCTAAGTGTTATATGTAATGATTTGTGAACTTGTTCCTAGCTTTAGGTGGGTTTCGTGTTGCCCAGTCCTAAGTGTTATATGTAATGATTTGTGAACATGTCCCCAGCTTTAGGTGGGTTTCGTGTTGCCCAGTCCTAAGTGTTATATGTAGTGATTTGTGAACATGTCCCTAGCTTTAGGTGGGTTTCGTGTTGCCCAGTCCTAAGTGTTATATGTAATGATTTGTGAACATGTCCCCAGCTTTAGGTGGGTTTCGTGTTGCCCAGTCCTAAGTGTTATATGTAATGATTTGTGAACATGTCCCTAGCTTTAGGTGGGTTTCGTGTTGCCCAGTCCTAAGTGTTATATGTAATGATTTGTGAACATGTCCCTAGCTTTAGGTGGGTTTCGTGTTGCCCAGCCCTAAGTGTTATATGTAATGATTTGTGAACATGTCCCTAGCTTTAGGTGGGTTTCGTGATGCCCAGTCCTAAGTGTTATATGTAATGATTTGTGAACATGTTCCTAGCTTTAGGTGGGTTTCGTGTTGCCCAGTCCTAAGTGTTATATGTAATGATTTGTGAACATGTCCCTAGCTTTAGGTGGGTTTCGTGTTGCCCAGTCCTAAGTGTTATATGTAATGATTTGTGAACATGTCCCTAGCTTTAGGTGGGTTTCGTGTTGCCCAGTCCTAAGTGTTATATGTAATGATTTGTGAACATGTTCCTAGCTTTAGGTGGGTTTCGTGTTGCCCAGTCCTAAGTGTTATATGTAATGATTTGTGAACATGTTCCTAGCTTTAGGTGGGTTTCGTGTTGCCCAGTCCTTTCCTAGTTTTAGGTGGGTTTTGTGTTGCCCAGTCCTAAGTGTTATATGTAATGATTTGTGAACATGTTCCTAGCTTTAGGTGGGTTTCGTGTTGCCCAGTCCTAAGTGTTATATGTAATGATTATTGAACATGTTCCTAGCTTTAGGTGGGTTTCGTGTTGCCCAGTCCTAAGTGTTATATGTAATGATTTGTGAACATGTTCCTAGCTTTAGGTGGGTTTCGTGTTGCCCAGTCCTAAGTGTTATATGTAATGATTTGTGAACATGTCCCTAGCTTTAGGTGGGTTTCGTGTTGCCCAGTCCTAAGTGTTGCCTAGTCCTAAGTGTTGCCCAGTCCTAAGTGTTATATGTAATGATTTGTGAACATGTTCCTAGCTTTAGGTGGGTTTCGTGTTGCCCAGTCCTAAGTGTTATATGTAATGATTTGTGAACATGTCCCTAGCTTTAGGTGGGTTTCGTGTTGCCCAGTCCTAAGTGTTGCCTAGTCCTAAGTGTTGCCCAGTCCTAAGTGTTATATGTAATGATTTGTGAACATGTTCCTAGCTTTAGGTGGGTTTCGTGTTGCCCAGTCCTAAGTGTTGCCCAGTCCCAAGTGTTATATGTAGTGATTTGTGAACATGTCCCTAGCTTTAGGTGGGTTTCGTGTTGCCCAGTCCTAAGTGTTATATGTAATGATTTGTGAACATGTTTGTCTTTTCGCCGCCTTTTGTTTTTTGCCATGGCGTTGTTAGTTTCTTTCGACTTTTGTTTTTTGCCATGGCGTTGTCAGTTTCTCTCGACTTTTGTTTTTTGCCATGGCGTTGTCAGTTTCTCTCGACTTTTGTTTTTTGCCATGGCGTTGTCAGTTTCTCTCGACTTTTTTTTTTTGCCATGGCGTTGCCAGTTTCTCTCGACTTTTGTTTTTTCCCATGGCGTTGTCAGTTTCTCTCGACTTTTGATTATCCCCTATGGTATATCTTCCACCTCTTTTAAATGAGCAATTGGCTTATATTCTACATCTTAATTATTCATATATATATTTATACGAAAGCTGATTTTGATCTGCTATAGTTAGAGGAGGGGATAATGCGTCTGATCAATGCTATAGGCGGTGTTGTCGTAGAAGTGAGAAGTGAAAAGTACAGGTTCCAGCCCCATATATATATATATATATATATATATATATAGAAGTCTATATAAAGGACCAACCAGCAAATTTACTATGTACCGGATCGTCTAGAATAGACGATACTGTGCAGATAAGGAAAAAAATTATATAAGTCTAGAGATTTGCACAACGATACTAATATAAGATGGTATTATACGAAGATGTTGTTAATAAATCGTGTTGACAAATATTTCGGCTTAACAAATAGCCTTCTTCGGTGTCAATTATTTTAACAATACTGATAATATGTATAAAAATAGCTCAATAATACAGGTAAGTTTTGGTCTATTGATTTAATCCAAAATCCTGAACATCATAATATAAAACAAAACACAATACTCAAATATACGTGACTGTGTATATTTACCACCCAAAATGAGTGAAAAATAAAACTTAGTATTTTTTATTGATGCCGTTTGGATGATGTACATTTAGTTCCTTTATCCAAAAGCTTTCCCGAACCTGTCGCTGGGCATCACTCCAGTGAATGTTCTGTTCAATCACTAGGATCTTCATGCGGTTAAAGTCATCAAGTGTGTGACCAGACTGTCTGAAATGCTGAGAAACTGGGAGAAGTGGCTTCTTAGAGATATCACTCCTATGGCCATTGAGGCGTTTGTGGAAAGGCTGCTTTGACTCACCAACATATTGGAGGTCACAAACCGAACATTCTAGAATGTAAATAACATTCATACTTTTGCAGTTAACATTGCAAAATATCTTATAGTTATTTTCGGTTGCCTTACTGTGAAAAGTTGATGAGTGATGCATCTGTAGGCAGCATTTGCAGCGTTTTTCATCACACGAACGACATTCTCCAGAAGTACTTCTATTATCAGACACTTCAGCCCGCACAAGCAGGTTACGCAGACTATTGGGTTGCCTAAAAGCTATCATGGGAGGCTCGGGAAAAATCTTGGATAGTTTGGAATTCTTTTCAACTGTTTTCCAATGCTCACGAATGACACCGAAGCTGTTTTTGAGAGATGGGTGGTAAGTAAGAACACATGGAGTCCTTTTATTTTTCTTTTTATATTTGTATTCTAACAGTTTACTCCTTGGAATAGTTTCCGCTTTCTGAAAGCCTTTTTGGATAGTTTTGTGTTTGTAGCCACTTCTCTTCAAGCGGGTTTCGAGTTGATGTAGTTGTTTTTTAGTTGTTTCTGAGTTGGAACATATTCGCTTGACTCTGAGTGCCTGACTGTACGGGATGCTCTTAGTACAATGAGCAGGATGGCAACTTTTAGGGGACAGATATTGGTGAGTGTCAGTAGGCTTAGAATATAGATCAGTGGATATGATGCCATCTGTGAGCGAGCTGGAGGTATCGAGGAAGGTGATTTTGGATTTAGATTTCTCATGAGTAAATTTGATACTTGGATGTATGTTGTTGGCATGAGTGATGAATGTATCTAAATCCTCGTCACTTTTATTCCATTTCATATCCACATCATCTATAAATCTAAACCAGGAAAGCGGTTTTTCGATGGAAGATTCAAGGAGTTGTTTTTCTAATTTGCCCATAAATATGTTGGCATATGATGGAGCCATTTTGGTGCCCATAGCAGTTCCATTAACTTGCAGATAATGGTCTCCATCAAAAGTGAAGTTGTTGTTTTTGAGTACCAGGCGTGAGCATTTTGACCAGGCATTCAGTAGGTGGATATTTCACTGGTCGGGAATTCCAAACTTCTTTACATGCATCAATGCCATCTGCATGTGGAATATTCGTGTAGAGGGAGGTGACGTCCATAGAGACAAGTGTCGTGTCGGAGGGGAGTGGATTTAAGGCCTGCAATTTTCTAAGATAATCGGTAGTATCTTTGATGTGAGATGGTAAGTCCTCAACATGTTGACGAAGATGGAAGTCAACGAATTCCGATATTTTTTCCGTCGGATGACCGTTCGCTGAAACTATAGGTCTCCCTGGGTTATTGGCCTTATGAATTTTAGGTAAAAGATAAAATCTGCCCGGTTTTGGATTTTCTGGTTTCAAATATTCTAGAGTCTTTTCATCGATGAAACCATCGTTGTGCATTTCTACCAAACTATCAGTTATTTCTCTGCTAAAAGATGTTGTAGGATCAGAGTCTAGTTTTTGGTAGAACCTTGCATCGCCAAGTTGTCGTTCAGCCTCTTGAATATAGGCAGATTTATCCATGACAACCACTGCACTGCCTTTGTCTGCAGGTTTAATGACGATATTGTCGTTAGATCGTAAGTTTTTCAGTGCAGTTCGTTCTTCATTGGTAAGATTGTCAAAAGGTTTATTGTTATTTTTAGTATTTCTAATAATGTCCGACTTAAGATTGTCAATAAATGATTCCAAGGTGGCATTTTTGCTCGGTTTAGGGATCCAAGTACTCTTTTTTATAAATTTGTAGTTGTTTTCGTCTTCTGAAATTTCTGAGTCGCTATCCGAGCATCTGTTGTTGTTCTCCTTCGACGCGAAATATTCCTTAATGCGTAGACTTCTGGCAAAATTGTCAAGGTCTTCCGACAATTTAGTTTCATTGACAGGGGCAGGTAAAGGACAGAAATTTAAGCCTATCGAGAGAAGAGATGTTTCAGCTTCCGTTAACTGGTGTTTGGAAAGATTGACCACAATGTTGGAGGGCGAATCAGTCTCTAGTGACCTACGTTTAAAGCGCCTTACTCGTTTTCTCTTTTTTTTTCAGATGGTAAAGAAGGATTGATATGTTCGATGCCATCCCTACGGAATTTTCTTTTCTGCCTTTCACTCAAATTTTGAGATTGTATGGTTGTTATGTCTTTAAGGCGAGCACTGATAGCATCACAATTGTCAGATGTGAGATCTTTTTTGCAGCTATTTGAAAGGGTGTTAAATTCGCCAGTAAGAGTTTTCAGATATTCTTCGCAGTGTTGTTTGAGGAGGACCATTAACCGCTTGGAACAATGGTAGAGGGTTTGATCCCATTTGCGAAGTAATGTGTTGGATAAATTGCCAGGTGTTTGTGGCATAAGCTTGATTTGTAGTCCGTTAGGAATACTTTCATTATACACATAATGGGTTAAATTAGATAAGTGGTGTTCAGTTCTAATTTGTTTTTGTTTAATAGCTCTTAGTTGTTTAAAATAATCATTGATGTTCATGATATAAGAGCTGAAAACTTAAATTCACTGGGATTATGTGAATAACATAATACAGGTCATTCAGAGGAAGCCACTTCTCCCAGTTTCTCAGCATTTCAGACAGTCTGGTCACACACTTGATGACTTTAACCGCATGAAGATCCTAGTGATTGAACAGAAAATTCACTGGAGTGATGCCCAGCGACAGGTTCGGGAAAGCTTTTGGATAAAGGAACTAAATGTACATCATCCAAACGGCATCAATAAAAAATACTAAGTTTTATTTTTCACTCATTTTGGGTTGTAAATATACACAGTCACGTATATTTGAGTATTGAGTTTTGTTTTATATTATGATGTTCAGGATTTTGGATTAAATCAATAGACCAAAACTTACCTGTATTATTGAGCTATTTTTATACATATTATCAGTATTGTTAAAATAATTGACACCGAAGAAGGCTATTTGTTAAGCCGAAATATTTGTCAACACGATTTATCAACAACATCTTCGTATAATACCATCTTATATTAGTATCGTTGTGCAAATCGCTAGACTTATATATATATATATAGACGTCTAGATATAGCCAACGATCTTATCTTACGAGGGCGCTGGGTCGTTACATCATATATATACGCCTTAAAAGTGTACAAAACAACACCAAAATAAAAAAAAAAGGAAACATTAAATATAAGTATCTATATTAAATATTTCGGATAACAGATATCCTTCATCTGTATGATTATGATGATGTAAAATGAACCATATCAATCTTTTCTGTTTTAACCATAATTATCTTTACAGTTATAATTCTAAAATTTCAAAAATGACGTACGTTAAGTATTTACAACAATGACTGCATAGATATGCTTCTAAAAAGAATAGTGATGTGCGATATGAACTGGTACAATTCTAGAATTTCACAGGTGACGAAAGTTATGTTATTACAACAAAGACTACAAAGAAATAATTCCTAATGAATAGCATTGACCGATTTGAGCTGGTATAATACTAAAATTTCAAATTTGACAAAGGTAAAGTAATTACAATAGAGGCTGCGTATTTACACATACCAAATGAATAGCAGTTCGATTGAGCTGGTATAAGTTTTAAATTTTAATATTGACAAAGGTTAAGTAATTACACTGTGGCTGCGTATTTATCTATCCCAAATGAATAGCACCCTGCGATTTTAAACTGGTATAATTCTAGAATTTCAGAGTTGACAAAGGTTAAGGAATAACAAAAGAGACTGCGTAGTAATACAACCCAAATGAAAAGCACTGCGCGAATTAGAACTACACCTTTTCATTGATCCCATTTGGTGCCAACGTTTTATATATGCACAAAGAGGTATAGTTGGTTTTACGTAGAATGTGGTCAGTTAGATCTATCATTTCTTCAATACAAAGTTAGTTTCTTAAATATGTTATTCCACTTACATCGGTGTCAGGATTATACAGATGTTTTACGAAAACTTGTTTGCTGTATGACATCTTTTTTTTTCCATATCATCAAATTGAGTTTAATTTTCAAATTTCACATGGCATCCCGTCATGAAAAATAAGTCACACATTTGATAGAAATTATTTTAAAAAATAAGTCATACGATTGATAAAAAAAACATCATAAAAATTAATAAATCACACGTTTGAATAAAAATTACCATAAAAATAGTTTTATTCAATTATTCAGTTGTTTAAGTGTTTATTTTGTTTCTTAAATTTATTTTTTAAAACACTGTGTAGTTAATTTATATATATATTATATAATACATGTGATGATTTAAAAATATTGGTTGTAGCATTGCTGGGTTGTTGAACCATACTGTTGAAGTGCAAATTTACTGCTTCCAAACGACCTTAAGTGAAAGGAAGGGTATCTAAAGAGCAATGTTTCACCATACTTGTGGTATATCATATCAAAAAACAATTCATCTTATACTCAGAGCGTTTGTACTGGTTTATCAATGTAAAAAGACAAAAGTGCATCCAAGGTCATCCAAGGTCAAACACATTATATCAGGAAGTATAGTCAATAGCCTCTTGACAAACGATGTTGTTGGTATTTCCCTAAAAATGAATTCGATTTATTAACAAATATACATATGTTAGAAAGGTTGATTTTTACATCAGTCGTATTTTGTTATCAGTATCTACGAGCATTCTTTTATTATACAGAATTTTCTTTTTCGTACAGTCGTGTTTTCGCCCCTGTAAATACCGATCTATAGCTTTGAGCTATGACATTTTCGGTCTGATATTTTCTGATTGCTTCGCATCACGGAGCTATTAGTTTCAGTCGACATACACGCCGTCTTTAAATAATTACTAATCACATATAGATTCTGATTGGTTGCTGAGATACAGCAGTAGCTATTGGCTTAAATGAGACAAAGACTTTTTTCGTCTCAGGATAAGACATCAAATGCCTGAAAATTAACTATGTGTATTTCAGTTCCGATCAACTGTCATTAATTCATGGTCGTTTTATTATGCATATATATATATTGCACACTGAAATTCAATATTGAAATATCAATTATTATTACGTGTTAATTTGCTTTGTTAATCTGCAATATGCACAATTTGTTTTGCGAAACAATGTTCCTATACAATGTTTTCTTCTTATAAAAATGCATTATATGTATTTTATAACTTCTGCCAATCTAGGCACACCTCCAAAGTCGTGTCTATTTGTATATGTTTTAATTTTCAACAAGTAAAGTGAACAAAATTTTAAAAGCCGATGATGGGTGTAAAACGCACACTCTTAAAGTAAATCCATTTTATATCAATCAATATCTAAAAATACCACATTTCCAATACTAAATCAACAACCACGTGTACACATGATTCTTTAAATTACGATAGAGAGAAGCAGTCCACAGCTTTTTAGAAAGCTCAAACTTGTTGAGATAGTTAGATATGACGCAAAGGGGAAAGAAACTCAAAGATCGAATTTAATGTTTCTGGAACGTTATGGCCTTTTCGAACTTGTTGTTTTAAGATCTTCGATAGTCTCTATTATTTAGCGGCTTTTGAATGTGTCATTTGTGCATGTCCCACATATATCTGTTTTATCCATATAGGTTTTTTTTTGTTTTTAACTTACCTTTAACTGGGGAAAATCAAATTTACAGCATGAGATATGGTTTAGACGCTGTTTTTCCGAATATGAAAATAAGATGTGATATCGTTGCCAATAACACAAGCGTTCATCAAAAGGAATTGACAAAAATATAAATGTCAGTACAGGTCACCATACGACCTTCAACAAAATACCCGTACCGTAATTGTAAGCTCGAGCTGATTATGTCCATTTGTTCGGACTCTGTCTATTCGATGCTTACCCTTAAGATCTTTTTATTTATCGATGTACATGTTTTGTAAGTTGTGTCGTGGTGACATTGATAAAAATTTGCACAAAATACGAGAATCGTAAATTTGTCTTACCAGTTAAAGGAATGTATGTTTTAAAGTGATGATGATGACGTCACTATGTATACATTTAACCAGAAGTTGAACCCTAACCCTGTGTTGAGTTGAAAGGAAAAGTGTTGGTGAGCATCAAATACCCGAAACCGCATAACTACTATATAATGGTGAGTATTAAATACCCGAAACCTAATTACTAGTATATTATGGTGAGCATTTAATATGTGAAACCGCATTCTACCATAATAGTGAGCATTAAATGTGTGAACCACATTCTAATAAATTAATTGTGGCAGCAAAATGTTTATTTTGCATAGGGTTTATTCATGTTTGTTCTTTAGTGTAACATTTGCATCATTTATAAACAACAGATTATCTTTTAACTTAATCTGATCTTCATAATCTTTAAACAAAAAATACCCGAAGCGTAACCAGAGCGGCTTCCCATCTATCGAAGTTCTGAACAAACAAAGAGTTTCAATTTTGTATCCAACTTTTTAGCAACGCAGCAGCATGCTATGAAATATTGGTCAAACCATGAAAGTGTCAATATATTACTTCCGTGGTCAAACCATGAAAGTGTCAATATATTACTTCCATGGTCAAACCAATACGTTATATAAATGGTATACAATCAATTCAATACATAAATCTTCACATAAAACAGATACCACATTTTTTGCCAGCTCATGGGATATTGTTGGTCATGCGTGCTGTTTTCGTTCCGTATACTATAACAATCAGAAAACCAGGTTTAAAATGTTCTATATTTATCCCAAGATGTTTTTTTATTCCATTTGAAAGATAATAATCTGTTAAAAACTGGACAAAAACATGATAAAAGAACAACGTCTGTGTTGTTGCTCTTCATCTTGTTAATTTGCTGAAATATTAGGTGCAGTGCTGCTGCAACAAGACCGAGACAAGCCTTGGCATTGAAATAAGCGGTACTCTTTAATATTTATTAAAACATCATATTTGGAGATACATATGAGGGGGATGATAAATTATTTAAAATAAAATGTCAATCATTTCTGAAAATTCTGTCACTTGCTGCAACCATGCACAACTCCAAAAGATGTACAATGAGAAAGAAAAGGCGGCGCAAATAAACTGTTGCTAATGTTTTATTGTTTTGGTAATATTAATAACGCGTTAATTACAGGAATATAAGCTGAAATTTTTCTAAAAATATCTTTAATACAGAAAACAGGGGTCCATGTCCGAAGCGTCTTTGATCATACTTCAAAATACCAAATAGCTTTTAAGAGAAAATCTAAATATTTGATAACTTTATTAGATAAGATATTCAGTGCGGTATATATATTATAATATTGAAAAATTGCTGAATTTTGAGTTTCTGTTCTCTACTTAAGTTAGCCTCAGCCAAATGTTATGAGCTTATTACCACAAAACTCAGATCAAGTTCAAATTTGGGTAGCGTCACTTTTACCGTTCTTCAGTTATGTCCCTTTATAACTATATGATATGCAAGCGGGGGCATCATCTGTGTCCACATGTGGACACTATCCACATTTGTTTACATCTGTACTGCCTACTGGCGACTCAGTCCTGAGTGTAAATGTTCATTCAGTATGTTAAGAAAAAGATCAAAATTTATAAGGCCTATCTGGCCTAATTGATTTCTAAAATATATTTCATTGTACATGTTCAACATTTATCATTCATTTGTTTATTTCTTAATTTGTGTTACTTAACAGTAAATGCTAATTACTACACTTTCATACCATAACAAAACTGCCTTACTGTATTGGTATCACTTATATTTGTATCCATATAACAAAAAAAAACTGAAAAGAGAATACTTTTGCAATAGCGTTTTCATATTGAATACTAAAACTTTTTAGATATTTAGACATATTAAGTAGATGTTCATAATATCCACTTGACATTTTATCATATGACTTCTGTAGTTAGTTATGAGTCTTTGAAGCATGCTCACAAAGGTTCTTTTGTTGATATCATTTTCATACTGGTCAAAACTTTTTTTTTGCTTTGACCAGCTTTGGAGGAGATATTTTCAAAGAATTAATTAAAAATAACACAGAAATTCACTTTCTAGCTCATCTAGCCCCAATCATCATGTCAGGCATTGTCATTACTAAAAAAACATTTAATGTCTTCTAAACTGAGAAACAATTTCCACATTTAACCGAAATCTTTTACTTATGATACTGACAATCCCCCACAAAGTAATATAAATAGAACCATACAAATAGTAAGCAAATACATGTTCTCAGATAGCATCTCCCATATAAAAAAATCACATAAAGAAAAAAATGAACCTATTATGTGTTCCTCTCCTAGCTACAAAATGTATCCAAAATCAAAGATGTGGAACATATATATTCTATCATAATCATTTGGTAATTAATGCAATAAGTATCTCTTCCATGCCCGTGTTGAACATAAAAAACTAAATATTACATAAACAACACCCCTAATGCTCATGTTGGTTGTCATTGTGCAACACAGTTAATACATAGAAAACCTAAAACATAGAACTCCTTTTGTCATATAAAACACTGTCAAACATCCAATCATACTATCCACACTGATCTGTGTCCACACTTGTATAATATTATAATATATTCAAGATAGACTGTACACATACATAAAGAATAACAATTTAGACAAGATAATTTAATTATGACCTAGCTCTCAGAAACTTACTTCATTATATGGTAATTTTGAAATCTGAAAGTGTTCCAAATAGATTTAATAATCCGAAATATGCCATAGATTTATTGGATCTTCAAGTTTTTATACGAAAAACATGTCCCTCCCTTGTAGTTTACCAAATTCAAGACAAAACTGACCTCAAACATGGCGGTTTTAAATAGACATGAGTGACATAGCCTTTATTTGAATGTTTTATAGATCTGATTTACAATGAACTATGGATCCATGTTGGTCTCGTACAGATAAAGAGTTGGGGTTTTAAAGTTTTTTAAGTCAAGCTCGAGATGTAAAAGTCCAGCGCTGTAGATCTAAAGTCCATCGCTAAATATTTAAAGTCCACGCTGAAGATGTGGTCCAGCGCTGCAGATGTAAAGTCCAGCGCTGTATAGTTAAAGTCCAGCGATGCAAATGTAAAGTCTAGCGCCGTAGATATATTAAAAATGTAGCGCTTTACATCTACAACACTGGACTTAGATATATTATTATTATTATTATATAATTAGAATTATAAGTCCGTGTGTCTTTACACAACGATCTATTTTTCTTATCTAATCACAATCTGTTTAACTTGAAATGGCGTGTAATATGCTTCTAATTTTGTTTGGTAAGAGTACTCATAATTTGTAATGATTCTAATCTTTACTGTAAATATTAATCGTCTTAATCTGATATTATTGCTATATCTGTATTGCTACACAGTCCAGGAACCGTTCGCCCCGAATAGAATAAAATAGTTATAACGTTACGTAAAAATATTCGGCTTATTCATTTCAGTACATTCGTCCTTGTATAGTTACTAAAACTGACAAATTAATGCATTCAACTAGTTGGATCATACAAAAGATAAGGAAATATAGTTGTAATCGAACGTGAGTAATGTCAAGATGACTTCCGGCAAAACATTGTCAAGGGAAAGGTTAGTGTTTACTGCTTTCTTTCCGTTTTATTATCCGGATTATGTTCCTTTATTGTCACTTTCGATTTCCAAAAATCCCCTTTCTTTTTAGTTTACTTTTAATCATTGATTTTGTGATAATTCTAGTTGCCTTTGTCGGCGCAAAAGCCAGCTGTCCTGATGGATTTATTGCGAATGGACAATCCTGTTATATGGAGTTGAATATACCTTCGACATGGGCAGAGGCTTCCGTGAGATCTTAATTATATATATATTTTTGGCCTTTTTAACTTTTTTTTTATTCGAGCGTCACTGATGAGTCTTTTGTAGACGAAACGCGCGTCTGGCGAAAATACAAAATTTCAATCCTGGTGTCTATGATGAGTTTATTTACAACTACCAATTCTAATTAGATATCATAGAATTTCATGGATCAGATCCGTATTTCTACTTCTCGGTGGTCTCGTAGTAATATATTAACCTCTAATGCGAAAAGCAGTGGGTATAATCCTAGGCTAGGTTCAACAAAATACCTTGATGTTACAGCATTTACGAGTACAAGTAAAGACTGGTCGGCTCGAAATCAGAATGATGTGTCTAGGTATGGTGATTTTTCTCCTTGCTAACTTTTTTGTTAGGCAACACGTTAAAATGTGATTCAGCGAGTATGTCTACTAAATACTGGGTATATTCCTACGTCATTATCATGTTATCGTCATGAATATGCATGACTTGTTCCCAATTATGATTCCACATGCAGAAATATAATAAAATGTGATATTTCAGACCCAGATTATACAGCAATGTTTTTACAATGCTAAACAATTAAGGAATTGTCCTGTAATTTTAGCTTTTGCTTTAATGAACTTATTGATAAAGGTTGTTCAATATTCCGAATTCCCGTTAACGTTGTCGAGGGAATTCGGATTTTCATGATTTCGACATGTACTGATTAAGAGTTATGCCCATTAACATTATTTTAACAACTCCGTTTTTTTTTCTTCAGGATGATAATAAATAATCCACTTTTTAGTATCTTTTTGCATTTAAAAACAATATCATTGACCATATAGAATACATGTTTTATTTTGACAGAGTGGACATTTTCTTTTCAAGAGTTATATAAATGCTGCAGGCATGTGTGTGGCTATGATCACTAGATGGCCTCTTCTAGTAAACGTTATCCCCGCTTTTCCTTTATTCATAAACTACGTCAAAGGTAAACAGCCGCTCATAGGATGTGACAGTCCACAAATCTACAGTGTTGTAGGTGTAAAATATGGATTATAGCTATAAAAAAAACAAAAAAAACAGATCAAAACTGAAATGTACAACCAACTCAAAATCACACTTATTTCACGTTATAGCGATTAGCCCTTGCAAGATGTTAGTTATATGTAATAATTTTTTTTTCAATAGCATTAACTTTGAGTTCTTGTTCTTGGACAAAACTATACTGAGGATGGCAAAGTATACACTAAGTACGGACACACACATTTGATGTTGGTGTTTGTAGTAGGAATGGTAATATAACGTACGCCTATTTTAGTTTCAGATCGGCTATAAATCTCCATAACATTTATATTACAGTTTTATTGTACTCTTTTTGAGTCACATTTGCTTACGATAGATTCATCTGGAGAACAAAACATAGTTAGCAGTATGTTGTCAAGATTTCCTGGACGTATGTACGTTTTAGGGTTTTTCTATTTTATATAAAACATTCTTTTTTCTCCAAATACTTCAAAGATTTGAACTACTATACACATTTTGTATTTGCTCTATACAACTTCTGCCATCGTTTTAAATGAATATCAAGCGATGTAGATTTTGTTCGTTCGTGAATTAAGAACAAATACGCGTAAAACCTATGTAAGCGTGGTGAAATTTCCTCATTCGCAATGGCCATGAAACTTAGATATCAATAAAACTAAGAATTAAAAGTTCAGGTATATAAAGATAACTTTGTAAATGTACTAAAACTAAGATTGCAACTCAATCATGGAATGTAAGGCAGTTTTGCCATAGTCCGTTCTGTGTTAAATTCCTGACGTTTTGGTCTTTAAGCCCACCTGATTAAGGTTGGTAATAAAACACGTGAAATGCTGTCCTCGCAATGAAATAAATCGTACTACTACGGCGTCACTACCACGGGTCATGGCATAATAATCAGCTCGTTGATTGGCCATTATCAGGCAGAAGCAGAAGGCTACCACTGCTTGTTGGTCCGCTAAAAAGCTAATGCCTCGCAAATATATGATTTATTTGATACATTTAATAGGTATAATAAGTCGATGAATAATGCGATTGTACCTAACCGTAGGTTGCGACTCGTTTTGTCAGTTATAGTAACTAGATAAGATTTCGACAGTTCTGCTTATGCCTTTTTCCTCTTTATGATTAGTCTTTGGCTTCTCAAATTTCTGGTCTCAATCGTACCTGATGATGATTTTTATAAAATAAATGGGCTTACGTGCATTTTACAAGTTGTATAAATCAAATTCTTGTGAAAAGCTTATAAACTTGAGATTTTTTCGAACAGACTTCTGGATTGGCCTAACCGACATGTTTCAACCTGGTACTTGGATCTGGTCAACAACTAGGACGGCTCCTGTTTATTCGCACTGGGCTGTAGGTCAACCAAATGATTTTAATGGACAACAAAACTGTGCTGCTATGGATAGGAATCATATGTTCAACTGGACGGCTTCGTCATGCGAATCAAAGGCAGACTTTGTCTGTGAATCTTTGTAAGCAATACAGGTTTCAGTAAATTAAAATTAAATTAAATATTATTTTTATATACATATGCACATTCATGGCTCTACAATCAGTCGATACCTGCGGCTCTTTTCACAAAAAATCTTAAGAGTAAAAATACTCGAAAGTCATACACATTTCAGTATAACTTACGATCAATTTTAATCGTAAGATTTTTTTGTGAAAAGAGTCGCTGTATCTTGGCATTGCACCAGGACATGTGTTTCTCTGACTGTTAATGACGTCTTTACACTAAATTCATTGGATGTTGGATGTGTACTGATTGATGTTTTAGTCTTAGATGCTTGATTTTTTTTATTAGTTGTTATTGGCTTTGAACTAGCTGTCAGTAACTGCGAGTACTCTCAGATATGTACTTAGTGTCTTTTTGATGTGAGGATGTATAAGTACCCTGCCACGTCTACTCTGTGTTTTTTTGTTAGATGTATTTCTATTTGTATCCATCAGATGATTTAAGCCTTTTTTAACTGATTTTTATAGTTTGTTCTTGTGTTGTACTGTTACACCACTGTCCCAGGTTAGGGGAGGGTTGGCGCCTTCAAACTATTTAACCCCGCCACATTCTGTATGTGCCTGCCCCAAGTCAGGAGCCTGTAATTTAGTGGTTGTCGTTTGTTGCTGAGTAACATATTTGATTTTCGTTCATTATTTTGTACATACATTAGGCCGTTAGTTTTCTCGTTTGAATTGTTTTACATTTCGGGGCCTTTTATAGCTGACTATGCGGTATGGGCTTTGCTCATTGTTGAAGGCCGTACGGTGACCTATAGTTGTTAATTTCTGTGTCATTTGGTCTCTTGTGGAGAGTTGTCTCATTGGCAATCATGCCACATCTTCTTATTTTTATATTATAATCTCTTATTTCCAAAATTGTACATATGTATTAAATTTTTTTTCAACTGACAAGTTGAAAATGAAAATGACATTTTAAAAAAATTGGCAATTGTTCTAATGTGAAGGAATCATTATTGTTTGGAGATTTTCCCTTTTACTTTTCTTAAGAATGTTAAGAAATCATGAAAGTTGTTGAGATCCAAATCTCTTAACAATGATGATATTTTCTTGTTTGACATGTCAAGAAGTATTGAATGATATATACTCGGGGTAAATCCCCGTGATCATCCCCTTTTGTTACAATCAAAGAATGAAATTTCTTCAATTTTTTTTTGCGTAAATCCTATATTTTTCTCTTTGACTGAATGATATAAAGGGTGAGTACCCGGGGGTACGTATTTTTTTTATATGGATCTAAGTGGACTTTATTTGGGAGACCTCGTAACAGCAGCATGTTATAACCATTCCTAAGTCTTGTCCTTTATATGCTTACTCTTTTAAGGAACATTGGTCACCGAAGTTCTCATTTTTGTCAACACCCCAAAACACCATTTGTTGCTTAAAATATATAAAAATCTCTCATATTAGAAATTACGTTTGAACTTGTTTGTTACTTATGTTGAAAAGATCTTATTGCTTCTAATGTATTTTTAGAAGGAAAAAATAAGTACACGCTTTACAAAAATCGTAGACAATATTTATTAATCAATTCAAATATGTTTTTTCTTGTATTTTCAGAAAACAAGATGGGGGTTCAATTATTGGATAGAGTTATGTTGAATCAAGGAATTAACAAGTGTATCTAACACGATATCGTGATGAAATGATAAATTTATTAAAATAAAAGGAATTATAAGAATAATAATGTCATTTGTTTTACCTTTGTTGAACGACTTGAAATTTTTTACAAGATGCCACAGCTTATTACACGAAACAGGAGTGCTGAAAATATTGGAAGTCTGAAAAACATTTGAAATTCTTTAATGGAAATAATCCCAAAATGGAACAACAAGAGTGGACACACTGAAATGTCTCGCCTGTTTTAGTGTTCATAATTGAATTTATGTTGAAAGTTAAAAAAATAAGTTTATATAAGCTTTACATTAAATTAACATTTTAATGATGAATGAACATGAAGGCAAGGTGAGATAAACCCTATCAGACAAACCTGTAGGCCGTACAATCATTACATACACCAAATTTATTTAACATATATTGCCTAAAGTATCTTAGAAACAAACCTCATTGAGGAAACTGAACTTTGACCAATGAACCATAAAATGAGGTCAAGGTAAGATGACACCTGTCAGACAGACATATACACATAACATTCATTCCATACAGAAAATTTTATGAACTTATCACTTATCTGCCAGTTGGAAATGTGAACCTTACGATCATTCTATACACCAAATATAGAAGACCTATTGGTGATAGAATTTGAGATATGGACTTTATCATGAAAACTAAATCTTGTTCACTGATCCATTAAATGATGTCAAGGTCAAATGAAATATGTCTGACAGATATGTGAACCATGCAAGGTACGCACATGCCAAATAAAGTTATCATTTTACTCATAATAATTGAGAAAATCACATTACAAAAACCATACAGTTTTTTTTCCAAGTAGTTGCTGGACCAAGAAAATGAGGTCAAGGACAATGGACAGACGATGGATGCCAATTGATGGCAAAAGCTCACAATGGCAATTTTGGCCAGGTAAGCTTAAAAAGGAAGTGACTACTTAGCATTAAAAGCATGAAAGGGAAATACATCTTTGAATAAGTGATCTGATGATTTGAGTAATATTTGCATATTTGTAGATTTTGTTTTACAGTTCTTGACATTCTTAACGAAATATAATAGACCTTTAGTGAGCAAGCTCACATTACCATGGCCCCTATATAAATCATGATTTAAGACAGTAATATGGTCTTCTGCAAATCTATTGTTAGTAAATAGGACCTCGAACTAAGACATAGCGACTTGCAAAACAATAGCCAGGGATCTTCCTCTTCTTTCTGTTAATTTATGTAGCCACATATCCAAGTTAAGTTGCAATCCCATTGAATACATCCTGAAACCTATGTTCAAATTTTAGTCTTTTTTAGTTACCTTGACCTTAGGCTTAAATATAGGTCTGTAATGCTTTTACATTCATGTTGAGTAACATGTTTTTAGAAAAAACAGCATCATAAAATCACATGGGATACACTTTTGGCTAATAAATCACAGGCAAATATAGCAACAACATTTGAGTAAATAAAATAGCATTATACAAATTTTTTTTTTGAAACATTAAGTCAAATGACTACTAAAAGCAAACTTTGAAATTTCTTATGAAATAATTTTTCATCTAGATTTAAGGTTCATCAGAAGGGATTGACAAATATGGCCATTTTTTTTTTTATTTCCTCTTGAGTACAGACAAACCTGTGCACAAGGAAAAGTTTTAAGGCATTGCAGAAACTGGATAAATATTTGTCAATTCCTTGAGATGAACCTGAAAGACCCCCCCCCCCCCCCACCCCCCCCCCCCCCAAAAAAAAACTAAAATTATCTTCAATCTTTGATCAAAATATTGTAAAAAGTCATATTTTCATATTATCTATTTATCTATTTATGTTGCTGTGCTAAAATATTTTTTACTTATCTCAATACTTATCTTATTTCATATGTATCAAAAATCAGTAAATGTGATTCTGTTGTGCAAACAAAATTTCAAAAGTTCTTCAATCTGTACATATTCAGCCAATTAATCTTTATGAAGGGACTGGAGTGAACTGTATTCTATGTTAAACATTCATGCATGCATGAGTGACCTTATTTTAACATTTTCACACCTTCCAATGTTTTTGTTAATCACGGTTTAGTAATGATCCCTTAAAAGGTTTTATTATGTATTATCATTATTAATGTTATTTAAAGATTTTTTATAAAATAATCTATTTCAATGTAAGTAATCAGCAGTTAAATAATAAAATACATTCCATACACCAAACATAGTTGACCAATTACTTATAGCATCTGAGAAGAAGACCAAACAACAGAAACTTAACATTGACCAATGAACCATGAAAATAAGCTCAAGGTCAGATGAAACCTGTCAGACAGACGTGCACACCTTACAATCATTCCATACACCACATATAGTTGACCTATAACTTATAGTATCTGAGAAGAGGACCAAACAAGAGCAACTTAACATTGACCAATGAACCATGAAAATGAGGTCAAGGACAAATGACACCTGCCAGACAGACATGTACACCTTACAATCATTCCATACACCAAATATAGTTGACCTATTGCTTATAGTATTAGAAAAACAGACCAAAACACAAAAACTTAACATTGACCAATGAACCATGAAAATGAGGTCAAGGACAAATGACACCTGCCAGTCAGACATGTACACCTTACAATCATTCCATACACCAAATATAGTTGACCTATTGCTTATAGTATTAGAAAAACAGACCAAAACACAAAAACTTAACATTGACCAATGAACCATGAAAATAGGTCAAGGACAAATGACAACTGCCAGACAGACATGTACACCTTACAATCATTCCATACACCAAATATAGTTGACCAATGGCTTATAGTATTAGAAAAACAGACCAAAACACAAAAACTTAACATTGACCAATGAACCGTGAAAATGAGGTCAAGGTCAGATGAAACCTGCCAGACTGACATGTATCCCTTATAATCATTCCATACACCACATATAGCTGACCTACTGCGTGTAGTATCTGAGAAACGGACCTAATCACGTAACTTTAACCTTGATCACTGATCCATGAAATGAGGCTGAGGTCAGGTGAACCCTGTCTGATGGACATGTAGACGTTGCAAGGAACCCATATACCAAATATAGTTATCCTATTACTCATAATAAGTGAGAAATTTACATAACAAAAAAACTAAACTTTTTTTTCAAGCAGTCGCTGAACCATGAAAATAAGGTCAAGGACATTGAATATATGACAGACGGAAAGTTCGTAACATAAGGTATCTGCATACAAAGTATGAAGCATCCAGGTCTTCTACCTTCTGAAATATAAAGCTTTATACAAATAGTTTACGCCGCCGTCGCCGCCGCCGCCGGATAGTAATACCTATGTCTCACTTTCTGCGACTTTCGTCGCAGGCGAGACAAAAATGAAAAAACAATTTGTACTTCTTTCTGTCTGTGACTTTTCAAGTATTGATATCAAAGTAAGATGGCAAGGGTAAGAGTTACATGTATCAGATTCACAAAGCCGAAATGACAAACGTGGTTAAAGTCCCGGATATTACATTCTTGTTATCTCCGAAAAGTTCAATTCAAATATGTGTCGGACTTTAAAAAAAAAAAAGATAAATGACTTACTTTATAGTGGGTCGTTATAGCTTCATTTACTAATATTCACACTCGGGTTTAACTTTACCGGTGTAATAAGTAAGCATACTGTTAAAACAAATTCACTTATTATTATTTTGTTTATTAAGTTCATCAACCTATGTTGAAGAGGTTTCTTGATCTCAAATATTTTGTCCTCGTGCATCACTTAAGAGAAATTATTATTATCTTTCGAAATGTACAACAGACTTAATGCAGTCAAACATTTCAAGACACTTAGTTTTATTATACTTCATGTCAAAATGCCAGATTTTGATTGGTTAATACGAGGGAGACAATTTACTCTATCCTATAGCAAATACTCTATTACCCTTCACGGAGACGCTTGCTCAAGTGTGCGTTTTGATAAATACGAATGATTGTTATGTACAAGACGACACATTTTATTACTTTGAATTTGAAATTTAATAGACAGTAATAACAAAACATTCAGTATAATAAATTAAATAACACATATCTGAGAGGGTGATAGAGCAGATTGTTACCCCTCGAAAAGACATTGTCAACCTTGGCTTCGCCTCAGTTGACAATGTTTTCTCGGGGTAACAATCTGCTCTATCCCCCTCTCAGCTATGTGTTATTTATATACTAGTAGCTTTATTTTTCTAGTGCTGAATTTAAGTCCAAGAGAGATACAGGTATATATTTAAGGCGTGTGAAACCATTTCTGAATAATGCACATGATATTAAAGGGAAAGGTTATGACGTCATTGTTCAATGAAAATCCAAAGCTTTCAAAAATGTACTGTTTTTATCGAGATCGTATGTTGCCTTATTTGACTTATTTCACATTGCACTTCATCTTGAGATTTGTTTTATTTGACACGCATTCCTTCAATGACCTTTATCCGGTAGCTCCACTGGTTTCCTGCAATGACCATCATCAGGTAAGCTTCACTGGGTTCCTGCAATGACCTTCATCAGGTAAGCTTTACTTAGTTCCAGCAATGGCCTTCATCAAGTTATCTCCATTTGACAACCAGATATATAAAACTTTATATAGTAACAAACCAAATGGACTTAAATAAAACCAACGTTGTCTTTGTCAGATGCGGCAGACATAGTTAAAGTACAATTACACCACTAATAAACTAAAGATTCCAATTCATATATATGTCCTTCAAATCTTTATAGATGAATAAAAAAAAACCAACCATTATCTCTATTTTACAATTAAAGAATAAGTTAATATTGACCAATAATAAACATGGCTTAAAATAATTTCGTAGAAACTAAGAAATAGAAAATTACACATTGTATTTGCCTGTCCCAAGCCAGGGACCAGTAACAAAGTGGTTGTCGTTGGTTGCTGCCTTTTTACTCATCGTTACAGTATAAATCAGACCGTTTATTTTCTTTTTTTTATTGCATCACATTTTGTCATTCTGGTGCTTTTTACAACCTTCTATACGCTATGTTCATTGTTGAAGGTCGTACGATGGACTGTAATTGTTCACATCTTTGTCTTTTCGTCTATATATATGGATAGTTGACTCATTGGCAATCATTTCACATCTTCCGATTTATATACATACTGGAGATTTATAAGCCATATAGAATAAATTGACTAGTTTCCGTGTAAACGCATAGGGGCTTTGTTGCGTCGAGAAGAATTTGGTTAATAAACAATATATTAAAACATTAGATTTTGAAAGAGCACACCATATGAACAAACTATAAACATCAGTTGGATGAGGTTTACTCATCAGATCGGCACTTAATACATATAATCCTTAAAAAAAAAGAGGCAAAAATACAATGTACTCATAGTCACTGAAATCCAGTTCAAAGCTATAGACTGGTCCCCGGTCGTTCTTTGACAAGTTTGACAATAATATTTGTATTTTCCGAAAGATTACTGAATATTTTACGGAGAGAAGCATCCTAGTGCAAGGCTTATTCTAACTTATAATAAAACATATTTCCCAGAGTTTTTCAATTAGTGCACATCCAATTGGTGTAGTGTAAAAGACGTTATAAACAGTCTGAAAAAATCATGGATATTTCTCTCATATCATGATAGAGTAGGAAACACAACAAAATCAAAAGTTTGACAAACATGTCAATCATAAAAGGTTTTGTTTCGTTAATCCTAGAACAAAACGGAAAAGAACAATAGGTTTTCATTGCTTTCAAATATCGGGCAAAGTTACATTTTTTGGTTATTTAAAATGGATGTCTGGTATATGGAACATTTGGTATCATTACATAGTACAAATTGAATTAGATTATTCTTGTTGAAGTATCTATATTCAAACCAGACTGAGTATTCTTTAACAAAAATCCCCTACTAACAAGTTTGAATGAAGCGGGGTTTATTCAGTAAGCAATGTCTCTAATTCGAAATACATGTAGATGAAATCTGAACCTCTTATTTCTACGTGATGTTATTTATACTGTGACATATTTTTTTCTTTTTTTTTTACGATAATGTCGATAATTTACAGTTTCAGGGCAGCTTTGACTGTATGATTATGCTACACATGATGTTTAAAAAAAATTTGTGTCTGAGTCTTATGAAGTGCAAGAACATCGGACGCCATTCCCCGGTTTATTCTGAACAACATATAAATCATAAAACTCTATTAAAATAATTATGTATAAAAATGTCACATAACCATGATAACCATGACATAACCATTATAATTCTACATAAATCATGTGAATAAACATCAAGAATTACAACATAGATAATGGAACTGTCTATCATGAAGATAACCAAAATATCTTTTGAAATAAAATGCAGGTTTTGATGAGGAATTTTGCAATAATTTAAACAAACGCGTGAAGACGTTTTACAAAAAAATCGTGAATGATACTGATTTCCGTGAACTCGACACGTGATACGGTTTATGATAATTCAATAGGCAATTTCTTGTCCCGTGAGCACGACACGTGATACTGTTTATGATGATGACGCTCTGTACCAAAACGACACGTGAACTGTCGAGAGAGAAGACATATACCTATGGCGCGGAATCAAGGTCATAATTATTGATTTTAGCATATGTTGAATTCATTTTAGCATATGCTTAATTCAATATTTATGACCTTTATTCCGCGTCTATATTTCTGTATATGCTTAATGGAATTTAGCATATGTTGAAATCATTCAAGCATATACTAAAATCAATAATAATGACCTTGATTCCGCGCCATATATATCATAGACTAAGATTTGAAATTGAGAATCACGGGAAATGGGGAATATGTCAAAGAGACAACAACCCGACCAAAGAACAAAGTAATGAACATAGAGAAGTTCTCGCTCGGACACACACTCCATTATCTTGTATATTATAAGAGCATAAACCTGAAGCAGGGGGAGGCACTCTACTGTCTCCACACAGCACTAAAGACAAACTCTGTAAAAAATAAACTTGATTGAGAACGGAAATGGGGAATATGTCAAAAAGACAACAACCCTTGTAAAGTACTATACAAATCATCGAAGAGATCAACAACGTCTATATCAGAATTGTGGCCATCTACCTCTGATTTATCTGTATTCAAATAACTTCATTCTTTGGCGATACGTTCGATGTAGTAAGATAGATACATATCGTTTGAAAGTCTGCTGAAAATAAATTTCTTGTAGCTAGTGCTTCTGAAAATAGATATTACAATCACACGTTGTTGTAAATAGATATTCTAAAATAGGACTGAATGAAAATATACAACTGTGAATAAAAGAAGATGTCGGGTATACATTTGTAACTATGTCTATCTGACAGAAACTTTGTCAAATTCAAAGTAAAATCATGAAAAACCTACTACATTAAGACATCAATGATGCAGTGTAAATTATGTCTCTCCCTCTATATATATAGGATGTCAAGACTAAAGATAAATTTCAAATCTCAAATAATTTTGATGTTGAGAAAAAGAGAAAATTAACAATTCGTGATTATCAGTAGAAACATGTTCTCCGGCTTTCTATCATAAAACTTTGCGTTGTTTCTTCTTAACATACATGTATAACTTTCTTTAGGTAGTTTTAAAAATATTGTGACTTATGCCGACCTTCACCAGTAGAATGTTTAGGTTGAAAGATAAGAGTTAAGAAATGGCTTCTATCCACAGTCTACTGATTTGTTTCGTGGTGAATATTATCAGTAACGGTAAGAGTATACCTTAGTTTCATCTATAAATGAGCAGGAAACCAGAAAATAATACTTCATCAATTAAATAAAGTTTTCAATTGAAAAAAAATAATAATGACATCAACAAAAGGATTTGTGCACATTACCATCTAAAACCAGACATTTTCAAGAAGCTGAACCGAAGCATTTTTTAAAACTTTTGAGCGTCTATTGTGTCATTGTCATTGTATAATGTGATATCAGAACAATATATATGGCACACCGTTTCATTTGTAGCTAATGGAGATTGCCCGGATGGATTTCTCGTCCACAGGGAATCATGTTATAAAGAATTTGGAATAAGAGCTACTTGGGCTGAAGCGTCTGTAAGTCTATATATATGCAATCCTTTTATACATCATACATTATTAAGAGCTACTTTGGCTGAAGCGTCTGTAAGTCTGTATACAATCCTTTTATCCATCATACATTATTAAGAGCTACTTTGGCTAAAGCGTCTGTAAATCTGTATACAATCCCTTTATACATCATACATATTTTTCTTCTTTTTTCCGAGTTACAGTTATAGCTTATTGCTCTCAGCAAAGTGAAAGATAAAACCCTATTTTCCTTCTATGGTTTTAAAATTAGACTTTAAACTTCATCGATCTCTCACATTATGGGAACTGTAGAGATTTTTGGAACCGCTTAAACTCCACAGGTGATGTAACAACACGGTGATGATAAGACAAAAGTAAGACTTGGAATATCAACTACCTTTTGACATTATATTTCTTCCCTTTTTTGTGCAGCATAGTTATTGTTAACAATCCAAAACATCGAGATTGTTCGTTGACTCTAGGCTTAGCAAAACTATGGCCTACAAGTATAAGTTCCACTGTGTATCGATTAATATAAACACGCAGAATACAATCGTAATTGACTACATTTTAGTAAGTTTAACGCATTAAAATTCACATAAAATAGTAAAATGCACATAATAACATAAGTCTCAGACTCGCTTTGTTTTACTTGTTTTATGTCCAAAATTCTATAAAAATGCCAATACTGTGTACAGTAAAACAAGAATATTATCTTCTGCAAGAATTGAACCGCAGGAGGAAAATGAGCTGAGCTTATATATGATAAATATTTCAACCACAGAGTATAAAAGAAATACGGAATAGAAAAGTTAAAGTAATATTATAGACTATTGTTATTCTGAATATTACAAATGTTTAACATTTCAGATGATATGCAAAGTTTATGGTGGGTATTTAGCAAACATCGATACTGACCAAGAACAAATTTACGTTGCAAGCTACTTAGCAAGGTTAGGAAAAGGCAAGTAAGCTTAACACATCTATGAAGACATGGGTTCAAGGTTTTTTAATCATACAAGCTTAAAAGTGTGTTTTTTACGAGAACGGCTTACAATTTGTTCAGTATTAAAGTTGAAAAAATAACATTTCATTTTTTTTATAGGTACACAGACTACAAGCTACAATGTAATGACATTAAGATATCGGGGAGTTCCAATGACATTCTCAAAAATCGATTTTGTGTAAATCTTGCTTATTTTTTTTCTAATTTGAACGCATGGAGCCTGTGAAATCCGAAAAATCAAGAAAAAAACAGTTCTTTTGCTAGGAGCTTTCATTTCATATCTTGTTATACTTTTTGCGTGTTTTTTTTATATCAACTATCATGTTTATTAGCTGTGAGCTTTTACTATCATTTGGCGTCCGTCGTATGTCGTCGTCGTCCGTCGTCGTCGTTCGTTAACTTTTTCAAAGATCATCTCCTCTGAAACAACTCAACTTGGCAATAACTATCAATAGGGAATCTAGTGTAAAAATTTTGTGCAATGACCCCGCCTGCAGACAAACATGGCCGACATGGCTAAAATAGAACATAGGGGTAATTTTTGTCTATTATCTTGAAAATGGCTATAGATAGGGAAATCTGACCGGGGCAGAATGTTAAGAATGCTGAGATTTTCATAAAGTATATCGACATCAAAACTGTTAGACGACATCTAAAAGGAGTCGTTGTCCTTAAACGACGAGTTTTACTAGTTTTTGTCATTTTCACGCGGCCTTTTAGCTCACAAATTATGATAAATAGACAGAAACTTTAAAAAGCAAAAATTATCAGCAAGACAAGATCTACAAATAAGTCAGACGATCGAAATCGTCGGTCGACACCTTATTGAAGTTATTGCCCTTTAATGACCATTTTTGCCAATTTTTGCCTATTATCTTGAAAACTATAATAGTTAGATAGAAACTCTAATTAGTAAAAAATGTTCAGCAAGATCTACATATAACCCAATATGGCCGAAATCTTACGTCAACTTGTTATTGGAGTTATTGCTCTTATATGATAATTTTTGTCATTTTTTTTCCATTGTTTTCCTATTATCTTAGAAACTAATATATAGGTAAATAGAAACTTTAAAAATGAAAAATGATCAGTAGGATAAGATTTACAAATACGACAACATGACTGAAATTTTCGTTAACTCTTAATATAGTTATTTCCCTATAATGCTGATTTTTACTAAAAAGTGGCCATTGTTGAAGATTCAGGAGAGCGAAACAGGCACTTTAGAGCCTTCTAGGTAGATTGATATACATCATAAAAGCCCACCATAAAAAACTTGAGGCTTTAAAGAGCCTGTGTTGCTTAACTGGGTTTATGTGCATCTTCAACAATGGTCACTTTCCAGCATTGCAGACTAGAATATAATTCATGACTAAAATCTCTTTTTGGTTATGGGAGCTACCATTTGATTTTTAGGGGGGGGGGCTAGGATGAAATTTGAAAAAAAGGCAGGACAGGACTTTTGAGTAAAAAAAAGGCAGGATGAGCAACTTTGCAAAAAAAAAAGGCAGGATGACAATTTATGTAAAAAAAGTCAGGATAAACTAATAAAAAAAGGCAGGACCGAATAGAGTGAAAAATAAAAAAACAGGACAGAGATTACAACTAAAAAAAATGCAGGACAAATTTTTTCATCCTAGCCTCCCCCCCCCCCCCCCCCCCCCCCCCCAATAAAAATTAAATGGTAGCTCCCTAATCGTGTTCTGCTGATGATTTGTAATGATAACAGTAAATTGATTTCTCTCTATCTTCTATAATGTTTGCCCAAAATGAAAAAAAAAAAACATTAATTTTAGAGCAATAACTCCTATAAGGAGTCTACCTACCATTTCGTCTATGTTGACCTTTTTGCTGTTTGCAAATTTACTCTATCAAACAAAATGTTCACTTAAAATGAAGAGAAATTGTAAAAATCATTATTAAAGGACGATAACTTCTTGAGTCTTGACTAACAATTTCGGCCATGTTGACGTATTTGTAGATTTTGTCCTACTTATCATTTTTTGCTTTTCAAAGTTTCCATTTGTCTATTATGGTTTTTAAGACACAAGGGCAAAACCGCACAAGCATGGTAAAAATCGTCAGTTAAGGGCAATAACTCCTACAAGGAGTTGACATACGATTTGGGTCATGTTGGCTTATTAGTTGATCTCGTCTTGCTGATCATTTTTGTTATTTTGACTTCTATCTATCTAATACATTTTTCAAGATCTATGGCAAAAAACTCCAAAAAAAAAAAAAAAACTTGCGGCTCTAAAGAGCCTGTGTCGCTCACCTAGATCTTTGTGCATATTCAACAAAGGACATTCTCCAACATTGTAGACGAGAATAGAATTCATGACCAAACATCTCTTTTTTTGTTGATCTTGTATTGCTGGTCGTTTTGTCTGTTTAATTTCTCTCTATCTTCTTTAGTTTTTGCTCAAAACACTAGAGGATAAAAACAAATCCTCATTTAAGGGAAATCACTTCTATAAAGAGCGACAGTATACTAACTATATCAGCAAAGTTTGACTTGTTTGTAGATCTTGCCTTGCTGATCATTTTTGTTATTCAAAGTTTTTATTGATCTATTTCAATTTTTAATATATAAGGCAAAACGCCAAAAATAATGGAAAAAATAGTCATTAAAGGGCAATGTCGTCGGAAGATTTCCTTCATATTGTCTTAATTGTAGATCTTGTCTTGCTGCTTATTTTTGCTTATTTAAGTTTCTATCTATCTATTATAAATTTTAAGATATAAGGCAAAAACGCCAAAAATTGGTAAAAATCGTCATCAAAGGACAATAACTCTAATAAGGAGTGGACAGACGATTTCGACCATGCAGACTTATTTGTGAATCTTGTCTTGCTGATAATTTTTGCACCTTAAAGTTTTTCTCTATCTATTTCAGTTCTCCAGAAAATAGGCAAAAATGAAAAAAAAAAATTGGTAAAATTTGTCATTTAAGGGTGATAACTCCTATAAGAAGTCCCCTGACAGTTTTGACGTAAACGGACAATTGGTAGAGATCAACATTCTGAACATTTGAGCCCCTGTCAGATTTTCTCTATTTATAACGGTTTTCAAAATAATAAACAAAACTTGCATTTTACCCCTACGTTCTATTCATAGCCATGTCGGCCATCTTGGTTGGCAGGCAGGGTCATCGGACATTTTTTTAAAACTAGATACCCCAATGATGATTGTGGCCAAGTTTGGTTAAATTTGGTCCAGTAGTTTCAGAGGAGAAGATTTTTAAAAAGTTATCGGACGACGACGGACGCCAAGTGATGAGAAAAGCTCACTTGGCCCAGAGGTCTAGTTGAGCTAAAAAGTAATTTAAGGGTGCTACTTTTAAGAGTTGACCAACGATTTCAGAAATATCATCTTATTAATAGATCTCGTTCGTGGATCATTTTTGCTATTTAAAGTTTCTATCTATCTTTTAGAGCTTTAAAAAGATAAAAGACAAAAACTAAAAATAAAAGTGAAATTCGTAATTAAAGGGCAATAACTCCAGTAAGGGGTCGACTGACAATTCCGGCCATCTGATTTATTTGTACCTGTAGATTTTTTCTTGCTGATCAATTTTGCTGTTTAAAGTTTATATCTATCTTTAATTGTTTTCAAGATAATAGGCAGAAATGAAAAAGAAAATGGTTAAATTAGTCTTTTAAGGGCAATAACACTATAAGTCAGTTGACAGTTTTGAGGTAAATAGACAGTAGTAAGATCTCAACATTCTGAATATTTCTGTCTGTGTAAAATTTCTCTACTTAACAGACAAAATTTGCGTTTAACACTTATGTTCTAATTTAGCCATGTTGGTTGGCAGACAGGGTCATCAGACACATTTTTAAAACTAAATACACAAATGATGATTTTTGCCAAGTTTGGTTCCAATTTGCCCAATAGTTATTATTGAAAAAAGAATGTTTTTATGACGTTTGCATGTTTCAACTAATTTAGATTCATTCACACCTGGAAAGTTTTGGTTAGGAGGATCTGATATTCAGACGGAGGGAATATGGGTATGGACACATGGTAACGATCAATTTGTCTTCACTAATTGGCAGATAGGAGAACCAAGTAATAGTCAAGGCAAAGAGAATTGTGTGGAGTTTGATTTTTCTACTAACTTCAAATGGAATGACAATGACTGTCAAAATAGACTTAACTTTCTGTGTGAACTACCGTAAGTATCAATACTAAAATTACTAAACTTTCAATGTGAACTACCTTAAGTATCAACACTAAACTTTCTGTGTGAACTATCGTAAGGATCAATACTAAACTTTCTGTGTGAACTACTGTAAGTATCAACACTAAACTTTCTGTGTGAACTACCATAAGGGTCAATACTAAACTTTCTGTGTGAACTACTGTGAGTATCAATACTAAACTTTCTGTGTGAACTACCATAAGGGTCAATACTAAACTTTCTGTGTGAACTAATGTAAGTATCAATACTAAACTTTCCATGTGAACTGCCGTTAGGATCAATACTAAACTTTCTGTGTGAACTACCATAAGGATCAATACTAAACTTTTTGTGTGAGCTATCGTAGGATCAATATTAAACTTTCTGTGTGAACTAACGTAGGATCAATATTAAACTTTTTGTGTGAGCTATCGTAGGATCAATATTAAACTTTTTGTGTGAGCTATCGTAGGATCAATATTAAACTCTTTGCGAGAACAACTGTAAGGATCAATACTAAACTTTCTGTGTGAACTATCGTAAGGATCAATACTAAACTTTCTGTGTGAACTACTGTAAGTATCAATACTAAACTTTCTGTGTGAACTATCGTAAGGATCAATACTAAACTTTCTGTGTGAACTACCATAAGGATTTTCTGTGTGAACTTCCATAAGTATCAATACTAAACTTTCTGTGTGAACTACTATAAGTATCAATACTAAACTTTCTGTGTGAACTACTGTAAGTATCAATACTAAACTTTCTGTGTGAACTACTGTAAGTATCAATACTAAACTTTCTGTGTGAACTACTGTAAGGATAAAATTGAGAATGGAAATGGGGAATGTGTCAAAGAGACAACAACCCAACCAAAGAGCAGAAAACAGCACAAGGCCACCAATGGTGATCAACACTAAACTTTCTGTGTGCACTTTGATAGTATCAACACTCAAGTTTATGTGTGAACTACCATTGTGTGAACTACTGTAAGTATCAATACTAAACTTTCTGTGCGACCTACCATAAGTAATAATGTTCAACTTTCAGTATGAACTCATGTAAGTATCAATATTCATCTTTCTTTATTATAAAACTTAATTAGTTTAAAAGATATCTTTAAAACTTGATAAGATATCTTGAAAATGGAATAAATATAAAAATGGCTTGAGATATACTAAGGGGGGGTCTAATGGAAATTTTGGGGTTGGTTATTTAAGTAGCTAATGTGCAATTTATCTTACCGACTATCTTAAAATGTGGCATTTAGACTAGTGGCCTATCAAAGTGATCAAGTCCTCAATATTAAGAACATTCTACCATTGGTCTATACAAAAACAAATGCCAACAATAACAACTTGTTAGCCTTAATGTGTTTTCTGCATTTATTTTCAGTTGTTCATCATCAATTTCTTCATCTGTTATTTGGGTGAAATTTTTCAGATTTTTCTTCAGCATCATGTTGTTTTTATAAAGCTACTTACTGTATATTAAAATAAAACATGCCCTTTGACCCCATATTAAATACACAGGGTCTCCACGAGTTTGCTTTTAACCAATGATATTCCTAGAAATGTATAGGAGGTAAGATAAATGCATATACATATGTCCACAGTTGGAAAGCTAAGATGTTATTAATATATTTGTAAATAAAAAAAAAAATAAATGTGGATAGTGTCCACATGTGTCCACAGATGATGCCCCCCTTGCATATCATAAAGTTATAAAGGGACATAACTGAAGAACGGTAAAAGTGACGCTACCCAAATTTGAACTTGATCTGAGTTTTGTGGTAATAAGCATTGTGTGTAAGTCTCATAACATTTGGTTTAGGCTAACTTAAGTAGAGAACAGAAACTAAAAATTCTGCAATTTTTCTATTTGTAAACACGCATAACTCTAGAACGGTTGTGTATTAGTTTTATAACATTTGGTTGAGACAAACTAAAGTAAGAGAACGGAAACGAAAAATTCAGCAATTTTTATGTTTATAAAGGGACATAACTCAAGAATGGTAAAAGTGTCACCACCAAATTTTGTACTTAATCTGTATTATGTAGTAATAAGCATTGTGTATAAGTTTCATAACATTTGGTTGAGGCAAACTAAAGTTAGAAAACAGAAACAAATAAAAATTTGTACTTGATCTTAATTTTGTGGTAATGAATATTTTTCATAATGTTTGGTTGGGGCAAACTTAAGTTACAGGATGGAAACTAAAAAGTTTTCAATCTTTCGATTTATAAAGGGGCATAACTCAATAATGGTTAAAGTGACACTACCCAAATTCAACTTGATCTGTGTTTTATCAGTGGAAGTCAAAATTAAACATTGCATTGTATAAAGCATTGATTGTAGTTGATTCAAATATAATCATGGACAAAGGAAGATAACTCCAATTTTAAAAATAAATTGCTTCGATGAGCGCAGCTGGATACAACCGCAGATGTCCAACCCTGAAAAGTTGGGCCAAAATGGACACAATATTCACGCTTGATACAGGTCTGAATTTAGATTGTAACTAAATTTTTGACACATAATAGGTTTCTGACACAGAATAACTGTAGTCAAAGAACTTCAAATTGGTTATATGATTTGAATTATATTCAATTTATTGCTTTTGTGCAATACACTATGCTGTTGAATATTAACCCCCAAATTCTTTCCCTCAAGATATGGTCAGTATCTCAATTCAAATTTCTAATGCAGTTTGCAACCAAAATTACCCATTTAAATACATAATAAAAATTTTAAAATATAAAATGACATACATAGTCATGGCTAAAATTAATATTAATTAATAGTAACTGCTAAAAATAAATTGACAGCTAATCACCTCAAGACAATCATCATTTCTTAATACATAATTTACAAGCAGTGTAAGGGAGGTAATCAAATAGTGTTCTTTAATTTGAATTGGATTACCTCCCTTACACTGCTTTTAAATTGTCTCAATTGTCCTTAAGCCGGAAAAACCCTTGTTTTTCCCCTTTATTTGCCCCTAATTACTAAATGGCTTGAGCCATAACCCCCTAAAGTCAATCCTAACCATCCCTTTGTTGTATGGAAGTTTGTGGTATAATTTCTTACACTTTAACACAAGTTATTGTCTGGAAACTACAAAAATGCTTATTTGGGCCCCTTTTTTGGCCCCTAATTCCTAAACAGTTGGGACCATAACCCCCAATCCCAACCTTCCTTTAGTGGTTATAAACCTTGTGTTAAAATTTTATTGATTTCTATTAACTTATACTAAAGTTATTATCTGGAAACCATCTGTCTTCGTAAGACGCTGACGACGACGACGACAACGTGATACCAATATACGACCAAAAAATTTATAATTTTTGCGGTCGTATAATTACTTGATATTTAGAAGAAAATAAAAATTTTGCAATTTTTCCATTTATATAGGGGCATAACTCTAAAGTGACGCCACCAAAATTCAAACTTGATCTGTGTTTTGTGGTAATAAGTATTGTTTATAAGTTTCATAACATTTGGTTGAGGTAAACTTAAGTTAGAGAACGGAAACTAAAAATTTTACAATTTTTCCATTTATAAAGGGGCATAACTCTAGAACGGTTAAAGTGACGCCCCCAAAATTCAAATTTTGTCTGTGTTTTGTTGTAATAAGCCTTGTTTATAAGTTTCATAACATTTGGTTGAGGCAAACTTAAGTTAGAAAACAGAAACTAAAAATTTTGCAATTTTTCCATTTATAAAGGGGCATAACTCTAGAACGGTTAATGTGACGCCACCAAAATTCAAACGTGATCTGTGTTTTGTGTTAATAAGCATTGTGTATAAGTTTTATAACATTTGGTTGAGGCAAACTCAAGTTAGAGAACGGAAACCAATTTTGGGACGTACAGATGTACGTACAGACGGACAAGGGTAAAACTTAATGCCCTCACCGCTACAGCGGGGGCATAAAAAAACAAACAAATTGGGTGCCAAACATCAATCAATCAATCAAAAATAACAATTGATCACCATGCAGATATTGGTAAATTTCATTGACTTGGCTTTATTAGTGATTTTCATATTATAATTTTACAGGTCAAACCAAGCACAGATAATTGGATGATGGTGATATTTAAACCTTACAGTGAACAGTTCAAGCCAGCCAATGGATGTATGTTTGCAATTTTTATATGAAAACACTATTGAAATAAAACGTTATACAAGTACTACATTGAAAATTTTATATACATGATGTAAATTTATAAAAACCGTCCTTAAAGTTATAAATAACGAATATTTGATTTTTGTTCTACAATTATTTGAATAAAGTAAACTGACAATACCTATTATAAAAGTCTACATGGGCAGTACATTTATTCTAGATTCACTTCTGGCATTGAGTAATGAAGAGCTATTTACATCCATATTCATTTAAAAACATAGATTTATTCAGGTTAGTCTGAAAAAAGAGTATGTCAAAGCTGGTTTAAACTAATACCTTTGGAGAATTGGGATATATCTTGTCTCTCTAGGTCTTTGCTTATGTGTCCTTTTAATTTTAGTTTATTAGACAGAAGTGTTTATGATACTTGTCAATTGAGCTCAAAAGAAATGTACCAGCCATGAAAAACTCAGTGATGTCTGACCTGGATGTGGTATTTGTACTATGGTCAGCTAAATTAAACTAATATGTGGTCTTGACCTAACAGAAATTCTGACCTAAGTCATGCCATACCTACTACTTGTGTGTTCGAATGTAATAATCAGACAAAGTATCATCATTTAACTCCAATAACCAATCGTAATATTAACCAAACAATTTGTGAACATAAATTTAGGAACAATCAACTAAGCTAGAAAAACTGACCTTTATGCTAGCTATTCTTAACTTGATCGAGACACACCTTCTAGTTGTGGAAAATAATCATAATTAAAATTAGCAAGATATAGAGTGCAAACCTAAGGTCAGCAACATTTGAGTCCTGTACAAAGTCAGCTGTCCTGTAGATAACTTCCCTATATTTTGTATTTTGTTAACCAGAGATATAAATGACAATGTTCAAAAACTAAGTAGATATTTATTTATTTTTCTTTATTCTCATTGTTACTTTTATTTCTTTTCATTGCTCTGTAATCCCCTTCTTGGTTAGCTAGCAATCCATATAACTGTTTCACCTTCCTTTTTCTCTCATCATCCCTGCAAAAATAAAAAAAATATCTTTCTTTTTCTGGTAAGCCAAGGTTTATATCAAATGCTATTGTCACTAGAATATTTTGTATGTCAAGAATTAAGCTAACTCTAACTGCATGAACAAACCATAATTTTATTCATTTTTTAACATGATTTTTGTCAGTTTCTTATTGATTTAAGATTGTTGTTTGTCCCTTTGGTATCTTCCTACTCTTTTTTTATGAAAAGTCAGCTGTAGTCTTGAAAAAAAATGAATCAAAATATTGAGCCTGTGTCCCTCACCTGAGTTTATGTGCATCTTCAACAATGGACACTCTCAAACATTGTAGACTAGAATAGAATTCATGACAAAAATCTTTTTGTTTATCTTGTATTAAATGCTGATCATTTTTCTTGTTTAAAGATTCTCTCTTAAAATAAACGTCATTTAAGGGCAATCACTCCTATAAAGAGTCTACTAACGATTTCAGATAAATTTGACTTATTTGTAGATCTTGTCTTGCTGATCAATTTTGCAATTTAAAGTTTCTCTCTACCTATTATAGTTTTCAAGATAATAGGCAGAAATGAAACTAGAGGCTCTAAAGAGCCTGTGTCGTTCACCTTGGTCTATGTGCATATTAAACAAAGGACACTCTCCAACATTGAAGACGAGAATAGAATTCATGACAAAAATCTATGTTTTGTTGATCTTGTATTACTGATCATTTACTCTGTTTAGTTTCTCTCTATCTTCTTTAGTTTTTGCTCAAAACACAAAAGAGGGTAAAAACAATTCCTCATTTAAGGGCAATCACTCCTATAAAGAGTGACAGTCTACTAACTATATTGGAAAATTTTGACTTGTTAGTAGATCTTGCCTTGCTGATCATATTTGTGATTTAAAGTGTCTATTTATCTATTATAATTTTTATCATTTAAAGCAAAAACGCAAAAAATTGTTAAAAATCGTCATCAAAGGGCAATAGCACTAATAAGGAGTCGACTGACAATATCTACCATGCTGACTTATTTGTAGAACTTGTATTGCTGATCAGTTTTGCAATTTAAAGTTTCTCTCTATCTACCATATTTTTCAAGATAATAGGCAAAATTGAAAAAAATGGTAAAATTTGCCATTTAAGGGCAATAACTCCTAAAAGAAGTTGTCTGACAGTTTTGACGTATATGAACAATTGGTAGAGCTCAACATTCTGATCATTTTTGTCAAGTCAGATTTTCTCTATTTATAACGGCTTTCAAAATAATAGACAAAACTTGCATTTGACCCCTATGTTTTATTTTTAGCCATGTCGGCCATCTTGGTTGGCAGGCGGGTTCATCAGACACATTTTTCAAAACTAGATACCCCAATGATGATTTTGGCCAAGTTTGGTTAAATTTGGCCCAGTAGTTTCAGAGGAAAAGATTTTTGTAAAAGTTAACGACGACCACGAACGCCAAGTGATGAGAAAAGCTCACTTGGCCCTTTGGGCCAGGTGAGCTAAAAAAAGGTAAGATTCGTCATTTAAGGGCAATAACTCCTATTAGAGGTCGTCTGACAGTTTAGATATACCTGGTCAATAGAGCTCAACATTCTTAATATTTTTGCCTGTCAGATTTACTCTATTTATTGCAGTTTTCAAAAGCATAGACACAACTTGCATTTTACCCCATTGTTCTATTTTTAGCTGCATCAGCCATCTTGGTTGGCAGCAGCGTCATCAGACACATTTTTTAAACTATATACCCTAGTGATTATTGTGGCAAAGTTTGCTTAAATTCAGCCCAATAGTTTTAGAGGAGAAGATTTTTGTAAAGGTTAACAGACGACAACGACGGACAACAGACACCAAGTGACGAGAAAAGCTCACTAGGCCCTTTAGGCCAGGTGAGCTTAAAATGTACGTGGTTTTGGAAATTTCATCAAACAAAACTATAGTAAATTTGTATTTGGTTGAATACTTGAATTCATGCTTCTATTTTAACCAAAAATTTTGTACCCCATTCATAATAACGAATACACAGTAATGAAAGTGTAAGAAGAGCTCAGATAATAATGCATACTTTTCTTTTTGTTCCTGGAACTGTACTTGAGCTATCATATAGGAATCTTTTCTAATTTCTCTAATGGCTCCTTTCATCTCCTTTTTGTATTTATGTACAAGTTTCTGTTTTTCATTTATTTCCTTCGATCCTCCCTTCCTTTTCTTTCTATCATCAAACCTAGAAGACAAAAGAAAACATATAAAACTGTGGTTTTTTTTAATGTTAATTTTAAACAAAGAATATTACCCAATGGTAAATTTATATTAATTTTTTTAATGCCCTTTTACAACCCTATAAGCATATATGCATGCACAATATTTTTTGTTTTTTATTAAATTAATTTAGGTAAAGTCTCACTTTTGAGATTGAAAAGATAATGTTTACAATTGTACTCAATAAAGGGAATACTCTTAAGGTTATTGTCTATGTGTATGGGCTTTGATACTTTTCATTAATGTTTTAAAGTCTCACTTTTGAGATTGAAAAGATAATGTATACAATTGTACTCAATAAAGGGAATACTCTTAAGGTTATTGTCTATGTGTATGGGCTTTGATACTTTTCATTAATGTTTAAATCAAATCATTCGACTTCAATAAATTGTACTGACAAAAAGCTGATATTCTGTATACAGGTCATGTTTTTCACCAAAGATTCATTCTATTATGATAAATTATGTATATAAATTTCCCAGTAAAAATATGTTTGTTATTTTATCAAATATCTTAAATGACATACACTTCTTCTATTTTGGGTTCAAACATTTTCAGTGGTGGTGGTTTCTTTTTCTGCATGACTAATGGCTTTCGTTTAGTTTCCATCCCATCTGTAATATCATTTACAAGTCTTTGTATTTGTTTCTTCAAGGATTCTGGGTAATTATTGACAGGAAGTTTACCACACTGACATTTGATTGGTGAAAATATTTCTTTATATGATGGATAATTATCATAAACTGAGGAAAATTGTTCCAGTAACGATACTGTAGATGATATCACAGATAACCTGAAACATAGAAAGAATCATAATTGTATTAACATTCATTATTTGACAATAAGTATATATCAGTGCATTCAGTGGTTAAGGTTTCAACACATTTTTTCTCTCTCACATTTTCAAACTTTAATGCATGTGAGAAAGATTTTTAGTACTGATTAATTGGTGACCAAAGATTCATGCTGATTTCATGAAATTTTAAAACTAAACAAAACTGTGGTCTTGCATAAATCTTCTTCCGTATACTGCCCACATTCAACCCATTGAATAATCTGATATACATTTAAAAATTAATATTTGTATTTTGTAAGATTTGGTTTAATGTTTTAATTTTGTTTACACTACAAAAAAGCAGAATATAATTATGCTCTGCTTGTTAAAATGAAATGAAAGGTGGGAAACGTAAGAATAACTAGATATGGACCATGCCCCCCTCTGCTCTGCCATATGCATGAGTATAGTTCCACATACTTTAGATTTGACAAACAGTGATGTTGAGATACAACTTGAAATTGTTGTGCTGTCTGAAAGACACAAATGATGCTCTGCCTGACCAGTTACCATAAGAAATTATAAATTTAACACTATGTATGATGATTTTATTCTGAATGTCTACACTTGCAGGACTGAATATCCAGCCAAAAGGTTTCAACTTTCCAGTTTTAGTAGTCACCAAGTTCAACTTCCCGGTATTGATTAAATATTTGACACTACTAAAAAATCTTATTTATTGCATTAGGGACATTAAGCAGTAGTAGTACAAACCATGTTTTCAATTATATAGCAAGTGAGAAGGAAATGAAGTCCAACTACCGGTTTTTGTGAATATCTTATCTAACATCCCCACCTTCTGACTTTTAGTACAAAAAAATGACTTAATTCCAAATACCTGTGGACATGCACACTTCCATTATGTGTACAAACAACCTACAAAATAGTAAAGCTGTAGCTAAAAAACTGTAGGAGATAGCCGGACAAACCATGATCTCTTTATGCAGCTAGTACCAAAAAATGAGTAAGTCCAAATACCTGGCATTTTGAAAATATTTGAAAACGAGAATGTTTCCATAGTACATGGTTGCCCCACTCGCACTATCATTTTCTATGTTCAGTGGACCATGAAATTGGGGTCAAAACTCTAATTTGGCATAAAAATAGAAAGATCATATCATAGGGAACAGTTCCAAGTTGATTGGACTTCAACTTCATCAAAAACTACCTTGACCAAAATCTTTAACCTGAAGTGGGACAGACGGACGGACACACAGACCGAAAAACATAATGCCCCTCTACTATCGTAGGTGGGGCATAAAAATCAAAATCCTGTGGAAATGCACATCTCTATTATGTTTAGAAACATTCTACAAAATATTAAAGCTGAAGCTCAAAAACTGTAGGAGGAGATAGCTGGAAAAACCATGTATCTATATCTGGACGGACGAACGAATGGACTTACGGACAGGGGTAAATTAATATGCCCCCTCAACATTTTGTCCAGGGGGCATAAAAACCTTACCTAAAACCATCATTATTGAGAGCATCTCTATCCATATCTGTTGTAAGTACTTCTGACATCTTTAGCTGGGTCTGTATCTTCTCCCTATGACAGAAAATAGAGGGTTTTGATATATGCATACTGAACCATCAATTCAGGTTAAATTTAATTCAACGGAATTCTTTTACCTTTTTCAACATTGAAGACTAGAATATAATTTATGAGTCGGATTTCTTTTTTGTTGATCATGTCTTGCTAATTATTTTTGCTGTTTACAGTTTTTCTTTATCTACTACTATTCTGGCGAAAAAAGGATATAATAGGCAAATTTGAAAAAAAAATTGGGAAAAATCGTCATTACAGGGCCACAACTATTAAAACTAGCTAGATTTCAACCTTCCAAACAATTTTCCTGCTGTCATATATATCCTATATATTGCAGTTTTCATGATGAAAACTGGCATTAAACCCCTATATTCTATTTTTAGCCTAGTCAGCCATGTTGGCTGTCTTGCAAGATGATTGGACACAATTTTTAAACTAAATACTAGTACCCTAATGATGATTGTTGTAAAGTCCAATTGGCCCAGTAGTTTTGAAGGGGAAGATCTTCGTAAAAGTTAACAGATGACAACAGAAGAGGAATACCAAGTGATGGAAAGAGCTCACACTGGTCCTTTTGGCCAGGTGAGCTAAAAATGGTCCAAAGCTAAACATCCCATATCCTTACTAAAATTTGGTCCAAAGCAGAACATGCCATTTTCTTACTTAAAATAGTCCAAAGCAGAAAATGCCATTTTCTTATTAAAAAATTATCCAATGCACATGATCCCAAATCCCTATAAAAATTAGATGTATACTAAACGTCCCGTATACTTATACAAAAATTACCAAAACATTATCAATAAAATGCTTCGCTGGGCGCAGCTTGATACGACCGCAGCGGTCGAACCCTGAACAGTTGGGGCAAGTATGGACACAACATTCAAGCTTGATACAGCTCTAAATTTGGATTGTGATTAAATATTTGACACAGCATAGGTTTCTGACACAGAAAGAATGTGGTCTAAGAACTTGAATTTTTTTAATTTACCTATTATGGTCCAATGTCCAAAATCAAAATACATGGTTAGATTCAGCATATCAAAGAACCCCATATATTAAATTTTTGTTGAAATCAAACAAAGTTTAATTTTGGACCCCAACTTGAACAAACTTGAAAACTGGGCCCATAATCAAAAATCTAAACACATGTTTAGATTCAGCATATCAAAGAACCCCAAGAATTCAATTTTTGTTAAAATCAAACTAAGTTTAATTTTGGACCCTTTGGACCTTAATGTAGACCAATTTAAAAAACGGGACCCAAAATTAAAAATCTAAATACACAGTTAGATTTGGAATATCAAAGAACCCCAATAATTCAATTTTTGATGAAATCAAACGAAGTTTAATTTTGGACCCTTTTGACCTCAATATGAACCAATTTGATAGCGGGGCCCACAAATAAAAAATCTAAATACATGGTTAGATTCAGCATATCAAAGAACCCCAAGAACTAAGTTTAATTTTGGGCCCTTTGGACCTTAATGTAGACCAATTTAAAAAACGGGACGTAAAATTAAAAATCCAAATACACTGTTAGATTTGGAATATCAAAGAACCCCATATATTCAATTTTTGATGAAATCAAACAAAGTTTAATTTTGGACCCCAACTTGGACCAACTTGAAAACTGGGCCCATAATCAAAAATCTAAACACATGTTTAGATTCAGCATATCAAAGAACCCCAAGAATTCAATTTTTGTTAAAATCAAACTAAGTTTAATTTTGGACCCTTTGGACCTTAATGTAGACCAATTTAAAAAACAGGACCCAAAATTAAAAATCTAAATACACGGTTAGATTTGGCATATCAAAGAACCCCAATAATTCAATTTTTGATGAAATCAAACAAAGTTTAATTTTGGACCCTTTTGACCTCAATATGAACCAATTTGATAGCGGGGTCCCCAAATAAAAAATCTAAATACATGGTTAGATTCAGCATATCAAAGAACCCCATGTATTCAATTTTTGTTGAAATCAAACAAAGTTTAATTTTGGACCCCAATTTGGACCAACTTGAAAACTGGGCCAAAAATCAAAAATCTAAATACATGTTTAGATTCAGCATATCAAAGAACCCCATATATTCAATTTTTGTTAAAATCAAACAAAGTTTAATTTTGGACCCTTTGGACCTTAATGTAGACCAATTTGAAAACTGGACCCAAAATTAAGAATCTAAATACACGGTTAGATTCGGCATAACAAATAAATAAATGTGGTCAAAGATTTTACAAATCTAATGTGCCATACTGTGCAATTAAAGATTACTTCTTGAAATTTTTCAATATTTGAAATTTGAAAAAAAAATAATATTTGAAGAATAATTCTTTTTAATTTCTGAAATCTGAAATGAGAAAAAATTGTCCCCCCCACAATTTCTTCCCCCCCCCCTTTTTTCCCCCCAAAAAATTCTTTCCCTCAAGATATGGTCATAATCTCAATTCAAATTTCCAATGGAGTTTGCAACCATAATTACCCATTTAAATTTACCATAGTTCTAACTTAATCTATTTTATAATAGAATTTAAAATATAGTGTCAAATCTTTCATATGGATATTTTTGTAAAAAAAAAAAGATGCAACATTTGCAGATATTTTTACTGGTCTTCCTTTATAAATATGCATTTCTTTAAACATAATTTAAAAGCAGTGTAAGGGAAGTAACCAAAACATTGTATTTGGATTACCTCCCTTACACTGTTTTAAATTATCTTAATTGTTCATTAACCATTACTTTATACATAATTTAAAAGCAGTGTAAGGGAGATAATTTCAATGATGTATTTGATTTATCTCCCTTACACTGCTTTAAATTATGTTTTATACTAAAGTATTTGTCCATTAACCAGGACAACCTTGTTTTTCCCCCTTTTTTGCCCCTAATTCCTAAACGGTTTGAGCCATAACCCCCCAAAGCAAATCCTAACCATCCCTTTGTGGTATGGAAACTTGTAGTATAATTTCAGAGAGATCCATACACCGTTCCACAATTATTGTCTGGTAACTAGAAAATGCTTATTTTTGGCCCCTTTTTCCTTAACTGTTGGTACCATAACCCCCAAAATCAATCCCCACCTTCCTTTTGTGGTATTGAACCTTATGGTAAAATTTCAAAGAGATCCATTCACTTAAACTAAAGTTAGAGTGCGAAAACCAATGTCTCTTCGGATGACGACGACGCCAACGTCATACCAATATACGACTGCAAAATTGCGGTCGTATAAAAACCAGACTATTTACCATTAGAACATTTCATATGCACTTATCTATATGGGACTATAATGAATTCTGGTTTTAACCTACAAAACTATGCATGCAGCCAATATATGACCCAAAAATTGCTATTGGCATAGTGTGAATTTAATACACATGTATCATCAAATGTTTTGTATTGCTAAATTAACAGGCATATCAGGACCTATACAGGTATATTCACTGAGCATGATTGAACACCAAGGTTAATATAATACCAGTACCCAGGAATTGTGAACAGCATATTTTTTTCTTCATTTATTTGTTGTTGTTTTCTATACATTGTACAACACAATTTCTCTGTATATTTTTCTATTTTTGTGAAAGAAGGGCATGCAATATTATCTCTCCTATCCATTCTATACCCAGTATATGTGCCTACACATGGTATGATATAATTTACAGTGTCACTGCATTAAAAAAAATATTGCCAACCTACTAAGGTAAATAATTATAGTTCAATCAATTTTTTTTAAAGTCTATTTCTCATTCATTTTTACAATAATAAAATGTGAATTTTAAAGTACCCCAGATAAAAAAAAATCAATAAATCAAAATATATTTGTATAATGGAGACATAATAAAATACTTTAAATCAACTGAAACTATTGTTAGCCTATAGCTAGTAGTCAGATTTTCAACTATCTAATTACTTAATTTCAAGTGTTTAAACAAATCATACCTACAACTGGGTTTTAAATTACAACCTTGACTTCCCATGATTGACCAAATCATATAACTTATCTAAGTAGTATTATTTATAGATTCAAACCAGGAAGGAAATCTTTCATATAAATTTATCTAATATGGCATTCTCTCAGTCTATTATAAGAAGTCAAGCCCCAGCTAAATGTGGAATATGTGATACTGACCGACCAATAAAGTGGAAGTGTATTGACTGTAGTAACTTATTATGTGATCATTGCAAAGAAAAAGTACATCCAAAATTAAAAGACACAGAGAATCATCAGGTGGTAAACATCAAAGATGTGGGACAACCTACTGTTGTAGAACTGAACATTAATAAACAATATCAGACTGAACTAACTGTAGTAGGCTATATATCTTATTGTGATGATGATTCACTGTGGATATGTAGTGGTCCAGATAAAGTATTACAGAGAGTAAAACCTGAAGGAACCAAACTGAACATACTATCCAGCTTTAATATCCAGGTCAATGGTATGGCTGTTACTCAATCAAATAATCTACTGATAGCTACATGGGAATCAAGACTAAAACAAATCAGTAGTAATACAGGTAAACTAACAGACTCTGTATATAATGTGTCATCATTGGAACCTACAGCAATCTATACTACCAGTGACAATAAAGTTCTAGTAGGAGGTGGTAATAAAGGAAGAAGAGTTGTAATACTAATGAATCAGAATGGAGACCATGAGAGAATGTATGAACATGATCAACATAAACAACCTATATTTACATATCCCTGGAGTATCACCAGCACCAGTAATGGGAATATTTATGTGGTGGATGGAGTAAGTGGTGACAGACGTAGAGTTGTAGTGTTAGGACAGGGTGGTGATATCATCAATATCTATACAGGAGATACCGAGATCAATAAGGACATACCATTCTTACCAACAGACATAGTGACAACACCTAGAGACAATGTTATTGTAACTGATCTGGATACTCATACACTTCATATCCTGAACAATGCTGGCACACTGATGATATATTATAAAACAAAGGACATAAACATAGAATTTCCATGGTCTCTTGCATTCTCTCCAACAGGACAACTCTACATAGGATGTATTACACCAGGAGACAGTACAACCAAGGAGGCCAAGATATATGAAGTGGCCATATCATCATGTTAATGTGAAACAAATTCTTTACATTGCACATAATGATATATTACATCAATTTAAGTTTATAGTGAGGGTTTACATAGGTCATAGATTAACTAAAATATATTTACATGATACATTTTTGTACCATTAAAATTTGTTATAGGAGAAATATTTCAATTCTTTTTTGTCCTATCTTTTGTCAAAGTTTTCTTGGCTCTATGAAAGAGAATGATTTGATATTTAGTCTGCAGCTCGATAATGTTAAGTTGTAGCGAGTAAGCAATTTTTACAGCCACAACGTAGACACTTCCTCTTTGCAGATAGTTTGAAATTTTAGAACCCTCATTGTACAAGGAAAATTTTCGTCAAACTTTTCCTGGCTCCTATTGAAGGGAAGGATTTTATATTTGGTCTGCAGCTTGATAGTGTTGAGTTGTAGCAAGTAACCAATTTTTACATTCGCGGTTTAACCACTTCCTGTTTGCTGATAGTTAGAAATTTTTCAACACTCATTGTGCAAAGAAAATTTTTGTTAAAGTTTTCTTGTACTTCTATGAAGGGAATAGTTTAATATTTGATAATGTTTAGTTGTAGCAAGTAAGCAATTTTTACATCTGCTGTGCAGCCACTTCCTGTTTGCGGATAGTTTGAAATTTTACAACACTCATTGAACAAGGAAAATTCTTGTCAAAGTTTTCTTGCCTTCAATTAAAAAAATGATCAGTTATGCTTCAGTATACATGCAACCTGAATCAATTACATGGAGTGATGCAGGTTCAGACCCTGTATTGGTCTTGACAATTAGACATAGTTTTCTTATAAAAATAAAAAGATGTGGTATGATTGCTAATTAGCCAACTCTCCACCAAAGACCAAATGTCGTAGAAGGTTAGCAACTATAGGTCACCATATGGCCTTCAACAATGAGCAAAATCCATAGCAAGCTATAAAAGGTCCAGAAATGACAACTGTAAAACAATTCAAAAGAGAAAGGTAATGGCCTAATTATTGTACAAAACAATTAACCAAAAACAATTATGATATACAGCAACAAATGACAACCACTGAATTACAGGTTACTGACATGGGACAGGCACATACAGAATTTTGACGGCATGCCAATCCTTCCATAACCCAGGACAGTGGTGTAACAGCACAAGATAAGAACAAGCTAAAACAAGAGTGCAGACACTGAAATGTCTGAATTACTTATCATGATTGAATTTATGTTGAAATTGTATATGTGTAACATGAAGGTTTCACTACAATTTTAAAATATAATAAGCATTATCAATGATCATTGTAAATGAGAATCCTGCCAGACAGGCAAGTACACCTTACAATCATACCATACACCAAATATAGTTAACCTACTGCTTATGGTATCTGAGAAAGAGACCTAATTATGCAAATTGTACATTGACCAATGAACTATGAAAACGAGGTCATGGTCAGATGAACCATGCCAGACAACATGTACACCAAGCAATCATGCCATACTCCAAATATAGTTGACCTACTGCTTATAGTATTTGATAAACAGACAAAACCACGAAAACCTTATATTGACTAATGAACCATAAAAATGAGGTCAAGGTCAGATGAACCCTGCCAGACAGACATGTACACCATACAATCATTCCATACACCAAATATAGTTGACCTATTGCTTAAAGAATTTGATACGCAGACAAAACCATGAAAGCTTAACATTGACCAATTAACCATGAAAATCATGTCAAGGGTCAGATGAATCCTGCAAGACGGACATATACATCTTGCAATTATTCTTTACACCGAAAATAGTTGACCTATTGCTTATAGTATCTGAACAAGAGTGCACACGCTGAAATGTGTCACCTGCTTTACTGACCATTTATTTATCTTGAAAGTCTTAAAGATAAAGGTTTTACTAAAAGTATCACATAAACTTAACATTTTTAAAGATTTATGACAATGAGGCCAAGTTCAGATAAATCCTGTCAGACAGACATATACATCTTAATTTTTTGTATACACCAAATATAGTTGACCTATTGCTCATGGTAATTGAAAAACAGACCAAAACACAAAAGCTTAACATTGACCAATGAGCCATGAAAATGAGGTCAAGGTCAGAGTATACCTGCCAGACAGACATGTACACCTTACAATTATTCCATACACCAAATATAGCTGACCTATTATTATTAGTATTTGAAAAACAGACCAAAAACACAAAAACTTAATTGACCAATGGACCATGAAAATGAGGTCAAGGTCAGATGATACTTGCCAGACAGAAATGTACAACTTACAATCATTCCATACACCAAACATAGTTGACCTATCGCTTATAGTACTTGAAAAACAGACCAAAACACAAAAACTTAACATTGACCACTGAACCATGAAAATGAGGTCACGGTCAAATGACACCTGCCAGTTGGACATGTACACCTTACAATCATTCAATACACCAAATATAGTAGACCTATTGCTTATAGTATCTGAGATATGGACTTGACCACGAAAGCTTAACCTTGTTCACTGATCCATGAAATGAGGTTGAGGTCAAGTGAAAACTGTCTGACAGGCATGAGGACCTTGCAAGGTACGCACATACCAAATATAGTTATCCTATTACTCATAATAAGAGAGAAATTCAGAATACTAAAAATCTTAACTTTTTTTCAAGTAGCCACTGAACCATGAAAATGAGGTCAAGGACAATGGACATATGACAGACGGAAACTTCATAACGTAAAGCATCTATATACAAAGTATGAAGGATACAGGTCTTCTACCTTCTGAAATAGTCAGCTTTTAAAAAGTTTGATAACGCCGCCGTGACCGCCGCTGGATCACTATCCCTATGTCGAGCTTTCAGCTACAGAAGTCGCAGGCTCGACAATAATAAAACCAAATATCAGCAAAAATTGACATTGACCAATGAACCATGAAAATGAAGTCAAGGTCAGATAAAACCTGCCAGTCATACATGTACATATCAAAATCATTCCATACATCAAATATAGTTGACCTGCTGCTTTATATAGTATCCGAGATACAGACTTGACCACCAAAACTTAGGTAGCACTCCACAGTTAGAAAATGAAATTAAAATTGAACCACAAAATGTTTAATCATCTTCTATTCCTGGCTTTCTAATACATTAAACCAACTGTTTGTGTCATACATGTGCATATGTATGTAATCAGTATGTTCCATAGATTTGATTTTCAAAAGTTAAAATGGGTGAAATATAATTTCTTTTTGTGTATCCATGGCAAGATTCTGCATTTATTTACCATAAAATATTGCAAAAATGTGCATGAAAATGTCACATATTCCCCCAAAATTTGGTTCAAACTAGAATTTCAATGCCTTTGAGTGATACCTTTTCTGAAACTCTTGACATTAATCTACCAAATGATCAAATAATAAAATGCTCCGCTGGGGCGCAGCTTGATACGACCGCAGAGGTCGAACCCTGAACAGTTGGGGCAAGTATGGACACAACATTCAAGCTTGATACAGCACTGAATTTGGATTGTAATTAAATATTTGACACAGCATAGGTTTCTGACACAGAATGAAAGTGGTCTAAGAACTTAAAAATTTTTAATTTACCTATTCAAACCATATCATTATTATTTGCTTTTATATATAAATCAGAAATAACCAATTTAAAATGGAAAATTTTAAAGAAAAAAAAAGGGAAACCCCACCCCCCCCCCCCACCCCCCCCAAATTTTTTGAACCCCCTTATGATTCATCACCCCCAAACTCAATCCCAACCTTCCCTTTGTGGTATGGTACCTTGTAGTACAATTTCAGAGAGATCCATACACTTGAACACAAGTTATTGTCTGGAAACAAGAAAAATGCTTATTTTTGGCCCCTTTTTGGCCCCTTATTCCTAAACTTTTTGGGCAATTACCCCCAAACTAAAACCCAGCTTTCCCTTTGTGATATGGAACCTTGTAGTACAATTTCATAAAGATCCATACACTTACACACAAGTTATTGTCATGAAACTAGAAAAATGCTTGTTTTTTGCCCCTTTTTGGCCCCTACTTCCTAAAATGTGGAGGCAATTACCCCCAAAATCAATCCCAGCATTCCCTTTGTGATATGGAACCTTGTGATACAATGTCAGAGAGATCCATATCCTTACACACAAGTTATTGTCATGAAACTAGAAAAATGCTTGTTTTTTGCCCCTTTTTGGCCCCTAATTCCTTCAAAATTTGGAGGCAATTACCCCCAAAATCAATCCCAGCATTCCCTTTGTGATATGGAACCTTGTGGTACAATGTCAGAGAGATCCATACACTTACACACAAGTTATGTCTGGAAGTTACAAAAATGCTTATTTTTGGCCCCTAATTCCTTAACTGTTGGTACTATAACCCCCAAAATCAATCCCCACCTTCCTTTTGTCGTATTGAACCTTATGGTAAAATTTCATAGAGATCCATTCTCTTAAACTAAAGTTAGAGTGCGAAAACTAATGTGTCTTCGGACGACAACGACGACGACGACACCAACGTCATACCAATATACAACCACAAAAATTTGTTTGCGGTCGTATAAAAATTGGGTGTCTTTTGCCTCATTTTTTCATAAAATTTAATCACAAAGTTTGTGCGCCGTAAATTAGTTAAAAGGCTTAACTAATCAGATTGATACAAAGCACAAAAATAAATAACAAAGACACAAATGACACACTTAGAGTACTCACAGTTACTTAAAGCTAGTTCAAAACCAAAAACAACTAATACAAAAATTAGGTATCTAAGACTTGTATATTATGGCTACATTATATGTTATCCACTAATATAAAAATATTTGTGAGTACCTGTACTGAACTAACACAAACCATGCCTGACTGTTATGGACATATTGACAAAAATTATGAAGTGATACTTTTGAAGGATTTTTTTTATCTTTTCTACTGTCATAAAAATGAATGAGGACATCAAATAAACATGTGATCACCAGGATTTACTAAATATGGATATTTCAAAGCAAACACACATATGATCACCCAGGAATTACTAAATATGGATATTTCCAAAGCAAATAAACATCCATCTTCGCTAGCCAAGGAATACGATCCAGTCCCCTCCTCTCCACCCTTGGCAGATTAAGCCAACATTTGTGATTACAATGCTACGCCATCTACCAGTAGATAAAAGTCACGCCCATTCCGACTACATCATTCTTGACCAATGGTAGCTCTGGAACTCTCTTCAGTGTGGAGGTGTTAAAAAGGTTGTGTCTAGTGTTTACAAATTTCATGAAGCAGAAACCGAAAATATATGTTGACATTCCAACATTTTCGCGAGAAATATACACAGGAACAGGATTTGGGGGTAAAGACTTGTTGCACAATCAGCACGTGGCAATTGTTGATTTACATTTTCTACATTTACATGTGATCATCTTTGCTACAACTGCGACCAATGGGAATCATTACCTCGTGGATCCTATATTCTATCTTAATCCGCCAAGGGTGGAGAGGAGGGGACTGGATCGTAACCCTTGGCTAGTGAAGATGATACACATCTGATCACCAGGGAATTACTAAATATGGATATTTCTAAAGCAAATAAACATTAGATAAACAGGATATAATAAATGTGGATATTTTCAAGGCAAATAAACACCTGATCACTCTGTAATAACTAAATTTTGATATTTCCAAAGCAAATAAACATCTGATCACCCAGGAATAACTAAATATGGATATTTCCAAAGCAAGTACACATCTCCTCACCTGGGATTTTTAAATATGGATATTTTCAAAGCAAATAAACATCTGATCACCAGGGAATTACTAAATATGGATATTTTCAAGGCAAATAAACACCTGATCACTCAGTAATAACTAAATATGGATATTTCAGAAGCAAATAAACATCTGATCACCCAGCAATAACTAAATATGGATATTTCCAAAGCAAATAAACATTGTCACCCAGGAATAACTAAATATGGATATTTCCAAAGCAAATAAACATATGATTAACCTGGGAATTACTAAATATGAATATTTTCAAGGCAAATAAACACCTGATCACTCAGGATAAACTAAATATGGATATTTCCGAAGCAAATAAACATCTGATTGCCTAGGAATTACTAAATATGGATATTTCCAAAGCAAATAAACATCTGATTACCCGGGAATGATAATATGTGAATATCTCCAAAGCAAATTATCATCTGATTACCAATGAATTACTAAATGTGAATATTTCCAATGTAAATAAAAGAACAGAGTTCCAATGTCCCCCGCGTTGCACATGTTTTATCGATCAAGGGGCAATATCTAAAAAAAAAAACACTTTTTGTTGTTGTTCTTTAAAACAATTTATAAAAAAAAAAGCATGGCGGGGGACAAAAATTTTTTTTTTTATTGTATACTAAATATTTCCAACAGACCTTCAAGGGCATTACTTATAGTATACTATGTTTTATAAAAAATTGTACCCTTGAGAGAGCTGACGAGGCCATTTTCCATAAATTTAATATTTCCAAGGGTCATAACTCTTTTAAAAAAGTCGATCTTCCACCATTATAGAACTTGTCCGAGATATTGCTGATATTAACCTATAGTATAAGTTTTATAAAAATCTGGCAAGAATTGTACCCATGAGAGCGCTGACGAGGCCATTTTCCATAAATTTAATATTTCCAAGGGTCATAACTCTTTTAAAAAAAGTCGATCGTCCACCATTATATAACTTGTATGAGATATTGCTGATATTAACCTATAGTATAAGTTTTATAAAAATCTGACAAGAATTGTACCCGTGAGAGCGCTACAAGGCCATTTTCCATAAATTTAATATTTCCAAGGGTCATAACTCTTTTGAAAAAAGTCGATCGGCCACCATAATACTACTCACACACATGTCCGAGATATTGCTGATATTTACCTATAGTATAAGTTTTATAAAAATCTGGCAAAAATTGTACCTGTGAGAGCGCTAACAAGACCGGACAGAAGGACGGACACACAGACGGACAGACGGATGCCCTGTATTTCAATGTCCCCCGCAACACATTACACAGGGGACAATAAACATCTGGTCACTCAGCAATGACTAAATGTTGATATTTCCAAAGCAAATAAAACATATGATCACCAGGAATAGCTAAATGTGGATATTTCCAAAGCAAATTAACACCTGATCACCCAGCAATTACTTAATGTGGATATTTCCAATGTAAATAAACATCTGATTGCCTAGGAATTACTAAATAATGACATTTCCAAAGCAAATAAACATCTGATTGCCTAGAAATTACTAAATATGGATATTTTCAAAGCAAATTAATATCTGATTACCCGGGAATTACTAAATTTGGATACTTCCAAAGCAAATAATCATGGTCACCCAAGAATAACTAAATATAGATATTTCCAAAGCAAATAATTGCTGATTTTTAGGTAAACCAGTAGTTAATAACCAATCACCAAGTCTATAACAAACTTACTTGACTGGTTTCTTTATCTCCAGTAAGTTGATAGATTTACCAACAGGTTTAAATGGAGGTATCACAGGTTCAACTGAAAGACAAAGGTTATAATTACACTGTAGTGGAGAAATCTTGTTGATGTGAGCAAATTTTTGCCTAGTGTATTTAAAAAAAAAAAAAGAATAATTTTTTCATTAAAAACACATAAAATGTAGCAGATATGTTATTTACTGTATTGAAATTCCGAACACAAATTTACAGTGTTTTTCTTATGGCTATTGTCAAAAAAAAAAAAATTTCAAATATTTTTTACTGATGATTTAAACACAAAAAACAAAAGAAACCACTGTATAAATCAACCAAAAAAGTTGAAAAATAAACTTGTGTTTCTAGGAAGAAAAAAGTAAGTGAAAACAAGGCTGCATCAAAACAAACTGGTAACATTTTTAAAAGTTTTTTGCTGATGAAAATCGGAGAAGATTTAAAATTCCTATTTTGAAAAATATTGTTCTTTATGAAATATATCAAAATAGGGATCAATTGCAAATTATGAATAATATATGAATGACTGTACACTTTTTCGTCAAAGGAAATAGAAGCAATGTTGTGTGTACATTTATCTAAAGTCCAGTGTACAATGAATCCTATCTTGGTCAAATTCATAAGCACTCATAAAATTCATATTGTTTCAACACAAATAAAATGCTTCGCAGGGCACAGCTTGATACGACCGCAGAGGTCAAACCCTGAACAGTTGGGGCAAGTATTGACACAACATTCAAGCTTGATACAGCTCTGAATTTGGATTGTGATTAAATATTTGACACAGCATAGGTTTCTGACACAGAATTAATGTGGTCGAAGTACAGAAATAGGACATATACCTATTATGGTCCAATATCCAAAATCTAAATACATGGTTAGATTCAGCATACCAAAGAACCCCAAGAATTTAATTTTTGATGAAATCAAAAAAAGTTTAATTTTGGAGCCTTTGGACCTCAATGTGGACCTATTTGATAACAGGCCCATAATCCAAAACCTAAATACACGGTTAGTACCAGCATATCAAAGAACCACATATATTCAATTTTTGTTGAAATCAAACAAAGTTTAATTTGGACCCCAATTTGGACCAACTTGAAAACTGGGCCCAAATCAAAAATCTAAATAAATGTTTAGATTCAGCATATCAAAGAACCCCAACAATTCAATTTTTGTTAAAAACAAACTTAGTTTAATTTTGGACCCTTTGGACCTTAATGTGGACTAATTTGAAAACCGGGCCCAAAATCAAAAATCTACATACAAGTTGTCTGGAAAACAAATGTTTTTGGACAAAGACGACACCGACGACGTCATACCATAATACAAGTGGAAAAATTTTGCGGCCATATAAAAACAAATGCATATCAAAGTGCTTGTAAGCACTGAAGGGTTAAGATTGTTTTCATTAAGCAGTGGGAACTAATCAAAATTAGAGAGTCCTATAATTGTTGGTAAGTCAATGTCTTTGTAATTTATATTAGTTTTCATACTTATATAAAAGAATTACACCATGTAGTGGACAATAGACTATATTGATCAGAAAAGACAGAAAAGGCTATTGACAATAAATGAATCAAACGTTAACTTAAAGGGAAAATCCACGATTTTTTACTTATCATCTAAATATGTTCATCATAACATAAACTAGAGGCTCTAAAGAGCCTGTGTCGCTCACCTTGGTCTATGTGCATATTAAACAAAGGACATAGATGGATTCATGACAAAATTGTGTTTTGGTGATGGTGATGTGTTTGTAGATCTTCCTTTACTGAACATTCTTGCTGCTTACAATTATCTCTATCTATAATGAACTTGGCCCAGTAGTTACAGTGGAAAATATTTTGTAAAAATTTACAAAAATTTACAAAATTTATGAAAATTGTAAAAAATTGAATATAAAGGGCAATAACTCCTTAAGGGGTCAATTGACAATTTTGGTCATGTTGACTTATTTGTAGATCTTACTTAGCTGTACATTATTGCTGTTTACAGTTTATCTCTATCTATAATAATATTCAAGATAATAACCAAAAGCTGCAAAATTTTCTTAAAATTACCAATTCAGGGGCAGAAACCCAACAACGTGTTGCCTGATTGGTCTGAAAATTTCAGGGCAGATAGATCTTGACCTAATGAACAATTTTATCCTCGTCAGATTTGCTCTAAATGCTTTGGTTTCAGAGATATGAGCCAAAAACTGCATTTTACCCTATGTACTATTTTTTAGCCATGTCGGCCATCTTGGTTCGCGGGCGGGGTCATCGGACACATATTTTAAACTAGATACCGTAATGATGATTGTGGACAAGTTTGGTTAAATTTGTTTTAGTAGTTTCAGAGGAGAAGATTTTTGTAAAAGATTACAAAAATTTATGAAAAATGGTTAAAAATTGACAATAAAGGGCAATAACTCCTTAAGGGGTCAACTGACCATTTTGGTCATGTTGACTTATTTGTAGATCTTACTTTGCTGAACATTATTGCTGTTTACAGTTTATCTCTATCTATAATAATATTCAAGATAATAACCAAAAACGGCAAAATTTCCATTAAATTACCAATTCAGGGGCAGCAACCCAACAAAGGGTTGTCCGATTCATCTGAAAATTTCAGGGCAGATAGATCTTGACCTGATAAACAATTTTACCCCATGTCAGATTTGCTCTAAATGCTTTGGTTTCAGAGATATAAGCCAAAATCTACATTTTACCCCTATGGTCTATTTTTAGCCATGACGGCCATCTTGGTTGGTTGGCTGGGTCATCGGACACATTTTTTAAACTAAATACCCCAATGATGATTGTGGCCAAGTTTGGTTAGATTTGGCCAAGTAGTTTCAGAGGAGAAGATTTTTGTAAAAGATTACAAAAATTTATGAAAAATGGTTAAAAATTGACTATAAAGGGCAATAACTCCTTAAGGGGTCAACTGACCATTTTGGTCAAGTTGACTTATTTGTAGATCTTACTTTGCTGAACATTATTGCTGTTTACAGTTTATCTCTATCTTTAATAATATTCAAGATAATAACCAAAAACGGCAAAATTTCCATTAAATTACCAATTCAGGGGCAGCAACCCAACAAAGGGTTGTCCGATTCATCTGAAAATTTCAGGGCAGATAGATCTTGACCTGATAAACAATTTTACCCCATGTCAGATTTGCTCTAAATGCTTTGGTTTCAGAGATATAAGCCAAAATCTACATTTTACCCCTATGGTCTATTTTTAGCCATGACGGCCATCTTGGTTGGTTGGCTGGGTCATCGGACACATTTTTTAAACTAAATACCCCAATGATGATTGTGGCCAAGTTTGGTTAGATTTGTCCAAGTAGTTTCAGAGGAGAAGATTTTTGTAAAAGATTACAAAAATTTATGAAAAATGGTTAAAAATTGACTATAAAGGGCAATAACTCCTTAAGGGGTCAACTGACCATTTTGGTCAAGTTGACTTATTTGTAGATCTTACTTTGCTGAACATTATTGCTGTTTACAGTTTATCTCTATCTATAATAATATTCAAGATAATAACCAAAAACGGCAAAATTTCCATTAAATTACCAATTCAGGGGCAGCAACCCAACAAAGGGTTGTCCGATTCATCTGAAAATTTCAGGGCAGATAGATCTTGACCTGATAAACAATTTTACCCCATGTCAGATTTGCTCTAAATGCTTTGGTTTCAGAGATATAAGCCAAAATCTACATTTTACCCCTATGTTCTATTTTTAGCCATGACGGCCATCTTGGTTGGTTGGCCGGGTCACCGGACACATTTTTTAAACTAGATACCCCAATGATGATTGTGGCCAAGTTTAGTTAAATTTGGCCAAGTAGTTTCAGAGGAGAAGATTTTTGTAAAAGTTTACGGACGACGGACGACGGACGCCGGACGACGGACGCAAAGTGATGAGAAAAGCTCACTTGACCTTTCAGGTCAGGTGAGCTAAAAACACATTCACAAAGTTTTAAATTTATATTCCCTCTAATAACTCAGAAAATCAAGTATTTGTAACTTTTTGGTTGACATACGTCATGGGGTTGTGACGTTTTAACTTGATTTAGTGAATGCTGGGAAAAAATAAAATCTGTTAAAGTCTTAATTGCTTGTCGAATTTTTCTGTAATTAAAAAAACGCTCAGATGACAGTTTCTCATAGCTAATAACCACAAAAGACGAATTAAAGAAAATGAACACACATGTAACATTTTGCATTGATTAAATACAAAATCTTATGGTATATATTTTCGATCTAATTTTAATTATTAATAGTTGCGATTTTTTTCCGGAAATATTTATTAAACACAAATTATTTACTGATATTGAACTGAAAATATATTTCGTTTTTATTTACCTCAATAATTTCTTTTCAACGCAAAGTCTATGTGAATAGAATGTGTCTGTTATTTCAGAAAAGCATTGTTTATTTCTCAAATAGATAAGCATTTAGTAAAACTATTCGTTTATTTTACCTGAGGGCAATTAAGCCTCAAATGTAAGCTTTTACAGGTGTGAATATGTTGTCATTTTGAATGGATTAATGTCTTTGGTGTGTAAGTTTTTAAACAATGCATAAACCTGCATTACGTAATTGTGTAATAAGAGTTTTTAAGCCTGACAGGAAATCACTTGAATACCTGGACATGTCACCTCACAATACTTCTGGCAATAATTCCGTTAGCCATGCTGATGATCAAATTAGGGAAGGAACGAATTAAATAAATGTATTACATAAAAGCGTTATGAACAAATCAGATTTTGAAAACATTTTTACACGGAACACCGCTAGTTAATCATGACTTTGAACTATGAGAGAATCTATAAAAGTAATACTATAGTTTCCCTATATTTATCTGTTTCATAAACTTAGTAAAAAAAAAAAACAGTTTAAAATCTACAGACTATAGTTATTTTAAAAAACATTATTCTGTATCAAGTTAATTAAAATAAAAGGCTAGCCGATAGGTAGAAACCATGTCTGGTATAATTCTTTTTTTTGGATCTGTGAGACTGTGTATGTAAAATTGAGAATGGAAATGGGGAATGTGTCAAAGAGACAACAACCCGACCACAGAACAGACAACAGCAGAAGGCCACCAACAGGTCTTCAATGCAGCGAGAAATTCCCGCACCCGGAGGCGTCCTTCAGCTGGCCCCTAAACAAATATATATACTAGTTCAGTGATAATGAACGCCATACTAAACTCCAAATTGTACACAAGAAACTAAAATTAAAAATAATACAAGACTAACAAAGGCTAGAGGCTCCTGACTGTGTTTGTCATTACCTTGTCGGGTAAAACAACCGTACGATTGACAAGAGATTTTGACACTTAATTACCACTATGTTAGTCCCTGCTTGTTTAGGTACTTTGTGGTTTATAGTTATCACATTTTTTTTTTAACCAGGACGCCGTCAAGATTTCTACATGTAGAGAATTGATATTCTCAATTTAAAATCGATGGTGATATCTTATGTAGGAAAATAAAACATTAATATTTATGAATTTGTGCTTTTTTATACATAATGAACATAATATCAATTTTTCATTTTTTTTGCGGATCATCCCTTTAAGGCCATTGTAATCATGTTTTAATGAAGTGAAACATTATTTAGCCGAAAATCAGAATCATTTAATGTAAATGTATGCTCGAGTTATGAGTGAAGGAAGTAAAAAAAAAAACTTCAATTTGTTGGCATAAACAGTTGTTTCTTTGAAATATCATATGACCAGTCTACAAATTCATTATGCCTAGTTCTTAATTTTTTTTCAAACAACTAGCACTTAAACGATAATGTACTAAAGAACGAAAATGACACTAATAAAAACTCACTTTTTCACTCAGATTTCTACTTAATTCATCAAAGTCAATTGGAAAACATGAAAAAATGCAAAATACATCTATAAATTAATGTTTAGAAACTTCACCAGTCTTAAACTGAACTTGTTCATAAATCATAAAAACATAGGAAATTTATCATAGCAGAAGAAGAACCTAAATTTTGCATTTGAACCAGTTTGGCATCCTGTCACATGAATCTACGTCACAAAAATAGCAGTCTTGCCATAGCATAAAAGCAATTGCTTTAGAAATTAAGCATTGCATTGTATTAAGTATTGGAAGGTAATACTATGAACTGGGAGAACTGGAGATAATATCATAGTTGGTTCAACTACAATTATGGACAAAGGAAGATAACTTCAATTTTAAATACTACTTTAACAATGACATCAATGATACTTTAAGAACAGATAGATTCATGCACAATTTATGTAATTTTCTTGACAAGTATGGTTATACACAAGCATCATTTTGTAATTTAAATATCTGAACATATATTTCATTGATAAATTTCTTGATGAATTCATGGATTGGAAAGGATATATAGAATGATGAGATCAATGCATGATGTTTTATGTTTTGTTTATATCAAAAGTAGTGATAAAGTTTGGAAAATTGATAACTATCAAGCCAGTCACTTAAGGGTTATCATTGCATGAAAACAATCTTTACCCCCCAAAAATTTTGAAAATAAAACAGCAATTACTTAATTACTTCTGTACATATAACTGGGGTTGAAAATAAGCCAGAATATCCTAGGTGTTAATACTCCAAATACAAGATTAGGAAAACTCTGCAATACACTGAAATCAAACATTGTACTTACTTTTATTGGGGTCTTTCTTTGATGCTATATATAACAGACCATGAAGAAAGTTGATAGCTTCTGGAACAAACCGTCTTGATAAATAAATATACTAAAATAAGAAGAAAAAACAAGTATAGCATTACAATAGAATTGACTGAAATATGTACTGACCAAACAATCTAGTACAAATCTTTTTAAATAATAATTAACACCACTAACTAATGCATGATTGTATGATAAATCCCCAATCACTTAGACCATCTTCAAAATACACATTGGATGTTTCTATCTATTTATTTATAAAAGCACATGCATTGTATATCGTATTTGTACATAAAAATTATATTAAGTATTCATGATTTTCATGCAACTTAACTGAATTTGTAAACATGTAATAGTGTGCACCATTGAGAAATTGTAATAAAGATTTTTGCTGAGTTTGCAAAAAGTTAATATAAAGCTGACGAGCTGAAGGAAAATATGCGAACAAGAAAAAAGGAAAGTGAAAATACTTTTATGGAAATTGAATTATTCTAAATAATGTTCATAATGTGTATAAAACAAGACAATTATCAAAGTCCCTGTTTTTTCACCATTTTATTTTTTCTTCTTTCCAAAATCATTTATCCAATCTCTTTCAGCTAAAAATTTATCCATGACCTTTCTATCTCTAGCTGCAATTCACAAAACTTTTGATTTTTTTTTTTTTTAATGAAGTTATTTGGTAACAAGACTCGAATCTCAAAATCCCTGTGTTTTTTTAAATTAATATTTTCCCTAAAATCATTTGTCCAACAGATTCCATTGACAAACTAAATCAAGATACCTTCATGGAGAAACTTACTGAAATCAGATCGTTTTTGTCGAGCCTTCGACTTTTGTCGAAAAAGCAAGACATAGCAATCCTACATTCCGTCGTCGGCGGCGGCGGCGGCCACAAATATTCACTCTGTGGTTAAAGTTTTTGAAATTTTAAAATCTTTCTTAAAGTATCCTGGATTTCTACCAAACTTGGACAGAAGCTTGTTTATGATCATAAGATAGTATCCAGAAGTAAATTTTGTAAAAAAAAAATTCCATTTTTTCCATACTTTACTTATAAATGGACTTAGATTTTCTGCCGGGAAATATTACATTCACTCTGTGGTTAAAGTTTTTGAAATTTTAATAACTTTCTTAAACTATCTTGGATTTGTACCAAACTTGGACAGCAGCTTTTTTATGATTAAAAGCTAGTATCTAAAAGGAAATTTTGTTAAAATTTTGTTCCATTTTTTCCTTATTTTACTTATAAATGGACTTAGTTTTTCTTCCAGTTAACATTACATACAGTCTGCAGTTTAAGTTTTTAAAACATTGATTAGATTCATAAACTATCCTGGATTTTTACCAAACTTGGACAGAAGCTTACAATCAAAAGATAGTATAGAGAGGAATATTTATAAAAAAAATGTTCCTCATTTTGTTGAGCCTGCGATTAACAGCAAAAGTAGGCAAGACACTGGGTTCCGCAGAACCCTTACAAATTTTTGCTCTAGTTATCTTGCAAACAAAACTGAATTCTCAAAATACCTTTTTTTTCAACTGTAACTAAATTTTCCACAAAACTGTTTAACCAATTTCTGCCATAAAAGACCTGATCCTAGATCTTAATATTTATGTACTTTAAGCTAACATGATTGATATTGTATTATTTTTACTCAAGTAAATGTGTGATGGACAAAGTGACAGACAGGACATAGAGTGACATATACATGATATAGGGAATAAAAAAAAAACTAACAAAAATAATGCAGTACATGTATTATTAAGAGGCAATAGTAGTTTTAAAAATAAAAAATGAGTTTTATCTTCATAAATCCATCCAATCTGAATTAACAAGATATGCACAATAAAGTAATTTAAAGTATAATAAATTCTAGGTTGAAATGCTTTTTAAAAATGAAAGATAAATGTAATAAAATCTAGGAATTTTCTAGTCCATAAATGTCTTTTATTGTATGACAACATTAAATTCCATTTGGATTAAAGGACTATTGTCTTTTTATTTAATCTACCATGGCATATATTGACTAAATTTATTACCTACCTCTAAACATAAATTACATAAAAATAATCCAACAGCTATATCTCTTTCATGGTTCACAGGTGTCTGCAAGGCAAAAAAAAAACATTATTAAGTATTTGATTTTTACATATAACCTTTTGATAATATTTTTGACACATGTGAAAATCTTACAGTCAAATATATTAAATATGCTGTGATAAAGAACCTAACAATATAAGTCAACCAAATAATGTAATTTTAAGGATCTATATTTGTGTTTTGTCAATCTTTCCTTAAACTGTTCTTGCTTTCCTAAAATAATGACATGGTCTGCAGAGACATTTTAATATACTTGGACACTTTACTAGGACTCCTGTGCAGAAGAGTCTTTGCTCTTTCTTTAAAAAGTATGATTGATTGATTGTTGTTGGTGTTTAACGCCACTTTATGCACTATTATCTATATCATGGAAGTCAGTTTTTATTGGTGGAGGAAGCCAGAAAGCTGGGAAAGAACCACTTATCTTCGGCAGGAAAACTGACAATCTTAGTCCTGTCACGTGCAGGGTTCAAACTCACAACCTCAGTGTTGACAGGCTAGTGATACAGTAGACAAACTACTTAGACCACTCCTCAAACAAGGCCCCTAAAAAGTATGATCTCCACAGAGTATCATTAAATATGAAGTTACAAACTTCGGTTTGACCTGGCTGGAATCCAACTCAAGGTGCTAGCCATTACACCTCCAAGGCAGATTTAATCATTAGACTGCATGGATTTTTCTAGCATTCCACATGGTCTGGTATTCGGACCCATTTCCAAAAGCAAAACCCCTACATTTTTCCAAATTTCAGTAGGAAAATTCCAAAACTATCTCAAAATTTCAAACAGGAATAAATCCTCTCATTCACTTTAAAGGTGAAAAAGGCGGTAAAACATTATCACATGTGCACTTTAAGAAGTCCGGTATTTTGATACTAAATTAAAATATTTTTGAACATGTTTCTGTTTTTGCACAAAAAATGAGTTTGCATAATAGCAAATACTGAAGGAAATTCATGTGAAACAAATCGGATTCTCGATCTGATGATCAATCAGTACTGGCAGCTTGTCAAGTCAATAAACAAAATGCAAGCATTGATGATGGGCCACCGGAAACAGCACACCTAAGTGTCAAGGCAAGGCAAAAACAGATAAAAACATGTGAACTGTAGAGATATTATATCACTTTAGCATCTCCATTTCAAGAAAGTAACTTAAGGGTCACTCATGACAACTCTGTTTAAAACAATAAAATAAACAGCTGCGCCATGAGCGCATGATACGCCCGTCGTCTTGTGTGTGAATTTTTATGCAATAAGCATAAATAGTTTCTGACATACGGCGTGACATGCGAAAACCCCCCTTTTTTTTTTACAAAACTCAATATCTCTAAAATAAAATTTTGAATCAAAACCAAAAAGTATACAGATCTTTAGATTTATATAACTAAAAAGAGTGTAAAATTTTAAGCAATAATCATAAATCGTTTTTGAGATACGGCGCGACATGTAAAAACCCCCCTTTAAAAAAAAAAAAATCAATATCTCAAAAATAAAATTTTGAATCAAAACCAAAAGGTATACAGATCGTTAGATTAATATATCTTTAGATTAATATAACTAAGAAGTGTGTAAAATTTTAAGCAATAATCATAAATCGTTTTTGAGATACAGCGCGACATGTGAAAAACCCCTCCCCCTTTTTTTTTTACAAAATACTCAATAACTCAAAAATAAAATTTTGAATCATCACCAAAAAGTATACAGATCTTAAGGTTAATATAACTAAGAAGCGTGTAAAGTTTTAAGCAATAATCATAAACTGTTTTTGAGATACGGCGTGACATGTGAAAAACCCATCCCCCTTTTTTAACAAAATACTCAATATCTCTAAAATAAAATTTTGAATCATCACCAAAAAGTATACAGATCTTAAGATTAATATAACTAAAAAGTGTGTAAAGTTTTAAGCAATAATCATAAATTGTTTTTGAGATACGGCGAGACATGTGAAATAAAACACACACCTGTTTTAGTTACTAAGTCCCGTAACTCAAAAAGTTTTAATATTATTTTCACCAAAAAGTATACAGATCGTTTGACCATCATAAGAAACAACTATGTTAAGTTTCATGAAATTTAGATAAGTCATTCTCAAGTTACGGTGCGACATGTTTACGCCGAACAGACAGACGGACAGACGGACGGACGCTGGACATTTGTATACCATAATACGTCCCTTCAAAAATTGACGGGCTTGTAAAAAGTTACCTGAGCTAACATCTGACAAATAAACAACATGGTTGGCGTGGTTACAGGATGTCTGAAATCTGAGGTAGGAAACAACACTGCTACCAGCTTTAACAACAGAAGCTGTAATCAAATCAAGATATTGTTTATATCTTAATAAGTGCTAGCATCTGTTTATATTTTATACAAATTGAATTCTGAGTAACAACATAGAGAATGTTAATCATTAAAATCAGGTTAACTTTAGACCTTATATTTTAACTATTAACTGATCAAGGAACAAACTGGCTAGATCAATGTCACCAATACCAGTAAAACAACTTATATGACTTTACCATACCATAAATCTTTTCATGAACAAATTTTGTATGTATCTATTTTTTCCATGGAAACTTGTTTTTAGCTAATTGAAGTAACCTGCAAACCGTTTCCCTGCACTATAATTTTAAATACACTTTTTCATTAACCAATAAGACAAGCTAAAGTTTAAATCATACTATATAAACAATAAAATTCAAACTTACAGTATCAAGACCAGGATACAATCCCCTACCAGCCTTTCTATCACAGATAGTATCATACTCTTCTTGTCTGTCTTTAATCTGATCCAGTACTGCAATGGCTGCTGGTACTGAGGACTGCTGTGTCAGGCCATACAGAACTGGTACCAGTTTGTCAGCCAAAGAGAGGCATGGAGGTTCCTGAAGAGTCAGGTCACCATAATATTGCACCAGAAATGAGAATAATGACTGAAATAGACAACCTATGATAACTGATCTGATTTATTTATGTAATATTTTTTACATTTCAAAATCATATGTAAAACAAAAACTTTTTATAGTTTTTACTCAATAAACTGCAAGTGTTTTTGTACAGAAGACATGAAAATTTATATTCTCAAATTGCAACTATCTTTTCTATCTTTTGTCAATCTAAAAATCTTATGTTGACTGAGGTTAATGTAATTTTCATGGACTAATGACCTGCTAACCTTCAAATAATAAACTGCTTCGCTGAGCGCAGCTGGATACGCCCGCAGAGGTCCAACCCTGAAAAGTTGGTGCAAAAATGGACACAATATTCAAGCTTGATACAGTTCTGAATTTGGATTGTAATTAAATATTTGACATATTATAGGTTTCTGAATAAATGTAGTCAAAGAACTCGAAATTGGTTATATGAATTGAATTTATATTCAATTAAAGATTTCTTGCTGTTGTGCATACACTGTGCTGTTGCGCAATACTTAGTAAATCTGTTGTCAGACTATAAACAAATAAAGTTCAATTAATTCTCAATGTCATATTAGAAATTTATGAAAATGTAAAGGGAGCTTACATCAATAGATATAAACAATTCACCAAAGTTTCATGAGAATTGCTGACAGCATTTTTGAGTTATTGTCCGAAAACTGGAAAATCCCCCCTTTTTTAATGAATAAAACCCCATAACTCAGAAATGTAAAATGTAAAATTTATAAAATTCTAAACGGAGCTTACATCAATAGATATAAACAATTCACCAAAGTTTCATAAGAACTGCTGAAAGCATTTTTGATTTTTTGTCTGAAAACTGGAAAATCCCCCTTTTTTTATGAATAAAACCCTGTAACTCAGAAACGTAAAATCTAAAATATATAAAAATCGAAAGGGAGCTCATGTCAATAGATATAAACAATTCACCACAATTTCTTGCAAGTTGGTGAAAGCATTCTTGAGTTATTGTCCGAAAACTGGAAAATCCCCCTTTTTTTAATGAATAAAACCCCATAACTCGGAAACGAAAAATCTAAAATTTATAAAAAACGAAAGGGAGCTCACGTCAATAGATATAAACAATTCACCAAAGTTTTATGCAAATTGGTTAAAGCGTTTTTTTGTTAATGTCCGACATGTTGACGACGGACGAACAGACGGACGGATGGACGGACGGATAGACGGACAGAGGTATACCATAATACGTCCCGTAAACAGGCGTATAAAAAGTAATTAATAGAAATATTATTATACATCTTCACACACAAGTACATAAAATTACAAAGAATCAGCTGAATGCATGAACATCCAACAGGTCATATTAAATGACAACCACATTCTCTTAATTTCGTTCAACTTAAATGTGTTACATATGAACAACCTACCTCAAGTTTCTGTTTGTTGCCTTCTGCAAGACTAGGATGATGACATTTTATTATTCTATCAATAATAATTAGTCTGTCACTTTCTGAGTGGGACTGTAGTAATTCTAGTAGATCTTCATAATTCTCTGGCGCTATCAATACAAAAACAAGAGTGCACATGCTGAAATGTCTCGCCTTCTTTACTAACCATTGATTTTATGTTGATAGTCCTAAATACAAAGCTTTACTACAAGTAACACATAAACTTAACATGATCCAAGAAAATGAGGTCAAGGTCAGATAAACCAAATGAGAAATACATGTACACCTTACATTCATTCAATAAACCAAACATAGTTGACCTATTGCTTATTGTTTCTAAGAAACAGTCTTAAACAAGAAAACTTAACATTGACCAATGAACCATGAAAATGAGGTCACGGTCAGATGAACCATACCAGACAGACATGTACACCTTACAATCAATTAAGGCATTAAATATAGTTGACCTATTGCTTATAGTATCTAAGAAACAAACTTAACCATGAAAACTTAACATTGACCAATGAACCATGAAAATGAGGTCAAGGTCAGATGATACCTGCCAGACAGACATATACACCTTACAATCCTTCCATACATCAAATATAGTTGATCTATTGTTTATAGTTGAAGAAAAACAGACCAAAACACAAAAACTTAACACTGAGAAATGAAACGTGAAAATGAGGTCAAGGTCAAAGAAAACCTGTGAGACTGACATGTACATCATAAAATATTTCCATTCACCATTTATAGTTGACCTATTGCATATTAGAAAAAAAGACCAAAACTCAAAAACTTAACTTTGACCACTGAACCATGAAAATGAGGTCAAGGTCAGATGACACCTACCAGTTGGACATGTACACCTTACAATCATTCCATATACCAAATATAGTAGACCTACTGCTTATAGTATCTGATATATGGACTTGACCACGAAAACTTAACCTTGTTCACTGATCCATGAAATGAGGTCGAGGTCAAATGAAAATTGTCTGACGGGCATGAGGACCTTGCAAGGTACGCACATACTAAATATAGTTATCCTATTACTCATAATAAGAAAGAAATTAACATTACAAAAAATGTTGACTTTTTTTTCAAGTAGTCACTGAACCATGAAAATGAGGTCAAGGACAATGGACATATGACAGACGGAAACTTCGTAACATAAGGCATCTATATACCAAGTATGAAGCATCCAGGTCTTCTAGCTTCTAAAATATAAAGCTTTTAAGAAGTTAGCTAACGCCTCCACCGGATCACTATCCCTATGCCGAGCTTTCTGTGACAAAAGTCGCAGGCTCGACAAAATTTAATGAATACAGCAAGAAGATTTTACTACAAGTTCAGCTTTAACTTAAAAACATGGCTCTCCATTAAAGAATTTATTATAATATTCATTTCTCTCAAGGTAGCTGGGATGTCTAAATGTACAACAATAGATTTTTCTCAAACTTCTGTAAAAGACTTCTGGGTCTATGTTCTTTCAAATTTCAAAATAAAAACTTGGGATTTTTTTGGATTTTTTTTACATTATCTTGAAACTTCAATAGATAGATAGAAACATTAAGAAGTAAAAATGCTCAGAAAAAGACACCTGTACTACCTTAAAAAGTTTAATTTGTTTTTATAGACAATAACTGTTTAGTGTCTTTAAATATCAGCTGTATTTGTATGAGGCTAAGAAACAGGAGTAATGCGAGCTTCAGCGAGCTATTATTCCTGTTTCGAGCCAAGTACTAATTTCAACAGTAAAAAGAAATAACAAAACATTGTCCGATTTAAGACAAAAGTGTTTGATTTGTCCTACGTTTCAGAATTTCGAACTGTCTGTGCATTCACTGATTATTGACATTGTTGCATGGTTGATTTTGTGTGTACACATTTACACATTCAAGTTTTGAACTGAAGATTGGCTCCGTAGAAAATGGAGTTAATCCTGCTGTTCATGTTTGTCTATGAGCAGAAAGTGGGTTGTGGATCGGAGAATGGAACATTCACAGACGGAGCAATATGTCATTGGAATGCGATTACAATACACATTCTGAGGTCACGAAAGTTCATACAACACTCGTCAACAGCAATACACAAAAATAGTCCAGCATTGGGCAGAGGTTTAAAGCGATATCTGTATAGTATACAAAAACATTAATCTTCCTGTTTTGCAACAACTTCATATCAGTGAAAAAGCAATTGTGATATTTCTGTATATAATATATTTGATATTGTAGTCATATCTAAACTTGAACACATGTTGAACTCAAAAACCTCATGGCAGTCAAAATCTTTGTCAGTTTTTTCTCTCCTGGCAATTTTCAAAATTCAGTTCAAGTTCATTAGTGTACTTTTTTTTAGCTTGTTCATGTCCTAAAGATAGCTGTAATATTGTCAACTGCATTTTAAGATTCACTTACCATTACAGAACAATTAAAAGGATAAAATAAATCAAAAAGTATAAAATGACAAAGTGAAGGCATTTTACAATTCTTGAAGATTTTAGATCTCATTTTCTTTAATTCAACTGATATATAAATATGTACCAGTGTAATAAAATATTTAATGAAACAGGGATTAGTTTATCTAAAGTAGAGTCCTAAGAATGCAAGAAAGTTAAGATCAAAATATTGATAAATTCTAACATTAGGTTTTGTCAGTTTTTATGGACTTCCCCTTTTTGTATTACCTTGGAGTCGGTATTTTTATTTTTGTAAATACTTTTTTATTACTGTTAACCATTGATCCAATACTGCTAACATGTGTATGAATAAGCATAGGTTAAAATATTAAATCCTTCTAGCAATATCATTATAACTTTCACCTTTAAATGTATATGGCAGCTCTCTTCTGGCTTCTTCCATTACTTTCTTCTTTTTCTGTAAAATAATTCCTAATATATAAATAACATTAAAGTTGAAGCTATTGATCTTTGTTTTGTGTAATCAATATTAAAATGCATTGTTGTTAATTGGCTTCACATTTTCATTAATTTTTTAGCCAAAAATCTAACACCATACAATAAAAGTGAAATCCAACAAAATTTGCACATATTTGGTGCAACATTTATTCATATTTTTATTTATATTTAAATCCAACAAATTTCACAAAAACCATATTAAATCAGTGAAAATCTTAATTTTATGAAGTTTGGTTTGACCAGGTAGGTAAATAATAAAGCTTAGGAAATCACCTCTTAAATGAGTTGTATCATTATTGAAAATGTGTTGTTTATGAAAAAATATTCTAAGTTTGTATACAAAAAATAAAGATATACTGTAATAAAAAACTAAAGATAAAATTATGAACCTTCAGATCTACTTTTGGTCTCTGTTTATCTTCTTCTTCTACATCAGATCCCTGATCTTCAGATTCTAAATCTCCATAACTATCATCACTTTCGTCTAAATAATCATCATACAACATTTTAAAAATGGGTTAAAGACTAAAATGGTAGGGTTGCATAGAATGTATCTTAAACAACGGAGAATGGTTTATAATGAACATTGAAATGGATGAAAATGTAAAACTGAAAAGTTTGGAAAAGTCTTTATACGACTCAACAATAGGAGGCGCACATTGTCTATATTTATATTTTGGAGAATATCCCAATAAATTGCTAAGGATAGGTAAAGTGAAACCCTGTTTACTTATTTTGAAATAGGGTTTACCTAAGGCCTTTAGTTTCAAAACAAACAAATGTATTTTTAATACCCTGGTTGCATTTAGGCTCATTCACATTTTCGAATATCTTATTCTACATGAATTATATATCAATATAACAAACCTCCATCTTCACTCTGTTCCTCCTCATCTTCCTCCTTTTCTACATCTTCTTCCTCACCATTCTCTTCTTCCTTCTCTTCATCTATTTCATCATCATCATTTTCCTCCCCTTCATCTTCACCAGAGCCTTGCTGTTCCTTATCATTGTCATCACCATCAGATGCTTCAATGGTTTCCTCCTTATAATCCAATGCAAAACTGTAAAACAAACTTATTATAGATATATCTTATATATTTAGACTTGGTTAGAGTTGAAGTAACATATGAAGTAATGTTTTCCATATCTTATTACCTAGGTTTATTTATATCACAGTCTGAAACTTGCAGTGAGGTGAGAGTTTTTGCTCTGTGTTGAAGGCCTCACAGTGACTTTGAGATGAAGAACAGCAATAAAAGATGTGTGAAAATGAATTTTGAAAAAATTAAATGACACGAGACACACAAAAAAGTTATTTTTGTCTTGAATTTAAGAATACGTTCATCAATGACTACATTAAAAACAAAATGTCTCAAAATTAACAAAATTAGACCAATAACAGAAAACTGTAAAACATATTCTAATGATGACAAATTTTTTCCTCAAACAACTTTGGTTCAAAATATCATGATCAAAATTAAATAAATAACAAACCCATCATTCAAGTCATCAGCTGATATGTGTGTAGACTTTTGTTCATCATCTTCCAATATGCCCTGCATTCTCTTCAATCTGTCAGACTGAAAACAAAGAGTTACATGTTCTCATAAGTTCTGTTGCTGATAATTAACATAGAATTTTTGTGATGAAAAAATCCAAATTGTGGAAAAAATATTTTAATGTAATGAGGCAAAAGTTTGTTATTATATATTCTCTGGAAGTATAATTCATCAACCCATTCATGTTTTGAATCTTAAAACAAAGATCACTGCCAACTGAAATATTTGTATTCATTCTCTTGTTCAAGTAATGTTGGTTTTGGTTTAATTAAATTTCTTATTTTGTAAGAGCCAGTGCCAAGTCATTCAGTCATTGTTACATATTATTGTCTAAATTCATTAGCACTTGTATACAAAAAAACACTAGCATCAATATAATTTATACAAGATGACAATAACGCACTCAAACTATTACAATTGTTTATTTGGTAGCTACCTCTTGTTTTTCCAGTCTTTCTTTCTCTTCTTTGGCTAACTCTTCTTCTGTTTTCAGCCTATCTGTTGGCTAATGATAAAACAATAATTAGTCAATTATGTAAAGTACAATCCTACCTGCCTTCAGAACAATGATTTTACCCATCTATTACATTATATTTCAAACTAATTGCATGAGATAACTAATCTATGCAAGAACCAAATTTGATTTACTTCTTTTTTGTGAGTTAAATCTGGTATACCATATATATGGTAAATAAATGAAAGACTCATTTTGTTGTGTTTAATACTTGTCTGCTCTATGGTCGTGTTGTTGTCTCTTTGACACATTCCCCATTTCCATTCTCAATTTTACATGTATAAATTACTTCTCTAAATTTATTGCTTATGCAATACATGACAGTGACAAAATTTAACAATAAGTGATCGCAAAGAAATAGAAAGCATTGAGATCGATGGATGCCATATCTTTAAGGCCCTGTTACTGGTAACATTGAGTGGATATTTCATAAACATAAACTTAAGGTCTGCAAGATTAAAACCAAGTTTGTGAGCCATCTTCAAGCTATATATTCCAACTTGTTAAATACAACCTTGTTAATTATAAATGTGTAACTAACAATCTTCTAGTCATGCTAGTGGTGAAAAATTGCAGATGTATCATCCCTGAACACAAAGAGAACTCAAGATATAGGGGGACACCATATTTAATAGATCTATAATTTTTTGACATGATTTTATAATATGAATCACTTGTGACATTGACAATTAAGCTAGAGATTCTAAATTTATATATATATATTTTAGTGTTGTGAACAATTACACAAATTATTACCATTACAGAGCTTGTAAAACTAAAAAATACAGAAAAATGTTTAGAAAAAAAAATAACCTGTGGTCTGAAACCTTAAACTGTTTGTTACCATGACTTTTAAGCTTAAGATTCTGTTCCATATTCAACCAGTAAATAACAAAGAAAATTTTGATCCAAAATATTGACCAATCCATTTCTAAAGTTAAACTCACCTTAGATTTCATTTCAAACTGTAATTCTCTGACAGCAATATCATAATCATCTTTCTTTGGTGTAACTGTGTCATCACCTTTTTTCTGTCAGAAAATATAATCAATGAATATAACAAATAGTTTAAAAAAAATCTGACATGGCAAAACATGACACTATTGTTTTCATTAAAACTATTGGTACAATGTACTATCTTACCTAATAGTTATTTAAAAAATGGGGTTTTAAGGCATTCAAAAGAAGTGAAACTGCGAGCTACCGCTCACTGATGATACCCCCAGCACAAATATAATAGTGTATAAATATGTAAGTGTTCGGTAAACAGAAAGTTGTTGAGTGCTGAATCTGAAAAAGCATCACATGGTATAGCTGACTTATATAAACCCTGAAACTAAATTTCAGAAATCCTTATGATGTAGTTCCTGAAAAAGATGCGACGAAAAATATTCATGGGACGGATGGACGGACAGACAGAGGTAAAACAGTTTACCCCCACTTTTTAAAGCATGGGTATAATTATTAATATACTTGTGGTTCCTGTTTGAAAGAATTTTGAAGCAAAAAACATAGTGTGGATTCATTTATTTTCTTGGATACCAATTTTCTTGGATTGAGGAAGACTTGAATTTTTCCTGGATATTTTAATTCCTGGTTTTGCCAAAGTATAAATACAAACCTAAAGAAAGTGTGTATTTTATTGAACATTTATATTAATGGTTTATCTGTACACACAAAAATTGGTATTCCACAAATAATAATGAATCCACAGTAAATAGAAAATAAATTCTAAGATTTCTTCTTGAAACATTTCCATAATTTCCAGTGTCAAAAAAATAGTGTCTTTCAACAGTCTCAAAACATTTCCATGATTTCAAGTGTCAAAAAAATAGTGTCTTTGAAACAAGTCTCAAAATATTTCCATGATTTCGAGTGTCAAAAAAATAGTGTCTTTCAACAGTCTCAAAAAATTTTCTTAAAAAGTGCTTAGTTTATTACCATGTCTATCTTCTTTGCTAAAATATATATATACAAAATGAAAGATAATTTACCTGTTGTGATAAGTCTTGTGTACAATAGTTATTAGAATAAAAAGGATTAAAGCATCCTTCATATGTGAAAAAAATTTATTACGATACAATGAATAATGGTTTTTTATTTGCATTTCATCAATTTCGTTTTGGGATTTTTTTTTTCTCAATTTGATAAAAAATACAGATTTCAAAATAAGATTAACTGTTCAGTATGCTGATAACATATAACTTTCATGTAAATCTAAGATCACACTTACCCTGCCTGCAGCCATGAGAAATCTAAGATTCTTCCATTCATCATCTAACTGCTGAGTAAGCTGAAGTGATTTCTCTTTTTCCATTTGTCTTTCATGCTGAAAAAAAAAGAAATAATTTTAACAAAACTTATCAGAGAAAACATTTAGAATGACAAGTCAAAATATAATATGTTAATGCATTACATAAGTAAACACTTTTCTTTCTTCTAAAATTAAGAGTTTCAGCAAATTTTATCCTGCAAATAATAAATTTTAATAAATTTCTAAGTCAGATAATACATTTGTATTTCCATTATAAAATCTATTGAGTACCTTTTCCTTTTTAGATTTTGTAATCAGTTCTTCCATTCTTTCCTTCCAAGATTTCTTATCTCCACCCAGTGATACATAATTACTGTTTTCCAGAAATCCTCCAAAATGTTCCTGGGATACTAGTTTACCTAAAAAAAATTAGTACATTTGTATAATATTGTATTATCTTCTCCCTCTCAGTTTCAAAAAGAGAAGTCACTTCTCCCTATGATTCTGAAGTAGTGTGAGCCCTGTGTATTAGAAAAAATATTAAAAAAATTCTCACAACTAATATTACCAGAATTTTTCAATTTGTTTTTAATTTTACAGTTATATTATATTTCTGCTTTGTTTATAATTAATGTACATGATGTATGGTCCACAAACTATGTAAAAAATAAATCTACAAGATACCACTGATAAGGTTACTGACTAGGGACAGGCACATGTTTCTTTTTTTATTGAAACCCTCTCCCTCTTTAAATCTTGATCGCTGAAAATAACAAAGGCACACAAAATACACTAGTGTACTTGTTATTTCTGCAAGTGGATACCAGTCAATATACTTTAATCATTGTCTGCCCCTCTCTCCTCCTTCAAGCAAGATGTGTTAACCAATCAAGATATCCATGTCATTCCTTCCACATCTATTCCAACAAACTTCTGATGGTATCATTTTTAATTTTAGATCATTTTCATCAGTATCACTATTATTGGCATTGATGCATTTTTATCTAGACAAAAGATATTCTCGAATTAATTAAACTGAAAACAATATTCTGTTATGTTCTAAACTCTCCCTACTATCACCTTTACATATTTGTACATGATAACATAACATGCCCATATGATATTATCCCTAATACCACTAAATAATATCAACTTTTACCTGTAAATGATAACTTAACATCCCCCATACCACTACATAATATCTTACCATCAATTCTTCCCTGGTCTTCATCATCTTCGTCACTTATTTCTGGATTATCAAACTTTTCTATTTCTGACAGAGACTGACCATAATGAGTCAGTTCTTCTTCATTATCGTTTAAACTGTACTTGTTAACTTTGTCACCTTTCTGAAGAAAAAAAAATATATTTCTCTGCTTTGTTTACAATTTAACTATTTTATTCAAGTAATCGGAAATGGATGTCATGTAACAAGCAAAGTATTGAAACTTGAAAGTATTTATTCTAGAATTTTTTGGAACTGAAAGCAAAGAAGAGAAAAACATTGCAATGCAACCTTACTTTTTTTAAAGTTGTAAATATTTGTCCACTTTGTCAGAACAAAACTTTTTACCAAAAAAATTAAAATTAAAATTGTTCATTCTTACCATTTATGTTTGTTGTTTTTGCAGATACAAATGACACCAGTACAAACGTAAAGTCACCACTTTACAAGTACAAATACTTCTATCAACGTGACACCAGTACAAACATAAAATCATCACTTTAAAAGTACAAATACTTCTATCAACATGACACCAGTACAAACATAAAATCACCACTTTACAAATACAAATACTTCTATCAACATGACACCAGTATAAACATAAAATCACCACTTTACAAGTACAAATACTTCTATCAACATGACACCAGTACAAACATAAAATCACCACTTTACAAGTACAAATACTTTTATCAACATGACACCAGTATAAACATAAAATCACCACTTTACAAGTACAAATACTTCTATCAACATGACACCAGTACAAACATAAAATCACCACTTTACAAGATCAAATACTTCTATCAACATGACACCAGTACAAACATAAACAACACCACTTTACAAGTAAAAATATTTCTATCAACATTCTTTAGTACAAACATAAAAAACACCACTTTACAAGTACAAATACTTCTATCAACATTCTTTAGATTTGTGAGTGTCTTTTAATCTATATAAAACTAAATAATTACTAAACTTTGTGGTGCCTGAAAAATACATGTTTACCTTCAATAAAAAACCTTGACAAGTTGTTGAACACACAGTATTTTAAAAGTGTTGTACATAATGATTGTTATTTATGAAAATAAAAGCTCTACAAAAATCATACTGCTCTTTCTAAGGCAAATCTTTTCATCATTTTGTCTTCAACACTAAGTGTAGCATCATGTTCACCAAATCTCTTGTCTACAAACTTATTGCTTTTAAGTCTCTGTCCATATTCTTGAAGCAATGTGTCCTTTCTCTGTAAAATATAAAATTAAACAAATATATAATTTTTCAAACTCTTTTTGAAATTTCTTTAATGACAGTTTTATTTCTTTCTTTTATATCAAAGACACTGGCATGAGTGAAGTACATTTTGCTCAATGATGTTTTTTGTTAAGTAAAACAATTTACATATAAAAATTGTTTGTAATACATGTACTGTAAATTCAGAAATTATTGTGTTTCTATTAATGAGAATAATGTGACTGGGTGAGTACCGCATTCTGATATCTGATACATATACGTATATATCTGTATGCAAATTTGCCTGCAATGGCATTAATTAATCTTGCATTTTTGTCTTTTCTTCAAAAATCGCACTAATAAATGCATGCAATAATTTATGATTTGACCATGTTGACAGTAAAAAAAATTTTTTTTTCATTGTTTCTGTAATTGTTTGCAGTAGTATAAAATGCTGACTGTTAAGGATAAAAACATAATCATACTGAAACTGGTTGTAAAATCTATTTGACTTAACACTTTTTACCTTTTTAATTGCTTTGGACCTAGATAGTCCAGGCATTCCTCTATCGTGTTTAGATATTTTACGTCCTAACACATCATGTTTTTGTCGATTTATTTTCACTTCAAATGGATTGATCTTCTTCTCTGATTCTTTCCTCTTGTTACGAACTTTATCTGCTACGTTTTTCTTTTTCTGTTTACCCATATTCTGAAATAAAAGTCATCTCATCTTAAGAAGGAAAATAAAAACATATAAGAATGTAGTGACAACTGTACTTAACTTAATAACATGAGTTAAATCTCCTCCAATATTTGTTTTGTTTGTCAGTTTGGAACTCAAAAGTATCAAAATTCTTATCATGCTTATTGCTTATTGGAGTTATTAACATCATCACTATTTTAATTCAACAAAGAAATGTTTCTCAACTGATTTTATACCAATGAATACATTTAAACTATTTATATAGATTCTACCACTACATCAAGTGTGATACGATATTTCTGCAAAAATCAATGTAAATAACAAGTTTTACTCCATTTATTACTAAATTTGTAGCTTAAAATATGATGTACGTGGTATAGACCATAACTTTTTTTTGCTCTTTGATGCTAACTATGCAGCTGTAGCAAAAAGGGGGTTTTAATGCTTGAAGGTCAAGGACATTCTTACTCTCTTGTACTGGTACTGGACCAACATCTTTAATCCCTATTGAGATTCTGAATCTGGAACATTTTCTAAGGTATCAGGTCGTTCTGGCCCCAAACCGATCAGGCCCTAAGTCAATTCGGCCTCAAGTCGATCCGGCCCAAGTCGATCCGGCCCACGACAATCCAGCCCCATAATAAAATAATGAATAATTTATATTAACTTCGGAGGATTTGGTGACATATTTGAATCAGGATAAATGGAATATGCAAAGAGTATTGATGATAAATGACAGCACGTAAATGAAGTATGCCTAATATTGGCATAACATTCAGACGATTTATTTTTATCGATACGACACGTACGAAAAGGAGTATGATTGGTACTGTTTTTGAAGAAGCATCAGCATATAAATATGAAGTTATTTTCCATGATAACTTGGAATATCATGGGGAAAACAGTTTTTATTAAATTCACACATAGAAGAGATAAACATGATAAATAGACACTTATAATCCAATGGAACATATAATTATGTAATCATCATAATGACTTGTTTAAATCAAATCATTAATCTATAATTGGTTTGTTTATTCAACAATCAGCTTGTACAGTTGTGTATGTAACTATTTGTTATTACACCAGTTGAAAGACTTGTTAAGATCACAGTCAATTGAAAAAATGCTAACTACTGCTGATTAATGTTGATGGTACTAAATTCTGTCAGAGACATATAATACAATATATGTCTCTGATTCTGTTATATATTTTTTTTATTATAATTATGCATACCCAATAGTCTTGAAAACTTGTAATTAAAACATAATCAACATAATAATTGTTTTATACTGCATAATCATCAGTATTCATTTAAGGTGATAAATTGATTTGAATTCAAATATTTCATTTCTATAACAAATATTGATATAGTTTTTAAAAAAATATTCAAATAAATGTCTCATCTTATGAAAATTAAATATTCAAATAATAGTCAAAGGCCAACTTTTTTACCGTCCACCTTTTGTAATATTATAAAATTCATAAACATTTATGTATTACAATTCATATATATATCTTTATTTTAATTCCTTATAAATATTTTTTATATTGGGGCCGGATCGACTTGGGCCGAAATGACTTGGGGCAGGATCGACATGCATGACATGAAAGCCTTTCCCAGCAGACATTTGACGTTGTATGAACATCAGTTCGACATCAGACCCTAATGTTGCGCCCACGTTAGATTTTGGTTGTATATGATATTTTTTAGACGTCAAAAACTGACGTCTACCCAACGTCTTGACATACGTCCGTTCAACGTCTGTACAACGTAGTTACAACATCAGTACAACGTTGGTACAACATCCGACCAACCAACAGGATGAACCTGAATAAGGATGTTCCACGTCTGTACAAAGTCAAATCAACGTCATAACAACCACCATTAGACCTCTTTAAATATCCTCAGATGTCTGTACAACGTCTAATCAACGTCCTAACAACCACCATTAAACCTCTTTAAATATCCTCAGATGTCTGCACAGCGTCTAACAACATCCTAACAACCACCATTAGACCTCTTTAAATATCCTCAGATATCTATACAACGTCTAATCAACGTCATAACAACCACTATTTAACCTCTTTAAATATCCTCAGATGTCTTCAGAGCTAATTAAAGACCAATGTAAATCCTTATTAACGTTCTTAAATTGGACAACTTAAGGTAATGAAACAATAATTCATACAAGTTGACGTCCTGAATAAGTGCTTCAACATCTTTAAAACCTCAGAAAACCATTCCTTCCAACAAAGGTTGGTAACCTTATAATTCATGTCTCCACAACTACTTTGCACATCAATCTGCTGTTGACCAGGGGTTCAAAAATGGTCGCATTGTCCGGGCTTGACCAGTAAATTATATTTTTGACTTGATATGCAGAGCCTGAAGTGGACATATAAGGTTTTGCTAAGTAAGTATAGGAGAAACCAACAAATATCAATTAGCTGAGTTCTAAAAAGCAGAACTATGAGCTTTGAACACTTGAAATATGTGTTGAAACAAAACAATAAATAATTGAATGAATCTACATATTTTAATGTGGTATTTTTAAAAACATCAATGTCTTATTTCTGCTCCATTTCTATTGATGTCTGCTGCTCCATCAGTTGATGTCCTAGCTTTCTTCTTCCGACCACTTGTCCCATTCTGCTAGATGGGTACTTCAGGTACCATTTCTAAAATAAAAAATGTATAATTTATGTAAAAACCAAACAGTTTAGTGTTAACAACATAATGTCATTCGGGCTACATTATCGATGTTTTTAGCAAATTTTGAGGCAAACAGTTAAACCCCTGACTTCAATAACAAATTGTTCTAGGTATAGTAAAAATATTCTTTATATCTTTTTTATATAAAGCAAGGGATCATACATTGCAAACACAGATCAATGATGGAAAATATAAAGTTTTTTTTTCAAATTATCTTGAAATATCACCGAGATCTTGACAGTCACTCATCTTGAGACACAATAATGCACCGCAAGCACCGAGATCTTTACAGTCACTCATCTTGGGAAACAATAATGCACCGCAAGCACCGAGATCTTTACAGTCACTCATCTTGAGAAACAATAATGCACCGCAAGCACCGAGATCTTTACAGTAACTCATCTTGGGAAACAATAATGCACCGCAAGCACCGAGATCTTTACAATCACTCATCTTGGGAAACAATAATGTACCGCAAGCATCGAGATCTTGACAGTCACTCATCTTGAGATACAATAATGCCCCACAAGCACCGAGATCTTGACAGTCACTCATCTTGAGAAACAATAATGCCCCACAAGCACCGAGATCTTGACAGTCATTCATCTTGGGAAACAATAATGCATCACAAGCACCGAGATCTTGACAATCACTCATCCTGGGAAACAATAATGCCCCACAAGCACCGAGATCTTGACAATCACTCATCTTGGGAAACAATAATGCATCACAAGCACCGAGATCTTGACAAACACTCATTTTGTATAATAAAACACCCATAAAAAATGTATCCTACATTGCCAGATAGACCCCTATAATTTTACTATAATTCAAAATAAATATTATTCATGTATAATTAATTATATTGATATATTTTATTTCATATTTAAATTCTTCATCAATAGATATTTTTGGCATGTTTGCTATACGCAAGAAGTAGTTACACATTGAAACTTTGTTTACATTCTTCTTCAAACTGTAATAAATTCCAGTCTTTTGTGATACTTTTTTTTATTTTACATATACATGTATATGGGTTATGTTTAGATACCAAAACTGTAGTAATATTTGCTTTTTCCTTGAATTTTATGTGCTGTAATAATTAAGTACGGTCAATTGATAAAACATCAGTATTCATGGTATGAAACACATCATCTATTTCGACATTATCATATAAACCACTTTGAAATTGGTCAGATTGTGTATTAATTTGCTATGGTCACACATGTTTCTTATGTGTATTACTTCACCGATAACATGTTGGAATACATGCTGTGAGTGTCAGCTAGAGTAGAAAAGAATTAATTTGTTTGTTTTAAATGTATTCCAAGGTCAAGAATATCATGTGTTGTAAATCGTTGACTTGTAATTGCATCAACATATATTAATAAGAACGAACTGTTATCGTTTGAATTTACATAGGTGAATTTAACTTCAATAAGGGGTTATAAATAATTATTTCAATACTTGCCAGACGAATAAATTCTTTAATTTCATCCGATGTTCAATGATACATTATTAATCCATCCTCTCTGTATCTGCAATGATAGAATTTTGGAGAAAGCATTACTATAAGTTGAAAAACTTGTATCTAATATCCATTTGTCCATTTTGAACAATAAAATATGTTTAAACTAATATTAGAATACTTTGCCACACGCTTTGGCTTTTTACTAAATCATTGTTCATAATTTTTTTAACACATGTTCCTTTACCCAATTTTCAATTTACAAGTCAAATATATCTTAAGGTCAACCTATAGTTGTTTGCTGAGGCTTCAATTATAAATTATATGTGATCCGAGATCTGATCTGCACAGATCACTGTACACTCATACTTGCGGTAACAGCGACTTATTACAGCTACAATACTGTTTACACTAAATTATCATATATCTACTATTAAAGCAAACAATAAATGAAAATTACACTTACTTTGCACTTCTTACAGCATCAGTTGTAGAAATTGTTGTTGTAATCAAATTGGCGCACATAAATTCGAAATGTCGGCCTCATACGCATGCGCCAATTGAAATCAAATCTGTTTCGTGTAATTGAAATATTTTACGGCGAAAATTATAAAACAGTTTATTCATTCACTTTAATCATATCAATTAGATATATTATCTACAGTAATTGTTGAATTTATTAAAAAAAACAAGTAAACCAATATAAATAAAAGGTTGCGTGCCTGCTGAGTATATATGTCCAGGTACGTGTTATTTCGATATTTTAGATTAATCTAGATGTCCGACCTACATTTGGAATCCGACGTTGTGTCGATGTTGTATAAGGTCGTGACCAAAAAACAAGGTTATATAGACGTCATTCTATAACGTCCAACAGACGTTTGCCAGTCGACATTGAACCGACGTTGACTTTAGGTCGCCGACTTTGCGACCTATTTTCAACCAAATATCAACGTCTGTACAACATCGGGTGCCTGCTGGGTTCTAATGGACCAATCTTGAGTTGTTTTTTTTATGAATGAGCTACAGCCTACAATGGTTGACCTGATGTTAATAATTACATTAGCATTGTGACTAAAAAAATGTATAAGAAAATGCATGTATTTGAAAGTTGTCTATTTGGGTGCCGATATGAATAGCAAGAAAATTGAGGATATTCCATGTAGTCTAGAATCCCAATACTGCAATAGCTGATTTGAATTATTAGACCAAAGCTACGAAAGGGTACATAGGTAATAATGTTAACAAATAAAAGTATTTTCTCTACTAAAGCATGCTTAAAGATGATAAGTATAATCCGTTTCTTTCTGTCTTTTCACCACAAACTATATTCAGGGGAGACAATCTAGTTACTAAGTTAGATTAAAGTATGTTATTGAAATGTGTCAATAAAATATTACTTCCAAATGATTGAAATTGAAGTAAAAAAAACAGCTAAGTATCTAGTAAATAAAACAAAAAGTTTACAGTGTATATGTGAATCTGCAATAAGTTTTAAACAACTAAACACAAATGACGTTTCCTAAGCACATGTGAATCCAATTTCAATGGTAAAAATCCGAAGTGTTCCGGAAAAATGTAAACAGGAAGTAGATTAATGTAATTTATGCAACATGTCGAAGCGAAATCCCACGGAAGGAAAACTGTTTTAAATTCCAATAAATAAAAAAAGATACGAGTGACATTAACAGTAAAAGTATGGCTTCTCCGAGAAGAGTAGTTCTGATAGCGTGTGGATCGTATAACCCCGTAACAAACATGCACTTGAGAATGTTTGGTGAGTGAACAAACATAAAAAAATATCCAACTGTTATGAAATCGAAAGTAACAATTTCTGTAAAAATATTAATTTGTAAGATAAAAGCAGCTAAACATTTAAAAAAAAAGGAAGGGATGGAACATGCCTTAAAATACAATATCCTCTGATAAATCCAACAATCTAGGCCTAGGGATCTCATTGACCTGCTTTAAAATCATATGTATGATGGCTCACCACCTGATGCAGGACGTCTTGGCCACACTGCCAGTTCTGCCACAGTTGTTTTGGCCATACTTTGTAAAGTTGTTTCGGCCAAGGTTTTCATTGTTATAAAGGGAGGAAATTATAATTGTTTCTAGAAACAAATGGAAAATACATTTTAATCATACATTTATATTCCTTGATAAAACTGTGTATCAATTGATGAATTTTATAAGAAAATTCGTAAAATGTTGATTATTGATAAAATAAAAATGAAGTTTTTTATATACAAAAAAGATATGATAGTTATTTTGAAAAGTGAAGAGGATTGTTGTTTTTTATCAGATAATGTACATATATGGCACTGGCTACGATTACCTGCAAAAAGTAACAATAAGAAATAATTATTGTTACTCCTGAGACTAATTGTTGAAGTGTATTTCCGGACAGAACTCTGATTTCATCAATACGTTCACTTTTGTCAATTAAAACAACTCCCTATTCTTAAGTATGAATAAGAATAACTCGGGCGGCAAGATGTCCAAATTGTGGCCACTGAAATGTTCATATCCTTTCAAAATTTTAATGATAAATGTCAACAATACCTAGATGCAAATATTGTACAGTTATATAGAAGAAGTTCTTGTAAGATAGGAGCACTGCCCAAATAAAAAAAAAAAGAGAGAAGAAACAAAGGTATATATAATTTATTCTGAATTCAAATATACATGCATTCATCATGTTCATGGTGGTGGCAGAAACTTTTATATTTGAAAATAACTCGATATGCAGGAATTGCCACCAAAATAAATAGCTAAAAGAATTCTAAATATTTATAAATGTGCTTTTAATTTTTATGCCCCTCTTAGGGTCATTATGTTTTTTGGTCTGTGCGTCAATTTGTTCGTTCGTTCGTCCGTCTGTCCCCCTTCAGGTTAAAGTTTTTGGTCAAGGTAGTTTTTGATGAAGTTGAAGTCCAATCAACTTGAAACTTAGTACATTTGTACATGTTCCCTATGATATGATCTTTTTAATTTTAAAGTCAAATTAGAGTTTTGACCCCAATTCACGGTCCACCGAACATAGAAAATGATAGTGTGGGTGGGGCATATGTGTACTATGGACACATTCTTGTTGATTGCTATGTTCAAGAAATAAATTTCTATTCATATAAAATTGTTCAAATGTATGTAAAACAATGTGTACTGGGCAATGACAGGACGACAGTACGCAGTATCCCGAAGCTACACACAAAAATGACATAATTTCCAAATGAAAAATTTTGCAGGTAAGAATAAAAAACGAAATTATTATTACCTGCAATTTCTGTATGAAATTGGATCCCTATCCAGAAATACATTTCTGAAATTAGCATCGGAAGTAAAAAATAATTATTTCTTATTGTTACTTTTTGTGAGTAATCGTAGCCAGTGCCTACATATAAATGTCTCTGTTCTTATCATAATAATTTGATATATATATATATATCTAAAGTATTATTTATGCTTTTGTCAAGTAATTGTTGAGAAAATACCAAACAAGATATTTGGTGCGATTGCCGATGAAACAACTTAATGCTCTGAACCTAGGTGACATATGTTTTCTTCAGTTTTCTCTATAATGTACATATGCACAAGCCATATATGTCTTTTAAAATTGTTTTCTTGGTTATCTCAATAATGCAAAGGTTTTACTAGTAAAAGTTCCATTGTGTGATTGCTATGGTATTGTCTAAGATAATATTTATTGATTTTTGTAACTAGTACTGAAAGCCAATCATATATATATATATATATCACAGTAGACTGATTAATTTCTTAAGCATTGTTAAGTGCTTTGTAAAAATACATCCATTGAAAATATCTTTTGATGTTTTTTGATTTTCTGTTATTTTTTGATACAAAAGATTAAGGCCATTTTCATAGCTAGGACAACTGAATAAGGACATTGTAACATAAGTTGTAGCAATTTGTTTCTTTCAATAAAATGTTGTGTAAAAAATAGGTGTTTCAGATATAATTGTGTTATACAGTATTTATGAACACTTTTACAGATAATATAAATGTCTTGTGTATTATAAAACTCCAATAAGCTTGTACATATTGTAGCCATGATAACTTACATGAATTGAATCCCATATTCACAAATTTGCATGATATGTAATTGTTGGCAATAGAACAATCAAATACTTGCATACATGTATATTGGAAACTTTTTCTAATAAAATTGAGAATGGAAATAGGGAATGTGTCAAAGAGACAACAACCCGACCGAAGAGCAGAAAACAGCTGAAGGCCACCAATGGGTCTTCAACACAGTGAGGAAATCCTGCATCTCTAATACATACTTAAATTATCTATTAATAACCTTCGTATAAAAATGTTTATATATTTTGCATCTTAGAGAACATTTTGTGAATTATATAAGAATGATTAAAAAATGTCCTAGAAATATTATGTAGTAATATGATATCTGAACATATTTATATTCAAATTAAAGATGCATACATTTGTATTTTCCAGAGCTAGCAAGAGATTCTTTGAATCGAACATCCAGATTTAAAGTGATAGGTGGAATAATATCCCCTGTTGGTGATCAGTATGAAAAGAAGGTAGAATAGTTTGTTATGTTTAGCAAAGTTAAAAGAATAGAATAGACCTCCAATAAACTAAAAATTAAACAGACTATTTTTATACGACTGCAAAAAATTTGCGTTTGTATATTGCTATCATGTTGTCGTCGTCTGAAGACATTTGGTTTCCGGACAATAACCTAAGTATAAGTGAATGGATCTCTATGAAATTGAAACACAAGGTTCAATAGCACAAAAGGAAAGTTGGGATTGATTTTGGGGGTTATGGCCCAAACCATTCAAGAATTGAGCAAAAAAAGTGGGAAAAAACAAGGTTTTTCTGGTTAATGGACATTACTTAAGTATTAGTCTATGGATCTCTATGAAATTGAAACACAAGGTTCCATACTACAAAGAGAAGGTTGGGGTTTGACTTTGTTGGTTATGGCTAAGACCGTTAAGGAATAAGTGGCAAAAAGGGAAGGTTGGGGTTTGACTTAGGGGGTTATGGCTCAAACCGTGCAGGAATAAGGGACAAAAAGGGGGGAGGGGGAAGAACAAGGTTTTTCTGGTTTCCGGATAAATACTTAAGTATTAGTAATTGTACCACAAGGTTCCATACCACACACAGGTAGGGCATCTTTTTTGTGGTTTTTGGCTTTAATTGTTAAGAAACTAGAGGCCAAATAGGGGCCCAAAACAAGACTTTTCTAATACTGGCTAAGCTGGTTCTAACATAAATTATTTCTGATCTATATAAAGAAACAGCAAATACTAATATGGCAGGAGATACACATCAAACAGGGTGTGTAAATTATTGTACGACCGCAAAAATTTTTTTAGGATCGTATAATGGTATGATGTCGTCGTAGTTGTCTGCGTCGTCGTCCAAAGACACATTGGTTTCCAGACAATAACTTTAGTTTAAGTGAATGGATCTCTATGATATTTGTTAAGAAGGTTCAATATCACAAAAGGAAGGTTGGGATTGATTTTGGGGATGATGGTCCTGACCGTTTAGGAATTAGGGGCCCAAAAAGGGGCCTAAAACAAGCATTTTTATATGACAAAAAAAAAATTTTGCAGTCGTATATTGGTATGACGTTGGGACGTTAGTGTTGTCGTTGTCCAAAGACACATTGGTTTTCGCACTCTAACTTAAGTTTAAGTGAATGGATCTCTATGAAATTTTACCAAGGAAGGTTGGGATTGATTTTGAGGGTTATGGTACCAACAGTTAAGGAATAAGGGGCCAAAAATAAGCATTTTTATTGTAACTTCCAGACATAACTTGTGTGTTAGTGTATGGATCTCTCTGACATTGTACCACAAGGTTCCATATCACAAAAGGAATGCTGGGATTGATTTTGGGGGTAATTGCCTCAAAATTTTAGGAATTAGGGGCCAAAAAAGGGGCAAAAAACAAGCATTTTTCTAGTTTCATGACAATAACTTGTGTGTAAGTGTATGGATCTTTCTGAAATTTTACTACAAGGTTCCATATCACAAAGGGAAAGCTGGAATTGAGTTTGGGGGTAATTGCCAAAACGTTTAGGAATTGGGGGCCAAAAAGGGGCAAAAAAACACATTTTTCTAGTTTCGGGACAATAACTTGTGTTCAAGTGTATGGATCTCTCTGAAATTGTACTGCAAGGTACCATACCACAAAGGGAAGGCTGGGATTGATGATGGGGGTAATTGCCTCAAAATTTTAGGAATTAGGGGCCAAAAAGGGGCAAAAAACAAGCATTTTTCTAGTTTCAGGACAATTACTTGTGTGTAAGTGTATGGATCTTTCTGAAATTGTACTACAAGGTTCCATATCTCAAAGGGAAAGCTGGGTTTGAGTTTGGGGGTAATTGCCCTAAACGTTTAGGAATTTGGGGCAAAAAAGGGGCCAAAAAACACATTTTTCTAGTTTCCAGACAATAACTTGTGTTCAAGTGTATGGATCTCTCTGAAATTGTACTGCAAGGTACCATACTACAAAGGGAAGGCTGGGATTGAGTTTGGGGGTGATGAATCATAAGGGGGTTCAAAAAATTTGGGAGGGGGATTTTTTTTTTTCCTTTTTTTTCTTTTTTTCCTTTTTTTTTTCTTTTAAAATTTTCCATTTTAAGTTGGTTATTTCTGATTTATATTTAAAAGCAAATGATAATGATATGGTAGGAGATACACACCAAACATGATGTGTTTAAATTATTATATAATAAGTGTTGTGCAATAGCAAGAAATTTTCAATTGCACAGTATTGCACAATAGGAAGAAATCTTCAATTGCACAGTATTGCGCAATAGCAAGAAATCTTCAATTGCACAGTATTGCGCAATAGCAAGAAATATCAAATAGCACAATATTGCGCAATAGCAAGAAATTGTCAATTGTACAGTATTGCGCAATAGCAAGAAATATTTAATTGCACAGTATTGTGCAAGAGAAGATACTTCGTATAAATTGATTATTTCTTGACCAATTTCAATGGGGTTTTATTCTTGAATTCTTGGGGTTTTTTAATATGCTGAATCATACCGTGTATTCAGTTTTTGGATTTTGGGCCCCGTTTTTTTAAATTGGTCCACATTGAGGTCCAAAGGGTCCAAAATTAAACTTTGTTTGATTTCATCAAAAATTGAATTATTGGGGTTCTTTGATATTCCGAATCTAACCGTGTATTTAGATTCTTAATTTTTGGTTCCGTTTTCAAATTGGTCTACATTAAGGTCCAAAGGGTCCAAAATTAAACTTAGTTTGATTTTAACAAAAATTGAATTCTTAGGGTTCTTTGATATGCTGAATCTAAACATGTATTTAGATTTTTGATTATGAGCCCAGTTTTCAAGTTGGTCCAAATCGGGGTCCAAAATTAAACTTTGTTTGATTTCAACAAAAATTGAATATATGGGGTTCTTTGATATGCTGAATCTAACCATGTATTTAGATTTTTGATTTTTGGGCCCCGTTGTCAACTTTGTCCACATTGAGGTCAAAAGGGTCCAAAATTAAACTTTGTTTGATTTCATCAAAAATTGAATTCTTGGGGTTCTTTGATATGCTGAATCTAACCATGTATTTAGATTTTGGATATTGGACCATAATAGGTGAATGTCCAATTTAAAATTTTTAAGTTCTTAGACCACATTCATTCTGTGTCAGAAACTTATGCTGTGTCAAATATTTAATCACAATCCAAATGCAAAGCTGTATCAAGCTTGAATGTTGTGTCCATACTTGCCCAAACTGTTCAGCGTTCGACCTCTGCGGTCGTATCAAGCTGCGCCCTGCGGAGTATTTTATTCTAGTTTCATGACAATAACTTGTGTGTAAGTCTATGGATCTTCTGAAATTGAACTACAAGGTTCCTTATCACAAAGGGAAAGCTGGAATTAAGTTTGGGGGTAATTGCCCAAAACGTTTAGGAATAAGGGACCAAAAAGGGGCCAAAAATAAGCATTTTTTCTAGTTTCCAGACAATAACTTGTGTTCAAGTGTATGGATCTCTCTAAAATTGTACTGCAAGGTACCATACCACAAAGAGAATGCTGGAATTGATTTTGGGGGTAATTGCCTAAAAATTTTAGGAATTTGGGACCAAAATGGGGCAAAGAACAAGCATTTTTCTAGTTTCAGGACAATAACTTGTGTGTAAGTGTATGGATCTTTATGAAATTGTACTACATGGTTCCATATCACAAAGGGAAAGCTGGGTTTGAGTTTGGGGGTAATTGCCCTAAATGTTTAGGAATTTGGGGCAAAAAAGGGGCCAAAAAACAAGCATTTTTCTAGTTTCCAGACAATAACTTGTGTTCAAGTGTATGGATCTCTCTGATAATTTCGAATTTTTGAAAAGTTTCAAGAAGAAATCTTCAATTGCACAGTATTGCGCAATGGATTTATAAGATCTTTGACCACATTTTATTTTGTGTCAGAAACCTATATTATGTCAAAAATTTGATCACAATCCAAATTCAGACAGTATCAAGCTTGAAGATTGTGTCCAAATTTGCCCCAACTGTTCAGGGTTCGACCTCTGCTGTCGTATCAGGCTGCACTCAGCGAAGCATTTTATTATATTTAGTTTGTAAACAGATTTACTAAGTAAGATCTTTTGAACATGTGAAAATATAGAATTTGGTTGGAGTATACCTTTATTTACACTGTACTTCAATGTGACCTAAATTTCCATGAAACAATATAAAAAAACAGCATTTACGGCTAACCATGTGGACTTTGATAAGGCAACTACCAAGAGTAGTAAAAGATTTAAATGTTATATGGACATAATATTTACCTGTGCAACATAGAAAGGTACATCTGTGTATTGACAATGCTTGTTTTCTATGAGTTCCTAATCTAATAATGTTTATTATCTGTATAGGATTTACAGCCAGCTAAACACAGGTGTAACATGTTGCGAGAATCTTTGACGTCCAGTGATTGGATAAGGTAATTATAAAATAGAAAGCACACATTATGTTAATACACATAGTGAGAAATAAATAGAACATTTTTTTTTATAATTATAATGGTAATATATGAGGAAAAATTAGCTATTTGTGACATATGTGTACAGAATTAATAATTATTGAAGGATGTTTTATTAAAAACAACTATATTTTGCATAAATATAAGTTAAATACATGCTTTCACTTCTACTATTAGCTGGTTTTATCTATAAAAACAGTCCCCAGATGTGATTTAGTGTGTATATACCCCTAGAACTGACTACTGGCCATAAAATTATGGGTACATGAAACTAATGTCATGGTTTACTGCAATCACTGGGTCTTATGAAAATGTTTATTATAAGGTTCACTCTAAAATACAAAGTACATGTATCTTGGAATTATGTAATTGATGCATTAATAGGGGTAGAACAGCCTTTAAAAAATATGTAGGTCAATTTCATGCTTCATGGTTTAGGTTTTAAATTTAAGTAATTAAAAAGGAAAGTATGTATTTGAATGCATATGTTGAATGAAGTTTGTTTGCAAATCTCATCAAAGGAGCTGGTAGCCCCAGTGTTCTTTCTATATTCAAACTGGGCTTTAATCTTTAGTTTCACTTCCACAACATGTTTTACTGTTATCAGTGATTGCTAATTTACATTGACATGTACAATAGTGAAGACCATAACTAAATTTTAAAAGTAAAAAATAAACAGGCAAGGTTAGAAAAAATTAAATAACATGTAACAAGAAATTTCACACAGAAAGGCTTATTTGAACATGTAAAAATCTTTCCTATTTATAAAATTGTCTGTTACAGAATGGATACGTGGGAATGTGAGCAGCCATCTTGGTCAAGAACAGCTTTGGTTTTGAGACACCACCAGGCTATTTTAGATGGTGCAGCAACAAACAATACAAATAATCCTGCTCCATCAAAGAGAAGACGGAGAGAAGTTAATAGAGATTACATCAATGAAGGTTAGTACTGCTCCATCAAAGAGAAGACGGAGAGAAGTTAATAGAGATAACATCAATGAAGGTTAGTACTGCTCCATCTAAGAGAAGACGGAGAGAAGTTAATAGAGATTACATCAATGAAGGTTAGTACTGCTCCATCTAAGAGAAGACGGAGAGAAGTTAATAGAGATTACATCAATGAAGGTTAGTACTGCTCCATCAAAGAGAAGACGGAGAGAAGTTAATAGAGATTACATCAATGAAGGTTAGTACTGCTTCATCAAAGAGAAGACGGAGAGAAGTTAATAGAGATTACATCAATGAAGGTTAGTACTGCTTCATCAAAGAGAAGACGGAGAGAAGTTAATAGAGATTACATCAATGAAGGTTAGTACTGCTCCATCAAAGAGAAGACGGAGAGAAGTTAATAGAGATTACATCAATGAAGGTTAGTACTGCTTCATCAAAGAGAAGACGGAGAGAAGTTAATAGAGATTACATCAATGAAGGTTAGTACTGCTTCATCAAAGAGAAGACGGAGAGAAGTTAATAGAGATTACATCAATGAAGGTTAGTACTGCTTCATCAAAGAGAAGACGGAGAGAAGTTAATAGAGATTACATCAATGAAGGTTAGTACTGCTTCATCAAAGAGAAGACGGAGAGAAGTTAATAGAGATTACATCAATGAAGGTTAGTACTGCTCCATCTGAGAGAAGACGGAGAGAAGTTAATAGAGATTACATCAATGAAGGTTAGTACTGCTCCATCAAAGAGAAGACGGAGAGAAGTTAATAGAGATTACATCAATGAAGGTTAGTACTGCTCCATCAAAGAGAAGACGGAGAGAAGTTAATAGAGATTACATCAATGAAGGTTAGTACTGCTCCATCAAAGAGAAGACGGAGAGAAGTTAATAGAGATTACATCAATGAAGGTTAGTACTGCTTCATCTAAGAGAAGACGGAGAGAAGTTAATAGAGATTACATCAATGAAGGTTAGTACTGCTTCATCAAAGAGGAGACGGAGAGAAGTTAATAGAGATTACATCAATGAAGGTTAGTACTGCTTCATCAAAGAGAAGACGGAGAGAAGTTAATAGAGATTACATCAATGAAGGTTAGTACTGCTTCATCTAAGAGAAGACGGAGAGAAGTTAATAGAGATTACATCAATGAAGGTTAGTACTGTTCCATCAAAGAGAAGACGGAGAGAAGTAAATAGAGATTACATCAATGAAGGTTAGTACTGCTCCATCAAAGAGAAGACGGAGAGAAGTTAATAGAGATTACATCAATGAAGGTTAGTACTGCTCCATCAAAGAGAAGACGGAGAAGTTAATAGAGATTACATCAATGAAGGTTAGTACTGCTCCATCAAAGAGTAGACGGAGAGAAGTTAATAGAGATTACATCAATGAAGGTTAGTACTGCTCCATCAAAGAGAATACAGTGTATACACAAATAATAACAATATATAATATATAAATCTATTGATATTATCTTAACAATACATCTTTTTATTAGGAAGCAATTTTTTTTTTAAATATACAAATATAAGATAAAGAGTAAAGCAGTCTGAACACCGGAGAGAGAGAGAAAGAGAGTGAGAGAAAATAGTGTGGTGAGTTTTCAATACAATTCATCTAGACATTGAATTCTATTTTAGCATAGTAAATACAGCATTTTCATTTATAACATGTATAATATTAAATTTAAAGTGTATACATTTTTGTACTTAACTAAGTAATCTATTAAAAATGTTCCATTCTCTGTGAAACTGATGTTCACATTTGCTTTTCATAGCAATATTTTTGTCAATTGCATACACATATTTCATCTTCTCTTTTACTGAGTTTATTGACAGTTTTTTTTTAAAACATCTGGTATTATAAACATATTGCTTTATGGTAAGAAAAAGAGTATTTTCTGCATTGCCTTTTGATATTTTTGCAATGTTACCAAACAAAAAAACTTCTTTTGTAAAAAATACACTAACTCCATTGGTCAGAAACCAATTTTCAATCTGTTCTAATAATATCTGTGTATGTTCACAATCCCAAAATAAATGTTCTAATGTTTCAATTTCTCTATTACAAAATGTACAATTTGGATTATCATAAATCTTAATTTTATGAAGAAATTTGTTTGTAGCTAAGATTCGATGATTGAATCTATACTGCAGCCACTGTAACTTAGTATTATTTGTGACAACAAATGGCATTTTATAAATTTTTTTCCAATGATTTTGATCAAAGCCAAAAATTTCAGTCCATCTTAACTGACTAGTGGGAACACTTTTATTTTTATTTAAAACAATATACATATCTTTAGATCCTTTTGAACTTTTAACAAGTCTTTTAATAGCAGATGGAATTAAAGGTAGTTCTAATTTGTGATTTTTTCCCACAAATGATTTTGATGCTTGATGTATAGCAGATATAATACTATTATATCTCATGAAATTCACATTTATCTGATACATTTCTTCTAATTCTTGATGAGAGAAAAAAGTCCCATCTTCATTTACAATATCATTTATAAATCTTATACCATTTTCAAACCAATCTTTATAAAAAATAGGTTTATTTGCTACCTTTATATTATTGTTAAGCCAGATTGGACTAGCAAGAAAGCATTCCCAACTGTCATATTCATCTTTTTCTCTGAGAAGTTGCCATGCTTTCAGAACATCTTGCCAAAATTTATTTTTTATATTTTGTTGTAATTTTTGTATATAAACACTTCCACAACCATAAAATTTTTCAAGTTCTACATGAACATTTGACAAAAAAACATTCTGCCATTTGTTATCTGTTTTAAATAATCTCCTTATCCATGTACACTTCAGTGCTAAAATAAATGCACTAAGATTTATCATTTTGAGTCCACCATCTTCAATATCATTTTGTAAAACATCTCTCTTTATTCTATCAATTGGTGAACTCCATATAAAATTGTACATAAGTTCAATAACATTTTTTAAAATATCATCACTTGGATTTGGTAAGGATATAAACAAATGATTTAAAATAGGCAATATCAATGTCTTTACAACAGTAATTCTACCAATAACAGTAAGATTTCGTTTTGACCATTGTTTGATTACACATTTTATTTGTACAATTTTTTCATCATAATTAATTTTTACAATTCTATCAAGATTACCATCAAAGCTTATACCTAATAACTTAAAACATGTTTCTCCCCATGTAAGGTTTCTATTTTGGCATAATACCTCATTACTATACTTTTTATTTCCTATCCAAATAACTTGTGTTTTAGAAAAATTAATATTTAAACCAGATATATTTCCAAACCAATCTAATTCATTTAATGCTTCATTCAAAGATTCTTCTTTACCATCTAAAATAAGAGATGTGTCATCAGCAAATTGTGAAAGTTTGTGCTCAGCTTGAGCAACTGTAATGCCATTTATTTTATCATTATTTCGTATTTTTAGTGCTAATATTTCAGCACAGAGAATAAAAATATAAGGCGACAAGGGATCACCTTGTCTACAGCCTCGTTCTATAGAAAAAAATTCTGATAGATGTCCTCCCTGATTAACAGCTGATTTAATATTGTTATAAAAAACTTTAACCCAATTAATTATTGATTCTCCAAAATTGAACAACTTCAAGACACTGGTTAAAAATTCCCAAGAAATTGAATCAAATGCCTTTTCGAAATCTATGAGCAATAAAAGTCCTGGAATGTCTTTTTCCTCAGTAAATTGCATAATATCATAAATTAAACGAAGATTTTCTCCAATATATCTCCCACTAATAAATCCAGTTTGATCGAAATCTATCAGTTTATCTAAAACTGTTTTAAAGCGTTTTGCTATAACTCCAGAGCCAATTTTATAAACTGTATTTAATAAAGATATAGGTCGCCAATTTTTTAAGAAATGTCTAGGTTTATTTCCTTTCGGCAGGCATGTAATTATTCCTTGTTTTTGCGTAACAGATAGTTCACCAATCTCAGTACTGTAGTTCAAGGAGTCTACAACAAAAATTTTTAAATCTTTCCAAAAAAATTTAAAGAACTCTGTGGAGAAACCATCAGATCCTGGTGTTTTATTATTTTTCATATTTTTCAATATCAAACCAGCTTCTTCAATTGTTATTTTACCTTCAAGATTATTTTTCTCATCATCAGTTAATTTTTTAAACTTTATATCTTTCAATCCTTCCTCGAGTTTACTAAATTTATCTCCCTTTGACTGATCTTTATTCTTATATAAATTTTCATAAAAAGATTTCACTTCTTTCAAAATATCTTTTTGTTTTGAAATAACATCTCCATTTTCTTTTTCTACTTTTGGTATTATCTTATTTGTAAAATTTTTTGATTCTAGCCCACAAAAATAGCTAGTAGGTTTTTCACCCTCTTCTACCCATTGTATTCTTGATCGAATTATTTTCCCTTTAATTTTTTCTTTTCTTATATTTTCTAATTCATATTTTTTATTTTCCAAAATCTTTATTGAACCTTCATCTACCTTTTCTTCCAAAATTAGGATTTCATTTCTAATATCTTTCTCTTGTTTTTCTTTTACTTTTTTCTTATAACTTGAATAAGATATAGTTTTGCCTCTAATTTCCATCAACATTGTCTCAAGAAATAAGTGACTGTTAATATTAAAATGGAGATCTTCATTATTTATGTCTTCAATTCTATCTATATCATAAACAGGTGTTACATATTGTTTTTTAACTTCTACTATTTTTTCCTTAACAATCTTTATATATTCTGGATCATACAATAATGAATTATTAAATTTCCACAATCCTCTACCTCGATCAAATGGATTAAATTCTAGATTTAATATAACCATAGAATGATCAGAGCGATAGCTAGGCTCAATATTACAATTATTCAAACAGCATAGTAAATTTTCAGACAAAAGAAAAAAATCTAGCCTTGCTTGTTTAAAGGGGGTTCTTTTTCTCCATGTGAAACGTTTCAAATCTGGGTAAAGTTCTCGGAAAGGGTCAATGAGACATCTTTCCTCAATGATTTCTAAAACTTTTCCCCGAGCATTTGGGTTATTTACATGTAAATAGTTAAAATAATCTATATCAGGGTTGAGAACAAGATTAAAATCACCACATATCATATAGCTATCATTACCAAAATCATCTATAATTGACATAATTTGATCATAAAAAATTGGATTATCTATATTTGGTCCATAAATAGTTACAAGTGTAAAATGTAAAGTATCAACAACTAAGTCTAATACTAAATAATTGCCACCAACATCTTTTTTTTCTTTTAGGACCTTAAACTCAAAGTTGTTATTAAACATAACTGCTACACCTCTTGAATTTGAACTATATGATGAAAAAAAACTATCATATCCCCACATAGCTCTTATATTATTTTCATTTTCACATAAGAAATGAGTATCTTGTAAACAGTAAATATTATAATTCTTTGTTCTTAAATAGTTAAAAACATCTCTTCTTTTAACTTTATCTCCCAAACCTTGGCAATTAACAGTTAATAACTTCAGGGCACACATGATATGATGTCGATAAATACACTAGCACATAACATGACCGTAAAAAATTGTAATAGTAATATCTGATTATTCTCCATATGTATAAAAAATACTAAAGAAAAACATTTCACCAACATATAGAAGCATAAAAAATGATAAGTAGGAAACTCACCATAAACTAAACCAAAACAAAATGTAATGGAATGATATTGCAGAAATGCAATAATTAATTAAAAGAATAAAGGACTGGAAAGAAAAAGATAGAGATAAAAACAAAAATTTAGCATCAAGATGGCAGACATTTTTTATTAAATTAATGTCAAAACAATAGTTTTTTGCAGTATAATTGTTCTTTCAATTTTATATATCCTGTATATGACTTATCAGTTATGACATAGTCAACTATTTTACAAAGTGGAGACAACTTTTGTAGTATTAAGATTTGTCCCATGAAAATAAGAAAAACACTTTTAAAAAAAAAAATTAAAATTCATCAAGACATAATGTACATGTAACAATGAAAGTCATATACTAAGTTAACTACTTATTTCCTTTGTCTCAATCTAAGAAAAATGTCATCAAAAATATTGAACTTCAGCTGTAGACCATCAGATATCCTTCCATATACACCACAGTTGAAGTACCATACGTCGCTGAACCATTCAGTCTCATTTAGTCTTTTCATCAATTCAATGTTTCTTTTGGAAATGTCATCATAAAATCTTACATGGTCTTGTAAATTCTTCTTTTCTCGCATCACTCTTCGTTTAACATCGCTACTAAATAATCTCACAATTAGAGGCTTTGGTCCTAATTTGTCAGATGGAATTCTATGGATGGCGAAAACATCTCTTTCCTCAAGTTCTACATTCATGTCCCTTTTCACTTTACTTATAAAGTCCGCACGCAGATCTTGTCGCTCTCGCCATGGAAAGTTTATAACTCTTATGTTGTTTTTGCGAGAATATTGTTCATTATAGTTGCTGCTGGTAATCGCTTCTCTTGTCAGTCTTTCATTTTGGTGTAATTCTTTCTTTGTTGCAGATAGGCTTTTCATAGCTACCTCAGCTTTCTCCCTCAAGTTCTCATTTTCAATTGATAATGCATCTATTTTCTCTTGCATTTCCCCTTTAACTTCTGATACTTTTTCATCAATTTTTGTCTCTAATGATGAAGTAAATTCTTTAAATAAATTCTTCACAATAGATGTTACAATGACTTCCAGATCACTTGACTTAACAAGATCTTTTGTTGCATTTTCAAGGTCTATCTTTTTTAATCCACCCTTAAGGTTTTGTTTAATTTCATCTAAGTCCCTTTGTATACTAATTATACCAGTCAGATCAACACTTGTATTTGATTCATTTGACACTTCAGAGTGAGTTCTTTTTGGTTGTTTATTAGGTTTTTCTGTTTTTTCTTTGTCAACTTTATCTACTTTGGCAGCTAGTAAAGTCTGAACAGTGTTTCCACATTTTCCACTTTTATTCACAGATCTGTTACTTGTAAGGCTATTGCCTCCAGGCATGTTGTATTAAATCCTTTGTGATCAAGTAAATATAATCAATAAATAGGTGAACACTTAAATCCAAATAATGGTTTTCTGTAAATATCACAAAAGTTCCACCAAATTTTTCTCATAAGTTGGCATCCAATGATTCAGCAAATTGTTATCTATCAGTCTATCCACTTTTTATCATGCAACAATTCATATAAAACACATAAAACTGCAAAAAACTGGGAGCTGACTTTTCACAGTGTTTTCAGCTCGGCAGCCATCTTAATTCTTCTTAAATTTACAAATTAGTAGTGTTGGGGAATGTTGGCGTCACTTCTATCAAACAGGCCCTTTAACAATCTCAGAGTAGAATGATCTTGTTACTATTGTATAGCGTTACGAGAACTATATGCTACTCTCCCTAGTCTGCTACAACGGAGTCTATCCAAGGTCTATGACTGAAACATCCTCCCAGCTGCATCTTATTTCAATTCTTTAAAGTAACTTTGCCCCCATGTATAATTATAGACGAGGTTCTTACCACACTCTTTGGTAACTACAAAGATGGATATCTTACTGTACACATTGCTTACTCTTCAAGGTCATTGCTCAATTTTTGGGTTCCTTATAGATGAATGCAACTGGCCGATTCTTTTATATTGTTGTATATACTATACAGCCTAGGTTTTCTGTAGGTCTTCTTTAAGTTTCTTTGGTTTAACAATTCATCAAAATGAGAATGTTGTGGATAGTCTATTAAATTCTTTTTGTCCTGACTGTATATACTCTGAGTCTAGCATTGTTGAAAAATCTATATAATGGCGTATAGTGTCTGGTTTTCCTATCTAATACCAATTTAGATGACTTTAAGTTCCTAGAATCCAAGAACTTAAACTCGTCATGAAACTTTAAACTTTTTCATGTCTTCAAAAATTTTAAGGATAGTACTGCTTCATCAAAGAGAAGACGGAGAGAAGTTAATAGAGATTACATCAATGAAGGTTAGTACTGCTCCATCAAAGAGAAGACGGAGAGAAGTTAATAGAGATTACATCAATGAAGGTTAGTACTGCTTCATCAAAGAGAAGACGGAGAGAAGTTAATAGAGATTACATCAATGAAGGTTAGTACTGCTTCATCAAAGAGAAGACGGAGAGAAGTTAATAGAGATTACATCAGTGAAGGTTAGTACTGCTCCATCAAAGAGAAGACGGAGAGAAGTTAATAGAGATTACATCAATGAAGGTTAGTACTGCTCCATCAAAGAGTAGACGGAGAAGTTAATAGAGATAACATCAATGAAGGTTAGTACTGCTCCATCTAAGAGAAGATGGAGAGAAGTTAATAGAGATTACATCAATGAAGGTTAGTACTGCTCCATCTAAGAGAAGACGGATAGAAGTTAATAGAGATTACATCAATGAAGGTTAGTACTACTCCATCAAAGAGAAGACGGAGAGAAGTTAATAGAGATTACATCAATGAAGGTTAGTACTGCTCCATCAAAGAGAAGACGGAGAGAAGTTAATAGAGATTACATCAATGAAGGTTAGTACTGCTTCATCAAAGAGTAGACGGAGAGAAGTTAATAGAGATTACATCAATGAAGGTTAGTACTACTCCATCAAAGAGAAGACGGAGAAGTTAATAGAGATAACATCAATGAAGGTTAGTACTGCTCCATCTAAGAGAAGACGGAGAGAAGTTAATAGAGATTACATCAATGAAGGTTAGTACTGCTCCATCAAAGAGAAGACGGAGAGAAGTTAATAGAGATTACATCAATGAAGGTTAGTACTGCTCCATCAAAGAGTAGACGGAGAAGTTAATAGAGATAACATCAATGAAGGTTAGTACTGCTCCATCTAAGAGAAGACGGAGAGAAGTTAATAGAGATTACATCAATGAAGGTTAGTACTGCTCCATCTAAGAGAAGACGGAGAGAAGTTAATAGAGATTACATCAATGAAGGTTAGTACTACTCCATCAAAGAGAAGACGGAGAGAAGTTAATAGAGATTACATCAATGAAGGTTAGTACTGCTCCATCAAAGAGAAGACAGAGAGAAGTTAATAGAGATTACATCAATGAAGGTTAGTACTGCTTCATCAAAGAGTAGACGGAGAGAAGTTAATAGAGATTACATCAATGAAGGTTAGTACTACTCCATCAAAGAGAAGACGGAGAGAAGTCAATAGAGATTACATCAATGAAGGTTAGTACTGCTTCATCAAAGAGAAGACGGAGAGAAGTTAATAGAGATTACATCAATGAAGGTAAGTACTGCTTCATCTAAGAGAAGACGGAGAGAAGTTAATAGAGATAACATCAATGAAGGTTAGTACTGCTTCATCAAAGAGAAGACGGAGAGAAGTTAATAGAGATTACATCAATGAAGGTAAGTACTGCTCCATCAAAGAGAAGACGGAGAGAAGTTAATAGAGATTACATCAATGAAGGTTAGTAATGGTTCTAAAACATATCTGAAGAAGGATTTGTTTTTTAATTTTGAACATCTCAACATTTCATTATTTATTGTTCTGTGTGTACTGGATAAAGATAATTAGAAAACATGTTGATCCAGTAAAAACTTTAGAGATAATTTTTATTATTTAAAAAAAATAGAATAGCAATTTATTTTGCAAATGTAATGAAAATAAGATGTAATATGATATCCAATGAGACAACTTTCTACCAGAGACTGAAGGGTGTGACTGCAAGGAGTTATAGGTTACTGTGCTGCCTTCAACAATAAGCAAAACCCATATACTAAGCTACAATAGGCCCTAGTGTGACAAACATAAAAACAAGAAAAAACAACTGACTAAAACAATAAAAGAAAAGCAAATATGGCAGACAGCAACCAAAGATGACCACTGAATTACAGGCTCCTGACTTGGGACAGGCACATATAGAATGTTTTGGGTGAAAAATTTTGTGAGCCCTCAAACCTCCCCTAACCTGGATCAGTGGTGTTACAGCACTACATAAAAACAAAATGTAAAAATCTAAGTATTTGTTTTACAGATGATGACAATGCCAATCACAATTTAAGAAATAAAGCAGATAATTCCGTTAATCTACGTCTGTTATGTGGTGCTGATTTATTAGAATCCTTTGGTACACCTGGACTTTGGTCAGAGGAAGATGTAAGATATTTCTATGAATTAGAACTGAAATAGTAAAGACATTATGATAATGATTTTCACTTCTACTACTGTTGGCTGTCATGTTACAGTATGGGAAAGTTATTGTTGTTGCCCACTGTATTATTCAAGTGAAATATCATTTGTTATTATACTTTATGTTTAAATGCCTGATTTTAATTGGTTAATTTGAGGGAGATAATTTACTCTATAACCCTTCACAGAGATGCTTGGTCAATTGTGCACTTTATATTAAATGATGATGGTTGTGATGTACAAGACGTCATAGTTTATTACTTTGAATTAGAAATTTAAAAGGCAGTATTAACAGAACATTAAGTAACACATAGCTGAGAGGGTTATAGAGCAGGTTGTTACCCCTCAAAAAACATTGTCAACCTTAGCTTCGCCTCAGTTGACAATGTTTTTCCCAATCTGCTCTATCACCCTCTTAGCTATGTGTTATCTATATATTATTACTTACTATTTCATTTTAAATTTTTGCTGCCATTTTTTTCTAAAACAGATATGAAAAGGGGAAAATTTTGTTCAACTTGTAGAATGACATTCTATCATTGGTTTCTGTATGTTAATTAATGATTCATTGTTTGGTTTAATGGTTAACAAAGCTTGATTTTGTTACAGATTGAGTATATAGTTGGTAAACATGGGTTAGTGTGCATTACAAGAGAAGGGTCTGATCCTAGAAAGTTTATATATGAATCTGATGTTTTAACTAAATATGAGGTAGGTTATTGTATGTCACAGATAGATATAAACAGTAACAACAGAAAATGAAAGCAAGAAATAAAAGCCTGAATGAATATAGAATCCGATATATTTAATAGAAATTTAAAACTTCTTGTGACAGAAAAACTTATTTCATGCACTTATGTTCCCTTTGGCAAGAATATTAACATGGAAATCAGAGGGCATTTGAGAAGATGCTTATTGTGAGTCCCCTACCGACGAAGTCGAAGGGGACTTTAGGTTTGCACTACGTCCGTCTGTCCATCCGCCAGTCCGGCAAATCAGTTTTCCACACTTTTTTCTTCGTGCTTGAAGATATTGATTTGATATTTGGTATATTGTTTTATCATGACAAGTTACAGATAAAGTTCAAATTTTGTTCTGGTCTGATGATTTTGTGCAAAGTTATGGTCCTTGGACTTAGAAAATTCACTTAAATAATCAGTCTTCCACACTTTTTTTGTCATGCTTGAAGATGCTGACTTGATATTTGTTATAAAGTTTACACCATGACAAGTTATAGATCAAGTTAGCATCTTGTTCCAGTACAATGAATTTTTCACCGGTAGGGGACTATGTATTGCCATGCAATACTCCCAGAATACTTGTTTAAGTCTCCCAAACGAAGTTTGGGAAGACTTATTGTTTTTGCTCAGTTCTTATTATGTCACCCGATCGACAATGTCGGGTGACATATTGCTTTTCCTCCGTTTCATTTTATTATTATTTTTCTTCCACCTATTTTGTCCGAAGCGTTTCTGGGAGTTTAGTGGACCAATTCTATTGAATGGTTAACATAATGAGGTCCACCATCTAAAGTTGTGCAGGACATCTTCGGAATTTTTAAAATGGCCACCGTTACCATGGAAACAGCACAAATGCGAAAAAATAGGAAAGTGTTCCAAACTTTATGAAACTTTACAGAAATGTTAGTTGGCAGATGTAAATGTGGCATTTGATTTTGGAATTTCAAAAATGGCCGTCGTTGCCATGGAAACTGGAGACAAAGTTTTATCATTGGACCCTATGGGAAAATTTTTTCAGTGGCATTTACTCACTTAACATGGTAGGTCAAATACCATGATTCTTTCAAGGAATGTTCCCTGTCATGTGCCAATATGGCATCCATCTTTGAAATTTTGGAAACGATCACTGTTGCCATGGAAATGGCACAAATTCAAAAATGTCTAAAAATTTCAAAATGCCTCAAATTTACTGAAACTTAATATTAATGTTAACTGGCAAGTAAAGATGAGACTTTTGACATTGGAATTTCCAAAATGGCTCCTGTTACCATGGAAACAGAAAAAATTTCAAAAATTTCAAAATGCTGTAAATGTTCTGAAAATTTATAGAAAGATGTATAGCAATATACCGGTAGTTATTTGCATTCACTGTTTTAAATGTTTCGAAATGGCTGCCGCTTAGGGGTAATTGGGGGCAGGGTGACATCCGCTATTGCTTGCAATGGCAAATCTAGTTATTATTATTCTTCTTCTTCTTCTTCTTCTTCTTCTTCTTCTTCTTCTTCTTCTTCTTCTTCTTCTTCCGCCACTTTTAAATTTGAACTTGTCCGCACCCGTTCTCCAAAACCGCTTGTCAGATTAACTTAGGGTTTCACAATATGTTAGACTAACATGTCTAGTGGTGCAATCAGGGTTTTGTTTGTGCAATGGGGTTTATAAAGGGGTACTTTGAGGGGCAAAAAGAAAAGAGGGTTTTACCCTATGGGATTTTATTTTCAAAAATTTTCAAATGATTATAAAATGAAAACCGTTTGTGATAGACACAATATTTTTAATTGAAAATGTTCTAAATGAAATACAGGGTTAGTCCCCTGGGGTCACCCCCACCCACTGCCATTTAAGAAAGTTCTTATACCTTGTAAGTGGTCAAGATCCCCACCCCTAAACCATATATATTTTGGTTTGTTATGCTAAGATGGTTCGAATGATATACAGACTTAGCCCCCAGGGGTCATCCCGACCCCCTGCCATTTGAGAAAGTTCTAACATCTTGTAAATGGTCGAGATCCCCACCCCTAAACCATATATATTCTGGTTTGTCATGATAAAGCACATCAAATGTAATACAGGGTTAGTCCCCAGGGGTCACCCCACCCCCTGCCATTTAAGAAAGTTCTAATATCTTCTAAGTGGTCAAGATCCCCACCCCTAAACCATATTTATTCTGGTTTGTCATGCTAAGATGGTTTGAATGATATACAGGGTTAGTCCCCAGGGGTCATCCCGACCCCCTGCCATTTGAGAAAGTTCTAATATCTTGTAAATGGTTGAGATCCCCACCCCTAAACCATATATATTCTGGTTTGTCATGATAAAGCACATCAAATGAAATACAGGGTTAGTCCCCAGGGGTCACCCCACCCCCTGCCATTTAAGAAAGTTCTAATATCTTGTAAGTGGTCAAGATCCCCACCCCTAAACCATATATATTCTGGTTTGTCATGATAAAGCACATCAAATGTAATACAGGGTTAGTCCCCAGGGGTCACCCCACCCCCTGCCATTTAAGAAAGTTCTAATATCTTCTAAGTGGTCAAGATCCCCACCCCTAAACCATATATATTCTGGTTTGTCATGCGAAGATGGTTTGAATGATATACAGGGTTAGTCCCCAGGGGACATCCCGACCCCCTGCCATTTGAGAAAGTTCTAATATCTTGTAAATGGTTGAGATCCCCACCCCTAAACCATATATATTCCTATTTGTCATGTCTCGAACATTTGAATGACGTATATGGTCAGTCCCCAGGGGTTCCCCCCACCCCCAATGTTCTAATATCTTGTAAATGGTTGAGATCCCCACCCCTAAACCATATATATTCCTGTTCGTCATGTAATGAACATTTGAATGATGTATAGGGCCAGTCCCCAGGGGTTCCTCCCCACCCCCAATGTTCTAGTATCTTGTAAATGGTCGAGATCCCCACCCCTAAACCATATATATTCTGGTTTGTCATGCCAAGATGATTTGAATGATATACAAGGTTAGTCCCCAGGCATCACTAATGCATATAACTTTACTGGACCAAACCAATTTTCACTGGACGTTGCCCAATGTCAGGCGACCCTGGGAATTACGAATTATGGGAGCTTCGTTTGGGAGACTTCGTAACAGCATCCTGTTACAATCATTTCTTGTTCATTTAGTAATTGAACCAAATGCATATGAAAACTGAGTTTCAACATTATATAGTTCAAATAAAGTTGCACAATATGAGCTAAACGAGTCACTTATTACAAGTTAACTTATTACTTACAGTATTTGAAAAAGGCTTTGGCACATTTATTCAGGCTTTTATTTTTATTATTTCAAACATTGAGACAGGATAGGTTTCACAAAGTTAAAAACTCACATTAAATTACAATAGGATTTTAGTTTTCAGCAATTTCCTGAAATCATTAATCTTGTGTTAATTTCCATTGTTCAGCAATCACAATAATAATGCAGGTAAAGCTTTCTACATTTACAGTACTTTGCTACATGATCGCTTATACATAAATGGTAGAATATTTCTTTGGGTAAAGCCTTGGTTCATATTTAATTTAACCAATACATATTTGTAAATCAGCCATTTTAGGTCAAAGGTGTCACTTTCAACATGTTTATGATATCATAGTGACATCACAACTGACTCTTCTGAACTGAAGTATCTAGATTATATCACCCTAATAATGTATCATTAGAACTTACTTAATTTTGAAAGGAAGGAATAATGTTGTTAATATTAGTAATTTCTGGGGCCAAATAATGGCCCTTTAACCTCCTTCTTTGGGTTGATCTTTGCACTCAGCCACCTCTTTTGTTTATATATTGTCAGTACATAGTTAGAATTGAATAATGGAAAATGAACAATGTTTAAACATCACAGATTTCAGCTGAATTGATATTCACAAAATTGTCAAAACAAAAATATTTGAGGATGATAAATGTCAGATTTTTTTTGATCATTTCTTTACTCTTAATAGTATGGTAATATTTATTATGATAACTATTTTATAGGACAATATCCATATACTAACTGAATGGATACATAATGATATAAGTTCTACAAAAATTAGGTAAGTACTGAGTTAATATTATCTGTATGTAGCTGATATTAACAGCTTACATGAACATGAAAGTTAGAGTAACTGCCTCATAGTTAGATACTTAAATTTCTAAATTAAAATAAGAGTTTATAAATTCCTTTCAGCAGAAACTCTTTTCTGGATTTACCTTCAACAGGAACGCCCAAACCTAAAAATTTGAAAGCCAGAGATATATAATATGTAGAAAACATTAGAAGCTATTAGACTAAAAGGGACCTAAAAGGAATAGCCAAATTCATCTACGGGTAACAACTTTTCCTGAGGGAGTTGGAACTTTTGTTTCTGCATAATTTATTTATCAAATGGGAATTTTAGAAATGTATGCTATAAATCATAACAGTACAAAATCACTGACTACTGGGCTGATGATACCCCTCAGGGACTACGATGATACCCCTCAGGGACTTAGATGATACCCCTCAGGGACTTAGATGATACCCCTCAGGGACTTAGATGATACCCCTCAGGGACTTAGATGATAACCCTCAGGGACTTAGATGATAACCCTCAGGGACTTAGATGATACCCCTCAGGGACTTAGATGATACCCCCAGGGACTTAGATAATACCCCTCAGGGACTTAGATGATACCCCTCAGGGACTTAGATGATACCCCTCAGGGACTTAGATGATACCCCTCAGGGACTAAGATGATACCCCTCAGGGACTTAGATGATACCCCTCAAAGACTTAGATGATACCCCTCGGGGACTTAAATGATACCCCCAGGGACTTAAGATGATACCCCTCAGGGACTTAGATGATATCCTAGGGACTTAGATGATTCCCCTCAGGGACTTAGATGATACCTCAGGGACTTAGATGATACCCCTCAGGGACTTAGATGATACCCCTCAAGGACTTAGATGATACCCCTCAGGGACTTAGATGATACCCCCAGGGACTTAGATGATACCCCTCAGGGACTTAGATGATACCCCAGGGACTTAGATGATACCTCAGGGACTTAGATGATATACCCCTCAGGGACTTAGATGATACCCCCCAGGGACTTAGATGATACCCCTCAGGGACTTAGATGATACCCCAGGGACTTAGATGATACCCCAGGGATTAGATGATACCCCTCAGGGACTTAGATGATACCCACAGGGACTTGGATGATACCCCTCAGGGACTTAGATGATACATACCCCCAGGGACTTAGATGATACCCCCCAGGAACTTAGGTGATACCCCTCAGTGACTTAAATGATACCCCTCAGGGACTTAGATGATACCTCAGGGACTTAGATGATACCCCTCAGGGACTTAGATGATACCCCCAGGGACTTAAGATGATACCTCTCAGGGACTTAGATGATACCCCAGGGACTAAGATGATTCCCCTCAGGGACTTAGATGATACCTCAGGGACTTAGATGATACCCCTCAGGGACTTAGATGATACCCCTCAAGGACTTAGATGATACCCCTCAGGGACTTAGATGATACCCCCAGGGACTTAGATGATACCCCTCAGGGACTTAGATGATACCCCAGGGACTTAGATGATACCCCAGGGACTTAGATGATACCTCAGGGACTTAGATGATATACCCCTCAGGGACTTAGATGATACCCCTCAGGGACTTAGATGATACCCCTCAGGGACTTAGATGATACCCCTCAGGGACTTAGATGATTCCCCTCAGGGACTTAGATGATACCCCAGGGACTTAGATGATACCCCTCAAGGACTTAGATGATACCCCTCAAGGACTTAGATGATACCCCTCAGGGACTTAGATGATACCCCTCAGGGACTAAGATGATACCCCAAGGACTTAGATGATACCCCTCAAGGACTTAGATGATACCCCTCAAGGACTTAGATGATACCCCTCAGGGACTTAGATGATACCCCAGGGACTTAGATGATACCCCTCAAGGACTTAGATGATACCCCCAGGGACTTAGATGATACCCCCAGGGACTTAGATGATACCCCACAAGGACTTATATGATACCCCCAGGGACTTAGATGATACCCCCAGGGACTTAGATGATACCCCTCAGGGACTGAGATGATACCCCTAGGGACTTAGATGATACCCCAAGGGACTTAGATGATACCCCTCAAGGACTTAGATGATACCCCCAGGGACTTAGATGATACCCCTCAAGGACTTAGATGATACCCCCAGGGACTAAGATGATACCCCCAGGGACTTAGATGATACCCCTCAAGGACTTAGATGATACCCCCAGGGACTTAGATGATACCACCAGGGACTTAGATGATACCCCTCAGGGACTTAGATGATACCCCTCAAGGACTGTGATGATACCCCTAGGGACTTAGATGATACCCCAAGGGACTTAGATGATACCCCTCAAGGACTTAGATGATACCCCCAGGGACTTAGATGATACCCCTCAAGGACTTAGATGAAACCCCTAGGGACTAAGATGATACCCCCAGGGACTTAGATGATACCCCTCAAGGACTTAGATGATACCCCCAGGGACTTAGATGATACCCCTCAGGGACTTAGATGATACCCCTCAAGGACTTAGATGATACCCCTCAAGGACTTAGATGATACCCCCAGGGACTTAAATGATACCCCCAGGGACTTAGATGATACCCCCAGGGACTTAGTTATACCCCTCAAGGAATTAGATGATACCCCCAGGGACTTAGATGATACCCCTCAAGGACTTAGATGATACCCCAGGGACTTAGATGATACCCCCAGGGACTTAGATGATACCCCTCAAGGACTTAGATGATACCCCCAGGGACTTAGATGATACCCCCAGGGACTTAGATGATACCCCTCAAGGACTTAGATGATACCCCCAGGGACTTAGATGATACCCCCAGGGACTTAGATGATACCCCTCAGGGACTTGGATGATACCCCTCAAGGACTTAGATGATACCCCTCAAGGACTTAGATGATACCCCCAGGGACTTAGATGATACCCCCAGGACTAACACTATTATAATTTACCAATTTACATCATTTTATTTTTTACAGAACGTGTACAAGTATGACAACTCTGTTATTTGACTTTTCACTTGTTTTCTGAAGAAGGCTTTATATATACAAAATAAATAATATTAAATAAATCACTATTTCTCATACATAGTGTCAATCACATAAACAGATGCTTACTCATAATTATTTTGAAGAGAGATTTGTCATTTCAATTTTTACCAATCTCAAAAAGGGAATATGAAGAAAAGCATGAAAATCCAAAAAAAAATGATGGAGAAGTAAAGTTTTTTTCATGATTTATTCAACATGTATATTATTGTCTAATTTATCTGTTTTTTTTTTCCCTAGGAGATCTTTAAGAAGAGGAGATAGTGTTAAATATTTACTACAAGACTGTGTAATAGATTACATAAATAAACATGGTTTATATGGAACAACTGTAGACAAGTAAGACTGTTGTCCTTTCTGTGAAATCCACTTTTTAGTTCGTCCTGTGTTGTATTGTGAATTTTACTCTGGCTTATTTTTGGTTATTTTAAAGCATGACGAGAAATGTGCAACAACAAATATTAATAAATTGTGAATAAGGAGAAAAAGCAGTTGCAATATTTCTATTTTATGTATTCTCACATTTCTGTTGTAAATACACATATATTTGAATTAATTCGATTTAAAAGTATTACGTGTGACAGATATCATTGATATTAGTTTTGCTTTTAAATCAAAGATTTTTTGTATACTGGTAAGACACTATTTCTTGCCAAGAAGCGATTTTTACCATTACATCTAGTTTTTCTGAATACAATCACTGATAAATAATAAATGGTAACGAATTTGTATTGGATAGTGTCTATGAAATAAAAAATACAGAGGAACTTTACTTATATTCAATCAGGGATTTTAGGCATGTTGTGAGATAATTGCTTTTTGATGTGGAATTAATATAATTTTACTGAAACTTTTAAAATTTACTCTTCAGTTTATAAAACCTAGACAATTCTTAATCTCACTTATAGCATCATTCAGAAATCAAACTCTTTTAAGTTCCTGATTATTGATGTATGAATTCATGGAATTATATTTGAAAACTTCCATCATCACTATTTCAAAAGAAGAAAAAATTGACAACAATAAGGTACTTTCAATGAAAATGCTTTGAATCATATAATATTGGTTTCCAGCAAACTTTGAGAAAAGTTAAAATAGAAATCATGTAGAAATTCATATTGACAGCTGTAACGAACCAATTACATGTTTGTACACAAATGTCATAAGGTACTATAAATATAACATAATGACTTATTATGCCCCTGCCTTATGGAGGGGGCAATAAGTTTTACCCTTGTCTGTCTGTACGTCCGTACATCCCAAAGTTGGTTTCCGTTCTCTAACTTTAGTTTGCCTCTACCAAATGTTATGAAACTTATACACAATGCTTATTACCACAAAACACAGATCAAGTTTGAATTTTGGTGGCGTCACTTTAACCGTTCTATGCCTCTTTATAAATGGAAAAATTGCTGAATTTTTAGTTTCCATTTTCTAACTTTAGTTTGCCTCAAAAATTTTTGTGGTCGTATATTGGTATGACGTTGGCGTCGTCGTCGTTGTCCGGCGTCGTCGTCCGAAGACGCATTAGTTTTCGCACTCTAACTTTAGTTTAAGTGAATGGATCTCTATGAAATTTTACCATAAGGTTCAATACCACAAAAGGAAGGTGGGGATTGATTTTGGGGGTTATGGTACCAACAGTTAAGGAATTTGGGGCCAAAAAGGGGCCAAAAATAAGCATTTTCTAGTTTCCAGACAATAACTGTGGAACGGTGTATGGATCTCTCTGAAATTATACTACAAGTTTCCATACCACAAAGGGATGGTTAGGATTTGCTTTGGGGGGTTATGGCTCAAACAGTTTAAGAATTAGGGGCAAAAAAGGGGGAAAAACAAGGTTGTCCTGCTTAATGGACAAATACTTTAGTACAAAACATAATTTAAAGCAGTGTAAGGGAGATAAATCAAATACATTATTGAAATTATCTCCCTTACACTGCTTTTAAATTATGTATAAAGTAATGGTAAATGAACAATTAAGATAATTTAAAACAGTGTAAGGGAGGTAATCCAAATACAACGTTTTGGTTACTTCCCTTACATTGCTTTTAAATTATGTTTAAAGAAATGCATATTTATAAAGGAAGACCAGTTAAAATATCTTCAAATGTTGCATCTTTTTTTTTTACAAAAAAATCCATATGAAAGATTTGACACTATATTTTAAATTCTATTATAAAATAGATTAAGTTAGCACTATGGTAAATTTAAATGGGTAATTATGGTTGCAACCTCCATTGGAAATTTGAATTGAAATTATGACCATATCTTGAGGGAAAGAATTTTTGGGGGGAAAAAAGGGGGGGGGGGGGGGTAAAAAAGAAATTGTGGGGGGTCAATTTTTTCTCATTTCAGATTTCAGAAATTAAAAAGAATTATTCTTCAAATATTATTTTTTTTTCAAATTTCAAATATTGAAAAATTTCAAGAAGTAATCTTTAATTGCAAAGTATGGCGCATTAGATTTGTAAAATCGTTGACCACATTTATTTATTTGTTATGCCGAATCTAACCGTGTATTTAGATTTTTAATTTTGGGTGCAGTTTTCAAATTGGTCTACATTAAGGTCCAAAGGGTCCAAAATTAAACTTTGTTTGATTTTAACAAAAATTGAATATATGGGGTTCTTTGATATGCTGAATCTAAACATGTATTTAGATTTTTGATTTTTGGCCCAGTTTTCAAGTTGGTCCAAATTGGGGTCCGAAATTAAACTTTGTTTGATTTCAACAAAAAATTGAATATATGGGGTTCTTTGATATGCTGAATCTAACCATGTATTTAGATTTTTTATTTGTGGACCCCGCTATCAAATTGGTTCATATTGAAGTCAAAAGGGTCCAAAATTAAACTTTGTTTGATTTCATCAAAAATTGAATTATTGGGGTTCTTTTATATGCCAAATCTAACCGTGTATTTAGATTTTTAATTTTGGGTCCCGTTTTTTAAATTGGTCTACATTAAGATCCAAAGGGTCCAAAATTAAACTTAGTTTGATTTTAACAAAAATTGAATTCTTGGGGTTCTTTGATATGCTGAATCTAAACATGTGTTTAGATTTTTGATTATGGGCCCAGTTTTAAGTTGGTCCAAGTTGGGGTCCAAAATTAAACTTTGTTTGATTTCAACAAAAATTGAATATATGGGGTTCTCTGATATGCTGAATCTAAACATGTATTTAGATTTTAGATTTTTGGCCCAGTTTTCAAGTTGGTCCAAATTGGGGTCCAAAATTAAACTTTGTTTGATTTCAACAAAAATTGAATATATGGGGTTCTTTGATATGCTGAATCTTACCATGTATTTAGATTTTTTATTTGTGGGCCTGCTATCAAATTGGTTCATATTGAGGTCAAAAGGGTCCAAAATTAAACTTTGTTTGATTTCATCAAAAATTGAATTATTGGGGTTCTTTGATATGCCAAATCTAACCGTGTTTTTAGATTTTTAATTTTGGGTCCCGTTTTTTAAATTGGTCTACATTAAGGTCCAAAGGGTCCAAAATTAAACTTAGTTTGATTTTAACAAAAATAGAATTCTTTGGGTATTTTGATATGCTGAATCTAAACATGTGTTTAGATTTTTGATTATGGGACCAGGTTTCAAGTTTGTCCAAGTTGGGGTCCAAAATTAAAGTTTGTTTGATTTCAACAAAAATTGAATATATGGGGTTCTTTGATATGCTGAATCTAACCATGTATTTTGATTTTGGACATTGGACCATAATAGGTAAATTAAAAAAATTGAAGTTCTTAGACCACATTCTTTCTGTGTCAGAAACCTAAGCTGTGTCAAATATTTAATCACAATCCAAATTCAGAGCTGTATCAAGCTTGAATGTTGTGTCCATACTTGCCCCAACTGTTCAGGGTTCGACCTCTGCGGTCGTATCAAGCTGCGCCCAGCGAAGCATTTTATTCATTTCTGTTCTCTAACTTAAGTTTGCCTCAACCAAATGTTATGACACTTATACACAATACTTATTACCACAAAACTCAGATCAAGTACAAATTTGGGTAGCATCACTTTTACCGTTCTTCAGTTATGTCCCTTTATAACTTAATATGATATGCAAGCGGGCACATTATCTGTGTCCCAAGGACACATTCCTCTTTTATTTTTACTTGCATTCCATAAACATATTTTTTATTACATCTTCAGAAAATAACACACACTCACACTTTAGTTTTTCACATACTCTCTTTCTTTGTAAATTTTGTCTGATATTGGCAAAAATAAATACAATTGGCAATCTGGGTACCCATCTTTATTTTACATGGATCTGTAGTAAATGCATTTTATGTTCAGAACAGTGATCCAATATTAGGCATTGTAAACAAGATAAAGGTCTACAATTAAGCTTTCTGTAGCCCTGTTGGGGATAACATATCCTTGTAAACTGTGTTTAATTTTCTGAGAATTTCTATTTTTATAGGAAAACAATATTTTCATGAATATGTTATGAATTTTATCATGTTTTAAATGAATATATAGATTGTACAGATAAATTATTAATTTGATAGAGCATTAATACAGTTTTTCAGTTTTAAGAGCAAGTTTAATATTTTTTATGAAAATAGGAAAACAGATATTCCGTTTAATTTTGCACTAAGCTATGTGAGTATTGCTTGATTTAATATATTCATGACCTTTAACCCTCATTGAGGAATGTTTTCATCTTAATATCCATATATGCTATATTGATTTCACCTTGTCTAAGAGGTATCTTCAGCAAGCTTTCTCTGATTGTATTTCAAAATAAAATGCTTTGAACTGGGATATTTTGTATTTCAGTATTACATTTACTTGTAAACTGCACTTCGCATTTAATATTCAGTTTGAATTTTACATTAATACTTTATATAAACATATATCATACTTAGATGAATAAGATAGGAGCAATTTAGTGTCATTACTAAATAAAACCATAACAAAAAATTGTATATGGTATTCTTTAACCAATTTGGGAAATATTCAAGAATATAAATCTGTAGGTGTTCATAATGTGGAATGGATGCTGAGAATTTATCTTAAATTATATTTAAATTTATATCTAATTTGTGCTGTTTTTGACTTTAAATTTAAAATTTTTAGTGGTAAAAAAGTGTATTTATTACTACATTTTAAATCCAGGATTTACCAATTATAACAGGGTGAAATCAAATAAGCAGCATTTCTATGTTTCAAAATTTTTGTTATTTAGATACAATGATTAATTTACAATGTAACATCCCAACATGTAAGGGGTCATGTGGTTGCTTAAATATATAATAAAATCATATCAGATACCAAGCATTAGAAATCACTTTTATAGAATGAGACCAAATGTAGTTTTGTTATTATGTTTACATTGTTAACTTTTGAGAAATAAAATCTTTATTTTCGTTTCTTTTGTTTATGTTTATGCATGCTTACAAGATCTATTAATATCCTGTATGCCTATTTAATATTATCGTCTGACCCTTAAGTAATGGGATTTTCAATACTAAGGCATGATAAGTATGTCTGTGGAAGAATTTCTTTTAAAAATGCAACAATGTACTATTTTTCTGAAGCACATGTCTTCCTCATTTATATATCATCATTCTTTTCATGAGGGTCAAGTCTTTTTATTTAAATATCGGCATACACATATCTCATCTGTCCAAGATTACAATTGGCATGTGCAGTGCATACAAAGTGTAGTCATTTGTAGATCTACAGTTCTACGTCCATCATTAAAGTCACACACCAGTTTGCTCTTTCACTACATTCATGATGTCATATTTCAACACAGTAAAACCTGTCTATGCTGAATTCTATCATGACTGAAGAATTTATTCCCTTTCAATGGAGGTTCAGAATACACAGGTTCATCATATATTAATTCACAGGTTTCCAGGTTAGTCAGGATTTGGTCAGACAGGTTTCAGTGCATTAGTGATCATAAGAAATATGTAGCATGCCAATCATCATGTTCACAAGGAAATTATAAACAAACTGGACACTGAAATAAGGAAAACCTATGTATGAATACACACTGTTCCAGGTTAAATTCAATTACAGTTATATAATGACATATTAATATATGAGTACTTGTTCATGAAATTGACATCATAATCGATACACAAATTTGTTGGTAAACATTTTGACATAAAATTTAAAGTCCAGTTTGTTGAAATACCATATGGTGCAGTTTATGTTATTGACCCCAGGGGAACACAGATGGTGCAGTTTATGTTATTGACCCCAGGGGAACACAGATGGTGCAGTTTATGTTATTGACCCCAGGGGAACACATGAAGAACATTATACAGATTTATAGTAACTACTACAACATGATCTTGAAATGTGTCATTTATCTCTGTTGTGTAATTATTGTTCATAGTGTTGACTGCTAAGAATATAATTTGTAGCAAATATGTTCACAAATATAAGTCTTTAGAAACCAAAATATGGCTTTTCATAAGTGAATTTCCTGCAGATAAATCTTGACATACTCCCATCAAAGACATATATATACACATGTCTCTGCTCCAATTTAGCCACCAACAATTTTATTTTTGTGCCAAGTTGTTCCATATTTCAACATAGAATAACCCTTACCTTTAAAAAATGTTAACCTCAAGCATCACTGAAGCAGATCAATTGTTGAAATGTGCATACGGTGTAGTAAAATTGTTATGCTACTACTGGGATGATACATCTCTTGATGAAATTTTAGTCCCTCAGGGTATCACCAGCCTAGTAGCTCAGTACCTCATTACTTGCATGTTATACGGGTATTGTTTCATTAAAATTTCTTGTTAGGAAATCATTTGAAATTGAGAAATGTATTTTCCTCATGCACTGCTCTGATTCCTTTTCTGGTTCGTCTATACTTTTGGTCCTTTTCGATTATATCTGCTCTTGAAGGGTTTTTACAAGGGTTTGGATTTTCGAACATTTTAGCCTTAAGCATTACTGAAGAGACAGTGATTGTTGAAATGCACGTCAGGTACAGTAAAATTAGTACTGTTGAATCTAATTAGCCTAATTCACATCATTATCAAATGTTCATTACCTTATTTAAAACAATTGAAAAAATGTGTTTTAAGCTCACCTGGCCCACATGTGATCTATCGTCATTCCATTGGGTTGGTGCAATGTCAGTCAGTTAGACAATTCAGATTTTTATTATTTCCTCTCAAACCACTCTACCAATATGAACAAATATTCGCAGGAATGATATATGCAAGGTCCTTTATCATTTGTTTTTGATTGGATGTTAAACATGGCAGCCAGAGGACATCTTGGATTCTTATTTGTCATTTTTTTTAAATCTCTGAAACTACAAGCATAAATATTTTGAACTGAGGAAGACTTATGATTGAAAGACTCTTTACAAATGATCCTCTTTAAATCTTGATATGTTTCTAGAATGGTTTAACATTTTGTCATGTCTGGCCATTTCTATACTGTATAGTTTTGTACCATTGTTGAAGGCTGTACGGTAACATTGTTATCCTTTGTTCTCCAGTGCATAGTTGTCTCCTACCTAATTTCCTTATTCTTATGATGGTGGCACTGGTGGCAAATAGATCCCATTTCAAACTAATAGTAAATCACATTTTGATCTTTTTGTTTGAGATTACATGGCCAACTTTAACCAAACTTTGAAGGAATTATTAAAGGAATTTCTTCAAATACGGATCTTCATTTGGTTTTAATCAAATGAAAAACAACAAGGCCGTTAAAGGCAATTTTCTGATTTAATTGGCTAATTTTCAAAAAATTATATCAAAAACAACAGTCACATTTTTTTTAAACTTTAGGGGATTGGTGATTGGAAGAACCTCTACAAACAATTCTCATCTCCTTTTGATCGGCTTTCAATCAAGTCGTCATTGGTTGTATATAGTTCTCATTGGAACACTTTGGAAATATATTTGATTAACCTATATATTAACCAAACCTTGTAGGAATGATGCTTAGAAGGACCTCTACAAATAGTTTCCATTTGGTTCTATTTAGATGAAAAACATGACCGTCAAAGATAATCATCGATTATGATTTGCCTGCTTAAAAACATCTTCTTCCTCTGAAATTACAATGCAAAATGTTTTAAAACTTAGGTGATTGATGATTGGAAGACCCTGTCCAAAAGATTTCCTCATTTAATGTTAATTGGGTGACAAAAATTGTGGCCAGTGTACTGAAATCCATTAACATATTGAAACTGCTTTTTCAGGAGGTTTTGGTAAACGTTAATGGCATGCCATTGCAAGAGTTTTCTGTCAAATTTGATGTCTCTTTTGTCATTAAATATTAGACAAATGCTAACTGAACCCATATTCACTGTGGAGGTGGAGAATCTGGAATATCTACCGAATCCATTTACTTATCATCAATGCCTGCTTTTATCTGGACTATAAAACTTTATTCTCTTCTTTGAAACAAGTGCTAATAGAGGTGCTGCTTTTCTTTTTTAAAACTGACCTCGGTGTTATTGGTGTTCGTTGTGGTTCAGATTGCGGCGCTGAACATAAAAATGAAGCCTGAAAGGTGGAATCAGGTGCTGGAATTACTGAAATATCCGTATCACATGGTCATAGTTGCTTTCTTCCAGCTTTTTTATTGGGTTGCTTCCTTGAATTTTTGAGAAGATGGTTCTGGTTGTATAAACGCTTTTCTCTGAGGTCTTTCATACCAATATAGACGGCTAAAATGTGGTAACCTGTGACTAAAGAAGGACAGGAACACATTTCCTTTGGATACAGTTGTACGCTGTGTTTATCACCATTTACAACTTCCACGACGAACGAACCTGCTCCCGGCACATGATGGACCTTTTTTGTCAAACAACATAAATTGCAAGAGATTTCTGTGAACAAGATACAGTTGTTTCCTTCTCAAAGTCGGCGTTAATTTGAAGCAGTTTGTTGATATAGCATGTCACATTTGTCAACTTTTATCACTTCAGAATTTACCCTACTAACAATTGCATCAGGGTCACAAACCAAACGTCTTTCGGATTTCTACCTTAGATGGCTCAACTGATGCAGAGATATGCGCGTCTGGCGTACATATTTTGAAGCTGGTTTCTATGATGATTTATTCATTAAAGTAATCCTCAAACGGTATTCTCGATTTTAGTTAAAGTGTATCGTAAAAACGTTCAACCCTTACTAGATCTTCTGTCTATTTCAAAGCTCTGATATCTGCTTGGTAAATGCAATTGTCATCTTTCTTGTCATCATGTATTCGTAGCCACTGTTTCACATCACGTCGAATATGGTTCCAGAAATGCAAAAGTTCCCCTGACACCCGAAGACAGATCTCATTCGACTATATAAATGTAGGACTAGGAGATGCGATGGGAACGCTGAATTGCGATGGTCACGCTGAAGTGCGATGGTCTTCGCCAAAGTGCGATGGTCCATTCGCTGATGTGCGATGGTCTCTATGACGCGTGATGGCTATAGTTAAAATCTGAAGATGTTTAATTATTCCAATTATTTTAAGATTTTGTTCTTTAATTAGTTAGTATAAACTAGTAAATACAAACATTCAATATTTTCTCCTGGTCCAGTAAAAACTATCTTGTTTCTTGTTCTCGTTCACAGCAGCCGTATAAATTCTCCGCGTATTTTGTTCCGTTCTTACTAAACAAGTAGTATTTGCATTTCAAATAACTACTACGTTTTTCAGTCATTGCAATACGTACTGGTTTTAAAGGAAAATAAACTTTTATGTAGCATTTATAGTGGTCAATATCTAAAAGATTGTATGAACTATAATAAATAATTGTATTTTTGTCTGAAGCTATTTACAAAGTACACTACGTTACAGTTAGGACTGGAAAGGCAATGACTATTTATCATGTCTGTTTTAAGTTAAACAGGTTATACTCCCGATGTTTTACCTTAAAAAAAACCGAAAAGCTACTTCCAACAAACAATTCACTTCTACATTTACATGTGAACTATGATTTATGTAATCCATCGCACTTCAGCGTTACCGCCATCGGACTTCGGCGTAGCTATCAACAAGATAGCGTCACAATCCCACCATCGCACTTCAGCGGATCAAAAACTCATTTCAGCATCAAACCATCGCACTTCAGCGTGACCATCGCGGTTCAGAGTCCTACAAATATATGAATGAAAAATTGTTCTCATGCACAGAATAGTATATTCAAGTTGAATATAAATAAGACAGAAACGCTTGTTCTTTCTCTAGCGCTTTCATTCTTCTGTAGGGACTTATCAAGATTCTGGCCTTGTTGGGATTCATCCCTAAGATTAGGGGTATCACTGAAATAAAATTGCCTTTTAAATCTTATTTTTAATGCAGAGTCTGTCTAATTATGTCATCAATTTTACATATATCCAATTGTACATGTTGATAAGTTTGGTATCTTTAAATTTATAAGTTTGTAGTGGGGTTCGTGTTGCTTAGTCTCTAGTTTTCTATATTATGTTTTGTATACAGTTGGTTTTCTTTCGGTCCTTTTCTTTTTTTGCCATGGCGTTGTCAGTTTATTTTCGACTTATGTCCCTTTGGTCTCTTTCGCCTCTATTTAACCTCGAGAATAGTTGTTTATTTCTTATTACCGAAAACATTGTGTGCTTTACATTTAGAAACAGGAGATTCTTCAGAATAATGATTTTTTGTGGTTCAATATTTTTCTGAAATTAAGAATTTTTAGAGTTTTCCTGCATCTCACTTGTAAACAGCAATACCTTAATAAAATACAGAAACTTCAAAGATGGTGATGGGGAGCAGGTTCATTTTTTGCAGTTAATGTGCCAGGTAGAATTTTCTGGAACATTTTGCGTTATTTCGAAGAATCATATTTATTGGATATAACAATTAAAACTTAGAACTACATATACATATATATATATATTTTTCTGAAATGGCTAATTGGGGGAAATGTAAACAATAGCCGTTTTCCCTCAGAGCTACCAAACTCGAAGATAGACTCAAATAATTCTTACTGGAATTTGTTGCTAGAAGCTTTCACACCAGTGTCCATGTTTGGCGTTGCGGTTTTGTTGTCGTAAGCGTTAAATGCCGTTCTAATGATGCAGGATTTTTAATTTTTTTTATTTGGTTTTCGTAGTGAATTGATTATTCGATTTGTAAGTTTTAAAATTTCGTAACTTTGTAGTTAACTGCCATACATTGGTGTTATATATTGTAAAATGTATTCCTTATTAATTAAAACTAACAATTTTATTATTGTTAATGCAAGTAAGTGAATAGCATTGCAAAAAACCTCATAACAGCATTTTGCATGTATTTATAATGTTCTGCCATCGCCAGATAACTTTTCTGCTGATTTTGATTCATTGGATTATCAACACCAGGATTGTTGGATTATTAACAACGGGAAAGTAGGGCTATTATCAACGAGAAAGTGGGAATATTAACAACGAGAAAGTAGGAATATAAACAACGGGAAAGTAGAATTATTAACAAAGGGAAAGTAGAGTTATAACAGCGGGAAAATAGGATAATAAACAACGGGAACGCAAGGATATTAACAACGGGAAAATATGGATATTGAGTCTATAACAATTACTTACGCGTATTGTCTATAACAATACCTCTTAAGTAATTGTTATTCATAATGGATAATATCGCCATATTAGCTTCGAATTTAAATGCAATACACTCGGCTCGTATACGTTCTCTATATTTTGACGGTAAAATTGACTTTAATTAGTAAGATAAAGATCAAATCTATTCAGCTGCATTTAAAAATCAGAACACTTTACTTTGGTAAAATCTGGCCAATGAAACTGGAAGTATTGCGATTCACGGATTGTTTTAATTCGAATAGCTCTTTTCACTTCGTATGCGATGTTTTCATAAACAGTTCAAAATATTATTTACGAAAGTTTCTGTTTCCTGACATGCATTTTTTTAATCATAGACAATAATCGCTGAAATTATTTGAAATAAATATTTTTCATTTTTTTCAGACACTATTCAATTCATTAAAAAAGATATGAACCGCGGTTGTAAAATTGCTCTTTCTATTTAAACTTATGGTTTAAAAGTTGAAAGGTGAAGTCAATATTATTATTCTGTGAATATTGTCCATTTTCAGAAAAATGGAACAAGACCAACCAAATTCATCAAAGAAACAGAAGTCGATAAAATTCGACAAGGATATTTCCGAATCTTACAAACAAAGAAAACGAACAGGCATGCGACGTTTGTGAGAAACTGCGTTAAGATTATATGTTTCGTACTTTTGCCAGAGAAATTTGCTTGTGACTTAGTAGGACAACTTTGTGATAAATATTTGAATAAATAGTATTTTATTATTATGTCATATTGCTTGCCATTCTCATTATTGTCCATGATGTATTTATACAGTTATGATTGACATGCCCACTTTAAAAAAAAGTGCTTTGTGTTTGAACATAGGCTTTTGACAACTTCTCTGAACAACATTCACTTAACACAGTTGTGAAAAGTAAATCCGAATATAAGGACAACAACTCTAACATATTGCAAACTTTTTGTTGTGGTATAGAATTGAACCATTGATACACGAAACATGTGTCACTGTAGGAACTTGCATTTCTGCATGTTTGTTTAAGATTTATATGAAGGTATTCATTCTTTAAAATATATTGCGATCTAAGCTTTACTAAAAAGGAGTACTCTATTGTTAAAAGTAACAAGGGCTTTGTTAATTTCGTCATTGTGTAATAAATGTTTACTGTATGTTTGATAATTATAAGTATAAAGATATTTCTTCTTTGAAATACATTACGGATCCTTAATCTAAAGCTATTTTTGAATTGAAGAAAACATATTTTAAAAAGTAAAAGGGGCTTTGCTAATGTTTTCTTGTATCATAAAAGTATAGTGAAATCAGTTGAAAATGAAATATAGTCATTGAAAGTGAAATGTTCGAAATGTAACAGGTATTTTAAGTCAATGATTGTATGAACCGCTTTTAAATTGTACATTTTGATATATCAACCCTTTTTTTATATTTTGGAGTTTCACTTATTATTTTGTTAGCGATAACAACTAAAGTCACGTTGTGGTCTCTTCTTAGATCATGTCTTCGATGACTTCTATTGTTTGGTTGTTGAAGAATCTTTTTTATTTTCTTCCTAATCTTAAACTGGTGAATGGATTGTTCGTAAGCAGTATACAGTTTGATAATGGTCTTAAAAACTAGGACACGTGAATTTATTTTTGGTGAAAAATAAGGTGCTCTATATGCTGCAATATATGTGTTTATAATAATTACATTGAAAGATGTTTAGTACATTATTAGAAATATTCTTGTAAATAATATTCTACATTGTTATAGATTTATTTGAATTTAATACTAATAACACTTGAAAAAGACAGGAAAACGTTATAAAAAAATTCCCTTATCCATTGAAAGGTTCTGTTTTATTGAAAAAGATTTAATGCGGTTTTACGTAGTTTTGTTTTCTTTAAAAAACACTTTGAAATACAATGCGATCTAAGCTTTACTAAAAAAAGAGAAAACTATTGTTAAAAGTAACAAGGGCTTTGTTAATTTCGGCTTTTTACAGTTTATCTTTATATGCAACTATAGTACCTTGAGTATACTTCAGTTGTTTAAACTTTTTCTGTGTCACATCTCCATTATTATGCACTTTCCTTAAATCGGTGTCCGATCTTGAAGCAACAGTATGATCAAATCAAAGTCCAACATTTTTATCCTCTAAACGACGTCCAATATGAGGCCATGTATTTTTAAAACAGAATCCTATACATTTCTCCTCTTATCGATGTACAATATGGTTTAATGATTGATTAATGCATTTTTGTGTTATCTGTGAAGAAATTTCTTCGTCGTATTATGCTGCATAAATAGACAATGTTAGAAATCATACATGTAAAATTTGAGATTAAGTTGACTTATGGAAAGGAAAGGCAAAATCCAATCCAAAGAGGCAACTTAAACATAATAAAAGGACAGATATGGTGAAGATATATCATAACATGTGTCAATTATCTAAATCATTGTAATAAATTACTTTGCTCTTCATGGGCCCTTAAATTGGAATAAAATATCTTATCTTATCTTATCTTATGAAAATAACATCAAGACAAACATCGACAACAAATTATTGGAACATATTTTTAGGTTTTATGCAAACATTTACATTTGTTTCCCTGTACTGTAGGGGTCCTGTATAAAAGGATTAAGTTTTAGTTTACTGATAGGTTTATGTTCTAGGGATAGGGCTCTTGTTAAGCTTAGCTTAGTGTAGTTCTATATTGGTAATGAGGTTTTGGACCTTGAAAGAAAGCGAAGGGCCCAAATGTGCTGTTCTTTTCAGCGGCTTTGATGATTTTCTTATAGAACAGCATGTCGAAACAAAAGGTCTCCGCGTTATGTTATTTGCTTATACCTTTTCTTCTTTTTCTATCATCACAAGAGTTGACTGGGGTATAGAAATATGGTCATACCTTGGCTTCTCCCGTTCCTGCAGTTAAACCCTTCCTTCAATGGGGCGTCCGTTTGTCTGTGCGGGATGTATAAATAATTCTGTTGTTGCAGAAAATAACCCCAAAAAGACGTTAACTAGAGATGCAACGAACTGAACGTCGATTTAAAAAAAATAAAAGTACTTCTATAGAGGGACATAGAATCAGCTGTCAATTTGTAAGTTTTTATACGTTCAAATCAATAGTGTTTGAACATTGTGCATATCATAGTATCCATATTTCAGTGACTGTTTAAAATATAATTTGTACCTTCAAATCAAAGCATTCGATATATTGTCTAAGAATATACAATGGAGAGAACTTAAGGACAATGAAAAAAATAATATAACCTTCTTCGTATATTATGAAAAGGTATATCTTGAAACTGTCACCAATCTGTTTTAACTTCTTCTATATATATTATTGTATTTCTTCATACAAGATTCTGTTATGATGATCCACGTTTTTTTTGTGTACGCATGTTAGATCAATGTATTTATTATCTTTCTCATATTTTGTATGAAGTTACGTTTGAGTATGCATGAAAACAAATACATGTGTTTTATTTGTTATCTTCTGTTACAAATGCAATACTATCTTGTATTTAAATTATGAAGTTGTTAACATGATTGCAAATATACAAAAATACCATCTATTTTTCTAAATACAGCAAAATTCTTAATGGAATGATAAAAACACCAACCAATGAAAAAGATGTAGATGAAACAAAAAAGAATGTCAAATTCGATGGAAAAGATGAATTAGACGGATCACCCCACCAGTCTCCCAGACCACAACCCATCCAAACACGTAACATAGTAGTGGAGGAGGAAAGACCAAGATCACCAAAAAGAGTTCATCCCAATTCCTGGGTTGGACCACCATCACCTAAATCGCCACGGCATGTATCCTGCATGAGACCAGATATTAGTGGTTTGGTCAGACGTGTCCGAAATGTACGTATAGTTGGATATGCTCCAGAAACTTGTGTTTGAAGTATCTTGATGTTAAGAGTACAATTCCTAATGGAAAGGTTTTGAAACATCGTAAAAAGAATGGAAGAATTTTCTTCTGCTGACTGAGGCTATTTACCAATTTGTTGTTCTGCTGTTTCATGTGTTCAATATGATAAGTAAACTGCCAACATTCCTTGCTTTAATGTTTAAATGTTGCGAATGAATACCGTAATATGTTCGCTTAATGTCAATCAGTATTGTTTTACTCACGAACACATATTTACAGTTATATTTACCAAAGCAACGGCTTTAAACCAAATTGTCAAATACTGCTGACGCATTATTTTTTTATCAAAGCAGAGTAGTTTTATTCAATTTTTGTAAAAATTTTGTCGCGCAGATTTAAGCAGCGATCATACTCTTATTGTTTTTATCAATTACCTCACAGTATGTATTGTTTTACGCTCATGTATAATTGATAATAGTGCAATATTTTGAGTCTTTTTTTGCGAACCAAATGAAACATTTCCACAGAGTCATCTCCTATTGTTCAATCTATTTTTAAACTTTTGTCAGTTCTATTATCCAATTGAATGAATACAACAGCTATTGTTCTCTGTGTAGTTTATTCACTGGGACCTTTAAATTTCCATCACTCTGATTAATTTACACGATTAAAAAAATATTTTCTAAAAGATGAAAATACATGTTTTACTCACAAAACTGCATGTGATGTTGTATTTATTTAATATCAAATAATAATATATCATCAATTTGTTCAATGTAAACAGTGATTCAAACATTAAAAGTTGATTTCTGACAAAAAGTTGTTCCTATTGATTTTTTGTGTGTGTTTGACAAATAAAAATTGGGAAATGACGATATTTAAATAAAGGCCTTCTTAAATATATTCTATAACAAAAAAAATGCAAATTTCAATAGGAACAATGTTAAAAATTTTGTCAGAAATCAACTTTATGATTTTTAAAAATCAGTGTTAATATTGAACAGATTGAAAATATATTATTTATATTGAATAAATACAATATCACATGCAGTTTTGTGAGTAAAAACATGTATTCTCATCTTTTAGAAGATAATTTTTTTAATCAGGTAAATTAATCAATGAGTGATGGATTTCTCTTTGAAGACATTTAAAGGTCCCAGTGAATAAACTTCACAAAGAACAATAGCTGTTGCATTTGTTCAATGGGATAATAGAACTGACAAAAGTTTGAATAGATTGACCAATAGTAGATGACTCTGGGGAAAAGTTTCATTTTGGTTCGCAATAAAAGGCACTGGTTTGTGGTCGTCCGTCTGACATGACCACTTCCATGTGGATTTGCTTATGCTATTTGATCTAAATCTTAAATTTGTAATGAAATGTTGATTGCTATTGACTAAGGTCGATGTTGATCTGTTTCACTGCGTCCAACTTTTTTTTTAAAGTGATACCGTTTCATGTTATTTGAAAGTGATTCAAAACGTGTAATTTTGATTTTAAATTGGATTGTGATGGTCTTTCTGCTGACGACATGTCTGGTTGCAATGCTATTATATAGAATTAGCTTGCCATTAAAAAAGGTTATTGTTAATAATATTTGCAGACCAACGTATAAATGCCATGACCATGACCATGCTTGTGCCAAATAATGGCACTTGTAACAATTAAGTATTCAAAATATATTTTTAACACATACATAAAAATCATGTTACCACTTATAAGAAACTTTATATGAATGTAAGAAATGTCAATTTCCTGTCAAGGTTTTTTTTACAGTTCTCTCTTTAGAAGAAATCAAACTTCACGACCCACCAAACAATGGCTGTAGTAAATAGTTTTAATTATTGCCCATCCTTCCGATGTAAAACAGCTGTACTTATTGTTCTATTCGGGTTCACATTGTTTGATTGAAAAAATAGAAAAACAATTTTGACCTCCGCTGAAGGATTCCTAAAATTTAAAAGAAAAACTGATTGTCAAATTCTTGATATTGATAGTAAATAACGGTGCCTGAAATCAGGAAATTTCACGAAAGTTGCAATGGAACATCCTTCTTTAGTCGTAGATGTAGCTATGAATGCGATTTGTGTAAGACTTTGTCTGACAAGACAGGCTCTGTAAATCTGTCCCCGTTTTGTTCCCGAGTACATACTTCAGATGAATATACAATCCTTCGGCTTTTTGCTGTCGCTTAGGGCATTTTTGTTTCTTAATGTATGAACATTTGATTTGCTTCTATCTGAACACATTTATAAAATGTTATTTTCATTTTAAAAGTTCCTAATTGAAGTGAGATAATTTTTGCAATCCTCTAGGTTTCCGTATTTTGTAATTATATTTATTTTATAATCCGCTTTGATAAATCATCTTTATCAGCACAATCATATGTAAACCTAAATAACTGCTTTCGTTAAGTGCCTGTCGATGTAACAGTATTAGGACGTTTAGAATTGTGTTTGTTTATCAATTTTATAGTTAAATGCATATTGATACTGTACAACCCCATCTGACAACTGAAAACACGTAAAAAAAATTTCATGTTAAGATGTACTAGGTTTATTTTCTTCAAAAGTATTTTGTGTAGAGTGTATATAAGATTGTTCTCTATTTGCTTTTTGCATATCTGTGATAAATGATATTGCCTATACATTGAGTATTAGTACATTAAAATCAATTCGGTTTAAAAAGCAGGTATTTTTTAAAATATTACTATATTAGCCTTACGTTTGATGTAATTTATATGATCTCTATGGAAAATTTATATCTCTGAATGTTAATGTATTTGAATAAATGAATGTTACACTGAATCGAAAATATACTAGTAATGGATGTAACTAGAATGGGAAAGAAACATTATCAGAAGTGCATTTGTGATATATGCTTTTAGACAATATTTATAAATTTACAGGTAGTTACTAACTTTTTTAATGCCTTGCCTCGAAAAAGCAAGACGGTTACAAAATATTAGGAAAGAATTCTGTTACAAAATATTAGGAAAGAATTGAGAATGTACATATATAGCCAACATCCTTTAGATGTAATGGCGAGAAATATTGTTATGATCAAGTTTTAAGATGAACGATATTTGTCAAATATTGCTGCTTCATGCAATGACTGAAGGAATTGAAAGGATATGGTGTATCAACTAATGACACAAAATCCGTAAGCGCAATGAATACACCAAAAGCAAAGGAACTGTGGATTTATTTGTGTTCTTCATCTCAAAGTTGCAGTAAGGCCTTCAACATGGATTAAAAACTATATCCTCACTGCAAGTTCACGACGACCCCTAGCACCGCCAGTTTGAGCGGACTTCTTTGCTAGAGGTCGATCATTCTACAACTGTGTATTGAAAAAATAGCTGCGGGGTAATGTCAAAAAATTATAAATTACGTTTGGCAAATCAATCTAACAAATACTGTCATAAATTGCTCGATAGTCTCCAATCATACTATAAAACACAGAAACAATAAAAACATTCCGACAGTTATCAAAATATACGTTGGATAACTTTGTATAAAATAGCGTATTAAAATTGCCCAAAACAATTGCAAACTTTTTCAGTAACCAAAATGGCCGAAAGGAGAAAATGAATTGCCACACACAAGAAAAATAGTCTAAAGAAAATATATGCCTCAACTTTGAAAAAACAGAAGAGCATACATTTCAAGCACAGGTAAACTTTATATTGTTCTCACATAATAATTACATTACATGTATGTTTCATTATAATACGTTATTTTAATTTTTAACAGCAATCTCGCGTCATTCTAAAAGTAACCTTCATTTCAAAATGAAATGTTACATTCATGAAGAAGCGAGCTTCCACAATAAAGTGCACAGTTAAATAAAAGAAAAACTTGATAGAAATCGTGTTTTCGTGATCCTAGCAAAACGTGTAATTATAAGTATTGAATGCTTCTTTTAGTAATTTTATAGGGTTGTAAAAGCGTTGATCGAGCGCACATTTTAAAATGTACTTCGGTCAACGCTTTTACACCTCAATAAATTTACAAAAAGAAGCATTCAATTCTTAAATAAGGTATGACTTGGACATCCGTACTTTTTCAAAATCCTTTTCTTGATAATAAATGCAGGTCGCTAGAGCAATATTTACAAAGAAGCTAACAGGTGAATTGAATAGGTTTTTGTATACATTACAAAGTGTTTTACCTTGTGCCATATAAACACATTGACTTCGATCCTTTTAGTAGATTTTATTTTAAAAAGAAAATATACATATTATTACATAGCAAAGTTTAAAGCATTTTAAAATTTTGATATATATGTACTTTAATTCCAAAAAGAAAAATGATATAGGGTGCTTTTCCAATAATTTTACATTTGTCTTTAATTATTAGTTGTTTATTAAACATTTACACAGAAATGCATTTATTTCCTTACTCAACATAGATTTGTCTAACCAAAAATGTTCTAGTATAACAATGAACCAAAGAGGCATTCGATTAAAAGCTTTATTATTTGCCAAAACGACAGCTTTTTTTAATTTACAAAGATTTAAGAACTATGTTATTTTGTCACATTATTATGTACGGGTATTGTTTGTTTGTTTACGTAGACGTTTAGTCGTTGGTTTACATTGTAGTTGTTACTGATTATGTTATATTTATTTGACGTTTTGCCACTTGTTATATTGTGAATTATAAGAATAAAATCGCTGATCGTTTATATATGGTGTCCTTCTTATTTTTTTTCGTTTCGATTTAATCTTAAAGCTAAAGAGTACTCAGAAATTATATTCGCCTGCAATAACCTATGTATGCGGAGAAGACGAAACATGAGATACTTTTATGGCGGAGTTGTCAATTTCCATAAATACAAACATTTTAACCACTTGTATTATCTTGAATTTGTATCTATAAATTCATTAAAAGATAAAATGATCAGGCAAAGTTAGATGTATTTGGCTATTATTTTTACGTCCTTCTTGGTCATCTAGTACTTCAACTGTTTCGGTTCTTATACATTTTGTATTCGGCTTTGAGCATTCCTGAAAATCCAGAAAAAAAACACTTCGAACGCCTGACATTTATAAAGACTTGGTGTTGTTTTCATTTATAAGTACATCTGTTTTATCACCACTTCACTTTTGCGCAGAGGGGCGATTAGTTTATGCATTCAATCTGATAAACAATTTCAGTTCTTTCACATTCATTTTGTTAAATAACGAATAAATAATTTATTGCAAGCTAAAAACGCCAACTTATGCGGTAGATACATGTTTATAAACTCAATTAGATGTTCCGATGAAGTACCTTGCATACATCCTCTAGACGATAAAGTAAATTCTATGCATTATATATTTTTAATGAATATAAAGAAAACCCTTCTATACAATTTATTTAAAAAACTATTTTAATCTTTACTAATGCGATAACAGTATATTATGCTATTATGTAAATTTACAAAGGAACAATAACTAACAAACTAGTAAACGGAACTTGAGTTTTGAGTAAAACTCATTGCATATACAGACTGGTTATGGTTGGGTTCGTTGTCTTGTTTTATTCTTCTTTGTCTCTTTCGACACAATAGACATCTTAAAACAGATCGTTTAATCCGATAGTTACGAATTCCATATACAAATGGGTTAAGACACCCATTACAAACGGCTATGGCTAAAGTTGCTATAAACATTTGAGATGACATTTTCATTTTATCTTCCATTCCGTCCAATTGTATTAACACAAATACTATAAATATAGGCGACCACATTAACAGAAATAAGACTACCACTAGAACAAGTGTTTGAATCACTCGCAGATCTCTGGCTTCTCTATGTCGCTTGTTCTTTGTCAATGTATTTCCTTTGATGCTAGCTATTGCTCGTCTAGATTTACAGAATCTTTTCAATATGAGAAAATAGTTCAATCCGAGAATAGCCAACGGAATTAAAAATCCTAATGCACATAGAAAAACGGTGAAAACGACGGATATCCTGACCTTAGATACCGGCCAAATAAGTGTACAGATTTTTACAGTTTCTGTTCCGAACGGGAATTGTCGAATGACAAAATACATTGCAATGGGCGATGATACCGAAAATCCACCGATCCAAATTATTATTATGAAAACGATTGCCATTCTAGGTGTAATTTTCTTTGATGATGGTCTGTTTATACATATATAGCGGTCAATACTTATCATCGTCATGGTCCAAATAATGACGCAACCGGAAACAAATAAATTGAAAACCATCATATGACAAATAAATCCGCCCAGAACCCATGTTTCAGTTATGCGTTGTATTGCTATTAAAGGACTTGTAAGAGTAAAGAAGATGTCCGCTAAAGCCAAGTTACACATGAAGTAATTTGTCACTGTTCGTGTGCTTTTAATATTGATTATTTGGTAAAAGATGAGGATATTTACAAACATTGATACTAGAAATAACACGATATATATGATAGATTCTAAATAAGACAGTCCTTTCCATGGTCGATTGAATTCGGAGAAAAATGTGAAGTAAGATCTATTACCCCATCCTGCCTCTTCATCAAAGAAATAAGACTTGTTTTGTGTTGTATCTACCATATTTCAGTCTTGATCTGAAAAAGGATTGGAAATAAGTGTCATATTTATATCTTTACATTGCAAATGTGGGTTGGTGGCCATGTAATGATGACTAAGAAAATTTATGAAATAATTATACCAATATTTCAACTCTAAGTGTTTATCGAGGATAATTACTATTCCATAAAGTACAACAAATAATGTTGTCATCAGCCCAAGTACCAATCAAGATCTACTTACAGTTCGATTCAGGTAGTGTAAAACAAGCATTTCTTGAAGTGTGCAAACAAGTACAAATGTCCGGTAATAAGAAAAAAACATGATTCTGACACTTGGGTTCTGCGTACTCTTGCACATAAAACATGAATAAAGTACAAATATGAAGCGAATTTCAAAATTGTATCTTAGATATTATAAGAATACATGACATGTAATTGTCCACATCTTTGTCCTTTGGTCAGCGTTAAGCAACCAACAATCAATCATGTATGGATAGTTGTTTCATTGGCAATCATGCCACATCTCATTTTTGTTATTCTATGTAGCTTGTATGTAAGTGACTCTATGTAGAATAAAGGGATTAATAGATTAATCACGCCTCTGAAAAAATAAACTTTATTTCAAATATTTCAGTACCTAATAAATCAAAAGATTTCAAAACCTTTGCGCATTTTATATAAATTTGATTAAGGATTTATTGCTGCTGTTTTTATTTTTATTTGCGTGAAAAAGCGTTGACCATAGCAATATCTTAAAATATCCGTTAGAAATGGCGGTTTGTATACAATCATTTTGCAAATGAAATATTCTAGTTGACGGTTTGTATACAATCATTCTGCAAAAACATATTCTAGTTGTCGGTTTGTATACAATCATTCTGAAAATAAAATATTCTAGTTGACGGTTTGTATACAATCATTCTGTAAATAAAATATTCTAGCTGACGGTTTGTATACAATCATTCTACAAATAAAATATTCTAGCTGACGGTTTGTATACAATCATTCTACAAATAAAATATTCTAGCTGACGTTTTGTATACAATCATTCTGCAAATAAAATATTCTAGCTGGGAAACCATTTAATATATAGCATAATAATAATGTCTTTGGCAAAAAAAGCGGAAATACCAAGTGGAAAATTAAACACAATGATCAAAAAGAAAACGACGAAAAGACCAACAACAATTACAAAACACTACACAGGTAACTAAAGAATGAGCAACACGAATCCCATCGAAAACGGGGACAGGGAGCAAGTGCTACCGAAGGCTAAGCGGTCTCTGTTCAACTAGTAGCACTAGTCGTACTACTCATTGCTTGTAACAATGCAGTAAATGGCACTCGGTAATTTTCCAAACGAATAAAAAAGGACGGGAGTGTGGTTACGACATAAGGACGGGAGTGTGGTTACGACAAAAGGAATGCAACTTTGACATATGTGAAACAGATATTCTATAACGGTCGACGACCAAATTATGATGCGTTTGTAAAACTTTCGAAGGGACTTCAACTTTTCCATTGGGAACCCATACTTCTAAATCTTCCTTGTAAGCAATACATAGCTCATGAAAGATACCAGGCTTATAATTGTGTGCGTCTCGTCTACAAAAGAATCATCAATAACGCTCGAATAAAAAAGTTCATAAAAAGTACGGAGTTGAAGACCCGAAATTCTAAAAGGTTTTGCAAAACAAAGCTAAGGTAATCTGTTCCTGGGCTAGAAAATCCTTAGTAGTTTGAACAATTCAAAATTTTATAAACAGAAACATTATATCAATGATATCACGATAGAAATCGCCAGCCCGGTAAATGATATCAAATCGGGAACACATATTCCTTAAGCGTTTGGTGCTCGAAAGTTGCTACACAGAAATTAAAATTACAATGAGAAAAGTAAATTTTTCTTTTAACCATGTCTCATTTGAACAAAAGAACATGTAATTGATAAGAAGAGCACAGTTGGTTATCATAGAAAATAAGACTGTGTTTTCAAAATCACGCATATTTCGTAACACATCGAATGTCTCACGTATAGAGCAGGATCTGTTAACTCTTTCGGAGCACCAATTCCACTCAATTTTGGCAAGTTTTGTGTTGCTCAACTTTTGATATTCAGTGTAGTTTTTTATCGACTGATATATTTGGTCATTGTAATATCTGTTCTTCTCCGACTTATGGTTTTTGATAGTCCCTTGGTATTTTTTCTCCTCTTTTGAATGGTTTTTGAGATCTCTTTGAATTACCCATCTGCAAGGAATTATTACAGAAAAAAAATGTTATTTTCGATTTTAAAATGCATGTTAATTGATCCAAAATTATTTAAGAATAACAAAAACCTTATATAAAAAAGCCTCTTACCTAAACCAAAGACAGACCGAATGAGAATTCACGTGTTCAACTCCAATTAAATACAGAACTTAACACCTTTGATGTATTTCTATACTAAGAAACACTTCACCAAAGTGCAATTTCCTTCGTTTGATCTATAATGAGGGAACATATGATCTTAAAGTCATCACCACTCATTTATTTATAATTGTATATCAAAGATTTATAATTTTTTTTTTCATAACACAAATGAACTCTATATGATGGGTTTCCTGTATATTCATATATCAATTTTCAGGTCGGTCACTGGCATAAAATGTTCTTATCGCTTTGTGTCTGTCATTCGTTTGTCAACCGTTTCTTAACCCTTCCCTAATGAAATCAATAAGTGTTTGGAATTGGAAATTTGGAATAGAAAAACCCTTTTTATGAATTCTATTGGTTGTAATTAGGTCAAGGGGACAGCAAACTATCCTACATACCTCGCCCTCTGTTTTATATAGAAAATAAACTTTTGAATAATTGTAACACAACCGTTATTAAGGTAAAAAATAGACTTTCCTTAATTCTAGTCATTAGTACCTGGATGCTACAGACTACTTACTGCAAGTTGAATCAAACCAACTCATTGAAAACCTCCTTAAAACCCGGTTTTAGGCCAAGATCACCGGAAACTAACCATTTTCCAGTCGGTAGCTATTGTCAAATGCAGAAGTAAACCATACCAGGAAAGAGAGAGAGAGAGAAGGTGCAACTGGGTGCTCATGAATTAACTTAAGACAAGGGACAAATAAACGTGGTTACAAATGACACAGAAATAAAATAACGATTAACCAAGGTGTTATAGCCTGTACAAAATTGTAAAGCTTTCATTTAACTATGAACGGAAGGGGTTGCACATACACGTTAACGACAGCAGCTTTTGTATCTCTTGAAAAAAAACAATATTTCACAGTTATACAGTTAAAAAAAAAGTTGAATATTCTGGACATTGTAACGGTTTTATTATCAAAACAGCGTAAATTCAAAGACGTTAGCCACAAATGGTAGAGATTTTCAAATTTGTCATTGAAATTGTTCAGATGAACTACGCGTTTTTTAAAATATAAATCATTACCGATGTACCACAATAATGAATTATGAAAACAGAATTTTTATGAATTTTATTAAACAACAGCCAAGAATCGAAAAAGACGGCGATAAGAGATGCATAGAATCGGCCGTCGATTTGGAGTCTTACTTCATTATAACGTCAGGGCCTTCGGTCATAAAACTTTACTCAGTACTCGGATTACAAAATATGTGCTCGAAACATCAAATCCAGTATTTTGATTGGTTGATTTCTGAGTCCGAGTACAAAAATCGTGCTCGAAAGATTTATGACCACAAGGCCAGATTGGACGTCGATTTAAAGCACAGAATTCGTTTAGAGACCGGACGTCGATATGAATCCAACATATACAGTGTATAAAATTGCATATGCCTAAAAATTGTATACTGCTGAATTAAAATAAAATACTTTGTCAAGAATGACCATAGCTTTTACTTAAAAAAATAACTGTAACTTATTATATGGTTAATATTTTCATTTCATATTTGCAGAAATGCATCACTTAAAATTTTGAAATAATTATTGAAATAAAACTTACTTAAACAGCAGTTCTCAGGGTCCATTGTAACCCTTCGCTGAAGTCATTGCTGAAGTGATAATACGTCACCAGTCTCCGTATTCTTGACCAATAAACTTTCAGCAAACTAACGTTTGATACTTCAAATTACATCAATTAGTCGCTATACTAAATAAAGTACTCTACACACAGGATGCAGATAACAGCTTACTGATAAAACTATATTAGATAAATAATGTAACTGTGTGATTTAGTAAAACGTATTGATTTAACGTAATTATTAAACTAATCTGACGAGGAAATGCAAATAGACTTCAGATAGTAAATAATAAATTACTTTTAACCAATGAAATATTTTTTTCAGATATGCCTACTTGAACTGGTTTTAAAGTTTAACATATGCTTTCTTCTAGAACTTAAAAAGCATACCTAATATAATGAAACTGCTTTTTAATTTAATGGCAGGCATTTCGATTTTTGTCAGAAAACGAGGCAGAAGATTCCATATGGACTATTAAAAATCATAATTCAAAAACAACGACCATATCATTGCAATATACAAAAACAAAAAAAACAAAAAACGAATAAGTACGCAAAAATAAAGAACAGTCTAAAAAACACTACATAGAAAACTAAAGACTGAGCAATAAAAAACAATGCATAGAAAACTAAAGACTGAGCAATAAAAACCCAATAAAAATTGGGGATGATCACATGTGCTCCTGGAAGGGTAAACAGATACTAGTTCACATCTGAGTAAAGAAACACAGGTGTACATGGAAACGTTATAAGGCATGGCAGGAACCAGATACTTAAAATTCAAATGCATTTTATGTGTAAAAAAACAATATTCTTGAGATTTTGAGATCTTTTGTATGTACCCGGAGCAAATTGTGGGTTGTGAACACGGCCATATTTTTCAATACCTTCAAATGAACCCTAACATATTGTAAAGACAACCATTTATTGCCGAATATAAGAACAAGAAGATGTGGTATGATTGCCAATGAGACAACTCTCCAACAGAGACTAAATGACATATAAGTTAGCAACTTTAGGTCACTGTACGACCTTCAACAATAAGCAAAACCCATACCGCATAATCATCTTCTACAAATTCTGGACTTTTCCGTTCTATAGTTTTCTAGGATTTTTACTTCTATAGTGTTCTAGAAATTTCCGTGACAACTATATATATACAGACACCAAAGTCAGACTTTCATATTAGACATAAAATATACTTGGATTCTTAGAAGTTATCTGGAGTTGTTGGATTGACACTTTTATTTACGTTAACTACATAATACTAGATTGTGAACTTATTGGACATATTCGATTACAGTTAAGAGAAGAATACCGGATAAAAAAAGTCAAAGGATCGGACTTATATTTTAACAGTTGAGTTGACATTTCAATTTGTATAATATTTCTTGTAAACTTGTGTATAATAAATCTTGTTAAATTTTATTATTGATTTGTGTCTTTTGTTTGCTACAATTTAAAGGTGATTTCAGGCCGTAACACCGGGTTAAACTAGTTTGCTGCCGCTAAACCCTCGCCTAACCTGGGATAAAGGTGTAACAGTACAACATAAGAATAAACTATTGAAAATCAGTTGAAAAGGCTTAACTCATCAGATCGATACAAAGCAGATTTAACAAAAACACAGACCGGACGTGATAGGGTATTTATACATCCCCACAACAAAGACGACACCAAGTACAGATCTGATAGTACTCGCAGTTACTCATAGCTAGTTCAAAGCCAATAACAAGACCGTTTGTTGCTTTATCTTTTAATTCTTTTTGTCGTTTTCCTCTTTTTCTATTCATGTTTTATAAAAAAAAGTTCTAGTGGATTTCGTTGTCAAGTGGACCGGAAATTGACGAAAAACTGCCTGTACAAATCATTATGGTTTCATAATTGCGTTAGTTCGAGCATTTCGAATTGTTCTTCATCAATGGAACAGACCTCCATGAAATCGTCTAAATAAATACAAATAATAAAAATGGTGCTAAACTCCGAGTATCCTTTATCATTTGCATGGCTATCAAACATATGGATAATATATAAGAAATGATAGGATAAGATGAAAATATGAAATACGACAAGAAGATTGAATAGCTCCCCATGCTCTCACACAAAACATTGTTTATCGTGAGTGACATATGGATCATTTAAGATAGGCTTTATATATTGGCAGGTGTTTTGTCTTAAATACTTCTCACAACATAATGTATACACGAAAGGAGCAAATGATTTGGCTAAAGTTTTCATAATCCAAAGGACATTTTAGTAAATCAAATGTTAATTTTACCAAAACGCAAGTAGATCTGTTAATATCGGATATGCATCTATAGATGAAATAACAAAATCCCCATGGGAATGAATAAAGTTATTCTTATCATTTAGAACCCACAATCCCAATGTTACTCTTGTTAAAAAAATGTCATTAATAATATATAATGAGAGAGAGAGAGAGAGAGAGAGAGAGAGAGAGAGCAGTGAACGACTTGTCCCGCGAAAGGTTTATATGTATATATAAAAGAACAACATATGCACGTCACTTTACACAGAAAATGAAATAGAAAAAGTATAGAAAAAATAGTAAAAAACAAAATTTCGGTATCATTTGCTCGCTGGGTATAGAGACCATAGCACATAAATTGAAACGTTCATATTTTTGATGAAACCTTTTCTAGTCTTAAAATCTTAAACGTCATACTATTTTATACTCCCTCGAGCAAAGTTGACATAAGCTGAATATTGGCCCTTTTTGGTCATTTACCTCTTCAACTGTTTCGGTTCTTATACATCATTGACTTTCAAATATTCGCCTTTGAGCGTTCCTGATTAAGATAAATCCAGTTAAGCTCTTCTTACAGATCACATGACATTTATAAAGTGTTGTTTTCACATTATACATCAACAAAAGTTAAAAAATCCTAACAGAAAGCAATGAAACATAAATTATGTTAAAGAATAGAAATAGCAAAAATGCAAAACTTCAAGGTATACCAAAAAAAAGTCAATGTCTATATCCAAACGATCCTTATTGAGTAAATCGGTAACTAAAAGCGTTTCGAACTCACAAGATTAAAAGTGTTATTTGCTTTTCTATCACTGTTTCGATACCGCTGCTGGTGAACTATTAGAAACAGGCGAGGTTTATATGTAAAAGAATGGGAAATAACAAAAATAGACATTTACCTTGAATTTGGCAACACCGGTCATCTCAGTATTAGAATCGATGACAATCGAGACGATTTCAATTTTGAAATTATAAATTTTCCTCACCTTAGCAGCAATATACCAACTTCATCCGTGTATGGAGTATACATTTCTCAACTCATACAATATTAAAGAGCTTGCAGCTGCTAATCAGACTTTGTAAAACGTCATCGGTGTCCGAGCAAAACATTAATGAGCCATGGTTTTGTCAAAGAACGTCTCGTCCTTTTTCTCTAAAAATTCATCAGAAAGTACCAAGACCTAATCGATAAACATTCAGTGTCTACTTCACGAATAGTACAAGATGGTCTTGAGATTCTAGATGCTGAAGTTGTGTATCTTTTTATTTTTTTTTTAGTTTCCCGTTATTTGTCTTCGTGCTAATATGTTTCTTTTGGTCGTATGACTTTTGACGTGACTCGGTATTATGTATCCCGCCTCCGAGATTTGACTTTTTGACTTTGAGCATTCCTGGTGTAATTCGGTGCGATTCGGACACACATGGTTTTTACAGTATTGTTTCTAATTTGTGAACCCTTGTATTTGTATTTGTATTCATATTTACTTTATTTTTACTTTATCGAAAAAGTGAATGCTATATACGTTATGTACTATCAACGACAAATAGTTGTTTGTTTGGTTGACGTCATTCTCAAATTCACTATCTACACCTTTTTTCCTGGCGTCTTTGTTAGATTTATTTGCATGTTTGTTTGAATTTTTAGTCGGTTGCGTTGTATGTCTGTGATGTATGTTTATACGGTTTTGGCTGCTGGGTCCCAATTATTATCACATTAACCTATGATTATAAAAATAAGGAGTTGTGGTATGAGTGCCAATGAGACAACTATCCACCAAAGTTCAAATGAACTGGATGTAAGCAATTATAGGCAATCGTACGACCTTCAACAATGAGAAAAAAACCCATACCGTTTAGTCGGTTATAAAAGGCCCCGACATGAAAAATATGAAATAATTAACGGCATAACAAAATAATTAACGAAAAACAAATATGACAGACATGAACCAACGACAACCACTGAACTACAGGATCCTGACTTGGGACAGACACATAAAGAATGTGGCGGGTTTGAACATGTTTGAAGGCGCCAACCCTCCCCTTACATGTGACAGTGGCGTAACAGTACAAACTATAAAAATCAGTTGAAAAAACTCTTCAGATCTTTACAAAGCAAAAAACAAAAAACATATAACAAAAATACAGACCGGAAGTAGCAGGGTATTTATACATCACTTGAAATAAATAAGACACAAATACAGATCTGAGAGCACTCGCAGTTATTGACAGCTAATTCAAAGTCAATAACAACTAATAAAAAAATACAAAAACAATATCAATCAGTATACATCCAACTTCCAATGGATGCAGTGTAAAGACGCCTTAACAGTCAGAGAAAAACATGACCTTATGCAATGCCAAAAACATAGGCATCGACAGATTGAAGTATCGCGAATGTGCATATGTGTATCACAATAATATTTAGTTTGGTTTTAATCTATTGATAACAAAATCAATGTTTTATACCAATAAAAACAATATTCAAAGATCAAATTACAGTGTTGATTTAATGAGCAACCTTTTAGAGTAAATTTTTTTAAAGATTGATAAGTTTACCCCGATCGTATCTAAATTTCCGGGCTCGGTAAACAACATCAGCGTTGAAATTAGGATGTATTATTCCGGTTGAAATATGTTTTCTACAGGAACATCCAAACTTCTAAACCAAATCTTTGTATCTATGGAAGAATTTAGTCTGTTTTGGTTACTTGCCCAATTTTGTCAATATAACGGAATTATAAACAACTTTTCATACAAGTAAAAGATTAAGCTATCTATAAAACCTGGTTTAACCCACCATTTTCTTCGGAAAGTCAAGAATATGGCAGTTGTTCTTCACTTGGTCCGTTGATTGAAAGCGTTTGATTTTGTCAGTCTTTATGGACTTCCCCTTTCTGAATTTGCCTTGGAATTCGGTTTTTTTGTATACTTTTTAAGTTTTGCTGAATTTGGCTATTCTTTTTACGTCTTCTGTCATTTATCTCCTAACAGTTCTACGTTTTATACATTACTGGCTTTCAAATGTCTGGGTTTGAGTTTTCGTGGTGACGGTAAAAAAAAAACATCTTCGTACGCATAAAATTTATAAAAGTGTTACTTTCATTTTTAAAGCACTAGCTAGATACCGATGCTTGGGGACTTTTATTCTCCAACGATATCATCAGCTCATTAGCAGCGTTTTGGTACTGACATGATTTATCACGTACCTTTTCTAAATTGTCCGTTTATAAAATTACAAATTAACAATAAACTAAGGTTCCTACTCCCTCGGACAAATTGACCTTAGAGTGATTAGGCTATTATGCTTTGGTCCATTTTGTTTTACAGTTCTTTAAGTGTTTGGTACTTATTATTCCCCAAGGTTATCAACTCAGTGTCAGTATTTTGGGACTGGCATAATTCATAACATATCTTTTCTAAATTGTTCCATAGTTTATAAATTTATAAATTAAGAGAAAAAATGTCCTAATTTCGTCAAGCAAAGTTGACCTTAGATGAATTTGGATATTATTTTTTAGATCCCTTTTAGTCATAAAGATCTTAAATCGTTTCAATACATATACATTCTTGGTTTTTAATTTCAGCTTTGAGCGTTTATGCTGAAGATTAATCCAGAAAAGGGCTACGGAGGCATGATATTTATATTAGTGTTATTTTCATGTTTTTTTTTTCGGACGCACTAAATTTATAAAGTATAACTTTCATTTATTAACAGTAACTCGGTACCACTGCTGGTTGACTGTTAGTCTTCAAGGATATCATTAGCCCAGTAGTGTGTGCTTCGTTACTGCTATATAACGTATGTTTCCAAATGTCCCCGTTGATAATGTAGAAATTACTAAGAAACTATAGTTTCAACAACCACAAGCAAAGTTAAACATATTTGTCTATTCTTTTCATGTCACTTTTGGTTATGTAGTTCCTAATACTTCTACACCTTTCAAATGTCTGAAATTGATCGTTCCTGATAAAGGTTAATCCGGAAAAGCGCTTCGCTCGTACGAGACCTATTTTCATCGATCCCATCTGGTGTCATTGTTTTAAAATTTCTGGTTCTCTTCGTTTAGATCGCAAATGACGCACGAGGAGTAGCGGTGTTGGTAGTTTGCAGTTAAAATTTCTACGATGGCCAATAAAAGTCATATTTGAGATTCAGTAGTGCAGTACACGCAGCCTATGGGTGTGGTTGGCGTTGAATCTACGAAGGAACGATATATTAAATTAGCAAGAGAAAAATACGGTTCGATATATATGTAACGTCTAAACACTAGTTAACGATTATTCTTACGAGGGCGTCTGATTGCCATGAAAAACGAGACATTGCACACATGATTACTATTTATCAAATAATCATCTAAATCAGGTACGACACCACATATATATATAAACACTCCATGTATTTAAGAGAACTGTATTAAAGACATTTATTCATTGTTATATCGTTAAAAGTGAAGCCTAATGATATATGTTACATAATGATATATATATTATATAATAAGTTACGCGGACAAGCAGGAAGTTCTCACAGTGATAATTATCTTAATTGTTAAGTAGTTATAGTTCATGTATAGAAGATAAACTAGTTGAACCATCCGAGTTAAACCTATACACGTATTAACAAAAGGAAGAACGTGCAGGAGGCGGAAGATACTTGAACGCGGAGAAAAAAAATGTGAGAACAAGAATATTTCTGTGTTAATATTCTTTTTCAAAAATGTCGGCCAGTCAGTGACATTAGTAACAAAACCACAGACAGAAAACACTTAGTAAAACCGCAACATCCAGTAAGAAGATCTAGGACACGCATTTGAATATATGGTGGACGATTTAGTTTTGTCTTGGTCATCAAATAAACAAATGAGATCAGAGGGGGAAAAAGCAAAATAAAATAAATACGAAACATTTGTTAGAATAAAAAAAAAAAGAAGAAAATGCTAAGAAGCCAATCAAACACCATAATCGAAGAAAGACAAAAAACACTAAGGCAAAAAGAAAAAGACGAACAAACAAACACCAGTAAACAAAACACTACAAAGTGTTCTTAACATTGAGCAAGACGACCCCCCCCCCCCCTCCCCATAAAAAAACCGGATTCATTCCGGTGCTTTTGGAGTCAAGAGTTCCTACTCAACTAGTGTCATCCGTCATGTTGCTCATTTCAAGTAAAATCAGGTGATAAAGTCACATTTAAAATAAGTATTAAAGACGACATACAGAGTTATGCAAGTATTCGTCACCTACAATTTTTGTTATATATTTCATATGAAACTACTTTTTTTCAACAACAAAAAAATTGAGAGGTAATTTCTTGCTTGACTTTAATCAACTTGGTACCAAGCATTTCGTCCCCGAGTGTATCATCAGCTAGCCCAGTTGTCAGCACTTTTGTATTGATATGATATCATCATTGATATGTTCATTTTCTGTAAATTTACTATTCATACAACCTTGAAATATTCGAAACACTCAGGTTTTTCTAACCCTAGGCAAAGATTGCCTTTGCCGAGTTGGGCACAACTTTTTGGAATGTTCTGTTTATAAAGCTCTTTCACTTCGTATTCGAGTTGGCCCTCTTACCGTTTTTTTAAAATTCGATCGCCACTGATCAGTCTTAGACGAAACACGCGCTTGGAGTATCAAATCAAAAGCCTGGTATCTTTCACGATTTATTACTAATGTCCAAACATTACACAACGGTCTACTTAAAAACGGTGCTGATGAGATATACTGGAATTTGACTATGAATTATATGGAAGGGTGAAATTTCAATGGTTTGTATGTATATATTTTTAACTTTCAGGATTGTACTTTGATCTGTATGAAGTTACTGTTTTGATAATAAAATATCCATTGGAACATATTTATTGGATCTGTTTACTTAATTACAGAATAGTATCTTATTTCAATAATAAAAAAATGAAGCATGCTGGTTTGTTTATTTTTATATGCTAATTAAGGTGGTGACCTGAGTTCTGGTATGTGAACCCTTTAAATGTCTATTAATTGTATTGATGGTCAGTATTCGTCACTTTGTCCATTCTCATTGGTCATTTAAATCACATATATATCTGTGGAGGGAAATCTTTGTTCTTTGAAAGTATTCCTTTTGATTTGCATTCAGCATGAAGGCAGATATTTTGAGATATACAAAATAATTTATATTCTGATGTCCATTTGAGGCTTATACTGAGTTATTGTTTTACTTTGTCACCATATTCTTCATTGAGGTAGTTATGATTACTAACATATATTTAATTATCATTTATTTAATAATTCTAGTGTATTTGAGATGAATGATTGATTGACTGGCGGATAACACAGCTAAATTGATTAAATGGTTAAAAACTATAAAAGTATTAAAAACTAATATGAGTTAATATTTAAAAATCATTAAACATTAATATAAACTATCTGAATAGTATTTTTATCATTAAACTAGTAAATATTAATTTAAAGTAGGATATTATGTACAATCTGTGTTTTTGTGTAATTGTGCGTTTTGGGGCACAATAGTTATAATCTTTATTTTATAATCAGGTGTTACCATGTTTTGATGAGTCATGTTTGATTCCATCCTATTGTTTTGACCTTTGCATCTAAGTGTGAGGTAAGCATTGAGTTTGGTTTTATATGTTTTGCTATCAATGCATATTATTTTGTTTGCTTATGCTTATTTTTAATTGCTTTGCTTGTGCTTAACATTAGCTATTTAGTTTGTTTTGTGTAGCATCTAGTTTTGCATGTAATTATATTTTCAAGACATTATTACATAATTGAACAGTTTGTAAAATCAATAAGCGATTTAATTCAATTGGATTACATTAACATATTTTGTTAGAATAATGAACTAGAGAAAAGGTTCAGAACTTGTATAATTTATTTTAATTTGAAATTCATTGAGTTCTCATTGTACTCATGCTATTATTCTTGAACCGTTGTTTATAATTTTATATTTCATTACAGGGTCTTTTTGTTACCAATTATTTTCCATGTCGTAATAAAAACGAATCCAAAAAATGAGAAGTGTTTTTATTTGTGTTCTACAAAACCCAGGAAAACCACTTGACTACAAATTGCGCCTAAGGAACAACTACTTGCGGAATTTTATAGTGCAAGGCAGCGAGATGATGAAGATGTTACTACTTGGAGTAATACATTACAGGATATACTAGGAAGAGGACTTGAGACAGGCATTGTCAGCTACAAAGAGATGAATTCCATGTTACACGTCATGTTATGGACAGGTTTACGACAAGAACTTAAGGATATAAGTGGAATAAAGATTTCAACCAACTAAGAGTAGCATTGCGTCAATTGGAGAAAGATCATCAACCAAAGAAGTTGAAACCTAATACAGCCAAAGCAGCAACTACCACCAAAGAAGACACAGATGATTATGAACATCTGAAGGGATTGGTACAGTAATTAACTCATGCGTTTACACAACTGAGACAGCAACAGCAGCAACAGCAGCAACCACAGCAGCAACCACAGCAACAGTCACAGTATTATAGAGGTAACAACTTTAGAGGTCATAGAGGCAATAACAGAGGTTATAATAGAGGTAGAAAATGGTACAATAGACAGCAAGGACAACAACAAACCACAAATCAACCTCAACAACATCAGCCGAACTACCAACAAGGAGAAACCAATCAACAAAACTACCCAATTCTTTGTAGACGTTGTGGTCAAGAAGGTCACATACAGATAGGATGCCGTGTAAGATTAGATAACACAAGGCAGAATTTAAACTCAGGGAAGCCTATGCCTATTAGGGGCCAGCATTAAGCTTGAACAGAAGAACATCAGGTCCCAAGGTAAGTAACAACATAGTGAAGACACCACCTGGATTATTTGAAACACCTACTGAGACTATTATATTTTTGAATGGGAGGAAATTATCAGCATTATTGGATACAGGGTCACCCGTATCGACCATTGCAGAATAATTTTATACCGAACACTTATCAGCAACAGTACCATTGAAAAATCTAGATAGCATCTTGGAAGTTGAATGCGCTGGAGGATCTCAGCTGCCCTATACAGGATATATAGAGGTCAATATCAAGATACCTGGAAAAACTAACACCACTAACCAACATGTAATGCTAGTAGTACCTGATAGCAGATATAGTCAACACATACAGCTTTAATTGGAACTAACATCTTAGACAACATGATGCTTTAACTGAAGGAGGAACATGGACCAAGATACTTGCAGAATGCCGCCTTAACAATGCCATGGTATATGACCTTCAGATGTCTAGCAATGAGGGAAAAAGGGTTAACCAAGAACAACAACAGAGTAGCAGTAATAAGAACATGTAAAAAAATAACCATAATTCCGAATACCACCACTGAAGTTCCTGGCTACGATGACAAAGAGATACCTTACAAAACAACTCCATCTATCATTCAATCAACTATTGTGGCAGAATATTACACTGAAATTGATGCAGCACCAACTTTAAGGACTTATCAGTACAAAGAAAATTGAACACTTACAGCCAGACTATCTAACATTACAACCAGAACCATAACCATATCACCAAAGGCCATAATTTGTGAAGTTCAACCAGTTACTACTGAAGCACAACGAAGCAATACAACTGAAAAAGATCTGAAGTTACTCGAAGAAGTGGATATTACCTAAAGTGATCTCACACATGAACAATTTGATGAAGGAAAACAACTCATATTGAGATACACAGACAGTTTCAGTAGAGGAGACAACGATTTAGGACACACCAACAAGTTAAACATCAAATAGATCTGCTTGATGAGACTCCATTTAAACACCGGTACAGAAGAATCCCCCATCAATGTACGATGAAGCTAGATCTCATCTAAGACAACTTTTGGACATGGGAGTTATCAGACCATCACGTTCACCATTCGCATCAGCTATTGTCATTATTAGGAAGAAGAATGGACAGCTTAGAATGTGTGTGGATTACAGACAGTTAAAAAAGCAGAGTAAACATGATAGTTACGCACTCAAGAGAATAGAAGAGCTTTAACATTGCTGTGCTGGCAGCAAATTCTTCTCAGTCGTCGATATGAAGTCCGGTTACCATCAGGTTGAGATTTTGGAAGACCATAAGGAGCATACTGCTTTCTCCGTGGGACCTCTTGGCTTTTACGAGTTTAACAGGATGTCTTTTGGACTTACGAACTCTCCAGCGACATACCAGAGACTGATGGAGGATTGCCTTGCAGATTACAACCTGAAAATATGTTTATTGATGATATCATCATTTATGGTAGGAAATATGAGGAGCACTTAAATAATCTACACCTAGTATTTAAGAGGACAAGAGAGGCCAATCTGAAGCTAAACCCCAGCAAGTGCGAATTCTTCAATCGCAAGGTAAAGTATGTAGGACACGTGGTATCAGAAGAAGGAGTGGAAATAGACCAACAGAAAACAGAGAAGGTAGTGAACTTGCCAACACCAACTGGAGATGCTTTAAGAGCAGTTTTTAACCAAGAACAGCAGGGAATGAAGAGAGTCATCAGTTATGCCAGTCGAGGACTCAACAAGGCTGAACGCAACTATCCACCACACAAAAGAATTTCTGGCATTTGAAATGGGCAGTATGTGACAAGTTTAGAGGCTACCTTTATGGACAAGACTGCACAGTGTACACGGGCAACAACCCAGTCACCTATGTTTTAACATCTGCGAAATTAGACGCCACAGGACACCGTTGGCTAACAGGATTGGCAGCATTCACTTTTGACATCAAGTACAGACCTGGCAGAACCAACGCAGATGCGGACGCACAGTCGATTACCCATCAGCAGTGATTCCATCCAAGCCATCTGAAATATAGCCATGCCAGAATCTTACATTGACAGTCTTGCGTTGACATCAGATGCCGTACTGAAAGATCTTGATTTAAGAGGCAGTGGAGTTGGTAACATTGTTGACTGGAGGAAAGTTCAAGAGCAGGATCCTGACATACAACGTATTGTGGAGTATGTTAGAGGAAACACCAAGCCTACCAGGAAAGACATTGGACCGAATCCACACTTAAAGCAGTTTAACCATCTGAAACTGTATGACGGAGTACTTCATCGTGTAACCGTTGTAAATAAAGAAGAAAGATGTCAACTGGTACTACCCCTAGAACTTGTACCAACAAGCCATACATAATGACATGGGACATCCTCGGAGAGATCGAACAACATCACTGGTCAAGGATAGGTTTTAATGGCCCGGAATGCACCAGGATATATAAACATGGATAGAGGAATGTGGAAGATGTGTCCGTAGGAAGTCAACTACCAATCAACGTGCCCCATTGGTAAGTATAACAACGACATTGCCATTGGAATTAGTGTGAATGGACTTCCTAAACCTTGAACCATCTTAGGGAGGGTATCAACACCTACTAGTCATCACGGATCACTTTACCAGATTTGCTATGGCAGTTCCCACCAAGAACCAGCTATCCAAGACAGTTGCGGATGCGTTCTACAACAATTTCATCTTGCACTATGGAATACCAGACAGAATTCATTCGTACCAGGGGGCAAATTTTGAAAGTACCACCATTAAAGAACTATGTGCCATCACATCAATGTCCAAGTCAAGAACTACCAGTTATCATCCTATGGGAAATGGACAATGTGAGCGGTTTAACCGGACGCTGTTTGATATGATTAGCTCACTAGACACCAGCAAGAAGATTAACTGGAAGAGTCATGTCAGTCCATTGGTTTTTGCCTACAACTCCACCAGACATGAGAGTACAGGACAGTTGCCTTACATGTTGATGTTTGGACGTAACCCTAGGTTACCGATTGATGCAGCTTTAGGCTTGAGAGAAAACCAACAAGAGATAACAACAAATTATATAAAAGATCTGAAGGACAGAATCACACAGGCACATGAGTTGGTAATTACATCTGCAAATAAGGCCAGAAATCAACATTTCGACAACAGAGTTCCAGGAGGGACAGTAAAAGTTGGAGATAAAGTATTGGTACAGATTGGTAGCTTTGAAGGGAAACACAAGTTGGCAGATAGATGGGAACAAGACCCCTACACAGTGCTAAGCCAACAGAATGAAGACATCCCTGTATTCATGGTCAGGAAGGAAAATGGAGAGGGACGTACTAGTACAAGGACGCTCCACCGTAACCTTCTGCTACCAATTGGTTTTCTAAGCGACACACCAGAACCTACATCTACTCAAACACCGAAACCAAGACCACGGAAAAGACCTGCCAAGAGGACACAGGAACTGGGAACAACCCAACCTGACTCAAAAGCAGATTCAGATGAAGAGTCAGAATGGAATTATAGAGTCATCACAAGGACTGGTATTGTCAGTGATTCATCCATCACTGAACAGAGTATACCTAGAAATGCTGATGAGGATATCTTAGATACAAGCGAGACAGAAGGGGACGCCCAGTCATCTATGGGTATTACTAGTATCACAGAAGATGTCGAGCTTGTACAGGAAGGAAGCGCTTCAACTGATGAGACTGTTCAGGAGGAACCGCCTGATGAGGAAACAGCTCAGGATACTGATAAAGAGTCTGATGATGAGCAACCAGTTCAACCACGACGTTCCACAAGAGAACGGAGAGTTCCCCTCTGATTCAGATCAGGAGATTTCGACATGACAAATTCTGCAGAGAGGCCACCTATACCAGATTGAGAACAGAAGGTGCAATACATCACTTCACTGTCAGACAGAGGATTTTTAGAAGAATTGCAGTCTGAGGCAGGAAAGACCATCTTAGAGATACTGAAGTCTTCTTCACAAGCTCCAACCTGAAATGACGAGACGTCATTTTCCAGCTTGGGAGGAGGGGGGGAGTAAGTGGAAGGTTGAAATTTCAATGGTTTGTATGTATATATTTTTAACTTTCAGGATTGTAATTTGATCTGTATGAAATTACTGTTTTGATAATAAAATATCCATTGGAACATATTTATTGGATCTGTTTACTTAATTACAGAATAGTATCTTATTTCAATAATAAAAAAATGAAGCATGTTGTTTTGTTTATCTTTATATGCTAATTAAGGTGATGACCTGAGTTCTGGTATGTGAACCCTTTAAATGTCTATTCATTGTATTGATGGTCAGTATTCGTCACTTTGTCCATTCTCCTTGGTCATTTAAATCACATGTATATCTGTGGAGGGAAATCTTTGTTCTTTGAAAGTATTCCTTTTGATTTGCATTCAGCATGAAGGCAGATATTTTGAGATATACAAAATAATTTATATTCTGATGTCCATTTGAGGCTTATACTGAGTTATTGTTTTACTTTGTCACCATATTCTTCATTGAGGTAGTTATGATTACTAACATATATTTAATTATCATTTATTTAATACTTCTAGTGTATTTGAGATGAGTGATTGATTGACTGACGGATAATACAGCTAAATTGATTAAATGGTTAAAAACTATAAAAGTATTAAAAACTAATATGAGTTATTATTTAAAACCATTAAATATTAATATAAACTATCTGAATAGTATTTTTATCATTAAACTAGTAAATATCAATTTAAAGTAGGATTTCATGTACAATCTGTGTATTTGTGTAATTGCGCATTTTGGGGCACAATAGTTATAATCTTTATTTTATAATCAGGTGTTACCATGTTTTGATGAGTCATGTTTGATTCCATCCTATTGTTTTGACCTTTGTATCTAAGTGTGAGGTAAGCATTGAGTTTGGTTTTATATGTTTTGCTATCAATGCTTATTATTTTGATCGCTTATGCTTATTTTTAATTGCTTTGCTTGTGCTTAACATTAGCTATTTAGTTTGTTTTGTGTAGAATCTAGTTTTGCATGTAATTATATTTTCAAGACATTATTACATAATTGAACAGTTTGTAAAAATCAATAAGCGATTTAATTCAATTAGATTACATTAAACATATTTTGTTAGAATAATGAACTAGAGAAAAGGTTCAGAACTTGTATAATTTATTTTAATTTGAAATTCATTGAGTTCTCATTGTACTCATGCTATTATTCTTGAACCGTTGTTTATAATTTTATATTTCATTACAGGGTCTTTTTGTTACCAATTATTTTCCATGTCGTAATAAAAACGAATCCAAAACATGAGAAGTGTTTTATTTGTGTTCTACAAAACCCAGGAAAACTGGAGTTTGGTATTTTTGTTATACTTTTTTCTTATACCGATATTTTGAGTTAAGCCAATTGCAATTGATTTTTACAGTTTGTTCTTATGTTGTGCTGTCACATCCCTGTTAGGTTAGGGAGGGTTGAGCACTCACAAACATGTTATACCACGCCACATTCTCTGTGACACTGTCCAGTCATGATCGTCGATCAGTGGTTGTCGTTGTTTTTCGTAAAATACAGGAGGTGCACATCTTCAATCTGTTTGCAAAGTTTGAATTGTTGGAGCTACACGAGACACATTTATCAAGGTAATTTATACAACATCCCATGACAATATTAACCAAGTACATTCAATCACAATGCAAAGAAGACAAATTGTTAAAAAAAATGCTGAAGTAACACTATGCAAATTAGGTGCTCTCTTTAGCATTTAATGACGAAAAAAGTTCTACGCGTAGGAAACATGATAAATAATAATCCAAAATCTGTCAAAATTGGAAGTACATATTTCAATCTGTACGCGAAGTTTGAAAACTTATAATTTATGTACCCTCTACGACATTATATGATAGAAATGACTATGATCCAGATATGAAATATCTGAGAAAAACAATAATCCAAATCAGTCGAAAATAAAATGCGCATCTTCAATCGTGGTACGCTCATTGTTCAAAGGATGAATTGTGTTATTGAAAACGTATTACACATGAAACAAGCCCTTTGGCACTTGATGACAAAATGATTTAAGTTTAACACATTGAAGATATCTGGGAGAAAAAAAATCAAATCTGTACTAATAAGAGGTACTGATCTTCAATCTGTGAATGTGCAATTACTGTGCAACGTTTTGAATAAATACGAACGCCTACATAAGTTTCTTGTCCTACTAAACCAAAACAAAAAAATCCTTTATTCCCATAACAAACTCATCGACATTGACATTATGGTGGACTTTTTAACTGACAACGATAATGTGCATTATACGTTCTATGGACTGATATTCAAATTGACACTGGGTTTCGGTAGGATACTAACTGTGCACACCTTCTATTACTCATATGAAGCAGAATTTATGATATTCTTTAAAAGACTAGACACAAAAACAACATCCTAAAATGTCTTTTGATTATTTGTGTCGTTTCTGCTGTCTGATTGATGTATAAAACCACATCCTCCTTTGTTTAAATTTCAAAATATTTTAATTCCACTTAGTACAGGTTCCTGTCTCGTTTGGGGAGGAAATAAAGAATCAGATCTACTTTAAAATTGTTAGATTGATTTTTAGGCATTTGATATATCGATGGTGAGAGAGAGCTCTGACATATCTTACTGGCTGAGAAAATATGTACCCCTATTTCTTGCCACTGCATCGACATATACCTCATGTCCGTATACTGGCACCGGCATTCTGTCCGTATATATACTGGTACCGGTATTCAATCTTTCAATATAGACGTGTTTTTGGTTTCATTTGTTTCCAGCGTACTTTAATGTTGTGTAAACTCATGTCAAAAGATCTATATTTTAAGTGTTAATTCTGTACTATCAAAACTTTCACTCCATGAAAATCTCATTTCTACTAAAAAAAATATGATTATTTACTATCAGTTTAATTAATGAATTAAAACTGGTTGACTGAAACGTTTAATTATTTTCTCCCAAATATTATGTTTGTATTCATACTGGTTTTGTGACTGAAAAAAGATAGAGAAAACATATCATAAGTATAATATGAATGTAGTAATTCAAAATACGTCTATAAAAGTATGATAATTTGTAAATGTTCGATTTCTATAATTAGTTAAAATGTTTTTAATTCAAATACCGTTTTGAAAGTGATATTTCCGCCTAAAATTAGAATTATGCCTTACAAAAATATTTATTTTATTCTCTATTAGAGCAATTAGTGAATATGTTTATTAATACTTCGGAACAGCTGAGTTCACACTAGTTTTGTGCACATGGGGTTCGTGTTGCTCAATCTACAGTTTTCTGTGTAGTGTTTTAGCGTTTATACATTTGGCCATGGTCTTGTCTGTTTTTATTGGACTTATTGGAATCTCCTCTCTCTCTCTCTCTTTCCTTAATATGGTATAAATATAAACCATTTATTAAGGAAATGCGTGAGTAGTATGGTATGAATATAGAAATGAAGTTTTATAGTGTAATAGGAATAAGAATGGGAGTTTTTAGTATGGTATGCATATAAACCATTGCGTAGGTACTTTTTTTCTATTTAGTGTTATCTCGGGAAGATACTACTACAGATAACCACGCGTCATCCTTTCACAAAATCCAAATCTCCTCGTTTGTTTTGTGGGTTACCCAGGAAACTTAGATGTTTCACACTATATCAAGTTCATACTAGCACGACAATTCATGGCTAACACACAAGGCTGTTATATAAATGTTTAATAGCGTCGGGATTCTGTTTTCTTCAAATATCATCTTACTGTTGGTTTGCTATCTTTTATTTAACGTCAACTTAAACGTTCTTGAAACATAGAATAATAATTTGATATTAAGTACAAGATGTATAAGCACATGTTTTACAATACATAGACATGTATCACACTTAAAATGTTTCATAAAAAATAGAAAAGATGAACTTCATAAAGATCTAAGTATCGGAGTGACACTACTTCTAATATAAAAGTAATAACACTAATTGTACCGTATGAACATACTTACTCTGTTTCACATATGAAGTAATTGTGATCCTCACATTTTTTGTCCTCCCATTTATATCCTCTGCTTCCAGTCATCGCCATGCAATGTTCGTTATTGTCATGGTTATTGGGTTGACCTGAATCCCAGTTCATGTACTGTACTTTTTCTAGAGTTATCGCCCATTGCCATTCTCCCTCTACCAGTATGTCATGTCCACCCAACCAAAATGCATTATTTCCGGCATTATCTGAAATACAATGTTTTTTTTAGGTGCATTCTTTTTGTTTAAGTGACAGTAGTGTAAAAAATCTATATACTTCTTAATTGTAAAATCATGTGTATTAATTGTCGAGAGAACGTTTGTCAGTAATTGAATATTTTTAATTCGTTTAAGGTTCGTGATACATAAAATGAGATTTTGCCAATTAACTTCAATCTATATTATTTCGCCAGCTCGGTGTAGATAAACAGTATGCTAATATACGCACACAACATCTAATTTTATGTTTGCTAGTTGTGTTAAAAAGTTCGTGTGCCCACATGATACTTTTTGTAGTGTTTGGACACGTATGGATCTTACATTGAACTATTAACATTTTCTTTCAATATTGCGTAGGTACAATATGTAGAAATGAACATTTATTGTTTATAAATCCGTCTTACTAGGTAAATTCTTTAGCATTTGTGCTAAATATAACTGTTCTTGTATATCTTCAATCACTGCCAGAGTCGCATCAAACGAATCACAATATGCCTACAATAGAGGTGAAGTAAAGAAAAATGTATTATGCTGAATGTGTTTTATGTAACGTTATCTATATGTCTCAACTTTCTATCTAGAAATTTGTTTACTTTGTCATAAATGTCATCTTAGTTTATAACCGGCTTCAACAATGTTACATGTCTTGATGCCTGTTACTGGACACACGAGTTTGGAAATATATGACGGGCGATGCCTGTTTAGCAGGAATGCTCATTGTGTTGACGTACCTGGTAATATTACGTTTAAAGTTAAATCGATTCCTGCTGTTTCTAATCTTTCTGTCTGTACCTGAAATTCTAACATTTTAAATGTGTATTATGTCTTCATGTATATGTCATCTTTTAATATATTACATTAAGAGTTCTTTCACATCCATGTTTTAAATTTTACACTTTTTCATTTTACAATTATGCAGTGAATCAGAAAATTATAATTGATAATTTTATCAATTCTGTTACTTTTTCAGTAAAAGATAATCATGTAATATTTAACTTTAAGTACAATTCTATAATCTATAATACCCTCTATTTACTCAAGTAACAATACATATAATACTTCAAATAAATTCATAATGTATGCAATGGATTTTATCAAATAAATGAGACATTTGGATACATGTGTGCAAATCCTCAAGTGTACTCGCTCGTAGATGTGTGTAGAAAATTTAAAACAGAAATTAATCCTAAGATGATGTCAGCATCAACACATATTAAATTTATAATTTATTTTTCTTTGAAAGATACAAGGTAAGTTTATAATCTTACCGCCGCTTCTGGCCATGTTGCTTTGACACGTGCAGCATGGTAGCAAGAGTTACTATGGCCAAGGAAATCCTTTGGACATGGCGGAGGGACGTCTAATGATGGAACATCATAAAACATAACATTTTTTAAAAGCTAATTAGTACATTAAAATAGAATTCGGACGTAAAACTTAATATAAGTAATCGAATCTTAAAAATAAATATTGGTAACGTGAACTTCAGCTTGTAATTATGATCATGTACTGAATTGTATCGCAGAATGTTTATTTACAGTTCTGTAGTTTTTGCTACTGCAGTACATGCTGACGTGGACGCTGGGGGTTCTGTAAAAGTTCTCTACTTCGTTGAGTTGAAACTCATTTTAACTTTAAGTTTCTTGTAATGAAAACTTGGATTTTTTGGGCCCTTTATAGCTTGCTGTTCGGTGTGAGTCAAGGCTCCGTGTTGAAGGTCGTACCTTGATCTATAATGGTTTACTTTTATAAATTGTAACTTGGATGGAGAGTTGTCTCATTGGCACTCATACCACATCTTCCTCTATCTATTGGAAGATAGTTTGTTACATTTTTCATATTTATATACATTTTCTGGTTTATCCAAAATTAAAAAGTAACTTATAATCGTTTTAGAATATTAGAATCAACGTTCAGATAATGCTTAATATATTGAAGCCATTGTGCACAGATTTTCAAAATGTCTGTAAAAAATGACTTGCATGACAATCGATAGTTTTGAGGTGTTAGTACTGGTATAACAGAAACTTTTGTTGTTGATGTTGAGCACTTTTTTAGTTTTTCTTTCTAGTCTTTTAGTCTCAAAAATATGTGTCACAAATGACCATGGATGTTCCATTTATAGTAGCTGCAGTCTTGTTTTTCTTCCTTTTTTCATAACTTATCATGGGATATTTTACTTATCCCTTTTGGAAAATCTACTATGCACACTGTGAGGCAATGAACACCAAAATGTTTTTATCATACAGAAGGAATATAAATGACAACAAGCATAAAAACACTAGATACAATCAAGAATTTTACAGTATTGTCCAAAATAAAAATGAATCGTATAAAAGAATGAACGATAAATTTAAGCGACTACACAATGAACCTGTCATTGTACAAAGTTACATGTTTTTCTCAAATACTTTTGAATGTTAATAAGTAATGCAAACTATTATTACATGTACTTGTAGGAGAATCAGTGGCATTGGTCACGACTACCAATGGTTGAACTGTTGATGGTGGAAACGGCGTTTCTTTGTTTGGTAAATATTGTACCGTACTAGGCGGAAATGGTGTCTCCTTGTTCGGCATTGTCTGACTTGTACTGGGAGGGAAAGGCGTTTCAATGTTTGGCAACGTCGCTAAAATTAATAACATGTATATCAAATTTGATGTCAAGTAAAGTTAGTTAAACTTTTTCTATAGTGTACATTCAGAAATTACTGTGTGCATTTATCAGGACGACTGTTGATCATCGAGAAAAATGCAAGATTAGTTAATGCAATTATAGAAAATTACGCCTACAAATATTTTCTGTTGGACTGTAATCCGCAAAATGCTTATTAATGTGATATAAATGCCGTTACTTTTTCAGAATGATGAAAACTTCTCAAAAAATGTTAATTTACATACGTTTCTTTCAATTAATGCAAACTGACCATTACTTGATATTTCAAGTCAAATTTTTATGCTTTTTGCTGATATGATACCCTCAGATTATTTTATTTTATGTACATTTCATGTATCTATAATTATTTTATGTACATTTCATGTATCTATTACTATTTTATGTACATTTCATGTATCTATAATTATTTTATGTACATTTCATGTATCTATAATTATTTTATGTACATTTTATGAATCTATAATTATTTTATGTACAAACAGAAATACTGTATAAATTTCAGATATAAGTACATTTTATTCTGAAAAAAAATTGCACTATTTCAGTATTTAAGATTAAAGTCATTCATTTTATGATAAAAAAATAAACCATTTTGTTGTCCATGGAAATAATACCAGTATGTATATATTGAGTATACTTACATCTTGAAGTGACCACCATGATATTTCCTGGAATATAGATATGATCTGTTATCATTTTGTTATTGATTGAGTGCATATGCCTAACGTAACTGACCTGTTGCTTAATAATGGCATATCATTAGCAATAACTGAAATTCACAAATTAATAAATGCATCTTTGACTGTGAAAGTTATGACGTAATTCATTCACAAATCACGTTCGGACAAAAAATCCAAACAAGCACTTGACAAAACAAAAAGCAAAGAAATAACACTCTATCAAAATTACAACCAGACGGCCTTCAACGTGGAGGAAAAGCTCACACCTCAATGCTAGTTCAAAACGGACCCAGACGGCCTTCAACGTGGAGGAAAAGCTCACACCTCAATGCTAGTTCAAGACGGACCCAGACGGCCTTCAACGTGGAGGAAAAGCTCACACCTCAATGCTAGTTCAAGACGGACCTAGACGGCCCTCAACGTGGAGGAAAAGCTCACACCTCAAAGCTAGTCCAAGAAGGACCCAGACGGCCTTCAACGTGGAGGAAAAGCTCACACCTCAATGCTAGTCTGGCGGCCTTCAACGTGGAGGGAAAGCTCACACCTCAATGCTAGTTCAAGACGGACCCTGGTATCAGTTGTGCTAGATATCAGTCACACTTCATATACATATTGAAGAGGGGCGTAAAAGGGGGGGGGGGGGTATCTGCACGGAAGAACGCGAAATAAAATTGCCATTTCACGATGAACGAACAATTAAAAATTTCTTGCACGTTGATCTTTTTACCGATTTCACGAAACACGGTGAATAACGAACCTTTTTCACGGCTGCACGTGAAATAAAAATGGCAAAACACGTTGCACGAAAATAACCCTTTACCACCCTCATTGAAGATACATCTGTGGAGTTAAATCAACAAGGTATTAAAACTATATCGAGCTTAGAAATCTAACAAATCCTGTCATAAACACAACACTTAAATGCTATAAGTCGAACGAAATATCTTAACTTGAGCGATTTGAAAAAAAATATTCTTTTGACATATTTTGCAGGAGTTGTCTTTCTTTTGAACATTCATTCTTTTTTATTTTCCCCGAATTCTTGCCTCTTAAAGCTTATTAATGACCCTATAAATGAATTTCTATATATCTTACACAATAATTTTAGATTGTTCTGTTCTACTTAACTAATACATGCTGATGGTAATATTCACTGAAATAAAAAAAACCTTGTCCAAGTATAAAATTAATTCTTACCAATATGTAAGAAGAAATGAAAGAAAGCCATCATGTTGTTAACAATAATTCTGTATGAACTATGAAAGTAGGTTAAATTATTGATCCGATAAGAGACATGTTAATGTTCTGATGCTTTAACCGAGATACAGTTATTTGACCTTAATGGATAAAAGCAAAACAATAGCAATATGATCCTGTTTAGCATCGAACATTTATTATACTAGATTTGTTGTAGAGGAAAAATCAAAGCTGCACAACACCAAATAACACCAAGATACAATGTGTTGAGAAAGACCCATACCGTATAGGAAGCTATAAAAGCGCAAGGCAGAACAAATATGATGACATTCAAAACAGAAACCCAACGGCATGATTATTTTTATAAATAATAAACAAAACCAAATATGGCAGACTCCAACCAACGAAATCTCCTGACCTTTTATAGGCACATACAACAAAAAAAGTAGGTTCACGAAGGTCTTAAATTGGGCCGAAGATGTAAATGTTATTTTTAATAAACAAATTACTACAAATTTCACGTAGAAATAGTTAAGATAATACTATTGATACAAAATAACTTCTTTTTGGTATATCTTATTAATTAGGATTTATTTGAATAGCTACGCCAGTTTTGGTCCATTTAACAGTTTTTTGCATAATTAACTTTGGCCGCAATTCCTGATCCAGAAAGTGTTTGTTACTAGAGATTGCATGCTATTATTGTCACCTTTTGTTTACGGAATATTTTAGATCGTAGGTTGCGGTTAATGTTTTCCTAATGCTTGTTAGTCCGAAAAAATCACAAAGTCTTTAAATATTGACAATATCGCCAAAATGTGCTGACTTTGGAGCCTATAATGTACTCTTATGAAGAAATTTGTGTTAACCTAGCATTCAAGCTTTTGAAATGGATCCAAATTATGGCTTTTTTGATGCATTATGATAAAGTTGAAATTCAATGCTATATTTGGCCAAAAGTGAACCATGTCTTTTGGTGGGGTTACATATGTTTGTGAACACTCAGTCCTCCCCTAACCCGGGACATTGGAGTAAAACCACAATATAAGAACAAATGCGTGTTATCGCACAGAAATCATATCAAGTTTTCTTTAAAACAAGTGGAATGGCTTAATTTCCCCTATGCATGAACAAAGTATGTTTAACCTTTATTTTGTGTCAATGCTCCAGCAGTTTTGCCATTTTAAAGATCTCCAACCTTTTCTCTTCCATACATGTCTATCTGTACTTTTTTACTGTACCATGAGTTACTTGACTAGTACCAAGCAAGGATAAGGAACTTTTTACCTTCTACAACATTTCTCTTTTAGACATCGGAAACACATTTTCTGTTTACTTACTTACACTTTTTAAATTGTAATATATGGTTAAATGTTTGTATTTGGACACCAACTATGGGAAGATATCGAAATCTGATATGGTAAAATAGTAAACTAGAATTATTTTCAAATTGATCTTATCTTTGGCCTTTAAAGAATAAAAAAAGATGGATTCTATACATATCCTTATGTCATGTCTATCTTCACTTATTATTTATCAGAATAAACTGGCCGAAACTAAAACTTCACGACAACAAATGGAATTTTCCTTTTTGTCCACTTTGCAGCATTTTTCAGTAAGGTTGTCAAGGGTTTGTTCCATTTTTTAATAGTATTTATAACATCACCGGATTAATATCATGACCTTCTCGTCATGTACCACGTTATAAGAGAAAAAAACCTCATTTATCTTTCAAAGCATCCGGTATAAAGATAAGAAGATGTAGTATGATTACCAATGAGACAACTCTCCATCAGAGATCAAATGACATAGAAGTTAACAACTATAGGTCATCGTTCGGCCTTCAACAATGCGTAAAACCCATGCCGCTTAGTAAGCTATTAAAAGGCCCCGAAATAATTATATTTGGGATTTTAAAGGCCTTGTTAGTTCTCCGTCATGATGTATACCTTTCAGTTTTTTTAGTAACATTTCCTTGTTATCCTTTATTTATAACCTGCTTTTTTAATTATGCTCTTTCATTTTCCCTTTTTTTCTTCATTTGGACATCGCTTTTGCTGTCTCATTTTCCCTTTAGTATCAGTATCGTTATATCCTATTCACAGTGATCCTATCGTTGACGATCTCAGACCATTTCTCAATCTCAGCCATGCACTGTTTGAACTTTGTTTATGTAGCATTGTTTCGGGTAGGAAAATGATATTTCCACATTAATAGAAAAACAAATTGAAAATATTACTTTGGGAAACTTATCAATCAATCTGTGTTGCAAATTGAACCAGTCCAGAAATTCAACACCGACCCATGCTATAGTAAGTTACTTTCTCATATTCGGCGTCATCGTAAATGACGTCTGAAGTTAAAATAGCGCCCCAAACAGAGACGTTCCAATAATGTTACACCATTTCTGAACGTGCCCATTGATATATGAATCAAATAAGCTGTGGATGAACGTCATTGAGACAACAACCCAGCGACATAAACAAAAAATTAAAAGGAAATCTAGAGGTCAACATATGATCTTCAACAATAGACAGGTTTCTGGGGAGGGGTTTTCTTTACAACATTTCAACTGGATACACATTTTTTTAGCTCCAAATCGCCAAGAATCTTAATAAATTCGTGGATTTTCACAGAGACAATCATAGTTCCACATAATTCCCCAATTAACAAAAACATCCATTATAATATGACAAAAGACCACCTCTTACGAGGTTCCTGGGAAAGGCACGTGAACGTATGAAGGAGTAAACGTATACTATATCTAAGTGTATCAAAATCCACTGGTTCATCAAATAATGTTTTCATTGGTACTTGTATAAACGTTATAGGTATGAAGACTAGTGGTTTCTTCGCCCATTATTCTATGTAATGGGCACATATAATATGAGAATATGCGTGGGTTCTCGCTTAATGTTTTCAAATCAATGTTCAGAAAACGCTTAACACTTCTTGTTGAAATTGTTTATAATGGTTCTGGCTATTGATATGATAAAGAGCTACGAAATCACTGAATATCATTATTATTTTTTTTCTTGTCAGAAAGTTTGTGATGACAGTATTTTCTAAAGCCAAGACAGTTATGACGCTTCCATATATGCTTAGGCGACCCGTTCCATTTGTTTTATCTATTGGAGGGTCTAAATGTTTGATTTAGTATCTAAGATATACTGTGTCATGTGCACAGGGTATTTGCACGCTATTTATTGGGTTTTGTCGCATGTTAATCTTTTCAATATACTTTTCTTTATTACACTCATATAAATAATAATATATAACAAATGTGTAATCAATGTATCTTCATTACTTTCCAAGTATATTACCACCGTTTTTACTGATTCTGAAACAACAAAAGAAAAATGATTTTAATGCGAAATAAATAAATTATAAAAGTTTCTTTGGTAAAGTTAGAGGGAGGTTTCCCCTTAATCTTGATTTTTAATCATGTGAAAAGTCTACTATTGAAAATTTTAAGGGTCAGCGTCTGAGTTTATTAAATTTCATGAATACAAGTATTATGGTCTACAAAATAATGCAGAAAAGTAATGATAATGTTTGAATATATATATACAATTAAAACGAAAATATTCATTAGATATTAAGGAAGATGCATTTCAAAAGTAGAATGAATAGAAGTTCACTATACAATTTAATTGCTAAAAACTAGATCATATACTTAAAGTAGCGGTTACCGGTGTGTATTATAACTTATATGTTAATACTGTTATTTGATCAACAAATGATGATCATTGTATGTCAGGTGCGGATCCAGAAATTAGAAAAAGGGGACCCCCGGCAAGACAACGTTAGGAGTGGGACTTGTAAAAAGTCTATGCATTTACCATATATGTAGCTTCATACGGGGGTGGGGTTGTCCCCCTTAATTCGCCTCTGGACTATTTCCTGCTTGATACCATACTAACCCGGTTTCACATATAAAGTAATGATGATCCTCACAGGCATCATCGTTCCACTTGAATGCTCTTTGCCCGGACAATTCGAGACAATGCTCGGATGTATGTGCGTTGTCAGGCTGTCCGTTACTCCAATTGGTGTATGCCATCCTTTCCATTGATATGACCCATTGCCATTCACCCTCTGTTAATATATCATGACCTCCTAGCCAGAATGTTGCTTGGTTTTTATCATCTTGAAAAAAGTTGCTTTCTTTAAAAAAAGAAAAGCAATACGTGAACCTTAGACAGCTGACTGGTCACCAAAAGATTGTTGCTGAATTTTTGTTTGCTTTTGAATTGAAATAATTGTCTGTGAATATAAGAAGATAATGATGAAGTTAAACTACCTTTATCAAAAATATGTAATAGTGTGTACATTCTTGCACAAGTCAGTTGAAAGCAATGTTGGATAGTTGTGAATAGAAAAGAGTATATACAGCTACTATTTGAATATACACTTTAAAGCTCGACTATTTCATTTATTACTTGGGATTGTACATCATTTTTTTATAATCCTATTGCAAATCCCAGTTTCTACAAACCGGATGTATAACGTAAATTCACAAACCAATCGCAATATAAATTTAAGCACTCAGTTTGCTTTATAATCTGGATGACGTTGCGCACGATGTTGGTACGAATTCCAATTTGCTATAGATTAGCATGAAAATAAATACGTAGACTGGTCAGTTCGATAAAAATATAGTGATTTTTGGTTGAATTTATTACATTAGACTTGAAAATAAAGAAAAAAAGGAACCGAAATTTAAAATATCAAGAATTTTATCACTTAATTATCCCATTTTTAGCAAAAACGTAATGTCCAACGTTACATTTTGTGTGCAAATATCGGAGTTCCGTTTCTTTCCTACATTATTTTTTTTCTGACCATCGTAAAACTTCACAAGAGTATTGCTATTGTTATTGTTATTCGCGTGTTAAAGCAAAATCAATATCACTGAAACCGTAAACCGGAAAATGTTATTTTTGAAAACGGTCTGAAAAATGTCCAGGCATATGCAAGGTACGCATATATCGGGTTTGCGCATTTATACCGTGAAATTGGAAAAGCTGAGAGGAAAAATATTTATGATATTTTGAAAGTTTTTTTACTTTTCTCCTGGTTCATGATATTTTTTTGCCGGAAACCATGCGTATAGTTTCTATTGCAATGACTTCAAAAAGTATAGCCATCTTGTCCCAACGAAAAAAACGCTGTATTTTCTTTACAATTGATGGTTTAACCGGCTGTATATTAAATAAGCACAGTTAGATCAAAGAAAATAAAACTTGGCGGTAAAAGTTTTTTTCTTTTTCTTTTTAAACAATATAGTGTGTGTCTTTCTATGTTGTGATGTTACACTTTTGTTTCAGAGAAAGGGTGAAGGTTTGGTACCATTAAAACGTTTAAACCCGCTGCATTTGTTTGCACCTGTCCTAAGTCAGGAATCTGATGTTCAGTAGTAGTCGTTTGTTGATGTGGTTCATAAGTGTTTCTCGTTTCTCGTTTTTTATATAGATTAGACAGTTGGTTTTCCCGTTTGAATGGTTTTACTATAGTAATTTTTGGGGCCCTTTATAGCTTACTGTTCGGTGTGAGCCAAGGCTCCGTGTTGAAGACCGTACTGTGACCTATAACGGTTTACTTTTATAAATTTTGACTTGGATGGAGAGTTGTCTCATTGGCACTCATACCACATCTTGTTATATCTATTGAACATTTTTTTCGATAGGCAACAAGATGATTATATCGTTTCAAAAAGTATAGCCGTTTTGTCCCAACGTTCGCAAAACGTAATTGATGTCATGCTCGGGTTTTTAATTTTATATCATAATTATTTGTTTCCAGTTTAATTCGAATGAAAATAAAAATATAAGTTATAATATAACCAATGTAAGTTTAATTTCAAATTCAAATGTTGACCAAATGAGATTGATATAAAAAATATTGGGATCTTAGTTTTTTTTCAGCACATTCATGACATTTGTTTTATTCAAGGAACGTTGTCTACTAAGTATCTGCTAGTTTTAAATCATCAAAAGCAACATGCATACTTTTTTTTGTTAATAAAATAAAATAGAGAAAAACTATCGCTGGCTATTATAACAAAACAAAGGATATGCATAATGCCACAAAAATACGGAAATGAGAAAAATATGAATCCAAAATGTTTAACTACCTAGAAATTTTGCGACATAGAAATATAAACATGTATAAACATGCATTAAAAGGGGAAATAAAATCAAAATCTAATTTATATTAAAAAGAAATCTGAATAAATTTGGAAATTAATGTATGATCCATTAATGCGAACTGCTGCCAAAAGTAAAATGATCAATTATGGCCTGGAAAGACTGAAAACTCCTATAAATGAATATTCATTAAAAAAAATATGTGTACGACCACTTTGAGTTTTATTTGTTAAACTATGCATTTTCAGACAAATCGAAATCGGTTACCAAATTCACAACAGTAAATTGACCTCATCAATTATAAGCTTGAACGCTTGAAATGCATTAGTGGAAATGTTCTTTGAAATCGTCGAAATCGCTTCATTATGCGGAACGTCGTGTAACGCTAAGTAGTACCAACATCGTGCGCAACGTCGATGCATTTATTTTATCTATCATATCTTTATATTTTGTTTCCTGCATGGATGCCGTCATATTCTCAAATCGTTATTGAAGTTGTCTGCTGTACTCGTGGTAGATGTTGTATACATAAATTTAAAGTCCATTTTTCATGTGAAGTGAAAACCTGTGGCATGCAACTTATAAGAAGGTTTCGTATATTTTTCTTGAGAGTAACACACCAGCTTCATTTGGACCTCTTATATAGAGACTTATTTTGGTCTCATAAAACATCTCCAATTTTAAGGATTTCCTGAATTTACTTAAATCAGTTCAAATATTCTACAGAGAAACTTTGTTTTGAAGAATATCTTATTTTTAGAAGTTTTATGAATACCAGAACATACTCTCAAAAGAACCAATTTATAAAAAAAGACATGCAGACATAAAAAGATATCAGGATTAACATGTTGTACGCCAGACGCGAATTAAGTCTACAAAGAATCATCAGTGACGCTCGAATAAAAATAGTTGAAAAGGCCAAATAAAGTACGAAGTTAAGTAATATATTTCTTGGGTAGAAAATCCTTAGCATTTCGAAAATGTCAGAGTTTATAAAAGGACATTGTCTCAAAAAAGAAAATAAAAGAGAAACCGCTAGAGGTCAGAATGATGACCGTGCTTGAAAGTCACATGTCAAGCTTTACTGCCGTGTCCTGAATTTAGATAACAAAAAAGCGAAAATTCGTATTCCCGAGTGAAATTAATATTTATTCATGAACGTGGTATTTTTGCGCAAGAAATAGTAAACAGAAAACATACGCACTGATACTCTGGATAAGAATACGCATTTGCGTCATTACATATATTAATCTAATAGTTGAATTCAGATGTCAAACTACATTAGGCTACCTCAAGTGTTTTGGATCCGGATTCATTGACATTTTATCCGGAATCTTTGTCAACGCAAACCGATAGTGTGCGCGTGAACAGGGTGAATTATAATTGTGAATGAATCAAGACGTGTAGGATAGCTGGTCAACACAATGCATAAAATTTTCAAAGCCTTACCATAGTACAAATATTAAGATGCTATAAGGTTGAACTAATAAAAGAAAAAAAAATTGAAATTTTATAATAAACATACATTCTTTCCTGTTAGTGAACTTCTTCCGAAAAAATGCTTGAATATAATGTCAATAAACACAAATGTCAAGTATTTACGGATGGACATTTTATTTATCAAATGAATCTCTTTTTAAAGTCTAACATTCCACTATATGAATATATTGCTATACATCATACTTTATTTCCTCCTATAGGAGATTGACATAAGACAAAATGCATATGTTATGTACAATTATAAAGTTTTGAAATCACAAAATTAGAAATGTCACTTAATATTTTGAATGGAAAGTATTTACAGTTTACAGTTTTTTAGGAAGAAAAATCCTTCGTTAAGGACTTCCAAACGATGCTCTGGTGTTAAAATGTCACAGAGATCTTCCTGCTTGCCAATCAGAAGATCTGAGAAGCTCTCGTCCGATTTTGAAACCATTGTGTAAACGAATTTGTAACTAGTCAATTCTGTTAAAATGCTATATAGTGAAAGTCTCTGTGATTGAAGTTCTGTGCACATACATATTTGGTCGCTCAGTATACCTAGAACAAAGTGTCCACACAGTTTGCAATTTCCGCTAGTAGGGGGAGTAGTTCAAAGTTTAGCTATATGTTTCGCGGTTAAAAGTCTGCCACTAATTTTTGCATATTGCCACAGGAAATCATAGTTATTGTTTTCAGACAATCTTAGAAATTTGACAAAATCGTTGTCCCTTCGCATTCGCTCTTCCTTTTGAAGTCATTCAATTAGGTTAATAGCACTATTGATAATGTTTTTCCACTGAAACTTGGTCGGGAATGTGCCTGTAAACATATAGTTTGTCAAAAATTTCAAAAGGGAGTATTTTAATAAAATGTTAATTACATCTGGGATGAATCCAAATTGTTTTCTAAAGGTATCTCCGAAAAACTGGTAAAGTCTGTAAATGAAAATTTGTTTTGTAAGAGATTCCGCCTTCATTTCGCAAAGTTTACACAGGAACATCAGTTTCCGTTTTTCCACTAGTATTGGTAGTCTCTCGAGGTTGGTCATCGATTCACACATATCTGAGCGTGTTCGTCTAGGAAGGCCTTGAATATGTTTAACAGTGAAATGTTGGAAAGTTTCAAGAGACTTTCAGTTTTAACCCATTCCAAAGCTCACATCCTTAAAGTACCACAGGTATAACGATTTTATTGTAAAGGCTACACACAGTTAAGGGATTTAGCAAACAAGTTCCAGTGCCGGCTATAGCAAAATACGCATTTCGAACCTTCCTACATGAAAGCTGAATATCTGAGCTCGGCGATAAGTCAACCGTTCTTATATTCCAAGGTGCCTTGTCTCGGTTGAAACGTTAACATCATTATCTCCAAGATTGAATACGTGGTTTAAATCATTTTTGTAGCATAAAATGACAGATTTTAGCGGATTAAACTCAAATCTCTCATTTAAGTGAGTAATCGTAAGCACAATTTAACAGAATTTGGAGTCTTTGTGGTGAGGTACCAATGCACACTACATCGTCAGCAAATGATGGATTACTTGTATGAATATTTGAAATATTTGCAGTTCCAACTAATTCTAATTCATTTAATAGATCATTAATGTACACCAAGTAAAGGAAGGTCGACAGTTTTGTTATGATTATTGTAAAATATTGATTACGTTTTTTGTGTGAGATTCAAGGATTTAAAATCCTTGTGAATTGAAACAACGCAAGTATTTTTTCATTCACGACCGTTTAAAATTTAGATATTCAGCTAACTTTGGGTACGCATGACTGCTCATTGGTGCTCATACGTTACATATAATGTTCATAAATGTAATTACTGATCAAACCTGTGAGACATAATGCACGTATACATTATAATTTTAATTATATTCTATAATTAATAGGAATAAATTCCGTCTCAGTTTTACCTTAACAATGCATATTCTCTTAGTCTGGTAGTGTCTATTAATGTAATTAGATATTTTTTACAGAAAAATTCTTTTGTTTGTTTATCTTTCTACTTTCCGACCACTGTGACGTTACGCACGATATTGCGTCTCAAATGGTAACGTCATTTTTTTTACGTTGTACGGCGATTAATGATTATATTGGGGATATTTTTTTTTATTATATACTTAGTAGTAAATACAGATAAATTTTATGTGTAATACAATCATTGGCAAGCGTTCTGTATCAGCCACCCGTGATGATATCGATATCAGCACGGTTGCAAAGGCTTTGTCACACCTTTAATCTGTATGACGTCACGTCATCGATTGCAGTCACTGTTGCAAACTGAAAGGCTTTATAAAACCCCTAATCTGTATGACGTCATGTCAAACCTATAATCTGTATGACGTCATTTCAAACCTCCTTACCTGTATGACGTCATGTCACATAAAAACATCTACGTGAGGTATATGTATATAATAAAGTGTATATGATATGGCTTTTTCAATATCACACACCGTATCAACCCTCAACCAATATAATCCCTCGAGCAGAGCTTTTGGGATTATATTGGTGTCTCGGGTTGATACGGATGTGATATTGAAAAAGCCATATGATATTCTCTATTTATTTCGCTTGCAATTTCTGTTTTGCTCATCAATATTGATACTTCTTAATGTTTGGTTGTACTGATTATGCATGAAATATTTCCCATGCACTGAAAGTAACGTAAGCAACAAACAACAAAACTATATCGTATTTGGGTAATGCATAAGTCTATATGAAAAAGAAGATATGTACGATATGATGAGTGCTAATGAGACAACTCTCTACCAGAGACCAATTGACATAAAACGTAATAAAATGCAATGTTTCCCCATTTTGATCCGAAAAGGAAGAAGATATATATTTTGATTTAATTAAAAAATGTTTGTCGGGAATTACAAGTTAAACGGGTCTTGCTTATAAAATTCACTGTACTTTCTTTAATAACGGAACAATTAGATTAAGAGATGAAACGATTGTCAGAATAATGGTTAATTATATTCATCTCATATGTTTACAAGCCTTGTATGATATGGAGAGGTATATAGCCACGCTTCAGGTCCAATTTTATTTTTACTTTCAAGTTCTATACATATGAATCTCATTGCAGAGAAATAAAAAAAAAATCGCAGTTTTACGCTCCCCAAATTTGAAAATTTGAAAAAGATTATTTTTTATCCTCTCGTACTACACAATTTTTTCACAACTAAAGAACCTCATCTAAACGAACAACTCCAGCCATCGGATTTTTTTTTATACTTTGTGGTCTTTTTGATAGTATCTGACTATCAAGAAAATTCTATCTGGAAAATATATACAGATAATCCACCATAAATAGCGTCCCGAGTTTACAACGTTCAAAACGTATGAAAATCGTCCAGTGGACAAACTTGCAAGACATTTCATTTCTTTGAAAACGAAGTCGTTGTGACTTCGCAAATTATCAAAAAGTATGTAGCTGTTTCGTAGAGTTAAAGTACAATTATGGAAAAGCACTATTTAGCATGCAACAAATCTCAATTTTCAATAATAACGTCGCAAATGACAGTTTATTTGTAAAAAGCGGCGAAATCCGACATTGGACATCTTGCAAGACATTTGCCAGAAGCCGTTGCCTTTTATATGTGGTGTGAGTGCTGCAAAAATTCGATTTTGATATAGTCTATATATGTACTTTTGTGAGCATAATTTACACAAACGAAATTTCATATAATCTTACATTTTGAAACCTATAAATTTTGATAATTTAAGATTTTCCTAAATCTGACCATAATGAACACTATTTGTTTTTGCCAAAAAATAGCGTTGGTCGTTACAGGAACGCATATTCAGTAATATTGTAATACTTTATATATAAAGCATATCATTCATTCGAATTTTCGCGGATATAACACTGTTTTGAAGAACACAAACACCCCTGCTAAAGTTATTTTGCGTATAGTCTGTTACGTCTGACACGCATATTTTGGACGTTTTGTCAATATGTTGTCCTTATTTTAGACTACTGTAAAATATGATAAAACAGTTTGTAGTTTTTTTCGGAATAGTTTTTACTAGTCTAGTCTATGGATAAAAAATTTATATAACTTCACTTTTATGATTTTATAGAAAAGCTGTTTATTAGTGTGGACTGGTTGATTACACGGTATTGACGCAATAACGTGCGTAACGTCTGTGTTTCCGACCTTAGATAAATATTTTTAACAGAAATATCGTTTTCTTAATTTTTTTCTTGCTTTCCGACATTTTGTCATACTTTGATTGAAATACTAAATATCAAATAATAAACGTTCAGAAATAATCAGTTTATTCTGGGTCATTGTATATCAATAAAACTATTACCAGGTTTATCAAATACTACACACACAACGCGTAGTGGGACCGTCTCAAAGCATGAATTATATAATTGCGTCATCATTATACTTGATAATCAATAAACATTCACATTCTTATAAACATCAGAATAAAAACATATATGTTTTGTCAAAAGGCAAATAGGGTCAAACATATAAATGAATGCAACCTAGACTTTATTGTTACAAATGAACTTTGCCGGATTATTGAAATATAGAATGTCACGTGGTAGCCAATCCATAGAGGGACCCTATCAAAGACATAAATAACTACCTGTATAAATGATGGAAAAGTTTCGAGACGTTCCAAGAATCGTGATTCCGAGAATATCGAGTGGCCCATAGACACTTCCAAAAACTCGCCAATATATAAGCATGAACCCCTCACGGGGTTCACGCAAAAAATGTATATATAGGTAATGTACAAGAAATCTTATAAGTGTACTGAATTGTATCTAATTTTGTTTTAAATCCCAGTGCTATGGAAAAATATGCATGTTTCACAATTTATTTACATCTGGTGAAAGATACTCGTAGATGAAAAGAGAGGGTGGGGTTACAAGATAAGTTGAGTAAAAGAATTTTATTTTTCTTATGTCTTAATTAGCTAATAAGCCAAAACAAAAAACTGCAACTGATTTAAGGGCAGAATAAATGCTAATATATGGTTTCTCACGTCTTGTATAAAAAAAAATAGTTGAAAAATTGGAGTTTACATGTGTATAGCTTTGACCTTGTGAATGGGATAGTTCTCCTTTGCCTCCTCTCTTTGACCTTGTGAATGGGATAGTTCTCCTTTGCCTCCTCTCTCTATTATACGGCCTATGTTTTGATGTATACCAAGATGCAAATCTTATGGTTTCAATGTTAAGTGAATATTGTAAATCTTTTGGTGTCGATTGATAGGTTTAATAACGCCATTGAATCTAGTAAAATGAAATAAATCCTGACCATTATCTTATTTTGAACGCCAAAGTTATCTATATGACTTACGTGGAAGGACATTCATCATTTGTTCTATATAAGCTTGTTCTTGTGCGTCTTCAATAATTGCCAGTTCAGCACCAAAGTTATTTACTGGTAAATGACTTACGTGGAAGGACATTCAACATTTGTTCTATATAAGCTTGCTCTTTTGCGTCTTCAATAGTCGCCAGTTCAGCACCAAAGTTATTGATATGACTTACGTGGAAGACTTTCCAACATTTGTTCTATACAAGCTTGCTCTTGTGCGTCTTCAATCGTTGCCAGTTCAGCACCAAAGTTATTGATATAACTTACGTGGAAGACTTTTCAACATTTGTTCTATATAAGCTTGCTCTTGTGCGTCTTCGATTGATGTCAGTTCAACACCAAAGTTATTTATATGACTTACGAGGAAGGGTATTCAACATTTGTTCTATATAAGCTTGCTCTTGTGCGTCTTCAATAGACGCCAGTTATTTATATGACTTACGTAGAAGTCCTTTCAACATTTGTTCTATATATATAAGCTTGCTCTTGTGCGTCTTCAATAGACGCCAGTTCAGCACCAACGTTATTAATATGACTTACGTGGAAGGTTATTCAGCATTTGTTCTATATAAGCTTGCTCTTGTGCGTCTTCAATTGTTGCCAGCTCAGCACCAAAAGATTCACAGTAGGCCTAAAATCATGTTAAATGTAAACAATTGTATTACATGTACTTTAAACAATGTTTCCATTCTACAAAATCTTTTAAAATAAAAGAGAATAAGAGAGGAGGAGCTGGAGATGTATGTTAACGAAACAGGAACACAACAACACATAATCTAGGCCTTCATAAGATTGCTGTCCATAACGTGTGAAGGATCTTTTTTATGTGTACTGTCGAACCTGCTATAATGGTCACATCTGTCTTGTCATGCCACCTTCTTCCCGCTGAAGTAATGACTATGGTTTCTGAACCTCTATTCAAAGGTTACCTATCTTATAAAGTCAATTTCATATGCTCCCACGGTTGACACTTATATACAGGTTTGTCTATACATGGTGTTGATGTTAAATACTTTTGACGGATAGAAAAAGGAAGAAAACAGTTGAAAAAAATGTTTTACCAAACTTACCACAGCCTCGGGCCACGTGGCCAAGATATGAGCAGCATGAAAACATGATGTACTATGGCCTAAGAAATCTCGTGGACAAGGCGGTGGAACACCTGTCATTAAACATAGCTATGATTACAAAACATCAATGTTCAGATAGTTCCATATACGTGCAAGTAAACAAGAAAATTTAGCAAAAGCATGTTGTATATATATGTTATAAAAATATACTTTTTCACTTTTTAGGTCTTTTGGAAAATGTTGTTTGTGCTGTATTTAGACCCCTCTACCAAGAATTTTTTTTTGCATGCACACGTATAAAAATTGCGGTTTTTATCCAACGCAATCATAGGTTTGAACGTTGTTTTCAATTTAGACTTGTATATACAATGCATATATATATACACACACATTAATTTGACCTCATAAGCAACAAAATGTCAATTAAACGAAAAGTTTAAAATATTCGCATGTAATTATCCAGAGACAGGTATATGAACTAATTTGAAAGCCGTCTATATTTGGGCAAATACACCTCCTGTTTAAACTTTCTCATCGTTTGTTGAAATGAAATTATAGTAGACTTTGTAGTGTGACTTCTAGCTCGAGTGGTCTCTCTTACCAGAAAGATAATAAAGATGATAAATATCGACGTTTCTTATCATCAAATACAAGTTTTAAACAGTTAAACCATTTTGTGTAAGCTTCTGGACTAGTCGTTTTATACTTATAAGTTCGAAAGTTTTAATGTCAGCATTTGACTTATGGAATATGTGAATTATCAATGAATGCAGATGTATTGCTTTTTCGTTGTTGCATTAGATTCATTTTTTTTTATCGTTCAGAGGATTATAAAATGAGGAACATAACGGGTGTCACTAGTGCTACACATAATGCTTATTCTTCCGCAACACGAATTTTCCTTACTTTTCAGTAGGGTTCATGCATGTTGCTTAATCTTCAGTTGAAATTTTTTTTAGACAACTGTTTGTCAACCTATCTTTGGTGTTTTTCAGTTATTGTCATCAATTTTTGATTAACCCTCAATAATCTTTTAATTATCTTTGATTTAATTTCAGAAAAAAAATGGATTTCAGAGACAAAGTGTTTGTATTTAGTCCGTCAGACGTAAAAATGTTATCTCGAATATATATTTTCTGTAAAGATATGTTTTTTTTTATCTTTTTAAATAAACTAGAATTTTTTTAATTTTTACATACAGTTCCTCATAACAGAAAGTCGAACTTATCCTCCTCTACATTATGTTGAAAACTTCTGGTTCATTTGTCGTAACAAATAAACTTGTATTTCTTATTGCAAGTCATTGCGGAATTTATTTTTGATCTGAGATATGAAAAAGAACAGAGGTAGGAAAATACTGCTTGTGCTCACCGCCGAATCCATGCCTCTATTTATATTTCTATCCATATCTGGTTCACATGCACATCGGAAATCTTCAGTGGTCATGTCGACGGCAAAATAGATCGCCCCAGTCCCAAAATACTGAAGAAACATTAATTTTAACTTATTCCTGGCATTGTTTATGGTTTCCTATGGAACTTTTGTAAATCTGGTATTCCTTTTAGTATGGTATTACTCAAATCGGAGATCTTGATTCAATTCGATAGGAATGAATTTGTTAGCTAATGGAGCTTTAAAATTAACAAGTTTAGAAGTTACCTATTACATTTTCAGGAAATGTGAATATTCAGCTATTATACGTTAAACCTAAATCACTGTACAAATACATACTCCCATTTTCCCCCATTTGTATTGATATGGCAAAATCTACAAGCCATTAGACAATCAAGAATATATGACACAGTCATTGAAATCCAGTCTCCGTATACAAGGTGTCTTCTCCTTTTATTGATATTATTTTAACCATATTTTGTTATAGGAACAACCCAAATCATTTGGATAAAAAGTAAAATAGGTTCTCAATGTCACTACATATAAAGATTATGTGAAAGTTTAATTGATATGTAGTCTGTGGTTCAAAAGGAGTTGCAGATGCACAGTGCGGACGGACGAACGGACGGATAATAAATAAATATAAGGAGATGTGGTATGATTGCTAATGAGACAACTATCCACCAAAGTTCAAGTGAAGTAAATGTAAGCAATTAGAAGCAACCGTACGGCCTTCAACAATGAGAAAAACCCAGACCGTATTTGAGAAAACTAACGGCCTAGTTTATAACAAAACAATTTACGAAAAACAAATATGACAGACATGAACCAACGACAACCAGTGAACTACAGGCACCTGACTTGGGACACTTAAGATCACTACATAACCCCGCTTTAGTAAGAAGGGGTAAATTTAAACTCTTAATTTTTACATATTGGTTATTATCAAAAAACGCTGTCGAACCTTTTGTATGAAAAAACACTTATAGAACAAAGTGAATCGTATAAAAAAGCTTTTTCAAATCACACAAACGATGTGATGAACACTTTAAAGTCTCTCTTACTTTCATCAAGTATGTAGATTGTAGAACGTGAACCAAGATTTTAACCAGTTAACACTTAGAAAAGATGATAAAATGCCTTTGTTGGTATATGTTAAAAATTACAGACTACTATATGTCTTTAGAAATGTAATAGATAATTGAAGACTAATATATGACTGTAAAAGAGAGACGTAAGATACAAACGGAATATTCAAACGCATAAGTCGAAAGCAAACCGATAATTCTATGGCAAAAAACGAAAAAACACCAAAAGACAAAGAACAGTACACAAAACATAACGAACCCCACCAAAAACCGGAGGTTATCTCATGTGCTACGGAAGGGGAAGCAGAACCTGCTCCACATGTGGCACCCGTCATGTTGCTTGTAATTAAAAACCCGGTATTAAGTCTAAATCGGTAGGTATCATTTGAGAAAAAGAGGCCGGGATTGTGGTTACGACAATTGAAATACATGTTATAAACATTCTGATGAATAATAAAGTCACATATTTACTCACTTGTTGTTGGAATGGTTGTGTCGGCTATCACTATCTGTACAGTTGCATTAATTATAACTCCACTAATCGAATTTATAGCTGAAACAAAAATACTTTCGTATTGCAGAATTGTCATTATGGAAGGGAATATATAAATAATTCTCGAGATTTTTTTATTTTCATAATATTTTACGATAATTATGACATCACAGTAACAAACTAAACTATAGGATAATAACGTTTTCGAAAGAATTAAAAATACTATTTTTAATTCAGGGGTAATATAAACCAGAGCTCCAGATAAGAATTCACAAATTGGGGTTTTTACCCACCATTTTTTTTATGTAATTGGGTGATAAAGTTTTTTAATTGCATTATCAATTCCAATTCACCCCTCACGCAAATATCAAATTGGGTTTTTAACCACCAAGCTCCTTAATGTATTGGGTTTTTTCATCAACACAATATTGAATATTTAGGCATGTTATAATCACATTATATCAACCCCAGATGTGTTTCCATCTTAAATGTGTTTCTTTCTTTGTAGAATATGTGCTAGCTGTTTTATTTGGTTTATTCACTGACGAGCAATTGTACATTTAATTTGTGTCCCGTTTTTAACGTTCTGTCAGTTTGGTATTTTCTCAAAACTTATGTAAACTGCAGCTGGTGTCACTAGTTGGACAGGAACTAATTGCCTTTCTAGATCCCATATGATCACCCTACAGTTTAATTATAGTTGGGGTAGGTGTGGCTAAGTGTTTAGATTTTTGTTTAATATATGTGAAATTTAGGTGCTGTAAGAAAGTTTTGCCAGTCCTTTCACCTATTTGCCAGATCTACTTTTTAATAAAAATAAAAAGTAGTTTCCAGATTTAAGATATACCCCCAAAACCTTAAATTTACAAATAATTCTGCAACATCAAGTAAATAAATGACAATGTTATACTGCACTTGCCAATAAGACAACTATCTTAAGCATCTAGAACAATTAGACCAAAAACAAAGAAAGTGTCAAGCTGCATTGACGTAAAAAACGGATATGTGTATTCACTCATCAACTAAAATGAAAAAAATAATATATAAACTGTTTTCGATTTACATAAATCTGGGTTAAGTTGTCCCTTATCAGATCTTTTGGTTTCCAATGCTTTCAAACTACATATCATGTCATAATTGATTTGGCCAAGGATTTGTATAGTCCACTATACAAATCCTTGATTTGGCCTTTCACTTTTTCCAACTGATTTCGTTTTTGACGGAACCCCGTGTTTATCGCTCTAGCAATGTTCTCGTTATGGTACGCAAACACGCCTGTGCGTTCAATCACGAGCTGAGTCTTGTTATCATCATAACTTTCCCTCAGCTATCAAAAAGAAGCCGAAAACATGCTTCTATTCAATATTTTTACCGGACATTTACTTTCGTTTTAATTCATTGTATGTTATGATAAATCCCGAGCAATTCGAAAAAAATATGACAGCATGTCACACGCTAATTGGATAAACGCCGAGAAGATCGAAATGTTTTCATTTTCAACAAGGCAGGCAGACATGTAAAACAGATATTCACATTTCAGAATATAAATCTGGAATGTGTTTCAAAATACAAATACCTAGGTTTATATTTAAGCTCATCTGGTTCATTCAGTTATGCTCAAAATGAACTATACAAAAAATCCCTGAAAGCTCATTTCAAATTAAGGAAAGATCTTTTATCACTTAATCCTGATGTAAAAACAAGTATTCATGTTTTTGACCACACTGTAAAACCTATTTTATTATATGGTAGCGAAATATGGGGGATGTTTAATTCTCTTTCCTCTAAATGTAAGAAGGAAGATATATCTTTTGAAAAATTATATTCAGGTTTACCCTGTGAGAAACTTCATATAAAATTTTGTAAATTTATACTTGGGGTACACAAGAAAACAACAAATGCTGCAGTGTTATCTGAACTTGGAAGATTTCCAATATATTTTAATATTATAAAAGGAATGTTATTGTACTGGTATAGATTAGAGAATTTAGGTAATAATTTTCCTCTATTAAAAGAGGCATATACACAATCAAAGACACTACATCACATGAATATAACATCATGGTATGGTTCAATAAATGTTGTTTTTAAAATACTTGGTATTGACTATACAAATGCCATAAATGCTCCATTTTGTGAATCCTTATACAAATTTAAGAAATATATACAAACCAAGCTATCAATATTGTTTATTAGCTGTTGGAAAAAACAAATAGATAAATTTTCAGACAGTAAACTGAAAACCTACCTTTTATATAAAACAAATTTTGGTTTTGAAAAATATCTAACATTGATCAAGAATTTTGAACTTAGAAGAAGTTTTACTAAATTACGTGTATCTTCTCATAGATTACAAATAGAATTAGGTAGATATCAGGGTATTCCCCGAATTAACAGAATATGTAATAAATGTTCTTCCAATACTGTCGAAGATGAGGCTCATTTTCTATTTGATTGTAACAAATTTGAGGATGATAGAAATTATATGTTAGCTAGTATTGCACAATATAATTCTTATTTTAATCATATGAACAGTCAAAGCAAAATTATCTGGTTATTTAGTGTAGAAAATGTTGAGTTACTTAAAATAATATGTAATTTTATATACAAACATCTTCCTTAGTGAAGATTAGTTAAAGGAAATCTATGTGTGTATATACATTTGATTGGACATAGAAAATTATATTCATCTGAATATCACAAACATACTAGCCGATTAAAAAAAAAAATAATTGTTAAGATATATTATTTATTCAAATGTTCTCTTATATCCTTGAGGCATCGTCCCCTGGTATCAACTGCATTCAAGTTACCTATGATGCTTCCTTGTTTGCTTTTGATACAGGTAGGAAAGAGACATTTACACACATTTTACATGCCTATGGCCCATAAGGTATCGCCCCCTGGTGTCAGCTGCCTTTAGGAAACCATAATGCTTTCCTATTTGCTGCTGACACAGGATGAGTCATGGACATGTTTAATTTCTACTTTCTTTTTGGCTAATTATTATATATTTAATTGATCCAACTTTTTGTGTACTATACATATGTGGATATCTATTTTTCTTTTTTTCTTTTTGGGCTGCTTGTTTGTTATCTATATCAACCACACTTGCAATAAAATGCATTAGTATTAAAAAAAACAACATACTATAGATTCTTTATCTACGTATTCTTTAAGAACTTAAATAGTTCTCGTTTAACTTTTTTTTTTTTTTATCTCATTGTTTGTATTGTATTATGAAAAAATTATTGATGTTGTAATGTTTATGCCCTTTGGGGCCCATAATTGGAAATAAAATATCTTATCTTATCTTATCTTATCATAAACACGTGTACCTTATGAGCAACGGAAAATTCCAACAGGGACCCATTACAGCTACTTGATGCAGGGCTCTATTTTTAGAACGAAAGAACATTTCCAATTATAAATATTATAAAAATAGATTTACGCGACGACTGTAATCAAGTAAGGGTAAATAACGCAAACGATAGCGAATAAAAGCGTTAAGAACCCATGTTTTTGGCATATAATTGGGTTTTCCTTTGAATTAATTGGATTATTGAACCCTGCAATGGGCAATTGCATTGGGTTTTTAATTATTTTTATTGCGTGATCACGCAAATACGCAGCTTATCTAGAGCTCTGAATTTAAACCATACCTCGTTCTTTCTTATCGACCCTCAACACAGATAAAATAGGTGTTCTTATTCTGGTTTTTATTAGAGCTGCAACATTTTATACAATCTAGTTAGTGTCAATGACAAAACATGAAAACAAATGTACAAAAGTAAAATTACCCAGATGAAGTGATTCGTGATACATATTTTAGTTGTCTTTATATTCATGTAAAATGTGTATATATTGAATGATTTATTTGTTTGTATTTTGTAGAACTAAAATTGATCTTTCGCTCATAAACATTCGGACTCCAGCCGATCAGTATTTGCTCTTACAATACAATGCCGTGTGTTTAGCGGAGGAGCAGCAAGAAACATTTCCAGACTCAAAAGGGTAAATAATAAAGTTTGGACATGCTAAGCTTTATTATTTAAAGTATATATCTTACATGGGTGCGGTTTCATTAATTTTATAAAAGAAATGTAAATGCGCGCAAAATCACACCATTTGTTTATAGATAAGAAGATGTGGTATGAGTGCCAATGAGACAACTCTCCATCCAAGTCACAATTTGTAAAAGTAAACCATTATGGTCAAGTACGGCCTTCAACACGGAGCCTAGGCTCACACCGAACAGCAAGCTATAAAGGGCCCCAAAAATGACTAGTGTAAAACTATTCAAACAGGAAAACCAACAGTCTAATCTATATAAAAAACGAGAGCTGTTTATGTTTCTACTGATGGAAACGTTACATATTTTCTTCTTTCTTTCTTACTTACAAAACCATATACATGTTCTTAATACTAATTGTTACTCACGCGAGGCATCAGCAATGATAATCATACATCCTGTAAATAAACACCAATCTCGTTTCATTGGACAAAACATAAGCCATTGCTCATGTATACAAAAATAATAAGGACACGTGGTATGATTGACAACGAGACAACGACTGACAGACACCAAAGGACAAGGATGTCTCAGTGCGACCTTCAACAATGAACAAATTACAAAGCCGTAGAGTAAGGCTATGGAAGACCTTGGGGTAATGATATGAAACTGAAATATGAAACAATTTAAAAGAGAAAACTAACGGCTTCGTGAAAACGTACTACATGTATATTTAAGCGAAAAATAATTAAAGAATACAACAAAGTATTGACATGCGAGTTCTAGCAGTTACAGAAACATTTTTCAAAGCCGAATTTCAACTAATTCATGTATCACGATGTTGTCCTAGCTGAATTACCCATTCTATATATGTATGTAGTAATGTTGGTTTGCTCAACGTCTATTGAAAAGATTAATTGAAAGGAAGTTTGCGAGTGTTCAGATTTATAATTCAAAATTTCTATCGGAAGACTTCTTGACTTTTTTTTTTCATATATTTAAGCTTGATCTGACATGAGTTTGTAGTAGGTAATTTTTTCTAAAAGTTTAAAGTATTGAGACTCTAGCTATATGATGCACAGTGAAAGAATATAAAGAAAGCACTGGTGTATTGCACGGTAGGTATAGTGTCCGGCTAGAATCGTTGTTTTTCGAGTGAATCTGTCCATTTTTTTTCGAGTGAAGATCGGGCTTTTTCGAGTGATAAAACATGCGATCAGGTCAATTAACTACTAATTCGTAATTATAATAGTTTTTACGTGACTACACATCTTATTTTGAATAATATACATGTTTTGAGAAACAAAGAAGCACAATTCCTTGTATTTAACCATTAAATTCAGTGTTTGTTATTGTCCGGGCTTTTTCGAGAGGAACTGTGAAACCGTCCGGGTTTTTAAACAAATGGTCCGGTTTTTTTAACGAAAATTTTAATAAGAAAAAAGTTATTTCTGACTTTAAAAAATGACTTTTCTAGTATATAAATGTAATTTAATGAATGAAAATATCATATATTATCAATAAATCACCAAAACATATTACTACGTTGATCAAAATTAACCTTTTTCAATTTAATGCAAGTTTTACCACAACGTTCCAGTATTAAATTAGAAATTATTGGATCCTTTATAAAAAGGTCGTAAGAACATAGTGCAGGAGACTCATAATCTTTTCAACTTCATTTTATGGTATTTCTGTTGTCACAGTTAATAATATTTTTCGTGGTGAACCCCAGAGTTTTTATACGGTAAGTATTATGGTATACCGTTGTCCGTCCGTCGTCAGCATGTCGGACAAAACTCGAAAACGCTGTAACCAATTTACATGAAACTTCGTTGAATTTTTTTTATCTATTGAGGTATCCTCCCTTTCGAACTTTATAAATTTTAGATTTTACGTTTTCGAGTTATAGGATTTTATTAAACAAACTAAAGGCTCTAAAGAGCCTGTGTCGCTCACCTTGGTATATGTGCTGCAGTGCATAGCAACAATGGACACTCTTCTACATTAAAGGCAAGAATATAATTCATGACAAAATTCTCTGTTTTGGTGATGGTGACTTGTTTGTAGATCTTACTTTACTGAACATTCTTGCTGTTTACAGCTATCTCTATCTATAATAAACTTGTTCCATAAGTATTAGAGGAGAAGATTTCTGTAAAAAATGTTTGCGTTGCACATGATCCGCTATCCTTAACATTAAAATACAGTTATTATGCTGCTCAGATTGTGATCTGTTCAACAGCAATTAAAACTCTAGACGTATATATCTGAGCATCACGGGACGACACAATGTAAAAGTTAACGGACGACGACGGACAACGACGGACGCCAAGTGATGATAAAAGTTCACTTGACCCTTTAGGGCCAGGTGAGCTAAAAAGGGGTGATTTTACAGTTTTCGGACAATATTTTTAAAGTGCTTTGAGGAGTTGTCATGAAACTTTGGTGACTGCTTTATATAGATTAAGGTTACCTCCCTTTTAGTTTTTTTTTATAAATTTTTGATATGACATTGAGAAATTATTTATAGGTTTCATAACGAGTGATAATGGATATCGCTTGATATCAACTCGAGTTATTTAATTTCAATATAATATCAAATGATGCTCCGGCGAGTTTGATATCAAGCGTATCATGCGCCCATAGTGCAGCTGTTTATTAAAAAACTGAGTAAGAAACATACTGGACAGCAGAGAAGAATCAGAAAAATGCATTTGTTTTTGTTAGATGTATTTCTATTTGTATCCATCTGATGAGTTAAGCCTTTTCAACTGATTTTTATAGTTCGTTCTTATGTTGTACTGTTACACCACTGTCCCAGGTTAGGGGGATGGTTGGGATCTGTATTCTGTATGTATGGGCCTGTCCCAAGTCAGGAGCCTGTTATTCAGTGGTTGTCGTTTGTTGATGTGTACATATTTGTTTTTCGTTTATTTTTTTTACATAAATTAGGCCGTTAGCTTTCTCGTTTGAATTGTTTTACATTTGTCATTTCGAGGGCGTTAATAGCTGACTATGCGGTATGGGCTTTGCTCATTGTTGAAGGCCGTACGGTGAGCTATAGTTGTTAATTTTTGTGTCATTTGGTCTCTTGTGGAGAGTTGTCTCATTATCTTCTGTTTTTATATGTAATAAAAAATATTCTACTAAAAGACACTTTATCCGACCAGTTTTTATTCCCATTGACAATAACATCTGAATTAAATTTCATATATAGTTAACAATGAAATGAATAATTCATCAGCTTAATTCACTCTTTGTACGTACGTCTCAATCCAAATTGTCTATGCTTACATTAGATTGTTGACATCATGAATATATACTGTACATGTAATTTGTCAGATGTGACAAACAACAATATATACAGATGGCTGATACTTGTTTATAAAGTCTAAGTGTTAGAAATGAATTTAGTCTCAAAATATCGTTTTTCAATTCAACAACAAGAATTTTTGTAAAGTGTCTGTATATCTAAGGATATATGGATTCCATGTATGCATTTTCATCGACGTTTGCACTGGTAGTTGTATAAAAATGGCTTTATTCTGTTTTTTGGAATAAAAGCAATGTAAGGCTAAATTCAACTTTTTGAACGAAAAATAATGTCGGATTGATAATATCTTTTTATCTCAAATACTTACACACCTTGTATATACTTGTATATTAAACTGAAGCTTCTATATCACGTCTTTTTAGAAAGTAAGTCTGTTTGTTTACATTTTTGATCATATTCACTCGAAAAAAAATGGTCACACTCGAAAAAACCCGATCAAATCACTCGAAAAACCACGATCCTAGTTGGACACTATACCTACCGTGTATTGTGACAGTAAGATATAGAGAAACACAAAGTGATACCAGAGACATATGTCTCTGGTGATACATTGTGTGTGGTCTCTGACCACCTTATAACATGGCGTTATATGTAGTAATTTTTTCGAACTTGAATTGACGTATTGTGATGTACTTGTATAAGAAATTACCAACCTAATATGGTACGTTAGTAAAAAAACAAATAACGTACACTAAGGCTATCATGGAAACAAAATCATATTTCATAAAAATATGAAGTTGCCAAGGCAATTATTCAAAACTACATTGTGTACATGATTTTATATGAACAGTCCAAATCTTTGCTTTGCTTGCAAGAATTATCATCTGAAATTTTACTTTTCAAAGACTAAACTTAAATAGACATACCGAGACATATCAGGAAACCAAAGTTAACCATTTTGTTGCCCTGTTTGTTGATAATGTAAAATGTCGAAACAAGGTTGAGGTCAAATAGAATGATAAGAAGGTCTCTAAACTTTAAAATGAAGATTTTAACTTTGTCAGACTACGTAATGCATTTGGATATGCAATGTTTAAGGTAATACATACATGGAGAAGATTAAAACAAAATGAACAAAACAACAAATAACGAAAAGATTATAGTAAAGTAACAAATTACCAGGAGGACTATTTTTTCATTTATTACTCCAATAAATTTGATTTTTTTTTACCTATTGTGGTAATCAGAGAACGTATTTAGTCTCGTGTAAAAGTTTTTTTTCTTTTGTTTCCTATGGCAGGGTATTTCATGATATAGCGCGATGCGTTGCCTTTTTCTGACGTATTGAAGATAATTTTCTTTCGTGTCGGTCAGAATGTTACCAACGTCCACTTGGTAAGGAGTTATTAAGAGTTCGAAATCTACAAAAAGCTATTATGTTGCGATCATATAGTATAAAAAAAGTATTCTGAAAAAATAAAGTTTTCTTAATAAAATTCTATAATTGAAAACAACATTTGAGCTGCGTCGGATAGAAATCGACCTTATGCAAGTGCACGTTGACATGTACATGTGTAAGACTATGATTGATTATATAATATTCAAATACGAGATAAAAGATGAATTTTGAACTGCTTTGTAGGGTTCTTATGACAACTCAATTTCCAAACAGTTACAGGCTTTCCGAGGAGATTTTTTTCAACCCGAAATAGGTTTACAGATGTATTCGAATTCATTTGCATAAGGTCGATTCCTATCCGACGCAGCTCATTTTATAAATTTCGTGCATTCGAAGCACTTTTCTGTGTTAACCTTCATCAGGAAAGCTCAAACTCAAGTACGTGAAGACCAAGGATGCATGAATACGTAGAAACATTTGGAGCTAAATGACCAAAAGTGACCTCAAAATAATAGCCAAATTCAGCTAAGGTCAAATTTGCCTGAGTGAACTAGAACCTTAGTTTCGTAATTATTTTTCAACGAGAAATTTTAGACTAAATATATGTTATAAATCATGTCAGTACCGAATCACTGACTGCTGAGCTGATGATACCCTCGGGGACTAGAAGTCCACCTACAGTGGTATCGACTCAGTGCTACTAAATAAAACAACTCTTCATTACTTTCTTTTCTGGATTGACCTTCATCAGGAACGCTCAAGCCAAAACATCTGAACGCCAAGGATGTACAAATACGTCACAACGTTATGAGCTAAATGACCAAAAGTGGTCTCAAATGAATAGCCAAATTCTGCTAAGGTCAACTTTGCCTGAGGGAGTTGAAACCTTAGTTTCTTAGTAAAAAATATGATATAAAAATCATGTCAGAACCGAAGCACTGACTACTGAGCTGATGATAACCTCGGAGACTAGCAGTCCACCAACAGTGGTATCGACTCAGTGTTAGTAAATGATAATTTTGTGCGTCCGAAGCGCTTTTCTGTATTAACCTTCACCAGGAACGCTCAAGCCCAAACGTGTGAAACACAAGGATGTATGAATACGTAGCTACGTTAGAAGCTAATTGATAAAAAAAATGAGACAAATTCAGCTATGATCAACTCAAACTGAGAGAGATGGAATCTTAGTTTTTTAGTAAGTTCTTACTTTATTAACATTTTAGAAAACTACGTTGTTAATCATGTCAGTACCGAAGTACTGACTACTGAGCTGGTGATACCCTCCAGAACTAACAGTTCATCAGCAGTGGTATCGACTCCGTGCTAATAAATGAAAACAACACTTTATAAATTGTATGCATCCGAAGTGCCTTCTGGATTTACACCGGGAACGCTCGTGAGCCTACAACACAATTTTGTAAAAAAAAAAAACCCACAAAATGCTACGTTTACGTAAGTTGGAATAAAAATGACTAGATGAAATAGTACACGTGTTTTATTTCAGGCACATTTAACCGGAACAATAATTTATAACAGTAATAAATAATAACAACTATACAATAACAATAAGACTAGAACTATTGAGCTTGTTTGACTAAAAAAGGCGTTGTGGGCATCGTCTTCGTTCTCCGGAAGCCCACGATTTAGACTTTGATCTAAAATGGCGTACCTCTACAGTATAGTCTTCGTGTAACATTGGTATATAATTCCTTGGAAGACATAATTCCTGCAATAAAAATAAAGAATATGATGTACATGTGACCTGTATGACACAAGTGCAAGCTTCTGCTTAGTACTGACATGTATAGTTTATAATGATCTTACTTAATCTGGTAACTCGAATTCTTTTTTTGTGGGGAAAAAAGAACGGACAATACGTTGCATCCAAATAAAGAAAAAAATTATACTGATGCAACATATAAAATCCTTAATGCAATAAATTATTAACGTATAAAATTTGTAATTTCTAAAAGATAAAAAAAAAACATAATAAATGGATGACAGTATTTACCTTGCCGTTGTTGTAAAATTCTTTATAGCCACCATCAAGAATGTAGACTTCTGGGTAATATAAATGTGGATATCTTTCTCCGTTTAGGTGTCTATCGGTATTTCTGAGGAATCTACATCTGTAAAAAAAATATATAATATTTCACTTGTGCTACAACTACACCGTTAAACATTTCTATACTTTCTTATTTCTTTTTGATTGGACTACGATCAGCTCTTCGTTGACAAAAAAATTCAATGCTAAATGTCTTTGTTTTTATATAGCTTTGTCATTGTCATGGAGGTAGAGGTAACGGAGCCTGTTGCACAAATCTGCGCCAATTATACTCATATTAAGTAATATTGTCCATGGCCTATGCTCCCCAGAGGAGCCCAGGGCCTAAGTAAGTAAGTAAGAAATATCCGTAATCGTAATGTTAAAAATAAATGCCATTGCACTAAACATGTCATTGCTTACATTATTAAATGGAGGGAATTATTTCCGAATTATATAGAAACTAACAAAATGTTTTTTGTTTATGAATACAATGGAAATTTATCAGCTGCGGACTATAATTATGATAATTAACAATGTTCCAGTTAGTTAAAGTAACCACAATGTAAGCTATACTAAAAATATATTCTGTTTTAAAGAAAATTTGCATCCAGTATGTATTTTGTTTTCTTTTGATGTTTATTCTTACGAGGTTTTCTCCTTTATGCTTTGCATGACATTTCGTCGCAAAAATAAAACTTAGTTAAAATAGACAGGTCATCTTCACACACAGTATTATGTTATCGGTATAAAACCTAACAATAAGTTTCTTTATTTTCGATAGAGATCATAGTACATAAGTACTTACAACTTTGGTCCTCTTTCTGATGAAAATTCACAGTGGAAGATGAGAATCTGTGGTCTGTTTGATAACTGGGTGTTGAGAAACTCTGAGATCATTTCTCTGGTTGGCAAATTAATTGCTCCCTGAATAAAAATAAAGATGCATAATTCATAAATCAACTTATTTAGAATCAATATCTACTTTACGGGGACTACATAAGCTCTCCGTAAAGTCGGAATTTACTCTTCAATCAGCTGTTATGTTATGTTGCTAGAACTCTGTTTATTCGTACTATCTACCCCATACTTTTATTTGCATTGAATTGGGTTTAATTATTTTTTTTCCTTTTAAATTAATAAAATATATGAGTACGTAGTTCTACGTGTATGTGCACAAGGTTTCTTTGCGAGTGTTATTGAATTAAAATTTGAAAATATTACATACATAAGCCAGAGGCGGTTAAAGATTGAACTTTAGATAGTGTCAACTTCAAAGAGATAAAGTTGCTAACAAGTTTTGCTATGTTTTTTTTCCTTTTTCCTTGTCTATATCATAAATAATAATATTTATTTTAAACGTCTTTTTTTAGATTTTCAATTATGTAAAGTTGCATTACCTGTATGTGTCCCCCGTCATATTCAAAGGGGTACCGACAATCAATAACGCAATAACTGTTTACTATGTCGTCATATTTTCCTATCAATATATTTGTCATCTGGAAAAAAAAATGAAACAAAATTTTAAATAATATAAATTGTGAATATACCTTTTAGGCATATATTTTTGTGTGATTGTATGAGATTTAATTGGAAAAACTCATAAAAACACATTTAAGCATTGTTTTGTAGAAAGTACTCTGTACCTCTAAAAGATTTATGATGTAAGTATACATATGAAACATTCAAAAACATTAAATATAGAAAATGGAAATCGCCTGTGTTAAACTGAAATAACGTACATCATTTTTTGGCAAACGAGGCGCATTTCTTAATTTTTTTTTATACTAACGGCTCGGAGTCAAAAGTTTGGGAAGCCAAAGGCCAAATAAATAAAAATAGTTATGTTACCAAGAGGGATAAAATATCTATAGCAAACACCTTTCATGGTCATCTTTGTCATAGGGAGTGTATAACCTTAATCTTATGCACTCTCTTCTATGTGTTTGTGCGTGTTTCAACTTTAAAAGATAACTATGGAAAATGAATGCTTACTGTTTCTGTGGAGATGCTCTTGAGATCAGAATGTTTTCCCTTAACAGTTGGTAGTCTGTAATATCCTGTACCATCGGCAATTAAGTCGTCTCTGTCTAATGCTCTGTTAACTGTGGTGTATACATCTTCTGATGATACAAATTGTGGTTCATCCTGTCAATTTAAATTGAAAATAAAAATCTTTGGTCAAGAAACATTTGACTGTAATAGTGTTTCACATTTATGTTGATAATTGGTATTGATAGTTTTCTATCACCGATGACATTTGACCTTAACGTCCAATTTTTCAATGGTATTGTTGTGTTGCTTCATATCTGAATTTTATCATTATTTAAATATTCAAATATTCAAAATTCTGTAAATTGAAAACAAAAGTGTGATGAATGGACAACCTTTTCAGAAAGCTGCTTATATCGGTATGAATAATGCCGGTGCTTGAAAATCAACGAAGCTAACTATAACATTTCGTTTAGAAGTGAAATTTATTGTTTAAAAGTTTAAATTGAATTCAAAAGGTATTTTAAGGGAACTTACCCCAAAAGACAATGACTTTGTCAATGTTTTTCGTCCATCAAATACTTTTGGGCGTTTAAAGGTGTTGTCTTTAGCATCGTATTCTCTTGGTCTTTTTATTGATGATGTATTAGATTGACAGTATGTATCACTTTCGTGGAATAACTGTAAATAAAAGAAAAAAAAACATTTATATCCGAATGACAAGAAACATCTAGCTTCGAGTGTCAATATTGTAAAATAAAGCATTACTTTTAATAAGTTAAACTTATAGAAAAGAAAGGATACGGGGTATCCGTCCATTTTACAAAATCAGTACATGCACAGCAACAACAACAAAAAAACAACACAAAAAGCAAAGGAACAGTGGTTTTACTGCTGTTCTGCATCTCAAAATCACAGTGAGGCCTTCAACACTTTAAAACGGACTGGTTTACCTTGTGGTAATTTCCTTTAAATACTCTCTCAAAAACACAACTATATTTTGTAGTTTATATAAATCCTCAACTTACATTTCGAACATCAGAAATGCTTGGATTGTCATCAAAGTCGAACAGGGCTTGTGAAGTCAGAGGGTATAACTCATTATTCTGTAATATATTGATAATGACGTGAAATTGACAGAATAGACTTATATTTTGAAGGGAAACATACAAAATACAAATAAAACAAAATTAAGACTGTTTTCCAAACATTTAACTGTTACTGGTAATACAGTGATATCTCGTAAAGTTGTTGGAAATTAATATGCGTTAGCTGATTTATTGTGTCGGGCACTTTACTTAAAATAATCAGTGCACACTTTTACGTTGATATACAAACTTAAGCAATTTACATTTAAATGAAGACAATTAAATTATATTACTTTTCCTAATAGCAGAAGTCCATTACTTGGACTTCTCATAATAGTAATAACTTTTTGTTACAAACTCAGCGATTTCAACTATTTTTGACAATCATGGAATTTAGAATAAAAGCATGATATAAACTACATGTAAACAAGGTATGATAAAACGTGTTTTGTGTTGTTGACTATAGTCAAATGTCAGCATAGAAATCTCCTGGATTTTGTTTCTCAACTTTGTTTTAGAACGGCACATCACAATCTAAAATTTATTTATATGCTTAAAGAAGTAATGTCTCACCTGTTGTGAATCGCTGTCATATTCTTCAAAGTCCATGCCGAGGCCAGAATCATCATCATTAAAGGAAACACGGGTGGAGACCATTTCACTTAAATCCATTCTTTCAATTTTCTATACGACAAAAAAGGAAAAACTTAAATATATAAGAAAAAGGTAGGTCCGAACGCGCGCGCTTGTTGATGGTCCTATTATGAAGCTGTTATCCCATGTACTGTGTCATTTTAATTTGTGAAATTTTATTTGACAGCTTTTTAAAGTGAATTACAAGTTTGGTTCCTTCTTACAAACCGGTCCAGCAGGTCAACGACATGTGGATTGTCACCAATTGACATGGTCCGCGCGACACATGTTCTCACCAAATCTTATTTCTATTGTAATCGGGGATTTCAGTGATCTTATCAGTCCCACACAAGGACAATTTATTGTTTTATATTAGAATCTGTTCTGTTCCAATATAGTTGTAAATTAATCAAATATTAAAAGAAGTAACATTTTTATTAATTTAATGGTCGTGTCATAAATTTATATGCTTTTAATTAACTTGGAATAAGATAAAATCATCAAAATGATTTGTCCAAGACCTGCAAAATTAACAGGTATTTTTCCTTAATTAATCAATTTTCGAAACATTATAAATCTTTTTCTTTAATAAAGAAACGTCTAATGGTATAAGATACGATGTAAATTATTTATATACAATGGTAATTCTGCATTTTTCTAAATTCAATCTTACCTCTAGTCTATACTATGAACTTATATTCAAATGAAAACAACAAAAATCGCATTTATACAATTCCTTCGAATTATCTTGTAATTTTCACGCCTAAACCTGTGAATTATTTCTATTAACCAAAATTTATCTTAAAGTCATTTTGTCGCCAAAAGCGTCAGAGAACGATTTCATAAATCGTTAATTGAATTTAACACGAATTGGCATATTATCTGTAAGTGCAATATGGTCATACAAATTATTTATATATGCAATTAAAATTATTAAAAATGTCTCACCTACTATAAGTAAAATATATCAGATTTCACACCAATTTTCACCGAGTAGTCATATTTGACAGCATAAATGATATTTATTTTAATTGAGAGTAATTATCAAGTAAGATTGATGGAAAGCGTTAATTCATTTTCACAACTGATTCTCAATTAAATGATAAATATAGCTCTTAAAAGTTTGATATGAAATGGTTTTTCATCATTGCTTTCAGCAGATATTGTTTTGCCACTACTAAATTGGACTGTACCTTAAAAGCCAGCGTGTAATACCCAATATCCATTACGCAATAAACTGGCAAAAATATTTTTCAAGCTAAGCATTAAATTTTTGGTGCTTAAGAATTTATAAGAAATTTACAATAAATATAAGAAAGAAAACTTACAATGTGACTTTCCCTCAACAGATAAAACAAAATATTTTTTTTTTTCCAAGCAAGTAGTCCATATATCATACTTCCATAATTGGCACTAATTCGCTTGGATGTTGAGCTTACCATCAGATAATAATTCACATGGAAATGACAACACATTTTTCACGGTTTTATAAATTATTTATAGGAATACGATATTTAGTCAATGCCACTTTCCAAAGTTGATAACTGTGAGCAATTCATTAGTTAACAATAATTATAGTTATAGGTTTGTCACAATTAAGTAATTAATGATGACAAATGAGAGTGAGAGTGTTTAAGCTTGCTATTATCAGTTGTCTTTCCAACTGAACATTTCTTCACCTCCTTGGCAATTATCAGTTGTCTTTCGAGCTGAACCTTTCTTCACCTTCGTACGTCAGTTTCATTAAGCATACTTTTATTTATGCCCCCCCCCCCCCCACAAATAAATAAATAAGAAATGAAAGAAATAAATAAAAAATGAAAGAAATAAATAAAAAATGATGAAATACAAAGTTATTGATAACTTTGAGGAAATTTATGAATTTCAATTAGAGTTTCATTTGTATCAACAACATAAAAAGACAGAACTAAATGAAACCAACGTTTTTAAAATATTTTATAAGTTATGTTCTTCATCTTCATCTATCCAATTTAATTCAATCAATTGCATGCAATACGGTTATAAGTTCCACAAAAGTCGGAAATATCTTGCTGTATTAAGGACTATGTAACTATTCTCTGAATAGTTAAAGAGCTTAAAGCAAATGTAAAGATGTAGATAAAGTATATAAGCGCTGTTGTTGGCTTCGACTTGCGATAATTCCGAAGACTGAGATAATTTCAAAAAAGAAAATCATTTATAAAACTAGTAGTGTAGCTTCGTAAAAAGCTTTGTTTAATACGAATTGCAGTACTCTTATCACAACTTTCACTCCGGTGTTCTGTCAATCAGTTGTCTGGCATTTTTTAATCAGTGTTTTAAACTTATAGGGAAACATATCAATTGTAAGCAGCTACAAAAATACTTCATTGCTTTTCTCAATCTAAAAAAAGGCACTGTTATAAAGTATCAACGAAACAACAGATATCCTTTACTACCACAGGAGCCTGGTTTTCGAAAGTATCCTACGAGCATCACAGGTATGAATATCTTAGGACAGCTTTGATTTACAGTATATGACATATCATATCATAAGACTTGTCTTAGTCATACGATACTTTCGAAAACCAGGCTTTACCATTAAGAAAAGAAGTTTGTAAGACTCTTCTGAAAACAAAGTTACAGAGTTTCTGTTTCCGAAGTATTATCAAACCCCTCTTTAGTATGAATATAAAGAGATGTTGGTATATGTCAATTAGATAGCAACCCAACGAAAAGAAATTAGACGTGTTTCTGCATTATTTCATAAATCAAATGAGCTAGGAAAATATAAATAACTACAGTTGCGATCTGCATAATTATGATGTCCCCCTTAAACTATTTAGTTTTTTTTGTTGTGTATTCAGTTATCAAATACATTCTCAAATCGTAAAAAAAAACACCAATTATGTTAAATGTACATGCATGATTTCGTGCTTTCTCAAATGTTATATGTTACAACCCGTTTTTTAAATTTTGTATTTTGAAGAATAGATTAAATCTTTATCCACAAATTGCTTAATGAAATTAAGATCGACACTAATTGTCTTATCAATGTCACCATATAACAGAATTAATTTCTGCATGTAGCTTTTGACAAAAAGAAAGAAAAAAGTTTTACGTTATTCCATGTTTGCATTTAGTATGATAAAATTAAATTTTCAACGGTATTGTTTCATCAGTAAATTAAGGTTTAAAGATTAAAATAAAAATTTTCAAGGAGCATTAACCCATGACTGAGTTCATCATAATAATCATAACAAAAAATAGCATTAGTTATCTTGAGAAATAGTTGAGCTTAAATTTTTAACTCTTATCATAAAACATAAAAGGATTTATAATTTTTTTTACACAACTATGATCATTTTGAGTTATATTTAACAAAAAAGGTGTAATTCAAAGTGATAATAGGCATACATATTTATTTGTGTAACGTATTAAATAAATAGATATATGTAAGGGTTTAAGAAAGAGTATATAGAAATATCATAATCATAGAAATGACTGAACTTATATATACATCGTATTATCAGGACTTAAGATGAGTCATTTTAAAATAAAAAAAATGTAACATTGTAAACCTTTATTTTATTTCAGTACCCCCATCCTTTCCCCCTTACTCTTTCTCTATTCCTCGATCAGAAATGGTCTTGCCCCTGCTGTATCTATACACTATGACTTTTTTTTTCTCTTAACCCCCGTTCTTTTTCTTATTGAATCAGTATGAAATGTCAATCCGTGCAATTCTTGAATGCTTTCTTACATATGTTATTTTGTAATAAGAACGTCTGCATCCAGTTACATAATTGGTTTTAATTTGGTCTGTTATAATAGTTTATTTAAACCACAAGCATTGTGTACTCTTCAAATTATTATGCCGTGTAAGAGACAAATATAAGTATAATGTTTGGTAAATATTTTGTGGATTGGTATTGTCTTCATGTGTTTCGACTGAAATTGGAGATTTGCATGTGTTCATGTCCTATAAAGTATATTTGCAGTGAACCAAGGTGATGTCATAACTATTTGAACGGTCTGAATTATTGCATCTTCTTTACAAAGTGTTATAAAGCATCTTCGAAACTGTTAAAATCAAAGTACCTTATTTTTATGTTTATCAAAATGAAGGTGAAAAAATCTGGAAAACAGAATTTAATTAGCATGTTTTACTCACATGACTTAGATATTTGAAAACACTATTCAATCTTAAATAAAAGTGAGATCTTGAAATCAAAACGAAATAATTAATTAAACTGAAAGTAAGTTATAGTAATTTTAATATGACATGTTTGGCTTCTATAACATGCAGGGTAAAGAATAGTCTTTCATTCTTATTACGATTTATGGTAAGTTACTCTCATTTCAAACAGGTTTCAAGACCATTTGATATTTTCTTTTTATCATAGAACTTATTGGACACAAAACAAAACTGTCCTCAGTTAGGCCACAGTTATAGATTTTTGCGGATGGCTTACCAAGGTTAATGTGCTTTTTTTAATAAGCAATTACTTTTTTTCAAATGAAAATATTTTTTTGTTAATTTAAATTATTATGTATGTGGGAAAGTAGATATTTTCTCTTTGAAAAATGTTTGTACTTTCTACGAGGAAAAAAAACCACACTTCTACGGCTAGTGTCCTCAGTAGCTGCATCATGATTTAAAAAAAAATACCCCTTACCATGTTACGTAAGAACATTAAATTTCAATATCTAAAAAAGACTAATTAGCGTAAAATTACTCTATAGTTAAAACAACCATTGATTGCATAATAGAAGAGAGATTAAGATGCAAGCTGTCGGTAATAAACAAATAAAAACCTTATTAAATTTCCAAAACAAACAGAATCTCGTTCTATTCTTACAATCAGCTGCGCTTGTATATGCGCTTGGTATAACAATTGTGCACACGAAGGTGTCGGCTGGGATTATAGGGACGCGGGCTTGTGCCAACACGCCAAAAAATACAAACAAGTCAATCAAGTATTTAGTTTTCCACAGAAGTTGACCGATTACTACAATTATCAGGTTTAGTCATACCAAAAAATATCTGTCGACGGAACAAGACGTGGGACAAGTTTCTCCTTTTACATGGTACAGTAATATTTTATTTTTTTAAACATTTTTATGTTAAAGCGAAGATTTGATTACATTTCTAGTTATTCATTGCTTAAATAAAACGATGAAAATAATTTTGGATTTTTTGTGTGTAAAACTCCGGTATCACAGATTTTTTTTCCTCCTGTAGGATATGGACGCATTCACCTTTGCAGATGTCAGTTTCACTTATGATGATGAGAAAGATACAAGTCTTGAAGAGGTAAAATTTTAAACCTACTGTAAAATCTTATTTCATTTATTGTGATTTAAAAAATACTCTCCAAAAGAACGTCTCTATTCTGAAGTAAATCTATGTAAGTTTAATAAAATTCGATTTCCTATCTACGTTTATGTTAGAAATCAGACATTTTTTATAAAAAAACTCGTATCACTGCCCGAAGGTTTTAATTGGTATAATTATATGCCTACGATAACATAAAAAGATTCACTTAAGATTACCTAAATTCAGTGATACAAACAAGTTAAAACATAGCATTTGGTTAAAATTGTCGATTTATTTTTAAATCCACCGAAAAAGCCATTATTTCACATAGTTTACATGTGTATTGAAGTTGAAACTTGAAGTCAATATGGAAATATTTGTCACTTACGATCCTAATTGTTTTTTTAAAAAATATAATTAAGTTCGTATTTTATTTGTTTAAATGTGCTTATAAATGATCATAGATAGTTCACTTTGTCTTCTTTTGTTTGTTAATTTACTAGTGTATTATTATGATTATTGATAATAATATTATTATTATTATTACGGATTTAAAAGTGTTATAAAAATATCACTTCTTTAGTTGTCTCCCCTTTCTTGCTAATATCTTATATTGGGAGAAAGTATATTTGATCTGTTTCATCTGAATGGAACCTGTACTTGATGCAAATCTAATCTTTTTTAAAAGGAAATTGAGAATGTAATAGCTATGTGTAATAAACTGTTGATGGTTCGTTTTTTGTATTAAATATCCGCAATCGAACGTTACTGAATTCGATCCGAGTTAAAGTTATCTCCCTTTCTTCGGTTATCTTTTTTTAAATTTATTCACTTATATATGGTGACATTAGAATTATCGATGAATGGTAATCTGTTACAAGTTATTTGCTGAGGATAAATTTATGCATTGCAGTAGTAATTGACTTTTGACGTATTATTCTATTAAAATCCACAAACAAGACATTTCTTACCACAGGCGCTTAGGGGCATGGACCCCCCTTTATTTTGATTTCCATTTTTCTGTGTGTTTATTCTTTTTAGTAAATGTTCTTTAATATTTAAACACATTTTCACTTATTTAACATATACTGGCTAGTATCCATACGATATTGCAATAACAGTAGTTCAGTTAAATATGCTGCCCCTCTATCAGTCTATCTGTATCTGTATCTGTATAAATTCTGCCAATGTAGGCACACCCCCAAGGAGTTGAATAAAATAGTGTCCTTCACCACACTTAATTATAATTCAAGCTACGAATATGTCCATTCCACATAAAGATTTTACCTTTTGTCGTTGCTGCACGCTGTCTCAGTTGAGAAATGTATTTTCATGAATGTAAGTTGTAATTTAGATTGAGAGTGCAATTAAAAAAATGTGTTTTTGAATATTTCCAGCTTCGTGGTTCATTGCCAGTATTCTCACCACTAAGGTTTACAGAAACAGATAAACGCATGCGTACTCCACATGACAATCATTGTACCAAGAGACCAAGACAAACTGGTGGAATCCATAAATCTTTATCTTTTGGGGTGTGTATGACAGTTTGCCAAACTTGTACATGGAAGTTTTTTAATGTACACGATCTCAAAAATACGTATGTTTTTTAGGTTTGATGTTTGCTCAAATACTTTCCACAGAACCAATTGCAAACACGAAAATAGCTAACAGTATTTTTTAACTAATGACAACTGATTCGGAACTGCATTTTAACTGATATAAGAAAAGTTAACTTACTCCAAATTTATTATCTCGTTGAAATATCTTTAGCACTTGTAGCGGATAACCGTTTTTGAAAATACTCTGAAAAGGAGGAATCGTAAAAGAGGGACGAAAGATACCAGAGGGACAGTCAAACTATAATATATAATATAACTACTTTTATACGTTGGCGACATTTTGAGATAGCAGAAAATGTTTGTTTTATATCAAATCAGTAACATCTCACTTATTTTTCAGGACCATCCAGTTTATCAACCTTCACCCTCAAATGGTGTCAAGAATGCAGTAAGTCTCCTAATGGACGTCGACAATGTCATTGGTGACGGCACTGGTATATTCTCTTTACCTACAGTCAAGGGCAAGCACTCTGACCTGAAGAGTATTGACAGTAATACAGTATGTATCTTTTTTTTATCTTATAAATAACCATCATCATGTCAAAATTTTAGACAAAAAAGCGAGCATATAATTTGAAAGAATAAATCTTGTCCTAAAGTGTCTTTAACTTATTGATAAAAAGGCAAAGCTTAAGTCGACATTAATATTAGTTCTGATCTTGATGTAAGGTGTGGAATGTTTGGCCCATTTTTGAAAACAAGTAGATGTCGAAATGAATAAACATAAAAAAATATTTTCCATCATTTTATATATATATATAGTATATGGCTAATTTGCTGATATACGCGAAACTGTTGTCAAATGTAAATTAACCACAAAATGATATCGCTCCACTGAATGGCACGCAACCAACAACCAATCATACACGAAAACTATTTTTTTACAAGATCTTACTTTATACAACTTACTATTTCGTATGGTTATGTGTAAAACAAAGGGACTAGAAGAAGATGACCTGGAGGAGGCAATTGAAATCATATGTAGAAAAAAGCATAGACAATGAAAAGATTTTAACAATATTTTTGTTTGATCTATTGGAGTTAAACCAATGTAGGGGAAATTTGCTTTACCTCTTATTCACAACTTGTCTAGAGGCGATATAGAACTTGATATTTAGTATACACTTTTGTCCATTGGTTAAGATTGGCTGTTGACTGCTATGTTTTTATTTATCTTTGGGTTGTTGGATTGCTGTCTCACTGATGTATACCTCACATCTACGTGCAGTTTACTTAATTTGGCGATTGAATTATATAAAATAAGGAGATGTGGTATGATTGCCAAATATCCACGAAACTTCAAATGAAGTGGATGTAAACATGTTTGTTGAATCTACCGTAGTTTCAAATTTTAATAAATGCAATCAGTTGTGTGGTTTGTGGTTAACATACTTCATAGGTTCTTAATAATTTACTAATGGAAGTAAGATCATAAATTAACACCGTTTATTTTTTAATTCATAGATAATATATCATGTTATTTTTTTCCAGCTTGTTGGTCTACAGAATGGATTGTATCAGGAAACCGTCAGTGGCTACCAGATCATAGATTGCCGCTATCCGTACGAGTACAATGGTGGCCATTTAAAGGTTTGTTTTATTGTTTATATTCAGTGCCAAAGATGAAGCAAATCTCTGCTTATTCTGTGGATCCCTTTTCCGCTATTCAGAAGTATACAACCGTTTTAATTATAAAATAAAAAATGGATTTTTTTTTAATCTAAAATAGCATACGATAACAAAATGAACTGCAGTATACACAGCTCTTCCTTGTCAGATTTCACATTTATATTTGTTTAGTTTTTTTTAACTATAGAAATTGAATGCAAATCTTAAGAAAATTGCACTGTGTTGTCTTCGATTTTTTTTTACTGAAACCCCGATTATCTTTTGGAGATTATTTTTATTTTAATAACTTTATCTCATGTTCATTTTATATAAACAATTTGTAAACTGAATCTTCTTTATCTACATTGTTATTTGTTTCAAAATCCACATCACCTTTGAAAAAACATGTTTTATTATAAATGCACTGAAAACTTATACTGCAGGGATAGTTTTAAAAATGTATTTTTCTTGGTCAAGAAACCAGTTTTGAAAAAATGTAAGGTCAGCCTAAAGCTGTTTGACTAAAGAATAAGTGCTAAGGACAAGTACGATGTAGAAGGAATGACATATTTATTAATTATAAAATGAAAATAACCAATTTGAAATTATTCGCTTCATTCATTTTTTTATTTTATTGACGAAAAAGTATTTTGTATTTCTTGTAGATTTTTTGTTAGCTGTTAAATGTATGATAGTAAGAATCTCAAGTAAGCAAGTTTTTGGAGTCTTATGTTAAAAATATTTTATCTAAAAATCTATTGATTAGATTACTGATCAATGATAAACAAGAAAGACCAAAGTTTGGAATGTATAATTTTTATACAGAGAGTAGAATTTAAGGAAGATATTTAGGAAGGAGAGGTAGATTGTTATTTTATCTAGTTGTCTACTTTTAGAAAGAGAAATGATCTTGGTGGTCTTATAATACTGTCATTTTTTTTTTATTTCAAAGTTTTTACGTTATGAAATATTTATAAGATTTGCTCTTATCATTATAATGGACCAATATGCTCAGAAACTAAGCATATTGCAGTGAACATAAAACTTAAATTTTGTTTTAATCCCGGTTGATCTTTAATGATGATACACAGACATAATAATAACAGCCAACAGTTCGATTTGCCAATGTTTGCTGTGACGTCTCAGATTTCATTGAATGTAATATTTTCATTACTGTAAATCTTTTACAACAGATATATGGATATTATAAAGTATGATATCCAATCACCGGAATAAAATAAAAATTGAATTCCACACCCAGCTTTTAACAATAATATAGGAATAACGATAATATAGGAACTGTCCTTTTTTTTTGCTTCATAGACTTATTGATAAAGGTTATAGTAATACTGTTGCCGTTCTATCATTGCCTCTGGATACACATTAAAGATTGCAACAAGGCGAAAGTGTTGCGTTTGGTTTATTCTGGGCATTGCCAAATCTCATATCTTCCTGGACTGTTTTACTGAATAAATATACTGAATAAAGTGCAGCTCCCGATTTAAGAGTTTAAGACAGCATTATTTCATCTCGTACGTTTAAATATTTCCAAAGTCAGGAACCTCTTCGGTTGTTGTCGAATGTCATACTTTAATGGTTTTTTTTGTTACTTAAAGAATTTGGTGTTGATGACATATCTTTATTCACAACTTTTTAGACTTTTTGGGGCGATTTACAGCTTGACATTTAGTACAAATACCTGTCTTTTGTTGAAGACTATATGTTTAATTCTAGACGTCTTTTGGATTTATGTGTAGTTTGGTTGCTGTCTTGTTGATGTGTACACACCATCGTAGTTTTGTCTACAGCGTAATAAATACAGATTATTACAGAAACATTTGTCGAGCCCACAGAAATCAGTTCCATACTTTCTTTTTTTAGGGAGCCCATAATATCTACACAGAGGATGACATCTTACAACTCTTACACGCCTTTCAGCCAAACACACAACGAGACATACTCATTTTCCACTGCGAGTTTTCTTCAGAAAGAGCACCAAAATTGTAAGTACTTAGATGTTCAAATAATTTTTCTTATCCATAGTAAGAAACATTACGAATTGTATCATAAAACATGTGAAGGAAAATCTAAAAAAACCTGTTTAATCTGAATTTTTAAATGCAATATACTAAATAACCATACAACTAAAGCTGCTTTCAAAGGAAAACGGTGTTGGAAATCGATTTGTCGACGCCAATATGGCTGTTAATGTCAAATGGTGTAGAACCCCTCGATTGATTGTGCAAAGTACAAGTCACTGTTTAAAAATAAAAGTAGACTATCAATTACACTGCATGGTCCGCCATTCCATATAAATCTCCACACCGTTAGTGTAGCGATAAGTGAACACAACAGGGGTCCAGTTTAACTATCAATTTCAGTATGCAAGTCACGTGTTTCTAAATTAAACTTAATCTGGTTTGCTTTGTTAGTGATACATAGGGCTCCAGCTAGTGTTTCAGATACAGCCGTTAGCTTTTGTTATGTTTTTAAAATAAATTCATTTTGATATGATTCATGGTGGGATGGTAAGTTTTAAAAAAATCGGAATAAGTTTTAATTGGTCTCTTTGTGATAACCAAAGAACTGAAGTACTGAACATCGGATGACCGCAAGTTCTTGTGGATGGTCGCAAGCACTTGTCTCAAAGAAAAAAAATCACATCTCTATACCTGAAAGTGAGGTTAATGTACAGAGAAATATTTTTTTCTGTTATATATTATATTAATATTTGTATATAACAGTTACATGTATATATAATTTTCATCCATTTGTATATCATTCTATTCTACTATTCTAATAATAGTGCAGTGCAAGTGCATGGTGGACACTCTTCTGTAATAATTCGATTTTTTTAATAGATTGGATTTGAGTAGGCATTCATATTTTCCTGCAAAACGTTCTTGTGATATTCTTCCGCATGCGTTAACACAATTTTTCTGTACGTGTGCAAAGATATTAATGATTTTTTCCTTATATGTATATTTCTAACGACAAAACATTTTCATATCATTAATTTATGTTCTAAAAACAAATATTTTTATGAGTATTCATTGAAGAAATCAATTTATAACAAGCGATAAGGAATGCTATTTGTTTTTTTTTGTTTTTTTTTGTTTAATTACAACTTGAAATATTTTTGTATTGTAAACTTTATAATTTGGTTTTCAGGTGCCGCTATCTCCGGAACAAAGACCGAGAGCTGAACAGTGACATGTATCCGTTTCTAACTTTCCCAGAGTTGTATATTTTAGATGGTGGTTACAAGAGTTTTTACAACAGTTTTAAGGTATTTTTGAAAGTCTCGAATTAAGTACATTATTAGTCTTGAATTTCACGAATTGATGTATAAGAAATAATACAACAAACTATCTTTAAGAAAAAAAAAATAAAGGAATTATCACACGATGCATTTATTAACAGACAGATAGCATTTATTACACTGTCAATCTTTGCTCAAGGATTTCTTTATCAAAAGTGTTACATTAATGGGAATTTGATATGTTGGACTTAGTTTTATATTTAATATCTTAGGTAAAACTTATACTTGGTATTTCTGTCGTCTGCAGAAGTAGCCAAACGTTCTTTAATTATGTTATAAGCAAGCTAGTATGATGTTACAGAATCGGAATAAATCTTAGGAAAAATCTAAAATTGTTAAAGCACCAATTTTGTAAGGTAACATATACAAACGAAAATGATTTTAAATTGTAACACTTTCACAAAAAAATTACAGTGTATTGCCCTTTGTATCTTATACCTTTTATTCAGATGCGTTTTTGTTTGCTTAAAACATTCCTTTATACTGTCACGGTCAAAGAGCTTAAATAACTTACTACATTTACTAATCACCGAAATATTTGCTTTGTCGTAAAGGAAAATTCAATGTTTAAACATGAGTTACTATACATATGTATATATATATATGTATATTTTTTCCTTTCAGTCATACTGTGAACCAATTAACTACGTCCCTATGCTTCACCAAGACCATGCAGCAGACGTACGCCACTTCCGATCTAAGTCAAAGTCTTGGACAGCTGGCGAGAAAAGGAAAAGCCCACAACGGTTATTGTTTTAAAAACGTCTATAATTGCAAATGATACCTCAACCTTTGCAAAGGAACGAGTGTTTGAATTGTTTCGAGTTATGAGATGTGTAAAAAGTTTACCAATATTTATTTTATTTGAGATGTTTAAGTATTTGGGATGTTTAAGTATTTTAGTGCTGGTCACAACAACTTGAATGTTGTATATTTAAAGTTAGTGCTGTATATCTGTCCTGAATGTATATTCAGTTTGCTTTTTTAAATATTACTTTGTGTATACATGTACGTTTCTGACATTTCTTTCTTTTCTGTAAACAATTCGAAATCCCTTCACGGTTTTTATGTATATTTTTATTACTTATTGTTTTTGTACTATTTATATAAATAAAAAAATAATCTAATATTTGTTTTACTTGTGTGCATATAAAACACACTTAAGGCTGAGAACAAGCACTTGAAAGTACCATGTTAATTATTAATAGTTGCATCTTTAAAGGTCTTATTACGTTTTATTTCTATTAAAGAATGAAAACAGAAAAAAATCAACATAAGGCGAAACAAAATAGAAATTGCAATGACATCCATAGTTTTTCCAAAATAAATAATAACTGGCAAGTATTCTGACAAGCTGTTAACAAATGAAACTTTTGAGTATAAACGCATTCAAAATCTCAACACGAGATTAGATGCAACATGACCAATTGGTCATTCTGCTTCGAATCGTCCCGGACTTTACGTTGAAAACATTGTATGTATAGAGCTCTCCTTTTATGTTTAGAAAAAGGTCAGCCAATCTAGCCAAAAAGGGCCAGTATGGGTTGTTGTCATTATCCAATTATTATTTTATTAGCCCAATAGCCAGTACTGTGGTACTACTGATATCATGAAAAAACGGCAATTGTTTTATCACTATTTGCTGTTATCAAAGGAGTAGGTTCAGTAAGACCCCTTTTTGGCCCCAAAATATAGCAGTTTTACAAAATTGTTAAAATGTAAACTTTTAGCTATTCATTGGAAATTAAAATACTTCTGTTACATACATATGGGCTGTTTTTGATAGTACAATGCATATTTATCGGGTACTAGCATCATTAAGTCATGCTAAATTACTGAAATCTTCATAATTTTAGCATTTGAGTTAATTTTTCGGCGGTTTCCGTCTTAAATGGAAGTGGCCGCATTTGTGTTCATTCTTAATATTTAAATGTAAGTTGTATTTGATGATAATACATAACATATATAAAGGTTGAGGATGAACACGGATGCGGCAACATTCATTTTTGACAAAAACCATCTGAAAAGTAGCATATTATGGCATATTTGATAGATTTATAACATTTAAGCTTGAATATGAACGTCTTTAATGACTAAATCAGTCAAATCTTTCACATAAATAAATTGATTCTACTAAAGTAGACACTTAAGTGTTTAAAAAGTGTCCAAAATCTTTCATCAGATGAACCTGAAATTTGGGGCCAAAATCGGCCCTTACCGGACCTACTCCTTTTAAAAATCAGTTTTTATTATCTCTCTCATGCATACCTCTGATTCATTGTCCGGGTTTGGCTTTACTTGTAGTCCTTTTAAGTTGTATAAGCTCTTCAACGTTTGTATTAGGTTTTGGATTTTATATAATATTTTTGGACTCGAGCATCACTGAAGAGACATTACTTGAAAAAATAATGCGCATCTTATACAGTAAAATTGGAACCGTATATGTTCATCATTGATATGAAACAAGGAGATGTGGTATGCTTGTCAACGAGACAACTATCCACAAAAGACCAAATGACGTAGATGTTAGCAACTATAGGTTGTCGTACGGCCTTCAGTCATGAGCAAAGTCCATAGCGCATAGCAGGCTATAAAAAGCCCCGTCGTTACAAAATGTAAAACAGTTCAAAAGAGAAAACCAACGGCATGATTTAAGTACAAAACTTCAATCGGAAAACAAACATGGTATACAGCTACAAACGACAACTATACAGAATTACAGAGTCCTGACTTAATTAGTTCAGGTTATACATATACATCAAAGACAATTGATTATTTCAATTGATTAAATTTCAACTTTATGTTAACCCAAACGATTAACTTGGTATATAAATTTGGTCATCCCTAGAGCTCTCCAATCTTGCAGTAAACATAATGTACGGCGTCCGTTTGGTCTTAAGGGATGCGTAAATACGCAGACACGTCCGGTGGAAATGGGGACGTTAAATCCGAGCGCCACAATCACTGCACGTTCAAGAAACTTAGCACCAACTCTCTGATGGTTCCGTGTGTGGCCTGTTAGAACCATATTAGAAATCAAATAACATCTTTCTCTCTCATCTTTAAATGAACATGGTTATGACATTTACTTATGCATAAGACCTACATTAAACAACATGGTCACTGTCATTTTTTCCCCTACTTTTTTGTTGGGGAGGGAATGTCTAGTGCAATAGCTTTCCAGAAAAAGAATATACTAGTATATAAATATATAACCCCAAGATGTGTTTAAGACCCTATATGTTTCGGGGAATTTATTTCTAATCAGAAGACAATTAATATTTCAACTTTGCTTCAAAATTTATATTTATCAGTGTACTTCATATTCAGGTGAATCAAAGTTTTGAATATAACGACCATCTGATACCATTCATTTTTGAGTACTAGTATTTGTAATTCAGACTACAAGAATTTTCAACCCACGTCTGTCGGTTTGTAATCAATCACATGATTAAAGAACGGATTTATGGTATATCATATTAATATTTGTCCGATTGGTTGAAAAACGTGACTCTCAGAACCAATGTTTTATTTACTCTAACAAATATTTTTTTAATTTAAACTTTTTCTGAGAGAAACTACAAGGCAACGCTTTGTCCCACTTTAAATGAATGCTAATTCGGAGACCGTTTCCAAATGTTCATCAGTTGGTCCATTGGATGTTGGATGTGTACTGATTGATATTTTAGTCTTATAGATACATGATTTGTTTTTATTAGTTGTCATTGGCTTTGAACTAGCTGTTAGTAACTGCGAGTACTCTTAGATCTATACTTTATAGTGTTTTTTGTTGTGGGGATGTACAAATGCCCTTTCAAGGCCAATCTGTGTTTTTGTTAGTTGTTTTGTACTTTGTATTGATCAGCCCTTTTAAACAGATTTTTATAGGTTGTCCTTATGTCCTACTGTTACATTTTACACTGATGTCCCAGATTAGGAGGAGGGTTTGGCGCGCCAGCAAACATTTTCCACCCCGCCACATTCTGTATGTGCCTGTTCCAAGTCAGGAGCTGGTAATTCAGTGGTTGTCGTTTGTTGCTATATTTCATATTTGTTTTTCGTTCATTGTTTTGTATAAAAAGCAGGCCGTTACTTTTCTCGTTTAAATTGTTTTACATTTGTCATTTCGGGGCCTCTTATAGCCGACTATGGGGTATGGGTTTTGCTCATTGTTGACGGCCGTACGGTGACCTATAGTTGTTAACTTCTATGCCATTTGGTTTCTAGTGAAGAGTTGTCTCATTGGCAATCATACCACATCTTCTTATTTGTATATCAACGGATGCCACATTGGCTTCCTTTGGTCCGCATTTATTTCGGAGAAGAGTTTTCTAAGTTGAAAAAAACTTGTGTCTGATTCATTTACTTACTATAAAATATGTTTAAACTATTGAACAGCACAAGTAATCCTCGGTCAATATTATCGAACCTTTATTAGAATAATGTATGAACGGCCTATAAGGAAGGTCTTTCATGGAGCCTCCTATTTATTCCCCCAGATGGACGAAAAATAAACCATCGAAGCAAATCTGAATTCAGACTGTTGGTTTTCAAATAAAAAAAAAAAGATGTAAAATACGGTTCAGTGCTGAATTTTACAATACTAAAGGATTATGCTCACATGTATATGATAAAATAGTGTTCATGCCTGCTATCATATACATGTCAAGGTTGAGTGAAATAGGCTAGTTTTTTTAATATTTTTCTCACTGATTTGATACCATTATTGATAAACTCTATTTTCGATAGTATCATTTACACAGTAACCACTGTTCCGCATCTACCCAGTTTTATAAGTAACAATCTTGTAGTAATATTAGGACTAAAGAAATATAATTGAAATGTTCAATCGTTCAAAAATGTTTCACCGCAATTTAAAAATCATGATAGAAAATTAGCTATTCATACGAAGATGAGACATGAAGAATGATTAAAATGACCAGGAAGTTCTTGAGAAGAAAACCGATGGTCGAATAGGTTAAACAAATAAAAAAGTATAGATACAAGAAATAAAAGAGAAGAGGGTTCAGGTGAATGAGACAGTAGCCATGACACAAACAAAAGATGTTTGTGTGTGTCTGTGCGTATTTATGTGTAATTTATAATAATATGAAAATGGAAATTTCCTTACGAATTCCCACCACTTTACGCGGAACACCTTGGACACTATAGCCTATTTCTAGCAAGCAAGTTAAAAAGGGGACTGTTAAACGACTATTTTATATCCGATTACTGGATAGTACTGTTGAGCATGAAAACTTTTTAGATTGATTGTTGGTTGCTTTACGTCCAGTAGCAAATATTTGATGCATTTTTCTCAGGACGAGAACAAATTAACAATAAATACAATAGGTAGGTCCTGATATAGAGGCCGTCAGGGATGAAGGTCGGGGAAATTTAGACTGCCACCGGAAAATGAGGGTAAATAGGATAGGGACAGAAAATTTGCCTTGTGCACACTACCTGCGGACCCCTCAAAGAGTTGTTACTAGGGTTCTTAACGTGCAGAGAGAGTGGCAATCTCTCTACAAGAGGTATCGGATTTAACGTCCCATTTCTGACTGGATGTGGCTGCGTACATGTACATCCCGCACAGCCAAACAGATGCCCCACTATGGAGTTTACTGCCGGTCGGAAGGAGACCTGTAGTGACCATATTTCTATTCCCCAGTCACCCTTGTAAGTTCCGTTGTCGATGTCAAAGTGTAAGAAGCCATCATTTCATGATTAGTGAAAATACTTTGAATCCTGCTTTCAGTTAGTTAGAGCATTATTATAATATTGTTTTAATGAAGAAGTATCTTGGACTTTTGTCATTTCTATATACATTGTAATTGAATTGAGTGTTTTTGTTAAGATTGGATTTTGCGTGGTCGTTTTATATTATATTTTGCTCTTAAATTGATCGAGTGATTATTTAGTGTGATTCCTCAAAACAGAGTGTATACCCAGAAAGGAAACTTATATTATCTTAACTTTTCTAAATTTTGTATATTGGGATTCATATACTTCGTTTTCGACACCCAGTGCATATAGAATAAGGAGATGTGGTATGATTACCAATGAGACAACTATCCAACCACGTTCAAATGAAATGGATGTAAGCAATTATAGGTAACTGTACGGCCTTCAGCGATGATAAATCCCTATACCGTATAGTAGGCTAAAAAAGCCCCGACATTAAAAATATGAAACAATTCAGTTGAGAAAACTAACGGCCTAATTTATAACAAAACAAATTACGAATAACAAATATGACAGACATGAACCAACGAAAACCACTGAACTACAGGCTCCTGACTTGAGACATGCACATAAAGAATATGGCGGGGTTAACATGTTTGTGAGCGCTCAACCCCCTCCCCCAACCCCCACCGCAAACCTGGGAAATTGGTGTAAAAGAGGGGCGAAAGATACAAGAGGGACAGTCAAACTCATAGATCGAAAATAAACTGACAACGCCATGGCTAAAAAATAAAAAGACAAACAGACAAATAATAGTACAAAAGACACAACATAGAAAACTAAAGACTAAGCAACATGAACCCCACCAAAAACTGGGGGATATCTCAGGTGCTCCGGAAGGGTAAGCAGATCCGTCTCCACATGTGGCACCCGTCGTGTTGCTCATGTTATTACAAATCCGGTTAATAGTCTAATTCGGTAGGTCATATTCGTAGTGAAAAAGGAAGTGGATTGTAATTACGACATATCCGATATCATCCGATATCATCCGTGAAACGGTTATTCCATAACGGTCAACTAACACGTGATGGCGTCCGTAAAATTTACGAAGGGATGATTTCAACTTCATCATTTTGACCTCTTGGTTTAATAGCTTCCTTGTGAGCAGCAACCCTCTATCAAGGATATCATGATAGGAAATACAAGCCCGGGAATATCGTATCAATTGGGAGATATATACTCCGCATGCAGGCGCTGCTGGAATGTTGCTACATAGAAATGGAAAGTTCACAATTGGGAAGCTGAAATCATCTCTTTTGTCGTAAAGTTTTGTTTTCAACCGACCCTCATTGTCAATTTCTAGATGTAAGTTAAGATATGAGGCAGACTTAACTGTATCTGTTGTATCCTTTATCTCTAGTTCGATGGGATAGATGCGTTCAACATAGTCACCAATTTTTGAATTATTTAGTGAGAGAACATCATCTATATAGCGGAAAGTAAAGTTAAAGGATATTGCTAACTTCTTATCTTACTTCCTAAGAAGTTCCTTTATATTACCTCCTATACGTTTCTACACTCCTATGTAACTAAAAGTATGAAGTCAGCCTCATAATAATAAAGAAACAAGTCGGCAAGAAGAGAGGCACAATTTGGTAACTGCACAACATAAGAACAAACTATATAAATCAGATGAAAAAGGTTAAACTCACCAGATCGATAAAAAGCAGAAAAACATCAAACAAAAACACAGAACGGACGTGGCAGGGTATTTACCCATTCCTCATCCCTAACAACAACAACAACAAAAAAAGACACTAAGTACAGATTTGAGAGTACTCGCAGTTACTGACAGCTATTTCAAAGCCAATAACAACTAATAAAAAAAATCATGTATCTAAGACTAAAATATCAATCAGTACAAATCCAACATCAAATGGATTTAGTATAAAGACGTCATTAGCAATCAGAAAAAAACATGACCTTGTTCAATGCCAAAATATAGGTATCGACAGATTGTAGGACCATGATATGTGTATACCGATACTATTTAGTTTTGTTTTTAATTTACTGATAACAAAACCAATATGTATACCTATAAAAAGACAATAAAAGATTTATTTACAGTGTTGAATTGGTAACCTTTTAAAATAAGTTTATTCAAAGATTGATAAATTTACCCAGATCGTATCTAAATTTCAAATTACAACATCACCATAAAATTTAGGATGTGCTATTCCGTTTGAAATAAGTTTTTTTAGATGTACAGCCAAACTTGCAAACCGGAAAGAATTAAGTAAAGGCATAGCGAACGAGTTGGGATATATAAACACCGTAAAACGGTGCCAACTGAAAATCACCGCCATAAAAGGAAAATTAACAATAGGGAAAGAGAACTCATTCCTTTTGTCGTAAATTTTTGTGTAGAGTTTCTGGTGTAAAACTGAAATGTCTAAATAAAGGAAAGGTCACTTATTGCTGTTAATATTTGATTTATTTAAGGTAAGTTCCTTTGGGGAAATATCGGTAGTATATTTAGAGAATTCTTGATTATTTAACGAAAACATATCATAATGATAACGGTAAGTGTTTTTTAATTGATCAATTAAATGGAATTTAGACGGGTCTTTTCTGAGTTTGGCCATATACTGTGATTCATAGTCAATAATTCAAAAAAATTCAAATTCTTTGAAAGAAGAATATTTCATTTCCCCAGCATTGCACTTTAAACATACTTAAAGACATAAAAACTAAAATCATTATGTTACATTTAAAATGAATTTTAATAAGAATTAGTAATTTATCAGATACATTAAAATCTCAGATTATATTACAGTACCTTTGGTGACAGAAAAAAAATTCTTTGGCATTGCACCCTCATTTATTAGACTGTTTTTCATGGTATTTTATGAATATAACCATTTGATGTAATTCCCCTAATTACATATAATTGATATTGGCACTAATATAAAAGTCAATGATAAGTACATGTGGAACGTCGACAGTATTAAGAGGTAGTGAGGCAGTAATTGTTTGAGGCAGCCAATGGAGTCCTACTGGCCTTCAAAAAAATCTTTACCAACAAAGGCGGTGTTTCAAATCTATTTTGAAACTATCTCATTGTACCTTCTCCTCCGGTTAAAAAATCCACTTTTCAAACCCCATTTTTGGAGAAAAAGATATCACTTCCTACAATGATCTTACTTTATTTTAGTTATGTGATACACCATTCAAATACAGCTGGTATCTAATTTCTAAACGACTCAATGCATGCACATTCCGAGTTACAGTCTCATTATGATAAATATATATACTGGTAAGAAAATAATTTAAGGTGAATAACTATGGCATCTAATCATCAACATCTAAGTCATATTTTCTCCTGGCTTTCTCGAAAATGTCATCCATATCGTCATCATCACTGTCATCGTCAAGGTCAAGGTCCTTCATAGAAGGAGTGTGTGATTCTTCTTTTTTGGCTACAGTCGAAAGTTTTCTTTGCTCTTCTGAAAAAAAATAATAATCTGAATACTTATTTATTCATTAACACGTCGTGGTCATAAGGTAGTTATAAAAATAAAGAAACTTGCAGACTTATATCTGAAGTATATATCATATCAACATCAATGCATAAAACATTACACAATAGTAAATACGATTACAAGTAACATATAAACAGGCAGACTAGACTTAAGAAGAGTACCAACATGATGTTGTTACTAGGGAAACCAAAAAATATCGCATCTAAAAAAAGTCCCCAAGGTTAAACAAGGTCGTATCTGTTCTCGCCTTTTGCGACGCAGGTAAAAAGCATTATTTTTCGGAAATTTTTTATGTGCGTTCTATGCATGCAATTTAAACATGTTTGATAGAATGTATCTCTGGAAGTATAAATGCTACATATATTATTGTTTCAATATTCAGATGCAGTTAAACGAGATCTTAGAATGCATACAAATTTCAAACAAATCTGAATATCACCAACTTTCAATTTCTTGGCCTCAAATTAAGCCAACACAGTTCATTATATGCTAATTTAGAAATCTTAGCTATTTACACTTGTAATCGTTTCTGTTTTATACTAGTATTTAGTATTATTATGTATTGTTCATCCTGCAACTTCCCTGATAAGTTAAAAACGTACTTTTATTAACTTCCAGTTGTTTTTCGGCTGCTTTAATAACTTCTTTGACCATTCTCTTCCTCTCCTTTGTATTTCCTGAAAGTAATCAAATTACGAATGTGACTTAAACTGAAACATCATTGTTTACTATGTATTCGGAGAAAACCATGCGTCTGAGCTGAATATTTTTTTTAGTTCGTTGTTAATTTAGTGGTGAATATTTCTTGCTTTTTCAGAACGATTAGAATGAAGTAATGGAATATAATGTATAATGATATATTTTGTATGTAAAAAGGTATGGACATTTTATCTGTGCATTTGTTGCAGTCACTCACAGGATAAAAATTAGACAGTTGTTAAAAATTAACGGAATTTAAATATTTTAAAGGTTTGTGAACAAATTTAAACATTTCCATTAAATCAAAATATTGTTGAGTCTTGCGCATTGCTGACGAAAATTCGTTACAAAATTGCATCAAATAATATCTTTCATAAAAATGAATATTTGTACTTCGAATATAATTTTGATTATGGCTTGGAATGACCTTTTTTTGCGTTCATAAGGCAACCTTAAGACACAAAACATCGACAGTCGTCTATAATGAATGTAAGGAAGTACACCACAATTTTGGTATTCTAGTAAAATATGTTTGTACAAATTTACAAGCATACTATCAGGATTGGCATTAAGGAAAATTCAAAACCTTAATAAATATCAATCTCATTTTTGGTAAATTAATGTATGTGATAGTTTTGCCAACATCTCTGCAATCAATTGACGAACGCAACAGAATGGAATGTACTGAAATATTGACCATTGAAATCTTTTGGAATAGTGTCATAATTTTTTTTTAATCAAATACCTTGAGTTCAATTTAAACATGTTTATATTGTATATATGAACATTATTTATTCATTAAAACGCCAAGTTTATACCATGCGGACTTCGTATATATAATTTATTTAACATTTTATGTAAAAGAGCATTCATTTGTATAAAACCGATTGACTTTTGGATAAAGTAGTAAGAAAGGGTAGCCGAGATATTCTAAATAACTTAAGACCATTAATAATAGTTCAACTGTAAATAACATCGTTAATTTGTTAATGCATAGCTATATAAAACACGAAAGATGTGCTCAGTTGTGCCGAAAAATGGCATAGCAACAAGTAAGAGAGTGATTGTGACTATAAAACATAATAAAAAAAAATAATAAACCGTTATTTTGGTTTATTTTCTTCTTTATAAGAGAATGAAGTCAGTGTTTCCAGCTTGCTATTGAAGCAGAAATAGATAATTCTTGTTATTTGGCTCTCCCTTGAAGTATACTAGATCGTCTGAACTTGTTTTCTTCAACGAATTTTACAACACAACACAGCAAAAGAAAATTACAACACTTGTACATATAGATTTATTCAGTAATCTCCTCTACTGGGTATCACTTTTTATTGACATGGGTATCTGGGCACCCTGACGTCATGCAGACATCTCAATTGTCCAGAAAAAATCAAATAGATAGTTAGAGAGAGTTTGATATTAGTTTATATATTAAATGCAAACCAGTTGTAACACATCTATATAAACATCAACATTATACCATGGTTATTCGGTAATAAATATATATACCATTAGATTATGTATTAATATAGTTAGTTCTACCAGAATACCACAGTCCTCAAATAGTTCCAATGTAGGTGAAATTATAAGTAACTACTACATGCTAGAACTTCTATAACACCTTATAATTGTAAACCTTACTTCAAATGTCAGTGTCGACAGTTCAACAACCGGTACATTAGTTCCGACCAATCGAGACCTTCATGGGTATAGTCAATGTCGTTTAACATTCCCGTTGTAGAAGACCAAAATTGCTCTGACGCCTGATGGCCTTTTTGGATCGTGTCCCCAAACGTCCCATTTTCCAAGGAAGTCCGAAAAAGACCGTCAGACGTCAAAACGTGGTTTCACAAGTCACAAAAAGCCTTCAAAGCTCATTGCAGTCTCGAACTATTGATTTATTTTATTTGTCCCTAAATCGAAATATCGAAACACAAAAAAACCTTAACTTCTTTCAGATTACTCTTACTATATACTGCTAAAAGAGAGAGTTTGACCATTTCAATTAAAAAATTTAAACTACGATGTAATATTAATTAAAGTTATTCTGAATGACATAATTGACCAAAGATGTCAGTTTACGCATAGTGAGAAATAACTTAACCAAAAAGAAAGTTAAATCGCTTTAACACCCCTTGAAATACACTGTCGTATAGGTAAGGCTGACTTGGTATCTGACCAAGAAATATTCTGCTCAGGTGAAAAATGATAATTCCATACACATGTTATAACTCTTTTTGAATTTGAGAAGCAAACGGTGCCTACGTGAGCTTTCATAAAAAATATGCATAAAATTGAGAATGGAAATGGGGAATGTGTCAAAGAGACTACAAACCCGACCAAAGAGCATAAAACAGCCCAAGGCCACCAATGGGTCTTCAACACAGCGAGAAAATCCCGGAGGCGGTCTTCAGTTGGCCCCTAAACAAAAATGAGTACTAGTTCAGTGAACATGGACGTCACATTAAACTCCGAAACATATAAATGAACTAAAATTAAATAAAACATACAAGACTAACAAAGGCCAGAGGCTCCTGGCTTGAGACAGGCGAAAAAATGCGGCGGCGTTAAACATGTTTTGTGAGATCTCAACCCTCCCCTATACCTCTAGCCAATGTAGAATAAACAAACACTCAGCAATACGCACAGTAAAACTAAAAGAAGTCAGAGTCCGATGTCAGAATAGAAAACAGAAAAAAAAAAGCAAAATGACAATCCAATCCATTCTTACTCGTAAAAGTATAAAAGATAAGAAAATATAATTGAACAACAAACAGTATATTATTCTCAGAGACACAGACATGTTTTTTGAACTACACAAATAAATATTAAGAAAATAGGTGAGTTCATAAGCTAAGTGAGAGATACAAATTATAGATGAAGTTTTAAGTGTCCATACCAGAACCCTGTATACGTGTAGGTTGTCTCTCAACATCTATCAAAACAAATTTTACATTATCTATACACATAATGAAGTAAAATAATATCCAATTACCTATTTCGCAAACTTGAATAAGCAAACGACATTTTTATTACAAAACTGTTAATGCCACTTTACAACAAATGTTAAAAAGTGCATGAAATTCTTTTGATCAATGATCCGGACTAATGTAGTATTTGTACCTGAAATTTGATTTGTGCATAATGGTCTTGTTTGAAGAATCACATAAATTCTTTTATTAATCTCATATATAAGTTTTCCTGTTTCAGGCAAAAATCTAGTATAAAATATACAGGATAAATCTGGATGTTTGTCCCCTCCAAACTGAATGATAATACAAGAAATTTTATAGGCCATTTAACGAGCTTTTACATTACACAACAGACGGATAAAAACACGTTTGACTAACAGTTTACAAATTGAACTTAATAATAATGACATAAAATGAAAACCAATAATTCACGAGTTTCATGTTTCCTTTGTGCAGAGAATATTATGAAAATTGTAAGACAAACTTTAAATAAGTATCCTCAATAAACATGTATTTTTGTTGCCTTGTTCATCACAGCTTTTTATATCCTTAAAATAAAACATCGTGTGAAACTATCGCAAGGTAATACCAACTATATGATAAACTTTATATATGATTTTCTTATTGTGATAAATATATAGATAATGATATATATGCTTTATTTTAAAACATAAGAAAACATTAGATATGCAAAACAAATTTCCTCAAATCTTTATCACACTTTATCCTGAATGTTGGAAGCCCATTACATTAAACATTAAAGTGCGTAAAGAGCAGAACGGGCTCATGCGAAAAAAAAAGCAAATCCCGTCTATGGTAAACCTATGCTCGGGAAGACTCAACCATAATTTAAAACAATTACACTTAAGTGCTTGATATACATGTATATTACGTTCAACTTACATCAAGAACAAATACAATAAATTTGGAAGCCTTCTTTTTGACAGCTCAAAATAAAAACAATAATAATTTACGTATTTTTTTTCATATATTGGACTTTACCTTTTTTGTCCGTCTCTTCTAGTACAACTGTATCGATTCCTTCCATTTTTGGTGTTTTCGGTCGTCTGCCCAGACCTTTACCTTTATTAACATCGAAAATTTTATTGAATTTCTTCTTGTAAATATCCTGAATCATGTCTTCTGTAATGAGGGATTTTGGTACTACTTTTTTCCTTTTGATAATTGTTCGTTGTTCTTGGTCCTCTTCGTTGTCCTCTGGTAATCCATATTCATCACGATTCATTTTCTCGTGCTCAAGGACGCGAGAAGTGACGTACTGCGTATGAAAACGGTGGTAAGCTTCGTCCTCGAATCGTTGTCGTAATTCATTTAGCTGCAATATTTGTCTCTCTTTCGTTTCTCGTTTTCTTCGGTCTTTTTCTAACAATTCTTCCCACTGTTGTTTCGCTTTATATACCTCATACTCGGCAAGTCTCTGAACGAACCTCTGTTCTCGGTGCTTTTTTGATTCATTACCGTACGCATTGGACATATTTCTATATACACCGGCTTGTCTCCTATTCAGTACATACTCTTTCTCATACCAAGGAGGAATTTTAGACCGTTTTTGAACAACTTTATTGTTTTCCTTTGGTTTAGTCTGACCTTGTTCCATTTGATGTAGTTTAGCTGTCATTTCGGCTTCACGAATAGACTCTTCACCAACATAAGCTTGCGAGATTTCCTCAGGTCCATTCGTCGATGGTTTATAAGTTAATTCGGCGGGCTCCGTATCCCAAGCACTTCTTTTAACCGTTTTACTTCGGAGTAACACAAATGATTGCGGTCGCTCTCTTTCAAGAGTATCATTTGTATTTTTCTTCAAAATTTCCTTTGGTTTTTGTTTAGGAGACGGTTCTAATACACTCTTTCGCTTTTTTGATCGCCCGTATAAATAAGAATAAAAGCTTTGAATTTGAGCACTAGGTTTATACTGTTTTAATGGGGGTGAACTTGATTTGTCAGTGGCTTCGGGTGAAGTATTCCGTGAAGGGGCATTCCACCGGAAAGTAAATTCTTTACTCCTTCCTCTGGACTCAGAACTAGTTCGCGAGTTTGTTGACATTTCTGTTTTTGGAGACATGGGTTGTCCATTAACTCTTTGGCTACTCCTTGGATTTTGAATTCTATATTCTGTTGTGTCAGTTCTTGGCGATGAAACTTTATTCCTGTCACTGGTTGCATGGACTCTATTTGAATTTCTACTTCCAACGGACATTCTTTCTGTATCACTACTGCAAAACAGGAGAAATTCTACCATCGTGTAGCAATGGGTTGACATATGACGAATAATAAATTGAGAAACTTTAATCCTTTATTTATTAGCTATTTAAATGCACATTTTATTTGCATTTATCAACTCTTAACTATAATGTTCAAAAGACTTAACGATGTAACCGTTATTTCTTAATGACTATGGCAATATGATAAATTTTTCGGTATTCAAAATATATTGAAAAGAGTTTTCAGCACTAACAAAAGGATTTGTAAAGTAAATGGTGTCATTATATTACGTAATTTCATTTAGGCGTGCATAAAATTATCTAGAAAACTAAGTCAACTTAAATGTATGTATACATATTACAAATAAGTGTGATCGAAAAGTGAAATACATTATTCTGCTATGATAAATGGTGAAAGTGACGTTCCTCAAATCTTGATTGACGAAGTTTTATTTATCGTGAATAAATGAGATAACCCTATTTAATAGTTTAATTTCATTTTAAAAACTCACCAAAGATACCAGGCTGATAGTTTGGTACGCCAGACGCGAGTTTCGTTTATGCGTAAGACTTATCAATAGCCCTCGAATCAAAACCGTTGCAAAGCCAAATCAAATATTACGAAGTTGAACAGCATTACTAACCGAACATTCCAAAAAGTTGTGCCAAATACAGCTTAGGCAATATGTACCTGGGTGTAGAAAACATTAGCGTTTAGAATATTTCAACATTTTAGAAACAGTTACAGTTTAGTTTCGTGTTGCTTAGTCTTTGGTTTTCTATGTTGTGTCATCTAAACTATTATTTGTCTGTTTGTCTTTTTATTTTGGCCATGGCGTTGTCAGTTTGTTTTCGATCTATGAGTTTGACTGTCCCTCTGGTATCTTTCGTCCCTCTTTTAATTTACAGAAAGTGAACATATCAATGATATTTCATGTGACTACTTACTTTTTCCCTCTCGTTTGGATTCTGTTACTTTGAGATGTCATAACTGAAATAGAAATAAGCTTTTCTTAAAACTGACTAAACTTATAACATTATATCAATTCTAGTATTAATGGATATCATTATATACCCAGTTGTAAACCTCGATTGTGCAACATAAAACTTATTATTCAGTTCTATTGATGCAAAAGTATTTATTACATATCACCTGCTACATGCAATAACTAAACGTCTGTATATTAAACCAATTTGGCAAACATGTAACGGTACACGATCATTCCTACAATATTGGCTAAAAATACTATACAACTGTAATACTGATATCGGTCGAAAATATGATAGACAATTTATTAGGTTTCCATTAAATGTTTATTATAATATATTCTTTCCACACAACACATTCTCAAATATGAGTCTTTAATGGTTTATCTACAGATTATAAATGGATATTAAAAGAGAAACTCTTAAGTCGGTTGTCCGAATGCGTAAGGTATGATCGAGCTCTTCGAGTGATCGCTGAAGACCTAACAGCAACTATTTAGATGATAGACAGGAATAAAAGCGCTGTTATTTTAGTGTAAACAATATTTTATTATTAATTATACGAATTACAATATATATTCACATTCACAAATAGGATTCAGAAACAAGCATCAAGTGCTTATGTTAATCTGTCTCCTTAATTATTTTGATATACCGATTGTTTCCTTGTCTTGTGTGTAGCCATCCAGTCACATGACAATTTTTTTCCTGTAATAATCCATAGTATATTGACAGTGAAAGCGTCAATGAAACAGCAGCTAAGCAACACATACACGCAAACAATTGATTTTTAGAGATCACCATACCTAAATAACTGAAAAACATGTTTTTATTGAGCACTGCTGCTGATTTTCTGTTCACGCGGCTTGCGTACAAATTTTTAAGAAAAGTGAAGAGATGTGGTACGAGCAAAACTATCCAAAATAATTCAAATGACGTAGAGGTCATCGTATGGCTTTAAACAATAAGCAAAACCCATACCGTATCGTCAGCTACAAACGGTCCCGACATGAAAACAAATGTGAAACAATTCAAACGAGCTGCCAACGGTCTGATTTATAACAAAATAACAAAACAATTAACGAAAAGCAAATATGACAGACAAGAAACAACGACAACCACTCAATTCCAGGCTCCTGACTTTGGACAGCTTAATATACTTGATTAAATTGAACTTAAATTATCTTGATAGAAATATAATTTGATAGTATATTATGTCTATCCCAAAGTCCCATGTCTGCATTTTATTAGCCAATGGAAGTGAATCCACCAGAGTTTAATTTTATAACTATATATTTAATAAGTAACAAAACTAAGTTATTTACCATCCGGTTTATGTATCGAAGACACATGTTTCTCCTGTCTCCTGTCATTGTTTTTCATGTTGTTATTGTGCGTCACATCACCATTTGGTTTTCCTACTAAACTTTTGTTGTTATTAGCTGGTGGAAGGCGGTGGCGACTAATATCCCCATTCCCTACTAAACTGTTGTTTTTACCTGCTGGTGGAAGACGTGTTGTTGTTGATTGCTTATTTTGCGGTGTCTTATCATCCGCTCTGAAAAAAGAGAGTTAAAACCGTGATAATACATCGAATCACTTTAGTAAGAGATTTCGTTTAGTTTTTGAATAATGTATTGGGAAAAAATATACAACAGTATAGATAACTCCCTTCAGCTGTAACCTTTCCTGACAAAAGAAACAACAAACACGAAGAAGAGGCCCCAAAACATCAGAAAAAGAACTTGAAAAATGAAGTTCAGAACAAGATAGTCATTTCATGATTGTTTAGTATACAGATATTCTCCTCGGGAACGTTGTGGGTGGAAAACTGTTCTACAATGCCAAATCTCCGACTTGTATACGACTGTCATTTCAAATTTTAACTTACAAAAAACTGTAATACACAAATAAAAGTCAAAATATTGTGTAAAAATTCTATATATATTCAGAAAACACAGGTATAATTTAGGGGGAGCAATTGTGATTGATTTTGATTAGCAGCAATATTAAAAAAAGAGTCAAATAGTAGTAACTTATAAGCTGACACGACTCGTGTTTGTAAAACAATAGAACATTACAATATAATTGAAGTAAAAACTTACAAATAGTAAACAAACGGTGTAAACTCCGAACTTCTATAGTCAGAAATACAAGTATGACTGCGTTGTAAATCAATTCCACTACTATCACGTCGTAACATTGCGTAATGCAATTCATGAAGGTATCAAATGACGATAATTATGTGGAATTACACTTAACACGTATATGAGTCACGTCGGATTTTGGAATTGTAATTTACATCGAAACATCCATGGTGATTCATAAACTTTTATATCAATAGGAGATCCTTAAAATGTATTAAGTAATTATTTACAATTGCTGCTTATGATTTCAAATGGTGGAGTGGATTGAATGGTCCCCGTTACCATTGATAAATGAAATAATTTATAAATATCACCTTCAAATGATGTTTTAATCCATATTAATCCATAGATTTGAATGAATAACAATAATTGAAGAATGATAATTTGACATATCAATCAAGGGCTGGATATTGAAAAGAACAATGCCAGGTATTACTTCACACTGGGAAAATATACGATGGTATACGATTTAAACGTCAGGATTCGATATAAGTAGGCAGAATACAAAAAAAGTAAAAACTAACTAACCAGAAACCTGTGAAAAATTAAGAGATAGTTATAATCAGATCTCGATTTATATGACTTATTTATTTTAGAATTTTGTCATTGGTTTTACTGTTACCTATTTGAAATCTTTGAAAAACAACTGCACATTAAAAAATTGAAAAAATGGGGATGCAACAGAATATCATATTACAATTTGGTATTATAATTAGAAGAGTTTTAATTTATTATACACCTTTATGGTTCGCCACGGACACATTTTAATTGATAATTTCAATACAGTTTTATACCATGATATTCCGTCAATAAATACAAAAAGTTAAATCTATGAACTAATAAAATGGACAGATAGTGTGATTGATTTTTTCGTAACGTCCAGCAACAAATGTTTCAATGCATATCTAGGTTGAGAACACATTTTACAATATACAAATTGGGCGCGTTCTACATAATGGACTGACCACAAAGAAGGATGGGAAAATTGTACTGCCATTGATAAAGGGGCTATATTGTGTAGAGCAGAAATCAAACCTTTAGAAGGTCACTTACATGTCCCGAAAAGAATTATTGCACTCGTATTTACGTGCACGAAGCGCGACACCTTCCCAGCAAGACGGGATAAGATTTAACAGACGTGACTGCGTATTTATACATCCCGCGTAAACTGACACCGCCTTTAAAAATAATGTACGACCAGAGAAGTCAAAGGTGATAATGATTGGTTGGTAAATAATAAGTGTGCAGTTTAGAGCGTGTGTTTTCGCCGATAAATGATACTATATTCGTTAGTCGTTGGTCATTGTTACATTTAGCAATACTATTTAGCGAAGACACACGTTTTCATAATCTCTTTAAATTAAAAATTTTATCCCAATATAACATTGGAAGGTTCCAAATCTGTAGAAACGACTTTAAAATTAGCAGATGCACATAGGTAAGCCAGATGATTTTAACATCGGATGTGACCTTGAGAGGTCATACCGGTGTTATGTTGCCGCAGAAATTTCCTTGCCGTTTGACTGATATCCGAACGTATTTCGTATAATTACGAGGAAATTATCGAGCGCAAAATAACATTCCTTATCGCTTGTTATATATTAATTTCATCAATAAATATTCATGAAAATGTTTGTTAAGAACATAGATAAATGTATGAAAATGTTTTGTCGTGAGAAATATATATATATCAATAACAAATCATGGATACCGAAAATTTGTGTTAACGCATGCAGAAGAATATCTCGAGAACGTTTTGCAACAAAAGCGGGAAAATATGAATGCCTACTCAAATCCAATCTATTAGAAAAACGAATTAATACAGAAGAGTGTCCACCATGTACTTGCACTGCACTATCATTAGAATAGTAGAATAGAATGATATATAAATGAATGAAAATTTGCCTGTAGAGTTATTAAGATGATCTGTTATACATATAACTGGTATACAAATATTAATATAATATATAACAACAAACCAGAGTATACTGATATCAAATGATTATATCACTACAATATAATAATTATTACGGTGTGGTTGAATTCCCTGTCATTTATTCATCATCCACACAGGAACTTGTCTCAGAAAAAATATATCTATGTACCTCATCCTAACTTTCAGGTATAGAGATGTGATTTTTTTTCTGAGACAAGTGCTTGTTACCATCCACCAGAACTTGCGGTCATCCGATGTTCAGTACTTCAGTACTTTGATTATGAATTATAAGTGTCAAGGGTGATTGGTTCCAACATTCTTTGGTCAACAAGGATGAGAACGCTTGAGTTTTTAAATTGACATATTGATGTTATTAATGCGAACTAATATTGCATGCATTTTTCATTAGCCAACTCTTGAAATTAAAACGATTGGAAACAATATCGCAGAAAACAAAATTAGTACGTATACACAAAAGTGCTTTGAAAATGCTACAATCGGATACAAATAGTCTACATCTACATATTTGATACCGTTCCTTTAAATATCTTCTGTTTTCAGATTAAAACGCCAAACTGTCAGTGAAATGATATGGGTAGGATTGTTAGAGGCCAATGCACTTTATACTAGTCCATATACTCAGTAATGTCGACCCTAAATCATCAATATTCTAATATTGTATATTGCAAGACATGGATACACCACGTCTCACCTTATTTAAAATCATTTCGTATATATGTACTATCATTCAACAACCCTTTAATAGATGTTTATTGCCAACATTAAATGCTTGTCCTTTGAAGACATTAAATTTTAATAGGGTCACAGTGTGAAGATATGAAGCATTGGAAAATCTACTGCTCTATGAATAATATTTAGTGATCACAAGTAACAGGTTTTGTTGGAAATAATTAAATGACTTTGGTTCAAGCTGTGAATTTATTGACTTTCTGAATATTTGCAATTTATTTACACTTTTTATAGCATGATACATTGATAAAATATCGAAACGCTACAAAGCGGTTGCGTTCGGTTGAACCAAGTTATTCGAGATAAGTAGGCTAGATACAATAGAAGTCAAAACTAACTAACCGGAAACCTGTGTATAACATGTATAATTAAGAGATAGTTATAATCAGATCTAGTTTTTATATGTATTTATTTAAAATATATATATCACATGTGTTAGTTACCTTATGAAATATTTGATATGTTCAGCTTAGAGCTAATGGCAGTACATCACATGATCTGCGCAATTCTACGGGAATTAAACAACAAAAAAGATTGAATAAAAGGAGATGAGGGATATATGTCAATAAGACAGCAACCCGACAACACTAAAAAGTGGTTATATATTAGTAAATAGATACGAGTAAAACAAAACTGTGAACGAATTGAACAGGTACCATCTAACATCCTTCATTTAAACTAAAATACCATTTTAACCATTTACAAGGTCCCCGACTTGAGACGGGCACATGGACATGTGGTGTGGGTACCCTAGTTTTTGAGCACTCAACCGTCCTTCTTTTAATCCGAGTCCATGGAATAACATAAGTTACAGGGATAACTGTCCTACATTCTCTAAAATGTAAAACAAGGAGATGTGGTATGATTGTCAATGAGACAACTATCCACCCGAGATCAAAGGACGAGGATGTAAACAACCTAATGCCACCATGAGACCGACTCAATAATGTGAACAACTCATACCGAATAGGAAGCTTTAAAAGGCATCGGAAACTATATAATACCGTTTCGTTATAATAAAAGATAAAATGAAAAGGCTATTTGTTCAGAGAACTTAATACACAATTCTTCAGAGAACAAATACAGGTTTTTCCACTTGCTTAGAATTGTTCTGTTACCCAAATTTTTAAATACATCATCTAAAACATTTTTAACATTTAAGCGTTTTTTCTTTTTTGTTTAGTCACTTACTCTCCCTTATGGAGTCGTAGCTTTTCGTTAAAACATAGCAAAATTGCAGCTTGATGTCTCAAACATTTTCCACTTACATTTAACTATAAATACGGTTTCTGAGTTCATCACTAGTTTTAGGGTGGAAAGGTCACAGTGACTTTCGACTTTTTTGTCATTATCAAGTACTGTTTTTTTCTTGAAGAGGTTTTGGAGAGTGGCGGAAAGCTTAAATCAAAATAGTCAAAATGATTATAAGAAATACAGTAATATCTTTCCCGTTGGTAACCCACAGGTAGGAGGAAAATAATCATAAGATATACAGTAAGATCTTTCCCGTTGGTGACGTACAGGTAGGAGGAAAATAATCATAAGATATACAGTAAGATCTTTCCCGTTGGTAACCCACAGGTAGGAGGAAAATAATCATAAGATATACAGTAAGACCTTTCCCGTTGGTAACGCACAGGTAGGAGGAAAATAATCATAAAATATACAGTAAGATCTTTCCCGTTGGTAACCCACAGGTAGGGGGGAAATAATCATAAGATATACAGTAAGACCTTTCCCGTTGGTAACGCACAGGTAGGAGGAAAATAATCATAAAATATACAGTAAGACCTTTACCGTTGGTAACCCACAGGTAGGAGGAAAATAATCATAAGATATACAGTAAGACCTTTTCCGTTGGTAACGCACAGGTAGTAGGAAAATAATATAAGATATACAGTAAGATCTTTCTCTTTGGTAACGCACAGGTAGGAGGAAAACAATCATAAGATGTACATTAAGATCTTTCCCGTTGGTAACGCTCAGGTAGGAGGAAAATAATCATAAGACATACAGTAAGATCTTTCCCGTTGGTAACGTACAGGTAGGAGGAAAATAATTATAAGATATACAGTAAGATCTTTCCCGTTGGTAACGTACAGGTTGGAGGAAAATAATCATAAGATATACAGTAAGATCTTTCCCGTTGGTACCGCACAGGCAGGATGAAAATAATCCTAAGATATACAGTAAGATCTTTCCCGTTGGTAACGTACAGGTAGGAGGAAAATAATCATAAGATATACAGTAAGATCTTTTCCGTTGGTAGCGCACAGGTAGGATGAAAATAATCATAAGATTTACAGTAAGATCTTTCCCGTTGGTAACCCACAGGTAGGAGGAAAATAATCATAAGATATACAGTAAGACCTTTCCCGTTGGTAACGCACAGGTATAAGGAAAATAATCATAAGATATACAGCCAGATCTTTCCCGTTGGTAACCCACAGGTAGGAGGAAAATAATCATAAGATATATAGTAAGATCTTTTCCGTTGGTAACGCTCAGGTATAAGGAAAATAATTTCGTTTAAAGACGTGAACTTGAATGCACTTTCATCATTAACAAATCTTACATGTTCGTGAAGATATATTATTCTCAATTTTGAAGTTTTGAATTACAATTTCCCCCGGATTGCTTTGTCCTTTTAAGCTTGACAAAATAGAACATATTTATTAGCAATAACAAAAAGTTGTTTTATCATGTCTAATTGAATACCCATTTTCGTTTACGTCATAAACAAATTTAATGGGTAGTTATCATAACTTCTGTGAATAGAAATACTTCTAAAAGATGTGAATGTACGACCACTAGCTAATATCGTGATAGAACTGTAAAAGAAAAGACATTTTTTCCAAAATTTATTCGAAATAAATTGGAAAAATCGCATACAAAAGGATCAATCTGTGTTTACGTGATGCTGATAAAAACAAACTCAAATTTCTCTCTTTCTGATCTTTGTTCTGTTGTATTTGTTTTCGTCTGGTTTGAATGATCATTGTCAAAACTGTTCATGCCTTATTGTTTTTCTTGGTATAAAGACTTATTATATAGTATAAGTATTAAAAATCTCAATTGTACATCCAATTTAAAGACCAGATATCTATATAACATTTGACCTTCATCTACATTATATAAGTGTAATATATTCTTTGTTTACAGGTGTTTAGACAAATTAAATACAAACAATCTGAGAACAATACTTTAATACTTAGAATTTTAAATAATGATATGCCAGAAACAATCAAGGGACAGGACGGATTTATCCTGCATTATATCATTATTAATGTGGTAAACATGTCACACTTCCCGACAAAATGATTTACATATCAATGGTCTCCAAAATGCAGCCATTGATAATGCACAATAAAACGTTTACAATTTGAATACATGACAAGAAGGAAAATGTCACAGTGTTGGTTTATGTTTACCCTTTTTTATTAAAATTAAATCTTGCAACTTAAGAAGCCACCATTTAATTAAATCCTTGTTTTGTCTGGGTACAATATGAATAGAAGGATGCGTGGGATAACGTGGATGAGACTAAAATAACTTCTTGACAATAGAAGTACTTTATGCAACATGAATATAACAAAATAATTCATTAGTCTCCAGAATAAACAAGAGGTCTTCCGACTCAAGATTCAACAGATGAACATATCTCAGACTATCTTTTCTAAAAAAAACAACACAAAAAACATGGACAACTTCCGACGACAAACCAGTGTCTTATTATATAATAATATTTTGATTTTCTGGTTTTGGTTACAACTGTGTTTAGGGCCGAACTTCCTTTTGATTGTAAAATCATACAAACTATATCCGTTTCCATGGTAAAATAGAAAATTATTCAAACTAACGGGTTCAATAATTCTCTAATATATAAAGGCCTTAATTCTAAGTCTATAATAATTTGACCGTTCCTATTTTCAACCATCCTCTGAATTTTAAAAATGGATGTGATAATTAATCTATGTATTGAATAATAAAAAGCCTAATGTAAAGTACAAAAGCATAACAGGTTTGTAAAACAGGTATTGATTTGTTTGTTAAACTCATTAAAAGCAACAAAGACGGGAAAATGTAAAAGTACACACAACAATAATTCCAAATACATTTAATTCAAAATCATAATTCAATTCACTAATACTAAAATACACATGATTGGAAGAAAACAAATAATGGATATTAAATAAATTGAGTAATCCCAACGTTCAATGTGTTAAAGGGCTGTATTTTATGAAAAATAAGTGAATACCTTTAGGTATATCTTTACTTTAAATATTTCACGAACCACCGTTTGAATGGACAACTTAAAACTGGTTTAAAATATTTAATTGTTCAGCATTGATTGTATTATTCACCCAAAATACACGGTAACAAATAAATTCCACTAAACAACGAAGTTACGGCGAACCATGGGTTCTAAAGCTCCGTTCAAATGGTTACATTTTACACGCGTGCATTAAAAAATGCACAAGTGCAAATTTGCCCGTGTATATGCATATAAGAAAATTTGCAATGCGTTCATATGGTTTTTATATGCGTCATATACACATTGGCCAGAAACAGAATAAGTTCTTTTCCCAGATTAACTTGATAGTCAAGTCAAATGATATCTGACATGCAAATTACTTCCCTTTTATACAGCTGCAGGGGTAGAAAAATCAGGTCACGAATTCATGTTGTGTATAATGCATGCTACTTAGCAAAATTTAGGAACACATCATTTATTGAGAAAAAAAAATATGAAAATAACTTTATAAAAATTATGCGTCCGTAGTGATTTTCTTGCTTCACCTTGAACAGGAACGCTCAAAGACAAGTTGATTTGTAAGCCAAGGATGGATATAAAAACAGAAGAGGTGTAGATTCAGTTATGCAACAATAAATAGATTTGTCGAATGTGTGTAATTCTGTTTTTCGTCTTTCGAATAATTTTGATCATTGCAATTTATGTCCAATGTTCCTACAAGATACAATGTATTCATTTCAAAATCTTATTTTTACTGACTATTTAATAAAGTATTTCAAAATCACCCCAATGCTTAAAAAGGCCATTACAAAAGGTTACAAAAGGCCAAAGTATTAAACCATTTTGATTATATACACGTGTAATGCCTAAAGATAATAAAGATCAGTCCGAATTTGGGTTAAGACCTTATGTATGCAAAACCATTTCTAACCTATATATTTGGTGGTGAAAGATTCGATCATATTGTTTTCAATATAATGGAATTTTATGCGACTGTCATACAAGTGAGAGGTTTAGCTAGCTTTAAAACCAAGTTTAATTCACCATTTTCTACACAAGAAAATGCCTGTACCCAGTCAGTAATATGACAGTTGTTTTCTATTCATTTGATGTGTTTGAGCTTTTGGTTTTGTCAATTGTTAAGGGACTTTCCGTTTTGAATTTTCCTTGGAGTTCGGTATTTTTGTTGTTTTACTTTTTCCATGTATTTGTATCAATTAGTAATCTGTCCTAGTTTCTGCATATAGCCACTACAGTGGTGTTTAACGTTTAGTTATTGTTAAACACATGTCTTTCCTCGTAGCGGATGTGCTCTATTTGGGCCTTTTACATAAAATCCTCAAATGTGATATGTAGTTTGATATTTTTACTTATTGTACATAGTACATCTTATTTAGTTTCCATATATGATCTTACTGTTCATTATGAATTTATATTTTTACTTATTGTACATAGTACATCTTATTTAGTTCCCATATCGGGTCTTACTGTTCATTATGAATATTACAGATTTCAGTATACTACATAACACGGGCATATGAAACCAGTATCTCGGGCCAAAAGGAAAAAAATATGTACCAAAAAAATATAAGATGTCGATTGTCAGTATCTAACCTATCATCTGACCTCGACCGACAGAGGACCTTGGACAGATCCAGTAGTCTCTTGGTGATTCCCCTAGGCAATACGTTATACTGTGTATATACAATAAATGGAGTCACAGTTACTATAATATATTATAAAACTGACCTTCGTAGTGTTAACATTGTTTACTCTCAAATGCATCAAACAAAAACGGTTTGCTCTTTCCACTGATTTCTTTGATTCAGTGGCGATTAAGATTCCCTTTGATAATAAAAATCCGTCTTTCCCAAGGAAGATGTTTAAAAATCATGTATCTTTGTAATACATGCTTGAAAATATATTAGGATATTTTACAATCACATTTTAAAACATGCCACATTAATGTCGGCTTAACTAAATAAAAGGAAAAGCTATCTGTCTTACAATACTAATAACTTGATTAAATCGACTATTTTTGTTTACGTATTTGGTCACGGTTTGTTGGTCCTGAGTCGTAACGGATATTTATTAAATATTCAAATTTATTACCAAGTTTCAAATACCACTTGAAGAGTGTAAGAGTGGCAATACACAATACTCTTCAGTAGCCGTTATCTCAATGGAACATACTTTTGGAAGTATGAAATACAAATGAATGTCCCATGGGTTGAACAAACCAAATAACGGAGGATAGTCGAATAACTGTTTGCTTGTCGGAGATATATGTGATGTGAGTGTTTATTAAAGTTGATTAAAACATTCAAATTGAATAATGCTTTAATGTTAGATGAAACTAGTCAATAAAACGATCGACCGCTTGGTTTCTGTTTATAAAACCGTTGTCCTATCTTTGGGATATATCGTATGATTCATTGATCATTTAAATTATTTTTGTACAAAAAGTAAGATAAATACTTCAACGCTTACACATAACATAAAGAAAAAAGAGAGATAAAATTAAAAACAAAAGAAACGGAAAGAGAAGAAAAACGACAAACAAAACTAAGACCACCAAAAATTGAATTAAGATCCCCCCCCCCAAAAAAAAAAAAAAACAAACCAAAACAAACCAAAACAAAACAAAACAAACAAACCAAAATCAAAACAAAACAAGTGCACAAACAAACATCTTTGAAAATTATTCTCCAATAAACCATGAATGATAATGCAATGATAAATAAATGTTTGCGATTTTACCACCAACTTTTTAGCATATTTATTAATTTCTGTCCATGTACCCTTCAACTGTTGACAGAGATGTATTGATAGAGACAGATTCTATACTATTATACTATTTTGTAACATGGAAGTCACATTAGTAGATTTGGATTACTGATCTGTTAATAAAAACCTTTGCACGTTGCTCACACACATGACACGTAATTAAATCATTGCATTTTCTTCTACTAGATTTTATCTGCTGCATTAAAAGTTATTTAAATCAAATTATTCTCCATATGAGGCTATTGTCAATATACCTATGTATACAATAGTGTAAATCACTTCTCATCAATGTTAATATCAAAATTAACAGAAGCTAATACGATCAAAATAGATGATAACGCGTTAAAAAATGGTTTTATATTTTTTAAGACCAACTTAGTGCAATTTTAATATAAATATATAATAATATTGATTTGATACCTATCTTTAAATAAGTGCGTATGTACGTGATCCTGGAATAAACATTATCAGATACGCTGTAGACAAAACGTTTGGGAAGCCATATAATAATATGGATCGGAATACTAGTAAAAAGGGTCCTCCTTAACAGAACAGCTAAAACCGCCCAAGGTGCCTGATGGGGTTGCAATTTGTATTTTGTTAATTGTTTGTTTTTTCGGTAAACTTGCATAATTTATGAACTGAAAATCTTGTCAAATTAAACAATCTGTGATATTGTAAATCCACCAAGCAAAATTTGGAAAATTATACTTTAAAGAAAGCATTTAGTAAAACAAAAAATAAATTGATAGTTAATTAACATTCAGTTTTCAATATCACAACACAAGTTAACCTTGATCAACTGAATTTTACATTTTATTTTCTTATGTTGTGCCGTTACACCCCTGTCCCAGTATTCGGTATGGTTGAGTGCTCGTAAACATTTTTAACCACGACTCATTCTGTATGTAAAATTGAGAATGGAAATGGGGAATGCGCCAAAGAGACAACAACCCGACCAAAGAGCAGAAAACAGCCCAAGGCCCCGTTTCAAGACAGGAGCCTGTATTTCAGTGGTTGTCGTTGGTTCCTGTCTATCATATCTTTTTTTAGTTTGATTTGTTTTGTTTTACATTTAACATTTTGTCGTGTCAGAGCCTTTTATAGTTTACTATACGGTATGTGTTTTGCACATTATTGAAGGCCGTACTGTGACCTTTAGTTGCTTACATCTACATCATTTTGTCTCTGGTGGACAGTTGTCTCATTGGCAATCATAACAAGTTTTTTTAATTTTTATATGACTTATTAGACGTTCACACAGCAGGTACAGTCACATTAACAAACCATGTTTAATAAGTGATAATCTAAACCCAAGCAACATTTAGGGTCAATACAAGTGTTTATTATTCGATTCGCTATTTTACTTTACCACTCGTCTTGTGTGTCCTCATTTTTAATGTTTACATTCACATCTTTTTACATGAATAAGTTATTTTATCTTGAATAAATAGAAAACCAGTTGATGTGGCAAAAAACCAAATGATTATAAGTAATTTTATTTCGAACGACATTCTGGTAAAAAGGATTCATTAATATCAATAAACTAAATGGTAACCATGGAATAAAAATTCCAGCAAACTTATAGCTCTCATAAACTATTTCTGAACTTTTTAACGCAATGACTTATATCTGACTTTTTTTTTCACTTTCGTCTAAAACATTTATTCAGTATAAAAATTTCTTAACCAAAATCGTCATTATGAAATTTCTCCTTTTTTTTAAATCAGCATTGTGATAAAGCTTTGATTATCAGGTTACATTATCATAATTATTATCATTATTTTTATTATTATTATTTTTATTATTATTATCATTAATAATATTATCTTTATTTCATTTATGTTATCAGGTGTAATTTTGCATAATTAATAAAAATAAAAATACTTATTTAAAGAGAAAATTGTAAGTAATAGTTTTAATTTATCAAATATAAAATAATCAAGTACTCACGTTTGTTTAAAAATTGGTGGGAGAGTCTCGGGTGTCATACTACAAATATGTTAACTTATTTGTTGTCGATTATGAAATTTAAAAGTCTATCATATTGTGCGCTTGAACTATTCCTGAATATTGATAATACAAATTGAAGGGCGAATGATATTTAAATCCAGACTTTGTATTTTGACAACGTTTTCTAAAATTGTTGGAAAGTAGCGAAGTAATTAAACAAGGTGGATCTAAATTCGTTGTGTAAATAAAAGAATTTACTCAAGTTATAAATGACGACAATTGTACTGTAAGACTTCAATGAAGTCTTGTAACTCAAAGAATTGTAGTAGAAAGTACTGGACCAAAAGAGTTTGGAAACCTAGTCAAACATAATAATACAAACATAGCTTATATCAAACTTATCAATTCAGCCCAGTAGTCAGTAAGTACTTCGGTACTAACATGATTGATTACATACCTTTCTTAAATGGTCCGTTTATACATTTATAAATTATTGAGAAACTAAGGTTCCAACTCCCTCAGGCAAAGTTGACCTTAAATGAATTTGGTTATTATTTTTAGGTCCTGATTGGTCAAATAGCCTTTCACCTGCTTTGGCTCTCAAAAATCCTTGGCTTTCAAATATTCGGCTTTGAGTGTTTCTGATCGAGGTAAATCTAGAAAAGCGCATAACATTTAGAAAGTGTTATTTTAATTTTTGATCAAACATTCTTTCGTTTTGTTAGTCTACTGTTTTCCATGAAATATTTGGGACCACTTATTCTAGAAATACCACTCTTTAGAGATAACTTGATTGATTGGTGGTTGCCGTGGCAAATATTTCATATATATTTATGACGAGAACAAATTAACATTACGACCTTGAAAAGGGGGTCATGCAGGAGCGATACAGATAATGTAGACTTTATAAGGACATTCTGGGAAGAATCATAACATTTTCGTTACAACAGGTCACCCACGGGTACCTCCTTAAAACTTACGTGCAAAGAATGTTATATTCTCATAAAAATTACCTTTTATTTATCGTCAGTTATCAATATATTGATAAATCCAACTCGCACGCGCTCATACGGGTCTTATTGGCGGAAGAAAAAAAATCAAGATTAATACATAATAAGTTTTCACTTAAAAAAGTAAAAATTCAAAAAACTGTAAGTCAAAGAAAGCCTGGCAGACAACACCCCGACCAAAAAAAAAGAAGACAAAAATACAAACAAACGTCTATAAAACAACACTTAACTCCGGATCTAGCAACATGAACCTCTCCGAAAATCGGGGTGAACTCATGTGGGGTTTCTGCTCCACTAGTTGTACCATCGTGCAGCTCATGTCAGGCAAACATCCGGCGATAAGCTGAACTAGGTAATATCATGGAATAGAAGATGGGACTGTAATTATGACAAATGGAACATGTCCGTGGTCATATAACACAGCTATTTAATAACGGTCAACCAGTTCATGATAGCGTCTGTCAAACTTTCAAAGACATGACTGGAACTTAACCGAGAAGAACCTTTGGTTCAATATATATCTTAAAAGCAGAAGCCCTCTATTAAGAAAATCATAACAGGAGTCCTGGAATACCGTATTTACTGGGAAGATTGTTGCTACATAGGTAACCTTAGAGTCGCCTCCGTTGTTGTAAAGTTGAATGCTTAACCGATAGAGTCAAGATACAAAGAAGAATTTGTATCTATGGTATTCTTTATTTCAAGGTAAGAGGAATGGATGTGATCAACAAAGTCATTTAACTTTAAATTATGAACTGAAAGGACGTCATCTTTAAAGCGGAATGAGAAGTTAAAGGGTAATCCTATCTTCGTTCTTTTTGTGTGCCTAATGCGAGCAAAAGAAAAAATTGGCGAGAAGAGTAGCACAATTGGTCACTACAGGAATGCGGATTCTCCTTAAAAAATAACTCCACCAAAGTACCATCACGTTCTCATTAAAAAAATCAGGAACATTGATGATGCCAGTTTCATAGAACTTTTTGAAAAAATAAGTGTTTTGTACAAAATATTATTTCCCCGTCCTAAAATAATATTTCAAAAAGATATTTCTTCTAAGTAGGCAGTTTTTTCATAAAACAAAGTTGGAATGATTCTTACAATCTGCCTTCAGGTTTAAAATAAGAAATTTTTGTGTAAAAATGTAAAGTCAAATATTTTTATAATTTGGACAATGAGAGGAACGTGGATTTTATAAACTTACATTTTGATTTTTAAGTGTACTCATCCGATTCACTCCATCCCTTAAGTCTCGTTTTGAAAGATTGCCTGTAAAGTAATTTGGAAAAGATTTCGTTGTGCATTTAGAAGATCTAGCAGTATAACGTTGTTTGCAAGGATATTTTTTTTAAAAGTTTTGACAAGGACGTTTGAGAGAGGCTGTATCACTGATATTCAACACCGTCTCCTTATTTAATACTATCAAGAGTTCTTTATTACTTAAGCGTTATATTTTTGATATGTGTTGCTTAAGCTTCAACGAATCATGTGAAACATATTTCTCAATTTATAAGTAGGTCTAAATGGAATTAGTAATTCTCTCTATCAACTAGTTTATTCTTCTATTTGTTTATTTGTTTGTTAGCGACTTCTATTTAAATCACAAAACCAGCGGATTTATTTGGTTGTGAAGATCAACAATAAAATTATCTACACCCTCTGGATAACGAATGTTTTAAATGACTTATTTAACGGAATTTAAAGTCTACGTCAGATACTGTAGATACATGAAATTGATATTTGACAACCTGTGAAATATTATACTTCCGGATGGCTAAACATGACAGGATATGTTGGGTATACATCAATTACACAGCAACCCTACAACACAAATAACCAAAAAGACACCATTTGGTCTCTTAGACTTCGAGAGTTGTCTCATTTGCAATCATTCCACATCTTATTTTCATATGTACCTAAAATGAATTCTTCCATCAAAATTTCACATTCTTGTTTATTATAGGACCCCGACATAAAACAATATGTCTGTCATTTAAAATAAACCAAATAAAATATAACCAATTCATACCGAAAAAAAGATATTTTACATTGAATGATCAATCACACAAATAAACAATCAGGTAGACTCCATTTTAAATACAAGGGTGTCCTAATTGGCTTGAAATGGTACTGAAACAAGAAATTTTGTGAGTTTATATTGTAAAACAGGATCTACAAATTCGTGCTTATAATTTTATACCATCTTTAGTAAAAGTAGAACACAATCAAATTCTTACTCATTTCAGTACACAAGAATATACAGTCAAATGAGTTTATAAATATGCATAAAGCAAGAAACACCCCACAAAAACGACAACCACATCTACTTCAATACTGTGACTTTTAACTATTTTACTAATATACATTTTAAAAGTCAACATGTTTTAATTAAGCATCAAACTATTTCAAAATAATCGTAATCACATCAAATATTTAAATCCCCAAATGTATACAATTAACATAAGAAAACGTTTAAATGAAATCAACCTTATTTATTTTACACTGAGGGTAAAAAATACACTGTTTTTATTTCGTTGTAAAAGACACAATCATTCAAGGTTTCTAACATGTTCAATTAAAAAGAAGATCTATTCAAGTTGGTTATAATCTTATTAATTCATTTTACACATATTAAGAGGAAAAGTGTCATCTCAAACTGTAGACGTGAGATGAATGTATGTAAAACCAATGTAATACATTATTTAATTCATATAAGGATGGGTAAAACAAATCACTGATTGTACAAGCCGTTGTTGCCTTTTTGTGGTCTGTTTTCTTGTATATAAAGCTGAAATCCTAGCCAAAATTAAGGGAAAGATTTCTTTGAACCCCCAATCTGTTGACGGAATAAGCAAAGCCATACATGAATCCGTCAGTAAAAGTCAATTCCAAATCCTTTTTAGAAGTTGTCATAGCGCGAAGAAAAACACCGAGATTTTGGATTGGAAATTAGAAATCCATAATGGCCTGTGTGTTTGTTGAAGTTGTTTTTTTTTCCAGTACGATTGTTAGGAAATTTTTTTTACTTTATGTGGTTATTCAACAAGAATTTTGATAATTATTTAAATCATTTGCATTGTTAAATAAAATCTTATATTGTTTCAAAGTATATGGATACTAAGACTCCCAGTGTCCAGGAAGTAAGATCCATGCTAGGGAGCATCGGGTTGACAATGCAATGCGCATGCATACGTAACAATACCCGTTCTGACAAGGTCCCATACAACAAAGTTACGTGCAGTTAATATTCATACTTGACCTGTTGCAATATAATTCTATTCGTTATAATAATTCCCACGTTTTATAGTGGAAAAGAGTATTTAAAAGGCCATATAATGTTGTGTAAGGTTAAAACGCATTTCTTATCAACTGTATGTCATTGATAATTATAATACATAAAAGTTCAGAAATTTAGATGTAATAATCGACTATTAATTGACTAAATACATGTATAAACCCGTTGACGCAACGACATGTACCCTTTTAAAACCCATTTATAATTTAAAACATTTTCGTTGCATATTTTACATATAGATTCTTTGAATGATTCTCTACAGCAACATATACTATAGATGTAGAAAAATTGACCTCTGGACATAATTTTGTACTGAGTATATAAAAATAAGGAGATGTGGTATGATTGTCAATGAGACAACTATCCACCAAAGTTCAAATGAAGTGGATGTAAGCAATTATAGATTTAACAAAGAAAACCCCATACCGTATAGTCGGCTATAAACGGTCCCGGCATGAAAAATGTGTAAAAATTCAACTGAGAAAACTAACGGCCTAATTTATTACAAAACAAAGACAGACATGAACAAACAACATTCACTGAAATACAGGCTCCTAACTTCGTACTGGCACATACCGAATTTGGCAGGATTAAACATGTTTGTGGCACCAAACCCTCCCCTATCCTAAGAAAGTGGTGTAACAATACAATATAAGAACAAGCTGTAAACATCAGTTGAAAAGGGCCTAACTCATCAAATCGATACAAAGCAGAAAAATAACTAAAATATACCAATTTCTGTGATCTCCCTATAGACATTATGACAAAATCTGTCATCAAAACCAAATTAATAAAAAGAGAGTAAACAATAGTAAAATAATAACAATGAAGCTTAGTGACTACAACCTTTAGGGTGATAATCAACGACCAGTATGCCGTTCGGATTTTTTTAGATTTAAAACTCTGCATCGTAACAATATCGGCAAATTTTTTTCAATTAGAATATGCAATGGAAGTTAGTAAATAGATAATTTGATAGCTTTAAAACTTACTTTGATCTGATGTCTCTCTCATTACAGCCAGCCATAAACTGGACTTTCCTTATTAATGGTAAACTTACAGTAGCCATCCAGAATATTCCATAACTATCACATATGTACACTCAAAATCATAATTTCATTGTTTCAGTTGAAAAACATGTTGACCACTATTGCCATAATAAATATTATTGTATTGTTAATTCCAAATAAAGAAAAGGTGATTAACAAGAATGTTGTTGATTAACGGATTTTCGCTTGTGTTGATCTTAATCTGCTTCGTTTTAAAAGTTGATCCAAAATTACATAACTTTATGCTTGAATAAGTTTATATTTTAGTTTATACTAACTGTGATTTGTTAAAAGAAAAAAAAAATCACTGACGGATCAAAACTCATCATTTAAATACTTTTTTTTTATACTAGTAGTCTGATTCAAAGTATTTTTATCACAGAATTTTGTTTAAAAAACAACTGAACCTTTTACCTCTGCATTTTAATATTAGTATTTTACATGTCCAAGAAATAGTAAAACTTTCTACCACGACACTTATGATCACTGAAACATTGAAAATCTAAATCAATAACACATCAAACAATTTGTCGATCCAGAATGGATATATATTTGATATTATTATTTAAATTGAACATATAAATTATAAAGAATTTCCAATAAAGAATATATAATGCAGTCAATTTAAGAAATTTGTTAACTTTTTATTTCGATAAATAAATCCACTTGACATTTAAAACTCATTTATACCATTTCTATTGGTTACAATTATAAATACTATAATACCTAAGATAATATTATATAATATAATTGTTTAAATATATTAAGCTCAATTTCAAAATGCAGAAAAAAATAATTTCGTATTTAGTTACTGACATAATACTTCCATGAAATATATATATTCGTCACAATTTCTACATTCTATATTTTTTTTTTGTACAAGAAGGATTTTATTGACTTCAGAAATATAATGGATGAATGCAATAGTACATTACAATGCAAATAACTGAAGATATATGTATAGATGGAGGTTTTTAAACATAGCCATGTATACCTCTACTGTATACAGTAACACACCCACTCTTTTACGGCTACTAAACTAGTGGTTGATAGAAAAAAATAGGTCAATATATTTACATTTAGACTACATAAAACGATATGTAAACGTTCGTCATTTGTAGGTATGGACTTCACAGATTTATCAAATACTTTTCAACATACAAATCTTAGGAATAATCCTACCCAAACATGTTCAAATTTATTTGTTGGAATTTGTTTTCAGAACATTTAAAAATTCCATCCGCCCTTCACCTTTTTTTTTGTTGGTTTGTTGATATTAACTCTGTATATTTTTACAAAATTGTGGTCGTTTAATAAGAATCGTAAAGTTCACAATGTCAGTTAAACTATAAGAGATAAATGATAGTCTCTTTCAAATGCTACCTAGTTTTTGAGCATTTGAGAAAATATAGAGCGTGTTTACATTGTCATTTAGGGGCCTTTTATAGCTTGCTAAGCGGTATGGGGTTTGCTCATTGTCGAAGGCCTAACGGTGACCTATATATGTTTACTTCTACGTCATATGATCTCTGGTGGAGAGTTGTCTCATTGGCAATGATACCACATCTTCTTAATATTTTATCTTGACAAGTTAGTTTAGAAACTTGTTGTTTGTTGAAGACCGCATTTTGACCTCTACATGTTTTTTGGTCTTTGGGTTGCTAACAAACACCACAATTTCCTTTTGTTCATATAAAATAAACTAATTTGGTAAACTGTATTTGTCTTGGTATCACCCGTGGTTATTATTTTAATACTGTCATGATTTGTCTTGGTATCAACCGTGGTTATTATTTTAATACTGTCATGATTTATTATGTAAAATTTGTTCTATTTTGCTATTCGTTGTGTATTTCTGAAAGGAATTTGATATTCCAACTCACTAAAAGGATAAGTTATGTGGTAATTCTTTGAGTCATGATTTGGCTCTAAAGTATTTATATATCTTTTGCTGTCCTGACTTTCAGCTCTGAGAGTTCCTGATGAAGGTTAATCTAGAAAGAACACTTCAAACAAAGGAAAATCGCGTAAAATTGCACATGTTTTGTATTTTATTTATTACAACGATGAACAAAACACGTATTTATGTTATGGTTATGATAAGGAGATATGTTTGTCAATGAGACAACTAACCACAAGAGACCAAAGTACTTCAATTTTCTTTCATTTAAAATATGGACCTTAGTTTTATCGAATCTTAGGGAGCTACCATTTGATTTTTATGGGGGGAGGGGGCTAGGATGAAAAATTTTGTCCTGCATTTTTTTTAGTTGTAATCTCTGTCCTGCCTTTTTATTTTTCACTCTATTCGGTCCTGCCTTTTTTTTATTAGTTTATCCTGTCTTTTTTTTTCAAATTTCATCCTAGCCCCCCATAAAAATCAAATGGTAGCTCCATTACCGAAACTATAAATATACCAACTAAGTTGGCAAGTCAGATAACGTGCATTCCCCTTCAAACGTTTCTTCTGTCCATTAGCATATATAAACCATTGCTAGGGTTATCGGACCATAACTCCGAGATGACATAAAGCATCCAAGTATCAATACATTGCCCAAAGAAACTGCTTATTTGAAAAAAAATCCAGTAGCAATATAGATCAATATAGGCTTTTATATTGTTTGTGTTCTATACATACTCCAAGGGTGATTGGGGTACAGAAAAGGGTCATATTGGTCCTCTACCCTTGCAAACGTGGTGGGGCGTCCTTTTAGCTAGTTTAGCTATGCGGACTGTATAAAGTCGCAACTAGGTCCGGTCTGAATGGGGATATTAAATGAAATGCCTCGTGTAGGGCGAGCGTCACGCTCTCTGCAGTTGACGAACCATTGCAACAACTCACCTAGGGCCCCGTGGTTAACCTGTTACTAGCTTAAATGTCTTGCCCCTATCTAACATACCATTGTTGACCAGTTGCAGTCCCCAATTTTTTATCAATGCGGTCATACCTTACATAACCTACCTTTTGTATTATAATTATTAATTGTTTCGGCTCGTCCTGAATATATATGAAACATTTTCCACTGGACGTTAATCAAGGATAAGCAAATCGATCAATATTTAGTTACACAAAAAATAAATGAATCAGGCCATGTTCAATCTCAATTTCTTCGGCTAAAAAACAACTGTTTGGAATAACTCCTATATACTATGTGAGCTTAAATCAGTATTTATTCATTTTGTATAAAGTAATTACAAAACAAAAAGATTGTTTCGACGGACGAGACATTGAAAATAGAACCGGTCGTTTGATAATATTTTCATAATTGTTTCTTCAATTACTTTACCATGTTAGACTTTGCGTTTTTGTCACATCAGCGTTGACACCTAAAATATTAAATCATTGTTGATGTATTCAATATTCATAATCCTGAAAGCTCTCAACAATAAAAATTTCAAAATTCATATGCACAAAAACTTACGAATCATGTTTATTTTTCGATTGCTGGTATGCAAAATCAGACAATTTTCAGTCCCTTACTTTCATTCTTAAGCTTGATTTGGTCTGTAATATACATGATATATAAAAATAAGAAGGCCTGATATGATTGCTGAAGAGACAACTCTCCACCAGAGACCATATGACGTAGAAGTTTGTATATCAGCGGACGTAAAAAAACCTTTCAACTTTCATGAAATTATTGTATTATACTCTAAATATAAGCAATGCTGAATTCGATGTACAGTATTACATCAGTTAAAAAAACCAAAATGTATAATCATTTGAGTAAAGAACAACATTGATATATAAAATAAAGTCATAGGTCTGAATCAAAACGGGCACTTTACATAGAAATTGATGGAGCAACTCGACTTGAACCCAGCGTCAACCACCTTTACCATATCAAGTATCGATTACTTTTCTCCGTTTTTCGCCCTTTGGTCAATATTTAAGAAATTAATTAGCATAACAGAACCTAATCAAAAAGAAATATTTTAAAGTTTCTAATAAAAGAGAGGAGAAAGATACAAAAGGGATATTCAAAATTAATAATAATTGATTCAACATACCTCCTGAGCGGATGAATTGTTTCATAACAAAATGTTTTATGTTTTTGGATGTAGGGTAAAACTTCGAATGTGTCTAAAAGTCCAAAAGAATTCCAAGATGATAGCGTCGGTCTGTAAATAGTCGCCATTTTTTCACGTTATGATAACGACTATGGCTTCAACATAATAAAACTTCACAAACAAAATTTTCACAATAATTAGTACCACGATAGTATGTCACATAAAAGATAAATTTACCGCTATAATTAGTTCACCCAATTTTGTAGATAATTAGAAAACTTTAAAGACCTTCAGATTCTACTGTGAATATTTCAATGTTACTATGACTTGCATTGTTCAAAATCTGTTCATATAAACATAAAGCAAAACAAAATCTTTCTTGTTTTTCTAAAATTGCCATTATCATGAAAATACAACCTGGATCATTGCTTTTAATTTAATATATTATACTCTATATTGGTACATATAAAAAAAACTACTAGTGAAATTAATTATGACTAAATAAGCAACGGTGGTGATTGAAAACGCAGAATCTCTTACAATAATAAAAAGAACAAGAGATTGTCCATGTTCATGCAATTCATGTAGTTAAAGTAAACAGAGAAAACATAATATAAAGGTTGTATTACTGAAGAAAAATATACTAGTTAATTATATAATTAAGTAAGTTTCTCCCGCTTCAGTTTTGACCAAGTCGTAACTAAGTAATATCTGTTTGTCCGATATACGACTGGTTGTCATGCTGGTCTCTATTAAACATTTTTGAAGCAAATAAATAATGACAAAATTAAATCTAGAACAAATAAAAAGTTATACGCCTTATTTCTACTCAAGATTTTTTCTTCATTTTTTGTTTGGTTGTTAGTGAAGCACTACAAATAGATTTTATGGATTTCTTTAAAGCTAAAAACACACCTTGATTTTAGTTAAATCTTTTTAATTGAGAAAGTCTTGACATTTCTTACAAAATGGTTTGTGATTTACTCTCCTACTAATTGTCGTACAATGAGAAAACCAATCCAACATAAGATACCGCGACCGGTTTAAAAAAATAATACTTCATTAGTTCCCTACCATGAAGACATATTTATGAAGTTACACCATAAGAATGATTGAAAATCATACAATATTTTCAAATTAGTTTAAAGTGGGTTTTTTTAATTGTTATGGCAATATTGAATAACGACAATGCATGACAATGCTTGGGTCTTAATATAACCAGGAAGAATTTACAAACCACTTAAAGTGATTTTATTCTAGATGTATTTGCATAACAATAAGTTATTTATATGATTTTGCGAGAAAAAAAAAACCAACCAAAAGTCTCAAAAAATTGAAAATGGTAGCTAAAATGAATAATATATCATGTAAAACTAAATAAAGATACACCATACACTAGCTGTGAAGCATACAAACTTTCTGAGGTAAGAGATATATTTCACAAAGATAGTGCACAGATAATAGGTCTGAATCTAACCAACAAATACATTTGCAAAGTTATAGAAAGCCATCTTAATTGGTTTCGTGTAGTTTTTACTTCATTTTACAGATAAAGGGGAACACAGGTTTGCACCAAAAATGCTCGAATCTTCGAAGAACATTATGCAGTTTGTTTGAAATATACCACATAATCAAGTCCCAAGTATGAAAAACGAACATGATAAAAAAAAATAAATACAACAAGTCGCAAGTAAGAAAAACAAATCTGCTTACAAAATTTAAAAGATTTACAAAAATTAACATGATAAAACGTTTACAACAAGTCGCAAGTAAGAAAACAAAGAAACACAAAACATTTAAATTCCATTTTTATCATATTATATGGAATATGTATTTTATGGAATGTGGGGGACTTAATAACTGGAAAGTGATTTAACCATATTATACTTTTATGTGATCACGCTATTTCTGTATTTTGTTGCTAATATTTATTTACACGAGAAATAAAGGAAATTGAGCTGAAATAACAGTGTGATTTTATTGAAATAAATCTGAAACACGGAAAACATTTAAAAAGGGGGTCCATGCCAAAAATGCTCCAATTGTCGCTGTCACTAATCACGGGCAGCTGTATTTGGTGATTAGATACACCAAATTAATTAGTTTTCTGCTATTCATATTTATATCTTTCAACACACCACATACAGTGGAAAGGTAAAGAGAAAAAAAAAACATAAGTGAAAAATCTTATTTGAGATGGATGTCAACCCGAATCAAACAACATTTTTTTAACATGTTTGATAAATTAACACAGTTTTGAAAGTATCGATTTTCCCTTGCCATAGCTGGATGTTCGAGCGTTGTTTCGACTTTTTTTTCCAAATTCACAAATAGTTTGAAAGACTTGAAATATGCAGATGAAACTACATAGGTTGTTTCCTGGTTTCCTCATGCATTACGGTTTTTTATTCTTGTATCTCAGCTTTGGAAAAAGGATAGGATTTAAAAGCAGTTTTTGTTATAACTAAGAGAACTATTTCAAGGAGCAAATAGGTTCGAAGAACAGCAAGCCTTGCATACAAAAAAAGTCTGAGTGGGTACCATATATATCATGTGATAAATTAACAGTTTTAAGTTTAAGTAAATATCATAATACCAAACAAATCCAACTTTATGTAACATACTGACTCTGTTAGAAGCCCATCTAAGACATTTTAAAGGTATGAAAAATTGAAACAAATTGTACACATATGAACCACTTCTTTTTAATCTCATGTAAATATGCTTCCCTAGATTTTGTTTAAATAGGAATATATTAACATTTTCACAATATATTTCAAGGGGTATTAACAAAGTGAGATATAATAAAGTTCATTTAATATCAAATACAGATACGTAGATAAACAAATTTGCCATGTACGACTATTATTGTCACCACAATAAAGAGGTTCCAAAAATAATTTAAAGCAATTAAGACCAAAAGTGCATGCAAGTTGTAATATTCTTTGTTAAGACCAGGAATTTTATGTATTTAAAGTGCTTGGTTTAACGTTCAAACTCAAAATCTAATATATGAATCTTGTGGGATGACGCTGTTTATTGTATATTATAATAATAACATTATGTGTGAAATCCGAATCTTAATTGAATTGAATATGCCATGTTCGTCCGAAATAAAACATGTCTCTTCTACACACTAAAATAGTTATATATACATATATTGACAAGTGTCAAAGCATTTTCTTTAAATCATATCTTGTAATATTCATACATTGGTGATAAATCACAATTTTAATAACAGAAGATGTGCAATATAGCGTCTACTATAAAAAGGTGATACGCTGAGTACGAGTAAAAATTGAATTTGACTTTTAACACCATTCACGAACTGACCCCTAAAAGAGTGATTGGATTTACGTTAAGAGAGCAAAACAGTCTCCCGAGCGGGGTATTGGATTGTAAGTATAAGACTGGACGTGCTGCATATATATATCCGGATATGGTGTACAAATTTTTGCACCTCATGTTTTCGGTATACCATCTTTTCCGCAAGTTTATTGTTTTCTGTTTGGTAATAAATTAATAATAAGATCTATTTTGTTACATCTTGTGATCCGTTTAGTTGGCAATCGCCAATGGCAGTCAGCAGTGTTTAAGAACATCAGTTGTCCGACCTGCTAGTCAAATGCGTTTTGTTAAAATATACTTTTTCACTCATTTGGTCTTTTGGAAAATGTTGTTTGTGCTATATTTAGACCCCTCTACCAAGAAATTTGATTTGCATGCGCACGTATAAAAATTGCGGTTTTTATCCAACGCAATCATAGGTTTAAACGTTGTTTTCAATTTAGACTTGTTTATATTTTTTCGTTTGGGCTTGTATTATATTTGCCTTCGGGTTAATATGATCCGTTCATCCTAATTTGACTCCTCAAAATTCGAGAGTCTATCCTAAATTGAGGCAAATTACATGGCCTTCCAAATACTGTCTCGATTCCTAACATCACTGAAGAGACATTAATTGTCGAAATCCGGATATGGTGTACAAAAATCTTTGCACCTTTGTTTGCGGTATACCATCTTTGCCGCAAGTTTATTGTTTTCTGTTTGGTATTAAATTTTTAATTAAGATCCATTTATTACACCTTGTGATCCGTTTATTTGGCAATCGCCAATGGCAGTCAGCAGGGTTTAAGAACATTTGTTGTTCGACCTGTTAGTCAAATGCGTTTTGTTAAAATATACTTTTTCACTTTTTTGGTCTTTTGGAAAATGTTGTTTGTGCTGTATTTAGACCCCTCTAACAAGAAATTTGTTTTTGCATGCACACGTATAAAAATTGCGGTTTTTATCCAACGCAATCATAGGTTTGAACGTTGTTTTCAATTTAGACTTGTATATATATATATATATATATATATATATATATATATATATATATATGTAACACCCACATAGACAAGATGTCGGAAGAAGCGACCACAATTACAAAAAAAAAACAGTCATCAACCCTCATTGTTTAAACTTCGATATTACTGAAACCAGAAAACACAAGAATGATAAAACTAGCCATCTACCAAGGAAATTATATACCCATTATGAGCTAAATGTGAGCTAAAATGAGCTAAAAGCATGACTTATCCACACCTGTTGCAGTATTATGTTTCAGAAATCCTTAATGAATATCTATAAAATTATCGGTAGTGAGAGGAGATTGAGGAACAACAAGTACAAAATGATCCATGTTTTAATATTTTTTTCCCTGTTTTTCTTCATTTGAAGTTACACATAGTTTAATTTAAAATATGCACATTCAGACTGTATTTAAACAAGCATTTACGTTTTTGTTCTATTTAAGCATGGCAGATTTTAAACAAGAGTGTACTTCGACTAGAGAAGATTTCAAATAAAAAAATGGAGGAGATACATTTGATTCCGTCTTTTCTCCGAAATTTATCACGGTAGCTAGGGAGTCTAAAGAACAGGAAGTTTATCACGGTAGCTAGGGAGTCTAAAGAACAGGAAGTTTATCACGGTAGCTAGGGAGTCTAAAGAACAGGAAGTTTATCACGGTAGCTAGGGAGTCTAAAGAACAGGAAGTTATCACGGTAGCTAGGGAGTCTAAAGAACAGGAAGTTATCACGGTAGCTAGGGAGTCTAAAGAACAGGAAGTTTATCACGGTAGCTAAGGAGTCTAAAGAACAGGAAGTTTATTTGGCAAAGCTTTGCTTTAGTTTGATATCATGGTATCATTTATTCGTTGTTATAACTCTCGAATCAACAGTTTTATATCAAGCAAATCTCACCATATAAAATAAAGCAAGATTTATGTCCCATACCGACTGTGCAAGTCGGTTTAAGAGTTAAAGGTACGAAAAATTCTTTGTAGTGTCATGTAAACATGTTTCATTGGATTTTATTTAAATATGGCGTATATATTTACACTTTGACAATGTACTAAAACACATTATTTATATTAGTAATATTTGCAAAGAGATATACGAATGATCTTATTATATAATAAAATATTCAAAAGTACGAAAATTATTGTAATAGAAATTCAAAAATAAATCTAAACAAATAAGACAAAATGTGCATGTAAGTGTTCAAATTAAAGCATGTCTTTGTACGGACTTTAAATTGTATGTTAATTTAAGTGCCTGCCTCTGCGTTCAAACTCGTAGTTTTCAATTTAAAATCTAATGTATGCGTCGTTTGTAAAGACTTTGTTATTTGTATTATATCCTTGTTTGTGAAATCCGTTAAATCGAAACTACAAATTTCGTCTTAAAAGAAACACGTCTCTACTGCACATTCAATTAACCAAATATAGATACATTTTGACAGGTATCAAACGTTTATCTCAAACATATCTAGTTGGTAGTATTCATGCATTACATGATGAATGATTATAAATCAAATCCACTTTGCACTAACAGGAGATGAGACGTAAACGTATTGTTCAGTTGACTGTTATCTGTTTAACATTCAGTTGCAAAACGTTTATCTATATTCAGAGCGAGAACGAATAGAAATAAATCAATGTTAGGTTTGATACGACAGGAATGAAGGGTGGAGTAATTTGAATTGCCATTGAAAACATAGTGTTTAGAAGGGTCAAAATTTTGAATTTTGGTTGTAATATCGGTCACCTTCGTGTTGAGAAGGAACAAAATTTTGAATTTTGGTTTTAATATCGGTCACCTTCGTGTTGCGAAGGGACAAAATTTTGAATTTTGGTTGTAATATCGGTCACCTTTGTACCACTTCAAAATTATTACTAGGCTTCTTTTACCCGAAAAGAGTAACACATTCTCCCAATGATGGTCACGTATTAAAAGTTCCCATTCCAACTGGACGTGCCGCGTATATTTATTCACAGATGTCTGAATTTTGTTCAAGCTATAACGTTGATACGTAATTTCCGGAGACGTTCCTATGATTTAAATGCTATAAAGACCACAACATCCCCTGAGTTAATGTACACACCAAGTCCGGAAGGTTACTGATATTATCAAATTCGGTTTTGCTTTCAAGTTCATAATATGTTAAATATTTTGTCAATTATTTTAGACTGAGTAATTTTTTACATTACCTTGGAGTTAAGTGAATTATTTTTTATTTACTATTCTTGCCACCTACATACCTCGTAAACATGACTAATTGACGTTTAGTCATAAACTGTCTGTAATAATGGAAATATGTGATGCTGATATCAGCTCTAACATAATAAGTGTTATAATTTATTATACTAAGAAAGTAATTACAAGGTTAACGAACACTTATATTACATATTGCAAGTAAAGGTACAATTCACCCATGTAAGTAACTGCTCAGGATGGTCAGGCAATCATGTCGGTCGCATGGAAGTCAACCCTCTATTGGCAAATGAATTATTCGAAAGAGCAAATTCCAAATAGTCTTTTAAAGAGGTAAGTGGTGTAAAGTTGAAGTCAACCCTTGGAAAGTTTTACGAACGCCATCACTAGTTTGTTGACGTAATGGAATATACAATTATGTGTAACTGTTCTAATTTTCCTAACCGTAATCCCGTCTGCTTTTCCGTCATTGAGACATCACCAAATGAGACTTGTCTCCGTTTTTGTGCATTTTCAATTAGCAACATGACGGGTTTCTCCAGTGACACATATTTACTAACCCTTTCGAAGCACATGAGATCCCCACCAGTTGATGGTGGGGTTCGTGTTGCTAAGTATAGTTTTTATATTTTGTTTTGATGACCTTTTTGTCTTTGCTTTGTCTGTCTGTTTTGCCATGATGTTGTCAGTACTCCTTCGACTTATGCGTTTTGAATGTCCCTCTGATATCTTCCGCCTCTTTTTTAATTGATTAAATCTTTTAAAAGACAATTTGACAAAGTTTATATATAGTATATGCATGGTAATATTACAACAACCACCGGAAAAAAAGTCTTCAACATTGAAATATCTAATATAAAAGTAAACAAATTGTGTAAACTTATTTTCTGCACCAAATAAGCGTAAACTGTCATATCCCATTACATTTAAGTCAGTTGGTTATCTTTCAACTAATCATAATTGTAATCAGGAAATAGTCTATACATCATGAACTAAAACATAAGTTTTTGGTGGTGACCCTTAGAAGAAATAGAGTGATTTGATGTTTTGAATATAAAAGAGACGAGAATGTGTTTAAATACGAATCCTAATTTGTATTAGATAAAGGCAACAGTAGTATACCGCTGTTCAAAAGTCATAAATCGATTAAGAGAAAACAAATCCGGGTTACAAACTAAAACCGAGGGAAACATTTATCAACTATAAGAGGAAAACAACGGAACAACAGAAACACTGAACTGCAACAAAAACAAACGCCAAAATACATAGAAACGAACTATTTGATAACAACTGCCATATTCCTGACTTGGTACAGAACATTTAAAGAAAAAATGGTGGGTTGAACCTGGTTTTATGGCTAGCCAAACCTCCCGCATATATGGCAATGTTAAAAAATATCGCTAAAGTGACAAAACTACGTGACAAAAAAACAGTACAAACAAACGCACGAAAACTCAACACAGAGAAATGCATAAATAAATAATATAATAGTACATTACAACATATAAACCGCAGAATAACAACCGACATCTTCCATTAATGACAGTACAGGACACCACAAACTGTATGTCACATGAATAGATCAACGCCACAAAAAGTGAAGTATTTCTGTGACGTATATATAATCTTGAAATTCATACAATTATATGGAGCGAGATTCAAAAATTCACAATTATTTTCACAATACTAGTCCAAATAATTATCATGATTATGACGGTATTGAAAGGCTCTTTTAAATTAATGCTGTGACGACGTCATAATCATTTGGACTAACACAATACTTTATCCATGGAAAATGAAAATGAACTCAACTATACTGACAAATAAGGCATATGTGAAATGTACCGAAAATATAGAATTCAAACCACAAACGATAAGATATAACACAATATCCAACCGTACTTACAAAAGAAACATCATAACTAAATACATGAATGTTGGATGTATAAATACCGAGACACGTCGTATAGCAATGCAAATTCACACTCGACAAAACAGTCCTATTCGGGAATAGGTCACGTTCGGTACTTAGCAGACAGACGACGTAGATGGTAAACCACAATCTAAGACGTGGTAAAAATGTCGTTAGTTAATTTAGAAACAAACACATCGTATAGATCAACCAATTCGTGATGGTGTCCATAAAATTTACGGAGTGTCATTTTTAATCTTTCCTCCTCATAACTCTGTTGGAGCAGTTTCTGCGTAAGGAGCACACTTCATGTATATGAAGACCGTATACATTTATCCGGATTGGTTACGTGCTGGCTCTTTAGAAAACATGAAAGTGAATTTTACTGATACCGAGGCTTTGATTCCCTTGTATGTAGCGTTTTAGTGGAGAAGCAGAAACATCAATTTACATAAATATATATGTTCAATCAATTCTTGTATTATTTAGAGAACTTTCTGTCTAGTCTAAACATAACACTTTTTATATTAAAAATGTACTATATTTTGAACGTCGTATGTTACCCACTTTTTTCTATCAGATTGTGGCCTACTTGACATTAACCTGTTCTCTCACTCTCAGGTGTAAAGCCGTAAGTGTATTATCAAAGTGTAACAATATGTTCAGTGTCAGGTTGAATAAAACGAACAGATTAATTCTCAAAGAAGGCCATATTGGTATCCGTAAAATCTAATGCCGTAGTTTAATGAGTTGGTTTCTACTAATAATCATACTTTAATTGAATCAGATACCATAAGGAAAATCATTTTGTTTCGAGTTTAACATTTCCCATTTACCTATTCATATATCAAGTATCAAAACCTATAGCATGAAATGCCGTTTTGAGGCAGAGTAAGGAGCCATTTCGTTTTAATATATGTTTTACAGAAAATTTCAACATTGTTTTTGCTCTCTCTATAATTTACGTCATTTCAATGATATTACTACTTAATTGATGCAATGATTTTTTTTAAACATTATTGAGTTCAATTTCTGCAAAACTGACTCCATATATATTGTCTCTAAATATCATCATGTTGTATATCCTTCTACAATTTTCACCCCTTGAAGTATATACTTAAGATGACATTGACAAAATTATTTGGATTTCATACTTGGGCATGTCAAAAAACGATTCTTGGCAAAAAGTGATGAATATACCAATACCTCATTCGTAGGTCTTTACTGCATTACATAAGAAATAGTGTGTTAATAGATTCTGTCAAATACAGCGACATCCTTGATGTATCAATATTGTTATATTATAATGTGTACTTACCCAGAGCAACATGACGGGTGTCATATGTGGAGCAGGATCTGCTAACCTTTATCCGAGGTCATGTCCGGTTTTTAGTTGGGTTCGATTTTCATAGTCATAAGGCTGTTATATAGTGTTTTGTGGACTGTTGTCTATTTATAGTTTTTCGTTTTTGCAATGATTTTGTCGGTCTCCCTTCACTGGTCCGATGCCACTACTGGTAGGGGTCCCCCGAGGGTATCACCAACCCAGTAGTGAGCACTTCTGTGTTGACATGATATATCAATGATGTTGTCATATTTATAAATTAACTGTTAACAAAACTCTAAATACTAAGGACTTTCTACCCCAGGAATAGATTACTTTAGCTGTATTTGGCAAAACCTTTCGGAATTTTGGGTCCTCAATGCTCTTTAACTTCGTACTTGATTTGGTCTTTTAACTTTTTGATTCGAGCGTTACTGGTGAGGCTTTTGTACTATATTATAAGCCTGGTATCTTTGATAAGTTTTCTTTTAGCATTACGGGTATCGGATCTAGCTTTGTTTTCCTCTGCCTTTTTATAAGAAACTAACCAGTAAGGCCCATTTACCAACAAGTTCGGTTTAATGACCGATGAAGTTCTTTAGTCTCCTTTGTGAGTTTGTTTAGTATCAAACAGTAAGTGTTTCTAAAATAACAGGATTAACCCAAGGCTATTAAAAGGAAAATGTAAAGGAACATATGAAAAAATGACGAAAAATATGTGTCTCTTAGTACATCTTATAAATGAAATGGGAGACTGACATTTCTTTACGTAATAATCGTCCTCATTTTACTAAAATGTCATAAGTGTTAAAAGAAATAACGAGTATTGAATTGAGAAATGGCAGCAAATTTTATCACCGCTTTTTAAAGAACATCGAATTACCTAAACTTTGCATAACCGTTTCTCTCTGTATGATTTTTTTATGATAGATCTTTTTTTTTTACTTGCGTGTGTATTTACCTTAAGATTTTTGTCAAACATGATTTTTTGAAGCTTAATACATTGAAATGAATACTATATGTTTGGTTTTATATATTCTTAAGAACACCTTTTATTGGTTTCTAGGTCGTGATTGCGACTATGGTTTGAAGACAGGGGTTTGCTTTCTCAGCTTTTATGTTATATGAGAAATATTTACATACCCTTGCTGATCATTTAAGTCAGTCACATCCACTTTTACGGAATTTGTTTCCTGTTCATTTTCCTTTTCAGGTTTAACTTTATCATTTGATTTGTCCGGAGAAAAACCTCGTTTTGAATTGTTCTGTACTTTCATTGCACTTGCTGCTTCTTGCTTTTTAGATTTTTCCAATGAATATCCAGGTTTAATTTGAGGTAGCTTTTTAGTTGAAACTCCTTGTTTTCCTGGTGATGTTGCTCTGGTTTTATCTTCATTTCTAGCAGTTTCACTGCTTTTCCTTTTCTCGCCAGAGGATTCATTCTGATTGATTAAAACGTGATTTTTTACAACTGGACGTGATGGTGGTTTAATCTGTTGTAAACTGCTCAAAGAAATTGATTTTGAATTTTTGACATTACTATCTCCTAGCGTTTGAATCTCTTTAACGCTTTTTTCAAAGTCTGGTGACTTTTGCGATCTAATAGATTTAGTATCCTTAATAGAATTTTGTGATGAAACAACTTCATACTCAATATCTCCATTTGCATAATATTTGAAATCGGATGCTTCCCCGTCTAATTGTTTTGGTGATTGTGGATTTGATCTTGAGGATATCAACACGTCCGAGGTAGGAATATCACTTGATTTTGAAGATATCAATATGTCCGAGGTAGGGATATCATTGCCTTTTGCGTGAAAAGAAAACTTTCCTTTATTACCTGAGTTTGAAGCATTCACACTTGTGTCTACATTTTCTTCATTTACATTGACTCCATTAAATCTACGATATTTCTCTCCATTTTTATATAAATCTCCCGTTTCTTGATCTTTTACAATCTCCATGAATTTATTTGAGTGTATTTATAGTCAATGTGTCCATTCGTGTCAGAAACGTTTATAATACTAGTCGCTAATGCAAAAAAGAGAACTCTACATCTTGTATTATTTCAAACTCATTTCAAACATGAATACAAAATATTTCTTATTAGCTTTTTATATTTCAACCGTACTTTAGTTACTGGGAATTTATTCATGTGTGCAGAGTAAATGTTTTAAAGTTCTTAGTTTGTTTTAAATAATTACGGTTGTAAAGCTTGGACTAGTTTTGAAGATCGTTAAAATCTAAAGGAAACCCTTTCTCATGGCAGATTATACTTTACCACTTACAAAAAGGTTTGACGTTGTGCTTTACCATAATGATATTGAAATAGTTACTGTTTAGACATTTAACAAATAGAATCTTTTCAATTTTGTTTTAATTGGAATGTAGTGTTTAAATGTCTAACCTTCACATACTAGTAATTGGTATACATTAATCGGTTATATCGGACGTTTCTCTATTAGAACATTGAAAGGTGTTACATGTTGATATGTGATAGGAAAATGGACTTCTTAATTCTATCCTTGTTTCGTGTCAGGGATATTAATTGTCGCCATTTCAGTCAATCCAAATGATTTTAAAAACCGATAATCTGACTGATAGTGGTTGAGTTGTGGAAATCAATATATATCGTTTTACTATAATCTAACGGTATGATGAATCTAGTTTCGATTGCTTCTCCATTTAATACACTAGTAACTGTTTTCACTACTGAAACGGTCATTTTAAACTGAACAACTCTTAAATGCATGAATTTACCGCAAGGAAACTTTTTTCAGTTGTCCAGTACATGTTCAGTACACTGGCTACCTCGAGCGATTAAGTATCGATCAGTACTGGTTCAGGTAATTAAGAAAAAACGCCTTGTCATCAACATCGAGATCTTAGGCTAACTTGCCGTATGGGGAGGATAGTAAGAAAGCATATAAGCCATTTTAAGTAGGAATTTCAAGATGTTCAAAGTCTTAATTTCGAATTAGATTTTAATTTCATGATTCAAAATTTATAAAAAGTTGGAGCAATTTCACCTTTATTTTATTGAGGTCATAATCAAACCATATTACAATCTTTATAACCACACACAAATTTCTAAGGAAATTTCAGTTTTTTATCGTCTTTCAAATACAAATTAAAGCATCTTAGTGACTGATGTCTGTCGATGCAAAATTATACAAAGCATGTAAAATTTGCAACATTACATCAAAATTATCTTCAGAAGTGATGCAATGTGAAAATGTGACAAATTACATTTTGAGCTTTGAATATACTATTTGGATTTAAAATATTCCGATTCAACTAGTCTTCATCTACTTTCGGTTTTGTCCCAGTGATTGAATAAAACTCTTGGCTTATTGGCCATACTAGCTCTTTAAATTTCATAAATGTTTATTACCAAACAAAAAGGTGGAAGGCATTCAAACTTATAATTCGAAGGGAAACTGACAACGTCATGGCAAAAACAAAAACAAAAACAAAATACAACGTAGAAATAAAAACAAAGCAACACGAACCCCAACATTAATTGGGGGTGTTCTGAGATGCCCAGAAGGGTAAGCAGACCCTGGTCCAATAGTAACACCCGTATTACTGCTCATTTGTAAGTACGCATTTCAAATCACAGTAACAAGAAAAAACAACCCGATATTGATATAGAAAAATTACACTTTTTTCAAAAACTTGAACGCTGCATCGGAAGGTGACCAAAATGTGCGTTTTCCAGACATTGATCCCATACAACGTGAGCAGATTAATGAACATATAAATTCGCCTTTTTCACAAGATGAAATTCTTTAGTGCATTAAGAAACTGATGGTGGAGGAATGACAAAGCTTGCGGAGAAGACGAAATTATAAATGAATACATAAAATCCACATCAAACCAGTTTATATGCATTTATGAGAAACTTTTTAATATTATATTTGATAGAGGTTTAATTCCAGAAAGTTGGCTAATTGGTACTATTAACCCTATACATAAAAATAAAGGCGACTTTAAAGATCCAAAGAATTATAGACCAATTACTATTGGTAGTTGCTTTGTAAAATTGTTTACTGCAATCTTAAATAAAAGACTGAATGAATATTCAGACGAATTTATTATCATTCAAGAAATGCAATGTGGTTTTCGGCAAAAATATTCTACTACAGATAATATCTTTACCTTATATTCTTTTTTTGAATTATTGAAATGTAAGAAAAAGAAATTATATTGTGCCTTTATAGACTTTGACAAGGCATTTGACACTGTATGGCGAGATGGTTTGTTTTATAAAATGTTATTGAATAATATAAATGGTAAGATGTTTGTATAAGGTAATATTGAATATGTACAGTGATATTAAATCTCGCATATCATATAATAATTGTACTAGTAATTCGGAATACTTTGCTTGTGACAATGGTGTACGACAAGGAGAAAACTTATCACCTTTTCTATTTCCTTTATTTATGAAGTACCTAGAAAATTTCTTAGTCAGTAAAAATATAGCAGGACTTAAAACTATAGCAGAAGATCTGGAAAGAGAATTAGAAATATATCTTAAGTTTTTTTATTATATTATATGCAGATGACACGGTGTTGTTGGCCGAGACAGCACAGAATCTGCAGACGCAACTCAATGCCTTCCATGATAATTGTAAGGCTTGGAAATTGAAAGTAAACGTTGACAAAATCAAAGCCTTAGTGTTTGGTTTTGAACGTTTGCCAAACAATCTCCGATTTTCTTACAATAACACTAACATTGAGATAGTAAAGCAGTTTAACTATTTGGGGATTGTTTTTACTAAAACGGTTAATTTTAATATGACAAAAAAACCCAACATTTATCCGATAAGGCCTTAAAAGCCATGTACAAAGTCCTGAAAATAGGAAGGATGTATCAGCTTTCTGTAAAATGTCAGCTTGATCTTTTTGACAAAATTGATCAAGCCCATTCTGTTTTATGGGTTCGAAGTATAGATTTTTAGTAATAATGATATATTAGAAAAGATAAATTTAAAATTCTGTAAAAAATTGCTCTTAAATCTGAAGTCCTCAAACACCAAATTACATGGTTTACAAGGAACGAGGTCGCCATCCGGTCGGCATAGATAAAAAAGTTCAAGCAGTATTATTTTAGGCAAATTCGATATCCGGCAAACAAGCAAAGTTTTTCTTTATATTATATCAACTTTCTCGCCATATGAACGCTTACCACAACATGCAGACTAAATGAATTCTGTTTAGATCAAAAAATATTTCAAAATTGTGGTTTCTCATATACATATGGGAAACACAAATTTCCTTAATAAAGATTGGTTAAAAACTGTTATAAAGCAAAGATTGTTAGTAGATATAAGAAGATGTGGTATGAGTGCCAATGATACAACTCTCCATTCAATTCAAAATTTATAAAAGTAAACCATTATAGGTCAAAGTTCGGTCTTCAACACGGAGCCTTGGCTCACACCGAACAGTGAGCTATAAAGGACCCCAAAAATTACTAGTGTAAAACCATTCAAACGGGAAAACCAACGGTCTAATCTATATAAAAAAACAAGAAATATTATAGACCAGTTTCTTAAGATTGGAAATTCGTCAAAATGTATTAACTACAAAAATTTTAAGGAAAACTGGGAATTTGAGGAATATTCAATTTTGGACTTAAAAGATGCTATTGTTCTCTGTCGACTTCGAACGACTAATACCATATTGCCGATTGAAACAGGAAGGTGGCAAAACGTATCAAGAGAAAACCGTGTTTGCCTCTAATGTAACAATCGACAAATTGGAGACGAATATCATTATATATTCGAATGTACTTTTGTCGAACAAAAACGTAAAGAGTATTTAACCTCATATTTTGTAAAACGTCATAATACAGTCAAAAACTTATGTTGAGTACACGAAAACCAGTCCTGAAGACACTTTGTTCATTTATAAAAATATTAATACTTATGTTTGTCCTTCTGGCTAGTGACTTTTGTAACTTCTTTCAATTGTTTTGTATATATTGTAAATAGTTATTGTTGTTATCTCTGTACTGATGTTATACATTGGTTTTGTGAGTATAAAGATATATAATATAACTAAGTACGTGATAATTGTAAATTTTCTATAAAATAATTGTAACAAACAATTGTCAAGATTTCTTTTAAATGCTGTGCTTTATTTCATAAAAACTGCAAGGATTCCTCATTTTCAATGCACACTATGTTATACGTATTTAATATATTTTTGTGTTAGACTTTATTTACATGTGTCAGCACTTAAATTATAATCCTTAGTTTGTTGTTCCCAATATTCGTAGTATAATAATGTGCAAATGAAAAGATATTTTATTCTGTACTGATCTAGTCCCCTGAATAGGAGCTACAACTTTTCAGTCTTTTTGTCAAATGACAGTAAATTCCACCGCATCAGCCATGATCTCAGTACTATTTTGACGACTGAGGAAATTTAAGATCTGCTGAACATATCTTCAGTAATCAACAATTTTACTGTTCTGATCAACGAATACTGAAATATCAGAACAACTAGCTGGAACGGAATAATTGTCTGATAGAGAAATTTAATTTCTGATTTTCTTGAAATTCGCTTTGAAAATTGAAGTTCACTATATTTACATATTTATATGTACAGCTAAACAGATATTTCATTTACTCGATTGGCAAAGTTTGGAACTTACATACAACCAGATCCTTGACAAAAGTTGTTTAATATCTTCATTTTCATGCAGTATGGTAAATATGCATGTGCTTTGCATGTGCTTTGTTGATAACTGTATAAATGACGTATTTTTAACATCTTGTTTATTCTAAATCAAAACATACGAAATCAATTATTAGGAGGCACAAGATTTAAAAAGCATTTTTTCAAAGCAATTTATTATATTTTGTTTTAATTATGTCAGGTAATCTAGGTTTTCAAAGAATATTTTGTGTAAGACTTAAATTTTGTTCGACACAAAAACTTAGGAAATAATATTTTTTATCAACAAAACAGCTGTATACAAATTAGAAGGTTTAACTACTATACAACTAGGGATATCCCACCATTTTCTTCTAAAACTACCTGTACCAAGTCAGGAATATCATAGTCGTTTTTTACTTGTTCTGTTGGTTGATAACGTTTGATTTTGTCTGTTTTTATGGACATCCCCGCTTTTAATTTACCTTGGAGTTCCAGTATTTTTTTATACTTTTTTTAGAACCCATTTCCAGGTCCTGCAACAAATTTCTGCCAAATCAAAAACAATTTAAAGTTGTATTTTATAAATGAACTCATCATATATACCAGGATTATAAGCTTCATTTAAAAGTAATATTTTTTAAAGCTGTTAAAGTAGAAATAACCAAGCTTTTTGATCGACAGAAGAATTGATAAATATTTATAAAGTTGTATAAATAAAATAATTTGAGACATCAAACCGGATACATAAACAGATAATAGACGGAGATCAACTTTTTCAAAGAGGTTCATTTTACATTATATGCATGATTTTTTAGAATATTTTAAAAATGGTAAAAAAATTGATTTTCAAACGCATTCCAAATTTCAAACAATTGACATGAGTAAAAGGTAAAATATAAAATAGATTTATTCAAAGAAAGATAACCTGTTACTTCAATAATAACAAAATGAAAAGAAAGTACCAAGGTTTAGAAAACTGCAGACTGAATACGATATAACGGGTATCATCTATTTGAAAATATTTCTGTATATTATACTGATGGTACTCCAATGAACTATAACTTGATATAATCATGTTAGACAGTGAACATTAGAAATTGGTTTATTGACCTTATTTCTCTAGAAAATACATCCAAGTTGTTTTCATAATTTGATATAGTTAGAAATAAATGTATAAAATGGATAGATGAACCAATTTATTTCTTATAATACAGAAAAGATTTGTTTTCAATCATAATTGTTTAAATAACAACTATCTTTGACATTTTGTGTTGATAATAAATAATTATAAATATGGTCTTTACCATAATGTTTGACGCAAACACCTGGCAAAAGATTTGGCTTGAAAACCTGTGTGTTTAATTTTTTAACACAAATCTAGACGGGCGTATGACATTTGTGCCAATTTTGAAATTATCATATTTTCATTTCCGCCAAAACAAAGTATTTATTTGCGCCAATTATTTATTTTTCATTTGCGCCAATTTAATTTGAACAGGGAAGATCTGATACATTTTACATTATTACTGTTACTTAGGTTCATGTTATATGTACATGTATGAACATCATTGTTGAGATCATTTCTGTTATAAGATGGATCTTTTGATCACAGAAACAAACCGGGTTAATAAGTCGATAATCTTTGATGAACATTCTTATAGGCAATCAAACATTTTAAAAAATGGAAATATTTGCTATAAAGAGGAGGAAAGATTAAAAATGACACTCCGTAAATTTTATGGACACCATCACAAATTGGTTGATCTATACGATGTGTCTGTGTCTGTGTCTAAACTAACTAACGACATTTTTACCACGTCTTAGATTGTGGTTTACCATCAACGTCGTCTGGTCTGCTTAGTACCGAACGTGACCTATTCCCGAATAGGACTGTTTTGCTGAGTGTGAATTCGCATTTTTATACGACGTGTCTCGGTATTTATATATCCAACATTCATGTATTTAGTTATGATGTTTCTTTTGTAAGTCCGGTTGGATATTTTGTTATGTATTATGTTCGCTGTTGGAGACGACGGGGTTTGGTATTTATATATATATCCCGCTTTCGGGCATTTTGTTGTTACTTTCTTATACGTGTGGGTCCGGTGGGTCATTTTGTGCTGAGTTGTTGTCTGTTTATTTCGTTTTTGTTTTGAATTCTGTATTTTCGGTAAATTTCACATGTCTTATTTGTCAGTATAGTCCTGTTACTCGTGGTTCGTCTACAGCGTTTTTGTTTTATGTTGTTTGTTTCCATGTGTGTTTACTGTTTGGTCTTGCATGATCTTGCCTTATATTACAGTTATTTTATTTTTATTTTCTATTTGTCTGTAAAAGTTAAGATAAAAAATCAGCTACTTCATTTATATGATTTTAAGTTTAAAGCAACTATATGCCCAGGATTTTTTTGCTTATACACAGTTTTGATTTAGAAGAAAAACCGACATGGTTAGAAAATACAAATAATAACACCATTAAAAACACAATTCCATTTTAATATTCTTGTCATGGTTAGAAAATACATAAAATAACACCATTACAAACTCAATCCCAATTTAATATTTTTGTACATGTCTATAAATAAAACAAATATATTCTATTTTTAGAAATTTACCTGTGATAATATAAACGTCACAAAAAATACGTCACTTTTTGTGACGTTGATCCATTCATGTGGCGCGCAGTTTATATTTCGCTTGTTGTGTCCTGATGTGCTGTCGTAAATTAATAGGAGGTGTCCATTTCTTCACAAATAATACACGATGGTCTTGAAGTATAGATTTTGCGTACTGACGTTGTTTATCATCTTAATAACGTGTTATAGTATTCCCTTATTTATCTTTATTAATATTACTTTTACTGTTAAGTCTGTTTTTTTTTTAGATATCCATTTGACGTGACTCTGTGCTTATGTATCCCGTCATACTTTGAACGACAAAATTATTTTATTTATTAATATTACTTTTACTGTTGAGTCTGTTTTTTGTGATATACATTTGACGTGACTCTGTACTTATGTATATCGTCATACTGTGTACTACACAATTATTTTATTTTATTTATTAATATTACTTTTACTGTCAAGTCTTTTTTTTGTTATATCCATTTTACGTGACTCTGTATTTATGTATCCCCTCATACTTTGAACGACAAAATTATTTTATGTATACCTGTGCGAATTTCAAACGCGCGATTTTACGCCAGTACTTAAAACCTTCCATCCTTTATGGGTGGATTTTACATAGATAAATAAAATCGTATAATATAAGCAAAATGAGGATTTTAAATTTGATGTATGCCTTTTTGTGCTTCTTCGTTACATTTGTTTGTTTTTATAGTGATTAAGATGATAACACAATGTTGACTGCTGTACCCCTATTTTTGACATTTTTACCTATTGTGTCTGTTTGTTTTGTTCACGCATCGTTGTCAATATAATGGAATTTGATGTGATTGTCAAACAAGTGAGAGGTTTAGCTAGCTATAAAACCAGGTTCAATCCACCATTTTCTACATAAGAAAATGCCTGTACCAAGTCAGGAATATGACAGTTGTTATCCATTCGTTTGATGTGTTTGTGTTTTTGATTTTGCCATTTGATTGGGTACTTTCCTTTTGAAATTTTCCTCGGAGTTCAGTATTTTTGTGATTTTACATTTTGTTATTCTGCGGTTTACATGTTGTAATGTACTATTATATTATTTATTTATGTATTTCTCTGTGCTGAGTGTTCTTGTGTTTGTTTGTACTGCAACTGCATTCCTGTCACGTAGTGTTGTCATTTTAGCGGTATTTTTAAAATTGCCATATAAGTGGGAGGTTTGACTAGCCATAAAACCAAGTTTAACCGACCAGTTTTCTTGAAATGTCCTGTACCAAGTCAGGAATATGGCAATTGTTATCTACAGTCCGTTTCTATGTATGTTGGCGTTTGCTTTTGTTGTAGTTCAGTGTTTCTGTTGTTCCGTTGTTTTCCTCTTTTAGTTGATGTGTTTCCCTCGGTTTTAGTTTGTTACCCGGATTTGTTTTTGCTTAATCAAATTATGACTATTAAACAGCGGTATACTACGGTTGCCTTTATCCATAGATGTACAAATAAGACACCACCCGAGCATTTACATTTTTATGGTTTTCATAAAGAAAATCAAGACAACAACTAATGTAAAAATCAAATCTTTCGACATGCCAGTAGCCGTAAGAAAACTACGAAAAGGAAAAAATGAACTTTGTTAGTGAAAAGTATCGGATGTTTTGTAGAGAAGGTATCACAAGGTTCATCAGATGTGTTGTACAAATACTCATATAGGACAGACTTGTCAATATGCAACTGTGCTTTTGACGTCAAACTGTTTTAATATTTCATTAAAAAAGTGCTATTTTACGTGTGATGTATATTTTTTTAGAAACTTTTACAATAAACTTATCCAGCTTGAAATCTCACTTCCGTCTCCCTATGGTGGGCAGGGATCAGATGGCAGAGGGAAGGGGTATTTTTGCTATCATATCAATAAATTCTGTACAACTTACATGTCTCATAACTTGTGTTTACCTGTAAATTGGCGCAAATGAATGAAAAATTAAAAAAAATTGGGCAAATGAAGTGCAGATGCAAAACGCCGATCTAGACTCCCCATTTTAAGTCTTTCTTTTATAATAACAATCACAAAATACAAACTTTGTGTTTGTCATTGTTTGAAAGACACTAATTACATTTCTCATGTTTTGTAACATAAGTTGCTTTTATATCTTTTTAATCTTGTTACAGAGGATTTATTAAGAACTTTGTAAATCTTATCTTTACCGTTATTTTACCACAATGACACTTTGTGAACACAACTTCTCTGATACAGTTTGATAGAGAGCACTCATTCTTGCTGGAACTGTTTGCCAGTATATTGTTCCTGTCGTAGCAATCTTGTTGGTTTTTAGAATAGTTTAAAAATGACACTTATAGAATATCACTTTAAATGAAATGTAATTTATTTTGTAACAGGAAGAAACTACCATTGCATAGGAAAACTTATGGGGATAGTATTATTAGATTTGTGTTGAAAACAATATTTGTCGTCGTATCTAAATGTAATGTGTTACATGCATGTCAATGCATAATAAAAACAAAGATAAAAACACATTGTAATTTAATGCATTACTGTGCAATGTTTTAAATTCGTTACGACCGGTTTTTATCACATCACCATTATCTCCCTTTCTCCGCGATAATGTTTACTAAAGCTGTTTTCCTTTGTACAGTTTTACAAATGCTTTTTTTTTTGCAAAAAAGGAACCCTTTTCATAGTCTCGGTTTTTACAGACAAAAGTTCACATTAAGTTAATCCTGGTAAATCATGCTGCGGTTCATATATTACTAATATAATAATATTAATATATTTGTAAAAATATTATATGTAATATACTTCTACATGTATACTTTGCATAATTTTTGGCTTTTTCTAATCATTCAAGTTTTCTGTCATAACAATTCCTGCAGCTTCAATGTATAAAAGTATTAAAAAAAATACCGAACTCCAAGGCAAATTCAAAAAGGGGAGAAATGACAAAATCATACAGAACAAGTAAAAAACAACTGCCATATTCCTGACTTGGTACAGGCATTTTCAAGAATTATAAGAATTATTTTGGCAAGAAAGTTGAATCTTATATCTAACTATAATTTTGAATATTTGACCACTTTGATAGTTTTATAGTTTTTGTCTTTAAATAAATAAATCATAGTAATAATAATAACTGGTAATGCAAATATATATTTACAAATGTTTTACGGACTATTTTATTGTGAACATCCGTAGGATGGTTATTAAAAGAGAGGCGAAAGATATCAAATTGATAATCAAAATCATTATTCGAAAACGATCTGACATTGCCTTGACAAAAAAAAAACCGACCAATAGACAAACAGCAGTATACAAATCACAACAAAGAAAACTAAAGACTTAGCGACACCAATCCCACAAAAAACAGGGAGTGATCTCAGGTGCTCCGGAAATAAAGATTGATATTACAAGTACTTTGTGAGTTTTGCATTTAAGGGCATACAATGTCATTTCATACATTTTTCAGAGAAACCGTTAGTGTTTAACGAAGTTCCAAATCCAACTAAGATGAATTTTTCCTTAGGAAATCGTATGAACTCCTAACAAATCGAGATTGGCAAACCATTTCCTGATAGAGACAGTAAATTTTGTTTTTGATTTGGCCATTTAACGTTTTTGATTCGAGCGTCACTAATGAGGGAGATGCACGTTTGGGCTTACTTGTGTAACATTTGGGCTAAAAAAAATGTGACGTTTGGGCCAGTGGCAAGTCGACATTTGGACTTAATTTTAAAGTCTTCATTTGGGCTAATCCTCCTACATGTATGTACAGGTAATGTACAGGTTAATTACAGGTATAATATATATATTTTAAATAATTTAATTTTGGATGTAACCCGTCATCTGATTGGCTGAAAGTTTTTTTGTCTATCAGCTCATAGACATAATTGTATCATGTGACCGTGACGTCATCAACGTTTTTTCATGATTTACTCCTTAAAAATTGAATATTATTATATAATTTAAGAATATTTTTTCTGTCTATTTGAAATAACCTCAAAAATGAGGTGCAATTAATATTCAATATGAAATAAATGATATTCTATTTATAACATGTACATGTTGAATGTGTCCTTCATGTTGCCAGACAGTGTCTGCTCCTACTCATCAAAGTGAGGTGGAAGAAGGAGTTTGAGAAAGATAAGTCTTCATAGCACTAAATAAAAAAAATCAAACTGTGTACAACGTGCAGGTATAAAACAGCTAGGTTAAGATATAAAAAGTACACACAATAGATTGTTCTCATAGATTAGTTGTTGCCTTGAATGTAAAACTAACATCCTTTAGCAACTATAATCTTCTGATACTGCCTGATCTCAACTGTAAACTTATTTCCATTAAATGGTGTAAAACTTTAAGTTTGTTTTTCTTTTCAAACAAGCTTGCTTTTCAAATCTCCGTATTACTATACAGGTTGTATTTTAAAATCTATTTTTAAGTGATATTTTATATATTGTATATCAAATATTAGTTCTGATTAGATAATTTTATCTCTAATTTACCTGTAAAGGAAAGTAATTTAATTAGCCCAAATGTAAACTTGACCCCATAATTTTTAACCCAAATGATACCATGGTCACGGTTATGATTTTAGCCAAATGTCTTCCGCTGATGAGTCTTTTGTAGACGAAACGCGTCTGGCGTACAAAATTATAACACCTGGTATTTTTTATCAGTTTTATTTTGTATATTGTTGGTTTCATTCGTTCTTCCCCGACATCCTACTCGGGGGTTTTGGTCTTTATTCTCCGACATCCTACGCGGTGGGAGGAAGTTATTGTGATTGTATAATGTGAATATGCCCGCTTAACGTATAGATTAGAAATGTAACCCCAATTTGATGATAGGTGATACAACGGTGTGTACAGTATACAATTGTACAACTGGAACATTGATTATATTATATCATAAAAAAATTAGTGTATTTCGTGCTTTTGTATGGGAAATTGACAATGGGAAAACGGAAATCGAAATGTTTCTCATAGATTCAATCCATGTGTGACAACTTTAAAAACTAAACAGTTCCAGATATAAACAAGAATGTGTCCATAGTACACGGAACACTCGCACTATCATTTTCTATGTTCAGGTGGACCGTGAAATTGGGGTTAAAACTCTAATTTGGCATTAAAATGAGAAAGATCATATCATAGGATACATGTGTACTAAGTTTCAAGTTGATTGGACTTCAACGTCAGCATAAACTACCTTGACCAAAAACTTTAACCTGAAGCGGGACGAACGAACGAACGGACGCACAGACCGAAAAACATAATGCCCCTCTACTATCGTAGGTGGGGCATAAAACACATTCTGGTTTCGGTAGTATTCTTAGTGTAAAGTTCATAACGGTATAATTATTGCTCTCGGTGGAGTTTGATTTAATGAGTGACAGGATGTCATCAATAATATCCGAAACTAAAGGATTTGACAAAATGCGTTTGCAAAGTGAAATGTTTTCGTGGTCTTTTGATACCAGAATACCTAAGTGTAGAATCGCATTGCGATGATGTATACATAGCAAGAGACTCAGTGTCGCTCGGGTTGGAGTTCATGCGATTTCCCCAATTTGTGTTTTTATTAAATACAGGTAAACTATTTATCCCTCTAATTTAAACAATATTATGGCGTTGTCCTCAACTGCATCCATCAGTTTCCTTACGTTCTTCCTGAAGTTGTGAAGTTCGAAATAACCCGACATTTGTGGACAACTCTCCGAGTTATCTTTTTTGTTACGATGCCAAATTCGCTAGTTATGACATGACCCGTAGGACTTTTTGGTATTTGGTGATAAACAATTGCAGTCGGGACGTATGTTTTTTACACACTTAATTAAGGGGAAAGGTTTTTAATACTTAAATATTTTAGATGCATTACGTTTTCTTTATTTGAGCGACATTGATGAGTATTTTGTAGACGAAACACGCGTCTGGCGTACACAATTATACGTCTGGTATCTTTGATGATAATTTTTTCAACCACTGGGTCGATGCCACTGCTGGTGGAGGTTTCCTCTCCGAGGGTATCAGCACTTCTGTGTTGAATGGATTACCTTAGCTGTATTTTGCAAACACTTTCGGAATTTTGGGTCCTCAATGCTCTTCAACTTCGTTATTTATTTGGCTTTTCATTTTTTTTATTCGAACGTCACTAAAGAGTCTCTTGTAGATGAAACGCGCGTCTGGCGTACAAAATTATATGCCTGGTATTCTTGATGATTTTTTTTGGTACCAGGTATAAGAAAATACAGGCGTATTTTTATGTTTGAAGTAATCAGTTATTGGTCTCTGGACATACTTTTTTTTAAATATAGTTAATACTGATATTAATAGCATTCAAATCCTTATAAGCGATTTCTACTTAAAAATATTCATTTTTCATTATCTTTGTCACGGGGTTGGATAGAAAGTGACTAGCAATATCAATAATTATTCTACCAGTCTGTCTTTGGCAGCATTTGTATCAATAACGGAAGTGTATTGGCCTCTTGACATAGTTAATATAGCTTGGTTGATGGTATGGAAACATTTTAGTATGAATGTGGTGAACTTCCAAATGTTTGTAATGAGAGGCTGTTAACAGACAACCAGATACACGTTATGAACGGTAGGCTGCGTATTTTTTTTTATGACACCTATTGATTGTAGTGAACTGAGGTTTTAAACCATTCTAATTTGGCGATATCATTATACTTAGACTTGATAACATACATACACAATCAAGAGGGTCGTTGCTTCCGGAAGGAATAGCTGTTCCTGATTATCGAATCTAGAAATTTTCTCTTTGTAAGCCATATGGTGTCCTCAATATGATGTTATTTGTTGAATGATATATTTTTTCTACAATCCTGACTTTTATTTAAACAATGGAATGAGCATGATGTGAAAGTGTTAATTGAGACAGTTATTTTTATGAGTTCATCAATATTATATCGGTGGTCAGTCATCTTTTTGTTTAGTCTTTGTCGTGTTTCACCAACATAGATCAGTCCACAAAGAGTACTTTCAATATCGTACACAATATTAGAGGCAGTACAATTCAGATCCTATTGATGTCCTACGTGTATTCAGACATAAGGTTGTCAAATAAATTTGAACACAGGTATATCAGTAATGATGTATCACAGGTTTTATCGTGTTTACGTTTATATTTAGAAAAAAAACAATGTTGAAATCTAGGATATCTTAAAGTTGAACAGTGTAGGCTAGAATATAAACAAACATGTTTGATTTTTTGTAATACAACGAGGAGGTTTGTTTTACACAATTATTATTTATCAATTTTTTATGTTTTGTAAATGCAGTATCGTTAAAGGAATACTGCGTACCATTTTTCTGGAGAAATTCTATTTTTTTTTATTGCAGTTCAAATTTAACCATGATATTCAATAGCTTACAAATTTTCACAGTTTTTGAGCAGTTAAGAACCATCATAAGGAAACCCGTCACATGAATATAGAAATAAGGTGAAAACCAAAGGACATGAACAATTACATGTAACCGTATGGCTTTAACAATGAGTCAAACCGATACTGATATAGTAAGTTTCAGGCAAACCCTTCGCATAGACCAAAGAACAAAGTTTTTTCATTTTAATTGTTTTACATTTGTCATTTCGGGGCCTTTTAAGCTGACTATGCAGTATGGGCTTTTCTCATTGTTGAAGGACGTACGATGACCTATAGTTGTTAATTTCTGTGTCTTTGGTCTCATGTGGAGAGTTGTCTTATTGACAATCATACCACATCTTCTTATTTTTATATTGTCAAAAATTACGGGTAAGCGTAAGACTTCAAGATTAAATAAATTCGATATTGCAAAGTAAGCTTTAAAAGGCCATGCGATCAAAAAGAGTGAAATAATTCAATAGTGACAACCAACGGCATGATTACTAGAACAATAAAAGAAAAATACTTATGACGGACAACAAAAAAAAAACAACAGTTTGTTTCATACCAGAAAAGGGAAAACCCGAGACAAGTAAAACATTCTTTATCTTTTGAATGGCAACTTTCTGTAGAAAAAACACGACAAACAAACACAACAAAAAACGTTTTCAACATAAAAAAATCCAGCATGTTGAGGATATCATTTTGCTTGAATAAGAGCTTGTTTGTACGAAATATGGTTTCTATAAATAAACAGAATTAATTTTGTTCATTCTGATTCACCCACGTAGCTTTAATATAATAAAATCATATTCTCGTTCATACAACTACATCATTTTCTTCAAAACCTATGTTCTAAATGAAGTAGTAAATTCTTTTTTATGCCATCATAAGGAGAAATGACAACATATCAACTGAATATAAAACATTCCGTGGAATGTGGGGGCCATTTGAATAATCTAATCATTACTTTCAAGAGCAGAGTTCTTCGTTATATTACTTTGACAAATTACTACATTATTTAAAAGAAATAAAATTAATCAGCAGATATGAAGAAAACCTTAAGACGACTAAAACATTAAAATGTTACACAAAGGAGCAATAACGTTAAAGTGACCTCTCCATGTTGGGAAGATTAAGCCTGTTTCTGATGTTCGAACTAAAACACGTCTGTTTTAATGTATAATTGCAGTTTAAAGAAACGTTAGTCGAGAACAGTTTTATTTGGAGAATTTTCATAGACCATACATAAATAGGATTATTTTATCATAAAACTCCAACGCTAATGGTGTTTATTATCGTAGATTAAATCGCATGTGGTGAGATCGACTTTTACATCAATGTCTTTATATACTGTCTGTAAAAATGACCAACCAGTTGACAATTTAACACGGCAGATTAAGAAACAACAAAATATAAGAAAATATTCCAAAAAATAATTATCAAAATAATTTTTAACAACAAAGAATTTCGTTTACTTTTCAATTATTATAAATTCAGTAAAAGCCAACTAGTAGTTATTGCATCGTGTTCGTAATAAGGTGTTTTACATGTTAATACACACGATTATTTCGAACCCATACACAGTGCTTAAAATTTGACTGATGATTTTCAATTTTTGTATCTCCTTACTTTTTTCTTCAACTTCATTTTTTGTTGGATACGATTTTGGCCTGTGTTTTCCGTTTTAAGATAGTAGTATCTATATACCTTATTTTACTTTCATCTAATTTAACAAGTGCCTTCCGTAACGGGTGCAATAAAACAACTTTTAATTTTCTAAAAATATATCCGCCTCGCTTGAGCTGACAACGAATATACGATGGAAAAAAACAAGACTTCAGGATATTTTTGATGGGACAAATATGTTTAACTCTAATTCTTTTTTTCAAATGTCTACATATAAATTTTTCAAGGAATTCTGCTCAACATAGATACAAAATTTTTTTTTTAAAAAAGCCATAAAATATTATTTAAAAAAGGAAAATACAACCAATGAGCCGATTTAAAACCAACTTAAAACAGATAGCACCGCATACAGAATTTTTGCTTATCAGCCTTTTTAGAAGAAAAAGGAGAACCGAAAAAAAAACCATGAACAAAGGTAAAAAACAACTGCCATATTCCTGACTAGGTACAGGCATTTTCTGAAGAAAATGGTGGATTAAACCTGTTTTATAGCTAGCGAAACCTCCCACTTGTTTGATAGTTGTTTATAGTTCCGTTTTATTTACAAAAATTGGGTGAGCAACCCAAACAGACATGATAGGTTAATGTGACAATAATTGGGTTCCAGCAGCCAAAACTGTGTAAATATATCACAGATTTACTACACAACTGACTACAAATTTCAAACAAACATACAAATTAATCTAACAAGACGCAAACAAAAACGGTGTAGTAGATAGTAAATTTTGAATTTGACAATGACGTCAACAAAAATGTTTATGATATGGGCAGAGGAATTGAAGAAAGGCTACCATAACCACCTTCTTGAAATGAATTGCGTATCTCGATCCTTATGATGTACATAACATATAAACTATATTCTAAATACTACTTAAACCACCAACAAAGAGTGCAATAATTTTATTTTTCATTTTAAAGATTCCATGTACAGTACGGTATCTGGGGATACCCTGTAAAAACACGAAATTTAGAAAATTGTGACCAACCACAATCACGATTGTAAAATTTATGATTTTCCTATTATGTGCAAATACATTTATTTAGCCGTGTGTTATTCCGTTTACTTGAACTCGAAAACTAAAAGCCTTCTTGAAACTAGATACCCTAATTATAAGGTTATGTGTCGACTTACATATTTATTTTTTTAAATGATTGCATTTTTGCTTTACCTAGGTGCACAGTTTTATTAAAAGAAGTTTAATTATTTTGACAGATATATTTATTTTTCCCGCATTTTGATAATGCAAAGGTCGGTTTCACAGATTTAGAAGTTGAATTGTACATAATTGCAATCACGATCTGATACCAGGATTAAAATTGTTAACCAGTCGCGTGATAAAATAAAAGACTCGAATAAAAAAAAGTTAAATAGGCCAAATAAAGCTCGAAGATGAAGAGCATTAATTACCTGCAATTCCGAAGGGTTTTGCCAAATACAGCTAAGATTATCTATTTCTTGGTTAAAAAATCCCAGATCTTACACAATCCGATTGCAAGGTCGTAACTTAATCTTTGACAATCATATTTCTCGATATTTACCAAATTATTTTCTGAAAATAGTTGGTTTATCTGGTTCTGTGTTATTTTATTTTGTACTGTATTTGATACCTGATCTGACATAATCCGATCACAGTTACTTAATATTTGACAATAATTTTTCTCGATATAACGAATGTACTAGCTATTTGACAAATTACTTTCCAAAAAGTTGTTCTTTTCTGGTTCTGGCTTGTTTTATCTTGTGAATTGTAAATTTTGTATATATTTTCAATGCAGAATAAGTCAGATCAGAAGCAACATTATGAGCTAATGCCAGCAGTATAAGGTATTTAGTATTTCAATGTTTTTCAAATTAATATATGGTTGAAGGTTCCTGTTAGATATTTCATTTTGGTTCACTGACTTTTCTAATTGTCTTTCAATTATAATTTTTCGTTTTAAATTGAGGTGTTCCCGTTTGCTATTTGTATGACTAATACATGGATATAAATTAGCATTACTAGATCTACTACAGTACTTTCTTTCTGAAAAGTTTGATGTTTGTGCACAGGGCACGAGGAAATTTTGGCAGTTTGTACGGATGTTGTTTTATGGTACTATATAAAGTTTGGAATTCAAATCAATCAGTATCGGATGTGCTCGCAATTACGACGATTCGGAGTTAGTTGCATCAGTATTTATACAATTGCTGCTCCGTTTATGATGTCCGATACAGGTTCTGACCATGATGATTTGAGAAAGTCTACTAGCGAGGAGAATACATCCAGTACTGAATTATCTACTGATGCAATACAAGGCAGTCGCAGAACAGGTCCAGGAAAGGCGTCTACTGTTATTAACCATGAAATTTCGACAGGTTCTGTACATTCAATGGAAGTCAGTCAGAAACAGTCACCATAGCCGCGAAAGGAACATGCAAAGTCACAGTAAAAAACAAATTTCAGAAGACACTACAACAAATGGAGTTGAGTATAATTTTGACTTTATTAACAATTGAATAAGTTAAATTTTATTTTTGGAGATATATCAAAAGTTCGAAAAGGTGACCCATATAATTTGATTTTTCTATACATGAAACAATATATATACAACAGTAGATGTTTTTCAAAAGATCTTTCACTCAGTGCCATTAAAGAAAAGCTAAAATATATGTACAATTTAGAAAAATAATGGCAGTCAAAAATAAGAGACAAAAGCACTTTGATACCATGTGGAATGCTTTTAAAGAATTATTTTTATAATTCAATTTGTCATTTATTATTTACAGATATAATTATTGTCAAAACTACCATAATATATATTATTGTATCTAATAGCACAACTTGTTATGTACTGAAAATCTTACAGGATATTTTAACCTCTTCCTTTTTCATAAATACTTTAGCCTTCTCATGTGCCACACAGTGGTACATAAACATTTAACTCAAATTATCTTTTCTTCCGTATTTATGTTCTCTTTTCATACAAATATAAAACTGAATTTTCAACAATGTTTATTGTCATAAATAAATATATATTCAAATGTATTGCTAATATTACTGTATGTATGTTTGATGTGTTGTATTTGTTGTAATTCTTGAAAATAATAAAAATAAAAAAAAAAAACAATTATGAAATTAACCCACCATTTTTTCTTAAAATGTCCTGTACCAAGTCAGGAATATGGCAGTTGTTATCAAATAGTCCGTTTCTATGTATGTTGACGTTTGTTTTTGTAGTAGTTCAGTGTTTCTGTTGTAGCGTTGTTTTCCTCTAATAGTTGATGTGTTTCCCTCGGTTTTGGTTTGTGACCCGGAATTGTTTCAGTTAAATCAATTTATTACTATTGAACAGCGGTATACTACTGTTGCCTTTATGAAATTAAGTCTGGAGATCAAGTTATGAACATTAAAGGAAATTTTATAAAAACGTGTTTTACAGGCAAACTTTTTTAAGCAAAAGAATCATTTTCATTTTATCGACTATCTGACACACACACAAAAAAATATAAGTTGAAATATATCATGACTTATTGGTATGTGATCATTATTGACTAAAACATGTGTTTTTTCCCCCTTTTGAATGATTCGCATAGGGTTATGTGTCGCCTTTTGTGTTTTCTTTTAAAAATGCTGCTTTTTGCTTTACCTAAGTGCACATTATTATTAAATGTTGAACTATTTTGACAGACATATTTCTTTTTTCGGATTATTTCCGCCCTTTTGGTAATACAACGGTACTTTTCACAGATTAAGAAGATGAATTGTATTTAACTGCATTCACGATCTGATACCAAATGTTTCATAATCCGATCGCAAGCCGTTACTTAATCTTTCGCGATCATATTTCTCGATATACCGAATGTCAATCGTGTACTGGCTATTTGACAAACTACTTTTATTAATAGTAGTTTTATCTGGTTCTTGCTTGTAACTTGTATAATGTAATATTGGTCTATATTGTCAATTGTAACTGGTTATGGCTTGTTTTGTCCTGTATGCTGTGAATTTTGTCCATATTGTCAATGCCAAATAAGTCCGACCAGAAGCAACATTATAAGCCGTGGCCAGCATTGTAAGGTATATATGATTTCAATGATTTCAAATTGATATATAGTTCAAAATTTTCCAGTTAAATATTTCATTTTATTTCACTGACTTTTCTAATCGTATTTCATACTTTATATTTTCTTATTTACCTATAATTAACTTTCAATGTTGTCTCTTCAACTTTCTTTGGCCTTTTTTAGTTTTTTGATTCGAGCGTCACTGATGAGTCTTTTGTAGACGAAACGCGCGTCTGGCGTACACAATTCTAACCCTGATATCTATGATGAGTTTATTGTATAATATTTTATTGAGTCGTATAATCAATTTACTTTATTTTTTGTCAAATACTATTCATTGTGGTTATTTATATATTTCAGATCTGTCATTGAGTTCTATATTACATTGAAAAAAAAGATATGGTTTTTCTATGTTGCTCTAAAGTTGTAATTTTTTACAAATTTGAACAAGGTGTCTTTCATTTCCATTATCATTGTCGTATTTGCATGACTAAATTCTATTGTCTTATACATAACACAGATTCAAATTGCACAGTCGCGGTAATATGGTCAACCTTTAGCCCCAAACTTATTGCAAATTTAAAGGTAACATGAAAGCAGAATCTAGCATAACCGATTATGCTCATTTAAAGTCTGAAGTCAAAGGTATCTAATGGTATGTGGAGACATTTTTGCGAGTAAAACATCAAGCTGGCTTATTTTTGTAGATAACCTTAATTCCCCTTGGTGAAAGGACGTAGATCTAAAAATAATCCTGTACTTGTAAAAAAAGTCTGTCCTAATTATTATTTGCAACTAACAACTTGCAAATAACATACCCATCAAAAGATGTTACTTTTTCTACGTAAAAAAGTTCGTACCAAACTAAACCGCAGTAGTTCTTTCTCCATTGTTTTGATCAGGAAAATGAAATCATGCGATAAGTTAACGTCTAGGTATATGTGTGTTTGTGTTTCGTTGTGTTGCTGTCTCATTGACATTTATCCCAAAATAGGAAAACTTTAAATATGCCATAAGTTGACGTCTAGATACCTTTTTGTATGTTTGCGTTGTGTTTCTGTCTAATTGACTTTTATCCCACATCACCTTAATATATCTACATGTCATATGTTATATAAAAAGAGTATTATATATATATATATAACGTTATTGTAATCAAACAAAATATGTCAGCCAAATATGAGCCTCTGTTATATTAGTGTTTTACCCTCTCACGTTCTATATTATTTTGCTTTTCAAACTTGTGATCGCGATCGTCTATAATATAGTTTATTCCAGAACAAAGTACAATTCTCAGGGAATTTTGTATATTTTTTTTATCTGAAATGCAGCACACACAGGTTAGAAATTAATTATAGTCATTGCTGATTAATATTGTTTCCTCGGGGCTGGATTCAAACTCAAGCTATTAAGATATTATTGCCAACAATGTCTGTCCTGTGTCCAGAACCTAGGACCACTGGACCAATTAAAAGTGTTCATTACAGACATGTGTACACGGTTCACGTTATCATAATATTTTTTTCAAAGCTTATTGACGTGAATAGGAGTTACTGACTTAAACCAGCTAGGACTGTCACTTTACACGTATAATTCAATAATTTAATGATAGTGATACGAGTAATATAAAACGTGCAATTGTATATTTTAGGTAGAGACAATGTTAAAAAACACCTTTCACCTGATGAAAGCAGCTGTTTGTATTATCCTTTAAATTTACATGCGATGTCATGATGATAACAATACTGTTTTGATTTTACGACATAAAAGGGTCCAACTCCATAAGAAAGAAAAACATATTTGATGTTTTGGAGTTCCTAAGATCATATTTTTCATGCCGCATTTTATAAAATGAGGAAGAATTATTTGAAAATATGACGAAGAGGAGGAGAAACAAGGTTTTGAAATAAAAATGGCGCTTGGACATCCTTAGTTTTATTGTATTACTAACGTTTAGCACTACCAATTTATTGTTAATGGACTTATAGTAAATGAGCAATTGCTGTGCAAGTTTTATTTGATGCAAAGTCATGATGATAACAATATTGTTTTGATTTTACGACATAAAAGGGTCCAACTCCATAAGAAAAAAATTGCTTTGATGCTCCCAACATGGTATGTATATTTTGCTTTCCAATCTTTTATTGGTAATTGGTAAAATATCATTCAAAAATGTATATATCATGTATTATATATAAATAATGTTATTGTAATCAAACAAACTCTGTTGGCTGAAGATGAGCCTCTGTCGTGTTTAGCACCTCTTAGTGTTTTACACTGTAACGTTCTATATTATTTTGCTTGTTTTCGCGATCGTCAATGATGAATGTTAATCTAGAAAATGTACAATGTGCAGATAATTTGGTATAAATTTTTTTCATCTTGAATTCAGCACAACTTTGTTAGAAATAATTTTAGATATTATTGACAACAACGTCTGTCCTGTGTGTTTGTGTTTCATTGTGTTGCTGTCTCATTGACATTTATCCCAAAATAGGAAAACTTTAAATATGCCATAAGTTGACGTCTAGATACCTTTTTGTATGTTTGCGTTGTGTTTCTGTCTCATTGACTTTTATCCCACATCACCTTAATATATCTACATGTCATAAATTATATCAAAAGAGTATTATATATATAACGTTATTGTAATCAAACAAAATATGTCCGCCAAATATGAGCCTCTGTTATATTAGTGTTTTACCCTCTCACGTTCTATATTATTTTGCTTTTCAAACTTGTGATCGCGATCGTCTATAATGAAGTTTATTCCAGAACAATGTACAATTCTCAGGGAATTTTGTATATTTTTTTTTATCTTAAATGCAGTACACCCAGGTTAAAAATGAATTATAGTCATTGCTGATTAATATTGTTTCCTCGGCTGGATTCAAACTCAAATTTACGATATTATTGCCAACAATGTCTGTCCTGTGTCCAGGACCTAGGACCACTGGACCAATTAAAAGTGTTCATTACAGACATGTGTACACGGTTCACGTTATCATAATATTTTTTTCAAAGCTTATTGACGTGAATAGGAGTTACTGACTTAAACCAGCTAGTACTGTCACTTTACACGTATAATTCAATAATTTAATGATAGTGATACGAGTAATATAAAACGTGCAATTGTATATTTTAGGTAGAGACAATGTTAAAAAACACCTTTCACGTGATGAAAGCACCTGTTTGTATTATCCTTTAAATTTACATGCGATGAAAGATTAAAGATTACAGTTAAAAGCTTTTAATGCCTTTGAGTCCTTTCTTAATTCTTAAATAAAATGGTCTCCGGAAGATAATTTTCCCATATGCAATCATACCACATCTCCTCATTTTATATATTATGTCCTTGATATAAGCACAAATGTTTATGATTGTATTTTCCTTTGTAAGGGATACCTTTTACAGTTTGCAAAGCATTGTTGAATCACGTTTTGGACGATTTAACACCTCAATGCATAGGACAAAAACATATTCGATGTTTTGGAGTTTCTAAGATCATAGTTTTCATGCCGCATTTTATAAAATGAGGAAGAATTGTTTGAAAATATGACGAAGAGGAGGAGAAACAAGGTTTTCAAATGAAAATGGCGCTTGGACATCCTTAGTTTTATTGTATTACTAACGTTTAGCACTACCAATTTATTGTTAATGGACTTATAGTAAATGAGCTATTGCTGTGCAAGTTTTATTTGATGCAAAGTCATGATGATAACAATATTGTTTTGATTTTACGACATAAAAGGGTCCAACTCCATAAGAAAAAATTGCTTTGATGCTCCCAACATGGTATGTATATTTTGCTTTCCAATCTTTTATTGGTAATTGGTAAAATATCATTCAAAACTGTATATATCATGTATTATATATAAATAATGTTATTTTAATCAAACAAACTCTGTTGGCTGAAGATGAGCCTCTGTCGTGTTTAGCACCTCTTAGTGTTTTACACTGTAACGTTCTATATTATTTTGCTTGTGTTCGCGATCGTCAATGATGAATGTTATTCTAGAAAATGTACAATGTGCAGATAATTTGGTATATATATTTTTTTTCATCTTGAATTCAGCACAACTATGTTCGAAATAATTTTAGATATTATCGACAAAAACGTCTGTCCTGTGTCCAGAACCTAGGACCACTGGATCAAATATGAGAGTTCATTACAGACATGTGAACATGGTTCACGTTTTCATAATATTTTTTCAATGCTTATTGACGTTAATAGGAATTTCAGCCTTAAACCAGCTTTGACTGTTACTTTACAAGTACATTGTATAATTCATGATAATAATACGAGTAATACAGCCACGTAAAATTGTATGGTTTATGTAGGAAGTGTAAAATCACACCCTTCACGTAATGAAAACAACTGTTTGTATTATCCTTTACAGTAACATGCCATGACAGATTAAACTTAATACTTAGATGCTTTGAAATGATTTAGTCCTATCTTATTTCTGAAATTAACTTATTACTTGTATATGGATAACTTTCTCACTTGCAATCATACTACAACTCCATATTTTATATATGTATGTGATATAAGCCTTAAATTTTATGGTTGTATTTTCCTTAGCAGCATACCTGCCAACCTCTAAAACCTTCAAAGAGGGAGATCTATGACAGCTGAGGGGGAGATTTTGCGCGAACGATATTTTCAAGTTAAATATATGACCTGTTTACGTATTCATCTACAAAACACCAATAAGAGTTAATAAATATACTTTATTTCTTCAGTTGATGGTTATAATCTATACAAAGTGTTTTTTTAGCCTTTTTCAATACCTCTGAGTCTCATAACTCATAACATTCCATATTTTGATTTTGTTGTGAGTCTCACTCTTAGCATGCTTTCAAACATCGTATAGACCACCAGAAGAAATCGAAAAGTTGATTGAACATGATGTGTCTAGACAAAGACCTCTATCTTGTTGGAGTTGACATAGCAGAACTGAATTTCGATTACTTATATATCGAACATAAAACTACTGACCAAAGTTTTCAAATGATCGCCGATTTTTTATTTATTTCTATTGAAAGTAATGAAAAAGCCAGAGAATTACGAAAGCGTGTTATTCCTAACCCGAATAATCCAGTCGTTATTACCGGATCACCAAGTGATCCGGTCTGATTAGTCAAAGGCTGGACGTCTGGAATGTGGTAAATCTGTTAACGGTATCTCATTGGTTATAAATAACATTAAATAGCTTCTTCTCGGCTGCTTCCGGGCTTCTGGGGGAAGTGAAGGATATCTTAACGTCTGATTGGGTACAAAGGAGTTGTATGCATTATATGTCAACGCGTCCGTAAGTGGGGTCGGATAAACATCATGATAGTAGGTCATCGGTACAAATTATAATGAAGTGTTCATTTGCTATTATAATAAGCCAATGTTAGTTCAAGAAGCCCTCTCAATTTGAAAGAATAATATCATTCTGTGATAATGAAATTAATGTTATCTTGAAATTCTGTTGCAATTTTGGTACGAAGGTGTATATTTATGTATAATAAATGTTCTTTAAAAAAACCAATAATACATATAATCTACACTTTATAGTGCGTATTGAAACATATTATTTATTATATTTCTTCATAAACTATGATTTTAAATAGTAAATACATGGTGTAAACAAAACAGACGATTGATAAACAGCTGATTAATCATTAGAAGAATAGAAAACAAACAAACAAGGTGAGCAATATGGTTTCGTGTGTGCAAGGACATTTTGCACATTTTATAGAAACTACATATAATCTACTATACAGTTATGAACACTAAGGTCCTACCGACACTCTGTGCTTTTGACATGACACAAGGTCTTGCTTTTCTAGAGTGTTTATGTATTTTTTTACTTAATTTGTGATATGTACAAAAAGATGTAGTATGATTGCCAATGAGACAACTCGTCACAAGAAACCAAATGACACAGCAATTAACAACTATAGGCTACCGTACGACCTTCAACAATGAGTAAAGCCCATACCGAATAGTCATATATAAGAGGCCACAAATGACGAATGTAAAACAACTATAACGATAAAACTTACGGCCTAACTAATGTACAAAAAAAAAAATGAACGAAAGCACAGCAACAAACGATAACCATTGAATTACAGGCTCCTTACTTAGGACAGTCACATCCATACATAATGTGGCGGGGTTAAACATGTTAACGGGCCCTCTTACCTGGGACAGTGGTGTAACAGTACGAAATAATTGATTAATATTCTAGACTGAATAATTATTCTGTATTTATTAGTTGTAGTTGTTTTTAAGATAGTGTTCAGTAGCTGTGAATACTCTAAGATCGGTACATGGAGTTTATTTGGTAGTACTAGTAATTGCTGTTTTTGTGCTTCGTTTTAGTCGGACGAGTCAATCCCTTTCTTACTGTTTTAACTGTGAGTATAGACATGATCATTTGATAAACATACTTCTATGATCTCTATTGCTTTTAACTTGGACATTTATAAAACTTGAACTATGTAGCAAAGAGATGCATGCGTAAAAAAAGTTCGCGACATAAATTGGCTAAAATATCAGATAAGGATTTAGCCTCAAGCTATAATACTTACAAGCTATAATAAATACGACGAAGATCTAGCCTCAAGCTATAATACTTATGATGATGATGATGATGATGATACTGATGTATGTCTTATATCCAGCGACAAATATTACATATATATTAAGGATGATGAAATGATAATGATAAATGAATATACCTTTTTGTACATGACCAACACTTAAGAGTCACATTTTTATATGCTAGGTAACAAATTAGCGTACCCAATACAAACACACACTGGGGGTCCCAACAAAATAATTGAACCCGTAATTGAGGCTAGCCTGCTACCAGTCAATCCCATATTTAATAAAAACCTGTTAATATATAATGCTTTATGTGCATATCTTATTATTCACGCAACACCTGTTTTGTTTTGATAACACTTTTTGTTGCATAATTTGTTTGATTATTCTCCTTGATTCTTTGTTTCAAAAAGCTTAGTTTTTATTGTAAAATGGTGTTTCACAGCTTCCATTATCCTTGTGACTTGCTATTGTATTAATATCCAGTAGGCATGCAATTATTATTCTAAATAGTATAAAATATGTTTTAACAAGTAAAGATTACCCCGTTTTGATCCAGACTTCCTTACCACTAGTATCTAAGATACATACACTGACAAAATATTGTACCCGCACTCATATTACAATCACCCTGTCTGTCCGTCCGCCAGTCTGTCCGTTTAACAAATATTTTCAATTTCTTTTCAAAAGCATTAGTATGCTTAGCATGCATTCTTTTTTCGATTTATTCCATTTCATCCGACATGTATATATATGGATCCGTGTCGAGCGTCCAACGATCAAACAGAGTCCAAATGGCGTGAATAACGACTACAGTGGCTTCTGCTGTCGTCAACAATAAGCAAAATCTCATACCGTATTATAATTATCAGATAATAGTATATGAGGCATTGACTTTGAAAAATATAAACAGTTCAAACGAAAATAAAACATCTTTACAAGAGTAAAATTAACCCAAAAATGACAGAAAGTAAAAAAACGACATCCACTGAATTGAAAGCTCCTGACTTGGGAAAGCCAATATAGAATTTGGCCTGATTAGACGCGTTTACCAGCGTTCAACACTCTGGTGTAACAGCACGACATAAAAAATAAAACCGGTAAAATTCAGTTGGAAATAGCTCAACTAATCAATATTGAATTAATCCCAAAACAATTACATTTTTATGATGAAAGACACAGAGTACCGATCTTAAAGTACCCCAGTTACTGAAAGCTGATTCTTATGTTCATGTTGAATTACCTGAGTTAAAAAAAATAAGGAGATATGATATGATTGCCAATATTAAATGAAGTGGATGTAAGCAATGATAGGCAACCGTACGGCCTTCATAAATGAGAAAAATCCATACCGTATAGTCGACTATAAAAGGAACCAACTTGAAAAATATGAAACAATTCAATTGAGAAAACTACCGGCATGATTTAAAACAAAACAATTTACGAAAAACAAATATAACAGATATGAACCAACGACAACAAGTGAACCACAGGCTCCTGACATGAGACAGGCACATAAAGAATGAGTGCTCAACCCCTCCCCCTAAGCCTGGGACAGTGGTGCAACAGCACGACATAAGAACAACCTGGAAAACCCTTCCTTCAGAGAGCTTGGTTTACACATATATACATATTTAAAGTAATTATGAATATAAAATTTGTTTTCAGCCGTGTATCACCTTCACTGGTGATCCTATGCATGGATATGTCGTAGAGTTTAACTTTATATATAAATATATATCTCTAAGGCGAGACAACAATTGAAACTAAAAAAATGTTTGCTTACCTCAATCAATATGTTATAGTTTAAGAATCCACTTCTAATTGGACTAGTAAGAGTTGTCTTAATCCAAAAACAACTATGACAATATCAAGCCTTACTAATTAAAAGTACATTTTAAAAAGAAAATTACTGTAAAGACTGAAGTGGCATTGTAGTTGTCTTAAAAATGTAACAAGTATATAAATTGGCATTCTCGTCCACTTTAAATCAGAGATACTTGGGGACAGGACATTTTTTTCGCCAATTACTATGTACTATAAATTGATTGTTTACTATCCACAGCGGTCAATGTTTACATGCAGATTAGTCATCTATTGCTAATCAAGTACACCTTCCAAATTACAATCTATATAACGAATTGGTGTACAAATTTATTTACATATATCATTTTAAATTACAAAATTCTTTTTTTTAATGTTTTGACTTTCATTTGAAAGAAAAGTGTGTGTCAACAATTAAAATTTAAAGAAGTACAAGACCTCAGACTGTGTTATTTTTTTTTAAATATACACATTCCTTTGTCGAACGTTTTCTCTGGGGAAAAAATCGGAGATTGTAAATAAACAAGATTAACTGCAGAAGAAGAGAACGTTTGAAATGATGCTTAATAAAGTATGATGCAATCCCAGTTATCAATTTTAACAGAGACAAATTCTGACTAACACTTTGAATTCCATATTTTTGAAATTGCTAGAAAAATCTCTGTCTAATAATAAATACCCACGGAAATTAAATATTATAAAACATTAAGAGACGAAAGGAAAAATGGACACCAATCTGATAACGACAAATAAAAGCATGTGAAATATTAAATAATAAAAGGTAAAGTATATCGAAAAACAAAATAATGGTCAAAACCATGAAAGACAACTCAAATCAATCGTATGATAGGTAAAGATACGTGTATATACGTGGTCTTATGACAGTGAAGTTTTGGCGGGAATCTCAATAATCACGTGATATATAAAAATCATGATTTCTTTGTTTTTTATCATCTTAGAAATACTTGATATTGATAAAATTTATCACGAATGGGTTTAATAGTTTAGGAATTCTTAGTTAAAATTTGAGTTACGTATTTAACAAAATTAATAGGTTAGCAATAACCGGTCCCGTTACGTGCGTACGTCGAGTTAGGTACGTATGTCATTTTATTGGAAATCTCTATTATGACGTAATGTCCGTGTACACGTAATATTTCATGTTTATACTCGTATTATGTGTTTTGTCTGCTTCTTGCCATTTAAAAATTTCCTACATTTTACTGCTTGATTGTTCAAATATACCCCAATTAACACATGTCAGACTGTCTCTCAGCTATGGGGTATGTACGGGAAAGTATAGTGTAAATAGGTCTATGTCTACGAGTATTAACTTATATAACTTACAATAGCACTAGCTTGATCCGACATAAACTTCCCGTAGTCTTATATACAGTCAGGGTATTAACACCTTAGTGTCTCCTTCAAAATGTTTTTCATTGTTTACAGTCGTTTTTGTATATTGTTTTTATATGATTGATATTTGACGAAATTGATTTCTAAATATATAACAAGTCTAACAATAAAGAATATCCAAGTCATATAAAACACTCCCACATGCTAGGCTTTCAAAAGAAAAGACAAACATTTTCATTATATATTTTGCATTTATATTTTCAATTGTTTTTTATTTTTTGTTTTTTGTATTTTGTTTTTAGTTTAATAAAAGTCCATTATTAAAAAAAGCAGCTATTTCGGTATTCATTTTTTAATGCTAAATAAAAAATATGCGATAAGTTGACGTCTAAATATCTTTTAGATATTTCAGTTCGTTTGTAACCTGCTCACTGACGTATACTTCATTCGGCAAATCTAACAGTCTTATGTATGGTAGCGGAAATTGCCGAGGTTTGCCGATTGACCTATACCTCATAACTCTTTTTTTCAATACATATTTAATAAGTGTATAGCAACATCATATTTCACAAAGAACATTACCAATAGCTAGCCTGCAATAATCTATAAAATATCATATTGAACTAGTGCAAATAAAGCTGCAAATTAGTGATACTTTCAGTGACAAACATATGTTATGCCTGTTCCAAGTCAGGAGCCTGTAATTCAGTGGTTGTCGTTTGTTGCTGTATATTATATTTGTTTTCCGTTCTTTTATTTTGTACATAAATCAGGTCGTTTGTTTTCTCGTTTGAATTGTTTTACATTTGTCATTTCGGGGCCTTTTATAGCTGACTATGCGGTATGGGTTTTACTGATTGTTGAAGGTCGTACGGTGACCTATAGTTGTTAATTTCTGTGTCATTTGGTCCCTCGTGGACGACGCGGGATGTTTGCGCTTTTTGATAGGATATTTGCGCTTTTTTAATGTACATTTGCGCTTTTTAAAATAGGACATTTGCGCTTTTTCAATAGGACATTTGCGCTTTTTAAAGTAGGACATTTGCGCTTTATCACAAAAAATATAGTATATGTTTCTGGGTAAACGTTTGATCTTTATCAACATAACACATGAGTTATCATGGTAAACAAGTTCATCTAATATAAAAAACACAAAACATTCATATATTTATATAAAGCTAAAATAATCAACCTTTGCCCATCATGATTATGTCATGTCAGATGAAAACGACACCACTTCAAGAGGGTTGATGCAAATAAATTCATTACTCTTTTTAAAAGTCGACATGTACAGCAGGTGGTTTAAAAATGAAAGTTCGGTCTTCACAAATTGATGTGTTTTATTCATCGTTGAAGGCCGTCTCTTGTGGAGAGTTGTCTCATTGGCAATCGTACCGCATCTTCTAATTTTTATATTAGATAAACTATGATGGTACAATTCTTCGGACTATTGCAATAGAATGGACACAAGAGGAATATACTTTTTTTTCAATTTTAAATCCACGAGTTATAAAGCTACTTGAAGAATTTAGGCCAAATTTCAATATTCCGTCCGTAAAAGTTTCGTTTTCTCTATCGTTACCCATAAACATATACTTTATTTGTTTTTATCATATGTCTTGTTTACCAGAATATTTTTTTTTCTGATTTTTCGTTTGTTCGGAAGAACTTTCAAAGAATATGTGAACATCTTTACATGACTTTGGTAAATTTTGTTAAGATTACAGGTAAACTTTCATAGGTAAAAAGCGCAAATGTCCTGTCAATTTTGTTCAGGTGAATCAAAGTTTAAAGCGCAAATGTCCATAGTGTTTGCAATGTCCTTTCGAGTTACAGGTAAAAAAGTGCAAACGTCCTGCGCCCCTTGTGGAGAGTTGTCTCATTGGCAATCATACCGCATCTTCTTATTTTTATACATGTGTTTTTATGTGTCAAGTATGTTGTACATCAAAAGGATTATTGCATGAATTTTACCCCTCGAAGAACATATATTGCAATCGTAAACTCGTGCATCATCAGTCTACTCGGGACAAAATTCATCAATATGCATGCAATAACTCTTAGACTAGAAGATTATATAAATTGTAATGGCTGCAGTTCACTCGGCCAAAGTTGATCTTAGAAGGTTAAGGTTATTTCTATACTCCATTAGTTAATATGATCTAAAACGTCTCATAATAATGATTTTCAAATTCATGGTTTCAAGCGTACCTAATGAAGTTTATATATTTCTCTAGTTCTTAACTAAAGGCTCAAAATTCATTTTAGTCATCCGTTCCTTTCTGTGGATTCAAGAAAAGAGTCTGATGACTTTACACAGAAATACACTTTATAAAAAAAAACCACACAAATGTTTGCCCACATTACGTTAAATCACTTAAGAAAGAAATTCAAATGTATGCAACATAATTATTACTAGTCTCAACTGTAAAATCTAAAATGACTAAAATGCTTGGCAAGCCTTGTGTTTAAAAACAGGCAAATTTACATGCCTTGAATAGATAACTGTCGATTGGTACAAATGTATAAAAATTCTTATCTGCAAAGAAATATACTAATTTCACCATGTATATGCCAGATGAAAAAAAATCGAAAAAGTTATATTTTAGACAGATAACGCATCCGATCTCGGTTCTTCATTGGTCGATATTCAATTAAGTTGTAAATGTCTTTTTCGTCCTTTTGTTTTGCCATTGTGGAGTGTATACAAATTAGGGTACCACGCCTAATGACTTTATGCAGAAGCATATTGTTTATGGTTAATCGAAAAAAAAAAGAATATGATTGCTTGCCAAGTTTCAAACAACTAAAATTTATTTCAGAAACAGATTTCACCATTATATATCTTGAAATGCAACATCGACAGTCGAATTTAAACTATCCACAAAATTTTTTTAAAATGCATTGAGAAGAAACATGCCGTATCGTATTTAAAATTCTTATAAAAAAACTACCATGTGACAATATCAGCTGTATAATATCTGTTGAAAGATAAAAATCTATCAATATTCCAGATAAAAAGCAATGCAAAGGGTTTTAAAACGTTCAATTTGGACAGATTAAGCATTTATTTCAATTTATTTCTTGTTTCGTGTCATCAAAAACATACAAAAAGCCTCTAGCATTTAATGCAAATCTGTAATATAAAATATGCTGATCTATACAAATACAATTTATTTTTGTTGAACCTTGAACGAACTCTCTTCTTGCAGTATTAAATGTATTGTCACAAAATAACATGTTACAAAATGGAGAGCATTTACAGGCTGACAGAATTCTTTTTCATACGTATATAATAGTCTGGTCTGGGTAATGTTTAGAAATCAACATGACATCATGATTAAAGATGGTGTTTTTCGCATCCAACATGCAGAGGGAATGTAAATTTTGAAGAAAAGTTTCTAGCTATCTAATTACCAGAACTTTCTTACTGCTAAATCAATAAATGTAAAATTGTAAAAATTATCCAACAATGTCTAACTTATCTCGCACCGATTGATTAATAGACAACAGTTGTTAAAATATTGCTGGGGGTTGTCAATAAGTGTCACTTTTAGAAGAGTACATCTTACCTTTTTTGCAAGTGTATAGATATCAAGTAAGGATAGAATACCTAGATTGCTTCTGTGATTGCTTCTGTGCTGTATCGAGTAAGGGCGGGTTCCTCTTTTGCTCCGGTTAAAAAATTAAGTATTGAGAAAGGACAGAGTACCTTTATTGCTTCTGTATAGTAGCGAGTGAAGACAGAGTACCTTTATTGCTTCTGTATAGTAGCGAGTAAGGACAGAGTACCTTTATTGCTTCTGTATAGTAGCGAGTGAAGACAGAGTACCTTTTTTGTTTCTGTATAGTAGCGAGTGAAAACAGAGTACCTTTATTGTTTCTGTAATGTAGCGAGTGAAGACAGAGTACCTTTATTGTTTCTGTATAGTAGCGAGTGAAGACAGAGTATCTTTATTGTTTCTGTATAGTAGCGAGTGAAGACAGAGTACCTTTATTGCTTCTGTATTGTAGCGAGAAAGGTCATAGTACCTTTATTGCTTCTGTATAGTATCGAGTAAGGACAGAGTACCTTTATTGCTTCTGTATAGTATCGAGTAAGGACAGAGTACCTTTATTGCTTCTGTAATGTAGCGAGTGAAGACAGAGTACCTTTATTGTTTCTGTATAGTAGCGAGTGAAGACAGAGTATCTTTATTGTTTCTGTATAGTAGCGAGTGAAGACAGAGTACCTTTATTGCTTCTGTATTGTAGCGAGAAAGGTCATAGTACCTTTATTGCTTCTGTATAGTATCGAGTAAGGACAGAGTACCTTTATTGTTTCTGTATAGTAGCGAGTGAAGACAGAGTATCTTTATTGTTTCTGTATAGTAGCGAGTGAAGACAGAGTACCTTTATTGCTTCTGTATTGTAGCGAGAAAGGTCATAGTACCTTTATTGCTTCTGTATAGTATCGAGTAAGGACAGAGAACCTTTATTGTTTCTGTATAGTATCGAGTAAGGACAGAGTACCTTTATTGCTTCTGTATAGTAGCGAGTGAAGACAGAGTACCTTTATTGTTTCTGTTTTGTAGCGAGAAAGGTCATAGTACCTCTATTGCTCTGTGTTGTATCAAGTAGTGACAGAGTATCTTTATTGCTTCTGTATAGTAGCGAGTGAAGACAGAGTATCTTTATTGCTTCTGTATAGTAGCGAGTGAAGACAGAGTACCTTTATTGCTTCTGTATAGTAGCGAGTGAAGACAGAGTACCTTTATTGCTTCTGTATAGTATCGAGTAAGGTCATAGTACCTTTATTGCTTCTGTATAGTATCGAGTAAGGACAGAGTACCTTTATTGCTTCTGTAATGTAGCGAGTGAAGACAGAGTACCTTTATTGTTTCTGTATAGTAGCGAGTGAAGACAGAGTATCTTTATTGTTTCTGTATAGAAGCGAGTGAAGACAGAGTACCTTTATTGCTTCTGTATTGTAGCGAGAAAGGTCATAGTACCTTTATTGCTTCTGTATAGTATCGAGTAAGGACAGAGTACCTTTATTGCTTCTGTATAGTAGCGAGTAAGGACAGAGAACCTTTATTGTTTCTGTATAGTATCGAGTAAGGATAGAGTACCTTTATTGCTTCTGTATAGTAGCGAGTAAGGACAGAGAACCTTTATTGTTTCTGTATAGTATCGAGTAAGGACAGAGTACCTTTATTGCTTCTGTATAGTAGCGAGTGAAGACAGAGTACCTTTATTGTTTCTGTATTGTAGCGAGAAAGGTCATAGTACCTCTATTGCTCTGTGTTGTATCAAGTAGGGACAGAGTATCTTTATTGCTTCTGTATAGTAGCGAGTGAAGACAGAGTACCTTTATTGCTTCTGTATAGTAGCGAGTGAAGACAGAGTACCTTTATTGCTTCTGTATAGTAGCGAGTGAAGACAGAGTACCTTTATTGCTTCTGTATAGTATCGAGTAAGGTCAGAGAACCTTTTTTGCTTCTGTATAGTAGCGAGTGAAGACAGAGTACCTTTATTGCTTCTGTATTGTAGCGAGAAAGGACAGATTAAATGTATTGTTTCTGTATAGTTGCGAGTAAGGACAGAGTACCTTTTTCGTTTCTGTATAGTAGCGAATAAGGACAGAGTATCTGTATTGCTTCTGTATAGTGGCGAGTAATGTCATAGTACCTCTTTTGCTTATGTGCTGTATCGAGTCAGAACAGAGTACATTTATTGCTTCTGTATAGTGGCGAGTAAGGTCATAGTACCTCTTTTGCTTATGTGCTGTATCGAGTCAGAACAGAGTAACTTTATTGCTTCTGTACAGTAGCGAGTAAGGTCAGAGAACCTTTATTGCTTCTGTATAGTTGCGAGTAAGGACAGAGTACTTTTTTTCGTTTCTCTATAGTAGCGAATAAGGACCGAGTACCTGTATTGTTTCTGTACAGTAGCGAGCAAGATCATAGTACCCCCTTTGCTTATGTGCTGTATCGAGTCAGAACAGAGTACCTTTATTGCTTCTTTGCAGTAGCGAGTAATGTCATAGAACCTCTTTTGCTTGTGTGCTGTATCGAGTCAGGACATAGTACCTTTATTGCTTCTGTACAGTAGCAAGTAAGGACAAAGTACCTCTTTTGCTTATGTGCTGTATCGAGTCAGGACAGAGTACCTTTATTGCTTCTGTATAGTAGCGAGTAAGGTCATAGTACCTCTTTTGCTTATGTGCTGTATCGAGCAAGGACAGAGTACCTTTATTGCTTCTGTACAGTAGCGAGTAAGGTCAAAGTACCTCTTTTGCTTATGTGCTGTATCGAGTCAGGACAGAGTACCTGCATTGCTTCTGTTCAGAAGCGAGTAAGGTCATAGTACCTCTTTTGCTTATGTGCTGTATCGAAATCAATAAATGTAAAATTGTAAAAATTATCCAACAATGTCTTACTTATCTCGCACCGATTGATTAATAGACAACAGTTTTTAAAATATTGCTGTATGCAGTCAGGACAGAGTACCTTTATTGCTTCTGTATAGTAGCGAGTGAAGACAGAGTACCTTTATTGCTTCTGTATAGTATCGAGTAAGGTTATATTACCTTTATTGCTTCTGTATAGTATCGAGTAAGGACAGAGTACCTTTATTGCTTCTGTAATGTAGCGAGCGAAGACAGAGTACCTTTATTGTTTCTGTATAGTAGCGAGTGAAGACAGAGTATCTTTATTGTTTCTGTATAGTAGCGAGTGAAGACAGAGTACCTTTATTGCTTCTGTATTGTAGCGAGAAAGGTCATAGTACCTTTATTGCTTCTGTATAGTATCGAGTAAGGACAGAGTACCTTTATTGCTTCTGTTTAGTAGCGAGTAAGGACAGAGAACCTTTATTGTTTCTGTATAGTATCGAGTAAGGACGGAGTACCTTTATTGCTTCTGTATAGTAGCGAGTGAAGACAGAGTACCTTTATTGTTTCTGTATTGTAGCGAGAAAGGTCATAGTACCTCTATTGCTCTGTGTTGTATCAAGTAGGGACAGAGTATCTTTATTGCTTCTGTATAGTAGCGAGTGAAGACAGAGTACCTTTATTGCTTCTGTATAGTAGCGAGTGAAGACAGAGTACCTTTATTGCTTCTGTATAGGAGCGAGTGAAGACAGAGTACCTTTATTGCTTCTGTATAGTATCGAGTAAGGTCAGAGAACCTTTTTTGCTTCTGTATAGTAGCGAGTGAAGACAGAGTACCTTTATTGCTTCTGTATTGTAGCGAGAAAGGACAGATTAAATGTATTGTTTCTGTATAGTTGCGAGTAAGGACAGAGTACCTTTTTCGTTTCTGTATAGTAGCGAATAAGGACAGAGTATCTGTATTGCTTCTGTATAGTGGCGAGTAATGTCTTAGTACCTCTTTTGCTTATGTGCTGTATCGAGTCAGAACAGAGTACATTTATTGCTTCTGTATAGTGGCGAGTAAGGTCATAGTACCTCTTTTGCTTATGTGCTGTATCGAGTCAGAACAGAGTAACTTTATTGCTTCTGTACAGTAGCGAGTAAGGTCAGAGAACCTTTATTGCTTCTGTATAGTTGCGAGTAAGGACAGAGTACTTTTTTTCGTTTCTCTATAGTAGCGAATAAGGACCGAGTACCTGTATTGTTTCTGTACAGTAGCGAGCAAGATCATAGTACCCCCTTTACTTATGTGCTGTATCGAGTCAGAACAGAGTACCTTTATTGCTTCTTTACAGTAGAGAGTAATGTCATAGAACCTCTTTTGCTTGTGTGCTGTATCGAGTCAGGACATAGTACCTTTATTGCTTCTGTACAGTAGCAAGTAAGGACAAAGTACCTCTTTTGCTTATGTGCTGTATCGAGTCAGGACAGAGTACCTTTATTGCTTCTGTATAGTAGCGAGTAAGGTCATAGTACCTCTTTTGCTTATGTGCTGTATCGAGCAAGGACAGAGTACCTTTATTGCTTCTGTACAGTAGCGAGTAAGGTCAAAGTACCTCTTTTGCTTATGTGCTGTATCGAGTCAGGACAGAGTACCTGTATTGCTTCTGTACAGAAGCGAGTAAGGTCATAGTACCTCTTTTGCTTATGTGCTGTATCGAAATCAATAAATGTAAAATTGTAAAAATTATCCATCAATGTCTTACTTATCTCGCACCGATTGATTAATAGACAACAGTTTTTAAAATATTGCTGTATGCAGTCAGGACAGCGTACCTGTATTGCTTCTGTACAGTAGCGAGTAAGGTCATAATACCTCCTTTGCTTATGTGCTGTATCGAATCAGAACATAGTACCTTTATTGCTTCTGTACAGTAGCGAGTAAGGTCATAGTACCTCCTTTGCTTATGTGCTGTATCGAGTCAGAACAGAGTACCTGTATTGCTTCTGTACAGTAGCGAGTAAGGTCATAGTACCTCTTTTGCTTATGTGCTGTATCGAGTAAGGACTGAGTACCTTTATTGTTTCTGTAAAGTATCAAGCCTTTGTACGAGAAAATATAATGTGGTGTAGATGTAATGCATCACTTGTCTAATGTAAATTTGATGTATTTATTATAATGTTAACAATGATCATGTATCTGTAAGTGTAATACTTTACTTAAAACAGTTAACTGCGGTTATTGAAATTGTGAACTAAAGGTTACTGAAATGACATACACATACTTATTGATATGTAGCAAAATTGAAACAGGTCACTGAATTACACTGGAACAGGTCACTGAATTACACTTAAACAGGTCACTGAATTACACTGAAACAGGTCACTGAATTACAACGATATACAGATACTTGACGAAACTGTATAAGCATTATACTAAATTGAAAAAAAAAACTTTACAAGAATTTGATGTCAGCTTTTAAAAGATTTGTTTTTTTTACCCACTTTTGCGGTTTAATTCGTCTTAGTTTATTTTTAGTTGATTTTACTTAGTTTATTGTAAGTTTGTTCGGATATTGTCTTGTTTACTTTCTAAACTGTCATTAATCATAAAACAGCCAAGTCATAACTACGAAGGATATCAAACCAAAACAATCGATCGTATCAAGCCAAAATAATCACCCGTAATTCCGCATAAAAAGTGTGACCTTTGCTACACCAGTTATTAAATACTCATCTACCGGAAACATCCTGACAACCATATCTGTTACAACTGCTTATCTATCATTATACTTTGGAATCTGTATTTTGACATCTAATGAACCATTTCTGGCAAGCCTCTTTTGACTTCTTCACTCCGGTAGCTCGATCCGTTCCTTTTCCATCGACAGTGCGGGACAACATGTTTAGCGATATTCATTAGAAGCCCTCATCTTGCTTAATTCCTATGTAATCAGACATACACCACTCAATCAGAAAATCAAATCGTTATAATTAAATATACTTTAGTAGCAACACGAAAATTAGCAGACTTAAATAGGAACGTCAAAACATATGCTGTGTCGCCAACAGTTCTAATTAGACCACCTTCATTTGCAATTACCTCCCTTGATTATGGCTCTCTAATGATCGATGTAATTTTTACTTTCTACAATTATGTAGATAACACCTCTATCAGTCTTCTCCATCAGTAATCAAATTTCCTTGACGCATACAGTTACATAAATAACGGAGAGTAAGGCTACAATTGTCTTAGCTATCAAGTTAAATCATACATGTACAAATTGCAATGATGAAAATTTATTTTTCTTTGTCAGTTATATAGAGAGTTTTAATATCATAATTGCTCATTTCGACCGAACGAACATCCTCAATTCAAGCATTAAATTTTACCCGTAAGTAATTATTGGACATATTTTCTGTTGAATGCAAACATTGAAATTTAAATTTTCAAATTAATTAAATGTGGAGAACAAAACTTGACAACTTAATTGAACTTCATTGAAAAAATGATTGAGTTTTATTGTAGATTTATGATACTATAGTATCTAGGAAAATTATCTTCCATTTTAATCTTTTGTCTTAAAACATGTCCAAAGCAGTAGTAATGTATTTCAGGAATGATCCGCCGTTATTTTTCGAGTTCCTCATAATTCAAAGTACGAAAAATAAAGTCTTCATTTATGAAAGTAGAACAAAAATATAAAAAAAGCGCCAGTAAAGTGAAATAATAAGAATGATAATAAAAATGATTAATACAAAATATTTTTTTATGAATGAGGACAATTTATGTCTATTTGTTTTTTGTAAAACATCCTAAACACCACTTGTTAGATAATTTCAACAACATCTGCAGATATGTAAATGAAATGCATATTCACTGTAAACAATTATTTTTTTTCTAAATATATAAAAGCAATTAATCCGCGCCAACTTACTCTTACTACACTAAACATTAATAGCTTATACCTTAATATTAGAATTTCTCATGGTACTCTTTTCATCTATTTTTATTACAAACGGAACATTTTCACCTTTTCATTTGTTATTTTTCTTAGATGGTGATTCGCTCCTACTTATGGAGTAAACATCTCTCAAGTGGATTGCTTTGTGCAGTGCATGATGTCAACGATTTCATTTTATTTTTGATGATCGTGACACTTAAATTACAATATAGATGTAGAAATCACTAATTGGTCAAATGGCAGACATTTTTATCACTGATATGTAGATTTATTGTGGAAGAATGATTCCACCTGCAAATTGATAAAAAGTGGTACTTCTCACACAGTTTTAACGTAATATCGATTATAAAGCCAACAAGTTTAGAAATTGTCATTCAAAAATTGTAATAGGAATGGAGGAAAACGTATCAAAAAAGTACAGAAAATCTATGTAATTGGTCAGTAGTCCTTTGCGGCAAATCCAGGTTTTGATAAGTTTTTAAGATTGAATTTTATTGCATTCTGCTTACATTGTGATTGATTGTTGACTTAAAACAGCCATTTAAAAATATTTCATGCATATACATGACAATTCAGTTTCAGATCACCTTGGTGTATGGTGTATATCTGTAACACTCAGTTAGTTTAGAATGTACCGGTTGTTCTCGCATTTGGAATTTTGTCTTGTAGGCATACATTCTGTCGCGTTTTTGTTTTGTTTTTCAGATGCATTTGTATGCTATTTTGAATACGAAATTCTACAAACCGAATATTATTCTAGATTTCTGTGACGTCACACATATTTGTACTAGGTATGATGATCTTTCAATCAACTTTGGGATAACTATCATTCGGAGTATGTAATTTGGGATATTCAGCAAACCTATTTAACAAACCTTTATAGTATTTTGCTATAACGTATGTCATTCTGTGACGGTATTTGTGAGGTGTTATCTGCTTATGATGTTCTTAAAAGATGGATGTCCTGATCTCCCCTTCCTCCTATATGCTACCTATCGTGTTGCTTATGCCTAGTACAAATTCGGGGATAAGTCTCATTCGGTGATGTCGCAATCGAAGGAAAGAGCCAAGGAGAATGGCTACCACAGTTGGAACATATCCGTGGTCATCTGACACAGATATTCCAAAAATTAATTGTTAATTTGTCCCCGTCCTACATATGCATGAAATAATTTTCACTGGGCGTTAAGCAAGCAAGCAACAATCAATCAATCAATCAATCAAGTATTTGTCTTCCATCTTTTAAGAACATCATAGCCAGATAACACCTCATAAATACCGTCACAGAATGACATACAGCAAAATACTATAAAGGTTTACACAATAACGGGCCACAACTAGATATTGATTAAATAACTAGGCAGGAACTAGTGTGAGAATAGGGCAAGTAATTCATTGCATTACTAATTTCGATAAATAAATTGACCGAACGAGAGAAAATGGAGAAGTACACAATAGAGAAAGGGATGGGGCATGGGAATAAAATGCGGCCATTTGAATATATCGATGATCATCAACCAACTCATGTCTTAATACATAGAGAATATCATATGGCTTTTTCAATATCACACCCGTATCAACCCGAGACACCAATATAATCCCAAGAGCTCTGCTCGAGGGATTATATTGGTTGAGGGTTGATACGGTGTGTGATATTGAAAAAGCCATATCATATACACTTTATTATATACATATACCTCACGTAGATTTTTTTTATGTGACATGACGTCATACAGATAAGGAGGTTTGAAATGACGTCATACAGATTATAGCCAATATAGGTTTGACATGACGTCATACAGATTAGGGGTTTGATAAAGCCTTTGCAACAGTGACTGCAATCGATGACGTGACGTCATACAGATTAAAGGTGTGATAAAGCCTTTGCAACCGTGCTGATATCGATATCATCACGGGTGGCTGATACAGCACGCTTGCCAATGATTATATTACACATACAATTTATCTGTATTTACTACTAAGTATATAATAATTCTTTTAATTGAATGGATTTTAAAAGCATTTTAGTCTCGAATTATTACTGTTGTTGTGTCAAATGTGTATACAGAACCATATTGGACGGAGGAGGCATTATTTGAAATAAAAATGTTCTTCTTCTTCTATTAAACTATGTAACAAATACTATTAGTCTTTGCTTTAGTGAGACGATGTCGGACTGATATAACACAGGATGCACAATGAGAATCTTTTACAAATCTTGCTACAGAATGACACGATTGGTATCATTGGGAAAAAATTACTAAAACTACTTCAAATTCTGTTAGAACTGGAAAGAAGTAATTCAATTGATTTGAGTTTTTCTTTGTTTCTTTGTTGTTCATATTTAATCACATTTATGACAAAATAAGCATACAAAAGATTTTATGTTTGATAATCTGGATATTTCCCATTATTCTGTAATTTATTTGAATTTCTCGTCGTTGATTTCGATATTTTTTTATTGTTCAACCACCTGTATCTTGAGCGTATCTGAAATTTCTTATTTGTAATTTGAAACATTAATCACAATTTGTTTCAATTTGATTTGACGGTTTTTGTACATCTATGAATATTAAATTCAATTTTCCTTAATGGGGGTGATGACTGTATTGGAATATTAGGTAATGTAGTTGATACAATCTAAGAGCCTTGAATTAGAGCAGACGTCATAATTGTTCTTTTTCAGTTTCACATTTCAGAAGCATCATAACAATCAGAACCAATGTTAACATCAGAAAGATAAATGGATAAAGGAAAGATGTTGGTCTTTTGATAAATAAATGAAAACGTTAGTGCATTATACTTTAAGCCTATAAAGACATTATGGTAGTCATTCTATAGCTAGATTCAGCAGCCGTCGTTCTTGTAACTGCAATTATATTTTGTTTTGTTTGTAATAATTGACCACTGACAGTGACAAATGATGTCAGAAGATTAACATATTATCAAATGCAGACATTGCACAGTAGTGAAGAACTTGTAACTGAAATTAATAACGAATAGTCGAAAATCATAAAAAAAATAATACTTGCTGTTATTGCGTTTTCAAATGCACGAAAAAGCTATATAAACACAAAGATGATTAGAAAACTTGTGTTTTAACCAGATTAAGCTCAACTATATTGAGAAAAAACCTCATTTGTCTCTTAAACTAAGCAAGATATTTCAAATGAAAAGATTTTTTTTTTTATTTGCTTGGTAGATATAAAATAAATGTCGAAACATTCAATATAATTTGATTCATTCTGAACGAAAAAAATCCACGTTTTGTATATCCACGGAAATTCATATACATAAAGAAAAAGGATTCAACATTAATTAAAACTGAATTATTTAAAGTTTCGTAACCATTTTTTGGAAAAATAATCTGAAACCCAAGACAATTGCGGTTTTGAGCCATCTTTAGACATTTATGATTTAGTCACCTGTTAAGAAAAAACTACACCATAATGTAGTCAGAAACTTAAAGTACAAATTTACTTCCATAGCGCTGTTATACTGTAAATTTAAATTAAATATAGAAAATCACTTTTTAAAAATAGCGCTGGTGCGAAATAAATCCAGGGACAATTTGCCTTACCTTTTTGTCTTAAATGACACCGTAAGATAGTGGTCACTTTAAAGTGCTTATATTATAGATCATATTCGATTCACGAAAGGAAATATTATTATTAAATTATTGTTAGTTCCGTCCTTTATTAGCTGTAAATAAACAACAGAATTAACTTCTATAAACTATTAAGTTCACTGTATGATATTACAGATTCCTCAGTGTACATCGATTTTTATTTACAAGAAAATATTCCTTATAAGTATGGTAGAGAAGACTATATACACGTCAATTTAAGGCACACAGATGAGGTGTCTGCGATAACTATTTCTTTTCCTTTGCACACATCATACTACATTAGTTTATATGAAAGTGAACATATTTACAACTACAAATGCACATTACTAAGTAAAGAACTATGTGAGAAAAGCTAATATCTTAATCTACGAACGTTACATTCTCTAAGCCAAACATGTCATCCTCTTTACCAATCGAAACATAATTTTTAAAACAGCATTTTCAATAATTTAATTAAATGAGTAAAAGAAAACAATGTACATGGATTTATATTCGACAGTATGTTTCTTTAGATGCAATAACAGATATTTAAATGCAAAGTTGTTAAATAATGACGTATATCAAGAATTCCGTAAAACAAAAGAAAACTGGAAATTTATATGAAGGGAACAGGGAAAGAAATATTACTAATCATGCCTATGTTTATAAATACATGTAATTTTCGGATGCACGTCAATGCTTCAGGAACACAACACCAAAAGTAACCAAACGTCATCTAGAAGGCAAAAAAATAGACCGGTGTCTATACAACATGTCAAATTCTTAATCGTCCCGAGTCTAAATAAAGTTGTTATTTGATTTAATAGAAATGATCTATGATTTGCCATCACCACCAAATTTTCCAAAACTAAATTTTAATATATAGAGTCTTTTGACAATGTTCTGCTTTCCTTTGTCTTCTAATATATATATATGTATATAGATAGGGAGTCACTCAGGAAAGATTTTGGATACGAAAGATTAAGACGTTGGTACTAAATGGGATCAACGAAAAGATGTAGTTAAAAAGAAGTGGTACTAGATGCGTTACTTCATTTTAAAATTACGCATCATGCCGGTTGTAAATACTTAATTTGAATCTAGTTCACAAGATCATAGAATACTAAAACTCTAATCTTTCCATCTTTTGTTTTTAATTTATTTGTATGAAGTTCAAAATATTGAATTGTAACTTTAACTTTTCTACAATCGATGTACTATGTTTAACTTGTATAATGGTCAAATTTTTGAAAATTATCATAGCTAGTGACGCCATTTTTACACCAGGCTGATCATATTGATGTAAGATATTTGTTTTCCGGAATATTTATTGAATTTTGTATTTTTTGTTTCATATCTTTTTAATCATTGTGTTGGTGTCGTTGTGTATAGATATTGTACCTTCGTTGCTTTTAACTGCACATAACAGGACAGAACTACATTCATCACTATGGTAGATTACGGGTGCATCGCTCGTCCATTGACAAACAAACAATATCTAAACTGAAGAAAATTATATTAATTACAGAAAAACGTCGCTAATGAAATCATTGACCACCTTTTGACTTAACCGATAATTGGATTTTCTTGTACTGTCGCATTGCAATTGGATTAGTTTACAATGATGTTAGAAACCATCTAACATAGCAGAAATAACAGATATCGCGATAAACCCTTCGGAAACAACGCGTTGACCAGATTATAAAAGACTTCTGTTTGTGAAGAAAACAAATCACGTATACCAAATTTGCTATGTTCGAAAGTGCTTTTGGTATCTGTGTTAACTTAAACAGGAACGTATACAGCAAAAAGTTAGAAAGCAAAAGGCATGTAAATACATATAAATAGTATCCCTTTTGTAATAAGGTTTCCACAGGTACAGTCAAACGTCCAAATCAAACATATGTATCTATGAAATAACTAAGAAAAGGTTTTAGGTAATTTGTGGTTAAGAAATACCTAACCTATTAATATGCCAGCGAGTTATACATACACTGCAATCATTTAAATATAAACTTTTGAATTTTAAAGACACAATATCACCAAGATAACGTGTTATAGATTTGTTTCTATTAAATAGAATAAAGACGGATATTTATAACTGTCTTTGACCATAAACTGCGATTTATAACAGTCCAGGAACAATATGACAATAAGAAGATGTAGTATGCTTGCCAATGAGACAACTATCCACCAAAGTTCTTATGACGTGGATGAACATATAAGCAACTACTAGTATAGGTCGTCATACATTAGTATGTTATTAAAGAGGTTCAGTTGGTGTATGTAAGAGAAGTATTTGTGAACCATTTAACGATTAAACTTAAGCTTGTTACGACCAGCATGTCTGTCTGAAAACTAAAAAAAAATATATATTCTAACAGTATTTGTTTAAACTACCCATAGACCTTACACTCGAAATTAACAGATAATCAAGTTATTTAGTTGATTTGTGACTCTATTATGAGAACATTTTTATGATTTTGAAATTCTAAGCACGATCAAAATATAAATTATTCATTCTTAATTTCTAATCTGTAGCAGAATTTAAGGTAATAATTATAAATATAAGGTCCAGTTTTCTAGTTTTTCTTGTTCTTGTTCTTTTGAATATGATAGTGTGTCTATTCCTTTCATTTTTTGATTTTCGTTTCTAATTAGGCCCTTAAGTTATAGTTCCCTCGCGTTGAAATAGATGAATAAATTGGTTTTGTGTTTTCCATGAAACAAACATCATTTTAAATTAAAGCTATGCACCTGCGCATTTTCACAAGGAAATGAGGGCTTACGGTGTATTTTTTTTAATCGAAGGGTAAATGAATGAACATTAAATTAAATCCATATGATTACAAACAACGCCAATGTATTACTATCGGTGTATGAACATTGATTTTAACTAAGTAAAGCAATGTAGGTTTGATAACCTTTGGTATTAATGATTATTAATAGGCACAATCTTTTGCAAGGAGTTTCAGTTATTTTTAGGGTCATTTCAAAGTATTTTTGTCATATTGAAGCATTAAAAGTCGTTTGTGTTGAAGGTGGCATAGTAATACTGCTTGGCAATTATTCGAAATGTAAGAACTCGTCAAACGTTTACAGATCAAAATATTTCTGCATAAAAACCTTGATGGTATGGTAAAGACAATAATCGACTGCCAGATTTTTTTTGAATTCCCTTCGTGTTAATATCCGTGTCTGTATTGTTTGTCAATGATGTTATCTATGTATCACTGGTAACTTATTCAGTTAGGAAATTCTTTACCACAATTTACTTAACACTTTTTATTTCTTTATAGATACCAAGGTTTAGTTTAGAAGTTTGGCTGTACCCGTAGAATTTTTATTAAAAAATTGGGATTCACAGTGATGTTATTTATAGAGCCCATAAATTTAGATACGATCTATGGAAACTCATTGATCCCTATTCTTAAAGGTTATCAATTTAACTCCTTAGTTAAATATTGCCTTATCAGTAATAACGTTGATTTTGTTTAAAAAAAAATAAAAAATAATTAAATATGTATTGCGTTGGCGTCTTTAATATATTTATTTGTTTGTTTGTTTGAAATTTTTAGTCAGTTGTGATGTATATTTTCACAATTTTGGCTGCTGGAACCCAATTATTGTCACAGTCTGTTTATGTTGTTCACCCAATTTTTTCAATATAAAGGAAGTATAAACTGTCATACAATTGGGAAGTTTAGCTAGCGATAAAACCAGGGTTAACCCACCATTTTCTTCTGGAAATGCCTATCCCAAGTCAGGAATATGACAGTTGTTATTCACTCGTTCCTTTGATTAATAATGTTTGATTTTTGTCAGATTTTATGGACTTCCCTTTTTTAAATCTACCTTGGAGTTCGTTATTTTTGTTATACATTTTTATTCAATACAGTTTTAATAACTTATAATCCTACAACCTTTCGATAATATTTACTTATATTTCAGCTAGGCAGAAGATCAGACTGTTTATGACGTTTTGACGCTAAATCTTTTGAATGTGTACGGATTGATACTTAAGTCTGGGAGAACATGATTTACGTTTTTAATCGTAACTGGCTTTGAACTATATATCTTTCAGAAACTGTGAGTTCTCATAGATCGGTCATTTTTGTGTTTTGGATTTATGTGAGCTGTTTTGTTTTTTTGTTTTTTTTTTGTACTTTTCTTTTGAATTTAGTCAGTTTCGACCAATGTTTACAGTTAAATCTTATGTTGTTCTGTTTTCGCCACTGTTCCAGGTTAGGGGATGACTTCAGGGCTCAAACTGTCTGCCACGATATAGTAAATAGTACTGAGACTGGCGTTAAATACCAACAATCAATCAATCTTCAAACTAGAATCTACGACATACGTGATGATTTTAACTTTGTAATTGTCTACTTTTTATTCCTTCTGCCCCATCATTTGCCGTTTAAATATTTCAACTGATACGTTACGCCATCTTCACACTATATAGACTTTATTAACGGGGTGTGCTCCTGATACAAAAACTCCTTGGATGTTTTTACATAGTTGTCTCATTGGCAATAAAATTCCATCTCCTTAAATAAACTATGTAAGTTTAACGATCACCATCACGAAATGGTTCACCGTAACGAAATGTCTATGCCACAACTTACTATTGACAATTTTTTGCAGTTTTGATTTTATATCTTTCGATACGAGAATAGTCGTCGGATCTGTAAATTTACCGATTATTTCCTGTTACTGATTGTTACATCTGGATTGAATGTAGATTTGCATGGCGGCTGTTGTATGCCTGACAGAAGACGCTTACCCTGTCGACGCAACTGGTTTGCTTGTTCATGGAGTTCATGGGATTCCCTCGTTTTTTTTCTTTATTTTGTACTATTGTTGCCTCTAATTTGATCAATCTAATTCTATAAGCAATAATTTGCCATTTTATGGGGATATTTCTCTTTCACAAGGTAGACCATAAACTGAAGCTTTCAACAAACAAGTTTCGCTCCCTATTGCTATTTTGTAACTTTTTCAAACGATGATGATCCTTTGGTCACTGTTTTCGATGTGTATATTTTCCAATCCGTTTGCTGTGTCCGTGTCTGTAGAGGATTTTGTATTTAAATGAACGTTATATATGATTAATTGGTCAATTATAAAGTCTGGGATTTCGTTACCACAAGTTACTGAACCCTTTACGGTTTATTTCTTGTATACAAAGATCCGATTCGGTGGTTTAACTGACGTGTTTTTAATTTATCACACACGGGTGATCAAATCCTACTTTGTACGGTGATATTGTTTATAGAGATTTGTATTAAGATATGATGCAAAATTATTAGTATTTTAATAAAGTTATTATTAATTGTTACCAACTAAAGATTTCAGTACGATCTTTGAATGTTGAACGCTTATTTTTTTGGCGTTGTACAAGGTTATGTTCCTGAACTCCTTATGACGCCTTAACACTAAATCCTTTAGAGGCTTAACAATAGGTTTTTTTTATTGGAACAGTTGGTCCATTAATTAGTTGAAATTGAGGGTTGAACAAGAGAGGCGAAAGATACCAAAGGGACATTGAAACTCATAAGTCGGAAATAAACTAACAACGCCATGGCTAAAAAGAGAAAAAGAACAACAGACAAATAATAGTACATAAAACACAATATAGAAAACTAAAGACTGAGCAACATGAACCCAACTAAAAACTGGGGGTGATCTCAGGTGCTCTGTAAGGGTAAGCAAATCCTGCTCCACATGTGGCACCCGTCGTGTTGCTCATGTTAGTACAAACCCGGTAATAAGTTTAATTCGGTAGGTCACATTCGGGGAAAAGGGGACAGGATTGTAATTTCGACAATTAGAACGTATCGGCTGTCATCTGTGAAACGGATATTCCATAACGGTCAACCAACTCGTGATGGGGTCCGTAAAATTTACAAAGTGATGATTTCAACTTCACAACTTGGAACTCTTGGTTAAATAGATTCCTTGTCAGCAGCAACTCTCTATCGAGGAAATCATGGTTGGAAATACAAGCCATGGAATATCGTATCAACTTGGAGATATATACTCCGTATGCAGGCGCTGCCTTAATGTCGCTACATGAAAATGGAAAATTCACAAGTTTTCAGTAAATCAATTTACTCGTAGATCGGTTCATTGTGTCTTTTCTCATTTTGTTATTTGTTTTGTGTTTAGTATCGTACTAATGAGTCAAGTCCCATTGATTGTTACCATTTGTTCTAATGTTGTGTAGTTGTATCACTGTCCAAACTTAGGAGGAAGGTCAAGGGCTCAAAACTATATTTTACTCCGCCATATTCTTAACGTGTGTGTGTCAAAAGTCCAGAATCTGTATTACAGTGGTTGTCGTTGGTTTCCGCCGCCATAATTGTACTATTTTCTCTTCGTGTTTTCAGCTTAAATCTGGCAATTAGTTTTCTCTTTTGAATTATTTCACATTTATCATCCTTAGAGCTTGTTTCTTGTGGGTGGACACTTAATGACATTATAAAAGAATTTATTTATTCTTTACCGAAATACGTAAAAAGAACCATGAAGGATTTAGAAATATTTTAATTTCAGTTAAGAAAATCAAGAAAACGAAATTTAGTCTGAAACGGTCGTTTTGATCAAAACATCTCTTAAAAGACTGAACAATAATTCATTACGTCATTTTCAGTTTTTCTGTCAATTTTCAGACTTATCTACTGCGGTAAATTCAGTACTGTTCCAAACAATTCGTTTGCAGTCAATTAAGATAGGTTCATTCTTTGTTCAAAATGTCCAGTAGTTTTTATTTACCTATACAGATAAACAACATATATAAAATGCTATTGATCAGTACTGAACTGACTACAACAGAATTGTCTGAACAGTACTGAATTTACCATAGTCGATAAGTCTGGCAATTGACTGAAAGACTGAACATGACCCAGTGATTCATTTTGAGACTTTTCAGATAATGTTCAGTCAAAATGACCGTTTCAGACTAAAATTCGTTAACTAGTATTAGGAACTGGTAAGCAATAATATTTGCGTTTTTCTAATCTAGTTATTAATGTTAAAATGCTACATACATTTTTTTAATTTTGTTGTGTGACAAAAAAAGCATTGCATCCATTATTTTAAATATTTGTATCAAAAAAATCGTGAGACTCAGATGAAATTGATATACATTAGGATAATAAGTCTCTGAAATAGACAACAAAAAAATATGAGACATTGAATAATTTTTCAAAAAACTATTACCGGTAATATATATATATATATATATAGAGAGAGAGACAGTTTAAAAAACCGATAACAGTTTTGTATCTACAATTTTATTATTTATAAACATCAATAATCCTTAATGTCTAAATTATCAGTAGTATGACATTTGTAGCTATAATTTATGATCTAATTATTTGTAAAAACACTGAACTTATTTGCACTCGTCTTTTGTGACTTTAAATTTAATAACCACAAGTGACAGGTGTCTGTATTCATGATTGTTATACTTTCAGTGGGAGTGTTTTATGATAATAAAGATGCGTTATTTTCGTATACAGATATTGCAGTACAATCCGAAGTAAAGATTTAACCGTTGTCTGTTTGGAATATAAATATTGTCGTGAAATGATTTAGGGAATTTATCTAGGGTGTCATTCGGTTTATCGAGATAAAGGATCGCGAAAGAATACCTGACGGTGGTCAAGCGTTGCGATCGGATCGTGAAAGATCTGGTATCGGATCGTGAATGTAATCAATTGTTGAATAGACAAATAAGTATAATCTTCCTCATTTTCCTGAGTTTACCTCTAAAAGAATGCGCGCAAATGTAATCAAAAGCTGTGCGCAAACATAATGATTTCGCGCACAAATGTAATGGTAATGCGCGCAAGTGTAATGCACCGGTTTCTCGGTAAACGATAGAGAAAACGAAACTTTTATGGATGGAATAATTAAATTTTGACCGAAAGTTTCAATTAGCTTCCTAAATTGGTGGATTAAAATTGGAAACTATATTCCTCCTGTGGTTATTCTGTTGCATAGAAAGTTCGAGGAACTGTACCATCATAGTTTATCTAAGATTTTTTCAATTTGTGAAGACCGAAATTTTATTTTTAACCACCTGCTGTACCTGTTGAATTTAGAAAGAGTCATGGTTGTTATAAGGAACTTACTCCCATTTACTTTCTTGGAGTTTTGTCGTCTTCATCTGACACAAGCATGATGGAGAAAGGTTGATGCTTTTAGTTTTAAATAAATGTATGATTTTTTTGGGTTTTTTTTTTATATTTAATGATTTTTTATGTTATGTTGAGATAGGGCAAATGTCCTATTGAGAAAGCGCAAAGTTTTTTTTTTAAAGTGCAAATTTCCTAAACATTTAAGCGCAAATGTCTATTTAAAAAGTGCAAATGTCCTATCAAAAAGCGAAAACGTCCCGCGCTGGACGAGACTTAATAATCAGAAAACAATATTTCTTTTACCAATTGATATACCTGCAACTAGTATGGTACAAATAATCTTCATACGTAATCAAACCTTATGCCATTAAAAAAAGATGGGTCCATGTACTCGTTTTCAAGCTAAATCAATTTAAATGATAAAAAACAGTCGAAAAATGCATCTTTTCCCGATATGTCACAGTTTGTCGTCGCGAAAATAACATTTTACGTTAGCAACGTCATTACCTCCCCTGTAACTGTATCATATGCCCTTAACATTGTGATATAAATAAAGGCAACAGTAGTATACCGTTGTTCGAAACTCATAAATCGATAGAGATAAAAACAAATTCGGGTTACAAACTAAAACTGAGGGAAACGCATCAAATATAAGAGGAGAACAACGACACAACAAAAACACAACATTAAAATGTAACACACACAGAAACGAACTATAATATAACAATGGCCATTTTCCTGACTTGGTACATGACATTTTAAGAAAAAATGGTGGGTTGAACCTGGTTTTGTTTTATAACCATGTATTACTGACAAAGAATAGATTTGATATTATTAATCCATGGAATATTCATCCCATACTTTTTATATGCATAATTATACAAAATAACAGGAACCTGACAGAAGTTTCGACCAGTAATTTAAGACCCGCAATTTGATATTAATTTCTAAAGGATATCTACCAAGTTCTCCATAGATCAGGAAATCTGGCGTTGACTTCTTTACATTCAACAAAATTTTACAGAAATTAAGGTGGACCCTTTCAATAACAGAATTATTGCCGATTCCCCAAACTTCACATCTAGTTGAAGCATGTAATTATCTTAATTAGAATAGACATTAATACTTTCATTTTTTTCACCTTTTTTTTAATTCAACACTTTTTCCTTCAAAGCTATTAAAATAACTGAAAACGTGTCTAGAAAAGTAGATCTACAAGATAAAAGGACCTTCAGGAGCGTAAATGTTTGAATTAGTAAAAGTATATATGTATCTGTAATGCATAATGCATCCGCCCTGGAAATATATGCATGTGCACGTTTTTTTTGTTGTGTTATCTTCAGTTATAAGGAGTATCGTTCAAGTGTACATCGTATGACAATATTGGCTAATTAATTGTTTATTTCGTGGCTGCGCTGATTAAACTTAAAAGGTACCAAGATAACGTTATTTATACTATAAATATCATTTTATTCTGGTATCACCTAAGTCGAACAAAGGTATACTCGATTGTTTGACCAGTTTGTTCACAATAGCTATACGTCATTGTACCAACTTAGTGGGGAAATTACCAATCAACGTTCCTCGCGATCGATTGTGCATGATGCCCAGCTTGAACTGTAATTTAGTCGATTAGGTTCTATTCTCAATCTTAAATTTGTATAAGAAATCAAAGCTTATAAAGGATGGAAAATAGGACTGATATTGCTATTAAGCACCTAGTCGGTTTGGTATTATAAGATGATCAGATCCAATGGCATTGAACGATTATAGCCCTTTTCACCAACAAAAGAGAACCGGAATGAGTCATGCAAATCCGATATTTGCTATACCAATTAAAATATAAATTACCATATAATTAAATAATAAGTTGAACGTTTTCGTAGAATCATATCTTTCACGATCCTTTTTACGATCTTCAAATCATTTTTTTGTAAATATTTCCATTTTTGCAAAATTTCTGATTGTGCCAAACACAAAATAACTGTAAGAACCATTTGAATCATTAAAATGGAATGACATTGTTCAAAGAAAAGTTGTTTAGTCATTCGAATTATGAAAAAAATCTTGTTTGTTTACATATTCAATGTCATTGAAATGGCGAGGAGCAATCTGCCTTTTATAATTTTGTAAAAACGGTTTACTTTTAAACCTTGATTTTTCTCAGATACTGATCATTATCTTGAACCATTTTGACAGACAGTTTTATTTTTTGGTAAATTTGTCGGCATAATTGATTATATTAGATTAGTAATTGGCCTTGCATATGTCCTCTCGATAAAATTGAATTCACGATCCTATACCAGAGCTTTCACGATCCAATCGTAATACTTGATCACTTTTATGTATTCTTTCACGATCTTTTTTCTCGATAAACCGAATGACACCCGTGTTTATATTTGTTAGGTTTTTAAATGATAGATATTTTGAGATTTTGATTACACAGGTTTGGGTGAAAATCGAAAGCCAGTATAATAATAAATATGATGTTTGGTTTACCAGAATTGTCAGGGTTTGTTGGATAGATTTGTTTGATAACCTCGGTTAATAACACACTCGATCCTTAACACAATATTAAAGCCTTAGACTAGGCGTAAGGAAAAAAGTTAATTCGCATCTACATATACCGAATTTATTCCAGTTTATGCATCTGAAGGTTATATAACAGATACAGGTGTAGCTAATTATTGCATGATATATAAATACTGCCAAAGTTATCTTGATATCCGCTTCATCAATCAATCAATTAATTTGAAACATAACTAAAAGTCCTACCCTTGTTCTAAACACAAATCGTATTAAATACAAAAACAAAAAAGGGAAAATTGTTAAAAAAAAAATGATACACAACGTCAACACCTGAAATCTAAATCAAGACTACTTTGTGTTATTAGTGAAGTAGACAACGAATGTTTATCTATAACGGATCAGTACATTAAGATGAAATTATTTAGAAAAAAGACGAGACGTTCTTTGACAAAACCCTGGCTTATTTTTTGTTGCTCAAACAACAAGGACGTTTTATAAAGTCCGATTAGTAGCTGCAAGCTCTTGAATATCGTAAGAGTTGCAAAATGTATCCGCCATACTTGGATGAAGTTAAAATATTGCTGCTTAGGTCAGAAACATTTATAATTTAGAAACATAGGTCATTCCAATCTTCTTTTACACTTATTCATTAATAATAACTACAGTGAGCCCCTTTTCAAACATCCAAAACTGTGTGCTTTTCTCTTTGAATGAGCTATCATATCATTTCAATAGATGTAATCCGTATTATGTTTTCGTATGTTTGATTGCCAGTTCCACTATATGAACAATTCAAAATTGGCACAGCTTTATATCCATATATTGTATTATAGTATTATAGTATCATAGTATTATAGTATTTGCGTCAGCTTTTACAAAGTCAGCAAAGTCTTGAATACTGTCCTTCCAGAATCTTTTAAAACCTCGTTTCTCTTTCTATCGTGAAAATGAAAAATTAATGTGTACACTAGCCGCTTGATTTTTTAAGAGTATTTAAGAATAACTCACAGCTTGAATACTTTCTATGCTAATTTGATATTCCTAATTATGTATTTTTTGCTACAATATACATGATATATTATAATACTGCAATGATAGTCGCGATATCGGCTTCATCTACGGTAGAAAACAGGCGGAAGATACCATAAGGAAATTCAAACTCATAAGTAAAAAAAAACTGACAATGCCATGACAAAAAACGAAGCATAAACAACTCGAACACCACCAAACACCCGGGGGATCTCAGGTGCACCGGAAAGGTAATCACATGCTTCCAATTAATTAATACAGTTAGGAATATTAGAAACTATCAAACATCTTGTCATAATAGCCTACAAATATAATAAACACATTACCGATGTATTTGTAAAGCTCTGGTTTAACTAAATTGAATTGATAAAACGTCTTTGTTGCCATTTTTTCTTATCGTCGGGTAGACTGCATATTGCATTTCAACCACATGCTACGAATTGGTCGATATAACTATGTGATTTTTTGATGGTTCACATTTTCACCTTGGCAAAAAGTTAAAATAAATTATTTCTCGATAAGCGTTCAATAGTCTAACAATCAATGAGATAACTAACCACCAGAGGACGAGTATGGTATGTAAACAACTTTAGAGCACTGTTCACATTCGTAGGTGGATCTTAGTGCAATTGTTGGCTGTATCCACCACTTCGGGTCGTGCACTATGTTTTCAACCTTGGCTAGTATTTTCGCACAGTCGATGATAAACACTACATTATACATAAATATAGCTTCAACAAACCTAATCCTTTTGTCGCGACATTGAACCTAAAATTAAATTTGTCTGTTGTTTATATAGTATTTGTCAATAAATTGATGATAATACTTCAATATTTTCAGTGATGAACACAATTAACAGACCACTAATTGACGGATTTTGAATTTTATTACAAGTATTTGTCCATATATAATCTTAAAGCGGAAAGTAAAAAATATTATTTATTATTAATATCTTTACTCTATAGTCCGATATGAATAGATAGGTATATATATGAGAAAATAGAAAGTAATGGAGAACACATTTTATATTTTTCGTCAGACTTTATATAGCTTAATATAGATATAAATTCCATGAATGTGGATTAGTATAATAATGTGTTAATCTTGAACTTTCTTTTAAGTGTTGTTGATTGTTCGTAACGTTGCAGTGCCCATTATTTTGATTAAAACGTATTTTTGTTTGGCTTTTTTCATTAAATCTCTTGATGATATGCTGTATATATCTTAAACGAAAAGTTTTAATAATTTACCTTTTCTATAAAACGAAAGATTGTACGTTATCTTCATTTATACTTGTCTCTCCAAGAACATGAATTTGTTTGTGTTTGTGTGCACCAAACCCATGAGAGAATTGTACTATAAGAATATTTTTTTACATAAGTTTCACATAAACATCAAACAGTTATAATGTTATACTATGTTAATATATCAATGTAAGTTAAAACAAATTACATAGTACTCACTTTAAACTTTAAGCTTGTTTTAACAAAGTCGAAATATACAGTTAGTCACTTTTAATAATTGCATTTATTTTCAAAAGCGGCCTAACAATCTTAACATTGACATACACATTGCTAGCGCTTTGTCTACATCTATATTCATAATAATCTGGTAAAAATCTGAGTTTTAACTCAGTAAGAAATGCCGCGCGTGTAAGATATGACAACGTTAAATAAAGCCATGTTCAACTAAACTTTTATGACCTTTTATGAAAATCATCTAAATTTTATGAAACTCATACACATTGCTAAGAACCACAACAAGCAGACAGAGTTCGAATTTGGGCAGTGAGGCATTGGCTGTTCTAGAAACCCGTACAAGGAATCAGATCTGTATTTTCAAGCTATACATCTAATTGGTCAGGTAAATGAGGACGGTCTCTGTCTGTTTCCTAAATTCCCTATTTGAAAGGTAAAAATGAATCAAAATATATGTAAGGAAACTAAATTCAAGTGGCATATTGAAATAGGTTTTCACAAAACATTATAAAAGAAGGAGAACATCAGTATTACGTAAGTTTTTTGGAATTAAGCCGTTTACATACCGATGCTTCTTGTTCGAAATTTACATGAACCACACAACCTCTGTAATAGGATTATGAGTAGGAATCTTATTTAAAATCTATTGAACGTTAATTTCACTGACCAATGATAGTTCAATTCGCATACTCATGATTGGCTTTTGAATTAAAAAAATATTATAACTGTCAGTTGACAGGGCTGTTTTGCACCTCTTGACAAATTTTCAACAAAATGTTGATCGATTGCTAATGTTATCTTCGTCATATATATTTGAGATTCAGGACCAAGTACAAAACTATACACAAGGAATGACAACTTTATATACACATTTTCTTACCCATGGAGATTTAAATACTGTGATATGAGAATAGCTTTCTAGTTCACATTATATTTTGTCCCAGGGGTGTCATGCAGTGTCATCAGATATCATCAATCGTAAAACTTAATGAAAACAGTTAAGATGCCTTCCCATTAGCCATGTGTAATTTTTTTTAATTTTCCATGAGAATAATTACCTTTCTTTTCCGTGGTAACATTTACAGACAAAAGGAGACATTCCATTTATTTTCACCTATTTTAAAATTTTAAAATATTACTTTGGAAGTGACAAATCATTTCCTTGTCACTATGAACCTATTTCTGTTATATCGGCCCTGAAAATCAAACACATTGTATTCTTGATACAGTCTCATTATAACAACAAAATTACAGTACAGTTGGGTTTGATCTGGTCTGTTAATCTGAAATGTTATTTTTTACATTAAAGGTCAGTATCTAATGGTTATTGATTGATTCAGTAGATATGTTTACAGACAGTTTGGATTTTATTATCTCTGATATTTTAAAACATGTATTGGCAAACTGAGTCCAAAAAAGTTGTTTTTTTGCATCTATTTTCTTTGATGTTGTTTTTTTTTTTATTAACTTTGTGTGCATATTTTTATTGGTTTAAAGAACGCAAAAGGTAAAATAAACTTACTATTTATGACTAAGATGTCATACAAATGAATATTAAAGCAAATGAAATATAAAATAGTTATGGCATTCTACTTAATATTTTCTTATCGAAAAGTCGATAAAAACGAATTTGTTTTTATCTTATATTTTACTGGAAACGAAAATAAAACAATATTTTTAAAAGTGTGTTATTTGTATGTCGTGACACTAAAACTAGCCGTTAGTTTGTTATTACCGATTCGTTGATTACGGTGTACACTTTAAAATATAAATAGATGTTTGCCCGACAAGGTTTATAGGCGAATTTAAGTAATCTGGATTTCAAGAGATATACATTTGGGATATTTTCCATTCTATTTATATTCGATATTTTTATATTTATAACCAGAGCTCATTCCACAATTGGATCGTGTTGCTCGATGTTGAGTTTTATGTGTAACGTTTTGAAAGCTGTTCATTATCTACCTCCATTTAGAGTTTCCTGACTACTAGTATTTTTATGACATATTTTATGACAACAGTATACTACTTTCGATCTGATTACATGGGTAAATAACAATGAAATATATCGAATTTCATTTACTCATGTAGCACTTGTATAAACAAGAACGTGCATAGTAACGTGTCTGAATCAAGAATCTGAGACTGGAATATGATTGCTCTGATTAATGTTAGTTGGTTAATTAGAGATAAAAAAGTACAAAAATCACGTTTTGACAAAAATAAATTGAAATGATTAATTTGTTTTTATATAAAAAGGTTCTTGTCTGATGATAAAACACGATTCGACAGAACTACTATTTTGTACAATGAAACAGCAACCTACTTTTCCATTTTAAAGCTCACAGAACGAAACTGTTGGTATCCCATCTGAATAGCTAGTATGTGTGAAAATTCAACATTCTAATACCAATCTTAAGAATGTACACCTCTGAGGAGCCAAACAATTCTAGAATTTAACTTTTTTTCCTAACAAATCTTCTTATATCTATTTTGGGTTTATATGACTATAAGAAAGTAATTGATGAAGAAAAAATTATATGGTGGTGCACTTCTTTTTTTGCTATGGCCATTTGAAAGTACCCCATTTTTAATGATTTTCCCATTTTTCATCAATTTTTACCCATTTTTGGGCTATTATCATAAAAAAAATCAAAGTTTTACAATTAAATTTTTTTTCACACTTTCACTAAATATGAAGTGGACCAATCTGAATAAATTTAACTTAAAAAACTATAGGTTGGTGTTAATACTAGAAAGTTTTATAAAATTTTGTTGCTTTTTCGTGTCATATTGACCATGCTGTCAATTTGGTAAATTTGGGATTTTTCTCTTTTTTTTATGGAACAAATAGCATATTATCTCAACTTAAAAAAAGTACATATCGAAGATTTGAAGAAAAAAAAATTGATATGGGATGTACATATTTTTTGGTAAAATCATTTCTTTGTACCCCTTACCCTTTTTCTCAACATTTTGGCTGATGACACTGACCGGATTGGTTATAAAATTTGAAAACTTTTTTACTCAAAAACTGCTTATTGTTAAATTTTTCACAGAGTTTAGTTTGATTATAATTTTATTTAATTTATTGATATTTTCCACTTGTATCTTATGTTTTAGAAATAATTCCTGAACGAGATATCAACGAGACTGAAACATCAGAAGAATACATCCTTAAGTACTGTTATATATTATTCTCAATGTTTGAATAAGAAAAATGAAAAACAAGAATGTTAGCTAATTGACTTAATGGTTAAGGTTATAATTGAATACTGTTATTGTTCAACGATCGCGTCAGGTTTTATCTTGGGTAGGATACTTCTGATTTTGGTGGGATTCGCGTTTCTGTGTTGTGCTTATGAGTTATGAGTGCGAATATACCTTTGGTATCTTTCGACTGTCTTTCACTTCGTTTATTAACAGATTGAAAAGCAAGAGACAGCAGTAGTTTACCGATTATCAAAACTCGAAAATCTGTTTTCACTATACACAATAATAATAAAAAATATCCCGAAGGAATTATATGAATTTCTCAAGGAGCGAAACTGGTTGCCTTGACAAGATAAACCTTTTCTGCTATCCATCCATTAGCCAGCAGACAAATCTAGCCTCAGTGAAAAAGAAATAAAAGAAAATAGGATAAGATCGGTGAATTAATAGATCAAAAACACCTTTTTTTAAAAAATCTAAGGATCTAAGACCGCTATAATATATCTCTCGTGATTTAAGAAACAGACCTGTCGTAATGGCCAAACTTTTTGAAAATAGTAATTTTTATCAAACTTTCTAATTTTAGAAAAAAATGGATTTCTTTACTGTATATTTATTCAGTTTAAAAAACAAATCATCGGTGATTTGTTCATAAAGATCGGTACAAACAATATTCAATTATAATAAAGGCAAGAGTCATTTTAAAAAAGATGGTCCATTAACTCGTTTTCTAGCTAATAATCAAAATCAGTCGATAAAGTTGTACGTCGCGCATAATAACGTTAGCGACGTCATTATCTCCTCTGTAACTGTGTCGTATGCTCTTCAAGGGCATAACCAAAATGTAAATCTCGGTTAAAGAATAATTAAGACGTATAATGCGCACTTAAATTTAACTAGTAATAAATATATTTAAATCCATAATGATAAACATTTGGAACATAAAGTCGAAACTTTTTGTGAGGACTATAGAGATGAATACACTCTATAACAAAGAAAGGGATAGAGTCCCCGTTAACGGTTCGGATAACCTGCCTCCTTAATTTAAAACACGACAAATATCATGTGTATTCCGCAACTTAAATCAACTGTACTGATCTTTGTAGGGTTTGGTAAAACATGTATGTGTACAATCATGACAATGATTAAGAGACACATGAAATTTATCTGAAATGCAACACTTTTATCAAGTACAATACATAAAAATATGCCATATAGGACTCCCGGTCAATCTTATCCCAGTGACATAACAGTTCTTACCTTAAAAAATTACAATTATTCAGTAGTCCATGGCGGCAATGTTTGTAAATGAATTGGTAACCAAAGTGACAATATATGGAATAAAAATATGTACGTATATAGCATCTCTTTAATAGAAAGTTGAAATGTGAAAAATTAAAAGAAGAACAATGCATTCCAAGTGATGAAAAAGCTCACCATGAGCTTCGGCCAGGTGTGCTCAAATGGGGAAAAGATACAAAGACAGTAAAACAACATTAGCAGAAAAAAGACTGATAACATCATTTCCAAATGTAAAAGACTACCAACACAAAGAGCATTAAACAATTCACGATGTACAGAAAAGAACTATGGATTAAACAAGAATTCCACCAAAACAAAAATAAGAAAAAACGTTGAAAATTCATAATTCCCTATAAAATTGTTAATTTAATTGTCGTTATAGTATGGTGTAGTAAACAAAATGAAAAACAAATCCTATTGAGTATGAAACTTTTTGAACAAAAGTCTTAGAGCTTAGCATTCATGTTTTACTATTATGTGATAATGGGCTAAATATGTTTAAAGTCAAATTACTTCCTCCAAAATTGTCAGATCAAAAAGATTGTAAATAAGACGTATAAACCAAAAAAAAAAAAAAGAACTCCAAGGTAATTTAAAAAAAGGGGACGTCCATAAATCCGGACAAAACTAAACAGTCGACTATATAAATCAATCAAAGGAACGAATGGAAAACAGCTGTCAAATTCCTGACTTGTTACAGGAATAAATGGCTTAGTGTATAGGGAAAAAAGTAGTATTACATTTTCTTGGCTTTAGATTGTCTTTTAGTGAACCTAAGGCAGGTGAAGGAAGTAAACTTAGGAGCGCTGGATGTAAGGGTACAATATATCTTTTTCGAATTTATTTATGAATAACTGCAGTGTGTATATTTACAATATAAATTTTGAAACACATTGAAATATTTTCTTGAGAATTATTCGAAAAGGATTCCAAATTTTCATAAATTGGATGTAAAATGACGGTGGGCATGGATACCGTTAACAATCTCCGTTGAAAGATGGCCATGATACCATTTGATTTCAATTTCTAAAACAGAACAATAAAGCACTAATATCACTCTTAACTGTTTTTCCCGGGTTTTTATTATAAAAAGTGGTAAATTTAGAAAATGTTAGTATTGTCGTCTATGGAAGAATAAATACTACAGTTTTCCTTATATGATATCATTTCAACCAACCCTACTAGTATATTGCATAATTACAGATGAGTAAAGTGTTTTACGTAAATAAAAGATCAAGTTAAAAGTGGTTATAATATACATGAAGTAATTGTGTCTTCTACACCAGAATTTAGAATCTAAAGTAGGTAAAAGGTAGTTTTACATCGTGTCAAATTTACCTTGATCGTATCTTGAAAAAACAGTATTGCATATTCCGAGGCCTAATCTAAGTAATTATAAAAAACTGAAACATGATAATTTCATATCATGTATGGTGAGTACTCAGATTTCCAATTGACATTATTATCAAAAGGCATCATGAGATACTATATAGTAGATCTTCTTAGTAGCATTATTCTAAACACACGTGAAATGTTCACAGATTCAGAGATTTATGACGAATACCCCGCTTCCAACATGTAAGAAAATGAAAAAAATATCTTTATATACGGAAATTATAGAAACAAATATTTATATTTAATATTTAGCGATGCAATAATACATGACAATATATAAAGATATTTTTGGGAAAGTTTTGTTAACATGCCATAAAGAACATAGGAGAACAAAGTACTGTAAAGTTAACACCGAAGGAGGTAGTCTCACTAAGAAAAGAGAGGCGAAAGATACCAAAGGGACATTCAAATTCATACGTTGAAAACAAACTAACAACTCCATGGCTATAAAGAAACAGACCAACAGACAAACAATAGTACACAAAACACAACATAGAAAACTAAAGACTGAGCAACACACGCCCCATCAAAAACTGGGGGTGATCTCAGGTGCTCCGGAAGGGTAAGCAGATCCTGCTCCACATGTTGCACCCGTCGAGTTGCTCAAATTAGTACAAACCTGGTAATAAGTCTAATTCGGTAGGTCACATTCAAAAACAGCGGGCGGGATTGTAGTTACGACATTAGGAACATATCCGCTATCATCTGTGACACGGATATTCCATAACGGTCAATCAACCTGTGATGGCGTCCGTAAAATTCACGAGAGGAATATTTGAAAGCATCCTGAGATAGCGCCGATTTCACTCTTGAGTTTTTTGAGATATCCATGTACTGATCAAGCATTGCCTCTGGGGTCATATAGATCACTGACGAATCTACAATCTTTTATTAATTTGCATTCTATTACATGAAGAACCTTAGATATACCACCTTTTGAAAAAGTCCTCCTTATTATTTCTGCTAATGTTTTAGAATGTTCCACATCACACCGATCAGACACGTTCACGGCACACTCGAAGTTTTTCAAAACAAGCTATTACGGTTTTAAAGTAGTCCTTTGCCAAATCTCTAAAACTGTTGTTTCACATAAAGACTTTATGCTTTAGTAAACATTCTTTTTTAGAGGTCAGCTGAAACCTTCCGGGTGCAGGATTTTCTCGCTGCGTTGAAGATCCATTGGTGGCCTTTGGCTGTTTTCTGTTCTTTAGTCGGGTTGTTGTCTCTTTGACTCATTCCCCGTTTCAATTCTTTATTCCAATTTGTACAATACCCATACCATCTCTGACCAAGGGTACGCTGGTTTTTAATGCAAGAATATCACACACTCAGTTAAAGATATACATTTCCGTACAGTATCTATCACATGATAATGTAGTCATTCTCCATATGAATAGACTTATCTATTACCAGGGGGAAGGATCATTTTCAAAACTTGTTTCTATCTCTGAGAACACTAATTGAGCTACTGAAAATCATACTTGATTTGTCATGTCCTCTGTGAGTCTAAACAACAATGTTTCCGCCGTAGTAATGCTTAAGTGTTTGTTGTAGTTTAGCAGGTGTATACTTACTTCATATTTCTTCTGGAAGAAAGGAACAATATGTATCTAGCAAATTAAACGACAACTAAAAAGATTTTTTTTTCACAAACGGATCATCGTGTAGACTTTCTGATAGTTTTTTTTAAAGCAACATCATGCTACGATTCATTTGAAGCATCAGAAGCAAGTTCAGTATTTCATTTCAGCAAGTAGTTAACAATGCATGCTGAATGATTCAGCGCCTTGGCCTTGAGGTAATCTATAGAGAGTAAACATAACATTGGATAGTCGGTCTGGTGCTTTGTGGCATTTAAAACATAATCGGAACGCTCAATCGACTCGACATGCTTTAATTGCTTAACTTGTTTGAATGGATTTTGTATGCAGAATAAACATTTGGGTCAGTCTAATGGTAATGCCATGAAGCGTGTTTTAACACAAGTTGATTCATCCGCGGAACGTTTTGCACACGCTGTTGAGCATTGGTTTTCCCCTAATTCAAATGTATAAACAAAAATCTACTAGTACATTTATAGGCTTTATAACACGACCTATGATACTTTATTTGTTCTAATGGAATCAGGACTACCAATCATTTCCGGATTAATTCGTATCTGTTCTAATGTAGTTTAAAATTAGTATATTCGAAAAAAAGATCAACAAGAATAAAAACACCCCAAAAGTTACGTAACCTTACAACTGTATAAAGTCAAACATCTAGAAACAAATTTGAAAGAAATTTATTTACCTATTTCAAAATTTAAGAAAATGCACAATTTAATTCGTTGTGAAAAAAACAGTAAATCATAAGTCAGGGAAAAATAGGAAAGGGGAACGCAACAGGACTTATTGAGATGAAAATTTAATAGTAAAACGGCTTTATGAAAATTATAGAATAACTTGTAAAAGTTGATTTGTATGTATCAAACTTTGATATATCAAAACTTCTCAAGTATTGCTTGTTTCACTTTTTTTTTTTGTCAAAACCAACTACGGGTGATGTATGTGATAAATTTGATATACTTTGACAGACGGTTAGGTTGAAAAAATGCCGCATGCATTAAAATTCTCCAAATTCACTCGAAAGGTATTTTTATATGATATTTAAGTTTGATATTAAATGAAAGCTGATACATTGCTCTTTCATTTTGTAGCAAATACTTGCTGATATCTTTATTCGGGAATTAATTATAAGCGTTCCCGTGTTATACAATGAAAAAGAAAAAAAAATCGAAAAGTCATGCTTTATCGCGATTTTACAAAAAATGCACCGTGGGAAAACTCTTTGACAGAGCTAAAATGGTAGTATAATAATTACTCTATCATTTAGTGGATTTTCAGCTGCGAGGTATGTCGGTCCATTAAACTTTTTCTTGATTTGTCACTCCACTATAACGGTATGTTATTTTCAAAGAAACTCGGTTAAATTTATCCTTTAAATTTGTTAACTTTGCTTAAACAGGCCAGGACCACTACATTTTCCTGACGTATGAATATACATGTATTTGCATAGTAATTTCCCAAATAGAAGGTAAACATGGCCTTGAAAAACTGACCAATCGATTCAATGAACTACAATGCATTGTGGGCTACTACGAGTTTACTACCACTTAAAAACTTGTGGAATTAGTGGGAAAACAGTCAATTAATATAGTGTCTGGGACTCATAATATATTTGTTTGTTCAGCCAATGTATTAAATGTAAAATATATAACATAATCTTCAATTTGCATGCTCAGATAAAAAAAAACGTGTTTACTGGCTACACAATTCGACTTTCTTTTTCGCCTTGTAAAAGTAATTGAACAGGTTTTGTCCGATGTTATGCAATGTATTTGTGCGTTAATTTCACGTGAAACAGTAAAATATTAAATGAATTGACCAATTTCTAGTATAAAAATCGATATGTGTACCCCCGTTTTCATGGTAAAGCGGCGGAGGTATATAGTGGTGAGGGGTCCATCCGTACGGCTGTCCGTCTGTCTCTTAGTCCGTTCGTCTGGTCGTTCGTTTTTTGTCAACTTTTGTATCCACAACTCCGACCTCCTTAACCACCTTTCATAACGAAATGAAACTATCTCATATTCCTCAAGTTACCATACAATACCATTTTGCACTTCATATTTTGTTTTTGGTCAAAATTATTTTTGGAGTTTCTTCCTTAACAAAAACTTTGCCATTGCTTTATATGGGGTACCTATATTGCATTTGTAACTCCTCCTAAACCACTTATCATGATTTAATGAATCTTTCTCAGATTCGTAATCATATAAGTCCATTGTGCAACTCCTATTTCGTTTAGGGTTAAAAATACTTTTTTGAATTCTATAGTAAATATCTCTATACAAGATAATGGAAAGCCAATCTTTCTGAAAGGTATTTGTGTTTGTTTCTTATAGACTAAGTAATAAATACGTACCCTTCCTCGATTTAAATGACTTTTTTAATTATAAAAGTAGGTACAATATCATTACATCAATTATGTGAAAGCCGGGACATTTTAGTGACCCCAACACATATTTGACAAAATAATATTATATAATATATTCGAAAAACTAAGCGAAATTGTTTATCCCGCAATGCATGAAAAAATGTGTTGTATTTCAGTAAATAACACGTGTTTTCTGTTGATCATAAACACGTAGTAGTCCATCTGGCAATAAGGTTCATCATAACCTTTTGTCTAATATGGCCGTATATTTACACCACAAATTTTACTTTGAGTAAAGACAAACATGTGCACCTGGAAAAGTTTTAATGCATGGCAGGAACTAGATAATTAAATTTTAAATGCATTTTATGTTTCAGAAAATTATAAACTTTTCTGGATTTTGCTATTCATTTTTTTTTCATTCCTGCAGAAGATGCCAAAATAAACTTTGGGAAAGAGGTTTGAGAAACACCCCTCATATAATGAATGTTGTGAGTAATATTGATTTAAATAGACAATAGATGGACAATAGACATCTGCAAACAATAGGTGATTTAAACTGTGTAACTGAGTGGGCCGTATCAAATGAAACTCATGTGTTTGTTGATTTTGCTATCTTCTGCAGACTGGAAAAAATGCACATCAAAATCCAGGAAAGTTTAAAATTTTCTGAAACATAGACAACATATAACTTTTATATATCTAGGTTCTGTCATGCCTTAAAACTTTCCTAGATGCATCAGTTTGTCTGTACTCATAGTACATTTTGTGATGTAAACAAGGCCATATTTTTCAATTCCTTTTGATGAACCTTAAATCTCATTTAGTGGATTGGTCAAAAACCCAGGTAAAAAAGAAATTGCGTCATACGTAAATTACCAATTATGTTTGCGAGGACATAAGTATGCTTATTTGCGCATATCCTTATAAGGTAGTGTTCCCGACCTGTTAAATTACTTATTGGGAAAGGTTATAATTATACTTGTTCAATGATCGCGTCAGGTTTTATTTTGAGACGGATGAACATCTAGTCGTTTAAACCTTTCGGAATTTCGGGTTCTCAATGCTCCTCAACTTCGTACTTTATTTGGCCTTTGTAACTTTTTTTAATCGAGCGTCATTGATGAGTCTTTTGAGACGAAACGCGCGTATGACGTACAAAATTTAACTGGTATCAATGATGAGTTTATTATTGACAGGTTGAAAAAGAATAGTCAACAGTAGTTTACCGATTTTCTAAACTCGTAAATCTTTTTCAACAATAAACAATAAATATGAAAATGATGTGATATAAATTCAGTCCTGCTTAATTTTTCTTAACCCTGCAGGAGGTGTTTTTGCATAAGAAAGGTTGGCCTTAAGATGTAAGATGATGCATCACTCCTTACAAGGCATAACAAAAATTGCAAATCCAGGTTTAAGAATTAAATTAGGCGCATAATACTCACCAGATCTAGACTAAGCCATCGCAATAGATATATTTAAATCAATAATAAAAAAGACATTTGAACATAAAGTCGTAAGGTTTTGTAAAGACTATAGAGATGTATGGGCTTGATAATTAAAAAGGGTATAATCACCATTAACGGTTCGAATAACCTTCCTCCTGAATTACAAACATACAAACACGTCTTATATCATGTTTTCCAGCACTTAAAGTAGCTGTTCTGATCTAAGTAGGGTTTGATAAGACATGTCTGTGTACAGTCAAGGCAATGACAAAGAGACTCATGGACATTACCTGAAATGTAATACCTTTATCAAGTACAATACAGTAAAAATATCCCGCATAGGACTTCCAGCGAATATTATCCTAATGACATAACAGTTTTACCTTAATAAATTGCTAAATTCAGTAGTTTACTAAAACCTTTCAAACTTCTCAGTTGTATCGTTGCAGCAAGTTTTCCTCGAGTGGTGGAGGTAAAACGAAAGACTTCAAAATATTTGTTTTCGTTTCATTTTCCTCCAAGCACGCGGCAATTATCTATAGGAGAAGGAGCAAAGCCTGTTCTTGTAAGAATAACAATAATATATTCGCTTCGGATGACATGGCTTTATGTCGATTTGTTTTAACCGTTAACACTATACGGAACTTTTCATCGAAAAACACGCGAAAAGTTCTTATGGATTATTGCTGCAAAGTTTGTTTTCACTTTACTTCATCCGTTCATGCTCTTCATTTTATCTTCGGGCTTGATTTTGCTGTCCAATTTGAAAATCAAATGTTATGATTTCCCCGTCTCAGACTTTATTAAACGTCACCAGTGTCTGAATAGAAAGTTCATATACCAGGGTTATGTCAAAGAACGTCTCGTCCTTCTTCCAAAAAAAAGTTCATCGGAAGGTACAAAGACCTTGTTGATAAATATTCCGTATCAACTTCACAAACAATACATGATGGTCTTGAAGTATAGATTCTAGGTACTGATGTTGTTTGTCATCTTAATTACGTGTTATAGTGTTCATTTTATGTGTCTTTGTACTAGTATATTTTCAACCTCTACTGTTTAGTTCATATTTGGTAATATCCTTTTGACGTGGCTCGGTATTTATACATCCCGCCAATGTGTTATTGTGCAAGGTCATTTTTTTTTATTCTTATCTTTCATTTTTGCGTATGTTCGTTGTCTATAGGGTGTCTATATGCCATTTTGGTTTTCTTTCTTGACATATTTGTTTGTTTTCACAGTGATTAAGATTATAACACAAATTTGACTGTTTTTGACATGTTTACATATTATGTCTGTTTGTTTTAATCACACATTATTGTCAATATAATAGAATCTTTGCGACTTTTATACAAGTGAAAGGTTTAGCTAGCTATAAAACCAGGTTTAATCCACCGTTTTCTACATAGTGAAATGCCTGTACCAAGTCAGTATTATGACAGTTGTTTTCCATTCGTTTAATGTGTTTGAGCTTTTGATTTTGCAATTTGATAATGGACATTCCATTTTGAATTTTCAATGGATTTCGGTATTGTTGTTATTTTACCTTTTATTTAATGTTAACTTTGTCCTCCGCTTATGGTCATTTCGAATTTCTAATCACCGATTAAGTGAAATTATTCGTTAAAAGAAACTTACAGACACATGAATGTAGGATTTGATTTCAATTCATACACTAGTTCTTGAAAATAGTATGTAAAAAATTTAGCAAATCAGAAACTAGATGATTCCATGACGGGAATTTTTGTTGACGAATGGGCACTTAAGTGAAAACACATGAAATAAAAATGTGTGTTGAACATCTGCGCTAGGTTGTGTTTCATTCTGTTTAGTTGTTCTCAAGAAAAAGTTAAAATGTAAAAAAGTTAAGAGAAGGACGATGGATGCCAAGGGATGAAAATAGCTCGCCATGGGCATCAACCAGGTCGTCCCAAAAGTGGAAAAGAAACAAAGTCATTAAAACAACAGTAACCAAAAAAATGCCGACAACAAAAAAAAAAAACAAAAAACAAAAAAACTACTCACACAAAGAACAGTTAAAAATACGCCATGTACAGATAGAACTATAGATTAAACAGAATTCCACAAAAAATACAATAGGAACAAATGGTTGAAGTCTGATAACTCCCTAAAAAATGTTAAATTAATTGTCGGTATAGTATGGTGTAGACAAAATGACTAACAATCCTATTAAGTAAAAACATTTTTGAACAAACGATCTTAGAGCTAACGTTTAATAGTTGCCATTATGTGATAATAGGCCAAAAGACTTCAAAGTCAAATTACTCCCTCCAAAACTGTCAAATCGCAATGAAGGTAATCCATGATAAAGTGTATATGATAACAATTCAACCAACTCTACTGTTATTTTAACAGATTAGTAAACTAAATATAGTTTATGAATAAAAGATCAAGTTACTAAAACGGTATCCTCCCCAGCAGTATTTAATAGTTGTCATTATGTGATAATAGGCCAAAAGTTTTCAAAGTCAAATTACTCCCTCCAAAATTGTCAAATCGCAATGATGGTAATACGTGATAAAGTGTATATGATAACAATTCAACCAACTCTACTGTTATTTTAACAGATTAGTAAACTAAATATTGCTTATGAATAAAAGATCATGTTACTAAAACGGTATCCTCCCCAGCAGTATTTAAAGTCTAACTTTAATTAAAGGTTACAACAACTATACATTGTTTCAAATACACTTTTATCTTTTATAATCAATTAGTTAAACTGTAACAGGACTACTTCATATCATCTATAGCGAGTCTATAGCGAGTATTCATATTTCCAATTGACAGTATTATGAAAGTGTCATCACGTGATATTATCTAGTCACGTACGTGACATTGTATAGTTGACCTTATTGGTCACGTTGGAGTAGTTCATCTTCTGTTCTTTATTTGGCAATTACATAAACCTGTTTTTGAATTGTTTTATTAAACTTACCCTTTCTTCGAGCTGTTAAATTTTCCAGAGCTTATACAGCGAAATAGAAGAAAACTCAGACTAAATTTCTTCCGATTTCAGTGAACCGTGACAAATCGAAAAAATTGCACGAAACATTATAAACATACCTTATGGTTTACTTATAAGTTAAGGCTTTGAACAAGCTTTCAGTAACTGCCAGTACTCTCTTAGATCAGTACTTTGAGTTCTTGTCTATATGATTTGTTGTACTTTGAGTTGATCTTATAAATCAAGCCTTTTCCGCTTTCAGTAACTGCCAGTAATCTTAGATCGGTACTTTGAGCTCTTGTCTATATGATTTGTTGTGCTTTGAGTTGATCTGATAAATCAAGCCTTTTCCGCTTTCAGTAACTGCCAGTAATCTTAGATCGGTACTTTGAGCTCTTGTCTATATGTTTCGTTGTGCTTTGAGTCGATCTGATAAATCAAGCCTTTTCCAATTGATTTGTTAAGTTTGTTTTTATGTTGTGCTGCTGCGCTACTTTCCCAGTTTAGAGTAGTTGAGCGCTCACAAACATGTTTAACCCCGTCACAAATTCCTTATGCGCATGTCCCATTCGAAGAATTGAAATTTAGTTGTTGTCGTTGGTTGGTGTCTGCCATATTTTCTCTTTTAACTGTTTCACATTTTTCATGATTTGGCCTTTTATAGCTCACTATATTGATTTTTCTCATTACGGAAGGCTGTAAAGTGACCAATATTTGCTAACACCTTAGCTCTTTAGTCTCTGGTGGATACTTGTCCCAATGGCAAACATTCGGACTCGGACTTCTCTTGAACTGAGTTTTACTGTGCGTACTGTTGTACGTTTGTTTTTCTACATTGGCTAGAGGTATAGGGGGAGGGTTGAGATCTCAAAAAACATGTTTAACCCCGCCGCATTTTTGCGCCTGTCCCAAGTCAGGAGCCTCTGTCCTTTGTTAGTCTTGTATCATTTTCAATTTTAGTTTCTTGTGTATAATTTGGAGTTTAGTATGACGTCCATTATCACTGAACTAGTATACATATTTGTTTAGGGGCCAGCTGAAGGACGCCGCCGGGTGCGGGAGTTTCTCGCTGCATTGAAGACCCATTGGTGGCCTTCGGCTGTTGTCTGCTCTATGGTCGGGTTGTTGTCTCTTTGACACATTCCCCATTTCCATTCTCGATTTTACTTATCTCCTAATGTGGATCCTTTTGAACAAATCGTTCATCAATAACGAGAAGGATCAATGAAAATGTCGTTAAATTTTTGGAACGTTTCAATAATGAAAATTACCTGTATATAAATGGTCAGTTTGGGATGCATAATAGTGCAATTAAAATTTCATGTAATATGTATAGGATTGGTTTACATAGCTACGTGGGCTAACAATCTTGAAAACCATCAATATAGTTCTTTTCACTGACGTGAAAGAAACGTAAATAGTTGAATATATAATGATAACAATATTTATCTTCAATAACATTAACGGTAACAATTTTACTGCGCATTTCGACAGTACATGTCTCTTCATTGATTCTAGAAGACAAGCTATTTGAAAATCACAAAACTCACAAAATTAAGAGCATATAAACCAAAAAGGATCACAAGTATAGCCAAAGACGATGAAGGAATCAGATCAAGAGCTTTGCTTGAGGTGATATATTCCTTAATTTAAAATAATTTCCAAAATTGTGCTACAACAAATTTTAATAGCCCAATATTAGTATTTGCATGCCAGTACAGAAGTACTTGCTACTGGGCTGGTGATACATTTGGGGACTAGCAGTCCGCCAGCAAAGCAAAAGCATCAGCCTAGTGAAAGTAATAAAACTTCATATCATTGGGTCAATGATTGGCCTTAATGTCCCTTCTCCTTTATCATGTCATAATTATACAGTGAATGATTAGAATGACTATATTGTACTAAATGCAAATCAAAGTCGGTTACATGCATTTCAAAGGACGTGTATAAATGATATTAAAGAGCTATGTTTTGGATTGTGCCAAAAAATAGTAAAACCCGTCAATCATTCCAATAATCATGTTAGCTTTATTGATTGGAGAATAGTCAGATATAATCTTTACAATTTAGTGCAAAAAATGTCATTTTGATGTCACCGTGATGACATAAATATGATGTTTAAATAGAAATACTTGACATAAAATGACAATTTGTTTACATAGTTTCTTCTTTGCAAAATTCAAAATTAACCATAACCCGAATAATTCAGTCCATCCCCATGATCGACTTTTCCAATTGCGAGGTTGGTTAATGTAGCCATCGCAGAGCAGCGGAATATAACGATTGAATTATTTAGGTTATATGAACCAAAGCCTTACCTGAAACGATATTTAACATACATTAACATCTTGTAAGACATGCATTTTTTATCAACATTTCTTTTTAGCAAGACCTTGGTTCATATCCAAATATTAATGACAACCTCTCAAAATGAGTTTTTTTTAGGGGAGGAGTTTGAGGTAAGTAGTAGCATTAAAACAAATATGCAAGGCATAATTCAAAAAATATTACCACTGATATATGAAAGTTCAAGTCTTGTAAACATCATAAGAATCTTATATGATAGATATATATATATATAAATAAGATGTAGTAGACAACTATCCATCCAAGTCACAATATGTAAAATGTACACACTTATATAATAGGTCAAAGTACGGCCTTCAACACGGAGCCTTGACTCACACCGAACAGCAAGCTATAAAGGGCCCAAAAAGACTAATGTAAAACAATTCAAACAGGAAAACAGTATCCTTTATGAATTTCGAATTCAAGGGACCAAATAAGTTGTTTTATCGTTCATTTTGCTTTCTGAAATATGTTTATGTTTACAATAAAGTTGTATTGACTGCTTTATTGATTGGTTGATGTTTAACGCCACTTTCAGCGCTGTTGGCTATTTCATGGCGGTCAGTTTTTATTGGTGGAGGAATCCGGAGTGCAATCAAGTTGTAATGTAATTAACTAATAAACATATTCTAAAAGGTTATTAATTCCGGGTATTAATTCAACACTGTAATTAGATCTTTGAATATTGTTTTTATCAGTATAAATTTTGATTTTGTTATCATTGAATTAAAACCCAACTATATATCATTGCTTTATACCTATGAACACTCACGGTCTTACATTCTGTCGGTATCTATATTTTGGCATTGCACAAGGGTAATGACGTCCACTAAATCCATTAGATGTTTGGTGTGTACTGATTGGTATTTTAGCCTAAGATACATAATTTTTTATTAGTTGTTATTGGCTTTGGACTAGCTTTTAGTGACTGTGAGTACTCTTCGATCTGTACTTTGTGTCTTTTGTATATAGGTTAGGGGGCGGGTTGGACGTCCCAAAACATATTAAACCCAGCCACATTCTGTATGCGCCTGTCCCAAGTCATGAACCTGTTATTCAGATGTTGCGGTTTGTTGCTGTTAATCATGTTTATTTATTTTGTATTGTTTCGTACATAAACCAGACCGTTAGTTTTCTTGTTTGAATTGTTATACATTTGTAATTTCGGGACCTTGTATAGCTGACTATATGGTATTGGTTTTGCTCATTGTTGAAGGGGACCTATATTTGTTAATTTCTACTTCATTTGGTCTTTGGTGGAGAGTTGTCTCTTTGGCGATTATACCACATCCTCATTTTTATATAATTGTAATTTTTTCTTATTTATATGAATGGCTAATTTAATAATTTGATAATATATTCCGATAATATATATATAAACAACAACTACCGCTTCAAGACAAACAGGTACTTAACAACTTTAGAATAATTGGTGCTACTCCCTGCAATCCATAAAAGATATTGATCCTTAAAATTGTTTGAGAATTAGATGAGTCGGCATTTTACGCGAATTTTTATTTGTTGAATCTAAGTTGTTTAAAGATTATCATCTAATGACATATTCACCTATAAAGAAAGCCTAATTATTGATAAAGTTGGAGGAGTATCGGTTGTAACTTTTTAATTGAACTTGTCATTACCAGAAATTATGAATTAACCGAGAACCGGAAACATAAATTCTGGCCAAACAACTATTCCTGGCATTCTGCAACCAGAAATATTCCATCAGATATTGCAATTTTTCAAGATTGTGAACCCAAGGAATAAAAACAATAAAACTTTTATGTTCTTTTTCTTAAATTTTCTGGCATATTAATTTTGATTTTATCAGACATTAATTGAAATGTTGCGAAGATATGATCTGATGAATCTAGTGTATTGATCATACAACGCCTACAGTACATAGATAATTTTACAAGCCTCATCATTGGTCTTCGCAACCATAGCAAATTATGGCTATTCAAATGACGTGTGATCTTACTAAACAATAAATACAAGCTAGGTTAAGTATTCTGTCACTTTTGTTTGCTTTGAAGAAAACGGGGAACTATGGAAACTTTAAATATTTTTCTTGTTATTTTTTCATTATTAGGAACAATTATTCTAGCTTCGTCTTCCGATGAGTCGAGTGAAAGAAAGAAAAGAGATATAGATACCATAGATGACACAAACACTGACTTTTTAACTGCTGAAAAAAGACGACCGGGTTGGGGGAAAAGAAGTTTTGACGATGATATTTTAAATAATTTGGATAAAAGACGACCAGGCTGGGGGAAAAGAAGTGATATGTTGTACGATTCCGAAGAAATTGAAAAACGTCGACCTGGTTGGGGTAAAAGGGGCAGTTCATTATATGATGTAGAAAAACGAAAACCTGGTTGGGGCAAAAGAAACTCAGCTCTTCTTGACGATCTTAGTTTATACAACTCAATAGTAAAACGTCGACCTGGATGGGGGAAACGGTCTGACACTTTTAAAGTTGATATACGACGACCCGGATGGGGCAAACGATCACCAGGATGGGGAAAGCGCTCAGGACCAAATATGTGCATGGATTTGCAAGATGAAATTCTACAGTTATACAAATTACTCAATGAGGTAATTATTTTTAGATTCTTGTATTGAATTGTTTTTTTTTAAATGAAATGTGCACGGATTTATATGTTTTATGTTCACATATTATCATTATAATTATTATTTTCTTGTAACTTTGGCGAATTCATTTCAAGAATAATGGAAATCTTAATCAAACAAAATTTGTTTGCATGTTATAAGCCAACTCCTTTAGTAAAATGGAAGCTAATATGGTCTATTGACCTCTATGCCTTAGGTATTGACCTCTATGTTTTGTTGTCTCTTGACATAGACAACACGCTCTGTTGATTTAACAACGAAAGATATAAATACGTCGTGACCTATGACGCTGTTTTAGAAGTTCATATTAAGATTTCTTCTCATTCAATTTTATTAGAAATACAGCAAAATAAATTGTTGCAATTGTGTTTTCAGAAATTTGCAATATACACCTTTTATTTCTTTCCAACCCAACCCTCCTGTGTGCAGCACATGCTCTCGTTTGAGGGCGACGATTTTATGTTTTGTTATGTATATAAGTTGATACATCTCTTGTTAGCCTACTAAAACGTTCTTTTTTTCTTATGAATCGGATGTATAAAGATGTAAATAGAATTGTTTATGGTTTGTAAATGTATGTAATGTTCCGCCTGACCTATTTTTAACGGTACTATGATTTAAGATTTGGATTTCTAACTCTTCAAGTACTCCCTTTATTTACTTAATTACCTGCATTTCCAAATGTACAAAAATACTGACACAACTTCATGATATGATAAGAACAACTGCATCTTTATTATCTTATAGTTACAATGTACAGAAGTACGAGAGGTTCCGATTGTGTTATTCATGTAGTTTTAAATATTTAATAAACCAAGACAAATCTACATGCCATCAAGACAGTGAATGTATATAGACAATGTGAAAGGTTTCTTCACGTAAATTGTATAATAGCCGTACGGTACATAATTGACTTTAACCTATGCTGTTTCACCAGGGTAACAGTCATTACTTAAGGAAGTAGCGTGTCTTAGAAAAATTGTCACTTTTTATTGCAAAAAGGAAATTTTACAGATTAATGTGAAAGATCCGAAAGATGGAATAACTGACTGTATTTGAAATATAAGCAAAACAAATCCAGATTGTTCTTGTTCAAAAATAAATTTAAATTCTTTTATAACGGATAAAAAATGCCCCGGAATACACCTGTATAAGAAACTAAACATTATTGTGTTTTGTTAACTAATAGAAATGTAGGATAGTCTATTGTGTAATCTCACACAATCTCAGTTAGCATTAATATATCATAATAATTCATGATCAATATTTTTAGTATTCGTTTATTCTTATTTAAGTTATTTTCCATATAAATCCCCCAATAGTTTTAGTGAAGTAATATCAAACTCTGGTAATGGAACATAAATTATTACACTGTAATAGCAATACAAATAGTATTTCTTGTATTTAGTCTTGTAAATGTATTGTTAATATATTTGACACAGAACAATAGCTAATTATCTGTAAGTTTAAGACGACCACTAGCACCGGTTTGAACGGAGGAATTTTTGCAAGACGTCCAAAACGCGTTCTATGTGCACTGAACATCACAAATATGCGCGAGATTACAGAATATTACGGACAAACGAATTTAACAAATACTTTCATAGTTTGACCAACTATTTCATTATAAAATACTTTTAAAAAAAAACCGCAAGAAACATCAATTGAAATCCGCATCCAAATTTTCTGGTGGTGGTACGACGTCCGCAAACGAAATAGAAAGGATCTTACTTGTTCATATGTGAGGAATTAATGGTTCTTATTGAGAATAATATTACCGCCTCAACATAAATCTTGTTTAAAAGAATATTCTTGAACTATAAATGAAAGTAAACAGCGAATTTGATAATATCGACCCTATCTATCTAAACTAAATTCAAAATGGCATCATTTGACAGACAATTGTGCATAACTGCGTTTTTTAAGTTTTGTATAATTAAAACTTTACTGAAATTTACATATTGTGCCCAACGGAAGACATGTTCGAAGCAATCACATCTATTTTGTCTTCAATGTTATAATCTGCAAGCATGATGCACATGTGCAATTTATACGATGTAGATTATGTAAGTTTGTCTTTAAAATTATCCATAAAGTACTAAAGGAATAGCTGCTTATCGAAGGCGGATACTGCACAATCAGTAACATTTTCTAAAAGACAAATTTTAGTGTTGTAAAAAAAAACCAAATATTTGATCTGGAAATTTGCAGCAAATAGAACACCATTTGAATTAAGAAATACATTCTCATTATCACCTTGTTTATAAAAATGCATAACCAGAGCGTTTTCTGGATGCACTTTTGAAGGATAGTTCTGTATGTCACATTTCCAACAACGTCACAGTGGATATATGCTGGATATATCACATTTCCAACAACTTCACAGTTGCATTATTTAAAACCAGGTTGCTGTTATTTACAAATCATTAGCATCACTGACTGATAATAATTGAATAGTTATTTTGTTTTTATCACTTGAGTTCTGAAAAGTACCGATAATGATATTGTAACAATTATTGATAAATACCGTATAAATCTGGTAAAAGTTTATATATTATTTGATCTCAAATCCTATTAATGTGTAAAGATTATCTGGCTTTCTGCACATTGATAACGTAAAATATCAGCCGCGAGCCACAATGTGAACCTTTTTGGCGAATGAACGTAGCGACCGAGCAAAACAAACTCCACATTGTGTCGAGTGACTGATATTACTATTACGAACTTTTATCCCTTAATCAAAATATATTAAACATGTTGGTGGCCTTGGGCTGTTTTTTGCTCTTTGGTCGGGTTGTTGTCTCTTTGACACATTCCTCATTTCCATTCAAAATTGTATCTGTTCATTAAATTTCCTCCTGGTATCATGGCGTTTTGCCAGATAAGCACAGGATTCTAATAAATAAAATATATGTTTTTATTGCTACTTATCATCTTCAAGACACATTAAGGCGCCCAAAATTGAGCAAAAGTTCGCAACTCACTGCAATGTCAGAACAGCTCTAGCACCGGTTTGAATTCTTTGCAGTAAATACAATTTGCCATTAATAACACGACGGAAACCTCTAGTGGGGCAGGATCTACTTGCCCTGAGATCACCCGTTTTTTGGTAATATTCGAATTGCTCAGTCTAAAATTTTTGCAGACTGTTTTGTCTTTTCATAGTTTTCTGTATGACCATGGTATTGTTTGTTTGTCTTTGACTTATTATTTTTTTATTGTCCCTTAGGTATCTCCTGATTTTTTTTAACCATCACTTCTCTGGTTCTTCAAAGGGACCAAACTATACAACATTCTATAAACACCAAATTTCTTGACAATATATCAATCAGGAATAGAATGACGATTTTAAAATCAACACTAAATCCAACAAATTGACAAAATAAACATAGAGACATGAAAACCATTAACGAGATTCCATCCACATACAAGAGTAAAACCAGTTAAGTTCTAAAAATACAATGATACTATAGATGTAAAAGCTCGGTTAACCCTGCTTCAGTCATGTGTAACCTGAAATATTATTACATTGTTGTATAAATAAATTACGGATTTAATAACCATCGACTTAAATATTATCTCGTTTTATTGAAACAAAGTATACGTCAATGCTAATGAAACAAACAGCATACTATGGAACTACATATCCACCCAGGACATCTGAGTTCACCACCGACACTGTAAATTTAGAAATTTAAAAAGTTTCAGAAATTAATGCGTGCATTTATTATTGCGAATCACTGATTACGGGTAAAATGCTAAATGTAATTAATACGAAGGCAAAAATCTTGTCAGGAAAATCGCTACTGAAATTACAAATGCGAGTTTTTATTATTGCGAACATGATACTGTCGCACTTTTCGCGTTAATAAAAACATCGCAATAATTTCTGAATTTTGCGGGGTGTGTTTTGCTCAATCCTCAGTTCTATATGTAGTGTTTTGTGAACTCAGTTTTTTGTTCTTTTGGTCTGGTGTTGTCTGTCTTTCCTTTCGTTGTACAACAATAGTATTATTTGATGAAATATTATTTCACTGAAACATTGTTGAAGATTGTCTTACAAGATTCCTAACAATGATTGCTGTATTCTTCAGAATTAGATTGTACAATGTGCTACATAGGATCTGTACTGAATAACAGTATTCATTAGTCTTTCATGGGATAACACCTGCGGCAGAGGATCGAACACACCATAATTAAGGCTGTCGATATTGGTAAACAAATCAATCGTGAAACAAATCTTTCTTTTGTTCCACAAACTTACCATAATTTAATTTACATCTTGAAGTAAAACTTAAAACTTATGACATAGAAAAAGAACATTATAAGGGCGTTCTCATTAAATGTACAAAATGAGATATCATGTATCTTTACATTGATTTTTTTATCCTGATCAATCTCGGTCTAAAGTTGTCAAAAGTGTCGTTTTACTATTCGTAATGTTGTCCTGGTACCACTGTCGCTCACCTCAGATCCTGAACTCAGTCCCTGAGGGTACCCCTTCCTAGTTCGACTTAGTCACCGGGAGTACAATCATCCCGTTAGCCAGTATTTACGTACTGTGATTTTACAATTTTACTGGAAATTTTATCAAAATTTACTCGCACTGAGAATATGGTTGTAACACTTTAAGGCAAAGATAACTCAAACCTGTTTCAAATCTTTCAGCAGTTTTTGGAAACCACATTTTGTAAAAGAAAATCCTAAACCTACTAAACTAATTAATTAACATGTTAATTCCCATATTATATATTTTTTTTTCAATCGAAACAAATTATTTTTTAGACAGAACAAGTGATTTTAATTAGATTCGACAAAAACACAAGAGCGCTGAATGAGAAGGAATGGATCAAACTTTCCGCAGTAACATCCTTTGTCTACAACACTACATCCATCGCATCGCTATGGTTTCTAGTCTTGTAGTATATCTACTTGAACACTGTTTGTAGGCTATTATGATACATGTTTCATCACAGCCTTTCTAATTAGCTGACAATTATAGGTTCCGATATCTACAATGAAATTTCCTTTAAATTCTTTATAGAACTAGCTTGATTGATCTAATTCGTTACTGTGAGTACTTGAGATGACTTAACAGTTCGACAAACGGTACTAGTGTTGATAGACAACTTTACTCCTACCTTTTTGTTAAATTTAGAATAGGTTTCGTACATCATTTCTTTCATATATAGACAAATAGTTGTTTCTTATATTTATAGAATAAGTTATAGAGAAAAACAATCCTAATTGCTTACAAGAGTTCCGGGTGAAGATGATAAATATTACAGAATGTTGAAAGAGACCGAAGTTTTCATTGTCGTAAAAATGTGATTTAAAAAAGAAGAAATTATCAAACATACATCGTTATAACTTTTTCTGTAATGTAAACACGTTGGAGTATATGCCTTTCAAACGCCCTGTATGTGCAGAACTGCGAAAATTCATAAAACATTTCAAATTGCTCATGTTTGTTTATCTCTTTTTTTTTTATTTTCAAAATTTACGAATCATAGCCTTTTTTTTTATAAGATGAGAAGCGGCAATTTCAAGTACTAAATAAATATTATAAACAGCATGAATTACAAAAATTTCTACAGTATTAGCTTGATTCAGGCTAAGTTTGCTTGAAATTTTCACATTTGTGTCACAGAAATTTGGATGTGACTTTCCTTCTCGGTATTTTATACACGAAAAATATGTTCTCTACATTTGTCTCAATAGACACCGTTATGACTGTAATCAATTTAGACACACGGAATCAATGCATACAACTATTATTTTTCCTTAGCTTTACCTGTGTACCCCTCCAGTTCTGAAAACAAGATTGTTCAAATCTATCATTGTAAACACCAAATCATTTAATCACATTCTCTCTCACACGTACATGCATATACTTAAAAGTATTCTACCACTGTTTCCGAAACAGCTTATTTAGCTACTGCGTAGTAAAAAAATTTAAATTTCTCCAAAGCCATTCTCATTTCCGCGAAAGGATAATATTTGTCTTCATTATCATCTACAAGTTCATTTCGCCTTTAATGTAATCCTAAACAACATGAAAGGATAAAATATTCATCAATACGAGGAGCTACATCAGCAGGTGAAAAGTGGGAAGGTTAAACTTTTAGTTTATGAAAAATATCCTTAATCGATCCCATCATAGATAATTGACTCTGTTCAATTCTTTGCTTGAAATCTGCAATAAATTAATATCAATCAGTGAACTTTTAGCTATTATATCATACAAATGAAAAGGCTTGAAAGGAGTCTTTCCCCGCTCGGAAAATTAATTTATCATCCTTCTGCATATTGAATATGTTCTTCCCTTTCTTGATGAATGGAAACGATGACTTCTTTCAAAAGTGTCAAATATTTGTATAATCTTAAACTTATTTGACTTTCACGGGGTTCTTGAATCTTTGACAGCGTATTTTCAAGTTTATTTAGAGGAGTTTAGGCTTTTCCCCATGAACTGTCAATCAATCTGGTAATTCAACGCTGAGATATCCTCCATGGACCGCGCCATTAGTGACTTGATATATCTAATTTTAAAAGAAATTGACGCGCGTTAATAAAGATAAGAATAGGACTTAACAGTACCGGTCCATAATTGTTTCTTAGTAATTACTCTTTGTTACAATACATGCCTTATTAATTGTCATTCATTTGATTTCTCAGTCAATTTGATGTCAATATGTTCACATCACATCCTTGATCATCGGAATATAAAATGTAATGTGGGATAACAAGCTATCAATGTTTTCCTTATTAAATTTGCATTAATGTTCTTATGCATAGCGAAACATACTAGTCGGTCGTCTTTTAGCATGTTATACGCGAAATAAAATTTAGAAGTTCTATTTCTAGAAAATTTGCTGGAATATCAAAAATGGTAATTGTATCAAAAGACAGTTAAAATGAGAAAATATATACAATAAACTAAAAGTTTGTCGTGAAAGATTGTGAAAACTGAATTTGAAGGAATACAAAATTATTCAAGACTTAATTTCGTTATAAATGTAGCATTACCATATATGGTATATTTACTTTAAAGAGTGAACAATTTCATTTGATGATATTTTTCTTGGAAAACTGATTGGAGTTATGCGGATGCATTTTCTGACGGTTTTATATGTGTTATAGCTGAATATGCGATATGAGTGTGCTCATTGTCGAAGGCCTCACAGTGACCTATAGTTGTTAACTTCTATTTTATTTGGTCTATGGTGGAGAGTTGTCTCATCGGTAATCATACAAGATCCTCTTATTTTTATATAAACTTTGAATAATTTTATCTACCCAAAAGATCGCAATCTAGCATTCTTATTTCGATTGAAACATGAATCCATTCATCTATTAACTTTTCCTTGGATATGAAATCCGGTATAGTTTACACCAAATCTTTGCTGATTTAAGTTAAAAAGTGTCGAATGAAGGTTTAAGATGTTAATACTTACGTAACCCCTTACCGATATAACTGAAGTGTCACCGATACATCTACCATTTAACTTCGTTGACCACTCGAACCGTGACAGTAAAAATATTCCTTGTAAAAATGTTATAATGAAAAATAAATCCAGAGTCATATATACTATTATAGTCTTTAGATTATACGGTACTGAAGATAATAAATGTTCAGCTTTTTTGTCCAAACTTTTAATATTTTGCATTTTAATTTCAGGCTAAGAAATTACATACTGAATGTGAAGCTCTCAATATATGATCTAAAAGGTTGGTATTTTACAAAAACTAAAACGAAACGAAACAAAAATAAAAACTAAACAAAACAGACACACACAATTACTTCACACCTCTGGATTAGTTCTCGGCACAAACCATTATCACCAGTCCTTCAGCATGAATACATTGAAATTAAGACATTATAATCGAACTCTTGGTAAAAGCTTCCTGACGAAGCATAGTATTTTATCTCAACACATGTAGATCTGTCAAGACAATGCTGGTTTATATGTTGTTAGGTTGCTGTCTTATTGACGTTTACCGCACTTTTCCTTTTATTCACATTCCCAAACCAAACACTTCTCTCTCGTATTCGCCTTTTTCAACAAGATTTGGAAAATGTTTTTAAGTACACGTTATGCCACGAGTATAATTTCCTTACCAGATGTAAAGTAAAATTTAGTAAAAATTATTAAAAAAAAGAGAAGAAGATTAGTGGCAATGTTTTATCAGTTTGTATTATGGGAAGCTTTCTGTTATTGCTATGTAGTGGGAACCAAAATTATGAGCTAATAAGATCTCGTAGTGTGTAGATACACGTGAATGAAGTAAACTGACCCATTATCAACCCAATCATATATATTTACAATCAAAATGTTTAGACGGTTAATTTTGGGGTAAACAATAGTGATAACAATGTAAAATTGATATTGAATAATTCTTTCGTTGGCGTTTAAAAAAAATACCAAAAACAAAAACAACCTTTGCAATTTGATTTAATAATTTGATAACTGGACGACAGACAAATTGAAAAAGCATTAATCTTTGTAAGTACAATGTGTATGCCAAATTGGTACCACGTTTATGGAATAACATCAAAAGTAGGGTATTTCTTAAAATATGTACATTATAGAAGTTCTTTTGTACTGAATTCATCTTTGCATCAAGACAGATTATTTTCTAATGAATTTATTGTATTAAAGGAAATTAATGTATAAGCTGACATAGTAACATAGTCGAAAACCAAAAAAAAAAAAAACTTGTAATATCTTCCATCTGAAAGAATAAAATAGATATCAATACACAAATGGGATGTTATACAATAATAAAGCTAGAATCCTCCACCGCTAATTGTGAACAAACGCAACGGAAGATATTCATCATCACCAAAGGAATAATATGTCAAATGAATGTAGCATTTTCATCTGAACTTGAGAGTAAGAGGACAAACACATGATTGATTTAGGCAAATATTTTATTGTTACGTGATGGCAATATTAATGCTCATTTCACTAAAATTTGCAAATATAATCTAGACTTGAATTGAACACAGAACAATTGTGAGTTATAACGGACTAAAGATAAAACGACAAGCATAAAGTTAAGGACACTTAGTCTGGGGAAATACATATTAAATAATAGAATTGGAAAATTTAATTTCAGTTTCTTTCCTGACTATTTATAACAAAGGAATAAGTTAATTCTTCTTGTATTGTATTTTTTCCTGTTTTCGTGTTAAACAAGTATTTATGTGAATTCCAAGGTAGAATATGCATCCATAAAAATCCCACTGCAATCTTTTTCATTTGATATGATATATATATATATATATATATATTTATATATATATAATGAAATGTAACAAAATCTGTCGACACTGCGCACTAAATCGGAAAAATAAAGAAATGTTCTCCTGAGTCTCCTACTGGATTCACTGTTTCACAGATATTCATAGTAATCCATTGTTTCAATTACATTTATCGGCAATTTAGTTTTGAAACCAAACAATAATCTTATTCTTACTAAACTATAGTCTAGACATGTTTTTATTTTAGATTACATTTAGACTTCGTATAACATATCAAAGATAAAAAAAAAAAAAAAACAACAAAAACAAAAAAAATCAAATAAGCCATACGCATCAGTAAAATTGCTTCGTAGGTCGTCAAATTCTGACTAGATGTGTTAAAAAGTATAAGTATGAAGAGAAATATTTGAATTTTAAATGATTTTATTTTCTTTTTTTTATTTCAGACATTCATCAAAAGGAACATCGTCGTACGCTAAATCACAGTCATGGATATTCATTGGATCATTTACACCATTGAAATCAACATTCCACCGTTTTATTGCCATGATCATTTCTTAGTTGCCACTGTTGACAATAATAACATAAAATTACCTGATGGGTAACTTAAAAATACCAAAATTTGGTCAACTATATTGTTAGACAGTTTGGATTGACTGCTACCTATTTTATGTAATGGTGTACTTTCAAAAAGTACAACTCAAAAATAAAATGTTCTATATTATAAAAAGTCTGTTGTTTTTATTTAAATTCCTATTTATTCATTACAATATTGTTAACACCTATGGGTACATGTGGATCTTATTGTTTATATGAATAGTTTATTCAACAATATTATGAAGGTTATGTTTGGAGATCGTATATTCTGTATTAATTTCAATAATTTTCTGTCCCATTTTTAGCTCACCTTGTAAACTTATTCTAGCGATTGGCGTTGTCGTCCGTCGTAAACTTAAAAAAAACTTTCCCTCTGAAACCACAACGGCCAAACTTTATGAAACTTTTCAGCAAGGATGTATGGTATGTCATCTACTAACCACCCTCATTTCATTTTAAATGGATTAAAAATCATAACCGCAACAGCAAAGTATGGAACACAGGGGTAAAATTCAGGTTATGTATTATCTATTAAAAATAGACATAAACTCTTATACGCTAAATTGAACCAACAAGACAAGATCTACATATAGATCAACATGGCTGAAATCGTCAATCGACTCCTTATTCGAGTTCTATCATACATTATGTCATATGGTTATAACCTTGAAAACTATAATAGACAGAGAGAAGCTTTAAGCAGCAAAAATGAACAACAAGGCAAGAACTACAAATATTAAGTCGATTTTTACCTATTATGTATTTCTTTTGATAAGTATAGAATTGTTTTACATTTGTCACTTCTTGGCCATTTAACTGATTATGCGGTATGGGTTTTGATCATTGTTGAAGGCCGTTTTTTAATGAAATTTCTTGTCAAAATACAGATAGATGTTATAGCTGAATATACGTAATGGGTTTGCTCATTGTCGAAGGCCTTACAGTGACCTATAGTTGTTAACTTCTATGTCATTTGGTCTCTGGGAGAGAGTTGTCCAATGGCAATCATACCACATCTTCATATATTTATATTTACGTTTATTGTCATGAATGTATTGGTCCTTGTTGTTTGTCTATGTTTGACACCAGCCAAGTAGTCAGCACTTTTGTGTCGGCATGAAATATATATTGATATCATTGAAATTATCATATTGATAAATTATCTGTTAACAAAACATTAAATTGTTCATAATACTAAGAATTTTCTAACCCAGGAAGAGATTACTCTCGACGCAAAACTTTTCGGAAACTTCAATGCTCTTCATATTTGTACTTTATTTGGCCTTTCAATGCTCTTATTCGAGTGTCACTTATGAGTCTTTTGTAGACAAATCGTACACAACTATAAGCATGGAGAGTTTTTTTTTTTGTCAGGAGTTCAAAATTCACATGATTTTTTTTCAGTGATGTCTATTATCGACATGTGTACATGCCTTTGTGACTAATCTAGTGCTGATCTTTGTCTTACCTTCTGAATATTCATCATTTATATCCGTAACAAGAGCCCTATATACATTATATCTTTGTGACTAATCGTGTGCCGATCTTTGTCATACCTTCTGAATATTCATCATTTATATCCGTAAAAAGAGCCCTATAAACATTATGCCTTACGTTTCTTAAATCTGTATCCTTTCCCTAACTTATGAAATTACAGTAAATATTTTGCAAATATTTACCTTTTATGTCAGTCTTTATGCGTTTTTTATTTAACAAATGAGATGAAAAATGGTGTCAATACATCTTAAATTTGTCTCTTGCTAGTATTCGCCTCTGGTTGTTGACTGTTATTCCCCTAACAAATTTAGTTCGATATCTTGTTATTATATTTTTTAATCCTTAGCTTCTATATATAGCTAGCTCATCTAGATGGATCAGACGTGGGATATCTCCATTTTTTTATTCGAAGAGAGCAGCAGAAGTTTGAATCGAAGAACCCTGGTATTTCTTTTTCTATTTATACCTTATACTGCTTCATAAAGATAAAGTAATAAATTCATATAGGAACAGCGGACTTTTACTTCTTATATAAGTGCAATCGTCAGTTGAAAGAACTAATGATTAAACTAAGACGTTACTTATAATTTACAGGGTTTTAACAAAGTCGGAGTGCTTTTCATTTGAACCTGTGATCGCTGATGACATATTTCTTTATAGATCTGCCTATTGAATCTTAAAACAAGTTTCCACTTCATTTGAACTTTGGTTCATAGTTGTCTCAATCATACCACATGTCCTTATTTGTATATTCTAAGACAACTATTCCGTTCTCTCATGGAAGTCAATGTTCTTTCCTCCATAAGCAACTGAATGGCAAACTTCATTGTTAAACATAGCAAAGCATATGGAAACTTAGAGGAGTAGGCATATTACAGTAGAGGGTATTTACCATTTGTATTGTGTTCAAAAGTCTTATAGGTGAAATAGAAGATTAAGATTCATTACGGATTTGTTTTCTAGCAGAGATGATATTTAAGTTGAAGGTATTATCTGAATTTGTAGTTAATTAGAGATTCTATATAACCTGAACAAACTTCTTTTCTACGTTTCTTGATTAATTCTGGATTGATACAAGCTTACAGAACTTGGTATACACTCAAATACCATTTCATTTTCAGACCTGTACAGTATTATGATAATCAATAATAAAAAAAAGGAGCAGCACCTAACTGCATTTCTTTTCATAGAATTTGAATTGCCTATTTCTTATATTTTTTTACCATTCCTATTTAAAATACATTTTCAGGGGAAATCGTTATGCACAAGACATGCAAGCATAAACAAAACAAAAAAATAAGAAAAGCTTTGCTAAGATATTTTATAATGTTATTGATAGCGTATTATTATCGTATATAAACGGGAAAAGAGGGAGTTGATGTATTGAGGGAGTGAGTAGCAAATCATAATGGAAAGTACGTATCAGTAGACGTTATCATTATGAGAAGTACGTATGAGTAGACGTTATCATTATGAGAAGTACGTATGAGTAGACGTTATCATTATGAGAAGTACGTATGAGTAGACGTTATCATTATGAGAAGTACGTAACAGTAGACGTTATCATTATGAGAAGCACGTATGAGTAGACGTTATCATTATGAGAAGTACGTATCAGTAGACGTTATCATTATGAGAAGCACGTATGAGTAGACGTTATCATTATGAGAAGTACGTATCAGTAGACGTTATCATTATGAGAAGTACGTATGAGTAGACGTAATCACTATGAGAAGTACGTATGAGGAGACGTTATCATTATGAGAAGTACGTATTAGGAGACGTTATGACTCATTGGTAATATAATTACATCAGCAGACAAATAAGAAAGAATTTTGTGATCCGAAGACAATAAAAAAAAAATCAGTATTTTCAGGGAATGATTTAATGGCTATCAAAATGCAAATAAAATCAGAATTCATTAGTTTGACATTTAACTTAGCAATTTTATAGATATAATACGTGTTTAATGATAATATTGTTTAAAATAGACTGGGTGAAAAAAAACTCGAACACATATATTCTTCTTAATGTCTGTGAAAAAATAGCCGTATTTGTAACTATTTAAATGCATGTTACTTTATGTTTGTTTTGTAGAATTAACTTCTGTCTTCCTCGTGCGAGATGCAGACAGATTAGACTCAAATGCTAAAAATTTTTTTTTACTGATTAATAATTAAAGAAAGGAAACGACCTGATATCCTCAGTCTGAAAAAAAAACCACAAAACTATGCTTAGAAAAAAATCAGTTATCTCAAAATTACTAGATCTTACAGTTTTATTAGTTGAATGACAGGAAATACAGAGTAGTGGTTCTCTGTTGTTATGACAACATCAATCAACTTACGTCCAAAAAATAAACTGATGACACACTTACATAGACGGTTTATGTTGTTCTGTTGTTCTGTTTTTTTTTTTTATCTTTGTGAAATATATACTCCTAAACGTTAAACATTGTGGCTGTCCAAAATCTCGATTTCGAACTTACCTGATGGCGGTTATCCCAAAACACGTGTATACACACGGCAATCATATCTAAGTTAAGGGACGAGCTTGGGTGTCGTGAGAGTGCTAGTTTTGTCCAATTACGTTAACAGATACGCAAAATACCGAATCGGTCGTAACTTTCACAAACTGAAAATATCCACAAAATAATTTTTTTACAAATTTACAAAAAAGAAAGGAAGATAGCATAGGGATATTAAAAATCATAAGTCGGTGAAAAACTGCGACGCCATAGCAAAAAAGACAAACAGACAAACAACAGTATACAAAACACATGATAGAAAATTAAATACTGATCAACACGAACGGTTCCAGGGATGATCTCAGTGGCTCCAGAAAGGTAAGAAGATCCGGCTCCACATGTGAAACCCGTGCTGCTCATGTTAGTACAAACTCGGTGATGCCACAATCGAGTAAAAGAGGATGGAAATTTTGGTAACGAAAATTGGAACATATCCGTCGGCATCTGTGAGACATATATTTCCCTACAGTCAACCAGCTCGTGATTGAGCCCGTAAAATTTTCGAAGATATAACTTCAACTTCACCACTTTTGGTTTTATATTCATATGTTGTGTATATATGTCGGCTTAAAATTTTACGGAAGCATACTATTATTATTGGCAGCAGTATTGCCACAAAATCATTATAAAACATTTGAAATAAACTGTTAACACAGAGATATGTCTCGCTTTTATGTAATTTGATAGTTTAATGCAAATGTTGAAATAAAAATGGCTATACTTTAACATATAAACTATGCAATACATTCAAAGTCAATGAACCATGACTGAAAGTGCAGGGCCAAATAACCTCCATGGAACTTAGAAATGGCAATGCTAATACAACTGCATACCAAGTACCATTGACTTATCATGAGTTATTCCCTTGAAACGGACCTAAACACAAAATTTAGCATGTAAAGTATGCAAAAGTTTCAAAAGCAATGAATCATGATTAGGGGGCGGGACAATATATTATCCATGGAAATCAGACGTGCATATGCTCAGGCATACAATTGCATATCAAATATCACTGACTAGTCATACAAAAAAAGTTAGTGGTTCATCATACACTGAACTTATCACAAACTTTAACATGTGAAGTATGCCAAAATTTCAGTCAATAGACCATGACTGAGGGGACAGGGCCAAATAATCTCCATGGAAATGAAATGTCGCCGTTCTTATACAACTGCAAACCAAATAACATTGACCTACCACTGATGGTCATCCTCAGACTGACATGATCACAAAATTTCACATGTCAACAGACCATGACTGAGGGGGTGGGGCAAAATAATCTCAATGGAAATGAGATGTGCCAGTTCTTATACAACTGCATACCAAATATAATTGACCTACCACTGATGGTCCTCATCAGACTAACATGATGACAAAATTTCACATGTCAACAGACCATGACCGAGGGGGTGGGGCAAAACAATCTCAATGGAAATGAGATGTGCCAGTTCTTATACAACTGCATACCAAATATCATTGACCTACCACTGATGGTCCTCATCAGACTGACATGATCACAAACTTTCACATGTCAGCAGACCATGACTGAGGGGTGGGCCAAAACAATCTCCATGGAAATGAGATGTGCCAGTTCTTATATAACTGCATACCAAATATCATTGACCTACCACTGATGGTCCTCATCAGACTGACATGATCACAAACTTTCACATGTCAACAGTGACATACCAAATATCATTGACCTACCACTGATGGTCCTCATCAGACTGACGTGATCACAAACTTTCACATGTCAACAGTGACAATAACGAATCGAGACAAAAACGACATCAAAGGCGACGAAAACCATAACCTGATAGGACAAAAGAATACTTACATGCACATTAACCCTAGACACTACATGTGTATTGTTTGTTATTTTGCACTTTGTATGATGATAACCTTACAACTGTTATTGCCTACAAGTGTCTGTTTAGCTTTGAGGAATGCATAAATTATTACACAATCTCAAAGGATGTAATTGAGAACGAACCATTCAATATAAGTGTGGCAGTAAAGCAGGCTTTATCTTTTGAAGGATATCCGTTTGGCTATGAGAAATGTATAAATTGTTACACAGTCTCATCCGATGTGATGGGGACGAAACATTCATTATCTAAAAATACTACCATCGCTAACATTTTTAACTATAAAAATCGTGGTTACCCTTCTATCGATAAGTGTCATGCCAAAAAATGACTTACATGTCCCCGTCTTTCCACCAACAATACGGTAAGGTCCACGTTTAATGGTCGCACATTTTCTTTAAATTTTGAAACTGATATAACTTGAAAAACAAACAGTATAATTTATTTACTCACATGAAACAAACCGGGATGCGGTATTCAGTACGTAGGTGAAACTGGACGATATTTATCTAAACGCAATCAAGAACATCTGTATCGTTTTAAAAGACCCAATAAATTCAAAAGTATCATTTATCAACACCTTAAGAAGCACAATCATCCTATTAAATTGAATATTTAGCAGTTCAACCTTTAGAAGTAGTAAATAAGCAGCCTGGTGAATCTCATTCAAAGTTTGTACGATCGTTGAAAATAATTGAATTAAATTGGATTAAAAAATTACAGACAGTCTACCCTCTCGGTCTTAATGATAATATCATGGGAATTGGTAATATATCAAGAACCGATTCTGTTAACATTTTGGATATAGTTTCTAAAACTGTTCGTAAAAACCGTTCTCATGGTCGTAGAAAAAATCGCAATCAAAGAAAATTTCGGACCAATCATACCAATATTTCGGACCTAATTTCTATTTCAAAAAACAACGGCAGACATTATCTGTTAACAAAGCTCTGTTCATTACCGGTTAATAAGTTAAATAAAATTTTAGAGGATTGCAACACAATTTCATATAGCAGTCCTAAGTATGAAATCGTTCAAATTATAATGGCATATTGTTATTCTAAACTGTTTCCCAAAATTGATCGCCCTGAAGATCATAAGGAACAGTTTATTAAAATAAAGTATGTCAATAAAGGTTTTGATTTTGTAAATATTGCCGGTATTTTTAACGACCATTCTGTTAAAGAACAAATTCCGGGATATTTTGATAATACTGAGCTCCCTCTTATTTGTTATATTTACAAGAAATCTACCCGGAAATTTGTGTTTAATTATAGCCAATTGTGTAAAGATGTTAATATCAGTGAAAATACACCTACTTTATGTAATTGCAGTAATTCCGAATACATTTATGGACCCATTTCCTATGTTATAACAGGAGATCTTAACATCGTTCAAGACCGAGAGTTAAAATCATTCCTCAGTAAAGGACCTAAATATCGTCCCCCGTCAATTATTAATTGGAATGAGTGTCGTAATATCATCCACGACTCACTCCATACTTACTGTTTGAAATGGATAAAACGGGAAAAAGCTGACAAAAAATCTTTGAACTCTTTTTTTAAATCAGTAATGAACATAGTTGATATACGTATTCAACATTTTAAAGAACATTTTACTCTTAACAATAACCACAATAAACCTATTTCTCGTATCAAACGTAAACAAAAAGAACTAGCCAAGGAATTTGTTTTTGTCCCGGCCGATAAAGCTGCTAATAATATTATTATTGTTTGACGTAAATTTTACATTGAGGTTCTGAAAAAAGAAATCACCAATTCACCTACATTCCAACTGACTCCATTTTCAGAAAACGACATCTGTAACAAACATAAACTTTTAGCTACCGCTCTACAAGCATAACCAAATACAATGAAAGTCCCAACTATGCATTGGCTTCCTAAGCTACACAAAACACCTTACAAATATAGATTTATTTCGTCTTCAAGCCATTGTTCCACTACTAAATTGTCTATTCTTCTTGCCAGTACACTTGGTACAATCAAAAACCTGATAATAAATTGTTCAAATAAGGCCTTCGAAAACAGTGGATTTAATTACTTTTGGAGTGTCAAGAACTCGTTGGAAGTACTTGATAAATTGCATGCATATATTGGTGATTTTGAATCTGTTCAAAGTTTTGATTTTTCTACCCTATATACCACATTGCCTCACATTCTCATTAAAAAAAAATTTCACACACCTAATTAAATGGGCATTTAAAAAGTCAGAATGTGAATATATATGTTCAAACTCTTTTAGGTCATTTTTTAGTAGCAATAAACAAAAAAACTATGTCAATTGGACATGCTTTGATACTACATGTATATATGCCCTTGAATTTTTACTAGATAACATTTTTGTTCGCTTTGGAGATTCCGTATATCGTCAGGTTATCGGAATTCCAATGGGGATTAACTGTGCACCACTTATTGCGGACCTTTTTTTGTATTGCTATGAGTTACAATTTATGACAAAAATCAGCAAAGACCCATCGAAACAACATCTGATACACAAATTTAATAATACTTTTAGATATTTGGATGATATTTTGGCTCTCAATAATGACGACTTCAGTATGTATACTAAAGAAATTTATCCTGTTGAATTTACTTTAAATAAAGCTAATACTAACAATGACCACTGCCCTTTCCTCGATCTTGATATCTATATCATTAACGGAAAGCTTAATACTAAAATATATGATAAAAGAGATGATTTTTCATTTCCTATCGTTAATTATCCATTTTTAGATGGTGACGTTCCCTTGTCACCATCTTACGGTGTTTATATATCTCAACTTGTACGATTCGCTCGTGTATGTAACAATGTTTTAGATTTTAACGAGAGAAATTTATGTATTACTGAAAAATTATTACACCAGGGTTTTCGATATCACAAACTAGTCAAAACATTTACTAAATTTTATCATCGGTATAAGGACATCATTCGTAAATATAGCTCAACATGCAGACTTCTTATACGTTTAGGTATTTCACATCCAATTTTTTATGGAAATATTCTTTATAAAGCACAAAAATGTCAGTATTCACCTCTGAAGCTAACAAAACCTTTAAATAGACTTATTAAGAAGGGATATAGTTACGATACTGTTGTCAGGTCATTAAAGATTGCATATTTTGGCGTTAATATTGATTCACTTATAGGGTCTTTGCATCGGCACTAAACACATTTATTTAAAAACCAGTTGTTGGCATGACACGGGTTATGTTCTTCTCATATATGTTATGATGGTATGATACTAAACCCCTAACGGGAAGGATTGTGCCTTATATTCATATGATGAAGACATAATCTTTTAATCAGTTTAATTGAAGTCTGGAGCTGGCATGTCAGTTAACTGCTAGTAGTCTGTTGTTATTTATGTATTATTGTCGTTTTGTTTATTTTCTTTGGTTACATCTTCTGACATCAGACTCGGACTTCTCTTGAACTGAATTTTAATGTGCGTATTGTTATGCGTTTACTTTTCTACATTGGCTAGAGGTATAGGGGGAGGGTTGAGATTTCATAAACATGTTTAACCCCGCCGCATTTTTGCGCCTGTCCCAAGTCAGGAGCCTCTAGCCTTTGTTAGTCTTGTATTATTTTTAATTTTAGTTTCTTGTGTACAATTTGGAGTTTAGTATGGCGTTCATTATCACTGAACTAGTATATATATTTGTTTAGGGGCCAGCTGAAGGACGCCTCCGGGTGCGGGAATTTCTCGCTGCATTGAAGACCTGTTGGTGACCTTCTGCTGTTGTCTGTTCTATGGTCGGGTTGTTGTCTCTTTGACACATTCCCCATTTCCATTCTCAATTTTATTAATAATATAAATGAGAGCATAGTCCTGTTGACGGGCATCCGTTTTTGCTATGAGGGATATAGAAATACGCAGTCAGTTTGATCCAAGTTGCAATGTAGCATTGTTGAAACAGAACCGGAAATTAGTATAATTTAACTGCTATACAGGAGAGGCATTTGGCAAACGTATAGTCTTGATCAGGCCACTTTTGTCATAGAAAGTTCTTTGATGGGGATCGTTTGAATGAGTTGTCTATAACACTATCCAGTAAGTATGTGGACATTGATTTTTGAAAAATACGTTTTGATACAACGAGGGCCACAATACTTTTAGTGAAAGAATAATATTTAACTACGTAATTCAAATTCCTGACAACCGAGGAACGCATACGTGATTGCAAGAATCAGACCAATGATAATAAAAAGCTTATTGTTGGATATTACTATTTTGAGAAACAGAAGGGCGGATGTAAAAAAATGGAAAAAAAGACAACAAGTAGTCCCTTAATAATCCGTAATTTATAGAGAGTCTGATTGATGCAGCTGCAGTTAATTAGATTCATTACACGATAAAGATGTATGTATAAGTCTTTCTTCTTTATTCATCTTTTCTCTTATTTAGGTAACTTACAAAATGACAGTAATGTTTCTTTGTTAAGTCTGGTAGCGAATGATTTAGCATTTGAAAACCGCAAAAAATGGAATTATTTTCAAAATAAACATACAGCGTTTGCACACTTCCGGTTGTCGGTATTTACCAAATACAATAATAAGGTAATATCTAGTGCAACGTCGATTACATGTCGCGTCACTTTTATTCACAATATGGGGAATGTTTAAATATGTTTTATTTATGTATTTACAGTTTAATAACTATTAGTGTAGCCATTTTTAGCTGTAGTATAAAAACAGTATAAGATTAATTCAGACAAATATCATCATTTTTCGTATTCGGCACGAAACTGTTGAAGGGCTCGATAAACTTCGTCCATCCCCAGTTTCTAAGCCTTATAGAAAAATGGTGATATATTTTGTCAGATTTACCTAATAATGCATATCTATTTAAAATCTCTGTGAAAATAAAACCGAAGTATTGGAGTAGCGAACTGCTGTTCTTTATATAAGCTGTTACTGGACGGTCTTCTTTGATGAACTTCAGAACTCTCATTATGAAAACGAAATGAAGACAACAATGTCCTAGCATTGACATAGGCGGTTATCTCTTATATTCACCGATGAACTCTGCGAATATTCTTGATAGTTAATAGGGGGTATAAATAGTTTCCAGCATAACTGAGAGGCCTTCCTTTATTCATATACTCTCATTCTCTAACCGACAACACACCAGTGTTATACCATTTTTTATTCGGACAATCTCGGAAACAATTCGACTCGGGTCTAGAGCGTTTCTTGCTCATTAGCATACCTCCACATCTCGGTGAAACTAGCTCCAGAAACAGGGTTCGTGCGAAACAAAAACGGTATTATACAGTTTTATTATGATTCAAAGCCTTTCGATTTTTAGTTGTTTTTGTCCTATTTAATGTCAACCAAAGATTTCAGTTGTCCCATCTAGCGATAGCTTCAAGCTTAAATCGAAATTTAATAGTTGGTTAAATAAATTAACCTAATAGTATCCAGTGTTAAGTGGTGTTAGTCAATATTAACAGAAAATATCTATGATCTGGAAGACGGTTGGGAGTCATCTTCGACAGATAATATCTATTTTTAATATCATAAAATGTCATTTGGGAATCATTACCCACAATTACCTGTGTCAATCTACCCTTAATTGAAAAAACCGATGCCAGGTTGACATTATGTTTATTTCATTGTTTCACCTTTTATGTCCCGTTATCTATGATTTAGAATGATTACTTATGGTAATAAGATAATTTTACTCAAAGTATGTGGTATGTGGTTAGTACAGTAACGTCTGCGTTTGTTACATTAATTACGTTTTATTTGTGTAGTTTAAGCTTCAAGCAATGTAGTCTTATCATTTTTGTGTGTAAAGCCCATGACGACCTATCACATTACCGAATTCACTATTACAAAATGAAAACCCATTATAAGATTAAATACTATCATAAAATATCTAGGAAAAGAAATCTCCAATGATACATACCATGTATATATTGGTATCAAGGAAAAGAACTCTTCAATGCTATATAACATGTATATATTGGTAAAGAAAGCTCCAACAATATATAACATGAATAAATTGGCAAAGAAATTTCCAAAAGTATACAACATGTATATATTGGTAAAGAAAGTTCCAAAACTATATAGAATGTAAATACCGAATTCACTATTACAAAATGAAAACCCATTATAAGATTAAATACTATCATAAAATATCTAGGAAAAGAAATCTCCAATGATGCATACCATGTATATATTGGTATCAAGGAAAAGAACTCTTCAATGCTATATAACATGTATATATTGGTAAAGAAAGCTCCAGCAAAATATAACATCATGTATAAATTGGCAAAGAAATTTCAAAAAGTATACAACATGTATATATTGGTAAAGAAAGTTCCAAAATTATATATAATGTAAATACTGGTATCAAGGAAAAGAAAACAGCTGAAAAAGACCCAAAAAGTTAAAGATTGAGCTTCACGAACCTCACCAAGAATCAGGAGAACTCAGATTATATGGTAGGATAAACAGTTCTGGCCCATTAGTGATACCCACCTTGTTACTCCTGTCATCCGGTTATAAGTAGCATTCGGTGATGTAATCAACGAGGCAACCAGCATAGGATTGTGGCTACAAGGAAAACATATCTAATGTGATCTTCATTAAAGGTCCACAGCAACCCTCTATTGGTTAAATCATAATAAAAACACAATATTCCATAAGGGTTCACAGTCGGTGCATTATATTTGCGTGCATTACTATTAAATTTGCGCGCAAAAACCATTACGTTTGCGAGCAGCTTTTGATTACATTTGCGTGCATTATTTTACAAGTAAAATTATTTATTTATTTAATCGTTATTTAAGAGCAGGATACGTCCGTTTTATAATGCAAGACCACTTATTTCTGGAAATATATACTGTTGCAGATAAAAAATGTAAAAATATAGCAAATCTAAAGATTAAAAGTACTGATTTTACGTTTCGTAAAGTGATGAATATTTAGAGCCCACTGCTTTGAGAAAACACAAAACACAAAAATACATGGACCTGCTGAATAAAATTGCTTATTGTAGTGAGCATGGAATGATTCCGGACCTCTGTAGTACGCCTGGATTCTGCTGACGGTAGTGATGCCGAAAGACCCAAAGACTTGGAGGAAAATGAAATTTGGTGAAATACATTTGCAATTATTTACGATGCATAGCCATGAAATATCCCCTGACTTAAATGTTCTGTCGATACAGAAAGTAAATCCATTGTAGACTTATAAATTTTCCTCCTACTTGTTTCTGACAAACGAAACTCTATGTTTATGCATTCACACAAATTGACTTAATTTTTTTACTAAAGCGATCACTATTCGGTAAAATCAGGAAACAGAATACTATTTACTCTGAAATATTGGCAATTAAGTTACATGTATATCTTAAGCTAACTTTACGGGATATCTAATGATCACTTTTTATTTTTCATATTTCATAGAATTCAATATGAAAAAAATATAACTCAAATTTACAAATATGTTAAAAATTCATAATAACTATGTCATATTTATTATGATTTATCTTTATTTTTACCCGTATTACCTGTAAAACGAATGCGCACAAATGTAACAAAAAAAAAATAAATCCCCAAATACGCACAAATGTAATGCGCCACAGTAACCCTCTATCAATACCAAATTGTTTATTATAGTGACATGTGTTTTATAATATTAATAAGCGGTTATAATAACATATATCAACACCCGTCCCTTTGGACCTATAAGTCACTTTAAACATTTATACATATAAAAAGAATAATCATTTAACGGTGGACAAAATAAGAATCTAAGTTTGATTGTTCCTATATAAAATAAAATTCTCTTTTTAAAAGCATTATTAAAAAAAATTGGAGTTTTTCTAGGATATTTGGAGATAAGCACTTTAAATTGTTCATCTTAAGAGAAACTTTAAAAGAGGGTTCTAGATTCAGTTTAAGTTGAATTCTCAAAACCTCGATAACAATTACAGTCCATCAGAAAGTGGTGTTCATTTTCGACACAGTCTGAGTCAAACATTTTGCAAATACAATCAGCTTCTGCTTCTCCAACAAACCGTCCTGTTTCGGTATTCAAAGGAAGTATGCCGTATATAAGTTGTGCCAGTATAGAACGTTCAGCACGAGTGAGGTTCAGTTCAACATAGCTTTCACATTTATATTCTGATTTGAATGTTTTATATGTTCGCAATTTTGGAAAGTTTGTAATACAATTTTCCCATTAAGTGGAACACAACATATAAAGTCTGTCTTTTACAAAGGAAAGAACACAAATCTGTTTTGGGTGGAGATCCATGTCAACTTGTGCCAAAATATATTGAACATCTAATGACCAATTGTTCAAACAACGTTCAAGGTCCCAGTTGAAAACGTGTCTACACAAGCGTGAATCGTCCATTCCGATGAGCTTATTCCAAAGTCTGATTATATTGTTCTAGTGTCTTTCTTTACATGGCAGCCATCCAACATCACCATTTGTAGCAACTTTCGGGGCAAATTTTTGAACACCCAATAAATAACGAATGGCTTTGTTTTGCACCAAATTAACACATGTAAAGTCTCTATATCGTCACACTAAGAAGTTATAATTTAAAATCGGTACGATCAAGATGTATACAGTTTTTCAAATGGTTTAATTCCACAGTTCTTAAGATTATGAATTTTAGAAATTATTCCACCGAGTGCTCGCCCTCCAGCTTCCGACAACCTTTCAGAATTCACTTTATAGTCTTTAAATTCGTAGAACATTACACCCAAGTATTTGTACAGTGGAGATCACTTCTAACCTCTCATTAAATCTGTTAGAATCTGTCAGGAGAACTGTTCTAGGACAGTATGTAGAACTGTCATCATGACACCTTTTATACAGTTCTAGCTAGATCAGTTCTAACCTAGAACTGATCTGGTCAGTTCTACCTAGAACTGATTTAGACAGTTCTGCCTAGAACTGATCCTGACAGTTCTACCCTAGAACAGTTTAAGACAGTTCTACCCTAGAACAGTTTAAGACAGTTCTACCTAGAACTGACCAAATCTTTTGTCAGTTCTACGACTAGAACAGTTCTACGGCTAGAACAGTTCTTCGACTAGAACAGTTCTGCGATTAGAACTGATTTGGTCAGTTCTACGGCTAGAATTGACATAGTCAGTTCTATCCATAGAACAGTTTTAAGAACTCTTTGTCTTAAATATAAATAAGTCAAAAGAATATAATATATATTAAAAAATTGCCATCACAGCACTGTTTTAACATTTCTCGTTACGGAAAATGTCCATAACCGTTTCGTCGGTCGCTTTTATAGCGGAAATTTTGTTACGATGGATGTCGATGGAGGAAAGTGGCAAAACAAATACTTTTATGAAATATTTGTACTTACAAGTAAAGAAAATACCAAACTTCATTATTTAGAGTTAATAATGAACGACCGATGATATTCTGACGGGAAAGGGGTGACACGTTTTTTGTAGATGGAACATGCTTTTTGACAATAAGCTTGTTATCGTTTTGATTGAGGCCACAGTTTGTTAATATTCTTCATAATTATTTTATTTTTTAACCCTTCCTTGTGTAGAGTTAGTTATTTAATCAGGTCTGAGATTACTATAACAATAATATACTATGTGTTATAGTAATCTCAGCCCCATCCCACCAAAACTATCTGTGAGGGGGGTAATGTAGGGAAGAGGGATGTTTAATCGGAGTTTACGAAATGTTAAATTAGCTGATCACAGTTCACAGGAAATACAACAAAACTGTTCACGAAAAACAATAGTTTAACACCACCTTCATCACTGTGTACGAAAAACGACGATTTAAAAACTTCATCACGGAAAACGTTGATGAAATTTAAAGACTTATATCACAACTCCCTCTGTGTCGGATAAAATACTGGAAATCTTCACATACGATTTTCCACTTTGGCGAAGATTAATTATTCGCTGCCTCAAATACATTGAAATTCTGTTAACTTTGACAGGAGGCATTTTGCGTGTGGCTTTATCAACGATAATAATAACACTGAATGGTGACCAGTGAGATGCCCTAACTGCAGTGACGTCATTTATAACTGTTCTACAATCCTGACAGGTTTGGTCAGGTCTACGGCTAGAACAGTTTTAGACAGGTCTGCTGACAGTTCTACGGTTAGAACTGATTTAGTCAGTTCTGCTGACAGTTCTACGGTTAGAACTGATTTGGACAGTTCTACCTAGAACAGTTTTAGACAGCTCTATCTAGAACTGATCCTGACACTTCTACCTAGAACTGTTCTAGGACAGTTTAGAACAGTTCTATGACAGATTATTCTGACAGTTCTAATGATAGGTTAAAAGTGATCTCCACTGTACTTATCGACAGTCTGTAATAAATGTCCTCCAATTTTAAACATTTATTCGGATTGTTTGTTACGAGATGGACGGAAATGAACTACTTTCGATTTCTATCAGTTTAAAACTCATATTAAACACAATCCCTGACATTTTATCTTTACGAATTAGAACCCTTGGTTCAATAGCTCATTTTTAAGCAGCACCCTCTACCATAAAATTTATGATAGGAAACACAGCCGCCTCAGAATATTGAATCAACTGAAGGATGTATATCTAAAAAAAAAAATGAAATGTTCACAACGGGAAGAGTGAACTTGTTGGTTTTTTGTCGATTATTCAATTTTCATCCGAACCTTACTGTCAAATCAATATAATTAAGAATAAAAAGCCTTTATTCTGACGTTGATATACAATCTAATTTATACGGTATAAAACATTTTTTCGGAAAATTAGTAGGATTATATATAGATAAGCTTGTATATGGGCCGTCTCATTTATAAAGTTCTGATATCATGTGTTTTCTCATTTTAAAAATCTGCTATCATGTTCGGACTCAATTTCATACGCATCTGCTATTAAGTACCCTTTCAAATCAAAAGATCTGCTATCATGTGCCTTCTCGTTTAAAAATATCTGCTTTCATGCGCCGTTTTAATTAAAATATCTGTTATCATATTATGCCTTCCATATGAAAAAATCTGATATCATATGCATCTGCCGTCTCATTTCAAAAGATCTGCTATCATCTGCCTCATCATTTTAAAAGATCTGCTATCATGTGCCCTCTCAGCTTTAAAGATCTGCATTCATGCTCCGAATTATTTTAAAAGATCTGCTATCATGTGCCTTCTCGTTTAAAAAGATTTGCTATCATGTGCCTTCTCATTTTTAAAGATCTGCTATCACGCGCCGTCTTTTTTTAAAACGATCTGTTATCATGTGCCGTCCAATTGAAAAGATCTGCTATCATGCGCCTTCTTATCTTTATGTGCCTTCTCATTTTAAAAGTTCTGCTATCATGGGCCTTCTCATTCTAAAGGATCTGCCATCCTGTGCCGTCTAATGTTAAAAGATCTGATATCATATACCGTCTCATCTTAAACGATCTGCTATCATGCACCTTCTTATTTGCATGTCCCTTCTAGTTTTAAAAGATCTGCTAGCATGTGCTGTCTCATTGCTATCATGTGCTGTCTCATGATGGCCAAGTTTAAAAGATCTACTAGCATGTGCCTTCTCATCTTAAAAATTCTACTATCGTGTGCCGTCTCAATTTAAAAGATCTGCTAGCATGCGCCTTCTCATTTTAAAAGTTCCGCTATCATGTGCCTTCTCATTTGAAAAGATCTGATATCATTTGCCTTCTCATTTTAAAAGATATACTAGCATGTGCCTTAATCTCATTTTAAAAGTTCCGCAATCATGTGTCTTCTCATTTCAAAAGATCTGATAGCATGTGCCTTATCATCTTAAACGATCTGCCATCAACACAAATTTAACTAAATAGCAATACCTAGAAAAAATCAAAGGCAAACACTGACGTGGTCTTTAAATTAGAAATTACACAATAGCACATGTTGCAAGGACGAATTAATTTCTTATGACACTGTTCTTTTAACTAGTATACTAATTTGACCAATTGTGTTCTCAATTTTAAAATAAGATTGTGACATAAAATTAGTTAATATCTTCGATGTTGAATTGACATTTATTATAGATTATCGGCCTTTTGCTTCGTTATTAATTATGTTTTATATATGGAGAAAAAATAGTGATTAAATGTTTAAAACATTATTACATATGGATATATGTGCATCAAATCTTTAGAAGGCTCAGGTTTGTGGAGTTTAAGGGGTCATTAATTACCAATTTCATTACCACTGAACTGACTAAACTCTTTAATTTGGTTAATAAAAAACGTTCTTAAATATCAACCAGCATCACAAAAGATCCGTAGTAAACACTAAACAATGCACGTAATCGTAATAAAGTACAAAATGTCGTGCGTATTAAACAATTCGACGTTATCTACATGCCCTCCAAAGACTGCCGATGGTCATGTGATTCGATATAAACATAAATATAAATACCTTCATTAAACACACAGGTACGTGCAATATAGTATAATGACGATCTTTCTAGGTCTGTATGATGTCATGACATAGATTTAAAAATATGTAAACTCATCAATTTACCTGTATAAGAAGGATTTTTGTGGACAAATCAACGAAATGGTTCTTCCTGGTGACTCCATTTTTTTAACTTTTCAACTTCTGTTTTGGTAACTGAACACGATGAGCACATGCACAAACCATCTTCAACTTCGCACTATATTAAAGGTTCCATTAATAAGGACCCGAATTTGGTCGACATATTATCTTTCAAGACAATAATATATCAGCGATGTTTTTAAGTTTATTTTTTTACAAATCTGAACCAAACTGGCTGCTTATAGCAAAAAGTACAATAACAAAAAATACCGAACTCCAAATGTTTTGTTTTCAATATTCCGCTTTTACTATGTTTGAAACAAAATAAGTCATACTTAAGTTTAATTATTTGTGTTAATTGTTGCTAATGTCCAGAAGTAGCTGTTTAATTCGTCTTCGCCGATTTGATCCAATATCTCATATTTGAATAATAACTTATCAAAACGTATATTCAAATTACAAAAAGTCCATATTACTATTGACAATGCATGGACTCGTTTTAATATATTAGCATAATGGCATATTTTATATTTTATAACCAAAAAATTAATGCCTGAAGGTGTCTCAAAATTGCAATTTTTCTAGATTTTGAAAAATTCTAATTATCGTAAAAAATTGAGAAAGAGAGGCGAAAGATTCCACAGGGATATTCAAACTCATAAATTGTAACATTCTTTTCAAAACAAAATTTAATCAGTAGTGCAGCTATGTTTTCTCATTTGACGAAAATATTGAACAAAAACATCCTGGTGAAGTATCCGATGTTGAACCAAAACTGTCTTCAACGTTAAGGTATAGTGCTTTATATTGATAACTGTAAAATTGTTGTAAATAATAGGAAATATAAGTAAACGTACGTTCGTTCATATCAAAGCATCTGAGATCAGCCCGTTTTTGGTTGGTGTCGTGTTTCTCAGTCTAGTTTTCTATACTTTTGGTAGTCAAGGAGAACATATCCATTGTTATATGTGAAACAGATATTCTATGAGGGTTCACAGCAACCCTCTATCAGTTAAATCATAATAAATATAATACGAAATGCAGAAGCCTCTGAATATTGAATCAACTGAAGGATGTATACATCATCCGTAAGTGTTGCTAGACTGTTTTAAAAAAAACAGTGGAAAGTTCACAATGGGAAGAGTGAAATCATCTGTTTTGCCGAATAATTCAATCTTTAATCAAACCTTACTATCAAATCTAGATTATAAAGAATAAAAAGCCTTTTTCTGAAGTTGAAAATAATCTAACTTAAAAAAGTATAAAACTTTTTTTTAAATTTTCGGTAAATAAATAAGCCTGTAAATGTGCCGTCTCATTTCAAAAGATCTGCTATCATGTGCCGTCTCGTCTTACAAGATCTGCTATCATGTGCCGTCTGATCTTAAAAGATCTGCTATCATGTGTCGTCTTATTTACAAAAGATCTGCTATCATGTGCCGTCTCATCTTAAAAGATCTGCATTCATGCGCCTTCTCATTTTAAAAGTTCTTCTATAATGCGTTGTCTCATCATGGTCAAGTTCGAAAGACCTGCTAGCATGTGGGTTTTCATTTTAAAAAGCAATACCTAGAAAAAATCGAAGGCAAACACTGACGAGGTATTTAAAATGATGCAAGGACGAATTAATTTCTTATGACACTGTTCTATCAACTAGTATAATAATTTGACATATTGTGCTCTTAATGTTTAAATATGATTGTGACATAAAATCAGTTAATATCTTCATCCTTAGATGTTAAATTAACATTATGGATTATTGACCTTTTGCTTTGTTATCAATCATGTTTAGGCAAGTTATTTTAATAACTTATTATATGCAAACGACGAAAACCATTAATTTGTTTCTAAATTTACATTATTTTCCTAACTCTGTGGAGAACGCCTGCATTACGATCTTTTGGCTGGATGACCATTGGTCAGTTTCTACACAGTGTATCTTATTATTACACATTCTTGCTCATCAACAGATCGATAGTTTTGTAAACAAGATTTTTATTTTGGGATTTTATAAATTTTCCCATCCTCCATCCGCTTAAGGTTGCACTTTGTAAATACAGCTGTTTCACAATCCACGCCTCTTTTGGGGAGATAAATAATACTCATAGATATTTTGTTTTGTTTACGTACTGGTTCCCATATATGATTTTTATGTTTCATCTCATAGAGACATAACATGGGAATGTTACCAGTATAAATACACATGTATAGCGGCGAAATTGAATTCTGAGGACCAAAAGTGAAGGCAGGGGGAGTACAGAACTTTAGTATAAGTTTAAACTCTTAGAAGTTCGGGGCATATAAATGTTGAAAATATGCCGCACAGCCCTATATTTTGACCTTTGAAAAAAATTGTAGCACATATGAACTATCCATTCTAGGATATAATTTTTTAGAAACTTCATAGTAAAAGTGGCACAGTTTTAGCCGTAAAAGGAGTTCCTAAGGGAAATTGCATTGTCTATATTTACAGAAGTGCAACCTATATTGGGTGAATAAAGAGAACATGTAGAATGTCACCAAATCTGGTTTATCTTCAGAAATTAACTCAAATATAAAGTTATATAGAAACAGAATTATTTAGCAAGTTTGAGGCCCCATTGGCAAAAAAAAAGAAGCCAAAAAATCCCTGACCCCTGGGTCATAAAACAGATAATTTAACCTATAAAGGCTATTGTATAGAAAACAATAAATATGCTTTGAAGTTATACAAAAAACAGATGTTAGCAGTCAGTTCTATAAACTTTTAGTGAATTCATATATCAGACTGGTAACTTCATACATACAACTTTTGCAAATATGGCTTTGTTTAAACACTTCTAGTTCATATATCAGCCAAACAATGTTAGATATATGGTTAGAGATGATATTATTGTGACAAGATTTCTAAACTGACCATTTGAGGCAGAAATTGTAAACTTTTATAAATAAATAGGCATACAGTAAGATGTGGCCTGGAGACAGAGACAGGATTGGATACTATATATAATCTTGAATGTTAGAATGATTAACAACTAAACTTAACATTTATAGTATTCTGAATTGATTTCAATTTGTTATCAGAATAGTTTCATACAGGTTCTAAGCAATTCTTGTCAGAAAACATGCAACTAAGGTAAGCTGACAATAATTAAAGTCTTGTTTTAAAATTCTTTAAAAATTGAAACAAGGGTGGGGGTATAAAATGTACTGTAAAAGAAAAGTTAGAGTATATGCAGTGATTTCTTTTAGGATATGATTCTGATAAATAAGTATTGTTGTGAGAAAAAATGAGAAGGCAGGGGGAGTACAGAATTTTATTATAAGTTTAAACTCTTAGAAGTTCGGGGCATATAAATGTTGAAAATATGCCGCACAGCCCTATATTTTGACCTTTGAAAAAATTGTAGCACATATGAACTTTCCATTCTAGGATATAACTTTTTACGAAAATTCATAGTAAAAGTGGTTTAAGCCATAAAAGGAGTTCCTATGGGAAATTGCATTGTCTATATTTACAGAAGTGCAACCTATAACTTTTTATTATGATGTTTGTTAGATGTTCATATATATTTTTGGTCCATTACAAATGTATTTTTGAAATAATGTCAGTTAAAGTTTGAGGGCATTTTCATTTTTGAATGCTTATGTTGCATGTGTTACACTTAGCATGTTTATATCTTTGTATGGCTTAGTTGACCCCTTTTTAGGCCAACCTATTGTATTCTGTATTATTTTGTTATCGTTTTATGTTTTGCAGTCATTATTATCTTGTTGGACAAATGTATATATATAAATATTTGTAAAGATCCATTTTTAAAGATCCATTTTGTTACATCTTGTGATCCGTTTATTTGGCAATCGCCAATGGCAGTCAGCAGGATTTAAGAACATCAGTTGTTCGACCTGTTAGTCAAATGCGTTTTGTTAAAGTATACTTTTTCACTTTTTTTGGTCTTTTGGAAAATGTTGTTTGTGCTGTATTTAGACCCCTCTACCAAGAAATTTGTTTTGCATGCACACGTATAAAATTGCGGTTTTTATCCAACTCAATCATAGGTTTGAACGTCGTTTTCAATTTAGACTTGTTTATATTTTTTCGTTTGGGCTTGTATTATATTTTCCTTCGGGTTTATATGATCCGTTCATCCTATTTCGACTCTTTAAAATTCAAGAGTCTATCCTAAATTGAGGTAAATTATATGGCCTTCCAAATACTGTTTCGATCCCTAACATCACTGAAGAGACATTAATTGTCGAAATCCGGATATGGTGTACTAATTTTTGCACCTTTTGTTTGCGGTATACCATCTTTTCCGCAAGTTTATTGTTTTCTGTTTGGTATTAGATTAATAATTTTTAAAGATCCATTTTGTAACATCTTGTGATCCGTTTATTTGGAAATCGCCAATGGCAGTCAGCAAGGTTTAAGAACATCAGTTGTTCGACCTGTTAGTCAAATGCGTTTTGTTAAAATATACTTTTTCACTTTTTTGGTCTTTTGGAAAATGTTGTTTGTGCTGTATTTAGACCACTCTACCAAGAAATTTGTTTTGCATGTACACTTATAAAAATTGCGGTTTTTATCCAACGCAATCATAGGTTTGAACGTCGTTTTCAATTTAGACTTGTATATATATATATATTCACCTCTGAAACTAACAAAACCTTTAAATAGACTTATTAAGAAGGGATATAGTTACGATACTGTTGTCAGGTCATTAAAGATTGCATATTTTGGCGTTAATATTGATTCACTTATAGGGTCTTTGCATCGGCACTAAACACATTTATTTAAAAACCAGTTGTTGGCATGACACGGGTTATGTTCTTCTCATATATGTTATGATGGTATGATACTAAACCCCTAACGGGAAGGATTGTGCCTGATATTCATATGATGAAGACATAATCTTTCAATCAGTTTAATTGAAGTCTGGAGCTGGCATGTCAGTTAACTGCTAGTAGTCTGTTGTTATTTATGTATTATTGTCATTTTGTTTATTTTCTTTGGTTACATCTTCTGACATCAGACTCGGACTTCTCTTAAACTGAATTTTAATGTGCGTATTGTTATGCGTTTACTTTTCTACATTGGCTAGAGGTATAGGGGGAGGGTTGAGATCTCATAAACATGTTTAACCCCGCCGCATTTTTGCGCCTGCCCAAGTCAGGAGCCTCTAGCCTTTGTTAGTCTTGTATTATTTTTAATTTTAGTTTCTTGTGTACAATTTGGAGTTTAGTATGGCGTTCATTATCACTGAACTAGTATATATATTTGTTTAGGGGCCAGCTGAAGGACGCCTCCGGGTGCGGGAATTTCTCGCTGCATTGAAGACCTGTTGGTGGCCTTCTGCTGTTGTCTGTTCTGTGGTCGGGTTGTTGTCTCTTTGACACATTCCCCATTTCCATTCTCAATTTTATATATATATATATTGGTTATTATTTTATGAGAAACATTTTTTCTCTGAATAAGTAAACATTTCACAATTCACCGTCTTGTTTCTCTTTTCATTAATTTTATGCATTGCCCGAATGGCCCAATAGAATGTTAAATACATGAGCTATTCGCTGATTCATTCAAGTGAATGATAAACCTCTGGTTGTTGTTTTGGGTTGAAGGAGGAACGCATAAATATCTTTATCTCTCCTGATTGGAGACAAAATAGTGAATAAATGTATAATACATAAATACATATTGATATATGTGCATCAAATATCTATAGAGGTCTCAGGTTTGTGATGTGGGTTAAGGGCATTAACTGCAAATTCATTACCACCGAATTGACTAAACTCTTTGATTTGATTAATAAATAACGTTCTAAAATACCAACCAGCATCACAACAGCTACGTAGTAAATAATAAACAATGCATGTTATCGTAATAAAGTATCAACATATCGTGAGTATTTTAAACTCAACGTCATGAAGATGACCTCCGAAGATCGCCGATGGTCATGTGATTCCATAAAAACATAAATATAAATACTTTAAACAGATGGGGACCACTAGAATTCTGACGTAAGAATACAAAATATAAACATGTCCGTGAGAATTTAACCAATCGACACAATGACCACAATGCATTGTGGGCTACTAAGAGTTTATTATCACCTTAGAACACATGGAATTTGTTAAAAAAGTGACTTTTTGTATTGTATCTCTTGTTTCGTGTTTTTGCGCATGTATTGTTATATATGTAATGTAAACATAATACAACTGAGAATGGAAACGGGGAATGTGTCAAAGAGACAACCCGACCAAAGAGCAGAAAACAGCCCAAGGCCACCAATGGGTCTTCAACACCACGAGAAAACCCCGCACCCGGAGGCGGGCTTCAACTGGTCCCTTTACAATAATTTATACTAGTTCAGCGCAAATGGACTTCACACTAAACTCCGAAACATATATATGAACTAAAATTAAAAAAAAACAATACAACAAAAACCAGAGATTCCTGACTTGGGATAAGCGCAAAAATGCGGCGGGATTAAACAGGTTTTGTGAGATCTCAACCCTCCCCCTAAACCTCTGGCCAATATGGAATAAATAAACACATAGCAATACGTACAATAAAATTCAGTTTAAAAAAAGCCCGAGTCCGATGTTAGGATAGGCAACAGAAGAAACTAAGCAAAATGACAATGGTCAACATAAATTAACAAAGGACTACTAGCAGTTACTAATATGCCAGCTTCAGACCTCATTTAAACATGATAATCTCAATCACTATATGTGAATTTTAATTTTATTTCCATTTATATGTTTATGTGTTATGAATGAGAATGTATTGTGTATTGTTGTCATTATGTCCCGTCAGGGGTCCTTGATTGGAAAATAAAGAACTTTGAACTTTGATTGAAAGATATGTCTTCTTCAAATGAAAATCAAGAACAATAACATTATCTTCAATTTGCATGCTCATACTTGAAAAAAATATTGTTCACCGGATTCAGCATTCGAGCTTTTTTCGTCTTATCAAAGTAGTAAAGTACAGGTTTTGTCTATTGTTATGCGCTGTACCTGTACATTCATGTCACGTGAAATTGCTAGCGAACTGTCCATTGTCCAGTATAACTCCTCTTAGCTCTTTAAAACTTATTTAAATATTTAAATGTAATGTGTTACCTGATATGTATGTTCTTGAAATTTTCGTATTACATATTCTTAATTCTTTCTATAAACAATGCTATTTCATGACAACATGACAAACAGATAGTACAGCACAGAAATCCTACTGGATATCAATCATTACAGGCTGCAAAGCAACATGGCGTTAAAGACAGGCACATAACTTATATGCAGTCTTTATGTTATATAGAGTGGGACACCTGTTTATATTGTTTACCTTTAGTTTTCTTTTGGTTATTTTTTGTCGTTTAGTTGCTGTCCCAATGACATTCATGCCATACCTGATTTAATCCCTAGTCGTAGTTTAAAATCCTGTTAAATGATAGCATATAATCGTACACGTTTATTTAGCAAAGTAAGGGAAAATGAAGGGGATGGTTTATTATTCCATAACACAAAATCTCTACGTGCAATAGAAAAAAAAAGAAAAGGAACTGCGCTTTTTTGGTTTATTTATCTCAAAGACTCACAATTATAATTTCATAAACTTACACAGTTACAAAGACGATAAGTATTTACAATAAAACAATGATAGTGCTATTTTCAGTGCATTTTGGTAGCAATAGAAAACACTATCTGATCCTCTCTAAGGGCTTGCAATTTTGCAGCATTCCTTTTTTTTTTTTTACAATGTCCCTTTTATTGATCTTTGCAATGACAGCAGAAATTGAAGGTTAAATATCATTTAAAAAAATATTTAAATTCTGTGCAAAATGAAAAGATTTGTGAATGCGTCACACGGATATTTGACACTCGCCTTCCAAACTTTTATGAGATATCTGAAAAGTTCAAATTATCTTTTTATTTTTGTTTTGTCGTTTGGTTGCTTTTCCGTCAACGAATGTCTAAAATCTTTGTTTATAGATCCATTATATTAATGACTATTGTTCGAGAATTTCAATCACAAGTTTCTTAGGACAGAAACATCTATTCGTTAATCTGAGCATAGCACGAATGCTTTATATCATGGTCTGTAAATGTAATCACATAAGAAGAAAAAATAACATGAGATCTTTTTCCGGCAATCTATGAAAAATGCGTTGCATATCAGTAAAAACGTGTGTTATCGGTATAAATTGTAAGCACGTAGTAATCCATCATGCATTGCAACTCATTAATTGAATTGGTCAATGACCCAGGTAAAAACAAACTGAGTATTATGTAAAAAAAAAAGTAATTATATTGGAAGGGAGCATTAGTATGTTATACATACCCGTATATAGTAGTATACCCGACATGTTAAATAGACACACAGGTACGTGCAATATAGTATAATGACGATTTTTCCAGATCTGTATGATGTCATGACATAGATTTAAAAAATATGTTAACTCATCTTTATACCTGTACAATATAAATAAGAAGATGTGGTATGTGTGCCAATGAGACAACTATCCATCCAAGTTACAATGTGTAAAAAGTAAACAATTATAGGTCAAATACGGCCTTCAACACGGAGCTTTGGCTCAGACCGAACAGCAAGCTATAACGGGCCCCAAAAAGACTAGTGTAAAACAATTCAAACAGGAAAACCAACGGTCTAATCTATATAAAAAACGAGAAACACTTATGAACCACACCAACAAACGACAACCACTGAACAACAGCTCCTGACTTAGGACAGGTGCATAATAATGCAGTGAATTTAAACGTTTAAACAGGCGCCAACCTTCACCCTAACCTGAAACAGTGGTACAACATTACAACATAAAAAGACACACAATAAAATATCAATTGAAATGGCTTAACTCGATCAAAAAGACAATACACAAAAACAAGTAAATATATACTGAACGAATAAGTTTGATCTATGACACAATATAAATAAATAAGATGTTTCAATGTCAAAAAGACAACTTTAAACTAGGACAAAATATCGTTAAATTAAGTAACGTACACGGGTTAATTTAAATATAATAATTTTGTTGTTAGAAGTACAGAAACATTTAAAAAAAAAATTGTTATTCATGATACGAGTACAGAAATGAAGAATGATTTTTGTTGACAAATCAGCGAAATGGTTCTTCCTGGTGACTCCATTGTTTTACCTTTCACTTTTAATATTTCTTCTTTTTGATAACTGAACACGCTCAGCACATGCACAACCAAAGAAGGGCCAAATCAAAGGTTGCATGTACAAGGACCTAACTATGGTCGAATTATTGTCTTGCAAGACAATGATATATCAGCGATGTTTTTTTAGCTTATTTTTACAAAATTGAACCAAACTAGCTGCTAATAGCAAATGTGTATTTCAATATTCCGCTTTAACTATGTTTGAAACAAAAAAAGTCATACTTAAGTTCAATTATTTGTGCTAATCGTATCTAATGTCCTACTAAAAGGGAATTGGCTGCCAAATTCATGTTCATCGATTTGACCTTAACTCTCACATTTGATTTATAACATATTAAAACGTATACTCAAATTACAAAAAGTCCAAGAGAAACAATTTACAATGCATGGACTCGTTTAAACATATCAGCATAATGGCATATTTTATATTGTGTAAATTTAATGCCTGAGAGTGTTTAAAAATTGCAGTTTTGATAGATTTCGACAAATTTTGATTTTCGTAAAAACTTTGAGAAAGAGAGGCGAAAAATACCAAAAGGACATTCATACTCATATATAGTTACATTCTTTTCAAAACAAAATTTAATCAGTAGTAAAGCTATGTTTCATCATTTGACGAAAATATTGTACAAGAACATCCCGGTGAAGTTTTCGATGTTGTAACAAAACTGTCTTCAACATTAAGATATAGTGCCTTATATTGAGAACTGAAAAATTGATGTAAATAATAGTAGTTAACGTACGTTCACTCATATCAAAGCATCGGAGATCAGCCCGGTTTTTAGTTGGTGTCGTGTTTCGCAGTCTAGTTTTCTATTCTTTTGTTAGTCTTCTTATCGTTTTTTACCATGGCATTTGTTTTCAACTGATGAGTTTAAAAATCCCTTTGAAATCTTCGTCCTCTCTTTTGTAAATATTTTTTTAATATATACAAAACAGGATAAGAAATTGAGGAAATCACATGAATTTTAAATGAAGAAAGACCGCTTAGATGATTGTGTAAGTGTTTAGATATATATTTCCAGTAGGTTATAACAACTTTTGAATTATGACCCTATGAGTGAAACAAATGCAAAGGAAACTTGTCCTACTGCTTTCAGATGTTTTAATATATTGTATAGTGTTGTCATAACAGCAACTGCTCAAACTCCCATATTTTTTCACGTTAACTATCAAGCATGTAAGAATTCCCCCTGGTTTACAATATTTTAAACCCATCATTTTCTTCGGAAAATGCCTGTACCAAGTCAGGAATAAACTCAACATCGATACCAGGTTTAAATGGGTTTTTTTTTCGCCAGACGCGTGTTTCTTCTGCAAAAGACTCAATCAGTGGCACTAGAATAAAAAAGGTTTTAAAAAAGCCATATAAAGTACGAAGTAGAAGAGCATATGACAGTTGTTTTTACTTGGTCTGTTGGTTGGTAACGCTTGATTTTGTCAGTTTTTACGGACTTCCCCTTTTTAATTTATCTTGGAGTTCGGTACTTTTGTTATACTTTTTTTATGCTAAAATGACTTTTTTACTTAAAATAATTATGAAGAGATGTGGCTATCACATACTCACACATGTGGTTTTCAGCTATATTTGGATATGTTCAAACACTCATTATAGATAACCCTGATTAATTGGTTAACTTAATAAAGCTCGAGTCATGGTCATTAAATTCATAAGCAGAATTTCATGTGGTTTAAATTGTTTATAGATCATGACCATTGAATAATTTATTACTTTAATTGATCAATCAATGTATTGAAGTCTTCTGCAGGATTTTAGGGAGATTGACAATCTGATTAAAATTCAGATCTATCACAACTCGGATGCTCGTATAATATGAGGATAGCGAAATCAGTGATCTATATTTTCAATAGACTGGGAAATTGAGTGATTGCTGGACACTTCTCACTTGTCTTATTTCCTTATGTTCTTTTTTTTGCCATGGCAGTGACTACATTTGTCGACTGACTTAAACTTAATACTGGATACCATAACGATCATTCACCACAAGCTTAGTTGAGATTGGTTCAGTTGTTTCAGAGAGAAGATCTTTGAGAAGTATACGCCAGACACTAAAATTGGTATATAACTCCTTAAGGGGTCATCCAACCGTTTCGATTGTATTGTGAATTTTGTAGATCTAGTATTCTGCTCATGTTTGCCTTGATAGTTTCTACCTGTATATGTTTTCAGTCAGTAGGCAAAAACATGAAAATTGGCCCAAAATCTTCATTTAAGGGCATTAATTCCCGGAGGAATCATCTGATAAATTGGAGGTAATATAATTAGAAAAGTCTTGACATTTTGAGCATTTTTTGCCTTGTCAGATTTTCTCTATTTATTATGGTTTTCAAGATTTATGACAATCAATGCATTTTACCTGAGTTCTATTTTTAGCCACAAAGGCCATGTGCGTTGACTTACCGGGAAAAAACACTTAAGTTACTTTATTCTAGATACCTTGAAGATCGTTTACCCCGTTTTCAATACAAACCTAATGGAAGGAGCATCTGTTGTTGTACATAAAAGAGAGGCGAAAGATACCCAATGGATATTCAAATTCAAAATTCTAATCTGACAATGCCATGACAAAAACGAATCAAAGCATCGTCGATGTTGTGATCCAGCCATATTCATAGTTAGTCTGATATTCTTTCTGACCATACTTTTTTCAATATTTTTTTCTCTTTTCATTTCCAATCTTACTATAAAATTTCTATGTTATTGTCCAAAGGTAGGGAATTTCGCAATATTGATGCAAATATTGATATTTCAATTTTAGACTCTGTCAGATTTTTTGCAAATTTGCAAATATTTGCAATTTAATGGTATAGACAAGAATGGAAAGGGAAATTGTCATACAAGTAATATATTTTTTTATATGCCATTAATAATAACTGGCTTAATAATTTCGAAAAAGAGGCCTTGGAAATGCACTTTCTCAACAACAAAAATTAAAGAAAATAATAACTATTTTTTATCTAAATTGGTGCTCATTCTGTAGTAGAGAATTGATAAGAAGTAGTGGATTCGTAAACGATAAGCAACGAGCGACTTTAGTCGCAAGTTGATTATCATTTCTACCAAATTTCTGATAATTGTGACTAATTAATTAGAACTTGATTATTGACTTATGTCAGATGATAATGACACTGATTTTACTAGTGAAATAAAATTTGCTTGCATTTTTTATACATATTTTTTTCATTTTTTGTCTTTTCTTTGAAAAAAAACCCACATCTGATTAATCATTCAGCTAGCTAGCAAAATTAACAGAATATTTTAATGTAGTGTAGATCAAAATAAATAATACATTTGTAGGTTTACTATTAAGGTCAAGAATGTGTGTATTAAGTTAGGTGTGTAATAAATTGTGTCTATTTAATTACGTAACAGGTCATGAGATATTAACTGTGGTGAATTAAGACTGGGGTTGTTTCCAATTAATACTTACACCTTTGAGTGTAATTATTTGAAAATCATGACAGTTGATAATCATACTGACTCTTACTTGCCTATGGAAAGAATTGGAGTAATACCATTTCAAAAAAGTGTGGGAATCAACTTAGATATATTAATACACATTTTGACTTAAATTTCATTGAACAATAACTTACACAAGCATAAGATACTAATTAAATACTTTCAAAATTCTTATCAACTGATTCAATTGATGTACAAATACTTTTTCAAATTAATTCATAAATAGTAAATTATTATAAATTTTGATTTACAAAGGAACTATATGCAAATGTATATCTAAAATAAAAGGGTTATTCGACCAATCTTTTCTTAATTTAAGTGCAAATAACATGTCAAAAGTTGGCAGTTCATGATTAAAATGGTGTAGAAAGTTTCTGCAAGTTGTAAAAACACATAATTAGTTCCATGATATGTCTTCAACTTAGTATTCTGCACAATCTCCAAAACCAGAGTGATCGCATAGATCCAGCATGGCTGAATCAAAAACGACAAAAAGACAAACACAACATAGAAAACTCAAGACTTAGCAACACAAACCCCATCAAAAACCGGGGGTGATCTCAGGTGCTCTGGAAGGGTAAGCAGATCCTGCTCCACATGTGGCACTCGTCGTGTTGCTCATGCAAGAACATGATAAGATGCGAGTCAAGATATAAGGCAGACTTAGCTGAATCTGTTATGTCCTATATTTCAATTTTGATTGGATAGACGTGTTCAACATAGTCACCAAACTTTGAATTATGTAGTGAGAGGACATCATCTATATAGCAGAACGTGAAGTAAAAGGATAATGCTATTTTCTTTTCATTCTTCATAAGAAGCTCCTGTATGAAGTCAGTGTCTTATGAAGAAAGGAACAAGTCGGCAAGAAGACCAACACATTTTTTTCAGTGAATGGGGAGCAAGCATAGGTCCAGTGAAAATGCCGATTGTTTTTTAAAAACACGTCTGGCAAACGTAACGTTTATGTTGTCAATCAAGAATCAAGCATCTTAATAATTTCAGTTTCAAAGAATTTCTTGTTTGATTCAGAGAGAGTGATTTTTACAAGGTACGATTTATCCTTCTCCAATACAAGATACTTGTATCTCCATTGTTTTATGAAACAGAGGACCAATCCTTTCAATTTGTCTTTCAGTTTGGAATGGGGAATACGTGTGTAAAATGTACAAAAGTCAAAGTGTTTTAATACTTTTGCAAGAGGAAAGCGACTTAGATTGTATATACTCCAACAGATCTTTGGAATTTTAAAGTACCTACATCTGATGCATGACGCCCCTAGAGTAGGTAAATTCACAATAACTTTGAAGCCCCGGTTTGATTGCTGATTAAATTGATGTAATAATTTAGAAGGACGTTTTTGTGGAGCAATTGGAAGACCAAACTATATAACGTTGTTTGTACGGACACTTTTGTGATTTTGGTATCCAATACAGTGAAGGAAGATCCAGTTCTTGGTCTTTGGTTGAAATTACAAAGAAACATAGAACAAACCTATGATTATTCAGAATTTCCTCCTTGGTAAGTGTAGTGAGGGTATATGATGAGTTTCTAAGTAAATTGTTAATGCCTAATTCCTTTATCAAGCAGTTCATGTAATGTGATTTACACAAAAAATTGATATTATTTGGGGCTTTATCTGCGGGGACAAAAACATATTTGTCATGATTTGTTGGTTGGTGTTTAACGTCACTTTCAATGCTATTGACTATTTCGTTGGGGGGGGGGGGGGGGGCAACATTTGGGTCTTTAAAGATGGATGTAACATGTGTATGCATAGACCCATGCAGTTATTTTATTTTAATTTGTATCAACGACCTCACAGCCTTAACCATTTTGAAATAGTATCTGCGTCTTCATTTTCTTGTTTAGCCCTTTGCCTGGCATAACCCTCAACTGAATCCATCAGTATTTTGAAGTTGTGTTGCCAATTGATAGATTTAGGCTCACGATATTTCGGGCCTTTGGATAACACATTTAGCAGAGAAGTGTTATTGGCAATGTTCAGGGCACCAGTAATAATGTGGCCAGCCGGTTTATATATGAATGGGGAGCAAGCATAGGTGCAATCAGTAGGTTCAGTATTGAAGTTGACAATATTGAGATCCTGCAACACATGTGTGTAATTGAAATTTTTAATTGCAATTTGTTTGGTAAAGATATAAGATATAATAGGTAGAGGCTCATCTTTAAAGTCCGGAAGTATTTTCGAGTGAACTGATTTATGATAATGGATATTGCCCAAGTTGATGGCATCGAGACCTTTGATAGCAAAGGAAAGTTTTAGAAAAAAATCTTTCTCCTTTTCATCTTTTCCAATGCAACTGCAACCAGTCTGAAAAGTCTGTGACTGGCAATATCCGAGATGATAGCTGTAAGTTTGTATTGGTTTGCATGGGGTTTGTAACAGTGATTTCAAAACATAAGTTGCACAGAGAATGAAGTTTTGAAAGGGATTGTGAATAAAGCTTTCTGCAATTGTGATGAATCCCCATTGATTTTTGTTTAAATTGCAGAAGGTCCTAAATGATGTATAATGACAATGACCATGACTGCCTCTAGGTCGAGGAGCAGATTTGAAAATATTCATCACATTCACAGGTCAAGATAGAGCAACAGGAAGGACTAGATGGAATACCTATCCCATCAATATTGACATTGCAACCATATGGTGTTGCAGTTTCAAATTCCCTAATCCAGTAACCTTAGGTGTTGCAAGATGAGGATTGTCATTCCTGTTGTATATTTTTTTTTATGATGCAAACTCACACACAAAGGATTGAATGATCATACTGATTAAAATGCTGGTAAACAATGTCATTTGCATTGTTGTTAATGTCTGATCTATGGCCACACACACGTTTATTATGCTTTCCTTTCAGTTCACAGACAAACAACAATCCCCAAAGGTTACACTCTTATCTGTAGACAAGGGTTGTTGATTTACAATTGGTATAGCTTCTGGTACAGTAAGATTTTTTAGTTAAATTCTTAATAAATCGAGCATCTGTTCTTAAATTTTACAAGTTTTGCAGTTTTTGGTTTCACATTTAGAAATGAGACAAGTGTTGTTTAGAGTCATAAACTGTTTATAATTTCATTTCAAAAGAGACTATGTTGCGATTCCCAAACACGGCTTATTAATTTACCTCAATCCACAACAACTTGACAAGTTAATTCATGTTTGTTTAATACAGTAGTATATCAATATAAATTCACATAAGTCATTCTCCTTTCAGTGTTGTTTCTAATTCTCCTGATTCTTTTAATTCCTGAAAAAATAAAATATTTTATAGCAACTAACAATAACATTCTGCAGTAAAAAACTTAGCGTTTTAAGAATAATCCTTAGAGGATGAGTTCATCAAAGGAAAAACAGTTCTTAACTTCTGAATAGCTCTGTAAATTTGTAATTTATGATCAAGAAAGACTATTATAGAACCAATGAAGACATATTGAATGTGTTATAAGAATAATTATCAAAATTATATTCTATTGTAGAAATGATGTCTCCCCAGAGTTATTATAACAATTTAAACTAGGTATGTTTAAAAAGGTAATTCTATTCTGCATGGCTCACTAAACTGATAAATTTTGCTGTTGAAATAATGTCATTTTTTTAACAAAATGAAAGAAACTAACCAGTATATCTTATGTATTTCAGGTCTAGAAAGATATATAATTACAGATTTAAAGCTTTGCAATGTTATTATAATGTATTTAAAACATTTTAACATCCTTTGAAAGCAAATAAACAATCTGATTAATCATTTTTTTTTCTCCTAAAATGCATAATAGCCCAACAATATTTGTTGACTGCATTCATTGTCAAGAGTGCATGTCAGTCTGACATTGGTCACATAGCCTCAATTTTGTGTTCACATAGGGTTGAGTTTTTTTTAGGTCTCTCTCATTAATAATACATGACATGTAAACAAGATTTGGAGCGCAAATTCTAGAACACATATCCTCTGATTTTGCCCTTTTGTCAGAAACATTGATCCTTTTGACAGACCTACAAGTTGATCCTTTTGACAGATATAAACCTTGGTCCTTTTTGACAGATGTAGACCTTGTCCTTTTGAGAGCTGTCATTTTACCATGAAATTAGTTTGTTTGACTGTTCAGTTTAATATTTACTTTGGTTTATAAGAACTGTGTTAGAAAATGAGATACTTCAATGTGTCAATTCTTATTTCAATTTAATTCCCTTTACATGTAATTATTTTTTCTAGATTAAATCAACATACTTTAATAATATCCAATCCACCAATCAGCTCTCCCTTTACGTAGATTTGTGGATATGTTGGCCAGTTAGAGAATTTCTTCAGACCTTGACGTACATCTTCATCAGATAAAATATCAAATGTATCATATGGCACTCTACAAAAATAAAAACACAGTATTTTTCACTCTACAAAAATAAACAAACAACATTATTCAATCTTATCATCTTAAACATAATTGGGAAAAACATGGAAATACTTATAATTCTTATTATTTGTAACATCTTTATTGGACCCAAAATATTTGTAGTTAATGCACTAAATCTTTTTAAGACCCGCGGCCGCCTATGAAATTTTCATCCCGCAAAATCAGTGGAGAAAATTTTATTTTTTCTCACACAATATGTGGACACCTGCGACTGCCTATGAAATTTTCATCCCTTACACTTAGCGGAGAAACAATTCTTTTTCTCTTGCACAATGTGTGGACACCTGCATCTGCCTATGAAATTTTCATCCCGCACAATCAGCGGAGAATTTTTTTTTATCCATTCAAAATATCTTTGACAAATACAGCTTGATCTACAGTAGTTGAGGTAGCGAGGTCATTGATTGATTGGTTGATAGTTGGTTGTTTAACATCCAGTGGCATATATTTCATGCATGTTCAGGATGAGAAGAATTAACAATAAATACGATAAATAGGTCCTGTAATAGGGGCTGTCAGGGATGAAGGTCAGGGAAATTTAGACTGCCACTGTCATGTAACTCTGTGTTTATAATGAGAACATAACGTTACTTGTGTGAAGATGAGAACATAACAATGTCACTCTTTGTTTATAATGAGAAGATAGTCATGTAACTCTGTGTTTATTTTCCCTAATTATCATACCCAATTTCAGAAAGTATTCCAACTGTCTGTTTACTAAAACCACATCTTGGTGTCTCAGTATTTCCTTTCATAAATAACATTACATTTGATCTATTTATAAGTTTCTTCAGCCTGCAAAAAGAAGAACATAAATGACATGTCTGTCAGAAATATTACAATGCCTACAAAAACTGTATCCATGGCACAATATCCCTTTACACACTTGATATATATAAGCCTACAAAAACTATATCCATGGCACAATATCCCTTTACACACTTGATATATTACAATGCCAACAAAAACTGTATCCATGGCACAATATCCCTTTACACACTTGATATATTACAATACCTACAAAACTGTATCCATGGCACAATATCCCTTTACACACTTGATATATTACAATGCCGACAAAAACTGTATCCATGGCACAATACCCCTTTACACACTTGATATATATAAGCCTACAAAAACTATATCCATGGCACAATATCCCTTCACACACTTGATATATTACAATGCCGACAAAAACTGTATCCATGGCACAATATCCCTTTACACACTTGATATATTACAATACCTACAAAACTGTATCCATGGCACAATATCCCTTTACACACTTGATATATTACAATGCCTTCAAAAGCTGTATCCATGGCACAATATCCCTTTACACACTTGATATATTACAATGCCGACAAAAACTGTATCCATGGCACAATACCCCTTTGCACACTTGATATATTACAATGCCTACAAAAAATGTATCCATGGCACAATATCCCTTTACACACTTGATATATTACAATGCCTTCAAAAGCTGTATCCATGGCACAATATCCCTTTACACACTTGATATATTACAATGCTTACAAAAACTGTATCCATGGCACAATATCCCTTTACACACTTGATATATATTACAATGCCTACAAAAACTGTATCCATGGCACAATATCCCTTTACACACTTGATATATTACAATGCCTACAAAAGCTGTATCCATGGCACAATATCACTTTACACACTTGATATATTACAATGCCTACAAAAACTGTATCCATGGCACAATATCCCTTTACACACTTGATATGTTACAATGCATACAAAAACTGTATCCATGGCACAATATCCCTTTAAACACTTGATATGTTACAACTGCTTATCTTAATTTCACAGTTACAGTGAGGCATTTGTCATGGAGCAAAAACTCACACTTAACTGCAAATTCAAGACAGTTTCCAGCACCGGTTTAAGCTAAATTATTTGCTACATGTCGATCATGCTACATCTATGAATAAAACATTACAGCCCCTGAGCAATATCAACTAGGTAATAACTTAACAAGTACAGCCAATGTAAGTCAAGTTGTTTATCAATGTTGAAATGGAATCCCAATTACAACAAACACTAAGATGCTGACACAACTGCAATAGAGTAAAATTAGAGTAACATACAAATACTGTGATACATGTAAGTCAAGTTGATAATCAACATTGAACTTTAACATTGAACAATACTGATTCTTCTGCAGGAGATTCACAATGTGACAAATAATGTCTTGTCATTTATACTTAAAACCAAACTAATATGAAATCCAATATTAAAACTGAAAGCTGAAACAACTGCTAAGACCTAACAAAAATAGTGATTCCCAGCTAAGGATATTTAAAGGATAGTATACTCCATCTCCATATAAAATTTTTGAATTAAGCTATTTAAAAAATTCTATATTAAATATTTATAGTTAAAGTCATATGAAAGTTCAAATCAAAAATAAAAAATTGAACATGTTTTATATACTTGAATGGCTTAGTTTTACTATAAATCAAGTTTACACAAACCTTCTTGTAAAAGAAAATCCTTTATACTATCAAAATGAACTTCGGCCACCGCATAGCTCAAGTGTGAGGAGAAAACCGTGATGACAGAATGTAAACAAATGTGCACTGGTGTTATACGTAATAACTGATTCTTCAAAAACTAATTTGAATCAACAAATCATTTAACAACTGTTAAGAAAAAGTTAAATAACAAATGGGAAGGTGTGGAAAATATAAAAAGCTCGTTCAATTCACTATTTGTCACATGCTCCAAGTGCTCTGTCTTAATTGTTTATCAATGTCACGATCCGGTAGACTTCGGCAACAAACTCGAAAGTTAATTAGATTGCGATAAAAAAAATCACTGAATGAAATATTATTAGTCTATAATACGTAATAGATTTGTAATAAATATAAACAAGCATTCTTAGAGTATTGCATGGCAATACATTGCCCCTACCGGGTAAAAATTCATTATACTGGAACAAAATGCTAACTTGTTCTATAACTTGTCATGGTGTAAACAAAAAGAAAATATCAAGTCAATATCTTCAAGCATGACTAAAAACAGTGTGGAAAACTGAATATATGAGTGAATTTTTTCAAGTCCAAGGACCATAACTCTGCACAAAATTATCAAACCGAAACAAAAATTTGAACTTGATCTGTAACTTGTCATGATAAAACTATTTACCAATTTTCAATCAATATCTTCAAGCATGATGAAAAAAAGTGTGGAAAACCTATAACACTCTAACATTAGATATAATGTAATACAATGTATATCTATTTTCAAATTGCAATCAAAAATAATTAATAGTTCCAAATATTTTTTCTTTCATTTGTCACAAACTAATATAGATTTGTAACTTACCTATAAAATATCAACAACTTTTATCTACACAATGTAATGTAATGAAATATATACCTTAATAAAAATAGATTATTATCTAATTAAAGGATTTCACTTAATAAAAAAATATATATATATATACATGTAGCATTCAGAAAATTAGTTTATACAAAATAACATATAAACCTGCCACAAAATTCCTCAAACAATTTACCAAAGAATGTCTTTTAAAAAATGAGTTATCTCCCTTTGTACAGATTATATGGTTTAACATAGTACTCTAACATTAGTTATGGAGTTTTTTCATGGACCATAACTCTGGACTAAATCATCAGACTGGAACAAAATTCGAACTTGATCTATAACTTGTCATGATAAAACTATATGCCAAATATCAAATCAATATCTTCAAGAACGAAGAAAAAAGTGTGGAAAGCTGAGTTGCCCGACTGACGGATGGACAGACAGACGGATGGACGGACTGAAGGACAGACGGACAGAGTGCAAACCTAAAGTCCCCTTCGACTTCGTCGGTAGGGGACTAATAAACAGCTGCGCCATGAGTGCATGAAACACCCGTCGTCTTATGTGTGAATTTTTATGCAATAATCATAAATAGTTTCTGACATACGGCGCGACATGTGAAAACCACCCTTTTAAAAAAATAAAAATCAATATCTCTAAAATAAAATTTTGAATCAAAACCAAAAAGTATACAGATCTTTAGATTAATATAACTAAGAAGTGTGTAAAATTTTAAGCAACAATCATAAATCGTTTTTGAGATACCACGCGACATGTAAAAAACCCCTCCCCCTTTTTTTACAAAATACTCAATAACTCAAAAATAAATTTTGAATCATCACCAAAAAGTATACAGATCTTAAGATTAATATAACTAAGAAGTGTGTAAAGTTTTAAGCAATAACCATAAATTGTTTTTGAGATACGGCGCGACATGTGAAAAAAAACACACACCTGTTTTAGTTACTAAGTCCCGTAACTCAAAAAGTTTTAATCTTATTTTCACCAAAAAGTATACAGATCGTTTGACCATCATAAGAAACAACTATGTTAAGTTTCATGAAATTTGGATAAGAAAATCCAATAAATTGTTTTTTAAGATACATTAAAATAACCATCCTTATACATTTTTGTAATATCAATAATCATGATAATATGTATAATGATTTTCTGCAAGAAAAAAAAGGACCTAGGTTGAAACTGTACGTGCACCAAGTTTATAGTAAGAGGTATTTAAATAGGGGATCTCTAGAATTTTTATTGAATTATGTATCATGAAACCATTACAGGCATGATGAAATGTCCAAGTCATTTTATTTATTATGTACATATATGAACAATATATTTAAATTCTATGAGAACGAAATAAAAATCTCGTCGAAATTCATGAATCAAATTCACAAGGGGGCATTGCAATCGAATTATAAAATATTTGTATCATTACTCACTAAATAATTAATATAGAAACTGACCAAATTTCCTTAAATAATGTGAATCAATGACTATAAAAATAGAGTCAATGGAGGTGCATCTTGTCAGACAGGTATGAGCACCATAAACTGTATACAAACCTAACAAAAAACAATTGATGTAGTGTATATTTCTTACAATTCCTACAGTTATTTATTCAAAATATTCTCTCTGAACAATTTTTCAAAATATACCAATACAATTCCTTCCCCAGAATTACTCTTACTAAATCAAGCGATTTTTGTATTTTTTTTGTATTAATTTTTTTTTTACTTGATGTTGTAATTTCTTATGGATATCTTAATACATATGTACCATAACTAATTATAAATGGGGAAACATTTCCTGATGGTAATGTTTCACAGACTCCTATTAAGGTGTTTACATTTATTATTAGTATAATATTCATGCACTTGCTTGCAGTGGCAATTCAGATTTCAATTCAAAGACCATATTAAAGGCCTCACTGTGACTTTGAAATGAAGAACAGCAATAAAAGCCCTGTCCCTGCACTTTTAGTTATTTCATGTTTGTGTATCAATTTTGTGCTATGAATGGATACACCATATCCTCACTTTTTCAAATTTTTCATAATTCAAAAAAAAATTTCAACAGGAAAACAGACATCATAAATTGGACAAAATTGTTCACTAGACTTTATCTCAAATAGAAGGATTTAATGTGTCATTCCATCTGTAGGTATTTTACAAAAGATGTGACAGTTTATTATTTAGGTTGTGGTATTTCACAATCACTTTAAATCATAAGATGACTTTTGAAAATTCTTTTTTACGAACAACAAAAGAAACCACTGAAACCAAGCAATGACTAATTACCTTTTTTAGATTTTTAGAAGGCAATTTTTTTTTTCCGCAACCTATTTGGAGTATATTTCACAACTTGTGGAATTTGTTAGAAAACTTGATGTTATGGAGATAATGTTTATATGTGTAACCTTCCATTAATATAGAAGTTTACTTTTACAGGGTTGCAGATTTTGGAATACATTCAAGAAGTTATACAGTAGTTATCAGCATCTAAATTGTTGATATAATATTTCTTTTTTTCTTGCCGTACATTTTAGTGTAAAGTTGTAAATAGAACTTATGCATTGAAAAATTATGTATTTATACATATATTTATTAAAGTTATGTTTACCGATATGTAAACATTACCACGTGTATTGTTTATAATTGATACACATGTTGAATGTTATTTAATAGGTTAAATGTTTTTCATTGGTTGAGTTAGAACTAACCATGATATTTGAATAAGATCAATTCAAATATTTCGTGCTATACTTTGGCAGTTGTGTGAAATTAAGATATTGTCAGTCGAGGTTCGCTTTTGGTGCAGTAAAGTTTCCCACCCTCCCGCCCGACAAAATGTATTTTTCTTGTGTGTTATTTTTTATTTATATGAGTAATAATGTGTATAAGAATTGAATCTTTAATTTGATTCATAATTTGCATTTGCTTACATAATGAAAATTGTTTTTATTCTTGTTGATTGGTTTTTGTGTTTGTTACCTGCAGCGATCTAGGCAGACAGTAGCTGATGAACTTTCGTTTGCATTTGTCTTTAATAAAATTAAAGCTTTGCTGCACTCTCTCAGGCGAGCTGATCCCATACAAAGGCACTGAGTTTATTTTGTAAATAATTTATGTTCGTTTGAATTTATGAATTACAACATAATTTAAGAAGTCTTTATATCTTTCAACAGTAAGAGCTACAGGCGTGATATACTAATTCAGTAAAAATAGATCTTCCTTCAAAGATCTGACAATTTACAGGCCTTTCACAAATACTGACGATTTTGATTAAATTTTATGATAAGACTTAGTGAAACCTGTGAAGGTGTGTTGCAAGTGATAATTTTGAAGCAGCAGTACTCAACCATGCAACAGTGGAGACTACCTTTCTTAGCTGGCCTCCAGTAGAAACAACCACATGTTAACGCTGCTAACCAACTTTTGTGTGGTCTTCTACTTCCTTGTTCAAGTAAGGGTTCATCCTGTTGGTAGCTAGACAGAGCCTATCTCTTTAGGGCAAATGTTCTAGATAGGCAAAGGGAAAGATTTGTGTGCATGTAAACCAGTTTAACCCCAACACATTTTGTGCAAATATCCAGCCAGGCTATCTAGACCTAGTGTTATTTCCTGTTGTCTTGTTTGTACATCTGTCTTTTCTGACAAGCTTGGTGTTGGTGGGTGATGTGGTCTGTTGTCCAATTTTGGGGTTCCGGTTATCTTTTTATGTAGAATTAAATGATTCTGAACAATAGAAATTGTGTTTATAATTGTACCTGTCTTCTAACTTTTCTTGTTGAGGAAGTTGTGATTCTAGTTCTCCAGACTCAACCAATTCTTTAACAATATCCAATCCTCCAATTAACTCTCCATTAGCATATAACTGAGGATACGTAGGCCAATTGGAAAACTTTTTCAAACCTGAAAAATGTCAATACAAAACCAATGACCTTGATCTTTTCATAATTTTTTAGTTCAGGCATGCATAGCATTATTCAGTCTGTAATAACAACTGTCATTTGCTAACTTTAAATAATATGATTTTTTGGTTTATTTCTTTGCAACCATACACTGTATCAGGGCCAACTATCTGAGTTCAATAATAGCGATTGATCAAAGATTGCTCAATGGTACAAATATTACCACATAGAGGAATACTATGAGTCTATATTTTTCCTCTCAGAAGTTGATGATGGGCATGAAAGCTCACATTATTGCAACGTTCAGAAACTTTTTGGAATCTACATAAACTTGAATAAAAACTTTTCAAAACGTGCATTGTCCCACCTTTACAATATATATTTATGTCTCATCGTTTAAAAAAAAATATACTTGCTTCATCACAAAATGCAATTTTAATATCGATTGCCAAAAGGTAACATCTACATATTAATCATGAACAAATTAAATGTTTATTATCTCAGAAGTTGATGATGGGCACCGGAAACTCACATTATTGAAACGTTGAGAAACTTTTTGAAATCTACTTGACTTGAATGAAACTTTTTAAAACGTGCATCATCCCGCCTTTACAATATATAATTATGTCTACCAACAAAAATAAAAATTAAACTTGTTTCATCACAAAATGCAATTATAATATTCATTGCCAAATAGGTAGCACAAACAACAAATTAATCATAAACGAATTTAAATGTAATCTATTTTATTTTTATCAAGGATGCAAACTTAGGTTAATGGACATATTTCTTCAAAATCACTGCTCTATTTGTGTTAACCATTTTCATAAATATATTCTAAGCTTCTAAGTAATACAGATTAATTCAATTCCTTTTCAAAAAATGTTTCACAAACAATGTTAAATCTGTCTTCAAAATGTTTTACAAATGCAGTACAGATTTTATCTCCCTGAACTCCGGTCTGCCCCAAAATCATGAAATAATTTTTCAAAGCATTTTTGGCTTATCCCTGCTGTGTTATTTACTAATGTTAATAGTTTGTATTGACCAATATCATACCTTGTCTGACTTCTTCATCTTGTAGTATATCAAACGTACTGTATTTGATGCCTCTCTCATTAAAAATCTGTGTTATAGTACGACTGAAACCTGTAAACATAAAATTCAAATATATTTTCTCCAAAACCTACAGATACATGTAAAACATATTTATCATTGATTATACTGTCAAAAACTAAGTATGTTTTTCATATTATACAACCAAATTTCAGAAAAAAAAGTTTTATAGAGATCTATCTGGAGTAGAAGATATGGGTACAAACTTTCTGGAAAAAAAAATCCATTTAAAGAACCAAAATGTGATAAATTATTAAAATTTGTGAGACTCAACTATAACTCCTTGTAAAGTGACTTACACACCAGCCAACTTTTGATAATCCCCAAGGGGCTTTTAGTGTGTGACAACAATTTCAAAGATTACAATTTTTTGTGGCATTTTTTGCAAGCGCTGTTTTGTGCTCTAGAAAAATGTCATATCTTTTTTTTATATGGTATACTGATGATGAGCTTATAAGTTTTTTTCTCCTTTTTATTTGCATGATTCTAGTATTTATATTATTGTGTAGAAAAGATGAACATACAGCTAGGAATTACCAGTCACTTACCACATTTTGGCTCTTCAGGCGAACCTTTCATAAACAATAGAACAGGAGCAGAGTTGATCAAATTCTTTAGCCTGGTGTCAAGATCCTAAATCAATATTTAAGTTTTTTTTATTTTAAATCAACAAATTTACAAAAAATACAGTTCAAACAATAAGGCATGATAATTACAGTAAAATCAGATTCATAAATAATATACATATAGATTCTACCACTGCATTTACAGTAAAATCAGATTCATAATATACATTTTTTTATGCACCTGTCCTCAGTCAGGAGCCTGTTGTTCAGTGGTTGTCATTTGTTGATGTGGTTCACAGGTATTTCTCATATCTCATTTTTTATATTGATAAGACCGTTGGTTTTCCTGTTTGAATTGTTTTACACTAGTCATTTTGGGCCCTTTAAAGCTTGCTGTTCGGTGTGAGCCAAGGCTCCATGTCGAAGGCCATACTTTGACCTATAATAGTTAACTTTTTATACATCGTGACTTGGATGGAGAGTTGTCTCATTGGCACTCATACCACATATTCTTATTTATATTGTATAGATATTGCTAACCAAATATTTCTATCCAAGTCATATGTAGAATTTAAAAATAAATTTTATAACAGTTTTTGACTGCAGTGTCCAATTTTAATATGTTTGAAACTCACTTTGAAATCTGTAAAAAAAAAGAACAAAATATTCCAAGATGAATATTTGCTGTAGATGCTTGTTATTGTGGTAACTTTGTAATTAAAGCAATTGCAAATGTTCACAAAAATGACAATAAATTAACACAAGTAAAAAAAAAAAAGGAAAAAAAAGAAATTAAGATGTGATAGCATGAAGGTTCAGCTGGATTTTTAAAATTCCATTTAAGTTTGCGTTTAAGTTCAGAATTACTTATATAGCAATACAGGAATTCTACATAGTATCGACATGAGAGTTTGAATAATTCACCCAGTTGAAAATAAATGGTAATCTTCAAAATAAGTACAGTTAATTTTGTCTGTTGCATGATAGGAGTCGAGTAAATAAACAAAGTACTTTTGATTCTTCTACACTGTACAAGTAATTGTTGATAGACAGATGTTTATAACATGCCATGTTAAATCATCAATATAAGATTTTGTAATTAATGAACTGACTGGAATTCCTACATGTATCAAATATATTTAGGGCATTGCTATTGTAACGTGAAATGAGGTAAAACATATGGCATTTCTATTACCTGTTTCGGGGGTGCTGTTGATTGTTGCGTAATGACACCAGCTGTTGGTAATGACAATAATTTGACTTTCTTTGTCAGTTCTGCAGCATTTGCACCATCTATCCTGTCAACCACCTGATTTTTCTGTAGACAAAGAGAGTGCACCTTTATTTACAATTTAGACACATATATAATATATTAAGGCACTGATCATTCGCTGTTGTAGAGACAAATTTTTTTTTTTTATAAATTTGATTCTAAATTGTTTGTTTCAGTTTGAATAAGTAAATAAAAAAAAAAAAAAAATATTAAAATTTTCCCTGTACCATCTGTCAGTTAATGAATAAGTTTTTTTAGTTTGCTTTATCAAAGGTCTCCAAAAAAAATCCATCCACCCTTTCCAAAAATTGAATCGTTGGTTGCCTATAATTTACAATGACTAACAATTCTTCATGTACTTGTTTGTAACCATGTTATTGGGGGTTAAGTACACTGCATGTGAGCGGAAAATGTCATACCTAAGTATCAACTTCTTGTAGGGCTGCTTAATTTTTAATCTAACCTTTATACATGTGTTTAAAAATTTAAAGCCTTTTTCAGTTTAATTGAATAGTGTGTAACAGAATTGACCAAAGAACATTTTTATAAAAAAATTAGTAATGGATTCTGTGGAACCCTACGTCTTGCCTGCAATGGCTGCTGCCATTGTTAAAGTGCAAATGTTGACTGCCAAACACTTAGTCCAGTTTGAAAATTTAACTATCTCCAGTGGATAAATATTTTTATATTTTCATCAATGGGAAAGAGGGGGGAGGGTAGAATCTATATACATATCACAGATGATGCCCCCGCTTGCATATCATAAAAACAAAAGGTTATAAAGGGACATAACTGAAGAACAGTAAAAGTGAAGCTACCAAACTTTGTACTAGATCAGAGTTTTGTGGTAATAAGTATTGTGTATAAGTTTCATAACATTTGGTTGAGGCAAACTTTAGAGAACAGAAACGAAAAATTCAGCAATTTTTCCATTTGTAAAGGGGCATAACCCTAATACAGTAGAAGTGACGCCACCAAAATTCAAACTTGATCTGTATTTTGTGGTAATAAGCATTGTGTATAATTTTCAGAACATTTGGTTGAGGCAAACTAAAGTTAGATCAGCAATTTTTCCATTTCTAAAGGGGCATAACTCTAGAACGGTTACAGTGACGCCACCAAAATTAAACTTGATCTGTGTTTTGTGATATAAATAAGCATTGTGTATAAGTTTCATAACATTTGGTAGAGGCAAACTATAAGTAAGAGAGCGGAAACCAACTTTGGGACTTACAGACGGACAAGGGTAAAAGTCAATGCCCCCTCCGCTACGACAGGGGCATAAAAAACCTACCTTAAGGAATATAAATGTTGGCACTGCTGCTATCTGATATTTCTCTGACAATTCTGGGATATCCTCTGCTTCCACCTGATAAAACCAAAGAAAAAAATCACAAACCTACAACTTACATGTTCTCTTTACTGTAACAATAATCACAGTCATTTTTACTCATTCATAAATTATTGGCATGATTTTTCCATCAGTACAACTTATGTTGATAGAAAATAGAACAACAAATAAGTCTTATCGTTCCAAAGCATATGAGTTCATTTAGTTATTTGTACAGTTCACTTAATACACTAGCTGTTGTTTAATGTTTTGCAGATATTAGCTTTCTCTGGTTTTTTTCCTTTTGGCACCTGATTTGTCTTAGATTTGCAGTTGCTTATGCCTTTCCATGGTATTTTCAAACTTTTCTTTTAGCATATGTATATACCATACCTTATGTATCCACACAGACATGACCATAAAGGACAAGGTACATTTTGGGGCTTACTTGGCCCTGTAAATTCATCAAAAATAAAAAAATTGCTTGATGTTACTAATCACATTTTTTAAGGATCAGAAGAAAGGCTTTTCAGAAAATGGGAATATTAGCCAAGCCTTGATGACACAATTTGACTGTCTTAGAAGTGACATCATTAGCAAGATTTGGTCTGATTTTTTTTACTAAAATGGACTAACTATAAGTAAAGAACATATTGGTTAAATTAAATGTAACATAGGGCAAAAGCGTGGCCTAAAATAGTTGTTTGCCAGTGACTACAGAAACACAAAATATACTTACTGTTTATGAAATATTTTTGGGTGACGGTTATGCTCTACATGTGTACATATTATTTCCAAGCATGTACAAGTCAAATAGACAAGATTTTGAATAATTTTTGCCATTTTAATGAATTTCATGGCTGTATGACTCATGAAAAGGGTATGTATTTCTTTAACCAAAATAGCATTGTTTTATTAAAGTAAATACATTAAACATTTGAGATTCAGAAAATCAGACAGTTTAAAATATATTTGATTTTAGGCCTAAATTGGTCCAAAACCAATAAACTGCTTCGCTGAGCGCAGCTGGATACGCCCGCAGAGGTCCAACCCTGAACAGTTGGGGCAAAAATGGATACAATATTCAAGCTTGATACAGGTCTGAATTTGGATTGTAATTAAATATTTGACATATTACAGGTTTCTGAATAAATGTAGTCAAAGAACTTGAAATTTGTTATATGAATTGAATTTATATTCAATTAAAGATTTCTTGCTGTTGTGCAATACACTGTGCTGTTGCGCAATACTTAGTAAATCTGCTGTCAGACTATAAACAAATAAAGTTCAATTAATTCTCAATGTCATATTAGAAATTTATGAAAATCAAAAGGGAGCTTACATCAATAGATATAAACAATTCACCAAAGTTTCATGAGAATTGCTGACAGCATTTTTGAGTTATTGTCCGAAAACTGGAAAATCCCCCCTTTTTTAATGAATAAAACCCCATAACTCAGAAATGGAAAATGTAAAATTTATAAAATTCTAAAGGGAGCTTACTTAAATAGATATAAACAATTCACCATAGTTTCATACGAACTGCTGTAAGCATTTTTGAGTTTTTGTCAGAAAACTGGAAAATCCCCCTTTTTTATGAATAAAACCCTGTAACTCGGAAACGTAAAATCTAAAGTTTATAAAAATTCAAAGGGAGCTCATGTAAATAGATATAAACAATTCACCACAATTTCTTGAAAGTTGGTGAAAGCATTCTTGAGTTATTGTCCGAAAACTGGAAAATCCCCCTTTTTTTAATGAATAAAACCTCATAAGTCAGAAACTCGAAATTTTAAATTTATAAAAACCGAAAGGGAGCTCACGTCAATAGATATAAACAATTCACCAAAGTTTTATGCAAATTGGTTAAAGCGTTTTTGAGTTAGTGTCCGACATGTTGACGACGGACGGACAGACGGACGGACGGACGGACGGACGGACAGACGGACAGAGGTATTCCATAATACCTCCCGTAAACGGGCGTATAAAAATCTTTGAACTTATAAAAACAAGATGTGGTATAACTGAGGCAACTCTCCACCAGATTTTTTGACGTAGAAGCTAGCAACTATAGGTCACTGTACGGCCTTTAACAAGGAGCAAAACCCATACCACCATTGACCACGTAGCTATTTTCATTATTTATGGTAAATATTGGAAACAACAAACTAAAGGCTCCCAGGAGTCTGAATTCCTCACCTGGTGGCTGGCACAAATCAGAAACGTGAGAAACAATGCTTTCTGAAGCAATAATATCAATAAGAACATTGCTACATTGTTTTTTCCACATTTCACTCTATCTGAACAATACAAATCTTTAAAAAAAAATGTGTTTCAAGAGCAATAACTCTAATCAGACAATTTCAAACAAGATTTAGGTACAAAATGTGGATCTTGATAATTTTTGCAATTTATAATAACACTTATAACATGTATAACAAGATACTCCAAGGATGACTGTGGCCAAGTTTGGTTCCAATTGGCCCAGTAGTTTCAGAAGAGAAGATTTTTGTAAAAGTTAACGTACGACAACATTAGCAGACCATGGACGCCAAGTGATAAGAATAGAAAAAGGATATTTCAGGTAAACATCAATTATTCAACTACCAAATATCAAATTCACCAAAATGAAATTTGACATCTATAGCTACATGTATAGTTCTATATACAGTTTTCAGTAATGGATCATTGAAACAATGGCATGCTCAAAACTGCTCTACATACAAACACTTTTTTAACAAATTTAACACAGATGACCAAAAATCTGGTATAAACACAAAATTTTAAGTAAAATAATTATATAATACAAGAGTGCACACGCTGAAATGCCTTCTTTTAATACTAGCCATTGATATTATGTTGATAGTCCTAAATATAAAGCTTTACTACAACTATCACATAAACTAAACATGATCCAAGAAAATGAGGTCAAGGTCAGATAAACCTAACTGGAAATACATATACACTTTACAATCATTCCATACACCAAGTATGCTTCAAATATAGTTGACCTATTGCACATCTAAGAAACAATCTTAACCAGGTAAACTTAACATTGATCAATGAACATGAAAATGAGCCCAAGGTCAGATGAACCCTGCCATACAGACATGTTCACCTTACAATCATTACATGCTTTTAATATAGTTGACCAATTGCATATAGTATCTAAGAAACAAACTTAACCAGGAAAACTTAAGATTGACCAATGAACCATAAAAATGAGGTCACAGTCAGATGATAATTACCAGACAGACATATACACCTTACAATCATTCCATACACCAAATATAGTTGACCTATAACTTATAGTATTAGAAAAACAGACCACAAAAAAAACAAAACTTAACATTGAGCAATGAACCGTAAAAATGAGGTCACGGTCAAATAAAACATGCCAGACTGACATGTACATGGTTAAATATTTTCATATACCAAATATAGTTGACCTATTGCATACAGTATTAGAAAAACAGACCAAAACACAATAAAATGCTCCGCAGGGCGCAGCTTGATACGACCGCAGAGGTCGAACCCTGAACAGTTGGGGCAAGTATGGATACAACATTCAAGCTTGATACAGCTTTGCATTTGGATTGTGATTAAATATTTGACACAGCAAAGGTTTCTGACACAGAATGAATGTGGTCTAAGAACTTAAAAATTTTAAATTGGACATTCACCTATTATGGTCCAATATCCAAAAACTAAATACATGGTTAGATTCAGCATATCAAAGAACCCCAAGAATTCAATTTTTGATGAAATCAAACAAAGTTTAATTTTGGACCCTTTTGACCTCAATGTGGGCAAAGTTGATAACGGGGCCCAAAAATCAAAAATCTAAATACATGGTTAGATTCAGCATATCAAAGAACCCCATATATTCAATTTTTGTTGAAATCAAACAAAGTTTAATTTTGGACCCCGATTTGGACCAACTTGAGAACTGGGCCCATAATCAAAAATCTAAATACATGTTTAGATTCAGCATATCAAAGAACCCTAAGAATTCAATTTTTGTTAAAATCAAACTAAGTTTAATTTTGGACCCTTTGGACATTAATGTAGACCAATTTGAAAACGGAACCAAAAATTAAGAATCTAAATACACGGTTAGATTCGGCATATCAAAGAACCCCAATAATTCAATTTTTGATGAAATCAAACAAAGTTTAATTTTGGACCCTTTGGACCTCAATGTGGACCAATTTAAAAACGGGGCCCAAAATCCAAAAACTAAATACACGGTTAGATTCAGCATATTAAAGAACCCCAAGAATTCAAGAATAAAACCCCATTGAAATTGGTCAAGAAATAAGCAATTTATACGAAGTATCTTCTTTTGCACAATACTGTGCAATTAAATATTTCTTGCTATTGTGCAATACTGTACAATTGACAATTTCTTGCTATTGCGCAATATTGTGCTATTTGATATTTCTTGCTATTGCGCAATACTGTGCAATTGAAGATTTCTTGCTATTGCGCAATACTGTGCAATTGAAGATTTCTTGCTATTGTGGAATACTGTGCAATTGAAAATTTCTTGCTATTGCACAATACTTATTATATAATAATTTACACATCCTGTTTGGTGTGTATCTCCTACCATATCATTATTATTTGCTTTTAAATATAAATCAGAAATAACCAACTTAAAATGGAAAATTTTAAAAGAAAAAAAAAAGGTAAAAAAGAAAAAAAAGGAAAAAAAAAAAAATCCCCCCCCCAATTTTTTGAACCCCCTTATGATTCATCACCCCCAAACTTAATCCCAGCCTTCCCTTTGTGGTATGGTACCTTGCAGTACAATTTCAGAGAGATCCATACACTTGAACACAAGTTATTGTCTGGAAACTAGGAAAATGTCTTTTTTTGCCCCTTTTTGGCCCCAAATTCCTAAACGTTTAGGGCAATTACCCCCAAACTCAAACCCAGCTTTCCCTTTGTGATATGGAACCTTGTAGTACAATTTCAGAAAGATCCATACACTTACACACAAGTTATTGTCCTGAAACTAGAAAAATGCTTGTTTTTTGCCCCTTTTTGGCCCCTAATTCCTAAAATATTGAGGCAATTACCCCCATCATCAATCCCAGCCTTCTCTTTGTGGTATGGTACATTGCAGTACAATTTCAGAGAGATCCATACACTTGAACACAAGTTATTGTCTGGAAACTAGAAAAATGCTTATTTTTGGCCCCTTTTTGGCCCCCAATTCCTAACCGTTTCGGCTATTACCCCCAAACTCAATTCCAGCTTTCCTTTTGTGATATGGAACCTTGTAGTACAATTTCAGAAAGATCCATACACTTACACACAAGTTATTGTCATGAAACTAGAAAAATGCTTGTTTTTTGCCCCTTTTTTGCCCCCTAATTCCTAAAATTTTGAGGCAATTACCCCCAAAATCAATCCCAGCATTACTTTTGTGATATGGAACCTTGTGGTACAATGTCAGAGAGATCCATACACTAACACACAAGTTATGTCTGGAAGTTACAAAAATGCTTATTTTTGGCCCCTTTTTGGCCCCTAATTCCTTTACTGTTGGTACCATAACCCCCAAAATCAATCCCAACCTTCCTTTTGTGGTATTGAACCTTGTGGTAAAATTTCATAGAGATCCATTCACTTAAACTAAAGTTAGAGTGCGAAAACCAATGTGTCTTCGGACAACGCCAGATGACGACGACGACGCCAACGTCATACCAATATACGACCACAAAAATTTTTTTGCGGTCGTATAAAAACTTAACTTTAACCACTGAACCATGAAAATGAGGTCAAGTTTGGATGACACCTGCCAGTTGGACATGTACACCTTACAATCATTCCATACACCAAATATAGTAGACCTACATGTATTGCTTATATTATCTGAGATATGGACTTGACCACGAAAGCTTAACCTTGTTCACTGATCCATGAAATGAGGTCGAGGTCAAGTGAAAACTGTCTGAGGGGCATGAGGACCTTGTAAGGTATGCACATACCAAATATAGTAATCCTATTACTCATAATAAGATTACAAAAAATCTGAACTTTTTTTTCAAGTACTGTTAATTTAGAAATTATTGCGATGTTTTTATTAATGCGAATAATGCGACTGGGTGACCATCGCAATAATAAGAACTCGCATTCTGATGTCTGCTACATATATCTGTATGCAGATTTTCATGATATCGCAATAATCAATCTCACATTTTTGTCCATTCTTTAAAAATTGCAATAATAAATGCACGCAATAATTTCTGAATTTACAGTAGTCAATTAATGCAATGAACCATGAAAATGAGGTCAAGGACAATGGACATATCATAACATAAGGCATCTATATACAAAGTATGAAGGATCCAGGTCTTTTACCTTCTGAAATATTAAGCTTTTAAAAAGTTTGTTAACGCTGACGCCGGATCACTATCCCTATGTCGAGCTTCAGGCTAGACAAAAATGAAAAGTCAATGAAATCCCTTTATACAATTGTAAGTTCCTAACTTTAGACAAGTACATAATCTTGTGGGAAGGCTAAATAAGACTATGGATACTCTGTCCTTCCTGTAACCATTTATTTGACAATTATTCTAATTTCATGAATTACACCAACATATATGTCTTACTTACTTCAACATTCAATTTCAAAGTGACACGATAATCAAATAAAACATTATCAAATGCATCTACATTGTATCTCTACAATCTTTAATTAAGAGAAGCAAGAGTAAAAATGTATGGTGATAGCAGCTGAACATATTCTTTTTTAAAGTAAATAAAGTTGTACCTTCATGAAAACAACATTGACAAATTCTGTTTCTTTGGAAAGTTCCTCTAGAACCTCGTTCATCTGTTTACACTGTGGGGCCCATACAGCTGAGAAATGGACGACTACCAGCTGACTACAAGTTTAAAGAAACTTCAGATCATATATAAATATACCATGTGTATAAATATCATGAATACAAAAACTAAAATATTTTTAAAATTAGCTCAAACTTCACATCAAGGAAAATAATTTCCGGAAATGTTCTATAAAAAAAAAAATACAGATATTTGTCATGTTTGTGCAGTTTGAGTCATCTCCCTTGTCCTATGAAGCTTTTTTGGTAGACATTTGCTGTCTTTAAATATCTACATGTACCACTAGTACCAATCGAAATGTGGAATTTAATGGTATTTTTTTCTTTTTTTTTCTCTCAGAAGTTCCTTTCCCTAAGAAAAAGAATAAGTTTATTGTTAGAATGGTCATCATTTTTATTAAACAATGTTAAACACAATAAACTAAGCAACTGTATGAAAAATAAAATGCTCCGCTGGGGCCCAGCTTGATACGACCGCATAGGTCGTACCCTGAACAGTTGGGGCAAGTATGGACACAACATTCAAGCTTGATACAGCACTGAATTTGGATTGTAATTAAATATTTGACACAGCATAGGTTTCTGACACAGAATGAAAGTGGTCTAAGAACTAAAAAATTTTAATTTACCTATTCAAACCATATCATTATTATTTGCTTTTATATATAAATCAGAAATAACCAATTTAAAATGGAAAATTTTAAAGAAAAAAAAAATCCCACCCCCCCAAATTTTTTGAACCACCTTATGATTCATCACCCCCAAACTCAATCCCAGCCTTCCCTTTGTGGTATGGTACCTTGCAGCACAATTTCACAGAGATCCATACACTTGCATTGAACACAAGTTATTGTCTGGAAACTAGAAAAATGCTTGTTTTTTGGCCCCAAATTCCTAAACGTTTAGGGCAATTACCCCCAAACTCAATTCCAGCTTTCCCTTTGTGATATGGAACCTTGCAGTACAATGTCAGAGAGATCCATACACTTACACACAAGTTATTGTCCTGAAACTAGAAAAATGTTTGTTTTTTGCCCCTTTTTGGCCCCCAATTCCTAAAATTTGGAGGCAATTACCCCCAAAATCAATCCCAGCATTCCCTTTGTGATATGGAACCTTGTGGTACAATGTCAGAGTGATCCATACACTAACACACAAGTTATGTCTGGAAGTTACAAAAATGCTTATTTTTGGCCCCTTTTTGGCCCCTAATTCCTTAACTGTTGGAACCATAACCCCCAAAATCAATCTCCACCTTCCTTTTGTGGAATTGAACCTTATGGTAAAATTTCATTGAGATCCATTTACTTAAACTAAAGTTAGAGTGCGAAAACTAATGTGTCTTCGGACGACGACGACGACGCCAACGATGCCACTTCAAACCAATATACGGCCACAAAAATTTTTTGGCGGTCGTATAAAAACTAGGTGCCTACGAGTCTGGTCATGAAATATCCCAATACCAACATGTGAAATGTCCCGATACCAACATGTGAAATGTCCCAATACCAACATGTGAAATGTCCCAATATCAACATGTGAAATGTCCCGATACCAACATGTGAAATGTTCCGATACCAACATGTGAAATGGACATAATGGAAACCAACATGTGAAATTAACATAATGGATACCATCATGTCAAATGAATATAATGGTGCAGAATTGTCTTTTAAGCAGGGTGTTGAAGTGTCCATTTACCAGGAATGGTGTCAAATCCTTATAGTTATTGTTACCATTGTTAACCCCTTTTTGATCAATTACAAATGACTTGTTACTGACCAATCATTTGTACTAGATTTTGACCTTAGTGAAATCTTAACCGAAAGTTGCAACTTTTAACATGATTAACCTTTTTTATATATCCGAAATTAAAACTTTTGATACTGGAAATTTTTATCCCATTTTGATCTCAAACTCGTTATAATCAGTCTATGTCAAAATAAACTGCTTCGCCGAGCGCAGCTCGATACGAAAGCAGAGTTCCAACCCTTAATAGTTGGGACAAAAATGGACACAATATTCAAGCTTGATACAGGTCTGAATTTGGAATGTAATTAAATATTTGACACATTATAGGTTTCTGACACAGAATAAATGTAGTCAAAGAACTTGAAATTGGTTATATGATAATCAGATTTGAATTTATATTCAATTGAAGATTTCTTGCTGTTGTGCAATACACTGTGCTGTTGCGTAATACTTAGTACATGTAAATCTGTTTTCAGACTATATAAAAAGAATTAGCAAAATAGCAAAATAAATTGTGACCCTCAATTTTTCTTTGGAAAATTAACAATTTCTTAAATCTTGGAGAAAATAAATTGCACCCCCCCAAAAAAAAAATTTTGTTTACCCCCCACACCCCACCCACAAAAAAAATATTTGAAGAAATTTTCTTTTTGTAAAATGTATGTGGTACAATTTAAGAGACATCCATACACTTAAACACAAGTAAACTGAAAACTAGAAAAATGCTTGTTTTAGACCCTTTTTGGTCCCTTATTCCTGAAAGGTTTGGGCAATTACCCCCAAAATGTATCCCAACCTTCTACTTGTGGTATTGAACCTTGCGGGACAATTTCAGAGCAATCAAAATACTTATACACAAGTTATTGTCCTGAAACTAGAAAAATGCTCGTTTTGGGTACCCTTTTTAGCCCCTAATTCCTAAACAGTTGGAACCATCAGCCCCAAAAACAATCCCAACCTTCCTTTTGTGGTATTGAACCTTTTGGTTAAATTTCATAGAGATCCATACACTTAAACTAAAGTTATTGTCCGGAAACCAAATGTCTTCGGCAGACGACGAAGTGATAGCAATATACGATTTTGCGATCGTATAAAAAACACCAGCACAACATAACCCAATTGGATGTATGAGGTCAAAAGTTAAGTGTCACAGATTACCCCTAAAATAGTCTATACATGTTAAGGCTATATATATTCCCCCCTTTACTGGCTATCTCAGACGTTCCCGTAAAATTTTTACTTCTTAAGAGAAAATTTCTGATGCAACAATGTAAAAAGGGTTGTTGTATGACTTCAATATTGTCTGGGTTCCTGAGACAATAATCTCAATACCGTAAGCAGACTTCCAATTCAAATATAGCATCAGGTCTCAAGCACTGAATTTGATAAAATACTTGAAGATGTAAATAATAATATACTTATATAAGTAAATTTTTTATATTCATATTTTCGTATAAGGTTTGAATAATATCCCCTTAATTTTCTCAAAAAATTTACTTGTATAAGTAATTTTTTTTTACAATCCCTAAAATTCTCAAGTTTTGGGATTTAAAAACATGCCTTAAACAATTTTTCTCTGGTTAACTCATAATTTTTTATTAGAGTTCAACGTTAACGTTTCATCTCATTAATTCAACAAAGAAACTAATTGCGCAAAGATCTTAAGTAATTGTGCAAGGCCTTCAAAAATTGCCCCTTGGGGGCTTGTAAATGAGCAGTGTTTTGAAGATAACAGACAAATGAGATTGTCATTGTCCATGAAATTACACTTCAATGATTAGTAAAGACATCTGCAAAGGACAGACAATTTAAAATTCTATAAGAGTAGTCCTGAGAAATTCAAGAAAAAAAGATAGTATGATTTTTTTACTTGCACAAGTAAAAAAATCTGAACGTCTAAGGGACATAACTAAGCCATTAAAATAGTTTACCTATACAAGTAAATAAAATACACTTGTATAAGTATCTTAAAAATTTACTTATATAAGTATATTAATATTTACTCCTTCAAGTAAATAAAAATAACTTGTACAAGTAGTACCCCTGACTGTCTAGGTTAGTAATGTAAATACCTTTCGTGGTTCCTCTAGTGTCGAGGAAAGGATGTCCTAATAAAATGATGCCCTATCCGAGTGTCATCGATGTAAATTTGGAATTAACACAATACATTTCGAGAAAAACTCAAAAAATGGGGACAATGTTAACCAATCCATATTTGAATGGAAGTGCTGGTGACCTGGTGTTATTTTGAAGGGAAGCTTGTGAAATCGAAATTATTTTTCCAGGATTCCAGGTTAGACTTCAATAGTCATGATAGTTCAAGTGTCATGGAAATAATTAATATGATTACTCATATTGATGTCATACAGCTTTAATTTTTACTATACTTCTAATTGTGGCAACCTCACACAGGCATGCACCGGAAATTAATCTTTATATGAAATTTAATGTTTTCCAAAACCTAAAGAAGAAGAAGATGAAAAAAATTATATTTCCCAAATAGTGATAAGGTCTATTCTTTTTTTATTTTTTTCTTCAATGAATATACAATAAACAATCAAGCAGGCTGATGATTATTCAATGTTGCATGTTTGGCCTATTTAAATTCACTATTTACAAAAAATACAACAAAGTATTACTGTGAGTCTTATATTTCCAATCAGCTGTTGGTAGACGAAATTATTAAGGTTGACATACTTAGGGAGGCCTGCTACAAATGATTGGGACAACAATATCAAATATGCGAGTTAAGTACCTTATGTCTGTATGTTATATTAAGGTATATAGGATTTTTTTTTCAGAGACAATTGCCTGTGTTATGTTTATCTAGTACAGATTTATTGGGCTCCATTTATTGTGTAATATTGAACATGTTAAAAAGCAGTGTATTTTAATTTTCCTTACATTATGAAATTTACATGGTTCAATTACTATACTTCATAATGTGTCAGATTTACAATGTATAAGTGTACCTGTCTGATTTATCAAGTAATTCATTAAATTCTTTGACTGAAGATGTTTCCCGAACTTTTGCCATTTTTCCTATGTAATTTTACGATCTGGTATCCTGATGTAACGATACAGCTTTGAGTTAGCAGTATGAGAATATTTCTTACAGGGAACTAGGAGAAATAAAGGGAAGTAACAATTTAAATCTAGCAAATTACCAAATGTTATTTCCATAAAAAGAGATCAAGTGAAGAACGCTAAATAATTAAATGATATTCAGTGCGCATAATAAAAAGCCATTCATGATAATTACAATTTTGATTAATCTTATCAACAAATTAAATTCGTATAAAATAGTTTTGGAATTTCGAAATACAGTAACGAATTAAACTTATTTGTTTATATATACCTTTAAACATGGTCTTCAGTATATACATTGTACAGTACATGATTTAATCTTGATCTTGATCAATGATTCATTTAGTAATCTTTTTTTTAAAAGTATCCTGTTGCACGGATGTCATCGGGCTGAGTGTTAGTCTCTGGTTCACATTTGGATTATAAATAGAGTTCTGTTTCATATATAAATAAAAACTATCGACAAGGAGCGAAAACAGGAATTTAATGACATCGAAGACATATTTTACAATATATCCTATCCTATCCTTTATCAAATTATATCCTATCATATTCTATTCTATCATATATCCTATCCTATCCTATATCCTATCCTATCCTATCCTATCCTATCCTATCCTATCCTATCCTATCCTATCCTATCCTATCCTATCCTATCCTATCCTATCCTATCCTATCCTATCCTATCCTATCCTATCCTATCCTATCCTATCCTATCCTATCCTATCCTACCTTATCCTATCCTATCCTATCCTATCCTATCCTATCCTATCCTATCAAAGGACAGGACTGGACAGGAAAGGAATATACTATTATCATATCATATCATATACCATATCATATATCTTATTGGTGTTCCCACTGTCTATATCACTCCGATCAGCGCTATATAAAATTGTTGATCACGAATTTGACCCAGATATATCACCGACGTCATAATGAATGAACCGACGTTGATAAGCTTGACCCGAACTTATCAAGTCATCTCCCGGTATGCTGGTGAAACAACGTAAAACTTGGTTTCTTTTATGCAAAATACTCAAATAAAATCCGATAATGGTTGTTTTCAATTCGTATGATGTGTTTGGGCTTTTGATTTTGCTATATGATAAAGGACTTTCCGAATTATTTTCAAATAATTTAAGAACAATTTACAATGAATAGTAATACTGTAAATAGTTAAGAATAGCAAAATGAGACATTATGGTGGTTTTTAAAAAGAAGTCTCATAATAAAATATCAACCTGAAGAAGTTGATGTTCAGTTTCTGTGCTTTCAAGTAAGCTTTCCCAGTCACGTACAGTTAAAACGCTAAACTTCTTGTCTGACGTCATAAGACATATAAGACCGGCACGGGCCGGTCCTATCGGAAGAAGACCGGTAGGCCCGGTAACCTCATAGCCAACTACGACCAAAATGGCAGTTTAGAAGCTATATGTATAATTCAAAGTGGGATAAACATGAATGAACTATTAAGTAAAAACCAACCACCATTACATTACAGATGTTATAACGTTAAATAGATTAAGGACTTACACTCGGTCAATACGTTATATATATGACATATATATGGACCAGTTAGATTATATATTGACACTCGGACTTCGTCCTCGGTCAATATTATCTGAACAGGTCCATGTATAACGTATTGACCTCGTCAAAGTCCATAATTGATAAGTATGATATATCATATATGATTTGATATGATATGTTAAATGATATAATATGATATGTATCGATTATCAGATTGTCTGCATATTCATGTTATAAAATGTAAGCTGCTCGACACAATATCAAGCTTTTTTTAACTCATCTGAAAGCGCTCACTCGACAGAAAGCTTAATCATATTATTGACTCACAGCTGATATTTTACATTTTTGTTTTTCATCGACTTATGACTATGAATATTCGCCTCTATTTTGTTTACTGATGTTAATTAGAATATATCCGTGGTCATCTGTAACAGATATTCCATAACGGCTTACGATATTATGATGGTGCCCGAAAAATCTTCGAAGAGATGCTTTCGATTCCATAAACAATCCTTGGTTCGGTAGCTTTCTTGAATCAGCGACCCTCTATCAACGAAATCATTATAGGGAAGGCCTTGAAGACCATAATATCTGGCCAATATATATTACATATACAGGAGCTGCTTGAATTAACATAAATAAATGAAGGGGGTCTCATTGGGAGGTTCTGATCCCGGATCCCGCTTACTGTTTTATCTCAGATTCCCGTATCCCGCTTACACTATGTACGTAAGCAATTCTCATTTTTTTTGTAATTCCCGTGTCCCGCTAAACTTCATTTCCCGTTTTCACGGCACAATAATTTGACTTTCACCTGTCACGCTTACAAAAAATCGGCAATCCCGGATCGCGCTTAGACCCCAATGAGACCCATAATGAAGAATGTGTCCATGGGTCACATATGATGCCCCTGCTTGCATATAACGTTATGAAGGGACATAACTCAAGTACGGTGAAAGTGACTCAACCCAAATTCGAACTTGATCTGTGGTAATAAGCATTGTGTATAAGTTTCATAACGTTTGGTTGTGGCAAACTAAAGTAAGAGAACAGTAACCAATTTTGGGACGTACGGACGGACAAGGGTAACACTTAATGCCCCCGCGTCGGGGGTATAATAACGATCACAATTGAATATTGAAGTAATCACTAATGCCATAAAGACTATTATAATTCTCAACCAACCAATTTAAGGGTTCTTAATGGTAAAGTTGAAGTCTTCTCTTCGTAAGTTTAACGGACGTCATCAGGACTTGGTTGACTTATACATGATATGATGATATCACTGTCACAGGTGACCACTAGTGTACGGAAGTCATCATGACTTTGTTGACTTAAACAGGATTTCCCTGTCACAGGTGACCCCTGGTGTGCGGATGTCATCATGACTTTGTTGACCTATACAGGATATCCCTGTCACAAGGGACCACTGGTGTACGGACGTCATCATAATTTTGTTGACTTATACAGGATATCCCTGTCACAGGTGACCACTAGTGTACGGACGTCACCGCGACTTGGTTGACTTATACAGGATATCCCTGTCACAGGTGACCACTGGTGTACGGACGTCATCATGATTTGGTTGACTTATACAGGATATCCCTGTCACAGGTGACCACTAGTGTATGGACGTCACCGTGACTTGGTTGACTTATACAGGATATCCCTGTCACAGGTGACCACTGGTGTACGGACGTCATCATGATTTGGTTGACTTATACAGGATATCCCTGTCACAGGTGGCCACTAGTGTATGGACGTCACCGTGACTTGGTTGACTTATACAGGATATCCCTGTCACAGGTGACTACTGGTGTTCGGACGTCATCATGATTTGGTTGTCTTATACAGGATATCCCTGTCACAGGTGACCACTAGTTTACGGACGTCATCATGACTTGGTTGACTTATACAAGATTTCCCTGTCACAGGTGACCACTAGTTTACGGACGTCATCATGACTTGGTATACTTATACAGGATTTCCCTGTCACAGGTGACCACTGGTGTACGGACGTCATCAGGACTTGGTTGACTTATACAGGATATCCTTGTCACAGGTGACCACAGGTGTACGGACATCATCATGACTTGGTTGACTTATACATGATTTCCATGTCACAGGTGATGACTTTGTACGGACATCTTCATGACTTGGTGGACTTATACAGGATATACCTGTCACAGATGACAACTGGTGTATTCCATTTGTTGTAGTCACAATGCTGTCTTCATTTTCTCGTCAATAACTACTAGTATTTCCAAATACGTCTTATCTCCGGATTTTTCTCGTCATGAGGAACATGAAATAAAGAATATGTGTACCAAAGATACAGTTATAAGACTGTTTCATATCTTGACTTATATCTAGAAACTGACAATGAGGGTTGTTTGAGAACAAAACTTTACAACAAAAGAGATGATTTCTGTGTAGCAACATTCCACCAGTGCCTGTATATACAGTATATATCTCCCAGTTGATGCGATGTTCTAGGGCTTGCTTATTCTATCATGATTTCCTTGACAGAGAGTTACTACTTACAGAGAAGTCATTAAACCAAGGGTTCCCAGTGGTAAAGTTGAAATCATCCCTTCGAAAAATTTATCAACAATCATGATTTGTTTGACCGTAATAAAATATCTGTTTGACAGATAATAACGGACATGTTTTTGTCGTAACCACAATATCGTCATCTTTTTCTCGATTGTGACTATTCACCGTATTTTACTTGCATGCAATGATTAACACGACGGGTGCCGCTAGTGAATCAGGAATTGCTTATCCTTCCGAAGCACCTGAGTTAACCCCTAGTTTTGTTTTAAAGGGGTTCGTAATGTTTTTGCTTTACTTTTCGGTGTAGTATTTTGTGCTATTTTATATGTCGATCTCCGTTTCTATCGATAACAGTTATATATGTTCATCATTGATAAAAAAAAAACTTGTTTCAATTTCAAACTTTCATATTCAGTCAAGTTTTAGGGTTAGAGATGAGAATTTATCTTTACGAGGGTTTATGCATTTAGTGAAGTTTTACGGTTAGATAAGAGAGATTGCTCTTTCCGCTATGATGTGATGCATTATCACCATACAAGACTCATCAGCGTATTTTAACAGGAATAATACGGCGGATGTTACTAGTGGAGCAGGCGCACCTGTGTTCACGCCAAATTTGTTGTACATGGGATTCGAGTTGTTTATCTTTATGGCCCTGGTGTTGTCTGTTTTTCGTGTTGTTTATCTTTATGGCCCTGGTGTTGTCTGTTTTTCGTGTTGTCTATCTTTATGGCACTGGTGTTGTCTGTTTTTATGGCCATCTTGATAGCTCCTCCCACTTTCCACTAGTAGTACGAGTACTGTGTACGTTTTAGTATGATCTTACAACCAATTTTTGATGGGATTGGTTTTGCTTATAATCTTTAAATTAGTTCATGTTTTGGACTATGGCTGTCTTTCTCTCATTGTCGTATAAATATGAGTTCTCTTTTATCTCAAGGTTACTGTTGACTAACCCGTATAAGATCAGCACAGTATGTTAACCATTTAAGTATCCCCCTCCAAAACATACTTGTTGCTCAGAAATCAGAGTTGCCATGATTTTAAGTAAATTTATTCTTGGCGGATGAATTTGTACATTGTACAAATACTTCTGTTGCAACTTCCTAAGAAAAAATGACTCAAGTTGATTTTGTTTTTTTATAATTTCATTAAAACATTGTTGATGAAAAAGCTCCCCTGTAATTGAAATCTTGACACCGGTTGTAGGGGCTCCGGGTGTTTTCTTTGGAGGTGAAATTAGAAATCTACGTAGAATACAAAAAAGCTCTTCACTTTAGAATTTGATCTTTTTGTTTTTTTTGTTCAAGCATATATCCTTTGATTTGAAGTGTTTGGGATGTGGTTGCCATATTGACAAGTAAATATAAAATTGTTGATGGTTTTTGGCATTCTTTTCGCCGTGTTTTTTGGTTTGAAGTTAGAAACTTTGGGATTTCCTGTTTGGTTTTGACTTTTACAGGACAAACATTTATTCTTGTAGCATATCAATTGATCAGTGATTCAAAGTAAGATCAATATATGTTGTTAATGACTCTACATACATGTGGTTTAACTGAATTTGATTGTACCTTGAAATTACTTACTTATCACAAGCCCTAGAACTGAAAATTATAACAACTGTCATAAATTTTTAGTTCACCCAGATTCCCAACTAATAAGTATAAGACAAATTAAGATGACAGCAGTTTACCAATGTCCAAATCTCGTAAATCGATAAGGAAGAGACAAATCAGGACAACACACATAAACTGAGGGAATCGCACAAAACTCCAAAAGAAGCGAGACTGGGTGTGTCGCCAAAACATATATATTTGGGTATATAATGTCAAGGACATCAATTAGATTTGAAACTGAGATATCAAAATAATCCATTAATTGCTACTGTTGAACTTGGCGTATAATTTATTAAGTCTAACTGATGAAAGTGGTGATCTCGTTTATGGATTCAATCCATGGCTGTGTTAACCAAAAAACTTTAAAATCATTTGGTATTTAGTAGCATTCAGTAGTAAGAGGAGAGACTAGTCGATTCGAGTTTAGAAAAGGGATATAAATCTTCCTATGGAATGTTACCAGTAAGCTAGCTCAGCGTGTCGATTTAGTAGCAGGGTATATTATATCTCAATCTACACTTTAACCAAACATTTGAATCCTGAAATATACGTTATGACCCACCTATATAATTCTTGGGAAATAAAACTATGCTGTTGCTGTGTCTAAGTATTATATTGTGTTGCTTTATCATATAACATAATACAAACAAAGTATAAAATCATGTATTAAAAATCTCATCAAACTTTTTGAGGACGAAATGATATAATGCAGAATCAGCATTATTTGACTCAAAGTATAAGTTTGTCGATTTACATAAAATGAAACCATATTTACACATCATGTCAAGTTGTATAATCATACTTAAAAGAAATAAATGGCCATAATGGATACAGTCAACACAATCAACATATTGATAACATAAACAACCAGTAAAATCATATCAGCTTTCTGTAAAGTTGACTTCTCTTTCGTCTCTTGTGATTCTAAAAATAGATAAATACATTCAGTTTGAAATATGAAGATGCATTCGTAAGAGCTGTCATTCGTTTATAAAGGTGTATTCCACAATTTTATTCAACCTATTTTCAGCCTAGAGTTATGTTTTTATATTGGAAAACAATGAAATAAATACAGCTTAATTGTCAATTATGCACGAATGCCCACGTCTGCAGCCTTTACGTGAAAGCCAGACAACCGGAAACAATCGCAAACCCGATCTAAAAGTCAGAACCCCAAAATCAATGCTAGATCTGATGGCTTTTAAAAATGTTCGGACAAATACAATTTAAATAAAGTTCAAGGCCGTAATTCCGTGAAATTTTGTTTAACCGAATGATCAATTTTGAATTATTGTCAGTTACCTCTTCTCCGTCTTCTCATCTCATAAAACAGCTCCCATAGAACCTGACAGACCACCCATATGCTTGCAATGACTACTCCAAAAGTACTTTGTGTCTTTGGTATCAACTCAATGGTAAAAGCCAGAAATATTGATACAGCTACAAAGATACAAAAGCCTCATTTTATAAATATATAGTCCATAATTACGTTATTATTTGGGTAATTGTCAGGAACAGCGAAAACGTACAGTAAAGCTTTAACCGGTTATTGATGGTGTTCGTGTCGCTCAGTCTTTATTTCTTTTATGTTGTGTTTTGTAAACTGTTGTTTGTCTTTTGGTCGCGTTTCATTTATATTTTTGCAATGTTGTTTTAAGTTTGTTGTCCACTTATAAGTTTGATTAGCCATTTGGTATCTTCCGCCTTTCTTTCAAAATAGATCTAGAGATATAAGAAACCTAATAGATGTGAGAGTTCATGCTGTTTGAACTTTAGTTTATGTTTTGTCCAATGTCTACAGGTGTCATATCTTTCTGTTATGATTCCCCTTTTGGAGTGGGTAGGGCATATGTTAGCATTGTCCTGTTGATTCAAAACTTTTATTTTATCATATTTTTATACTTCTTACAAACCTGCTAAAATGTGTGCAGTTTTCCCCACTAACCAATGACCCCAGTTAAATAGCGGTCTCATCTTTGAATCTGGACCAGGTCTCAATAGTCCACCAAAAACTTGCAAAGTAGTAACCGACATTAAAACAATACCAACATAGGCATGAGCTTCTGCTACCTAAATGATAAAAAATCTGACTTTTCTTCCTTTGATAAAAAAAAACCCACAGTGGTGTATGTATGTAGTATCGGCAACAATGGGAAGGAAAAAATAGAAATTTATTTCTTATTTAATGTGCTCACAGAGTATAGTACAATATGAATAATTGATTACTTGATTGACTGGCTGTTGTTCGATGTACGTCCTGTGGCAAATATTCCATACATGTCCAGAGCGACAGTACACTATGGATGAGACATTATTTTAAACAAAAAACAAGAGACTGTCAGAGTGACAGCAAACCGGATTTTCTGCAGAGGTCGGACCCTGAACAGTTGAGCAAGTATCGACACTACATGTTAGCTTAAAACAGCTCTGAATTTGGATTGTGATTGAATATTTGACACAGCATAGGTTTGTGACACAAAATGAATGTGGTCAAAGAACTGAAAAATTTGAAATTGGACATTTACCTATTATGGTCCAATATCCAAAATCTAAGTACATTGTAAGAATCAGCATAACAAAGAACACCAAGAATTCAATTTTTGATGAAATCAAACAAAGTTTAATTTAGGACCCTTTGGACCTCTATGTGGACCAATTTGATAATGGAGCCCAAAATACAAAATCTCTAAATACATGGTTAGATTCAGCATTTCAAAGAACCCCATAAATTCAATTTTTGTTGAAATCATTATCAAACAAAGTTTAATTTTGGACCCTGATTTGGACCAACTTGAAAACTGGGCCCAAAAATCAAATATTTAATACAGGTTTAGATTCATCATTTGAAATAACCTATATATATTTAATTTATGTTGAAATGAAACACAGTTTAATTTTATCCATATACTTATTAATTTTCTGTTCAAAGGGAAATAACTCAAACTGAATAAATGATAAACAAATAGTTCTCTAAAATTAGATATGATTTAACCACTAAAAAATAGTTCTCTAAAATTAGATATGATGTTATACATTTGTATCCATTTTCAAATTATAATCAATTAAATTAGATATGATTTAACCACTAAAGCATTGTTAGAATCAGCATATCAAAGAACCCCAAGAATTCAATTTTTGGTGAAATTAAACAAAATTTTAATTTAGGGCCCTTTGGACCTCAGTGTGCTATTATCTAATTAATAATGAAAATTAATACCGGTTTAGATTCAGCATTTCAAAGAACCCTATATTTATTCAATTTATGTTGAAATCAAACAAAATTTCATTTTGGACCCCGATTTGGACCAACTTGAAAACTGGGCCCAAAATCAAAAATCTTAATATATGTTAGTCCTATAATATAAGACTTCGGAGTTTCATATCATTTACATTCAACGTTTTTTATCGGATATTTTTTTTTTACTATCAAGGGTTTCAACATTGATAGTAAAAAAAAAATATCCGATAAAAAACGTTGAATGTAAATGATATGAAACTCCGAAGTCTTATATTATAGGACTAAATATATGTTTGTTAATAGAAAATATAAGCTTAGCTGTTAAAGGAGTTCACTTCATAGAAAAAAAATGTATATATAGCATTCAGAAAATTAGTTTATACAGAATAACAAACAAACCTACCACAAAATTCTTCAAACAATTTACCAAAGAAAAGAAGAAGAAAAATCCAAAACGTCATTTATCATTAATACAATGTTTAAAAGTCTATAAAACTTATCTGTAAGTGTAATCAGACTTTATATATATAATTGACCATTTCTGTTCAAAGGGAAATAACTGAATCACATAATAAGTACCACTTTTGACTATTCGAAAGGGATATAACTCAAGAACGAGAAAAACTAAAATCGTGAAAATTTAACTTGACCTTCATTTAGTCACAGACAGGAAACAACATATCTAAATTTGAAAAAAAATCGTCAAAGCGTTTTCATGTTAATGAACGGACACTGATGGCAGCCGCCCGCCTGCCCAGCGTACATCCCCAAATCAATAACCGATTTTTCCTTCGAAAATCCGGTTAAAAAGGTATAAAGTAAAAGCAATTTGAATGAACATGCATTGATAAATACATACATGTATGTGTGTTTATGTTTTGAATACCTCATCTCAAACAAAAGAAATTACTTCTGAGGCATCTGTAAAATAACTGAAGAAGTTCCTTGTTCATTGGTCGTTGCTAAGTTGTTGGCTTGATGACAATCATACCACATCTTCTTTATATTTTTTTTTATGTCATCCTTGTGCCTGATGTAGAGGGTCATGATATCTTGTTAGGCGCTAACTGACATGCCAATGTGCACATAAAAAAATCTACTAACCAATCGTTTTTATAAATATAAATAATGCTTATTGACATTTGTATCTAAACAATGCACTAGTTGTGAGTTTACAAAGATGGGTAGGTAGGATTTGAAAGACAATCAGGGAGGTCAATGATATTAAAAACACTAATTTTTAAAATTATAGAAGTATTTTTTATATATTGATTTTAACATTATGCTATCTGAAACATTTCATATTTGTTTTTCGTAAATTGTTTTGTTATAAGTTAGGCATTTAGTTTTAGTTCTCAATTGAATTGTTTCATATTTTTCATGTCCGGCCTTTTTGTAGCCGACTATACGGTATGGGTTTGTCTCATTATTGAAAGCGGTACAGTCGTCTATAATTGCTTACATCCACTTCATTTGAACTCTGATGGATAGCTGTTTCATTGGCAATCATACCACATCTCCTTATTTTTATATCCCACGTTATGATAGTAGTTGTGTCCAACATGGATGTCAAACCGGATCAACAAACATAAAATCTAAAGTGAATCTTACAGAAATGTGTTTTCACATTCTATTTGTTAAATTCATTGTTAATTATTACATGTCTAATCTAAGTAGGGATTTTAAAATATTTTGGCAAATAAAAGTTGACATCATTCTGAAATTACTCACTTTAAAGGAGGACGTTTGTTTGTTTGCAGCAGAACGTGTTTCTTACGGGTTCAATTTGTAAACTTTCAAGCCGAAGTTTAAGAGTTGTGGTCAAACTTCGTTCCACTAATGCACAGCTGAGTGATTTCAGACGGACGCATAATGTTGCTTATACCTCAGCTTGGCCTTTCAGCAAATAGAAATAAAACACCATATTTACCTCCGTAAGGCCGTCAACTTTGACAAAAATAATTATAAACGAAATGGCTGTAATAACTGCCGATATTACGGCTGCCGCTCTGTGTGTCTAGACAAAATAAAAAAGAATGGATTATAAAACAGTAATGAAATAAGCCATTTAGATTAGATTGGATTATATTGCCATTACTGGCTGGATAGTTAAAATCAATTTTATGTAAGACTGTGAAATGTTGAAAATTTTACGAAAAAAAATAATAACACATCGAACAAACATATTAAATAAACAGACTATCTTAAAAATAAAATTTAATTAAGACAATGCTATTTAATGTTCATTATTTTTAAAATATATTTCGTCCCTCGTATATAGAGTAATTCCTATCAAAAAATGTCTATCAAACGTCGAGAACGCACACAAACTCTCACTATCTCTCTATCTCGGTTGAACTGTATTGAATTCTTACCTGGAACCATATTTTTGCTCCAAATGCCATCTTTTCACCAAAGCTAGATTTGAAATATCTGGCTATAATAGTGGCCAATCCAGTAAATAATATCCAAGCTACTATCATCAGTAATGCTTCAAGAGAATACATAATAATAACGTTTTTTATCCACAGGCGATTGGGACATTAACCACTCTTCCCTTTCAAAATTTCCAGTGTTTTTGATATTATTTAGTAGTTTAAAAAAATCCTAAACATCGAAGAAGAAAAAAAGGGAAAAAGTGGTTCCATACCCCTAAGCGCCTGGAATTTTGTCGAACTATATGACTGACAAATTATTTAAAACAAAATTGGTCTGGTATACACTATCTTAAAAACACCCTTTAAATAGACCAAGACATTTTGTTATATCTTACAAGGTGACAATTGGTTTTGAGTTTTTAATGGAATTTTACATTATTACGATACTGATCTAGGCTGAGGCAGCTCTTTGTAACATTTTGTTTACCTCTTTTGGTATTTCTTGTTAGAAAATACCGGTCTTGGAATTTAATATACTATTGGATAGTTGATAGTAAATTTAAAAAAAAAATATTTAGTTAAAGAAATCTGTCTCACTTTTTTTATAGATTTCTTTTTTATTAGTGCTCACCGTCGACTTTTTTTTGTATAATACTTTGTTGGATCTAACGTGCCTTATTTAAAAGTCCTACTGGGATTGAATATATGTAAAATATTAGGTGAATGGTCAATGTTTGTCAATTTTATGAAAAAATGTAAGATCTAAATTAAAGGAAAATTTTTAAATCATATTTAATAGCACCAAAAACTAATTCTCTTTTATTCAATTTCATATGTTTAGTGTTGATAATGTATCTCAGACTAAGAAAGGAATTCTCAAATGTTTAGAATATTTGCCTCCTAAGTTATATAAGTTACTTATATATTCATAATTATACCATGAACTTGGGTTAAACTTGGTAATGCAGATCCTCTGTAAATACTGGTGGATTTAAAGTTGACTTTAGAATCTGTTGTCACGGGTAATTCAATATGATGAGTTATAGCCGATGATCCTTTAAACAGAACAAATATTCCAATTGACCGTTTCAGAATCTAAGGACTATGGGTAATTTCATTGTTCGTACCCAAAAATGAAAATAACCTCATGTCATTGGTTGAACTTCAATTGTATAGGACGTTTTTAAGCAATCACGACGCTTTGGTGTACACTTTTGAAAATATAACCTAGAATGCATTAGATTCTAAAACGGCGAGTTACACATATGCATAAATATGATAATCATCATTGACAGCAATACAACAACAAAGATTGTTGAAAATTCACACCTAGAAGTCAACATACGATCTTCAAGGGACAACACTGTATGCCAAGCTCTATAAATTGCTTCGAGTTTTGAAAAAACTATTAAAATATTCAAGAGAGACTATAACAAATTTGACACCGACAGCAAAACTTTAATGGACATAGCAGAAAGATCACAACAAAACTCAATAAAATACTCAATGCCTTATATCAAAGGATCAAATAAAAAAACTCTCTCAAATTTGAATGTCATAAGATATTTATAGTTCATTCTTTGTAAGTCTGTTTTGGTATTGCCTCCTGATTATTTGAGAGCATTGTTGGGATTTAAAAGCGCATGATTCGACGAAGACTGTGTTGAAACATGCGTTGTACTGTATGCATTAGATTAGCATCGTTTTATATCAATCATGATCACCAGATTTATATCCTTAAATGTTAACGTTTGCAATGGTAGGAGTTGCATAACTAATGTTACTATGTTCACTCTTCTTAATTACAAAGCACTGTTTTTCTAAAATTTATTAATTAATATAAAATACGGAGACGCGGTATGATTGTCAATGCGACAAACTATCCAACAGAGTCCAAAATGGCCTTCAATAATTATCAAAATACATACATACGTATATTCAGCTATAAATGGCCCCGAATTGAAAAAAATGTGAAAGCAATTCAAACGGAAACAACAACGGCCTGATTTATGACAAAACCATAAACGAAAAACAAATAAACAAACAACAAACAACAACATCTGAATATAATGTTGTGAGTTAAACACCGACCGTGCCAGGGCTGTATAGCCAGTCAAGGTCGTTAAAAACTCTCATCATCATGAGTTAAACATGCGAGTGAGCGCTCAACCGTCCACTTACCTGGGTCAGTGCAACATTTGAGAGAACTCTCACAAGCAAACAACTCATAACTTACAAATTAAAGGTATACACCTCAAGCACGCAGATACATTCTACTGCATCCACACAGCACCAGCAACAATCCCTGCAATTAACTGTACTGTAGTTTTTTACTTTGTCAAAACAAGCAGATGTGGAATGTTTTCCAATAAGACAACTATCCTTATCCACTAAAGACCAAAGAGCGCGATGAACGTATGGTCTTTAACAATGAACAATAACCATAACTATAAAATTAGCTTTAAAAGGGCCCTGAAAAAATGTGAAATCAATATATGCATTATTATCAGGTTCATCAGAGTTGAAAGGTTTACCCTACCTCACTCATCGTCCTGAATATGTATTAAATATTCGCCACTAGACTTTATGTAATTAACAATCAATCAACCTTGAAGTTACCTTACTCTAATAAAGATGAGAATGGATATGAGAATATGTCAAAGAGACAACAACCCGGCCAAAGAGCAGATAACAGCCGAAGGCCCTCAATGGGTCTTTAACGCAGCGAGAAAATCCCGCACCCAGAGGTGGTCCTCAGCTGGCCCCTAAATAAAAATGTGTACTAGTTCAGTGAAAATGGACGTCATACTAAACTCCAAAACATATAAATGAACTAAAATTAAAAAACATACAAGACAAACAAAGGCCAGAGGCTCCTGACTTGGGACAGGCGCAAAAATGCGGCGGGGTTTAACATGTTTTGTGAGATCTCAACCATGCATTTTAATTTTTGTGCACATTCTTTATAATAATATCACTATAAGTTTTGTGGTGTGTTGTTTTATATTTGAGTTAGTCGAAAAGTTGAGGGCATGATTTGTTCATTGTATATATTATGAATTTGTAAATTTTTATCTTATTTTCGTATAGTTCGTGGTAATCTGCCATTTAAATAAAACTTATCATCTATGAAAACTTCAGGGCTTGCATATTCACAAAACATTCATATGTTCATATGCACCTGTCCTAAGTCAGGAATCTGATGTTCAGTAGTTGTCGTTTGTTGATGTGGTTCATAAGTGTTTCTCGTTTTTTATATAGATTAGACCGTTGGTTTTCCCGTTTGAATGGTTTTACACTAGTAAGTTTTGGGGTCCTTTATAGCTTACTGTTCGGTGTGAGCCAAGGCTCCGTGTTGAAGACCGTACTGTGACCTATAATGGTTTACTTTTATAAATTTTGACTTGGATGGAGATTTGTCTCATTGGCACTCATACCACCGGAAGTGTAAGAATATCCTGCTGCACATGCGGCACCCGTCATGTTGCTCATGTTAGTACAAACCCGCTGATAAGTCTAATCCGATATCACATTCGGGGAAAAGGGGACGGGATTGTAGTTACGACAATTGGAACATATCATTAAAATGCATCATTTAAAACGTACAAACAAGAGGCTGTCGAGTGACAGCAAACCGGATTTCCTGCAGAGGTCGAACCCTGAACAGTTGAGTTGAGCAAGTATGGACACAACATTTAAGCTTAAAAACAGCTCTGAATTTGGATTGAGATTGAATATTTAAAATAGATTATTATCTAATTAATAATGAAAATGATATTTTGCAAATCTGAATCACAAACAGGATCATGTAAAAATTAAACATTAACACACACAACAAAAATAAAATACCACATAGCAACTGTGACATCTACATTCATAACACACATGACTTAAAGAAAATAGTTATAAAGAAAATTTGACAACTAATGACTAAAATTAATTGAACAGAATCCATATACTAAATTTATCATTACTGGTTCATGGAATAAGTTTGAGTTATTTCCCTTTGAACAGAAATATGGTTTAACTAATAAAGCAAACATAGTTCTCTAAAATTAGATATGATTTAACTCTCTTAAATTAGATATGATGTTACACAATGTATATCTATTATCAAATTATAATCAAATATAATTAATAGTTCCAAATATTTTTTCTTTCATTTGTCACAAACTAATACAGATCTGCAACTTATCTATCAATGTCAACAACTTTATCTTCACAATGTAATGTAATGAAATATATCTCTTAATAAAAATAGATTATTATCTAATTAAAGGAGTTCACTTCATCAAAACAAAAAAATATATATATAGCATTCAGAAAATTAGTTTATACAGAATAACAAACAAACCTACCACAAAATTCTTCAAACAATTTACCAAAGAAAAGAAAAAAAAATCCAAAATGTCATTTATCATTAATACAATGCCTTTTAAAAATCTTTTAAAAAATGAGTTATTTCCCTTTGTACAGAAATGGAATAATTCATCAAAAATTGAATTCTTGGGAAAGGGATATACCTCAACAACGAGAAAAGCTACAATCGTGAAAATTGAACTTGACCTTCCTTTAGTCACAGGAAACAACATATCTAAATTTGAAAAAAAAATCGCCAATGCGTTTTCATGTAAATGAACGGACACTGTTTGGCAGCCGCCCGCCCGCCTGCCCGCCGTATATCCCCAAACCAATAACAGATTTTTCCTTCGAAAATCCGGTAAAATAATGCAGTGGCTCCCGGACGGATTGTTCCCCAAACCACTTGTCTCTGAATTTTTTTTAAAGGTATATATGTTATTTGTTTTCAGAGACAAGTGCCTGAATCTGGATATCGTCTTTTGATCATACAAAACCTAGAAAATTCCTTGAAGGATTACCAAGTGTTATTGATTTCTAAAATAAACTTTAACCTTAATGTTGACGCCACAGACGGCAACACAAAAAACGACACCGGAATGTAGGATAGCTATATGTTATGCTTCCGAGACAAAATGTCACAGGCTAGATAAAATTGAAAAAATAAATCATGTGTCATGTCAACACAAAAATGCTGGATACTGGGCTGCTGATACTCTCGAGGAAAAACCTTTATTAACAGCGACATCGATCCAGTAGTTGAGATAACTCATCATAGCGGGTACTAGGCTTATAGTTTGGTACGCCATACTTGCGCTTCGTTTACACAAGACTCATCCGTCTTCAGATTCAGTAGCAGGTGGCGCTCTGATAAAAAAAAAAAGTTGGGCTGCTTATACCCTCGCGGACGAAACGTTCAAAAAGAGTCCAATCCTCCTACAGTCGACAGGTCCCGGGGAAGTTTCCATCTTTGTTTTCTTAGACTTACCTTATTTATAAACTGAAAATAAATAAACTTCATTATTTTGATCGTGCTTAACTCAAAGCGCTGGATGATCACAGAGCGTTCTCTCAAGGACTGATAATCACCTACAGAAGTATACGATTGTCAAGCTTGATCCCTAGTTATTCCATTAATTTCAGAATATTGACAGCACTCTGTATTGGTATACTAACACAGATACAGTAATATAAACGTACGCAATACGGATATGAGTGTACACAGTGTGTGTTTACGGAAGAATACTCACCAAATACGCTGAAGGTCATAACTTAGGGAGCCAAATACATACACATTTAGTTAGAAGATCAAAACCAAATCGAATAGGAAAATCCTTTTGGAATCAACTCTGGAGAGCTGTAAACTTAGTTTTCAAAGAATTACATTTTTTGCAATGAAATTTAGAACAATAACTTAAACATGCATCACTAGAATCAATGTCTACCGACAGTACACTAGCAATGGCATCGATTCAGTGGTGGTACTATCAAAGCACAATAAAAACTTCAGTGCGACAATATGACAGTTTTGATGTTTGTGCTGATATACTATACCTCTATGCAAATATCCCCAAGCAATCATAACATAGTAGTCGTTGTTAAGATCAAACCCTAGTCGTTCTGTTGGTTTCATCATATTCACCACACTCATATAATTTGGTCGTGTAAATTCACAATAAAGTTTTCCATCCTGAACGGATACTGTCATATCGTGAATTTCATCTTTCTGAAATTATATTAACACGTTCTATACGACGAATTTGCTAAGTGAGTAATCAAGAATCGTACCTTTAAAGAATATATTCACACTTATTTAGACGAAATCATGACAAAATCGATGATCATAACAAAAATCGATGATCATAAAAAATTATTTAACTTAACCATAATGTAAAATGTGCTTACAATGTGTTAGATATATTTTTTGACAAGAATGGAAAAATCACAAGAATTTATCTCATTGACTCCTTTTTTTGTGTGTATCCCTATAAAAACCAATAAGCTTATTGATAAGTTCCATACCTTATACTGTCTGTAGTTGAAATATAATGGATTGTAGCCATGTTGTACAGTATACTGGTCGTCCTTAAAGGTGCAGGATATCGTATGGTCGTCTCCCTATTAATAGGTCAACAAATAAAATAAAGACTTCATGTTTTAGTTTGGTATCTTCTTTGTTATCTCCTTGTTATCTCCAGATATTATTGATGAAACTGTTTCTTTCTTTCTTTGTTTATTTTTGTTACATAGACAATTGTTCCTCACTTGTTTATATTACCTTGAAGTTTTGTCTTGCATGTCACAATATGGCCATATTTATCTAAATTATGATATCGTCCTGAACATGCATGAAATATTTGCCACTAGACAGACGTTAAGTAAACATCAATCAATCTCAATTGCGATACATTATGGAGACTAAATGTTTTTGTTGTTTCAAAACTTTGCCTTTTTTAATTCATTCGAAATTTAAATTATGTGTACTTTAGTCTCGAATCGGATATGCATGTACCATTTTATTTAGTTTACCAGGCAAGAGATAAACTATCAATCAATACAAAGTCAGTGATGACTAGTGACCGACCAACAAATATAAAAGTTAAGTCGATAATTCAATTGAGTTAATTACCCTATACACATAGAGTTCTAAAATTCAAGTATTTAGGTAATATAAGTTATTTGTCGATACGTCTTGTTTCTATAGATACAGCAATAAAATATTGAAACCAAAAGGACCGGTCGTCTTAATCTTATCTATAAATTACACGTTGTATTGTGCCTGCTAAAAGTCGACATCTAGATGTTCACATTTGGATTGTATCATTGTTTCTTCTTTCTAACATTTACACTAGATATTTCTTCTAACATTTACAAAAAAAAAACAAATGTACGGTGCTATTACCATTAATCGATCATCCGAAAATCCTAATGATATGTAGCCTTCGTTGATTTCTACAAACGCTTTAAACCTTGTTCGGTTGCCTTCATCTCTGAATGTGGCCCCTGCGTAACAGTCATCTCCCGTGCAGTAGGAAGGATACAGAATGCAACCTAAGCTTTCCCCACATTCTTCAAAGTCTATATTAATGTTCTCGTGTTTACTTATCTGAAATAAAAATGGGACAAAACATTTTAAAAAAGCTAGATTTAAGGAACAGCATAAAACCTTTGAAATATAGAAAATAAATAATATTATTTGACTGATCACAAGACATTCAAAACGGTAATGTTCCTTAGATAATCATTGAGCACGTATAAATGTATATAGGCTTGTATAAATTGACATTTCGCAAATTCGTTTACAACAGGAATGAAAACCAAAACTAGAACGAGTTCTCCTTCGTTTATTGACCTGCGAAAATATAGATCAGAAAACTTCAATGACGTGTACTTTCCAGCATGAATATATTTTAAGGTATTCTCTTCCACTAAGACTTAAATGCTTACCTGCTTTACTGGAACCACAGGAATGTCGACATGTGATGGCAATGGATTCATGATATTTATCCAGAAGATGTCAAAACTCTCCACAATGGAAATACTAGTGTAATATGAAATAGAATGTAAAATGGTGATACCTGTTCTGATTCGGCGTGAATTAAGAATCAGCGATTCATTTCACAAAAAATCTTACGATTAAAGTTGATCGTAAGTAATACTGAAATTTGAATTACGAGTATTTTTACTCTTATGACTTTTTGTGAAAAGTGTCGCATATATGTGAAGCGTAATGAGGATTTTGTATATTTTAAGATTTAATTCTCGGAGGTTTTGTAAAATTCTTAGTGTGTAATTTTAATTCAGTGTGTATTTTTAAACTTTTTTTAATCTCGTTGTGTTTTGTCTAAACATCAGAGTGTAATTTGTAACGCTCAATCATGTGTTTTAAAGTTTTTAATATCGGCATGATTTTTTTTTTAGTCTCAGTGTTTATTTTTTCTTGAAAAAATTTCCTTAACACAGTTTTAACGAGAACGGCTTGTCACATATATAAATCCGCCAATATTCACTTACAAAATCGTTAAATTTCCCTGATTTACAGCTGACGCTTTCCAAGTAATATTGACCTCTGTAACGATATCGTTGTTCTTATGACCTATCATATTCTGTAAAAAAAAGCGCAATTCATTTGCAAAAATGTCGTCTTTGTTTAATCATGCAACACTGTAAATGTAGCTTTAACACGCTAATGATATGTTATGGATTCATATAATATACTGAGTGACGTTAAAACGCAACACTCATTTTGTTGATTTTTTTTTTACCAAATCATGTTTGATCCTCATACAACTACTATTCATGCTTACCATACTTCTTTCTCTTTAAAAAAAAATCAACATCTGACTTAATTGTGCTTATTGAACATACCGGATTATTGAAGTCGCACGAATTTCTTGAAGCGAATTTTGGAACCCATAAAAGATTTTTTCAGGTTTTTATACGCCCGTCAAATTTTTGACGGGACGTATTATGGTATACAAATGTCCGGCGTCCGTCCGTCTGTCTGTCCGTCTGTCCGTCTGTCTGTCTGTCCGTCCGTCTGTCTGTCCGTCTGTCTGTCCGGCGTAAACATGTCGCACCGTAACTTGAGAATGACTTATCCAAATTTCATGAAACTTAACATAGTTGTTTCTTATGATGGTCAAACGATCTGTATACTTTTTGGTGAATATAAAATTAAAACTTTTTGAGTTACTTGACTTAGTAACTAAAAACAGGTGTGTGTTTTTTTTCACATGTCGCTTCGTATCTCAAAAACAATTTATGATTATTGCTTAAAACTTTACACACTTCTTAGTTATATTAATCTTAAGATCTGTATACTTTTTGGTGATGATTCAAAATTTTATTTTAGAGATATTGAGTTTTTTGTTAAAAAAGGGGGAGGGGTTTTTCACATGTCGCGCCGTATCTCAAAAACAGTTTATGATTATTGCTTAAAACTTTACACACTTCTTAGTTATATTAACCTTAAGATCTGTATACTTTTCTGTGATGATTCAAAATTTTATTTTTGAGTTGTTGAGTATTTTGTAAAAAAAGGGGGAGGGGTTTTTCACATGTCGCGCCGTATCTCAAAAACGATTGATGATTATTGCTTAAAATTTTACACACTTCTTAGTTATATTAATCTAAAGATCTGTATACTTTTTGGTTTTGATTCAAAATTTTATTTTTGAGATAATGATTTTTTTTTTAAAAGGGGGGTTTTCACATGTCGCACCGTATCTCAAAAACAATTTATGATTATTGCTTAAAATTTTACACACTTCTTAGTTATATTAATCTAAAGATCTGTATACTTTTTGGTTTTGATTCAAAATTTTTATTTTAGAGATATTGAGTTTTTTGTAAAAAAAAAGGGGGGTTTTCGCATGTCACGCCCTATGTCAGAAACGGTTTATGCTTATTGCATAAAAATTCACACACAAGACGACAGGCGTATCATGCGCTCATGGCGCAGCTGTTTATTTTCTTCGTGAAACAGTTCTTCCAATCCTTGGCCACACTTAAATCAGTTAAAAAATGTTGCATCTCCATATTGCCAAGACTGAGAAATAAAAAAACTGAATTAGCCCATAAGAATACTGCAAACAGGAAAATGTGAACGTGCTGCAACCAGACATTTTGATGTCAGAAACTCGTCTTACTGTCCTTCCGACAACGATACAGGTATACGGAATTTGTTGATGACCATCAATGACCAGATCAACATGTAGTGACAATGCAACGTCAATAGAATTTGATTTCTCAACGTCATTTGCGAGACATGTTTACGGGCGTAACGTCAACTGCTAATCAAATTGCCGAATGCCATTGCGCACAGACTCATGCCATAAATGTTTCCCATAAACTGAACTGCCAAAGAATCGACTGCAGAAAAACATTTAAAGCCCTTAAATTTCAACCGCATAACTGCCAAAACCCATTGTAATGGGTGGAACAAAGGCAAAATCAGAACGTGCAAAACAGAACCAAAAACATGCCGAACAGAATTGGTCGACCTTTCTGACAATCATTTTGACGTTTGTTACAGGCAGTCATTGTTTTTGACGGTGACACATTCATTGGTAAGGGGAAAACCAGGGTTTCAGTGTTACAGTATACCACATGAATTGAACATTAAAAATGACGTAATCAATTCAACTTTCGAACTGCCAATTTTTTTAAACAATGAAGTAATGAAAGAAATTTCTGTTCATAAGTTTTTTTAAACAAAAATGATTATCTGAAAATGGGAATTAAAAAGAATAATCTAGTGTTGCGTTTCTAAGATCGATCAGTATAATATGTCCCCTCACAATCTAGGTTCATCAGGCGCGTGTAGATATTCGGATGAAATCGGAAGCTAATAAGAAACTTTTGCAGATAATCATACCAGCTGAATCATACTACATTTCTTTCAATTCTTTATAGATCAAATTGTGTTGTGTTAATAGTATGAAGGTCAAGATTTATTCCTTTGTTTGGGATAAAACTGAGTTTCATCTATCTCATTGAGCCCAGCAGGTTCAAGAGTACATGTTTGTAGGTAGTGCATCAAACATCACTCTGTATTCTACTTTGTGTGTCCCAATTTGGGTAAGCCTCTATTATTTGAAAGGTGATACTTTCAAAAGAAGTGATTGGTGAGTCTCTTCCTTTGGTATAAAATGATCACTGGTTATTTAGTCTGATGTTATTAAATTTAACATCAGACTAAATAACTTCGATTACCAATGACATACAATGGCTTTTACAATCGTGCACAACAGATTTAATCTGTGTTTTCTGTTTCAGATGTAGTATCTATAGCCGGTAAAAGATAATGAAATATACACAAAGAATGATGGCTCATCCCCTTTCAATTATTGAAGCCAATCTGAAATTCATATGATTATCTGGGGCCTAGGAAGCCGAGTGTTCAAAGTAGTTCATGTACAGTGACCACTAGCCTGTCAACTCTGTGATTGTGAGGTCGAACCTTGCTTGTGTCGAGATGCACTAGACTCCTATTTTCAATGACATGAATTGACAGTTTTCCTGCCGATGTTCAACGGTTCTCCTCGGGCACTCTGGCTTCCTCCCTAAAAAAAACCTTGCCGCCATGATATAGCCGAGGTCACTGAAAGTGGTGTTAAACAGCAACAAACTAACAAACATGATTTTCTGTAGTAATAACACCTTACAAAAATGTTGTTATTATTTAATATTGAGAGATTTTATAATGAAATCTCAAATACCTTTTTACCATCTATGCAGTTCATTGCTCTCAGTTTTTCTGATGGAAAACTGGTAAATTCTCCTATAAGTTCTTCCGTGTCTCCTTTATCACGATGAACTGCTATTTGCAAACCCATAAACTTTCTTCCATTCTTTCCTCCTACGGTCACTAAATAAAAAGTTTTACAGTATAATATTTGGAAGGCAAACATTCAATGGAAATAAAAAAATACTGTTCTCTGTTCATAAACTTTATTTAAGTCTAAGTCTTAAACACATGAATGTTTATTAGTTGTTATTGTAGTGGTCCACAAATGTTGGCTACATTGTGCATAGTCGGTTTCGTTAATAGAATTTGGCAGACGTCTTATCACTGGCCCTGTTTATGTATATCTAGGAAGGATCCTATGCATTTTCTAAAGAAAAAGTTTTTTTAGTAGACATTTTGTGAAGTCTATTTTTTTTTTATCATCTCCATAAAGAACCGATGCAATTTATATTTCTACAGCTTCAAAGTTCAAATTCATATAATCCTATATTTCTTAAAGTTAGGAGGGACTTTTATTCTATTTGATATTTTATGAGTTTGAGTGGGCGGATATTTACTATATCTTTCTAATCTTTCTTAAACGATTGCAATTGATTTTTTTTTTCATTGTTTTTTTTTTTTTATCTCATCTCAAAATTAATAGCTTAAAATTACAAATCTTAATATCACGAAATTATTTTTTAAAGAAAAACAACAATTTTAAAGTACAAAATATTTTTACCTTAAAACTTTTAAGCTTTTATATTAAATACAGTTTTCTGATAATTCAAATTACAAAATCCAACATTCATATATATATTTATTTAACAAAATGTAAGCGTTTTAGGAAGTCACCAAATCGCCATATAGTCCCTGTTAGCCTAACCACGGACACCAACACAATCATATCACAATGATTTGTTCGCCGTTTTCTTTTACTTTTGAAACATCGTAAACGTTGCGGGGCCTCGGTGGCCGAGTGGTCCAAGAGGAAAAAAAGTAGTCAAACTACTATATCAATAGCCTGTCAACACTGAGGTTGTGAGTTCGAATCCCGCACAGGGTGCACTCGACTCCAATCTTAATTGAATAGGATTGTCAGTTTTCCTACCGAAGGTTGGTGGTTCTCTCCGGGCACTCCGGCTTCCTCCACCAATAAAAACTGACCGCCACGAAATAGCACAATAGTGTTGAAAGTGGCGTTAAACACTAATCAATCAATCAATCAATCAATCGTTAACGTTGCCTGTATGAAAGGTGCATCGAATGAAAATCTGAAACTAGCCATACTTATCATAAGTTCGCAAAGTTTGGTTCCCCTTTCATCAGCAGTTTAGATGAGAAGATATCTAGAAGAAAAATCTAACCGACACAATGGACGACAGACGCCAAAAGAATTGAATAGTCAACACTGGCCCTTAAAGACATATGACCAGGTGAGCTAGAAAACTTGGTTGTTTTTTTTTTTGGCATAATGCAAGATATGATCCCTTTCTTAACATATGGGATTGAAACATATCTTTCTTTTTTTGAGAGTCAAAATTCTTATTCTTAATTTTAAACCATCGTTCTTACTACTAAGTACTTATTTTTAGAATTTAGGAAGAGATGAATATTATAAATGTTTAGGAGAAACACTCCCAAGATATCTATAGCTTCCATTAATGATCTCGATGTTTATCTTTACAGTTACTGGAAAGTCTTCGGCGATGATCTTAAGAATTCTTCAGTCTCTTGTATATGGTTCAAAAATAAAGAAGACATCTAGTGTCAATATAATATATAATTATAACGGTACCGTAAGCGGTTATCTTTGATGTTTATCGATAACTGCTAAAATGCTTTTAGTTTAAACATATTTTATTTGCTTAAATATGCAAAAAGGATGAGACACAAGTTAATCAAAATTATAAAGTCTTCTCCCATGAACAATTTATAACAATAGAGTATTTACAAAGCATGCATGCAAACAATACATTATATATATTGGATATGTACAAAAAAAATGAAGTGTGATGATGTGAATGGTTGTACATAATATACATGTATATGCACTTTAGTTTGCTATATTATATAATTAGAAACCTCTTTGACTCTTTAATAAATTCATATACATTCTTTAAAATTCTTTCATTTTCATCATTAGTTAATTAATGACGAATCACCGAAGGTTAAGATGTTCAAATTTAGTGGAGAGTTCTCTGATAACCAGTTCTGATTGTTAGATAGTTTGATTCTTAAATTCGCATAATAAGGACATTAAAAAAAGAAGGGATATGCATCTTCACGCTTAGCACCACAGCGACAAGACGGATCTGAAATGATATTGACTCTTGTTGAAATCATGATTCAAAAAAGAAGCTGGGCATCTAAGTTGAGCCAAAATGATGTTGAGTTTACGAATGCCAAATTTATAATGTTTAGGTACTTGGCTTTTGAATTCAGTTTAATATTTTTTAATTCGGTTTTAAATTTACCTGAAGAGTCAATGTTGCGGGTAATCACATTAAGATTATTTAACAGTCGTATAGTTGAAGGTATGAAGGATTCTTGGGTCAATGAAAGTCTACAAAAAGGGTGTATTATATCATTCCCATTACGTAAGGGGTAAACAGCTACACTTTGGATTTTTGGTGTAATTAAATTGCAAAGATAGGCTGGTGCATTATTATGTTGAATATTATAAAATAATTGTAACTTCCTCCTTTCTCTTCGTTCAGCTAGAGTTTCCCAACCAATATCATCATAAATAATTCTACTACTAGTAAAAATAGGTAGACCTGTTACAATTCTGGCTGCCTCAAGCTGCAGCTGCTCTAATTTGTTACAATAACCCACACCAATTTTATCCAAGTATAGCTTTTCTAAATTATTCCTACTTAATCTGGGCCCGTATGCATAAAGCTACTTAAGTTAAGATTTGTTCCGAACGGACGGATTTTTCTACGTGTCCAACGATAAATTAGTACTACCATTGGATTTCTTAACTTAATAAGTGGATTTATGCATACGGGCCCTGTACTTTAATTTTCTAAGTACATTCAAATGTTTCGATACATTTTTTATACCTTCCCCATGGGTGTTTCATTTAGTATCTTTACTAAATGTAACACCCAAATGTTTATGGAAATCTGTAACTTGAGTATTCTTACCATTGAATATGAAATTCATTTCTGGGTTAAAGGACATCAGCCATTTCTAACACCAATCGCTCAGCTCACTCAGGTCGTGACGGATCACTGATTTTATTTGTGACGTGTCACGACTAGAGTGGCTGAGAGATGTGTCATCGGCAAATAATCTACATAAAAGAGATCAAATTTTCAGCGATATCATTAATATAGATAATGAATAAGAGGGGTCCCAAAACAGAATCATGTGGGTCACCAGTTGAAATACTGCAAAGCTCTGACGAAGATTGTTTAATAACAACTCACTGTTGTCTGTTCTTCAGGTAACTTTTAAAACCAATTCAATAAATTCCCATTCACACCATATGACTTCATTTTATGTAGCAATCCTTGATGCCAAACTTTATCGAAAGCTTTAGAAAAGTCACAGAAAACAAAACAGCTAATTTCTTTATTTTCTAGTGAATTTAAAATACAGCTGTAAATTTCTAAAAGCTGGTGAACTGTTAAACATTTTGGAAGGAAACCAGACTGGTATTCATATATTAACTTATTTCTTTGCATGTTTATAAACAACTCGTTCCATTATTTTCCCTACATTACTTATAAGCGATATTGGCCTATAGTTAGATGGTAACGAACTATCTCCTTTTCAAAAAAAGCAATTACATTTGCAGTCTTCCAGCTGGTGGGAAATTTTACATTATTGGAAGGATTTATTAAATATTATTTTTAAAGGAATTGCTATTTTTTTCAGGACACATTTTCAGCATTTTGTGGCTTATGACATCTGGACCAGATGCCTTATAAGGATCTTAAATTGTAATTATATCATCCATTTCATCTTTTTCGATTACTAAATCATTTAAAAAAATATTGGTTCTTGGTTCAATTTCAGGGATGGGAACACCTTCCTCCTCTAGGGAAGAAATCAGACTAAAATATTTATTCAAGAGATTACATTTCTCGTCGTCTCCGTACACTATATATTCCATGCTTTCGTCGTGAATAATATTATTAAGTGGGGGTAAATCACCAGAATCTTTATTTATTATTGTCAAACCATGGTCTTTCATTGTTTCGTATGTAAACATGTCGAGTTGGGATGCTCTGCCTTGCAATGTCAAGGAGTTTTTGAGTAAATGTATTGCACATCTCGTCAACATCCTCAACATCAGAAAAAAGTTCATCCCAACAGACAGAATCAAGTCCTAAAGAAAATTTATTTAAATCTGCTTTTTCGTACAACCAAATTTCTCTTTTGAATGATTTGGATGCAAATCTAGGACATTCTAAAAATATTAAAGATGCATCGTGATCACTTATTTCAGACGGTAATTTAAGTACGTCGGCAATAGATATTTATTGGGTCGCTGATTATTATCGGGTCTAGCAATGTGCTACTATGTCCAGTCACCCTTGTCGGTTTATTTATTACATTTTCTAGATTAAAAAGATTCATTGTATCATAAAATTTATTATTATGATTGAAAATAAATCAGAGTTCAAATCTCCTGTTATCACAATATTCTCCCTTAGCTGGTAACACAATCCCAGTGAAGTCTAGGCTAGTCTATAGAAAGGTATATACTATGAAATTTAGAACGAGGGGCTTGCCCCGAGCACTTAATTTCATAGTATATACCTTTCTATAGATTATCCAATTTAGCACACATTTACAACTCGAGTAATCTTTTAATTGGTCTATTGATGGCTGACTTCTTGAATCACAGGTGTTTGTAAACCTGAGCTCATTAACAAAGTTTTGTTTTGTAAATCTACTTACTAGTATCATTGTAAAATATGCGATTTCAAAAGACCCTGGACTCCAGAATGAAAAGATGTAAGTTGTTGGTGTAAGTATGTTTATTGATATAAAGCAGTGTTTTACTATACATGTACTTCTTTACATTGTAAGATAATAAAATTAATTGACCAAAAACAGGCAACAATTAAATTGCAGTGAAAGCTTTACATGTTTTGAAAGCATTTTTTTTTTAATTTTACAGTAAAACTTAAGCTATGATAAATTTGAAACATATAGATAGTTTGTCCCGATAGATAGTCTAGCGGATAGGTACTAAAAAGCAACTACCAGCTAAGTTCAAAGATTAGAGGTTTAGTTTTTTTTATTTCAAAGTAAAAACTAAAAGAATTTATCAGAATATGTATATATCATAATATATAGATGGCACATTCTCTTCAATTGTTTTTTCAATCCAAGGCATCGTCCCGAACATGCATGAAATATTTGCCACTGGACATTAAGCAACCAATAATCAATCATTCAATCAATTCATGACGAAATAGATCAACTTCCTGCAGAGATTTTAAAAAATCATCACCAAGTTGCCGTAATTTACCTTCACAAAGTTCCATAGTAAACACTTTTTTGTTACAAAGTAATCGCATTGATGATAATTTATCACAATTTTAAGATAGCGTTGTTGTACTCTAATCACGGCATGAAGAACCATATGTGTTACTCTTTATTTAATTGAAAGAAACTTGCAATTGTCAAAACCATTTTTAGATCCAAAGATTTAAATAGCAGGATATTTAAAAATCATTGTCAAACTTAATAACACACTATTTCATTTGATTTGGAACACAGCATTTTATTTCAAAATAGCCAGTGGCAAATGTTTGTTTTAATATCTTGACTACAATACAATGAAATTTTAACCTTGTGGTCATTCATGCGAAGTTACTTAGTACATGGAAAAGTATGTACTATGAAAATTGGAAGGCAAATTCAAGCAATTGTAAGTATGTGCTAATAATTAAGTCTTGTCCACAAGTCATTGTCCGTCCACTCAGGCCTATAAGTACAACAAAGAAGAAATGATTGACCTTTACCTTCAATCTCCACCTATATTGTCTCATCAATGTGGTTTTCGAGTTCACCTTCACGTGCGATGGATACATAGATGACAATACCTCCGCAGGCACTCTTACGATCCTTTCAGATTATATTCTTCGAAAATGAGGAAAGCTGCAAATCATCAATGTTAACACTTGGATCCAAATTAGTATCAGTTATAGTTACTATATCAAATTCATCAGTAATGTTTTGGAGAAAATTAAGCTTATTTCTTAGACTACGTATGTTTATGTTGCATATGGATAGTGAGGTTTCTTTTATACTGGAGGTATATTCAGTAGTAATATCTGAATTCGGACCTAGATTATTCTCTTTATTTCCAATAATTAGGATGAAATTTAAAACAAATAGCAGAAAAACAATATCTATATTCGGATTTAAGTTTCCACTAAAGTCAAAATATAGGACACTTCATAAACATCTAAACTTTGCCTGTATTTTTCAACCTATAATGAGTAAAATCCTAAACTATGAGAACATATGTTCATTTAAACATACTTAACATATACACACCGTGTAAATTGTAAATAAACTTGAAATTGTTATGCTGTGGCCAAACCGGTTCTTGTGGTGAACACTAAATTTAAAAAAAAATCTGAAGGCCTGCGAGACGACTTTATTTGCTTAAAATTGGTATGGACGAATACTGTTACATGTAATGCAGGGCAAGCTCATGTTGATTTGTCACATACATATGTTTTAATGGCATATTTGTCCAATTTCTGTATTGTACCTTCGATATTTGTTCACCTAGATACATGAAATTAACTGAAACTCGAAAATCAATACATTTTCTGAAAAATCAACATGAGTTTGCCCTGCATTAGATATAACAGTATTCGTCCATACCAATTTTAAACAAATAAAGTCGTCTCGCAGGCCTCCAGATTTTTTTGAAAATTTAGTGTTCGCCCCAAGAACCGGTTTGGCCACAACATAACAAATTCAAGTTTATTTACAATTTACACAATGTGTATATGTTAAGTATGTTTAAATGAACATAATTATGTTCTCATAGTTAAGGACTTTACTCATTATAGGTTGAAAAATACAGGCAAAGTTTAGGTGTTTATGAAGTGTCCTTTTTTTTTACTTTAGTGGAACCTTAAGCTCTGGAGAAGTTAGAGAAAGTCGACGAGTAACGAGCATCTGGAATTGGTAAGTAATATTTCTTTTAAAGAGCTATCACTAGTTCGTGAGTTAAAACTGCCGAGTCTAGATGTGCATTGACATAAGTTAAATAACCCGATAGCTGCCCTATATTGTTCTATACAATTACCCATTGGGTTTTGTCATAGACATCATAATACATAATATAATTAGGCAGCAAAACGAGATATATAAATCACCACAACCACACACATCATCACATATAACTGAGGAAATGTTCAAAAAAGACAAAGTAAGATCTACAAAACAAAAGGAGCAAGATTTGCAGTGGCGGATCTAGAAATTTTCATAAGTGGGGGCCCACTGACTGCCTAAGAGGGGACCCGCTCCCGTCATGCTTCAATGATTCCCTATATAATCAACCAAATATTTCCCTCAAAAGGGGGGCCCGGGCCCCCTGGCCCCTCCCTTAATCCGCCTCTGATTTGAATTACGAGAAAAAGCATTTGTTTTTGAAATGAGAAGTGATTTACTACTTGAAGACGTGGAACTTTTTTAAAAGCATTATACTCATATGTTGTTACGTGTAACATCTTAGATTATAGAACGTTGCAAACTTCTTACCTAATTGCATTTAAGGATTATTGAGTGATTAAGAAGGATTTATTAGTTCTCAATAACATATAAAAAATTTAAATAAAAAAGTAAAAAAAAATGTAAACCCCTATAAACTAGGATTTCTTGTTTTAGACATGCTTGGAAATCAAGTCAAAGTTTATGCATAGAGCCACGGATAAACAAAAACTACAAGTGACATCAATACAACAAAATACATCAAATACATTACATGGAGCAGTACAGAATGAAAAAAAAAAAAAAATAATGTAAAAAGTTTGCGAATACAATTACGTACATTTTTTACGATCTACCTCTTTGACGTTAATTTTGCCTATTTTAAGTTGTCTAAAGATTTTCTATCCTTGCATCCTTCAGTCAATACAAGCATGCATGTATTACATCATAACATCAAACCCATCCTTTTATACAGTTATGAGATATGGGGTGCCTTTAACACAATGTCTGGTAAATTTAGAAATGGGATTGTTTCATTTGACCATATTTATTCTAAATTATCTGCTGAAAAACTTCATACTGAATTCTGTAAATTTATTCTTGGAGCTCCACAAAAAAAGTACTAACTTTGCTGTGTTAACTGAGCTGGGAAGACTGCCAATATATTTTAACATGATTAAAGCAATGATTAAATACTATTACAGATTAGAACAATCTGGCACTAACTTCCCATTGTTATACAATGCCTTTTTGAAATCTAAGAAATTGTATGAGTCAAAGAAACCGTCGTGGTATATGTCGTCTAAGAAACTTTTTTCACTGATCAATAATTGTCTAACATCCTCTGACAGGGGTAATCCAATTGACAACAGAAAACTTAAAATTGCTATGTTGAAAGAATCCAATTGACAACAGAAAACTTAAAATTGCCATGTTGAAAGATTGGGGAAAAAATATCAATAATCACTCAGAAGGGAAACTATGCACATATGTTACTATTAAATCCAATTTTGGTTGCGAAAAATATTGTTAAAAAATTTGAAGAAAGACAGAGTCTAACAAGATTTCGTATATCTGATCACCATTTACTTATAGAGAGAGGTAGATATAATAATACTCCACGACACAATAGAGTATGTCAAAGATGTTGTAGTAATGAGGTCGAAGATGAAACACATTTTCTTTTTAACTGTGATAGTCTATCTGACAAACGAAAAGATACATGTATGATAACAATAATAAATAATTGTGGTAAGAATTTTAATAATCTAGACCCTTTCAAAAAACTGATATGGTTAATGAATAATGGAGATGAGAAATTGTTATCAGAATTGTGCATATTCATTAAGAAATATGAAAAGTTTTGATGGCTTCTTCTTATCATTTGAAGTTTATAACTTCCCTTTAGTGAGTTCTAGAGCACCGTCCCTTGATGACTCTTGCTCAGTAGAAATGTCAACCCCTTGCTGCTGTGCATTAGTCATGAGGAGAACCACTATTGGGGAAAATCTCATAATATCTGTAGCTGGTTCTGAATGACCTTTGCATTGTGGTGATATAAAGTTCCTCGCAGCTGTGCACTGGTCATGAGGAGAACTACTACAAAATGAGAAACTATATTTCTGGTTCTATTGTTCCCTGTTGATAAATTTTATATCTAATTTGTTTTATATATATAGAATCGACCTCATTACACTAAATGCTTCATACTGTAATACTATCCTATATTGCTCATATTTTACTTTATTTCTTTGTGTATTGTGTATTTTCACTAAAAACTTGCATATTTTATAATTATTATTATTGTATTATGATGTTTATATATCTTGCCTGACCAGGGCCCATGATTGGTAAATAAAAATAATGTCTAATGTCTATTCAAATTTCTAGAAGTCTTTAATGTTTTAGGACTTTTAGTCAAACGCACCCCAATTTAAATAACGATCACTTCATTCTCAATGTCAATTATCGTCAAAAGAGGCCGTAAGGGATTACAATATCAATAACTGCTTCATATTTTTAAAAGTAAAGCAGTTTTTTCATCATTAATACGTATTGACATTAATGTTTACTTTTATATTTCAATATCATTCAATTATGTTTAATAGTTGTTCATACTTACCAGGGCCGTAACTAACCTCTTTTCAAAGTGAGGCAAAATTTATTTGCCGAGGGGTCTGGGGGGAAAATACGCAAAATCGTGCATTCTGAGAGTTTCCCGGGCCCTTTCTTAAACTAAAAAGCAACTTTTGTTCTAATTATTTTTTCGATAATATTCTGGTCTCAAAGCAAAATATATAGATTCAGTGTAAGACTTTTTAGTTTTTAGGGACAACATCAAAAGACCGATATGTTATATAACGCAAAATTCGTAATTCACATAGTCAAGTGTGTGGCTGCTGTTTTTATGTTTTTTTTGTTATGGAGTTTTGGCTTTTAGAAAAACGTATTATACATGTACCTGTCAATTATGTTTTTTTTCAAATTAAGTTAGGAGGGGGCTGATTATCATTGATATAACTATGTGAATTCAGTTTTATAACATAATTCAATTACAAGTTGATGTAGTTCCTAACTGGGATAAAAGGGTACACTCAGGGTAGACTCAGTTCTTAGACCTCATTGGTATATTGTTTTGTGCAGTTTTGATATGTATATCGGCTGATTAATGTCGTATCTGTCTGTTCTGGTCTTGTATTGTGTTAAGACTTTGGTGTAATATTTTTGTGACTTTAAAATTTATTCACAGTATAATACTTTAAGTACCGCTTAAGTCGACGCTAGGGGCCGTCTTGACCTTGTTGTAGGGTATGAATGATTCGTTCATTGTTGAAGACCCTCCAGCGACTGTTCATTGATAATTTGTATTTTGTCTATGTATTGTGTGCGATTTTGTCCCATGCACATTTCCTCCATGTCCCTTTATTTTTTATTTTAGGGCCTGAACACGGCTCAATGTCAGTTTAGTCCTTCAATGTAAAAGGTCACATGGCAATACATTATTTTCTTTTTAAATGATTTGATTCCGGGAGATTGGGTTGTCTCACTTTAATTTAACCCATGTCAGCGTTTTAGTTTTATTTACAGAAAAGGGAGCCAGTTTTGTATTGTTTAATATAAAGTTTAATTTTTCTATGACAAAACGACGAATTTTTCGATATCCGGTAGCATCGTATCTTCTTAAAACAATGTTCTCGAACAATATCTGGACATCGGTAACATTGCCAAACCACAAATGACCGTTCACTAGTCATCGTAGATCTTTCCCAAGTCTTAAGTTTACGCAAAGCAGAGAATTAACGTTCACAACAAGGAATATTAGACAACTGAAGCCATAGTCATAAAGATTGATTGATTGATTGATTGATTGGTGTTCGCTTAACGCCGCCTCAGAACAAAAATGCGAGAGCTAATTTCAAATAATTTTACAATTTAAAGTAGTTTTTAAAATTAGACAAAAGGTCCTTAAATATTATAAAACTCAAGTTTAAAACAAAATTACTAATTTACAAATTAAATGAACAAAAGACAACCCTGGGAACAGATATAAGACACATAACGACAAACAATAGACAATCAACACTGCAGACTAAAAATAAATGAGAAATATGGATCCCGAAAAAACAGGGACGACGTCAGAGGGTGAACAGAACTTGCTCCTTGCAAGACAATCGCCGTGAAAACAATTTAATAAGATAAGATAAGATAAGAATTTTATTAATCTAATCAAGAACCCATAAAGGGCATCATTTACAACAATATTAAGCACAATATGATTGGAAAAAAGAAAAACTATATCCTAATATAATACTATCATATATTGGACAGGATCAGAGCCTAACACATCATGTGTCTTACATAACATTAACAATAATTGCATAATAATTTTATATATTTTGTATCCACCTGGATCTTATTTCTAAACACTTAATTATATAATTGCCTAGGCACATAAGAGTTGGTAAATGCTCATTTGTGAACAGCCAGAAATATTTTTTATCCTTGGGTAATTCTTTAAAATTATTACAAAAACTGTTTACTTTATCCCATAATAATTTTCTCTGTTCGTTATATAAAGGACAACTTACTGTGAAATGGGTCTCATCTTCAATAGAATTTGATCCATGTGATAGGCAGTGATGACATAGACGCTGACTTCTCTCTATGTATTTTTTACTATACCTATCTTTCTCAATTTTAAGATCATGTGCACTTATTCTCAATTTACATATATGAAGACAAGCTTTTGTTTCAACTTATTTTTTTTGTGTGGAAATTTCCAACATGAGGCATTTGCCTCATTTGCCTCAATGTAGTTGCGGCCCTGCTTACGACGCATTCATTATCATAAATATGAAATAAAAACCCAAGTATACATGTACTGGTTATAACAGATATTTAAAGCTGGGGGCATCTGAAGGTTTTCAACAAAAAGAAGTCTTATAACATTTATCAGCACAGAAGAAATCTCTATCAGGTTCACAAACAACTGTTTCATTAAATTAAGATTATTCTATTTGTATTGATTAAAGGGCATTAAACATGAATAAAGTTATTATTTTTTATTATAGGGTCAACATTTTCACTGTTATATCCAGTTTAAAAAAAAGGGGGGGGGGATAAATGGTGTAAATTGTAGGTGAATACAATTATTCAGATAAATAAAACAAAAACAAAAACTGCAAAAAAGCTGTTAAAGGTCCTATATGTTGAAGATGTTGATGAACAATGTGATATTTTGCTGTCAAAACCTAAAATGATTAAACATTTCTTTCGGGAGTATCTTTAGGGATGATTAATTGTTGACATAGGCACGTCACAGTTTTGCATCAATCGCTAAATATATAAAAAGTGCGCATTGCCAGCGATTTTAAAGAAACTCTTATAAAACTTTAATAAAATAAGCATTCAAATCTTTAAATTACTGTAACATATAAATGCTAAAACTAAGAAATTAAGAATAAATAAAGTTCTTTGGTTGATTTGCTTTTGATATTCCTACGCATTATTGAAACTTTGTCATTGATGTTGCGTTTGTTACCGAAAAACACACAAACGACTAATTCATACTTGCAAATGTAAGTATTATCAATGAGAAAATATACAACAACCAATTTGATATTATACATAGACTTCAAAACACCTCATTATTGTTTTCTGTCAATCAGAATGATGGAATCCTCACAAAACATCTATGCAATGTAATACTTAATTGATGAATTACATAAATAAGTGGTAAGGTCTAACTTCATAATGACATTAAAGTATGTTTACCATTTTTTGTTTGATTGAAGATCCTCTTATTACCACTATCTTTGTTTGATTGAAGATCTTCTTATTACCACTATCTTTGTTTTTAACATTTGACAGTTTACCTTGATAATTCATGCAAAAAATTATGTGTTAACTTGTCAATGGTAATTAAACAATTCATCAAGCATGTACGGAGATGTAGTTTTTATGCATATTTCAATATCAATAATTACTAAGATATGTTAACCCCTTTACACAATCTTTCTTCGGTGCTGTAACGATCATTGCCCACGTGCACGAATACGAATATTTTATTGGTTTGTAATCCAAAATTACGGGATTGCTACTAAAATAGACATTTTCGTGCATGGTAAGTTATGTTGTGCCTATTTTCCAGTAAAATCAAGTGTGAAAAGGGATACCTACTGTGAATGTCTTGTCCAGGAATGTAATCATTTTCCTGTATATCTATGGTATATGGCGGTTCTGTTGTTTGTGCTTCTAGTCCGTGATGTTTTGGGAAGAGTGTCAGACATGTTGAAAAGGGTGGTCCTGCTGCAAACCCTGAAACTGTCAAATGAAAAGATTTTTTTAAAAGAAATATTGATAATAACCACAAAGCTAACCACAAAACCCACAACATTATAGAGGTAGTCAGTGTTGGAGTCGTATCTGTTAAAAGCTGTGAAGTGGATGTCTGTCAATATCTTCCCCTTATATCTCAATACAATTAAGAACCTTATCTGGTTCAAAATTGACGGATTTACATTTTCAATAGCTTGAAGATACTTTACATAGAAATTGGAGATAAAACGTTTAGCCTCACATGGAAAAGTTTGAAAATTTACAAAATAAAAAAAAAAGAAAACACACGTAAAATTTTTCTACAAAAATTTAACGTGCATCAAAATCTAGACAAACTCAGAAAAAGTTGATATTAGAATCCTTCAACAGCAACATGTTACCCATACTAACATTTTGATTTTATCAAAATATTCAAAAATAGTTTGAAAAAGTTTAAACATTTACATTTAGACACTATAATCAAGCGAAACAAATACAGGGAAATTTCCCAATACCTCATTGGTGCAAGTGTCCGTAGTGTTTTCTGGATTTAACTTCCTCATGAACATGCTGATGATGATGATGAGGAGGAGGAGGAAGAGGAGGAGGAGTAGAAGAAGGAAGAGGAGGAGGATGGTGATGATGATGATGAAAAATGTGAAAGCCACAGATTTACAAACTCAGGAGGAGCTATAGGATCACAATGGATCTTAAAGGAATAACCACAACCATCGAATCCTTTTATGGTCAACTTTATCTGAGGGAGTTGGTGCAGCATCACTCTCATCACAACGACAAACGTCGATTTCTTTTTTTAAGTATCAAGTCCATATCTACATGTATTTATTAATGTGAGATGAACACGTCTTTATGTTTGAAGTTTTATACGTTGTTTTGTTTACAAACAACGTTTAACCTGTTTTGTGTGTCACCAATAAGTAATCTGATGTGTCTGCAAACCGCGTCGAAGTGCATCCATTATTACTTTTTCATTTTTTTGTCTGCATGCTTATTTTAAACAAGTCTATTATCTAATTTCAAATTAAATATCATTGGATGGTATTATGCCAAAATTTCATTCGCAACCACCCATAATATACAGAATATGATTATTTATTATACCCCAGTTATCATTTTCTATATAAAATAAGTACACAATATTTTCACTATTTTTTCAAATTGTAAGCGTTGAACTATTTAATCGGTCAATAGTTTCCAACTATTTGCCCTCGATGAAACTATTTGACCGCAAGCGTCATTATATTTCGCGGAATTCCAACTGCAGCTTCGGGATTGGAGGATGTTGAGAAAACCACAGGAGTTACGACGTCACGTTTTACCTATTGTATTAGGGTAATAGTTGCTACTCGGGGGACAATAAACTTACTATTCCAGTCATACCTAGTCAATAAGTATAAAATATTTGAGCACTGTACCTTTTTTTGTGGCAACATTTGTTTTTCATTGTCATTTTTTTTTATATGATGATTATGTTATTACATACAGATTTTTTATTTTGTAGATCGTCTATGTTCAAAAGTTGGATCCACAGCGGTCAGTGTGATTGATTGATTGTTGGTTGCTTAACGAACAATCAATCAATCACACTGACCGCTGAGGATCCAAACTTTTGAACATAGATTTGATAAAATAAAACTTGCTGCACAAATACTGGCGAGGTATCCCTATAAACAAGTGTTTGTTTTTATTAGATAAATATTTTATGTTCGGTTTAGTTTGATTTATTAGAACATAAAGATATCTATGAACGAGAAAATGCATGTTTATTCAATCAATCGTTTGCGCTGAAATTAGCATGAGATAAAACATGAAACTTCTACACTACATGTTCTACTAAAACATTGATGATTATGCAGTTATAAACAATGTAGCTTGTGGGGGTTGGAGGGGCTGCCATCCCAACCAAAGCTCAACGATTATAGTAAAATTCTTATTGAAATATAAATGTTACACTGGTGTTACTTATACAATAAATTTGTTTTTTCATAAAATTTATACCAGGGTTTATAAAAGACAATAGTCTAGCTTGAACATCAGATGGGTGTACCGGAAGTTCGTATCTTTATTCATTTGGGTCCGTAAATAGGCAGTCCTGCATGGAGTCTGTGAGGATCGTTCGACGTATAAAAATATCAAAATAACAAATTCATGTATACGTTGTTCTACAAGTAGCCATAGGGCAATTATTAACAATATCAACATATTCATGATATTATAATACTCAAGTATTTCTAAACATTTTTTTTGTTCTGAATTCTAATTCATAAAAAATGTAAATCAATCTTCTTACCTGATTGAAAACAGCATATAATTCCGTATAATTTTAATAAACATTCTTTACGTGACATGATGGCAACTGATGTTTGTGTAGTGATGAGGGTCAGCTGAGGGGTATACACACATCTCTTATTGTATTTGTGATAACATCATTGGATGAGACTTAACGGACGGTAATAAATTGTTAAAACTGAGAGAGCTATTTGATAATTACAGAGAAGATTCATTTGTTTTGTTTTGTTTTGTTTTGCTTTGTTTATACGGAAAATAAATTAAGGATCTGGTGTTGTTTTATAAATTTATAAAAGCAAATTTGTTCTGCCTATGTTTTATTTTATTTTGTTTTTTGTTATATTTGATATGTTTAATGTTTTGTTCTTTGTTGTGAAGTTTGTATTTGTGTGGGCTGTTTTTGGGTGGGCAGAGAGGGGTCAATAAATATAAACAATTAAACGCCGTGACAAAAGGGTATCCATAAGTATATTCTTATCTATTTATACTTATATTAATGATAACCGCGGTTTGATTTGAACCAAATGTTCATTTCATTAAAAAAAGGATTGAATAAGGCTACACGACTGCTCTCTTCGTGCACCTATAAGGAACTATATTGCATGTGTGTGTATATTTTAAAATACATTGTACACTAATATTAATACAACATACAATTATGCATTTCTAAAATTACTTCAGGCATGGTTTCATTAATCATTAACCACGAGACCACCGAGGCGGTATATATTTTTCTGGGTTCAAAATGTATATATTTTTAACACGTCGACATCGTTATAGCACGTTAGCAAGAGTTGGTTGGGTTATAGAACTAGGGCTTCTCGACTTCTCTTGTTCAGACAGTAATACCCTTGCAAAAGAGGACCGTCCGTTTGTCTGTGTGGGATGTTTAATCAGATTACTCGTGTTGTATGAGTGCCAAGGTCTCTGCACCTAAAAAACCTTGCAACAACTATCTGAGGGGTTCGTAAGTGGCTTGTTGCAAGGTAATCCATACTAAGGCACATTTTGCTTACCTGGCTTCCGTGTGAAAAAGTTCATATGAATTTCATGAGAATCGAGCTTATACATATTTCACGTGAATTGAGCTCTCACGTGAATTTCCCATGAACATGTCATATGAATTGACCATGTTTTTGAATAAAATTAATGTTTTCCTAATACACATGTTCTCACTTCCTATCAATTGAGTTCTCTTCATTTAGTGTTTGCGTTAGTTCTACTTTATTTTCTTTGTTGCTCGTTCATGTTTATATTGAAACTACAAAAGGTATCAAATAAAAATAACACTTGATAAATTTCAACTGAGGTAAAAACAACACTGAGTGCACATTTCTTTGTTATTGAGAGACACCAACTTAGCAAGCCATTGCATCACAGATGTAAAATTCCATGAATACTAGAAAAGAAAGGATATGGGGTCAGATGCGGATGTAGGAGGAGGCCCAGGACCCCAAACTAGGCAACGTTTGGAGTGGGACATGAAAAAAATGTATGCATTAACCATATATGTAGCTCAATAACGGGACCCGGGTATCTGACCCCCCCCCCCCTAAATCCGCCTCTGGGAGTATCCATCCATGACACAAAATCAGTACGTGCATAGCAAAAAATACAAAAAATACAAACAGCAAAGGAACAGCACTTGTATTGCTGTTTTTCATTCTATTCTTCATTCATGACTGTCATGCATAAATACTAGTAGTAAAGTTATCATCCAGAGCATCATAGTTCACTCCAAAAACTTTTTTTTGGAGAGGATGAATTTTCCCAATCATAGCCTTCCTTGAAATAATGTGTAAACTGTTGTTGATATAAAGAACATGTATGCACTTAGGTGCATTTCATTTGAATTGCATATTTAGTCCATACATATATGTATTTGTCATTTTAGTTTAGTTTAATCTATTCTACAAATGAATCACCGATTGAAAAAAGATTCATTCAAAAGAAGTTATTTTTGTGTACATTTTGTAACTTCTGATCGAGATTTGGAAAAAGGGGGAAGAGGAGAAGAGACTGTCCATGGCAAGGCACCCTGGCAGTGATCAATTTTAGTAAAATATTTGTTTTTCGTTATTTCAAGAATGTGTGTTGATAGAAGATCTTTGATTATTTCTTTTCGATCATTTACAATGGTTAGACACCAGGCAATTTAGAGCAAGACAAAGAAGACTGAATGTTCCCCCCGAAATACATGTTGTTATTGGGTTGCGATCAGGTTTAAATATACCTTAATCCCCTTTTTTTTTTTATATAAATCAAAATCTGCTGTAATGTTTCAGTAAAGTATGTATGATTGATATTTTATAGTGTGTCTTTCTCTGTTGTAATGTTACACTACTGTTTCAGGTTAGGGTGAATGTTGGCGCCTGTTAAAACGTTTAAACCCGCTGCATTTGTTTGCACCTGTCCTAAGTCAGGAGACTGTTGTTCAGTGGTTGATGTTCGGTGTGAGCCAAGGCTCCGTGTTGAAGACCGTGCTTTGACCTATAATTGTTTACTTTTTACACATTGGGACTTGGATGGAGAGTTGTCTCATTGGCACTCATACCACATTTTCTTATTTCTATGATACACCTCATTAAAAATACAATGGTAGTTATATGTTTTTTTGTTATTGTCCTGTTGTAAATTATGAAAACTCCTGCTTATTTCATGTTATGTAATTATGCAATTCAAGTATTCAATCAAAAGAGGCAGACCAAGATTTTTCAAAAGTATGAATGATAGTCTAGGTCTGTTGAGCATGTTGGACACGAGCATGTTGGACACTTTTTAATATAATCATGGTAACATATATAGCGCTTATGATACCGTTTGTACCATCCCAAGTTGTCACACCTTATCCGCAAAAATTGGAAAGAAATCGAAACACATCCTAAACTATCCAAGATCTTTCCAGAGCCACCTGTACTGGCTTTCCGTTGGCCCAAAAGCCTTAAAGAATTACTGGTGAGAGCTGATTTATCCTCTAAATCAGACTCTTCGTCTGTGGGCTCTTGCAAGGGATACGGAAACAAACGATGTATGACTTGCAAGCAAATACTGAATACCCAGACTTTTAACAGTCACTCCACTGGTACGGAATACACCATATTTTGCAATGTTAATTGCAAGACTACAAATGTTGTGTATCTTCTACAGTGTAAATGTGGTAAACAGTATGTTGGCGAGTCAGAACAGCCATTTCACAAACGTATGAACGGCCATCGTAGCGACTATGAATGCAAGCCAGACCTTCCTCTCAGTCGACATTTGAGATCCCCTGGCAACACTAAGGCAGATCTCAATCGACTGACCATTACAATCATAGACCACAACACTGCTTGGTCTAGGGAGGATAGAATCGCTCGGGAAAGATTTTGGATAAGAAAATTAAAAACTTTGGCACCAAATGATATCAATGAAAAGGTGTAGTTCTAATTCGCGAAAAGAAGAAGAAGAAGAAGAAGATTTATTATTCCAATCAAGGGCCCATGATGGGCAGCATGACATGTACACATACAATAATACATCATGATTTGTAACAGAAAAACATTTTTTTTATACATTGAAATGAAACATTAAAAAGTTCAGACATGTTATTATCTCCATTCTATATAAATCACATACATTTAATTCCAGGCAGAACCAGAACCATAAAATCATTACAATTATCATTGTTATTACATACATTAATTTACATTTCGTCTAACATCTAGACATGTAATAATATAGTTCCCTAAATATTTAAGTACAGACAAATTTTCATTAGTAAATAACCAAACAAATTTTGCCTCATTAGAGAGATATGAAAAATTAGGACAAATACTGTTTATCTCCTTGAAAAATATCTCCCTATCATCTTTGTATGCTGGACAACTAGTAATAAAATGTTGTTAATCTTCAACCAGATTTAGAGTACATTTCTCATGTTTCTTACAAAGCCTTTGGTATCTTTCTATATATAAAAATTTATACCTGTCTCTTTCTATTTTGAGATCATGGGCACTGATTCTGATTTTACATATGGCACTTCTCAATTGAAAATTGTTTAAAGATAGGTACATTTCTTTAGAAAAACAAGTTTTTAGTTTGAAATAAGTATCTAATCTACTACTCTTTGTATCTGTTCTTTTTGTGTTCCAAAATTTTACAAAACTATTACGAAGTTTCTGCTTAACTGACTTGATAAAAAAGTTAAGCTTTACCTCCAAATTATGAATATTCAGCTTTTTAAAAATGTAATGTATGGATAAATACCAGCATTCAATATTATTAGTAAACATGTTTTTGTTACACATATACACGGCTGGTAATCTACACACGCAGAACAATCGGTTCTGCAATGAAAACCGTGAGAGGATTTTCCGGTTATGCTTGAGTGGAGTAATTGTCACCGCTTCGAAAGGTATGTACATTTCTAAATCGCAATTTTCTAATTTAACTGATCAAAATATTGAAAATCGGAGAATGCTATGCTGTGGTGAATACTTTAACGAAGAGACGCATGTATCATTTACTGTTGTGCATGGAGTAAAACTCCTACAAAATCAATCGTCCCACGAGTAATTGCCGAAAAAAGTGACATTTAGATTTTGAGATGGTTCTATTAACAGACCTACAAGTTCAAATTTAGTTTTTTTTCTGTCAACGGGATTGAATGTCGTTTTGGGTGGGGTGTACGCTGTCCGAAATTGATAGACGTCTTAATAAATCTAAAAACTGCCAATTTTCATTATTCCATGCGTGAGGGGATCGGTTCTGATTGAGGACACCGTGAATGCGTGAGGGGAAGTGCAATCATATCTTTATATCGAAAAATGCAACAATCACTTCAAAGAAGGGCAAGTTACTTGCATAGTTCAGGAACATATATATTGACTTAGATATACTGTTCCCAGCATAGTTTTATTGAAGTTCATACTAAATATAAATTGACAATGGAAATGGAAATGGAAATGGCTACAACGTTAAATATAAGTGGTTTAGATTTATGATTGACTATGTTTTTTTTAACGTGTGCATGTATAAAGACTTTAATCTATGTTTTTGATGGATAGAACACGCCACCATTGCCTGCAGTGTGATAAGTCATATACTCAACGTCCAAAGCTGAACTTCCATGTAAAGCTGGTACATGAAAACACACTAGACACAAAGTGCAGCTACTGTGACAAGACATTTTCATCTAAAGATAGTAAACGAAGGCATGAATCTGTGGTCCACATGGGAGCCAAGCCTTTTCACGCAGTGTAACACAAATGATTTCCAGGAGTAATTTTCAACTTTGTGCCGTCTCCGGGCGCATATAAGACAGAAGCACGCGGGAAAATTAAAATGTGACATTTGTGGAGGGGAGTTTTCCTATCAGCATACATTGGTGGAACACAAAGAAAGATGCGGCACAAGATCACATCCAAAATCTATCTGTTGTGGATATGGAAATTGCTTTGCGTCGTTCACAACTAAAACATAGATTTAAGTCTTAATACATGCACACGAGAAAAAAACATAGTCAATCATAAATCTAATCTAAATCCACTTATATCTACGTTGTAGCCATTTCCATTGTCAATTTATATTTAGTATGAACTTCAATAAAACTATGGAAGTTACCTGCCTTTCTTTGCAGTGATTGTTGCATTTTTCGATATAAAGATATGATTGCACTTCCCCTCACGCATTCACGATGTCCTCAATCAGAACCGATCCCCTCACGCATGATATAATGAAAATTGGCAGTTTTTAGATTTATTAAGACGTCTATCAACTTCGGACGGCGTACACGCCACCCAAAACGACATTCAATCCCGTTGACAGAAAAAAAATCTAAATTTGAACTTGTAGGTCTGTTTATAGAACCATCTCAAAATTTAAATGTCACTTTTTTCGGAAATTACTCGTGGGACGATTGATTTTATAGGAGTTTTACTCCCTTCACAACAGTAAATGATACATGTGTCTCTTCGTTAAAGTATTCACCACAGCATAGCATTCTCCGATTTTCAATATTTTGATCAGTTGAATTAAAAAATTGCGATTTAGAAATGTACATACCTTTCGAAGCGGTGACAATTACTCCACTCAAGCATAACCGGAAAATCCTCTCACGATTTTCATTTCAGAACCGATTGTTCTGCGTGTGTAGATTACCAGCCGTGATATAGGTATCGTACAGTAAACCATCTTTCATATTTTTTATTCTTAACCAATATTTCATCATTGATAATACAACTGAAAAATATAAAGGGAATCTACCAAGCTCTCATAGTACAGCTAGGTTAGAAGACTTTTTGTTTACATCTAAAATATACTTCACATATCTTAAATTGGATTTATCTATGAAATCATTCATATAAATGTGCTGTAATAAATATTCACTTTCTTTCTGGCATGCTGCAGAGCTACTTTTAAACAAACCTGTAATTTCACTGCCATACATTAAAATGGGTTTTATTGTATGGTCATATATATGTAATAGAGTACAAATATTTAGATTGGGAGATGATAACGATCTTTGCAATTTGAATACAGCTTTTAGTGATTTTTTGTATAATTCTTCCCTTCCTTGCTTAAACAGTCCACTATATATAAATTTTAAACCTAAATACTTATAATTGTTAATACATTCTATTGTATCTTTTTCGAAATAAAAATATTCTTTTAACAGTTTACCAGGTTTGTTAAATGTAATAACTTTGGTTTTAGATAGATTGACCTCTAAACACCATTTAGTACAAAATTTGGATAAACCATCAAGTCGTTTTTGAAGACCTGCCTTGGAACTAGAAAAAATAACGATATCATCTGCATACATGAAGCAGTCAATTCTGCGGCCATTTATATCAACAGCACCTGGGCTTTCATTAAATGCATCCGGTAAATCATTTATAAAAATCTTGAAAAGGTTGGGACTCAAAACATCCCCTTGCTTTACTCCAATTTGAGAATAAAAAGTAGGAGTAAGCACATTGTCTATTTTAACACATAATTCACTTTTATTGTACATTTCTCTCAAGATTGCATAGAAATTACCACCTATATTATGTTTTAATAGTTTATATTTTAAACCAGAATGAAATACTTTGTCAAACGCTTTTTTGAAATCAACAAAGCAAGCATAAAGTTTACCACCTTTCATACTGGTGTACTTATCCATTATAGTTTTTAATACAAACATGTGATCAGATGTCCTACTTTTACATGAAAAACCAATCTGAAATGGATTTATGATATTATTTGTTTCTATATATTTATCAAGCCTTTTGGTTAGTATTGAATTGAATAGTTTTCCTATACACATATTAATTGCAATACCTCTGTAATATTCAGGTTTAGATGGATCTTCAGCTTTAAAAATTGGACAAATATATGCTGATGACCATTTGTTTTTGATATATTCCTGAAGAAAATACAAGATTAATAAGTTTTTGAAATAATGGAGCCAAAATACTAGCACCACTCTTCAATATTTCATTTGGGAGGCCATCTAAACCGACTGCCTTTCCACATTTTAACTTACAAATAGTGTCTAACACCTCTTTGGAGGTTATCCGAAAATCCAGTTCATTGAACGAGTGGCTTAATTCCATGTTTTTGAGTATCTCGTCAATTTGATTAATTCTAGATTTATATTTATCTGGTATTTTATTAAGTGATTTAAAGTAGGTATACCAAACATTTGTATTTATTGTTTTTTTCTGGACCCTCCTTTTTATCTTTTAGTGACTTGATTAAATTCCAGTATTCTTTTGGATTATCTTCCCTTAACCAATCAAGACTGTCCAATATTTTTTGTTTAAATTCTCTCTTTTTTCGTTTACGTGATTTATTGTTTTCTTTATAGCATTTGAAGTATGGCCCCCTTACAATTGGATCAAAGGGAAATTTAGATAGGAGCTTCCCTTTAGAAATGAGTATCTCCCATTTTGTTTTTAAGTCAGTATCAAAGAAGTTTTTATTTTTACGCTTTTTTTGCTTAACAGACTTTTTAAAGACTGTTGCTTTATTAGCAACATTAGCTATTATTTCATGACATGTATTAACAGCATTCTCAATGCCCTCAGATGTATTATCAAAACTTTTGTCGAGAAAATTTTTAATACTGTATTTTGCATCAGCCTGTGTTAGTGCATCACATAATTTTTTACCCGCCTTGGTTGACCAAATGTATACACATGGGAATGTTGTTTCATTTGTTATATTACATATTTAAAATAAACTACGCAGTCTCTGTTGCTATTTCTTTACCTTTGTCAACTCTAAATTCTAGAATTATACCAGTTTAAATCGCAGGGTGTTATTCATTTGAGATGTATAAGTACGCAGCCACTTTCAATTGCTTAACCTTTGTCAAAATTACAATTGTTTAATCATTATCAAACTGCTATTTTTTTGGATGTGTAAATACGCAGCCTCTGTTGTAATTACTTTACTGTCGTCAAATATTATACCAGCTCAAATCGGTCAGTGCTATTTATTGGGAATGTATTTCTACGCAGTCTTTGTTGTAATATCTTAACTTTCGTCACTTGTGAAATTTTAGAAATGTACCAGTTCATATCGCACATTACTATTTTTGTTAGAAGCATATCTATGCAGTGTCTGTTGTAAATACCTAACCTACGTCATTTTTGAAATTTTAGATTTGTACAAGCATTGTTCGTTTTTAATTTTATAAATTTAAAGATTATTATAGTTTTAAATCAGAATAGATTGATATGATTCATTTTACATCATAATCATACTGATGAAGGATATCTGTTATCCGAAATATTGATAGATAATTACATTTCATGTTTCCTTTTTTAATATTGGTGTTGTTTTGTACACTTTATAGGCGTTTATATATGTATAAGTTTTTATCCAACGCAATCATAGGTTTGAACGTTGTTTTCAATTTAGACTTATTTATATTTTTTCGTTTGGGCTTGTATTATATTTGCCTTCGGGTTTATATGATCCGTTCATCCTATTTCGACTCTTCAAAATTCAAGAGTCTATCCTCAATTGAGGTAAATTATATGGCCTTCCAAATACCGTTTCGATTCCTAACATCACTGAAGAGACATTAATTGTCGAAATCCGGATATGGTGTACAAATTTTTGCACCTCATGTTTGCGGTATAGCATCTTTTCCGCCAGTTTATTATTTTTTTTTGTTTGGTATTACATTAATAATAAAGATCCATTTTGTTACATCTTGTGATCCGTTTATTTGGCAATCGCCAATGGCAGTCAGCAGGGATTAAGAGCATCCGTTAGTCAAATGCGTTTTGTTAAAACATACTTTTTCACTTTTTTGGTCTTTTGGAAAATGTTGTTTGTGCTGTATTTAGACCACTCTACCAAGAAATTTGTTTTGCATGCACACGTATAAAAATTGCGGTTTTTATCCAACGCAATCATAGGTTTGAACGTTGTTTTCAATTTAGACTTGTTTATATTTTTTCGTTTGGGCTTGTATTATATTTGCCTTCGGGTTTATATGATCCGTTCATCCTATTTTGACTCTTCAAAATTCAAGAGTCAATCCCAAATTGAGGTAAATTATATGGCCTTCCAAATACCGTTTCGATTCCTAACATCACTGAAGAGACATTAATTGTCGAAATCCGGATATGGTGTACAAATTTTTGCACCTCATGTTTGCGGTATACCATCTTTTCCGCAAGTTTATTGTTTTCTGTTTGATATTTAATTAATAAATTAAGATCCATTTTTACATCTGGTGATCCGTTTATTTGGCAATCGCCATGGCAGTCAGCAGGGTTTAAGAACATCCGTTGTTCGACCTGCTAGTCAAATGCGTTTTGTTAAAATATACTTTTTCACTATTTTTGGTCTTTTGGAAAATGTTGTTTGTGCTGTATTTAGACCACTCTACCAAGAAATTTGTTTTGCATGCACACGTATTAAAATTGCGGTTTTTATCCAACGCAATCATAGGTTTGAACGTTGTTTTCAATTTAGACTTGTTTATATATATATATATATGCTACACTGGAAAATGTTATCGACAAAATCAAATCGGATGTTGTTCATCTAGCTAGCAACAAGTACTCGTCGTTTTATAACACCTCTTCTGACGAAAAAAAAGCCATAGAATCGCTGCGAATCCGAGATGATATTGTGATAAAACCGGCAGACAAGGGAAGTGCCGTTGTCATAATGGACAAAGCTAACTACATCGCGGAAGCAGAGCGTCAGCTCTCTGATGAGAGATTTTATAAGAAGCTTGACTATGACCCTACTTCCGAGTTTAGTTCCAGAATTATTACCGCATTACAAACCATGCACAATGACGGTCACATAGGTGAGGATACAATCTGATATTTAATACCAGAGAACACCAAGCCTGGTCGATTGTATCTTCTTCCCAAAATACACAAGGATAATAACCCTGGTAGACCCATTGTATCCGCAAACGGTCACCCGACTGAGAAAATCTCTGAATTCGTAGACTTTCATTTAAGATCTCATGTAGAAAATCTTCCTTCTCACATTCAAGACACTACAGATTATCTTCGTAAAATGGAATCCATGAACCCTCTTCCTCCGGAAACCCTCCTTGTCACTTTAGATGTCAATTCATTATATACTAACATACCTCATGATGACGGAATACAATCGTGTAAAGAAATATGGGACTCGCGCAACATTTTAGAACCACCTACCGAATGTTTAGTCCAGCTGCTTACTCTGGTTTTGAAAAGCAACAATTTCACCTTTAATGGTGTATATTACCTACAGATAAACGGGACAGCGATGGGGACGAAAATGGCACCGTCTTAGCCAATATTTTCATGGGCAAATTAGAGAAACAAATTATTTCAACATCTTTATCCAAACTTCTGTCTTGGTTCCATTTCAACGATGATGTTGATATGAAATGGATTGAATCCCAACAAAAAATGGATGATTTTATCAGACATGCAAACAACGCCCACCAGTCAATTAAATTTACATATGAAATTTCCGACTCTAAAATATCTTTCTTAGACACTACTACATCTATAAAGGACGGTGTCATATCAACAGACCTTTACTGTAAACCTACAGATAAACATCAGTACCTTTCTCCCCAAAGCTGTCACAGAAAACACTGTACAAAAAGTATCCCGTACAGTCAAGCTCTCAGAATAAGTAAGATTTGCTCCTCTGAGGAGGCTGTCACTAAACGGTTACAGGAACTTTGCGGATTTTTTTTTTACCAAACAAGGTTATAAAAAATGGGACATAGATAAGGGGTTTGAGCGTGCCAACAATAACAGCCGCAATGACCTGTTACAGTACAAACAGAAGAGCCGCAGTAAAATAGTTCCGTTTGTTTTAACTTACAATCCTGCCTTTACTAACCTTTCACGTTTGATCCGTGCTAATTGGCAAATTATTGCCAATCACCCAAAATTATCCAAGATCTTTCCCAATCCTCCTGTCTTAGCTTTTCGAAGACCAGCAAGTCTGGGCACGCCCAAGCTGGTCTCAAAAACCTTAACATCACAATCATAGACCACAACGAGGGTTGGTCAAGGGCCGACAGACTTGCTCGGGAAAGGTTTTGGATAAGAAAGCTAAGGACAGTTTCCCCAGAGGGCATAAATGAAAAAAACATAGAATATTTCACTCATTTTCCCTACCATCACTCATTTTCCTGCCATCACTTATTTTCCTGCCATCACTTATTTTCCTGCCATCACTTGTTTCCAGTAACTCTGGCTTCTGTACTAGACTCCTAAATTTTTAAGGAATTTTTTAATTATACTAGTTTTAATTACAGGGTTCTACTCATTTGGGATGTAAAAGTACGCAGTCACGTTCAATTATTTTTCTTATCATTATCAAACTGCTATTTATTTGGGGTGTTTAAATACGCAGCCACTGTTTTAATTACTCTACCGTTGTCAAATTTGAAATATTATACAAGCTTAGATCGGTTAGTGCTGTTTATTGGGAATGTATTTCCACGTAGTTTTTGTAACATCTTAACTGTCGTCACCTTTGGAATTTTAAAGTTGTGCAAGCTCATATCGCAAATTATCAATATTTTTATTTTAGGTATGTCGTTGCGCTGGGTTGGAAATTTTAGAATTGTACTAGCGTCTCTATGATGTTCTGGTAAAACTGTTTTTTTTGTATAGAATTCAAGATTGCTATAGTTTTATAATCAGAATAGGTTGATAAGATTCATTTTACATCGTGATCATACTGATAAAGGATATCTGTTATCCGAAATATTTATAGTTATATTTGTTCATTTTATTGTTATTTTTTGGTGATGTTGTACCCTTTTAGACTGGTTATATGTTATATTTTGTAGTGTATTGTATCATAATTATATGATCTATCGCCCTGTAAGAGTTATTGTTGGCTATTATTCAGTCATTTTATATATATATATATATATATACAATGTAATTTTAACACACTATTTAGGATGTAAATATAAGAATGTTTAAAATAATTACAAAATGATAAAAATAAACGCAATATTTCGCTAGACTAACTAGCTTTATCAAGCGTGCATCTATCCAGGTGAAATCGGATGTAGATAAGAAACTTTTGCAGCTCAATGTATATGTTGCACTTGAATTTAGCTGCCTTGAAAATAATACATAATTTGGATGAATTTCAAGATTTTTACAAAATTGGTAGTTGAAGTTAGCAACGTCCATTGGTCAATATTACAGGATAAAAAGGACGATGCTGTGTACTAAATTATTCTTTATCTTTCCTGTATCTTTTCTCATCTTTTTCGTTAAGACCCTCAGGTTCTAAAGTGTGGAGTTGGTGGATCCAATTGATCCTTGAAAATAATACATAATTTGGATGAAGTTCAAGATTTTTACAAAATTGGTAGTTGAAGTTAGCAACGTCCATTGGCCAATATTACAGGATAAAAAGGACGATGCTGTTTACTAAATTATTCTTTATCTTTCCTGTAGCTTTTCTCATCTTTTTCGTTAAGACCATCAGGTTCTAAAGTGTGGAGTTGGTGGATCCAATTGATCTAATATTGGCCAATGGACGTTGCTAACTTCAACTACCAATTTTGTAAAAATCTTGAACTTCATCCAAATTATGTATTATTTTCAAGGCAGCTAAATTCAAGTGCAACATATACATTGAGCTGCAACAGTTTCTTATCATCTACATCCGATTTCACCTGGATAGATGCACGCTTGATAAAGCTAGTTAGTCTAGCGACATATTGCGTTTATTTTCATCATTTTGTAAATATTTTAAACATTCTTATATTTACATACTAAATAGTGTGTTAAAATTACATTGTTAGGCAATCTATAATTTTATTTGTGTAATTGAATTAATCTCTGTACTGATTAATCCACACTCCCATAGATTTGTATGTCATGTGCTGCTATTTATAGGCACTTATATATATATATATATATATATTTTTGCACCTCATGTTTGCGGTATACCATCTTTTCCGCAAGCTTATTGTTTTCTGTTTGGTAATAAATTAATAATAAGATCTATTTTGTTACATCTTGTGATCCGTTTATTTGGCAATCGCCAATGGCAGTCAGCAAGGTTTAAGAACATCAGTTGTTCGACCTGCTAGTCAAATGCGTTTTGTTAAAATATACTTTTTCACTCATTTGGTCTTTTGGAAAATATTGTTTGTGCTGTATTTAGACCCCTCTTCCAAGAAATTTGTTTTGCATGCAAACGTATAAAATTACGTTCAAACCTATGATTGCGTTGGATAAAAACCTCAATTTTTATACGTGTGCATGCAAAACAAATTTCTTGGTAGAGGGGGTCTAAATACAACACAAACAACATATATATATATATATATATATATATATATATATATATATGAAGATTTCCAATCATATGAATTTTTGGCATTGCTGATTATGATTAATCTAGAAATATAATATAAAATGAAACAAATTCAGAACATTTTCCTCCCTTTGATCTCCTATGTAAGTGATTTATAATCATGAACTTATCCGTAATACTGGCCTTGCGAGAAAGATTTCAAGTTGTCATTTGTATCGGACATTTTTGTATACATATATTAATTATGTTCGGTTGAATTTCTTTTAACATTGAATAAATAAACTGCTAATGCCCGTATGGGGAGGGCAAAGCAAGTGGATTGAAAAGCTTTTGAGACAGTAAATCTTAGCAGCTTTTTTTGTACACCATAAATATTGAATGAGATTGAATCATTATGGGTGTACTATTCTAAGTAACGACAAAAGTTCTCCTGATTCCTTTGAATGCTGATCTTAAAATTTCATCATTACCATAATAACCGTGAATTGGACAAAATTGGCTGTGAAAATTACTCTCAGTACATGCATTTTTTTCATTCCTGCACTAGATCTAAAAATATACTAAATTAAATCTTTGAGATGCCCCTTACTGGTAGCATTTGTGTATAGATTGAACATGTTGAATCATATTCACCATTGATATCTACACAGTACACAACAGTAGGTGATTAGTATCAAACCTAATGTAAGTATTTGTTTATTTTACCATCTTCTTATTGATGAATAAAATGTCATTTTCGAAGTGTAAACTCAACAGTTTTTGTCTAGTTGTAATGATGAACCTTAAAGACTTCCACAAAAAAAGAATATAACGATAGACCTACAAATGTACATCATCAAAACGCCTAATTTTGACGGCTATCTAAAACTAACAACTCTTGTTGTGTGTATTTTAACTTTTTATACTCAATTTTAAAACACATTCTCCTTATAGAGACATCATTTTTTGTATTCATACAAAAAGTATGACTTCTTTTTCATTCTTTTCTAATGTAAGTTTTTTGGCGAGTTTGGGCTGAAAAAATAAAAAGATTAGTCCTGTTTTTTATCTCTTCAAAACACTACTATATGTCTATAAGAATTGTTTACAGTTCTCTCCTGCATAGAATTGGTGTTTTTGCCCATCAATTCCTTCATATGGTTGCACTTCCCCTTGTAAGATGTTACTTCAATGATATAATCTTTTCATTCATAATCAGCAATCAGCCTTTTAGAATACTTACTACAGTAGCTGTAATTGTAACCAAAGATTTTTGTATGTATCAAATAATCCCACGAAAGCATAAGACTAATTTGATGTAGCTAATTTACACCAAGAGATTATGGTTTATGCAAAATGATAGTTTTAAATAATTTATAAAGGGGGTCTTCAGCAAATTGACAGTATATCATGGAAAAGCATGAATCATGCAGGATTTCAAATAACATTTAGGACATCTTGACGTAAATAATAGTTATAAAAATAATCTTCAACACTTCCTTGTCAATCAAGCAAAATTATAGAGTAGATTTACTCTGCAATGCTTTATAAGACTTTATGTATAATCCCATGAGTTCATCGTTGATTTAACATATGTGCCGACTCTAAATAAAATTTACTTACTAATTAAGGTGACACAGAAACTTATTAAAGACAAAAATAATTGACAAGAATGACCTTAGATATACCAAATAACTGGACTGAAAAAAAAACTAATTTAGCGGCATTTGTTTTTCCTTTATCAGTCTTATTTTTTTCAAATTGTCCACGCATATTGAAGAACATGATTGTTTTACGTTAACATTAGTGGTTATTTTATTAATTTGAAAGATAAACAAGAAATTCAATAGACAGAGCTTACGCTGTCGGTACCAGACACTCAATAGACAGCTTATGCTGTCGGTACCAGAAACTCAATAGACAGAGCTTAGGCTGTCGGTAACAGACACTCAATTGACAGAGCTTATGCTGTCGGTACCAGAAACTCAATAGACAGAGCTTAGGCTGTTGGTACCAGAAACGCAATAGACAGAGCTTATGCTGTCGGTACCAGAAACTCAATAGACAGAGCTTATGCTGTCGGTAACAGACACTCAATTGATAGAGCTTATGCTGTCGGTACCAGAAACTCAATAGACAGAGCTTAGGCTGTTGGTACCAGAAACGCAATAGACAGAGCTTATGCTGTCGGTACCAGAAACGCAATTGACAGAGCTTACACTGTCGGTACCAGAAACTCAATTACAAGAGCTTATGCTGTCGGTACCAGAAACTCAATTGACAGAGCTTATGCTGTCAGTACCAGAAACTCAATTGCAAGAGCTTATGCTGTCGGTAGCAGACACTCAACTGACAGAGCTTATGCTGTCAGTACCAGAAACTCAATTGCCAGAGCTTATGCTATCGGTACCAGACACTCAATTGACAGAGCTGAGGCTTTCGGTATCAGAAACTCACTTGACAGAGTTTATGCTGTCGGTACCAGAAACTCAATTGACAGAGTTTATGCTGTCGGTACCATAAACGCAATTGATAGCTTATGCTGTCGGTACCAGAAACTCAATTGACAGAGCTTATGCTGTCGATACCAGAAACTCAATTGACAGAGCTTATGCTGTCGATACCAGAAACTCAATTGACAGAGCTTATGCTGTCGATACCAGAAACTCAATAGACAGAGCTTATGCTGTCGGTACCAGAAACGCAATTGACAGAGCTTATGCTGTCGGTACCTGAAAATCAATTACCAGAGCTTATGCTGTCGGTACCAGAAACTCAATTGACAGAGTTTAACAGAGTTTATGCTGTCAGTACCATAAACTCAGTTGCCAGAGCTTATGCTGTCGGTACCAGAAACTCAATTTCCAGAGCTTATGCTGTCAGTACCAGAAACTCAATTGCCAGAGCTAATGCTATCGGTACCAGACACTCAATTAACAGAGCTTAGGCTTTCGGTACCAGAAACTCAATTGACAGAGTTTATGCTGTTGGTACTATAAACGCAATTGACAGAGCTAATGCTGTCGGTACCAGAAACTCAATTGAAAGAGCTTATGCTGTCAATACCAGAAACTCAATTGACAGAGTTTATGCTGTTGGTACCATAAACGCAATTGACAGAGCTAATGCTGTCGGTACCAGAAACTCAATTGACAGAGCTTATGCTGTCGATACCAGAAACTCAATTGACAAAGCGTATACTGTCGGAACCAGAACCTCAATTGACAGAGTTTATGCTGTCGGTACCATAAACGCAATTGACAGAGCTAATGCTGTCGGTACCAGAAACGCAATTGACAGAGCTTATGCTGTCGATATCAGAAACTCAATTGCCAGAGCTTATGCTGTCGGTACCAGAAACTCAATTGACAGAGCTTATGCTGTCAGTTCCAGAAACTCAGTTGCCAGAGCTTATGCTGTCGGTACCAGAAACTCAATTTCCAGAGCTTATGCTGTCAGTAACAGAAACTCAATTGCCAGAGCTTATGCTATCGGTACCAGACACTCAATTGACAGAGCTTAGGCTTTCGGTACCAGAAACTCACTTGACAGAACTTATGCTGTCGGTACCAGAAACTCAATTGACAGAGTTTATACTGTTGGTATCATAAACGCAATTGATAGAGCTAATGCTGTCGGTACCAGAAACTCAATTGACAGAATTTATGCTGTCGATACCAGAAACTTAATTGACAGAGCGTATACTGTCGGTACTAGAACCTCAATTGACAGAGTTTATGCTGTCGGTACCATAAACGCAATTGACAGAGCTAATGCTGTCGGTACCAGAAACGCAATTGACAGAGCTTATGCTGTGATACCAGAAACTCAATTGACAGAGCTTATGCTGTCGATACCAGAAACTCAATTGACAGAGCTTATGCTGTCAGTACCAGAAAAACATAGAAGTCATAATGTTTCTCGATTTACAATGTTTATGGTTTAGAAGCCTTACCTGGTTCCTTAGTAATAAAACAATTTGTATTGTCAGCTTAAAAACTGTTCTATGTTTTCTATACACTGCAAAAATATCGGAAAACAGTTATTTTTTCCCCCAAATCGTACCGATTGTAAGTTTGACCTTCATGAACTTTCAATTTTTATATTATTATGCATATACATAGTTAATACGAGAAATTTGAGTACACTTCTTGTGATCTATGCTTACAGAGGGCTCAAAGTGCCAGTTTGATATTCAAAATATATTGCAAACGACTACCGGGGACCGCTTTAATGACAGTGAGACTTTCGTGATCTTACACTATCTAAAGAATTTAGGTTACAGTTTGCTAAGCATATATATTCAAACTTTCAAAAGAATATATCTGAAAATTTCATTTTTAATATGTACGGTAAAGGGCTGGGAGCGTAAAAAAGACCTTCCTGATCTTTTAATCATCATGACATTTAGCACAGATTAAAAGAGAGGCGAAAGATACATAAGGGACATTCAAACTCATAAGTAGAAAATGAACTGACAACGCCTATGCAAAAACCATAAAAGACCAAAAGACAAACAACAGTATACAAAACACAACAAGTAAACGAATATGTAAATACAGATACCATTGAGAGGAAGTTGTGAAAAACTTTAGGTCCTCATTTTGTACGGAGGGCTCACAATGCCAGTTTGATATTCAAAATATCATATCCGACTAAGTAAGACATGACGTGATATTGCTGACTTTGTAAGTCCGCCATCTTTAGTCAAGTTGTCTCATAGAAATTGCATAGGCCCTTCAATAAACTTTTAAGTTTTCCGTTCATTCGACCCATTTTCAATCTTTACAACTCTTTTCTTTGTCTTCGAACATAATTCATCCTAAAAAAAATTGAGGCAGGCAGTTTAAATTTATTTTAAATTATGCCCGTGATCAATTGCAAACATCGTTCATTTTCTCATCGTCCGCCCGTTGACTCTATTGTAAAATTTGCAACCCTGGTGTACTTATGCATCAATTTTGCTAATTCCTTAAACAAAAGTGATAAATTAACTACATTGTGACGCATGAAACATCTCTAGCGGCCAAGATGTTTTAACAGTTTAAATCGATAGGAAATTTTGTCCCTAATTCATCGGAAAATTTGTTTTTTATTGTCGATGTCGGGATTTTTTAAAATGGCGGCTATGTCAATTATTATGTTTATATTTTAGAATACTAGAAGATGCCCGCGAAATCGCGGTACAATTGGGCAAGTCTTGAAACAGAGAGTGTAAATGGTGTCTGTGTTTACACATAAAAAGGGGGCGGGGTCCGGACGTTGGGTGCCTGTGTTTACACATAAAAAGGGGGGAGGATTAATTCGACACGTTCAACGCCCATCTCATTTTCGGACAGTTGTGAACGTGAGTAAAAAGGGTAGATGTCGTTTAATTTAGCAAAATGATGCACTTACAATACAATACAGGATCCTTATAGGCCTAACTGTCCTATTTTCTATCCTTACTTCTTACTTTCACTTGCATTTCGGTCTCTCCCCTTAGTAGTATAGATATTTTTCATTATATAGATGACGGATTTCTGAAGGTTGCATGTATGATCATGTTTAGTATTATAGCAGCTGTTTCCGATGCAAAAACATAAAACTTTTTACAGTCCATACATCTTATAATATCTGTATTAAAATACACAAAGTTATGACACTACATGAGCTTGACAAATTATAAACAGGTAGATACAAGCGTGATATCTCTTTGTCGTTAATGCCTTTTTTATTTTTTCAAATGGTCAGACCCATTGTCCTTTGATGTGTTTGCTGCATAGAAGACGCCAGGAAAAACATCGTCAATGGCTTTAGTTAAACCGGATTCGTCATCACTGCCTATACGAATGTCTATAGTTTGAATTGTTTCGGATAAGGGAGCCTTGAAATGCGATAGAAAAGTGTGGTATGACAAGAAGGATTCTTCCTAGTGAAGGTGCATTGGACCAACAAATATATATGGGGTGAGAACAAGTTTCTTTTGTTTTATAACCCGTATGATTTTGTACACAAAATTCGTAACGAAAACAGCCCCTAAATGAAAAGTTCTATCAATGCTGAGTATACAATAATAAAAAGAAATTAGAACAAAACACACACATATTTATATAAATTATAATTAAATTCTTAATAGAAATAAAACAGTTGATACTAAATATATATATATATATATATATATATATATATATATATGTATATATAAACAAGTCTAAATTGAAAACAACGTTCAAACCTATGATTGCGTTGCATAAAAACCGCAATTTTTATACGTGTGCATGCAAAACAAATTTCTTGGAAGAGGGGTCTGAATACAGCACAAACAACATTTTCCAAAAGACCATAAAAGTGAAAAAGTATATTTTAACAAAACGCATTTGACTAACAGGTCGAACAAAAAATGTTCTTAAACCCTGCTGACTGCCATTGGCGATTGCCAAATAAACGGATCACCGATGTAATAAATGGATCTTAATTTTAAATTTAATACTAAACAGAAAACAATAAACTTGTATATATATATATATATATATATTTAATATCAACTGTTTTATTTCTATTTTATCACTGAATTCTATTCAACTCCTTCCACGATAGTTATGAAATATTATTATGGTTCTAGCAAAGGAGGGAAAAATGAAGAAGAAAAAGAAAATAAGAAAACAAAAGAAGGAGGAATTATTCATTTACATCCTTATCTATAATTTTAGATTTAACTATATTTTACCCAAACATATCGTTCCAATGTGAGTCAGACAGTTCTCAAGTTTAATTATCTGTAACTATCATTTTGTCAGTCTGAATAAAGTCTGGCGTTTTGATAATATGACACTTAATAAAAAAGGTAAAACATAAGGACCCTTCAACAGTAAACTCATCATAGATACCAGTCTTAAAATGAGAAATATCGACATATCATAAATTTAAATAAATCTATTTGCATTTACTTATTGAAATGCCAGCATTGTTTACCAGTATTTTATTCTAGAAATAATTAATCGATCAGATGCATTTCCACCAATTAGATAAAAGTGTAGTACACTTTATTTCTACTTAAGTGATAACCTTTTGTTAGAGGATTTAATGAATATAACAAATAAAAGGCACAATAAATATACAAAGGATAGGATAAAAAATAGACCGAGCCAAAGTAAAACTCTTACAGACCGAAAGAATAAAGGAAGGTTAAATTATCTTAAATCCATCCATATTATCCATTTAACTGCACAATGGAAAGAAGTTGTAATTTGATACATGTTTTATTTGTCAATTCTTTTGACATTTTATATTTTTTAAAAGTCAATGGTTAACTAAATGTGAAGCAATAAGGTCACTGTTATTATATAAACATTGTTAACATAGTCATATAGTATTAGTCTGTTAAAAATCAATAACGTAATTTGTGCTTTTGATGCTGGTTGAAACCCTATACATTGAAGAAAAAATTCAACATCATCCCTTTTCGGAAACGTTCTTTTTTTGCATATAAACCATATCCTAACCAAAAATATTGTTGATCACAAGATTGCAAACAATAGTGTTGATGTGAGACACTTATCTTTTGTGGTAAGGTTATGGCCCATATTAAACTCAATTAAAACTAATGGTAGAAGTGCCATTCTGTTTCTAACTATATGAATCTTGACATGTTTATCTTTATTTCTGTAAGAAAGGGACACAATTATATCAATGTATTAGTTCATCAATAAAACTCATCTACGACTGAAAGGATTTAATGTTTTTCATTCTATCAATATCATAGGCCCAAAAAAAAAATGCTGCATGTTATACTTGAATGCTATTCAGTTACAACAATATGCTTTACTGCAGACATTGAACCAAAGCTGTCGTCATTTCCACTGAGATCATTATCTATGCATATATATATTGATAAATACATTATTAAGCTGTTAATGAATTAAACCATGACTATGTATGACCATACAATTACTAAATATTATGATCCCACATCCTGTCGATACTTATTCGTTGGTATTGCTCAGGGTCATGTTTTTCTCAGACCGTTAATGACGTATTTTCACTAAGTACGTTGGATATCTACTGATTGATATATTAGTCAGGGAAACACTCAGCAAAGATACCAGGCTTATAATTGGGTCATCAGTTACGGCATAATCAAAGATACCAGGCTTATGATTGAGTCATCAGTTACGGCAGAATCAAAACAGTTGGAAGGCTAGATCCAATACAAAGTGAATAGCAAACAATCAGTAATTCATAATCTACAAAATTGCTTGTATAAAAAAAATACACTAGGCCTAAATCGTTAAAACTAGATTTGAACTTGCTTTCAGTAACTGCTCACAATCTTAAATCTATGTTATTTGATTCTTTGTTATTTAATTTTTGTCGTACCGATCTGATTAGTTTATCGTATATAACTCTTTTATCCAAAGTAAGGATAAGGTTGAACACTCACAAACGTGTTTAACCAAGCACTATTCTTCCGTGTTTGTCCCAAGTGAAGAGTCTATATTCTGTATTTAAACTGGTGTCGTAAGTGTCTATCTGCATATTGGGGTATTGTTTTAAGCATTTTTCAGGCCTTTTGTTTCCTCTTTTTGAATGTTCCACAATTCGTTCATGCTGGGGTCGTTTATAACTTACCATACGGTATGGGGTATTCCCCGTTGTTGATGACGTACGGTGACCTGTAGTTGTGTACATCCTCGTTCTCTGGTCTCTGTTTGATATTTGTTTAGTTGGCTATCACACCACATCTCCTTATTTTTATTTATCTAGGTCAGAATGAACACGTTTAAACAACGTAAAAGACATCTTACTGTAAATGAACGGCCTATAACAATAGAGAATGTCTATACATTATGTGTAAGTAATCGTGTGTAAAGTTATATGTCTCAAATGTTGTCTATTGTCATTAGTATTAACAAACCTTAAAAAAATCTACTTACTGTCTGAACTTTGTTCCATAAAAAAGACAGAAGATACCGTCAGAACAACAGATGACTTTCGAACTCGTCACTTTCCAGTAAATTTCCTGTCACAATGATTATATTATTACGTCACAGTAAGAGACGATTGTTCGATGACGTCGTAAACGACGATTGACCTTGAGTCAATCAGTGTAACTTGTTCACAAAACGCAACTGGAGATTGGTGTACACAAAGTAAAAAAACAAAACAAACAGAGCAAAAATTACCCCCCCCCCCCCCCCCCCCCCACCCCCAAAAAAAACCTGGAGGGATCACATGTGCTCTGAAAACCTAAGATGATTTACGCACTGTCATTCCATTGTTATCGTTTTGTGGTTGAATATCAACATCTTCTGATTTTGTATAGAAGAAATTAACTAATCTTTTTTTGTCATTCAATATATCGCATGAACACGTTACATCATGGCAGAAACAAGAGGTAACACAGTTATATTTTCCCAAAAAATTTTGAAATTTGAACTTTTATTCTAATTTGTTATTATTTTGGTTGTATACGTATTGCATATAAGAAAATGAACAATACAAATGCTGGTGTCCACTGAGTCATCTTTCTTCATAACTTCGATTCTACATCAAGCAGGTTATCGGCATTCCAATGGGAACCAACAGTGCACCTCTCTTGGCCGACCTTTTCTTATTTTCCTATAAGTCGAAGTTCTTTCAGACACCTGTAAAAAACAAGAAGACAAAAGATGCTAGATCATTTAATTTTAATTTCAAGTATATTGATGCTGTTTTTTCCATTGACAATCCAAACGTTTCTGATTGGGTCCCATTAATATATCCTTCTGAACTAGAGATTAAAGAAACTACATATACAGCTTCTTTTCCTTTCTCATTACTACACATTTACCTCTAATTTGACAACAGCGATCATCTAAGTACCAGAATCCATGAGAAACGAGACGATTTCAATTTTGACATGATAACTTTCCCTCACTTCAGCACCAATATACCAGCTTCACCCGCGTATGGATTATACATTTTCAACTCGTACGATATTCAAGAGCTTGTAGCTGCTACTCAGACTTTTTAAAACGCCATCGGTGTCTGAGGAACAAATTGATAAGCCAGGGTTTTGTCAAAGAAAGTCTCGTCTTTTTTCTCACAAAGTTCATGGAAAGTTTCAACACCTAATAAATAAATATTCAGTGTCTTCCTCACATTTAAAACACGGTGGTCTTTCGTTATAGATTTTATGAGCTAAAGTTGTGTATCTTTTTATTTACTTTACTAGTTTCACTTTATATGTCTCCGTGCTACTATGTTACTATTAGTCGTATGGCTTTCAACGTGATAAGGTATTTATGCATCCCGCTTTCGTGTTTTTGTCGTTGTGCGTTCCAGGAGCAGGTATATCCTGCGGTGCGATTCAGACGCAAGTTGTTTCAACAATGTTATTTTCATTTTGTTTACCCTTGTATTTATATTTTAGTTAATTTGTACCTAATCGAGAAAGTTTAAACTGTAAATGGTATGTACCTTCGTCTACAACAACTTTTTTGTTAGTGTCTTTGTTAAATTCATTTTGTTTGTTTTAACTTTTTTAATTAGTTGTGTTGTATGTCTGTGATGTATATTTACACAGTTTTGGCTGCTGGATGATCCCAATTATTGTCAAATTAACTTATTATGTCTGTTTGTATTGCTCACCCGATTTTGTCCAAAAAAAAACAAAACTATAAACAACTGTCATATAAGTGGGAGGTTTAGATAGCAATAAAACCAGGTTGGTTCGAAAATACATAAAATAACACCATAACAAACACAATCTTATGTTCTTGTACGTGTCTACACTTTTTGTGGCGTTGATAAATTCGTGTGACGCACAGTTTATAATTCGTTTGTGGTGTCCTGGTGTGCTGTCGTAGATTCATGGGAGGTGTTCGTTGTTATTATGTGGTTAACATGTTGTAATGTACTATTATATTATTTATTTATGTGTTGCTGTGTTCTGAGTGTTCTTGCATTTATTTGTACTGTATTCCTGTCACGTAATATTGTCATTTTAGCTGTATTTTTAACATTGCCATATAAGCGGGAGGTTTGGCTAGCCATAAAACCAGGTTCAATCCACCATTTTGTCTTAAAATGTCCTGTACAAAGCAGGAATATGGCAGTTGTTACCAAATAGGCCTATTCAATGTATGTTGACGTTTGTTTTGTTGCAGTTCAGTGTTTCTGTTGTTCCGTTGTTTTCCTCTTATAGTTAATGCGTGTCCCTCGGTTTTGGTTTGTGACCCGGATTTGTTTTCGCTTAATCGATTTATGACTATTGAACAGCGGTATACTACTGTTGCTTTTATTTAACCCGCCATTTTCTTTAGAAAATGCCTGTTCCATGTAAGGAATAAAACAGTTGTTTTCCATTCGTTTCGTTGATTGATAAAGTCTAACGTTTGATTTTGTCAGGGTTTTTTTCCTATCCTTTTTTTTTTCTTAATTAGAAATAAGAAAGGAGTCACTTTGATAAAAACAAAATAATAATTTCAATGATATTTATTTTCTCTACTTATAAATTAAGTTATGTTCTTTGCTCAATTGCCTGCAGAATATTTTACCTTAATATATTTTCTTTTAAAATCTTCATGTTTGCTGTCTCTCAGTGGGCCTCTGAATTCAAGAAAGAATAATTGAAAATATTGAATTCAGATCTATTCTCTGTTCTCACGTCCGTAAAAAAAGCTCGATCCATTTGTCCCATTTTACATTAATTTAACAAGGAAATATGATAGTTGTATGAAACCAGTATGAAGATATTATGACAGCTAAATAACTGACTTAATTGATTGGTGATTGCATTACAACTAAAAAACATAATTGGTTTGTTGGTAAACTATCTAGATGTTAAAATGCAATTTGTGTCTGCTCGTGTTCTAAAGTTACCTCCGTAAACTGAACCTATTGTTGTCCAATTTACGTTCAAAAGTATAATAAGCAAATCTGATAGTTATATAAATACATAGCTAAATTACAACCACCTAATTGTTCATAGTACAATTTGTCTCGCCTATCAATAAACAGATCCAATTAATGTACAAAAGAAATGAAGAAGTTACACAAGGACACACACCACAATTGATAAATTAGGCGCTAGAAAAACATATTCAGAAAAAGTTTCATACTAAAATTCAGACACAATGACTTAACCGACTTAACTTAATGGAAAAGCAAGTCACTTTTGTCACGAGCACTTTGTTCTACTGATCTAGGGTGTGACTGTGAATGTAATACTATCAATTGTATCCCTAGAGTATCTCTATATTAAGATACATAGCGTACTAACTAAATTCAATAAAAAAAGTACAGTGGACATTTTTTCATTTATCTTTTTTTGCTTTTAACATACATTCAAGGGAGACGAGTTTTAATCAATGTGTATATTGGCTGAACAAGAGAAATAAAATTTCATGAAAACAATTTAAAATACAAATTCAACTTATTTTGCATCTCGACGCCATTTAAAATTTGTTCTTCATATACCATTGAATCATCTTTAAATGCTGTTTCATGTACTAGAGTGAATATTCACTAGGCTTATAAAGTTTTTGGGTAGTTTTTATAAGTAAGACATTTCATACTTAACAAATGGTACACTTAGGAACTGATGGTCAACTTGCAATGATATCGATCTAGAGGTATATATACCAAAACATACGATAAAATTTCTGTACGCCTGACACATTTTTAAATACTCGATATCAGATACGCCCGAGAACAAATGTTTGGAATGAAAACATATAGGAAAGAAGTATTGAGTATGAAACCAAAAGGCCATAACAGAACAGCCCATACCATCTAAGATACAAATTTTAGTTTCAGGGTTAGAAAATTATATATGACAGATGGTTTACGAATCTGGTGATGTGTTAAGATTAGATAAGAGTCAATTACCAATCCATTACTGCGCGATACCTCGTTACTCCTTTTGACAACTTTAGGAAAAGTCGTAGGATTCATATTTCTATACTCAAGTAATGTCACAATGTCATAAACAATGTTCAATATTTGATACTGACTTGTGAAAACGATATATTGTCCTCATTTTGCAATGGATTTGATTAAAGATAGACGTAATGTTCATTAGTTTTAATATTAGATGTACACAAAATTTGTGATTGATGTAGAGGTAATCCCGTAACAGTGGGGACAACCGTAATACTTATGTTGTTAATAATACTGAAACATTTACCTTGAACGTATTTGTCATCGGCTATCGATAAAAATGATTTTGCGTTTACCCAGTCTGTCAGAGGCCTTCCAGTGGGGATTTAAATTATCACTTGTTACACATTTTGATACATAAAATGAAATTCTTTTCACAAAACTTAAGAGGAATTTGTTATATTCTTTATATCAGCACATACAACAGTTTCATTTTAGAGAATAATAAATGTTCAGAGCTAATGTCATTAAATAATCGAAAACACATTTACACATTTCGATTTTCATTGTAAAAAACTTTAAGTTGATGGGGTTAATTCACAAAATACCTAAAAGGGAAAAAAATACTCCCACGTTGTGATTATTTAAGAGTAACCTACCATTTATTCAATGCATAGGATTTGTTTGTGAAAAGAGTACTTACAAAACTTTTTTTCTTGTAACGTATTCTATTGCTGAAGAATGAATGTTGCCGTTTTTTTAATGTTTTTGTCGTTTGTTTGTGTCTCATTGGCGTAAATGACGCAACCTGATCCCCTTTTCTTCATATTTAAAAACATACCAGATGACATCAATACCCAATTCATGACACAAAATAACTGAGTAAAACTAACAACAGAAGAAAGAAAAGAAAAAGCGCTTTCATGGTTGTACTTAATCTCGAAGTCAGAATGTGGTTGTAACTTTTTCCGCTGCGAGCAAATTTTGTCCGCATTTTAAAAATTAATTTCCTTTCTCTAGATGTGGAAATCCTGTTGGTAGTTTATATTTCTTGTATTGTTTAATGACAAATATAGTCGAGATAGACACAAAAAAAAAGGGGGAGGGGTAACATCTTAAACTAGATTAACACCACTACATATTGTGCCAGTACTAAGTCGTCGGGCGGGGAGTGTGTGTGTGTGGGGGGGGGGGGGGGGGGGATGTTGCATGTTACATATATTATATACACATTTTTATTGCGATCTTAAAGTGGACGCAGTTGATATATAAACTGCCGTCCATTATTGTGTGTGTGTGTGGTGTAAGTTTGGCCGATTAAAAAAAAATGATTTAAAAAAAATTACTTCGTTTCAGAAAACGAGTAAAAAAAAAAATAATTGATTTACATTCAATATTAGTTACGAAAAAAAAAATACGACACTGAGATTGAAAAAGTAATGTTCATGTATGTGCACATTCAGAAAAGGAAGAATAGTCGGTGCATAATCATGACTACGTTTCTGGTATTAAGGGTTTTTCACAGGTATAGTAGTTAGCAGGAAAGTTCCAGTTTTCTATGTACACCAAACTATACATTTTAAATATTTCGTGGGGTAAATGTAAATTTCATAAGGCTTGGTCCAAATAGCATTTTAATGTCCAATATCTTGCAAGTACGAAAAAGATCGTCCGAAAGTATATTTTGCCTATGTTTTGTAATTGCACAACTATTGAAAGTTGATCATGCATTCGTTCTAAAATAAAATTTTAGACAAGATAAAAGTTAAAAGATACTAAGTGAAAAAATTAGACAACCGCAATGGTTAAATTGCTTTGACGGCCGAAAAAGATAATAGCCAACACATACATTGTAGCTTTTAAAGCTAGATAAATTCATTCTTATGTTTAAATATCAAAATAATTGTTTATCAAAACATAACAAAAACGCCAGTAAAGAAAGTTTAAGTATTCAATATTAATCAAAACACAAGGGTTTTTCCTGTATTAGTTTTTCGTATTTTTCATTTAGGCATTGAGAACCTTTGGCGACCCAACAGTTTAAATGTCTATAATAAGTACGACGTGATAAGTGGGCGTTATAGACGAACATTTACCTAATCTGACCCAGTCAAGTGATGACCTGAGCGCGCCAAGAAACGGTCTCGTCCACACTGTTATGAAAACGATAATATTTTGTTTTTCATTTCGATATTACAATTTACGAAGAAGTCAAAATTTTACAGACATCAATATTACACAAACCACAACAAAACCAAACTTTCTCGGTTCTCACTTACAGAAAGTGTAAATAGTGCCTTTAGATATTTAAAAATAAAATTTAACTTGATAAATTCATATAGTTTTTTTGTTAAATAATGTAAACAATCAAATAAAGTGACACGCAAATGTGTTAAAAATCTAAACAAATATTATTCGTTGCATTATTTCTTGGATAATTTGAAAACCCAAAAGCAATGTATTATATATTCCTTATATTATTCTTATATAATTTAAAAGGCATAACAATGTTGTGATGGCGTCTAAGGATTTTTTTTACAAAAAAAAAGATTAATTGTACATGTTCAGTGTTATTAAAAATTGCCTTAAATAATTTTTTTTTTTTATATTTAAATGTTTTTATATATGAATATTCTTGAGTTATTTTATACAATATAGACTTGTCTTTGGAATTTTGCATGTCTATCGGAAATATCTCTCTTTACAGGAGTCTGAACATTCTTAAACTGGTAATTGAAAGCATTGGTTATTTTAAAAAACACAGATAAAAGTTGATGTAAAACAGTTCTGTTAATTGGTGTCGAAGTTTTAGAACTTTTGTACTTTACAATAGTATAGTTGTTGGTGGTTTTTATCATGTTGAGGGCTTGGTCCGTATACGTAAATCCACTCAAGTTACGATTTCCTTAGTAAACACTTAAGGTAGAGAAACAGACACTCCTCCATAATTACGTAATTGATATGCAAAAACATCTGCAAGTAATTATTTCCGTCGTAAAATCTTTATTGATTTAAGTCCCGGCCAACAATCTTAAGAAATATGCATTAAACTCCGTCAACTATGAAAAATAAACAAGATTAACCGTTGGTATAGGGATATTATGAATTAAGAAAATTATAGATAGCAATAGTCAAGGATATGCGGTTTCGACGAAAACGGAATGATAAGCTACCGTTTTATCAATAAATGTTTATTCATTAAAAATCTATTTGTATATTTTTAAATATTCACGACGATTTGAAACTTAATAAAAACATCACGAATAAACATCAATATCAGAGATAACAGGAATACATATAGTTACATACTTTTACATTACCCTCTAGTCTCATACTTTCTACTGTCATTGATTGTTTAACGCCATTTTAAGCGCGTTTGGCTATATCGTGGCTGTCTTTTTTTTAATTAGTGGATGCGACCGGAGTGCCCAAAGAGAGCTACACCCCTGTGGCAGAAAAACTGACCACCCTTGAAAATTAATTATTTAAGATTGGAGTCGAACGCATCCGCCCCGTGCTAACAGCCTTAGTGTTGACAAGTTAATAGTCACTGATACAGTAGATTAACTACTTAGACCACTTGGCCGTCGAGGTCACACTTGCTACTGTATAATGCAAAAAAGTGTTCACTACTCAAAACGCATGAGATTCAGGATAGTGTTGTTTTATACTTTTGTTCATGTATGCTTATATAAATAAGCTTGAACGTTAGTTTTTTCCCCAGTAAAATATGATGTAGATATAAGAGTTTTAGTAGCAGAGATGTAATGAGAATCATTCTGGGTGGCTTTTTATACAATTTTTTTCTTTAGAAGTAGGACGACCAAATTACCCTGAATTCGTTTCACTACCTGGGACAAAACAAAAAAGTTTTTAAGACATAAAAGAATATTTTGAACACAAAATTGATTGAAAATGAATTTTGTTCCTTTTATGTTAATGAAAACCATATGCTTTTATATTATTTAGTTGTTCGTCCCAAGACTAAAACTCCCTGCACTTCAATATAAACGTCAAAGAAATATGAATGGTTTGGGCCTTGGTTGATAAAGACGACTAATTTTGGAACTTTTGAAGTTCAAACTTTACTAATACATGTCATTCTTAAAACGAAACCGCCAACGATAAAAATTTTGATTGCTTTTAACAAAATTGCTAGTGGATCATTTTGAAATATCATTTAGCAGTCCATACATAATATTGGTGTCCTTCTACTTTTATATATCTTGACAATATCTCCCCATGGCATTTTATGTATATTTATGTGTGAAATATGTTTGTTTGTTCCTTCTTGATCCTTTCATATCCACTGAGGCTACAGTACAGGAATATTATGCCTGTGAGCCATGTTTTTCTCATTTAATAATTTATTATTGATGCGCAATGATTAGAAACACGGTATTGGCAGTATTTGGCCACAGCTTTATTATAAAATTATAAACACATATAACTAGGTAAACAGTTAAGATATATATATGTAAAGTAAATAGATATTTGGATGAACGTAGTCACCTTTCATATTGGCAAACTACGACACGATAACTAGATAACTAAATAGATAAATAATTAAGATATATATATAGTAAATAGATAATTAATTAAACGTAGTCACCTTTCATATTGGCAGACTACAAAAAGATAACTAGATAACTAATTATTTACAATAAATGAAGCATCCAATTAAATGAATCCTGGGAAACAGAGATTCGTAAATTTTTGTGTGGTGGTCCTGGGATACAGAGACCCACAATATCAAATGTTTTGGATGCTAAATGAAATATGACGCCAAATGACGCATATTTAAAGGAAACGCAGCGAAATGTGCCCATAACTAAATATCACTACGGAATGTTCATGTAAACCGGCACGTACAAAAATTGTTCTTACATGATACATGTACGAACGAAGTCACAAATTACTGTAGATATAAATGTCTAAAGAATAAATAGTCTTAAAACACAACACACGTTGAGATGGCATAGCTATACTAGCAAACAACGGACAAGTACACTGTAGATAATAATCTGATGTTCCACATATACTGCTTAGTTGACGGTTCATCCGAACTGTTGTACAAGAATCATCCTGAAAAATATAGTAAAGACACAGCAAAAATATGTTCATGATATATTATGCTAGGTAGTATAAGACATAGTGGTGGGTGGGTGGGTCTTTAAATCACCAAATAATATTCCGTCTGTTTCTTTCAAATGTCGAAATGAAAAGATCGCGTGCGCAGTCATATTGCGCATTGACAAACATACATCTGATAGCCTACATCTAATAGAGATGAAACAGCTAATAACACAAGTAATCTATGCTTACACTAATAACCGAATTTATGCTGAATCATAAATTCTATTATTATTGATGCGCAATGATTAGAAACACGGTATTGGCAGTATTTGGCCACAGCTTTATTATAAAATTATAAACACATATAACTAGGTAAACAGTTAAGATATATATATGTAAAGTAAATAGATATTTGGATGAACGTAGTCACCTTTCATATTGGCAAACTACGACACGATAACTAGATAACTAAATAGATAAATAATTAAGATATATATATAGTAAATAGATAATTAATTAAACGTAGTCACCTTTCATATTGGCAGACTACAAAAAGATAACTAGATAGATAGATAGATAACTAGATAACTAATTATTTACAATAAATGAAGCATCCAATTAAATGAATCCTGGGAAACAGAGATTCGTAAATTTTTGTGTGGTGGTCCTGGGATACAGAGACCCACAATATCAAATGTTTTGGATGCTAAATGAAATATGACGCCAAATGACGCATATTTAAAGGAAACGCAGCGAAATGTGCCAAATTGACCAAGACAGTCATAAATGACTGTCGGGTCAACCGCCATAAAAGCGGATAGAGCTGCGTAGAAGCTGTGAGCCAAATACAATATAAAGGACTCATATATTTAAACCCTAACGATAACTGAATTCTAATGAATATCATGCAATTTCTTAATACACATTGTGGAAAGTATGTGGTGTGTAGACAAGAAAGGCTTCTACCGCGCCTTGAAATGTGGTAAGCAAAATGTATTACCAATATGAGTCAAATGTTCACCATCTTGGCATTTAAATATGGAATTGGGAGATACATCTGAGTATCGTATGTATTGATTGCAATATCCCCCTTGACGAATGATCAAACTAGCCAGCCAGCTGATTATCCTCTTTCTGGTTCTAATCATTGTTTCTGTTACTACGGAATAATGTCATGTTTATTTGGCAAACTTAAGACCACAACAATCTGATATTCAGTAAAAGAACAGAAACTATATTCACAGTATTTTCCCACATCTTATATGTTTTTTCCCACATCTTATATGTTATACTCCTGTCGTATTGTCAATTCAATCAATTCCGCGTATCTACATATGTGTAAAATTAGAGATATTGAAAACTGAATTCCAGTTTAATCTTGTACAAGATGAATGCCACCTGGTATATTCCAAACTTGAATAAATTCGTTTTCTACAAAGGTGGAAACCAAACTCTAATGATTACTGGCGAAACTGCTAATCTTACATAACGGTTAGTATTACTAAAGTAATTGCAAGTTCTAAATATAAAATTAGAAAAAATTCAAACAGTTATACCCATTGTTGTATTTGAATATTTGAACGAAATGACATAGACTTCCATGAACACATTGTCTGAGGTTTAGAATCAGGTCAACCATTTGTGGCAGCTCTGTAGCAGCGCCTTTCCTGAAGAAACGAGAACTTTGTATCCCTTGACTTAATCCGAAAATATTCAGTGACTGTTTTAGGACTCCTAAACTGATATTTAGAGAAAGGAGTTCTATCAAAACAAGCATTCTGAAAGTAATGCATTGCAATACATAGCCACTACCGGTTAATAATTCATTGTACTGGAACAAAATATTAACTTGATCTATAACTTGTCATGGTGTAAACTATAGAACAAATATCAAGTCAATATATTCAAGCATGACGAGAAAAAAAAAATGTGGAAAACTGATTATTAAGTAAATTTTTATTAAGTCCAGGGACCATTACTCTGCACAAAATCACCAAACCGGAACAAAACTCGAAACTTGAGCAATTACTTGTCATGATAAAACTATATACCAATTATTAAAGCTATATCTACAAGCATGACAACAACAAAAAATTGAGGAAAACTGATAATGTGTGTGAATTTATAGAGTATTAAGTCCAAGGACCAAAACTCAGCACAAAAATCAGCAGACTGGAACAAAATATGAACTTGATATGTAACTTACCATGATAAAACTATGTACAAATTATCAAATCAATATCTTCAAGCAATAACAAAAAAAAATAATTGCGGAAAACTGATTATTTGGGGGAATTTTCTTAGTCCAAGGACCATAACTTTGAACAAAATCATTAGGCTGGAATACAATTCGAACTTGATCTGTAACTTGTCATGATAAAACTATATACCAATTATCAAATCGATATCTTCAAGTAAGACGAACAAATATGCGGAAAACTGATTATTTGAGTGCATTTTCTCAGTCCAAGGACCATAACTTTGCACAGAATCATCATACTGGAACGCAATTCGAACTTGGTCTGTAACTTGTCACGATAAAACTATATACCAATTATCAAATCAACGTCTTCAAGTATGACGAAAAAATGTGCGGAAAACTAATTATTTGTGTGTATTTGACCACAGCTCTGCACAAAATCATCAGACCGGAACAACATTCATACTTGGTCAGTAACTTGTCATGATAAAACAATACACCAAATATCAAACCGATATCTTCAAGCACGAAAACAATAAAATGCTCCGCTGGGGCGCAGCTTGATACGACCGCAGAGGTCAAACCCTGAACAGTTGGGGCAAGTATGGACACAACATTCAAGCTTGATACAGCACTGAATTTGGATTGTAATTAAATATTTGACACAGCATAGGTTTCTGACACAGAATGAAAGTGGTCTAAGAACTTATAATTTTTTAATTTACCTATTCATACATGTGATGGACTGTGAAACTCAGATCAGGAGATTGGGAAATTTTGGTCAGGAGATTGGGACTCAGATCAGGAGGTTTTTAATCGACATAAATTTTGTCGTAAATGTAACCGTTTGCTGTAAAATGGTCTTTTAAAGTGTGTTTTCTTCAACTTTCCATCCAATTTATTATGTTTATAGTACCCTTGTACTTATAAAGTTTCTCCATCTTTATATTTTACATGTTCAATCTAACATTTTTTTTTTTCAGTATGTTCTTTAATTTTTTACTTCATATTCTATAAAACATTTATTGCAACCAGAACATTTGTTTAACTATCTGCAATTAGCTTTTGTTTGCATACTCAGAAAATCATTCTAACTGTAAAACAAGGGTCATAGTTATTATATAAATTTCAATTTAAGCCTTGAAAGGAAGTATAGAATCCTCAAATAATTTTCAAATTATTATTTTTTTATTTGTCCTAAGACATTTAAAATCATTTATTTACCATCCTTTTATGATTATTTGTTCAATTTATATTTTATTTATATTCTTTTAAAAGTTTTCATTATTAAAAGGAAAGTAACTTAAAACAGGATAAATCAAGGGAAGTAACCCAATAAATACACAGTTTTTGTTACACAACGGCAGTTAGCCTGAGGTAAAAAATCATTGATTACCAGTATGTTTGACACCCAAGCTGACAAGTGAAGCCATATAATTATGCATGTTAATTGATTTACAGGTAAAATATAACTTCAGGTAATGTGAGTTACACCAGATGCCTGAGATGATATGTTGGGCAGAAATTTTTCATTCATGAAAAATTTCATACACGGGATTATAATTTTCCTCTTCAACCGGAGGTCGGGAGGAGACTCCTGAAAACAGGATTATTGTACTCCTGTCGGGAGGTTCACATATATGCTATTCAAACCATATCATTATTATTTGCTTTTATATATAAATCAGAAATAACCAATTTAAAATGGAAAATTTTAAAGAAAAAAACGGGAAAAAAAAATCCCCCCCCCCCCAAATTTTTTGAACCCCCTTATGATTCATCGCCCCCACACTCAATCCCAGCTTTCCCTTTGTGGTATGGTACCTTGCAGTACAATTTTAGAGAGATCCATTCACTTGAACACAAGTTATTGTCTGGAAATTAGAAAAATGCTTGTTTTTTTGTCCCTTTTTGGCCCCTATATCCTAAACGTTTAGGGCAATTACCCCCAAACTCCAACCCAGCTTTCCCTTTGTGATATGGAACCTTGCAGTACAATTTCATAAAGATCCATACACTTACAAACAAGTTATTGTCCTGAAACTAGAAAAATGCGTTTTTTGCCCCTTTTTGGCCCCTAATTCCCAAAATTTGGAGGAAATTACCCCCAAAAATCAATCCCAGTATTCCCTTTGGTGATATGGAACCTTGTGATACAATGTCAGAGAGATCCATACACTTACACACAAGTTATTGTCATGAAACTAGAAAAATGCTTGTTTTTTGCCCCTTTTTGGCCCCTAATTCCTAAAATTTGGAGGCAATTACCCCCAAAATCAATCCCAGCATTCCCTTTGTGATATGGAACCTTGTGGTACAATGTCAGAGAGATCCATATACTTACACACAAGTTATGTCTGGAAGTTACAAAAATGCTTATTTTTGGCCCCTTTTTGGCCCCTAATTCCTTAACTGTAAGTACCATAACCCCCAAAATCAATCCCCACCTTCCTTTTGTGGTATTGAACCTTATGGTAAAATTTCATTGAGATCCATTCACTTAAACTAAAGTTAGAGTGCGAAAACTAATGTGTATTCGGACGACGACGCCGGACGACGACGACGACGACGACGCCGGACGACGACGACAACGACGACGACGACGACGCCAACGTCATACCAATATACGACCACAAAAATTTTTTTGCGGTCGTATAAAAATGTAGAAGACTGATTTGCCGGATTGACATGTGGACAGACAGACAGACGAACATAGTGAGAACCTTAAGTCCCCTTAAACTCAATCGGTAGGGGACTTATAACAAAGCAATTAACCAGCGACAGGTCTAAACTTGTAAATAGTAAGCTATTTCGTTTAAGCAAAAAATAGGATAAGCATATCTAGGCCGCTCATCAATAACGTGTGTGGTTCCTTCGAAGCACTGGTCAGTCTTAGATAAAATTAAATCGAGTTCAATAATATATATATTTTTCTTGATATCTGGCGAGATGACAATATTATTTGTAATTTAGTTCATTTGTTAGAATAATTTTTTTTTTTTTTATTAGTATTAATCATTAGCGTAGAGATCGTTTGTACACTATTTTCGATTGCAAGTTACTTTTACAAACTTGATCACCAAAAGTTTTAATCTTTGAAAAGATTATCGTCTGCAAATCGTTGACATGAACTTACAATCTCAGAGAGTTAACGGTTTCCTTACATTTACTATATACCATTTCTAAGGTCAAGAAAAGTTCAAATCGTAATCGGCATCGCAGCTTGTAGATACATTACGTTAGGAATTTATTATCTCAAATTGTAACGTATCTAAATAGAAAGATTTTGTATTCGAAAGAGAAACATCGAAATGTGTGTTAAATAATGTGAACAGTTGTACAAGGACTATCAAGTATATATTGTAAACATTAAACGTAGATAACATAATATTCGTTTTAATGACAGCCAAATCGATTGAGGATATAATAATACTGCTATATTAACATAGTTGTTGAATGCCTAGTCCCTAACCGTTGAACTTTATATCTAGCTTAATTCCACTGCAAAAGTATCTCAGCAACAATATATTTATACTCAAGTTCAATTTCTTTATTTGTTATTTTTGTATGAGGCAAAACTGGTTTAATAACAAGTTTTCCCTGTTCATATGACACTTTTTGCTGATCATTATCAATTATAGAGTTGTTCCTAAGTAGAAAAAAGATGACATACTCGCCCGTTTGATTTTTTGATTTTATTTTAAGTACTGACTAACATCTTAATCAAGACTAGGAGAGTAACTAGTTGTTTGCGTGAGATTTGAATGATCTTTACCGATTGCATTACCTGGTCGATTTACTTCATCAAAAGAACAACTATCATCCTGAAGTTGGGGGATCATTAGATGCTGGTACTGAACCTGGTTAAAGTTGTGTTTCCTCTTGTCTAGATGCAGCTCCTAATGTTGCAGTGGCTTTCCATCATTTTGATGACCTTCGTGTATTCATCTTAGTGCCAAACAACTATAAGATTAAATTGAACAACCAAAACAGAATATAAATAAAGAATTTGTCAATTAGCGAACTTTAAAAGTTCATTGACGCCTATAACCAACCAGTTTAACATTCATCTGTCAGGAATGAAATATTTGTGTTTACGTGAAGTGATACCGTTGCACAAATGTCGGTCAGCTTCCGACAATAAATTATTCTGGGTTACACGAGCGAGGAGGCTGATTAAACAATCTGTACCGAATGACGATGCTGTTAAAAATAGCGCAAGTGAGGTGATATATGCTAATTTATATTATAAAATCGGTCAAAGTAATTAAACGGACACAGTGGTAATTTAACAGAATACTAGACGATATTTAAAACACATGTACTATATATAACTATCTATAATGATTATAATAATTAACATCTAGAATGATGATAATAACATCTAGAAATGATGATAAAAAACATTTATAATGATAGTAATAACCTGAGGTAGATAATAAGACAGCTAACAAATTGTTGCGATTGCATATATAATGATGCTTACAGTTAAGGTTATGGTGATGCATACATGAAGAGATAAAAAATAATTATGTTGAACATGCGTAACCTTCAATTAGCATTAAGCTGTGACCGCCGGAGTGAAATGTGCAGATCGGTGTCAAGCGTTGAATTGAAATGGAATAAAACGTGTATATCTCTATGTAACAGTACATAAAAAAAAATTAATAGCTCAATTCTTATACATAAACACCGATCGTTACCTCCGGATAGTAAAAGTATTATAACATGTAAAAATAAGCAAAATAAGCAATAAATTGAAATTAATTTGTTATAAAACACTGATATTCTATTAAATATCCCACAATTGTTGCGGGAGACTAACTCTAATTATACCACCTGAGTTCCAATTGTAGAAAAGTGGTACCAAAACCTGCACAATGTGGATCCTATATCTTTTTAATCACCAAAATAATTTTCTTTAAATCTTTAAATCACCAAATAATATTCCGTCTGTTTCTTTCAAATGTCGAAATGAAAAGATCGCGTGCGCAGTCATATTGCGCATTGACAAACATACATCTGATAGCCTACATTTAATAGAGATGAAACAGCTAATAACACAAGTAATCTATGCTTACACTAATAACCGAATTTATGCTGAATCATAAATTATATTATTAAAACAATCTTTTCTCTACTGCTCAAATTAGGAATTCGTTTGAGACGTTTTACAGTTTTAAGAATGTTCAAATCCAAATACACCAACCTTGAATGTATCCCCAGTTCGAAATTAAGGTTAAATTGATTAGTCTATGTAAACAATCAAACATACGTAATATTACCTTCGTGCAGACGTCAGTAATTGTATGCATACATCTTGAAAGTTTACTTAACTAAGAAATTTTATAGTGAGCGACATCTTAGTTAAAGGAACACTGAAGTTAAGGTGTTTTAGGCATATGTATTTTGTGAGATTTAAACAACCAAGTTCAAATCAAACTTTACAAATTTTACTAATAAATAAGTTGGTACGAGTAATGTTTATAAAAAGAGAGTGGATAACACTTGTTTTAAAAAATTAAGGCCACAAAGTAAGACGACATTCCATCATATAATTACATTATCAAATTATACTTTGTGATAAATTTTATACCAGATTTAAAACAACGTTGTCCTTTTTGTTTGTATTGTTATTTACTTGAAAGACAAACACGACAGAATCGAATCGATTTGTGTTATGCAATGAATAATAATTTATTTTTCTGTTAAAGATAACATTTTTTTATATCTTATGGACGCTATAACAAACTTACTGTTATAAATAGAATATTGAACAATAGTTTGCTTTATGAATCAAATCATCCCATTGAGATATCTTATTTTTACAATACTTGAAGTTTGGAATACTTAGAATTGGTACCGTAAATGTCATAATGCACAGATAACGTTCATTGAAATTTGAAACGTCACTACAGGCACGGGCATAGCGAACGAGTTTGTTTAGATTCATAACATTTACATTAGATATTAGATTCACACAATAGAGCGTATGCCCGATTTGGTGTATTTATGACATCATGATAATTATTATGATTGATGCAAAATGAAAGCTTTGAATACATTTAGAAGAGAGTCTTTCCAAAAACCTAATTTCATTATAAAGCATGCTAAATGTAGAATATCCATTACATTCAATAGCGTCATGGTGTGATTATGAATATTTCTGTTATGACAACAATTGGAATAAAAAATCGTTATAATTATGCTAAAAGTTGTTTTTTTCGAGAGACTCTTCTTACGGTCTTGTTGTAAGTCACTAAATACTTTCTTTCAATCATAGATTTTATCTGTTTCGGAATGATCAGTTTTTCGATAGATTTGATATACGTAGACAGTAAAGTTTTCTTATTCACCGATAGTTTCATAGTATTAATCTCAATTACCTTGTTTTGTCTAAGTACTATCATACTTGTTTATTAAATTTAAAACTTTAATTGTGAGTACACTAATTTCTTTTACAGACGTAAACTTTATCTATTATTATGAATAGTTTTACAACAAACATATGATGATATTGAGTTATTTCCAGTCGCTTTTGTACGTTTATAATAGTTGTATATCAAGATACGGCACAAAAAATGACTGTTATTAGAATAAAATTTCAAACTCAATATCTTTTCCTGTCGTCTCTAAAGCTAATTCATGAGTCATATCACCGTTTATATTACGATTGTGCATGTACACACTATACGGACTTCATAAACAGTGATCTGCTCCTTGCACAAACACTGTTGCAATAGAGTTATGAGGAAGAACGACTGAAATCGACACAACATAAGTTTTACAGTCACCATCACGCATTAGTTGACCGATAAGATGTGTCGGTATTTCATCTTACCTGCGACATGCAGGTGATGCATCCAGGGTGACAGATGCTTGCCCTATTGAAGCACCCGGTCTCTCTCCTTTTGTAGTTCATGTGATTCCATCAGTTTTTGTTTTTTCCCTTGATTTCTCCATCTATTTTAGCGATTTGAAAATCGGTAAACTGTGTCGCCTTAATTTCGGAACAGACAAATGATGTTTTTTTTCCAGATAAAATATTTTGAAGGCAACATTACATAGATGGAAAACTAACTTTAACAGATATACATGAACCGTTTAATTTCAGATTAACTCTCGCTCTTAGTAAAATAAAATCTCTTTATTTGCAAAAGATTATTTTTACACCAAGCAAGGAGGACATGTTCTGTATGTAAAATATCTTGTTATGGGTGAAGATAGAAAAACAAGATGCTTTGATAAGTTTAGCTGAGGCTAAAGACGTGTTACTTTAGACAAAATACACGAAATCCGCCATACATATGAAAAGAAAAAAATGCTATTCCTTACTACAAGTTCACTGCAAGATATGACACAATTTAACTAAGGAATAAACTGTTTAAGAAAATGTTCGATATATGTTTCTGACACAGGAAACAAACAACATAATAAAACTAGAAAAGACATCTATAGTTTCACATTGGGACATTAAAACTACATGCATGTGTCTACTCAACCTGTTTAAAACTCTACATATCTTCACTTACAGACAATGTTGGAGTGAATTTAGAAGGAGTTCAAAAAGCTCTATAAAATTTAGATACGCAATTGTTTTGAAGATGGCTAGACATCTAAAGGTCAACATACGGTCTTCAATAATATACAGGTGACTATACAGTATTTCAAGTTCTGTATCATCCCGAGGTAAGGAATGGATTACCAGAGAATATCATTGAACTTCATTAATACAATATAACTCAAATGACAGAAACATCATAATATGAATTATGATAACCGCTGACTTGTGACATGAACCTGAACATGTGGCGAGGTTAAACTTGTTTTTTATGTAGCAAAATCTGTAACTCATTCCAAAGCACACGAGATCATCCTGACCTTTTTGTGAGTTTATGTTGCTCAGTTTTTAGATTTCTATGCAGTGCTTTGCAGACTGGTGTTTGTCTTTTCATTTTTTGTTTGTTTTTGTTTTATTGGTCTCCCTTCGACTTATGACATTTGATTTTCCTTTCTGCCTCTTTTTTCACTGAAGACAGTGAAATTTGAGTCTGTTTCAGAAAAAAACCCACTAAAATGAATATCAAAAACATAGATTTTGATATAACTATAGGCAACCTAACATCACACTCTCTTCAACATTTGCTCCAGCGAGATTTACAATACATAATTATTCAAAATACAGTTAATGCATTCTATACCTTAAAGTAGAAAAACCTTAGTGTTACGAATAAATCAACACTTTATATACAGTAAGTTTATAAAAATTGAAAACATCAATGATAATTCATGTCAATATAAAAGTGCTGACTACTGGGCTTGTAATACCCTCGGGGACGAAACTTCAACCACCAGTGACATCGACCGAGTGGTTGTAAAAAAATATCAGGCTTATATTTTTGTTCACCAGACGCGCGCTTCGTCTTCATTAGATCATCAGTGGCGCTCGGATTAAAACAGCTGGAAGACCAAATCAATTACAAGAAAAGTAAATAACAAAAGTTACGAAGTTGTAGAGATTTTGAAAAACAAAATGTCAAGCAGTTATGCCAAATTCGGCTAAAACAATTTATATCTTGGGGTAGAAAAAAACTTCAGTAAAATAAGTGATGCCTAAGACTGATTAGGCAAATAGACGCGTTACGAAAAATGTAAGAGAGGTCTTGTAACCAACGATTGCTTTCCACGCAGGGTTTATTTAGGATAAACACTCAGTTAAATGAATTTCTTCGATATATTATACATTGGAGAAAACCCTCATGGTTCATAAAAGCGTAAACATAGACCACCGATTTAGGGACAATTGACTCTTATTTCTTGACTAGGTTCGCTGGAAATGAAAGAATGAAAAGCTCTAATGAAATGCATAAAAACAAAATAGGACGCATTAGAAACGCCAAATTTGATTACGATTAACATGGACAAAAGGAATTGCAAAAGTAAATGTTTAAATATGAAAAATTCTGGGCAAAATGAAAAAAGACTAAGACATAGGGAGTTTATAGGTGCTTGTAACTATAATAGAAGATGATGGCGTAACTGCAAATTTAATATCAATGTTTTAATAAGAAGTTTCTGTATTACCACGTGATATAGGAAATCTTAAATTTAAGCAATTTTGAATTTCAAGTTCACTGAAATAGACATGCAACAGTATATTAATCATTAATAGTTTGGTATAAATCCTTCTTTAAAAACACAATTCTTATCTTATATCTTCTTTTTTTTAAACAGCAATGCTTTTGCAATAGCATGCGCTATATAAAAAGTTTGTCGAAAATACATTTACTGCTCTTTGTAGTTACGATGATGTTGTGTACCAATTATTTATCATTAATTTTAAAATATTATTTCAAATACAAGGCCTTAGTTGTCTATTGATGTTAAAATCCAATGGATTTGTTTGGAATATACAATATCACATGAATTCTAAACGGATCAAGTCCGGGTTCATACATGAATACGTTATCTGCAATTTGAATCAAGGCTCAGCCCGGATGTCACGATTGGAAATGAGACACAGTCGGTAAATTTACATATTATAATGCTATTCTTACTTCAACTTTTTACGTCACACAATAAATGTCATCATTAGTTTGACGAGGTAGAAACTTTAAGGATTATTCTGTATTGACATCATGTATCATAGATATGATCATAATCTTATATTAACTGTTTACAAAACTTTGAATTTTGCGAAATACTAAGAATTTTCTTCCCGCATATAAATCACTTTAAATGTATTTGGCAATTTTGAGCCCTCAATGCTCTTCAACTTCAACTGTTTTTGGTATTTCTAATCTTTTTTGTTGGAGCGTTTCTGATTAGTCATTTGTAGACGAGAGCGCGTCTGTCGTACAATATATTTAGACTGGTAGCTATGATGAGTTTATTATTAGAATCGGAGAATTTTCAACAAGGCTCGATTTTCAATGATGTCAAATTTGTCAAACATTCGGTTTAGTCATGCTGTTGAATATTAGTTTGAAACGTTTTCTTCAAATGTTTTGTTCAAGCGTTTGTCGTATTAGATGTGCTGTGTGGCCTTGTGTAACTTCCTTGATTCATTCTCATATAGGTTGGATCAGTTTTCAGAATCGGATGACATATTGTATTATGGACAATTAGATGTGTACCATATAACTATAGATTCATATCACAATCAGATATGTTATTATATTTTTTTATAATTCTGAACTCAATATTTTACCATTGTCCTACCAGCTGTATTCAGAGGCCCACTAAGGACAGAAAAATGAGGATTTTAATAAGATATCTATTCAAGTAAAATATACTGAAGACATTGGGACATAGAACGAAACAGAAAACTTCCGTGGCTTTTCTATATATATATATATATATATATATATATATATATATATATATAAGTCTTAATTGAAAACAACGGTCAAACCTATGATTGCGTTGGATAAAAACCGCAATTTTTATACGCGTGCATGCAAAACAAATTTCTTGGTAGAGGGGTTTAAATACAGCACAAACAACATTTTCCAAAAGACCGAAAAAGTGAAATAGTATATTTAAACAAAACTACAGGTCGAACAACGGATGTTCTTAAACCCTGCTGACTGCCATTGGCGATTGCCAAATAAACGGATCACAAGATGTAACAAAATGGATCCTTTATTATAATTTAATACCAAACAGAAAACAATAAACTTGCCGAAAAGGTGGTATACCGCAAACATGAGGTGCAAAAATTTGAACACCTTATCCGGATTTCGACAATTAATGTCTCTTCAGTGATGTTAGGAATCGAAACGGTATTTGGAAGGCCATTAATTCACCTCAATTGAGGATAGACTCTTGAATTTTGAAGAGTCGAAATAAGATGAACGGATTATATAAACCCGAAGGCAAATATAATACAAGCCTAAACGAAAAAATATAAATAAGTCTAAATTGAAATATATATAGGTACGTCTAAGTGACATCTCTAGTGAAGGTGATACACGGCTGAAAACACATATTATATTTATAATGGCACTAAATATCAGCACAACAATGTTAAATCTGCAAATTCGCGGAATCAAATTTTTGTTCTTCCTTCGCCGGATTCGAACTCATGCTATTGGGATGTCGTAACAACACCGCCTGCACTGTGTCCAGCGATCTAGACCACTAGGCCATCCAGGCTGATCTAACAATTCAGCTATCGGTGGCCTAGTGTTACCTTTCCTCGTCAGTAGAATCTAGAGTTGTAACACAGTACATGATATATTGGCATCAAACTTTATATTTGAGTTAATTTCATTAAAATATCAGCACAACAATGTTCAATCTGCAAATTTGCGGAATCAAATTTTTATGCTGGTGATGTTGTCACGATATCCTAATAGCATGAGTTCGAATCCCGGCGAGGGAAGAACAAAAATTTGTTTCCGCAAATTTCCAGATTTAACATTGTTGTGCTGATATTTTAATGAAATTAACTCAAATATAAAGTTTGATGAATATTTCTTGAAGATTGAGAAAATCCTGGGCCTTAACTATGATGACTCAGCATAAATTCACAGTTTATAGTATGCATAGTTTACCTAAATCCCTGTATGCAAAGTCAATTCAAATTATCTGTATATATTTGTAATTTGAATTGTTAAGAAGTGCTTATATTTAATCTTCACAGTCATTGAAACTCATAGATCCTTGATAAATATGGTTGTTGGGGTGTTTTTGTCCTGTCGAAAACCCATAAATAAGCCGGAACATCTGAATGTGCTTTCTTGTGACCGCGGCATAAAAAATACAAGCTAGAGATACAAAAATACCTCAATAAAACTAACAATAGTGTGTTCTATTCTCAAAATGTACTAAACATTCCATATTCACAGAATCAGCAGAATTATTCAGCAAATTTGAGGCCCAAGTGGCAAAAAACAGAGAAAATTTCATAACCCCTGAGTTATAAAACAGATAATTTAACCCGTAAAGGCTATGATTTTATTATTTTAAAGGTCTTTTGTATGGAAGACAATAACTGTGCTTTGAAGTTATGCAAAAAGTAGATCATAGCAGTCAGTTCTATAAAACTTTGAATTCATATATCAGACTGGTAATTTCATACATACAACGTTTGCAAATATGGCTTTGTTTAAACACTTCTAGTTCATATATTAGCCAAATTATGTTAGATATATGGATAGAAAACAAAACTTTATGACAAAAAAGATGATTCCAGCTTCCCAATTGTGAACTTTCCATTTTTGTGTAGCAACATTCCAGCAGCGCCTGCATACGAAGTATATATCTCCCAGTTGATACGATACTCCAAGGCTTGTATTTCCTATCATGATGATTTCCTTGATAGAGGGTTGCTGCTCACAAGGAAGCTATTAAACCAAGAGTTCCAAGTGGTGAAGTTGAAATCATTCCTTCGTAAATTTTACGGATGCCATCACGAGTTGGTTGACCGTTGCGGAATATCCGTTTCACAGATAATAGCGGATATGTTCCTAATGTCGTATCTACAATCCCGTCCACTTTTCCCGAATTTGACCTAACGAATTAGACTTATTACCGGATTTGTACATGAGCAACACGACGGGTGCCACATGTGGATCAGGATCTGCTTACCATTCCGGAGCACCTGAGATCACACCCAGTTTTTGGTGGGGTTCGTGTTGATCAGTCTATGTTGTGTTTTTTGTACTATTGTTTGTCTATTGGTCTTTTTCTTTTTTAGCCATGGCGTTGTCAGTTTGTTTTCGACTTATGAGTTTGAATGTCCCTTTGGTATCTTTCGCCTTTGGTATCTTTCGCCTATCTCTGGCCACGTTATTACGGGAGACCTCAACATTGTCAATAACACTTCCCTGCGAAATTTGTTATCCAAAGGTCCGAAATATCGTGAGCCTAAATCCATCAATTGGAAATACAACTTCAAAATACTGATGGATTCAGTCGAGGATTATGCCAGGCAATGGGCTAAACGTTAGAAAGAAGACGTAGATACTCTTTCCGAATGGATTAAGGCTGAGAGGTCGTTGATACAAATCCGAATTAAGAAACTAAATGGGTCTATCAATACCCACGCTACGTCAATTGTTAAAGACCCCAATGTTGCAAAACACTTGTCCTACCTCCATGACAAATATGTTGTTGTCCCCGCAGATAAAGCCCCAAACAACATCGTTTTTGTGTGTAAATATCATTACATACATTGCTTGATTAATGAATTAGGTATTGACAATTCACTTGGAAACTCAACATATACCCTCCCGACACTTACCAAAGAGGAAATCCTGGATAATCATAGGTCTGTTCTATGTTCCTTTGGAATTTCAACCAAAGATGAAGAACTGGATCTTCCATTACTGTATTGGATACCTAAACTACATAAGTGTACTTACAAACAACGGTATATTGCTTAGTCTTCCAAGTGCTCCACGAAACCTCTTTCTAAATTATTAACATCTATTTTATCAGCAATCAAAGCCGGGCTCCAAAGTTATTGTGAAACTGCCTATTCTAGAGGTGGCGTGAATCAGATGTGGATACTAAAAAATTCCAAAGATCTTTTAGAGTACATACAATCTAAGACTCTCTCATCTTGCAATAGTATTAAAACATTTGACTTTTCTACACTTTAAACAAGTATTCCCCATTCCAAACTAAAAGATAAATTGAAAGAGTTGGTATTACTTTGTTTCATTAAAAAGAATGGCGAACATAGATAAAAGTATCTTGTCATGGGGAAAGATAAATCCTACTTTGTAAAAAATCACTCTGATTCAAACAAAAAAAAATTCTCTGAAACTGACATTATCAAGATGCTTGATTTCTTGATTGACAACATATTTGTTACGTTTAGAGGACGTGTTTTTCAACAGACTGTCGGAATTCCAATGGGAACCAATTGTGCCCCTCTTCTTGCCGACTTGTTTCTTTATTATTATGAGGCTGACTTCATACAGGAACTTCTTAGGAAGAAAGATAAGAAGTTAGCAATATCCTTTAACTTTACGTCCGCTATATAGATGATGTTCTCTCAATAAATAATACTAAATTTGGTGACTATGTTGAACGAATCTATCCCATCGAACTGGAGATAAAGGATACTACAGATACAGATAATTGTCTCATGTCTTGACTTACATCTAGAAATTTACAATGAGGGTCGGTTGAAAACAAAGCTTTACGACAAAAGAGATGATTTCAGCTTCCCAATTGTGAACTTTCCATTTCTATGTAGCAACATTCCAGCAGCGCCTGCATACGGAGTATATATCTCCCAGTTGATACGATATTCCCGGGCTTGTATTTCCTATCATGATTTCCTTGATAGAGGATTGCTGCTCACAAGGAAGCTATTAAACCAAGAGTTCCAAATGGTGAAGTTGAAATCATCCCTTCGTAAATTTAACGGACGCCATCACGAGTTGGTTGGCCGTTACAGAATAACCGTTTCACAGATGATATTGGATATGTTCCTTATGTCGTGACTACAATACCCTTCCCTTTCACGATTGTGACATACCGAATTAGACTATTTACCGGATTTGTAATAACATGGGCAACACGATGGGTACCACATGTGGAGCAGGATCTGCTTACCCTTCCGGAGCACCTGAGATCACCCCCAGTTTTTGGTGGGGTTCGTGTTGCTAAGTCTTTAGTTTTCTATGTTGTGTCATCTGTACTATTATTTGTCTGTTTGTCTTTTTATTTTTGGCCATGGCGTTGTCAGTTTGTTTTCGATCTGTGAGTCTGACTGTCCCTCTGGTATCTTTCGTCCCTCTTTTACAGATGATAGTATTGTGAAATTGTGAACTTTAATAAATAAATAAGCATACAGTAAGACGAGGACTGGAAAAAGGGCAGGATTGGATACTTTATATAATCTTAAATGTTGGAATGATTAATTACTAAATTTTACAATTATAGTATTCTGGAATGCCTTCAATTTGTTATCAGAATAGTTTCATAGATGTTCTAGACAGTTCATGCCAGAAAACATGCACATAGGGTAAGCTGACAATAATTAAAGTCTCGTTTTCAAATTCATTTAAAATTGAAACAGGGGTGGGAGTATAAAATATACTGTAAAAGAAATGTTAGAGTAAATGCAGTGACTTCCTTTCGGCTATGATTCTGATAAATAAATATTGTTGTGAGAAAAAGTGCTTTTTTAGATATTTCTATTTGAATAAATGTTAGTATACGTTGCACTTTGTAAATACAGCTGTTTCACAAACCACGCCTCTTTTTGGGAGATATATGATATTCATAGATATTTTGTTTTTTGTGTACGTACTGGTTCCCAGATATAATCTAATCTCTATGTTTTCTCTCATAGAGACATCACTTGGGAATATTACCAATATAAATACACATGAATAGTGACCAAATTGATTTCTGAGGAAGACCCAAAGTGAAGGAATGGGTAGTACAGAATTTTAGTTAAAGTATAAACTCTTAGAAGTTCGGGGCATATATTGAAAATATTCCGCACAGCCCTATATTTTGACCTTTGAAAAAACTAGTAGCGCATATTAACTTTCCATTCTAGGATATATTTTTTTTACGAAATTTCATAGTTTTGCCGTAAAGAGAGTTCTTATGGGAAATTGCATGGTCTATATATGCAAATCTGCAACCTCTTGTTCGTTAAAATAGTTTTGAAAAACGATTTTATCCGTAAAAATTGGTATTTATGTAAACATTTATAAAATGGTCGATTTTATCCAGACATTGTCAGTTAAAACGGAAAAAAGACGTTGAAATATCTGCATTTGTGTACTTCGTCATGCGGATTAATGCTAGTCTGAGCCGAATAAAACCATAGACTCTATAAGGTCAACAAATTTCATTATCTCTACCTACGCATAAATTGAGGAATACAACAGTTAAACGTAAGGGAAATGCACAAATGATGTCATCGTGTTTTTGATCTCATATTAAAATTTAAGTTAAGTTAAGTTATTAAATAAATTATATTAAGTTATTAAATAAATTATATTAAGTTATTAAATAAATTATATTAAGTTATTAAATATTATATAAATTAACAGTCCTTGGACGGGATTCTAGTCGTTGTCCCATTACGTTGCCTTGATTTCTGTTGTGTAAGCCAGAGCCTTTTCCCCGCTGTTACCTTAGAGAAAAGAACACAAGCAAAAGGCAAGTTAAGGCACCAAAACCCATATACATGAACAAATTAAAATTGAAAATATTGAGCAAAATCGTAAAAGAGAAAAGGGGTGTGAGCTCTGAAATGTGTGTATAGCTTACAGCTTAGAATTTCGTTAGTTTGTCATTTTTGTATCTTTTTTGCATGGACTGGCTCATATATAATTTTTTTTAACCTGATATGGCCTCCTGAGTCTTATAATATACAATATATTTTTTTCAAAACAGTAGACATTCCATTGCATACATTTTCTCTATACCTTTACTTAATTAGAATTAGCCAGCCTTAATAAATATTATACAAGAAATTTTACTGGGGATGTTATACAAGTTATTATTTGTAGGTCCTTTTTGTTCATATACATGTTCAACTGTTTCGGGAATTATACATTATTGGCTTTAAAATATTCGACATTAAGCGTTCCTGGTGAAAGTAAACTAAGAAAAGCGCTTCGGATGCAAGAAATTTACCAAGTCAGGAATATGACAGTTGTTATTCATTCGTTTGATGTGTTTGAGCTTTTGATTTTGCCATTTGATTAGGGACTTTCCGTTTTGAATCTTCCTTAGAGTTCGGTATTTTTGTGATTTTACTTTTTTTTTTAGATTTTTTATAAAGTGTTGTTTTACGTTTTTAACAACATCGTAATATAAAACTGATCAAAGATATCGGGCTCATAATTTATTACGCCAGACGCACGTTTCATCTAAATAAGACTCATCAGTGGCGCTAAAAAAAACCCCAGAAGACCAAATGAAACACAATTTCAAAGGGCATCCCAAAACTAAATTTTCGAAAATTGTGAAAAAATGCGGCCAAGGTCACCTTTGTTTGGGGATAAGAAAAACCTAAGTGTTTCAATGAATTCAAAATGTAAATTTTCTCAAGAAGGAACCTCTAACCATGAGAAGGAGCTAGCTAATCGTCATCAAAGAACGTAAAATATAACACCAAGAAGGGAAAGCCTAACCACTAGAAGCATCTAGCTTAACATCATTACCAAAGAAAATAAAATATAAAGACAAGAAAAGAACGTCTTACCATTATAAGCAGCTAGCTGAACAGCAACATCAAAGAATGAAAAGAACATAAATTTTGTTGTGTGCCCCATATCCTCATTGTAATATTCGATTTAAAATTTCAATTTTAGTGGGATTGTTTAATAAACTTATGATAAATGTCTATGTACTTGATATGAATAATTCATTTACAAATAATAAATATCAATAAAAAACAGTTTAAACTTGTGATTATGATTTCTTACCAAGTTTTAAAAAAAGTTTTAAAAAAACTTTATTATAGAATATTTCTTCTTGGAACTAATGTTGTAAAGGAACTTATATTTCATGACAATTCAACCATCGACTTTTAATGAAGGCAAGATGTTCAAGTTATCAAAACAATGTCAAGGAAATGTCATATAGAATATCTAACCAACTTACAACTCTTTTCCTTTGTGCATTTGAATTGGGGTAATAAGTATGTATTCAAAAATAATCATTTTATTTTTTTAACTTTTCTTTTAACCATGCTGTTGTCTGTTAGAAGTTTTCGTAATAGTTTTATAATATTTCTTGGGTATATTTACTGTCCCTTTAATTATCAAATTTATTAAAACCTTCAAAAATAGTCAATAATTTTTGAAGAAATGAAATGTACTGCACTTTAATGTAATCGTTGAAAAACTTTTCAAAAATTCATTATTCACCATTTAAAAAATATTTAAACAACCAACAATATACTTTAACAAAAGCAAATTTCAACCTACAATAGATTACAAAATTAACGATATTCTTGGCTTTTAAGATTAAAACATTTCAAATATTCCTTATCTCATATAATAAACACGCGGTAATCTCGTGACAGAAGTTTAATTTTACCGTGCATGTCACTAGACAGATACAGCAATTGATGTGAACATCATACAAGACAGGATATTGGTTGTATTTCAAGATGTAAAGTCAACTATGTTTATGTCGATATTTTTCTTTTGTCGAAGGTTCGTTATATTTTCCTTTTTTATTTAGTGCCATATTGAATTGAAAAAAAAAGCCTGGCTTCAAATTAGACTGACAAAATGATAGTTTGAGATAATCTAACTTGAAAACTAATTTTTTCATTCTGGGAAATTTATGTTCGGATACAATATGTTTTAAAATGTTTTATCTGTTAATAGTTTTTTTTAATATTTCCTAAGATAAATATTAAATTTTTAGATGAATTACAACGGTGATCAAAAAGTTTTGAAAATGAATATCCTGGCCTGGTAAAACATTAAAATAAATAACTTTACACAAGACAGTATGAAAATGAATATTCTGCAACGTAAAATGCAGGTCAGAAAAGTAAAATCGACGCCGCAAAACAAAAATTAGCATGAGTATCACAAAATGAAAATGAATAGTAAAGGCAACAGTAGTATACCGCTGTTCGAAATTCATAAATCGATTGAGAAAAAAACAAATCCGGGTTACAAACTAGAACTGAGGGAAACACATCAAATATAAGAGGAGAACTACGACACAACAGAAACACAACATTAAAATGTAACACACACAGAAACGAACTATAATATAACAATGACTTGGTACAGGACATTTTAAGAAAAAATGGTGGGTTGAACCTGGTTTGTGGCTAGCCAAACCTCCCGCTTTTATGGCAATGTTAAATATAACATTAAAATGACAACATTACATGACAGGACTGCAATACAAATAAATGGGAGAACATATAGGACTGAGAAACATACGAATAATAGCTAACAAAAGGTACCAGGTTTAAAATTTAATACACAAGACGCGCGTTTCGTCCACACAAGACTAACCAGTGCCGCTCTGATCAAAAAAGTTCAAAAGCCAAAACAAGTACAAAGTCAAAGAGCATTGAGGACCAAAAGTTCCAAAAAGTTGTTCCAAATACGGCTAAGGTTATATGTCTGGGATAAGAAAATCCTTAGTATTTAGAATAATTCATACTTTTGCAAACAGTAAATTTATAAAAATGACTATATGATAGATATACATGATAACACCGAAGTGGTGACTAACTACAGAATAAAAATGGATACATAAAACAACATAAACCAGCACATAAAAATTCACAGCCGAGTTAGCCAAAGAGATCAACGCAAAAAAAGTGACGTGACATTTAAATTTCTGAAATTTCCCCAAAATAGGATAGAATTAGGATAAAATTCAAGATTTGGTTTATAATGCTCATATAACATTTAGTAATAACAATGAAATTTACAATACTAATTAACATAAAATGTGGTAGTAATTAGATAATTAAAAGTATTATCTAGCTTTGTCGGTGTTTCTTCTAAATCAAACTGTAAACCAAATATATCGTATAAATTAAGTTGACCCAAACTAAAATCTAGTTAATGAAGTACGTGATTAATTATCTTTACCATAACAGACGAATACAACAGAAAAAAATAAGATTTACAACTACAAACGTCCATCCGCAAAAAAAACATTTTGCCCAAACACCCATAATATCAAATGGTTATTCGCTTACTTGCATTTACACAGACGGTTTTTTGTATAGTTTTCTATAGTTTTCCACATAATATATGGATGACTTGCATTCTTAATATTATTAATGTAAAATAAATGGCACGGCTTGTCATTCAAAATTGCTCGCAAATCTTTTATATAACATTTTGGATATACTATTTGTATACGGGAAATCCAGGGTAAACATCTACCACCATAGACATCTTCAAGCCACAATAAAGGCACAAAGTTTGTTGCTTCATACATCTCTTTTATAACGTCAGCGGACATAATAGAGGAAGGTCCTGCACAATAAGGAGGAAACGTTGCAAAAGGGTATTTAGACGGAGACATATACCATTTACTGCGAGTCCCACGCTTTGGTCTAGCTCCTATAACAGTAAAACATTCTAAAACCTTGGTTTTGTTTAGTTTATTGCTGAGATAAGGAATAAGAAATGGGATGTTGATGGCGATAACATCGTCAATTTTTATGACATAAGTCACATTGTTGCAAAATATATTCACCAAGAACAAGCTGAATACTCGTTTATATGTTAAATTTCTGTAGCTTTCTATAATATTTCCTTGTATAATGTCTCTGTATCTGACACTTTCCTGTTCAATTTCCATCTGCTGAGTATCATTCATGGTTTGCACAAGAACGAAGACATATTCAATATGTTTATTGTCAAATTTTGAAATAGATCCAAATGTTTTCCTTATAACCTGACGTTCGTCAAACTTGTATGTAGCTGAATAAACAAGAACTAACAAGAAAACATGTTTTTCTTCACACTTTGTACTGGTATTAAGTAACGATTTATAACTATGTTTCTGAATAAGAGGGTCCATCAGTTTATCGGTTGATACGTTCAGATAAAAGAGTTCAAACTCGATTGAAATACCTCGTCCTTTGTATCTTATGACCTCACGGCTTCTGCTATGTAATCTCCTCTGTATTTTAAATTTTTGTACAAATTGCTTTTTGAAATTTGGTCTACTATTTGAAACGGACGTAACATTGCTGCGTATTCTTCGATGATATCTTGAATAATTGTAAATTAAAATCCATAGAAATATTACAAGGGAAGTTTTCCAAAGTATTGTTTTCCTCATTTTAAAAACTTAGATAAGTGTTCTATGTTTTGAAAAAATGGAGTCCGCAATTTAGACAAGGACTTTATGTATCAAAACATGGAGTGTTTATGTGTATAAACAATAAATGGTATCAAATGCATAGTAAGCTCCATCTTAAATGAAAGAAGTTCCTAATACATTAGATTTTAAAATAATTTTTAATTACCTTGTTTTTAATATCCTGTATTTATTCATGCAATTAATCCATAACGACTGTATTATATCATTTTATCATATAGATGATGATGATTTATATGGATTTCCTATTGTGATATTTTCCGATAATCTCACATGTGAAATAAGTCGTTTATTTTCACTTTCAACTTTCCCCAGATTTTAAACTACGCTCACATGAGATGTCCGACTAAAGATTTGCTACTTGACAATTTAAACTAATTGAATGAACATATATGTCTCATACAAACAATTAATCATACTCCCAGCAAATTCAAATCAAACTTTCGCTTTAAATAGTTGCAAAAGGTGCACCGATCATCTCGAATTTACAATTTACCACTATTATGATAACTGTGGGCAATACACATATATTTATAGGCCAAAAAGGTGCAGTGATATCAATTCATACAGATATTCCAACTTACGCCAGACGTTACACAGAAAAGGGTTTGATATTCTGTTTTTATTTAATAAAAACAATAAAATGAACGTCGTATTTGAATATCAAAATAGGATTATTTGTTTACAGTCGTGAATATTCTCGATTGATATTGCATCTGTTGGATAGTTGCCACATTGGCAAATATGCACCACTCCCTTACTTTAACTTTTCTTGTATTATGTTTTTCATTCTTATATTAGCGACATGAATTTGGCGATGTTAGATTTTTAGGATTATATATTAGAATCGGAGTATTTTTTCAACAGTACACGATTTTCAGTGATGACAAATTTATCAAACATTCGGTTCCGTCATGCTGCTGAATGTTTGTATGCAACGTTTCCTTAACATGCTTTGTTTTAGTGTTTATCTGATTAGATGTGATGTGTGTCCTTAAGTAACTTCTTTGATTCATTTTTATGTCGGTTGGGACAGTTTGTAGATTGGCGAGACATATTTTAAGATGAAAATTAGGTATATTGTTGAGGTATGGGTTCATATTACTATCAGTTATGTTATTGTAGTTTTTTTTACAAATTTACAAATTCATATACAATATCTAGCTGCCGTAATGGTGGGTTCCTAGACTTTTCATATCTGCTTTATAAATTTATAAATCTAAATATTTATTATGACAAAACGAACGATTATGTTTCCATTTGCCCAACAGCAATATTCAGAGCCTCAATTAAGGACAGAAAAATTAGAAGAAAACTAAATTTATAAGTGGACAAAAAGAAAAAAACCTCATTGAAAGCGCTGTTTGTAACCTTCGTGGCTTCTCCATTATTTCTTCTGTCAAGAAAAAAGATATAGTTTCAGTATTCGATATATCCTTATCAGTGTATATTTAACCTATATATAGGTTTTATAGCTTTTCCCTTTATACTCTTGATCAGTAGAATAACAATAGGTAAATAGAAGAATGAACAATAAAAGTCAGTTCAGTTACGTAATCATATCGGTACAAGAGACAACGCAACAAAAGGTGTAAGCGAACTTAAACACAAAGTACCATATCATAGCAAACTGAAAGTACATTTGTATTTTACCTTTGCTTCTTTGATATTCGAAAAAATTGGTGCTTAACACCAATTGTGAGAAGATACTGAGAAAACATTCGTATCTAGGCAGAAGATAATCAAACATTATCATAAGAAAATTAAGTATCACGACAGAGATTGAACATCTCACCATAAGAGATAAAAGAACATCATCATCAATGAAAGTCAAATACAACGACAGAGATTAAGTATATAACCTTGAGAAAAAGATAACCGTTTTTGTGCATCATAGATACGAGGCTTGCATTTGTTACGCCAGACGCACATTTAGTCTAGATAAAATTCATCAGAGTTGCTCGAATACAAAATGTAGAAGACCAAATCAGACAAGAAGCGGGAAAACAATGTGCAAGAAGATAACTGTTAGTTGTTTTTGTGCATCATAGATACCAGGCTTGCATTTGTTTCTTTCGCCAGACGTACATTCTGTCTAGATAAGACTCATCAGAGTTGCGGATACAAAATGTAGAAGACCAAATAAAGGCAACAGTAGTATACCGCTGTTTAAAAGTCATAAATCGATTAAGAGAAAAAAAATTCGGGTTACAAACTTAAACCGAGGGAAACACATAAACTATAAGAGGAAAACAACGGAACAACAGAAACACTGAACTGCAACAAAAACAAGCGCCAACATACATAGAAACGGACTATTTGATAACAACTGCCATATTCCTGATTTGGTACAGAACATTTTAAGAAAAAATGCAGGGTTGAACCTGTTTTTTTGGCTAGCCAAACCTCCCGCTTATATGGCAATGTTAAAAAATACCGCTAAAATGAGACCAGAAGCGGAAAAACAATGTGCAAAATACGGCATTGGTCATCTATTCTGGGGATAGAAAAAAACCTCAGTGTTTCCAATAAATTAAAACTTTATAAACTGCCAATTTTCCGAAAATTATCATATCAATAATATCCAAAGAAAGTAAAATTTAACGTCAAGGAAGGAAAGTGTAGCCATGAGAAGCAGCTAGCTTAACATCATCTAAAAAACAGAAAATTAATAAGGCAAAAAAAGAACGTTTCCTGTTTGTTTTATAAAATAAGTAAAAAAGTCATCATCAGATTTTACTTAAGTGACTGTTATTTTTTCTAATTAAATTATTCATATGTAGAAAAAAAAACATTAATTTTTCATTTATTATTCAATCCTACAGAAATTGAAACTTTATATCGAATATAAGGATGTAGATACGGGGTTGAATATTTATGTCAATATTCTCTTATGAGTCACTTTACAGCGGAAACAAAACAAGTTATTTGCATAGAAAACCAAACTTACTGTACACATTTGTATAAAGAATATAAAAATATAATGTTAACTTAAAAACAAAATAATGATTTAAAATATATATTGTGACTTCCTTTTATTTTCCAGAGTGTTAATGATTTCAATTGAATACAGTGATTGTTTCTTCAAAATTCATAGACGTAGAAAAACAAGACATACTATGATGGTGAAATTCAAAACAACGAAAAAGCAACAATAGTTCATTAAAGAGGAAACTAAAGATTGAGCAACAGTGTGATCTCATGTCCGTCGAAAGGGTTAGCACTTCCTGACCAAATAGTGACACAAGTCGTTATACTTCTATTTTGATACGTTGAAGAGTAATATCAGATGATAACGCATCATACAAAAGCCGATAGGTGAATGTATTTTTTCTTACCCTAAAAATTGAATCGTCTGTTCATGTAAATCCCATACATTTCATCGAATGTGAAATTTTGTAATATGATAGCGGTTTTTGAAGACAAATTATGGATAACCAATATTATTGATTCAGAAGAAACACCGACATAGCTAGATAATACAATTAATTATCTAATTACTATCACAATTTGATATTAATAAGTATTGTAATTTTCATTGTTATTAATAAATGTAATGGCAGTATTACAAATCTATCTTGAATCAATCCTAATCCTATCTTATTTTTGGGAAATATTTTTACAAATTAAAATGTGACGTCACTTTGTGTGTTTTTTTAGAATTTCAAATGTGACGTTACTTTGTGCGTTGAGGCTTTGGCTAACTCGGCTGTGTATTTTTATATGTTGGATTAAAGTTTTTTTAATGTAATGTATCCGTTTTTATTCTGTTGTTAGTCCCCACTTCGGTTTTATCATGTATATCTATTATATAGTCATTTTATAAAATTTTTCTGTTTGCAAAATTATAAATTATTCTAAATAATAAGGATGTTCTTGTCCCAGGCAGAAAACCCTGGCCGTGTTAGGCGAAACTTTTTGGAAGTTTTGGTCCTCGGTGCTCTTCAGCTTTGTACGTGTTTTGGCTTTCAAACTTTTTTCATCTGAGCATCACTGGTTGGTCTTGTGTGGACGAAACTCACGTCTGGCGTATTGAATTTAAAGCCTAGTACCTTTTGCTAGCTATTATTCGTGTGTTTCTTTGTCCTATATGTTCTCCCATTTATTTGTATTGTGGTCCTGTCATGTGATGTTGTCGTTTTGGGGTTGTGTTTGACGTTGCCATAAAGTGGTAGGTTTGGCATGCCACAAAACCAGGTTCAACCCACCATTTTTTCTTAAAATGTCCTGTACCAAGTCAGGAAAATGGCCATTGTTATATTATAGTTCGTTTCTGTGTGTGTTACATTTTAATGTTGTGTTTTTGTTGTGTCGTTGTTCTCCTCTTATATTTGATGCGTTTCCCTCAGTTTTAGTAGGTAATCCGGATTTGTTTTTATCTCTATCGATTTATGAGTTCCGAACAGCGGTATACTACTGTTGCCTTTATTTAACGGTATAAAATAAAAACATACAGTTTGAAAAGAATAAATAAACGTAATACATCACTGATATCTAAAGCAAACGGAATACCAACCACTGAAGAACAAAGTTATTGGTGAATGTATGTGCCTCCAAAGGATAGTAGAACTCGTCGTTTTTGACCAACGTAATTAAAAATCCGTTGATAAGTCTCAATATACATTTGAACCTCAATGGTCAATATGCATATCAAATAAACGATTAAAAAAGCACTGAGGACCCAAAAATCCAAAAGGTTTTGCCAAATACAGCTAATGTAATCTATTCCTGGGATAGACAAATCCTTAGTATGTCGAAAAATTCAAAGTTTTGTAAACAGTCCACAAAAATCAGGACTGCAAACTAAGACACGGGGTGAATGTTGATGCAAAGTAACTAGAGAAATAAGTCTTTCAGCGATTTAGATGAATAAATCAATGTAAGTTACCAAATTGATTTAAAGTCATATGGAAACACAATTAAACATGTTTGCTAGTTAAAGTACAAGTATAATTAAGGAAAAATATAATTGAAACATAAGATAAAATGTCCAAACTTTGATAAAAATCAAACTTGAAGTAACCAAGTTTTTTTCAGTGTTTTTGTATTTTGTTCCTAGAAAAACATATTTAGATTACTATTGATACTGATAACTAAAGGAGCATAACCACATATTTCATCCAAAAATAACCTTTTCCTCAAGTACAAAAGAGGGACAAAAGATACCAGAGGGACAGTCAAACTCATAGATCGAAAACAAACTGACAACGCCATGGCCAAAAATATAAAGACACACAGACAAATAATAGTATAGTACGTACATAGTCACGTACAAGTGTGCATTCTAATTTGCAATTAATAAAACCTTTTGTTGCAACAAGGTGCCGGTTGAGTGATCAATAAACTTTTTCAATGCTATGAATATAGGACAACAACTAGGTATTGCTAAAATGTATTTAAATTTTATTTATGACGCACGTCATTCATTTCATCTGGGAAGTACGATACCACCCATTTGACTACATTTGTAAATCCGTAAAGCACAATTAAGTGATGAAATCTAGGAAAAAAGTGCTGAGGAAAATTTCGTTTGTAATATTTCTAATGATTTTAATTAACAGTTATTTGAAAAATCAGCGAGGACTGCAAAGAAATATTATATCAAATATTATACCAAATATCCAAAACCAATTTGTTAAAAGATGGAAAATACAGACGAAATTATTAAACAGAAGCAAAGGGATCATAACATACAATGGACGAAATATCTCAACGGATTTTGAACTTTTTTATATGAATGTATCAACAAATAATCTGACGGACCCTCTCATTCACAAACATCGATATAGTTCGTTACTTGATACCGGAACGACGTGTACAGAAAAACATGTATTCTTGCTAGTTCTTGTTTATTCAGCTACATACAAATTCGACGAACGTCATGTTATAAGGAAAACATTTGGATCTATTTCAAAGTTTGACAATAAACGTATTGAATATGTTTTTGTGCTTGGACAAACCATGAATGATACTCAACAAAAGGAAATTGAACAGGAAGGTGTCAAATACAGAGACATTATACAAGGCAATTTTATAGACAGCTACAGAAACTTAACATATAAACGAGTATTTAGTTTGTTCTGGGTAAAAAGATTCTGCAACAATGCGACTTATGTCATCAAAATTGACGATGATATTACTATCAACATTCCGTTTCTTATTCCTTATCTTAGCAATAAACAAAACAAAACCAAGGTTTTAGAATGTTTTACTCTTATAAAAGCTAGACCATCTCGCAGGACTCGTAATAAATGGTATATGTCTCCGTCTGAATACCGATTTGCAACGTTTCCTCCTTATTGTGCCGGACCTTCCTCAATTATGTCCGCTGACGTTATAAGCGAAATGTATGAAGCAACAACAGTTATGCCTTTCTTTTGGCTAGAAGATGTCTATGGTAGTGGATTTTTACCCTGGATTTCACGTACAGGAATAGTTCAACCGAAATGTTATATAAAAGCTTTGCGAGCAAGTTTGAATGATAAGCCTTGCCATTTGTTTTACATAAATAATTCGAAGAATGCAACCCATTCATATGCCATGTGGAAAACTATAGAAAAAAATCAAAATAACACATTGTGTAAATGTAAGTAAGTGTTAATATCACCGGTTAAATTATTAGTTTGAACCTAAAAAAAACGAAAAGAAATTGTAACCGACAAAGCAATTTAAATATATATATATATATATATATATATATATATATTAAATATCAACTGTTTTATTTCTATTTTATCACTGAATTCTATTTAACTACTTCCACGATAGTTATAAAATATTATTATGGTTCTAGCCAAAAATATTTCTAACAAATAATCTGGTTTTTTTTATTTCCAACAATTGAAGCATACATAGGGCATACATGTTAGATATGAAATATCATGATTATAAATATACATTATAGTTTGAAATATTAGATATTTTCTATAGAACAGATCAAAAGTTTTAAGCAATAATAGATAAAAAATAGTAAAGGAGTGAGCATCCCTATCTATAATTTTAGATTTAACTAATTTTACCCAAACATAACTTTCAAATGTGAGTCAGACAGTTCTCAAGTTTAATTATCTCTAACTATCATTTTTGTCAGTCTGAATAAAGTCTGGCGTTTTAATAATATGACACTTAATAAAAAAGGTTAAACATAAGGACCCTTCAACAGTAAACTCATCATAGATACCAGGCTTAAAGTGAGAAATATCGACATATCATAAATTCAAATAAATCTATTTGCATTTACCTATTGAAATGCCACCATTGCTTACCAGTATTTTATTTTAGAATTAATTAATCGATCAGATGCATTTCCACCAATTAGATAAACGTGTAGTACACTTCATTTCTACTTAAGTGATAACCTTTTGTTAGAGATTTTAATGAATATAATAAATAAAAGGCACAATAAATATACCAAGGATAGGATAAAAAATAGACCGAGCCAAAGAAAAACTCTTACAGACCGAAAGAATAAAGGAAGGTTAAATTATTTAAAATACATGCCTATTACCCATTTAACTGAACATTGGAAAGAAGTTGTAATTTGTTACATGTTTTGTTTGTCAATTCTTTTGACATTTTTTATATTTTTTAAAAGTCAATGGGTAAATAAATGTGAAGCAATAAGGTCACTGTTATTATATAAACATTGTTAACGCATTCATATAGTATTAGTCTGGTTAAAAATCAATAAGGAAATGTTTGCCCTTGATGCTGGTTGAAACTCCATACATTGAAGGAAAAAATTCAACATCATCCCATTTCGAAAACGTTCCTTTTTTTGGCATATAAGCCACTTTCTAACCAAAAAACAATAGTGTTGATATGAGTAATCGTTTGTGGTAAGGTTATGGCCCATTTTAAACTCCATTAAAACTAATGATAGAAGTGTCATTCTGTTTTTAAATGTATGAATCTTGACATGTTTATCTTTATTTCTGTAAGAAAGGGACACAATTATATCAATGTATTAATTTATCAATAAAACTCATCTACGACTGAAAAGATTTAATGTTGTTCATTCTATCAATATCATAGGCCAAATAAAATTGCTCCTCGTTATACTTGAATAATATTCAGTTACAACAATATGCTTTACTGCAGGCATTGAAACAATGCTGTCGTCCTCTCCATGGAGATCATTATCTATGCATTGAGCGCTCAAAAATATGTTTAACCCCGTCATATTTTTTATGTGCCTGTCCCAAGTCGGGAGCCTGTAGTTCAGTGGTTGTCGTTGATTCATGTCTGTCATATTTGTTTTTCGTAAATAGTTTTGTTATACGTTAGGCCGTTAGTTTTCGCAATTGAATTGTTTCATCTTTTTCATGTCGGGGCCTTTTATAGCCGAGTATATGTGGGTTTTTCTCGTTGTTGAAGGCTGTACTGTAACCTATTATTGCTTACATCCACTTCATTTGAACTTTGGTGGATAGTTGTCTCATTGGCAATCATACCACATCTCCTTATTTTTATATATATATTGCTAAATACATTGGTTAAGCTTTTAATGATTTAAACCATGACTAACTATGTATGACCATACAATTACTAAATCTTATGATCCCACATACCACAAAAAATACCAGAGGGATCACATATGCTGTAAAAATTTATAGCTGATTTATGCACTTTCACTTCCATTGTTATCGTTTTGTGGTTTAATATCAACAAATTTTTATTTTGTATAGAAGAAATACTATTTTTTTTCAAACTCAGTATGTCTAATGAACACGTAGCATCATGGCAGAAGCACAAGGTAACACTGTAATATTTCCCCAAGAAGTTTCTGTACTTTTAAATTTATTTTAACTTGTTGCTTTTGATGTGTACGTTTTGAATTTAAGAAAATAAACAATAAAAATGCTGGTGTCTACTGAGTCATCTTTCTTCATTACTTTAATTCTATGTCCAGTAGGTTGTCGGCATTTCTATGGGAACCAATTGTGCACCCTAAATTTTCCATTTTCCGACCTTTTTCTATTTGCATATGATCATGAGTCGGAGCTCCTTCAGACACTTTTAAAGACAAGAAAACCAAAGAAACTAGATCATTTAATTTCACTTACAGGTATCATTATTGATATTCTTTCCATTAAAAATCCTAACGTTTATGATTGGGTCCCATTAATATATAATCCTGAACTAGAGATCAAAGAAACCACACACAAAGCTTCCTCTGATTCATTATTACATATTTACCTCGTATTTGACAACAGCGAACATCTCAGGACCAGAATCTATGACAAACGCCACGATTTCAACTATGAAATTATAAATTTTCCTCACCTTAGCAGCAATATACCAACTTCACCCGCGTATGGAGTATACATTTCTTAACACATACGATATTCAAGAGCTTGCAGCTGCTACTCAGACTTTGTAAGACGCCATTAATAAGCCCGGATTTCGCCAAAGAACGTCTCGTTTTTATTTTAAACTCATCGGAAAGTTTCAACACCTAATAGATAAATAATCAGTGTCTTCTTCACATGTAATACAATTTGTTCTTTCGTTATAGATTTATGTGTTGAAGTTACTTATTTTTAGTGAATACTATATATGGTATGTACTGTCAAATAAAAAACTTTTTTAATCGGCGTCTGTATAAATATACTAATAACTACAAAAACTGTTTTGTTGGCATCATTGACATTTTTTTGTAACTACACATTTTTTTGTTGACGTCTTTGTTGGATTTATTTGTATGTTTGTTTGAATTGTTTCGTCTACGAACAACTCATTAGGAACTTTCGAATCAAAACAGTGTGAAGGCTAAATCAACATATAATTAATTATTTGGAAACACTTATAGTACTTTCAAAAAGGGATAAGCATATCTAAATCTATAGGACTGTCGCACTTTTGACCTTCAAACTAAAGGAGTAGAGCTAAGAACCAAAATTAACGGCCTTGTAAATGTGTTTTTTAACTTCAATTATCTAAGTAAATGTAATGGGTATGTTTTGCTAAATGTTGTTAACAACTAGATAATGCAATAAAGAATTTGTTAATGTTAAAAATCTAAAAATTCAAATAAATTGTCTCACGTAAATGTCTATCAGTTTATCTTGATGTGATATTGTTGACTAAGTTTATAGAGAGTACTCTGTTCTAAACTTTCTTTTTCTGTGAATTTTTCTTATTGCATCTACAGCTGTGTAACCAAGTGCTAAATTACAACAACAGTAGTTTACCGATATTCAAATCTCAAAAACAAAACTGAGAGAATCTCAATAACTCCAAACAGAGCGATACCGGGCGTGCATTACTGAAATCATCTCAAGCTATGCACGAATCACTCGCCTTGCAAATCCATACTTAGTCAAATTATGATAATCGAGAATATAAGTAGGACACAATAAGAATAGTTGCACATCAGACAACTATTCTGTAATATATCAGATTACGAAAACACGTTTGAAAATATGTCGATGTTGCAGTTTTTGAAGGATTCCAATCACTTACGTCATCAAATTTGTTGAGCTACCAAAATGCAAAAAGATATGGCCTAGTTTTGGAAAACCAGAGGCAGTAAGAACGATTTCCTCGTTTTACGAACAGTTTGTCTACAGAAAAATACCAAGAATGCATCAATGATATCTCATTTCAGCACGCCGACTCAAACGTTTGAATGTAACTTGTCACATTGTTTTAGTTTGAAACAGTTCTTTTTTATTGGATAAAAACAGTGTTTGGTATCTCAGATTTGTTTTGGTCATACCGTTACAACACCGACATAATGTGATATTCCAAACAATTGCGTCATTTTAAATGATATGATTTTCTTTTGAATTTGAGTTTTCTTGAAAGAAGAAATGAGAGTAGAATTTGACGTAAAAAAAAAGACAAAATTAAAAAGAATAAGTTTTTTTCTGCTTATAAATCTTAATTTTTGTTCTTTGTCTAATTGCCTTCAGAAGGTTTTACCTGAATAGATTTTCTTTCAAAATCTTCATCTTTTCTATCTCTGAGCGTGCTTATGAATCCAACAGGAAAGACAATGACAAAATATTGAATCATAATTATCTCTATTCTCAAGTCCGTAATGTGTTTCATTTTATACATTTAATGATTAAAAAAGAAGTATGATCGTTCTATGAAGCCATAATGAAAAAACCATCAATGTTAAAAAGTATGAGTAAAACATAATTTTCTTTCCACTCCTGTTCTATAGTTACCTCCTTAAACTAAACCTATGTTATGTTCAATTACGTTGAAAAGTATAATAAGCAAATCAGCCAGTTATATAATTACATAACTAAAACGAACCTAATTATTCATGGTACAATATGTCTCGCCTTTCGATAAACAGATCTAATTGATGTACAACAGATTTCAGATACCATCTTTTTTAATCATTACACCGTTGATTGTTAAATGGAAAAGGCAAGTCACATTTGTCACGAACACTTTGTTCTTGTGATCTAGGGTGTGACTGTGAATGTAATGCTATCACTTGTATCCATAGCGTACATCGATATTTAGATTAACAGCGTTCTAACTAAATTCAAGAAGACAGCACTCAAAATATTATTTCATTTATTTCTTTATGCTTTTAACATATGTTCAAGAGATAAAGGACGAGTTTTCATCAATATTACATGACAATTTTAATACAACACTATCATAAATAAGTCCAAACAAATATACTTCAGTATTCGAATATTGAAAATTCAGACGGCAATGCATGACATATATAGATATAAGAAGATGTGGTATGAGTGCCAATGAGACAACTCTCCATCAAAGTAAAAATTTATAAAAGTAAACAAGTATAGGTCAAAGTACGGTCTTGGCTCACACCGAACAGCAAGCTATAAAAGGTCTCAAAAATTACTAGCGTAAAACTATTCAAACGGGAATACCAACAGGCTAATCTAAATAAAAAACGAGAAACGAGAAACACTTATGAACCACATCAACAAACGACAACTACTGAACATCAGATTTCTGACTTAGGACAGGTGCAAACAATTGCAGTCGGTTTAAACGTTTTAATGGTACCAAACCTTCACCCTTATCTGAAACAATAGTGTAACATCACAACATAGAAAGACACACTATGAAATATCAATTGAAATGGCTAAACTCAATCAAAGGACATATTAACACCAGTGAACATACACTGAACAAATAAATTTGATCTATGATACAATGCAAATATGCATGGATAAAATAATATTTAAGTGACAATATATGTCATCGTTATATGAACTTATTAACAAGTAAACTGACGGATATTCTTATTCAAAAACATCAACATCGTAAACGTATGCACCGTTATACTGGTACGAAGTGTAAAGGAATGGCTATATTCCTGATAATTTTTGGGGCCTCGGTGGCCGAGTGGTCTAAGTAGTTACTACTGTAATCACTAGCCAGTCCACACTGGGGTTGTGAGTTCGAACCCCGCTCGTGCGGGTGCACTCGACTCCAATATTAATTGACTAGGATTGTCAGTTTTCCTATCGAAGGTCGGTGGTTTTCTCCGGGCACTCCGGCTTCGTCCACCAAAAACAACTGGCCGCCACGAAATAGCCCAAAAGCGGTGCTTAAAAATGGCGTTAAAACACCAAAAAAAAAAAAAAAAAAAAAATCCTGATAATTTTTGGTTACACAGGTACATTTTAATTGACAGAAGTAAGATTATGATAATATTTCGATCTATTCTGAGAAGAAACTTTTTGAAAATGTCTTTGTGCTTAAGAAAAACGTCAATGATACAACAATAGGAAAAGGCAAGAAAAGTGCCGAATGCGGGTACATTTTACAAAAAACAATTAACAGCTACACATATTTGATCTATAAACGAGAAGATGGACGAAAGATACCAGAGGGACAGTCAAACTCATAGATCGAAAACAAACTGACAACGCCATGGCCAAAAATAAAAAGACAAACAGACAAATAATAGTACAGATGACACAACATAGAAAACTAAAGACTAAGCAACATGAACCCCACCAAAAACTGGGGGTGATCTCAGGTGCTCCTGTAGTTGTAGTTTGTTTTGGGTAAAATTATTCCCGAAAGATGTGTAGTTCGTGTTATCCAAATTGAAAATGAATCACAATTGATTTAATTTCGAATTCCTATCTTAGCAATACACTAAACAAGAACGAGTCGCAGGTTTTAAAATGTTATGTTCTATGTTATAGAAGTTAGACTAAATCGTAAATCTCGTAAATTATTGGTAAACGTCTCAGGCTGACTATCCTTTTTCAATGCTTTCAACTTATTGTACAATAAATTCCTTCTCGGTGTCTATTGGCTGAACAAGAGAAAACAATTTTCATAAAAACAATTTAAAATACAAAATGAACTTATTCTACAACTTGACGTCATTTTAAACCTGTTCTTCATATTTCACATTTACAATATCATTAAATTGTCTTTGATTGTTGTTACATGTACTAGAGTGAATATTCATCAGGGTTACATACACTTGACAATGTTGATGCTAGAAAATACCTAGGCACAACCATCAGCAACAACTTATCTTGGGATAGACACATAAGAAAATAAACACAAGAAAATAAAACATTGGGATTTATCCGACGAAACCTAAAAGACTGCACTAAACCAGTAAAAGCAGCAGCATATACAGCCATGGTATTACTTACAGTGGAATATGCCTGCACAGTTTGGGACCCATTAAGCCAAGAAAGAGCTGCAATATTTGTCCAAAACATCTACACAGACCGAACACCTAGCTGTGTAAAAAACATGGTAAAACAACGTCAGTGGGAAAGCCTGGTAGAACGAACCAACAGATTATGTATACTATTCAAGATCCAGCATGAGCTAATAGATATAGACAGGCAACAGTATGTAATCCCCAACGACAGCCGGACCTGAGGTATAGACCGCTTTTACCAAGAAAGAACAAAAACTGACACCTATGGACAGTCATTCTTCCCAACGACCATCAGGGATAGAAAACAACTTCAATCTGAAGTCACCTCTCAAAGCAGGCTCTGAACAGAAGTAGACAGCACATCCTGTATATAGTTTTAATTGTAAATCGGTGATTTTTTTTAATGTATATAACTCTGCGAAGACTAGCTGTGTTGCCCGTCACTGCGCAAAGTTTTCGAAGAACTATACACATTCTTGTAGCAAATGGTATACATAGACACTGATGGTCAACCAGCAGTGATATCGAACTAGAGGTATACCAAATCATACGATAAATATTTCTGTACGCCTGACACATATTTCAATCCTCATTATCAGATACGCTCGGGACCAAACATTTGGCATGAAACAGAACCACGATGTTTCGATTCTCACTTACAGAAAGTGTAAATAGTGTATTTAGATATTTAAAAGTAAAACTTACTTTTTAAGGCCTAACTTGATATATTTTTTTTTTGTAAAATAATTTAAACAATGAAATAACCGCCATTAAACTGACACGCAAATGTGTTAAAAATCAAATTCTAATATGACGTGCTTCTTTCGCTTTGTAAACAACAGCGTGATAGAATTCTCGATATATCTTAGCGCAGACTCAGAGATTACATAATGATGGCTGTTACTATTTACCCCCCACGTAAATCCACATGTATCCACATGTATCGTAACCTATGTGCAAACACTATGTCGATTTCGTTGTGTTCAAATTGAAATTGAAAAAGAAACTGCAGAAACGTTATTGCTATTCTAATGCATAATAAACAGAATTAATGCACAAGAGCGTAAAACATGTATAAAATCAAAATAAAATAAAATTCCGCGAAATTTCGTGAATGATGACTAGACGTCATACGAATGAAAACTCTCAAGCTAAAGGTTTTCCGTTACGTATACGCCCTAAGTTTGGATAATATATCGCATTCAAATGGAGTTTTGAGGTAGTTGTTGTTTCATTTTCAATTCTATTGCATTATTTGCACATTTGTGGATGTCAGCAAGTCAACATGGCGGCTCACTCCTTAGTTACGACATGTCAGCTCTGGATTTGACAGTAAATAATAGCCAACGAAAAAAATGTTTGGGTTAAGAATTATAAGGATTGAAAACAATTTTGTACTGGTTATTTAAGAAATAATTCGAGCAAGACTTAGATTTATTTGAAATTTGTAGCCTTTGTCTTACATGAGGTAAATCAGAACAGCCATGCCCACGGCAATCTTACCTTCGCTTCAGTTTTGAAATTACCATATTTGTCCTATTAGAATCGAAATAATTCATGGAAGCCATAAATTATTTCTTAAATATTGTTTGTTGCATTATTTCTTTGATAATTTGAGAACCGAAAAGCAATAATGTATTCCTTATATTGATTATGTAATTAAAAAAAAAGAAAAAAACATGTTGTGACGGTGTCTAAGGACCGGTTGACAAAAAAGGATTCATTTTGCATGTTCAATGTTATGAAAAATAGTCTTAAATATATTTTTAAAATATATTTAGATGTCTTTATATATGATTATTTTTTAGCGGAAGTTACCAAATTAACAAAAGTATATTTATTTCATACATTAAAGACCTGTCTTTGGAATTTCTCATGTATATTGGAAATACCTCTCTTCGCAAGAGTCAGAAAATTCTTAAACTGGTAATTAAAAAAAACATTGGTTAAATTAAACAAATACAGATAAAACAATTCAATTAAGAATTAAGTTTCAGAGCTTTTATATTTTACAATATTATACATGTAGTTGTTGGCGTTTTTTTTATTATATTAAGTCCTTAGCTTATATGTATAAATCCACATAAACTACGATTTGTTTTAGTAAAAACGCAAGGTAAAGAGACTCCTCCATTTTTATTGAAGTGGTATACAAAGAACATCAGCAAATAACTATTTCCGTCGTAAAATCTTTGTCGATTTTAGGTCAACCTACTAATCTGTAATATGCATTAAACTCCTTCAACTACGAAAAACACCCAAGATTATGAATTAGTATTGAGATATTTTAAATTCAGAAAACAATAGATAAAACTAGTCAAGTTTATGTGTTTTCGAAGAAAATGCAATGATTAGCTACCATTTTATCAAAGAAAGTTAAATAATTAACATTGTTTTTGTTGATATTTAAATATTCACAACTGTTTGAAGCTTAATAAAAACATCACGAATACTAGTAATCAACAATATCAGAGATTACAGGTATACATATAGTTACATAGTTTTACAATACCTTTTGGTCTCATACTTGCTACTGTGATTGATTGATTGTTAGTGTTTAATGCCACTTTCAGCAATAAAAGCTATATCTTCGAGGTCAGTTTTCATTGATGGATGAAGCTGGAGTGCCCAAAGAGAACTACAGACCTCGTCAGGAAAACTGGCAATCTTATTCAATTTAGATTGGAGTCAAACGCACTCGCAACATGCAGGGTTAGAACTCACAACCTTGGTGTTGACAGGATAGTGACACTTGCTACTGTGTAATGCGAAAAAGTGTTCACTGTTTCAAAACGCATGAGATTCATAATAGTGCTTTGGGAATACTTTTGTTCATGTATGCTTAAATAAATTACCTTGAACATAAGTTTATTCAAATACAAAATGTTTAGATACAGAATTTAAGCAGCAGCTAGTGATGCTATGGGAATCTTTCGTCATGGTTTTTATATACTTTTTTTCTAAAGAAGTAGTCCTACCAATTTCCTAAATTCGTGTCACTAACTGGGGCAAAACAAAAAAGACATGTCTCATTGGCACTCATACCACATCTTCTTATATCTATAAAAATATGTTTTGAAAACAAAATTGAATAATTTTTGTTTCTTTATGTTATTTAAATCGATAGGTTTTTGTTTATTATATACCTAAACAAATATGTTTGTCCCAAGACTAAATATCTCTGCCCTTCAATACAAATTCCAAAAAAAAAGATGAATTGTTTGAACCTTAAAGATGGAACACATCTGATTGAGGAAAACACCGCTACTTCAGAGCCCAACTTCTTTTTATGTTAAATTCTGCATTTTCAAGCATCCGTTGCTATTTTGTATTAAGTTGAAATATAGCGACAGTCATTTCATGTCAAAAGTATACCTTATCCTGACTTATGCTAAAAAATTCAAAATACTTTTAATTGCATTAAGAGCGCACTGGTTCCCGGAAGTTTAGTAGTACAAAAACAGGTACATCTAACCTGGCCGATTTAGTGGTTCTTTATCTCAATAAATACGACTAATTTGGGATCTTTGGAATTGATTTTTGAAGTTAAAATTTTATTAACACATGTCATCCTTACGGATGCTGATTTGTTATAATATGATTTAGAATTACAATTACAATTTAAACGATAAATCCAATAAGTAAAATTTGGAAAAATTTTAACAGGTACTAATAGTGTTGTACAACGAATAATAAAATTTCTTTTAAAGACAACATTTTTCCTATCTTATAGACGCTATAAAAAACTTACTGTTAGTAATAGAACATTTGTAAATAGTTTGCTTGATGGTCCCATGAAGATTTCTTGTTTCTTTAATTTTCATGCTTTTTTCACATTTCTCGGTCGGTGTGAGAAAATATTTCTCATCTCTAGAGAAAACTTTGTTCTCGGCAAATGATTGGTCGAAATTTAATTATGACGTCAACTTTTCTTGGTTTCTGATGAATTCCTATTGTGATGTCATAAAAAAGGCGACCATGCCTGATGACGTCACATATAAAGAAAACAACTTTCTACAAATCTTTGAGAAGGAAGAATAAACTTTGTTTAGATATCGTCTGAAAATCATTAGAGAAACAGATTTCACCACTATAACTCGTGTATTACAATATTTCTCCACTCTCAACAGTTAAATTTTAATTATTTAAAAAACTCAGCAAACCTCGCGATTTAAATATTAGAATTTAACCGTCTCGAGTGGAGAAATATTGTAACACACTTAATGCAGTGGTGGAATCTATATTTCTAAAATATTTAATTTTTGCAGGTTTTTTAATTCCTATTCGGTCCGATACATGTTGAGGTATATCGAAAGTTTATAGTTTGGTTAATTCTCTCCAAATTTAATGTTTAATATCAAATTTGTTTAAACAAAAACTGTGCGATATTCAGATACCTATATGGGTAAATTAAAGTTATGATCCTTTTCATTCAACTGGAAACAAATTTTGCTAGTTCATGCTATATCATTTCGAAATATCATTTATCAGTCCATGTATACTATTGTTGTCGTTCTTCTTTTATATATCTTTAGCATTTCCCCCCATGGCATTTTCTATATGTTTTATGGTTGTTATATGTTTATTTTTTCCTGTCTGGTCTTTTCCTGTCTACTGAGGTTACAGTACGGGGAAATTATGTCTTTAAACTATTTTTTCCAATTATCATCACTTCAAACAACCTTTTCTCTTCTGCCGAAATAATGCATTCGTTTCGGGCGTTTTATTGGGTTAAGAATTTTTAAATCCAAATACATCAACCTTGAATGTAGCCCAAGTTCGAAATTAAGATTTTATTTATTAGTCTATGTAAACAATCAAATATTATGGAAGGTCTTTTTTTCTAGTATTAGTTTATTTTGCTAGCATTAGTTTATTTTGCAACTTTATTATCCAATATTCTTTTCAATCAAGATCATTAACTTAAGGACGTATTATTATGCTGACACTTTAATATAAAAAACATAAAAAATGGAGACTTTACATGATATTCAACAAGACAACTACCCACAAAATACCATTTGTGTCGACGACGTCGTTGAGGCTTATTGCGTGTAATCATTTTACATTCCAAAATATTTGATGTATAGTTGTTGTCCATCTTCTTTGAGAGATAAGGAATTAAACGGGGAACATTTATTGTAATATCTTCATCCATTTTTATGACAAATTTTGCGTTGTTACAGAAATTATTGACCCAGAACAAACTAAAGACAAGTTTGTATGTTAGTTTTCGGTATGAATCTATAAAATTACCTTGCACAATATCTTTATATCTTTCACTTTCACATTTAATATCCCGTTGGAGTGTTTCATTTTCTGTCTGTCCAAGCACAAAAACATATTCGATGAGTTTATTGTCAAAATTAGAAAGGGATCCAAAGGTCGAACGAATCAAATGACGTCCCACAAAGTTCGAATTTGCTATATGAACAAATACTAAAAGAAATATATCTTTCCCATAGCATTTTATTACATTGTTGAGCAACGGTACATATCGATGTTGATGAATGAGGGGGTCATTTAGTTTATCCTCCGAAGCATTTACATAAAAGCTTTTGAAATTATCTGCGATAACTTTATCTCTAATAAGTTTATCTTTCTGGGTAATATTAGACGATGATATCTCAGTTTTAGTCCTTTTCTTGTGTATAATCCTTTGAACAGTAACAATTGATGGTAGTGTTACAATTTCGTTATCAATTTGAATATCATTATAATGTTCATTTATTTTTTTCTGATCTGTTGGATTAGATGTTGAACAAATGCACACAATGTTTTGGCTGTAGTAATTTGTAACTATGATCCATGATAAAATGGTGAACACATATATCACAAGTATTTTCTTTATCAACTTCATAGTTTCTAATATTCATTCACTGTTGGGTATAAAATATGAAGATGTTCGTTGAAGTCATGTATTCAGCTTAGTTAACAAATAAACGCATATAATATTACCATGAGGATAAAGATAAACATTTCCATTTGTTTATTTAATCCATTTAAATTTCGCATGGGCTTTATGTTCAAACTTGTTTCATTCTATACTCAACGTTAGAGGAAGTATGCACAAAACTTAATACATTATATACCTTTAAAATATATATTGACCTACACTGCGGAAGAACACACAAGCACTAAATAGACCTCGTATGCCTCCAAAACAAATTCCTTTAAAATTTCCCATGCTGTTGCAAATACCTGTGTTTTCAGGACCTTAAAATCCCTACATTCGTTATTAAAACATATTTACTTATTTCAAATTAGTAAAAGTGAAAAGTTGATGTTAAATATTAATTTAGAAGTTTTAGAACTTTTATCTTTTTACAATTTTAAGTCATTGATGGTTTTTATTGAGTCGTGATTTATTGTTTGAAATGTAAACAATCAAGTTGAAATCCAACTAAAGATGTCATTCATTTAAGTAATTATATTATACAATACGAGACGTGAGTACTTTTTTGAAATGTAATAACTGTTATTATAGATTAAAGAACACTATATTAGTTTTTACGTTTCAAAGTAGAAACAAGAATATTTTGAAAGATCTTAAAATCCTTACATATAACAATCAATAGATATAGGAACTCTCCATCCAAGTAACAATTTATGAAAGTAAACCATTATGGGTCAAGGTACGGCCTTCAACACGGATCATTGGCTCACACCGAACAACAAGCTATAAAGGGCCCCAAAAATTACTAGTGTAAAACCATTCAAATGGGAAAAACTTGTTTTCTTACAATGTGTAAACTTATCATTTGCCCAATTTTTAACAGCTGAAATACAGAGTTTTGATCTAGGATAAAATGAAACAAACGTCGTTTTCAACAAGGTATATTAGAGATTTCCAATAAAATGACTTTACTCGACATAACCGACCTAACTTAACGTATATCGTCCTATTGCACCGAAGCATGACGGAGGTGAGCATACATTGCATGCATTTTTTGCTCTTTGAACACGCATTTTTTTCTGATATAGACTTTATGTAAAAATCAACCCCAACAACTTTTTTTAATCTTTAAATATTTTGTTATTAAATTTTTAATGATTTTATTGACAAAAATATTTTAATGGAATAAGTAAGCTAGCAACTTGTAATCAAATACACCCATCATTTCTTGTCATTTCACTTGACCCATATTTCAGTTCATCTCAACATATGAATTTTAAAAACTACTAAGTAGTCATTTAGCAAGAAAATATTAAAATAATGAAATACGAAGCGAGAAGGTTATCTCTTTTTTTGTTTTTATAAGTTTTAACGTTTAAAAAGTGGATTCTAACACACCCGAATGTAAAAGGTGTACGCGACTAACTTTAAAAAAACAAATTTTTTCTATAATTTAATTCAAGATAATTTGACGTGGGCAGAAATTCATATCATTGATACATTTATCAAAAAGTACTTTTTAGTCTTTAACTATAATAATGCATTGGACGAGGTTTTGATCATGTATGCCTAAACGTGCATTCGCAGATACAGGGGTAGAGGGCGTACTCCCCCTTTCGATCGCCAAGTAATTTTGAACATCTCACATTTTCCACGTTATCTATACAAATGTTTGGTATAAAATCGTCCAATATTTTTTTCGCGTTGCTTCGCTCGGCAGTATTAATTCAATTATCGGGAACTACGTCCTATCGGATATGTTCCTTATGTCGTAACTACAATACCCTTCCCTTTTCACGAATGTGACCTACCGAATTACACTATTTACCGGATTTGTAATAATATAAGCAACACGACGGGTGCCACATGTGAGCAGGATCTGCTTACCCTTCCGGAGCATCTGAGATCACCCCCAGTTTTTGGTGGGGTTCGTGTTGCATAGTCTTTAGATTTCTATGTTGTGTCATCTGTACTATTATTTGTCTGTTTGTCTTTTTATTTTTGGCCATGGCGTTGTCAGTTTGTTTTCGATCTAAGAGTTTGACTGTCCCTCTGGTATCTTTCGTCCCTCTTTCAAATATCTTGGATCCGGTCATAATCACAAATTGTATATCACCAAAAAAAAAATTAAATGATTGTTTTTTGACTTTGATAAATACGTTTTAAAAACAACAATGTTTGAACATTAGACATCTCGCACGAGATTTAAAAGTTTAAGACTACATACTGAATTGGATTTTTTCCTGGATTTAGAGGTCACTTAACACGGAAATGTGATACTGGCGTGTAATCTAATGCATAGACACATATTCTTGTTTCTGATGTTTCTTTTAATATAAATATTCATTTATTTAGTTATATATAATCCCACTAACAAATAATCATGTATCTTTTACTGATAAATTATCATTACATTTTATAGAAACTACATATAATCTGCTATACAGTTATGAAAACTAATGGTCCTACAGACACTCTGTGCTTTTGACATGACACAAGGTCTTGCTTTTCTAGAGTGTTTATGTACTTTTTTACTTAATTTGTGATATGTACAAAAAAGAAGATATAGTATGATTACCAATGAGACAACTCTTCACAAGAGACCAAATGACACAGAAATTAACAATTATAGGCCACCGCACGACCTTCAACAATGAGCAAAGCCCATACCGAATAGTAAGCTATAAGAGGCCACAAAATGACCAATGTAAAACAACGAAAACGATAAAACTAACGATTCAAATAATGTACAAAAAAAAATGAACGAAAGCACAGCAACAAATGATAACCACTGAATTACAGGCTCCTTACTTGGGACAGACACTGCCAAACATAATGTGGCGGTGTTAAACATGTTAACGGGCCCACTAACCTTGGACAGTGGTGTAACAGTACGAAATAATTGATTAATATTCTGGACTGGATAATCATTCTGTATTTATTAGTTGTAGTTGTTTTTAAGATAGTGTTCAGTAGCTGTGAATACTCTAAGATCGGTACATGGAGTTTATTTTGAAATACTAGTAATTGCTGTTTTTGTGCTTCGTTTTAGTCGGACGAGTCAATCCCTTTCTTACTCTTTTAATTATGAGTAGACATGATCATTTGATAAACATACTTCTATGATCTCTGTTGGCTTTAACTTTGACATTTATAAAAATTATGTAGCAAAGAGATGCATGCATAAAAATAAGTTCTCGACATAAATTGGCTAAAATATCAGATAAGAATTTAGCCTCAAGCTATAAAACTTACAAGCTATTATAAATACGACGAAGATTTAGCCTCAAGTTATAATACTTATGATGATGATGATGATGATTTTGATGATACTGATATATGTCTTACATCCAGCGACAAATATTACATATATATTAAGGATAATGAAATGATAGCGATTCGCTGGATCGAATTGTCCAACAAAATAATTGAACCCGTAATCGAGGCTGGCCTGCTACCAGTCAATTCCATATTTAATAAAAACCTGTTTATATATTTTATGCTTTAAGTGCATATATTATTATTCTAGCAACACTTGTTTTGTTTTGATATTACTTTTTGTTGCATAATTTGTTTGAGTTTTCTCCTTGTTTCTTTGGTTCAAAAAGCTTAGTTTTTATTGTGAAATGGTGTTTCACAGCTTCCATTATCCTTGTGACTTGCTATTGTACTAATATCCAGTAGGCATGCAATTGTTATTCTTAATAGTAAAAAATATTTTTTAACAAGTAAAGATTATCCCGTTTTGATCCAGACTTCCTTACCACTAGCATCTAAGATACATACACTGACAAAATATTGTACCTGCACTCATATTACAATCACCCTGTCTGTCCGTCCGCCAGTCTGTCCGTTCAACAAATATTTTCAATTTTCTCTTCAAAAGCATTAGTATGCTTAGCATGCATTCTTTTTTCGATTAATTCTTAACACTCCTGGGATCAAACAGAGTCCAAATGGTGTGAATTACGACTACAGTGGCTCGTGCTGTTGTCAACAATAAGCAAATACTCATACCGTATTATCAGATATACTAGTATATAAGGCATTGACTTTGAAAAATGTAAACTTTTCAAACGAAAATAAACATTTTTACAAGAGTAAAATTAACACAAAAATGATAGAAAGTATTCAACGACATCCACTGAATTGAAAGCATCTGACTTGGGAAAGCCAATATAGAATTTGGCCTGATTAAACGCGTTTACCAGCGCTCAACACTCTAGTGTAACAGCACAATATAAGAAAAAAAAACCTGTAAAATTCAGTTGGAAATAGCTCAACTAATCAATATTGAATTAAGCCCAAAACAACTACATTTTTATGATGAAAGACACAGAGTACCGATCTTAAAGTACTCCCAGGTACTGAAAGCTGATTCTTAAATGTTAAATTACCTGAGAATATTAAACGTATTTAGTTAAAAAGAACAGCAACAAAAAATAAGGAGATATGGTATGATTGCCAATAAGAAATGAAGTTGATGTAAGCAGTGATAGGCAACCGTACGGCCTTAATCAATGAGAAAAATCCATACCGTATAGTCGACTATAAAAGGAACCAACTTGAAAAATATGAAACAATTCAATTGAGAAAACTACCGGCCTGATTTAAAACAAAACAAGTTACGAAAAACAAATATAACAGATATGAACCAACGACAAAAAGTGAACCACAGGCTCCTGACATGGGACAGGCACATAAAGAATGAGTGCTCAACCCCCACCCCCTAAGTCTGGGACAGTGGTGCAACAGCACGACATAAGAACCATCTGTAAAAACCTTCCTTGAGAGAGCTTGGTTTACACATATATACATATTCAAAGTAATTATTGATATAAAATGTGTTTTCAGCCGTGTATCACCTTAAATGGTGATCCTATGCATGGATATGTCGTAGAGTTTAACTTTTATATACCTCTAATGCGAGACAAAAATTGATACTAAAAATTTTTTGCTTAACTCAATCAATATGTGATAGTTTTAGAATCCACTTCTAATTGGATTAGTAAGAGTTGTCTTAATCCAAAAACAACATTGACAATATCAAGCCTTACTTTTTAAAAAGAAAATAACTGTAAAGACTGAAGTGGCAATATAGTTGTCTTAAAAGTGTAACAAGTATATAAATTGACATTCTCGTCCACTTTTAATCAGAGATACCTGGGACAGGACATTTTTTAGCCAATTACTATGCACTATTAATTGATATTTTACTATCCACAGCGGTCAATGTTTATATGCAGATTAGTCATCAATTGCTAATCAAGTACACCTTCCAAATTACAATCTATATAACGAATTGGTGTACACATTTATTTACATATATCATTTTAAATTACAAAATTCTTTTTTTTTAATGTTTGTTGACTTTTATTTGAAAGAAAAGTGTATGTCAACTATTAAAATTTAAAGAAGTACAAGACCTGTATTAATTATATTTAAATATACACATCACTTTGTCGAACGTTTTCCCTTGGGGAAAAAATCGGAGATTGTAAATAAATAAGATTAACTGCGGAAGAAGAGATTGTTTGAAATGATGCTTAATAAAGTATGATGCAATCCCAGTTATCAACTTTAACAGAGACAAATTCTGACTAACACTTTGAATTCGATATTTCTGAAATTGCTAGAAAAATCTCTGTCATATAATAAATACCCAAGGAAATTAAATATTATAAAACATTAAGAGACGAAAGGAAAAAGGGACACCAATCTGATAACGACAAATAAAAGCATGTCAAATATTAAATAATAAAAGGTTCATTTGCAAAGTATATCGAAAAACAAAGTCATGGTCAAAACCATGAAAGACAACTCAAATCAATCGTATGATAGGTAAAGATACGTGTATATACGTGGTCTTATGACAGTGAAGTTTTGGCGGGAATCTCAATAATCACGTGATATATAAAAATCATGATTTCATTCGTTTTTCATCATCTTAGAAATACTTGATATTGAAAAAATTTATCCTGAATGGGTTTTATAGTTTAGGAATAAGTAGTTAAAACTTGAATGACGCATTTAACAAAATTAATAGGTTAGCAATAACCGGTCCCGTTACGTGCGTACGTCGAGTTAGGAACGTATGTCATTTTATTGGAAATCTCTAATAGGCACAAGCAAAGCGTTTAGATTCATAACATTTACATTAGATATTAGATACACACAATAGAGCGTAAGCCCGATTTGGTGTATTTGATGACACCATGATAATTATTATGGTCGATGCACAATGAAAGCTTTGAATACATTTAGTGTAATTATAATATTTCTTTTATGACAACAATTAGAATTAAAAACCGTTTTAATTATGAGAAAAGTTTTTTTTTTCTCTAGGGTCTCTTATTACAGTCCTGTTGTAAGTACTAATCTCAATTACCTTGTGATTTATAAGTACTATCAGACTTGTTTATTGAATTTCAAACTTTAAATTTCAGTTCACTAATTTCTTTTACAGACGTAAACAATATTTATCAAAATGAAATATAATAGGAACATCTGATTGTAGCAGCAATATATCAAGATGCAGATGTTTTCCTGTCCTGTCTGAGAAAATTCATGAGTCATATCACCGTTCATACATTACGCATATACATGTACACACTATACGGATTTCATAAACAGGGGTCTGCTCCTTGCACGAAAACTGCTGTAACAGTGTTATGAGGTACAACGACTGAAATCGACACCACAAAAGTTTTACAGTCACCATCACGCATTGGTTGACCGATAAGATGTGTCGGTGTTTCATCTCACTTGCGACATGCGGGTGATGCATTCAGATTGACAGATGCTTGCCCTATCGAAGCACCCGGTCTTGCTTCTTTTGTAGTTCGTGCGATTCCTTCCGTTTTTGTTTTTTGTCTCGATTTGTGGTTTCTTCATCTGTTAGGCGATTTAAACATCGGTTAACTGTATCGCCTAAATTCAGGAACAGACAAATGATGTTTTTTTTCAAAAAAAATGTTTTGAAGGCAACACTACATTGTTTGAAAACTAACATAAATAGAGATACATGAACTGTTCTTTTAATTTGAGATTAACTCTCGCTTTTAGTAAAATAAAATATGTTTATTTTCAACAGACTATGTTTACACCAGGCAGGGAAGACATGTTATGTCTTTAAAATATCTTTTTATGTGTAGATTAAAAACAAGATGTTTTGATATGTCTAGCTGATGCTATACCCCTATGAGAATCTAATTTTTCAACAGATATTGACATTTCAATGGAAACCATTTCTTCAAGACTTGTTACTTTAGAATCATGATTCAGACAAATACTAGTACACGAAATCCGTCACACGTATGAAATGATACAAATACTATTCCTTACTACAAGTTCACTGCAAGATGACCATTTAACATAAAAGTAAAATCTTTAAGAAGATGTTCGATATATATTTCTGAGACAGGAAATGAACAGCATAATATACTAGAAAAGACATCTAGAGTTTCACATTAGGACAATAAAACTACATGTATGTGTCTACTCAACCTGTTAAAAACTCTTCATTTCTTTCTGTGATGTATTTTTACACAGTTTTTTCTGCTGGATCCAAATTATTGTCACATTAACCTATCGTGTACATAAGACTCACCAGTAGCGCTCAAATTAAAACAAATAATAAACCAAGTTGTGGAGCAATAATAATCCAAAATTCCGAAAAGATATGCAAAATACAACTAATGCAATCTATACCTGGGGGTAGTAAGACATTAGTGTTGAGAATAAATCAACATTTTATAACAGTTAACTTACAGAAAATGAAAACATCAATGATAGTTCGTGTCAACAAAAAATGGTGACTACTTGGCTTGTGATATCCTCGGGGACGAAACTTCAACCACCAGTGACATCGACCCAGTTGTTGTAAAAACAAAGATACCAGCTTATAAATGTGTTCACCAGACACGCGTTTCGTCTACATAAAATCATCAGTGGCGCTCGGATGAAAACAGTTTGAAGGCCGAATCAAATACAAAGTTGTAGAGTTTTAGGAACCAAAAATTCCCAAAAGTTGTGCCAAATACGGTTAAGGCAACCTATACCTGGGTGAGTAAAGTAAGAGACGCCTAAGGCTGATTAGGCAAATAGACTCGTTACGAAAAATGGAACAAATGTTTTATAACCAAAGATCGTTTTTCCATTCTGGGTTATTATAAACACTCAGTTAAATACATTTCTTCAGGATATAAACATCAACGAAAACCTCATGGTCATACAAACGGAGACATAGGCTAACAATTTTCGTACGCTCTACCCTTATTTCTTGACCCCGTTTGCTGGAGATTTGAAAAAATCGAAAGCGAAATTGTTCTTATAATATGTTGAGAGCATGAAAACAAAAAGGAAGCAATAGAAGCGCCAAATTTGTTCAAAATTAATTTGGCAAAAGAGTTGCAACCTTAAGTACAGACTCAGAAATAGGGAGTAAATTCGTGCTTGTAACTTAAATTGAAAAATAGATGATGGCACAACTGCAATTCAAATATCAATGTTCTAATATCAATTTTTCTGTATGAACACTTGATACAGAAAATTTGAAATTTAAACAATTATAAATTCCAAGGTCAATAAAAGATAACTTAGAAGAATTGGCCTCATATTCTCTTCAATCGAGACATACAACAGCGTATTCACAACTTCTTTTAAATAAACAACTTTTTATCTTATATATTTTTATCTTAAAAACAATGCTTTACAATAGTATACACTATATCAAAAGTTTGTCGAAAAGAAGTTTTGATAATGAAACAAAAACAAACTATTTAATTAAAAAAGAAATAGAAAGTTATCTCATAAAACAATGGCGGTGAATTATAATTTTTTATACTAAATTATAAAATATTGTTTTAGATTAAAAACCACAGTGGTCTATTGTGTAAAAATTTAAGCGGGATTATATTATCACTACCACTGGGTCGATACCTCTCCTGATGGACTATTAGTCCCCGAAGGTATCAACAGCCCAGTACTAAATACGGATATTTTGTTGATTGAAATTAACTGTTATAAAATTTTAGAAATTAATTCGAATTAAGGAATATATCTTCCTCATGCAAAGCTCTAATTCGTTGTCCAATTTTGGCTATACTTTAGGTTCTTTTGGTTGATCAGCCCTTCAACGTTTGTATAAGGTTATGGATTTTCAAATATTTTGGTCTCGAGCATCACTGAAGACACTAACTAATTGTCGAAATGCGCATCTGGTGCAGTAAATAAAGGCAACAATAGTATACCGCATAGTCATTAATCGATTAAGAGAAAACAGATTCGGGTAACAAACTAAAACCGAGGGAAACACATCAACTATAAGAGGAAAAAAAAACGGAACAACAGAAACACTGAACTGCAACAAAAACAAACGCCAACATACATAAGAACGGACTATTTGATAACAACTGCCATATTCCTGACTTGGTACAGGACATTTTAAGAAAAATGGTGGGTTGATTCTGGTTTTATGGCTAGCCAAACCTCCCGCTTATATGGCAATGTTAAAAAATACAACTTAAATGACAACACTACGTGACAGGAATACAGTACAAACAAACGCAAGAACACTCAACACAGAGAAATGCATAAATAAATAATATCATAGTACATAACAACATGTAGACCGCAGAATAACATATCCCAATAACGACAGCACAGGACACCACAAACTGCGTGTCACATGAATAGATGAACGTCACAAAAAGTGACGTATTTTAGTGACGTAGATATAATCTTGAAATTCATACAATTATATGGAACGAGATCCAAAAATCATAATTATTTTCACAATACTAGTTAAAATAATTATCATGATTATGACGGTCTTGAAAGGCTATTTTAAATTAATGCTGTGACGACGTCATAATTATTTGGACTAACACAATATTTTATCCATGGAAAACGGAAATTAATTCGACTAAACTGACAGAAAAGGTATATGTGAAATGTACCGAAAATACAGAATTCAAACCACAAGCGATAAGACATAACACAATATCCAACAAAATTGGTTTTATATTATTGGTAAATATACATATTATATACGCTTTAATTACTTCTACTGTTTACGTCAAACAACAATTGTCATCAGTATTAGTTTGACGATGTTATCAGTTTTGACACGAATCATCATTGAAATGGTTATAATTATAAATTAACAGTTTACAAAACTATGAATTTTCGAAATACTAAGATGTTCTACCCCAGAATAGGCTACTTCGTATGTATTTGGCACAACCTTTCAGAATTCCGGGTCCTCCGTGCTCTTTAACTTCTATATATGGCCTTTTAAACTGGTATGTTTTGTTTTTGTAGACGAATAGCGCGTCTGGCGTTCAATATATTAAGCCTGGTTTCTATGGTGAGTTTATTTTTAGAGTCGTAGTATTTTTTTTAGCAAGGCTCGATTTTCAGTGATTGTAAATTTATCAAACATTCGGTTTAGTCATGCTGCTGCATATTAGTTTGAAAAGTTTTCTTAAAATTGTTTAGGTCTAACGTGTATCTTATTCAATCTCATATAGGTTGGATTAGATTTCAAATTGGCGTGACATATTGCGTTAAGAACAATTCTGAGTGTATCATTTAGCTATCAGAACATAACCAAGAGGCAAGTTAAGGCATTTCAATGGCTATACATGGGCAAATAATATTAAATAATATATACTTATAGGAACTGTAGCTCCTGAATATGGCATAAACTTGGAGATATATAGTCCATATGAAGGCGCTGCTGAAAGCTCACAATTGGAAAGCTGTTTTCATCTTTGTTCGTAAAGTTTTGTTCTCAACTGACCACAATTGTCAATTTCTAGATGTAAGTCAAGATATGACGCAGACATTTGTGCATGTTTTCCTTTATTTGGAGTTCGGTGTGATAGATGTGTTCAAACTTTGACTAATTTATTAAGATGACATCATCCATATAGCGCAGCGTGAATTTTAAGGATAATACTAGACTCTGTTCATACTTTACAAGAAGCTCCTGTATGAAGTCTGGAGTATGAAGACTCATAAAAAGTAGTTTTTTACACCTAGGTATAAAAGTTTTCCCCTTTATACTCTTGACCAGTAGAATTACAACAGGCTAATAGAAGAACGACCAATAAAAGTCAGTTCAGTAAAAAAATACGTAACGCAATAATATCGGTACAAGAGACAACAAAACAAAAGGTGAAAGCGAACTTAAACACAAAAAACAAGTTAATAACATGCTGAAGTACATTTAAATCAAGATGGCTACTTTCAGATTTGAAAATCGTGGTCTTAAACACTATTCGTAAGCAAAACAACCGAGTACACATTCGTATCTATTTATGAGAAGAAACTTTGCGAGAATCATCACCATAAGAATCAAAATAAAACGACAAAGATTGAAAATCTAACCATGAGAAGAAGATAATTTAACTCCATCAGTTGGTTATTATTTGTAAGTTCTTTTTCGTCATATACCTGTTCAACTGTTTCTGATCTTATACATTCTTGGCTTTCAAATATTTGTCTTGAGCGTTCCTTGTGCAGTTAATCCAGAAAAACGCAAATTCGGAATGATGCGAACAGGTTCATCTATGTTAGATGATGGGAAATCCTAAGTGTTTCAAAATATTAAAACTTGTATAAATAAATCATCCTAGGAAGTAAGTATGAGGACAAGAAAGAAACGTCTAACCATTCAAAGCGACTACCTAAACATCATCATAAAAAAGTTAAATTAAACATTTAAAATATGATGGAATAAAAAGAACATTTGTTGTGTGTTTTAAAATTAAATTTGATATATTTTTGTTCAATCATTACTGAAAGTGATATAGTCAAATAATAAATCGCTTTTAGCAGCCAATTTGGTTTGATTTTGTCAAAATAAGCTAAGAAACATTGCTGATGAATTATTCACTTGCAAGTGAATAATTTGACCTCATTGAATCCGTATTCATGTGACCTTCAATTTAACCCCTTAGCTGGAGATTGGTTACGCATATATTCAGCTATTCAAAGAAAGAGAATGTCATTATTGAAAGTGAAACATGGATGGCCCATTTGGTTGATTGATTCGATCCACAAAAAAAAAAATCATATGATAAACATACTTTTTAACCTACAATCTGAATTCAAACAGACCTAGGAAAATCCAATTACACATGGACGCTATCAATTTTTATTTATATTTATGTTTATATCGGGTTATATAACCGTCGGCAATCTTCGGATTACATCTCGATGGTTAATTAGATGACGTCTCTACAAAAATACACACGAAAGGTTGATGCATATTATCATGGCCATGCATTGTTAATTGTCTATGTTAGCCTTTTTTGTAATTTGGATAAACGTTTTAGTATGTTATAAATCAAATATGAGAATTTAAGTCAAATCGGTGAACATGAATTTGACCCCTACTGCCCCTTTAAATTATATTTTAGTGATATTCTTTATTTCTAATAAAACTATTCATATTAAGTACATAGACATTTATTATACGTTTATTATACGGTCTCACTAAAATTTAAATTTTAAATCGAATAGAACAATGAGGATACGGAGCTGTAGATTTAGATGTCGATATTTTCTAAAAGGTCATTTTACATCAGAAATAAAACAAATAATACAAGTTATTGCAAAGAAAACCAAATTTACTGTACATATTTGTATAAAGAATATAAACATATCAATGAATGAAAACATTAACAAAAAATAATGATTCAAATTTAATATTAATACTTCCCGTAATTTTTAAAAGTGTTGATATTTCCTTTTTAATTTAATGATGTTTTCATCAAAATTCACGGAAAAAAGAGGAAATATTAAGATGGGTAAATTAAGAAATACAAATGCAACAACAGTTTATTCTGACAAACACGGTCATCTCAGTACCAGAATCTATGACAAACGAGACGATTTAAATTTGTAATTATCAATTTCCCCCACCTTAGTAGAAATATACCAACTTCACCTGCATATGGTATATACATTTCCCAACTTATTCAGTATTCAAGAGCTTGCAGCTGACTCAGACTTTGTAAAACGTCACCAGTGTCCGAGCAAAAAGTTGATGACATCTCGTCCTTTTTCTAAAAAAGTTCATCGGAAGGTACCAGGACCTTGTTGATAAATATTCCGTATCAACTTCACAAATAATACACGATGGTCTTGAAGTTTAGATTCTGGGTACTGACGTTGTTTATCATCTTAATAACGTGTTATAGTCTTCTTTTATTTGTCTGTTTGAATATTACTTTTACTGTTTAGTCTATTTTTGGTGTTATTCATTTGACGTGGCTCGGTACTTATACATCCCGTCATTATAATATTGTGCTATGGTAAATATTTGTATTCTTGTCTTTCATTTTTGCTGATGTGCTTTGTCTATATGCCTTCTTGTGTTTTTTTGTTACATATTTGTTTGTTTTCATACTGATTACGATTGTAACACACTGTTGACTGTTGTAACCCTATTTTGACATTTTTACCTATTATGTCTGCTTGTTTTGTTCACACATCATTGTCAATATAATGGAATTTTATGCGACTGTCATACAAGTGTGAGGTTTAGCTAGCTATAAAACCAGGTTTAATCCACCATTTTATACATTAGAAAATGCCTGTAACAAGTTAGGCCAATGACAGTTGTTATCCATTCGTTTGATGTGTTTGAGCTTTTGATTTTGCCATTTAATTAGGGACTTTTCGTTTTGAATTTTCCTCGGAGTTCGGTATTTTTGTGATTTTACTTTTTTTAAGAGGAAACTGAAGATAGAGCAACTGTGTGCAATCATGTCAATCGGAAGGGTCATCATTTCATTATCAAATAATGACACCCATTGTAATACGTCAATTGGAATACGTTGAGGAGTAATATCAAATGATACGCATCATACAAAAGCGGATTGATGAATGTCTGTTGTCTTACCCATATTGATGAACCATCGGTCCATTGATCGAATGTGATGGTTTGAAATATGATAGCGGTTTTGGCAGACAAATATAGGAATATACTGAAAATACTTAGGTCAATGAAAGGGAAATTAAGAGGAACAGGAGTGCACACGCTGAAATGTCTCGCCTGCTTTACTGATCATTGATTTTATGTTGATAGTCCTAAATATAAAGCTTTACTACAAGTATCACATGAAATTAACATGATCCAAGAAAATGATGCTAAGGTCAGATAAATAAAATAGGAAATACTAAGAAACAAACTTAACCAGGAAAATGTAACTTTGACCAATGAACCATGAAAATGAGGTCAAGGTCAGATGAACCATGTCAAACAGACATGTACACCTTACAATCAATCTATGCATTGAATATAGTTGACCTATAGCTTATAGTTTCTAAGAAACAAACTTAACCATGAAAATTTAACATTGACTAATGAACCATGAAAATGAGGTCAAGGTAGGATGATACCTGCCAGACAGACATATACAATCATTCCATACCCAAAATATAGTTGACCTATTGATTATAGTTTAAGGAAAAAACCAAAACACAAAAACTTAACACTGAGCAATAAACCGTGAAAATAAGGCCAAGGTCAAATAAAACCTGCCAGACTGACATGTATATCGTAAAATATTTCCATACATCAAAAATAGTGGATCTATTGCATAAAGTGTTAGAAAAATAGACCAAAACACAAAAACTTAACTTTAACCACTGAACCATGTAAATGAGGTCAAGGTCAGATGACAACTGCCAGTTGGACATGTACACCTCACAATCATTCCATACACCAAATATAGTAGACCTATTGCCTTTGGTATATGATATATGGACCTGACCTCGAAACAGTAGTATTCCGCTGTTCAAAAGTAATAAATCGATTGAGAGAAAACAAATCCGGGTTACAAACTAAAACCTAGGAAAACCGATATGACAGACATCAACGTCATAACAGAAGGCATTTGTATACAAAGTATGAAGCATCCAGGTCTTCCACATTCTAAAATATAAAGCCTTTAAGTAGTTAGTTAACGCCGCCGCCGCCAAACACTTTCACTTTATGTTTTACCTTAAAATGAAGTTAACTATTACTCATGCTACAAGTAGCAGCGTTATATGGATTGCATCATTAGTTGATTGTTCAATATTACTTTCAGATTGATAACTGAATCCATGGATGTTTAACGTCCAACGGCAAATTAAATGCACTTTCAGGACGAAATCATGTAAGAGTTAAATGAAAATCAATCCTGCATTGAACTAGACAGATACGCTGAGCTAGGATTTAAAACGTGCTATTGAAATAAGCAGATGTTGTATGATCGCCAATGAGATAACTCTCCTCCATAGACCAAAAAACATAGTATTAAAAAACTCCTCATAGAAACCATTTAAAAAAAATGAAAATGACCGTGTGGAGTTCAACAATGGGCAAACCCATACCGTAAAGTTCACAAAATGAAAGTATGCAAGACATGTCAACTTACCCGTGTACATTATCCTGACCCCGAACATACCAGTATTTGCGTTTATTCCTTAGCGCCTCGTGCATAGCGGAGTAGCAGAAAATATCAAATATAATGTCTTTGGTTTGACCTAGCCGAGGAACAAACCAACAACTATGTTCACACTCAAGGCAAGGACATTGCCACGAGACCACCATAGTTAAGTGTTAATGCACAGTAACATTAATGATATTTTCTAACCTCCATCCCCAGGGAACTAAAAGAAGTAAAAGTTTTATAAAAAAAAAGGTATTCCGCGGTAACGACATACGAGTAGATCACAACATTACTTTAGAAACATGCATCATCATTGAGGAGTAAAGACTTACACTGGTTAATTAATATAGCCAGTATTCTTATTGATTGAAATATTAATTTAACAAACACTATAATTAACTTTTATATCTAGAAAGAACGATTGTCCTAGTATAAATGTTATTTAACTCCACTTCTGTTAGTCTGAAAGGGAATTAATAATGACAATGATCTTTTTGGTTATTCAAGACATAGACTAAACAACAGAACCAAATAATTGGCCATCTTTAAACACAAACATAATAACCATAAACAGACGTACATCAGATGAAAATCTTTGGCACAAGAGATACCGTATACCGGGTTTACTTTAGAGGGTATCAAAGTTATCAGTTTAGATCGAAGTTGAAGATGGTTTGCACCCCGATCGGGTCAAGCAAAGGTCTTTCTTTTAAATTTGTTTTTGCTGCATTTCGCTAAGTACGCGACATTAAGGAGTAAGAGCAAAGACTGGTCGGCTCTGAGTAAGCATAATGTATCCGGGTTGGGTCACATGTCTTCTTGCGGACTGTAACCTTGTGAATTAGCACCTTAATTATCCGGTTCAGCGTGTCGATTTAGTACAAATCAGGGTTCATATTCATATAACATATAACGTTAACATGTTGTCGTCCTGCGTTACATTAAATTTGCCGCTGGACGTTCATCAGTCATCAATCATCATCATGATTTGAGTTTTTTCACGTGGTTAGTGTCTTACTTACATAAACAAATACAGAAATAACTATTCAACAGAGACAAAAAAAAACAATTATGTTAACAACAATGTGTTATTGTACGCCTTTAACAATGAGCAAAAAGCATATCGTATGATAACCTATCAAAGGTCGCAGCATAAAACACATGGAACCATCCAAAAGAGAAACCAACAAGCCAGAATAATAACCTAAACAACGAACAAAAATTAGGACAAGAATCAACTTCAACAACTTAATTAACGGTTCATGACAGACACGTAAAGAATATTGACCTTAGATGAATTTGTTATTCTGTTTAGGTCCTTTTAGGTCATATAGCTCTTATCGATGCAGCTTATTTACACATTCCTAACTCTCAAAAGTTTAGGTTTGAGCTTTAAAGATGACCACTTGGTCCATACCTCTGCTGGTAGACTGTTAGTCCTCGATGGTATCATCGGCCCATTAGTCAGTGCTTTGGTACTGAGATGATTTAAAGCATATACATGTTGTAATGTACTATCATATTATTAATTTATGTATGTCTTTGTCCTGAGTGTTCTTGCGTTTTGTTGTAATGTATTCCTGTCAAGTAATGTTGTCATTTATCGGTGTTTTTAACATTGCCATATAAGCGGTTTGGCTAGCCATAAAACCAGGCTCAACCCACAATTTTTTCTTAAGATTTCCTGTACCAAGTCAGGAATATGGCAGTTGTTATCAAATAGTCCGTTTCTATGTATGTTTGCGTTTGTTTTTGTAGCAGTTCAGTGTTTATGTTGTTCCGTTGTTTCCCTCTGTTTTGGTTTGTGACCCGGATTTTTTTCAGTTAAATCGATTTATTTATATCGAGCAGAGGTATACTACTGTTGCCTTTATCTATCATTACTTTTTGGATGAGTTACTCTTGTATGCGATCTTGTTGTAAATTTTGTTTTGGTGAGGATAATGTCTTAGATGTAAACAAAAAATTGGGTCGATTTTGAAAGTGTTTGTTTTAAATGCATGAAGCTTGAACAAGCATCAAGGGCAACAGTGAAATATGTCATGATCGATATTCAACAAACTTAAGTCTTATAAAAAAGTTAATGATGTTTATTGGATAAATTTTTTATTAAAATTTCGGATTAAGGGCCACAAAAGTTACCATATTGCTTCACATTGATTCAACTGTCGACTTTAAATGAAGGCAACATGTTCAAGCAATCATAAAAATGTCAAGGAAATGACATAAAGAAGGTTTTAACCAACTTACAACTGTTTTCCATTGTACTTTTTTTCAATACTTATTTTATTACTTTAACTTTTCTTTTGGCCATGCTGTTGTATGTTAGAGGTTTTTTTCAACTAATTTTTTTTTATAATAGCCCTTCAGTATATTTACTGTCCCTTTCATTTACCAAATTATTTATTAAACCTCGAACAATAGTTAAAGTCATATGAAACTTCAAATTTAAAAAAAAAGTTGAATATGTTTTAAATACTTGAATTGCTAAGTTTAACTATAAAACAACTAAACGTGAATTTTCTTGTAACAGAAAATCCTTCATTTTTCTTCATACTTCAATAAAGTACTGCTATTTAATTATTGTCTTGTCGTACAGTAATTCGCCGACATTTTCCCTTATGCAATAACCTAAACAAACGTGCATTGGAAAGTAAGTAGTAATAACGAACAAATCAAATACACCAAACCATTGATCAACTGTTCAGGAAAAGTTTAATTAACAACTGGGAACGCATTGTAAATATATAAAACAAAATATTATGGTTCTTTCAATTCAATTATTTGCCACATGCTTCAAGTGCTCTGTGTTGATTATTTATCAATGTCACGATCCAGTAAACTTCGGCAAAAACTCGAAAGTTAATAAGCTTGCGATCAACAATCACTGAATAAAGTATTATTTGTCGATAAAACGTTTAAGATTTGTACTAAATTTTAACTTGCATACAGAACTTACTTTTAAGGGGCATTAGCTACGAGATGTAAAAAATTAAAATGCATGTATGATTTATTTTTGTTCAATCATCATAATTCGCGTTTAGCAGCCATATTGGTTCAAATTTGTCAAAATAAGCTAAGAAACATCGCGGATTAATTATTCACTTGCAAGTAAATAATTCGACCTCATTTAATCTGTATTCATGTGACCTTCAATTTAACCACTTAGCTGGAGATGGGTTACGCATGAATTCAGCCATCAAATGGAAAAGAACGTCAACATTAAAACAGGAACAAGGATGAACCATTTGGTTGACTGATTCGATCCATAAAAAAATCATTTTTATACAGATAAAAACGATGATAGACATACTTTTTAACCTACAATATGAAATCAAGCAGTCCTAGAAAAATCCAATTGCACGTGGTCGATATCTATTTTTATTTATAATTATATTTTATCGATCTATATGACCGTCGGCAGTCTTCGGAAGTCATCTCGATGGTTAAATGGATGACCTCTCGACAAAAATACACACATAATGTAAATACATATAAAGTCCATGAATTGTTAATTTTTTATTTTCGACTTTTTGTGATTTGGGTATACGGTATAGTATAATATAAATCAAATATGAGAATTTGAGTAAGATCGATGAACATTAATTTGACAGCTAATGCCCCTTTAAATATATATGCATGCATTGGTTCAATAATTTCGATAACATTATAATTACAAGAACTTGTTTTATATGACTTTAATCACTTATGAAGGAATTGATGTACTTCACCTAAATGTAATCGGTAGAAATCATTTAAAGAATTAGATATGCACCATATAAAAAGTATTCAATATCAAAGAGTATACTATAACAAGAGCAAATTGCATTCTACAATAGTTTTGATCTCACGGTAATTTTTTAACGAAAATATGCGTGCAAGCTAGTTTTTAAATCGTCAATTCAAATATGTATTAACAAATATACCTTTATGTGGTAATTTTAGAAATAAATAGGGTCATTATTTTTTAGAATTTACACAAAAATTCGGTTTCTTTGACATTTCTATCCTTTGGATAAACATACTTGACTTTTTTTGTATCAAAAGATAAATACTAGAAGTCAAACGAAACTTCAAATTAAAAAATAAGTTGAATATGATTTATATATTTGAATGATTAAGTTTTAATATGAAACAAGTGTTCTTGAACTTTTTTGTAAAAGAAAATCCAGTTTATTTGAAAATCTTCATAAATGTTCTGCTATTGAATTTACATCTTCGCTAGCCAAGGGTTACGATCCACTTCCCTCCTCTCCACCCTTGGCGGATTGAATTAGAATTTCGGAGACACAAGGTAATGATTTTCATTGGTTGCAGTCGAAACTCACTGCATCCAATCAAAAGCGCCTATAGCATGATCACGTGTAAATGTAGAAATTGTAAGTAAACAATTGCCACGTGCTTATTGTGCAACAAGTCTTTACATACCTAAACATACGACTATATTTAGTGACAATTTGAATGTTTTTAATCAACTAATTGAAGTTCCTGTGTATGTTTCTTGCACAAATGCATTAATGTCAACGTATACTTTCGTTTCCTGCTTTACCAAGAATGTAGAATCTAGACGCTACCGTGTTTTTACCTCCAAATTGAAGAGTTGAAGTGCTACCATTGGTCAAGAATAATGTATTAAGAATGGGCGTGACATTAATCTACCGATAGATGGCGCAACATTGTTATCACAAATGTTGGCTTAATCTGCCAATGGTGGAGAGGAGTGCAGTGGATCGTAACCCTTGGCTAGCAAAGATGTTGAATTTATTGTCTTGTCGTACACTAATTCGCCGAAATTTTCCCATATGCAGTGATCTTACCTATGACCTCTCGTTTTATAACTTCGGCAACGATACAGCGCAAGGGCGATGGGAAACCCGCGATGAACGAATGTAAACAAACATGCACTGGAAGGTAAATAGTAAAAACTGATTCTTAAAAATGATTACAAAAATATCATGGCTTTATTAATTCACTTATATGCCACATGGTCCGAGGGCTCTGTGAGGGATATAAATGTCATGATCCGGTAAACATCGGCAATTAACTCGAAAGTTAATTAGCTTGCGATCAATAATCACTAAATGAAATATAGTTGGTCGATAATACGTAATAGATTCGTGATAAATATAAAAAAAAACGTGCATACAGGACAAAGTTCACTATATATGCATGCATTGATTCAATAATTGCGATAACATTAAAATTACAAGAAACTCGTATCATATGACTTGAAGCGGAATTTTGTAAAAACATTTAGAAAGCTTTAAGTTTATCAAATCTCTTCAACTTCGTTTTTTATGGCCTTTTAATTTTTTTAATTCGAACGTCACTAATGATTATTTTGTAGACGAAACGCACGTCAAACCTACACGATTTTAAGCCTAGTATCTATGATGATTTCATTTATGAAACAATACTTTGGCATTGTTTTTTTTTTCCTTTTTTTTTTCTTCATTTTAGAAAATAAACGGTCATTTTGTGCTGTATATGTAACTTATTTATATAAAAAATTCTTGGTGTTTTGTTCATAAGTATTGGTACAAATAATGTTCATACATAATCAAGTCAAAAGTCATTTCAAAAAGAGGGGTTCATGAAATTGTTTTCAAGCTTATGATTGAAATTCAGTCGAAAAATTGCAACTTTTCCCATTATGTCACAATTGACGTCGCGACAAATGACATTTTACATTAACGACGTCATTACCTACCCTGCAACTGTATCGTATACCCTTAAAGATAATACCTTAGTTTTCAAGATTCTAAAATATCACATCTTGATTATTTTCATATAATAAACACGTGGTTTGCATCATATAACAGGACATGATAGATTGCCCAAGACTCCAAGCCTATCAAATCTTTGATTGTCAAAATAAGAACTGGTAAAACGATGGTGGCACTTCAAAATACAAATAGAAAAAAGTAAAATAACAAATAGCAATAGATTTATTTTGATATTTATGTTTTGACAAATTAACATGAACGGTATCAATTATTTTGCACCAGACGTGCATTTCGATGATATATATATCTTTAGTGATGCCCGAGGCCAATTTAAAAAAATCTAAAACATATTAAAAAATGAAGAGCTAATAAACAAAAACCAACAAGAAGTATAGTCAAAGCCCAAGGTTCTTATATTTTCCCGTTTTAGTGCCATATTGACAAAACGCCATTCTTCAAATTAGACTGATAAAATAATAGTTTGAGATAACTAAACTTGAACACTGTCTGGTTCACTCTGTGAACGTAGGTTTCCTCTGTGAAATGTTTGTTCGTATAAAATATGTTTTAAATTATTTTATCTGTTAACTTTTATTCTTTTTTCAAAAAAAAAAACAGCGATCACACAAGGTTTTGTGAATAGTATTCTATAGCGTTCCACATTATATAGGGATGACTTGCATTCTTAATATTATTTATGTAAAATAAATGGCGTGGCTTCTCTTTCAAACTTGCTCTCAAATCTTTTATATAACATTTCGGTTGAGCTATCTGTATACGTGAAATCCAAGGTAAAAATCCACCACCATAAATATCTTCAAGCCACAAAAAAGGCACAAAGTTTGTCGCTTCATACATTTCTTGTATAACGTCAGCTGACATAATAGAGGAAGGTCCTGCACAATAAGGAGGAAACGTTGCAAAAGGGTATTCAGACGGAGATATATACCATTTACTGCGAGTCCGACGCTTTGGTCTAGCTCCTATAACAGTAAAACATTCTAAAACTTTGGTTTTGTTCAGTTTATTGCTAAGATAAGGAATAAGAAATGGGATGTTGATGGTGATATCATCGTCAATTTTTATGACATAAGTCACATGGTTGCAAAATATATTCACCCAGAACAAGCTGAATACTCGTTTATATGTTAAATTTCTGTAGCTGTCTATAAAATTTCCTTGTATAATGTCTCTGTATCTGACACTTTCCTGTTTAATTTCCATCTGCTGAGTATCATTCATGATTTGCCCAAGAACGAAGACATATTCAATATGTTTATTGTCAAATTTTGAAATAGATCCAAATGTTTTCCTTATAACCTGACGTTCGTCAAACTTGTATGTAGCTGAATAAACAAGAACTAGCAAGAATACATGTATTTCTTCACACTTTGTACTGGTATTAAGTAACGATTTATAACGATGTCTCTGAATAAGAGGGTCCGTCAGTTTATCGGTTGAAACGTTCAGATAAAAGAGTTCAAACTCTGTTGAAATACTTCGTCCATTGTATGTTATGACCTCACGGCTTCTGTTTTGTAATTTCCTCTGTATTTTCAATCTTTGTACAAAATGGTTTTTGAAATCTGGCATACTATTTGAAACGGACGTAAAATTGCTGTGTATTCTTCGGTGATATCTTGAATAATTGTAAATTAAAATCCATAGAAATATTACAAGGAAAATTTTCCAAAGTATTAATTTCCTCATTTTTATAACTTAGATTAGTGCTTTATGTTTTGAAAAACTGGAGTCAGAAATTTAGATAAGGACTTGATGTATCAAAACATGGAGTGTTTAAATGTAAAAAATAAATGGTTTCGTATGCATAGTAAGCTCCATCTCAAATGAAAAAAGTTCTTATAAATAAGTTTTTAAAGTAATTTTTAAGTATACCTTTTTTCCAATATCCTGTATTATTCATGCAATTAATCCATAACGACTGTATTATATAATTTTATCATATAGATGATGATGATTTATATGGATTTCCTAAGGTGATATTTCCCGATAATGTCTTATGTGAAACAACTCGTTTATTTTCACTCTCAACTCTCCCCAGCTTTTACACTACGCTCACATGAGATTTCCGACTAAAGATTTGCGCCTTGATAATTTAAACTAATTGAATAAATATGTCACACATAAACAGTTAATCATACTCCCAGCGAATTTAAACATATTTTCGCTTTGAATAATTGCAAAAAGTGCACCCATCTTCTCGAATTAACAATTTTTCTCTATTATGACAACTGTTGGCCATTCACATATATTCATACGCCAAAAAGTGCAGTGATATTAATTCATATAGATATTCCAACATACGCTAGATGTATCAAAGAAAAGGGTTTGTTATTCTGTTTTTATTTAATAAAAACAATATACTGAACGTCGTATTTGAATATCAAAAATAGGATTATTTGTTTACAGTCGTGAATATTCTCGATTGATATTGCATGGTGGATAATTGCCACATTGGCAAATATGCACCACACCCTTACTTTTAATTTACTTGTATTATGTTTTTCATTCTTATATTATCGACATGAATTTGCTGATGTTAGATTTTTAGGATTATATATTAGAATCGGAGTATTTTTTCAACAGTACACTATTTTCAAATTTATCAAACATTCGGTTCCCTCATGCTGCTGAGTGTTTGTATGAAACGTTTCCTTAACATGCTTTGTTTTAGTGTTTATCTGATTAGATGTGATGTGTGTCCTTAAGTAACTTCTTTGATTCATTTTGATGGCGGTTGGGACAGTTTGTAGATTGACGAGACAAATTTTACATGACAATTAGGTATATTGTTAACATATGGGTTGATATTACTATCAGATATGTTATTGTAGGTTTTTTAAATTTAAATTGGACACGAATAAAATGTTCGGTTAACGATGGTAGCATAGAACACGAGAAAAGAAATAATAGTATTCATACTTTTTAATGTAAACAGTTTGAGAACAATCACATATCAATCAATATCTAGCTGCCGTTATGATGGGTTCCTAGAACTTTCATATCTGCTTTCTAAATCTAAATATTTATTGTGACAAAACGAACTATTATGTTTCCATTTGCCCGACAGCAATATTCAGAGGCTCAATTAAGGACTGAAAAATGAGAACAAAACTAAATTTATAAGTGGATGAAAAGAGAAAAATCTCATTGAAAGCACTGTTTGCAACCACCGTGGTTTCTCTATTATTTCTTCAATCAAGAAATAAGATATAGTTTCAGTATTCGATAGATCTTTATCAGTGTATATTTAACCTATATAAAGGTATTATAGCTTTTCCCTTTATACTCTTGATCAGTAGAATAACAACAGGTAAATAGAAGAACGAACAATAAAAGTCAGTCCAGTAACGCATTCATATCGATACAAGAGACAACACAACAAAAGGTGCAAGCGAACTTAAACACAAAGTATCATATCATAGCAAACTGAAAGTACATTTGTATTCTACCTTTGCTTCTTGATATTCGAGAAAATTGGTGTTTAACACCATTTGTGAGAAGATACTGAGAAAACATTCGTATCTAGGCAGAAGATAATCAAACATTATCATAAACAAATAAAATATAACGACATAGATTGAGCATCTAACCATAAGAGATAACCGAACATCATCATCGAAGAAAGTCAGAAATAACGACAGATATTGAACATCAAACCATAAGAGATAACCGAACATCATCATCGAAGAAAGTCAGATATAACGACAGAGATTAAACATCTAACCATAAGAGATAACCAAACATCATCATCAAAGAAAGTGAAATACAACGACAGAGATTAAGTATATAACATTGAGAAGAAGATAACCGTTAGTTGATTTTGTGCATCATAGATACCAGGCTTGCATTTGTTATGCCAGACGCACATTTCGTCAAGATAAGACTCATCAGAGTTGCTCGAATACAAAATGTAGAAGACCAAATCAGACAAGAAGCGGGAAAACAATGTGCAAAATACGTCATTGGTCATATATTCTAGGGATAGAAAAACCTTAGTGTTTCCAATAATTCAAAACTTTATAAACTGCCAATTTTCCGAAAATTATCGTATCAATAATATCCAAAGAAAATAAAATTTAACGTCAAAGAAGGAAAGTGTAACCATGAGAAGCAGCTAGCTAAATATCATATTAAAAAAATGTAAATTATAAAGGCAAAAAAAAAATTGTTTGCTGTTGAAATTGAAACTTTAAATCAAATATCAGGATGTAGATACGGGGTTAAAGATTTATGTCGATATTCTCTTATGAGTCATTTTACAGCGGAAACCAAACAAAAAATACAAGTTATTTGCATAGAAAACTAAACTTCCTGTACACATTTGTATAAAGAATATAAAAATGTAATGTGAACTTAAAAACAAATAATAATTCAAAATATATATTGTGACTTTCTTTTATTTCCTTTTATTTTCCAGAGTGTTAATAATTTCATATTGACTACAGTGATTGTTTCTTCAAAATTCATAGACGTAGAAAAACAAGACATAATAAGATGGTGAAATTCAAAAAGACGAAAAAAGCAACAATAATTAGTTATAGAGAAAACTGAAGATTGAGCAACAGTGTGATCTCATGTCCATCGAAAGGGTAAGCAGTTCCTGACCAAATAGTGACACCAGTCGTTATACTTCTATTTGGATAAGTTAAAGAGTCATATCAGAAGATTACGCATCATACAAAAGCGGATTGATGAATGTATTTTGTCTGATCCTAAAAATTGAATCGAATGTGAAATTTTGTAATATGATAGCGGTTTTTGAAGACAAATTATGGATAACCAATATTAACGGTATAAAATAAAAACGTACAGTTAAAAAAAATAAATAAACGTAATAATTCACTGATATCTAAAGCAAACGGAATACCAACCTCTAAAGAACAAAGTAATTGGTGAATACATGGGCCCCAAAAGGATAGACAGGTCCTGTTCTATTAGTAGAACTCGTCGTTTTTTACCAACGTAATTACAAATCCGTTGATAAGTCTCAATATACATTGGAACCTCAATGGTCAATATGCATATGAAAAAAACGATTAAAAAAGCACAGAGGACCCAAAGATCCGAAATGTTTTGCTAAAGGTAATCTATTTCTGGGATAGAAAATCCTTAGTATGTCGAAAAATTCAAAGTTTTGTGAACAGTTGATTTATAATTATGACTACATCATGTCAACACAGAAATACTGACTACTGGGCTGGCGATTCTCTCGGGGAGGAAATCCCCCCAGCAGTGGCATCGACCCAGTGGTTGTAAATAAACTCCTCATTGATACAAGGTTTAAAGTTTGTACGCTAGCCACACGTTTCGTCTGCGAAAGACTCATCAAATGTTCAGGTTTGAGCGTTCCTGGCAAAGTGAATCCAGAAAACGCTTCTGATGCACGAAATTCATAAAGTGTCTATTTCATTTATATTTGACATGTTTGTGAGTGCTCAAACCTCTTATTACTTAAAAAAGTAGCTTAATAGCTCAATATGGAATAAACTATCAAAATACTACCGTGTTTGTGCAGACTTAAGCATTCATCAGTAGTCATCCAACGGATTAAGCTTAAAGATGCCAAAACTCGTCTGGGAAAAGCATAATATTGAGTAATGCCACAATATAAGTATGGAAGGGATGAAATTTTAAGAGGAGCACTTTTATTTGACCTCTGAAATAGCTAAGATGGTAAACATTAAATCCTTTAATACGTATATGAATTAATTGATAAATGAATATTAAAATTTATGATGAATTCAACCGTGCATAAAAAATTACACTTTCTTACTTATATTTACACAAAAGTTTTGTGTATATTTTTCTATAGCGCTCCACATAACATATGGATGACGTGTATTCTTTAAATTGTTTATGTAAAACAAATGGCATGGCTTGTCTTTCAAACTGTCCCGCAAATCTTTTATATAATTCTTCGGATGAACTATTTTTATACGTGAAATCCAGGGTAAAAAACCACCACCATAGACATCTTCTAGCCAAAAGAAAGGCATAATTGTTGTCGCTTCATACATTTCTCTTATAACGTCAGCGGACATAATAGAGGAAGGTCCTGCACAATAAGGAGGAAACGTTGCAAAAGGGTATTCAGACAGAGACAAATACCATTTATAACGACGATCACGATATGGACCGGCCTCTATAAGATAAAAGCATTCTAAAACTGAAGTTTTGTTCTGTTTATCCCTGAGATAAGGAATTAGAAATGGAATGTTAACGGTGATATCATCGTCAATTTTTAAGACGTAAGTCACATTGTTGCAGAACTTATTCACCCAGAACAAACTAAATACTCGTTTATATGTTAAATTTCTGTAGCTGTCTATAAAATTTCCTTGTATCATGTCTTTGTATTTGACACTTTCCTGTTCAATGTCCATCTGCTGAGTATCATTCGCGGTTTGCCCAAGAACAAAGACATATTCAATATGTTTATTGTCAAATTTTGAAATAGATCCAAATGTTTTCCTTATAACCTGACGTTCTTCGAATTTGCATGTAGCTGAATAAACAAGAACTAGCAAGAATACATGTTTATTTTTACACTTTCTAGTGGTATGAAGTAACGAACAATATCGATGTTTGTGAATGAGAGGGTCCATTAGTTTATCGGTTGATACGTTCTTATAATATTGTTCAAACTCTGTTGAAATGTTTCGTCCATTGTATGTTATGCGCTTCTCTGCGCTTCTGTTTGTTAATTTCGTCTGCATTTTCAATGTGTGCATTTTTCGCTGATTTCTTGGGTAATTGGCGATAAAAATCCATAGAAGTATTAAAAAGAAAATGTTCCACATAATGGTTTTCCTCAATTTCATAACTTAGGTTAGTGCTCTATTTATCAACAAACTGAGTCATTAGCGTAGATGAGTGCTTAATAGATAACAAACTTGTAAACAATTGGTGATATTTTATGCATAACACGCACCAGCTCAAATAAGAACTGTCCCTGACACAATATAATTAAACGTCATTTTAACTATACCTGTTTTTGTATATCCCGTATTTATTAATGTAATTATTAGTATCCATATCGCTTGTGTTGTAATATTTTGATTTCTGAAATAAACAATGTGAGTATTTTATTAGGTCTATCTATTAACCAATGTCTTAAAATACATTATTAATTGTCCAGTTAATACAATTCCATGTGTCTGAGAACTGGTCGTTTATACAGGTCTAATACAGAAAAGCCGGTCAATACAGAATTTTTACTGGTCTTAATACAGGATTTGAACTTCCGCTTTTTTGTTTCAAAAAGGTGTCAGAAAATGGATGTGTTTTTATTACGCGAAATATTAGATTTCAAAATGTTTGATGTTAGAGTTGTTGTTATTTTTCATATTTTATACTATTTTTCTCTTTCAGTATATACAATTATGGACCGTAAAAAGGGTGAATATCAAGAAATGTCATCCGTAAAAGATCATTTCTTTGAGGGCGCTATCCGAAGTGAGAGAAATTTGAAGGGTAGACAATCTTGGATATGATCCATTTCAAATGAGTCACATTTGTTTAATTATCCCAAAGGGTCCTTCGAACCATTGAAAATACATGTTAAAGAAGCTCTTGTACATGTCTTACAGTAGTAACAAATTGTCAAAACATTACGTCAGAGAATTATTTTTGTGACTTAAAATGCCTTATATGTACAACAAATGAAGACTCTTTCTGTAAAATATTGGTAGCCCTGGAAAGTGCCGTTTGTGAAAGCTATCCTTGGCACCAGATAAATTTCAAATACTTGTTTATTCGGCACTCCAGTCCACGGACTTCTAACCTGGACGTTGCAATTTTTTGTTTACACACTTCAGTATTTTATGTTTGACTATTTTCGTTAATTTCATACCTATTCTTTTAAATGAAATAGGAACATAAATAGAAGTGATTTTTGTGTCTAATGTACAACTATAAGTACTATTTTTTATGAAAAGAAAAATTCATTTATACCTGGTCAACTAGCAGTTTATGTTATAAATTGGCTATAATGCATTACTTTATTGTATGCTTTAATATTTTCTTCATGTTGGAGTTGCTATAATGTATGTTTTAATATTTTCTTCATGTTGGAGTTGCTATATTGTATGGTTTAATATTTTCTTCATGTTGGAGTTGCTATAATCCATTACTTTTTGTATGCTTTAATATTTTCCCCGTGCTGGAGTTGCTATAATCCATTACTTTATTGTATGTTTCAATATTTTCTTCATGCTAGAATTACTATAATCCATTACTTGTTGTATGCTTTGATAATTTCCCCGTGCAGGAGTTGCTATAATCCATTACCTTATTGTATGCATTAATAGTTTCCATGTGCTGCAGTTGCATGTTCTTTTCTTTTAAGTTATACTGTATGCATTGTTAAGATACCATATTTTATGTTATCAATACGGGATGGATTTTTCTCATTGTTGAAGGCCGTGAGGTGACCTATAAGAGCTAAAATCCACTTCATTTGAACTTTGGTGGATAGTTGTCTCATTGACAATCTGTCCACCACTCCTTATTTTCATAATTCATTTTCACGCTATTAACCAGTTTGTTTCTAGTTGTGGTATTCAATCATGTAAGCTATTCATACGTAATTTCCTGCGAAGTTATTATAACATATGTATTGATGTGCCTCATGGTATTTTAAATGATTAAATTTTTATTCTTTTCTTTACAGTGTGATTGCGCTTGAGTTATCGTTCTTTGATAACATTAATCTCTTAACTTGTTATTATTAGAATGTATGTGCTCGTTGTAAAGTTGTTTATAATTATTTCTGAATGCATGATAAGGTAATATCCTATGATGAAACTTAAAGATGTTATTATTGTTTTACTTTGTTTTCACGGCTATTAATTCTGCGAAACGATTTGCAAAGCGGGAGATACGGGGCGTGATTTACGTTGTCAATCAACGGATGAAAACAAAACGTAATCAAAGTTAAGATTGCCCAGATCTCGGACGTTAAACTTTGAGTTTCTCACCTTTTTAGAAATTGGGTTGAATATTAGATAAAGAATTAATATAAGATTAATATTTTTAGTAAATAATTATTGCCTATATTCTTATATATTTTCAAGTCATAAATCGATGAAGTTCGCGACTTGAAAATAAACGGAATCCAGGTTTTTATATTGAAAGTTATTTTAGAGTCCGGGAATTTGTTCTTAGCTAAAATTGGTATTACTGTTATTTATTTCTGATATTTAATACCGGGCTATAATATGCGAGGGCCGTTTTGAACGTCTGGTGACATTTTGATTTATGTCGATAACCTCTTTGTGACTTTTCCATATAGAAAGGCAATTAGAGAGCCGATCGTTTGTTTTTGTTTTTTATGTACGCGTAGTGAATTTGCGTTATGCATTGATACTCAATTAAAAGTTTGAAAGTATAAGCAACGTATCAGACGTAAGTCTATGTCCATTCTTATTGTCTTTATTTTCAGATGTTGAATGTGTGTTTTTTTGTTATCGTTGGCGTGTAAAGCATGCCCCCTCGACGTTCGTTTGTACCTTTGGTCAAAATATAAGAAAGCTCCTATCATTATTTGTTAACATTTTATTGAATTGCTTATTATCCTGTTTTCTTTGACGCCTTCTCAATTGAATTGTATAATTTGTTGATATTATGCTATGACTTAATTACAGAAATAAAGATAACTATGTTACAGATGTTTATTTATAAAACAAAATGGCGCTTTCATCATCAGATTTGATGCAGGTAACATAGTTAAATATACCTTAACCAAAGACGATAATTGGTTGACATCTGACACTCTGAAAACGATCTCGTGGTAACTATTTTTTGGTAAGTCTATGGTTCATATGTAAATATAATTGAAAATATCTTAAAATCGGTTAATTTTGAAATTTTGCTTCGAATGTAATGAGTTTGAAGATACCAATGCAGAATCTAGGACAACAGTCAAATATGTCATGGATTTTTGTAAATGACTCTTTTTTATGAATACGGTTAAAATGTTTATTTTATATAAAATGTATCTTCCTTAACATTTTCGTATTGAAGGGTTGACCTTGATACTTCATCATCATTTATTGATTGCGTTGTATTAATAAATGCAACATGTTCCAAGAAACCAAAGAAAGATATTGCATACAGAACATTAAACAAACGTAAATCTACTTTCGATTGTGCAGTTAAATTAATATTTAAGATTATTCATTGTATGACTTTTTTCTTTTGGCCAAGATGTTGTTTTAAAAGTTTTCCTACGACCAATTGTTTTTGGTTGCCCCTTTCTATGTTCTTTCCCTTTTACTTTCCGAATTAACTTGACCATCTTACAATAGAAAATCTAATTTATAGAATAAGACAATATATCTAATTGTTTGAAAAAAATCATAAAAATTCGATACGCATCGTGTGAACTATTATGAGGATGTTTAACGACATTGACTACTTGGTCTAGCTCCTATAAGATACAAACAGTCTAAAACTGTGGTTTTGTTTTTGTTTAGTTTATTGCGTAGATAAGGAATTAGAAATATATATCATCTTCAATTTTGATGACATAAATTTAAATGTTGCAGAATCCATTCTTTTGATTAACAGTAATCAGGCACGCTCAAATCTAAATAATAGAAGGCAAAGGTTGTATAAAACTTGAATACTGAGACGCTATTTAGCCAAAATTGACGTTAAAAGAATAAACAAATCTAGATAAAGCAAACTTACCCAAAGAAGTATATGTTTACGGACAAAATTCAAATCTATTCCAAATAACCCAAGACGGTTCAAATGTATAAGTAGCTGAATAAAAAAGAACAAGACTACAATCTTTTCTAAATACTTTGTTCAAGTAATAAGAAGCGTTAATCAGAGGATCTGTTAATTTATCTGCTTATGCATTTATTACACTCTGGAACAAAAGAAAATGTCCGTGACCCCTTTAACGGGCTATTCAATCTATACATTAAATACTATCTAAATTTAAGATCTTCAAAAACGTTTTTGCGCCTCCCATATTCAATTATTAAACTGGTATTTAATGGGTCATATTTTTACGATCATATCATTACAAGTGGTTTTGAGCGTTCCTGGTGAAGGTAAATCCAGAAAAGCGCTTCGGACGCATGAAATTATTAAACGTGTTGTTTTCAATTTTTTATAGTTGGCATACTGATTTTAATGCGTAAAAGCACAATAATAAGGTACAGAAAGTATGAACGAATAAAATTATTAAAAATCCTATAGGCACAATTACGGAAAAAGCTTCAAATAATGTTGTCCAGCGTACAAAGTTTCAAATGATATTGTTTTTGTACGTAAATCATACTGCTACGAGTGTCTTGAAAAATTGAGAGTAAATGAGCACACAGGTACATGTAATCCCACATACAAAAACATATCATCTGACAAGGATGAGATTTTGACAAATCATAAGTCCTTCATGGCTTCAATGAACATTACATTGAACAGCAAAGCTGAGGACTTACCTTGTTTGTATTGGATACTTAAGCTTCACGAAATTTCGTACAAACAACGGTATATTGCCGGCTCATTTGCATGTTCTACAAAGGCATTGTCCATTAGATTGACAAAAATTCTGTCCGCAGTGAAAGAAGGTCTTCAGAAATACTGCGAAACTATTTACTCGCGTATTAACCACTTGCTGATTCTATAAAATAAAGGCAACAGTAGTATACCGCTGTTCAATATTCATAATTCGATTAAGCAAACACAAATCCGGATAACAAACTAAAACCGAAGGAAACACATCAATTATAAGAGGTAAACAACGGAACAACAGAAACACTGAACTACAACAAAGACAAACATCAACATACATAGAAACGGACTGTGTGATACCAACTGTCATATTCCTGACTTGGTACAGGACATATCAAGAAAAAAAATGACGGGTTTTAAAAAACCTCTAAAGAACTTCTGGAATTAATTCTATCAAAAACTTAGATTTTTCAACCCTTTATACCACCATGCCTTATGTGAAATTGAAAAATCGTCTTGAAGAAATAATACACAATGCTTTTCAATATTAAAATGGTAGCATAAGCTATACATTTATTGCTTTGGGGTTCCATTCGGCATGTTTTGTTAATAGTGAACAAAAAGGTAAAACAAACTACACAGAGGAACAAGTGATCAGTATGCTGGAGTTTCTTATTGACAACTTAATTTTGAACTTTTTCAACAAATTATCGGCATTCCAATGGGAACGAACTGTGCGCCTCTCCTTGCCTACCTCTTCTTATTTTCATATGAGTCAGAGTTTCTTCCGACACTTGTCAAAACAAGAAGATCAAAGAAATCAGATAATTTAATTTCACATTTAGATATATTGATGATGTTCTTTCCGTTAACAATCCAAACTTTTCTGATTGGGTCCCATTAATTTCTGAAGATTCTAGGTACTGACGTTGTATATCATCTTAATTACGTGTTATAGTGTTCTTTTTTATTTGTCTTTGTATATTTTTAACTTTACTGTTTAGTCCATTTTTGGTATCACCCTTTTGGCGTGGCTTGGTATTTATACATCCCGCCATTGTCTTATTGTGCTCTGGTCATTTTTTGTATTCTTGTCTTTCATTTTTGCTTATGTGCTTTGTCTATAGAATGTCTATATGCCATTTTGTTGTTCTTTGTTGACATCATTCTTTGTTTGATAGTGATTAGGCTTATAACACAATGTTGACTGCTATACCCCAATTTTTGACATTTTTACCTATTATGTCTGTTTGGTTTGCTCACACATTGTTGTCAATATAATGGAATTATATGCGACTGTCATACAAGTGAGAGTTTTAGCTAGCTATAAAACCAGGAATAATCCACCATTTTCTGTACCAATTCAGGAATCTGACAGTTGTTTTCTATTCGTTTAATGTGTTTGAGCTTTTGATATTGCCATTTGATAAGGGACTTTTCGTTTTGAATTTTCCTTGGAGTTCGGTATTTTTGTTATTTTACTTTTTACAAATTACGGGAAATATGAACATATAATTGATTTGTTTGTGCTGCTGTAAATATTTTGGTACGATATAAAATTGTCGCCTGCAACTTATCGATTCTTTTGTAAAATAATCCATCTAAATGAAAAAAATATTAAGAATTACATGAAAAATAAGGTGATGTAGTATAATTGCTAATGAGACAGCTATCAACCAGAGTTCAAATTACGCAGATATAATCAATTGTAAGTCCCCATATGCAATGAGAAAACTAATACCATATTGTCAGCTATAAAAGGCCCGACAAGACAATTATAAAACAATTCAAGCGAAAAAACTAACAGGCCTATTTGTAACAATTCAACTAAAGAAAAACAAATACATATGAACAAACCACAACCACTGAATTACAGAATCCTGATATCGGACAGGCAGGGTGTGGTATGATTGCAAATGAGAGAACTCTCCTCAAGGGACCGAATGACATAGAGGTTAACAACTATAGGTCACCGTACGGCCTTCCACAATGAAATGAGCAAACCCATACCGCATAGTAAGCTATAAAAGGTCCTGAAATGACAAATGTAAAGCAATTCAAACGTGAAAACAAACGGCCTGCGTTATGTATAAAACAATGAACGAAAAATAAATATGATATACAGCAACACGCGACAATTACTAAATTACAGGCTCCTGACTTGGGACAGGCACATACAGATTGTGGCGGGATTAAAAATGTGTGTGAGCACATCTATCCTCCCCTAACCTGGAAACAGTGGTTTAAAAGAACAACAAAAGAACAAACTGTGAAAATCAGTTGAAAAAGGCTTAACGCAACAGATCGGTACGAAGCACAAAAACAAAACAAAACATAAGATCAATAGCACAAAGTACCGAAATAAGAGTTCTCGTAGTTAATGAAAGCCAGTACAAAGCCATTTACAACTAATGAATAACAGACAAAAGTCTTTATCAGTACATATTCAATGGATGAAGTGTAAAGATACAGTATGTATGTTTACTGTTCATATAATTTTCTCTTCACTGCTTAACCTTACAACAATTTTTTCAAATGTAAGGAAACAAAAAATCAACATATTGAGTTTAATATTATATAATGGCAAAAGCCTCAGGAAAACTTGAAAATATTTTGAAGATATTTTGTATACTAGTAGTGCTCATTCAATATTATTCAAATATGTTAAGTGGCAATTAATATTTAGCGTAGAACATAAAAATTATAAATTGCAAAGTCGTGATTGAGATACATATGGTAATAATTGAGATTTTAAACCTTAGTTTGTTTGGCTATTAAATTGATATTTGTTTTAGAATTTCTAATGTGTTGTCACTAGCCTTCCTATTAATTCAGAAACATGGGTTATGTGTACGACAATAGGTCGTATTTCTATTTACTACTTCATTGTACTTTATCGGTTGGTGCTACATGTTCACCTTCTTATTCAAGGGTACCACATCTGCAAGTAGCAGGTGCTTTGTGTACGTTTGATGTTGAAAATTGTTTTGGACTTCCCCTTTTGAAAATAACCTTGGAGTTCGATATTTTATTATTCTTTTTTGTATCTGGCATGATTTAACTCATATATTTTGTCTGTAAAATTCCAGTTCATAAATGATGTAAATGTGCTTTAAGTTTCAAAGACGGGCTTCAAAGTTATTGTGTAACTACCTACTCTAGAGGCGACGTGAATCAGATGTGGATACTAAAAAAATCCAAAGATCTGTTTAAGTACATACAATCTAAGTCTATTTCCTATTGCAATAGTATTAAAACATTCCACTTTTCTATAAGAATTGGCCATTTTAAACTAAAAGACAAATTGAAAAAAATTGTCCTGCTTTGTTTCATTAGAAAGAATGACCAACATAGATTCAATTATCTTGTCTTAGAGAGGGAAAAATCGTACTTTGTAAAAAATCACTCTGATTCAAACAAAAAGTTCTCTAAAACTGACATTATCAAGATATTTGGTTTCTTGATTGACAAAATATTTTGAAAAGTGTGGATGGTGTGTTTGTCAACAAACAAAAATGTCCATGGGAACCAACTGTGCTCCATTTTTTGCCGATTTGTTCCTTTATTCATATGAGACTGACTTCATACAGGAGCTTCTTATGAAGAACGAAAAGAAACTAACATTATCCTTTAACTTCAAGTACTGCTATATAGATGATGTACTCTAAATAATTCAAAGTAAGTTTGGTGACAGATACAGTTAAGTTCTGCCTCATAGCTCGATTTCAGCTTCTCAATTGTGAACTTTCCATTTCTATGTTGCAACATTCCAGCAGCGCTTACATATTGAGTATACATCTCAAAGTTGATACGATATTCAAGTGCTTCCAGTTACGATCATGATTTTCTTGATAAAGTGTTGTTGTTAACAAGGAAGCTATGAAACCACGAGTTTTAAGTAGTGAAGTTGAAATCCTCCATTCAACAATTTTTCGGACGCCATCACGAGTTGGTTGACCGTAATCAAATATCTGTCTCACAGATGCCGTCGGATATGTTCCAATTGTTGTAACCACTATCCTGTCCTCTTTCCGCGAATGTGACCTACCGAATTATAGACTTATCACCGGGTTTGTACTGACATCAGCAACACGACGGGTGTCACATGTGGAGCAGGATCTGCTTTCATTTCTGGAACACCAGAAGGCCCGCCCCTAACCCACCCCGGCTTTTTTCCCACCTCCCTTCTATATCACTGCAACTAGAAAAGACATCTAGTATATACTTAACAACTAAATGATAACTTTGACTTATTGTATTTAACCATAGTTTAAATATGAACAAACGGAAATGTAGGCAAACGTGTGTCCGTATCCGGGAAATAGATTTAACCCGATAATTTACTCTTATAAGTCTCATAAAACACTCTCATCCATCATGGAACTTTTACAGATGAAAAGCAGCGTATTAATTATTAGTAATGAAACAATCTAATTTGATAAAAGGTTTGTTTCCCATATATTATATATAGCATCTGCACACTTTCAACTGTTTTGGTTCTTTTACATCCTTGTCTTTCAAATACTCGACTTTGAGCGTTCCTGATGAAGGTAAATCCAGAAAAACGCTTCGGAAGCATAAAATTAACAACGTGATATTTGCATTTTTTTAATCGTTGATTTAGAATAGATTGCAATGCATTCTATCTTAACATCTTTGAACATCTTTAATATAACTAGTTGAACTAGTATTTCGATATTTCAATCCACCTCAATTATAGAATTATTATCTTTTATCCATAGGAAAGACAATTGTCTAATCAATATTTACATTTTTCTGAAATAGGGAATGGAAGAGAGTATTGAACAATTAGGAGAAAAAAGGTTAAAAACGGATATTAAGACTTGAAAGTATACAACTGATTACGAATGCCTCGACTTGGGTATAGCACCAGTAACAGTCAAATATTCCAAAAGGCTCACCCTGTATTTTTTCTATTATTATTCAGATAAGGAATTTAAATGGAATGTGGATTGTAATATCATTGTCCATTTTGATGACAAAAATCACATTCCCGCAGAAATGTAAGTTAATTAACGTGTTTTTATGCTTAGTTTTTGTAGCTGTCTATCAATTTCATTGTACTATGTTTCTGTACTTTTCGCTTTCCAATTTAGTTCTTCGGTTATATATGTAATAGTTTAGTGCATTTGGGAATGAGTAATCGGATAAACGTCTTTTTTCATTAACTAAAATCAAGGAAAATATAACAAACAAACAAAAATTATCGCAAAAAATATTTTTATAAATCTATTACTTACTATTATCATTCTGATTATACGTATTATATGAATAAATGTAATGACGCTGCGTTTATTGCAAAATATTATTTGTGCAGACACAGTTTTTTTCCATTAATATTTATGATTAAGTAACTTTTGCTTCAAACTTGTTTCTCAACCTTCTTGTATATATTTAAAGGTTCATAAGTTCGCTTAAACAGAATGTTTATGAATATTTTAAAATTTCAAGGTTTGAGATCAAGAGTTTCGATTGATTTTTACAAAACTAAAGAAAAGGTCGTTTTAAGAAGACCAATTTCAAATGTCCTAATAAATTATTTGACAAATGCGGAAGTAATGTAAGTCAGAAGTTATAATTAGTATTGTGTATACAGCTTATCAGTAGGATTATCAAGGTGATTGTGACTAGTGTACAATAGGCATACAAAAATTGTTACGGCTAATTAGTTTTACGAATATGAGAGGATTTTTGACGTACTAATAAATGTTATTTTAAGAATATTTTAATAACCAAACAACTGTCATTTAAATTAACCATTTTTGAAATATGTTGACGAATAATTCTAAAATATTTAATAGAAGTGAAAGAAACATAGATGCAACTTTGGAGAGGATGACTTTAATATCATGTATATGGTTATAATAACTACCGATATCATTTTATTCATTTGTTGGAGATGTTCCTTTCTGATTTTATGTTGTTTTAACACTTATTTATATAATTGTCCTTTCAGTTCGTTTCTTTTATAATTAAAAGTATAAATAAGTAGACTTTAATATTAAAACCACCTCAAATATAATATTGGAAGTGGAAGTGCATAATCAATTTGAAGCCACTGCAGTTGTCAAAGGAATATTAAAGTTTCTAATTATTAGATCCCTTTCTTTTTTTTATATTCACACAACATGTCAATAAAATTATTACTCTAATGAACCATTATTAGTTTTGTCTTATTAGTTTATTGTTAAGTTTGTTTATTATGTTATGAATAATTACATTGTAATTAATCAGCCCTTCAAAGAGCACCTTCATTGGTTACCTCCATTTTTGGACCTCCTAAGAATTATATTTTAGGCGCTACCATGTTTTTCTATACTGGTAACATTCCCAAGTTATGTCTCTATGAGATGAAACACAGAGATCATATCTGGGAACCAGTACGTTAACAAATTAACATATATATGAATGTTATATATCTTCCCAAAAGAGGCGTGGATTGTGAAACAGCTGTATTTACAAAGTGCAACCTATACATTTATTCAAATAGAAAACTCTTGAAAAACACTTTTTCTCACAACAATACTTATTTATCAGACTTATAGCCTTAAAGAAATCACTGCATATACAATAACTTTTCTTTTACAGTACATTTTATACCCCCACCCCTGTTTCAATTTTTTAAAGAATTTGAAAACAAGACTTTAATTACTGTCAACTTACCCTATGTGCATGTTTTCTGACATGAAATGTCAAGAACTTGTTTGAAACTATTCTTATAACAAATTAAAAGCATTTCAGAATACTATAAATGTAAAGTTTAGTAGTTAATAATTCCAACATTCAAGATTATATAAAGTATCCAATCCTGCCTTATTCTCCAGTCCACATCTTACTGTATGCCTATTTGTCAATAAAGTTAACAATTTCTACCTCAAATGGTCAGTGTAGAAATATTGTCAAAACAGTATCATCTCTAACCATATATCTAACATAATTAAGCTAATATATGAACTAGAAGTAATTAAACAAAGCTTTATTTTCAAAAGTTGTATGTATGAAGTTACCAGTCTAATGTATGACTTCACTAAAAGTTTTTTTGAACTGACTGCTAACATCTGTTTTTGCATAATTTCAAAGCACAGTTATTGTTTTCTATACAAAAGACTTTAAAATAATAAAATCATAGCATTTACAGGTTAAATTATCTGTTTTGTAACCCAGGGGGTAGGCATTTTTCTGTTTTTTTGCCACTGGGGCCTCACATTTGCTAAATTTTTCTGCTATTTCTGTGAATATGGAATATTAAGTACATTTTTAGGATAGAACACACTATTGTTAGTTTTATTGAGGTATTTTTGTATTTCTAGCTTGTATCTTTTTATGCCGTGGTCACAAAAAATAACATTCAGGTGTTACGGCTTACTTTTGGGTTATCGACAGAACAAAAACACCCAAAAACAATATTCAGGAAAGATCTTTGAGTTTCAATGACTGCGAAGAGCACTTCTTAACAATTCAAATTACAAATATGCATACATTAAAGAATTTATTTTGAATTCAGGCCTTTAAGTAAACTATGCATACTGTAAACTGTGAATTTATGCTGAGTCATCATAGTTAAGGCCTAGTATTGCCTCAATCTTCATGAAATATTCATAAAACTTTGTATTTGAGTTAATTTCATTTAAATCTCTGAGATAAACCAGATTTGGTAAAATTCTATATGTTCTCTTTTTTCACCCTATATAGGTTGCAATTCTGTAAATATAGACAATGCAATTTCCCATAGGAACTCCCTTTGCGGCTAAAACTGTGCCACTTTTACTGTGAAGATTCGTGAAAAATTATATCCAGAACGGAAAGTTGATATGCACTACTATTTTATTCAAAGATCTCAATATAGGGCTGTGCGGCATATTTTCAACATTTATATGCCCTGAACGTCTAAGAGTTTAAACTTATACTAAAATTCTATACTAGCCCTACCTCCATTTTTAGACCTCCTAAGAATTAAATTTTAGGCGCTACCATGATTTTCTATACTGGTTACATTCCCAAATTATGTCTCTATGGGATGAAACACAGAGATCATATCTAGGAACCAGTATGTTAACAAATTAACATATCTATGAATATTATATATCTTCCCAAAAGAGGCGTGGCTTGTGAAACAGCTGTATTTACAAAGTGCAACCTATAGTGTAGAGGGTTGCTGCTCACAAGGAAGCTATTAAACCAAGAGTTCCAAATGGTGAAGTTGAAATCATCCCTTGGTAAATTTTACGGACGCCATCACAAGTTGGTTGACCGTTATGGAATAACCGTTTCACAGATGATATCGGATATGTTCCTTATGTCGTAATTACAATCCACTTCCTTTTTCACCACGAATGTGACCTACTGAATTAGACTATTTACCGGATTTGTAATAACACGAGCAACACGACGGGTGCCACATGTGGAGTAGGATCTGCTTACCCTTCCGGAGCACCTGAGATCACACCCAGTTTTTGGTGGGGTTCGTGTTGCTTAGTCTTAAGTTTTCCATGTTGTGTCTTGTGTACTATTATTTGTCTGTTTGTCTTTTTATTTTTTCGCCATGGCGTTGTCAGTTTATTTTCGATCTATGAGTTTGACTGTTCCTCTTCTATAGTTTTATATAAGTCCTTAAGTATATTTACTGTCCTTTAATTAAAATCTTTAACAATAGTTATTCATTTATATAGAAATGAAATGTAATGCACTTTATTGTGATCGGTGGGAAAGATTTTAAAAATTAGATATTCAACACATTATAAATATTTAAAACATCCAACAGTATACTATAACAAGAGCAAATTTCGACATACAATAGATTTCACATTTAAGGGCATACGAAGCAGTTTTGATCCCACGGTGATTATTTTGCGAAAATATGCATGCAAACTATTTTAAACCTCGTCAATTCTAATGTGTATTAAAAATGTACTTTATGTGGTACTTTTAGAGATAAATAAGGCCATTATCTTAAACATTTACTAAACATTTCGGTTTCTTTTACATACCTATCATTTGGATAGACATACATTACTTTAATTTTGTTTCAAAACATAAACAATTATGCGGATTTTTGTGAAAACATTTGGAATATCTTGTGTACATAAGTACAATCTAGATTTGCCAATGTTCTCCAACTTTGTTTATATAAATATTTTGCCCTTTTTTTACTTTTTTTTATTCGAGCGTCACTGATGAGTCTTATGTAGACGAAACGCACGTCTGGCGTATATGATGTTAAGCTTGGTGTCTATGATGAGTTTTTTTAAGTAACAAGTCTTTGGAAGTAATTCTTTTTTTCAATTTTCATAGTTTTAGAGAAAACAAATTTTTTTGCTGTATATTTGTTTAATTTATAAAAACAAAATCATCGGTTATTTGTTCATAAAAATTGGTACATACATACATAATCAGACCAAACGTCGTTTAAAAAAAAACAGGGCTTCATGAAATCTTTTTTCAAGCTAATGATTAAAATCAGTCGAAAACTTATTTCCCCCGCTATATGTCACAGTTTGACGTCGCAAAAAAGTAACAATGTACGTTTACGACGTAATTAACTACCCTGTAAATATATCATGCGCCCTTAAATATAAAAGCCCAGTTTTCAAGATTTTAAAATTTCAAATATTGCTTATTCTCATAATATAACCTCGGCGTTTACACCATACAACAAGACATAATAGATTGCCCTGGATATAATTTTCTGACTCCAAGCCTCTAAACGATTTATTAATTGTAAAAAAATATTTACATTTATGTTGATAATTCTCATTTGTCAAATAACATTAACGGTACCAATGCACCAGACGTGCATTTCGATAATATATGTCTCTTCAGTGATGCTCGAGGCCACAATGTTTAAAAATTCAAAACTTAAAAAATGAAGTGCTAATAAACCTAAACGCACAAAGAGTATTGCAAAAGCCGAAGGTTCCTTATACTTTCCCAGGTTTGTTTTATTTGGTGCTTTATTGACAAAAAGCCAGGCTTCAAATTAGATTGATAAAATTACAGTTTGAAATAATTAAACTTGAACACTGTCTGGTTCACTCTGTGAAATGTATGTTCCTTTGTCAACTATTGATTCGGATAAAATATGATTTAAATTGTTTTATCTGTTAATTTTAAAAAATTCAAAAATAAATACCAATTTTATAGATGAATCTAACCGGTGATCAAATAATTTCTTAGTTGCATTTACACAAAAGATTTTGTGTGTAGTTTTCTATAGTTTTCCACATAATATATGGATGACTTGCATTCTTAATATCATTGATGTAAAATAGATGGCATGGCGTGTTTTTCAAGCTTGCTTGCAATTCTTTTATATAACATTTTGGATGAACTATATTTATACGTGAAATCCAGGGTAAAAATCCACCACCATAGACATCTTCTAGCCAGAAAAAAGGCACAAGGGTGGTCGCTTCATACATTTTTCTTATCACGTCAGCTGACATAATAGAGGAAGGTCCAGCACAATACGGAGGAAACGTTGCAAAAGGATATTCAGACGGAGTCGTATACCATTTATTACGAGGTTTACGGTATGGTTTAATACCTATAAGATACAAACATTCTAACACCTTAGTTTTGTTCAGTTTATTGCTTAGATAAGGAATTAGAAATGGAATGTTAATGGTGATATCATCGTCAATTTTTGTGACATAAGTCACATTGTTGCAGAATTTATTCACCCAGAACAAACTAAATACTCGTTTATATGTTAAATTTCTGTAGCTGTCTATAAAATTTCCTTGTATTATGTCTCTGTATTTGACACCTTCCTGTTCAATTTCCTTCTGTTGAGTATCATTCATAGTTTGTCCAAGCACAAAGACATAGTCAATATGTTTATTGTCAAATTTTGAAATAGATCCAAATGTATTCCGTATAACCTGGCGTTCGTCGAATTTGTATGTAGCTGAATGAATAAGAACTAGTAAGAATACATTTTTTTGTTTACACTCCATACTAGTATTAAGTAACGAAATATATCGGTGTTTGTGAATGAGAGGTTCCATCAGTTTATCGGTTGATACATTCAGATAAAAGAGTTCAAACTCCGTTGAGATACGTCGTCCATTGTATCTTATGACTTTCCGACTCCTGCTAAGTATTTTCTTCTGCATTTTCACTTTTTTTTCAAGTTGATTTTGGACTTTTTGTATAATATTTGATACGGACGTGACATTGCTGTGCTCTCTTTGCTGATTTCTTGAATAATGGTACACTAAAATCCATAGAAATATTACAAAGGAAATTTTCCAAAGTATTGCTTTCCTCATTTTCATAACTTAGAGTAGCGCTTTATGTATTAACAAATGGAGTCATAAACTTAGATTAGTTCTTATCATTGTGTGTAAATAATGGGTTGTATCGTATGCACATTACGTACCAGCTTAAATTAAAGAAGTTCGAGATACATAAGAAGTAAAAGATATTTTCATTTACACTTGTTTTGTATATCATGTCTTTATTCATGTAATCGATAGATAGGAACCATAGAGTAAATCAGACATGAACACGATTCTTAAATATTTCCCTTAACTATTGGCTATTGTATAATTGTCAAGTTTTTAACATTTAAAGATGGCATATGTTTTCATTCCTCAAAAAGAAATCGTCCATTCAGGGGAAGTTACTCTTGTCCACCTTTAAAAAAAAAAAAACGTCTGTTTGTTTTAAAAATATGATTATATCGTTGTTTTAATGTATACATATATATATATTTCAAAGACCAATTGTTGTCAAAGCCTTAGGCTGTAAAAAGCAGTTTGCATATTATAATTGTCTTGTATACTATATAACCAAAGACTGACACGAACCCCACCAAAAACCGGGGGTGATCTCAGGTATTTATCAAAAATAGATTTTTAAATTGTATCATTGTTATTAGATAGATTTATCTCAGATTTCTATATTCAAAATGATCACCTGCTGTACATCACGAAATACTTAACAAACGTATGTCCGAACATCAACAATGACATATGCTTTCGTCCAATCGGAGGACAGATCATCATTAAAGATAAAGGCTACCAATTCAAAACTAATACACACACTACGCAGGAAATAAGCTTATTTCTAAACGGCACTTCGTTTTATGTTCTTGCCTGTGAGACTTAGTGACCTACATTGCGGCGACTAGAACATCTGTGAAACCTTGATAAAATTGTATATAAAACTTAGACTGAAGCTTTTTCGAAGACTGGAAACAGCCAAATGTTAAAGTAATATTTAAGAAAGGAAGCACTATAGACCTGTGTCACTCACCTGTTTGTGCTGTAAATTCCTGGAATACATTATTTTCAGCAACACCTAGACAACTATCAAATACTTACCAGGTCCCAGCACGGTTTCATAGCAAAACGAAGCTGTGTTTCTCCTCACGCTATGTCAAGAACCAGCACCAGCTGTAGATAGAGGAGGTTATCCTTTTCTAGTGCCTTTGGTCGTGTCCCACAGACGCCTATTTAACAAATTGCATCATTATGGCGTTACAGGACATACACACAAGAAAATCAATCATTCTTCTCTGATCGTACCCAACAATTCATGGTTGAGGGAGAATCATCAGATAATTAATTTACTGTGGTCATAGGTCCCACAAGAGACTGCGCTCGGACATTTGTTATTCCTATTATTAACAAACGAATAACCTGACCACATAACATACTTAGGGATGTCAACGAGTATTCGAGTACTCGAGTATCGCTCGGTAGTACCGAGTATCGAATACCAAAATGATACTCGACTAATCGGCTTCTGTTAGAATGTTGTTGCCTAATTCTTAAAGAAAAAATAGTTTTAGTTAGAGCGCCTCCCGAGAAATTAGATATTTATCAAAATTAGAATACGTTTCGACTGTTTGCGTTTAATTGTCATTTAAAATCTCTTCGCATAGATGCAGGTTATGAACAAGAACACCTTTTCAAGGCTTACACTTTTAACTAATCGTCTCTCAGTCATTCCATCACCTCTGTACCTTCAGAGCAAATATTTTCATCAGCAGCACTATTAGTTACGTAACAAAGTTGAAAAATCGACTCGTCCCAGAAAAAGTTGAAAAGATAATATTTCTAAATAAGAACAAGTTCGTTGCAACCTGTGTCGACCATCAGAGAATGGTTAAAGGCATCAGCAAGTTCTAATCATCACCACTTTGTTGATCATTAAATGTGTCTTTTTACGATTCACAAATACTGTTGTTTGAGTAAAACATTTTCTATAGATGTCTCTTAATTAATTGATTAGATTATTGCCAGTTTACATAATTAGTACATGTAGTAAATGAGCTATTAATTATGGTATAAAATTCCTGTGACTATTATCTAGTCCTAGGTAATAATGTTGAGGGATTTACGTCCAAAAGACAACGACCCACAATACGTAAAATTGGTATAACTTTGTGTTTCCCATTTGTAGATGTTTATTCCGAGCGAGTACTCGAGTATCGCTCGGTATATCCAACGAGTACTCGATTAGTAAATCCTCACCGAGTTTACATCCCTTCTAATTATACTACAGGGTCTGTACAAACTTACAGCATGGGCGAAACATTTGGCATGGACTTTCACCCACAGAAGTGAAGTGTACAAATTACCACCAGATTACGCTCACCAATAAAACCCTTTTGAGTATTGGTCAGGATTGACAGTTCAACGTATGATGTAGATGTAGACAGCTCTTATTGTGGTAATGACATACCAACTTACATGATCCTATCTCATAATTTTGTTGTAAAAGATGTTCAAAGACGATATATTTCAAGGAAGTTTTAGGACCCTGAGATCATGCCTTCAGGGATCGTATGAAGATTCTTACACCATTAGTAACGCTGACATTTATACTGAGATTTGTGATTCAAGTATTTAGATCTTCACAATACAAAGTAGTTCAAAAGATTTCAAAATGTGCTAGATAACCTAAAATACAATTTGACCATAATGTTGATCTTTTGGTAAAAATCAAAGCCTCGTCGGTGCTGTGATCCAGCCATTTTTAAGCCACAGGAACAAGACTTTTTTTTTATCTCATTTTCCATTTTTTTTTCTTTATACAAGCTTCAGTTACGACATGCATATAGAGACAACCGTCACAACTTTTGATAAGTGATTTTAGCCAAAAATGTTAACTTGTGTTTTAACATTTTTAACAGAGAAGAAACCTAGGGACTGAAAAAAAACCAGACAACACAAAGATTGAAATGTAGAACGCCGTCATTTTCATTATTATTTCACTAAAATTACCAGTGTTATCTTTTCCTTTTTAAAATCACCCCTTTCAGCTCATAAAATTCTAATAAAAAGTATACTCCTTCTAAGGTACTTCTGAAACAATTACTGATGGAAACACTGGAAGAGTTGTGTGTATAATTTCAAATCATATTCTCAGGTATCATGGTGAGCAAAAAAAACCTTGACATATCACTCTTGCTTTAAATTCAGAAATCTAGATAATTGTTTTTTTTTCCAGTTGATAAAACCATCTTGTCTCACTAAACTTACTTGTAAACGGTTGCGTTTGGGAGTGTGTAAACGTAGGTATGCAATACATCTTATGATCATTTATTGAATTTTGATAAAAATTCAAAAACCTTTGTGAGCGCACTCACATACCCCACTCCCCCACATTGTCACTGCCTGACTGGGCAAACAAAATCTCACCAGATTCCAAAGTTCAAAGACTCATAAATCCAAAAAAGGTCACCTAAAAACAATTCTTGTGGATATGCACATCTATGTATTGTGTCCTCATTAACTACAAAATTCCATGAAATTCTGTTGTGTGGTTGCAGAGGAGTAGTGTTGACAAACTGATGCAGCAGTATATTTTGGCCAAAATTCGAAGTTCAAAGAGGCATAACTCCTAGAAAAAAATGAATCACAATTTCCTGTCGATAAGCACATCTAAATAGTATAGCCTTATCATCTACAAAGTTTCGTGAAATTGTATAGTGTGGTTTCAGAGGAGTTACGACGACAAACTGTTGCAGTAGTATAGGCCAAAATTCTAAGCTCAAAAGGGCATGCATAACTCCTAGAAAAAAAATTTAATCATAATTACCTGTCGATATGCACATCTACATAATATGTCCTTATTATCTAGAAAGTTTCATGAAATTCTGTTGTGAGGTTTCAGAGGAGTCGCGATGACAAGACAGGACTGATGGATAGATTGACAGACGGACAGACTCACGGGTCAAAAACATTATAAGTTGCATGGGGTTTAATTATATGACACTGAAGATGAACAGTTTTATTTCATTTTCATAATATTACTAACAATAATGTATTAAATTGCCCAAAGTCGGAGAATTTCTCAATATTTATAAAAATTCTTTTGATATTATAATTTTTAGAAGTGGTACTAATTTTTCATTTTTCCTATCTTCTCTTTTCCATTAAATAATTTTGACATGATTGGAAATAGAAATCTTCTAAGGAAGGTGTAGTATTTTTTTTTTATATCTGATGGCCACATGTATTATAAGCGTAATTGATCCATATCTTAATATAACTTTTGTTTGAATGAACAATATATGTGCAGTTTTGTAAGATTAATGATATAGAAGTCTACCGATTGACCTAAAATTATATAACCAGGATATGAGAACTGATTTCGCAGTTTTTAAGAATGAGGATCTTTGAAGTCTCAGCACAATTAAAAATAGCTTATTTATGGTAAAGGATGAACTTTCATATGGACATATATGTATACTAAAAATAGATCTGCACAATGTTTTTTCCTGTCATGAGGAATACCTTTCATAATAAAAAAATATTCAAATAAAACTAAACATGAGAAATGATTGCATTACAGATTTAAAAAAAAAAAAAAAATGTTGAATATTTGGGTTAAAAAATGTCATAGCAAAACATGATATAATAATATAAATGAAAACTATAACACTTGATATTTTTTTGTAACATAAAAGGTCAATCTATAAATAAACAACAGAATGTTAATGGTTCCGAGTATGACCAAGATTCAGTGATAGGATTACGATGTAGAAGAATAAACAAAATGTGAAGTAAACATCGATGAGACAGCAACACAACTACAAAATCTATTCAAAAAGACATTTAAACCCAAACCTTGATAAAATGGCTGCCTGAAAACTGAAATCTTTCCTGCATAACTAAAATAAATTATATGATATGGCATGCAAACATAAAAGTATTTTTCTGAGCACTGTGAGCATCAACATATTTTTAATTAAGTGTACCTGTTTAGATATGACTACTCCAAGTCGTGATTGATTCAGTAAGAACATAAAACTCAATGAAGAGGATTATATAATTTATTGTGATGATTCAATTTCTTCCTGTAAGTCTTCTTGGTTTCGTTTACTATTTACATAGTACCAAGGAGGAACCTAAAAATATAAAATAGTATTGTCAAGTCAAATTATCAATGTGTTCATATAATACAGTTGTCATCCTGACTAAACCTACTTTGTATTTCATTAAGAATAAGTGTCATTACCATATAACATATATAAAACACAAGTTGAAAAGATAAATGACGAGGTATGATCATCTGGCTCCCTTTCAAAATTTTATTTTGCTAATTTTATGGACACTTTAGTGCAGAAATTTCACAGACATATATAAATTGACATCACTTACAAAAAAATGCTATTTTACTCTTTAATTTGGCAAATATATATATGACATCTTTTAGGAAAAAAGTTTTGAATAAAGCCTTGGTTCATATCTAAATATCAAAGGTCAATAAATACTTTAATTGAGGTATCTGTACTTTTTGTCCTTATAAAAAGTTATGACACTTACCGTTATCTTGATGATATTTTTTCGTTAAATAATCAAGAATTTTCTAAATATACTGCCGAAATTTACCCAAAGGAATATACTTTAAATAAATCAAATATAAACGGTAATAACTGTCCTTTCCTAGATTTAGATATTTCAGTTTTACACGGATAACTCTACACTAAAATTTACGACAATTTCATTCCCTATTGCTAATTTTCCTTTTTTCGGACAGTGATGTTCCTTTGGCACCATCTTACAGTGTTTATATATCATAACTCGTTCGCTATGTCAGTGTCTGTCTATGAATTACTGATAAATTATTAAGGAAGGGATTTAGTCACCACAAATTACTTAAAACCTTTACTAAATTCTTCCATAGATATAAAGATTTGGTTTTGAAGTTTTGTTGTATCTGTTGAAAACTTATTTCAAACGGGATAGCAGATCTTAATTCTTACGGAGATGTTGTTCCCAGAGCCCAGAAGTTGAGAAACAATCCGGGTAAACTTATCGATTCTTTAAATAAACCTATTCTAAAAGGTAACCAATTCTACACTGTAATTAGATCTTTGAATATTGCTTTTGTTGGTATTAATATTGATCGATACCTGTATCTTGGCATTGCACAATTTCATGTTTTTCTCTGACTGTTTATGACTTCTTTACACTAAATCCATTGGATGTTGAATGTGTACTGATTAATATTTTAGTCTTAGATGCATGATTTTTTTATAAGTTGTTATTGGCTTTGAACTAGCTGGCAGTAACTGCGAGTACTCTCAGATCTGTACTTAGTGTCTTTATGTTGTGGGGATGTATAAGTACCCTGCCACGTCCACTCTGTGTTTTTGTTAGATGTATTTCTGATTTTTATAGTTTGTTCTTATGTTGTACTGTTACACCACTGTCCCAGGTTAGGGGGAGGGTTGGCGCCTTCTAACGAGTTTAACCCTGCCACATTCTGTATTTGCCTGTCCCAAGTCAGGAGCCTGTTACTCAGTGGTTGTCGTTTGTTGCTGTGTAACATATTTGTTTTTCGTTCATTATTTTGTTCATAAATTCGGCCGTTAGTTTTCTCGTTTGAATTGTTTTTCATTTGTCATTTCGGGGCCTTTTATAGCTGACTATGCGGTATTGGCAATGCTCGTTGTTGAAGGTCGTACAGTGACCTATAGTTGTTAATTTCTGTGTCATTTGGTCTCTTATGGAGAGTTGTCTCATTGGCAATCATACCACATCTTCTTATTTTGATATTTATATTGTTTCAAAATCTTAACTTGAGCACTGAACTTTTATTTTTTATAGTAAATCAGATTCTGTGTGAATCGTCAGAATTTTACACTAAATTGTCATAAAATATTTAAACATAGCCAATGGTGATGGTAATAAAATGCCAATTATAGTATAAACCAAGGACTAATCATAGTTATAAATTTTGTAGTATGAAAATTGAGTTCCTTGCCATTCATTTCTTGCAGTCACTGCTTCCTTTCTAACCAATCTTTTCTTGTCGTCTAATGCTTTCTATAATCCCTTAATAACCTGTAGTTTGTATGATAACATTGTGTGTGTAGGTAGTACTGTTAACACACCTATACACTGCAAAGCACTTTGTCGCAATTTCTGAAAAAGATAACATAGTGACAGTAATCATACTTTTTTGGTTAGCTTAGTATTTATTATAAAAAAAAGAAGTGGTATGATTGCCAATGAGACAACTCTCCACCAGAAATCAAATGATGTAAAAGGTTAGCAACTATAGGTTAGTATTAATGTTTCATTTCACATACACATGCAAACACACACATCTAATTAATTTTGATGAATCTGAAACAGCTGAGCAAACATTTTGTATTTGTATTACAATATTCAAATCCTAACAGAATTCATTTTAGCTTCTTGTCAACTAAGAAGGCTATTTAGGTGCTCGCCCATTATTGATTGACTGATTGTTGTTTGTTTAATGACCATTGTCCATTGTTGAAGACTGTATGGGTTGTTATAATGTCTATTATGTTGTTTTATTTTTTTCCAATTATTTAACCTGTATCAGTTTAACTGAAATACTATTGTTAATTATGTTTCTATTACATGAAATTAGATCTCTATTTAAATATGTATATGGGTAGTTCTCGAGAGAGGGGAAAATTATTGTAAATTCAGGAATATATATGTTATTTATAGTCTGCTAAAGTCAAAATAAAAACTAACACATATTATGATGATGCAGGCCACAGATGTGACAGTTTATGTTTCAAAATCAATCATATCAAAAGATACATGTATAAAATTTGCATAATATACAATTATAAGTACCAATTGTGAATTTAAATATACAATACTTTCATCACAATCTGAACCAATGAGCATATAATACAATAAGTGAAAAGACAAATGTCATCAATTGTTAAAATTGAAATTTTTGAAAGGTCAATCAATTTAGAGTTATCTCCCCTTGACTATAAATTTGTTAATAATAGTGTAACATCCTAACTTTTGGGAGCAGATACCGCCATGACGTATAAAGCTCTTATGGAGCTGTAAACACTGCCCTAAAGTAAACCTGCATCAACCATCATCCTACTTATGCAAATGATGAAACTTACGATTCTATGTACTGTTTATAAGCAAGTAAAAAAAATATGCAACAAATGTATATACTAAAAGATACACAATATACCGACATTGAGTCCCACGAATGTCCTTTATCCTAAAAGACACAATTTACAGACATTGTGTCCTACCTACGTATCTACTTTATACAACCAATCATAAACTAAAGAGAAACAATTTACAGACATTGTGTCCTATCAATGTATCTACTTGATACAAAACAATCATATACTCAAAAGGCACAATTTACAGACATTGTGTCTTATCAATGTATCTACTTGATATAAACCAAAATATACTAAAAAGACACAATTTACAGACATTGTGTCTTATCAATGTATTTACTTGATACAAACCAAATTATACTAAAAAGACACAATTTACAGACATTGTGTCCTATCAATGTATCTACTTGATACAAACCAATCATATACTAAAAAGACACAATTTACAGACATTGTGTCAAACAAATATGTTTACTTGATGCAATAACAAACCAAGTTTGTTTACTATTGACTAAATTCTTACAGCAAAAACATGCATTCAATAATTGTATTAATACCTATTTTCCCCTTCAGATAACTGTATTTCCTTATATATTGTTATAAGTTTATTGATTAATATTACTAAATGTAAATGGGAGATTTTAAGATTCCAGTCCTGGCAAGCTGTTTTCTGCTAATTACTTCTCAGTAAAATTTGGTCAATTTAATGGTAAACGGATGAATTCCTGGTTTTAGGTTGTCCTTGTATCAGCTTAAATAAGAGTCATAATTCACCTTTCCCAATTGTCCACTGTTTCCATATAATATGAACTGTTATTCTGTATGCGATATGTAATGAGCTGTGACCCACAAGCCCTGTACGAAATATAAAATAAAAAACGGCAGTAATTCATTCACAAATTACGTCATTTCATGATCAGTTGTGAGACAAATAAACATGACTAAAGGAAATTTGACCTAATTGTCTAATATACAATTTGAATGCATCAGATTTCCATCTACCTAAATTTCTTGTGATTTTTGTGGACAATCCTTTTGCACTTGCGTCGGTAGCAAAGCCTATCAAGAAACTATGAGGTTTGTAATATGCTCTGCTGAGCCCACAAAAGTTCAAAGCACCATTTAGAGCATGTTTGAATAATTGTCTAGAAAGAGCTTCTCCACTGGAGTTGAGAAATAGTGGACCTGTTGTGTTTGTTCTCAAAGTTAAGTAACTAGTAAGTGCCGTTACTGCACAAATATTGTTATTTTTATTCTTAGCTATTTCTAAATGGAATAGTTTTCCATTTGAATGTTTGAAGTCCATGAAACTGATACTTAATTTTTCGTGTAACAAAACAGTTTGACTTAAACTAATTACATGATTGTAATTTTTGTTGTTGACTGTCATCTCACCAATTCTCAAAAGAGCATGGTATGCTAGGGTGAACATTGCTTTGAATAGAATTTGATCATACCTGTTAGATATTGTCTGTTTTAATGCATCATTAATTGATTCAAAATCGTACTAGTAATTGGAAGTCTCATATCTTGATTTCTTACCTTATGCACTGATTTCAGTACCTTATCAATAATGAATGAATCAGTTGGATCAGGCCAATTATTAATTTTGTGTGTAAAACCAATTGCTGATATGTATGTTGAGATAGAACTTGATGCAAGATCTTTGTTTTTCAAATGTGCTATAAATAGTATGAGATCTGACATAGTAAGTGGTAACTGAAATCTAATGCCATATTCTTCAGCAAAACTCTTATAGTGGATAATTGCTCTTCTATAAGTTTTTTTGTGAGGATTCAGATAAGATGTTGTTAAAATTTGATTTAAGGGTTTCTGTAGCTTGGCAAATCTGGTAGATTGGGAACTGGTTTGGGAACAGTGTCTGCCCATGGTGCTAACCGATGAAATTTCTGTACCTGTTGACGAGAACGTGCATCTGACAATACATTTTTTGAACCAAATATATGTTTTTCCTTAAAGTTCACATTGTTTCTCAAGCAGTGTAGAACTAGTCTCCTTATTAGGAACATAATTAACGCTTCTTTAGATGTTTGTTTATTAATTACAAACACTAAAGCTATATTGTTTGTATGAAAATATATGCACTGGTTTTCAAATCGGTGGCCCCATATTTCAACTGCCAAGACTATGGGATATAGCTCTAAAAAGGCAATGTTTTTTTTGCTATTTTGTGTCCAATTTGCCTAGAACCACTGTGAACCAAACAAAGCACCATAACCGTATGTACCAGAGGCATCTGTAAACAAATGTACCTGATCAGATGTTAACCAACGGTCTGATAAAATCAATGGCTTCCCATTAAAATTCTTTAAAAAATTTTGCCATGTGTTTAAATCTTGCTAAACTGATTTTGTCATTCGTATTCTATGAAAGGATTTTTTGACCCCAATTGTTAAGTCTTTTAGTCTTCTCAGAAATGCCCTTCCTGGGATGACAACTGCACAAGCAAAGTTGAGTGTACCAATGATAGATTGAAGTTCCCACAATGTATTTTTTTTTCTTTTTATAACACTACGGTTAAAAGATTGTGACATTTATCAAGCTTATCAATGGGAAGTCTAACTTCCATCAACTTGTGTCTATTTCGTAACCATCAAAACTCATAACCTTGGATGGCTGGAATGTTTTTTCCTTAGAAATTGGTATACCCATATCTTTACAAATTGCAAGAAAACGTTCTAATTTTTCTAACACCCATCTTCGGTTTTGTCTACTATCATAAAATCATCTAAAATATGCACTATGTTTGGAATAAGTACTTTATTTTTTGCGATCCATTCAATGGCTGTGCTAAAATTTGACAACTAGAACTACAACCCATTTGCAGATTTTTATCGTAATAGTATTTCCCCTCCCACATGAAGCCAAATAGTTTGTATTGTGATTTTTTTATGTTTATAATTCGAAATGCACTGGATATGTCGGTTTTTTGCACAAAAACTTTTTCTTCCTACGGTCTTAATCAGTTCTATTGCATCTTGAATGGAAGCATACTCTACATTGCATTTGTCTTGTGGTATGTTGTCATTGATTGATGATCCTTCAGGGAAAGATAAGTGGTGGATCATTCTATATGTCCCAGGCATTTTCTTTTCTGCTAGTCCCAAAGGGGATAATTGCATTTCTGTAAAAGGTTTTGAATCAAAAGGGCCAACAAATCTATTTGCATTAATTTCATTTTGAATTTTGTGTCTAACAATATCAGGTTTAGTCTTTGCTGATAATAAATTATCAACTGTACTACGATAAACAGAACCTCTGAATCCCACATCGAACCCATATTTAAACCCGTTAACTAAGTAATTGTTCATTTCAATATTGTATCCTTTTAACCAATATCCAAGCCTATCAACCTTAACTGGTGTATTGCTATTAGAATTATAATTAACATCATTTACTGGTGTTGACAGTTTTTTCTGTCCTTTGGGAAGAGGTGTCGTCTTTGTTACTAGATAGGGAGGGTCCCCGAAAGGGCTGGTTATTCCGGCCTTGTATCTTTTTTTAGTTATTACTAGTTTGTGTGAACTTATAATGGAGCCGAACTGGTTTTTTGCATGTTGAGAATGAGTGGTTGAAACCGCAATTGAAACATCTGTGTTAAAACTTGCATTTATCACCAAACTTACAACCTAAACTCTTATGAAATGAAAAACATACTCCAACTGGCCAGCGAGTATTGCCACCTTTGTTGTTGACATTCCCAAATTTAACATTAGCTTGCAATTTTGCTCTGAGATATAGTTCTAGGTGTGTACTCCCCCAAAGTGCTTCTCCTCTTTCTAATAATTTCCTAAATTCGATATCGTAAAATTGCCAGTTCCCCCCTTCTCTTGACATTTCCAGGATTATTTCCAGATGGTGGGGTATTACAGGCCCTAATTCAGGGTTTTTAGTACAAATTCTTGCTGTAGATTTATTCCAGGCTGATAGCCATTGGTTCAGGGTTAATGTTTTCTTGTTACGCTCTTTTGAATGGAAAGTTTGGGGTTGTCGGCCCCTTGAACAAGTTGTAATCTGTATTTGGTCTCGTCATTTCTAAGAGGGAATGGAAGTCGATGTACATTCCCGCCCATATTTGTTGTTTTATTGTATCCGGTATATTTGCCCCTGTTTTGAGGGAGCAACTGACAAAGGCTGATTGCCCCCCCAACAATTTGTTTATCAACAGTTGGTTGTACAGCCAGGACCGACCGTGTGAGGGATGTACATCCAGTCAAGGTCGTTAAACACTTCCAGTTAGTCAGCCAGAACCTCTGGGCTGACAACCACATTGTTATTGTCATGGTTTTGCTCTCCATTACATGTACCTTGGATGTTTCTGTTCAGAGTGTCCACATGATGTTGGACCTCAGCCTCCTGAACATCTGAATTGCCATTATTTCCTTTTGAAGTTATCTTGTCAAAAATTTCTTCCATCCTCCTTTCCATTCGGCTAGCTACCCTTTCTGTTATCCTATTGGTTAACTCCTCAACACCATCTGGTGATATAATTGTTGCATTATTTGGAGGTATTGAAGGCCTACTTGGTAAAGTGGTTGATGTTTTCTTCCTCTGGGCGGCCGTCTTCATTTTCTTAATGGCACCTGCCACTCCATACGAGGATTGTCTTATAGAGGCATTGTCTGAAATATACTAATGCAAACTTAATACAATACTTTCAATTATAATAATTTTTTATTAGGACTATTTTGTTTTATTGAATTTGTCTATTTGTTTTTCTTTGTATTTAACCTTGATTATTCATGTTAACCTTGTTTGAATAATTTAATCTGGACGATCCTCAACCATTAAAATTGTTTTGTTTGTGTTCATTATTATCTGAAATATTACCAGTTTCTGCCGTAAAATGTTACCTTTTGGTAACTAAATATTTAGTTTTAGCAACAACATTAAGTTCAAACATACGAAATGTATAGTTACTGTATACAAGACCTACATATAAAAGTCAAGTACGATAATAAAGTGATATTTAATATGATATCGTTCGACAAACAGTAACACAGGGGATTGATATGTAAATTTGTGTTGTTAACTTGTAATTATTTATGGTAACTACTACTTGAACCATGATTATGCATCATAATCCTAGATAATTAGGTCTTTCCACTTTTCGGTGGAAAGACCTATTGTATTTGTTCTGATTATTATTATTATTAGGTCTATCCACTTTTCTGTGGAAAAACCTATTGGTTTTCTTCTGATTACTAGGTCTTTCCACTTTTCCGTGGAAAGACCTATTGATTTTGTTCTGATTATTTTTTTTTTCTTCCGCCTAGTTTTTTTTCTTTCGCTGTTTGGTTATTTCGCAAGATGTCGATTTGATATTTGGTATATGATATCGAACAGTTTATGAGCTTTCATATCTGACCCTGCTTAACCGAATACTTTTCTTTGTAAGAGTTATCTCCCCGAACACTGTTTTTCTTGTGTTTGCTACTTCTTCGCAACCGTAAAAGATTACGACAAATTTATTTTACCAAATTGCTCGCTATATCTTCAGGATGTTGAGTTTGGTTTTCACCGAAGCACTCCGGAGACTCCATATGAGAGTTATTTCCCTTATGCATTTGATATACGTGATATGCATTTCTAACTGGTAAACCATCAGTAATAGAGACATAGGGTCTTTTGATTTGAGGTCCTTGGTCCAAAAAAAAAAAGAAAATTAGGTCAAGGTCAGAGCTCAAGTTCATATACTAAAATTTGATTTTGGCTTATTTTTACCTTTTTTCAAAAATTGTATAATAATCGACAAATTATTTTTACTAAATTGTTAGTTGTGACATGTCGTAACACATACATTTTGGTTGAAATGGTACGCTAACATTAAATAGGAGTTTTCTCCCCCCTTATATTTAAAATAACGCATATGGTGATATAACTCATTAACCATATATAATTAAGACGTAGGGTCTTTTGATTTGTGGTCCTTGGTTTATGACCTTGAAATTGAGCTCAAGGTCATTGATAAATTTGAAGTTCTAGATTTTGACCTTTTCTTTTACCTCATAAGTATACCTAATAAAGTCATGGGACTTTTTGCATTATCATTTGACGTTGGAAAGCCAACCGGAAATGACCTTGTGTAAACCGGAAGTAGCTATTTTTTGTACATCTTTAATGTAAAAGTATATCGAACGATATATTTTTGGAATCAGTGTCAATTGAACTATCAAATTATACCGGAAGTATCATTTTTCAAACCGGAAGTCTCAAATTATCTTCCTTATTTAATTTTTTCTATATAGAAACAATATATTTTTGGAATTAGTATACAATAAGCCATCATTTGACGCTTGAATTGACATTTTAAACCGAATTTTAATATTTTTATTTCAAAATAATCTTTACTGGTGGAAAGACCTTCAATTGTTCTCAGAACAATTGGTTTTTAATTTTTTTTTTTTTTTTTTCTTCCGCCAAATTTTGTTCTTGCGATAAATTTTTGTTTCGCAAGATGTCACTTAGATGTTTCGTATATTATATCGAACAGTTTATGCGCCTTTGAAATTGACCCTGCTGAACCGATTACTTTTCTTTGTAGGAGTTATCTCCCCGAACACTGTTTTCCTTGTGTGTGCATCTCCTCCGTAACCGTAAAAGAAAGCGACAAATTTATTTTACCAAATTGCTCGTTATATCCTCAGGATGTTTTGTCCAATTGTGACCGAAGCGAAACGTAAACTCCATATGAGAGTTGTTTCCCCTTCTGTATTTGACATAAGGGATATATAAATGTATAGCATGAATGGTAAGTGATAGAGACCTAAGGTATATTGATTTGAGTTCCTTGGTTCATTTAAATGAAATTAAGGCCAAGGTCAAAGGTCAAGGTCATATTCTAAATTTTGACTTTTCCTTGTTATTTGATCTCCTCTGTCACTTTTAAAATTACAAATTAAAGAACTAGTGCAAAATGTTTGCATAATTGTGATTTAGATCTGATACATTTGGTCTGAAACAATCCAATGATATCTTCTAGGAGTTATTGTCCCTGAAATGATTAAATTTAAGGTTAATTGATTATTACTCCAACTTGGTACATGATAAAGCCATAGGGTCTTTTGCAAACTCTTGGTTGACATATGACCTTGAAAAAAGTCAACCGGAAGTGACCTTGAGTGAACCGGAAGTTGTATTTTTTGCACTTATTTCATGGAAAAGTACCTAGAAACCATATATTTTTTGAATGATCATAGGTTAACCTATCATTTGAGACCGGAAGTGACATTTTATAAACCGGAAGTAGCATATTATCTTCCTTATTACAGGCATAAATATATACAAACTCTATATTTTTGGAATCAGTGTGAATAAAGCTATCATATGACACCGGAAGTGACATTTTATAAACCGGAAGTTGGCAATTATCTTCCTTATTTCAGGCAAAAGTATATAGACACCATTTATTTATTGAATCAGTATGAAGAAATCTACTTTGACGCTATTAATAACTTTGGGTAAACCAGAAGTAGCTTCCTATCAATTATTTAGAAAATTGATGTGGAAAGACCTTCAATTGTTCTTTGATTATTATTTTTTTTTCCGCCAAATTTTGTTCTTGCGATAAATATTTGTTTCGCAATATGTCGCTTTGATATTTCTTACATTGTATCATTTCACCCTGCTTAGCCGAACAATTTTCTTTGTAAGAGTTATCTCCCTATTCACTGTTTATCAAGTGTGTGCATCTCCTTTGTAACAAATAAAGATATCGACAAAATTCTTTTTTTAAATTGTTTGTTACATCCTCAGGAATTTTTGGCTAATTTGGATCGAAGCGATTCGATAAAATTTTATAGGAGATTACTTTTTACAACCTTTACTAAATAAATTTGTCGGTATTTTTTTTAACTCATAAACCGTTAACCGTATAACCCTAGAATGTTTTTATTTAAAGCCCCTAGGTCCGAACTTAGAAAATGAAGTCAAGGTCAAAGGTCAAGGTCAAGTTCTCAATTTTGATATTTCCTTGTTTTTGCATTTTCTCCAACACTTTTAAATATATCTATAAAAGAACAAGTGCAAAATGTTTGCTTAACTGTAATGAAGATATGTTAAATTTTGTCTGAACAATCTAATAGCTTCTAATAGGAGTTAGTGCCCCTGAAATGTCCAATTATAAGGTTAATTGATCATTTCTTCAACTTGGTTCATTATAAAGCCATATGACCTTTTATAAAAGGTTTGGTGACATATGACCTTGAAAAATGACAACTGGAAGTGACCTTGAGAAAACCGGAAGTAGCCATTTTTGCACTTTTTTCATGGAAAGGTTCTCGGAATCCATATATTTTGTAATTTAAATACATTAACTTATCACTAAAGACAAGGAGTGACTTTTAATAAACCGGAAGTGGCCAATTATATCCTTGTTTACAGGCAAAAGTATATATAAACTATATATTTTTGGAATCAGTGTGAAAGAAGCTATATTATGAGACCGGAAGTGATATTTACTTCACCGGAAGTAGTTGATTATCTTCCTTATTTCACTCAAAAGTTAATAGAAACCACTTATTTATCGTATCAGTATGAAGAAACTTATGATTGGATGCCAATTTTAACTTTGAGTAAACAGGAACTAGCTTCTTTTCAATAACTTAGTAAAATTGATGTGGAAAGACCTTCAATTGTTCTCTAAACAATTGGTTTTTAATTTTGATTGTCATTCTGTTGCGATTATCCACCGGAAGTTTTCCAAAGATTACAAAATTTACGAGTACGGTTCAGATACGTGTTAATTTCCGTTTTCTAATTTAATCTCTTTGCAGGCATTGATAGCTGCTCTTCGTATTGACTTGTATAAATGGTATTGACCTTTCGTATTTAGATGTACTCCATCGGAAATAAATTTATCTTTGCAAGAATTTTTGTTTGTGGTGTCAAGAGAAAATCTTTTGTTATGATCCCAAAAGATAAATTTCGATGATTTTTCAACCTCGTTTTTTATCATTTTATTTATTTCTTGTGCTTTTTCGAAATACATATTCTTTTATGCCCTATCTCGGACACTTGTATTGTCCCGATTGTATCCATCTTTCTTAAATCTGAAATTATCCATTGGGAAGCGTGGCATGATGGCACATATTACTACTCGTCGAACTCCATACGTATTTGTTAGTAACTAACAGAAACTTATCAGTTTATATGACACTTCCTCAACAGACGTGTCTTCTACAACATCGTTACCACCAGCTAGGAGAATAAGACATTCGGTTTTTTTTAATTTTAACTATGCCCATGTCGAACTTTATCATTTTATGAATAAATCTTCCTCCTACGCTATGCCACTCGACGGTTGAAGTTTTTGCCAAATTTAAGTCTAATTGGTGTCTATGATCGTTTCCTGATTTCAGGTAGTTGTGAAGCCGATGGCAAATGGAATGACCTAGTATAAGTGTGTTTAAAGGCATGCCTAGATAAAATACTTTATGAAATTGAGTGTCACCAAATTTCTGTACGTGTTCTTCCTTCGGCAGCTATTTGAAAAAGAGGCTGCATATTAAAACATGTGCTAGAAGTAGCGCCCCCATATCAATTACCAAATTCCAAAGAGTTTCAAGTCAGATAAGCACCTATGTACTGTACAAAACTATTTTCTACATATTTCTAACATTTACAAAACATGATATCAAAAGATTTAAAACAATTAAAAGTTACAATATTTCATTGTACCATAAAGTCACTTATACTTCACATAAGTGTATTTATAGTGAACAATATGACAGAATATTTCAATAATCAGAACCTTAAGTTTCAATAAGGAGGTTCAATACTCTTGCTTTTGAATTTTTGTCAGATATTCAGAATCTTTCCGTTTTATTCATTTAGTGCCAATAAAAAATTTCTTACCCCTACTTTTCTTTTCATTATTTCATTATATATAGTTTAGAAAGTAATTTTTGAAAATCTTATAAAATCCTTGTTATTATTTTAAAGTTTTTGAAAGAAAAAAGGTGCCAATGTTTAATGTATGAAAAATCTAGAGGGAATCATTTCCTGCCACATTTTCATGTGATTATATCTCAAAAACAAAGACATGGACCAATCATTTTATTCTACTTTTTAAGTTTTGTTATTTATATACTTTTATTTGAAACAGTCTTTTAAAATGCTTGTTATTTTGAAACAGAAGAGCGAACATTCTAAAGTTTTTTTTTGTGCATGTTATATCGCATTATGCCATGTACAAGACTCACAAAAATCTGATATAACATTTTTTATCAAAGATTTACAATAATAAATGCACAAATAATGTTATGAATTTATAGTAATTCATATAATAGTAATCTCAATGCATTAAATGAATATGACACTCAAACATCACAAAAGGGAACTGACAGCAGCAGCAGCAGTAAGAACCAATGTCAGTTCCCTTTTGTAACGTAATAATTTTTTATTATAAAAAGACATAATACTAAAATCTTTATGTGCATTTCTAAATAAAATCTCCACTTCTTGGTAACAATCTTATATCAACAATCATGATTTATATTTACTGTTTTCCATTAAACTCATTTGTTTTCCATTGACTAATTATAACCAATAGGCCTAAATGCTATCACATTTGCATTCATTATATCCCAAAGACATAAACTTGTCTGTTTCATGTAAAATGAGCATATTGAAGTTATAGTCCTTCCACTAACAACCAAAAATTCTTTTAAAAATTTTGTGCAAGATTAACTTTCAAAACTACATATTACCATTGAAGTCTGTGCTTTTGCTAGCTAGAGAAGCTGAGGAATCAATGAATCATTATGTTTGGCAACAACTTTTGGTGCATCATGGGTAAGGTCATACAGTGTATCCATAGTAGATGTCTGTAGTTTAAGGTCATCACTCAATAAGGAATGAACCATCAATGGAAATAACTGAAAACATTCAATACATTTGAAAAAAGATTTACAGGTAGTACCGGTGATCATGTAATTACAATACACACAATGTTATTCAGTTAAAATCAGGCTTGTTGGTGAGTTTCATAGTTACTGATTGTATTTAATTCCCTCACTGCATTGTCGATACATAATTTATGACAATGACATGAATTAAACTGTTGTCACATTCAATATCAGGTACACATAACCCTTTATCACAGTTAATCACTCAACATCACCTAGAGTAAATTTAACTGGATACATTTGGATGAACTGCATCCTTCATACTGTGGGTTCATTTGATTTTATAGGATACCAATTTTCTTGGATTGAGGAACTATTTTATTTTCATGAATATTTGATTTCATGGTTTTGACACAGTCTGCAAACAAGCTAATAGAAAATTTGTACTTAGTTGAACATTTGGGTTCGTGGTTTTCCTTCACCCATGGAGTCCACAAGAATTGATATCCCACGAATAATGATGAATCCACAGTTGTTTAGTTTTAAGTAGCAAAAGAGCTGAGTATGTTTAATATCTGATGGTCAACTACACTTATAGTAAAAAAACTTACCTTTATAATTACATGACATAAATTTCATCGAAACCAAGTCCCTAAGAATATGGTATAACCCCAAAAAATCCAATGGGACCTTTGAAAAGACTAAGAGTGTTCTATTTAGTAATCCTTATTTCAGTAAAGTTAGAGTGAGCTAAATATAAACTTACTGGTGGCAATTCATTTAGCAACACTTGTTTAGGTAAGGGTTTTAACATAAACTTACTGGTGGCAATTCATTAAGCAACACTTGTTTAGGTAAGGTTTTTAACAAAACACTTACTGGTGGCAATTCATTTAGCAACACTTGTTTATGTAAGGTTTTTAACATAAACTTACTGGTGGCAATTCATTTAGCAACACTTGTTTAGGTAAGGTTTTTAACATGAATTTACTGGTGGCAATTTATTTACCAACACTTGTTTAGGTAAGGTTTTTTAACATAAACTTACTTTTAGTAACACTTGTTTAGGTAAGGTTTTTAACATAAACTTACTGGTGGCAATTCATTTAACAACACTTGTTTAGGTAAGGTTTTTAACATAAATTTACTGGTGGCAATTCATTTAGCAACACTTGTTTCGGTAAGGCTTTAAACATAAACTTACTGGTGGCAATTCATTTAGTAACACTTGTTTGGGTGAGGTTTTTAACATAAACTTTCTGGTGGGAATTCATTTAGTAAAATTTGTTTGGGTAAGGTTTTTAACATTAATTTAATGGTGGCAATTCATTTAGTAACACTTGTTTAGGTAAGGTTTTTAACATAAACTTACTGGTGGCAATTCATTTATTAACACTTGTTTAGGTAAGCAAACATTTATACAAACAAAGCAAGCAAGTCAATCAAACCTTTAACTTGCTAACATTATGAAAAGAATTTAAAGCAAATTTTCGCCTCAAATTAACAATTTACTACTGTTTTGACAACTATGGGCAATACACATATTTTCATACGCCAAAAAGTGCAGTGATATTAATTCATACAGATATTCCAACTTACGCCAGACGTTACACAGAAAAGGGTTTGATATTCTATTTTTATTTAATAAAAACAATAAACTGAACGTCGTATTTGAATATCAAAAATAGGATTATTTGTTTACAGTCGTGAATATTCTCAATTGATATTGCATCTGGTGGATAGTTGCCACATTGGCATGTATGCACCACACCCTTTCTTTTACTTGCCTTGTATTATGTTTTTCATTCTTATATTAGCGACATGAATTTGGCGATGTTAGATTTTTAGGATTATATATTAGAATCGGAGTATTTTTTCAACAGGACACAATTTTCAATGATGACAAATTTATCAAACATTCGGTTCCGTCATGCTGCTGAATGTTTGTATGAAACGTTTCCTTAAAATGCTTTGTTGTAGTGTTTATCTTATTAGATGTGATGTGTGTCTTTAAGTAACTTCTTTGATTCATTTTTATGTCGGTTGGGACAGTTTGTAGATTGGCGAGACATATTCTAAGATGAAAATTAGGTATATTGTATAGTTATGGGTTCATATTACACTCGGATATGTTATTGTAGTTTTTAAATGTAAATTGGACACGAATGACATGTTACGAAAACGCAGGTAACATATAACACGAAAAGAAATAATAGTATTCATACTTTTTAATGTAAATAGGTTGAGAATAAATACATATCAATATCTAGCTGCCGTAATGATGGGTTCCTAGAACTTTCATATCTGCTTTATAAATTTATAGATCTAAATATTTATTATGACAAAACGAACGATTATGTTTCCATATGCCCGACAGCAATATTCAGAGGCTCAATTAAGGACAGAAAAATGAGATTAAAACTAAATTTATAAGTGGACAAAAAGAAAAAATCTCATTGAAAGCACTGATTGTAACCTCCGTGGTTTCTCCATTATATGCCAAATAAAGGCAACAGTAGTATACCGCTGTTCAATAGTCATAAATCGATTTAACTGAAACAAATCCGGGTCACAAACCATAACAGAGGGAAACACATCAACTATAAGAGGAAAACAACGAAACAACATAAACATTGAACTGCTAACAAACGCCAACATACATAGAAACGGACTATTTGATAACCACTGTCATATTCCTGACTTGGTACAGGACGTTTTAAGAAAAAATGGTGGGTTGAATCTGGTTTTATGGCTAGCCAAACCTCCCGCTTATATGGCAATGTTAAAAATATCGTTATAATGACGACGCTACGTGTCAGTAATACATTACAACTAAACGCAAGAAAACTCAGGACAGAGACATACATAAATAAATAATATAATAGTACACTACAACATGTAAACCACAGAATAACAACGGACACCTTCTATTTACATCGCAATAGCATTATGAACTGTGCGTCACACGAATCTATCAACGCCACAAAAAGTGACGTCACAGGTAAATTTCTAAAAATAGAATATAAAATTGGGATTAAGTTTGTGATGGTGTTTTTTTAAGTATTTTCTAACCATTACAAGAATATTAATATAGAATTGTGTTAGTAATGGTGTAATTATTTGCATTTTCTAACCTTCTCGGTTTTTCTTCTAAATCAAAACTGTAAAAACAAATAAATCCTGTGCATATAGTAGCTTTTAACTAAAAATCATATAAATGAACTAGATGATTAATAATCTTAATTTTTACATACATGTAAAAAATAAAAATAGAATTCAAACCACAAACGATATGATCCAACCAGAATTACAAACGCAGCATCATAACTAAATGCATGAATGTTGGATGTATAAATACCGAGACACGTCTAATATTAATGCAAATTAACACTCGGGAAAACAGTTATATTCGGGAATGGGTCACGTTTGGTACTTAGCAGACCAGACGACGTAGATGGTAAACCACAATCTAAAACGTGGTAAAAGTGTCGTTAATTAGTTTAGACACAGACACATCGCATAGATCAATCAATTCGTGATGATGTCCATACAATTTACGGATTGTCATTTTTAATCTTTCCTCCTCATAACTCTATTGAACAGTTTCTGCGTAAGGAGCTCACTCCTGTATATGAAGTCCTTATAGCGTGAACATGCACGAGCATAACGTATCAACTGAGATATGTAAACACCATACAATGGGGCAGAAGGTATGTTACTGCTGAGAAATGGGAAATTGATAATTGGGAAGTTGAAAATGGATGTGTCTTTATTACGCGAAATATTAGATGTCAACATGTTTGATGTTAGAGTTGTAGTTATTTTTTTCATATTTTATACTATTTTTTTCTTTCAGTATATACAATTAGGGACCGTCAAAAGGGTGAATATCAAGAATTGTCAACCGTAAAAGATCATTTCTCTGAGGGCGCAGTCCGAAGTAAGAGAAATTTGAAGGGTAGACGATCTTGGATATGATCCATTTCGAATGAGCCACATTTGTTTAATTATTCCAAAGAACCCTTCGAACCATTGAAAAAACATTTTAAAGAAGCTCTTGTACATGTCTTACTGTAGTAGCAAATTGTCAAAACACTTACGGCAGAGAATTCTTTTAATGACTTAAAATGCCTCGTCTGAAAATTGCCGTTTGTGAAAGCTATCCTTGGCACAAAATAAATTTCAAATACTTGTTTCTTCGTCACTCCAGTCAACGGGCTTCTAACCTGGACGTTGCCATTTGGTTTACACACTTCAGTGACGTCATTTTGATAGGAGATAACTCGTGTAAAAATCGATAGGCTAAAAGGGTAATCCATCGCACATTATTAATCTTTAGGGTTATTCGACATTTATGATTACTTGCATTAAAATGATGAGTACCAAAATAGTTCACATTTATCCAGTATGAGTTCTTACAGTTCTGTGTATCTTCAGTCAGCTTTTGGTGGTGATTTTAAGTCATTGGTTGATAAAGGTGTCATAAAACGGTTGTTTTCATATTAATCCCTACTCATGAAGGAAAATTTGGAACCCCCTTTTCATCCCAGGGAGACGGGTGGGTTCTGAAGTGAAAAAATTTAAACTTCTAAGATGGTAAGGTTGTTGGATATCAAATGAAAGGTCATAGTGTACATTTCAAATAACAAATTACGGTCCTCCAAAAATGAGTTAGATGGAGTTATCAAGTGCAAAAAGGAAACTTTCAAGAAGATGGTGTTGTCGCATATCAAATGAAAGGTCATCAAATCTACATTACAGATATCATACTTCCGATCTCGAAAATTTAGGTGGATAGGGTCATTAAATTCAAAAAGTGAAAAGTTTAAGAAGGTATGCTCTTCGCATGTCAAATGAAAGGTCGTTAAGAGTGCATTACAAATATCAGGCTGTTAAAGGCCGTACTTTGACCTATAATTGTTTACTTTTTACACATTGTGACTTGGATGGAGAGTTGTCTCATTGGCACTCATACCACATCTTCTTATGTATATTGAAAGGGAAAGACCTTTCAATTGTTTTAAAAACAATTGAGATACTAGTTTTAATTTATTCTTGTTATATTTGATATAGTTAATGTTTTGTCCTTTGTTGTGAAGTTTGTATTTGTGTGACTTTTTTTTGTATTTTTTCGGTGGGCAGAGTGGGTTTAATAAATATAAACAATTTAATGCCGTGACAAAAAAGGGTATCCATAATTATATTTATTTACCTTCATGTATAATCTTATTTCATGTAGGTATTCCATGCGGCCGTTGTAGTTTTACATTGCAGGCTCATTCTTATCTATTTATACTTATATAAATGATAACCGCGGTTTGATTTGAACCAAATGTTCATTTCATTAAAAACAGATTGAATAAGGCTACACGCCTGCTCTCTTTGTGCACCTATAAGGAGCTATCTGGCATGTGTGTGTACATTTTAAAATACATTGTACACTAACATTTTATACAACATAAAATTATGCATTTCTAAAATTACTTCAGGCATAGTTTCATTAATCAGAGCATTAACTTTACCATACATTTCATAAAATATATGGTAAAGTATTATTCACCGTGTCCAATACCTATGATTGGCATCATGCGGGGACGGGAAAGTTTGTCCCTTCGGACAAGATAGGTCAGTCAAACTCGTCATGCGGGGACGGGAAAGTTTGTCCCTTCGGACAAGACAGGTCAGTCAAACTCGTCATGCGGGGACGGGAAAGTTTGTCCCTTCGGACAAGACAGGTCAGTCAAACTCGTCATGCGGGGACGGGAAAGTTTGTCCCTTCGGACAAGATAGGTCAGTCAAACTCGTCATGCGGGGACGGGAAAGTTTGTCCCTTCGGACAAGACAGGTCAGTCAAACTCGTCATGCGGGGACGGGAAATTTTGTCTCTTCGGACAAGACAGGTCAGTCAAACTCGTCATGCGGGGACGGGAAAGTTTATCCCTTCGGACAAGACAGGTCAGTCAAACTCGTCATGCGGGGACGGGAAAGTTTGTCCCTTCGGACAAGATAGGTCAGTCAAACTCGTCATGCGGGGACGGGAAAGTTTGTCCCTTCGGACAAGATAGGTCAGTCAAACTCGTCATGCGGGGACGGGAAAGTTTGTCCCTTCGGACAAGATAGGTCAGTCAAACTCGTCATGCGGGGACGGGAAAGTTTGTCCCTTCGGACAAGATAGGTCAGTCAAACTCGTCATGCGGGGACGGGAAAGTTTGTCCCTTCGGACAAGATAGGTCAGTCAAACTCATCATGCGGGGACGGGAAAGTTTGTCCCTTCGGACAAGATAGGTCAGTCAAACTCGTCATGCGGGGACGGGAAAGTTTGTCCCTTCGGACAAGATAGGTCAGTCAAACTCGTCAAATATCTAATTATTTGGGCCGTTTTTGTAAATAAAAGTATTGAATGGAATGCTCAGATAAAAGAGGTATTCACCGGATCCAGTTTGCATACATTATCTGTACAGGAAATTGTAGAATACTCGCGCAATGCATGAAGATTTCAAAATTTAAAAAGTTCACTCGATTTCTTTTCAAGTAATGCTGTGTAACATAGGTTGTCCAACTGTTCACTAGCAACTAACACATTGCATGGAATATTGTTTTGTCACCTGAATTCTAATAATTTTACAGTTTCCTTTGGTTAATACTTTGGGGACGGCGATTCATGTGTAACAGTTGTAAATGTTACTTATATATATATATATATATATATGTTAATGTAGTCAAAAGTCGTCTATAAGAGTCTTATTACACTTATTTATTTACGCAGTTTAATTTATTCAACATCAATAATGTCAACATGATTCCAAATGTTAATTCCGAATCCAAAAAAATCAAACAAAATCCAGCTTGTCAACTATTTTTGTTTCAATGATACAAGACAGCAAATGTAATTGCCGAAGTACGAATTATATACAACATGTCATATGACAACAATAAGACTTTGTCAGTAATGACTTGAATTAGTCTAAGTTAGTCTGTTTGCCAAAAAAATGTGAAGCTGTTGGATTTTAAACAAAAGAAGCACAAAACATATCATAATTTATGTTGTGACATTTTGAAAGAGTCTCGATTCGCGTGATGATGCATAAAAATAGAAAATATTTATTAGTGGAAAAATTCGAATTTTATGAGAAATTATACTGGAACACATCATATCGCGTGCTGTAATTTTCGAGGGTTTTTATAGAACGTAAACAACCATACCACTCAAGATATGCACACGCTACATCAAACAGACTAATCTACGGACGGAAAATTTTAGATCTGTAAGATTAAAACATTCAGATAAACATATAAGTATTGAAATGGTCATCACCCAATGGGAAATTAATATTAAAATAAGAAGATTTGTTATGATTGACAATGAAACAACTCTCTAAAATATACCAAGTTGACAGAAAAATTAACAACAATAGTTCACCGTACAGCCTTCAACAATGAGTAAAACCCATACCACATAGTCAGCTGTAAAAGGCCCCGAAATGACAAATTTTAAACAATTCAAACGAGAAAACTTACGGTCTGATTTATGCACAAAATAACCACTGAATTACCGGCTCCTGACTTTGGACAGACACACATTGAATGTGGTAGGATTAAACATGTTAGTGGACGCCCAACCCTCCTCTAACCTGTAACAACTATCAATCATGTATACGTATCATTATCGTCTGTACAGGTAAAAATACATTTCATTGTCTCGTTTCAAGTGAAATTCAGTTCCACATGAATCATATCCCCGTGATAATTTTGTGTACATGCAAGTGCAGTGAAAATTTTGTAGACAAACTTCAGAATTGAAATATGAACATTTAGAAATAAAGAGTGTCAAAAAGGGGAGGGGTCTCAATATATATAGAGCGAATTTAATTACCTGTCAAAAGATGTGTTATAGATCATCTCTATTCGGCGTTCGTCTTTTTTTCGTGACAAAACGGTTTGCATCTCTAATTGTTAAATTTATACTTGTATATATATATATATTTATCATTGACATAAAATTTCTTACCTGTTTTAAAACAATTTTTTGTTCAATTTGTTATGATTTATATTGTTTATATTTTATTTTAACTTCATTTCATAGGCACTTATCTCTGAGAAAATACTCTACATACCTTTACAATATAAAAATAAGGAGATGCGGTATGATTGCCAATGAGATAACTATCCACCAAAGTTCAAAAGTGAATTTAAGCAATTATAGGCAACCGTACGGCCTTCAACAATGAGAAAAATCCATACCATATAGTCGGCTATAAAAGGCCCCGACATGAAAAATATGAAACGATTCAATTGAGAAAACTAACGGCCTAATTTAAAACAAAACAATTTACGAAAAACAAATATAACAGACGTGAAACAACGACAACCACCAGGCTATTAGCAGTGTATAAATTGTGTCAGACTTTTGACGTCACATTTAGGGCATTTACATATGATCAAAAAGACGAAACAATTTTTGCTACAATCTTAAGAAGTCGACAATCTTTTTTTAAAGATAGTATTTGTTTCTTTATAATTTTTACTAAAGAAATTTTAAATATCGAACTGGCTGCTAGTACTAACAAAAGACAATAACGATTGACAACTAGAATTGCTATTACAAGCAATAGCAGATGTAAACTACCTGCATTGCCACGGTTACGGCAGCCGTTTTGAAAATTCCAAAGTCGAATGCCAGATATATATACATATATGTCAGTTGTCATTTCTGTAAAGTTTCATTTACATGATTAAGTTTGGAGCATTTTGAAAGTTTTCACATATTTGCTGTTTCTATGCCAACGGCTGCCATTTTGGAAATTCAAAAGTCAAATGTCTCAGCTACACTTGCAAGTGTATTCAGTTTTCTAGTTTGTAGCTTTTGGAAATTTTTGAAATTTTTCTGTTTCCATGGTAACGGTGACCATTTTTAAATTCTACTTTATGGTTTTAGGAGCATTTTGTCAATTTTTGCATTGCTCCAATAATCACGACAGCCATTTTGGAAATTCCAATTCCAAATGCCACATCTACAAATTCCAGATAACATTTCTGTAAAGTTTTATAACGTCTGGAGCATTCTGAAATTTTTGACATTTTTTCTGTAGTTTCCATAGCACGATAGTAGTTGCGATGATTGTCAAATTCATCAAAAACATATATAAGTTCAGGCATACTTAAAAAATTCACAAAATCCCCAAAAAATATTTATTTACATTTTTCGATTCCCATGGTAACGGCGGCCATTTAAAAATTCCACAAGTGTCCATCACATCTTCATATGTTGCTTTACATTATACCTTAGTTTCATAAACATTAGTGAAGTAGTCTGTTAGGATTTCCTCGGAAGAATAAGAAAAATAAGAAAAAAAGAAACGGAGGAAAAGCAATATGTCACTCAACATTGTCGATCGGGTGACATAATTATACATTTAACTTGTTTGGCACACACATCTGATAAGCCTTTGATTTTGAATAAAACATACAATGCATATAGATCAATCTATGCAACATGTATGTGCTTGATATAACGACAATTTAATATAGGCTTAGGTCATACAATTTTACAATTTGCATACACCGAATACTATTTTTCTTTTCTGTCTCTAGCAAAGATATTTTTTGTGATGATGATGAGGTGAAAGATTAACTCCCAGCAGCAAATTAAATGCATCTAAAAGATGAGAACATGTTAATGTAATATGAATATTAACCACGCTTTGTAATAAACCGACACGCTAAACCGAATTTTTAACGTGCTATTTCACAAGGTTACACTCCGCAGGAAGGCATGGCAGCGGTGGATCTGGAGGAGGTGGATACGGAGGATATGGCGGATATGGAGGGTATGGTGGATATGGAGAATATAGTGGATATGGAGGATAGGGTGGTGTTTTAGGAGGATAAGGAGGTGGTTATGGAGGAGGATACAGAGGAGGAAGAAAAATATTTGTTGTAAGAGTTGGAGGATATGAAGGAGGATATGCTGGTTATGGACGCGGAGGATACGGTGGTGGTTATGGAGGATATGGTGGTTATGGTGGTTATGCAGGTTATGGTGGTTATGGAGGATATGGTGGTTATGGAGGAGGACATGGTGGAGGAGGTGCAGGAGGAGGTGGTTATGGAGGATATGGTGGTTATGGAGGACATGGTGGTTATGGATATGGAAAAGGCAAAGGTAAGATAATGTCAGCTTAAAATCAATATAAGATCATTGTTTTAATTGCTCATAGACTGGCTTGCTTTCATATATTTGTTTGATTAAAGCAGATATGTTGACATGGTTTTCATTAAATTCTTCCTACATTGCTGTATATTATAAATCAACATCGACACCATATCTAATTTAGCAGAAAATTGCCAATCAACAATTTGTTGTCGTCAGTTCCAAACAAAATTACCGTAGAATGCATACGCAAAAACTGTTTTTCCTAGAATTCCATAAATTGTGTTTTTTCAAAAGGAACCATGGAATCTAGATAGCAAAACTATTCCAGTGATCCTGCAAGTCTACCATAAACGATCATGAGAATAATTGGTCGAAATAAAACAAAATTTAATACTAGTAATGATTTTTAACCATAGTAATAAATCATACCAAAGTTTTTTTTAGAATGGCAATACGACAAACACTAACTAAGGTTTCTTTATATAAAAAAATCTGATTAGAAATTTCTGAATTGAAAATTTGTCACGATTACTAAAATAGCAACAAAAAACTGATAGCATCGTGAAGCCAATGTTATGCTATATTTTACTTTTATGTTTTTTCAGGATATTAAATACAGACTCTCACCCAAAACGGACAACGAATGCTATTGTTTTTTACATTTCTGACATAAAATATAATCGTTGCATTCAATTTGTGTTGAAATTTTCTATCATAACTCTATAGTCACTTCTTAGATTGAAGCACTACCTACACTCAAGTCGCAATGCTGTTGGATGTAAACATCAACTTCTGAAATTTCATGTTTAAAGTTAGGTTTTATCCTTCTACCATACTACCATACTCTCACAGACCCAGTTTAAGTAGGAAATATCGATTATTCGTTCAATACGGTAAGTTACAAAATATTTTCAAACAAAACTTTTTCTTCGATTTAGATGGATCTATAAAAGAGAGGCAAAAGATACCAAAGGGACATTCAAACTCATAAGTCAAAAATAAACTGACAACGCCATGTCAAAAAAAGAAAAAGACCAAAAGATAAACAACAGTATACAAAACACAACATAGAAAACTAAAGGCTGCATGAGGAACGCGAACCCCACCAAAAACCGGGGGTGATCTCAGGTGTTCCAGATGGGTAATCAGATCTTGCTCTACATGTGGTACCCGTCGTGTTGCTCACAAGTAAGTACAAACCCGGCGATAAGTCTATTTCGTTAGGTCACATTCGGGGAAAAGGAGGACAGGGTTGTGGTTACGACCATTGGAACATATCCGTCGTTATCTGTAAAACAGATATTCCGTAACGGTTTTCCAACTTGTGATGGCGTCTGTAAAATTTTCGAAGGGATGATTTCAATTCACCACTTGAAACTCTTGGTTTAACAGCTTCCTTGTGAGCAGCAACCTTCTATCAAAGAAGTCATGATAGGAAACGCAATCCTTGGAATATTGTATCAACTGGGAGATATAAACTCCATATGCAGGCGCAGCTGGAATGTGGCTAAATGAAAATGGAAAGTTCATAATTGGGAATCTGAAATCATCTCCTTTGTCGTAAAGTTTTGTTCTCAGCCGCCCATCATTGTCAGTTTCTAGATGTAAGTCAAGATATGAGGCAGAATTAAATGTATCTGTTGAATCATTTATTTCAAGTTCAATGGATTAATTCGATCAACATAGTCACCAAACTTTGAATTATTTAGTGAGAGGACATCATCTATATAGCGGAAAGTGAAGTTAAAGGATAAAAATAGCTTCTTTTCATTATTCATAAGAAGCGCCTGTATCCTGTATGAAGTCAGCCTCATATGACTAAAGGAAAAAATCGACAAGATGAGCAGAGTTGGTTCCTATGGGAAGGACAATTGTTTGTTCAAAAACACGTCCTCCAAACGTAACAAATATGTTGTCATTCAAGAAATTAAGGATCTTGGTAATGTCAGTTTCAGAGAATATGTTGTTTAAATCAGAGCGATGTATTTTTTTTACCAAGTACGATTTATAACTCCCTAAGACAAGATACTTAGCCATTCTTTTTATGAAAAATTGCAGGACAAATTCTTTCAATGTGTCTTCTAGTTAGGAATGGGGAATACTTGTGTAGAGGATAGAAAAGTCAAATTTTTAATACTATTGCAAGATGAAAGAGACAGATCTTGGGAAGTTTTTACTATCCACATCTGATTCACGCCGCTCCTAGAATAGGTAGTTTCACATAACGTGGAAGCCGGAGGACTTTATCATATGAACAGCTTCCAAAATTTCTGTCGAAATAACTTTCCTGTAAAACTTTGGTTTAGCTACAAATTTAAGTTGCCTGTTTTTTCACTGGTTACCAATTTAAAACCATATCTCTTACAATTAGTTTCCATAGTTTTTCCAAGAAGCAGAGTTATTCACAAGTTTGAAGATGCTGACAAGGCTTTAGAACTTAGAATAGTATTTAAATCTATATATTTGATAAGCAATGGGGATTGAGCAAATCTAATAATTATGTGAACATTATTCAATTTCATTCCAAGTGATAAATATTATTTAAGATTTCCTGAACAGAGCTCATCTTTGGTGCAGTTATTTAATGTTGATATTATTTTGTGCACCTTATTAATATCAACAATTTATTGATCTAGTGATTAGTCCTTATGTAAATGATTTTGGATATGCAATATCACATTCAATCCGATATTCATAATCATAATCATATGCACAGTTTCTAATTTGTTTAATTTCCGCTTTATCTACCCACTCAAAATCTCTTGTAGGTAGAGGTTGTGCCATAGAATATCCAGAAACATTGTTGGCATCTAAATAAGACAAATTTCTAGTTGTTTGTGTTTTGCAATAACAAGCCATATATGGATTGTTGACCTGAGCATGTATTTGTGTACATGCAACTCCTTTATTTAACATTTTTTAACTCTCAATCGCAAATGTGGCAGGTTGAACTGGATCCAAAAGCTTTTTTATCTTTCCTAGTTATAACCATTTTTTTCCTAAGTTTGGTTTAAAGCAATAGCTTCTATCGCTATTTCCATGCACTGAACACTAGGCTAGAAACAAGCACTTTTGTGTTGACTTGAAGTATTGTTGATATGATAATATAATTAAATCAACTGTTAATAAAACTTTGAATTGGTCGAAATACTAAGGATTTTCTACCGCAGGAATAAATGACCTTAACTGTATTTTGTTAAACTTTTCGGATTTTTGGTCCTCAACGTTCTTCAACTTCATACTTTATTTGTCCTTTTAACTTTTTTGATTCAGAGGTGAGTTTTTTTGTAAACGATACGCGTAATTATCGCACAAAATTATAAGCCTTTTATCTTTGGTGAGCTTTTTGTAATCTCCAAGTATATTTGGTATTGTAGCAAAATCCGCATATATAGTAAGTGGCACCTTCATTGTGCGATAATAGTTTTCAGATTTTATATATGCGTCACATGCTGTACACCATATTCTAAATGTTCATCTAACATATTTTTATTTTTATATGTCCACGAGTTGATACTTGTCATCCTAAAATTCTAGTCAAGCGTTTAACGATAAAATTGAATATTATTATTGCTAATAAATGAAATATATTCCTCTTTCCTTTTACTTTTAGATATTCCCAAGGAATACGCTCTATTCCTTCCTCTTCCTCATTATAACAAAACATTTATACTAAGATCGTTGTTTAATCTTTCAAATTTATGAATCGCCTTTAGTGACACTGATTATTGAATGTCATCAAACTTGAGCTCATTTCACTATTATTGAAATTGACTCATAATCTATTGGTATGCTTCTGATCTTCCTTTTCAACTTGCAGTGCGAATAAAATTGTCCTTGAAACTTATTGAAATAAACGACCAAATGCTCGATATGGCATTATGTCAATCAGAATCCCTAATTCTGAATCGTAGCCATATTTTCTGTAACTTTTTCTACGACAACATCAATTTCCTATTCAAGATCTATTAATATAATAACAATTGTTTGTTATGATCCAAAATATTGAGTTGAATATATAGTATCTTCAGTTGCAGGATCAGTTTTCATCATCTCCACTTTTAAAACTAACTGCACCTTTAATCAACACTACTTTGCTATTGCATCAGATATTTTACTTTGATTGATAGTGTAGGTAACCTTTTAATACGTCAATTTTCTTTTATGGATTAATGACAACTGGATGGAGTACTTCGTTAATTGCACCGCGTTTTTTCTTTTTCTCTATTTCCAATTGGTGTTTCTTCAATATCAAATTTTAATAACTCAGTTAAATTATTTTTTGAAGAGTAATTTGCTAATCCTGTTTATTTGCAAGCACTTTTAAGTGCTTTTTTTAAATATTTTATCTGGGTTTTCTCTTTAAGTCCCCTTTATTTCTGCAGTTCCCCAGTTGTCCTCCCCCTTAACAATTTGAGGCAGTTCTATCACTGTTTTAGTTACATTAGTTTTAATATCTTTAGCAGTGAGGTTCTTTTCCCTGCTGATTTGGAGGTTTTGCTTTTATTTCTCCAGAATTATCAAATGGGCCTGGTTTTCCTTTACAGAAATCGTTTTATTTTCTATTTAGTTGCGCTCCACATGTTTGAATTGTTGGTTGTTGGTGGGTGACTTCAAATTTGACCCTTCTATCAGCAAAGCATGTTGTATATTTCTACATCTTACTCTTTTTTGTACAAAATTATGCACATGCTTTGGATCAGATTTTAATTCTGTCTCTGATTCAGATTAAGATCCAGACTCTTAAATTAAACTACTATTCGAATTATCAGACCCCTTTCTGTAGTATTCCAAATTACCTCTTGTACCACATTTCTTTATGGTATCCATTCTACTTTTATTTAACAGGAGAATACAATTTGTCCTGATCCTTTTTTTTACTGTCACCTTTTCTGACCCTACCATTGTTTATATTGGCGCGTGCCGAAACTTACTAAATAATTCTTAACAACATATGAATCATTATATAACATTGAATAATGACAGGTATGACATAGATAGATACATGTATAAGAAGATGTGCTATGAGTGCCAATGAGACAAGTCACAATTTGTAAAAGTAAACCATTATAGGTCAAAGTATGGCCTTCAACACGGAGCCTTGGCTCATACCGAACAGCAAGCTATAAAGGGCTCCAAAAATGACTAGTGTAAAATCATTTAAACAGGAAAACCAACGGTCTAATCTATATAAAAAACGAGAAACACTTATGAACCACATCAACAAACGACAACCACTGAACATCAGGTTCCTGACTTAGGACAGGTGCAAACAAATGCAGCGGGTTTAAATGTTTAATAGGTACAGCCAAATTTACTAATCAAATCTTTGTATCTATGAAGGAATTTAGTAAAAGTTTTAAGTAATTTATGGTAACGAAATCCCTGACTTAATAATTTACCAGTGATGCATTAATTACGGTTCGTTAAAATCTATGACATCACTACACACACGGGCATAACGAACGAGTTGGGATATATAAACACCGTATGATGGAGTTAAAGGAACATCTCCGTCTAAAAAAGGAAAATTAACAATAGGGAATGAAAAATCGTCTCTTTTGTCGTAAATTTTAGTATGGAGTTTCCCTTTAGAAATTGAAATGTCTAAATCTAGAAAAGGACAACTACTGCTGTTTATTTTAGATTTATTCAAAGTAAGTTCCTTTGGATAAATTTCGGTGGTATATTTAGAGAACTCTTGATTATTTAACGAAAAAATATCATCAAGATATACAGTAGGTATTGTTGAATGTATCAACAAAATGTAACAATGAGGTGTCTTTACTGAGTTTGGTCATAAACTGAGATTCATAGCAAAACAGGAATAAATCTGCTATTAAAGGGGCGCAGTTAGTGCCCATAGGAATACCTAATACCTGTCGATACACTTTATCGCCGAAACGTAAATATATATTGTCCAGGAGAAAATTTATAGCTTCAATCATATCTTCACATTTCCAGTAAGTGTATCTAGCATACTTTCCTTTTTCGTTACAGAAAAAGGCTTTAAACGAGTTACAGCAAATAAATTTGCAATGAGACTTTTTCAAAAGACCATTTAATCAAATATGGAAACTTTTTCTTGATAAGATTGTGTGGAAGTGTAGTGTAGAGAGTAGAAAAATCATAACTGTCAACAGAATTAAAAAGGACCATCAAAAGCACGTATTTTATCTCAAACCTCTAAAGAGTTTTTAACACTCCAAAAGTAATTAATACCATTATTTTCATAAGCTTTATTACAAAAGTTAATAACAAGTTCTTTGATAGTAGTAATGGAAGTTGGTAGAAGCACTGACAGATTAGTAGTAGAACACTTACTAGATGCGGAGATGAAACGGAATTTAAATGGTTGTTTGTGTAATTTAGGTAACCAGTACATAGTCGGGACTTTCAAATGTTCGGAAGAGGCTTTAAGCTGGGTAGTGGCAGTGATATGGTTGTTTACAATTTGACTCTCTGTTTAGCGTACGGACCTGAATGTAGACGAATTGATAATTTCGTTTTGGAGATCTTCCGTGTAGTAAATGCGTCACACCACCACTACATTATTGGCTGCTTTGTCTGCCGGTACGATCACAAACCGCTTTGCGAGTACTTGGAGTTTATTTTTTATTCTAGAAATGGGTATATCATGGACCCTATTATTAATTTCAGAATTGTTTTCAAAGTGAGATATACGAATATCAACGGTATTCATAATTTTATTCAAATAACTGTCTAGAGATTTTTTATCAGATTTGTCACGTTTACAACGATTTTTACTGTAGGCAGACAAAGCGTCTTTAATGACCTGACGACACTGTTTCCTATCTATTATAGATGGAGGACGATGTATAGGTCCTTTCTTAAGAAAAGTTTCGACGATGTTGAGGTCTCCTGTAATGACATGACCATAGGGAACATATCTAAAACTAGATGTTTCACAGTCTAAAGTGGAAGGAGGATTATTTTCTATATTGACGTCTGATGTAACTGACGTATAATTAAAAATCAACTTCTGCTGGGTTTTTATAAGAATACGAAATAATAGGTAGTTCTGTATTTTCAAAATATGGAGGTATTTAGCTATGGATGGTAGAGTCATTGAATATACCAGAGAACATTTTACTTTTAACTTGATATATATATATATATATATATAAATATATATATATATATATATATATATACAGATCTAAATTGAAAACAACGTTCAAACCTATGATTGCGTTGGATAAAAACCGCTATTTTTATACGTGTGCATGCAAAACAAATTTCTTGGTAGAGGGGTCTAAATACAGCATAAACAACATTTTCAAAAAGACCAAAAAAGTGAAAAAGTATATATTAACAAAACGCATTTGACTAGCAGGTCGAACAACGGATGTTCTAAAACCCTGCTGACTGTCATTGGCGATTGCCAAATAAACGGATCATCAGATGTAACAAAATAGATCTTAACTATTAATTTAATACCAAACAGAAAACAATAAACTTGCGGAAAGATCGTATACCGCAAACAAAAGGTGCAAAAATTAGTACACCATATCCGGATTTCGACAATTAATGTCTCTTCGGTGATGTTAGGAATCGAAACGGTATTTGGAAGGTCATATAATTTACCTCAATTAAGGATAGACTCTTGAATTTTGAAGAGTCGGAATAGGATGAACGGATCATATAAACCCGAAGGCAAATATAATACAAGCCCAAACGAAAAAATATAAACAAGTCTAAATTGAAAACAACGTTCAAACCTATGATTGCGTTGGATAAACACCGCAATTTTTATACGTGTGCATGCATAACAAATTTCTTGGTAGAGGGGTCTTAATACAGCACAAACAACATTTTCCAAAAGACCGAAAAAGTGAAAAAGTATATTTTAACAAAACGCATTTGACTAGCAGGTCGAACAACGGATGTTCTTAACCCCTGCTGACTGCCATGGGCGATTGCCAAATAAACGGATCATCAGATGTAACAAAATAGATCTTAACTATTAATTTAATACCAAACAGAAAACAATAAACTTGCGGAAAAGATGGTATACCGCAAACAATCATCAGATGTAACAAAATGGATCTTAACTATTAATTTAATACCAAACAGAAAACAATAAACTTGCGGAAAGATCGTATACCGCAAACAAAAGGTGCAAAAATTAGTACACCATATCCGGATTTCGACAATTAATGTCTCTTCGGTGATGTTAGGAATCGAAACGGTATTTGGAAGGTCATATAATTTACCTCAATTAAGGATAGACTCTTGAATTTTGAAGAGTCGGAATAGGATGAACGGATCATATAAACCCGAAGGCAAATATAATACAAGCCCAAACGAAAAAATATAAACAAGTCTAAATTGAAAACAACGTTCAAACCTATGATTGCGTTGGATAAACACCGCAATTTTTATACGTGTGCATGCATAACAAATTTCTTGGTAGAGGGGTCTTAATACAGCACAAACAACATTTTCCAAAAGACCGAAAAAGTGAAAAAGTATATTTTAACAAAACGCATTTGACTAGCAGGTCGAACAACGGATGTTCTTAACCCCTGCTGACTGCCATGGGCGATTGCCAAATAAACGGATCATCAGATGTAACAAAATAGATCTTAACTATTAATTTAATACCAAACAGAAAACAATAAACTTGCGGAAAAGATGGTATACCGCAAACAATCATCAGATGTAACAAAATGGATCTTAACTATTAATTTAATACCAAACAGAAAACAATAAACTTGCGGAAAGATCGTATACCGCAAACAAAAGGTGCAAAAATTAGTACACCATATCCGGATTTCGACAATTAATGTCTCTTCGGTGATGTTAGGAATCGAAACGGTATTTGGAAGGTCATATAATTTACCTCAATTAAGGATAGACTCTTGAATTTTGAAGAGTCGGAATAGGATGAACGGATCATATAAACCCGAAGGCAAATATAATACAAGCCCAAACGAAAAAATATAAACAAGTCTAAATTGAAAACAACGTTCAAACCTATGATTGCGTTGGATAAACACCGCAATTTTTATACGTGTGCATGCATAACAAATTTCTTGGTAGAGGGGTCTTAATACAGCACAAACAACATTTTCCAAAAGACCGAAAAAGTGAAAAAGTATATTTTAACAAAACGCATTTGACTAGCAGGTCGAACAACGGATGTTCTTAACCCCTGCTGACTGCCATGGGCGATTGCCAAATAAACGGATCATCAGATGTAACAAAATAGATCTTAACTATTAATTTAATACCAAACAGAAAACAATAAACTTGCGGAAAAGATGGTATACCGCAAACAATCATCAGATGTAACAAAATGGATCTTAACTATTAATTTAATACCAAACAGAAAACAATAAACTTGCGAAAAGATTGTATACCGCAAACAAAAGGTGCAAAAATTAGTACACCATATCCGGATTTCGACAATTAATGTCTCTTCGGTGATGTTAAGAATCGAAACGGTATTTGGAAGGTCATATAATTTACCTCAATTTAAGATAGACTCTTGAACTTTGAACAGTCGAAATAGGATGAACGGATCATATAAACCCGAAGGCAAATATAATACAAGTCCAAACGAAAAAATATAAACAAGTCTAAATTGAAAACAACGTTCAAACCTATGATTGCGTTGGATAAAAACCGCTATTTTTATATGTGTGCATGCAAAACAAATTTCTTGGTAGAGGGGTCTTAATACAGCAGAAACAACATTTTCCAAAAGACCGAAAAAGTGAAAAAGTATATTTTAACAAAACGCATTTGACTAGTAGGTCGAACAACGGATGTTCTTAACCCCTGCTGACTGCCATTGGCGATTGCCTAATAAACGGATCATCAGATGTAACAAAATGGATCTTAACTATCAATTCAATACCAAACAGAAAACAATAAACTTGCGGAAAAGATGGTATACCGCAAACAAAAGGTGCAAAAATTAGAACACCATATCCGGATTTCGACAATTAATGTCTCTTTGGTGATGTTAGGAATCGAAACGGTATTTGGAAGGCCATATAATTTGCCTCAATTTAGGATAGACTGTTGAATTTTGAAGAGTCGAAATAGGATGAACGGATCATAAAAGCCCGAAGGCAAATATAATTCACACGTATAAAAATTGCGGTTTTTATCCAACGCAATCATAGGTTTGAACGTTGTTTTCAATTTAGAGTTGTTTATATATAAATATCTATATACTGTAGATAATTATGTTGAAGAAAAAAGTCAAATATAACGGTAGATGCCAGGAAATGTTAATTCATTATTTGTTTTTTTTTTTTATAATATTGTATGCAGATGATAGTTATGTTATCAATGTCAAAGGACACTCAAGATTTATACAAATAAGAAAATAAGACTAGAATTGTAAGTTTTAGTAAAAAGAAATATCAGGTTAAATTAGATTTTGATACTCATGGTAAAAGTATATACTCTTATTTGAATATTCTGTTCAACTATAGTGGAACTAGTTGTTCAGCTAGATAAAAAAAAATAGGAACAGTCAAAGAAAGCAGTGTTTGCTTTATATAGAAAAATAAATCACTTTTCAAAACACAAAGAAAAAGCAAATACACAACAATTGCTTTAAACAATTTTGATAATCCTGCATTTGAACTTTTCATAAATAGTGCCATGTTTTTACTTCTTTTTTTTTCGCTCTTTTCCAGCGTGTTTTTGTATTCCTTTTGACAGACAACACAGATTAAATGTTTTCATTACTATTTTGCGTGCTGTTAAAAATATATTTTTTGGGTATCATTCCAGGAATGGGAAAGAAAAATGTAAAATAACAAAAATACCGAACTCCAAGGAATAAACGGAAAGTCCTTTATCAAATGGCAAAATCCAAATTTCAAACACATCAAACGAATGGAAAATAACTGTCATATTTCTGCCTTGGTACAGGCATTTCCTTATGTTGAAAATGGTGGAATAAACCTGGTTTTATAGCTAGCTAAACCTCTCATTTGTATGACAGTCATATAGAATTCCAAAACAAACAGACGCAATAGGTAAACATGTCAAAAATTGGGGTACAGCAGTAAATATTGTGTTATCACTATAAAAAAAAATAGCTATTTGAACAAAGAAAACCAAATGGCATATAGACACTCTATAGACAAAGTACATAAGCAAAATTGAAAGACAAGAATACAAAAATGACCATAGTACGATAACACAATGGCGGGATGTATAAATACCTAGTCACGCCAAAAGTATATACCAAATAAAAGCAACAGTAGTATACCGATATGGACTTAACAGTAAAGGTTTAAAATATACAAAGACAAATAAAAAGAACACTTTAACACGTAATAAAGATGATAAACAACGTCAGTACCTAGAATCTATACTTAAAGACCATCATGTACTATTTGTGAAGTTAATACGGAATATTCATCAACAAGTTCTTGGTATCCTCCGATGAACTTTAAAAAAAAAAGTTGGTATATTGCTGCTAAGGTGGCGGAAATTTATAATTTCAAAATTAAACTCGTCTCGTTTGTCATAGATTCTGATACTTTGATGACCACTTATGTCAAATTCCAGGTATAAGTCTAAAAATGAGGTGGATAAAGCCGTGTCTGTTGTTTCTTTAATTCTAGTTCTGGAGGATATACTAATGGAACCAAATTAGAAAAATTTGGATTGTTAATGGAAAGAACATCATCAATATATCTGAATGTGAAATTAAATGCTCTGGCTCCTTTGATCTTCTGCTTTTTGATAAGTGTCTGAAAAAACTCCAACTCATATGAAAATAAGAAGAGGTCGACAAGGAGAGGCAGTTCGTTCCCATAGGAATGCCGACAATTTGTTGAAAAAGTCTACCTCCAAATTCAACAAATATGTTGTTAATAAGAAACTACAGCATACTGATCAATTGTTCCTCTGTGTAGCATGTTTTACCTTTTTGTACACTATTAACAAACTATGCCATCCCATTGTATCCCAAAGCAATACATTTATAGCGTATCCTATCATTTTATATTGAAAATCATTGTGGATTATTTTTTTGTCGACGATTTTTCAATTTCACATGGGGAATGGCGGTATACAGATGAGTGTTGAAAAATCAAAAGTTTTGATAGAATGAATTTCAGAGAAAGATCGAGATTTAAAATTATCTAGAAGTTCTTAGAATTTTTTAGAATCCACATATGTTTATACCACTACGCGAGTAAACAGTTTCACTGTATTTCTGAAGAACCTCTTTCACTGCGGACAGAATTTTTGTCAATGGAATCTAATGGACAATTCCTTTGTAGAACATGCTGATGAGCCGGCAATGTACCGTTGCTTTTACGGAATTTTGTGAATTTTAATTTTGAAACGTACAAGGGTCACTTTTGTGAAGAGGAATTCGATCTAGTGCCATAATCGGTCATTCAGTAACAACAAACAATGATTGTTTACTCAAATTATTTATTCATTTATTTTACAAAGTCATATCTGAAAATAGACATCACAGGATCCCCGTATTTCAATATCCTTCCAATACCAGCTTATGGTCACTAAATAAACAGACGCTACATACTGACATTGGGTATCTTTGATGTTTTCTATGAAATACGAAAATATTATGTCTCTATAAATAAAGGAGATGTATGATAAACGAGTCAGTAACCGGCATCTAGATGGCAAAATACCATTTTCAACAACAGACAGGTGTCTTTAATATATGTAAAGCTCAAATTCGTCTCGAGTTCATTATAGTTGTAAATGAATATAACAGGTCTGGAATTAACACATTCGATAACAGTTACACCCATCAATTTATTTAGAAAGAGTAACACGATGACAATAACGTCATTGCCAAAAAAAAAAAAAAAAAAAAAAAAAAAAAAAGAAGAAAAGAAATGACAAGCAACAATAACAAAAAAAAAAAACAGAAAAAAAAACGATTGAGCAACCCGAACTCCATTTGAAATCAAGGCTGGACCCAAGTGCTTCGCAAATGTCAACATTTCGATAGTGACACTCTTCTCTTTCTTCTTTTACAATTGACATCGATTTAATTTGTCTTACCTGCACTTTATTGCTGATCCATGATATATGTATTGTATCCTTTACATCTGTTAGATAGGTGTTCATTTTTTAATCAACAGAACTCGGTGAAGGAAATTTACCTAACTTAACACGCGAGGTTTACACATATTGTATATCCAATGCTTTGCTATTTCCTTTATTCTAGAAGGATTGCATTAAATGTATATGTGTTTAATTGTAGTGTGTATTACATTTTCAATTAAAGTTGTGTGCCATTGACTTTTATTGTTCGACATATAATATATCATCAACACAGCACATTACAAATATCGCAAATAAAATAAAATATGGGACAAATTGATGAGTCCACTCTTCTTTATAGTTCTAATGACCGTCACGGTACTACAAATATCGTTAATGGAAATAATATGGGACAAATTGATGAGTCCACTCTTCTCTATAGTTCTAATGACCGTCACGGTACTACAAATATCGCAAATGGAAATAATATGGGACAAATTGATGAGTCCACTCTTCTTTAATAGTTCTAATGACCGTCACGGTACTACAAATATCGCTAATGGAAATAATATGGGACAAATTGATGAGTCCACTCCTCTTAATAGTTCTAATGAACGTCACGGTACTACAAATATCGCTAATGGAAATAATATGGGACAAATTGATGAGTCCACTCTTCTTAATAGTTCTAATGACCGTCAAGGTACTACAAATATCGCTAATGGAAATACTATGGGACAAATTGATGAGTCCACTCTTCTTAATAGTTCTAATGACCGTCACGGTACTACAAATATCGCTAATGGAAATAATATGGGACAAATTGATGAGTCCACTCTTCTTAATAGTTCTAATGACCGTCACGGTACTACAAATATCGCTAATGGAAATAATATGGGACAAATTGATGAGTTCACTTTTCTTAATAGTTCTAATGACCGTCACGGTTCTACAAATATCGCAAATAGAAATAATATGGGACAAATTGATGAATCCACTCTTCTTAATAGTTCTAATGACCGTCACGGTACTACAAATATCGCTAATGGAAATAATATGGGACAAATTGATGAGTCCACTCTTCTTAATAGTTCTAATGACCGTCATGGTGCTTCAAATATCGCTAATGGAAATAATATGGGACAAATTGATGAGTTCACTTTTCTTAATAGTTCTAATGACCTTCACGGTTCTACAAATATCGCAAATAGAAATAATATAGAACAAATTGATGAGTCCACTCTTCATAATAGTTCTAATGACCGTCACGTTACTGTAATGTTGCGAGGTACAGTGTAATTATGGAACAGAAAAAATACTATTAACTTGAATAGAGTTAAACCAATCAACAAAATAATCATTGTTTTGCTTTTCCTGACTACTAGATATTGTCCTTCACTTAATTTCAGTAATGCAATAAAAAAGGTTCCGATTGCGTTCTTTTTGTTCATATTTTCTTTAGAAAAAACCCCACACGTTTTAACTGTAATACCAGAAAAACAAACGACATAAAAAGCTTTATTTTAAGTGATAAAGAAGAAACATCGTTTCCGCTTAAAACTTCATTAAAATTAAGTTGGACAATCATAAATAAAACTGATATACCTGCAAAATTAAGAGTACATCGATTTGATGGTATATAATATCACTCGAATAAAACCGGGGTATAAACTCAAAAATGGGACCGATTTACGCGACAAAAACCAATCCCCTTTTACCTACTGCGAGCAAGCAAATTACATACTATGCTGTAATGATGAAACCATGGCGCATTGCAATCCTAGTAATGGTGGTTGTACTTCAGATTTCATAGAAATGTTTAAAATGAACTAAACATGTGCTTCTCTAATAGAAAGACATGGGTTGTAAATGAAAGAAACAAACAAATAACCTCAATTCAGGACTTCAAGAAAAAAAACCTGAAAAAGAATTCAAAATGAAGGTTACACGTATGAGTGAGTGCCATACAAATGTCATTAATCCAAATGACATATATTTATGATTTCAGAAAAAAAACATGAATAAAGGTCATGTAAATTATACAGATGATGCGGAAAGAGCTGTTGGAAATTTAAAACTTGGATCGAAAGCATTACCATTTAGAAGATGTTTCTTGTAGAAACTGCACCTAATGCTGTCTGTTTACTGTCGAGACTCGGACCGATTTAGAGCTTACTTTAAATTGTGTAGACACATGGCTATTGTTGTTGATTTTATATTGTCCTCTTCATGTCTTTCGTGTTTTCTTTCTTTTCTCGTTGGTTTTCTGTATCACTTACGTATACTTCACATCTCTCTCTATTACAACTGAGTCCCATGTGATAAAACTTACCGATGCTCCATCACTGGACATCCTGTTATATCCCGTTAACATAAATTATAATCTACCAAGATGTTACAGCTTTGTAAAATAAAACATTCGTCCTCAAATTCATTCATAGCTTCTGACTGATTTCTGAAAAAAATCTTGTTTTTTATATACTTCACAGAAATATTTGGTCTATGGACATTGAATTATATTCCAAGAGTTAAAGAATTTTGAAACCAAATTAACACCGTATTGCCAATTGAAATCTTCAATTATCATACCAACTTTAAGACGCATCATATACAGAATTTATCAATCGATGAAAGCTTTCGCTGTGGATCTTTTTTCTTTTTATCAGATCTATTTGATGCTTCCCGCAACTCTCCAGTGTCTCATATGTCAGACTTTGGTTCAAATTTTGAAATAAGGTTCAACCAGGCCAATGATTCGAGAAGGCCTTCCAACAACATTCGTACGAGGTTGTTTTTGATATTTTGCAGGTTTGTTTTAACTTGGCTTTCATTCTATTTTCATCATCTTTGTCACTTTTTTGTGGGTAGCCTTACATTTCCATAAAAGAAAAAAAATATCAACTGTTTACACTTTTGAAAGGAAAATAGCAGGAAATTCCTAAATTAGTGGTAGATTCAGAAAGATTCCATGATGTGTTCACAATGACAATGAGTGAGTTTCCTTAAAATATTTTGAAACACCTAAGATCTTAATTACAAGAATATAAGGTATGTATAAATCTATTCAAAAAAAGAGAATAAAACTTGGTAAATTTGATACATCCGAAGAGGTTATCCGGATTTACCTTCATCAATAACACTCAAACCCGAACATTTGAAAGGCAAGGCTGTTTTAATACTTAAATAAATGATTAATAAGTTTTATTTAAAGTCGGTAAGACACATAACATGTAACATAAGGTCGCAATGAGCTTCTAAACATGCGTAATATAACATGCATGCAATATAAACCGTAAATATGACATGAATGTATAAATATGCAGAAAAAGGACATGAGCTTCTGTTTAAAAATCTGTTGGACAAGGAGTTGCCCAACCAAATGAATATTTTTACTTTATGTAAATCTGTAATTTGTTTATTACATTGGTTAAATTGAACAGTAGTTTTATTTCGTTATGAGGCTTTTCGGTATTAGTCTATAACTTCGTATCAGTTTGTTGCAACAAACAACCTTTTTTTTAGACATATTGAAAGTTTATATTGGTTTCTTTTAGTCTTGTGCCACAATTGAAACCTATTTTATATAAAATATTTGGAGCAAATACGATCATAGGTTCTAGGTTCGAGGTGATCTCGTGGAATCAATTTAGCCCTAAAAGCCATATGTTTTTGGTCGTTTGGGAATCTGGTAGTATGATCTTTGCACGTTATTGATCTCGCCATACCCTTGTGATTTCTATATCGGAGGATTTTTCCTTTCAGATAATTATGGTAACAAGATTTAAGAGGGTATGTTTCTTGATGCTGATGGTTCACTAAAGGAAAACATGGTGTTTTCCTAGTCTGTTATTAATGTGCTTTTGGGAATTCTGGGGAATAAATTGCAATGATGAAATCTAAGGGTGGGTCTGGGAAAAATATTGCAATCACTGCATTCACGTGACTGGAATGTTCTAGGAATGTGTGACGTTAATGGTATGTCTGGTATGTTTTGCAGATGAATGTTTCCCCCTTACAAATAGACATGGTTGGTAGATCTGTTAGAATCCGCCATGGAATCAGACACAACTCCATCGTGTATGATAAGATATAATAGTATTAGATCTAACATCAGTTCCCTATACAGAAACTAAGATTTCTATCTGGACATGATAAAACTAACTGGAATCTGCATCATATTAAACAGCTATTTGATAATTCAGACTCTCCGTGGAATGACACTCATTGCCTTCAGTCGTTTGAGTTGCCTGAAGACGAATTATATGTGAGGGTGTGCAGGTATCAAGCTTCAATAATACTGGACATAAGAACATTTCACATAGGACAAGATACTTCATCTGGATTTTATTTGAACCTGAACGAATGGAACTATCGTGAGAGACTTCAGAATGCTAATGACAAGTCCATAGAGAATGCATTAAATTTGACACTGCATCAAAAATATTGAATAAAAGTAAACAAGTTTTGTCTGTGATTCATTACTTTCCATAAATTTCTTTCTGATCCTTGACTGAGGGTCACCATTTATAATTAAGTCAAACATAAAAGATGTGTGATTCCAGTTAATTATAAAAATTTTCAACCTTTATCTCAGAGATTTATTTTTGGTCATATTGAGGTAAACACACTACTTCTGTTAGATACAAAAACAAAGGGACAAAATAACAAGCAATTAACTGCCTTTGAAATGTTGTAGGAAAAACATAACACTAAGGAAAAACAAATCATCATAACTTATCACCATCCCAAGATTGAAGACGCTGAAGCTGATGTATCAAATTTTCGCTTCCATTCAATTATTCTCCATTAGAGAGATGAGAGAAAATATTTTAGAAGTGTGTTTTTTGTTCTTTATTTTAAGTCTTATTCAATCAGAAAAAGAATATACATTTTGGACGAAGATGTACCCTACAATCAATAATTAGGTTAGAAAAAAAAAAGATGCACGTAACCAAAATCTTGTGATGACGGTTACTGTTTTTGTAGAAACTGTAGGAATGATCTGTCTTAAGTTATCAGGTTTATCAAATGTCAAATGTTTTATGCATATTCAGAATGAGAAAAATGGTTAACAATATATGAAGACGTCGAGTCTGAAATCTCTATTGACCTGGAGAAGGGCGCGTTGCTACTGAAATGCTATTCAAACGTGGGGTTAATTCAAATTCATAATACTAGTAGGCTACATAACTTATGTACTATCTACAGAGTGGGTGCAGTGAGATGGACAATATTTCAACATGTGTTATTGAGTTGTATCTTTGGCAATCATGCCACATCTTTTTTTTTTTCTGCTTATACCAGACATATTGAATTGGATACGAGATGATCTTTCATAGCTGTTCTTCATCTTGGAACATCCAGAGTAGTTTTCAACAATAAAGTACACTGTATAGAACAAAATTGATACTAGTACTCCGGCTGAAATTACTTTCAAAGGATAGAGATCACTGATCATAAACTGTTAGTCCCCCAGAAGAGGGTGTAAATACTTTGGCACTGACATTCTTATAGATACTCTGTAAAAGGACTTTGCATTTTCAATGAACTTGTACACAATTTTGTTCAGGGGCCAGCAGAAACCCGCCTTCGGGTGCGGAATATACTGGCTATGTTGAAGACCCATTGGTGGCCTTGTGCTGTTTGACACATTCCCCGTTTCCATTCTCATTTTTATTTGCATATTTAGGTCCTTTGTTAGTATAAAATTCGAAGGACTTATATTTAAAATGATGATGTCGCTAAATCAATAATGTTGCCTTCACTTTTTCACCGCGTTAAATATCTTCGACATTGTTCAAAACTAAATATTAATTTAAATCTTATTCTCCATGACTTAAAAGAATATTTTCTATAATTGCTGTACAATACTTTAAAAACAGTTGGGTAAACATCGAGTAGTCCGATTACTTAAGTATCTTTAAATTTGAAAGATTGTTAGTATATGTTTGCAAGTCCCTTTGGTATCTTTCGCTTCTCTTCTGGAATAGAGCAGTGCTCTTATTTGTAGTATATGTTCAATAATAAGTCAGTACACACGGTATTATTTGTAGTATCTATTAATCTTTTCGGATTAATCTGACCGTATGACTATTAACACAAAGAGCCCAATAGGATAGTTGAGCCTTAGTAATTTATTCCTAATTTTATTATACGTTGTATTATGGTTAATTGATTTGCTTTTGACCGGACAGATCTAAAAACGCATAAGAAAATAGGATGTCATAATAATTGCGATTATTCACCAGCCCAGTATATAGCTTTTCTGTGTTGACATGAAGTATCATTGATATGGTCATAAATATATGAAATTGACTGTTTATAAAACTTTGAATTTTTCGAAATAATAAGGATTTTCTACCTCAGGAATATATTACCTTAGCCTTATTTGACAAAACCTTTCGGAAGTTTTGGTCCTCAATGCTCTTCAACTTCGTACTTTATTTGGCCTATTTAACTTTTTTTATTCGAGCGTCACTGGTGAGTCTTTTTTGGACGAGGCGCGCATCTGGCGTGCAAGAATTTAATCCTGGTATCTATGATGAGTTTATTTATGCTAATGTGTATTGAATGCTCTGAAAGAAATAAAATTTGTCCTTTTATGAATTTTGTGTTGATGGCAGATTTTTCAAAGTCTCTGTAGTCATTCACAAAGTACCTGAAATACGCTGAATTAAAGGGCGATATATGGTCGAGAAAGTTGTCTGATGTTGAAGACCGTATGTGACGCTCAATTCTGTTCTGTATTCTGTGTATACATCGATAGCTACCTTAATAACTTATACCCATTCTCTTCCTTTATTCATACGAAGACCATTTTTTATAAAATTGTATTTTCATGAACGATTCTCTAACTGGTTTTTGTTTATCTTATTTGATTGATTGCATTATAGTGGAGTGACCAAGCCAACAAATTTTCAACTTTAATAGACCACGCTAACTGCAGGCTGAATTTTGATTTTTCGTTTAGAGAAATGTTTATACTTTTATTTGCCTGGTAGTAGAGTTGAAAAATGGTTCCCTTTTTTAAATTTGAGGTCAAAGTTCGGTAATTGAGATTTTCATTAACGTTAAAAAATTTCACTAGGGGTAACAAAAAGTCAGAAAATAATATCTGAATTGTGAAATAGGCAAGAAATTACTCTTTAAATGAGAGAGTAAATAATAGCGAATAATTTCGAAAAAAAATGTAATCACCAAATGCAAATTTATTCAGCCGAGCAACAAGAAAAAGGCAGAGATGAAACAGGAAGTTGCTTTCAATTGATATTTTTTAAATTAAATGTACGTTTAAAGATATATTGATGAATTTTACGGTTTCATAAAAAGAATCGAAGATAATTGTGTTTCTGTTTAACTATATACCGGTTGCCAGGGGCAAATATTACACTAGGTAATTGAATAAAATCGTATCAATGAAGTACTCTTGGTTAGCGTAAGTTATATTTTTCTGTTATGAACATTAAGATTGAAGGGGCAGGGATTTTGACATTAGCAGCCCACTATGGACCTTCTCAGAAAAGTTGCTGCAAGGGTGCATTCAGATGCAAAGTGCACAACAATTTTCGAACATTTTTCTCATTATTGATCCTTGGGTTTAAACATTCCGCATAGTCAAACTAGTAACCACACTCCAGTAGTTCTATACTTTAGTCCATTTGTACAATAATTTTCCGAATATTTCTGACTTAACATATATTGTTCAGTTATCTTTTTTATCATCGTCGTCTTCAGAAATGGCTTAGTGAGTAAGATGATTCCTACAGCCGTCATACCATCCACACGATTAAATACTTGTACAAGACAAATATATGTGTTGTATACCCACATTTTATTTCAAGCTCTTTACCCTCGCATGTAAAAATAAGGTCTTTAAAAATTTCCGATGACATGGGTCCCTCGAAGAAAACCGATATGTGTTCTCAATTCTTTAAACATATGTATGGTCTTTAAAAACATAAAATATCTTCAATAGTTTTAGTTGGATGAGACACAATAATTAATTATGACAGTAAAGGAACTCCATCCATACGTTTGGTTCAATATAATTTTTTCTTCAGTTTTGATTCTGGAATATCACGTTTAAACTGTTTGCATAAATTTCACATAAAAACACATAAGTCATATTGCTCAGCTAAAACCAATATTATACCAACTGTTGATATATAAAAGATGAAAACCTATGAAATATTCCTATTCTTATAATGTGGAAGTAAATAAATTCTGCCATAGACCATTTTTCTTGTAGGGCAACAACATACAATTGCTGGTCAAACGTTTGCAAAGCATTTTGCTGAACATATCTAAACATTGTTTCATAGTGGCATATACAATAAATGTTGTCATGTTGCTAGGTTGTGTGTCTATGACTGGAGCATAGGTTAAAAACGTATCCTTAAATTTGAATTATGATAGACTTTTGTAAAAGTCGGCAAGAATTGGGACAATTTTTTCAGTATTCTCTGCAAACATGGGAATTGGATCTAAGCTTTGTCATGAAATAAGTCGGAGAAACATCCAAGATATGTCAGATGTATCTATGTTTTCCTTAAAACAAAGTTAAATGTCGCCGTTAGCAAATGGAAACAAGGTCAGTATAGGTTTTTTTTTATCTTGTCGATTGGTCAGCTTGCCATAAGTTTGGTATTAGAATCATCAAGCGTCACAGATCTTTCTAGTTCAAGTTTAACCTTAAAGGAACTAGAATGTAGCGTTTGCTGTGTGTTTTTGTACTGAGTGACTGCCGTATCTATGAAGTGACAGTTTTTTTTAACCATGAATTTCCAGCATTGATTTCAACATTATATGCTCCCTCCTGTATTATATGACCACTTTCTTTTAATGTAGCAATGGTGTTGAGTAAGTCCCATCGGATAAATCTAATGACTGCGTTCAACTAGGAACTATTGAAGCGGCTGCATGTAATGTTTAGTCTTCATTTATAGTTATTGACTTAATTCAAGTTTCAATTTCTGACAGTATTTTTTCAGGTTTTAATTGGCTAGCTGCTTGAACGGCTTCAAAAATTTAGATTGAACTACTGAACCCTACATTTGATTCTCCCTCCTCTTTTTTTTTTTTTTTTTTTTTTTTTTTGCCGTATAACGATTGATTTTTCACAATGATTTTCTAAATGTTGTCAATTCGTGTAATAGGAAGCAACAGTAGATTTTATAAAAGACAGGACAAAGGATTTTGGTGAAGTCTTTATGGATGAAACCATTCAGGCAACCAGAAGCCTTCTCGTAAAATATCCAACTCATCGTTTAATCATTTTTTCTTTGGAATGTTAGTTAAAATCATAACCAAGCAAGTCATGTAGTGAAAGGCCTTGGTTTGTGAAATAAGAGTGATTTTATTTCTAAATCTCGTTTTTGTCCGATAGTTGTACTCTTTTTTTTTTGAGTCTTTCATCAGTTTCATCAGTTTCAGTATAACGTACATGTTTGTTGCGTTTGTACGAATTGTGCTTGCAGAAGGTACTAGCAGTCCAGTCAAAAGGGGTGGACATTGATCTGATCAGAACAGACTAGGAACAACATGGTTGATCATCGACATAGAAAGTACAAAAATTGTATCTGCATGATCATCTAAAATATCAGGTTGTGTAAACTTTTCTAAATTGTACCATAAATGTACTTGTGTATGATTTGTTATAAGATTTGTGATACCTTAAAGTTTATATATCAACATCATCAAGCTAACTAGACTAACGTTGTGGAGTCGGTGGTACACATCCAACTTTTTTATATTCACAGCATTATAAAGGTTTCCTTTTGCAGATACATGTAGAAAGGAAAGCTTCTTACTTGTTTAAATCGGAAGTATTATTAAAAAATTCCAGTTGTTTGAAGCACGGCTTCTTTTAGATTGCGAAAATGTCATTATTAGTAGACTACTAAAAGTAGATATATTTCGGGAATAACATTTATCCGCCCGAATTTGACTTTTACTGTTAGAAAAAATCTATTTTTAACTTTGAAAAAACACGATAAATATTTTTTTGACAAAAAAAATATCAGTCAAAAACTTTGAATGACATTGTTCAATAGTCATGTGATAAAAAAAAATCTATACTATTATATTTAATTTGCACAAACACGAACTACTGTAATTATGATGCTTTCGACAATAAAAAGTAAATGTACTTCGTATTGGTTATAGAAATAAATCCGGATTTCACTGAATTATAATATGAATTAAAAAATAATTCGAAAAACTGAGCCGACGTGGTCTCATAACTTTACGAAATGAAGTGTTATTACTTTTTATCTTGAAAATTTGAAAGATATCGATGTAATGTAAATTTACGAATGTGTAATCACTCCGTTGAAACAAAACAGAGTCCATATTTTTAAAACTGAGTAAAAAAGGAATATAATAAGGATAAATAAAGGAAATTACAGTTTAACAATATGAATTATCACTTAAACTCTTCATAAAATGTCAAATCAAGAGTTGAGGACTATATAAAAGACACAAAAGTAAATTTTTTTTTTGAGTTGCAGTTTGAAAATAAACATATCTTTTTCTTTCCATTTTATGAAAAAATGCACCGCAGGAAAAAGCTACGACCGGGCAAAAAAGTAAGATTAAGCTAATGGCTTTGCAAAAAAATTATTTTCAGCCTGCAGTTATGCCGGTCCATTAAAGTCGTAAAATAAGCACCTTTTTCTTGATATGTCACTCCTCTTTCATTATTTATTTGGTATTAAACTTCACTATCCTTGAATTTTAATGTCCACTAATTCAAAAGAACGACAGAAGATATATTTAGCTTTTTCTTTTAAATGATGAATCAAAAAGAAAAAAGGTGTTTGTTCTTGACAAAAACCTTTACAATAAAAGTTACAAAGTACAAATTCTGTCAGTCTTTGACTCTAAATAATTTATCATATGAATAAAATCGTAGGATTTTTTTATAAATTATTCTTCTGCAAATTTTGATCAATTGTTAAGGTCTTATTTGTTAATATTCGGTATAAAACTGCATAATTCATCTTGTTTGGTTTTTTGTTGCATGTCTAATACATCTTGTTTTATTACCAAATGTGTATTATATAAGCCCTCTAGAACCCAACCTTCAGCACCACACCGGACCATCGTACCAAGGCTGAACAAGTAAGAATCAATTATTTTTTTCGAATTTCTTTTTTCTTTTTTAATAATATCTTTTTTCTCGAATTTTTTTTTTTATATATAGTTTTTTTTTAATAATTAAGGACATTTTCTTTCATCTAAGATTTTATAGCTTGAATTTGGTTTATACTTTTACAATCCTCTCATTGCGTTAATTCAACACGAGCTTCCTCTGCAATGTGTTTACTTTTGTTAGTCTTGTGTAACATCTCCATTCAGTCAAGGTTTATTAGATTTTTAAAACATCAGAATATTGCTGAACTTAAATCCATTCTTTTCGACTTGGAAATTCACATTGTATATTTTCAATTTCTTTCTATTTTTTTATGCGAAAAAAAACCACAACAAAAGACACATTGAGGTCAATGACCTTACAAAATGGGTGTCTGTATCAAGCTTCTCATCGACACTACTCTAGAAAAGTATTGAATAAAAGTAGTTGCTGTACTACTCAATAGTCAGAAGTCCTAAAATATTCCTTTGAATTTGACAGTTATAGGAAATTTACCCAGCATTTCATTGCAGAAAAAAAAATGGTGAGCCATAAACACATATCTTGGATGTTTCAAAGCTCCAGTCTTTGTTTATCTTTATTAAATATTTTGGAAACTTGAGGTGAAATGGTTACTAAAGCTTGTTAACAGGAAAACAAGTGATGAAACTTTGATTGGTTAACTTTGGGTGATGGTTATTATCTTATATGCAATGAAATGTTATGTGAAACTTTCGCCGTAGTACTGTACAGCATAACACTTTACTCATGCCAAATATTTCTTTATTTGAAACAAAGATCAATTCTGCCAAATTTTTTTAAAGTCCCAATTTAACAAAGACTAATAGGAGGAAAACAACGGTGATATTACTCCTAAAGAGGGAAGCTGCACATTCAACTTTGACCTTGTATGTACTCTTATTCGTTTTAATTTCATGCTTTTTCACTGTAATATTGCAAAAATGAAATATTTTGAGTGGATAGAGTCTCAAAATCATATCCGAGAGGAAATTGTCTTGAATATTAGTAGACAGAGCATGTCATATTCAGTGTTTTGGGGAGCTTTTTCTGACTTTTCTACTTATTTCCGATATAATGCTATAAGAGAAAACATTTTCCTAAACAATTCTTTAGGAAATATTCAGTAATAAGTAAATGAAATTATTTTTGAAGCATTAACAACAATTATTCACTTAGAAGGGAACCATTTTATGTCCCTTTCTGGAATGCGGCGTAAACTAAAGTTTTACGTAAGGACTTATTGAAACCTCCATAGAGTCAGTAAGCTTTTATATTGATGTTTCATTCAGCTTGAACACTTTAATTATCCATCTAGTATTACATTTCTTACAGATATGTGTGATAGGTACCCCAACATTTTGATTTATTAGCCTCAAAAGTTTATTTTTTGGCGGGAATGAGAGGTCCAAATGGACCTTATAATGAAGACAAAGAAGTCCATTAGTGATGTTTATCATCTGAGAGAGTCATCTGTTGTATCATATTCGAATGTTTTTATGTAAATTAGATGAATATTTTATCATTTCTTGGGTCTGCACTATATTCTATCATGATGCGGAGTGATTTGGATTTTTCGAAGACATTTCGCTCAAATCGGTGTAGGTGTTGTCTTACATTATACTGAAATTCTCTGAAACTATTGAACTGATTATGACAAAACTTGACAGTAATGCTTCAAATAACCAGTATTTCAAACTTAAGAAATGAGATCCAGTTTATTCAACAACAAAGTCTTCTTTAGGTGGGATCATACTCCTTAAAAGTTAGATATGTTAGAACGCGTACATTTACATTGTTCTTAATTTGTATTACATTTGAAACAATCTGCTCCAAAACTATTGAGGTGCTGTTAGATAGATATTCAATGGCTACATATTTTAAATAGCATGTGATCTTTTTGTTGTGGAATATTAATTTCAAAGATCATGTTCTTTATTGTAAATTCTTTTTTCTTCATATTTTGTGACTAAAACAAGCCATTTTTTCATCGACAAATATTGTTATTTTTGTAGCTGTACTACACACAATGTATCCGAATGAGGCCTAACGAAAGTATGTCCATAACTAATGAACATTAACAATAACACTTCATACAGACTTTACCATCCAAGAATATCGTACATTCACATTTTGTTTTTTTCAGGCGCCTTCGATAGTCGAAAAGGGAAAACAAGCATTTTGTATGTTAAAATGTCTTGTATAAAATGAAAACTGACCCCATACAATACTGCAGTAGTTTTTATATTAATTACGAGTCTGTTTAAAACTAGTGCAAGTATAGCTAAGTGGGAGTTAGTGTGGTCAAGACAGTTGAAAGGAAGGTTTACTCATGAAATAAAATTTCTTGTAAAAAATGTTTTTGAAAGTTTTTTGTGTGCACATAACAACTAATGACAAGCTTTTTAGCAGCTCTTTTGTCACCTAGACTTTTTTGTATGAGCTTATTGCGAATGTCATACAAGGATTTCTTCAGAGCCAGGAAATGATATTAGTGCTATATTTTAACTTTATGTTCATCTCTTCCGATGTCTTGAAACTAAATAATTCACAGCTCGATAATATTCGTTCTTAATATGCTGGAAATACTTGGAAGTAGATTTAAAACAACAATAATCAATATTAGATTAAATATTTTGATGACAAGAAAGTTCGTATCTGGTTTTTATCGTTAGAAAACCTTGTTGACGGTTACAGAATACCTGTTTAATTGATATGCTTTATTTGTCGTAGCCATACACGAGGGTCTAGGTGGGGGATCCTTCGAATTCAATTCTGTATTCTTTAATTCTTTAGGCTACTAGTATTTTTCTCTATTCTTTATACTTTTTGCCCATTATTTTTTATTCCTTACATTTTAGCACCTCATTATCCTCTATTCTTATTTTATTGGTGCATTTTCTCTATTCTTTTTATTTTTTGCCCATTATTCTCTATTCTTTAAATTTTAGAACCTCATTATTCTCTATTCTTTATATTTTAGCACCTCATTATTCTCTCTTCTTTTTTTTTTTGGTCCATTTTTTTTCTATTCTTTATATTTTTTGCCCATTATTCTCTATTCTGTAAACCCCCATCCACATCCTCATACACATATTTCTACATTGCCATGGACAAGACGACATATTTCGCAAACTGGAGAAGGACATTTGTATTACGAATAGATGTTTTATTCAATGTATCTATGTTTTGTCATGCAGTCAGGGAGTTCTGACACGTATGATTTGCAAAATGTACCCCACGTATATTACTAATTGTAAATGCAGGCTATTGTAAAATGACATTGTATTATGAATAATATTAACAAACAATTAATTTGTTTCATACAAAGTTACCAAGTAACGGATGTGTCCCTCTTTGCTGACCTCGATAATGAACGTGCAATATTATAAATTTAAGTGTTGTAAGCTTTTGAATCGAAAACAGATTACATTTTTATCTAACTTTTATTTTTCGCGTCCGATTTGGTGTCCTGTTGCAAAGTAAAACTTCAGCTCTTATCCAACGTGCCCTTATTTGTAAGCGGAAGTCGAAATCACCGCCTTTCATCCTGGTCGATTCGCTTTGCTGAACCTAACTGGTGGATTAATTGTTTAATTTTTTCATAATATGCCAGAAATATTTGCAGCCTTACGAACAATTCAACCTTACCTATGCAAGCTATTCCCTATTAGTCTAAGAACTAAGAAACTTTAATAACAATGTGGTATTATAGTTTTGATTCATATGCAGTATATGGAATAGGAATATATATGATCGATAATTTGATGTATAGATGCGATTATTTTCACAACAAAACAATGACGATTACGTTTGTAAATAGACAGTATTGTTTAATGTATATATTTATTATATACAACACTACCTGGCACCCGAATGATATAATTTGAGCTATTTAAAAAGTGAAACTAAACAGAACTATAAAACAACTTATTAAGAATTGATTATGTTTTCGTTTACCGCAGAATGAAGATCGCAATTTTCGTATTACTTGCCGTCTGTAGCGCTGTAAGCGCCCACTATGTTAAAGGAGGATACGGAGGATATGGTGGATATGGCGGATCTGGTGGATATGGAGGATATGGTGGATATGGTGGATACGGAGGAGGCTATGGTGGATACGGAGGAGGATATGGTGGATACGGTGGTGGATACGGTGGTGGATACGTAGGATCCGGACACGTATTTGTTGTTAGACCACATTATGGTGGTGGATACGGCGGATATGGCGGTGGATACGGAGGAGGATACGGTGGATACGGTGGATACGGAGGTGGATATGGTGGATACGGTGGATACAGTGGTGGATACGGTGGTGGATACGGTGGATACGGTGGATACGGTGGATACGGTGGTTATAGTTCTTCAAAGAAAGGTAACAGAATGTTCCTTTTAATATTTTTAAATTAATTCCTGGTCGGATTTTAGTTAAACATATACAGGTTTAGTTTTATTTTTTCTGATTGATTTGAACAGATGAAAGGAAATGGTATTTACCAAGCATATTTTCCTGAACATTTCTGTGCAACACATGTTTTATTTAGCAAAAAGTTAAAAAAAATAATTGCATTTGTTGTCGTCATAGTAGTTCCTACATTACGACTGTCCAGTAAAATTTGTTTGCATGTGCAACCCAAAAGGAATAGTCTATAAGCATTTAATTCGTTAAGGTATTGGCATTCAATCTTCAAAGGTCTGTATATGATCAAATATGTTGAAGGTTTATAAATTAGACTACTGCTATCTCGTTTCAAATATATTGTCTGCTAAATCCGGACAAAGTCTTCAAAGAATGCGAATGTCCGAATATTTGATTTGATAAGAATCTCATTAATTGTTAGAATTTAGAATTTGACACAACTAACAGGTAAGACCATAAACGATATAATTGTGAAGCCGATATTTTGCAATACAATTGACTTTTTTTCTGTTGCAGGAGGAGATTATGGAAGATCCTAACCCAAAATGAACAGTGGATGATGTTCGAACATTCATCTTAAAATATAATCGTCGCATCTAATTTGTGTTGAAATTTCTTTCACTAGTCCAATAGTTACCTGTATAGCATCTCTACACTCAAATCGCACAGTACGCATTTTTGGAGAGAACGTCTTCTTCGGAAAGTTCTTGACTAAAATAAGATTTTATTCAGAACATGTAGTGTCATTGGACTCCATCATATATTTTTTTACATAATTAGTAACGGAATTTTATTCTTATCAAAAGTCCGGTCCAATCTATCATGGCTCATTTGTTCCATGTATGCCGTTTGGTACAAAGATTCACAATTTTCAATATAATCGTGGACAGTATTGTCGTTTGTCATGTACATACAACCATCATCATGACTATACATAAAATAGACTTTTAACAATAAAATCAAAATAAAGTCATTTCCAACATTATTATTTGGTAGAGCTTTACTGCAGTTGAGTTATTTTAAGTCATAGAAGAGTTGAAGATATGTTGGTTTAAGACGAGCTTCTTAAAAGTACTGCATTACCACCATGCAGTGTAAGATATTAGACAAAACCCATTCTGAATATGTTATCATGCTTTACTATTTACTGACCTTAAGACATTAGGCCAATTAACATTTAGTTTCCCAAGTAAAAAGTATTTGGCACTTATATAGCAAACACTCCATTTTCATAATTTTTTTTTCAAAGATTGTCTAAGTGACAACATAGCATACCATAGTCACAAATATTGCAAGTCTTGTTTCTCACAGTCATGTATGCCAGAAAATAAGGAAAGTGCGAGCCAGATGAACCAAAAACTAGACACTTTATCAAGGTTGACTGAGAAAACCTTGAAGGTTTGAGATTGACTAGCGCTTTACAATTGGTCTAACTTTTCTTTAAGCGTTTGAAACATGGACACCCAATCATGTTTGATTTTGTTTTTGACATATTTTAAAGGCTGATCTAAGATTATTAACAAATACATTTGATAGAGAAGCAAAGGATATGGGGTATCCATCCATGACTCAAAATCAGTACATGCACAGCAATAAAACAAAAAAAGCAAAGAAGCAGCGCATTTGTCAAGACTGATATTGCAAATGAGGAGTTTTAATCCACTCTGAATTCAAAAACCGTATACTAATATATTACTAATTCCGTTGAAAAGCCAATAAAAACACTGATATCTTTCTTCTGTGTAAAAGCAAGGTTATTCTTCTGATTTTCCTCCAAAATAGAAAAATGTAATAGGAATTCTAAAAGAAAAACAACTACAAACACCAGAGTTTTCCGAAATAAAGAAGACGTACAAACAAAGACAAACAACAACAAACAACACGTGGTCAAGATAACCTGACATTTGAATTATTAATTTTGACAAGGTCATTAGTCCCCAATATCATTTCAATCATAATCATCAGTATTAATTAATGTTATGCAATTGAATCTTTCGAAGAAAAAAAAATATATTATTGAAGAAAATGTTGCTCTAATAACAGTATAATAGTTGAATATTTGTATTAGTATTTTTATTATTGAATATCCACTGTTATGTTGTAATCATGGTAATATATGTATACAATGCCGGACCTTATTGTACACTAGTCTTTGGACTAACTATGTTATCTGGTTGAAATAAAGAAAATTACTAATATCATCATCATCATTAATGATAAAAATCATCATGTTTACCAAATATGTCATGCTCTTAATTGTCTCGTGTCTAAAACACTTTTTAATTTAGATGGTTTTGTCTTTAACATTAAGTTCCCTATTGGTCATATAGCTCTATAAGAGTTAAATCATCCTTGACTTTCAAATTCTAGGTTTTTAGCGATCCTGATGAAAGCAAGTCCTGATTAGCTCTTCGGAGGAATTAAATTTAATAAATAATTTTATTATTTTGAAGATTCCTAAAAGCAATGCACTCGCACCTTACACTGCCCATGCATCATTTCTATGATCCTACAGTGTGGGCATATTCTCAAACACATACAAGTAATAAACGTATTATTTTAAAGTAGAAGGTACGTAAATGACGGATTTTCAAATTTTACAACCAAAAAGAACATGTAGAAGTGCATCAAAATATCAGAAAAAAATATTCTATTTTTAATCTTCCGAGATATAGCAAATTGAATATCTACAAATTCAAATGCCCTTTTCTCTGAAATTTGTCCGACGATTTTTTTCTTTAAAAAATAAATGTTCCATTTCGTTGAATATAAAACGTATAAGAGATCACCTAACTTTGATTTATAAATCATTCAAGTGTGTCTGATATATTTATAACATCGAAAATAGGATTTCGATGCACAATAAATACACGACGTCTGCCTTTTACGGGATGTAGAAGATTCAACCATGCATACAAATAACTGCTTATCAATCAAAATTGAAATAAAAACCAGTGGCATTGACATTTAAAGAGAATTCATAGAAAAAGATTCCGAAAAATAATAATTTAAATCAATTGATGAAATATTTTGACGGTATTTATTTGCGTATATTCTTTACATTTTACTTTTTTTAACGAAACTTTAATTTGCTAAACTCCAGAAAGTATAACAGTTACACATATATAATTTTTTTCAATTTTCATTTTGGGTTACTCATGATCATGCTCTAGATGCATGCAAAAAAATCCGTGAGATAGACTTATTCCATTTTCGTAGTACGGACATACAAACACCAACGAACATGGTTCATATAGTCTTGACTTAGTACGGCAACACAAATACCAACGAACATGGTTCATATAGTCTTGACTTAGTACAGCAACACAAACACCAACGAACTTGGTTCATATAGTCTTGACTTAGTACGGCAACACAAACACCAACGAACTTGGTTCATATAGTCTGACTTAGTACGGACACACAAACACCAACGAACATGGTTCAGATAGCCTGACTTAGTACGGACACACAAACACCAACGAACATGGTTCCAATAGTCTGACTTAGTACGGCCACACAAACACCAACGAACATTGTTCAGATAGCCTGATTTAGTACGGACACACAAACACCAAAGGAACATGGTTCAGATAGCCTGACTAAGTACGGACACACAAACACCAACGAACATGGTTCAGATAGCCTGACTAAGTATAGGCATACAAACACCAACGAACGTGGTTCAGATAGCCTGACTAAGTATAGGCATACAAACACCAACGAACGTAGCTCAGATAGCCTGACTTAGTACAGACACACAAACACCAAAGGAACATGGTTCAGATAGCCTGACTTAGTACGGACACACAAACACTAAAGAACATGGTTAAGATAGCCTGACTTAGTTCGGGCATACAACCACGGGTCAGATAGCCTGACTTATTACGGGCATACAAACACCAACGAACATGGTTCATATAGTCTGACTTAGTTCGGCCACACAAACACCAACGAACACGGTTCATATAGTTTGACTTAGTACGGACACACAAACACCAACGAACATGGTTCAGATAGCCTGATTTAGTACTGGCATACAAACATCAACGAACTTGGTCCAGATAGGCTGATTTAGGACGGACATACAAACAACAACGAACTTGGTTCAGATTGCCTGACTTAGTACGGACACAAATGCAGGATGTGCTATTCCATTCCCCCATTCCCCCTTAAAAAATAATAAAAATCGTACGTTTGCTCCCAAATATATGAATTCAATATATATGAATTCAATAACAATATAAATGTATAAAAAGAATGAATTTCCTATTTCATTTGTGAATGAAATGTTATGAAAAAATGGAGTTTGTCTTGTTATTAGATATATATAGGCATATATTTTGGAGTTTTTAAAAAAAATTCATGGTTATAGGTTTTTATATGTCTCTAATAGTGTTGATCAGGATAAAACACGTGTCACAATATGATCCAATCGCAGCTTATATTTTACCGTCCAAAATTGGTGACATAAGTTGAATGATTTTCTTCAAGATTTGTTGCCTATTTGAACATGTATTACACGGACACTTTTTATTTATAGGATCAATCGTGCATTGGTGAGTTGATAGGGATTTTTTCTTTTGATTAGATTTGATTTTGTTTTGTATATATTTCCTGTCTTTTTTATTGAAATATAAACGTCTGTACCAGCATTTCTCTACTTTCAGCATTGTCCAGATAAATCCTTTCAATCTGATAAATGTGCTTCGGGGCAGTTGTAACTCATTTATAGAAACTCTTTGTTTTGAACTGTAAATAGACCCAACTAATAGGATAATCCCTTACTAAGAACATGATTTACATTCATTCTTCACAATTAAGAGGCATCTAATTCTACAATTTCATTGGTCGAGAGTACTTTGCTATATTCTAAATGATTAAGTGATCAATGTTAGAAACAAAATTATATGTATATGTAAGAGAATGATAATCCCTTTCTTCATGATTACAGCCGATTTCATTGAGTGTGTACGGAAAGGTAGAATCCTTGGTTAGCTTGCTTGTTAGCTGAACCGTGAAGTCATTTTTAGGTTAGGTAAACTACCCTCCTTTAAGAGTAGACTAGTCCGACAGATAACCAATTTATCTGTCTGTAAGACTAGACTACTTCGAAAGGAGGGTAGTATACCTTTCCTAATAATGGCTTCACGGTTCAGCTAACAAGCAAGCTAACCAAGGATTCTACCTTTCCCTACACACTCAATGAAATCTGCTGTAAGTACGAGCGTTAGCAAGTACTTATCATGAAGTAAGGGATTATCATTCTCTTACAAACTTAGAATATTGTAAAGTGCTCAAGGCTTAAATGATCTCTTGATTGGTTTTATTCAAGAATTAGTTTCTTTGTCAGTGCAATGTTTATAATTGATGCATGACTTCCTTTTTCGGCATGTCATTTATGGATTAGTTGTAGTGATGTAAGGACTTTCTTATCATTTGGGAAATATTTTTAACAAAAATGCGTTCTAGATATAAGTTGACACAACAGTACAAAGAAAATGTTGGAATTGTATATATTTACTGATTGTGAGTATGAATGTAAATCATGTAATATTTTAGTGAGGAATTATCCTTTTTTTTATTATTTACAGTTTAAATCAATTAATACATTTGAGTTACAACTAAATTTTATTTCACAGCCAATATTTTGGTCCGGCTTTTTACATCAAATACTATTTCATTATGTCAGGGAAATGTTCAAATAAAATGCCTTTAAAAGTTTTTAATTTGTTCAAAACTTAAATTCCTTTTTTTTTTTTTTATTTTATCGGACTATTGGAAATAACTAATCTTCCCGACAGCTGATCCAGTAATCAAAGTTTTGGAAAGCTAAAGATTTAGGTTAATTTTTATTCTAAACTTTTTTTTTTCTTGTTTTGTATTGCTTTGATATTGTTTAATTTCTTAGTAATTTGAGGTTATTAATATTATCATTATTACATTCACGGTACCAATTTTACTGCACCAGTAAACTTCAACTTATTTTAAGTTTGTTGTTTGTTTCACAATTCAACTTTTAGTCAATTTCAATCACTGTGTGATAAATCCTTTCAATCTGATCATGCTGGTAAATGTGCTTCGGGGCAGTTGTAACTCATTTATAGAAACTCTTTGTTTTGAACTGTAAATAGACCCAAATAATAGGATAATCCCTTACTAAGAACATGATTTACATTCATTCTTCACAATTAAGAGGCATTAAATCCTACAATTTCATTGGTCGAGAGCACTTTGCTATATTCTAACTAAAAAGTGTCCGTGTATCATCTAAAAAGTGTCCGTGTAACACCCGTTAATGTACTGTTTTTCTATAGCTCTGCTGGGGGCAAAGTCGTACAATATAAAGATAATTGTACAGTGCATCTTATTTTATTACTTAATGAGAAATATATAAGGCTTCTAGAATAAGACGTTCAACACCTCACTGGACCACTGTACACAAGCTGATCAAGTAAGTCTTTATATTTTCTCTCAGTTTTGAATTGACTCTATAGTCTATTATTGGCAACTTAAGTTATTCTTTACAACTATCGTATCTCCTTCTAGTACCAGTGGCGTAGTTAGGCCATTTTTAAGTGTACGCCCGAACCTCGGTGAGGGGCCTGTAGTCCCTCAGCTTGTACAGGGTAGAATATCTCCTGGTAGGACGTTCGAGGTGGGCAAAGAACCCGGAAGCTCACGCATAATCGAGAAAGAGATAACATTTCTGTCATAAAAACAATCATCAATAGCAATATACTTTAGAGTATAATTTGTTTATTTTTATGTTTAATTTATTTAATGTGCTAATTTATAATCTATTCATCAGTGGTCTTAGAGAGAAAAATTTCCATACCAGTTACTGTAAAATATGTTAAAAATGAGATGTGGGGTAAAACAATCAGTCGATCGACAAAAAATAAAAAAAATTAGAGATAGTAAAAAATCAAGTCTCCATTTCAATGTTATCATTCTATCAATTATTTGGACTTCATCTAAATTTCTCCCATTTTTATGCGCAAATTCCGTTAATTAACACATGAAATAATTAATTTTCCTAAATGGTTAGGTAGAATATAAAAATTCGTAAAAGAGGTCCGTGGAATCCTGTGTCTAGCCTGGGATTGCTGATGTCAGTGTAAAATTGTAATGTTGACTGTGAAAAATGAATCCATTTATCAGTCAAATGCAGGATTTAAGAAAAAAATCTTTTAGATGCATTTTCTTGATCTTGAAGGTTAGCTTATTTCCAAGTTTTACAAAACAAAAAAAATTTCAGAAAGTACGGAAAAATTAAAAATACATTTTCATTATGCTCTGGATAGTGACTTTTGATCATAAAAAAGCTTGTGTCCAACTTCAAAATTTCATGAAGGTTTGACAGGGTTATTGATGTCTGAAAAACTTTAACCTCAGACTGTATCTAAATATCAACGGGAAAAAGCGAATAGAATTGAAAATGGAAACGGGAAATGTGTCAAAGAGACAACATCCCGATTAAAGAGCAGAAAACAGCACAAGGCCACCAATGGGTCTTCAACGCAGCGAGAAAATCCCGCACCCGGAGACGGGCTACAGCTGGCCCCTAAACAATAATGTTAAGGGGCAAGCTGACGCCTTTTATCAGTAAAATAAAGAGAAATATTTTCAAAATTTCCCTTTGAATACTGTCTATAATTTGGCCATAAAAAGCTTCTGTCCAACTTCCGTAAAATTCCATGAAGGTTTGATAAAGTAATTGATGTTTAAAAAACACTTTCACCACAGACTGAACCTTAATGTTGACGACGCCGACGGAATCTAGGTCGCTAAATTTCTTTTTCGCGACATAAATGTCGCAGTGTTGACTAAAATGCAAACCACATATCGTATCTCAGCAGATAATGAATTGCTTAAAACAACAGAAAACTGAGTAGTGTACGCCCAGGCGTTTTAACATAAACGTAGCTACGCGCCCGAGTACTTAACTTTTCTTTGACCTTTGAAACAGAGGAATCTTTGCGTTTTTCGTTCTTGATATTTGGTAAGATACTATTATTACAATTCTAAAGAACTTGAAAACTATTCTTTTTTCCAATGATAAAATCCTAATGATAAAATCCTAACGTACAATTGATAAATAACAAGCTTCAGTTCTTTCAAACACGCGCATTAAAAAGAACATATTTGTTGTTAAACACATTAAAACCTGGAAACTGAAGTTTATTTGGTAAAAACTACAATTAACAGAAGCTCTTCTCTGTGTGGTTTTGGGTCGTTTTTTTTTTTTTTTATAGTAAATATGAATGCAGATGCTGAGTATATTTCAATGAAACAATACGGTAAAACATACCAGTTGTTTTTATTCATAATAAAATGGCAAATAACTACTCTTTTACGAGTCCTTATTACGAAGATATTCAAAAGAAGTCAGTCGTCAGTGATGTTTTAAGGTAGTATGGGTGGCCCTCTGCCTCATGAAATCGTAAAAAAGCAAAAAGCAATTGGCCTTTATTTTTTGTGTAAGAAGCAATTTTTTTAGAACACAGAATACTTTTTGATTGATTCAATATTTGTAATTTGGCCTTATAAGAGACGATCATAACTCAGATAACTTAATTTTATAAAGGAATGTTCAGTAAACTTTATATATTTTATTATAGCAACAGTTTTCTACAAGAATTTTGTAAGAGCTATCTTCTCATATTTTATTTCAAATGTCTTTTTTTTTTCTTTTGTTTTAACCCCTATTTTACTTTAGAAATGAAAAGATCCTCTTATTTACACAAACTAGATAGAAGATTCTAATAAAACAAAGGACTAGTAACTTTATTATTTCATGTATTAAAGACTATGTTCCAATCGAATGACAAAATGGTATATTTAACCATTTAAGTGTCTTTTAAATTACTTTCAGTACTGTTGGAACACAAACAAATATTGCTGGGTCGAAGTCCCTTTCTTTCGACTTAGAAAAGGAACTCACAATGATGTTTATTTGATTTTTAAATATGCAGATGACACGGTTATGTTATCTTAAGATGAAAAAATCACAATTGCGATATGTTTTGATTACTTTTAGGAGAACTCCTAAAGTGGCAATTAAAAATTACCAAGAGTAAAACAACGTATAAATAGTTTCAAGTAGAACAGTTTCTAACATTCCAAATTTTGCTAGAATAAAAGTAAGATTAAGAAGACCAAAACTTTGAAGTATCACTATTGTATATTATTTGTGAGAAGTGGACCAGGTCCTTTTAAAAAACTTGAAAATGTTTGAAAGAACATGAATATATACAATGTATAAAGTGTAGAAAAAGATAAAGATTTGTTTCTGCTAAATACAAGCTTGATTCATTTGATAAATATGAATAAAAAGAGATCCGATGTAAATATCAATAAGACAGAAACCCAACAATAAAAAAAAACAAACGACAGCTAGAAGTCTTTACATATATCCCTGTATGGTGCAGAAGTCCTAACAACGTATTGAATAGCAATGGTTTTTCTTATATGACTGTGTGGTTCAGATGTCTTGGGCTATCAACCGTAGGATATATTATTATTCGTACATGTGCTATTTTGTAAATGTCCGCTACAATTGAAAACATTTTACTTCAAATTGTTTTTCAGAATTAGGAAGATATCCGATAGATTCAAATTACCTGTACATTTGATATTTTTGTTAATCCATTTATACTCAATATAGTTTATTAACTTTGATTTAAATAAGCTATATTTGCCTTACTTAGAAAGAACACCTTAGCGTTTTGACTATTATTTTATCTATATATATAACGAAGTTGCTTTCATATATCCCAATAATATTGAGAAACTAACCGCCAATGGAGTAATTCCATTCAAATTGAGAAAATTAAATATTCTGTAATAAATCAGAAAAAGTTGAAACCGATATTTATTTTGTGGAATAATATAAAACGGCGCATATCTATTTGTCTTAGTAATAAATTTAAATTCACAACCAGAGAAAGAAAACTGTATGTTTTACATGGGAAAAGGATTAATATAAATACACTACAAACCAGTAAAAGTTTGAAATGGCCTATATCTGTACTCGACTGTACTGATTTTTACTCGTCCAGTCTGAATTGGTCTGAAATTTACATGATATTACTCGACTTTAGTCTGAACCATACTTAACAGTCTGAACTTGTTCTCGACCAGTACTTAACCATTTTATAAGTGTCTTAATCATGCTCGACCAAGTCTGAACCATGCTCGACCAAGTCTGAACCATTCTCGACCTAGACTGAACCATACTCGACCTAGTCTGAACCATACTCGACCAAGTCTTAACCAACCTAGACCTATTACTGTATCTATCTATTGTATTTCATCAATTTATGAACTAGTTTTTAGTCATTTCCCATGGCTTAGAAATTTGAACAACAATTTGAAATCCAAAATGTATTTAATATAACATATAAAATACTACAACTTCCTACTATTATTCAAATTTCTTAAATCTTATTCAAAACCTTTTGAATGTTTCAGAAATATTTTATGGTTACTGGAAAATTTTTAACACTATCTTAAGCCTGGTAAAAATTTAGGTTAACGGACAGAAAGTCATAAATTTGATAGAACAAAAAGTCACAGGACGAAAGTCACAAATAATTTGTTTATAATTTATAATAGATTGTTTGAATATATAAGAGAAAGATCTTGAAGTAATTGCTTTTTATTACATTTATTAATGTTTCAGTTAAGGAAATTGTTCATAAGTGTTGATAAATAAAGATTTATCAAATTTAAATCATGCTAAGGATATATTTCTTGGCACCATGAAGCCATTTTAAAAGTACCAAGCAACTTTGACAAATTGTTTTCTTAACAATTATTTGATCATTATTGATTTTTTTAGAATACATTTTGTTTACAAAATTGCTTTATACATTATAATAGTTCAAGATAAATACAAAAATAAGGTTTTTTTTTTTTAAAGAAAAATAATCTTGAACAGAATTGTGAACTTTTGTACTATGACTTTTTGTCTGTGACTTTTTGTCCTTTGACTTTCTGTCCTACATTCTAAATTTATGGTGTCAGTCCAGTTTAGTGTATAACACAGTTAACATTTTTTGTATATACAGCAACTTAATAAATTTAAAAACTGACACTCTTGATTTGTAATACTAAGAATCTAATATTATAGAATCCTTGAAAACCTTTTATAAAAGAAATTGTCTTCCAAAGCTTCAATAAAAATTTAGGTTGGTTAATTAAATTTTGTCAAAATTAAAGACATGGCATACAAGAAGTACCTAAATAAGGTTTAATTTACCTCAGTATAGGTGTGTTTTACAGGTAAAAATAATATTCTATTTTTCTTTAAACTCATGTATTGTTTTTCTAGTGAATTCAAAAGTCCTTGTGATTTAAGTTTTACAGGATGTTGTTTAAAATTCATTACACACTTACCAGGTGCGCTATATTTAATAAGTTTTCCCCAAGCAGAAGGTATTACTTTATAGTTTACCCCTGATCAGAAGAACAATTTTAATCATTTCTTAATTTTTTGTATCCCTTTTTCATACATATATATATGCCAAATTATAATATGAAGAGATAAATTTCTGATATAAGGTTAAACAATTTCAGGGATATTTTTGGCCATCTTCGCTAGCCAAGGGTGACGATCCACTTCCCTCCTCTTCACCCTTGGCAGATTAAGCCAACATTTGTGATAACAATGTTGCGCCATCTATCGGTAGATTAAAGTCACGCCCATTCCGAATACATTATTCTTGACCAATGGTAGCACTTGAACTCTTCAATTTGGAGGTAAAAACACGGTAGCGTCTAGATTCTATACACTTGGTAAAGCAGGAAACGAAAATATACTTGACATTCATGCATTTGTGCAAGAAACATACACAGGAACTTATATTAGTTGATTAAAAACATTCAAATTGTCACTTAATATAGTCGTATGTTTAGCGATGTAAAGACTTGTTTCACAATAAGCACATGGCAATTGTTTACATACACTTTCTACATTTACACGTAATCATGTCATAGGCGCTTTTTGATTGAATGCATCGAGTTTCGACTGCAACCAATGAAAATCGTTACCTTGTGTCTCCGAAATTCTATCTCAATCCGCCAAGGGTGAAGAGGAGGGAAGTGGATCGTAACCCTTGGCTAGCGAAGATGATTTTTGGCTGTTGTCAGGTAAGTTGAAAAAGATAGTTATATATCTATTGAATGTAACCATGAAACCTAATGTCATTCTTATTTAAGAATTTAGGTGAATTAACCATGATTAACTTTTGTTAAAAAAACCTCATGGCAAACAAATAGCACCTTTATAAGGTTTTATTACCCTCAGTAGAGGTGTGTTTTTCAATCTTTTTTTTACCAAACAAAAACCTTAAAAATTAGATAATTTGACTATCTAGATTTGATAAATGTGATTATTATGTAAGGATGTATAAATCTGTAAACATATCTTTTCTTTAATGTGGCTGTAGTCATGTCAGTTAAAAAGATAGTTATATAAACAGTTAAAAATTTTAAAAAAGTAGAGGTTATTTGGACAAGTATGGTTCAGACTGGTCGAGTATTGTTCAGACCTTTGGTCGAGTAATAGTTCAGACTTTTCTCAATGGCAGAGATAAGGGTCAAGTACAAATCAGTACAGTCGAGTATGGTTAAGATTGGGGTCGATTTATATCAAGTAAAATTCAGACCAATTCAGATTGTTCGAGTAAAAATCAGTACAGTCGAGTACAATTATAGGCCATTTCAGACTTTTAATGGTTTGTAGTGATATTAAATTCGCAAAGGTTTGTGGCCTTTTTTGAATACGGAAAAAAAACATTCTACGATCCCATTTAGGTCATGATTATTTTAATCTTATTCACGATCAAATTTTACTCGTAAGAATATTTTGATGAACATAGCTGCTAATTGGAAAACGCATGATCAAACAAAAGTCAATAGCGTATACAGAACCCTCATATGATTTTTAACCAAATGGCACAGGCAAAATGATACTATAGTCAACAGTGTATACCGAACCCTTACACAATATTTTACAAAATGGCACACACATGATCAAACTAAAATCAATAGTGTATACAGAGCCTTTACACCATTTTTAACCAAATGGCACACGCACGACCAAACTAAAGTCAATAGTGAACCCTTACACCATTCTAACTGAATGGCACACACACGATCCACCTATATTCAATAGTGTATACAGAACCCTTACACGATCTTAAATCGAATGGCACACGCTTGGTCAAACTATAGGCAATTGTCTATATAGAACCATAACACGATCTTAAACCGAATAAACTGATTTATAAAGATTTTGTCTACTGCAGAATGAAGATCGCAATTTGCGTACTGTTTGCCATCTGTAGCGCTGTAAGCACCTCCTGGAAAGGATATGGAAGTGGATACGGTAGCTCCGAGCCGACCACTCTTTGCTTGTAGTCCTTAATGCCGCGTGCTTAGCGGGAAAACAGAAAATACGAATTTGAAAGTCTTTGCTTCGACCCGGTCGGATTTCGAACCTACGACCTCCCATTCTCGAGGCGAAGACGCTACCACGAGACCACCGAGGCGGTATATATATTTTTGTGGGTTCAAAATGTACTAATATATATTTTTAACACGTCGACATCGTTAGCACGTTAGCAAGAGTTGGTTGGGTTATAGAACTAGGGCCTTATCGACTTCTCTTGATCAGACAGTAAACCCCTTGTAAGAAAGGACCGTCCGTTTGTCTGTGTTGGATGTTAAATCAGATTACTCGTGTTGTATGAGTGCCTAAAAAAACATTGCAACAACTATTTGAGGGGTTCGTAAGTGGTTTAAGCTTGTTGCAAGGCAATATTTCTGCTTTAATTCATACTAAGTAGATATAGGAAGATGTGGTATGAGTGCCAATGAGACAACTCTCCATCCATGTTACAATTTATAAAAGTAAACCATTATAGGTCAAGGTACGGCCTTCAACACGGAGCATTGGCTCACACCGAACAGCAGACTATAAAGGGCCCAAAAAAATTACTAGTGTAAAACCATTCAAACGGAAAAACCAACGGTCTAATCTATATATAAACGAGAAACACGTATGAACTACATAAACAGACGACAACTACTGTAATCAGATTCCTGACTTAGGACAGGTGCAAACATTTGCAGCGGGATTAAACGTTTTAATGGTACCAAACCTTCTCCCTTTTCTGAAACAATAGTATAACATCACAACATAGAAAAACACACTATTAAATATCAATTGGAAGGCTTAACTCAATCAAAAAACGTAAATTAATACACAATGAACGAATAAATTTGACCTGTGACACCTGAATGCAAATACACAGTTAATAAAAAAAATACAAGGGATAAATAATTAAAGTCAAAAGTAAATAAACAGGTTTAAACAAAGTTAAAGTATGATATCACTGTGAAATTTTAAACAATTTTAAGAAATCATCACTTTTGAAGAAACCTGCGTCATATTAATATACACAGGTAAATGAAAACAATTTTGTTGTTAAGTATACTTCTTCTTCTGTGTGTATAAAATCTTCCGTTTAGGAATACCAAGAAATTTCTTTAATGTCAATAAAACTAATCTAACACTTGGTACATATGTGGTGAATATCAACAATAAAAATATACAATTAGTGCTAGATAAAACTTCCTGTACAGGTCCAAGAACACCATCTAAGGAAAAATGAAATAATTTTGATGTTCATAGTACGAAGAAGAGAAAATTTGTAGTAAATTAAATACCAAATAATCAAAGCTGGTATATAGACAAGATCCATGTTAACATTAAATAACAAAAAAGCATTACAAATAGTATCAACAGGTCAAATTAAAAAGAAAGTACGATTTGAGAGTACTCGCAGTTACTGACAGCTAGTTAAAAGCCAAAACAATTAATAATAAAAAAATCATGCATCAGAGACTAAAATCAACTAAAATACATCCCAGGGATTTAGTATTCTAACGTCATGAACAGTCAAAGAAGACATGACTTGTGCAATGCCAAAAATAAATGTATCGACAGGTAGTAGGATAGTTAGGAGTGACTTCTTTATAGATAAAAATGAACGTGTGTGTGTCTCTATACATCCCGTTTGAAAAGAAAATACAAATTTAGTTATGTTTTAATTTGCTAATGACAAAATCGATATTAGTGCCAATGTAAACTATATTCAGAGATCTAATTACAACATTGGTACGATAACCCTTACTAATAAGTTTGTTTAAAGGTTCGATGAGTTTACACTGATCACATAATGATTTCCGCGCTTTAAGTACAATATGACCATAAAATTTAGGATGTGAAATACCATTTTTAATAAGTTTTCTACAGGTACAGCCAAATTTACTAATCAAATCTTTGTATCTATGAAAGAATTCAGTAAAAGTTTTAAGTAATTTATGGTAACGAAATCCCTGACTTAATAATTTACCAGTGATGCATTGATTACGTTCGTTAAAATCTATGACATCACTACACACACGGGCATATCGAACGAGTTGGGATATATAAACACCGTATGATGGAGCCAAAGGCACATCGCCGTCTAAAAAAGGAAAATTAACAATAGGGAATGAAAAATAAGGCACATGTTGCTTTCGTTGACTACACGTGAAAAAATTCATATGAATTTCATGTGAATCGAGCTTATACATATTTCACGTGAATTTCACGTGAAAATGAAGGTTCATCTGAAATTCACATGAAATTAATGTGAATTGAGCTCTCACGTTAATTTCCTATGAAAATGTCATATGAATTGACTATATTTTTGAATAAAATTAATGTTTTCCTAATACACATCTTCTCACTTCCTATCAATTGAGTTCTCTTCATTTAGTGTTTAGCATGCGTTGGTTCTACTTTATTTTCTTTGTTGCTCGTTCATGTTTAGATTGAAACTACAAAGGGTATCAAATAAAGTGCACATTTCTTTGTTATTTAGAGACATTATTAAATCTGCCTTGTAAAGTCAAAGCCACAACTTCTACATTGCAACAGATACTAAGACCAAATTAGCAAGCCGTTGCGTCACAGATGTAAAATTCCACGAATAATAGAAAAGAAGGATATGGGGTCAGATGTGGATGTAGGAGGAGGCCCAGGACCCCAAACTAGGCAATGTTTGGAGTGGAACATGTAAAAAGTCTATGCATTAACCATATATGTAGACCAATATAGGGGCCCTGGCATCTGAACCCCTATAATCCGCCTTTGGGGGTATCCATCCATGACATGAAATCAGTACATGCTTAGCATTCCGGACTGTCATGCATAAATAGTAAAGTTATCATCCAGAGCATCTTAGTTCACTCCCAAAACTTTTTTTGGAGAGGTTGAATTTTCCCAATCACAGCCTTCTTTGAAATAATGTGTAAACTGATGTTGATATACAGAACATGTATGCACTTAGATGCATTTCATTTGAATTGCATATTTAGTCTATAAGATAAGATAAGATAAGATAAGATAAGTTTTATTTTCCAAATTAGGTCCCCAGGGAGGCATGTACACATAACATATATAATTGATACAACATACAGTATTTTACATGACATTCATATAATAAACTTCAACTATTGAAATAAAGTCATACAGGTATTATATGTTAAATAAAATGTATTTAAGAGTTGCTACTCCAGAGATGTGGCAAACCTTTTCTCACTATAAATATATGTATTTGTCATTTTAATTTAGTTTAATATATTTTACAAATGAATCACTTATAGAAAAAAGATTCATTCAAAAGAATTTATTTTTGTGTACGTTTTGTAACTTCTGATCAAGATTTGAAAAAAGGGTAAGAGGAGAAGAGACTGTCCATGGCAAGGAACCCTGGCAGTGATCAATTTTGATAAAATCGTTGTTTTTCGTTATTTCAAAAATGTGTGTTGATAGAAGATCTTTGATTATTTCTTTTCGATCATTTACAATGGTTAGACACCAGGCAATTTAGAGCAAGACAAGGACGATCGTGTTTTTCCCCCGAAATACATGTTGTTATTGGTTTGCGATCAGGTTGAAATAAACCTTAATCTGCTTTTTTTTTTATATATAAATCAAAAACTGCTAGTATGTTTCAGTAAAGTATGTATGATTGATATTTTATAGTGTGTCTCTCTCTCTGTTGTAATGTTACTCTCCTGTTTCAGGTTAGGGTGAAGGTAGGCGCCTTTTAAAATGTTTAAACCCGCTGCATTTGTTTGCACATGTCCTAAGTCAGGAGCCTGTTGTTAAGTGGTTGTCGTTTGTTGATGTGGTTCATACGTGTTTCTCGTTTTTTATATAGATTAGACCGTTGGTTTTCCTCTTTGAATTGTTTTACACTAGTCATTTTGAGGCCCTTTATAGCTTGCTGTTCGGTGTGAGCCGTGTTGAAAGCCGTACTTTGACCTATAATTGTTTACTTTTTACACATTGTGAATTGGATGGAGAGTTGTCTCATTGGCACTCATACCACATTTTTTATTTCTATGATACACCTCATTAAAAATACAATGTTAGTTATATGTGTTTTTGTTGTTGTCCTGTTGTAAATTATGAAAACTCCTGCTTATTTTATGTTATGTAATTATGCAATTCAAGTATTCAATCAAAAAAGCATAACTAAAATTTTTCAAAAGTATGAATGATAGTCTAGGCCTGTTGAACATGTTGGACACTTTTTAATATAATCATGGTAACATATATAGCGCTTATGATATATATATATTTGCCTTCGGGTTTATATGATCCGTTCATCCTATTTTGACTCCTCAAAATTCAAGAGTCTATCCTAAATTGAGGTAAATTGTATATGGCTTTCCAAATACCGTTTCGATTCCTAGCATCACCGAGGAGACATTAATTGTCGAAATCCGGATATGGTGTACAAAAACCTTTGCACCTTTTGTTTGCGGTATGTCATCTTTTCCGCAAGTTTATTGTTTTCTGTTAAGTATTAAATTTATAATTAAGATCCATTTATTACATCGGTGATCCGTTTATTTGGCAATCGCCAATGGCAGTCAGCAGGGTTTAAGAACATTCGTTGTTCGACGTGTTAGTCAAATGCGTTTTGTTAAAATATACTGTTTCACTTTTTTGGTCTTTTGGAAAATGTTGTTTGTGCTGTATTTAGACCCCTCTAACAAGAAATTTGTTTTGCATGCACACGTATAAAAATTGCGGTTTTTATCCAACGCAATCATAGGTTTGAACGTTGTTTTCAATTTAGACTTGTTTATAATTTTTCGTTTGGGCTTGTATTATATTTGCCTTCGGGTTTATATGATCCGTTCATCCTATTTTGACTCCTCAAAATTCAAGAGTCTATCCTAAACTGAGGTAAAGTGTATATGGCTTTTCAAATACCGTTTCGATTCCTAGCATCACTGAGGAGACATTAATTGTCGAAATCCGGATATGGTGTACAAAAACCTTTGCACCTTTTGTTTGCGGTATATCATCTTTTCCGCAAGTTTATTGTTTTCTGTTAAGTATTAAATTTATAATTAAGATCCATTTATTACATCGGTGATCCGTTTATTTGGCAATCGCCAATGGCAGTCAGCAGGGTTTAAGAACATTTGTTGTTCGACCTGTTAGTCAAATGCGTTTTGTTAAAATATACTGTTTCACTTTTTTGGTCTTTTGGAAAATGTTGTTTGTGCTGTATTTAGACCCCTCTAACAAGAAATTTGTTTTGCATGCACACGTATAAAATAACGGTTTTTATCCAACACAATTATAGGTTTGAACGTTGTTTTCAATTTAGACTTGTTTATATATATATACATATATAAAATGACTGAATAAGAGCCAACGATAAATCTTACGGGGCGATGGATCATAAAATTATGATATAGTACACTACAAAATATAATATATAACAAGTCTAAAAGGGTACAACATCACCAAAAAATAATAAAATCATGAACAAATTTTAGATATTTCGGATAACTAATATCCTTTATCAGTAAGATGTGAATGAATCTTATCTTGACATGTGGTAGTCAAACTGAAATAAAAATCTTGAATGCTATACAAATGATCAATAATCAATACGCTGGTAAATTTCTTCAATATGGATGTTTGGGAGGAGGTATAAATTTCTTAAAACTGTAAGAGTCTAAAACGGAAGCCTGAGTTACTGGAAATAAGTGATGGTAGGGAAAATGAGTGACACATTCTATTTTATTTTCATTTATGCCCTCTGGGGAAACTGTCCTAAGCTTTTTTTATCCAAAACCTTTCCCGAGCAAGTCTGTCGGTCCTTGACCAACCCTCGTTGTGGTCTATGATAGTGATGGCAAAGTTTTTGAGATCAGCTTGGGCGTGCCAAGGTGATCTCAAATGACGACTTACGGGGAGGTCACTTCGATGACCATTTATGCGTTTGTTGAATGGCTGTTCTGTCTCGCCAAAATGCTGCATGCCACATCGACACCGAAGAAGGTATACAACATTCTGAGTTTTGCAAGTTACATTGCAATATATAGTGTATACGGACCCAGTGGTGTGGCAAGTAAATGTTTGAGTATTCAGTATTTGTTGGCAAGTCAGACATCGTCTGTTACCACGCGACTTGCACCATCCTGCAGTTGAAGAGCTTTTATTAGAGGAGACATTAGCTCTCACAAATAATTTTTGATTTCCGAAAAGCTAAGACAGGAGGTTTGGGAAAAATCTTGGATAATGTTTGGTGTTTTGTAATAATCTGGTAATTGGCACGGATCAAACGGGAAAGGTTAGTAAAGTCGGGATTGTATGTTAAAACAAACGGAACTATTTCGCCTCGCCTCTTTTGTTTTTGTACTGTAATAGGTCATTGCGGCTGTTATTGTCAACACGCGCAAACCCCTTATCTATGTCCCATTTCTTATAACCTCGTTTTGTCAAAAATCCGCGAAGTTCTTGTAAAAGAGGGGCGAAAGATACCAAAAGGACATTCAAACTCATAAGTCGAAAATAAACTGACAACGCCTTGGCTAAAAAAGAAAAAGACCAACAGACAAACAATGGTACACAAAACACAACACAGAAATCTAAAGACTGAGCAACACGAACCCCACCAAAAACATGTGCTCCGGAAGGGTAAGCAGATCCTGCTCCACCTGTGGCACTCGTCATGTTATTCATGTTAGTAAAAACCCGGTAATAAGTCTTATTCGGTAGATCACATTCAGGAAAAGGGGACGTGATTGTAGTTATGACATCAGGAACATATCCGCTATCATCTGTGAAACGGATATTCCGTAACAATCAACCAACTCGTGATGGCGTCCGTAAAATTTACGAAGGGATGATTACAACTTCACCACTTGAAACTCTTGGCTTAATAGCTTCCTTGTGAGCAGCAACACTCTATCAGGGAAATCATGATAGGAAATACAATCACTGGAATATCGTATCAACTGGGAGATATATACTCCGTATGCAGGCGCTGCTGGAATGTTACTACATAAAAATGGAAAGTTCACAATTGGGAAGCGGAAATCATCTCTTTTGTCATAAAGTTTTGTTTTCAATCGACCCTCATTCTCAATTTCTAGATGTAAGTCAAGATATGAGGCAGACTTAACTGCATATGTTGTATCCTTTATTTTTTATGTTCAACCGTTTAGTGACAGCCTCCTCATAGGAGCAAATCCGCTTTACTCTGAGAGCTTGTCTATACGGGATACTTTTTGTACAGTGTTTAGGATGACAGCTTTGGGAAGAAAGGTACTGATGTTTATCTGTAGGTTAACAGTAGAGGTCTGTTGATATGACACCGCCCTTTTTTAGATGTAGTTGTGTCCAAGAAAGATATCGGAAGAGTCGATAATTTCATATGTGAACTTAATTGACTGGTTGGCGTTGTTTGCATGTTTGATAAAATCATCCAGTTTTTGATGGGATTCAATCCATTACATGTCAACATCATCGATGAAACGGAACCAAGAGAGAGGTTTATATAAAGATGTTAAATGATTTGTTTTTCTAATTTGCCCTTGAACATATTGGCGTAAGACGGTGCCATTTTCGTCCCCATCGCTGTCCCGTTTATCTGAAGGTAATGTTCACCACTGAAGGTGAAATTGTTGCATTTCAGAACCAGAGTAAGCAGCTGGACTAAACATTTGGCAGGTGGTTCTTAAATGTGGTGTCTTGAATGTGAGAAGGAAAATTTTCTACATGAGATCTTAAACGGAAGTCACCGAATTCCGAGATTTTCTCAGTCGGGTGACCGTTTGCGGATACAATGGGTCTACCAGGGTTATTAACCTTGTGTAGAAGATACAATCAACCAGGCTTGGCGTTCTCTGGTTTTAAATATCCGATTGTATCCTCATCTATGTGACCGTCATTGTGCATGGTTTGTAACGCATTTATAATTTGGAACTAAACTCGGAAGTAGGGTCATGGTCAAGCTTCTTATAAAATCTCTCATCAGAGAGCTGACGCTCTGCTGCCGCGATGTAGTTAGCTTTGTCCATTATTACAATGGCACTTCCCTTATCTGCTGGTTTTATCACAATATCATCTCGGTTTCTCAGCGATTATATTGCTGTTTTTTTGTCAGAAGAGGTGTTATAAAACGACGAGTACTTGTTGTTAGCTAGACGAACAACACCCGATTTGATTTTGTCGATAACTTCTTCAAATGTAGCAGATTTGCTTGGTTTAGGAATCTTCGTTTTAAAGCCCGGAATTCTGATTTCTTCCTCCAAGTCAGAACTGTCGGAGTCTTCCTCGGTGTCCTTTGGTTTGTCACCAAAGTATTCTTTAATTCTGAGGGTTCTGGCAAATTCATTCAGGTCATCCTCTAGTTTCATATCAAAACGGCTAATTTTTTTATTTTATTTTTGTCTAAAACTAACAATTCTTGCTGTGTGTATTTTAATTTTTTGTACTCAATTTTAAAACACGTTCTCCTTATTTTTTGTGTTCAAACAAAAAGTATGACTTCTTTTTGATTCTTTTCTAAAAAAAAATTGGCGAGTTTGGGCTGAAAGTATAAAAGATTAGTCAGTTTTTTTTATCTCTTTAAAACACTACTGAATGTCTATCCGAATTGTTCACAGTTCTCTACTGTATAGAATTGTTTTTTTTGTCCATCAATTCCTTCATATGGTTGCACTTCCCCGTATAAGATGTTAACTCAATGATATAATCCTTTCATTCATAATCAGCCATCAGTTTTTTAGAATACTTCCTACAGTAGCTGTAATTTTAACCAAAGATGTTTGTATGTATCAAATAATCCCACGAAAGCATTAGCCTAATTTGATGTAGCTAATTTACACCACGAGATTATGGTTTATGCGAATTGCTAGTATTAAATAATTTTGAAAGGGATCTTTCAGCAAATTAACAGTATATCATGCAAAAGCATGAATTATGCAGTATTTCAAATAACATTTAGGACATCTTGGCGTAAATAATAGTTATAAAAATAATCATCAACACTTCCTTGTCAATCAAGCAAAATTGTAGCGTAAATTTACTCTGCAATGCTTTAAGACTTTATGTATAATCCCATGAGTTCATTGTTGATTTAACATATGTGCCGACTCAAAATAAAATTTACTTACTAATTTAGTTGACACAGAAACTTATTTAAAACAAATATAATTGACAATAATGACCTAAGATATACCAACTAACTGGACTGAAAAAAAACTAATTTAGCGGGATTTGTCTTTCCTTTATCAGTCTTATTTTTTTTTAAAGTGTCCACGCAAAGTCTTGCCAGGAAGATGAAGTACATGATTGTTTGAGGTGAACATTAGTGGTGATTTTATTAATTTGAAAAGAGTAATAAGAAACTCAGTAGACAGAACTTACACAGTCGGTACCAGACACTCAATTGACAGAACTTATGCTGTCGGTACCAGAAACTTAATTGACAGAGCTTATGCTGTCGGTACCAGAAACTCAATAGACAGAGCTTACGCTGTTGGTACTGACACTCAATAGACAGAGCTTATGCTGTCGGTACCAGAAACTCAATTGACAGAGCTTACTGTTTCCTTTATTTATGCTGTCGATACCAGAAACTCAATTTACAGAGCTTATGCTGTCGGTACCAGAAACTCAATTGACAGAGCTTACGCTGCCGGTGCCAGAAACTCAATTGACAGAGCTTATACTGTCGGTACCAGAAAAACATAGTAATCATAATGTTTCTCGATTTACAATTTTTATGGTTTAGAAGCCTTACCTGATTCCTAAGTAAAAAAAAGTACTGTTAGCTTAAAAACTGTTCTGTGTTTTCTATACACAGCAAAAATATCGGAAACAGTTATTTTTTCCCCCAAATCGTACCGATTGTAAGTTTGACCTTCCTGAACTTTCAATCTTCATATCAGTATGCATATAAATAGTTAATAAGAGAAATATGAGTACAATTCTTGTGATCTATGTTTACGGAGGGCTCAAAGTGCCAGTTTGGTATTCAATCAAAATATATTGCAAAAGACTACCGAGGACCGCTTTAATGACAGTGTGACTTTCGTGATTTTACACAGTCTAAAGAATTTGGGTTACAGTTTGCTAGGCATGTATATTGAAACTATCAAAAGAATATATCTAAGAAATTTCATTTTTTATATGTACGGTAAATGGCTGGGAGCGTAAAAAAGTAATAATACAGCTTTCAATTATTTCTTTGTTAAGCCGATTTTAGTTGGTCAATAATCACCATCAAATATTTTTGAGGGGTTAGATTCGGTGTTCTACCAGTCCAAAACTAGTTTTGCTGTCTATTTTTTAAAATATTTGGTATTTAATTTTTAAAAGAAATAAACAAAATTATCAGATTTTGTACATTTAAGTTTATTTTTTTCAGTTCTCATGCATATACTACATGCCATTCTAATGCAATTCGTTTGTAACGATTTTCATTGGACGTTGACAAATATTTTGAAGGGTTAGATTCCACGTTCTACCAGTTCGTAGCTAGGAAAGCCATCATTTTGAATTCCGATTTTTTGGGGTATGTAATTTCTCAAAAAATAAACAAGAAAGTCACATTTTGAGCCTCAAAATCTTCTTTTTGAAGCGTACGAAAAGTATAAATACGTCTAGTGTTTATGTTTGGCATCCAGAGTATACATATGACGTCAAATTTGTTTAGATGCTAAAGACGATGCAACAGTTTCACAGACTTTTTAATTTATGGCATTTTTAAGCCAAACCATTATTAAATGAAATTTATTTTAATATATGGCATTAGAATGGAGATAACTGTATTGTATTTTAAGCTTGGCCTTCGTAAAACTTGATATTACTGTCGCAAATATCCGTTTATCTAGCTCCGCTCCGCGACGCTAGGTAAACTTAATTTGCGACAGTAAAATCTACGTTTTACGAAGGCCAAGCTTAAAATAAAATACAGTTATCTCCAAAATTGAAGGCAGATTTTAGGATTAAAAAATATGAAAAAGGGGCTATAAAATATAGTGTTTTTTGTGTCTCACACCTTTTTTCACTGGCCAAGTTTATGATGCAAAATGTTACTTCATAAGTTAAAATTTGTGTGTTTTTCACTTAATGAGATGTGTAAAAATGAAGTGTTTTTTTTTTATTATTTGCAAATTTATATGTATATATATATTTATTTTGACTTGCATCAGTAAAATGAGACATATAGAAAGGGAAGGATTTATTCCACTTATTAACCAACATGAAATTTAAAAGAGGACAAACATAAAAAAATGGGACATTGATTGCAGAGAAGTAGACAGGTGTTATGGGAAAAGCTGTGCAGGTTTTAGTCTGCTTGAATTTGTTTGACACCTACAAGAAACATCAGCTGCAACCAAATTTTCAACTTCCATATCATTTGTGTTGAGAGAACTAGTAGACTGATTATGATTAGCTGGGCTATTTGCCGTTGACAATCTGTCGGCGTCTTCTGCTGTTTTGTTGACTGTTGGGTTTTCTTTGTTTTCTGCCGTATCGTCTTCTTCCAACCCTTCTAATAAACTCGTTTCTAAGTTAGAACTAGGCAACAATAAAGGAATTAACAGAAATACTTCATTCTGCGAGTTGTCGTCATTTGAGTCAGTGTTGTCAAACGTACAGGTATTTAGGTCAGCCATTGTTATGCAAAATAAAACAAGTGCGACGCATATGAATTTGTGATGCGGTTGCGACCTAGTGAAACGTGAAATTTACACAAGCCCTAGATGGCTATTGACCAATGAAATTGATTGTTTTAAAAATATAACATTAGAATAGTACTTTATGTTTTCACAAATAGAGTCATTTACTTAGATAAGTGTTATATGTATTAAAAATGCAGTCAGTATTTGTGTAAATAATGGGTGGTATCCGATGCACAATACGCCTCACCTTAAATGAAAGAATTTCCTTATATATCTGATTTTAAAGATTTTCAATTTTACCTTTTTTGTATATCCTGTCCTCATTCATGTAATTACCAGTATCCATATTGATTGTATTATATAATTTATTATATTGTTACAACCAGAAAAATCGACTTTTAATTGTAGCCAACAAAAGACACAAATCAATAATAAAATTTAACAAGATTTATTATACACTAGTTTACAAGAAGTATTACACAAATAGAAATGTCAACTTAACTGTCAAAATATGAGTCCAATCTTTATCTTTTCTTTATCCGGAAATCTTAACGGGAATCCACAGAATATTACATCCAATAGGTCACAATTTAATATGATGTTGTTAATTAATAAAAGTGTCAATCCAGCTGCTGAGAATGTTTATGTCTATCGATGTCTGAGTCTATGTCTAACTTTAGGGTCTGCACATATATATATATTCAAACGGAAACTTCTAGATAACGGTAGATGTTTAAATTACGCATCTTTTGTTATGATCATTCTCGAAACGTTATGTAAGTGAAATAGAAAGTTCTTATCATTCCATGAGTATCAATGATTGTTCCAGTTATTTCTAAACTGCATAGTTGTAACACAATGTGTATTATTTTGTACACAATGTAAAAATATATAATAGGCCACACAAAACAAATTAGGCCAACTAAATAAATATGATAGTTACAATATCATAACAATATAGATGAAGGTGAGTTATATGAATTACCTATTGTGATGAATTCCGATAATCTCACATGTGAAATAACTCGTTTATGTTCACTCTCGATGCTTTTCTCGCCTTTTATCAGACCCTTACTTGAGACTTCCCACTAAAAATGTGCGCCTTAACACTATAAACTAATTGATACAATTTGTCACATATCAACAATAAATCATAGTCCTGTTGCATTCAAAAAACTTCTCGCTTCACAATTATTGAAACAAGTGCATTTATCTTCTCGAACAAACGATGTGCCACTATTTTGACAGCAGTATGCACAACACTTATATTCATACTTACAATGAAACCGATAATACATAAAGTGAATCCAGCTTACGCTAGTAACTCATACAAGGATTTTGATATTCTGTTCCTATATAGTAAAAAAATATAACTTATCGTCGTGTTCGAATATCCAAAATAAGACCACTTGAAACCGAACGCCGTTATGGACCAAACTCGAGGTGTGCACTCGCTAAATATATGCGTCGTTCTGTCACATGTTGTCTGATTGTGTATATTCAAATACGGTGGTTTGTTACACTACAGTTAATTTCTGAACCATCCAATGAAATTTGACGTCTTTGTAAAATACAAAAAAAAATGGTAAACACTGCAATAACATTAACCGTACCAATTTTACTGCACCAGATGCGCTTTTCGACAATCAATGTCTCTTCAGTGAGGCTGGAGGCCAAAATATAAGAAACTCCAAAGATTGCAAACTTCGTATCATTAACAAGGCCAATACAGAAATAGTCACGATATAATATCATAGTACTTAAATCTTTTTTTGTACATGTCATAAAAGTATGAAGGTTTTGATGATGATCAATAGTAAGTGGTTATTATACATGTGTCAATATAACTCTCTGGATAAAGTAAATATAATTTTTCATCCTCTGTTAAGAAGCAAAACTGTAGAACATAAATAACAAAAAATTGAAGATAACCTAGAAATCATCCCAATAATGATAACATTTGTATTATTCCTAACACAGTCTTCAGACTGAAGACGGTCACATTCAATTCAAAAAGCCTTTTGTAAGCAGAAAATTTATCTATTTCATGCTTGGGCAACGCGTCTGTAGATTATCACAAGTTCCATTTCAAGGTAAAAAAATATTAATTCTTTTGAAATGAAATAATGATGCGCAATTCATTTCAGGTAGGCGGTAATGGTAGCCTTTTCCTTATTTCCTCTGCCCATATTGTAAACTTGGATATATATGATGGCTTGTTTCGAAGCTAAGACATTTTCATAATGGGGTTAATTTTCGGGGTACTAAGTGAGATTTTTTCCCCGCAATTCAGTATAACCTGCAAAGCCCTTTGTCATGCGTCTTCTCGCGGTAAATAAACCCTCTTCTTACAATAAGTTCTTGGGAAATTTAGTTCTTTGCTTAAGTTTTATTACTCTATAGTTTTTACATCTTTATTGTATGGTCCTCTGCTCTTCAAATCAGTACAAATGGTAAAGCGTAGTCACTTGTTAAAAATTGAAACATGTCCAATATCACTGCAGAGATTTTTTGTTAGCGCAATTTGTTTTAGTTCCTCAATTTAAGTAGCATTAGGGATATTGACGCATATAGTATATACACAGCTAATTTGAGATACGTTCTCGCCCCATATAAAATTTTCTTATAATGTAAATACCATTTTTGGACCTTGACGGCAAGTGTAGTATATAATAGTGTTTGGTTTCTCCGGTAGGGAGTTCAGACAGAACTTGGAACATATTTCTGTGTAGTTCTGATTTTCTTTTCTTACAAAGAATCCAGTCTTTAGAGCCTCTATCTTTTATAGTGCCTAAAAAGATTTTGTGAGGTAGACGAAATTGACTTCAAAACGATCGTATTGAATTTTGATGTCCAAAAATAGGCAGATCGGATATATTTTGACTTTATTTACTGACTACTTTTGTTTGGGATTAATTGTAGTTATAACATTATAATGAGACTGAAAACTGTTTTTTTGTTAAGATAAACAATAATTTTACCTGGCATATCCTTGCGTAAAATGAATTTCGGCATTTCTCTTCGAAAAATTACTTGTTTAATGGAATAAACTTTCTCTTTTTTCTCCGAAATAGTCTTTTGAAAAATAATATATCTACTCTATACATTGAAAATTTTGTGAAAATATATGAAGTGGCAATTCTTACCTTTCATACCTTTAGTTTCATTGATTAAAAATAATATGGACTCGTCCAGTGTCCAGTTTGAAGGTCATTTAAGTTACTGTACACATTCATGCACGTTATGATTTAATTAGTAACAAGTATGAAAAAAAATAAACAGTTTGAAGGTAAACTAATTCTAATTTAATCCAATCAAATTGCGTTAGATTCAATAACAATGACCGGTCCACATCATAATAAGTAATAGGGGTAAACCTGGTAGGGAGAAAATGACAGATATTTTAAGTTCATTTTTTTGCAATAACGAATAAAAATTTGCGTATTTAAGGCAATAGAAAATTTGGGCTTCAAAAGTCGACATAAATATTTACACTATGCAGAATTCGCCCTTTTAAAATATTTATTGTTTCACAAATAAAAAAATGAATAAAAAGTAAAATCATTTCTTAACAAATTGCCAAAAAAATCATTCTGATTGGTATAGTGGTATTGTCATAAAATGTGTTGAAATGAACCGTGGTATAGCAAACATCGAATTCCCTCACAAAATGTTATCACACACTATAAATGAAATAGGAAGATAAATAGAAGTGATTTATGTGTCTCATGTGTCTGATGTACAACCGTAAGTACTATTCTATATAAAAAGAAGAATACATTTTTACCTGGGCAACTAGCTGTTTATGTTATAAATTGGCTATAATCAATATATTATTGATAGACCGGAAGCACATGTATTTGTTTTGGTAAAACACGTGTGTTTGTTTACATCAACACGTGTTTTAGAATACCTATTATGATTACAATGGTTTTCCATTAGATAGAAATTTGTCACATTGCAGGTATAATTCACCGAATTAAACAAGAATTCTATGTATCGTATGATTTTGGTTCGTGTTTCTCCTGGCTATAATCAATTACTTTATTGTATGCTTTAATAGTTTCTTCATGCTGAAGTTGCTACAATCCATTACTTTTTGTTAGCTTTTATAATTTTCACGTGCTGGAGTTTCTATAATCCATTACTTTATTGTATGCTTTCTTATTTCCCCCGTACTAGAGTTACTATATTCCATTACTTAATTGCATGCTTTAATAGTTTCCACGTGCTGGAGTTGCATGTTCTTTTCTTTTAAGTTATACCATATTTAGTGTTCAAATAACATCTTTTATGTTATTTTTCTCATTGTTGACGGCCGTAAGGTGACCTATAAGTGCTTAAATCCACTTCAATTGTCAATCAGACCACATCTCCTTATTTTCATACTTCATTTTCACGTTATCAACATGGTATGCAATTCACTCGAGTCATGTAAGCTATTCATACGTAATTTCCTGTAAAGTTATTTAACATATGTCTTGATGGGCCCCAATATTTTTTTTACAGTGTAATTGCTGTGAAATTGATGACAGTATTTTTCAGATACTTTGCCTGATATGATTTATAATTGATTACTTGACCTCAATCAACAGATGTAGACTAATCGATATCAAGTAAAGAATTACGCTTTGATTAGAACGAGGGCCGTCTTGAACGTCTTGTGAAGTTTTGATTAATGTTGATAAAGAAGAGCAATTAAAGAGCCGATCCTTTGTATTTGTTTTTGGTTTTTTTTATGTACGCGTATATCATTTGCGTTATGCATTGATACACCATAAAATGTGTTTAAATATAAGCAACGTATCGGACGTAAGTCTATGTCTATACTTATTATCTTTATTTTCAGATGTTGAATGTATGTTTTATTTTGCGATTATATGCTTAAATTGTAAAACATAGACTATCAGTGTCATCGTTGGCGTGTAAAACATGCTCCCTCTACGTTCGTGTGTACTAACATGAGCAACACGACGAGTACCATATGTGAAGCAGGATTTGCTTACCCTTTCGGAGCACCTGAGATCACCCCCCAGTTTTGGTGGGGTTCGTCCCGCTCAGTCTTTAGTTTTCTATGTTGTGTTTTGTGTACTGTTGTTTGTCTGTTTGTCTTTTTCTTTTTTAGCCATGGCCTTGTTAGTTTATTTTTTACTTATGAGTTTGAATGTCCCTTTGGTATCTTTCGCCTCTCTTTTGTACCTTTCGTCAAAATCTAAGAAGCTCCATATCGTAATTTGTTAACATTTTATTGAATTGTTGATATGCCTGTTTTCTTTGACGCTTTCTCAATTGAATCGTACAATTTGTTGATATTATGCTGTGACTTAATCACCGAAATAAAGATACATATGTTACAGTTGCTTAATTTATAAAACAAAAAAGCACTTCCACCTTTAGATTTGATACAGTTAAATATCAGCCGAACTCTAACCAAAAACGATAATTCGATGAGATTTGACACACTGTAGGCGATTTCGTGATAACCTTTTTTTTTCTGTAAGTCTATGGTTCATATGTACATATAGTTGAAAAGATCTTAAAATGGGTTAAAGTTGTAATTTTTCTTCGAATCTACCGGTGCAGACTCTAGGGCAACAGTCAAATATGTCATGCCATTATATGTAACTGACTCGTTTGTAATGAATACGTTAAGAAGAGTGTATATTTGATATAAAACTTAACTTCCTTAACATTTTCGAATTGAAGGGACTGACCTTGATACTTCATCATCATTTAATCATAGCGTTTTATCAATAAATGCAAAATGTTCCAAGAAACGAAAAAAAATGCAAAAGATATTGCAAAAAGAACATATAACAAACTTAGATCTTCTTTCTATTGTGTAGTTGAATTAATATTTATGATTAATCATTGTATGACTTTTACTTTTTCTTTTGGCCAAGATGTTGTTTTGTATAAGTTTTTCTTCGACTAATGGTTTTTGATTGTCCCCTATTTATGTTCTTTCCCTTTTACTTACCGAATTAACTTAACCATCTTACAATAGAAAATTTAATTTATAGAATTAGAAAATACATCTAATGGTTTACAAAACATAATCAAAATTCGATATGCATCGTGTCAACTATTATGAGGGTGTTTAATGACCTTGACTACTTGGTCTAGCTCCTATAAGATAAATACATTCTAAAACCGTGGTTTTATTTTTATTTTGTTTATTGCTTAGAAAAGGAATAAGAAATAAATATTATCGTCAATTTTGACGACCTAAATTACATTGCTGCAGAGTCCATCCACTTAATTTACATTAATCAGGCACGCTCACATCTAAATATCAGAAGGCAAAGGATGTATAAATACTTCAATACTGAGGCGCTATTTGGTCAAAATGGACGGAAAAAATAAAAAATCTATCTAAAGCAAACTTACCTGAAGAAGTATATGTTTACGGACACAATTAAAATGTATTCCAAATAACCCGAGATGGTTCAAATGTATATGTAGGTGAATAAAAAATAACAGGAATACTTTGTTCAAGTAATAAGAAGCGTTAATCAGAAGATTTGTTGGCTTATCTGCTTATGCGTTCAGTTAAAAAAACACTCTGGAACAACAGATCAATTTCCATGACCCATTTAACGGGCTATTCAATGTATACATTTATAAGTACTATTTCAATTTGAGATCTTAAAAATAGGTTTTGCGCCTCCCATATTCACTCATTAAACTGGTATTTAATGAAACATATTTTTACGACCAGTCCATTACTAGTTATAGTTGGCATACTGATTTATATGCAATGTAATAACGATATTTATGTATTATTTCATAGCACAGTTTGAACAACCAGTGTTATCAAAAGTAAATCCGTAAAGGCACAATTACAAGGTACGGAAAGTATGAACACAGAAAATGATAGAAATTCCTAAAGGTACAATTACGGACAAAGCTTTAAATAATATTGTTTTTGTTTGTAAATCGTACTACTACGAGTGTCTTGTAAAAGAATTCGGAATAAATGAGCACTCAGGTAATTCCACATACAAAAACATATCTTCAAGGATGAGATTTTTGGCGAATTATAAGTCCTGCATGGCTTCAATGGACATTTCATTGAACAGCAAATCTGAGGACTTACCTTGTTCGTATTGATTACCCTAGCTTCACAAAATTCCGTTCAATCAACGGTACATTTCCAGCTCATCTGCATGTTCTACAAAAGAATTGTCCATTAGATGGACAAAAATTATGTCGGCTGTGAAAGAAGGTCTTCAGAAATACTGTGAAACTGTTAACTCGGGTAGTGGTATTAACCATTTGTGAATTCTAAAAAACTCTAAAGAATCTCTGGATTATTTTAAATCTCGATCTTTCTCTGAAATTAATTTTATCAAAACCTTTGATTTTTCAACCATTTATACCACCATTCCCCATGTGAAATTTAAAAATGGCCTTCAAGAAATAATCCACAATGCTTTTCAATATAAAATGGTAGCATACGCTATAAATTTATTGCTTTGTGATACCATACGGAATATTTTGTTAATAGTTTACAGAAAGGTAAAACATGCTCGCAGAGGAACACGTGATCAGTACACTGAAGTGTCTTATTGACAACATATTTGTTGAATTTGGAGGTAGACCTTTTCAACAAATTGTCGACATTCCTATATGAACGAACTGTACACCTGTCCTTGCCGACCTCTTCTTATTTTCATATGAGTCGATGTTCCTTGAGACACTTGTCAAATATAAGAATATCAAAGAACCAGATCATTTCATTTTACATTCAGAAATATTGATGATGTTCTTTCCATTAAAAACTTTTTTGATTGGGTTCCAATAATATATCCTCCAGAACTAGAATTTAAAGAAACAACAGACACGGCTTTCTCCGCTTCGTTTTTAGACTTATACCTTGAATTTGATAAAAGCGGTCATTTCAGTACCAGAATCTATGACGAACGAGACGATTGTAATTTTGCTATTATAAATTCCCCCCACCTTAGCAGCAATATACCAACTTCACCTGCATATTGCATATACATTACTCCAACTCATTTTGGTATTCAAGAGCTTGAAGCTACCAGTCAGACTTTATAAAACGTCAACAGTGTCTGAGCAGAAAGTTGAACCAGGGTTATGTCCAAGAACGTTAAGTTCTTTTTGCTAAAACATTTCATCGGAAGTTACCAAGACCTTGTTGATAAATATACCGTATCAACTTCACAAAATACACATGCTAGTCTTGTGGTAAAGATTCTAGGTACTGACGTTGTTTAGCATCTTAATTACGTGTACTTTTTATCTGTCTTTGTATATTTTTTACCTTTACTGCTTAATCCATTTTTAGTTTTATCCTTTTGGCGTGACTGGGTATAAATCCGCCATTGTGTTATTGTGCTATGGTCATTGTTTGTAATCTTGTCTTTCATTTTTGCTTTTGTGCTTTGTCTATATAGTGTGTTTATGCCATTTGTTTTTCTTTGTTGACATAATTGTTTGATTTTATAGTGATTAAGATTATAACACAATGTTGACGACTGCACCCTCATTTTTGACATTTTTACCCTTTTATGTCTGTTTGTTTTGCTCACACATTGTTGTCAATACAATGGAATTCTATGCAACTATCATACAAGTCAGAGATGCAGCTTACAATAAAAATAGGTTTAATCAACAATTTTTTACATATGGAAAGGCCTGTACCAAGTCATTTTATATTTTTAGAGGATGTCGGCATTTTGCATTGCAATATGAGGAACAATTTCCTCATTGTCGAAAGCCGTACGGTGACCTATAGTTGTTTACTTTTAAGTAACTTGGTCCCTGATTGAGAGTACTCTCATTGGCAATCATACCACATCTTCTTATCGTAATATTAACCCCGCTACGTTATTTATGTGCCTGTCCCATGTCAGGATTCTGTAATTCAGTGGTTGCAGTTGGTTCAAATTTAGTGGCTGCCGTTGATTCATATATGCCATACCTGTATTTGATTTTCATCAGTTGAATTGTTACAAATTAAGCCGTTAGTTTTCTCGTTTTAATTGCTTTACATTTTTCTTGTCGGGCCTTTTATAGCTGACTATATGGTATGAGTTTTCTCACTGCAGAAGGCCATATGGTGACCTATGATTAATCATATTCACGTAATTTGAACTCTGGTGGATAGCTGTCTCATTGGCAATCATACTATATCTCCTTTTTTTTCATGTTGTTTTTAAAATTCATTTTTCATTTAGATGGACTATCTTACAAAAGAATCGATGAGTTGCATAAGATTCCGCACCACAATCTTTACAGCAGCACAAACAAGTCATTTTGTATGTTCATGTTTCCCGTTACTTCCCGTAAAAAGTAAAATAATAAAAATACCACACTTCAAGGAAAATTCAAAACGGAAAGTCCCATATCAATTGGCAAAATCAAAAGCTTAAACACATCAAATTAATGGAAAACAACTTTTGTTGTTATTGATTTCCATATATTATATATAGCATTTGCACACTTTCGACTGTTTCGGTTCTTATACATAGTTGGCTTTCAAATACTCGACTTTAAGCTTTCCTGATGAAGGTAAATTCAGAAAAACGCTTCGGACCCCTAAAATTTACAATTTGAATATTTTTAATCGTTCTTTTAGAAAAATGTGCACTGCATTTTATCCTAACTTCGTTGAAAATCGTTAGTTTAAGATTTCGATTTAACTCTAAGTATTTTGATATTTCAATCCATCTCCATTTTAGATATCTTCTAACCTTTGGAAAGACATCAGTCTCATCAATATATATATATAGGAAAAAAAATCAGGCTGAAAATGCACCAAATATTTATATTCAATATGAATATTCACATTTTGTCTATTACAACAACAAATTGTTCAAAAATGTTCTCCATAGTATCCTACCGGTTTCACTGTTTAACAGATCTTCAAGGATATGTGAATATTCATATTGAATATAAATATTTGGTGCATTTTCAGCCTTATTTTTTTTTCCTATTTTATGCACAGCGTGAACAAAATTTAAAACTTTTTTATAATATATATATATATATATATATATATATATATATATATATATAATTGAGAATGGAAATAGGGAATGTGTCAAAGAGACAACAACCCGACCATAGAGCAGACAACAGCCGAAGGCCACCAATGGGTCTTCAATGCAGCGAGAAACTCCCGCACCCGGAGGCGTCCTTCAGCTGGCTCCTAAACAAATATGTATACTAGTTCAGTGATAATGGACGTCATACTAAACTCCAAATTATACACAGGAAACTAAAATTCAAAATGATACAAGACTAACAAAGTCCAGAGGCTCCTGACTTGGGACAGGCGCAAAAATGCGGCGGGGTTAAACATGTTTTTTGAGATCTCAACCCTCCCCTATACCTTTAGCCAATGTAGAAAAAACAAAACGCACAACAGTACGTACAGAAAACTCAGTAAAAGAGAAGTCCGAGTCCGATGTCAGAATAGGAAACAAAAGAAAATAAACAAAATGACAATAATACATAAATAACAACAGACTACTAGCAGTTACTGACATGCCTCAATTAAACTGATTAAAAGATTATGTCTTCATCATATGAATATCAGGCACAATCCCTCCTGTTAGGGGTTTAGTATTATACCGTCATAAAATATATGAGAAGAACATAACCCGTGTCATGCCAACAACTGGTTTTAGAATAAATGTGTTTAATTCCGATGCAAAGACCCTATAAGTGAATTAATATTAAAGCCAAAATATGCAATCCTTAATGACCTGACAACAGTATCGTAACTATATCCCTTCTCAATAAGTCTGTTTAAAGGTTTTGTTAGCTATTGAGGTGAATACTGACATTTTTGTGCTTTGTAAAAAATATTACCATAAAAGATTGGATGTGAAATACCCGAACGTATAAGATATCTGCATGTTGAGTTATATTTACGAATGATGTCCATATACCGATGATAAAATTTAGTAAATGTTTTGACTAGTTTATGATATCGAAAACCCTGGTGTAATAATTTTTCATTAATACATAAATTTCTCTCGCTAAAATCTAATACGTTGTTACATACACGAGCGAATAGTACAAGTTGAGATGTATAAACACCATAAGATGGTGACAAGGGAACGTCACCATCTAAAAATGGATAATTAACTATAAAAAATGAAAAATCATCTCTTTTATCATAAATTTTTGTATTAAGGTTCCCGTTAATGATATAGATATCAAGATCGAGGAAAGGACAGTGGTCATTGTTAGTATTAGCTTTATTGAAAGTAAGTTCAACAGGATAAATTTCTTTAGTATACATACTGAAGTCGTCATTATTGAGAGCCAATATATCAATCAAATATCTAAAAGTATTGTTAAATTTTTGTATCAGATGTTGTTTCGATGGGTCTTTGCTGATTTTAGTCATAAATTGTAACTCATAACAATACAAAAACAGGTCCGCAATAAGTGGTGCACAGTTAGTCCTCATTGGAATTCCGATAAAATGACGATATACGGAATCTCCAAAGCGAACAAAAATGTTATCAAGTAAAAATTCAAGGGCAGATATAGTATCAAAGCATGTCCAATTGACATAGTTATTTTTTTTTTTGTTGCTACTAAAAAATGACCTAAAAGAGTTTGAACATATGTATTGGCATTGCGACTTTTTAAATGCCCATTTAATTAGGTGTGTGAATTTTTTCTTAATAAGAATATGAGGCAAATTGGTATAACATTGCCATAAAAGCGGGGGGGTGGGGGGGGGGGGGGGGGTTTGGCTAGCCACAAAACCAGGTTCAACCCACCATTTTTTGTCTTAAAAATGTCCTGTACCAAGTCATGAAAATGGAAATTATTATCGTGTAGTTTGTTTGTGTGTGTGTTGCATTGTCGTTTGTTGTTTGTTCACTTCAGTGTTTCTGTTGTTTCGTTGTCTAAATGTACTATATTGTATTGTTTATTTGCGTAATTCTCTGTCCGTAATGTTGTACTGTATTCATGTCCTGTAATAGTGTCATTTTAGTGTTATATTTAACATTGCCATACAAGTGCGAGGTTTGGCTAGCCACAAAACCAGGTTCAACCCACCATTTTTTCTTAAAATGTCCTGTACCAAGTCAGGAAAATGGCCACTGTTATATTATAGTTCGTTTCTGTGTGTGTTACATTTAGATGTTGTGTTTCTGTTGTGTCGTTGTTCTCCTCTTATATTTGATGTGTTTCCATCAGTTTTAGTTTGTAACCCGGATTTGTTTTTTTCCCAACCGATTTATGAATTTCGAACAACGGTATACTACTGTTGCCTTTATTTATATAGGGTAGAAAAATCAAAACTTTGAACCGATTCAAAATCACCAATATATGCATGCAATTTATCAAGTACTTCCAACGAGTTTTTGACACTCCAAAGGTTATTGATTGCACTATTTTCAAAGGCCTTATTTAACAATTTATTATCAGGTTTATGATTGTACCAAGTGTACTAGTAAGTAGAATAGACAATTTAGTAGTGGAACAATGACTTGAAGACGAAATAAATCTATATTTGTAAGGTGATTTGTGTAGCTTCGGAATCCGGTACATAGTTGGGACTTTCATTGTTTTTGGTTAAAGAAGTAGCTAATAGTTTATGTTTGTTACAAATATCGTTTTCTGAAAATGAAGTCAATGGATAAAACGGGGAAAAGCTGACAAAAATCTTTGGACTCTTTTTTAATTCAGTAATGAAGATAGTTGATATACGTATACAACATTTTAAAGAACATTTTACGCAGTGAGTCGTTGATGATATTACGACACTCATTCCAATTAATAATTGACGGGTGAGGATTTCTAGGTCCTTTCCTGAGGAATGATTTTAACTCTCGGTCGCGAACGATGTTAAGGTCTCCTGTTATAACTTGGGAAATGGGGTCATAAGTGTATTCTGAATTACTACAATTACATGACGTGGGTGTATTTTCACTGATATTTACATCTTTACAGACTTGGCTATAATTAAACACAAATTTCCGGGTAGATTTCTTGTAAATATAACAAATATATTTTTTTCTGAAAATATAGACATAATGGAAGAGGGTCTTGAACAAGAAGAAGAAAAAGTTAAAAACGGGTAATAAGACTTGAAAGTATACCATTTATTACGAGTTCCTTGTCTTTGGTAAAGCACCCATAACAGTCAAATATTTCAAAAGGCTCACCATGTATTTCGTTATATTATTTATCAGATAAGGAATTAAAATGGAATGATGGTTGTGATATAATTGTCCATTTTGCTGACAAAAGTCACATTCCTGCAGAAATTATTCACTCAGAACTCGTTGATATGTTTAGCTTTTGTAGCTGTCTATCAAATTTCCTTGTACTATGTTTGTGTATATTTCGCTTTCCAGTTTAGTTCTTTGGCTATTGGGTGCCATTCAAATCTTGCACCAAGCACAAAAACATATTCAATGTCTTAATCGTCAGCCTGTTAGATAGATTCAACTGTAGACCTGACGATCTGACGTTTACAAAATGTATAGGTGAAAGAATAAATAAAACCAACAGTAGTATAAAGCTGTTCAATAGTCACAAATCGATTAAGCGAAAACAAATCCGGGTCACAAACCAAAACTGATGGAAACACATCAAGAACTAACAGGAAGATATACTTTTCTTCATATTTCATACCCGTATCAAGTAGCGAACGATATTGATATTTGCGAAAAGAGAGTTCATATAAGTCGAGATACTTCTACATTTTGCTATTTTCCTTTTCGCGTGTTTAAGTACCATCTGCAGATATATTTTTTTCAAATTCCTTTGCTGCGTTTTAAATTGTGATATTCTTGTGTAACATATTCAACGATTATATATTTAATAGTTTAGTACATTTGGGAATGAGTAATCGGATGAACGTCTTTTTTCATTAACTAGTCCAGGAAAATATAATAAAAAAAATTATCACAAACGATATTTTTATCAATCTATTATTTAACCTTATTATCATGATTATAAGTATTATCTGTATAAATGAAATGACACTGCGTTTATAGCGAAAATATTATTTGTGCAGACACAGAGCTTTTCCATTAACATTTATGATTAATAACTTTTGTTTCAAACTTGTTTCTCAACCTTCTTTATTATATGTAAAAGTGCATAGGTTCGATTAGCAATATGTGTATCAATGGCTGAAATTTCAAGGTTGGAGATCTAGTATTTCGATTGATTTTTACAAAACCAAAGCAAATGTCGTTTTAAGTAGGCATGTTTCAAATTTCGTAATAAATAATTTGACAAATGCGGAACGTAATGCAATTCAAAAGTTATAATTAGGATTGTGTATACAACTTATCAGTATGATTATCAAGGTGATTGTGACTATTGTACAATAGGCATACAAAAATTATCACGGCTAATTAGTTTTGAGAGGACATTTGACGAAATGATGAATGTTATTTTAAGAATATTTTGTTAACAAACAACTGTAATAATTAAAATTGATCATTTTATAAATAACTTCAATATGTTTAAATGAGGACGAAGACACATAGGTACAACTTTGGAAAGGATAACTTAAATATCATGTCTTTGGTGATAAGAACTACCGGAATCATTTTGTTTGTTTGTTTGATATGTTCCTTTCTGGTTTTATGTTGTTCTATTGATCTCGTTTTAGTTCATTTCTTTTATAGAAAATAAGTAAACTTTGATAATAAAACCACATAAAAACATAATTGAATAAATATTTGAAGTGGAAGTGCATAATCTATTTAGCTCAATATCCCTAATGCGCCTCAAATTGAGGATTTTTTCTCTCTCAATAGTACAGTTTGTATTTAAATGAAATTAAAAAAACAACCTGAGTCAATTTTTTGTCTTATTTCAGTTTCAGACATATCATTCCAGTTTTAACCTGATATGTCAAATTACAGGTTTTATAAAGTTATGAATCACTAGTAAGCATTTTGTTTTATTATGCAAGCTTTAAATTGTTTATGTATGGTATTTATGCAATTCAAATTACAGTCAGGATGTTGAAAATATGCTGGTATGAAAACTGTTGCTATGGTCTTGATATTAAATAAAAATGCTTAGTTACTGATCTTTTTGATGCGACATTTTGAGTTAAACCATGAAGCAACTGTTCGTTATGTAGCACTGCAAACTGGGCTAAGCATTATTTTAATCAGTCGTTATTAAATGACATCATAAAACGTGTGATGTCATAATGTTTACTTAAAAACCTAATGTGCATCTCTCACTGATAAAGGGTTTTCAATGAAATACATATAAAAAAAATTTAAAAAAAAAAAAAATAGAATTATGTGAAAGGACAAGTTTTTAAAATTTGCACTTCATTGTGCTTTAATTATGTTATAAATATGACATTCACAGCAGTTTAGAGTGGTTTTTAAGGTTGAAATAACAGATTTCCAGTGGTAAAAATTATTAAGTATTGTTTTAGGGTTTTTTGATGTAATCTACATTTTTGCATAGTTTCTCAGTCAAAATGCACTTGAAGACATCAGAAAATTTTATTAAATGCTTTAACAGGGTCTGTTTATTGTAATTGAAGGTTATCCTAAGATGTTTTATCCATATTTTGACTTGTAAAGGTATACTGGAAGAAATCAATTATACTTGCACATTGTATTCAGAATTGATACATATAATGATAAAAGGGTCATTGCCTTATAGTGCTGAAACAAGTTTATTTTCTTTCAAAAATGGACAAAATACAAAGATTTATTCAGAAAGTCATACCGATGAAGACGATACAACAATATTTGAATAAATCAGAACTGTGGATTTCAATATGGGTCAATATCCCTAATGCGACTCAAGTTGAGGAACACAAAGTTGTGCGTAAATAAAAAATCTCTGTGTAGTGATATTGGACATGTTTTTATTTCTAACATGTGACTGAGCTTAACCATTTGTGTTGATTTAAAAAGTAGAGGACCATAGAATAAATGTGTAAAATCTATGTAGTTATTAAATGTATGCAAAGCATTAAATTTTCAAAGAACTCATTGTGTGAAAAAAAGGAATTTTTTACCACCAGGAGCCGCATCACGAAAGGATTTTCTGGGTGTACGAAAATAATGAATCACACTTCGTACCCCGAAAATTTAACCACATATGTGAAATGTCTCAGCTTCGAAATGAGCCATTATGCATATCCAAGTTTACGATATGGACTGTACTACAGAGGAAAACGTTAACATTACCGCCTATGTAAAATCAATTAAGCATATTGCCCCATTTGAATACATTGTAGTAATGAATATCAAAGTTTCTAATAAAATTCCTTTCTTTTTTATATTCACACATCATGTCAATACAATTATTACTCAAATGAACCATTATTATTATTGTCTTATTATTTTATTGTTCAGTTGGTTATTATGAATAAGAAGATTGTCATTAATATGCCCTTCAAATGGTACCTTGATTGGCTAGTAAAATAATTTTATCTGTTATCAGACTTACGTTTTTAATTAATCTTTCAAACCAAGAGCCTCGCATTGTAAATTTGAAATCATAAATAAATGCGTTTCATTTGTCCTTCTAAAATCACAAATCCAGTCTCGAATTTCTTTATTGTGTCATCACTGAATTCTAACTTGCCATATGAGCAGATTGACAAGTGCTACTAGTGGTGCAGACTATGCTTATCCTTACTTCCAGAACGTATGCGACCACTCCTTGTTTTTTGTGGGGTTTGTATTTCTCAGTTTTAGTTTTCTGTGAAGTGTTTTATGGACGGGTGTTGTGTCTTTTCGTCCTTTTTGTTTGTTTTTTGCCTTGATTTCTTTTTTACTTTTCTTGCCCTTTTGGTAGTTTTTGCTTTTTGTTGATGGAAATGATTCAGATCATACATTTTGTTTTAGTTTCGTTAAAGTTAATTTTGATAGATAACATTTTAGACACATAACTTAGCAAAACATTACATAAACATACTGTATAGACAATAATGTATTGTTGTTGACTGTATATTGATACTAATTAGATATGTTTTAAGGTTGTTTCACTTGGTTGCTGTCTACCTGACTTAGACAAATACAATAATGGGGTATAATTGCTTTAATCCCCTTAAAATGAATGCAAGATGTTCGAGTAAATATAACAATGTTAAAGTATGGCAAAGTTAGTTAAAGTAAAATAATACTAGTACACAACATTTAACCAACTAAAAACTGCCTTCCATTGTGCATTTAAAACGGATTAATTGGTATGTATTTAAAAAAAAACCTTTCTGTTGGCCATGCTTTGTCTGTTTAGAGGTTTTCTTCAACTAATAGTTTTCATAATATCAGTTTACATTATACAACAAGACACTATAGATTGCCCTGGCAATAATTTTCTGACTCAATAAGCCTTTGCACGATTTATTAATTGTCAAAACAAGTAAATGGTAAAAAGATGGTGCCAATTCAAAATGTTAATTCAATTAGATTTATGTTGATATTTCTCATTTGTCAAATAACATTAAATGTATGGCGCGCATTTCGATAATAAATGTCTTCAGTGATGCTCGAATATTTGAAAAGCCAAAAAAAAATTAAGAGCCAAAAAACCAAAACGGACAAAAAGTATTGCAAAAGCCGAAGGTTCCTTACATTTTTCCGGATTTTTGTACTATATTGACAAAAAGCCAGGCTTCAAATTAGACTTATGAAATGTGAGTTTCAGATCATTAAACTTGAACACTTTCTGATTAACTTTGTGAAATGTATGTTCCTCTCTAAAATGTATGTTTGGATAAAATATGATCAAAATTGTTTTTTCTGTAATTTTTTTTTTTATTTTCCAAAAAAATTAATTTTCAAATTTTTAGATGAATTCAACTAGTGATCACGAAAGTCACTTACTTGCATTTACACAGACGGTTTTGTGTAAAGTTTGATATTGTTTTCCACATAATATATGGATGACTAGCATTCTTAATATTATTAATGTAAAATAAATGGCATGGTTTGTCTTTCAAACTTGCTCTCAAATCTTTTATATAACATTTCGGATGAACTATTTGTATACGTGAAATCCAGGGTAAAAATCCACCACCATAGACATCTTCTAGCCAAAAAAAAGGCATAATTGTTGTCGCCTCATACATCCCTCTTATAACGTCAGCGGACATAATAGAGGAAGGTCCTGCACAATAAGGAGGAAACGTTGCAAACTGATATTCAGACAGAGACATATACCATTTAGAACGACGATCACGATATGGTCTCGCCTCTATAAGATAAAAACATTCTAAAACCTTTGTTTTGTTTATTTTTTTGCTGAGATAAGGAATTAGAAATGGAATGTTAATGGTGATATCATCGTCAATTTTTACGACATAAGTCACATTGTTGCAGAATCTATTAACCCAGAACAAACTAAACACTCTTTTATATGTTAAATTTCTGTAGCTGTCTATAAAATTTCCTTGTATAAGGTCTCTGTATTCGACACTTTCCTGTTCAATGTCCATTTGCTGAGTATCATTCGCGGTTTGCCCAAGAACAAAGACATATTCAATATGTTTATTGTCAAATTTTGAAATAGATCCAAATGTATTCCTTATAACTTGACGTTCGTCGAATTTGTATGTTGCTGAAAAAACAAAAACTAGCAAAAATACATGTTTTTCTGTACACTTTGAACCGGTATAAAGTAACGAACTATATCGATGTTTGTGAATGAGAGGATCCACCAGTTTATCAGTTGATACGTTCATATAAAGAAGTTGAAAATCCGTTGAGATATTCCGTCCGTTGTATGTTATGATCTCCTTGCTTCTGTTTGATAATTTCGTCTGTTTTTTTAATCTTTGCATTTTCCGCTGATTTCTGGGATAGTTGTTTATTAAAATCCATACCAGTATTACAAAGAAAATGTCACACAGTATGGTTTTCCTTAATTTCATAACTTAGATTGGTGCTCTATGTATTAAACACTGGAGTCATTAACGTAGATCAGTGCTTTATAGACAAACTGGATTCTCTAAACGTGTAACAGTTGGTGATATTGTATGTACAACATTTATCAGCTCAAACTGTTCCGGGCACATTAGAATTGAACGCAATTTTAACTATACCTGTTTTTGTAGATCCTGTATTCATTAATGTAATTATTAGATTCCATATCGATTGTGTTGTAATAGTTTAATTTCTGAAATAACAAATGAGGGTTTTTATTTCATGAGGTTTATATATAAAGATTAAAGATTGAACTTTGAAAAAAATATGAAAACAAGGTATGTTAAGGCAACTTTTTGGCCGCTTGAATTCGAAAAAATAAAGAGTATTATAAATCTAACAAACAACATTCTATTTAGATGAATTTTGCATTTTTTAGTTTTCTCCTAGTCATATGACTTTTCATGCGTTTATGTTTATACATTCCTAGCTTACAAACTTGAGGGTTTGAACGTTACTGACCATCAACGTAAATCCAGAAGAGAGGTTTCGGACGCACTAAATTATAAGGATTTTTTTTCATTTTCGAACAGTGAGACGATACCACTGGTGGTTGAATTAAATTCCCCGAGGGTATCATCAACTCAGTAGTCAGTACTTCTAAAATCAATCGTTGATAACTAAGGTTCCATCTCCCTCAAGCAAAGATGGTCTTATATCAATTTTTCTTTTTGTTAGGTCATTTGTTGTCAAATAGTGCTCACGTATTTACGTCTCACAGTTCCTGGCTTCCGGGATTTGAGCACTTCTGATGACGGTAAATCCCGAAAAACGCCTTTGGATGCACGTAATTAAACAAGTGTTATTTTTATTTACTTACACTACCTTGGTACTCGAATATTTTTAACATACTTTTCTTATATTGTCCTTTGGTAAAAAAAAATTCTAAAGAAACTTGAGTTCCAACTCATTCAGGCAAAGTTGACAATGAATTTGACAATTTATATAACCCTTTTCGTCATATTGCTTTTAACGTGTTTAGGTCTTAAACATTCTCGTCTTTCATTTTAAATGTTTGGGCTGGAGCGTTCCTAATTAAGGTAAATCCAGAAAAGCGCTTTAAACGGACGAAATTTATAAAGTGTTTATTTTCCATCTACAGATGTTTATGAGACATAAGTCTGCTGGACATCAGTATATTTTTATATTTTATTTTACATACTGGCATCAAGGCTTCACACATTGAGTGAAAAACAGCAAAACACCCTAAATAGCCTTATTTAGAAATCATTGGGTAGAGAAAGTGTGTTAGAAATATAGTAATATATGTGTGACATATATTTTTGGGCAAAACTGTTCATTTTGACAAATAAAAACTATGCTAACAATTCGGCATTTTAGGTCAAATAAGTAAATTTTGACATATTTATAAAGTCAAAGTGAAATCTCAAGTGACCTATCTGTACTAATGTGTCAAGATTATATTAGTCTGTTTATTTATCAATAAAATTAACATTATTTTGAAAGACTTCACTATTTTTGCAAATTTCATACCTCGTCCTTTAAATGAAATAGGAACACAAATAGAAGTGATTTATATGTGTCTAATGTACCACAGTAGGTAATATTCTTTATAAAAGAAAAATACATGTATACCTAGGCAAATAGTCGTTAATGTTATAAATTGGCTACAATCCATTACTTATATGCTTTAGAATTTTCCTCCTGTTGGAATTGTTATTATTCATCACTTTATTGTATGATTTGATATTTTCCCCGTGCTGGAGTTGCTATAATCCATTACTTGATTGTTAGCTGCGAAAACGTAGCTCTATTGTCCTTTGAATTTTTTTTTGCCATAGATCCGCAAATATCAAAATCGTCAAAAGGACCTTAAGAGCTACGTTTTCGCAGCTACTTGATTGTATGCTCAAATATTTTGCCCGTGCTGGAGTTCCTTTAATACATTACTTTGTTGTATGCTTTAATATTTTTCTAGTGCTGGAGTTGTTATAATTCATTACTTTGTTGTGTTCTTTAATATTTTTCCCGTTCTGGAGTTGCTATAGTCCGTTATTGTATTGTATGCTTTCGTAGTTTCCCCGTGCTGGATTGCATGTTCCTACATTTTAGATATACCGTATTTACTGTTAAGATAACAACTTTTATTCCGACAGTACGGGATAGATTTTGGCATTGTTGAAGAACGTGCGGTGACAAATAAGTGCCTATATCCATTTCATTTAAACTTTGGTGGATAGATGTCCCATTGACAATTAGACCACATCTGCTTATTGTCAGACTTCATGTTCACGCTGTCAACAATTTTGTGTACTGTTGGGGTATACAATGCACCCAAATGATATAACCTCTTCATACGTAATTTCCTTCAAAGTTATAATAAATAAAATAATATTCTTTATTTAACGAAGGTAACTCATTTAACAATTACTTGATAATCATCCATGAGGCCTTCAAAAACTTTTATACAATCAGAAAAAATACAAACAAATAAAATACATAATACAGTTAACTATATTAAGCAGCTTAAATATTAATTAAAAACTTATGCAGTTAAAAGAAGAAAAAATACATTAAATTCCGTTATCTTCATTTTGTAAAGTTAAGAATTAAATTGAACATTTGATCTTAAATGTATCTAAATTACTTGTTTCTTTAATATTTTTTGGCAAATTATTCCAGGTAATAAGACAAGAATATTTAAATGTTCTTTTTAAAAAATCAGAATTAGGTCTTGGTCCATGTAGGAGTCCTGATGTTAGCGAATAATTATAAAGATCAATACAAGCAGTAAATTTATCAGATATATAATCAGGTGCTAGACCATTCATACATTTAAACATAAGACAGCTTGAAAATAGTGTATCTTGTAAATATAGTCACCCATTTAAGTTCTTTAAACAATAAAGTTGATGGAAAATCAAAAGAAACAGATAAAATTAACCTCGCAGTGTGTCGTCCCTGATATAAATTTGCGACATTTGAGGACTTGGGTTCAGACTTGTTGCGTCTGGGCGCCATTTCTTAGACATTCGAAATAACTAAAGCTGCATAAATATACTTGTTATAAAGGTTAACAAACGTTTATAAAAGATCTCATCAAGGGTTAAAACATATATTTCTGGATATTATTTACGATTTATCATAATTAATAGCTATTCTTTATTTTCTTTAAGCGAATTATATTGATTCCGTATAAACCGACACTGCGACACGGTTTCGACACAGTTTAGTGTGTCGTATTTCTAATAATGCATATTAAAGCATATACATTATATAAGATCGGATAGATAATTCACTTTCGGGAATTGTATATTATTTGAAATATCTAATCACAGAAGAGAATATTTTATAAGCTCTGAATAGGTCATACGCATAATTTCACCATTATAAGTTGACACACTCTATATATAGTAGTAGTAATAGTAGTATCTCGACACACATATTCAAGTTTCAATAAGAGAACATAGTTCGAAATTCTTAATAAGAAGATAAGTTGCACATTATTACATATTTTGTTTATTATTACTATATGCATGGTTCATAAGACATACTGATACCAGAGCCAATCCATAAGCTACCATCGATCTAAATATGATACCATCAATTTATTTCCGTGCATAATAAATAACTTTCCATTGAAATTGAATAATTTATTGTTAATTGTAAAAAATATCATAATATATTTCACTAATAGTTTATAAATCGTTAACTTATCAAACATCTCTTCATACATGCCATACTTAATCCAACACATTACAACAGTACCGAGAGGCGTTTACAAACAGGAACTAGCAGTTAAGATTACCAATAGGTTTGAGATATTACCAATCCTCCCCTTATAAAACGCCCTCGGTCTGTCGATAGGTACGCTACGTTTCCTTGAGATAGAAGTGTTGTCGTAGAGGAGATTTTCATTGATTACACCTCCCAGGCAGCAGTTCGGACCTGCTTCAATATTAAGAATATTCCTCTACATAAACTAAGATTTATTATATGATTAAGGGGCCTGCTACAATCGATCTTTATAATTTTAGAATCATTGGTTCAAATCCATCAATTCAGGCTGATTCAGTTATGTCCAAATGTTTTAAACATTGTAAAACTTTCTCATTTGTGACAATATATAGTGAAAATTTAACGTCATCGTTTTTTTCCGATTTGACATACTTTATGATTTTCTTTGATTCAAAACATGTGTGAGGATATTGGATAAGCTTCTCAACTACTATGGTAAATTGGTCTATAAGCAGTTAGCAACATCATTTCTGTGTGTAAGGATTTGTCCATCATGTGTTAAAATGTCCAGTTTTGTTATGGAATTCATATCCTTCAAATGCCTCCGTGTAATTTTACAGGTTTTTTTTTATCATTATCTATGGCATCCATAAAATATTTTGCTTTAGCTGAACGAATTAACTGACAAGTTGTATTCCTATATTTTTTTATAATTCTCAGTCTCTTTCTTTTTGTGAAAATAATCCTTTTGGTATTTTGATTTACAAATTTCATCTTTATACCATTCTGGTTGATATTTATTTTTACGCGTCAGGTTACACCAGGGGCATGTTTATCTAAAACATATAAGTAAGTTATAACACATGTCCATTTCTTTGTTTGGATCATTGATTTCATGTATCATATCAAATGGCTGATTTGATAAACAGTGTACGAATACTTCATCATTAAATGTTTTGACGTTTCTGTATTTGGTCTCTAGAAGGGTCAACTACAATATTTGATGAAGACCATGTATTGTATTAAAAGTTTAGAAAGAAGCTGTTTCATGAAATCAATATTAAAGTCGCCCATCACCAATATATATTTATTTTAGATAAGTTATCTACTTTATATCATTTTCAAAGAAGACTATCCATACCCGCCTTGTTTATTTTCCTTATCTGTTCTTTCAATGCTGTAACCTGTGATATTAATCTCATTAGAATCCCGCTTACATGTTTTTTTATATTTAAAAATATCTCACACATGCCAATGATATTTGATCTTAAAGTTGTGCTTCTTAGGTAAAATGTGTTGTATATTATGGCATGTTAATTTTATTCCATTTTCTGAGTGACCATATACATTACCTGTATTTATACTTTTATTTCTTGATGTGCCCCCATGGTATTTTTTTTTCTTTACCGTGTGATTGCTGTGAAATTGATGACAGCATTTTTCAGATTCTTTGCCAGATATAGTTTATAATTTATTACTTGTGGTTTTAATGCGCAGATGTAGCGTAATCGATATCAGGTAAAGAATTACGGTATAATCGGTGCGAGGGCTTCATTAAACGTCTTATGAGATTTTCATCAATGTCGATAACCTGATTGTGACTTTGCCATAAAGAAAAGCAATTAAAGAGCTGATCCTTTGTATTTGTTTTCGTTTTGTGTGTACTCGAAGTGAATTTGCGTTATGCATTGATACATATTGATATAACATTGTAATTTGTTAACATTATATTAAGTTGTTGATTTGCCTGTTGTCCTTGACGCCTTCTCAATTTAATTGTACATTTTGTTGATATTATGCTGTGACTTAATTACAGACATAAAGATAAATATGTTACAGTTGCTTTAATTTATGAAACAAAATGGCACTTTCGCCATTAGATTTGATGCAGTTAAATATTAGCAGAACCTGAACCGAAAACGATAATACTTTGACATCTGACATACTGAAGGCGATCTTGTGGTAACCGTTTTTTAGTAGTCTATGGTTCATATGTAAATATAATTGGAAAGATCTTAAAACGGGTTAATTTTGTAATTTTTCCTCCAATGTAATGAGATTGAAGATACCAGTGCAGAATCATGGGCAACAGTCAAATATGTCATTAATTTATATGTAAATGACTTTTCTAATGAATACGGTAAAATAATTATTTGATATAAAATGTATCTTTCTTAACATTTTCGAATTGAAGGGCTGACTTTGTTACTTCATCATCATTTATACATTGCGTTTTATAAATAAATGCAAAATGTTCCAAGAAACGAAAAAAGTTATATAGAACATTGAACAAAATACATCTACTGTCGATTGTGTAGTTAATATATATTCAATATTAATCATTGTATGACATTTACTTGTTCTTTTGGCCAGGATGTTGTTTGTAAAAGTTTTTCTTCGACTAATGGTTTTTGATTGTCCCCTATTTATGTTCTTTCCCTTTTACTTACCGAATTAACTTAACCATCTTACAATCTCAAATCTGAATATCAGAAGGCAAAGGATGTACAACTACTTGAATACTGAAGCGCTATTTAGCCAAAATGAACTTAAAAAATATAAACAAATCTATAAAAAGCAAACCTACCTGAAGAAGTATATGTTTACGGACAAAATTCAAATGTATTCCAAATAACCCGAGATGGTTCAAATGTTTATGTAGCTGAATAAAAAAGAACAGGAATACTTTGTTCATAGTAATAAGAAGCGTTAATGGGAGGATCTGTAAGTTTATCTGCTTATTTGTTCGTTTAAAAAAAAATCTAGAACAAAAGAAGATGTCCGTGACCCATTTAACGGGCTATTCAATCTTGACATTAAATACTATTTCAATTTAAGATCTTAAAGATAGGTTTTGCGCCTCCCATATTCACTCAATAAACTGGTAATTAATGAAACATATTTTTACGATCAGTCCATTACAAGTTATAGTTGGCATACTGATTTCTATGCAATGCAATAACGATGATCATGTATCAAATTACCCCCACCTAAGCAGCAATATACCAACTTCACCCGAATATGGGATATATATTTCCCCAACTCATTCGGTTTTCAAGAGCTTGCAGCTGCCATTCAGACTTTATAAAACGTCAACAGTGTCTGAGCAGAAAGTTGGTGAACCAATGTTATGTCTAAGAACGTCTATTTTCTAAAACAAGTTCATCGGAAGATACCAAGACCTTGTTGATAAATATTCCCGTAATATGTAAAAAGTAAAATAACAAAAATATAGAACTCCAAGGAAAATTCAAAACGGAAAATCCTTTATCAAATGGCAAAATCAAAAGCTAAAACACATCAAAAGAATGGAAAACAACTGTCATATTCCATATTCCTGACTTGGTACAGGCATTTCCTTATGTAGAAAATGGTAAATTGAACCTGGTCTTATAGCTAGCTAAACCTCTCACTTGTATGACAGTCGCATGGAATTTGCATTATATTGACAACAATGTGTGAGCAAAATAAACAGACATAATAGGTAAAAATGTCAAAATTGGGGTACAACAGTCAACATTTTGTTATAATCTTAATCACTATAAAAACAAATAACTATTATAACGAAAATGACATATAGAAAATCTATAGACTAAGTACATGAGCAAAAATAAAAGACAAGAATACAAAAATGACCATAAGACAATAACACAATGACGGGATGTATAAATATCGAGCCACGCCAAAAGTATATTACCACAAATGGACCAAACATCAAAGGTTAAAAATATACAAAGACAAAAAGAAACCAACACTATAACAGGTAATTAAGATGATAAACAACGTCAGAACCTAGAATCTATACTTCAAGACCATCATGTATTATTTGTGAAATTGATATGGAATATTTATCAACAAAGTCTTGGTTTCCGATGAAATTTTTTTTTTTTTTAAAAGGGACTTCTTTGACATTATGCTGATTCATCAACTTTCTGCTAAGACACTGGTTATGTTTTATAAAGACTGAGTAGCAGCTGCAAGCTATTCAATACCGAATGAGTTGAGAATTGTATATCCCATATGCAGAAGAAGCTGGTATATTGCTGCTAAGGTGTGGGAAATTTATAATTTCAAAATTAAAATCGACTCGTTTGTCATAGATACTGGTACTGAACTGACCGCTTTGAGCTATAAGTCTAAAAAGGAGGCAGAGGAAGCCGTGTCTGTTGTTTCGTTAATATTTTAGTTCTGGAGGATATATTAATGAAACCTAATCAGAAAAGTTAGGATTGGTAATGGAAAGAACATTATCAATATATCATAATGTGAAATGAAATGATCTGGCTTATTTGATATTCTTGTTTTTGACAAGTGTCTGAAGGAACTCCGAATCATATGAAAATAAGAAAAGGTCCTCAAAGAGAGGCGCACAGTTCGTTCCCATAGGAACATCGACAATTTGTTCAAAAAATCTACTGCCAAATTTAACAAATACGTTGTCAATAAGAAACTCCAGCATACTGATCAATTGTTCCTCTGTGTAGCATGTTTTACCTTTTTGTTCACTATTAAGAAAATATGCCGTATTAGTGGAGCGGCGGAGAAGACAGTTTTAGAAATTTAGATTACCTACATACCTCATGGCAGTATAATAGCTCATTGGAAAGCTTAAATCGTATACTTTTTGAAAATATGTGTCGTAAATATAAAAGCTGGTGCCATCATGCTTTCAATGAATGTCAAAGATCATCACTAAAAACATTGCTATTTTCATCTGGAAAACAAAACGCAGATTTTTTCAAAATAAAAAATCTATTCAATGAATTATACCAGTAGTATTCTAAGTTCCGCCTTAGGTGTGTTTTATATTTGCATATGACGTCAGAATAACATATTATTTAACTTTTTCGAAGGTAACACGTTTGATTGAAATTTCAAAGAGAATAACAGATATCAATAGAGTATCAAAAATACGTTGTTGATAAAATCCAACAACATTTGCAGGTCAAATTTCGTCTCTGTTTTCCAGAATTCGACATGTCACTGAATTTTCTTGAAATAAATTCTCAATGTTAGTCTCAATACACGATAATTTTTCAGATAATACAAGAAGCATGAGTTATTGAAGAAAAAACTACTAGTAACTTTCATTCGACGGTACTGTAATGAATGCAAGCGGGATTTATGACAAATTCAAAAAATAAGACATGACCGTTTTCATATACAAAATTTACATACGACATAAACGAGAAACGCCCCAATTTAATTAGAAAATATTTCCTATAAATCATGTTTGTGATATTTCATGTTTCATCAGCTAAGCCGGCTGATATGGCCTGGAAATTGTTACAACTACCTTCTGTTTGACAAAACACAAATCCGTGCAAGAAAGGTTGATTGATTGATTGTTGGTTGCTAAACGTCCAATGGCAAATATTTATTGCATGTTCAGGACGAGAACACATTAACAATAAATATAATAGATAGGTCCTGTAACAGAGGCCGTCCGGGTTGAAGGTCGGGGAAATTTGGACTGCCACTGGAATATGAGGGTTTATTGGATAGAGACAAAAATGTTGCCTTGCAACAGGCCCCCTACGACTCTTTTAACAAAAATCTTACGACTAAACTTGATCATTAGTTATACTGAAATGTTATTTTTAAGCATCTGGTAGAAATGGACAGTCAGAACAAGAACATCAGTATCATCAGAATTGATAAAAATTCTATCCTAACTGTCTCCTACACCAAACATAGCATCGGCGAGAAAAACATGTAAAATTATTGTGGCATCTGCCTCTTCATGGTTACAACGTACAACTCGGACAACTGATAAAACCACCGTCTGTCAGCTTTTGAACAATTTCCGATTTTGCTTTGATGTTATTCGCGGCTTTAAAGGCGTCGCCATTAGAAATGTCGCTTGTAAATACTTGATTTACCTTGTCCTTGTTAAGAAATGAACACTATGGCATTCCTGTAGGGCTTCGTAAGCTTACCATTGAGTTTAAAGTAACTGCAGTAGGTCTTTTTAATGTTATTTGGTAAGAAAGACTGGTATATTTCAACATTGATAAAATAACAATAGTTATTTTGTCACGAATAAAGTTTTTGTCTATAACTTTAACTACCCTTTCAAACGCCAAATCCTACGTAGATTTACCAGTGTATTTTGGTCTTTATGCCAAGCATGTAGTCAAACATGCAGCATGATAGACTGCATTATTGAGCAAATTCTCATGCTCTATTCGATATATGATATCAGCTTGCCTGCTCTAACAGCACCATCATTTTTCTTCCAGCATGGTATGTACTAGTAATGTTTTCACTTTTTATGAGACATTTTCTTGTAAATTATACACTTGATGTATCGAGAGGGTCAACATTACTTTCAACAAACAAAAAAATAAAAAAATCTGGCTTCATATCTGGTGCTTCCTTTTCAGCCGCGCTATACTGATTTCAAATTCTGTTTACTTTGTATAGCTTTTAAAACAAGACCTGTGATACCTATATATGATGGAATCAGTTTATGGATAATAACAGAATTCATTAAATTATTAAATAAATCATCACGTCTCACTGAAGCTGCATTTACCAGACTTTTTTTTCTAGATTATTGTTGCTATACTTAAAATCTAAGCAAATACAACATTGCAGGTTATGTATTTGTCAACTCCAACTTCAGAGCATCTTGGCATCGGACGAAGCCAGTTTTAACGAACCAGTGTAATTGTCCTTTTACCTGATTATACAACAGATCGAACACACCCTGCAATGATTGTCACTTAGACGGTTAAATTCAACAAACACGACTAAGCATCACTACCTACGAACATAAATAAATCGCAAAACTTCGGAAATTCTAAAGTAAACGAGAAATCCGCGTGATAATAACTACAAATGACCAACACAAAATTGCCTATAAATGTGGGCCTATAACTAGGAGCCAGAACAGTGTCGGTTCACATTATGTGTAACTAATTATATTGCTTATTGCTAATTTTCTTCAAAAAGTAAATCGGGTCGATTGAAGTATTATACGATTGCTTATAGTTGTACCTTCAAAATACACATTAATTGCAAGTGCAAATAATGCTAGGTGAAAAACAGTGATTTTTTTGTGGTGTTTTTTTTTCCATAATTTTTATATGCTCTATGCATTAAATATAGGACTAATTAAAACTGCCCTTACAATGTATGAAGTTCATGAGTAACCATATTTACCAATTTAGCTCACAAATCATGTTTAGAAAGTGGTTAACCATGAAATTAATCTTTTGAAACAGCAGTATGGTCTTCAAAAAGTTGGGTAACGTCAGTTAAGGTCGTTTTTAACGTCATTGGCACCACATTTGACATGTACGACAAACATTTTTCTGAAGATGAATAATCGATAGACATTTTAAGATATTAAAATTCCATGAGGTATTTAGGTAATTTAAACTCATTAACTAAGCGTCTTCTTCAACATTCGCCGCTCCACTATATGGTATCTCAAAGCAATACATTTATAGCGTATGCTACCATTTTTATATTGAAAAGCATTGTGGATTATTTCTTTTAGACGATTTTCCAATTTCACATGGGGAATTGTGGTATACAGGGTTGAAAAATCAAAAGTTTTGATAGAATAAATTTCAGAGAAAGATTTTAAAATTACACAGAAGTTCTTTAGAGTTTTTTTTAGAAACCACATAATTATGGTTAATATCACTACGGGATTAAACATAAACCAACGGCAACCACTGAATTATAGAATCCTGACACAGAACAGGCACATAAATAACGTAACGGGGCTATTATAAAAATAAGAAGATGCAATAGTATTTAAACAATCGACTTTTGTTCACTTTTACAAGTATTGGCCGTTCTAAACTATACACATTGAAAGAATTGGTCCTACTTTGTTTCATTAGAAAGAATGGCCAACATACATTCATGCATCATGTCTTGCAGAGGGAAAAATCCGACTTTGTAAAAAAATCACTCTGATTCAAACAAAAAAATCTCTAAACCTGAAATTATCAAGATACTTGGTTTCTTGACCAACAACTTATTTGATAGGTTTGGATGGCGTGTTTGTCAATAAACAAAAACGTCCATTGGAACCAACTGTGCTTTACTTCTTATCGATTTGTTCCTTTATTCATATCAGGCTGACTTCACACATGAGCTTCTGATGAAGAACGAAAGAAACTAGCACTATCCTTTAAATACAATTACTGCTATATAGATGATGTCCTCTCACTTAATAATTCAAAGTAAGTTTGGTGACAGATACAGATAGTTCTGCCTCATAGCTCGATTTCAGTTTCTCAATTGTGAACTTTCCGTTCCTATGTTGCAACATTCCAGCAGCGCCTACATATGGAGTATATATCTCAAAGTTGATACGATATTCCAGAGCTTATATTTACGATCATGATGTCCTTGTTAGAGTGATGCTGCTAACATGAAAGTTATGAAACCACGAGTTTTAAGTAGTGAAGTTGAAATCCTCCCTTCAACAATTTTTCGGACTTCACGAGTTGGTTGAGCGTTATGCAATATCTGTCCCACTGATGACGTCGTAACCGCAATCCCGTCATCTTTCCTCGAATGTGGACTACCGAATAAGACTTATCACCGGGTTTGTACTGACATAAGCAACATGACGGGTGTCACATGTGGAGTAGGACCTGCATACATTTCCGAAACAACCGAGACCCCCCCCCCCCCCCCCCCCCACTTCCCGTTTTTATGGTGGTGTTCGTGTTGCTCAGTCATTACTTTTCTATGTTGTGTTTCGTATCTTTCACCTCTCTTCTATATGACTGCAACTCAACTACACTATTGAAACTAGAAAAGACATCTATTATGTACTTAACAACTAAATAATAACTTTGACTTATTGTATTTAACCATAGATTTAAATATGAACAAACGTAAGTGTAGGGTAAACGTATATCCGTATCAAGGAAATAGCTTTAACCCGACAATTTACTCCAAGTCTTATAAAACACTAGCATCCAGCATGGAGCTTTTGGAGATGAAAAGCAGCGTATTAATTATAAGTAATGGAAAAAACCTAATTTGATAAAAGGTTTGTTCATACACATGTTTGTTGCTCATAGTGTAATGCGAAATGCCAATATCCTCTAAAAATATAAAATGAACTCATGTCTAAATAACAATTATGTAACGAAAACCATTTCATAGCGGAAACAAAATTTATTATACCACCAAAGTACAGAAAAACCGTCCAGATTAAAATTAAAAATACATAATGACATGAATTTTGGTAACTGCACGGTGACCTAAGATTTAGAAAAATATTGATAATACCTATATCAAAACCTGTTCGTAATTTTATTTTAATTGATAACAATTATGATGTGATTGCAAACGTATGCAACTTATATGCATGCTTGTATTTGAAACAGTTTTACAGATATGTATAAACGAATTGATTATCTTAAAATGTAACACTAAATTACTTACATTTACAACAAATGAATTGTTTATATTGTGTTGTTGTTTTTCATATATTATATAAAGCATTTGCACACTTTCAACTGATTCGGTTCTTATACATCTTTGGCTTTCAGATACTCTGCTCTGTGAGCGTTCTTGATGAAGGTAAATCCAGAAAAACGCTTCGGACGCATGAAATTTACAACGTGATATTTGCATTTTTTTAATCGTTCTTTAGAATAAATTGTACTGCATTTTAACTTAACTTCGTTGAAAATCTTTAATATAAATTTAGGTTGAACTACTAGTGTTTCGAAATTTCAATCCACCTCCATTATAGATATCTTCTAACCATAGAAAAGACATTAGTATAATCAAGATACATATTTCTTTTCTGAAAATATGTGCATAATGGAAGAGGGTCTTGAACAATTAGAGAAAAAAGTAAAAAATGGGTATTTAGACTTGAAAGTATACCATTTATTACGACTTCCTCGTCTTTGGGTATAGCACCCATAACAATCAAATATTTCAAAAGGCTCACCCTGTATTTCTTTATGTTATTTATCAGATAAGGAATTAAAATGGAATGTGGATTGTGATATCATTTTCAATTTTTATGACAAAGGTCAAATTTCTACAGAAATTTTTCACTCCAAACAAGTTTTAAAATTAATTCGTTTATATGTTTAGTTTTGTAGCTGTCTAAAAAATATTCTTGTACCATGTCTCTGTATCTTTCGCTTTCCAATTTAGTTCTTTGGCTATTGGGTGCCATTTAAAATTTTGGACCAAGCACAAAAACATACTCAATAAAATTGAGAATGGAAATGGGGAATATGTCAAGGAGATAACAACCCGACCAAAGAGCAGAAAACAGCCGAAGGCCACCAATGGGTCTTTAACACAGCGAGAAAATCCCGCTACCGGAGGCGGTCTTCAGCTGGCCCCTACACAAAAATATGTACTAGTTCAATGAAAATGGACGTCACACTAAACTCCAATAGATATAAAAAGATGTGGTATGAGTGCCAATGGGTAACTTTCCATCCAAGTCAAAATTTATAAAAGTAAACCATTATAGGTCAAAGTACGGTCTTCAACACGGAGCCTTGGCTCACACCGATCAGGAAGCTATAAAGGGCCCCAAAAATTACTAGTGTAAAACCATTCAAACGGGAAAACCCACGTCCAATGTCTTTATCATTAGCCTGTAAGATAGATCCAACAGTAGACCTGACAATCTGACGTTCACAAAATGTAAAGGTTGTAGAATAACAAGAACTAACAGGAACTAACAGGAAGATATTTTTTTACACTTCATACCGTATCAAGTAGCGCACGATATTGACATTTGCAAAAAAGAGAGCTCATAATAGAATCTTCTGATACGTTTATATAAAAGTCTTAAAACTTTTCGAGATACTTCTAAATTTTACTATTTCCCTGTTAGCGTGTTAAAGTACCATCTACGAATGATATTTTCTTCAAATTCCTTTACTGTGGTTTAAATTATGATATTCTTATGTAACATATTCAACGGTTATATGTGTAATAATTTAGTACATTTGAGAATGAGTAATCGGATTAATGAACGTCTTTTTTCATTAACTAAAGTCCAGGAAAATATAATAAAAAAACATATCACAAAAGATATTTTTATAAATCTATTTTCTAACCTTATTACTATGATTATACGTATCTGTTTAAATGAAATGACACTGCGTTTATTGCAAAAATAATAGTTGTGCAGACACATGGTTTTTCCATTAACATTTATGATGAAGTAACTTTTGTTTCAAATTTGTTTTTCAACCTTTATTTAAAGGTTCATAAGTTTGCTTTAACAAAATGTGTATGAATGGTTTGAAATTTCAAGGTTGGAGATCAATAATTTCGATTGATTTTTACAAAACTAAAGCAAAGGTCGTTTTAAGTAGGCCTATTTCAAAATTCTTAATGAATAATTTGACAAATGCGGAAGTAATGCAAGTCAAAAGTTATAATTAGGATTGTGTATACAGCTTATCAATAGGATTATCAAGGTGATTGTGACTAGTGTACAATAGGCATACAAAAATTATCACGGCTAATTAGTTTACGAATATGAGAGAACTTTTGACGTACTAATGAATGTTATTTTAAGAATATTTAAATAACAAAACAACTGTAATCTAAATTAATGATTTTAGAAATAATTCTAAAATATTTAATAGACTGAAGTGAAAGAAATATAGATGCATCTTTGGAGAGGATAACTTAAATATCATGTCTATAGTTATAATAACTACCGATATCATTTTATTTATTTGTTGGAGATGTTCCTTTCTGATTTTATGTTGTTTCAACACTTATTTATATTGTTCACCTTTCATTTCGTTTCTTTTATTGAAAATAAAAAGACTTTAATAATAAAATCACATAAAATATAATATTGGACGTGAAAGTGCATAATCTATTTGAAACCACTGCAGTTGTCAAAGGAAAATTAAAGTTTCTAATTATTAGATCCCTTTCTTTTTTATATTCACACAGCATGTCAATACAATTATTACTCAAATGAACCATTATTATTATTGTCTTATTAGTTTATTGTTCAGTTTGTTTATTATGTTATGAATTATTACATTGTAATTAATCAGCCCTTCAAAGAGCATCTTGATTGGTTAGTAAAATTATCCGTATCTGTTATCAGAATTACGTTTACAATGAAGCTATCGAACCAGGAGCCTCACATTGTAAATTTGAAATCATGCCTTTTTATTCCATAAATGCGTTTCATATGTCGTTCTAAAAAGCACAAATCCAGTCCTCTGTACTTGTCTGTATTGTGTCATCACCGAAAACGTACTTGCCATGATCAGATTGACTAGTACTACTATTGAAACAGAATTTGCTTTAATTACTCCTGGTTTTTGTGAGGTTTGTATTGCTCAGTCTTAAGTTTGCTGAGAAGTGTTTAATAGACTGGTGCTGTGTCGTTTCGTCGTTTTTCTTTTTGTTTTTTGCCTTGATTTCGTTTGGTTTGCTTTCTTGCCTTTTTGGTATTTTTTGCATCTTGTTTATGGAAAATATTCAGTTAGTACATTTGGTTTTAGTTTTGTTAAAATTAATTTAAGTAACATCTTAGACAAATATCTTAGCAAGACATAACTTAAACGTATTGTATAGACAATTATGTATTGGTGTAGACTATATATTAACAGTCAGACATGTTTTAAGTTTTTTCAGGTGGTTGCTGTCATCCTGACTTTATAAAATACAAGAATGGGGTATAATTTTCATGAAATAACTATCCAACAGAGATAAAACAAACAATAAGTGTCTGTATGCCTTCAACATGAGCAACAAAAAAAAGTATGACACATGTAAGCTATTAAAAGTCCCAGTATGACAAAACGACGACAGATGAATAAATTGCTCCAGATAGACGCGAAAATTATATTGACAAAATTGATTGCAGATGAATTTGGCTATTCGTTTAAGTCTCTTTTTTTGTCATATGGCTCCAGACCATGACGTGTATTTAAGCATCCCTGGCTTTCAAATGTTTAGGTTTAAGCGTTTCTCGTGAACGTAAAGTCAGCGCTATGTACGCACGAAATATTTGAAGTGTTTATTTTCTGTGTATATCCCATTTCTGTTGGACTATTAGTCCCCGAGGGTATCATCAGCCCATTAGTCAGTGCTTTGGTTAAGACATGATTTATAACATATACTTATTTAAAATTTGCCGTTTTCATTTCTAGCACTGGCTAGATACCGTAGTCAGTGCTTCGGTTCTGACATGATTTATAGCATAAACTTTACTTTTTTATCAATAAAACAAATAAAGATTGATTGATTGTTGGTTGCTTAACGTCCAGTGGCAAATATTTCATGCATATTCAGGACGAGAACAAGTTCACAATAAATACAATAGGTAGGTTCTGTAATAGATTAAGGGATTATGGTCGGAGATAATTAGACTGCCACGGGAAATGGGGGTATATTGGATAGGGACAGAAATTTAGCCTTGCAACAGGTCACCTACGGACCCCTCAAAGAGTTGTTGCAAGGGTTCTTAACGTGCAAAGAGCGTGGCACTCTCTTTACACGAGGCATCGGATTTAACGTCCCCATTCTGACCGGACGTGGCTGCAAATTTGTACATCCCGCACAGCCAAACGGACGCCCCACTTTAGCACGGGTTTTACTGCCGGTCGGAGGAAGACCAATGGTGACCATACTTCTATTCCCCAGTCACCCTTGGGGGTAAACAAATAAAGAAACTATGGTTCTAACTTCCTCAGACAAAAAATGACCTTAGTTGAATTATTTAGGTTTCAGCATTCCTGATGTAGCTAAATCCAGAAAAGCGGTTCGGACGAACGAACTCTAAAAGTGTTTACTTCATTTGCAGGGTTTGACATGTTAGTGAGTGTTCCACTCTAACCTTACCTTGAAAAGTGAAGTAAAACCACAACGTTAACATAGGATCAAAGTATAAAAAATATTTTAGAAAGTGCTTGACTCATTAAATGGGTACGACGCATAAATTATTAGATAAAATAGAGTTAAAAGACCAAAAGCACCAATCTAAAAGTACTCGTAGTCACTGAAAACTATTTAAACGCCTATAAATAAACTCTTTTATTCCAGCATTTTAGCAGATCATGTATTTATGTTGTTGTTTACAGTTTTTGTCTACCTATTGTAGTGCAAAGGAAGTTTACATCATAAATTAATAAATCATATTTATTCAGACTGAAATATAGATCAGAAGATGAGCCTGAGCAACGCCAAAATAAAATAATGAACTGGATGAAGTTTTAAAATGAGAAATTTTATTTGGCCTTTGAATTAGCTAAGATGGTAAACATTAAATCTTTTATTTCGTAGATGATTTTTATTTATTAATTAATACGTTGATATTATCTTGTCCCTTGACTACAGAAATAAAGATAAACATGTCAAAATTCACATATTTAAAGACAAAATATCCTTCTTTCATTAGTTTTTGGTGAAGTTTCATGTGGGCCATAACTTTACCACAATAGAAGAATGTCTCACATCAACACTCTTGTATGCTATCATCGTGTGGTAAAATATATGTTTGTTGTTAGAATATGGCTTATATGTAAACAAAAATATAAAAAATATTCAATTGTGACGATTTCGAAAATTTTCCTTAAATTCACGGGACTTGCAAAAGCATCAAAAGCAACAGTGAAATATGTCGTGATTGATAATCAACAGACTGAAGTCTTATGAAAACATTAAACATGTTTATCGTATACACGTTTTATTAACATTTTCGGACTAAGGGGCTACGAAGTTACCGTGTTGCTTCACATTGGTTCAATCATCGACTTTTAATGAATGCATAATGTTCAAGTTATCAAATCAATGTCAAAGAAAAGGCATTCATAACAGATAACCCACTTACAACTGCTTTCCTTTGTAGTTTTGAATTAGGGTAATAAGTGGGTATTTTCAAAAATGATTATTGTTTTACTTTAACTTTTCCTTTGGTCATATTGTTTTCTGTTAGAGGTTTTCTTCCACTTATAGTTTTATATAAGTCCTTACGTATATTTACTGTCCTTTAATTAAAACCTTTAACAATAGTTACGCACTTATGTAAAAATGAAATGTACTGCACTTTAATGTGATCGGTGGGAATGATTTTTAAAAATAAAATATTCAATACATAATAAATATTTAAAAATTCAACAGTATACTATAACAAGAGCGCATTTCAACATACAATAGATTTCACATATAAGGGCATACGATGCAGTGTTGGTCCCACGGTGATTATTTTACGAAAATATGCATGCAAGCTATTTTTAACCTCGTCAATTCTAATGTGTATAAAAATATACCTTTATGAGGTACTTTTAGAGATAAATAGGGCCATAATCTTAGACAGTTACCAAATATTTTCGGTTTCTTTTACATTCCTATCATTTGGATGGACACACTTCACTTTTTTTGTTTCAAAAGATGTTTTGTAAAAACATTGTGGAATATCTTTTGTACATAAGTATGATCCAAATTAGCTCAAGCTCTCCAACTTTGCCCTTTTTAACTTATTTTTTATTCGTGCGTCACTGATTAGTCTTATGTAGACGAAACGCACGTCTAGCGTATACGATGTTAAGCCTGGTGTTTATTATATCATGTATATGGTGAATTTACTTATGTAACAAATCTTTGGAACTCATTTTTTTTTTTTAATTTTCATCATTTTAGAAAAAAAAGGCAACTTTTTGCTGTATATTTAGTTAATTTATGAATAATAAATCATCGGTTATTTATTTATAAAGATTGGTACATATATAATTAGACCAAACGTCGTTTAAAAAAAGAGGGTTTCATTAAATCGTTTTTCAAGCTCATGATTTAAATCAGTCGACAAATTATCCCCCCCCCCCCCCCCCCCCCCCCAATATGTCACAGTTTGACGTCGCAAAAAAGTAATATTGTACGTTTACGACGTAATTAACTCTCTTTAACTATATTGTATGTCCTTAAAGATAAAACCTCAGTTTTCAAGATTTTAAAATTTCAAATCTTGAGTATTCCCATATAATTAACACTACGTTTACATCATACAGCAAGACATAACAGATTGTCCTGGAAATTATTTTCTGACTCCAAGCCTCTGAACGATTTATTAATTGTCAAAAAAAAATTACTGGTAAATCGATGATGGCACTTCAAAATGTAAATTCAAATATATTTATGTTAATAATTCTCATTTGTCAAAAAAAATTAACGGTACCAATGCATCAGACGCGCATTTCGATAATATATGTCTCTTCAGTGATGCTCGAGGCCACAATATTTGAAAATTCAAAACTTGTTAAAAAATGAAGTGCTAATAAAACTAAACGGACAAAAAGTATTGCAAAAGCCGAATGTTCCTTACATTTTCCCGTTTCTTTATTTAGTGATATATTGTCAAAAAGCCAGGCTTCAAATTAGACTGATAAAATTATAGTTTGAAATAATTAAACTTAGATACTGTCTGGTTCACTCTGTGAAATGTATGTTCGGAAAAAATATAATTTAAATTGTTTTATCTGTTAATCTTTTTTTAAATTCCAAAGAAAAATACCAATTGAATTTCACCGATGATCACAAAAATATCTTACTTGCATTTACACAAAAGATTTTGTGTATAGTTTTCTATAGTGTTCCACATAATATATGGGTGACTTGCATTCTTAATATTATTGATGTAAAATAAATGGCATGGCGTGTCTTTCAAGCTTGTTCGCAAATCTTTTATATAACATTTCGGATGAAATATATGTATACGTGAAATCCAGGGTAAAAATCCACCACCATAGACATCTTCTAGCCAGAAAAAGGCACAAGGGTGGTCGCTTCATACATTTCTCTTATCACGTCAGCGGACATAATAGAGGATGGTCCAGCACAATAAGGAGGAAATGTTGCAAAAGGATATTCAGTCGGAGTCGTATACCATTTAATACGAGGTTTACGGTATGGTTTAATACCTATAAGATCCAAACATTCTAAAACCTTAGTTTTGTTCAGTTTATTGCTGAGGTAAGGAATTAGAAATGGAATGTTAATGGTGATATCATCGTCAATTTTTACGACATAAGTCACATTGTTGCAGAATGTATGTTACATTTCTGTAGCTGTCTATAAAATTTCCTTGTATATATAATGTCTCTGTATCTGACACTTTCCTGTTCAACTTCCTTTTGTTGAGTATCATTCATGCTTTGTCCAAGCACAAAGACATATTTAATATGTTTATTGTCAAATTTTGAAATAGATCCAAATGTATTCCTTATAACCTGACGTTCGTCAAATTTGTATGTGGCTGAATAAATAAGAACTAGCAAGAAAACATGTTTGTTTTTACACTTCATACTAGTATTAAGTAACGAAATATATCGGTGTTTGTGAATCAGAGGTTCCATCAGTTTATCGGTTGATACATTCAGATAAAAGAGTTCAAATTCCGTTGAGATACGTCGTCCATTGTATCTTATGACTTCCCGACTTCTTTTTTTTTGTAATATAGAGAAAACCTTTGAAGCAAAATTTTACAAAATATATATTTTTTTAAAATTGTTAAGTAATTTACTGAATAATTGTAAACTAAAAACCATAGAAATAGTACAAAGGAAATTTTTCAAAGTATTGCTTTCCTCATTTTCATAACTAAGAGCAGCGCTTTATGTATTAACAAATGGAGTCATTAACTTAAATTCGTGGTTATAGATTACACTTTGTTGTCTTTGTGTGTGTGAATAATGGTGGTATCGTATGCACATTACGCCCAAGCTTAAATTAAAGAGGTTCCTGATACATAAGAAGTTAAAAATATTTTCATTTACACTTGTTTTGTATTTCTTGTTTTTGTTCCAGTAATCGATAGCTATTAACATAGAGTAGATAAGACATGAACACGAATCTTAAATATTTCCCTTGACTATTACCTATTGTAATGTGGTTGTTAAATTTGATAGCTGCTTTCTGTGCTTCTTTGTTAAATGTTTGTTTGTTTTGAGATTGTGACACAGTGATGACTGCTGACCCATATTTTGACAAGGTTACCTGTTACGTCTGTTTTGTTCACACATCGTTGTAAATATATCGGAATTTGATGCGACTGTCATACAAGTGAGAGGTTTAGCGCTATAAAACCAGGTTCAATCCACCATTTTCTACATTTGAAAATGCCTGTACCAAGTCAGGAATATGACAGTTGTTGTCCATTCGTTTGATGTGTTTTATCATTTGATTAGGGACTTTCCATTTTGAATTTCCTCGGAGTTCAGTATTTTTGTGATTTTACATTTTTTGCATAATTGTCAAGTTTTCAAAATTTAAAGATGACATATGTTTTCATCCCTCAAAAACAAATTGTACATTTTGGGGACGTTTCTCTTTTCCGTCTTTTAAAAAAATAAACGTCTGTTTGTTTTAAACTACGCGTATATCGTTTTTTAATATCAAATTGAATGTAAAAGCCGTAGGTTGTAATAATATAACTGTCTTGCATATCATATAAACAAAGACTGAACAACACGAATCCCACCAAAAACCGGGGGTAATCTCAGGTATTTATCAAAAATAGAGTTTTAAATTGTATCTATTAGATAGATTTATATCGGATGTCTATATTTAAAATGATCACCTGTTGCACATCACGACATAATAAACAAACATATGTTCGAACATCAACAATGACATCTGTTTTCATCCAATCGGAGGACAGATTGGTGAAAATACACACACTGCTAACATAGTTCATTAAGGATAAAAGCTACACATTCATAACTAATAACCACTACTTGGGAAATAAGTTTATTTCTATACGGCACGTCGTTTCATTTTCTAGCCTGCGAGACTTAGTGATCCTACCTTGCGGCGACTAGAACATATATCAAACTTTGATAAAAGTTTATATAAAACTTAGACAAAATCTTTTTCGAATGCAAACGACAATAATATTTTTATTCATCCATATTAATATAGTGATAAATGTTTTTTTAAGTTAACATTTAGATAAAGCCTTAATAAAATGTTTTTGAGACATGAGTATCTTTTCAGAAGTTTATGAAACTTTGAAAAAAGCTTTTTGGTTTTTTTTTGTAATATAGAGAAAACCTTTGAAGCAAAATTTTACAAAATATATATTTTTTTTAAATTGTTAAGTATTTTACTGATAGAGGGACATTTTTTGCAGTCAATAATTACATACAGTATGGGGTTAAACTGTTTATACATTTGTAAACCGACATGGAATGTTACGAACAAGAAATATCATCTGAAGACTAGAGTTGGATTTTCTGTTATCTCTCAGTATTTTTGTGAAAATAGGAGTTGAAGGTCATATTTGTTGCCTTTAATATTCATAAGGAGATGTGGTTTGATTGCCAATAAAACATCTGTCCACCATGATCAACTGGTTTCATTTTCTGGAAGGTTGAATAAACCTTCAATTTGTGTTTATTCCGAACTAGTTCGAAACCGAAACTAGTTGTATATGTTTTTTTAAACTGAATCCAGCTTCCTAAACTTATCAACCCGAAACAAAAACAAAAAAACCAACAAAACTTCAACCAATCAACAAACCGACACCTCTTAAAGACAACGATACATTATTCAATACCGCAATAGACAAAGCTAACATCTTGAACATACATCATTAATCAATATTTACTAAAGAAAATGGCAAGGACGTACCAAGCCAACAGGTAAACAATACCCACCAATGACAAGAGATAAAAGTCACAACAGAACGCGATAGAAAATTATCAAATAAATGCAACCCGAGTAAAACCTATGATCCTGATAAAATTCCTGCAGAGATTTTAAGGTAATGTCCTGATGACCTAGCAACCCTACTATGCATTGTTTAATACTAGTCTTAGATCTGGTACTGTATCAGAAGACTTGAAAGAGTCAAGTGTTACAACAGTTTTTTAGAAAGGAAGCAGATACGATGCAAAGAACTAAAGACCTGTGTCCTTTACCTGTCTATGCTGTAAATTCCTGGGACACATTCTTGTCAGTAACACCTTGAAACACCCAGACAACTATAAAATACTGCCATCACGGTTTCATAGCAAGACGAACTGAACTTATCACGCAATGTCATGAACTAACATCACTTCTAGATAAAAGAGGTTATACTTTCTAAGGCCTTGATCGTGTCCCACATAGACGACTACTGAACAAATTGCATCATTCCGGAGTTACATGACATACAAACAAGTGAATCAATCATTCCTATCTGTTCGTGCCCAACCAGTCATCATTGAGAAAGAATCACCCGAGAAAGTTCCCGTGGTCACTAGTCCCCTAAGGTACTGTATTTGGACCGTTTCTATTCCTTTTATTTATCAACGACTTATCTGACAACATAACATCTGATGCACGACTATTTGCAGACGATTGCACAGTATAGAGAACAATAACATCACTTGCTGATACTAATTTACTGCAGGATCTTTACACACTTGCAGAATGAGAGAAACGTTGACCATGGTCTTTCAACCACAAAAGTGAAGTGTACAAAACACCACCAGATCACGCTCACCAATGCCTAAAAAACATCATACAATCTTAAGTTCTGGAAACATCAAGAAGTATCACATCGATAGATTAACCAAAAAAGCAACCAGCAGGCCAGGATTTCAAAAACGCAAAGTAAGAATATGTAATTGTGAAACAAAGACAAACGACAATAATCAGATCGAACTTAGATTACTGTGCAACAGTAAAGACCCCTTATGAAACAAAGCAGGTGAAAACAAATTGAGATGGTTCAGCATCGTGCTGCCCATCATGCCACTACTATAGGAACACCAGTAGTGTTGGGTAGCATGTTAGAGGAACTTGACTGGGAATCATTGAAAGACAGTAGGAAGAAACTAAAATTGACACCATTTTACAAAGTGGTAAATGATCTCGTTGATGTACCATGCGACCATTTTCTCACACCAATGTCAGCAAGAACACGTTCAGCACATATCAAAAAGTTCTGGAAATACTCAACATAGATCAATGACTAAGTACAGTTCTTTTTCAATAACAGTGACCGCCTGGAACTCTTGACCAGCAACAGTAGCTAAGGCTCCCTCTTTGGTATCCTTCAAGAGGATGCCTCCAACTCTCTCTTAATAGTATGTTTAGTCCTCCATTAGCCAAGTAAGTGAAATGATGGTCTTGATCTGTGCCAATGGTGATTATTTCCCTGGTACCGCCATGAAAGTGTGACTGGTTCAAGCCAGATGATTGCAAACCAAAGGGGTATAACCTTTCATCATACTTATAAACTTGCTTTATATATTTAGTCTCATCTAATGAATTACTCTATTTCTTAGCCCACTGGAAGCGCTGAATATTAGTCAAGATTGACAGTTCAACGTATGATGTAGATGTAGACAGCACTTATTGCGTAAATGACATTTCAATTTTCATGATCCAATATGTGCTATCTCATAATAATGTTGCAAAAGAAGTTCAAGGGCGATAGATTTCCAGGATGTCATAGGACTCAGAGATCATGCCTTTAGTGATCATAATATATGAAGATTCTTACTCAATCAGTTAAGCTTGCATTTATAATGTGACTGGTGATTCAAGTATTTAGATTTCACAATGTAAAGTAGTTAAAAATATTTCAAAAGGTACTAAATAACTCAAAATACATTTATGACAATAATGTTGACCTCTTGGTAAATAACAAATTTTTAAACCTTCAAAGGCACAGAAACTATAATGATAATAATTTTCAGTCGTCATGATTCAATCTAATAAAATGTGGCACTGGGCATTAAGCAACCAACAATCAAACAATCAATCAATCAATCAATTTCAAATGGTGTGATAGTTCAAGAATATATCAAAAATATTCCAGCTTTACTCGGATTGGTGATTGCTTTTAAACAACAATAACCATTGACAATCTTGGGAGTCATAAAAACTTCATTATACATATTTTAAAATTATTTTAATCAGCTAATTATTTTTCTTAATTGACTTGGATTTAAAAGGCTCATACTATCTTAATCAAGCTTAAACATTTTTAATTCAAATTTTAAAAGCTCCTGATCAAATAGTTCCCATTTTTTCTGACTGCTAATTTCTGAATCCCACTATTAAAAAAAAATATAACTACACTAAGAGTTAGTCTATGCATCTAGAAAGTGACACAGGATTTGTATATAGTGATCATAAAGTCCATACAAACAATCCCTCAGCAGTATGAATACAGGAGATATTTGATATATATGTCTATGATATGATAACAACCTAACATTATGTTTTTTAAATCCATTTAAATATCTACTTTCATGTACCGACTACAACAATAGACAAGTGTTAAATGACTAGCTCTAACCAGACTCAAGTCTAGAAAAGTTGAAATATCTATTATAAAAGGCTTATAAACCCAAACCCAAACCTAAGCTTGATTAAATGACTGCCTGACAAGCTGAAGTCTTTCTTGCATAACAAAAATAAATCATATGATATGGCCTGCTAATATATAAAGTTATTTTTCAGAGCACTGTGAGCTTCAATATGTTTTTAGTTAAGTGTGTCTGTTTAGATCTGACTATTCCAAGTTATGATAGATTCAGTAATAATATAAAACACAATGAACAGGATAATATAATTTATTGTGATGATTCAATATCTTCCTTGAAATTCAGTCTTCTCGGTTTCATTTACCATTTACTTTGAAGTACCAAGGAGGAACCTAAAAATATAAAATGGAGTTGTAAAGTTTAATTGTCTATTTGTTCATTTAATACAGTCAGTTTATATAATGCTGTTCTCATCCCAACTTTAAACAAAACTGATTTTGTTTTTATTAAGAGAAAGCGACATTACCATATAAGAAATATAAAACACAGGTCTAAGAAGATAAATGAGGAGATATAATAAGAAACAAAATTATAAGAATAATTTGTCATCCTTTCAAAATTTTATTTTGCTAATTTTATTGATAAATGAAAAGGATGATTAAATCTGGACACTTTGGTGCAGAAATGTCACTATGATGTCACAAACATATAGAAATTGACCTAATGGACCCAAAAAGGCCATTTATGACACAAATAAGTACAGAAGGCATAGGGTATTGCATACCACCTCTAATAACACTACATTATGTGGGGGGGGGGGGGGGGGGGAATAAAACTTGCCACTGAATTGTCCCAAAGTTTCTAAACATAACCAATATTGATGGTAATAAAAAAATGCCAATTATAGTATAAATCAAGCACTTAGCTCAGTTATGAATTTTGTTTAAATTTTGTTTTTAAATGAGTTGCTTACCATTCATTTCTTGCAGTCACTGCTTCCTTTCTAACCAATCTTTTCTTGTCGTCTAACGCTTTCTCTAATCCCTTAATAACGTGTAGTTTGTATGGTAACACTGTGTGTGTAGGTAGTACTGTTAACACACCTATACACTGCAAGGCACTTTGTCGCAATTTCTGAAAAAGATAACATAGTGACACTAAGCGTACATTTTTGGTTAGCTTAGTATTTATTATAAAAATAAGAAGTGGTATGATTGCCAATAAGACAACTATCTACCAGAGACCAAATGATGTAAAAGGTTACAAACTATAGGTTAGTATTCATGTTTCATTACACATACACATATTTTTGCATGTTATATCGCATTATACCCTGTACAAGACTCACAAAAATCTGATATAACATTTTTTATTAAAGATTTACAATAATAAATGCACAAATAATGTTATGAATTTATAGTAATTCATATAATAGTAATCTTAATGCATTAAATGAATATGACACCCATACATCACAAAAGGGAACTGACAGCAGCAGCAGCAGTAAGAACCAATGTCAGTAACATATTAATTTTTCATTATAAAAAGACATAAGACCAAAATCTTTATGTGCATTTCTAAATGAAATCTTCACTACTTGGTAACAATCTTATATCAACAATCAAGAATTATATTTACTGTTTTCCATTAAACTCATTCTTTTCAATTGACTAATTATAACCAATAGGCCAAAATGCTATCACATTAGCATTCATTATATCTAAAAGACATAAACTAGTCTGTTTCAAGTAAAATGAGCTTATTGAAGTCATAGTCCTTCCGCTAACAACCAAAAATTCTTTTAAAAATTCTGTGCAAGATTAACTTTCAAAACTACATATTACCATAGAAGTCTGTGCTTTTGCTAGCTTGAGAAGCTGAGGAATCAATGAATCTATATGCTTGGCAACAACTTCTGGTGCATCATGGGTAAGGTCATACAGTGTATCCATAGTAGATGTCTGTAGTTCAAGGTCATCACTCAATAAGGAATGAACCATCAATGGAAATAACTGAAAACATTCAATACATTTGAAAAAAGATTTACAGGTAGTACCTGTGACCATTTAATTACAATACACACAATGTTATTCAGTTAAAATCAGGCTTATTGGTGAACTTCATAGTTACAGATTGTATTTAATAACCTCTCAATTCCATCACTGCATTGTCCATACATATGACAAGGACATGAATCAAACTGTTATCACCTTCAATATCAGGTACACATAACCCTTTTTCATAGTTAATCACTCAACATCAACAAGAGTAAACTTAACTGGATACATTTGTATCTACATCCTACATACTGTGGCTTCATTTATTTTTATTGGATACCAATTTTCGTGGATTGAGGAACTATTTTATTTTCATGAATATTTGATTTTATAGTTTTGACACAGTCTGCAAACAAGCCTTTGGATTGTTTTACACTAGTCATTTTGGGGCCCTTTATAACTTGCTGTTTGGTGTGAGCCAAGGTTCCGTGTTGAAGGCCGTACTTTGACCTATAATTGTTTACTTTTTACACATTGTGACTTGGATGGAGAGTTGTCTCATTGGGTAGAAAATTTGTACTTAGTTGAACATTTGGGTTCGTGGTTTTCCTTTATCCATGAAGTACACAAGAATTGATATCCCATGAATAATGATGAATCCACAGTTGTTTAGTTTTAAGTAGCAAAAGAGCTGAGTATATTTCATATCTGATGGTCAACTACAGTTATAGTAAAAAAACTTACCTTTATATTTACATGACATAAATGTCATCGAAACCAAGTACCTATGAATATGGTATAACCCCAAGAAATCCAACGGGACCTTTGAAAAGGCTAAGAGTGTTCTATTTATTAATCCTTATTTCATTAAAGTTAGAGTGAGCTAAAAATAAACTTACTGGTGGCAATTCATTTAGCAACACTTGTTTAGGTAAGGTTTTTAACATGACTGACAGCACCCTGAGATAATTCTTTCTTGTATCTAAAATATAAATAAACAACAAATTCCCACTAATTTCTAATACATATGATTAACAAAACTTAAGCTTGATAACAAATAGTACTCTCGACTATCAAAATAAAATTCTACGTTTGTGACATGTAGTGAAACAAAATGATGTACTGGCGACTGTTGGTTTCAACTTTCATGGATAGAGGAAAGACTGTATTATCCTTGATACTTGATTTTGTGGTTTTGCCAAAGTCTGCATACAAGCATATAAAAAATTTTAACTTTTTCACACAGTTAGTGTAACACTTAAATTTTTTGTTCACGTGTACCATTAAAATTCACAATAAACTGCTTCGCCGAGCGCAGCTGGATATGACTGCAGAGGTCCAACCCTGAACAGTTGGGGCAAAAATGGACACAATATTCAAGCTTGATACAGGTCTGAATTTGGATTGTAAATAAACATTTGACACATTATAGGTTTCTGACACAGAATAAATGTAGTCAAAGAACTTGAAATTGGTTTAATATGATTTGAATTTATATTTAATTGAAGATTTCTTGCTGTTGTGCAATACACTGTGCTGTTGCGCAATACTTAGTAAATCTGTTTTCAGACTATATACAAAGAATTAGCAAAATAAATTGTGACCCCCAATTTTTTTTTAAATTGGTAATTTCTTAAATCTTGAGGGAAAACAATTGACCCCCCCCCTGTTCATGCTGTTGTATGAAAATCAGGGGCGGATCCAACCATTTATAAAAGTGGGGGTTCCTAACCCAGGATAAAGGGGGGGGTTCCAACTATATGTCCCCATTCAAATGCATTGATCGTCAAAAAAAAAGAGGGGGTTCCAACCCCTCCCCCCCTGGATCCATCACTGAAAATTGTATTTACGAATACAAATAAATCTACAGTATCAGACTGATGAAATTGATATTGAAAGTGTAGCTATTGTTACTTTCAGATTTCAAATCTTTAAACTTTCGTACAAGGTTTAAATTGTGTGCATTGAGTGACTAGTGTACCCTTCACATTAATATTGTTAACTTGCACAATCTATTAACATAGTGTACCCTTCACATTAATATTGTTAACTTGCACAATCTATTAACATAGGGTTAAATTCACAGGAATTTTCAAAGATCATAAATTAAGTTAAATTTACCCCTTGTGAAAACTTTCATATTTTCAATATAAAATGTATAGTAATACTGTTATTTTATAGATTTATTTATCTGTCTTTTTGAGAAAGGGAAAAAGGTTAAAGCAAATTTCAAAGCAAAACAAAAAAAATGCAAATGTTTTTATATGTACCTTAACAAATATATATTTAATTGTATCAAAACTTTACAGTAATTTCCCCTGAGATAGTAAATTATCTACCTTGACCAGTGGTATCAAATGACTTGACAAGATGTGAAACGTTTTCTACAAACAGTCTCTGTTTATACATCATACGTGTCACAGCTTTCATTTGTCTGTTTAATACATCATCACTATCTGTTAAAATTGTGTTGAAACCATCTGCAACCTCTCGTCCAATATCTTGGTCACTTAACAAAGACATCAGCTAAAAAGACAAATTATTGCAGTTCATTTGTATAAAATGGTTTTATTCAATGCTGTATTTAAGGTTGTTAGGAATTTATATTTATGTTGCATAATGTGTGATGATAACTGTGTAGAAAAGACTTAATTCCATTTCGTCATAAACTGTAAATATTGCAATAATTTGTGAGCACAACTTTTCTCAAAAATCATAATTTCATATACTTGTATTCTATCAAAAGATGAACAGTTTAAATATTTACTATGTCAGCATCCAAGAAAAACTGCTAATATCTAATGCAAGCTTTCAGTAAGAGAAAATACTTTTTGTATGAAAATTTTCGAAGTTGATTTATTTTGTTTCGTTGTACTACATGTATATTGACATTAAGGTCTAAAGTGACTTATAGGCCCAAAGTGTCAGGGATGTTCTAATAATTGTTTTTATTCACACTGTATTATACACTAGTGGTCAAAAATACATGTCACTACACTAAATAATTTAGTTAGAATTTAGCTATAACGTGAGGGTACCCAAATTGCACCTATTTTGACAGTTTTTTCACCTACATTTTTTTATGATCTAGACAAAAGTTTCCATTAGGTTTTTATTTTGTAGATGTATCATTATTTACTATATGGTTCCACCAATTTAATTTTGAATCCATATTGATTTATAGAAAAATGGGTTTGAACAGACCTCAAAACGATCCATGGTTCTGTAATGAGGAGTACCCAAATTACATTCATGCTTAAATTCACATCCTTAAAAGTCCAATAACAGATTGTTTGTTTTATTTCTTCAAATATTTTGAACAATTTGACATAAGTCCATGCTTATTGTTCATTTTTTAAGAAAAACATATTTTATTTGCCAATTTTTAAAAGATGACTTTTTGTGGACGTAGCATGGGACGTTTCCATACATTTTACTTTTTCCAGTAAACACTTCATGTGTTGATATATACAGTTAACGTTTTGTGTATATCTAAATATATTTACCTATGTTGAAAGACGTGCATAGTGTCAAATCATAAAAATACAAATTGTTTAGTCTCTAGGAAAACTTGTAAGATTTCCGCTGCTATTTTTGCTAAATAGGTGCAATTTGGGTACTCGGTGCAATTTGGGTACCGTGACGTTAGATACATTACACCATACATGTACATATAGAATATTACATTTTTTCCAACATATCATAATTGCATCTTTCTGCTTTAATCATATGACAACCAATAAATATCTTGTGAACTGTGGCGGTTATATGCACAACCTAAGTTATATTGGTATAAAAACCAATAAATCCTTATGCAATTTTACAAATATAATGGTTAACTATGTATTCCACTGTTGATCACACTAGTTAGCTTACAGGGACAAAAGTTACAACTCTCAGAAACTTTCAATTATGACAGATTTAACTTTCAAGTTTTTTGCATCAAAACTTTACTGTTTTTAATAAAAGTTGCCTGGCTTGTACCACAAGTAAAGAAATGTCTGTGTTGTCTACAGTCCTAGTTCTTACAAATAGAATCATTGTTTGTGACCTCTGATGACCTCTCATCACTAAAGCTTTAGTAAACCATATAATCATCTGTAAAGCTGACCGTCTGCTTTCAGAGGTTTTATTTTGCACTGTTTTCTCTATGTCTGATAAATCTATGTTTTGTAGAACTGAAATATAAGAAATTACACTATAACAGTAAAGACAAAGATTTTTCATTCATATTTTAACCGTTAACTGATTTTAAACTGATCATTCCAGATTCTAATTTAGTTCCTCACACGTCTTGAGTACACACCCTTGGTAAATATTAATATATGGTATGTCAGCTGATATGGCTGTTCAAATCACTTTCCTACGTCGTATGCTTTTTATGAATTAGTTTCCCTGAGGTCAATCGGTGCAAATGACGTCATTGAACGACCAACTCTAACTTTTACATAAGAACATAAGTATTGTACGGGAAAATGCACAAATGTGAAAGTCTTCAAAACATGGAAAAAAAAACAAACAAAGAAAGGAAAATGTTCAAATCCCACTTTCTTAAATTTTCCTAATCGTTTAACTTCATGCTAACCTATCTAAGTATGTCATTGTAAATAGTTCAAGCATGTCACTTATTCAGTTATCTTTGTTCTTTACGTCAATATTAATAGTGTGTTCAATTAAGGGAACAGCAAATAATTGCCTTCACATAGAACGCTTCCATCCAAAAGAATTTCCAACCTTGTCCTATCAGAATAGGAATTATTCATGGAGGCTTGAATTTATATTGATATTACATTGGGTGGGCCTTTATGCCGATATTTTACTCCTCCCTATCGCTCGAGGTAAAATATTCAGCATAAAGGGCCAACCAGTTATAAAATCAGTATAAATTCAAGCCTCCATGAATTATTTCTTAAATATATAGTAAAGGCTGTCTGAAGGGAGGGGGTGGCACATTCTCAAACAACAAAAAAATATAATAGCAGCAGCTACAGTTTTATCAGCATCACTGAACATCAAATGACTGGAACTAACTTCGACTGCATTTACTTCTGCTTGTAAATGAATGAAATGTCAGTAATACAAAGTTTCAATAAAAATTATTCATATTAAAATTTCCCCTTGTTTTGCAACATTTCCAATTATAAAGATTATACAGAATTGATTGGAACACCATTTCATTAAATGGTAAAATCAGTCATCTGTGATGACACAAACATTATTAATATAATGAAAAGAAATAAGTGAACTTACTATCAGGATGTTTGTTTACTATTCCAGCCAAACATTTACATGCTTCTGTTTGTGTAGTTCTGTGGGGTGACATTCTAGACAGATGTAACAACTTCTGAACATATTCATCTTCATCTATAAGCTGTAAGGAATATTTAGGTCATATTTAATTTTTCAATAGTTCAAAACTTCATACATACATTGATTAAACAAGTTAAAAATATAAAAAAACTACTAAATTTTCACTTTGAATGATTAGCTGTGTAACTTGAAAAATTTTCAGATTAATTTTTATTATACTGGTCCAGTACCAGTTACCGTCAGAAATTTACAGTTTTCCTCAAATATTTCTTAACAGGAATTCAGTTTGCACATATTTTTTTTAAATAAAACAGGTTACCAAAATTCATTTTTAGCACCATTGACTCAGACTTCAAATCCTCTTATAACTAAGGTAAAGCATGGTACTACTGTGGCGATTTTTGTGTGAAATTTTACGAGGACCACTTACTGTCACTTCAGAATCTAGCTACTTTAAATAATAGAAATTTTCGCTTAATCAAAACCATAGTTTCATAGTTTGATATTCTATGGTAAGAAGAGAAGGTTGGAGGTCAAATAAACATATAGTCCTTCTGTCCAAAAAAAGCTTTTCCTTCCTCTAGCTAAACCTGAACTGATTAAGAATTTATGTTACTTGAAATCAACAACTTACACTGTATTCAATAAGAGCAAAGAAGTTCATTTTCAAATTAATGAACCTTTTTTAAACTTATGAAAGAAATTATTGTTGTAAAGCAAGCTTTGATATTACTTTGTCTGAAAACGGTAAGTTTTCTAAAATCGAGGACGTCATTATGTGATGATGTCATGTCCCCGCACGCTTATCTTCCCACAAAGTGTTAAAAAAGTGAAAAATCATCATTTTCTTTTTTTAATCTGGTCATACAAAACAAAGTTTCTAAAAATTAAATGTAAGTGTGCAGATAATAACAGTATGCCGTATTTACGAAACGCGTCAATTATTGCATAAAATGCCAGGTGAAGGTAACTGGTCCTCGACCAGTAGTAAATAAATATTGATTATTCTTATCCTTTTATGACATTACAATGCATCACAGTTGATGATTTACATTCTTAACTTCTATCAATTATCAGTGTTTCAAGGCAACAGAAACATTCTCCACCCCAGAATCAATTATTTATTGACTTCTTTACTTTACAAATAAAGAATAAAGAACTGAATTTATCAGTAAAAATTTTAGATATTTAATAATATATTTGAATGCCCACATCAAAAGCTGTTAATCTACCTTTTCATTACATGTACAAATTACTGGTGTTACCATAGATACCACTTGTGTTTGCTGCCATGGTGATGAAACCTATAAAAGAAAACTTATAAAACAGTACCCGGAGGTAAGCTTCAGCTGGCCCCTAAACAATAATGTATACTTGTTCAGCGAAAATGGACGTCACACTAAACTCCGAAACATGTCAATTTTATACTAAAGAAATTTTTAATGGACTGTAAAGATCTATCCAGAAACTATGTTACATTTAATAGTATTAGCGTACCTAACATTTTACAATGTAGTTTTTTTAACTTTGAAAATTCAAAAGTGAAAAAAAATTGACATTTATAAATTCATCATATAATAATGTATCAATATGGGAAATCAATCAAATAAATTTTAAGAGCAAAAAAGTAGACTTTCAATTGAACTGATATTTACTAATTTGAGCACTATTATAATGTAGAATATCTTAAAACAGACATATTAAAATAAATAATAAAATGCTTCGCTGGGGCGCAGCTTGATACGACCGCAGAGGTCGAACCCTGAACAGTTGGGGCAAGTATGGACACAACATTCAAGCTTGATACAGCTCTGAATTTGGATTGTTATTAAATATTTGACACAGCATAGGTTTCTGACACAGAAAGAATGTGGTCTAAGAACTTGAATTTTTTTAATTTACCTATTATGGTCCAATGTCCAAAATCAAAATACATGGTTAGATTCAGCATATCAAAGAACCCCATATATTCAATTTTTGTTGAAATCAAACAAAGTTTAATTTTGGACCCCAACTTGGACAAACTTGAAAACTGGGCCCATAATCAAAAATCTAAACACATGTTTAGATTCAGCATATCAAAGAACCCCAAGAATTCAATTTTTGCTAAAATCAAACTAAGTTTAATTTTGGACCCTTTGGACCTTAATGTAGACCAATTTAAAAAACGGGACTTAAAATTATAAATCTAAATACACGGTTAGATTTGGAATATCAAAGAACCCCAATAATTCAATTTTTGATGAAATCAAACAAAGTTTAATTTTGGACCCTTTTGACCTCAATATGAACCAATTTGATAGCGGGGCCTACAAATAAAAAATCTAAATACATGGTTAGATTCAGCATATCAAAGAACCTCATATATTCAATTTTTGTTGAAATCAAACAAAGTTTAATTTTGGACCCCAATTTGGACCAACTTGAAAACTGGGCCCATAATCAAAAATCTAAATACATGTTTAGATTCAGTATATCAAAGAACCCCATATATTCAATTTTTGTTGAAATCAAACAAAGTTTAAATACTGGACCCTATCTTGGACCAACTTGAAAACTGGGCCCATAATCAAAAATCTAAACACATGTTTAGATTCAGCATATCAAAGAACCCCAAGAATTCAATTTTTGTTAAAATCAAACTAAGTTTAATTTTGGACCCTTTGGACCTTAATGTAGACCAATTTAAAAAACGGGACCCAAAATTAAAAATCTAAATACACTGTTAGATTCGGCATAACAAATAAATAAATGTGATCAAAGATTTTACAAATCTAATGCGCCATACTGTGCAATTAAAGATTACTTCTTGAAATTTTTCAATATTTGAAATTTGAAAAAAAAATAATGTTTGAAGAATAATTCTTTTTAATTTCTGAAATCTGAAATGAGAAAAAATTGGCCCCCCACAATTTCTTTTTATCCCCCCCCCCCCCCTTTTTCCCCCAAAAAAATTCTTTCCCTCAAGATATGGTCATAATCTCAATTCAAATTTCCAATGGAGTTGGCAACCATAATTCCCCATTTAAATTTACCATAGTGCTAACTTAATCTATTTTATAATAGAATTAATAAAAATATAGTGTCAAATCTTTCACATGGATTTTTTTGTAAAAAAAAAGATGAAAACATTTGCAGATATTTTTACTGGTCTTCCTTTATAAATATGCATTTCTTTAAACATAATTTAAAAGCAGTGTAAGGGAAGTAACCAAAACATTGTATTTGGATTACCTCCCTTACACTGTTTTAGATTATCTTTATTGTTCATTAACCATTACTTTATACATAATTTAAAAGCAGTGTAAGGGAGATAATTTCAATGATGTATTTGATTTATCTCCCTTACACTGCTTTAAATTATGTTTTGTACTAAAGTATTTGTCCATTAACCAGGACAACCTTTTTTTCCCCCTTTTTTGCCCCTAATTCCTAAACGGTTTGAGCCATAACCCCCCAAAGCAAATCCTAACCATCCCTTTGTGGTATGGAAACTTGTAGTATAATTTCAGAGAGATCCATACACCGTTCCACAGTTATTGTCTGGAAACTAGAAAATGCTCATTTTTGGCCCCTTTTTGGCCCCTAATTCCTTAACTGTTGGTACCATAACCCCCAAAATCAATCCCAACCTTCCTTTTGTGGTATTTAACCTTATGGTCAAATTTCAAAAAGATCCATTCACTTAAACTAAAGTTAGAGTGCGAAAACCAATATGTATTCGGACGACGACGCCGGACGACGACGACTACGCCGGACAACGACAACGACGACGACGACGACGCCAACGCCAACGTCATACCAATATACGACCACAAAATTTTTTTGCGGTCGTATAAAAAGTACTTAACATACTTCAAATTCTATGCACAGATAATTTGTGTAGAAACAGCAGGGCCTATGGTCATAAAACTTTCCTCAGTACTGGGAGTACAAAACTTGTGCTTGAAACACCAAATCCAGTATTTTGATTGGCTGATATCTTAATCTGAGCACAATAACCGTACTCAAAAGTTTTATGACCCCAAGGCATGAATAACTTACATCAAGAGGATTAAATGTTCCATCTGTTATATCTATAGCACTTGTACTTCCGTGTAAAAATATCTTTGTGACTAAGGAATAAAGAGCTTGCAGTTGACTGAAAATAAAACATAATTAGTTAACATACATTTTACTGTGACTTGATCATAAGTGTTGCTGTTTACCTGTAGCTACTAACTGAGTTTTAAGTTGACAATACAACTGGGACAATAATAAACTGTTATCACAGAGATATGTCTCGCCCTTTATTATTTTGAAATTAAAATAGCAATACTTTAACATGTTTCATAAGTTATGCAAATATTCAAAGTCAATGAACCATGACTGAGGTACATGGCTGCTAAACAATCTCCATGTAAATGAGATGTGCCAAAGCTAATACAACTGCATACCTAATACCATTGACTTATTATAAGTTGTTCCCTTTAAACAAACCTAAACACAAACACTAACTTGTAAACTATGTAAAAGTTTCAAAGTCAATGAACCATGAAGAGGGGGTGGGGCTATATAATCTCCATGGGAACAATACTTGCAAATGCCAATAAATTTGCATACCAAATATCATTGACTTAACATTAACAGTTCATCTTAAACTGATCTAATCACAAACTAATTCATGTAAACTAAGCAAAAGTTTCTAAGTCGATAGACTATGACTGAGGGGGCGGGGACAAATATTCTCCATGGTAATGAGATGTGCTAATGCTTATACAACTGAATACCAATTAACATTTGCCTACCCTAAATGGTTCCCCTTGAACTGACCTAATCACAAACTAATACATGTTAACTTAGCAAAATTTTCAAAGTCAATAGACCATGACTAAGGGGGTGGAGCCAAATAATCTCCATGGAAATGAGATATTCCAATGCTTATACAACTGCATATTAACTATCATTGACCTACCACTAGTGGTTCCCCATAAACTGACCTAATCACGAACTAATACATGTAAAATAAGCAAAAGTTTCAAAGTCAATAGACCATGACTGAGGGGGCAGGGCCAAATAATCTCCATGGAAATGAGATGTGCCAATTCTAATACAACTGCATACCAAATATGATTGACCTACCACTTGTGGTTCACCATAAACTAGACCTACTCACAAACTAATACATTGTTGTTGACGACACCGCTGCCGCCACCGCCAGAAACAGCATACCTATGTCTCGCTTTTTGACTCCGTTAGTTGCCAGAATAAAGCCCACTGAACCAGGAAGATGGATGGCTGTTTAACGTCCAGAGGCAAATTAAATGCACATGATAATGTGATATGAATATAAACCCTGTTTTGTACTAGACTGGCACCCTGGGTCAGATTTAAAACATGCTAGGGGTTATCTTAAACTTGCAGTGAGGTAAGAGTTTTTTTGCTCCGTGCTGAAGGCCTCACTGTGACTTTTAGATGAAGAACAGCAATAAAAGTGCTGTTCCTCTGCTTTTTGTGTGTTGTTTGCTGTGCATGTACTGATTTTGGGTCATGGATGGATACCCCATATCCTTGTTTTTCTATTAGTTCACAAGGTAACAGTCCTCAGGAAGACATGTCATCATACTGGGACACATTATTCTGAGTCTGAACTGACCAGTCTATGCTCTTACTTCTAAATGCTGGGTGCTTAGGGACGAAGCAGCAAATACCTATTTCCAAGTCTTTGGTTTGACCTGGCCAGGGTTTGAACTCATCTGACACTTGAGACAAGCACGCTACCACAACACCAAGGAGGCAGTGAACCAGTAAGAATCTATTTTGATGAATTTATCAATGAAAGGTCACTAAAGAGGTTATATTTTTTCAAACTCTAAACTGACCATAACTTGTGTGTAAATATTTTATATGTACATTTTGTATTAACCCTTCCTTTTTGTAGTTAACACTTATTCTTATTATTTAAAACCAAATCTATATACATATAGATTCTTCTTTAAACTTATGATTTAAGGCAACCACAACTTCTTCAATTCCTATTACTGCTGTTTCATTACTAAAAGGTACCTTGAAGACTTTTAAACAGAAAGTTTGATACCATAAAACCCACTGTATTTCTTTACATAGTACCTAACATAGACTAGAATATTAACATGTTATATTTGCACCACCAGATGATATAATATATTTCAACTTCAGTGTTCTCCCATAGACATTATAGCATCATGGTAAGCTGACCCTGTCTGAAATGGTTTTCTTATAGATGACTTGCTATATTTTCTAGAAACAAGATGGTATTTCAAAATTCCCAGTTTATCAGGAAGCTATATAAAATTTGTGGGGGAAAACTGTTAAATTAAAGTTTTCTACATTTTGCCAGTGAGCTATACAGTTACCATGGTAATCATGTATTTATCATGTCTTATTGTCCTACCCTTCCTCAAACCTGTTGCCTAAACTTCTACCATTAGTACTAACATATATACCTATTATCACATCTAATTGCAATACACTGTACACAACGAGAGAAACTGTTAATAATTCGTGGTGAATGTAGCACTGATGTAGAACATAAACTATTCTGTATCACAGTTTTATAAATGTTCAATGCAACATTGCTATACAAATATTCCAATGACTTTTTGTCATCTAAGTTTTTCTGAATAACTGTGAGTAAACAGCTGACTAGATTATTTGTTCTTTGTTCTGTTTTTTCATTCTCCATTCCTGTAATAAAATATATTGTTACAAATGTGTGATAATTTATAACATATGTCATTGAATATTCTAAGAATATATTGACTTATTGTACACTGATTTATAAAAGGCAAAATATCCTGACCCATTGAAAAAGATAAGTATTTTTCCTATAAATATCTGTTTTCTGTTGAGAGATCCTTATATAAAGGAGACTGAGTGAAGTTATGAATGGATTTAAAACAAATGCATTATGTAATTCAACAAGCCTTAGCATTTATATGATGTTATATTTAACCTTCATTAAGTATAGCAAGTTTTCTGATTCCATGGATATGAGACATTGGAAAGTTGAATTTTAAGAAGAATTGCAATACTAACAATGCAGCAGTGCCACAATTTTTTGTGTCCATCCACTTCAATTTATCAATGAATATGCATGTGAAGTCATTCATACAACCAATCAATCATGACAGGTTTTGTACATGTAAAAAGAGTTTGTTAACTACTTCATATAAATATCATCATCTATACACTAAGAAAAATATTGTTAAGACAAAAATTCCTAATAAAGAGATTAATGGCAATTTATTTTTATACAGTTTCATCTGCTCAAATATCAGCTCGCCCTATTTGGCTTGCTTGATATTCTTATTGATAAAGCTAGTATCAAATACAAAAATGCCATTATTCTATATGAATATGGTTAAGGCCTTAAGTTAATTTCTTATAAATGTAACCAACAACTGAATACTATACCTGTTGTTGACGTTCCTGATAAAACTTGTAACAATTCTTTTGATACCATAACCAGGGAATTATAACTGATTGTTACTGTTGATAATACAGCATTAATTTCATTATCCATGTCTTCTGAACCTTAAATAGAGGTATAACATCATTGATTATTATACATAAACAGTCTCCAACTTGTATGATATAAGAACTACATTGAGACTCTTAAATTTGAATCTTAGTTACCAGTATTTCAGAATGGCAAATCACAATAGACAGGACAGTTAGATGAAATTTTATAACCATATTAGTTATAACAGAAAAATGTGCTGGGTTTATTTCAAAATGTTCTACTATGACTTTGTACATAAACAGATTTCAAATATGTTGTTTTTCCTTCACAATGTCCTACAATGGCTGTACATAAAAAGTTTTCAATTGAAACTATTATTTTTGATTATTTAGAAATGAAAATTATAACCAAACAGTTGCCATTAACATTGAGTTAACTACAGTTGACTCTCATATCTCGAAACCCGGATCAGAGAAATATTTCCTGATACCTGTAGTTAGACTCAAACTAAACCGGAAGTTTGTCAGACCAAGGGACACAACTCTTGCTAAGCTTGGTTAGGCTAAAATAAATCCCGATGAAATATGGGTAGGGGATCGATATTCTGGTCTCAGATAGATGTATCTGTATGTAAGGTTCTTTCATTATTATAAAATAATTTTATGTTTTCGTCTCTTATTTATTTCTTTGTACAGTTACAATTTTTCCCGTAGTTTTTAGCCGAGAGAGTAATTTCCCATCGATCTTAATGTTATTTAAAGTTGACAAAATTGTTCATTTTCATATACATGGTATACAAGAGATTTTTTAAAAATTTACATTGCTTTTCATTTTCTTTTATTTTGTCTGCAAAAAAAATACAAAAAGATCAAGGATGCCAATTGAGCAGTTTAGAGTTGATCACCAATGGAAGTCTTAATCACTACTTTATATACAGCCAAGCTCATTAGTGTATGTTTACGGTTAATTGTTTTCAAAACATTTTAAATGATTTTTCATAACCTATAACAATGTATCACTAATTATTTATCATGGTGATCAAAGATAATCTAAGATAAACACTAGTGGAAAAAGAATGTCATAAATCAATAAAAGTATTTACAGGTATTTAGCTTAATTTCGTCTCCGAATGACTTTCGATCTGCTCCGAATAACCTTGTCAAGCAACAATCACTTTTTAATTATGAATTTTATAAATTGTGACGTCAAATTTTATGGGAACTTGTGTGATTTTAAGTAATGGCGGACAAATTTGCATACAAGTGTAAATACGTCTATACAGTGGTCAGTGACCGGAAATTTAATTACACATGTATTGTCAGTTTAACTCTTCAATCCATTTAAATTCCCGAGGTCATGTTTTGACATATGTGTATTAGTTCGAGATGAATAATGAATTTTGAATGTTTTTGTTAACCTTTGGACTGTAAATTTAGTTCAAGTCAACTGAAATTTCCGACTCATCCAATTTCAATTCATCAGGAGTTGAAATACATATATTCATATGGAACAAAGTTCGGAACCACGAGAAAACTTCGACTCATTCGAAATTTAGAGTCAACCGAATTCAAGACAACTAGAGTTAACTGTACTTGCAATAAAATGTGCATACCTTTTAATACATTGTTTAGTCCATCTTTTAACCTTTCCAGTACTTTGGGAATGACTGTAGACTCTAAGACGACTGTATGCATTTCTGCAATGGTTTTTAAAGGCTCCAAACATGATTTCCTTAAACAAAATAATCAAACAATTAGTAAAGTACAGACTTTTATAAAAATCATAGTACATACTAGAAGCTAATGCATTCTTGGTAAAATTTTCAAAAGCATACAGTATAATATTGTGATAATTTGTTCATTTGAGATCAAAACAATCACCCATAGCCTTATATATTCTGAATGGTTAAATACAACTTTAGTCTACCCAAACAGTTTTTACTTATAAGAATTTCAGTTTTTAAAAATTGATTATCAGTGTAAGAAGTGCTCATAAAATCATTTAAGTCAGCTTATCACAGTTTTTTTTTTTGTTCTGTTCCATACACATTTTACTTTGAATAAGTCTCTTTACTGTCACTGTACTATGTATCTCACCAGAACTTATTCTATTTGATGAAACATTTATATTATGTAATGTCGAGAGAAAGTTTAGACATTAATTCACGGATTTCAAAGCTTTCCCCTTGATCTTACTGGAACATGAATATGTTACTCATTAACTAAAACTTTTTCTCAGAAATTTGTTATGTCATACATTAACAGTGATAATTCAAAAGTTTTAATATGTCAGTTAGAGGAAAGACATAAATGTGCAATTCTAGTGCAAAAACCTTTGCAGAAAGTAATCAATTCCTATATTTGGTGGTGCTTTTGTAACTCAATTTTTAATTTTCCATGCAGTTTTTTGTGAACCTAGTAAAACTTTCAAACATTTTTTTCTTTTGGCCAATATTGTTCGTCTTTTTATGATTAAGGTTGTCCCTTAGGTACCTTGGAACTTTTTCATGTTATCTTTAAATTTTTCAAATCTTCAATATGCAAATCTGACATTGGTTTTGTCCAAAAAACCCTGATTGAATCCAATGTATATGTAGATCTTGGATGAAGGTCATATCTCATAAAAATCTTTAGTACACTGACCTTAAGTCAGAAGGAAATCCAGTTGAAATTAAACGGATGGACGGACGGACAGACTGATTACTATAGGGCGACCCACCACTAGGCGGGGCCCTAATGAATGTGCCTTATTTAGGATTTTATGCATCTTATATATGTGTTTTTACTTAAATTAGGGTATGGAGCTTCGAGATATTTTATACTTTTAAATTATATACAAATTTTCACAAAACAGTCGATTGTGGTAGGTGCAAATACACACGGATCTTTTTCTTGCATAAGCATGAACTCCGCTGAAAAAATATTCAAAGAAAGATAATAGATTGATCTTTTTAAAGCATTAACTTGCATCTCTGCAAATCCCCAAAGTGGTCAATAATTTCATCCAAAAGAGAAAGTAGAGTCCACCTTTTTATGTTCAAGCGTGTTTGAGTTGACTATTCTGTCTTGAAAATGTATAAAAGAAAAATATTGGATACATCATCTCGGGTGTGTTATCTAGGGTAATAAGTCTTCAACTTGTGAAAATTTTTAGTCTGCTCTTTCATGAAATATTCAATAAGAATTTTTTTAAATATTTTCAAACTTTCGAAAATTCCCCCTGAAAACGGATCAGACAATAGTTTCAAGTTGACCAAATGCATAAGTGTACATTAAATGATGCTCAATAGCTAGTAGATATATTTGTGTTTTAAAATACAACTGACATAGAGGGATGGTAATGATGCTATGTGGATAAATTGATCGGTTTTCAAGCGCTAAATTGACAGCGCGTCATCACTACGATGGCTTCCATTTTTACGATTATAATCAAAGCGATGTAAGCGCTGTAGGCAGTTAACCAAAAACCAAGGCAAACGTACTAAAGTAATTATGAAAACTGTGGCAGTGTTGCTTCAATTTTTTTAAGATTTGAAAGAACAAACATTAAACATTCGTATATTGTACATTTATGTTCATTAAATGAATTGATTATTAAGGCAAATTAATTAATATTTCATCAAGGTTTTCAAAAGCAACTCATATATCAATGTAAATGACCCCCATCTTCACCCCCAAGTGCATGATGTTACTCCATACCAAGTTTGGAATAAAATGACAGGTGATTATAAAACAGTTGGTCAAACATTCTTAGGCTTTACACTGCTTGAAAGATTTATATGTTTTCTTTAAAATGGGCCATAAATGAAAATTATTATAGGCCCAGAAATAATTGAATAAATAATCAAAGTAAATTCAATTAACCTAGACTCATTTTTTGCATCAATAAAATTTTATAATAAACAAGAAATAATTGTAACAGGATGCCATTAGGAAGTCTCCCAAACAAAGCCCCCATATTTCGTCATTCCCATGGTCTCCTGACATTGGGCAAAGTCCAGTTCATATTAGTTTGGTCTAGTAAAGTGATATGCATATGTACATGTGACACCTACGAGACTGACCCTGTATGTCATTCAAATCTTTTTGAAATGATGAACAGGAATAAATATGGTTTAGGTGTGGGTATCTCGACCGTTTACAAGTTCTCAAACAGGAGGGGGTGGGGTGTCCCCATGGACACCCCCTATATTTCATTTGATTTGTTTTATTGTCCCATACATGAATATATATGGTTTAGGGGTGGGGATCTCGACCATTTCAAAGTTTTCAAACAGGAGGGGGTGGGGTGACCCGAGGAACTCTCCATATATATTTCTTTTGATTTGTTATATTGTCCCATACATGAATATATATGGTTAAGGGGTGGGGATCTTGACTGTTTACAAGTTCTCAAACAGGAGGGGGTGGGGTGACCCCAGGGAATCCCCCTATATTTCATTTGATTTGTTATATTGTCCCATACATGAATACATATGGTTTAGGGGTGGGGATCTCGACCATTTCCAAGTTTTCAAACAGGATGGGGTGGGGTGACCCGAGGAACTCCCCATATATTTCATTTGATTTGTTATATTGTCCCATACATGAATATATATGGTTTAGGGGTAGGGATCTTGACTGTTTACAAGTTCTCAAACAGGAGGGGGTGGGGTGTCCCGAGGGACTCCCCCTATGTTTCATTTGATTTGTTTTATTGTCCCATACATGAATGTTTATGGTTCAGGGGTGGGGATCTCAACCATTTCCAAGTTCTCAAACAGGAGGGGAATGGGGTGACCCCAGGGACTCCCCATATATTTCATTTGATTTGTTATATTGTCCCATACATGAATATATATGGTTTAGGGGTGGGGATCTCGACTGTTTACAAGTTCTCAAACAGGAGGGGGTAGGGTGACCCGAGGAACTCTCCATATATTTCATTTGATTTGTTTTATTGTCCCATACATGAATATATATGGTTAAGGGGTGGGGATCGCGACCATTTCCAAGTTCTCAAACAGGAGGGGGTGGGACAACACCGGGGACTCCCCCAAATTATTTTCATTTGATTTCTTTTATTGTCCCTTACAAGTATATATATTGTTTAGGGGTGGGGATCGCGACGGTTTACAAGATAAATGTACATTTTAAAATTGAATGGGGTTGGGATGACCCCCAGGGACTTACCCTATATTGTGGTTGATTTTTTTTATTGTCCTGTTCTCATTACTGAAGACTGCATGTGACTATCACTTACTGTTTTCAAGAAATAGTCATTTGAAAATTTAAAAAAATAAAATCCCATAGGGTTCTATAGTAAACCCCTCCCTTCTTCAGGCCCCTCCAAATACCCCTAAATAGACCCCAATGCACAAACAAAAGATTAATGGCTCCGCTAGACATGTTAGTCTAATATTTTATGAAACCCCAAGTATATCTGACAAACGGTCAAAGTTGTCTTCTTAGACGGTTTGAGTTGATTCGGTCCGACTTGTCTCGGGGACGAGTTGTCCACATTACTTAAAACATCCCATCGACGTCGATTTCCGCGTCTGTTCCATGACCTCGTTTCATTCATAAAATAACAACCACCTTATTTGGCAAGATAAGTTAAAAATTACCGCCCACTTATATAACTTTATTTCCTTTATCATAGAGATTTGTTGTACATGAACAATATTCCTGCGCATTTTGCCATTTGGGAAATATAAACGACTTGTAATTACCGATTTTCGGCGATGAAATATTTCATACAATTGTTCTTTGACATCGTAGCCAAAAGCACAGGGGATAATAAACTACGTACGGAATTCTATTGAGCACTACTTCCTATGTGCAACTTCAACAGTTTTGGGTAGTTCGACGATCATTTAAGGTTTTTCTGGTCATATTTTTTGTATTCCAGAAATAAAAGTATTTAAAAAAATGTCCAATTAGTTATAAATAACATAATAGCCAGCTAGATAATAACAATGGCCCGTATTTCAGCATTTATTGATTAGAACACAAATCTAGGGTGCTCGCATAAGGCAGCTTAACTGCCTAAAAATAAGGTGGTGTAATAGGGAGATAATTTTGACGAAGTAGAATCCTGACTGAAGTTACAAAGCTTGTTTTGCATTTGAAATTCAGTTGTCTTTTAGGGTTAAATTGTGTTATTACATTTACCCTACATCCTTGTTTATTCAGATTTGAAGTATGATGAATCATAGTTATTCTAACAAAGAAAAATACTGTCTCTTGCTATGCTTTGAGCTTGAATTCTTTCCAAATACAGTGTATTCGTTTATATTTGTAGGTACCAGTTTTCATGTATTAAGAAAAAAATGCCATTTTCTAGGATACTTGCTTTCCTAGTTTTTTCAAATTTTGCATACAAGTGGTGGCAGGAGAGGGTGTCATCCCAAATTCCCCAAAAAATAAAGCATTCATTCCCGGAAACCAAAAAATGAATCTACAATTCCCGAATCCTGATAATGTAAAATCCAAAATTCCTGCCGAAATAAAGGCCCAATCCAGAATTCCCACAAAAACAAAAGCCTAATCCTGACATTCCAAAAAGGTTCTTCCTCCCCTCATACAAGATTAAAGGAAATTGTAGACTTCTTTGATTAATTAAAGTTCGTATTGGTTCTTCGCAAATAATAATAATGATTTCACAGTAACAATACAACAGTATAAAACTGACTTACCTAACATCCTTGTCTTCATCATTAAAAGTTTTATCTAGAATTAACTCTGTATACACCTGTGTATCTTCTCCGCTAACTTTTAACATCTCTTTAACACCTGAGATCCCAGTCATTCTCAAATGAGAACTTGAATCTATTAATGCTGACTTTATTATGGTTGATAACTCAGGTATGTAGGTCAGAAAGACTTTGTGACCTGTATTTAAAACACAAATACAACACAAATCAGGTCAACAAAACTTTAATTTTGTGAATTCTTGTTTTTATTTATTCATTTTATTTATATTCACATATTTCCTTTACGTTAATTTTTTTGACTAGTACAAAAATGTCCTTGATATTTGAAAAGAAGAAAATTCGGTAATCATCTGTTTATTGTTATTTACCTAGGCAACGTCGAGTAGTGTGATATGAAATTATCACAAAATTCAAATGAAAATTTGAGAAAATAGCAATAATATAAAAACACAGTTGCCAGTCGCAATATAACGATTTTTGTTTTGAGCGAGTCCAAAAAGGCTTCAAATTTCAAACATAACAGGGATGATGAGTCTTGGCCAAGCATATTTGAACTCATACAAGACATGACATGCAATTTTACAAAGAGCAGCGCAAAGTGATACAGAGAAAAGGATCATTTATTGTATCAAGGTAAACAGTATTTTATCTACAACAGTTTATAGTTCAATCTCTTCAAAATCATCTTTCACAAAAAATGTTTTTTGAAAAACTTTCTGACATGAATTACATTCAAAACTGTAACTTACACTGCCCTTGACTGTAGCCGCCGACAACTCTAACAAATCGACTGATCATTTCTAGCACTAGCTTTCTCTGTGAATTCTGTAAATGCATTTTATAATATAAAAAAATCAGACTTGTTAAAGTAATTCTAAAATATGAATAGTGTTATTAGTAAGATTTAATATCAAAGAAAGCAAAAATCAATTCTTAGTCTTAAAACTAGATTAGAACTGTTAACTATGTGAATCATCATCAATTAGTTTTAAACCAAAATTATTTTTGATTTGGTCTGACACAATTTCAATAATTTACCAGCCTACCAGTAGTGGCCTAACTGAAAGCAAAAAAGATCATGGTACTTCAGGTTAACAAATATGTAAAAATTTCAGTTTAAAGAAGAGACCAAGAGATAATTCCAACATATTTAGTGAATGTTACATAGTCTTTAGAGAAGTGACGTCAGTCAAGATAAAATTGAGAATGGAAATGGGGAATCTGTCAAAGAGACAACAACCCGACCATAGAGCAGACAACAGCCGAAGGCCACCAATGGGTCTTCAATGCAGCAAGAAACTCCCGCACCCGAAGGCGTCCTTCAGCTGGCCCATAAACAAATATGTATACTAGTTCAGTGATAATGAACTTCATACTAAACTCCAAATTATACACAGGAAACTAAAATTAAAAATGATACAAGACTAACAAAGGCCAGAGGCTCCTGACTTGGGACAGGCGCAAAAATGCGGCGGGGTTAAACATGTTTTTTGAGATCTCAACCCTCCCCCTATACATCTAGCCAATGTAGAAAAAACAAACGCACAACAGTACGTACAGTAAAACTCAGTATAAGAGAAGTCCGAGTCCGATGTCAGAATAGGAAACAAAAGAAAATAAACAAAATGACAATAATACATAAATAACAACAGACTACTAGCAGTTACTGACATGCCAGCTCCAGACCTCAATTAAACTGATTAAAAGATTATGTCTTCATCATATGAATATCAGGCACAATCCCTCCTGTTAGGGTTTAGTATTATACCGTCATAAAATATATGAGAAGAACATAACCCGTGTCATGCCAACAACTGGTTTTAGAAAAAATGTGTTTAATTCCAATGCAAAGACCCTATAAGTGAATTAATATTAAAGCCAAAATATGCAATCTTTAATGACCTGACAACAGCATCATAACTATATCCCTTCTTAATAAGTCTGTTTAAAGGTTTTGTTAAAAGATTGGATGTGAAATACCCGAACGTATAAGATATCTGCATGTTGAGTTATATTTACGAATGATGTCCTTATACCGATGATAAAATTTAGTAAATGTTTTGACTAGTTTATGATATCGAAAACCCTGGTGTAATAATTTTTCAGTAATACATAAATTTCTCTCGCTAAAATCAAATACGTTGTTACATACACGAGTGAATCGTACAAGTTGAGATATATAAACACCATAAGATGGTGACAAGGGAACGTCACCATCTAAAAATGGATAATTAACGATAGGAAATGAAAAATCATCTCTTTTATCATAAATTCAAGATGCATGTTTTTGTCATGGAAGACAATTGTATATGAAATAGAATAGACATCCATGAATAAACTGTCATGCTACATTTCAATAATACATACTCTTTAATCTTATTTAATCTTCAAGTTCTATTATAAAATTGAAACATACAAAGTAAACATAATTTTAATATTCATGATATTCAAAAGGTTTTGCAGTCAAAAGGTCAGAGGAGAAAATGGGGATAGATTTTTTTTGTAAGGGAATTTTTAAAATCAACATTAAATTTGATAACGAAATGAAGTCAACAAATTAAGAGCTGGGAGTCAAATAATTTTTAGTACATTTGATAGATTGCTTTATCAACTATTAATAACTGAGATAGTGTGAAAAGCAGGCAGAACAACATTTGGAAAACCATGTATACTTACAACAGATGATTTATTATAGAGACCAATCAGATTAGGTATAACATCTTGTAAGACTTGACAACAGGCTGAATCTGATCCCTCCCCACAGGATACCAGCAGACGACAAACTGGTACCAGTAATCTGTTGTCCTCTCCTGTCATATATCTTTTGCAATCTAAAAACATTAAATCACTTGAAAATAAATATTCAAATCAAGGTTATCACCCTTATTTATGCTTACTTGTTCAGGAAATTGCTAAAAAATCAGACAATCACTTTTTTTAACACTTATGTAAGAAAAAGTTTTTCAGAAAACATAAGTTTTATCCACACTATAATATTATTCAAAAGGAAGTTCATTCAAGATGTGACTCAAAACACTCACAGTCAACAATAAAATACAGTGGCGTAGCAGGGCCATTTTTAAGTGTACAACCAAACCTCGGCTAGGAGTCTGAAGGCCCCCAGCAGCCCCAGGGAAGAGGACCTCTGGGTAGGGGGCGAAAACCTTGGAAGCTAACCCGTTATCGTGAAAAAGATACCATTTCTGTCATTCAAAATTTATTAATAGCAACATACTTGGTCGGTTGAGAACAAAACTTTACTACATAAGAGATGATTTCAGCTTCTCAGTTGTGAACATTTCATTTCTATGTAGCAACATTCCAGTAGAACCTGCATGTGGAGTATATATCTCCCAGTTGATACGATATTTCAGAACTTGCATTTCCCATCATGATTTCCTTAAATGAGGTTGCTACTTACAAGGAAGCTAATAAACCAAGAGTTCCAAGTGGTGAAGTTGAAAGCATCCCTTCGAAAATTTTAAGATCGCTATCACGAGTTGGTTGACTGTTTCACAGATGACATCGGATATGTTCCATTGTAGTAACACAATTCCGTCCTCTCTTCCTCAAATTTGACCTACAGATTTAGACTTATCAACTGGTTTTTACTTACGTGAGCAACACGATGGGTGCCACATGTGGAACAGGATCTGCTTTCTCTTCTGGAGCACCTGAGATCACCCCACGGTTTTAGGTGGGGTTCGTTTTGCCTAGTCTTTAGATTTCTATGTTGTCTTTTATGTACATGCACTGTTTTTTTTACTTTTTGTCGTTTTTTGTCTTTTGAAATGGCATTGTCAGTTTGTTTTCAACTGATGAGTTTGAATATCCCTTTGGTATCTTTCGCCCTCTATTTTAGAGTTTGATTTGGGTTTTTTCATGTTGATTTGGAGTCTAATGGTCCTTTGTTTCAGAGAAAACTGTCCAAACCAGTTACTTTAGAATGTGTTTAAAAGGAGATGTGCGGTAAACCAATCAATCGACAAAAAAATCAAAACTTTATAAAAAAAGTGAAAAATGCAAGTCTGTTGTTCTATTAATTTTTTTAACTTTATATAATTTTCACACCTTTTTAGGGGAAAATTTCGTAAATGGACACATGAAATAATTAATTTTAATAGATGGTCAGGTGTAACATAAAAATGCAAGCCACACATATTGTATCTAAGCAGATACTAAATTGCTTTAACCAATAGTAATCTGAGTAGAATATTCACACTTCAGTAGATTCAAAGTTTGACAGAAAATGAACAAATATATAATATGATACCATTTGATTAAAAAGTAAATTTCGTCACTTTCATCTTCAATTACGAGTCATCAAAGAAAGCATTACAATTGATCGTATGCTTTAAACAGTTCCTTAATTTATTTGGACCAAAATATTTTTCCCTCCAAAATTCATGTGCACTCCCGTGCGTTTTGACATAAAAGCAGCTATGCGCCTGAAATATTTCCACTTTGTTCTCAACAATAAAATGAATGTGATTTACATACCTTGTAAAATTTCAGAGATATAATTATAAACTGGACCATCTGGACCTGCCAAAAGGCTCTGTAATATAAACATTAAATCTCAGCTATATTTTGCCGTGTAACTTTTAAGATATTTTTTTTCCATTTCTAATAAACTTATCAAAGATACCAAGGTAATAATTTGTTATGTCAGACCAAGTACATCTACAAAAACAATCTGACATGAAGAAAGTTCAAAAGGATTATTCAATAAAAAATGAGTGATAATACTTAACAAAAAAGAAACAATTTTGATCTTTTATTGATGTGATCTATAGATTAATAAAAATGTTCCTCTTAGGACCAAACAGTTTTATATCACAGATCTATCTGACAGGTATGTAGAATTTCTAACTTGCTAAAATGACAGTTTAATTACTCACACCATCCAATGCCCAATATCAATAAACAATCAAAATGTTAACAGAATGATGCATTTTTCAATCTATATTTACATACAAAAAATATCAATGTATAGTTACTAAAATTCACAATGGGTTCTGCAGAACCATTTTATATGTCTGAAATTGTTGCTGTCCGAGTAAAGAGTGTAATGTTGACTCCCCAAAACTATGTCCATTTATAAACAAATCTATGAAAATAAAAAAACAACAAAAAATTTTCTTCTGATACTATGTCGTAATTATGAAGTAGCTTCTGTCTATGTTTCATTATTCCATGAAGGTTTGACATAGTTATTGATTTAAAAAACTCTTTCCCCAAACTATGTATTTATGTCAATTGAAAAAAACGTTGTCCATTTATCAGTTGGAAAAATGAGAAGAAACAAGAATGTGTCCATATTACACGGATGCCCCACTTGCACTATAATCTTCTATGTTCAGTGGACCGTAAAATTGGGGTCAAAACTCTAATTTGGCATTAAATTTAGAAAGATCATATCATAGGGAACATGTGTACTAAGTTTCAAGTTGATTGGACTCCAACTTCATCAAAAACTATCTTGACCAAAAACTTTAACCTGAAGCGGGACGGATGGACGAACGAACGGAAAGATGGACGGACGAATGAACGGACACACAGACCGAAAAACATAATGCCCCTCTATTATCGTAGGTGGGGCATAAAAAAGATCAAAACCTTACTCCAGATGCTATCTCTTGATCATTAAGAAACTTTGGTTCAAGTTTCATAAAATTCTATGAAGGTTGAAAAAAAATCTATGTCTTAACCACCTACATTCTATACTGTAACATAATGTTAAATGCAAAATGAAATATTAATCCATTTACCAGTAAAATACAGAAAGATCAAAAAGATCAAAAACAAAATAATTTGCTCTTGATATTGTCTTTTTTTATCATGAAAATGCTTCTATCCAAGTTCAATAAAACACCATTAAGGTTTGACAAAGTTATTGTTGTCTAAAAAAAACTTCAACCACAGACTGAACTTGACTATTGATGATGCCCACTAAAGAATGTAGGGTCGCTATGTATTGCTTCATCCACTTTCTTTTCAGGCGTGACAAAAATGATCAAATCTAATTGTTATAGATATTCTTTTTGACAAACCTTGGAAAGTGTCCGAAACATCCAATTGAGGGCCTCTAAAGCCGCCTGTTCTATTGCTTGGTTACCTGAGCAAAATATCTACAATACAAACCTTAGACAGTGTCAGGACAATCCCACGGAGGGCCTCTAATGCTGCCTGTTCTATTGCTTGGTTACCTGAGCTAAATATCTACAATACAAACCTTAGAAAGTGTCTGGACAATCCCACGGAGGGCCTCTAATGCTGCCTGTTCTATTGCTTGGTTACCTGAGCTAAATATCTACAATACAAACCTTAGAAAGTGTCAGGACAATCCCACGGAGGGCCTCTAATGCTGCCTGTTCTATTGCTTGGTTACCTGAGCTAAATATCTACAATACAAACCTTAGAAAGTGTCAGGACAATCCCACGGAGGGCCTCTAATGCTGCCTGTTCTATTGCTTGGTTACCTGAGCTAAACATCTACAATACAAAAGAAATGCTAGTTTTGACAGAAACATGATACAGTTATGATGTAATCTGATATCATACCTGTACTCTTCCTTCTTGAAATGTACGCAATTGTCTTTGTCAAGATATGAAGAAATGTAAATATAACAAAAGAATCTGTGTCCATAGGACTGTTGAAACTCTGTCCCACTTGCACTATCACATTTCCATGTTGAGTGAAACATGAAATCTTGGTCAAAACCCTAATTTGGCATATACGTTAAACAGTTAACTTAGTAATGAACATGTGAACTAAAGTTCAAGTTAATTTGACCATAAACTGTGAAATATGAAATCTGAGTAAAAACACATTATCTTTTAAACAGTTCACTTCATAATGAACATGTGTACTAAATTTCATGTTGATGTAAATTAACGTAAATTAATCTCATACAGGAAGAAGAGACACATGGACACAGAGATGTGAAAACATAATCATGATAATATCCCTATACTATTGTTGGCCAGATATAAAAATGAAAATAGGATGAAAAAGCTTACAATTTCAGGATTTGTACTAATTTGTTACTTCAAAAAGTAAATACATGGATTCAAGAGTTTATTTTCTATATATATTTCACAAACAGTCCAAGGGAGATCTTTGTCATATTCTAACTGCTTTATATATTGTGGCAAGTAATACAAAAGTGGCAACACCCAACCAATGCCTCATCAGAAACATTCCAGCCAAATTTGATTTTAACTGGTTGATAACTTCAGCATTAGAAGAATTTATTTTAATGAAAAAGACAAAGAAGGAATTCTGTATGTATGTGCCTGTCCCAAGTCAGGAGCCTGTAATTCAGTGGTTGTCGTTTGTTTATGTGTTACATATTTGTTTTTTGTTTATTTTTTGTACATTAATTAGGCCGTTAGTTTTCTCGTTTGAATTGTTTTACATTGTCATTTCGGGGCCTTTTATAGCTGACTGTGCGGTATGGGCTTTGCTCATTGTTGAAGGCCGTACAGTGGCCTATAGTTTTTAATTTCTGTGTCATTTGGTCTCTTGTGGAGAGTTGTCTCTTTGGCAATCATACAACATCTTCTTTTTTATATAAAGAACCGTAATCTGTTTTCATAACTACAGTAATAATATTTCTCATAGAACTTACCTCACTTTTGATACAGTTATATAAAGATGATTGAAACTCTTTTAGTGGTTTTATTCCATACAACTCAACACATTCAATCTAAATAAAACAAGAGAAATCAAAATATCAATTCACTTTCCAAATTGAAATTCTTTGGGAAAATACAAAAAAAAAAATCACCAACATGTTTATAAGTTATAATACGGTAGACAATGTAGAAACATTAAATTTGTTGTAACCAGTCAAATACATAACAGATGTTATTTTTTTTTTCTTTATTACTAGTGATCTTTTCCATAGCCCTTAAATATATGCATGGACTATATGGTTTTGCTTTTTCAGACTTTTAAGTACGGTTTTACAATAAATCTGGTTGGAGATGTTTTAACTTATGTCATCACAAAAGACCCTACTATAACATCCATTATCGGTGTTCCCACTGTCTGTATCACTCTGCTCAGCTCTTCATAAAATTGCTTATCACGGCTTTATGACAACAAATAAGTTAACCCTGCCTGAATAAGTTTGACCCGGAAATATCACCGTAGTCATAATGAGTGAACCGACATTGACAAGTTTGACCCAAAAAACTAAAGAACTGGTTTTCTTTTTCTAATTCATGAAAGAAAGAAATAATGCATTACTATAGCTTGAAAAAATGTATAAAATAAAAATAAAAATATAAATTTTTTTCTCATCAAACATATAATTGAATACGGCCGTTACAAAAGCTAATTGCTATGTATAATAAAGAAATAGTATTGCACAAATCCCAATTAACAATATGTTAAAAAAAATCATCTTAAGCTAAGATGATACATGAAGCATTCCAAGATATACAGTGATATCAATATTATAAATATGAGAAATTTGTAAGCTGCAGGATCTAAAATGATATTCATACCAAAGTCTGTAAGCTATCTAACTTAGCACTCTGTACATCAGATGTTAGTTTCTCTAACAGTAAAGGGTAGGTATATCCAGCAAACTTTTCTGTAGCACTAAGACATCCACGTAAACCTTTGATAAGGTCATCTCTAGTTATCTTATAGTTATCATTTGGTGGCTGTAATGACAAAGAATAATAAAAGTATTGATTAGATATAAGAAGATGTGGTATGAGTGCCAATGAGACAACTCTCCATCCAGGTCACAATTTGTAAAAGTAAACCATTATAGGTCAAAGTACGGCCTTCAACATGGAGCCTTGGCTCACAACGAACAGCAAGCTTTAAAGGGCTTGTCTTCTTTCCTTATAACTCTAACTTCTTTTTCCTGTTTAAATTGACAAGCGTGTGCATGTTAACAAAAGCTTACAAGAGCCTATTCTTCCTATTTTGCTTTTAAAACCTCTTAGTAGCAAATTGTTTGTTTATACCATTGTTACTTCAGTGAAAAATGTACATACTTCTAAAAGATGTGCACTTTTTCTACGACACGAGTCAAGCTCCTTACAACATGTACAAGAAACCTAAATATTGTGATGTGTGATTTGTGGTTCTTTCTTCATGGTAAAAGTGAACAAAATCATTTGGTTGTCATATTACACGAATATAATAAAAATTCTAGTTTAAATACAGAGAAAAGCATTTCTGTCATAACATGTAATATTTTTAGAATAATACAATTTTGTTTAAGTATCTAATATTAAGTGTCAAATTGGAAGTTATTTTCATAACCTAATCCTATAATTTGCTAAACTTCATTTCTTTACATTTTTAGTACTCAATTGTATTCACATATATAATTTTGTTCTCAACTGGTCCCCGGCTTAAATACAAATTTTGGGTCATTCGTTCTTGCTCGGTGTAGAGATGGCCATGGGGTCGGCGCTGTGTGGTAAAGGCGGATCCGGGACAATTATGACGTCACATACAAGATGCCATTTTTTTGTACTTCAGGGGTTCTAATTTTGTATACTTTGTCCTGATGACGCCGATCTAATCGGCGAAACATGTCGACAATAAAAGATGCAGTTTACTTAAGTGTTGTTGTCAATGTAGCGGTATTTGATTTTTTATCTGACAATCCTGCATACCATCTGGTATCCACTTCAGGGAACTCTACCAGCACAAAACATAGGATGCGTTGGTTCAGCAGCTCTTTATTTATCTTGTAATTAAAGTAAAATATCCTTTCATTTTCTATTTTCTATTGTAAGAAATGCTTAGATCTTTAAAATTTCAATTAAAAAAACTCCTGATAGACAAACCAACAGCACACTTACATAGGTAAAAAATAAATATACTTATTTACAGGTATAATGATTGACCAATATCAAGTATAAGTCCATCAGCAAGGTTAGTTGAATGAATTTAGTGTGAAATCAGGTACATATAATGTTATACATGAAATAGTATATTATATAACAGTCAGGGGACTTACTTAAATGAGTGATTTTCTAAATCACTGATTCAAGTAACATTATGTCCATAAAGGTTTGAAGTAAGAGTTGTCTTTCTTTAATAATCACCTATTTAAGTAGTACAAATTAATCACTAGACTAAGTGATTTAATTTTATTGTAGCTTTAAATATAGAATACTAATGATCCAGGGACTTATTATGTTGCTAAAATTATCAGAACTAACATCTGTGTTGATAGGATGACCGGGTCATGTCAGGTGATGACCTTGTACTAAATCTAGGATAATGACATAAAAATCACTTGTTTAAGTATCATACCTCAATTTCCTTCCAAAAAATCACTTCTTTAAGTATCATTATTTTAGTAACCCCCACTAATTTCAACACCCCCGAACAGTGATATTTTGATCGTGAACAGTAGAATTTTATTACATAATCTATAAGATGAAACCTTGAATTTTACAGGAAAAATACTCCCACTGCTGGGAAAAATCTGTTAAGAAAGTATCAGTTCATTATGTTAAGCCATTTTCATAGCATTTTTTCAACTAAAATAGAATTTGCACCTAAATGATTGCATCAAAGGCATAAACCTTGTTGCTTAAAAGAAGCAAAAAGTTCATTTTTTTTCAATTTTACTAATGAAAAGATATTATCTAAACCTATGTGTTTAAAATTTTGGTAAAACTACAAAATCACAATTTGTGACACAACTTCGAATTTGCTACTTAAATAAGTGATTTAAAAATCACTTATTTCAATAAGTCCCCTGACTGTATAAATATTCCATATCTCAGCCAATAATTACAAAATTTAAATACATACTGGTGTAAAATCAATTGGAAAGTAACAGGATGTAACTTCAAACATTTCCTCCACAAATACACCTGAAATCAGAATCCATGAACAAAGAAGTTTCATTATTATCTTCACAGAATATGTGCAAAATCAGAATCAATAAAAAGCATCTTATCCATATTACTATCCTGCATTTGAAACCTCTCTGGGTAACTTATGGTGGCAACATTTGAAACCTCTCTGGGTAACTTATGGTGGCAACATTTGAAACCTCTCTGGGTAACTTATGGTGGCAACATTTGAAACCTCTCTGGGTAACTTATGGTGGCAACATTTTGAAATTTGATTGGTTTCCTGTGTTGTTTCTTTTGTGATCAGTGAATTCCCTCTAAGAGGGCAATAATGCATTTTTTTAGACAACAGAAAATAAATGAAATAATAATTACCAAAAACAATCAACTGAAAAAAATTTTTTTATTCTTTTGGAATCTTTTTTTCTCTGTCCTAATGTCTTGTCAAGATTTCACAAGTTTTCATGTTATGTTTACAAGCTGTGATGAGCTAATTATTTTTCTGTAGATAGTGTTTTAAACAATAGAAACAAAAGATAGAATTAACTCATAGTTTTTTTAATGGTATTCTAAAAATTAATTATAAGAATTAAATGATTGTATTCTGTTATTTCATAGTTTGTGAAAGCATTGTGAGCACATTTTAGAATGGAGGGCTTTCACACTTCATACATAATGTGCTTCAGTCAACATTTTCACATCCAAATATAATACAAAATAAAGCCTTCAATTCTTAAGTAATTTATTGTAATTTTAGATTTAAACAAAGGCAGGTTTATGATCCAGTATTCTCCTCCTCACCCTTGGCAGATTGAGAAAGAATTTCTAAACCATGAAGTAATGATTTCCCTTGGTCCCATGGCCAGTTGTAACTGGCTGCATCAAATCAAAAAGCACCTTGCAGTGATCATGTGTAAAAATAGAAAATGTAAATAAACAATTGAGAAGTGCAAACTGTGTCAAGAGTCTTTATCACCAAAGCATAAGAAAATACTTAGCGACACTTTTAAAGTATAAATCAACTTATTGAGAACTTGGGTATGTGCCCTTGCCAACAATGAAAGGTCACCATATATCGGCAGTTTCTGCATCACAAAAATGCACTAGATGTAGCCATATTTTACACCTCCAATCTAAAGATACTACAAGTGCTCTCATTGGTAAAGATTGATGTAGCAGTAGTGGGCATGACTTCTATCTGTCTCCAGATGGCACAGCACTATATTTAACAAGAGTGCACACGTTGAAATGTCTCCCCTGCTTTACTGATAATTGATTTTATGTTGAAAGTCTTAAAGATAAAGGTTTTACTAAAAACATCAAAGAAACTTAACATTTTTAAAGATCAATGACAATGAGGTCTAGGTCAGATAAATCCTGTCTGACAGAGATATACACTTTACAATTTTTTTATTCACCAAATATAATTGACCTATTGCTTATGGTAACTGAAATACAGACCAAAACACAAAAACATAACATTGACCAATAAACCATGAAGATGAGATCAAGGTCAGATTATACCTGCCAGACAGACATGTGCACCTAACAATTATTCCATTCACCAAATACAGTTGACATATTGCAAAATAGTACTTGAAAAACAGACCTAACCATAAAAACTTAACACTGACCAATGAACCACAAATGAACCATGAAAATGAGGTCAAGGTCAGATGATACCTGCCAGACATACATGTACACCTTACAATCATTCAATATACCAAATATAGTTGACCTAATGCTTATAGTACTTGAAAAACAGACCAAAACACAAAAACTTAACATTGACCAATGGACCATGAAAATGAGGTCAAGGTCAGATGGAACCTACCAGACTGACATGTACCCATTACAGTCATTCCATACACCACATATAGTTGACCTACTGCTTGTAATATTTGAGAAACAGACCTAATCACATATCTTTAACCTTGATCACTGATCGATGACATGAGATTGAGGTCAGGTGACCCCTGTCTGACGGACATGAATATGTTGCAAGGAACCCATATACTGTGGATTCATTATTATTCGTGGGATATCAATTTTCGTGGATTTTGTGGATAAAGGGGAACCACGAATTCAAATGTTCAACGAAATACAATTGTTCTATAGGCATGTATGCAGACTTTGGCAAAACCACGAAATTTAATGTCCACAAAATGCAATGTTTACTGAATCCACGAAAATTGATACCCATGAAAATAAATGAATCCACAGTACCAAAGATACCGGTAGTTATCCTATTACTCATAATAAGTGAGAAATTCTCATGACAAATAAATGGAGAATGTGTCCCCATGGACACAGATGATGCCCCCGCTTGCATACAACATTATACAGGGACATAACTCAAGAACGATAAAAGTGACGCTACCCAAATTTGTACTTGATCTGAGTTTTAAGGTAATAAGTACTGTGAATAAGTTTCATAACAATTGGTTGAGGCAAACTTAAGTTACAGAACGGAAACTAAAATTTTTGCAATTTTTCGATTTATAAAGGGGCATAACTCGATAATGATTAAAGTAACGCCACCAAAATTCAAACTTGATCTGTGTTTTATGGTAATTATCATTGTGTATATGTTTCATAAAATTTGGTTGAGGCAAACTTAAGTTAGAGAACAGAAACTAAAAATTTTGCAATTTTTCCATTTATGAAGGGGCATTACTCTAGAACGGTTAGAGCGACGCCACCAAAATTCAATCTTGATCTGTATTTTTGTGGTAATAAGCATTGTGTATAAGTTTCACAACATTTGGTTGAGGCAAACTTAAGTTAGAGAACGGAAACTAAAATTTTTGTAATTTTTCCATTTATAAAGGGGCATAACTCTAGAACGGTTAGAGTGATGCCACCAAAATTCAAACTTGATCTGTATTTGGTGGTAATAAGCATTGTGTATAAGTTTCATAACAATTGGTAGAGGCAAACTTAAGTTAGAGAACGGAAACTAAAATTTTGCAATTTTTCCATTTATAAAGGGCATAACTCTAGAACGATTAAAGTGACACCACCAAAATTCAAACTTGATCTGTGTTTTGTGGTAATTAGCATTGTGTATAAGTTTCATAACATTTGGTTGAGGCAAACTTAAGTTAGAGAACGAAAACCAATTTTGGGACGTACAGACGGACAAGGGTAAAACTTAATGCCCCCTCCGCTACGGCGGGGGCATAAAAACTTAAAATTTGTTTCAAACAGTCGATGAACCATGAAAATGAGACCAAGTACATTGGACATATGACAGACAGTAACTTCGTAACATAAGGTATCTGCATACAAGATTTGAAGCATACATATCTTCTACCTTTTGAAATATAAAGCTTTATACAAAAAGTTTACGCCGCCGCCAGATATTTATGTCTCACAAACTACAACTTTCGTCACACCCGAGACAAAAAAGTCTGTCTTAATCTGCCAAGGATGGAGAGGAGGGTACCAAATATTAACCCTTGCTTAGCAAGGATGGGTTTATACAGGACTATTTTCATAATCGTACTTTTATTGGAAAAAGTTGGAAAATCATTGCTTATACCTAAATCACTTAATTTGGCAGGTTTGGTGATCTAAGTGAGTATTACAAAATGTACCATTTAGAACACTATTTCATATCAGTAAGTGATATGATTCAGGTCTTAGGAATGTTTATATTCACTGCACTGAGTAAGAATATAATACACACAAAATAATAAAAGACAAACCTAATGAGAAATTAAGAATAATAGTTCTTGCGCACTGAAAACAGGTCATTAAATTTCTTGGATCTTTTTCTGTGTCCATTACTTGTATAAATCCTAACACAAAGTCCGCTTCCATCTTTTTCAGTTCTGCAAAAAACATTAAAATGTGTCTTTAAAAAAATACACCAGAAGAGTAGGAAATTCACTTTCCATTTTCAAGTAACAGCAAAAAGTATGTAGAAAGTACATGGTTCAACTTAATATTATCCCTTGTATTGATTTCACTAGGTATGATCCTAATGGTAGTTTCTATATAACAGGCTATGTAGCAATAGTCTACTTGCATTCCTTTTTTTATTTTAAATCAACAACCAGTTAAACTTTATTCTTGTTAACCCAGTATTGAACTACAGTCTGAACATACTGATGAAATTCCAACTCTGTGCAATACATATCATATTATTTTCAATAAAGGTTTCCATATACCATTATGAAAATAGTGGTAATATATTAAAAATTAAACACAGTTCATTTCTTAAGGATGTTCGCTACTCTGTTTCAAAATAACAAGCTTTTTAAAAGACTGTTATAAATTGACAGTTTATAAATGAAGGAACTAAAAAAGCAGAAAAAAATGAAGGGTGCGTGTGCTTGTTTTCGAGATATAAGCCATTGAAAATTTGGCAGGAAATGATTCTCTACATTTTTCATACATTTAACATTGACACCTTTTTTCTTTCAAAAACAATGAAAAAATAACAAGGATTCTATAATATTTTTAAATATGGCTTTTTAAAACTATATGTAATAAAATTATGAAAAGAAAAGTAGGGATTAGTGGGCAAAATTTTTAATGATACTACATGGATAAAACCAGAGGATTCCGAATATCTGGCAAATAATCTAAAACAAAAGGAGCAAATATCCTTTATGCAGTTGACTCGTTATCTTGAAGTAAGTCGGGCCAGAGAAATATTTCGAGATACCGGTAGTTCAACTCAAACGATACCAGAAGTTTGACAAACCAAGGGATACAACTCTTGCTTAGCTTGGTAAGCCTAAATCAATTCAGATGAAAATAGGTAGGGAATCAATATTCTGGTCTAAGATCAATGTATCAGTATTAAACAGTCTTTTACTATTAGAATAAAATTGTATTGTTTTGTCTCTTAGTTATTTCTTTGTACAGTAACAGGTTTTCCAGTCTTTTTTAGTCAAGTGAAAAATTTCCAATAGATCTTAGAATGATTTTTAAGTTGACAAATGGTTCATTTTCGTATACAAGAGATTTGAGAATATTTAATTTCTTTTCATTTTCTTTTATTTCAATCTTTTTGGACATGAGAAAATACAACTCTGATTGAGTAGTTTTGATCACTCAATCTCACTTTATGCACAACCAAGTTCATTTATGTATGATTACCGTTAATAGATTTTAAAACATTTTAACTAATTTTTCATAATCTATAACAATGTATCCCTAATTATTTATTATGGTGATCAATCAAATCTTAGGTAAACACTTATTGGAAAAGAATGTCATACATCAGTACAGTAGGCAATTACAGGAAATTTAATTACAGGTGAATTGTCAGATTAACTCGTCAATCCATTTAAATCCTCAAGGTCATGTTTAGATATGTGTATTAGTTTGAGACAAAAAATGCTATTTAAATGCTTTCATTCACCTTGGGACTGTATATTTAATTCGAGTCAACTGAAATTTCCGACTCATCCAATTTCGACTGATCAGGAGTCGAAATACATATATTCATATGGAACAAAGTTCAGGACCACGGGCAAATTTCGACTCATCCAAATTTTCTAGTCAACCGAGTTTGAGAAAACGAGAGTTAACTATAATCAAATATAAAATGCATAATGTCCAGTAGCAAACATAACAAACATATTGTGGATAATAGCACATTACTGTGATACAAACTTCCCTGCTTTGAACTAGATCAACATGCAAAGTCTGACATTTAAAGTGGTAAGTCCTAAGGTAACAGTGTCATCAGCTCAGGCTCACTATTCTGATTCTTAACTGACCAGTCTTTGATCTTACTTTGCAATGTCTTGCAGGAGGTGGAGCAGCACCAAAGACCAAACCTAAAGTATATGGTTTTAACTGGCCGAGCATTTATTCAAATACTTTCAACACTATAGGCAAGCTAACTATCATTTGACTGTCAGTAAATATGTATGAATCTAGTTAATATTCCTGTATGATGAACTTTCATTTCAACTATATGCATATTTTTTTATTAACTTGCCTTCCATTCTTGTATCAAGAAATCTTGCTATCAATGTATAAACACTACATCTGTCTGACTGAGATAAGGATTGATTCTGTACATTCTGGAAGATAATTCTACAAATCTTGCTGGCTAGACCATCTGGAAAATTCTTACATCCACTCTAAATATAAAGATAAAAAAGCATTTAATCATGATAATAGCTCATTTTGCCAATTTGTCAAAATAAACTTAATAACAAAACATTTGCTGAAATAGATACCTAAGGAATCACATCATTCAAATAACAAAAATCAAATTCCAATTATTTTTTAAAGTTAGGAGATATGGTATGAATGAAAGAGACAACTGAGATAATCCAGCAAGACCTTCCCATGTCCTTACTAAAATTGGTCCAAAGCAGATAATCCCATATCCCTGTAAAACACAGATCTATACTCAACATCCAATATACTTATAAATATAACATTTATCAAAACATTATCAATAAAGAGCTGCACCATGAGCGCATGATACGCCCGTCGCTTTTTCAAAGAATAAAGTATCATCACTCCTCTATGTCATATCAGAAATTTATAAAAAAAACTAAAGGGAGGTTATTTTAATAAATATAAACCAGTCACCAAAGTTTAATGAAAACTGCTCAAAGCACTTTTGAGTCATGGTCTGAAAACTGGAAAATCCCCCTTTTTTATTGAATAAAACCCATAACTCGGAAACGTAAAATCTAAAATTTAAAAAAATCGAAAGGGAGCTCACGTCAATAGATATAAACAGTTCACCAAAGTTTAATGAAAACTGCTCAAAGAGTTTTTGAGTTATTGTCTGACATGTTGACAACTGACGAACATACGGATGGACGGAGGGACGGACAACGGTATACCATAATATGTCCCATAAAAGGGTGTGTAAAAACCAGACTATTTACCATTAGAACATTTCATATGCACCTATAAATATGGGACAATATTGAATTTGAAGATCTCTGATTTTTACCTAAAACCCTATGTAACCAATATATGACCAAATAAACTACATCGCCGAGCGCAGGATATGACCGCAGAGGTCCAACCCTGAATAGTTGGGGCAAAAATGAACACAATATTCAAGCTAGATACAGGTCTGAATTTGGATTGTAATTAAATATTTGATACATTATAGGTTTCTGACACAGAATAAATGTGTCAAAGAACTTGAAATTGGTTGTATGATTTGAACTTATATTCAATTGAAGATTTCTTGCTGTTGTGCAATACACTGTGCTGTTGCGCAATACTTAGTAAATCTGTTTTCAGACTATGTACAAAGAATTAGCAAAATAAATTGTGACCCCCAATTTTTTTCTTTGGAAAATTGACAATTTCTGAAATCTTGAGGAAAAAAAAATTGACCCTTCCCCTCCCAAAAAAAATTTTACCCCCCCCCCCCCCCCCCCCCCCCAAAAAAAATAACATTTGCATTTGAAGAGAATTTTCTTTTGAGGAAAAAAAATTGCCCTCCCCCCACCAAAAAAAAAAATTAACCCCCCTCCCCCTCCCTTTCCAAAAACACTAATTTGGAAGAATTTTTCTTTTTGTAAAATGTGGTACAAATTAAGAGACATCCATACACCTAAACACAAGTTATTGTCTGAAAACTAGAAAAATGCTTGTTTTAGACCCTTTTTGGCCCCTAATTCCTGAACCGTTTGGGCAATTACCCGCAAAATGAATCCCAACCTTCTACTTGTGGTATTGAACCTTATGGTACAATTTCAGAGCATTCAAAATTCTTATACACAAATTATTGTCCTGAAACTAGAAAAATGCTTGTTTTGGCCCCTTTTTGGCCCCTAATTCCTAAACGGTTGGGACCATCATCCCCAAATACAATCCCAACCTTCCTTTTGTGGTATTAAACCTTTTGATTAAATTTCATAGAGATCCATACACTTAAACTAAAGTTATTGTTCGGAAACCAAATGTCTTCAGACAATTGGACATAGTGCAAATTTAAGTATTGATTATTTAATTAAACGATTTGTATTGCTAAGATAACAGGCATTCCTAGGACCTGTATATACCCTGAACATGTATTGAACCCCAATGTAATATAATACAAGTACCTAGGAATTGTTAACAACATGTTTTTTAATTTTTTGTTGTTGTTGTTCTATGAGTTGAACACATTTTTTTTTTTTATTTATCATCTCTCTTGTCCATCCTATCCACAGTGTATGTGCATACACATGGTATATAATTAACAGTGTAAAATCAACCACTGCATCAAACCAACATTGTGAAACTACTTACTACATTGTACTTGTACTAAGGTATTTGATTCTAGTCTAATCAAGGATTTGTATAGCAAGTCTTACTATAAAAATCCTTGGTTTAATCATTTTTTGTAATTTGAGTATATTTTTTATTTATTTCTACGACAATAAAATATGAATTTTAAAGTTCCCCCAGAATATAACTTTTTAATAAATAAATTAAAAAATATTTCTATAATGGAGACATAAGAAAATACTTTAAATCAACTGTAACTATTTTTAGCCTTGAAGTCAAAGTAGTATTATTTAAAGATACAAACCAGGAAGAAAATTTGTCATATAAATTTATCTAAAATGGCCTTCTCTCAGTCTGTTATAAGAAGTCAAGCTCCAGCTAAATGTGGAATATGTGATACTGACAGACAAATAAAGTGGAAGTGTATTGACTGTAGTAAATTACTGTGTGATCATTGCAAAGAAAAAGTACATCCAAAATTAAAAGACACAGAGAATCATCAGGTGGTAAACATCAAAGATGTGGGTCAACCTACTGTTGTAGAACTGAACATTAATAAACAATATCAGACTGAACTATCTTCAGTACCTTATATATCTTATTGTGATGATGATTCACTGTGGATATATAATCACATAGATAAAGTATTACAGAGAGTAAAACCTGAAGGAACCAAACTGAACATACTATCCAGCTTTAATACCAAAGTCTATGGTATGGCTGTTACTCAATCAAACAATCTACTGATAGCTACAATGGAAACAAGACTAAAACAAATCAGTAGTAATACGAGTAAACTTTCAGACTCAGTATATAATATGTCACCATTACTTCATACAGCAGTCTATACCACCAGTGACAATAAAGTTCTAGTAGGAGGTCTTAAACAAGAAAGAAGGGCTGTAATACTGATGAATCAGAATGGAGACCATGAGAGAGTGTATGAACATGATCAACATAAACAACCTATATTCACTGTTCCCAGGAGTATCACCAGAACCAGGAATGGGAATATTTATGTGGTGGATGATTTAAGTGATGACAGAGGCAGAGTAGTAGTGTTAGGACAGGGTGGTGATATAATCAATATCTATACAGGAGATACAGAGATCAACAAGGTCATACCGTTCATACCAACAGACATAGTGACAACACCTAGAGACAATGTTATTGTAGCTGATCTGAATACTCATACACTTCATATCCTGAACAATGCTGGCTTGCTGATGACATATTATAAAACAAGTGACATAAACATAAAGTTTCCATATTCTCTGGCATTCTCTCCAACAGGACAACTCTACATAGGATGTAGTAGAACAAAAGGCAGTACAACCAAGGATGCCAAGATATATGAAGTGACCATCTCAGGATGATACAAATTCTTTACTTTTTGAATAATGTTATTGTGCATCAATTTAAAGTTTAGGATTACGGTTTAGAACAGATCATATAAATAGCAAAATAGATTTACAGGGAAAAATTTTAAATTTGTTGGAAAAATATTCTCATAATTTTGTCATGTAACATGTGTAAAAGTCATACTTTCACCTTATTACTTATATTACATCCTTTCAAAAAAATTGTATATTTTTACTTAAAATTGTTATACTTTAATTTAGCCTGACATATTGCTATAAAAGATGAAATTAGGGACAAGGTACAATGAGGTAATTTTGAACCTCTAAAAAAAGCCTAAAAACGAAAATTTGATGCTGAAGTACTGTGATGAAAATTTAGATAAAAGGGTACATGAGGTAAATGATAATGAAACATCAACCTAACAACAGGATGTGTACTGATTGATGTTTAGTCTGAGAAAACATGATTATTTTATTAGTTGTTATTGACTTTGAACTTAAGCTTTCAGTATCAGTGTATACTTGTAGATCAGAACTTTGAGAAGTTCGTCTTTTTTGTTATCAGTCATGATAGATGTATTTGTGCTTTGTGCCAATTTGATGAGTCAGGCCCTATCTAACTGATTTTTACAGTTTTTTTTATGTTGAACTGTTACACCACTGTCCCGAAATTGGGGGAAGATGGAGCACTCACAAATATGTTTCACCCTGCCACATTCTTAAATATGTGCCAGTCCCAAGTCAGGAGCCTGTAATTCAGTGGTTTTCATTGGTTGTTGTATGCTATATATGTTTTCTGGCATAGAACAGGCTGTTAATTTTCTCTTTTGAATTGTTTCACAATTTGCCATTCTGGAGCGTTTAATAGCTTACTGTATGGTATGTTCAATGTTAAAGGACATACAGTGACCTCTAGTCTGATATTTGCTTACATCCACGTCCTTAGATATCTACTGAATAGTTGTCTCATTGGCAATAATACTATATATATCTCCTTATTTCATATCAATGTGAAATTAATAGTACAAGATAGAAATATAAAATTGAGAATGGAAATTAGGGGTTTGTGCCAAAGAGACAACAACCCGACCAAAGAGCTGAAAACAGCCCAAGGCCACCATTGGGTCTTCAACACAGCGAGAAAATACTGCACCTGGAGGCAGGTATCAGCTGGCCCCTAAACAAAAATGTAAACTAGTTCAGTGAAAATGGACGTCACACTAAACTCCAAAACATATAAATGAACCAAAATAGACTTGTATATTATGCATTCAAAACATGAACTTATAAATGGATTTCTATAACGAACCTGATTTGGAATTTATCTGTATCTTAATATGAACATTCAAGGAAAGGAGCTTAATGCATCAAGAAATGGAATTTAATTAACTTAAACTAGAGGATCTTAAGAGGCTGTGTCACTCACCTGAATCTATGTGCATCTTCAAAAATGGGCACTCTTTAACATTACAGACTCAAATATTATTCATTTTTTAGATTCTTTCTATTAATCAGTTTTCAAGATAATAGGCAAAACTGCAACAAGAGTGAACACGCTGAAATGTATCGCCTGTTTTACTTATCATTCGATTCATTTTGAAAGTCTGTAATATGAAGGTTTTACTACAAGTATCACATAAACTTAACATTATCAATGATCAAAGAAAAAATGATATCACAGTCATATGAACCATGTCAGATAGACATGATTCCACACAAATAGTACATGAGAAACAGTTCAAACTACAAAATCTTGACCAATAAACCATGAAAATGAGGTCAAGGTCATATGAACCCTACCAGACAGACATGTACACCTTAAATTGTTCCATACACTACATATTGCTTATGATATCTGAGAAATAGACCAAACCACAAAAACTAAACAGTCCAATGAACCATGAAAATGATGTCAAGGTCAGATGAAACCTGCCACACAAACATGTGCACCTTACAATTATTCCATACATCATATAAAGAGGCCCTATTGCTAATAGTACCTGAGAAACAGATCAAACCAAAAAATCTTAACATTGACCAATGAACCATGAAAATGAGGTCAAGGTCAGATGAACCCTGACAGACAGACATGTACACCATACAATTGTTCCATACACTAAATATAATTGACCTCTTGCTTACAATATCTGAGAAAATGACCAAACCACAAAAACTAAACATTGTCCAATGAACCATGAAAATGAGGTCCAGGTCAGATGAACCATGTCAGATAGACATGTGCACCTTACAATCATTCCATACACCAAATATAGTGGCCCTATTGCTAATAGTACCTGAGAAAAAGATCAAACTACAAAATCTTAATATTGACCAATGAACCATGAAAATGAGGTCAAGGTCATATATGAATCCTGCCAGACAAACATGTACACCATACAATTGTTCCATACACTAAATATAATTGAGCTATTGCATATATTATCTGAGATACAGACTTGACCATGTAATTAGGTCTTTTCACCTTTCCGTGGAAAGACCTATTGATTTTGTTCTGATTATTAGGTCTTTCCACTTTTCTGTGGAAAGACCTATTGATTTTGTTCTGATTATTATTTTTTTTTTTTTTTTTTTCTTCTGCCTAATTTTTTTCTTGCGTAGTATTGTTGTTTCATAAGATGTCGCTTAGATATTTGGTATGTGATATCGAACAGTTTATATGCTTTTGAAACTGACAACCGCTTAACCGAATACTTTACATTGTAAGAGTTATCTCCCCAAACACTGTTTTTCTTGTGGCCACTACTCCTTCGCAACCGTAAAAGATTACGACAAATTTATTTTACCAAATTGCTCGCTATATCTTCAGGATGTTGAGTTTGGTTTTCACCGAAGCGTTCCGGAGACTCCATATGAGAGTTATTTCCCCTTATGCATTTGATATAAGTGATATGCATTTCTAACTTGTAAACCATAAGTGATAGAGACCTAGGGTCTTTTGATTTGAGGTCCTTGGTCCAAAAAAACAAGAAAATTTGGTCAAGGTCAAAGGTCAAGGTCATATTCTGAATTTTGATTTTGGCTTATTTTCACTTCTTTTCAAAACAGTACAAGTTATCGACAACATATTATTACTAAATTGTTAGTTGCGAAATGTCGTAACACATACATTTTGGTTTAAAGGGAGCGCTAACATTAAATTAGAGTTTTCTCCCCTCTTGTATCTAAAAATACATGTATGGTGATATAACTTATTAACCATATATAAATAAGACCTAGGGTCTTTTGATTTGAGGTCTTTGGTTTATGACCTTGAAATTGAGCTCAAGGTCATAGATAAATTTGACGTTCTAGATTTTGACCTTTGCTTTTACCTCATATGTATACATGATAAAGCCATGGGACTTTTAGCATTAGGTTGCAAGCCATTTGACCTTGAAAAATCCAAAGGGAAGTGACCTTGTGTAAACCGGAAGTAGCTATTTTTTGTACTTATTTAATATAAAAGTATATAGAACCATATATTTTTGGAATCAGTGTCAAGTAAACATTCAAATTATACCGGAAGTAACATTTTTCAAACCGGAAGTAACAAATTATCTCCCTTATTTAAAAAAAAATATAAAGAAACCATATATTTTTGGAATCAGCTTACAATAAGCTATCATTTGACGCTGGAAATGACATTTTAAACCGAATTTTAATATTTTTATATCAAAATAGATCTTTATGGGTGGAAAGACCTTCAATTGTTCTCTGAACAATTGGTTTTTAATTATTATTATTTTTTTTTTTCTTCCGCCTAATTTTTCTTCTTGTGTAGTATTGTTGTTTCATAAGATGTCGCTTAGATATTTGGAATATGATATAGTATAGTTTATACGCTTTAAAAATTGACAACTGCTAAACCGAACACTTTACATTGTAAGAGTTATCTCCCCAAACACTGTTTTTCTTGTGACCACTACTCCTTCCCAACCGTAAAAGAGTACGACAAATTTATTTTACCAAATTGATCGTTACATCTTCAGGATTAGGATATTTATTTGGATTGAAGCTTTCCGGAGACTCCATATGAGAATTATTTCCCCTTATACATTTTATATAAGTAATATGCATTTCTAACTGGTAAACTATAAGTGATAGAGACATAGGGTCTTTTGATTTAAGGTCCTTGGTCCAAAAAAATGAAAATTAGGTCAAGGTCAAAGGTCAAGGTCATATTATAAATTTTGATTTTGGCTTATTATCACTTATTTTCAAAAGCAGTATAACATCTCGACAAATTATTTTTACTAAATTGTTAGTTGCGACATGTCGTAACTTATAAATTTTGGTTGAAAGGGTGTGTAGACAATAAATTGGAGTTTTCGCCCATCTTATATTTAGAATTATGCGTAAAGTGATATAACTCATTAACCATACATATTAAAGACTTAGGGTCTTTTGATTCAAGGTCCTTGGTTTGTGACCTTGAAATTGAGGTCAAGGTCATAGGTTAATAGGACGTTCTAGATTTTGACCTTTGCTTTAAATTCATCTTTTATACATCATAAAGCCATAGTAACTGACATTTTAGACTGTTTTTTAATATTTTAATATCAAAATAGATCTTTACTGGTGGAAAGACCTTCAATTGTTCTCTGAACAATTGGTTTTTAATTGTAACCTTGATTACTGATCAATGGAATAAGGTCGAGGTCAGGTGAACTCTACCTGAGGGACATGTTGACTTTGCAAGGACCCCATAAACCAAATATATTGTTATCCTATTACTCATAATGAGTGAGCATTGCAGAGACACAGAGATATGTATCGCCTATCGGAATAATTTTTTTGTAAGTAGTTCCTATCAATTTAACCTAAGCAGAAAAGGGTATCTGCACAAAAGGAATGAAGCATCCAGGTCTTCTATCTTCTGAAATATAAAGCTTTAAACAAATAGTTTACACAGTTGCCACAGCCGGCAGCTTGTAATACCTATGTCTCGCATACTGTGAATTTCGTCGCAGGGAACACAAAAATGGTAAAACAAATCCTTAAGGGCAATAACTCTTATTGAAAGTTGACTGACGATTTTTACAATATTGACCTATTTGTAGATCTTGTCTATCTAATGTTTTCAAGATAATACGCAAGAAAGAAAGAAATCTGTAAAATTCATTATCTAAGAGGAAAAACTATAAAAAGTTGTCTGACAGTTTTGATGTAAATGGGCAGTAAGTAGATCTCACCATTTTAAACATTTTGGCAGCTGTCAATTTTCTCAATTGTAAGCAGTTTTCTAGATAATAGACCCAATTTTCATTTTACCCATGTGTTCTATTTTTAGCCATGTAGGCCATATATTGGTTTACAATTAGGATCATGAGAAGTAAACTAGAACTCCAATGATATCTGTGGCAAATATAAAAATAAGGAGATGAGGTATGATTTCCAATGAGACAACTATCCACCAAAGTTAAAATGAAGTGGATGTAAGCAATTATAGGCAACCTAAGTTTGGTTCCAATTTGCAATGTAGTTTCAGAGAAGATTTTGTGGCCAACTTTGGTTCCAATTTGCCAAGTAGTTTCAGAGAAGATTTTGTATTACAGTTAACAGATAATGGACACCAAGTGATGAGAATAGCTCAATGAGCTATAAACAAGGCACTTTCATTCCCCCTTTCCAAAAGCTTTTGATTTTTGTTCTGATTATTACCAGATTGGAATTTTTTTTCTCTCTCAAAATAAAATTGACAGCTTCGTCTTAATACTCCAAATTGACTTATGTAAGACTTTTTTTCTGAAATTCAGTTGCATGAAACATGAATAAAAAATTCCAACATTTTTAGCACGGATGTCAACGAGTATTCCAGTACTCCATTATTGCTCAGAAGTACAGAGTATGGATAACAAAAATGATACTCGACTAATCGGTTTCCTGTTAGAATGTTCTTCAATCTCTTTTGTTTTTGAAATATTGCTTTTGTTTTGTAACATGTCGATAAGATATTTAAATTTGGTATATAATTTTGAACAGTTATCATGCTTTTGAAACTTACTCTTTTTTAACCAAACACCTTTCCATATGGGAGATATATCCCAGTAAACTATTTTTTCTTGTTAATGGTATGATAATTTCTTGATCATACAACTAGAGACTTGGCGTCTTTTGATTTGAAATCCATGACTATTTGACCTTGGTCAATGCCAATTTGACATTTTAGAATTTGACCTTTGCTTTTTTATGCAATTAAACTGATGGAGTAGGAAAAAAGGAAGAAATGCTGCAAATTGTGTAGGACATCATGACTAAGACATAAACATTCAGTTTATACCAATTCAATGGCATTAATGAGAGTTATTGTGCTTTAGATACTTAAATTTATGATCTATCTGATATAGCTTCATACTGGTATAGTAAGTTTTCCTACCAAGGTCGATGTATATATACTTATTGAATCTTCATATGAAGTAAGGGAGATATATTTCAAATATGTGTGAGCTAAGCTTTCTCCCGATGCCTAAGGTTACTTTTAAATCACAAGTTACTATTTTTCCTCTCCATTTTTAAAAAAACCATCAGATCTTTTTTCAAATTCATCTCAAATCAAATCATCAACAAGCATGAATTTGTAGATTTGTAGGTGGAAAGACCTTCAATTGTTCAGAGGGTTTGTTTATTTTATTTTGAATTTAAAAAAAAAATTGTATCCATGGGTAAGAAAGCGTTTCATAAAATGTTTATCTGCTCCAGTACAGACAGCAGAACTTTAAGGTTAACACATCACCTTATCAGAGGTCACAAAACCTGTCTAATTATACTGTCTGATATGTTTAATAACACATCAAAATATGGTTTTGAAAATAATGACACTGACATTTGATGAAATCTGCTTTTAAATTGTCTTTATAGTACTTTTCCAATAGCTGTAAGACAATATTTATGTACTAACACTTAGTAAAACTAACTATGTCCTCTTACCAGAGCTAACAAGGCATATAGAGCAGGTGGCTGAACAGAATGGTGATCCATCAACCTTTCACACATATAGGTTACCAGTAATTCAACTACAAACCAAACATATACAAATATATTACATAGATTTAAGATGTATCAATCTTTGTTAACCTTTACTACATACTGGAAAGAATATATTCTAACATTACATAAAGAGAATGTTGCCAACATTTCACTAGATGTTTTGCTACAGAAAACAACAAAATCATTCAGATCTACAAATTAACAGTCAAAACAGGTCAATATCTCTATCCAATTCCCCAAAAGGTGTATAAAATGAACAATTCCGCTCAAACCAGGGCTAGGGGTCGTCTTAAAACTTGCAGTGAGGTGAGAGTTTTTTTGCTCTGTGTTGAAAGCCTCACTGTGACTTTGAGATGAAGAACAGCAATAAAAGAGCTGTTCCTTTGCTTTTTGTGTGTTTTTTTCTTTGCATGTACTGAGTTTGTGTCATGGATGGATACCCCATATCCTTTGTTTTTATCTATAATGTTTACATTATCAAATTTCCAGGTGGTAATTCAGTACAGTGATCAACAAGAACAAAACTATCTTGATTTTGTATTTTGATAACATGACTGAATCAGTGTCTCTTCTACTAAAGCAGTTTATTAATTTCTCAATGTTATGGGTTCCAAGGCTATCACTTCCCACTTGGAAAATTGCAAAATTCTTAATGTACAACTTTTTACCAAATTCAAGGGTTATGTCAATGTCAAAAACTCATTGGACAAACACTTAATTGACATATAACTCCTATTATGGAAATAATATCACATATGGTAAGTCCCTTTTAGCTTTGCTGATAGTTAGTAGACTTTAAAAATTAGAAGAGATGTTTGATATCCAGGGTGATGAGCAATCTAACAATACAAAACTGCAAACATTAGACACCTAAAGATTTCCATACCACCTTAATTACTGGGGGTTTTATTTTTATATATGGGATATCAATGTTGGTGGATTTAGTGGTTATAGCTAAAACACAAATTGAAAAATTCAAAGAAGTACACATTTTCTAAAGGCTTGTATACAGACTCTGGCAAATCTATTGATATATAAGTTGTCCTTTTAATCCACAAAAATTGGTATCCACGAAAATAAATAAATCCACAGTATATGCAAGTGAGTAACAATTTAAAGCATGACTTTCTTTAAAAAAAAAAAGCAAAAATTAGTATTACAGAATTTTTTTCAATATTTTAAGCTTTCTCAATTAAATAAATAGCAATATGAGATTTTACCTTCATCTTCATTTAGATGACTATTTGGCAACTGATGTAAAACTTCAGCTATCAGTCTGACACATCTTGATCTAATACTAACATCTGTACTCGTTAAATATTTCCTACAACATAGTGTTTGTCAATTTGTATTAAAACATAAATCTATGGTTAATAGAAAGAAAATTTGATATCAAATACTATTCTCACAAAAAAATTAAATATCCAAACAAACATTTCTGTGCCAAAATCAGACAAGAGTGCACATGCTGAAATGTATCTCCTGCTTTACTGACCATTGATTTAATGCTGAAAGTCTTAAAGATAAAAGTTTTTGCTACAAGCATCACATAAACTTGATATTTTTAAAGATCCAAGGCAATGAATTCAAGGTCAGATAAATCCTGTCAGACAGACATGTACGCCTTACAATTATTACATACAACAAATAAAGTTGACCTATGGCTTAAGTTATGATAATTGAAAACAGACCAAAACACAAAAACTTAATACTGACCAATGAACCATGAAAATGAGAACAAGGTCATATGAAACCTGCCAGACAGACATGTACCCCTTTGCCCTTACAATCATGCCATTCACTACATATAGTTGACCTACTGCTTAAAGTATCCTAGAAACGGACCTAATCACGAAACTTTAACCTTGCTCACTGATCCATGAATTGAGGTAGAGGTCGGGTGAACCCTGTCTGATGGACATGTAGACTTTGCAAGGAACCCATATTACCAAATATCTCATAATAAGTGAGAAAGTCACATGACAGAAAAACTTTAATTTTTTTTCAAGCAGTTGCTGAACCATGAAAATGAGGTCAAGGACATTGGACATATGACACACAGAAACTTCTTAAAATAAGGTATCTGCATACAAGGTATGAAGCATCCAGGTCTTCTACCCTCTGAAATATAAAGCTTTATACAAATAATCTACATCGCCCCTGCCAGATAGTAATCCCATGTCTCGCATTCTGCGACTGTTGTCGCAGGAGAGACAAAAACTGGAACTTATCTGAAACTAAATTTTCAAGAACTGTACAAATAAAGTCAGAAATTTTGCAATGTTTATATTATTGCGAAAAAACTGCAACAGGATAGGTGTCACAAACAAAAACTCACCTTTCAAATATTGATATGCACCATTTCCTTAAATCACAATAATCTATCTCACATTTTTGAACACTGTTCAACAATGCTAATAATGAATGCACATGATGCAGGAACAAATTTCTGAATAATTTTTATTGAATTGGCAGTTGTTTTTTTTTCTACCCAAACTTTTCTGAATTTACATTATTTATTTCCTACCATGTATGCCCAAATTACTTTTTATTTCCAAATGAATTTCACATTTCTTAATAACCTGCCTTTCTATGTTTCCAAATTCATTTTCACTTCAACATGTTCAATCAACCACAAAACAGAATTGTCTTTTTGTTATTTGTGTTGGGTTACTGTTTCATGGACATTTAGCTCATATCTCCTTCAATTCATATTTCTGAATAAGATCTGACACATAAGACTCAAGGTTGACTTTTTCATTATGTCATACTTACTGAAGGTTCTCTATAAAGGTAACTAACTTTACTTCATTATTGACAATATCTACAAGCAAATATGTACAAATTAGATAAATTTCAAACGTAAATTTAATTTCTTCAGTGTAGTATACTTCATATAATAAACTTTCATCACTTCAAACATAATATACAAGCATCATTCTTTCAATACAATATCAAAACAAATACATTATACAACACTAGTTAGCAAAATTTGATACAGGGTTGTGACAGTTGGATTTTGAGCACAACAAGTCTGTATAATAGTAAATATTGTTTAAACTACATACAATGTGAAGGTATAACACAGCTATGTTAACATATGAAAAAGCACATACAATCAATTTTTCTCAACGATTTGTTTTGATCTAACAGCCATTAATTTAAAAACTGTAATCTTGTGATACGATACTGGGTGATCTTCACTGAAAACTCATTTCAATTAAATGGTGTAAAATTCAAGTTCTTTTCTTTTACAACTAGCATAAATTTTGAGACAGTTTAATTTTGGCCCAATGATGCCTTAAGATCAGAGAGGATTCAAGACCAGTGTGCGGCATATACAAATTGCAGTCTGTCTAAATAATAGTCATGACAGTAATGCATGTTTCATCAGACTGATTTTTTTTTTAATTTAAGACTAATTAAGTAGTTTGCTTCTTTTTCATTTGAAAGATTTTGAATGAAACTCATACCTAACCCTGAACATACTTATATGTTCTGGTAATATTTGGTTCCTATGATAATTTTCTATTTCTGAAATGCCTCAACCAAATCTCACTGCATAAAAAAGGAATTCATGACAATACTTCCTTCCACTTCAGATACTGTTTCCAACTTATTGTCCTATGTCATAGCTTTGAGATGTAAAACATATATGTACAGTAACTAAAGTTGAATAATTATCAAGGCTATTTAAAATTTTTGCTTTGATGCCTTCTTGTACCAATGAGGCTTCTATAAAAGATCAAAATCGAAATTGCCCTCAGCAGTATCTGGACCGGTACACAACAACTTGTACCTTTGACAACTCATACTCAACCAACTCATACCCTATGTTAATTACCAACTCATGCTTTCACCAACTCGTTCTTCTACCAACTTGTACCCATTTTGATGCAGCATTATTATGTATCATTTAAAAGGATAGAAGTACACATCTTTAGTATTTGTAAAGACCCACATTTGAATAATATTTGCTTAAAAATTGTTTAAAAGGTTGTCTGTACTCAAGAGTAAATTTTGTGACCATCTATTTCAATTCCTTCTTCTAATAAACCTTAAATAGTCACTTGTTTGCTAATTGGAATAAAACATATACATAGAAATTTTAAATGAACTGTGTCTGACTATTTTTGATAGAGGTTTCAGTTTACAATGTATTTGGGGAATATCTGGTCGTATGGATACAATCACGTTAGGGACAAAACACCAAATAGGCAGCTATTCCCCAAATGAGTAACAATCCCTCAATGGAGTAATCATTTGATAGTGCTAAAACAAAAATTTCTTAGCCAAATCTTTTTACGGCACAAATTTATAGAAAATGGAACAACTTCTTCTAAAGAACCATATTTGTATTGATTTGAAACTAGAGGCTCTAAAGAGCCTGTGTCGCTCACCTTGGTATATGTGCATATTAAACAAAGGACAAAGATGGATTCATGACAAAATTGTGTTTTGGTGATGGTGATGTGTTTGTAGATCTTACTTTACTGAACATTCTTGCTGCTTACAATTATCTCTATCTATAATGAACTTGGCCCAGTAGTTACAGTGGAAAATATTTTGTAAAAATTTACAAAAATTTACAAAATTTATGAAAAAATTGTAAAAAATTGACTATAAAGGGCAATAACTCCTTAAGGGGTCAATTGACAATTTTGGTCATGTTGACTTATTTGTAGATCTTACTTTGCTGTACATTATTGCTGTTTACAGTTTATCTCTATCTATAATAATATTCAAGATAATAACCAAAAGCTGCAAAATTTTCTTAAAATTACCAATTCAGGGGCAGCAACCCAACAACATGTTGCCTGATTGGGCTGAAAATTTCATAGCAGATAGATCTTGACCTGATAATCAGTTTTACCCTATGTCAGATTTACTCTAAATGCTTTGGTTTCAGAGATATAAGCCAAAATCTACATTTGACCCCTATGTTCTATTTTTAGCCATGTCGGCCATCTTGGTTAGCGGGCGGGGTCATCGGACACATTTTTTAAACTATATACCCTAATGATGATTGTGTAAAAGTTTGGTTAAATTTGTCTTAGTAGTTTCAGAGGAGAAGATTTTTGTAAAAGATTACAAAAATTTACGAAAAATGGTTAAAAATTGACTATAAAGGGCAATAACTCCTCAAGGGGTCAACTGACCATTTTGGTCAAGTTGACTTAATTGTAGATCTTACTTTGCTGAACATTATTGCTGTTTACAGTTTATCTCTTTCTATAATAATATTCAAGATAATAACCAAAAACGACAAAATTTCATTAAAATTTCCAATTCAGGGGCAGCAACCAAACAACGATTTGCCTGATTGGTCTGAAAATTTCAGAGCAGATAGATCTTGACCTGATAAACAATTTTACCCTATGTCAGATTTGCTCTAAATGCTTTGGTTTCAGAGATATGAGCCAAAAACTGCATTTTACCCTATGTACTATTTTTTAGCCATGTGGGCCACCTTGGTTCGCGGGCGGGGTCATCGGACACATTTTTTAAACTATATACCCTAATGATGATTGTGGACAAGTTTGGTTAAATTTGTCTTAGTAGTTTCAGAGGAGAAGATTTTTGTAAAAGATTACAAAAATTTACGAAAAATGGTTAAAAATTGATTATAAAGGGCAATAACTCCTTAAGGGGGTCAACTGACCTTTTTGGTCATGTTGACTTAATTGTAGATCTTACTCTGCTGAACATTATTGCTGTTTACAGTTTATTCTCTATCTATAATAATATTCAAGATAATAACCAAAAACGGCAAAATTTCCTTAAAATTACCAATTCAGGGGCAGCAACCCAACAACGGGTTGTCAGATTCATCTGAAAATTTCAGGGCAGATAGATCTTGACCTGATAAACAATTTTACCCATGTCAGATTTGCTCTAAATGCTTTGGTTTCAGAGATATAAGCCAAAATCTACATTTTACCCCTATGTTCTATTTTTAGCCATGGCGGCCATCTTAGTTGGTTGACCGGATCACCGGACACATTTTTTAAACTAGATACCCCAATGATGATTGTGACCAAGTTTGGTTAAATTTGACCCAGTAGTTTCAGAGGAGAAGATTTTTGTAAAAGTTAACAGACGACGCCGGACGACGACGACGACGGACGCAAAGTGATGAGAAAAGCTCACTTGGCCCTTCGGGCCAGGTGAGCTAAAAAGTTAGTAGCCTTGAAAATTTACAATTTTTTTATGTTTTCATAGAAATCTTTGTAAATCAGGTTAGGGCTATATTATCAAATCGGTTAAGGTAGTCTTCCTCCAACTTGGAATTTTGAAATAGCAGATAGCATTCAGTCTAGATCTTGAATGAAATGTGCAAATTTGGAGAGTAGTATGTAATTCCTGTGTAAGTCTGGTCATGCTAATAAAGAAAATTATGTGTTTTATCATATTTACAGCTGTATCATGTATTTTACAAAAAACAGAATATTTTTGTTTGATTCACTTTTTTCCAACTTTGCCACATAAGGGTAGATAACTCAGATATAAGGGGACATAACTCAGATAAAGATACTTTTATAAAAAGTAAAATCACAAAAATACCGAAATCTGAGGAAAATTCAAAACGGAAAGTCCCTAATCAAATGGCAAAATCAAAAGCTCAAACACATCAAATATAATAGAATGTGTTGTGAATTTACCAGGGGTGTAGCTGCCGTTAGGCACTTTAGGCACGTGCCTACACATAATTTTTTCACAAATATTCTTTTATTAAAAAAAATAATAAACAATGTTATCTGTAGATGCATGTGAAGTCGTCAAAACTCTGCCATTTGTACACTAGTCTATCATACGTAGTGAATCAGTGGAGTATTGGAACTGTATGTCATTATATTACACCTTATATAGAAACTATAAACTAGAACTTTAATTGGTTTACATCATTTCACTTCTATCAACAAATACTTGAATGAACCTCAACTTAGATAAATGATTTTTTTTTAATTGTTGTTTGCCCAAGTTCAATCCGATGCCTAGTGTAGAGAGAATGCTACGCTCTTTGCACGTTAAGAAACTTGCAACAACTCTTTGAGGGGTTCGTAGGTCGTCTACTGAAAGGCACATTTCTGTTCCTATCCAATAAACCCTCATTTTCCAATGGCATTTCCAAATTTCCTGACCTTCATCCTGAAAGACCCCTATTTGTTTTAGTCCTGAACATGCATGAGCTATTTGCCACTGGACGTTTAGCAATCAATCAACTAGCTTTCAGTAACTTCGAGTACTCTCAGATCTACGTGTATGACCATAATTATTCAAATTCCTAAGCAGGTAGGGATTTTACAGTACAGGATATAAGGAAATATGAATTTCTTGAATTTTGTTAGACTGTTTGAACAGAACAGAACTTCTGCATGACGTATCGACTGAGTGTGTGTATGTGTTTGTGTGGCCAGGGGAGGGTGAATGTTTAAGAATCAAAAGATGAATAGTCGATGCGTAGTCCAAAAGTTAGTATTATTATGTAGTAGTCTCAGTGTTTATGTGCCTATTTTTTTAAATGTAGGATCATCAATATGTACTATCAATTGACGTATATATATCAATTATACACAATCAGAAACAGGTTGTGCTGCTTAATAAAGGGCTACGCTGATCCACAGTGGGCAATGCATATTGGAAATGTTGATTTTTTTTTTTTTAGATTTCTGATTGTACTGCAGGTTAATTCATCAGTCAGATGTAATTGTAGAATTATGTTTATTTTTTCAACAATTTTTTTCATGTATCTTATCATGATAAAATGACCAATAAATTTTATGTTTTCTTGTACACAAAATTTTGCAACTAAAATGCTGAAAACCATTTTCCGTTGGGGGCTTCGCCACCCTGAACCCCCTAACAGGGCTCTACCCTGGACCTCCTGCCGCAGTTTGTGCCTACAGTTTATTGGATACCTAGCTACACCCGTTTACCTTTTTTATTATGTAGCAAGAAAATGAGTCCAGTGACCCCATTTTTTCTTTTTCTTATCTGAAAGCATATTATTAGAGCTATCTTCTCATATTTTATCTTAAAATTCTATGGTGTAGTTTTATTTTTATCACACAAAATTGGGTTTTCCATGCATAATCTATACAAAATCTGACAATTTTGCACAACCTGTAGCATGATAAAAAGCCCAGTGACCCATACTTTTTATTATATTTTTGAAAAAAGCATGACATAAACTACATTTTGACAAATTATTAAATAATTCTATGGATTTTAATTTAGAATGTTTAGACCCCCCCCCCATCTACCATGTCGACCTTAAGAGCTCTACAGAGCTCATGTTTACTATGTTAATTTGTAGTGTACATGTCATGTCTGACTCTAAATAAAAATTTACTAACTTACTTACCAGTCTAGGGTATAACTCTATAGGGTTATTAGAGAAAAATAACATATATTTGTTATTGTGGACTAAAAAATCCAAAAACTGTGATAAGATACATGTATGTATGTATGTTACATGTTTCAAAGGGGCAATATAATCCTTTGTTTTGTTAAAAGCTTCCAAGTAATTCCCAAGTGTCTCATATACATTTGTAATTTAAGTTACATGCCCTTGTTATTACAGCTAAGTTTATCCCTTAAAAGCCTTGTCTCACTGATTTACCATGGTTGATAAAAAATGTATTTATTTAATTGGAAAATAAGTTAGGCACTGGCTATAGCTACGGTTACATGGAAATGTAACAATAATATAAAAATTATTGTTACATTAATATTGGAGACTAATTGCCGGAATGCAGGGTTGGGTAAGGAACCGATTAATTACAAATGTAACAATAATATTTGGGTCTACGGTTACATTGCGATATTGTTACATTAACGCACTGCAATGTATGATGGGAATAGTAATAAATATGTATTAAAATAAAACTTGAAAACTTTTATTTGATATTTACAATATTGCATACAATATTTTGATTTTTTATTTACAATGACAGTTTCTACAAATCCAGTATGTTGTTTTTGGAGCAAGTTTTAGTCCGACGCATTTTCGGTGAAACCACTCTAAGCAGCCATCACAAACCAGTGATACGGCAATGTGCACGCTCTATATTGCATACCTTACAATTCCATTCTGAATTTTCCCTTTATGAAGTTTAAGAAACTTTCAATGTCTGAATGCCATGCTTCAGGTGAAAAATATTTTGTTACTCTTGCGATGTTTACATTTTCGTCCAATATTTTTTTTTGAAGCATTTTAGGTTGTTTAAATACAAGTCAATTGTGAAAGCAATTAATGTTGACATTTGCCGACAGATTGAAATTGGTGGAAACAGTGTTTTCATTTTCAGAGTCCAGATATTTTGTGATCTTATCAGTCGTGACAGTACATGCTCTATTGAACAGTTCATTAAGTATTTATCAGTAGTGATATTGAACTAAACTGTAGTAGTCATGATTTTTAACAACACCAAAACAATAAATACTTATTCGCTGAATAATATTATTATTATTAATATTATCTAGTACATATCGAAGAATTAAGCAACATAACTATAGAAGGTTTAAGTTTAATAAATCTATCATACATTGCAGTCTTTAATTTAACAATAACGCAATGTAACCGTAGACCCAAATATTATTGTTTCATTCGTAATTAATCATTCCTTACCCAACCCTGCATTCCGGCAATTAGTCTTCAATGTAACAATAATTTTTATATTATTGTTACATTTCCATGTAACCGTAGCCAGTGCCAATAAGTTATTAAGGCTACATATTAAGTTACTGTGCAAAGTTTCAAAAATTAAAATATTTATGATTTATTTAACAAATAACAAACATATGTAACAAAAGTAGACAACTCATGAAAGTATCTGTAATAACACATGTATGATATTTTCTCTAATAACCCTATAGACATGATAGAGTTATACCCTTGACTGCTTAATATTCATCTTTTATAAAACTTGCTGCATTTTGCATGAATATGTGCCATTTCAACATGTTCAAGTATAAAATGTGTATTAAAAAAAAAATTGAACACTAGAAAAGTATCCTTCATTGAGGGATAATTCATTTGGGGAACTTATAATGTTATCCCCAACTAGCTGCTGAACCGTAGCTCTTAGGTCCTTATGATATTTTTGACAATTCGGGGACCATAGCTGCAAATTGTCAAAAAATATGATAAAGGCTACGGTTCCCTAGCTAGTCCACAACATGAAAATAATGCATAGCAAAAAGTTATATCTATTAAAACCTACTACTTTCATGACTACCGTAATAAATGGAGAGGGTTTTTCCATAACCTGTAAGTGTAAGGCTGTAGCCTGTATAAGACAACCTCCCCCTTTTCTTCATAAGGCCGCTATGCAGTAGGTTTTAAATTGAGAAATAAGTGAACACTTTTCCGATAATTTTTCAAAAAATTACCTTTCGTGACTGAGCTAATCGTTGTCTTTTGGTCTGTAACTGTATTTTCAATATAATTTTGAACACAACTTTCCAAATTCATGGGCGCAGCCATCTTTTTCTAGTGAAGTTGTCTCCCTTAAAATTCCCGCCATTTTGCTAGTTTTAGCCCACACCAAAAAGGATAGAGAGAATACCATCAGTTGGCGTCCAGTGTCTGTTGTCCTTTCATCCATCGTATAAACTTTTATTTAAATTATATTTTCTCCTCTATATTTTAAATTACTGCTCCAAATGTTTTCGTCTGTTCTGACCGAAATTGCCCCTGAAAGACAATTTCAGTACCCATTTTTTGCATTTTTATTCTTGGAAAACTGAAATCTGAAATAATAGAGAGAAACTCCAACAGTAGAAATGATCAGTTCCAAAGATCTTCAAATGAGTCATTCATATGGTTGAAATCGTCAGTCGATTCCTTACAGGAGTACTCTGATTTTCAATCATTGAACGATAATGTTACACTTGAATTAACTTGACGGCCGGTTACCCATATTTTGCGTTAACTTTACCATAATCATGATAAATAGAGATATACTTTGAACAGCAAATATGATAAACTTGATGAGATGTACAAGTAGGCCAACATGACCTGAATCATCTGGATTCCTCAGTTATAGAAGATATCAGTGCCCTTGAATGACGATATTTACCCATTGTAAGCTATATAATTATATATATAAAAAATAAAACTAGATAAAGATTAACACTAAAAAGCAAAAATGATCAGCTATGTCAGATCCAGATCTACAAATAAGTAAAGTGACAAAAGTTGTGACTCGACTCGTAATTACGTGAAGTTATCATGTCCTGATAAGATGATTTTAAACAAATTGTTTTAGTGTTTCTACCTAACATCTTGAAAACTATAATACATAAGGACTATTTTCTTAATAACAAAAAGACCAGCAACGAAAGTTCTACAAATAAATCAGTAGAAACGAAATTGTCAATCAACTTCTTAATGGGTTTGTTACCCGGAAATCACAATGTTAATTAACATGCTTTTTTTTTTATTATTTCTGCTTGTTATATATCTTTAGAACTATTATGGAGTAACAGAATCTTGGTCCAGCCAAAAATACTCAGTAAGACAAGTTTTTGCCTACACAGTTTTCATTCAGCACGCACATTACTTGACGTCCGTCATCCGTAGTACGGCATCCGTCCTCTGAAACTATGCCGAACCAATTTTAGCCGAACTTGGCCGGTGTAATTGATCCATATAGTGTATCTATTATAAAGTTTGTATTTGGTATTCTGGTCAAACTAACATGGCCACCATTGCTAAAATAGCCTATTTTAGGGGTAAATTGCATTAATTGCCTTAGATTTTCGTTCTTTTTGTATACAGTTACACTGTGACTTACTTCGTAACATTGGTGATAACGTAGTTTGCATGCCGATGATGAGGGTAGTAAACAAATATATTACAAAAAAGTGCAAAGCAATTATTATGAATTTGTTGGTGTTGAAGAGAAAAGTTGGTGTCAAACTTGTGGTTCATATGATGAAGACATAATCTTTCGCGATCAGTCGAATTGAGGTCTGGATCTTGCATGTCAGTAACTGCCAGTAGTCCTTTGTTAATTTATGTTGATCATTGTCGTTTTGCTAAGTTTCATCTGTTACCTTTTCTAACATTGTACTAGGACTTCTTTTAAACTGAGTTTAACTGTGCGTATTGCTGTGTGTTTGTTTATTCCACATTGGCTATATGTATGAGGGAGGGAAGGGGGGATCTCACAAAATATTTTTAACCCCGCCGCATTTATGCGCCTGTCCCAAATCAGGAACCTCTAGCCTTTGTTAGTTTTTTTTGTTGGTTCATTTATATGTTTCGGAGTTAAATGTGGCATTCAATTTGCTGAACTAGTATGAATTATTGTTTAGGGGGCAACTGAAGCCCGCCTCCGGGTGTTGGATTTTCTCGCTGCGTTGAAGACCCATTGGTGATTATCGGCTGTTTTCTGCTCCATTTCATTGTGGTAGCATGTTCCATTGTACTATTGTATGTAGAAAAAAATGACCATTTGTAACTTTCTATTGAACTAGAAATTGGCCGAAATGTTTGGTTGTGTAATTTTCTTTTTCTAGCGTCTACTTGAATTAGCACTAGTGGTGGACTTGCAATTAGTCTGAAAACAACTTTGTATAACATGATAAATCTGGTTTTTAAGCGGCGCTCTGCGAAAAAAGTAAAATCACAAAAATACTGAACTCCGAGGAAAATTAAAAAAGGAAAGTCCCTAATCAAATGGCAAAATCAAAAGCTCAAACACATCAAACGAATGGATAACAACTGTCATATTCCTGACTTGGTACAGACATTTTCTTATGTAGAAAATGGTGGATTGAACCTGGTTTTATAGCTAGCTAAACCTCTCACCTGTATGACAGATGCGAGTGCATGTTTACCATTTAAGTTGGTTTAACTTAGTTGTTACACTACTGGTGTTACTGTTGTTGTTGTATACGCCTCTGTATCATTTCAAGTTTGTTTATGTGTTCTGCTATATGTCGATCCCATAGACTACACCTATTTTTAGGTTTCGGTCTTACGATGGATTGATATGCACGTGATTTGATTTCGCTGTTTGAAATTTTGATGTTTCTTTTAAGAAAGCCAAGCGATTTGTTTGCACTTGTAAATTTACATAGTGGTTGTTCAATTTTAAACGCGACTGTAATTTTATTGCACCCATGAATTTTATTCTAAAAGAGGGACGAAAGATACCAGAGGGACAGTCAAACTCATAGATCGAAAACAAACTGACAACGCCATGGCCAAAAATAAAAAGACAAGCAGACAAATAATAGTACAAATGACACAACATAGAAAACTAAAGACTAAGCAACACGAACCCCACCTAAAAGTGGGGGTGATCTCAGGTGCTCCGGAAGGGTAAGCAGATCCTGCTCCACATGTGGCACCCGTCGTGTTGCTTATGTTATTACAAATCCGGCAAATAGTCTAATTCGGTAGGTCAAATTCGTGAAAAGGGAAGGGTATTGTAGTTACGACATAAGGAACATATCCGATATCATCTGTGAAACGGTTATTCCATAACGGTCAACCAACTCGTGATGGCGTCCGTAAAATTTACGAAGGATGATTATGCAGAATATTGTTTTGTTTGAAAGATTTCTTTTTCTGAGTGATGGTAAGAACCGTGCATTTGTCTGGATGGAAGTCCATGAGCCAATCAGCCTCCTAATTGGCAACATCGTCAAGGATTTCTTGTAGTTGTGTATTGTCTTCTTGGCATATATTATCTTGATAGATAATGCTATCATCAGCAAAGAGTCTTAATTTGCTGTATTTTAAATAATCTGGAAAGTCATTGATGTAAATTAAGAACAGTATAGGCACAAGGCCTGTTCATTCGGACACACCTGATGTTACAGGTACTGTTTGATGTAATTCCATTTTTAACTACTGTTTGTGTTCTGTCAAAAAAAAAAAAAAAAAAGCCAGAATATATTTTAGAGTGCTGTCTGGTACGCCATAGTATCTAAGTTTAAAGAGTAGACGTCGGCGGGGAACTTTATCGAAGGCTATTTCAAAATCGATTATTATGAGATATGTTTGAATATTTTTGTTGTTGTTATGGAGTTCTTGCATAAATCGGATGAGTTGTGACTCACATTATCGCGGAAATCGTGTTGGGGGTTATAAAGGCTGTTGTTTGCTTCTAAATATTCCATGATGTTACTAGTTACAATGTGTTCCGTTATTTTGCAACAGATACAGGTTAAAGAAATGAGTCTATCATTTCCATCCTTGTAACGTTCACCCTTTCTAAATGCTGGTGCTATATATTGATTTATTTCCAGTCTTTTTGGTGTTGACCTGCATGTTTCTCATAATTTGGTATATTGATTAAGATTGGTGCTATCATTTATATACCACTGATATTATTCGTTATACTAGCTGTGTGCGGATTTAAATTTTGTGGTGATTTATATACTCCTGCTGATCTGTTTTTGATTTCTGCATGGCTTTTATGTCGATAGTAACTACCATCACAGTGCCAGATATGTTTATTTTTGACCATACTATCTCACAGTCTGTTCTTATATATATATGTAGTTCTATGATTTCAGAGCTCATGCACTATTTCGTGATGACTATTAAAACCACCATGACTATGGATTTTGTTTTGTTTGTATATAGGTCTATCATTGCGATATACGTTGAACAGGTTGCTTGGAAAGAAGTCAGCTGATGTTATTAACGTGTCTAGCCAGGTTTCTATACATATGATAATGTCTGGATTACACGAATAAATAGTTTCTAATAGATTTTTGTTTTGTATATGACAGAGTGGTTGGAAATTTACATCTATTACTCTTTTTACGTATCGATCTATGTATGGGTGATGATGTTGTAATTGGTACACCTGGACTATTTGTATTTGAATATTGGCTTTTACGAATACTGATTTTCTGTTTCAATTAAGTATAATGAGTTGAACAATGATGTGGAGAAATTGCATACCACATTGTATACATCCCCAAGAAATACGAATGAACTAGTATTACTTGCATCTATAAACTTATATTTATTAGAGTGGATACTTTGGCAGTTAATGTGGAACCATTCATAGATGTCAGAACATATAGGTTTATGTTTCCAGGTAACTGCCTTGGCCGCTTTGGAAACAATAATATATAAAGTAAATATGACAGGGACAAAAAAATGTTCAGGATTTCAAGATCTCCTTGCGGGAGTTATTGCCCTTAAATGACAATTTTTGGCCTATTTGAAGTTTTTGCCTATTATCTCGAATACTTTGATAGATAGGTATAAACTGTAAACAACAAAAAATATCAGCAATAATAGAACAATAACAATGTCAAACAACCGAAACTATTTAATAACTCCGAAAGGAGTAATTGCCCTCAAATGAAGATTTTTTAATTATTTTTCGTGGTTTGTCTGTTATTTCGAAAACTATATTCGATAGAGAGAAACTGTATAAAGCAAACTTAACCAACAATACTAAATCTACAAAAAAACAAAATGATCAAACCATTGATGACTCCTTAAGGAATTACTGTCCTTAAATGAAGTTGTTTGACTTTTCTTGTGTTTTTTTAATATTATCTCAAACTCCGATATATAGGTAGAAACTGTAAACAGCAAAAATGAGCAACAATACAAAATTACAAAAAATGCTAGTGTGGCCGAAACCATTCAATGACTCCTGAAGGAGTTATTGACATTGAACAACGATTATTTTACAAATTTTCGTGTTTTTGCCAATTCTCTCAAACAGAAGGATAAGGAGTTAGAAACTATAACATCAAAAATGATCAGGCATATATAGCTAGTAACTTTAACACTAGAAATGATTCCCAAGAAATGAATACAAGATCGTCAAAAATGACAATATGACAAAAACAATTGGATGATCCAGTTATTGCTCTTAAGTGGTTTTTGTGTTATTTCAAATTATATGAAACACTATAATAGATAGGTCCATGTGTGTGACAGGCTTCCTAAAATTTAATATTTAACGTATATTTTCAATAGTATTTCAGCTGATTCTCCTTTGCTATACTCCTTGAAAATATTTTGCACGCACTACAATGTCTTCTAGATGGATCCAATTGATCACGATTTTCATGAGTTCGAATACTGAAGCGTTTTCCTTGTGGGAATGTCAAAACTCTTTGTTGTTCTTTACTTTTTTTTGCCACAATGTTTGTTGAATGGTAGTTTTCACACTTTCTGGCAGCAATTATTCTATTTGGACGTGTTTTCTTGAGATAATCGCCTGGTTCTATAGCAGGAATCTGCCCCTCAACTACTTTGTATAAGAATATAAGCTTTTGGCTTGAGTGTCTTTTCTGTAAATTTGGAAGTTTCAATTTGGCAAGCATATTAGAGACACATTCGTTTCTCTCGATTTGTACTTCTTCTTCTTCTTCTGGTTAAGTGTAGGACTCATTTTGAGTATATTCACACTGACGCATACGTACCATAGCAGTACAGCTCTCCTCTATGTACAGTTAAAAAAAGAGTATTTACAGTTAAAATCCAATAATTACAATTTAGGAGATGGTGGAGGTAGCCAGTGCCTGTTTGAACTTATCGAGGATTGGCAAACTGACTAGTGGCTATGGCAGGTAGTTCCAAATTCTGATGGCACTCGGGAAGAAGGAATGTTGGTATACTAGGGTTCGACAGTGTGGTTGGAGGTATCTGGTGTTATGTCCTCGAGTGGAAACACCTGTTGGTATGAGGTATGGTTCAGTTGGGATTTCTACGAGGTGGTTGACTATCTTGTATAGTAAGATGGTTTTAACTTTGGCTCTTCGAGATTGTAGGGTTTCCCATCCAAGGTTGTTGAGCATGGTACTAACACTGCTTGTTTGTTGGTAGTCATTGGAAACAAATCTGGCCCCTCTGCGTTGTACCATTTCAAGTTGGTTGATGTTCCGTTTTGTGTGGGGGTCCCATGCACTTGTGGCGTACTCTACAGTTGGTCTGACGAAGGTGTTAAATGCTCGTTCTTTGGCTTTTGGTGGGCAATGTCCGATGTTTCTTCTTAGGAAAGCCAGGGTGTTGTTTGCCTTCTTAGTGAAACATCTGTGTGGGTGTTCCAAGATAAATTTTTTGATATGTCAAGGCCTAAATATTTTGCTGAGTCGACATGAAGAAGGGTATGACCATGGATGAGGTAGTCATGATGGGTTGGGTTCCGCTTTTTTGTGACAGAGATGACCTCGCATTTGTCTGGGTTAAACAGCATCTGCCATTTTTGCTCCCAATCGATGAGGCAGTCGAGGTCTTTTTGTAGGAGTAATGCGTCGTCAGTAGATCTGATCCTGCGGTACATGAGGCAGTCATCTGCGAAGAGTCTAGTCTGTGATTTTTCGCAACTAGGCATGTCATTGATGTAGGCGAGAAAAAGAAGAGGCCCTAGGACAGTACCTTGCGGAACACCGGATGTGGCAGGGTCTACTGAGGACGATTTACCTTCTCTGAGAACAATTTTCTGGGTTCTATCCGACAGGAAGTCTTCAGTCCATTTGAGGATACTTCCTCGGACACCATAGTGGTTGAGTTTTAGGAGAAGACGTTGGTGAGGAACCTTGTCGAATGCTTTGGAAAAGTCAAGAAGTATCCCATCTATTTGTTCGCCAGAATCGAGGTATTTAGCAAGGTCGTGGATAGTTAATGCGAGCTGTGTCTCACAGGATCTTCGTTTACGGAAGCCATGTTGTTCTTCAGCGAGAATGTTATAATGCTCTAAGTGAGTCAGAATGCTACCATGGATAATGTGCTCATTAATTTTGCAACAGATGGAAGTTAAGGAGATAGGCCTATAGTTGGAAGCTTGGCTTCTGTCTCCTTTTTTGAATACTGGAGCGACTGTAGCTGTTTTCCAGTCAGATGGAATTTTGCCCTGGTCAATCGAGGCCTGGAATATCAGAGTTAGGGCAGGCGCTATTTCTTTTGCGGTCTCTTTCAAGAAACGTGCTGAAATACTGTCTGGGCCAGTAGCTTTATGTGGGTTTAGTTTTTGTAGGAGTTTGACGACCCCGGTAGGATCGACATAGATGGATTTGATGTCTGGGGTTGAGCTTTGTCCTAAGTTTGGTAGGTTGGACATGTCCTCTGTTGTGAAGACCGAAGAAAATTGTGAGTTCAAGATGTTAGCTTTGATTTCACTGTCACTAAAGCAGAGTCCATTCCGTTTTAGTGGACCCACCCCACAGCGGTCATTCTTCTTGTTCTTAATATAATTCCAGAACAATTTTGGGCTGGAATCATCATTGCATATCATGTTGTTAATGTATTGGTTATATGTCTCTCTACATTTTCTCTGGTGTAGTTTTTGTCGAGCCTGCGACTTTTGTCGCAGAAAGCTCGACATAGGGATAGCGATCCGGCGGCGGCGGCGGCGGCGGCGGCGTTAGCTAACTTCTTAAAAGCTTTATATTTTAGAAGATGGAAGACCTGGATGCTTCATACTCTGTATATGGATGCCTCATGTTACGAAGTTTCCGTCAGTCACATGTCCAATGTCCTTGACCTCATTTTCATGGTTCAGTGACTACTTGAAAAAAAAGTTCAGATTTTTTGTAATGTTAAATTCTCTCTAATTATAAGTAATAGGATAACTATATTTGGTATGTGCGTACCTTGCAAGGTCCTCATACCCGTCAGACAGTTTTCACTTGACCTCGACCTCATTTCATGGATCAGTGAACAAGGTTAAGTTTTGGTGGTCAAGTCCATATCTCAGATACTATAAGCAATAGGTCTAGTATATTCGGTGTATGGAAGGACTGTAAGGTGTACATGTCCAACTGGCAGGTGTCATCTGACCTTGACCTCATTTTCATGGTTCAGTGGTTATAGTTAAGTTTTTGTGTTTTGATCTGTTTTTCTTATACTGTATGCAATAGGTCTACTATATTTGGTGTATGGAATGATTGTAAGGTGTACATGTCTAGCTGGCAGGTGTCATCTGACCTTGACCTCATTTTCATGGTTCAGTGGTCAAAGTTAAGTTTTTGAGTTTTGGTCTTTTTTTCTAATACTGCATGCAATAGGTCAGCTATATTTGGTGTATGGAATGATTGTAAGGTGTACATGTCTAGCTGGCAGGTGTCATCTTACCTTGACCTCATTTTCATGGTTCAGTGGTCAAAGTTAAGTTTTTGAGTTTTGGTCTTTTTTTCTAATACTATATGCAATAGTTCAACTATATTTGGTGTATGGAAATATTTTATGATCTATATGTCAGTCACGCAGGTTTTATTTGACCTTGACCTCATTTTCAAGGTTCATTGCTCAGTGTTAAGTTTTTGAGTTTTGGTCTTTTTTTCTAATACTATAAGCAATAGGTCAACTATATTTGTTGTATGGAAGAATTGTTAGCTGTACATGCCTGCCTAGCATGGTTCATCTGACCTTGACCTCATTTTCATGGTTCATTGGTCAATGTTTAGTTTACTTGGTTAATGTTAAGTTTATGTGACAGTTGTAATAAAGCTTTATATTTAGGACTATCAACATAATATCAATGATTAGTAAAGAAGGCGAGACATTTCAGCGTGTGCACTCTTGTTTGATGTTCTTGTACTTTTTCCAATCCTTTGTTTTACCCGACTTCTTGGCCCTATTGTGGAGCTTTTGTTTTCGTCGAGACATCGAGCGGAGATCCTTGGTTATCCATGGTTGTGATATCCTTGTAGGTGTAGATTTAGATGGTACATTTTTATCTATTATAGTGAGGCAGTTATCTTTAAAGTTATTCCACAAGGTGTTAATGTCGGACTGTACGTTGAAATTGTTGGTAAATTCTGAAGCCAACAACTTTGCATCGTCTTTGAGGGAGGTTATATCTGCTTTCTTCCACATTTGGATTATTCTTTTGATTGGTTTTTGTCTCATGACGGCTATGCTGGAGTCTATGAAAACGATTTCATGGTCGCTTATTCCAGGTACTGGCTCACATCTATTTATGAGGGATGGTCTGTTGGTGAGGAATAAGTCCAGAATGTTTGGACCTCTTGTTGGAAATTGGACCGATTGTATAAGCCCAAGATCGTTTTCTAAAGACAAGAAGGTGTCATTGATGTCTTAGCGGTACTGGTTACCTGTGATGGTGTTTGACGACCAGTTGATATCAGGTAGGTTGAGATCACCTCCGATCCAGATGGTCGAGTTGTTATGCATCTTGCTACCTGGATGGAATTGGACAAACAAAACAGTACGTCAAGGAACTCAACATTCAGAACAACACTACCAGCTTACAGATATTCTTGATGACAATGGATTAACTCAATTAGTACAAGAGCCAACTAGAAATAAAAACTCATTGGACCTTCTTATCACCAACTGTCCTAGTAAAATGATGAGACTAGATGTTATTCCAGGAATTTCAGACCATGATATTGTGTATGCAGAATCAACACCAATCCAATGACAAACAACCAAAAGCCAAGAGAAATCCATCTATACAGAAGAGCTAAATGGGACAGCATAAAAGAAGATATGAATTTGCTTTATATTAAAATTCAAAAAGAAAGCCTGAACAAAAAGACAAGCATAAATATACTCTGGAATATGTTCAAGGAAGGCCTAGAAAGCAGTACAAACCAGTATATACCTTCCAAAATATGCAAGACTAAGGACAAAAACCGATGGATAACCAAGGAAATAAAAAAAAACGTATGAAGCGAAGAGACCGAGCCTACAAAAAGAAAAAGAAATAAAACCATGCTACTGATATTAAAAGATTCAAACAAATCATCTAAAGGAAATCAAGATAAGCCTATTGCAAATATAGAAGACATAATAACTCCAGAAGATAATGAAGACATCCGTTCACCAACAAAATGATCCTGGATGTATATCAAACACAAGAAAAGTGATAAAAATGGAGAAGCACCACTTAGAAGAAATGGGAAATTAGAAACCGAAATTAACAAATTAATTAATAAATAAACAAAGCAAATATACTAAATGATCAATTCCAATCGGTCTTCTTGCATGTCCTATTAGTAAAAGAGATTTTGAAAGGCAAAAACTCATATGACAGATCAACCAGAAAACTATCCAAGCAGCAAACAATAATCATCACTAATAATGGAGTGGAAAAGAAGCTAAAATATCTAAACATACACAAGGCTGCTGGACCAGACAACATCAAACCAAACATGCATCTTTTGCAAAATAATAGAACATATAGTCACCAGTAACATCATGAAACATGCAGAGGTAAATAACATCCTATACCCACTACAACATGACTGCAGGAGTAAAAGATCATGCGAAACACTACTCCTTGAATGTATCGACGATAACACAAAAAAATCTGGAAAACGGAAAACAATCAGATCTGCTAATACTAGACTTTTCAAAAGCTTTTGATAAGGTGTCCCACAGCTTACTCCTCCATAAACTAAACCTTTATGGCATCCGAAGTAAAACAAACAAATTGATAAAGGAATTTAGGGGTACCACAAGGGTCAGTCTTAGGACCCAGTCTCTTTCTTTTTTACATTAACGACCTACCAGAAGGCCTACACTCGACAGTGAGACTGTTTGCGGACGATACTGTTGTCTATTTGACCATTTCCTCAGACAATGACTGCCATAAACTCCAAGAAGACCGGACAAACTGGCAAAATGGGAAAAAATTCAGTCACAAAAAAGAAAAATCCAATCAAGTGGGACTACAAACTCTACCACCATACTCTTGAGCATGAAACAACGACTAAATACCTGGGCTGCATCATCGCAAATGATCTAGATTGGGGAGAACACATAAACAACATCACAGGAAAAGCCAGCAGAAGCCTTGGTTTCTTACATCAAAACCTCCTCAGCTCAAAATCCATCAAAGAGCATGCCTATAAAATATTAGTTAGACCACAAATGGAATACGCTGAGACAGTATTGTTCTTTTAAAGGCAGTTACACATTTAAGTAATTACCATTTCAACTATGCAACAGAGAAAAAGGTCTTCATTCAAGGACGAGAGGTCTGAAAACTTCAGTATTCTTAATTAAGTATAGTAATCTGTTAGAGGCGCAAAATGTATTCGGGATAACCAAGGGTTACATGTGCACATATCTTTTGTGTCCTCAAGCATTATTCATTTAAATACAGAAAAAGGATAATAACAATCAAGTTTTATTACTAAATTGGTGGTTTTTATATTTTATCTTTATAAAAACGCTCTACAATACAAAACTATAAAAATACTTGCATAAAACATTTTATTAGAAAGAAAATCACAATGCACAAAAATAAACAATGATAAATAAGAAATAAAAAAGATTATATCACAGAACAAAATCTTCTAAGAAAACAGAACTATTGGTCTAGTTATTGCACATAGCATCAAATGCTTTAAAAAACTACTTTATTCTTGTTCTATTAAAGTTTGTACTTCATTCTCAGAAATAATATTTGGTTGTGTAGTTCAAATATCCCAGATGGAGGGCTTCTTGTTTGTATTTATGCAAACATTTCCTCAATGTCATATTCAGAAGATTTACAATTTGTATGGCATTAAGTACTATCATGTGTTAGTTCCCATTACCTGAATTTCATTCAATCTAATGCAGTTTTGACTGAGCATTTAAATTCTGTGCATCTGAATCTTCTGTTAAATGAAATAATTGCAGAAAACCTGGTTTCAACAATATGTTGCCAGTTAACAATTTCACATATGGAAGTTTTCAAATATTAAATTATTTTAAGTTTCAAAATTAATTGAATGCAATATAAATATTACTGGCTTTTACTGGACAATATGTTAATTTCAAATAAGAAACAATATTGAATATTTGTGCTCAAAGTCTTTAGCATTTAAAAATACTAAAATATTCTAAAAACCATAGATTTCTTATAGCTATTTGTGTTTTAAGAATAATTACATATACATTGTGTAGTTTGACACACTAACATAAAATTTTGATTAAATTTTAAAGTAAACAGAAATATTGGCACTATACAAGTGTCCTGACTAGATCAATTAATTAGTAAATACATATACACACATATCTAAAAAAAAACCAGATATATCTTATGCTCTATCAACTATAGCACACAGTGTTATGATGAAATGAGAGTGATCAGACATTAAATACAGACTCTTAAGAGCCTATTGTTCTAACCAATTATAGTTTACAATAGCAATAATCAAAAGTTATAACAAAAAATAAATTTACTGAATTTATAGCAAAACAATTTTTTTTTGGAAAATATATTGTTAATGGCAGCTGTTGAATTTTTTCACAAATTTTAGACTCTAGATTTTAAGTGTTATATTATTGTTGAAGACTATATGTTGAACTCTAGATGTTTTGTGTTTTTATTGAGGGATTGGGTTGCTGTCACATTGACATATACTTATATCCCCTTTAATTCAACTCATTGGTTAGACTCTATGTACTTCAATAGACAATGTAAGTACTACATTATGTTTACTGCTGCTGAAAGTCTCAATAACAACATTGTCATCAATGAGGTCTTTTTCAAAATATTATACAGAAAAACTTTATGCACTATTGCTATCATATTTTGTACAGGAGAAGACTTCCCAAGTTGGTATATGAATGAATAAATTTGAATCAGTGATCAAACAAAATAATTATAGACCTAATCAAATGTTGGAAAAAATCAAGATAAATCTAAATAGGTCTGTTTACTTGTTTTTCAGACATTATAATACATAAAGAGTTGGAATTTTAGAGGTATAAATCTATCTCTGGATTTAAATAAAAAATGAATGGGAAAATAAATGCAATTTTTATCATGTTTATACAAAAAATAAGATTGAAATAGTAACAATTTGAAAAGTGCAATACAGGTCTTAATTTCAAATTAATTATTGAAAAATCATGTGATGATGGGCAAAGTTTTTAAACATTGCTTAGGAAAATGTCAGGAGGATACATATTACAAACATTATTTTTTTGGTGTCAAACTATTACTCAAAATTTTAAAATCTATACCTATTTTACACCAATCTCAAGTTGTTTTTTATGAATGAGTTATACAGGTTGACTAGAGGTCAATCTGCATACACGATGTCATCCAACAATCCGTTCTTTCTGTGACGTGACAACATAGTGACATAGGAAAATTTACGGGAAAAGGCACTGATTTGAAAGTTGTCATCACAACAGAAGTATTTCATTCATATAGATATTACCATACACAAACTATATCATTCATATTGCTATTAATTATTGATGAATATGTAGATTTTTTTAATTCAATATGCATTAGATATTAAATTGTTTATCTGAAAAAACCTATGAGGTGCAATGCTATCGACATCAAAACAATATAATATATTTGAAACACGATCAGTTAAAGAATTTAGTAGATTCACTTAGAAGCTGCCTCATATAAAGTTGAGATATTAAGTATATAATCATTAATAAATAATCATAAAAAGAATGGACTCTCAACATACAAGCATAACTTGGAATGTGAAGGATGAAAGTCATTTTTGTAATGGAGCCCTAGACTCAAGAAGATATCATAAGAAGGCGAAAAAAGATAATGTAACATAAAGCATTTCTCTAAAATCCAAAGTTACATAAAAATATTCCCCAAAGATTATGTCAGTGAACAAAATGCAACAATAAGACCACATCAAATGATGATATGTTTGTTTATCATATGGCTTGCTGTTATATATTTTTCATTACAAATTATTTAAATCCACAGCATTTCAGATTATCAAGAACAAAATTCAAGATATTCTTATAACATTTAAAGTAATAAATTTGTATTTTAGCATTACACACTGCACTGCCTTAAACTGACTTATACTTTCTATATTTGACCATTTAATATAAAGTTCCTTGTTCTTTATATGTTCATTGGATTACAATGAAGAGAATTATAGGTGTTCAGTTAAAGTAAAACAAGACAAGTTTTAGGACCATCTATTTCAAATCAGACATAATATCATTCCTGTAAATAGACCAAGATGTAAATGCAAATCTGTAATATGACTTTGGTAAACTTCAGATTATTTCTGAACTCTTCAGAAATACTGTATTATTACTATACCAAAGTAAAATGCCCATATATGCACATCAATTATAGTTAAAGCTTACATTCAACATATTCTCTTGATAATTTATTGATTAGAAGTTTTGTAATAAAAAAACAATCATATACTTTTAAAAATTATAACATATCTGATCAATGCTGTGAATGGGGAAAAAAATAATTAAGAAACATAAGATATCACTAGGTTATACAAATTCAACATATACATAAATATGTGGAAACATATCACAGACTATTCATATGGACGGATAAACAATTCTAAGTACAGTTCCACATTAGAGTCAGGTGTGGGTCCATACTTTTATTTATTCCAAATTCTATGTCTCCTTTCTCTCCAATATATGATTTTTTTCATATGTAATTATCAGAAATTTTACATGTACTGCCTTATACTTTTGTGGAACCATACCTCCAAAATACATCTTTAATAATAACACTGTCAAATTGTAAGGTAGAAATATTTATAAATGCAAAAAAATAGCTTTTTTTATCAAGGGGTGATATAGTTTTAAAAAAATAGACCATGGCAATACTTATTTAACAGTATTTATATCAATAATTTACCCTGTTTAACAATGATTCAACAAAATATCATTAAAACATGTCTGCAATCATTCTGATATTAAACTCCTACAAAAATTTGTCTTTGTTGTCAGAGTTAATATGGTTTCTGATGAAAATCTCATATAAAATTTTTTTTTTTTATCATATATTCCTCAAAAGAGCCGTTACCAGCTGTACTGGATGTAGATGATCACATGTGATAAGGTTAATGATTTAAAGATCACATTCATAGATAAATGGTCATACATTTCATCAATTTTTAAGTCTGTATTGGTAATAAATCACTGTTTTTTCAGTGATCTATTTATATAAACTGGCATATACCATCTTTCCTCATGCATGTTTTATTATATATAAAGAAAAAAAATTGAGTTTTGTGTACTTTTTACAATACTTTAACAGTTAACAATAAGAGTATTAACCAATTCAGAAATAATTTTGCATTGTGAGAATATCTGTTGTTTGGACATTTTGTAAAATTGTCATATAAGCGGACACAATACTGCCCAATGTGATTTATGAGGATGAAAACTGAATTTCTGAACTGGTCCCTTGTACATAAATACCTTAAATTGGATAAACAAAAACTAAAGAGGTGTATTTTAGCCCTTTTTGTCTTAAAATCAAAGAATAACAAACACTTGTTATTTTTGAGTATAAATAAATTAATAAGATGTCCTTGTTTGAACTGTAAGTCTTTCAAATATTCACAAAATTCTTCAAGATTTTAAGTATTAATTATCAAATTTTCTTTAAAAAATATTGCAAAATTGCATAGTTTTGACACATATTTGTGAGTAGAAAATATTGAGCACATGCAATTAACTATTTATATGTCTAGCCTTTAATTATTTTTGATAGTATAATGCATATGTTGAAATTAAAACAGCAATACTTCAACATGTAAACTATGCAAAACATTCAAAGCCAATAAACCATGACTGAAAGTACATGGCCTAATAACCTCTGTGGAAATGAGTAATGCCAATGCTAATACAACTGCATACTAAATACCATTGACTTATCATAAGTTGTAAACTATGCAAAAGTTTCAAAGTCAATGAACCATGTAAGGGGCTGGGTCAAATAATCTCAATAGAAATGAGATGTGCAAATGCTAATACAACTGCCTACCAAATATCATTGACTGCCCATTAGAAGTTCATCGTAAAATGACCTAATCACACTCTTTAACATGTAAAATATGCATAATTCAATACATGACTAAGGGGGCATGGCCAAATGATTTCTATAAAATAATTCTCTCGTAAACTGAATTAATCACAAACTAATACATTATTGTCGCCTCCAGACACAGCATATATTTGTCTCTCTTTTTTAACTTCATCAAGGAAAGACAAAAAACAATTAATAAGAGAAGTGTTAATTATATAGACTAACATGCAATACATTTTTAAGTTGGTGGCTCACATGCTTTTCATACTTACACATCCAAACACAATTTGAAAGTCCACCAAAACATATGTATTTTAACATAAAATACTTGTGACTTTTTCTACGACATCATGACTACATTTATTGTGATGTCACAGATCTTAAGTAACCAGTTTTTAACTTTCCATCATATCAACTTCTAAAAAGTTCAACTGTCAGTGAAAAATTGGGCAAATTATGGTCCTCATTGCACCCTGTCCTTTATAAATGATTCCTACCTTACAAGTGTACACGGTCTAACCATGTATGATATTCTCATGTGGACTTTCACTTATTTGACCCAAAATATACATTTTGTGTAGAGCATCAGCATACCTCAATTTTCAATTTAAAATAATACAGGTTGAAGTCCACAGAAAATCGATAATTCTTAATACCGTATATCGGGTTATTTTCATGTAAGGTTTTGTTAGTGGTTTGAGCCCTAAAAGAGACAGTTAAATCTTTGCCATGTTCAATGCTCCCATTTCACAGCCTTCTACAATTCATTTAAATAAGCAGTGAAATGTCAGCATAGGATAAATGTGACAAAATATCTACTACGAACATGGCCAAAAATTATACAAAATTTCCCGATATACAGTATTAAACTTTAAGAGAACAGCATAGGAATCTCATTTTGTATGAATTTCCACATTTCCCCCATAAAATAACCTTAACTTACTAATTCTTGTGACAGTTCAATTTTTGCAATGAGTTGCCAAAGCTAGAAGTGTCTTCATAAAATGAATACCATTCCTGTGGCAAACAAGTCCAAGGGTTGTAATGTCACAAAAAGATGTTTCACCTCAAATGAAATGTGACCTTAATTTGTAATTCATTACTATACACCTTTAAACCAAAAGTCAGCACAATATCTTCAGGCATAAAAAAAAAACAAATCTGTACTACTGATAAATTGGTAAAGGAAGAAGGAATGACAGACTGAATAAGGGAAGAAATGACAGACATGGGTAGCAATTTATGCCCCCAGAACTTTTCCAAGACTATTTCTTGGTCTAAGGTAATGTTACAATTAATACTGTCATAGATTCTTCTTCATTCAAAACAAATATCAAATATAAACATAACAATGTCAACTTGACCAGCAAGATGACTTCAGATTACTCCAGCCAAAACAATTCACTTTTCCCAGATTACTCCAGTCCAAATCCTTCAGCATTCTCAATAGCAGTCAACAACTTCTGTCTCAGTGATTTTTTAGATTTGTAGCCTGGTAGGACTAGTTGGTTAAAACAAGTATGTGCCATGGGTAATCTGAAATTAAAAAAAAACAACTTGAATGTCATATAGTATTAAACCACACATTGTGAACTAGTTTAAATTTTGTAATTTCTAGGGCAAAACCTGTTCTTGATGTTTAATTTTCCAAGTTTTTGTGCTCCCTAACTTTGATCTTCCTTCATGGTCAAATTTTAGTGACAGGATATTTTTTTGAAATTTCACCTATTTTCCGAAATAAGCAAAACTTGACCCTTTTAGAAATGTTACCAATAAGAGGGGTGTAATACAGTATCTAACTGCATGTAAAAGATTATAAAACTTTTTCCCTTGATATCAGTAAATACAATCATATTTACAATCAGTTAACAAATAGTATCCTGCTGGATAGGATAATTCAACAATATCATGATGTATCTAATCTTACAATACGTATTTCTTCATAGGAAACTTGTCCATTTATTTAGTGACTTAAATTATTATTGTGTCACATGTACTGAACAAGTAAATATAATTGACAAAGACATACAAGGTTATTAAAAACAGAGTAAAACTTAGCAGTTCAATGGTTGTCATTTGTTCATGTCTTTTTTGTTTTTGTATATTGTTTTGTTGTAAATTAGGCCCTTAGTATTCTCATTTGAAATGTTTCACATTTTTGTGATGGAGCCTTTTATAGCTGACTATACAGTATGGGTTTTTCTCATTGTTGAAGGCCGTGTGATTGCCTATAAAGGCTTACTTTCACTTCATTTGAACTCTGGTGGATAATTGTCTCATAGGCAATCATACCATATCTCATTATTTTTATATTAAGCCAGTTATGACTTACAGATCACTTCCACTAACTCTGGATATTTTAAACTGCATTTCACTCATACCGCCAATTGGTATTCTATCACTGCCAGTGGTAAACAATAAAAACTTCTTCTGCAAGTCTAATGGAAAACTGAATAATATGTCCCAGAAATTCCTAAAAAAAAACCAAAACAGATCACTTCTGTATGTCAAATCAGAACCAAAGAATATTTCCTAAAAAATTCCTAAAAAATGAAACGACTCATCTCTGTATGTTAAATCAGAAACTAAATACTATAAATGTCTTAAAAAATAAATGGAGAATGTGTCCTTGGGACACAGATGACCCCCCCCCCCCCCCCCCCCCCCCCCCCCCCCTTTGCATATAACCTTATAAAGGAACATAGTGAACTGTAAAAGTGACGCTACCCAAATTGGAATTCAATCTGACATTTGATTGAGGCAAACTAAAGTTAGAGAACAGAAACGCAAACTTCAGCAATTTTTCCATTTATAAAGGGGCATAACTCATGAACGGTAAAAGTGATGCCACCCAAATTCGAAATTGATCTGTGTTTTGTGGTAATAAGCTTTGTGTATAAGTTTCATAACATTTGGTCAAGGGAAACTAAAGTTAGAGAACGGAAACCAATTTCAGGATGTAAGGACAGATGTACAGACGGACAAGGATAAACCTTAATACCCCCTCCTCTAAGGCAGGGGCATAATAAATAAAAATGAATTTCTTTTGTAAGTCTGATAAAAAAATAAACTAACAAAGGACAATAATGTTCCTCCTATTGTTATATTTTCCCAATTATTAAACTAGATGCACTTGTAAAACAAAGATATCAAGCCTGGCAAAAAGATGTGATAATCAATCACTTGGACCTATACATCACTTGAAACCTATACATCACTTGGACCTATACATCACTTGAAACCTATACATCACTTGGACCTATACATCACTTGGACCTATACATCACTTGAAACCTATACATCACTTGGACCTATACACGAAATTTATTTAGACGGATTTGAGGGACTTGTAAATATATGAATATTATAAGAGTCAAACTTCTTAACATAAGAACTCTGTTTTGGTTTTGTGTTTTCGAAGTATATTGGCATTTGTGAAAAAAAAATGTTTTTGCCTTATTGTCCAAGACTCTAAACAACAGTTTATGCAAATTTGAAGACATCAAATTTGTGAATATATATATATAAGAGAGAGAGAGTCTAACAAAAGTGAAAAAATTTAAAATATAATAATACAGTGTTTTAATACAATATTTCTAACACTATTATTCTAAAGACCCCCACTCCTCTTGTTTTCTGTCACACAATTAATTATTTTACAAGACCATGATAACACAAATAGATGTTGTTTACAGATCCCGGAAATTTAGATCATTACGGATAAACTTATCGATCCTATAAATAAACTTATCCTAAAAGGTTACCAATTTAACACTGTAATTAGATCTTTGAATGTTGTTTTTATTGGTATAAATATTGATTTTGTTACCAGTAAATAAAAATCAAATTAAATATTATTTTTATATACATATGCACATTCATGGCTCTACAATGTGTGGAATCTGTGGATACCTGTATTTTGCATTACACAAGGTCTGTTTTTCTCTGACTGTTAATGATGTCTTCACACTAAATCCATTGGATGTTGGATGTGTTTTGATTGATATTTTAGTCTTAGATTCATGATTTTTTTATTAGTTGTTTTTAGCTTTGAACTAGCTGTTAGTAACTGTGAGTGCTCTCAGATCTGTAAATACCCTGCCAAGTCCAATCTGTATTTTTGTTAGATGTTTTTCTGCTTTGTATCAATCTGATGAGTTAAGCCCTTTTCAACTGATTTTTATAGTGTGTTCTCATGTTGTACTGTTACACAACTGTCCTAGGTTAAGGGGAGGGTACTGGCCCAAGACCACAATTAATGACCCCACTTTTCGTTGTCAACGAATATAGTTCCTTTTAATTAGAGTGTATTATTTCTTAATTTTTTTTCTTTCCCTTCCTTACTCATTTCTTAGTTTTTTTTGGGTGGAAATGAAAGAAGAGAGGTGAAATAAACTTTTGAATGTTGTATTTTAAATGATTTTGATATTTGGAAAGAGTGATTAGGTCAGGTGCAAAAAGGTGATATTTACAGTTTTCAGAATATCTCTTGACTTGTCCATAGGGGTATGGATGTGTATTGGCTAAATTTGTAAGAGTGATTGGTTCAATCTTTCTGAATTTTGGACATATTTTTGGACTAGTACTATACATTACACACACAAAAGATTTGACAAAAATGCATGGTGCATTTTTTTTAATGAAACAAAACGTTATAAAGAACTAATAGAGGAATTTAATTGTGGTCTGTGGCCTACTATTAACAAATTACAGACTTTAACCCCGCCACTTTCTGTATGTGCCTGTCCCAAAGTTAGGAGCCTGTAATTCAGTGGTTGTCATTTGTAACTGTATATCATATTTGTTTTTGTTCATTGTTTTGTACTGTAAATCAGACCGTTAGTTTTCTGGTTTGAATTGTTTTACATGTCATTTGTTGAACCTGTACGATGACCTATAGTTGTTAACTTCTATGTCATTTGGTCTCTGGTGGAGAGTTGTCTCATTGGCAATCATAGCACATCTTATCTTTAAATATAGTATTATGAATTTGTGTAAAACTTACTTGATAGCAGGATCATTACTACTGTATCCATCATACACTGTTACCTTCTTCAGTTCCTTCATATCTAGGTTAGGATTACCACAAACTAACATTTCTACTTCCTGTGGTCGCAACATCTAACAAATATCATATTATCAAATTATATATTTTAAAATGGGGCAAAATCAAAATTTGTATAAAATAGAACAAAAAGAAACTTCGATATTTGTCTTTATGTATTCCTGAATTTGTATCAATTCTTCAACTTTGAATTATCTGTACTTTAAGTAAGACATGCACACATGTTCATTGCAATGTGCTTTTATTTGTATTTATGAGAAGAGGGTTATCACTGTTAAAAATACATGAATATGACATAAACTTCAGGCTATTTTGGTTTGTAGATACCAGGTTGCATATGCTATGGCTAAATGAAGATAGCAGGATCATTACTACTGTATCTGTCATAAGCATTATCATTAGGTTTGACTCTGCCCTCATATTTGTCATAACAGCATTATAATTCTCATTGTAAATCCTCTATACCATTATTTATTACAGACACTCTATATCTTTATTAGAGAAGTTTGATTCAGACTGCACTAGTAATTTCAGAAATGAAAATATAACTTCACATAATTTTCAGTGAGAATCTTAATGAACAATAATACTGTATACAATTTTTTTTTTTTAGCATCGACTTTTTTCACGATTTGATGATAAAATGGGCAGGTTAAATTTTCACTGTGAATAATGTTTCGCTGAATGGGAAAATAAACGCGAAAAAATCACTGTATATAGTATTGTTAGTGATGTAAACAACGTAAACTTTATTGATTGACAGGTAATCGATTGCAAATAAATATCAATACTGCAATCTAAATTACACATAATTCGGGGAACTTTCAAGAAAGTAATTTTTGTTCATTGCGACATGCTAAAATCGATAGTATATTAGAACAAATTCATAGCATATTTGTGCAAATATCCGTGTAAATGTGATTTATTTCAATTTATTTTTTACATTATATGCAAAATGTTTGGGTAATCACAACAATAAATAGATTGTCGCTTATCAATATTTTTGAACATGTCACTGATTGATGTGTTGTCAAAAGGTATGACATGTATGATTAGCCAATGTAATCATTATGAAAACAGACTCCTTAATTATTATGCACATTCTTGTGATCTGTCGGTTAACATAAAAAACTGATTTTATGTATAAAGTTATTTCATCTTTAGTGTGAAAACAGTGTACATATCAATTTCGTGTAAACTGGATAATTTACAATATTATGTGTGCAACGTTTAAACAGAGAAATATCTTGGAATATATAGGAAAATTTATGCGAAAAAAAATCTGATATACGGTATATGCCATCAAATAAGCCTCTTTATATATACATATTAACAAAACATTTCTGTTTTTTGTTTAACAAAAAGTTTTATGATAAGAGGTAGACATTCAAATAGTTCAAGCTAAAGGAAATATGAATTATCACAAATAATGTAACAATAAGGAACAAAGGACAGATAGCAGACGTAAGTTTATCACTTCAACTCATTTTGCTCTTTGAGAAAGCTGAGCTAATAAAACCATTGTTAAATAAAATTAATACACTTTTTAAGGAATTTAACATGAAAAATTAGAATTCAGAATCTGAAAACCCTAACCAGGGCTCTCTGTCATAAAACTTTACTCGGTATTTGGAGTTCAAAATTGAGTACAATAATCATGCTCGTAATTTTTATGACTGCAAGGCCAGATGTGTACATATATATACAACTTACAATCAATGCGTTCGATGCACATACACTGTGAAAACCATGGTAAAATGCTTGGAATTGTGGGTAAATTGATCTATTTAGAACCCAATCAACATACAACTGTACATACTCTGAAAAAAAATTCAAAACTATAAACTGAAGATAACTGATGTACATTTTCTTTTTTAATTTGTTAATGAATTACATTTTGTTGGAAAAATTTTCAGCTAAAGATCTTGTAGGTATAAATGTTTTTAACTGTAGTTTTTTATAACTGTTCCATGCCAAGTGGTGACTTCTTGCAATAAATTGGTTCACACATATCTGGTTTACAGTGTAACGTAAGGTTAAGTTGATTCCAAAATCTGAGTTATTAAAAGTAAAGAAGAATGACAATGCCTTTTTGTCCTTTAATTTGAAATGTTCTTCACTGTAAAACAAACATCCTCCTTTAGATGTTCACAGGGCATTACCTGTCAGTTATCAGATATTCAAAATTTGATGTGCATTTATGCTTCCCACCCTCATACTTCTTGCATTAATGACAAAAATCCTATAAAGGTCAAAGTTGTCAAAAAGTTAATTATTCTCATTAACATTTAGATAGGAACAACAACCTTTAAGTTTTATAAAATTCTATGATGGTTTGACAAAGACTGTATCTAAATGCTTACTGCAAAAAAGACTAAGTCCATTTTTTTATCAGTGAAATATGAAAAAAATGAAAAAGTGATTTCAAAATTTGTCTATGGATACTGTATTTTGATCATAAAAAAAGCTTCAGTTCAAGTGTCATATAATTCCAAGAAGGTTTGACAAAGGTATTGATGTCTAAATATCTTAAACCAAAGACTGAAACCTAAAGCTGATGGAATTTAGGATTGCTATGTTATTGCTATGCTTTGGGACAAAATTTTGCAGGCTGGACAATAACAAAATTATGAAATGATTGTTAAATTTTACTATTTAGGGACCAAATATTGAAATAATGACTCTTATCATACCTCCTCCTTTATCATAACTAGGGTTACTAAAATGTTTTGAACTATATTTAAAGAAATTTTAGAAATATACAACTGATGGACCATTAACCAGTACAAATCACTGCAATCAATGACCAAAGAGGTTGGTTATCAGGCAATTTTTCAATTATTTGTAATATAAATCAAAGGAAATAATAAATAGTGATGCTCACTGAAGGATGGAGGTTCAAAATCTCAACTAATAAAACACATCACATGAAATAGCATAAATGAATTGAATATATAAAACCAGCCAACAAACAAAGAAAAACATTTTAATTGACATTTTCTATCCTTCATGAATGAGTCAGTATTACTAGTAAATGACACCTACCTTCCCTATTGGCTTTAGTGACAGATATATCAGCACCACCTGGCTTTAATTCTACAGTTTTAACAGATCCAAATTCAGACTGAGATACCTGTGTAAAAGTAGAAGGTCAAAATAAGATTAACAGGATTATTTTTGTTATACAATTTGCATATCTACAAATACTTGAATGATATTGGTCCATTAGAATTTTTCTACTTGGTTTATACTTCCATAGACCATGCTGCAAAAACTATTTTCATAGCCTACGTAAACACCATGTTGATTTCATCCGATGTATGGAATACTGGGGTTCCATGAAAGTTTTAAATTGAAAGAAAAAATTAAAATATTTTGATTTGCAATTATAAAGATTAAACACATTTTTTCTAGAGGTTATTGATGTGAAAACTAGGTTGCTGACTCACAAACTTTATATAAAAGTCCTTCAGACATCAATAATCTCTAAAAAAAAAGCAGTTAAATCCGACAATAACTTGATTGTGCAATGAAAGTTTCTTTTTGTTTACAATTGCTTTATTTCAGGCAATGAATGACAATATTTACAGTATGACTTTTCCATTTTTATCAATAATTTTATCATAATCTCCTGCATACTTATACCTTAAAGAACATGTGAATTAATTATTTTCCAATATCAGCGTAAAAAAAAAAGACAAAAGGCACAAAGAAAACAATACCATGTTTTGATAAGTATAATTTTGTTTTATTTCATCTCCTCAATCTGGACATAAGTTTGATGTTGTCATGTAGGTTTAGATCAATAATAGTGTTGACAAGATTGAGGATTTTGGACAGGTTGATTTCTCATTCAATAGGTACACAGAATACAGTTCAACAAAATTACCTGAAAGGTTAAACCAAAATCATCTTCTACGTCACCATCATATAACAACAAATCCTTCAAACCACTGGCTACTTCCTGTAAAGAAACAAAAGTGGAAAAATTCTATATAAGCAAAGATTTATGATGTAACAGATTTAACTATGTATCAGAATTTAAAAAAATTGCTTTATAATAAGAAGACCAATTCATATCAATATAAATTTGGTATGTGATATTATATTTTGTAAAATGATAAAATAATGATAATAACTATTTATAAAATATCACAAAATTCATATTTCTGTTTAAATGTATTTAAATTTTGATTATACATACCGGTTGAACGGTTTTGAGATCATTTACAGTTAATGGTGTGACTCCAACAACAGCTCTGGGGTTATTATATGGTACTACAGCAGGGCTCAGTAACTTCTTGTAACAACAGGCAGGAAATCTTATGTCCAGTATTATACTATTGTATACTGCTAAACCCATTAACTAATTAGTGTTAAGAAATATCTGACAAAATGTTTATGATTGAAATGGTCATCATGTAAATGACTCTGTAAATTGAATAAGTTTCATATCTCAAAAAATGGGCTCTTTGGGAAAAGTATAAAATTGTCAATAAAAAAAAAAATTATAATATGATTTATATATGCACAATACATGTTTCTGGTATAACCTTCATGAAGTTCACTGAAGACTAAACTTTAGGAAAGCAAAATATTATAATAGGTCTTACAGCATAAAAACCTAACCGAAATACAGATCCCTTGTACTTGTTTTACTTACAAAGATCTCACAATACTTTGTACTATTTTCAATTGAGAGCCATTAAATTAATGAATAAAACAACAGCCTTTAATCTTTTCAGGTATGAATCACAATGACAAATCCTTGGGATTCTGATAAGATCACTAGAATAGGAAGTAAAATTAAACATTGTCATGTCCTTGTAAGCAAAGCACACGATCTGCACTTTCATCAGATTGCATAAAAAAATTACAGGTCCTTAACAGAACAGTCAAAACTGTCCAAGTTGCAAATGAGTCTTAGCACAATTTGTTAATCTAATTAATCTAAAGAACGGACACTTTTAAACTTACACACTCACAGCCAAAGGAGGGTTAGGGAAGGGGAATGGTGTAAGGAAGGTGTTAATCCAGTGTTTATCAACTGAGTGAAGATATAAACAATGAAAAAATACACTGAAATATATATGAAACAAGTGACTTCTGTCAATACTGAAGAAGGATACAACTCCTACAAGGTTAAATTCTTGGTAAGTTTCACACTGAGCAGAACTAAACCAATGTACACCAGCTTTCTTGTCATATGTAAACATACCTGTAAAATATATCATAAATCATAGCTTTAGGTAAATAATATATTTCACTATATGTCGGGAGTTTATATTTTATGATATTTGCTGCACATTTTTTTTGTAACTTATGGTAGAGCAAAATTTTTTAAAATTAAAACCATCCAGAAACATCGACTTGATCTAATTGCCACCAACATTTAATCAAGTCTTCTTTTTTTCAACTGGAAACACCATGGAGGTAATATTCTTTCCATACCTTATAATATGTGTCATTCCTGTCATTATAATAAACATAAAGTTATATAGCTCTCTCTAGAAACATCGGTGTTTATAATAAATATTCATAAGAATGTTTTTTTTCTAAGGTTTTATTAACAGTTGCAAACACCCTATATATCTGTATGCAGAATTTAGATGTAGCTTATAACTTACTGATCCATACAAATTTAAATCAGTTACTTTGCAAATGAGGCCTTTTACATTGATTTTGGTTGTTATATGTGCACATTTGTTTATACTTTGATTTTCTTACCATAATCAGAATGAAATATTTGTCGTAGTAGGAGAAGGAACCATTCTTTTGTCAGTCCTCCCATATCAAGACCTGGTTCACCAACAAACGTAACTTTCAGTTTCTTCTTTAAATCATGCTGTTTCTCTGCAATCTGTGAAATTTCAGATCAAACTTATATATCTTCTCATAATGAAAACTAATTAATCTAATTAAAATGAAAGAAAAGTAAACATTAAGTATAAAAATTAATTTAGCACAAAAAAATAAAAAATAAAAGAATAAATAAAAAAGATAAATAAATAAAAAAAAATATGAAATTTCATCACCATAAATTAAAGGACTTGTGACTTTCAAGGTTCACCGAAAAAAATCAATATTTCACTGCTATATATGTTACAATTATATATAATTATTTCCATGCATTACCTCATTTAAAGAGTCAGAGACCAGATAGGCTCTTCTAATGTTTAGGTTCAGAAACAACATCCCTACATCTGGTAGTTGCCGTCTTTGCACCTTGGCCACTAAACTTCTCTATAAAAATATATTCATTTATCAACTAACAACATGGCAATAAAATAACAGTAAGATTATTCTTGTATACAAGGAATTTTATCTGTAATGTGAGATGTGGTATGATATAGCCAATAAAACAACACTCCACCAAAGACCATCTGACGTAGAAGTTAGCAACTATAGGTCACTGTATGGCCTTCAACATGCCTTCAACCAGTCTTTGCTCTTACTTCTAAATGTTGCAAGCTTAACAGAAAAGCAGTAAATATCAATTTTGAATTGTTGATTTGGCTGAGGATTCAACCCACAACTTTCTGAAAGTTGTGGTGCAGAAATTTGCGGCTAGCAAGATACCAGGAATCCATATAGGCAATTAACATGATAAATGAGTCAATTTTTTAAGCTTGCACTTTTTGTATTGAAGTAAAAAATAACATGCAAATCAAAACTATAATGGTTAATTGACCACAGTCATTCTCAAGGTCCATCAGACATGTGGCAATGTCCAGTAATAAATTGTTTGGTCCAGTAAAGTGTCATCAATTACTGGACCAAATGACCAGTGAAGATGTAAGAATTTTGTTATACTCATAATGTAAAAGACTACTAAAACACTGACTGGACCAGACATGCTTGAACAATTAATGGACCAAAAGACCACTGAGGTCCAAAAAACATCTGTGACAAACAAGTATAGTATAATTATTTCTAAAACAAATTCTTCAACATCAGAGTTAACACCCCTGTCTTTATAAACAATTATTGTTCCATTCACATTCTCAATTATACATGCAGGAAAAAATTCAGCACGGTTCAAGGTGAAGCAATTATAACTTAATCCAATGGAAGTGTTAACAGTAACTAGTCCATATCATAAAAAATGTAAGGGTTAATTGAGGAGGGAGAAAATTATATTTCTTATAAATGCATCCACACAGTCGCATTCCAAAGTGTTTGTCAGAATCATAAAGATCTGTATGTCTGTATTTGTTAATGTGGTTCATAAGTGCTTCTTGTTTCTCGTTTTTTATATAGATTAGACTGTTGGTTCTCCTGTTTGAATGGTTTTACACAAGTCATTTTTGGGGCCCTTTATAGCTTGCTGTTCAGTGTGAGCAAAGGCTCTGTGTTGCAGGCCGTACTTTGACCTATAATGGTTTACTTTTACAAATTGTGACTTGGATGGAGAGTTGTCTCATTGGCACTCATACCACATCTTCTTATATCTATGTACATAGTTTTCTTGTCTTCCATATGCATATCTAAAGCAGTAAATAGTTTGGGTTTCTAAAGGCCACACAAGTTTAAATTTTATACAGAAAATTTGCTCTATTTAAATGTCATTTGAAGTGCAATCAGAAATTTGTAAAGGTTTCTGCAATTTAACAACTTAAACCATATATTTTTGAATATAGCATAATACAAACTGCATTTAGGCAAAGTATGAAAGAATTCTGTCATTTTTTGTTTAAACCCCTTTACTAACATAAATCCATTTTTATTTTTAACACTTTTTCATATAATAGATATCTTGCTCCTGGATCTGTGACAAAAGTAAATTTTGAAAAACTTAAGGGAATATAACTGAGTATGTTCTGAGATGAAATGATTTTATACAAACCCTGGCCATTATAATCATTTGTTGTTCTGAATCTCGTTGTAAAATTGTTCTCTTTGCTGTTATACTTAAAATGAATGGATATTGACAGAAGGAAAATCTGAAAAAAGAAAGTAAGATAATTTTTCTTCAAATTATATGTGACATCTTTTGCAGTACTTTTTTTTGTGGATTTTCAGCATCTGCATGCTTAGTTTCCTTAAACTTTATTTTTGTCTCATTTCTTTTATTATAAGTTAAATAACACAACTATAATCACATTAAGGAACATTCTCTTTTATGGGGGGTTTAAGGGGTTTTATACCTGGTTTATGGGAGTTGACTCATCAAATCAGTGATGTGTTTTAAATGGTGACTTTTGCCAATACTTGATAAGCATTAATGCAATACAGAATTAAAATAATCTGTGTTAATAAAAGCCTAACAATTTTATGGTAATAGTTGATACAAAGTTATCAGTAAGAGTAAGGTCTATACCTCTTAACTTTCAAAATAAAAATAAGGAAATGAGGTATGATTGCCAATGAGACAACTATCCACCAAAGTTCAAATAAAGTTCATTAGCCTAATATACTTACCCAGCACAAGAGCTAGGATTTTGCCATGTATAATACTCAGCCATCAGATCTAAGTGATCCAGGGTTGGATTGTAAAACTCATAGAATGGCACCAAAAGAGGACTAGATAAATTATTTGCAGCATCTAAAATTCAAATGAAACAAATATTTTGGTACAGCAGTAAAATTATAAACAAAACAAAAATTGCTTTGAAAACAGCAACTTTTTGCTTGGTGCATTTCTTGTCAATATAATGAGATAATTATTTGATATAAATATTACTGGCTATTCTTAAATTTTTGAAATAAAAAACACAAATAACAATGGAAAAAAAAAGAGAACGATTTTAAACATATGTTTGTGGTGTTTGCCTATGCAGCAGTATTACAAAGGAAATTAGTTATTATATTAATTGATTGTTGGTGTCCAATGGCACTTTCAACTATTTCATGGTGGCCAGTTTTTGTTTGTTGAGGAAAACAGAGTACCCAATGAGAACCACAAACGTCTGCAAGAAAACTGGCAATTCTAGTCAATTAAGATCAAGAGTCAAATACACCTTGTCAGGAGCGGGGTTCGAACTCACAACATTAGTGTTGACAGCTAGGGATAACTGTACATGTACAACTTGCATCACTATGCTAGGGACTCTCTTGTTATATTGATGACTTTCACATATAAGTATGAATTCTTCTTATAGGAACTGTAGTATATATATATATATATATATATATATATATGTGTGAAAAGTCTTACATTAGTGTATATAAGTGAATAATCTTAAAGAAGCTAATATTCCTTGTTTTAATATTAAATAACATGCATTTGTATTTTTGCATATCCCTTCCCCTTTTCCCCAATATCAATAATATCATGCATATTTCTTTAAGAAGCATTACAACTGACTTAAAGTTTTTCCTTGAAGGAAAATATACTAGTAATATAAATCACTTCATAACTTACTTATTAATGCCATGACTTTGGTGGCACTAGGGACCCACCATGAACACTTTTGCATAGGAGGTAAATCTTGAGGACGAGGAGGGAACAGACGGATTGATATGAAACTATGGAGACGTTTTATAAGCTTCCTGACTGGAACAGATTTTAGCCTGTAATTATAAAAGAAAAAGAAATTAAATGTGAATGTTTTGCTGTTATTCATCAGTAACTGATTGCAAAAAACATGTATGGTAGTATTTCACATTGAATTATTTTACTTGTCCCAAATGAGTCAAACCAGTACTAGTATAGTCAAAGCAGTCATCTGTCACTATATATATATATATTGTAAACCCAAAGCTGTATGATTATATATTTCTTCTATGTTAAGTTTGTAAATTAATGTACTTCCTGCTCTCAGTCCCCTACTGACATGACAACTATTCCGATTATTGTGAAAGTACTTAATTCAGAGATTCCAATTGTCATAGTTAGAAATTTATAGACTTTACTTCCTCGTTTCAGATTTATACCTAACAAAATTGTTGTGTAAATACTGAAATGAATAATAATTCCTCCCCCACAAATTAAAACATTTTTACAGTACACATGAATATATTGTTTCAAGAAATCCATAAGGAGTTTCACACGATCAGTATTGCATATCTTATAAATTTGATCTTTTTCATGTTTATTTTTTATCAAGTCATGTTGCTTTGATGCTGACATAAACGATGACATATAAATAAATGATCAAATTCTCCAAGGGTTTATACCGTCTGATCCAATGAACAAGGAAATGGTGGTCATGATCGTTCAAGGCTGCAATCTGTCGTAACATGTGAGCAAATATTACATATGTAGAGGCACTCTCAAACTGAGGATTCTGAAAAGAGTTCATACATTCAATATTACATACTGTTAATTCAGAAATTATTGCCAGGTTTTTATAAATGCAAATAATGCGATTGGATGAGTATAAAAATTATAAGAACTCGCATTCTGATAACTTAAACATAGATCTGTATGCAGATTTTTTCGAAATAACAATAAGTAAACTAAGTATTAAACTAGCATTTTTGTTCATTCTTGAAAAATCGCAATATTAAATGCACACAAAAATTTACAGTAAATATAGGTACTCTAATCTTGAGTTTATGAAAGAGTTACATATATTTATGTACTCTCAAAACTTAGGATTCTTATAGTACATTGTATAAGAAGTGAAAGAACACAAAATGTTGTATATGTTGGGGTAACTCCCACACTGAAGATTCTGAAAAGATACAACCAAATATTGTAATTGTTAAAGTAACTCCAACTAAATATTCTGAAACAAGTCCAAAAAATTGAATATTATATAACTGCATATGTAAACAGTGTCTAAATCGGAGATCTAAAATTAAAATAAACAACAATATATTACATATGCGGAGGTACTTCCTAGATGTGGATTCTAAAAAAAAAATTCAAGATAACATTCAAGCAGGTATATTTCTGCTAGAATGCTAACCTACTTTTATGCACATATATATGTAGGTTTATATAATCAACATCCTTCCAAAAAAAATAAAATGTTCCGCTGGGTGCAGCTTGATACGACCGCAGAGGTCGAACCCTGAACAGTTGGGGCAAGTATGGACACAACATTCAAGCTTGATACAGCACTGAATTTGGATTGTGATTAAATATTTGACACAGCAAGTTAAAATTTTTTAATTTACCTATTCAAACCATATTATTATTTGCTTTTATATATAAATCAGAAATAACCAAATCAAAATGGAAAATTTTAAAGAAAAAAAAAATCCCTCCCCCAAATATTTTGAACCCCCTTATGGTTCATCACTCCCAAACTCAATCCCAGCCTTCCCTTTGTGGTATGGTACCTTGCAGTACAATTTCAGAGAGATCCATACACTTGAACACAGGTTATTGTCTGGAAACTAGAAAAATGCTTGTTTTTAGGCCCCTTTTAGGCCTCAAATTCCTAAACGTTTAGGGCAATTACCCCCAAACTCAAACCCAGCTTTCCCTTTGTGATATGAAACCTTGTAGTACAATTTCATAAAGATCCATACATTTACACATAAGTTATTGTCCTGAAACTAGAAAAATGCTTGTTTTTTGCCCCTTTTGGCCCCTAATTCCTAAAATTTTGAGGCAATTACCCCCAAAATCAATCCCAGCCTTCCCTTTGTGGTATGGTACCTTGCAGTACAATTTCAGAGAGATCCATACACTTGAACACAAGTTATTGTCTGAAAACTAGAAAATGCTTGTTTTTAGGCCCCTTTTTGGCCCCAAATTCCTAAACGTTTAGGGCAATTACCCCCAAACTCAAACCCAGCTTTCCCTTTGTGATATGGAACCTTGTAGTACAATTTCATAAAGATCCATACACTTACACACAAGTTATTGTCCTGAAACTAGAAAAATGCTTGTTTTTAGGCCCCTTTTTGGCGCCAAATTCCTAAACGTTTAGGGCAATTACCCCCAAACTCAAACCCAGCTTTCCCTTTGTGATATGGAATCTTGTAGTACAATTACATAAAGATCCATACACTTACACACAAGTTATTGTCCTGAAACTAGAAAAATGCTTGTTTTTTGCCCCTTTTTGGCCCCTCATTCCTAAAATTTTGAGGCAATTACCCCCAAAATCAATCCCAGCCTTCCCTTTGTGGTATGGTACCTTGCAGGACAATTTCAGAGAGATCCATACACTTGAACACAAGTTATTGTCTGGAAACTAGAAAAATACTTATTTTTGGCCCCTAATTCCAAAATGTTTTGGGCAATTACCCCCAAACTCAATTCCAGCTTTCCCTTTGTGATATGGAACCTTGTAGTACAATTTCAGATAGATCCATACACTTACACACTAGTTATTATCATGAAACTAGAAAATTGCTTGTTTTTTGCCCCTTTTTTGGCCCCTAATTCCTAAAATTTTGAGGCAATTACCCCCAAAATCAATCCCAGCATTCCCTTTGTGATATGGAACCTTGTGGTACAATGTCAGAGAGATCCATACACTAACACGCAAGTTTTGTCTGGAAGTTACAAAATTGCTTATTTTTGGCCCCTTTTTGGCCCCTTATTCCTTAACTGTTGGTACCATAACGGTAAAAAACCCCAAAATCAATCCCAACCTTCCTTTTGTGGTATTGAACCTTATGGTAAAATTTCATAGAGATCCATTCACTTAAACTAAAGTTAGAGTGCGAAAACCAATGTGTCTTTCGACGACGACGACACCAACGTCATACCAATATACGACCAAATTTTTTTTAATTTTTGCGGTCGTATAAAAATCACTTTCTAAATAGTTAACAGGATCTTCATAGCGGTAGATCCATCTCTAGTATAATGTACTTATATTTTGGCATGGAATGAATCATAGTCCTAAATTACTTATAGATTTTCTCTTAGCAGTCATTAAAACATCAATAAAACAAGTAATCTAGTTAAAAAGCTTCAAATGCCAAGTTAATTTCAATACAAGGTTACCTTAAAAATTATGACAATTGTTTGTTGACATCAAGATCCGAATATTTGTTTAACAAATCTAGCGTTTCAATGATATAATAGACGTATTTCCCTTACTTAATGCTGTAATTATGGATATGGAGCATTACTGGAAAGGAGTGATCAATTATTTAATGGAAGTATTGAATTACATGTCTGTGTTTACTACAACAATCAATGTTACCCAGGACAGTACAGGAAATAAAGGTGAAATGGAAGAACTATTCTCTCATTTTTATGTAATGCTTTTTATGCAGATAGATTTTTATCTTTCCTTGTAGTTTAAAGGATAATAGTTACAATATTTTAAACAGATGTCACATTTATTTACTTTAATCACTACATATTTTTTAAATAATTGTAGAATGTTTTTCAAATGCTTATAAAATTAATTCTAAATTTAAACTAGATGTGTTGGAACGACACGAATGGCCCCGCTTGAAAAAAAGGCTTGAAACCATTTATAGGAGTGGAAATTTTCAAAATCCTTTGAAAGCCTGTAATTTTGGCAAAAATCAGCAGAACAGAACCTCGATCTTTAACTCTCCATAGTAGACTGACATACTAATTATCAGCTCAATATGTGAAGGCTTTTAAAAAAAGTCTGTATACCTGTTCATTGAGGAATGATGGAATGACAGAATGATGAACAAGGGTAAAACTATATGTCTCAAATAGCTGGGTTGCAATATGAAAAGAAATCCAGAAAAATGTGAATAAAAATCTTCAAATCATTCTATAATGGTATGGGTGCACAACTTCAACATGTGTATGATGTTTCTGTGAAGTCTTAGAGATCTTGGTCGAAAACTGTAGGAGAAGTTAAAACTCTTTGATATATTTTGCTGAAAAATTACTAAGTTCCCAAGTCTGGAAAAGGAGAAAAAATTTCTCAAACAATTCCATAATAGCAGTCACATAACTTCAACATATGTGCAACCTTCCTGTGAAGTTTCAGGAATCTGGGTTAAAAACTGTAGGAGAAGTTGGTTACATAAATTATGTACCCAAAAATATCAATAAAGCCAACAGTGTATTGATTCCAGTTTCATAATAATAGATCACAAATAGAAAATTGATTCACCTTTCTTATTCCTCAAAGAAAAAATTAATTCCACAAAAACACAACAGACCAGCAGTGTCATTATTGTTTTTAATTTGTTATTTATCATATGAAGAAGACTTTTTTATGTACTTCCTATTGGATAAAACATAAAACTGAGCAGACAAATTGATTATCAAATTGGCACAAAGTTAGAAAATTCTATAAAAATCTTACAAGACTTCTTCCTCTTATATTTACTTTTTAATGGTTCATCAGTTCACAAGAAGATATTCAATTAATTTCCAATAGGCTTAGGTGCAAAACCAAGACCGTTTCAACTAATGTATGCCATATACTTTTTGTTTTTCAAAAAGATTTATACTTTGTATGATGAGGACCTCATGGATTCATACGATTCCTTCAGTTATTTGTTTGTTACCTTGATTTGTAGTCATAATCAATTTATTTAGATTGGAAGGTTCCTCAGCAAGACCACAAGATGTTACTACATCTAAATCTATTGTTTCAATGTTTAGAAGATAATGTTTAAACTTGTATATGCAGATCAAACTTCTGTTATCCTCTGATGATGAGCTTTGGATTAATATGTAAAATTTCTATCAGTGGTTAGGGATCAGAAATCCTGATAGTTTAGGATCAACCATGATCAACACAAAGTGAAAGCTAAAAATTTATACATGTAATTGATATTTAATAGAAATTTAAAAATTGACATGTAATAATAATTCATACATCTATAATAAAATATTTATCATTATCATATACTTTAAGTAAATAACTTATAATTTTTACAGTATGATAATAACATTAAATTTAGGTGAATTCCATATTTTCCGAAATGGTGCTTAGCCGGCTGATATGAAAAATTTATCAACTGCTTCCGGGTATTATCGCATGCCTTTCCGTAACGTTATCACATATGGCATTTCGACATTACTCAGCAAATTCCAGAAATACACCTCAATCATATGTTTTCAGTGAAAAACATAACAAAGTAGGGTTTTTTTTTTATAGTCAATATAAAAATATATTATACTGTTGTTTTTCTGCTCTGTTGAGGCATATGACAGAAAGATTTCATATCTGATGTATTACATTTGGCTTCCGACGTCCGTAAACTTTTCACTTTTTGAACTTCTACTTGAGAACCACTCAAAAGGATCAATATATTAAACTGTTATTTTTCTCCATTGTTGAAGCATATGATAAAAAGATCATAACATGTCATTTTCATATCAGATGTATCATCAGCACTTGAGCCCTCGGAGCCTTCAGCTCTTGGGCTGATAATATATCTGATATGAAAAATGCCATGTAATAATCTGATAATATTACCTAAAACTTTTTGTTTCCTCAACAATTTGTTTCATGTTTTTGTTCTATATTTTATCTGATACAATATCATGAATATAGTGTGAAACAAATCAATAAACCTTTTACATAAGTCAACTTATATAAAATTACGTTTCATCTATACAAATGTTTACAAAACATATATATATGTAAAATATTGATCTATATTGCCTCCTCTAAATCCAAATTTGAATTACCCTTTTAAAAGACCATTTTTTAGAGACAAATCCTTGTACAAATACAATATTTTATTTCATTGTATTTAAAAAAATGATTAATTGAAGATATATTTCAGTCTGACTATTTGTGAAACAAAGACTCAGCTTTTCAATAATAAATTAATTACCTGCATCAATACTAAGTAAGCTCGTAAATCATCTTTTGTGTGAGGCCTGGAAAAAAACAAATATATTTTCAAATATTTGTACAAAAAATAATTATAATTCTTAGCTAGCATAAATGTGGTTGTATGTTCTTCATAATATGAATGAAAATTTTGAATAAGAAATTACAGGTCAGAACTTGAATACCGTAATCGGCCTTGTATAGTTCATACTGGTACATTGTCCTCCCCCTCTCGCCATGAGAATTCAGATTCAGGTAAACAAATTTTTGCAACTGTTCGAAAAAGTTTAATGAAACTCTGGTAATTTCAAGTCATTTCCAGTATTTTCATGGAAAATAACCCATTTTCCATCATCAAATAGAAGTTGAAAATGAATGTTAATGATTCTAAATGCTTTACAAGTGTTAAAATAAGTCAAACTCACAATTGAGAAACTTGTGTATGTTTGAACTGGAAGTTCGAATAGCTTGTGTAAATGAAAATAAATACGATGAGAGTGTGCGGAAAATCTGCACTTAATAGATACTAGAACACGACTTTGAAAGTAAAACAGCTCCATCATTTAGTAAAATGCTGTTAAACATATCCACCATATTAATGTTTGAAGGTACAGAGTGCAAAGGCTGAAATGTCTCATCTACATTACGGATCATGATTGAATTTATGTCGAAAGTCTTTTTGATAAAAGTTATACAACAAGTATCACATAAACTTCAAATTACTATAAATGCTCCATGTAAATGAGATCAAGGTCAGATAAACCTTTCCAGAGGAAAAATACCCATTCAATCATGCATTACATCAAATATAGTTGACCTATATCTTACAGTATCTGAGAAACATTCATAACCATAAAAATGAGGTCAAGGTCAGATGAGCCTTGCCAGACAGACATGTTTGCCATGCAATCATTCCATTTAACAGAGTGTGACTGTTAGAAGTAAAGCTGAAAGTTAGTTAAATACCTTTACAGAACATAAAGTACAGACAATGTAAAGTTAACAACATTGTTTAATATGCATAATGGGACTTTCATTTCTAAATCATTTAAGTAAGAGTAACGTATGAAAAAATAAGATATTGCAGCATGACGTAGTGACAATTATTTTGTTGTTTTCCCCTGCTGCATATTAAGACTTATTCATCATTACTGAAAAATTGAATACTGTGACTTCTAATATTTTATAAGAAAATAACACCTTTCATATCTAACTTCCTTGATATTGATGTAGAGGAAGAATTGTATATGAATACTGTAAATTTGGAAATTTTTGCAATATTTTTATTATTACTGACATTGCCATTGGATAAGTTTTGCTTAAATAAAAACTCACATCTTGAATTTTGAAAGCATTTCATGAAATTACAATAATAAGTTTCACATTTTTGCCCATTATTCAACAATCATCATATCTAAATGCATGCAAAAAATCTGAATTTACAGTATTGACTTTGATGAGAAGAAAGGCCGTGGCATCCCTTACATATAATAAAGACAAAGCCAACATTTAACGATTTAATTTTACCTGATCATTCCATTCCCAGATTCTTGATTCCTGGTAAGCATTAAGGAAATAAGGAAACAAATAATTAAGATAATATAGCCTTGGTCTTGCTTTACACTGTCCAAGGTATAATTAGTGAATTAATTTCCACCAGTTATTGCTTTTGTTTTCAGCTAATTTTAGATGATTCTAGTTTTTATTTATACACATATGCAGCTGCACATATGCATTCTTCCTATGATAAAAAAAATGTTCATGGTGGAGTTATGAGGCATGCTTCTCTCTTTACTTTTATAAACCATGGTGATTATATCCATGATATTATTATCTTTGACTGGACAGTTTCTAGATCTTAAGAAAATAAATGTCTCAGCTTTCATACCTTTTATCCTTTAACAAACTATTGATGGTAGCTTTCAATGTTGCTTTCTGTATTTCCTGAGGCTGAAAAACAAAATGTAAAAAAATATTAAATAATACAGAAGATGCTGAAATTAATTCTTAATTATCAGTTGAACCAAGGAATAATAAAAGGTACAATAAAAAAATTCCTATCAAACGAATAGAAACATGTCAGTGGCAACTTATACTGTCACTTAATAAATATATAAAAATAAAGACTTAGAGATGTGGTATGATTGCCAATGAGAAAATTATCTACCAGAGTTCAAATGAAGTGGATGTATAAAACCTATAAAAAAAGTCTATAAAAGGCCCCGACATGAAAAATGTGAATCAATTCAAACGAGAAAACTAACAGCCTAATTCATAACAAAATTTTACGAAAAACATGATGACAGACATTGATGATTCAAAAATATCTTTCAATCTTCTCTCTCTGGGTGATTCAAACCAATTTAGTTTCAGCATTTCTCATAATGTCTTAAATTTGTCTTCTTCTAGTAGTGATATGCTGTTGAGTGGCTGTCTGATGTATGCTTGAAAAAACTTGTATTTATTTTGACTTTAAATTATTTAATGGAATCATTATTTTACGCTGGAACAACAAAAGATATAATTCAAACTTTCCTTGTCATTCACTTTTAAAGGGGATATACATTTCATTGACTTTTTAATATTGAAAGATTAACACATCTTTTTCTTTCATAAGTTTCTAGGATGTTAGTAACCCGAATAATTCAGTCGCTCCCCATAATCAATCTTTCCTATTTGCGAGGGCCTGAATTCCTAATACACAATAAAAACTCTTCATGAATCCTGGATTTAATTGGTGCCTTATTACGAACGACTAATTGAAGATTTTTCATTGTCTATGCATTCAGGCGTTAATGGCGTTATTGTAGATCAGCAGAATATAACGACTGAATTATTCGGGTTAGGATGTAAGTTCAAATTTCTGACAAAATGAATAGAGAATTATTTCCCTTCTATTTTATTTCAGCAGTTTTTACCCAAATACATGATTTTTCTTAGTTCTCCAGAAATAGACTCCCAAAATGTTCATTGAATATGGAACAGATGTTGTAATAACACTTCGAGTACTGTTTATTAGAAGGTTAATAGTATTTATTGAGTGATAATTCCAAAGTTAATGACATTTATTGATATAATGTTCTTTTTTAATAAGATACCATACATTTGTAGATCATGGACAGAACAAATTATTTACTGGTAATGTCTTAAATCTTCAGTGTCAGAATGTAAAGTAAAAGACATTGATAAATTTGAAATGACTTTTAATATGTCTATTGTAATACACTGACACTGATAACTAGATGACTTTATGTCTATTGTCAATACAGTTAATGACTTTACAATCATTGTTATACAGTCAATGACTTAATAATCATTGTAATACAGTCAATGACTTTATGATCATTATAAAACAGTCCATTGCCAAAAAAAACAGGAAAAATACCAACTCTAATCTCTGTAAATTTTCATCCTGTCAAATAGATTTTGACTGCTATATTTAATACAGGTGTCTTTTTCCTTTCTTTTAGGGATGACATAATGAAGGTATCTATATTGATTACATTCATTTTAGGACCCCAAAGGTTTTCTCAGTAAACCAAAAAAAGTGACCAATTTAATAAGAAAAAAAGTTACAGGTCTGGTAGGAAAAATCTAAAGTTTGGTATAAATCTGTTGGTTTTATGAATCTTATGTATTTTATATAAATTGTAATTAAAACCATTCTTTTTCTCTCAATGATCATTCTAATAAAGTTAGAACCCAGGGATGTGGTATTTCAGTGTTTGTGCTTATTGCAATTGAATAAACTTTCCAAAATTAATAAAATGCTCCGCTGGGGAGCAGCTTGATACGACCGCAGAGGTCAAACACTGAACAGTTGGGGCAAGTATGGACACAACATTCAAGCTTGATACAGCACTGAATTTGGATTGTAATTAAATATTTGACACAGCATAGGTTTCTGACACAGAATGAATGTGGTCAAAGAACTTAAAAAATTTTAATTTACCTATTCAAACCATATCATTATTAATTGCTTTTATATATAAATCAGAAATAACCAATTTAAAATGGAAAATTTTAAAGAAAAAAAGGAAAAAAAAATCCCCCCCAAATTTTTTGAACCCCCTTATGATTCATCACCCCCAAACTCAATCCCAGCCTTCCCTTTGTGGTATGGTACCTTGCAGTACAATTTCAGAGAGATCCATACACTTGAACACAAGTTATTGTCTGGAAACTAGAAAAATGCTTATTTTTGGCCCCTTTTTGGCCCCTTATTCCTAAACTTTTGGGCAATTACCCTCAAACTCAATTCCAGCTTTCCCTTTGTGATATGGAACCTTGTAGTACAATTTCATAAAGATCCATTCACTTACATACAAGTTATTGTCATGAAACTAGAAAAATGCTTGTTTTTTCCCCCTTTTTGGCCCCTCATTCCTAAAATTTGGAGCGATCACCCCCAAAATCAATCCCAGCATTCCCTTTGTGATATGGAACCTTGTGGTACAATGTCAGAGAGATCCATACGCTTACACACAAGTTATTGTCATGAAACTAGAAAAATGCTTGTTTTTTGCCCCTTTTTTGGCCCCTAATTCCTACAATTTTGAGGCAATTACCCCCAAAATCAATCCCAGCATTGCCTTTGTGATATGGAACCTTGTGGTACAATGTCAGAGAGATCCATACACTAACACACAAGTAATGTCTGGAAGTTACAAAAATGCTTATTTTTGGCCCCTTATTCCTTAACTGTTGGTGCCATAACCCCCAAAATCAATCCCAACCTTCCTTTTGTGGTATTGAACCTTGTGGTAAAATTTCATAGAGATCCATTCACTTAAACTTAAGTTAGAGTGCAAAAACCAATGTGTCTTTGGACGACGACCACGGACGACGACGACGACGACGACAACGACGCCAACATCATACCAATATACAACCACAAAAATTTGTTTGCGGTCGTATAAAAACAAGAGTGCACACGCTGAAATGTCTCGCCTTCTTTACTAATCATTGATATTATGTTGATAGTCCTAAATATGAAGCTTTACTACAACTGTCACATAAAATTAACATTAACCAAGTAAACTAAACATTGACCAATGAACCATGAAAATGAGGTCAAGGTCAGATGAACCATTCTAGCAGTCATGTACAGCTAACAATTCTTCCATACAATAAATATAGTTGACCTATTGCTTATAGTTTAAGAAAAACAGATCAAAACACAAAAACTTAACACTGAGCAATGAACCTTGAAAATGAGGTCAAGGTCAAATAAAACCTGCGTGACTGACATATAGATCATAAAATATTTCCATACACCAAATATAATTGAACTATTGCATAAAGTATTAGAAAAAAAGACCAAAACTCAAAAACTTAACGTTGACCACTGAACCATGAAAATGAGGTCAAGGTCAGATGAACCATGCTAGCAGTCATGTACAGCTAACAATTCTTCCATACAACAAATATAGTTGACCTATTGCTTATAGTTTAAGAAAAACAGACCAAAACACAAAAACTTAACACTGAGCAATGAACCTTGAAAATGAGGTCAAGGTCAAATAAAACCTGCGTGACTGACATATAGATCATAAAATATTTCCATACACCAAATATAGTTGAACTATTGCATATAGTATTAGAAAAAAAGACCAAAACTCAAAAACTTAACTTTGACCACTGAACCATGAAAATAAGATCAAGGTCAGATGACACCTGCCAGCTAGACATGTACACCTTACAATCATTCCATACACCAAATAGAGTAAACCTATTGCATACAGTATAAGAAAAACAGACTAAAACACAAAAATTTAACTATAACCACTGAAGCATGAAAATGAGGTCAAGGTCAGATGACACCTGCCAGTTGGACATGTACACCTTACAGTCCTTCCATACACCGAATATACTAGACCTATTGCTTATAGTATCTGAGATATGGACTTGACCACCAAAACTTAACCTTGTTCACTGATCCATGAAATGAGGTTGAGGTCAAGTGAAAACTGTCTGACGGGCATGAGGACCTTCCAAGGTACGCACATACCAAATATAGTTATCCTATTACTTATAATAAGAGAGAATTTAACATTACAAAAAATCTTAGCTTTTTTTTCAAGTAGTCACTGAACCATGAAAATGAGGTCAAGGACATTGGACATGTGACTGACGGAATCTTAGTAACATGAGGCATCCATATACAAAGTATGAAGCATCCAGATCTTCCACCTTCTAAAATATAAAGCTTTTAAGAAGTTAGCTAACGCCGCCGCCGCCCTAGTCGCCGCCAGATCACTATCCCTATGTTGAGCTTTCTGCGACAAAAGTAGCAGGCTCGACAACAAAAACTGAATCCATGTAGATATGGCCGACCTACATTTGCGTGAATTTTACTTTTGACAGGTACTACCATGATTACGTTTGCACAAATTTACCTGAATAAAATTAAGAATGGAAATGGGGAATGTGTCAAAGAGACAACAACACAACCAGAATCAGTTTAATTTGTTGTTTTTCTCAATTACATTCAATTTGCATATTTCCTTGGTTCATCTCCAGGAAATGTCTCCATTTTCAATTTTCAACTCTATATCTACACTGTTAGAATATCCATCAAATATCAAGGACTTTTCCCTTTGTTAGAATTGATTTTAATTTTTGTTATCTGCAGTATTTTGTTTTTTAGTTAGATCATTATATTTTAGAATTATATATCATTCTATGATGTTATAATTATTTTAAAGTTCGAAAATTTAATTAACATGAGCAAAAACGTAGTAACTTTTGAACTGGTAAATTTTGCACAATAATAATGGGTTTTGTCACGCAAACATGGAAATTTTTCGCGCAAAAGTAGGACAAATTCGCTCAAAGGTAAGGTGCCCGTAAATATCAAGGTTTTAAATTAATTAAACAAATGGTTATCAAACTATAGCTGTCAATTGTCTAATGTCTGGACAGATTAAAACACTGTAAAAGAATTTAAATAAATGATATAGTTGTTTTTATTTGCCAATTAATAAAAGTTGCATATAACTTTTAAAAACATAGAAATGAAATAAAATACTATTGAACACTTTTAAACATTTTAATCTAATCCTTTTGAAAATCTTTAAAAAAAACACACAAACACATTTAAAATATTTGATATAACAAATCTTACTATACAAATACTTGACCTAATAAACTTATTTTATTGTTCTCATTAATGTAACTTTTTTCCTACTTTCCGTTTCTCATGGCAGCATGCTTGTTTCTAAAGTAGGACATGTAGAAGGTCAAGCTTTCAAGCTCCAGCTGGGTAAAACCAAAGAAAACTGGTAATTTAAAATAAATGGAATTATTATGAAATAAGACGTGGAAAATATGTCAACAAGACAGCAACTCAACAATACCATAAAATAAAAAAAAAACACCATGTTCAATGATAGACAAGTATCCATACCATATAACAAGCTCTAAATCAACAATTGTCCACACAATTTGAGACTGAATGTCAACAGTAACTATCTATGACATGACATCTACACAAAATATACTAAGATATACACAATGACTACCTCTGCAGAGGGTCATGAGCTTAGTTGGGACATGTACATTTTCATAGAGCAGGGCTAAACTGTTTTTTTTTTTAAGTACTCCCATATTCTCTTATTTTTGTCTAGTAGAAAGGAAGCCACAAGGAAGCAAACCTTCCTACATAGAAACATGTGGCCTACAGATTTAAGGACAATATTATGTCATATTGTTGAGTTGCTGTCTTTTTGACATATTTTCCATGTCTTATTTCATAATTATTCCATTTATTTTAAATTACCAGTTTTCTTTGGTTTTATGACACGCAAATGTTAAAAAAGGAAAATTGCGTAATTACTTTAAATTTAAAAACATCTTTGTTTTGAAATAAGAGAAAATTTGCATTCCGGTAACTAACTTAATATACATGTAGTAGTGATGTTACAGTAGTTTATTTATTTTTATGTATTAGAGAGGGTTAATATTCTATTGTATTTATTTTCAAACATCATCTGGTATGGAGTATAGTTATTTAATCATTTATTTTTAATGTAATATATCTTAAAAATTACTGTATGATTAATACTATATATATATGTATATGCTCGGAAATAGGCCCTTTAATTGGATTCAATATATATTCTTCTTCTTATAATCTATTTGTGACAAAAGGATAAATGTACAATATTTTGTTCCTTTGTTATGTGTGACTACTAAAAAGTTATTTCTTTCACACTATGCTTTTTACCTTCAGTTTCCACTTAATATGTCAAATCTCTTGGGAAAAGTATATTGATTAATTAGAATTATTCATCAAAAAAGAATGAAATATCTTTTTAAACTTGAATGTTATGAAACACTTAGTCCAAATCAAACAACAGATTATCCTAAAATCAATAATTCCATCTAACTTTCAAAACAACTATGTTTCATGCAAAATAGTAAGGTATTATAAGAGTTACCTTTAGTTAAATAAGAGCCTAACAATCAAAAAATATATTCTTTCCTCTTAGATGAGATTATCCTTACAAGAACAGCTAGAATCTGACTAATAATTATAACATATCAAAGCATCGTCCATACTGTTATCCAGCCATTTTTAGCTACAGTTAGTCAAACATTTTTTTTTATCTCATTTTCAAGCCCAAAATGTTTTAACTTGTGTTTAAACAATTTTAACAAAGAAGTAAGCAAGGGGCTGAAGAAAACAGACAACACAATGATTGAAATGTAGAACATGTCATCATTTTCATTATTATTTCACTAAAAAATTACCAGTGTTATTTTTCCTTTAAAAATAACCCCTGTCAGCTCATGAAATTCTCAGAATAAAATGTTCTTCTTCTAAGGTACAAATGTACTTGTGAGAATCAAAGTAATCGAGATCACTCATGGAAAGACTGAAAGAGTTGTGTGCATTATGCCATAATTTTGAATCACATTCTCAAATATTGTGGTGAAAAAAATCTTGATATATTACTCTTGCATTAAATTCAGAAAGATAATTGCTTTTTTTTTCAGTTGATAAAACAAGTTGGTCTCCCTAAATTTACTTGTAAATGTTTGCTTTTGGGAGTATTTCTATGTTTAAAATTGGTATGCAATTTTCCTATCTCATCTTAGAATCATTTATTGATTTTGATTAAAATCATATGACACTAAAGATGAACAGTTTTATTTCATTTACATGATATTACTAAAAAAAATGCATTCAATTACCCAAAGATGGAGAATTTCTCAATATTGATAACAATTCTTTTGATATTTCAATTTTTAGAAGGGGTACTGATCTTTAATATCTTCTTTTTTCAATTAAATAATTTTGACATCATTGGAAATAGAAATCTTCAAAGAAAGGTGTAGTATATTTTTTATTGAAGTTTGTCCTAATAATTTCCAGAAAGAGGCATTGAAAATGCACTTTCTCAACAAAAAAAATAAAAAATAAATGATTTTTATTTACATTGGTGTTCATTCTTCATTGAGAAAAAAATATCCTGTATTCAAATAAATGTACAAATACTGTACACTGTTAAATAGCTATATAATGGGGAATAAACAAATAAATTTGATTGTAGAAAATGCGCATGTCATAAATTTAGAGTGATGCATATTTGTCTCGTGTTTCCAGCAAATTAATTATAATTATTGTACCTTAAATTAACCGTTATTATTGACTTAATATCAGATGATTATAACACTGATTTTACAAGTAAAAACCCTACTTGCATTTATACATACGATGTTTTTTGTCTTTTCTTTGCAAAAAAACGCATCTTTTTAATTCTTAATCATTCATATTTGAGACAAAATTTACAGAATAATTTTATGTAGTGTAGATGAAAAGTGATAATAGGTATACTATTGAGGTCAATAATTGACAATAAATTGTGTATTAACATGACTAAGATATAAATTGAGTTGTTTAATAAAGTGTTTATTCAATTATGTAACACAAGAGATATTAGCTGTGGTCAATCAAGATTGGAATTAAAGTAGATGTGATTCCCATTCACACTCCCACCTTTGTGTGAAATTGTTTCTTAATAACAACAGTTGACTATCATTCTGTATCAGTACTCTTACTACCCTATGGAAAGAATTGGAATAATAGCATTTCAAAAAAGTGTGGGAATCAACTTTGATAATAATACACATCTTGTTCCAAATATTATTCAATTACTTGTACGAGCATTATTAAAGATACTAATAAAATACAATCATAATACTTTTTGATCACCAAAGGAACTATATGCAAGTGTATATTTAAAATAAAGTAGCTGTTGGACCAATATTGTCTTAATTTAAGGGCAAATAACATGTTTAAAGTTGGCAGTAGACGATTAAAATGGTGTATAAAATTTCTGCAAGTCATAAAAACACATAATTAGTATCATGATATGTCTTCAAAAATAGAGAATAATGGGGTGCTTATAAATATAAAGAATAGAGAAAAATGGCTTAAAAATTGAAGAATATAGAATATAAAACCTGATGGTTATAGGAACCCATGCAAATATGGCTCAAAAGTTTTATACTGTGCAAACTAGAGAAATGCAGTGGTGAAATATCATTGAGATATTACCATTACTTCTAGGAAATTGACCTGAACACAAATATTACAACACGTTGTGATTTAAAATATTCATTCCCAAACTGCCTTTGAACAGTTAATCTTTGCTTCTTAAAAGGTCAGGTTTTTTTCACAATCCTTCTGCCTTCCCCACAATATGTTGTGTTCCTACCCAATAAGCTTTTCTTTCCAAAATTAGATTTGTAGGCAAGAAAAATGTCACAGTGAACTTACTGTATCTAGCAGATTGTCAAATACAATTTGTACAAAATCCATTTTTAGTCCAGGGTCTTCTGTTGATTTGTACTCTTTTCCTGGATCTCTCTGTAAAAAAATACATGTCTTTATTGAACCTTTTTGTGGAAAACTAAACAATATAATGTAAACTGTACTTTTATGTGTGCTTATATTTTCATGATTTTCTTTGATAATCATTTTATGAGAGTTAACTTGTGATATGCTTCACTTCCAAGTAGTGTAAATCATTTGTATCAACTACTGTAAATTCAGAAACTATTGCAATGTTTTTAATAATGCAAAAAATGTGACAGTACCAGGTTTGCAATAATAATAAACTGCTTCGCTGAGTGCAGCTGGATATGCCGCAGAGGTCCAACCCTGAACAGTTGGGGCAAAAATGGACACAATATTCAAGCTTGATACAGGTCTGAATTTGGATTGTATTAAATATTTGACATATTATAGGTTTCTGAATAAATGTAGTCAAAGAACTTGAAATTGGTTATATGAATTGAATTTATATTCAATTAAAGATTTCTTGCTGTTGTGCAATACACTTAGTGCTCAAATTTCCTATGATTAAACTTTTTTTCATTATAATACATATAATATTTCTCATGTTGAGATGAAATAAGATGATTCAGACCTTCAAAGTTAACAAAACAGTATCAAATATGTCTTTGTTATCTTGAATCATTGTTATTTGTTTTGACCTTGAATATGTTGAGAATTCCAGTCATTGACCTCTTCATTGATTAAGGATATACTTTCCATCACATCACTGGTTATTTTATTCTTATACAGTCAATCAATTAGTCATACAATAAAGTTAATGAAATCAGTCTGTTTAATGTGCCCAGTTTACTATAATCCTGTGTATTAATGAGCTTAAATGTGTATAAATTAGTGAATTAAGTGAGCCTCTTAACTGTTCAAAATGTACCTATCATGTTTTGCATGAAATCCCCATAACTTAATTTGATATAATATTATTTTATTTTAAGCAATATTTAATATATGGGGGTGTTCAATAACTTTTAATACCCATGAGGGTCCTCAACAGTCAACACTGTAAACTATTAGACGACAAGTTGAACTGTGACCTGAAAAAAATGTGCCCAAAATGTTATGGGACAGAGAGACTAGCGGAAACAAGGACAGACGCAAACAAGAATAATCATCCTCCTTTAGATCTAGGGTATAATAAATACTTCTTTGATATTCTTTAACGTTGGGCTTTTGTCACTGCAGGGTTAAAAATTTTAAAAACTTAAAATTTTGAAATTCAGATGATTATCCTTGATATTTTTTTGTTTTAAATCTCATCAGGTTTGTGTTAATATTGACCAGTATATTGCCAACTTAAAACTCATGATCTAACACATCTTTGTTTTGTTGGGTTGTTGGGTTGCTTTTTCATTGCAATATACCCACATCTTCTGTTGTTCATTTTTGTACATCTTATATCTTTAAGAAATTATTCTTAAGATTAATTTTACCGTACCTTGAAAACTGCATTAATCTCCATGAATGAATCAAACGTTGTGGAATAAAAATCTTGAACAATCTTCCAGTTGTCCTTTTCTTTGGCATTTTTTATGTCATCCCTAAAATCAATGCATAATACTTTTGATACAGAAGTAAATACATGTATATGGGAGTAAATTACTTTAAATTGGACTGTATTTAATAATTACATTCAAAATTTGAATTGTTATTTTCAGGAAGGACAGTACTCACTATTTCACTACTACTGCAGAAGACTTCCTTCATGTGATGAGACTTTATTGCATTGAGAAGAATTCATACCCGTGACTCTTGAACATGGAACGTATGAGTATAAAAGTAAACCGTTATAGGTCACAGTACGGTCTTCAACACGGAGCCTTGGCTCACACCGAACAGTAAGCTATAAAGGGCCCCAAAAATAACTAGTGTAAAACCATTCAAACAGGAAAACCAACGGTCTAATCTATATAAAAAACGAGAAACGAGAAACACTTATGAACCACATCAACAAACGACAACTACTGAACATCAGATTCCTGACTTAGGACAGGTGAAAACAAATGCAGCGGGTTTAACCGTTTAAATGGTACCAAACCTTCACCCTTTTTCTGAAACAATAGTGTAACATCACAGTATATATTTGTACACAAATATAAAAATATGGACATGCAGTATAATACCAAAGGTAAAAAATTTGAAAAATTATTGGTGACTGTACTACCTTCAACAATGAGCAAAACCCATACATAATAGCAAGTCTTAAAAGTCCAGGATGAAAAAATATGATTCAAAAGAGAAAGTTTGAAGAGGTTCGCTTGAACCAATTTATTCTGGAATCACACTGGCAATGTATTGTTTCAAACTATAATAATCTTTTTCGTTGAAAATGTATATATGTATAAGAAGTTTAAAAGAGCAATCAAGGCATTTGGTCTGTTCTGTATAAACAAGGTTGAAGTTACTAAAGTACAAACTGAGTGACTGACTGACACAAGGCACTCACAGACAGTACATGTACAGATACCACTCTCTGCCACCAGAAATCTTACCTTTACAAAGATACTAATTAACTTTGGTGGTATAAGAAAATAGGTATAAATTCTTCAAGACTTCGTGTGTAATAGTTGTGTCATTCAGTTATCAAGATATGCACTTAATAGAAAAAGAACACTGTTTTCAGGGTTCTCATGTGCAGTTCTCACTAAGGAATTTTGTGAAGGGGAATCCAGGGACTCACCATTTTTGGCTATTGCTAGTCAAACAGTTATGACAGTGGGAAAAAAAAAAAAACATTTATCTTTGCCTTGATTTATTATTAAAGTCTCCATGACAAAAAAGACCAAAAAATAAAACTCCATTGTATGCTGATAACTATTGGCACAGCTCATACATTGTACAACATTGTCTAATCTGAATGCATCTTTGGACTCAACAGACAGTGTTCCAGCTAGGATTTCAAAAGGGCAGAATGCCAATCCTGAAAAGGGCATTTTGAACAGCAAGTTCAGAATATGATTAATTCAGAGACCCCAGACAGATTTTCATGATTCTAGGACTCATGGACTCATCTTAGTGAGAACCCTGGCTACGAAAAAATCCAGATTCTTGTTCAAAGCGACCGTAATGGTACAAAGAAACAGCTATAAAATTTTTTTAAATAACTTACAAGAATTGGTCAATATTTTTTGTTCTGACAGGATAAATATGTCTGTTCTGTGGACTCAATGTTGCCTTGTCTGATCTTAATGACCTTGGACTTAACGATTCTCTGCTTTTCGATGTCAAAGAAAGTTGAAAGTTTGGGGATCTTTTCTGGTTAATCATCTGTCCATTTGTTATAGGAGGTAACTCTGAACTGCTATCTTCAGACATAGATGAACTAGGTTGAGATCGAGCAGAGTTGTATGGTTTATCAGTTTTATTTTTTCCTTTCTTATTAGATCCTAAGTTTTGAAAGAAATTTGAAATTGTCTGAAGTCTTCCTCCCTGTTTGTTTCTCTCCTGAAATATAAAAAGATATATACAGCAACAAGAACATTTGTGTGCACTGGACACCATTGCCTTGCGCTATAGGTCTAAATCTTAATTTAACATATAATTTAAAACTAAAGACTGAGCAACACAAACCCAATCAAAATCGAAGATGAACTCAGGTGCTACAGAAGTGTAAGCAGATCTTGCTCCACATGTAGCACCCGTCCCATTGCCCATGAAATAAGTAAAAATTCAGTGAAATATTCAAATCTACAAAAGGACAATTATTGCTGTTCATACTAGATTTATTAATAGTCAGTTCTTTGAGGGGAAAATTCTCATAATAAATGTATAATTCAGTCAAACATTTAAGCTTAATTTTTGTTTATCAAAAATACAAATATAGCTCATATTAATTGATGATTGAAAAATCTCATATGTACATATCATGATTACAAGTATAAGCAATAAAGGGATTTCAAAAATCATAAATATTAGGAAATGGTTTATGCCCTATTTATATATATAAGTGAACCAATTTAGAAATGAATGATATTACATAAGTAATCAGCTCTTACACAGGTACATACCAACAAAAATGAACGTTCCTAAAATTATGATATTATTTCACTTTATTATAGTCCTTCAATTATCACTGTGAATATTGATTTAAAATATCTAATAAAACAAAGGAGAGGTTGACTCTTAAAAAGGTGATAATATTTCTATGGCAACTTATTTACGGTGGCAATTCACAGCTGAATCCAAAATAATCAAAAGATTTCATCTGCCTATAGGTAACATTAACAAGAAAATATAGATACTGATAAAACAATGCAATCACATGCCAATACTTCAATACGACCCTTCCCTAGATTTTCCATCAAACATGATGGAATTTTGTGATGGAAAAAATGCCATCACATTCCATCATGTTGATGGAGTATTGGAACAACTTTCCATCAATGCTGGAAAATGGTTGATGGAAAAGGTTTGATGGAATTTGTGTTCATGATGATGGAAAATTGATGGCATAATTTCCATCTGATGGTATTTTTGCCATCTGATGGATAATTGATGGTATTTTTGCCATCTGATGGAAAACTGATGGTAATTTTGCTATCAGATGGAAAACCAATGGAATATTTCCATTACATGTAAAATGCATGGAAACTTGATGGAGAATTGACCATCAGATGGAATTTGATGGATGAGTAAGGAGAATGTCTTTAGAAAATCTTTCCATTTATGGCATTTTCTGTGATTTAATAAAACAATATTTGTTCTCTGTCGTCTATAGGTAGTCCTGTTACATGTGTGTATCTTTTCGTTCAGTGTCCCATTGAACTCGCTGTCCTTAAAGTTGAATTAGTTGATGGCAAATTCTGCAAAATAAAAGTAAAAGAATCTAGCATATAAAAGAATAAGTTAACATTGTACAGATATAAAGTTAGTTAGTTACATTTGTTGTCAATTCTGAAATTATCAAATGAAAATAACACTTTTTGAAAAGATTTGTATTAATGTGTCACTTGCAGGGTCAATTTCTAAGAGTGTCAAATCCTTCTAGAAATTTAATATTCAGAGGTGGATTTAGGAAAGTGGGCTCCCCCTTTCTCAGCTTTAGAGCTACATAACTTATTAAATAGAAGTTTTATAAGTCTTACTCCTAATGTTGACTTAATTGCCACCACCACCACCCTGGTTCAGCAGCTGATATATAACTGTACAATACATTAAACCTCATGTCAGTACTAAATTATCATCATTATAATAAGTGACTGTCCCTAGAAATAAAGAGGTTGTCCTTTCTTTTTTGTTTAATATTTGTTTTTCATAATCATTGTACTATAACATAATGGGTCTTGCCCATGTTTTATATCATACTTTTGGTGGGTAGTGTATATACTATACATGTATATATAAAGATATATTATTTTACCATTTGTGGATATATAAATGTCATATTGTCAGTCACACCACAGATCTCTAATTTTATAGCAAAATTACTTTTTCAGAAGTACTATTTTATAAAACAAATAATGTTTTAAAATGATACAAAATATGACTCATGTCCTACACAATTTTATGATATGTATATGCATATTTTTTGTGTCATTTGGTCTCTTGTGGAGAGTTGTCTCATTGGCAAGCATACCACATCTTCTTTATTAATACTTTTTATAAATCTATGACCTTCTTTTTTTCTTGACTCTTAAAAGTTAATAAAACACTTTAAATGTCACTACTTTGAACTAAAAGAGCATGCACATATATTCAAAATTGTGGAAATTCTAATACATTGTACTTACCAAAAGATATAATCCAAAATATGTTTACACCCGAGACCTCCCAAAAATATATATAGGCAGTGCTCCTATCATTGGCGATAACACTACACAGATTTGTACATACACATGGCAACACGAAACACAATCGGAAATCCATTTTACGTTATCAAATGTTTCATAATGGAGTGGAAAATATCGTGCGCCACGTGGGCGCTTACATTTGTCACTCTATGCACCATTTCTGGTCGAAAAGGGCAATTGGTGCAAGGCGGACATCCTTCCCGATAACTGTGTTTAATAATTTATTTAAATGGCTGTCAAGTTCCCATTAAAAAAAATTGACTTGTATTTATTTTAATGTCAGATCCTTAAACTCCCATCAAAATTAGATACTAGTACTTACTACTAGCAAACTTGTTGGCCATTTTTAATGGCTGCTTAGATAGTTAAATTACCAAAATTATCAAAAGGGTTCCAAACCCCACCACCTCCTCCTCATGTTCACTAATACCCTTAAGCATTTCATTGTCTTAATTCAATAATTGTATTTAGATACACATTGTTCACCATGGCTTAACGATGCTCGCTGTTCAGTTTCAAATATTATATTAGGCCTAAAATAAAATATTGTCTGTTTCCCCAATCCCTACCGACCCTGCAAAAACGGGTCCGACTCATAAATTTTTTTTGTCAAAACTAAGTCAAATATTATTTTATTCAGTTCCAACTTTCAGGCTTGCCAGATCGACCAATATTGTTCCAGCTTTTTGGAAAAAATAAAATTATTTCCCTACCTACCTACCCACACCTGGCTTGGCTGTGTCGGATTGGGGAAACAAACAATATATTAATTTAGGCTTAATGAAAATCAGATATAAAGGATACATGTTAAGTTCTTCTCCTTTCTGTAATTAAATTTGCTGTCTCTGTACTTCCAACTAGTATTGCTGAGTATTAAAAGGTAACTGGAATCTGCATGCAATCTGTTTACTATCAAAATTGGCAGCTCCATTTTAATATCATTAAATCCCCTAAAAGTAAAAAAAAAATCCACAAAGAATCAATTGTTCAAGACGATTTGAAGCAATAAATTCAATAGAAATATTATTGCATGTTTATACAGTACATTGGAAGCCATTTGGAATCAAATTAATTACCCTCCCCCTTTTTTATCCCCTGAAGATTAAAAACCGGCGACTTATTATTTTCACCAAATAACCATTCACACAACTCAATATTTTTTTACATGTCTACCAGTTATGCCTGTTATGTGACAACAAGATTATTCATTGTCAAAAACTCATGTTAAAAATAAATATAATTTTCAGTTTATGATTTCAGACTTTCTGATGTTGATTTGCTCAAATAAAAACAATAAAAAAATCATAGTTCTTCAATGAATTATAATTTATAATCATAATATACACATGTTGAATTAAATTTCTAATGCACTTATCTGAAAACATCTGCATCGGATTTTCCAGCATCGGATTTTCAAGTTTGATCTCCATATCAGCGTAATCACATTTTGATGACGTGTTTCTCAAGTGCGCTAACGTCGAAGTGACAATCTCGCCCCATATTATATCGACCAGAAGTTGATCCGTTCCCGTACCGGTATTATGAAAATAGATCAAGGGTGTCGCATAAAAATATTACAACTGGCCAGTTTTAAATAAAAGAAAAAAACAACGTTAATTTAATCGGCACAGAGTGCATGCGGATGAACTATTGGCCGCATTATCTAGAACGGTATTTTCTAGGGTCGAACTGTTCAGTACAATTACAAAAAACACGTGGTCATGATTTGTTTACATTTTACACAAGTTGAGAAACCAATGTTTCACGATGTCGATCATTGATCTGATAATTAATAGAAACGCACTTATGTGAACTTGGGAGAAAATCAGAAACGCCCCAGCTTGTCTGGCAAAACAGCCGTTGGCGTTTCTCGGGTTCCCTGTCGTTTATATCGCGAAAATCTCGGCATTTTTCTTACTTTGAAATACGGTCAAACTGAAATTCGTAATTCTTCCATGAACAGGAAGTTCAGCTAGCTGTGTAAACTGTAAAATTAAGTGACCCATTAAGTGCATGGCTTCACCTGACAGCTTTGGTGTCAAACACATCGTAAATTAAACACCAATTATCTTTGCTTTATGTCAAAAACAATTTGTCTATTTCAAAAATGTTTGCCAAAAAAAAAAAATGAGTTACTTCCCCTTTTTTATCACCTTTTTACAATATATTCCGTTTATTTATGTTTTTTTTTTCGTAATTAAATAAATATAAAACAAATTGAATGCAAATGCATATTAGAATATTTCTTTTAATTATTTTTAACCTGAAAACACTTAGAATATAAATATTTTGAAAATTGTTTTTTTGATCTTCACCTCCATTCATTGCTCTATTAAGTGCATTAAAATAATAATTCAAATTGCTTTACTGTAAGATTGCATCAGATTCTAAAGATGAGTAACTAACAGGTTAAAATTCCGTATTATAAATAAAGTGGCTTATTTCTCCTTTTTCATTCCTCTAAGCAGTATGTAAGCACTCTTTTAGCACACTAAACCCAAATTAACATTCTCAACCACTACGGTTGTATATTGTATTAGTATTTTCAAATAAGTAAGGGACTGGCAAGTTCACACCAATCTGAGTGTTGAGAAGAAAAAGAAAAGAAAAAAAAAAAAAAGAGTAACTTAAACAGGTTAACTTATATGAAACTCATAAGCCACTAAATAATCAAATTCAGCTGCAGTGTGAACGTGTTATTAGTCACTATTAATGACCCGAGATTTTTAAAGCTAAACATAAAAAATTGTGCCAAAAGTATTGAATTTTATTACTCCCCTTCAACTGAAACTTGATTTTACCTTAATGCCTGAGTTTTATATAATATGATTTTTGAAAGTCTTGAGATATCCTGAGAATTCCCCCAGTTTTAAGCTGCTTGATTTGAAAGTCCTGACATTTTCTGGAATTCTCCCATTAAGTTTTTTCCTAAAAAAAGGACTTATAGCCTAACAGGATATTTTCAGGATATCCCAGGATAATCTTGAGATATCCTTATTATAAAAGTTATCAGGATTTATTTCTGCAAGGGATGTATGCATCATTTGATGGAAAATGTAAAAATAAAAGTATTGGTTACAGAACAGTCATATAAATAGTGACAAAAAGTAATTTTAACAAAAAATAATATGTCACATTTAATAAGTTTACACTGGTTGAAATAAAAACCAAAGTATTCTTGAAATCCTTTCCTGTTACAAGATATATACAAGGTATTGCACAGTTTAGGAAATTGTTTGTTGCAACTTTCTAGCAAACAAACTCTTTCTTGCAACATTGCAGAAAAATACTGCAACTTTCTCACGAACAAATATTATTTCAGTAACATTGAGAGATTATGTTACAAGTTACAGCTGCAACAACATGTAACTTTCTTGCTAGTACTTCTTGTAAACAAATTTGTTTGCTCCAATATAATAGAAAACTTTTTACCTCAGTAAGGGATGTTCAATTTTCAGACACAATTATGCTGAAATTTTCTAAGTTTTTTTCCATCAAGCAAAATGACAGAGTTTAAATACCATCACACTTTCCATCAACAAAATATTCTAAGTCCAAATTCCATCTCACTTTCCATCAAAGAAAATGTTTAAGTCCAATTTCCATCAAACTTCCTTCATTTCCATCCTATTTTCCATCAGGTGGAATAAATGCCATCATGTTTTCCATCAGAGAGTAAAAATGCCATCCAATTTTCCATCAGGGGTTAAAGACGCCATCAAATTTTCCATCAAAAGAATGCGGATGGAAATAAAATTCCTAATTTCCATCATCCTTTGATGGATTTTTTTGGTTTAGGATGGAATTCCATCAAGTACCATCAACTTTCCATCAATTGTCCATCAAGTGTTGATGGAAAATGAAGAAATTGATGGAAGATCTAGGGAAGGGGTATTTGCCTAAATGTCATGTATAACCTCCTCAACTTTGATAGTTTCTAATGGTATAAATGGGTTTTGACTGATTGTAGGTGTAAATGCCACTTTCAGCACTATTAGCTATATCATGACAGCCAGTTTTATTGGTGGAGGAAGCTTGACTGCCTGGAGAGAACAACGACCTTCGACGAGAAAACTGGCAATCCTTGTCAAATAAGATTGAAGTCTCAAACACCTTTCACATGCATGGTTTGAACTCACATCCTCAGTGTTGTCAGGCTAGTCATACAGTAGATGAACTACTTGTATAAATTAGGTGTGGTATAATTGCCAATGAGACAATACTAGAGTTCACCTTTCAGACCCTTTTGCCACCTATTATTTTTCAATAACTCTTGACACTGAATAATGACACCTTCAGTTTATAGGTGAAATGGAGTTGTATCAAAGAAAGAAAAACATAATGAAAGAACCTTCGTTAGCGCGCTCACATACCCCACGTCCCCACATTGTCATTGGAGAAATTAAATAAGTGTAAGAAAAAAAAATTGTATCAGAAAAAAAAATTGAATCATAATTTCCTGTCAATATGCACATCTACATTTTATGTCCTTATTATCTACACAGTTTCATGAAATTCTGTTGTGTGGTTTGAGAGGAGTTGCGATGACAAAAGGTTGCAGTAGTATATTGGGCAAATAAGTTCAAAGGGGCGTAACTCCTGGAAAAAAAATTGAATCATAATTTCCTGTCGATATGCACATCTATGTAGTATGTCCTTATTATCTGAAAAGGTTTCATGAAATTCTGTTGTGTGTTTTGAGAGAGTTGCGATGACAAAAGGTTGCAGTAGTATATTGCGAAAATAAGTTCAAAGGGGCTGACTCCTGGAAAAAAAATTTAATCGTAATTTCCTGTCGATATGCACATCTACGTAGTATGTCCTTATTATCTGAAAAGGTTTCATGAAATTCTGTTGTGTGGTTTGAGAGGAGTTGCGATGACAAAAGGTTGCAGAAGTATATTGGGCAAATAAGTTCAAAGGGGTGTAACTCCTGGAAAAAAAATTGAATCGTAATTTCCTGTCGATATGCACATCTACGTAGTATGTCCTTATTATCTGAAAAGGTTTCATGAAATTCTGTTGTGTGGTTTGAGAGGAGTTGCGATGACAAAAGGTTGCAGTACTATATTGCGAAAATAAGTTCAAAGGGGCGTAACTCCTGGAAAAAAAATTGAATCGTAATTTCCTGTTGATATGCACATCTATGTAGTATGTCCTTATTATCTGAAAAGGTTTCATGAAATTCTGTTGTGTGGTTTGAGAGGAGTTGCGATGACAAACTGTTGCAGTAGTACATTAAAGTAAATAAGTTCAAAGGGGCGTAACTCCTAGAAAAAGAATTGAATCGTAATTTCCTGTAGATATGCACAACAACATAGTATGTCCTTATTATCTAAAAAGGTTTCGTGAAATTCTGTTGTGTGGATTGAGAGGAGTTGCGATGACAAGAAACAGGACTGACGGACGGACGGACGGACAGACGGACGGACGGGTCAAAAACATTATACCCTCCGCAACTCGTTGCGTGGGGTATAATTACATAAACATATACCATTAAATTGTTATAGACTATTTTGACAAAGAACAGATGTCAAGCAAATGGCTATATGTGGTTTTCTCTTTTTTTCACTCTCTATTATCTCATATAATACTTATTACATGTATTTATACCACTTACGACTCAAATTTTCTGCAATTAAATGATTATATATATTTCGATGTGCAAGTTTTCCAAGGAAGACTGCACCACATGCAATAACAGTTAGTTTGTTACGCAAATGCCTTCTTTTCAGTTCTTTATGTAAAAGTAAGGAGGTGTGGTATGATTGCCAATGAGACAACTATCCACCTAAGTTCAAATGAAGTGAATGAAAGCAATTATAGGCAACTGTACAGCCTTCAACAATGAGAAAAACCCATACCATATAGTAGGCTGTAAAAGGCCCCAACATGAACTAGAGGCTCTAAAGAGCCTGTGTCGCTCACCTTGGTATATGTGCATATTAAACAAAGGACAAAGATGGATTCATGACAAAATTGTGTTTTGGTGATGGTGATGTGTTTGTAGATCTTACTTTACTGAACATTCTTGCTGCTTACAATTATCTCTATCTATAATGAACTTGGCCCAGTAGTTATAGTGGAAAATATTTTGTAAAAATTTACAAAAATTTACAAAATTTATGAAAAAATTGTAAAAAATTGACTATAAAGGGCAATAACTCCTTAAGGGGTCAATTGACAATTTTGGTCATGTTGACTTATTTGTAGATCTTACTTTGCTGTACATTATTGCTGTTTACAGTTTATCTCTATCTATAATAATATTCAAGATAATAACCAAAAGCTGCAAAATTTTCTTAAAATTACCAATTCAGGGGCAGCAACCCAACAACGTGTTGCCTGATTGGTCTGAAAATTTCAGGGCAGATAGATCTTGACCTGATAATCAGTTTTACCCATGTCAGATTTACTCTAAATGCTTTGGTTTCAGAGATATAAGCCAAAATCTACATTTTACCCCTATGTTCTATTTTTAGCCATGTCGGCAATCTTGGTTTGCGGGCGGGGTCATTGGACACATTTTTTAAACTATATACCCTAATAATGATTGTGTAAAAGTTTGGTTAAATTTGTCTTAGTAGTTTCAGAGGAGAAGATTTTTGTAAAAGATTACAAAAATTTACGAAAAATGGTTAAAAATTGACTATAAAGAGCAATAACTCCTTAAGGGGTCAACTGACCATTTTGGTCAAGTTGACTTAATTGTAGATCTTACTTTGCTGAACATTATTGCTGTTTACAGTTTATCTCTATCTATAATAATATTCAAGATAATAACCAAAAACGACAAAATTTCATTAAAATTACCAATTCAGGGGCAGCAACCAAACAACGATTTGCCTGATTGGTCTGAAAATTTCAAAGCAGATAGATCTTGACCTGATAAACAATTTTACCCCATGTCAGATTTGCTCTAAATGCTTTGGTTTCAGAGATATGAGCCAAAAACTGCATTTTACCCTATGTACTATTTTTTAGCCATGTCGGCCATCTTAGTTCGTGGGCGAGGTCATCGGACACATTTTTTAAACTATATACCCTAATGATGATTGTGGACAAGTTTGGTTAAATTTGTCTTAGTAGTTTCAGAGGAGAAGATTTTTGTAAAAGATTACAAAAATTTTCGAAAAATGGTTAAAAATTGATTATAAAGGGCAATAACTCCTTAAGGGGTCAATTGACCATTTTGGTCAAGTTGACTTAATTGTAGATCTTACTCTGCTGAACATTATTGCTGTTTACAGTTTATCTCTATCTATAATAATATTCAAGATAATAACCAAAAACGGCAAAATTTCCTTAAAATTACCAATTCAGGGGCAGCAACCCAACAACGGGTTGTCAGATTCATCTGAAAATTTCAGGGCAGATAGATCTTGACCTGATAAACAATTTTACCCCATGTCAGATTTGCTCTAAATGCTTTGGTTTCAGAGATATAAGCCAAAATCTACATTTTACCCCTATGTTCTATTTTTAGCCATGGCGGCCATCTTGGTTGGTTGACCGGATCACCGGACACATTTTTTAAACTAGATACCCCAATGATGATTGTGACCAAGTTTGGTTAAATTTGACCCAGTAGTTTCAGAGGAGAAGATTTTTGTAAAAGTTTACGGACGACGGACGACGGACTACGGACTACGGACGACGGACGCAAAGTGATGAGAAAAGCTCACTTGACCTTTCAGGTCAGGTGAGCTAAAAATATGAAACAATTTATTTGAAAAAACTAACAGTCTAATTTACAATGATTTACAACAAAACAATTTAAGAAAAAAAAATATGACAGACATGAACCAACAACAACCACTGAACTACAGGCTCCTGACTTGGGACAGGCACATAAAGAATGTTGCTGGGATAAACATGTTTGAAGGCACCCACCCTCTACATGTTATTAACCCCACACAACAAAGTTGAGAAAGGGATATTGTAAGTTGAAGTGTAACAGGACTGTCTGTCTGTCCATAACATCTATGATTATGAGGAAACAGCATGTGTGCATGTGTTTAATCTGATCTTTATCACACTTGATTTGCACATGCAATATTCATGATACTGAAAAGGCTAGAAAACTATAGATTTTAAAGGTGAAAAGACAAGGTCACATCTCTTTCTTTAGTTGTGAGGGAATGCTTCACTTCTTGGTGTCATATCAGTGTCACCATGCATGTGGTAAGTATACTTGAACAGCATGCATGCACATATTATTAAAGCTAGTATAAATATTTATATACAAACATCATTGACCATTACTATTTCTAAATCCAACTCTCACATATTATCTGTCAGTGTCATTGGTATAATCATAATGTAAATGTACATTATCACACTAAGTTAACTTAACATCATCATTGATACATAAATATGAGGACTGTCATGTACAATTACAATTATTCCATACATTAGACTTATCACTGGGTTTGTACTTACATGAGCAACATGACAGGTGCCACATTTGGAGCAGTATCTACTTTCCCCCTCCGGAGCATCTGAGATTATCCCTGCTTTTTGGTGGGATTTGTGTTGCTCAATCTTTAGTTTTCTATGTTGTGTTTTGTAAAATGTTTGTCTTTTGGTCTTTTTCTTTTATGCCATTGCTTTGTCAGTTTATTTCCGACTTAGGAGTTTGAATGTATCTTTGGTATCTTTCCCCTCTCTTTGATGACTTATTGCTTATAGTTTCTGAGAAAATGCCCTAATCATGGAAACTTTGCATTGACAAAAGGCCATGAAACTAATGAATCCACACACAGAACTTCATAAAATTAAAGAGATCTTTAATGTATGCCAATGAGACCCTATTATTTGACTGGTGAAAGTTCATTCACAATTATTGCTTTACTTTATGAACTTAACAATTATCCATTCCACAGCACAGTAAACTAAATGCACAATTTTGCACATTACTTACATATGATATAGCATTCTGATGGTCCATGTCAAGATGAATAATGTCACAGCATTCTGATGGTCCATGTCAAGATGAATAATGTCACAACATTCTGATGGTCCATGATGAATAATGTCACAGCAGTCTGATGGTCCATGTCAATATAAATAATGTCACAGCATTCTAATGGTCCATGTCAAGATGAATAATGTCAGAGCATTCTGATGATCCATGATGAATAATGTCACAGCATTCTACTGGTCCATGTCATGATGAATAATGACTCACAGCATTCTGCTGGTCCATGTCATGATGAATAATGTCACAGCATTCTGATGGTCCATGGTGAATAATGTCACAAAAGTCTGCTGGTCCATGTCATGATGAATAATGTCACAGCAGTCTGATGGTCCATGATGAATAATGTCACAAAAGTCTGCTGGTCCATGTCATGATGAATAATGTCACAAAAGTCTGCTGGTCGATGTCATGATGAATAATGTCACAAAAGTCTGCTGGTCGATGTCATGATGAATAATGTCACAGTATTCTGATGGTCCATGTCAAGATGAATAATGTCACAGTATTCTGATGATCCATGATGAATTATGTCACAAAAGTCTGATGGTCCATGTGAAGATGAATAATGTCACATCATACTGATGGTCCATGTGAAGATGAATAATGTCACAGCAGTCTGATGGTCCATGATGAATAATGTCACAAAAGTCTGATGGTCCATGTCATGATGAATAATGTCACAGCATTCTGCTGGTCCATGGTGAATAATGTCACAAAAGTCTGCTGGTGCATGTCATGATGAATAATGTCACAGTATTCTGATGGTCCATGTCAAGATGAATAATGTCACATCATTCTGATGGTCGATGTCATGATGAATAATGTCACAGCAGTCTGATGATCCATGATGAATAATGTCACAAAAGTCTGATGGTCCATGTCATGATGAATAATGTCACAGCATTCTGCTGGTCCATGGTGAATAATGTCACAAAAGTCTGCTGGTCCATGTCATGATGAATAATGTCACAGTATTCTGATGGTCCATGTCAAGATGAATAATGTCACATCATTCTGATGGTCGATGTCAAGATGATCAATGTCACAGCATTCTGATGGTCCATGAAGATGAATAATGTCACAGTATTCTGATGATCCATGATGAATTATGTCACAAAAGTCTGATGGTCCATGTGAAGATGAATAATGTCACATCATACTGATGGTCCATGTGAAGATGAATAATGCCACAGCATTCTGATGATCCATGTCATGATGAATAATCTCAGGTCGATGGCATGATGAATAATCTCATAGCATTCTAATGGTCCATGTCATGATGAATAATATACACCACTTAATTGTTATATCAGTCTCTCCCCTTTAAATAATCATATTGACATAATCACATATCACTGACATATACCTTGAACTAGATGTACATTTTTGTACATCATTTACATGCCATTTCTATTTGATTCAATTTTCTTTCTTTTTTGATAAATATCACAAGCTATTTAAGTTTGCCACAAAAATGCAATCAGCAGTTCCCTTGACTGCAAGGTTGGGTGGTAAATACCACCCCTGGTATTTACCAGTGGTATTTACCACCCTGGTCAATACTCCTCAAGTGGTCAATACTGGCAAATACTGGACAATTGAAATTTTCATGGTTCTTTTGACAGATTTTACTATCAATGTTAGTTAAATCTTAGTTGATAGTGGAAATTATTTTAACTTTATTCATATGGCATGATTCAGTTTATAAAAAGGATTGATATTGGTTATAATGTTTTATCAATTATTAGCATGAATAATGACTTATTCAGTTCTTATGGGTAATGATATAACATAGTTTAGGTATGAATATAAAATTGCTATATCAGTTATTTCAACATGTATAAAATATGTATATTTTTTTCTTGAAAAGGTTTGATTTTAACAGGTAAATAGAATTACAGGTGACTAGATTATCAGGGCATTACCTATTAATGGCAAGCAGGTGTCAAAAGTTTATTCAATATTACAACTGTCCCCTAATAAATGTTGACATCACAGGAAAAAAGTCATAAAAGTTATTTTTGAAGACTGTTTAAAACAATTATTTTATTCCTGACTATTCAACTGCATGATAAATATCTTCTAAAACTAAATCATGTAAATACAGAAAATGGAAATTTTGAAGGATCTATACTTTGGCTGCTGTTTTTCTTTTTCTTTAATTTTATTCTAATAATCACTGTCCATGATGTGTTCATGTGTAATTTCAATTTATATAAGAAAAGATAACATTAAAAAAAATCTAATTTTGACTTGAAAAATTTCATATTTTCATGACTAACAGTTATTGAATGTAGGGCTAAATATCACAGGACAGAAAGTCACAATGCAATTTTGAAAGAACTATTTCTTTGATTAAGAAAAGACTAATTTTTAAGACATTGTTTTATTACATTTGCTGAAATTACTGTTAAGAAAACAAGCTGTCATAGTCTTTTTCTTGACTGGCTTCATGGTAGCAAGAAATATCCTTTGTAGGATTAATATTTAATAAATCTTCATTTAACCATGTTCATTATCAATCTCATAAACATTACAATGAATTCATTTCAAGGATTTTCCCTTACATATTGATACTAAACCCCTAACGGGAAGGATTGTGCCTGATATTCATATGATGAAGACATAATCTTTCAATCAGTTTAATTGAAGTCTGGAGCTGGCATGTCAGTTAAATGCTAGTAGTCTGTTGTTATTTATGTATCATTGTCATTTTGTTTATTTTCTTTGGTTACATCTTCTAACATCAGACTCGGACTTCTCTTGAACTGAATTTTAATGTGCGTATTGTTATGCGTTTACTTTTCTACATTGGCTAGAGGTATAGGGGGAGGGTTGAGATCTCATAAACATGTTTAACCCCGCCGCATTTTTGCGCCTGTCCCAAGTCAGGAGCCTCTAGCCTTTGTTAGTCTTGTATTATTTTTAATTTTAGTTTCTTGTGTACAATTTGGAGTTTAGTATGGCGTTCATTATCACTGAACTAGTATATATATTTGTTTAGGGGCCAGCTGAAGGACGCCTCCGGGTGCGGGAATTTCTCGCTGCATTGAAGACCTGTTGGTGACCTTCTGCTGTTGTCTGTTCTATGGTCGGGTTGTTGTCTCTTTGACACATTCCCCATTTCCATTCTCAATTTTACTTGTAAACTAATTAATTGTGAGTTTTTGTCCTTTACAATGTAGTAAATAAGTGACTTTCTGTCCTGTGAATATATTTGTCCATTTACCCTGTAGTTGACCAGATAGGGACTGTGTTTAATAGTAATATCTTATCAAAATTTCAATTGACCAGTATTTGCCAGTATTGACCAGTATTTGCCAGTATATTTCCCGGTATTTACCAGTATTTACCGCTGGCCTGGTCAATACTAGTATTGACCGCTTTTTTGCCAACCTTGCTTGACTGGTGATTTATTTGTTAGCAATACCTTGTGTATTTAAATTTTATAGCCACCATTTTTCAGAGTATGTCACAGGCAGTACTAATATAGCTTACACAAAAAGTGAAATAAAGCTCCAATGCAAAAATGATGTCAACAGAAACAACCTCCAACCTGAACTTGACTTTATATCATGGATCAGTGAACAAGATTGAGCTTTTGTGGTGGACTATTTCTCAGATAACATAAGCAATAGGTCAATGAGACTTGGTGTATGAATGAGTGTAAGGTGCACTTGTCTGTCTGGAAGGGTTCATATGAAAGTGACCTCATTTTCATGGTTCGATGGTCAATGTTCTGTTTTCAGGTACTACATTTGTATAAGCAATAGATAAACTATATTTGTTGTATGGAATAATTATATACATTTACATGTAAAGTGTACATGTGTGTCTTGCAGGGTTCATCTGACTTACCTCATTAATTGATAAAAAATGCAAAACTAAAGCAAACTGTGACATACATGTACAAGTTGGTACATGATATACTTATGGAAAGAAATAAAGGTTTTTTTTATATAAGTGTGGTGTTGAATGCAGACTGAGCATAATATAACAACATGTACATTTTGTAGTTTATTATCTGTGTTGTTATACTGCGTGTACTATATATGAATACCTGGTTTTGGCTCAATACACATCTTTCTCCATTATATTTAATTCTGACATTTTTTTAAAAGAATATTTTGGACAGGTGTTTTCCCCATACCCAGCTCTACATGCTCTACAAGTCACAGTAAGGGCCCATAACTCTATCAATACCGATTGGTTGGTAAAGAGTTGATAAGTTCTTACATTTAATTATATGCACTTTACCTCTCCACTAGGTCAAATTTCAATATTAACCTTTTACAAATGTTTTACAAAACTTTTAATTTTTTGTAATACTCAGGATTTTCTACCCCAGGAATAGACTTCCTTACCTAAATTGGCAAAGCCTTTTGGAATTTTGGGTCGTCAATGCTATAAACCGTTAAAAATAGGATGCAGCATTAGACGTATGTTTCATATATACAATATAGCAGCAAAGTAATTCTTTTGTTTAAGGAATTTGTGAAACTGGTGTATAAGAAGACGAATGTTTGTTACTTTTACAATACAGTAATATAAATGTGCAGAGAATGAGAAAAAGAGCAATATTTACAAATGATCAGGAACTGTCAGGGTCAACCTTTTTAGAAAGAATTATATTCGAAGACAAAGGAAACTTCAAAGAGAAGAAATAAAATGCTCCGCTGGGGTGCAGCTTGATACGACCGCAGAGGTCGAACCCTGAACATTTGGGGCAAGTATGGACACAACATTCAAGCTTGATACAGCACTGAATTTGGATTGTAATTAAATATTTGACACAGCATAGGTTTCTGACACAGAATGAATGTGGTCTAAGAACTTAAATAATTTTAATTTACCTATTCAAACCATATCATTATTATTTGCTTTTATATATAAATCAGAAATAACCAATTTAAAATGGAAATTTTAAAGAAAAAACGAAAAAAAAATCCCCCCCCCCCAAATTTGTTGAACCCCCTTATGATACATCACCCCCAAACTCAATCCCAGCCTTCCCTTTGTGGTATGGTACCTTGCAGCACAATTTCAGAGAGATCCATACACTTGAACACAAGTTATTGTCTGGAAACTAGAAAAATGCTTTTTTTTTTGCCCCTTTTTGGCCCCAAATTCCTAAACGTTTAGGGCAATTACCCCCAAACTCAAACCCAGCTTTCCCTTTGTGATATGGAACCTTGCAGTACAATTTCATAAAGATCCATACACTTACTCGCAAGTTATTGTCCTTAAACTAGAAAAATGCTTGTTTTTTTGCCCCTTTATGGCCCCTAATTCCTAAACTTTTGAGGCAATTACCCCCAAAATCAATCCCAGCCTTCCCTTTGTGGTATGGTACCTTGCAGTACAATTTCAGAAAGATCCATACACTTGAACACATTAGTTATTGTCTGGAAACTAGAAAAATGCTTATTTTTGGCCCCTTATTCCTAAATGTTTTGGGCAATTACCCCCAAACTCAATTCCAGCTTTCCCTTTGTGATATGGAACCTTGTAGTACAATTTCATAAAGATCCATACACTTACACACAAGTTATTGTCTGGAAACTAGAAAAATGCTTGATTTTTGCCCCTTTTTTGGCCCCTAATTCCTTAAATTTTGAGGCAATTACCCCCAAAAGCAATCCCAGCATTCCCTTTGTGATATGGAACCTTGTAGTACAATGTCAGAGAGATCCATACACTTACACACAAGTTATTGTCATGAAACTAGAAAAATGCTTGCTTTTTGACCCTTTTTGGCCCCTAATTCCTAAAATTTGGAGGCAATTACCCCCAAAATCAATCCCAGCATTCCCTTTGTAATATGGAACCTTGTGGTACAATGTCAAAGAGATCCATACACTAACACACAAGTTATGTCTGGAAGTTACAAAAATGCTTATTTTTGGCCCCTTTTTGGCCCCTAATTCCTTAACTGTTGGTACCATAACCCCCAAAATCAATCCCCACCTTCCTTTTGTGGTATTGAACCTTATGGTAAAATTTCATAGAGATCCATTCACTTAAACTAAAGTTAGAGTGTGAAAACCAATGGCCCCTTTTTGGCCCCTAATTCCTTAACTGTTGGTACCATAACCCCCAAAATCAATCCCCACCTTCCTTTTGTGGTATTGAACCTTATAGTAAAATTTCGTAGAGATCCATTCACTTAAACTAAAGTTAGAATGCGAAAACCAATATGTCTTCGGATGAGGACAACGATGGACGACAACGACGATGACGCCAACGTCATACCAATATACGACCACAAAATTATTTTGCGGTCGTATAAAAATTGAAGGGCCTATGCAATTTCTATTAGACAAATTTACTAAAGATGGGTGATTACCACTTTATCCAAGTCCCATGATGTCTTATTTAGTCATGTTAGTTGGATATGAAAACTTCAGATAATTTTAGTGGTTGTAAAATATTTTCATGTTTACTATTATCATGATTATGTATACCATAATTTTTCCTTGCCGAACAGACATGAGGAATGTGTTACATGGACAAACAGATACAGGGAATATGTGCAAGTCTGCGAATGGACCTGGTATCGGGCCGTTCGCCAACCATAACACATTCATATCCCACATGTTCACGTTCATACCGCCAATTTTAGATGTTTTTTTAGATGTACATGTATATATATCAAAATATTTATATTTTCATGAATAAAAGTTCATGAATTTTTTAAATAAAGTATTTTTTTGTAATTAGATGGTTAATTATTTAATGTTTATTATGTATGATTACTGTTAATTGGAATTTACAATGCTAAATTTGGTATTATTGTTATGAGTTTGAAAATCATAATTGTTGTTATGTAACTAGCTTTGGTGTAATTACTAAATTTATATTTAAGTGCTTGTTTTAATTTTGAATAGAGCATGACTTGACTGATTACCTGTGAGCTGTTGATGCTTATTGCTTATTGCTTCAAGCTTCAATGTTATTGTGACGAGTTTGATGACCGTTTGATATCTTCCGTCTTTCTTATTCCTTGTCTCAAATGAATGAACTTGGCCTTTGATCATCATCATCATCATGATCATGACAATATTCATTTTTCATTTTGCAAAATATTCTCATAGCACTAAAAGAAATCCCTTTATGTTTTTAGAATATTACTTTATTTTAAAACAATCATGACAATAAAATCTTATTATCTTTATTTTAAAGCAATACACTAACAAAAACATGATTAAAAAATTATTCAACACTGAACCATTAGTTATAAAGTACACAAACATGGAAGAGGACCAATGTGAACATGTTGAATAAGAGCGAACTAGATTTTGGGCAAACAGACCTGGATTCAATGGCCCGCATACTACATGTATTTAAGCACATACATTGTTTGTACATGTATACGTAAGTGACGGTATGTACTCCATCATTTCTGGTAGTAGTCAGGGGCGTAGCTACCTTCTTAATGAAATGGAATCACAAACTAAAGGGCGAGGGGTCTGGGGGCTGCTTAAGACTCCAATTGGGTCCAGGGCAAAGCTCTGGTAGGGGTGCAAGGGGGTCTTTGCCCCCTGGAAGCTCGGCATTTTTTTGCGTTTCAAAACAATCACAACAAATCGTAATAAAACTTGTACAATTTTGTTGTGTTTTTTTGGTCAACTTTTTGTTTAACTTCAAGTCAAATGAAGACTAAACATTGTCGTTTGAGTAGGTATGAGTTTCATAAAATTTGGATGAGGCAAACTTTAGATACATGTAGACAACAATGGTAGAGTAGGGAAATGAAAAATTTAACGAATGGAAGGACAGTCAAGGGTAACACTTAATGCCATTCCCCTAGCGGCAGGGCATACAAATGCGTCTCTTCAACATCACTCAGTATATGTAAATGTATATACAAATCGGAAAACCATTATTTATTTATTCATGTAAGTTTCATGTCTGACAGACAGACATATGGATAGACAAATAAAAATGTCCAGATGGAAAAATACATATGTCCATGAAGGTACGACATTTTTAATACTGCAAAAATGACCTTGTATGAGAAGCTTCACTGTCTTCATACAAAATACGTCAACATGTTTTTGTTATATTTTTTGTTTTTGTTTTGTTTATTTGTTTTTTTGGGGGGGGGGCTTTTTTATAAAGTTTGGAATACCATACCAAGGGGATTCTGAAGGAGATGATTTAATTTTCATCGTATGAGGCATAACTCTTATGCCTGTCAACTAATTAATAAGCTGAGTCTTTTTTTACTAAATACAAAATGGACAACTGTGAGCTACTGCTTACTTAAGTTACGACTAGGAAACCCTACATTACAAAGTGGTATCAAAGAACTGACAGGTAAAAAATTCATGAAACGTGTTACTAAATATTAGATTTCAGCCAGAAATTGATCCTGAGAAAAATGCCACAAAAACTTCCATGTACATGTACATGTATGATGACCATATGTATGAAAATAAAAAGAGGTCGGGGAAACAGGAAGTAGGAAACTGATGAGGAGTATTTTGCTGTGATGAATAGTTGCTGTGAAAATAGGTGTTGTAGACCGACGCACAGACAGAGATACACAGTAACCAGTATACCCCATACTCTGAGACTGTTTGGCGAGGAATGGGAGGATAAAAAGAAAAAAAATGTCATTCACAATCCGTGCATTTATGTGGGAACCAAACCAGCCGTTTTTACAGGTGGTGGCCACAGATTGGACGACTAATCTATTAACGTAGAATATACATTCTGTATATACATGTATTGTTCAATTTCTTTATAATTGCCCGTACCAACTCATGGACCTAGAAACTCTAATGGGAGAGTGTTTTGATGTTTTTCTTTCACAATATATAAGGCTGCATTCTTTGTCATTTTAACTGCAAGAACTATAAAGAATTTCCAGGTAAAAATGAGGTGCGGCCCACCCTTTTTTTTGCATGGGCCTTAACTTTACATGTAAGTCGCGATTTTACAAACACACCGCAGGGGTTCAAATCAACATTTGGTACTGGAAGGTCCAGGACCTTTGACACTCCAAACTGAAAGGTCCACAACCTAAATCCTAGGTCCTACTTTTACATGAAATATTTTATAACTCAGTAACTAAGATACAAAATTAATGTGCTTTTGGTGTTAGGTTATACTGATCTTGTTTCATCGTATTTAAAGAACTGCATGTAATGTTTTGTTAAGTTTACAAATATATTGCCAGGCAACCATATACATAAAGCACTACACTGTCAGTGTCACTGTGGTATAGCATGTCCATGATAATAAATGTATTTGTCTTGTATATTATGAATTCCAATAATCTTTTTTTTTTGTATTGGGGAGGGTGTCACTGTGGGTGGTTGTGTTGTCTCCATCATTCACAATTATACCATAATCTCAGGGCTCACACTTTTAAGAATCACAGTAAGAAGTAACTTCTCTTTTTGAAAATCATAGGGAGAAGTGGTGAGATTTGAAAAGAGGGACAAAAGATACCAGAGGGACAGTCAAACTCACAGATCGAAAACAAACTGACAACGCCATGGCCAAAAATAAAAAAGACAAACAGACAAATAATAGTACAGATGACACAACATAGAAAACTAATATAAAGACTTAGCAACACGAACCCCACCAAAAACTGGGGGTGATCTCAGGTGCTCCGGAAGGGTAAGCAGATCCTGCTCCACATGTGGCACCCGTTGTGTTGCTTATGTTATTACAAATCCGGTAAATAGTCTAATTCGGTAGGTCACATTCGTGAAAAGGGAATGGTACTGTAGTTACCACATAAGGAACATATCCGATATCATCTGTGAAACGGTTATTCCATAACGGTCAACCAACTCGTGATGCTGTCCGTAAAATTTACGAAGGGATGATTTCAACTTCAGCATTTGGAACTCTTGGTTTAATAGCTTTTTTGTTAGCAGCAATCCTCTATCAAGGAAATCATGATAGGAAATACAAGCCCGGGAATATCGTATCAATTGGGAGATATATACTCTGTATGCAGGCGCTGCTGGAATGCTGCTACATAGAAAGAGGAGTGTTCAAAGTTGCTCGCGGCGCTTCAATGTTTGGTTTAAACTATAACATAAAGGGCTATATATGTATCTTTCTTTATATTGTTGTTAAATTTATACCGTAACCCGAGTATACAATTAAAGTAACAGTTCCAATTCAAAGCTGTTTAAGTTTATCATATCTAGTTGCACAATGATTATATTAGTTGTCTTGTTAGAAACTACCAACTAAATATCTAGCACTGATAAAAAAAGAAATTTTTTTATACCAAAAAGTAAAAAAAAGTTGTTATATCAATTAAAATTCAATTGAAAAACTACTCTGTTATCATGGTTTATGAAATTCAGTGTTTCTCATTAAAATAATTTATAAATTTAACAAAATTAAGCTAGGACATAATATAATGATATTAGTATGATAATAGTCCCAGAGTTGAGCAACTTTAATTAATAAATTGAAACAATGCATATACATGAAAATATACATTATTCAAGTAGATCAAGTATTAAATGCACGTGGAAAGTGTAATTTTTGCTTTTGGGATCAATATTCTTCTGAATGGGTGGACAGGGGGTACCCTTCTCCCACTTCCCGCCCCCTATCTCCCACCTCCCACTTTTAGAATCTTTTTTTCTCCCCCACCTATTTGTTGTCTCCCACCTCCCTCAAAAGCTGTCCACTCTTCTCTTCTGCCAGCTGCGCCATTCATGCGTCCGTAGTCATTGTCATAAGAATCAGGATTTCGTTCATATCTGGCCCGTTTCCGATGAATCCTGTACAAATATTTCAATGGCCGACGAGAACAATTACAATAAAATGCTCCGCAGGGCGCAGCTTGATACGACCGCAGAGGTCGAACCCTGAACAGTTGGGGCAAGTATGGACACAACATTCAAGCTTGATACAGCTTTGCATTTGGATTGTGATTAAATATTTGACACAGCATAGGTTTCTGACACAGAATGAATGTGGTCTAAGAACTTAAAAATTTTAAATTGGACATTCACCTATTATGGTCCAATATCCAAAATCTAAATACATGGTTAGATTCAGCATATCAAAGAACCCCAAGAATTCAATTTTTGATGAAATCAAACAAAGTTTAATTTTGGACCCTTTTGACCTCAATGTGGACAAAGTTGATAACGGGGCCCAAAAATCAAAAATCTAAATACACGGTTAGATTCAGCATATTAAAGAACCCCAAGAATTCAAGAATAAAACCCCATTGAAATTGGTCAAGAAATAAGCAATTTATACGAAGTATCTTCTTTTGCACAATACTGTGCAATTAAATATTTCTTGCTATTGCGCAATACTGTACAATTGACAATTTCTTGCCATTGCGCAATATTGTGTTATTGGATATTTCTTGCTATTGCGCAATACTGTGCAATTGAAGATTTCTTGCTATTGCGCAATACTGTGCAATTGAAGATTTCTTGCTATTGTGCAATACTGAGCAATTGAAAATTTCTTGCTATTGCACAATATTGTGCTATTGGATATTTCTTGCTATTGCGCAATACTGTGCAATTGAAGATTTCTTGCTATTGCGCAATACTGTGCAATTGAAGATTTCTTGCTATTGTGCAATACTGAGCAATTGAAAATTTCTTGCTATTGCACAATACTTATTATATAATAATTTACACATCCTGTTTGGTGTGTATCTCCTACCATATCATTATTATTTGCTTTTAAATATAAATCAGAAATAACCAACTTAAAATGGAAAATTTTAAAAGAAAAAAAAAAGGAAAAAAAGAAAAAAAAGGAAAAAAAAAAAAATCCTCCCCCAAATTTTCTTAACCCCCTTATGATTCATCACCCCCAAACTCAATCCCAGCCTTCCCTTTGTGGTATGGTACCTTGCAGTACAATTTCAAAGAGATCCATACACTTGACTTACTTGACTTAATCCTCTTCATTCCTTGTGGAACATAGGGCTGCCACAGTCGCTTTCCACCTTACTCTATTTTGGGCAATTCTTTTTGCTTCGTTCCAGGTATATCCAATCTCCTCCAGCTCCTTGCGCCTTGATCTTCTCCAGCTGTGAAATGGTCTCCCCGGTCTCCGATGTCCTTGGGGGTTCCATTCTAATGCTTGTCTAGTGATGGTACCTACAGGTTTCCTCAAAGTGTGCCCAATCCATTGCCATGTTCTTCTCTTTAGCTGTTTAATTGCGGGTTCCTGGTTGGTCCTTTCCCATAAGCATTTGTTACTTATTGTTTCTGGCCACCAAAATTTACAAATTTGGCGCAGGCATTTGTTGATAAAAACCTGGATTTGATGTTGTACCCCTGCTGTAAGTCTCCAGGTTTCTGCTCCACAAAAAAGGACTGATTTTACATTGGTGTTGAAAATTCGAATTTTGGTGTTTTCTGTAAATGCTGTTGATTTCCAAACTGGCTTCAGCATAGCAAAGGCTTGTCGAGCTTTACTTATTCTTGTCCTAATGTCTGCATCTGTCCCACCCGTTCTATCCATGATGCTTCCTAAATAAGTAAATTGGTCTACTTCTTCAAGATCTTCTCCTTCAATTGAAACTGTTCCTCCTTTTCTAGTCTTTACTTTCATAATTTTTGTCTTCTTAATGTTGATTTTTAGGCCTAGTTTTTTTCCTGTTTCATGGAGTTTGGTGGTTTTGTCTCTCATGTCTTTCAAAAGGTGAGATAACAGAGCCAGGTCATCTGCAAAATCTAGATCTTCTAGCCTTTGTGGGAAGTTCCACTGTATACCTCTTGGTGTAGTATCTAGTGCTTGCTTAGTTACCCAGTCTATAGCTATCAAGAATAGTGTAGGGGAGAGTAGGCAGCCTTGTTTCACACCAGTATTTACATGTAAAGGGTTGGTGAATGATGATTCATGTATCACCTGTACTGTGAAATCCTCGTACAATGCCTTGATCATGTTCACAATTTTTGTTGGTATACCATAATGCCTTAGCAGTTGCCACATCCCTTCTCTGTTGACACTATGATCGAATGCCCTTTCAAAATCGACGAGGCAATTACCCCCATCATCAATCCCAGCCTTCCCTTTGTGGTATGGTACCTTGCAGTACAATTTCAGAGAGATCCATACACTTGAACACAAGTTATTGTCTGGAAACTAGAAAAATGTGTTTTTTGGCCCCTTTTTGGCCCCAAATTCCTAAACAATTAGGGCAATTACCCCCAAACTTAAACCCAGCTTTCCCTTTGTGATATGGAACCTTGTAGTACAATATCAGAAAGATCCATACACTTACACACAAGATATTGTCCTGAAACTAGAAAAATGCTTGTTTTTTGCCCCTTTTTGGCCCCTAATTCCTAAAATATTGAGGCAATTACCCCATCATCAATCCCAGCCTTCCCTTTGTGGTATGGTACCTTGCAGTACAATTTCAGAGAGATCCATACACTTGAACACAAGTTATTGTCTGGAAACTAGAAAAATGCTTATTTTTGGACCCTTTTTGGCCCCCAATTCCTAAACGTTTCAGCAATTACCCCCAAACTCAATTCCAGCTTTTCCTTTGTGATATGGAACCTTGTAGTACAATTTCAGAAAGATCCATACACTTACACACAAGTTATTGTCATGAAACTAGAAAAATGCTTGTTTTTTTGCCCCTTTTTTGGCCCCTAATTCCTAATATTTTGAGGCAATTACCCCCAAAATCAATCCCAGCATTCCTTTTGTGATATGGAACCTTGTGGTACAATGTCAGAGAGATCCATACACTAACACACAAGTTATGTCTGGAAGTTACAAAAATGCTTATTTTTGGCCCCTTTTTGGCCCCTAATTCCTTTACTGTTGGTACCATAACCCCCACAATCAATCCCAACCTTCCTTTTGTGGTATTGAACCTTGTGGTAAAATTTCATAGAGATCCATTCAGTTAAACTAAAGTTAGAGTGCGAAAACCAATGTGTCTTCGGACGACGACGACGACAACGTCACACCAATATACGACCACAAAAATTTTTTTGCGTTCGTATAAAAATAAATGATGTTTGAGACGCTATTTGGAAGGGAATAAGACGTTTTTATTGTAATACATGGATTACAAATTTACTTAAGGCATCTTTCATTACGTTCTAATAAATTAACAAACTTTAAATTTGCCAACAGTTGAAATGATTTGAAGTAAGCTCTCGAGGGATATACAATAATAATATGGCTTTGAAATGACGATACTGATAGTTAAAAAAGGTCAGCAAAGTTAATTTTTATTTTCTTTCAAATCGAAGGTCCGTCGGGCGTAGCTAAGTAACCAAAACGAAAGTCTGATTGCAATAGTTGAAGGTCACGGACCTCGGACCACCGCTAATTTGAACCCCTGCACCGATTGTGAGTCATCGTTCTTGTCGAATTGTTAATACTGACTGATGAAGGAGACGCTATGGTTTTTTTAAACTAATCCTAAAGTTAGAGGAAAATAATAATTTGGCTTCGATGGGTTTAAAAAATAAATAAATCGGATGCTTTTTTCCCCAACTACTCAATGTTAAATTATGAAATAGTTTGTCGTGCCGCATAGAAAAATTTTGCCTGAGAAAAAAAAACATATGGCGTTCCTACCAGTTACATTGTCAGTCCCTAAGTTCATTTCTCTCTGGATGCTTTACTCTATGTTTGGTGCTTTTGTTCTTAGACTTAGATCTACCCATCCTTATTCACTTAAAAATACTTTTTGAATTATAAATTACCTTAAACATGTTAAAGAAACTTGTAATTTGCAACATTTATATGTTAACTTTGAGACTGTCTCTCTCTCTCTCTGTTTTATTTATTTATTTTTTTTGGGGGGGGGGGGGGGGGTGAAAACGACGTGGATGCACGTGATGTCATTCCTCCGGGTAGCTACGCCCCAGGTAGTTCATTTATTCTGGGACTATTATACTAAATATTACTAGTATAATAGTCCCAGATTTATTGGATTAAAATTAAAAAAAAATTCCACATCAACAAATTCTTACCTCATTTTCAGGAATATTTTTTCTTTCTTGTCTTTCTCTTACTAGCCTCCTGGGTTGAGGTGGTCCTTCCCCAGAGTCCACGTAGAAATTTCCACATTTTGGACAGATTGTTCTTGGAGGAGAGTTTACTTGCTGCTTCGCTTTATGATCACATATTGGGCATTCTATTAATCTTATTTGTTCCCCATTATTTTGAGTAGTTGCCATCAAAACAAATTGTCATTTAAATCGCAATCTAAACCGTTCTTCATTATATTTTAAAGTTTAATGAAGAATACGTGCACCTGCTTCTCCATTTTGATTTACATTAACGACTGGCAATTATATTACGAATTATCTTTTACGAAACGAATCAAACAAAAACAAAAATGGCTGCGCCCATGAAGACAATCAGTTGTCATTTGAAACTTCGCAGAACGGCTTTAAACTTAATAACACGACATAGATATTTTAGTACAACAAATAGAAAGGTTTAGGAAATCATAAATAATATGTTCTTTGATGACAGTGGTGTAAATTGGGGAGGGGGTAGGGCGGATCCATTTAAAAAGGGGGGGGGGGGGTTCAACCCAGGATAAAGGGGGGGTCCAACCATTCAAAAGCATTCATGATCGTCAAAAAAAAGGGGGGTTCCAACCCTCGGAACCCCCTCCCCTTGGATCCCCCACAGGATTTGAAAGTGAGAAAGGTCATTAACCCCCTTTTTCTGTTCTTTGCTGACAAGACATGTAATTTAGGGTTTGGTTAGGGTTATTTTTTTTATAAATATTTTAAATATTATTTAATATATCACCTTATTTTCTCTTATACAGTTATATGGTCTTGTTTTTATTTGTACTATAAATCCCTTTAAAAAATTACTTCATAAAAAGGGTCACGGTGCCAGGTATATAGTTTCTGAGATTACTATAACACAGAGATTTATCTCTCACAATATTGTATAAAAACCATTACTTGTTGATGAATTAATATGCGTTAAAATAATGTTGTTTCATATTTGAATAGCTGAATTGGGTACTTCGTCTTTCCTTTCGTATTTATCTGTAGCAGACAATAAAATGATCATTGTTACTAAGGCTTTCAACTAATTAGTGCAGAGTATTATTACAAATTATCATAATAAAAGTTTAAAAAAAGATCATCTATTTTATTTATTGTATACAGAAAGCTAAATCAAGTACAATAAACATTTAAGGAACTGTAACTTTACTTGGATATATGATTACATACCACTTAAAAGAGAAAGATCCCTATTGATTTTGAAGTCACTTGGTCTAAACTTAAGGTTAACTCCAATTAGAATTAAAAATACAGCTTTTGAAAGACTATATCACTTTCTAAAATCATGTAACAGAAAAATGAATCATTGTGACCTTAAGGAAACAGAAAATAAATGGCATTTTGTCTTCATATATGCTTTTCCTTTTATAGGGTAGAGAGATATGTGACCTTGCTCACTGCATGTTTTTTTTTAATTTAAACAGAAACCACCAGAAACCTGTCATTAACACACAATTTTTCAAATAACAAAAACATTACATGCATGGTAGACTAGACAAAATGCCACAAGTTAAATCAAGCTTTTTATCTTTTTAAATTCATGTTAATTTCAGGAAAAAGGTCTTGTTTTGGGAGTCTATGAGGGAGATGATGAAATCTTGTTAACAAAAGCAACAGAAAAATTTGATAACAAAGTCAACAAAAAACTTACAAATGGCATACAACTGTAAGTATATGTACAAAAACAAGGAGATGTGATATGATTGCCAATGAGACAACTATTCATAGACAAAAAGACAAAGATGTGAACAATTGATATGAAATGTTGAAAAACTAATCTAAATAATCATCTTATATCAACATGATCAAAACCATAGACAAAAAGACAATAATTAATTGTTTACTTTTTACACATTGTGACTTGGATGAAGAGTTGTCTCACTGGCACTCATACCACATCTTCTTATTTCTAAATATGTAAACAATTGATGTGAAATGTTGAAAAACTAATCTAAATAATCATCTTATATCAACATGATCAAAACCATAGACAAAAAGACTAATAATTAATTGTTTACTTTTTACACATTGTGACTTGGATGGAGAGTTGTCTCACTGGCACTCATACCACATCTTCTTATTTCTAAATATGTGAACAATTGATGTGAAATGTTGAAAAAGTAATCTAAATGATCATCTTATATTAAAAGTTTGAAAGTTTAGTTTTTAATGATGCACATCAGTCCATTCTACTTTTGTATTTATTTATAACTGTAAGATTTGGGTTTTATTATGTCTAAAACACTTTTCAATTATTCATGTTAGATCATAAGTGCACAAGTTACTGGAACATTTTTTTGTTTTGTTGTTTTTAGTCGAGAAGAAAAAGTGTAGGGGGCAATCTAGCCAACAGCTTTGAAAATATATCTATTTAAACTCACAACATTATCAGTCAGGGGACTTACTTGAATGAGTGATTTTCTAAATCACTGATTCAAGTAACATTATGTCCACAAAGGTTGGAAGTAAGAGTTGTCTTTCTTTAATAATCACTTTTTTAAGTAGTAAAAATAATCACTAGACTAAGTGATTTAATTTTATTGTAGCATTGAATATACAATACTAATGATCCAGTGACTAATTATGTTGCTAAAATTATCAAAACCAACATCTGTGTTGATAGGATGACCGGTCATGTCGGGTGATGATCTTGAATTTTACAGGAAAAATACTCCCACTGCTGGGAAAAATCTGTTAAGAAAGTATCAGTTCATTATGTAAAACCTTTATTATAGCATAATTTCAACTAAAATAGAATTTACAGCTAAATGATTGCATCAAAGGCATAAACCTTGCTACTTAAAAGAAGCAAAAGGTTCATTTTTTCCAATTTTTCTAATGAAAAGGTATTATCTAAACCTATGTGTTTAAAATTTTGGTAAAACTACAAAATCATAATTTGTGAAAAAACTTCGAATTTGCTACCTAAATAAGTGATTTAAAAATCACTGATTTCAATAAGTCCCCTGACTGATTATAGGGATGATGAAATGCACAAAATAATTCAGACTAATTGAGATGTTATAATCCTAAAAAAGATGATTTTCAAACAACAAAAAATTATTCTGTGACCCAATTAATTTAGAATAAATGTGACATAAATGGGAAGATTTGGTGAGGCCATTCTCCACTTAACTATTGCAGTAGCTGTAACAATTACTTAATGTCACCCTTTACCTCCCTTGAATTAAAAAATGACAAGTCTGTCAATTAATTTCCTTGACCTTGAGTCAGTCAGATATTTATAAATCTGCTTTAGAGCTTCACAATCAAAGGGTTAAATGTACAAAAATAAGGCATTCCCATGGCAAGGGCTGTTCCTTTAAACATACATGGTACCAAGTAAAGGCACTTTCAAAAAGGAGTAACCAACTATAGAATTAAATTTATAATTTCACTTACATTTTCATTGTACTTGACACCCACCGATAGTTGAGATTTCAAAGTGCCTTTCCTTAGGGTCCCATATAAAAATAAGGAGATTTGGTATGATTGCCAATGAGACATGTACAGCTATCCACCAGAATTCAAATGAAAAAGATAAAAGCAATTATCATGATTATTATAGGCCACTGTACGGACTTAAACAATGAGAAAACTCATGTATGTTTTTATGGAACAGCCCTAAAATAAAATGCAACCCATGGCTAACATGAACTTTTTTGATTTGATATATATGGGAAAATATACCAAAAATTACATACCAGGATCAGATGACATTTTTTCCAAAAAATATGATGTTTTTATATGTGAAACACATTGAGAAGTCATCTATTGGTGATGGTTGTGGTATTTATATTGAGGATTTTACCATGATGATATTAAAACGACAGTTTAAGCACCCTGTATTAAAATTCTATTTTTAATGTAAATAGGAGTAAAATCTATACCAAAAGATCTCTTACTGCAAGATGTCTTATAGTAGATGTGAAACATTTGTCTTTTTGTCTGATATGTCAATTTTTAAATATCTGTGACTCCAAAGTAACATTACAAACATGACAAATGACCATAAGTTAATGGGCATAAGGATAATTCTGAAGATTTTTTCAACAAAATGAGCAACATTTGGAAAAGATTGAACAAATTTACTATTTTTGAAAATTTAGGCACAAAAATGGTAAATTTCATGATACATGTAAAGCTATTGACTCAAAGATTCCATATAAGGACTCATTAACAATTTTAGAATAGTACTTTTACAAATAACTATTATTGAATATGAAAATGTTATGTTTTATTTGTATATTCATTTACAAAATGAAGAGTCAAGAAAAAATTAAAGAAAGGTAAAAGTCGTACATTTTATGGATTGGATGCCGAATTTTCTACAGTTACAGCTGTATGTATAGGGAAAAAAGGAATTGGATACAATGAACTGGAAGGATTAGATGAAGGCAGAGATCAAATTAGAATTGCTGTTGCTAGTATGTATTCTCACATAATTATCTTATTGTGTATCGACCTGACTATACAAGAGATTTTTGCAACTGAATTAAGCAAAGAGTAATCAATAGATGACTGATATGCACTAAATTTGTTCCTCAAAATTATCATAAATTCACAATATTTTCATCTAAATTCTGAAAATTGGTACAAATAGTTCATTAACTGCAAATGTTGTTATTTTCATATAAATATTAATTTTGTAGAATCATTTATAAGCTCTAGAATGATGGATTTAAGGATTTGCTAAGAATGCACAAGTTGAATGCCATTAACAGGGCCCATTTAATTCAGGTTCATTGTCTTAATGAAGAGGAAGACTTATTCTTTTTGTGCATCACACTGTGTGTGACGTTGCAAATTGTTTATTGATGGTTATTTGTTGGTGTCTCTTGCCCCAGCAGCACAAAAGAAGATATGGAGGTGATAGAATGAATAACGAAAATTGATTAAAAAAGGAGTGGAAGGCAAACACCATGGTAAAGAAGGGCAAAATGTGAAATCCTTGTAACCAGGCGGTTTTAAAACATAAACAAAATTCATCTGCTAATTATAGTCTGAAAACCATTGTGGGCAACCCACTATCAGCGATCTTTGGATGTAATGGACTGCTCTATAGGTAGAAATAAAGGTTACTGAAAAAATTTTCCAAGTGTGCATATCAAGGTTTATGAATATTTGTTGATTTAGTTTATAGAGTTATTGCCTTTTGCAACTTAGAAAATATGTCTTAAAAAGAACAGCTCCTTACCAAGAGCAATTACATTTGTGTACATATATTTTGTTAATTGTTTTCATTAAAATTTTGTATGGCTTACATACAGGGAGAAAGGAGGAGACAAAAACCTTAATGTCCTTTCCCTCTTAAAATCAAAATATTTGATTTTTGTCTCGCCTGCGATGAAAGTGGCTGAAAGTAAGACATAGGGATTGCTTTTCCGGCAATGGCTGCGGCGACGGCATCAACAATTGTTAAGTTTTCTGCTTAAGTTAGTTTGATAGGAAATACTTGTGATAGACCATTGATATTTAATATAAAGCTGCATTACCATCAGTACATATCAGTTTGACGACTATTTTAAAGCCCTGCCCCTAGGACAAAGTCCAGTGACTTTGAATTAATTAGCAATTTTCAATGTCAAGTTTTCTGCTTAAGTTAGTTTGATAGGATCTACTTGTGATAGATCAATGATATTTTGTATGAAGTCACATTACAACCAGTACATATCAGTTTGAATATTATTTTTGAGGCCCTACCCCCTAGGACATGGTCCAGTGACTTGAATTAATAAGCAATTTTCAATGTTAAGTTTTTCTGCTTAAGTCTGTTTGATAAGAACTACTTGTGATAGATCAATGATATTTTGTATAAAGTTGCATTACTATCAGTACATATCAGTTTGACGGCTATTTTGAGGCCCTGCCCCCTAGAACATGGTCCAGTAACTTGAACTAATTAGCAATTTTCAATGTTAAGTTTTTCTGCTTAAGTTATATTGATAGGAACTACCTACAATAAACAATGATATTTTCTATAAAGTTACATTACTGTCTGTACATCTCATTTTTTCGACCATTGTCATGCCCTGCCCACTAGATCATGGTCCAGTGACTGAATTAATAAGCAATGTTTCTGTCTATCAGATTGTCTTCTTCTGAATTTTATGCCGATATACATCTAGGCGAGACATATCTCTGTGTCAACAGTTTATTCTGTTCCCTAATGACAAGCTGCTTGGTCTGTTTCTGTTTTCCCTACTGTTAATAAAACTTGTATACAAATAATAGGAGCAGTTAGACAGTTACAAGATATTGGAGAGACAGAAGTAGAGGTGGACCCTTGTGGAGATGCTGAAGGTAAGAAGTTACATACCAAGTACCATAACAAGTATGGAATTGTAAAATAAGAATAAATATAAAACAAAGAAGTTAAGTAGACTGATTTGGAAAAAGTTATTATCGCCCATGGAACTATTTAAATATTTTTGAAAAAAAAATGAGAAGTTTTTCTTTTTCTTTTTGCATTTAAAAACAAATTCAATGCTTGCACATATCCACATGAATACCCTATCTCTGAACAACAAAAATTGAAAAAATTTCTGATTCGTTGACGTGCAAATTTTAATTAATTGTCATTAGCTTTAAAAGTGATATGCAGGCCCATCACGAATGACAATTTATAACTGAAAATACAAATTTATAAATTTGTTGCATCCGAACCACATTTCTAGACTTATCTTCATCAGGAATGCTCAAACCCAAGGAACTATAAGTGCTTTAATACCTTAGGAGCCATTCTACAAAAAAGGAATTAAAACAAAGAACTAAATCCATCTAAGGTGACTCTATCTTTTTAAATATCTATTTAAAATATGAGAGCTGTTGTCAGTAAATTAGAAATGTTTATTTTTATTGACAGCTGCTGCAGAAGGCAGTGTTTTATCATTACATTCTTATGATGAACTGAAATCAGAGGACAAACAGAAGCCTCAGGTCAAGGTCATATGTTACACACAATTTTCTCAGGACAGGTTAGTAGAGGGTACAGACTAGAATAGTTGCCTTGGTGATAATATTTTAAAATTTGTTAGAAGGCAGTATCAATATTATCAAACTTTCTTCTGTTATATTGACCATATAAAAGTGAAATGCAAATTAATGCTCTCAGTATTATCAAAGATGCAACAAAAGTGAAAACATTTTATGGAATACTTGAACAGGAACACAGTTTTTATTGTTTTAAACATTTGCATTAACTTAAATCAAAGAGTGTTGTCCAACTATAGAACTTTATTGTAACTCACTTCCGAAAGCCTGAATCTGTGTTGAAGGCCATATGCATGATATGGTTTTCTCTGGATGTCTATTTTTTGTAAAATTGTGTTCTTTGGTGGCTTTCTGATTGAAAATTACCTCTAATTTCTATATATTCTTGTTTAATAAGTGTTTGGACTATACGGTAAATCAATACAAAGTCAAGTATGCCTATCAGATTTAAATAGCTCTTTTATATGTTTAATACGTTGTATATGATACAATTCTCTGCAAATACATAAATTATAAATCATAAATAAGAGTGAAACTAAATTCCGATAATCATAAAAATAATATACAATACATTAATTACTTCTCAGTCAATAATAAAAGACAAAGAAACATGTTTTCTAATAAAGTACAAAGTTTGCACAAAAGATTAAATCAATATTTTTCATTTACGGAACATTGTTACAATTCTTGTTAAAGAAATGAATGTTTAAGTCGGATCAAATATATGCTTACGGATTATGCTCTCTTATAAATCATCTTGTTTGTCCAAATACAAGCCAAATAATAAACTGCCGTAAACAAATTGAAATAACATTTTCATAAAAATTAACGTTATAAAGACGGGCGGCAAAGACAGCAAATATATTTAGCACAGTAAACGTCAATAATTGTATAGAAAAATGTAGCTTTTACAAAAAGCTTACCTATAAATTAAATAGTGGCAGCTAAGTGACAATGTATACACTATTAGTGTTTGAATAAATGTATCTTCTACCAAATATTCAAAAATAAAAATAAGAATAGATATGATTCTTACAATAAGTACAAATCAATTTGAAGATATGTGTATATTGAAACACTTATATTGATAGGGATAAGACCCGTGATCTGTGGACCAGAGGAGTATATTTGGCGGAGGGACAGATGTTCGCCAGTAAATTAATGGAGATGCCAGCAAATAAATTAACACCTACAATATTTTCACAGATTGTTAGTGAAAGGTTGTCAAACACAAATAAAGTATCTGTTACAGTGAGGTAAATAGTATTACAACATATTTTTATATTTGTATATAAAAAAAGTATGTGGGGATATCAAGATCTCTTTAGAAAAACAGTACACCACTATAACTCATGTTTCATTTTAAAATCATTTTTAACCAACTGACTAAAGCGTTGTTTAAAGGAACACATGTCTGAAAGAACTATTATAAATGATTAAAACATGTAATATTCATCAAAAAGAACATTTTTTCAAGATGATAAGACAGGTGAGGATCCAGAATATTGAAAAAAGGGGGAGGAGGGGTACTTCATCATATCTTGAATTTCTGACATTCCTGTGTAAAGTCTTTTTTTTATCTTTATATGATTGCAGAGACACTGAGTGGATAAAGTCACAGAAGATGGAATCTTTCCTGTCTGTAGCTAAAGGATCTGAGGAACCCCCTGTATTCTTAGAGATGGAATACAAGGGAACTAACTCTTCAAATAGTCCTGTAGCCTTGGTTGGAAAGGGAGTTACATTTGATAGGTATAGTAACACAGATCTAATATAAATAAAAGCTACAAAACTATATAGTTTATGTATATTTGGGTGTCTGTACTTTCCTGAGTTTGTTTAAAGTTATTACTTGTCCTCATGGACAATTCTGTTCTTCAAGATACTTAGATTTGTGTTATACAAAACACTTCAACTATAAAGTAAGTAATTTTTGTAAAGAATTTTTTCTTAGATTAATATTATATTTGGAAACTTAACATTTTAGAACTAATTGCTTTATTGAATAAAAAATGTATTTTATAAGACTTGACAGTAATTAAATTTACTGATGTTTTTATCCAGAGGTATTAACAAAAATATTATACTCCAAGGTAAATTCAAAAAGGGAAATATCCATAAAACATGACATAATCAAACTCTAGACTATATCAACCAACAAAACAAATGGAAAACAACTGTCACATTACTGACTTGGAACAGGCATTTTCCTAAAAATATGGTGAGTTAAACCTGGTTTAACAGCAACTAGCTAAACCTCCTACTTGTATGAAAGTTGTTTATAGTTCCTATATATTGACAAAATGGGGTGAGCAACCCAAACAGACATAATTAGTTAACATGAAAATGATTAGCATCACAGTTCTGGCGTTAATCAATTTTGAATATACCAACCAAGAGTATAAATTTAAGGGAATTGCATGAGTGTCAAAAGGTACAAGATCAAAGGTGCCCACAAGGTACATTATATTTGTTACCTGCTATGCATGATATCATATAGTATCAAAGAGTGAACCTCACAGTGGTGTTTTTCATTGCACAATTGTAGCGTAATTCACATCTATCAAATCAAAAATTGTGATCAAACAGATGCTAGAGGACATTTTGAATTTGCAATATAAGCACTGTTCCTTTGCTCTTTTTCCATGTACATGTAGTGATTTTGTGTAATAGATTGATAAACATTATCAAAAAACACAAAGAAAAGTTATTTGACAGTTGTTCTGTCATTTTAGTGGAGGAATATCAATCAAACCATCAGCTAACATGGATATGATGAGGGCTGATATGGGTGGTGCAGCATGTGTAGCAGGATCTCTACTGGCTGTAGCTAGACTTAATTTACCAATATATATCAAAGGTAGGTCTGTATAGTACTATATACTAAATAAACACTAGTGGATACATAGGTCATGGTTCATAAAAACATTCAAAAGGGATTTACATGTAAATAAGGGGCTTTAAAGTAGAAAAGAGCAGTGCTGTTATTGTGGTTTTCATCTTGATAGTTGCTAGAAGAACTTCGAGGATGAAATTTACCTATATATTTTTTTATGGTGTTGTTTGATTGATGTCAGATTGAAATGTACCCAACATCAACATGTATTTTTGTATAAAGAGAGTTTGTGTAAGATTATGGCCCCTGGCATGGACTAAAGAGGTTATCATTGATATTCATTGATAAACTGCTACAAATTCTTTATGAAAATAAGCTAGAGTAATCAGTTAAGTGCATTTAAAATCTTGTAAAGTCAATCTTCAAATACTATTATACACTACTTAACAAAGAACTTAATGTTTTAGCAACTACACAATCACAGGGCATTATCGATAGTTTTTTAATGAAACTTGATTAAGAAAACTAATGTCAAAATGGACACATCCAATGGTTGGGCTGTGACCATATCTATACCTTAAAAGGGGTATAATGAAGTGGTTTGAACATGAGAAATGATCTCTGTAACACTTTTTACATTCATGTATGTTGGATAATAGTAAGGAGCATACAACATAAACATTTCAGATATACATATTTTCTATTTTCTAGCTGAAGTGCTCAATTTTATTTTTTTTCATTTTGTTTTATTTTAGCATTTATTCCATTATGTGAAAACATGCCAAGTGGTAAGGCAACAAAACCAGGCGATGTTGTTACGGCTAGGAATGGTAAAACTATACAGGTAAAAAACATGTAGTAATTAGGCAACAAAACCCAACAATGCGGTTACCGTTAGGAATGGTAAAACTATACAGGTAAAAAAAATGTAGTAGATAGGCAACAAAACCAGTCGATGTTGTTACTGCTAGGAATGGTAAAACGATCCAGGAAAAAAACACGTAGTAATTAAGCAACAAAGTAAGATAATAAATTGCTTCGCCGAGCACAGCTGGATACGACCACAGAGGTCCAACCCTGAACAGTTGGGGCAAAAATGGACACAATATTCGCGCTTGATACAGATCTGAATTTGGATTGTAATTAAATATTTGACACATAATAGGTTTCTGACACAGAATAAATGTAGTCAAAGAACTTAGAATTGGTTATATGATTTGATTTGAATTTATATTCAATTTTTTGCTTTTGTGCAATACACTATGCCGTTGCGAATTGACCCCCTCCCCCCCCCCCCCCTTTTTTTTGCAAAAAAAAAATATTTGAAGAAATTTTCTTTTTAATATCTGAAATGAGAAAAAAAATTGTCCCCCCCCCCCTCAATTTTTTTTTCACCTCCCCCTGGGGGGCCCCTTTTTCCAAAAAAAAAAATTCTTGCTCTCAAGATACGGTCATAATCTCAATTAAAATTTCCAATGGAGTTTTGGGGCCTCGGTGGCCTAGTGGTCTAGGTTTTTACTACTGTAATCACTAGCCAGTCAACACAGGTTGTGAGTTTGAACCCCGCTCGTGCAGGTGCACTCGACTCCAATCTTAATTGACTAGGATTGTCAGTTTTCCTATCGAAGGTTGGTGGTTTTCTCCAGGCACTCAGGCTTCCTCCACCAATAAAAACTGGCCGCCATGATATAGCCCAAAAGCGGTCTTAAAAGTGGCGTTAAAACACAAAAAATCAAAATCAAACCAATGGAGTTTGCAACCATAATTACCCATTTAAAAACATCATAAATATCTTAAAATAGAAAATGACATACATAATCATGGCTAAAATTAATATATTCCTTAATCAGCATTTAAATAATAGTAACTTCTAAAAATAAATTGACAGCTAATCACCTCAAGACAATACAACATTTCTTTATACATAATTTAAAAGCAGTGTAAGGGAGGTAATCCAAACATAATATTGTACTTTTTTTAATTGTCCATTAACCAGGACACCCTTGTTTTCCCCCTTTTTTTGCCCCTAATTCCTAAACGGTTTGAGCCATAACCCCCCAAAGCCAATCCTAACCATCCCTTTGTGGTATGGAAACTTGTGGTATAATTTCAGATTTCCATAAACCGTTCCACAAGTTCTTGTCTGGAAACTAGAAAAATGCTTATTTGGGCCCCTTTTTGGCCCCTAATTCCTAAACTGATAGGACCATAACCCCCAAAATCAATCCCAACCTTCCTTTTGTGGTTATAAACCTTGTGTTTAAATTTCATAGATTTCTATTTACATTTACTAAAGTTGGGCTTTTATACTAAATTTCAAGAAATATTCAATATGATATAATAATAATCTTAAAGTTTTCAGGACAAAGAAATTTGTTTCTCATTAACTACTTTTCTTGAAGACAAAATTCTGATCTTGTCTGAAGCATTCAATGTCAAATTTCACTAACATTTATAGGTTTCATAACGAGTGAGAATTGGATATCACTTGATATCAACTCGAGTTATTTAATTTCAATATTTTATATATAATAAACGAGCCTGTGGCAAGTTTATTATTACTATCTAAATTAAATAACGAGAGTTGATATCAAGCGATATCCAATTCTCACCAGTTGTTATACCTTTTTCATTTATGGTCAACACTCTCATTGTGTTAAATTAAAAATTTGTGAACCGTTGATCTAGTCTTTTGTGCATACCAGCTGTATGACGTCATGTGGCTTGTTCTGGCGTCAAACTTTAATATCAGACATTTTAAAAACTTTTTGTACGATTCATAATGGAATAAAATTTGGCAAAAAGAAGATTTTTAGGTGAAAAGTGTGAGTGTTTTGTATATTATTGAACAAATCACATATGTCCGTTGCCATGGACCAAATGTTCATCGTCTTATCCTTTGAAAGTCATCAATAACCTAACAAATAGCAAATGGAAATGTCATAATATTGTCTCATGAGGCTGGATAAGCCAATCAAATTAACACAGTTTTTGTATCACATTCCATGCAGTGTGATATGAGAAATATCTCTTCATGCAAGAAATAGATAACAAGCCACAACCATAATAGAACACTATTTATTCTTAGTATAAACAAGATATACCCATTCACCAACAGGTAGATAACACAGATGCAGAGGGCAGATTGATTTTAGCAGATGCTTTATGTTATGCTGATACATTTAATCCCACTGCTGTATTAGATATGGCTACACTTACAGGTAAGTAGGTTTTATTATCATGTAATCCCACTGCTGTATTAGATATGGCTACACTTACAGGTAAGTAGGTTTTATTAGCATGTAATCCCACTGCTATATTAGATATGGCTACACTTACAGGTAAGTAGGTTTTATTAACATTTAATCCCACTGCTGTATTAGATATGGCTACACTTACAGGTAAGTAGGATTTATTAACATTTAATCCCACTGCTGTATTAGATATGGCTACACTTATGGGTAAGTAGGTTTTATTAGCATGTAATCCCACTGCTGTATTAGATATTGCTACACTTACAGGTAAGTAGGTTTTATTAACATATAATCCCACTGCTATATTAGATATGGCTACACTTACAGGTAAGTAGGTTTTATTAGCATTTAATCCCACTGCTGTATTAGATATGGCTACACTTACAGGTAAGTAGGTTTTATAAGCATTTAATCCCACTGCTGTATTAGATATGGCTACACTTACAGGTAAATAGGTTTTATTAGCATGTAATCCCACTGCTGTATTAGATATGGCTACACTTACAGGTAAGTAGGTTTTATTAGCATGTAATCCCACTGCTGTATAAGTTATAGTTACACTTGCAGGTAAGTAGGTTTTATTAGCATGTAATCCCACTGCTGTATTAGATATGGCTACACTTACAGTTCAGTAGGTTTTATTAACATTTAATCCCACTGCTGTATTAGATATGGCTACACTTACAGGTAAGTAGGTTTTATTAGCATTTAATCCCACTGCTGTATTAGATATGGCTACACTTACAGGTAAGAATGTTTTATTAGCATTTAATCCCACTGCTGTATTAGATATGGCTACACTTACAGGTAAGTAGGTTTTATTAGCATTGAATCCCACTGCTGTATTAGATATGGCTACACTTACAGGTAAGAATGTTTTATTAGCATTGAATCCCACTGCTGTATTAGATATGGCTACACTTACAGGTTAGTTGGTTTGATAAGAATTTAATCCCACTGCTGTATTAGATATGGCTACACTTACAGGTAAGTAGGTTTGATTAGCATGTAATCCCACTGCTGTATTAGATATGGCTACACTTACAGGTAAGAAGGTTTTATTAACATTTAATCCCACTGCTGTATTAGATATGGCTACACTTACAGGTAAGTAGGTTTTATTAGCATTTAATCCCACTGCTGTATTAGATATGGCTACACTTACAGGTAAGAATGTTTTATTAGCATTTAATCCCACTGCTGTATTAGATATGGCTACACTTACAGGTAAGTAGGTTTTATTAGCATTGAATCCCACTGCTGTATTAGATATGGCTACACTTACAGGTAAGAATGTTTTATTAGCATTTAATCCCACTGCTGTATTAGATATGGCTACACTTACAAGTAAGTAGGTTTTATTAGCATTGAATCCCACTGCTGTATTAGATATGGCTACACTTACAGGTAAGAATGTTTTATTAGCATTGAATCCCACTGCTGTATTAGATATGGCTACACTTACAGGTTAGTTGGTTTGATTAGCATTGAATCCCACTGCTGTATTAGATATGGCTACACTTACAGGTAAGTAGGTTTGATTAGCATTTAATCCCACTGCTGTATTAGATATGGCTACACTTACAGGTAAGTAGGTTTGATTAGCATTTAATCCTACTGCTGTATTAGATATGGCTACACTTACAGGTAAGTAGGTTTTATTAGCATTTAATCCCACTGCTGTATTAGATATGGCTACACTTACAGGTAAGAATGTTTTATTAGCATTTAATCCCACTGCTGTATTAGATATGGCTACACTTGCAGGTAAGTAGGTTTTATTAGCATGTAATCCCACTGCTGTATTAGATATGGCTACACTTACAGGTAAGTAGGTTTTATTAACATTTAATCCCACTGCTGTATTAGATATGGCTACACTTACAGGTAAGTAGGTTTTATTAGCATTTAATCCCACTGCTGTATTAGATATGGCTACACTTACAGGTAAGTAGGTTTGATTAGCATTGAATCCCACTGCTGTATTAGATATGGCTACACTTACAGGTAAGTAGGTTTGATTAGCATTTAATCCCACTGCTGTATTAGATATGGCTACACTTACAGGTAAGTAGGTTTGATTAGCATTTAATCCCACTGCTGTATTAGATATGGCTACACTTACAGGTAAGAATGTTTTATTAGCATTTAATCCCACTGCTGTATTAGATATGGCTACACTTACAGGTAAGTAGGTTTTATTAGTTTAATCCCACTGCTGTATTAGATATGGCTACACTTACAGGTAAGTAGGTTTTATTAGTTTAATCCCACTGCTGTATTAGATATGGCTACACTTACAGGTAAGTAGGTTTGATTAGCATTGAATCCCACTGCTGTATTAGATATGGCTACACTTACAGGTAAGTAGGTTTGATTAGCATTTAATCCCACTGCTGTATTAGATATGGCTACACTTACAGGTAAGTAGGTTTGATTAGCATTTAATCCCACTGCTGTATTAGATATGGCTACACTTACAGGTAAGAATGTTTTATTAGCATTTAATCCCACTGCTGTATTAGATATGGCTACACTTACAGGTAAGTAGGTTTTATTAGTTTAATCCCACTGCTGTATTAGATATGGCTACACTTACAGGTAAGTAGGTTTTATTAGTTTAATCCCACTGCTGTATTAGATATGGCTACACTTACAGGTAAGAATGTTTTATTAGCATGTAATCCCGCTGCTGTATTAGATATGGCTACACTTACAGGTAAGTAGGTTTGATTAGCATTGAATCCCACTGCTGTATTAGATATGGCTACACTTACAGGTAAGAATGTTTTATTAGCATTGAATCCCACTGCTGTATTAGATATGGCTACACTTACAGGTTAGTTGGTTTGATAAGAATTTAATCCCACTGCTGTATTAGATATGGCTACACTTACAGGTAAGTAGGTTTGATTAGCATTTAATCCCACTGCTGTATTAGATATGGCTACACTTACAGGTAAGTTGGTTTTATTAGCATTTAATCCCACTGCTGTATTAGATATGGCTACACTTACAGGTAAGAATGTTTTATTAGCATTTAATCCCACTGCTGTATTAGATATGGCTACACTTACAGGTAAGTAGAATTTATAAGCATGTAATCCCGCTGCTGTATTAGATATGGCTACACTTACAGGTAAGAATGTTTTATTAGCATTTAATCCCACTGCTGTATTAGATATGGCTACACTTACAGGTAAGTAGGTTTTATTAGCATTTAATCCCACTGCCAGCGTAGGACACAGCCAGTCGCCTGGTCGGCAAATGCGACCATTACTTTGATTGGGCGATTAGAAATGTCAAAAGATGGATAGTTACTGGCCCAAAAATAAATCATTGGGCGAGTGCATTATCATTCTCAAAATCGTAGTTACTCCTATAAAAACCCACCCCAACTTCGGAACACCCATTGTCGGAAATCCTCTGGTCACACCGTTAAAACGTGCTAGTGCATTAGAATATTAACATGGCGGATACAAACAACATCGTGACATGTGCTTGTTTAATGGGTCAAACAAGGTTTTCCAGTCAATGGTGGCCGCTAAACTATTGGTGTTTTATATAGGATAGCGACAGTCATTGACAGTAAAACCTCGTCTGACCCACTGAAATAAACAAGGGCAAGGGAATTCTGAAAAGAACTCCATACACGGATACAACTGAGAAGCCGTCAAAATAATTTTCAAATGAGTGTAGATAGTAAACCCCCAAGGACAGAAACAAGTGCCTGTGGCAGTGACATAAGAAAATATTACGTTTATAAAATGTCTTTTGATTTTGTTTTGCATTGACACTTTGGACATACAACCTGCTGAAATGACTGACCGAATAGAATATAGCGGAAATTCCCCGTGCTATTTTTAGATCAATTCGCAGAAACTTGTTTAATTTTAAACGCAACAGCAAAATTTCATCAGTGAAAGACACGAAATCACTATGCAACCGAAACGGTAATGGAACTTCACTTCTAGCTACTCTCTCATGGAATGAGAAGTCAATTTTCCAATTCAAAATCCTAGATTAGGCACTGGACAGTGATGATGAATTCAGTGACAATGAAGACTATATATGGGAATGAGGTTTTTTTTTTAGGTTTATGTGTCGGGTAGGTTGAAGAATTAAGAACATCTATTTATGTTGCTTTATTGTCATGTTTATGGCTCAACACCGAAAAAAATTTGAGTAAAGTAATCGGGCTATCAATATGCATTTTGGGCCTGTGAAGTAATTTTTGCACTCGCCCAAAAAAAAATTTTCGGCAAGCCTTCGGCTGCCCCGACTGTCCTACACTGCACTGCTGTATTAGATATGGCTACACTTACAGGTTAGTTGGTTTGATTAGCAATTAATCCCACTGCTGTATTAGATATGACTACACTTACAGGTTAGTTGGTTTTATTAGCAATTAATCCCACTGCTGTATTAGATATGGCTACACTTACAGGTTAGTTGGTTTTATTAGCAATTAATCCCACTGCTGTATTAGATATGACTACACTTACAGGTTAGTTGGTTTTATTAGCAATTAATCCAACTGCTGTATTAGATATGGCTACACTTACAGGTAAGTTGGTTTTATTAGTATGTAATCCCACTGCTGTATTAGATATGGCTACACTTACAGGTTAGTTGGTTTGATTAGCAATCAATCCCACTGCTGTATTAGATATGACTACACTTACAGGTTAGTTGGTTTTATTAGCAATTAATCCCACTGCTGTATTAGATATGACTACACTTACAGGTTAGTCGGTTTTATTAGCAATTAATCCCACTGCTGTATTAGATATGGCTACACTTACAGGTAAGTTGGTTTTATTAGTATGTAATCCCACTGCTGTATTAGATATGGCTACACTTACAGGTAAGTTTTGAATCCATTAAAACTCTGAAATATCTCTGAGAAAGAACAGAGAGTAATAAGGAAATTATTTGGCTTAGTTTTTCCCTGGAATTTGTATTTTTAATTCATATTTTCCATTATTACATATTTATGAATAGGAGATATATGCCACAGAAAGTGCAACAAAACCACACAATAAAAAAAAAACATTAGGTCATCAAATGGCCAACCATAAAAAAGTGTCTATCCTGTGTGTAAAGCTTTATATCATCCCATGTCTAAATAAATTTTAAATAAATATAAAAAAAGCTAACAGATATCTGCAGTCAATAAAAAAAATCATTAAAGAAAAGAAAAAAAACCACCAAGATATTACTTAAGACCACTACTATCTGTGTTCCTGATATTGGACAAGTACAAGTATATCACTATATAGCTTGATTCATATTTTTGAATAATCAATCCTGCAATAAGTTAGATCAGGGAAATAGAAAAAGAGGCAAATACAATAAAATACATTCAAAATACTTTCAAAAAATTTCAAACGATATCAGATTAAAAATAATTATTTATACAGAGCTTGCACAAAACCAAATAACTTAATTTACACTATGAACAACGTTTTCTTTACAAAGAAATAGATGGTTCTATTAGGTGCTTATTATTTTCAACTCCCAACTTGAAAAAAAAAGCATTTTTTGTCTTTTTTTAAAAGGATGTCTAGACAATGCTCTTTATGTATTTGGTACCCATTTGTGTGTGTTCTAATATAAACTAAAAACTTTATTTTACAGGTGCAATTGATGTAGCTCTAGGATCAGCAGTTACAGGTGTATTTTCTAATTCTAACACTATGTGGGAACTTCTTCAGAAGGTTTGACTTTGTTATATATTATTTTTTTGGAAAGATTCCAATTCTTTAATAAGGCATGCACCTCCCAAACAAGAAGTAGCCAGATTAGCTACTACATCTATAGACACTGAAATATAGTTCCCAATAATTCTCATGTCTGTGCACACAGAGCCTTAATTGGAATATACCACCCTCTTTGAAACGCCAATCATGTTGACCAAATTACTTATAAAATTCAGTCTTGCATTTGTTTGCACCTGTCCTAAGTCAGGAACCTGATGTTCAGTGGTTGTCGTTTGTTGATGTGGTTCATAAGTGTTTCTCGTTTCTCGTTTTTTATATAGATTAGACCGTTGGTTTTCCTGTTTGAATGGTTTTACACTAGTCATTTTTGGGGCCCTTTATAGCTTGCTGTTCGGTGTGAGCCAAGGCTCCGTGTTGAAGGCCGTACTTTGACCTATAATGGTTTACTTTTACAAATTGTGACTTGGATGGAGAGTTGTCTCATTGGCACTCATACCACATCTTCTTATATCTATTTACATAATAAGCAGACACTTTCTTACACAACTCAATATACAGTTCTTTACCTTATTAATGAATACTCAAATGTATAATATCAGATGTTTAATATATATGTAACTGTACACATTGCAATTCAGTAGGATCCAGAATCCTCATAGTACAAATTGGAACTTGTAATAATTTTCTAGTAGGATTGAGGGTGTTATAAAATAATTTATTATTTCAAGGTGATAATGAATTTATGTCACTTTATCCTTTTAGATTTTAACACAATGTTATGAAACTTTAAATTCAGGCTACATTCAATTTGAATTTTGGTTTTGCATTTACCAATAAAAATAAAAATGATGATGAGGTATGATTGCCAATGAGACAACTATACACCAAAGTTCAAATGAAATGGATGTAAGCAATTATAGGCATTTGTACAGCCTGCTACAATGAGAAAACCCATACTGTATAGTCAGCTATAAAAGGCCCTGACATGAAAAATATAAAATAATTCAACTGAGAAAACTTACGGCCTAACTTCTAACAAAACAATTTACAAAAAAAAAACAGTTATGTCAGACATAAACCAATGACAACCACTGAACTACAGGCTCCTGACTTGGGACAGGCACATAAAGAATGTGGCGGGGTTAAACATGTTTGTGAGCGCTCAACCCTCCCCTAACCTGGGACAGTAGTGTTTTAGCACAACATAAGAACAAACTATAAAAATCAGTTGAAAATGGCTTTAATAACTCATCAGATCAATACAAAGCAGATAAAATGCTCCGCAGGGCGCAGCTTGATACGACCGCAGAGGTCGAACCCTGAACAGTTGGGGCAAGTATGGACACAACATTCAAGCTTGATACAGCTCTGAATTTGGATTGTGATTAAATATTTGACACAGCATAGGTTTCTGACACAGAATGAATGTGGTCTAAGAACTTAAAAATTTTAAATTGGACATTCACCTATTATGGTCCAATATCCAAAATCTAAATACATGGTTAGATTCAGCATATCAAAGAACCCCAAGAATTCAATTTTTGATGAAATCAAACAAAGTTTAATTTTGGACCCTTTGATCTCAATGTGGACAAAAATGATAACAGGGCCCAAAAATCAAAAATCTAAATACATGGTTAGATTCAGCATATCAAAGAACCCCATATATTCAATTTTTGTTGAAATCAAACAAAGTTTAATTTTGGACCCCGATTTGGACCAACTTGAAAACTGGGCCCATAATCAAAAATCTAAATACATGTTTAGATTCAGCATATCAAAGAACCCTAAAAATTCAATTTTTGTTAAAATCAAACTAAGTTTAATTTTGGACCCTTTGGACCTTTATGTAGACCAATTTGAAAACGGAACCAAAAATTAAGAATCTAAATACACGGTTAGATTCGGCATATCAAAGAACCCCAATAATTCAATTTTTGATGAAATCAAACAAAGTTAAATTTTGGACCCTTTTGACTTCAATGTGGACCAATTTAAAAACGGGGCCCAAAATCCAAAAACTTAATACACGGTTAGATTCAGCATATTACAGAACCCCATATATTCAATTTTTGTTGAAATCAAACAAAGTTTAATTTTGGACCCCGATTTGGACCAACTTGAAAACTGGGCCCATAATCAAAAATCTAAATACATGGTTAGATTCAGCATATCAAAGAACCCCATATATTCAATTTTTGTTGAAATCAAACAAAGTTTAATTTTGGACCCCGATTTGGACCAACTTGAAAACTGGGCCCATCATCAAAAATCTAAATACATGGTTAGATTCAGCATATCAAAGAACCCCATATATTCAATTTTTAATGATATCAAACAAAGTTTAATTTTGGACCCTTTTGATCTCAATGTGGACAAAGTTGATAACGGGGCCCAACAATCAAAAATCTAAATACATGGTTAGATTCAGCATATCAAAGAACCCCATATATTCAATTTTTGTTGAAATCAAACAAAGTTTAATTTTGGACCCCGATTTGGACCAACTTGAAAACTGGGCCCATAATCAAAAATCTAAATACATGGTTAGATTCAGCATATCAAAGAACCCAATATATTCAATTTTTGTTGAAATCAAACAAAGTTTAATTTTGGACCCTGATTTGGACCAACTTGAAAACTGGGCCCATAATCAAAAATCTAAATACATGGTTAGATTCAGCATATCAAAGAATCCCATATATTCAATTTTTGTTGAAATCAAACTAAGTTTAATTTTGGACCCTTTGGACCTTTATGTAGACCAATTTGAAAACAGAACCAAAAATTAAGAATCTAAATACATGGTTAGATTCAGCATATCAAAGAACCCAATATATTCAATTTTTGTTGAAATCAAACAAAGTTTAATTTTGGACCCCGATTTGGACCAACTTGAAAACTGGGCCCATAATCAAAAATCTAAATACACGGTTAGATTCGGCATATCAAAGAACCCCAATAATTCAATTTTTGATGAAATCAAACAAAGTTAAATTTTGGACCCTTTGGACCTCAATGTGGACCAATTTAAAAACGGGGCCCAAAATCCAAAAACTTAATACACGGTTAGATTCAGCATATTAAAGAACCCCAAGAATTCAAGAATAAAACCCCATTGAAATTGATCAAGAAATAAGCAATTTATACGAAGTATCTTCTTTTGCGCAATATTGTGCTATTGGATATTTCTTGCTATTGCGCAATACTGTGCAATTGAAGATTTCTTGCTATTGTGCAATACTGTGCAATTGAAGATTTCTTGCTATTGTGCAATACTGTGCAATTGAAAATTTCTTGCTATTGCACAATACTTATTATATAATAATTTACACATCCTGTTTGGTGTGTATCTCCTACCATATCATTATTATTTGCTTTTAAATATAAATCAGAAATAACCAACTTAAAATGGAAAATTTTAAAAGAAAAAAAAAAGGAAAAAAAGGAAAAAAAAAAAGAAAAAAAAAAATCCCCCCCCAAAATTTTTTGAACCCCCTTATGATTCATCACCCCCAAACTCAATCTCAGCCTTCCCTTTGTGGTATGGTACCTTGCAGTACAATTTCAGAGAGATCCATACACTTGAACACAAGTTATTGTCTGGAAACTAGAAAAATGCTTATTTTTGGCCCCTTTTTGGCCCCCAATTCCTTAACGTTTCGGGCAATTACCCCCAAACTCAATTCCAGCTTTCCCTTTGTGATATGGAACCTTGTAGTACAATTTCAGAAATATCCAAACACTTACACACAAGTTATTGTCATGAAACTAGAAAAATGCTTGTTTTTTGCCCCTTTTTTGGCCCCTAATTCCTAACATTTTGAGGCAATTACCCCCAAAATCAATCCCAGCATTCCCTTTGTGATATGGAACCTTGTGGTACAATGTCAGAGAGATCCATACACTTACACACAAGTTATTGTCTGGAAGTTACAAAAATGCTTATTGTTGGCCCCTTTTTGGCCCCTAATTCCTTAACTGTTGGTACCATAACCCCCAAAATCAATCCCAACCTTCCTTTCATGGTATTGAACCTTATGGTAAAATTTCATGGAGATCCATTCACTTAAACTAAAGTTAGAGTGCGAAAACCAATGTGTCTTCGGACGACGCCGGACGACGACGACGACGACGACGACGACGACGACGACGACGACGCCAACGTCATACCAATATACGACCAAAAAATTTTCAATTTTTGCGGTCGTATAAAAAACATCTAACAAAAACACAGACCGGACATGGCAGGGTATTTATACATCCCTAACAACAACAAAGACACAAAAGTACAGACCTGAGAGTACTTGCAGTTACTAACAGCTAGTTCAAAGCCAATAACAGCTTATTAAAATATCATGTATCTAAGACTAAGATTATAAAAGAACAGAGTTCCAATGTCCCCCTCGTTGCACATATTTTATCTATCCAAGGTACAAGGGCAATAACTAAAAAAGCACTTTTTTTTCCTTTAAAACTTTTTATTTATATCTTACGAGAAATGAAGGCTTCAGAGCAAATGCAATGTGATTTCCATTATAATTTATATTTCCAAGGGGCATAACTTATTAAAAATATTTGATCAGAACTTATTTTCAAAAGTGTCAAAGACATTGCTGATATAAACCTATGATATAAGTTTCATAAAATTCTGGCAAGAATTGAACACATGAGAGCAATAACATTGCAATTTTCCATATAATTAATATTTTCAAGGGACATAACTCTTTTAAAAACAATTGATTGGCACTGATTTTTGAACTCTTCAAGTAAATTTCATAAAAATCTGGCAAGAATGTACACATAAGAGCGCTCATAAGGCAATTTTCCATATAATTTACATTTCCAAGGGGCATAACTCTTTTAAAAATTATTGATCGGCACTGATTTTCTAATTCGTCCAAGACATTGCTGATATAAACCTATGATTTAAGTTTCATAAAATTCTGGCAAGAATTGTACATATGAGAGCGATAACAATGCAATTCTCCATATAATTTATTTTTCTAAGGCATAACTCTTTTAAAAATATTGATCGTCACTGATTTTCGAACTCCTCCTAGGCATTGCTGATATAAACCTATGATATAAGTTTCATAAAAAAATCTGGCAAGAATTGATCACATGAGAGCGCTAACGATGCAATTTTCCATAAAATTAATGTTTCCAAGGGGCATAACTCTTTTAAAAATAATAATTGATCAGCACTGATTTTCGAACTCGTCCAAGACATTGCTAATATAAACCTATGATATAAGTTTCATAAAAATCTGGCAAGAATTGTACAAATGAGAGTGCTAACGATGCAATTTTCAATATAATTAATGTTTCCAAGGGGCATAACTCTTTTAAAAATAATTGATCGGCACTGATTTTTATCAAATGCGTTATGCGGTGGACAAAAATATCAATCAGTACAAATCCAATATCCAATGGATTTAGTGTAAAGACCTCATTAAAAGACTTTTTCTGCATGCTGGCACTAGATTTACTTAAAATAAAGTGTAGGAATGAGTATTGTGAATGTGAGAACAAGCTTGAACAAAATTCAAACCAACGAAAACTGGCATTTGGCATCAGTTTATATTTATACAAAAATAAGGGCAAATTTGAACAAGTAATCCAATTTTCTATGACTTTTTAAAAATAATGTTTATTCATATATATCTATCGATCTATCTAAAACGACATCACATAAATATGATAAAATTGAAAATTTGAGGCCAAAATGAGGCTTTATAGTTCCTAGTCCTCTAGTTTTCATAACAATTAAACTATAAAGTACCAAACATTTATAATGAGCATAATAAGGATAGACAGCTGGGATATAGAAGCCCACAGTCTTGTTTGTTTATGCCTATAAGGTTTTGTCCTTGAGTGTAAGTGTTCATTACAGTGTATCAGATCTGTTTATTAAAACTTTTTTTATTTCATCAGGCTGGTAGTAGAACTGGTGACCGTGTATGGAGAATGCCTTTATTACAGCATTATAGTAAACAAGTAACAGAATCACAACTAGCAGACGTCAATAATATTGGTAAATATGCACGGTCTGGTGGAGCTTGTACTGCTGCAGCATTTCTTAAGGTTGGTTATCTATCATGATGGATTTGATAATACAATAGAAATCTTTAATGAATCAGGAACAGGAAATCATCAGTATAAATATATTAAAAACAGGTGTGGGAAATGGTGAAATTTTCAATGGAATATGTATACATCCAGATAATTTTATACCTCCTGCTTTTTGAAGTGTTTGTCCAGCCATCTGTTCATTCTTTTATTCCACTTTACAAAATCTTATGAAACTTTTACAGAATTTTACTAACATGATTTACTTTTGAGCTCAATCAGTAATAAAACAGACTTTAACACATTATTAGGAATTAGCTGTCTAAGGATCAGTATAATATTCACATTCATCCTTCCTGATTAATGAAACCATAAAAAAAAAGGTTATATATACATGTATTAGTATGGCTCAAAAAATACATAAGAAAGTATATACTGTTCGGTGTGAGCCAAGGCTCCGTGTTGAAGACCGTACTTTGACCTATAATGGTTTACTTTTATAAATTTTGACTTGGATGGAGAGTTGTCTCATTGGCACTCATACCACATCTTCTTATATCTATATAGGTTGCACATTTACTAGTCAAATCATTTTAATTATTTCATTTCTTTTTAAAGGAATTTGTAACTGCAAAGCAGTGGATGCATTTAGATATAGCAGGTGTTATGATGAACCAAGATGAAGTTCCATACTTATCCAAGGGAATGTCAGGTCGCCCAACAAGAACAGTAGTTGAATTTTTAAAGTTACTTAGTGAACAGTCTTGATGATATTAGTACTTTAGACATTAAAGTGTGTAAATGTGATAAATGTGATGGTAGAATTGATAATACAATTTTGAGATAGAATAGTTGTTTTATTTAAAGTTAAAGTAATCAATTGACATCTGTGATTATTTGAACATTTTTCTCCTGTTTTGATTGGATAGAAACTTTATGGTACCCACACAACAGTAGGTTTATTCCAAGACAGTCGTTATCTTGAAAACAATGTGACAAAAAAACTTATTCCTTTGGGATGTAAGCTAATCAAATGCATTTATATTTACATACCAAAACTGTGTAGAAAATGAACAATTTCCAATTCCAAAACTTTACTGTGGCTGACTTTAGTATTAGTATTACGTCTGTTGACCCAATAACTTTTGCAAAACAATTACTTTTGATCTGTGATATTAAATTTTTTCTGTTTTACGGTATGACCCTATGGTGACCTATTCTTGGTAACATCTATGTCTTTGGTCTCCAGTGGATAGTTGTCTCAATGGCAATCATACCACATCTTCTTATTTTTTATTCAGCCATGCTGGATCTATGTGATCATTCCATATTTTGAGACTATGCAGAATTTTATGTTGAAGACATATCATGAAAATAATTATGTGTTTTTATGACTTGCAGAAACTTTATACAACATTTTAATCATCATCTGCCAACTTTTGACATGTTATTTGCCCTTATATTAAGAAAATATTAGTGGAACAGCTACTTTATTTTAGATATACACTTGCATATAGTTCCTTTGTAAATCAAAGTTTATGATAAATTACTATTTATGAATTAATGTGAAAAAGTGATATATCAAATTTAATCAGTTGATAAGAATTATGAAAGTATTTTATCAGTATCTTATGCTTGTGTAAGTTATTATAAATTTGGTGCAAGATGTGTGTTGATAGCAAAGATGATTCCCACACTTTTTAGGAATACCGGTACTATTCTTCTAATTATTTCCTTAGGAAAGTAAGAGTACTGATACAATACAGTATGATAGACAACTGTCATTATTTACAAACAATTTCACTCGAAGATGGGAGTATTAATTGGAATAACCTCCACTGTAATACCAATCATAATTGACCACAGTTACAGTATAGAACCACTAATTCGGACCCGGTTAGAAAGAATATATCAGTCAATATGTGTTCTAGATCACCAGTCCTTCACCTTTCATCTGATACCTTAATAACTAAAATATATCCTACATAGTTTTATATTTACACCTATATATAGGAATTATTTTTTTTTTAAATCTGTACTACTGGTACTTTCTAGTATGTTCTTTTTTTTACCAGGCCTAATTTGGTGGTGTTGTTCATCTTCCAAAGTCAATCCAAATTATTTTTGCAAAAAATTCCACTCAAGCTGGTGCTAGGGGCCGTCTTCTGTAAGGTGAGTGCTTTTACTCTATGTTGAAGGCCTCACTGTGACTTTGAGATGAAGAACAGCAATAAAAGCATTGTTCCTTTGCTTTTTGTGTGTTTTTTTGCTGTGTATGTACTGATTTTGTGTCATGGATTGATACTTCATATCCTTTGTTTTTCTATTATACAAGAAAGTAGTACATATTTCAAACAAAATAGTTCCTATGCATAGCTGTAACTTTGCCAATAAGTAAAATTTTGGGTAATTTTGATATCAAATGAAGGCTTAGGGACTTGGGATCACTGTTGAAACCTTGTTGAAAGTTTCTTTTGAAAAATAAAAAAATATATGAAATTTTAATTGGAGAGCACATTTGCCCTGTTGTTAGATTAGAAGTAGCTGTTTTTGTATTATCAAAATTTTGGGAACCAGTATACTCTAATATGCAATTACAGGTATATTGAATTTCTCAGCACAAGTCAGGATAATGTATAGTTTTGACATGAGATGACTGCTGCTTTATTTGAACTTAGACAAAGTAGCCCTTAATGCTTGAAATTGCAGGATTTAACATAGAAAGCAATGGGGCTATGAATTAGTGGTTTTATTCCTAGTACTGAAAGGCATGTGAAATTCAAATTTTATAAATAATACCAATTACAAACAAAATTGGTCACATTTGTTGTTTGTTATCATGTTCCATGTAACAATTATGTTGGTGTCAAATGACAGCCTTCAAATTGCTACAATAGGGTATTTCAGCCTTTTTTGGTCATTTAGTATGCATACAGTAAAGGTGTAATACCACCATTGATTTTCCCCTATTAGTCTTTGTTAAATTTGCACTTTTCAAAAAATTGTGCAGAATTTATCTTTGTTTCAAATAAAGAAATACTTGGCATGAGTACAGTTTTATCCTGTCCAGTACTATAGAAAAAATTTCACATAACATTTCATTGCATATAAGAAAATAACCATCACTGGAGGCTAACCAATCAAATTTTCCCCCTTTTTTAACCTGTGTACAAGCTTTAGTAACCATGTAACCTCAAGTTTCCAAAATATTCTATAGAAACCCCAAATAAAAAAATTAAAGAACCTTAGTGAGCACGCTCACATACCCCACGTCCCCACATTGTCACTGGAGAAATAAAATAACTGTAAGAAAAAAAAATTGTATAAGAAAAAAAAATTGAATCATAATTTCCTGTCGATATGCACATCTACATAGTATGTCCTTATTATCTACAAAGTTTCATGAAATTCTGTTGTGTGGTTTCAGAGGAGTTGCGATGACAAACTGTTGCAGAGGTATATTGAAGCAAATAAGTTCAAAGGGGCGTAACTCCTAGAAAAAAAATTGAATCGTAATTTCCTGTCGATATGCACATCTACATAGTATGTCCTTATTATCTGAAAAGGTTTCATGAAATTCTATTGTGTGGTTTGAGAGGAGTTGCGATGACAAAAGGTTGCAGTAGTATATTGGGCAAATAAGTTCAATGGGGCGTAACTCCTGGAAAAAAAATTGAATCGTAATTTCCTGTCGATATGCACATCTACGTAGTATGTCCTTATTATCTACAAAGTTTCATGAAATTTTGTTGTGTGGTTTCAGAGGAGTTGAGATGACAAACTGTTGCAGTAGTACATTAAAGTAAATAAGTTCAAAGGGGCGTAACTCCTAGAAAAAAAATTGAATCATAATTTCCTGTCGATAAGCACATCTACGTAGTATGTCCTTATTATCTACAAAGTTTCATGAAATTCTTTTGTGTGGTTTCAGAGGAGTTGCGATGACAAACTGTTACAGAGGTTTATTGAAGCAAATAAGTTCAATGGGGCGTAACTCCTAGAAAAAAAACTGAATCGTAATTTCCTGTCGATATGCACATCTACGTAGTATGTCCTTATTATCTGAAAAGGTTTCATGAAATTCTATTGTGTGGTTTCAGAGGAGTTACGATGACAAAAGGTTGCAGTAGTATATTGGGCAAATAAGTTCAATGGGGCGTAACTCCTGGAAAAAAAATTGAATCGTAATTTCCTGTCGATATGCACATCTACGTAGTATGTCCTTATTATCTACAAAGTTTCATGAAATTTTGTTGTGTGGTTTCAGAGGAGTTGAGATGACAAACTGTTGCAGTAGTACATTAAAGTAAATAAGTTCAAAGGGGCGTAACTCCTAGAAAAAAAATTGAATCATAATTTCCTGTCGATAAGCACATCTACGTAGTATGTCCTTATTATCTACAAAGTTTCATGAAATTCTTTTGTGTGGTTTCAGAGGAGTTGCGATGACAAACTGTTACAGAGGTTTATTGAAGCAAATAAGTTCAATGGGGCGTAACTCCTAGAAAAAAAACTGAATCGTAATTTCCTGTCGATATGCACATCTACGTAGTATGTCCTTATTATCTGAAAAGGTTTCATGAAATTCTATTGTGTGGTTTCAGAGGAGTTACGATGACAAAAGGTTGCAGTAGTATATTGGGCAAATAAGTTCAAAGGGGCGTAACTCCTGGAAAAATAAAATGCTTCGCTGGGCGCAGCTTGATACAACCGCAGAGGTCGAACCCTGAACAGTTGGGGCAAGTATGGACACAACATTCAAGCTTGATACAGCTCTGAATTTGGATTGTGATTAAATATTTGACACAGCATAGGTTTCTGACACAGAAAGAATATGGTCTAAGAACTTCAATTTTTTTAATTTACCTATTATGGTCCAATGTCCAAAATCAAAATACATGGTTAGATTCAGCATATCAAAGAACCCCATATATTCAATTTTTGTTGAAATCAAACAAAGTTTAATTTTGGACCCCAACTTGGACAAACTTGAAAACTGGTCCCATAATCAAAAATCTAAACACATGTTTAGATTCAGCATATCAAAGTACCCCAAGAATTCAATTTTTGTTAAAATCAAACTAAGTTTAATTTTGGACCCTTTGGACCTTAATGTAGACAAATTTAAAAAACGGGACCCTAAATTAAAAATCTAAAAACACAGTTAGATTTGGCATATCAAAGAACCCCAATAATTCAATTTTTGATGAAATCAAACAAAGTTTAATTTTGGACCCTTTTGACCTCAATATGAACCAATTTGATAGCGGGCCCACAAATAAAAATCTAAATACATGGTAAGATTCAGCATATCAAAGAACCCCATATATTCAATTTTTGTTGAAATCAAACAAAGTTTAATTTTGGACCCCAATTTGGACCATCTTGAAAACTGGGCCAAAAATCTAAAATCTAAATACATGTTTAGATTCAGCATATCAAAGAACCCCATATATTCAATTTTTGTTGAAATCAAACAAAGTTTAATTTTGGACCCCAACTTGGACCAACTTGAAAACTGGTCCCATAATCAAAAATCTAAACACATGTTTAGATTCAGCATATCAAAGAACCCCAAAAATTCAATTTTTGTTAAAATCAAACTAAGTTTAATTTTGGACCCTTTGGACCTTAATGTAGACCAATTTAAAAAACAGGACCAAAAATTAAAAATCTAAATACACGGTTAGATTTGGCATATCAAAGAACCCCAATAATTCAATTTTTGATGAAATCAAACAAAGTTTAATTTTGGACCCTTTTGACCTCAATATGAACCAATTTGATAGCGGGCCCACAAATAAAAAATCTAAATACATGGTAAGATTCAGCATATCAAAGAACCCCATATATTCAATTTTTGTTGAAATCAAACAAAGTTTAATTTTGGACCCCAATTTGGACCAACTTGAAAACTGGGCCAAAAATCTAAAATCTAAATACATATTTAGATTCAGCATATCAAAGAACCCCATATATTCAATTTTTGTTGAAATCAAACAAAGTTTAATTTTGGACCCCAACTTGGACCAACTTGAAAACTGGGCCCATAATCAAAAATCTAAACACATGTTTAGATTCAGCATATCAAAGAACCCTAAGAATTCAATTTTTGTTAAAATCAAACTAAGTTTAATTTTGGACCCTTTGGACCTTAATGTAGACAAATTTAAAAAACGGGACCCAAAATTAAAAATCTAAATACACGGTTAGATTCGGCATATCAAAGAACCCCAATAATTCAATTTTTGATGAAATCAAACAAAGTTTGATTTTGGACCCTTTGGACCTCAATGTGGACCAATTTAAAAACGGGGCCCATAATCCAAAAACTTAATACACGGTTAGATTCAGCATATTAAAGAACCCCAAGAATTCAAGAATAAAACCCCATTGAAATTGATCAAGAAATAAGCAATTTATACGAAGTATCTTCTTTTGCACAATACTGTGCAATTGAATATTTCTTGCTATTGCGCAATACTGTACAATTGACAATTTCTTGCTATTGCGCAATATTGTGCTATTGGATATTTCTTGCTATTGCGCAATACTGTTAAATTGAAGATTTCTTGCTATTGCGCAATACTGTGCAATTGAAGATTTCTTGCTATTGTGCAATACTGTGCAATTGAAAATTTCTTGCTATTGCACAATACTTATTATATAATAATTTACACATCCTGTTTGGTGTGTATCTCCTATCATATCATTATTATTTGCTTTTAAATATAAATCAGAAATAACCAACTTAAAATGGAAAATTTTAAAAGAAAAAAAAAAGGAAAAAAAGAAAAAAAAAAAAAAAAAAAATCCCCCCCCCAAATTTTTTGAACCCCCTTATGATTCATCACCCCCAAACTCAATCCCAGCCTTCCCTTTGTGGTATGGTACCTTGCAGTACAATTTCAGAGAGATCCATACACTTGAACACAAGTTATTGTCTGGAAACTAGAAAAATGCTTATTTTTGGCCCCTTTTTGGCCCCCAATTCCTAAACGTTTCGGGCAATTACCCCCAAACTCAATTCCAGCTTTCCCTTTGTGATATGGAACCTTGTAGTACAATTTCAGAAATATCCAAACACTTACACACAAGTTATTGTCATGAAACTAGAAAAATGCTTGTTTTTTGCCCCTTTTTTAGCCCCTAATTCCTAAAATTTTGAGGCAATTACCCCCAAAATCAATTACAGCCTTCCCTTTGTGATATGGAACCTTGTGGTACAATGTCAGAGAGATCCATACACTTACACACAAGTTATTGTCTGAAAGTTACAAAAATGCTTATTTTTGGCCCCTAATTCCTTAACTGTTGGTACCATAACCCCCAAAATCAATCCCAACCTTCCTTTTGTGGTATTGAACCTTATGGTGAAATTTCATGGAGATCCATTCACTTAAACTAAAGTTAGAGTGCGAAAACCAATGTGTCTTCGGACGACGCCGGACGACGACGACGACGCCGGACGACGACAACGACGACGACGACGACGCCAACGTCATACCAATATACGACCAAAAAATTTTTAATTTTTGCGGTCGTATAAAAATTGAATCGTAATTTCCTGTCGATAAGCACATCTACGTAGTATGTCCTTATTATCTACAAAGTTTCATGAAATTTTGTTGTGTGGTTTCAGAGGAGTTGAGATGACAAACTGTTGCAGTAGTACATTAAAGTAAATAAGTTCAAAGGGGCGTAACTCCTAGAAAAAAAATTAAATCGTAATTTCCTGTCGATATGCACAACTACATAGTATGTTCTTATTATCTAAAAAGGTTTCGTGAAATTTTGTTGTGTGGTTTGAGAGGAGTTGCGATGACAAGAAACAGGACTGACGGACTGACGGACGGACAGACGGACGGACGGGTCAAAAACATTATACCCTCCGCAACTCGTTGCGTGGGGTATAATAATGGTGCTTTGAAATACCCAAGATATATGTTTATGACCCAGAAATGTTTTACTGCAATGAAATGTAGGATCAATTACCTACAACTGTCAAATGCAAGGGAACATTTTTTTTTCGTACTATTTTCGTATGCAACCGGATGTGACGTACTATGATTTGGTGGTATTACACCTAAAGACTTAACCTGAAGTTTAAATTTTTGCATAATTTAAGACTGAAATCAATGAAACATGTTTATTATGACTGGTTTATAGTTAAAAGTTAAAATGTAGTGGTCAAATTATCTAGTGAGTTTTTATGTTGTATTGGGTTTCTCGGTGTATCATTTATTTCTAAGGAAATTGCTATATACTTATATAGGAATTTCAAAATCTCACTTGAAATGCTATTTTCAAACAGTTTAGCAAGTTGTCTAGCTGGGAGATACATAAATTGCTCTTGTTTTTCCATGCTTTTACATTTTGGTATCAAATGAAAGCTTAGGGAATTGGGATCACTGTTGAACCTTTTTGGAAAGTTTCTTTCGAATAATAAAAAAATAAATGGGGAATGTGTCCATGGGACACAGATGATGCCCCCTCTTCAATGTAACGTTATAAAGGGACATAACTCAAGAAAGGAAAAAGTGATGCTACCCAAATTTGTACTTGATCTGAGTTTTGTGGTAATAAGCATTGCGTATAAGTTTCATAACATTTGGTTGAGGCAAACTTAAGTTAGAGAACGGAAACAAAAAATTCAGCAATTTTTCCATTTGTAAAGGGCATAACTCTAGATCAGTAAAAGTGACACCAATGAATGTAAGATTTTATTATTTTTATTTGCAAACCTGATAATGTCGCATTTTTTGCATTTTTTTAAAAACATCACAATAATTTCTGAAATTACAATAGGTCAGGATTACATGACAATAAGGGCATGTTCAATTAACATGTGCACCAAGACTTTTAGCAATTTGGTATTCAAAAATCAGGACTTTACAGAACAATTTGAGTTCTGAGGAAAAAATTAATATAAACAGGAGCCTGTAATTCAGTGGTTGTCGTTTGTTACTGTGTATCATATTTGTTTTTCGTTCATTATTTTGTACATTAATCAGGCTGTTAGTTTTCTTGTTTGAATTGTTTTACATTTGTCATTTTGGGGCCTTTTATAGCTGACTGTGTGGTATGGGCTTTGCTCATTGTTGAAGGCCGTACAGTGACCTATAGTTGTTAATTTCTGTGTCATTTAGTCTCTTGTGGAGAGTTGTCTCATTGGCAATCATACCAGATCTTATTTTTATATGAAATGTTGCTAGTAATAAATGATGGATTGCCAATAAGTGATAAGTATTGACAGTACCTTACATCACCTTTCTGGCATAAGGAAAGGGAATAGATAAAAATCATAAAAAAAATTTATTAACCAAATATTTTATAACAATAATTATTATAACAACAAGTATAATATAATATAAAATGCAGAAATAATATCACAGATATATAATCAACATAACACAACACTCCCTGCACTTCCAGATAGTGGCAAATTTAACAAACTTTATATTAAATTAACAATACATGGCGATTTTTATTTTATAATTTTTCTTTGTAAAATAATATTTTTGTAAAAAGCTATCATATGTATCAATTAGAATTTTATTTGAATATTCTTTCCAACAATTCTTTAATCATCGCTTTTAAAAAATGATACTCAATAAAAGTGACGCTACCCAAATTTGAACTTGATCTGAGTTTTGTGGTAATAAGCATTGTATGTAAGTCCCATAACATTTGGTTGAGGCTAACTTAAGTAGAGAACAGAAACTAAAAATTCAGCAATTTTTCTAGTTGTAAACCGCATAACTCTAGAACGGTTGTGTATAAGTTTTATAACATTTGGTTGAGACAAACTAAAGTAAGAGAAAGGAAACGAAAAATTCAGCAATTTTTATGTTTAAAAAGGGACATAACTCAAGAATGGTAAAAGTGTAGCCACCAAATTTTTTACTTAATCTGTATTATGTAGTAATAAGCATTGTGTATAAGTTTCATAACATTTGGTTGAGGCAAACTAAACTTAGAAAACGGACACAAAAAATTTGTACTTGATCTTAGTTTAGTGGTAATGAATATTGTGTATAGATTTCATAATGTTTGGTTTGGGCAAACTTAAGTTACAGAATGGAAACTAAAAATTTGGCAATCTTTCGATTTATAAAGGGGCATAACTCAATAATGATTAAAGTGACACTACCCAAATTCAACTTGATCTGTGTTTTATCAGTGGAAGTCAAAATTAAACATTGCATTATATAAAGCATTGATTGTAGTTGATTCAACTATTATCATGGACAAAGGAAGATAACTCCAATTTTAAAAATTACTCGATATTTAGAAGAAAATAAAATTTTTGCAATTTTTCCATTTATAAAGAGGCATAACTCTAGAACAGTTAAAGTGACGCCACCAAAATTCAAACTTGATCTGTGTTTTGTGGTAATTAGCATTGTGTATAAGTTTCATAGCATTTGGTTGAGGCAAACTCAAGTTAGAGAACGGAAACCAATTTTGGGACGTACGGACGGACATACGTACAGACGGACAAGGGTAAAACTTAATGCCCCCACCGCTACGGCGGGGGCATAACTAGTGATTAGCCTGACTGTGCTGATGTTAAGACTACAAACTCAAATTTTGTTTTTATAATACAAAATTATAGCTTTGATTTTAAACTGAAGAAACTCTAAATCTCTTGCATCATAATAAAATGAAAATATTCACTTAGTGACCAAATTTAGCCTACATTCATATTAAAAAATACTTTATACGACCGAAAAGGTCAAACCCTGAACAGTTGGGGCAAATTTGGATATAATATTCAAGCTTGATACTGTCTGAATTTTGATTGTGATCAAATTTTTGACATAATATAGGTTTCTGATACAAAATAAATGTGGTAAAAGATCTTACAAATCTATTGCGCAATACTGTGCAATTGAAGATTACTTCTTGAAACTTTTACAAAATTTGAAATTTGAAAATTTTTGAAAAAAATATGAATCCCCCCCCCCTCCTGCGACTTTTGGATTCCCCCTTGGAGCAATTACCCCAAGACTCGATCCAATTCTTTCCTTTGTAGTATGGAACCTTGTAGTACAATTTCAGAGAGATCCATACACATCTAACACAAGTTATTGTTTGGAAACTAGAATAATGCATGTTTTTGGCCCTTTTTTGGCCCCTAATTCCTACATGTTTGAGGCAATTACCCCCAAACTCAATCACAGCCTTCCCCTTGTGATATGGAACCTTATGGTACAATATCAGAGAGATCCATACACTTACACACAAGTTATTGTCCGTAAACTACAGAAATTGTTGTTTTTGGCCCCTTTTAGGCCCTTAATTCCTAAACTGTTTGCCCCATAACCCCTTATATGAATCCCAACCTTCTAATTGTGGTATTAAACATTGTTGTACAATTTCAGAGCAATCGAAATACTTATACACAAGTTATTATCCTGAAACTAGAAAAATGTTTGTTTTGGGCCCCTTTTGGGCCCCTAATCCCTAAACGGTTGGGACCATCAGCCCCAAAATCAATCCCAACTTTCCTTTTGTGGTATTGAACCTTCTCAAAAAATTTCATAGAGATCCATTAACTTAAACTAAAGTTATTGTCCGGAAACCAATGTGTCTTCGGACGACGACTGCATCATACCATTTTGCGATCCCAAAAAATTTTTTTGCGGTCGTATTAAAATCAAATATCAAAACTCCTTTACCATGTTAATCCAAAATTAGGTAACATCAAGCAAGGGTTTGCTGGTGCTACTTCTTGGTCATTTAATCCTTTCAATACAACAGTCAATCCCTGAGGTTTAGCAATATCAACCATGCATCTTCGTCCTTCTGGAGATATCTTATGATCATATATATCTAAATGTTTTAGTTGTGTGCATTTAATCATTAAATCTATTATCGCCTTTTCAGACATGGTCCGTATCCAACTCAGATTTAACTGTCGCAAGTTTTTACTGTATCTACACAAAGCCTTCAATGTTCTGTCTGTTAAATGTTTACATGCACACAAATTAATAGATTCCAAGCTTGGCAGATTCTGAAATAATAAAAGTTAAGTAAATGAAGGAATAAGTGCATTTACATTGCCATCAAAATAAAATATTTTTAATTGAATTTTTGATAAAATACTTGACTGATATGCTCAAAGTATCTTCTCTTATGACAGGGTTCTCAGTAAGATTTTTGGAAAGTCTAGGGACTCTTCATTTTTGGCCATGGCGAGTCTAACGTCACAGTACCCAAATTGCACCGAGTACCCAAATTGCACCGATTTAGCAAAAATACCAACGGAAATCTTATAAATTTTCTTATAGATTAAACAATTTGTATTTTCATGATTTGACTTTATGCACGTCTTTTAACATAGCTTTATCTAAATATACACAAAAAGTTCAGTATATGTCAATAGATATAGTTTTCACTCCAAAAAGTTAAATCTACCGAAACGTCACCAATATGATGTCCACATAAAGTCATCTTTTAAAAATGAGTAATTAAAATATATTACAGGCATTTATTTATTTCTTAAAAAAAACGAATAGTAAGAATGGACTATGAAGAAATAAAACAAAACAGCAGTTATTCAATTTTTACGTATGTGAATTTAAGCATGGATACAATTTGGATACTCCTCCAAACAGAATCATAGATCGTTTGGAGGTCAGTTCAAACCCATTTTTCTATGATTCAATATGGATTCAAAATTAAATTGGTGGAACTATATAGTAAATAAATGGAGAATGTGTCCCCATGGACACAGATGATGCCCCCGCTTGCATACAACAATATAAAGGGACACCACTCAAGAACGATAAAAGTGACGCTACCCAAATTTGTACTTGATCTGAGTTTTAAGGTAATAAGTATTGTGTATAGGTTTCATAATGTTTGGTTGAGGCAAACTTAAGTTACAGAACGGATACTAAAAATTTTTCAATTTTTTCGTTTTATAAAGGGGCATAACTAGATAATGATTAAAGTGACGCTACCAAAATTCAACTTGATCTGTGTTTTATCAGTGGAAGTCAAAATTAAACATTGCATTTGTGGTAAAAAGCATTGTGTATAAGTTTCATAACATTTGGTTGAGGCAACTTAAGTTAGAGAACGGCAACTAAAAATTTTGCATTTTTTTTTTCATTTATAAAGTGGCATAACTCCAGAATGGTTAAAGTGACCCCACCAAAATTCAAACTTGATCTTTATTTTGTGGTAAATAAGCATTATGTATAAGTTTCATAACATTTAATTTAGGCAAACTTAAGTTAGAGAACGGAAACTAAAAATTTTGCAATTTTTCCATTTATAAAGGGGCATAACTCTAGAACGGTTAAAGTGATGACACCAAAATTCAAACATGATCTGTGTTTTGTGGTAATAAGCATTGTGTATAAGTTTCATAACATTTGGTTGAGGCAAACTTAAGTTAGAGAACAGAAACTAAAATTTTTTCCATTTTTTAAGTGGCATAACTCTAGAACGGTTAGAGTGACGCTACCAAAATTCAAACTTGATCTGTATTTGGTGGTTATAAGCATTGTGTATAAGTTTCATAACATTTGGTTGAGACAAACTTAAGTTAGATAATAGAAAGTAAAAATTTTGTAATTTTTCCATTTTTAAAGGGGCATAACTCTAGAACGGTTAAAGTGATGACACCAAAATTCAAACATGATCTGTGTTTTGTGGTAATAAGCATTATGTATAAGTTTCATAACATTTGGTTGAGGCAAACTTAAGTGAGAGAACGGAAACTAAAAATTTTGCAATTTTTCCATTTATAAAGGGGCATAACTCTAGAACGGTTAAAGTGACGCCACCAAAATTCAAACTTGATCTGTGTTTTGTGGTAATTAGCATTGTGTATAGGTTTCATAACATATGGTTGAGGCAAACTCAAGTTAGAGAACGGAGACCAATTGTTGGACGTACGGATGTACGTACGTACGTACAGACGGACAAGGGTAAAACTTAATGCCCCCTTCGCTACGGCGGGGGCATAATTAGGATACACCTTCAAAATAAACACAGAACAGAAACTTTGTCTGGATCATTAATCAACGCAGGTGAAATAAAATGCTCAGCAGGGCGCAGCTTGATACGACCGCAGAGGTCGAACCCTGAACAGTTGGGGCAAGTATGGACACAACATTCAAGCTTGATACAGCTTTGCATTTGGATTGTGATTAAATATTTGACACAGCATAGGTTTCTGACACAGAATGAATGTGGTCAAAGAACTTAAAAATTTTAAATTTGACATTCACCTATTATGGTCCAATATCCAAAATCTAAATACATGATTAGATTCAGCATATCAAAGAACCCCAAGAATTCAATTTTTGATGAAATCAAACAAAGTTTAATTTTGGACCCTTTTGACCTCAATGTGGACAAAGTTGATAACGGGGCCCAAAAATCAAAAATCTAAATACATGGTTAGATTCAGCATATCAAAGAACCCCATATATTCAATTTTTGTTGAAATCAAACAAAGTTTAATTTTGGACCCCGATTTGGACCAACTTGAAAACTGGGCCCATAATAAAAAATCTAAATACATGTTTAGATTCAGCATATCAAAGAACCCTTAGAATTCAATTTTTGTTAAAATCAAACTAAGTTTGATTTTGGACCCTTTGGACCTTAATGTAGACCAATTTGAAAACGGAACCAAAAATTAAGAATCTAAATACACGGTTAGATTCAGCATATCAAAGAACCTCAATGATTCAATTTTTGATGAAATCAAACAAAGTTTAATTTTGGACCCTTTGGACCTCAATGTGGACCAATTTAAAAACGGGGCCCAAAATCCAAAAACTAAATATACGGTTAGATTCAGCATATTAAAGAACCCCAAGAATTCAAGAATAAAACCCCATTGAAATTGGTCAAGAAATAAGCAATTTATACGAAGTATCTTCTTTTGCACAATACTGTGCAATTAAATATTTCTTGCTATTGCGCAATACAGTACAATTGACAATTTCTTGCTATTGCGCAATATTGTGCTATTGGATATTTCTTGCTATTGCGCAATACTGTGCAATTGAAGATTTCTTGCTATTGTGCAATACTGTGCAATTGAAGATTTCTTGCTATTGTGCAATACTGTGCAATTGAAAATTTCTTGCTATTGCACAATACTAATTATATAATAATTTACACATCCTGTTTGGTGTGTATCTCCTACCATATCATTATTATTTGCTTTTAAATATAAATCAGAAATAACCAACTTAAAATGGAAAATTTTAAAAGAAAAAAAAAGGAAAAAAAGAAAAAAAATGAAAAAAAAAAAAATCCCCCCCCCCCAAATTTTTTGAACCCCCTTATGATTCATCACCCCCAAACTCAATCCCAGCCTTCCCTTTGTGGTATGGTACCTTGCAGTACAATTTCAGAGAGATCCATACACTTGAACACAAGTTATTGTCTGGAAACTAGAAAAATGTGTTTTTTGGCCCCTTTTTGGCCCAAAATTCCTAAACGTTTCGGCAATTACCCCCAAACTCAATTCCAGCTTTCCCTTTGTGATATGGAACCTTGTAGTACAATTTCAGAAAGATCCATACACTTACACACAAGTTATTGTAATGAAACTAGAAAAATGCTTGTTTTTTGCCCCTTTTTGGCCCCCAATTCCTAAAATTTTGAGGCAATTACCCCCAAAATCAATCCCAGCATTCCTTTTGTGATATGGAACCTTGTGGTACAATGTCAGAGAGATCCATACACTAACACACAAGTTATGTCTGGAAGTTACAAAAATGCTTATTTTTTGCCCCTTTTTGGCCCCTAATTCCTTTACTGTTGGTACCATAACCCCCAAAATCAATCCCAACCTTCCTTTTGTGGTATTGAACCTTGTGGTAAAATTTCATAGAGATCCATTCACTTAAACTAAAGTTAGAGTGCGAAAACCAATGTGTCTTCGGACGACGCCGGACGACGACGATGCCAACGTCATACCAATATACGACCACAAAAATTTTTTTGCGACGTATAAAAACTGTCGAAATAGGTGCAATTTGGGTATCCTCACGTTAGCAGTGAGAAGATGAAATTGTATTGCTATATTATTTATTATTTCAGTCTTTATGACAAAAAAAAAGCAAGGAAATGACATAAAATTTAGATTATTGTTAAACAGTTGATATGATGGATTATGTGCTCAGTTGATACAACATTTTACAATCTTAATGCATCCTTGGACTCACCAGTTTTGAAAATGATGAGTCCAGACAGATTTGCAAGAGTCCAGTACTCATTGACTCGCCTAAGTGAGAACCCTATTATGACATAAATATATGAACATTATCCTCTAACATTTTAAGGTCAAAAGAAGGGACAATTCAATATTTGGTTTTTGAAAAAAACAAAATTGCCTAGTTCTGGCATAAAATTGTTACTGAGAAACATCAAACATATGCAGAAGTCACAAAGTTATGAAAGTAAGTAGAGAACAGTGATCGGAGCCACCACTGAAGGCCCTACTCCAGTGAAGAAGTTAATTGTGATGCAAATTAATACTGTTCTCTGGGAAGTCATCAGTGTTATTCAATTTAAACATAACTTTGCTCATAACAAAAATACATTACATATCCACAGAGGTCAAGAGAAATTTTTCTGATGCACCACTAATTCATCCTCAAACCCTAAGGGGTTTAAAAGTTGGAGAACTGAAACAATTTTTGTACATATAGGGACAGTTAAGTTGGAAATAAGTTTTTGACCATGACATTCACTGTATAAACATGGTTTTCTTCCTTGTACATGAAATACCTTTTAGTATTGGTGAATAATCATACCAAGTTTCATTACACAACTCCTAGGGGTTTTAAAGAAATGATTTTTGTACATATGCACAGGGGTGAGTAAGCTGACTGAGAGACGAACAAATCCACGTGCAAGCTGATTACTACAGGCCTTCCCCCAATTAATCAGCAGGGTCCTAATTACAATACACCTGTATATTGTTGAAAGTCGCAGAATGCAAGACATAGGGATTACAATTTGGGCGATGATGGCGTAAACTATAAGCTTTATATGTCAGAAGGTAGAACATATGCAGATACCTTATGTTACAAAGTTTCCGTCTGTCATATGTTATTGTCCTTCCTCATTTTTATGGTTCAGTGACTGCTTGAAAAAAAAAAGTTTTTTTGTCATGTGAAATACTCACTTATTATGAGTAATAGGATAACTATATTTTGTATATGGATTTCTTGCAAGGTCTAGATGTCTGTCAGACAGGGTCAATCTGACCTCAACCTCATTTCATGGATCAGTGATCATGGTTAAATTTTCTTGGGTCAAGTTCGGATCTCAGATACTATAAGCAATAGGTCAATTATATTTGGTGTATGGAATGATTGTTAGGTGTACTTGGCTGACTGGCAATTTTCATATGACCTTGACCTCATTTTCATGGTTCATTGGACAATGTTTAGCTTTTGTAATTCTATTTCTCATGTTACTAAAGCAATCTGGCCATTATATTTTGTGTATAGAATGATTTTAAGATGTCGTTCACTGGTAAATGTTTTCATGATTTTGTCAGTTTATTAGATACTATAAGCAATAAGTCAATTATAATTGGTGTATGGAATAATTGTAAGGTATACAATGTCTGTCTGGTAAGGTTCATCTGACCTTTACCTCATTTTTATGGTTATAATAATAATAATAATAATAATAATAATAATAATATCATTTATTTAAAGAGGGTAAACACAATTAGTTACAACAAACTAATCTTCCCTGAGGCCCTCACATACAAATAACAATACAATCAAATACAGATATTTACACATAGTTAATTTACAGTCAAGTAGTTCAATGCATGGCTTCCAAAACGGTCATATATTCCGGACATTTTTAAATTGTCCGGACATTGTCCGTCTGGGAAAAGCATGAAACGGACATCTACTTTTAGTTTTCAAGGCTTTCTTAAGAGATGGTCATTTTAACATAATTCACCAAAAAATTTGGAAGTTTATGCGATCTTTTTGACCCGACCTTTTGCCAACAGCCAGACATTTCCGGTCATAAAAGTGACATGATGAATAAGTGCTATAAAAACAAACCCTACTTTAATACCTTCTCATTATAATCAAGGTTCATTAGTTGTCGGACAGCTGAACTTTACCTGTTCAGTTGACAGGTAAACTATTTTGTACCGGACATTGATTGGTCTATTCAAAGTTATTTTCTTACATTTCAGCAGTTTACATCTAATGATGTTAGAATTATTCAAAAAGATTAAAATTATCAGAAATACGTTTATAAACATGATTTGATGAAAAATTTAAAAAGGTCATCAGAACCACGTTGTTTGAACTAGTATGTATGTATGTATGTACTGGGAAATTCCTCCGATATCCGAAGAACCCCTCGTGAGCTGCGAGGGTACAGTGGAATCCATGTACACTCCCTATCCGGATTAATGGAGATGTGTCACTAACGTATTTACAAAGTTCAATATTTACAACGACAATCCCCACCCCAACACCAGGGAGTGTTAGGACACCGGGCAGAGTCTGTTATTATGGTGGAGGAAGCCGAAGTACTCAGAGAGAACCACCGGGCTGCTCGGCGGGAACAGACAAACCAAAGAGATATCAGCAGATTGATCTCCAGGTCAAAGTCGGGAGCAACTTTACCAACAGAGGCCCCCAAAGTACTCATTCTAGTTTAAACTCCGGTCTGGGTACCAGAGATGTGTGTGAGAGGGTGAAAATCACCCTTCTGATGTACTGATATTTTTAGCACCCCGAGTTAGAATCAAACTCGGGACCTTCAGCACTGTAGCCATCGTTCTTAACCACTTGACCACGAACTCACACGAGCACAGGTGGGAAATTTAATTATGCATCCCGATTCTTCAAAAATGCTAAAATAATCATTGATACCTTTATCTAACGTTCATTTCAAGTATTTTCTTGAAAAAATAACGTGGAGAGAGCTACTTAAACTCAATCGTGCTTTGTAAACGCACATGGATTTTACGTATCCGTCTCTGGTCCCTGTTTTACCGTTGTCAAGTCAACATCCGGTATTAGGAAAATATGCTTTTCAAAAACGAAAGTAAAGTTTTTGACAACATTATTTTGCACAAATAAAGAGTCTAAGGCAGATATTAGTACACTGATGTTGCACACTGCAAATGATGGAATGTCATTTTAACAGTTTACGTCAGAACATCGAATTTATATCAAAGTAAAGTTTAATATCGTTTTTTATTGTCAATCATTGGTTATATGATGGCCAACTGATTACCATAATTGCCTTTTGTTACTAATTCTTAAGGAATTAAAATCGGGACAAGACATAAAATGTCCGGCTGGCTCAAAGATTTTTTGGAATCCCTGGTTCAATGTATTATTATTAACATAACATATAAAACTGTTCAAGAGGTACATGTAGTACATTGGTCAATGATACGTTTTCATGGTTTTGTCAGTTTATAAGATACTATAAGCAATAGGTCAACTATCATTGGTATATGGAATGATTGTAAGGTGTACATGTCTGTCTGGCAGGATTCATATGACCTTGACCTTATTTTCATGGTTCATTGGTCAATGATACATCTTCATGGTTTTGTCAGTTTATCAGATACTTTAAGCAATAGGTCAACTATATTTGATATATAGAATGATTGTAAGGTGTACATGTCTGTCTGGCATTGGTTCATATGACCTTGACCTCAGTTTCATGGTTCTTTGGTCAATGTTAAGATTCTGTGCTTTGATCTGTTTCTTGGGTACTATAAGTGATAGGACCACTATGTTTTATGTATGAAATGATTGTATGGTGTACATATCTGTCTTACATGGTTCATCTGACCATGACCTCATTATGTGATACTTGTAGTAAAACCTTCATATTACAGATTTTCAACATAAAATCAATCATAATTAAAGCAGATGAGGAATTTCAAGGTGTGCACTCTTGTTCGTAGTTGGGTTGCTGTGTGATCGACTTATACCCAAAATCTTCTATTATTCATACTCAATATGATACAGTAAATATTTACCATATTGGTTGTTTTTTTAACTTTTTTCACAGTTAAGATGAACTTAACTTAGGTGATTGCGGATGATTCATTCTGAAATATATTTGTTTTGTACCTCTGTATATTCTGTATATATGACATATCAGTTTCAACACTACAAATTGCCAGCAATCATCTTATATTACTTTGATCACTGAACACCAGCAAGAGTGTTTTTTGTTGTTGTTACAAGACCGTTTTTGTTGGTTTTTTTTTTTTTACATAATCCCTTTGTGAGAACTGCACTAACCTTCAGTAATTGTTCCATTAAATTGTCTGTTGTAACATATCCACAGTCTTTCAAACTAATGACCTTCAGATTAGGGCATGACCTCCATATTAATTTTATAGTGCCCTCTGTTACATACACACCATCAAGGTCAAGGTGTTCCAAAATAGGAACAAGTAACTGTCGTAATGTTGAATTGTTCAATTTCTTTTGTCGTTTGAGTCGATGAATCATCTTACTGTGAAAGTTTAAAGAAATAAAATAATTAGAAAAGAAAGAATATGAGGTATCCATCCATGACACAAAAATTAGTACATGCAAACAAAACATTTAATAAAATGCTCCGCTGGGCGCAGCTTGATACGACCACAGAGATCAAACCCTGTACAGTTTGGGCAAGTATGGACAAAACATTCAAGCTTGATACAGCTCTGAATTTGGATTGTGATTAAATATTTGACACAGCATAGGTTTCTGACACAGAATGAATGTGGTCTAAGAACTTAATATTTTTTAATTTACCTATTATGGTCCAATATCCAAAATCTAAATACATGGTTAGATTCAGCATATCAAAGAATCCAAAGAATTCAATTTTTGATGAAATCAAACAAAGTTTAATTTTGTAACCTTTTGACCTCAATGTGGACCAATTTGATAACGGGGCCCCAAAATCAAAATACATGGTTAGATTAAGCATATCAAAGCACCCCATATATTCAATTTTTGTTGAAATCAAACAAAGTTTAATTTTGGACCCCAACTTGGACAAACTTGAAAACTGGGCCCATAATCAAAAATCTAAACACATGTTTAGATTCAGCATATCAGAGAACCCCAAGAATTCAATTTTTGTTAAAATCAAACTAAGTTTAATTTTGGACCCTTTGGACCTTAATGTAGACCAATTTAAAAAACGGGACCCAAAATTAAAAATCTAAATACACGGTTAGATTTGGCTTATAAAAGAACCCCAATAATTCAATTTTTGATGAAATCAAACAAAGTTTAATTTGGGACCCTTTTGACCTCAATATGAATCAATTTGATAGCGGGGCCCACAAATAAAAAATCTAAATACATGGTTAGATTCAGCATATCAAAGAACCCCATATATTCAATTTTTGTTGAAATCAAACAAAGTTAAATTTGGACCCCAATTTGGACCAACTTGAAAACTGGGCCCAAAATCAAAAATCTAAATACATGTTTAGATTCAGCATATCAAAGAACCCCATATATTCAATTTTTGTTAAAATCAAACTAAGTTTAATTTTGGACCCTTTGGACCTTAATGTAGACCAATTTGAAAACTGGACCTAAAATTAAAAATCTAAATACACGGTCAGATTTGGCATAACAAATAAATAAATGTGATCAAAGATTTTACAAATCTAATGCGCCATACTGTGCAATTAAAGATTACTTTTTGAAATTTTTCAATATTTGAAATTTGAAAAAAAAATAATATTTGAAGAATAATTCTTTTTGATTTCTGAAATCTGAAATGAGAAAAAATTGACCCCCCACAATTTCTTTTTACCCCCCCCCCCCCTTTTTCCCCCAAAAAAATCTTTCCCTCAATGGAATTTGCAACCATAATTACCCATTTAAATTTACCATAGTGCTAACTTAATCTATTTTATAATAGAATTTAAAATATGGTGTCAAATCTTTCATATGGATTTTTTTGTAAAAAAAAAAAAGATGCAACATTTGCAGATATTTTTACTGGTCTTCCTTTATAAATATGCATTTCTTTAAACATAATTTAAAAGCAGTGTAAGGGAAGTAATCAAAATGTTGTATGTGGATTACCTCCCTTACACTGCTTTAAATTGTCTTAATTGTTAACCATTACTTTATACATAATTTAAAAGCAGTGTAAGGGAGGTAATTCAAACGATGTATTTGATTTATCTCCCTTACACTGCTTTAAATTATGTTTTGTACTAAAGTATTTGTTCATATAAAAATGCTTGTTTTTTGCCCCTTTTTTGGCCCCTAATTCCTAAAATTTGGAGGCAATTTCCCCCAAAATCAATCCCAGCATTCCCTTTGTGATATGGAACCTTGTGGTACAATGTCAGAGAGATCCATACACTAACACACAAGTTATGTCTGGAAGTTACAAAAATGTTTTTTTTTTGCCCCTTTTTGGCCCCTAATTCCTTAACTGTTGGTACAATGACCCCCAAAATCAATCCCAACCTTCCTTTTGTGGTATTGAACCTTATGGTAAAATTTCATAGAGATCCATTCACTTAAACTAAAGTTAGAGTGCGAAAACCAATGTGTCTTCGGACGACGCCGGACGAGGACGACGCCAACGTCATACCAATATACGATCGCAAAATTTTTTTGCGGTCGTATAAAAATCAGAAGAAGAGTGCTTTTATTGCTGTTCTTCATCTCAAAGTGGCAGTGAGGCATTTAACACGGAGAAAAATACATGTTTTTATGATAAAAATTCTGACATACTTCTTCCTACATTTGTAATTTAAATCATACTGACAAACACAACTGCTTATAATGTACTTATGAAAAAGTTAAATAATTTATTACTTTATGAGAAATAGTAATAATTTTTTTCTTTCTGCTAAAACTCTACATATTTTGGAAGTTCCAATAGAACTACTGTGTTCTCTTTTTACTTTCGAGGGATAAAACCACTAATTCATAGGAACAACATAGAAAACATTCCCAACTGCTACAATTTCATTTTTTTTTAATTATTTAAACGAAACTTTCAACAAGGGTTCTTCAGTGATCCCAAGACCCAAAGCTGTCATTTGATACTAAAATAACCCAAATATTTTACTTATTTACAAAGTTAGAGCTATGTGTAGGAACTTTTTCTTTAAAATGTGTACTTCTTTCCTGTATGTTCTTTCTGATTGGGCCGAATTAGTGGTTCTATACCTTTCTGTGTCGTGATGCAACAACGAGTAATCAACAAATCAACCTTTTCTGAATTATATTTACAAGCCAGGTCATTTTGTGTATTGTAAGGATGTTGAGAAAAAATTAAGTCAAACTGATAGAATATTAAATACCTAAGAATTATTGGTCTATAAATTGAATAATGTTATTTGTACAGCTCATTCCATTTATCACAGCAGTGATTTTTTCGAATTTATACACAACATGTTCAGAGATAAAAATGTTACAATCAAGAAAAGAATAAGTCTGACAAAATTCACATGATTTATATAATTTTCTGTCTAAAATGGATTTGCTGATTCGTACTAATGTTGTAATTGTTGTTTATATACTCACTTAATTAAATACTCATCAGGAAAATCTTCAAGGTCATACATATTTATATTAGAAGTTATATGGTCTAAACAATTAGCCAGTAGTGTTGGTACATTAGAACCTTCATGATATGTGCTCTACAAATATAAAAATAAATAAAATAATAATAAGGAAACCAACTTTATCAACATATATATACTTTCCATCCAAACTTTAACAATTTACTTTTGTTTCAGCTGATATGTCACGGTAGCTTACTATTTGCAAACAAACAAATATTTTAATTGCCAATCACACCACCCAGAACGAACAGAATAATTTACAATTTACCAATTTTCAAACATAGTATGAAACAAAATAAATATTTGTAAGGATTCCGCGGAACCAAGTGTCTCGCCTACTTTTGCTGTTAATCGCAGGATCAACAAAAATGAGATGAGGAAAAAATTTAATAAAAATATTCCTCTCGATACAATTTTTTTATTGAAAGAAGCTTCTGTCCAAGTTTGGTAAAAATCCAGGATAGTTTATGAATCTAATAAATGTTTTAAAAAATTTAACTGCAGACTGTATCTTATGTTAACTGGAAGTCCATTTATAAGTAAAATATGGATAAACAAGTACAAAATTTTAATAAAAATTTCCTACTAGATACTAGCTTTTGATCATATAAACAAACTTCTGTCCATGTTTGGTACAAATCCAGGATAGTTTAAGAAAGTTATTAAAATTTTAAAAACTTTAACCACAGAGTGAATGTAATGTTTCCTGGCAGAAAAACTAAGTCCATTTATAAGTAAAATACGGAAAAATAGGATTTTTTTTTTTTATATTTACTTCTGGATACTATCTTATGATCATAAACAAGCTTCTGTCCAAGTTTGGTAGAAATCCAGGATAGTTTGAGAAAGTTATTAAAATTTTAAAAACTTTAACCACAGAGTGAATGTAATGTTTCCTGGCAGAAAAACTAAGTCCATTTATCATGTTTATAAGTAAAATACGGAAAAACAGGAATTTTTTTTTTCACAAAATTTACTTCTGGATACTATCTTATGATCATAAACAAGCTTCTGTCCAAGTTTGGTAGAAATCCAGGATAGTTTAAGAAAGTTATTAAAATTTCAAAAACTTTAACCACAGACGACGACAACGAAGAACAGAATGTAGGATCGCTTTGTCGCGCTTTTTTGACAAAAGTCGAAGGCTCGACAAAAATAGAAGAAACTAAGTATGACATGATTAGTTTTGATTTAATTGCATACTTTTTCTAGGTAAATCTTTAATTAAAATAAATTTTATTGTGTCACATATTGATTGTACATTATACTATAACATAATAACATTAAAACAATCAATAACCAGCCTTTGAGTTGGCTTATGAGACACATATTTATAAAACAAGTCACATTCATATGTACATAACCTTTCCTTAAATTTGTTTTTTTCAAACAATTTTAAAAAGATTTATTATTCACATAATTACAAATTCAATTGATAAATTAAAATAATAAATTATATAGATAAAAATGTATTATTATTATTACTATTTATTTCATTTAAATATCACATAACTTTAAAAGTAGTAAAGTTTAAAGGTTACTTAAACTATAAAAATTAGTATCTCAAATTCAAAAAAACTTTCGTCTCATAAAAAAATAAAAAATATATACTTTTGCTTAAAAAAGTTTGAATTTCATGACAATTCATAATTTCAACTAATTTCTGATTATCGTCTAAATTAACAAAATTTTCAATATAGTTTGAACATTCAGAAAATAAAACCCATCTTAAAGTCATCATAAAGAGAGCAATTCAAAAGAAAGTGTTTTTTTTTTTATTCATAACAAATGTTCGTACAAAACACACAAAGTCCGTTATGAACTGAAATTGTTGGCTGGCATACCTTCCCGTTTCCAGGGGCGTAGCTGCCGTTAGGCACTTTAGGCACGTGCCTACACATAATTTTTTCACAAAAATTTTTTTCTATTAAAAAAAAAAATAAACAACGCTATCTGTAGATGCACGCCAGTGAAGTCTTCAAAACTTTTTAATTATCGAATGTCATCTGTACACTAGTCTATCATCCTTAGTGAATGGAGTATTGGATAGAATTGTATGTTATTATATTCCCCCTTATATAGAAACTATAAACTAGAACTTTGGTTCAGATCAACAAATACTTGAATGAATCTCAACTTAGACACATGACTTTTTTTAATTAGTTGTTGTTGGCTTTCAACTAGCTTTCCACTTGGTCTTCATCCGACTTACAATAAAACATTGCCAAAGTTTGGCTGTGCAGAATGTATAAATACGCAGTCACGTCTTTCAGTAACTTCTAGTACTCTCAGATCTACATGTAATGACCATAATTATTCAAATTCCTAAGCAGGTAGGGATTTTACAGTACAGGATATAAGGAAATATGAATTTCTTGAATTTTGTTCGATAGTATGAACAGAACAGAACTTTTGCATGAGGCATCAACTGTGTGTGTGTGTGTATGTGTTTGTGTAGCCAGGGGACGGTGAAGGCTTCTTTTAAATTTGACGTATATATCAATTATCCTCAATCAGAAAGGAATAGATATGAAAATACTAAACAGGTTTTGCTGCTTAATAAAGGGCTACGCTGATCCACGCTGGGCAATGCATATTGTAAATATTTTTTTTTTTGTATATTTCCGATTGTACTGCCAGTTAATTCATCAGTCAGATGTAGTTGTAAAATTATGTTTATTAAATTTTCTTCGAAATTTTTTTCATGCATATTATCATGATAAAATGATAAGTTTTCATGTTTTTTTGTACACAAAATGTTGCAATTAAAATTCTGAAAACAGTTTTCCGTCGGGGGGCAAAGCCCCCCTGATCCCCCTACAAGGGCTCTGCCCTGGACCTGCTGGGGGCCTTGAGCAGTCCCCAGACCCCCTGCCGCAATTTGTGCCTACAGTTTATTGGATACCTAGCTACGCCCCTGGAAGCTATGGCTAGCAGTAGAGATCCGGCACGGAACGGTGCTATAACGCATTTATGTTGTCTAAGTATTAATCGTGAGACATATGGTTCAATATTTCATTCCTGTTTAAACTGTCTATATGTTCGTAGTTTATTACTGTTTTGGTTTCCACGGTCATTAAAAACTTTGTTATACCATTCATCATTGTCAATCTCGGTAACAGTTTTCATAACGCGTTTTGTATTCAAAATTACATTACTCACTTCTTCATTTACATTTAATCATGATTCATGTTAATAAAGTAACAGTTTTATTCACTTCATAATTCCATCCTTTTTTTCGTCTTGATGCCCAACGCCAAACCATAAATATTTTCCTGTTTTGGTCCATTCGTGTTAATTCACATAGTCTTATACAAGAAATACGTTGCTTACTGAGACAAAATAGTCATCCCATATCACCACAGGTGGAATGTTTGGCGTATGTTTATCAACAGACAAAAAGAATTTACATGCTTTATTCTATTACACTGTTAATAACGGTATATGATTTTGTTCCCCATATGGCACTTCGGTACACCAATACTGGCTCCACCATTGAATTACAAAGTTTTGTGAACACTTAGTACGACATACCACCTGATGAAATAAATTTTCCCAAAACTTCAAATTCAATGAGAGCTCTACTAGCCAACTTTGATAGTTCTTTGGTGGCTTTATCAAACGTTAAATGATTGTCCAACCATATTCCTAAATACTAATACGAATCCGTCATAAAAATGTTGTTGTTTGAACATTTGAACTGGAAAGACATGAAGTTGAACGATTGTGGTCTAAAATGTACCACTTTAGTCTTTTCTGGATTCACAGACATTGACAATTTCCAAGACCAGCACCAGTCCTTAAAAAGTCTAGCATTTGTTGCAGGCTCTGTTCATCGGGTGCTATAAGTACAATATCGTCTGCATAAAGTGTTTCTTAATTAAATTTAGCACAACAATTTAATGCATTTACCGGTACCTTTTCTGCCAAATCGTTAATATAAATCGAAAATAAAGTTGGCGATTGAATACAGCCCTGTTATACACCCAATGACACATGGAACCAGGGGGCAAGCTCTCTATTGACTCTAACTGCGCATCAAACATCTTCATAAAGTGATTTTATTGCGCTTAAAAATTGCCCTCGTATTCCAATCGTTTGAAGTTTGTACCATTATAAATCATGTCAGACAGTGTCAAAAGCCTTTTTCATGTCAACAAAACATATATATGTAGATTTTCTACTAATTTTCCTATCATTTAGAATAGAATATAAAGAAATAAATGGGGAATGTGTCCATGGGACACAGAAGATGCCCCTGCTTGCATATCATATAAAGTTATAAAGGGACATAACTGAAGAACGGTAAAAGTGACGCTACCCAAATTTGTTCTTTATCTGAGTTTTGTAGTAATAAGTATTGTGTATAAGTTTCATAACATTTGGTTGAGGCAAACTAAAGTTAGAGAACGGAAACGAAAATTTCAGCAATTTTTCCATTTGTAAAGGGGCATTACTCTACAACGGTTTAAGTGACGCCACCAAAATGCAAACTTGATCTTTATTTTGTGGTAATAAGCATTCTGTATAAGTTTCATAACATTTGGTTAAGGCAAACTAAAGTTACAGAACAGAAACCAACTTTAGGACATATGGACAAGGGTAAAACTTAATGCCCCCTCTACTACGGCGGGGGCACAAAAATATGTTCATTAACCCATTTAGTTTGTCTCATAGACTTGTCTTCTACCATTTTGGTAAACGATTCTATATTATTTATTATAGACAGTATACAGTGAGTATGTAATCACTCTTGTCGAAAATTTTACATTGTGATTTCTGATAATTATTGGTGATCCCTCTCAATTACAATGTAAATCTCTGTATATTCAATTAAGTGTCTAACAGATGGATTAATTGGTTTCATAAGTTATATTAGATAATGAGAAAAACAAGTATGCTACCATGTTCAACTGACATCACTTCTAGGAGCATGAGCCCCTTAGACATGTCCCCAACCCTTCAATACACCTCAGAGCATGAGCCCTAAACATGTCCACCTCCCCAACCCTTCAATACACCTCGTAGCATGAGCCCCTTAAACATGTCCACCTCCCAAACCCTTCAATACACCTCGGAGCATGAGCCTGTTAGACATGTCCACCTCCCCAACCCTTCAATACACCTTGGAGCATGAGCCCCTTAGACATGTCCACCTCCCCAACCCTAAAATACACCTCAGAGCATGAGCCCCTTAGACATGTCCACCTCACCAACCCTTAAATACACCTGGGAGCATGAGCCCCTTAAACATGTCCACCTCCCCAACCCTTCAATACACCTCGGAGCATGAGCCCCTTGAACATGTCCACCTCCCCAACCCTTCATTACACCTCTGAGCATGAGCCCCTTAAACATGTCCACCTCCCCAACCCTTCAATACACCTCTGAGCATGAGCCCCTAAGAGATGTCCACCTCCCCAACCCTTCAATACACCTCAGAGTTTGAGCATGAGCCCCTTAGACATGTCCACCTCCCAAACCCTTCAATACACCTCAGAGCATGAGCCCTTAGACATGTCCACCTCCCCAACCCTTTAATTCACCTCGGAGCATGAGCCCCTTAGACATGTCCACCTCTCCAACCCTTGAATACATCTCTGTGCATATGAATATAATGTGCTAGTGCTACTTTTGAATTATAAAATTAATGGCTCACCAAATATACAGCAACTGTTTCAAATTAATTTCAAATTTTCAATATCCAATACCAACATGACCAATACATTTCCTTTAAAACTAATTATATATGTATGACATAATAACACAGACAGAGTTGTACAATGTACCTGTACATACCAGTTCAAAATTACGACAGAAGCATGCTCTTATTAAAGTTTTGCCGTTTTCCATTTTTGATTCAAATCTCTTGGCACCTCTATGAGATATGGATGTTTCTATCTCTTGTAAAACATCTTCAAGAGAGTGGTATTTCATCATATCTAATCCCATCACCTGAGACACATCAACAAAACCTGAAAAAGACAAAGATTTTGAATACAAATTAAGGCCTATATATATACACTGCTTTGCAACATTATTATATATAATTTCAGCATGTCATCAAGGTAAAGTTCCATACAAATATGTGTCTATCAAATGCATGGATGGACAACCTTTTGTTCTTTTTCAAGTGACATTAAATTATAATCATATCTAATTGAAGCTTGGTTTATGTATCTGTTTCTGTATTTTATAAATGTGCATGCACATGGTCATGTATTTTCATTTATCCAGAAATACATTATAAAGAAAAAGAAACAAACAAACATGTGTGATGGGAGTGTGATTTCCTACTGGCTTTGTTGTCTTCCTGTTGTCTGCCTAAATTTTGAGATAATGGACAAACTACAACAATGTACATAAATGTATAAACAAGATGTTTATTTAGAAGATGTATGGTTGAACACAAGTTTACATAAGATAAATATACAAATGGTGGCAGCTAGTCTTCTTGCCACATGACGTGTCATCATATTTATAGTTCCTAGGGACGAGCCCGGCCAGGATGTTGGCATGTGCAAGAAACGGGAAGTAACCAGACAAGAACATTTACATCATACATGGCCAGGATCAGGAGAAATAGTTGCAGAACTATAAATAATACTTAATACTTTAACCAATTACCTAAAATAAATCATCTAAACAATAAAACAGAGTGACCACCGTTACACATTCATGATATTGGATACAATTGATGAGATCTATGTATTTTAAAAGATGCATCATTTATTAGGTTTTCAATAATTATGTTTTACATGTGTACATCTTATAAGGTTCATGTGGATCCTTTAGCTAAAATGGCTGTGTTTTCACCTCAAAATTTATTCTGACTACAGACAAACCTGTGTATCTGGAAAAGCTTTAAGACATAGCATGACCTAGATAAATAAATTCAAATGCGTTTTATGTTTAAGATAATTAATAAAATGCTCCGCTGGGGCGCAGCTTGATACGACCGCAGAGGTCAAACCCTGAACAGTTGGAGCAAGTATGGACACAACATTCAAGCTTGATACAGCACTGAATTTGGATTGTAATTAAATATTTGACACAGAATAGGTTTCTGACACAGAATGAATGTGGTCTAAGAACTTAAAATTTTTTAATTTACCTATTCAAACCATATCAATATTATTTGCTTTTATATATAAATCAGAAATAACCAACATGACCAATTTAAAATGGAAAATTTTAAAGAAAAAAAAGGAAAACAAAATCCCCCCCCCCCAAATTTTTTAAACCCCCCTTATGATTCGTCACCCCCAAACTCAATCCCAGCATTCCCTTTGTGGTAGGCTACCTTGCAGTACAATTTCAGAGAGATCCATACACTTGAACACAAGGTATTGTCTGGAAACTAGAAAAATGCTTGTTATTTGGCCCCTTTTTGGCCCCAAATTCCTTAGGGCAATTACCCCCAAACTCAAACCCAGCTTTCCCTTTGTGATATGGAGCCTTGCAGTACAATTTCATAAAGATCCATACACTTACACACAAGTTATTGTCCTGAAACTAGAAAAATGCTTGTTTTTTTGCCCTTTTATGGTCCCTAATTCCTAAAATTTTGAGGGAATTACCCCCAAAATCAATCCCATCCTTCCCTTTGTGGTATGTTACCTTGCAGTACAATTTCAGAGAGATCCATTCACTTGAACACAAGTTATTGTCTGGAAACTAGAAAAATGCTTATTTTTTGCCACTTTTTGGCCCCTTTTTCCTAAACGTTTTGGGCAATTACCCCCAAACTCAATTCAAGCTTTCCCTTTGTGATATGGAACCTTGTAGTACAATTTCATAAAGATCCATACACTTGAACACAAGTTATTGTCATGAAACTAGAAAAATGCTTGATTTTGCCCCTTTTTGGCCCCTTATTCCTAAAATTTGGAGGATATTACCCCCTAAATCAATCCCAGCATTCCCTTTGTAATATGGAACCTTTTAGTACAATGTCAGAGAGATCCATACACTTACACACAAGTTTTTGTCATGAAACTAGAAAAATGCTTGTTTTTTGCCCCTTTTTGGCCCTTAATTCCTTAACTGTTGGTACCATAACCCCCAAAATCAATCCCCACCTTCCTTTTGTGGTATTGAACCTTATTGTAAAATTTCATAGAGATCCATTCACTTAAACTAAAGTTAGAGTGCGAAAACCAATGTGTCTTCGGACGACGACAACGACGCCAACGTCATACCAATATACGACCTCAAATTTTTTTTGCGGTCGTATAAAAACTGGATTTTGCAGTGCACTTTTTAGCAATTTTAGCCAAAAGGTTCATATATACCTTAATGAAGACATTATTTCATTATTTCAGCTTAAAGTTTTAACACATTCAAAATACATGTAGAACAGACATGACAGACAAGTTCTGGGGAAACCAACCATTAAAATATTTCTTAAGGCAGAACATGATATTTTATCTGGAATTAAGAAACAAACGGGTACCATGATTTCTCAAGGACTCCCAAGAACTGACTTTTGACCTGAGAACCGATATATGTTTTTCGAAAAATTTATTTTATATGGTGTTTTACTGCTTTTACAGATACATGTGTAATTGAAGTATATAATTTTGGAATATAAGTCATTTTCACTCAATAAAAGTACAATTTCACCTCAGGAATTAGATTTGTGTATCTTGTATACAAGTTCCGTGTGGATAACAATAAGGCGGACGTAAATATTCAAAAGATACATGTACATGTAGCTATATATATAGATAACTCTATCTTAATAAAAGTATAAAAAAGTATTAATCATTTTTTTTTAATTTAAGTTTTCCGAATAACAAAAGTTAGTATAATAGTCCTGGGCCCAGATAACATGAATAATGCATTTACTTTTCAAATTTCTATTATTAAAGAAACTAATCCTTTGGAACTTTTTTACTCTTTTATTTGGATATAGTTATCTACCTTTTGAATAATTGTGTCTGCCATATTATTGTGCAAGGTACTTGTTTACAAGACACACAAATTGAATTCCTGAAGTAAAATTGGACTTTTTTGAGAAAAATTTACTTATATATACATTGTATCTCAAAATTATACACTTTAATATCTACAAAAACAGTCTACATTGTAACACCATATACAATTAACTTTTTGTAATATGATATCTATGGGTTCTCGGGTCAATATTCAGTTCTTGGGAGTTCTTGGGAAATAGTGGTACCGGAAACAAACAATTAATCAAAATGGCAATGAAGTAAAACAGAATACATGTAAACATTAAAGAACAACATTGCCAGCAATCTGAAGATCCAGAAGTATGGTTCAATTGTTCCTACATGACCTCACTTCAAGTTCCACCATACCATTGCTCAATATTACATTCATGACATTACAATGTATAACAGATTGTTTCACAAACCTCCTCCAGAAATTTCCAATCCTTCTTTCAAGGCTCCATATCTTAAGATATAACAAAGTCTTTTAGAAAGACGACCTTCTTTTTCATCATTAGTTTTTGGATTAGTGGAATGCTCTTGAAGGTTATTTACATCAACTGAGTTCAACATATTGGATGTCTGTGACCGTGTATACCGCTTAAATTTTTCTTTTGATAAAACTATCGACGTCTAATTCTGCCAGTCGAATTAACATATAATTTTATATGGATAAATGACTATACATGCATCTGTACACGGTTTAGCTCTTGTGATGAAATAACCCTGAAAGATATATTTGCCCACAGTCATAGTACATTACATTACAATGTTAACTTTAGAATATCACGTTGTTATGAAATAACTGTTGAGACTAGGTTTTGCTGACGCAAGTTCTTGAAAAAATATTTGAATGGAATAAATTGAGCCAGCATTTTTTTTTTCTTTTCTTTTTAAATTCTTGTTGTATTCCTTAATTTTTTACATGTACCCAAGGATTTGTATAGTACTATACAAATTCTTGATGTACCTGCTGTTTATAAAAAAAAATAAATAAACGGAAGTAGATAAAAGAGGGTCGGTCTTTTCACCACCGAACACCACCACACACCACCGAACACCCAAAAAGACCACTAACCCTTAAGTAAAACATTAATGTTACACAATAAAACAATAAAATCGATTACATTATGTTAAATGTAATCCTATTGTCATGTTTTTTTTTCACATTTTTATGTGCATTAGTGATGTTAAAGTTGAGAATCAAAATTTAAAAAATAAAACGCTTCCGGATCCAGCAATATTTTTTTCCGGATTTACATTGTCTGTATTTCATTGTATATTATCGTATGGTCTTTACTTTTCAATTATTAGAAATAAATTGTTCAAATAAGTTAAAACATTTTATTGTGAAATTACCACAATAATTATATTTATAAAAAAATGTTAGACTTGAAAGTGTACTGTTCTGACAAGCCCTGCAAGACTGTTCTTTTAAATTGGTTCTCTTGTAATCATTTCTTAATTAATGTGTGTATATATATGTGTAGGACTCTAAAGTGCGATGGGGACGCTAAATCGCGATGGTCATGCCAAAGTGCGATGGTCCATGCTAAAGTGCGATGATCTGTGCTTTTTAATGAAAAACGCTATGAAAGTCCGATGCCGTGATCCGCTAAAGTGCGTTTTTCCGCGAAAGTGCGTTTGTTCGCGAAAGTATGGACGTTTGCAACGTTAAATAGCAATATGTACAAACAAAAACGGACATGCCGGTAAACGAGAATGTTTGTGCAGATGAAGGATTTTTACTAGACAAGAAAAGAGAAACAAATGATCCCAATCCGGAACATTCTTGATCGGTGCTAGAAGAGTTTGTATGCGGAGGAGTTATTTCCCAAAAAATCATCCACAGTAACAGAAATGCAAACCTTTGATCCCGTGGTGTCGGCGGGGACAAACGTGTTTCTGTCAAGATATTGGAAAAGGGACTTCTCATAAACATAGAAACGGACGATAGTTAGGGGAAAGTGTATACCGTAAGAGAGAGCGAAAACGGCAAAATACACCAAGTGTCAAAGTACTGTAAACCAACTTATTTTCGCGTATAATTCATTTTGCGATTAGCCCTGAATTTGCCTGAACCCCATTCCCGTTACACCATCGCACTTTAGCGTGTTAAAGCAACGCACTTTAGTGTGTCATATACCATCGCACTTTAGCGTGTCATATCATCGCACTTTAGCGTGTCATCTGATCGCACTTAAAAAAACAAACAACCATTGCACTTTAGCGTCTGACACCATCACACTTTAGCGTCTGACACCATCGCACTTTAGCGTAGACCATCGCACTTTAGAGTACCATCGCATTTTAGAGTCCTACATATGTATAAACATATTTATCCTCGTTCAGAAGGTAAGTCAAATATAAAAATAAAGATGAAAACAATATATTTAGGTGTGTCAGCACTTGCTGATTTACCGGGGGCACTGGGGCACATGCCCCCACCCCCCCCCCCCCCCCCAGTCGGGGTAACCAAAAAAATTTCTAACATAATCTTATTGCTACAGTACTGTATCTGCTTGTCTAGATATCTAGATCGAAAATAAAGACACAGCTTGATTTGACTTCCGAAATTGGTCGTTAATTAACCCCAGCTTCAATATGCGTGATTTATGACAACTTATCAAAGGGTGTGTAAATATTGACACCTTTGTGTAATGTCTATATCCAAAAGCATTTGTGTAAATTACATGTACATGTACATGCTGATTGGAATTAATATTTTTAATATTTTAATATATTAATTGGTTGTTAATACAATATTACAGGATCAAGATCGATTAACAAGTGAAATCTTCTGATCAAGAAAGAAATTACCAACTAAAATCGTTCCGATTCATTGTTGAGGGCCGTACGGTTGCCTATAATTGCTTAAAAATAATAAAAAAAATATAGAAGTGAAGACCCGACCCCGCCACCCCACACACACACGACCACCATCATCCCCAATACGTGACACCACCACCACCCACACTCGCATATATACATATCTAAACAAATCTTTAATTTTGGTTTCATGGTGCCCCCCTACCCACCCCAGACATCGAGGTACTGGATCCGCCCCTGGTCAGATGGTATTTTAATGTGTTCGGTGGTGTGCGGTGGTGAAAAGACCTACCGGACAAAAGATTCTAATCCGAAACCGTTATCCACACGTCTTCGGGTTACACCAAGGAATTGTATATTTAAATATACAATTCCTTGGTTACACTAATGACTGTTCACATGCTTTCATTTCTAAGACTCCTTCACGAATTTTAGTTGGTGGCGGTGTGACACTTTACACCGTAACAGAGAAGCTTTATCAGAATGACATTGTACGTATTTTGAGTAATCCTGAAACATCTTATATTTCAGACATGCCACCATCAAAGCCGAAAAACATCGAGGTATATTTAATAAGATCTGAAAACTCCGATGATTGGAAGAGTGATCAATATGTGCTAAGTGGGTTCATCAGACATGTTCAGGAGTTCTAGAAGATTGGTACTGTGACGAGCACCACATTATTTGAACTTTTTATTGTATATATAGTATAGTATATTGTATTTAGCTGTGTTGTAAATTATGTTGTATATTACCGGTCATGATTTGACACGTTTGATTACAATTATAAAGTAACAATATATAGTTAGTGATTACAGTAATTAGCATCATATATCGTTTGTTTTTTTAATATTTTCATAACAGTAAATAATTATTTCCGCTGACTACTTGAGGCATGCCCGAGCCTTGTGCAGGATATCTTGGTAGTTTTAAATATTTTCATAAAGATAAATAAACCGTGATTTTCGCGGACTACTTGAGGTATGCCCGAGCCTTGTGCAGGATATCTTGGTAGTTTTAAATATTTTCATAAAGATAAATAAACCGTGATTTTCGCGGACTACTTGGGGTATACCCCGGCCCGAGCCTTGTGCAGGATATTTTGGTAGTTTTAAATATTTTCATAACAGTAAATAATTATTTCAGCGGACTATACTTAAGGTATACCCGAGCCTCGTGCAGGATATCTTGGTAGTTTTAAATATTTTCATAACAGTAAATAATTATTTCCGTGGACTACTTGAGGTATGCCCGAGCCTTGTGCAGGCTATCTTGGCAGTTTTAAATATTTTCATAACAGTAAATAATTGTTTCCGCGGACTACTTGAGGTATGCCCGAGCCTTGTGCAGCATATCTTTCTTAGTTTTAAATTTTCCCGAAAGTCAATAAATTTATCGTTTGTTAATATGTTTGATAATCGTTTACATGCATTACCTTTCAGCTATTCTTATAGGCAAGATTATTTCTATCACATAATTTTGCTTTTCTTATGCTTTCAAACATGGACGTAGTTTTTTTATTGTGATCTATCATTTAAAGTTTACTTTTTTTATTCTTTTACAAGTACATTTATTTGTATGTTTAATCCTACTTATTTTTCTTATTTCAGGGTGGGGTACACTGCTAGCTAGGTCCTCGTCCTGTACCCTGGGATGACTATAATGTCATGCAGAATGCTAGCAAAACAGTCTGAATTATTCTACAGAATCAGTGTTAGATTATACACAAATTTGAAATTTGAATTCAACGCTACTTAGACACGTCTTCCGGATATGCTCTGTATCTTCCTCCTTTATTAGGAGCAACTGTTGTCTCCCAAGACATTATTTCATGATTGTAGATCATAATATTTTCAAAATTCGTCCACATCTATGAAAAAATGTAGCCACCAGTTTCTATAATTTTTACAAAGAATTAACGTTGTGTCCACTTGTGTCCGCCTGTATTCCCCTGTTTCTTTAATTTGTATATAGGAATTGCAGTGTCCAGTTGTACTAGGCCGCCTGTAGCCACCATGCAGTTTCTATAATTTGTATACAGATATAACGTTGTGTCCACTTGTGTCCGCCTGTGTCCCTTGTTTCTTTAATTCTTATATGGAAAAAGCACGGTGTTCCCTGTTTCTTTATTTTTAATACAGATATAACAAGCCAGTAATCTAATCACAATAAGCGGATGATCAGATTAGTAAATTTGGACACGGTGTGCATTGGTCAAGTCACGTTGTTTTTTTACTCCCTAAACTGTTTTCCCCCAGTTTTTTTTTTATTTGATAACAAACTTAACTGTTTAATCTTAATGTTTTTTTTATAAATTTGAAGCAAATCCTATAACATATGAATAAGTATAAAGTAGTTATCAGTACAACGATCAGGGCACAGTCAACGTTGGTTAGGTCAAGTTTTTTTTATCCCAAAAAGTATATTTTTCCCGATTTTTTGGTAATATCTCATTAATTCTGGATCAACATTTAACCATTTAAAAGTTTTGTAAGTAAAATAACAAAGATATTAGGACTTTTCATCGGTCAGGTCATTGCCGATGTTGGTCAGGTCATTGTCAACGTTAATCGGGTCGTGTTTTCGCAAGCTTTTAATTTTTTTTGTTTTGAATGATGACATCTTATTCTATTTCAAATTTGAGAAAAATCCTTTGAGAATTAAAAAAGCTATTAGCATTTTCATTTGGTCCTGTCATCGCTGATATTGGTCAGGTCATGTAGAAAGTTTAGGAATACCACAAGAATTTAAAAAGAGAAGAAAAACTAAGAAATGAAATGCAGTTCAAACTGCTGGCTCAATTTATTCCATTCAAATATTTTTTTCAAGAACTTGCGTCAGCAAAACCTAGAGTCTCAACAGTTATTTCATACTGACAACGTGATATTCTAAAGTTAACATTTGTTTGTAATGAAATATACTATGACTGTGAACAAATATATGTTTTAGGGTTATTTCATCACAAGAGCTAAACTGTGTACAAATGCATGTACATTTATCCATATAAAATCACCCCCAAGGGTGACTGGGGAATAGAAGTATGGTCACCATTGGTCTTCCTCCGACCGGCAGTAAAACCCGTGCTAAAGTGGGGCGTCCGTTTGGCTGTGCGGGATGTACAAATTTGCAGCCACGTCCGGTCAGAATGGGGACGTTAAATCCGATGCCTCGTGTAAAGAGAGTGCCACGCTCTTTGCACGTTAAGAACCCTTGCAACAACTCTTTGAGGGGTCCGTAGGTGACCTGTTGCAAGGCTAAATTTCTGTCCCTATCCAATATATCCTCATTTCCCGTGGCAGTCTAAATTTCTCCGACCTTAATCCAAGACGCCCCTATTACAGAACCTACCTATTGTATTTATTGTTAATTTGTTCTCGTCCTGAATATGCATGAAATATTTGCCACTGGACGTTAAGCAACCAGCAATCAAAATACGGACACCTTGTCGTCAAATTGCGGACACTTATTTTTAAACAGTTCTTGCTATTCAAAACGCAGGTATTATGCATATATAACATTAGCTCTCATGAATAACCCTCAGAAATACCCTTTCAGTGCATCTTAAAGCATGTTTGAGAATGGTTTTCTCCCAGAAAAAATTAAAATAGCCTTTCAAGACGTCATAATTATTTGGACTACCTTATTGGTATCCACACAGAACTTGTATACACGATACACAAATCTAATTCCTGAGGTGTAATTGTACTTTTATTGAGTGAAAACGACTTGTATTCCAAAATTACATACTTAATTATCTGTAAAAGTGTAAGTGATAAATTTGTCCTGGTCAAATATGTCCGGACGGACACATATTACTAGTATAAAAAGTCCATGGTTACAGAATTTACTAGTATTTTTAGTCCGATGTTAGTAATTTATGTCCCCAGACTAATTTTCCTAGGAATTCAAGTCCATGTCATTAATATTCCTAGGTAAAAACGTCCATGTTCTTTTTTTAATAGGAAAAATATTAATGAATCAAATCATTTGCATTTATACAATGTCGAAAATTTAAATATTAAGTTTTAATATTGTTTAAGAGTTGTGTATTTATATTTTTAATAAAATTCATGTCCCCAGACTAATTTTCCTAGGAAATCATGTCCATGTCATTAATATTCCTAGGTAAAAACGTCCATGCCCTTTATTTTAAAAGGTAAATATAAATGTTATGTTTTAATATTGTTTAAGAGTTGTGTATCAATTTTTTTAATATAATGTTTGTCCCCAAACTAATTTTCCTAGGAAATCATGTCCATGTCATTAATATTCCTAGGTAAAAACGTCCGGCCATGTCCTTTATTTTAATAGGAAAAATTAATGGAACTTTCCAATCTTAACTAAGAAAATATGTTGTTTTTATACGCCCGTCAAATTTTTGACGGGACGTATTATGGTATACAATTGTCCGTCTGTCCGTCTGTCCGTCGTCAACATGTCGGATAATAACTCAAAAACACTTTAACCAATTTGCATGAAACTTTGGTGAAGTGTTTATATCTGTTGACGTGAGCTCCCTTTCGTTTTTTATAAATTTTAGATTTTACGTTTCCGAGTTATTGAGTTTTATTCATTAAAAAAGGGGGATTTTCCAGTTTTCGGACAATAACTCAAAAACACTTTCACCAATTTGCAAGAAACTTTGGTGGATTGTTTATATCTATTGATGTGAGCTCCCTTTCGATATTTATAAATTTTAGATTTTACGTTTCCCAGTTATGGGATTTAATTCATAAAAAATGTTTGGTTATGGGATTTTATTCATAAAAAATGGTTGATTTTCCAGTTTTCGGACAATATCTTCAAAGTGCTATGGTGACTGGTTTATATCTATTACCTCCCTTTAGTTTTTCATAAATTTCTGATACAACATTAAGAAGTTATTGAACTTTATTCTTTGAAAAAGCGACGGGCGTATCATGCGCTCATGACTCAGCTGTTTATTTTGTTATGGGCAAAGTTATGTTTAAATTGAAAAACACTGATGACTTTCTAGAACAGTTTTAATTTGCATCACAATTAACTTCTTCACTGAATTAGGGCCTTCTGTGGTGGCTCCAATCACTGTTCTCTACTTACTTTCTTAACTTTTTGTGGCTCTTGCATATGTTTGATGTTTCTCAGTAACAATTTTATGCCAGAACTAGGCAATTTTGTTTTTTTCTAAAAACAAATATTGAATTGTCCCTTCTTTTGACCTTAAAATGTTAGAGGATAATGTTCATATATTTTTTCATAATAGAGTTCTCAAATAAGCGATTCCATGAGTACTGGACTCATGAAAATCTGTCTGGACTCATCATTTTCAAAACTGGTGAGTCCAAAGATGCATCAAGATTGTAAAATGTTGTATAAACTGAGGACATATATTTCATCATTTTTTATCAACTGTTTAACAATAATCTGAATTTGATGTCATTTCCTTGCTCCTTTTTGTCATAAAGACTGAAATAATAAATAATATAGCAATACAATTTCATCTTCTCACTGCCATACTCGCCATGGCCAAAAATGAAGAGTCCCTGGACTCTCCTTCAAAAATCTAAGTGAGAACCGTGTCATAAGAGAAGATACTTTGAGCATATCAGTCAAGTATTTTATCAAAAATTCAATTGAAAATATTTTATTTTGATGGCCATGTAAATGCACCTTTTCCTTCATTTACTTAAACTTTTATTATTTCAGAATCTGCCAAGCTTGGAATCTATTAATTTGTGTGCATGTAAACATTTAACAGACAGAACATTGAAGGCTTTGTGTAGATACAGTAAAAACTTGCGACAGTTAAATCTGAGTTGGATACAGACCATGTCTGAAAAGGATATAATAGATTAAATGATTTTGAAATGTAAACAACTAAAACATTTAGATATATATGATCAAAAGATATCTCCAGAAGGACGAATATGCATGGTTGATATTGCTAAACCTCAGGGATTGACTGTTGTATTGAAAGGATTAAATGACCAAGAAGTAGCACCAGCAAATCCTTGCTTAATGTTACCTAATTTTGGATTAACATGGTAAAGGAGTTTTGATATTAGTCCCCTACCGACGAAGCAGAAGGGGACTTTAGGTTTGCACTCCGTCCTTCTGTCTGTCTGTCTGTCTGTCCATCCGTCAGTCCAGCAAATCAGTTTTCCACACTTGTTTTCGTCATGCTTGAAGATATTGACTTGATATTTTTTATATAGTCTACACCATGCAAAGTTATAGATCAAGTTAGCATTTTGTTCCAGTACAATGAATTCTTAACCGGTAGGGGACTATGTATTGCCATGCAATACTCTCAGAATGCTTGTTTGATTTTTATTTGTAAAACATTTTAAAAGCAATGATTAAAGAAACTAAATTGTTGGAAAACATATTCAAATCAATTCTAATTGATACATATAATAGCTTTCTGCAAAAATGTTATTTTACAAAGAAAAATTACAAAATAAAAATCGCCATGTTTTGTCTATTTAATATAAAGTTTGTTATATTTGCCACTATCTGGAAGTGCAGGGAATGTTGTGTTATGTTGATTATATATCTGTGATGATATTTCTGCATTTTATATCATATTATACTTGTTATTATAATAATTATTGTTATGAAATATTTAAGTAATAATTTTTTTTTAACGATTTTTATCTATTCCCTTTTCTAATGCCAGAAAGGTCATGTAAGGTACTGTTAATACTTAGCACTTATTGTCAATCCATCATTTATTACTAGCAACATTTCATGTTTATATCAATTTTTTCCTTAGAACGCAAATTGTTCTGAAAAGTCCTGATTTTTGAATACCAAATTGCTAAAAGTCTTGGTGCACATGTTAATTGAACATGCCCTTATTGTCATCTAATCCGGACTGAAATCACCTATTGTAAATTCAGAAATTATTGTGATGTTTTTAAACCCATTGGTGGGCTTGGGCTGTTTTTGCTCTTTGGTCGGATTGTTGTCTCTTTGACACATTCCCCATTTCCATTCTCAACGATAGACAAATGTATATACAACATATTTCAAGCTCTAAATCGTGTCGAATCTATAAAATTAAACAGAATAAAATCAGAGATCTGGCATCAAACTAAAGGCTGCAATTCGCAGTTATTGAAAGCGATTCATTAAAAGCAAGCTCAAAGTACTGTGAATTCATTTATTTTCGTGTGTATCAGTTTTCGTGGATTGAGGAAAAGTTGCATTTTCGTGTATATTTGATTTCGTGGTTTTGACAAAGTTTGCATACCAGCATATATTTGTTGAACATTTTAATTCGTGGTTCACCTATATCCCAAAAAGAATAGTCTATAAGCGTTTTATTCGTTAAGGTATTGGCAGTTCTAGATAGATATGTAACAGTAAATTTGGTCCGGTAGTAAAATTTGTCCGCCGGACATTTTTTCCTAGGTAATCAAGTCCGTGACCATAATTTTACTAGGAAATTAAGTCCCTGGATAAATTTTCCTGGGAAAATAAGTCCGTAGCTAGTAAAATATGTCTGGCACCTATTCTCCTAGGAATTTATTTATATTTCTGTATTCTCCTTTTTTGTATGAAAAAGGTCCCTTAGAAGTTTATTTCTTAAGACATTACTTAAATTAATCAATATCAAAATCAAGAAAGGAACATTTGTGATTATGTACATCATAAAAGTCTGTGATATTAATTTTCCTAGGAAAAAAGTCCGTTTAATTATTAAAAAACACCCATATTTTGATAAAATAGTAAAATATCAATGCACAACTGTTAAACAATTTAAAAACATATAAGTTACAAATTCCATTGTTTACATTTAAATTATTTCTTTCATTACAAAATTTCCTATAAAAATAAAAGACATGGACGTTTTTACCTAGGAATATTGAATGGCCTGCATGGACATGAATTCCTAGGAAAATTAGTCTAGGCAGATAAATTTTATTAAAAGATTAATGCACAACTGTATAACAGCATTGAAACATAATTAAAAATTCCATTGTTCACATGTAAATGATTTCTCTCATTACAAATTGTCTTATCAAATAATGAACATGGTTGTGTTTACTTAGCAATATTAATGGCCTGGACAGGATTTCCTAGGAAATTTAGTCTGGGCACATAAATTTTACTAAAAGATTAATGCACAACTGTTAAACAACATTAAAACATAAGAATTAAATATTCCATTGTTTACATGTAAATGATTTCTTTTATTACACAGTTTCCTATTAAAATAAAGGACATGGACGTTTTTACCTAGGAATATTGATGACATGGACATAAATTCCTAGGAAAATGAGTCTGGGGACATAAATAACTGACATCGGACTAAATATACTAGTAAATTCTGTAACCATGGACTTTTTATACTAGTAATATTTGTCCGCCCGGACACATTTTACCAGGACTAATTTATCACTTACAGATACACATATTCTGGGGACTGTAAAAGAATATTTCGATGTCGCTATCATTTAAAGTAGTGATTAATATGACTTCAAAATAATACAAGTAATACGATTAAAAGGCGAAATAAATATGTCGGATAAATATATTAACATGACGATAATTCTGAAAAAAAACCTTTAAAAAATGCGAATGTCAGAATATTTGGTTTGATAAAAATCTCATTAATTGCTAGAATTTAGAATTTCACAACTAACAGGTATTTACATAAACGATATAATTGTGAAGCCGACATTTTGAAATACAATTGAATTTTTTCTGTTGCAGGATATGGTGTACCATTTGGTTCAAAAGGTATTTTTATCGATTAACCGCTACTTTTATCGGTTAACCGCTATTTTTATCGGTTAACCGCTACTTTTATGTCGGTTAACCGCTATAAATATGCCGATTAACCGCTAGTTTTACCGGTAAACCGCTAATTTTATCGGTTAATCGCTATTTTTATCGGTTAACCGCTATTTTTATTGCTTCATCAATTCTAATTTATCGTCTATGCACAAATAAATTATTATCTTAAATGAGTAAGTGATTGATGGACAAAGTTTATCGCTTAGCCTGTTAAAACGTAATGTGGATTGCTTACGCCTCCCATATATCTATTTTTGGTCAATCACTACCACCCAAGTTATAGAATTGTTAATTGACATACGCACACAAGATTTTAGTGTTGAATACGTGGCAATTCTATATAGCACTTTATTGTACGTCAACAATTTTTGTTTTATTTAATTGTACACTTTTAATATGACAAAATGTATTGGATTTCATGGATCTGAATATAAAATAATTATTTGACGATGTTTTAAATTCCAAAAACTTAGTGAAAAAAACATGAACATGCTCATTTATCAAATAGAGGTACTTGTATATATTCCACTACTACAAATCTGTATAAATGATAATTCGATTGATGATACCGTGTGTAGTGAAGACGAGAAATGTTATCTTCAAACACATCTATTTTTGGGCAATCACTCCCACCCAAGTTATAGAATTGTTAATTGACATACGCACACAAGATTTTAGTGTTGAACACGTGGCAATTCTCTATAGCACATCACACTTTATTGTACGTCAACAATTTTTGTTTTATTTAATTTTACTATTTTAATATGACAAAATGTATTGGATTTAATGGATCTGAATATAAAACAATTAAATGACGATGTTTTAAATTCCAAAAACTTAGTGAAAAAACATGAAAATGCTCATTTATCAAAAAGAGGTGCTTGTATATATTCCATTACTACAAATCTGTATAAATGATAATTCGATAGGTGATACCGTGTGTAAAGAAGACGAGAAATGTTATCTTCTAACATGCACATATATTTTGTGTTATTTCCAAATTAGAAATGAAAAACTTTTCTCTTCCATATTTCTCCCACAGACATGAAACGATATCTATGATACATTTTCTATATGATTGAATTAAATTATTAATGCTATTCAAAAACTCTACCAATGCTTTAATTCAATATTTTTTAATACATCACTTGAGGAATGTATTTTTTGTTATAATTGTATTATTGCAAATGTTATTGGAAAAAAGGTGGATTCAGCATCAACTTTCCGATTTATGTCCGATATATGTTATATACTGGGTGGTATAAAGTAATGGAGAGAGTTATTTAATAAGAAAGTATAACTTTATTTAATAACGAGAAACAAACGTTTTATGAAAGTTCGTCAAAATTCCGCCTAAAATGGAAAACTGTGCATCAACTAATAGAAATGTACATAACTGCTTTTTTAGCTCACCTGACCCAAAGGGCCAAGTGAGATTTTCTCATCACTTGGCGTCCGTCGTCCGTCGTCGTCGTTGTCCGTCGTCGTCGTCCGTCGTCGTTAACTTTTACAAAAACTACTGGGCCAAATTTAACCAAACTTGGCGTATATCATCATTGGGGGTATCTAGTTTAAAAATGTGTCCGTTGACCCGGCCAACTAAACAAGATGGCCGCCATTGCTAAAAATAGAACATACGGGTAAAATGTAGATTTTGGCTTATATCTTTGAAACCAAAGCATTTAGAGCAAATCTGACGCACGAGGATAAAAGCTTATGTGAACGGTTACTACCAGTCACCACTTATAAAAAAAGTAGTGCTGCATATATCTACGCGTATGATCATATACAATTTTATAGGTGCCTGCAGGTCACACCATATTTTATCTGTATCAAATGTGCCTGCAGGTCTCACCAAAAATGTATCTGGACAATAGGTGCCTGCAGATCACATCACTTAAGATCTGTAACATAGCTTATCATTTGAGTCTGCAGGTCAGACTGCTTATTATCTGTACCATAGCCTATTATATATGCCTGCATGTCACACTTTGATTTATATATCTGTATGGTAGGTGCCTGCAGGACACATCACTTTAGATTTGCACCATATATATAAAAGGAAGATGTGGTATGATTGCCAATGAGACAACTCTCCACAATAGACGGCCTAATTTAAGTACAAAATAATAAACGAAAAACAAATATGAAACACAGCAACAAAAAGTAAAATCACAAAAATACTGAACTCCGAGGAAAATTCCCAAAACGGAAAGTCCCTAATCAAATTGCAAAATCAAATGCTCAAACATATCAAACGAATGGATAACAACTGTCATATTCCTGACTTGGTACAGACATTTTCTTACGTAGAAAATGGTGGATTGAACCTGGTTTTATAGCTAGCTAAACCTCTCACTTGTATGACAGTCGCATATAATTCCATTATGTTGCCAACGATGCGTAAACAAAACAAACAGACATAATAGGTAAAAATGTCAAAAATACAGCAGTCAACATTGTGTTAAAATCTTAATCACTAAAAAAAACAAACAAATATGTAACAAAGAAGCATAAAATGGCATATAGACCGATCACATTAGCATAAATTAAAGACAAGAATACACAAATTTACCATAGTACAATAACACGATGACGGGATGTATAAGTACAAAGCTACGTCATATATGTAACAAAGAAACATAAAAAGGCATATATAGACAAAGCACATTAGCAAAAATGAAAGACAATAATACGAGAATAATTGTATCATTAATGAATAATGAAAGAATGTACAAGTACCACAAGTATCTTAATCACAATAAAAACAAACAAACATATAACAAAGAAGCACAAAAAGGCACACATCAAATTTAACAGCCTCATTCATTGCTACCTTATATTTGAATTTTATTTAAGTATGTCAAATCCACCAATTAACGATTAAAAGATCTTAAGTACTAGGAGCGAATGGCCAGATTAATACTGACTCTAACGTAGAATCGCGCGTTTGACGTCAGAATGTAAACGTCACACAGGTAGAGATATAAAATAATATTGTCGTTCAAAGTATGAAAATAATATAGTCTATACTTCTTTAGGCATATCCTCTGCAGAATGTAAATTAGAAGTTACCTTTCCTTCTTGCAACTGACAAATGACAACCACTGAATTACCGGTTCCTGAATTGGGACAGGCACTTACAGAATGTGGCGGGGTTAAACTACTTGAAGGCGCCAACCCTCTCATAACATGGTATCGTGGTGTAACAGTAGAACATAATAACAAACTATAAAAACAGTTGAAAAAGGCAGGTCACATCAAATAAATAGAAATAGAAAAACACAAAGTGGACGTTGATGGTACAGATCTAAGAGTACTCGCCTATCACAGGAACCTGAGGGTCAAACTGCTATGCATTAGTACCATAAATGCATGCAGGTCACATCACCATAGATCAAAGCCTATAATGGGTGTCTGCAGGTTTTACAGCTTTTTAACTGTACCTTAGCCCATCAGAGGTGCCTGAAGGTCACATCACCATAGATCTTCACTATAGTCTAGCATGGGTGACTGCATGTCACATTGCTTATTTATCTGTACCAAAGACTATAATAGGTACATGCAGGTCACATCACCATAGATCTGCACAATAGTCTATAATAGGTGCCTGTCGGTCTCTTTACTACAGATCTGCACTATAGCCTATCATAGGTTCCTATAGGTCATACGACTGTTCATCTGCAATATAGCCTATCATAGGTTCCTGTAGGTCGTACGACTTTTTATTTGCACTAAAGCCTATCATAGGTTCCTGTATGTCACACGACTTTTTATTTGCACTATTGCCTATCATATGTTCCTATAGGTCACACGACTTTTATCTACACTATAGGCTATCATAGGTTCCTGTAGGTCACACGACGTTTTATCTGCACTATAGCCTATCATAGGTTCCTGTAGGTCACACGACTTTTTATCTACACTATAGCCTATCATAGGTTCCTGTAGGTCACACGACTTTTTATCTGCACTATAGCCTATCATAGGTTCCTGTAGGTCACACGACTTTTTATCTGCACTATAGCCTATCATAGGTTCCTGTAGGTCATACAGCTTTTTTATCATATTCCATCATAGATGACTGCCAGTTATCATAAGTGCCTGTAGGTCACACAGTCTTTTGTATGTACTGTATTCAATCATGGGTGCATGTAAGTCACACCACTGATTTGTGTACTGTATCCTTTTATAGTGCTTGCAGGTTTATTATAGGTGCATGTAGGTTTCACCGCTTTTTTATGTTCCATATTCTAGCATAGGTGTCTGCAGGTTAAACCAAAAATTATCTGTACCATCATTGCCTTCAGGTCATACTTTTATTCCTATGTAACATTAGCCTTTTGTAACTACCTGCAGGTCACACTGATATGTATCTGTACCAGAGCACATCATATGAGACTGCAGGTCACGTCACATAGATCTGTATCATAGGTGCATGCAGGTCTTATTCTCATAGATCCTTACCAGAGCCCATCATAGGAGCCTGCAGGTCACATGATTGCTATGTAAATGTTACATAGCCTATACTCGGTGTCTGCAGGTCACACAACTTTTATCTTTAACATAGCCTATCATATGTGACTGCAGGTTACACTGATATTCATCTACACTTTTGCATATTACAGGAGCCTTCAGATCCAATCCCAATATAGATCTGTATCATAGGTGCATGAAGGTCAAACTGCTATGCATTAGCACCATAAATGCATGCAGGTCACATCACCATAGATCAAAGCCTATAATGGGTGTCTGCAGGTTTTACAGCTTTTTAACTGTACCTTAGCCCATCAGAGGTGCCTGCAGGTCACATCACCATAGATCTTCACTATAGTCTAGCATGGGTGACTGCATGTCACATTGCTTATTTATCTGTACCAAAGACTATAATAGGTACATGCAGGTCACATCACCATAGATCTGCACAATAGTCTATAATAGGTGCCTGTCGGTCTCTTTACTACAGATCTGCACTATAGCCTATCATAGGTTCCTATAGGTCATACGACTGTTCATCTGCAATATAGCCTATCATAGGTTCCTGTAGGTCGTACGACTTTTTATTTGCACTAAAGCCTATCATAGGTTCCTGTATGTCACACGACTTTTTATTTGCACTATTGCCTATCATATGTTCCTATAGGTCACACGACTTTTATCTACACTATAGGCTATCATAGGTTCCTGTAGGTCACACGACGTTTTATCTGCACTATAGCCTATCATAGGTTCCTGTAGGTCACACGACTTTTTATCTACACTATAGCCTATCATAGGTTCCTGTAGGTCACACGACTTTTTATCTGCACTATAGCCTATCATAGGTTCCTGTAGGTCACACGACTTTTTATCTGCACTATAGCCTATCATAGGTTCCTGTAGGTCATACAGCTTTTTTATCATATTCCATCATAGATGACTGCCAGTTATCATAAGTGCCTGTAGGTCACACAGTCTTTTGTATGTACTGTATTCAATCATGGGTGCATGTAAGTCACACCACTGATTTGTGTACTGTATCCTTTTATAGTGCTTGCAGGTTTATTATAGGTGCATGTAGGTTTCACCGCTTTTTTATGTTCCATATTCTAGCATAGGTGTCTGCAGGTTAAACCAAAAATTATCTGTACCATCATTGCCTTCAGGTCATACTTTTATTCCTATGTAACATTAGCCTTTTGTAACTACCTGCAGGTCACACTGATATGTATCTGTACCAGAGCACATCATATGAGACTGCAGGTCACGTCACATAGATCTGTATCATAGGTGCATGCAGGTCTTATTCTCATAGATCCTTACCAGAGCCCATCATAGGAGCCTGCAGGTCACATGATTGCTATGTAAATGTTACATAGCCTATACTCGGTGTCTGCAGGTCACACAACTTTTATCTTTAACATAGCCTATCATATGTGACTGCAGGTTACACTGATATTCATCTACACTTTTGCATATTACAGGAGCCTTCAGATCCAATCCCAATATAGATCTGTATCATAGGTGCATGAAGGTTGAATCCTATAATACAATATGGATAAATACCATGGTGTCTTACATGCACCTATGATAGGAAAAAGAAAATAACAGAACTATAATCTTCAGCAACTTTGATAGGATATGAGAGAGACTAAAATAAGATTATCTACAAGCACTTTTCATTGAAAATGGTACAGATCAAAAACAAGGTGACCTACATGCGCTTTTGAAAGGGTATGATACAGACCAATAGCAATGTGACCTCTTGCACCTTTGATATGATATGGTACAGATCAATAGCAAGCTGACCAATAGGCACATTTGAAATAATATGGTACAGATCAATATCAGGGTGACCTACAGGCACCGCAGATGATTATGGTACAGATCAATAGCAGGGTGACCTACAGGCACCTAAGATAACTATGGTACAGATCAATAGCAGCGTGCCCTACACGCACCTCGAATAGTTATGGTACATGTCAATTACAGGGTGACCTACATGCAATTTTGATAATTAAATAGGATATGGTAAAAATGAACAGACATATAATCTTCATTAACTTTGATATGATATGGGAGAGACTAAAATAAGATTACATACAAGCACTTTTCTTTGGAAATGGTACAGATCAAAAACAAGGTGACCTACATGCGCTTTTGAAAGGGTATGATACAGATCAATAGCAATATGACCTCTTGCACTTTTCATATGATATGGTACAGATCAATACAAGGGCCACCTATGGGCACATTTGAAATAATATGGTACATATCAATATCAGGGTGACCTACAGGCACCGCAGATGATTTTGGTACAGATCAACAACAGGGTGAACTACATGCACCTCATATAATTATAGTACAGATCAAAAGCAGGGTAAACTACAGGCACCGCAGATGATTATGGTACAGATCAATAGCAGGGCGACCTACAGGCACCTCAGATAATTATGGGACAGATCAATAGCAGGGTGACTCACAGGCACCACAGATGATTATAGTTCATATCAATAACAGGGAAACCTACAGGTACTGCAGATAATTATGGTACAGATCAATAGCAGGGTGTCCTACAGGCACCTCAGATAACTATGGTACAGATCAATAGCTGTAAGCAGCGTCCCCTAAACGCACCTCGAATAATTATGGTACATTTCAATTACAGGGTGACCTACATGCACTTCAGAAAATTATGGTACTCAGATCAATAGCAAGGTGACCTACAGGCCCTTAAGAAAATTATGGTACATAACGATAATTAGTAAACTGTCATTTGACGAGCTGAAAGACATCTGCATTTTAATGTATTTTATGCAATGAACAAAGGAAGCTATTAAAGGAAGCTATTAAACCAAGAGTTCCAAATGGTGAAGTTGAAGTCATCCCTTCGTAAATTTTACGGACGCCATTACGAGTTGGTTGACATTTATGGAATATCCGTTTCACAGATGATATCGGATATGTTCTTTATGTCGTAACTACAATCCCGGTCCCTTATCACGATTGTGACCTACCGAATAAGACTATAAACCGAGTGTGTAATAAAATGAGCAACACGAGGGGTGCCACATGTGGAGCAGGATCTGCTTACCCTTCCGAAGCACACGAGATCATCCCCAGTTTTTGGTTGGGTTCGTGTTGCTTAGTCTTTAGTTTTCTATGTTGTGTTTTTTGTACTATTATTTGTCTGTTTGTCTTTTTATTTTTTAGACATGGCGTTGTCAGTTTATTTTCGATCTATGAGTTTGACTGTCCCTCTGGTATCTTTCGCTCCTCTTTTATATAGTATTTAGTGCCAACTGCATTATACCTAGACCGATGTTACAAAAGACAACACTTTTGATAGGAAATGGTATCGATCAAAAATAAGGAAACCTATATGCACTTTTGAAAGGGTATGATACAGATCAATATCAATGTGACCTCTTGCACTTTTCATATGATATAGTACAGATCAATACAAGGGCCACCTATGGGCACATTTGAAATGATATGGTACAGATCAATATTAGGATGGCCTACAGGCATCGCAGATGATTATGGTACAGATCAACAACAGGGTGAACTACATGCACCTCATATAATTATAGTACAAATCAATAGCAGGGTGACCTACAGAAAACTCAGATAATTATAATACTGATCAATAGCAGGGTGACCTACAGGCACCGCAGATGATTATGATACAGATCAATAGCAGAGTGTCCTACAGGCACCGCAGATGATTATGGGACAGATCAATAGCAGGGTGACCTACAGGCACCGCAGATTATAATGGTACAGATCCATAGCAGGGTGACCTACAGGCACCGCAGATTATAATGGTACAGATCCATAGCAGGGTGACCTACAGGCACCGCAGATTATAATGGTATAGATCAATAGCAGGGTGACCTACAGGCACCGCAGATTATAATGGTACAGATCAATAGCAGGGTGACCTACAGTCACCGCAGATAATTATGTTACAGATCAATAACAGGGTGACCTACAGACACCGCAGATAATCATGGTACAGATCTATAACAGGGCTACCTACATGCACCTCAGAATTATGGTACATATCAATAGCAAGGTGACCTACAGGCCCTTCAGAAATGGTACAGAACGATAATCAGTAAACTGTCATTTGACGAGCAGAAAGACATCTGCATTTTATGCAATGAAGAAAGTTTTATAGTATTTAGTGTCAACTGCATTATACCTGGACCGATGTTACAAAAGTAAACATGTTCCACATTTATGAAGATGTTGGTACTGTGATGCTGTTATCTGGTTGCTTCATCAATGTGCCTGGAAGTAACTCCGGTGGTACATGTTAACCCGACATGTTTACCATTATACAGCTCAGAACAGAACAGTTGTTTGAATCGGGCTATACAAGAGCCTTGATATAATGTAATTATACAAATGCAAATGTAGTTAAAAACATATTGATGTAAAATTATAGAAAATTAGATTGGCAGAAAAACAAAACCTAATTATAATTATTAATTAAAAATATAAAATATCTGACACCTAACCATACTAGTCATGACACGAACAGTTCAATCTTCCGACCGTGGGAGAGCTGTATAGCCAGTCAAGGTCGTTTAAAACTTCCATCATCATCATCATCATCATCATCATCATCACCATCATCATCATCATCATCATCATCATCATCATCATCATCATCATCATCATCATCATCATCAGTTCAATCAAAACCTTCGTGGACCTCCTATGACACCCATTAGTAGTTAGATATTCAACAAATTAATGTATGACTTGAATGTGCGTGTCGCTAAGACCCCTGCCATGTACGAAAAAGTAAAATAGCAAAAGTCCGGGGAAAATTCTAAACGAAAGGCCCTAAGCAGATGTCAAAATCAAAAGTTCGAACACATCAAACGAACAAAAAACAACTATCATATTCCTGTAAGACTTGATACAGGCATTTCTTATATAGAAAACGGTGGATTAAACCTGGTTCTATAGCTAGCTAAACCTCTCACGTGTATGACAGTCCCATAAAATTGTATTATATTGAAAACGATGTATGAACAAAACAAACAGACAAAATAGTTACAAATGTCACAAATAAGAGTACAGCAGTCAACATTGTGTTATAACCTTAATCAAATTTCAAACATAATTTATATGTCAACAAAGACAATCAAAAAGGCATATTGACAAAGCACATAAGCAAAAACGGAAGACAAGAATACAAAAAGTTACCATAGCACAATAACACAATGACGGGATGTATAAGTACCGAGTCACGTCAAATGGATATTACCAAAAATAGATTAAAATGTAAAAGTACTAATTTACAAAGACAAATAAAAGAATACTATTACACGTTATTATTAATAAGATGATAAACAACGCCAGTACCTAGAATCTATATTTCAAAACCATCGTGTATTATTTGTGAAGTTGATACGGAATATTTATTAACAATGTCTTGGTATCTTCCGATGAACATTTTTAGAAAAAGGACGAGACGTTCTTTGACATACCCCCAGTGCGTTCATCAACTTTCTGCTCACACACTGGTGACTTTTAACAAAGTCTGAGTAGCATCTGTGTAATTTGCTCCATGGGATGTTTTCAAAATTGCAACGAAAGAAACTTCTTGTCATGAATAATTATCTACCTGAAACATGTGAAAGAATAATGACGCCACCAATGACTTTCACACCTGAAAAAATACGTGTCCCACTTTTCAATGAAACTACTACGGGTTAGAAAAAGATCTGTAATGTGGAGTAAAACGGTCAGAAGTTACATCAAATTCAATTTAAAAGTCATTTTACACGACGCCACTCTTTGACATCATGGATTACCCTAAAAAAAAGGGGAAAAACACTGCAACTTTCAAGGAAGGAAAAGGAAACTAAAAAAAAACCTTTGAACTCAGTTCACCTGTTGATTTAGTTAACTTAAGATATGCCCCTGTAGATTTTTTCTGGATTCCAAATTCGGTTGCTGTACAGTAAACAAATACCTATTTTCCCGAAATAAATAAGTACACACATTTGATTTTGTTGATTTTTTTTAACAGTCCACGAGCTTGATTTCGATTTGTCTTGAGGTAAATTTTATGACCATCTTATGACTATCATATGATATGTCATAGAATGTAAATCATAGCTGTCAAAAGATAGTCATACCTATGATGCTTTAATGATAGTCAAAAGTGAAAATATGTTACTATGAAAATTATAACTAATACTATTCTTATCTTATACGAATATTTCATATTTTTTCCAGTATAATGAACGCGATGAAAATAAAAATTATATATGAATAGGAGTTAAAATCTGAGTTGATAATTTGTTTAAATTTAATGGTTAGAACTTCGTGTTCATGTATTATTATAATGAAGTGTTATCTAATTAGGAATGCTTTTAATATTTGGTATACATAGAATGCCTGTGCAAATACGTCAATGAACTACTATACAAAGAAAAAATGTCATAAATATTTATTAAAAATAATCATTACAAAGAAAAGGATTCCAAATTGTACGTCGCAGGACATTCAAATTTTAAATGACGAAGTGAAGAAGAAATAAATTTTTACTATTTACTAGATTAAGCGACACAATAAACAGTGCCAAAAAGAGAGCAAGAGAGGCTGCATGCAGAAACGGATGTTAAAAGAGAGGTCAGGGCCTCGCCCCCTATGAAGCTACACATATAGTTTATGTATAGACTTTTAGCATATATCACTCCAAACGATGCCTAGTTTGGGTCCCCTTTTTTTTCACAATCCTAGATCTCATTCTGCATGTTGCATGAGCAAATAAGAAAATGTGTGATGTCGTAGCATTTATGACAATCATAAGACCATCATATATAATGTCCCGAGGTGTCTTAAGTGTACGATCAAAGTTATGAATATCATGACTTGAGACGCCTTCAAATACATATCTTATGACATGTCCTTAAACCATTGTAAGACATGTCTTAATCATAAGATACTTTTGAAAACCATGCTTCATGGCTTGTTTTTCAATTTCCTCCGTGTCCCTCATATAAATAATTGCAAATTCATGATATCCTACGTGAACAGATCTACAACGGTCCAACGATTTACAGAAAGAGCGACGATTTACAGAAAAGAACAGAAAAGGACCGAAAAGGACCAAAAAGAACAGAAAAGAACCGAAAAGGAACAAAAAAGAGCATACATATATTTATTTCATATTTATATACACACGAAATTTTGATATTGTTAATAATTCCTCGTAATAAATGAACGCATAACTGTAACTTAGATTGTACATTTTATAGGGATATGTGGACACAAAAAAAAAAAACAAGTATTATAACTTGGTTTTGAGTAAAAAAAAATTTTATATATGTACAAGTAATCATTTGCACACTGTACAATATAAATCACTCCTGTTATACACCATACAACAAAATGTGCCTTTTGATGAACACATCAAAGACTTTTATTGGCATAGTATCGAAATACAATAAGCATTTTAATAAAATAATGTTGTTGTTTTTAAATAAAACTAGCAATTAGTCTTTGAATTTAAAAAAAAATGAAGGAATTAACAACCTGTGACCAAGAGACTGTATTATTCATGTAAGTCCCAGATGCGACTAATTGTCATTAAATAGATAACTGTAAACTTGATTTTTGACTATTAAATAAACTGTAAACTTGATTTTTGACTATTGAAAAGTATTATAGATTTGAAGAAAATGTTTGCGGAAATAGATCAGCCATATACGACCAACAATTATGTTAAGATAACTTAATTGGAAATCAACTCCTTAATATTTATGTCCTTAAATATTGATTTTTCTCCCTTTCTGCGTTTTTCGTTTTATTTTAAAACTATAAAAGTGTGGACACAGATCAGTGTGGATAGTATATTTGGATGTTTGACAGTGTTTTCTGACAAAAATAGTTCTCTATTTTTCCCATAGGCTTCTATGTTAAACCATGGAAGTATAATATTGACATATAATACTTCCATGGTTAAACTGTGTTGTACAGTGATAGCCAACCTGTACCAAACACTAAATATTAGCAGTGTCGTTTATTTAATATTTAGTTTTAATGTTCAAGACTCTCATGGAGGAGACACTAATTGCATGGATTACCAACGATTCTAATAAAATATGTTCCACAACTTTGATTTTGGATATTGCAGCAAAACTCATAATTAGGAGAGGAACACATTAGGTCATTTCTGCATGATGTGATTTTAATATACGAGATGGTATCTGACAACCTACATGCATGTACTATGTGTATGGTTCTATTTATGTTCCTTTGTGGTGGTCATTTCTTACTTGGGTTTGACCACAAAAACTGTAAATTAGTTATGGATCTTCCCAGTATCTTTAGTAAAAGATTTCGTTTAAATGTCGAAATTGTTTCTTAGAAGACTTCTAATGGTTATTTGATATCCAATGGTTTTAAGTAATGACAATACTTGGCATGACGCTTAAAGCTAGATGAGCTAGAAAGTACACTTTTGTGTTATTTTAGTTCTTTCTTCGAAAATGTCTTCTCCAAGGCCTGGTCGAAGTTAAAAAATTAAAATTGGGCCAGTATGATAAATTATCATTTATATTTTTTATCAAGGATTTTAATGTTATTATTAAAATATTTGTTCATATGCATATTATATTTTTTAAATACCAATAACTTATGCATGGAGATTATTAACAAATAAAAAATCATGTGCGCAATTTAATGTAATTATATGTATATATATGTAAATAGTTCGTCTATATATTTATAAGTTACATGAGAAAGGGTGCCAGAGAGATAGTAAGACGCATGAAGTAGAAAGAGAAATTAAACAAGAGATCTAAGGAGAATGAAAAAAGTGAGGAAATGCACATGGAGATAGAAAATTGATTAAGTCTATACAGATTGGAGAGGCAAAAAATCTACCAGATTGGGAAAGGGAAAAGAAAGCGGATGAAAGATGCAGTCGATATTGTTAAATACTGAAATAGATATAACATAAAAATTAATGTATGAGCTTTTTCAAAACTCATTTGAATAGCCCCTATTTGTAATTTGTAGTATATAAGATAGGCATCCGACCCTACCTTTAATAATAAGAGGGTATTTTTTCAATTGTATGTTAGTCCTGTCGCAATATAAGGTTTCAAAACCTAATAAGAAAGTTTTTTTGGAAACTATCTTTTCATTTATAGACTTTAATGATTTTGCAATTTGCTAGTCTCCTTCGATTGCAAAAAATAAAAAATAGATTTCCTTTTCAGTTCTTTTCTATTCTTTTTGGTCCTTTTCGGTCCTTTTCTGTTCTTTTCTGTAAATCGTCGCTCTTTTCTGTAAGTCGTCGGACCCGATCTACAACATTTTAAAAGTTGCAATTGGTGCTATGTAAATGTGACCTACAGTCACCTATCATTTTGTCTGCTACGACTGTAAATGGTATTTAAATATTTCCAATAAACAGTAATTTTCAACGTAATACAAAGAGGATAATAAAAAAACACAGCACTTTTTTATTTTACCGCACATATATGCTCAAATAGTTTTCCTTTTAGCTATTTAGATCTATCATTTTTGTTGGGACTACATTAACTTGCGTATACACTTTTCGTAGTGCAACGGTTTTGACGTTGGGTGACTGGCAGTAACCCTTCACATAAGCTTTTATCCTCGTGCAAATCTGACATGGTGGTAAACTTGTTTATCAAGTCAAGATCTATCTGCCCTGAAATTTTCAGATGAATCGGGCAACCCATTGTTGGGTTGCTGCCCCTGAACAAGTAATTTTAAGGAAATTTTGCCGTTTTTGTTTATTATCTTGAATATTATTATAAATAGAGATAAACTGTAAACAGCAATAATGTTCAGCAAAGTAAGATCTACAAAAAAATCAACATGATCAAAATGGTCAGTTGACCCCTTAAGGGCATACGATACAGTTACAGGGGAAGTAATGACGTTGCAAACTGTGACTTATCGGGAAAAGATGCAGTTTTCGACTGATTTTTATCATTCAAACTGATTTAACTTGAAAACGAGTTCACGGACCCTTCTTTTTTAAAATGACATTTGGTTTGATTACGTATGAAGATTATGTGTACCAATTTTCATGAAAAAGTCAATAGTGCAATTAGTTTAAATTTGATAAATGTACAGCAAAAAATGACGTTTTTTTTCTACATTTATGAAAATTTGATAAATATGAGTTATTTGTAAAAATAAAATGTACAATTTTATAGAACATTTATATAAAACAGAAATTACAAATAATTTAACAAAAAAAAGCTTGTGTTTTTCTTATCTTTTACAAAAATCTTCTCCTCTGAAATTACTAAGACAAATTTAACCAAACTTGTCTACAATCATTATTTGGGTATCTAGTTTTAAAAATGTGTCTGATGACCCCGCTCGCGAACCAAGATGGCCGACATGGCTAAAAATAGTACATAGGGTAAAATGCAGTTTTTGGCTCATATCTCTAAAACCAAAGCATTTAAAGCAAATCTGACCGGATACAATTGTTCATTAGGACAAAATCTATCTGCCCTGAAATTTTCAGACCAATTAGGCAACTCGTTGTTGGGTTGCTGCCCCTGAATTTTGTAATTTTAAGAAAATTTTGCAGCTTTTGGTTATCTTGAATATTATTATAGATAGAGATAAACTGTAAACAGCAATAATGTACAGCAAAGTAAGACCTACAAATAAGTCAAACATGACCAAAATGGTCAGTTGACCCCTTAAGGAGTTATTGCCCTTTATAGTCAATTTTTAACAATTTTCATAAATTTTGTAAATTTTTGTAAATTTTTACAAAATATTTTCCACTGTAACTACTGGGCCAAGTTCATTATAGATGGAGATAATTGTAAGCAGCAAGAATGTTTCAGTAAAGTAAGATCTATACAAACACATCACCATCACCAAAACACAATTTTGTCATGAATCCATCTGTGTCCTTTGTTTAATATGCACATAGACCAAGGTGAGCGACACAGGCTCTTTAGAGCCTCTAGTTTTATACATTATTGTAACTGCTTTATTAGCTCACCTGGCCCGAAGGGCCAAGTGAGCTATTCTCATCACTTGGCGTCCGTCGTCCGTCGTCGTCGTCGTCGTTAACTTTTTACATTTTGAACTTCTTCTAGAGAACCACTGAATGGAATGGAACCAAATATGGTATGACTGTTCCTTATGAGGTGCTGACTAAGTGTTGGTACTTTGTAGCCGATCCATCATCCAAGATGGCCGCCAGCGGGGAGCTTAGTTTAACATAGGACCCTATGGGAAATACATACAAATGTCTTCTTTTAAAGAAACACTGAATGGAATGAAACCAAACATAGCATGAATGTTGCTTATGAGGTGCTGACCAAGTGTTGTTACTTTGTAGCCGATCCATCATCCAAGATGGCCGCCAGTGGGGGACTTAGCTTAACATAGGAACCTATGGGAAATACATACAGATGTCTTCTTTTAGAGAACCACTGAATGAAATGAAACCAAACATAGCATGAATGTTTCTTATGAGATGCTGAACATGTGTTGTTACTTTGTAGCCGATCCATCATCCAAGATGGCTGCAAGCAGGGGACTTAGTTTAACATAGGACCCTATAGGAAATACATACAAATGTCTTCTTTTAGATAACCACTGAATGGAATAAAATCAAACATAGAATGATTGTTCCTTACAAGGTGCTGACCAAGTGTTGTTACTTTGTAGCTGATCCTTTATCCAAGATGGCCGCTAGAGGGGACTTAGTTTAACATAGGACCCTATGGGAAATACATATGTTTTCTTTTAGAGAACCACTCAATAGAATGAAACCAAACATGTCATAAATGTTCCTTGTGAGGTGCTGATGAAGTGTTGCTTCTTTGTTGCTGATTTACTGTTCAAGATGGTCATAGGAATTATATATATAATTATTAAATTACAGGGCCAATATCAACCAAATTTGGCCTAAAACATTATTTAAGTATCTGTTATGATTTTTATCTTTTTTTTTATGATTTCAAAAACCCAAGTTGAGTCAGGTGAGCGACACAGGCTCTCAGCAGTTTAATTAGAATTTAGTTACTTCGATTTTTTTGTGTTTTTTCTGTGACTTTTCTAAGTTATTTGATAACGTTGGATAAAGATTCTTCTATAAAAAAGAAATGAAAGAATATGCAGTTTGATGTGACTTGTTAAATAGTTTATGAGTGACCTACAAAGGAGACAAAAAGAGCGAAAATAAAAAAAAAACCCATCTGTATTTGGTCACTTTCCCGCTGAAGTCCTTCAAGAATCAGTAAGAACCTTAGACTAAAATATTTCATATATACATATAAACTAATGACATATTTGATTAACTCGTTTTCTTAGTAGACATTTTGATGATGATGTTTGGACGAGCAGCTCGGTCTTAATACACTGCCAATCAAACCAGTTGTTGACCATGACTTGAATAAGCTGGACGAATAGTTAAGGAAATGGCAATTCTTTTTTACTATTTAGATAAGACTGAGGACATAGTAGTTACTAATTTTACTTTCCAGATCTAAACTTTATTTCATATAGCCAGGACATTCGCATTGCTAAGTCATATAAACATTCGGTTGTAACATTTGACCCTGAATTGGAACACTCATATATATATTGAATTATTAATTGACCCACCAGCTTATCCCTCGATCTTCCCCTCCTCTCTAACTCTGAATTGTACATGTAGTTCTTGTCATAATTCTGACGTTTATAATTTGATGACTTGATAAGCCAAAACATGTAAAGTAAAAACATTTGCGATACGATGAATTTAAGTAAAAAATGAAAGACTGTTTTTCCTTTTGACCATTCATTTTTAATAGAACATGCTCATGTATTATATTTTAACACATTTGGCAAATATTCCTGGTTTAATCTTTATTTTTTAAGGATATACTGCATCAAATTTTGGGAGCATCAGTACAAGTAACGGGGGAAATCAGTACTGGGAATAGGTTGATCTGAACCATTTGTGCACAAAGGTTCAAGTTAAATTGCAAGATATGTTTATCATTTATAATCTTATTTTGTGCATATTTCTACATGAATTTGTCAATTTTTATATTTGAAAAAAATCAGGAAATGAAAACAATATCTAATATACTGAGGGTTTTCTTATTGAAACTGTAAACTGAAAACTTTGGACTTAAATCATTTGCATTAGAATCAAAATAAAGAAAAGGGAAGGTCATGATGTAACTTCAAGGCAATCCTTCCTCGGGATATTACTTACTAAAGACACAATCAATTATATTTATCAAATTGATCATTTCCAGCTACTTAAATAAACTAAGGTAGTCAGAGTTTATATTCCTCCAAAAAAATCACCGTCTTGAAACGGAGAAGTTAAAACAAATAAAACAGGCTGGATTAAATGAACTTAAATGTAATTTCACCTGGTAGGCGAATCATATCGCAGTGTGGTTCAGTAATTGATCGGTCATTTACAAGGTTTTATTTTGATGTTGGGTTAGATTCACGATTGCAGATTTATTTTCTGTAACTCATATAAAGCCTTTTTCTGCAACTGTAATAAGAGCATTAATTGCCATCTCAGAAAAGATCCGTCTGAAGTAAATTTAATTGATAAATTTAAAAACATTTACCGTTATCTTGATGATATTTTTGCTCTCGAAAAAACACGTACAATGTTAAATGCTGAATTTGAAGTAAAACAGTGCTCTAAATGAGGGTCGTCTAGTTGGTTATTGATTTCTCATTCCTTAGTCGTTAATTATTCTTTTTCCTTATTCGATACCTATTCGTTACTTATTCCTTATTGGTTACCTATTCGTTACTTATTCGTTACTTATTCGTTACTTATTCCTTATTCGTTAGCTATTCGTTACTTATTCCTTATTCGTTACCTATTCGTTACTTATTCCTTATTCGTTACCTATTCGTTACTTATTCCTTATTCGTTTCCTATTCGTTACTTAATCCTTATTCGTTACCTATTCGTTACTTATTCCTTATTCGTTACCTATTCGTTACTTATTCCTTATTCGTTACCTATTCGTTACTTATTCCTTATTCGTTACCTATTCGTTACTTATTCCTTATTCGTTACCTATTCGTTACTTATTCCTTATTCGTTACCTATTCGTTACTTATTTCTTATTCGTTAAATATTCGTTACTTATTCCTTATTCCTTATTTATTACTTAATCGATTTTAGTATGAGTTCTCTTTTCGTGCTTTACTTTCTTATCTCTGGTGATAGTTCTTTGTGTGTAGAGGTGAATTACACTTTTAGCACGAATGTACCCGTATCAGCGCTTGACTGATACTCTATTACTTAATCGTTCCTTATTCGCTTGTAGTACATGTGGTATACGTTGCACCTTTTAAAAACAATTTTAATTTTTTTTCTTGTCTCTTGTGTTAGCAATGGGTTCTTGCAGGTGAAATAAACCTATTAGCGCATATGTAACCGTTTTAGCGCTCGACTGATACCCTGTTACTTATTCGTTCCTTATTCGCTTGTAACATGTGTAATGCGTGTGTTATACGTTGCACCTCTTAAATAAATTCTTTTCAATTTTTATCATGTCTCAGCTGTTAGCTATGAGTTCTTAGAGGTGTAATAACCCTATTAGAGCGTATGTACTCGTTTCAGCGCTCGACTGATACTCTGTTAGTTATTAGTCCCTTATTCGATTGTAATACGTGTGTTATACTTTGCACCTTTTAAAAAATGGTTGTAAACTTTTTCTTGTCTTTAGTTTAAGTTATGGGTACTTACACGTAGAAGTAAAATAACCCTATTAGTGTGTATGTACCAGTTTCAGCTCTCGACTGATACGCTGTTACCTTTTCTTTCCTTATTCGCTTGTAATGCGTGTGTAATACGTTGCACCTTTTAAAATTTGTTCATGTCTCTGGTGTTAGCTATGGGTTCTTAGAGGTGAAATAACCCGCGCGTAAGGTAACGAATAAGGAATAAGAAACGAATAAGGAATTAGTAACCAACTTGATGACCCTCTGAAAATGAGAGTTTCTAAAAAGTGGAAAAGGAATATGGAAAGGAAACGGAAACTAGAACAGAGAAATACATGTAAGAATGTAGTCATCTCCTGTTTAGGAATTTGTGTCAACTGTTCGGACTCCTTGTTTTTTTTTTAACGATACAGGGTAAAATATTTTCCCCATACATGTATCACCCTCTTTTCATTGCATATTAGACTTCAATATAGCATACCCAAAGGGTGACTGGGGAATAGAAGTATGGGCAGCATTGGTCTTCCATCCACCGGTAGTAAAACCCTCGTCAAAGTAGATCGTCCGTTTGGCTGTGCGGGATGTACAAATAATCAGGTGTTTGCCAGAATAAACGATCAGATGCGTAGTGTAACTTAAAGGGTATTTTTTCGTCATAAAAAAAAAAAAAAACACGTAGAGAATAATGATTTTTCAGTTATCTTTTTATAGCACTACAATCTTTACAATCTACAAATATATATATATATATACATATCATATAGGAGTAACTTTCAAATTTCCACATTCCTTTTGGGTGAATGAATATACATGCATGTCTATGCTAATGTTTTCGATCATAGTAATGCTTAAAACAGCAAACTGAATGAGTGACAATATTTTCAATTGTAACATTGTAAAATAAAATTCATGGCTACATGAATGGGATTGAAATTTCGGACAAAGAATTAAGCGGCATGACATTCAAAGCACTGTGAACAATTTGATTTTTAGAACTTGCGAAAGACACTGTGCAAATCGTAAATCCATGTACTGACTTTGCGCCAGTTTTTGTCACTACAATTAATGCACAATTTGAGAGAAAAATGATGAAAAGCGTTTCCCCCAAAAATGTATTACTTCACAACCTATCTAGAACCGAGGCGAATATCCATATTTTTAGGCCGTATGTAGATCTTTTTAGTGTTGTTAGGTTACTGTGTTATTGACGTTTATCCAATATCTTTATTATTTACTTCTTAAGAAAAGTCAAACAAACTTTAGTTAATCGCATGATCGCTCCTTTACGACGTACGTCCATGGTCACAAGTAGAATTCAAAATAAACGAACCACTGGAGCAATTGCAAGCGGTTTACGCCATCAAATTACGTGCAATTAATATTTTAAAAACATAGTCTCATCATCTCATGCCAATTATATCAATACGTTATGCTTTAAAATCTTTTATCTTGAATACTGGAGTTAGGTGAAATGTAAACAAATATCTGGAATTTAAGGATGTACTTAGGTGAAATTAAACAAATCAAGAATTTATAATTGATACTGTCGAACAAAATAAACTAAAAATATTGATAGATCATGGAGCTCCTTTTCAAGATATTTGATTTTTAAAATATGACGGGAAAAGGCTGAATCGGACTTTTACCTTATATTTGTATTGGTATTATTTGGGTCTCAAATCAAAAGAAAAGAAATTAAGAATCTGCTTAAATTTTTGCAAATGACCTTTTATGAGCTATTAAGTCTTGTATGAAAAGATAGATGGTTGTATTTTACCTTGTATCGTATGGAAAAAAAACATAGAGTCCGAACATCTGACACAAATTCCAAAATCTCACCTAAGTACATCCTTAAAATTGATACTAGTACTATAAATCCGAAGAGTATTAGTTTAAGGACAAATCTGGTAAAAAATTGATAGGTAATGGATCTCCTTTCGCGACAATTTTTTTAAAGCGGGAATAGGCTGGCTTGGACTTTTATCTTATTTAGCATAGGCAATATTTTGGCTCTCAAATCGTATAGAATCGGCTTGACTTTGGTTAATGACCTTTTATGAGATATTGATTGATTGATAGTTGGTTGCTTAGCGTCCAGTAGCAAATATTTCATGCATATTTTATACTTGATTTTGGTGTCAGTTGGGGTGAGACTATACTCGACTTGGTGTAGAGGAAGGTCGGATGAAACTCGTATGTGTATGTGGCTGACAAGTAATTTGTATGCTGTTCATGTTTTTTTTATGACTTTATCATACCACTAGGGTTTCTGAAATTGTCCGGTGCCTTTAAAATAAAAACACAAAGTTCTGTTCAGTTGGAATACACAGATCTGTTTTGTTTATTATTGTACAATACTCAACTTCAAATTGAAATACAAATTACCATAGTAATAATGCAATAAAATTGTAAATAAATCAAATAACATTGAACAATTTAAGCTTTCCATTAAATTAAAATTAAACTAGTATATTGTTTCTATTTTCAGATTACAGAGTAAAAATTTACTTTTAATCACAAATTCTTTCTCAATTTAAATGATTAAATCGTTACAAAAAATGTGTAAAGATTACTAACCTTTAAAATAAAAACACAAAGTTCTGTTCAGTTGAAATACACAGATAGTACACCAACTGAACAAACTTGTTTATATAGTACCCGGAGAAATTATCCCATTAATCAAATAAAGTAATAAACGTCGGTACTAAAATTTTGCATCTTTGAAGTGACCGTTGAATTACCCTTATTTAAACTCTCAACCTTCCCAATACACTTAAAAGTAACATGTGTAATGGGGTTTACGTAACATGGTCATTTAGTAATCTGAATCGAGTGTTTACTTACATCATAAACCCCACTGGCTAAATTTGTACATGGTCTATAAAACTTTATACATGGACATTTATCTATGGACAAGTGCAACTAAACTATGTATACATTATATTTCAAACTTTGAAGAATATTTAATGAAAACTTCTCTATAATAATACTCCCCCACTCCATTTAATTTTGGAGCTCCAAAATTTTTGGGAAAAAGACAAATCAACAACACAAATAATTGAAATGAATATGTACAAACAAATTGAAGCATATAAAAGAAAAATATCTGTTTTATTCTTTAAAAAAAAAAATTCGCTTCCAAACAACATATGTGGGATGTTAGGAATATGGCTGATATCCGTTGATATTGTATATATCGGTTAGACAAGTTGTTATGGCCCAGATGACTGATTGCGCTTTAGTTATTCTTATTCGTGACTTTATATGACCATATACATGCAGTATTTTATTTATGTTTTTTTTTTCCAAAAAAAAAAAACACAATTTGATCTTAAAAATATTTTTCATTTACAAATCTCTTTATTCTTTATTAACAGAGCGTTGGTGTTTATCTTATCATTATTATTATCGTTTCTCTATTACATTTGTGGTAAGCCCGCTTTTCTTGGTAGTCTGCTCGAACTCCAAACATACCCGAGTCATTTCCTCTTTATGGAGTATGCTCATTTTCCTGGGTATTTTGCTCCGACTCCAGAACTACCGCAAGACATACCCTCATTTTCTATTATATTACTTTAGTCAAATTTGTTGTTTGTTTTACAATGGATAGTTTTCTAAAACATTTGATTACAGTTAAGATTTACCATTATGGATAAGGATTTGCCTATGCTAGAATAATATTGTGTTTGCTACAATCAAGGTTTTACATGATGACTAGCTAGGTCAACATATTTAACACTAATTTAACTAGGTGATCAACTAAAATTAAATTCTTATGATTAAACTAACATTAAATTCTTGCACACAGGAACCTTAAAACACATGTTTTACTCAACATTTTTATCGTAATCGCTCTAGAACCATTAAAAACTTTAACAATCAACCAAGTTTTGTAATTCATTTTCACACGTGCATTTCTCTTTAAATGACTATTTATTTATTTATTTATCTATATTTGTTCCTTATACGACACTTTGCCTTATCTCGACATTTTCTGATGTGGACGTTTTATTCCACATAATATCAAGTTTTTAAGTCTTTAAAACAACCAACCTCTTTTTACAGATTTGATTTTTTTATGTACTTTTATCTTTAGAAGGTTACAGTTTAAGGCATTATTTAAAAGCTCTCATATAAACAAGGGTATTTCTTCCTATCCTTTTTACGTTTAATGAATTTGAACCGCCTAAACGTTAGCTTGTAAGACATATTACATTTCAATATAGTTACTCTGAGTTACTTGTTGTTTTTTTTATTAAGTAAACTAAAAATATTTCCCTGATCATCTCATATTTCTTTATTTTTATTTTACATCAATCATCATCATTTTAGTATATTATTTGCCATTTTCAGTCTTCCAAATTAAATGAATTTTTTTTTATCAACACTTTGAATAAAGATGTTTAGCAACTTAAATATAATAATTCATATTTCGTTTATCTCAATTTAGACATTTCTTTTTAAAATTAACCTTTATCAATGACTCCATTTTCAATTTAACCTAATTCTTACATACATTTTTTTCTCACTTTAACTTACTTTCTATCTTTTTCACCTAATCGCTATTTTATCAATTTTAACTTTACTTTTTTTTTTTTATCTAATATATTTTTTAACATTAACGTTAACATACTTGCTATTTAATAATCAGCTTTTTTTTTTACCATAAAAATATACAATATATACACAAAGCGTGAAACAATAGTTAAATTTAAAATTCACTGTTTAGAATAAACGTCCAAAATTCAGCAACGTCAGGGGCCACCTTTCTCCGTTCTCCGTACTCCTTTCTCCATTCTCCTTTCTCTGTTCTCCTTTCTTTGTTCTCCTTTCACCATTATTTGTTATCCTTTCTCCAACTTTGGATCCCAGTGCTGGTGACAACGGGTGAAATCCTTTAAGGTTGTTCATACTTGGTTTGGTTGTCCTGGTTTTTCTACCACTTCTAAGCTTCATCCACCGGAAATCGTTTTCTTTTCCTCCACCACTTTTTATACTTGATTTTGGTGTCAGTTGGGGTGAGACTATACTCGACTTGGTGTAGAGGGAGGTCGGATGAAACTCGTATGTGTATGTGGCTGACAAGTAATTTGTATGCTGTTCATGTTTTTTTTATGACTTTATCATACCACTAGGGTTTCTGAAATTGTCCGGTGCCTTTAAAATAAAAACACAAAGTTCTGTTCAGTTGGAATACACAGATCTGTTTTGTTTATTATTGTACAATACTCAACTTCAAATTGAAATACAAATTACCATAGTAATAATGCAATAAAATTGTAAATAAATCAAATAACATTGAACAATTTAAGCTTTCCATTAAATTAAAATTAAACTAGTATATTGTTTCTATTTTCAGATTACAGTTTAAAAATTTACCTATAATCACAAATTCTTTCTCAATTTAAATGATTAAATCGTTACAAAAAATGTGTAAAGATTACTAACCTTTAAAATAAAAACACAAAGTTCTGTTCAGTTGGAATACACAGATAGTACACCAACTGAACAAACTTGTTTATATAGTACCCGGAGAAATTATCCCATTAATCAAATAAAGTAATAAACGTCGGTACTAAAATTTTGCATCTTTGAAGTGACCGTTGAATTACCCTTATTTAAACTCTTAACCTTCCCAATACACTTAAAAGTAACATGTGTAATGGGGTTTACGTAACATGGTCATTTAGTAATCTGAATCGAGTGTTTACTTACATCATAAACCCCACTGGCTAAATTTGTACATGGTCTATAAAACTTTATACATGGACATTTATCTATGGACAAGTGCAACTAAACTATGTATACATTATATTTCAAACTTTGAAGAATATTTAATGAAAACTTCTCTATAATACATATTCAGGACGAGAACTAAAAAAAATAGGTAGGTTCTGTAATAGAGGCGTCCGGGATTAAGGTCAGAGAAATTTAGACAACCACGGGAAATGAGGGTATATTGGATAGGAATAGAAATTTAGTCTTGCAACAGGTCACCTGCGGACTCATAAAAGAGTTGCTGCAAGGGTTCTTAACGTTTAAAGAGCCTGGCACTCTCTTTACACGAGGCATCGGATTTAATGTTCCCATTCTGACCGGACGTGGCTGCAAATTTAATACTTTGCGAGAAGTGTGATAATTTTGCTGCATTCTAACCATTTGTCAAAATAAAACCTTAAAAATCCTCTATAATTATGACTGATGAATCTCTCGGAACTGTAGACATGAGACAGCACTACCACATGAAAACTAAATATGAATTTGTGCGTAAAATATATTCATATTTAGCGCACAAAATATTAATTGATACCACAAATATTTTATATCGTGCAATCAAAATATTTATTTGTGCGCACTATAAATTTATATTAAACGCACAAAATATATAATGAGCGCACAAAATATTGTGTATTGTCGAACGATTTATATATTGTGTCTGCATTGATCCCTACCGAGCTTCGTAAAAATCAGTCTACCTGTATAACAGATCTGTACTTTCAACTTTCATTAATATCAATGAGAAATAGCCTGTCGGTTTCGTTTGATACAACACAAATATTTACAAATCTTCCTAAAATTGTTCTATTAGTTGCAGTTAAAGGAGCCTATGCCACTGAAAAGTATAACAAAAAGGACTCCAAGGTTTTTTCAAAAAGGAGGGGCATGGGGTTGGGGATGGGATGGGGATGGGGTCCATATAAAATTACAAAATCAAACATTATCAATAAACGGAACGAGTGAAAATCAACCGTCATATCTCTATTTTGGTAAAAGCATTTTCGGAGGAAAATAGTGAGGTAAACCTGATTTTATAGCTAGCTAAACCTCAAACTTGTATGACAGTTGTTTATAGAGCAATCCAAACTGACATATTCAAAGTCGATGTCCCAACGGTCAATGTAATAAAATACTTCTGTTGACAGATACTCATTATAGATTACTTTTTATTTTAATTTGATTGGAAAATATAAAAAAAATACTAGGTACGATAATTGGCGGCAGTTTTTTAACCGGAAATCTGTGGCATACTTATGTTTGAAATAATGAATAAGATAGTTTCTGCATTTCGACATAAAAAAAACATTGGAAAATATAGGGTGATGGATTTATAATATATACTAGTAATGGAGCATCTGATGAAGTTAAAGATTTTTTCGTCTGGACAATCCTTTACTAAAGTCTAACCATGAAATCTCAAACTACTCAGTCAAAGATTTACAACATATGGCATTCTTGACCTTGAAATACATTTATTATTGATGCGCAATGATTAGAAACACGGTATTGGCAGTATTTGGCCACAGCTTTATTATAAAATTATAAACACATATAACTAGGTAAACAGTTAAGATATATATATGTAAAGTAAATAGATATTTGGATGAACGTAGTCACCTTTCATATTGGCAAACTACGACACGATAACTAGATAACTAAATAGATAAATAATTAAGATATATATATAGTAAATAGATAATTAATTAAACGTAGTCACCTTTCATATTGGCAGACCACAAAAAGATAACTAGATAGATAGATAGATAACTAGATAACTAATTATTTACAATAAATGAAGCATCCAATTAAATGAATCCTGGGAAACAGAGATTCGTATAGATAGATAACTAGATAACTAATTATTTACAATAAATGAAGCATCCAATTAAATGAATCCTGGGAAACAGAGATTCGTAAATTTTTGTGTGGTGGTCCTGGGATACAGAGACCCACAATATCAAATGTTTTGGATGCTAAATGAAATATGACGCCAAATGACGCATATTTAAAGGAAACGCAGCGAAATGTGCCCATAACTAAATATCACTACGGAATGTTCATGTAAACCGGCACGTACAAAAATTGTTCTTACATGATACATGTACGAACGAAGTCACAGATTACTGTAGATATAAATGTCTAAGAATAAATAGTCTTAAAACACAACACACGTTGAGATGGCATAGCTATACTAGCAAACAACGGACAAGTACACTGTAGATAATAATCTGATGTTCCACATATACTGCTTAGTTGACGGTTCATCCGAACTGTTGTACAAGAATCATTCTGAAAAATATAGTAAAGACACAGCAAAAATATGTTCATGATATATTATGCTAGGTAGTATAAGACATAGTGGTGGGTGGGTGGGTCTTTAAATCACCAAATAATATTCCGTCTGTTTCTTTCAAATGTCGAAATGAAAAGATCGCGTGCGCAGTCATATTGCGCATTGACAAACATACATCTGATAGCCTACATTTAATAGAGATGAAACAGCTAATAACACAAGTAATCTATGCTTACACTAATAACCGAATTTATGCTGAATCATAAATTCTATTATTATTGATGCGCAATGATTAGAAACACGGTATTGGCAGTATTTGGCCACAGCTTTATTATAAAATTATAAACACATATAACTAGGTAAACAGTTAAGATATATATATGTAAAGTAAATAGATATTTGGATGAACGTAGTCACCTTTCATATTGGCAAACTACGACACGATAACTAGATAACTAAATAGATAAATAATTAAGATATATATATAGTAAATAGATAATTAATTAAACGTAGTCACCTTTCATATTGGCAGACTACAAAAAGATAACTAGATAGATAGATAGATAACTAGATAACTAATTATTTACAATAAATGAAGCATCCAATTAAATGAATCCTGGGAAACAGAGATTCGTAAATTTTTGTGTGGTGGTCCTGGGATACAGAGACCCACAATATCAAATGTTTTGGATGCTAAATGAAATATGACGCCAAATGACGCATATTTAAAGGAAACGCAGCGAAATGTGCCAAATTGACCAAGACAGTCATAAATGACTGTCGGGTCAACCGCCATAAAAGCGGATAGAGCTGCGTAGAAGCTGTGAGCCAAATACAATATAAAGGACTCATATATTTAAACCCTAACGATAACTGAATTCTAATGAATATCATGCAATTTCTTAATACACATTGTGGAAAGTATGTGGTGTGTAGACAAGAAAGGCTTCTACCGCGCCTTGAAATGTGGTAAGCAAAATGTATTACCAATATGATTCAAATGTTCACCATCTTGGCATTTAAATATGGAATTGGGAGATACATCGGAGTATCGTATGTATTGATTGCAATATCCCCCTTGACGAATGATCAAACTAGCCAACCAGCTGATTATCCTCTTTCTGGTTCTAATCATTGTTTCTGTTACTACGGAATAATGTCATGTTTATTTGGCAAACTTAAGACCACAACAATCTGATATTCAGTAAAAGAACAGAAACTATATTCACAGTATTTTCCCACATCTTATATGTTTTTTCCCACATCTTATATGTTATACTCCTGTCGTATTGTCAATTCAATCAATTCCGCGTATCTACATATGTGTAAAATTAGAGATATTGAAAACTGAATTCCAGTTTAATCTTGTACAAGATGAATGCCACCTGGTATATTCCAAACTTGAATAAATTCGTTTTCTACAAAGGTGGAAACCAAACTCTAATGATTACTGGTGAAACTGCTAATCTTACATAACGGTTAGTATTACTAAAGTAATTGCAAGTTCTAAATATAAAATTAGAAAAAATTCAAACAGTTAAACCCATTGTTGTATTTGAATATTTGAACGAAATGACATAGACTTCCATGAACACATTGCCTGAGGTTTAGAATCAGGTCAACCATTTGTGGCAGCTCTGTAGCAGCGCCTTTCCTGAAGAAACGAGAACTTTGTATCCCTTGACTTAATCCGAAAATATTCAGTGACTATTTTAGGACTCCTAAACTGATATTTAGAGAAAGGAGTTCTATCAAAACAAGCATTCTGAAAGTAATGCATTGCAATACATAGCCACTACCGGTTAATAATTCATTGTACTGGAACAAAATATTAACTTGATCTATAACTTGTCATGGTGTAAACTATAGAACAAATATCAAGTCAATATATTCAAGCATGACGAGAAAAAAAAAAAAATGTGGAAAACTGATTATTAAGTAAATTTTTATTAAGTCCAGGGACCATTACTCTGCACAAAATCACCAAACCGGAACAAAACTCGAAACTTGAGCAATTACTTGTCATGATAAAACTATATACCAATTATTAAAGCTATATCTTCAAGCATGACAACAACAAAAAATTGAGGAAAACTGATAATGTGTGTGAATTTATAGAATATTAAGTCCAAGGACCAAAACTCAGCACAAAAATCAGCAGACTGGAACAAAATATGAACTTGATATGTAACTTACCATGATAAAACTATGTACAAATTATCAAATCAATATCTTCAAGCAATAACAAAAAAAAAAAATAATTGCGGAAAACTGATTATTTGGGGGAATTTTCTTAGTCCAAGGACCATAACTTTGAACAAAATCATTAGGCTGGAATACAATTCGAACTTGATCTGTAACTTGTCATGATAAAACTATATACCAATTATCAAATCGATATCTTCAAGTAAGACGAACAAATATGCGGAAAACTGATTATTTGAGTGCATTTTCTCAGTCCAAGGACCATAACTTTGCACAGAATCATCATACTGGAACGCAATTCGAACTTGGTCTGTAACTTATCATGATAAAACTATATACAATTTATCAAATCAATATATTCAAGCATGACGAAAACATGTGCAGACAACTGATTATTTTAATGAATTCTCTTAGTCCAAGGACCATAGTTTGCACAAAATCATCAGACCGGAACACAATTCGAACCTGATCTGTAACTTGTCACGATAAAACTATATACCAATTATCAAATCAACGTCTTCAAGTATGACGAAAAAATGTGCGGAAAACTAATTATTTGTGTGTATTTGACCACAACTCTGCACAAAATCATCAGACCGGAACAACATTCATACTTGGTCAGTAACTTGTCATGATAAAACAATACACCCAATATCAAACCGATATCTTCAAGCACGAAAACAAAAATGTAGAAGACTGATTTGCCGGATTGACAGGTGGACAGACAGACAGACGAACATAGTGAGAACCTTAAGTCCCCTTAAACTCAATCGGTAGGGGACTTATAACAAAGCAATTAACCAGCGATAGGTCTAAACTTGTAAATAGTAAGCTATTTCGTTTAAGCAAAAAATAAGATAAGCATATCTAGGCCGCTCATCAATAACGTGTGTGGTTCCTTCGAAGCACTGGTCAGTCTTAGATAAAATTAAATGGAGTTCAATAATATATATATTTTTCTTGATATCTGGCGAGATGACAATATTATTTGTAATTTAGTTCATTTGTTAGAATAATTTTTTTTTTTTTTTTATTAGTATTAATCATTAGCGTAGAGATCGTTTGTACACTATTTTCGATTGCAAGTTACTTTTACAAACTTGATCACCAAAAGTTTTAATCTTTGAAAAGATTATCGTCTGCAAATCGTTGACATGAACTTACAATCTCAGAGAGTTAACGGTTTCCTTACATTTACTATATACCATTTCTAAGGTCAAGAAAAGTTCAAATCGTAATCGGCATCGCAGCTTGTAGATACATTACGTTAGGAATTTATTATCTCAAATTGTAACGTATCTAAATAGAAAGATTTTGTATTCGAAAGAGAAACATCGAAATGTGTGTTAAATAATGTGAACAGTTGTACAAGGACTATCAAGTATATATTGTAAACATTAAACGTAGATAACATAATATTCGTTTTAATGACAGCCAAATCGATTGAGGATATAATAATACTGCTATATTAACATAGTTGTTGAATGCCTAGTCCCTAACCGTTGAACTTTATATCTAGCTTAATTCCACTGCAAAAGTATCTCAGCAACAATATATTTATACTCAAGTTCAATTTCTTTATTTGTTATTTTTGTATGAGGCAAAACTGGTTTAATAACAAGTTTTCCCTGTTCATATGACACTTTTTGCTGATCATTATCAATTATAGAGTTGTTCCTAAGTAGAAAAAAGATGACATACTCGCCCGTTTGATTTTTTGATTTTATTTTAAGTACTGACTAACATCTTAATCAAGACTAGGAGAGTAACTAGTTGTTTGCGTGAGATTTGAATGATCTTTACCGATTGCATTACCTGGTCGATTTACTACATCAAAAGAACAACTATCATCCTGAAGTTGGGGGATCGTTAGATGCTGGTACTGAACCTGGTTAAAGTTGTGTTTCCTCTTGTCTAGATGCAGCTCCTAATGTTGCAGTGGCTTTCCATCATTTTGATGACCTTCTTGTATTCATCTTAGTGCCAAACAACTACAAGATTAAATTGAACAACCAAAACAGAATATTGCTTTGTACTATAAATAAAGAATTTGTCAATTAGCGAACTTTAAAAGTTCATTGACGCCTTTAACCAACCAGTTTAACATTCATCTGTCAGGAATGAAATATTTGTGTTTACGTGAAGTGATACCGTTGCACAAATGTCGGTCAGCTTCCGACAATAAATTATTCTGGGTTACACGAGCGAGGAGGCTGATTAAACAATCTGTACCGAATGACGATGCTGTTAAAAATAGCGCAAGTGAGGTGATATATGCTAATTTATATTATAAAATCGGTCAAAGTAATTATTATAAAACGGACACAGTGGTAATTTAACAGAATACTAGACGATATTTAAAACACATGTACTATATATAACTATCTATAATGATTATAATAATTAACATCTAGAATGATGATAATAACATCTAGAAATGATGATAAAAAACATTTATAATGATAGTAATAACCTGAGGTAGATAATAAGACAGCTTACAAATTGTTGCGATTGCATATATAATGATGCTTACAGTTAAGGTTATGGTGATGCATACATGAAGAGATAAAAAATAATTATGTTGAACATGCGTAACCTTCAATTAGCATTAAGCTGTGACCGCCGGAGTGAAATGTGCAGATCGGTGTCAAGCGTTGAATTGAAATGGAATAAAACGTGTATATCTCTATGTAACAGTACATAAAAAAAAAAATTAATAGCTCAATACTTATACATAAACACCGATCGCTACCTCCGGATAGTAAAAGTATTATAACATGTAAAAATAAGCAAAATAAGCAATAAATTGAAGTTAATTTGTTATAAAACACTGATATTCTATTAAATATCCCACAATTGTTGCGGGAGACTAACTCTAATTATACCACCTGAGTTCCAATTGTAGAAAAGTGGTACCAAAACCTGCACAATGTGGATCCTATATCTTTTTAATCACCAAAATAATTTTCTTTAAATCTTTAAATCACCAAATAATATTCCGTCTGTTTCTTTCAAATGTCGAAATGAAAAGATCGCGTGCGCAGTCATATTGCGCATTGACAAACATACATCTGATAGCCTACATTTTAATAATAGAGATGAAACAGCTAATAACACAAGTAATCTATGCTTACACTAATAACCGAATTTATGCTGAATCATAAATTCTATTAATAGAAACAAATGTTATCAATCTGAATCGAAATAGCTGTCTATCACAGCATGTATTCCAATGATGTATTAAAGATGAAGCGGCCGATACAGAAACAATAAGTGACCATAACAAATTAATACAAATCTAACAAATTTTAGAGGTTATGATAACGTCAAAAACGACGAAACTAGTATAATAACATATGCTCTATTTATTGATTCTACTGAATATTAGCACAAAAACTTAGATAAAAAAGAATATATTCATTATTTTTGATAACAAAATATAACCCATGTATTCGTAAAAAAAGTATCATAAAACATTAGCATTTATTGCAGTCTGACGAAGATTGTGGGAAAGTGTTTAATGTTGAACCAACAGTTATGTAGAGCAATCTCAAAAGTCTAGGGGACATGCTTACTAGATCAAGACTTAAAAACAAACAATTGACAGTTGGACCCCTGATGATGGCAGATCTGTCATGATATGTATTGATGAATCATTTAAATATTTATAATTTAACATGTACTAGTATATGAATAATTTTTATATTTGATCGTATTCAAGTCTAAGAGGACCAACCCAAGTTTTATAACTGCTGAAATACTAAAACAGTGTTGGGTCCTATCAGACGACATTGGATGCATGGTTACATCGTTTTATGATTATAATAAATGTACACAAAAATCTTTTCATTTTACAATCGGTGGAAATACTCGAATAGCCAATTAAATCATCGAGCCTGACTCTCACGAACATATACAGTTATTTTGATGTTGTTGCTTAAGCTAGATTCACACTGCCGATCAGATCAACTCGATGATCCCGATTGTCCAAATTTGCAAGACCAAACGTAACCAAATTCTCGATCGGGCCTGTTTACGACTTCTACCTGACCGCTATCCGACTGTACACGACTTGAACTCGACAATTCACAACTCCTCATATCCAACTATCGCGGTCATCACGTGACTTTTACAATTCAGTTGTATATCATTAATGGCCGATTGATTATCAATGAAAATGAACGGGCTACATAGATTAAACGATCATAACTTTTTTGTTACATTGTGTATTTTACCTTCCAACCCCGCGTTTTATAGTATTTTCATTTTTACAATTAAAAATGTTTTAAGTTTCAGTTCAGAAATATGATTTCTTGCTTCAAATTAAGTTTGAAAATGGAGGTGACATAACCACACAGCCTCCGTTGACTTCTTCGTTAAAACTCAATAAAATTGCAATGGGACCTTCTTATATGATCAATTTTCTCAACTTATTATTTGTTTATAATATCCTTCTAACCCCTAAAAAGATCGACAACACATTCATTAAAATGAAATCGAAACCCAAATTAGTTTAGGTAACAAACTTTTTGCTTCAAAATTTGATTGAAAAGTTTACATTTTGGCATTCGTAAACAATATTTTGAAAATGGCGGCCGATGTCGGAAGTAAACAAAGACACGAAATGTATATGTGAAATATTTATAAAAGTGTGTCTTATTGTTTTTAGAAATTTCTTATTTCACCTTTAATTTAATAAATTTATAAGAAACAGTCTCTCGCACTCAAAACAAAGATTTATATGCATCAACCATGCATTGTTTACATTGACCATGTTGACAGCGTAGGTCGACTTGTGAAAATATATATTGTAATATTTTTACGATGAAAATCAAAAAAAAAACTGTTAGATGCATGCGTTTTCAGTTTTTGTCTTACCTTAAAGCAGCATAGAATCAAATATTTTGTCTTTTTGATAAAGTAGATACATGCTTTTTGTTTTGATAAAATTTCGAAGTTACGTAAAAAAAATGGCGACCAACCAATTTTCAAACGTAGACGATGTTCGACACTAATTTTGCCCATGCAAATAACACAATTTAATTTCACTGTTTATATTGCAATTAAATATGACACGTTATTGTCACTCTAATAATACACAAGGACATAGCTTGATTAAGGAGATATAAAGTCATCAACGTGATCAAAGAAAACAAACACGGCCCTAATCACAATGTAAGATCATGTAAGTTTTGACAAGACTTATGTAGATTAGTATGGTCCGATTCTTATAGAAATAATTTTATGGTATTATTTTGTATTAATAAAAAAAAACCTCGAAACCCCGAGGTGAAATATCTACATTTTTCAATTTTCTAAATCATTCATCACACGGGTTACCAGAAAATTTTTCATAATCCTAATTAAACCAGTAACATGCAGAGTTATCGAACGTAATTATGACTGGTATAGTTGCATATGTTTTAAATGACTCCATCACGACTCCAACCCGACCATTAATTGTATACATATTCGATTATTCCGACCAGTTCACGATCGCTATACACGATCTTTACTCGACTAGCTAGACCAAATCAATTATACTCGATCTCAGCCCGATCTCGATCAGACCAGATAGACCTGAGTGTTACCCTTGTCTGTCCGTACAAACGTACGTCCCAACAAATAGTTTCCGTTCTCTAACTTAATTGTATACAATATGCTTATTACCATAAAAAAAAAACAGTTCAAGTGCGAATTTGGGTGGCGTCACTTTTACCGTTCTGGAGTAATGACCTTTTATAACGTTATATGCAAGCCGGGGCATTATATATGTCCCACGAACACATTCTCCATTTAGTTGGTTAAATTCAGTAGTTCACAGAATGTAAAGTAACACAATTAAAATATCTACATGGATATAAAGCAGTTGGGTTTGTGGGCAAGGTAGTAAGAGCTCAAGAGAGACAGGTTAATAGCTGTTACGGAGCTTGAAGAGATCGTAGAAGACGAACAAGAAGGCATAGACAGCAATCGGTGCCGAGAAATCTAGGTGAGGTAGAAGCTGACACGGCGAAAACACCTTGCATGTATTTGATAAAGCATATTGCAAAAAGTGGGGAAAGATGTCACGTATATATTTCCCAAAAATTTGGTCAAAAGTAAAATTTCAATGCCTTGAAGTGATACATTTTGAACCTTGTCTGAAACTGTATACGTATATCTATCAAGAGATCAAATAAAAATCATTTGTAAAATTGAGTCAAAAAGTTCTTATGAAAAAAGTGTTTGTAAACAATTGGCCGTACGGTGACTTATAGTTGTTAATTTCTGTGTCATTTGGTGTTTTGTGGAGAGTTGGCAATCATACCACATCTTCTTATTTTTATACTACAAAAATTTCTGGCCAAAATGAAAGATCTACTTCCGTTCCAGAGCACCTGAGATCATCCCAGTTTTTTGTTGGGTTTCGTGTTGCTAAGTTTTTAGTTTTCTATGTTATGTTATGTGGACTGCTGTTTGTCTCCTCGTCGGTTTTCCTTTGTTCGCCATGGCTGTGTCGGTTTGTTTTTAACCTTTGGGTTTGATTGTTACTTTGGTATCTTTCGCCTATCTTTTAAAATTGTAACCCTCCTTTCAAAAGTACAGAAAAGTACTGTACATGGAAGAATTTTTGCGGCGTTAATCTTTTGTACAATTAAAAATAAACAGGGACAATATATTTTTGCGGAAGTTATGAGAGTTAATCAGATCTGCACTCTTTTAGAGAATCATGTAACATACATGTGTATTCGTGTATGGCCGAGTAGAGATCGAAGAGTGGTCGAATGTGGTCACGTAGGGATCGGGCATTTGTCGAGTTGGTCTGGGATAAAAAAAAAAAGAAATAATAGAAGTCGCAGTGATCTGGAAGCCATCGGGCATTGGTCGAGTAAATCTATACCAAATATCAAACAGGTTGGCGTTGATCGGGAAATGATAGGATATTAGTCGAGCAAAGGTCGAGTTGATCGAGTACTTATCGGTAAAATATTTGTATTCCAAACTCGATCTTTACACAACCATTTCCAGATCAATTTGACCGCTACTCGACGAATTCCCGATCTCTTCTCGAGTGAATGAGGAATAAAAAATTAATGCAAAACAATTGTGGGATGATATAATTTTAGCCCCAAATATTTTGTCCATTAATTTGCATTAAGATTTTAGGGTAAATGTGCTATGAAGTATATTCGTAAAGGTTTTCACACTGTCAGAGGTTTTTTTTCAGTCGTTAGTGATTCGGCATCTGTCTCTTAAAGATTTAAATATTAGTTATGAATTGGCATACACAATTATACACGAAAAATTCGGGATATATATGGATTCTATAATTTAAACTTTATGTAAAGCTGTTTAACTCAACTTGGCCAATTAAGTTGAATTTGGTTTTGAAATGGTGATAAATGACAGCTAAACATTTTCTAGATGAAAATTTAATATCGGGGGGGGGGGGGGGGGGGGGGGGGGGGGGCAAGCGGGATCCAATAACAGCAAAACAGCAAATTGATTTGGCTTAAAACAGATAACAAGGAATTGAAAGGGTATAAAAACAGATAACAGTGAATTAAGAATTGTTTGAATCTAATATTTACGTATTGGGATACAGGGAATATTATCCCCATATACATGACATATGTAAAAATTCGTAAGCGTTCGGCGGAACCCAGTGTCTCGCCTACTTTTGCTGTTAGTCGCAGCTGGCTCAACGAAAATGGGGAAAAATTATGAAAAATTTAACCACAGAGTGAATGTAATGTTAACCGGCAGAAAAACTAAGTCCATTTATAAGTAAATTACGGATAAACAGGATTTTTTTTTCACAAAATTTTACTTCTGGATACTATCTTATGATTATAAACAAGCTTCTGTCCAAGTTATTAAAATATTTAAACTTTAACCACAGAGTGTCACTGTGAATGTAATGTTAACTGGCAGAAAAATATGTCATTTTATAAGTAAAATACGGATAAACAGGATTTATGTTTACAAAAATTTACTTCTGGATACTATCTTATGACCATAAACAAGCTTCCATCCAAGTTATCAAAATATTTAAAACTTTAACCACAGAGTAAAAGTAATGTTAACTGGCAGAAAAACTAAGTCATTTTATAAGTGAAATCGGATAAACAAGATTTTTTTTTACAAAATGTCCTTCTAGATACTATCTTATGATCATAAACAAGCTTCTGTCCAAATTTGGTAGAAATCCAGGATAGTTTAAGAAAGTTATTAAAATTTCAAAAACTTTAACCACAGAGCAAATATTTGTGGACGCCGCCGCCGGCGGAATATAGGATCGCTATGTCTCGCTTTTGCGACAAAAGTTGCAGGCTCGATAAAAATCAAATTCGAATAATTCTTAATATTACAAAAAGGAAAACAGGGATACCTGGTGAGGATAGGCCTAGGTCGATACGAACTTAACCGAAACACCTTTTATATAATAAAGAACACAGACTCAGTTCTGTGATTCTTTTTTAAGAATACGCACACTATTCAAATTACAAGCACGCCGTTTGAGTTTTTTTTAAATGTTCACCATCAAATGCTGAAAACAGTATTCCATAACATAAAATAATCATCATACATTGAGTTAAAGAAAATGAATTTATCACAAAGGATTATAATAAGATATACTGGAATAGTCCTGGACACGACTGATTTTAATATGTTTAAGTGATGGTCTGTGATGTGTACATTACTGGAATACTTCTCAGAATAAGAGACCACCATATTACCAGTTGTAAGACCCCAATGTACAATGATTTTCATTTTCTACCGAAGATTGGCTGTCAAAAAGCTAACATTCCAATTTTCAATAACAGTTAACAGCAAATACATTCTCACAGTAACAGATAACAAAAAAGATAATAGTCCTATAACAGCTAACAAGGAATATGACAATAACAGCTAACAACAAATACAATTTCAGAATAACAGATAACAAAGAATTAAATTGCCCCATAACAGAATAACAGTTAAACCCCTTGCCCCTCCCCTTTACATTTGAAAATAAACTTTTCAAACGTAGCTGTCTCTATTAATTAGTAAGCATTAATTTTGTACGATTTATCTATATATATCCTTATGCATAACAGAGATTTTTTTTATTTTTGGTTATTTGTTTGCAATACATTCTTATTTATGATGCACACTGTTTCCCAATGAAATTTTGTTTTGAAAGTAGAAATCTAATTTATAAAAAGGATGATGTGTGAAAATACGAGGAATTGTACCACTATTAATACAATTTCGCTGAGAAACTCATTCGTATTTTAATGGTCGCCAAAAAACACCGCTAGCAAAATCAAAAAAGGAAAATTAATGTAACTGGAACAGATTACGAAAAAAATCAGGCATAAAAGCCCCGTACGAGCAGACATTCAAACTCGGGTAGAAAATAGTTGTTTGGCATGGAATGAAGAAAAGAAAGTTTAATTTGGCTATTTGACCGAAAAAATTTCCCTGTGTTCCAAGTGTAAACAGTCTCTGAAATGTATTGGACTGTACAGAAGAAATCCTATATAGCTATGAAACTATTTTGCTAGCTTTGGATTCGTATATGCGCAGTCTAAACAGGACAGCAACATCGGAATGAGGAGAAAGTTAACAAAGGCTTGAAATACATGTGCACTTGGTTAGGACGAAATGAAATTAAATAATTCAGATCTAGTTTTTTCAAAATTATTTTCTCGAAATTTACAAACAAATAAATCATCAAAATAAATGCGTGGCTCCGCAATAAGAGATGATCTGCGTTCTGATGAAAGTAAATCCAGAAAAGCGCTTCGAACGCAAAACAAAATTAATTATTAAGAGATATTTTCATTAACCTATATTATTCAAACGAAAGAAACAAACTGAAAAAAAAACCCAGCGATATCTTAAAATCATTTAGAACTTATATTCATTCGCTTGGATATTAGGGGATGGGTGTGTTTTTGGTGTTTTGAGTTGGACATAACGTACAAGTATAGATTATGAAAATTGTTAACGCACCATTTCACAAAGTGGGGAGACACAACGACTGAAGGACGATTAACAAATTTGCCTTTTTTGGGAGAGGCATATTGTTCACATAGGCGTAAGGAAAAGCTCTAGGGTATTCGCAGTCTTATAAGGAGTTTTTATAACAAGTATACAAGTATGTATGTGAAAAAGGTGTTCAAAGTGTTGGTAATTTTGTGTGTGAATAAATGGATATGTGAGATATATAATGCAAGATTGGCGGGTATATTTTTTTAATGCAAATTTGTAGTTTTAGTTAACATTCGTTGGTTCCTTGAAATAGAAGGCTAATAGGTATATTTAGTATAGCAAGTATTAGATCTTTCAAATTATAACAGCACATGTTCACAACAATAGCCAGATTTTAATTATCACAGTAGCATATTTAGTACACATTTGTTAAAGTCTAAAATTCTTGAATTTCGGGAGAAAACTGAAACCATTATGAAATCAGGAGTTGTGGTATGATTGCCAATAAGACAAGTTCCACCAAAGACCAAATGATGTAGATGTTAGCTTGCTTACATTGCTACAAATTACCTTTCAACTATGAACTACTGCATATATTCAAAAAATTATTTTGTCACCAAATGCTTTATAAAATAGAACAACATCATATATACGCTAATATACATTTTGCTCCCACGAAAAAATGACAGTTTTTCGACCGTCCATCCATTACTTGGTATAAGGTTTATACGACTAATTTCTTAGGACTATACAGTTTTTAAAAGCTTTATTTTTTAAATTAGTTTCTTAATGTTACTGCATATACTTAAGGTGTGCATTTCGTCAGGATTATTTTTCTAAATGACAGGTTGTTGAATATGGCATTTTGATAATAAATAAAGGCACGCAGAGTACAGACTCCGGTTTACTCCTCCCGAATGTATAATTTCAAGCTGGAACTTTAATGTTGCGCAGAGTGTTTTACTTATAAAGAGGGTGCATATATAGATATTCTCAGGTTTATTTTTGGTCTAATTTTCCACGAATGACATGCAGAATGTTGAACTTTTTTTAAGAGAAATTTTGCATACAGTTTGGAAGGTTTGTCTGACTAACTACGCACACAGAATATATTATATTAATGCCTGTATCAATTCAGGAATATGACAGTTGTTTTCCATTCATTGTTGTGTTGGGCTTTTTATCCTGCCAGTCGATAAGCATGAAATGGGCTTTTCGTTTTGAATTTTTCCTTGGATTTGTTATTTTACATTTTCGAATGTGTATTTGATCAGGATATTTGTTTTCTGAATAATTTTCACACCAGAATGTTTAATATTTTTGACCGGTGCATACAATGTGTCCTAAAGACAAAACTGTTTCAAATTGTATTGTATCGTTCTGGGCATGAATGAAATATTTGCGAATGTACGTTAAGCAACAATCAATCAATCAGTTTAAATTGTACTTCAACATCTCTGTTTACTGAAACAAATTCTTGGAGCACTTTATTCATGCATGGATGCAGCGGTGGCATCACCATCGACAAGTATGGTAAAATAAATATGATATTTTTCATAATTTTAACTAGATATGAAAATTTAGATATTATATGAATAACTGTAATTTGAATTCACGTGAATTTCACGTGTACAAAGTTCTTGTGATTTATACATGAAGTTATCATAAAATTCACGTGGAAATCAGTTCACGTGAGTTTCACGTTTAAGCTCGTTTGAGGTGAAATTCGTGTGGATTTCACACGATAGTGAAATATCCCTGTGTAGGACGAAATAAATTAAATCAGTAGAAATTTATATTTAATAACTATAAAATTTACGAAAAATAACAGGCGAAATAAAACTAAAATAAACACCTGTCAGATCCCGACACATATTTTTTTTTCAAAACCTCAGCGGCTGAGTAAAGAATAACCTTTAATTTTTTTCTATATTCAATAACGTCACAGATACACATGTTTTCGGTCAAATTCTAAACGTATTGATTGATCAACTTTGAAGCAATTTATCTAAAAAAAACAAGGGATGGTGACATTAGTATTTTTATACATGCATGCAATTACATGTAGTATACAATCCAGGATATTATGTCAGTCTTATTTCTCCATATATAAGAAAATAGCCATGCATACATTGAAAAATCTAAATAGATACAGTGGAGATCACTTCTAACCTCTCATCAAATCTGTCAGGAGAACTGTTCTAGGACAGTATGTAGAACTGTCACCCTGACACCTTTTAGACAGTTCTAGCTAGAACAGTTCTGATCTAGAACTGATTTGGTCAGTTCTACCTAGAACTGATTTAGACAGTTCTACCTAGAACTAATCCTGACAGTTCTACCCTAGAACAGTTTTAGACAGTTCTACCTAGAACTGACTAAATCTTTGGTCAGTTCTACGACTAGAACAGTTCTACGGCTAGAACAGTTCTACGACTAGAATAGTTCTACGATTAGAACTGATTTGGTCAGTTCTACGGCTAGAATTGATTTAGTCAGTTCTATCCATAGACCAGTTTTAAGAACTATCTGTCTTAAATATAAATAAGTCAAAAAAATATAATATATATTAAAAAATTTTCATTTTGCGTGTGTCTTTATTTACGATAATAATAAAACTGAATGGTGACCAGTGAGATGCCCTAAGTGCAGTGGCGTCATTTAGAACTGTTCTACAATCATGACAGGTTTGGTCATTTCTACGGCTAGAACTGATTTGTTCAGTTCTGCTGACAGTTCGGGCGCATTGCATTTGCGCCAATTTTTTTTTTACAAAATCCTATCTTTCATTTGCGCCACAAGGTTATATTTCATTTGCGCCAAAAAATAAAAACTACTTTTGCGCCATTTTACAGGTAACTTTTAACGGAAAAGTTAAAAATATAAATCGTTTTATCGTGAATAAGTTTTTTTTAGGGTATTCCCCCTTGATATCTAAGTAAGTTCATGCTCATTTCTTATACATGAAAATGAGAGTCACTTAGATATAAAACTATAAATATAAAATAAGTCTGTTTTTTTTATTTTGACCACACATATAGTTTATCCAGTGTACATGAGTACATCCGGGCCGTTGCTTACAAGTCTTGTGTCAGAACGAACTTTTGGTCTTACTCCAGTGTATAGTGCTTCCTTTTGGGTTTGATGATCTCGTTAATTTATAACAGAATTGTATTATGAAATATCTGTTATCAAGAACGTATCCGTGTATATTGCTTTCATTATGGTTACGATGACTGATTTAGGAGAAATATATTTTATGATGCAATCAAAAATTGTGTCTTGAGGTTATTATGAAAAGTCTCCTTTAAATATAACTATATGTTTTACTAATTACCTGTATTAACCTGTATCATTGGCGCAAATGAAATGTTTTATTTTGGCGCAAATGAAATATGGTTTGTGGCGCAAATGAAAGATTATTTTAGCGCAAATGAAATGCCAATTGGCGCAAAAGTAAAGCTCCGGACAGTTCTATGGTTAGAACTGATTTGTTCAGTTCTGCTGACAGTTCTACGACTAGAACTGATTTGGACAGTTCCATCTAGAACAGTTTTAGACAGTTCTACCCTAGAACTGATCCTGACAGTTCTACCTAGAACTGATTCTGACAGTTCTACTTAGAACAGTTCTAGGGTAGAACTGTTCTAGGTAGAACTGTTCTAGGACAGTTTAGAACAGTTCTATAACAGATTATTCTGACAGTTCTAATGAGAGGTTAGAAGTGATCTCCACTGTGAGTCGAAAAAGGCTTTTTCCTTATTTTATCCATGTAAGTTCACGAAGGTTTAACATTGGCCGTAAGATTTTGATTGTTTTTTTTTTAATCAGTCCACAATACTACACAGATCACATAGAAATAGTCATGATATTACTTTTATTTAAGGAATGACTGTAATATTATTTCTGTCTATGAAGAAATAACATCAAAAAAGTGGTGCACACTGAATAATCCGCGTAGCGGTTTATTTTAAAGTGTGCACCACATTTTTTATGTTATTTCGCATAGACAGAAAAAATATTACAGTCATTTCTTATAATTTAATTCTAAATTTCATTTTAAACCGGAGTAAACCATGAAAAAACGTTGATGACGTCACGGTCACATGACAAAATTATGTCTATGAGCTGATAAACATAACAACGTCAGCCAATCAGAAGACGCGTTACATCCAAAATTAAATTATTACAAAATAACTTCAATTTGGCACATCATATTACATATGACGAAGTATTGACTCTTTAATTATTCTTTATTTGATTTGGTCAATAATTCTTAACATGTTTTTGCATAATTTACTTTGGCCACCATACAAATTCAGAAAGTTTTGTGTTTAGGGATTCAATATCATCATTGGCAACAATTGGTTACAGAACATTTTGAATCCTAGGTTGCAGCCAAGGATTTTCTCAAGCTTATAGGTCCGTAATTTTCCGAAATTCACAAAATCATCCTATTTTGACAAAATATATAAAATGTGCTGATTTTGAAGCAAAGAATGCACTCTCATGAAGAGATTTCTTTTACCAAGAAAGTAAATCTTTTTAAAACAGATCCATTTAAGATTTTGAAATTTTACGATAAAGCTGAAATTCAGGGCTATATTTGGCCTAAAGTGATCATTGCCCTATGCCACCAAAATTGAAGTTTTCCTATGAAAATTACAAGAAAACAAAAATGGTGACCCCCATTTTGTATTTCATATTCCAAAGTAACTCGGATCAAATTCAAAGTGTGCAAAATATTTTAGAAATAGGGAGATATGCCATTCGGTATCGTGTTACTTGTGCCATAAAATGTATTGTAAACTCCCGTGGCACATTCCATGCATCTATTTTATTGCCATCCAATGTTTTTTGGTTTATAATATATCTTAACCATTTCCAAAGAAACATTTTATTCTCATAATTCTGTGAGCATTCTTTTTAGACTTTTCTGCATGTATCATTAGAAACAATGGTATATGTCATTTAGACAGCAATCCAACGACACGAATAACTACTAGACTCTTATAGGTCACAGTATATGGTTTTAGTTTAATATCATCACATGAAGGATTCTGGGTTCATGTGATAGTAAAATGTGTTTTACCTAAACAAAAAACCGCTTCATAAAAAATCAAGTGATACATTTTCAAGAAAAAAGCTACCGGTATTCATAAATTTTCTGAAAAATGTATTCTAGTTTAACCCAACCACATTCTGTATCTGCCTCTCCCAAGTCAGGAGCTTGTAATTCAGTGGTTGTCTTTTGTTGCTGTTACATATTTGTTTTTCTTTCATTATTTTGTATATAAATTAGGTCGTCAGTTTTCTCGTTTGAACTTCTTTACATTTGTCATTTCGAGGCCTGTTCTAGCTGACTATGCGGTATGGGCTTTTCTCATTGTTGAAGGCCTTACGGTGACCTATTATACTAGTTGTTAATTTCTGTGTCATTTGGTATCTTGTGGAAGCGTTAAAGATGCTTAATAAGCCAAAAACAACCAGTGCATAATATTTTTTTCAATGTTTTATAAAGAGAATGAACACAAAAAAAAAACAATAAATCACGAATCGATCTAGAAATTATGATATTTAGGAATGAAGAGGTAGAAATTGTAAATTCCATCACCAGGAAAGCGTCTACCGCGTTGTTTTGTCGGCGTAAATATAAAAAAAGGAGGTGAGGGCGGGAGAAGATGGGAATCTGAGAGGTAAATTAATCCATTCTTTGGTGATTAATTCACGCAAAGCAATACGTTTTGTCATAAATAAAATAAAGATTGCTGACGTGCAATATAGTGCTATGTGCTATGATATTGCCACGTGCTCAACGCTCGAAACAAGTGGGCGTTCGTCAAACAATTCTTTAAGTTGGGTGGGAATAATTGACCAACATGGGAGGAGTCAGCAATTCAAATTACTGTTGAAACAGGTTAAGCGATAAACTTCCTCCATCAATCACTAACTTATTTCTAATAATTAGTTGTTTTGTTCATAAACGATAAATTAGAAGTGACTCACAATAAAAAATAGCGGTTAACCGATAAATTAATAGCGGTTAACCGATAAATTAATAGCAATTAACCGATAAAAATAGCGGTTAACCGATAAAAAAGGCGGTTAACCGATAAAATTAGCGGTTAACCGACAAATATATAGCGGTTAATCGATAAAAATAGCGATTAACCGACATTCAATAGCGGTTAACCGATAAAAATAGCGGTTAACCGATATATAAATAGCGGTTAACCGATAAAAATACCTTTTGAACCAAATGGTACACCATAGCAGGACGATATTATTGAAGATTCTTACTGAAATGAACAATGGATGATGATCTAACATTTGTCTTAAAATTTAATTGTCGCCTTTAACTCGTTTTGAAATTTCTTTCACGAGTCCAATGGTTACTTTAAGTTGTGTAGCACTCTACACTCAAATCGCACAGTATGCATTTTGGGAGAGAACGTCTTCTACGGAAAACTCTTGTCTTGTCTTGATTTTATGCAGAACATGTAGTGTCATTGGATTCCATCATATATGTTTTCATATAATTAGTCACAGAATTTTATTTTTATCAAAAGTCTGATCAAATCTATCAGTCCTCATTTGTTCCATGTATGCCTTTTGATACAAAGATACACAATTTTCAATATAATCGTGGACTGTATTGTCTTTTGCCGTGTTCATACAGCCATCATCATGACTATACTTTATACTAAACAAGAAGATCAAAGAAGCCAGATAATTTAATTTTATATTCAGATTTATTGATGATATTCTTTCCATTAACAGTCAAACTTTTCTGATTGGGTTCCATTAATATATCCTCCAGATCTAGAATCCTCCGCCTCATTTTTAGACTTATATCTCGAATTTGACATAAGCGGTCATCTCAGTACCAGAATCTATGAAAAAAGAGACGATTACAATTTTAAAATTATTAATTTCCCCCACCTTAGTAGCAATATACCAACTTCACCTGCATATGGGATATACATTTCCAAACTCAATCGGTATTCAAGAGCTTGCAGCTACTACTTATACTCTACAAAATGTCACCAGTGTCGGAGTAGAAAGCTGATGAACCAGGGTTATGTCAAAGAACGTCTCGTCCTTTTTTTTTTAAAGTTCATCGGAAGATACCAAGACCTTGTTGATAAATATTCCGTATCAACTTCACAAATAATACATGATGGTCTTGATGTATAGATTCTAGGTACTGAAGTTGTTTATCATCTTAGTACCGTGTTTTAATGTTCTTTTATTTGTCTTTGTAAATTAGCAACCTTTACTGTTTGGTCCATTTTTAGTAATATCCTTTTGGCGTGGCTCGGTACTTATACATCCCGCCATTGCGTTATTGTGCTATGGTCATTTTTGTATCTGCTTTGTCTATATGCCGTTTTGTTTTTCTTTGTTGACATATTAGTTTGTTTTTTTATAGTGATTAAGATTATAACACAATATTGACTGATGTACCCCAATTTTTGAAATTTATACCTATTATGTCTGTTTGTTTTGTTCACACATTGTTGTCAATATAATGGAATTTTAAGCGACTGTCATACAAGTGAGAGGTTTAGCTAGCTATAAAACCAGGTATAATCCACCATTTTCTACATAAGGAAATGTCTGTACCAAGTCAGCAATATGACAGTTGTTTTCCATTCGTTTGATGTTTTAGATCTTTTGATTTTGCCAATTGTTAAAGAACTTTCCTCTTTGAATTTTCCTTGGAGTTCGGTATTTTTTGTTGTTTTACTTTATACATAGAATATATTAAATAATGCATGATGGTCTTAAAATGTATATCCTAAGTAATGAAATTAGTTATCATCTAAATGACGTGTTATATTGTCCTTTTTATTGGCGTTGTATATATTTAACCTTTACTGTTTAGTCCATTTATGCTAATATCCTTTTGGCGTGGCTCGGTATTTATACATCCCGCCATTGTGTTATTGTACTTTGGTCATTACTGTATTCTTGTCTTTCATTTTTGCTTATGTGCTTTGTCTAAAGAGTGTCTATATGCAATTTTGGTTTTCTTTGTTGACATGGTTGTTTTGGTTTTTATAGTGATTAAGATTGTAACACAATGTTGACTGCTGTACCCCAATTTTTGATATTTTTGCTTATTATGTCTGTTTGTTTTGCTCCGACATTGTTGTCATTATAATGGAATTCTATTCGATTTTCATACAAGTGAGAGGTTTAGCTAGCTATAAAACCAGGTTTAATCCATCATTTTGTACATAAGGAAATGCTTGTACCAAGTCAGGAATATGACAGTTGTTTTCCATTTGTTTGATCTGTTCAGGCTTTTGATTTTGCCATTTGATAAGGGACTTTCTGTTTTGAATTTTCGTTGGAGTTCGGTATTTTTGTTATTTCACTTTATACTAATATATTTTTGAATCCGTTTAAAAGCCAATTAAAACGCTTGCCTTTTTCAAAAGCAATGCCCTGATTCTCTGAAGCAAGGTTATTTGATTTTTTCCTAACATATAGAAAGATAACAGGAATCATAAAGTAAAAACAACAGACCACACTAACTTTTGCGGGAGAAAAAAAGAGTCAAACAAGATACAAAAAGAGGTCAAGATAGCCTGACATGGTATAGGAACAAAATGTTATCAGTTTAACCAGTTTTACTTTCGCACTAATATGTAGGAAAGTAATTCACACATTGTCAATTAAATAAACTCTGCACAATGCAGGTACCGACAGGATGACTACTCAATTGAACACATATGCTGGTTTGATTCTACCGCAGAGGAAACAATACTACCATCAAGGTAGCAGCTTTAGGTGATGAAAATGTCACAAATCTTAGTTTTACTATCCGAAGTTTTTCTATTAATGAAGATTCATAAACATATAATGAAAAGTATGAGTCACCGTGCTACTTTTCAAGCTAATTACTTAATTTTGCTTAGATTATTAAAAACAAAACATTTTTGAAAATAAAAAAAAGATCTATGAAATTAAATATGAGAAGATATGTTTTATAATATGCTTTAAGAAAATAAAAATGAAAAATGATGTCACCTAACTTGTTTTCTTGCTACAAGTATAAAATAAAAATTTCATTAACATTCTTTTATAAAAATTTTACTTTTAGAGCTATATATATCCTTAAATGAAAAATTGATTCTAACAAAAGCAAATATTCGTTAAAACAGTATCTAGTGTAAATAATGCAATAAATCACTTGTTTTTCTTTATTCAAATAAACAGTCTCCATATTAATTGCCAAAATTGTTTCAAAATTTGCAAATTTAAGCAAAGAACTAGACCGATTGTGTACTGCTATTTACAATTCAAGATGGTGGTATACACTTAATCTACCCTAAAGCCCATATCATGTCTACACACGTCAAGGTAGAATGATTTTTATACTTGTATGTTCATTCAAATTGATTATCAAACCTTTTTTATCAGCTTATTTATGAGTAGTGAATAGGGTAAACAAATCATAAACATCCAAAGAGCAAGATACACAACCAAAGGAGAAATGATTGCCAATGAAACTGATATATATTTAGACCTAATGAAGAAACCTTCAACAATGAGCAAATTGTATGCAGTGTTAGACTAGTTTTATTATATATTACGAATGCTATGCGCTGTAGTGCACGTGTATGGAATTCATGGCAGGTTTTCAGTCCAATTTTGTCTCAGTTAGGTATATTGTTGGGATATAATATTGTTTTTTGGTTATAAGATTACTGAGTGTTTTATAACTTTGATAACGGAAGTATTGACATCAAATCGAATCAGGTGACTTGAAGGACATTCGGAAATTATTTTCTCTTCTAAACAATTTCCATGACAATCTGAACTTATAATTAAAAGAAAGGACATTAAACTACCCGTGTAAGTTTCAACCAAACTCATATTTGTGTTATTGTCGACACACAAAAACAGGTCTGTGCATTTTGAAGTAAAGGTAATGCCTCCAACACCGGTCCTCTGTCTTACTGTCTATCTCCTTCTGGGACATGTACTACTTTTTCTACACCTCATTGATAAATCGGATGGTCATTCTGCTGACCAACTTTTAAGTTTTGTGTGCTTCCTGTCTATCGGACAATTATCTTAAAAATTATCTTTTCGATACCCAAATCCATCATGTTGTTCCTACATGTGGCTTTTGAGAATTAAAGACTGATTAAGATATGAATAGTAGATTCTTTCAGAAATGCATACAATACCTGAAATTATAGAAGGATAATTTCTGTCAAATAATATGTTCATACTTTTTTCTTTTGTTCGAAAGATTTGATCACGTTATGTATCATTTATCCATTTCGTCTCTTCAGTGGTATGACTCGAGTGCCTCTGATGATTTAAGTGTAGGCGAAACATGCGTCCTAAATCAGACTGCTGAGATTTTTGATATGTTAATTCAAAATCTTACCCATTTGTAGCTTCATCATCTTGAAGCAAACAGGGTATTTTTCTGGATAATCGTGCATATTGGTTCCCACATGATAACTTCTTTTTATACTATCGCTTGATAATATTCAATAGACATCTTTACTCGTGAGTTAAGTTTTCATGTGTAAATATTAGTGTTATTTAGTTTTTAATGAACTCAACCCGCATATACATCTATATATTTCTGAAACTGACAATATCACAACGATTGTTACATGCAAAATCAATTCCACATGAATTTATTTAGATAGTGAAGATTATCATTTCAACCATTACTTACACGATTAATTATGTCAGAATAACTAAATATATGACGCACAATAATCATGAATAACATTTACGGTACCAATTTTACCGCACCAGACGTGCATTTCGACAATTAATGTCTCTGCAGTCGTGCCCGAGGTCAAAATAATTGACGAATGTTCGTCGTACGTTCAGTGCTGGGATTTCTAGATTACGTCTTCCTTTTCAAGTCTTTTCGTTGAGAAGTTTGCATTGGTCTTGATTATAGCACCTTGATAGCGTAATTTCTTTTTTAAAGTATATTGTACAACAATGTGGTGTTCATCTATATATATATGCATGTTGTCAACAAGCAAATGACAATCACGACGGAATGGTAATGTCTCCCCTGGAAATATGAACTGCATCGATCTGTGTAAGTTATCGCGTCATTGTTGTGACCTATGCAACCAGATTTCAGATGAATGATTTTCCTTTAAGTAAGTATCATCACCTGAGTGTAATTGCAGTTTATTTGATGATTTTCACTATACAACAAAGCCTGGTTTTCTGTATTTTCTATAGGAGGTGCAATAAATAAAGGCAACAGTAGTATACCGGTGTTCAAAAGTCGTAAATCGATTGAGGGAAAACAAATCCAGGTTACAAACTAAAACCGAGGGAAACACATCAACTATAAGAGGAAAACAAAGGAACAACAGGAACAATGAAGTGCAACAAAATCAAACGCCAACATACATAGAAACGAACCATTTGATAACAACTGCCATATTCCTTATTTGGTACAGGATATTTTAAGAAAATGGGTTGAACCTGGTTTAATGGCTAGCCAAACCTCCCGCTTTATGACAATGTTAAAAAATATCGCTAAAATGACAACACTACGTGACAGAAATACAACACAAACATACGCAAGAAAATGCGTCACAGAGAAACGCACAAACAAATAATATAATAGTCGATACAACATGCAAACCGCAGAACAACGACGAACATATTCAATCAACGACAAACACCACAGGATATCACAAACAATGACGCGCTTACGTAACTAATATGCAATCTCGAACTTTATACAATTATTTTCACAATACTCGTCCAAACAACTTTCATGACAATTATGGTATTGAAAGGCAATTTTATAATTATTTGGACTACAAACGATAAGACATAACACATTATCCAACCGAAACCATCAAACATAAAAAAAAAAAAAAAAATATAAGGAAACGCTCTTCGGACGCAACATATTTATAGAGTGCTTTTATTTTCATTTGATAAGGATAAGTAATTTGATCAGATATTTACTGGGTTTGAAAGATCATCTCATGAAAGAATTGACTGATTAATTGGTGTTTAATGCCGCTTTCAGCACTTTTGTGATATTTCGTGGCGGTCAGTTTGTATTGGTGGAGGAAGGCGGAGTGTCCGGAGACAACCACCGACCTTCGGCAGGATACTGACGATCCTAGACAATTGAAATTGTAGTCGAGCGCACCTGCAACTTGCTGGATTCTAACTTACAACCTCAGTGTTAAAAGGCTAGTGAGAAAGTAGCTGGACTACTTAAACTACTCGGCCACCGAACACCGAAGCCCCGACATAGAAGGATATATAATGCCAAAAACATTTCGGGTGAATTCCATTGAGACTATTATCTATTAAAATCAGAAATGTTATCTAAAACTACAGGTCACGGTACGGGTTAAACCATGTGCAAAATCCAGATCGCATAGTAAGCTATAGCAAGACAAGGGAAAACGAACAGTCTGATTTAAGTTTTTAGCATTGAAAGAAAGTCCATTATTACTTATGGTAACCAACGACGATCAATACACCTCAAGCTCGAGGCCTTTAATGGGTAAAAAAATTGTCACAGGGTTAACGAGTTTGTAAGTGCTCAATAATCCCCCCATTATTGAATAGTGATGTAACAGAACAACTATGAAATCAGTTGCCATTAATTGTCTGCTCATATCGATAGTGATCACAAAACAACTATATAATGTCAAAAACAAAACATTAGCCTGTGCCTTTTCATTTTCTTCTTTTTTGCTCAACCTTTGGGGAAGCCAAAATACTTTATGTGGACATCATCACATATATTTATTTATGCTCCGTTACATTTGATATCTTTAAGAGAATACTATAATAACAAAGTGGCATTTTTTGTGACAAAAAAGTAGCGATGACTTACAGATTGGTGGACGTCATATGTCGAAAGGAAGTATGACCGTTTCCTCGTGGTTATCTTTACACAGAATATTTGAAATATATTGTAGGTTTATAGTTTCATTGTAAAATATATGATAAAACATTAGCAGACAACCAGTTGGAGTCATTTTCAGGGAATATAATTTTCATATCTTCCTTTTGTTCAATAACTATATTTATCGTTCTTCCTTTCGCCTATATCACCCTGCTGAGTCTCTCCGTAATTTTCGTATCACGTATCGGTTTTGAGACATGAGCAGACATCATCAGATAATCGGCGACGTCACCATATCTGAGGAGAAGTTATCAAAGAGAGGCGAAAGATACCAAAGGGACATTCAAACTCATAAGTCGAAAATGAACTGACAACGCCATGGCTTAAAAGAAAAAACCAACAGACAAACAACAATAAACAAAACACAACATAGAAAAACTGAGCAAGACAAACGCCACCAAAAACTGGGGGTGACGTCACAATGTTTGAGGAGACGTTATCATGCTTACTTTCGTCAAGCGTAAAATTTTCTCAGGGAGTGGGAAAAGACGCGTAATAGAACGATAAAAAGATTATCTGGTTTTCTAATTGAAGAAAAAGGTTCACATTGTGACTCGCGGCTGACATTTTACGATATTCAATGTGTAGAAACCCTAATAATGTATAAATACTAGACCGAACTTTTGTACATGTTTGAATACCTTGTTTTTCAGTTTTCTAATGTATAATTTCATATCATATTTACTTAAATTAAACGTATAATCAAAATACCAAAGTGTTAGATATCAGACAAAAAGTTGAAACTTGTAGAATCTCAATGAGTTTTCAAATAACAAGTTTACAAAACATTGAAAACAAGTATTTTTGCATGCACATGTTTTACCATACATGCCAAAGAATTGATTGATTAATTCCTCTGATTAATGAATAAGACATTGCTAGTGAAATCACTTGATGTTTGTCACTGATATTTTTATGATGAATATGTGCTGATAACACATTAACATCTCTGTAATATCCTATTTAGCACTCATTCAAAAAAAAAAACCAAAAACATCTATTACAATAATTGTTACACATCTCATTTATAATGTTTGTTCAGTTTTTTTTTTCTTTATATATTGTATCAAGGTAAAAATTTGTATTGTTGACATTGTTGAAGGAAAAACATTATACTATTTATAGATAACAAGAGCTGGCTTAATGCTGTCTTCTCGGCTTGTAATGAATTCAGCTGACCATGTAACTTTTAATGAATAAAACTATCCCAAAAAGAATTTGTTTCACTGTATAAATCTTGAATATATAATGAATGCTTCACATTAAATACCTGAATATCTCAATTGCAAAATAAAGGTTAAAGATATGATAAAAGACAATGTGGAGTGTACCGTCATGAGACAGCAACCCAACAAGACATCCAACTAGGTGAAAACATTATATTCTCCAAACAGAAAAACAAATATTAAGAAGTGACAAATAATTACCGCAAACACATGAACATGTGACAAGTTTAACAAATATCATAAAATCTCTAAACGCTCTATTTTAGTGTTAATTAGTGGATACAAAAAAACGTAACGAAAACAGTACTCAATAAAAAGCTGCACAAGGGAACAAAATTATCTATGATGACTTTTTTTTTAAATGTAATTACATTATAATCGATAGCAAAAACACAAACTATAAATATAATTTTAAGGAAAGCACTTTTTTACTGAAAGCAAGCTTAAGTTTTGCTGATATGATGAAATCATACCTCACTTTGATACTGGTGGCTATACTTCAGAGTATATTTCATAAAGTTGTTCAAAATATCACTATCTTTGTCAATGTGAAATAAAAAGGATATGGGTTATGTGACAAATAATCATCAAAATTGTCATATCCCAAGTAAAAACTAAATATTATTACATCTTGCAGTGATATATATGATTGAGTGCGTTACAAGTTTCATCAACACAACCTTTTAAGAATAACTGTACAATAAAATAGTATTTATCATAAACGTTGGCTCCCTTTTTAGTCATTAACAAATATTGATAATTCTCTCATCTGATTTAAGAAGAACATGAAATAACTGTTGGTAACGTTGCAGTAGTTGAAAACAACAAAATTTGGATGGAAAAGTTTCAAAGATGATTCTTGTTAGAACTGCAACTTTGGCTGTGCTTACTACTGTGGAGATCAAGGGACACACATGTTTTATATCCTTTTGAAATATGCCAAATAAGAATAAATTTAAAGCTAAAATAACATTAAACGGTCCAAATTGTACTACACCAGATAAATTTGTCGAAAAACATTTTTCTTTAAAAGTTAGTCGAAAGACACCAAAGGGACATTCAAACTCATAAGTCATAAATAATATGATAACGCCACGGCAAAAAAGAAAATAGACTAATGGACAAACAACAGCACACAAAATACAAATTAGAAAACTGAAGACTGATCAACACGAACCCAGCCAAATCCTGGGGGGATCTCAGGTGCTCCTGTAGGGTATGCAGATATTGCTCCACATGTTGCACCCGTCGTGTTGCTCGTATAAGTACAACACCGGTGATCAGTCTAATTTGGTAGGTCACATTCGGGCGGGAAAAAAGAGGACGGAATTGTGTTTACGACGAATGGAACATTTCCGTAGTCATATGTGAAACAGATATTTCCTAACGGTCAATCAACTTGTGATGGCGTTCGTAAACTTTTCGAAGTGATGACTTCAACTTCACCTCTTGGTTTCTTGCTTCCTTGTGAGCACAACCCTCTATCAAGAAAACCGTGATAGGAAACGCAAACCCTGGAATACCGTATCAACTGGAAGATATAATATGCAGGCGGTGCTGGAATGTTGCTACATAGAAATTGGGAAGCTGAACTCTTTTGTCTTAGGTTTGTTTTTCAACCGATCCTTATTGTCAATCTTAAGATGTAAGTCAAGATATGAGGCATACTTAACTGTATATGTTGTATCCTTTATTTCATGTTCAATGGGGTAGATGCGTTCAACATATTCACTTTGAATTATTTAGTGTGAGTACGTCATCTATATAGCGGAATTTAAAGGTAAAGGACAATGTAAGGTTCTGTTCATTCTTCCTATCTAAATGTGCCAGTACTAAGTCAGGAATCCCGTCAGTCGTTTTCTTTATTTATATATGAGTGTGATTTGTTTAAGAATTTTATGTTCAATGCAGATTTTTGTCTTTGTCATTTATTCAAAACTTTTCCAAAATAGAGACAATAAATGGTAACCAAACATGCCTCATGCAAAAGGTTATATACTTACATGTAAGTGCCTTTTCAGGTTAATATGTTGTTGCTGACTTATTGGCTTATACCAAAGATCTTTGGTTATCCATACAATATCTTTGATGTAAGAAATTAAATGCCACCGGAGGGCCTTCAACAAAGAGCAAAACTCATACCGTATGTAGATATAAGAATATGTGGTATGAGTGCCAATGAGACAACTCTCTATCCAAGTCACAATTTGTAAAAGTAAACCATTATAGGTCAAAGTACGGTCTTCAACACGGAGCCTTGGCTCACACCAAACAGCAAGCTATAAAGGGCCCCCAAAATAATTAGTGTAAAACCATTCAAACGGGAAAACCAACGGTCTAATCTATATAAAAAACGAGAAACGAGAAACACATATGAACCACATCAACAAACGACAACTACTGAACATCCGATTCCTGACTTAGGACAGGTGCAAACAAATGCAGCGGGTTTAAACGTTTTAAATAGGTACCAACCTTCACCCTTATCTAAAATAATAGTGTAAGATCACAACATAGAAAGACACACTATAAAATATCAATTGAAATGGCTTAACTCAATCAAAAGACATATTAACACAAGTGAATATACACTGAACGAATAAATTCGATCTATGATACAATGTAAATACAAAATCAATAAAATGAAATAAGGGGTGAATAAATAAAGGCAACTGTAGTATACCACTGTGAGATGTTAAACAATTTCAAAATACAACAATAACCTTGAACAAAAAGCCGCCAAATACAATAATATACACATCTAAATGTAAATAATTTTGATATAAGGTATACAGTTTAAATGGAGAACGGAAATAATTTTTACAAAATAAATAATTTTGTTATTCATAGTACGAAGAAGTGAAAATTTATAGTCATACCAAACACTTATCAAAGCTGGTATATGGACGAAATATTACCCTGAATAAGTAAACATTAAATAACAAAAAAGCATTACAAATAGTATCAACAGGTCAATTTAACAAGAAAGTACGATTTGAGAGTACTCGCAGTTACTGACAGCTAATTAAAAGCCAAAAACAATTAATAATAAAAAATCATGCATCAGAGACTAAAATCAACTAAAACACATTCCAGGGATTTAGTATTTTAACGTCATGGACAGTCAAAGAAGACATGACTTGTGCAATGCCAAAAATAAATGTATCTACAGGCAGTAGGATAGTTAGGAGTTAACCTCTTTATAGAAAAAAATGAACGTAGATATGTCTTTACACATCCCGTTTGAAAAGAATACAAATTCAGTTATGTTTTAATTTGCTGCTGACAAAATCGATATTTGTGCCAATGTAAACTATATTCAAAGATCTAATTACAACATTGGTAAGATAACTTTTACTAATAAGTTTGTTTAAAGGTTCGATGAGTTTACACGGATCACATAGTAATTTCCGCGCTTTTAGTACAATATTACTGTAAAATTTAGGATGTGAAATACCGTTTTTAATAAGTTTTCTACAGATACAGCCAAATTTACTAATCAAATCTTTGTATCTATGAAAGAATTTAGTAAAAGGTTTAAGTAATTTATGGTAACAAAATCCCTGACTAATAATTTACCGGTCATGCATTGATTACGTTCGTTAAAATCTATGACATCACTACACACACGGGCATAACGAACGAGCTGGGATATATAAACACCGTATGATGGTGCCAAAAGAACATCGCCGTCTAAAAAAGGAAAATTAACAATAGGGAATGAAAAATCGTCTCTTTTGTCGTAGATTTTAGTATGGAGTTTCCCTTTAGAAATTGAAATGTGTAAATTTAGAAAAGGACAACTACTGCTTTTTGAGTTAGATTTAGTGAAAGAAAGTTCCTTTGGGTAAATTTCGGTAGTATATTTAGAGAACTCTGGATTATTTAACGAAAAAATATCATCAAGATAACGGTAGGTATTGTTGAATGTATCAACCAAATGTAACAATGGCGTGTCTTTACTGAGTTTGGTCATAAACTGAGATTCATAGCAATACAGGAATAAATCTGCTATTAAAGGGGCGCAGTTAGTGCCCATAGGAATACCTACTACTTGTCGATACACGTTATCGCCGAAACGTACATATATGTTGTCCAGGAGAAAATTTAAAGCTTCAATCATGTCTTCACATTTCCAGTAAGTGTATCTAGCATACTTTCCTTTTTCGTTACAGAAAAGGCTTTAAACGAGTTACAGCAAATAAATTTGCAATGAGATTTAAAAGGACCATCAAAAGCATGTATTTTATCTAAAACATCTAAATAATTTTTAACACTCCAAAAAAAATCAATACCAATATTTTCATAAGCTTCATTACAAAAGTTAATAACAAGTTCTTTGATAGTAGTATGGGAGGTAGTTAGAAGCACTGATAGATTAGAAGTAGAACACTAATTAGATGCGGAGATGACACGGAATTTAAATGTTTTTTTGTGCAATTAAGGTAACCAGTACATAGTTGGGACTTTCAAATGTTCGGAAGAGGCTTTAAGCTGGGTAGTCAGGGTCGGATCTAGGATTTAAGGTTAGGGGAGGGCACAAACTTAATTTTTTACCGAGCGGAACGAGTCGAATAATTTTTTGAGGTAAAATTATCGAAATATTCTTTATTAAGCTAAGGACAACCCATGCTTTGCAAATTTTAGGGGGCGCACGCCCCCGCCTGAATCCGCTCCTGGTAGTGGCAGTGATATGCTTGTTTACAATTTGACTCTCTGTGGAGCGTACGGACTTGAATGTAGAAGGATTGATAATTTCGTTTTGGAGAACTTCCGTGTAGTATATGTGTCACACCACCACTACATTATTGGCTGATTTGTCTGCCGGTATGAACACAAACCGCTTTGCGAGTACTTGGAGTTTATTTTTTATTCTAGAAATAGGAATATCATGAACCCTATTATAAATTTCAGAATTGTTTTCAATATGAAATATACGAATATCAACAGTATTCATAATTTTATTCAAATAACTGTCTAGAGATTTTTTATCAGATTTTTCACGTTTACACATAGTCAGTTTTAAAATTCACAAAATGTAAAACGTGAATCAATTCTAAAGAAAAAACTAACGGCCTAATTAATAGCAAAACACATTAGGAAAAACGAATATGAGAGACATAAACCAACAAAAACCACTGTATTACAGGCTCCTGACTTGGGAAAACCAATAAAGGAAAAACAAATATGACAGATATGAACCATCACCAGCCACTAAAATTAAAGCCGCCTGACGCTGGCCAGCCACAAGCAGAATATGGAAGGGTTAAACATGTTTGAGAGTGCTCAAACAACCCCTTATTCTCGAACAGTTGTGTAACAACAAAACAAAGGAACTATAAAATCAGTTGGAAATGGCTTGACTCATTTGATTGGCACGAAACATAAGTAACAACTAAATAAAGAGAAAAGACTCAATATACAAAAGTAATCCATTTAATGAAAGCTTGTTCAAAGCAGGCAATTAGTAATAAATCATATTATGCAATACCTGTTTATATTTAGTTGATTCATTGTGTTTATTTTTATGATTCAATTTTTCTTTAATGTTACAAAAAGTACAAAGAAATGCTTCTGGGGATTTTGAAATGATGCATTACTAGCATAAAAAGTTGGTTTTTAGCCGATTTGTCTACAACAAAATTTACAAAACTACAATATCCATCAGTCTTTGACTTTCAAGCATTTATCTTTAGGCAAAAAGTATACTGTTTTTCTTAGAAAAAACAAATCGCCTTATCGATTTGTCGATTTGTGCAGATTTTAAGCAAAAATGTTCAGATTGTGGTAAAAGCATGAATTTTTGCATAATAGTAGTATAGGTCATGGACAACATTTTCAGCTATATTTTGAGCTCTGAAAATTTGTTTCGACAGGATTTGTGCCATCTTGCCTTGTGGTTCAGGAGTGTTTGTGCAATTCCATGGCCTTCATTTTACTGTTCCAATTTGAGTGATGAAGGAAACCAATTCAATGCACAACATCTTTGTATGATAGCAACAAAGGACTGATAACCAGCTCCAATGTCAATGTCTGATCTTTTGTTATCTCCTGGGCATAGTAAATCATCACGCGTTCTCTCGTGGCATATCACACATTTCATGCCAGTCTATATGTTCACTACTAGGTTTATGAGCTCCAATGTTTTCAATATCTACAATTTTGATCCTTTTCGACATAGTGTGGTCATATATCTACATGTAATTTTCTGTTGTAAAAAGTTATTTAGACAAATTTGTAAGTACAAGAAATAATGTGTTAGATACCTTCATTTCGTTGACATATGCATGGTTTATTTGACCACATGGTGAATATTAAATACATATAGCAATAGTCCTATAAGAATGATTTGATTAGCTAGTTTTAGACGTATCAAATCATTAGTTTAAATGCAAATGACAAAAATAAAAAAAAAAAAATAGCAAATAATGATATATTTGAAATTTTTGTTTTCAAAATGGCCACCATTCAAAATGGCTTCCAGTTATTCAATACCTAGTGTCCTCAAATTATAGTCCTTAATATAAGTGATAAATATACCAAGTTTTATAGCAATTGGTAAAGCCGTTTATTTTTTCATAATTTTTTTTCTGATTTTATTATTAATTTTCTGGTGGCCATTTTAAAATGAACACCCAGAGCAGCCATTTTGATTTTCAGAAATGGGTCCATAGCTATAAATGTTAACTATGACCTAAGCTAAAACTCTGCAAAGTTTGGTGCTTTTACCACCATCTGAACAGTTGTTTCACAAATCGACTGAACTATATATCAGTTTTATCCATTGTATATTGTCACAAAAAAAAAGTCTCATTTATCAATCTGTGGTTTAAAAATCCATAATTTATCTTCATTTGTTTATTAAAATATGTCTCATAAGTCATAATTTTTTTTACCGAACGAACAATATATAAGGCTTTTAGAATCAACCATTCAGCACCACACTGTGTCATCTTATCGAGGCTGAACAAAGAAAAATCAAGTAAGTTTCTATTTTCCAAATTCATTTTCTCTGTCTGTTTTACATTAACTGTATAATGTCAGCTATTGTCAACAAAAATTATAATTTTTGTAATTGTCGGCAATGTCGATTGTGTAGGAAAAACTAAAAGCAGATGCCTTCATAAGAGTAAACATGTATATTACTTGCAGGTCTTTCTTTATCTCGTAAAGGGCAAAAAATTATGCTGCCATTAATGATGTTTCTAAAACTACAGGGGATTAGTTGTGTGGTTGTTGTAACTATTACATAGATCAGAACTGTTATCTTTAATACAATAACCAGACAACATTATTAATAAAAATCCTTGGGAATATTATTCATTCATAAATTAGCTACTTTAATCCTCCAAATTATGAAATGTTTAGATTCATCATAGCAATATTTTAATAGTTTAAAATACGTTTTAGATATGTCTGTTTCTTAACTCACTATCGACAAGTTTTCGCAGCCTTGGATCATAACTAATTTTATATTTTAGCATGTTCCTGGGGTCATGGCGCTGAAATGTTCAGATTATATAACCGTATTTTTTATCAGTAGAACCAACATAATTTTGAACAAAATATAGAAATTGTAGAAATATACATTTTTGCAATTTCAAATGACAAATAATGACTCTTTTCTAGCCATACCGCCTACTTTGTAATACATTTCAAAACGTTTTCTCAAAATGATAATCATCATGCAGAATAGGTTATATATCAGATAGCTACACATTTTAAATTAAAGATGGACTTTTTGTTGTAGAATATTGCTGAAAACGATAGTAATGTTTGTTTTCTATCTTTATATTTCAACTTAAACAATCTCTTTTTAAAGTGTTCCTTTCGTCGTCAACAAGTTGTGTTTGTTATTTTAAGGCCGGATATTGCATTCTAATAATCACAAATATGAACATTTATTGAACACTCACAATTCTGCAGAATATATAGATAAATATAAAATACGGAAATGTGGTACGATTACCAATGAGACAACTATCCAACAGAGTCCACTTTAAACGGATTTAAGCAACTAAAGGTCACCTCACGGCCTTCAAACACCAGATTGTACAATAAAATGCTATATAAAGGTAACAGTGAAATTAAGACGTAGCATAACAGAGGATTCTGAAAGATAGAATACAAGTGCTTTTCATTAGAGGGTGGATACATTTTTGGGAACAAAGTATCTTCAACTGGTTTCTTTATTCAAATGAGGCGAATTACATGCAAATATTTGTACAAAAGTAAGAAAAAACTAGAACTAGCTTTTAATTTTTGTTCCTCTATACAGATAACGTCTTTTCATTGAATAGTTGAAAGTTTGGGGATAAGGTTATCGGATCTCTTCTACTACAAATTAAATAAAAAAATTTACTTTGTCATAAATGACAAAACATATGCATCATATTAAAGTATTTATTTCAATATTTGTTCATAAGTGTAGTGTTATTTAGATCCTTGTGTGTCCATGTAATAGCTACTTCCCCTCAAATTAGTACTTGCTCGTTGCTCAGCTTTTCAAATTCCAGTGTAAGAACTCATGATTATAATACTTATTTGTTTTAGTTAAGTGGATGTCTATTTGATGTTTTCATTATCAACATATTAACCAACTTCTCAATTATGTTTGCTGAGACAATCTTTTTTTTATTCTGAGCATTAGAAACACAATGACTCTCTAGAGTTTTGATCTTTATTTGTAGCTATAATGATCCCAAATATATCATACCAATTACTAAAAGCCTCAAATCGTAGAAACGGAAAAGATTCTCTTACAACTCACATTAGTATCAAAAAGCCCCATTACATTTGAGATTGGCAAAATTGGATTTTTAAACCAAAAAAAATGGATGCATTGTCAAAACATTGACAAAATGTCATTTATCATGTAAAATAATATGCAGTGGTGCATATCTATAATTTGTATGTTTGTACATAGAAGATATAGTATAATTTGCTCATTTTGGTATTCATGCGATCCACTCAGTTTTTTTTTCTTTATTCAAATTATAATTTTGTACGCCAGGCGCGCTTTCGTCTTCAAAATACTCATCAGTGACACTCGTATCAAAAAAGTTTAAATACTGGCCAAATAAAGTACGAATTTGAGGAGCATTGAGGACCAAAAACTCCGAAAGATTTGACAAATACGGTTGTGCTAATCTATTTCTACGGTAGAACATTTGGTTGTAAGTTATTGTTGCCTAACTTTAATATGCCAATAATTATACATACGATCAACTGATTTCCACACGCTTTTTAAAGGTTTAAGCCAACAAACACGTAAAACTTTACTCAACTATATCGTATTCGTAACCTTAAAACGATCTCTATCCAAATACAGTCAAATAAAGTTTCTTCTTGATATCCTGGAAATTTATGTGCAAAGGTTTTTTTCAGAACTAGTATACATAACTAAAATAAATTTCCTTTTTGGTAGAATGAAGATTACAATTTGTCTGCTGTTTGCCCTCTGTAGCGCAGTCAGTGCCCGCCTTTACAAAGGAGGAAATCTTGGAGGATGGGGTGGTGGATGGGGAAGTGGACGCGGTGGTGGATGGGGAAGTGGACGCGGTGGTGGATGGGGAGGTGGACGCGGTAGTGGATGGGGAGGTGGTCGCGGTGGTGGATGGGGAGGTGTATCGGGTGGTGGTTGGGGAGGTAGCAGAAGATACGTAGGATCCGGACATGTATATGTTGAAAGACAGCCTTGGTGGGGTAGCTATGGTGGATATGGTGGTAGAGGCGGTGGATATGGTGGTTACAGTGGTGGATATGGTGGATATGGTGGATATGGTGGTTACAGTGGTGGATACGGGGGTGGTTCCGGAAGTAGTAAAGGTATGATAATTGTGTTTGAATATTTTTTTTCAAAATAAATATAAGCTGCACCGCTGTGGTATGTCTATTTGATTTGAACAAATATAAGGATATGTTATTAACTTACATTTCCTCCATTGCTTCGTACTGTCAATCATCATGGATAATAACACAAACGGTACCAATTCTTCTGCACCGGATAACATGCTTTCTCAAAAGGAATATATGAATAAAAAAAAGTTGTCTTCGAAGCTCATTTTCACATAACGCTAGTTTGAAACAGAAGTTCCAGGAATGTCCAGGTTTTTTTTTCTTTTTGAAATCCGATACAAATATGTCTAATAAAAACGAAAATATGGCATCATGGGTAGTAACAGACTCCAGACTTATTAATATAATAACATTGTAAGATGCGTTTATATGTAATACGAATAAAAGGACATATAGATAAATGTTTATGAGACAAAATTCAGACAAAACAAAACCAATAAGTTAACAAACAAAATTGAGAATGGAAATGTGTCAAAGAGACAACAACCCGACCATAGAGCAGAAAACAGCCGAAGGCCACCAATGGGTCTTCAACACAGCGAGAAAATCCCGCACCCGGAGGCGGGCTTCAGCTGGCCCCTAAACAAAAAGTGTACTAGTGCAGTGAAAATGGACGTCACACTAACTCCAAAACATATAAATGAACTAAAATTAAAAAAAAAAACATACAAGACTAACAAAGGCCAGAGGCTCCTGACTTGGGACAGGCGCAAAAATGCGGCGGGGTTTAAAATTCTGTCTTTCAAAGAATTGAAAAAGTTTGTCTATATCAAAATTACTGATTAATTCCTAGAATTGAGAAGTTAACATACAACTAGTTAAATTACAGCACAAAATATTTTTTTCAATTTACTTTTTTTATTTTGTAGGATATTAGATGCAGATTCTTTCCCACAACGGACAACGGATAATGTTCTCTTTTTAACATTTAATATATTAAATATTGTCTTAGCATTCAATTCATGTTGATATTTTCTATTCCAAATTTATGGTAACTTCTTAGACTATAGCACACTTAGATTCAAAAGGCAGTGAATTGACGTTTGGAAGAGAGTAGCCTATATTGCGTAAAATGTTATCAACTTCATGTTTGATCTGTTTCCATAGAATACGTCTCATTTCATTAGTCCCAAAATGTCATTCTTATCAAACCGTCATTATACTCTATCATTGGACATTTGGTTCTTTCAGTTTACTATTCGCCATTTCCGAATCTAAAGGGTTGTTGTTTATTTCATTGTTCGTTACCAAAATAAAAATTACGTCACGTCACGTCAAGTAGATGTGGGGCATATGAAACAAACTCTCAATGACAATGAATATCAAGACATTTAGAGGGAAACATACAGTAAGTATTCAACGATATACAAATGTTTATACAATATATTTAAAGCTCTAAATCTTGAATTTATAAAATTTAAGAATAAATAAGACTGAAACAATCAGAGATCTTGCATCAAACTGCAGTCTACAAATATTTATTCTCATTTATATATGACATTGTATAAATAACACATAGCTGCGAGGGTGATAGAGCAGATTGTTACCCCTCGAAAAGACATTGTCAACCTTGGCTTCGCCTCAGTTGACATTGTTTTCTCGGGGTAACAATCTGCTCTCTTACCCTCTCAGATATGTGTTATTTAATTTATTATACTGAATGTTCTGTTATTACTGTCGATTAAATTTCAAATTCAAAGTAATAAACTATGACGTCTTGTAATTAACAACCAACCGTATTTAATAAAGCGCACATTTGATCAAGCGTCTCCGTGAAGGGTAATAGAGTATTTACCATAGAATAGAGTAAATTAACACCCTTGTATAAGCCAATCAAAATATTGCATTTTTACGTGCGTGAAGAATAATAAAAGACAATAGCCAATGACTCAAACTGATCGATATCTGTCTTAAATCGGATCGATTGATTGATTAATTGATTGCTGGTTACCGCAACTTTCAGCACTATTGTGCTATTTCCTGGCGGTCGTCAGTTTTTATTGGTGGAGGAAGCCGGAGTGTCCGTAGAGAACCACCAACCTTCGGTAGGAAAACTGACAATTCCTAGTCAATTAAGATTGGAGTCGAGTGCACCTGCCACTTGCGGGATTCTAACTCACAATCTCAGTGTTGACAGTAGTTCGACTACTTAGACCACTCGGCCACTCGAGGTTTAATTAGGTTTTTACTGATTTCGATCAGTAGACCAATAAAACGTTTAAAAAATGAAGAAAAACAAATTGATTTTCCAATCAGAAAAAACCTTACATATCTCGCGGTACAATTGATAATTTTTTAAAGTCAAAAATATGTACAGTTTTTTATGGTTATTAAGATATATTTATATAACATGTCATTACTAAGAAATCATTATTTGTATACAAATATGGAAATTAAGTGTTATTTTTTCTATATAGCCATATGATTTTTTCGTGTAGAAATTCATATCTGTCTTTAAACAGTGATTTCCCTAAACATATAAATCATAAATATTTCTCATAAAAATTGAAAGAAACTGCAGATAATGAAATCAAATCAATCAATTTAGACTTGAAATATCTTCGGTTGAATTTTATTAAAAGTGTGTTTTTATATCAAATAATAGGGGAATTTCCGAAAGGTGAAACTTTTTTTACCTAATACTGTACTTTATCTGCTGATAAGAATCACACCGTCCCACACCCTTTTATCTGTTGCTGTTCTTCACAGATTTCATACAGCTACGTCATAAACCGAACAGAAAGACACTTTTGTAGTTCCCAGGACAAACCACACAGAAAGGCAAAGGACACATTTTAGTTTCGCTTCAACCTTTAAATTTGCGCATTAACGTGTGTCACAAATAATACCAATCAATCTTGCATATTTCCATAATAAATTTCTATGTTTGCAAAAAAACAATTACAAAAGTCTTCAAAAGGAACACCGGTCACAATTAACGTTCAATTAAGTAAAAACGAGATCAGGTGTATAAATCCATAAAGAAAACGAATTATAATGTAGCTAGAAGCATACATTTGGAAATCAAAATAATTTTTTCTGCAATCTACTTAAATGCAGATGTATAAAAATGAAAAATAAAATCAATCTTAATTTTTTATTATGTTTTGTTATGTAATCACCTCTAGAAATTCGAATATATAAAGATGTAATTTTCTCCTGAAAAAAAAAGGGAGTTCTTTTATATGTTACCGAATCATGTAGTATCTAAAGATCCAAATGATATGCAATTGATTTACTAACTAGGTTTAGTGCATTTATATAACATGTAATACAAGGTTTATATTAATCATCCGAAAAGGTAGGTCAAGGAAAGTTTGATTCTCTCTGAAGGTTGATATTAAGGTTAATATGACAGAAGGTTTACCATTTCAATATTAACTATACGGAACGAAAAGCAATCAAACGGCATAGAAGATACTATGGAGCATTAAAAAAAGAAAATCGACGAAAGTCAACGGCAACATGGGCAGAAGAAATAGTCCAAAATAACAGTACACAGCAAAATAAAATTGCCTACAGCAACGCTTCAAAAACTGAGTGTGATATCAGGTGCTTAGTAATGGCACGCACGTACTGCCGTACTTGTTACAACCGTCGTAAATCAAAATACAGCACTAATCATAAGGCATTTGAGGATAAATGCATAAGACTAATCATAAATTTATTGACTGGTTGAGTGGCTTACAAATTGACACCCATCTTTAGCCAGACAATATATTTTACTTTATCATGTTTATACCAAATTAGAAAAATGAAGTGTGATGTTTAAAATATTTACATCACGTATTGGTCGACCGATACGATTTGTCGGTGTCTCAACTCACTGGCACCATGTTTTTGAGGCCTCAGATCTTTAGATACTATGTAAGTCGTCTGTTACAGATTGTGAAAGTTTGACTGAATGTTGATTCGCATGACGGATGGTACATGCATTCCTTTTGGAGTACATGCGATTCAATAAGGTTTTGTCTGTTACCTACATTCGTCTCTTCTAAATCGATTTACAGGATTTGAACGTCGGTAAACTACTGTTGTCTAAATTTATATGCTGGTTACTTGGGTCAGACAATTTTTATTAAATAATCAAATATTGAACAGTAAAACCTGGGAATAGAACTGAAATAACGCATCAGTTGAAATGTCATTTGGCTTTTCTAAGGTAATACTGTAATATTCTAAGAATACATTTTGATCATTATCTTTGATGAGTTCTATGCATAGCAGAAACAGTTCAGCGATAAACAAATCAATCAGCAAGTCTTACCCAATGTCCATTTCATGATTGTAAAACAAATACAATGTACTGATAATAAATATATTAATAAAGTCCAACCCAGAGTTTATTCTCTATAGTGAGGAAAAATATTGCACGTGCACAATTTCTTCGTCTGATTTAAGCAGGTCAAATCTCTTTTGATTATATCAGCCAATATAGGCGGACATTTTTTTAACGAATGCCGAGGTTTTATATGTGTTACTTCTATCATAAGAACAAAATATGTATGTCGACCTTCCTCTATCTGGTTATAGAGAAAGTGCAAATAACTGTCTATTCATGAAAAATAATGGGGGAGTTTGAACAAACGATTTACGTCACAGGTGTATTTTAATCTAGTGTCAGTTGCTTCATTGGAGTTGTGTGTAAGTAACTGAAGATACTTTTTTTTTATAGCTGCTAAATATTCTTGTAAAACTAGCACTTATCTTGCATGGATTGTCAGGTGAGAGCAGAAATAATTGCTCAGCGACTGTTACATTTGTTTGGTCTTTATCTCTCACTCAGATAACGTCCATCCTCGGGGTTGCACATTGAAAATTCTTCACATTTACAAATAATCCGAATGTATTATCCATAGTATTTTCTTTTCCCCCTAAATCTTCTCACTTTTATATCGTCCCGTACTCCGTGCCTTTCTGTCTTCCCTAGTATTTAAGTACTATAGTTTTTCTTCCGGTTTAACGGGCATAACGTCTCCTACAATACCATTAGCCACTTTGACGACCTCAACTCTTTGCTTGATGAAACTCTTTCTGTTTTTCTTTTGATTCAGCAATTTCCACAGATCGAGGTAAAACTTTTTCTATCAACATGTTCTTGTGTTTTTCTTTTGTATTCGTGTGTTTTACTCCTCGTCGTTTTAGTGAAGGTCGTGATCAGTCTACACAGATCATGTGTACCTGTTCTGTCTTAAACACAACGGTCCTACATGTTTGAAATGTGTGTTTTCAAATGATGAACTGGTCGAAAATAAAATCATGGAATATTTGCGAATGTACAAGGAACAGAGTTTTGCATTTCATGATTTGAAGATTTTTTACTGTGCACACCACTAGGTATACTCAAATCTATATTACATTGTACCCACAATTTAATTACAAAACCAGTTTGGAACATTTTGACCAGAATTATATAATATTCCTTTATTGAGGGTCTGGATAAACTAAATTAAAGTATAGATACCAGCAATCTCCGACGCAGAGTTCATATCCGTTCCGTACATGCTCCGCAATACTACACTAAGGGAAAATAGTACTATTACATTTTCCCAGCATTAGTTTGGCCTTTTGTGTACCCAAGGCAGGTGAAGGAAGTCAACTTAGGGGCGCTGTGACTGGGTGTAAGGGTATCTATGAATAACTGCAGTGTGTATATTTACAATATAAATTTTGAAACCCATTGAAATATTTTCTAGAGAATTATTCGAAAAGACTTCCAAAATTTCATAAATTTGGTGTAAAATGACGGTGGGCATGGATAACATAAACAAGCTCCGTTGGAAGTTGGTCATGATACTATTTGGCTTCAATTTTCAAAACAGAATAATAAAGTACTAACACCACACATAACTGTTTTGTCCAGGTTTTTATTATAAAAAGTGGTAAATTTAGAAAAAGTTAGTCTTGTCGCCTAAGGCAGAATAAATAGTACCGTTTTCCCTATATATATTGATTGTAGTGTTACGTAGTATTGAACGGAACGGATATGATCTCCTCTGTGCCGGAGATTTACCAGACTTAAAATTGTGTGTGCTAGCCGCACGTTTCGTCTACAAAAGATTCGTCATTGACTCTCGAATAAAAAAAGTAAAAAATACCAAATAAAGTACGAAGTTGAAGAGCATTGAACTGGTGGACTTTCCTTTCTGTATGTTTGTAATGTTTATATTATTTTTTTCTTTTTTTATATTTTTGCCCATCATCATCTATTTCTTTATTTTTTATTTTCTCATCGTGTACCAATGGAATTAAGAATAACTTTAAAAGTTTATACAGAGTTTTACTATCACCAAAGTAGCGACCAGTTCCTGTGTTTTGAATTTGGTTCAAACAAATATTTGTTAGATAGATTAGACAATTCATCACGGTTAACTCTTTCCATTTACTATGTAAAATATTAAGAAATTTAATCTGAACTAATTAAAACCTATGTTTGAGACACATGTTTCTTAATAAGTTTAAAATCATAACCTTTCAACTTCATAAGCGTTGATAACTTCATTGCCTGCACTGATTTGATGAATTGTCAATATGAAAATTACTTCTTACAGCGCGTGATTGCAGTCTTCAGAATAGACATATTTTTGTTTGTCGGTTTAATATAAAAAGAGGTTAAACTTTGTCAGAGCATATGATTTCTATTTCTTATAATTTGAACTTAATTTGAGAAATTTCAAACATCCTTGACACACTTGGCGAGTCTTTGACTGACTGAATATTATAGTGTGTGATAACATTTTGTGAGGGAATTCGATGTTTGCTATACCATGGTTCATTTCAACGCTTTTTATGACAATACCACTATACCAATCAGAATGATTTTTTGGAGTGTTTTAAGAAATGATTTTGCTTTGTATCCATGTATTATTTTTAAAAAGGGGGAATTTTCTGTATAAAGTCAATACTTATGGAGACTTTTGATGCCCAAACGTTCTATTGCCTTAAAGGCACAAATGAAAGATCCGAAAACTATACCAATACAGAACGACACGTTTTTGGAATTATAGCAAAACGTTTATTTGACAAATCTGTATTCGTTATTATAAAAAATGAACTTAAAATATCTGTCATTTTCTCCCTACCTGTTTACCCCTTTAAATTATTATGATGTGGACCGGTCATTGTTATTGAATCGTACGCAATTTTATTGGATTAAGTTATTATTAGTTTACCTTCAAACTTTTTATTTTTTTCATACATGTATATTGACTAAATCAGAACGTGCACGAATGTGTACAGTAACGTAAATGACCTTCAAACTGGACACTGGAAGAGTCCATATTATTTTTTATCAACGAAACTAAAGGTGTGAACGGTAAGAATTGCCACTTTCTATATTTTCACAAAGTTTTCCACATATAGAGTAGATAAATTACTTTTTAATATCTTATTCCCGGGAAAAAAAAGAGTAAATTTACAAATCAGACGTTTTATTCCAGTAAACAAGTCATTTTTCGAAGAGAAATGCCGAAATACATTTTACACACGGCTACGCCAGGTAAAATTATTGTTTATCTTAAAAAAAAAAATTTTCAGTCTCATTATAATGTTATAATTACAATTAATCCCAAACAAAAGTAGTCCATAAATACAGTCAAAATATGTCCGATCTGCCTATTTTTGGACATTAAAATCCAATACGATCGTTTTAAGGTCAATTTCGTCTACCTCACAAAATCTTGTATGGCACTATAGCTAGTCCATGTGACCTTAAATAATATGGTGTTGTAAAATTATTATTAAATAGTTAAAATCATTTCCAAGTATAAAGCACATAAAAAATAGAGGCGAAAGATCCAAAAGAGATATTCAAACTCATAAGTCGAAAACAAATTGGCAAAAAAAGAAAAACGACCAAAAGACCATACACAACATAGAAAACAAATGTAATGACTAAGCAACACGTACCCATCCAAAACTTAGGGTGATCTCAAGTGCTCCGGTAGGGTAAGCAGATCTTGTTCCACATGTGGTACCCGGCTTGTATTACCCACACATATAATATCGAAACGAAAATGCAGAAAGTGTATCTTAGTTGTCCATATTAAGTTCGTCGGGGGTATCAAGTTCTGTTCGAATATCTGGACATTTTTAGACTCTTCTAAGACATGGAAAAGGCCTCATGAACTTTTATTATTTCTGATTGGTTGAACTTAGTCAAGACTTCTTCTCCGGAGCAGCTGAACCATTTGAAACCAAACTTGCCGATATGTTCCTGTAAAGTCCTTAACATGTGCACTGAGGCCTATCGACAATTCAAAATTACAGACAGTTGAAGTCAAAGTAATTTGAAAACTGAAATTGGAAATCATGATTTGCTTTAATGCTATTAGTATAAATAAAAAGATGTGGTATGAGTGCCAATGATACAACTCTCCATCCAAGTCACAATGTATAAAAAGTTAACAATTATAGGTCAAAGTACGGCCTTCAATATAGAGCCTTGGCTCACACCGAACAGCAAGCTATAAAGGGCCCCAAAATGACTAGTGTAAAACAATTCAAACAGGAAAAACAACGGTCTAATTTATATAAAAAAAAAAGAGAAACGAGAAACACCTATGAACCACACCAACAAACGACAACCACTGAACAACAGGCTCCTGACTTAGGACAGGTGCATAAAAATGCAGCGGGTCTAAACGTTTTAACAGGCGCCAACCTTCACTTCAATGTTTTATTAAAGTCTCATCACTCAACACGTACAATGGATATTTATAAATTGTAAAACGATACTACATAAAATGAGAGTCATTCTATACAGAATTATAGATAACTACATTAGATTAAACATATTAAAATAAATACGATTTACAATGAATAAAATATCTACATCTTCTTAAAATTAAATAACAGGTTTGGCACACACACGTATCATGTTTACATATGAGAATTAAAACACTAATTTTTGGTTGTCATCTTAAGTATTAAAATAGATGAAATTATATCTCTATATCGCTCACTTGTATGCATATTGCCCTATATATGAAAAAAAAAACACAACACGTAGTAAATTACTTGAGTCTAAAGCGCTTTTTGTTCTGAAAAAAAAATGCATCCAAGTGAGACAGTCAGACTCTTTGGAGCAGATTGATTTCCACAAGGAAGGTTAAAACCCAAAACAGTTAAAACTCGTGATGTATAAATACTGGAGAAGCTATATAGTAAATGACCAAAAAGAGGCCTAAGAAGAATAGCCAAAGTCATCTAATAGTTATCAAAGGTACCATCTAAGATACTTAATTTATCTAAATTAATCAAGGGAAAATATTTAAGAAATGTATGTTGTAAATAATGCCAATGGCGGAGTACTGACTATTGGGATGATGATACCCTCGGAGAGAAACAGTCAAACAGCAACAGTATCCACCCAGTGCTGGAAAAAGAAAATAAACACTGCGACTTTATGAATTTGGTGGGTCCGGGGCGCTTTTCGGGATAAACCTGTGTACCATCAAAGTCATTGTAACATGAACGGTTACCCGCAATTTTTCCTTTGTTCTTCGAGTGAGTTCACTTCTGATAATTTTAGAGGAGTGCATAAACTGAATAGATTTTTAGACCACTATCGAATCCCGTCGTTGTCCGCTTCTCATAGTAAAAGCAAAGAATAGGAGGGGTTTACACCAGTGCTCTTACTTCCTTCTCATGCATCTATCCTCCTCAAGATTTTTCAGGGAGAAAAAAATATTCAAAAAACACATAGATGGCTCTCGAGTCTGTAAACTTCTATGCAAATCCCACGGCAATAATGCATTTACATGTACATGTATCTGAGATACAAATCCTACTGACATCTGCTGCATGTGTTACTTTTCTGAATACGATAGACAGAAATCACGCCACTATTTGATTGACATATCTAATTCATGAAAAGCACAGTAAACTGTTATTGGTCAGCATTTAACCTTTGACGGATCATTAATATAACAAATCATATATAGCCACGCCTTACTCATTAACATATTTAATCCACTCAAAGCTTACGGTTTTCGTGAATAGGATACGTTAACTCGTAAAAGGCTATCTATCATTGACAGCCGTAAATGCATTTACGGTCGTCAATCTATAATTGACCCAGTAGATGTATTTACGGTAAGGATACTTTTTTTTTTATTTGCTATGCATTCTCATCTGTTGCGGCTACGCATGCGTTTTTTGTAGCTCAAAAATTTTACTTTTTTTCTTGGACCAATATTCATGTATTAATCCATTTCCTGCCGTTTGTTTTGCACAATATTTATTTCCATCCTGTTTTTAGCAGTTATATCAATTTTCAGCTCTTACCAGTATTCATTTTCAATATCCTCCTGCCCTCCGCCCCCAAACCAAAATCAAATGGTCTCCCCTTAATCTGTACGTTCTGACAGTTTTACAAAATAACTGAAGATAGAGGGCCATACTAAGCTATATAAGTGCATTGTAACATTAGTAACGTCTTTGAAAAACAATGCAGCCATGTTTGTAAAACTAATAAAACAACAATTATACTATTAATCATTTTTTTATAAGAACGAAAGATTGAAAGTGCGCACTAGCATATAATAATATAAAATGAGCAAATTAGTAGCTACATATCATCTGTAAATTTTACTAAGAAAAGTTAATGTTCTAACATATAATTTTCTTCCTTAAGGATTTGGGTATCCCTTTAGACAATTCTAGGGTTAAAACTCAAACCGTGACACTTTTATTCTATTTTTGTTCATTTATTTGTAAACTTTTTTCTTTACCTTTTGAATATTGCCGTCCTACTTCAATCATTTTATTATACCCTAGCTAAAGAAGGTATAGCTTGCTGATCGGTGTGAGCCAAGGCTCCGTGTTGAAGGCCGTACTTTGACCTATAATTGTTTACTTTTTACACATTGTGACTTGGATGGATAGTTGTGTCATTGGCTCTCATACCACATCTTCTTAATTAAATATAGCGAACGATACCAAACGTCATATGCAAAATGGAAAGGTGCAACAACTTTACTAGCAATTTGATAAACAACTATATGTAGATGTACTACATCAGTTTAAAAGAAGGGTTCGAAATTGTTTGGCAGCATCCGGATTTTTTTGTATCGGGGGTTATACCGGGTGTGTATTTCGCAGTACACCGATGGTGGCGATCATCATCATCCTGATTTGTTGTGGTCTCATATAAGGTTGAGGTCACATTGGTCTTGCTTAATTTGGAGTTGTCATATAAATTGTACACATCACCACGATTTTGCTTTTTTGTCCTCATGAACACGGTAGAGCAGGTAGAGGTCACCTTGATATTGCTTTGAGATTTTCATATATATGGTATAGATGTCAATTTGATCTCGCTACAAATAAGTAGTTTTGTTTTTGAAAGTATTTTGTATAATGATACTTCTTCACTATACAATGAGAGGTAGGTGTTGAAAAAAAAAATCAGCAGTTTTTTCATGTTGTTCTGTTTATCTATATATTGTTTTAATTACCATCCGCTACCTCCAAGTCATATTTCAAGAACATACCTTATGAAATTATGACCGATGATAATCTATGTTACTAGTAGCAATCGTTTATTATGGAATTTTTGTAGGGCACTAATGACAGTTTTTGCAGAAAACTTTACATTGTTCCATAATGTTTTACAACTCTTGTTGTGTCTTAAAAAAACATTCCGTATATGTAGAATTCGAAGTTATCAATGATTTCATAAGTAATGCTTCCGTCGACACTTAGACCCGATTTTTATTGCTTTATTATATATTTGGATAAACATTTGATCCCTTCTGTTATTATTGAAATGACTAAACGACTGATGTTTGTCCTAAAAGGACGATCTGAATAAAGGAGATGTCGAGTGCACGTCAATGACGCCTACGATAAAGGAGATGTCGAGTGCACGTCAATGACGCCTACAATAAAGGAGATGTCGAGTGCACGTCAATGACGCCTACGATAAAGGAGATGTCGAGTGCACGTCAATGACGCCTACAATAAAGGAGATGTCGAGTGCACGTCAATGACGCCTACGATAAAGGAGATGTCGAGTGCACGTCAATGACGCCTACAATATAGGAGATGTCGAGTGCACGTCAATGACGCCTACGATAAAGGAGATGTCGAGTGCACGTCAATGACGCCTACGATATAGGAGATGTCGAGTGCACGTCAATGACGCCTACGATAAAGGAGATGTCGAGTGCACGTCAATGACGCCTACGATAAAGGAGATGTCGAGTGCACGTCAGTGACGCCTACGATAAAGGAGATGTCGAGTGCACGTCAATAACGCCTACGATATTCAACAATCCACAGTATAATGTGTCAAGCTCTTAATCAATCGAAGTTATGAATACCTTTTCGAAAGTCTATAAAAGTTCTGCCATTATTACTAAATTATTCCGGCAATCAATATTACCAAAAACAACAATTAAATTCATAAAGTGTTACTTTCGTGTACTAGCACTGGGTCGATACCAGTGCTGGTGGACTGTTAACCCCCGATGATATCGTCAGCTAGGTAGTCGGTGCTTCAGTACCAACATGATTTTTTTACATATTTTCTAAAACTCCAGGTTGATAAATTTAGAAATTATTAAGAAACTAAGGTTCAAACTCCTGAGGGAAAAGTTTACCTTGGTGAATGGATGGATGTATCATGAGGCTTGTATAGGGTATATTGGGATACGGGATATTTGCCATTTTAATTTTAGGGATATGGGATATTTGTCCTAAAAGTAAATGGGATATGGGATATTGATGCATTTTTAAGGATATTGAATTTTGAACATGAAAAAAATAAGTGGAATTTAAAAGTTAAGTACAGAAATATTTACATCTCACTGGATAAAATTGCCCAAAAAAATTTAATATATAAGGTCATTTTAGTGCTTTGTTGATTTTCATTGAGTTTATGGTCGTTTTATTTAAAAGTAATCCAAACCCACCAAAGCAAAAAGAATTGATCTATTTTCGATATTTATATGCTCATATGTACTGATAATTCTATAAGTATTTGTTTTGCTTTCCATACTTCGTTCCTTATTGTTAATTTTCCTTTTTGGGATGGTGATGTTCCTTTGGCACTATCTTACGGTGTTTGTATATCACAACTCTTTCGCTATGCCCGTGTCTGTTGTAACGTTTTTGGATTTTAATGAACGTAATCTATGTATCACTGGTAAATTATTAAGGCAGGGATTTCGTTACCACAAATCACTTAAAATCTTATTTAGATTGATTGATTGTTGGTTGCTTAACGTCCAGTGGCAAATATTTCATGCATATTCAGGACGAGAACAAATTAACAATAAATACAATAGGTAGGTTCTGTAATAGAGGCGTCAGGGATTAAGGCCGGAGAAATTTAGACGGCCACGGGAAATGAGGGTATATTGGATAGGGACAGCAATTTAGCCTTGCAACAGGTCACCTACGGACCCCTCAAAGAGTTGTTGCAAGGGTTATTAACGTGCATAGAGCGTGGCACTCTCTATACACGAGGCATCGAATTTAACGTCCCCACGGATTCTGACCGGACGTGGCAGCAAATTTGTACATCCCGCACAGCCAAACGGACGCCCCACTTTGGCAAGGGTTCTACTGCCGGTCGGAGGATAACCAATGATGACCATACTTCTATTCCCAGGTCACCCTTTGGGGGGGAATCTTACTTAGAAGTATGGTTGTACCTGTAGAAAACTTATTTCAAACGGGATAGCACATCCTCATTTTTACGGAGATGTTGATAATTTAGTCTTAGATGCACGTCCACTCTGTGTTTTTGTTACATGTTTTTCTATTTGTATCCATCTGATGAGTTAAGCCTTTTTCAACTGATTTGTATAGTTCGTTCTTATGTTTTACCGTTAACATGTTTAACCCCGCCACATTCTGTATGTATGTGCCTGTCCAAAGTCAGGAGCCTGTAATTCAGTGGTTGTCGTTTGTTGCTGTGTTACATATTTGTTTTTTGTTCATTTTTTTATACATAAATTAGGCCGTTAGTTTTCTCGTTTGAATTGTTCTACATTTGTCATTTCGGGACCTTTTATAGCTGACTATGCGGTATGAGCTTTGCTCATTGTTGAAAGTCGTACGGTGACCCATAGTTGTTAATATCTGTGTCATTTGGTCTCTTGTGAAGAGTTGTCTCATTGGCAATCATACTACATCTTCTTTTTTATATTATATGCTCATATGTATTGGTCATTTTCTTGAAATAAAACAGATTACATATTGTTTTCAATATTTTTATTTATTTTGATGCTTTATATGATTACGGGATATTTTCTGTTGTTTCACCTCTTATTTTTTACGTGCAGAGGATCTTCAACGGTCTCTACGTTTCACAGATTGTAATAGATTATGGACCAAGGGTAGTCCGAAATTTGTCTGATGTGCAACGGCTGTTTTGCCAGACAAGCTGGGACCGTGGGACGTCAGAGCACGTCCCATATCAAAAAGTGGATATTTAGCCGTACAAAATGGATGCCCCGTTTGATTTTGAAATTATCTGTTAAATAGCTTTTTAAAAGGTTAAACTAGAATTATTACTAAATAATCAATGTAATCTTTTCATCTATTACTGGTGTTTTGAGGAAGGAAATTAGAAAAAGTAACAAAAATATTGTGATCTATGAAATTCATAACTTCAAGATCACATAGTCAAATTTTGTGTTATTTCTTTGCAAAACAAGGGCTGTGCAAATTTTGCTTGCTGTAAAAAAATTGCAATAGTTAAGTTTAATGTAGGTGCATTAGCAGAAAGCTTTCTTGTGTTAAATTTTGAGTTTTTGAACTTGCATGCTAAATATCCACTTTTTGATATGGGCGTGCTCTGACGTCCCACAGCCTCAGTTTGTCTGGCAAAACAGCTGTTGGATGTCAGAGCAATCTCGGACTAGAGACAGGGTTGCGTCCTTCTGTTCTTTCCAACATAGGTTAACGTGCAGGATGAAGTTTCTTATCAATGAAAGAAGAATGCTATCAAAATGAAATTTTTACAGACATATGCATCATGGTTTGAACAATTAAAAAAAAATGTCCGAAATTAGACCCCTTACACCAAATTTATCGTTTATGATCACATAAAAAGAGATTGTTGTACAACGCTCTAAGATGGAACACTTCATCTTAACACTGGAAGTATGCACTGTAAATTTCCTTTACCACAGTTTTTTTTTTCTCTCTATCGTCTAGTTCAACAAGGAATATAATTTTAATCAAATGTTAGTATTTTGAAAATAAATAATATAATTTGATCATTTTTCAGTCAAAATTGTTGAAGTTGAGCCAAAATCCTTATCAGAAGTGATGATGAGAAAAAAATGGGTTTGGGAATGAATTTATAATGATTTTTTGGGATATTTCAAAATAGTTTTAGGGATATGGGATATTGTAAAATATTTATTGGGATATTAGGGGTAAACATTATAGGGATATGGGATATTGGGATAAAAACTTAATGGGATATGGGATATTGATACCCCCCCCCCCCTAAACAAGCCTCTATCATCAACTAGGTAGTCGGTGCTTCGGTATCGACATGATTTTATTTTACATATTTTCTAAAATTCTGAATTCGTTGATAAATTAAGAAATTATTAAGAAACTAAAGTTCCAACACCTTAGGGAAAAGTTAACCTTGATGAATTGATGGATGCATGCATGCACGATGGATAACGTCTAGTTAAATGTATATTCAGGACGGGAACATGGTGATGCGGGATTAAAATGAACTCTGCTTTGTACTTGATAAAAACGCTGAGCCGGGTTTTAACGTGCTTTTACTCAATGTACATGAAAATGAAATCAAACAATCAAGAAGATGCTTTTTATTCATCTCTTTATGAAGTAATTTATGAGTATGAATTTTTGTCAAATAGGGTTCACAATCAGTACGTGTGCGTTTTATCAATCCGTTCAATGAAAATAACTGTTTGTATATTCCCTCCATCCTAAGCGCTTTTCTAGATATACCTTCATCGAGAACGCTCAAGCCTCAGTTAATATTTGAAAGCCAGGAAGAGGTGTACCGTAAATATAATTTGAAACTTTTGGAGCAATATACCCAAAAGAAACCTAAAATGAATAACCAAATTGATCTAAGGTCATTTTGCTTTGAGGGAGTTGGATCCTAAGTTTCTTGATAATTTCCGATTTTATAAATTTAAAAAAATATGTTATAAGGGAGCTACCATTTGATTTTTAGGGGGGGGGGGGGGGGGGGGTAGGATGAAATTTGAAAAAAATAGGCAGGACAGGAGTTTTGAGTAAAAAAAAAGGCAGGATGAGACACTTTGCAAAAAAAAAAGGTAGGATGACAATTTATGTAAAAAAAAATCAGGATAAACTAGAAAAAAAAAAGGCAGGACCGAATAGAGTGAAAAATAAAAAGGCAGGACAGAGATTACAAATAAAAAAAATGCAGGACAAAATTTTTCATCCTAGCCCCCCCATAAAAATCAAATGGCAGCTCCCTAAATCATGTCAGTACCAAAGCACATGTTTCCAACTGAACAAATATGCTATCAATTGAAAAGGCAACAATTTGTATATAATGTCGGTTTTATAACGTTTTCGAAGTCAATGTGTTTCATAACAAAGAACTGTAATTTTCTCGATTTAAAATAAGAACCTGGATGAAAAGCAAAAATGTATCTTAATTGAAAAGTCACAAATTTTATATTTGTATCTGTATAAATAAGAAGATGTGGTAATTTGTGTCTGCTACGGATTTTATGTTAATGTCTGCTATGGTTTTGCCAATGAAATCAATGAAATCAATCGGTTTCATAACAAGGGGCCTCGGTGGCCGAGTGGTCTAGTAGTTACTACTGTAATCACTATAGCCAGTCAACACTGAGGTTGTGAGTTCGAACCCTGCTCGTGCGGGTGCACTCGACTCCAATCTTAATTGACTAGGATTGTCAGTTTCCTATCGAAGGTCGGTGGTTTTCTCCGGGCACTCCGGCTTCCTCCACCAATAAAAACTGGCCGCCACGAAATAGCCCAAAAGCGGTGCTTAAAAGTGTCGTTAAAACACCAAAAATCAAAATCAAATCTGTTTCATAACAAGGTATAATATCATTTTACACCAGAAACGGTACATGTGTATAACATGTTTAAGGTCCTTATCGAATTAGGAATAAAGTATAATGTGTGGAGAACTCGAACAATATTATTATGTTACAAAAGTTTTAGTAATTGAATTTCAAGAATTTTTAAACCATGTTGTATTTGATTTAGCATAATTCCGGCATAGGCGTAGCTTACGTTGAGGCAACCGGGGCAGTTGCCTCGGTAAAATATAATTAAAAAAATATAAAAAAAAGTTTTTTTTCACAAAATGCAGCAGACTCGCTACTAAACCAACTTGTATATATCGTCTTGTTGCCGTTATTGATTCATATCCTTTGGGAGTTATGCAAGACATATGGAAACATTTTCCTCCGGAAATCCCGACCCCTTTGCGGTAGTTTTCTATATATGTCAGAATCAAAAGAAATCGACACAATTGAAGTTGAAAAATTTTAATCCTACCCCAAGCAAAATCAGTAGAATAGATGATGATCCATTTCACGAGCCGGTAAATTATTAATTTTGGTTGAGAATATTTTCTAGTATATGAGGGTCTGGTTTAGGTTTACAGAATACAGAAAATGCCCTGAAATTATTTTAAACTTAAAAGAATAAAGATTTAAAATGGTGCTTAAATATAAAAGAAAGGAAATCAAATTATGGACAAAAAGGATTAAAATAAATATTTGAAGTCCCCCATTCAAACCCTCATATTTAAGCGGTAACGTCTAAAATTGAAACATCGTTGTGTGTTGACATTATCCCTAATACGTGTAAGTACTCCAATTAGTACAGAGTTTCATTGACTTTGATATAAATTAAAATAAAATATACATTAATCAACATGCACAAACTAATAATCTGTATGTTGTTCTGAAGTTTATACTCGCTTTTAAATTTTAAAATTTTATAGTTTTTTAATAGCAGGGAATTTTAAATATTTGAAGGAGTCATTTATTCCAGCGAAATATATGGTATATGTCTGTTAGTTCATACATATGTCTGTTTCTATATAAAAACTTCAACTAAATACTGTTTTCATTTATAATGAAGACTTCAGAAAAATGAAAATGTTTTCGTTAGTACTTCAACGGTTGTCACTTTCACAATGGGAAAATCATGTAAGAATTTGAAGACATTCCAAGAAATATCAGGGCGAAACACAACCATTAAAAGTGCCGTGGTGCGTTTTACATGTAGCATGTGTCTATTTCTTAGTAGTTTATCAAGAAATGGTGCTAGCGTAATGTCTGGTAATGTTTCTGGTATTAAAACCTGCATACAGCAAGTCCAACCAATTAAGAGCATAGTATCATCATTGCAGAGTGCACGTTTTGAATCTTGCTGTTGCGTCCACTTGTAAAGCTGGATTTTTTTTTCTGTTCGCATAAGTTGACATGGTTTCTTAGCTGTATTATTTGACATGCTGTGTCATTTAAGTATACCTCATATCCATCTTTTATTCTCATAGAATTTAAAATCTGAGTTCACTGAAAGGATTCAATTTGAAATAGTGGTAAATGTATTTGAGAACATTTATGTATTCATCTGAGCCGTTGATTGAAAATGATGTAGGTACCAGTAATCAACTAATAAATCTGTAGTATAACTTAGTGTAAGGCATATTAATATTATTATGATGAAATAAAATAAAACATCTGCTATAATATTTAATAGATTCTTCTTGTTCAAATTGCAAAACCTCAACAGCTTCTGAGGGCTGCAACCCCAGACCCCCTGCCTCGGTGATAGCAGAATGCAAGCTACGCCACTGAATTTCCTGAGACAAGATGAACAGTTTATTTTTATTTTCAAGCGTTATTTACGTAGCCAAATAACATCTTGTGTATGCCAGTTTCCCATACTGGACTTCCGAAGTTGTCGCAAGTCTTTTGGATTATAAGGAAGAAATGAGTGTTGTTCTAAAAAATTAACAATAATTTGTCCCGATGATTTGTTTCGATGAAAGATCCACTCTATCTGTATGCCTTGCACAAATATTTTATCAAAAAACTGATATGCTCTTTCTAGAGCCTTATGTTCAAATCCCTCAATGTCCATTTTAATGAAAACTCTTGGAAATAAATCTATATATGGAAGTGCCAAGAGGTCATCTAATACTATTGTAGAAATATTACTATAATGTCTTCCAGAAACAGTTTTGCCTTTCAATGATTTTATATATTCTGCATTTTGGTCAATGAAAGTTCCACCAAAGTTGTTATCGTCTGCTCCTAGACTTACTGTTTCGTGTCTTGACGAAACAGCATTCATAATCAGGTAAACATCTTCGAAATGTGACTGGTTCACAGACGCACATAATTTTTGAACATTTAGATTTAAAGCATCAATCGCGATAACCTTTCGTCCAAGTTTAGCAAATGATAGCGAGTATGTTCCCAAATTTGCGCCAATATCTATGAAGTTTAAAGTTGGGTCTGATTCCATAAACTTTGAGATAGTTATAATTTTGTCTTTATCAAAACTTCCAGTGTTTATAATCCTTCTAGAAACCCATATATCCTTCTGTGGGTCGTGCACGTGCATTGGAAGATTGCCAAATGGTGTCTCTAATGTAGTCACTGTCTCTTTGTAAAAACTTTTACAAACATCCACTCTTGGATGCCAAACTCCTAATAGGTCGTGGCTCCAAACACAAATATTACGTCTTTTTGTGGTTTTCACGTTTAAGTTTTGTTGAGCGTTAGATTTTGAATCTTTTATTATCTCCGTTGTATCAGATAAATTTAATGTTTCAAGTTTTGTGTCATCAGGTATTGATCCAGGACTAGTAATGATCATGTAAATAATACAGAAGAGCAGTAATAAACCTGTTATTATACATATCTGTTTTATGGCTGCCATTCTGAAATAAAACCAAAACACAGGGTGAAATGATAAATATATCTTTTCGTTCAACATAAAATGTCCTTTCAAGAAGTATAGTCAAGCAGGCCAAACCACAACTCTGACAAGATTTCGGACATTCTCTTTTTTCATTTTTTCTACAATTTATTGCTTGCGCATTGCACATTTTCGATCTATTTATTTAGAGTTTTCTGTAAATAAATAAGGTATGTATGGCCTTATAATATATGACTTTTTTTTCAGTGAACTTGTCGGATATAGGGCTGCTTAACGTTTTAGTTGTTGATATATGAGCATTGGAAATAACGACTTCAAAATTAATCTACGTGACAACTTTTAGTTTAAAAAAAAAGGTTGAAAATACTATGACAGTGAAAAACTGGAAAGAAAAAGAAAGAATATCGAAACTAACTCGCAAAATATCTACACAAACTTTCAAATTTAAATATCAATGCGAACGAACAACGTTTTTATTTGCTGTTTTTCATAAAAAAGTAACATCAATGAATAAAAAGCAAAGAAAATAGTGATACAAGTATCCACCAGAGTTCAAATGATGTTGATGTAAACAGTTATAGGTCAACGTACAGCCTTGAACAATGAGCAAATCCCATACTGTATCATATCGTATAATCAGCTTTAAAAGGCTTTGACATGCAAAAATGTGAAACAATTCATATGAGTAAACCAACGGCCTTATATATGACAAATCAATTACCGAAAAAAAACATATATGGTAGACACCAACGAACGATAACAACTGAATTACAGGCTAATGACTTTAGAAAGGTACATATAGAATGTGGCGGGGTACACATGTTTGTGATTGCTAAACTCTCCCTCGGCTAACATGGGATAGTGGTGCAATAGCACGACATAAGAACAAACTATAAATTCAGTTCAAAGGGACTTAGCAGAGCAACACAAAACACAAAAATCTATTAACGAAAAGACTAATGAAGCGACTCACCGATCTAAGAGTATTTGCAGTTGCTGAAAACTTTTTAAAAGTTAATTACAGCTAATAAATAAATCATGTTTTCCAGAATAAAATATCAATCGGAACATATCCAATGTATTAAGTGTAAACTTTTTAAAAGACGTCATTAACAGTCTGAGAAAACATGACCTTGTGCAATGTTAAGATAAAAGTATCGACAGGATGTGGGACCTTAAGTTAATATCATAACTGTATTGCAATAAATATTTATTTATGTTTTAATTTATTAATAACAAAATCAATGTTAGTACCAATAAAAATATTATTCAAATATCTTATTCAAGTGAGTCAATCTTTGTCACAGAAAAAACCCAATTCAGCACAAAGAAAAACCCAAAACAGGAAGATGTCAGACGAAAATGAGTCGTTGCATGAGAAATAGCAAGATGTTTGTTTTGCTTTACGTTCAGGATAAGTTATTTCAGGCATTTCTGGACGAGTACGAATAGGAAAATACACCAAACAAGCAGACCTGAACTACAGTAATTCGAACAGGATGAAGTTGTGAAACTGCCACAGGAGCATGTGGGTGTATGTTGGATAACACATGCTAGGTGATTTATAGTTTTTTTTTTAATAGTATGCAGCGAATTCGCATAAAAAAGTTACGATGTTTTGTAAATATGAAAACAAAAAACAGAAAATACAACAGTGAATGATAAAATTCTCATCGACTCTCCATATCTTTGTACCTTACCTGCCAAGTACATGAACTAGCCATCATATTATAAAAGTTGTGAAGATGACAAATATATTGTGTAGGTACAAGGTGATTGTAATCGAAAGTGCACTTAACATGCTTAAAATCACTCGCTCAGTTTTAAAGGAAATTAAAGGTCATTTGATATTTTACTTACTTGCACGTGGCATGTCTAACAGATTTATGATAAATCTGAAAAAGAATAAATAGTGTACAAAAACATGACAACTGATTGTTTATTGCCTGTGGTTATTGTCACTTTGATTGTAAACCTTTTATCCATACTTTCAACAAAGGTATATATCAATATAAACATATTCGTGCACACGTCATTTTATTGAAATGGAAATCAAACGGATATTGAAATGCATTAAAGTAAAGCAAAAATAATCGGTAGAAAGTTATACAATAGAAAGAAAATTGCATTGAAAATGAAAGACCCCTCAGTCTGATCTAAGACCTCTAGACTAGCTTCAAAAGCAAATCGAATCTCGCGTGAGTCTGGTCTGAGACCTCTAGACTAATTTCAAAAGCAAATCGAATCTCGCGTGAGTTTGGTCGTCCATATTAAATTCCTTTTAACTTTAAAACTTTCGTTTTAAAATTTATAATTTCAGAAGTAATATTCCCTTAATATTAAATGTTTGATTTTTTATTAGACTTTAAATACTCATGCATGAGAAAATCAAGACTCTCGCGTCCTGTGCTAGCACGTCTAAGGCATGATGAGTCATGTTTTCGGTCTCCAAATGTCAAGATTGTTTTTGTAAGTTTATTTTTTCTAGCTTATTGCTTTTTTTAATTGATAATGTCTTAAGTTCATAGATTAGTAAGTTTGGTAGACTTGCTGCTTATCGGTGTGAATTTGCGGGATTAAACATAACTGGGGTTTTTCAAATTTATGAAAATACAATTTTTGTGGTTTTTCTTTCTTCTTTTTTAATGTACCCACGCTACAACAGAACAAATGGTGCTAGACGTTATTATTCATAAATATTTTGAATTTTGAAAAATATGAAAACTATTAATTATGATACAGATAAATGACCAAATATTCATATTTTCAACACAAACAGAAACCTATATTAATTTTGTTGATATTTTAGGTAAAATTGCCGACCTTGATGTACTAGAACTAATCTTACTTTCAGCCAGATCAGTCAGCTCTTTCTTTATGATGGTTCTTACCTTACTTTCAGCCAGATCAGTCAGATCTTTCTATATAATGGTACTAATCTTACTTTCAGCCAGATCAGTCAGTTCTTTCTATATAATGGTACTAATCTTACTTTCAGCCAGATCGGTCAGTTCTTTCTATATGATGGTACTAACCTCATTTCAGTCAGACCAATCAGTTCTTTCTATATAATGGTACTAATCTTACTTTCAGCCAGATCAGTCAGTTCTTTCTATATAATGGTACTAATCTTACTTTCAGCCAGATCAGTCAGCCCTTTCTATATAATGGTACTTATCTTACTTTCAGCCAGATCAGTCAGCTCTTTCTATATAATGGTACTTATCTTACTTTCAGTCAGATCAGTCAGCCCTTTCTATATAATGGTACTTATCTTACTTTCAGTCAGATCAGTCAGCCCTTTCTATATGATGGTACTAATCTTACTTTCAGCCAGATCAGTCAGCTCTTTCTATATGATGGTACTTATCTTACTTTCAGCCAGATCAGTCAGCTCTTTCTATATTATGGTACTTATCTTACTTTCAGCCAGATCAGTCAGTTCTTTCTATATGATGGTACTAACCTCATTTCAGCCAGATCAGTCAGCTTTTTTCTATATGATGGTACTTATCTTACTTTCAGCCAGATCAGTCAGCTCTTTCTATATGATGGTACTTATCTTACTTTCAGCCAGGTTAGTCAGTTCTTTCAATATAATGGTACGATAAATGTGTTGCAAGTATGTGTAACACTAAATTTTGTATAAAATATTGGTAGAATATTTTGATAAAGTTAAATCTTGCATTTTACCTAGATCGCCCGTCCATCTGTCTATCCGTCCGTCCATTCGAAAGACCCATTGAACTGAAGTCAAAGTTTTCTTGGGGTCTATATGGAAGGGAAAATATCTATAATTGGTCACCAGCTTGATAAGTTGATTTGTAGTGTGTAAGCAGTTTTTACATCTGCCGTACAGCCACTTCATGTTTATTAGTTTGAAATTTTACAACACTCATTGTACATGGAAAGTTTTCATCAAGTTATTCTTGGCTTTTATGGAAGGGAATGATTTTTCGTTTGGGTTTGGTCTGACTGAAACTTAACAATTCCTGTTTGCAAATAGTTTGAAATTATACAACATTCGTTGTACAAATTTTATCAAAGCAATCTGAATATAATTCAGAACTATCTTAACTCGCGTGCTCGTGTATATAAGGATAATGAAATCAGAGATCTATATTTTAATTAGATTGTCATACAATTTTCTTGTATTTAATGATTTTAGGGATTTATAAGTTATACTTCAGTATACATGTTATTTCAATCAATTGCATGCAGCGACGCAGGTTCACACACGGTATTGGTCACAGTTGTTCAAAAGGTAACCAGTGGCGTAGCAAGGCCATTTTTAAGTGTACGCCCGAACCTCGTCGATAGGGTGAGGGCCACCTGCGGGTCCAGCGCAGGGGACCTCCTGGTATTGGGTTCGAAGGAGCGAAATTTCTGAATCTCACTTGTTATCGAGAAAGTGATACCATTTCTGTCATTAAAATTCACCAATAGCAACATACTTTAAAGTCTAATTCATTTCATTTTAAGTTTAATTTATTTATTGTGTTGATTTGCAATCCAATGATCGTTTGTCTTAGAGAAAAATGTTCAAACTAGTTACTGTAAAATATGTTTAAAAGGAGATATGGGGTAAAACAATCAATCGACAAAAAATCTAAAACTTTAGAGATAGTAAAAAAGCAAGTCTTCATTTCAATGATGTCGTCCTATTTATTATTTTGACCTCATCTAAATTTCCTCCATACTTATGCTCAAATTTCGTTAATGGACACATGACATAATTAATTTTCATAGATTGTCAGGTGTAATATAACAATTCAAAAGGGTTTCGTGGAACCCTCTGTCTGGCTTGGGGTTGCTGCTGTATGTGTAAAAGTGTAAAGTTGACTGTGAAAAGTGAATTCATTTATTAGTCAAAAACAGATTTAAGAACAAATCAAACTATTTGTTTAAATGCTTTTTTTCATCTTGAAGATTAGCTTATTTCCAAGTTTCGTAACAATCTATGAAGGTTTACAAATTCATCATGTAAAATAAACAAATAATCCCAGACCGTCTGTTAATTGCAATAAGTCAGCAAAATACGAAAAAATAATAAAGAAATACTTTCAAAATTTTCCTTCAGACATTATCTCTTAATCATAAAAAAGATTCTGCCAAATTTTCATAAAATTCGATGAAGGTTTGGCAAAGAAGTAATTTATGTGTAACAAACTTTAACCTCAGACTGTATCTACTTATCACCTATAAAACAACAAAGTCTTTCATCAGTAAAATACGATAAAATTGAAAATGTATTTTCATTATGCTCTGGATACTGACTTTTGATCATCAAAAAGATTGTGTCCGATTTCCATAAAATTTCATGAAGGTTTGACAAAGTAATTGATGTCTGAAAAACTTGAATCTTAAGACTGTATCAAAATTTTAACTGTAAAAAAAACATTTATCAGTAAAATAAAAAGAAATTTTTTCAAGTTTGTCTTATGAAAGGGAGGGAGGTTAAAAAAATACTATAATTAAAGCGAAGGATTAGTTTTTATTTTGCAACACTTTGCATATTTAATTTACCGTATCGTTACAAGGCGCGTAGCAACTTATGTTTACGTACTTATCATATTTGTTTTTTTTTACTGTCAAATAAAATTGAGAATTGAAACGGGGAAAGCTAAACATGAATAACTTTGTCGAACCTTCTTTGAATTTGATGGAAGTTGGACAAAAGCTTTTTATGACCAAATTAAAGAAGTTTTGAAAACAAAATTCACGATTTCATGACACTCCATCCAAAATGTGACTTTGGATAACCTCCTTTTAACGAGGCAAAATTTAACGAGGCAAAATTTAACGAGACAAAGTATAAATCTATCTATAATGTCCTATTTTCGGTACAAAATATAGTTGGCATGCATTTTGTGTCCGGGAATACACGGACACATATTAACCCAATCGATGTATTGGGTAAACAAATTAGTACAAATATGGACACAACGTTATATCTGTATTAAAAATAAAGAAACAGGGGACACCGTGCTATTTCCATATAAGAATTAAAGAAACAAGGGATACAGGCGAACACAAGTGGTCACAACGTTATATCTGTATAAAAATTATAGAAACTGGTGGCTACAGGCGGCCTAGTACAGCTGGACACTGCAATTCCTATATACAATTTAAAGAAACAGGGGAATACAGGCGGACACAAGTGGACACAACGTTAATTCTTTGTAAAAATTATAGAAACTGGTGGCTACATTTTTTCATAGATGTGGACGAATTTTGAAAATATTATGATATATAATCATGAAATAATGTCTTGGGAGACAACATTTGCTCCTAATAAAGGAGGAAGATACAGAGCATATCCGAAAGACGTGTCAAAGTAGCGTTTAATTCAAATCTCAAATTTGTGTATAATCTAATACTGATTCTGTAGAATAATTCAGACTGTTTTGCTAGCATTCTGCATGACATTTATAGTCATATCAGGGTACAGGACGAGGATCTACATGTAGCTAGCAGTGTACCCCACCCTAAAATAAAGAAAAATACATGAGTAGGATTAAACATGCAAATAGATTATTAAAAATGTACTTGTAAAAGAATAAAAAAAAAAGTAAACTTTAAATGTATAGATCACAATAAAATAACTACGTCCATGTTTGAAAGCATAAGAAAAGCAAAATTATGTGATAGAAATTATCTTGCCTATAAGAATAGCTGAAAGGTAATGCATGTAAACGATTATCAAACATATTAACAAACGACAAATTTATTGACTTTCGGGAAAATTTAAAACTAAGAAAGATATCCTGCACAAGGCTCGGCCATACCTCAAGTAGTCCGCGGAAACAATTATTTACTGTTATGAAAATATTTCAAACTACCAAGATATCCTGCACAAGGCTCGGGCATACCTCAAGTAGTCCACGGAAATAATTGTTTACAGTTATGAAAATATTTAAAACTACCAAGATATATTCTGCACCATACTGAACTATTAGTTCGGCCAAGAAAGACAACTCGTACTCAAAAAAGGGAGATAACTCAATTTTCTTATAAAGGGAAACGAGTCTATCAGTATTTCCGAGGAACATGTTGATTTTTGCACGCCAACTTGTGTACATAAATAATTAAATATCGGATCACAACAGGTTTTGAATGTTTGATGATCGATATCCACGCTTAATACACCAGTTTTACATTTAACTGCGCATGTCTAATCTAATTAGCCAAACTATGAAATCACGCGATAATTTCCGAGAGTTCATGAACTGGGGGCTAACGGTTGATAAGCAATGACCATGCAGACTTGGAAAAAAATCATCTGATTAAATGTTTGCGTTTACATGTCAAAGCAACATGAGCATCATTTGAATCAAAATATAAAAATTATATTGACGAGACAACTTTAATTATTAACAATGACACATTTAAAGATTTTAAAACGGACTACTGCTGTGTTGTTGGTTGCGGTAATATACGATCTGATATGCCGCCTGGCTTTAATTGTACCTTTAATTGTCACAAATTCACGCTGAGGTCGTTCACTTAATGCGAAGAATAAATTAGATAAATAAGCGGGGCTCACTTCATCTACATAGTATTAGGTCATAAATTAAAAAGTCAATTAACACCTTAGCCATGTGGAATCCTCGTTTCAACTTGTACAATCTCACCAGGTGACAATTGATAAATTTATTTCTATTCCGTTATATTTGGAATTTCCCTATTCTATTTCTATCTTTAGACTTGTGGTACAAGTTTGGCTAGTATGTTAATCAGAAGTGGTCTGATGTTACTGTTGTTTTCTGCACGAATATTTCGAGGGCGGTAGTACGGGTGGGGTTTTATAGGCATATATAAGTCCTGGTTACGTTTGATTATTATCGATGTGCTCCAGTAACTTTGATAGACGAAGTTAACGTTAAGCTCTGCATAATATGTCCGAGGAAGGCTTCGACCATGATGAACGCCGTGCTACTACTCAACATGCTGAAAATAGTAACGAAAAAGAGTTAAGTACGGACGGGGCTATTTCGCTTTTCACTTCAGCTTTAAGCAATGCTTTAGAGAAGCAAACACATTCCTTGATTAATCATTTCGAAGCTCGTTTAGGAAAAAGTGTTAAAGCAACCGGTGTCGACCAACCAGAATTTGTATTCCAAAGTGAGGGAATTAAAGTGCAACATTCGTTTAATACCGAGCGTCTGGAGAGGTTTGCTGCCGTTGAAAGTTGTATAAAGCTTGGAAACGCTTCCGAAGTTAGTGAAATTATTACCCAGGAAAAGGAAATCATCCGTAAGCGTAACAAAATTCTAAAGATAGCCGACAAGCATGGATGGGACACGGTTAAAGAGTACTTGGATAGTCCGTTTGCCGACAATAAAGAAGATGCTAGTGATTTGCGTGCTGCTATTTCCAGGGCTTCTCGTAAAAGAAGTTCCAAGCCGTACAGTAAACCAGAATCTTCCAATAGTGGTTCCGGAAAAGGAGAATTCAATTCCAGGAGTTTTTTTCGTGGCCTTGGCCAAGTCAGTGATACCGAGTTCTCCAAAGCAGGCAAGTCAGAAAGTTACAAGTGTTTCTATTGTAACCAGCCCGGGCACTTTGCAAGGAACTGCCCCGAAAAAAGGATTCCTACAGCGACAGTTGGTGCACCAAAGTTCCAGGAACAGAACACAGGAAAGACTCAGTAACAAAACAGATACAGACATAGATGAAGTTGAGTATTGTTTTCAATTTGTTAACAAGTATGAGAAAAAATCTTGTCAAAATCTTATAAATGTGAAAGGAAATTTAAGAAAACATGCATTGTTTTGGAAAAATGTACTTAACGCTAATGATTTTATAATGAATGTTATTAATTTTGGTTATAGAATTCCTTTTCTGAGTGAACCACCGACTATTTTTCTAAGTAATAATAGATCCGCGTTAAAACACTCAGAATTTGTGGAAAATTCTATTGAAGAACTTTTAACTAAAGAATGTATAAAAGAAGTAAATCGACCATTTGTCGTTAATCCACTTACTGTGTCGGTAAATAGTACGGGTAAAGAAAGATTAGTCTTAGATTTGAGACATGTTAATAAATTTGTCGAGAAACAAAAAGTTAAATTTGAAGGGGTTAAAGAAGCTATGACATTTGTAAATTTTAGCGGTTTTGGGTTTAAATTTGATTTAAAGTCTGGTTATCACCATATAGAAATTCACCCTGATCATCAAAAATATTAAGAATTTTCTTGGCAATATGGTGATACAGTGCGTTATTTTACTTTTTCGGTTTTGCCTTTTGGACTTTCATCAGCTGGTCATATATTTACCAAGACAGTACGTGTGTTAGTTAAATACTGGAGATCTTTAGGATTTCCCATGGTGGTTTATTTAGATGATGGTATGGGTACAGCAGAAAATTTTGATACATGTTTTGAATTATCGAAAACAGTAAAAAATGATTTACTGCTTTCCGGTTTTATTGCTAATACAGAAAAGAGTGTCTGGGAACCAGTACAAAATATTGATTGGTTAGGTTTTGTTTGGAACTTTAAAGATTGTACTTTAGAAATATCGCTTAAAAAATTATTTGCTTTAAAGCTGGTAATATCGAGCGTAGTAGATGGCAAAACTATTTTGACTTATAGATGTATTGCTAAAATATGTGGAAAAATCATTTCTATGATTCCTGCTCTTGGTAACGTTTGTCAAATGATGACGAAGCATATGCATATGCTAGTCTGTTGTAGATCTGCATGGGACGATGTCATCCCTATAAATGACAACATTTTGAAGGAACTAAAATTTTGGTATTTTGAATGCGAGTGATTATCTTTCCAACGCATTGTACCTATAAATAGAATACCACAGCGTGTAATTTTCACTGACGCTAGTCAGTATGCCGGAGCAGGGTTTATAACGAATGATAACAAAATTGTACATTTTATGTTTGATGGTCATGAAAGAAACAAAAGTTCTACATGGAGAGAATTGAAAACTGTAGAAAAGAATATTTCTTCTTTTAAATCTGATTTAACAGGAAAATTTGTTAAACTTTATACAGATAACCAAAATGTAGTACAGATTGTTAAAAAAGGTAGCATGAAAGTAGAATTACAAGACATTGCTTTAAGCTTTTTTCATATTTGTTTGTCACATAATATTTTCTTGGATGTTGAATGGATACCTAGAGATAAAAATACTTATGCAGATTATCTGAGCAAAATTTTTGATTATGACGATTGGGGTGTTTCCTATCAAATTTTTATATATTTTGATAAATTATGGGGACCATTCACATGCGATCGTTTTGCAGATTCGAAAAACAAAAAAGTAGACTATTTTAATTCTAGATATTATTCATCAGATACTTCCGGGGTTGATGCTTTCGCATATGATTGGTCTGCTCATAATAACTGGTTAGTTCCACCAGTTTGTTTAGTTAGCAAGTGTTTAAATCACATGCGGTTATGTAAAGCTAAAGGCACTTTAGTTGTACCTAAATGGCCATCAGCGTTATTTTGGCCTATCTTAGTGAATAGGTTTTCAGACAGATTTAAATCTTTTGTTATAGACTTTAGAGAGTACGTAAAACCTATGAACTTTTTTACAAAAGGTTCACAAGAAAAGAGTATATTTGCACAGAGACCTTTTAACAGTAATGTATATGTTTTGTTGTTGGATTTCTCGAAGTATTGAGATTTATGCATTGAATGTTGTATACAGACTGTAGTTGTTTTAGTTTTCTGCGATGGTTATTTGCCGCAGTTATCAGATATGAGACTATATTCGTAAGAATGTTAAATTTAACATTGTGATGTTTTAACTGCAACAATTAGATATGTCATTGTTAACATTGTTGATTAATTGTTTATGAATACAGTGAGGGTTAATGCCACTGTATATATATAAGTATATGACTTTTTTAGATACTGTGAGGTTGAATGCCACAGTAAGTGTGCGAGGAAAATGCCGCATTCATTTGTTTGCGAGGAAAATGCCGCACTCATTTGTTTGCGAGGGAAATGCCGCATTCATTTGTTTGCGAGGGAAATGCCGCATTCATTTGTTTGCGAGGGAAATGCCGCATTCATTTGTTTGCGAGGGAAATGCCGCACTGGGTTGTTTGCGAGGGAAATGCCGCATTCATTTATAGTAGTAATGTTAATTATATTTACTTTGTTTATAGTTATTACTTGGTATTCATTATTATATTTATTTTACAGATCAATGGAAACAATTTGAGTGTTATGCCAATGATTCGAGATTTGCCAGTATCATACGAGATTTACCCTCTTTTGTCGAATCGTCTAGATCAAATTCTACAATTAAGAAATACAAGTGGTATTTTAAAAAGTTTGAAAAATGGTGTGTTTCATATTCACTTGAGTGTTTACCAGCGACAACTACTACGATTTCTATGTATATAGGTGGACTCATTCAACAGGGATCCAGTGTTGCGATTTTAGATGCAAGTTTTTATTCAATAAAATGGTTTCATGACTTTAATTTCAAACATAATCCTTGTTCAGACAAATTCCTTGGTCTTATTTATGAAGGAGGAAGGAGATTGCTAAGTAAACCTATAAACAAAAAAGAACCTATTACGCCAGATATATTAAGGAAAATTGTTTTGAAGTTCGGAGATCATAATAATCTCAAAAAATTGCGTGTAGTAGTATTATTTCTGTTAGGATTTTCTGGATTTTTGAGGTATAGTGAATTGGCTAACATTAAGATGAATAATATTGAGTTTCAAGTCAGTCATGTTAAAATTCGCATTGATAAAAGCAAAACTGATTTATACAGAAGGGGTAATTCTGTTGTTATAGCTGCAACAGGTACAGATTTATGTCCAGTTTTTTGGTTAAATAAGTATATCAATTTAGCTGAATTGAGCAAAAATTCTGATAGCTATATTTTCAGAGCACTGTCTTTTATGAAATCGAAAGATGTTTATAAATTATGTAATATAAATAGTCCATTCTCCTATACCAGAGCGAGAGAAATTTTGTTAGAGAGTTTATCAGATATTGGTTTAGATAAGCTTAAGTTTGGGCTTCATAGTTTGAGAAGTGGTGGCGCTTCTACGGGGGCTAATAGAGGAGTCTCTGATAGGTTACTTAAAGTCCACGGTAGATGGGCTTCTGATAAAGCCAAAGATGGGTATATTAAAGACAATTTAAAATCTCAAATGGCTGTTTCCTTGAATCTTGGCATATAGTTCTCAAATTATTTATTCCTTTGTTTTATCGAAGTTACTGCGAGCAAACAAACCTAAATTATGACTTGTCTCTTATTTAGCCATGTATTTAGTATAGAAATGTTTTAAATTCGGACGAATTCATGAGGGAGAATTTAAATTTATTTCTATTCCGTTATATTTGGAATTTCCCTATTCTATTTCTATCTTTAGACTTGTGGTACAAGTTTGGCTAGTATGTAAATCAGAAGTGGTCTGATGTTACTGTTGTTTTCTGCACGAATATTTCGAGGGCGGTAGTACGGGTGGGGTTTTATAGGCATATATAAGTCCTGATTACGTTTGATTATTATCGATGTGCTCCAGTAACTTTGATAGACGAAGTTAACGTTAAGCTCTGCATAATATATTACAGTTATGTTTGTATTGATATGTATTTAGAGGACATTGTGAATGTATATAGATGGAATTGTGGTATATTTTTGTAATTTGTAAAATGTTTACAAGATATTAAATGATGTTTCGCTGAGAAAATAAGAAAGTTACTGCGAGCAAACAAACCTAAATTATGACTTGTCTCTTATTTAGCCATGTATTTAGTATAGAAATGTTTTAAATTCGGACGAATTCATGAGGGAGAATTTAAAAACGTACCCTTATCTATACATACAGTTACTGATAAAGGGCGACTATTTGATTGATTTATTCAACTTTTGTACACAATTATTTCCTGCATCCTGCAGATTATTCTTTTCCATCTTGCCTGGTCATACTTATTTATTTTTAACTCCTACTAGAATAATAATTTTCTAACCCCCCCCCCCCCCCCCCCCCCTCCCCTAAAAATCAAATGGTCATCCCCTTATACAGATATTTAAAAATGTTAACCCTAGTACCTAATTTATACTTATTTATCATGGCCAGTACGGACCTTAATGCCACTGGGAATATTTTAATAATTTAAGAGGGGGGTCATTCAGCAATTTGATCTTTTTTTATGGCAAAGCGTGGTAAATATAGGATATTCAATTAATTTTAATGGCATGAAAAATGATAAAGTTGAAAATATGTAGAAAATTACTCTGGTTGCTGGGACTGAACCTCTGCATAGACGAAGTCGATCATGAACATAGCTTAAAAATTAAAATGGTATTGAATGCATTGTATTATAGTCTGATGTTTGAAATTAAAGATAAACCTGTATTTCTAATACGTATTTTAAAACTGCTTTGACATCTCTCTTCATTATCATGGCCGTTTAAAATATCACTGTCGCAGAAATATTTGAAACAAATGTACATTCAAATAAGAGGATGTGGTATGAGTGCCAATGAGACAACTCTCAATCCACGTCACAATGTATAAGAAGTTAACAATTATAGGTCACAGTACGGTCTTCAACACGGTTCCGAGGCCCTGTCTACTACATAGAGAATATCATCTATAATCCGTATCAACCCGAGACACCAATATAATCCCAAGAGCTCTGCTCGAGGGATTATATTGGTTGAGGGTTGATACGGTGTGTGATATTGAAAAAGCCATATCATATACACTTTATTATATACATATACCTCACGTAGATGTTTTTTATGTGACATGACGTCATACAGGTAAGGAGGTTTGAAATGACGTCATACAGATTATAGGTTTGACATGACGTCATACAGATTAGGGGTTTGATAAAGCCTTTGCAACAGTGACTGCAATCGATGACGTGACGTCATACAGATTAAAGGTGTGATAAAGCCTTTTCAATCGTGCTGATATCGATATCATCACGGGTGGCTGATACATCACGCTTGCCAATGATTGTATTAAACATACAATTTATCTGTATTTACTACTAAGTATATAATAAATAGAGAATATCATATGGCTTTTTCAATATCACATCCGTATCAACCCGAGACACCAATATAATCCCAAGAGCTCTGCTCGAGGGATTATATTGGTTGAGGGTTGATACGGTGTGTGATATTGAAAAAGCCATATCATATACACTTTATTATATACATATACCTCACGTAGTTGTTTTTTATGTGACATGACGTCATACAGGTAAGGAGGTTTGAATGACGTCATACAGATTATAGGTTTGACATGACGTCATACAGATTAGGGGTTTGATAAAGCCTTTGCAACAGTGACTGCAATCGATGACGTGACGTCATACAGATTAAAGGTGTGATAAAGCCTTTGCAACCGTGCTGATATCGATATCATCACGGGCGGCTGATACAGCACGCTTGCCAATGATTGTATTACACATACAATTTATCTGTATTTACTACTAAGTATATAATAAATGTCAATATTTTCTGTTGGTATTCTGAAAGAATTTTATAAGAGCTATATCTTCCCACATTTTATTTTGATATTCTATCATTCATTTTACCTTCAAATATTCATATGATGATACCTTAAAATTTTTCTCTGTATAGTCCATACAAAATGTTTCATATTTTTACAGCCTGTAGCTTAAAAACAAAACTCGGTGACCTATCATTGTGTTTTTCATATTTTTAACATACCACAATATATACTACATCTTTGACAAAGGATATAAGGACAAATTCTATCAATTTTGGTTAACACTTCCATACTACTATTAGTGGAAATTTCGATTATTAAGTAATGCCGGTAACTTGTCCTTGTACCCATAAAATTTCACGTAAAAGTCACCATAAAAGTAACCTGTTTTTTTTTTTAAAGAAAATTAAAAGTTCGAGTCTATGATACTTAACCTATATGTAGGCCGTAACCCCTTTACATGTATGTCACAAGCCGAAGATGCAAAAAAATATTTCAGAAAAACTGCGAATTGATACTGGAACAGAACTGAAATTAAATGTATTTTCTTTTTATCAAATACTTTTCTCTTTTCAGGAAAAATCAAACTGATATACTGCAATGTACATAGCGCAGTAGGCAATAGAAAGCAATTACAAGATTAATACTTTTTTAAAAACCATTTTACTAATATCAAAACACAACTGTTAGCAACAAGATGACTTATTTTCAGGTTTGAATTGTTTTGTGTCGGGACCTTTTAGGTTACTATTCGGTATGGATTTTTTCATTGTCGAGGGCTGTATGGTGATATATAGTTTGCTTTCATCTGTCATTTGCGTCTGGTGGATAGTTGTCTCGTTTGCAATCATAACACATCTTTTATTTTAAATTTGTTAATCAAATAAACGATTATTAATATCTTAAACATAAATGATCTCAAGCATACATCATGAGAGAGAGATGAGTATTATTAGTTGATTTATTATTGTGTTGCTAAATATCAGAGTCAATTTGATGTAGCCCCTGTCACGTATGATATCGTTAATTATCGCGGGATTTAAACTCAAACGCGCATAGGATTTCGAGATCAGCGTTGATAAGTCGCTTATGTGAAACTGGTCTATTCCAATAGTTTAATAATTTGTAATCTTAATAGGAAACCGAGTTTAAAATCAAATTAGAATTATTACGGTTTATATATAATAATTTCAATTAGTTTTTATTATACGAGATGCGTATCTATTTTAAAAAATTCTTTCTTAATCTTTGAACATTTTTCTAAACATGCAAATTCTGTTAAGAAAAATAGAAGTATTTGATTTTATAAGACAAAAAAAAAAAAAAAAAAAAACAGAAAAGAAAAAGAAGAAATCTGCCCACCTAACATATTGAATTTTGCCATGTCTGGTTGAATGACTATATATATTTTGATTCTCATACAGACAATGCATTACATCGGTACAGAGAAAAATTATAAACTCATATTAACTCTATTTAACTATTAACGAACTTTGTGAAATGTTTGCTTCTTTTTTCATCTTTGAACTGCAAGATGGCGAAATGCATCTAAGAAATCTAACAAATTTTGCAAGTTTAAAATAGAGAACGATTTAAAACAAAAATGATTTCACTTCTTCAATACATGTGGTATACATAACTTTGGCCACTAATAATAAATAAAAAGTGTTATGTATTCAAATTTGGTTAAATATCTATTTCAAGTTAATTATCTTTTATATGTAAAGGTAGTAAGGTAAACATAAATAAACAGAATTAACACCTTTATGTTATTGCTTCGAAAACGATGATGTCCTACTGATTTTATGGCCATCATACTCATACTTATATTCCTTAGTTTTAAGAAGACACATTTAACCAATTAATTGTATGGTGTGTTATAACTTTGGATATCAAAATAAAGGTAAATACAGAAAAGCGCTTTTGACGCATCAAAATCATTAAGTGATATTGTCAATGTTAGACATGAATCCCAAAGTTTTTCATTTGGAAAAGTTTTTTTCTAATTTCATTTTACATTTTAGCAGATATAATAAGTACAAGTTGATTCGAAAGACTGTGTCATGACTAAACAATTGCAGAGATTGTTAAAACACTCTTTTTTTTAGTTAGGCTAAATTCCTTTATAGAAGTTAAGCGGAACTTAACCTTTTTTCGCTTATACTTTCAATATCTCAACATCTCGGGTAACTTTTCCCGTTTTTGCATCCAGATAGTACCACCGTATCCTTTAACTTTTTTCTTGAGTTAAAACACTCAGTATGTCCACATTCTATGACAAACACTAGCTCGTGGTATTTATTCAATACCGTTTGAATTCAACTCTTTTTCTAACCTTCAGCGCACCCATCTCACATTCTTTGAAAGATCATGTTAAGCGTGATAGAACAGTTTAATGTTGTTATTGATTTATTCAGTCGGTTGTCCATTGAATTAATACAAGCTTCCAATGAAGGGTTGAGACATAAAAAAGAATGAACAATTTTAGTGTGAATGCACCTTGAAATACAAATGAGAATTTTTTTCATTCTACTGCAAAGTTTTCGGCATCTAAAGGCGCAATAGATTAATTTTATATCAAGTAGTCCGCGGAAATAATTATATCCTGTTATGAAAATATTTAAAACTACCAAGATATCCTGCATAAGGCTCGGGCATACCTCAAGTAGTCCACGGAAATAATTGTTTACCGTTAAGAAAATATTTAAAACTACCAAGATATCCTGCACGAGGCTCAGGTATACCTCAAGTAGTCCGCGGATTCTTGTATTGATTTCGTAAAAATGTTCATCCTCTTTAGAGTCCAATTCTCCTTTTATAACACACAAAGAACTACGACGTATTTTGGCGGCACAAAAATAATATATATATACTAGTCAACCAAAGAAACGATACAAGGCAATGTATTTTCCATATATAATGAAATTGATACACTATACCAAGGTAAATAATTGCCCAATTGGTCTAATATTTACAGAGTTTTATTTTCTTATCAAAAACATTGATTTAAGACAAATACGTGAATTTTTTTTTGGCAATTTTGTTATTTCAAAAATCGTATTCTCACCCAAAAATTCAAAAATCTATATAAGAACTTAAAAATTTAAACTTAAACATGGTCTGCTTAAAATTTTGAATGCCTTTGCAGATATTTGAATACTTAATTCTCATCTTTGAAATAAAGTGCTTACTTTTGTCATCATTTTCCGCAAAATAAATTTGACCCCTGTGTTCAATAACACGGTATTTTCTCACTTTCCAATTTCGTCAGATTCTTTTAATCATATGCATTTGCTTTTCAAATGAATGTTTTTCATTGGATAATTTAACAGTTTTTCCTATTTATTATATTTTATGATAAATTGGAGTTCAAACTTGTGTATCGTTACTTTTGTTGACTAGTATATATGGCCCAAGATAAATATAACTGCGATCATTGATCTTATTCTACAATGACTCTTCCATTACACCATTTTGAAAAGAAAGAGTCAACATCTTTCTTGACGAAGTGGAAAAAAATACAAAATTCCCTGACCTACAGAATTTTAAAAAAAATCATAAAAAATTATCTAGGGCTACGCTCTTCTGCACATGTGAAGGGTCTAGGGAATTCCATTTCTCTTAAATTAACACTCCAGGTGAAGGAAATAAACAAACTGACAGAAACCTTTTCCATCAATACACAACAGCATTGGGAAAATGAAAGAGGTCTTTTCCAAGAAGAATCGTCTATTTTGTTAGGTACTACACTAATGCCAAAATACGCGATATTTGTATTTTTTCAAACTCAACTAGGGCAGCAAAATAGCTGCAGACCGTTCATTCTATCATTGTGCCCAAAATTTTTATGAACGAAGTCTACATGATTTTAATTTCACTCTCTTTCCGCTTCAGCCTTCATTTTTTTTTCACTCATTTTTGCACACGAAGACCGAAAGTACGATTTTAATTCAGTCAGAATATTATAGGATTAAATCCGATTTTGTAGGAGTTTATCGATGTGTAATTCGGCCGACTCACTCACAAACGTATATAAAAAAATATATCATATATACTCAAATTGTCAGAACAGTTCAACTGAAAAATTGACAGCGCCTATTTTTTCCTCGTTTTCTGAATTACATTTATTATTTCTTTACAAGTGTGGACACAGATCAGTGTGGATAGTATGATTGGATGTTTGACAGTGTTTTATATGACAAAAGGAGTTCTATGTTTTATGTTTTCTATGTATTAACTGTGTTGCACAATGACAACCAACTTGAGCATTAGGGGTGTTGTTTATGTAATATTTAGTTTTTTATGTTCAACATGGGCATGGAAGAGATACTAATTGCATTAATTACCAAATGATTATGACAGAATATATATGTTCCACATCTTTGATTTTGGATACATTTTGTAGCTAGGAGAGGAACACATAATAGGTTCATTTTTTTCTTAATGTGATTTTTTTATATGGGAAATGGTATCTGAGAACATGTATTTGCTTACTATTTGTATAGTTCTATTTATATTACTTTGTGGGGGATTGTCAGTATCGGTTAAATGTGCAAATTGTTTCTCAGTTTAGAAGACATTTAATGTTTTTTAGTAATGACAATGCCTGACATGATGATTGGGGCTAGATGAGCTAGAACATGAATTTCTGTGTTATTTTTTATTAATTCTTTGAAAATATCTCCTCCAAAGCTGGTCAAAGTAAAAAAAAGTTTTGACCAGTATGAAAATGATATCAACAAAAGAACCTTTGTGAGCATGCTTCAAAGACTCATAACTAACTACAGAAGTCATATGATAAAATGTCAAGTGGATATTATGAACATCTACTTAATATGTCTAAATATCTAAAAAGTTTTAGTATTCAATATGAAAAAGCTATTGCAAAAGTATTCTCTTTTCAGTTTTTTTTGTTATATGGATACAAATATAAGTGATACCAATACAGTAAGGCAGTTTTGTTATGGTATGAAAGTGTAGTAATTAACATTTACTGTTAATTCACCCAAATTAAGAAATAAACAAATGAATGATAAATGTTGAACATGTACAATGAAGTATATTTTAGAAATCAATTAGGCCAGATAGGCCTTATAAATTTTGGTCTTTTTCTTAACATACTGAATGACCATTTACACTCATGACTGAGTCGCCAGTAGGCAGTACAGATGTAATAAAATGCTTCCCTGGGCGCAGCTTGATACGACCGCAGAGGTCGAACCCTGAACAGTTGGGGCAAGTATGGACACAATATTCAAGCTTGATACAGCTCTGAATTTGGATTGTGATTAAATATTTGACACACCATAGGTTTCTGACACAGAAAGAATGTGGTCTAAGAACTTGATTTTTTTTAATTTACCTATTATGGTCCAATGTCCAAAATCAAAATACATGGTTAGATTCAGCATATCAATTTTTGTTGAAATCAAACAAAGTTTAATTTTGGACCCCAACTTGGACAAACTTGAAAACTGGGCCCAAAATCAAAAATCTAAACACATGTTTAGATTCAGCATATCAAAGAACCCCAAGAATTCAATTTTTGTTAAAATCAAACTAAGTTTAATTTTGGACCCTTTGGACCTTAATGTAGACCAATTTAAAAAACAGGACCCAAAATTAAAAATCTAAATACACGGTTAGATTTGGAATATCAAAGAACCCCAATAATTCAATTTTTGATGAAATCAAACAAAGTTTAATTTTGGACCCTTTTGACCTCAATATGAACCAATTAGATAGTGGGGTCCACAAAAAAAAATCTAAATACATGGTTAGATTCAGCATATCAAAGAACCCCATATATTCAATTTTTGTTGAAATCAAACAAAGTTTAATTTTGGACCCCAATTTGGACCAACTTGAAAACTGGGCCAAAAATCAAAAATCTTAATACATGTTTAGATTCAGCATATCAAAGAACCCCATATATTCAATTTTTGTTAAAATCAAACAAAGTTTAATTTTGGACCCTTTGGACCTTAATGTAGACCAATTTAAAAAAACAGGACCCAAAATTAAAAATCTAAATACACGGTTAGATTTGGAATATCAAAGAACCCCAATAATTCAATTTTTGATGAAATCAAACAAAGTTTAATTTTGGACCCTTTTGACCTCAATATGAACCAATTTCATAGCGGGCCCACAAATACAAAAATTAAATACATGGTTAGATTCAGCATATCAAAGAACCCCATATATTCAATTTTTGTTGAAATAAAAAAAAGTTTAATTTTGGACCCCAACTTGGACCAACTTGAAAACTGGGCCCATAATCAAAAATCTAAACACATGTTTAGATTCAGCATATCAAAGAACTCAAAGAATTCAATTTTCGTTAAAATCAAACTAAGTTTAATTTTGGACCCTTTGGACCTTAATGTAGACCAATTTAAAAAACGGGACCCAAAATTAAAAATCTAAAAACATGGTTAGATTTTGCATATCAAAGAACCCCAATAATTCAATTTTTGATGGAATCAAACAAAGTTTAATTTTGGACCCTTTTGACCTCAATATGAATCAATTTGATAGCGGGCCCACAAATAAAAAAATCTAAATACATGGTAAGATTCAGCATATCAAAGAACCCCATATATTCAATTTTTGTTGAAATCAAACAAAGTTTAATTTTGGACCCCAACTTGGACCAACTTGAAAACTGGGCCAAAAATCTAAAAACATGTTTAGATTCAGCATATCAAAGAACCCCATATATTCAATTTTTGTTGAAATCAAACAAAGATTAATTTTGGACCCCAACTTGGACCAACTTGAAAACTGGGCCCATAATCAAAAATCTAAACACATGTTTAGATTCAGCATATCAAAGAACCCCAAGAATTCAATTTTTGTCAAAATCAAACTAAGTTTAATTTTGGACCCTTTGGACCTTAATGTAGACCAATTTAAAAAACAGGACCCAAAATTAAAAATCTAAATACACGGTTAGATTTGGAATATCAAAGAACCCCAATAATTCAATTTTTGATGAAATCAAACAAAGTTTAATTTTGGACCCTTTTGACCTCAATATGAACCAATTAGATAGTGGGGTCCACAAAAAAAAATCTAAATACATGGTTAGATTCAGCATATCAAAGAACCCCATATATTCAATTTTTGTTGAAATCAAACAAAGTTTAATTTTGGACCCCAATTTGGACCAACTTGAAAACTGGGCCAAAAATCAAAAATCTTAATACATGTTTAGATTCAGCATATCAAAGAACCCCATATATTCAATTTTTGTTAAAATCAAACAAAGTTTAAATTTGGACCCTTTGGACCTTAATGTAGACCAATTTGAAAACTGGACCCAAAATTAAAAATCTAAATACACGGTTAGATTCGGCATAACAAAATAAATAAATGTGGTCAAAGATTTTACAAATCTAATGCGCCATACTGTGCAATTAAAGATTACTTCTTGAAATTTTTCAATATTTGAAATTTGAAAAAAAAATAATATTTGAAGAATAATTCTTTTTAATTTCTGAAATCTGAAATGAGAAAAAATTGATCCCCCACAATTTCTTTTTACCCCCCCCCCCCCCTTTTTCCCCCCAAAAAATTCTTTCCCTCAAGATATGGTCATAATCTCAATTCAAATTTCCAATGGAGTTTGCAACCATTATTAACCATTTAAATTTACCATAGTGCTAACTTAATCTATTTTATAATAGAATTTAAAATATAGTGTCAAATCTTTCATATGAATTTTTTTGTAAAAAAAAAAAGTTTGCAACATTTGCAGATATTTTTACTGGTCTTCCTTTATAAATATGCATTTCTTTAAACATGATTTAAAAGCAGAGTAAGGGAAGTAACCAAAACGTTGTATTTGGATTACCTCCCTTACACTGTTTTAAATAATTTTAATTGGTTATTAACCATTACTTTATACATAATTCAAAAGCAGTGTAAGGGAGATAATTTCAATGATGTATTTGATTTATCTCCCTTACACTGCTTTAAATTATGTTTTGTACTAAAGTATTTGTCCATTAACCAGGACAACCTTGTTTTTCCCCCTTTTTTGCCCCTAATTCCTAAACGGTTTGAGCCATAACCCCCCAAAGCAAATGCTAACCATCCCTTTGTGGTATGGAAACTTGTAGTATAATTTCAGAGAGATCCATACACCGTTCCACAGTTATTGTCTGGAAACTAGAAAATGCTTATTTTTGGCCACTTTTTGGCCCCTAATTCCTTAACTGTTGGTACCATAACCCCCAAAATCAATCCCCACCTTCCTTTTGTGGTATTGAACCTTATGGTAAAATTTCAAAGAGATCCATTCACTTAAACTAAAGTTAGAGTGCGAAAACCAATGTGTCTTCGGACGACGATGACGACGCCAACGTCATACCTATATACGACCACAAAATTTTTTTGCCGTCGTATAAAAAAATGTGGATAGTGTCCACATGTGGACACAGATGATGCCCCCGCTTGCATATCATATACTTATAAAGGGACATAACTGAAGAACGGTAAAAGTGACGCTACCCAAATTTGAACTTGATCTGAGTTTTGTGGTAATAAGCATTGTGTGTAAGTCTCATTACATTAGGTTGAGGTTAATTTAAGTAGAGAACAGAAACTTTTAAGTTTTATAACATTTGGTTGAAACAAACTAAAGTTAGAGAACGGAAACAAAAAATTCAGCAATTTTTATGTTTATAAAGGGACATAACTCAAGAATGGTAAAAGTGTTGCCACCAAATTTCGTACTTAATCTGTATTATGTAGTAATAAGCATTGTGTATAAGTTTCATAACATTTGGTTGTGGCAAACTAAAGTTAGAAAACGGAAACAAAAAATTTGTACTTGATCTTAGTTTTGTGGTAATGAATATTGTGTATAGGTTTCATAATGTTTGGTTGGGGCAAACTTAAGTTACAGAATGGAAACTAAAAATTTAGCAATCTTTCGATTTATAAAGGGGCATAACTTAATAATGGTTAAAGTGACCCTACCCAAATTCAACTTGATCTGTATTTTATCAGTGGAAGTCAAAATTAAACATTGCATTGTATAAAGCATTGATTGTAGTTGATTCAACTATAATCATGGACAAAGGAAGATAACTCCAATTTTAAAATTACTTGATATTTAGAAGAAAATAAAAATTTAGCAATTTTTCCATTTATAAAGGGGCACAACTCAAGAACGGTTCACCAAGATTCAAACTTGATCTGTGTTTTGTGGTAATAAGCATTGGGTTTAAGTTTCATAACATTTGGTTGAGGCATACTAAAATTAGAGAACGGAAACGAAAAATTCAACAATTTTTCCATTTTTAAAGGGGCATAACTCTAGAACGGTAAAAGTGACGCTACCAAAATTCAAACTTGATCTGTGTTTTGTGGTAATTAGCATTGCGTATAAGTTTCATAACATTTGGTTGAGGCAAACTAAAGTTAGAGAATGGAAACCAATTTTAGGACGTACGTACGTTCGTACAGTCGGACAAGGGTAAAACTTAATGCCCCCTCCGCTATGGCAGGGGCATAAAAATAAAGTGAAACAAAAGAACCTAGCATCATATTGCTAGTAGCGCCAATAGCATTGCTTGGTGAATTTGTGCTTTTTTTTTAAAAATGTTTGGTTCAAATCTAAATAAAATGCTTTTATCTCCCTATTACTTACATTGTACATAGAATGGATACTTCTTTGACAATTCCTTGTACATGAGAGTTGTCTGTCAAATCTTTATTTCACAAAGAATGAATTGCATAACAATGAACTGAGCTCAAAGCAAAGCACTTTAATAATACACTTAGACAATGAGCTCAATCCAGTGATATACTTTGTACTACAGGTCCTTCATGAACATCCTACTGGCCAAAACCATATATCACAAACATGCCATACTACATGGTTGGATCAGAAGTCCTGAAAAAGACATGAACTTTATTAACATATTTTGAGTATATACACCGGTTAAAACTTTCACAAATTTGTGGTAAAATTATTCAGTATCTAGCAACTATCAATCGCTTCATGCACAAATTGATATAGGTTGAGTACCCCTCTGTCAGAAATAAGAACATACCTCCACCTAATTTTAGTAAACTGATGAAGAAACATTCAAAACTATAAAATGTTATCTAATAGACTAGCTGCAATGAAATCCCAGTTTTCTAAAATGGTAGGTGGAACCTAAAACTCGAAAGATTTTAAACTATGCATTTTAAATATTGCATATATACATGTAATAATAATTCTTCTCAAAAATTTGCTATATTTTTCCTTACACAATGTACTTTGTCTTTTGTTCGAGACTGTATATTGACCTCTAGATGTCTTTCAATTACATCCAGTTTGGCGTGGGTTGATGTTTGATTGTTGTACATGTTATATATCAACGTGGGATTTGTTTATATAAATTAGGCGTGAAATAATTTTGGTTAACTGAAATCCTTTAACTTACTTCCAAATTAATGTTAATACTGAGGGAAAAAATTACATTGCTAAATAACCACTTTAAAACACATGCAAACTTTTTGAGAGGAAGGCATAATGCATGTAACATCTATTAGATCTTTTTTTAAACCATTCTAAACTACTGCATGGATTTTTCTAGCATTCCACAGGGTCCAATATTCGGACCCATTCCCAATGGCAAATACCCTACATTTTTCCCAATTTTGGGAGCAAAAGTCCCAAACGATCTCAAAATTTATTTTCATCTTTTATTATTCATGACAGCCAACCGCTAGCTTTATGCCGAAAATCGCCAACAAATAATGTGTAAATCCGAGTAAAATCCTACCTGACTGCCAAAAACAACATTGAAAAACAATGGATGTCATAAACCGGAAATGAAGACAATTACAATACGGGGTCAGATTCCGGGGGCGGATAAGGGTAATTCCGGGTTTGCCGATCAAATACAATAAAAAAAAAATAATTCCAGGCCAGTGACAAAATACATGTTGATGATGAAATATAAACACTAGAATTGAAAACCAAAAGATATATGGAAAAAAAAGAGAATAAAATGCTCCGCAGGGCGCAGCTTGATACGACCGCAGAGGTCAAACCCTGAACAGTTGGGGGAAGTATGGACACAACATTCAAGCTTGATACAGCTTTGGATTTGGATTGTGATTAAATATTTGACACAGCATAGGTTTCTAACACAGATTGAATGTGGTCTAAGAACTTAAAAATTTTAAATTGGACATTCACCTATTATGGTCCAATATCCAAAATCTAAATACATGGTTAGATTCAGCATATCAAAGAACCCCAATAATTCAATTTTTGATGAAATCAAACAAAGTTTAATTTTGGACCCTTTTGACCTCAATGTGGACAAAGTTGATAACGGGGCCCAAAAATCAAAAATCTAGATACATGGTTAGATTCAGCATATCAAAGAACCCCATATATTCAATTTTTGTTGAAATCAAACAAAGTTTAATTTTGGACCCCAATTTGGACCAACTTGAAAACTGGGCCCATATTCAAAAATCTAAATACATGTTTAGATTCAGCATATCAAAGAACCCTAAGAATTCAATTTTTGTTAAAATCAAACTAAGTTTAATTTTGGACCCTTTGGACCTTAATGTAGACCAATTTGAAAACGGAACCAAAATTTAAGAATCTAAATACACAGTTAGATTCGGCATATCAAAGAACCCCAATAATTCAATTTTTGATGAAATCAAACAAAGTTTAATTTTGGACCCTTTGGACCTCAATGTGGACCAATTTAAAAACGGGGCCCAAAATCCAAGAACTAAATACACGGTTAGATTCAGCATATTAAAGAACCCCATGAAATCAAGAATAAAACCCCATTGAAATTGGTCAAGAAATAAGCAATTTATAGGAAGTATCTTCTTTTGCACAATCCTGTGCTATTAAATATTTCTTGCTATTGCGCAATACTGTACAATTGACAATTTCTTGCTATTGCGCAATATTGTGCTATTGGATATTTCTTGCTATTGCGCAATACTGTGCAATTGAAGATTTCTTGCTATTGCGCAATACTGTGCAATTGAAGATTTCTTGCTATTGTGCAATACTGTGCAATTGAAAATTTCTTGCTATTGCACAATACTTATTATATAATAATTTACACATCCTGTTTGGTGTGTATCTCCTACCATATCATTATTATTTGATTTTAAATATAAATCAGAAATAACCAACTTAAAATGGAAAATTTTAAAAGAAACAAAAAAGGAAAAAAAAAATAAATCCCCCCCCAAAATTTTTTGAACCCCCATTATGATTCATCACCCCCAAACTCAATCCCAGCCTTCCCTTTGTGGTATGGTACCTTGCAGTACAATTTCAGAGAGATCCATACACTTGAACACAAGTTATTGTCTGGAAACTAGAAAAAATGTGTTTTTTGGCCCCTATTTGGCCCCAAATTCCTAAACGTTTAGGGCAATTACCCCCAAACTCAAACCCAGCTTTCCCTTTGTGATATGGAACCTTGTAGTACAATTTCAGAAAGATCCATACACTTACACACAAGTTATTGTCATGAAACTAGAAAAATGCTTGTTTTTTGCCCCTTTTTTGGCCCCTAATTCCTAAAATTTGGAGGCAATTACCCCCAAAATCAATCCCAGCATTCCTTTAGTGATATGGAACCTTGTGGTACAATGTCAGAGAGATCCACACACTAACACACAAGTTATGTCTGGAAGTTACAAAAATGCTTATTTTTGGCCACTAATTCCTTTACTGTTATTACCATAACCCCCAAAATCAATCCCAACCTTCCTTTTGTGGTATTGAACCTTGTGGTAAAATTTCATAAAGATCCATTCACTTAAACTAAAGTTAGAGTGCGAAAACCAATGTGTCTTCGGACGACACCGACGCCAACGTCATACCAATATACGACCACAAAATTTTTTTTGCGGTCGTATAAAAATCAGGAAATATTTTATACAGAAACTCAAAATTACTTTTTCACAAATTTTCATGTCAAAATCCAATTAAATCATATAAATGTGACAGTAATTTTCCTAATCATTAATAAATGTTGATATTACATGTAGATGTTTTTATAGTGTAAACATATAACTACAATTCCAACAGGTAATTTCTTCTCAATTTTGAAAGGCCAGTAAAATTCTGGAAGTTTCTTACTTTATTTCCACAATAAAAGATAACTTTTAATGAACTAAACACACTAAAACTCAAATCTGGTATATTTGCTGTTTTTCCCAATTTCATTGAAAAGCGTGTGAAAAAATTCCCAAAACTGGCCAGGGTCCTTTTTCCCAAAATACCCAGAAAAATACTGTACTGATAAGTGATAAAGTTTGTTAACTGTTACTTACCTTCAAAAAGGGGGTTGCATTCACTTTACTACATAACATATAAATATAATCAACAATACTGAGTGCAACACCTAGGATAAATATAGGATTGTTTTGTAAGAATAGTTGCTGAAATAAGCAGGCAATATTCAAAGTAGAATAAAAAATATTACAGGACTGTGTTTTAAAGTAATAAGCATTGTGCAGGGCTCACCTTACCATGCTACTGGGGCGACAAAGTCGCCACTTCGCTTTGACCGACCTTCAAAAGCGAAATGTAGTCGCCCTGTTGTTTACGACTCAAATTCAGTCGCTTTCGTCATCGGCAATATTCAACATTTACCAAGTCGATGAAACAGAAATTTTTCATTTGAAAGTAAAGAAATTCAAAGACATAAGCGATTTATTTACTTTAGGAGGTTAAAGCATTGATTTTAAAGTTGGTTGCATGTTATTTTCATAAAGACAACTTTTTTATCACTTCTGGTACTTGTTACTCAAGCGTAGATCAAATCATTCTAACTTTCGGCAAAATAAGCTTGTTACTTCATTAGAACGTGATGAAATTAAAGATTTCTTGCTGTTGTGCAATACACTGTGCTGTTGCGCAATACTTAGTAAATCTGTCGTCAGACTATAAACAAATAAAGTTCAATTAATTCCCAGTCATATTAGAAATTTGTGAAAATGTAAAGGGAGCTTGCATCAATAGTTGTAAACAATTCACTCAAGTTTCATGAGAATTGCTGACAGCATTTTTGAGCTATTGTCCGAAAACTGGAAAATCACCCCTTTTTTAATGAATAAAACCCCATCACTCAGAAATGTAAAATGTAAAATTTATAAAATTCTAAACGGAGCTTACATCAATTTAGATATAAACAATTCACCAAAGTTTCATACAAACTGCTGAAAGCATTTTTGATTTTTGTCCATAACTGGAAAATCCCCCCTTTTTTCATGAATAAAACCCTGTAACTCAGAAATGTAAAATGTAAAATATATAAAAATCAAAAGGGAACTCATGTCAATAGATATAAACAATTCACTACAATTTCTTGCAAGTTGGTGAAAGCTTTTATTGTCCGAAAACTGGAAAATCCCCCTTTTTTTTAATGAATAAAACCCCACAACTCAGAAACGTAAAATCTAAAATTTATAAAAAACGAAAGGGAGCTCATGTCAATAGATATAAACAATTCATCAAAGTTTTATGCAAATTAGTTAAAGCGGTTTTGAGTTAATGTCCGACATGTTGACAACGGACAACGGTATACCATAGTACGTCCCATAAACGGGCGTATACAAAAATGACAGGGTGTCATACCACACCAAAACCTTCTGAAGGAAATACAAAGTTGGCAAACAATTTTTTTTTTTTCATTGACAACCCTGTATAACCTTGCAGCAGTATCGAGTCTACATGCATTACCTTGTATATTTCATGTACATTGAACTTAAAATTATGTGGTAATTGTCAAAGTTAGTTATGTCAGTTATAATTTATCCTTTTTTATGAATAAAATTCCACAATTTATTAAATTGAAAGGGAGCTTGCATCAATAGATATATATAAACAATTAACCAAAGTTTCATGACAAATGACAACTGCTTAAAGCATTTTCGAGTTAATGTCCAAAAAGTAAAACATGGAAATCCCCCTTTTTGAATGAATAAAACCCCTTACATTGTAACTGGATAATGTAAATTCTTAAATTCCAAAACAATCTAAAGGGAGCTCACATCAATACATGAGTATAATCCCATATAACTCTGAAGCGGGAAACCTAAAATTTATAAAATAATCAATTCACAACAGTTTCATGCAAATTGGTGAAAGCGTTGAAGAGTTTGTGAACAAAGCATTTTTAGAGTTAATGGGCGTTAACATGAAAATCCCCCTTTTTTAATGAATAAAAACTCACATTTTGAAAATGTATATTATAAAATTCCTAAAAATCTAAAAGGGAGCTCACGTCAGTAGATATAATCAATTCACCAGAGTTTCATGCAAATTGGTGAGTTAGTGAACATGCTAGAAACAGACAGATCAGGGCAGACAGACGGACAAAGGCATACCATAATATTTCTCATGAACAGGCGTATGAAAACTGCAGGGTACCATTCCAGGCCAACACCCTCTGAAGGAAACACTATAAGGGAGCTTCCTTTCCATTTTTATGGGGGAAAAAGGGAGGGGGGGGGGGGGGGGGGGGGGGGGGGGCTAGGATGAAAAATTTTGTCCTGCAATTTTTTTTTAGTTCGAGATGTAATCTGTCCTGCCTTTTTATTTTTCACTCTTTTTTGTCCTGCCTTTTTTCTATTAGTTTATCCAGACTTGTTTTTACATAAATTGTCATCCTGCCTTTTTTTTCAGTCTCATCCTGCCTTTTTTTTCAAATTTCATCCTAGACCCCCCCCCCCCCCTAAAAATCAAATGGTAGCTCCCTAAGTTAGCAGACAAATTATTTTATTTTTACATTGACAAACCTGTATAACCTTGAAGCAGTATTAAGTTCATGTATTATCCCACATATTATTACATGTACATTGAACTAAAACAAATTGTGGTCATTGTCAAAATTATAATTTACAGTTTACTTTTCCAATGCTTTTAATTTAAGATTAGGGCATTTTTGTCATTGGAATTGAGTTTTGTAGTCGGAGATTACTCTAACCTCCAACAACTGTTTTGCGACACCAGCTAGGGCAGTGGGACTTCAGCTGGTCCCATATCAGATAGATGATATTTGCCCGTCCAAAGTGGATGTGCTGCTTCGTTGCTTCTGGAGTCGACTGGATCCATATAAATCAAGCCTCAATTTATTCATTTTTCTCTTCATTTAAGTAAGTTTGATCAACCTGCCACCCGTTATCTTCTCATATTTGGACAGTTTTCACATTGACCCATCCAGTGGCGGATCCATAAATTTTCATAAGAGGGGGCCCACTGACTGCCTAAGAGGGGGCCTGCTCCAGTCATGCTTCAGTGATTCCCTATATAATCAAACCAAATTTATCCCACAAAAGGGGGGCCTGGGCCCCCTGGGCCCCCCCTAAATCCGCCTCTGCCATCAATACTGACATTTTAGAGGGTATGAATGCCCTTTACCGTCAGGCGTCTAACGGTCAATTTTGGCTACCTTTAGCGTCAAATATGTTAACATTTTACCGTGATTCGCCAACATATCCTTATCATGATTCATCAGAGGTCTCAAATAATAATCGTTACCGTTATTTTTGGCAAAAAGTTAACGTGATTCGTCAAAATCTGTCAGTTTTTTTTATCGTCATGAAGAAAGTCTTCATTTTATCGTCATGCACCAAAAAATACCGTTGTCATTTGGCAAGATTTTTTACCTTTATTCGTCATGAAGGTACCCCCATTACCACCCTCATTTTAACTTTCACTTTATAAGAATGTCACATGACCAACATTATGGGAACTGATTTATGCAATTGACCCTTATTCAATATAGGAAAACAATCCATATAAATCAAGCCTCAATTAGTTCATTTTTCTCTTCATTTAAATAAGTTTAATCGACCTGCCACCCGCTATTTTCTCACATTTGGACAGTTTTCACATTGACACATCAATACTGGTATTTTTACTTTTAACTTAAAAAAATTGTGACAACAGGGATGAAACTTAACTTTGTAAGGCCAGTAGCCAGCTGGGTTACTAGACTTGAAAATCAGTTAACCCAGACAAAAAGTTAGTAGCCCAATTTATTTCACTATGAGTATCACTGGTGAAACCCGCATGCCCCCCCCCCCTCCCCAAGAAAATTTTGAAATTTTAGACTCAAAACCCTGAGCATACCTGGAGGTGATTTAGATGCTTGGGAAAATGTAAATTTTGTCTTATTTTTGTTGTTGACTTCAATCAAATTTAATAAAAAAAAAAATCATTTACAAAATGGGAATCTTCATACCCTGTGTACCAGTTTTTTTTTTAATATCTTTTTAAGACAACTAAAGAATTCTCTGTCCTTAAATACATGTAGATGATCGATGAAATATTTAATTTTATTTCTTTAATAATCTAATTTATTAAATATCTTGATCGATTTATTTTGCGTAACTACGTACATTTGTAAACAAATGACCCCCATTTTTTCTCAAAAGACTTGTACATGTATTTCAAAAGCATTGTCATAAAATTGATATCTCCTCTGATTTTCTCTTTTTTGTAAACTGTTCAGTAAGTAGGAAACTAAAATCATTTTGAACTAATGTTATTTATTTGTGGTAGACAATATTCTTCTTTCGTTTTTGACCTTCATTCTCTGGACACCACGTGGGCTTTGAAAAGGGAACTACAAAAGGTACTGTTTTCCAGATTCTTATATATAATATAACATTATATATTATACATTCTTTTATTTGACTGATATTATTTCATAACATGCTATTGTCATCTTCTCTGTATTTCTTCGCTTTCTTGAAGCCAAAACCGAACAGGGTATTTGATCACTTCATATTGTAAATGACCATCGGAACGTCTCTCTTGTTATCCTTGCAAACATACAATACTTTCTGGACTTTAAATAGACGACCAATCAGTGACCTGAATTAACGTGAACTATATTTAGTCAAAGGTAAACTCTGATTTTACATCCTTGTTTATCGCAACCGCGACTTTGGGACAATACGACTCTCTACACTTGCCTGTATACATTTTAAAAAGATTTTTTTTCTTTTTGAATTTATATTTTTGTCAGTGAAGTAGCCGGCACTTGGAGCCACGGTTAACAGCGGATTTCCGTCTGTCGGGTACTTTGTTTTCAATTCACCACCTGGGCTACCACAACTGAATAAAAAGATCGCCCAGGTCAATTTCTGGTCGCCATGGGCGACCGTGAAGTTTTTTCCCTGGACATGACCAACAGAAAAAGTAATTTTCAATGCATTATGAGAGCTGATTTATGAAAATGACCATTATTCAATAGGAAAACATACTCTAACACCTCGTTCATTTATGATGCAAATAAGCTGAATGGCCGAGTGTGTTCAATTTGAAAATAAAAGTGTTAAAATGCAGGAATCGCAAAAACAGATGTTGGACATCAGAGTAATCTCGGCCTATGAGTATGAGTTTTAGGCAATTTGTAGGGGGAGGGTTCAAGGGAAGCAAATGCTCTTTAAAATATGCATGTTTCAAAAATTGGGGAAAAATTACACAGAGCGTTGAGTCATTTTTTTCAGACTTAATTTAAATAATGACTAATGTAGACTTAGTTCTTATTCTATAAAAAAAATCACAACTACTGAACAGGAACAATCATGGTACTTTTTTGTCTATGAAACTACACTATGACATCTGATCTTCAAAACCTACAAACAGACAGAAATATCATCAAATAGTGAAATATAAGATTGACTGCACCTTGTATGGATAGTTCCGACACGTGTTACATGGGGAGCCCGTTTGTTTACAAATAATAATGTCACGTGATCACGCACTGACCGTCACAAATTTTTATCCTCCGCCATTATTCGTATTACACAATATTACTGTACTTGCACAATTCACAACCCATTTATCTTGCGGACATGCAATGGGAATGTGCACGGTTATCAAAAACTACAAAAATATTGCATGTACAGTTAATGAAGAAGTTATTTCATCAAATAGATATTTAGATAAGATTTTCACTCATGACACAAATTGACTGGGTGTCATCGCCATCGGGGATAATTGATAAATGGGATTAAATTGACCGCCAAGAAGGTGTAGAGAACCACCTCTGGAGAACCTTAACATTAATAAGTAATACTCACCAAAATTTCTCTATAATTAACGCTATTTTCTGTTAGAAAATTTCAGAAAGATGCTGATAAACTTATTTGGTGACACAGATTATTTTCTTGTTTAGGCGCGAAATATATTCTTACTCTTAAAGGGAAACTCCGCCAAAAAATGAAAAATTGATATTTTGTTCTTTAAGCATAAAAAACCACTTGTTCATAAATAAAAAACTTTTATTCTCTATGTAAAGAGATCAAAATCGATTTTTGAAATTCACTATCAGTTCTCGACATATCGCCATCTTGTCGGCATGTTCGATCTAAAAAGTCACGTGGTATCTATAAACCACAAAGAACAAAAAGAATCGGGGATTTACCGACCGTGTGTTAAAAACTCCCATCATCAATTGGGAATTACCGTAGACGGTTATTCAGTGTCAAAATGTCTTGTCAAGCGTACGGTTGTTCTGCCAGGCAAGGTTATGACAAAAGTCTACATAGTTTTCCCAATCCCACAAAAAAAGAAAGAATTGTATCAGACATGGTTGTACAACCTTAAACTAACAGCAAATAGTTAAATAGTTGCATCTATAGCAAGCACAAGTTGGTGTGTGAAGACCATTTTGAACAATATTGTTTCGAGGGAGATTCGATGGTAATTATCCTTTTTTTAATAACAAAATAACCTAGCAGTTCTGATAGCTATAGTTATCAAATCCTTATATGATAAGATCTCGTTGAATAAAAAAAATATAGATTTGATGAGGAAGAACAGTTTCAATTATAAGAAAGACAAATGCAGTGTTCTTGTAACAATCACTGATTTACAGAAGATTCATTAGTATGCCTCTTTTATATAAAGTGCATTGATTTGTATAAAGAATAGTTCCGTATTTAGACAAGATAATTTTTCAATTAATAAAGTTATACGATATAAAATAACATTTTTTTAATTATGATATTTAACGGCTATTGACAAGGAGCAATGTTAGGAAGAGGTTTTAGCTGGGACATAATATGTTGATATAGTATAATATTCCCAGGTTATAGATACATGTGTATGTAAATATCGAAATATCGGACATCTCAATTTTTTTTATTAAACGTGTTTTTTTTTTTTTTAACTAATCTTTAAATTATATCAAATTGATCTACGGGATCAATTCGGAACGGTCACTTATAAAGACACTAAGCTTTACAGTTAAATGTGTGACTCTTTCTGGTATGTTCGGTGAAAAATTTATAGGTTTTTTTTTCTTTTTAAATTTTATTTACGTTATCTTATTATATATATATATTTTGGCTTCCTCACGAATTGATAATAGGTATGTCAGAATTATTGATAGATGTCGTGTCAGAGCGACACATTCAGTTAGGTATTCCAAGGACGTATATTAGATACACGTCCCTGGGTATTCCAGTGACATCCTGTCAACTAAAAATTCGTATTACACAATTATATAATACAGGTTCATGCATGGCCTCTTTATTGAGGTACCCGGTGTGCACAGGTAACATTTATTGAACCATATATTTGTGTCTAACGTTGTTTATCGTGTGTGTGTTTGAAATTATAATTCCACCTTTTAATGAATGATGTTCTTATAATAATATTATCCACTATTTTTGCTGATAATAAGTTTAAAAAAATTATAAACATGACCTTTGAACATTTTGGTAAAATGAATATTGTTTTGTCATGATTCTGGACCATATTTTTGAGAAAAAAAAATTCTTCACGCAAATACAAGCTTTTGTCGATTGGCAAACATGCAGATATATAAAGTAATGCAGCACTTATAGTCACTATCCATATTAATTCATTGAAGATAAGAGAGCCCCTTCTATATATGTCTAATGTCCCTATCTTTATAAGGATTAGGAGGACAGGGGAAAAAGGAGCGGAGATAGAGTGGCATAGTGAAAAAAAAATAACCGAATAGAGAACAATATAGAGAATGATCGACGAAAAGCGAAATAGTTATTGTAAAGGAGCGGAGATAAAGAGAGGTATAGTGAAAAGAAATGTTTGCTTGACAAAGTTATTGCTCGCTTTGATATTTTTAGTTATACAAATTCACACATCGTGTTCCTTATTGGTATTCACGTGCACTAACTTGATGCTGGGAACAGTATATAAATATATATGTTCCTGCTTGATGTGTTAAGTTTCTGCATAGCATGGTTAAAAATAATTAGTATCCCATTTGTTATATCGTAGTGTCACGGTGTTACTTTGTTAAATTTATTTAGTTTGTTAATGATTGTGTAAATAAGAATAAATCTGTATAAAAACTTCATACCATTTTAGTGATTGCCTATATGCGTTTGATTATTGTTACATTTAAGATACATATATACATTTAGAACCTTTCATACATCTTAAAGTAAAAGATGTGTGTCTGAGTTAAACGACACAAGTACCCTGTAATACTAGTACGAGAGTATAGCATGTAAAAATTCCTACTCAGTATGGTTGTATTGGAAATCTTTTCATACAGATTGACAACTCATGGTCCGACATGCATGTAATATTTTCCACATGACGCTCATAGTTCTTTCTACCATCATCATCTTATTCATTAAATATTGCTGTAAACATTGATGGTTCACACCCAAACAAAATGGGGAGTAATATACCTTCAGATCTTCTCCGTGGTATACACTTGTGAAATATATAGACGAAATTCGGTATTGAAGTGAATCTACATCTCACAAACCGTTACAAGTTTTGAATTACGATTCTGAGTGAACACCCACCAAACCAATACAAACGTATGGCAAGATATAACCATGCAGGCATTTAGTTTTCGTCAGACACAAGATAAATAATCACTCTCATAAACGTATATATGCATGCAGTTTCAAATATCAAGAACAAGCGGTCGATGCCTATAGATCATTGTTAAGTCCGTTTACTAACTGTTCAGAGTCAGACATGTCAATAGTTCATTCTTGGAACCTTCATATATCCCATCCGACGATGGGAACTCTTTCTGATAGTGTTGACGACATAAGCTTGTTTATCTGTACAAGTGGTTGCATGGCCTCTCCTGCCCCAATTTACAAACAAATACGCTACTAGTCTGCTATCTCTGGAGCTCATCCTCAATGGCGCTTATGCGTCAGGAAACTTACAAGTATAATAGTAAAGATTGTTTCAAGAACAACGAGGTTTGGACGAACTGTTCTAAAATCGTCAATATCAGTAATACATTACTAAGATATGCCTTTAATTACAACAACTGTATTACTAATTTGAATTAATGACGGCTATCCTAAAAAAAATCCTCAAATAAATTAATGTATTAGCTTAGATTTATAATGTATGTATATTCATTAATGAAATAAACGATAATTGGTATTCTTTTCACAAATAATTTGTCTAAGTGATTTTCAAATGAATTTAATTATGTAAGAATGAAATGTTAATAAGAAAATTTAAAAAAATCATACATGTTGTACTGTTGTACTTTTTCAATTAAAAACTTTAAAATTGCGATAGTTTTACGATTGTTAGCATTTAAACATCGCCAGATTTAAATACAAGTTAAAGAATTCCGGTGAAGTAAGTTAAACAGATGTGCAATGATTATTAATTGGGAAATGTAACATTTAATTTTTAAGATTAAAAGTACTATTCTTTTAACTTCATATCTTAACTTTATGCTAATTGCATAGAACGTAACCGAAAATTGTTCCATTTTAATATTGTAACACTTCCGGAATTAAAAAGTTGAATGTTATTAATTTTCAATTAATTTATACAATTTAATTATTGTTTCTCTATTGTCATCGGGTATTTCATCTGGGTATATTAAACACGCTATACTCTTTCTGTTAATCCATTCAAAATGACAATATTCACACCTGTGTACGCTTGAATTCACACCTGTGTACGCCTGAGGCTAAATTGCTGCAAGGTAAAGTTCAAACGAATTCTCCTCAAATCGAGAAATAAACAATGACTTTACAAAATAATATACACACTCTGTTCACAAATATTTTGCATTGAAATGGTTATCAAAGTTATAACGGTAAATAAAACTTAAAATATTTTCAGTTCAATATCAGTAAAAATGTTCTATAGATATTTTATGAAAAAATCTCAATAATTTATGAAATTAATTCGAAAATATTTATATTTAGATAACTTCATATAGGAAGTTTTATTCAATCAATACAAAACGGTACACACATATTCATTTTCTTTCATTCTTATATTGTGGTTATTAACTACGACCAACGGTCATCTGTGCGCTTTTAATTACGTAAAATTCTGATAAGCAATTAAGACTTTAACAGATTTTATTTTTTCCCATGATTCACCAAATCGGGTTAAAACGTCACAACCCAGTGACGTAGGTCAACCAAAAAAGTTACAAATACTTGATTTTCTCCGTTATTAGAAAGAATATAAATTTAAAACTTTGTGAATGTGTTTTTTATGTTAAGATGAACATATTTAGATGATAAGTAAAAAATCGCGGACTTTCCCTTTAATGCTTGACGTAACAAAATTTGTATATAATTATATTTTACTAAAGCTCAGCGTAAATATGCAGAAGCATGACAATACATTAATGATAAAATGTGTAAATATTTCTGTAAAAGAATACAATTTTACTTTCCCAGTATACTTCACTTAGAATTACATTTGAGTGCAAGAAAGTCTCCTTGTGGATAGGCACGGGGTCGAAGTTCAACATATCAACGGAAATTTTTGCGTCATTAGAACGTGATGAAATTAAAGATTTCTTGCTGTTGTGCAATACACTGTGCTGTTGCGCAATACTTAGTAAATCTGTCGTCAGACTATAAACAAATAAAGTTCAATTAATTCCCAGTCATATTAGAAATTTGTGAAAATGTAAAGGGAGCTTGCATCAATAGTTGTAAACAATTCACTCAAGTTTCATGAGAATTGCTGACAGCATTTTTGAGCTATTGTCCGAAAACTGGAAAATCACCCCTTTTTTAATGAATAAAACCCCATCACTCAGAAATGTAAAATGTAAAATTTATAAAATTCTAAACGGAGCTTAAATCAATTTAGATATAAATAAAATGCTTCGCTGGGGCGCAGCTTGATACGACCGCAGAGGTCGAACCCTGAACAGTTGGGGCAAGTATGGACACAACATTCAAGCTTGATACAGCTCTGAATTTGGATTGTTATTAAATATTTGACACAGCATAGGTTTCTGACACAGAAAGAATGTGGTCTAAGAACTTGAATTTTTTTAATTTACCTATTATGGTCCAATGTCCAAAATCAAAATACATGGTTAGATTCAGCATATCAAAGAACCCCATATTTTCAATTTTTGTTGAAATCAAACAAAGTTTAATTTTGGACCCCAACTTGGACAAACTTGAAAACTGGGCCCATAATCAAAAATCTAAACACATGTTTAGATTCAGCATATCAAAGAACCCCAATAATTCAATTTTTGCTAAAATCAAACTAAGTTTAATTTTGGACCCTTTGGACCTTAATGTAGACCAATTTAAAAAACGGGACTTAAAATTAAAAATCTAAATACACAGTTAGATTTGGAATATCAAAGAACCCCAATAATTCAATTTTTGATGAAATCAAACAAAGTTTAATTTTGGACCCTTTTGACCTCAATATTAGCGGGGCCCACAATTAAAAAATCTAAATTCATGGTTAGATTCAGCATATCAAAGAACCCCATATATTTAATTTTTGTTGAAATCAAAAAAGTTTAATTTTGGACCCCAACTTGGACCAACTTGAAAACTGGGCCCATAATCAAAAATCTAAACACATGTTTAGATTTAGCATATCAAAGAATACTAAGAATTCAATTTTTGTTAAAATCAAACTAAGTTTAATTTTGGGACCCTTTGGACCTCAATGAAGACCAATTTAAAAAAAATGGGACCCAAATTAAAAATCTAAAAACACGGTTAGATTTGGCATATCAAAGAACCCCAATAATTCAATTTTTGATGAAATCAAACAAAGTTTAATTTTAGACCCTTTTGACCTCAATATGAACCAATTTGATAGCGGGGGCCCACAAATAAAAAATCTAAATACATGGTTAGATTCAGCATATCAAAGAACCTCATTTTTCAATTTTTGTTGAAATCAAACAAAGTTTAATTTTGGACCCCAATTTGGACCAACTTTAAAACTGGGCCCATAATCAAAAATCTAAATACATGTTTAGATTCAGCATATCAAAGAACCCCATATATTCAATTTTTGTTGAAATCAAACAAAGTTTAAATACTGGACCCTATCTTGGACCAACTTGAAAACTGGGCCCATAATCAAAAATCTAAACACATGTTTAGATTCAGCATATCAAAGAACCCCAAGAATTCAATTTTTGTCAAAATCAAACTAAGTTTAATTTTGGACCCTTTGGACCTTAATGTAGACCAATTTAAAAAACAGGACCCAAAATTAAAAATCTAAATACACGGTTAGATTTGGAATATCAAAGAACCCCAATAATTCAATTTTAGATTGAAACCAAACAAAGTTTAATTTTGGACCCTTTTGACCTCAATATGAACCAATTTGATAACGGGGTCCACAAATAAAAAATCTAAATACATGGTTAGATTCAGCATATCAAAGAACCCCATATATTCAATTTTTGTTGAAATCAAACAAAGTTTAATTTTGGACCCCAATTTGGACCAACTTGAAAACTGGGCCCAAAATCAAAAATCTAAATACATGTTTAGATTCAGCATATCAAAGAACCTCATGTATTCAATTTTTGCTAAAATCAAACAAAGTTTAATTTTGGACCCTTTGGACCTTAATGTAGACCAATTTGAAAACTGGACCCAAAATTAAAAATACACTGTTAGATTCGGCATAACAAATAAATAAATGTGATCAAAGATTTTACAAATCTAATGCGCCATACTGTGCAATTAAAGATTACTTCTTGAAATTTTTCAATATTTGAAATTTGAAAAAAAAAATAATATTTGAAGAATAATTCTTTTTAATTTCTGAAATCTGAAATGAGAAAAAATTGACCCCCCCACAATTTCTTTTTATCCCCCCCCCCCCTTTTTTTCCCCCCAAAAAATTCTTTCCCTCAAGATATGGTCATAATCTCAATTCAAATTTCCAATGGAGTTGGCAACCATAATTACCCATTTAAATTTACCATAGTGCTAACTTAATCTATTTTATAATAGAATTAAAAATATAGTGTCAAATCTTTCATATGGATTTTTTTGTAAAAAAAAAAGATGCAACATTTGCAGATATTTTTACTGGTCTTCCTTTATAAATATGTATTTCTTTAAACATAATTTAAAAGCAGTGTAAGGGAAGTAACCAAAACGTTGTATTTGGATTACCTCCCTTACACTGTTTTAAATTATCTTTATTGTTCATTAACCATTACTTTATACATAATTTAAAAGCAGTGTAAGGGAGATAATTTCAATGATGTATTTGATTTATCTCCCTTACACTGCTTTAAATTATGTTTTGTACTAAAGTATTTGTCCATTAACCAGGACAACCTTGTTTTTCCCCCCTTTTTTGCCCCTAATTCCTAAACGGTTTGAGCCATAACCCCCCAAAGCAAATCCTAACCATCCCTTTGTGGTATGGAAACTTGTAGTATAATTTCAAAGAGATCCATACACCGTTCCACAGTTATGTCTGGAAACTAGAAAATGCTTATTTTTGGCCCCTAATTCCTTAACTGTTGGTACCATAACCCCCAAAATCAATCCCAACCTTCCTTTTGTGGTATTTAACCTTATGGTCAAATTTCAAAAAGATCCATTCACTTAAACTAAAGTTAGAGTGCGAAAACCAATGTGTCTTCGGACGACGACGACGACGCAAACGTCATACCAATATACGACCACAAAATTTGTTTGCGGTCGTATAAAAATCTAAATCTAGATTCAGCATATCAAAGAACCCCATATATTCAATTTTTGTTGAAATCAAACAAAGTTTTAATTTTGGACCCCGATTTGGACCAACTTGAAAACTGGGCCCAATAATCAAAAATCTAAATACATGGTTAGATTCAGCATATCAAAGAACCCCATATATTCAATTTTTGTTGAAATCAAACAAAGTTTAATTTTGGACCCTTTTGACCTCAATGTGGACAAAGTTGATAACAGGGCCAAAAAATCAAAAATCTAAATACATGGTTAGATTCAGCATATCAAAGAACCCCATATATTCAATTTTTATTGAAATCAAACAAAGTTTAATTTTGGACCCCGATTTGGACCAACTTGAAAACTGGGCCCATAATCAAAAATCTAAATACATGGTTAGATTCAGCATATTAAAGAACCCCATATATTCAATTTTTGTTGAAATCAAACAAAGTTTAATTTTGGACCCCGATTTGGACCAACTTGAAAACTGGGCCCATAATCAAAAATCTAAATACATGGTTAGATTCAGCATATCAGAGAACCCTAAGAATTCAATTTTTGTTAAAATCAAACAAAGTTTAATTTTGGACCCTTTGGACCTTAATGTAGACCAATTTGAAAACGGAACCAAAAATTAAGAATCTAAATACACGGTTAAATTCGGCATATCAAAGAACCCCAATAATTCAATTTCTGATGAAATCAAACAAAGTTAAATTTTGGACCCTTTGGACCTCAATGTGGACCAATTTAAAAAACGGGGCCCAAAATCAAAAAACTTAATACACGGTTAGATTCAGCATATTAAAGAACCCCAAGAATTCAAGAATAAAAACCCTATTGAAATTGATCAAGAAATAAGCAATTTATACGAAGTATCTTCTTTTGCACAATACTGTGCAATTGAATATTTCTTGCTATTGCCGCAATACTGTACAATTGACAATTTCTTGCTATTGCGCAATATTGTGCTATTGGATATTTCTTGCTATTGCGCAATACTGTGCAATTGGAGATTTCTTGCTATTGTGCAATACTGTGCAATTGAACATTTCTTGCTATTGTGCAATACTGTGCAATTGAAAATTTCTTGCTATTGCACAATACTTATTATATAATAATTTACACATTCTGTTTGGTGTGTATCTCCTACCATATCATTATTATTTGCTTTTAAATATAAATCAGAAATAACCAACTTAAAATGGAAAATTTTAAAAGAAAAAAAAAGGAAAAAAAGAAAAAAAAAAGAAAACCCCCCCCCCCCCCCCCCCCCAAAAATTTTTTTGAACACCCCTTATGATTCATCACCCCCAAACTCAATCCCAGCCTTCCCTTTGTGGTATGGTACCTTGCAGTACAATTTCAGAGAGATCCATACACTTGAACACAAGTTATTGTCTGGAAACTAGAAAAATGCTTATTTTTGGCCCCTTTTTGGCCCCCAATTCCTAAACGTTTCGGGCAATTACCCCCCAAAATCAATTCCAGCTTTCCCTTTGTGATATGGAACCTTGTAGTACAATTTCAGAAATATCCAAACACTTACACACAAGTTATTGTCATGAAACTAGAAAAATGCTTGTTTTTTGCCCCTTTTGTGGCCCCTAATTCCTAAAATTTTGAGGCAATTACCCCCAAAATCAATAACAGCCTTCCCTTTGTGATATGGAACCTTGTGGTACAATGTCAGAGAGATCCATACACTTACACACAAGTTATTGTCTGGAAGTTACAAAAATGCTTATTTTTGGCCCCTTTTTGGCCCCTAATTCCTTAACTGTTGGTACCATAACCCCCAAAATCAATCCCAACCTTCCTTTCGTGGTATAGAACCTTATGGTAAAATTTCATGGAGATCCATTCACTTAAACTAAAGTTAGAGTGCGAAAACCAATGTGTCTTCGGACGACGCCGACGACGCCAACGTCATACCAATATACGACCAAAAAATTTTTAATTTTTGCGGTCGTATAACAATTCACCAAAGTTTCATACAAACTGCTGAAAGCATTTTTGATTTTTTGTCCATAACTGGAAAATCCCCCCTTTTTTCATGAATAAAACCCTGTAACTCAGAAATGTAAAATGTAAAATATATAAAAATCAAAAGGGAACTCATGTCAATAGATATAAACAATTCATCAAAGTTTTATGCAAATTAGTTAAAGCGGTTTTGTGTTAATGTCCGACATGTTGACAACGGACAACGGTATACCATAGTACGTCCCGTAAACGGGCGTATAAAAATGACAGGGTGTCATACCACACCAAAACCTTCTGAAGGAAATACAAAGTTGGCAAACAATTTTTTTTTTTTCATTGACAACCCTGTATAACCTTGCAGCAGTATCGAGTCTACATGCATTACCTTGTATATTTCATGTACATTGAACTTAAAATTATGTGGTAATTGTCAAAGTTAGTTATGTCAGTTATAATTTATCCTTTTTTATGAATAAAATTCCACAATTTATTAAATTGAAAGGGAGCTTGCATCAATAGATATATATAAACAATTAACCAAAGTTTCATGACAAATGACAACTGCTTAAAGCATTTTCGAGTTAATGTCCAAAAAGTAAAACATGGAAATCCCCCTTTTTGAATGAATAAAACCCCTTACATTGTAACTGGATAATGTAAATTCTAAAATTCCAAAACAATCTAAAGGGAGCTCACATCAATACATGAGTATAATCCCATATAACTCTGAAGCGGGAAACCTAAAATTTATAAAATAATCAATTCACAACAGTTTCATGCAAATTGGTGAAAGCGTTGAAGAGTTTGTGAACAAAGCATTTTTAGAGTTAATGGGCGTTAACATGAAAATCCCCCTTTTTTAATGAATAAAAACTCACATTTTGAAAATGTATATTATAAAATTCCTAAAAATCTAAAAGGGAGCTCACGTCAGTAGATATAATCAATTCACCAGAGTTTCATGCAAATTGGTGAGTTAGTGAACATGCTAGAAACAGACAGATCAGGGCAGACAGACGGACAAAGGCATACCATAATATTTCTCATGAACAGGCGTATGAAAACTGCAGGGTACCATTCCAGGCCAACACCCTCTGAAGGAAACACTATAAGGGAGCTTCCTTTCCATTTTTATGGGGGAAAAAGGGAGGGGGGGGGGGGGGGGGGGGGGGCTAGGATGAAAAATTTTGTCCTGCAATTTTTTTTTAGTTCGAGATGTAATCTGTCCTGCCTTTTTATTTTTCACTCTTTTTTGTCCTGCCTTTTTTCTATTAGTTTATCCAGACTTGTTTTTACATAAATTGTCATCCTGCCTTTTTTTTCAAATTTCATCCTAGACCCCCCCCCTAAAAATCAAATGGTAGCTCCCTAAGTTAGCAGACAAATTATTTTATTTTTACATTGACAAACCTGTATAACCTTGAAGCAGTATTAAGTTCATGTATTATCCCACATATTATTACATGTACATTGAACTAAAACAAATTGTGGTCATTGTCAAAATTATAATTTACAGTTTACTTTTCCAATGCTTTTAATTTAAGATTAGGGCATTTTTGTCATTTAAAAATTGAGTTTTGTAGTCGGAGATTACTCTAACCTCCAACAACTGTTTTGCGACACCAGCTAGGGCAGTGGGACTTCAGCTGGTCCCATATCAGATAGATGATATTTGCCCGTCCAAAGTGGATGTGCTGCTTCGTTGCTTCTGGAGTCGACTGGATCCATATAAATCAAGCCTCAATTTATTCATTTTTCTCTTCATTTAAGTAAGTTTGATCAACCTGCCACCCGTTATCTTCTCATATTTGGACAGTTTTCACATTGACCCATCCAGTGGCGGATCCATAAATTTTCATAAGAGGGGGCCCACTGACTGCCTAAGAGGGGGCCTGCTCCAGTCATGCTTCAGTGATTCCCTATATAATCAAACCAAATTTATCCCACAAAAGGGGGGCCTGGGCCCCCTGGCCCCCCTAAATCCGCCTCTGCCATCAATACTGACATTTTAGAGGGTATGAATGCCCTTTACCGTCAGGCGTCTAACGGTCAATTTTGGCTACCTTTAGCGTCAAATATGTTAACATTTTACCGTGATTCAACAACAAATCCTTATCATGATTCATCAGAGGTCTCAAATAATAATCGTTACCGTTATTTTTGGCAAAAAGTTAACGTGATTCGTCAAAATCTGTCAGTTTTTTTTATCGTCATGAAGAAAGTCTTCATTTTATCGTCATGCACCAAAAAATACTGTTGTCATTTGGCAAGATTTTTTACCTTTATTCGTCATGAAGGTACCCCTATTACCACCCTCATTTTAACTTTCACTTTATAAGAATGTCACATGACCAACATTATGGGAACTGATTTATGCAATTGACCCTTATTCAATAGGAAAACAATCCATATAAATCAAGCCTCAATTAGTTCATTTTTCTCTTCATTTAAATAAGTTTAATCGACCTGCCACCCGCTATTTTCTCACATTTGGACAGTTTTCACATTGACACATCAATACTGGTATTTTTACTTTTAACTTAAAAAAATTGTGACAACAGGGATGAAACTTAACTTTGTAAGGCCAGTAGCCAGCTGGGTTACTAGACTTGAAAATCAGTTAACCCAGACAAAAAGTTAGTAGCCCAATTTATTTCACTATGAGTATCACTGGTGAAACCCGCATGCCCCCCCCCCCCCCCCCCCCCAAGAAAATTTTGAAATTTTAGACTCAAAACCCTGAGCATACCTGGAGGTGATTTAGATGCTTGGGAAAATATAAATTTTGTCTTATTTTTGTTGTTGACTTCAATCAAATTTAATAAAAAAAAAAATCATTTACAATTGGGAATCTTCATACCCTGTGTACCAGTTTTTTTTTTAATATCTTTTTAAGACAACTAAAGAATTCTCTGTCCTTAAATACATGTAGATGATCGATGAAATATTTAATTTTATTTCTTTAATAATCTAATTTATTAAATATCTTGATCGATTTATTTTGCGTAACTACGTACATTTGTAAACAAATGACCCCCATTTTTTCTCAAAAGACTTGTACATGTATTTCAAAAGCATTGTCATAAAATTGATATCTCCTCTGATTTTCTCTTTTTTGTAAACTGTTCAGTAAGTAGGAAACTAAAATCATTTTGAACTAATGTTATTTATTTGTGGTAGACAATATTCTTCTTTCGTTTTTGACCTTCATTCTCTGGACACCACGTGGGCTTTGAAAAGGGAACTACAAAAGGTACTGTTTTCCAGATTCTTATATATAATATAACATTATATATTATACATTCTTTTATTTGACTGATATTATTTCATAACATGCTATTGTCATCTTCTCTGTATTTCTTCGCTTTCTTGAAGCCAAAACCGAACAGGGTATTTGATCACTTCATATTGTAAATGACCATCGGAACGTCTCTCTTGTTATCCTTGCAAACATACAATACTTTCTGGACTTTAAATAGACGACCAATCAGTGACCTGAATTAACGTGAACTATATTTAGTCAAAGGTAAACTCTGATTTTACATCCTTGTTTATCGCAACCGCGACTTTGGGACAATACGACTCTCTACACTTGCCTGTATACATTTTAAAAAGATTTTTTTTCTTTTTGAATTTATATTTTTGTCAGTGAAGTAGCCGGCACTTGGAGCCACGGTAAACAGCGGATTTCCGTCTGTCGGGTACTTTGTTTTCAATTCGCCACCTGGGCTACCACAACCGAATAAAAAGATCGCCCAGGTCAATTTCTGGTCGCCATGGGCGACCGTGAAGTTTTTTCCCTGGACATGACCAACAGAAAAAGTAATTTTCAATGCATTATGAGAGCTGATTTATGAAAATGACCATTATTCAATAGGAAAACATACTCTAACACCTCGTTCATTTATGATGCAAATAAGCTGAATGGCCGAGTGTGTTCAATTTGAAAATAAAAGTGTTAAAATGCAGGAATCGCAAAAACAGATGTTGGACATCAGAGTAATCGCGGCCTATGAGTATGAGTTTTAGGCAATTTGTAGGGGGAGGGTTCAAGGGAAGCAAATGCTCTTTAAAATATGCATGTTTCAAAAATTGGGGAAAAATTACACAGAGCGTTGAGTCATTTTTTTCAGACTTAATTTAAATAAAGACTAATGTAGACTTAGTTCTAATTCTATAAAAAAAATCACAACTACTGAACAGGAACAATCATGGTACTTTTTTGTCTATGAAACTACACTATGACATCTGATCTTCAAAACCTACAAACAGACAGAAATATCATCAAATAGTGAAATATAAGATTGACTGCACCTTGTATGGATAGTTCCGACACGTGTTACATGGGGAGCCCGTTTGTTTACAAATAATAATGTCACGTGATCACGCACTGACCGTCACAAATTTTTATCCTCCGCCATTATTCGTATTACACAATATTACTGTACTTGCACAATTCACAACCCATTTATCTTGCGGACATGCAATGGGAATGTGCACGGTTATCAAAAACTACAAAAATATTGCATGTACAGTTAATGAAGAAGTTATTTCATCAAATAGATATTTAGATAAGATTTTCACTCATGACACAAATTGACTGGGTGTCATCGCCATCGGGGATAATTGATAAATGGGATTAAATTGACCGCCAAGAAGGTGTAGAGAACCACCTCTGGAGAACCTTAACATTAATAAGTAATACTCACCAAAATTTCTATATAATTAACGCTATTTTCTGTTAGAAAATTTCAGAAAGATGCTGATAAACTTATTTGGTGACACAGATTATTTTCTTGTTTAGGCGCGAAATATATTCTTACTCTTAATGCTTGACGTAACAAAATTTGTATATAATTATATTTTACTAAAGCTCAGCGTAAATATGCAGAAGCATGACAATACATTAATGATAAAATGTGTAAATATTTCTGTAAAAGAATACAATTTTACTTTCCCAGTATACTTCACTTAGAATTACATTTGAGCGCAAGAAAGTCTCCTTGTGGATAGGCACGGGGTCGAAGTTCAACATATCAACGGAAATTTTTGCGTGTGCTTGCGTTGCTTTACATCGAGGCTACAGCTTTTCAACCAATCGGGGAATGTTTACCTAGGGCATACATCTATTTTTACTGCAGGTTTTGACATGTTTAAATCGGGATTATAGAAAAATGGAATGTTGTTGGTAAATACAAAACACACCGAGGCTTGCGTTGCTTTACATCGAGGCTTACATTGACGCCATAGTAGTTCAACCAATCGGGGAATGTTTATTTGGGGCATACATCTATTTTTACTGCAGGTTTTGGCATATTTTAATCGAAATTAGAGAAAAATGGAATGATATTAGGAGATATAAAACAGAAAATGATAAATATTTTTAGCAAAAGATGAATTGGATCGGGGTTCTGTGTATTCACATTATTTGTACAACTCTCCTTACTGATGGCAAAAAATGGAATTTCCGTGACCTAAGGGAACAGTCATTATTTATCAGCTGAGGGGGTCGGTTCATTTTAGGGGGGGTCATTACCAAAAATATCATACAGCTGGGGGGGGGGGGGGGGTTGCCATCAAAAATTTTATTTGACTTGGGGGGGGGGGGGGGTCACACAATGAAAGTTTTTATGTCTGACAAGCATATAAATTGTTGACGATATTGAAGTGAGTGTGCAATACTTTAAATAATTTCTGTCATTATTAAATCATTAATCATGTACAGCACTAATTACAAGCAGGATGTCTAATTTCTCAAGGGTAGTGAATCTGGTCACTCCTTATCACAGTCATCTGTTATGGTTCATTATCCCATGGAACTATTATATTGACCCTTTATCCATAGGATGTGAAAGTTTACAATCCGACTTATCTCAAGATTAACAACTGTATAAAACATTGTCTCTAGTTTTGACCACAGGAAACAATTAGTTTAAAAAGTTTCCGAACATGTGTATTACAACTTTCTAAAAGTGTTCAAATCATTTTGATGCGATTTCTTAGGATAGACTGTAAAAGGTGTGTACGTTCTAAAATAATTTGTAACTATGTATATTTATTTTATGAAATTATTACAAAAAGATATCGAATAATAATAAGAATTTTTAATGTTCAAATCGAGGGCCCTTGTTGGGCAGCATGGCATTCACACACACAAAACAATACACTGGGGTTTCCTAAAACATTTTTCACATTGAAATAAAATATTGAATGTTCATATAATTACTAAACTACATATATATTTCTTTATCTCAAATAAATCATGTACATTTTTGTACATATTTGATCCAGGAAGGACTAGAACCATAAAATCAGTAATATTTGTAATGTGCTATTTTCAGTTGCACTTCCAGGAGTCGGATTGAAATAAAAAAATAACTATATGATGAGAAAATTAAAATCCACAAAACATTTATAAAACTTCAAAATTTGAATAAAGGCATTAAAAGAATTGAGACATTATTCATAATAGAAGGAAAATCATTATTGAAAGGTTATATATAAAATTTGTACACTGAATTTTATAGGTTGCAGTCAAATAAATTGGAACAAAGAATTTTCTTTTTTTTTCTTTTTACATCATTTCATTCATTTATAAGAGCACATGCTCATGTATATAAACAAATTTGGCTAATTGTGCCTTTAAAAGCGTAACTTTTTAAGGATTAGCAGTTTCAAAACCAGGGACCATCTGTATTAAGATAAGACTTCATTCTGTATATGAAGGTTCTAGTTAAAATGCAATATATTTTTTTTCATTTAAATGCTTTATGTTATTTTGTCCATTTTTCTACTTGCATGTGTCAGATATTCATATTTGTCGAAAGAAAAAAAAAAACAAGAAGAAAAACTCTATTGTATACTCAGGGTTTTTTCAAAGAAGAATACAACTGAAAAATGTTTACTAAAATCAGTTGCATCAGCTTCAAAACAAAGAATATGGAAGGTCATGATGAAACATCAAGGCAATATGATATTTACAGAATATCACTTACTAGTGTTTGCTAACCAGACAAAGTAAATTATCTTTATCAAATTAATTAGTTCAAGCTACTTATATAAAATAACAGAACTATAGTGTAGAATGTATTACAAAATATCAGTTCAAAATCAAAGAAAATGAGTACTGCAATCAAAGAAAATATTTTTATGGTGTATTCTGTTACGGATAGTGTCAATGTCCACATACTTCTCATAGCTATTTTTCAAGTCAATGCCTGCAACTTTGTACTATGTAGCTTGCAGTTATCATCTTCTCCCAACTGTTAATGGATAGAGATTTTTCAAGTCAATACCTGCAACTTTGTACTATGTAGCTTGCAGTTATCATCTTCTCCCAACTGTTAATGGATAGAGATTTTTTTTGGTGGGGGGGGGGGGGTCAAACTTTTCAAACTATGTTCTCAGGGGGGTCATTATGTGGTTCATAAGAATCATGGGGGGGTTGAAAACAAAACTTTTAAATGTGAAAAATTTGAACCGACCCCCTCAGCTGATAAATAATGACCATTCCCTTTAAAATGGTAATCGAAATTAGAGAAAAATGGAATGATATTAGGAGATATAAAACAGAAAATGATAAATATTTTTAGCAAAAGATGAATTGGATCGGGGTTCTGTGTATTCACATTATTTGTACAACTCTCCTTACTGATGGCAAAAAATGGAATTTCCGTGACCTAAATGGTTCGCGAAAATTAATATTTATATATATATATATAGTAATTACATATTCACACATGACATGTGGAAAATCCTTTTGATCTTGCTGTGGTATAATCTGGATAACGCACAGCTCAAGGGTGTATTAACTACCTCATTTATGCACAGATCATGTGTACTTTAAGCAACATATAAAACGAGTAAATTCCATTTTGATTAAGAGAGTCGGAACCTTATTTGATTCTTATCTTGACTAATTCAAGAATTTATCGACAAATAAATGATACCACGAGGACGACATGTATCATTCCAACAAAAAAAAAAAAGATACAAGCATGGGTGGCAATAAACTGGATCGATCTGTGTTTCTAGATTGTCCTATTGAGATCTATTGAGGCATGCTCGTACACAATAATTTGAAACTGAAGTCAACAGCTCATATAAATAGCTTTATAAATAATAAACCAAACGAGGGGACATAGTTGTCGTTTTAGCTCCGAACACCAAAATACCATGGTGGCCGAGTGGTCACGGTAATTCGTCATAACTCGTAATGATAACTATACTCATCACTGACTATACTAGCCTGTCAGCACTTGGGTTGTAAGTTAGAATATGATCGCCATTTTAAAAGCGGATCGTGTTAGACTCCGTTCTGAATTGACAAGGATTTCAGTTTTACTGCCGAAAGACGGCGTAAAACCACAACAAAACCAAACAATCAAAAATCAGAACCCGCATAGCGCAAAACGGAAACTGGGGGAATTTATAAAATACATTTTTAAACTGTCGGTTACGCTTACGGTTACAAAATACAAACAACTTTCATTACACACATGCTACTAAGGTCGTCCAGTTTCTCCAAGGGGGTCACCATGCCTTGCTAACTTACAGTTTTATAGCAATAGATATTCAAAAGACATGTAATCCCATGGAAAAAGTATGATTGACATGTTTATCTGAGGTTAGAGGCCATGTTTATCATTTCGGGATTATTCTTTTGTCGGGATCCGGGATTTCAATGTTTTAAGATCGGGAATTCGGGATTTGGGCAAATTAAGTTCGGGATTTCGGGATCAGAACCCCTCCTGCCCCCTCTTTAAATACCTTAAATTCTCTATTTAAGCAGAGACATATAATACAATATATTGTACTATATGTCTCTGGTTAAAGACACCTAAATTTATGTTATGTTTGGCATGATTGAGAGTCTGTGTGGGGTTTACAGAAATGAGAGTAATTATGTTAAAGAAAGGGCAGAATAAATGGTAAAATAAATAAAGAGTATTGAAAAATTGGCAATAATGATAACAAAAAAAAAATAGAGAAGAATAAGCTGACAATTATAAAGAATAAAGAGTGGCAGTGGCGTATCCAGAACTTTTTATAAGGAGGGCCTACTGACTGCCATAAGAGGGGGCCGCTACATTCATGCTTCAGTAATTCCCTATATAATCGACCAAATTTTTCCCATGAAAAGGGGGGGCAGAGCCTCCTGGATCCGCCTATGAATGGCATGCAAAATAAATAATATATTTTGAAGATTCAATTGTACAATCGCGTCCTTTATATGACGATTTTAGAAAAAAATATTTGATGAAGCAACACATTCTAATAGTGATTTTATGTCTTTTGATGATAAACAGAAATTAGTGGATATTAATATGATTCGTAGCTGTGCCAAAACCTGTTATCTTATTTTATATAGACGTAGAAATGTTTTATACTTTAAATAATGTTCTTATAAATATGTTTTATAACAGACGAATTCTCTATAATATTATAAATATTATAGTCTCTTATAATTCTGTACAGAATGGCTCTCTTTTTATATCTATATATTTTTACACTAAATGTAATGTTGTATTATATATAATTTATTGAGAGATGAGACTGAAATAAAATATTGAATTGAATTGAAAAATACTAAAAAAAAAAAAAAGAAATTATTGAAAGCTTAGGTATAATCTTGATAGACACCTCACTGTACCAGTAAAACAAACAAAATTGTGTATTTATTTTAAATCTGGGACTAATGAATACATTTATATATTAGTCCCATATAATTATGAATTAGTCTTATTCAATCAGACTAAACGATCATGACACAATGTCTATAATTACTATATTGATGAGTATTTCTAAAATATTAGAATACGATTATTATAAAACAATCACTTTTTTAGCACATACTTACAACTTCTCGTCCAATCAAATTGCTTATATTTGCCTTCTAATTTTCATAGTACATAATTTTCCTGTGTACTAAGTAACTACGCATGAATGACCACAAGGGTAAGATTTCATTGTATCGTAATCAGTCTAGGTTAGTCTATGGAAAGGTATATACTATGAAATTTAGAGCGAGGGGCTTGCCCCAAGCTCTTAATTTCATAGTATATACCTTTCCATAGACTATCCAATTTAGCACATATTTACAACTCGAGTAATCTTTTAATTGGTCTATTGATAGTTTATTTTGGCTGACTACTTGTATCACAGGTGTTTGTAAAACGGAGCTCATTAACGAATTTTGTAAATCTACTCACTAGTATCATTGTAAAATATGCGATTTCAAAAGGCCCTTCACTCCAGAATGAAAAGATGGTAGCTGCTGGTGTAAGTATTTATACTGATATAAAGCGGTGTTTTACTATACATGTTCTTCTTACATAATAAATTGACCAAAAACAGGCAATAATTAAATTGCAGTGGAAGCTTTACATGTTTTGAAAACATTTTTTAATTTCACAGTAAAACTAAAGCTATAATAAGTTTGAAACATATAGATAGTTTGTCCCCAAAGACATAGTCTAGCAGATAGGCATTAAAAAGCAACTACAAATAGATCAGAGATTATAGGTTTTGTGTTTTTTTTTTTTATTAGTTCAAAGTAAAAACTAAAAGATTTATCAGAATATGTTTATATATATATATATATAGGTGGCACATTATCTTCAGACATAATCACAGTTTTTCAATTCATGACATCGTCCTGAACATGCATGAAATATTTGCCACTGGACATTAAGCAACCAATAATCAATAAATCAATCAATTCATGACGAAATAGATCACTTTCCTTAAGAAAGTTTAAAAAATTATCACCAAGTTGCTTTAATTTTCCTTTACAAGGTTTCATAGTACACACTTTTCTGTGTACAAAGTAATTGCATGGATGATACATTATCATAATTTTAAGATATCGTTGTACTCTAATCAAGGTATAAAGAACCATATGTATTATCCTTTATTTAAATGATAAAATTTGCAATTGTCAAAAACATTTTTTAGATCCAAAGATTTTAATAGCAGGATATTTAAAAATCAATGTGAAAACTAATTACAAACTATTTAATTTAATTTGGAACACAGCATTTTATTTCAAAATAGCCAGTGGCAATTTTTGTTTTAAATATCTTGATTACGATACAATGAAATCTTACCCTTGTGGTCATTCATGCGTAGTTACTTAGTACACAGGAAAAGTATGTACTATGAAAATTAGAAGGCAAATATAAGCAATTTGATTGGACGAGAAGTTGTAAGTATGTGCTAAAGATATTTAAAACAAAAATTGCCACTGGCTATTTTGAAATAAAATGCTGTGTTCCAAATTAAAGACATTAAATTAAATAGTTTGTAATTAGTTTTCACATTGAGTTTTAAATATCCTGCTATTAAAATCTTTGGATCTAAAAAATGTTTTTGACAATTGCAAATTTTATCATTAAAATAAAGGGTAATACATATGGTTCTTTATACCTTGATTATTGTACAACGATATCTTAAAATTATGATAATGTATCATCCATGCAATTACTTTGTACACAGAAAAGTGTGTACTATGAAAACTTGTGAAGGAAAATTAAAGCAACTTTGTAATAATTTTTTAAACTTTCTTAAGCAAAGTGATCTATTTCGTCATGAATTGATTGATTTATTGATTATTGGTTGCTTAATGTCCAGTGGCAAATATTTCCTGCATGTTCAGGACGATGTCATGAATTGAAAAACTGTGATTATGTCTGAAGATAATGTGCCACCTATATATATATATATATATATATATAAACATATTCTGATAAATCTTTTAGTTTTTACTTTGAACTAATAAAAAAAAAAAACACACAAAACCTATAATCTCTGATCTATTTGTAGTTGCTTTTTAATGCCTATCTGCTAGACTATATCTTTGGGGACAAACTATCTATATGTTTCAAATTTATTATAGCTTTAGTTTTACTGTGAAATTAAAAAAATGTTTTCAAAACATGTAAAGCTTCCACTGCAATTTCATTATTACCTGCTTTTGGTCAATTCATTTTGTCATCTTACCTAAGAAGAACATGTATAGTAAAACACCGCTTTATATCAGTATACATACTTACACCAGCAGCTACCATCTTTTCATTCTGGAGTGAAGGGCCTTTTGAAATCACATATTTTACAATGATACTGGTGAGTAGATTTACAAAATTCGTTAATGAGCTCCGTTTTACAAACACCTGTGATACAAGTAGTCAGCCAAAATAAACTATCAATAGACCAATTAAAAGATTACTCGAGTTGTAAATATGTGCCAAATTGGATAGTCTATGGAAAGGTATATACTATGAAATTAAGAGCTTGGGGCAAGCCCCTCGCTCTAAATTTCATAGTATATACCTTTCCATAGACTAACCTAGACATCTCCTACGAAATGTCAACATTATGAAAGTGTCAAAACCAAATCGATTTTTTTACTGAGTTCAGTTTGGTGGACGACTATTTAATTTTCGGGGAGGGGCGGGGGAGGAAATCCGCTAAAAAAATATGCATTCGTAGCAACAGATGTAAATATTTATTAAATAGCCAATCCACAAAAAAAAAACAAAAACATATCAAATGACCACCCCTTAAGTAAAATAAGGATCAAGCCATGTAAGAGGGTATGAAAAGAGGTATCCTTAATTTCTATATTCTTTAAATTTTTATGGTATTTTTCTTTATCTGTAAGAACAACGCTTCTTTTGTTAAATTAGTGCAACTATTATCTGTGAAAAATGTCAAAGAGCTTAATAACCTGGGAAAATATTTATATTCTGCAGAAAAGGCGCGTAATGGTTAATTATTCAAATGCTTTTTGTTAGTTTAATATGTCTATATGTCATGCTCTGCTTAATTCTTTCATTGATTTGTATAATTTGTGTGTAAATGTTATATTATTCTGTATATTGTCTATTGGATATTTATATTGTGTAAATCCAATAAACTGTATTTGCTTACGGAAATAAAGTATTATTATTGTAAAATTCTCATTAAATTAATTTAAGATTGTCTGTTCAATTGGTTGATTTCTTTATTCTGTACCTCGTACATTTCTCTATACACAAATCTTTTTTTTCCATAGTTACTTTCTATCTTTATATTTTCTGGCTCACTGTTCTATATTCATTATATTTGTTTGACATATACGAATACACCATCCAGACCCTCATGTAAGCGTAACGTGGATCTCTGTAATTTATTGTAAACCTTGCTGTATTTCCCACCTCTGAATTTTCAAAATATAATTCTTTCCCATGGAAACGTCTAGATCTTAGTCAACGATCTATCTTAATAGGGCACTGGATCGTTACGAGTAACGACACATGTACACAATAAATAAATTATATAAACGCCTAAAAATTGTACAAAACTACACCAATATTAGAAAAAAGGAAACATTAAATGTAATTATCTATAAATATTTCGGATAATAGATATCCTTCATCAGTATGATTATGATGTAAATTGAATCCTATCAATATATTCTGATTTAACTATAACAAAACTTGAAATTTATACAATTAAAACCGAACACAACAACGCTTGTACAATTCTAAAATTTCAAAAATGATTAGGTATTTTCAATTGGAATATCATGAATGTCGAAGTTACTGACAAACAGCATTTTAGCTTTTTGCCGGTCGACTATATACAATGTACATATAATCCAAGTGAAAACTAATTCAAACAAACGTTTTATATAAAATGAACCAAAATTAAAGTAAATGAGCGGTCATTCGGGGTACTCCCACTCAGGGGCACCCAAAGGGTATCCTCTCCACAAGTACCTGTGACCAATTCGGGCAAACGCCCTCATAGGTGTGCATCTAATACAACGTGCTACTATCCAAAAACAGGCGTATATGATATGAATATAACGTGTTTATGCAGAACCAAGTCTGTATAGGTGTAATACCACCAAATCATAATACGCCACATCCGGTTGCATACGAAAAAGGGTTGAAAAAATATATTCCCTTGAATTTGACAGTTGTAGGGAATTAATCCTACATTTCATTGCAGTAATAAATTTCTTGGTCATAAACATATATCTTGGGTGTTTCAAAGCACCATTATTTTTTTATTTGGTGTTTGTATAGAATACTTTAGAAACTTGATGTTACATGGTTACTTAAGCTTGTACACATGTAAAAAAGAGGTAAAAATTTGATTGGTTAACTTCCAGTGATGGTTCTAAAATCAACACCGTGTCAATCCAGAACCAAGTCTGTATATGGTATAAATATGACGTGTCAATGCATAACCAAGTCTATATATGGTATAAATATAACGTGTTAATTCAGCACCAAACATGTAAATCTAGAACCAACACCTTGTCAATCCAGAACCAAGTCTGTATATGGTATGAATATGACGTGTTAATCCAAAACTAACATGTAAATCTAGAACTAACACATTGTCAATCCAGAACCAAGTCTGTATACGGTATAAATATGACGCGTTAATCAAGAACCAACATGTAAATCTAGAACCAAAATCGTGTCAATCCAGAACAAAGTCTGTATATGGTATAAATATGACGTGTTAATGCATAACCAAGTCTGTATATGGTATAAACATGACGTGTTAATGCATAACCAAGTCTGTATATGACATAAATATGATGTGTTAATCCAGAACCGAACATGTAAATCTAGAACCAACACATTGTCAATCCAGAACCAAGTCTGTATATGGTATAAATATGATGTGTTAATCCAGAACCGAACATGTAAATCTAGAACCAACACATTGTCAATCCAGAACCAAGTCTGTATATGGTATAAATATGACGTGTTAATCCAGAACCAAACATGTTAATCTAGAACCAACAACGGGTCAATCCAGAATCAAGTCTGTATATGCTATAAATATGACGTGTTAATGCAGAACCAAACATGTTAGGAGGTGCAGGAAGCGATAAAACATTAATACAATATAAGTTTGCGTTAAAGTAGGTCGAAAGGGCTGATAATTTAGAATTGTAGCTGGAAACAGGGGATATGTTGGAAAAGGGCCGAAGTTTGCCTCACCTACTTACTCGTTTAAAACTTGTGAATTATACCTGCCATATCCCTTTTAATTCATAAGTGCAAAATCTGTCACATATTATGCTACTTTTTAAATTTCTTTTTTAATAAACATCCTTCTTTATAAAAGTATCTGTTCAGCACAGTATAAGTATGTGTTGTATCTGTTAACTCTCAAGTGGTCCTAAAAGAAAAATTCACAAAATTGAATTTTTCTTCATTCTATTTTGTTTCATTTGTTTTTTAATTTTTAACAACTATTATTAATAAATGAAGTACAAAATATCCAAGGAGATTATACCAACTTGAAATCAAGACACTTTTTTAAAAGATGATTGAGTTTTTCGATATCATTATATTGCAGTTGAACAAAAATAATGATATATATCCAATCAAAAATTACAAAACAAACTTAGCGGTATGGGTTTTGCTGAGTGTTGAAGGCCGTACTGTGACCTATTGTTGTTAACTAATATGTAGTTTGGTCTCTGGTTGAGAGTTGTTTCATTGACAATTATACCAAAACTTCTTATTTTTATATTGTTAACATCAAGAGTGAAAATAAATTTTGATTTTGACAATCTAAAGTATCAAAGGAAAACAGTCAAAATTGAATATTCAATTCAATATATCTGTAAAAAGTTAAAATAAATTAAAACAACAGTAACATATCTAAAGAAGAAAAACGTTTCCACCCGTAATGATCTATTTTGATATGAAACGTAAAATTCGGTTTAAAATGTCATTTCCAGCGTCAAATGATAGCTTATTGTATGCTGATTCCATACATATATGGTTTCTATACAATTTTTTATAAATAAGGGAGATAATTTGTTACTTCCGGTTTAAAAATGTCACTTCTGGTATTATTTGATAGTTTACTTGACACTGATTCCAAAAATATATGGTTCAATATATTTTTACATTAAATAAGTTCAAAAAATAGCTACTTCAGGTTTACACAAGGTCACTTCCGGTTGGCTTTTCGATGGTCAAGTTGCTTGCAACCTAATGCAAATAGTCCCATGGCTTTATCATTTACACATATGAGATAAAAGCAAAGGTCAAACTCTAGAACGTCAAATTTACCTATGACCTTGAGCTCAATTTCAAGGTCATTAACCAAGGACCTCAAATCAAAAGACCCTAGGTCTTAATTATATATGGTTAATAAGTTATTTCATCATATGCGTAATTTTAAATATAAGAGGGGAGAAAACTCCAATTTAATGTTAGCGTACCCTTTCAACCAAAATGTATGTGTTATGACATGTCGCAACTAACAATTAAGTAAAAATATGTTGTTGATATCTTATACGGTTTTTCAAAAGAAGTGAAAATAAGCCAAAATCAAAATTTAAAATATGACCTTGACCTCTGACCTTGACCTTATTTTTTTTTGGACCATAGACTTCAAATCAAAAGAACCAAGGTCTCTATCACTTATTGTTTACAAGTTAGAAATGCATATCACTTATATCAAATGCATATGGGGGATAACTCTCATATGTAGTGTTCGTATCGCTTCGGTTAAAATTGGACAAACATCATAAGGATATAATGAGCAATTTGGTAAAATAAATTTGTCGCTTTCTTTTATGGTTACAGAGGAGATGCATCCACAAGAAAAACAGTGTTCAGGGAGATAACTCTTACAAAGAAAAGTATACGGTTAAGCAGGGTTAGTTTAAAAGGCAAATAAACTATGCGATATCATATACCAAACATCAAAGCGACATCTTGCCAAACAAAAGTTACACGCAAGAAACAAAAGAGGCAGAAGAAGAAAAAAAAATAAATAAATAAATAAATTAAAAACCAATTGTTCAGAGAACAATTGAAGGTCTTTCCACAGCAATTTTCAAATTTATTGAAAAGAAGCTAGTTCGTGTTTACTCAAAGTTAAAATTGGCATCTTATCATCAGTTTCTTCATTCTGATGCGATAAATAAGTGGTTTCTATATACTTCTGAGTGAAATAAGGGAGATAATTAGCTACTTCCGGTAAAGTGAATGTTACTTCCGGTCTCAAAGGATAGTTTCTTTCACACTGATTCCAAAAATATATAGTTTCTATATACTTTTGCTTGTAAACCAGGAGATAATTGGCCACTTCCGGTTTATCGAAAGTCATTTCTAGTCTTCAGTAATAAGTTAATGTATCAAAATTACAAAATATATGGACTCCGAGTACTTTTCCATGAAGAAAGTGCAAAAATGGCTACTTCCGGTTTTCTCTAGGTCATTTCCGGTTATCATTTTTTAAGGTCATATGTCATCCAAACTTTTGTATAAGGTCATATGGCTTTATAATGGACCAAGTTGAGGTAATAATCAGTTAACCTTATAATTTGACATTTCAAGGGCATTAACTCCTATAAGATGCCATTAGATTGTTTCAGACCAAATGTAAATTATTTTCATTACAATAAAGCAAACATTTTGCACTTGTTGTTTCATATATATCTTTAGAAGTGTTTGAGAAAATGCAAAAACAAGGAAAAGTCAAAATTAAGAATTTGACCTTGACCTTTGACCATGACCTCATTTTCTAAGTTAGGGCCTAGGGACCTCAAATAAAAAGATTCCAGGGTTATACGGTTAATGGATAGTTATAAGTTAAAAAAACATACCGACAAATTTATTTGGTAAAGGTAGATAACTCCTTTAAAATTTCATCGAATCGCTTCGATCAAAATTAGCCAAAAATTTCTGAGGATGTAACTAACAATTTAGAAAAAGAATTTTGTCAATATCTTTTTTTGTTACGAAGGAGATGCACACAATTGATAAACAGTGAATAGGAAGATAACCCTTACAAAGAAAATTGTTCGGCTTAGAATGGGTGAAAATAAAAAGCGCATATACTGTATGATACTATATAAGAAATATCTAAGCGACATATTGCGAAACAAAAATTTTACGCGATAACAAAATTTAGCAGAAGAAAAAAATAATAATAAAAAACCAATTGTTCAGAGAACAATTGAAGGTCTTTCCACAGCAATTTTCAAGTTTATTGAAAAGAAGCTAGTTCATGTTTACTCAAAGTTAAAATTGGCATCTTATCATCAGGTTCTTCATACTGATGTGATAAATAAGTGGTTTCTATATACTTCTGAGTGAAATAAGGGAGATAATAAGCTACTTCCGGTCTCAAATAATAGTTTCTTTCACACTGATTCCAAAAATATATAGTTTCTATATACTTTCGTTTGTAAACCAGGAGATAATTGGCCACTTCCGGTTTATCGAAAGTCATTTCTAGTCTTCAGTGATAAGTTTATGTATTAAAATTACAAAATATATGGATTCCGAGTACTTTTCCATGAAGAAAGTGCAAAAATGGCTACTTCCGGTTTTCTCAAGGTCACTTCCGGTTGTCATTTTTCAAGGTCATATGTCATCCAACCTTTTGTATAAGGTCATATGGCTTTTTAATGAACCAAGTTGAAGTTATAATCAACTAACCTTATAATTGGACATTTCAGGGGCACTAACTCCTATAAGATGCCATTAGATTGCTTGACCAAATGTAACATATCTTCAGTACAATAAAGCAAACATTTTGCACTTGTTGTTTCATATATATCTTTAAAAGTGTTTGAGAAAATGCAAAAACAAGGAAAAGTCAAAATTGAGAACTTGACCTTGACCTTGACCTTTGACCATGACCTCATTTTCTAAGTTAGGACCTAGAGACCTCAAATAAAAAGATTCCAGAATTTTGTCGATATCTTTTTTTGTTACGAAGGAGATTCACACTTGATAAACAGTGAATAGGGTGATAACACTTACAAAGAAAATTGTTCGGCTTAGAATGGGTGAAAATAAAAAGCGCATAAACTGTATGATACTTTATACTATATATACTATAAGTTTTACGCGATAACTAATTTGGCGGAAGAAAAAAAAAATAATCAGAACAAATTCAATAGGTCTTTCCACAGAAAAGTGGAAAGACCTAATAATCAGAACAAATACAATAGGTCTTTCCACAGAAAAGTGAAAAGACCTAATAATCAGAACAAATACAATAGGTCTTTCAACAGAAAAGTGGAAAGACCTAATAATAATAATAAAAAACCAATTGTTCAAAGAACAATTGAAGGTCTTTCCACATCAATTTTCTAAATAATTGACGAGAAGCTAATTCTGGTTTACTCAAAGGGGGACGAAGGATACCAGAGGGACAGTCAAACTCATAGATCGAAAACAAACTGACAACGCCATGGCCAAAAATAAAACTAAAGACTAAGCAACACGAAGCTACTATTGGCGTCCAATCATAGGTTTCTTCATACTGATTCAATAAACATATGGTTTCTATGCCTTAAATAAGGAAGATAATTGCCAACTACCGGTTTAGAAAATGTCACTTCCGGTCTCAGATGATAGCTTTATTTACACTGATTCCAAAAATATATGGTTTATATATACTTTTGCCTGTAAAAAGGGAGATACTTGTCTACTTCCGGTTTAGAAAATGTCACTTGCGGTCTCATATGATAGCTTTATTCACACTGATTCTAAAATATATAGTTTGTATATATTTATGCCTGTGATAAGGGAGATAATATGCTACTTCCGGTTTATAAAATGTCACTTTCGGTCTCAAATGATAGATTAATGTATGACCATTCAAAAAATATATGGTTTCTATGTACTTTTACATGAAATAAGTGCAAAAATGGCTACTTCCGGTTCACTCAAGGTCACGTCCGGTTGACATTTTTCAAGGTCATATGTCACCCAACATTTTGCAAAAGATCTTATTGCTTTATCATGTACCAATATGAAGTAAAAATCAATTTACCTTAAAATAAAACATTTCAGGGGCAATAACTCCAATAAGATGTCGCTGGATTGTCTCAGACCAAATGTTTCATATCTTCTTCACAATATAACAAACATTGTGCACTATTTCTTTTATATATAACATTAAAAATGTCGGAGAAAATGCAAAAACAAGCAAAAGACAAAATTCAGAACATGACCTTGACCTTTGACCTTGACCTCATTTTCTAAGTTAGGATCCAAGGACCTCAAATAAAAAGACTATAGGTTTATACGGCTTACGGTTTATGAGTTAATAAAACTTTATGACAAATTTATTTAATAAAGGTAGAGAACTATAAAATTTCACCAGATCGCTTCGATCCAAATCAGCCAAAAATTTCTTAGGATGTAACGAACAAATATGAAAAAGAGTAAACAATTTCTGGGTAAAAAAAATGGCTCTTATCATACCTCCCTCTTTGTCGGATAAGACTGTGAGTCTGTGACCAAAAATTCTCATCTGACTTTATTGTAGGGTTGTCATATCTAAAGGAAGTTTAGCTATAACTATTGGTTAAAGAAGACTAATAATAATATAGATTTGCAAATTTGTTACAAGAATTAAATACGAATATAAAGAACTGGCTAAAAGTACAAATATCAAATCGAACCAAAAAAACCCACATCACATCAATACATTACACAAACAAATAAAAGATAAAAGATCTAAGTTTCTAACTATTCTCAATGATGTTAACAGATCTAAACTTTCTCTGATCATAATGCCTTGAAGTACATGTAACATTGCAATATTGGTTGTTAATTGACTTTTATTATAGTGAAAATTAAAGGTTTGGTGTTTTTACTTTTTAAAATTTTTGTGGTTTAATCTTTACAGAGCCCCTTAATTAGGTGCCAGGTAAATAAAAAAATTTTGTTTGCCGGAGATTAAATCTGGTGCGCACAAGTTTGAAAAATCGTGTGCACGACTTTAGCTGGTGCTCACGACTTTTAAACTAGTGCGCACCACTTTTAAACTCATGCACACGACTTCGAACCTCGTGTTCACAACTTTTAAACTCATGCGCATGACTTGCAAAAACTTGTGCGCACAACTTTCAAAAATGGTTCGCAACGACTTTCAAACTCATGTGCACCTTCGTATAGAATCAGTCAAACTTTGTTTGAAAGTCGTGCCCATTTGAAATGTTGTGTGCACGAGTTATAAAGTCGTGCCCACGATTTTTCAAACTGGTCCGCACCACATTAAATCTCCGGCATATGAAAATATCTATATTTACATGGCACTTAAGGGACTCCCTAAATGTTTAACCATCTCTTCATATTTGTAATTTATTTGGTGTTCGATATCTGCATCACCTTGTCTTGCAAAAAGATCAATGTTCTTTCATTGTGACTTTGATGACGAGGGATACAACTGCAATGAAAAGTTTCTATTCTACGCAAGTATTTTTTAATCAGAGGTTTTTTTAAAGCTAATTCATCAGATATAAAGGAGATATCATGTAGAAGAATGTATGATATGGGACCAAATTGGACCTTACAATATTTGTATTTAAAACCGTTCCCGATTGGAAAAATTAAACATTGATTCTATATACTAGTACCATAGATAAACATAGCAGTTTAAGTTTTAGGAATAATCTTTCCGTGGATACACATATATCAGTTATAAAATGAGAGTAGATTCAGTAAAATGACAAAATTTGTTTTGTGTCAGATGAACTAAAATAAGGAGTTGTTATATAATTGCCAATAAGACAACTATACACCAAATACCAAAATGACGTAGATCTTAGCTATTATTGGTCTTCATACAACCTTCACCATTGAGCAAATCCCATACTCTATAGCAAGCTATAAACAATGATAAAAGCCTACAGCATGAACAAATGTTTAAAACAAATAAATGAGAAAACCCATGCCTGATTTAGCTTAAACAATAAACTAAAAAAAATTATAGCAGACAGCAACCAAAGACTGCCACTTAATCACAGGCTCCCGACTTGGGACAGGCACTTAAAGAATGTGTGAGGCGAGGGGGTAAATATGTTTACAAGTGCTCAACCGTACTAGTCTTCAACAATAGTGTAAATGCACAACATAAAACACATTGTAAAATTCAGTTGAAAAAACTAACAAAAGGACAAAAGAGACTGAGTACGAACAAAAATATTCCTTTTGCATGTTTTGATAGCCAATTGTTTTACCAGGGTTTCACTAATGTGTAGAATTTTCTTAAAGTCTTTCTTCAAAAGTGTAAAAATGTGAGCAGTCACTTGAAATTGAAGGGCCAAAATGTATCTTCCCCTGTAATGTTCCACATATGTAAATTAGTTTTGACTTGAATGACTTCAAAATAAATTTGCAATATTATTGATGTCCTCAGTAATTTTGAATGTTTTGATTTAAATTAAAATCTGCAAAGGTTAAAATATCCGTTTCTTTTAAATTTTCGCAACAAAACTTTTTCACCAACTTCCAGCAAATACCATGTAAATTTGACTAATTGAGTCAACAGATTTTGAATTAAAGATGCTTGACCATAGTTGAAAAAGGGCAAATAATTTACGTTTAGGTCATTTTAATAGTATGTTGTGGGTTCTTTGCTTAGAAGTGGAAGTTAAATCAATAATTAGAGTGAATTCGAATGAGATCAACTCTGTAAAGTTATCATCTGTTAAACATATAAAAAATCTCATTTGTTTATGTGAAAGGTTGGAATGAATGAATTGAATATTTCTAAAAAAAAATTCAAAATCATTTATACAATTTAGGACTTACTACATGTATCACATTTGAGGGGGCATAACCAGGGTTGGCAGAATAAAAGAGCCTTAGTGTTCAAAATAGTGAATTGTCAATGCCCACAATGGTAAAAATTTAGACATTTTTAACGAGTTTTTGGGAGAAAAAAAAATTCTGTGCCCCCCCCCCCCCCCCCCCCCCCCCCCCCCCCGGAATCCGCCTTTTATTTGTCCCAAATACTTAATAATTGGCATGATCCATCTATAAACAATTATATTATGAAACAAAACAGTATAATAATGATAGCAGATAAGCAGTAGGATGACATCAGGTCATCTCAGTACTCAGACCATTTCCGGTAGCCCTCAGAAAACTTACAAAAAGGAAAAAATGGGAATTTTTGAAACCATTAGCTAAAAAATTCTCTTTAAAGTCTACCCAATTTTATATTTTTGATTAACAATATAGATATTTAATATACATTATATCACTGTTCATCCGGATTTCGGTATACATATGATACAAATTAGGTCTTATTCTTTAATGTTTCCAATTCTAAGTCCTTTTCGGTAATATGGGTCGGGGGCCTTGACCGTTTATGCATACTCCGGCAAAATTAGGATTTCGAGCAGGATAAGTCAATTTAAAAGATGAAAGCACCCTGCTACATCCACTCAAATCATGGTGTAAAAATCTATTCACAGGTTTCAAAAGCACAACATTAAAATCATTAAGAACGGAATACAATGAATTATAAATCTGGTCTTGCCGAGAATTTATATGCTCCACATCTGACGTATTCCTTCTTTGTAATTTCATCTCTTCTATACTTGTTGTACTTGCCAACTGTTAACGAAGTCCATCTTTTCTTTCTCTGGTTTGCGTACAGAGGTGGGCATTTCAAAAGTTCTCATGTTGACATTAGTAACGGTCTGGATTTTCTTGATGACATTCATAAAGACATATATGCTAGGGTGGTGCGAATAGAACTGTTCATTGTACTGAGAATGAAACGAATCTGGACCGTTATTCGTCCTCTGACAGTTTTCAACGAGCGAAGCTTCCCAGAAATAAGGTGGATAACGTGAAGTTGAGCATATGTAAGTACTTTTAATACGTAGTCTAAGAATGCATGACATTTATCACTAGAAGGAGCGTCAGACATAATGTCAAACGTGAAGCCGTCCTCGATTTCATCTGGGGGAAGGAGTGGTAGCCCGATATTTTACAATAGCCATTTACCAGGGTCACTTGATTTGTCTGTATACTCTGTGCTCCAGCCAAACAGACTGGATGTTCCTCCTTCAGTTTGAGCAAGATCAAACCGACAACAATCTATTTGGAGGGGACAACAGTTATATACATGTGATAATTGACAATTCATAACATATGTACAACTGGCTAACGGAAAAGGTTTAGAATGATGAATAAAAATAACACTCACCTGTATTTACCTGTACACTATCGGTACAAATGAAAAAAATAAATCGGTGAAAATGAAAGATCGAAAATAAAAAAAAAATTCGGCGCAAATGGCATACGTTCAAAGTCACCCCGTATTTAACCCCGATGAATCCGAACGTTGATGCGTTCGAAGTGATAATCAGGACATCATTTGGGATGACAACTATTTCGAATGCCTTTCTAGAACTTATGTGGGAATCTCTCATTGTGTCTATGCTCATGATAGTTTATCTAATCAATTAAACAGTTGTTGAATGTTTCAGATTTTGTATAGAACGTTTGGTAAAACTGGTAGATACGCAAAACGCACAGACATGGTGCAATTTTCTACGCTTAATGAGGTAAACAATGTTGAATATCTTTTCTAACATAAACTTTTGCGAAGCAATACTTTAAGCAATAATAAATAACTACAAGTTAAATTACTAGGTGCCTTCAGATGTTGCATAAAACACAGAATAAACACGATATCATACTAAATAAGTTTCCTCTTACTGCACCGTTCGTTTCACCAAGTGTGTCATGTTCGTTGCTCTTTTACAAATAATCACTGTACAATTCGTTGACAAAAACCGTCACAAATCTCTTTCTTTTTAAGGTATTCGAGATGGCATCAGCGACCCTTTTTCTGTGTTTTATTGTAAATTTTATCTGTAAACTTTGTCGAAATAGTAGACAATAAAATTATCAGTCTTTCAAGGCCAACATTAAAAAGCGCGCATCTGACGTCAATTTTTCAAATGAAGAATTAGGAATTTCAATGTTATTCCAGATGAAAAAAAAAAGTTTCAAGAAGTTTATAACAGCCAATAAAACTTCTATAACTCTTACTTTTCACAATTTGAGGCCCTTTCAAATGCAGATTTTGGTCAAAGTTGGCCTAAACGAAAGCAGCCATAGGATCTCGATGAATACTGTATGTCGAATGCATTAGATGACATTCTAACTGTTTTATTTTCTTATATATATAAAAAGATATGAAGATGTGGTGTGATAGCAAATGAGACAACTATCCACCAAAGTTAAAATGAAGTGGATGTAAGCAATCATAGTCCATCGTACGGCATTCAACAATGAGAAACCCTATACCGTATAGTCGGCTATAAAAGGACCCGATATAAAAGAATGTGAAACAATTAAAATGAGAAAACTAACGGCCTAATTTATAACTAAACAATTAACGAAAAACAAATATGACAGACATACCTTTGTACTACAGGCTCCTAATTTTGGACTGGTACATAAATAATGCGTCGGGGTTATACATGTGAACCCGCAACCCTCACCCTAACCTGGGACAATGGTGTAACTTCACAACATGATAAAAAAAAAGCACAAATCAGTTGCAATTGGTTCGACTCAAAATTCAATACTAGACACAAAAACATCTAACATAAAACAATACACATAAAGAACCGAAATAAGAGTACTTGTAGTTACTGATACTAGTTGTTTCGAAGCCAATTACAACTAAAAGATCAATCATGTTCTTCAAGACTAAGGTATCAATCAGTATATGTCCAATGGATTTAAAGCAAAGACGTCATAGCAACGCATGAACTTGCGCAATGGCAAAAAAATAAGTAAACAGTATCGAGAGGATGTACGATCTCATGAGTTTTCATAAGTGTGCATATTTAGTAATATTTATTTAGTTATGCTTTGATTTTTTCAAACACAAATTCAATGTTAGTACCGATAAAACAATATGTAAAGATTTTACTACTGTTAATTTGATAACCTTTCCTTTAAGAATATTCTAAGGATTAATTAGTTTACTCGGATCTTGTCTAAATTCACTGGCTATTTAAACAAAATCTCCGTAAAAATTGAGATATGATATTTCGTTTTTTAAGAAGTATTCGACAGGTACAACCAAACTTTCTTACCAAATCTGTTTTATCTATGAAAGAATTTGGTAAGGTCTATTCTCATCTTGTGTTTTAACACCACTGTCTTAGTTTAAACAGATGATTATTGACTTGCAAACATGTTAAACCAACCGCATTATGTGTGGTAGAGTGGAATTTAGTATATTTTTGGTAATTGTAAATGTGTATATATAAATTGATTAAATTTATTGGAATAAAATGATTTTCGTACTATTGATATTATTAGTTACAAATTGAATGGTATTTAATTTGTTCAGTCTGAATACTGTTATACTGACCAGTTTACTTGTTTGTTTATGTTACCTCGATTTCTATATTTAGAATCTTAGTTAAGGCTATATTTCTATATGGATAGTGATTTTGGTCACATGATCTTTTTGGAGGGAAATTTCTATTGTTCTGGACACTCTTATTTCAACTGTCTTACTGACCAGTTATATTTCATAATTCTGGAGTTTGTAAATTGGCTTGATTATAATATATTGCTGAATCTTTGGGAATCTTAATTACTACTTTACAGGTCAGTTGTATATACTTTTCTCACATTATTTTAATAGTCCTAGAGTTTTTAACAGAGTATGCAAGATTTGGTTAGATTGATTGGATTGAATGGAGAAATGAATCTGTAGTGTGAATCTGACCTTTATGAATGATAAATACAATTAATTAACCATAACATGCTTTAAATCATTAAAGATTGATAAATGATTAAAATATTAAATAATCATAAATAATAGATTATAATTGAGCACTGGAGTGAAATGATATTAAATAGAAAGAAAGAGTTTTCTTGTGTATAACTATAAGTAAGAAGTAAATAAATAGTTTAATATTCATTTTAAACCTTTATTATGTTTTAGTATCTAAGGGAACAGATTTTCTTATTTTTGGTATGTGTTCATATTATAAAGTCATATTGTAGATATGGAACACATTAGATATAAATTCATATTTATCTTCAGGTTATTATTTGATGTAGACAAACACATATGATGTTAGTCTTTTGACCTTCAAATTAACACTTGAGGTAAGCAAAGAGTTGTATTATGTAGTTTTATAATTAAGTTAATAATTTGTTTATTTTGCTTTGCTTAGTTGCTGCATGTAGATGTTTTAATGCTTTGCTGTTTTGCTTCATTTATTTATATTTATGAATTCATGTAGAGTATATTTTTTACATGGTAACAGAATATTTATCACAGTAAAGTTTATGAGATACATAAACTAATACATGTAAGACACAAGTTTAAGTTGAGTCTTTGAGACAGAAAATATAGATGTAAAAGAGAATGACAATATTATTATACTTAAAATGTTATACAGTGCAATGTATTTGTTCATAAACATGTCAGAGTTATCTTTCTTTGCACTAGTAATTATAGTATCTTATAATTGTGTTTTGTAGGATCTTTATATGAGACTACTGTTATTTTGTCGAAGTCCTAAGACCTTTAATAAAGAATCCTTACAATATTTACAACCGAGTGCTGTTATAATGATGCCTATTTCCACCCGGTTTCATATGTACCGATGACCCCAAAGGATGAATGGAGAATACAGATATGGTCACTTTGGTCTTCTTCCGACCGACAGGGAAACCCTCGCCAGTTGTTAGCTCGTTTAGCTGTGCGAGATGTACAAGTACGCAGCATCGTCTAGTCAGAATGGGAATGTTATATCTAATGCCTCGTGTAGAGAGAGTGCCACGCTCTCTGTACTTTGAGAACCCTTACAACAACTCTATGAGAGGTCCGAAGTGCATGGCCTGTTGCAAGGCAAAATGTGTCTCTATCCAAAATACCCTTATTTTATCCAGTGGCAGTCCAAACTTCCGTGACGTAATTCTGGACAACCACCATTACAGAACATACCTATTGTATGCATTGTTAAATTGTGCTCATCCTGAACAATCATGGAATATTTGCAAGTGGACGTTAAACAACCAACAATTAACCATTACGTACCGGTGTCATTGACAAAGGGGCTCCAGAAAATTTTCATCAATACGAACTTTGAATTTTTTATTGATAATTATAAACACACGAAAGCATCAACAAACCAAATGTCTACGATTAGGTAAATGATTGATGTTTTACCCAACCGCATTATGTACCGATGACCCCAAGGGTAACTGGGGAACATAAATATCGGTAGTAAGACTCTCGCTGAAGTGGCGCGTCAGTTTGGTTGTGTTGAGTGTCTTAATTAGCGGCCACGCCGATCAGATTTTGGACGTTCACTCCGATGCCTCGTGTATAGAGTGCCATGCCGTCTGCAAGTTATAAACCATTGCAACAACTCTTTGAGGGCCCTTAGGTGGCATTTTGCAAGCTTAATTTTATTTTCCAATGCCAGTCTTAATCCTCCCCAACCACCACCACCATCTCATCCCGATCAACCCTTATCATAGGACCTACATATTTTATTTATTGTTAATTAATAATGTACATGCATGCAATATTTGCCATATGACGCTAGGAAAACAACAATTAATCATAGTGCACGTGCATAAGTCAATCTCTTTAGTCATTTCTGTCCTATTTTGTAAGTTAAAAATATATGCTGGAACTTGAGCTTCCTATTTAAATGCTAACATTCTTATCTTGCTGACAATTTTTAAAATGGCAAATGTTTGGAAAGTCAAACTTTTGTGTTTCTAAATGCTTGTAGTTGCTAACTTTGGTAACACTGATTTTGTATTTCACCACAAATACAACCACACTTTATTTTCGAATGAAAGTTCACTCGGGTTAAGCCAGTTCGGCTAACAAAAATCAAGAAATACTGAATTTGTCGGGGTTCTTGATATCCATTGCGGTAGTATAGATACGATCTTTTGTTTTATCATTTTTTAAATAGCTCACGTATTTTTATTCTATACGTTCCTATAAGGTGTGGGATTTGCTCATTATTAAATGTTTTTGGTAAACATTTAGAAAAATGCTTTCAAATTGGCAGTCGGACGCGTATATCTGTCGAGCAATTGTATTTTCCTACCAATTTGCACTTTCAAATAGATAATAAAACATCTTACGTGTACAAAATACCTCCAAGAGTATTTCAACAGTACAACGGATAGTATATGTTGCTTTATGCATGCTATGGTGGTAAATTATTTTTTAAACATGTATATAGGTTAAAAACACATGAAAGCATACTTTAATACGTACAAAGTTCATTTAACAAATACAATATTGTCGCAACGAATCGTACAGTATAAAACAGTGTAACGATAACGAACATGAAAACAAATACACGTTTAAACATGTATTTCTTTGTTTCCAGATAACACATAAACCTACGATCTTAATTAGTTTGTTAATTTTAAATATAGTTTGGAAAAAAATGTTTTAAAAAATATGAGGCACGAGAAACTTGAAATTTTGATCATTTAAAAATAGCAAGCATGCTTTTATCAGTGGCATGGTCGTGCGTTTTTTAATATTTCCCTTTAAGAACATCACATATTTGAAATACCTTGCAGTAAGTTATGAGTAGTACGGCAAAGAATATATTCGAGCAAAATATCCGACGAATAAATATTTCTTTAAAAGTGTAAATATTCCTCTGTCTGAACTCAGTGGTACACGGTGTGTTCGTTTCGAACGCGTCAACGTCCGGATTCATTTTTATCGAGGTTATACGGGTTGATAATAGTCACTGAAAAAATGTCCAAAATGTATCCGTTCGTTCATATTTCCTGCCACTGTTTCGTTAGTAGTGCGTAATTTGCATTGAAGCAATTTTTTAAAGATGAATACAATGTATTTTTTTTTTTATAAATTTGATAGTTTATTCGCTAGTCTATAAAAACGTTGTGGTTAACAGTTCTTTTTTGGTTGCATATTTTTTTACTTCATTTTTTAGGGGGAGGAGGGAGGGGTTGTATAGAGAGTATAAATAAAAACATGATAAATCAATTGAAAAAGTAAGTCAAATAAACATTGAATATGATGTTTAATTCTGATAAATAGAAAAAAGTAAGCATCAGTAACGGGAATGAAATGATGCATTGTAAACAAAAGACACTATTTAAAATATAGAAAAGATAAGCAATTATTATCTACAAATTTGCATCAGCATGGAAAAGGATTCACCATATTGAACTAACGACACGCGAATTCACACAATCGAAAAAGTAATAAAACCATATCACATGTTCAATTGGAAAACAATTAATCGAACAATTTCACAATTTGAAGTAATTTTATGAGATTGGACATTGATACGTATCTATATACGCTGCGATGTTTCAACTGGCTACTTGCCAGATTAGTTTTTGAATATTGAATGACACTTTCATTTTTCTTACAGCTTATAGACATTTAATACAATTGCTAATTGTCTCTTCAGCTACGTTGTTTCAATAAGATTTAATTAGTAACAAAGAAAAGAATGTATATCATTTGACCAAATCTGTCTTTCAAGCTGAGAAACGGAGAGGAAAGGGATTATGAAACTATCACATCTAACTAGGTTGCTGTTTTTTTTTCAAAGTTTGTGATAATCTCAAAAGACGAAAGCTTAAAACGTTTCATATGATGCAATAGAACGATAAAACGTGAGGTTTTCATTTCTGTTTTAATGTATGTATAGCAAACATTAATATCTAATCTAGCTATTTTATACCAAAAAATATGTTTAAACTCCTCTCGAAATGTGATAGAAAAAAAGATCTCCAATGAACCCCGATTCTGAATAAATCAATGCATCGAACAATTTATATGCTACTTTTTAATACTGAAATGGATAACAATACATTATATTAATGTCTTGAATATTTTAACACACACACATTTTGATTCAAAATTATAAATCGTATAATATTTTTTATAGTAGTGTCTATTGTGACGGCTCTAGGTAAGCGGAAGTCAAATTTTACAGTAAAAATGATTTAATTTACAGATATGCAATTCAAAGAACTGATTCTTACTTCAAAATCTAATTTAATTGAAATATTTTTGATTAATTTTGTTAGATTTTATCATGTGTTATCAAATTTATATGCAATGCGATTTTTAACTTCTATTTTTTTTAACAATATACTGTTAAAAATTCAGAGATTTTTATTTTTATGTAGACATGTAGCATTAGACAGTGACTGATTTTAGAAGTTATTTAGACATGAACTACATGTTTTTATACGATTTCATTGATACAAATCGATGCTCAATAATTTTATTTTTATTTCTTTTTTACAATTTCCTTATTTCAAGCCAATCGTGCAAGACCCTCATGGGTCGTTATTTTCACTTTGACTAATAAATGATTTTAACGATTATATCTAGGACTATTATAATACAATGTACTGGTTTAACAGTCCCAGATTATATGTATATCAAATACTGTTACTGTTATCTTATAATATTTAACTATATGAGTAATTTATGTTGACAATATGAAAATAAGAATTGCCAATGAGATAATTCTCCACCAGAGATCAAATGACATAGAAGTTAACAGCTATAGGTCACCATATAGTCTTCAAAAATGAGCAAAAACCATACCGCATAATTGATATAACTTAAAACCGATTTTGTTATTCAGCTTGTTGATATTAAATTAAATTCTAATATGCTGTTTTCTTTATGTGATTCATGTTTACTGTCGAATAATGATATTAGACTTTCATTTTCACGGTATTAAACATTAAAACACAGCTTGTGTACTACGCTAAAAAAAATTGTCGCAATGAAGATTTTATGAAATTACTTGATTTTTACCCGTTTTATCTTTGCATCATTCCATGTATTTGGTAAATAGCATAGCCTAATGTAAAACACACCCCAATCCCATTAAATGAAAGTTAAAATAAAATTGAGAATGGAAATGGGGAACGTGTCAAAGAGACAACAACCCGACCATAGAACAGACAACAGCAGAAAGTGATCAACAGGTCTTCAATGCAGCGAGAAATTCCCGCACCCGGAGGCGTCCTTCAACTGGCCCCTAAACAAATATATATACTTGTTCAGTGATAATGAACGCCATACTAAACTCCAAATTGTACACAAGAAACTAAAATTAAAAATAATACAATAACAAAGGCTAGAGGCTCCTGACTTGGGACAGGCGCAAAAATGCGGCGGGGTTAAACATGTTTATGAGATCTCAACCCTCCCCCTATACCTCTAGCCAATGTAGAAAAGTAAACGCATAACAATACGCACATAAAAATTCAGTTCAAGAGAAGTCCGAGTCCGATGTCAGAAGATGTAACCAAAGAAAATAAACAAAATGACAATAATACATAAATAACAACAGACTACTAGCAGTTAACTGACATGCCATCTCCAGACTTCAATTAAACTGAATGAAAGATTATGTCTTCCTAAAATTATTGACTGATAGGTAATAAAAATTGTTTTATGATCATAACTGAAATATTGATAAATCAAAAGTCCATTACTGACGACTGATGAAAAAAGGAGGGTCAAAATTCCTTGACACTTCAATACCTTTATTTTTTTTACTAAACTCAATGTTAAGGTTGTGCAGTCTTTAAAGCAGTAGGACAAACAAGGAAAAATCAACCGAAATTGATCGTGATTGAAAACTTCTCTTCCTGTAGTCTGATATTAAATTTCATGTATTTTTCTATTAAAGTAATATATTACAGTCAGTTTAAATTGAGCTGTGAAGTCGAATTATGCTCAGATAGTTTTTTTTAAACTACAAAATGACCAAGGATTAATAATAAAGAAAAACAAAAGACTTCCTATAAACCACCAATTCACTCTCTCCAATTTAGAACGTATGTATAAGTAGCCCTACTCTGACACAAAATAGTGCTTTTGAGGTCATTGTTTGCTTAAACTAACCAACAAATTTGCAGAAATGAAACTTTTGATGAAAGAGAAATATATTTAGACCATTTTGAGCCGAAATTAACTTGTCTATGAGTTTGCATTAACAATTAAGAATTAATACGCATTACTTTTTAATGTACATCAGAATACATCCACGCTCAGGACGTTGGATGTGCCAATCTTCTATGATCATTATATGACTTTTTAGTGGACATCAGAATTAATCCACGCTCAGGACGTTGGATGTGCCAATCTTCTATGACAATTATATGACTTTTTAGTGGACATCAGAATTAATCCACGCTCAGGACGTTGGATGTGCCAATCTTCTATGACCATTATATGACTTTTAGTGGACATCAGAATAAATACACGCTCTGGACGTTGGATGTGCCAATCTTCTATGACCATTATATGACTTTTCAATGTTCATCAGAATAAATACACGCTCAGGACGTTGGATGTGCCAATCTTCTTTGACAATTATATGACTTATTAGTGGACATCAGAATTAATCCACGCTCAGGACGTTGGATGTGCCAATCTTCTATGACCATTATATGACATTTTAGTGGACATCAGAATTAATCCACGCTCAGGACGTTGGATGTGCCAATCTTCTATGATCATTATATGACTTTTTAGTGGACATCAGAATTAATCCACGCTCAGGACGTTGGAAGTGCCAATCTTCTTTGACCATTATATGACTTATTAGTGGACATCAGAATTAATCCACGCTCAGGACGTTGGATGTGCTAATCTTCTATGACCATTATATGACTTTTTAGTGGACATCAGAATTTATCCACGCTCAGGACGTTGAATGTGCCAATCTTCTATGACCATTATATGACTTTTCAGTGGACATTAGAATTAATCCACGCTCAGGACGTTGGATATGCCAATCTTCTATGACCATTATATGACTTTTCAATGTACATCAGAATAAATCCACGCTCAGGACCTTGGATGTGCTAATCTTCTATGACCATTATATGACTTTTCAATGTACATCAAAATAAATCCACGCTCAGGACGTTGGATGTGCCAATCTTCTATGACCATTATATGACTTTTTAGTGGACATCAGAATTAATCCACGCTCAGGACGTTGGATGTGCCAATCTTCTATGACCATTATATGACTTTTCAATGTACATCAGAATAAATCCACGCTCAGGACGATGGATGTGCCAATCTTCTATGACCATTATATGACTTTTTAGTGGACATCAGAATTAATCCACGCTCAGGACGTTGGATGTGCCAATCTTCTATGACCATTATATGACTTTTTAGTGGACATCAGAATAAGTACACGCTCTGGACGTTGGATGTGCCAATCTTCTATGACCATTATATGACTTTTCAATGTTCATCAGAATAAATACATGCTCAGGACGTTGGATGTTCCAATCTTCTATGGCCATTATATGACTTTTTAGTGGACATCAGAATTAATCCACGCTCAGGACGTTGGATGTGCAAATCTTCTTTGACCATTATATGACTTATTAGTGGACATCAGAATTAATCCACGCTCAGGACGTTGGATATGCCAATCTTCTATGACCATTATATGACTTTTCAATGTACATCAGAATAAATCCACGCTCAGGACGTTGGATATGCCAATCTTCTATGACCATTATATGACTTTTTAGTGAACATCAGAATTAATCCACGCTCAGGACGTTGGATGTGCCAATCTTCTATGACCATTATATGACTTTTCAATGTACATCAGAATAAATCCACGCTCAGGACGATGGATGTGCAAATCTTCTGTGACCATTATATGACTTTTTAGTGGACATCAGAATTAATCCACGCTCAGGACGTTGGATGTGCCAATCTTCTATGACCATTATATGACTTTTCAATGTACATCAGAATAAATCCACGCTCAGGACGTTGGATGTGCCAATCTTCTATGACCATTATATGACTTGACTTTTTAGTGAACATCAGAATTAATTCACGCTCAGGACGTTGGATGTGCTAATCTTCTATGACCATTATATGACTTGACTTTTTAGTGAACATCAGAATTTATCCACGCTCAGGACATTGGATGTGAATAATTAAGTCTTCTATGAATAATTATATGAATTTTTTTAGGACATCAGAAAAAATCCACGCTCAGGACGTTGGATATACATAACTTCTATGATCATAATATGACTTTTCAGTCGATAACAAAAAAAAAAAAAAAAAATAAAATCACGCTCAGGACATTGGATGTGTATACCTTCTATGACCATAACATAACTTACCAGTCGATAGTAGAATCTTTTTGTACATTAATTAGGCCGTTAGTTTTCTCGTTTGAATTGATTTACGTTTCGATTTCGGGGCCTTTTATAGCTGACTATGCGATATGGGCTTTTCTCATTGTTTAAGGCTGTACGGTGACCTATAGCTATTAATTTCTATGTCATTTGGTCTCTTGTAGAGAGTTGTCTCGTTGGCAATCATACCACATCTTCTTTTTTATATTCACAGTATATGACTTTATAATCAATTTTTAAAGGACATCAGAATAAATCCACGCTCAGGACGTTGGATGTGCGCACCTTTTATGGCCATAACAAGACATTTCAGTGGATACCGGAAAAATCAAAACTCAGGATGTTGATTATGCATCCCTGCTATGAACATTCTATTACTTAAAATTATAACAAAAGAAAACAGTAGTCCTCTCAATAAATCCACGCTCAGGACGTTCGGATAGCATACATCTTGTGAACATTTATGGACTGTTTAGTGAAAATCAAAATAAATCCATGCTGAAAACGTTGGGTGCATACCTTCTATAAGCGGAATTGACCTTTCAGTCGAAATTAAAAAACAAATAAAGCTCAGGAATGTTTCTAATACTTGTAGAAAAAAGTCTTAATTTTGACTACCCTGTATCATTAAGTGATTGAATTTTTTGGCATAAAAAAATAGATCATCGCGCAGGTAGTTGTTTGTACATTGTTTATGGTATATGAGGACATACTATAAAATTGTTCAGATATTTTGGCCAAAGGACGTTTTCAAATTTACATTTAAAAATTATATTGGAATTTATAATTTTTTTAGAAGAAGAAGAAGACTTACAAAAGCTAGCTGGCATATTTATGCTGAAATCGCTGTCAAGTGTAAATACAGTATATATTTGTTTTCTTTCTTTGTAATCTTAAATATTACATAACATCTTTTTCTATTGCATTTTGGTTGCTGTCTTATGGAAACTTTATTTAGAGAGTTATTTAAAATTTTTTATAAAACCTCATGTTACTTCAAACATGTTAAAATCTCTTGTTATAAGCAGTCAACCTAAAAGTTATCTAAAGCGAGATAACTATGACACATCTCAAATATATAATATAGACACAGTTATCTCTCCTTAGCGTCCTCTCCGTGGGCTAACGTGCTCAGCGATGACGTCCCCAGCGATGATTAGCTGTTGACCCCTTATCGATCATTATGCTGTTGACCACTGTTGAAATATATATTCAATAATATTGCATTCTGGGTAATATTTGTAATAACAGATTTCATTGGCTATTGAAATTTAACGAGTGCGACCCAACTCGGCCCGGAGATAACTCGGACCGACTAATAAGTCAACTCGGACCGCCTATAATGACAACTCAGACAAATCATTAAATGAGGATTTGAACTATATAAATGATTATAAATCATTAAAAGTTAAATTTAACATCTTTTTGTACTTGACAATATCATTTGCATGTTTCTGAATTTGCAAAATATAATAGAAAAAATATTGTATAATGTGAATTCAAGTTTTTAATTATCTTTACAAATATATCAGTCCTTAGGGATGCTGTTTACCACATATAGTAAGCATGCAACCAAAGACATGACAGTCAGTCACCTCCTGAAGAAGTGTGCCCGTATTTAAGGACCGTCAGTTTGAATACATTTTTTCAGTGTTCTGAGATTAAGTTTACATAGTAAAAACTTTAGTGCTTGGCTATATAAATGATTAATTCATAGCTTATGAGATGATTCGTACTGTTTAACTTTATAGTGCTTTTGAAATATGAACTTCATGAGATCACGTTTCTTTATTATACATGTCTTATGTTTCACTCACGTGTTATACTTAGTGCTCAAAGCATATGCATCTTATGTGAATGACATACTAGTTACTTATGTTTACTTGATTTGAAATTATTTTTTTGATTTAGTGTACGTCGTAGGTTTACTTAGTGCTTAAATTATGTGTTTCTTATTTAAATGACATACTTGCTACTTGACTTGAAATTATTTAATTTTATTCTTTGATGAAATAAAGATATGTATGTATTATATATTATAGTTATAGTTTTTTTTTTAAATTGAAGCCAGTATGTTTGGACTAATAACATCTATACTACTAAAATAACGAGGTCCAATTTGTTAGCCGGCATGACGTAAAAACGACGAACCAAAGTATTCAACTTTATATATAACTAATATAGGACAATGATGTCGTTTAAAAAAATACACTATTCCATGCCCTTTTGTTTACCACATAACTAATATTACCAATAATTAACAAGTTCCGGGTCGAATCCGATACCGATGACAATAGTATATGTCACATGTAGCTTGTTATCTGTTACCTTCTGTAATTCCTACCTCTATCATGGTAACATGGAATTCTTCCAGTAGTTAGTTTTGTATCTATGTTACACTATAGTACACTATTTAACAAGTCTGTTTTCTTCCACCTCATTAACAAGTTAAAAAAAAAAATTTAGTTTATAGTAAGTTTATTGTAGTAAGAAAACCAGAATGGGTTCAAACAGAAAGATTTTGAAAGCAGATAAAACTGTGCATCTTACAATCAGCATGACTTTATTAGATGACAATACGAATACTTAAAATCCAGCCAAAAAATAAGGCATAGGTACTTTGATTCAGTCACGGATCCGTGACATGTCGCTTGTGTGTTTAAGTATTTCTTTAAAATAATCGATGATATAATATATATCAAACAAACAAACAAACAAAAGAAACTACCAAAACATTATAACGTTATTTACTCATACAGCTTTCAAAGAACAAAATACAATATCTTTATGCCCCCCCCCCCCCCCCCCCGTAGCAGATAGGGCATTAAGTGTTACCCTTATCCGTCCCGTCCGTACGTCCCCAAAATTGGTTTCCGTTCTCAAACTTTAGTTTGCCTAAACCAAATGTTATAATACTTATACACAATGCTTATTACCACAAAACACAGATCAAGTTCGAAATTGTGTGTTGTCACTTTTACCGTTCATGAGTTAATGCCCTTTATAAACGGAAAAATGGATGAAATTTTCGTTTCCGTTCACTAACTTTAGTTTGCCTCAACCAAATGTTATGAAACTTAGACACAATGCTTATTACCACAAAACGGTCTCAACTGTATGTGGAAGTTGACACATGCATATTTACAAGCGGGGGCATCTTTGGCCTATAGACAGATTCTCCATTTATTTTTATTATGTTTTGCAAATTCAGAAACATGCAAATGATATTGTCATGTAAAACATAACATTTAATGATGTATGATCATTTATATAGTCTATTCAATTCCTCTTTTAATACTTTGTTTGAGTTGTCATTATAGACAGTCCGGGTTGACTTTATAGACGGTCCGAGTTGACTTATTAGTCGGTTCGAGTTATCTCCAGGCCGAGTTGTGCCGCACTCGTTAAATTGCAACAGCCAATGAAATCCGTAATTACAAATATTACCTAGAATGCAGTATCATTGAATATATATTTTTTACCACATCTATGTATAAAATATTGCACATAATTTTTTTTATTTTTTGAATATATATATAAAAATATTGCATGTATATTTGAAAGTTTTGGACATAATTTTGTATTTTTTTGAATATAATTATATAGAAAAATATTGCATATATATTTTAAGTATTGAACATAAATAGAAAAATATTGCATATATATTTGTAAGTTTTGAACATATTTCTTTTTTTTTAATCAATATTTTTTTTAATATTGAAACCTTTGACGTGCCATACGAAACTACGACGGTAAATTCATCTCACTCTCTGCAGAAGAAAACAAAATTCAGCAAATTACCGATACATTTCAAGAAATAGTAGAACTTTTGAAACCATATCCTGCCTGTAAAATTACTTTCTTAGAAATTCCTCCATATTCAATAGTTGATTTCAACGCATATAAAAAGCACGATAACCCGTCAACCTTCAAACACCAAGAGAAACAACTAATAAAAAAAGCAGAAGAGCTAAACAGCAGCATTCGTTACATAGCTCCCTGACGCAGCATCCGCACCCCAATTCAACCAGCAGAGCCTTCCAACGGTGGGAATATCCACGACGTGTTGGCTCTACTGGCCTCTTGCCACCAATATATCAACTAATTCCATAACTTGAAAACTTGGGTCTAATCTGCCTGCTTTACATAATCAACTTATTATACTCGCCTTTAGCATATAATCTTCGCCTAATCAACATATACTCGCCTAGATATATACAACATCTGCTTAACCGACTCATACTTGCTTGTATCATATTACCATTGCTCCAACCATTACCAGCTCAATACATTTATCTTCATCATATAATCATTGCTTAATCAACTACCATCGCCACCACTTTTTGATCGACTGATTAACCAACTAATTTATCAAATTTGACAACAGTTACTGCCCTTGCACTACAGAACCTTCCAACGGTGGGAATATCCACGACGTGTTGGTTCGCTTGGACTACAAAAGAAACTTTCTCTTGCACACCACCTTCACCTCTGTAGTTGGATCATACTGACTGTCCAATATGGCTGCATCAAATGTCCCATCAAGACGAATCACTCGTATGAACTCTGGCAACAACCTACAAATCACAAATCCGATATACAAAGTCTATATACTAGACAAAAATAAAGCCATTCACAGGAAAAATGATGCCTGCTCAAAATTGCACATTGAATCCACTATGAAGCCTGGCAACAATTTGGTATTAGAATTCAGCACAGCAGCATATGAGTTTGCCAGACTTAGTCTAAGTAAAATAATAGACAATTCCACACAATATTTTGGCTTAATTAGACACAGTGAGGAAAACAACATACCACCCGATCTAGGCATAAACAAAAACCGGCAAAATCAGCAAATCTAAAACAACCTTTTAAAGAGAATGCTGAAGAACATCTAAGATTAACAACAATTAATATGGAAGGGAAGGGAAATGCATTATTTATAAACTCATTAGAATCATCATCTAACATTATTTGTATCCAAGAACACTGGCTAAATGAATTTCAAAAACAAACATTATGTAATGTTATACCTAATATGGACATGTTCATAAGATGCAGCGATACAAACGAGGAAATCTCAAATTTTATTCGGCCAAGAGGGAAAGGTGGTGTTGCAATAGCTTTGAAAAGATTCTTAACTCCATCCATCAATGAAATTCCATCTGGAAACAACAGGATAATTGCAATTGAGCTGAAATCACCAATGAAGATTTGCATCATCTGTGTATATATGCCTACAAATAACTCTGGGGATTCATATCTAGAATACACAGAATGTCTTGATATTATTAGCTCACTTCTATCAATGTACTCAGTATCTCATAGAATCGTTATAGTTAGAGACTGCAATGGCACTTTAAAGCCACCCAGAAACTATAACAAAAACGATTTACTTCTGCAAGCCTTCGTACAGGAAATGAATCTTCAATATCATCGAACTGAGGAATTAACCTTTTTTCATCACTCTGGAATGTCAGCCTCTCAAATTGACTATATTTTGCACAATGCCACACTTACCTTTCTTTCGGACTATAAGATACATGACCAATGTCACTCCAATACTTCAAGTCATGTTCCTGTGAGCGCAAAGATGAATGTTAAATCAAAACCAATGAATAAAGCAATCAAATCCGGCTATGTCAGTCAATTAAAACTCCAGTGGAAAGATCTAGATAGTGAGACATATAACCATATCAGTAATGAACTCTCTCGGCACAATATTGGAAGTCATTCAATAGAAGAAAGCATTCACTTCTTGTGCAACTGTCTTTAAAAAGCTGCTACAGTTGCTTTCCATCAAAGATTATCAAATTAAAATGTCCACAGTTCAAGGCATCTCCAACCACTCTTACGCTGCTCAAAATAAGTAAAGAAAAATATCAACTCTGGAAACCTCATGGCAAGAAAAATGATCATCTCAAAGCAGACAAAGTACTGGCTCAACGAAATCTTCGCAAACAACTCCGAAAGGAGCAGAATTTGGACAGAGCAGAAACAGAGGCTCCAAAAATAAAGATTCAATCTGTATAATGGAAAATGGAGAGCACCACTACTCTGCAACTGACGAAACAAACAGCTTCTCTAGATACTTCGAGGATCTGGCTGTTCCCAAAGACAATGGATATGATCCTGAATTCTTAGATCTCTGCAATATCCGTCATAACTTCTTCGATGAACTTTGCAAACAAAGCAGCAATGGACCACAATTTAGTTTTCAAAATATCTGTGATGCAATCCAACAGTTACATTCTGGCAAGGCGACAGATGAATAAGTTCTTGCTGCTGAACATTTTTAAAAATTCTCTTACAACGGTAACTCAATTTCTTACAACCTGTTTTAATAACATATTCAACAATCATCATTTACCTGATACATTTAAATCTGGTATCGTAACACTTGTACTCAAAAAAGGGAAAAATCCAATGCTAATGGACAACTACAGAGGAATTGCTGTAACACCTGTCATCTCAAAACTCTTCGAATGTACCATTCTTCCTCGTCTAACAGTGAATTTTAATCAGTCAACACTCCAATTCGAGTTAACAAAAGGCTTGTCGATGCTTATGGCCAGTCTCATTATCAATGAAGCTAGAGCAGAAGCAAAACAATGGAGCCTTTTTTTCTAATTACTGTGGACAGTCAGAAGGCCTTCGACGTGGTAGATCACACATCATATTACTAGATGCTTTACATGACCATACTCAGAATCATCCTTTTTGGTCAATAGTGAAAAATCTTAACTCAGGGCTAGTTGCAAGAGTCAAATGGAAGAGAAACATCAGTGATAGCTTCAATATTCATCAGGGAGTACGACAAGGAGGCATTCTTTCACCTTTTCTGTATAAAGTCTATGTGAACAATCTGCTTGAGGATCTTAAATTGCACAGCCTTGGTCTTAAAATCGGCACAAATTATGTTGGCTGCCGAACTTGTGCGGACGACATAGCCTTCTTAAGCAACTGCCGGAATTACAATGCATGATCTCTGTTGCAACTCATCATGCCAGAAAGTCTAGAGTTTCAATAAATCCTACCAAAACCAAAGCTGTCATCCTCAAAAAACCGAAAAACATAAACAGGTCCGACTTAAATTGGACACTAGGCAATACCACTGTTTATCAATCAGAAGACACAACACATCTTGGCTTGATAAGAGCAGAATTAAAAAAAAAATAATCTTAATATTGATGGTCGCATCAGCATTGCGAGAAGAACTCTATACTCTCTGATGAATACTGGTCTACATAGTACAAATGGACCAAACCCGCAGACATACTACAAGATACACCAGAGCTATGTTATTCCTCGTCTGTTATATGGAATGGAAATACTACCTCTTAACCAGAGCCAACTTGATATTATGACCCGCTTCCACAAGAAAACATTGCATAATATTCAGTCTTTGCCTACACGAATAGCCACTGGATCGGTATTTATGCTGTTGGGTGCTCTAACAATTGAGGCAGAAATACATAAAAGACAACTTTCATTTCTTTACAGTGTTCTTGCTTGCAACAATTCGACAATTCATGGCTTAGTAGACAGACAAATCATCATGAATATTGATAACCATCTCAACTTCTTCTGTAACGTCACAGGTGTGCTAGCTTTATACGATATGCCAAGTATCACTACACTTAGTCAAAATTTACCGTCAATATTCAAATGGAAAGCAACAGTAAAATTAGCAATTCAGGACTCCTGGACTAAAATCTTCATTAAAGAAATAGAAACAAAATCTTCGTTAACACATTTGGACAAAACCTTATTAAGAATTGGATCTACACATCCTGTCTGGACCAGCCTAACTTCAACCGTCTCGGATGTTAAAAAGGGAGCGATAAAGTTCGGCTACTAACTGGGACTTTTTAACTAGAATCTCACAGATCAAAATTTAGTGGTGGCAGAGAGTCAGTCTTATGTAAATGCTGTGGAACGTCGGATGAAGATCTAACCAATTTCCTGTTGTTGTGTCCGGCCTTACACCAGCAGAGAAAAGAAACATTCAGTAAACTTAAGTCTTAGGTAATATCAGTAATTGGCTCGGGATATTGGTCTTAAGAGACTAAGGGACATTTGGATGTGATAAGACTTATTATCAACAGCTCTTTTCTGCTGCCATTGCTTAGAAATAGGACCGAACTAGACAAAATACAAAGATTAGCTACGGACATGTGCTATAGACTCCATACCCAGCGTGTATGGAAATTACAAGGAAAATAATAACTGTCTCGCTAAATATATAAATCGTACAATCCGTGTAATAAGGAAAGATATGAGATTAACGTTAGTAGTTGTCGTTTGTTGATGTGGTTCATAAGTGTTTCTCGTTTCTCATTTTTTGTATAGATTAGACCGTTGATTTTCCCGTTTGAATGGTTTTACACTAGTAATTTTTGGGGCCCTTGATAGCTTGCTGTTTGGTGTGAGCCAAGGCTCCGTGTTGAAGACCGTACTTTGACCTATAATGGTTTACTTTTATAAATTTTGACTTGGATGGAGAGTTGTCTCATTTGCACTAATACCACATCTTATATCTATATATTATGTACATATGTGTAAAGGTAGAGGCAGGGGTGTCCTGCTTTCCATATTTTTAGATTTTAGTAGTGTACAGTAAATCTTAAAATACATATTGATAAGGCCCAGATGTTTTTACCTTCTAATTGTGTAATGTACAAAGTTATTTTATAAGTCCTTAAATATTTGTAGATTTTATCCGTGTACAATGAATCTATTTTTTTTAGTTATTTGTGGAAAACTTTTAGTGCGTAATATTTAAGTTATAATTAACTCCCCACTTGAATAATATCCGTTGAGGAGGTGTTCCATAATTGGAAGGAAATACATAAAGAAGAAGAAGAATGGTGTGAAATAAGCCATACATAAGTTGATTAAATCCAATATAGTTTGTGATTACAGTAATTAGCATGATATATCGTTTGTTTTATTAATATTTTCATAACAGTTAATAATTATTTCCGCTGACTACTTGAGTTATGCCCGAGCCTTGTACAGGATATCTTGGTAGTTTAAAATATTTTCATAAAAATAAATAAACATTTTCGCAGATTACTTGAGGTATGCCCGCAGGAGCGGATCCAGGATTTTAGGTTAGGGGGGGGGGGGGGGGGAGGGGGGTTTGCGCAAACTTAATTTTTTTTTGAGGTAAAATTATCGAAATATTCTTTATATATTAAGCAGAAGACAACCCATGCTTTGCAAATTTCAGGGAGTCGCACGCACGCCACGCCCCCACCTGAATCCGCCCCTGCCCCGAGCCTTGTGCAGGATATTTTGGTAATTTTGAATATTTTCATAACAGTAAATAATTATATCCGCGGACTACTTGAGGTATACCCGAGCCTCGTGCAGGATATCTTGGTAGTTTTAAATATTTTCATAACAGTAAATAATTGTTTCCGCGGACTACTTGAGGTATGCCCGAGCCTTGTGTTTATCGTTTGTTAATATGTTTGATATTCGTTTACACGCATTACCTTTCAGCTATTCTTATAGGCAAGATAATTTCTATCACATAATTTTGCTTTCTTATTCTTTCAAACATGGACGTAATTTTTTTTATTGTGATCTTTACATTTAAAGTTTACTTTTTTAAATTTTTTTACAAGTACATTTTTAATGATTTATTTGCATGTTTAATCCTACTTATTTTTCTTATTTCAGGGTGGGTACATTGCTAGCTAGGTCTTCGTCCTGTACCCTGGGATGACTATAAATGTCATGCAGAATGCTAGCAAAACAGTCTGAATTATTCTACAGAATCAGTATTAGATTATACACAAATTTGAGATTTTAATTAAACGCTACTTTGACACGTCTGTCGGATATTCTCTGTATCTTCCTCCTTTATTAGGAGCAAATGTTGTCTCCCAAGACATTATTTCATGATTATATATCATAATATTTTCAAAATTCGTCCACATCTATGAAAAAATGTAGCCACCAGTTTCTATAATTTTTACAACGAATTAACGTTGTGTCCACTTGTGTCCGCCTGTATTCCCCTGTTTCTTTAATTTGTATATAGGAATTGCAGTGTCCAGCTGTACTAGGTCGACTGTAGCCACCAGTTTCTATATTTTTGAAACAGATATAAAGTTGTGGTCACTTGTGTCTGCCTGTATCCCTTATTTCTTTAATTCTTACTAGAACACACCCGCGAAATCGCGGGTATTTAGAGCTTGGTTGAAAGTATGTAAACTGTTGTAGGATGAATTTTTGTAAAATATTTTATGCCTGTAGAATTTCAGAAAAGGTATCAAACTGAGTCATAGGCACTTGGAGCCGACAGGACAATTATTCTAAGCGCTCTCCCATTTTTCCAAAGTCCGTTATTTTTTAGCTCTCTGTTAAATTCCATGATTTTCGCGTTTCTGTATACTATGAACATACATATAATATAAATAAAGTGTGTTTGCTATTAACTATCATTTCCAAGTTTCTTCTCCACGGCGATCACTGCTATATTATATAGAGAGTCTCTATATATTTTAGGATTATAAACATAGTATAAATGCAGAATAACGCGAAAATAATTGTTCTGTCCCCGCGTTATTATGAAAATTATGTTTAAAGGGGGGTATCTGCACGGAAGAACGCGAAATAAAATTGCCATTTCACGATGAGTGAACAATTGAAAATTTCTTGCACATTGATCTTTTTATCGATTTCAAGAAACACGATGAATAACGAACCTTTTTCACGGCTGGACGTGAAATAAAAAGTGACAAAACACGTTGCACGAAAATAACCCTTTACCCCCTCTTTTAAAGTTTAAAATCGGAAGTCTTGGGTATGACTTAAAAGTCGGTCTGATGACGGAAACAATATCCGAACGCCTTTTTCTTCGTTTTTCTCCCAACATAACCCAAACTGAATAATCATAAGAATGGATGACAAATGCGACTATGCTTGGTACATATAGGACACAGAGGCATGATGATTAATTTATTGGGGAAGGAAGAGAAGCGACACACAAAATGAGGTCTTCTTGTTTAATAGTATAGATATGGAAATAGCACGGGGTCCCCCTGTTTCTTTAATTTTTATACAAATCTAACGTTGTGTCCATATTAGTACTAATTTGTTTACACAATACATCGATTGGGTTAATACGTGTCCGTGTATTCCTGGACACAAAATGCATGCCAACTATATTTTGAATCAAAAATAGGACATTATAGATAGATTTATACTTTGTCTCGTTAAATTTTGCCTCGTTAAAGGAGGTTATCCAAAATCACATTTTGGATGGAGTGAATTTTGTTTTCAAAACTGTCTTTAATTTGGTCATATAAAGCTTCTGTCCAACTTCCATTAAATTCAAAGAAGGTTCGACAAAGATTGATGTTTAGCTTTCCCCGTTTCAATTCTCAATTTTATTTGACAGAAAAAAAAACCCAAATATGATACCATTTGATTAAAAAGTATATTTCGTCACGTTTATCTCCAATTACAAGTCATTAAAGAAAGAATTAAAAGATTCCTGTGCTTTTAACTTCTTTAAATTTATTTATTAAAATGTAAAATAACAAAAATACCGAACTCCAAGGAAAATTCAAAAGGCAAAGTCCCTTATCAAACGGCAAAATCAACAGCTCAAACACATCAAACAAATGGAAAACAACTGTCATATCCTTAAGCTATTTTTCTTTCTAAATTCATGTGAATGCCCTTGCGTTTTGACGTAAACGTAAGTTGCTACGAGCCTTGTAACGATACGGTAAATTAAATCTGCAAAGTGTTGCAAAACAAAAAACTAATCTTTCACTTTAATTATAGCATTTGTTTAACCTCCCTCCCTTTCATAAGACAAACTTGAAAAGCTTTCTTTTTATTTTACTGATAAATGGTTTTTTGTACAGTTAACATTTTGATACAGTCTAAGATTAAAGTTTTTCAGACATCAATCACTTTTTAAACCTTTATGAAATTTTACGGAAGTTGGACACAATCTTTTTGATGACCAAAAGTCAGTATCAAGAGCATAATTAAAATACATTTTCAATTTTATCGTATTTTGCTGATGAAAGGACTTTGCTGTTTTATAGGTGATAAGTAGATACAGTCTGAGGTTAAAGTTTGTTACACATAAATTATCAAACTTTCATCGAATTTATGAAAACTTGGCTGAAGCTTTTTTATGATTAAGAGATAATGTCTGAAAGAAAATTTTGAAAGTATTTTTTTTATTATTTTTCCGTATTTTATTGACTAATTGCAATAAACAGACGGTCTGGGGTTATTTGTTTATTTTACATAATAAGTTTGTAAACCTTCATAGATTGTTATGAAACTTGGAAATAAACTACCTTTCAAGATAAAAAAAAGCATCTAAAGAAATAGATTTATTTGTTCCTAAATCTGTTTTTGACTAATAAATGGATTCACTTTTTACAGTCAATTTTACACTTTTACACAGATAGCAGCAATCCCAGGACAGACAGAGGGTTCCACGAAACTCTTTTGAATTGTTATATTACACCTGACAATCTATGAAAATTAATTATTTCATGTGTTCATAACGAAATTTTAGCCTAAGAATGGGAGAAATGTAGATGAGGTCGAAATAATAAATAGAACATCATTGAAATGAAGACTTGCTTTTTTACTATCTCTTAAGTTTTGGATTTTTTGTCGATTGATTGTTTTACCCCACATCTCCCTTTAAACATATTTCACTGTAACCGGTTGAACATTTTTCTCTAAGACCAACGATCATTGGATTGCAAATCAACACGATAGATAAACATAAAATGAAATAATTCAGTCTCTAAATTATGTTGCTATTGATGAATTTTAATGACAGAAATAGTATTTCTTTATCGAAAACGAGTGAGATTTGGGGGCTTCGCCCCTTCGAACCCACTACCAGTAGATCCTCTGCGCTGGACCCGCAGGTGTCCCTCAGCCCAATCGACGAGGTTCGGGCGTACACTTAAAAATGGCCTTTCAACGTCACTGGTTACCTATTGAACAAGACCAATACAGTGTCTGGAACTGCGTCGCTGCATGCAATTGATTAAAATAACATGTATACTGAAGTATAACCAATAAATCCATATAATAATTGATTATAAGAAACTTTGATGACAATCTAATAAAAATATAGATCTCTGATTTCATTATCCTTATGTATACGAGCACGCGAGTTAAGATAGATCTGAATTTCATTCATATGCTTTGATAAAATTTGTACAGCGAATGCGGAGCACCTGAGATCACCCCCAGTTTTTGGTGGGGTTCGTGTTGCTTAGTCTTTGGTTTTCTATGTTGTATCATCTGTACTATTATGTGTCTGTTTGTCTTTTTATTTTTGACCATGGCGTTGTCAGTTTGTTTTCGATCTATGAGTTTGACTGTCCCTCTGGTATCTTTCGTCCCTCTTTTGTATGATTTCAATCTACTAGTATTTGCAAGCAGGAATTGTTAAGCTGCAGTCAGACCAAACTCAAATAAAAAAAGTTCCCTTCCATGAAAGTCAACAATGAGTGTTGTCAAATTTCAAACTGATAAACATGAAGTGGTTGTACGGCAGATGTAAAAACTGTTTACACACTACAAATCAACTTATCAAGCTGGTGACCAAATATAGATATTTGCCCTTTCATATAGAAATTTTCCCTTTCATATAGAAACCAAGAGAACATTCGCGAAAGTTTTCTGTTCAACGGGTCTTTCGGACGGACGGACTGACAGATGGACGGGCGATGCAGGTTAAAAGCAAGGTTTAACTTTATCAAAATCTTCTACCGATATTTTATACAATGGTTAGTAAGTGTTACATATACTTTTAACATAATTATCTTACCATTATATACAAAGAAGCTGACTAATCTGGCTGAAAATAAGATTAGTACCATCATATAGAAAAAGCTGACTAATCTGGCTGAAAATAAGATTAGTACCATTATATAGAAAGAGCTGACTGATCTGGCTGAAAGTAAAATTATTCCATCATATAGAAAGAGCTGGCTGATCTGGCTGAAAGTAAGATTAGTACCATCATATAGAAAAAAGCTGACTGATCTTGCTGAAATGAGGTTAGTACCATCATATAGAAAAAGCTGACTGATCTGGCTGAAAATAAGATAAGTAACGTTATATAGAAAGGACTGACTGATCTGGCTGAAAGTAAGATAAGTACCATTATATAGAAAGGGCTGACTGATCAGGCTGAAATGAGGTTAGTACCATCATATAGAAAAAGCTGACTGATCTGGCTGAAAATAAGATAAGTAACGTTATATAGAAAGGACTGACTGATCTGGCTGAAAGTAAGATAAGTACCATTATATAGAAAGGGCTGACTGATCTGGCTGAAGGTAAGATTAGTACCATTATATAGAAAGAACTGACTGATCTGGCTGAAAGTAAGATACGTACCATTATATAGAAAGAACTGACCGATCTGACCGAAAGTAAGATACGTACCATTATATAGAAAGAACTGACTAATCTGACCGAAAGTAAGATTAGTACCATTATATAGAAAGAACTGACTGATCTGGCGAGAGTTTTTGATTTTCTCATGCATGAGTATTGAAAGTCTAATAAAAAATTAAACATTTAATATTAAGGGAATATTACTTCTCAAATTATAAATTAAAAAACGAAAGTTTTAAAGTTTAAATGAATTTAATATGGACGACCAAACTCACGCAAGATTCAATTTGCTTTTGAAGTTAGTCTAGAGATCTTAGACAAAACTCACGCGACATTCGATTTGCTTTTGAAGCTAGTCTTGATGTCTTAGACCATACTCACGCGATATTCGATTTGCTTTTAGAGCTAGTCTAAAGGTCTCAGATCAGACTGATTGGGGTCTTTCATTTTCAATACAATTTTCTTTCTATTGTATAACTTTCTACCGATTATTTTTGCTTTACTTTAATGCATTTCAATATACGTTTGATTTCCATTTCAATAAAATGACGGGTGCAACAACATGTACATATTGATATATACCTTTGTTGAAAGTATGGATAAAAGGTTTACAATCAAAGTGACAATAACCACAGGCAATAAACAATCAGTTGTCATGTTTTTTGTACACTATTTGTTCTTTTTCAGATTTATCATAAATCTGTTAGACATGACACATGCAAGAAAGTAAAAATATCAAATGACCTTTAATTTCCTTTAAAACTGAGTGAGTGATTTTTAAGCATGTTAACTGCACTTTCGATTACAATCACCTTGTACCTACACAATATATTTGTGATCTTCACAACTTTTATAATATGATGGCTAGTTCATGTACTTGTCAGGTAAGGTAAAGAAATATGGAGTGTCGATGAGAATTTTACCATTCACTGTTGTATTTTCTGTTTGTTTTCATATTTACCAAATATTGACTCTTTTTTATGCGAATTCGCTGCATACTATAACTTGTAAGGAGCTAGCCTATCTGGGTCGAGAAAAAACTATAAATCACCTAAGTCGGAACTGGGACGTTAAATGCTAAGCCTGTCTTATCCAACATACACCCCCACATGCCCCAGTGGCAGTTTCACAACTTCATCCTGTTCGACTACTGTTGTTCAGGTCTGCTTGTTTGATGTATTTTCCAATTCTTACTCGTCCAGAAATGCCTGAAATAACTTATCCTGAACGCAAAGCAAAACAAACATCTTGCTATTTCTCATGCAATGATTCATTTTCGTCTGACATCCTCCTATTAGTTTTTCTTTCTGCTGAGTTGGCTTTTTTCTGTGACAATGATTGACTCATATGGCAAGCCGTTCTCGTCAAAACTATGTTTAAACCATTTTTTTCGAAAAAATTACACACTGAGATTAAAGAACCTAAAATAACACACTTAGAAATCGAAATTACACACTGAGATTTTAAAATTACACATTGAGATTTAAAAAAAAATGAAAAAACACGTACTGAGAATTTGAAATTACACACTGAGATTTTAAAAAGACACACTGAAATGAAATAAATTGAAAAACACACACTGAGAATTTTTAATTACACAATGAGATTTCAAAAATACATACTGAGAATAATATGCAAATTACTAATGAATATTCATGAGATGAATAATTCAACAGATTGATATCTTGGTCTCCCGAACTCTTGTCATTATAATGATATGCGGTTCCTACAACCAACATTCGTAATAAATTTCAAGACTTAACAACTTTTTTTGCTAACCCATATTCATAAGTTTGTTGCCTATAATTCAGATTATTACTAACAGTATATCGGGATGTTTTGCTTAAAACTGTTTAAGCATGGTCCCTTTTCAAAAGTCTTTCAACTATTACCCTGATATCGCAAGGTAATCTTTTATATTTTGTTACGTTTATATGCTATAATAGGCACTTTGGAAAAAAAATCACTGCATTGTTTGTATTTTTGCAGATTGTTTCAATGCTTTTCTTATAATTTTAATAAAAATTTTTTACCATTTGGTCATATTTTGTAATGATAGTAAGTGGGTATTTTCTTGTTATATTGGTCTTTAATAACGTAGTTTTTCTATACGTTGTATTTTTAATGTTTTTTATAAAAAAATTAGCGCCAAATTGAAGGACTAATGAGTTCTGTCCCCTAGTTGTTTAAAGCTTGTGTGTTTTCCGAGAGTGCAATGGCTGTATAGCCAGTCAAGGTCATTAAAAACTTTCATATATATATATATACATTGTCCAGAATTCATACTTTTCTAGAAGGTAATTATCAGTAGTCAATACAGCCATGCTGTTTATTATTACTGTTCTGGACCATTTTCTACTCTTAAATGTTTTGGCATTATTTCGGGTTTAAAAGTTAGGACATGGTTATAAAAATGATTTTAAATGATATAGTTTTAAAACCCCTACTTACAGTAAGACATTTCCCCACTTTATTTACCTTTTGTATTGTTGTTAAACTAAATGCCATATTAGTACCAAAAAATATGATCATTTATGTATTATTTCTTTAAGACTTCCTTTCCCAGAATGCTGGCTTATTCTGGTCCAAATTAATGTCCGGTCGAGTATTAGCTTTGTCCTCCCTGAGAATTGTCTTTTATGTCGGTTGTTGTAGACACTTGTCCCTAGTGTGACAAGGTGTCCAGGGTAGAACTTGTCTTCGTAGTTTATATACAGTACATATAACCTGGTTGGTTTGATTATTTCGTGGCTGCGCTAACATTAAGTAAAAAGGTATCCAGAAAACGTTACTTTTGCTTGAATATTAGATCAGTCCGTTCACATTTTGGTTAATAGATTCAGATTAAGTATACTAATTAGATATGTGCGCATAAAAATTCTCAGTGTGTAATTTCAAATTCTCAGTGTCAGTTTATTTCATCTGAGTGTGTATTTTTTAAATCTTATTGTGTAATTTTCAATTCTCAGTGTGTGTTTTTCAGTTTTTTTTGTCACAGTGCGTTTTTATGAAGTTTCAGTGTGTAATCTTTTATTCTTTGTGTGTGTTTTTAGGGTTTTTAATCTCAGTGTGTGTTTTTTTAATTCTCAGTGTGTAAATTTTTCGAAAAATCGTTTAAATATATTTGACGAGAACGGCTTGCCATAGACTCACTTCAATAAGATATTTGAATAATATTTTTATCTGTACTAACATTGATTCTGTTATTAATAAATTACAACATAAATAAATATTTATTGCAATACAGTTATGAAAACGTAAGGTCCCACATCCTGTCGATACTTTTATCTTGACATTGCACAAGGTCATGTTTTCTCAGAATGTTAATTACGTCTTTTAAAAAGTTTACACTTAATCCACAATGTTCCGATTGATATCTTATTCTGAGAAACATGATTTATTTATTAGCTGTAATTAACTTTTAAAAAGTTTTCAGCAACTGCAAATACTCTTAGATCGGTACGTCGTTTCTTCAGTCTATTCGTTAATAGATTTTAGTGTTTCGTGTTTCTCTGCTAAGTCGAGCCCCTTTGAACTGAATTTATAGTTTGTTCTTATGTCGTGCTATTGCACCACTATCCCATGTTAGCCGAGGGAGAGTTTAGCAATCACAAACATGTGTACCCCGCCACATTCTATATATATCTTTATCAAGTCATTAGCCTGTAATTCAGTTGTTATCGTTCGTTGGTGTCTACCATATATGTTTTTTCGGTAATTGTTTTGTCATATATAAGGCCGTTGGTTTACTCATATGAATTGTTTCACATTTTTGCATGTCAAAGCCTTTTAAAGCTGATTATACGATATGATACAGTATGGGATTTGCTCATTGTTCAAGGCTGTACGTTGACCTATAACTGTTTACATCAACATCATTTGAACTCTGGTGGATACTTGTATCACTATTTTCTTTGCTTTTTATTCATTGATGTTACTTTTTTATGTCAAAGTATTTTCAACCTTTTTTTTTAAACTAAAAGTTGTTACGTAGATTAATTTTGCAATCGTTAGTTCACTGGCTCATATATCAATAATTAAAACGTTAAGCAGCCCTACATCCGACAAGTTCACAGAAAAAAAGTCATATACTATAAGGCCGTATTACATACCTTATTTACTTACAGAAAACTCTAAATAAATAGATCGAAGATGTGCAATGCGCAAGAAATAAATTGTAGAAAAAATGAAAAAAAGGGAATGTCCAAAATCTTGTCAGAGTTTTGGTTTAGCCTGTTTGACCATACTTCTTAAAACGACATTTTATGTTGAACGAAAAGATATATTGATCATTTCACCCTGTGTTTTGGTTTTATTTCAGAATGGCAGCCATAAAACAGATATGTATAATAACAGGTTTATTACTGCTCTTCTGTATTATTAACATGATCATTACTAGTCCTAGATCAATACCTGATGACACAAAATTTGAAACGGTAAATTTATCTGATACAACGGCGATAATAAAAGATTCAAAATCTAACGCTCAACAAAACTTAAACGTGAAAACCACAAAAAGACGTAATATTTGTGTTTGGAGCCACGACCTTTTAGGAGTTTGGCATCCAAGAGTGGATGTTTGTAAAAGCTTTTACAAAGACACAGTGACTACATTAGAGACACCATTTGGCAATCGTCCAATGCACGTGCACCACAGAAGGATATATGGGTTTCTAGAAGAATTAAAAAACACCAGAAGTTTTGATAAAGACAAAATTATAACTATCTCAAAGTTTATGGAATCAGACCCAACTTCAAACTTCATAGATATTGGCGCAAATTTGGGAACATAGGCGCTATCAATTGCTAAACTTGGACGAAAGGTTATCACGATTGATGCTTTAAATCTAAATGTTCAAAAATTATGTGCGTCTGTGAAACAGTCACATTTCGAAGATGTTTACCTGATCATGAATGCAGTTTTGTCAAGACTCGAAACAGTAAGTCTAGGAGCAGACGATAAAAACTTTCATTGACCAAATGCAGACTATATAAAATCATTAAAAGGCAAAACTGTTTCTGGAAGACATTATAGTAATATTTCTACAATAATATTAGATGACCTCTTGACACTTCCGTATATCGATTTATTTCCAAGAGTTTTCATTAAAATGGACATTGAGGGATTTGAACATAAGGCTCTAGAAAGAGCATATCAGTTTTTTGATAACATATTTGTGCAAGGCTCACAAATAGAGTGGATCTTTCATCGAAACAAATCATCGGGACAAATTATTGTTATTTTTTATAGAACAACACTCATTTCTTCCTTATAATCCAAAAGACTTGCGACAACTTCGGAAGTCCAGTATGGGAAACTGGCCTACACAAGATGTTATTTGGCTACATAAATAACGCTTGAAAATAAAAACAAACTGTTCATCTTGTCTCAAGAATTATGCTTAATCAAATAAAACATGGTTTAAAAATTCTTGAAATTCAATTACTAAAACTTTTGCAACATAATAAGATTGTTCGACTTCTCCACACATTATACTTTATTCGTAATTCGACAAGGACCTTAAACATGATATACACATGTACCGTTTCTGGTGTAAAATGATATTATACCTTGTTATGAAACAGACTGATTTCAATATCATTAGCAAGACCATAGCAGACATTAACACAAAATTCGTAGCAGACACAAATTACCACATCTTCTTATTTATACATACACAAATGTAAAACTTGTGACTTTTCAATTAGGATATATTTTTGCTTTTCATCCAGGTTCTTATTTTAAATCGAGAAAATTACAGTACTTTGTTATGAAACACATTGACTTCGAAAACGTTATAAAACCGACATTATATACAAATTGTTGCCTTTTCAATTGATAGCATGTTTGTTCAGTTGGAAACATGTGCTTTGGTACTGACATGATTTATAACATATCTTTTTAAATTTATAAAATCCGAAATTATCGAGAAACTTAGGATCCATCTCCCTCAAGGCAAAATAACCTTAGATCAATTTGGTTATTCATTTTATGTTTCTTTTGGGTATATTGCTCCAAAAGTTTCAAAATATATGTACACCTCTCCCTGGATTTCAAATATTAACTGAGGCTTGAGCGTACTCGATGAAGGTATATCTAGAAATGCGCTTAGAATGGAGGGAATATACAAACAGTTATTTTCATTGGACAGATTGATAAAACGCACATGTACTGATTGTGAACCCTATTCGACAAAAATTCATACTCATAAATTACTTCATAAAGAGATGAATAAAAAGCTATTCTTGATTGTTTGATTTCATTTTCATGTACATTAAGTCGACGCTAGGGGCCGTCTTGACCTTGTTGTAGGGTATGAATGATTCGTTCATTGTTGAAGACCCTACATCAACTGTCAAGATGAAGAACAGGAATAAAAGCCCTGTTCATTGATAAATTTCTATGTTTTCTATGTATTGTGTGCGATTTTGTCCCATGTACATTTACTCCATATCCTTTCATTTTACATTGAGTATAAGCACGTTAAAACCCGGCTCAGCGTTTCTATCAAGTACAAAGCAGAGTTCATTTTAATCTCGCATCAACATGTTCCCGTCCTGAATATACATTTAACTAGACGTTATCCATCGTGCATGCATGCATCCATTCATCAAGGTAAACTTTTCCCTAAGGTGTTGGAGAATTAGTTTCTTAATAATTTCTTAATTTATCAACGAATTCAGAGTTTTAGAAAATATGTAAAATAAAATCATGTCAGTACCAAGCACCGACTACCTTGCTGACGATACCATCGGGGGTTAACAGTCAACCAGCAGTGGTATCGACCCAGTGCTAGTACATAAAAGTAACACTTTATGAATATAATTGTTGTTTTTTGGTTATATTGATTGCCGGAATAATTTAGTAATAATGGCAGAACTTTTATAGACTTTCGAAAAGGTATTCATAACTTCGATTGATTAAGAGCTTGACACATTATACTGTGGATTGTTGAATATCGTGGGCGTCATTGACGGTGCACTCGACATCTCCTTTATTCAGATCGTCCTTTTAGGACAAACATCAGTCGTTTAGTCATTTCAATAATAACAGAAAGGATCGAATGTTTATCCAAATATATAATAAAGCAATAAAAATCGGGTCTAAGTGTCGACGGAAGCATTACTTATGAAATCATTGATTACTTCGAATTCTACATAACGGAATGGTTTTTTAAGACACAACAAAAGTTGTAAAACATTATGGAACAATGTAAAGTTTTCTGCAAAAACTGTCATTAGTGCCCTACAAAAATTCCATAATAAACGATTGCTACTAGTAACATAGATTATCATCGGGCATAATTTCATAAGGTATGCTCTTATATATGACTTAGAGGTAGCGGATGGTAATTAAAACAATATATAGATAAACAGAACAACATGAATAAACTGAAGATTTTTTTTCAACACCTACCTCTCATTGTATAGTGAAGAAGTATCATTATCCAAAATACCTTCAAAACTACTTATTTGTAGCGAGATCAAATCGACATCTATACCATATATATGAAAATCTCAAAGCAATATCAAGGTGACCTCTACCTGCTCTACCGTGTATATGAGGACAAATAAGCAAAATCGTGGTGATGTGTACAATTTATATGACAACTCCAAATTAAGCAAGACCAATGTGACCTCAATCTTATATAAAACCACAACAAAGCAGGATGATGATGACCGCTGCATATGACGTTTGGTATCGTTCAAAATAGGTTCATCTGAAACTACACGAATCGTTCTTTGCAACAAGTCAGTCAAGTTTGTTGCTATATATAAATAAGAAGATGTGGTATGAGTGCCAATGATACAACTATCCATCCAAGTCACAATGTGTAAAAAGTAAACAATTATAGGTAAAAGTACGGCCTTCAACACGGAGCCTTGGCTCACACCGAACAGCAAGCTTTACCTTCTTTAGCTAGGGCATAATGAAATGATTGAAGTATTTATTATAGATTGACGACCGTAAATGCATTTACGGCTGTCAATGATAGATAACGTTTTACGAATTAACGTATCTTATGCACAAAAACCGTAAGCTTTGAGTGGATTTAATCAGTTAATGAGTAAGGCGTGGCTATATATGATTTGTTATAATAATGGGCCGTCAAAGGTTAAATGCTGACCAATAACAGTTTACTGTGCTTTTCATGAATTAGATATATCAATCAAATAGTGGCGTGAATTCTATCTATCGTTTTCAGAAAAGTAACACATGCAGCAGATGTCAGTCATGCAGCAGATGTTAGTAGGATTTTTATTTCAGATACATGTACATGTAAATGCATTATTGCCGTGGGATTTACATAGAAGTTTACAGACTCGAGAGCCATTTATGTGTTATTGAATATTTTCTTCTCCCTGAAAATTCTTGAGGGTGATAGATGCATGAGAAGGAAGTAAGAGCACTGGTGTAAACTCCTCCTATTCTTTGCTATTACTATGAGAAGCGGACAACGACGGGATTTGATAGTGGTCTAAAAATCTATTCAGTTTATGCACTCCTCTAAAATTATTACTCACTCGAAGAACAAAGGAAAAATTGCGGGTAACCGTTCATGTTACAATGACTTTTATGGTACACAGGTTTATCCCGAAAAGCGCCCCGGACCCACCAAATTCATGAAGTCGCAGTAATTATTTTCTTTTTCCAGCACTGGGTGGATACAGTTTCTGTTCGACTGTTTCTCTCCGAGGGTATCATCATCCCAGTAGTCAGAACTCCGCCATTGGCATTATTTACAACATACATTTCTTAAAAATTTTCCCTTGATTAATTTAGATAAATTAAGTATCTTATATGGTACCTTTGATAACTATTTACACCACTGGGTCGATGCCACTGCTGGTGGACGTTTCGTCCCCGAGGGAATCACCAGCCCATTAGTCAGCACTTCGGTGTTGACATGAATATCATTTATATGGTCATTTTTATAAATTTCCTGTTACAAAACTTTGAATTTTTCGAAAAAATAAGGATTTTCTTATCCCAGGAATAGATTACCTAAGCCGTATTTGGCACAACATTTTGGAATTTTGGGTCCTCAATGCTCTTTAACTTTGTAATAGTTTGGCTTTATAACTATTTTGATCTGAGCGTCACTGATGAGTCTTATGTAGACGAAACGCGCGTCTGGCGTTTTAAATTATAATCCTGGTACCTTTGATAACTATTAGATGACTTTGGCTATTCTTCTTAGGTCTCTTTTTGGTCATTTACTAGCTTCTCCAGTATTTATACATCACGAGTTATAACTGTTTTGGTTTTAATCTTCCCTGTGGAAATCAAGCTGCTCCAAAGAGTCTGACTGGCTCACTTGGATGCATTTGTTTTCTTCAGAACAAAAAGCGCTTTAGACGCAAGTAATTTGTTAAGTGTTGTGTTTTTTTTTCATATATAGGGCAATATGCATACAAGTGAGCGATAAAGAGATATAATTTCACCTATTTTTATACTTTAGATGACAACCAAAAATTAGTGTTTTAATTCTTATATGTAAACATGATACGTGTGTGTGCCACACCTGTTATTTAATTTTAAGAAGATGTAGATATTTTATTGATTGTAAATCGTATTTATTTTAATATGTTTAATCTAATGTAGTTATCTATGCATTTAAACAGTCTCTTATAATTCTGTATAGAATGACTCTCATTTTATGTAGTATCGTTTTACAATTCATAAATATCCATTGTACGTGTTGAGTAATGAGACTTTAATAAAACATTGGAGTGAAGGTTTGCGCCTGATAAAACGTTTAGACCCGCTGCATTTTTATGCACCTGTCCTAAGTCAGGAGCCTGTTGTTCAGTGGTTGTCGTTTGTTGTTGTGGTTCATAGGTGTTTCTCGTTTCTCTTTTTTTATATATATAAATTAGACTTTCCTGTTTGAATTGTTTTACACTAGTCATTTTGGGGCCCTTTTTGCTTGCTGTTTGGTGTGAGCCAAGGCTCAATGTAAAAGGCCGTACTTTGACCTATAATTGTTAACTTTTTATACATTGTGAATTGGATGGAGAGTTGTATCATTGGCACTCATACCACATCTTCTTATTTATACTTATAGCATTAAAGCAAATCATGATTTCCAATTTCAGTTTTCAAATTACTTTGACGTCCACTGTCTGTAATTTTGAGTTGTCGATAGCCCTCAATGCACATGTTAAGGACTTTACAGGTAGACGAAATTGACCTTAAAACGATCGTATTGGATTTTAATTTCCAAAAATAGGCAGATCGGACATATTTTGACTGTATTTATGGACTACTTTTGTTTGGGATTAATTGTAATTATAACATTATAATGAGACTGAAAAATGTTTTTTTTTAAGATAAACAATAATTTTACCTGGCGTAGCCGTGGGTTAAATGTATTTCGGCATTTCTCTTCGAAAAAATGACTTGTTTAATGGAATAAACGTCCAATTTGTAAATTTACTCTTTTTTTCTCGGGAATAAGATATCAAAAAGTAATTTATCTACTCTATATGTGGAAAACTTTGTGAAAATATAGGAAGTGGCAATTCTTACCGTTCACACCTTTAGTTTCATTGATAAAAAATAATATGGACTCTTCCAGTGTCCAGTTTGAAGGTCATTTATGTTACTGTTCACATTCATGCACGTTCTGATTTAATCAATGTACATGTATGAAAAAAAAATAAACAGTTTGAAGGTAAACTAATAATAACTTAATCCAATAAAATTGCGTAAGATTCAATAACAATGACCGATCCACATCATAATAATTTAAAGGGGTAAACTGGTAGGGAGAAAATGACAGATATTTTAAGTTCATTTTTTATAATAACGAATAAAGATTTGTCAAATAAAAGTTTGCTATAATTCCAAAAACATGTCGTTCTATATTGGGATAGTTTTCGGATCTTTCATTTGTGCCTTTAAGGCAATAGAACGTTTGGGCATCAAAAGTCTCCATAAGTATTGACTTTATACAGAAAATTCCCCGTTTTGAAACATTTAATGTTATAAAAATAATACATGGATACAAAGCAAAGTCATTTCTTAAAACACTCCAAAAAATCATTCTGATTGGTATAGTGGTATTGTCATAAAAAGCGTTGAAATGAACCGTGGTATAGCAAACATCGAATTCCCTCACAAAATGTTATCACCCACTATAATATTCAGTCAGTCAAAGACTCGCCAAGTGTGTCAAGGATATTTGAAGTTTTCTCGAATTAAGTTCAAATTATAAGAAATAGAAATCATATGCTCTGACAAAGTTTAACCTCTTTTTATATTAAACCAACAAACAAAAATATGAATATTCTGAAGACTGCAATCAAGCTCTTGAAGAAGTAATTTTCACATTGACAATTCATCAAATCAGTCCAGCAGATGAAGTTATCAGCGCTTGTAGTTATCTAATGTAGTTATCTATGCATTTAAACAGTCTCTTATAATTCTGTATAGAATGACTCTCATTTTATGTAGTATCGTTTTACAATTCATAAATATCCATTGTACGTGTTGAGTAATGAGACTTTAATAAAACATTGGAGTGAAGGTTTGCGCCTGATAAAACGTTTAGACCCGCTGCATTTTTATGCACCTGTCCTAAGTCAGGAGCCTGTTGTTCAGTGGTTGTCGTTTGTTGTTGTGGTTCATAGGTGTTTCTCGTTTCTCTTTTTTTATGTATATAAATTAGACTTTCCTGTTTGAATTGTTTTACACTAGTCATTTTGGGGCCCTTTATAGCTTGCTGTTTGGTGTGAGCCAAGGCTCAATGTTAAAGGCCGTACTTTGACATATAATTGTTAACTTTTTATACATTGTGAATTGGATGGAGAGTTGTATCATTGGCACTCATACCACATCTTCTTATTTATACTAATAGCATTAAAGCAAATCATGATTTCCAATTTCAGTTTTCAAATTACTTTGACGTCCACTGTCTGTAATTTTGAATTGTCGATAGCCCTCAATGCACATGTTAAGGACTTTACAGGTAGACGAAATTGACCTTAAAACGATCGTATTGGATTTTAATTTCCAAAAATAGGCAGATCGGACATATTTTGACTGTATTTATGGACTACTTTTGTTTGGGATTAATTGTAGTTATAACATTATAATGAGACTGAAAAATGTTTTTTTTTTAAGATAAACAACAATTTTACCTGGCGTAGCCGTGGGTTAAATGTATTTCGGCATTTCTCTTCGAAAAAATGACTTGTTTAATGGAATAAAAGGTAAAGTTGAAAGGTTATGATTTTAAACTTATTAAGAAACATGTGTCTCAATCATAGGTTTTATTAGTTCAGATTAAATTTCTTAATATTTTACATAGTAAATGGAAAGAGTAATAGAGTAAACCGTGATGAATTGTCTAATCTACCTTTATAAACAGGATAACAAATATTTGTTTGAACCAAATTCAAAACACCGGAAATGGTCGCTACTTTGGTGATAGTAAAACTTTGTATAAAGTTATTCTTAATTTCATTGGTACACGCTGAGAAAGTAAAGAATAGAGAAATAGATGATGATGGTCAAAAATATAAAAAAAAAATAAAAAAATAATATAAACATTACAAACATAAAGAAAGGAAAGTCCACCAGTTCAATACTCTTCAACTTCGTACTTTATTTGGTATTTTTTACTTTTTTTATTCGAGAGTCAAAGACGAATCTTTTGTAGACGAAACGCGCGGCTAGCACACACAATTTTGAGTCTGGTATCTCAACCTCCGGCGCAGAGATCATATCCGTTCCGTTCAATACTACGTAATAATACACTCAATATATTAAATGCATATATTGCGGAGCATGTACGGAACGGATATGATCTCTGCGTCGGAGATTGCTGTTATTTATACAAGTTTATTCAGACCCTCAATAAAGAATGATTATATAATTCTGGTCAAAATATTCCAAACTGGTTTTGTAATTAAGTTGTGGGTATAATGTAATATAGATTTAAGTATACCCAGTGGTGTGCACATTAAAAAATCTTCAGATCATGAAATTCAAAACTCTGTTCCGTGTACATTCGGAAATATTCCATGATTTTATTTTCGACCAGTTCATCATTTGAAAACACACATGTCAAACATGTAGGACCGTTGTGTTTAAGACAGAACAGGTACAGATGAGCTGTGTAGACTGATCACGACCTTCACAAAAACGAAGAGGAGTAAAACACACGAATACAAAAGAAAAATACAAGAACATGTTGATAGAAAAAAGTTTTACCTCGATCTGTGGAAATTGCTGAATCAACAGAAAGAGTTTCATCCAGCAAAGAGTAGAGGTCGTCAAAGTGGCTAATGGTAAAAATCAGACGAAGAAATTGTGCACGTGCAACATTTTTCCTCGCTATAGAGAATAAACTCTGGGTTGTACTTTATTAAAATATTTATTGTCAGTACATTGTATATGTTTAACAATCATGAAATGGACATTGGGATGGACTTGCTGATTGATTTGTTTATCGCTGAACTGTTTCTGCTATGCATAGAACTCATCAAAGATAATGATTAAAATGTATTCTTAGAATATTACAGTATTACCTTAGAAAAGCCAAATGACATTCCAACTGATGCGTTATTTCAGTTCTATTCCCAGGTTTTACTGTTCAATATTTGATTATTTAATAAAAATTGTCTGACCCAAGTAACCAGCATCTAAATTAAGACAACAGTAGTTTACCGACGTTCAAATCCTGTAAATCGATTTAGAAGAGACGAATTTAGGTAACAGACAAAAACTTATTGAATCGCATGTACTCCAAAAGGAACGAGACCGGTTGGTGTCGACAGAGTCAGCGTCTCATGCTATGCATGTACCACCCGTCATGCGAATCAACATTCAGTCAAACTTTCACAATCTGTAACAGACGACTTACATAGTATCTAAAGATCTGAGGCCGCGAAAACATGGCGCCAGTGAGTTGAGACACCGACAAATCGTATCGGTCGCCAAATACGTGATGTAAATATTGTCAACATCACACTACATTTTTCAAATTAAGTATAAAATAAAATATATTGTCTTGCTAAAGATGGGTTTCAATTTGTCAATAAATGTATGATTAGTCTTATGCATTTGAGGACAAATGCCTTATGATTAGTGGTTTATTTTGATTCACGACGGTTGTAACAAGTACGACAGTACCTGCGTACCATTACTAAGCACTTGATATCACACTCAGTTTTTGAAGCGTTGCTGAAGGCAATTTTATTTTGCTGTGTACTGTTATTTTGGACTATTTCTTCTGCCTATGTTGTCGTTGACTTTCGTCGATTTTCTTTTTTTAATGCTCTATAGTATCTTCTATGCCGTTTGATTGCTTTTTGTTCCGTATAATTAATATTGAAATGGTAAACCTTCTGTCATATTAACCTTAATATCAACCTTCAGAGAGGATCAAACTTTCCTTAACCTACCTTTTCGGATGATTAAAATAAACCTTGTATTACATGTTATATAAATGCACTAAACCTAGTTAGTAAATCAATTGTATATCATTTGGATCTTTAGATACTACATGATTCGGTAAGATATAAAAGAACTCCCTATTTTTTCAGGAGAAAATTACATCTTTATATATTCGAATTTCTAGAGGTCACTACATAACAAAACATAATAAAAAATTAAGATTGATTTTATTTTTTATCTTTATACATCTGCAGTTTCAGAAACGAATATATCTTGAAACGCTTCTATTATCCTAATATCTAATACTCGTCTGCATTTAAGCAGATTGCAGAAAAATTTATTTTGATTTCCAAATTTATGCTTCTAGCTACATTATGGATTTGTACACTTGATCTCATTTTAACTTAATTGAACGTTAATTGTGACCGGTGTTCCTTTTGAATACTTTTGTAATTGTTGTTTTGCAAACATAGAAATTTATTATGGAAGTATGCAGGATTGATTGGTATTATTTGTGATACACGTTAGTGCGCAAATTTAAAGTTTGAAACGAAACTAAAATGTGTTCTTTGCCTTTCTGTGTGGTTTGTCCTGGGAACTGCAAAAGTGTCTTTCTGTTCGATTTATGACGTAGCTGTATGAAATCTGTGAAGAACAGCAACAGATATAAGGGCTTGGGACGGTGTGATTTCTTATCAGCAGGTAAAGTACAGTCTTAGGTAAAAAAAGTTTCACCTTTCGGAAATTCACCTATTATATGATATAAAACACACTTTTAATAAAATTCAACCGAAGATATTTCAAGTCTAAATTGATTGATTTTTTTTCATTAAATGCATAAATATCTGCAGTTTCTTTCAATTTTTATGAAAAATATTTGTGATTTATATGTTTAGGAAAATCACTGTTTAAAGACAGATATGAAATTCTACACGAAAAAATCATATGGCTATATAGAAAATATAACACTTTATTTCCATATTTGTATACAAATAATGATTTCTTAGTAATGACATGTTATAAAAATATCTCATAATAACCATAAAAAACTGTACATATTTTTGAGTTGAACTTTAAAAATTTCATTAAAATCAGACCTAAAATTATTTTTTGACAATGTTTTTAAAAAATGTGTTTTTATATGAAATGATAGGGGAATTTCCGATAGGTGAAACACTTTTGACTTAAGACTGTACTATGAGTTTGCTTTCAATAACTGTGAATTCAGTAAATAAAGTTGTTTATTATTTCGTGTTCGGTATTGTCAATTGTACCGCGAGATATGTAAGGTTTTTTTCTGATTGGAAAATCATTTTTTTTTTTTCATTTTATGAACGTTTTATAGGTCTACTGATCGAAATCAGTATAAACCTAATTAAACCTCGAGTGGCCGAGTGGTCTAAGTAGTCGAACTACTGTCAACACTGAGATTGTGAGTTAGAATCCCGCAAGTGTCAGGTGCACTCGACTCCAATCTTTATTAATTGGATTGTCAGTTTTCCTACCGAAAGTTGGTGGTTCTCTGCGGACACTCCGGCTTCCTCCACCAATAAAAACTGACGACCGCCAGGAAATTGCACAATAGTGCTGAAAGTTGCGGTAACCAGCAATCAATTAATCAATCAATCGATCCGATTTAAGACAGATATCGATCAGTTTGAGAGAGATTTATCAGTCTAGTCCTATCCCAGAATCCTCATTAGCTGTTGTTTTATGTCATATATAAATGAGAAAATATATTTGCAGACTGCAGTTTGATGCAAGATCTCTGAATGTTTCAGTCTTATTTATTCTTAAATTTATAAATTCAAGACTTAGAGCTTTACATGTATTGTATAGACATTTGTATATCGTTGAATACTGTATGTTTCCCTCTAAATGTCTTGATATTCATTGTCATCGAAAGGCTGTTTCACATGACCCACATCTACTTGACGTGACGTGACGTAATTTTCATTTTGGGTACGAACAATGAAATAGCCAACAACCCGTTAGATTCGGAAACGGTGAATATTGACGGTTTGATTAGAATGATATTTTGGGACTAATGAAATGAGACGTATTCGATGGATAACAGACAAAACATGAAGCTGATAACATTTTACTCAATATAGCCTACCCTCTTCCAAACGTCAATTCACTGCCTTTTGAATCTAGGTGTGCTATAGTCTAAGAAGTTACCATACATTTGGAATAGAAAATTTCAACATGAATTGAATGCTAAGACAATATTTAATATATTAAATGTTAAAAAATGAACATTATCCGTTGTCCGTTGTGGGAAAGAATCTGCATCTAATATCCTACAAAAAAAAGTAAATAGAAAAAATATTTTAGTAATTTTACTAGTTGTATGTTAACTTCTCAAGTCTAGGAATCAATCAGTATTTTTGATATAGACAAACTTTTTCCATTCTTTGAAAGACAGAGTTTTTAACCCCGCCGCAGTTTGCGCCTGTCCCAAGTCAGGAGCCTCTGGCCTTTGTTAGTCGTGTATGTGTCTTTAATTTTAGTTCATTGATATATTTTGGAGTTTATCCACTGAACTAGTACACTTTTTGTTTAAGGGCTGTTTTCTGCTCTTTGGTCGGGTTGTTGTCTCTTTTACACTTTTCCCATTTTCATTCTTAATTTTGTTTCTTTACTTATTGGTTTTGTTTTGTTTGAATTTTGTCTCATAAACCTTTATCTGTATGTCCTTTAATTCGTATTACATATAAACGCATCTTACAATGTTATAATAGTTCACTTTTAATAAGTCTGGAGTCTGTTACTACCCACGATGCCATATTTTCGTTTTGATTAGATGTATTTGTATCGGATTTCAAAAAGAAAAAAAACCTTGGCATTCCTGGAACTTCTGTTTCAAACTAGCGTAATGTGAAAATGAGCTTCGAAGACAACTTTTATTGATTCATATATTCCTTTTGAGAAAGCATGTTATCTGGTGCAGAAAAACTGGCACCGTTTATGTTATTATCCATGATGATTCACAGTGTGAAACAATGGAGGAAAGGTAAGTGAATAACATATCCTTATATTTGTTAAAACCAAATAGACAAACCACAGCGGTGCAGCTTTTATTTATCTAAAAAAAAAATATTCAAACAAAATTATCATACCTTTACGACTTCCGGAACCACCCCCGCGTCCATATCCACCTCCGGAACCACCACTGTAACCACTATATCCACCATATCCACCATATCCACCATAACCACCATATCCACCATAACCACCATATCCACCGCCTCCACCACTGGAACCACCATATCCACCATACCCACCATATCCACCACTGTAACCACCATATCCACCACCATATCCACCGCCTCTACCACCATAGCTACCCCACCAAGGCTGTCTTTCAACATATACATGTCCGGATCCTACGTATCTTCTACTACCTCCCCATCCACCACCCCATCCACCTCCCCATCCACCACCGCGTCCACCGCGTCCACCGCGACCCCCCCATCCACCACCCCATCCGTGGGCACTGACTGCGCTACAGAGCGCAAACAGCAGACAAATTGTAATCTTCATTCTACCAAAGAGGAAATTTATTTATTAGTTATGCATATTAGTTCTGACAAAAACCTTTGCACATGGATTTCCAGGATATCAAGAAGAAACTTTATTTGACTGTATTTGAATAGAGATCGTTTTAAGGTTACGAATACGATATAGTTTTAGGTGTTTGTCGGCTTAAACCTTTAAAAAGCGTGTGGAAATAAGTTGATCGTATGTATAATTATTAGCATATTAAGGTCAGTCAACAATAACTTACAACCAAATGTTCTACCGTAGAAATAGATTAGCACAACCGTATTTGTCAAATCTTTCGGAGTTTTGGGTCCTCAATGCTTCTCAAATTCGTACTTTATTTGGCCAGTATTTAAACTTTTTTGATACGATTGTCACTGATGAGTATTTTGAAGACGAAACTCGCGCCTGGAGTACAAAATTATAATTTGGTATCTTTAAGGATGTTTTTTTATAGAGATGTTCAAATCTCATAAATCGATTAAGAAGATACAAATAAAGAAAAAAACAAAAACTGATTGGATCGCATGAATACCGAAAGGAGCAAATTATACTATATTTCCTATGTACAAACATGCAAATTATAGATATGCACCACTGCATATTATTTTACATCCATTTTTTGTTTAAAAATCCATTTTGTCAATCTCAAATGTAATGGGGCTTTTTGATACTAATCTGAGTTATAAGAGAATCTTTTTCGTTTGTACGATTTGAGGCTTGTCGTAATTAGTATGATTTGGGATCATTAAAGCTACAAATAAAGATCAATCTAGAGAGTCATTGTGTTTTTAATACTCAGAATAAAAAAGAAGATTGTCTTAGCAAACATAATTGAGAAGTTGGTTGATAATGAGGCTTGCTGACATATAGATATTTTTAAAGATTTTAATTCATACCACAGCTATCAAATAGACATCCTCTTAACTAAAACCAATAATTATTATAATCATGAGTTCTTACACTGGAATTTGAAAAGCTGCGCAACGAGCAAGTACTAATTTGAGGGGAAGTAGCTATTACATGGACACACAAGGAACTAAATAACACTACACTTATGAACAAATCTTAAAATAAATACTTTAATATGATGCATATGTTTTGTCATTGATGACAAAGTAATTTTTTTTATTTAATTTGTAGTAGAAGAGATCCGATAACCATATCCCCAAACTTTCAACTATTCAAAAAAAGGACGTTATCTGTATAGAGGAACACAAATTAAAAGCTAGTTCTAGTTTTTTTCTTACTTTTGTACACATATTTGCATGTAATTCGCCTCATTTAAATAAAGAAACCAGTTAAGGATACTATGTTCCCAAAAATGTATCCCCCTCTAATGAAAAGCACTTGTATTCTATCTTTAAGAATCCTCTGTTATGCTACGTCTCAGTTTCACTGTTACCTTTATATAGCATTTTATTGTACAATCTTGTGTATGAAGGCCGTGAGGTGATCTATAGTTGCTTAAATCCGTTTAAAGTGGACTCTGTTGGATAGTTGTCTCATTGGTAATCATACCACATTTCCTTATTTTATATTTAACTATATATTCTGCAGAATTGTGAGTGTTCAATAAATGTTCAAATTTTATATAAGACCCTTTTTGATTATTAGAATGCAATATCCGGCCTTAAAATAACAAACACAACTTGTTGACGACGAAAGGAACACTTTAAAAAGAGATTGTTTAAGTTGAAATATAAAGATAGAAAACAAACATTACTATCGTTTTCAGCAATATTCTACAACAAAAAGTCCATCTTTAATTTAAAATGTGTAGCTATCTGATATATAGCCTATTCTGCATGATGATTATCATTTTGAGAAAACGTTTTGAAATGTATTACAAAGTAGACGGTATGGCTAGAAAAGAGTCATTATTTGGCATTTGAAATTGAAAACATGTATAGTTCTACAACTTGTTCAAAATTATGTCGGTTCTACTGATTAAAAATACGGTTATATAATCTGAACATTTCAGCGCTATGACCCCAGGAACATGCTAAAATTAACGTATAAAATTAGTTATGTTCCAAGGCTTTACCCAAATTTATATTGTTTATCCGCGTTAACATATATCAATGTGATATCTTGCAACAACATATTTTTGGGAATAAAACCTTGGTCTATATCTAAGATTCATGAATATATCTCAAAACGCAGATTTTGTAATTTGCAGTCCTAAAGCAAATGTCTAAGATACAATTCAAAAATATAAACACTGAAATTTGACAGACTAATGTCTTATAAATATATAGAGTATGTAACTTAAGATATTTATAGTCCTTTTTGATTTTCGCATTTAGGCTATAAAAAATTGGTATGATTTCACCCTTCCCTTTACAAAATTCCCGCGTTTTGAAATTAATTGTTCATGTATTCTGCAGACAAAAAAAAGTCTGTTACATCTTTTAAACTTCATACAATGTCTGAATGGCTTATTCTTTCAAATGATATGGAATGTTTACAAAAACGATTCTTTCAAACAATATACCAAGATATGTATACTCCTTAACAATTTTAATATCATTTTTAACGTTAGATTTAGAATTGCTATGTATCGTTCTACTGGAAAATATTAGAATATATCTTTAAAACTCATGTTTGTTTTCATATGTCCGTCAAAGTTATTTAAGAAATTGCAAATTTTCATGATCTGAGGACACAGATGTTTAATCTGCATAAAGAAGTTTAAAGATTGTTTTCTGAAGAAAGCAAAAGTCAAATAAATAATTTATATCTAATCACATCGTGTGATCTGATTGAGAAAACAGTAGTTTACCTATGTTCTAATCTAAATAAATCGATTACGAAGACAAATCAAAGTAACAAATCGCATGAATCCAAATGGAGCGAGACCGTGTACGTCGTTATGGTAAGCGTTTACGACTATGCATGCATCACCCGCATTGCATATCCACACTCAGTCTAAATGTCACAATCGGGAATAGAAAAAACAATCTGTAAAACTAAAAAAAATACTGTATATCTATTCTGGTGTCTAACGATCTACGACTGCGAAAACCTGTCGATAGCGAGTTAAGAAACAGACATACCTAAAACGTATTTTAAACTATTAAAATATTGTTATGATGAATCTAAACATTTCATGATTTGGAGGATTGGAGTAGTTAATTTATGAATGATTAATATTCCCAAGGATTTTTATTAATAATGTTGTCTGGTTATTGTATTAAAAATAACAGTTCTGATCTATGTAAAAGATACTACCACAAAACTTATCCCCTGTAGTTTTAGAAACATCATTAATGGTAGCCTAAATTTTTGCTCTTTAAGAGATAAAGAAAGACCTGCAAGTAATATAAATGTTTACTCTTATGCAGGCATCTGCTTATAGTTTTCCCTACACAATCGACATTGCCGACAATTACAAAAATTTTAACTGTTGTTGACAATAGCTAACATTATACAGTTAATGTAAAACTGACAGAGAAAATGAATTTGGAAAATAGAAACTTACTTGATTCTTATTTGTTCAGCTCCGATAAGATGACACAGTGTGGTGCTGAATGGTTGATTCTTAAAGCCTTATATATTGTTCGTTCGGTAAAAAAATCAAAACTTATGAGACATGTTTTGATAAACAAACGAAGATAAATAATGGATTTTTAAACCACAGATTGATAAATGAGGCTTTTGTTTGTGACAATATACAATGGATCAAAACTGATAAGGCAATTTGTTTTTTCTAGGAAAAACAGTATGCTTTTTGCCAAACGATAAATGCTTGAAAGTCAAAGACTGATGGATATTGTAGTTTTGTAAATTTTGTTGTAAACAAATCGGCTAAAAACCAACATTTTATGCTAATAATGCGTCTTTTCAAATTCCCCAGAAGCATTTCTTTGTACTTTTTGTAACATTAAATAAAATTGAATTAATAAAAATAAACAGAATGAATCAACTAAATATAAACAGGTATGGCATAATATGATTTATTACTAATTGCCTGCTTTGAACAAGCTTTCATTAAATGGAGTACTCTTGTATTATGAATCTTTTGTCTTTATTTAGTTGTTACTTATGTTTCGTGGCAATCAAATGAGTCAAGCCATTTCCAACTGATTTTATAGTTCCTTTGTTTTGTTGTTACACAACTGTTCGAGAATAAGGGGTTGTTTGAGCACTCACAAACATGTTTAACCCTTCCACATTCTGCTTGTGGCTGGCCAGTGTCAGGCGGCTTTAATTTTAGTGGCTGGTGATGGTTCATATCTGTCATATTTGTTTTTCCTTTATTGGTTTTCCCAAGTCAGGAGCCTGTAATACAGTGGTTTTTGTTGGTTAATGTCTCTCATATTTGTTTTTCCTAATGTGTATTGTTATTAATTAGGCCGTTAGTATTTTCTTTTGAATTGATTCACGTTTTACATTTCGTGAATTTTAAAACTGACTATGTGTAAACGTGAAAAATCTGATAAAAAATCTCTAGACAGTTATTTGAATAAAATTAAGAAACTGTTGATATTCGTATATCTCATTTTGAAAACAATTCTGAAATTAGTAATAGGGTCCATGATATTCCCATTTCTAGAATAAAAAATAGACTCCAAGTACTCGCAAAGCGGTTTGTGTTCGTACCGACAGACAAAGCAGCCAATAATGTAGTGGTGGTGTGACGCATATACTACACGGAAGTTCTCCAAAACGAAATTATCGATTCTTCTACATTCAGGTCCGTACGCTCTTCAGAGAGTCAAATTGTAAACAAGCATATCACTGCCACTTCCCAGCTTAAAGCCTCTTCCGAACATTTGAAAGTCCCTACTATGTACTGGTTACCTAAATTGCACAAAAAACATTTAAATTCCGTTTCATCTCCGCATCTAGTAAGTGTTCTACTACTAATCTATCAGTGCTTCTAACTACCTCCTTTAATACTATCAAACTTGTTATTAACTTTTGTAATAAAGCTTATGAAAATAATGGTTTTAGATAAAATACATGCTTTTGATGGTCCTTTTAATTCTGTTGACAGTTATGATTTTTCTACTCTCTACACTACACTTCCACACAATCTTATCAAGAAAAAGTTTTCAGATTCAATTAATTTAATTTGCTGTAACTCGTTTAAAGCCTTTTTCTGTAACAAAAAAGGAAAGTATGCTAGATACACTTACTGGAAATGTGAAGATATGATTGAAACTTTAAATTTTCCCCTGGACAACATATATGTACGTTTCGGCGATAAAGTGTATCGACAAATAGTAGGTATTCCTAACTGCGCCCCTTTAATAGCAGATTTATTCCTGTATTGCTATGAATCTCAGTTTATGACCAAACTCAGTAAAGACACTTCATTGTTACAATTGGTTGATACATTCAACAATACCTACCGTTATCGTGATGATATTTTTTCGTTAAATAATCCAGAGTTCTCTAAATTTACTACCGAAATTTACCAAAAGGAACTTATTTGAACTAAATCTAACACAAACAACAGTAGTTGTCTTTTTCTATATTTAAACATTTCAATCTCTAAAGGGAAACTCCATACTAAAATTTACGACAAAAGAGACGATTTTTTATTCCCTATTGTTAATTTTCCTTTATTAGACGGCGATGTTCCTTTGGCACCATCATACGGTGTTTATATATCCCAACTCGTTCGTTATGCCCGTGTGTGTAGTGATGTCATAGATTTTAACGAACGTAACCAATGCATCACTGGTATATTATTAAGTCAGGGATTTCGTTACCATAAATTTACTTTTACTAAATTCTTTCATAGATACAAAGATTTGATTAGTAAAATTGGCTGTACCTGTAGAAAACTTATTAAAAACGGTATTTCACACCCTAAAGTTTACGGTAATATTGTACTAAAAGCGCGGAAATCACTTTGTGATCCGTGTAAACTCATCGAACCTTTAAACAAACTTATTAGTAAAGGTTATCTTACCAATGTTGTAATTAGATCTTTGAATATAGTTTACATTGGCCCAAATTACGATTTTGTCATCAGCAAATTAAAACATAACTCAATTTGTATTCTTTTCATACGGGATGTATAAAGACACATCCAAGTTCATTTTTTTTCTATAAACTCCTAAATACTACTGCCTGTCGATACATTTATTTTTGGCATTGCACAAGTTATGTCTTCTTTGACTGTTCATGACGGTAAAATACTAAATCCCTGGGATGTGTTTTAGTTGATTTTAGTCGCTGATGCATGATTTTTTATTATTTATTGTTTTGGCTTTTAACTAGCTGTCAGTAACTGCGAGTATTCTTAAATCGTACTTTCTTGTTTATTTGACCTGTTGATACTATTTGTAATGTTTTTTTGTTATTTAATGTTTACTTATTCAGGGTTATATCTCGTCTATATACCAGCTTTGATAATAACTCGAATAATTACAGCGCCCCCTTACGGTCATTGTCCTCCAGAGGGCTTGAAGTCAAAGTGATCATTGGACGCGTCAGTCCAATACAAATTGTATTGACCAATCGCGGAGAACGAACTTAAGATTATGCGCAGTTGCGATTTCCGGCAATCTCACGTTTGTTTACAAACATGGAGATCGATAGCTATCTAAGTGAAATAGAGGATAAATATATGTTTGAATTCAAAGATAAACAAAGAGAGTCTATTGAAAATATACTACAGATGAACGATACAGTTGTTATTCTGCCAACAGGCTATGGTAAATAACGAATTTACTTCCATTTACCGGAGCTATTTGAAAAACTGTCAGGTGAAAAATCAACAGTGCTAGTTATCTCACCACTTCAAGCTTTAATGAAGGATCAGATATCTAAATTAGAACAATTAAACATAAGTGCAACTGTAGTAGGTGAATGTCAACCTGATAAAGGCGTTGTTGAGAACATTTCTGCAGGGAAATATTCCATAGTCTTTTCCTCGCCGGAGGCAGCCCTTACACCAGGATTGTGGCGCACTAGTTTGACCAAAGGACAATTTCATAGTCATATCAAAGCAGTTGTAATAGATGAAGCCCATTGCATCACACAGTGGTAAGATATTATTTTTTATAACATTGATACTGTCTTTTATGACAATGAGGAGATGTTCCCTGATGATGTGCAGTGGTATGATTGCCAAATGTTTAAAAAAAAAATGCCAATGTATGAAGTATCCACTATACTCTATAGTTCAAATGGTGTGAATGTAAGCCATAATGGTCTGTCTTATGGCTTTCAACAATGAGAAAAAAAAATATGATATTGTCGGCTATTAAAGAAAAATGTCTTACAGCCTAGATTATACATTTGTAACAATGAAACCTATAAAAAAAAAAAACAATATAACAGACATGAACCATCAACAGCTACTGAAATGCTGGGTCCATTTATTTTATATGGTATGTACTGCTATTAACAGATTAAGTAAAAAAAAACAATTGCATTGTTTATATTTCTTTTGCCATTATTCACTGAATTCAAGTAGTTATATAGCCTTTTTGTGCTAATGCTGTGTTAACCACTAACAATAAATCAATCATTATTGACTAAACTGTTCATGCTTATATAGAATCTATTATTATTTTTTCTTTGGCAGGGGTGGAGAATTTAGAAGACACTATGACAGGCTTGCAAAATTACGATCAGTTGTGCCAGAAAAAACTCCTTTTGTTGCCCTTACAGCTACTTCAACAAAATCCATGCATTCAGAAATTTTGAAAAAATTGCAGATGAATCCAAACCAGACTAAGACTATTTCTAAATTACCGGAACGCACCAACATAACTTATTCTTTGAAAAAGTCGAGCAAAAGTGTCCATGAATTAGAGTGGCTGTTAAAAGACTTGAAAACTAACTCTGTAAAAACAAAGAAGACTGTCATATACTGTAGGAGTATTCTTTCATGCGCAGATTTGTTTGAGTACTTTGTAAGTGGTATTGAACACAATAGAGATATTTTGGACAATAGACTTGTAGCAATGTATCATAGGTCTACAGCAGAAACAAATAAGAATCATGTGTTGAATGAGTTCCCAAATGAAGATAGTTCCATTCGAATTGTGTTTGCAACAGTTGCATTTGGCATGGGAGTTGATATACCTGACATTGAAAGAGTAATTCATTGGGGAGCACCTCGAGGACTTGAACAATTTTCACAAGAAAGTGGTCGAGCAGGCAGGAATGGCAAGCCTTCACAATCTTGTATATATTTCTCAAGCTTTGATACCGCTAAAGGACGTTGTAATGAAGGGGTGAGAAATTTGTGCCAAACAAAGGAATGTATTAGACTTGAATTAAACAGATATTTTGTGCTAGACAATGATGAGCTTCTTGAACAAGGTGACCATGTGAACAGCACAAAACCTTCGTGTCAGTGTTGCAGTAATTGCCGGTTAAATTGCACTTGTGGTTGTTGTGTAAACTTTGAATTCTTTAATATACACATATCAGCTGAAAACAATTTTGAATCAGATCCAATTGCCAGACAATTCGATAACCAGAAATTAAAAATTATGAAGGACAATTTCATTGACTTTAATGATTACTTATGTGAAGAAGGCCGCAACCGTCAGTTGTCGTTTGACAGCAAATTCATTGACTGTTTAGTAGAGAATGTTTCTTTCATATTCTGTGAAGATGATATCATTTCACTTGGACTTTTAGACCATGACCTTGCATCAGAAATTCTAGAATTGATTGAGGAAGTTGATATGGAGTTTTGATAAATTTTAAATTGTGCATTATTATGATTTTTTTAACATGTTTAAGTACATGTAGTGTACTTGTATATTTTGTATTAAATTTTTGACAACATGCTGTATCTTCCTTTTTAAAGAGATTTTTAATCAAAATACTAAAATTAGATAACAATGTATGTCGTATATCATTGACCTTGCCAATGAGCATACATGAATGATCTAATATGTAATTAGTATCTAAAAGCCACTGTATGACCTTTAACAATGAGGAATTCCATAACTTCAGTAGATGTGTCGTCAGTTACACTATAAAACCCAATGTGACAAAATGCAGAACAAACCAATCCACTAATCTAATACATCTCAGACAAAAACTACCAAAGAAATCTCTCTACCCTTTATATTTGACATATGCATTGAAACAGTCTAATCAGTTGACCAAAAAATAAGGAGATGTGATATGATTGCCAATGAGAACGTATCCAACCAAGTTCAAATGAAGTGGATATTAATGTTTGTTCTTACAAGGGACTGTAACACCACTGTCCAAGGTTACAGTGAGAGTTGGGATCCAGCAAAGTAATTTTTGGTTCTATATAGCTTACTTTGATGTGTGAGTCAAGGTTCCATGTTGAAGGCCATATTGTGACCGATAAATACTCAAAGTTCATGTATTTACTACTATAAGATTTGGATGAAAAGTTGTCTCATTGGCAATCATACCACATCTTCTTATGTTTAAATTGTCATTAAGTGTCACTGTTAACTTACTACTTGTTGACAAAACTCTAAATAACCCTGATAACATGCCTCAGTTATCAGTATCCAACTACATCATGTACATAACTTTAGTACAAGAACAAAAAATTGGTGTTGAAAGACATTTTATTAACACAATCAACTTCATTTTAAAATAGCATCAAATATATACAATCATATGAAAATTATACATAGAATGATACAAATAAACATGCCGACTGAGAAACCAGCAGTAAAAGTATAGGTATCACTTTAAAAAAATCAGATAGGTTCTTCAAATAGAAAAATACATGCATTCAATGCAAAGGTAAAAAAAATAATTTAATAGAGGGCAGAATGGATAGAAAATTTAAAAAAAAATTCTGTGGTTCATGATCAACAAATTAAAATCCAAACCAAAACACTGGAATTACATATAATGATAAATATTCATTGGTTGATTTTTTAAAGACCTGTATGCACGATTATTGAATCATATATATACTGCTTAGCTTGGTCAGCACTAATCTATTTAATTGTAAAATGGAACAATACATCTTGGAAGATTCATATACATCATAAAGCACTATTCCTTTAATTTCGACACTGAATTCTGTTTCATTAGATAAAATATTATATTATTCCAAAAGTATCTCTTGTTGAAAATATTTCTATACTGGCACTAAATAAAGATGTATGGTCACAATTGGTCAAAACATGAATATTTACAGCACTAAACAACACAACAATCACAATTAATTAAAAAATAACAACTGATTGAATTTGAATATTTACGATAACAACCTACTTGTATTGATTTAACCAGAGACCGCATAATTTTTCCATCACAATCAGTCAAAAAGACAAAAATATTTACAGCACTATTTATTTACAATGATCACAGTTAATTATAAAACAAAAACAACTGAGTATTTGGGATCACAAATTACCAAGCACATCATGTCTTGATTTAACCAAAGGCAGCAAAATTCCAACAAAGCAATAATATATCACACTTCAAGAGACTGTGAACAATTGCATATAAGACTAGTAAAACAAATCTTCATTGCATACAAAATGAATATTATATACATGATCACATTAAAAAAAATTAGACAAGGTAACACACTATTTGAATACAAACTGTAACTCATTAAAAAAAAACATGTAAAAAGGATAACAAACAAAATTGCACTATGACTTCAAAATATTGCACTGAACTTTCATGATCACAATTTGTTACTTCAGGCGTACACATATTCTAAGCAAATTTCTACAGTTCAAAACATTTGATACGAACGGCTGCGCTGGTATTTCGCAAATGTTTCTTTTTTTGATGTTATCCATTGGCTCAGTTTTTGTCCATTTACTTTACTTGTATCATCATTAACAATGTTTTGAAAGGAATGGTGACATCGTCCTGGAATTTTATCAAATAACTTCTCTTTTGATAGCTCTTCAACTAAAGAGTTAATGTCCTTTTGAATTGATGGCTTAGAGTTTGAAGGTCGACCGAAAAATTGCTGTAAACCTTCCGTGTAACTGTCAATTAGGTCATTGCATCCCTGCAAACTTCTACCACATCTTTGTATCGAAGATGACGACAAATTTCCACTTAAAGAATTCAAGGAATCTTTGGCACGCATGTTTAAAAATTCCAGTGCCAAATCACCTGGTACATTTTTTCCAGCCCCACCGTGTATGTTCACACCCCTGTTGTGGCGCAACTGGTGTGCTAGCTTTGGTGGTAGCAATGCTAACAGTTGGGCTTGTATCCGGAATGACAGAAGACGGTATTTCGTATGATTATGTAAAGTATATTTCAGAATGTCTAACCTCCACATACGTACTAGACGATCACCGTCATTTTCTTTAGATGCATCCTCTCTTATCCAGTCGTACAGACCATCTCTCAACAAACTACATGAATAATTAAACTTGTGATCTTCTGTTTCTGCTTTATCGGAATCAAGTTTGTTAGTTACTTTCGGTTTTTTGTTAGTTTCTGGTAACTGTAAATGTTGCAAATCTTTATACAAACATATATTCCTGTGTTTTTCCTTGCATTTTCCATTTATGGCAAATGTTTTTTGGCAGCCTGGATAGCCACAAGGTACTCTGCTATTGTCTGCTGTGTCATGACCATTCTGTTCAAGTTCAAATGGTTTGGCTACAATGTATTTTTCCACTATATCTGATGACACCTTTACTAGAAATTCTTTCTTTTCCTCTTTGTTCATGTTGTCAGTTATTTTGTTTAAATCACCAACATCTGTCAGATTCAGTATTTGTAATGCTGCTAGGACAATATAGCCTTTTGTCACAAAACGAACAAAATCTCTGCAGTCATTGACAGCATCCTTTACCTAAATTATAAAGTTTATAATTTTAGAACATTATTTCAAATATAGAATAGTGTCAACTATAATCATTTATTCAGGTTTTCTTTAATGCAACAATAAATTTTAGGCAGATCTATAAATCAACTAGTTTGTTAGTATTCAGAGTAACAGAAACATGAGATTATTATGACAGACAATATAACATAGCTTTACAACTTTATGAATCAAACATATTAATATGTTTCTCATCATTTACAATTACAATTATCTCCTTCAATATATAGCATATGAACAAAAAATTATGGTGAAAAGCAACTTCATTTCATGAATTTAATAGACTGGCTGAAGAAAAGCAATACATGTAGAAATTTTTATCATTTCATCTTAAAAGCTGTGTTTATAATTAAATGTACTTACAACTGATTTAACACCTCGGTGATCAAATTTGTTCCAAAGCTGAAATAGGGTTCCTTTTTCTGCAGATGATGTCCCTTTAAAATGTAGATCATAAATTTCCTGAAAAATAAACAAATAAAGATGTACAAATTATTTTAAAAAACCCATCAAAACCAAGTTATGACCTAAAAATATAACATTAGTGTTCACAAACATTCTTTAAATGTCTGTCAGGAGCCTGTTATTCAGTAGTTGTCGTTGGTTCTTGCTTGTAATTTTTGTCATGCCTAAATTGTTCTGTTATTACTTAGGACCAGGGATGGGGTAATCGTAATCTGTAATCGTAATCGATTGTAATTGATTACATTTTTTAAAGTAATCGACAGTAATCTGTAATCGACAACATTTTCGATTACATGTAATCGTAATTTAATCGATTACAGTAAAAATTATGATGTAATCATCGATTACTTTTCGATTACATTTCGATTACTTTAGTAATATAGTTTGAAATAAAACCTAGTTTAAATGAAAATAGACAAATGCATGTATTCATCAGTTTAAAGTACTGATAAAATAGAATGTATCAATATTACTTGAGAGTTTATCAAATACCTTATTTAGATCTATTGTCTCAAGCTGCATTATGATAAACCAGATCTCCTAGGCTAACAAATTTTACTTTATTACCAGCTTTTGAAATAAATGACTTCCAATGCTTGTCAATAATTTGAGATATTATTTATTAAACTAAAAAATGTTAAAAATAAGAAAATAGAATCAAAATAGGAAAATACATAAATGTACTTGTAGTCCTAAGTTAAGTTCTGTACTATACTAAATAAGAATGCTTTTATATATGTAATAACATTTTTTAAAGCTTAATTTTCAATTATATTTAGAACTTTAGCTTAGAGTAGATAACCTGGTTGATTCCTCATAGTGTTATGACATTAAAATTAGGAAAGAATACAAAACATTTTTACAATGAACCAATGCATTGAAATTTTTGTTCAGTAATAAATACATGTATCCCATTGTGTCACTAAAATGTAAATTGTTTATGATTTTGAAAAGAGAACAAAGAATTCTCAAAAACCTTCTTGTTTTTATAATTACTAATCAGATGATCAAAGACCTCTAATCAATGAGATACAGACTATGTTTTGATTTCAATTATGTTTAATTAAATGAGAGATTTAATACATGTTGTTGCCCTTAGGTTATAAATTGTTCGCCATTGGCAATTTTATAACCTGTAATTAGGGAGATTATCCAAACAAAAGGATAAATTCATTCATGTAACTATAAATTATAAATTTCCATCTTTTAAAATTAGTTAAACTGACTCTTCTTCTTTTTAATATATTTTTTTTCATAAGAAACCTCTCATACTCATTATATTCAAATATACCATCCTGTTCAATAAGAGTAAATATCAAAATTAAGTCAGTATGACAGCAAAAATGTGCAAACTATGGAGAAAATGACCTACAATATAAGGAAGCAATTGATACAATTGTCGATTTCATTTCAAGAATGTTCTCATGTTTATCATCGCTTACTCAAGAGTATTTAAATAGTTTAGATCCTCTCTAAGAGTGTCTATCTAGAAAAGCAATTTGAAAACATTTGAAAACAATGCTTTAAAAGCTGTTTTTGTAAAGTTCCAAATTACCACTCTAAATAAGTTGTGTGTTTAAACTTTCTTCAATATTTTATAGCATGTAATTGATAATAATCGAAAAGTAATGTAATTACTTTTGATAAAGTAATCGATTGCAATCGATTACATACAAAACTAAGAGTAATCGATTATTAATCGATTGCACAAAAATCCTTCATGTAATCGATTATTAATCGATTACATTTGTCAGTAATCGTGCCTATCCCTGCTTAGGATGTTAGTTTTCTAAATTGAATTGTTTCATATATTTAAAGCAAACTCTACGTTATGGATTTTTCTCATTGTTGAAGGCTGTACTTTTGCCTACAGTTGCTAACGCCCACTTCATTTGAACATTTGTGGATATTAGTCTCCGTTGCAATCATACCACATCTCCTTGTTTTTATATTATCATTTTACATACATGAAACATATATTTTTTCATATTCAATTACATAAGAAACATACCTGTAAAGTTATGACATGACCATGCCAGTCTTCACTCTTCCAAATAAATCCTTCCAGACGGTCCTCTTGATTAACTCCATCAGCTCTTGCCTTTTGTGCCGCGTCACCTCTTTCTACACTGAGAGCATCTCCCCCTAACAGAAGTGGCATCATCTTTTGTTGTCCATCTCTAGGCACATACTGTTGCAGATGTTCAATAACTTCAATCATTTCTTCTGTTTTGTTTTCATCTTTTTCCATGATTCCAAGAGGTACCTACAATGAAGATAAAATTTTTTTTATTGGAAGAAAATATCTTCATCAAAAATATTTAAAACAAATTATGTTTTTAAGAAACAACTGTCTAAAGTACATTCATCCATAGGTTACATGGACAGTATATACATGTATATTGTTATCTAAAACTGAGCAGAAGTACTAAAATTTCTAAAAAAAAAGTCTACAAAAATGTATAAAGTAAATATCACACACATATATATATATATCAATAGTTTAATTTTGATGTTTACTTTTATTTCATGACAGATGTACATACATATTTACTATTTTCATTAATTAGCTACATTGTATACTGTGGATACTTACAATAACACTTTTTTTCTTCGACTCCTCTGTATACTGATGGGGAATGTGGTAGGTAACAAATTCTTGACAGTCCTTCAAGGCTGAAATATGGTCGACTAATGCCCTTTGAATAAGTATATTACAGTCTTGGTATAGTGCCTTGTAGTCTTCTGCATTTGGAACAAAAGCTTCATTTGGAACAGACAGTATGTCTGCTTGTGGGTGAACAGAGTCTAAATCCTCTGATGGTGCTCGGTCTTTCACTGCAACAGAATGGACTAAGTTGAAGACTTTGTTTGATGTGTCCATTGTTTTATGTCGTGCTTTTGTATTCATATTGAGGTTGTCCATTATAATTTGAAAAGAAGGTTCAGTTGTTGAGTCAATATCCTTGGAATTTACTGTTGTAAAAGGAGAGTCAGCTGCTGTTAGTTCAGTGATAGGTTCTTCATGCTGGGATGTGTCAGCTGGAAGTGGTGTAAACAAGACTGCATCTGTAATACATGTAATACAATTTATTAATAAAATGTCCATTTTACAAAATGTACAAAATATTTAACATTTTTAACACACATCTTTTTGACCACATTTGCATATACACATGTAGCTGTTTAAAATTAAAAATTAATTCAATATTAGCTTGGTTAACATTTTTTTCTCATGCTGAACTACTTTTCATAATATAAATATGTACCATAAGTATGCTAACAGAATAAATATGTTATTTTATTTGTTAAAGATTTTACCAGAATCAAGATATCCCAATATAATAATATATGATGACAGTAATCTATAATTGCTTTTTAAAATACATAAACTGTAACTACATTTGGTTTTACTTGGATGGACAGTCATCTCATTGGCAATCATAATACATTTTGTACCATGTAATACATATATATTTTTATTATAAACAATATTATTGTGTTTAAATAACTTATTAAAGAAATGAAGCTGGTATATATGTACCTTTAACTGATTCTTTATAACTGGGTGTTGTCACTGGGTAAGGTTCAGCTATGTACATTGGCCATGGTGATTCTTCATTCATAGAGCACTCACTTATTATGTTTGCCTCGTTAAATGTTGAACCCTGATGTAATCCTGAAATGCATGACAGGAATATGAGTTTTTTGCATTCTTTCAGTCACAAATAAAAAGAAAAGAAAGTCAATCCAACATTAACACAGTTACAAATAATTAAATGTGCACAGTTATTACCTGGAAATAGTAAGCATGATAATTGCAGTCTGTGTACTTTAAAACCGACAACTTTCTAAACGAAAAACTTGCATTCAATTCAAACGTTCAACTGGATATACATTACATACATGTTAACCAAAACTCTTGGTTGAAATTACGAAAAAAAAATAAAAAATTATTATTAATAAATCAATATGGAAATAAAGGTTAAAAACTTTCAACATTCTTCTTTAAAAAGTACTGTATATAATTGCTCAAGAATTATAGTGAAATCAGTATCCCTACAAATGTGCTGATAATCATGGGCAAATTGTAATACCTGGTTCGTCATGCACTGGCTTTGCTGGTGTCTGTACAGAAGACAATGTTATTGCTGGGGATTCCATTGATACATGTACTGTAGAATCATCTTCCAAAAAAGTGGACAAGGCATAATTATGATCATCTGAAATGATGTATAATAATAATAAAAATAGTTAATTGCTCATATGGAATACATGTGCATGTAGAAATGTGGTTGACAAATGAGCATATTATTATTTTCCATGTACATGTATACCTGAACATAAATTTATACAAACATAAAATATTTTCATTAAAAAAATGTTAATAACCAAGAGAAATGGTCTTGTATTAATGTACTTTAAAACATACAGTAACATCAAAATGAATCTATTTCCAGGTTGAAGCATCCCCAATCACACCCATGGACTCATTTTTCAATCATAAATCAATTATGTAGGCATCAAATTATAATCAGATTTACATGTGATTAAATGGATACTTTTAAATAAAGATGAAGATTGTCTCACTGGTAATAATATCACAACATCTTATTTTTATATGTGCAATTTGTCCAATGATTGGTGTTTAGCCTGATCAACATACATAATGAAAAATATAACATACCTAATGCCGTCATATCTTTGTCTTTATCCTTTGCAGCAATAGCTAACTTTTGAGACCACATTTTTACTGGCAGGTCAAAGTCCTCACATATAACATCAACATGTCTTACTGTAGATTTGTATGAACTGCTCAAACCAGCTCTGTTGAAGGAAGTGTACACCTTAATAATAGAAAAGTATCTGTGAAATACATGTGCAATGTGCATACACTAAAATACAGTGGCGGATCCAGAACTTTTGATAAGGGGGGGCCGCTCCAGTCATGCTTCAGTGATTCCCTATATAATCAACTAAATTTTTTCCCACAAAAGGGGAGGGGGGGGGGGGGAGCCTCTGGATCTGCCTATGATACATATACATTTTGTAAGATGTAAATGTACCAAAAAGTAATAGGTTAATGTTTACTATATTGAAAAAAAATATAATAAAATTGTAAATAAATACATGTACAAAATGTATATACAGATATAGTAGAACCCTAAATCAATGTAAATATATAATATATTCGTTTCTGTCTATTCAATTTTTTTCTTCCTATATTTGCTAATTTTTTCATGGACATGTATTTATCTAAATGCGATGTTATTCAAGGCTCAATGTTATAGGCTGTTATGTAGCCTTCAATAATAAATAACTGCTTACATGTACATGTACATTGTACATCAACAGCATTTGGTCTGAGATAACAGTTGTCTCATTCAGATTTATACCACATATATATATATATATATACATGTATTATATATAAATATGTACATGTACTGTGAAACATTTAAGATTTGTGCATGTCCTTAGATTAATCAATTTTGTACATACCTTTGTTCGAACATGACCTCTGAACATCAAAATGCTATTTATCACTTGTAATGCTCCCATATGCATGTTTCGGTTAAATAACAGTATTGCCACACTTGAAACAACACGAGGTAGCTGCTTCAATTTACTAGGACCAGCAACTGTATGAAGGAAATCCATTGTAAGAGGACATACACTTTCCAGCTGTTTGCAGGCAGTCTTCCATGAAAATTGTTTTATGTTTTTTGTCCGTAAGACACAATCTTTGTATTTGCATATTTGTTGAATCTCTTGACTTATCTTCTTTTTAATGACTTGGTTGAGGTCTTTCTTCAGTTCTTCAATTTGAAGAAGATGATTCAGCGCTGTTTTGTACTGTTTTAATACTAGTGCTCGGCATGCTAGTTTGCTGTGGCCTTTAAGTTCAGTATTCCTTGTACTGCCTCTAAATCCAAGTTGCACCTGGAATGAAAATAAAAGTATTGGTCTAAAATCCAAACATTAGGTTAACATTAAGGAAATACAGATGATTCTACTTAGTAATACAAATATTATCATACATAATTCAAAGTGAACAAACAATGATACTATGATAATATGCTATTTTAATATATAGTATTCATGAAAATGTATTTAGATATTAGAAGTACATGTAAATGTACATGGATGTTGATCTTTATACCAAAAATGTTGTTAATAATTATAATGACAATGTATTTTTCATGTGTACATTGTACATGTACATTTTGATTTATTAAAGATACAAGTAAAGTCTTGCACTCTTCATCAAGTTAAAAAAATAGAGAAATATGTATATACATGCACAGGTGCTTACAAATCCTTCTTTTTATATTTTTATAATTGAGTATGATGAATTCATGCATGCAGACCTAATTTTGTATAGTCATGATAGTGAAGTTGCAGTATTGAATAAGACTGAGTCTAATTATTTGGAAGGCTCACAAGTACAAGCCAAATAAAACAATAAATGTACACAAGTTACACTTTTCAGAGTTTTTTGTCTCCTCTACAATTACAGATCATAATTATAAGCATACCTTAACTCTTGGCCCAGGGCTTGCAGATATTTTTTTCATGGTTGAATTTGGGGTCTTCCTTGGTGAATTTGAGAAATTCAATCTCCTTCTGTTTGCTTTTGGTGTTGATGGGGTAACTAACTTCTTTCCTTTTGGTGTACACCCAGATTTCATTGGAGTAAGGCAACTTCTTGGTCTCTTTTTAATTGATGAGTTCAATATTTCCACAGACTTAGCATGGTGAACTGACAGTGATGTACATTCTGTTTTGAAGTTCACAAAATTCAGGGAAGCAGCATTCTTCAAATTTTCTGTGAGATTGTTGTAACGTTTCTGACTCCTACATATCCCCTGTAATGTAGCAAAACACTTGCTGCACACATAACAACTTTCTGCACTGTCAACATAACTACGAAGTGTTTTTTCTGCAATCCCGTATGTAAACGACAGAGTTTTAACAATATCAACATCTCCCTGAAGTTTATCAACATTTCTCCTCACGTCTTTAGATGAACTGAACACGTGTGAACAGTGAAGACAGGTGTTTTGGTCCATCGCTCATGTTTACAAACATTTACTTCAACTCCTCCTACTTTTTGCGCCAATTTCTATAGACGATAAACCACAATGCAGTTCGTTAATTTGAACTTCCGGTTGACGCGTTCTGATTGGGTATGCATTCAGGCGTTAATGTAGTGATCGTTAGGGAGCGTAATATAACGACTGGATTATTCGGGTTACTTTGATAAGTGTTTGGTATGACTATAAATTTTCACTTCTTCGTACTATGAACAACAAAATTATTTATTTTGTAAAACATATTTCCGTTCTCCATTTAAACTGTATACCTTACAACAAAATTGGTTTCATTTACCTGTGTACATTATTGTATTTGGCGGCTTTTTGTTCAAGGTTATTGTTGTTTTTTTTAAATTGTTTAACATTTCACAGCGGTATACTACAGTTGCCTTTAGTTATTCACCCCTTATTTTATTTTATTGATTTTGTATTTACATTGTATTATAGATCGAATTTATTCGTTCAGTGTATGTTCACTTGTGTTAAAATGTCTTTTGATTGAGTTAAGCCATTTCAATTGATATTGTATAGTGTGTCTTTCTATGTTGTGATGTTACACTATTGTTTCAGATAAGGGTGAAGATTGGTACCTATTTAAACGTTTAAACCCGCTGCACTTGTTTGTACCTGTCCTAAGTCATGAATCTGATGTTCAGGAGTTGTCGTTTGTTGATGTGGTTCATATGTGTTTCTCGTTTCTCGTTTTTTATATAGATTAGACTGTTGGTGTTCCCGTTTGATATTACACTAGTCTTTTTTGGGACCCTTTATAGCTTGCTGTTTGGTGTGAACCAAGGCTCCGTGTTGAAGACCGTACTTTGACCTATAATGGTTTACCTGTACAAATTGTAACTTGGATGGAGAATTGTCTCAATGGCACTCATACCACATATTCTAATATCTATATTTGCTCTTTGTTGAAGGCCATACGGTGACATTTAATTTCTTACATCCAAGATTTGTGTATGGATAACCAAAGATCTTTTGTATAAGCTTATAAGTTAGCAACAACATATTAACCTGAAAAGGCACTTAAATGTAAGTATATAACATTTTGCATGAGGCATGTTTGGTTACCATTTATTGCCTCTATTTTGGAAAAGTTGTGAATAAATTACAAAGACAAAAATCTGTATTGAACATAAAATTCTTAAAAAAAACACACTTATATATAAATAAAGAAAACGACTGACGGAATTCCTGACTTAATACTGGCACATTTAGATAGGAAGAATGAACAGAAGCTTACATTGCCCTTTACCTTTAAGTTCCGCTATATAGATAATGTACTCACACTGAATAATTCAAAGTGAATATGTTGAACGCATTTACCCCATTGAACAGGAAATAAAGGATACAACATATACATTTAAGTATGCCTCATATCTCGACTTACATCATAAAATTGACAATGAGGATCGGTTGATAAACAAACCTAAGACAAAAGAGTTCAGCTTCCCAATTTTGAACTTTCCATTTCTATGTAGCAACATTCCAGCACCGCCTACATATTATATCTTACAGTTGAAACGATGTTCCAGGGTTTGCGTTTCCTATCACGGTTTCCCTGATAGATGGTTGTGCTCACAAGGAAGAAAGAAACCAAGTGGTGAAGTCGATGTCATCACTTTGAAAAGTTTACAAACGCCATCACAAGTTGATTGACCGTACGGAATATCTGTTTCACAGATGACTACGGAAATATTCCCCTTTTTCCCGAATGTGACCTACCAAACTAGACTGATCACCGGTGTTGTACTTATTCGAGCAACACGACGGGTGCCACATGTGGAGCAAGATCTGCATACCTTTCAGGATCACCTGAGATCCCCAGTATTTGGCTTGGTTCGCGTTGAGCAGTCTTCAGTTTTTTTCTGATTTGTATTTTGTGTGCTGTTGTTTGTCCATTGGTCTTTTTTTCTTTTTTGCCATCGCGCTATCAGATTATTTATGACTTATGAGTTTAAATGTCCCTTTGGTATCTTTCGCCTAACTTTTAAAGAAAAATGTTTTTCGACAAATTTATCTGGTGTAATACAATTTGGACCGTTTAATGTTATTTTAGCTTTAAAATTATTCTTATTCGGCATATTTCAAAAGGATATAAAACATATGTGTCTCTTGATCTCCGCAGTAGTAAGCACAGCCAAAGTTGCAGTTCTAACAAGAATCGTCTTTGAAACTTTTCCATCCATATTTTGTTGTTTTCAACTACTGCAACGTTACCAACAGTTATTTCATGTTTTCTTAAATCAGATGAGAGAATTATCAATATTTGTTAATGACTAAAAAGAGAGCCAACGTTTCTGACAAATACTATTTTATTGTACAGTTATTCTTAAAAGGTTGTGTTGATGAAACTTGTAATGCACTCAATCATATATATCACTGTAAGATGTAACAATATTTAGTTTTTACTTGGGGTTTGACAATTTGGATGATTATTTGTCACATAACCCATATCCTTTTTATTTCACATTGACAAAGATAGTGTTATTTCGAACAACGTTATGAAATATACTCTGAAGTATAGCCACCAGTATCAAAGTGAGGTATGATTTCATCATATCAGCAAAACTGAAGTTTGCTTTCAGAAACTAAGTGCTTTCCTTAAAATTATATTTATAGTTTGTGTTTTTGCTATCGATTATAATGTAATTACATAAAAAAAGTCATCATAGATAATTTTGTTCCCTTGTGCTGCCTTTTTTTGAGTAATGTTTTCGTTACGTTTTTTTTTATCCACTAATTAGCACTAAAATAGAGCGTTTAGAGATATTATAATGTTTGTTAAACTTGTCACATGTTCATGTGTTTGCGGTAATTATTTGTCACTTCTTAATGTTTGTTTTTCTGTTTGGAGAATATAATGTTTTCACCTAGTTGGATGTGTTGTTGGGTTGCTGTCTCATGACGGTACACTCCACATTGTCTTTTATCATATCTTTGACCTTTATTTTGCAATTGAGATATTCAGGTATTTAATGTGAAGCATTCATTATATATTCAGGATTTATACAGTGAAACAAATTCTTTTTGGGATAGTTTTATTCATTAAAAGTTACATGGTTAGCTGAATTCATTACAAGGCGGGAAGACAGCATAAAGCCAGCTCTTGTTATCTATAAATAGTATTATGTTTTTCCTTCAACAATGTCAACAATACAAATTTTAACCTTGATTCAATATATAAAGAAAAAAAAACTGAAGAAACATTATAAATGAGATGTGTAACAATTATTGTAATAGATGTTTTTTTTTTTATATTTTTGAATGAGTGCTAAATAGGATATTACAGAGATGTTAATGTGTTATCAGCACATATTCATCATAAAAATATCAGTGACAAACATCACGTGATTTCACTAGCAATGTCTTATTCATTAATCAGAGGAATTAATCAATCAATTCTTTTGCATATATGGTAAAACATGTGCATGCAAAAATACTTGTTTTCAATGTTTTGTAAACTTGTTATTTGAAAACTCATTGAGATTCTACAAGTTTCAACTTTTTGTCTGATATCTAACACTTAGGTATTTTGATTATACGTTTAATTTAAGTAAATATGATATGAAATTATACATTATAAAACTGAAAAACAAGGTATTCAAACATGTACAAAAGTTCGGTCAAGTATTTATACATTATAAGGGTTTCTACACATTGAATATCGTAAAATGTCAGCCGCGAGTCACAATGTGAACCCTTTTTTCAATTAGAAAACCAGATAATCTTTTTATCGTTCTATTATGCGTCTTTTCCCACTCCCTGAGAAAATGTTACGCTTGACGAAAGTAAGCACGATAACGTCTCCTCAAACATTGTGACGTCACCCCCAGTTTTTGGTGGGGTTTGTCTTGCTCAGTCTTTAGTTTTTCTATGTTGTGTTTTGTTTATTGTTGTTTGTCTGTTGGTTTTTTCTTTTTAAGCCATGGCGTTGTCAGTTTATTTTCGACTTATGAGTTTGTCCCTTTGGTATCTTTCGCCTGTCTTTGATAACTTCTCCTCAGATATGGTGACGTCGCCGATTATCTGATGATGTCTGCTCATGTCTCAAAACCGTGATACGAAAATTACGGAGAAACTCAGCAGGGTGATATAGGTGAAGGGAAGAACGATAAATAGAGTTATTGAACAAAAGGAAGATATGAAAATTAAATTCCCTGAAAACGACTCCAACTGGTTGTCTGCTAATGTTTTATCATATATTTTACAATGAAACTATAAACCTACAATATATTTCAAATATTCTGTGTAAAGATAAGTTAAAAAAACCATATTCTCAGTTTTGCCCATAACTACAATTTCTAGAAGATGTAAACCCATATCCGGGTTCTACCCCCAGGGTGATACTCAATTAACTCTGTATAAGAATATGTTAGATTGTTACTTGTCTTGTCTTATTTAGTTTCTAACAACCACGTTGTGAAAACCACGAGGAAACGGTCATACTTCCTTTCGACTTATGACGTCCACCAATCTGTAAGTCATCGCTACTTTTTTGTCACAAAATATGCCACTTTGTAATTATAGTATTCTCGTAAAGATATCTAATGTAACGGAGCATAAATAAATATATGTGATGATGTCCACATTAAGAATTTTGGCTTCCCCAAAGGTTGAGCAAAAAAGAAGAAAATGAAAAGGCACAGGCTAATGTTTTGTTTTTGACATTATATAGTTGTTTTGTGATCAATATCGATATGAGCAGACAATTAATGGCAACTGATTTCATAGTTGTCCTGTTACATCACTGTTCAATAATGGGGGGATTATTGAGCACTTACAAACTCGTTAACCCTGTGACAATTTTTTTTACCCATTAAAGGTCTCGAGCTTGAGGTGTATTGATCGTCGTTGGTTACCATAAGTCATAATGGACTTTCTTTCAATGCTAAAAACTTAAATCAGACTGTTCGTTTTCTCTTGTCTTGCTATAGCTTACTATGCGATCTGGATTTTGCACATGGTTTAACCCGTACCGTGACCTGTAGTTTTAGATAACATTTCTGATATTAATAGATAATAGTCTCAATGGAATTCACCCGAAATGTTTTTGGCATTATATATCCTTCTATGTCGGGGCTTCGGTGTTCGGTGGCCGAGTAGTTTAAGTAGTCCAGCTACTTTATCACTAGCCTTTTAACACTGAGGCTGTAAGTTAGAATCCAGCAAGTTGCAGGTGCGCTCGACTACAATTTCAATTGACTAGGATCGTCAGTATCCTGCCGAAGGTCGGTGGTTGTCTCCGGACACTCCGCCTTCCTCCACCAATACAAACTGACCGCCACGAAATATCACAAAAGTGCTGAAAGCGGCATTAAACACCAATTAATCAGTCAATTCTTTCATGAGATGATCTTTCAAACCCAGTACATATCTGATCAAATTACTTATCCTTATCAAATGAAAATAAAAGCACTCTATAAATATGTTGCGTCCAAAGAGCGTTTCCTTATATTTGTTTATTTTTTTTATGTTTGATGGTTTCGGTTGGATAATGTGTTATGTCTTATCGTTTGTAGTCCAAATAATTATAAAATTGCCTTTCAATACCATCATTGTCATGAAAGTTGTTTGGACAAGTATTGTGAAAATAATTGTATAAAGTTCGAGATTGCATATTAGTTACGTAAGCGCGTCATTGTTTGTGATATCCTGTGGTGTTTGTCGTTGATTGGATATGTTCGTCGTTGTTCTGCGGTTTGCATGTTGTATCGACTATTATATTATTTGTTTGTGCGTTTCTCTGTGACGCATTTTCTTGCGTATGTTTGTGTTGTTTTTCTGTCACATAGTGTTGTCATTTTAGCGATATTTTTTAACATTGTCATAAAGCGGGAGGTTTGGCTAGCCATTAAACCAGGTTCAACCCATTTTCTTAAAATATCCTGTACCAAATAAGGAATACGGCAGTTGTTATCAAATGGTTCGTTTCTATGTATGTTGGCGTTTGATTTTGTTGGACTTCATTGTTCCTGTTGTTCCTTTGTTTTCCTCTTATAGTTGATGTGTTTCCCTCGGTTTTAGTTTGTAACCTGGATTTGTTTTCCCTCAATCGCTTTACGACTTTTGAACACCGGTATACTACTGTTGCCTTTATTTATTGCACCTCCTATAGAAAATACAGAAAACCAGGCTTTGTTGTATAGTGAAAATCATCAAATACACTGCAATTACACTCGGGTGATGATACTTACTTAAAGGAAAATCATTCATCTGAAATCTGGTTGCATAGGTCACAACAAAGACGCGATAACTTACACAGAACGATGCAGTTCATATTTCCAGGGGAGACATTACCATTCCGTCGTGATTGTCATTTGCTCGTTGACAACATGCATATATATATAGTTGAACACCACATTGTTGTACAATATACTTTAAAAAAGAAATTACGCTATCAAGGTGCTATAATTACGACCAATGCAAACTTTTCAACGAAAAGACTTGAAAAGGAAGACGTTATCTAGAAATGCCAGCACTGAACGTACGACGAACATTCGTCAATTATTTTGACCTCGGGCACGACTGCAGAGACATTAATTGTCGAAATGCACGTCTGGTGCGGTAAAATTGGTACCGTAAATGTTATTCATGATTATTGTGCGTCATATATACAGTTATTCTGACATAATTAATCGTGTAAGTAATGGTTGAAATGATAATCTTCACTATCTAAATAAATTCATGTGAATTGATTTTGCATGTAACAATCGTTGTGATATTGTCAGTTTCAGAAATATATAGATGTATATGCGGGTTGAGTTCATTAAAAAACTAAATAACACTAATATTTACACATGAAAACTTAACTCACGGGTAAAGATGTCTATTGAATATTATCAAGCGATAGTATAAAAAGAAGTTATCATGTGGGAACCAATATGCACGATTATCCAGAAAAATACCCTGTTTGCTTCAAGATGATGAAGCTACAAATGGGTAAGATTTTGAATTAACATATCAAAAATCTCAGTAGTCTGATTTAGGACGCATGTTTCGCCTACATTTAAATCATCAGAGGCACTCGAGTCATACCACTGAATAGGCGAAAGGGATAAATGATACATAACGTGATCAAATCTTTCGAACAAAAGAAAAAAGTATGAACATATTATTTGACAGAAATTATCCTTCTGTAATTTCAGGTATTGTATGCATTTCTGAAAGAATCTACTATTCATATCTTAATCAGTCTTTAATTCTCAAAAGCCACATGTAGGAACAACATGATGGATTTGGGTATCGAAAAGATAATTTTTAAGATAATTGTCCGATAGACAGGAAGCACACAAAACTTAAAAGTTGGTCAGCAGAATGACCATCCGATTTATCAATGAGGAGTAGAAAAAGTAGTACATGTCCCAGAAGGAGATAGACAGTAAGACAGAGGACCGGTGTTGGAGGCATTACCTTTACTTCAAAATGCACAGACCTGTTTTTGTGTGTCGACAATAACACAAGTATGAGTTTGGTTGAAACTTACACGGGTCGTTTAATGTCCTTTCTTTTAATTATAAGTTCAGATTGTCATGGAAATTGTTTAGAAGAGAAAATAATTTCTGAATGTCCTTCAAGTCACCTGATTCGAATTGATGTCAATACTTTCGTTATGAAAGTTATAAAACACTCAGTAATCTTATAACCAAACAACAATATTATATCCCAACAACAAGATACCTAAATGAGACAAAATTGGACTGAAAGCCTGGTTTTTATTCCATAAACGTGCACTATAGCGCATAGCATTCGTTATATATAATAAAACTAGTCTAACACTGCATAAAATTTGCTCATTGTTGAAGGTTTCTTCATTAGGTCTAAATATATATCAGTTTCATTGGCAATCATTTCTCCTTTGGTTATGTATCTTGCTCTTTGGATGTGTATGATTTGTTTACCCTATTCACTACTCATAAATAAGCTGATAAAAAATGTTTGATAATCAATTTGAATGAACATGCAAGTATAAAAATCATTCTACCTTGACGTGTGTAGACATGGTTTGGGCTTTAGGGTAGATTAAGTGTATACCACCGTCTTGAATTGTAAATAGCAGTACACAATCGGTCTAGTTCTTTGCTTAAATTTGCGAATATTGAGACAATTTTGGCAATTAATATGGAGACTGTTTATTTGAATAAAGAAAAACAAGTGATTTAGTGCATAATTTACATTAGATACTGTTTTAGAGAATATTTGTTTTTTGTTAGAATCAATTTTTCATTTAAGGATAGCTCTAAAAGTAAATTTTTTATAAAAGAATGTTAATTTTCATTTAATACTTGTAGCAAGAAAACAGGTTAGGTGACACCATTTTTTATTTTTATTTTCTTAAAGCATATTATAAAACCTATCTTCTCATATTTAATTTTATAGATTTTTTTTTTATTTTCAAAAATGTTTTTTTTAATAATCTAAGCAAAATTAAGCAGTTAGCTTCAAAAATAGCACGGCGACTCATACTTTTTATTATAAGTTTGATAAAAAGCATGGTAAAATCTACATTTTGTTAAAGTATAAGAAAAATTCTATCTGAGTAATTTTATACACATGATTAACCTTAAATTTGTTATGGCCAGATAATATATTGTGAAATTTTCCGGAATCTTATTATGACTTACTGTTCACGTCTTATTCCGGATCTTTTTATCTTGTTATGAATCTTCATTAATAGAAAAATTGCGGATAGTAAAACTAAGATTTGTGACATTTTCATCACCTTAAGCTGCTACCTTGATGGTAGTATTGTTTCCTCTGCCGTAGAATCAAACTAGCATATGTGTTCAACTGAGTAGTCATCCTGTCGGTACCTGCATTGTGCAGAGTTTATTTTATTGTGTGAATTACTTCCCTACATATTTGTGCGAAAGTAAAACTGGTTAAACTGATAAAATTTTGTCCCTATACCATGTCAGGAAATCTTGACCTCGTGTTGTATCTTGTTGTTTGACTCTTTTTTTCTCCCGGAAAAGTTAGTGTGGTCTGTTGTTTTACTTTGTGATTCCTGTTATCTTTCTATATGTTAGGGGGAAATCAAAATAAAAACCTTGCTTCAGAGAAGAATAATATACTGCGGAAGAAGGCGAGACATTTAAGACAAAACATAATAGAGTTAACAGACCTTGGGAATAAGGAAAATGCCAGATTCCGAATACCGAACTCCAAGGAAAATTCAAAACAGAAAGTCCCTTATCAAATGGCAAAATCAAAAGCCTAAACAGAACAAACAAATGGAAAACAACTGTCATATTCCTGACTTGGTACAGGCATTTCCTTATGTAGAAAATGATGGATTAAACCTGGTTTTATAGCTAGCTAAACCTCTCACTTGTATGAAAATCTAATAGAATTCCATTATAATGACAACAATGTCTGAGCAAAACAAACAGACATAATAGGCAAAAATGTCAAAAATTAGAGTACAGCAGTCAACATTGTGTTACAATCTTAATCACTATAAAAACAAACAACTATGTCAACCAAAAAAAACCAAAATTGCATATAGACACTCTATAGACAAAGCACATTAGCAAAAATGAAAGACAAGAATACAGTAATGATCAAAGTACAATAACACAATGGCGGGATGTATAAATACCCAGCCACGCTAAAAGGATATTAGCATAAATGGAATAAACAGTAAAGGTTAAATATATACAAAGCCAATAAAAAGGACACTTTAACACGTCATTTAGATGATAAACAAAGTCAGTACTTTTAAAAAAAGATATATTTCAAGACTATCATGCATTATTCAATATATTCTATATATAAAGTAAAACAACAAAAATACCGAACTCCAAGGAAAATTCAAAGCGGAAAGTTCTTTAACAATTAGCAAAATCAAAAGCTCTAGTACATCAAACGAATGGAAAATAACTGTCATATTCCTGACTTGGTACAGGCATTTCCTTATGTAGAAAATGGTGGATTAAAACTGGTTTTAAAGCTAGCTAAACCTCTCACTTGTATGACAGTCGCATAAAATTCCATTATATTGACAAAAATCATTTACAAGAACAATGTGTTTGGTAAATACCATGTCCTTTCATCTGTTCAAATAGAAAAAATGAAACTAAACCTGTCTATGTTTTACATGAAACACAAAGAGGAAACCTATTAAAAAGAACATTATCTTACTTTTAATTGAACCAATATAATCACCGCCGGAACTACCGCTGCCACCACTGTACCCACCGTATCAACATCCGTATCCACTACCGTATCCGCCATATCGACCACCGTATCCACCACCATGACTTTCCCATCATTGTGCTCTAACAACATATATGTGTCCGACTCTTACGTAAGATCCATCATATCTTACTCCATATCCACCACTTTCGTAGTATCCTCCACCGTCATAATATAAGATTTTTTTTTAAATATTTCTAAACATCTGCACTGTGGGAATGTAGTGCTTTCAGAAACCAATATATCATGAAAGAGAGGCGAAAGATACAAAAGGGACATTCAAACTCATAAGTCGAAAAATAAACTGACAACGCCATGAAAAAAAAAAGGAAAAGACCAATAGACAAACAAAAGTACATAAAACACAACATAGAAAACTAAAGACTGAGCAATACGAATCTCACAAAAAACTGGGGGTGATCTAAGGTGCTCCGGAAGGGTAAGCAGATCATGCTCCACATGTGGCACCCGTCGTGTTACTCCATTCGGTACGTCACATTTGGAGAAAAGGGGACGGGATTGTAGTTACGACATTTGGAACATATCCGCTTTCATCTTATAATACAAATATATGCTGGTATGCAAACTTTGTCAAAACCACAAAATCAAATATCCACGAAAATTCAACTTTTCCTCAATCCACGAAAACTGATACACACGAAAATAAATGAATTCACAGTACCTTGAGCTTGCTTTCAATGAATCGCTTTCAATAACTGCGAATTTAGAAAAAAATAGTTGTGTATTATTTTGTGTTCGGTGTTATCTATACATTAACGCAAAATATTTAAAGGGTATATCCTGTTTGGGTTTTCATTTTTGTTTGTCATTTTATGTACGTTTTATTGGTCTACTGTTCGAAATCAGTAAAAAGAACTAATTTCAAAAACCTCGACACATATCCATGCGCCTGTCCTATCCCTAGACTGACGAGTTCTGCTCCCTGGCTGCTCACCCAATGTTTGTCTAGGAGTTTGGTATTTTTGTTCTACTTTATCAATACAACCGATAAGAGACAGATATCGATCAAATTTAAGGCATATATATATATATATATAGGAAAAAAAAAAAAAAAAAAAAAACAGAACTCCAAGAAAAATTCAAAACGGAAAGTTCCCTCTCAAATGGATAAGTTTTGAGCTAGAAATCGATCAGATTTAAGGCCAGAGAGCAATCAGATTTGAGACAGATTTATCAGTCTAATTATATAACAAGATCCCCGTTATCTGTTGTCTTATGGCATATATCATAGTGAATATTTGCAGCCTTTAGTTTGATGCCAGATCTCTGATTTTGTTCTGTTTAACTTATTCTTAAACTTTATAGATTCGAGGCGATTGAGAGCTTGAAATATGTTGTATAGACATTTGTCTGTCGTTGAATAAAATTGAGAATGGAAATGGGGAATGTGTCAAAGATACAACAACCCGACCAAAGAGCAAAAACTGATTGAAAGATTATGTCTTCATCATATGAAAATCAAGCACAACCCCTCCCGTTAGGTGTTAAGTATCATACCAACATAAAATATATGAGACGAACATAACCCGTATCATGCCAACCACTGGTTTTAGATGAAAAGATCCTATGAGTGAATCAATATTAATTCAAAAATATGCCATCTTTAATGAACTGACAACAGTATCGTAACTATATCCCTTTTGAATAAGTCTGTTTAAAGGTTTGGTTAGCTTTTGAGGTGAATGACGACATTTTTGTGCTTTTTTTTTTAGAATATTACCGTGAAAGATTGATGTGAAATACTTGAACGTATAAGATGTCTGCATGTTGATTTATATTTACTAATGATTTCCTTGTACCGATGATAAAATTTAGTAAATGTTTTGACTAGTTTGTGATATCGAAAACCCTGGTGTAATAATTTTTTCAGTAATACAGAGATTTCTTTCCTTAAAATCAAATACATTGTAACATACACGAGCGAATCAAACAAGTTGAGTAACACCATGAGATGTTGACAAGGGAACGTCACCATCTAAAAATGGGTAGTTAACAAAAGAAAATGAAAAATCATCTCTTTTCGCAAATTTTGGTATTAAGCTTCCCGTTAAAGATATAGATATCAAGATCCAGGAAAGGGCAGTATTCATTGTTAGTATTAGCTTCACTTAAAGTCAGTTCAGCAGGATAAATTTCTTTGAGAGCCAATATAACATCCAAATATCTGAAAGTTTTATTAATTTTTTGTATCAGATGTTGTTTTCATGGATCTTTGCTAATTTTAGTCATAAATTGTAACTCATAACAATACAGAAACAGGTTCGCAATAAGTGGTGCACAGTTAGTCCCCATTGGAATTCCGATAACTTGACGATATACGGAATCTCCATAGCGAACAAAAATGTTATTTAGTAAAAATTCAAGTTCAGTTATCGTATCAAAGCAGGTCCATATGACATAGTTCTTTTGTTTGTTGTTACTAAAAATTAACTTAAAGTGTTTGAACATATATATTCGCATTCTGACCTTTTAAATGCCCATTTGATTAGGTGTGTAAATTTTTTCTTAATGAGATTATGAGGCAAAGTGGTATATAGGATAGAAAAATCAAACTTTGAACAGATTCGAAATCACCAATATAAGTATGCAATTAATCGAACTTCCAACTTTCAACTATTATGGTAAAGAAATCACATTACACAATTCGAGTCAAAAAGCAGATGAAGGATGATTTGGAAATTTGATTAGAAATTTTAAAACAGTACAATAGCGTCACTGTTATCAATTACAATATATGAGTTTCGAATGTGAAGATAGAGTTTTTTACTGATAGTGCAGTGGGTCCAAATTAGGCTATGGAATCTATTTTGCAAGTCAGTTAGCGCAGGGCTTATGACCAAAACATTAGGTTAGCACTGGAGTAGCCAGGGATGTGACACTGTTAGATTTATTTCCAGTAATAGCAGCTTTAATGTCCTGGAACCATACTTTTTATAAAAAAAATATTTTTCATGTTGATAATCAGACGGTTGTTCAAAACATTAATATGAAAACTAGCAAATCAAATTGAGTGAAGAATTTAGTGAGACGAATGGTTTTAATTAGCTTAAAAAATAATACTTCAGTTAAACTGTTTATATTCCTCCATAACAAAAACAAAATTGCTATTGGTAGTTTTCGTTCTCAATGGGAAACATTCAGAAATCTAGTCCCAGAAGCAGACCAGTGGCCAACTAAAATTTCAACATAGATCTGAACATTAACGTCGGGTTGCGGATTATATTGTCAATTAAGGTGTGTTAAAAATTACACAAAGTTCATACAATTTAGCTATATTTAAAACTTTAATGGCAAATAAAAACTAACACAAGTTATGACGATGCAGGCCACAGATGTGACAGTTTATGTTTCAAAATCAATCATATCGAAAGATACATGCATAAAATTTGCATACACTACAATTATAAGTACCAATTGTGAATTTAAATTTACAATAATTTTAGTACAACCTGAAACCATAAGCATAGTATGTAATATATGAAAAAGACAAATGTCATCAATTATTAAAATGGAAATTTTTGAAAAGTTAATTAATTTAGAGTTGTCTCCCCTTGACTATAAACTTGTTAATAATAGTGTAACATCTCCACTTTTGGGAGCAAATACCGCCTATTTTCATCACATTTACATCTAGAAATGATAGAAACTCTATTCTAGTTGGAAGAAGGGGAAGAGGAGGGGATTAAAATATTTTATTAAATTGAGTGTCACAAAATTTCTGTATGTTCTTCCTTCAGCAGCTTTTTCAAAAAGAGGCTGCATATTAAAATATGTGCTTGAAGTAGTGCTCCCATATTAATTACAAAAATGCCTTAAAATTTCATGTGAGATATAAACATATATGTACAAAACAATTTTCTGCATATTTCTAGAATTTACAATCATGATATCAAAAGACTTACAAATAAAAGTTACAATAAGTCACTTATCCTGCACATAAGTGTATTTATTTCAAAACATCTTACAAATTGAAACAGATCTGGCCAGAACCGGTAAATGCTTTGTAAAATTTTATAGCATAATGTCTTTACAAGGTTTTCAGGTTTTCTGATATCATCTTATCAGGAGTTTCATATCATAAAATCCAGGGCATTCAGAATACCACAAAATTCTTTATAATTGGCAATACATTAGGGAGTATTCTAGGACGAAAACGCATTGACATTAAAGCACCAGTTTGTCTGCATTTTTGTCAGATATAATAGAGTGTTAAGATAAAGTTTGGAAGAATAAATAAGAAGCTAACTTATTTTCATTAGCATTTTCAATTGCCTTCCGTTGTCTACTTAAAGTTTGAGAAGTTACAACCACAAAGAAAAAGTCTTTTAATGGTTCAAACTTTATACTTGAGTATATTTCAGTTAAGAAAAAAAGCCCTGAAATTGAGAGTACGGTGGTTAAAAATTTCCAAAAGGATAAATCCGTCAAATTATTGATACCAGAAAATAGAAAATGCCCTGTCCGCTAAAACTCACAAAAGACTACCTTAGAGCACAACCTAGCTGTAATAATGAAGACCTTTTTAAAAATAATAGTGGTATAACAAGGTACCAATTCAACTAGTAGTATACTGGAACAAGCTTAAAATTGTTTACATGTGAGTAAAGGCCATTATAGGTCACATAGTTTTAGAATTAAAGTGCCACTGAGCTTGTCCGACAAGGGGTCTCGGAGGAGGTATTATGAAATTAAGAAGATGGAAATCGCATTCACGCCTTAATAGGTTGCAATTTTTCTAGTTACAAAAAGGTTACCAAACTACAAGTTATCACAGGTATATGAATTGATGGAAGTTCTCTAGTTCATTGAACCCATGTGGAAGCAAAGCAATATTGGAGGATCAATCTTGTACTGGAGTCTAAAGTAATCATTACTTACTAATCTTATTACTTAAAGATTTTGACTCTCTCATCGATCCTATTAGAAAACTTTTATCTTCTCTTAGTTTCATTTTTGTTCACAGCGAAGCTTATGATTTGATTGAAATTGAACTAACAGGGAAGGGTTTAATAGAAAATTTTAAGTGCTCAATTGATGGAAAAGCTATATTAAATGGAATAGTAAGGCTAGGGAAGTTTCCTTATACAGAACAGATGAGACACATTTCTCACAAATTAGCAATCAGGTTTTTCTAAATAATCTACAGGGGGTTTTGAGATTTTTCTAAGCACAACAAAAGCATTATTTTCATATTGCTTCAACAGTCAAAATTTTGTGGTCATATCAAAGGGTAGCTGAGTTAGGTTTCCATGTGGCTGTCCAGGGAGACTGGTATTGATTGGGGGGATTATTTCACTCGGCCCTTGCTTTGGACCTGACAAGTTCTACAATTTACAGGTTTGGTAAATGTGGTTATTCGTAACAATGGGGTCAACAGATGGGTAACTCTGTGACCTTATTTTTTTTGGAGGGGAGCCAGAAACCTGCCAACAGGTAAGGCACTTAAATCTGGAGGATTGATGAAAATATTTTCCCCCCTGTCACTCTCTATGGTAGGTGGTGATGTTTAACTTCTAGTTTTTCATGAAACTATGTCGAAATAGGTCAGCTGATAGCCATTGTCTATGTACAGCCTCCAATATGTGTACTTTCCTCAGTTCTGTGTTCCATGGCGTTATGACACTCAAATCTGTGGCCCTTTGTCAAGACTCAAAAATATGTCATTTTCTCTGTGGCCCGTTCCATGACGTTATAACACTCAAATCTGTGGTCCTTTATCAAGCCTAAAAAATATATCATTTTCTCTGTTGCACCTCACTTTATGAACCCGAATTGTTTAGCCGTTTGTGTATTCTAATCCGTAAGTATGTATTTCAATGCTTCGTTACTTATTTGACGACACCAAAAAGAGTGTCCAAAGCTGCTGATTTATCTGTATTGAGAGAAAAACAAATTTTAATATTCTAACTGTTTTCACTACAACTGTTTAATTTTATGAAAAATAAAACTTGATGATCAGGCTTATTATACTGTCTGAAAGCTAGAAAGTATAAGTTATAAGATGGCAATTCTTTGTTCTTCAATTGTAATATCCAATCCAAGAAGTTTTCCACCCTCATCTTTTTTAACTTTGTGAATTTGAAGATCAAAGTTTTCATTAAAAAAGATGGCCACGCCTCTCTGATTGGATGTAAATGAATTGAAAAGGCATTCTCCCTTCCACTGAGTTTTAATGTTTAATTCGTCTTGTTCTGTAAAATGTGTGTCCTGAAGACAGTAGATATTAAAATTCTTTGACTTTAAATAATTCAAAACATCTCTCCGTTTCTCCTTAGTATAAATACCTTGACAATTATAAGAAATTATTTTAAGAATATCACCCTTCATGCATGTGTTTAGTTTTATCAATATTTAAAACTCTAATGATGAGTGAGTATGCATGAATATACCATGATATTTGTGAAATCAAGGGACTTTTAGAATTCTTTTCCTTTAAAACTGTACAATTTTTCAAGATCTGTGACACCTTAAGACATATTTGTAATTTACAATAAATACATATATATGAAAACATAAAATACAATAGCAAGACAGAATCCAACATTAAAATCAAATATTAAATCTGCACTCTGAGACATTCACTGTTGTTGTGTAGGATATTCATTCTAAATGGTCTAAGGGAGATAACTCAGAATAAATTTTAATAAATACATTGGATTCAGATGGAAATTTAATTTGAGCAAACTCAACAGTGAATATCTGTATAGTTCATGTTATGTACATATTTTGAAAGAATATTTCATTCCTATAATTTCATAATACATTAAATTTCCTTACTGTCATTCTTTCCAACACACAAAGACATTTTTTCCATTCTATGTGGTTATGGCAAAAAAGAAAAGATCACACAAGAAGCACAAGTATACAAATGTCCATTGTTTTGCCTTCAAATCTGATCCAGTCAGATTTGTCAATATTTTTATAATAAGATGTTGTCTGTCTAACACGTTCATTCTTTTTGAAAAACATTTTTAGTTAAATGAACTATATATAATCTAAATAAGCCTATTATGTACAATATTTCAAGACTGTCAGAGTTGTTCAATTAACTACATGTAGATATTGGAGTTTCTATGTTTGTCCTTTGTATCTATGTATTAAAAACTCCCATGTCAAATGTACAAATTTATATGATCCTTTGTCTATTTAAGAAGGCAGAGATTTTTTTTACTCATTATATGTCTGATTAGTCTGCTTACTTTTATATTTTGTGAAACAAAATAGTTGTAAACAGTTGCTGCTACATGTATTTGAAGCTATATTGTTCATCTATGTATGACACAGGAGTTAAGTCGTAGATATGGCTCTTTACTCAAAGTTATGTATACTATATATAATTCATATCAAGTCGTCACGAAAGTCAAGCGTAAAATACAAAAACATTTTCAATAGTCATGATTGTGTACATGTAACATTGACATCGTAGCGATTGGGAATATCATCGAAAATCGTAAATTATGTCATTTTTTGTACTATATTGTTTTAACACGCACTGCCTTAACTGCACACAATGTAATCTAACACATACAAAGTGCCTCTGCCCCTCTCAACAGTATAAATGCCTCAAAAAATAACTCTTATAAAAATATCATGGGCGCATCCATTACAGGGGCGACATTTATTTATATTTTTTCCTAAAGAAACTGGATTGACACTTAACAAAAAAAATATCTTTTGTTGCCAATAGCTGACATAAAACAGTAAATGTAAAACTGACAGAGAAAATGAATTTGGAAACGATACGATGACCAGTATGTTGCTGAATGATTGATTTTAAAAGCCTTGTATATTATTTATTTGTTGAAAAATCAAGATGTATGAGACGTGTTGCAATAAACAAAGGGAGATGCATTATGGACTTTAAAACCACATATTCATAAATAAGACTTTTGTTTGTGACGGTAAACAATTGATCAAATTTGATAAGGGAATCATTTTCGGAAAAATAGTACGTTTTTGCCAAATAATAAATGTTTGAAATTCACAATCTGACGGAGATTGTAGTTTGTAAACATTTGATACTAATAATGCATCATTTGAAAAGCCACAGAAACATTTCTTTGTCCTTTATTACATAAAAGAAAAATGAAATCATAAACATAAACACAATGAATCAACTAAATTTAAAACAAGTTTTGCATGAAATGATTTATTTATTATTTGTAATTCCCGGCTTTGAACTAGATTTAATTAAATGCAAGTACTTTTGTACTATAAAATGTAAATAACAAAAAATACCGAACTCCAAGGAAAATTCAAAACGGAAAGTACTTTATCAAATGGCAAAATCAAAAGCTCAAACACATTAAACAAATGGAAAACAACTGTCATATTCCTGACTTGGAACAGGCATTTCTTGATGTAGAAAAAGGTTGAATAAACCTGGTATTGTAGCTAGCTAAACCTCTCACTTGTATGACAGTCATATAGAATTCCATTATATGTACAGCAATGTGTGTTCAAAACAAACATACATAATAGGTAACAAGTTTGAGCTTTCTAAAAAGCTGTGGACTGCTTCGCTCTATCCTAATTTAAGGTAATATGGGTGCATGAGGTTATTGATTCAGTATTGAAAATGTGGTATTTTTAGATATTGATTGATATAAAATGGATGTCTTAGACATGGAATATCAATTTTGTATATATATTAAGATGAACTTTCTGAAATTTGAAACTGGCTGTTCAGTTTTTAGTTGTCAATGTGTTTTTGTGGAGTGTGGTTTTCTAGTTATTTCAGCTGGTCATTGACTTGCGATTTTGATTGCTAGTTCTGAATAAAATTTATTTAGCTATATATAAATGTTTAGGTATGTTGATTAAGAGTAACATGATTTAGAGTGATGAAGACAATAACAATCAAAACCAAGGAGTAAACAAAGACTTGTACAACCAAAAGATATTTACAACAGTTAAAAATAAATAAGAAACAGTAATAAATATTTAGTTTCAGTGAAAATGATGTTGTTTTACTTTAAGAGTGTGCGTTATACATGTACACCAATCCTTTTAAAATTTTGTTCGCTTTACCTGTTGAAATTTAAAATATTTACACGTAGACACGACTCTGGAGGTGTGCTTCTCTGGAGGTGTGCCTAGATTGGCAGAAGTTATACCATACAGATAATGCATTTTTGTAAACATTGTATAAGAACATTGTTTATCAAAACAAATCGTGCATATTGCAGATTAACACAGCAAATAAACACGTATTAATAATTGATATTTCAATATTGAATTTCAGTGTGCAATATATGCATAATAAAACGAACATGAATTAATGACAGTTGATCGGAACTGAAATACACATAGTTAATTTTCCGGCCTTTGGTGTCTTATCCTGAGACGAGAAAAGTCTGAAATTCTTTATCTCATTCAAGCCAATAGCTGTTGCTGTATCTCAGCCGCATCATAAAGCGACCAACCAGAATATATATGTGATTATTTCAAGATGGCGTGTAAATCGACTGAAACTAATAGCTCCGCACCGTGAGGCGAAGCAAATATATCAAAAATTGGGGTACAGCAGTCAACATTGTGTTATAATCTTAAACACTATAAAAACAAATACATATTTCAATAAAGGAAAATAAAATGGCATGTAGGCAAAGTACATAAGCAAAAATGAAAGACAAATATACAAAAATGATCATAGCACAACTAAACAATGGCTGAATGCTTTTGCCTTTACTTAGTTTTTATTTATGCATCGTGCCAATCAAATAAGTCAAGCCATTTCCAACGGTTTTTTATAGTTCATTCGTTGTTTTGTTACACCACTGTTCCACTGGGCCATCACAAAAATATTTAACCACTCCACATGTTTGTAGTTTTTCAGCAACAACATATGAACATGAATAGACGCTTTAATGAAAGTTTACAATCTTCTGCATGAGGAAAGTTGCTTTACCATTTATACGCTCTGATTGCCTTTATTAAAGAGAAGTTGTGAATAAATTACAGAGACTAAAAAATCGGCCGTGAACCACAAATTCGTAAAAAAAGATCCCAAACTTAAATAAATAAAGAAAACAATTGTTCATTCTGGTCTAAATATCCGATGTTTTACGATACTGCTTAAATGGGGAAATTTGCTAATTTTTAAAAGTTCATATTTTCTAATGTGGCAAACATATTGGAATGCCATTTGGTTTTTCTTAAACCCTAATCATATATCTACAAAATATAAAAATCCAATTTCGGCAAATGATCATATAACTTAATGTAAAGTTATTAGTTTGGAAGGAATTGTGGTGTAGCAGGTGATAGGTGTTATCCTATATTAATGATATTTCTCCTATTTGGACCGGTCAATAATCCCCCCTCTGAAAAATTCATAGAAACTATAAACGACAATCCTTCTGCAATATATAAAAAAATTAGTTGTCAAAACTGATTGTTGCAAAACCTTTGTGCTCATGAAAATCAGCTACAAATGTCTGAGCACAGAGAAGTTTCACCTTGTAGAAAATACATTTATGAGGCAAAACTAAAATATTTATCTAGTATCTCATAAAAATTTCACGTTAAACTCTTTAGTAGTTGCGGAGGAGTTGCTGGCCGCAGGTAGTTACACTATAAAACTACTGATTTTTCTCCTTCTTGGTCCAAAGTTTTCCCCATAAACCCTCAATAGATAAAACATATATACGGTGCATAATTTCAGAACCCTTACAAGAAATATCATTAGTTTGGTTTAAATCCATTCTGTACTTTGAGAGGACTTAATGATTGTAGATATATAACAAACAAATAGACGAATGGACAGACAGACATACTGACATTATGATTATATACCTATATGGAGTTATTGCCTTTCAGAACGACAGGTCATTTTTGTTAAGAAACAACCTGGACGATACCAAATTTCAAAGACATATGCTTCAAGGCATAAAAAGATGGCGTTAGGTCATTATTTACCCTGTTTAAATTGCAAGATACGGAGTTCTTCAACATTTAATTAGTGTATTGTCAATTGAGTTATATTGTAAAATTTTCTATCTTGAACAATTTTTTAAAGATTAGACAGAAACAATTTTACCTCCGTTTATTAGGCTGAAATAAATATCGTTTACTCTATAAAATGACAAAATATTTCTATTTTCTATAGGTGAACAGCCACGTTCTTCAAAAGAGAGGGTATGATATATGATCCTAATTTTCAATTTTTGAAAAGAAAAATTTAATTGCAAGGCAAAAGAGAGGAAACAATTATTCTGAAAAAATAGTTAAATATTGTGGAAAATTATCTGCTTTTCCGGGATAAAAGCGTCGTGAAACAAGAGAAAGAAATACAGCACCCCTTTTTATAGCTTATATGATAAATTACTTATAAAGTGACTTGTATTTTTCGTAAATCTTAACAATTCATTTGCTTCTTACTTCATGCAACAACTGTAACATTTATATAGTAACTTGACAGTCATTTCGAACGTTTATATCTAGATTAGTTAGTGAGTTTTATTTTACATTAAAATAAGCCGTAGAGTGTGTTTTTACCCAAACGGGAAAGAAAAGAATATCCCACTTCAATGTGATCAGTAAAATAAGATACAATTCCTTAAAATCTTTGCAGAAAATTAAATGTTTTGACGGTATAAAAAATCAGATAATCCATATTTCAAGGTTTTTCTTGACGTATAACACACCTCGTGGTGTCAAGATTGCCCAAGGAAAGACCAACTTACGGTCTTTCTTTCATTTGAACAGCCCTGACACCCCTAAAAGTCACAGTAATGCTTTCAACATTTACAAAAAGCTCACACCTCACTGAAAGTTCAAAATGGCTTCTTAGCACTGTTTAAATTCGTCTAGAAATCAACTGTCAGATTTTTATGTATACGAAATAACATGTTTCAATCATTTTCATTTGATATTAATTCAAAATACATGTATCTAGTCAATTAATACTTGAAAGTAAAATACTAATGCAATGACGGTGGCATTTTTTATAGTTACTAGTACACTGTACTGTATCTGCAACACGAATAAATGTAAAGTTGACATGTCTATGCTCTTTGTATAATGATATATGTTGCCAAGTCTATAGAAACAGTATGTATCGGTATGCTATCACTTGACATTCTGCCAAGTTGTTTTGCACATCTTCATCATCAACTACATTCAAATTATCAATTTGAACTAAAGACAACTTTGCTGGATCTTTAGATCCAAGTTTGACATATTTGGCAAATACAATTTTATTGTTCCATCATCGTTCCTTAATAGTTTCAAATAATTTAAGGTTTGATAAAAAATTGTTTTTTTTCTGTAGCACTGCAGTTTACGTACGCATGCATTAACCCTTCTATTAAAACGTTTCAATGACTAATAGAAACTGTAAAAGAAATCCTTTTGCAATATGTAAATTAGTTGTCAAAACTGATTGTAGCAAAACCGTTGTGCTCATTAAAATCAGCTACAAATGTCTCAGCCCAGAGAAATTTCTCTTGTAATTGCTTTTGTCTTAATTTGTATATACATGCTTACCTATGCATATATAGTATTCTAAGAAGTGATGTTTCTGTTTAAACTCTTATTCAAATTTGTTCAGAAAAAAAGCAACTAATGGTTCATCATCTGAATTATGAAAGAAGTGAAGTGAAAATGTGCAATAATATATCGCTTTTAGCAGCCAGTATGGTTCAATTTTGTCAAAATAAGCTAAGAAACATTGATGATAAATTACTCACTTGCAAGTGAATAATTCGACCTCATTGAATCCGTTTTCATGTGAACTTCAATATAACACCTTAGCTAGAGTTGGATACCGCATGCTTTGTGCGTGTTCAATTATTGAAATGAAAAGAATGTCAACATTGAAAGTGAAACAAATGTAAATCATTTGATTGACTGATTCAATCCACAAAAAATCATTCTTATAAGGTAAAAACGATGATTAACATATATTTTTAATCTATAATATGAAATCAAACAGACCTAAAAAATCCAAATGCACGAGTCTGATATCTATTTATATCTATATTTATGTTTATATCGCTTATATGGCAACCGGAGGTGTTCGGAGGTCAACTCGACATTTAATTAGATGGCGTCTAGACTAAAATACACATGAAACAAAGCTACATATTGTCGAGCCCATGCCCGGTATATTGTTTATTTTAGACTTTTTATAATTTGGATAAATGTTTTACATTGTTATAAATCAAATATGAGAATTTGAGTCAAATCGGTGAACATGAATTTGACAGCTAGTGCCCCTTTAAGCAGTACGTATATGTAAGGAAATATTGACAACATGTTAAAAGAAAAGTGTTCTAGCCAAATACAAACATGACCTGAGACATATTGTTGTCTCAAACAGGAATCATGGATCTGCTCAAGATTTGTTATTTTTGTTTGACGATTCTATAATAAAGTACAGTTTGACATGTAAACTGCTTTTCTTTCGAAAAGGTATCCATGCTTCCAATAGCAATTTGTTACAATTTTAAGTGATCATTCATAAAATATACAGATATCTAATAACCCATACCAAATTTATGAACGTGTGCTAGTAAATTTTATCTTGCCCATGTCACAGTACTGACCTGGTGCAGAATATAACCATAGACAAAAATCATCAAGAATTTGGTCCACCAAGGTTATGAAGACAATGTATATTTTCATTGACTATCCGAATAAATTAAGTTTTCTCCCTTTATTAGTTGATGTTTCTAAAATATGGCTCAAAGTATGAGAAACAGGGAAACAAATTTTAGTTTTGTCATATTCTATTGAAAATGAAATCAAAATCATACAACTCTTGTTATAAAAGTGAATAACAAAAATACCGAACTCCCAGGAACTGTCAAAACGGAATGTCCTTGATCAGATGGCAAAACAAATCAAACGAACTACTGTCATATTCCTGATTTGTTACAGGCATTTCCTTGTGCAGAAAATGGTGGATTAAACCTGGTTTTATAGCTAGCCAAACCTCTCACTTCTATGAAAGTTGCATATAATTCCACTATATTGACAACAATGTGTTGGCAGATTTTTACAGATCATTGTGATGTGAGGCTGGTCCTAGATACTTCGTACACATGATATATGTAGTATAACACAATGAGAAGAAAAACTGATAAGCTAGAAATTGAAAATTGAAAAAAAACAAAAGAAAATGTATGATACAAATATTTCTATATGGTTTATATTATTCCTAATATAAACAATGCAATTTGCCCCGTTAAAATGATAAAACCGTATTTATAGACAATATACTGACTCAAAGGAGAAACATGAATATAAGCCTATGGTACATGTATATGAAAATAAATAAAAAACAATTTACGGGAAAGGGTCGTCAAAATACACATTCATATGCACATAAAATGATTGTATTACTAGTAATTAGAAAAAAAATTCAGAGCAGAGAAAACTTGTCAATAACCTTAAAGGGTGGGATTTTTTTAATATAAAGAAATACTGTCAAGAAGTAGGAACCGTCTTAGAAAAGAGTGAAAAACCTTTACTGCCAGTTATGCAGTACTTAATTGTCTTTTCTCAATCATTCTGTAATGAAATTCAATCAAAATGTTATGTATGAGGCTCGTTAGAGAAAATGATTTTCGACATTTAAACATACACAAATTTTCAGACACACCAACAAAAAAATACCAGTCTTTTTCTTATAAAAGTTTTAGGGGAAAGATTTTAGATTATTGAGGGCAAAGGGAATATTTTAAAGAAAATTTGTAACATAATTTTGTTGAAATAAATTTTTAGTTGCAGAAGGGTTATAAGAAAATAGACAATTTCTTTGCCTCAGATTTTAGCTCATTTCCCAATTTGAATATTTAATTTATACCAGCCTATGGCAAAAATAAATTTTTGGCCCCGAACACACTGAACATTAATATTTGATCCAAAAAATCTTCCAAGCTCGACCACATGCCCCCCTTTTCCCCAAAAAACAAATGGTCCCTAGGAATCTATCTAATGTGTGTGTATGGAGAGATAGTGTATTCTTACCTGTTCCTATGTTGATGACCTCTCTTGTCTTTCACTAGTAGGCCTTTCAGACCTTCGGAGAGGCACCTCTGTCTTTTGTTGCCTTGCTGGAAGCTGGATGTTTTAGGTAGGAAAATTTTAAGTTTATTTACGTTTCCTCTCTAGTAAATGCCCAATAAAGGCAACAGTAGTATACCGCTGTTCAAAAGTCATAAATCGATTGAGAGAAAACAAATCCGGGTTACAAACTAAAACCGAAGGAAACACATCAACTATAAAAGGAAAACAACTGAACAACAGAAACACTGAAGTGCAACAAAATCAAACGCCAACATACATAGAAACGAACTATTTGATAACAACTGCTATATTCCTGACTTGGTACAGGACATTTTAAGAAAAAATGGTAGGTTGAACCTGGTTTTATGGCTAGCCAAACCTCCCGCTTATATGGCAATGTTAAAAAATATCGCTAAAATGACAAAACTACGTGACTGAAATACAGAACAAACTCACGCAAGAACACTCATCAAAGAAAAACGCACAAACAAATAATATAGTAGTCGACACAACATGCAAACCGCAGAACAACAAGTAACATCTTCCACCAACGACAGACACCACAGGACATCATAAACAGTAACACACTTACGGAACGAACATGCAATCTCGAATTTTATACAGTTATTTTCACAGTACCAGTCCAAACAATTTTGATGACAATGACAATAAAAAGTAAAATCACAAAAATACTGAGGAAAATTCTAAAAGGAAAGTCCCTAATCAAATAGCAAAATCAAAAACTCAAACACATCAAACGAATGGATAACAACTGTCAAATTCCTGACTTGGTACAGGCATTTTCTTATGTAGAAAATGGTGGATTGAACCTGGTTTTAAAGCTAGCTAAACCTCTCACTTATATGACAGTCGTATCAAAGTCCATTATATTGAAAACGATGTATGAACAAAACAAACAAAAACAATAGGCAAAAATGTCACAAATAGGGGTAAATAGTCTAATTCGGTAATTCATTCCAGATGAAAAAAAAGTTTCAAGAAGTATATAACAGCCAATAAAACTTCTATAACTCTTACTTTTCACAATTTGAGACCCTTTCAAATGCAGATTTTGGTCAAAGTTGGCCTAAACGAAAGCAGCCATAGGATCTCGATGAATACTGTATGTCGAATGCATTAGATGACATTCTAACTGTTTTATTTTCTTATGTATATATAAAGATATGAAGATGTGGTGTGATAGCAAATGAGACAACTATCCACCAAAGTTAAAATGAAGTGGATGTAAGCAATCATAGTCCATCGTACGGCATTCAACAATGAGAAACCCTATACCGTATAGTCGGCTATAAAAGGACCCGATATAAAAAAATGTGAAACAATTAAAATGAGAAAACTAACGGCCTAATTTATAACTAAACAATTAACGAAAAACAAATATGACAGACATACCTTTGTACTACAGGCTCCTAATTTTGGACTGGTACATAAATCATGCGGCGGGGTTATACATGTGAACCCGCAACCCTCACCCTAACCTGGGACAATGGTGTAACTTCACAACATGATAAAAAAAAAAACTGCACAAATCAGATGCAATTGGTTCGACTCAAAATTCAAAACTAGGCACAAAAACATCTAACATAAAACAATACACATAAAGAACCGAAATAAGAGTACTTGTAGTTACTGATACTAGTTGTTTCGAAGCCAATTACAACTAAAAGATCAATCATGTTCTTCAAGACTAAAGTATCAATCAGTATATGTCCAATGGATTTAAAGCAAAGACGTCATAGCAACGCATGAACTTGCGCAATGGCAAAAAAATAAGTAAACAGTATCGAGAGGATGTACGATCTCATGAGTTTTCATAAGTGTGCATATTTAGTAATATTTATTTAGTTATGCTTTGATTTTTTCAAACACAAATTCAATGTTAGTACCGATAAAACAATATGTAAAGATTTTACTACTGTTAATTTGATAACCTTTCCTTTAAGAATATTCTAAGGATTAATTAGTTTACTCGGATCTTGTCTAAATTCACTGGCTATTTAAACAAAATCTCCGTAAAAATTGAGATATGATGTTTCGTTTTTTAAGAAGTATTCGACAGGTACAACCAAACTTTCTTACCAAATCTGTTTTATCTATGAAAGAATTTGGTAAGGTCTATTCTCATCTTGTGTTTTAACACCACTGTCTTAGTTTAAACAGATGATTATTGACTTGCAAACATGTTAAACCAACCGCATTATGTGTGGTAGAGTGGAATTTAGTATATTTTTGGTAATTGTAAATGTGTATATATAAATTGATTAAATTTATTGGAATAAAATGATTTTCGTACTATTGATATTATTAGTTACAAATAGAATGGTATTTAATTTGTTCAGTCTGAATACTGTTATACTGACCAGTTTACTTGTTTGTCTATGTTACCTCGATTTTTATATTTAGAATCTTAATTAAGGCTATATTTCTATATGGGTAGTGATTTTGGTCACATGTTCTTTTTGGAGGGAAATTTCTATTGTCTGGACACTCTTATTTCAACTGTCTTACTGACCAGTTATATTTCATAATTCTGGAGTTTGTAAATTGGCTTGATTATAATATATTGCTGAATCTTTGGGAATCTTAATTATTACTTTACAGGTCAGTTGTATATACTTTTCTCACATTATTTTAATAGTCCTAGAGTTTTTAACAGAGTATGCAAGATTTGGTTAGATTGATTGGATTGAATGGAGAAATGAATCTGTAGTGTGAATCTGACCTTTATGAATGATAAATACAATTAATTAACCATAACATGCTTTAAATCATTAAAGATTGATAAATGATTAAAATATTAAATAATCATAAATAATAGATTATAATTGAGCACTGGAGTGAAATGATATTAAAAAGAAAGAAAGAGTTTTCTTGTGTATAACTATAAGTAAGAAGTAAATAAATAGTTTGATATTCATTTTAAACCTTTATTATGTTTTAGTATCTAAGGGAACAGATTTTCTTATTTTTGGTATGTGTTCATATTATAAAGTCATAATGTAGATATGGAACACATTAGTTATAAATTCATATTTATCTTCAGGTTAATTTTTGATGTAGACAAACACATATGATGTTAGTCTTTTGACCTTCAAATTAGCACTTGAGGTAAGCAAAGAGTTGTATTATGTAGTTTTATAATTAAGTTAATAATTTGCTTATTTTTTTTGCTTAGTTGCTGCCTGTAGATGTTTTAATGCTTTGCTGTTTTGCTTCATTTATTTATATTTATGAATTCATGTAGAGTATATTTTTTACATGGTAACAGAACATTTATCACAGTAAAGTTTATGAGATACATAAACCAATACATGTAAGACACCAGTTTAAGTTGAGTCTTTGAGACAGAAAATATAGATGTAAAAGAGAATGACAATATTATTTTACTTAAAATGTTAAACAGTGCAATGTACTTGTTCATAAACATGTCAGAGTTATCTTTCTTTGCACTAGTAATTATAGTATCTTATAATTGTGTTTTGTAGGATCTTTATATGAGACTACGGTTATTTTGTCGAAGTCTTAAGACCTTTAATAAAGAATCCTTACAATATTTACAACCGAGTGCTGTTACAATGATGCCTATTTCCACCCGGTTTCATATGTACCGATGACCCCAAAGGATGAATGGAGAATACAGATATGGTCACTTTGGTCTTCTTCCGACCGGCAGGGAAACCCTCGCCAGTTGTTAGCCCGTTTAGCTGTGCGAGATGTACAAGTACGCAGCATCGTCTAGTCAGAATGGGAATGTTATATCTTATGCCTCGTGTAGAGAGAGTGCCACGCTCTCTGTACTTTAAGAACCCTTACAAAAACTCTATGAGAGGTCCGAAGTGGCCTGTTGCAAGGCAAAATGTGTGTCTCTATCCAAAATACCCTCATTTTATCCAGTGGCAGTCCAAACTTCCCCGACGTAATTCTGGACAACCACCATTACAGAACATACCTATTGTATGCATTGTTAAATTGTGCTCATCCTGAACAATCATGGAATATTTGCATGTTGACAACGTTAAACAACCAACAATTAACCATTACGTACCGGTGTCATTGACAAAGGGGCTCCAGAAAATGTTCATCAATACGAACTTTGAATTTTTTATTGATAATTATAAACACACGAAAGCATCAACAAACCAAATGTCTACGATTAGGTAAATAATTGATGTTTTACCCAACCGCATTATGTACCAATGACCCCAAGGGTAACTGGGGAACATAAATATCGGTAGTAAGACTCTCGCTGAAGTGGCGCGTCAGTTTGGTTGTGTTGAGTGTCTTAATTAGCGGCCATGCCGATAAGATTTTGGACGTTCACTCCGATGCCTCGTGTATAGAGTGCCATGCCTTCTGCACGTTATGAACCATTGCAACAACTCTTTGAGGGCCCTTAGGTGGCATTTTGCAAGCTTAATTTTATTTTCCAATGCCAGTCTTAATCCTCCCCAACCACCACCACCATCTCATCCCGATCAACCCTTATCATAGGACCTACATATTTTATTTATTGTTAATTAATAATGTACATGCATGCAATATTTGCCATATGACGCTAGGAAAACAACAATTAATCATAGTGCACGTGCATCAGTCAATCCCTTTAGTCATTTCTGTCCTATTTTGTAAGTTAAAAATATATGCTGGAACTTGAGCTTCCTATTTAAATGCTAACATACTTATCTTGCTGACAATTTTTAAAATGGCAAATGTTTGGAAAGTCAAACTTTTGTGTTTCTAAATGCTTGTAGTTGCTAACTTTGGTAACACTGAATTTGTGTTTCACCACAAATACAACCACACTTTATTTTCGAATGAAAGTTCACTCGGATTAAGCAAGTTCGGCTGACAAAAATCAAGAAATACTGAATTTGTCGGGGATCTTGATATCCATTGCGGTAGTATAGATACGATCTTTTGTTTTATCATTTTTTAAATAGCTCACGTATTTTAATTCTATACGTTCCTATAAGGTGTGGGATTTGCTCATTTTTAAATGTTTTTGGGTAAACATTTAGAAAAATGCTTTCAAATTGGCAGTCGGACGCGTATATCTGTCGAGCAATTGTATTTTCCTACCAATTTGCACTTTCAAATAGATAATAAATCATCTTACGTGTACAAAATACCTCCAAGAGTATTTCAACAATACAACGGATAGTATATGTTGCTTTATGCATGCTATGGTGGTAAATTATTTTTTAAACATGTATATAGGTTAAAAACACATGAAAGCATACTTTAATACGTACAAAGTTCATTTAACAAATACAATATTGTCGCAACGAATCGTACACTATAAAACAGTGTAACGATAACGAACATGAAAACAAATACACGTTTAAACATGTATTTCTTTGTTTCCAGATAACGCATAAACGTACGATCTTAATTAGTTTGTTAATTTTAAATATAGTTTGGAAAAAAATGTTTTAAAAAATATGAGGCACGAGAAACTTGAAATTTTGATCATTTAAAAATAAATAGCAAGCATGCTATTATCAGTGGCATGGTCGTGCGTTTCTTAATATTTCCCTTTAAGAACATCACATATTTGAAATACCTTGCAGTAAGTTATGAATAGTACGGCAAAGAATATATTCGAGCAAAATATCCGACGAATAAATATTGGACTTTCTTTAAAAGTGTAAATATTCCTCTGTCTGAACTCAGTAGTACACGGTGTGTTCGTTTCGAACGCGTCAACGTCCGGATTCATTTTTATCGAGGTTATACGGGTTGATAATAGTCATTGAAAAAATGTCCCAAATGTATCCGTTCGTTCATATTTCCTGCCACTGTTTCGTTAGTAGTGCGTAATTTGCATTGAAGCAATTTTTTAAAGATGAATACAATGTATTTTTTTTTATAATTTTGATAGTTTATTCGCTAGTCTATAAAACCGTTGTAGTTAACAGTTCTTTTTTTGTTGGATCTTTTTTTACTTCATTTTTTAAGGGGGAGGAGGGAGGGGTTGTATAGAGAGTATAAATAAAAACATGATAAATTAATTGAAAAAGTAAGTCAAATTAACATTGAATATGATGTTTAATTCTGATAAATAGAAAAAAGTAAGCATCAGTTACGGGAATGAAATGATGCATTGTAAACAAAAGACACTATTTAAAATATAGAAAAGATAAGCAATTATTATCTACAAATTTGCATCAGCACGGAAAAGGATTCACCATATTGAACTAACGACACGCGAATTCACACAATCGAAAAAGTAATAAAACCATATCACATGTTCAATTGTAAAACAATTAATCGAACAATTTCACAATTTGAAGTAATTTTATGAGATTGGACATTGATACGTATCTATATACGCTGCGATGTTTCAACTGGCTACCTGACAGATTAGTTTTTGAATATTGAATGACACTTTCATTTTTCTTACAGCTTATAGACATTTTATACAATTGCTAATTGTCTCTTCGGCTACGTTGTTTCAATAAGATTCAATTAGTAACAAAGAAAAGAATGTATATCATTTGACCAAATCTGTCTTTCAAGCTGAGAAACGGAGAAGAAAGGGATTATGAAACTATCACATCTAACTAGGCTGCTGTTTTTTTCAAAGTTTGTGATAATCTCAAAAGACAAAAGCTTAAAACGTTTCATATGATGCAATAGAACGATAAAACGTGAGGTTTTCATTTCTGTTTTAATGTATGTATAGCAAACATTAATATCTAATCTAGCTATTTTATACCAAAAAATATGTTTAAACTCCTCTCGAAATGTGATAGAAAAAAAGATCTCCAATGAACCCCGATTCTGAATAAATCAATGCATCGAACAATTTATATGCTACTTTTTAATACTGAAATGGATAACAATACATTATATTAATATCTTGAATATTTTAACACACACACATTTTGATTCAAAATTATAAATCGTATAATATTTTTTATAGGCAGTGTCTATTGTGACGGCTCTAGGTAAGCGGAAGTCAAATTTTACAGTAAAAATGATTTGATTTACAGATATGCAATTCAAAGAACTGATTCTTACTTCAAAATCTAATTTAATTGAAATATTTTTGATTAATTTTGTTAGATTTTATCATGTGTTATCAAATTTATATGCAATGCGATTTTTAACTTCTATTTTATTTACAATATACTGTTAAAAATTCTGAGATTTTTATTTTTATGAAGACATGTAGCATTAGACAGTGACTGATTTTAGAAGTTATTTAGACATGAACTACATGTTTTTATACGATTTCATTGATACAAATCGATGCTCAATAATTTTATTTTTATTTCTTTTTTTACAATTTCCTTATTTCAAGCCAATCGTGCAAGACCCTCATGGGTAGTCAGGTCTTTAAAAAAAAAACTCGTCGTTATTTTCACTTTAACTAATAAATGATTTTAACGATTATATCTGGGACTATTATAATACAATGTACTGGTTTAACAGTCCCAGATTATATGTATATCAAATACTGTTACTGTTATCTTATAATATTTAACTATATGAGTAATTTATGTTGACAATATGAAAATAAGAATTGCCTATGAGATAATTCTCCACCAGAGATCAAATGACATAGAAGTTAACAACTATAGGTCACCATATAGTCTTCAAAAATGAGCAAAAACCATACCGCATAATTGATATAACTTAAAACCGATTTTGTTATTCAGCTTGTTGATATTAAATTAAATTCTAATATGCTGTTTTCTTTTTGTGATTCATGTTTACTGTCGAATAATGATATTAGACTTTCATTTTCACGGTATTAAACATTAAAACATAGCTTGTGTACTACCCTCAAAAAATTGTCGCAATGAAGATTTTATGAAATTACTTGATTTTTACCCGTTTTATCTTTGCATCATTCCATGTATTTGGTAAATAGCATAGCCTAATGTAAACAGTGCATAAACACACCCCAATCCCATAAACTGTCTTAAATGAAAGTTGTCTACCTAAAATAATGGACTGATAGGTAATAAAAATTGTTTTATGATCATAACTGAAATATTGATAAATCAAAAGTCCATTACTGACGACTGATGAAAAAACGGAGGTCAAAATTCCTTGACACTTCAATACCTTTATTTTTTTTTACTAAACTCAATGTTAAGGTTGTGCAGTCTTTAAAGCAGTAGGACAAACAAGGAAAATCAACCGAAATTGATCGTGATTGAAAATTTCTCTTCCTGTAGTCTGATATTAAATTTCATGTATTTTTCTATTAAAGTAATATATTACAGTCAGTTTAAATTGATCTGTGAAGTCGAATTATGCTCAGATAGTTTTTTTAAACTACAAAATGACCAAGGATTATTAATAAAGAAAAACAAAAGACTTCCTATAAACCACCAATTCACTCTCTCCAATTTAGAACGTATGTAAAAGTAGCCCACTCTGACACAAAATAGCGCTTTTTAGGTCATTGTTTGCTTAAACTAACCAACAAATGCAGAAATGAAACTTTTGATGAAAGAGGAATATATTTAGACCATTTTGAGCCGAAATTAACTTGTCTATTAGTTTGCATTAACAATTAAGGATTATTACGCATTACTTTTCAATGTACATCAGAATACATCCACGCTCAGGACGTTGGATGTGCCAATCTTCTATTACCATTATATGACTTTTTAGTGGACATCAGAATTAATCCACGCTCAGGACGTTGGATGTGCCAATCTTCTATGACCATTATATGACTTTTTAGTGGACATCAGAATTAATCCACGCTCAGGACGTTGGATGTGCCAATCTTCTATGACCATTATATGATTTTTTAGTGGACATCAGAATAAATACACGCTCTGGACGTTGGATGTGCCAATCTTCTATGAACATTATATGACTTTTCAATGTTCATCAGAATAAATACACGCTCAGGACGTTGGATGTGCCAATCTTCTATGGCCATTATATGACTTTTTAGTGGACATCAGAATTAATCCACGCTCAGGACGTTGGATGTGCCAATTTTTTTTGACCATTATATGACTTATTAGTGGACATCAGATTTAATCAACGCTCAGGACGATGGATGTGCCAATCTTCTATGACCATTATATGACTTTTTAGTTGACATCAGAATTAATCCACACTCAGGACGTTGGATGTGCCAATCTTCTATAACCATTATGTGACTTTTCAGTTGACATTAGAATTAATCCACGCTCAGGACGTTGGATGTGCTAATCTTCTATGACCATTATATGACTTTTCAATGTACATCAAAATAAATCCACGCTCAGGACGTTGGATGTGCCAATCTTCTATGACCATTATATGACTTTTTAGTGGACATCAGAATTAAACCACGCTCAGGACGTTGGATGTGCCAATCTTCTATGACCATTATATGAATTTTCAATGTACATCAGAATAAATCCACGCTCATGACGATGGATGTGCCAATCTTCTATGACCATAATATGACTTTTTAGTGGACATAAGAATTAATCCACGCTCAGGCCGTTGGATGTGCCAATCTTCTATGACCATTATATGACTTTTTAGTGGACATCAGAATAAATACACGCTCTAGACGTTAGATGTGCCAATCTTCTATGACCATTATATGACTTTTCAATGTTCATCAGAATAAATACACGCTCAGGACGTTGGATGTGCCAATCTTCTATGGCCATTATATGACTTTTTAGTGGACATCAGAATTAATCCACGCTCAGGACGTTGGATGTGCCACACTTCTTTGACCATTATATGACTTATTAGTGGACATCAGAATTAATCCACGCTCAGGACGTTGGATTTGCCAATCTTCTATGACCATTAGATGACTTTTTAGTGGACATTAGAATTAATCCACGCTCAGGACGTTGGATGTGCCAATCTTCTATGACCATTATATGACTTTTCAGTGGACATTAAAATTAATCCACGCTCAGGACGTTAGATGTGCCAATCTTCTATGACCACTATATGACTTTTCAATGTACATCAGAATAAGTCCACGCTCAGGACGTTGGATGTGCCAATCTTCTATGACCATTATATGACATGACATTTTAGTGGACATCAGAATTTATCCACGCTCAGGACATTGGATGTGAATAATTAAGTCTTCTATGAATAATTATATGACTTTTTTAGGACATCAGAAAAAATCCACGCTCAGGACGTTGGATATACATAACTTCTATGAGCATAATATGACTTTTCAGTCGTTAACAAAAAAAAAAATCATGCTCAGGACATTGGATGTGTATACCTTCTATGACCATAGTATAACTTACCAGTCGATAGCAGAATCTTTTTGTACATTAATTAGGCCGTTAGTTTTCTCGTTTGAATTGATTTACGTTTCGATTTCGGGGCCTTTTATAGCTGACTATGCGATATGGGCTTTTCTCATTGTTTAAGGCTGTACGGTGACCTATAGCTGTTAATTTCTATGTCATTTGGTCTCTTGTAGAGAGTTGTCTCGTTGGCAATCATACCACATCTTCTTTTTTATATTCACAGTATATGACTTTATAATCAATTTTTAAAGGACATCAGAATAAATCCACGCTCAGGACGTTGGATGTGCGCACCTTTTATGGCCATAACAAGACATTTCAGTGGATACCGGAAAAATCAAAACTCAGGATGTTGAATATGCATCCCTGCTATGAACATTCTATTACTTAAAATTATAACAAAAGAAAACAGTAGTCCTCTCAATAAATCCACGCTCAGGACGTTCGGATAGCATACATCTTGTGAACATTTATGGACTGTTTAGTGAAAATCAAAATAAATCCATGCTGAAGACGTTGGGTGCATACCTTCTATAAGCGGAATTGACCTTTCAGTCGAAATTAAAAAAACAAATAAAGCTCAGGAATGTTTCTAATACTTGTAGAAAAAAGTCTTAATTTTGACTACCCTGTATCATTAAATGATTGAATTTTTTGGCATAAAAAAATAGATCATCGCGCAGGTTGTTGTTTGTACATTGTTTATGGTATATGAGGACATACTATAAAATTGTTTAGATATTTTGGCCAAAGGACGTTTTCAAAATTTACATTTAAAAATTATATTGGAATTTATAATCTTTTTAGAAGAAGAAGATTTACAAAAGCTAGCTGGCATATTTATGCTGAAATCGCTGTCAAGTGTAAATACAGTATATATTTGTTTTCTTTCTTTGTAATCTTAAATATTACATAACATCTTTTTCTATTGCATTTTGGTTGCTGTCTTATGGAAACTTTATTTAGAGAGTTATTTAAAAAATGTTATAAAACCTCATGTTACTTCAAACATGTTAAAATCTCTTGTTATAAGCAGTCAACCTAAAACTTATCTAAAGCGAGATAACTATGACACATCTCAAATATATAATATAGACACAGTTATCTCTCCTTAGCGTCCTCTCCGTGGGCTTACGTGCTCAGCGATGACGTCCCCAGCAATGATTAGCTGTTGACCCCTTATCGATCATTATGCTGTTGACCACTGTTGAAATATATATTCAATAATATTGCATTCTGGGTAATATTTGTAATTACAGATTTTTTTGGCTGTTGATATTTAACGAGTGCGGCCCAACTCGGCCCGGAGATAACTCGGACCGACTAATAAGTCAACTCGGACCGTCTATAATGACAACTCAGACAAATCATTAAAAGAGGATTTGAACTATATAAATGATTATAAATCATTAAAAGTTAAATTTAACATCTATTTGTACTTGACAATATCATTTGCATGTTTCTGAATTTGCAAAATATAATAGAAAAATATTTTATAATGTGAATTCAAGTTTTAATTATCTTTACAAATATATCAGTCCTTAGGGATGCTGTTTACCACATATAGTAAGTATGCAACCAAAGACATGACAGTCAGTCACCTCCTGAAGAAGTGTGCCCGTATTTAAGGACCGTCAGTTTGAATACATTTTTTCAGTGTTCTGAGATTAAGTTTACATAGTAAAAACTTTAGTGCTTGGCTATATAAATGATTAATTCATAGCTTATGAGATGATTCGTACTGTTTAACTTTATAGTGCTTTTGAAATATGAACTTCATGAGATCACGTTTCTTTATTATACATGTCTTATGTTTCACTCACGTGTTATACTTAGTGCTCAAAGCATATGCATCTCATGTGAATGACATACTAGTTACTTATGTTTACTTGATTTGAAATTATTTTTTTGATTTAGTGTACGTCTTAGGTTTACTTAGTGCTTAAATTATGTGTTTCTTATTTAAATGACATACTTGCTACTTGACTTGAAATTATTTAATTTTATTCTTTGATGAAATAAAGATATGTATGTATTATATATTATAGTTATAGTTTTTTTTTTAAATTGAAGCCAGTATGTTTGGACTAATAACATCTATACTACTAAAATAACGAGGTCCAATTTGTTAGCCGGCATGACGTAAAAACGACGAACCAAAGTATTCAACTTTATATATAACTAATATAGGACAATGATGTCGTTTAAAAAAATACACTATTCCATGCCCTTTTGTTTACCACATAATTAATATTACCAATAATTAACAAGTTCCGGGTCGAATCCGATACCGATGACAATAGTATATGTCACATGTAGCTTCTTATCTGTTACCTTCTGTAATTCCTACCTCTATCATGGTAACATGGAATTCTTCCAGTAGTTGTTTTGTAACTATGTTACACTATAGTACACTATTTAACAAGTCTGTTTTCTTCCACCTCATTAACAAGTTAAAAAAAATAATTTAGTTTATAGTAAGTTTATTGTAGTAAGAAAACCAGAATGGGTTCAAACAGAAAGATTATGAAAGCAGATAAAACTGTGCATCTTACAATCAGCATGACTTTATTAGATGACAATACGAATACTTAAAATCCAGGCAAAAAATAAGGCATAGGTACTTTGATTCAGTCACGGATCCGTGACATGTCGCTTGTGTGTTCTAGTATTTCTTTAAAATAACGATGATATAATATATATCAAACAAACAAACAAACAAAAGAAACTACCAAAACATTATAACGTTATCTACTCATACAGCTTTCAAAGAACAAAATACAATATCTTTATGCCCCCACCGTAGCAGATAGGGCATTAAGTATTACCCTTATCCGTCCCGTCAGTACGTCCCCAAAATTGGTTCCCGTTCTCAAACTTTAGTTTGCCTAAACCAAATGTTATAATACTTATACACAATGCTTATTACCACAAAACACAGATCAAGTTCGAAATTGTGTGTTGTCACTTTGCCGTTCATGAGTTAATGCCCTTTATAAACGGAAAAATGGATGAAATTTTCGTTTCCGTTCTCTAACTTTAGTTTGCCTCAACCAGATGTTATGAAACTTAGACACAATGCTTATTACCACAAAACGGTCTCAACTGTATGTGGTAGTTGACTCATGCATATTTACAAGCGGGGGCATCTTTGGCCTATAGACAGATTCTCTTTTTATTTTTATTATGTTTTGCAAATTCAGAAACATGCAAATGATATTGTCATGTAAAACATAACATTTAATGATGTATGATCATTTATAGTCTATTCAATTCCTCTTTTAATACTTTGTTTGAGTTGTCATTATAGACAGTCCGAGTTGACTTTATAGACGGTCCGAGTTGACTTATTAGTCGGTCCGAGTTATCTCCGGACCGAGTTGTGCCGCACTCGTTAAATTGCAACAGCCAATGAAATCCGTAATTACAAATATTACCTAGAATGCAATATTATTGAATATATATTTTTTACCACATCTATATATAAAATATTGCACATAATATTTTTATTTTTTGAATATATATATAAAAATATTGCATGTATATTTAAAAGTTTTGAACATAATTTTGTATTTTTTTGAATATAATTATATAGAAAAATATTGCATATATATTTTAAGTATTGAGCATAAATAGAAAAATATTGCATATATATTTGTAAGTTTTGAACATATTTCTTTTTTTTGAATCAATATTTTTTTAATATTGAAACGTTTGACATGCCATAAGAAACTACGACGGTAAATTCATCTCACTCTCTACAGAAGAAAACAAAATTCAGCAAATTACCGATACATTTCAAGAAATAGTAGAACTTTTGAAACCATATCCTGCCTGTAAAATTACTTTCTTAGAAATTCCTCCATATTCAATAGTTGATTTCAACGCATATAAAAAGCACGATAACCCGTCAACCTTCAAACACCAAGAGAAACAACTAATAAAAAAAGCAGAAGAGCTAAACAGCAGCATTCGTTACATAGCTCCCTGACGCAGCATCCGCACCCCAATTCAACCAGCAGAGCCTTCCAACGGTGGGAATATCCACGACGTGTTGGCTCTACTGGCCTCTTGCCACCAATATACCAACTAATTCCATAACTTGAAAACTTGGGTCTAATCTGCCTGCTTTACATAATCAACTTATTATACTCGCCTTGAGCATATAATCTTCGCCTAATCAACATATACTCGCCTAGATATATACAACATCTGCTTAACCGACTCATACTTGCTTGTATCATATTACCATTGCTCCAATCATTACCAGCTCAATACATTTATCTTCATCATATAATCATTGCTTAATCAACTACCATCGCCACCACTTTTTGATCGACTGATTAACCAACTAATTTATCAAATTTGACAACAGTTACTGCCCTTGCACTACAGAATCTTCCAACGGTGGGAATATCCACGACGTGTTGGTTCGCTTGGACTACAAGAGAAACATTTTCTTGCACACCACCTTCACCTCTGTAGTTGGATCATACTGACTGTCCAATATGGCTGCATCAAATGTCCCATCAAGACGAATCACTCGTATGAACTCTGGCAACAACCTACAAATCAAAAATCCGATATACAAAGTATATATACTAGACAAAAATAAAGCCATTCACAGGAAAAATGATGCCTGCTCAAAATTGCACATTGAATCCACTATGAAGCCTGGCAACAATTTGGTATTAGAATTCAGCACAGCAGCATATGAGTTTGCCAGACTTAGTCTAAGTAAAATAATAGACAATTCCACACAATATTTTGGCTTAATTAGACACAGTGAGGAAAACAACATACCACCCGATCTAGGCATAAACAAAAAACGGCAAAATCAGCAAATCTAAAACAACCTTTTAAAGAGAATGCTGAAGAACATCTAAGATTAACAACAATTAATATGGAAGGGAAGGGAAATGCATTATTTATAAACTCATTGGAATCATCATCTAACATTATTTGTATCCAAGAACACTGGCTAAATGAATTTCAAAAACAAACATTATGTAATGTTATACCTAATATGGACATGTTCATAAGATGCAGCGATACAATGGAGGAAATCTCAAATTTTAATCGGCCAACAGGGAAAGGTGGTGTTGCAATAGCTTTGAAAAGATTCTTAACTCCATCCATCAATGAAATTCCATCTGGAAACAACAGGATAATTACAATTGAGCTGAAATCACCAATGAAGATTTGCATCATCTGTGTATATATGCCTACAAATAACTCTGGGGATTCATATCTAGAATACACAGAATGTCTTGATATTATTAGCTCACTTCTATCAATGTACTCAGTATCTCATAAAATCGTTATAGTTAGAGACTGCATTGGCACTTTGAAGCCCCCCAGAAACTATAACAAAAACGATTTACTTCTGCAAGCCTTCGTACAGGAAATGAATCTTCAATATCATCGATCTGAGGAATTAACCTTTTTTCATCACTCTGGAATGTCAGCCTCTCAAATTGACTATATTTGGCACAATGCCACAATTACCTTTCTTTCGGACTATAAGATACATGACCAATGTCACTCCAATACTTCAAGTCATGTTCCTGTGAGCGCAAAGATGAATGTTAAATCAAAACCAATGAATAAAGCAATCAAATCCGGCTATGTCAGTCAATTAAAACTCCAGTGGAAAGATCTAGATAGTGAGACATATTATAACCATATCAGTAATGAACTCTCTCGGCACAATATTGAAAGTCATTCAATAGAAGAAAGCATTCACTTCTTCTGCAACTGTCTTTAAAAAGCTGCTACAGTTGCTGTTCCATCAAAGATTATCAAATTAAAAGGTCCACAATTCAAGGCATCTCCAACCACTCTTACGCTGCTCAAAATAAGTAAAGAAAAATATCAACTCTGGAAATCTCATGGCAAGAAAAATGATCATCTCAAAACAGACAAAGTACTGGCTCAACGAAATCTTCGCAAACAACTCCGAAAGGAGCAGTATTTGGATAGAGCTCAATTCTATGATGAATTAGTGGATAATCCAAGCAATGATATGTTTCATAAGCTCATTCGACGAAACAGAGGCTCCAAAAATAAAGATTCAATCTGTATAATAGAAAATGGAGAGCACCACTACTCTGCAACTGACGAAACAAACAGCTTCTCTAGATACTTCGAGGATCTGGCTGTTCCCAAAGACAATGGATATGATCCTGAATTCTTAGATCTATGCAATATCCGTCATAACTTCTTCGAAGAACTTTGCAAACAAAGCAGCAATGGACCACAATTTAGTTTTCAAAATATCTGTGATGCAATCCAACATTTACATTCTGGCAAGGCGACAGATGAATAAGTTCTTGCTGCTGAACATTTTTAAAAATTCTCTTACAACGGTAACTCAATTTCTTGCAAACTGTTTTAATAACATATTCAACAATCATCATTTACCTGATAAATCTGGTATCGTAACACCTGTACTCAAAAAAGGGAAAAATCCAATGCTAACTACAGAGGAATTGCTGTAACACCTGTCATCTCAAAACTCTTCGAATGTACCATTCTTCCTCGTCTAACAGTGAATTTTAATCAGTCAACACTCCAATTCGAGTTAACAAAAGGCTTGTCGATGCTTATGGCCAGTCTCATTATCACTGAAGCTAGAGAAGAAGCAAAACAATGGAGCCTTTATTTCTAATTACTGTGGACAGTCAGAAGGCCTTCGACGTGGTAGATCACACATCATATTACTAGATGCTTTACATGACCATACTCAGAATCATCCTCTTTGGTTAATAGTGAAAAATCTTAAATCAGGGCTAGTTGCAAGAGTCAAATGGAAGAGAAACATCAGTGATAGCTTCAATATTCATCAGGGAGTACGACAAGGAGGCATTCTTTCACCTTTTCTGTATAAAGTCTATGTGAACAATCTGCTTGAGGATCTTAAATTGCACAGCCTTGGTCTTAAAATCGGCACAAATTATGTTGGCCGCCGAACTTGTACGGACGACATAGCGTTCTTAAGCAACTGCAGGAATTACAATGCATGATCTCTGTTGCAACTCATCATGCCAGACAGTCTAGAGTTTCAATAAATCCTACCAAAACCAAAGCTGTCATCCTCAAAAAACCGAAAACATAAACATGTCCGACTTAAATTGGACACTATGCAATACCCCTGTTTATCCATCAGAAGACACAACACATCTTGGCTTGATAAGAGCAGAATTAAAAGAAAATAATCTTAATATTGATGCTCGCATCAGCATTGCGAGAAGAACTCTATACTCTCTGATGAATACTGGTCTACATGGTACAAATGGACCAAACCCGCAGACATACTACAAGATACACCAGAGCTATGTTATTCCTCGTCTGTTATATGGAATGGAAATACTCCCTCTTAACCAGAGCCAACTTGATATTATGACCCGCTTCCACAAGAAAACATTGCATAATATTCAGTCTTTGCCTACACGAATAGCCACTGGATCGGTATTTATGCTATTGGGTGCTCTAACAATTGAGGCAGAAATACATAAAAGGCAACTTTCATTTCTGTACAGTGTTATTTCTTGTAACAATTCGACAATTCAAGGCTTAGTAGACAGAAAAATCATCATGAATATTGATAACCATCTCAACTTCTTCTGTAACGTCACAGGTGTGCTAGCTTTACACGATATGCCAAGTATCACTACACTTAGTCAAAATTTACCGTCAATATTAAAATGGAAAGCAACAGTAAAATTAGCAATTCAGGACTCCTGGACAAAAATCTTCATTAAAGAAATAGAAACAAAATCTTCGTTAACACATTTGGACAAAACCTTATTAAGAATTGGATCTACACATCCTGTCTGGACCAGCCTAACTTCAGCCGTCTCGGATGTTAAAAATGGAGCGATAAAGTTCGGCTAGTAACTGGGACTTTTTAACTAGAAGCTCACAGATCAAAATTTAGTGGTGGCAGAGAGTCAGTCTTATGTAATTATGTGGAACGTCGGATGAAGATCTAACCAATTTCCTGTTGTTGTGTCCGGCCTTACACCAGCAGAGAAAAGAAACATTCAGTAAACTTAAGTCTTAGGTAATATCAGTAATTGGCTCGGGATATTGGTCTTAAGAGATTAAGGGACATTTGGATGTGATAAGACTTATTATCAACAGCTCTTTTCTGCTGCCATTGCTTAGAAATAGGACCGAACTGGACAAAATACAAAGATTAGCTACGGACATGTGCTATAGACTCCATACCCAGCGTGTATGGAAATTACAAGGAAAATAATAACTGTCTCGCTAAATATATAAATCGTACAATCCGTGTAATAAGGAAAGATATGAGATTAACGTTAGTAGTTGTCGTTTGTTGATGTGGTTCATAAGTGTTTCTCGTTTCTCGTTTTTTGTATAGATTAGACCGTTGATTTTCCCGTTTGAATGGTTTTACACTAGTAATTTTTTAGGGCCCTTGATAGCTTGCTGTTTGGTGTGAGCCAAGGCTCCGTGTTGAAGACCGTACTTTGACCTATAATGGTTTACTTTATAAATTTTGACTTGGATGGAGAGTTGTCTCATTGGTACTCATACCACATCTTATATAGGGCGCAAACTTAATTTTTTTTTGAGGTAAAATTATCGAAATATTCTTTATATATTAAGCAGAAGACAACCCATGCTTTGCAAATTTCAGTGAGTCGCACGCACGCCACGCCCCTGCCCCGAGCCTTATGCAGGATATTTTGGTAATTTTGAATATTTTCATCACAGTAAATAATTATTTCCGCGGACTACTTGAGGTATACCCGAGCCTCGTGCAGGATGTCTTGGTAGTTTTAAATATTTTCATAACAGTAAATAATTATTTCCGTGGACTACTTGAGGTATGCCCGAGCTTTGTGCAGGATATCTTGGTAGTTTTAAATATTTTCATAACAGTAAATAATTGTTTCCGCGGACTACTTGAGGTATGCCCGAGCCTTGTGTTTATCGTTTGTTAATATGTTTGATATTCGTTTACACGCATTACCTTTCAGCTATTCTTATAGGCAGGATAATTTCTATCCAATAATTTTGCTTTCTTATGCTTTCAAACATGGACGTAGTGTTTTTTATTGTGATCTTTACATTTAAAGTTTACTTTTTAAAATTTTTTTACAAGTACATTTTTAATGATTTATTTGCATGTTTAATCCTACTTATTTTTCTTATTTCAGGGTGGGGTACATTGCTAGCTAGGTCTTCGTTCTGTACCCTTGGATGACTATAAATGTCATGCAGAATGCTAGCAAAACAGTCTGAATTATTCTACAGAATCAGTATTAGATTATACACAAATTTGAGATTTTAATTAAACGCTACTTTGACACGTCTTTCGGATATGCTCTGTATCTTCTTCCTTTATTAGGAGCAAATGTTGTCTCCCAAGACATTATTTCATGATTATATATCATAATATTTTCAAAATTCGTCCACATCTATGAAAAAATGTAGCCACCAGTTTCTATAATTTTTACAACGAATTAACGTTGTGTCCACTTGTGTCCGCCTGTATTCCCCTGTTTCTTTAATTTGTATATAGGAATTGCAGTGTCCAGCTGTACTAGGTCGTCTGTAGCCACCAGTTTCTATATTTTTGATACAGATATAAAGTTGTGGTCACTTGTGTCTGCCTGTATCCCTTATTTCTTTAATTCTTACTAGAACACACCCGCGAAATCGCGGGTATTTAGAGCTTGGTTGAAAGTATGTAAACTGTTGTAGGATGAATTTTTGTAAAATATTTTATGCCTGTAGAATTTCAGAAAAGGTATCAAACTGAGTCATAGGCACTTGGAGCCGACAGGACAATTATTCTAAGCGCTCTCCCATTTTTTCAAAGTCCGTTATTTTTTTAGGCTCTCTGTTAAATTCCATGATTTTTGCGTTTCTGTATACTATGAACATACATATAATATAAATAAATTGTGTTTGCTATTAACTATCATTTCCAAGTTTCTTCTCAACGGCGGTCACTGCTATATTATATAGAGAGTCTCTATATATTTTAGGATTATAAATATAGTATAAATGCAGAATAACGCGAAAATAATTGTCCTGTCCCCGCGTAATTATGAAAATTATGTTTAAAGGGGGGTATCTGCACGGAAGAACGCGAAATAAAATTGCCATTTCACGATGAGTGAACAATTGAAAATTTCTTGCACATTGATCTTTTTATCGATTTCAAGAAACACGATGAATAACGAACCTTTTTCACGGCTGGACGTGAAATAAAAAGTGACAAAACACGTTGCACGAAAATAACCCTTTACCCCCTCTTTTAAAGTTTAAAATCGGAAGTCTTGGGTATGACTTAAAAGTCGGTCTGATGACGGAAACAATATCCGAACGCCTTTTTCTTCGTTTTTCTCCCAACATAACCAAAACTGAATAATCATAAGAATGGATGACAAATGCGACTATGCTTGGTACCTATAGGACACAGAGGCATGATGATTAATTTATTGGGGAAGGAAGAGAAGCGACACACAAAATGAGGTCTTCTCGTTTAATAGTATAGATATGGAAATAGCACGGGGTCCCCTGTTTCTTTAATTTTTATACAAATTTAACGTTGTGTCCATATAAGTACTAATTTGTTTACACAATACATCGATTAGGTTAATGCGTGTCCGTGTATTCCTGGACACAAAATGCATGCCAACTATATTTTGTACCGAAAATAGGACATTATAGATAGATTTATACTTTGTCTCGTTAAATTTTGCCTCGTTAAAGGAGATTATCCAAAATCACATTTTGGATGGAGTGAATTTTGTTTTCAAAACTGTCTTTAATTTGGTCATATAAAGCTTCTGTCCAACTTCCATTAAATTCAAAGAAGGTTCGACAAAGATTGATGTTTAGCTTTCCCCGATTCAATTCTCAATTTTATTTGACAAAAAAAAAACCCAAATATGATACCATTTGATTAAAAAAGTATATTTCGTCACGTTTATCTCCAATTACAAGTCATTGAAGAAAGAATTAAAAGATTCCTGTGCTTTTAACTTCTTTAAATTTATTTATTAAAAAGTAAAATAACAAAAATACCGAACTCCAAGGAAAATTCAAAAGGCAAAGTCCCTTATCAAACGGCAAAATCAACAGCTCAAACACATCAAACAAATGGAAAACAACTGTCATATCCTTAAGCTATTTTTCTTTCTAAATTCATGTGAATGCCCTTGCGTTTTGACGTAAACGTAAGTTGCTACGAGCCTTGTAACGATACGGTAAATTAAATCTGCAAAGTGTTGCAAAACAAAAACTAATCCTTCACTTTAATTATAGCATTTGTTTAACCTCCCTCCCTTTCATAAGACAAACTTGAAAAGATTTTTTTTTATTTTACTGATAAATGGTTTTTTTTACAGTTAAAATTTTGATACAGTCTAAGATTAAAGTTTTTCAGACATCAATCACTTTTTAAACCTTTATGAAATTTTACGGAAGTTGGACACAATCTTTTTGATGTCCAAAAGTCAGTATCCAGAGCATAATTAAAATACATTTTCTATTTTATCGTATTTTGCTGATGAAAGGACTTTGCTGTTTTATAGGTGATAAGAAGATACAGTCTGAGGTTAAAGTTTGTTACACATAAATTATCAAACTTTCATCGAATTTATGAAAACTTGGCTGAAGCTTTTTTATGATTAAGAGATAATGTCTGAAAGAAAATTTTGAAAGTATTTTTTTTATTATTTTTCCGTATTTTAATGACTTATTGCAATTAACAGACGGTCTGGGGTTATTTGTTTATTTTACATAATAAGTTTATAAACCTTCTTAGATTGTTATGAAACTTGGAAATAAACTACCTTTCAAGATAAAAAAAAGCATCTAAAGAAATAGATTTATTTGTTCCTAAATCTGTTTTTGACTAATAAATGGATTCACTTTTTACAGTCAATTTTACACTTTTACATAGATAGCAGCAATCCCAGGACAGACAGAGGGTTCCACGAAACTCTTTTGAATTGTTATATTACACCTGACAATCTATGAAAATTAATTATTTCATGTGTTCATAACGAAATTTTAGCCTAAGAATGGGAGAAATTTAGATGAGGTCGACATAATAAATAGAACATCATTGAAATGAAGACTTGCTTTTTTACTATCTCTTAAGTTTTGGATTTTTTGTCGATTGATTGTTTTACCCCACATCTCCCTTTAAACATATTTCACTGTAACCGGTTGAACATTTTTCTCTAAGACCAACGATCATTGGATTGCAAATCAACACGATAGATAAACATAAAATGAAATAATTCAGTCTCTAAATTATGTTGCTATTGATGCATTTTAATGACAGAAATAGTATCTCTTTATCGAAAACGAGTGAGATTTGGGGGCTTCGCGCCTTCGAACCCACTACCAGTAGATCCTCTGCGCTGGACCCGCAGGTGTCCCTCAGCCCAATCGACGAGGTTCGGGCGTACACTTAAAAATGGCCTTTCAACGTCACTGGTTACCTATTGAACAAGACCAATACAGTGTCTGGAACTGCGTCGCTGAATGCAATTGATTAAAATAACATGTATACTGAAGTATAACCAATAAATCCATATAATAATTGAATATAAGAAACTTTGATGACAATCTAATAAAAATATAGATCTCTGATTTCATTATCCTTATGTATACGAGCACGCGAGTTAAGATAGATCTGAATTTCATTCATATGCTTTGATAAAATTTGTACAGCGAATGCGGAGCACCTGAGATCACCCCTAGTTTTTGGTGGGGTTCGTGTTGCTTAGTCTTTGGTTTTCTATGTTGTGTCATCTGTACTATTATGTGTCTGTTTGTCTTTTTATTTTTTATAAGTTTTCGATCTATAAGTTTGACTGTCCCTCTGGTATCTTTCGTCCCTCTTTTGTATAATTTCAATCTACTAGTATTTGCAAGCAGGAATTGTTAAGCTGCAGTCAGACCAAACCCAAATAAAAAAAATTCCCTTCCATGAAGGTCAACAATGAGTGTTGTCAAATTTCAAACTGATAAACATGAAGTGGTTGTACGGCAGATGTAAAAACTGTTTACACACTACAAATCAACTTATCAAGCTGGTGTCCAAATATAGATATTTGCCCTTTCATATAGAAATTTTCCCTTTCATATAGAAACTAAGAGAACATTCGCGAAAGTTTTCTGTTCAACGGGTCTTTCGAACGGACGGACTGGCAGATGGACGGGCGATGCAGGTTAAAAGCAAGGTTTAACTTTATCAAAATCTTCTACGGATATTTTATACAATGGTTAGTAAGTGTTACATATACTTTTAACATAATTATCTTACCATTATATACAAAGAAGCTGACTAATCTGGCTAAAAATAGGATTAGTACCATCATATAGAAAAAGCTGACTAATCTGGCTGAAAATAAGATTAGTACCATCATATAGAAAGAGCTGACTGATCTGGCTGAAAGTAAAATTAGTACCATCATATAGAAAGAGCTGGCTGATCTGGCTGAAAGTAAGATTAGTACCATCATATAGAAAAAAGCTGACTGATCTGGCTGAAATGAGGTTAGTACCATCATATAGAAAAATCGACTGATCTGGCTGAAAATGAGATAAGTAACGTTATATAGAAAGGACTGACTGATCTGGCTGAAAGTAAGATAAGTACCATCATATAGAAAGGGCTGACTGATCTGGCTGAAAGTAAGATTAGTACCATTATATAGAAAGGGCTGACTGATCTGGCTGAAAGTAAGATAAGTACCATTATATAGAAAGAGCTGACTGATCTGGCTGAAAGTAAGATTAGTACCATTATATAGAAAGGGCTGACTGATCTGGCTGAAAGTAAGATTAGTACCATTATATAGAAAGAACTGACTGATCTGGCTGAAAGTAAGATACGTACCATTATATAGAAAGGGCTGACTGATCTGGCTGAAAGTAAGATTAGTACCATTATATAGAAAGAACTGACCGATCTGACCGAAAGTAAGATTAGTACCATTATATAGAAAGAACTGACTGATCTGGCTGAAAGTAAGATTAGTACCATTATATAGAAAGAACTGACTGATCTGGCGAGAGTTTTTGATTTTCTCATGCATGATTATTGAAAGTCTAATAAAAAATTAAACATTTAATATTAAGGGAATATTACTTCTCAAATTATAAATTAAAAAACGAAAGTTTTAAAGTTTAAAGGAATTTAATATGGACGACCAAACTCACGCGAGATTCGATTTGCTTTTGAAGTTAGTCTAGAGATCTTAGACAAAACTCACGCGACATTCGATTTGCTTTTGAAGCTAGTCTTGATGTCTTAGACCATACTCACGCGATATTCGATTTGCTTTTGGAGCTAGTCTAAAGGTCTCAGATCAGACTGATTGGGGTCTTTCATTTTCAATACAATTTTCTTTCTATTGTATAACTTTCTATCGATTATTTTTGCTTTACTTTAATGCATTTCAATATACGTTTGATTTCCATTTCAATAAAATGACGGGTGCACCAAGATGTACATATTGATATATACCTTTGTTGAAAGTATGGATAAAAGGTTTACAATCAAAGTGACAATAACCACAGGCAATAAACAATCAGTTGTCATGTTTTTTGTACACTATTTGTTCTTTTTCAGATTTATCATAAATCTGTTAGACATGACACATGCAAGAAAGTAAAAATATCAAATGACCTTTAATTTCCTTTAAAACTGAGTGAGTAATTTTTAAGCATGTTAACTGCACTTTCGATTACAATTACCTTGTACCTACACAATATATTTGTCATCTTCACAACTTTTATAATATGATGGCTAGTTCATGTACTTGTCAGGTAAGGTAAAGAAATATGGAGAGTCGATGAGAATTTTACCATTCACTGTTGTATTTTCTGTTTGTTTTCATATTTACCAAATATTGACTCTTTTTTATGCGAATTCGCTGCATACTATAACTTGTAAGGAGCTAGCCTATCTGGGTCGAAAAAAAACTATAAAGCACCTAGGTCGGAACTGGGGCGTTAAATGCTAAGCCTGTCTTATCCAACATACACCCCCACATGCCCCAGTGGCAGTTTCACAACTTCATCCTGTTCGACTACTGTTGTTCAGGTCTGCTTGTTTGATGTATTTTCCAATTCTTACTCGTCCAGAAATGCCTGAAATAACTTATCCTGAACGCGAAGCAAAGCAAACATCTTGCTATTTCTCATGCAATGATTCATTTTCGTCTGACATCCTCCTGTTTTGAGTTTTTCTTTCTGCTGAGTTGGCTTTTTTCTGTGACAATGATTGACTCATATGGCAAGCCGTTCTCGTCAAAACTATGTTTAAACCATTTTTTTCGAAAAAATTACACACTGAGATTTAAGAACCTAAAATAACACACTTAGAAATCGAAATTACACACTGAGATTTTAAAAATACACACTGAGATTTAAAAAAAAAATGAAAAAAACACGTACTGAGAATTTGAAATTACACCCTGAGATTTTAAAAAGACACACTGAAATGAAATAAATTGAAAAACACACACTGAGAATTGTTAATTACACAATGAGATTTCAAAAAAAACACACTGAGATTAATATGGAAATTACTAATGAATATTCATGAGATGAATAATTCAACAGATTGATATCTTGGTCTCCCGAACTCTTGTCATTATAATGATATGCGGTTCCTACAACCAACATTCGTAATAAATTTCAAGACTTAACAACTTTTTTTGCTAACCCATATTCATAAGTTTGTTGCCTATAATTCAGATTATTACTAACAGTATATCGGGATGTTTTGCTTAAAACTGTTTAAGCATGGTCCCTTTTCAAAAGTCTTTCAACTATTACCCTGATATCGCAAGGTAATCTTTTATATTTTTGTTACGTTTATATGCTATAATAGGCACTTTGGAAAAAAAATCACTGCATTGTTTGTATTTTTGCAGATTGTTTCAATGTTTTTCTTATTATTTTAATAAAAAATTTTTACCATTTGGTCATATTTTGAAATGATAGTAAGTGGGTATTTTCTTGTTATATTGGTCTTTAATAACGTAGTTTTTCTATACGTTGTATTTTTAATGTTTTTTATAAAAAAATTAGCGCCAAATTGAAGGACTAATGAGTTCTGTCCCCTAGTTGTTTAAAGCTTGTGTGTTTTCCGAGAGTGCAATGTCTGTATAGCCAGTCAAGGTCATTAAAAACTTTCATTTATATATATATATATTGTCCAGAATTCATACTTTTCTAGAAGGTAATTATCAGTAGTCAATACAGCCATGCTGGTTATTATTACTGTTCTGGACCATTTTCTACTCTTAAATGTTTTGGCATTATTTCGGGTTTAAAAGTTAGGACATGGTTATAAAAATGATTTTAAATGATATAGTTTTAAAACCCCTACTTACAATAAGACATTTCCCAACTTTATTTACCTTTTGTATTGTTGTTAAACTTAATGCCATATTAGTACCAAAAAATATGATCATTTATGTATTATTTCTTTAAGACTTCCTTTCCCAGAATGCTGGCTTATTCTGGTCCAAATTAATATCCGGTCGAGTATTAGCTTTGTCCTCCCAGAGAATTGTCTTTTATGTCGGTTGTTGTAGACACTTGTCCCCTAGTGTGACAAGGTGTTTAGGGTAGAACTTGTCTTCGTAGTTTATATACAGTACATAGAACCTGGGTTAGTTTGGTTATTTCGTGGCTGCGCTAACATTAAGTAAAAAGGTATCCAGAAAACGTTACTTTTACTTGAATATTAGATCAGTCTGTTCACATTTTGGTTAATAGATTCAGATTAAGTATACTAATTAGATATGTGCGCATAAAAATTCTCAGTGTGTAATTTCAAATTCTCAGTGTCAGTTTATTTCATCTGAGTGTGTATTTTTTAAATCTTATTGTGTAATTTTCAATTCTCAGTGTGTGTTTTTCAGTTTTTTTTGTCACAGTGCGTTTTTATGAAGTTTCAGTGTGTAATCTTTTATTCTTTGTGTGTGTTTTTAGGGTTTTTAATCTCAGTGTGTTTTTTTTTAATTCTCAGTGTGTAAATTTTTCGAAAAATGGTTTAAATATATTTGACGAGAACGGCTTGCCATAGACTCACTTCAATAAGATATTTGAATAATATTTTTATCTGTACTAACATTGATTCTGTTATTAATAAATTACAACATAAATAAATATTTATTGCAATACAGTTATGAAAACGTAAGGTCCCACATCCTGTCGATACTTTTATCTTGACATTGCACAAGGTCATGTTTTCTCAGAATGTTAATTACGTCTTTTAAAAAGTTTACACTTAATCCACAATGTTCCGATTGATATCTTATTCTGAGAAACATGATTTATTTATTAGCTGTAATTAACTTTTAAAAAGTTTTCAGCAACTGCATTTACTCTTAGATCGGTACGTCGTTTCTTCAGTCTATTCGTTAATAGATTTTAGTGTTTCGTGTTTGTCTGCTAAGTCGAGCCCCTTTGAACTGAATTTATAGTTTGTTCTTATGTCGTGTTATTGCACCACTATCCCATGTTAGCCGAGGGAGAGTTTAGCAATCACAAACATGTGTACCCCGCCACATTCTATATATACCTTTATCAAGTCATTAGCCTGTAATTCAGTTGTTATCGTTCGTTGGTGTCTACCATATATGTTTTTTTCGGTAATTGTTTTGTCATATATAAGGCCGTTGGTTTACTCATATGAATTGTTTCATATTTTTGCATGTCAAAGCCTTTTAAAGCTGATTATACGATATGATACAGTATGGGATTTGCTCATTGTTCAAGGCTGTACGTTGACCTATAACTGTTTACATCAACATCATTTGAACTCTGGTGGATAGTTGTATCACTATTTTATTTGCTTTTTATTCATTGATGTTACTTGTTTATGTCAAAGTATTTTCAACCTTTTTTTTAAAACTAAAAGTTGTTACGTAGATTAATTTTGCAGTCGTTAGTTCCCATGCTCATATATCAATAATTAAAACGTTAAGCAGCCCTACATCCGACAAGTTCACAGAAAAAAAGTCATATACTATAAGGCCGTATTACATACCTTATTTACTTACAGAAAACTCTAAATAAATAGATCGAAGATGTGCAATGCGCAAGAAATAAATTGTAGAAAAAATGAAAAAAAGGGAATGTCCAAAATCTTGTCAGAGTTTTGGTTTAGCCTGTTTGACCATACTTCTTAAAACGACATTTTATGTTGAACGAAAAGATATATTGATCATTTCACCCCGTGTTTTGGTTTTATTTCAGAATGGCAGCCATAAAACAGATATGTATAATAACAGGTTTATTACTGCTCTTCTGTATTATTAACATGATCATTACTAGTCCTAGATCAATACCTGATGACACAAAATTTGAAACGGTAAATTTATCTGATACAACGGCGATAATAAAAGATTCAAAATATAACGCTCAACAAAACTTAAACGTGAAAACCACAAAAAGACGTAATATTTGTGTTTGGAGCCACGACCTTTTAGGAGTTTGGCATCCAAGAGTGGATGTTTGTAAAAGCTTTTACAAAGACACAGTGACTACATTAGAGACACCATTTGGCAATCGTCCAATGCACGTGCACCACAGAAGGATATATGGGTTTCTAGAAGAATTAAAAAACACCAGAAGTTTTGATAAAGACAAAATTATAACTATCTCAAAGTTTATGGAATCAGACCCAACTTCAAACTTCATAGATATTGGCGCAAATTTGGGAACATAGGCGCTATCAATTGCTAAACTTGGACGAAAGGTTATCACGATTGATGCTTTAAATCTAAATGTTCAAAAATTATGTGCGTCTGTGAAACAGTCACATTTCGAAGATGTTTACCTGATCATGAATGCAGTTTTGTCAAGACTCGAAACAGTAAGTCTAGGAGCAGACGATAAAAACTTTCATTGACCAAATGCAGACTATATAAAATCATTGAAAGGCAAAACTGTTTCTGGAAGACATTATAGTAATATTTCTACAATAATATTAGATGACCTCTTGACACTTCCGTATATCGATTTATTTCCAAGAGTTTTCATTAAAATGGACATTGAGGGATTTGAACATAAGGCTCTAGAAAGAGCATATCAGTTTTTTGATAAAATATTTGTGCAAGGCATACAAATAGAGTGGATCTTTCATCGAAACAAATCATCGGGACAAATTATTGTTATTTTTTATAGAACAACACTCATTTCTTCCTTATAATCCAAAAGACTTGCGACAACTTCGGAAGTCCAGTATGGGAAACTGGCCTACACAAGATGTTATTTGGCTACATAAATAACGCTTGAAAATAAAAACAAACTGTTCATCTTGTCTCAAGAATTATGCTTAATCAAATACAACATGGTTTAAAAATTCTTGAAATTCAATTACTAAAACTTTTGCAACATAATAAGATTGTTCGACTTCTCCACACATTATACTTTATTCGTAATTCGACAAGGACCTTAAACATGATATACACATGTACCGTTTCTGGTGTAAAATGATATTATACCTTGTTATTAAACAGACTGATTTCAATATCATTAGCAAGACCATAGCAGACATTAACACAAAATTCGTAGCAGACACAAATTACCACATCTTCTTATTTATACATACACAAATGTAAAACTTGTGACTTTTCAATTAGGATACATTTTTGCTTTTCATCCAGGTTCTTATTTTAAATCGAGAAAATTACAGTACTTTGTTATGAAACACATTGACTTCGAAAACGTTATAAAACCGACATTATATACAAATTGTTGCCTTTTCAATTGATAGCAAGTTTGTTCAGTTGGAAACATGTGCTTTGGTACTGACATGATTTATAACATATCTTTTTAAATTTATAAAATCCGAAATTATCAAGAAACTTAGGATCCATCTCCCTCAAGGCAAAAAAACCTTAGATCAATTTGGTTATTCATTTTATGTTTCTTTTGGGTATATTGCTCCAAAAGTTTCAAAATATATGTACACCTCTCCCTGGATTTCAAATATTAACTGAGGCTTGAGCGTACTCGATGAAGGTATATCTAGAAATGCGCTTAGAATGGAGGGAATATACAAACAGTTATTTTCATTGGACAGATTGATAAAACGCACATGTACTGATTGTGAACCCTATTCGACAAAAATTCATACTCATAAATTACTTCATAAAGAGATGAATAAAAAGCTATTCTTGATTGTTTGATTTCATTTTCATGTACATTAAGTCGACGCTAGGGGCCGTCTTGACCTTGTTGTAGGGTATGAATGATTCGTTCATTGTTGAAGACCCTACATCAACTGTCAAGATGAAGAACAAGAATAAAAGCCCTGTTCATTGATAAATTTCTATGTTTTCTATGTATTGTGTGCGATTTTGTCCCATGTACATTTACTCCATATCCTTTCATTTTACATTGAGTATAAGCACGTTAAAACCCGGCTCAGTGTTTCTATCAAGTACAAAGCAGAGTTCATTTTAATCTCGCATCAACATGTTCCCGTCCTGAATATACATTTAACTAGACGTTATCCATCGTGCATGCATGCATCCATCAATTCATCAAGGTAAACTTTTCCCTAAGGTGTTGGAAAATTAGTTTCTTAATAATTTCTTAATTTATCAACGAATTCAGAGTTTTAGAAAATATGTAAAATAAAATCATGTCGGTACCAAGCACCGACTACCTTGCTGACGATACCATCGGGGGTTAACAGTCAACCAGCAGTGGTATCGACCCAGTGCTACTACATGAAAGTAACACTTTATGAATTTAATTGTTGTTTTTGGTAATACTGATTGCCGGAATAATTTAGTAATAATGGCAGAACTTTTATAGACTTTCGAAAAGGTATTCATAACTTCGATTGATTAAGAGCTTGACACATTATACTGTGGATTGTTGAATATCGTAGGCGTCATTAACGGTGCACTCGACATCTCCTTTATTCAGATCGTCCTTTTAGGACAAACATCAGTCGTTTAGTCATTTCAATAATAACAGAAGGGATCAAATGTTTATCCAAATATATAATAAAGCAATAAAAATCGGGTCTAAGTGTCGACGGAAGCATTACTTATGAAATCATTGATTACTTCGAATTCTACATAACGGAATGGTTTTTAAGACACAACAAGAGTTGTAAAACATTATGGAACAATGTAAAGTTTTCTGCAAAAACTGTCATTAGTGCCCTACAAAAATTCCATAATAAACGATTGCTACTAGTAACATAGATTATCATCGGGCATAATTTCAAAAGGTATGATCTTATATATGACTTAGAGGTAGCGGATGGTAATTAAAACAATATATAGATAAACAGAACAACATGAATAAACTGCAGATTTTTTTTCAACACCTACCTCTCATTGTATAGTGAAGAAGTATCATTATCCAAAATACCTTCAAAACTACTTATTTGTAGCGAGATCAAATCGACATCTATACCATATATATGAAAATCTCAAAGCAATATCAAGGTGACCTCTACCTGCTCTACCGTGTATATGAGGACAAATAAGCAAAATCGTGGTGATGTGTACAATTTATATGACAACTCTAAATTAAGCAAGACCAATGTGACCTCAATCTTATATGAGACCACAACAAAGCAGGATGATGATGACCGCTGCATATGACGTTTGGTATCGTTCAAAATAGGTTCATCTGAAACTACACGAATCGTAACAAGTCAGTCAAGTTTGTTGCTATATATAAATAAGAAGATGTGGTATGAGTGCCAATGATACAACTATCCATCCAAGTCACAATGTGTAAAAAGTAAACAATTATAGGTAATTATACGGCCTTCAACACGGAGCCTTGGCTCACACCGAACAGCAAGCTTTACCTTCTTTAGCAAGGGCATAATAAAATGATTGAAGTATTTATTATAGATTGACGACCGTAAATGCATTTACGGCTGTCAATGATAGATAACTTTTTACGAATTAACGTATCTTATGCACAAAAACCGTAAGCTTTGAGTGGATTTAATCAGTTAATGAGTAAGGCGTGGCTATATATGATTTGTTATAATAATGGGCCGTCAAAGGTTAAATGCTGACCAATAACAGTTTACTGTGCTTTTCATGAATTAGATATATCAATCAAATAGTGGCGTGATTTCTATCTATCGTTTTCAGAAAAGTAACACATGCAGCAGATGTCAGTCATGCAGCAGATGTTAGTAGGATTTTTATTTCAGATACATGTACATGTAAATGAATTATTGCCGTGGGATTTACATAGAAGTTTACAGACTCGAGAGCCATTTATGTGTTATCGAATATTTTCTTCTCCCTGAAAATTCTTGAGGGTGATAGTTGCATGAGAAGGAAGTAAGAGCATTGGTGTAAACTCCTCCTATTCTTTGCTATTACTATGAAAAGCGGACAACGACGGGATTTGATAGTGGTCTAAAAATCTATTCAGTTTATGCACTCCTCTAAAATTATTACTCACCCGATGAACAAAGGAAAAATTGCGGGTAACCGTTCATTTTACAATGACTTTTATGGTACACAGGTTTATCCCGAAAAGCGCCCCGGACCCACCAAATTCATGAAGTCGCAGTAATTATTTTCTTTTTTCCAGCACTGGGTGGATACAGTTTCTGTTCGACTGTTTCTCTCCGAGGGTATCATCATCCCAGTAGTCAGTACTCCGCCATTGGCATTATTTACAACATACATTTCTTAAAAATTCTCCCTTGATTAATTTAGATAAATTAAGTATCTTAGATGGTACCTTTGATAACTATTTACACCACTGGGTCGATGCCACTGCTGGTGGACGTTTCGTCCCCGAGGGTATCACCAGCCCAGTAGTCAGCACTTCGGTGTTGACACGAATATCAATTATAAGGTCATTTTTATAAATTTCCTGTTACACAACTTTGAACTTTTCGAAAAACTAAGGATTTTCTTATCCCAGGAACAGATTACCTCAGCCGTATTTGGCACAACGTTTTGGAATTTTAGGTTCTCAATGTTCTTCAACTTTGTACTTGTTTGGCTTTATAACTATTTTGATCTGAGCGTCACTGATGAGTCTTATGTAGACGAAACGCGCGTGTGGCGTATTAAAGTATAATCCTGGTACCTTTGATAACTATTAGATGACTTTGGCTATTCTTCTTAGGTCTCTTTTTGGTCATTTACTAGCTTCTCCAGTATTTATACATCACGAGTTTTAACTGTTTTGGTTTTAATCTTCCCTGTGGAAATCAAGCTGCTCCAAAGAGTCTGACTGGCTCACTTGGATGCATTTGTTTTCTTCAGAACAAAAAGCGCTTTAGACGCAAGTAATTTGTTAAGTGTTGTGTTTTTTTTCATATATAGGGCAATATGCATACAAGTGAGCGATATAGAGATATAATTTCACCTATTTTAATACTTTAGATGACAACCAAAAATTAGTGTTTTAATTCTTATATGTAAACATGATACGTGTGTGTGCCAAACCTGTTATTTAATTTTAAGAAGTTGTAGATATTTTATTGATTGTAAATCGTATTTATTTTAATATGTTTAATCTAATGTAGTTATCTATGCATTTAAACAGTCTCTTATAATTCTGTATAGAATGACTCTCATTTTATGTAGTATCGATTTACAATTCATAAATATCCATTGTACGTGTTGAGTAATGAGACTTTAATAAAACATTGGAGTGAAGGTTTGCGCCTGATAAAACGTTTAGACCCGCTGCATTTTTATGCACCTGTCCTAAGTCAGGAGCCTGTTGTTCAGTGGTTGTCGTTTGTTGGTGTGGTTCATAGGTGTTTCTCGTTTCTCTTTTTTTATATATATAAATTAGACTTTCCTGTTTGAATTGTTTTACACTAGTCATTTTGGGGCCCTTTATAGCTTGCTGTTTGGTGTGAGCCAAGGCTCCATGTTAAAGGCCGTACTTTGACCTATAATTGTTAATTTTTTATACATTGTGAATTGGATGGAGAGTTGTATCATTGGCACTCATACCACATCTTCGTATTTATACTAATAGCATTAAAGCAAATCATGATTTCCAATTTCAGTTTTGAAATTACTTTGACGTCCACTGTCAGTAATTTTGAATTGTCGATAGCCCTCAATGCACATGTTAAGGACTTAACAGGAACATATCGGCAAGTTTGGTTTCAAATGGTTCAGCTGCTCCGGAGAAGAAGTTTTGACTAAGTTCAACCAATCAGAAATAATAAAAGTACATGAGGCCTTTTCCGTGTCTTAGAAGAGTCTAAAAATGTCCAGATATTCGAACAGAACTTGATACCCCCGACGAACTTAATATGGACAACTAAGATACACTTTCTGCATTTTCGTTTCGATATTATATGTGTGGGTAATACAAGCCGGGTACCACATGTGGAACAAGATCTGCTTACCCTACCGGAGCACTTGAGATCACCCTAACTTTTGGATGGGTACGTGTTGCTTAGTCATTACTTTTGTTTTCTATGTTGTGTATTGTCTTCGACTTATGAGTTTGAATATCTCTTTTGGATCTTTCGCCTCTCTTTTTTTATGTGCTTTATACTTGGAAATGATTTTAACTATTTAATAATAATTTTACAACACCATATTATTTAAGGTCTCATGGACTAGCTATAGTGCCATACAAGATTTTGTGAGGTAGACGAAATTGACCTTAAAACGATCGTATTGGATTTTAATATCCAAAAATAGGCAGATCGGACATATTTTGACTGTATTTATGGACTACTTTTGTTTGGGATTAATTGTAATTATAGCATTATAATGAGACTGAAAAATGTTTTTTTTTAAGATAAACAATAATTTTACCTGGCGTAGCCGTGGGTGAAATGTATTTCGGCATTTCTCTTCGAAAAAATCACTTGTTTAATGGAATAAACGTCCGATTTGTAAATTGACTCTTTTTTTCTCGGGAATAAGATATCAAAAAGTAATTTATCTACTCTATATGTGGAAAACTTTGTGAAAGTATAGGAAGTGGCAATTCTTACCGTTCACACCTTTAGTTTCATTGATAAAAAAAAATATGGACTCTTCCAGTGTCCAGTTTGAAGGTCATTTATGTTACTGTTCACATTCATGCACGTTCTGATTTAATCAATGTACATGTATGAAAAAAATAAAAAGTTTGAAGGTAAACTAATAATAACTTAATCCAATCAAATTGTGTAAGATTCAATACAATGACCGGTCCACATCATAATAATTTAAAGGGGTAAACTGGTAGGGAGAAAATGACAGATATTTTAAGTTCATTTTTTATAATAACGAATAAAGATTTGTCAAACAAAAGTTTGCTATAATTCCAAAACATGTCGTCCTATATTAGGATAGTTTTCGGATCTTTCATTTGTGCCTTTAAGGCAATAGAACGTTTGGGCATCAAAAGTCTCCATAAGTATTGACTTTATACAGAAAATTCCCCCTTTTAAAACATTTAAAGTTTTAAAAATAATACATGGATACAAAGCAAAGTCATTTCTTAAAACACTCCAAAAAATCATTCTGATTGGTATAGTGGTATTGTCATAAAAAGCGTTGAAATGAACCGTGGTATAGCAAACATCGAATTCCCTCACAAAATGTTATCATCCACTATAATATTCAGTCAGTCAAAGACTCGCCAAGTGTGTCAAGGATAATTGAAGTTTTCTCGAATTAAGTTCAAATTATAAGAAATAGAAATCATATGCTCTGACAAAGTTTAACCTCTTTTTATATTAAACCAACAAACAAAAATATGTCTATTCTGAAGACTGCAATCAAGCTCTTGAAGAAGTTATTTTCACATTGACAATTCATCAAATCAGTCCAGCAGATGAAGTTATCAGCGCTTGTATGAAGTTGAAAGGTTATGATTTTAAACTTATTAAGAAACATGTGTCTCAATCATAGGTTTTATTAGTTCAGATTAAATTTCTTAATATTTTACATAGTAAATGGAAAGAGTAATAGAGTAAACCGTGATGAATTGTCTAATCTACCTTTATAAACAGGATAACAAATATTTGTTTGAGCCAAATTCAAAACACAGGAAATGGTCGCTACTTTGGTGATAGTAAAACTTTGTATAAAGTTATTCTTAATTTCATTGGTACACGCTGAGAAAATAAAGAATAGAGAAATAGATGATGATGGTCAAAAATATAAAAAAAATAAAAAAATAATATAAACATTACAAACATAAAGAAAGGAAAGTCCACCAGTTCAATACTCTTCAACTTCGTACTTTATTTGGTATTTTTTACTTTTTTTATTCGAGAGTCAAAGACGAATCTTTTGTAGACGAAACGCGCGGCTAGCACACACAATTTTGAGTCTGGTATCTCAACCTCCGGCGCAGAGATCATATCCGTTCCGTTCAATACTACGTAATAATACACTCAATATATTAAATGCATATATTGCGGAGCATGTACGGAACGGATATGATCTCTGCGTCGGAGATTGCTGGTATTTATACAAGTTTATTCAGACCCTCAATAAAGAATGATTATATAATTCTGGTCAAAATATTCCAAACTGGTTTTGTAATTAAGTTGTGGGTATAATGTAATATAGATTTAAGTATACCCAGTGGTGTGCACATTAAAAAATCTTCAGATGATGATGGTCAAAAATATAAAAAAAATAAAAAAATAATATAAACATTACAAACATAAAGAAAGGAAAGTCCACCAGTTCAATACTCTTCAACTTCGTACTTTATTTGGTATTTTTTACTTTTTTTATTCGAGAGTCAAAGACGAATCTTTTGTAGACGAAACGCGCGGCTAGCACACACAATTTTGAGTCTGGTATCTCAACCTCCGGCGCAGAGATCATATCCGTTCCGTTCAATACTACGTAATAATACACTCAATATATTAAATGCATATATTGCGGAGCATGTACGGAACGGATATGATCTCTGCGTCGGAGATTGCTGGTATTTATACAAGTTTATTCAGACCCTCAATAAAGAATGATTATATAATTCTGGTCAAAATATTCCAAACTGGTTTTGTAATTAAGTTGTGGGTATAATGTAATATAGATTTAAGTATACCCAGTGGTGTGCACATTAAAAAATCTTCAGATCATGAAATTCAAAACTCTGTTCCGTGTACATTCGGAAATATTCCATGATTTTATTTTCGACCAGTTCATCAGTTGAAAACACACATGTCAAACATGTAGGACCGTTGTGTTTAAGACAGAACAGGTAGACATGAGCTGTGTAGACTGATCACGACCTTCACAAAAACGAAGAGGAGTAAAACACACGAATACAAAAGAAAAACACAAGAACATGTTGATAGAAAAAAGTTTTACCTCGATCTGTGGAAATTGCTGAATCAAAAGAAAAACAGAAAGAGTTTTATCCAGCAAAGAGTAGAGGTCGTCAAAGTGGCTAATGGTACTGTAGGAGACGTGATTCCCGTTAAACCGGAAGTATGTAGAACAAAAGAAGGGGGGAACCGAGAAAAAAGGAACACAAGAACAGAATGCAAAACAGAAGAAAAACTATAGTACTTAGAAAGAAAAAAATACTAGAGAAGACACAAAGACACGGGGTACGGGACGATATAAAAGTGAGAAGATTTAGGAGAAAAAGAAAATACTAGGGATAATACATTTGGATTATTTGTAGATGTGAAGAATTCTCAATGTGCAACCCCGAGGATGGACGTTATCTGAATGAGAGATAAAAACCAAACAAATGTAACAGTCGCTGAGCAATTTTTTCTGCTCTCACCTGATAATCCATGCAAGATAAGTGCTAGTTTAACAAGAATATTAGCAGCTATAAGAAAAGTATGTTTAGTTACTTACACACAACTCCGATGAAGCAACTGAAACTAGATTAAAATACACCTGTGACGTAAATCGTTTGTTCAAACTCCCCATGATTTTTCAGGAATAGACAGTTATTTGGACTTTCTCTATAACCAGATAGAGGAAGGTCGACATACACATTTTGTTCTTATGATAGAAGTAACACATATAAAACCTCTGCATTCGTTAAAAAAATGTCCGCCTTTATTGGCTGATATAATCAGAAGAGATTTGACCCGCTAAAATCAGACGAAGAAACTGTGCACGTGCAACATTTTTCCTCGCTATAGAGAATAAACTCTGGGTTGTACTTTATTAAAATATTTATTGTCAGTACATTGTATTTGTTTTACAATCATGAAATGGACATTGGGATGGACTTGCTGATTGATTTGTTCATCGCTGAACTGTTTCTGCTATGCATAGAACTCATCAAAGATAATGATTAAAATGTATTCTTAGAATATTACAGTATTACCTTAGAAAAGCCAAATGACATTCCAACTGATGCGTTATTTTAGTTCTATTCCCAGGTTTTACTGTTCAATATTTGATTATTTAATAAAAATTGTCTGACCCAAGTAACCAACATATAAATTTAGACAACAGTAGTTTACCGACGTTCAAATCCTGTAAATCGATTTAGAAGAGACGAATTTAGGTAACAGACAAAAACTTATTGAATTGCATGTACTCCGAAAGGAACGAGACTGGTTGGTGTCGACAGAGTCAGCGTCTCATGCTATGCATGTACCATCCGTCATGCGAATCAACATTCAGTCAAACTTTCACAATCTGTAACAGACGACTTACATAGTATCTAAAGATCTGAGGCCTCAAAAACATGGCACCAGTGAGTTGAGACACCGACAAATCGTATCGGTCGCCAAATACGTGATGTAAATATTTTCAACATCACACTACATTTTTCAAATTAAGTATAAAATAAAATATTTCAATAAATGTATGATTAGTCTTATGCATTTGGGGACAAATGCCTTATGATTAGTGGTTTATTTTGATTCACGACGGTTGTAACAAGTACGACAGTACCTGCGTACCATTACTAAGCACTTGATATCACACTCAGTTTTTGAAGCGTTGCTGTAGGCAATTTTATTTTGCAGTGTACTGTTATTTTGGACTATTTCTCTGCCCATGTTGTCGTTGACTTTCGTCGATTTTCTTTTTTTAATGCTCCATAGTATCTTCTATGCCGTTTGATTGCTTTTCGTTCCGTATAAATAATATTGAAATGGTAAACCTTCTGTCATATTAACCTTAATATCAACCTTCAGAGAGGATCAAACTTTCCTTGACCTACCTTTTCGGATGATTAATATAAACCTTGTATTAAATTTTATATAAATGCATAAAACCTAGTTAGTAAATCATTTGCATATCATTTGAATCTATAGATACTACATGATTTGGTAAGATATAAAAGAACTCCCTATTTTTTCAGGAGAAAATTACATCTTTATATATTCGAATTTCTAGAGGTCACTACATAACAAAACATAATAAAAAATTAAGATTGATTTTATTTTTTTCTCTTTATACATCTACAGTTCTTTCAGAAACGAATATATCTTGAAACGCTTCTATTATCCTAATATCTAATACTCGTCTGCATTTAAGCAGATTGCAGAAAAATTTATTTTGATTTCCAAATTTATGCTTCTAGCTACATTATGGATTTGTACACTTGATCTCATTTTAACTTAATTGAACGTTAATTGTGACCGGTGTTCCTTTTGAATACTTTTGTAATTGTTGTTTTGCAAACATAGAAATTTATTATGGAAGTATGCAGGATTAATTGGTATAATTTGTGATACACGTTAGTGCGCAAATTTAAAGTTTGAAACGAAACTAAAATGTGTTCTTTGCCTTTCTGTGTGGTTTGTCCTGGGAACTGCAAAAGTGTCTTTCTGTTCGGTTTATGACGTAGCTGTATGAAATCTGTGAAGAACAGCAACAGATATAAGGGCTTGGGACGGTGTGATTTCTTATCAGCAGGTAAAGTACAGCTTTAGGTAAAAAAAGTTTCACCTTTCGGAAATTCCCCTATTATTTGATATAAAAACACACTTTTAATAAAATTCAACCGAAGATATTTCAAGTCTAAATTGATTGATTTGTTTTCATTAAATGCATAAATATCTGCAGTTTCTTTCAATGTTTATGAAAAATATTTGTGATTTATATGTTTAGGAATATCACTGTTTAAAGACAGATATGAAATTCTACACGAAAAAATCATATGGCTATATAGAAAATATAACACTTTATTTCCATATTTGTATACAAATAATGATTTCTTAATAATGACATGTTATAAAAATATCTCATAATAACCATAAAAAACTGTACATATTTTTGAGTTGAACTTTCATTAAAATCAGACCTAAAATTATTTTTTGACAATGTTTTTAAAAAATGTGTTTTTATATGAAATGATAGGGGAATTTCCGATAGGTGAAACACTTTTGACTTAAGACTGTACTATGAGTTTGCTTTCAATAACTGTGAATTCAGTAAATAAAGTTGTTTATTATTTATAATGTATAGATATGTAAGGTTTTTTTCTGATTGGAAAATCATTTTTTTTTTCATTTTATGAACGTTTTATAGGTCTACTGATCGAAATCAGTATAAACCTAATTAAACCTCGAGTGGCCGAGTGGTCTAAGTAGTCGAACTACTGTCAACACTGAGATTGTGAGTTAGAATCCCGCAAGTGGCAGGTGCACTCGACTCCAGTCTTTATTAATTGGATTGTCAGTTTTCCTACCGAAGGTTGGTGGTTCTCTGCGGACACTCCGGCTTCCTCCACCAATAAAAACTGACGACCGCCAGGAAATAGCACAATAGTGCTGAAAGTTGCGGTAACCAGCAATCAATTAATCAATCAATCGATCCGATTTAAGACAGATATCGATCAGTTTGAGAGAGATTTATCAGTCTAGTCCTATCCCAGAATCCTCATTAGCTGTTGTCTTATGTCATATATAAATGAGAAAATATATTTGCAGACTGCAGTTTGATGCAAGATCTCTGAATGTTTCAGTCTTATTTATTCTTAAATTTTATAAATTCAAGATTTAGAGCTTTACATGTATTGTATAGACATTTGTATATCGTTGAATACTGTATGTTTCCCTCTAAATGTCTTGATATTCATTGTCATCGAAAGGCTGTTTCACATGCCCCACATCTACTTGACGTGACGTGACGTAATTTTCATTTTGGGTACGAACAATGAAATTGCCAACAACCCGTTAGATTCGGAAACGGTGAATATTGACGGTTTGATTAGAATGATATTTTGGGACTAATGAAATGAGACGTATTCGATGGAAACAGATAAAACATGAAGCTGATAACATTTTACTCAATATAGCCTACCCTCTTCCAAACGTCAATTCACTGCCTTTTGAATCTAGGTGTGCTATAGTCTAAGAAGTTACCATACATTTGGAATAGAAAATTTCAACATGAATTGAATGCTAAGACAATATTTAATATATTAAATGTTAAAAAAAGAACATTATCCGTTGTCCGTTGTGGGAAAGAATCTGCATCTAATATCCTACACAAAAAAGTAAATAGAAAAAATATTTTAGTAATTTTACTAGTTGTATGTTAACTTCTCAAGTCTAGGAATCAATCAGTATTTTTGATATAGACAAACTTTTTCCATTCTTTGAAAGACATAATTTTTAACCCCGCCGCAGTTTGCGCCTGTCCCAAGTCAGGAGCCTCTGGCCTTTGTTAGTCGTGTATGTGTCTTTAATTTTAGTTCAATGATATATTTGGAGTTTTTCCACTGAACTAGTACACTTTTTGTTTAAGGGCTGTTTTCTGCTCTTTGGTCGGATTGTTGTCTCTTTTACACTTTTCCCATTTTCATTCTTAATTTTGTTTCTTTACTTATTGGTTTTGTTTTGTCTGAATTTTGTCTCATAAACCTTTATCTATATGTCCTTTAATTCGTATTACATATAAACGCATCTTACAATGTTATAATAGTTCACTTTTAATAAGTCTGGAGTCTGTTACTACCCATGATGCCATATTTTTGTTTTGATTAGATGTAGTTGTATCGGATTTCAAAAAGAAAAAAAACCTTGGCATTCCTGGAACTTCTGTTTCAAACTAGCGTAATGTGAAAATGAGCTTCGAAAACAACTTTTATTGATTCATATATTCTTTTGAGAAAGCATGTTATCTGGTGCAGAAAAACTGGCACCGTTTATGTTATTATCCATGATGATTCACAGTGTGAAACAATGGAGGAAAGGTAAGTGAATAACATATCCTTATATTTGTTAAAACCAAATAGACAAACCACAGCGGTGCAGCTTTTATTTATCTAAAAAAAAAATATTCAAACAAAATTATCATACCTTTACGACTTCCGGAACCACCCCCGCGTCCATATCCACCACCGTATCCACCACTGTAACCACTATATCCACCATATCCACCATATCCACCATAACCACCATATCCACCATAACCACCATATCCACCGCCTCCACCACTGGAACCACCATATCCACCATATCCACCATATCCACCACTGTAACCACCATATCCACCACCATATCCACCGCCTCTACCACCATAGCTACCCCACCAAGGCTGTCTTTCAACATATACATGTCCAGATCCTACGTATCTTCTACTACCTCCCCATCCACCACTCCATCCATCTCCCCATCCACCACCGCGTCCACCGCGTCCACCGCGTCCACCGCGACTCCCCCATCCTCCATACCATCCGTGGACACTGACTGCGCTACAGAGCACAAACAGCAGACAAATTGTAATCTTCATTCTACCAAAGAGGAAATTTATTTATTAGTTATGCATATTAGTTCTGACAAAAACCTTTGCACATGGATTTCCAGGATATCAAGAAGAAACTTTATTTGACTGTATTTGAATAGAGATCGTTTTAAGGTTACGAATACGATATAGTTTTAGGTGTTTGTCGGCTTAAACCTTTAAAAAGCATGTGGAAATCAGTTGATCGTATGTATAATTATTAGCATATTAAGGTCAGTCAACAATAACTTACAACCAAATGTTCTACCGTAGAAATAGATTAGCACAACCGTATTTGTCAAATCTTTCGGAGTTTTGGGTCCTCAATGCTTCTTAAATTCGTACTTTATTTGGCCAGTATTTAAACTTTTTTGATACGATTGTCACTGATGAGTATTTTGAAGACGAAACTCGCGCCTGGCGTACAAAATTATAATTTGGTATCTTTAAGGATGTTTTTTTATAGAGATGTTCAAATCTCATAAATCGATTAAGAAGATACAAATAAAGAAAAAAACAAAAACTGATTGGATCGCATGAATACCGAGATTATACTATATTTCCTATGTACAAACATGCAGATTATAGATATGCACCACTGCATATTATTTTACATCCATTTTTTGGTTTAAAAATCCATTTTGTCAATCTCAAATGTAATGGGGCTTTTTGATACTAATCTGAGTTATAAGAGAATCTTTTCTGTTTTTACGATTTGAGGCTTGTCGTAATTAGTATGATTTGGGATCATTAAAGCTACAAATAAAGATCAATCTAGAGAGTCATTGTGTTTTAATACTCAGAATAAAAAAGAAGATTGTCTTAGCAAACATAATTGAGAAGTTGGTTGATAATGAGGCTTGCTGACATATAGATATTTTTAAAGATTTTAATTCATATCACAGCTATCAAATAGACATCCACTTAACTAAAACCAATAATTATTATAATCATGAGTTCTTACACTGGAATTTGAAAAGCTGCGCAACGAGCAAGTACTATTTTGAGGGGAAGTAGCTATTACATGGACACACAAGGAACTAAATAACACTTCACTTATGAACAAATCTTAAAATAAATACTTTAATATGATGCATATGTTTTGTCATTGATGACAAAGTAATTTTTTTTATTTAATTTGTAGTAGAAGAGATCCGATAACCATATCCCCAAACTTTCAACTATTCAAAAAAAGGACGTTATCTGTATAGAGGAACAAAAATTAAAAGCTAGTTCTAGTTTTTTTCTTACTTTTGTACACATATTTGCATGTAATTCGCCTCATTTCAATAAAGAAACCAGTTGAGGATACAATGTTCCCAAAAATGTATCCCCCTCTAATAAAAAGCACTTGTATTCTATCTTTAAGAATCCTCTGTTATGCTACGTCTCAGTTTCACTGTTACCTTTATATAGCATTTTATTGTACAATCTGGTGTATGAAGGCCGTGAGGTGATCTATAGTTGCTTAAATCCGTTTAAAGTGGACTCTGTTGGATAGCTGTCTCATTGGTAATCATACCACATTTCCTTATTTTATATTTAACTATATATTCTGCAGAATTGTGAGTGTTCAATAAATGTTCATATTTGTGATTATTAGAATGCAATATCCGGTCTTAAAATAACAAACACAACTTGTTGACGACGAAAGGAACACTTTAAAAAGAGATTGTTTAAGTTGAAATATAAAGATAGAAAACAAACATTACTATCGTTTTCAGCAATATTCTACAACAAAAAGTCCATCTTTAATTTAAAATGTGTAGCTATCTGATATATAACCTATTCTGCATGATGATTATCATTTTGAGAAAACGTTTTGAAATGTATTACAAAGTAGACGGTATGGCTAGAAAAGAGTCATTATTTGGCATTTGAAATTGAAAAAATGTATCGTTCTACAACTTGTTCCAAATTATGTCGGTTCTACTGATTAAAAATACGGTTATATAATCTGAACAGTTCAGCGCTATGACCCCAGGAACATGCTAAAATTAACGTATAAAATTAGTTATGTTCCAAGGCTTTACCTAAAATTTATATTGTTTATCCGCGTTAACATATATCAATGTGATATCTTGCAACAACATATTTTTGGGAATAAAACCTTGGTCTATATCTAAGATTCATGAATATATCTCAAAACGCAGATTTTGAAATGTGCAGTCCTAAAGCAAATGTCTAAGATACAATTCAAAAATATAAACACTGAAATTTGACAGACTAATGTCTTATAAATATATAGAGTATGTAACTTGAGATATTTATAGTCCTTTTTGATTTTCGCATTTAGGCTATAAAAAATTTGGTACGATCTCACCCTTCCCTTTACAAAATTCCCGCGTTTTGAAATTAATTGTTCATGTATTCTGCAGACAAAAAAATAATCTGTTACATCTTTTAAACTTCATACAATGTCTGAATGGCTTATTCTTTCAAATAATATGGAATGTTTACAAAAACAATCCTTTCAAACAATATACCAAGATATGTATACTCCTTAAAAATTTTAATATCATTTTTAACGTTAGATTTAGAATTGCTATGTATCGTTCTACTGGAAAATATTAGAATATATCTTTAAAACTCATGTTTATTTTCATATGTCCATCAAAGTTATTTAAGAAATTGCAAATTTTCATGATCTGAGGACACAGATGTTTAATCTGCATAAAGAAGTTTGAAGATTGTTTTCTGAAGAAAGCAAAAGTCAAAAAAATAATTTATATCTAATCACATCGTGTGATCTGATTGAGAAAACAGTGGTTTATCTATGTTCTAATCTAAATAAATCGATTACGAAGACAAATCAAAGTAACAAATCGCATGAATCCAAATGGAGCGAGACCGTGTACGTCGTTATGGTAAGCGTTTACGACTATGCATGCATCACCCGCATTGCATATCCACACTCAGTCTAAATGTCACAATCGGGAATAGAAAAAACAATCTGTAAAACTAAAAAAAATACTGTATATCTATTCTGGTGTCTAACGATCTACGACTGCGAAAACCTGTCGATAGCGAGTTAAGAAACAGACATACCTAAAACGTATTTTAAACTATTAAAATATTGTTATGATGAATCTAAACATTTCATGATTTGGAGGATTGGAGTAGTTAATTTATGAATGATTAATATTCCCAAGGATTTTTATTAATAATGTTGTCTGGTTATTGTATTAAAAATAACAGTTCTGATCTATGTAAAAGATACTACCACAAAACTTATCCCCTGTAGTTTTAGAAACATCATTAATGGTAGCCTAAAAAAGCTGTAAAACTGACAGAGAAAATGAATTTGGAAAATAGAAACTTACTTGATTCTTATTTGTTCAGCTCCGATAAGATGACACAGTGTGGTGCTGAATGGTTGATTCTTAAAGCCTTATATATTGTTCGTTCGGTAAAAAAAATCAAAACTTATGAAACATGTTTTGATAAACAAACGAAGATAAATAATGGATTTTTAAACCACAGATTGATAAATGAGGCTTTTGTTTGTGACAATATACAATGGATCAAAACTGATAAGGCAATTTGTTTTTTTTGTAGGAAAAACAGTATGCTTTTTGCCAAACGATAAATGCTTGAAAGTCAAAGACTGATGGATATTGTAGTTTTGTAAATTTTGTTGTAAACAAATCGGCTAAAAACCAACATTTTATGCTAATAATGCGTCTTTTCAAATTCCCCAGAAGCATTTCTTTGTACTTTTTGTAACATGAAAAAAAAATGAATTAATAAAAATAAACAAAATGAATCAACTAAATATAAACAGGTATTGCATAATATGATTTATTACTAATTGCCTGCTTTGAACAAGCTTTCATTAAATGGATTACTTTTGTATATTGAGTCTTTTGTCTTTATTTAGTGGTTACTTATGTTTCGTGCTAATCAAATGAGTCAAACCATTTCCAACTGATTTTATAGTTCCTTTGTTTTGTTGTTACACAACTGTTCGAGAATAAGGGGTTGTTTGAGCACTCACAAACATGTTTAACCCTTCCACATTCTGCTTGTGGCTGGCCAGCGACAGGCGGCTTTAATTTTAGTGGCTTTTGATGGTTCATATCTGTCATATTTGTTTTTCCTTTATTGGTTTTCCCAAGTCAGGAGCCTGTAATACAGTGGTTTTTGTTGGTTTATGTCTCTCATATTTGTTTTTCCTAATGTGTATTGTTATTAATTAGGCCGTTAGTATTTTCTTTTGAATTGATTCACGTTTTACATTTCGTGAATTTTAAAACTGACTATGTGTAAACGTGAAAAATCTGATAAAAAATCTCTAGACAGTTATTTGAATAAAATTAAGAAACTGTTGATATTCGTATATCTCATTTTGAAAACAATTCTGAAATTAGTAATAGGGTCCATGAAATTCCCATTTCTAGAATAAAAAATAGACTCCAAGTACTCGCAAAGCGGTTTGTGTTCGTACCGACAGACAAAGCAGCCAATAATGTAGTGGTGGTGTGACGCATATACTACACGGAAGTTCTCCAAAACGAAATTATCGATTCTTCTACATTCAGGTCCGTACGCTCTTCAGAGAGTCAAATTGTAAACAAGCATATCACTGCCACTACCCAGCTTAAAGCCTCTTCCGAACATTTGAAAGTCCCTACTATGTACTGGTTACCTAAATTGCACAAAAAAACATTTAAATTCCGTTTCATCTCCGCATCTAGTAAGTGCTCTTAGACTACTACTAATCTATCAGTGCTTCTAACTACCTCCCTTAATACTATCAAACTTGTTATTAACTTTTGTAATAAAGCTTATGAAAATAATGGTTTTCGATAAAATACATGCTTTTGATGGTCCTTTTAATTCTGTTGACAGTTATGATTTTTCTACTCTCTACACTACACTTCCACACAATCTTATCAAGAAAAAGTTTTCAGATTCAATTAACTTAATTTGCTGTAACTCGTTTAAAGCCTTTTTCTGTAACGAAAAAGGAAAGTATGCTAGATACGCTTACTGGAAATGTGAAGATATGATTGAAGCTTTAAATTTTCCCCAACATATATGTACGTTTCGGCGATAAACTGTATCGACAAATAGTAGGTATTCCTAACTGCGCCCCTTTAATAGCAGATTTATTCCTGTATTGCTATGAATCTCAGTTTATGACCAAACTCAGTAAAGACACGTCATTGTTACGTCAATGTACGTTTCGGCGATAAAGTGTTTCGACAATTAATAGGTATTCCTATGGGCACTAACTGCGCCCTTTTAATAGCAGATTTATTCCTGTATTGCTATGAATCTGAGTTTATGACCAAACTCAGTAAAACACGTCATTGTTACAATTGGTTGATACATTCAACAATACCTACCGTTATCGTGATGATATTTTTTCGTTAAATAATCCAGAGTTCTCTAAATTTACTACCGAAATTTACCCAAAGGAACTTACTTGAACTAAATCTAACACAAACAACAGTAGTTGTCTTTTTCTATATTTAAACATTTCAATCTCTAAAGGGAAACTCCATACTAAAATTTACGACAAAAGAGACGATTTTTTATTCCCTATTGTTAATTTTCCTTTATTAGATGGCGATGTTCCTTTGGCACCATCATACGGTGTTTATATATCCCAACTCGTTCGTTATGCCCGTGTGTGTAGTGATGTCATAGATTTTAACGAACGTAACCAATGCATCACTGGTAAATTATTAAGTCAGGGATTTCGTTACCATAAATTTACTTTTACTAAATTCATTCATAGATACAAAGATTTGATTAGTAAAATTGGCTGTACCTGTAGAAAACTTATTAAAAACGGTATTTCACATCCTAAAGTTTACGGTAATATTGTACTTAAAGCGCGGAAATCACTTTGTGATCCGTGTAAACTCATCGAACCTTTAAACAAACTTATTAGTAAAGGTTATCTTACCAATGTTGTAATTAGATCTTTGAATATAGTTTACATTGGCCCAAATTACGATTTTGTCATTAGCAAATTAAAACATAACTCAATTTGTATTCTTTTCAAACGGGATGTATAAAGACACATCCAAGTTTATTTTTTTTCTATAAACTCCTAAATACTACTGCCTGTCGATACATTTATTTTTGGCATTGCACAAGTTATTTCTTCTTTGACTGTTCATGACGTAAAAATACTAAATCCCTGGGATGTGTTTTAGTTGATTTTAGTCGCTGATGCATGATTTTTTATTATTAATTGTTTTGGCTTTTAACTAGCTGTCAGTAACTGCGAGTATTCTTAAATCGTACTTTCTTGTTTATTTGACCTGTTGATACTATTTGTAATGCTTTTTTGTTATTTAATGTTTACTTATTCAGGGTTATATCTCGTCTATATACCAGCTTTGATAAGTGTTTGGTATGACTATAAATTTTCACTTCTTCGTACTATGAACAACAAAATTATTTATTTTGTAAAACATATTTCCGTTCTCCATTTAAAATGTATACCTTACAACAAAATTAGTTTCATCTACCTGTGTATATTATTGTATTTGGCGGCTTTTTGTTCAAGGTTATTGTTGTTTTTTTTAAATTGTTTAACATTTCACAGCGGTATACTACAGTTGCCTTTAGTTATTCACCCCTTATTTTATTTTATTGATTTTGTATTTACATTGTATTATAGATCGAATTTATTCGTTCAGTGTATGTTCACTTGTGTTAAAATGTCTTTTGATTGAGTTAAGCCATTTCAATTGATATTTTATAGTGTGTCTTTCTATGTTGTGATGTTACACTATTGTTTCAGATAAGGGTGAAGGTTGGTACCTATTAAAACGTTTAAACCCGCTGCACTTGTTTGTACCTGTCCTAAGTCATGAATCTGATGTTCAGTAGTTGTCGTTTGTTTATGTGGTTCATATGTGTTTCTCGTTTCTCGTTTTTTATATAGGTTAGACCGTTGGTGTTCCCGTTTGATATTACACTAGTCTTTTTTGGGACCCTTTATAGCTTGCTGTTCGGTGTGAACCAAGGCTCCGTGTTGAAGACCGTACTTTGACCTATAATGGTTTACCTTTACAAATTGTGACTTGGATGGAGAATTGTCTCAATGGCACTCATACTACATATTCTAATATCTATATTTGCTCTTTGTTGAAGGCCATACGGTGACATTTAATTTCTTACATCCAAGATTTGTGTATGGATAACCAAAGATCTTTTGTATTAGCTTATAAGTCAGCAACAACATATTAACCTGTAAAGGCACTTAAATGTAAGTATATAACCTTTTGCATGAGGCATGTTTGGTTACCATTTATTGCCTCTATTTTGGAAAAGTTGTGAATAAATTACAAAGACAAAAATCTGCATTGAACATAAATTCTTAAAAAAAACACACTTATATATAAATAAAGAAAACGACTGACGGAATTCCTGACTTAATACTGGCACATTTAGATAGGAAGAATGAACAGAAGCTTACATTGCCCTTTACCTTTAAGTTCCGCTATATAGATAATGTACTCACACTGAATAATTCAAAGTGAATATGTTGAACGCATCTACCCCATTGAACAGGAAATAAAGGACACAACATATACATTTAAGTATGCCTCATATCTCGACTTACATCATAAAATTGACAATGAGGATCGGTTGATAAACAAACCTAAGACAAAAGAGTTCAGCTTCCCAATTTTGAACTTTCCATTTCTATGTAGCAACATTCCAGCACCGCCTACATATTATATCTTACAGTTGATACGATATTCCAGGGTTTGCGTTTCCTATCACGGTTTCCCTGATAGATGGTTGTGCTCACAAGGAAGCAAGAAACCAAGTGGTGAAGTCGATGTCATCACTTCGAAAAGTTTACAAACGCCATCACAAGTTGATTGACCGTTACGGAATATCTGTTTCACAGATGACTACGGAAATATTCCCCTTTTTCCCGAATGTGACCTACCAAACTAGACTGATCACCGGTGTTGTACTTATTCGAGCAACACGACGGGTGCCACATGTGGAGCAAGATCTGCATACCTTTCAGGATCACCTGAGATCCCCCAGTATTTGGCTTGGTTCGCGTTGAGCAGTCTTCAGTTTTCTGATTTGTATTTTGTGTGCTGTTGTTTGTCCATTGGTCTTTTTTCTTTTTTGCCATCGCGCTATCAGATTATTTATGACTAATGAGTTTAATTGTCCCTTTGGTATCTTTCGCCTAACTTTTAAAGAAAAATGTTTTTCGACAAATTTATCTGGTGTAATACAATTTGGACCGTTTAATGTTATTTTAGCTTTAAAATTATTCTTATTCGGCATATTTCAAAAGGATATAAAACATATGTGTCTCTTGATCTCCGCAGTAGTTAGCACAGCCAAAGTTGCAGTTCTAACAAGAATCGTCTTTGAAACTTTTCCATCCAAATTTTGTTGTTTTCAACTTCTGCAACGTTACCAACAGTTATTTCATGTTTTCTTAAATCAGAAGAGAATTATCAATATTTGTTAATGACTAAAAAGAGAGCCAACGTTTCTGACAAATACTATTTTATTGTACAGTTATTCTTAAAAGGTTGTGTTGATGAAACTTGTAATGCACTCAATCATATATATCACTGTAAGATGTAACAATATTTAGTTTTTACTTGGGGTTTGACAATTTTGATGATTATTTGTCACATAACCCATATCCTTTTTATTTCACATTGACAAAGCTAGTGTTATTTCGAACAACGTTATAAAATATACTCTGAAGTATAGCCACCAGTATCAAAGTGAGGTATGATTTCATCATATCAGCAAAACTGAAGTTTGCTTTCAGAAACTAAGTGCTTTCCTTAAAATTATATTTATAGTTTGTGTTTTTGCTATCGATTATAATGTAATTACATAAAAAAAGTCATCATAGATAATTTTGTTCCCTTGTGCTGCTTTTTATTGAGTAATGTTTTCGTTACGTTTTTTTATCTACTAATTAACACTAAAATAGAGCGTTAAGAGATATTATAATATTTGTTAAACTTGTCACATGTTCATGTGTTTGCGGTACTTATTTGTCACTTCTTAAGGTTTGTTTTTCTGTTTGGAGAATATTATGTTTAAGGCAGACCTATTCTTAGAGTTAAGGATTTTGAGCTTGAAATATTGTACAGACACCTGTCTATTGCCTGTCTATTGCATGTTGACCTAGCGAAGATTTCACCTAGTTGGTTGTGTTGTTGGGTTGCTGTCTCATGACGGTACACTCCACATTGTCTTATCTAACCTTTATTTTGCAATTAAGATATTCAAGTATATAATGTGAAGCATTCATTAAATATATAGGATTTATACAGTGTAACATATTAGGTTTGGGATAGTTTTATTCATTAAAAGTTACATGGTCAGCTGAATTCATTACAAGGCGGGAAGACGGCATTAAGCCAGCTCTTGTTATCTATAAATAGTTCAGATGAAATAGTTTTTTTATCGCGTTTTTTCCTAAGATTTTGGTTTACCTTCAACAATGTCAACAATACAAATTTTAACCTTAATACAATACCTAAAGAAGAAAAAACTGAACATACATTATAAATGAGTGGTGTAACAATTATTGTAATAGATGGTTTCTTTTTTTTTAATTAGATGTTTTGAATGATTGCTAATTAGGATATTACAGAGATTTTAGTGTGTTATCAGCACATATACATCATAAAAATATCAGTGACAAACATCAAGTAATTTCACTAGCAATGTCTTATTCATTAATTCAGAGGAATTAATCAATCAATTCTTTGGCATATATGGTAAAACATGTGCATGCAAAAATACTTGTTTTCAAAGTTTTATAAGCTTTTTGTCTGATATTTAACATTTTGGTATTTTGATTATATGTTTAATTTAAGTAAATATGATATGAAATTATACATTACAAAACTGACAATACAAGGTATTTAAACATGTACAAAAGTTTGGTCTAGTATTTATACATTATTGGGGTTTCTACACATTGAATATCGAAAAATGTCAGCCGCGAGTCACAATGTGAACCTTGTTTTTAATTAGAAACCCCGATAATCTTTTTATCGTTCTATTACGCGTCTTTTCCCACTCCCTGAGAAAGTTTTACGCTTGGCGAAAGTAAGCATGATAACGTCTTCTCACACATTGTGACGTCACCCCTAATTTTTGGTGGGGTTTGTCTTGCTCAGTATTTAGTTTTCTATGTTGTGCTTTGTTTACTGTTGTTTGTCTGTTTGTCTTTTTCTTTTTAAGCCATGGCGTTGTCGGTTTATTTTTGACTTATGAGTTTGAATGTCCCTTTGGTATCTTTCGCCTCTCTTTGATAACTTCTCCCCAGATATGGTGACGTCGCCGATTATCTGATAATGGCTGCTCACGTCTCAAACCGTGATACGAAAATTACGGAGAGACTCAGTAGGGCGAAGGGAAGAACGATAAATAGAGTTATTGAACAAAAGGAAGATATGGAAATTTTATTCCCTGAAAATGACTTCAACTGGTTGTCTGCTAATGTTTTATCATATATTTTACAATGAAACTATCAACCTACAATATATTTCAAATATTCTGTGTATAGATAAGATAAATAACCATATTACCCAGTATTGCCCATAACTACAATTTCTAGAAGATGTAAAGCCGTATCCGGGTTCTACCGCCATTGTAATACTCAATTAACTCTGAAAACGAAATATGTTAGATTGTTACTTGTCTTATTTAGTTTCTAACAACCACGTTGTGACAACCACGAGAAAACGGTCATACCTCCTCTCGACCTATGACGTCCACCAATCTGTAAGTCATCGCTACTTTTTTGTCACCAAAAAAACGTCACTTTGTAGATATAGTATTCTCTTTTAAATATCTAATCGAGCATAAATAAATATATGTGATGATGTCCACATAAAATGTTTTGGCTTCCCCAAAGGTTGAGCAAAAAAGAAGAAAATGGAAAGGCACAGACTAATGTTTTGTTTTTGGCATTATATAGTTGTTTTGTGATCACTATCGATATGAGCAGACAATTAATGGCCAACTGATTTTATATTTGTCCTGTTACACCACTGTTCAATAGTGGGGGGATTATTTGGCACTTACAAACTCCTTATCCCTGTGACTTTTTTTCACCCATTAAAGGCCTCGAGCCTGAGGTGTATTGATCGTCGTTGGTTACCATCAGTCATAATGGACTTTCTTTCAATGCTAAAAACTTAAATCAGACTGTTCGTTTTTTCTTTTCTTGCTATAGCTTACTATGCGATCTGGATTTTGCACATGGGTTAACCCGTACCGTGACCTGTAGTTTTAGACAACATTTCTGATTTTAATAGATAATAGTTTCATTGGAATTCACCCAAAATCTTCTCATCCTCATTTTAGACATCTTCATTATTAAACAAAACTGATATCGAAACCGAAACAAGGGATAGTTGAGTAGGTTGAAATTCACTTATGTAAATATCAATGTGAAGTCAATCAGTCTATTCCTTTATATTATTCTAAATCTGAAGTATAATATCTATGATTACTTGACACATCATTCCCATGAATCGTTTTAAGTTGTGAGGATTAATTCAACCTCTACTGATTACACTGGTACACGTTATATATAATTCAAGATGTCGATATGTCCTTAAATATTATATACATTTATCATTAGGCATGTTTCTTCGAAATGACTGTGCTTCAAGTTAACTTTTCATTCGGATTATGGGACGTTTGCCATGAAATCTTCTTGCTCGAGTCTTATCGTTGACGTTCTTAAGTTTGTGTTGATCGCTGATTATCCAATCTTGATAGTTTAACCGTCTCATGGCTTATAGCGTAACAATGGGTGTTCAGATATATATGTGGTGTCAATAAGAAAGTGACAACCACGAGAAAACGGTCATACCTCCTCTCGACCTGTGACGTCCATCAATCTGTAAGTCATCGCTATTTTTTGTCACAAAAATGCCACTTTGTAGATATATTATTCTCTTTTAGATATCTAATGTAACGGAGCATAAATAAATATATGTGATGATGACCACATAAAATATTTTGGCTTCTCGAAAGGTTGAGCAAAAAAGAAGAAAATGGAAAGGCCAGGCTAATGTTTTGTTTTTGGCATTATATATCCTTTCATGTCGGGGCTTCGGTGGCCGAGTAGTTTAAGTAGTCCAGCTACTTTATTACTAGGCTTTTAACACTGAGGTTGTAAGTTAGAAAATCGCAAGTTGCAGGTCCGCTCGACTCCAATTTTAATTGACTAGGATTGTCAGTATCCTTCCGAAGGTCGGTGGTTGTCTCCGGACACTCCGCCTTCCTCCACCAATACAAACTGACCGCCACAAAATATCACAAAAGTACTGAAAGCGGCATTAAAAAGCAATTAATCAATCAATTCTTTCATGACATGATCTTTCAAACCCGGTACATATCTGATCAAATTACTTATCCTTATCAAATAAAAATAAATAAAAGCACTCTATAAATATGTTGCGTCCGAAGAACGTTTTTTTATCTACTCTTGAATACGTTCAAACTTAAAAAGTGAAAACCAAGGATTATAAGTACCCGCATTTGAGGGGTGAAACAAGTGGAGGGGTATATCATCAAAAGAGCCCCCCCCCCCCCACCCCAACAAAAAAATAACTAAAAAGGAGACGATGTTTCCTGTGAATATACATAACACCCATTTTACATGTTCTGAAAAAAACATGCGTAATGATTGATAAAAACTATTGCAATTTCACGACAGCGCTAAAGAGGACAAGAGACTAATAAATTATAATGATTTGATGCATTTGATATGGGTTAAATGTTTACCTACGTTTCAACAATTATCATTGATGTTAACCAAATTTTAGTGCATAAAACTATCACCAAATTTGGCCAATTCTTCATCAGGTTTTTTAATCGATAATTACTGAGCTTTCTGCTGAAGAATGATTATAATAGAGGATAGGCAGGAATTAAAAAAAAAATTAGATCTGTTTTAATATTAAGGATACTACTGATACAAGAAGGATTGCTTCATACCTTGATCTATTCCTCAATATTGATACAGATGGAGGACTTCACACTAAAATCTATGACGAACGGGATGATTTCAACGTCCCAATTATCAATTTCCCATTTTTCAGCAGTAACACACCCTCTGTTCCGTCATATGGTGTTTACATATCTCAATTAAAATTGAGAATGGAAATGGGGAATGTGTCAAAGAGACAACAACCTGACCAGAGAGCAGACAACAGCCGAAGGCCACCAATGGGTCTTCAATGCAGCGAGAAACTTCCGCACCCGAAGGCGTCCTTCACCTGGCCCCTAAACAAATATGTATACTAGTTCAGTGATAATACGTTATGCTCGAGCATGTTCACACTATACTGACTTCATATACAGGAGTGTGCTCCTTACGCAGAAACTGCTCCAACAGAGTTGTCACGAATTGGTTGATCTATACGATGTGTCTGTGTCTAAACTAACTAATGACATTTTTACCACGTCTTAGATTGTGGTTTAACATCTATGTCGTCTGTCTGCCAAGTATTGAACGTGACCTATTCCCGAATATGACTGTTATACCGAGTGTGAATTTGCATTGCTATACGACTTGTCTCGGTATTTTGTACATCCAACATTCATGTATTTATTTTTGAAGTTTTTGTTATGGTTTCGGTTGAATAATGTTTTATGTCTTATCGTTTGTTGACCAAATAATTATAAAATTGCCTTTCAATACCATCATTGTCATATTCCAGAATATGACTGTTATACCGAGTGTGAATTTGCATTGCTAAACGACGTTTCTCGGTATTTTGTACGTCCAACATTCATGTATTTATTTTTGATGTTTGATGGTTTCGGTTGGATAATGTGTTATGTCTTAATGTTTGTAGTCCAAATAATTACAAAATTGCCTTTCAATACCATCATTGTCATGAAATTGTTTGGACGAGTATTGTGAAAATAATTGTATAAAGTTCGAGATTGCATGCTAGTTACGTAAGCGCGTCATTGTTTGTGATATCCTTTGGTGTTTGTCGTTGATGGAATATGTTCGTCGTTGTTCTGCGGTTTGCATGTTGTCTCGATTATTATATTATTTGTTTGTGCGTTTATCTGTGACAAATGTTCTTGCGTGTGTTTGTGTTGTATTTCTGTCGCATAGTGTTGTCATTTTAGTGATATTTTTTAACATTGTCATAAAGCGGGACGTTTGGCTAGCCATTAAACCAGGTTCAACCCACCATTTTTTTTTAAAATGTCCTGTACCAAGTCAGGAATATGGCAGTTGTTATCAAATAGTTCGTTTCTATGTATGTTGGCGTTTGATTTTTTTGCACTTCAGAGTTCCTGTTGTTCATTTGTTTTTTTTCTTATAGTTGATGTGTTTCTCTCGGTTTTAGTTTGTAACCCGAATTTGTTTTCCCTCAATCGATTTACGACTTTTGAACACCGGTATACTTTTGTTGCCTTTATTTATTGCACCTCCTATAGAAAATACAGAAGACCAGGCTTTGTTGTATAGTGAAAATCATCAAATAAACTGCTCGGGTGATGATAGTTACTTAAATGAAAATCATTCATCTGACATCTGGCTGCATAGGTCACAACAATGACGCGATAACTTACACAGATCGATGCAGTTCATATTTCCAGGGGAGACATTACCATTTCGTCGTGATTGTCATTTGCTTGTTGACAACATGCATATATATACAGATGAACACCACATTGTTGTACCATATACTTAAAAAAAAAAATGCTATCAAGGTGCTATTATCACGACCAATGCAAACTTTTCAACGAAAAGACTTGAAAAGGAAGACGTAATCTAGAAATCCCAGCGATGTTCGTACGACGAACATTCTTCAATTATTTTGGCCTAGGGCACCACTGCAGAGACATTAATTGTCGAAATGAGCATCTGGTGCGGTAAAATTGGTACCGTAAATGTTATTGATGATTATTGTGCGTCATATATACAGTTATTCTGACATAATTAATCGTGTAAGTAATGGTTGAAATGATAATCTTCACTATCTAAATAAATTCATGTGAATTGATTTTGCATGTAACAATCGTTGTGATATTGTCAGTTTCAGAAATATATAGATGTATATACGGGTTGAGTTCAGTAAAAACTAAATAACACTTATATTTACACATGAAAATTTAACTCACAGATAATATTGAATATTATCAAGCGATAGTATAAAAAGAAGTTATCATGTGGGAACCAATATGCACGATTATCCTGAAAAATACTCTGTTTGCTTCAAGATGATGAAGTTACAGATGGGTAAGATTTTGAATTAACGTATCAAAAATCTCAGTAGTCTGATTTAGGACGCATGTTTCGCCTACACTTAAATCATCAAGGGCACTCGAGTCATACCAGTGAAAATGCCAAACTGATAAATGATACAGAACGTCATCAAATCTTTCAAAAAAAAAAAAAAAGTATGAACATATTATTTGACAGAAATTATCCTTCTGTAATTTCAGGTATTGTATGCATTTCTGAAAGAATCTACTATTCATATCTTAATCAGTCTTTAATTCTCAAAAGCCACATGTAGGAACAACATGATGGATTTGGGTATCGAAAGGAGAATTTTTAAGATAATTATCCGATAGAAAGAAAGCACACAAAACTAAAAAGTTGGTCAGCAGAATGACCATCCGATTTATCAATGAGGAGTAGAAAAAGTAGTACATGTCCCAGAAGGAGATAGACAGTAAGACAGTGGACCAGTGTTGGAGGCATTACCTTTACTTCAAAATGCACAGACCTGTTTTTGTGTGTCAACAATAACACAAATATGAGTTTGGTTGAAACTTACACGGATCGTTTAATGTCCTTTCTTTTAATTATAAGTTCAGATTGTCATGGAAATTGTTTAGAAGAGAAATTAATTTCCGAATGTCCTTTAAGTCACCTGATTCGAATTGATGTCAATACTTCCGTTATCAAAGTTATAAAACACTCAGTAATCTTATAACCAAACAACAATATTATATCCCAACAACAAGATACCTAAATGAGACAAAATTGGACTGAAAGCCTGGTTTTTATTCCATAAACGTGCACTACAGCGCATAGCATTCGTAATATATAATAAAACTAGTCTAACACTGCATAAAATTTGCTCATTGTTGAAGGTTTCTTAATTAGGTCTAAATATATATCAGTTTCATTGGCAATCATTTCTCCTTTGGTTATGTATCTTGCTCTTTGGATGTGTATGATTTGTTTACCCTATACACTACTCATAAATAAGCTGATAAAAAAGGTTTGATAATCAATTTGAATGAACATACAAGTATAAAAATCATTCTACCTTGACGTGTGTAGATATGATATGGGCTTTAGGGTAGATTAAGTGTATACCACCATCTTGAATTGTAAATAGCAGTACACAATCGGTCTAGTTCTTGGCTTAAATTTGCAAATTTTGAGACAATTTTGGCAATTAATATGGAGACTGTTTATTTGAATAAAGAAAAACAAGTGATTTATTGCATTATTTACACTAGATACTGTTTTAACAAATATTTGCTTTTGTTAGAATCAATTTTTCATTTAAGGATAGCTCTAAAAGTAAATTTTTTATGTAAAATGTTAATGAAATTTTCATTTAATACTTGTAGCAAGAAAACAAGTTAGGAGACACCATTTTTCATTTTTATTTTCTTAAAGCATATTATAAAACATATCTTCTCATATTTAATTTCATAGATCTTTTTTTATTTTCAAAAACGTTTTTTTTTAATAATGTAAGCAAAATTAAGCAATTAGCCTCAAAAATAGCACGGCGACTCATACTTTTTATTATAAGTTTGATAAAAAGCATGGTAAAATCTACATTTTGTTAAAGTATAAGAAAATTCTATCTGAGTAATTTTATACATATGATTAACCTTAAGCTTTGTTATGGTCAAATTATATATTGTGAAATTTTCCGGAATCTTATGACTTACTGTTCACGTCTTATTCTTGATCTTTTAATCTTGTTATGAATCTTCAATAATAGAAAAACTTCGGATAGTAAAACTAAGATTTGTGACATTTTTATCACCTAAAGCTGCAACCTTGATGGTAGTATTGTTTCCTCTGCCGTAGTATCAAACCAGCATATGTGTTCAACTGAGTAGTCATCCTGTCGGTACCTGCATTGTGCAGGGTTTATTTTATTGTGTGAATTACTTCCCTACATATTTTTGTGAAAGTAAAACTGGTTAAACTGATAAAATTTTGTCCCTATACCATGTCAGGAAATCTTGCCCTCGTGTTGTATCTTGTTGTTTGACTCTTTTTTTTCCCCGGAAAAGTTAGTGTGGTCTGTTGTTTTACTTTGTGATTCCTGTTATCTTTCTATATGTTAGGGGGAAATCAAAATAACAAAGAGGAAACCTATTAAAAAGAACATTATCTTACTTTTAATTGAACCAATATAATCACCGCCGGAACTACCGCTGCCACCACTGTACCCACCGTATCAACATCCGTATCCACTACCGTATCCGCCATATCGACCACCGTATCCACCACCATGACTTTCCCATCATTGTGCTCTAACAACATATATGTGTCCGACTCTTACGTAAGATCCATCATATCTTACTCCATATCCACCACTTTCGTAGTATCCTCCACCGTCATAATATAAGATTTTTTTTCAAATATTTCTAAACATCTGCACTGTGGGAATGTAGTGCTTTCAGAAACCAATATATCCTGAAAGAGAGGCGAAAGATACAAAAGGGACATTCAAACTCATAAGTCGAAAAATAAACTGACAACGCCATGACAAAAAAAAAGAAAAAGACCAATAGACAAACAAAAGTACATAAAACACAACATAGAAAACTAAAGACTGAGCAATACGAACCTCACAAAAAACTGGGGGTGATCTAAGGTGCTCCGGAAGGGTAAGCAGATCCTGCTCCACATGTGGCACCCGTCGTGTTACTCCATTCGGTACGTCACATTTGGAGAAAAGGGGACGGGATTGTAGTTACGACATTTGGAACATATCCGCTTTCATCTTTGAAACGGATATTCCATAACGGTCACCAACTCATGATGGCGTCTGTCAAATTTATGAAGAGATGATTTCAACTTCACCACTTGGAACTCTTGGTTTAATAGCTTCCTTGTGAGCAGCAACCCTGTATGAAGGAAATCATGACAGGAAATACAAGTACTGGAATATCGTATCAATTGGGAGATAAAATCCGTATGCAGGCACTGCTAGACTGTTGCTAATTAGAAATGGAAAGTTCACAATTGGGAAGCTGAAATCATCTCTTTTGTCGTAAAGTTCTGTTTTCAACCGACCCTGATTGTCAATTTTTAGATGTAAGTCAAGATATGAGGCAGACTTAACTGCATCTGTTGTATCCTTTATATCAAGTTCGTTCGATGGAATAGATGCGTTCAACATAGTCACCAAATTTTGAATAATGTCGCGAGAGAACATCAGCTATATAGCGGAAAGTAAAGTTAAAGGATACTGCTAACTTCTTTTTTGTTTGTTTCTAAGAAGTTTCTGTATGAAGTCAGCCTCACATGAATAAAGGAACAAGTCGGCAAGAAGAGGGGCACAGTTGATTCCCATGGGAATGCAGATTGTTTGTTGAAAAACACGTCCTCAAAACGAAAGCAAAATTTGTTGTCAATCAAACGTTTCTTTTATCCTAACACCAAATACTCAACTGCATTTAAACAGTCATCTAGTAGATTTCCAAATTGATGCTTAAAATTACATTATAATACGTTTTCTTTATAGTTTAGTAAACCTGATTTCTTTTTTACTTAATTAAACGTTGATATTGATCGGTGTCCTTTTTAATGCCTTTAAAATTTTTGAAAGCAAAGACATTTTATGGAAATATGCCAGAATTGACTGATATTATTTGTGACACGTAAATACGCAAATTTATAGTTTGAAACAGTACACAAATGTGTCTATTGTCCTTCTGTGTGGTTTGTTCTGGGCAATGCAAATGTGTTTGTCTATTCGGTTTATGACTGCTGTAAGAAATATATGAAGAACAGCAACCGATATAAAGGGGTAGGACGTTGTGATTTCTTGTGAAGCAGGTAAAGTACTGTGGATTCATTATTATTATTTGGATACCAATTTGTTTTCGTGGAATTTGAAGATATAGGTGAACCACGAATTAAAATGTTCAACAAATATATGCTGGTATGCAAACTTTGTCAAAACCACAAAATCAAATATCCACGAAAATTCAACTTTTCCTCAATCCACGAAAACTGATACACACGAAAATAAATGAATTCACAGTACCTTGAGCTTGCTTTCATTGAATCACTTTCAATAACTGCGAATTTAGAAAAAAATAGTTGTGTATTATTTTGTGTTCGGTGTTATCTATACATTAACGCAAAATATTTAAAGGGTACATCCTGTTTGGGTTTTCATTTTTGTTTGTCATTTTATGTACGTTTTATTGGTCTACTGTTCGAAATCAGTAAAAAGAACTAATTTCAAAAACCTCGACACATATCCATGCGCCTGTCCTATCCCTAGACTGACGAGTTCTGCTCCCTGGCTGCTCACCCAATGTTTGTCTAGGAGTTTGGTATTTTTGTTCTACTTTATCAATACAACCGATAAGAGACAGATATCGATCAAATTTAAGGCATATATATATATATATAGGAAAAAAAAAAAAATAAAAAAAAAAAAACAGAACTCCAAGAAAAATTCAAAACGGAAAGTTCCCTCTCAAATGTATAAGTTTTGAGCTAGAAATCGATCAGATTTAAGGCCAGAGAGCAATCAGATTTGAGACAGATTTATCAGTCTAATTATATAACAAGATCCCCGTTATCTGTTGTCTTATGGCATATATCATAGTGAATATTTGCAGCCTTTAGTTTGATGCCAGATCTCTGATTTTGTTCTGTTTAACTTATTCATAAACTTTATAGATTCGAGGCGATTTAGAGCTTGAAATATGTTGTATAGACATTTGTCTGTCGTTGAATAAAATTGAGAATGGAAATGGGGAATGTGTCAAAGATACAACAACCCGACCAAAGAGCAAAAACTGATTGAAAGATTATGTCTTCATCATATGAAAATCAAGCACAACCCCTCCCGTTAGGTGTTAAGTATCATACCAACATAAAATATATGAGACGAACATAACCCGTATCATGCCAACCACTGGTTTTAGATGCAAAGATCCTATGAGTGAATCAATATTAATTCAAAAATATGCCATCTTTAATGAACTGACAACAGTATCGTAACTATATCCCTTTTGAATAAGTCTGTTTAAAGGTTTGGTTAGCTTTTGAGGTGAATGACGACATTTTTGTGCTTTTTTTTTAGAATATTACCGTGAAAGATTGATGTGAAATACCTGAACGTATAAGATGTCTGCATGTTGATTTATATTTACTAATGATTTCCTTGTACCGATGATAAAATTTAGTAAATGTTTTGACTAGTTTGTGATATCGAAAACCCTGGTGTAATAATTTTTGTCAGTAATACAGAGATTTCTTTCCTTAAAATAAAATACGTTGTAACATACACGAGCGAATCAAACAAGTTGAGTAACACCATGAGATGTTGACAAGGGAACGTCACCATCTAAAAATGGGTAGTTAACAAAAGAAAATGAAAAATCATCTCTTTTCGCAAATTTTGGTATTAAGCTTCCCGTTAAAGATATAGATATCAAGATCCAGGAAAGGGCAGTATTCATTGTTAGTATTAGCTTCACTTAAAGTCAGTTCAGCAGGATAAATTTCTTTGAGAGCCAATATAACATCCAAATATCTGAAAGTTTTATTAAATGTTTGTATCAGATGTTGTTTTCATGGATCTTTGCTAATTTTAGTCATAAATTGTAACTCATAACAATACAGAAACAGGTTCGCAATAAGTGGTGCACAGTTAGTCCCCATTGGAATTCCGATAACTTGACGATATACGGAATCTCCATAGCGAACAAAAATGTTATTTAGTAAAAATTCAAGTGCATTTATCGTATCAAAGCAGGTCCATATGACATAGTTCTTTTGTTTGTTGTTACTAAAAATTAACTTAAAGTGTTTGAACATATATATTCGCATTCTGACCTTTTAAATGCCCATTTGATTAGGTGTGTAAATTTTTTCTTAATGAGATTATGAGGCAAAGTGGTATATAGGATAGAAAAATCAAACTTTGAACAGATTCGAAATCACCAATATAAGTATGCAATTAATCGAACTTCCAACTTTCAACTATTATGGTAAAGAAATCACATTACACAATTCGAGTCAAAAAGCAGATGAAGGATGATTTAGAAATTTGATTAGAAATTTTAAAACAGTACAATAGCGTCACTGTTATCAATTACAATATATGAGTTTCGAATGTGAAGATAGAGTTTTTTACTGATAGTGCAGTGGGTCCAAATTAGGCTATGGAATCTATTTTGCAAGTCAGTTAGCGCAGGGCTTATGACCAAAGCATTAGGTTAGCACTGGAGTAGCCAGGGATGTGACACTGTTAGATTTATTTCCAGTAATAGCAGCTCTAATGTCCTGGAACCATACTTTTTATAAAAAAAATATTTTTCATGTTGATAATCAGACGGTTGTTCAAAACATTAATATGAAAACTAGCAAATCAAATTGAGTGAAGAATTTAGTGAGACGAATGGTTTTAATTAGCTTAAAAAATAATACTTCAGTTAAACTGTTTATATTCCTCCATAACAAAAACAAAATTGCTATTGGTAGTTTTCGTTCTCAATGGGAAACATTCAGAAACCTAGTCCCAGAAGCAGACCAGTGGCCAACTAAAATTTCAACATAGATCTGAACATTAACGTCGGGTTGCGGATTATATTGTCAATTAAGGTGTGTTAAAAATTACACAAAGTTCATACAATTTAGCTATATTTAAAACTTTAATGGCAAATAAAAACTAACACAAGTTATGACGATGCAGGCCACAGATGTGACAGTTTATGTTTCAAAATCAATCATATCGAAAGATACATGCATAAAATTTGCATACACTACAATTATAAGTACCAATTGTGAATTTAAATTTACAATAATTTTAGTACAACCTGAACCCATAAGCATAGTATGTAATATATGAAAAAGATAAATGTCATCAATTATTAAAATGGAAATTTTTGAAAAGTTAATTAATTTAGAGTTGTCTCCCCTTGACTATAAACTTGTTAATAATAGTGTAACATCTCCACTTTTGGGAGCAAATACCGCCTATTTTCATCACATTTACATCTAGAAATGATAGAAACTCTATTCTAGTTGGAAGAAGGGAAAGAGGAGGGGATTAAAATATTTTATTAAATTGAGTGTCACAAAATTTCTGTATGTTCTTCCTTCAGCAGCTTTTTCAAAAAGAGGCTGCATATTAAAATATGTGCTTGAAGTAGCGCCCCCATATTAATTACAAAAATGCCTTAAAATTTCATGTGAGATATAAACATATATGTACAAAACAATTTTCTGCATATTTCTAGAATTTACAATCATGATATCAAAAGACTTACAAATAAAAGTTACAATAAGTCACTTATCCTGCACATAAGTGTATTTATTTCAAAACATCTTACAAATTGAAACAGATCTGGCCAGAACCGGTAAATGCTTTGTAAAATTTTATAGCATAATGTCTTTACAAGGTTTTCAGGTTTTCTGATATCATCTTATCAGGAGTTTTATATCATAAAATCCAGGGCATTCAGAATACCACAAATTCTTTATAATTGGCAATACATTAGGGAGTATTCTAGGACGAAAACGCATTGACATTAAAGCACCAGTTTGTCTGCATTTTTGTCAGATATAATAGAGTGTTAAGATAAAGTTTGGAAGAATAAATAAGAAGCTAACTTATTTTCATTAGCATTTTCAATTGCCTTCTGTTGTCTACTTAAAGTTTGAGAAGTTACAACCACAAAGAAAAAGTCTTTTAATGGTTCAAACTTTATACTTGAGTATATTTCAGTTAAGAAAAAAAGCCCTGAAATTGAGAGTACGGTGGTTAAAAATTTCCAAAAGGATAAATCCGTCAAATTATTGATACCAGAAAATAGAAAATGCCCTGTCCGCTAAAACTCACAAAAGACTACCTTAGAGCACAACCTAGCTGTAATAATGAAGACCTTTTTAAACATAATAGTGGTATAACAAGGTACCAATTCAACTAGTAGTATACTGGAACAAGCTTAAAATTGTTTACATGTGAGTAAAGGCCATTATAGGTCACATAGTTTTAGAATTAAAGTGCCACTGAGCTTGTCCGACAAGGGGTCTCGGAGGAGGTATTATGAAATTAAGAAGATGGAAATCGCATTCACGCCTTAATAGATTGCAATTTTTCTAGTTACAAAAAGGTTACCAAACTACAAGTTATCACAGGTATATGAATTGATGGAAGTTCTCTAGTTCATTGAACCCATGTGGAAGCAAAGCAATATTGGAGGATCAATCTTGTACTGGAGTCTAAAGTAATCATTACTTACTAATCTTATTACTTAAAGATTTTGACTCTCTCATCGATCCTATTAGAAAACTTTTATCTTCTCTTAGTTTCATTTTTGTTCACAGCGAAGCTTATGATTTGATTGAAATTGAACTAACAGGGAAGGGTTTAATAGAAAATTTTAAGTGCTCAATTGATGGAAAAGCTATATTAAATGGAATAGTAAGGCTAGGGAAGTTTCCTTATACAGAACAGATGGGACACATTTCTCACAAATTAGCAATCAGGTTTTTCTAAATAATCTACAGGGGGTTTTGAGATTTTTCTAAGCACAACAAAAGCATTATTTTCATATTGCTTCAACAGTCAAAATTTTGTGGTCATATCAAAGGGTAGCTGAGTTAGGTTTCCATGTGGCTGTCCAGGGAGACTGGTATTGATTGGGGGGATTATTTCACTCGGCCCTTGCTTTGGACCTGACAAGTTCTACAATTTACAGGTTTGGTAAATGTGGTTATTCGTAACAATGGGGTCAACAGATGGGTAACTCTGTGACCTTATTTTTTTAGAGGGGAGCCAAACACCTGCCAACAGGTAAGGCACTTAAATCTGGAGGATTGATGAAAATATTTTCCCCCCTGTCACTCTCTATGGTAGGTGGTGATGTTTAACTTCTAGTTTTTCATGAAACTATGTCGAAATAGGTCAGCTGATAGCCATTGTCTATGTACAGTCTCCAATATGTGTACTTTCCTCAGTTCTGTGTTCCATGGCGTTATGACACTCAAATCTGTGGCCCTTTGTCAAGACTCAAAAATATGTCATTTTCTCTGTGGCCCGTTCCATGACGTTATGACACTCAAATCTGTGGTCCTTTGTCAAGCCTAAAAAATATATCATTTTCTCTGTTGCACCTCACTTTATGAACCCGAATTGTTTAGCCGTTTGTGTATTCTAATCCGTAAGTATGTATTTCAATGCTTCGTTACTTATTTGACGACACCAAAAAGAGTGTCCAAAGCTGCTGATTTATCTGTATTGAGAGAAAAACAAATTTTAATATTCTAACTGTTTTCACTACTACTGTTTAATTTTATGAAAAATAAAACTTGATAATCAGGCTTATTATACTGTCTGAAAGCTAGAAAGTATAAGTTATAAGAAGGTAATTCTTTGTTCTTCAATTGTAATATCCAATCCAAGAAGTTTTCCACCCTCATCTTTTTTAACTTTGTGAATTTGAAGATCAAAGTTTTCATTAAAAAAGATGGCCACGCCTCTCTGATTTGATGTAAATGAATTGAAAAGGCATTCTCCCTTCCACTGATTTTTAATGTTTAATTCGTCTTGTTCTGTAAAATGTGTGTCCTGAAGACAGTAGATATTAAAATTCTTTGACTTTAAATAATTCAAAACATCTCTCCGTTTCTCCTTACTATAAATACCTTGACAATTATAAGAAATTATTTTAAGAATATCACCCTTCATGCATGTGTTTAGTTTTATCAATATTTAAAACTCTAATGATGAGTGAGTATGCATGAATATACCATGATATTTGTGAAATCAAGGGACTTTTAGAATTCTTTTCCTTTAAAACTGTACAATTTTTCAAGATCTGTGACACCTTAAGACATATTTGTAATTTACAATAAATACATATATATGAAAACATAAAATACAATAGCAAGACAGAATCCAACATTAAAATCAAATATTAAATCTGCACTCTGAGACATTCACTGTTGTTGTGTAGGATATTCATTCTAAATGGTCTAAGGGAGATAACTCAGAATAAATTTTAATAAATACATTGGATTCAGATGGAAATTTAATTTGAGCAAACTCAACAGTGAATATCTGTATAGTTCATGTTATGTACATATTTTGAAAGAATATTTCATTCCTATAATTTCATAATACATTAAATTTCCTTACTGTCATTTTTTCCAACACACAAAGACATTTTTTCCATTCTATGTGGTTATGGCAAAAAAGAAAAGATCACACAAGAAGCACAAGTATACAAATGTCCATTGTTTTGCCTTCAAATCTGATCCAGTCAGATTTGTCAATATTTTTATAATAAGATGTTGTCTGTCTAACACGTTCATTCTTTTTGAAAAACATTTTTAGTTAAATGAACTATATATAATCTAAATAAGCCTATTATGTACAATATTTCAAGACTGTCAGAGTTGTTCAATTAACTACATGTAGATATTGGAGTTTCTATGTTTGTCCTTTGTATCTATGTATTAAAAACTCCCATGTCAAATGTACAAATTTATATAATCCTTTGTCTATTTAAGAAGGCAGAGATTTTTTTTACTCATTATATCTCTGATTAGTCTGCTTACTTTTATATTTTGTGAAACAAAATAGTTGTAAACAGTTGCTGCTACATGTATTTGAAGCTATATTGTTCATCTATGTATGACACAGGAGTTAAGTCGTAGATATGGCTCTTTACTCAAAGTTATGTATACTATATATAATTCATATCAAGTCGTCACGAAAGTCAAGCGTAAAATACAAAAACATTTTCAATAGTCATGATTGTGTACATGTAACATTGACATCGTAGCGATTGGGAATATCATTGAAAATCGTAAATTATGTCATTTTTTGTACTATATTGTTTTAACACGCACTGCCTTAACTGCACACAATGTAATCTAACAATACAAAGTGCCTCTGCCCCTCTCAACAGTATAAATGCCTCAAAAAATAACTCTTATAAAAATATCATTGGCGCATCCATTACAGGGGCGACATTTATTTATATTTTTTCCTAAAGAAACTGGATTGCCGACACTTAACAAAAAAAATATCTTTTGTTGCCAATAGCTGACATAAAACAGTAAATGTAAAACTGACAGGGAAAATGAATTTGGAAACGATACGATGACCAGTATGTTGCTGAATGATTGATTTTAAAAGCCTTGTATATTGTTTATTTGTTGAAAAATCAAGATGTATGAGACGTGTTGCAATAAACAAAGGGAGATGCATTATGGACTTTAAAACCACATATTCATAAATAAGACTTTTGTTTGTGACGGTAAACAATTGATCAAATTTGATAAGGGAATCATTTTCGGAAAAATAGTACGTTTTTGCCAAATAATAAATGTTTGAAATTCACAATCTGACGGAGATTGTAGTTTGTAAACATTTGATACTAATAATGCATCATTTGAAAAGCCACAGAAACATTTCTTTGTCCTTTATTACATAAAAGAAAAACGAAATCATAAACATACACACAATGAATCAACTAAATTTAAAACAAGTTTTGCATGAAATGATTTATTTATTATTTGTAATTCCCGGCTTTGAACTAGATTTAATTAAATGCAAGTACTTTTGTACTATAAAATGTAAATAACAAAAAATACCGAACTCCAAGGAAAATTCAAAACGGAAAGTACTTTATCAAATGGCAAAATCAAAAGCTCAAACACATTAAACAAATGGAAAACAACTGTCATATTCCTGACTTGGAACAGGCATTTCTTGATGTAGAAAAAGGTTGAATAAACCTGGTATTGTAGCTAGCTAAACCTCTCACTTGTATGACAGTCATATAGAATTCCATTATATGTACAGCAATGTGTGTTCAAAACAAACATACATAATAGGTAACAAGTTTGAGCTTTCTAAAAAGCTGTGGACTGCTTCGCTCTATCCTAGTTTAAGGTAATATGGGTGCATGAGGTTATTGATTCAGTATTGAAAATGTGGTATTTTTAGATATTGATTGATATAAAATGGATGTCTTAGACATGGAATATTAATTTTGTATATATATTAAGATGAACTTTCTGAAATTTGAAACTGGCTGTTCAGTTTTTAGTTGTCAATGTGTTTTTGTGGAGTGTGGTTTTCTAGTTATTTCAGCTGGTCATTGACTTGCGATTTTGATTGCTAGTTCTGAATAAAATTTATTTAGCTATATATAAATGTTTAGGTATGTTGATTAAGAGTAACATGATTTAGAGTGATGAAGACAATAACAATCAAAACCAAGGAGTAAACAAAGACTTGTACAACCAAAAGATATTTACAACAGTTAAAAATAAATAAGAAACAGTAATAAATATTTAGTTTCAGTGAAAATGATGATGTTTTAGTTTAAGAGTGTGCGTTATACATGTACACCAATCCTTTTAAAATTTTGTTCGCTTTACCTGTTGAAAGGAGTAGGTCCGGTAAGGGCCGATTTTGGCCTCAAATTTCAGGTTCATCTAATGAAAGAGTTTGAACACTTTTTAAACACTTAAGTGTCTATTTAAGTTGATTCAATTAGTTTATGTGAAAGATTTTAACTGATTTAGTCATTAAAAACGCTCCGATTCAAGCTTAAATATGAAAAATCTATCAAATATGCCAAAAAATGTTACTTTTCAGATGGTTTTTGTAAAAAATGAAAGTGGCCGCATCCGTGTTCATCCTCAACCTTTATATATGTTATGTATTATCATCAAATACAACTTACATTTCAATATTAAGAATGAACACGAATGCGGCCACTTTCATTTAAGCAGGAAACCGTCTACAATTTAACTAAAATACTAAAATTGTGAAGATTTCAGTAATTTAGCATGATTTAATGATGCTAGTACCCGATATATGTGCATTGTATTGTCAAAAACAGCCCATATTTATGAAGAAGAAGCATTCTTCTTTCCAATAAATAGCTAAAAGTTTACATTTTAACAATTTTGTAAAACTGCTATATTTTGGGGCCAAAAAGGGGTCTTACTGGACCTACTCCTTTAAAATATTTACACGTAGACACGACTCTGGAGGTGTGCTTCTCTGGAGGTGTGCCTAGATTGGCAGAAGTTATACAATACAGATAATGCATTTTTGTAAACATTGTATAAGAACATTGTTTATCAAAACAAATCGTGCATATTGCAGATTAACAAAGCAAATAAACACGTATTAATAATTGATATTTCAATATTGAATTTCAGTGTGCAATATATGCATAATAAAACGAACATGAATTAATGACAGTTGATCGGAACTGAAATACACATAGTTAATTTTCCGGCCTTTGGTGTCTTATCCTGAGACGAGAAAAGTCTGAAATTCTTTATCTCATTCAAGCCAATAGCTGTTGCTGTATCTCAGCCGCATCATAAAGCGACCAACCAGAATCTATATGTGATTATTTCAAGATGGCGTGTAAATCGACTGAAACTAATAGCTCCGCACCGTGAGGCGAAGCAAATATATCAAAAATTGGGGTACAGCAGTCAACATTGTGTTATAATCTTAAACACTATAAAAACAAATACATATTTCAATAAAGGAAAATAAAATGGCAAGTAGGCAAAGTACATAAGCAAAAATGAAAGACAAATATACAAAAATGATCATAGCACAACTAAACAATGGCTGAATGCTTTTGCCTTTACTTAGTTTTTATTTATGCCTCGTGCCAATCAAATAAGTCAAGCCATTTCCAACGTTTTTTTACAGTTCATTCGTTGTTTTGTTACACCACTGTTCCACTGGGCCATCACAAAAATGTTTAACCACTCCACATGTTTGTAGTTTTTCAGCAACAACATATGAACATGAATAGACGCTTTAATGAAAGTTTACAATCTTCTGCATGAGGAAAGTTGCTTTACCATTTATACACTCTGATTGCCTCTATTAAAGAGAAGTTGTGAATAAATTACAGAGACTAAAAAATCGGCCGTGAACCACAAATTCGTAAAAAAAGATCCCAAACTTAAATAAATAAAGAAAACAATTGTTCATTCTGGTCTAAATATCCGATGTTTTACGATACTGCTTAAATGGGGAAATTTGCTAATTTTTAAAAGTTCATATTTTCTCATGTGGCAAACATATTGGAATGCCATTTGGTTTTTCTTAAACCCTAATCATATATCTACAAAATATAAAAATCCAATTTCGGCAAATGATCATATAACTTAATGTAAAGTTATTAGTTTGGAAGGAATTGTGGTGTAGCAGGTGATAGGTGTTATCCTATATTAATGATATTTCTCCTATTTGGACCGGTCAATAATCCCCCCTCTGAAAAATTCATAGAAACTATAAACGACAATCCTTCTGCAATATATAAAAAAAATAGTTGTCAAAACTGATTGTTGCAAAACCTTTGTGCTCATGAAAATCAGCTACAAATGTCTGAGCACAGAGAAGTTTCACCTTGTAGAAAATACATTTATGAGGCAAAACTAAAATATTTATCTAGTATCTCATAAAAATTTCACGTTAAACTCTTTAGTAGTTGCGGAGGAGTTGCTGGCCGCAGGTAGTTACACTATAAAACTACTGATTTTTCTCCTTCTTGGTCCAAAGTTTTCCCCATAAACCCTCAATAGATAAAACATACATACGGTGCATAATTTCAGAACCCTTACAAGAAATATCATTAGTTTGGTTTAAATCCATCCTGTACTTTGAGAGGACTTAATGATTGTAGATATATAACAAACAAATAGACGAATGGACAGACAGACATACTGACATTATGATTATATACCTATATGGAGTTATTGCCTTTCAGAACGACAGGTCATTTTTGTTAAGAAACAACCTGGACGATACCAAATTTCAAAGACATATGCTTCAAGGCATAAAAAGATGGCGTTAGGTCATTATTTACCCTGATTAAATTGCAAGATACGGAGTTCTTCAACATTTAATTAGTGTATTGTCAATTGAGTTATATTGTAAAATTTTCTATCTTGAACAATTTTTTAAAGATTAGACAGAAACAATTTTACCTCCGTTTATTAGGCTGAAATAAATATCGTTTACTCTATAAAATGACAAAACTTATAAAGTGACTTGTATTTTTCGTAAATCTTAACAATTCATTTGCTTCTTACTTCATGCAACAACTGTAACATTTATATAGTAACTTGACAGTCATTTCGAACGTTTATATCTAGATTAGTTAGTGAGTTTTATTTTACATTAAAATAAGCCGTAGAGTGTGTTTTTACCCAAACGGGAAAGAAAAGAATATCCCACTTCAATGTGATCAGTAAAATAAGATACAATTCCTGAAAATCTTTGCAGAAAATAAAATGTTTTGACGGTATAAAAAATCAGATAATCCATATTTCAAGGTTTTTCTTGACGTATAACACACCTCGTGGTGTCAAGATTGCCCAAGGAAAGACCAACTTACGGTATTTCTTTCATTTGAACAGTCCTGACACCCCTAAAAGTCACAGTAATGCTTTCAACATTTACAAAAAGCTCACACCTCACTGAAAGTTCAAAATGGCTTCTTAGCACTGTTTAAATTCGTCTAGAAATCAACTGTCAGATTTTTATGTATACGAAATAACATGTTTCAATCATTTTCATTTGATATTAATTCAAAATACATGTATCTAGTCAATTAATACTTGAAAGTAAAATACTAATGCAATGACGGTGGCATTTTTTATAGTTACTAGTACACTGTACTGTATCTGCAACACGAATAAATGTAAAGTTGACATATCTATGCTCTTTGTATAATGATATATGTTGCCAAGTCTATAGAAACAGTATGTATCGGTATGCTATCACTTGACATTCTGCCAAGTTGTTTTGCACATCTTCATCATCAACTACATTCAAATTATCAATTTGAACTAAAGACAACTTTGCTGGATCTTTAGATCCAAGTTTGACATATTTGGCAAATACAATTTTATTGTTCCATCATCGTTCCTTAATAGTTTCAAATAATTTAAGGTTTGATAAAAAATTGTTTTTTTTCTGTAGCACTGCAGTTTACGTACGCATGCATTAACCCTTCTATTAAAACGTTTCAATGACTAATAGAAACTGTAAAAGAAATCCTTTTGCAATATGTAAATTAGTTGTCAAAACTGATTGTAGCAAAACCGTTGTGCTCATTAAAATCAGCTACAAATGTCTCAGCCCAGAGAAATTTCTCTTGTAATTGCTTTTGTCTTAATTTTTATATACATGCTTACCTATGCATATATAGTATTCTAAGAAGTGATGTTTCTGTTTAAACCTTTATGCAAATTTGTTCAGAAAAAAAGCAACTCATGGTTCATCATCTGAATTATGAAAGAAGTGAAGTGAAAGAGTGCAATAATATATCGCTTTTAGCAGCCAGTATGGTTAAATTTTGTCAAAATAAGCTAAGAAACATTGATGATAAATTACTCACTTGCAAGTGAATAATTCGACCTCATTGAATCCGTTTTCATGTGAACTTCAATATAACACCTTACCTAGAGTTGGATACCGCATGCTTTGTGCGTGTTCAATTATTGAAATGAAAAGAATGTCAACATTGAAAGTGAAACAAATGTAAATCATTTGATTGACTGATTCAATCCACAAAAAATCATTCTTATAAGGTAAAAACGATGATTAACATATATTCTTAATCTATAATATGAAATTAAACAGACCTAAAAAATCCAAATGCACGAGTCTGATATCTATTTATATCTATATTTATGTTTATATCGCTTATATGGCAACCGGAGGTGTTCGGAGGTCAACTCGATATTTAATTAGATGGCGTTTAGACTAAAATACACATGAAACAAAGCTACATATTGTCGAGCCCATGCCCGGTATATTGTTTATTTTAGACTTTTTATAATTTGGATAAATGTTTTACATTGTTATAAATCAAGTATGAGAATTTGAGTCAAATCGGTGAACATGAATTTGACAGCTAGTGCCCCTTTAAGCAGTACGTATATGTAAGGAAATATTGACAACATGTTAAAAGAAAAGTGTTCTAGCCAAATACAAACATGACCTGAGACATATTGTTGTCTCAAACAGGAATCATGGATCTGCTCAAGATTTGTTATTTTTGTTTGACGATTCTATAATAAAGTACAGTTTGACATGTAACTGCTTTTCTTTCGAAAAGGTATCCATGCTTCCAATAGCAATTTGTTACAATTTTAAGTGATCATTCATAAAATATACAGATATCTAATAACCCATACCAAATTTATGAACGTGTGCTAGTAAATTTTATCTTGCCCATGTCACAGTACTGACCTGGTGCAGAATATAACCATAGACAAAAAATCATCAAGAATTTGGTCCACCAAGGTTATGAAGACAATGTATATTTTCATTGACTATCCGAATAAATTAAGTTTTCTCCCTTTATTAGTTGATGTTTCTAAAATATGGCTCAAAGTATGAGAAACAGGGAAACAAATTTTAGTTTTGTCATATTCTATTGAAAATGAAATCAAAATCATACAACTCTTGTTATAAAAGTGAATAACAAAAATACCGAACTCCAAGGAACTGTCAAAACGGAATGTCCTTGATCAGATGGCAAAACAAATCAAACGAACTACTGTCATATTCCTGATTTGGTACAGGCATTTCCTTGTGCAGAAAATGGTGGATTAAACCTGGTTTTATAGCTAGCCAAACCTCTCACTTCTATGAAAGTTGCATATAATTCCACTATATTGACAACAATGTGTTGGCAGATTTTTACAGATCATTGTGATGTGAGGCTGGTCCTAGATACTTCGTTCACATGATATATGTAGTATAACACAATGAGAAGAAAAACTGAAAAGCTATAAATTGAAAATTGAAAAAAAAAAAGAAAATGTATGATACTAATATGTCTATATGGTTTATATTATTCCTAATATAAACAATGCAATTTGCCCCGTTAAAATGATAAAACCGTATTTATAGACAATATACTGACTCAAAGGAGAAACATGAATATAAGCCTATGGTATATGAAAATAAATAAAAAACAATTCACGGGAAAGGGTCGTCAAAATACACATTCATATGCACATAAAATGATTGTATTAATTAGAAAAAAAATTCAGAGCAGAGAAAACTTGTCAATAACCTTAAAGGGTGGGATTTTTTTAATATAAAGAAATACTGTCAAGAAATAGGAACCGTCTTAGAAAAGAGTGAAAAACCTTTACTGCCAGTTATGCAGTACTTTATTGTCTTTTCTCAATCATTCTGTAATGAAATTCAATCAAAATGTTATGTATGAGGCTCGTTAGAGAAAATGATTTTCGACATTTAAACATACACAAATTTTCAGACACACCAACAAAAAAATACCAGTCTTTTTCTTATAAAAGTTTTAGGGGAAAGATTTTAGATTATTGAGGGCAAAGGGAATATTTTAAAGAAAATTTGTAACATAATTTTGTTGAAATAAATTTTTAGTTGCAGAAGGGTTATAAGAAAATAGACAATTTCTTTGCCTCAGATTTTAGCTCATTTCCCAATTTGAATATTTAATTTATACCAGCCTATGGCAAAAATAAATTTTTTGGCCCCGAACACACTGAACATTAATATTTGATCCAAAAAATCTTCCAAGCTCGACCACATGCCCCCCTTTTCCCCAAAAAACAAATGGTCCCTAGGAATCTATCTAATGTGTGTGTATGGAGAGATAGTGTATTCTTACCTGTTCCTATGTTGATGACCTCTCTTGTCTTTCACTAGTAGGCCTTTCAGACCTTCGGAGAGGCACCTCTGTCTTCTGTTGCCTTGCTGGAAGCTGGATGTTTTAGGTAGGAAAATTTTAAGTTTATTTACGTTTCCTCTCTAGTAAATGCCCAATAAAGGCAACAGTAGTATACCGCTGTTCAAAAGTCATACATCGATTGAGGGAAAACAAATCCGGGTTACAAACTAAAACCGAAGGAAACACATCAACTATAAAAGGAAAACAACTGAACAACAGAAACACTGAAGTGCAACAAAAACAAACGCCAACATACATAGAAACGAACTATTTGATAACAACTGCTATATTCCTGACTTGGTACAGGACATTTTAAGAAAAAATGGTAGGTTGAACCTGGTTTTATGGCTAGCCAAACCTCCCGCTTATATGGCAATGTTAAAAAATATCGCTAAAATGACAAAACTACGTGACTGAAATACAGAACAAACTCACGCAAGAACACTCATCAAAGAAAAACGCACAAACAAATAATATAGTAGTCGACACAACATGCAAACCGCAGAACAACAAGTAACATCTTCCACCAACGACAGACACCACAGGACATCATAAACAGTAACACACTTACGGAACGAACATGCAATCTCGAATTTTATACAGTTATTTTCACAGTACCAGTCCAAACAATTTTGATGACAATGACAATAAAAAGTAAAATCACAAAAATACTGAGGAAAATTCTAAAAGGAAAGTCCCTAATCAAATAGCAAAATCAAAAACTCAAACACATCAAACGAATGGATAACAACTGTCAAATTCCTGACTTGGTACAGGCATTTTCTTATGTAGAAAATGGTGGATTGAACCTGGTTTTAAAGCTAGCTAAACCTCTCACTTATATGACAGTCGTATCAAAGTCCATTATATTGAAAACGATGTGTGAACAAAACAAACAAAAACAATAGGCAAAAATGTCACAAATAGGGGTAAATAGTCTAATTCGGTAATTCATTCCAGATCAACAATCTTATAATTGTGTTTTGTAGGATCTTTATATGAGACTACTGTTATTTTGTCGAAGTCTTAAGACCTTTAATAAAGAATCCTTACAATATTTACAACCGAGTGCTGTTACAATGATGCCTATTTCCACCCGGTTTCATATGTACCGATGACCCCAAAGGATGAATGGAGAATACAGATATGGTCACTTTGGTCTTCTTCCGACCGGCAGGGAAACCCTCACCAGTTGTTAGCCCGTTTAGCTGTGCGAGATGTACAAGTACGCAGCATCGTCTAGAAAGAATGGGAATGTTATATCTAATGCCTCGTGTAGAGAGAGTGCCACGCTCTCTGTACTTTAAGAACCCTTACAAAAACTCTATGAGAGGTCCGAAGTGGCCTGTTGCAAGGCAAAATGTGTGTCTCTATCCAAAATACCCTCATTTTATCCAGTGGCAGTCCAAACTTCCCCGACGTAATTCTGGACAACCACCATTACAGAACATACCTATTGTATGCATTGTTTAATTGTGCTCATCCTGAACAATCATGGAATATTTGCATGTTGACAACGTTAAACAACCAACAATTAACCATTACGTACCGGTGTCATTGACAAAGGGGCTCCAGAAAATGTTCATCAATACGAACTTTGAATTTTTTATTGATAATTATAAACACACGAAAGCATCAACAAACCAAATGTCTACGATTAGGTAAATGATTGATGTTTTACCCAACCGCATTATGTACCGATGACCCCATGGGTAACTGGGGAACATAAATATCGGTAGTAAGACTCTCGCTGAAGTGGCGCGTCAGTTTGGTTGTGTTGAGTGTCTTAATTAGCGGCCATGCCGATAAGATTTTGGACGTTCACTCCGATGCCTCGTGTATAGAGTGCCATGCCGTCTGCACGTTATGAACCATTGCAACAACTCTTTGAGGGCCCTTAGGTGGCATTTTGCAAGCTTAATTTTATTTTCCAATGCCAGTCTTAATCCTCCCCAACCACCACCACCATCTCATCCCGATCAACCCTTATCATAGGACCTACATATTTTATTTATTGTTAATTAATAATGTACATGCATGCAATATTTGCCATATGACGCTAGGAAAACAACAATTAATCATAGTGCACGTGCATCAGTCAATCCCTTTAGTGATTTCTGTCCTATTTTGTAAGTTAAAAATATATGCTGGAACTTGAGCTTCCTATTTAAATGCTAACATACTTATCTTGCTGACAATTTTTAAAATGGCAAATGTTTGGAAAGTCAAACTTTTGTGTTTCTAAATGCTTGTATTTGCTAACTTTGGTAACACTGAATTTGTGTTTCACCACAAATACAACCACACTTTATTTTCGAATGAAAGTTCACTCGGATTAAGCAAGTTCGGCTGACAAAAATCAAGAAATACTGAATTTGTCGGGGTTCTTGATATCCATTGCGGTAGTATAGATACGATCTTTTGTTTTATCATTTTTTAAATAGATCACGTATTTTTATTCTATACGTTCCTATAAGGTGTGGGATTTGCTCATTTTTAAATGTTTTTGGGTAAACATTTAGAAAAATGCTTTCAAATTGGCAGTCGGACGCGTATATCTGTCGAGCAATTGTATTTTCCTACCAATTTGCACTTTCAAATAGATAATAAAACATCTTACGTGTACAAAATACCTCCAAGAGTATTTCAACAATACAACGGATAGTATATGTTGCTTTATGCATGCTATGGTGGTAAATTATTTTTTAAACATGTATATAGGTTAAAAACACATGAAAGCATACTTTAATACGTACAAAGTTCATTTAACAAATACAATATTGTCGCAACGAATCGTACACTATAAAACAGTGTAACGATAACGAACATGAAAACAAATACACGTTTAAACATGTATTTCTTTGTTTCCAGATAACACATAAACCTACGATCTTAATTAGTTTGTTAATTTTAAATATAGTTTGGAAAAAAATGTTTTAAAAAATATGAGGCACGAGAAACTTGAAATTTTGATCATTTAAAAATAAATAGCAAGCATGCTTTTATCAGTGGCATGGTCGTGCGTTTCTTAATATTTCCCTTTAAGAACATCACATATTTGAAATACCTTGCAGTAAGTTATGAATAGTACGGCAAAGAATATATTCGAGCAAAATATCCGACGAATAAATATTGGACTTTCTTTAAAAGTGTAAATATTCCTCTGTCTGAACTCAGTGGTACACGGTGTGTTCGTTTCGAACGCGTCAACGTCCGGATTCATTTTTATCGAGGTTATACTGGTTGATAATAGTCACTGAAAAAATGTCCCAAATGTATCCGTTCGTTCATATTTCCTGCCACTGTTTCGTTAGTAGTGCGTAATTTGCATTGAAGCAATTTTTTAAAGATGAATACAATGTATTTTTTTTTTATAATTTTGATAGTTTATTCGCTAGTCTATAAAACCGTTGTAGTTAACAGTTCTTTTTTTGTTGGATCTTTTTTTACTTAATTTTTTAGGGGGGAGGAGGGAGGGGTTGTATAGAGAGTATAAATAAAAACATGATAAATTAATTGAAAAAGTAAGTCAAATTAACATTGAATATGATGTTTAATTCTGATAAATAGAAAAAAGTAAGCATCAGTAACGGGAATGAAATGATGCATTGTAAACAAAAGACACTATTTAAAATATAGAAAAGATAAGCAATTATTATCTACAAATTTGCATCAGCATGGAAAAGGATTCACCATATTGAACTAACGACACGCGAATTCACACAATCGAAAAAGTAATAAAACCATATTACATGTTCAATTGGAAAACAATTAATCGAACAATATCACAATTTGAAGTAATTTTATGAGATTGGACATTGATACGTATCTATATACGCTGCGATGTTTCAACTGGCTACCTGACAGATTAGTTTTTGAATATTGAATGACACTTTCATTTTTCTTACAGCTTATAGACATTTTATACAATTGCTAATTGTCTCTTCAGCTACGTTGTTTCAATAAGATTCAATTAGTAACAAAGAAAAGAATGTATATCATTTGACCAAATCTGTCTTTCAAGCTGAGAAACGGAGAGGAAAGGGATTATGAAACTATCACATCTAACTAGGCTGCTGTTTTTTTCAAAGTTTGTGATAATCTCAAAAGACGAAAGCTTAAAACGTTTCATATGATGCAATAGAACGATAAAACGTGAGGTTTTCATTTCTGTTTTAATGTATGCATAGCAAACATTAATATCTAATCTAGCTATTTTATACCAAAAAATATGTTTAAACTCCTCTCGAAATGTGATAGAAAAAAAGATCTCCAATGAACCCCGATTCTGAATAAATCAATGCATCGAACAATTTATATGCTACTTTTTAATACTGAAATGGATAACAATACATTATATTAATGTCTTGAATATTTTAACACACACACATTTTGATTCAAAATTATAAATCGTATAATATTTTTTATAGGCAGTGTCTATTGTGACGGCTCTAGGTAAGCGGAAGTCAAATTTTACAGTAAAAATGATTTAATTTACAGATATGCAATTCAAAGAACTGATTCTTACTTCAAAATCTAATTTAATTGAAATATTTTTGATTAATTTTGTTAGATTTTATCATGTGTTATCAAATTTATATGCAATGCGATTTTTAACTTCTAGTTTTTTTACAATATACTGTTAAAAATTCTGAGATTTTTATTTTATGTAGACATGTAGCATTAGACAGTGACTGATTTTAGAAATTATTTAGACATGAACTACATGTTTTTATACGATTTCATTGATACAAATCGATGCTCAATAATTTTATTTTTATTTCTTTTTTTACAATTTCCTTATTTCAAGCCAATCGTGCAAGACCCTCATGGGTAGTCAGGTCTTTAAAAAAAAAACTCGTCGTTATTTTCACTTTAACTAATAAATGATTTTAACGATTATATCTGGGACTATTATAATACAATGTACTGGTTTAACAGTCCCAGATTATATGTATATCAAATACTGTTACTGTTATCTTATAATATTTAACTATATGAGTAATTTATGTTGACAATATGAAAATAAGAATTGCCTATGAGATAATTCTCCACCAGAGATCAAATGACATAGAAGTTAACAACTATAGGTCACCATATAGTCTTCAAAAATGAGCAAAAACCATACTGCATAATTGATATAACTTAAAACCGATTTTGTTATTCAGCTTGTTGATATTAAATTAAATTCTAATATGCTGTTTTCTTTTTGTGATTCATGTTTACTGTCGAATAATGATATTAGACTTTCATTTTCACGGTATTAAACATTAAAACATAGCTTGTGTACTACCCTCAAAAAATTGTCGCAATGAAGATTTTATGAAATTACTTGATTTTTACCCGTTTTATCTTTGCATCATTCCATGTATTTGGTAAATAGCATAGCCTAATGTAAACAGTGCATAAACACACCCCAATCCCATAAACTGTCTTAAATGAAAGTTGTCTACCTAAAATTATTGACTGATAGGTAATAAAAATTGTTTTATGATCATAACTGAAATATTGATAAATCAAAAGTCCATTACTGACGACTGATGAAAAAACGGAGGTCAAAATTCCTTGACACTTCAATACCTTTATTTTTTTTTACTAAACTCAATGTTAAGGTTGTGCAGTCTTTAAAGCAGTAGGACAAACAAGGAAAATCAACCGAAATTGATCGTGATTGAAAATTTCTCTTCCTGTAGTCTGATATTAAATTTCATGTATTTTTCTATTAAAGTAATATATTACAGTCAGTTTAAATTGATCTGTGAAGTCGAATTATGCTCAGATAGTTTTTTTAAACTACAAAATGACCAAGGATTATTAATAAAGAAAAACAAAAGACTTCCTATAAACCACCAATTCACTCTCTCCAATTTAGAACGTATGTAAAAGTAGCCCTACTCTGACACAAAATAGCGCTTTTTAGGTCATTGTTTGCTTAAACTAACCAACAAATTTGCAGAAATGAAACTTTTGATGAAAGAGGAATATATTTAGACCATTTTGAGCCGAAATTAACTTGTCTATTAGTTTGCATTAACAATTAAGGATTATTACGCATTACTTTTCAATGTACATCAGAATACATCCACGCTCAGGAAGTTGGATGTGCCAATCTTCTAATACCATTATATGACTTTTTAGTGGACATCAGAATTAATCCACGCTCAGGACGTTGGATGTGCCAATCTTCTTTGACCATTATATGACTTATTAGTGGACATCAGATTTAATCCACGCTCAGGACGTTGGATGTGCCAATCTTCTATAACCATTATATGACTTTTTAGTTGACATCAGAATTAATCCACACTCAGGACGTTGGATGTGCCAATCTTCTATGACCATTATGTGACTTTTCAGTGGACATTAGAATTAATCCACGCTCAGGACGTTGGATGTGCTAATCTTCTATGACCATTATATGACTTTTCAATGTACATCAAAATAAATCCACGCTCAGGAAGTTGGATGTGCCAATCTTCTATGACCATTATATGACTTTTTAGTGGACATCAGAATTAAACCACGCTCAGGACGTTGGATGTGCCAATCTTCTATGACCATTAAATGAATTTTCAATGTACATCAGAATAAATCCACGCTCATGACGATGGATGTGCCAATCTTCTATGACCATTATATGACTTTTTAGTGGACATTAGAATTAATCCACGCTCAGGACGTTGGATGTGCTAATCTTCTATGACCATTATATGACTTTTCAATGTACATCAAAATAAATCCACGCTCAGGACGTTGGATGTGCCAATCTTCTATGACCATTATATGACTTTTTAGTGGACATCAGAATTAAACCACGCTCAGGACGTTAGATGTGCCAATCTTCTATGACCATTATATGACTTTTCAAAGTTCATCAGAATAAATACACGCTCAGGACGTTGGATGTGCCAATCTTCTATGGCCATTATATGACTTTTTAGTGGACATCAGAATTAATCCACGCTCAGGACGTTGGATGTGCCACACTTCTTTGACCATTATATGACTTATTAGTGGACATCAGAATTAATCCACGCTCAGGACGTTGGATTTGCCAATCTTCTATGACCATTAGATGGCTTTTTAGTGGACATTAGAAATAATCCACGCTCAGGACGTTGGATGTGCCAATCTTCTATGACCATTATATGACTTTTCAGTGGACATTAAAATTAATCCACGCTCAGGACGTTGGATGTGCCAATCTTCTATGACCACTATATGACTTTTCAATGTACATCAGAATAAATCTACGCTCAGGACGTTGGATGTGAGTAATTAAGTCTTCTATGAATAATTATATGACTTTTTTAGGACATCAGAAAAAATCCACGCTCAGGACGTTGGATATACATAACTTCTATGAGCATAATATGACTTTTCAGTCGATAACAAAAAAAAAAAAATCATGCTCAGGACATTGGATGTGTATACCTTCTATGACCATAGTATAACTTACCAGTCGATAGCAGAATCTTTTTGTACATTAATTAGGCCGTTAGTTTTCTCGTTTGAATTGATTTACGTTTCGATTTCGGGGCCTTTTATAGCTGACTATGCGATATGGGCTTTTCTCATTGTTTAAGGCTGTACGGTGACCTATAGCTGTTAATTTCTATGTCATTTGGTCTCTTGTAGAGAGTTGTCTCGTTGGCAATCATACCACATCTTCTTTTTTATATTCACAGTATATGACTTTATAATCAATTTTTAAAGGACATCAGAATAAATCCACGCTCAGGACGTTGGATGTGCGCACCTTTTATGGCCATAACAAGACATTTCAGTGGATACCGGAAAAATCAAAACTCAGGATGTTGAATATGCATCCCTGCTATGAACATTCTATTACTTAAAATTATAACAAAAGAAAACAGTAGTCCTCTCAATAAATCCACGCTCAGGACGTTCGGATAGCATACATCTTGTGAACATTTATGGACTGTTTAGTGAAAATCAAAATAAATCCATGCTGAAGACGTTGGGTGCATACCTTCTATAAGCGGAATTGACCTTTCAGTCGAAATTAAAAAACAAATAAAGCTCAGGAATGTTTCTAATACTTGTAGAAAAAAGTCTTAATTTTGACTACCCTGTATCATTAAATGATTGAATTTTTTGGCATAAAAAAATAGATCATCGCGCAGGTTGTTGTTTGTACATTGTTTATGGTATATGAGGACATTCTATAAAATTGTTTAGATATTTTGGCCAAAGGACGTTTTTCAAAATTTACATTTAAAAATTATATTGGAATTTATAATTTTTTTAGAAGAAGAAGATTTACAAAAGCTAGCTGGCATATTTATGCTGAAATCGCTGTCAAGTGTAAATACAGTATATATTTGTTTTCTTTCTTTGTAATCTTAAATATTACATAACATCTTTTTCTATTGCATTTTGGTTGCTGTCTTATGGAAACTTTATTTAGAGAGTTATTTAAAAAATGTTATAAAACCTCATGTTACTTCAAACATGTTAAAATCTCTTGTTATAAGCAGTCAACCTAAAACTTATCTAAAGCGAGATAACTATGACACATCTCAAATATATAATATAGACACAGTTATCTCTCCTTAGCGTCCTCTCCGTGGGCTTACGTGCTCAGCGATGACGTCCCCAGCGATGATTAGCTGTTGACCCCTTATCGATCATTATGCTGTTGACCACTGTTGAAATATATATTCAATAATATTGCATTCTGGGTAATATTTGTAATTACAGATTTTTTGGCTGTTGATATTTAACGAGTGCGGCCCAACTCGGCCCGGAGATAACTCGGACCGACTAATAAGTCAACTCGGACCGTCTATAATGACAACTCAGACAAATCATTAAAAGAGGATTTGAACTATATAAATGATTATAAATCATTAAAAGTTAAATTTAACATCTTTTTGTACTTGACAATATCATTTGCATGTTTCTGAATTTGCAAAATATAATAGAAAAATATTTTATAATGTGAATTCAAGTTTTTAATTATCTTTACAAATATATCAGTCCTTAGGGATGCTGTTTACCACATATAGTAAGCATGCAACCAATGACATGACAGTCAGTCACCTCCTGAAGAAGTGTGCCCGTATTTAAGGACCGTCAGTTTGAATACATTTTTTCAGTGTTCTGAGATTAAGTTTACATAGTAAAAACTTTAGTTCTTGGCTATATAAATGATTAATTCATAGCTTATGAGATGATTCGTACTGTTTAACTTTATAGTGCTTTTGAAATATGAACTTCATGAGATCACGTTTCTTTATTATACATGTCTTATGTTTCACTCACGTGTTATACTTAGTGCTCAAAGCATATGCATCTTATGTGAATGACATACTAGTTACTTATGTTTACTTGATTTGAAATTATTTTTTTGATTTAGTGTACGTCGTAGGTTTACTTAGTGCTTAAATTATGTGTTTCTTATTTAAATGAAATACTTGCTACTTGACTTGAAATTATTTAATTTTATTCTTTGATGAAATAAAGATATGTATGTATTATATATTATAGTTATAGTTTTATTTTAAAATTGAAGCCAGTATGTTTGAACTAATAACATCTATACTACAAAAATAACGAGGTCCAATTTGTTAGCCGGCATGACGTAAAAACGACGAACCAAAGTATTCAACTTTATATATAACTAATATAGGACAATGATGTCGTTTAAAAAACAACACCATTCCATGCCCTTTTGTTTACCACATAATTAATATTACCAATAATTAACAAGTTCCGGGTCGAATCCGATACCGATGACAATAGTATATGTCACATGTAGCTTCTTATCTGTTACCTTCTGTAATTCCTACCTCTATCATGGTAACATGGAATTCTTCCAGTAGTTGTTTTGTATCTATGTTACACTATAGTACACTATTTAACAAGTCTGTTTTCTTCCACCTCATTAACAAGTTAAAAAAAAAATTTAGTTTATAGTAAGTTTATTGTAGTAAGAAAACCAGAATGGGTTCAAACAGAAAGATTATGAAAGCAGATAAAACTGTGCATCTTACAATCAGCATGACTTTATTAGATGACAATACGAATACTTAAAATCCAGGCAAAAAATAAGGCATAGGTACTTTGATTCAGTCACGGATCCGTGACATGTCGCTTGTGTGTTCTAGTATTTCTTTAAAATAATCGATGATATAATATATATCAAACAAACAAACAAACAAAAGAAACTACCAAAACATTATAACGATATTTACTTATACAGCTTTCAAAGAACAAAATACAATATCTTTATACCCCCACCGTAGCAGATAGGGCATTAAGTGTTACCCTTATCCGTCCCGTCCGTACGTACCCAAAATTGGTTTCCGTTCTCAAACTTTAGTTTGCCTAAACCAAATGTTATAATACTTATACACAATGCTTATTACCACAAAACACAGATCAAGTTCGAAATTGTGTGTTGTCACTTTTACCGTTCATGAGTTAATGCCCTTTATAAAAGGAAAAAGATGAAATTTTCGTTTCCGTTCTCTAACTTTAGTTTGCCTCAACCAAATGTTATGAAACTTAGACACAATGCTTATTACCACAAAACGGTCTCAACTGTATGTGGAAGTTGACTCATGCATATTTAAAAGCGGGGGCATCTTTGGCCTATAGACAGATTCTCCATTTATTTTTATTATGTTTTGCAAATTCAGAAACATGCAAATGATATTGTCATGTAAAACATAACATTTAATGATGTATGATCATTTATATAGTCTATTCAATTCCTCTTTCAATACTTTGTTTGAGTTGTCATTATAGACAGTCCGAGTTGACTTTATAGACGGTCCGAGTTGACTTATTAGTCGATCGAGTTGTGCCGCACTCGTTAAATTGCAACAGCCAATGAAATCCGTAATTACAAATATTACCTAGAATGCAATATTATTGAATATATATTTTTTACCACATCTATATATAGAATATTGCACATAATTTTTTTATTTTTTGAATATATATATATAAAAATATTGCATGTATATTTGAAAGTTTTGAACATAATTTTGTATTTTTTTGAATATAATTATAAAAATATTTCTTTTTTTAATCAATATTTTGTTTAATATTGAAACGTTTGACGTGCCATAAGAAACTACGACGGTAAATTCATCTCACTCTCTACAGAAGAAAACAAAATTCAGCAAATTACCGATACATTTCAAGAAATAGTAGAACTTTTGAAACCATATCCTGCCTGTAAAATTACTTTCTTAGAAATTCCTCCATATTCAATAGTTGACACAGTGAGGAAAACAACATACCACCCGATATAGGCATAAACAAAAACCGGCAAAATCAGCAAATCTAAAACAACCTTTTAAAGAGAATGCTGAAGAACATCTAAGATTAACAACAATTAATATGGAAGGAAAGGGAAATGCATTATTTATAAACTCATTAGAATCATCATCTAACATTATTTGTATCCAAGAACACTGGCTAAATGAATTTCAAAAACAAACATTATGTAATGTTATACCTAATATGGACATGTTCATAAGATGCAGCGATACAAACGAGGAAATCTCAAATTTTATTCGGCCAAGAGGGAAAGGTGGTGTTGCAATAGCTTTGAAAAGATTGTTAACTCCATCCATCAATGAAATTCCATCTGGAAACAACAGGATAATTGCAATTGAGCTGAAATCACCAATGAAGATTTGCATCATCTGTGTATATATGCCTACAAATAACTCTGGGGATTCATATCTAGAATACACAGAATGTCTTGATATTATTAGCTCACTTCTATCAATGTACTCAGTATCTCATAGAATCGTTATAGTTAGAGACTGCAATGGCACTTTAAAGCCACCCAGAAACTATAACAAAAACGATTTACTTCTGCAAGCCTTCGTACAGGAAATGAATCTTCAATATCATCTAACTGAGGAATTAACCTTTTTTCATCACTCTGGAATGTCAGCCTCTCAAATTGACTATATTTTGCACAATGCCACAATTACCTTTCTTTCGGACTATAAGATACATGACCAATGTCACTCCAATACTTCAAGTCATGTTCCTGTGAGCGCAAAGATGAATGTTAAATCAAAACCAATGAATAAAGCAATCAAATCCGGCTATGTCAGTGAATTAAAACTCCAGTGGAAGGATCTAGATAGTGAGACATATTATAACCATATCAGTAATTAACTCTCTCGGCACAATATTGAAAGTCATTCAATAGAAGAAAGCATTCACTTCTTCTGCAACTGTCTTTAAAAAGCTGCTACAGTTGCTGTTCCATCAAAGATTATCAAATTAAAAGGTCCACAATTCAAGGCATCTCCAACCACTCTTACGCTGCTCAAAATAAGTAAAGAAAAATATCAACTCTGGAAATCTCATGGCAAGAAAAATGATCATCTCAAAACAGACAAAGTACTGGCTCAACGAAATCTTCGCAAACAACTCCGAAAGGAGCAGTATTTGGATAGAGCTCAATTCTATGATGAATTAGTGGATAATCCAAGCAATGATATGTTTCATAAGCTCATTCGACGAAACAGAGGCTCCAAAAATAAAGATTCAATCTGTATAATGGAAAAGGGAGAGCACCACTACTCTGCAACTGACGAAACAAACAGCTTCTCTAGATACTTCGAGAATCTGGCTGTTCCCAAAGACAATGGATATGATCCTAAATTCTTAGATCTCTGCAATATCCGTCATAACTTCTTCGATGAACTTTGCAAACAAAGCAGCAACGGACCACAATTTAGTTTTCAAAATATCTGTGATGCAATCCAACAGTTACATTCTGGCAAGGTGACAGATGAATAAGGTCTTGCGGCTGAACATTTTTAAAAATTCTCTTACAACGGTAATTCAATTTCTTACAAACTGTTTTAATAACATATTCAACAATCATCATTTACCTGATACATTTAAATCTGGTATCGTAACACCTGTACTCAAAAAAGGGAAAAATCCAATGCTAATGGACAACTACAGAGAAAAAACTCTTCGAATGTACCATTCTTCCTCGTCTAACAGTGAACTTTAATCAGTCAACACTCCAGTTCGAGTGAACAAAAGGCTTGTCGATGCTTATGGCCTGTCTCATTATCACTGAAGCTAGAGCAGAAGCAAAACAATGGAGCCTAATTACTGTGGACAGTCAGAAGGCCTTCGACGTGGTAGATCACACATCATATTACTAGATGCTTTACATGACCATACTCAGAATCATCCTCTTTGGTCAATAGTGAAAAATCTTAACTCAGGGCTAGTTGCAAGAGTCAAATGGAAGAGAAACATCAGTGATAGCTTCAATATTCATCAGGGAGTACGACAAGGAGGCATTCTTTCACCTTTTCTGTATAAAGTCTATGTGAACAATCTGCTTGAGGATCTTAAATTGCACAGCCTTGGTCTTAAAATCGACACAAATTATGTTGGCTGCCGAACTTATGAGGACGACATAGCCTTCTTAAGCAACTGCAGGAATTACAATGCATGATCTCTGTTGCAACTCATCATGCCAGACAGTCTAGAGTTTCAATAAATCCTACCAAAAACAAAGCTGTCATCCTCAAAAAACCGAAAAACATAAACAGGTCCGACTTAAATTGGACACTAGGCAATACCCCTGTTTATCCATCAGAAGACACAACACATCTTGGCTTGATGAGAGCAGAATTAAAAGAAAATAATCTTAATATTGATGCTCGCATCAGCATTGCGAGAAGAACTCTATACTCTCTGATGAATACTGTCTACATGGTACAAATGGACCAAACCCGCAGACATACTACAAGATACACCAGAGCTATGTTATTCCTCGTCTGTTATATGGAATGGAAATACTCCCTCTTAACCAGAGCCAACTTGATATTATGACCCGCTTCCACAAGAAAACATTGCATAATATTCAGTCTTTGCCTACACGAATAGCCACTGGATCGGTATTTATGCTGTTGGGTGCTCTAACAATTGAGGCAGAAATACATAAAAGGCAACTTTCATTCCTGTACAGTGTTATTTCTTGCAACAATTCGACAATTCAAAGCTTAGTAGACAGACAAATCATCATGAATATTGATAACCATCTCAACTTCTTCTGTAACGTCACAGGTGTGCTAGCTTTACACGATATGCCAAGTATCACTACACTTAGTCAAAATTTACCGTCAATATTAAAATGGAAAGCAACAGTAAAATTAGCAATTCAGGACTCCTGGACTAAAATCTTCATTAAAGAAATAGAAACAAAATCTTCGTTAACACATTTGGACAAAACCTTATTAAGAGTTGGATCTACACATCCTGTCTGGACCATCCTAACTTCAGCCGTCTCGGATGTTAAAAAGGGAGCGATAAAGTTCGGCTACTAACTGGGACTTTTTAACTAGAATCTCAAAGATCAAAATTTAGTGGTGGCAGAGAGTCAGTCTTATGTAAATGCTGTGGAACGTCGGATGAAGATCTAACCAATTTCCTGTTGTTGTGTCCGGCCTTACACCAGCAGAGAAAAGAAACATTCAGTAAACTTAAGTCTTAGGTAATAACAGTAATTGGCTCGGGATATTGGTCTTAAGAGATTAAGGGACATTTGGATGTGATAAGACTTATTATCAACAGCTCTTTTCTGCTGCCATTGCTTAGAAATAGGACCGAACTGGACAAAATACAAAGATTAGCTACGGACATGTGCTATAGACTCCATACCCAGCGTGTATGGAAATTACAAGGAAAATAATAACTGTCTCGCTAAATATATAAATCGTACAATCTGTGTAATAAAGAAAGATATGAGATTAACGTTAGTAGTTGTCGTTTGTTGATGTGGTTCATAAGTGTTTCTCGTTTCTCGTTTTTTGTATAGATTAGACCGTTGATTTTCCCGTTTGAATGGCTCCGTGTTGAAGACCGTACTTTGACCTATAGTGGTTTACTTTTATAAATTTTGACTTGGATGGAGAGTTGTCTCATTGGCACTAATACCACATCTTATATCTATATATTATGTACATATGTGTAAAGGTAGAGGCAGGGGTGTCCTGCTTTCCATTGTATAAAGCACCCTATATTTTTAGATTTTAGTAGTGTACAGTAAATATTAAAATACATATTGATAAGGCCCAGATATTTTTACCTTCTAATTGTGTACAAAGTTATTTTATAAGTCCTTAAATATTTGTAGATTTTATCCGTGTACAATGAATCTATTTTTTTTAGTTATTTGTGGAAAACTTTTAGTGCGTAATATTTAAATTATAATTAACTCCCCACTTGGATAATATCCATTGAGGAGGTGTTCCATAATTGGAAGGAAATACATAAAGAAGAAGAAGAAGAATGGTGTGAAATAAGCCATAAATAAGTTGATTTAATCCAATATAGTTTGTGATTACAGTAATTAGCATGATATATCGTTTGTTTTATTAATATTTTCATAACAGTTAATAATTATTTCCGCTGACTACTTGAGTTATGCCCGAGCCTTATACAGGATATCTTGGTAGTTTAAAATATTTTCATAAAAATAAATAAACATTTTCGCAGATTACTTGAGGTATGCCCGCAGGAGCGGATCCAGGATTTTAGGTTAGGGGGGGGGGGGGGGGGGGCGCAAACTTAAATTTTTTTTGAGGTAAAATTATCGAAATATTTTTTATATATTAAGCAGCAGGGAGTCGCACGCACGCCACGCCCCCACCTGAATCCGCCCCTGTCCCGAGCCTTGTGCAGTATATTTTGGTAATTTTGAATATTTTCATAACAGTAAATAATTATTTCCGCGGACTACTTTAGGTATACCCGAGCTTCGTGCAGGATATCTTGGTAGTTTTAAATATTTTCATAACAGTAAATAATTATTTCCGTGGACTACTTGAGGTATGCCCGAGCTTTGTACTGGATATCTTGGAAGTTTTAAATATTTTCATAACAGTAAATAATTGTTTCCGCGGACTTCTTGAGGTATGCCCGAGCCTTGTGTTTATCGTTTGTTAATATGTTTGATATTCGTTTACACGCATTACCTTTCAGCTATTCTTATAGGCAAGATAATTTCTATCCAATAATTTTGCTTTCTTATGCTTTCAAACATGGACGTAGTATTTTTTATTGTGATCTTTACATTTAAAGTTTACTTTTTTAAATTTTTTTACAAGTACATTTTTAATGATTTATTTGCATGTTTAATCCTACTTATTTTTTTTATTTCAGGGTGGGGTACATTGGTAGCTAGGTCTTCGTCCTGTACCCTGGGATGACTATAAATGTCATGCAGAATGCTAGCAAAACAGTCTGAATTATTCTACAGAATCAGTATTAGATTATACACAAATTTGAGATTTTAATTAAACGCTACTTTGACACGTCTTTCGGATATGCTCTGTATCTTCCTCCTTTATTAGGAGCAAATGTTGTCTCCCAAGACATTATTTCATGATTATATATCATAATATTTTCAAAATTCGTCCACATCTATGAAAAATGTAGCCACCAGTTTCTATAATTTTTACAACGAATTAACGTTGTGTCCACTTGTGTCCGCCTGTATTCCCCTGTTTCTTTAATTTGTATATAGGAATTGCAGTGTCCAGCTGTACTAGGTCGTCTGTAGCCACCAGTTTCTATATTTTTGATACAGATATAAAGTTGTGGTCACTTGTGTCTGCAAACTGAATAATCATAAGAATGGATGACAAATGCGACTATGCTTGGTACCTATAGGACACAAAGGCATGATGATTAATTTATTGGGGAAGGAAGAGAAGCGACACACAAAATGAGGTCTTCTCGTTTAATAGTATAGATATGGAAATAGCACGGGGTCCCCTGTTTCTTTAATTTTTATACAAATTTAACGTTGTGTCCATATTAGTACTAATTTGTTTACACAATACATCGATTGGGTTAATACGTGTCCGTGTGTTCCTGGACACAAAATGCATGTCAACTATATTTTGTACCGAAAATAGGACATTATAGATAGATTTATACTTTGTCTCGTTAAATTTTGCCTCGTTAAAGGAGGTTTTCCAAAATCACATTTTGGATTGAGTGAATTTTGTTTTCAAAATTGTCTTTAATTTGGTCATATAAAGCTTCTGTCCAACTTCCATTAAATTCAAAGAAGGTTTGACAAAGATTGATGTTTAGCTTTCCCTGTTTCAATTCTCAATTTTATTTGACAGAAAAAAAAAACCCAAATATGATACCATTTGATTAAAAAGTATATTTCGTCACGTTTTTCTCCAATTACAAGTCATTGAAGAAAGAATTAAAAGATTCCTGTGCTTTTAACTTCTTTAAATTTATTTATTAAAAAGTAAAATAACAAAAATACCGAACTCCAAGGAAAATTCAAAAGGCAAAGTCCCTTATCAAACGGCAAAATCAACAGCTCAAACACATCAAACAAATGGAAAACAACTGTCATATCCTTAAGCTCTTTTTTTTTCTAAATTCATGTGAATGCCCTTGCGTTTTGACGTAAACGTAAGTTGCTACGAGCCTTGTAACGATACGGTAAATTAAATCTGCAAAGTGTTGCAAAACAAAAACTAATCCTTCACTTTAATTATAGCATTTGTTTACCTCCCTCCCTTTCATAAGACAAACTTGAAAAGATTTCTTTTTATTATACTGATAAATGGTTTTTTTTACAGTTAAAATTTTGATACAGTCTAAGATTAAAGTTTTTCAGACATCAATCACTTTTTAAACCTTTATGAAATTTTACGGAAGTTGGACACAATCTTTTTGATGACCAAAAGTCAGTATCCAGAGAATAATTAAAATACATTTTCTATTTTATCGTATTTTGCTGATGAAAGGACTTTGCTGTTTTATAGGTGATAAGTAGATACAGTCTGAGGTTAAAGTTTGTTACACATAAATTATCAAACTTTCATCGAATTTATGAAAACTTGGCTGAAGCTTTTTTTATGATTAAGAGATAATGTCTGAAAGAAAATTTTGAAAGTATTTTTTTTATTATTTTTCCGTATTTTATTGACTAATTGCAATTAACAGACGGTCTGGGGTTATTTGTTTATTTTACATAATAAGTTTGTAAACCTTCATAGATTGTTATGAAACTTGGAAATAAACTACCTTTCAAGATAAAAAAAAAAGCATCTAAAGAAATAGATTTATTTGTTCCTAAATCTGTTTTTGACTAATAAATGGATTCACTTTTTACAGTCAATTTTACACTTTTACATAGATAGCAGCAATCCCAGGACAGACAGAGGGTTCCACGAAACTCTTTTGAATTGTTATATTACACCTGACAATCTATGAAAATTAATTATTTCATGTGCACGTGTTCATAACGAAATTTTAGCCTAAGAATGGGAGAAATTTAGATGAGGTCGACATAATAAATAGAACATCATTGAAATGAAGACTTGCTTTTTTACTATCTCTTAAGTTTTGGATTTTTTGTCGATTGATTGTTTTACCCCACATCTCCCTTTAAACATATTTCACTGTAACCGGTTGAACATTTTTCTCTAAGACCAACGATCATTGGATTGCAAATCAACACGATAGATAAACATAAAATGAAATAATTTAGTCTCTAAATTATGTTGCTATTGATGCATTTTAATGACAGAAATAGTATCTCTTTATCGAAAACGAGTCAGATTTGGGGGCTTCGCGCCTTCGAACCCACTACCAGTAGATCCTCTGCGCTGGACCCGCAGGTGTCCCTCAGCCCAATCGACGAGGTTCGGGCGTACACTTAAAAATGGCCTTTCAACGTCACTGGTTACCTATTGAACAAGACCAATACAGTGTCTGGAACTGCGTCGCTGAATGCAATTGATTAAAATAACATGTATACTGAAGTATAACCAATAAATCCATATAATAATTGAATATAAGAAACTTTGATGACAATCTAATAAAAATATAGATCTCTGATTTCATTATCCTTATGTATACGAGCACGCGAGTTAAGATAGATCTGAATTTCATTCATATGCTTTGATAAAATTTGTACAGCGAATGCGGAGCACCTGAGATCACCCCTAGTTTTTGGTGGGGTTCGTGTTGCTTAGTCTTTGGTTTTCTATGTTGTGTCATCTGTACTATTATGTGTCTGTTTGTCTTTTTATTTTTTATAAGTTTTCGATCTATAAGTTTGACTGTCCCTCTGGTATCTTTCGTCCCTCTTTTGTATAATTTCAATCTACTAGTATTTGCAAGCAGGAATTGTTAAGCTGCAGTCAGACCAAACCCAAATAAAAAAAATTCCCTTCCATGAAGGTCAACAATGAGTGTTGTCAAATTTCAAACTGATAAACATGAAGTGGTTGTACGGCAGATGTAAAAACTGTTTACACACTACAAATCAACTTATCAAGCTGGTGTCCAAATATAGATATTTGCCCTTTCATATAGAAATTTTCCCTTTCATATAGAAACTAAGAGAACATTCGCGAAAGTTTTCTGTTCAACGGGTCTTTCGAACGGACGGACTGGCAGATGGACGGGCGATGCAGGTTAAAAGCAAGGTTTAACTTTATCAAAATCTTCTACGGATATTTTATACAATGGTTAGTAAGTGTTACATATACTTTTAACATAATTATCTTACTATTATATACAAAGAAGCTGACTAATCTGGCTAAAAATAGGATTAGTACCATCATATAGAAAGAGCTGACTAATCTGGCTGAAAATAAGATTAGTACCATCATATAGAAAGAGCTGACTGATCTGGCTGAAAGTAAAATTAGTACCATCATATAGAAAGAGCTGGCTGATCTGGCTGAAAGTAAGATTAGTACCATCATATAGAAAAAAGCTGACTGATCTTGCTGAAATGAGGTTAGTACCATCATATAGAAAAATCGACTGATCTGGCTGAAAATGAGATAAGTAACGTTATATAGAAAGGACTGACTGATCTGGCTGAAAGTAAGATAAGTACCATTATTTATGCTTGTTTGATGTATTTTCCAATTCTTACTCGTCCAGAAATGCCTGAAATAACTTATCCTGAACGCGAAGCAAAACAAACATCTTGCTATTTCTCATGCAATGATTCATTTTCGTCTGACATCCTCCTGTTTTGAGTTTTTATTTCTGCTGAGTTGGCTTTTTTCTGTGACAATGATTGACTCATATGGCAAGCCGTTCTCGTCAAAACTATGTTTAAACCATTTTTTTCGAAAAAATTACACACTGAGATTTAAGAACCTAAAATAACACACTTAGAAATCGAAATTACACACTGAGATTTTAAAAATACACACTGAGATTTAAAAAAAAATGAAAAAAACACGTACTGAGAATTTGAAATTACACCCTGAGATTTTAAAAAGACACACTGAAATGAAATAAATTGAAAAACACACACTGAGAATTGTTAATTACACAATGAGATTTCAAAAAAACACACTGAGATTAATATGGAAATTACTAATGAATATTCATGAGATGAATAATTCAACAGATTGATATCTTGGTCTCCCGAACTCTTGTCATTATAATGATATGCGGTTCCTACAACCAACATTCGTAATAAATTTCAAGACTTAACAACTTTTTTTGCTAACCCATATTCATAAGTTTGTTGCCTATAATTCAGATTATTACTAACAGTATATCGGGATGTTTTGCTTAAAACTGTTTAAGCATGGTCCCTTTTCAAAAGTCTTTCAACTATTACCCTGATATCGCAAGGTAATCTTTTATATTTGTGTTACGTTTATATGCTATAATAGGCACTTTGGAAAAAAAATCACTGCATTGTTTGTATTTTTGCAGATTGTTTCAATGTTTTTCTTATAATTTTAATAAAATTTTTTTACCATTTGGTCATATTTTGAAATGATAGTAAGTGGGTATTTTCTTGTTATATTGGTCTTTAATAACGTAGTTTTTCTATACGTTGTATTTTTAATGTTTTTTATAAAGAAATTAGCGCCAAATTGAAGGACTAATGAGTTCTGTCCCCTAGTTGTTTAAAGCTTGTGTGTTTTCCGAGAGTGCAATGTCTGTATAGCCAGTCAAGGTCATTAAAAACTTTCATTTATATATATATATATTGTCCAGAATTCATACTTTTCTAGAAGGTAATTATCAGTAGTCAATACAGCCATGCTGTTTATTATTACTGTTCTGGACCATTTTCTACTCTTAAATGTTTTGGCATTATTTCGGGTTTAAAAGTTAGGACATGGTTATAAAAATGATTTTAAATGATATAGTTTTAAAACCCCTACTTACAATAAGACATTTCCCAACTTTATTTACCTTTTGTATTGTTGTTAAACTTAATGCCATATTAGTACCAAAAAATATTATCATTTATGTATTATTTCTTTAAGACTTCCTTTCCCAGAATGCTGGCTTATTCTGGTCCAAATTAATATCCGGTCGAGTATTAGCTTTGTCCTCCCAGAGAATTGTCTTTTATGTCGGTTGTTGTAGACACTTGTCCCCTAGTGTGACAAGGTGTTTAGGGTAGAACTTGTCTTCGTAGTTTATATACAGTACATAGAACCTGGGTTAGTTTGGTTATTTCGTGGCTGCGCTAACATTAAGTAAAAAGGTATCCAGAAAACGTTACTTTTAGTTGAATATTAGATCAGTCTGTTCACATTTTGGTTAATAGATTCAGATTAAGTATACTAATTAGATATGTGCGCATAAAAATTCTCAGTGTGTAATTTCAAATTCTCAGTGTCAGTTTATTTCATCTGAGTGTGTATTTTTTAAATCTTATTGTGTAATTTTCAATTCTCAGTGTGTGTTTTTCAGTTTTTTTTGTCACAGTGCGTTTTTATGAAGTTTCAGTGTGTAATCTTTTATTCTTTGTGTGTGTTTTTAGGGTTTTTAATCTCAGTGTGTGTTTTTTTAATTCTCAGTGTGTAAATTTTTCGAAAAATCGTTTAAATATATTTGACGAGAACGGCTTGCCATAGACTCACTTCAATAAGATATTTGAATAATATTTTTATCTGTACTAACATTGATTCTGTTATTAATAAATTACAACATAAATAAATATTTATTGCAATACAGTTATGAAAACGTAAGGTCCCACATCCTGTCGATACTTTTATCTTGACATTGCACAAGGTCATGTTTTCTCAGAATGTTAATTACGTCTTTTAAAAAGTTTACACTTAATCCACAATGTTCCGATTGATATCTTATTCTGAGAAACATGATTTATTTATTAGCTGTAATTAACTTTTAAAAAGTTTTCAGCAACTGCAAATACTCTTAGATCGGTACGTCGTTTCTTCAGTCTATTCGTTAATAGATTTTAGTGTTTCGTGTTTCTCTGCTAAGTCGAGCCCCTTTGAACTGAATTTATAGTTTGTTCTTATGTCGTGCTATTGCACCACTATCCCATGTTAGCCGAGGGAGAGTTTAGCAATCACAAACATGTGTACCCCGCCACATTCTATATATATCTTTATCAAGTCATTAGCCTGTAATTCAGTTGTTATCGTTCGTTGGTGTCTACCATATATGTTTTTTCGGTAATTGTTTTGTCATATATAAGGCCGTTGGTTTACTCATATGAATTGTTTCACATTTTTGCATGTCAAAGCCTTTTAAAGCTGATTATACGATATGATACAGTATGGGATTTGCTCATTGTTCAAGGCTGTACGTTGACCTATAACTGTTTACATCAACATCATTTGAACTCTGGTGGATACTTGTATCACTATTTTCTTTGCTTTTTATTCATTGATGTTACTTTTTTATGTCAAAGTATTTTCAACCTTTTTTTTAAAACTAAAAGTTGTTACGTAGATTAATTTTGCAGTCGTTAGTTCACTGGCTCATATATCAATAATTAAAACGTTAAGCAGCCCTACATCCGACAAGTTCACAGAAAAAAAGTCATATACTATAAGGCCGTATTACATACCTTATTTACTTACAGAAAACTCTAAATAAATAGATCGAAGATGTGCAATGCGCAAGAAATAAATTGTAGAAAAAATGAAAAAAAGGGAATGTCCAAAATCTTGTCAGAGTTTTGGTTTAGCCTGTTTGACCATACTTCTTAAAACGACATTTTATGTTGAACGAAAAGATATATTGATCATTTCACCCTGTGTTTTGGTTTTATTTCAGAATGGCAGCCATAAAACAGATATGTATAATAACAGGTTTATTACTGCTCTTCTGTATTATTAACATGATCATTACTAGTCCTAGATCAATACCTGATGACACAAAATTTGAAACGGTAAATTTATCTGATACAACGGCGATAATAAAAGATTCAAAATCTAACGCTCAACAAAACTTAAACGTGAAAACCACAAAAAGACGTAATATTTGTGTTTGGAGCCACGACCTTTTAGGAGTTTGGCATCCAAGAGTGGATGTTTGTAAAAGCTTTTACAAAGACACAGTGACTACATTAGAGACACCATTTGGCAATCGTCCAATGCACGTGCACCACAGAAGGATATATGGGTTTCTAGAAGAATTAAAAAACACCAGAAGTTTTGATAAAGACAAAATTATAACTATCTCAAAGTTTATGGAATCAGACCCAACTTCAAACTTCATAGATATTGGCGCAAATTTGGGAACATAGGCGCTATCAATTGCTAAACTTGGACGAAAGGTTATCACGATTGATGCTTTAAATCTAAATGTTCAAAAATTATGTGCGTCTGTGAAACAGTCACATTTCGAAGATGTTTACCTGATCATGAATGCAGTTTTGTCAAGACTCGAAACAGTAAGTCTAGGAGCAGACGATAAAAACTTTCATTGACCAAATGCAGACTATATAAAATCATTAAAAGGCAAAACTGTTTCTGGAAGACATTATAGTAATATTTCTACAATAATATTAGATGACCTCTTGACACTTCCGTATATCGATTTATTTCCAAGAGTTTTCATTAAAATGGACATTGAGGGATTTGAACATAAGGCTCTAGAAAGAGCATATCAGTTTTTTGATAAAATATTTGTGCAAGGCATACAAATAGAGTGGATCTTTCATCGAAACAAATCATCGGGACAAATTATTGTTATTTTTTATAGAACAACACTCATTTTTTCCTTATAATCCAAAAGACTTGCGACAACTTCGGAAGTCCAGTATGGGAAACTGGCCTACACAAGATGTTATTTGGCTACATAAATAACGCTTGAAAATAAAAACAAACTGTTCATCTTGTCTCAAGAATTATGCTTAATCAAATACAACATGGTTTAAAAATTCTTGAAATTCAATTACTAAAACTTTTGCAACATAATAAGATTGTTCGACTTCTCCACACATTATACTTTATTCGTAATTCGACAAGGACCTTAAACATGATATACACATGTACCGTTTCTGGTGTAAAATGATATTATACCTTGTTATTAAACAGACTGATTTCAATATCATTAGCAAGAACATAGCAGACAATAACACAAAATTCGTAGCAGACACAAATTACCACATCTTCTTATTTATACATACACAAATGTAAAACTTGTGACTTTTCAATTAGGATACATTTTTGCTTTTCATCCAGGTTCTTATTTTAAATCGAGAAAATTACAGTACTTTGTTATGAAACACATTGACTTCGAAAACGTTATAAAACCGACATTATATACAAATTGTTGCCTTTTCAATTGATAGCAAGTTTGTTCAGTTGGAAACATGTGCTTTGGTACTGACATGATTTATAACATATCTTTTTAAATTTATAAAATCCGAAATTATCAAGAAACTTAGGATCCATCTCCCTCAAGGCAAAAAAACCTTAGATCAATTTGGTTATTCATTTTATGTTTCTTTTGGGTATATTGCTCCAAAAGTTTCAAAATATATGTACACCTCTCCCTGGATTTCAAATATTAACTGAGGCTTGAGCGTACTCGATGAAGGTATATCTAGAAATGCGCTTAGAATGGAGGGAATATACAAACAGTTATTTTCATTGGACAGATTGATAAAACGCACATGTACTGATTGTGAACCCTATTCGACAAAAATTCATACTCATAAATTACTTAATAAAGAGATGAATAAAAAGCTATTCTTGATTGTTTGATTTCATTTTCATGTACATTAAGTCGACGCTAGGGGCCGTCTTGACCTTGTTGTAGGGTATGAATGATTCGTTCATTGTTGAAGACCCTACATCAACTGTCAAGATGAAGAACAAGAATAAAAGCCCTGTTCATTGATAAATTTCTATGTTTTCTATGTATTGTGTGCGATTTTGTCCCATGTACATTTACTCCATATCCTTTCATTTTACATTGAGTATAAGCACGTTAAAACCTGGCTCAGTGTTTCTATCAAGTACAAAGCAGAGTTCATTTTAATCTCGCATCAACATGTTCCCGTCCTGAATATACATTTAACTAGACGTTATCCATCGTGCATGCATGCATCCATTAATTCATCAAGGTAAACTTTTCCCTAAGGTGTTGGAAAATTAGTTTCTGAATAATTTCTTAATTTATCAACGAATTCAGAGTTTTAGAAAATATGTAAAATAAAATCATGTCGGTACCAAGCACCGACTACCTTGCTGACGATACCATCGGGGGTTAACAGTCAACCAGCAGTGGTATCGACCCAGTGCTACTACATGAAAGTAACACTTTATGAATTTAATTGTTGTTTTTGGTAATATTGATTGCCGGAATAATTTAGTAATAATGGCAGAACTTTTATAGACTTTCGAAAAGGTATTCATAACTTCGATTGATTAAGAGCTTGACACATTATACTGTGGATTGTTGAATATCGTAGGCGTCATTGACGGTGCACTCGACATCTCCTTTATTCAGATCGTCCTTTTAGGACAAACATCAGTCGTTTAGTCATTTCAATAATAACAGAAGGGATCAAATGTTTATCCAAATATATAATAAAGCAATAAAAATCGGGTCTAAGTGTCGACGGAAGCATTACTTATGAAATCATTGATTACTTCGAATTCTACATAACGGAATGGTTTTTTAAGACACAACAAGAGTTGTAAAACATTATGGAACAATGTAAAGTTTTCTGCAAAAACTGTCATTAGTGCCCTACAAAAATTCCATAATAAACGATTGCTACTAGTAACATAGATTATCATCGGGCATAATTTCATAAGGTATGATCTTATATATGACTTAGAGGTAGCGGATGGTAATTAAAACAATATATAGATAAACAGAACAACATGAATAAACTGCAGATTTTTTTTCAACACCTACCTCTCATTGTATAGTGAAGAAGTATCATTATCCAAAATACCTTCAAAACTACTTATTTGTAGCGAGATCAAATCGACATCTATACCATATATATGAAAATCTCAAAGAAATATCAAGGTGACCTCTACCTGCTCTACCGTGTATATGAGGACAAATAAGCAAAATCGTGGTGATGTGTACAATTTATATGACAACTCTAAATTAAGCAAGACCAATGTGACCTCAATCTTATATGAGACCACAACAAAGCAGGATGATGATGACCGCTGCATATGACGTTTGGTATCGTTCAAAATAGGTTCATCTGAAACTACACGAATCGTAACAAGTCAGTCAAGTTTGTTGCTATATATAAATAAGAAGATGTGGTATGAGTGCCAATGATACAACTATCCATCCAAGTCACAATGTGTAAAAAGTAAACAATTATAGGTAAAAGTACGGCCTTCAACACGGAGCCTTGGCTCACACCGAACAGCAAGCTTTACCTTCTTTAGCAAGGGCATAATAAAATGATTGAAGTATTTATTATAGATTGACGACCGTAAATGCATTTACGGCTGTCAATGATAGATAACTTTTTACGAATTAACGTATCTTATGCACAAAAACCGTAAGCTTTGAGTGGATTTAATCAGTTAATGAGTAAGGCGTGGCTATATATGATTTGTTATAATAATGGGCCGTCAAAGGTTAAATGCTGACCAATAACAGTTTACTGTGCTTTTCATGAATTAGATATATCAATCAAATAGTGGCGTGATTTCTATCTATCGTTTTCAGAAAAGTAACACATGCAGCAGATGTCAGTCATGCAGCAGATGTTAGTAGGATTTTTATTTCAGATACATGTACATGTAAATGAATTATTGCCGTGGGATTTACATAGAAGTTTACAGACTCGAGAGCCATTTATGTGTTATCGAATATTTTCTTCTCCCTGAAAATTCTTGAGGGTGATAGTTGCATGAGAAGGAAGTAAGAGCATTGGTGTAAACTCCTCCTATTCTTTGCTATTACAATGAAAAGCGGACAACGACGGGATTTGATAGTGGTCTAAAAATCTATTCAGTTTATGCACTCCTCTAAAATTATTACTCACCCGATGAACAAAGGAAAAATTGCGGGTAACCGTTCATTTTACAATGACTTTTATGGTACACAGGTTTATCCCGAAAAGCGCCCCAGACCCACCAAATTCATGAAGTCGCAGTAATTATTTTCTTTTTTCCAGCACTGGGTGGATACAGTTTCTGTTCGACTGTTTCTCTCCGAGGGTATCATCATCCCAGTAGTCAGTACTCCGCCATTGGCATTATTTACAACATACATTTCTTAAAAATTTTCCCTTGATTAATTTAGATAAATTAAGTATCTTAGATGGTACCTTTGATAACTATTTACACCACTGGGTCGATGCCACTGCTGGTGGACGTTTCGTCCCCGAGGGTATCACCAGCCCAGTAGTCAGCACTTCGGTGTTGACACGAATATCAATTATAAGGTCATTTTTATAAATTTCCTGTTACACAACTTTGAACTTTTCGAAAAACTAAGGATTTTCTTATCCCAGGAACAGATTACCTCAGCCGTATTTGGCACAACGTTTTGGAATTTTGGGTTCTCAATGTTCTTCAACTTTGTACTTGTTTGGCTTTATAACTATTTTGATCTGAGCGTCACTGATGAGTCTTATGTAGACGAAACGCGCGTGTGGCGTATTAAAGTATAATCCTGGTACCTTTGATAACTATTAGATGACTTTGGCTATTCTTCTTAGGTCTCTTTTTGGTCATTTACTAGCTTCTCCAGTATTTATACATCACGAGTTTTAACTGTTTTGGTTTTAATCTTCCCTGTGGAAATCAAGCTGCTCCAAAGAGTCTGACTGGCTCACTTGGATGCATTTGTTTTCTTCAGAACAAAAAGCGCTTTAGACGCAAGTAATTTGTTAAGTGTTGTGTTTTTTTTCATATATAGGGCAATATGCATACAAGTGAGCGATATAGAGATATAATTTCACCTATTTTAATACTTTAGATGACAACCAAAAATTAGTGTTTTAATTCTTATATGTAAACATGATACGTGTGTGTGCCAAACCTGTTATTTAATTTTAAGAAGTTGTAGATATTTTATTGATTGTAAATCGTATTTATTTTAATATGTTTAATCTAATGTAGTTACCTATGCATTTAAACAGTCTCTTATAATTCTGTATAGAATGACTCTCATTTTATGTAGTATCGATTTACAATTCATAAATATCCATTGTACGTGTTGAGTAATGAGACTTTAATAAAACATTGGAGTGAAGGTTTGCGCCTGATAAAACGTTTAGACCCGCTGCATTTTTATGCACCTGTCCTAAGTCAGGAGCCTGTTGTTCAGTGGTTGTCGTTTGTTGGTGTGGTTCATAGGTGTTTCTCGTTTCTCTTTTTTTATATATATAAATTAGACTTTCCTGTTTGAATTGTTTTACACTAGTCATTTTGGGGCCCTTTATAGCTTGCTGTTTGGTGTGAGCCAAGGCTCCATGTTAAAGGCCGTACTTTGACCTATAATTGTTAATTTTTTATACATTGTGAATTGGATGGAGAGTTGTATCATTGGCACTCATACCACATCTTCTTATTTATACTAATAGCATTAAAGCAAATCATGATTTCCAATTTCAGTTTTGAAATTACTTTGACGTCCACTGTCAGTAATTTTGAATTGTCGATAGCCCTCAATGCACATGTTAAGGACTTAACAGGAACATATCGGCAAGTTTGGTTTCAAATGGTTCAGCTGCTCCGGAGAAGAAGTTTTGACTAAGTTCAACCAATCAGAAATAATAAAAGTACATGAGGCCTTTTCCGTGTCTTAGAAGAGTCTAAAAATGTCCAGATATTCGAACAGAACTTGATACCCCCGACGAACTTAATATGGACAACTAAGATACACTTTCTGCATTTTCGTTTCGATATTATATGTGTGGGTAATACAAGCCGGGTACCACATGTGGAACAAGATCTGCTTACCCTACCGGAGCACTTGAGATCACCCTAACTTTTGGATGGGTACGTGTTGCTTAGTCATTACTTTTGTTTTCTATGTTGTGTATTGTCTTCGACTTATGAGTTTGAATATCTCGTATGGATCTTTCGCCTCTCTTTTTTTATGTGCTTTATACTTGGAAATGATTTTAACTATTTAATAATAATTTTACAACACCATATTATTTAAGGTCTCATGGACTAGCTATAGTGCCATACAAGATTTTGTGAGGTAGACGAAATTGACCTTAAAACGATCGTATTGGATTTTAATTTCCAAAAATAGGCAGATCGGACATATTTTGACTGTATTTATGGACTACTTTTGTTTGGGATTAATTGTAATTATAACATTATAATGAGACTGAAAAATGTTTTTTTTTAAGATAAACAATAATTTTACCTGGCGTAGCCGTGGGTGAAATGTATTTCGGCATTTCTCTTCGAAAAAATCACTTGTTTAATGGAATAAACGTCCGATTTGTAAATTGACTCTTTTTTTCTCGGGAATAAGATATCAAAAAGTAATTTATCTACTCTATATGTGGAAAACATTGTGAAAGTATAGGAAGTGGCAATTCTTACCGTTCACACCTTTAGTTTCATTGATAAAAAATAATATGGACTCTTCCAGTGTCCAGTTTGAAGGTCATTTATGTTACTGTTCACATTCATGCACGTTCTGATTTAATCAATGTACATGTATGAAAAAAATAAAAAGTTTGAAGGTAAACTAATAATAACTTAATCCAATCAAATTGTGTAAGATTCAATACAATGACCGGTCCACATCATAATAATTTAAAGGGGTAAACTGGTAGGGAGAAAATGACAGATATTTTAAGTTCATTTTTTATAATAACGAATAAAGATTTGTCAAACAAAAGTTTGCTATAATTCCAAAAACATGTTGTTCTATATTTGGATAGTTTTCGGATCTTTCATTTGTGCCTTTAAGGCAATAGAACGTTTGGGCATCAAAAGTCTCCATAAGTATTGACTTTATACAGAAAATTCCCCCTTTTAAAACATTTAAAGTTTTAAAAATAATACATGGATACAAAGCAAAGTCATTTCTTAAAACACTCCAAAAAATCATTCTGATTGGTATAGTGGTATTGTCATAAAAAGCGTTGAAATGAACCGTGGTATAGCAAACATCGAATTCCCTCACAAAATGTTATCATCCACTATAATATTCAGTCAGTCAAAGACTCGCCAAGTGTGTCAAGGATATTTGAAGTTTTCTCGAATTAAGTTCAAATTATAAGAAATAGAAATCATATGCTCTGACAAAGTTTAACCTCTTTTTATATTAAACCAACAAACAAAAATATGTCTATTCTGAAGACTGCAATCAAGCTCTTGAAGAAGTTATTTTCACATTGACAATTCATCAAATCAGTCCAGCAGATGAAGTTATCAGCGCTTGTATGAAGTTGAAAGGTTATGATTTTAAACTTATTAAGAAACATGTGTCTCAATCATAGGTTTTATTAGTTCAGATTAAATTTCTTAATATTTTACATAGTAAATGGAAAGAGTAATAGAGTAAACCGTGATGAATTGTCTAATCTACCTTTATAAACAGGATAACAAATATTTGTTTGAGCCAAATTCAAAACACAGGAAATGGTCGCTACTTTGGTGATAGTAAAACTTTGTATAAAGTTATTCTTAATTTCATTGGTACACGCTGAGAAAATAAAGAATAGAGAAATAGATGATGATAGTCAAAAATATAAAAAAAATAAAAAAATAATATAAACATTACAAACATAAAGAAAGGAAAGTCCACCAGTTCAATACTCTTCAACTTCGTACTTTATTTGGTATTTTTTACTTTTTTTATTCGAGAGTCAAAGACGAATCTTTTGTAGACGAAACGCGCGGCTAGCACACACAATTTTGAGTCTGGTATCTCAACCTCCGGCGCAGAGATCATATCCGTTCCGTTCAATACTACGTAATAATACACTCAATATATTGAATGCATATATTGCGGAGCATGTACGGAACGGATATGATCTCTGCGTCGGAGATTGCTGGTATTTATACAAGTTTATTCAGACCCTCAATAAAGAATGATTATATAATTCTGGTCAAAATATTCCAAACTGGTTTTGTAATTAAGTTGTGGGTATAATGTAATATAGATTTAAGTATACTGAGTGGTGTGCATATTAAAAAATCTTCAGATCATGAAATTCAAAACTCTGTTCCGTGTACATTCGGAAATATTCCATGATTTTATTTTCGACCAGTTCATCAGTTGAAAACACACATGTCAAACATGTAGGACCGTTGTGTTTAAGACAGAACAGGTAGACATGAGCTGTGTAGACTGATCACGACCTTCACAAAAACGAAGAGGAGTAAAACACACGAATACAAAAGAAAAACACAGGAACATGTTGATAGAAAAAAGTTTTACCTCGATCTGTGAAAATTGCTAAATCAAAAGAAAAACAGAAAGAGTTTTATCCAGCAAAGAGTAGAGGTCGTCAAAGTGGCTAATGGTACTGTAGGAGACGTGATTCCCGTTAAACCGGAAGTATGTAGAACAAAAGAAGGAGGGAACCGAGAAAAAAGGAACACAAGAACAGAATGCAAAACAGAAGAAAAACTATAGTACTTAGAAAGAAAAAAATACTAGAGAAGACACAAAGACACGGGGTACGGGACGATATAAAAGTGAGAAGATTTAGGAGAAAAAGAAAATACTAGGGATAATACATTTGGATTATTTGTAAATGTGAAGAATTCTCAATGTGCAACCCCGAGGATGGACGTTACCTGAATGAGAGATAAAAACCAAACAAATGTAACAGTCGCTGAGCAATTTTTTCTGCTCTCACCTGATAATCCATGCAAGATAAGTGCTAGTTTAACAAGAATATTAGCAGCTATAAGAAAAGTATCTTTAGTTACTTACACACAACTCCGATGAAGCAACTGAAACTAGATTAAAATACACCTGTGACGTAAATCGTTTGTTCAAACTCCCCATGATTTTTCAGGAATAGACAGTTATTTGGACTTTCTCTATAACCAGATAGAGGAAGGTCGACATACACATTTTGTTCTTATGATAGAAGTAACACATATAAAACCTCTGCATTCGTTAAAAAAAATGTCCGCCTTTATTGGCTGATATAATCAGAAGAGATTTGACCCGCTAAAATCAGACGAAGAAATTGTGCACGTGCAACATTTTTCCTCGCTATAGAGAATAAACTCTGGGTTGTACTTTATTAAAATATTTATTGTCAGTACATTGTATTTGTTTTACAATCATGAAATGGACATTGGGATGGACTTGCTGATTGATTTGTTCATCGCTGAACTGTTTCTGCTATGCATAGAACTCATCAAAGATAATGATTAAAATGTATTCTTAGAATATTACAGTATTACCTTAGAAAAGCCAAATGACATTCCAACTGATGCGTTATTTTAGTTCTATTCCCAGGTTTTACTGTTCAATATTTGATTATTTAATAAAAATTGTCTGATCCAAGTAACCAACATATAAATTTAGACAACAGTAGTTTACCGACGTTCAAATCCTGTAAATCGATTTAGAAGAGACGAATTTAGGTAACAGACAAAAACTTATTGAATCGCATGTACTCCGAAAGGAACGAGACTGGTTGGTGTCGACAGAGTCAGCGTCTCATGCTATGCATGTACCATCCGTCATGCGAATCAACATTCAGTCAAACTTTCACAATCTGTAACAGACGACTTACATAGTATCTAAAGATCTGAGGCCTCAAAAACATGGCACCAGTGAGTTGAGACACCGACAAATCGTATCGGTCGCCAAATACGTGATGTAAATATTTTCAACATCACACTACATTTTTCAAATTAAGTATAAAATAAAATATTTCAATAAATGTATGATTAGTCTTATGCATTTGGGGACAAATGCCTTATGATTAGTGGTTTATTTTGATTCACGACGGTTGTAACAAGTACGACAGTACCTGCGTACCATTACTAAGCACTTGATATCACACTCACTTTTTGAAGCGTTGCTGTAAGCAATTTTATTTTGCAGTGTACTGTTATTTTGGACTATTTCTCTGCCCATGTTGTCGTTGACTTTCGTCGATTTTCTTTTTTTAATGCTCCATAGTATCTTCTATGCCGTTTGATTGCTTTTCGTTCCGTATAAATAATATTGAAATGGTAAACCTTCTGTCATATTAACCTTAATATCAACCTTCAGAGAGGATCAAACTTTCCTTGACCTACCTTTTCGGATGATTAATATAAACCTTGTATTAAATTTTATATAAATGCATAAAACCTAGTTAGTAAATCAATTGCATAGCATTTGAATCTATAGATACTACATGATTTGGTAAGATATAAAAGAACTCCCTATTTTTTCAGGAGAAAATTACGTCTTTATATATTCGAATTTCTAGAGGTCACTACATAACAAAACATAATAAAAAATTAAGATTGATTTTATTTTTTTCTCTTTATACATCTACAGTTCTTTCAGAAACGAATATATCTTGAAACGAATCTATTATCCTAATATCTAATACTCGTCTGCATTTAAGCAGATTGCAGAAAAATTTATTTTGATTTCCAAATTTATGCTTCTAGCTACATTATGGATTTGTACACTTTTGTACAACTTTTGTAATTGTTGTTTTGCAAACATAGAAATTTATTATGGAAGTATGCAGGATTGATTGGTATAATTTGTGATACACGTTAGTGCGCAAATTTAAAGTTTGAAACGAAACTAAAATGTGTTCTTTGCCTTTCTGTGTGGTTTGTACTGGGAACTGCAAAAGTGTCTTTCTGTTCGGTTTATGACGTAGCTGTATGAAATCTGTGAAGAACAGCAACAGATATAAGGGCTTGGGACGGTGTGATTTCTTATCAGCAGGTAAAGTACAGCTTTAGGTAAAAAAAGTTTCACCTTTCGGAAATTCCCCTATTATTTGATATAAAAACACACTTTTAATAAAATTCAACCGAAGATATTTCAAGTCTAAATTGATTGATTTGTTTTCATTAAATGCATAAATATCTGCAGTTTCTTTCAATGTTTATGAAAAATATTTGTGATTTATATGTTTAGGAATATCACTGTTTAAAGACAGATATGAAATTCTACACGAAAAAATCATATGGCTATATAGAAAATATAACACTTTATTTCCATATTTGTATACAAATAATGATTTCTTAATAATGACATGTTATAAAAATATCTCATAATAACCATAAAAAACTGTACATATTTTTGAGTTGAACTTTCATTAAAATCAGACCTAAAATTATTTTTTGACAATGTTTTTAAAAAATGTGTTTTTATATGAAATGATAGGGGAATTTCCGATAGGTGAAACACTTTTGACTTAAGACTGTACTATGAGTTTGCTTTCAATAACTGTGAATTCAGTAAATAAAGTTGTTTATTATTTCGTGTTCGGTATTATCAATTGTACCGCGAGATATATAAGGTTTTTTTCTGATTGGAAAATCATTTTTTTTTTCATTTTATGAACGTTTTATAGGTCTACTGATCGAAATCAGTATAAACCTAATTAAACCTCGAGTGGCCGAGTGGTCTAAGTAGTCGAACTACTGTCAACACTGAGATTGTGAGTTAGAATCCCGCAAGTGGCAGGTGCACTCGACTCCAATCTTTATTAATTGGATTGTCAGTTTTCCTACCGAAGGTTGGTGGTTCTCTGCGGACACCCCGGCTTCCTCCACCAATAAAAACTGACGACCGCCAGGAAATAGCACAATAGTGCTGAAAGTTGCGGTAACCAGCAATCAATTAATCAATCAATCGATCCGATTTAAGACAGATATCGATCAGTTTGAGAGAGATTTATCAGTCTAGTCCTATCCCAGAATCCTCATTAGCTGTTGTCTTATGTCATATATAAATGAGAAAATATATTTGCAGACTGCAGTTTGATGCAAGATCTCTGAATGTTTCAGTCTTATTTATTCTTAAATTTTATAAATTCAAGATTTAGAGCTTTACATGTATTGTATAGACATTTGTATATCGTTGAATACTGTATGTTTCCCTCTAAATGTCTTGATATTCATTGTCATCGAAAGGCTGTTTCACATGCCCCACATCTACTTGACGTGACGTGACGTAATTTTCATTTTGAGTACGAACAATGAAATTGCCAACAACCCGTTAGATTCGGAAACGGTGAATATTGACGGTTTGATTAGAATGATATTTTGGGACTAATGAAATGAGACGTATTCGATGGAAACAGATAAAACATGAAGCTGATAACATTTTACTCAATATAGCCTACCCTCTTCCAAACGTCAATTCACTGCCTTTTGAATCTAGGTGTGCTATAGTCTAAGAAGTTACCATACATTTGGAATAGAAAATTTCAACATGAATTGAATGCTAAGACAATATTTAATATATTAAATGTTAAAAAAAGAACATTATCCGTTGTCCGTTGTGGGAAAGAATCTGCATCTAATATCCTACAAAAAAAAGTAAATAGAAAAAATATTTTAGTAATTTTACTAGTTGTATGTTAACTTCTCAAGTCTAGGAATCAATCAGTATTTTTGATATAGACAAACTTTTTCCATTCTTTGAAAGACAGAATTTTTAACCCCGCCGCAGTTTGCGCCTGTCCCAAGTCAGGAGCCTCTGGCCTTTGTTAGTCGTGTATGTGTCTTTAATTTTAGTTCAATGATATATTTGGAGTTTTTCCACTGAACTAGTACACTTTTTGTTTAAGGGCTGTTTTCTGCTCTTTGGTCGGATTGTTGTCTCTTTTACACTTTTCCCATTTTCATTCTTAATTTTGTTTCTTTACTTATTGGTTTTGTTTTGTCTGAATTTTGTCTCATAAACCTTTATCTATATGTCCTTTAATTCGTATTACATATAAACGCATCTTACAATGTTATAATAGTTCACTTTTAATAAGTCTGGAGTCTGTTACTACCCATGATGCCATATTTTTGTTTTGATTAGATGTAGTTGTATCGGATTTCAAAAAGAAAAAAAACCTTGGCATTCCTGGAACTTCTGTTTCAAACTAGCGTAATGTGAAAATGAGCTTCGAAGACAACTTTTATTGATTCATATATTCCTTTTGAGAAAGCATGTTATCTGGTGCAGAAAAACTGGCACCGTTTATGTTATTATCCATGATGATTCACAGTGTGAAACAATGGAGGAAACGTAAGTGAATAACATATCCTTATATTTGTTAAAACCAAATAGACAAACCACAGCGGTGCAGCTTTTATTTATCTAAAAAAAAAATATTCAAACAAAATTATCATACCTTTACGACTTCCGGAACCACCCCCGCGTCCATATCCACCACCGTATCCACCACTGTAACCACTATATCCACCATATCCACCATATCCACCATAACCACCATATCCACCGCCTCCACCACTGGAACCACCATATCCACCATATCCACCACTGTAACCACCATATCCACCACCATATCCACCACCATATCCACCGCCTCTACCACCATAGCTACCCCACCAAGGCTGTCTTTCAACATATACATGTCCGGATCCTACGTATCTTCTACTACCTCCCCATCCATCACCCCATCCACCTCCCCATCCACCACCGCGTCCTCCGCGTCCACCGCGTCCACCAGACCATCCGTGGGTACTGACTGCGCTACAGAGCACAAACAGCAGACAAATTGTAATCTTCATTCTACCAAAGAGGAAATTTATTTATTAGTTATGCATATTAGTTCTGACAAAAACCTTTGCACATGGATTTCCAGGATATCAAGAAGAAACTTTATTTGACTGTATTTGAATAGAGATCGTTTTAAGGTTACGAATACGATATAGTTTTAGGTGTTTGTCGGCTTAAACCTTTAAAAAGCATGTGGAAATCAGTTGATCGTATGTATAATTATTAGCATATTAAGGTCAGTCAACAATAACTTACAACCAAATGTTCTACCGTAGAAATAGATTAGCACAACCGTATTTGTCAAATCTTTCGGAGTTTTGGGTCCTCAATGCTTCTTAAATTCGTACTTTATTTGGCCAGTATTTAAACTTTTTTGATACGATTGTCACTGATGAGTATTTTGAAGACGAAACTCGCGCCTGGCGTACAAAATTATAATTTGGTATCTTTAAGGATGTTTTTTTATAGAGATGTTCAAATCTCATAAATCGATTAAGAAGATACAAATAAAGAAAAAAACAAAAACTGATTGGATCGCATGAATACCGAAAGGAGCAAATTATACTATATTTCCTATGTACAAACATGCAGATTATAGATATGCACCACTGCATATTATTTTACATCCATTTTTTGGTTTAAAAATCCATTTTGTCAATCTCAAATGTAATGGGGCTTTTTGATACTAATCTGAGTTATAAGAGAATCTTTTTCGTTTTTACGATTTGAGGCTTGTCGTAATTAGTATGATTTGGGATCATTAAAGCTACAAATAAAGATCAATCTAGAGAGTCATTGTGTTTTAATACTCAGAATAAAAAAGAAGATTGTCTTAGCAAACATAATTGAGAAGTTGGTTGATAATGAGGCTTGCTGACATATAGATATTTTGAAAGATTTTAATTCATACCACAGCTATCAAATAGACATCCACTTAACTAAAACCAATAATTATTATAATCATGAGTTCTTACACTGGAATTTGAAAAGCTGCGCAACGAGCAAGTACTATTTTGAGGGGAAGTAGCTATTACATGGACACACAAGGAACTAAATAACACTTCACTTATGAACAAATCTTAAAATAAATACTTTAATATGATGCATATGTTTTGTCATTGATGACAAAGTAATTTTTTTTATTTAATTTGTAGTAGAAGAGATCCGATAACCATATCCCCAAACTTTCAACTATTCAAAAAAAGGACGTTATCTGTATAGAGGAACAAAAATTAAAAGCTAGTTCTAGTTTTTTTCTTACTTTTGTACACATATTTGCATGTAATTCGCCTCATTTCAATAAAGAAACCAGTTGAGGATACTTTGTTCCCAAAAATGTATCCCCCTCTAATGAAAAGCACTTGTATTCTATCTTTAAGAATCCTCTGTTATGCTACGTCTCAGTTTCACTGTTACCTTTATATAGCATTTTATTGTACAATCTGGTGTATGAAGGCCGTGAGGTGATCTATAGTTGCTTAAATCCGTTTAAAGTGGACTCTGTTGGATAGCTGTCTCATTGGTAATCATACCACATTTCCTTATTTTATATTTAACTATATATTCTGCAGAATTGTGAGTGTTCAATAAATGTTCATATTTGTGATTATTAGAATGCAATATCCGGTCTTAAAATAACAAACACAACTTGTTGACGACGAAAGGAACACTTTAAAAAGAGATTGTTTAAGTTGAAATATAAAGATAGAAAACAAACATTACTATCGTTTTCAGCAATATTCTACAACAAAAAGTCCATCTTTAATTTAAAATGTGTAGCTATCTGATATATAACCTATTCTGCATGATGATTATCATTTTGAGAAAACGTTTTGAAATGTATTACAAAGTAGACGGTATGGCTAGAAAAGAGTCATTATTTGGCATTTGAAATTGAAAAAATGTATAGTTCTACAACTTGTTCAAAATTATGTCGGTTCTACTGATTAAAAATACGGTTATATAATCTGAACAGTTCAGCGCTATGACCCCAGGAACATGCTAAAATTAACGTATAAAATTAGTTATGTTCCAAGGCTTTACCTAAAATTTATATTGTTTATCCGCGTTAACATATATCAATGTGATATCTTGCAACAACATATTTTTGGGAATAAAACCTTGGTCTATATCTAAGATTCATGAATATATCTCAAAACGCAGATTTTGAAATGTGCAGTCCTAAAGCAAATGTCTAAGATACAATTCAAAAATATAAACACTGAAATTTGACAGACTAATGTCTTATAAATATATAGAGTATGTAACTTGAGATATTTATAGTCCTTTTTGATTTTCGCATTTAGGCTATAAAAAATTTGGTACGATCTCACCCTTCCCTTTACAAAATTTCCGCGTTTTGAAATTAATTGTTCATGTATTCTGCAGACAAAAAAATAATCTGTTACATCTTTTAAACTTCATACAATGTCTGAATGGCTTATTCTTTCAAATAATATGGAATGTTTACAAAAACAATCCTTTCAAACAATATACCAAGATATGTATACTCCTTAAAAATTTTAATATCATTTTTAACGTTAGATTTAGAATTGCTATGTATCGTTCTACTGGAAAATATTAGAATATATCTTTAAAACTCATGTTTATTTTCATATGTCCATCAAAGTTATTTAAGAAATTGCAAATTTTCATGATCTGAGGACACAGATGTTTAATCTGCATAAAGAAGTTTGAAGATTGTTTTCTGAAGAAAGCAAAAGTCAAAAAAATAATTTATATCTAATCACATCGTGTGATCTGATTGAGAAAACAGTGGTTTATCTATGTTCTAATCTAAATAAATCGATTACGAAGACAAATCAAAGTAACAAATCGCATGAATCCAAATGGAGCGAGACCGTGTACGTCGTTATGGTAAGCGTTTACGACTATGCATGCATCACCCGCATTGCATATCCACACTCAGTCTAAATGTCACAATCGGGAATAGAAAAAACAATCTGTAAAAATAAAAAAAATACTGTATATCTATTTTGGTGTCTAACGATCTACGACTGCGAAAACTTGTCGATAGCGAGTTAAGAAACAGACATATCTAAAACGTATTTTAAACTATTAACATATTGTTATGATGAATCTAAACATTTAAAAATTTGGAGGATTGGAGTAGTTAATTTATGAATAATTAATATTCCCAACGATTTTTATTAATACTGTTGTCTGGTTATTGTATTAAAAATAACAGTTCTGATCTATGTAAAAGATACAACCACAAAACTAATCCCCTGTAGTTTTAGAAACATCATTAATGGTAGCCTAAATTTTTGCTCTTTAAGAGATAAAAAAAGACCTGCAAGTAATATAAATGTTTACTCTTATGCAGGCATCTGCTTATAGTTTTCCCTACACAATCGACATTGCCGACAATTACAAAAATTTTAACTGTTGTTGACAATAGCTAACATTATACAGTTAATGTAAAACTGACAGAGAAAATGAATTTGGAAAATAGAAACTTACTTGATTCTTATTTGTTCAGCTCCGATAAGATGACACAGTGTGGTGCTGAATGGTTGATTCTTAAAGCCTTATATATTGTTCGTTCGGTAAAAAAAATCAAAACTTATGAGACATGTTTTGATAAACAAACGAAGATAAATAATGGATTTTTAAACCACAGATTGATAAATGAGGCTTTTGTTTGTGACAATATACAATGGATCAAAACTGATAAGGCAATTTGTTTTTTTTGTAGGAAAAACAGTATGCTTTTTGCCAAACGATAAATGCTTGAAAGTCAAAGACTGATGGATATTGTAGTTTTGTAAATTTTGTTGTAAACAAATCGGCTAAAAACCAACATTTTATGCTAATAATGCGTCTTTTCAAATTCCCCAGAAGCATTTCTTTGTACTTTTTGTAACATTAAAAAAAAATGAATTAATAAAAATAAACAAAATGAATCAACTAAATATAAACAGGTATTGCATAATATGATTTATTACTAATTGCCTGCTTTGAACAAGCTTTCATTAAATGGATTACTTTTGTATATTGAGTCTTTTGTCTTTATTTAGTGGTTACTTATGTTTCGTGCCAATCAAATGAGTCAAACCATTTCCAACTGATTTTATAGTTCCTTTGTTTTGTTGTTACACAACTGTTCGAGAATAAGGGGTTGTTTGAGCACTCACAAACATGTTTAACCCTTCCACATTCTGCTTGTGGCTGGCCAGCGACAGGCGGCTTTAATTTTAGTGGCTTTTGATGGTTCATATCTGTCATATTTGTTTTTCCTTTATTGGTTTTCCTAAGTCAGGAGCCTGTAATACAGTGGTTTTTGTTGGTTTATGTCTCTCATATTTGTTTTTCCTAATGTGTATTGTTATTAATTAGGCCGTTAGTATTTTCTTTTGAATTGATTCACGTTTTACATTTCGTGAATTTTAAAACTGAGTATGTGTAAACGTGAAAAATCTGATAAAAAATCTCTAGACAGTTATTTGAATAAAATTAAGAAACTGTTGATATTCGTATATCTCATTTTGAAAACAATTCTGAAATTAGTAATAGGGTCCATGAAATTCCCATTTGTAGAATAAAAAATAGACTCCAAGTACTCGCAAAGCGGTTTGTGTTCGTACCGACAGACAAAGCAGCCAATAATGTAGTGGTGGTGTGACGCATATACTACACGGAAGTTCTCCAAAACGAAATTATCGATTCTTCTACATTCAGGTCCGTACGCTCTTCAGAGAGTCAAATTGTAAACAAGCATATCACTGCCACTACCCAGCTTAAAGCCTCTTCCGAACATTTGAAAGTCCCTACTATGTACTGGTTACCTAAATTGCACAAAAAAAAACATTTAAATTACGTTTCATCTCCGCATCTAGTAAGTGCTCTTAGACTACTACTAATCTATCAGTGCTTCTAACTACCTCCCTTAATACTATCAAACTTGTTATTAACTTTTGTAATAAAGCTTATGAAAATAATGGTTTTCGATAAAATACATGCTTTTGATGGTCCTTTTAATTCTGTTGACAGTTATGATTTTTCTACTCTCTACACTACACTTCCACACAATCTTATCAAGAAAAAGTTTTCAGATTCAATTAACTTAATTTGCTGTAACTCGTTTAAAGCCTTTTTCTGTAACGAAAAAGGAAAGTATGCTAGATACGCTTACTGGAAATGTGAAGATATGATTGAAGCTTTAAATTTTCCCCAACATATATGTACGTTTCGGCGATAAACTGTATCGACAAATAGTAGGTATTCCTAACTGCGCCCCTTTAATAGCAGATTTATTCCTGTATTGCTATGAATCTCAGTTTATGACCAAACTCAGTAAAGACACGTCATTGTTACGTCAATGTACGTTTCGGCGATAAAGTGTATCGACAATTAATAGGTATTCCTATGGGCACTAACTGCGCCCTTTTAATAGCAGATTTATTCCTGTATTGCTATGAATCTGAGTTTATGACCAAACTCAGTAAAGACACGTCATTGTTACAATTAGTTGATACATTCAACAATACCTACCGTTATCGTGATGATATTTTTTCGTTAAATAATCCAGAGTTCTCTAAATTTACTACCGAAATTTACCCAAAGGAACTTACTTGAACTAATTATTAAGTCAGGGATTTCGTTACCATAAATTTACTTTTACTAAATTCATTCATAGATACAAAGATTTGATTAGTAAAATTGGCTGTACCTGTAGAAAACTTATTAAAAACGGTATTTCACACCCTAAAGTTTACGGTAATATTGTACTTAAAGCGCGGAAATCACTTTGTGATCCGTGTAAACTCATCGAACCTTTAAACAAACTTATTAGTAAAGGTTATCTTACCAATGTTGTAATTAGATCTTTGAATATAGTTTACATTGGCCCAAATTACGATTTTGTCATCAGCAAATTAAAACATAACTCAATTTGTATTCTTTTCAAACGGGATGTATAAAGACACATCCAAGTTTATTTTTTTTCTATAAATTCCTAAATACTACTGCCTGTCGATACATTTATTTTTGGCATTGCACAAGTTATTTCTTCTTTGACTGTTCATGACGTAAAAATACTAAATCCCTGGGATGTGTTTTAGTTGATTTTAGTCGCTGATGCATGATTTTTTATTATTAATTGTTTTGGATTTTAACTAGCTGTCAGTAACTGCGAGTATTCTTAAATCGTACTTTCTTGTTTATTTGACCTGTTGATACTATTTGTAATGCTTTTTTGTTATTTAATGTTTACTTATTCAGGGTTATATCTCGTCTATATACCAGCTTTGATAAGTGTTTGGTATGACTATAAATTTTCACTTCTTCGTACTATGAACAACAAAATTATTTATTTTGTAAAACATATTTCCGTTCTCCATTTAAAATGTATACCTTACAACAAAATTAGTTTCATCTACCTGTGTATATTATTGTATTTGGCGGCTTTTTGTTCAAGGTTATTGTTGTTTTTTTTAAATTGTTTAACATTTCACAGCGGTATACTACAGTTGCCTTTAGTTATTCACCCCTTATTTTATTTTATTGATTTTGTATTTACATTGTATTATAGATCGAATTTATTCGTTCAGTGTATGTTCACTTGTGTTAAAATGTCTTTTGATTGAGTTAAGCCATTTCAATTGATATTTTATAGTGTGTCTTTCTATGTTGTGATGTTACACTATTGTTTCAGATAAGGGTGAAGGTTGGTACCTATTAAAACGTTTAAACCCGCTGCACTTGTTTGTACCTGTCCTAAGTCATGAATCTGATGTTCAGTAGTTGTCGTTTGTTTATGTGGTTCATATGTGTTTCTCGTTTCTCGTTTTTTATATAGGTTAGACCGTTGGTGTTCCCGTTTGATATTACACTAGTCTTTTTTGGGACCCTTTATAGCTTGCTGTTCGGTGTGAACCAAGGCTCCGTGTTGAAGACCGTACTTTGACCTATAATGGTTTACCTTTACAAATTGTGACTTGGATGGAGAATTGTCTCAATGGCACTCATACTACATATTCTAATATCTATATTTGCTCTTTGTTGAAGGCCATACGGTGACATTTAATTTCTTACATCCAAGATTTGTGTATGGATAACCAAAGATCTTTTGTATTAGCTTATAAGTCAGCAACAACATATTAACCTGTAAAGGCACTTAAATGTAAGTATATAACCTTTTGCATGAGGCATGTTTGGTTACCATTTATTGCCTCTATTTTGGAAAAGTTGTGAATAAATTACAAAGACAAAAATCTGCATTGAACATAAAATTCTTAAAAAAAACACACTTATATATAAATAAAGAAAACGACTGACGGAATTCCTGACTTAATACTGGCACATTTAGATAGGAAGAATGAACAGAAGCTTACATTGCCCTTTACCTTTAAGTTCCGCTATATAGATAATGTACTCACACTGAATAATTCAAAGTGAATATGTTGAACGCATCTACCCCATTGAACAGGAAATAAAGGATACAACATATACATTTAAGTATGCCTCATATCTCGACTTACATCATAAAATTGACAATGAGGATCGGTTGATAAACAAACCTAAGACAAAAGAGTTCAGCTTCCCAATTTTGAACTTTCCATTTCTATGTAGCAACATTCCAGCACCGCCTACATATTATATCTTACAGTTGATACGATATTCCAGGGTTTGCGTTTCCTATCACGGTTTCCCTGATAGATGGTTGTGCTCACAAGGAAGCAAGAAACCAAGTGGTGAAGTCGATGTCATCACTTCGAAAAGTTTACAAACGCCATCACAAGTTGATTGACCGTTACGGAATATCTGTTTCACAGATGACTACGGAAATATTCCCCTTTTTCCCGAATGTGACCTACCAAACTAGACTGATCACCGGTGTTGTACTTATTCGAGCAACACGACGGGTGCCACATGTGGAGCAAGATCTGCATACCTTTCAGGATCACCTGAGATCCCCCAGTATTTGGCTTGGTTCGCGTTGAGCAGTCTTCAGTTTTCTGATTTGTATTTTGTGTGCTGTTGTTTGTCCATTGGTCTTTTTTCTTTTTTGCCATCGCGCTATCAGATTATTTATGACTAATGAGTTTAATTGTCCCTTTGGTATCTTTCGCCTAACTTTTAAAGAAAAATGTTTTTCGACAAATTTATCTGGTGTAATACAATTTGGACCGTTTAATGTTATTTTAGCTTTAAAATTATTCTTATTCGGCATATTTCAAAAGGATATAAAACATATGTGTCTCTTGATCTCCGCAGTAGTTAGCACAGCCAAAGTTGCAGTTCTAACAAGAATCGTCTTTGAAACTTTTCCATCCAAATTTTGTTGTTTTCAACTTCTGCAACGTTACCAACAGTTATTTCATGTTTTCTTAAATCAGATGAGAGAATTATCAATATTTGTTAATGACTAAAAAGAGAGCCAACGTTTCTGACAAATACTATTTTATTGTACAGTTATTCTTAAAAGGTTGTGTTGATGAAACTTGTAATGCACTCAATCATATATATCACTGTAAGATGTAACAATATTTAGTTTTTACTTGGGGTTTGACAATTTTGATGATTATTTGTCACATAACCCATATCCTTTTTATTTCACATTGACAAAGCTAGTGTTATTTCGAACAACGTTATAAAATATACTCTGAAGTATAGCCACCAGTATCAAAGTGAGGTATGATTTCATCATATCAGCAAAACTGAAGTTTGCTTTCAGAAACTAAGTGCTTTCCTTAAAATTATATTTATAGTTTGTGTTTTTGCTATCGATTATAATGTAATTACATAAAAAAAGTCATCATAGATAATTTTGTTCCCTTGTGCTGCTTTTTATTGAGTAATGTTTTCGTTACGTTTTTTTATCCACTAATTAACACTAAAATAGAGCGTTAAGAGATATTATAATATTTGTTAAACTTGTCACATGTTCATGTGTTTGCGGTACTTATTTGTCACTTCTTAAGGTTTGTTTTTCTGTTTGGAGAATATTATGTTTAAGGCAGACCTATTCTTAGAGTTAAGGATTTTGAGCTTGAAATATTGTACAGACACCTGTCTATTGCCTGTCTATTGCATGTTGACCTAGCGAAGATTTCACCTAGTTGGTTGTGTTGTTGGGTTGCTGTCTCATGACGGTACACTCCACATTGTCTTATCTAACCTTTATTTTGCAATTAAGATATTCAAGTATATAATGTGAAGCATTCATTAAATATATAGGATTTATACAGTGTAACATATAGGTTTGGGATAGTTTTATTCATTAAAAGTTACATGGTCAGCTGAATTCATTACAAGGCGGGAAGACGGCATTAAGCCAGCTCTTGTTATCTATAAATAGTTCAGATGAAATAGTTTTTTTATCGCGTTTTTTCCTAAGATTTTGGTTTACCTTCAACAATGTCAACAATACAAATTTTAACCTTAATACAATACCTAAAGAAGAAAAAACTGAACATACATTATAAATGAGTGGTGTAACAATTATTGTAATAGATGGTTTCTTTTTTTTTAATTAGATGTTTTGAATGATTGCTAATTAGGATATTACAGAGATTTTAGTGTGTTATCAGCACATATACATCATAAAAATATCAGTGACAAACATCAAGTAATTTCACTAGCAATGTCTTATTCATTAATTCAGAGGAATTAATCAATCAATTCTTTGGCATATATGGTAAAACATGTGCATGCAAAAATACTCGTTTTCAAAGTTTTATAAACTTTTTGTCTGATATTTAACATTTTGGTATTTTGATTATATGTTTAATTTAAGTAAATATGATATGAAATTATACATTACAAAACTGACAATTCAAGGTATTTAAACATGTACAAAAGTTTGGTCTAGTATTTATACATTATTGGGGTTTCTACACATTGAATATCGAAAAATGTCAGCCGCGAGTCACAATGTGAATCTTGTTTTTAATTAGAAACCCCGATAATCTTTTTATCGTTCTATTACGCGTCTTTTCCCACTCCCTGAGAAAGTTTTACGCTTGGCGAAAGTAAGCATGATAACGTCTTCTCACACATTGTGACGTCACCCCTAGTTTTTGGTGGGGTTTGTCTTGCTCAGTATTTAGTTTTCTATGTTGTGCTTTGTTTACTGTTGTTTGTCTGTTTGTCTTTTTCTTTTTAAGCCATGGCGTTGTCGGTTTATTTTTGACTTATGAGTTTGAATGTCCCTTTGGTATCTTTCGCCTCTCTTTGATAACTTCTCCCCAGATATGGTGACGTCGCCGATTATCTGATAATGGCTGCTCACGTCTCAAACCGTGATACGAAAATTACGGAGAGACTCAGCAGGGCGAAGGGAAGAACGATAAATAGAGTTATTGAACAAAAGGAAGATATGGAAATTTTATTCCCTGAAAATGACTTCAACTGGTTGTCTGCTAATGTTTTATCATATATTTTACAATGAAACTATAAACCTACAATATATTTCAAATATTCTGTGTATAGATAAGATAAATAACCATATTACCCAGTATTGCCCATAACTACAATTTCTAGAAGATGTAAAGCCGTATCCGGGTTCTACCGCCATTGTAATACTCAATTAACTCTGAAAACGAAATATGTTAGATTGTTACTTGTCTTATTTAGTTTCTAACAACCACGTTGTGACAACCACGAGAAAACGGTCATACCTCCTCTCGACCTATGACGTCCACCAATCTGTAAGTCATCGCTACTTTTTTGTCACCAAAAAAACGTCACTTTGTAGATATAGTATTCTCTTTTAAATATCTAATCGAGCATAAATAAATATATGTGATGATGTCCACATAAAATGTTTTGGCTTCCCCAAAGGTTGAGCAAAAAAGAAGAAAATGGAAAGGCACAGACTAATGTTTTGTTTTTGGCATTATATAGTTGTTTTGTGATCACTATCGATATGAGCAAACAATTAATGGCCAACTGATTTTATATTTGTCCTGTTACACCACTGTTCAATAGTGGGGGGATTATTGGGCACTTACAAACTCCTTATCCCTGTGACTTTTTTTCACCCATTAAAGGCCTCGAGCCTGAGGTGTATTGATCGTCGTTGGTTACCATCAGTCATAATGGACTTTCTTTCAATGCTAAAAACTTAAATCAGACTGTTCGTTTTTTCTTTTCTTGCTATAGCTTACTATGCGATCTGGATTTTGCACATGGGTTAACCCGTACCGTGACCTGTAGTTTTAGACAACATTTCTGATTTTGATAGATAATAGTTTCATTGGAATTCACCCAAAATCTTCTCATCCTCATTTTAGACATCTTCATTATTAAACAAAACTGATATCGAAACCGAAACAAGGGATAGTTGAGTAGGTTGAAATTCACTTATGTAAATATCAATGTGAAGTCAATCAGTCTATTCCTTTATATTATTCTAAATCTGAAGTATAATATCTATGATTACTTGACACATCATTCCCATGAATCGTTTTAAGTTGTGAGGATTAATTCAACCTCTACTGATTACACTGGTACACGTTATATATAATTCAAGATGTCGATATGTCCTTACATATTATATACATTTATCATTAGGCATGTGTCTTCGAAATGACTGTGCTTCAAGTTAACTTTTCATTCGGATTATGGGACGTTTGCCATGAAATCTTCTTGATCGAGTCTTATCGTTGACGTTCTTAAGTTTGTGTTGATCGCTGATTATCCAATCTTGATAGTTTAACCGTCTCATGGCTTATAGCGTAACAATGGGTGTTCAGATATATATGTGGTGTCAATAAGAAAGTGACAACCACGAGAAAAACGGTCATACCTCCTCTCGACCTGTGACGTCCATCAATCTGTAAGTCATCGCTATTTTTTTGTCACAAAAATGCCAATTTGTAGATATATTATTCTCTTTTAGATATCTAATGTAACGGAGCATAAATAAATATATGTGATGATGACCACATAAAATATTTTGGCTTCTCGAAAGGTTGAGCAAAAAAGAAGAAAATGGAAAGGCCAGGCTAATGTTTTGTTTTTGGCATTATATATCCTTTCATGTCGGGGCTTCGGTGGCCGAGTAGTTTAAGTAGTCCAGCTACTTTATTACTAGGCTTTTAACACTGAGGTTGTAAGTTAGAAAATCGCAAGTTGCAGGTGCGCTCGACTCCAATTTTAATTGACTAGGATTGTCAGTATCCTTCCGAAGGTCGGTGGTTGTCTCCGGACACTCCGCCTTCCTCCACCAATACAAACTGACCGCCACAAAATATCACAAAAGTACTGAAAGCGGCATTAAAAAGCAATTAATCAATCAATTCTTTCATGACATGATCTTTCAAACCCGGTACATATCTGATCAAATTACTTATCCTTATCAAATAAAAATAAATAAAAGCACTCTATAAATATGTTGCGTCCGAAGAACGTTTTTTTATCTACTCTTGAATACTTTCAAACTTAAAAAGTGAAAACCAAGGATTATAAGTACCCGCATTTGAGGGGTGAAACAAGTGGAGGGGTATATCATCAAAAGAGCCCCCCCCCCCCCCCCACCCCAACAAAAAAATAACTAAAAAGGAGACGATGTTTCCTGTGAATATACATAACACCCATTTTACATGTTCTGAAAAAAACATGCGTAATGATTGATAAAAACTATTGCAATTTCACGACAGCGCTAAAGAGGACAAGAGACTAATAAATTATAATGATTTGATGCATTTGATATGGGTTAAATGTTTACCTACGTTTCAACAATTATCATTGATGTTAACCAAATTTTAGTGCATAAAACTATCACCAAATTTGGCCAATTCTTCATCAGGTTTTTTAATCGATAATTACTGAGCTTTCTGCTGAAGAATGATTATAATAGAGGATAGGCAGGAATTAAAAAAAAAATTAGATCTGTTTTAATATTAAGGATACTACTGATACAAGAAGGATTGCTTCATACCTTGATCTATTCCTCAATATTGATACAGATGGAGGACTTCACACTAAAATCTATGACGAACGGGATGATTTCAACGTCCCAATTATCAATTTCCCATTTTTCAGCAGTAACACACCCTCTGTTCCGTCATATGGTGTTTACATATCTCAATTAAAATTGAGAATGGAAATGGGGAATGTGTCAAAGAGACAACAACCCGACCAGAGAGCAGACAACAGCCGAAGGCCACCAATGGGTCTTCAATGCAGCGAGAAACTTCCGCACCCGAAAGCGTCCTTCACCTGGCCCCTAAACAAATATGTATACTAGTTCAGTGATAATACGTTATGCTCGAGCATGTTCACACTATACTGACTTCATATACAGGAGTGTGCTCCTTACGCAGAAACTGCTCCAACAGAGTTGTCACGAATTGGTTGATCTATACGATGTGTCTGTGTCTAAACTAACTAATGACATTTTTACCACGTCTTAGATTGTGGTTTAACATCTATGTCGTCTGTCTGCCAAGTATTGAACGTGACCTATTCCCGAATATGACTGTTATACCGAGTGTGAATTTGCATTGCTATACGACTTGTCTCGGTATTTTGTACATCCAACATTCATGTATTTATTTTTGAAGTTTTTGTTATGGTTTCGGTTGAATAATGTTTTATGTCTTATCGTTTGTTGACCAAATAATTATAAAATTGCCTTTCAATACCATCATTGTCATATTCCAGAATATGACTGTTATACCGAGTGTGAATTTGCATTGCTAAACGACGTTTCTCGGTATTTTGTACGTCCAACATTCATGTATTTATTTTTGATGTTTGATGGTTTCGGTTGGATAATGTGTTATGTCTTAATGTTTGTAGTCCAAATAATTACAAAATTGCCTTTCAATACCATCATTGTCATGAAATTGTTTGGACGAGTATTGTAAAAATAATTGTATAAAGTTCGAGATTGCATGCTAGTTACGTAAGCGCGTCATTGTTTGTGATATCCTTTGGTGTTTGTCGTTGATGGAATATGTTCGTCGTTGTTCTGCGGTTTGCATGTTGTCTCGATTATTATATTATTTGTTTGTGCGTTTATCTGTGACAAATGTTCTTGCGTGTGTTTGTGTTGTATTTCTGTCGCATAGTGTTGTCATTTTAGTGATATTTTTTAACATTGTCATAAAGCGGGACGTTTGGCTAGCCATTAAACCAGGTTCAACCCACCATTTTTTTTTAAAATGTCCTGTACCAAGTCAGGAATATGGCAGTTGTTATCAAATAGTTCGTTTCTATGTATGTTGGCGTTTGATTTTTTTGCACTTCAGAGTTCCTGTTGTTCATTTGTTTTTTTTCTTATAGTTGATGTGTTTCTCTCGGTTTTAGTTTGTAACCCGAATTTGTTTTCCCTCAATCGATTTACGACTTTTGAACACCGGTATACTTTTGTTGCCTTTATTTATTGCACCTCCTATAGAAAATACAGAAAACCAGGCTTTGTTGTATAGTGAAAATCATCAAATAAACTGCTCGGGTGATGATAGTTACTTAAATGAAAATCATTCATCTGACATCTGGCTGCATAGTTCACAACAATGACGCGATAACTTACACAGATCGATGCAGTTCATATTTCCAGGGGAGACATTACCATTTCGTCGTGATTGTCATTTGCTTGTTGACAACATGCATATATATACAGATGAACACCACATTGTTGTACCATATACTTCAAAAAAAAAATGCTATCAAGGTGTTATTATCACGACCAATGCAAACTTTTCAACGAAAAGACTTGAAAAGGAAGACGTAATCTAGAAATCCCAGCGATGTTCGTACGACGAACATTCTTCAATTATTTTGGCCTAGGGCACCACTGCAGAGACATTAATTGTCGAAATGAGCATCTGGTGCGGTAAAATTGGTACCGTAAATGTTATTGATGATTATTGTGCGTCATATATACAGTTATTCTGACATAATTAATCGTGTAAGTAATGGTTGAAATGATAATCTTCACTATCTAAATAAATTCATGTGAATTGATTTTGCATGTAACAATCGTTGTGATATTGTCAGTTTCAGAAATATATAGATGTATATACGGGTTGAGTTCAGTAAAAACTAAATAACACTTATATTTACACATGAAAATTTAACTCACAGATAATATTGAATATTATCAAGCGATAGTATAAAAAGAAGTTATCATGTGGGAACCAATTTGCACGATTATCCTGAAAAATACTCTGTTTGCTTCAAGATGATGAAGTTACAGATGGGTAAGATTTTGAATTAACGTATCAAAAATCTCAGTAGTCTGATTTAGGACGCATGTTTCGCCTACACTTAAATCATCAAGGGCACTCGAGTCATACCAGTGAAAATGCCAAACTGATAAATGATACAGAACGTCATCAAATCTTTCAAAAAAAAAAAAAAGTATGAACATATTATTTGACAGAAATTATCCTTCTGTAATTTCAGGTATTGTATGCATTTCTGAAAGAATCTACTATTCATATCTTAATCAGTCTTTAATTCTCAAAAGCCACATGTAGGAACAACATGATGGATTTGGGTATCGAAAGGAGAATTTTTAAGATAATTATCCGATAGAAAGAAAGCACACAAAACTAAAAATTTGGTCAGCAGAATGACCATCCGATTTATCAATGAGGAGTAGAAAAAGTAGTACATGTCCCAGAAGGAGATAGACAGTAATACAGTGGACCAGTGTTGGAGGCATTACCTTTACTTCAAAATGCACAGACCTGTTTTTGTGTGTCAACAATAACACAAATATGAGTTTGGTTGAAACTTACACGGATCGTTTAATGTCCTTTCTTTTAATTATAAGTTCAGATTGTCATGGAAATTGTTTAGAAGAGAAATTAATTTCCGAATGTCCTTTAAGTCACCTGATTCGAATTGATGTCAATACTTCCGTTATCAAAGTTATAAAACACTCAGTAATCTTATAACCAAACAACAATATTATATCCCAACAACAAGATACCTAAATGAGACAAAATTGGACTGAAAGCCTGGTTTTTATTCCATAAACGTGCACTACAGCGCATAGCATTCGTAATATATAATAAAACTAGTCTAACACTGCATAAAATTTGCTCATTGTTGAAGGTTTCTTAATTAGGTCTAAATATATATCAGTTTTATTGGCAATCATTTCTCCTTTGGTTATGTATCTTGCTCTTTGGATGTGTATGATTTGTTTACCCTATACACTACTCATAAATAAGCTGATAAAAAAGGTTTGATAATCAATTTGAATGAACATACAAGTATAAAAATCATTCTACCTTGACGTGTGTAGATATGATATGGGCTTTAGGGTAGATTAAGTGTATACCACCATCTTGAATTGTAAATAGCAGTACACAATCGGTCTAGTTCTTTGCTTAAATTTGCAAATTTTGAGACAATTTTGGCAATTAATATGGAGACTGTTTATTTGAATAAAGAAAAACAAGTGATTTATTGCATTATTTACACTAGATACTGTTTTAACAAATATTTGCTTTTGTTAGAATCAATTTTTCATTTAAGGATAGCTCTAAAAGTAAATTTTTTATGTAAGAATGTTAATGAAATTTTCATTTAATACTTGTAGCAAGAAAACAAGTTAGGTGACACCATTTTTCATTTTTATTTTCTTAAAGCATATTATAAAACATATCTTCTCATATTTAATTTCATAGATCTTTTTTTTATTTTCGAAAAACGTTTTTTTTTAATAATGTAAGCAAAATTAAGCAATTAGCCTCAAAAATAGCACGGCGACTCATACTTTTTATTATAAGTTTGATAAAAAGCATGGTAAAATCTACATTTTGTTAAAGTATAAGAAAATTCTATCTGAGTAATTTTATACATATGATTAACCTTAAGCTTTGTTATGGTCAAATTATATATTGTGAAATTTTCCGAAATTTTATGACTAACTGTTCACGTCTTATTCTTGATCTTTTAATCTTGTTATGAATCTTCAATAATAGAAAAACTTCGGATAGTAAAACTAAGATTTGTGACATTTTTATCACCTAAAGCTGCAACCTTGATGGTAGTATTGTTTCCTCTGCCGTAGTATCAAACCAGCATATGTGTTCAATTGAGTAGTCATCCTGTCGGTACCTGCATTGTGCAGAGTTTATTTTATTGTGTGAATTACTTCCCTACATATTTGTGCGAAAGTAAAACTGGTTAAACTGATAAAATTTTGTCCCTATACCATGTCAGGAAATCTTGCCCTCGTGTTGTATCTTGTTGTTTGACTCTTTTTTTCTCCCGGAAAAGTTAGTGTGGTCTGTTGTTTTACTTTGTGATTCCTGTTATCTTTCTATATGTTAGGGGGAAATCAAAATAAAAACCTTGCTTCAGAGAAGAATAATATACTGCGGAAGAAGGCGAGACATTTAAGACAAAACATAATAGAGTTAACAGACCTTGGGAATAAGGAAAATGCCAGATTCCGAATACCGAACTCCAAGGAAAATTCAAAACAGAAAGTCCCTTATCAAATGGTAAAATCAAAAGCCTAAACAGAACAAACAAATGGAAAACAACTGTCATATTCCTGACTTGGTACAGGCATTTCCTTATGTAGAAAATGATGGATTAAACCTGGTTTTATAGCTAGCTAAACCTCTCACTTGTATGAAAATCTAATAGAATTCCATTATAATGACAACAATGTCTGAGCAAAACAAACAGACATAATAGGCAAAAATGTCAAAAATTAGAGTACAGCAGTCAACATTGTGTTACAATCTTAATCACTATAAAAACAAACAACTATGTCAACCAAAAAAAACCAAAATTGCATATAGACACTCTATAGACAAAGCACATTAGCAAAAATGAAAGACAAGAATACAGTAATGACCAAAGTACAATAACACAATGGCGGGATGTATAAATACCCAGCCACGCTAAAAGGATATTAGCATAAATGGAATAAACAGTAAAGGTTAAATATATACAAAGCCAATAAAAAGGACACTTTAACACGTCATTTAGATGATAAACAAAGTCAGTACTTTTAAAAAAAGATATATTTCAAGACTATCATGCATTATTCAATATATTCTATATATAAAGTAAAACAACAAAAATACCGAACTCCAAGGAAAATTCAAAGCGGAAAGTTCTTTAACAATTAGCAAAATCAAAAGCTCTAGTACATCAAACGAATGGAAAATAACTGTCATATTCCTGACTTGGTACAGGCATTTCCTTATGTAAAAAATGGTGGATTAAACCTGGTTTTAAAGCTAGCTAAACCTCTCACTTGTATGACAGTCGCATAAAATTCCATTATATTGACAAAAATCATTTACAAGAACAATGTGTTTGGTAAATACCATGTCCTTTCATCTGTTCAAATAGAAAAAATGAAACTAAACCTGTCTATGTTTTACATGAAACACAAAGAGGAAACCTATTAAAAAGAACATTATCTTACTTTTAATTGAACCAATATAATCACCGCCGGAACTACCGCTGCCACCACTGTACCCACCGTATCAACATCCGTATCCACTACCGTATCCGCCATATCGACCACCGTATCCACCACCATGACTTTCCCATCATTGTGCTCTAACAACATATATGTGTCCGACTCTTACGTAAGATCCATCATATCTTACTCCATATCCACCACTTTCGTAGTATCCTCCACCGTCATAATATAAGATTTTTTTTCAAATATTTCTAAACATCTGCACTGTGGGAATGTAGTGCTTTCAGAAACCAATATATCCTGAAAGAGAGGCGAAAGATACAAAAGGGACATTCAAACTCATAAGTCGAAAAATAAACTGACAACGCCATGACAAAAAAAAAAGAAAAAGACCAATAGACAAACAAAAGTACATAAAACACAACATAGAAAACTAAAGACTGAGCAATACGAACCTCACAAAAAACTGGGGGTGATCTAAGGTGCTCCGGAAGGGTAAGCAGATCCTGCTCCACATGTGGCACCCGTCGTGTTACTCCATTCGGTACGTCACATTTGGAGAAAAGGGGACGGGATTGTAGTTACGACATTTGGAACATATCCGCTTTCATCTTTGAAACGGATATTCCATAACGGTCACCAACTCATGATGGCGTCTGTCAAATTTATGAAGAGATGATTTCAACTTCACCACTTGGAACTCTTGGTTTAATAGCTTCCTTGTGAGCAGCAACCCTGTATGAAGGAAATCATGACAGGAAATACAAGTACTGGAATATCGTATCAATTGGGAGATATAATCCGTATGCAGGCACTGATAGACTGTTGCTAATTAGAAATGGAAAGTTCACAATTGGGAAGCTGAAATCATCTCTTTTGTCGTAAAGTTCTGTTTTCAACCGACCCTGATTGTCAATTTTTAGATGTAAGTCAAGATATGAGGCAGACTTAACTGCATCTGTTGTATCCTTTATATCAAGTTCGTTCGATGGAATAGATGCGTTCAACATAGTCACCAAATTTTGAATAATGTCGCGAGAGAACATCAGCTATATAGCGGAAAGTAAAGTTAAAGGATACTGCTAACTTCTTTTTTGTTTGTTTCTAAGAAGTTTCTGTATGAAGTCAGCCTCACATGAATAAAGGAACAAGTCGGCAAGAAGAGGGGCACAGTTGATTCCCATGGGAATGCAGATTGTTTGTTGAAAAACACGTCCTCAAAACGAAAGCAAAATTTGTTGTCAATCAAACGTTTCTTTTATCCTAACACCAAATACTCAACTGCATTTAAACAGTCATCTAGTAGATTTCCAAATTGATGCTTAAAATTACATTATAATACGTTTTCTTTATAGTTTAGTAAACCTGATTTCTTTTTTACTTAATTAAACGTTGATATTGATCGGTGTCCTTTTTAATGCCTTTAAAATTTTTGAAAGCAAAGACATTTTATGGAAATATGCCAGAATTGACTGATATTATTTGTGACACGTAAATACGCAAATTTATAGTTTGAAACAGTACACAAATGTGTCTATTGTCCTTCTGTGTGGTTTGTTCTGGGCAATGCAAATGTGTTTGTCTATTCGGTTTATGACTGCTGTAAGAAATATATGAAGAACAGCAACCGATATAAAGGGGTAGGACGTTGTGATTTCTTGTCAGCAGGTAAAGTACTGTGGATTCATTATTATTATTTGGATACCAATTTGTTTTCGTGGAATTTGAAGATATAGGTGAACCACGAATTAAAATGTTCAACAAATATATGCTGGTATGCAAACTTTGTCAAAACCACAAAATCAAATATCCACGAAAATTCAACTTTTCCTCAATCCACGAAAACTGATACACACGAAAATAAATGAATTCACAGTACCTTGAGCTTGCTTTCATTGAATCACTTTCAATAACTGCGAATTTAGAAAAAAATAGTTGTGTATTATTTTGTGTTCGGTGTTATCTATACATTAACGCAAAATATTTAAAGGGTATATCCTGTTTGGGTTTTCATTTTTGTTTGTCATTTTATGTACGTTTTATTGGTCTACTGTTCGAAATCAGTAAAAAGAACTAATTTCAAAAACCTCGACACATATCCATGCGCCTGTCCTATCCCTAGACTGACGAGTTCTGCTCCCTGGCTGCTCACCCAATGTTTGTCTAGGAGTTTGGTATTTTTGTTCTACTTTATCAATACAACCGATAAGAGACAGATATCGATCAAATTTAAGGCATATATATATATATATAGGAAAAAAAAAAAAAAAAAAAAAAAACAGAACTCCAAGAAAAATTCAAAACGGAAAGTTCCCTCTCAAATGTATAAGTTTTGAGCTAGAAATCGATCAGATTTAAGGCCAGAGAGCAACAGAGATTTATCAGTCTAATTATATAACAAGATCCCCGTTATCTGTTGTCTTATGGCATATATCATAGTGAATATTTGCAGCCTTTAGTTTGATGCCAGATCTCTGATTTTGTTCTGTTTAACTTATTCTTAAACTTTATAGATTCGAGGCGATTTAGAGCTTGAAATATGTTGTATAAACATTTGTCTGTCGTTGAATAAAATTGAGAATGGAAATGGGGAATGTGTCAAAGATACAACAACCCGACCAAAGAGCAAAAACTGATTGAAAGATTATGTCTTCATCATATGAAAATCAAGCACAACCCCTCCCGTTAGGTGTTAAGTATCATACCAACATAAAATATATGAGACGAACATAACCCGTATCATGCCAACCACTGGTTTTAGATGCAAAGATCCTATGAGTGAATCAATATTAATTCAAAAATATGCCATCTTTAATGAACTGACAACAGTATCGTAACTATATCCCTTTTGAATAAGTCTGTTTAAAGGTTTGGTTAGCTTTTGAGGTGAATGACGACATTTTTGTGCTTTTTTTTTTTAGAATATTACCGTGAAAGATTGATGTGAAATACCTGAACGTATAAGATGTCTGCATGTTGATTTATATTTACTAATGATTTCCTTGTACCGATGATAAAATTTAGTAAATGTTTTGACTAGTTTGTGATATCGAAAACCCTGGTGTAATAATTTTTGTCAGTAATACAGAGATTTCTTTCCTTAAAATCAAATACGTTGTAACATACACGAGCGAATCAAACAAGTTGAGTAACACCATGAGATGTTGACAAGGGAACGTCACCATCTAAAAATGGGTAGTTAACAAAAGAAAATGAAAAATCATCTCTTTTCGCAAATTTTGGTATTAAGCTTCCCGTTAAAGATATAGATATCAAGATCCAGGAAAGGGCAGTATTCATTGTTAGTATTGGCTTCACTTAAAGTCAGTTCAGCAGGATAAATTTCTTTGAGAGCCAATATAACATCCAAATATCTGAAAGTTTTATTAAATGTTTGTATCAGATGTTGTTTTCATGGATCTTTTCTAATTTTAGTCATAACTTGAAACTCATAACAATACAGATACAGGTTCGCAATAAGTGGTGCACAGTTAGTCCCCATTGGAATTCCGATAACTTGACGATATACGGAATCTCCATAGCGAACAAAAAAAAAATAGTAAAAATTCAAGTGCAGTTATCGTATCAAAGCAGGTCCATATGACATAGTTCTTTTGTTTGTTGTTAATAAAAATTAACTTAAAGTGTTTGAACATATATATTCGCATTCTGACCTTTTAAATGCCCATTTGATTAGGTGTGTAAATTTTTTCTTAATGAGATTATGAGGCAAAGTGGTATATAGGATAGAAAAATCAAACTTTGAACAGATTCGAAATCACCAATATAAGTATGCAATTAATCGAACTTCCAACTTTCAACTATTATGGTAAAGAAATCACATTACACAATTCGAGTCAAAAAGCAGATGAAGGATGATTTGGAAATTTGATTAGAAATTTTAAAACAGTACAATAGCGTCACTGTTATCAATTACAATATATGAGTTTCGAATGTGAAGATAGAGTTTTTTACTGATAGTGCAGTGGGTCCAAATTAGGCTATGGAATCTATTTTGCAAGTCAGTTAGCGCAGGGCTTATGACCAAAACATTAGGTTAGCACTGGAGTAGCCAGGGATGTGACACTGTTAGATTTATTTCCAGTAATAGCAGCTCTAATGTCCTGGAACCATACTTTTTATAAAAAAAATATTTTTCATGTTGATAATCAGACGGTTGTTCAAAACATTAATATGAAAACTAGCAAATCAAATTGAGTAAAGAATTTAGTGAGACGAATGGTTTTAATTAGCTTAAAAAATAATACTTCAGTTAAACTGTTTATATTCCTCCATAACAAAAACAAAATTGCTATTGGTAGTTTTCGTTCTCAATGGGAAACATTCAGAAACCTAGTCCCAGAAGCAGACCAGTGGCCAACTAAAATTTCAACATAGATCTGAACATTAACGTCGGGTTGCGGATTATATTGTCAATTAAGGTGTGTTAAAAATTACACAAAGTTCATACAATTTAGCTATATTTAAAACTTTAATGGCAAATAAAAACTAACACAAGTTATGACGATGCAGGCCACAGATGTGACAGTTTATGTTTCAAAATCAATCATATCGAAAGATACATGCATAAAATTTGCATACACTACAATTATAAGTACCAATTGTGAATTTAAATTTACAATAATTTTAGTACAACCTGAACCCATAAGCATAGTATGTAATATATGAAAAAGACAAATGTCATCAATTATTAAAATGGAAATTTTTGAAAAGTTAATTAATTTAGAGTTGTCTCCCCTTGACTATAAACTTGTTAATAATAGTGTAACATCTCCACTTTTGGGAGCAAATACCGCCTATTTTCATCACATTTACATCTAGAAATGATAGAAACTCTATTCTAGTTGGAAGAAGGGAAAGAGGAGGGGATTAAAATATTTTATTAAATTGAGTGTCACAAAATTTCTGTATGTTCTTCCTTCAGCAGCTTTTTCAAAAAGAGGCTGCATATTAAAATATGTGCTTGAAGTAGCGCCCCCATATTAATTACAAAAATGCCTTAAAATTTCATGTGAGATATAAACATATATGTACAAAACAATTTTCTGCATATTTCTAGAATTTACAATCATGATATCAAAAGACTTACAAATAAAAGTTACAATAAGTCACTTATCCTGCACATAAGTGTATTTATTTCAAAACATCTTACAAATTGAAACAGATCTGGCCAGAACCGGTAAATGCTTTGTAAAATTTTATAGCATAATGTCTTTACAAGGTTTTCAGGTTTTCTGATATCATCTTATCAGGAGTTTTATATCATAAAATCCAGGGCATTCAGAATACCACAAATTCTTTATAATTGGCAATACATTAGGGAGTATTCTAGGACGAAAACGCATTGACATTAAAGCACCAATTTGTCTGCATTTTTGTCAGATATAATAGAGTGTTAAGATAAAGTTGGGAAGAATAAATAAGAAGCTAACTTATTTTCATTAGCATTTTCAATTGCCTTCTGTTGTCTACTTAAAGTTTGAGAAGTTACAACCACAAAGAAAAAGTTTTTTAATGGTTCAAACTTTATACTTGAGTATATTTCAGTTAAGAAAAAAAGCCCTGAAATTGAGAGTACGATGGTTAAAAATTTCCAAAAGGATAAATCCGTCAAATTATTGATACCAGAAAATAGAAAATGCCCTGTCCGCTAAAACTCACAAAAGACTACCTTAGAGCACAACCTAGCTGTAATAATGAAGACCTTTTTAAACATAATAGTGGTATAACAAGGTACCAATTCAACTAGTAGTATACTGGAACAAGCTTAAAATTGTTTACATGTGAGTAAAGGCCATTATAGGTCACATAGTTTTAGAATTAAAGTGCCACTGAGCTTGTCCGACAAGGGGTCTCGGAGGAGGTATTATGAAATTAAGAAGATGGAAATCGCATTCACGCCTTAATAGATTGCAATTTTTCTAGTTACAAAAAGGTTACCAAACTACAAGTTATCACAGGTATATGAATTGATGGAAGTTCTCTAGTTCATTGAACCCATGTGGAAGCAAAGCAATATTGGAGGATCAATCTTGTACTGGAGTCTAAAGTAATCATTACTTACTAATCTTATTACTTAAAGATTTTGACTCTCTCATCGATCCTATTAGAAAACTTTTATCTTCTCTTAGTTTCATTTTTGTTCACAGCGAAGCTTATGATTTGATTGAAATTGAACTAACAGGGAAGGGTTTAATAGAAAATTTTAAGTGCTCAATTGATGGAAAAGCTATATTAAATGGAATAGTAAGGCTAGGGAAGTTTCCTTATACAGAACAGATGGGACACATTTCTCACAAATTAGCAATCAGGTTTTTCTAAATAATCTACAGGGGGTTTTGAGATTTTTCTAAGCACAACAAAAGCATTATTTTCATATTGCTTCAACAGTCAAAATTTTGTGGTCATATCAAAGGGTAGCTGAGTTAGGTTTCCATGTGGCTGTCCAGGGAGACTGGTATTGATTGGGGGGATTATTTCACTCGGCCCTTGCTTTGGACCTGACAAGTTCTACAATTTACAGGTTTGGTAAATGTGGTTATTCGTAACAATGGGGTCAACAGATGGGTAACTCTGTGACCTTATTTTTTTAGAGGGGAGCCAAACACCTGCCAACAGGTAAGGCACTTAAATCTGGAGGATTGATGAAAATATTTTCCCCCCTGTCACTCTCTATGGTAGGTGGTGATGTTTAACTTCTAGTTTTTCATGAAACTATGTCGAAATAGGTCAGCTGATAGCCATTGTCTATGTACAGCCTCCAATATGTGTACTTTCCTCAGTTCTGTGTTCCATGGCGTTATGACACTCAAATCTGTGGCCCTTTGTCAAGACTCAAAAATATGTCATTTTCTCTGTGGCCCGTTCCATGACGTTATGACACTCAAATCTGTGGTCCTTTGTCAAGCCTAAAAAATATATCATTTTCTCTGTTGCACCTCACTTTATGAACCCGAATTGTTTAGCCGTTTGTGTATTCTAATCCGTAAGTATGTATTTCAATGCTTCGTTACTTATTTGACGACACCAAAAAGAGTGTCCAAAGCTGCTGATTTATCTGTATTGAGAGAAAAACAAATTTTAATATTCTAACTGTTTTCACTACTACTGTTTAATTTTATGAAAAATAAAACTTGATAATCAGGCTTATTATACTGTCTGAAAGCTAGAAAGTATAAGTTATAAGAAGGTAATTCTTTGTTCTTCAATTGTAATATCCAATCCAAGAAGTTTTCCACCCTCATCTTTTTTAACTTTGTGAATTTGAAGATCAAAGTTTTCATTAAAAAAGATGGCCACGCCTCTCTGATTTGATGTAAATGAATTGAAAAGGCATTCTCCCTTCCACTGATTTTTAATGTTTAATTCGTCTTGTTCTGTAAAATGTGTGTCCTGAAGACAGTAGATATTAAAATTCTTTGACTTTAAATAATTCAAAACATCTCTCCGTTTCTCCTTACTATAAATACCTTGACAATTATAAGAAATTATTTTAAGAATATCACCCTTCATGCATGTGTTTAGTTTTATCAATATTTAAAACTCTAATGATGAGTGAGTATGCATGAATATACCATGATATTTGTGAAATCAAGGGACTTTTAGAATTCTTTTCCTTTAAAACTGTACAATTTTTCAAGATCTGTGACACCTTAAGACATATTTGTAATTTACAATAAATACATATATATGAAAACATAAAATACAATAGCAAGACAGAATCCAACATTAAAATCAAATATTAAATCTGCACTCTGAGACATTCACTGTTGTTGTGTAGGATATTCATTCTAAATGGTCTAAGGGAGATAACTCAGAATAAATTTTAATAAATACATTGGATTCAGATGGAAATTTAATTTGAGCAAACTCAACAGTGAATATCTGTATAGTTCATGTTATGTACATATTTTGAAAGAATATTTCATTCCTATAATTTCATAATACATTAAATTTCCTTACTGTCATTCTTTCCAACACACAAAGACATTTTTTCCATTCTATGTGGTTATGGCAAAAAAGAAAAGATCACACAAGAAGCACAAGTATACAAATGTCCATTGTTTTGCCTTCAAATCTGATCCAGTCAGATTTGTCAATATTTTTATAATAAGATGTTGTCTGTCTAACACGTTCATTCTTTTTGAAAAAACATTTTTAGTTAAATGAACTATATATAATCTAAATAAGCCTATTATGTACAATATTTCAAGACTGTCAGAGTTGTTCAATTAACTACATGTAGATATTGGAGTTTCTATGTTTGTCCTTTGTATCTATGTATTAAAAACTCCCATGTCAAATGTACAAATTTATATGATCCTTTGTCTATTTAAGAAGGCAGAGATTTTTTTTACTCATTATATCTCTGATTAGTCTGCTTACTTTTATATTTTGTGAAACAAAATAGTTGTAAACAGTTGCTGCTACATGTATTTGAAGCTATATTGTTCATCTATGTATGACACAGGAGTTAAGTCGTAGATATGGCTCTTTACTCAAAGTTATGTATACTATATATAATTCATATCAAGTCGTCACGAAAGTCAAGCGTAAAATACAAAAACATTTTCAATAGTCATGATTGTGTACATGTAACATTGACATCGTAGCGATTGGGAATATCATTGAAAATCTTAAATTATGTCATTTTTTGTACTATATTGTTTTAACACGCACTGCCTTAACTGCACACAATGTAATCTAACACATACAAAGTGCCTCTGCCCCTCTCAACAGTATAAATGCCTCAAAAATTAACTCTTATAAAAATATCATTGGCGCATCCATTACAGGGGCGACATTTATTTATATTTTTTCCTAAAGAAACTGGATTGCCGACACTTAACAAAAAAAATATCTTTTGTTGCCAATAGCTGACATAAAACAGTAAATGTAAAACTGACAGGGAAAATGAATTTGGAAACGATACGATGACCAGTATGTTGCTGAATGATTGATTTTAAAAGCCTTGTATATTGTTTATTTGTTGAAAAATCAAGATGTATGAGACGTGTTGCAATAAACAAAGGGAGATGCATTATGGACTTTAAAACCACATATTCATAAATAAGACTTTTGTTTGTGACGGTAAACAATTGATCAAATTTGATAAGGGAATCATTTTCGGAAAAATAGTACGTTTTTGCCAAATAATAAATGTTTGAAATTCACAATCTGACGGAGATTGTAGTTTGTAAACATTTGATACTAATAATGCATCATTTGAAAAGCCACAGAAACATTTCTTTGTCCTTTATTACATAAAAGAAAAATGAAATCATAAACATAAACACAATGAATCAACTAAATCTAAAACAAGTTTTGCATGAAATGATTTATTTATTATTTGTAATTCCCGGCTTTGAACTAGATTTAATTAAATGCAAGTACTTTTGTACTATAAAATGTAAATAACAAAAAATACCGAACTCCAAGGAAAATTCAAAACGGAAAGTACTTTATCAAATGGCAAAATCAAAAGCTCAAACACATTAAACAAATGGAAAACAACTGTCATATTCCTGACTTGGAACAGGCATTTCTTGATGTAGAAAAAGGTTGAATAAACCTGGTATTGTAGCTAGCTAAACCTCTCACTTGTATGACAGTCATATAGAATTCCATTATATGTACAGCAATGTGTGTTCAAAACAAACATACATAATAGGTAACAAGTTTGAGCTTTCTAAAAAGCTGTGGACTGCTTCGCTCTATCCTAATTTAAGGTAATATGGGTGCATGAGGTTATTGATTCAGTATTGAAAATGTGGTATTTTTAGATATTGATTGATATAAAATGGATGTCTTAGACATGGAATATTAATTTTGTATATATATTAAGATGAACTTTCTGAAATTTGAAACTGGCTGTTCAGTTTTTAGTTGTCAATGTGTTTTTGTGGAGTGTGGTTTTCTAGTTATTTCAGCTGGTCATTGACTTGCGATTTTGATTGCTAGTTCTGAATAAAATTTATTTAGCTATATATAAATGTTTAGGTATGTTGATTAAGAGTAACATGATTTAGAGTGGTGAAGACAATAACAATCAAAACCAAGGAGTAAACAAAGACTTGTACAACCAAAAGATATTTACAACAGTTAAAAATAAATAAGAAACAGTAATAAATATTTAGTTTCAGTGAAAATGATGATGTTTTAGTTTAAGAGTGTGCGTTATACATGTACACCAATCCTTTTAAAATTTTGTTCGCTTTACCTGTTGAAAGGAGTAGGTCCGGTAAGGGCCGATTATGGCCTCAAATTTCAGGTTCATCTAATGAAAGAGTTTGAACACTTTTTAAACACTTAAGTGTCTATTTAAGTTGATTCAATTAGTTTATGTGAAAGATTTTAACTGATTTAGTCATTAAAAACGCTCCGATTCAAGCTTAAATATGAAAAATCTATCAAATATGCCAAAAAATGTTACTTTTCAGATGGTTTTTGTAAAAAATGAAAGTGGCCGCATCCGTGTTCATCCTCAACCTTTATATATGTTATGTATTATCATCAAATACAACTTACATTTCAATATTAAGAATGAACACGAATGCGGCCACTTTCATTTAAGCAGGAAACCGTCTACAATTTAACTAAAATACTAAAATTGTGAAGATTTCAGTAATTTAGCATGATTTAATGATGCTAGTACCCGATATATGTGCATTGTATTGTCAAAAACAGCCCATATTTATGAAGAAGAAGCATTCTTCTTTCCAATAAATAGCTAAAAGTTTACATTTTAACAATTTTGTAAAACTGCTATATTTTGGGGCCAAAAAGGGGTCTTACTGGACCTACTCCTTTAAAATATTTACACGTAGACACGACTCTGGAGGTGTGCTTCTCTGGAGGTGTGCCTAGATTGGCAGAAGTTATACAATACAGATAATGCATTTTTGTAAACATTGTATAAGAACATTGTTTATCAAAACAAATCGTGCATATTGCAGATTAACAAAGCAAATAAACACGTATTAATAATTGATATTTCAATATTGAATCTCAGTGTGCAATATATGCATAATAAAACGAACATGAATTAATGACAGTTGATCGGAACTGAAATACACATAGTTAATTTTCCGGCCTTTGGTGTCTTATCCTGAGACGAGAAAAGTCTGAAATTCTTTATCTCATTCAAGCCAATAGCTGTTGCTGTATCTCAGCCGCATCATAAAGCGACCAACCAGAATCTATATGTGATTATTGCAAGATGGCGTGTAAATCGACTGAAACTAATAGCTCCGCACCGTGAGGCGAAGCAAATATATCAAAAATTGGGGTACAGCAGTCAACATTGTGTAATAATCTTAAACACTATAAAAACAAATACATATTTCAATAAAGGAAAATAAAATGGCAAGTAGGCAAAGTACATAAGCAAAAATGAAAGACAAATATACAAAAATGATCATAGCACAACTAAACAATGGCTGAATGCTTTTGCCTTTACTTAGTTTTTATTTATGCCTCGTGCCAATCAAATAAGTCAAGCCATTTCCAACGTTTTTTTACAGTTCATTCGTTGTTTTGTTACACTACTGTTCCACTGGGCCATCACAAAAATGTTTAACCACTCCACATGTTTGTAGTTTTTCAGCAACAACATATGAACATGAATAGACGCTTTAATGAAAGTTTACAATCTTCTGCATGAGGAAAGTTGCTTTACCATTTATACACTCTGATTGCCTCTATTAAAGAGAAGTTGTGAATAAATTACAGAGACTAAAAAATCGGCCGTGAACCACAAATTCGTAAAAAAAGATCCCAAACTTAAATAAATAAAGAAAACAATTGTTCATTCTGGTCTAAATATCCGATGTTTTACGATACTGCTTAAATGGGGAAATTTGCTAATTTTTAAAAGTTCATATTTTCTCATGTGGCAAACATATTGGAATGCCATTTGGTTTTTCTTAAACCCTAATCATATATCTACAAAATATAAAAATCCAATTTCGGCAAATGATCATATAACTTAATGTAAAGTTATTAGTTTGGAAGGAATTGTGGTGTAGCAGGTGATAGGTGTTATCCTATATTAATGATATTTCTCCTATTTGGACCGGTCAATAATCCCCCCTCTGAAAAATTCATAGAAACTATAAACGACAATCCTTCTGCAATATATAAAAAAATTAGTTGTCAAAACTGATTGTTGCAAAACCTTTGTGCTCATGAAAATCAGCTACAAATGTCTGAGCACAGAGAAGTTTCACCTTGTAGAAAATACATTTATGAGGCAAAACTAAAATATTTATCTAGTATCTCATAAAAATTTCACGTTAAACTCTTTAGTAGTTGCGGAGGAGTTGCTGGCCGCAGGTAGTTACACTATAAAACTACTGATTTTTCTCCTTCTTGGTCCAAAGTTTTCCCCATAAACCCTCAATAGATAAAACATACATACGGTGCATAATTTCAGAACCCTTACAAGAAATATCATTAGTTTGGTTTAAATCCATCCTGTACTTTGAGAGGACTTAATGATTGTAGATATATAACAAACAAATAGACGAATGGACAGACAGACATACTGACATTATGATTATATACCTATATGGAGTTATTGCCTTTCAGAACGACAGGTCATTTTTGTTAAGAAACAACCTGGACGATACCAAATTTCAAAGACATATGCTTCAAGGCATAAAAAGATGGCGTTAGGTCATTATTTACCCTGATTAAATTGCAAGATACGGAGTTCTTCAACATTTAATTAGTGTATTGTCAATTGAGTTATATTGTAAAATTTTCTATCTTGAACAATTTTTTAAAGATTAGACAGAAACAATTTTACCTCCGTTTATTAGGCTGAAATAAATATCGTTTACTCTATAAAATGACAAAATATTTCTATTTTCTATAGGTGAACAGCCACGTTCTTCAAAAGAGAGGGTATGATATATGATCCTAATTCTCAATTTTTGAAAAGAAAAATTTAATTGCAAGGCAAAAGAGAGGAAACAATTATTCTGAAAAAATGGTTAAATATTGTGGAAAATTATCTGCTTTTCCGGGATAAAAGCGTCGTGAAACAAGAGAAAGAAATACAGCACCCCTTTTTATAGCTTATATGATAAATTACTTATAAAGTGACTTGTATTTTTCGTAAATCTTAACAATTCATTTGCTTCTTACTTCATGCAACAACTGTAACATTTATATAGTAACTTGACAGTCATTTCGAACGTTTATATCTAGATTAGTTAGTGAGTTTTATTTTACATTAAAATAAGCCGTAGAGTGTGTTTTTACCCAAACGGGAAAGAAAAGAATATCCCACTTCAATGTGATCAGTAAAATAAGATACAATTCCTGAAAATCTTTGCAGAAAATAAAATGTTTTGACGGTATAAAAAATCAGATAATCCATATTTCAAGGTTTTTCTTGACGTATAACACACCTCGTGGTGTCAAGATTGCCCAAGGAAAGACCAACTTACGGTATTTCTTTCATTTGAACAGCCCTGACACCCCTAAAAGTCACAGTAATGCTTTCAACATTTACAAAAAGCTCACACCTCACTGAAAGTTCAAAATGGCTTCTTAGCACTGTTTAAATTCGTCTAGAAATCAACTGTCAGATTTTTATGTATACGAAATAACATGTTTCAATCATTTTCATTTGATATTAATTCAAAATACATGTATCTAGTCAATTAATACTTGAAAGTAAAATACTAATGCAATGACGGTGGCATTTTTTATAGTTACTAGTACACTGTACTGTATCTGCAACACGAATAAATGTAAAGTTGACATATCTATGCTCTTTGTATAATGATATATGTTGCCAAGTCTATAGAAACAGTATGTATCGGTATGCTATCACTTGACATTCTGCCAAGTTGTTTTGCACATCTTCATCATCAACTACATTCAAATTATCAATTTGAACTAAAGACAACTTTGCTGGATCTTTAGATCCAAGTTTGACATATTTGGCAAATACAATTTTATTGTTCCATCATCGTTCCTTAATAGTTTCAAATAATTTAAGGTTTGATAAAAAATTGTTTTTTTTCTGTAGCACTGCAGTTTACGTACGCATGCATTAACCCTTCTATTAAAACGTTTCAATGACTAATAGAAACTGTAAAAGAAATCCTTTTGCAATATGTAAATTAGTTGTCAAAACTGATTGTAGCAAAACCGTTGTGCTCATTAAAATCAGCTACAAATGTCTCAGCCCAGAGAAATTTCTCTTGTAATTGCTTTTGTCTTAATTTGTATATACATGCTTACCTATGCATATATAGTATTCTAAGAAGTGATGTTTCTGTTTAAACCTTTATGCAAATTTGTTCAGAAAAAAAGCAACTCATGGTTCATCATCTGAATTATGAAAGAAGTGAAGTGAAAGAGTGCAATAATATATCGCTTTTAGCAGCCAGTATGGTTAAATTTTGTCAAAATAAGCTAAGAAACATTGATGATAAATTACTCACTTGCAAGTGAATAATTCGACATCATTGAATCCGTTTTCATGTGAACTTCAATATAACACCTTAGCTAGAGTTGGATACCGCATGCTTTGTGCGTGTTCAATTATTGAAATGAAAAGAAAGTCAACATTGAAAGTGAAACAAATGTAAATCATTTGATTGACTGATTCAATCCACAAAAAATCATTCTTATAAGGTAAAAACGATGATTAACATATATTTTTAATCTATAATATGAAATTAAACAGACCTAAAAAATCCAAATGCACGAGTCTGATATCTATTTATATCTATATTTATGTTTATATCGCTTATATGGCAACCGGAGGTGTTCGGAGGTCAACTCGACATTTAATTAGATGGCGTCTAGACTAAAATACACATGAAACAAAGCTACATATTGTCGAGCCCATGCCCGGTATATTGTTTATTTTAGACTTTTTATAATTTGGATAAATGTTTTACATTGTTATAAATCAAATATGAGAATTTGAATCAAATCGGTGAACATGAATTTGACAGCTAGTGCCCCTTTAAGCAGTACGTATATGTAAGGAAATATTGACAACATGTTAAAAGAAAAGTGTTCTAGCCAAATACAAACATGACCTGAGACATATTGTTGTCTCAAACAGGAATCATGGATCTGCTCAAGATTTGTTATTTTTGTTTGACGATTCTATAATAAAGTACAGTTTGACATGTAACTGCTTTTCTTTCGAAAAGGTATCCATGCTTCCAATAGCAATTTGTTACAATTTTAAGTGATCATTCATAAAATATACAGATATCTAATAACCCATACCAAATTTATGAACGTGTGCTAGTAAATTTTATCTTGCCCATGTCACAGTACTGACCTGGTGCAGAATATAACCATAGACAAAAATCATCAAGAATTTGGTCCACCAAGGTTATGAAGACAATGTATATTTTCATTGACTATCCGAATAAATTAAGTTTTCTCCCTTTATTAGTTGATGTTTCTAAAATATGGCTCAAAGTATGAGAAACAGGGAAACAAATTTTAGTTTTGTCATATTCTATTGAAAATGAAATCAAAATCATACAACTCTTGTTATAAAAGTGAATAACAAAAATACCGAACTCCAAGGAACTGTCAAAACGGAATGTCCTTGATCAGATGGCAAAACAACTGTCAGATTCCTGATTTGGTACAGGCATTTCCTTGTGCAGAAAATGGTGGATTAAACCTGGTTTTATAGCTAGCCAAACCTCTCACTTCTATGAAAGTTGCATATAATTCCACTATATTGACAACAATGTGTTGGCAGATTTTTACAGATCATTGTGATGTGAGGATGGTCCTAGATACTTCGTTCACATGATATATGTAGTATAACACAATGAGAAGAAAAACTGAAAAGCTATAAATTGAAAATTGAAAAAAAAAAAAAGAAAATGTATGATACTAATATGTCTATATGGTTTATATTATTCCTAATATAAACAATGCAATTTGCCCCGTTAAAATGATAAAACCGTATTTATAGACAATATACTGACTCAAAGGAGAAACATGAATATAAGCCTATGGTATATGAAAATAAATAAAAAACAATTTACGGGAAAGGGTCGTCAAAATACACATTCATATGCACATAAAATGATTGTATTAATTAGAAAAAAAATTCAGAGCAGAGAAAACTTGTCAATAACCTTAAAGGGTGGGATTTTTTTAATATAAAGAAATACTGTCAAGAAATAGGAACCGTCTTAGAAAAGAGTGAAAAACCTTTACTGCCAGTTATGCAGTACTTTATTGTCTTTTCTCAATCATTCTGTAATGAAATTCAATCAAAATGTTATGTATGAGGCTCGTTAGAGAAAATGATTTTCGACATTTAAACATACACAAATTTTCAGACACACCAACAAAAAAATACCAGTCTTTTTCTTATAAAAGTTTTAGGGGAAAGATTTTAGATTATTGAGGGCAAAGGGAATATTTTAAAGAAAATTTGTAACATAATTTTGTTGAAATAAATTTTTAGTTGCAGAAGGGTTATAAGAAAATAGACAATTTCTTTGCCTCAGATTTTAGCTCATTTCCCAATTTGAATATTTAATTTATACCAGCCTATGGCAAAAATAAATTTTTGGCCCCGAACACACTGAACATTAATATTTGATCCAAAAAATCTTCCAAGCTCGACCACATGCCCCCCTTTTCCCCAAAAAACAAATGGTCCCTAGGAATCTATCTAATGTGTGTGTATGGAGAGATAGTGTATTCTTACCTGTTCCTATGTTGATGACCTCTCTTGTCTTTCACTAGTAGGCCTTTCAGACCTTCGGAGAGGCACCTCTGTCTTCTGTTGCCTTGCTGGAAGCTGGATGTTTTAGGTAGGAAAATTTTAAGTTTATTTACGTTTCCTCTCTAGTAAATGCCCAATAAAGGCAACAGTAGTATACCGCTGTTCAAAAGTCATACATCGATTGAGGGAAAACAAATCCGGGTTACAAACTAAAACCGAAGGAAACACATCAACTATAAAAGGAAAACAACTGAACAACAGAAACACTGAAGTGCAACAAAAACAAACGCCAACATACATAGAAACGAACTATTTGATAACAACTGCTATATTCCTGACTTGGTACAGGACATTTTAAGAAAAAATGGTAGGTTGAACCTGGTTTTATGGCTAGCCAAACCTCCCGCTTATATGGCAATGTTAAAAAATATCGCTAAAATGACAAAACTACGTGACTGAAATACAGAACAAACTCACGCAAGAACACTCATCAAAGAAAAACGCACAAACAAATAATATAGTAGTCGACACAACATGCAAACCGCAGAACAACAAGTAACATCTTCCACCAACGACAGACACCACAGGACATCATAAACAGTAACACACTTACGGAACGAACATGCAATCTCGAATTTTATACAGTTATTTTCACAGTACCAGTCCAAACAATTTTGATTACAATGACAATAAAAAGTAAAATCACAAAAATACTGAGGAAAATTCTAAAAGGAAAGTCCCTAATCAAATAGCAAAATCAAAAACTCAAACACATCAAACGAATGGATAACAACTGTCAAATTCCTGACTTGGTACAGGCATTTTCTTATGTAGAAAATGGTGGATTGAACCTGGTTTTAAAGCTAGCTAAACCTCTCACTTATATGACAGTCGTATCAAAGTCCATTATATTGAAAACGATGTGTGAACAAAACAAACAAAAACAATAGGCAAAAATGTCACAAATAGGGGTAAATAGTCTAATTCGGTAATTCATTCCAGATGAAAAAAAAGTTTCAAGAAGTATATAACAGCCAATAAAACTTCTATAACTCTTACTTTTCACAATTTGAGGCCCTTTCAAATGCAGATTTTGGTCAAAGTTGGCCTAAACGAAAGCAGTCATAGGATCTCGATGAATACTGTATGTCGAATGCATTAGATGACATTCTAACTGTTTTATTTTCTTATGTATATATAAAGATATGAAGATGTGGTGTGATAGCAAATGAGACAACTATCCACCAAAGTTAAAATGAAGTGGATGTAAGCAATCATAGTCCATCGTACGGCATTCAACAATGAGAAACCCTATACCGTATAGTCGGCTATAAAAGGACCCGATATAAAAAAATGTGAAACAATTAAAATGAGAAAACTAACGGCCTAATTTATAACTAAACAATTAACGAAAAACAAATATGACAGACATACCTTTGTACTACAGGCTCCTAATTTTGGACTGGTACATAAATCATGCGGCGGGGTTATACATGTGAACCCGCAACCCTCACCCTAACCTGGGACAATGGTGTAACTTCACAACATGATAAAAAAAACCTGCACAAATCAGTTGCAATTGGTTCGACTCAAAATTCAATACTAGGCACAAAAACATCTAACATAAAACAATACACATAAAGAACCGAAATATGAGTACTTGTAGTTACTGATACTAGTTGTTTCGAAGCCAATTACAACTAAAAGATCAATCATGTTCTTAAAGACTAAAGTATCAATCAGTATATGTCCAATGGATTTAAAGCAAAGACGTCATAGCAACGCATGAACTTGCGCAATGGCAAAAAAATAAGAAAACAGTATCGAGAGGATGTACGATCTCATGAGTTTTCATAAGTGTGCATATTTAGTAATATTTATTTAGTTATGCTTTGATTTTTTCAAACACAAATTCAATGTTAGTACCGATAAAACAATATGTAAAGATTTTACTACTGTTAATTTGATAACCTTTCCTTTAAGAATATTCTAAGGATTAATTAGTTTACTCGGATCTTGTCTAAATTCACTGGCTATTTAAACAAAATCTCCGTAAAAATTGAGATATGATATTTCGTTTTTTAAGAAGTATTCGACAGGTACAACCAAACTTTCTTACCAAATCTGTTTTATCTATGAAAGAATTTGGTAAGGTCTATTCTCATCTTGTGTTTTAACACCACTGTCTTAGTTTAAACAGATGATTTTTGACTTGCAAACATGTTAAACCAACCGCATTATGTGTGGTAGAGTGGAATTTAGTATATTTTTGGTAATTGTAAATGTGTATATATAAATTGATTAAATTTATTGGACTAAAATGATTTTCGTACTATTGATATTATTAGTTACAAATAGAATGGTATTTAATTTGTTCAGTCTGAATACTGTTATACTGACCAGTTTACTTGTTTGTCTATGTTACCTCGATTTTTATATTTAGAATCTTAATTAAGGCTATATTTCTATATGGGTAGTGATTTTGGTCACATGTTCTTTTTGGAGGGAAATTTCTATTGTCTGGACACTCTTATTTCAACTGTCTTACTGACCAGTTATATTTCATAATTCTGGAGTTTGTAAATTGGCTTGATTATAATATATTGCTGAATCTTTGGGAATCTTAATTATTACTTTACAGGTCAGTTGTATATACTTTTCTCACATTATTTTAATAGTCCTAGAGTTTTTAACAGAGTATGCAAGATTTGGTTAGATTGATTGGATTGAATGGAGAAATGAATATGTAATGTGAATCTGACCTTTATGAATGATAAATACAATTAATTAACCATAACATGCTTTAAATCATTAAAGATTGATAAATGATTAAAATATTAAATAATCATAAATAATAGATTATAATTGAGCACTGGAGTGAAATGATATTAAAAAGAAAGAAAGAGTTTTCTTGTGTATAACTATAAGTAAGAAGTAAATAAATAGTTTGATATTCATTTTAAACCTTTATTATGTTTTAGTATCTAAGGGAACAGATTTTCTTATTTTTGGTATGTGTTCATATTATAAAGTCATAATGTAGATATGGAACACATTAGTTATAAATTCATATTTATCTTCAGGTTAATTTTTGATGTAGACAAACACATATGATGTTAGTCTTGTGACCTTCAAATTAGCACTTGAGGTAAGCAAAGAGTTGTATTATGTAGTTTTATAATTAAGTTAATAATTTGCTTATTTTTTTTTGCTTAGTTGCTGCATGTAGATGTTTTAATGCTTTGCTGTTTTGCTTCATTTATTTATATTTATGAATTCATGTAGAGTATATTTTTTACATGGTAACAGAATATTTATCACAGTAAAGTTTATGAGATACATAAACCAATACATGTAAGACACAAGTTTAAGTTGAGTCTTTGAGACAGAAAATATAGATGTAAAAGAGAATGACAATATTATTTTACTTAAAATGTTAAACAGTGCAATGTACTTGTTCATAAACATGTCAGAGTTATCTTTCTTTGCACTAGTAATTATAGTATCTTATAATTGTGTTTTGTAGGATCTTTATATGAGACTACTGTTATTTTGTCGAAGTCTTAAGACCTTTAATAAAGAATCCTTACAATATTTACAACCGAGTGCTGTTACAATGATGCCTATTTCCACCCGGTTTCATATGTACCGATGACCCCAAAGGATGAATGGAGAATACAGATATGGTCACTTTGGTCTTCTTCCGACCGGCAGGGAAACCCTCACCAGTTGTTAGCCCGTTTAGCTGTGCGAGATGTACAAGTACGCAGCATCGTCTAGTCAGAATGGGAATGTTATATCTAATGCCTCGTGTAGGGAGAGTGCCACGCTCTCTGTACTTTAAGAACCCTTACAAAAACTCTATGAGAGGTCCGAAGTGGCCTGTTGCAAGGCAAAATGTGTGTCTCTATCCAAAATACCCTCATTTTATCCAGTGGCAGTCCAAACTTCCCCGACGTAATTCTGGACAACCACCATTACAGAACATACCTATTGTATGCATTGTTTAATTGTGCTCATCCTGAACAATCATGGAATATTTGCATGTTGACAACGTTAAACAACCAACAATTAACCATTACGTACCGGTGTCATTGACAAAGGGGCTCCAGAAAATGTTCATCAATACGAACTTTGAATTTTTTATTGATAATTATAAACACACGAAAGCATCAACAAACCAAATGTCTACGATTAGGTAAATGATTGATGTTTTACCCAACCGCATTATGTACCGATGACCCCAAGGGTAACTGGGGAACATAAATATCGGTAGTAAGACTCTCGCTGAAGTGGCGCGTCAGTTTGGTTGTGTTGAGTGTCTTAATTAGCGGCCATGCCGATAAGATTTTGGACGTTCACTCCGATGCCTCGTGTATAGAGTGCCATGCCGTCTGCACGTTATGAACCATTGCAACAACTCTTTGAGGGCCCTTATGTGGCATTTTGCAAGCTTAATTTTATTTTCCAATGCCAGTCTTAATCCTCCCCAACCACCACCACCATCTCATCCCGATCAACCCTTATCATAGGACCTACATATTTTATTTATTGTTAATTAATAATGTACATGCATGCAATATTTGCCATATGACGCTAGGAAAACAACAATTAATCATAGTGCACGTGCATCAGTCAATCCCTTTAGTCATTTCTGTCCTATTTTGTAAGTTAAAAATATATGCTGGAACTTGAGCTTCCTATTTAAATGCTAACATACTTATCTTGCTGACAATTTTTAAAATGGCAAATGTTTGGAAAGTCAAACTTTTGTGTTTCTAAATGCTTGTATTTGCTAACTTTGGTAACACTGAATTTGTGTTTCACCACAAATACAACCACACTTTATTTTCGAATGAAAGTTCACTCGGATTAAGCAAGTTCGGCTGACAAAAATCAAGAAATACTGAATTTGTCGGGGTTCTTGATATCCATTGCGGTAGTATAGATACGATCTTTTGTTTTATCATTTTTTAAATAGCTCACGTATTTTTATTCTATACGTTCCTATAAGGTGTGGGATTTGCTCATTTTTAAATGTTTTTGGGTAAACATTTAGAAAAATGCTTTCAAATTGGCAGTCGGACGCGTATATCTGTCGAGCAATTGTATTTTCCTACCAATTTGCACTTTCAAATAGATAATAAAACATCTTACGTGTACAAAATACCTCCAAGAGTATTTCAACAATACAACGGATAGTATATGTTGCTTTATGCATGCTATGGTGGTAAATTATTTTTTAAACATGTATATAGGTTAAAAACACATGAAAGCATACTTTAATACGTACAAAGTTCATTTAACAAATACAATATTGTCGCAACGAATCGTACAGTATAAAACAGTGTAACGATAACGAACATGAAAACAAATACACGTTTAAACATGTATTTCTTTGTTTCCAGATAACACATAAACCTACGATCTTAATTAGTTTGTTAATTTTAAATATAGTTTGGAAAAAAATGTTTTAAAAAATATGAGGCACGAGAAACTTGAAATTTTGATCATTTAAAAATAAATAGCAAGCATGCTTTTATCAGTGGCATGGTCGTGCGTTTCTTAATATTTCCCTTTAAGAACATCACATATTTGAAATACCTTGCAGTAAGTTATGAATAGTACGGCAAAGAATATATTCGAGCAAAATATCCGACGAATAAATATTGGACTTTCTTTAAAAGTGTAAATATTCCTCTGTCTGAACTCAGTGGTACACGGTGTGTTCGTTTCGAACGCGTCAACGTCCGGATTCATTTTTATCGAGGTTATACGGGTTGATAATAGTCACTGAAAAAATGTCCCAAATGTATCCGTTCGTTCATATTTCCTGCCACTGTTTCGTTAGTAGTGCGTAATTTGCATTGAAGCAATTTTTTAAAGATGAATACAATGTATTTTTTTTTTATAATTTTGATAGTTTATTCGCTAGTCTATAAAACCGTTGTAGATAACAGTTCTTTTTTTGTTGGATCTTTTTTTACTTAATTTTTTAGGGGGGAGGAGGGAGGGGTTGTATAGAGAGTATAAATAAAAACATGATAAATTAATTGAAAAAGTAAGTCAAATTAACATTGAATATGATGTTTAATTCTGATAAATAGAAAAAAGTAAGCATCAGTAACGGGAATGAAATGATGCATTGTAAACAAAAGACACTATTTAAAATATAGAAAAGATAAGCAATTATTATCTACAAATTTGCATCAGCATGGAAAAGGATTCACCATATTGAACTAACGACACGCGAATTCACACAATCGAAAAAGTAATAAAACCATATCACATGTTCAATTGGAAAACAATTAATCGAACAATATCACAATTTGAAGTAATTTTATGAGATTGGACATTGATACGTATCTATATACGCTGCGATGTTTCAACTGGCTACCTGACAGATTAGTTTTTGAATATTGAATGACACTTTCATTTTTCTTACAGCTTATAGACATTTTATACAATTGCTAATTGTCTCTTCAGCTACGTTGTTTCAATAAGATTCAATTAGTAACAAAGAAAAGAATGTATATCATTTGACCAAATCTGTCTTTCAAGCTGAGAAACGGAGAGGAAAGGGATTATGAAACTATCACATCTAACTAGGCTGCTGTTTTTTTCAAAGTTTGTGATAATCTCAAAAGACGAAAGCTTAAAACGTTTCATATGATGCAATAGAACGATAAAACGTGAGGTTTTCATTTCTGTTTTAATGTATGTATAGCAAACATTAATATCTAATCTAGCTATTTTATACCAAAAAATATGTTTAAACTCCTCTCGAAATGTGATAGAAAAAAAGATCTCCAATGAACCCCGATTCTGAATAAATCAATGCATCGAACAATTTATATGCTACTTTTTAATACTGAAATGGATAACAATACATTATATTAATGTCTTGAATATTTTAACACACACACATTTTGATTCAAAATTATAAATCGTATAATATTTTTTATAGGCAGTGTCTATTGTGACGGCTCTAGGTAAGCGGAAGTCAAATTTTACAGTAAAAATGATTTAATTTACAGATATGCAATTCAAAGAACTGATTCTTACTTCAAAATCTAATTTAATTGAAATATTTTTGATTAATTTTGTTAGATTTTATCATGTGTTATCAAATTTATATGCAATGCGATTTTTAACTTCTATTTTTTTTACAATATACTGTTAAAAATTCTGAGATTTTTATTTTTATGTAGACATGTAGCATTAGACAGTGACTGATTTTAGAAATTATTTAGACATGAACTACATGTTTTTATACGATTTCATTGATACAAATCGATGCTCAATAATTTTATTTTTATTTCTTTTTTTACAATTTCCTTATTTCAAGCCAATCGTGCAAGACCCTCATGGGTAGTCAGGTCTTTAAAAAAAAAAACTCGTCGTTATTTTCACTTTAACTAATAAATGATTTTAACGATTATATCTGGGACTATTATAATACAATGTACTGGTTTAACAGTCCCAGATTATATGTATATCAAATACTGTTACTGTTATCTTATAATATTTAACTATATGAGTAATTTATGTTGACAATATGAAAATAAGAATTGCCTATGAGATAATTCTCCACCAAAGATCAAATGACATAGAAGTTAACAACTATAGGTCACCATATAGTCTTCAAAAATGAGCAAAAACCATACTGCATAATTGATATAACTTAAAACCGATTTTGTTATTCAGCTTGTTGATATTAAATTAAATTCTAATATGCTGTTTTCTTTTTGTGATTCATGTTTACTGTCGAATAATGATATTAGACTTTCATTTTCACGGTATTAAACATTAAAACATAGCTTGTGTACTACCCTCAAAAAATTGTCGCAATGAAGATTTTATGAAATTACTTGATTTTTACCCGTTTTATCTTTGCATCATTCCATGTATTTGGTAAATAGCATAGCCTAATGTAAACAGTGCATAAACACACCCCAATCCCATAAACTGTCATAAATGAAAGTTGTCTACTTAAAATTATTGACTGATAGGTAATAAAAATTGTTTTATGATCATAACTGAAATATTGATAAATCAAAAGTCCATTACTGACGACTGATGAAAAAACGGAGGTCAAAATTCCTTGACACTTCAATACCTTTATTTTTTTTTACTAAACTCAATGTTAAGGTTGTGCAGTCTTTAAAGCAGTAGGACAAACAAGGAAAATCAACCGAAATTGATCGTGATTGAAAATTTCTCTTCCTGTAGTCTGATATTAAATTTCATGTATTTTTCTATTAAAGTAATATATTACAGTCAGTTTAAATTGATCTGTGAAGTCGAATTATGCTCAGATAGTTTTTTTAAACTACAAAATGACCAAGGATTATTAATAAAGAAAAACAAAAGACTTCCTATAAACCACCAATTCACTCTCTCCAATTTAGAACGTATGTAAAAGTAGCCCTACTCTGACACAAAATAGCGCTTTTTAGGTCATTGTTTGCTTAAACTAACCAACAAATTTGCAGAAATGAAACTTTTGATGAAAGAGGAATATATTTAGACCATTTTGAGCCGAAATTAACTTGTCTATTAGTTTGCATTAACAATTAAGGATTATTACGCATTACTTTTCAATGTACATCAGAATACATCCACGCTCAGGACGTTGGATGTGCCAATCTTCTAATACCATTATATGACTTTTTAGTGGACATCAGAATTAATCCACGCTCAGGACGTTGGATGTGCCAATCTTCTTTGACCATTATATGACTTATTAGTGGACATCAGATTTAATCCACGCTCAGGACGTTGGATGTGCCAATCTTCTATGACCATTATATGACTTTTTAGTTGACATCAGAATTAATCCACACTCAGGACGTTGGATGTGCCAATCTTCTATGACCATTATGTGACTTTTCAGTGGACATTAGAATTAATCCACGCTCAGGACGTTGGATGTGCTAATCTTCTATGACCATTATATGACTTTTCAATGTACATCAAAATAAATCCACGCTCAGGACGTTGGATGTGCCAATCTTCTATGACCATTATATGACTTTTTAGTTGACATCAGAATTAAACCACGCTCACGACGTTGGATGTGCCAATCTTCTATGACCATTAAATGAATTTTCAATGTACATCAGAATAAATCCACGCTCATGACGATGGATGTGCCAATCTTCTATGACCATTATATGACTTTTTAGTGGACATTAGAATTAATCCACGCTCAGGACGTTGGATGTGCTAATCTTCTATGACCATTATATGACTTTTCAATGTACATCAAAATAAATCCACGCTCAGGACGTTGGATGTGCCAATCTTCTATGACCATTATATGACTTTTTAGTGGACATCAGAATTAAACCACGCTCAGGACGTTAGATGTGCCAATCTTCTATGACCATTATATGACTTTTCAAAGTTCATCAGAATAAATACACGCTCAGGACGTTGGATGTGCCAATCTTCTATGGCCATTATATGACTTTTTAGTGGACATCAGAATTAATCCACGCTCAGGACGTTGGATGTGCCACACTTCTTTGACCATTATATGACTTATTAGTGGACATCAGAATTAATCCACGCTCAGGACGTTGGATTTGCCAATCTTCTATGACCATTAGATGGCTTTTTAGTGGACATTAGAAATAATCCACGCTCAGGACGTTGGATGTGCCAATCTTCTATGACCATTATATGACTTTTCAGTGGACATTAAAATTAATCCACGCTCAGGACGTTGGATGTGCCAATCTTCTATGACCACTATATGACTTTTCAATGTACATCAGAATAAATCCACGCTCAGGACGTTGGATGTGAGTAATTAAGTCTTCTATGAATAATTATATGACTTTTTTAGGACATCAGAAAAAATCCACGCTCAGGACGTTGGATATACATAACTTCTATGAGCATAATATGACTTTTCAGTCGATAAAAAAAAAAAAAAAAAAATCATGCTCAGGACATTGGATGTGTTTACCTTCTATGACCATAGTATAACTTACCAGTCGATAGCAGAATCTTTTTGTACATTAATTAGGCCGTTAGTTTTCTCGTTTGAATTGATTTACGTTTCGATTTCGGGGCCTTTTATAGCTGACTATGCGATATGGGCTTTTCTCATTGTTTAAGGCTGTACGGTGACCTATAGCTGTTAATTTCTATGTCATTTGGTCTCTTGTAGAGAGTTGTCTCGTTGGCAATCATACCACATCTTCTTTTTTATATTCACAGTATATGACTTTATAATCAATTTTTAAAGGACATCAGAATAAATCCACGCTCAGGACGTTGGATGTGCGCACCTTTTATGGCCATAACAAGACATTTCAGTGGATACCGGAAAAATCAAAACTCAGGATGTTGAATATGCATCCCTGCTATGAACATTCTATTACTTAAAATTATAAAAAAAGAAAACAGTAGTCCTCTCAATAAATCCACGCTCAGGACGTTCGGATAGCATACATCTTGTGAACATTTATGGACTGTTTAGTGAAAATCAAAATAAATCCATGCTGAAGACGTTGGGTGCATACCTTCTATAAGCGGAATTGACCTTTCAGTCGAAATTAAAAAACAAATAAAGCTCAGGAATGTTTCTAATACTTGTAGAAAAAAGTCTTAATTTTGACTACCCTGTATCATTAAATGATTGAATTTTTTGGCATAAAAAAATAGATCATCGCGCAGGTTGTTGTTTGTACATTGTTTATGGTATATGAGGACATACTATAAAATTGTTTAGATATTTTGGCCAAAGGACGTTTTTCAAAATTTACATTTAAAAATTATATTGGAATTTATAATTTTTTTAGAAGAAGATTTACAAAAGCTAGCTGGCATATTTATGCTGAAATCGCTGTCAAGTGTAAATACAGTATATATTTGTTTTCTTTCTTTGTAATCTTAAATATTACATAACATCTTTTTCTATTGCATTTTGGTTGCTGTCTTATGGAAACTTTATTTAGAGAGTTATTTAAAAAATGTTATAAAACCTCATGTTACTTCAAACATGTTAAAATCTCTTGTTATAAGCAGTCAACCTAAAACTTATCTAAAGCGAGATAACTATGACACATCTCAAATATATAATATAGACACAGTTATCTCTCCTTAGCGTCCTCTCCGTGGGCTTACGTGCTCAGCGATGACGTCCCCAGCGATGATTAGCTGTTGACCCCTTATCGATCATTATGCTGTTGACCACTGTTGAAATATATATTCAATAATATTGCATTCTGGGTAATATTTGTAATTACAGATTTTTTGGCTGTTGATATTTAACGCGTGCGGCCCAACTCGGCCCGGAGATAACTCGGACCGACTAATAAGTCAACTCGGACCGTCTATAATGACAACTCAGACAAATCATTAAAAGAGGATTTGAACTATATAAATGATTATAAATCATTAAAAGTTAAATTTAACATCTTTTTGTACTTGACAATATCATTTGCATGTTTCTGAATTTGCAAAATATAATAGAAAAATATTTTATAATGTGAATTCAAGTTTTTAATTATCTTTACAAATATATCAGTCCTTAGGGATGCTGTTTACCACATATAGTAAGCATGCAACCAAAGACATGACAGTCAGTCACCTCCTGAAGAAGTGTGCCCGTATTTAAGGACCGTCAGTTTGAATACATTTTTTCAGTGTTCTGAGATTAAGTTTACATAGTTAAAACTTTAGTGCTTGGCTATATAAATGATTAATTCATAGCTTATGAGATGATTCGTACTGTTTAACTTTATAGTGCTTTTGAAATATGAACTTCATGAGATCACGTTTCTTTATTATACATGTCTTATGTTTCACTCACGTGTTATACTTAGTGCTCAAAGCATATGCATCTTATGTGAATGACATACTAGTTACTTATGTTTACTTGATTTGAAATTATTTTTTTGATTTAGTGTACGTCGTAGGTTTACTTAGTGCTTAAATTATGTGTTTCTTATTTAAATGAAATACTTGCTACTTGACTTGAAATTATTTAATTTTATTCTTTGATGAAATAAAGATATGTATGTATTATATATTATAGTTATAGTTTTATTTTAAAATTGAAGCCAGTATGTTTGAACTAATAACATCTATACTACAAAAATAACGAGGTCCAATTTGTTAGCCGGCATGACGTAAAAACGACGAACCAAAGTATTCAACTTTATATATAACTAATATAGGACAATGATGTCGTTTAAAAAAATACACCATTCCATGCCCTTTTGTTTACCACATAATTAATATTACCAATAATTAACAAGTTCCGGGTCGAATCCGATACCGATGACAATAGTATATGTCACATGTAGCTTCTTATCTGTTTTCTTCTGTAATTCCTACCTCTATCATGGTAACATGGAATTCTTCCAGTAGTTGTTTTGTATCTATGTTACACTATAGTACACTATTTAACAAGTCTGTTTTCTTCCACCTCATTAACAAGTTAAAAAAAAAATTTAGTTTATAGTAAGTTTATTGTAGTAAGAAAACCAGAATGGGTTCAAACAGAAAGATTATGAAAGCAGATAAAACTGTGCATCTTACAATCAGCATGACTTTATTAGATGACAATACGAATACTTAAAATCCAGGCAAAAAATAAGGCATAGGTACTTTGATTCAGTCACGGATCCGTGACATGTCGCTTGTGTGTTCTAGTATTTCTTTAAAATAATCGATGATATAATATATATCAAACAAACAAACAAACAAAAGAAACTACCAAAACATTATAACGATATTTACTCATACAGCTTTCAAAGAACAAAATACAATATCTTTATACCCCCACCGTAGCAGATAGGGCATTAAGTGTTACCCTTATCCGTCCCGTCCGTACGTACCCAAAATTGGTTTCCGTTCTCAAACTTTAGTTTGCCTAAACCAAATGTTATAATACTTATACACAATGCTTATTACCACAAAACACAGATCAAGTTCGAAATTGTGTGTTGTCACTTTTACCGTTCATGAGTTAATGCCCTTTATAAAAGGAAAAAGATGAAATTTTCGTTTCCGTTCTCTAACTTTAGTTTGCCTCAACCAAATGTTATGAAACTTAGACACAATGCTTATTACCACAAAACGGTCTCAACTGTATGTGGAAGTTGACTCATGCATATTTAAAAGCGGGGGCATCTTTGGCCTATAGACAGATTCTCCATTTATTTTTATTATGTTTTGCAAATTCAGAAACATGCAAATGATATTGTCATGTAAAACATAACATTTAATGATGTATGATCATTTATATAGTCTATTCAATTCCTCTTTCAATACTTTGTTTGAGTTGTCATTATAGACAGTCCGAGTTGACTTTATAGACGGTCCGAGTTGACTTATTAGTCGATCGAGTTGTGCCGCACTCGTTAAATTGCAACAGCCAATGAAATCCGTAATTACAAATATTACCTAGAATGCAATATTATTGAATATATATTTTTTACCACATCTATATATAGAATATTGCACATAATTTTTTTATTTTTTGAATATATATATATAAAAATATTGCATGTATATTTGAAAGTTTTGAACATAATTTTGTATTTTTTTGAATATAATTATAAAAATATTTCTTTTTTTAATCAATATTTTGTTTAATATTGAAACGTTTGACGTGCCATAAGAAACTACGACGGTAAATTCATCTCACTCTCTACAGAAGAAAACAAAATTCAGCAAATTACCGATACATTTCAGGAAATAGTAGAACTTTTGAAACCATATCCTGCCTGTAAAATTACTTTCTTAGAAATTCCTCCATATTCAATAGTTGACACAGTGAGGAAAACAACATACCACCCGATATAGGCATAAACAAAAACCGGCAAAATCAGCAAAACTAAAACAACCTTTTAAAGAGAATGCTGAAGAACATCTAAGATTAACAACAATTAATATGGAAGGAAAGGGAAATGCATTATTTATAAACTCATTAGAATCATCATCTAACATTATTTGTATCCAAGAACACTGGCTAAATGAATTTCAAAAACAAACATTATGTAATGTTATACCTAATATGGACATGTTCATAAGATGCAGCGATACAAACGAGGAAATCTCAAATTTTATTCGGCCAAGAGGGAAAGGTGGTGTTGCAATAGCTTTGAAAAGATTGTTAACTCCATCCATCAATGAAATTCCATCTGGAAACAACAGGATAATTGCAATTGAGCTGAAATCACCAATGAAGATTTGCATCATCTGTGTATATATGCCTACAAATAACTCTGGGGATTCATATCTAGAATACACAGAATGTCTTGATATTATTAGCTCACTTCTATCAATGTACTCAGTATCTCATAGAATCGTTATAGTTAGAGACTGCAATGGCACTTTAAAGCCACCCAGAAACTATAACAAAAACGATTTACTTCTGCAAGCCTTCGTACAGGAAATGAATCTTCAATATCATCTAACTGAGGAATTAACCTTTTTTCATCACTCTGGAATGTCAGCCTCTCAAATTGACTATATTTTGCACAATGCCACAATTACCTTTCTTTCGGACTATAAGATACATGACCAATGTCACTCCAATACTTCAAGTCATGTTCCTGTGAGCGCAAAGATGAATGTTAAATCAAAACCAATGAATAAAGCAATCAAATCCGGCTATGTCAGTGAATTAAAACTCCAGTGGAAAGATCTAGATAGTGAGACATATTATAACCATATCAGTAATTAACTCTCTCGGCACAATATTGAAAGTCATTCAATAGAAGAAAGCATTCACTTCTTCTGCAACTGTCTTTAAAAAGCTGCTACAGTTGCTGTTCCATCAAAGATTATCAAATTAAAAGGTCCACAATTCAAGGCATCTCCAACCACTCTTACGCTGCTCAAAATAAGTAAAGAAAAATATCAACTCTGGAAATCTCATGGCAAGAAAAATGATCATCTCAAAACAGACAAAGTACTGGCTCAACGAAATCTTCGCAAACAACTCCGAAAGGAGCAGTATTTGGATAGAGCTCAATTCTATGATGAATTAGTGGATAATCCAAGCAATGATATGTTTCATAAGCTCATTCGACGAAACAGAGGCTCCAAAAATAAAGATTCAATCTGTATAATGGAAAATGGAGAGCACCACTACTCTGCAACTGACGAAACAAACAGCTTCTCTAGATACTTCGAGAATCTGGCTGTTCCCAAAGACAATGGATATGATCCTAAATTCTTAGATCTCTGCAATATCCGTCATAACTTCTTCGATGAACTTTGCAAACAAAGCAGCAACGGACCACAATTTAGTTTTCAAAATATCTGTGATGCAATCCAACAGTTACATTCTGGCAAGGTGACAGATGAATAAGGTCTTGCTGCTGAACATTTTTAAAAATTCTCTTACAACGGTAATTCAATTTCTTACAAACTGTTTTAATAACATATTCAACAATCATCATTTACCTGATACATTTAAATCTGGTATCGTAACACCTGTACTCAAAAAAGGGAAAAATCCAATGCTAATGGACAACTACAGAGAAAAAACTCTTCGAATGTACCATTCTTCCTCGTCGAACAGTGAACTTTAATCAGTCAACACTCCAGTTCGAGTGAACAAAAGGCTTGTCGATGCTTATGGCCTGTCTCATTATCACTGAAGCTAGAGCAGAAGCAAAACAATGGAGCCTAATTACTGTGGACAGTCAGAAGGCCTTCGACGTGGTAGATCACACATCATATTACTAGATGCTTTACATGACCATACTCAGAATCATCCTCTTTGGTCAATAGTGAAAAATCTTAACTCAGGGCTAGTTGCAAGAGTCAAATGGAAGAGAAACATCAGTGATAGCTTCAATATTCATCAGGGAGTACGACAAGGAGGCATTCTTTCACCTTTTCTGTATAAAGTCTATGTGAACAATCTGCTTGAGGATCTTAAATTGCACAGCCTTGGTCTTAAAATCGACACAAATTATGTTGGCTGCCGAACTTATGAGGACGACATAGCCTTCTTAAGCAACTGCAGGAATTACAATGCATGATCTCTGTTGCAACTCATCATGCCAGACAGTCTAGAGTTTCAATAAATCCTACCAAAACCAAAGCTGTCATCCTCAAAAAACCGAAAAACATAAACAGGTCCGACTTAAATTGGACACTAGGCAATACCCCTGTTTATCCATCAGAAGACACAACACATCTTGGCTTGATAAGAGCAGAATTAAAAGAAAATAATCTTAATATTGATGCTCGCATCAGCATTGCGAGAAGAACTCTATACTCTCTGATGAATACTGTCTACATGGTACAAATGGACCAAACCCGCAGACATACTACAAGATACACCAGAGCTATGTTATTCCTCGTCTGTTATATGGAATGGAAATACTCCCTCTTAACCAGAGCCAACTTGATATTATGACCCGCTTCCACAAGAAAACATTGCATAATATTCAGTCTTTGCCTACACGAATAGCCACTGGATCGGTATTTATGCTGTTGGGTGCTCTAACAATTGAGGCAGAAATACATAAAAGGCAACTTTCATTCCTGTACAGTGTTATTTCTTGCAACAATTCGACAATTCAAAGCTTAGTAGACAGACAAATCATCATGAATATTGATAACCATCTCAACTTCTTCTGTAACGTCACAGGTGTGCTAGCTTTACACGATATGCCAAGTATCACTACACTTAGTCAAAATTTACCGTCAATATTAAAATGGAAAGCAACAGTAAAATTAGCAATTCAGGACTCCTGGACTAAAATCTTCATTAAAGAAATAGAAACAAAATCTTCGTTAACACATTTGGACAAAACCTTATTAAGAGTTGGATCTACACATCCTGTCTGGACCATCCTAACTTCAACCGTCTCGGATGTTAAAAAGGGAGCGATAAAGTTCGGCTACTAACTGGGACTTTTTAACTAGAATCTCAAAGATCAAAATTTAGTGGTGGCAGAGAGTCAGTCTTATGTAAATGCTGTGGAACGTCGGATGAAGATCTAACCAATTTCCTGTTGTTGTGTCCGGCCGTACACCAGCAGAGAAAAGAAACATTCAGTAAACTTAAGTCTTAGGTAATAACAGTAATTGGCTCGGGATATTGGTCTTAAGAGATTAAGGGACATTTGGATGTGATAAGACTGATTATCAACAGCTCTTTTCTGCTGCCATTGCTTAGAAATAGGACCGAACTGGACAAAATACAAAGATTAGCTACGGACATGTGCTATAGACTCCATACCCAGCGTGTATGGAAATTACAAGGAAAATAATAACTGTCTCGCTAAATATATAAATCGTACAATCTGTGTAATAAAGAAAGATATGAGATTAACGTTAGTAGTTGTCGTTTGTTGATGTGGTTCATAAGTGTTTCTCGTTTCTCGTTTTTTGTATAGATTAGACCGTTGATTTTCCCGTTTGAATGGCTCCGTGTTGAAGACCGTACTTTGACCTATAGTGGTTTACTTTTATAAATTTTGACTTGGATGGAGAGTTGTCTCATTGGCACTAATACCACATCTTATATCTATATATTATGTACATATGTGTAAAGGTAGAGGCAGGGGTGTCCTGCTTTCCATTGTATAAAGCACCCTATATTTTTAGATTTTAGTAGTGTACAGTAAATATTAAAATACATATTGATAAGGCCCAGATATTTTTACCTTCTAATTGTGTACAAAGTTATTTTATAAGTCCTTAAATATTTGTAGATTTTATCCGTGTACAATGAATCTATTTTTTTTAGTTATTTGTGGAAAACTTTTAGTGCGTAATATTTAAATTATAATTAACTCCCCACTTGGATAATATCCATTGAGGAGGTGTTCCATAATTGGAAGGAAATACATAAAGAAGAAGAAGAAGAATGGTGTGAAATAAGCCATAAATAAGTTGATTAAATCCAATATAGTTTGTGATTACAGTAATTAGCATGATATATCGTTTGTTTTATTAATATTTTCATAACAGTTAATAATTATTTCCGCTGACAACTTGAGTTATGCCCGAGCCTTATACAGGATATCTTGGTAGTTTAAAATATTTTCATAAAAATAAATAAACATTTTCGCAGATTACTTGAGGTATGCCCGCAGGAGCGGATCCAGGATTTTAGGTTAGGGGGGGGGGGGGAGGGGGGGGGGGGGGGGGGCGCAAACTTAAATTTTTTTTGAGGTAAAATTATCGAAATATTTTTTATATATTAAGCAGAAGACAACCCATGCTTTGCAAATTTCAGGGAGTCGCACGCACGCCACGCCCCCACCTGAATCCGCCCCTGTCCCGAGCCTTGTGCAGTATATTTTGGTAATTTTGAATATTTTCATAACAGTAAATAATTATTTCCGCGGACTACTTTAGGTATACCCGAGCTTCGTGCAGGATATCTTGGTAGTTTTAAATATTTTCATAACAGTAAATAATTATTTCCGTGGACTACTTGAGGTATGCCCGAGCTTTGTACTGGATATCTTGGAAGTTTTAAATATTTTCATAACAGTAAATAATTGTTTCCGCGGACTACTTGAGGTATGCCCGAGCCTTGTGTTTATCGTTTGTTAATATGTTTGATACTCGTTTACACGCATTACTTTCAGCTATTCTTATAGGCAAGTTAATTTCTATCCAATAATTTTGCTTTCTTATGCTTTCAAACATGGACGTAGTATTTTTTATTGTGATCTTTACATTTAAAGTTTACTTTTTTAAATTTTTTTACAAGTACATTTTTAATGATTTATTTGCATGTTTAATCCTACTTATTTTTTTTATTTCAGGGTGGGGTACATTGGTAGCTAGGTCTTCGTCCTGTACCCTGGGATGACTATAAATGTCATGCAGAATGCTAGCAAAACAGTCTGAATTATTCTACAGAATCAGTATTAGATTATACACAAATTTGAGATTTTAATTAAACGCTACTTTGACACGTCTTTCGGATATGCTCTGTATCTTCCTCCTTTATTAGGAGCAAATGTTGTCTCCCAAGACATTATTTCATGATTATATATCATAATATTTTCAAAATTCGTCCACATCTATGAAAAATGTAGCCACCAGTTTCTATAATTTTTACAACGAATTAACGTTGTGTCCACTTGTGTCCGCCTGTATTCCCCTGTTTCTTTAATTTGTATATAGGAATTGCAGTGTCCAGCTGTACTAGGTCGTCTGTAGCCACCAGTTTCTATATTTTTGATACAGATATAAAGTTGTGGTCACTTGTGTCTGCCTGTATCCCTTATTTCTTTAATTCTTACTAGAACACACCCACGAAATCGCGGGTATTTAGAGCTTAGTTGAAAGTATGTAAACTGTTGTAGGATGAATTTTTGTAAAATATTTTATGCCTGTAGAATTTCAGAAAAGGTATCAAACTGAGTCATAGGCACTTGGAGCCGACAGGACAATTATTCTAAGCGCTCTCCCATTTTTCCAAAGTCCGTTATTTTTTAGCTCTCTGTTAAATTCCATGATTTTCGCGTTTCTGTATACTATGAACATACATATAATATAAATAAAGTGTGTTTGCTATTAACTATCATTTCCAAGTTTCTTCTCCACGGCGATCACTGCTATATTATATAGAGAGTCTCTATATATTTTAGGATTATAAACATAGTATAAATGCAGAATAACGCGAAAATAATTGTCCTGTCCCCGCGTTATTATGAAAATTATGTTTAAAGGGGGGTATCTCCACGGAAGAACGCGAAATAAAATTGCCATTTCACGATGAGTGAACAATTGAAAATTTCTTGCACATTGATCTTTTTATCGATTTCAAGAAACACGATGAATAACGAACCTTTTTCACGGCTGGACGTGAAATAAAAAGTGACAAAACACGTTGCACGAAAAAAATCCTTTACCCCCTTTTTTAAAGTTTAAAATCGGAAGTCTTGGGTATGACTTAAAAGTCGGTCTGATGACGGAAACAATATCCGAACGCCTTTTTCTTCGTTTTTCTCCCAACATAACCCAAACTGAATAATCATAAGAATGGATGACAAATGCGACTATGCTTGGTACCTATAGGACACAGAGGCATGATGATTAATTTATTGGGGAAGGAAGAGAAGCGACACACAAAATGAGGTCTTCTCGTTTAATAGTATAGATATGGAAATAGCACGGGGTCCCCTGTTTCTTTAATTTTTATACAAATTTAACGTTGTGTCCATATTAGTACTAATTTGTTTACACAATACATCGATTGGGTTAATACGTGTCCGTGTGTTCCTGGACACAAAATGCATGTCAACTATATTTTGTACCGAAAATAGGACATTATAGATAGATTTATACTTTGTCTCGTTAAATTTTGCCTCGTTAAAGGAGGTTTTCCAAAATCACATTTTAGATTGAGTTAATTTTGTTTTCAAAATTGTCTTTAATTTGGTCATATAAAGCTTCTGTCCAACTTCCATTAAATTCAAAGAAGGTTTGACAAAGATTGATGTTTAGCTTTCCCTGTTTCAATTCTCAATTTTATTTGACAGAAAAAAAAACCCAAATATGATACCATTTGATTAAAAAGTATATTTCGTCACGTTTATCTCCAATTACAAGTCATTGAAGAAAGAATTAAAAGATTCCTGTGCTTTTAACTTCTTTAAATTTATTTATTAAAAAGTAAAATTACAAAAATACCGAACTCCAAGAAAAATTCAAAAGGCAAAGTCCCTTATCAAACGGCAAAATCAACAGCTCAAACATTCAAACAAATGGAAAACAACTGTCATATCCTTAAGCTCTTTTTTTTTTCTAAATTCATGTGAATGCCCTTGCGTTTTGACGTAAACGTAAGTTGCTACGAGCCTTGTAACGATACGGTAAATTAAATCTGCAAAGTGTTGCAAAACAAAAACTAATCCTTCACTTTAATTATAGCATTTGTTTACCTCCCTCCCTTTCATAAGACAAACTTGAAAAGATTTCTTTTTATTATACTGATAAATGGTTTTTTTTACAGTTAAAATTTTGATACAGTCTAAGATTAAAGTTTTTCAGACATCAATCACTTTTTAAACCTTAATGAAATTTTACGGAAGTTGGACACAATCTTTTTGATGACCAAAAGTCAGTATCCAGAGCATAATTAAAATACATTTTCTATTTTATCGTATTTTGCTGATGAAAGGACTTTGCTGTTTTATAGGTGATAAGTAGATACAGTCTGAGGTTAAAGTTTGTTACACATAAATTATCAAACTTTCATCGAATTTATGAAAACTTGGCTGAAGCTTTTTTTATGATTAAGAGATAATGTCTGAAAGAAAATTTTGAAAGTATTTTGTTTTATTATTTTTCCGTATTTTATTGACTAATTGCAATTAACAGACGGTCTGGGGTTATTTGTTTATTTTACATAATAAGTTTGTAAACCTTCATAGATTGTTATGAAACTTGGAAATAAACTACCTTTCAAGATAAAAAAAAAGCATCTAAAGAAATAGATTTATTTGTTCCTAAATCTGTTTTTGACTAATAAATGGATTCACTTTTTACAGTCAATTTTACACTTTTACATAGATAGCAGCAATCCCAGGACAGACAGAGGGTTCCACGAAACTCTTTTGAATTGTTATATTACACCTGACAATCTATGAAAATTAATTATTTCATGTGTTCCTAACGAAATTTTAGCCTAAGAATGGGAGAAATTTAGATGAGGTCGAAATAATAAATAGAACATCATTGAAAGGAAGACTTGCTTTTTTACTATCTCTTAAGTTTTGGATTTTTTGTCGATTGATTGTTTTACCCCACATCTCCCTTTAAACATATTTCACTGTAACCGGTTGAACATTTTTCTCTAAGACCAACGATCATTGGATTGCAAATCAACACGATAGATAAACATAAAATGAAATAATTTAGTCTCTAAATTATGTTGCTATTGATGCATTTTAATGACAGAAATAGTATCTCTTTATCGAAAACGAGTCAGATTTGGGGGCTTCGCGCCTTCGAACCCACTACCAGTAGATCCTCTGCGCTGGACCCGCAGGTGTCCCTCAGCCCAATCGACGAGGTTCGGGCGTACACTTAAAAATGGCCTTTCAACGTCACTGGTTACCTATTGAACAAGACCAATACAGTGTCTGGAACTGCGTCGCTGCATGCAATTGATTACAATAACATGTATACTGAAGTATAACCAATAAATCCATATAATAATTGAATATAAGAAACTTTGATGACAATCTAATAAAAATATAGATCTCTGATTTCATTATCCTTATGTATACGAGCACGCGAGTTAAGATAGATCTGAATTTCATTCATATGCTTTGATAAAATTTGTACAGCGAATGCGGAGCACCTGAGATGACCCCCAGTTTTTGGTGGGGTTCGTGTTGCTTAGTCTTTGGTTTTCTATGTTGTGTCATCTGTACTATTATGTGTCTGTTTGTCTTTTTATTTTTGACCATGGCGTTGTCAGTTTGTTTTCGATCTATGAGTTTGACTGTCCCTCTGGTATCTTTCGTCCCTCTTTTGTATAATTTCAATCTACTAGTATTTGCAAGCAGGAATTGTTATGCTGCAGTCTGACCAAACCCAAATAAAAACAATTCCCTTCCATGAAAGTCAACAATGAGTATTGTTAATGTCAAACTGATAAACATGAAGTGGTTGTACGGCAGATGTAAAAACTGTTTACACACTACAAATCAACTTATCAAGCTGGTGACCAAATACAGATATTTGCCCTTTCATATAGAAATTTTCCCTTTCATATAGAAACAAAGAGAACATTCGCGAAAGTTTTCTGTTCAACGGGTCTTTCGGACGGACGGACTGACAGATGGACGGGCGATGCAGGTTAAAAGCAAGGTTTAACTTTATCAAAATCTTCTACCGATATTTTATACAATGGTTAGTAAGTGTTACATATACTTTTAACATAATTATCTTACCATTATATACAAAGAAGCTGACTAATCTGGCTGAAAATAAGATTAGTACCATCATATAGAAAGAGCTGACTAATCTTGCTGAAAATAAGATTAGTACCATCATATAGAAAGAGCTGACTGATCTGGCTGAAAGTAAAATTAGTACCATCATATAGAAAGAGCTGGCTGATCTGGCTGACAGTAAGATTAGAACCATCATATAGAAAAAAGCTGACTGCTCTGGCTGAAATGAGGTTAGTACCATTATATAGAAAAAGCTGACTGATCTGGCTGAAAATAAGATAAGTAACGTTATATATATAGAAAGGACTGACTGATCTGGCTGAAAGTAAGATAAGTACCATTATATAGAAAGGGCTGACTGATCTGGCTGAAAGTAAGATTAGTACCATTATATAGAAAGAACTGACTGATCTGGCGAGAGTTTTTGATTTTTTCATGCATGAGTATTGAAAGTCTAATAAAAAATTAAACATTTAATATTAAGGGAATATTACTTCACAAATTATAAATTAAAAAACGAAAGTTTTAAAGTTTAAAGGAATTTAATATGGACGACCAAACTCACGCGAGATTCGATTTGCTTTTGAAGCTAGTCTTGATGTCTTAGACCATACCTACGCGTTTTCGATTTGCTTTTGGAGCTAGTCTAAAGGTCTCAGATCAGACTGATTGGGGTCTTTCATTTTCAATACAATTTTCTTTCTATTGTATAACTTTCTACCGATTATTTTTGCTTTACTTTAATGCATTTCAATATACGTTTGATTTCCATTTCAATAAAATGACGGGTGCACCAACATGTACATATTGATATATACCTTTGTTGAAAGTATGGATAAAAGGTTTACAATCAAAGTGACAATAACCACAGGCAATAAACAATCAGTTGTCATGTTTTTTGTACACTATTTGTTCTTTTTCAGATTTATCATAAATCTGTTAGACATGACACATGCAAGAAAGTAAAAATATCAAATGACCTTTAATTTCCTTTAAAACTGAGTGAGTGATTTTTAAGCATGTTAACTGCACTTTCGATTACAATCACCTTGTACCTACACAATATATTTGTCATCTTTACAACTTTTATAATATGATGGCTAGTTCATGTACTTGTCAGGTAAGGTAAAGAAATATGGAGAGTCGATGAGAATTTTACCATTCACTGTTGTATTTTCTGTTTGTTTTCATATTTACCAAATATTGACTCTTTTTTATGCGAATTCGCTGCATACTATAACTTGTAAGGAGCTAGCCTATCTGGGTCGAAAAAAAAACTATAAATCACCTAGGTCGGAACTTAGACGTTAAATGCTAAGCCTGTCTTATCCAACATACACCCCCACATGCCCCAGTGGCAGTTTCACAACTTCATCCTGTTCGACTACTGTTGTTCAGGTCTGCTTGTTTGATGTATTTTCCAATTCTTACTCGTCCAGAAATGCCTGAAATAACTTATCCTGAACGCGAAGCAAAACAAACATCTTGCTATTTCTCATGCAATGATTCATTTTCGTCTGACATCCTCCTGTTTTGAGTTTTTCTTTCTGCTGAGTTGGCTTTTTTCTGTGACAATGATTGACTCATATGGCAAGCCGTTCTCGTCAAAACTATGTTTAAACCATTTTTTTCGAAAAAATTACACACTGAGATTTAAGAACCTAAAATAACACACTTAGAAATCGAAATTACACACTGAGATTTTAAAATTACACACTGAGATTTAAAACAAAATGAAAAAACACGTACTGAGAACTTGAAATTACACACTGAGATTTTAAAAAGACACACTGAAATGAAATAAATTGAAAAACACACACTGAGAATTGTTAATTACACAATGAGATTTCAAAAATACACACTGAGATTAATATGCAAATTACTAATTAATATTCATGAGATGAATAATTCAACAGATTGATATCTTGGTCTCCCGAACTCTTGTCATTATAATGATATGTAGTTCCTACAACCAACATTCGTAATAAATTTCAAGACTTAACAACTTTTTTTGCTAACCCATATTCATAGGTTTGTTGCCTATAATTCAGATTATTACTAACAGTATATCGGGATGTTTTGCTTAAAACTGTTTAAGCATGGTCCCTTTTTAAAAGTCTTTCAACTATTACCCTGATATCGCAAAGTAATCTTTTATATTTTTGTTACGTTTATATGCTATAATAGGCACTTTGGAAAAAAATCACTGCATTGTTTGTATTTTTGCAGATTGTTTCAATGTTTTTCTTATAATTTTAATAAAATTTGTTTACCATTTGGTCATATTTTGTAATGATAGTAAGTGGGTATTTTCTTGTTATATTGGTCTTTAATAATGTAGTTTTTCTATACGTTGTATTTTTAATGTTTTTTATAAAAAAATTAGCGCCAAATTGAAGGACTAATGAGTTCTGTCCCCTAGTTGTTTAAAGCTTGTGTGTTTTCCGAGAGTGCAATGGCTGTATAGCCAGTCAAGGTCTTTTAAAACTTTCATATATATATATACATTGTCCAGAATTCATACTTTTCTAGAAGGTAATTATCAGTAGTCAATACAGCCATGCTGTTTATTATTACTGTTCTGGACCATTTTCTACTCTTAAATGTTTTGGCATTATTTCGGGTTTAAAAGTTAGGACATGGTTATAAAAATGATTTTAAATGATATAGTTTTAAAACCCCTACTTACAGTAAGACATTTCCCCACTTTATTTACCTTTGGATTGTTGTTAAACTAAATGCCATATTAGTACCAACAAATATGATCATTTATGTATTATTTCTTTAAGACTTCCTTTCCCAGAATGCTGGCTTATTCTGGTCCAAATTAATGTCCGGTCGAGTATTAGCTTTGTCCTCCCAGAGAATTGTCTTTTATGTCGGTTGTTGTAGACACTTGTCCCCTAGTGTGACAAAGTGTCCAGGGTAGAACTTGTCTTCGTAGTTTATATACAGTACATAGAACCTGGGTTAGTTTGGTTATTTCGTGGCTGTGCTAACATTAAGTAAAAAGGTATCCAGAAAACGTTACTTTTACTTGAATATTAGATCAGTCCGTTCACATTTTGGTTAATAGATTCAGACTAAGTATACTAATTAGATATGTGCGCATAAAAATTCTCAGTGTGTAATTTCAAATTCTCAGTGTCAGTTTATTTCATCTGAGTGTGTATTTTTTAAATCTTATTGTGTAATTTTCAATTCTCAGTGTGTGTTTGTCAGTTTTTTTTTGTCACAGTGCGTTTTTATGAAGTTTCAGTGTGTAATCTTTTATTCTTAGTGTGTGTTTTTAGGGTTTTTAATCTCAGTGTGTTTTTTTTTAATTCTCAGTGTGTAAATTTTTCGAAAAATGGTTTTAATATAGTTTTGACGAGAACGGCTTGCCATAGACTCACTTCAATAAGATATTTGAATAATATTTTTATCTGTACTAACATTGATTCTATTATTAATAAATTGAAACATAAATAAATATTTATTGCAATACAGTTATGAAAACGTAAGGTCCCACATCCTGTCGATACTTTTATCTTGACATTGCACAAGGTCATGTTTTCTCAGAATGTTAATGACGTCTTTTAAAAAGTTTACACTTAATCCACAATGTTCCGATTGACATCTTATTTTGAGAAACATGATTTATTTATTAGCTGTAATTTACTTTTAAAAAGTTTTCAGCAACTGCAAATACTCTTAGATCGGTACGTCGTTTCTTCAGTCTATTCGTTAATAGATTTTAGTGTTTCGTGTTGCTCTGCTAAGTCGAGCCCCTTTGAACTGAATTTATAGTTTGTTCTTATGTCGTGCTATTGCACCACTATCCCATGTTAGCCGAGGGAGAGTTTAGCAATCACAAACATGTGTACCCCGCCACATTCTATATGTACCTTTCTCAAGTCATTAGCCTGTAATTCAGTTGTTATCGTTCGTTGGTGTCTACCATCTATGTTTTTTTCGGTAATTGATTTGTCATATATAAGGCCGTTGGTTTACTCATATGAATTGTTTCACATTTTTGCATGTCAAAGCCTTTTAAAGCTGATTATACGATATGATACAGTATGGGATTTGCTCATTGTTCAAGGCTGTACGTTGACCTATAGCTATTTACATCAACATCATTTGAACTCTGGTGGATACTTGTATCACTATTTTCTTTGCTTTTTATTCATTGATGTTACTTTTTTATGTCAAAGTATTTTCAACCTTTTTTTTAAAACTAAAAGTTGTTACGTAGATTAATTTTGCAGTCGTTAGTTCCCATGCTCATATATCAATAATTAAAACGTTAAGCAGCCCTACATCCGACAAGTTCACAGAAAAAAAGTCATATATTATAAGGCCGTATTACATACCTTATTTACTTACAGAAAACTCTAAATAAATAGATCGAAGATGTGCAATGCGCAAGAAATAAATTGTAGAAAAAATGAAAAAAAGGGAATGTCCGAAATCTTGTCAGAGTTTTGGTTTAGCCTGTTTGACCATACTTCTTAAAACGACATTTTATGTTGAACGAAAAGATATATTGATCATTTCACCCTGTGTTTTGGTTTTATTTCAGAATGGCAGCCATAAAACAGATATGTATAATAACAGGTTTATTACTGCTCTTCTGTATTATTAACATGATCATTACTAGTCCTAGATCAATACCTGATGACACAAAATTTGAAACGGTAAATTTATCTGATACAACGGAGATAATAAAATATTCAAAATCTAACGCTCAACAAAACTTAAACGTGAAAACCACAAAAAGACGTAATATTTGTGTTTGGAGCCACGACCTTTTAGGAGTTTGGCATCCAAGAGTGGATGTTTGTAAAAGCTTTTACAAAGACACAGTGACTACATTAGAGACACCATTTGGCAATCGTCTAATGCACGTGCACCACAGAAGGATATATGGGTGTCTAGAAGAATTATAAACACCTGAAGTTTTGATAAAGACAAAATTATAACTATCTCAAAGTTTATGGAATCAGACCCAACTTCAAACTTCATAGATATTGGCGCAAATTTGGATACATAGGCGCTATCATTTGCTAAACTTGGACGAAAGGTTATCACGATTGATGCTTTAAATCTAAATGATCAAAAATTATGTGCGTCTGTGAAACAGTCACATTTCGAAGATGTTTACCTGATCATGAATGCAGTTTTGTCAAGACTCGAAACAGTAAGTCTAGGAGCAGACGGTAACAACTTTCATTGACCAAATGCAGACTATATAAAATCATTGAAAGGCAAAACTGTTTCTGGAAGACATTATAGTAATATTTCTACAATAATATTAGATGACCTCTTGACACTTCCGTATATCGATTTATTTCCAAGAGTTTTCATTAAAATGGACATTGAGGGATCTGAACATAAGGTTCTAGAAAGAGCATATCGGTTTTTTGATAAAATATTTGTGCAAGGCTCACAAATAGAGTGGATCTTTCATCGAAACAAATCATCGGGACAAATTATTGTTACTTTTTATAGAACAACACTCATTTCTTCCTTATAATCCAAAAGACTTGCGACAACTTCGGAAGTCCAGTATGGGAAACTGGCCTACACAAGATGTTATTTGGCTACATAAATAACGCTTGAAAATAAAAACAAACTGTTCATCTTGTCTCAAGAATTAAGAATTGTGCTTAATCAAATACAACATGATTTAAAAATTCTTGAAATTCAATTACTAAAACTTTTGCAACATAATAAGATTGTTCGACTTCTCCACACATCATACTTTATTCGTAATTCAACAAGGACCTTGAACATGATATACACATGTACCGTTTCTGGTGTAACATGATATTATACCTTGTTATGAAACAGACTGATTTCAATATCATTAGCAAGACCATAACAGACATTAACACAAAATTCGTAGCAGACACAAATTACCACATCTTCTTATTTATACATACACAAATGTAAAACTTGTGACTTTTCAATTAGGATACATTTTTGCTTTTCATCCAGGTTCTTATTTTAAATCGAGAAAATTACAGTACTTTGTTATGAAACACATTGACTTCGAAAACGTTATAAAACCGACATTATATACAAATTGTTGCCTTTTCAATTGATAGCATGTTTGTTCAGTTGGAAACATGTGCTTTGGTACTGACATGATTTATAACATTTCTTTTTAAATTTATAAAATCCGAAATTATCAAGAAACTTAGGATCCATCTCCCTCATGGCAAAATAACCTTAGATCAATTTGGTTATTCATTTTATGTTTCTTTTGGGTATATTGCTCCAAAAGTTTCAAAATATATGTACACCTCTCCCTGGATTTCAAATATTAACTGAGGCTTGAGCGTACTCGATGAAGGTATATCTAGAAATGCGCTTAGAATGGAGGGAATATACAAACAGTTATTTTCATTGGACAGATTGATAAAACGGACATGTACTGATTGTGAACCCTATTCGACAAAAATTCATACTCATAAATTACTTCATAAAGAGATGAATAAAAAGCTATTCTTGATTGTTTGATTTTATTTTCATGTACATTAAGTCAACGCTAGGGGCCGTCTTGATCTTGTTGTAGGGTATGAATGATTCGTTCATTGTTGAAGACCCTACAGCAACTGTCAAGATGAAGAACAGGAATAAAAGCCCTGTTCATTGATAAATTTCTATGTTTTCTATGTATTGTGTGCGATTTTGTCCCATGTACATTTACTCAATATCCTTTCATTTTACATTGAGTATAAGCACGTTAAGACCTGGCTCAGCGTTTCTATCAAGTACAAAGCAGAGTTCATTTTAATCTCGCATCAACATGTTCCCGTCCTGAATATACATTTAACTAGACGTTATCCATCGTGCATGCATCCATCAATTCATCAAGGTAAACTTTTCCCTAAGGTGTTGGAAAATTAGTTTCTTAATAATTTCTTAATTTATCAACGAATTCAGAATTTTAGAAAATATGTAAAATAAAATCATGTCGATACCGAAGCACCGACTACCTTGCTGACGATACCATCGGGGGTTAACATTCAACCAGCAGTGGTATCGACCCAGTGCTAGTACATGAAAGTAACACTTTATTAATTTAATTGTTGTTTTTGGTAATATTGATTGCCGGAATAATTTAGTAATAATGGCAGAACTTTTATAGACTTTCGAAAAGGTATTCATAACTTCGATTGATTAAGAGCTTGACACATTATACTGTGGATTGTTGAATATCGTGGGCGTCATTGACGGTGCACTCGACATCTCCTTTATTCAGATCGTCCTTTTAGGACAAACATCAGTCGTTTAGTCATTTCAATAATAACAGAAGGGATCGAATGTTTATCCGAATATATAATAAAGCAATAAAAATCGGGTCTAAGTGTCGACGGAAGCATTACTTATGAAATCATTGATTACTTCGAATTCTACATAACGGAATGGTTTTTTAAGACACAACAAGAGTTGTAAAACATTATGGAACAATGTAAAGTTTTCTGCAAAAACTGTCATTAGTGCCCTACAAAAATTCCATAATAAACGATTGCTACTAGTAACATAGATTATCATCGGGCATAATTTCATAAGGTATGCTCTTATATATGACTTAGAGGTAGCGGATGGTAATTAAAACAATATATAGATAAACAGAACAACATGAATAAACTGCAGATTTTTTTTCAACACCTACCTCTCATTGTATAGTGAAGAAGTATCATTATCCAAAATACCTTCAAAACTACTTATTTGTAGCGAGATCAAATCGACATCTATAGCATATATATGAAAATCTCAAAGCAATATCAAGGTGACCTCTACCTGCTCTACCGTGTATATGAGGACAAATAAGCAAAATCGTGGTGATGTGTACAATTTATATGACAACTCCAAATTAAGCAAGACCAATGTGACCTCAATCTTATATGAGACCACAACAAAGCAGGATGATGATGACCGCTGCATATGACGTTTGGTATCGTTCAAGATAGGTTCATCTGAAACTACACGAATCGTTCGTTGCAACAAGTCAGTCAAGTTTGTTGCTATATATAAATAAGAAGATGTGGTATGAGTGCCAATGATACAACTATCCATCCAAGTCACATTGTGTAAAAAGTAAACAATTATAGGCAAAAGTACGGCCTTCAACACGGAGCCTTGGCTCACACCGAACAGCAAGCTTTACCTTCTTTAGCTAGGGCATAATAAAATGATTGAAGTATTTATTAAAGATTGACGACTGTAAATGCATTTACGGCTGTCAATGATAGATAACGTTTTACGAATTAACGTATCTTATGCACAAAAACCGTAAGCTTTGAGTGGATTTAATCAGTTAATGAGTAAGGCGTGGCTATATATGATTTGTTATAATAATGGGCCGTCAAAGGTTAAATGCTGACCAATAACAGTTTACTGTGCTTTTCATGAATTAGATATATCAATCAAATAGTGGCGTGATTTCTATCTATCGTTTTCAGAAAAGTAACACATGCAGCAGATGTCAGTCATGCAGCAGATGTTAGTAGGATTTTTATTTCAGATACATGTACATGTAAATGCATTATTGCCGTGGGATTTACATAGAAGTTTACAGACTCGAGAGCCATTTATGTGTTATTGAATATTTTCTTCTCCCTGAAAATTCTTGAGGGTGATAGATGCATGAGAAGGAAGTAAGAGCACTGGTGTAAACTCCTCCTATTCTTTGCTATTACTATGAGAAGCGGACAACGACGGGATTTGATAGTGGTCTAAAAATCTATTCAGTTTATGCACTCCTCTAAAATTATTAATCACTCGAAGAACAAAGGAAAAATTGCGGGTAACCGTTCATGTTACAATGACTTTTATGGTACACAGGTTTATCCCGAAAAGCGCCCCGGACCCACCAAATTCATGAAGTCGCAGTAATTATTTTCTTTTTCCAGCACTGGGTGGATACAGTTTCTGTTCGACTGTTTCTCTCCGAGGGTATCATCATCCCAGTAGTCAGTACTCCGCCATTGGCATTATTTACAACATACATTTCTTAAAAATGTTCCCTTGATTAATTTAGATAAATTAAGTATCTTAGATGGTACCTTTGATAACTATTTACACCACTGGGTCGATGCCACTGCTGGTGGACGTTTCGTCACCGAGGGTATCACCAGCCCAGTAGTCAGCACTTCGGTGTTGACATGAATATCATTTATATGGTCATTTTTATAAATTTCCTGTTACAAAACTTTGAATTTTTCGAACAAATAAGGATTTTCTTATCCCAGGAATAGATTACTTAAGCCGTATTTGGCACAACTTTTTGAATTTTGGGTCCTCAATGCTCTTCAACTTTGTAATAGTTTGGCTTTATAACTATTTTGATCTGAGCGTCACTGATGAGTCTTATGTAGACGAAACGCGCGTCTGGCGTTTTAAATTATAATCCTGGTACCTTTGATAACTATTTACACCACTTGGTCGATGCCACTGCTGGTGGACGTTTCGTCCCCGAGGGTATCACCAGCCCAGTAGTCAGCACTTCGGTGTTGACACGAATATCAACTATAAGGTCATTTTTATAAATTTCCTGTTACACAACTTTGAACTTTTCGAAAAACTAAGGATTTTCTTATCCCAGGAACAGATTACCTCAGCCGTATTTGGCACAACTTTTTGGAATTTTGGGTCCTCAATGTTCTTCAACTTTGTACTTGTTTGGCTTTATAAGTATTTTGATCTGAGCGTCACTGATGAGTCTTATGTAGACGAAATGAACGTGTGGCGTATTAAGTTATAATCCTGGTACCTTTGATAACTATTAGATGACTTTGGCTATTCTTCTTAGGTATCTTTTTGGTCATTTACTAGCTTCTCCAGTATTTATTCATCACGAGTTATAACTGTTTTGGTTTTAATCTTCCCTGTGGAAATCAAGCTGCTCCAAAGAGTCTGACTGGCTCACTTGGATGCATTTGTTTTCTTCAGAACAAAAAGCGCTTTAGACGCAAGTAATTTGTTAAGTGTTTTGTTTTTTTTTCATATATAGGGCAATATGCATACAAGTGAGCGATATAGAGATATAATTTCACCTATTTTAATACTTTAGATGACAACCAAAAATTAGTGTTTTAATTCTTATATGTAAACATGATACGTGTGTGTGCCAAACCTGTTATTTAATTTTAAGAAGATGTAGATATTTTATTGATTGTAAATCGTATTTATTTTAATATGTTTAATCTAATGTAGTTATCTATGCATTTAAACAGTCTCTTATAATTCTGTATAGAATGACTCTCATTTTATGTAGTATCGTTTTACAATTCATAAATATCCATTGTACGTGTTGAGTAATGAGACTTTAATAAAACATTGGAGTGAAGGTTTGCGCCTGATAAATTTTTTATGCACCTGTCCTAAGTCAGGAGCCTGTTGTTCAGTGGTTGTCGTTTGTTGGTGTGGTTCATAGGTGTTTCTCGTTTCTCTTTTTTTATATATATAAATTAGACTTTCCTGTTTGAATTGTTTTACACTAGTCATTTTGGGGCCCTTTATAGCTTGCTGTTTGGTGTGATCCAAAGCTCCATGTTAAAGGCCGTACTTTGACCTATAATTGTTAACTTTTTATACATTGTGAATTGGATGGAGAGTTGTATCATTGGCACTCATACCACATCTTCTTATTTATACTAATAGCATTAAAGCAAATCATGATTTCCAATTTCAGTTTTGAAATTACTTTGACGTCCACTGTCTGTAATTTTGAATTGTCGATAGCCCTCAATGCACATGTTAAGGACTTTACAGGAACATATCGGCAAGTTTGGTTTCAAATGGTTCAGCTGCTCCGGAGAAGAAGTTTTGACTAAGTTCAACCAATCAGAAATAATAAAAGTTCATGAGGCCTTTTCCGTGTCTTAGAAGACACTTTTGTTTTGGATTAATTGTAATTATAACATTATAATGAGACTGAAATTTTTTTTTTTTTAAGATAAACAATAATTTTACCTGGCGTAGCCGTGGGTTAAATGTATTTTGGCATTTCTTTTCGAAAAAATGACTTGTTTAATGGAATAAACGTCCGATTTGTAAATTTACTCTTTTTTTCTCGGGAATAAGATATCAAAAAGTAATTTATCTACTCTATATGTGGAAAACTTTGTGAAAATATAGGAAGTGGCAATTCTTACCGTTCACACCTTTGGTTTCATTGATAAAAAATAATATGGACTCTTCCAGTGTCCAGTTTGAAGGTCATTTATGTTACTGTTCACATTCATGCACGTTCTGATTTAATCAATGTACATGTATGAAAAAAAAAATAAACAGTTTGAAGGTAAACTAATAATAACTTAATCCAATAAAATTGCGTTAAATTCAATAACAATGACCGGTCCACATCATAATAATTTAAAGGGGTAAACTGGTAGGGAGAAAATGACAGATATTTTAAGTTCACTTTTTATAATAACGAATAAAGATTTGTCAAATAAGCTATAATTCCAAAAACATGTCGTTCTATATTGGGATAGTTTTCGGATCTTTCATTTGTGCCTTTAAGGCAATAGAACGTTTGGGCATCAAAAGTCTCCATAAGTATTGACTTTATACAGAAAATTCCCCCTTTCAAAACATTTAATGTTTTAAAAATAATACATGGATACAAAGCAAAGTCATTTCTTAAAACACTCCAAAAAATCATTTTGATTGGTATAGTGGTATTGTCATAAAAAGCGTTGAAATGAACCGTGGTATAGCAAACATCGAATTCCCTCACAAAATGTTATCACCCACTATAATATTAAGTCAGTCAAAGACTCGCCAAGTGTGTCAAGGATATTTGAAGTTTTCTCGAATTAAGTTCAAATTATAAGAAATAGAAATCATATGCTCTGACAAAGTTTAACCTCTTTTTATATTAAACCAACAAACAAAAATATGTCTATTCTGAAGACTGCAATCAAGCTCTTGAAGAAGTAATTTTCACATTGACAATTCATCAAATCAGTCCAGCAGATGAAGTTATCAGCGCTTGTATGAAGTTGAAAGGTTATGACTTTTAACTTATTAAGAAACATGTGTCTCAATCATAGGTTTTATTAGTTCAGATTAAATTTCTTAATATTTTACATAGTAAATGGAAAGAGTAATAGAGTAAACCGTGATGAATTGTCTAATCTACCTTTATAAACAGGATAACAAATATTTGTTTGAACCAAATTCAAAACACAGGAAATGGTCGCTACTTTGGTGATAGTAAAACTTTGTATAAAGTTATTCTTAATTTCATTGGTACACGCTGAGAAAATAAAGGATAGAGAAATAGATGATGATGGCCAAAAAATATAAAAAAATAAAAAAATTATATAAACATTACAAACATAAAGAAAGGAAAGTCCACCAGTTCAATACTCTTCAACTTCGTACTTTATTTGGTATTTTTTACTTTTTTTATTCGAGAGTCAAAGACGAATCTTTTGTAGACGAAACGCGCGGCTAGCACACACAATTTTGAGTCTGGTATCTCAACCTCCGGCGCAGAGATCATATCCGTTCCGTTCAATACTACGTAATAATACACTCAATATATTAAATGCATATATTGCGGAGCATGTACGGAACGGATATGATCTCTGCGTCGGAGATTGCTGGTATTTATACAAGTTTATTCAGACCCTCAATAAAGAATGATTATATAATTCTGGTCAAAATATTCCAAACTGGTTTTGTAATTAAGTTGTGGGTATAATGTAATATAGATTTAAGTATACCCAGTGGTGTGCACATTAAAAAATCTTCAGATCATGAAATTCAAAACTCTGTTCCGTGTACATTCGGAAATATTCCATGATTTTATTTTCGACCAGTTCATCATTTGAAAACAAACATGTCAAACATGTAGGACCGTTGTGTTTAAGACAGAACAGGTACACATGAGCTGTGTAGACTGATCACGACCTTCACAAAAACGAAGAGGAGTAAAACACACGAATACAAAAGAAAAACACAAGAACATGTTGATAGAAAAAGGTTTTACCTCGATCTGTGGAAATTGCTGAATCAAAAGAAAAACAGAAAGAGTTTCATCCAGCAAAGAGTAGAGGTCGTCAGAGTGGCTAATGGTACTGTAGGAGACGTTATTCCCGTTAAACCGGAAGTATGTAGAACAAAAGAAGGAGGGAACCGAGAAAAAAGGAACACAAGAACAGAATGCAAAACAGAAGAAAAACTATAGTACTTAGAAAGAAAAAAATACTAGAGAAGACACAAAGACACGGGGTACGGGACGGTATAAAAGTGAGAAGATTTAGGAGAAAAAGAAAATACTAGGGATAATACATTTGGATTATTTGTAAATGTGAAGAATTCTCAATGTGCAACCCCGAGGATGGACGTTATCTGAGTGAGAGATAAAAACCAAACAAATGTAACAGTCGCTGAGCAATTATTTCTGCTCTCACCTGATAATCCATGCAAGATAAGTGCTAGTTTAACAAGAATATTTAGCATATAAGAAAAGTATCTTTAGTTACTTACACACAAATCCGATGAAGCAACTGAAACTAGATTAAAATACACCTGTGACGTAAATCGTTTGTTCAAACTCCCCATGATTTTTCAGGAATAGACAGTTATTTGGACTTTCTCTATAACCAGATAGAGGAAGGACGACATACACATTTTGTTCTTATGATAGAAGTAACACATATAAAACCTCTGCATTCGTTAAAAAAAATGTCCGCCTTTATTGGCTGATATAATCAGAAGAGATTTGACCCGCTAAAATCAGACGAAGAAATTATGCACGTGCAACATTTTTCCTCGCTATAGAGAATAAACTCTGGGTTGTACTTTATCAAAATATTTATTGTCAGTACATTGTATTTGTTTTACAATCATGAAATGGACATTGGGATGGTCTTGCTGATTGATTTGTTTATCGCTGAACTGTTTCTGCTATGCATAGAACTCATCAAAGATAATGATTAAAATGTATTCTTAGAATATTACAGTATTACCTTAGAAAAGCCAAATGACATTCCAACTGATGCGTTATTTCAGTTCTATTCCCAGGTTTTACTGTTCAATATTTGATAATTTAATAAAAATTGTCTGACCCAAGTAACCAGCATCTAAATTAAGACAACAGTAGTTTACCGACGTTCAAATCCTGTCAATCGATTTAGAAGAGACGAATTTAGGTAACAGACAAAAACTTATTGAATCGCATGTACTCCGAAAGGAACGAGACCGGTTGGTGTCGACAGAGTCAGCGTCTCATGCTATGCATGTACCATCCGTCATGCGAATCAACATTCAGTCAAACTTTCACAATCTGTAACAGACGACTTACATAGTATCTAAAGATCTGAGGCCTCAAAAACATGGTGCCAGTGAGTTGAGACACCGACAAATCGTATCGGTCGCCAAATACGTGATGTAAATATTTTCAACATCACACTACATTTTTCAAATTAAGTATAAAATAAAATATATTGTCTGGCTAAAGATGGGTTTCAATTTGTCAATAAATGTATGATTAGTCTTATGCATTTGAGGACAAATGCCTTATGATTAGTGGTTTATTTTGATTCACGACGGTTGTAACAAGTACGACAGTACCTGCGTACCATTACTAAGCACTTGATATCACACTCAGTTTTTGAAGCGTTGCTGTAGGCAATTTTATTTTGCTGTGTACTGTTATTTTGGACTATTTCTCTGCCCATGTTGTCGTTGACTTTCGTCGATTTTCTTTTTTTAATGCTCCATAGTATCTTCTATGCCGTTTGATTGCTTTTCGTTCCGTATAAATAATATTGAAATGGTAAACCTTCTGTCATATTAACCTTAATATCAACCTTCAGAGAGGATCAAACTTTCCTTGACCTACCTTTTCGGATGATTAATATAAACCTTGTATTAAATTTTATATAAATGCACTAAACCTAGTTAGTAAATCAATTGCATATCATTTGAATCTGTAGATACTACATGATTTGGTAAGATATAAAAGAACTCCCTATTTTTTCAGGAGAAAATTACATCTTTATATATTCGAATTTCTAGAGGTCACTACATAACAAAACATAATAAAAAATTAAGATTGATTTTATTTTTTATCTTTATACATCTACAGTTCTTTCAGAAACGAATATATCTTGAAACGCTTCTATTATCCTAATATCTAATACTCGTCTGCATTTAAGCAGATTGCAGAAAAAATTATTTTTATTTCCAAATTTATGCTTCTAGCTACATTATGGATTTGTACACTTGATCTCATTTTAACTTAATTGAACGTTAATTGTGACCGGTGTTCCTTTTGAATACTTTTGTAATTGTTGTTTTGCAAACATAGAAATTTATTATGGAAGTATGCAGGATTGATTGGTATTATTTGTGATACACGTTAGTGCGCAAATTTAAAGTTTGAAACGAAACTAAAATGTGTTCTTTGCCTTTCTGTGTGGTTTGTCCTGGGAACTGCAAAAGTGTCTTTCTGTTCGGTTTATGACGTAGCTGTATGAAATCTGTGAAGAACAGCAACAGGTATAAGGGCTTGGGACGGTGTGATTTCTTATCAGCAGGTAAAGTACAGTCTTAGGTAAAAAAAGTTTCACCTTTCGGAAATTCCCCTATTATTTGATATAAAAACACACTTTTAATAAAATTCAACCGAAGATATTTCAAGTCTAAATTGATTGATTTGTTTTCATTAAATGCATAAATATCTGCAGTTTCTTTCAATGTTTATGAAAAATATTTGTGATTTATATGTTTAGGAAAATCACTGTTTAAAGACAGATATGAAATTCTACACGAAAAAATCATATGGCTATATAGAAAATATAACTATTTATTTCCATATTTGTATACAAATAATGATTTCTTAATAATGACATGTTATAAAAATATCTCATAATAACCATAAAAAACTGTACATATTTTTGAGTTGAACTTTCATTAAAATCAGACCTAAAATTATTTTTTGACAATGTTTTTAAAAAATGTGTTTTTATATGAAATGATAGGGGAATTTCCGATAGGTGAAACACTTTTGACTTAAGACTGTACTATGAGTTTGCTTTCAATAACTGTGAATTCAGTAAATAAAGTTGTTTATTATTTCGTGTTCGGTATTATCAATTGTACCGCGAGATATGTAAGGTTTTTTTCTGATTGGAAAATCATTTTTTTTTTCATTTTATGAACGTTTTATAGGTCTACTGATCGAAATCAGTATAAACCTAATTAAACCTCGAGTGGCCGAGTGGTCTAAGTAGTCGAACTACTGTCAACACTGAGATTGTGAGTTAGAATCCCGCAAGTGGCAGGTGCACTCGACTCCAGTCTTTATTAATTGGATTGTCAGTTTTCCTACCGAAGGTTGGTGGTTCTCTGCGGACACTCCGGCTTCCTCCACCAATAAAAACTGACGACCGCCAGGAAATAGCACAATAGTGCTGAAAGTTGCGGTAACCAGCAATCAATTAATCAATCAATCGATCCGATTTAAGACAGATATCGATCAGTTTGAGAGAGATTTATCAGTCTAGTCCTATCCCAGAATCCTCATTAGCTGTTGTCTTATGTCATATATAAATGAGAAAATATATTTGCAGACTGCAGTTTGATGCAAGATCTCTGAATGTTTCAGTCTTATTTATTCTTAAATTTTATAAATTCAAGATTTAGAGCTTTACATGTATTGTATAGACATTTGTATATCGTTGAATACTGTATGTTTCCCTCTAAATGTCTTGATATTCATTGTAATCGAAAGGCTGTTTCACATGCCCCACATCTACTTGACGTGACGTGACGTAATTTTCATTTTGGGTACGAACAATGAAATAGCCAACAACCCGTTAGATTCGGAAACGGTGAATATTGACGGTTTGATTAGAATGATATTTTGGGACTAATGAAATGAGACGTATTCGATGGAAACAGATAAAACATGAAGCTGATAACATTTTACTCAATATAGCCTACCCTCTTCCAAACGTCAATTCACTGCCTTTTGAATCTAGGTGTGCTATAGTCTAAGAAGTTACCATACATTTGGAATAGAAAATTTCAACATGAATTGAATGCTAAGACAATATTTAATATATTAAATGTTAAAAAAAGAACATTATCCGTTGTCCGTTGTGGGAAAGAATCTGCATCTAATATCCTACAAAAAAAAAGTAAATAGAAAAAATATTTTAGTAATTTTACTAGTTGTATGTTAACTTCTCAAGTCTAGGAATCAATCAGTACTTTTGATATAGACAAACTTTTTCCATTCTTTGAAAGACATAATTTTTAACCCCGCCGCAGTTTGCGCCTGTCCCAAGTCAGGAGCCTCTGGCCTTTGTTAGTCGTGTATGTGTCTTTAATTTTAGTTCATTGATATATTTTGGAGTTTATCCACTGAACTAGTACACTTTTTGTTTAAGGGCTGTTTTCTGCTCTTTGGTCGGGTTGTTGTCTCTTTTACACTTTTCCCATTTTCATTCTTAATTTTGTTTCTTTACTTATTGGTTTTGTTTTGTTTGAATTTTGTCTCATAAACCTTTATCTGTATGTCCTTTAATTCGTATTACATATAAACGCATCTTACAATGTTATAATAGTTCACTTTTAATAAGTCTGGAGTCTGTTACTACCCATGATGCCATATTTTCGTTTTGATTAGATGTATTTGTATCGGATTTCAAAAAGAAAAAAAACCTTGGCATTCCTGGAACTTCTGTTTCAAACTAGCGTAATGTGAAAATGAGCTTCGAAGACAACTTTTATTGATTCATATATTCCTTTTGAGAAAGCATGTTATATGGTTCAGAAAAACTGGCACCGTTTATGTTATTATCCATGATGATTCACAGTGTGAAACAATGGAGGAAAGGTAAGTGAATAACATATCCTTATATTTGTTAAAACCAAATAGACAAACCACAGCGGTGCAGCTTTTATTTATCTAAAAAAAAAATATTCAAACAAAATTATCATACCTTTGCGACTTCCGGAACCACCCCCGCGTCCATATCCACCACCGTATCCACCACTGTAACCACTATATCCACCATATCCACCATATCCACCATATCCACCATAACCACCATATCCACCATAACCACCGCCTCCACCGCCTCCACCACTGGAACCACCATATCCACCATATCCACCATATCCACCACTGTAACCACCATATCCACCGCCTCTACCACCATATCTACCATAGCTACCCCACCAAGGCTGTCTTTCAACATATACATGTCCGGATCCTACGTATCTTCTACTACCTCCCCATCCACCACCCCATGCACCTCCCCATCCATCACCGCGTCCACCGCGTCCACCGCGACTCCCCCATCCACCACCCCATCCGTGGGCACTGACTGCGCTACAGAGCGCAAACAGCAGACAAATTGTAATCTTCATTCTACCAAAGAGGAAATTTATTTATTAGTTATGCATATTAGTTCTGACAAAAACCTTTGCACATGGATTTCCAGGATATCAAGAAGAAACTTTATTTGACTGTATTTGAATAGAGATCGTTTTAAGGTTACGAATACGATATAGTTTTAGGTGTTTGTCGGCTTAAACCTTTAAAAAGCGTGTGGAAATCAGTTGATCGTATGTATAATTATTAGCATATTAAGGTCAGTCAACAATAACTTACAACCAAATGTTCTACCGTAGAAATAAATTAGCACAACCGTATTTGTCAAATCTTTCGGAGTTTTGGGTCATCAATGCTTCTCAAATTCGTACTTTATTTGGCCAGTATTTAAACTTTTTTGATACGATTGTCACTGATGAGTATTTTGAAGACGAAACTCGCGCCTGGCGTACAAAATTATAATTTGGTATCTTTAAGGATGTTTTTTTATAGAGATGTTCAAATCTCATAAATCGATTAAGAAAATACAAAAAAACAAAAAAACAAAAACTGAGTGGATCGCATGAATACCGAAAGGAGCAAATTATACTATATTTCCTATGTACTAACATGCTAATTAAAGATATGCACCACTGCATATTATTTTACATCCATTTTTTGGTTTAAAAATCCATTTTGTCAATCTCAAATGTAATGGGGCTTTTTGATACTAATCTGAGTTATAAGAGAATCTTTTTCGTTTCTACGATTTGAGGCTTTTCGTAATTAGTATGATTTGGGATCATTAAAGCTACAAATAAAGATCAATCTAGAGAGTCATTGTGTTTTTAATACTCAGAATAAAAAAGAAGATTGTCTTAGCAAACATAATTGAGAAGTTGGTTGATAATGAGGCTTGCTGACATATAGATATTTTGAAAGATTTTAATTCATACCACAGCTATCAAATAGACATCCACTTAACTAAAACCAATAATTATTATAATCATGAGTTCTTACACTGGAATTTGAAAAGCTGAGCAACGAGCAAGTACTAATTTGAGGGGAAGTAGCTATTACATGGACACACAAGGAACTAAATAACACTACACTTATGAACAAATCTTAAAATAAATACTTTAATATGATGCATATGTTTTGTCATTGATGACAAAGTAATTTTCTTTATTTAATTTGTAGTAGAAGAGATCCGATAACCGTATCCCCAAACTTTCAACTATTCAAAAAAAAGGACGTTATCTGTATAGAGGCGGTTAAACTTCATACAATGTCTGAATGGCTTATTCTTTCAAATGATATGGAATGTTTACAAAAAAAATTCTTTCAAATAATATACCAAGATATGTATACTCCTTAACAATTTTAATATCATTTTCAACGTTAGATTTAGAATTGCTATGTATCGTTCTAATGGAAAATATTAGAATATATCTTTAAAACTCATGTTTATTTTCATATGTCCATCAATGTTATTTAAGAAATTGCAAATTTTCATGATCTGAGGACACAGATGTTTAATCTGCATAAAGAAGTTTAAAGATTGTTTTCTGAAGAAAGCAAAAGTAAAAAAAATAATTTATATCTAATCAAATCGTGTGATCTGATTGAGAAAACAGTAGTTTACCTATGTTCTTATCTAAATAAATCGATTACGAAGACAAATCAAAGTAACAAATCGCATGAATCCAAATGGAGCGAGACCGTGTACGTCGTTATGGTAAGCGTTTACGACTATGCATGCATCAGCCGCATTGCATATCCACACTCAGTCTAAATGTCACAATCGGGAATAGAAAAAACAATCTGTAAAACTAAAAAAAATACTGTATATCTATTCTGGTGTCTAACGATCTACGACTGCGAAAACTTGTCGATAGCGAGTTAAGAAACAGACATATCTAAAACGTATTTTAAACTATTAAAATATTGTTATGATTAATCTAAACATTTCATAATTTGGAGGATTGGAGTAGTTAATTTATGAATGATTGATATTCCCAAGGATTTTTATTAATAATGTTGTCTTGTTATTGTATTAAAAATAACAGTTCTGATCTATGTAAAAGATACAACCACAAAACTAATCCCCTGTAGTTTTAGAAACATCATTAATGGTAGCCTAAATTTTTGCTCTTTAAGAGATAAAGAAAGACCTGCAAGTAATATAAATGTTTACTCTTATGCAGGCATCTGCTTATAGTTTTCCCTACACAGTCGACATTGCCGACAATTACAAAAATAATAACTGTTGTTGACAATAGCTAACATTATACAGTTAATGTAAAACTGACAGAGAAAATGAATTTGGAAAATAGAAACTTACTTGATTCTTATTTGTTCAGCTCCGATAAGATGACACAGTGTGGTGCTGAATGGTTGATTCTTAAAGCCTTATATATTGTTCGTTCGGTGAAAAAATCAAAACTTATGAGACATGTTTTGATAAACAAACGAAGATAAATAATGGATTTTTAAACCACAGATTGATAAATGAGGCTTTTGTTTGTGACAATATACAATGGATCAAAACTGATAAGGCAATTTGTTTATTTTCTAGGAAAAACAGTATGCTTTTTGCCAAACGATAAATGCTTGAAAGTCAAAGACTGATGGATATTGTAGTTTTGTAAATTTTGTTGTAAACAAATCGGCTAAAAACCAGCATCATATGCTAATAATGCGTCTTTTCAAATTCCCCAGAAGCATTTCTTTGTACTTTTTGTAACATTAAAAAAAATTGAATTAATAAAAATAAACAAAATGAATCAACTAAATATAAACAGGTATGGCATAATATGATTTATTACTAATTGCCTGCTTTGAACAAGCTTTCATTAAATGGAGTACTCTTGTATTATGAATCTTTTGTCTTTATTTAGTTGTTACTTATGTTTCGTGGCAATCAAATGAGTCAAGCCATTTCCAACTGATTTTATAGTTCCTTTGTTTTGTTGTTACACAACTGTTCGAGAATAAGGGGTTGTTTGTGCACTCTCAAACATGTTTAACCCTTCCACATTCTGCTTGTGGCTGGCCAGCGTCAGGCGGCTTTAATTTTAGTGGCTGGTGATGGTTCATATCTGTCATATTTGTTTTTCCTTTATTGGTTTTCCCAAGTCAGGAGCCTGTAATACAGTGGTTTTTGTTGGTCTATGTCTGTCATATTTGTTTTTCCTAATGTGTATTGTTATTAATTAGGCCGTTAGTATTTTCTTTTGAATTAAAAAATCTCTAGACAGTTATTTGAATAAAATTAAGAAACTGTTCATATTCGTATATCTCATTTTGAAAACAATTCTGAAATTAGTAATAGGGTCCATGATATTTCCATTTCTAGAATAAAAAATAGACTCCAAGTACTCGCAAAGCGGTTTGTGTTCGTACCGACAGACAAAGCAGCCAATAATGTAGTGGTGGTGTGACGCATATACTACACGGAAGTTCTCCAAAACGAAATTATCGATTCTTCTACATTCAGGTCCGTACGCTCTTCAGAGAGTCAAATTGTAAACAAGCATATCACTGCCACTACCCAGCTCAAAGCCTCTTCCGAACATTTGAAAGCCCCTACTATGTACTGGTTACCTAAATTGCACAAAAAACCTTTAAATTCCGTTTCATCTCCGCATCTAGTAAGTGTTCTACTACTAATCTATCAGTGCTTCTAACTACCTCCCTTAATACTATCAAACTTGTTATTAACTTTTGTAATAAAGCTTATGAAAATAATGGTTTTAGATAAAATACATGCTTTTGATGGTCCTTTTAATTCTGTTGACAGTTATGATTCTTCTACTCTCTACACTACACTTCCACACAATCTTATCAAGAAAAAGTTTTCAGATTCAATTAACTTAATTTGCTGTAACTCGTTTAAAGCGTATTTCTGTAACGAAAAAGGAAAGTATGCTAGATACACTTACTGGAAATGTGAAGATATGATTGAAGCTTTAAATTTTCCCCTGAACAACATATGTACGTTTCGGCGATAAAGTGTATCGACAAATAGTAGGTATTCCTAACTGCGCCCCTTTAATAGCAGATTTATTCCTGTATTGCTATGAATCTCAGTTTATGACCAAACTCAGTAAAGACACGTCATTGTTACGTCAATGTACGTTTCGGCGATAAAGTGTATCGACAATTAATAGGTATTCCTATGGGCACTAACTGCGCCCTTTTAATAGCAGATTTATTCCTGTATTGCTATGAATCTAAGTTCATGACCAAACTCAGTAAAGACACGTCATTGTTACAATTGGTTGATACATTCAACAATACCTACCGTTATCGTGATGATATTTTTTCGTTAAATAATCCAGAGTTCTCTAAATTTACTACCGAAATTTACCCAAAGGAACTTATTTGAACTAAATCTAACACAAACAACAGTAGTTGTCTTTTTCTATATTTAAACATTTCAATCTCTAAAGGGAAACTCCATACTAAAATTTACGACAAAAGAGACGATTTTTTATTCCCTATTGTTAATTTTCCTTTATTAGACGGCGATGTTCCTTTGGCACCATCATACGGTGTTTATATATCCCAACTCGTTCGTTATGCCCGTGTGTGTAGTGATGTCATAGATTTTAATTAAATTATTAAGTCAGGGATTTCGTTACCATAAATTTACTTTTACTAAATTCTTTCATAGATACAAAGATTTGATTAGTAAAATTGGCTGTACCTGTAGAAAACTTATTAAAAACGGTATTTCACACCCTAAAGTTTACGGTAATATTGTACTAAAAGCGCGGAAATCACTTTGTGATCCGTGTAAACTCATCGAACCTTTAAACAAACTTATTAGTAAAGGTTATCTTACCAATGTTGTAATTAGATCTTTGAATATAGTTTACATTGGCCCAAATTACGATTTTGTCATCAGCAAATTAAAACATAACTCAATTTGTATTCTTTTCATACGGGATGTATAAAGACACATCCAAGTTCATTTTTTTTCTAAACTCCTAAATACTACTGCCTGTCGATACATTTATTTTTGGCATTGCACAAGTTATGTCTTCTTTGACTGTTCTTGACGGTAAAATACTAAATCCCTGGGATGTGTTTAGTTGATTTTAGTCGCTGATGCATGATTTTTTATTATTAATTGTTTTGGCTTTTAACTAGCTGTCAGTAACTGCGAGTATTCTTAAATCGTACTTTCTTGTTTATTTGACCTGTTGATACTATTTGTAATGTTTTTTTGTTATTTAATGTTTACTTATTCAGGGTTATATCTCGTCTATATACCAGCTTTGATAAGTGTTTGGTATGACTATAAATTTTCACTCCTTCGTACTATGAACAACAAAATTATTTATTTTGTAAAACATATTTCCGTTCTCCATTTAAACTGTATACCTTACAACAAAATTGGTTTCATTTACCTGTGTACATTATTGTATTTGGCGGCTTTTTGTTCAAGGTTATTGTTGTTTTTTTAAATTGTTTAACATTTCACAGCGGTATACTACAGTTGCCTTTAGTTATTCACCCCTTATTTTATTTTATTGATTTTGTATTTACATTGTATTATAGATCGAATTTATTCGTTCAGTGTATGTTCATTTGTGTTAAAATGTCTTTTGATTGAGTTAAGCCATTTCAATTGATATTGTATAGTGTGTCTTTCTATGTTGTGATGTTACACTATTGTTTCAGATAAGGGTGAAGATTGGTACCTATTTAAACGTTTAAACCCGCTGCACTTGTTTGTACCTGTCCTAAGTCATGAATCTGATGTTCAGTAGTTGTCGTTTGTTGATGTGGTTCATATGTGTTTCTCGTTTCTCGTTTTTTATATAGATTAGACCGTTGGTGTTCCCGTTTGATATTACACTAGTCTTTTTTGGGACCCTTTATAGCTTGCTGTTCGGTGTGAACCAAGGCTCCGTGTTGAAGACCGTACTTTGACCTATAATGGTTTACCTTTACAAATTGTGACTTGGATGGAGAATTGTCTCAATGGCACTCATACCACATATTCTAATATCTATATTTGCTCTTTGTTGAAGGCCATACAGTGACATTTAATTTCTTACATCCAAGATTTGTGTATGGATAACCAAAGATCTTTTGTATAAGCTTATAAGTTAGCAACAACATATTAACCTGAAAAGGCACTTAAATGTAAGTATATAACATTTTGCATGAGGCATGTTTGGTTACCATTTATTGCCTCTATTTTGGAAAAGTTGTGAATAAATTACAAAGACAAAAATCTGCATTGAACATAAAATTCTTAAAAAAAACACACTTATATATAAATAAAGAAAACGACTGACGGAATTCCTGACTTAATACTGGCACATTTAGATAGGAAGAATGAACAGAAGCTTACATTGCCCTTTACCTTTATGTTCCGCTATATAGATAATGTACTCACACTGAATAATTCAAAGTGAATATGTTGAACGCATTTACCCCATTGAACAGGAAATAAAGGATACAACATATACATTTAAGTATGCCTCATATCTCGACTTACATCATAAAGTTGACAATGAGGATCGGTTGATAAACAAACCTAAGACAAAAGAGTTCAGCTTCCCAATTTTGAACTTTCCATTTCTATGTAGCAACATTCCAGCACCGCCTACATATTATATCTTACAGTTGATACGATATTCCAGGGTTTGCGTTTCCTATCACGGTTTCCCTGATAGATGGTTGTGATCACAAGGAAGCAAGAAACCAAGTGGTGAAGTCGATGTCATCACTTTGAAAAGTTTACAAACGCCATCACAAGTTGATTGACCGTACGGAATATCTGTTTCACAGATGACTACGGAAATATTCCCCTTTTTCCCGAATGTGACCTACCAAACTAGACTGATCACCGGTGTTGTACTTATTTGAGCAACACGACGGGTGCCACATGTGGAGCAAGATCTGCATACCTTTCAGGATCACCTGAGATCCCCCAGTATTTGGCTTGGTTCGCGTTGAGCAGTCTTCAGTTTTCTGATTTGTATTTTGTGTGCTGTTGTTTGTCCATTGGTCTTTTTTCTTTTTTGCCATCGCGCTTTCAGACTATTTATGACTTATGAGTTTAAATGTCCCTTTGGTATCTTTCGCCTAACTTTTAAAGAAAAATGTTTTTCGACAAATTTATCTGGTGTAATACAATTTGGACCGTTTAATGTTATTTTAGCTTTAAAATTATTCTTATTCGGCATATTTCAAAAGGATATAAAACATATGTGTCTCTTGATATCCGCAGTAGTAAGCACAGCCAAAGTTGCAGTTCTAACAAGAATCGTCTTTGAAACTTTTCCATCCAAATTTTGTTGTTTTCAACTACTGCAACGTTACCAACAGTTATTTCTTGTTTTCTTAAATCAGATGAGAGAATTATCAATATTTGTTAATGACTAAAAAGAGAGCCAACGTTTCTGACAAATACTATTTTATTGTACAGTTATTCTTAAAAGGTTGTGTTGATGAAACTTGTAATGCACTCAATCATATATATCACTGTAAGATGTAACAATATTTAGTTTTTACTTGGGGTTTGACAATTTTGATGATTATTTGTCACATAACCCATATCCTTTTTATTTCACATTGACAAAGATAGTGTTATTTCGAACAACGTTATGAAATATACTCTGAAGTATAGCCACCAGTATCAAAGTGAGGTATGATTTCATCATATCAGCAAAACTGAAGTTTGCTTTCAGAAACTAAGTGCTTTCCTTAAAATTATATTTATAGTTTGTGTTTTTGCTATCGATTATAATGTAATTACATAAAAAAAGTCATCATAGATAATTTTGTTCCCTTGTGCTGCCTTTTTTTGAGTAATGTTTTCGTTACGTTTTTTTTTATCCACTAATTAACACTAAAATAAAGCGTTTAGAGATATTATAATGTTTGTTAAACTTGTCACATGTTCATGTGTTTGCGGTAATTATTTGTCACTTCTTAATGTTTGTTTTACTGTTTGGAGAATATAATGTTTTCACCTGGTTGGATGTGTTGTTGGGTTGCTGTCTCATGACGGTACACTCCACATTGTCTTTTATCATATCTTTAACCTTTATTTTGCAATTGAGATATTCAGGTATTTAATGTGAAGCATTCATTATATATTCAGGATTTATACAGTGAAACAAATTCTTTTTGGGATAGTTTTATTCATTAAAAGTTACATGGTCAGCTGAATTCATTACAAGGCGGGAAGACAGCATTAAGCCAGCCCTTCTTATCTATAAATAGTATAATGTTTTTCCTTCAACAATGTCAACAATACAAATTTTAACCTTGATACAATATATAAAGAAAAAAAAACTGAAGAAACATTATAAATGAGATGTGTAACAATTATTGTAATAGATGTTTTTTTTTATATTTTTGAATGAGTGCAAAATATGATATTACAGAGATGTTAATGTGTTATCAGCACATATTCATCATAAAATATCAATGACAAACATCAAGTGATTTCACTAGCAATGTCTTATTCATTAATCAGAGGAATTAATCAATCAATTCTTTTGCATATATGGTAAAACATGTGCATGCAAAAATACTTGTTTTCAATGTTTTGTAAACTTGTTATTTGAAAACTCATTGAGATTCTACAAGTTTCAACTTTTTGTCTGATATCTAACACTTTGGTATTTTGATTATACGTTTAATTTAAGTAAATATGATATGAAATTATACATTATAAAACTGAAAAACAAGGTATTCAAACATGTACAAAAGTTCGGTCAAGTATTTATACATTATTAGGGTTTCTACACATTGAATATCGTAAAATGTCAGCCGCGAGTCACAATGAGAACCTTTTTTTTCAATTAGAAAACCAGATAATCTTTTTATCGTTCTATTACGCGTCTTTCCACTCCCTGAGAAATTTTACGCTTGACGAAAGTAAGCATGATAACGTCTCCTCAAACATTGTGACGTCACCCCAAGTTTTTGGTGGGGTTTGTCTTGCTCAGTCTTTAGTTTTTCTATGTTGTGTTTTGTTTATTGTTGTTTGTCTGTTGGTTTTTTCTTTTTAAGCCATGGCGTTGTCAGTTTATTTTCGACTTATGAGTTTGTCCCATTGGTATCTTTCGCCTGTCTTTGATAACTTCTCCTCAGATATGGTGACGTCGCCGATTATCTGATGATGTCTGCTCATGTCTCAAAACCGTGATACGAAAATTACGGAGAGACTCAGCAGGGTGATATAGGTGAAAGGAAGAACGATAAATAGAGTTATTGAACAAAAGGAAGATATGAAAATTATATTCCCTGAAAATGACTCCAACTGGTTGTCTGCTAATGTTTTATCATATATTTTACAATGAAACTATAAACCTACAATATATTTCAAATATTCTGTGTAAAGATAAGTTAAAAAAAACCATATTCTTAGTATTGCCCATAACTACAATTTCTAGAAGATGTAAACCCATATCCGGGTTCTACCCCCAGGGTGATACTCAATTAACTCTGTATAAGAATATGTTAGATTGTTACTTGTCTTGTCTTATTTAGTTTCTAACAACCACGTTGTGAAAACCACGAGGAAACGGTCATACTTCCTTTCGACATATGACGTCCACCAATCTGTAAGTCATCGCTACTTTTTTGTCACAAAAAATGCCACTTTGTAATTATAGTATTCTCTTAAAGATATCTAATGTAACGGAGCATAAATAAATATATGTGATGATGTCCACATAAAGAATTTTGGCTTCCCCAAAGGTTGAGCAAAAAAGAAGAAAATGAAAAGGCACAGGCTAATGTTTTGTTTTTGACATTATATAGTTGTTTTGTGATCAATATCGATATGAGCAGACAATTAATGGCAACTGATTTCATAGTTGTCCTGTTACATCACTGTTCAATAATGGGGGGATTATTGAGCACTTACAAACTCGTTTACCCTGTGACAATTTTTTTTACCCATTAAAGGCCTCGAGCTTGAGGTGTATTGATCGTCGTTGGTTACCATAAGTCATAATGGACTTTCTTTCAATGCTAAAAACTTAAATCAGACTGTTCGTTTTCTCTTGTCTTGCTATAGCTAACTATGCGATCTGGATTTTGCACATGGTTTAACCCGTACCGTGACCTGTAGTTTTAGATAACATTTCTGATTTTAATAGATAATAGTCTCAATGGAATTCACCCGAAATGTTTTTGGCATTATATATCCTTCTATGTCGGGGCTTCGGTGTTCGGTGGCCGAGTAGTTTAAGTAGTCCAGCTACTTTATCACTAGCCTTTTAACACTGAGGTTGTAAGTTAGAATCCAGCAAGTTTCAGGTGCGCTCGACTACAATTTCAATTGACTAGGATCGTCAGTATCCTGCCGAAGGTCGGTGGTTGTCTCCGGACACTCCGCCTTCCTCCACCAATACAGACTGACCGCCACGAAATATCACAAAAGTGCTGAAAGCGGCATTAAACACCAATTAATCAGTCAATTCTTTCATGAGATGATCTTTCAAACCCAGTACATATCTGATCAAATTACTTATCCTTATCAAATGAAAATAAAAGCACTCTATAAATATGTTGCGTCCGAAGAGCGTTTCCATATATTTGTTTATTTTTTTTATGTTTGATGGTTTCGGTTGGATAATGTGTTATGTCTTATCGTTTGTAGTCCAAATAATTATAAAATTGCCTTTCAATACCATCATTGTCATGAAAGTTGTTTGGACGAGTATTGTGAAAATAATTGTATAAAGTTCGAGATTGCATATTAGTTATGTAAGCGCGTCATTGTTTGTGATATCCTGTGGTGTTTGTCGTTGATTGGATATGTTCGTCGTTGTTCTGCGGTTTGCATGTTGTATCGACTATTATATTATTTGTTTGTGCGTTTCTCTGTGACGCATTTTCTTGCGTATGTTTGTGTTGTATTTCTGTCACGTAGTGTTGTCATTTTAGCGATATTTTTTAACATTGTCATAAAGCGGGAGGTTTGGCTAGCCATTAAACCAGGTTCAACCCATTTTCTTAAAATATCCTGTACCAAATAAGGAATACGGCAGTTGTTATCAAATGGTTCGTTTCTATGTATGTTGGCGTTTGATTTTGTTGCACTTCATTGTTCCTGTTGTTCCTTTGTTTTCCTCTTATAGTTGATGTGTTTCCCTCGGTTTTAGTTTGTAACCTGGATTTGTTTTCCCTCAATCGATTTACGACTTTTGAACACCGGTATACTACTGTTGCCTTTATTTATTGCACCTCCTATAGAAAATACAGAAAACCAGGCTTTGTTGTATAGTGAAAATCATCAAATAAACTGCAATTACACTCGGGTGATGATACTTACTTAAAGGAAAATCATTCATCTGAAATCTGGTTGCATAGGTCACAACAATGACGCGATAACTTACACAGAACGATGCAGTTCATATTTCCAGGGGAGACATTACCATTCCGTCGTGATTGTCATTTGCTTGTTGACAACATGCATATATATATAGATGAACACCACATTGTTGTACAATATACTTTAAAAAAGAAATTACGCTATCAAGGTGCTATAATCACGACCAATGCAAACTTTTCAACGAAAAGACTTGAAAAGGAAGACGTAATCTAGAAATCCCAGCACTGAACGTACAACGAACATTCGTCAATTATTTTGACCTCGGGCACGACTGTAGAGACATTAATTGTCGAAATGCACGTCTGGTGCGGTAAAATTGGTACCGTAAATGTTATTCATGATTATTGTGCGTCATATATACAGTTATTCTGACATAATTAATCGTGTAAGTAATGGTTGAAATGATAATCTTCACTATCTAAATAAATTCATGTGAATTGATTTTGCATGTAACAATCGTTGTGATATTGTCAGTTTCAGAAATATATAGATGTATATGCGGGTTGAGTTCATTAAAAACTAAATAACACTAATATTTACACATGAAAACTTAACTCACCGGTAAAGATGTCTATTGAATATTATCAAGCGATAGTATAAAAAGAAGTTATCATGTGGGAACCAATATGCACGATTATCCAGAAAAATACCCTGTTTGCTTCAAGATGATGAAGCTACAAATGGGTAAGATTTTGAATTAACATATCAAAAATCTCAGTAGTCTGATTAAGGACGCATGTTTCGCCTACATTTAAATCATCAGAGGCACTCGAGTCATACCACTGAAGAGGCGAAAGGGATAAATGATACATAACGTGATCAAATCTTTCGAACGAAAGAAAAAAGTATGAACATATTATTTGACAGAAATTATCCTTCTGTAATTTCAGGTATTGTATGCATTTCTGAAAGAATCTACTATTCATATCTTAATCAGTCTTTAATTCTCAAAAGCCACATGTAGGAACAACATGATGGATTTGGGTATCGAAAAGATAATTTTTAAGATAATTGTCCGATAGACAGGAAGCACACAAAACTTAAAAGTTGGTCAGCAGAATGACCATCCGATTTATCAATGAGGAGTAGAAAAAGTAGTACATGTCCCAGAAGGAGATAGACAGTAAGACAGAGGACCGGTGTTGGAGGCATTACCTTTACTTCAAAATGCACAGACCTGTTTTTGTGGGTCGACAATAACACAAATATGAGTTTGGTTGAAACTTACACGGGTCGTTTAATGTCCTTTCTTTTAATTATAAGTTCAGATTGTCATGGAAATTGTTTAGAAGAGAAATTAATTTCCGAATGTCCTTCAAGTCACCTGATTCGAATTGATGTCAATACTTCCGTTATCAAAGTTATAAAACACTCAGTAATCTTATAACCAAACAACAATATTATATCCCAACAACAAGATACCTAACTGAGACAAAATTGGACTGAAAACCTGCCATGAATTCCATACACGTGCACTACAGCGCATAGCATTCGTAATATACAATAAAACTAGTCTAACACTGCATAAAATTTGCTCATTGTTGAAGGTTTCTTCATTAGGTCTAAATATATATCAGTTTCATTGGCAATCATTTCTCCTTTGGTTATGTATCTTGCTCTTTGGATGTGTATGATTTGTTTACCCTATACACTACTCATAAATAAGCTGATAAAAAAGGTTTGATAATAAATTTGAATGAACATACAAGTATAAAAATCATTCTACCTTGACGTGTGTAGACATGATATGGGCTTTAGGGTAGATTAAGTGTATACCACCATCTTGAATTGTAAATAACAGTACACAATCGGTCTAGTTCTTTGCTTAAATTTGCAAATATTGAGACAATTTTGGCAATTAATATGGAGACTGTTTATTTGAATAAAGAAAAACAAGTGATTTATTGCATAATTTACATTAGATACTGTTTTAGAGAATATTTGTTTTTTGTTAGAATCAATTTTTCATTTAAGGATAGCTCTCAAAGTAAATTTTTTATAAAAGAATGTTAATTTTCATTTAATACTTGTAGCAAGAAAACAGGTTAGGTGACACCATTTTTTATTTTTATTTTCTTAAAGCATATTATAAAACCTATCTTCTCATATTTAATTTTATAGATTTTTTTTTTTATTTTCAAAAATGTTTTTTTTTAATAATCTAAGCAAAATTAAGCAGTTAGCTTCAAAAATAGCACGGCGACTCATACTTTTTATTATAAGTTTGATAAAAAGCATGGTAAAATCTACATTTTGTTAAAGTATAAGAAAAATTCTATCTGAGTAATTTTATACACATGATTAACCTTAAATTGGTTATGGCCAGATAATATATTGTGAAATTTTCCGGAATCTTATTATGACTTACTGTTCACGTCTTATTCCTTATCTTTTTATCTTGTTATGAATCTTCATTAATAGAAAAATTGCGGATAGTAACACTAAGATTTGTGACATTTTTATCACCTTAAGCTGCTACCTTGATGGTAGTATTGTTTCCTCTGCCGTAGAATCAAACCAGCATATGTGTTCAACTGAGTAGTCATCCTGTCGGTACCTGCATTGTGCAGAGTTTATTTTATTGTGTGAATTACTTCCCTACATATTTGTGCGAAAGTAAAACTGGTTAAACTGATAAATTTTGTCCCTATACCATGTCAGGAAATCTTGACCTCGTGTTGTATCTTGTTGTTTGACTCTTTTTTTCTCCCGGAAAAGTTAGTGTGGTCTGTTGTTTTACTTTGTGATTCCTGTTATCTTTCTATATGTTAGGGGGGAATCAAAATAAAAACCTTGCTTCAGAGAAGAATAATATACTGCGGAAGAAGGTGAGACATTTAAGACAAAACATAATAGAGTTAACAGACCTTGGGAATAAGGAAAATGCCAGATTCCGAATACCGAACTCCAAGGAAAATTCAAAACAGAAAGCCCCTTATCAAATGGCAAAATCAAAAGCCTAAACAGAACAAACAAATGGAAAACAACTGTCATATTCCTGACTTGGTACAGGCATTTCCTTATGTAGAAAATGATGGATTAAACCTGGTTTTATAGCTAGCTAAACCTCTCACTTGTATGAAAATCTAATAGAATTCCATTATAATGACAACAATGTCTGAGCAAAACAAACAGACATAATAGGCAAAAATGTCAAAAATTTGAGTACAGCAGTCAACATTGTGTTACAATCTTAATCACTATAAAAACAAACAACTATGTCAACCAAAAAAAACCAAAATTGCATATAGACACTCTATAGACAAAGCACATTAGCAAAAATGAAAGACAAGAATACAGTAATGACCAAAGTACAATAACACAATGGCGGGATGTATAAATACCGAGCCACGCCAAAAGGATATTAGCATAAATGGAATAAACAGTAAAGGTTAAATATATACAAAGCCAATAAAAAGGACACTTTAACACGTCATTTAGATGATAAACAAAGTCAGTACTTTTAAAAAAAGATATATTTCAAGACTATCATGCATTATTCAATATATTCTATATATAAAGTAAAACAACAAAAATACCGAACTCCAAGGAAAATTCAAAGCGGAAAGTTCTTTAACAATTAGCAAAATCAAAAGCTCTAGTACATCAAACGAATGGAAAATAACTGTCATATTCCTGACTTGGTACAGGCATTTCCTTATGTAGAAAATGGTTGATTAAACCTGGTTTTAAAGCTAGCTAAACCTCTCACTTGTATGACAGTCGCATAAAATTCCATTATATTGACAAAAATCATTTACAAGAACAATGTGTTTTGTAAATACCATGTCCTTTCATCTGTTCAAATAGAAAAAATGAAACTAAACGTGTCTATGTTTTACATGAAACACAAAGAGGAAACCTAATAAAAAGAACATTATCTTACTTTTAATTGAACCAATATAATCACCGCCGGAACTACCGCTGCCACCACTGTACCCACCGTATCAACATCCGTATCAACTACCGTATCCGCCATATCGACAACCGTATCCACCACCATGACTTTCCCATCATTGTGCTCTAACAACATATATGTGTCCGACTCTTACGTAAGATCCATCATATCTTACTCCATATCCACCACTTTCGTAGTATCCTCCACCGTCATAATATAAGATTTTTTTTCAAATATTTCTAAACATCTGCACTGTGGGAATGTAGTGCTTTCAGAAACCAATATATCCTGAAAGAGAGGCGAAAGATACAAAAGGGACATTCAAACTCATAAGTCGAAAAATAAACTGACAATGCCATGACTAAAAAAGAAAAAGACCAATAGACAAACAAAAGTATATAAAACACAACATAGAAAACTAAAGACTGAGCAATACGAACTTCACAAAAAACTGGGGGTGATCTAAGGTGCTCCGGAAGGGTAAAAATATCCTGCTCCACATGTGGCACCCGTCGTGTTACTCCATTCGGTACGTCACATTTGGAGAAAAGGGGACGGGATAGTAGTTACGACATTTGGAACATATCCGCTTTCATCTTTGAAACGGATATTCCATAACGGTCACCAACTCATGATGGCGTCTGTCAAATTTATGAAGAGATGATTTCAACTTCACCACTTGGAACTCTTGGTTTAATAGCTTCCTTGTGAGCAGCAACCCTGTATGAAGGAAATCATGACAGGAAATACAAGTACTGGAATATCGTATCAATTGGGAGATATATAATCCGTATGCAGGCACTGCTAGACTGTTGCTTATTAGAAATGGAAAGTTCACAATTGGGAAGCTGAAATCATCTCTTTTGTCGTAAAGTTCTGTTTTCAACCGACCCTGATTGTCAATTTTTAGATGTAAGTCAAGATATGAGGCAGACTTAACTGCATCTGTTGTATCCTTTATATCAAGTTCGTTCGATGGAATAGATGCGTTCAACATAGTCACCAAATTTTGAATAATGTCGCGAGAGAACATCAGCTATATAGCGGAAAGTAAAGTTAAAGGATACTGCTAACTTCTTTTTTGTTTGTTTCTAAGAAGTTTCTGTATGAAGTCAGCCTCACATGAATAAAGGAACAAGTCGGCAAGAAGAGGGGCACAGTTGATTCCCATGGGAATGCAGATTGTTTGTTGAAAAACACGTCCTCAAAACGAAAGCAAAATTTGTTGTCAATCAAACGTTTCTTTTATCCTAACACCAAATACTCAACTGCATTTAAACAGTCATCTAGTAGATTTCCAAATTGATGCTTAAAATTACATTATAATACGTTTTCTTTATAGTTTAGTAAACCTGATTTCTTTTTTACTTAATTAAACGTTGATATTGATCGGTGTCCTTTTTAATGCCATTAAAATTTTTGAAAGCAAAGACATTTTATGGAAATATGCCAAAATTGACTGATATTATTTGTGACACGTAAATACGCAAATTTATAGTTTGAAACAGTACACAAATGTGTCTATTGTCCTTCTGTGTGGTTTGTTCTGGGCAATGCAAATGTGTTTGTCTATTCGGTTTATGACTGCTGTAAGAAATATATGAAGAACAGCAACCGATATAAAAGGGTAGGACGTTGTGATTTCTTGTCAGCAGGTAAAGTACTGTGGATTCATTATTATTCGTTGGATACCAATTTGTTTTCGTGGAATTTGTAGATATAGGTGAACCACGAATTAAAATGTTCAACAAATATATGCTGGTATGCAAACTTTGTCAAAACCACAAAATCAAATATCCACGAAAATTCAACTTTTCCTCAATCCACGAAAACTGATACACACGAAAATAAATGAATTCACAGTACCTTGAGCTTGCTTTCAATGAATCGCTTTCAATAACTGCGAATTTAGAAAAAAATAGTTGTGAATTATTTTGTGTTCGGTGTTATCTATACATTAACGCAAAATATTTAAAGGGTATATCCTGTTTGGGTTTTCATTTTTGTTTGTCATTTTATGTACGTTTTATTGGTCTACTGTTCGAAATCAGTAAAAAGAACTAATTTCAAAAACCTCGACACATATCAATGCGCCTGTCCTATCCCTAGACTGACGAGTTCTGCTCCCTGGCTGCTCACCCAATGTTTGTCTAGGAGTTTGGTATTTTTGTTCTACTTTATCAATACAACCGATAAGAGACAGATATCGATCAAATTTAAGGCATATATATATATATATATATAGGAAAAAATAAAATAAAAAAAAAAACAGAACTCCAAGAAAAATTCAAAACGGACAGTTCCCTCTCAAATGGATAAGTTTTGAGCCAGAAATCGATCAGATTTAAGGCCAGAGAGCAATCAGATTTGAGACAGATTTATCAGTCTAATTATATAACAAGATCCCCGTTATCTGTTGTCTTATGGCATATATTATAGTGAATATTTGCAGCCTTTAGTTTGATGCCAGATCTCTGATTTTGTTCTGTTTAACTTATTCTTAAACTTTATAGATTCGAGGCGATTTAGAGCTTGAACTATGTTGTATAGACATTTGTCTGTCGTTGAATAAAATTGAGAATAGAAATGGGGAATGTGTCAAAGATACAACAACCCGACCAAAGAGCAAAAACTGATTGAAAGATTATGTCTTCATCATATGAAAATCAAGCACAACACCTCCCGTTAGGTGTTAAGTATCATACCAACATAAAATATATGAGACGAACATAACCCGTATCATGCCAACCACTGGTTTTAGATGCAAAGATCCTATGAGTGAATCAATATTAATTCAAAAATATGCCATCTTTAATGAACTGACAACAGTATCGTAACTATATCCCTTTTGAATAAGTCTGTTTAAAGGTTTGGTTAGCTTTTGAGGTGAATGACGACATTTTTGTGTTTTTTTTTTTAGAATATTACCGTGAAAGATTGATGTGAAATACCTGAACGTATAAGATGTCTGCATGTTGATTTATATTTACTAATGATTTCCTTGTACCGATGATAAAATTTAGTAAATGTTTTGACTAGTTTGTGATATCGAAAACCCTGGTGTAATAATTTTTTCAGTAATACAGAGATTTCTTTCCTTAAAATCAAATACGTTGTAACATACACGAGCGAATCAAACAAGTTGAGTAACACCATGAGATGTTGACAAGGGAACGTCACCATCTAAAAATGGGTAGTTAACAAAAGAAAATGAAAAATCATCTCTTTTCGCAAATTTTGGTATTAAGCTTCCCGTTAAAGATATAGATATCAAGATCCAGGAAAGGGCAGTATTCATTGTTAGTATTAGCTTCACTTAAAGTCAGTTCAGCAGGATAAATTTCTTTGAGAGCCAATATAACATCCAAATATCTGAAAGTTTTATTAAATGTTTGTATCAGATGTTGTTTTCATGGATCTTTGCTAATTTTAGTCATAAATTGTAACTCATAACAATACAGAAACAGGTTCGCAATAAGTGGTGCACAGTTAGTCCCCATTGGAATTCCGATAACTTGACGATATACGGAATCTCCATAGCGAACAAAAATGTTATTTAGTAAAAATTCAAGTGCAGTTATCGTATCAAAGCAGGTCCATATGACATAGTTCTTTTGTTGGTTGTTACTAAAAATTAACTTAAAGTGTTTGAACATATATATTCGCATTCTGACCTTTTAAATGCCTATTTGATTAGGTGTGTAAATTTTTTCTTAATGAGATTATGAGGCAAAGTGGTATATAGGATAGAAAAATCAAACTTTGAACATATTCGAAATCACCAATATAAGTATGCAATTAATCGAACTTCCAACTTTCAACTATTATGGTAAAGAAATCACATTACACAATTCGAGTCAAAAAGCAGATGAAGGATGATTTGGAAATTTGATTAGAAATTTTAAAACAGTACAATAGCGTCACTGTTATCAATTACAATATATGAGTTTCGAATGTGAAGATAGAGTTTTTTACTGATAGTGCAGTGGGTCCAAATTAGGCTATGGAATCTATTTTGCAAGTCAGTTAGCGCAGGGCTTATGACCAAAACATTAGGTTAGCACTGGAGTAGCCAGGGATGTGACACTGTTAGATTTATTTCCAGTAATAGCAGCTCTAATGTCCTGGAACCATACTTTTTATAAAAAAAATATTTTTCATGTTGATAATCAGACGGTTGTTCAAAACATTAATATGAAAACTAGCAAATCAAATTGAGTGAAGAATTTAGTGAGACGAATGGTTTTAATTAGCTTAAAAAATAATACTTCAGTTAAACTGTTTATATTCCTCCATAACAAAAACAAAATTGCTATTGGTAGTTTTCGTTCTCAATGGGAAACATTCAGAAACCTAGTCCCAGAAGCAGACCAGTGGCCAACTAAAATTTCAACATAGATCTGAACATTAACGTCGGGTTGCGGATTATATTGTCAATTAAGGTGTGTTAAAAATGACACAAAGTTCATACAATTTAGCTATATTTAAAACTTTAATGGCAAATAAAAACTAACACAAGTTATGACGATGCAGGCCACAGATGTGACAGTTTATGTTTCAAAATCAATCATATCGAAAGATACATGCATAAAATTTGCATACACTACAATTATAAGTACCAATTGTGAATTTAAATTTACAATAATTTTAGTACAACCTGAACCCATAAGCATAGTATGTAATATATGAAAAAGACAAATGTCATCAATTATTAAAATGGAAATTTTTGAAAAATTAATTAATTTAAAGTTGTCTCCCCTTGACTATAAACTTGTTAATAATAGTGTAACATCTCCACTTTTGGGAGCAAATACCGCCTATTTTCATCACATTTACATCTAGAAATGATAGAAACTCTATTCTAGTTGGAAGAAGGGGAAGAGGAGGGGATTAAAATATTTTATTAAATTGAGTGTCACAAAATTTCTGTATGTTCTTCCTTCAGCAGCTTTTTCAAAAAGAGGCTGCATATTAAAATATGTGCTTGAAGTAGTGCCCCCATATTAATTACAAAAATGCCTTAAAATTTCATGTGAGATATAAACATATATGTACAAAACAATTTTCTGCATATTTCTAGAATTTACAATCATGATATCAAAAGACTTACAAATAAAAGTTACAATAAGTCACTTATCCTGCACATAAGTGTATTTATTTCAAAACATCTTACAAATTGAAACAGATCTGGCCAGAACCGGTAAATGCTTTGTAAAATTTTATAGCATAATGTCTTTACAAGGTTTTCAGGTTTTCTGATATCATCTTATCAGGAGTTTCATATCATAAAATCCAGGGCATTCAGAATACCACAAAATTCTTTATAATTGGCAATACATTCGGGAGTATTATAGGACGAAAACGCATTGACATTAATGCACCAGTTTGTCTGCATTTTTGTCAGATATAATAGAGTGTTAAGATAAAGTTTGGAAGAATAAATAAGAAGCTAACTTATTTTCATTAGCATTTTCAATTGCCTTCTGTTGTCTACTTAAAGTTTGAGAAGTTACAACCACAAAGAAAAAGTCTTTTAATGGTTCAAACTTTATACTTGAGTATATTTCAGTTAAGAAAAAAAAGCCCTGAAATTGAGAGTACGGTGGTTAAAAATTTTCAAAAGGATAAATCCGTCAAATTATTGATACCAGAAAATAGAAAATGCCCTGTCCGCTAAAACTCACAAAAGACTACCTTAGAGCACAACCTAGCTGTAATAATGAAGACCTTTTTAAACATAATAGTGGTATAACAAGGTACCAATTCAACTAGTAGTATACTGGAACAAGCTTAAAATTGTTTACATGTGAGTAAAGGCCATTATAGGTCACATAGTTTTAGAATTAAAGTGCCACTGAGCTTGTCCGACAAGGGGTCTCGGAGGAGGTATTATGAAATTAAGAAGATGGAAATCGCATTCACGCCTTAATAGGTTGCAATTTTTCTAGTTACAAAAAGGTTACCAAACTACAAGTTATCACAGGTATATGAATTGATGGAAGTTCTCTAGTTCATTGAACCCATGTGGAAGCAAAGCAATATTGGAGGATCAATCTTGTACTGGAGTCTAAAGTAATCATTACTTACTAATCTTATTACTTAAAGATTTTGACTTTCTCATCGATCCTATTAGAAAACTTTTATCTTCTCTTAGTTTCATTTTTGTTCACAGCGAAGCTTATGATTTGATTGAATTTGAACTAACAGGGAAGGGTTTAATAGAAAAGTTTAAGTGCTCAATTGATGGAAAAGCTATATTAAATGGAATAGTAAGGCTAGGGAAGTTTCCTTATACAGAACAGATGGGACACATTTCTCACAAATTAGCAATCAGGTTTTTCTAAATAATCTACAGGGGGTTTTGAGATTTTTCTAAGCACAACAAAAGCATTATTTTCATATTGCTTCAACAGTCAAAATTTTGTGGTCATATCAAAGGGTAGCTGAGTTAGGTTTCCATGTGGCTGTCCAGGGAGACTGGTATTGATTGGGGGGATTATTTCACTCGGCCCTTGCTTTGGACCTGACAAGTTCTACAATTTACAGGTTTGGTAAATGTGGTTATTCGTAACAATGGGGTCAACAGATGGGTAACTCTGTGACCTTATTTTTTTTTAGAGGGGAGCCAAACACCTGCCAACAGGTAAGGCACTTAAATCTGGAGGATTGATGAAAATATTTTCCCCCCTGTCACTCTCTATGGTAGGTGGTGATTTTTAACTTCTAGTTTTTCATGAAACTATGTCAAAATAGGTCAGCTGATAGCCATTGTCTATGTACAGCCTCCAATATGTGTACTTTCCTCAGTTCTGTGTTCCATGGCGTTATGACACTCAAATCTGTGGCCCTTTGTCAAGACTCAAAAATATGTCATTTTCTCTGTGGCCCGTTCCATGACGTTATGACACTCAAATCTGTGGTCCTTTGTCAAGCCTAAAAAATATATCATTTTCTCTGTTGCACCTCACTTTATGAACCCGAATTGTTTAGCCGTTTGTGTATTCTAATCCGTAAGTATGTATTTCAATGCTTCGTTACTTATTTGACGACACCAAAAAGAGTGTTCAAAGCTGCTGATTTATCTGTATTGAGAGAAAAACAAATTTTAATATTCTAACTGTTTTCACTACTACTTGTTTAATTTTATGAAAAATAAAACTTGATGATCAGGCTTATTATACTGTCTGAAAGCTAGAAAGTATAAGTTATAAGAAGGTAATTCTTTGTTCTTCAATTGTAATATCCAATCCAAGAAGTTTTCCACCCTCATCTTTTTTAACTTTGTGAATTTGAAGATCAAAGTTTTCATTAAAAAAGATGGCCACGCCTCTCTGATTGGATGTAAATGAATTGAAAAGGCATTCTCCCTTCCACAATTTGAATGTTTAATTCGTCTTGTTCTGTAAAATGTGTGTCCTGAAGACAGTAGATATTAAAATTCTTTGACTTTAAATAATTCAAAACATCTCTCCGTTTCTCCTTAGTATAAATACCTTGACAATTATAAGAAATTATTTTAAGAATATCACCCTTCATGCATGTGTTTAGTTTTATCAATATTTAAAACTCTAATGATGAGTGAGTATGCATGAATATACCATGATATTTGTGAAATCAAGGGACTTTAAGAATTCTTTTCCTTTAAAACTGTACAATTTTTCAAGATCTGTGACACCTTAAGACATATTTGTAATTTACAATAAATACATATATATGAAAACATAAAATACAATAGCACGACAGAATCCAACATTAAAATCAAATATTAAATCTGCACTCTGAGACATTCACTGTTGTTGTGTAGGATATTCATTCTAAATGGTCTAAGGGAGATAACTCAGAAGAAATTTTAATAAATACATTGGATTCAGATGGAAATTTAATTTGAGCAAACTCAACAGTGAATATCTGTATAGTTCATGTTATGTACATATTTTGAAAGAATATTTCATTCCTATAATTTCATAATACATTAAATTTCCTTACTGTCATTCTTTCCAACACACAAAGACGTTTTTTCCATTCTATGTGGTTATGGCAAAAAAGAAAAGATCACACAAGAAGCACAAGTATACAAATGTCCATTGTTTTGCCTTCAAATCTGATCCAGTCAGATTTGTCAATATTTTTATAATAAGATGTTGTCTGTCTAACACTTTCATTCTTTTTGAAAAACATTTTTAGTTAAATGAACTATATATAATCTAAATAAGCCTATTATGTACAATATTTCAAGACTGTCAGAGTTGTTCAATTAACTACATGTAGATATTGGAGTTTCTATGTTTGTCCTTTGTATCTATGTATTAAAAACTCCCATGTCAAATGTACAAATTTATATGATCCTTTGTCTATTTAAGAAGGCAGAGATTTTTTTTACTCATTATATCTCTGATTAGTCTGCTTACTTTTATATTTTGTGAAACAAAATAGTTGTAAACAGTTGCTGCTACATGTATTTGAAGCTATATTGTTCATCTATGTATGACACAGGAGTTAAGTCGTAGATATGGCTCTTTACTCAAAGTTATGTATACTATATATAATTCATATCAAGTCGTCATGAAAGTCAAGCGTAAAATACAAAAACATTTTCAATAGTCATGATTGTGTACAATTAACATTGACATCGTAGCGATTGGGAATATCATTGAAAATCGTAAATTATGTCATTTTTTGTACTATATTGTTTTAACATGCACTGCCTTAACTGCACACAACGTAATCTAACACATACAAAGTGCCTCTGCCCCTCTCAACAGTATAAATGCCTCAAAAAATAACTCTTATAAAAATATCATGGGCTCATCCATTACAGGGGCGACATTTATTTATATTTTTTCCTAAAGAAACTGGATTGCCGGCACTTAACAAAAAAAAAAAATCTTTTGTTGCCAATAGCTGACATAAAACAGTAAATGTAAAACTGACAGAGAAAATGAATTTGGAAACGATACGATGACCAGTATGTTGCTGAATGATTGATTTTAAAAGCCTTGTATATTGTTTATTTGTTGAAAAATCAAGATGTATCAGACGTGTTGCAATAAACAAAGGGAGATGCATTATGGACTTTAAAACCACATATTCATAAATAAGACTTTTGTTTGTGACGGTAAACAATTGATCAAATTTGATAAGGGAATCATTTTCGGAAAACTAGTACGTTTTTGCCAAATAATAAATGTTTGAAAATCACAATCTGACGGAGATTGTAGTTTGTAAACATTTGATACTAATAATGCATCATTTGAAAAGCCACAGAAACATTTCTTTGTCCTTTATTACATAAAAGAAAAATGAAAAATCATAAACATAAACACAATGAATCAACTAAATTTAAAACAAGTTTTGCATGAAATGATTTATTTATTATTTGTAATTCCCGGCTTTGAACTAGATTTAATTAAATGCAAGTACTTTTGTACTATAAAATGTAAATAACAAAAAATACCGAACTCCAAGGAAAATTCAAAACGGAAAGTACTTTATCAAATGGCAAAATCAAAAGCTAAAACACATTAAACAAATGGAAAACAACTGTCATATTCCTGACTTGGAACAGGCATTTCTTGATGTAGAAAAAGGTTGAATAAACCTGGTATTGTAGCTAGCTAAACCTCTCACTTGTATGACAGTCATATAGAATTCCATTATATGTACAGCAATGTGTGTTCAAAACAAACATACATAATAGGTAACAAGTTTGAGCTTTCTAAAAAGCTGTGGACTGCTTCGCTCTATCCTAATTTAAGGTAATATGGGTGCATGAGGTTATTGATTCAGTATTGAAAATGTGGTATTTTTAGATATTGATTGATATAAAATGGATGTCTTAGACATGGAATATCAATTTTGTATATATATTAAGATGAACTTTCTGAAATTTGAAACTGGCTGTTCAGTTTTTAGTTGTCAATGTGTTTGTGTGGAGTGTGGTTTTCTAGTTATTTCAGCTGGTCATTGACTTGCGATTTTGATTGCTAGTTCTGTATAAAATTTATTTAGCTATATATAAATGTTTAGGTATGTTGATTAAGAGTAACATGATTTAGAGTGATGAAGACAATAACAATCAAAACCAAGGAGTAAACAAAGACTTGTACAACCAAAAGATATTTACAACAGTTAAAAATAAATAAGAAACAGTAATAAATATATTAGGTTCAGTGAAAATGATGTTGTTTTACTTTAAGAGTGTGCGTTATACATGTACACCAATCCTTTTAAAATTTTGTTCGCTTTACCTGTTGAAATTTAAAATATTTACACGTAGACGCGACTCTGGAGGTGTGCTTCTCTGGAGGTGTGCCTAGATTGGCAGAAGTTATACAATACAGATAATGCATTTTTGTAAACATTGTATAAGAACATTGTTTATCAAAACAAATCGTGCATATTGCAGATTAACAAAGCAAATAAACACGTATTAATAAATGATATTTCAATATTGAATTTCAGTGTGCAATATATGCATAATAAAACGAACATGAATTACTGACAGTTGATCGGAACTGAAATACACATAGTTAATTTTCCGGCCTTTGGTGTCTTATCCTGAGACGAGAAAAGTCTGAAATTCTTTATCTCATTCAAGCCAATAGCTGTTGCTGTATCTCAGCCGCATCATAAAGCGACCAACCAGAATCTGTATGTGATTATTTCAAGATGGCGTGTAAATCAACTGAAACTAATAGCTCCGCACCGTGAGGCGAAGCAAATATATCAAAAATTGGGGTACAGCAGTCAACATTGTGTTATAATCTTAAACACTATAAAAACAAATACATATTTCAACAAAGGAAAATAAAATTGCATGTAGGCAAAGTACATAAGCAAAAATGAAAGACAAATATACAAAAATGATCATAGCACAACTAAACAATGGCTGAATTCTTTTGCCTTTACTTAGTTTTTATTTATGCCTCGTGCCAATCAAATAAGTCACGCCATTTCCAACGGTTTTTTATAGTTCATTCGTTGTTTTGTTACACCACTGTTCCACTGGGCCATCACAAAAATGTTTAACCACTCCAAATGTTTGTAGTTTTTCAGCAACAACATATGAACATGAATAGACGCTTTAATGAAAGTTTACAATCTTCTGCATGAGGAAAGTTGCTTTACCATTTATACGCTCTGATTGCCTCTATTAAAGAAAAGTTGTGAATAAATTACAGAGACTAAAAAATCGGCCGTGAACCACAAATTCGTTAAAAAAGATCCCAAACTTAAATAAATAAAGAAAACAATTGTTCATTCTGGTCAAAATATCCGATGTTTTACGATACTGCTTAAATGGGGAAATTTGCTAATTTTTAAAAGTTCATATTTTCTAATGTGGCAAACATATTGGAATGCCATTTGGTTTTTCTTAAACCCTAATCATATATCTACTAAATATAAAAATCCAATTTCGGCAAATGATCATATAACTTAATGTAAAGTTATTAGTTTGGAAGGAATTGTGGTGTAGCAGGTGATAGGTGTTATCCTATATTAATGATATTTCTCCTATTTGGACCGGTCAATAATCCCCCCTCTGAAAAATTCATAGAAACTATAAACGACAATCCTTCTGCAATATATAAAAAAATTAGTTGTCAAAACTGATTGTTGCAAAACCTTTGTGCTCATGAAAATCAGCTACAAATGTCTGAGCACAGAGAAGTTTCAGCTTGTAGAAAATACATTTATGAGGCAAAACTAAAATATTTATCTAGTATCTCATAAAAATTTCACGTTAAACTCTTTAGTAGTTGCGGAGGAGTTGCTGGCCGCAGGTAGTTACACTATAAAACTACTGATTTTTCTCCTTCTTGGTCCAAAGTTTTCCCCATAAACCCTCAATAGATAAAACATACATACGGTGCATAATTTCAGAACCCTTACAAGAAATATCATTAGTTTAGTTTAAATCCATTCTGTACTTTGAGAGGACTTAATGATTGTAGATATATAACAAACAAATAGACGAATGGACAGACAGACATACTGACATTATGATTATATACCTATATGGAGTTATTGCCTTTCAGAACGACAGGTCATTTTTGTTAAGAAACAACCTGGACGATACCGAATTTCAAAGACATATGCTTCAAGGCATAAAAAGATGGCGTTAGGTCATTATTTACCCTGATTAAATTGCAAGATACGGAGTTCTTCAACATTTAATTAGTGTATTGTCAATTGAGTTATATTGTAAAATTTTCTATCTTGAACAATTTTTTAAAGATTAGACAGAAACAATTTTACCTCCGTTTATTAGGCTGAAATAAATATCGTTTACTCTATAAATTGACAAAATATTTCTATTTTCTATAGGTGAACAGCCACGTTCTTCAAAAGAGAGGGTATGATATATGATCCTAATTCTCAATTTTTGAAAAGAAAAATTTAATTGCAAGGCAAAAGAGAGGAAACGATTATTCTGAAAAGTACGTTAAATATTGTGGAAAATTATATGCCTTTCCATGATAAAAGCGTCGTGAAACAAGAGAAAGAAATACAGCACCCCTTTTTATAGCTTATATGATAAATTACTTATAAAGTGACTTGTATTTTTCGTAAATCTTAACAATTCATTTGCTTCTTACTTCATGCAACAACTGTAACATTTATATAGTAACTTGACAGTCATTTCGAACGTTTATATCTAGATTAGTTAGTGAGTTTTATTTTACATTAAAATAAGCCGTAGGGTATGTTTTTACCCAAACGGGAAAGAAAAGAATATCCCACTTCAATGTGATCAGTAAAATAAGATACAATTCCTGAAAATCTTTGCAGAAAATAAAATTTTTTGACGGTATAAAAAATCAGATAATCCATATTTCAAGGTTTTTCTTGACGTATAACACACCTCGTGGTGTCAAGATTGCCCAAGGAAAGACCAACTTACGGTCTTTTTTTCATTTGAACAGCCCTGACACCCCTAAAAGTCACAGTAAAGCTTTCAACATTTACAAAAAGCTCACACCTCAAAGTTCAAAATGGCTTCTTAGCACTGTTTAAATTCGTCTAGAAATCAACTGTCAGATTTTTATGTATACGAAATAACATGTTTCAATCATTTTCATTTGATATTAATTCAAAATACATGTATCTAGTCAATTAATACTTGAAAGTAAAATACTAATGCAATGACGGTGGCATTTTTTATAGTTACTAGTACACTGTACTGTATCTGCAACACGAATAAATGTAAAGTTGACATGTCTATGCTCTTTGTATAATGATATATGTTGCCAAGTCTATAGAAACAGTATGTATCGGTATGCTATCACTTGACATTCTGCCAAGTTGTTTTGCACATCTTCATCATCAACTACATTCAAATTATCAATTTGAACTAAAGACAACTTTGCTGGATCTTTAGATCCAAGTTTGACATATTTGGCAAATACAATCCAAACTTGAGATGTGGTAACCACTCATCAGAGTTAAATTTTATTGTTCCATCATCGTTCCTTAATAGTTTCAAATAATTTAAGGTTTGATAAAAAATGGGGTTTTTTTCTGTAGCACTGCAGTTTACGTACGCATGCCTTAACCCTTCTATTAAAACGTTTCAATGACTAATAGAATCTGTAAAAGAAATCCTTTTGCAATATGTAAATTAGTTGTCAAAACTGATTGTACCAAAACCGTTGTGCTCATTAAAATCAGCTACAAATGTCTCAGCCCAGAGAAATTTCTCTTGTAATTGCTTTTGTCTTAATTTGTATATACATGCTAACCTATGCATATATAGTATTCTAAGAAGTGATGTTTCTGTTTAAACCTTTATGCAAATTTGTTCAGAAAAAAAGCAACTAATGGTTCATCATCTGAATTATGAAAGAAGTGAAGTGAAAGAGTGCAATAATATATCGCTTTTAGCAGCCAGTATGGTTCAATTTTGTCAAAATAAGCTAAGAAACATTGATGATAAATTACTCACTTGCAAGTGAATAATTCGACCTCATTGAATCCGTTTTCTTGTGATCTTCAATATAACACCTTAGCTAGAGTTGGATACCGCATGCTTTGTGCGTGTTCAATTATTGAAATGAAAAGAATGTCAACATTGAAAGTGAAACAAATGTAAATCATTTGATTGACTGATTCAATCCACAAAACATCATTCTTATAAGGTAAAAACGATGATTAACATATATTTTTAATCTATAATATGAAATTAAACAGACCTAAAAAATCCAAATGCACGAGTCTGATATCTATTTATATCTATATTTATGTTTATATCGCTTATATGGCAACCGGAGGTGTTCGGAGGTCAACTCGATATTTAATTAGATGGCGTTTAGACTAAAATACACATGAAACAAAGCTACATATTGTCGAGCCCATGCCCGGTATATTGTTTATTTTAGACTTTTTATAATTTGGATAAATGTTTTACATTGTTATAATTCAAATATGAGAATTTGAGTCAAATCGGTGAACATGAATTTGACAGCTAGTGCCCCTTTAAGCAGTACGTATATGTAAGGAAATATTGACAACACGTTAAAAGAAAAGTGTTCTAGCCAAATACAAACATGACCTGAGACATATTGTTGTCTCAAACAGGAATCATGGATCTGCTCAAGATTTGTTATTTTTGTTTGACGATTCTATAATAAAGTACAGTTTGACATGTAACTGCTTTTCTTTCGAAAAGGTATCCATGCTTCAAATAGCAATTTGTTACAATTTTAAGTGATCATTCATAAAATATACAGATATCTAATAACCCATACCAAATTTATGAACGTGTGCTAGTAAATTTTATCTTGCCCATGTCACAGTACTGACCTGGTGCAGAATATAACCATAGACAAAAATCATCAAGAATTTGGTCCACCAAGGTTATGAAAGACAATGTATATTTTCATTGACTATCCGAATAAATTAAGTTTTCTCCCTTTATTAGTTGATGTTTCTAACATATGGCTCAAAGTATGAGAAACAGGGAAACAAATTTCAGATTTGTCATATTCTATTGAAAATGAAATCAAAATCATACAACTCTTGTTATAAAAGTGAAATAACAAAAAAACCGAACTGTAAGGAACTGTCAAAACGGAATGTCCTTGATCAGATGGCAAAACAAATCAAACGAACTACTGTCATATTCCTGATTTGGTACAGGCATTTCCTTGTGCAGAAAATGGTGGATTAAACCTGGTTTTATAGCTAGCCAAACCTCTCACTTCTATGAAAGTTGCATATAATTCCATTATATTGACAACAATGTGTTGGCAGATTTTTACAGATCATTGTGATGTGAGGCTGGTCCTAGATACTTCGTACACATGATATATGTAGTATAACACAATGAGAAGAAAAACTGAAAAGCTATAAATTGAAAATTGAAAAAAAAAAGAAAATGTATGATACAAATATGTCTATATGGTTTATATTATTCCTAATATAAACAATGCAATTTGCCCCGTTAAAATGATAAAACCGTATTTATAGACAATATACTGACTCAAAGGAGAAACATGAATATAAAAATTCAGAGCAGAGAAAACTTGTCAATAACCTTAAAGGGTGGGATTTTTTTAATATAAAGAAATACTGTCAAGAAGTAGGAACCGTCTTAGAAAAGAGTGAAAAACCTTTACTGCCAGTTATGCAGTACTTAATTGTCTTTTCTCAATCATTCTGTAATGAAATTCAATCAAAATGTTATGTATGAGGCTCGTTAGAGAAACTGATTTTCGACATTTAAACATACACAAATTTTCAGACACACCCACAAAAAAATACCAGTCTTTTTCTTATAAAAGTTTTAGGGGAAAGATTTTAGATTATTGAGGGCAAAGGGAATATTTTAAAGAAAATTTGTAACATAATTTTGTTGAAATAAATTTTTAGTTGCAGAAGGGTTATAAGAAAATAGACAATTTCTTTGCCTCAGATTTTAGCTCATTTCCCAATTTGAATATTTAATTTATACCAGCCTATGGCAAAAATAAATTTTTGGCCCCGAACACACTGAACATTAATATTTGATCCAAAAAATCTTCCAGGCTCGACCACATGCCCCCTTTTCCCCAAAAATCAAATGGTCCCTAGGAATCTATCTAATGTGTGTGTATGGAGAGATAGTGTATTCTTACCTGTTCCTATGTTGATGACCTCTCTTGTCTTTCACTAGTAGGCCTTTCAGACCTTCGGAGAGGCACCTCTGTCTTCTGTTGCCTTGCTGGAAGCTGGATGTTTTAGGTAGGAAAATTTTAAGTTTATTTACGTTTCCTCTCTAGTAAATGCCCAATAAAGGCAACAGTAGTATACCGCTGTTCAAAAGTCATAAATCGATTGAGAGAAAACAAATGCGGGTTACAAACTAAAACCGAAAGAAACACATCAACTATAAAAGGAAAACAACAGAAACACTGAAGTGCAACAAAAACAAACGCCAACATACATAGAAACGAACTATTTGATAACAACTGCTATATTCCTGACTTGGTACAGGACATTTTAAGAAAAAATGGTAGGTTGAACCTGGTTTTATGGCTAGCCAAACCTCCCGCTTATATGGCAATGTTAAAAAATATCGCTAAAATGACAAAACTACGTGACTGAAATACAGAACAAACTCACGCAAGAACACTCATCAAAGAAAAACGCACAAACAAATAATATAGTAGTCGACACAACATGCAAACCGCAGAACAACAAGTAACATCTTCCACCAACGACAGACACCACAGGACATCATAAACAGTAACACACTTACGGAACGAACATGCAATCTCGAATGTTATACAGTTATTTTCACAGTACCAGTCCAAACAATTTTGATGACAATGACAATAAAAAGTAAAATCACAAAAATACTGAGGAAAATTCTAAAAGGAAAGTCCCTAATCAAATAGCAAAATCAAAAACTCAAACACATCAAACGAATGGATAACAACAGTCAAATTCCTGACTTGGTACAGGCATTTTCTTATGTAGAAAATGGTGGATTGAACCTGGTTTTAAAGCTAGCTAAACCTCTCACTTATATGACAGTCGCATCAAAGGCCATTATATTGAAAACGATGTGTGAACAAAACAAACAAAAACAATAGGCAAAAATGTCACAAATAGGGGTAAATAGTCTAATTCGGTAATTCATTACAGATGAAAAAAAAGTTTCAAGAAGTATATAACAGCCAATAAAACTTCTATAACTCTTACTTTTCACAATTTGAGGCCCTTTCAAATGCAGATTTTGGTCAAAGTTGGCCTAAACGAAAGCAGCCATAGGATCTCGATGAATACTGTATGTCGAATGCATTAGATGACATTCTAACTGTTTTATTTTCTTATGTATATATAAAGATATGAAGATGTGGTGTGATAGCAAATGAGACAACTATCCACCAAAGTTAAAATGAAGAGGATGTAAACAATCATAGTCCATCGTACGGCATTCAACAATGAGAAACCCTATACCGTATAGTCGGCTATAAAAGGACCCGATATAAAAAAATGTGAAACAATTAAAATGAGAAAACTAACGGCCTAATTTATAACTAAACAATTAACGAAAAACAAATATGACAGACATACCTTTGTACTACAGGCTCCTAATTTTGGACTGGTACATAAATCATGCGGCGGGGTTATACATGTGAACCCGCAACCCTCACCCTAACCTGGGACAATGGTGTAACTTCACAACATGATAAAAAAAAAACTGCACAAATCAGTTGCAATTGGTTCGACTCAAAATTCAATACTAGGCACAAAAACATCTAACATAAAACAATACACATAAAGAACCGAAATAAGAGTACTTGTAGTTACTGATACTAGTTGTTTCGAAGCCAATTACAACTAAAAGATCAATCATGTTCTTCAAGACTAAAGTATCAACCAGTATATGTCCAATGGATTTAAAGCAAAGACGTCATAGCAACGGATGAACTTGCGCAATGGCAAAAAAATTAGTAAACAGTATCGAGAGGATGTACGATTTCATGAGTTTTCATAAGTGTGCATATTTAGTAATATTTATTTAGTTATGCTTTGATTTTTTCAAACACAAATTCAATGTTAGTACCGATAAAACAATATGTAAAGATTTTACTACTGTTAATTTGATAACCTTTCCTTTAAGAATATTCTAAGGATTAATTAGTTTACTCGGATCTTGTCTAAATTCACTGGCTATTTAAACAACATCTCCGTAAAAATTGAGATATGATATTTCGTTTTTTAAGAAGTATTCGACAGGTACAACCAAACTTCTTACCAAATCTGTTTTATCTATGAAAGAGTTTGGTAAGGTCTATTCTCATCTTGTGTTTTAACACCACTGTCTTAGTTTAAACAGATGATTATTGACTTGCAAACATGTAAAACCAACCGCATTATGTTTGGTAGAGTGGAATTTAGTATATTTTTGGTAATTGTAAATGTGTATATATAAATTGATTAAATTTATTGGAATAAAATGATTTTCGTACTATTGATATTATTAGTTACAAATAGAATGGTATTTAATTTGTTCAGAATACTGTTATACTGACCAGTTTACTTGTTTGTCTTTGTTACCTCGATTTTTATATTTAGAATCTTAATTAAGGCTATATTTCTATATGGATAGTGATTTTGGTCACATGTTCTTTATGGAGGGAAATTTCTATTGTTCTGGACACTCTTATTTCAACTGTCTTACTGACCAGTTATATTTCATAATTCTGGAGTTTGTAAATTGGCTTGATTATAATATATTGCTGAATCTTTGGGAATCTTAATTACTACTTTACAGGTCAGTTTTATATACTTTTCTCACACTATTATAATAGTCCTAGAGTTTTTAACAGAGTATGCAAGATTTGGTTAGATTGATTGGATTGAATGGAGAAATGAATCTGTAGTGTGAATCTGACCTTTATGAATGATAAATACAATTAATTAACCATAACATGCTTTAAATCATTAAAGATTGATAAATGATTAAAATATTAAATAATCATAAATAATAGATTATAATTGAGCACTGGAGTGAAATGATATTAAATAGAAAGAAAGAGTTTTCTTGTGTATATCTATAAGTAAGAAGTAAATAAATAGTTTGATATTCATTTTAAACCTTTATTATGTTTTAGTATCTAAGGGATCAGATTTTCTTATTTTTGGTATGTGTTCATATTATAAAGTCATATTGTAGATATGGAACACATTAGTTATAAATTCATATTTATCTTCAGGTTATTATTTGATGTAGACAAACACATATGATGTTAGTCTTGTGACCTTCAAATTAGCACTTGAGGTAAGGAAAGAGTTGTATTATGTAGTTTTATAATTAAGTTAATAATTTGCTTATTTTTTTTGCTTAGTTGCTGCATGTAGATGTTTTAATGCTTTGCTGTTTTGCTTCATTTATTTATATTTATGAATTCATGTAGAGTATATTTTTTACATGGTAACAGAATATTCATCACAGTAAAGTTTATGAAATACATAAACCAATACATGTAAGACACAAGTTTAAGTTGAGTCTTTGAGACAGAAAATATAGATGTAAAAGAGAATGACAATATTATTTTACTTAAAATGTTAAACAGTGCAATGAACTTGTTCATAAACATGTCAGAGTTATCTTTCTTTGCACTAGTAATTATAGTATCTTATAATTGTGTTTTGTAGGATCTTTATATGAGACTACTGTTATTTTGTCGAAGTCTTAAGACCTTTAATAAAGAATCCTTACAATATTTACAACCGAGTGCTGTTATAATGATGCCTATTTCCACCCGGTTTCATATGTACCGATGACCCCAAAGGATGAATGGAGAATACAGATATGGTCACTTTGGTCTTCTTCCGACCGGCAGGGAAACCCTCGCCAGTTGTTAGCCCGTTTAGCTGTGCGAGATGTACAAGTACGCAGCATCGTCTAGTCAGAATGGGAATGTTATATCTTATGCCTCGTGTAGAGAGAGTGCCACGCTCTCTGTACTTTAAGAACCCTAAAAACAACTCTATGAGAGGTCCGAAGTGGCCTGTTGCAAGGCAAAATGTGTGTCTCTATCCAAAATACCCTCATTTTATCCAGTGGCAGTCCAAACTTCCCCGACGTAATTCTGGACAACCACCATTACAGAACATACCTATTGTATGCATTGTTAAATTGTGCTCATCCTGAACAATCATGGAATATTTGCATGTTGACAACGTTAAACAACCAACAATTAACCATTACGTACCGGTGTCATTGACAAAGGGGCTCCAGAAAATTTTCATCAATACGAACTTTGAATTTTTTATTGATAATTATAAACACACGAAAGCATCAACAAACCAAATGTCTACGATTAGGTAAATGATTGATGTTTTATCCAACCGCATTATGTACCGATGACCCCAAGGGTAACTGGGGAACATAAATATCGGTAGTAAGACTCTCGCTGAAGTGGCGCGTCAGTTTGGTTGTGTTGAGTGTCTTAATTAGCGGCCACGCCGATAAGATTTTGGACGTTCACTCCGATGCCTCGTGTATAGAGTGCCATGCCGTCTGCACGTTATGAACCATTGCAACAACTCTTTGAGGGCCCTTAGGTGGCATTTTGCAAGCTTAATTTTATTTTCCAATGCCAGTCTTAATCCTCCCCAACCACCACCACCATCTCATCCCGATCAACCCTTATCGTAGGACCTACATATTTTATTTATTGTTAATTAATAATGTACATGCATGCAATATTTGCCATATGACGCTAGGAAAACAACAATTAATCATAGTGCACGTGCATCAGTCAATCCCTTTAGTCATTTCTGTCCTATTTTGTAAGTTAAAAATATATGCTGGAACTTGAGCTTCCTATTTAAATGCTAACATACTTATCTTGCTGACAATTTTTAAAATGGCAAATGTTTGGAAAGTCAAACTTTTGTATTTCTAAATGCTTGTAGTTGCTAACTTTGGTAACACTGAATTTGTGTTTCACCACAAATACAACCACACTTTATTTTCGAATGAAAGTTCACTCGGATTTAGCAAGTTCGGCTGACAAAAATCAAGAAATACTGAATTTGTCTGGGTTCTTGATATCCATTGCGGTAGTATAAATACGATCTTTTGTTTCATCATTTTTTAAATAGCTCACGTATTTTTTTTTCTATACGTTCCTATAAGGTGTGGGATTTGCTCATTATTAAATGTTTTTTGGTAAACATTTAGAAAAATGCTTTCAAATTGGCAGTCGGACGCGTATATCTGTCGAGCAATTGTATTTTCCTACCGATTTGCACTTTCAAATAGATAATAAAACATCTTACGTGTACAAAATACCTCCAAGAGTATTTCAACAATACAACGGATAGTATATGTTGCTTTATGTATGCTATGGTGGTAAATTATTTTTTAAACATGTATATAGGTTAAAAACACATGAAAGCATACTTTAATACGTACAAAGTTCATTTAACAAATACAATATTGTCGCAACGAATCGTACAGTATAAAACAGTGTAACGATAACGAACATGAAAACAAATACACGTTTGAACATGTATTTCTTTGTTTCCAGATAACACATAAACCTACGATCTTAATTAGTTTGTTAATTTTAAATATAGTTTGGAAAAAAATGTTTTAAAAAATATGAGGCACGAGAAACTTGAAATTTTGATCATTTAAAAATAGCAAGCATGCTTTTATCAGTGGCATGGTCGTGCGTTTCTTAATATTTCCCTTTAAGAACATCACATATTTGAAATACCTTGCAGTAAGTTATGAATAGTACGGCAAAGAATATATTCGAGCAAAATATCCGACGAATAAATATTGGACTTTCTTTAAAAGTGTAAATATTCCTCTGTCTGAACTCAGTGGTACACGGTGTGTTCGTTTCGAACGCGTCAACGTCCGGATTCATTTTTATCGAGGTTATACGGGTTGATAATAGTTCGTATTTCCTGCCACTGTTTCGTTAGTAGTGCGTAATTTGCATTGAAGCAATTTTTTAAAGATGAATACAATGTATTTTTTTTTATAAATTTGATAGTTTATTATCTAGTCTATAAAACCGTTGTGGTTAATAGTTCTTTTTTGTTGGATCTTTTTTTACTTCATTTTTTAGGGGGAAGGAGGGAGGGGTTGTATAGAGAGTATAAATAAAAACATGATAAATCAATTGAAAAAGTAAGTCAAATAAACATTGAATATGATGTTTAATTCTGATAAATAGAAAAAAGTAAGCATCAGTAACGGGAATGAAATGATGCATTGTAAACAAAAGACACTATTTAAAATATAGAAAAGATAAGCAATTATTATCTACAAATTTGCATCAGCATGGAAAAGGATTCACCATATTGAACTTACGACACGCGAATTCACACAATCAAAAAAGTAATAAAACCATATCACATGTTCAATTGGAAAACAATTAATCGAACAATTTCACAATTTGAAGTAATTTTATGAGATTGGACATTGATACGTATCTATATACGCTGCGATGTTTCAACTGGCTACCTGACAGATTAGTTTTTGAATATTGAATGACACTTTCATTTTTCTTACAGCTTATAGACATTTTATACAATTGCTAATTGTCTCTTCAGCTACGTTGTTTCAATAAGATTCAATTAGTAACAAAGAAAAGAATGTATATCATTTGACCAAATCTGTCTTTCAAGCTGAGAAACGGAGAGGAAAGGGATTATGAAACTATCACATCTAACTAGGCTGCTGTTTTTTTCAAAGTTTGTGATAATCTCAAAAGACGAAAGCTTAAAACGTTTCATATGATGCAATAGAACGATAAAACGTGAGGTTTTCATTTCTGTTTTAATGTATGTATAGCAAACATTAATATCTAATCTAGCTATTTTATACCAAAAAAATATGTTTAAACTCCTCTCGAAATGTGATAGAAAAAAAAGATCTCCAATGAACCCCGATTCTGAATAAATCAATGCATCGAACAATTTATATGCTACTTTTTAATACTGAAATGGATAACAATACATTATATTAATGTCTTGAATATTTTAACACACACACATTTTGATTCAAAATTATAAATCGTATAATATTTTTTATAGGCAGTGTCTATTGTGACGGCTCTAGGTAAGCGGAAGTCAAATTTTACAATAAAAATGATTTAATTTACAGATATGCAATTCAAAGAACTGATTCTTACTTCAAAATCTAATTTAATTGAAATATTTTTGATTAATTTTGTTAGATTTTATCATGTGTTATCAAATTTATATGCAATGCGATTTTTAACTTCTATTTTTTTTACAATATACTGTTAAAAATTCTGAGATTTTTATTTTTATGTAGACATGTAGCATTAGACAGTGACTGATTTTAGAAGTTATTTAGACATGAACTACATGTTTTTATACGATTTCATTGATACAAATCGATGCTCAATAATTTTATTTTTATTTCTTTTTTTACAATTTCCTTATTTCAAGCCAATCGTGCAAGACCCTCATGGGTAGTCAGGTCTTTAAAAAAAAAACTCGTCGTTATTTTCACTTTAACTAATAAATGATTTTAACGATTATATCTAGGACTATTATAATACAATGTACTGGTTTAACAGTCCCAGATTATATGTATATCAAATACTGTTACTGTTATCTTATAATATTTAACTATATGAGTAATTTATGTTGACAATATGAAAATAAGAATTGCCTATGAGATAATTCTCCACCAGAGATCAAATGACATAGAAGTTAACAACTATAGGTCACCATATAGTCTTCAAAAATGAGAAAAAACCATACCGCATAATTGATATAATTCAGCTTGTTGATATTAAATTAAATTCTAATATGCTGTTTTCTTTTTGTGATTCATGTTTACTGTCGAATAATGATATTAGACTTTCATTTTCACGGTATTAAACATTAAAACATAGCTTGTGTACTACCCTCAAAAAATTGTCGCAATGAAGATTTTATGAAATTACTTGATTTTTACCCGTTTTATCTTTGCATCATTCCATGTATTTGGTAAATAGCATAGCCTAATGTAAACAGTGCATAAACACACCCCAATCCCATAAACTGTCTTGAATGAAAGTTGTCTACCTAAAATTATTGACTGATAGGTAATAAAAATTGTTTTATGATCATAACTGAAATATTGATAAATCAAAAGTCCATTACTGACGACTAATGAAAAAACGGAGGTCAAAATTCCTTGACACTTCAATACCTTTATTTTTTTTACTAAACTCAATGTTAAGGTTGTGCAGTCTTTAAAGCAGTAGGACAAACAAGGAAAAATCAACCGAAATTGATCGTGATTGAAAATTTCTCTTCCTGTAATCTGATATTAAATTTCATGTATTTTTCTATTAAAGTAATATATTACAGTCAGTTTAAATTGAGCTGTGAAGTCGAATTATGCTCAGATAGTTTTTTTTAAACTACAAAATGACCAAGGATTATTAATAAAGAAAAACAAAAAACTTCCTATAAACCACCAATTCACTCTCTCCAGTTTAGAACGTATGTAAAAGTAGCCCTACTCTGACACAAAATAGCGCTTTTTAGGTCATTGTTTGCTTAAACTAACCAACAAATTTGCAGAAATGAAACTTTTGATCAAAGAGGAATATATTAAGACCATTTTGAGCCAAAATTAACTTGTCTATTAGTTTGCATTAACAATTAAGGATTATTACGCATTACTTTTCAATGTACATCAGAATACATCCACGCTCAGGACGTTGGATGTGCCAATCTTCTATGACCATTATATGAATTTTTAGTGGACATCAGAATTAATCCACGCTCAGGACGTTGGATGTGCCAATCTTCTATGACCATTATATGACTTTTTAGTGGACATCAGAATCAATCCACGCTCAGGACGTTGGATGGGCCAATCTTCTATGACCATTATATGATTTTTTAGTGGACATCAGAATAAATACACGCTCAGGACGTTGGATGTGCCAATCTTCTATGAACATTATATGACTTTTCAATGTTCATCAGAATAAATACACGCTCAGGACGTTGGATGTGCCAATCTTCTTTGGCCATTATATGACTTTTTAGTGGACATCAGAATTAATCCACGCTCAGGACGTTGGATGTGCCAATCTTCTTTGACCATTATATGACTTATTAGTGGACATCAGATTTAATCCACGCTCAGGACGTTGGATGTGCCAATCTTCTATGACCATTATATGACTTTTTAGTGGACATCAGAATTAATTCACACTCAGGACGTTGGATGTGCCAATCTTCTATGACCATTATGTGACTTTTCAGTGGACATTAGAATTAATCCACGCTCAGGACGTTGGATGTGCCAATCTTCTATGACCATTATGTGACTTTTCAGTGGACATTAGAATTAATCCACGCTCAGGACGTTGGATGTGCCAATCTTCTATGACCATTATATGACTTTTCAATGTACATCAGAATAAATCCACGCTCAGGACGTTGGATGTGCCAATCTTCTATGACCATTAAATGACTTTTACGTGGACATCAGAATTAAACCACGCTCAGGACGTTGGATGTGCCAATCTTCTATGACCATTATATGACTTTTCAATGTACATCAGAATAAATCCACGCTCAGGACGATGGATGTGCCAATCTTCTATGACCATTATATGACTTTTTAGTGGACATCAGAATTAATCCACGCTCAGGACGTTGGATGTGCTAATCTTCTATGACCATTATATGACTTTTTAGTGGACATAAGAATTAATCCACGCTCTGGACGTTAGATGTGCCAATCTTCTATGACCATTATATGACTTTCCAATGTTCATCAGAATAAATACACGCTCAGGACGTTGGATGTGCCAATCTTCTATGGCCATTATATGACGTTTTAGTGGACATCAGAATTAATCCACGCTTAGGACGTTGGATGTGCCACTCTTCTTTGACCATTATATGACTTATTAGTGGACATCAGAATTAATCCATGCTCAGGACGTTGGATGTGCCAATCTTCTATGACCATTATATGACTTTTCAGTGGACATTAGAATTAATCCACGCTCAGTACGTTGGATGTGCCAATCTTCTATGACCATTATATGACTTTTCAATGTACATCAGAATAAATCCACGCTCAGGACGTTGGATGTGCCAATCTTCTATGACCATTATATGACATGAATTTTTAGTGGACATCAGAATTTATCCACGCTCAGGACATTCGATGTGAATAATTAAGTCTTCTATGAATAATTATATGACTTTTTTTAAGACATCAGAAAAAATCCACGCTCAGGACGTTGGATATACATAACTTCTATGAGCATAATATGACTTTTCAGTCGATAAAAAGAAAAAAATCATGCTCAGGACATTGGATGTGTATACCTGCTATGACCATAGTATAACTTACCAGTCGATAGCAGAATCTTTTTGTACATTAATCAGGCCGTTAGTTTTCTCGTTGAATTGATTTACGTTTCGATTTCAGGGCCTTTTATAGCTGACTATGCGATATGGGCTTTTCTCATTGTTTAAGGCTGTACGGTGACCTAAAGCTGTTAATTTCTATGTCATTTGGTCTCTTGTAGAGAGTTGTCTCGTTGGCAATCATACCACATCTTCTTTTTTATATTCACAGTATATGACTTTATAATCAATTTTTAAAGGACATCAGAATAAATCCACGCTCAGGACGTTGGATGTGCGCACCTTTTATGGCCATAACAAGACATTTCAGTGTATACCGGAAAAATCAAAACTCAGGATGTTGAATATGCATCCCTGCTATGAACATTCTATTACTTAAAATTATAACAAAAGAAAACAGTAGACCTCTCAATAAATCCACGCTCAGGACGTTCGGATAGCATACATCTTGTGAACATTTATGGACTGTTTAGTGAAAATCAAAATAAATCCATGCTGAAGACGTTGGGTGCATACCTTCTATAAGCGGAATTGACCTTTCAGTCGAAATTAAAAAAAACAAATAAAGCTCAGGAATGTTTCTAATACTTGTAGAAAAAAGTCTTAATTTTGACTACCCTGTATCATTAAATGATTGAATTTTTTGGCATAAAAAAATAGATCATCGCGCAGGTAGTTGTTTGTACATTGTTTATGGTATATGAGGACATACTATAAAATTGTTTAGATATTTTGGCCAAAGGACGTTTTCAAAATTTACATTTAAAAATTATATTGGAATTTATAATTTTTTTAGAAGAAGAAGATTTACAAAAGCTAGCTTGCATATTTATGCTGAAATCGCTGTCAAGTGTAAATACAGTATATATATGTTTTCTTTCTTTGTAATCTTAAATATTACATAACATCTTTTTCTATTGCATTTTGGTTGCTGTCTTATGGAAACTTTATTTAGAGAGTTATTTAAAAAATGTTATAAAACCTCATGTTACTTCAAACATGTTAAAATCTCTTGTTATAAGCAGTCAACCTAAAACTTATCTAAAGCGAGATAACTATGACACATCTCAAATATATAATAAAGACACAGTTATCTCTCCTTAGCGTCCTCTCCGTGGGCTTACGTGCTCAGCGATGACGTCCCCAGCGATGATTAGCTGTTGACCCCTTATCGATCATTATGCTGTTAACCACTGTTGAAATATATATTTAATAATATTGCATTCTGGGTAATATTTGTAATTACAGATTTTATTGGCTGTTGATATTTAACGAGTGCGGCCCAACTCGGCCCGGAGAGAACTCGGACCGACTAATAAGTCAACTCGGACCGTCTATAATGACAACTCAGACAAATCATTAAAAGAGGATTTAAACTATATAAATGATTATAAATCATTAAAAGTTAAATTTAACATCTTTTTGTACTTGACAATATCATTTGCATGTTTCTGAATTTGCAAAATATAATAGAAAAATATTGTATAATGTGAATTCAAGTTTTTAATTATCTTTACAAATATATCAGTCCTTAGGGATGCTGTTTACCACATATAGTAAGCATGCAACCAAAGACATGACAGTCAGTCACCTCCTGAAGAAGTGTGCCCGTATTTAAGGACCGTCAGTTTGAATACATTTTTTCAGTGTTCTGAGATTAAGTTTACATAGTAAAAACTTTAGTTCTTGGCTATATAAATGATTAATTCATAGCTTATGAGATGATTCGTACTGTTTCACTTTATAGTGCTTTTGAAATATGAACTTCATGAGATCACGTTTCTATATTATACATGTCTTATGTTTCACTCACGTGTTATACTCAGTGCTCAAAGCATATGCATCTTATGTGAATGACATACTAGTTACTTATGTTTACTTGATTTGAAATTATTTTTTTGATTTAGTGTACGTCTTAGGTTTACTTAGTGCTTAAATTATGTCTTTCTTTTTTAAATGACATACTTGCTACTTGACTTGAAATTATTTAATTTTATTCTTTGATGAAATAAAGATATGTATGTATTATATATTATAGTTATAGTTTTATTTTAAAATTGAAGCCAGTATGTTTGAACTAATAACATCTATACTACTAAAATAACGAGGTCCAATTTGTTAGCCGGCATGACGTAAAAACGACGAACCAAAGTATTCAACTTTATATATAACTAATATAGGACAATGATGTCGTTTAAAAAAATACACCATTCCATGCCCTTTTGTTTACCACATAATTAATATTACCAATAATTAACAAGTTCCGGGTCGAATCCGATACCGATGACAATAGTATATGTCACATGTAGCTTCTTATCTGTTACCTTCTGTAATTCCTTCCTCTATCATGGTAACATGGAATTCTTCCAGTAGTTGTTTTGTATCTATGTTACACTATAGTACACTATTTAACAAGTCTGTTTTCTTCCACCTCATTAACAAGTTAAAAAAAAATTTAGTTTATAGTAAGTTTATTGAAGTAAGAAAACCAGAATGGGTTCAAACAGAAAGATTATGAAAGCAGATAAAACTGTGCATCTTACAATCAGCATGACTTTATTAGATGACAATACGAATACTTAAAATCCAGGCAAAAAATAAGGCATAGGTACTTTGATTCAGTCACGGATCCGTGACATGTCGCTTGTGTGTTCTAGTATTTCTTTAAAATAATCGATGATATAATATATATCAAACAAACAAACAAACAAAAGAAACTACCAAAACATTATAACGTTATTTACTCATACAGCTTTCAAAGAACAAAATACAATATCTTTATGCCCCCACCGTAGCAGATAGGGCATTAAGTGCTACCCTTATCCGTCCCGTCCGTACGTACCCAAAATTGGTTTCCGTTCTCAAACTTTAGTTTGCCTAAACCAAATGTTATAATACTTATACACAATGCTTATTACCACAAAACACAGATCAAGTTCGAAATTGTGTGTTGTCACTTTTACCGTTCATGAGTTAATGCCCTTTATAAAAGGAAAAAGATGAAATTTTCGTTTCCGTTCTCTAACTTTAGTTTGCCTCAACCAAATGTTATGAAACTTAGACACAATGCTTATTACCACAAAACGGTCTCAAATGTATGTGGAAGTTGACTCATGCATATTTACAAGCGGGGGTATCTTTGGCCTATAGACAGATTCTCCATTTATTTTTATTATGTTTTGCAAATTCAGAAACATGCAAATGATATTGTCATGTAAAACATAACATTTAATGATGTATGATCATTTATATAGTCTATTCAATTCCTCTTTCAATACTTTGTTTGAGTTGTCATTATAGACAGTCCGAGATGACTTTATAGACGGTCCGAGTTGACTTATTAGTCGATCGAGTTGTGCCGCACTCGTTAAATTGCAACAGCCAATGAAATCCGTAATTACAAATATTACCTAGAATGCAATATTATTGAATATATATTTTTTACCACATCTATATATAGAATATTGCACATAATTTTTTTATTTTTTGAATATATATATAAAAATATTGCATGTATATTTGAAAGTTTTGAACATAATTTTGTATTTTTTTGAATATAATTATATAGAAAAATATTGCATATATATTTTAAGTATTGAACATAAATAGAAAAATATTGCATATATATTTGTAAGTTTTGAACATATTTCTTTTTTTTGAATCAATATTTTGTTTAATATTGAAACGTTTGACGTGCCATAAGAAACTACGACGGTAAATTCATCTCACTCTCTACAGAAGAAAACAAAATTCAGCAAATTACCGATACATTTCAAGAAATAGTAGAACTTTTGAAACCATATCCTGCCTGTAAAATTACTTTCTTAGAAATTCCTCCATATTCAATAGTTGATTTCAACGCATATAAAACGCACGATAACCCGTCAACCTTCAAACACCAAGTGAAACAACTATTAAAAAAAGCAGAAGAGCTAAACAGCAGCAATCGTTACATAGCTCCCTGACGCAGCATCCGCACCCCAATTCAACCAGCAGAGCCTTCCAACGGTGGGAATATCCACGACGCGTTGGCTCTACTGGCCTCTTGCCACCAATATACCAACTAATTCCATAACTTGAAAACTTGGGTCTAATCTGCCTGCTTTACATAATCAACTTATTATACTCGCCTTTAGCATATAATCTTCGCCTAATCAACATATACTCGCCTAGATATATACAACATCTGCTTAACCGACTCATACTTGCTTGTATCATATTACCATTGCTCCAACCATTACCAACTCAATACATTTATCTTCATCATATAATCATTGCTTAATCAACTACCATCGCCACACTTTTTGATCGACTGATTAACCAACTAATTTATCAAATTGGACAACAGTTACTGCCCTTGCACTACAGAACCTTCCAACGTTGGGAATATCCACGACGTGTTGGTTCGCTTGGACTACAAAAGAAACATTCTCTTGCACACCACCTTCACCTCTGTAGTTGGATCATACTGACTGTCCAATATGGCTGCATCAAATGTCCCATCAAGACAAATCACTCGTATGAACTCTGGCAACAACCTACAAATCACAAATCCGATATACAAAGTCTATATACTAGACAAAAATAAAGCCATTCACAGGAAAAATGATGCCTGCTCAAAATTGCACATTGAATCCACTATGAAGCCTGGCAACAATTTGGTATTAGAATTCAGCACGGCAGCATATGAGTTTGCCAGACTTAGTCTAAGTAAAATAATAGACAATTCCACACAATATTTTGGCTTAATTAGACACAGTGAGGAAAACAACATACCACCCGATCTAGGCATAAACAAAAACCGGCAAAATCAGCAAATCTAAAACAACCTTTTAAAGAGAATGCTGAAGAACATCTAAGATTAACAACAATTAATATGGAAGGAAAGGGAAATGCATTATTTATAAACTCATTAGAATCATCATCTAACATTATTTGTATCCAAGAACACTGGCTATATGAATTTCAAAAACAAACTTTATGTAATGTTATACCTAATATGGACATGTTCATAAGATGCAGCGATATAAAAAATACATCTCAAATTTTATTCGGCCAAGAGGGAAAGGTGGTGTTGCAATAGCTTTGAAAAGATTCTTAACTCCATCCATCAATGAAATTCCATCTGGAAACAACAGGATAATTGCAATTGAGCTGAAATCACCGATGAAGATTTGCATCATCTGTGTATATATGCCTACAAATAACTCTGGGGATTCATATCTAGAATACACAGAATGTCTTGATATTATTAGCTCACTTCTATCAATGTACTCAGTATCTCATAGAATCGTTATAGTTATAGACTGCAATGGCACTTTAAAGCCACCCAGAAACTATAACAAAAACGATTTACTTCTGCAAGCCTTCGTACAGGAAATGAATCTTCAATATCATCTAACTGAGGAATTAACCTTTTTTCATCACTCTGGAATGTCAGCCTCTCAAATTGACTATATTTTGCACAATGCCACAATTACCTTTCTTTCGGACTATAAGATACATGACCAATGTCACTCCAATACTTCAAGTCATGTTCCTGTGAGCGCAAAGATGAATGTTAAATCAAAACCAATGAATAAAGCAATCAAATCCGGCTATGTCAGTCAATTAAAACTCCAGTGAAAAGATCTAGATAGTGAGACATATTATAACCATATCAGTAATGAACTCTCTCGGCACAATATTGAAAGTCATTCAATAGAAGAAAGCATTCACTTCTTCTGCAACTGTCTTTAAAAAGCTGCTACAGTTGCTGTTCCATCAAAGATTATCAAATTAAAAGGTCCACAATTCAAGGCATCTCCAACCACTCTTACGCTGCTCAAAATAAGTAAAGAAAAATATCAACTCTGGAAATCTCATGGCAAGAAAAATGATCATCTCAAAACAGACAAAGTACTGGCTCAACGAAATCTTCGCAAACAACTCCGAAAGGAGCAGTATTTGGATAGAGCTCAATTCTATGATGAATTAGTGGATAATCCAAGCAATGATATGTTTCATAAGCTCATTCGACGAAACAGAGGCTCCAAAAATAAAGATTCAATCTGTATAATGGAAAATGGAGAGCACCACTACTCTGCAACTGACGAAACAAACAGCTTCTCTAGATACTTCGAGAATCTGGCTGTTCCCAAAGACAATGGATATGATCCTGAATTCTTAGATCTCTGCAATATCCGTCATAACTTCTTCGATGAACTTTGCAAACAAAGCAGCAACGGACCACAATTTAGTTTTCAAAATATCTGTGATGCAATCCAACAGTTACATTCTGGCAAGGTGACAGATGAATAAGGTCTTGCTGCTGAACATTTTTAAAAATTCTCTTACAACGGTAACTCAATTTCTTACAAACTGTTTTAATAACATATTCAACAATCATCATTTACCTGATACATTTAAATCTGGTATCGTAACACCTGTACTCAAAAAAGGGAAAAATCCAATGCTAATGGACAACTACAGAGAAAAAACTCTTCGAATGTACCATTCTTCCTCGTCTAACAGTGAACTTTAATCAGTCAACACTTCAATTCGAGTGAACAAAAGGCTTGTCGATGCTTATGGTCAGTCTCAATATCACTGAAGCTAGAGCAGAAGCAAAACAATGGAGCCTTTATTTCTAATTACTGTGGACAGTCAGAAGGCCTTCGACGTGGTAGATCACACATCATATTACTAGATGCTTTACATGACCATACTCAGAATCATCCTCTTTGGTCAATAGTGAAAAATCTTAACTCAGGGCTAGTTGCAAGAGTCAAATGGAAGAGAAACATCAGTGATAGCTTCAATATTCATTAGGGAGTACGACAAGGAGGCATTCTTTCACCTTTTCTGTATAAAGTCTATGTGAACAATCTGCTTGAGGATCTTAAATTGCACAGCCTTGGTCTTAAAATCGGAACAAATTATGTTGGCTGCCGAACTTGTGAGGACGACATAGCCTTCTTAAGCAACTGCAAGAATTACAATGCATGATCTCTGTTGCAACTCATCATGCCAGACAGTCTAGAGTTTCGATAAATCCTACCAAAACCAAAGCTGTCATCCTCAAAAAACCGAAAAACATAAACAGGTCCGACTTAAATTGGACACTAGGCAATACCCCTGTTTATCAATCAGAAGACACAACACATCTTGGCTTGATAAGAGCAGAATTAAAAGAAAATAATCTTAATATTGATGCTCGCATCAGCATTGCGAGAAGAACTCTATACTCTCTGATGAATACTGTCTACATGGTACAAATGGACCAAACCCGCAGACATTATACAAGATACACCAGAGCTATGTTATTCCTCGTCTGTTATATGGAATGGAAATACTCCCTCTTAACCAGAGCCATCTTGATATTATGACCCGCTTCCACAAGAAAACATTGCATAATATTCAGTCTTTGCCTACACGAATAGCCACTGGATCGGTATTTATGCTGTTGGGTGCTCTAACAATTGAGGCAGAAATACATAAAAGGCAACTTTCATTTCTGTACAGTGTTATTTCTTGCAACAATTCGACAATTCAAGGCTTAGTAGACAGACAAATCATCATGAATATTGATAACCATCTCAACTTCTTCTGTAACGTCACAGGTGTGCTAGCTTTACACGATATGCCAAGTATCACTACACTTAGTCAAAATTTACCGTCAATATTAAAATGGAAAGCAACAGTAAAATTACCAATTCAGGACTCCTGGACTAAAATCTTCATTAAAGAAATAGAAACAAAATCTTCGTTAACACATTTGGACAAAACCTTATTAAGAATTGGATCTACACATCCTGTCTGGACCAGCCTAACTTCAACCGTCTCGGATGTTAAAAAGGGAGCGCTAGTTCGGCTACTAACTGGGACTTTTTAACTAGAATCTCACAGATCAAAATTTAGTGGTGGCAGAGAGTCAGTCTTATGTAAATGCTGTGGAACGTCGGATGAAGATCTAACCAATTTCCTGTTGTTGTGTCCGGCCTTACACCAGCAGAGAAAAGAAACATTCAGTAAACTTAAGTCTTAGGTAATAACAGTAATTGGCTCGGGATATTGGTCTTAAGAGATTAAGGGACATTTGGATGTGATAAGACTTATTATCAACAGCTCTTTTCTGCTGCCATTGCTTAGAAATAGGACCGAACTGGACAAAATACAAAGATTAGCTACGGACATGTGCTATAGACTCCATACCCAGCGTGTATGGAAATTACAAGGAAAATAATAACTGTCTCGCTAAATATATAAATCGTACAATCCGTGTAATAAAGAAAGATATGAGATTAACGTTAGTAGTTGTCGTTTGTTGATGTGGTTCATAAGTGTTTCTCGTTTCTCGTTTTTTGTATAGATTAGACCGTTGATTTTCCCGTTTGAATGGTTCTACACTAGTAATTTTTGGGGCCCTTGATAGCTTGCTGTTTGGTGTGAGCCAAGGCTCCGTGTTGAAGACCGTACTTTGACCTATAGTGGTTTACTTTTATAAATTTTGACTTGGATGGAGAGTTGTCTCATTGGCACTAATACCACATCTTATATCTATATATTATGTACATATGTGTAAAGGTAGAGGCAGGGGTGTCCTGCTTTCCATTGTATAAAGCACCCTATATTTTTAGATTTTAGTAGTGTACAGTTAATATTAAAATACATATTGATAAGGCCCAGATATTTTTACCTTCTAATTGTGTACAAAGTTATTTTATAAGTCCTTAAATATTTGTAGATTTTATCCGTGTACAATGAATCTATTTTTTTTAGTTATTTGTGGAAAACTTTTAGTGCGTAATATTTAAGTTATAATTAACTCCCCACTTGGATAATATCCATTGAGGAGGTGTTCCTTAATTGGAAGGAAATACATAAAGAAGAAGAAGAAGAATGGTGTGAAATAAGCCATAAATAAGTTGATTAAATCCAATATAGTTTGTGATTACAGTAATTAGCATGATATATCGTTTGTTTTATTAATATTTTCATAACAGTTAATAATTATTTCCGCTGACTACTTGAGTTATGCCCGAGCCTTATACAGGATATCTTGGTAGTTTAAAATATTTTCATAAAAATAAATAAACATTTTCGCAGATTACTTGAGGTATGCCCGCAGGAGCGGATCCAGGATTTTAGGTTAGGGGGGGGGGGGGGGGGGGGGGGGCGCAAACTTAAATTTTTTTTTAGGTAAAATTATCGAAATATTCTTTATATATTAAGCAGAAGACAACCCATGCTTTGCAAATTTCAGGGAGTCGCACGCACGCCACGCCCCCACCTGAATCCGCCCCTGCCCCGAGCCTTGGGCAGGATATTTTGGTAATTTTGAATATTTTCATAACAGTAAATAATTATTTCCGCGGACTACTTGAGGTATACCCGAGCCTCGTGCAGGATATCTTGGTAGTTTTAAATATTTTCATAACTGTAAATAATTATTTCCGTGGACTACTTGAGGTATGCCCGAGCTTTGTACTGGATATCTTGGTAGTTTTAAATATTTTCATAACAGTAAATAATTGTTTCCGCGGACTACTTGAGGTATGCCCGAGCCTTGTGTTTATCGTTTGTTAATATGTTTGATATTCGTTTACACGCATTACCTTTCAGCTATTCTTATAGGCAAGATAATTTATATCCAATAATTTTGCTTTCTTATGCTTTCAAACATGGACGTAGTTTTTTTTATTGTGATCTTTACATTTAAAGTTTACTTTTTTAAATTTGTTTACAAGTACATTTTTAATGATTTATTTGCATGTTTAATCCTACTTATTTTTTTTTTATTTCAGGTTGGGGTACATTGGTAGCTAGGTCTTCGTCCTGTACCCTGGGATGACTATAAATGTCATGCAGAATGCTAGCAAAACAGTCTGAATTATTCTACAGAATCAGTATTAGATTATACACAAATTTGAGATTTCAATTAAACACTACTTTGACACGTCTTTCGGATATGCTCTGTATCTTCCTCCTTTATTAGGAGCAAATGTTGTCTCCCAAGACATTATTTCATGATTATATATCATAATATTTTCAAAATTCGTCCACATCTATGAAAAAATGTAGCCACCAGTTTCTATAATTTTTACAACGAATTAACGTTGTGTCCACTTGTGCCCGCCTGTATTCCCCTGTTTCTTTAATTTGTATATAGGAATTGCAGTGTCCAGCTGTACTAGGTCGTCTGTAGCCACCAGTTTCTATATTTTTGATACAGATATAAAGTTGTGGTCACTTGTGTCTGCCTGTATCCCTTATTTCTTTAATTCTTACTAGAACACACTCGCGAAATCGCGGGTATTTAGAGCTTGGTTGAAAGTATGTAAACTGTTGTAGGATGAATTTTTGTAAAATATTTTATGCCTGTAGAATTTCAGAAAAGGTATCAAACTGAGTATTAGGCACTTGGAGCCGACAGGACAATTATTCTAAGCGCTCTCCCATTTTTCCAAAGTCCGTTATTTTTTAGCTCTCTGTTAAATTCCATGATTTTCGCGTTTCTGTATACTATGAACATACATATAATATAAATAAAGTGTGTTTGCTATTAACTATCATTTCCAAGTTTCTTCTCCACGGCGATCACTGCTATATTATATAGAGAGTCTCTATCTATTTTAGGATTATAAACATAGTATAAATGCAGAATAACGCGAAAATAATTGTCCTGTCCCCGCGTTATTATGAAAATTATGTTTAAAGGGGGGTATCTGCACGGAAGAACGCGAAATAAAATTGCCATTTCACGATGAGTGAACAATTGAAAATTTCTTGCACATTGATCTTTTTATCGATTTCAAGAAACACGATGAATAACGAACCTTTTTTCACGGCTGGACGTGAAATAAAAAGTGACAAAACATGTTGCACGAAAAAAACCCTTTACCCCCTCTTTTAAAGTTTAAAATCGGAAGTCTTGGGTATGACTTAAAAGTCGGTCTGATGACGGAAACAATATCCGAACGCCTTTTTCTTCGTTTTTCTCCCAACATAACCCAAACTGAATAATCATAAGAATGGATGACAAATGCGACTATGCTTGGTACCTATAGGACACAGAGGCATGATGATTAATTTATTGGGGAAGGAAGAGAAGCGACACACAAAATGAGGTCTTCTCGTTTAATAGTATAGATATGGAAATAGCACGGGGTCCCCTGTTTCTTTAATTTTATACAAATTTAACGTTGTGTCCATATTAGTACTAATTTGTTTACACAATACATCGATTGGGTTAATACGTGTCCGTGTATTCCTGGACACAAAATGCATGTCAACTATATTTTGTACCGAAAATAGGACATTATAGATAGATTTATACTTTGTCTCGTTAAATTTTGCCTGGTTAAAGGATGTTTTCCAAAATCACATTTTGGATTGAGTGAATTTTGTTTTCAAAACTGTCTTTATTTGGTCATATAAAGCTTCTGTCCAACTTCCATTAAATTCAAAGAAGGTTCGACAAAGATTGATGTTTAGCTTTCCCCGTTTCAATTCTCAATTGTATTTGACAGAAAAAAAAACCCAAATATGATACCATTTGATTAAAAAGTATATTTCGTCACGTTCATCTCCAATTACAAGTCATTGAAGAAAGAATTAAAAGATTCATGTGCTTTTAACTTCTTTAAATTTATTTATTAAAAAGTAAAATAACAAAAATACCGAACTCCAAGGAAAATTCAAAAGGCAAAGTCCCTTATCAAACGGCAAAATCAACAGCTCAAACACATCAAACAAATGGAAAACAACTGTCATATCCTTAAGCTCTTGTTTTTTCTAAATGCATGTGAATGCCCTTGCGTTTTGACGTAAACGTAAGTTGCTACGAGCCTTGTAACGATACGGTAAATTAAATCTGCAAAGTGTTGCAAAACAAAAACTAATCCTTCACTTTAATTATAGCATTTGTTTACCTCCCTCCCTTTCATAAGACAAACTTGAAAAGATTTCTTTTTATTATACTGATAAATGGTTTTTTTTACAGTTAAAATTTTGATACAGTCTAAGATTAAAGTTTTTCAGACATCAATCACTTTTTAAACCTTTATGAAATTTTACGGAAGTTGGACACAATCGTTTTGATGACCAAAAGTCAGTATCCAGAGCATAATTAAAATACATTTTCTATTTTATCGTATTTTGCTGATGAAAGGACTTTGCTGTTTTATAGGTGATAAGTAGATACAGTCTGAGGTTAAAGTTTGTTACACATAAATTATCAAACTTTCATCGAATTTATGAAAACTTGGCTGAAGCTTTTTTATGATTAAGAGATAATGTCTGAAAGAAAATTTTGAAAGTATTTTTTTTATTATTTTTCCGTATTTTATTGACTTATTGCAATTAACAGACGGTCTGGGGTTATTTGTTTATTTTACATAATAAGTTTATAAACCTTCATAGATTGTTATGAAACTTGGAAATAAACTACCTTTCAAGATAAAAAAAAAACATCTAAAGAAATAGATTTATTTGTTCCTAAATCTATTTTTGACTAATAAATGGATTCACTTTTTACAGTCAATTTCACACTTTTACACAGATAGCAGCAATCCCAGGACAGACAGAGGGTTCCACGAAACTCTTTTGAATTGTTATATTACACCTGACAATCTATGAAAATTAATTATTTCATGTGTTCATAACGAAATTTTAGCCTAAGAATGGGAGAAATTTAGATGAGGTCGACATAATAAATAGAACATCATTGAAATGAAGACTTGCTTTTTTACTATCTCTTAAGTTTTGGATTTTTTGTCGATTGATTGTTTTACCCCACATCTCCCTTTAAACATATTTCACTGTAACCGGTTGAACATTTTTCTCTAAGACCAACGATCATTGGATTGCAAATCAACACGATAGATAAACATAAAATGAAATAATTTAGTCTCTAAATTATGTTGCTATTGATGAATTTTAATGACAGAAATAGTATCTCTTTATCGAAAACGAGTGAGATTTGGGGGCTTCGCGCCTTCGAACCCACTACCAGTAGATCCTCTGCGCTGGACCCGCAGGTGTCCCTCAGCCCAATCGACGAGGTTCGGGCGTACACTTAAAAATGGCCTTTCAACGTCACTGGTTACCTATTGAACAAGACCAATACAGTGTCTGGAACTGCGTCGCTGAATGCAATTGATTAAAATAACATGTACACTGAAGTATAACCAATAAATCCATATAATAATTGAATATAAGAAACTTTGATGACAATCTAATAAAAATATAGATCTCTGATTTCATTATCCTTATGTATACGAGCACGCGAGTTAAGATAGATCCGAATTTCATTCATATGCTTTGATAAAATTTGTACAGCGAATGCGGAGCACCTGAGATCACCCCCAGTTTTTGGTGGGGTTCGTGTTGCTTAGTCTTTGGTTTTCTATGTTGTGTCATCTGTACTATTATGTGTCTGTTTGTCTTTTTATTTTTGACCATGGCGTTGTCAGTTTGTTTTCGATCTATGAGTTTGACTGTCCCTCTGGTATCTTTCGTCCCTCTTTTGTATAATTTCAATCTACTAGTATTTGCAAGCAGGAATTGTTAAGCTGCAGTCAGACCAAACCCAAATAAAAAAAATTCCCTTCCATGAAAGTCAACAATGAGTGTTGTCAAATTTCAAACTGATAAACATGAAGTGGTTGTACGGCAGATGTAAAAACTGTTTACACACTACAAATCAACTTATCAAGCTGGTGTCCAAATATAGATATTTGCCCTTTCATATAGAAATTTTCCCTTTCATATAGAAACTAAGAGAACATTCGCGAAAGTTTTCTGTTCAACGGGTCTTTCGGACGGACGGATTGACAGATGGACGGGCGATGCAGGTTAAAAGCAAGGTTTAACTTTATCAAAATCTTCTACCGATATTTTATACAATGGTTAGTAAGTGTTACATATACTTTTAACATAATTATCTTACCATTATATACAAAGAAGCTGACTAATCTGGCTAAAAATAAGATTAGTACCATCATATAGAAAGAGCTGACTAATCTGGCTGAAAATAAGATTAGTACCATCATATAGAAAGAGCTGACTGATCTGGCTGAAAGTAAAATTAGTACCATCATATAGAAAGAGCTGGCTGATCTGGCTGAAAGTAAGATTAGTACCATCATATAGAAAAAAGCTGACTGATCTGGCTGAAATGAGGTTAGTACCATCATTTAGAAAAATCGACTGATCTGGCTGAAAATGAGATAAGTAACGTTATATAGAAAGGACTGACTGATCTGGCTGAAAGTAAGATAAGTACCATTATATAGAAAGGGCTGACTGATCTGGCTGAAAGTAAGATTAGTACCATTATATAGAAAGAACTGACTGATCTGGCTGAAAGTAAGATACGTACCATTATATAGAAAGGGCTGACTGATCTGGCTGAAAGTAAGATTAGAACCATTATATAGAAAGAACTGACTGATCTGACTGAAAGTAAGATTAGTACCATTATATAGAAAGAACTGATTGGTCTGACTGAAAGTAAGATTAGTACCATTATATAGAAAGAACTGACTGATCTGGCGAGAGTTTTTGATTTTCTCATGCATGAGTATTGAAAGTCTAATAAAAAATTAAACATTTAATATTAAGGGAATATTACTTCACAAATTATAAATTAAAAAACGAAAGTTTTAAAGTTTAAAGGAATTTAATATGGACGACCAAACTCACGCGAGATTCGATTTGCTTTTGAAGCTAGTCTTGATGTCTTAGACCATACTCACGCGTTTTCGATTTGCTTTTGGAGCTAGTCTAAAGGTCTCAGATCAGACTGATTGGGGTCTTTCATTTTCAATACAATTTTCTTTCTATTGTATAACTTTCTACCGATTATTTTTGCTTTACTTTAATGCATTTCAATATACGTTTGATTTCCATTTCAATAAAATGACGGGTGCACCAACATGTACATATTGATATATACCTTTGTTGAAAGTATGGATAAAAGGTTTACAATCAAAGTGACAATAACCACAGGCAATAAACAATCAGTTGTCATGTTTTTTGTACACTATTTGTTCTTTTTCAGATTTATCATAAATCTGTTAGACATGACACATGCAAGAAAGTAAAAATATCAAATGACCTTTAATTTCCTTTAAAACTGAGTGAGTGATTTTTAAGCATGTTAACTGCACTTTCGATTACAATCACCTTGTACCTACACAATATATTTGTCATCTTTACAACTTTTATAATATGATGGCTAGTTCATGTACTTGTCAGGTAAGGTAAAGAAATATGGAGAGTCGATGAGAATTTTACCATTCACTGTTGTATTTTCTGTTTGTTTTCATATTTACCAAATATTGACTCTTTTTTATGCGAATTCGCTGCATACTATAACTTGTAAGGAGCTAGCCTATCTGGGTCGAAAAAAAAACTATAAATCACCTAGGTCGGAACTTAGACGTTAAATGCTAAGCCTGTCTTATCCAACATACACCCCCACATGCCCCAGTGGCAGTTTCACAACTTCATCCTGTTCGACTACTGTTGTTCAGGTCTGCTTGTTTGATGTATTTTCCAATTCTTACTCGTCCAGAAATGCCTGAAATAACTTATCCTGAACGCGAAGCAAAACAAACATCTTGCTATTTCTCATGCAATGATTCATTTTCGTCTGACATCCTCCTGTTTTGAGTTTTTCTTTCTGCTGAGTTGGCTTTTTTCTGTGACAATGATTGACTCATATGGCAAGCCGTTCTCGTCAAAACTATGTTTAAACCATTTTTTTCGAAAAAATTACACACTGAGATTTAAGAACCTAAAATAACACACTTAGAAATCGAAATTACACACTGAGATTTTAAAATTACACACTGAGATTTTAAAAAAAATGAAAAAACACGTACTGAGAACTTGAAATTATACACTGAGATTTTAAAAAGACACACTGAAATGAAATAAATTGAAAAACACACACTGAAAATTGTTAATTACACAATGAGATTTCAAAAATACACACTGAGATTAATATGCAAATTACTAATGAATATTCATGAGATGAATAATTCAACAGATTGATATCTTGGTCTCCCGAACTCTTGTCATTATAATGATATGCGGTTCCTACAACCAACATTCGTAATAAATTTCAAGACTTAACAACTTTTTTTGCTAACCTATATTCATAGGTTTGTTGCCTATAATTCAGATTATTACTAACAGTATATCGGGATGTTTTGCTTAAAACTGTTTAAGCATGGTCCCTTTTTAAAAGTCTTTCAACTATTACCCTGATATCGCAAGGTAATCTTTTATATTTTTGTTACGTTTATATGCTATAATAGGCACTTTGGAAAAAAATCACTGCATTGTTTGTATTTTTGCAGATTGTTTCAATGTTTTTCTTATAATTTTAATAAAAATTTTTTACCATTTGGTCATATTTTGTAATGATAGTAAGTGGGTATTTTCTTGTTATATTGGTCTTTAATAATGTAGTTTTTCTATACGTTGTATTTTTAATGTTTTTTATAAAACAATTAGCGCCAAATTGAAGGACTAATGAGTTCTGTCCCCTAGTTGTTTAAAGCTTGTGTGTTTTCCGAGAGTGCAATGGCTGTATAGCCAGTCAAGGTCATTTAAAACTTTCATATATATATATACATTGTCCAGAATTCATACTTTTCTAGAAGGTAATTATCAGTAGTCAATACAGCCATGCTGTTTATTATTACTGTTCTGGACCATTTTCTACTCTTAAATGTTTTGGCATTATTTCGGTTTTAAAAGTTAGGACATGGTTATAAAAATGATTTTAAATGATATAGTTTTAAAACCCCTACTTAAAGTAAGACATTTCCCCACTTTATTTACCTTTGGATTGTTGTTAAACTAAATGCCATATTAGTACCAACAAATATGATCATTTATGTATTATTTCTTTAAGACTTCCTTTCCCAGAATGCTGGCTTATTCTGGTCCAAATTAATGTCCGGTCGAGTATTAGCTTTGTCCTCCCAGAGAATTGTCTTTTATGTCGGTTGTTGTAGACACTTGTCCCCTAGTGTGACAAAGTGTCCAGGGTAGAACTTGTCTTCGTAGTTTATATACAGTACATAGAACCTGGGTTAGTTTGGTTATTTCGTGGCTGTGCTAACATTAAGTAAAAAGGTATCCAGAAAACGTTACTTTTACTTGAATATTAGATCAGTCCGTTCACATTTTGGTCAATAGATTCAGATTAAGTATACTAATTAGATATGTGCGCATAAAAATTCTCAGTGTGTAATTTCAAATTCTCAGTGTCAGTTTATTTCATCTGAGTGTGTATTTTTTAAATCTTATTGTGTAATTTTCAATTCTCAGTGTGTGTTTGTCAGTTTTTTTTTTGTCACAGTGCGTTTTTATGAAGTTTCAGTGTGTAATCTTTTATTCTTAGTGTGTGTTTTTAGGGTTTTTAATCTCAGTGTGTTTTTTTTATTTCTCAGTGTGTAAATTTTTCGAAAAATGGTTTAAATATAGTTTTGACGAGAACGGCTTGCCATAGACTCACTTCAATAAGATATTTGAATAATAGTTTTATCTGTACTAACATTGATTCTGTTATTAATAAATTGAAACATAAATAAATATTTATTGCAATACAGTTATGAAAACGTAAGGTCCCACATCCTGTCGATACTTTTATCTTGACATTGCACAAGGTCATGTTTTCTCAGAATGTTAATGACGTCTTTTAAAAAGTTTACACTTAATCCACAATGTTCCGATTGACATCTTATTCTGAGAAACATGATTTATTTATTAGCTGTAATTAACTTTTAAAAAGTTTTCAGCAACTGCAAATACTCTTAGATCGGTACGTCGTTTCTTCAGTCTATTCGTTAATAGATTTTAGTGTTTCGTGTTGCTCTGCTAAGTCGAGCCCCTTTGAACTGAATTTTTAGTTTGTTCTTATGTCGTGCTATTGCACCACTATCCCATGTTAGCCGAGGGAGAGTTTAGCAATCACAAACATGTGTACCCCGCCACATTCTATATGTACCTTTCTCAAGTCATTAGCCTGTAATTCAGTTGTTATCGTTCGTTGGTGTCTATAATATATGTTTTTTTCGGTAATTGTTTTGTCATATATAAGGCCGTTGGTTTACTCATATGAATTGTTTCACATATTTGCATGTCAAAGCCTTTTAAAGCTGATTATACGATATGATACAGTATGGGATTTGCTCATTGTTCAAGGCTGCACGTTGACCTATAACTGTTTACATCAACATCATTTGAACTCTGGTGGATACTTGTATCACTATCTTCTTTGCTTTTTATTCATTGATGTTACTTTTTTTATGAAAAACAGCAAATAAAAACGTTGTTCGTTCGCATTGATATTTAAACTTGAAAGTTTGTGTACATATTTTGCGAGTTAGTTTCGATATTCTTTCTTTTTCTTTCCAGTTTTTCACTGTCATAGTATTTTCAACCTTTTTTTTAAAACTACTAGTTGTTACGTAGAATAATTTTGCTGTCGTTAGTTCCCATGCTCATATATCAATAATTAAAACGTTAAGCAGCCCTACATCCGACAAGTTCACAGAAAAAAAGTCATATATTATAAGGCCGTATTACATACCTTATTTACTTACAGAAAACTCTAAATAAATAGATCGAAGATGTGCAATGCGCAAGAAATAAATTGTAGAAAAAATGAAAAGAAGGGAATGTCCGAAATCTTGTCAGAGTTTTGGTTTAGCCTGTTTGACCATACTTCTTAAAACGACATTTTATGTTGAACGAAAAGATATATTGATCATTTCACCATGTGTTTTGGTTTTATTTCAGAATGGCAGCCATAAAACAGATATGTATAATAACAGGTTTATTACTGCTCTTCTGTATTATTAACATGATCATTACTAGTCCTAGATCAATACCTGATGACACAAAATTTGAAACGGTAAATTTATCTGATACAACGGAGATAATAAAATATTCAAAATCTAACGCTCAACAAAACTTAAACGTGAAAACCACAAAAAGACGTAATATTTGTGTTTGGAGCCACGACCTTTTAGGAGTTTGGCATCCAAGAGTGGATGTTTGTAAAAGCTTTTACAAAGACACAGTGACTACATTAGAGACACCATTTGGGAATCAGACCCAACTTCAAACTTCATAGATATTGGCGCAAATTTGGATACATAGGCGCTATCATTTGCTAAACTTGGACGAAAGGTTATCACGATTGATGCTTTAAATCTAAATGATCAAAAATTATGTGCGTCTGTGAAACAGTCACATTTCGAAGATGTTTACCTGATCATGAATGCAGTTTTATCAAGACTCGAAACAGTAAGTCTAGGAGCAGACGGTAACAACTTTCATTGACCAAATGCAGACTATATAAAATCATTGAAAGGCAAAACTGTTTCTGGAAGACATTATAGTAATATTTCTACAATAATATTAGATGACCTCTTGACACTTCCGTATATCGATTTATTTCCAAGAGTTTTCATTAAAATGGACATTGAGGGATTTGAACATAAGGCTCTAGAAAGAGCATATCAGTTTTTTGATAAAATATTTGTGCAAGGCTCACAAATAGAGTGGATTTTTCATCGAAACAAATCATCGGGACAAATTATTGTTACTTTTTATAGAACAACACTCATTTCTTCCTTATAAACCAAAAGACTTGCGACAACTTCGGAAGTCCAGTATGGGAAACTGGCCTACACAAGATGTTATTTGGCTACATAAATAACGCTTGAAAATAAAAACAAACTGTTCATCTTGTCTCAAGAATTATGCTTAATCAAATACAACATGGTTTAAAAATTCTTGAAATTCAATTACTAAAACTTTTGCAACATAATAAGATTGTTCGACTTCTCCACACATTATACTTTATTCGTAATTCAACAAGGACCTTGAACATGATATACACATGTACCGTTTCTGGTGTAAAATGATATTATACCTCGTTATGAAACAGACTGATTTCAATATCATTAGCAAGACCATAGCAGACATTAACACAAAATTCGTAGCAGACACAAATTACCACATCTTCTTATTTATACATACACAAATGTAAAACTTGTGACTTTTCAATTAGGATACATTTTTACTTTTCATCCAGGTTCTTATTTTAAATCGAGAAAATTACAGTACTTTGTTATGAAATACATTGACTTCGAAAACGTTATAAAACCGACATTATATACAAATTGTTGCCTTTTCAATTGATAGCATGTTTGTTCAGTTGGAAACATGTGCTTTGGTACTGACATGATTTATAACATTTCTTTTTAAATTTATAAAATCCGAAATTATCAAGAAACTTAGGATCCATCTCCCTCATGGCAAAATAACCTTAGATCAATTTGGTTATTCATTTTATGTTTCTTTTGGGTATATTGCTCCAAAAGTTTCAAAATATATGTACACCTCTCCCTGGATTTCAAATATTAACTGAGGCTTGAGCGTACTCGATGAAGGTATATCTAGAAATGCGCTTAGAATGGAGGGAATATACAAACAGTTATTTTCATTGGACAGATTGATAAAACGGACATGTACTGATTGTGAACCCTATTCGACAAAAATTCATACTCATAAATTACTTCATAAAGAGATGAATAAAAAGCTATTCTTGATTGTTTGATTTTATTTTCATGTACATTAAGTCGACGCTAGGGGCCGTCTTGATCTTGTTGTAGGGTATGAATGATTCGTTCATTGTTGAAGACCCTACAGCAACTGTCAAGATGAAGAACAGGAATAAAAGCCCTGTTCATTGATAAATTTCTATGTTTTCTATGTATTGTGTGCGATTTTGTCCCATGTACATTTACTCAATATCCTTTCATTTTACATTGAGTATAAGCACGTTAAAACCTGGCTCAGCGTTTCTATCAAGTACAAAGCAGAGTTCATTTTAATCTCGCATCAACATGTTCCCGTCCTGAATATACATTTAACTAGACGTTATCCATCGTGCATGCATCCATCAATTCATCAAGGTAAACTTTTCCCTAAGGTGTTGGAAAATTAGTTTCTTAATAATTTCTTAATTTATCAACGAATTCAGAATTTTAGGAAATATGTAAAATAAAATCATGTCGATACCGAAGCACCGACTACCTTGCTGACGATACCATCGGGGGTTAACATTCAACCAGCAGTGGTATCGACCCAGTGCTAGTACATGAAAGTAACACTTTATTAATTTAATTGTTGTTTTTGGTAATATTGATTGCCGGAATAATTTAGTAATAATGGCAGAATTTTTATAGACTTTCGAAAAGGTATTCATAACTTCGATTGATTAAGAGCTTGACACATTATACTGTGGATTGTTGAATATCGTGGGCGTCATTGACGGTGCACTCGACATCTCCTTTATTCAGATCGTCCTTTTAGGACAAACATCAGTCGTTTAGTCATTTCAATAATAACAGAAGGGATCGAATGTTTATCCGAATATATAATAAAGCAATAAAAATCGGGTCTAAGTGTCGCCGGAAGCATTACTTATGAAATCATTGATTACTTCGAATTCTACATAACGGAATGGTTTTTGAAGACACAACAAGAGTTGTAAAACATTATGGAACAATGTAAAGTTTTCTGCAAAAACTGTCATTAGTGCCCTACAAAAATTCCATAATAAACGATTGCTACTAGTAACATTGATTATCATCGGGCATAATTTCATAAGGTATGCTCTTATATATGACTTAGAGGTAGCGGATGGTAATTAAAACAATATATAGATAAACAGAACAAAATGAATAAACTGCAAATTTTTTCCAACACCTACCTCTCATTGTATAGTGAAGAAGTATCATTATCCAAAATACCTTCAAAACTACTTATTTGTAGCGAGATCAAATCGACATCTATAGCATATATATGAAAATCTCAAAGCAATATCAAGGTGACCTCTACCTGCTCTACCGTGTATATGAGGACAAATAAGCAAAATCGTGGTGATGTGTACAATTTATATGACAACTCCAAATTAAGCAAGACCAATGTGACCTCAATCTTATATGAGACCACAACAAAGCAGGATGATGATGACCGCTGCATATGACGTTTGGTATCGTTCAAGATAGGTTCATCTGAAACTACACGAATCGTTCGTTGCAACAAGTCAGTCAAGTTTGTTGCTATATATAAATAAGAAGATGTGGTATGAGTGCCAATGATACAACTATCCATCCAAGTCACAATGTGTAAAAAGTAAACAATTATAGGTAAAAGTACGGCCTTCAACACGGAGCCTTGGCTCACACCGAACAGCAAGCTTTACCTTCTTTAGCTAGGGCATAATAAAATGATTGAAGTATTTATTATAGATTGACGACTGTAAATGCATTTACGGCTGTCAATGATAGATAACGTTTTACGAATTAACGTATCTTATGCACAAAAACCGTAAGCTTTGAGTGGATTTAATCAGTTAATGAGTAAGGCGTGGCTATATATGATTTGTTATAATAATGGGCCGTCAAAGGTTAAATGCTGACCAATAACAGTTTACTGTGCTTTTCATGAATTAGATATATCAATCAAATAGTGGCGTGATTTCTATCTATCGTTTTCACATGCAGCAGATGTCAGTCATGCAGCAGATGTTAGTAGGATTTTTATTTCAGATACATGTACATGTAAATGCATTATTGCCGTGGGATTTACATAGAAGTTTACAGACTCGAGAGCCATTTATGTGTTATTGAATATTTTCTTCTCCCTGAAAATTCTTGAGGGTGATAGATGCATGAGAAGGAAATAAGAGCACTGGTGTAAACTCCTCCTATTCTTTGCTATTACTATGAGAAGCGGACAACGACGGGATTTGATAGTGGTCTAAAAATCTATTCAGTTTATGCACTAATCTAAAATTATTAATCACTCGAAGAACAAAGGAAAAATTGCGGGTAACCGTTCATGTTACAATGACTTTTATGGTACACAGGTTTATCCCGAAAAGCGCCCCGGACCCACCAAATTCATGAAGTCGCAGTAATTATTTTCCTTTTCCAGCACTGGGTGGATACAGTTTCTGTTCGACTGTTTCTCTCCGAGGGTATCATCATCCCAGTAGTCAGTACTCCGCCATTGGCATTATTTACAACATACATTTCTTAAAAATGTTCCCTTGATTAATTTAGATAAATTAAGTATCTTGGATGGTACCTTTGATAACTATTTACACCACTGGGTCGATGCCACTGCTGGTGGACGTTTCGTCACCGAGGGTATCACCAGCCCAGTAGTCAGCACTTCGGTGTTGACATGAATATCATTTATATGGTCATTTTTATAAATTTCCTGCTACAAAACTTTGAATTTTTCGAACAAATAAGGATTTTCTTTTCCCAGGAATAGATTACCTAAGCCGTATTTGGCACGACTTTTTGGAATTTTGGGTCCTCAATGCTCTTCAACTTTGTAATAGTTTGGCTTTATAACTATTTTGATCTGAGCGTCACTGATGAGTCTTATGTAGACGAAACGCGCGTCTGGTGTTTTAAATTATAATCCTGGTACCTTTGATAACTATTTACACCACTGGGTCGATGCCACTGCTGGTGGACGTTTCATCCCCGAGGGTATCACCAGCCCAGTAGTCAGCACTTCGGTGTTGACACAACTATCAATTATAAGGTCATTTTTATAAATTTCCTGTTACACAACTTTGAACTTTTCGAAAAACTAAGGATTTTCTTATCCCAGGAACAGATTACCTCAGCCGTATTTGGCACAACTTTTGGAATTTTGGGTCCTCAATGTTCTTCAACTTTGTACTTGTTTGGCTTTATAAGTATTTTGATCTGAGCGTCACTGATGAGTCTTATGTAGACGAAATGAACGTGTGGCGTATTAAATTATAATCCTGGTACCTTTGATAACTATAAGATGACTTTGGCTATTCTTCTTAGGTCTGTTTTTGGTCATTTACTAGCTTCTCCAGTATTTATACATCACGAGTTATAACTGTTTTGGTTTTAATCTTCCCTGTGGAAATCAAGCTGCTCCAAAGAGTCTGACTGGCTCACTTGGATGCATTTGTTTTCTTCAGAACAAAAAGCGCTTTAGACGCAAGTAATTTGTTAAGTGTTGTGTTTTTTTTCATATATAGGGCAATATGCATACAAGTGAGCGATATAGAGATATAATTTCACCTATTTTAATACTTTAGATGACAACCAAAAATTAGTGTTTTAATTCTTATATGTAAACATGATACGTGTGTGTGCCAAACCTGTTATTTAATTTTAAGAAGATGTAGATATTTTATTGATTGTAAATCGTATTTATTTTAATATGTTTAATCTAATGTAGTTATCTATGCATTTAAACAGTCTCTTATAATTCTGTATAGAATGACTCTCATTTTATGTAGTATCGTTTTACAATTCATAAATATCCATTGTACGTGTTGAGTAATGAGACTTTAATAAAACATTGGAGTGAAGGTTTGCGCCTGATAAATTTTGTATGCACCTGTCCTAAGTCAGGAGCCTGTTGTTCAGTGGTTGTCGTTTGTTGGTGTGGTTCATAGGTGTTTCTCGTTTCTCTTTTTTATATATATAAATTAGACTTTCCTGTTTGAATTGTTTTACACTAGTCATTTTGGGGCCCTTTATAGCTTGCTGTTTGGTGTGAGCCAAGGCTCCATGTTAAAGGCCGTACTTTGACCTATAATTGTTAACTTTTTATACATTGTGAATTGGATGGAGAGTTGTATCATTGGCACTCATACCACATCTTCTTATTTATACTAATAGCATTAAAGCAAATCATGATTTCCAATTTCAGTTTTGAAATTACTTTGACGTCCACTGTCTGTAATTTTGAATTGTCGATAGCCCTCAATGCACATGTTAAGGACTTTACAGGAACATATCGGCAAGTTTGGTTTCAAATGGTTCAGCTGCTCCGGAGAAGAAGTTTTGACTAGGTTCAACCAATCAGAAATAATAAAAGTTCATGAGGCCTTTTCCATGTCTTAGAAGAGTCTAAAAATGTCCAGATATTCGAACAGAACTTGATACCCCCGACGAACTTAATATGGACAACTAAGATACACTTTCTGCATTTTCGTTTCGATATTATATGTGTGGGTAATACAAGCCGGGTACCACATGTGGAACAAGATCTGCTTACCCTACCGGAGCACTTGAGATCACCCTAAGTTTTGGATGGGTACGTGTTGCTTAGTCATTACATTTGTTTTCTATGTTGTGTATGGTCTTTTGGTCGTTTTTCTTTTTTTGCCAATTTGTTTTCGACTTATGAGTTTGAATATCTCTTTTGGATCTTTCGCCTCTATTTTTTATGTGCTTTATACTTGGAAATGATTTTAACTATTTAATAATAATTTTACAACACCATATTATGTAAGGTCACATGGACTAGCTATAGTGCCATACAAGATTTTGTGAGGTAGACGAAATTGACCTTAAAACGATCGTATTGGATTTTAATGTCCAAAAATAGGCAGATCGGACATATTTTGACTGTATTTATGGACTACTTTTGTTTGGGATTAATTGTAATTATAACATTATAATGAGACTGAAAAATGGTTTTTTTTAAGATAAACAATAATTTTACCTGGCGTAGCCGTGGGTGAAATGTATTTCGGCATTTCTCTTCGAAAAAATCACTTGTTTAATGGAATAAACGTCCGATTTGTAAATTTACTCTTTTTTTCTCGGGAATAAGATATCAAAAAGTAATTTATCTACTTTATATGTGGAAAACTTTGTGAAAATATAGGAAGTGGCAATTCTTACCGTTCACACCTTTAGTTTGATTGATAAAAAATAATATGGACTCTTCCAGTGTCCAGTTTGAAGGTCATTTATGTTACTGTTCACATTCATGCACGTTCTGATTTAATCAATGTACATGTATGAAAAAAATAAAAAGTTTGAAGGTAAACTAATAATAACTTAATCCAATCAAATTGTGTAAGATTCAATACAATGACCGGTCCACATCATAATAATTTAAAGGGGTAAACTGGTAGGGAGAAAATGATAGATATTTTAAGTTCATTTTTTATAATAACGAATAAAGATTTGTCAAACAAAAGTTTGCTATAATTCCAAAAACATGTCGTTCTATATTTGGATAGTTTCGGATCTTTCATTTGTGCCTTTAAGGCAATAGAACGTTTGGGCATCAAAAGTCTCCATAAGTATTGACTTTATACAGAAAATTCCCCCTTTTAAAACATTTAAAGTTTTAAAAATAATACATGGATACAAAGCAAAGTCATTTCTTAAAACACTCCAAAAAATCATTCTGATTGGTATAGTGGTATAGCAAACATCGAATTCCCTCAAAAAATGTTATCATCCACTATAATATTCAGTCAGTCAAAGACTCGCCAAGTGTGTCAAGGATATTTGAAGTTTTCTCGATTTAAGTTCAAATTATAAGAAATAGAAATCATATGCTCTGACAAAGTTTAACCTCTTTTTATATTAAACCAACAAACAAAAATATGTCTATTCTGAAGACTGCAATCAAGCTCTTGAAGAAGTAATTTTCACATTGACATTCATCAAATCAGTCCAGCAGATAAAGTTATCAGCGCTTGTATGAAGTTGAAAGGTTATGATTTTAAACTTATTAAGAAACATGTGTCTCAATCATAGGTTTTATTAGTTCAGATTAAATTTCTTAATATTTTACATAGTAAATGGAAAGAGTAATAGAGTAAACCGTGATGAATTGTCTAATCTACCTTTATAAACAGGATAACAAATATTTGTTTGAACCAAATTCAAAACACAGGAAATGGTCGCTACTTTGGTGATAGTAAAACTTTGTATAAAGTTATTCTTAATTTCATTGGTACACGCTGAGAAAATAAAGAATAGAGAAATAGATGATGATTGTCAAAAATATAAAAAAAAATAAAAAAATATATAAACATTACAAACATAAAGAAAGGAAAGTCCACCAGTTCAATACTCTTCAACTTCGTACTTTATTTGGTATTTTTTTACTTTTTTTATTCGAGAGTCAAAGACGAATCTTTTGTAGACGAAACGCGCGGCTAGCACACACAATTTTGAGTCTGGTATCTCACCCTCCGGCGCAGAGATCATATCCGTTCCGTTCAATACTACGTAATAATACACTCAATATATTAAATGCATATATTGCGGAGCATGTACGGAACGGATATGATCTCTGCGTCGGAGATTGCTGGTATTTATACAAGTTTATTCAGACCCTCAATAAAGAATGATTATATAATTCTGGTCAAAATATTCCAAACTGGTTTTGTAATTAAGTTGTGGGTATAATGTAATATAGATTTAAGTATACCCAGTGGTGTGCACATTAAAAAATCTTCAGATCATGAAATTCTAAACTCTGTTCCGTGTACATTCGGAAATATTCCATGATTTTATTTTCGACCAGTTCATCATTTGAAAACACACATGTCAAACATGTAGGACCGTTGTGTTTAAGACAGAACAGGTAGACATGAGCTGTGTAGACTGATCACGACCTTCACAAAAACGAAGAGGAGTAAAACACACGAATACAAAAGAAAAACACAAGAACATGTTGATAGAAAAAAGTTTTACCTCGATCTGTGGAAATTGCTGAATCAAAAGAAAAACAGAAAGAGTTTTATCCAGCAAAGAGTAGAGGTCGTCAAAGTGGCTAATGGTACTGTAGGAGACGTTATTCCCGTTAAACCGGAAGTATGTAGAACAAAAGAAGGAGGGAACCGAGAAAAAAGGAACACAAGAACAGAATGCAAAACAGAAGAAAAACTATAGTACTTAGAAAGAAAAAAATACTAGAGAAGACACAAAGACACGGGGTACGGGACGATATAAAAGTGAGAAGATTTAGGAGAAAAAGAAAATACTAGGGATAATACATTTGGATTATTTGTAAATGTGAAGAATTCTCAATGTGCAACCCCGAGGATGGACGTTATCTGAATGAGAGATAAAAACCAAACAAATGTAACAGTCGCTGAGCAATTATTTCTGCTCTCACCTGATAATCCATTCAAGATAAGTGCTAGTTTAACAAGAATATTAGCAGCTATAAGAAAAGTATCTTTAGTTACATACACACAACTCCGATGAAGCAACTGAAACTAGATTAAAATACACCTGTGACGTAAATCGTTTGTTCAAACTCCCGATGATTTTTCAGGAATAGACAGTTATTTGGACTTTCTCTATAACCAGATAGAGGAAGGTCGACATACACATTTTGTTCTTATGATAGAAGTAACACATATAAAACCTCTGCATTCGTTAAAAAAAATGTCCGCCTTTATTGGCTGATATAATCAGAAGATATTTGACCTGCTAAAATCAGACGAAGAAATTGTGCACGTGCAACATTTTTCCTCGCTATAGAGAATAAACTCTGGGTTGTACTTTATTAAAATATTTATTGTCAGTACATTGTATTTGTTTTACAATCATGAAATGGACATTGGGATGGACTTGCTGATTGATTTGTTCATCGCTGAACTGTTTCTGCTATGCATAGAACTCATCAAAGATAATGATTAAAATGTATTCTTAGAATATTACAGTATTACCTTAGAAAAGCCAAATGACATTCCAACTGATGCGTTATTTTAGTTCTATTCCCAGGTTTTACTGTTCAATATTTGATTATTTAATAAAAATTGTCTGACCCAAGTAACCAACATATAAATTTATACAACAGTAGTTTACCGACGTTCAAATCCTGTAAATCGATTTAGAAGAGACGAATTTAGGTAACAGACAAAAACTTATTGAATCGCATGTACTCCGAAAGGAACGAGACTGGTTGGTGTCGACAGAGTCAGCGTCTCATGCTATGCATGTACCATCCGTCATGCGAATCAGCATTCAGTCAAACTTTCACAATCTGTAACAGACGACTTACATAGTATCTAAAGATCTGAGGCTTCAAAAACATGGCGCCAGTGAGTTGAGACACCGACAAATCGTATCGGTCGCCAAATACTTGATGTAAATATTTTCAACATCACACTACATTTTTCAAATTAAGTATAAAATAAAATATATTTTCTGGCTAAAGATGGGTTTCAATTTGTCAATAAATGTATGATTAGTCTTATGCATTTGAGGACAAATGCCTTATGATTAGTGGTTTATTTTGATTCACGACGGTTGTAACAAGTACGACAGTACCTGCGTACCATTACTAAGCACTTGATATCACACTCAGTTTTTGAAGCGTTGCTGTAGGCAATTTTATTTTGCTGTGTACTGTTATTTTGGACTATTTCTCTGCCCATGTTGTCGTTGACTTTCGTCGATTTTCTTTTTTTAATGCTCCATAGTATCTTCTATGCCGTTTGATTGCTTTTCGTTCCGTATAAATAATATTGAAATGGTAAACCTTCTGTCATATTAACCTTAATATCAACCTTCAGAGAGGATCAAACTTTCCTTGACCTACCTTTTCGGATGATTAATATAAACCTTGTATTAAATTTTATATAAATGCATAAAACCTAGTTAGTAAATCAATTGCATATCATTTGAATCTATAGATACTACATGATTTGGTAAGATATAAAAGAACTCCCTATTTTTTCAGGAGAAAAATTACATCTTTATATATTCGAATTTCTAGAGGTCACTACATAACAAAACATAATAAAAAATTAAGATTGATTTTATTTTTTATCTTTATACATCTACAGTTCTTTCAGAAACGAATATATCTTGAAACGCTTCTATTATCCTAATATCTAATACTCGTCTGCATTTAAGCAGATTGCAGAAAAATTTATTTTGATTTCCAAATTTATGCTTCTAGCTACATTATGGATTTGTACACTTGATCTCATTTTAACTTAATTGAACGTTAATTGTGACCGGTGTTCCTTTTGAATACTTTTGTAATTGTTGTTTTGCAAACATAGAAATTTATTATTGAAGTATGCAGGATTGATTGGTATAATTTGTGATACACGTTAGTGCACAAATTTAAAGTTTGAAACGAAACTAAAATGTGTTCTTTGCCTTTCTGTGTGGTTTGTCCTGGGAACTGCAAAAGTGTCTTTCTGTTCGGTTTATGACGTAGCTGTATGAAATCTGTGAAGAACAGCAACAGATATAAGGGCTTGGGACGGTGTGATTTCTTATCAGCAGGTAAAGTACAGTCTTAGGTAAAAAAAGTTTCACCTTTCGGAAATTCCCCTATTATTTGATATAAAAACACTTTTAATAAAATTCAACCGAAGATATTTCAAGTCTAAATTGATTGATTTGTTTTCATTAAATGCATAAATATCTGCAGTTTCTTTCAATGTTGATGAAAAATATTTGTGATTTATATGTTTAGGAAAATCACTGTTTAAAGACAGATATGAAATTCTACACGAAAAAATCATATGGCTATATAGAAAATATAACACTTTATTTCCATATTTGTATACAAATAATGATTTCTTAATAATGACATGTTATAAAAATATCTCATAATAACCATAAAAAACTGTACATATTTTTGAGTTGAACTTTCATTAAAATCAGACCTAAAATTATTTTTTGACAATGTTTTTAAAAAATGTGTTTTTATATGAAATGATAGGGGAATTTCCAATAGGTGAAACACTTTTGACTTAAGACTGTACTATGAGTTTGCTTTCAATAACTGTGAATTCAGTAAATAAAGTTGTTTATTATTTCGTGTTCGGTATTATCAATTGTACCGCGAGATATGTAAGGTTTTTTTCTGATTGGAAAATCATTTTTTTTTCATTTTATGAACGTTTTATAGGTCTACTGATCGAAATCAGTATAAACCTAATTAAACCTCGAGTGGCCGAGTGGTCTAAGTAGTCGAACTACTGTCAACACTGAGATTGTGAGTTAGAATCCCGCAAGTGGCAGGTGCACTCGACTCCAATCTTTATTAATTGGATTGTCAGTTTTCCTACCGAAGGTTGGTGGTTCTCTGCGGACACTCCGGCTTCCTCCACCAATAAAAACTGACGACTGCCAGGAAATAGCACAATAGTGCTGAAAGTTGCGGTAACCAGCAATCAATAAATCAATCAATCGATCCGATTTAAGACAGATATCGATCAGTTTGAGAGAGATTTATCAGTCTAGTCCTATCCCAGAATCATCATTAGCTGTTGTCTTATGTCATATATAAATGAGAAAATATATTTGCAGACTGCAGTTTGATGCAAGATCTCTGAATGTTTCAGTCTTATTTATTCTTAAATTTTATAAATTCAAGATTTAGAGCTTTACATGTATTGTATAGACATTTGGATATCGTTGAATACTGTATGTTTCCCTCTAAATGTCTTGATAGTCATTGTCATCGAAAGGCTGTTTCACATACCCCACATCTACTTGACGTGACGTGACGTAATTTTCATTTTGGGTACGAACAATGAAATAGCCAACAACCCGTTAGATTCGGAAACGGTGAATATTGACGGTTTGATTAGAATGATATTTTGGGACTAATGAAATGAGACGTATTCGATGGAAACAGATAAAACATGAAGCTGATAACATTTTACTCAATATAGCCTACCCTCTTCCAAACGTCAATTCACTGCCTTTTGAATCTAGGTGTGCTATAGTCTAAGAAGTTACCATACATTTGGAATAGAAAATTTCAACATGAATTGAATGCTAAGACAATATTTAATATATTAAATGTTAAAAAAAGAACATTATCCGTTGTCCGTTGTGGGAAAGAATCTGCATCTAATATCCTACAAAAAAAAGTAAATAGAAAAAATATTTTAGTAATTTTACTAGTTGTATGTTAACTTCTCAAGTCTAGGAATCAATCAGTATGTTTGATATAGACAAACTTTTTCCATTCTTTGAAAGACAGAATTTTTAACCCCGCCGCAGTTTGCGCCTGTCCCAAGTCAGGAGCCTCTGGCCTTTGTTAGTCGTGTATGTGTCTTTAATTTTAGTTCATTGATATATTTTGGAGTTTTTCCACTGAACTAGTACACTTTTTGTTTAAGGTCTGTTTTCTGCTCTTTGGTCGGATTGTTGTCTCTTTTACACTTTTCCCATTTTCATTCTTAATTTTGTTTCTTTACTTATTGGTTTTGTTTTGTCTGAATTTTGTCTCATAAACCTTTATCTATATGTCCTTTAATTCGTATTACATATAAACGCATCTTACAATGTTATAATAGTTCACTTTTAATAAGTCTGGAGTCTGTTACTACCCATGATGCCATATTTTCGTTTTGATTAGATGTATTTGTATCGGATTTCAAAAAGAAAAAAAACCTTGGCATTCCTGGAACTTCTGTTTCAAACTAGCGTAATGTGAAAATGAGCTTCGAAGACAACTTTTATTGATTCATATATTCCTTTTGAGAAAGCATGTTATCTGGTGCAGAAAAACTGGCACCGTTTATGTTATTATTCATGTTGATTCACAGTGTGAAACAATGGAGGAAAGGTAAGTGAATAACATATCCTTATATTTGTTAAAACCAAATAGACAAACCACAGCGGTGCAGCTTTTATTTATCTAAAAAAAAAAATATTCAAACAAAATTATCATACCTTTACGACTTCCGGAACCACCCCCGCGTCCATATCCACCTCCGTATCCACCACTGTAACCACTATATCCACCATATCCACCATATCCACCATAACCACCATATCCACCATAACCACCATATCCACCGCCTCCACCACTGGAACCACCATATCCACCATATCCACCATATCCACCACTGTAACCACCATATCCACCACCATATCCACCGCCTCTACCACCATAGCTACCCCACCAAGGCTGTCTTTCAACATATACATGTCCGGATCCTACGTATCTTCTACCACCTCCCCATCCACCACCCCATCCAACTCCCCATCCACCACCGCGTCCACCGCGTCCACCGCGTCCACCGCGACTCCCCCATCCACCATACCATCCGTGGGCACTGACTGCGCTACAGAGCGCAAACAGCAGACAAATTGTAATCTTCATTCTACCAAAGAGGAAATTTATTTATTAGTTATGCATATTAGTTCTGACAAAAACCTTTGCACATGGATTTCCAGGATATCAAGAAGAAACTTTATTTGACTGTATTTGAATAGAGATCGTTTTAAGGTTACGAATACGATATAGTTTTAGGTGTTTGTCGGCTTAAACCTTTAAAAAGCATGTGGAAATCAGTTGATCGTATGTATAATTATAAGCATATTAAGGTCAGTCAACAATAACTTACAACCAAATGTTCTACCGTAGAAATAGATTAGCACAACCGTATTTGTCAAATCTTTCGGAGTTTTGGGTCCTCAATGCTTCTCAAATTCGTACTTTATTTGGCCAGTATTTAAACTTTTTTGATACGATTGTCACTGATGAGTATTTTGAAGACGAAACTCGCGCCTGGCGTACAAAATTATAATTTGGTATCTTTAAGGATGTTTTTTTATAGAGATGTTCAAATCTCATAAATCGATTAAGAAGATACAAATAAAGAAGAAAACAAAAACTGATTGGATCGCATGAATACCGAAAGGAGCAAATTATACTATATTTCCTATGTACAAACATGCAAATTATAGATATGCACCACTGCATATTATTTTACATCCATTTTTTGGTTTAAAAATCCATTTTGTCAATCTCAAATGTAATGGGGCTTTCTGATACTAATCTGAGTTATAAGAGAATCTTTTTCGTTTCTACGATTTGAGGCTTGTCGTAATTAGTATGATTTGGGATCATTAAAGCTACAAATAAAGATCAATCTAGAGAGTCATTGTGTTTTTAATACTCAGAATAAAAAAGAAGATTGTCTTAGCAAACATAATTGAGAAGTTGGTTGATAATGAGGCTTGCTGACATATAGATATTTTTAAAGATTTTAATTCATACCACAGCTATCAAATAGACATCCACTTAACTAAAACCAATAATTATTATAATCATGAGTTCTTACACTGGAATTTGAAAAGCTGCGCAACGAGCAAGTACTATTTTGAGGGGAAGTAGCTATTACATGGACACACAAGGAACTAAATAACACTTCACTTATGAACAAATCTTAAAATAAATACTTTAATATGATGCATATGTTTTGTCATTGATGACAAAGTAATTTTTTTTATTTAATTTGTAGTAGAAGAGATCCGATAACCATATCCCCAAACTTTCAACTATTCAAAAAAAGGACGTTATCTGTATAGAGGAACAAAAATTAAAAGCTAGTTCTAGTTTTTTTCTTACTTTTGTACACATATTTGCATGTAATTCGCCTCATTTCAATAAAGAAACCAGTTGAGGATACTTTGTTCCCAAAAATGTATCCCCCTCTAATGAAAAGCACTTGTATTCTATCTTTAAGAATCCTCTGTTATGCTACGTCTCAGTTTCACTGTTACCTTTATATAGCATTTTATTGTACAATCTGGTGTATGAAGGCCGTGAGGTGATCTATAGTTGCTTAAATCCGTTTAAAGTGGACTCTGTTGGATAGCTGTCTCATTGGTAATCATACCACATTTCCTTATTTTATATTTAACTATATATTCTGCAGAATTGTGAGTGTTCAATAAATGTTCATATTTGTGATTATTAGAATGCAATATCCGGTCTTAAAATAACAAACACAACTTGTTGACGACAAAAGGAACACTTTAAAAAGAGATTGTTTAAGTTGAAATATAAAGATAGAAAGCAAACATTACTATCGTTTTCAGCAATATTCTACAACAAAAAGTCCATCTTTAATTTAAAATGTGTAGCTATCTGATATATAACCTATTCTGCATGATGATTATCATTTTGAGAAAACGTTTTGAAATGTATTACAAAGTAGACGGTATGGCTAGAAAAGAGTCATTATTTGGCATTTGAAATTGAAAAAATGTATAGTTCTACAACTTGTTCAAAATTATGTCGGTTCTACTGATTAAAAATACGGTTATATAATCTGAACATTTCAGCGCTATGACCCCAGGAACATGCTAAAATTAACGTATAAAATTAGTTATGTTCCAAGGCTTTACCTAAAATTTATATTGTTTATCCGCGTTAACATATATCAATGTGATATCTTGCAACAACATATTTTTGGGAATAAAACCTTGGTCTATATCTAAGATTCATGAATATATCTCAAAACGCAGATTTTGAAATTTGCAGTCCTAAAGAAAATGTCTAAGATACAATTCAAAAATATAAACACTGAAATTTGACAGACTAATGTCTTATAAATATATAGAGTATGTAACTTGAGATATTAATAGTCCTTTTTGATTTTCGCATTTAGGCTATACAAAATTTGGTACGATCTCACCCTTCCCTTTACAAAATTCCCGCGTTTTGAAATTAATTGTTCATGTATTCTGCAGACAAAAAAATAATCTGTTACATCTTTTAAACTTCATACAATGTCTGAATGGCTTATTCTTTCAAATAATATGGAATGTTTACAAAAACAATCCTTTCAAACAATATACCAAGATATGTATACTCCTTAAAAATTTTAATATCATTTTTAACGTTAGATTTAGAATTGCTATGTATCGTTCGACTGGAAAATATTAGAATATATCTTTAAAACTCATGTTTATTTTCATATGTCCATCAAAGTTATTTAAGAAATTGCAAATTTTCATGATCTGAGGACACAGATGTTTAATCTGCATAAAGAAGTTTGAAGATTGTTTTCTGAAGAAAGCAAAAGTCAAAAAAATAAATTATATCTAATCACATCGTGTGATCTGATTGAGAAAACAGTGGTTTATCTATGTTCTAATCTAAATAAATCGATTACGAAGACAAATCAAAGTAACAAATCGCATGAATCCAAATGGAGCGAGACCGTGTACGTCGTTATGGTAAGCGTTTACGACTATGCATGCATCAGCCGCATTGCATATCCACACTCAGTCTAAATGTCACAATCGGGAATAGAAAAAACAATCTGTAAAACTAAAAAACAAACTGTATATCTATTCTGGTGTCTAACGATCTACGACTGCGAAAACTTGTCGATAGCGAGTTAAGAAACAGACATATCTAAAACGTATTTTAAACTATTAACATATTGTTATGATGAATCTAAACATTTCAAAATTTGGAGGATTGGAGTAGTTAATTTATGAATGATTAATATTCCCAACGATTTTTATTAATACTGTTGTCTGGTTATTGTATTAAAAATAACAGTTCTGATCTATGTAAATGATACAACCACAAAACTAATCCTCTGTAGTTTTAGAAACATCATTAATGGTAGCCTAAATTTTTGCTCTTTAAGAGATAAAAAAAGACCTGCAAGTAATATAAATGTTTACTCTTATGCAGGCATGTGCTTATAGTTTTCCCTACACAATCGACATTGCCGACAATTACAAAAATTTTAACTGTTGTTGACAATAGCTAACATTATACAGTTAATGTAAAACTGACAGAGAAAATGAATTCGGAAAATGGAAACTTACTTGATTCTTATTTGTTCAGCTCCGATAAGATGACACAGTGTGGTGCTGAATGGTTGATTCTTAAAGCCTTATATATTGTTCGTTCGGTAAAAAAATCAAAACTTATGAGACATGTTTTGATAAACAAACGAAGATAAATAATGGATTTTTAAACCACAGATTGATAAATGAGGCTTTTGTTTGTGACAATATACAATGGATCAAAACTGATAAGGCAATTTTTTTTTTTCTAGGAAAAACAGTATGCTTTTTGCCAAACGATAAATGCTTGAAAGTCAAAGACTGATGGATATTGTAGTTTTGTAAATTTTGTTGTAAACAAATCGGCTAAAAACCAACATTTTATGCTAATAATGCGTCTTTTCAAATTCCCCAGAAGCATTTCTTTGTACTTTTTGTAACATTAAAAAAATTGAATGAATAAAAATAAACAAAATGAATCAACTAAATATAAACAGGTATGGCATAATATGATTTATTACTAATTGCCTGCTTTGAACAAGCTTTCATTAAATGGAGTACTCTTGTATTATGAATCTTTTGTCTTTATTTAGTTGTTACTTATGTTTCGTGGCAATCAAATGAGTCAAGCCATTTCCAACTGATTTTATAGTTCCTTTGTTTTGTTATTACACAACTGTTCGAGAATAAGGGGTTGTTTGAGCACTCTCAAACATGTTTAACCCTTCCATATTCTGCTTGTGGCTGGCCAGCGTCAGGCGGCTTTAATTTTAGTGGCTTGTGATGGTTCATATCTGTCATATTTGTTTTTCCTTTATTGGTTTTCCCAAGTCAGGAGCCTGTTATACAGTGGTTTTTGTTGGTTTATGTCTCTCATATTTGTTTTTCCTAATGTGTATTGTTATTAATTAGGCCGTTAGTATTTTCTTTTGAATTGATTCACGTTTTACATTTCGTGAATTTTAAAACTGACTATGTGTAAACGTGAAAAATCTGATAAAAAATCTCTAGACAGTTATTTGAATAAAATTAAGAAACTGTTGATATTCGTATATCTCATTTTGAAAACAATTCTGAAATTAGTAATAGGGTCCATGATATTCCCATTTCTAGAATAAAAAATAGACTCCAAGTACTCGCAAAGCGGTTTGTGTTCGTACCGACAGACAAAGCAGCCAATAATGTAGAGGTGGTGTGACGCATATACTACACGGAAGTTCTCCAAAACGAAATTATCGATTCTTCTACATTCAGGTCCGTACGCTCTTCAGAGAGTCAAATTGTAAACAAGCATATCACTGCCACTACCCAGCTTAAAGCCTCTTCCGAACATTTGAAAGTCCCTACTATGTACTGGTTACCTAAATTGCACAAAAAAACATTTAAATTCCGTTTCATCTCCGCATCTAGTAAGTGCTCTTAGACTACTACTAATCTATCAGTGCTTCTAACTACCTCCCTTAATACTATCAAACTTGTTATTAACTTTTGTAATAAAGCTTATGAAAATAATGGTTTTCGATAAAATACATGCTTTTGATGGTCCTTTTAATTCTGTTGACAGTTATGATTTTTCTACTCTCTACACTACACTTCCACACAATCTTATCAAGAAAAAGTTTTCAGATTCAATTAACTTAATTTGCTGTAACTCGTTTAAAGAAAGTATGCTAGATACACTTACTGGAAATGTGAAGATATGATTGAAGCTTTAAATTTTCCCTAACATATATGTACGTTTTGGCGATAAACTGTATCGACAAATAGTAGGTATTCCTAACTGCGCCCCTTTAATAGCAGATTTATTCCTGTATTGCTATGAATCTCAGTTTATGACCAAACTCAGTAAAGACACGTCATTGTTACGTCAATGTACGTTTCGGCGATAAAGTGTATCGACAATTAATAGGTATTCCTATGGGCACTAACTGCGCCCTTTTAATAGCAGATTTATTCCTGTATTGCTATGAATCTAAGTTTATGACCAAACTCAGTAAAGACACGTCATTGTTACAATTGGTTGATACATTCAACAATACCTACCGTTATCGTGATGATATTTTTTCGTTAAATAATCCAGAGTTCTCTAAATTTACTACCGAAATTTACCCAAAGGAACTTACTTGAACTAAATCTAACACAAACAACAGTAGTTGTCTTTTTCTATATTTAAACATTTCAATCTCTAAAGGGAAACTCCATACTAAAATTTACGACAAAAGAGACGATTTTTTATTCCCTATTTGTAATTTTCCTTTATTAGATGGCGATGTTCCTTTGGCACCATCATACGGTGTTTATATATCCCCACTCGTTCGTTATGCCCGTGTGTGTAGTGATGTCATAGATTTTAACGAACGTAACCAATGCATCACTGGTAAATTATTAAGTCAGGGATTTCGTTACCATAAATTTACTTTTACTAAATTAATTCATAGATACAAAGATTTGATTAGTAAAATTGGCTGTACCTGTAGAAAACTTATTAAAAACGGTATTTCACACCCTAAAGTTTACGGTAATATTGTACTAAAAGCGCGGAAATCACTTTGTGATCCGTGTAAACTCATCGAACCTTTAAACAAACTTATTAGTAAAGGTTATCTTACCAATGTTGTAATTAGATCTTTGAATATAGTTTACATTGGCCCAAATTACGATTTTGTCATCAGCAAATTAAAACATAACTCAATTTGTATTCTTTTCAAACGGGATGTATAAAGACACATCCAAGTTCATTTTTTTTCTATAAACTCCTAAATACTACTGCCTGTCGATACATTTATTTTTGGCATTGCACAAGTTATTTCTTCTTTGACTGTTCATGACGTAAAAAGACTAAATCCCTGGGATGTGTTTTAGTTGATTTTAGTCGCTGATGCATGATTTTTTATTATTAATTGTTTTGGCTTTTAACTAGCTGTCAGTAACTGCGAGTATTCTTAAATCGTACTTTCTTGTTTATTTGACCTGTTGATACTATTTGTAATGCTTTTTTGTTATTTAATGTTTACTTATTCAGGGTTATATCTCGTCTATATACCAGCTTTGATAAGTGTTTGGTATGACTATAAATTTTCACTTCTTCGTACTATGAACAACAAAATTATTTATTTTGTAAAACATATTTCCGTTCTCCATTTAAAATGTATACCTTACAACAAAATTAGTTTCATCTACCTGTGTATATTATTGTATTTGGCGGCTTTTTGTTCAAGGTTATTGTTGTTTTTTTTTAAATTGTTTAACATTTCACAGCGGTATGCTACAGTTGCCTTTAGTTATTCACCCCTTATTTTATTTTATTGATTTTGTATTTACATTGTATTATAGATCGAATTTATTCGTTCAGTGTATGTTCACTTGTGTTAAAATGTCTTTTGATTGAGTTAAGCCATTTCAATTGATATTTTATAGTGTGTCTTTCTATGTTGTGATGTTACACTATTGTTTCAGATAAGGGTGAAGGTTGGTACCTATTAAAACGTTTAAACCCGCTGCACTTGTTTGTACCTGTCCTAAGTCATGAATCTGATGTTCAGTAGTTGTCGTTTGTTGATGTGGTTCATATGTGTTTCTCGTTTCTTGTTTTTTATATAGATAAGACCGTTGGTGTTCCCGTTTGATATTACACTAGTCTTTTTTGGGACCCTTTATAGCTTGCTGTTCGGTGTGAACCAAGGCTCCGTGTTGAAGACCGTACTTTGACCTATAATGGTTTACCTTTACAAATTGTGAATAGGATGGAGAATTGTCTCAATGGCACTCATACTACATATTCTAATATCTATATTTGCTCTTTGTTGAAGGCCATACGGTGACATTTAATTTCTTACATCCAAGATTTGTGTATGGATAACCAAAGATCTTTTGTATTAGCTTATAAGTCAGCAACAACATATTAACTTGTAAAGGCACTTAAATGTATGTATATAACCTTTTGCATGAGGCATGTTTGGTTACCATTTATTGCCTCTATTTTGGAAAAGTTGTGAATAAATTACAAAGACAAAAATCTGCATTGAACATAAAATTCTTAAAAAAAACACACTTATATATAAATAAAGAAAACGACTGACGGAATTCCTGACTTAATACTGGCACATTTAGATAGGAAGAATGAACAGAAGCTTACATTGCCCTTTACCTTTAAGTTCCGCTATATAGATAATGTACTCACACTGAATAATTCAAAGTGAATATGTTGAACGCATCTACCCCATTGAACAGGAAATAAAGGATACAACATATACATTTAAGTATGCCTCATATCTCGACTTACATCATAAAATTGACAATGAGGATCGGTTGATAAACAAACCTAAGACAAAAGAGTTCAGCTTCCCAATTTTGAACTTTCCATTTCTATGTAGCAACATTCTAGCACCGCCTACATATTATATCTTACAGTTGATACGATATTCCAGGGTTTGCGTTTCCTATCACGGTTTCCCTGATAGATGGTTGTGCTCACAAGGAAGCAAGAAACCAAGTGGTGAAGTCGATGTCATCACTTCGAAAAGTTTACAAACGCCATCACAAGTTGATTGACCGTTACGGAATATCTGTTTCACAGATGACTACGGAAATATTCCCCTTTTTCCCGAATGTGACCTACCAAACGAGACTGATCACCGGTGTTGTACTTATTCGAGCAACACGACGGGTGCCACATGTGGAGCAAGATCTGCATACCTTTCAGGATCACCTGAGATCCCCCAGTATTTGGCTTGGTTCGCGTTGAGCAGTCTTCAGTTTTCTGATTTGTATTTTGTGTGCTGTTGTTTGTCCATTGGTCTTTTTTCTTTTTTGCCATCGCGTTATCAGATTATTTATGACTTATGAGTTTTAATGTCCCTTTGGTATCTTTCGGCTTACTTTTAAAGAAAAATGTTTTTCGACAAATTTATCTGGTGTAATACAATTTGGACCGTTTAATGTTATTTTAGCTTTAAAATTATTCTTATTCGGCATATTTCAAAAGGATATAAAACATATGTGTCTCTTGATCTCCGCAGTAGTAAGCACAGCCAAAGTTGCAGTTCTAACAAGAATCGTCTTTGAAACTTTTCCATCCAAATTTTGTTGTTTTCAACTACTGCAACGTTACCAACAGTTATTTCATGTTTTCTTAAATCAGATGAGAGAATTATCAATATTTGTTAATGACTAAAAAGAGAGCCAACGTTTCTGACAAATACTATTTTATTGTACAGTTATTCTTAAAAGGTTGTGTTGATGAAACTTGTAATGCACTCAATCATATATATCACTGTAAGATGTAACAATATTTAGTTTTTACTTGGGGTTTGACAATTTTGATGATTATTTGTCACATAACCCATATCCTTTTTATTTCACATTGACAAAGCTAGTGTTATTTCGAACAACGTTATAAAATATACTCTGAAGTATAGCCACCAGTATCAAAGTGAGGTATGATTTCATCATATCAGCAAAACTGAAGTTTGCTTTCAGAAACTAAGTGCTTTCCTTAAAATTATATTTATAGTTTGTGTTTTTGCTATCGATTATAATGTAATTACATAAAAAAAGTCATCATAGATAATTTTGTTCCCTTGTGCTGCTTTTTATTGAGTAATGTTTTCGTTACGTTTTTTTATTCACTAATTAACACTAAAATAGAGCGTTAAGAGATATTATAATATTTGTTAAACTTGTCACATGTTCATGTGTTTGCGGTACTTATTTGTCACTTCTTAAGGTTTGTTTTTCTGTTTGGAGAATATTATGTTTAAGGCAGACCTATTCTTAGAGTTAAGGATTTTGAGCTTGAAATATTGTACAGACACCTGTCTATTGCCTGTCTATTGCATGTTGACCTAGCGAAGATTTCACCTAGTTGGTTGTGTTGTTGGGTTGCTGTCTCATGACGATACACTCCACATTGTCTTATCTAACCTTTATTTTGCAATTAAGATATTCAAGTATATAATGTGAAGCATTCATTAAATATATAGGATTTATACAGTGTAACATATTAGGTTTGGGATAGTTTTATTCATTAAAAGTTACATGGTCAGCTGAATTCATTACAAGGCGGGAAGACGGCATTAAGCCAGCTCTTGTTATCTATAAATAGTTCAAATGAAATAGTTTTTTTATCGCGTTTTTTCCTAAGATTTTGGTTTACCTTCAACAATGTCAACAATACAAATTTTAACCTTAATACAATACCTAAAGAAGAAAAAACTGAACATACATTATAAATGAGTGGTGTAACAATTATTGTAATAGATGGTTTCTTTTTTTTTAATTAGATGTTTTGAATGATTGCTAATTAGGATATTACAGAGATTTTAGTGTGTTATCAGCACATATACATCATAAAAATATCAGTGACAAACATCAAGTAATTTCACTAGCAATGTCTTATTCATTAATTCAGAGGAATTAATCAATCAATTCTTTGGCATATATGGTAAAACATGTGCATGCAAAAATACTTGTTTTCAAAGTTTTATAAACTTTTTGTCTGATATTTAACATTTTGGTATTTTGATTATATGTTTAATTTAAGTAAATATGATATGAAATTATACATTACAAAACTGACAATACAAGGTATTTAAACATGTACAAAAGTTTGGTCTAGTATTTATACATTATTGGGGTTTCTACACATTGAATATCGTAAAATGTCAGCCGCGAGTCACAATGTGAACCTTGTTTTTAATTGGAAACCCCGATAATCTTTTTATCGTTCTATTACGCGTCTTTTCCTACTCCCTGAGAAAGTGTTACGCTTGGCGAAAGTAAGCATGATAACGTCTTCTCACACATTGTGACGTCACCCCTAGTTTTTGGTGGGGTTTGTCTTGCTCAGTATTTAGTTTTCTATGTTGTGCTTTGTTTACTGTTGTTTGTCTGTTTGTCTTTTTCTTTTTAAACCATGGCGTTGTCGGTTTATTTTCGACTTATGAGTTTGAATGTCCCTTTGGTATCTTTCGCCTCTCTTTGATAACTTCTCCCCAGATATGGTGACGTCGCCGATTATCTGATAATGGCTGCTCACGTCTCAAAACAGTGATACGAAAATTACGGAGAGACTCAGCAGGGCGAAGGGAAGAACGATAAATAGAGTTATTGAACAAAAGGAAGATATGGAAATTTTATTCCCTGAAAATGACTTCAACTGGTTGTCTGCTAATGTTTTATCATATATTTTACAATGAAACTATAAACCTACAATATATTTCAAATATTCTGTGTATAGATAAGATAAATAACCATATTACCCAGTATTGCCCATAACTACAATTTCTAGAAGATGTAAAGCCGTATCCGGGTTCTACCGCCATTGTAATACTCAACTAACTCTGAAAACGAAATATGTTAGATTGTTACTTGTCTTATTTAGTTTCTAACAACCACGTTGTGACAACCACGAGAAAACGGTCATACCTCCTCTCGACCTATGACGTCCACCAATCTGTAAGTCATCGCTACTTTTTTGTCACCAAAAAACGTCACTTTGTAGATATAGTATTCTCTTTTAAATATCTAATCGAGCATAAATAAATATATGTGATTATGTCCACATAAAATGTTTTGGCTTCCCCAAAGGTTGAGCAAAAAAGAAGAAAATGGAAAGGCACAGACTAATGTTTTGTTTTTGGCATTATATAGTTGTTTTGTGATCACTATCGATATGAGCAGACAATTAATGGCCAACTGATTTTATATTTGTCCTGTTACACCACTGTTCAATAGTGGGGGGATTATTGGGCACTTACAAACTCCTTATCCCTGTGACTTTTTTTTCACCCATTAAAGGCCTCGAGCCTGAGGTGTATTGATCGTCGTTGGTTACTATCAGTCATAATGGACTTTCTTTCAATGCTAAAAACTTAAATCAGACTGTTCGTTTTTTCTTGTCTTGCTATAGCTTACTATGCGATCTGGATTTTGCACATGGGTTAACCCGTACCGTGACCTGTAGTTTTAGACAACATTTCTGATTTTAATAGATAATAGTTTCAATGGAATTCACCCAAAATCTTCTCATCCTCATTTTAGACATCTTCATTATTAAATAAAACTGATATTGAAACCGAAACAAGGGATAGTTGAGTAGGTTGAAATTCACTTATGTAAATATCAATGTGAAGTCAATCAGTCTATTCCTTTATATTATTCTAAATCTGAAGTATAATATCTATGATTACTTGACACATCATTCCCATGAATCGTTTCAAGTTGTGAGGATTAATTCAACCTCTACTGATTACACTGGTACACGTTATATATAATTCAAGATGTCGATATGTCCTTAAATATTATATACATTTATCATTAGGCATGTTTCTTCGAAATGACTGTGCTTCAAGTTAACTTTTCATTCGGATTATGGGACGTTTGCCATAAAATCTTCTTGATCGAGTCTTATCGTTGACGTTCTTAAGTTTGTGTTGATCGCTGATTATCCAATCTTGATAGTTTAACCGTCTCATGGCATATAGCGTAACAATGGGTGTTCAGATATATATGTGGTGTCAATAAGAAAGTGACAACCACGAGAAAACGGTCATACCTCCTCTCGACCTGTGACGTCCATCAATCTGTAAGTCATCGCTATTTTTTTGTCACAAAAATGCCACTTTGTAGATATATTATTCTCTTTTAGATATCTAATGTAACGGAGCATAAATAAATATATGTGATGATGACCACATAAAATATTTTGGCTTCTCGAAAGGTTGAGCAAAAAAGAAGAAAATGGAAAGGCCAGGCTAATGTTTTGATTTTGGCATTATATATCCTTTCATGTCGGGGCTTCGGTGGCCGAGTAGTTTAAGTAGTCCAGCTACTTTATTACTAGGCTTTTAACACTGAGGTTGTAAGTTAGAAAAACGCCAGTTGCAGGTGCGCTCGACTCCAATTCTAATTGACTAGGATTGTCAGTATCCTTCCGAAGGTCGGTGGTTGTCTCCGGACACTCCGCCTTCCTCCACCAATACAAACTGACCGCCACAAAATATCACAAAAGTACTGAAAGCGGCATTAAAAAGCAATTAATCAATCAATTCTTTCATGACATGATCTTTCAAACCCGGTACATATCTGATCAAATTACTTATCCTTATCAAATAAAAATAAATAAAAGCACTCTATAAATATGTTGCGTCCGAAGAACGTTTTTTTTTATCTACTCTTGAATCCGTTCAAACTTAAAAAGTAAAAACCAAGGATTATAAGTACCCGCATTTGAGGGGTGAAACAGGTGAAGGGGTATATCATCAAAAGAGCCCCCCCACCCCAACAAAAAAAAAAAACTAAAAAGGAGACGATGTTTCCTGTGAATATACATAACACACATTTTTCATGTTCTGAAAAAAACATGCGTAATGATTGATAAAAACTATTGCAATTTCACGACAGCGCTAAAGAGGACAAGAGACTAATAAATTATAATGATTTGATGCATTTGATACGGGTTAAATGTTTACCTACGTTTCAACAATTATCATTGATGTTAACCAAATTTTAGTGCATAAAACTATCACCAAATTTGGCCAATTCTTCATCAGGTTTTTTAATCGATAATTACTGAGCTTTCTGCTGAAGAATGATTATAAGAGAGGATAGGCAGGAATTAAAAAAAAAATTAGATCTGTTTTAATATTAAGGATACTACTGATACAAGAAGGATTGCTTCATACCTTGATCTATTCCTCAATATGGATACAGATGGAGGACTTCACACTAAAATCTATGACAAACGGGATGATTTCAACGTCCCAATTATCAATTTCCCATTTTTCAGCAGTAACACACCCTCTGTTCCGTCATATGGTGTTACATATCTCAATTAAAATTGAGAATGGAAATGGGGAATGTGTCAAAGAGACAACAACCCGACCAGAGAGCAGACAACAGCCGAAGGCCACCAATGGGTCTTCAATGCAGCGAGAAACTCCCGCACCCGAAGGCGTCCTTCACCTGGCCCCTAAACAAATATGTATACTAGTTCAGTGATAATACGTTATGCTCGAGCATGTTCACACTATACTGACTTCATAAACAGGAGTGTGCTCCTTACGCAGAAACTGCTCCAACAGAGTTGTCACGAATTGGTTGATCTATACGATGTGTCTGTGTCTAAACTAACAAATGACATTTTTACCACGTCTTAGATTGTGGTTTAACATCTATGTCGTCTGTCTGCCAAGTATTGAACGTGACCTATTCCCGAATATGACTGTTATACCGAGTGTGAATTTGCATTGCTATACGACTTGTCTCGGTATTTTGTACATCCAACATTCATGTGTTTATTTTTGAAGTTTTTGTTATGGTTTCGGTTGAATAATGTTTTATGTCTTATCGTTTGTTGACCAAATAATTATAAAATTGCCTTTCAATACCATCATTGTCATATTCCAGAATATGACTGTTATACCGAGTGTGAATTTGCATTGCTATACGACTTGTCTCGGTATTTTGTACGTCCAACATTCATGTATTTATTTTTGATGTTTGATGGTTTCGGTTGAATAATGTGTTATGTCTTATCGTTTGTAGTCCAAATAATTACAAAATTGCCTTTCAATACCATCATTGTCATGAAATTGTTTGGACGAGTATTGTGAAAATAATTGTATAAAGTTCGAGATTGCATGCTAGTTACGTAAGCGCGTCATTGTTTGTGATATCCTTTGGTGTTTTTCGTTGATGGAATATGTTCGTCGTTGTTCTGCGGTTTGCATGTTGTCTCGATTATTATATTATTTGTTTGTGCGTTTATCTGTGACAAATGTTCTTGCGTGTGTTTGTGTTGTATTTCTGTCGCATAGTGTTGTCATTTTAGTGATATTTTTTAACATTGTCATAAAGCGGGACGTTTGGCTAGCCATTAAACCAGGTTCAACCCTCCCATATGTTTTAAAATGTCCTGTACCAAGTCAGGAATATGGCAGTTGTTATCAAATAGTTCGTTTCTATGTATGTTGGCGTTTGATTTTTTTGCACTTCAGAGTTCCTGTTGTTCATTTGTTTTTTTTTCTTATAGTTGATGTGTTTCTCTCGGTTTTAGTTTGTAACCCGAATTTGTTTTCCCTCAATCGATTTACGACTTTTGAACACCGGTATACTTTTGTTGCCTTTATTTATTGCACCTCCTATAGAAAATACAGAAGACCAGGCTTTGTTGTATAGTGAAAATCATCAAATAAACTGCTCGGGTGATGATAGTTACTTAAATGAAAATCATTCATCTGACATCTGGCTGCATAGGTCACAACAATGACGCGATAACTTACACAGATCGATGCAGTTCATATTTCCAGGGGAGACATTACCATTTCGTCGTGATTGTCATTTGCTTGTTGACAACATGCATATATATACAGATAAACACCACATTGTTGTACCATATACTTCAAAAAAAAATGCTATCAAGGTGCTATTATCACGACCAATGCAAACTTTTCAACGAAAAGACTTGAAAAGGAAGACGTAATCTAGAAATCCCAGCGATGTTCGTACGACGAACATTCTTCAATTATTTTGGCCTAGGGCACCACTGCAGAGACATTAATTGTCAAAATGAGCATCTGGTGCGGTAAAATTGGTACCGTAAATGTTATTGATGATTATTGTGCGTCATATATACAGTTATTCTGACATAATTAATCGTGTAAGTAATGGTTGAAATGATAATCTTCACTATCTAAATAAATTCATGTGAATTGATTTTGCATGTAACAATCGTTGTGATATTGTCAGTTTCAGAAATATATAGATGTATATACGGGTTGAGTTCAGTAAAAACTAAATAACACTTATATTTACACATGAAAATTTAACTCACAGATAATATTGAATATTATCAAGCGATAGTATAAAAAGAAGTTATCATGTGGGAACCAATATGCACGATTATCCTGAAAAATACTCTGTTTGCTTCAAGATGATGAAGTTACAGATGGGTAAGATTTTGAATTAACGTATCAAAAATCTCAGTAGTCTAATTTAGGACGCATGTTTCGCCTACACTTAAATCATCAGAGGCACTCGAGTCATACCAGTGAAAATGCCAAAGTGATAAATGATACAGAACGTCATCAAATCTTTAAAAAAAAAAAAAGTATGAACATATTATTTGACAGAAATTTTCCTTCTGTAATTTCAGGTATTGTATGCATTTCTGAAAGAATCTACTATTCATATCTTAATCAGTCTTTAATTCTCAAAAGCCACATGTAGGAACAACATGATGGATTTGGGTATCGAAAGGAGAATTTTTAAGATAATTATCCGATAGAAAGGAAGCACTCAAAACTAAAAAGTTCGTCAGCAGAATGACCATCCGATTTATCAATGAGGAGTAGAAAAAGTAGTACATGTCCCAGAAGGAGATAGACAGTAAGACAGTGGACCAGTGTTGGAGGCATTACCTTTACTTCAAAATGCACAGACCTGTTTTTGTGTGTCAACAATAACACAAATATGAGTTTGGTTGAAACTTACACGGGTCGTTTAATATCCTTTCTTTTAATTATAAGTTCAGATTGTCATGGAAATTGTTTAGAAGAGAAATTAATTTCCGAATGTCCTTCAGGTCACCTGATTCGAATTGATGTCAATACTTCCGTTATCAAAGTCATAAAACACTCAGTAATCTTATAACCAAACAACAATATTATATCCCAACAACAAGATACCTAAATGAGACAAAATTGGACTGAAAGCCTGGTTTTTATTCCATAAACGTGCACTACAGCGCATAGCATTCGTAATATATAATAAAACTAGTCTAACACTGCATAAAATTTGCTCATTGTTGAAGGTTTCTTCATTAGGTCTAAATATATATCAGTTTCATTGGCAATCATTTCTCCTTTGATTATGTATCTTGCTCTTTGGATGTGTATGATTTGTTTACCCTATTCACTACTCATAAATAAGCTGATAAAAAAAGTTTGATAATCAATTTGAATGAACATACAAGTATAAAAATCATTCTACCTTGACGTGTGTAGACATGATATGGGCTTTAGGGTAGATTAAGTGTATACCACCATCTTGAATTGTAAATAGCAGTACACAATCGGTCTAGATCTTTGCTTAAATTTGCAAATTTTGAGACAATTTTGGCAATTAATATGGAGACTGTTTATTTGAATAAAGAAAAACAAGTGATTTATTGCATTATTTACACTAGATACTGTTTTAACAAATATTTGCTTTTGTTAGAATCAATTTTTCATTTAAGGATAGCTCTAAAAGTAAATTTTTTATATAAGAATGTTAATGAAATTTTCATTTAATACTTGTAGCAAGAAAACAAGTTAGGTGACACCATTTTTTATTTTCATTTTCTTAAAGCATATTATAAAACCTATCTTCTCATATTTAATTTCATAGATCTTTTTTTTATTTTCAAAAACGTTTTTTTTTAATAATGTAAGCAAAATTAAGCAATTAGCCTCAAAAATAGCACGGCGACTCATACTTTTTATTATAAGTTTGATAAAAAGCATGGTAAAATCTACATTTTGTTAAAGTATAAGAAAATTCTATCTGAGTAATTTTATACATATGATTAACCTTAAGCTTTGTTATGGTCAAATTATATATTGTGAAATTTTCCGGAATCTTATGACTTACTGTTCACGTCTTATTCTTGATCTTTTAATCTTGTTATGAATCTTCAATAATAGAAAAACTTCGGATAGTAAAACTAAGATTTGTGACATTTTTATCACCTAAAGCTGCTACCTTGATGGTAGTATTGTTTCCTCTGCCGTAGTATCAAACCAGCATATGTGTTCAACTGAGTAGTCATCCTGTCGGTACCTGCATTGTGCAGAGTTTATTTTATTGTGTGAATTACTTCCCTACATATTTTTGTGAAAGTAAAACTGGTTAAACTGATAAAATTTTGTCCCTATACCATGTCAGGAAATCTTGCCCTCGTGTTGTATCTTGTTGTTTGACTCTTTTTTTTTCCCGGAAAAGTTAGTGTGGTCTGTTGTTTTTACTTTGTGATTCCTGTTATCTTTCTATATGTTAGGGGGAAATCAAAATAACAACCTTGCTTCAGAGAAGAATAATATATTGCGGAAGAAGACGAGACATTTAAGACATAACATAATAGAGTTAACAGACCTTGGAAATAAGGAAAATGCCAGATTATTGTACGAAACAGGGCATTGCTTTTGAACAAATCAAGCGTTTTTATTGACTTTTGAACGGATTCAAGAATATATTAGTATAAAATGAAATAACAAAAATACCGAACTCCAAGGAAAATTCAAAACAGAAAGTCCCTTATCAAATGGCAAAATCAAAAGCCTAAACAGATCATACAAATGGAAAACAACTGTCATATTCCTGACTTGGTACAGGCATTTCCTTATGTACAAAATGATGGATTAAACCTGGTTTTATATCTAGCTAAACTTCTCACTTGTATGAAAATCGAATAGAATTCCATTATAATGACAACAATGTCTGATCAAAACAAACAGACATAATAAGCAAAAATGTCAAACATTGGAGTACAGCAGTCAACATTGTGTTACAATCTTGATCACCATAAAAGCAAACAACTATGTCAACAAAAAAAACCAAAATTGCATATAGACACTCTATAGACAAAGCACATAAGCAAAAATGAAAGACAAGAATACAGTAATGACCAAAGTACAATAACACAATGGCAGGATGTATAAATACCGAGCCACGCCAAAAGGATATTAGCATAAATGGACTAAACAGTAAAGTTTAAATATATACAAAGCCAATAAAAAGGACACTTTAACACGGCATTTAGATGATAAACAAAGTCAGTACTTAGGATAAATATTTCAAGACTATCATGCATTATTTAATATATTCTATGTAAAAGTAAAACAACAAAAATACCGAACTCCAAGGAAAATTCAAAGCGGAAAGTCCTTTAACAATAGGCAAAATCAAAAGCTCTAATACATCAAACGAATTGAAAATAACTGTCATATTCCTGACTTGGCACAGGCATTTCCTTAAATAGAAAACGGCAGATTAAACCTGGTTTTAAAGCTAGCTAAACCTCTCACTTGTATGACAGTCGCATAAAATTCCATTATATTGACAACAATCATTTACAAGAACAATGTGTTTGGTAAATACCATGTCCATTCATCTGTTCAAATCGAATAGAAAAAATGAAACTAAACCTGTCTATGTTTTACATGAAACACAAAGAGGAAACAATTATATAAAAACTATTTAAAAGAACATTCTCTTACTTTTAATTGAACCAATATAATCACCGCTGGAACTACCGCTGCCACCACTGTACCCACCGTATCAACATCCGTATCCACTACTGTATCCGCCATATCGATCACCGTATCCACAACCATGACTTTCCCATCATTGTGCTCTAACAACATATATGTGTCCGACTCTTACGTAAGATCCATCATATCCTACTCCATATCCACCACTTTCGTAGTATCCTCCACCGTCATAATATAAGATTTTTTTTTCAAATATTTCTAAACATCTGCACTGTGGGAATGTAGTACTTTCAGAAACCAATATATCCTGAAAGAGAGGCGAAAGATACAAAAGGGACATTCAAACTCATAAGTCGAAAAATAAACTGACAACGCCATGACTTAAAAAGAAAAAGACCAATAGACAAACAAAAGTACATAAAACACAACATAGAAAACTAAAGACTGAGCAATACGAACCCCACAAAAAACTGGGGGTGATCTAAGGTGCTCCGGAAGGGTAAGCAGATCCTGCTCCACATGTGGCACCCGTCGTGTTACTCCATTCGGTAAGTCACATTTGGAGAAAAGGGGACGGGATTGTAGTTACGACATTTGGAACATATCCGCTTTCATCTGTGAAACGGATATTCCATAACGGTCACCAACTCATGATGGCGTCTGTCAAATTTATGAAGAGATGATTTCAACTTCACCACTTGGAACTCTTGTTTTAATAGCTTCCTTGTGAGCAGCAACCCTCTATGAAGAAAATCATGACAGGAAATACAAGTCCTGGAATATCGTATCAATTGGGAGATATATAATCCGTATGCAGGCACTGCTAGACTGTTGCTAAATAGAAATGGAAAGTTCACAATTGGGAAGCTGAAATCATCTCTTTTATCGTAAAGTTCTGTTTTCAGCCGACCCTGATTGTCAATTTTTAGATGTAAGTCAAGATATGAGGCAGACTTAACTGCATCTGTTGTATCCTTTATATCAAGTTCGTTCGATGGAATAGCTGCGTTCAACATAGTCACCAAATTTTGAATAATGTCGCGAAAGAACATCAGCTTTATAGCGGAAAGTAAAGTTAAAGGATACTGCTAACTTCTTTGTTTTTGTTTCTAAGAATGTTCTGTATTAAGTCAGCCTCATATGAATAAAGGAACAAGTTGGCAAGAAGAGGGGCACAGTTGATTCCCATGGGAATGCAGATTGTTTGTTGAAAAACACGTCCTCCAAACGAAAGCAAAATTTGTTGTCAATCAAACGTTTCTTTTATCCTAACACCAAATACTCAACTGCATTTAAACAGTCATCTAGTAGATTTCCAAATTGATGCTTAAAATTACATTATAATACGTTTTCTTTATAGTTTAGTAAACCTGATTTCTTTTTTACTTAATTAAACGTTGATATTGATCGGTGTCCTTTTTAATGCCTTTAAAATTTTTGAAAGCAAAGACATTTTATGGAAATATGCCAGAATTGACTGATATTATTTGTGACACGTAAATACGCAAATTTATAGTTTGAAACAGTACACAAATGTGTCTATTGTCCTTCTGTGTGGTTTGTTCTGGGCAATGCAAATGTGTTTGTCTATTCGGTTTATGACTGCTGTAAGAAATATATGAAGAACAGCAACCGATATAAAGGGGTAGGACGTTGTGATTTCTTGTCAGCAGGTAAAGTACTGTGGATTCATTATTATTATTTGGATACCAATTTGTTTTCGTGGAATTTGAAGATATAGGTGAACCACGAATTAAAATGTTCAACAAATATATGCTGGTATGCAAACTTTGTCAAAACCACAAAATCAAAAATCCGCGAAAATTCAACTTTTCCTCAATCCACGAAAACTGATACACACGAAAATAAATGAATTCACAGTACCTTGAGCTTGCTTTCAAGAATCGCTTTCAATAACTTCGAATTTAGAAAAAAAATAGTTGTGTATTATCTGTGTTCGGTGTTATCTATCCATTAACGCAAAATATTTAAGGGGTATATCCTGTTTGGGTTTTCATTTTTGTTTGTCATTTTATATACGTTTTATTGGTCTACTGTTCGAAATCAGTAAAAAGAACTAATTTCAAAAACCTCGACACATATCCATGCGCCTGTCCTATCCCTTGACTGACGAGTGCTGCTCCCTGGCTGCTCACCCAATGTTTGTTTAGGAGTTTGGTATTTTTGTTCTACTTTTTCAATACAACCGATAAGAGACAGATATCGATCAAATTTAAGGCATATATATATATAGGAAAAAATAAAATAAACAAAAAACAGAACTCCAAGGAAAATTCAAAACGGAAAGTCCCTTCTCAAATTGATAAGTTTTGAGCCAGAAATCGATCAGATTTAAGGCCAGAGAGCAATCAGATTTGAGACAGATTTATCAGTCTAATTATATAACAAGATCCCCGTTATCTGTTGTCTTATGGCATATATCATAGTGAATATTTGCAGCCTTTAGTTTGATGCCAGATCTCTGATTTTGTTCTGTTTAACTTATTCTTAAATTTTATAGATTCGAGGCGATTTAGAGCTTGAAATATGTTGTATAGACATTTGTCTGTCGTTGAATAAAATTGAGAATGGAAATGGGGAATGTGTCAAAGATACAACAACCCGACCAAAGAGCAAAAACTGATTGAAAGATTATGTCTTCATCATATGAAAATCAAGCACAACCCCTCCCGTTAGGTGTTAAGTATCATACCAACATAAAATATATGAGACAAACATAACCCGTATCATGCCAACCACTGGTTTTAGATGCAAAGATCCTATGAGCGAATCAATATTAATTCAAAAATATGCCATCTTTAATGAACTGACAACAGTATCGTAACTATATCCCTTTTGAATAAGTCTGTTTAAAGGTTTGATTAGCTTTTGAGGTGAATGACGACATTTTTGTGCTTTTTTTTAGAATATTACCGTGAAAGATTGATGTGAAATACCTGAACGTATAAGATGTCTGCATGTTGATTTATATTTACGAATGATTTCCTTGTACCGATGATAAAATTTAGGTAATGTTTTATCTAGTTTGTGATATCGAAAACCCTGGTGTAATAATTTTTTCAGTAATACAGAGATTTCTTTCTTTAAAATCAAATACGTTGTAACATACACGAGCGAATCAAACAAGTTGAGAAACACCATGAGATGTTGACAAAGGGAACGTCACCATCTAAAAATGGGTAGTTAACAAAAGAAAATGAAAAATCATCTCTTTTCGCAAATTTTGGTATTAAGCTTCCCGTTAAAGATATAGATATCAAGATCCAGGAAAGGGCAGTATTCATTGTTAGTATTAGCCTCACTTAAAGTCAGATCAGCAGGATAAATTTCTTTGAAAGCCAATATAACATCCAAATATCTGAAAGTTTTATTAAATGTTTTCATCGGATGTTGTTTTCATGGATCTTTGCTAATTTTAGTCATAAATTGTAACTCATAACAATACAGAAACAGGTTCGCAATAAGTGGTGCACAGTTAGTCCCCATTGGAATTCCGATAACTTGACGATATACGGAATCTCCATAGAGAACAAACATGTTATTTAGTAAAAATTCAAGTGCAGTTATCGTATCAAAGCAGGTCCATATGACATAGTTCTTTTGTTTGTTGTTACTAAAAAATAACCTAAAAGTGTTTAAACATATATATTTGCATTCTGACCTTTTAAATGCTCATTTGATTAGGTGTGTAAATTTTTTCTTAATGATATTATGAGGCAAAGTGGTATATAGGATAGAAAAATCAAACTTTGAACAGATTCAAAATCACCAATATAAGTATGCAATTAATCGAACTTCCAACTTTCAACTATTATGGTAAAGAAATCACATTACACAATTCGAGTCAAAAAGCAGATGAAGGATGATTTGGAAATTTGATTAGAAATTTTAAAACAGTACAATAGCGTCACTGTTATCAATTACAATATATGAGTTTCGAATGTGAATATAGAGTTTTTTACTGATAGTGCAGTGGGTCCAAATTAGGCTATAGAATCTATTTTGCAAGTCAGTTAGCGCAGGGCTTATGACCAAAACATTAGGTTAGCACTGGAGTAGCCAGGGATGTGACACTGTTAGATTTATTTCCAGTAATAGCAGCTCTAATGTCCTGGGAACCATACTTTTATAAAAAAAATATTTTTCATGTTGATAATCAGACGGTTGTTCAAAACATTAATATGAAAACTAGCAAATCAAATAGAGTGAAGAATTTAGTGAGACGAATGGTGTTAATTAGCTTAAAAAATAATACTTCAGTTAAACTGTTTATATTCCTCCATAACAAAAACAAAATTACTATTGGTCGTTTTCGTTCTCAATGGGAAACATTCAGAAACCTGGTCCCAGAAGCAGACCAGTGGCCAACTAAAATTTCAACATAGATCTGAACATTAACGTCGGGTTGCGGATTATATTGTCAATTAAGGTGTGTTAAAAAATACACAAAGTTCATACAATTTAGCTATTTTTAAACTTTAATGGCAAATAAAAACTAACACAAGTTATGACAATGCAGGCCACAGATGTGACAGTTTATGTTTCAAAATCAATCCTATCGAAAGATACATGCATAAAATTTGCATACACTACAATTATAAGTACCAATTGTGAATTTAAATTTACAATAATTTTAGTACAACCTGAACCCATAAGCATAGTATGTAGTATGTGAAAAAGACAAATGTCATCAATTATTAAAATGGAAATTTTTGAAAAGTTAATTAATTTAGAGTTGTCTCCCCTTGACAATAAACTTGTTAATAATAGTGTAACATCTCCACTTTTGGGAGCAAATACCGCCTATTTTCATCACATTAACATCTAGAAATGATAGAAACTCTATTCTAGTTGGAAAAAGGGGAAGAGGAGTGGATTAAAATATTTTATTAAATTGAGTGTCACAAAATTTCTGTATGTGCTTCCTTCGGCAGCCTTTTCAAAAAGAGGCTGCATATTAAAACATGTGCTTGAAGTAGCGCCCCCATATCAATTACAAAAATGCCTTAAAATTTCATGTGAACATATATGTACAAAACAATTTTCTACATATTTCCAAAATCTACAATCATTATATCAAAAGACTTACAAATAAAAGTTAAAATATTTCATTGTACCATAAAGTCACTTATCCTGCACATAAGTGTATTTATTTCAAAACATCTTAAAAATTGAAACAGATCCGGCCAGAACCGGTAAATGCTTTGTAAAATTTTATAGCATAATGTCTTTACAAGGCTTTCATTACCATATCATCTTATCAGGAGTTTCATATCATAAAATCCAGGGCATTCAGAATACCACAAAATTCTTTATAATTGGCAATACATTAGGGAGTATTCTAGCACGAAAACGCATTGACATTAAAGCACCAGTTTGTCTGCATTTTTGTCAGATATAATAGAGTGTTAAGATAAAGTTTGGAAGAATTAATAAGAAGCTAACTTATTTTCATTAGCATTTTCAATTGCCTTCTGTTGTCTACTTAAAGTTTGAGAAGTTACAACCACAAAGAAAAAGTCTTTTAATGGTTCAAACTTAATACTTGAGTATATTTCAGTTAAGAAAAAAAGCCCTGAAATTGAGAGTACGTTGGTTAAAAATTTCCAAAAGGATAAATCCGTCAAATTATTGATACCAGAAAATAGAAGATGCCCTGTTCGCTAAAACTCACAAAAGACTACCTTAGAGCACAACCTAGCTGTAATAATGAAGACCTTTTTAAACGTAATAGTGGTATAACAAGGTACCAATTCAACTAGTAGTATACTGGAACAAGCTTAAAATTGTTTACATGTGAGTAAAGGCCATTATAGGTCACATAGTTTTAGAATTAAGGTACCACTGAGCTTGTCCGACAAGGGGTCTCGGAGGAGGTATTATGAAATTAAGAAGATGGAAATCGCATTCACGCCTTAATAGGTTGCAATTTTTCTAGTTACAAAAAGGTTACCAAACTACAAGTTATCACAAGTATATGAATTGATGGAAGTTCTCTAGTTCATTGAACCCATGTGGAAGCAAAGCAAAATTGGAGGATCAATCTTGTACTGGAGTCTAAAGTAATCATTACTTACTAATCGTATTACTTAAAGATTTTGACTCTCTCATCGATGCTATTAGAAAACTTTTATCTTCTCTTAGTTCCATTTTTGTTCACAGCGAAGCTTATAATTTGACTGAATTTGAACTAACAGGGAAGGGTTTAATAGAAAATTTTAAGTGCTCAATTGATGGAAAAGCTATATTAAATGGAAAAGTAAGGCTAGGGAAGTTTCCTTATACAGAACAGATGGGACACATTTCTCACAAATTGGCAATCAGGTTTTTCTAAATAATCTACAGGGGTTTTTGAGATTTTTCTAAGCACAACAAAAGCATTATTTTCATATTGCTTCAACAGTCAAAATTTTGTGGTCATATCAAAGGGTAGCTGAGTTAGGTTTCCATGTGGCTGTCCAGGGAGACTGGTATTGATTGGGGGGATTATTTCACTCGGTCCTTGCTTTGGACCTGACAAGTTCTACAATTTACAGGGTTTGGTAAATGTGGTTATTGGTAACAATGGGGTCTACAGATGGGTAACTCTGTGACCTTATTTTTTAGAGGGGAGCCAAACACCTGCCAACAGGTGAGGCACTTAAATCTGGAGGATTGATGAAAATGTTTTCCCCCCTGTCACTCTCTATGGTAGGTGGTGATGTTTAACTTCTAGTTTTTCATGAAACTATGTCGAAATAGGTCAGCTGTAACCCATTGTCTATGTACAGCCTCCAATATGTGTACTTTCCTCAGTTCTGTGTTCCATGGCGTAATTACACTCAAATCTGTGGCCCTTTGTTAAGCCTCAAAAATATGTCATTTTCTCTGTGGCCCGTTCCATGACGTTATGACACTCAAATCTGTGGTCCTTTGTCAAGCCTAAAAAATATATCATTTTCTCTGTGGCACCTCACTTTATGAACCCGAATTGTTTAGCCGTTTGTGTATTCTAATCCGTAAGTATGTATTTCAATGCTTCGTTACTTATTTGACGACACCAAAAAGAGTGTCCAAAGCTGCTGATTTATCTGTATTGAGAGAAAAACAAATTTTAATATTCTAACTGTTTTCACTACTACTTGTTTGATTTTATGAAAAATAAAACTTGATGATCAGGCTTATTATACTGTCTGAAAGCTAGAACGTTTGAGTTGAGTCGGAGTTCAGTATTTTTGTGATTTTACTTTTTGATTTACATTTTGTTTTATTACAAGAACCTCAGTTCCTACGTACATAGTTCAACATGCATTAACATGGTATTGATGTCTTTGACAATAACAAGTATTCCTCGATCACGTTTTGATAATTCTGACGTCAGCAAATAAGACATAAGACACAGATTTGGGACTGGACATAGATTTGAGGCTTACATCTATGCTAGTCATTGAATTTTATATGATTATATGCTTGTGTAATAAAATGTATATTTGATAATGCATTTTGGTTTATATCGGAATAGTCATATGTAATATCCGTATATTATAACGGAAAGAAAACTCTACACTTTTGAGTCAATACATACAACCTGTATATTAAATACAGTTCATCTTGATATTTGTGAGTTACAAAAATGATTAGTGAAAAAGACAACTTTTGAAAATTTTAACAACGTTCAGAAAACAGCTCAGGCTAGGCAGGTAGACAGGTCAACACACAACTCTTATTTTTTGTTCTTCTTTTCATTGTTAATCAATCAGTATTAGGGTATATGCTTTTTCTATGAGTATTCCAATTAAACGCATCTTATTATAATGTTTTTTAAAATGTTATTTTTTTCATTGTTTATAAGTCTGGTGATTTAGCAAGCCATGATGCCAATGTTTCCGTTTAAGTACACGTATTAGTGTCGGAATTCTGACAAAACAAATCTTTGCCCATTCCCCTGAACCTCTTGTTGAATTTAGCGTAAAATAAGAATATGCTTTGAAGACAAAAAATTTGTCCATTCGTTTTTTTGTTTTGAGAGCATGTTATTCATAATGATTTACAGTGTAAAGCAAATACGGAAAGGTAAGTGAATACTATGTCTTTTTATTTGTTAAAAGCAAACAGGTAAAACAAGGCGGTGCAGCTAAAGTGTTGTTGAAATGAACAGGATAGGATTATAAACAAAATATATAAACATTATGATCATACTTTTACGACTTCCGGAACCACCACCACCTCCTCCGTAACCACCACCGTAACCACCTCCGTAACTTCCATATCCACCACCTCCTCCTTAACCACCCATGTAGCCGTTTCCGTAACCACCATATCCATCTCCATAACCACAAGATGCACTAAAAATAAAGGCAACAGTAGTATACCGCTGGTCGAAATTCATAAATCGATTGAGATAAAAACAAATCCGGGTTGCAAACTAAAACTGAGGGAAACACATCAAATATAAGAGGAGAACTACGACAGAACAGAAACACAACATTTAAATGTAATACACAGAAACGAACTATAATATAACAATGGCCATTTTCCTGACTTGGTACAGGACATTGTAAGAAAAAAAATGGTGGGTTGAACCTAGTTTTGTGGCTAGCCAAACCTCCCGCTTTTATGGCAATGTTAAATATAACATTAAAATGACAACATCACATGACAGGACTACAATACAAATAAATGGGAGAACATATAAGACAAAGAAACATACAAATAATAGCTAACAAAAGGTACCAGGTTTAAAATTAAATACGCAAGACGCGCGTTTCGTCCACACAAGACTAACCAGTGACGCTCAGATCACAAAAGTTCGAAAGCCAAAACAAGTACAAAGTTGAAGAGCACTGAGGACCAAAAGTTCCAAAAAGTTGTGCCTAATACGGCTAAGGTTTTCTGTCTGGGATAAGAACATCCTTATTATTTAGAATAATTCATACTTTTGCAAACAGTAAATTTATAAAAATGACTATATAATAGATATACATGGTAAAGCCGAAGTGGTGACTAACTACAGAATAAAAACGGATACATAATACAACATAAACCAGCACATAAAAAATCACAAGATATACAAGCAAGTCACTGGTTCATTGTCTATACAAGAAGGAATTCTTCCCGGTAGACGCCGCCATATACCATTCCATCTTCGTGGTCCCAAGTACCGTCCAGATCGACGGTAGCCTCCTCCGTACCAGTGTGCACTGACTGCGCTACAGAGGAGAAGCAGTATATAAATTGCAATCTTCATTCTGCCAAAGACGAAATCTATTTTAATTAATTAAATAAATTTCTGACAAAACATTTTGCGCACGGATTTCCTGGATATCAAGAAGAAAAGTTAAAGTTTATTTTAAGGCATTCGGATAGAGAACGTTTAAAGGTATTGCATTTGATATAGTTTAGTTAAGTTTTTACGTATTTATTGGCTTAAACTTGTATAAAGCGTGTGCAAATTAGGTTTATGATAAAATACGACCTAGTGACTTGCGCACGCTTTAAAAAAGTTTATTCAAGCGAACACGTAACACTTTACCAAACTATATCGTTACATAGATTTACTCAGCCGTATTTCAAAAACAATTTCTGATTTTTGGATCTTAAATGCTTTTCAAATTCATACTTTATTTGGTCTTTACACTCTTTTGATTCGAGCATCACTGATGAGACTTTTGTATACAAAACGCGCGTCTGGCTCACACAATTATCAGACTTGTATTTTTGATGAGTATTTTTGTTAAGCGATGTTCAAATCTTATAAATCGATTCAGAAGATACAAATATAGAAACGAACAAAACTTGAGGGGATAACAAGAACTCCAAATGGAGCAAATTAAACTATTTTTCTAGGTAAATCATACGACCATCAGGTTGACCGCTTACTATGTAAGTTGTGGTAGTGCAGTGTCGCTGCAATAGGTCGTTTTTTCCAGCTGCATGGTATGTGATAAAGTCGGGAATCTAAGACAAAAAACATAAAAATGTTGCTGATTGATTTATCTGAAAATAATCAGATGTCTATTTTTTCACAGCTGCCATTAAACCAACAGTAATCAATGCACTAGATATTTGTCAAATGTATTTATCTCTCCATTAAATACATTAGGCATCATAGCTGCAAGTTTTGTTCGATTTACTGTTATATAAAAAATATAAAAAAGGGTGGTACACCTTATGTCTCAGCTGCTCAACCCTACCACAAAAAAAAGTCTTTAGTTTTCTATGATGTGTATTGTGTACTGTTGTTTGTCTTTTTCTTTTTTAGTAATGGCGTTGTCAATTTATCTTCGACTAATAAGATTGCATGTCCCTCTGGTATCATTCATCTCTCTTTTTTCAATGGTACACCTTTATCGCATTAAAAATGTGCAAAATATATACTTAAATATTTTAGTAGAGCAAATGTTTTTTTTTTAGTTCTTTTTAATGTTTTAAAAATTCTGTAACAAATATTTTTAGGCGATCCATATACAATTTCCGTACTGTCATGTAATTTTCAAAAGTATGATCATTGTTTTTTATGAACCATTAATAAAAAAAATAAAGGCAACAGTAGTATACCGCTGTTCGAAACTCATAAATCGATAGAGATAAAAACAAATCCGGGTTACAAACTAAAACTGAGGGAAATGCATCAAATATAAGAGGAGAACAACGACACAACAAAAACACAACATTAAAATGTAACACACAGAAACGAACTATAATATAACAATGGCCATTTTCCTGACTTGGTACAGGACATTTTAAGAAAGAAATGGTGGGTTGAACCTGGTTTTGTGGCATGCCAAACATCCCGCTTTAATGGCAACGTCAAACTCAACACCAAAACGACAACATCACATGACAGTACCACAATACAAATAAATGGGAGAACATATAGGACAAAGAAACACACGAATAATAGCTAACAAAAGGTACTAGGCTTAAAATTCAATACGCCAGACGTGCGTCTCGTCCACATAAGACCATCCAGTGACACTCAGATGAAAAAAGCTTGAAAGCCAAAACAAGTACAAAGCCGAAGAGCACCGAGGACCAAAACTTCCAAAATGTTGCGCCTAACACGGCCAGGGTTTTCTGCCTGGGACAAGAACATCCTTATTATTTAGAATAATTTATAATTTTGCAAACAGTAAATTTTATAAAATGACTATATAATAGATAGACATGATAAAACCGAAGTGGGGACTAACTACAGAATAAAAACGGATACATTACATAAAACAACTTAATCCAACATATAAAATTACACAGCCGAGTTAGCCAAAGCATCAACGCACAAAGTGACGTCACATTTGAAATTCTAAAAAAACACACAAAGTGACGTCACATTTGAATTTGTAAAAATATTTCCCAAAAATCAGATAGGATTAGGATTGATTCAAGATCAGATTTGTAATACTGACATTACATTTATTAATAACGATCCATATATAATTTCCGTACTGTCTTGTAATTTTCAAAAGTATGATCATTGTTTTTTATGAACCATTGATAAAAAATGAGCGACCGAATATTAGTCATACAACAGCTATCAAATATGTTTAAGTAAGGAGATATCTACGTAACTTTAAACCTATTATTATTCTAAGCATGAGTTTTGATATAAATATCGAAATTTTAAAAGCTGCGTTACGAAGTAATCATTTGAGGGGAAGTAGCTATTACATGGACAAACAAGGAAGTAATAAAATTACACTTATGAACACATGTTAAAATATCTATATAAAATGTTAATCAACAATGCTCAGTTAATATACATATAAAGTGTTGTAATTTATGTTAAAAGTAAAAATGTAATCTAATGTGTAATGGGAGAAATGTGGTCACCACATCACCAAATGTTTTCAACTATTCGACAAAGAAACGTCGTCTGTCTAATGGAAACAAAATTAAAAGAAAGTTCTAGTATTTTTCACTTTTTTGGAAACATTTAAATAAAATCTGTCTCCATTGTATAAAGAAACAGTCGGGATGAAGAGGAGGATACTTTGTTTCCGTAAGAATAATCGACCCTCAGGGTAAAAGCGCTAGTATTTTATCTTGAAGAGTCCACCTCTGTTGTACCCCGTCTTAGTTTTCTGTAACCTTTATATACCATCGTATTGTACAATTTAGTGTGTGAAGGCCATAAAGTGAACTATAGTTTCTTAAACCCGTTTCAGTTGAACTCTGTTCGCTACTTCTCGCATTATCAACCATACCGCGTTTCCTTAATTACATTTAACCATATATTCAGCGGAACTGTGAGTCTTCAATAATGTTTATACATTTGTATTTTATAAAATATTCTTGGTTTCCTCTCCGCAATCGAATAAGCTGGATCACACCAGATTTTTATGCAAGTTAACTAATAAAGTGTTATATTTAATGAATAGTTTTGGGGGCATATTATATTCAATCAAATGTCTATATTAGAATGCAATGGTTGACCTTTGAATAACAAATATGACTTTATTTTTTTGACGACGAAGTTTACACTTTCAAAAATATATTTTTAAAGTTCAAATATATATAGAGAGAGAACAAACTTGACTTTCGTTTTAAGCAATATTCTTCAACAAAAAGTTCATCTGCGATTTCAAATGTGTAGATATTGGATATATGATGGATTTATCATTTTAAAATGTACTACAATTTATGCGGTATGGTAAGAAAAGAGTAAACCTTTGAATTTGCATAAATGTAACGTTCTACAATTTGTTCAAAACTATAACATTTCTATTGATAAGCAAACACGGTTATATAATCTGAACACGTCAGCGCCATCAACTCATAAACCTGTAAAAATTGACGTATAAAATTAGTTATTAAACAAGGACTTACTCATACATAAATAAGTTATTCATGTTAATATATTTGAATATGACATCTTGCAACAAAATATTTTTGGAAGTACAACTTTGGTCTATATCTAAATAATAATGAATATATCTCAAAATGATGTTATTTTGGCAGTTTTCGCAGTTTGCAATATAAAGCAAATACCTCAGACACAATTCAAAAACATAATCAATGTTTTTTGACAGACTCATGTCTTATGAATAAATAGAATATGCAACTTCAGAGATTTATAATACGTTTTGATCTTCGCATTCAGGCTCTAAATAAATTGGAACGCTCTTACCATTTCTCATAAAATACCCGCGTTATCAAATTAATCGTACATGTATTCTACAAATAATCTGATTACATCTTTTGAACTTCATGCATTGTCGGAATGGCTTGTTCTTTGTTATCGAATGTTTGAAAACAAAAACACTTCTTTCAAAGAATATACCAATATGTTCAAGATATTTATACTGCTTGACAATATTAATATCATTTTTAACATTAAGTTTAGAATTGCTATGTACAGTTCAATATGAGAATATAAGTTCATAGTTATATAACAAGGGTTAACTTTTATTTCCTGCTTTTACAGTACTCATCAAAGTCATTTTAGAAATTGCAAGGTTTCATCATCTGAGGAACACAGAAGTTTCGTCTGCATATAGAAGCTTTCAAACATTGCAAAAGTTGAAAAAAAAAAACGATTTAGACCTAATCACATCTTGTGATCTTTTTGAGGAAAGAGAAGTTTAACGATGTTCAAATATAAATATATCGATTACGAAGGCAAATCAAAGTAACAAACAAAAGGGAATCGCACGAATCCGAAAGGAACGAGACCGGATGCGTCGTTATGGTAAGCGTTTTCTACTATACATGCAACACCTTGCCGAATCCACAATCAGTCATAAATTTTACAATCGGGAATAGGAAAATTACAAATCAGACCACTATTCTGTTATCTAAAGATCTAAGATTGCTCTAGTGAGTTTAGACACAGACATATCAAAAATGTATTTTAAACTATTAAGAAATACTGTTATGATGAATCTTATCATTTCAGAATTCAGAGAATTAAAAAAGTAAGTTGATGAATAATTAGTATTCACAAGGAAATCTTTTAAAAATTATGATCTATATGTAATAGAAAAAAAAAAAAAAAAAAAAACAAGTCCCCTGTAATTTTTGATACATCAATAATGGTAGCCTTTTTTTGTTACCCTTTTAAAAGGGATAAAGAAACAACTTTTAGAAATATAAATTCTTTAATCATATGCAATGATGTAGACATTTGTTTTTTTCGTATAATGAATTTTCTTTATTGTAACAAATAGACTAGCACAACATGTATGAACAAAGGTATACAGAATGGCATATTCACACAAAGGAAGTATTAAATAATTAAACAACAATTGAATATATGATGGTGCAACAATAGGTTGAAAATAAATAATTATCTTATAACATTGGAATCTTATTTGTTCTTGCAATATCTATTAGTGGTGTTTCAATCAAAAATCGACATTTATTATTTATTCTATAATAGGGGCCCAGGGACTCCAGTATTTGTTATATTCATCTGCAGAGATGTTTTTAAATGAGATGTATTTTTCTAAGTTCAAGTGTTCCTTTAAATAGTTTTTTAAAGCATTCAAATTTGGCAAAACTTCTTGTAATTTTGTTCGGTAAATATAGTATTTTGAAAGCAGAATAATCTTATTTTTAACAAAATTCAATTTAACATTTTCGTAGATACCAAATAGAATAATCATAATATTCAAAGGCAGTTTAATATTTGTCATTTTAAAAATGTTTAGTGCATGCTAGAGACTGGCGACAATCGGACAGCTCCAAAATAAATGCTCTATGGTCTCTTGTCCTTCTTTGCAAAATGAACATATGTTGCTACTATTTATTTTCATCTTGTAAATTAGTGAATTAGTTCCTAAAATTCTATGTATAATTCTATATTGGAACCAACAAAACTTAGTGCTTCTAGTATATTTTGTACACGAAGTGTGTATTTTTTTCCAGTTAATACCAGTTATATTAAGATGGTTCTTCCATTTTTCTTTTGCAGCAAAAGTAATATATTTCTCATTCAATACTTTGTACATGTCCTTTGAACCTTTTTTTGATTCAAAGAAGATACTTATGTTAAAAGGTAGTATTGCTTGAATTTTTTTCTCCATTACTTCAATATTGATCGTGTTTAACCACTCATTAAGAGAGTGTGCTATTTCATAATAATGTAAAATATTTGGCCTAAAATGATATAATTGTTGGAAATTTTGAAATGACATAACTTTGCCCTGATAATCTAACAAGTCATGCACTGTCCAAATTCAAACATTTGCCCATGTTTTATATAAGACTCTTGAACCACCAATTTTAATGTTTTCTACCTCCCATAAAGAATAAGATAGAATTTCAGCAATACATCTTGGTTTTCTAATTTGATTAAGGGTTTTCAAAGCATCAAAAACCTCTTTCCAAAATTTTTTTGATGACCTTTTAATAGGCCCAATATAACCTACATTTTTGTAGTTCACTAAAATTTATTTGCTCCACAATAGAGACTAATCTCACCCACTTTGAATTCGAATTATACAGCCGTCTTATCCATGTAAGTTTCAGTCCCTGTATGAATGCTTTTAAATTTAGCAATTTGAAACCACCCATATAATAATCTTGACATAAAAGATCTCGCTTGACCTTATCAGGTTTATTATTCCATATAAAAGCATACATTTTATTTGTTAAATTACGTAACATATTCTCATCTGGACTAGGGATAGGCAGAAACAGATGATTTAATTTAGATATGACCAAAGTTTTCAAAATGGTAATCTTTCCAAAGGGGGTGAGATGCTGTTTTGTCCAGTTTTTGAAAGTGTTGTCTATATTATCTAAAACTGGCCTATAATTTAAATTTATCATTCTATCTAGGTCGACTGAAAATATAAGGGGATAAAGTATCTCCCTGTCTACAGCCTCTCTCTACAGTGAAGAATTCTGACAGAAAACAGTTTTGTGTCACTGCAGCTGTTATATTGTTATAGAAGGTTTTAACCCAGGATATAACCGATTCACCAAAATTAAAATAGCTTAACGTATCATAAAAAAAGGACCAAGAAATGGAATCGAATGCCTTCTCAAAATCAATTAGCAAGAGTATTCCTGGAATATTATTTTCTTCAGTGAAATGTAGAATATCATATATTAATCGACAATTTTCGCCTATATATCTAACTAGAACAAAACCAGTTTGATCAGAACTTATTAATTTTGACAAAACAGACTTTATTCTCTCTGCTATACAGCTTGATGCCAATTTATATGTAGAATTTAGAAGAGTAATAGGTCTCCAATTTTTAAGAAATTGTTTTGGTTTACTATCATTTGGAATACATGTAATCACTCCCTGCCTCTGGGTGACCTTCCCATATCCAGAATTTATAGATCTAAGGACAAATTTACCAATATCAATCCAAAAAAGTTTTCAAAATTCTGCCGTGTAACCATCAGATCCCGGACTCTTGTTATTTTTCATTCTCTTTAATGGTGCAGTTAATTTAGAAAAACTAATCTTTCCCTCCAATAACTGCTTTTCATCCTCGCTAAGCTTCGGTATATCATTATAACAATTGTCCCGTGTTAAATCAACCCTTTTCAAACAATCTTTTTTTTTATAAAGTTTCTCATAAAACACCCTTGTCTGATTTAAGATTTCCTTTTGTTCTTCCACTTTAACACCATTTTCTAAAGTAAGTTTTTGAATAGTCTTATTATTATAATTTCTAGTCTCTAGATTTAAAAAAAAAATTGGTAGGTTTTTCTCCTTCTTCAATCCGCTGACTTATTGACCTAACATATTGTCCCTGAACCTTCTTTTGTCTATACATTTAAAGTTCTGCTTTTTTCTGATCAATCTCTTCAAGATTTTCTTCTGTTAGTGCATTTGTTTCTAATTGTTTTAATTTTAAAATAATCTCATTTTCAATTTTTATACCCTCCTTTTGTTATAAGAGGCGTATGAAATAGTTTTACCGCGTATTTCTGTGAGTAAAGTTTCGAAAAATAACTGGTCATCAACAGTAAATTCAATTTCAGAGTTGTCAATATTTTGTAAATTTTCATCTCTATAAATCTTGATGGCATATTGTTTTTTTACTGTACTTATGAGTTTTTTTTTATCTCTTTAACATAGTCAGTATCATGAGATCACTGGTGAATGATCAGACCTGTAACTATTATCAATTTTAACATCACTAACAAAGTGAAAAATATTATCAGAAATCAGAAAAAAGTCTAAACGAGATTGTTTAAAGGTTTTTTTTTCTTCCAGGTAAATCTTTTCACATTGGGGTATAATTCTCTAAATGGATCAACTAGATTAAAGTCTTCCATTAGCTGTAATACTTTTTCTCTAGACTTTGGGTTGTTGATATTAACATAATTATGAGTGTCAAGATTAAAACTTTGAATTAGGTTAAAATCACCACAAAGAATACAAGATTGGTTATCAAATTCTTCAATGATGTCTGCCACCTTTTGATAAAAGCAAGGAGTGTCTACATTTGGCCCATAAATATTAACTAAGGTAATTCTTTGTTCTTCAATTGTAATATCCAATCCAAGAAGTTTTCCACCCTCATCTTTTTTAACTTTGTGAATTTGAAGATCAAAGTTTTCATTAAAAAAGATGGCCACGCCTCTCTGATTGGATGTAAATGAATTAAAAAGGCATTCTCCCTTCCACTGATTTTTAATGTTTAATTCGTCTTGTTCTGTAAAATGTGTGTCCTGAAGACAGTAGATATTAAAATTCTTTGACTTTAAATAATTCAAAACATCTCTCCGTTTCTCCTTTGTATAAATACCTTGACAGTTATAAGAAATTATTTTAAGAATATCACCATTCATGCATGTGTTTAGTTTTATCAATATTTAAAACTCTAATGATGAGTGAGTATACATGAATATACCATGATATTTGTGAAATCAAAGGACGTTTAGAATTTTTTTCCTTTAAAACTGTATAATTTTTCAAGATCTGTGACACCTTAAGACATATTTGTAATTTACAATAAATACATATATATGAAAACATAAAATACAATAGCAAGACAGAATCCAACATTAAAATCAAATATTAAATCTGCACTCTGAGACGTTCACTGTTGTTGTGTAGGATATTCACTCTAAACGGTCTAAGGGAGATAACTCAGAAGAAATTTTAATAAATACATTGGATTCAGATGGAAATTTAATTTGAGCAAACTCAACAATGAATATCTGTATAATTCATGTTATGTACATATTTTGAAAAAATATTTCATTCCTATAATTTCATAATACACTAAATTTCCTAACTGTCTTTCTTTCCAACACACAAAGACATTTTTTCCATTCTATGTGGTTATGTCAAAAAAGAAAAGATCACACAAGAAGCACAAGTATACAAATGTCCATTGTTTTGCCTTCAAATCTGATCCAGTCAGATTTGTCAATATTTTTATAATAAGATGTTGTCTGTCTAACACGTTCATTCTTTTTGAAAAACATTTTTAGTTAAATGAACTATATATAATCTAAATAAGCCTATTATGTACAATATTTCAAGACTGTCAGAGTTGTTCAATCAACTACATGTAGATATTGGCTTTCTATGTTTGTCCTTTGTATCTATGTATTAAAAACTCCCATGTCAAATTTACAAATTTATATGATCCTTTGTCTATTTAAGAAGGCAGATATGTTTTATACTCATTATATCTCTGATTAGTCTGCTTACTTTTATATTTTGTGAAACAAAATAGTTGTAAACAGTTGCTGCTACATGTATTTGAAGCTATATTGTTCATCTATGTATGACACAGGAGTTAAGTCGTAGATATGGCTCGTTACTCAAAGTTATGTATACTATATATAATTCATATCAAGTCGTCACAAAAGTCAAGCGTAAAAACCAAAAACATTTTCAATAGTCATGATTGTGTACATGTAACATTGACATCGTAGCGATTGGGAATATCATTGAAAATCGTAAATTATGTCATTTTTTGTACTATATTGTTTTAACACGCACTGCCTTAACTGCACACAATGTTATCTATCACATAGATAGTGCCTCTGCCCCTCTCAACAGTATAAATGCCTCAAAAACTAACTCTTATAAAAATATCATGGGCGCATCCATTATAGGGGCGACATTTGTTTATATTTTTTCCTATAGAAACTGGATTGCCGACACTTAACAAAAAAATATCTTTTGTTGCCAATAGCTGACATAAAACAGTAAATATAAAACTGACAGAGAAAATGAATTTGGAAACGATACGATGACCAGTATGTTGCTGAATGATTGATTTTAAAAGCCTTGTATATTGTTTATTTGTTGAAAAATCAAGATGTATGAGACGTGTTGCAATAAACAAAGGAGATGCATTATGGACTTTTAAACCACATATTCATAAATAAGACTTTTGTTTGTGACGGTAAACAATTGATCAAATTTGATAAGGGAATCATTTTAGGAAAAATAGTACGTTTTTGCCAAATAATAAATGTTTGAAAATCACAATCTGACGGAGATTGTAGTTTGTAAACATTTGATACTAACAATGCATCAATTGAAAAGCCACAGAAACATTTCTTTGTCCTTTATTACATAAAAGAAAAATAAAATCATAAACATAAACACAATGAATCAACTAAATTTAAAACAAGTTTTGCATGAAATGATTTATTTATTATTTGTAATTCCCGGCTTTGAACTAGATTTAATTAAATGCAAGTACTTTTGTACTATAAAATGTAAATAACAAAAAATACCGAACTCCAAGGAAAATTCAAAACGGAAAGTCCTTTATCAAATGGCAAAATCAAAAGCTCAAACACATTAAACAAATGGAAAACAACTTTCATATTCCTGACTTGGAACAGGCATTTCTTGATGTAGAAAAAGGTTGAATAAACCTGGTATTGTAGCTAGCTAAACCTCTCACTTGTATGACAGTCATATAGAATTCCATTATATGTACAGCAATGCGTGTTCAAAACTAACATACATAATAGGTAACAAGTTTTAGCTTTCTAAAAAGCTGTGGACTGCTTCGCTCTTTCCTAATTTAAGGTAATATGGGTGCATGAGGTTATTGATTTAATATTGAAAATGTGGTATTTTTAGATATTGATTGATATAAAATGGATGTCTTAGACATGGAATATCAATTTTCGTATATATATTAAGATGAACTTTCTGAAATTTGAAACTGGCTGTTCAGTTTTTAGTTGTCAATGTGTTTTTGTGGAGTGTGGTTTTCTAGTTATTTCAGCTGGTCATTGACTTGCGATTTTGATTGCTAGTTCTGTATAAAATTTATTTAGCTATATATAAATGTTTAGGTATGTTGATTAAGAGCAACATGATTTAGAGTGATGAAGACAATAACAATCAAAACCAAGGAGTAAACAAAGACTTGTACAACAAAAAGATATTTACAACAGTTAAAAATAAATAAGAAACAGAAATAAATATTTAGTTTCAGTGAAAATGATGTTGTTTTACTTTAAGAGTGTGCGTTATACACCAATCCTTTTAAAATTTTGTTCGCTTTACCTGTTGAAAATTAAAATATTTACAAGTAGACACGACTCTTGAGGTGTGCTTCTCTGGAGGTGTGCTTAGATTGGCAGAAGTTATAAAATACAGATAATGCATTTTTGTAAACATTGTATAAGAACATTGTTTATCATAACAAATCGTGCATATTGCAGATTAACAAAGCAAATAAACACGTATTAATAATTGATATTTCAATATTGAATTTCAGTGTGCAATATATGCATAATAAAACGAACATGAATTAATGACAGTTGATCGGAACTGAAATACACATAGTTAATTTTCCGGCCTTTGGTGTCTTATCATGAGACGAGAAAAGTCTGTAACTCTTTATCTCATTCAAGCCAATACCTGTTGCTGTATCTCAGCCGCATCATAAAGCGACCAACTAAAATCTATATGTGATTATTTCAAGATGGCGTGTAAATCGACTGAAACTAATAGCTCCGCACCGTGAGGCGAAGCAAATATATCAAAAATTGGGGTACAGCAGTCAACATTGTGTTATAATCTTAATCACTATAAAAACAAATACATATTTCAATAAAGGAAAATAAAATGGCATGTAGGCAAAGTACATAAGCAAAAATGAAAGACAAATATACAAAAATGATCATAGCACAACTAAACAATGGCTGAATTCTTTTGCCTTTACTTAGTTGTTATTTACGCCTCGTGCCAATCAAATAAGTCAAGCCATTTCCAACGGATTTTTATAGTTCATTCGTTGTTTTGTTACACCACTGTTCCACTGGGCCATCACAAAAATGTTTAACCACTCCACATGTTTGTAGTTTTTCAGCAACAACATATGAACATGAATAGACGCTTTAATGAAAGTTTACAATCTTCTGCATGAGGAAAGTTGCTTTACCATTTATACGCTCTGATTGCCTCTATTAAAGAGAAGTTGTGAATAAATTACAGACACTAAAAAATCGGCCGTGAACCACAAATTCGTAAAAAAAGATCCCAAACTTAAATAAATAAAGAAAACAATTGCTCATTCTGGTCTAAATATCCGATGTTTTACGATACTGCTCAAATGGGGAAATTTGCTAATTTTTAAAAGTTCATATTTTCTAATGTGGCAAACATATTGGAATGCCATTTGTTTTTTCTTAAACCCTAATCATAAATCTACAAAATATAAAAATCCAATTTCGGCAAATGATCATATAACTTAATGTAAAGTTATTAGTTTGGAAGGAATTGTGGTGTAGCAGGTGATATGTGTTATCCTATATTAATGATATTTCTCCTATTTGGACCGGTCAATAATCCCCCCTCTGAAAAATTCATAGAAACTATAAACGACAATCCTTCTGCAATATGAAAATTAGTTGTCAAAACTGATTGTTGCAAAACCTTTGTGCTCATGAAAATCAGCTACAAATGTCTGAGCACAGAGAAGTTTCACCTTGTTGAAAATACATAAATGAGGCAAAACTAAAATATTTATCTAGTATCTCATAAAAATTTCACGTCAAACTCTTTAGTAGTTGCGGAGAAGTTGCTGGCCGCAGGTAGTTACACTATAAAACTACTGATTTTTCTCCTTCTTGGTCCAAAGTTTTCCCCATAAACCCTCAATAGATAAAACAAACATACGGTGCATAATTTCAGATCCCTTACAAGAAATATCATTAGTTTGGTTTAAATCCATTCTGTATTTTGAGAGGACTTAATGATTGTAGATATATTACAAACAAATAGACGAATGCACAGACAGACATACTGACATTATGATTATATACCTATATGGAGTTATTTCCTTTCAGAACGACAGGTAATTTTTTTGAAGAAACAACCTGGACGATACCAAATTTCAAAGACATATGCTTCAAGGCATAAAAAGATGGCGTTAGGTCATTATTACCCTGATTAAATTGCAAGATACGGAGTAATTCAACATTTAATTAGTGTATTGTCAATTGAGTTATATTGTAAAATTTTTTATCTTGAACAATTTTTTAAAGATTAGACAGAAACAATTTTACCTCCGTTTATTAGGCTGAAATAAATATCGTTTACTCTATAAATTGACAAAATATTTCTATTTTCTATAGGTGAACAGCCACGTTCTTCAAAAGCGGGGGTATGATATTTGATCCTAATTCTCAATTTTTGAAAAGAAAAATTTAATTGCAAGTCAAAAGAGAGGAAACAATTATTCTGAAAAGTACGTTAAATATTGTGGAAAATGATCTGCTTTTCCGGGATAAAAGCGTCGTAAAACAAGAGAAAGAAATACAGCACCCCTTTTTATAGCTTATATGATAAATTACTTATAAAGTGACTTGTTTTTTTCGTAAATCTTAACAATTAATTTGCTTCTTACTTCATGCAACAACTGTAACATTTATATAGTAACTTCACAGTGATTTCGAACGTTTATATCTAGATTAGTTAGTGAGTTTTATTTTACATTAAAATAAGCCGTAGAGTGTGTTTTTACCCAAACGGGAAAGAAAAGAATAACCCACTTCAATGTGATCAGTAAAATAAGATACAATTCCTAAATATTTTTGCAGAAAATAAAATTTTTTGACGGTATGAAAAATCAGATAATCCATATTTCAAGGTTTTTCTTGAGGTATAACACACTTCGTGGTGTCAAGATTGCCCAAGGAAAGACCATCTTACGATCTTTCTTTCATTTGAACAGCCCTGACACCCCTAAAAGTCACAGTAATGCTTTCAACATATAGAAAAAGCTCACACCTCACTGAAAGTTCAAAATGGCTTCTTAGCACTGTTTAAATTCGTCTAGAAATCAACTGTCAGATTTTTATGTATACGAAATAACATGTTTCAATCATTTTCATTTGATATTAATTCAGAATACATGTATCTAGTCAATTAATACTTGAAAGTAAAATACTAATGCAATGACGGTGGCATTTTTTGTTTATATCGCTTATATGGCAACCGGAGGTGTTCGGAGGTCAACTCGACATTTAATTAGATGGCGTCTAGACTAAAATACACATGAAACAAAGCTACATATTGTCGATCCCATGCACGGTATATTGTTTATTTTAGACTTTTTATAATTTGGATAAATGTTTTACATTGTTATAAATCAAATATGAGAATTTGAGTCAAATCGGTGAACATGAATTTGACAGCTAGTGCCCCTTTAAGCAGTACGTATATGTAGAGAAATATTGACAACATGTTAAAAGAAAAGTGTTCTAGCCAAATACAAACATGACCCGAGACATATTGTTGTCTCAAACAGGAATCATGGATCTTCTCAAGATTTGTTATTTTTGTCTGACGATTCTATAATAAAGTACAGTTTGACATGTAACTGCTTTTCTTTCGAAAAGGTATCCATGCTTCCAATAGCAATTTGTTACAATTTTAAGTGATCATTCTTAAAATAAACAGATATCTGATAACCCCATACCAAATTTATGAACGTGTGCTAGTAAATGTTATCTTGCCCATGTCACAGTACTGACCTGGTGCTTAGACAAAAATCATCAAGAATTTGGTCCAACAAGGTTATAAAGACAATGTATATTTTCATTGACTATCCGAATAAATTAAGTTTTCTCCCTTTATTAGTTGATGTTTCTAAAATATGGCTCAAAGTATGAAAAACAGGGAAACAAATTTTAGGTTTGTCATATTCTATTGAAAATGAAATCAAAATCATACAACTCTTGATATAAAAGTGAAATAACAAAAATACCGAACTCCAAGGAACTGTCAAAACGGAATGTCCTTGATCAGATGGCAAATCATTTCAAACGAATGGAAAACAACTGTCATATTCCTGATTTGGTACAGGCATTTCCTTGTGCAGAAAATGGTGGATTAAACCTGGTTTTATAGCTAGCCCAACCTCTCACTTCTATGAAAGTCGCATATAATTCCACTATATTGACAACAATGTGTTGGCAGATTTTTACAGATCATTGTGATGTGAGGCTGGTCCTAGATACTTCGTACACATGATATATGTAGTATAACACAATGAGAAGAAAAACTGAAAAGCTATAAATTGAAAATTGAAAAAAAAAAGAAAATGTATGATACAAATATGTCTATATGGTTTATATTATTCCTAATATAAACAATGCAATTTGCCCCGTTAAAATGATAAAACCGTATTTATAGACAATATACTGACTCAAAGGAGAAACCTGAATATAAGCCTATGGTATATGAAAATAAATAAAAAAAAATTACGGGAAAGGGTCGTCAAAATACACATTCATATGCACATAAAATGATTGTATTAATAAGAAAAAAAATTCAGAGCAGAGAATACTTGTCAATAACCTTAAAGGGGTTGGATTTTTTTAATATAAAGAAATACTGTCAAGAAGTAGGAACCGTCCTAGAAAAGAGTGAAAAACCCTTTACTGCCAGTTATGCAGTACTTAATTGTCTTTTCTCAATCATTCTGTAATGAAATTCAATCAAAATGTTATGTATGAGGCTCGTTAGAGAAAATGATTTTCGACATTTAAACATACACAAATTTTCAGACACACCCACAAAAAATACCAGTCTTTTTCTTATAAAAGTTTTAGGGGAAAGATTTTAGATTATTGAGGGCAAAGGGAATATTTTAAAGAAAATTTGTAACATAATTTTGTTGAAATAAATTTTTAGTTGCAGAAGGGTTATAAGAAAATAGACAATTTCTTTGCCTCAGATTTTAGCTCATTTCCCAATTTGAATATTTAATTTATACCAGCCTATGGCAAAAATAAATTATTGGCCCCGAACACACTGAACATTAATATTTGATCCAAAAAATATTCCAAGCTCGACCACATGCCCCCTTTTACCCAAAAATCAAATGGTCCCTAGGAATCTATCTTATGTGTGTGTATGGAGAGATAGTGTATTCTTACCTGTTCCTATGTTGATGACCTCTCTTGTTTTTCACTAGTAGGCCTTTCAGACTTTCGGAGAGGCACCTCTGTCTTCTGTTGACTTGCTGGAAGCTGGATGTTTTAGGTAGGAAAATTTTAGGTTTACTTACGTTTCCCCTCCAGTAAATGCCCAATAAAGGCAACAGTAGTATACCGCTGTTCAAAAGTCATAAATCGATTGAGAGAAAACATATTCGGAGGAAACACATCAACTATAACAGGAAAACAACGGAACAACAGAAACACTAAAGTGCAACAAAAACAAACGCCAACATGCATAGAAACAAACTATTTGATAACAACTGCCATATTCCTGACTTGGTACAGGACATTTTAAGAAAAAAATGGTGGGTTGAACCTGGTTTTATGGCTAGCCAAACCTCCCGCTTATATGGCAATGTTAAAAAATATCGCTAAAATGACAAAACTACGTGACTGAAATACAGAACAAACTCACGCAAGAACACTCATCAAAGAAAAACGCACAAACAAATAATATAGTAGTCGACACAACATGCAAACCGCAGAACAACAAGTAACATCTTCCACCAACGACACACACCACAGGACATCATAAACAGTAACACACTTACGTAACGAACATGCAATCTCGACTTTTATACAGTTATTTTCACAGTACCAGTCCAAACAATTTTGATGACAATGACAATAAAAAGTAAAATCACAAAAATACTGAACTCCGAGGAAAATTCTAAAAGGAAAGTCCCTAATCAAATAGAAAAATCAAAAACTCAAACACATCAAACGAATGGAAAACAACTGTCATATTCCTGACTTGGTACAGGCATTTTCTTATGTGGAAAATGATGGATTGAACCTGGTTTTAAAGCTAGCTAAACCTCTCACTTATATGACAGTCGCATCAAATTCTATTATATTGAAAGCGATGTGTGAACAAAACAAACAAAAACAATAGGCAAAAATGTCACAAATAGGGGTAAATAGTCTAACTCTGTAGGTCACATTCGTGAAAAAGAAACGGGATTGTAGTTACGACTTAAGGAACATATCCGATATCATCTGTGAAACGGATATTCCATTACGGTCAACCAACTCGTGATGGCGTCCGTAAAATTTACAAAGTAATGATTTCAACTTCACCATTTCGAACTCTTGGTTTGAAAATGAAAATTCACAATTGGGAAACTGAAATCATCTCTTTTGTCTTAAAGTTTTGTTTTCAACCGACCCTCATAGTCAATTTCTAGATATAAGTCATAATCAAATGGCAAAATCAAAAGCTCAAACACATCAAACACATCAAACGAATGGATAACAACTGTCATATTCCTGACTTGGTACAGGCATTTTCTTATGTAGAAAATGGTGGATTGAACCTGGTTTTATAGCTAGCTAAACCTCTCACTTGTATGACAGTCGCATCAAATTCCATTATATTGACAACGATGCGTGAACAAAACAGACACAATAGGTAAAAATGTCAAAAAAATAGGGGTACAGCAGTCAACATTGTGTAATCATATTAATCACTATAAAATCAAACAAATGTAACGAAGAAGCACAAAAAGGCATACATCAAATTTAACATCCTCATTATGCTTTTTTTATTTTACGATTTTATTTATCTTTGTAAAATCCACCCATAAAGGATGGAAGGTTTTAAGTACTGGCGTAAAATCGCGCGTTTGAAATTCGCACAGGTAGACATACAATAATTTTGTCGTTCAAAGAATGACGGGATACATAAGTAGAGAGTCATATAAAATGGATATCACAAAAAACAGACTTAACAGTAAAAGTTACATCAATAAATAAAATAATTTTGTTGTTCAAAGTCTGACGGGATACATAAGTACAGAGTCACGTCAAATGTATATCACAAAAAACAGAATTAACAGTAAAAGTAATATGCTAAATAAAATAATTTGGTCGTTCAAAGTACGACAGGATACATAAGTAAAAAGTCACGTCAAATGGATATCTAAAAAAACAGACTTAACAGTAAAAGTAATATTAATAAATTAATAAAGACAAATAAAAGAATACTATAACACGTTATTAAGATGATAAACAACGTCAGTACGCAGAATCTATACTTCAAGACCATCGTGTTTTATTTGTGATGGTATTGAAAGGCAATTTTATAATTATTTGGACTACAAACGATAAGACATAACACATTATCCAACAGAAACCATAACAGAAACATCAAAATAAATACATGAATGTTGGGTGTACAAAATACCGAGACACGTCGTATAGCAATGCAAATTCACACTCGGTATAACAGTCATATTCGGGAATAGGTCACGTTTGGTACTGAGCAGACAGACGATATAGATGTTAAACCACAATCTAAGACGTGGTAAAAATGTCATTAGTTAGTTTGGACACAGACACATCGTATAGATCAACCAATTCGTGATGGTGTCCATAAAATTTACGGAGTGTCATTTTTAATCTTTCCTCCTCATAACTATGTTGGAGCAGTAAAGGTGTGATTTCATATCAGGAGGTGAAGTACTTTGAGCTTGCTTTCAATAACTGTGAATTCAGTAAAAATAGTTGTTTATTATTTTGTGTTCGGTATTATCTACTGAATTACGAGATATTTAAGGTGTTTATCCTGTTTAGGTTTTCATTTTTTGGTCATAAAACGTTTTATTGGTCTATAAATAGATATCAATAAAAATAACTAAATTAACCTCGACACATATTCATGCCCCTGTCCTATCCTTAGACTGACGAGTGCTGCTCCCTAACTGCTCTCCCAAATGTGTCAATATCAAGGAACTATATACAAATGTCATACAAGTGGAAGGACTAACTAGCTATGAAAAGCAGGTTTAACCGACCATCTTCCTTCGAAAAATGTCTGTACCAAGACAGGATTATAGCAGGTATATTTGACTTGTTCCGTTGATTGATAGCGTTTAATTTTGTCTGTTTTTATGGACTTCCCCTTTTTGCATTTGCCTTAGACTATTATTTTTGTTTTACTTTTTGAATACAACTGATAAGAAATAGATATCGATCAGATTTAAGAGAGAAATCGATAAGAAAAAACTAAAATAGCAAAAATACCGAAGCTCCAAGGAAAATTCAATACGTAAAGTCCTTTATCAAATGGATAAGATTTTAGACAGATATCGATCAGATTTGAGACCAGACATCGATCAGATCTTTTGGTTTTTTGATATGCCAAAATCTAAATATTTCTATTTTCTAGTGGTTGTATCGATATAGCAAAAGCCATGTGATGACATTATAAAAAAAAGTTGTAACACCTCGGATCAAACTGTCAAAAGAATCAAATATGCAGTGATAGAGTTCATTGACGGTTTGATAAGAATGATATGTTGGTATTAATAAGATGAGACGCACTTGATGAAACAAATAAAACTAATGTGGATAAAATTTTACTATGTAAATTATAAAGAAAGACATTTTGTACTGTAATCTTACTAGTTGTCCTAAATCAAAAGGAGGAAAACTTCTTCCATTTTGTGTTGACTTATTGGTTTTATTTTGTGTGATTGTTGTGTCATTAACCTTCATTAACATATACTTTTTTTCGTATTTCATATAAAAAAAATTAGCAAACTTTTATATCTTTTATATCTGGTTTAATTCAATCACATTTTTGCGTAGTTTGCCTAAATCGCCCCTTGTTAAGCTGCCGACAAACAACCAAGTTGCAGGGACAATTCAGGAGAAACAAAAAATGCCAAACAAAAGAAACGGAAAGGGTTCGCCATCCAGAGTACCAAGGAAGAAAAGAAAGACGTCAAGAGAAGGCAGGATACCAGGACATAAAATAATATTCAACTTCCAGGACGTAGACGTAAGACTAGAATGGAGAGAGAAAGGCCGGTGCATGTGGAAGCACAGGAAACAGATAATAACATATCACGTAATAAAGAGTCGGATAACGATGCATGTTTATTCCCCTCTTTGTGCACGACCCGCCACATAAAAACTTTTGAAATGGCACATAACACAATAAATTTCTACCCCACAAAAGAGGTACTCATTCACGACACGGTAGTGGAACACGTGCCTTATAAGGTGAAAAACAGGTTCTGGAAGGAAAAATTTATAGAATTACATGTTCTCAATTAAATTTCAAAAGGAAATGAAGGAGGCTGCCGAGGCCGATTTTAAATTAAAAAGTGAAAAAAAAATTAATGAAAAAGATTGTCTGGAATTGAACTGTCCATAAACTTGGACTTGGACTGCATTCATGGTTTACATGAGTGTGAATATAGAGAAATTCAGGACTAGGACACAATCATTGCGTAAATGCATGTGAGATTAGAATAGATAGATTGGCAGCATTAAGGTCAAAAACCTGAGCCAGATATGATGAGTTATTCAGGCTAAAAATTGGAAAGAACCTAAATTTGTTTTGGAGAAACATTCATGGTGGATATTGGCCACCGCAAATCACAACTCTTCCAGTACCAAACTGTATGCCAAATTTCAATTCAGTGCAATAGCAAGGTTATAAAGGAAATTAACAAAATTATGGTCAATTTAATTTAAACTCAGCTGCATCATCAAACACTTTTAAAACAAGAACAAATCAACATGCACAGCGTACTAGCTGAAACATGTCTTGTTAATAGTACAATAATGGTCCTGACTATCAGTATTCCCCTGGTTGCAGGTTTAAGCCTGTCTGCATAAAATGCAGTGGCAAGCACAGAAGGGCTTTATGTAACAACCGGGCCAAGGAAGAAGTTCCAAAAAGTATTAATCTTTATTCCTTAGGAAATACTCCAGTTAAAGAGTTTGTCTTGGAAAATATTATAGAACTTTTCCCGCATAAAAATGTAGCTCATGAAATTATATCTGGTTTGAAACATGTCAAATATGGTTTTTCTTTTTGTGGCTCAATGGTACCAAAGAATTTTCCAATTTAAAAAGTGCAATAAATCTTCCCAACATTTTTATGGAAAATATGATTAAGAAGATGCTGAACTAAATCACATTGATGGCCCATTCAAACCCCCTTTCCCACCCTTCAAGTATCACCAATGGGACTAATGCCAGACAGATTGGTGATTTTAAACTAATTTAACATTTTCCCTTATCCTGAAAATGAACCAATACATTATTTTATATTTTATTGATAAAAAACTATTATTCAGTTCAGTACAGTTATGTGGTCGAACAGTATATGTGATTAAAAGGCACAAAACATTTGCTCGTCTTAGCCAAAGAGAGGTAAAGGTTGCTTTTCGTATTTTCACTATAGCACTGCAAGATTTTGACTTGTTAGGGATAACATTTCAGGATAATTATTTTGTGATAAAAAACGTTCAATGGGGGATTCTATATATTGTGCCCTTTGCGAAAAATTTGCCAAAGTTTTACATAGGATAATACAGCAAAAAATTGGAAATGGTGTTATAATCCACTATTTAGATGATTTTCATTTTGTTGAGTCGAGCAAGACATCTAATGTTCGCAATACTTCGAAGGTATTTCAAGAGATATGCGAAGAAATAGGAATTCGTTTTGCTATAACAAATATACAATGTCTATTACAGTACTCACTTTTTGGGGTATAGAATTTGATACGCCATATTTGATAAAGCGACTTCAAAATGAAAAACCTGTAAAACTGATACAAAAAAATCAGGGACATTTTAAACAATTCTAATAAAACTGAGAATGGAAATAAAACAAGCTATTCTTAAGGAGATGCTATCTCTTCTTGGGCTTCTTGAGGTACTTGCACCAGAGACTCATTTGGGTAAAGAAATCATATTACAAAATTCGAGTCAACAAAGCAGATGAAGACTGATTTAGAAGTTTGGTTGGAGTTTTTAAACAGTACAATGGCGTCTCTGTTATCAATGACAATATATGGCTTTCGAATGTAAAGATAGAGTTATTCACTAATAGAGTAGGGGGTCAAAAGGTGGCTATGGAATCTTTGTTGCAGGTCAGTTGGCGAAGGGTTTATGGCCAAAACATTACGTACACACTGGAGTAAAAAGGGATATGACATTGCTAGAGTTATTTCAGTAGTAGCAGCACTAATATCCTGGGAACCATACTTTGTTTACAAAAAAGTGATTTTTCATGTTGATAATCAGGCAGTTGTTCAAAACATTAATATGAAACTAGCAAATCAAATAGAGTGATGAATTTAGTGAGACAAATGGTTTTAATTAACTTAAAAAATAGTACTTCAGTAAAAGATATTTATTTCCCTTCAAAATACAAATAAAATTGCTAATTGTCTTTTTCGTTCTTTATGGGGAAAGTTCAGAAACCCAGCTCCAGAAGCAGACCAGTCGCCAACACAGATCTGGAACATTTAAGTCGGTGACGGATTATATTGTCAATTAAGGTGTGTTATAAAATACAGAAAATTCGTACAATTTAGCTATGCCTAAACTTTTTCATCTAAAAAAGTGTCAAAAATTGAAACAGATCTGGCCAGATCCAGTAAATGATTTTCTAAATTTTATAGAATATTTGTCTTTACAAGGTCTTTCAGGGGGTATCATATCATTTTATCAGGAGTTTCACATAATCATAAAATCCAGGGCTTATAAGATACCACAAATGTCTTTATAATTGACAAGGCATTAGAGGTGATAAAACAAATTCAAGGAGGAAAACGTATTGACATTATAGCACCAATTTGACTGCAACTGTTGTCAGATATGGTAGAGTGTTAAGATCAAGTTTGGAAGAATAAAGATGTAGCTACCATATTTTTAACAGCATTTTCAGTTGCCTTCTTTTGTCTTCTTAGAGTTTGAGAAATCACGACCACAAAGAATAAGTCTTTTAATTCTTCTAACTTGAGTTAAGAATACAAGCCCTGGAACTGAAAGTAAGGTGGTCAAAAACTGACCAAAAGGGTAAATCCGTTAAATTATTGATACCAGAAAACAGAATAAAATTTGTCCGCTTAAACTCAAAAAATATTACCTTAGAGTACAGCCCAGCTGTAAAAATGAAGACCTTTTTATACATTATAATGGTATGCCTTTAACAAGGTATCAATTCAACCAGTAGTATACTGGAAAAATGTTAAAATGGTTCACATATGAGTAAAGGTCATTATAGGTCGCACAGTTTTAGAATTGGTGTGCTACTGAGCTTGTCCGACAAGGGGTCTCAGAGGATGAAATTAGGAAGATGGAAATCGCATGCTTATTCTCGCTATATTAGGTTGCAATATTTTTCTAGTTACAAAACGATTTAGAAGATACAAGTTTTCACAGTTTCAAAGAATTTATGGGTTGTTGGAAGATCCCTTGTTCATAGGACCCATGTGGAAGGAATGAAATATCGTAGGACTTATCTTGTACTGAGGTCTAAAGAAGTCATCACTTACCAATATTAATATTAAAAGATTTTGACTCTCTCGTCGATGCTTTAAAAGAAAGTTTACCTTCTCCTAATTTCATTGTATTTACTGCGGAGCTAATGATTTAATTGAATTGGAACTAACAAGGAAAAACAGCCTACGTTACAAGGCTTTATCAAAAATTGTGGGAATGATATGGTCTTCGATGCTACAGCGCAGATATTGGCATTCTGCCCCTTTAAACGTTGGTTCCATTACAAAGAAGAAAAATAAATGGATAAATTTAGTCAAAAAAAAAAATTGCATCTGAAAATGGGGCAAAAACTATTTTACATGAAGGCTAGGACAGTTTCTTTATACAGAACAACTGGGACACATTTGTCACAAATTGGCAATCAGGTTTTTCTAAATAATCTTCAGGGGGGCTTTGAGATTTTTCTAAGCACAACACAAGCAACATTTCCATATTGGTTCAATAGTCATAATTTTGTGGAACTAAGAACCCAAGTCATATCAGAGGGTAACTGAAATTAGATTTTCATGTGGCGGTCCAGGAAGACTGATTTGGGGATTATTTCACTCGGCCCTTGCTCAGGGCTTGACAAGTTCCAAAATTTGCAGGTGGTGATGTTTAAATACTGTTGGTTTTTATGACAGTATGTCAACATAAGTCAACTGATAGCCATTGTGTAGGCAATCAGTAGTCTCACAGGCGCCTACACAAATTATGACATAATACTCCGTAGCCGAAGTTATGCCACACATTAAAAAATGTATATATGTAAGAGCTAAATCTTTTTTACAGCCTCAAATCTGTGTCCTTTCCTCAGCTCTGTGTCCCATGACGTCATGACACTCAAATAAATGGCCCTTTGTCAAGCCTCAATTCTGTCCATTTATCTGTGTTTTTTAACAATTTTGTTTAATGCGAGAAACTCAGCTGCTATGTACATAGTTCAACGTGCGTTAACATGTTGATCATTGAAATTGATGGCCTAATATCGACTTCTTCTTGATATAAAAGTAGTATCATCTTTGACAATAACAATTATTCCTCGATACGTTTTGATAATTCTGACGTCAGCAATAAGATATTGTTGAAATGGACACATATTTGAGTAGAGAATGGACATTTGTGACGTCTATGACACTTATGAAATAGGACACAGATCTGAGGAAAGGACACATATTTGAGGCTGGACATACATTTGAGGCTAACATATATGCTTGTCATTACATTGTATCTGAATACAAGTTTGTTTAATAAAATGTATGTTTAATAATTAATTATGGTTTATATTGGAATAGTTGTAAGTGGTATCCGTATATTATAACGGTAAGGAAACTCTACACAATTGAATACATACATACAACATGTATATTAAATGCAGTTAATCTTGGCATTTGTGAATTACAATAATAATAAGCAAAGCAAGACAACTTTGAAAATTATCACCACATTCAGGAAACAATCCAGACTATGCAGGTAGACGAGCATACACACAACTCTAATTTTTTTAACTTCATTTCATTGTTACTTAATGAGAATTAGAATATGGTCTTTTTCTATGAGTATTTCGATTAAACGCATCCTATTATGATGTTATTTACAATGTTATTTTTGTTCATTGTTAATAAGTCTGGTGATTTTACCAGCCATGATGCCATGTTTCCGTTTTCAGTAGACGTAACTGTGTAGGAATTCTGACAAAACTAATCTGTGTCCATTCCCCGGAACTTTTGTTTGAATCTAGCGTAATATAAGAATACGCTTTGAAGGCAACACATTTCAAATTCATATTTTTGTTTTGAGAGAGCATGTTATCCATGATGAGTTACAGTGTAAAGCAAATGAGGAAAGGTAAGTGAATACTTTGTCCTTCTATTTATTAAAATAAAATAGGTAAACCAAGGCGGTGCAGCTAGAGTGTTATTTAAATGAATTTATATAAAAAAAATGTATTAGCACAATGATCATACCTTTACGACTCCCAAAACTACCATAACCTCCTCCGTTACCACCCCCATAACCAGCTCCGTAACTTCTATATCCTACTTCTCCGTAAACAACCCCGTAACCACTTCCGTAACTACCATATCCATCTCCGTAACTACTATAACCACTGTCATAACCATCAGATGCATCATAGACATACCACCACACGTTCATTATCTATACCCGGAATTCTTCCCGGTAGATGCCGCCATATATCATCTTAGTGGTCCCCAGTACTCTCCGGATCGACGGTAGCCTCCTCCGTACCAGCGTGCACTGACTGCGCTACAGAGGGCAAGCATTACACAAATTGAAATCTTCAATCTGCGGAGAGGCACCTTTGTCTTCTGTTGCTTTGGTAGAAGCTGGATGATCTAGGTAGCAACATTTCAGTTTACTTGAGGTTCCTCTCCAATAAATGCCAAAAATTGTGTCTGTGTTGCTGGCATATATTAAACTGAAGCAATCTAGCATAAATATAAAAAAGTCTAGTGCGATATGAAAGTACGTAAACTTTATAGGTTCATTTTGACTTCTTTCCAGACACTGCAATCCAATCAAATGTAAATGTGCGTTCTTATTTCACTTAGAAATAGGTATTGTGAGTGTGTCATTGTCTTAAATTGGTTATTTTCTACAAGAAATACCAGTAAATATAAGAAGTGATGTTCTTATTCTCCTTCTACATGACAGACAACTTATGGTAACATTGTTTTCACAACGGAGAGTGTAAATAAAGGGGGATAACTCATTTAACACACGTGAATGTTTTTATTTTCCTATTTCAGAGAACATTTGGTAATAATACATAAAAATAATGACATTATGTATGTAAAATGTGCAATACAGTATTTTTTTGTAATTCAGGTCTTAAGTTAATTCATAGTTTAGGGCAGAGACATATAATACAAGAGATTCGCAACTCGGCGTACTAACGTATATTCTCGCGGCCACTAAAAAAGCCTCGCGCGATCTCCTTTGGTATTTAAAAGTATAAAAGTACTCGAAGTAATGGTAAATGTTCTAACAACCTCTGTTATGAAAACAGACTCGGCTTTCGGTGTAATAAATAACATAATCAAATTATATAACCTGGTTTGGTATCAAACTGGGACTATTATACTAATATATAATGTCCCAGTATAAATTTACTTTATTTTTTTATCTATGTGTGTATTAATCTTTATCATGGTCGGATATGTATTCTTGATATTAAATAATTAGATTTGATAGTTGATTAATTATATTGTGTTTATAATTATTTGACACTTTCATATGGCTTTCATTGAGTCGTTTTTATAATTGTAGGTAAAGTTATTGTTTTTAAGTGTTTTATTTTGATAGTTTCATAACGGGCTTGCATTGAGTTTTTTGGTTTGTTATTGTCGGCAAATTTATGGATTCTACATGCTCTAAATGTGTTTTTAAGATAAATATTTAATACTTAATACTTAATGTCAATTGATTTCTAAGTTGAATATACCCGTGTCAGAGACGTAATTTTAGTGTGTAGGTGTGAATTATTTGTTTACCAGGTACTTCACAACATGTTCTAATGAGTTTAAATTGACACCTTGTACACAGGAAGTTGAATGGTGACTACACCCAGGAGGTTGGAATCTTCAAAAACGATTAATACTTTTCAATAGATATAATAAAAAAACTTTTTAAATTAGAATCGTATGAATAACGGGGTTTTATTAAATGGGAAAGTGGGGCTTATATATGTCGTAAAACTTGTTTCCTCGATGAATAAAAAGATTACAGACTGTAATAAAAGAAAATCTTGCAACTAAATAAAACAAAACAATTGTCGGACAGAAAATAACAGGACAAAAGATGATTAAAAAAATGTTTCTTTCATTTTTAATTTTCCATTTAATAAATACCATCAACCATAACGAATGTGGTTTGCAAACAGTTTGTGATGAATTGTCTTGTTAACATTGACCAGAGACTGCATGGATTAAGAGATCATAAGAATATGAGAATTCATATAAATGGCTGCTATACATTTGAACTTTAAATTGGCACCAAAAATTGGCTTTCTTTAATGACAATATAATTCAAAATCAGTACCAAAAACAAATCTGTGAATATAACAGATAATATACAGAACTTTTCTATTGGCGTTGTAGTTTCTGCCAATAAGACTTAATATATATGTAAGCCCAAAGGTATGATAGCTTACAGTCCTTGGATGGTGTAAACTTCCCACTAACACCATACACCATTATACCATTCATCATACACCATTACACCATACACCCTGTGCCATTACACCATACACGTTACACCTTTGCACCATACACCTTACACTATAATGCAATTTAATTTCAAAGAAAGCGTGCGACTACAAAATTATTTATTTATTTTAAAAAACGAATTTTGATCACAATATTGTAAATTAATGTATAAAATTAAAAATCAGTTCTTATCAATATTTTGCACAGTTTTAAATGTCGTACACCATTCATTCACACCATTCCCGATCGCACGTTACATCATTACACCATTCCACTTACACCATACACCATAGCAACATACACCTTCTACCATTGCACCATATGCCATACACCATTACACCATACACGTTTTCTTTGGGAAGTTTACACCATCCAAGGGCTGTAGAAGACCATACAATGAAAATATTTCCTTACGGTCCAATGACCATGCATGTAATTAGGCCAAAAAAAAGTAATATGTGGTCAAGAATGATGTTGATGAATGGCTGTTTAACATCAAGTAGCTAGATTAAATGCACTAATCAGGACAAGAAATTGTTAATGTAATATGAATACGAACCCTGATTTGTATTAAACTGACAAGAATGATGTTGATGAATGGCTGTTTAACATCAAGTAGCTAGATTAAATGCACTAATCAGGACAAGAACTTGTTAATGTAATATGAATACGAACCCTGATTTGTATTAAACTGACAAGCTGTGCCAGTTCAAGCCCGCAAATACATTTGTTACATTAATTGGACACACTATTCAAACTCATAGCTAACCAGTTTGCTCATACTACTAAATGTTGCATGCTTAGTAGAGAAGCATCAAATGTAGATTTTAAAGTCTTTGGCCTGACCACTAAGGATTGAACCAAAGACCCCAGTACTTGTTGTCAGCATGCTACCACAAGGGCGGTATGTGTGTAAAAGATATTAAAATCTGGTAGATAGTGGTCTCATTGGCAATCATTACAAATGTCCTTATTTTTATAATGTAGTTTTTGTATAACAGACATATACATGATATAGGGATGTACTCAAATTCCAGTGGTGTTGCTTCATGATGTAGGCCAAAACTGCAAACGTTGGGCGTAGGTAAATATGTTATAACGTTATTTCCACGGGACGATCATTTGTAGTTTTTTTTGGTCTTTTGACCGTGGAAAGGGACTGGCAGTTTTAAAGTAAGAATGTTTTAGGTGTAAATGAAATCTTTTATTATCACATATATATGTGTAGACTGGAAGAGTAACTGACACGAGTTTAATTTCTTTTACAGTCACTATAGAAATGTCCTCACTACGATTTAATTCCAGCAAATATTTGTCTTCATATGAATATGGTTCATGTTTTGAAATAGAATACAGGATTAAATTTGATTTTTTTAAAATATATTTCCTGTCTTTTTTATTGAAATATAAATGTCTGTACCAGCATTTCTTTACTTTCGGCATTATCCAGAATACTATTCATGTCCATATATTGAAAAAAAAAACCATTTACGGACCGACTCAAACTTCCATCAAAATTCAATGTGGCATACAAGGCCTTCTTTAATTATCCCCCAACCGAATAATCATTCGAGACAAATCTTTCCTGACATGGTTTATTTTTGTCTATCGATATCTTGTTTTGCAAATTTAAGTTAAAATGGCCAGTAATATTGTTAAAAATCAGAATTTATTAAGTTGAACCTTTACAAATTTTTCACCAGCAGTTTAGTTATCTCTGAGCATTTATACAAATGATGTTGTTTCTAAAAAAAAAGGCACGATGCAACAAAGACTAAGATATATTTTTCTTTTTCCTTTATATATAAGACTTCAAAAGTATAAAAATATTTCAAAAGTTACGACATTCCATTTGGACAATATTTTGGATGTTGCATGGTTTTTTACACAATGTTGACTGCTGTACCCCAAATTTTTGACATTTTTACCTATTATCTTTCTTTGTTTTGCTCACACAGTGTTGTCAATATAAAGGAATTCTATGCGACTGTTATACAAGTGAGAGGTTTAGCCAGCTATAAAATCAGGTTTGATCCACCATTTTTAATATAAGTAAATGCTTGTACCAAGTCAGGAATATGACAGTTGTTTCCATTCATTTGATGGGTTTAAAATTTTGATTTTTCCATTTGCTAAAGGACTTTCCGTTGTGCATTTTCCTTGGAGTTCGGTATTTTTTATATTTTACTTTCTTTCTGGCAGACTGGGTCTTAAGATAAACAATAGTCAATGATGGCGTATTTCCGGATTTCTTTCTAAATCTATCTGCACAAAAAGCAAAGAATACAAAGCTAAACATTAAGTTTTAACTACAAAAATAAATAATTAAAGCCATGTTCTTCTGATATCTACTATTGAATTTGTTGGTAGCGTAAAGAAATAACTCCTTGCTAAGCATAACATGTGTGTTATCTTCAAATAATTATTTTATTGTACTTATTGGAAGTAATATTTTTTGTAGAGATTAAAACATAACTTAATATATATTGTTATGTCTTTACAGTTTTGAGTACTGATCATCCTACATCTTATCGATATACTGTTTACCTATTTTAAGCATTGCACAAGGTGAAGCGTTTTTTAGAGTGTTTATTTTTCTACTAGATCCGTTAGATGTGTACTGATTGATACTTTAGTATGGGAGATAACATTTATTTTTTAGTTGTAATAGGCTTTGAACGAGCTTTCAGTAGACATGAGTACTCTCATATCGATGCTTTGTGCTTTTTTTTTTATCTTAGTTGTTTTTTTTTTTTGTGCTTTGTACCGATTTATTACGTAAAGCCATTTGCAACTGATTTTTACAGTTTGTTTTAATTTTGTATTGTTTTACCCTAAGGGGACGGTTGATAGCTCACAAACATTTTTAACCTCAACATATTCTTTTTTTTACCCGTTTTAAGTCACTCAACATAATAGAAACCAGACTTAAATTTGTGTTTGTCAGACGATCGTTTTGTCAACAAAAGACTCATCAGTGATGCGTGATTCAAAATAGTTAAGAAGGCCAAATACAGGACTAAATTGAAGAGCATTGAGGAACCAGTTTTTTTAAAGCATTTGCCAATTACAGATAAGGCAATATATTCCTGGGGTAAAACATCCTTAGTATTTCGAAAAACTCAAACATTGGTAAATAGTTGATTTATAATCATGACCATATCAATGATTATTCATGTCAACACAGAAATGATGACTACATTTAGTGGTTGTTGTTGGTTTATGTCTGTCATATATGTTTTTCGTAAATTGTATTAGGCCAAGACTTTTTCGTTTGAATTGTTCACTTTTTCCATGTATGGGCTTTTTTATAACTGACTATACGGTATGTTTTTTCTCACTATTGAAGCCGAACGGTGACCTATAATTACTTACATCGACGTCATTTGAACTGTGGTGGATAGTTTTCTCATTAGCAATCATACAACATCTCCTTGTTTTGGGTTTTCAATGGCTTTACATTTCTTTTGTCTTTATAAGAACGCCACTGATGAGTTTTTTGGTGAACAAACCTCGAGTCTGGCGTACCAAATTTCATGCTGGGTGTTTTTTTTCTCTATAGTCGACCAACTGTCGCTTTTCAGTTATACCAGGCCTTGAACGTTTTTTAAGGCTTAACATGTGTACATATGAAAATAAGAAGATTGCCATTGAGACAACTATCCACCAGAGTTCAATGACGAAGATAAAGGCAATTATATGTCTCAGTACGGCCTTCAACAATATTGTTAAGATTATTGTTAGATTGTTACTTGTGTTGTCTTTTTTTTTTTAGTTGTTTTGTTTTCAGTATCGATATGAGCAGTCATGTCGTTTCCAACTGATTTTATAGTTGCTCCGTTACACCACTGTACAAGGTTAAGGAGAGGGCAGAGGTTTAACCCTGCGACATTCTTTTTTCACCTGTTAAAAGCCTCGATCCTGAGGTACTTTGATAGTTGTTGGTTACCGTCAGTCATAATGGACTTTCTTTAATTGCTAAAAATTAAAATCACGCTGTTCGTTTTCTCGTTTTTTATCAGGGTTTAACTCGTACCTTGAACTGTAGTTGTTGAAATTTTCACTTTAAGCCGATACTGATACCGAAACCAAAACCAGGGATAGTTGAGAAGGTTGAAATTCAACTCTGTAAATGTCGATGTGAACTCAATCAGTCTATTAATTTATACTGTTCTTAATCTGAAAGTATCGATGATCACATGACTCATCATTCACATGAATCTTTTTGGATAGTTAAGATTAATTCAACCTCTACTCGATACACTGGTTAAACTTATAAACAATTTAAGATGTCGATATGACTTTAAACATTATATACATTTATCATTAGGCATGTTTCTTCGAAGGGACAGTGCTGCATATAGTTAACTTTTTCATTCGTCTAATGGGATGTTCTGCATAAACTCATCTTGCTCGTATCTTACTGTTGACGTTGTTAAGTTTGTGTTGATCGCTGATAATCTAATTTTATAGTTTAACCGTCTCATTGTATATGGTGTAACCATAGGTTGTTTAGATAAAAACGTTGTGTCAATAAGGATGCGACAAAAAAGTACCGAACTCCAAGGCAAATGCAAAAAGGAGAAGTCCATAAAAACATACAAAATCAAGCGCTATCAATTAACATAACAAGTGAAAAACAACTGTCATATTACTGACTAAGTACAGGCAATCACGAGACAACGGTCATAAATCCTCTAGCCCTATGACGTTTATCAATCTACAAGTCATCGCATGTTTTTTGTCACATAGAAAGTCAGATTTTAGATATCTTATTCTCTTTTAGGTATCTAATATAACTGACCATAAATCATAATATGTTATGATGTTATAGATAATTCATATTTGAGGGTGTTTCTTGTCCTATAACACCCCGAGGTGTGTTATACGACAAGAAACATCTTTATATATGAATTGTATGACTTATATTCCGTCAAAAAATATTATTCTCTGCAAAGACGTGCAGGATTCGCATCCTATTTACCGACCACACTAAAGTGGGATATTATTTTCTGATGCATTCAGGTTTTAATACGTTCTACGGTTCATTGATTTATAATGTGAAATAAAACTCCCTAATTAATCTAGATATAAACTTTAGAAATAGTTATCTAGTAAAAATACATTTATTACTGAATCTGCATGAAGCAAGACAGAAACGAATTGTTAAGGTATATGAAAAAAAAAAACAATTCCCTTTGTAAGTAAAAAGTAAAATCACAAAAATACCGAACTCCGAGGAAGATTCAAAACGGAAAGTCCCTAATCAAATGGCAAAATCAAAAGCTCAAACACATCAAACGAATAGAAAACAACTGTCATTTTCTAGTGTAGAAAATGGTGGATTAAACCTGGTTTTATAGCAAGCTAAACCTCTCACTTGTATGACAGCCGCATAAAATTCCATTATATTGACAACGATGTGTGAACAAAACAAACAGACATAAAAGGTAAAAATATCAAAATAAGTTTACAACATTGTGTTATAATCTTAATCACTATAAAAAAAAACCAAATATGTAACAAAGAAACACAAAAAGGCATATAGACAAAGCACATAAGCAAAAATTAAAAACAAGAATACAAAAATTGACCATTGCACAAAAACACAATGACGGGATGTATAAGTACCGAGTCACGTCAAATGGATATCACCAAAAATAAACTAAACTGTAAAGGTAATATTCAAAAAGACAAATAAAAGAATACTATAACACGTTATTAAGATGATAAACAACGTCAGTACTCAGAATCTATACTTCAAGACCATTGTGTATTATTTGTGATATTTATCAACAAGGTCTTGGTACCTTCCGATGAACTTTTTTTAGAAAACATACCCCTGGTTCATCAACTTTCTGCTCAGACACTGGTGACGTTTTACAAAGTCTGAGTAGCAGCTGAAAGCTCTTGAATACCGAATAAGTTGGAATTATCTACTATTCAGAATAATTGTGTTCTCTCTTTTTTTCCGGCAATACAATTTTAATTCAAACTGAGCATCAAGATTGAATAATATTCTCCCACCACCCCACCCCATTATAAAGTATTTGGTTGTTATTCTATAGAAAATAAGAATGTTTGGTCATTTGGTCATTTGACAGATGTAAAAAGTTACGAACTGACAAGAAGAGAGGACGAAATCGTGATAAATGTACATGTAACGCGGAAAATGAATATCCATAGGTCAAAGGATGATATCAAATGCAGTTCAAATCAATAAAATTTCCAAAATCCTACTCACGAATGTGTTAAATCTGGCTTGTTTTAAAAGTGTTACGAAAAGTTTTGCATTATTAAATTTATCTCACATAATGTTTCTTTATCGTAGCGATAAATTAATAAAACGTTTTGGTAGTTCTGTATAATAATCGGAGGAAAGGATTGTTTCTGCCTTAACCCTATCAAAGATGGAAAATTAAAATGTCAAATCCCAATTGGCAACAACAAACGATAAATATAAAACGAATAAATTATTAAACTAAATTATAGTTCATTTTAATCAGAAAAAATATTGACCTTACACAGATCATTATTTTATGCCTTGAAGCAAATTTCATTGAAACTTGGAATCGTCCGGGTTAATTTGTCAAAAGAAAGACCTATCGTTCTGGGAGATAATAACTCCATATAGGTATATAAGTCCACACAAAATATTTTGGCTAATTCAAAGGTTGAGCCAAAAAAAAAAGAAAAAAGAAAAAGGTAAGGCATAGACTAATGATTTGTTTGGTAATATATTGTAAATTCAGAAACTATTGTGTGCATTTATTATTGCGAATTTTGCAGACTGGGCTAACATGCGAGATTAATTTTTGCGATTTCAGGAAAGGCTTTAAACACAATTATGTATCAGATATCAGAATAAGAGTTCTAACTGTTACGGTACTCACTCAGTCGCATTATTTACATTAAAAACAATCGCAATTAAGGTGGTACCAAACATCTTGACTAAAATTAATTTAGCTCGTTTAATTTTCATAAAATTTTGACAAAATATTTACTTTGACCCTTTGACAAAAATATAAAAACTCGAAAATTTTGAACCACACACTTTATCGGAAAAATTACATTGGATATATAGCAGTTTGACAAACACTAATTTTGATCATTGAGAAGCTTAATATTTCCTTAACAATAGAACGTGATTAAAACGTTCAGCTGATTTTCACAGAGTTATCTCCCAGTAGTGTTATGTACCCCCTTAAGAAATTACAATATATCCTTTCATGTGATCAAGTCAGATCTGTCAAATCCGATTCCTACTTGATCAAATACTTATCCTTCAGAAATAAAGATAACAACACTTTATAAATTTGTTGCATCCAAAGCGCTTTTCTTGAATTACTTTCAAGAACGATCAAACTTAAAAAGTGAAAGCCCAGGATAAAACAACTGAATTTAAAGAGGTAAAACAGTTGAAGGGTTATATCACCAAAAGAGCAAAAAAAAAAAAAAAAAGTAACCAAACCTAAAAGAGAAATGATAAAATCTTTTAAACAAAAGAAAAATGTTTGAACATTTAATTGATAGGGATTATCCTTCTGTAATTTCAGGTAATTGTATGCATTTGTGAAATAATCCACGATTCAAATTTTAATCAAGCCTGAACTCTCAAAAGCCACATGTCAGAACAATCTAGTGGATTCTAGTATAAACGTATTTACACTTTTGGTATTTAGCTATATTTTGCCTCCGAATGACCTTAGATCTACTCCGAATCACCTTTTGACGTCAGGCAACAATCACTTTTCAAGTGTGACGTCAAATGTTTAAATTATGATGTCAAAGTTTACGGGAACCTGTATGGTTTTACGTAATGGCGGACAAATTTGCATACAAGTGTAAATACGTCTATTGACAAGATGATTTGTAAGACCATTGTAAGATAGACAAGAGGCTCGCAAAAATATGAATTTGGTCAGCAACATGACAATGAAATTTCAAAATGAGGAGTATGAAAAGTAATTCAAGTCCCAGAAGTAGATAGACAGTAAGATTAATTAATAGAACTCATAAAATAGCGCGGAAGCAGTGTTGGAGGCATTATCTTTACTTCTAAATGAACAGTCCTATTTTGTGTGTCGACAATAATACAAATATGTGTCGTGTTAAAGCTCACACGAGTAGTTTAATATCCTATCTTTTAATTATAAGTTCGGATTGTCTTGGGAATTGTTTGAGGTGAAAATAATTTCCGAATGTTCTTCAAGTCACCCGATTCGAATTGAATTCAAAGCTTCCGTTTCCCAAGTTAGAAAATACTCAGTAATCTTATGACCAAACAACAATATCATATTCCAACAACAACATACAACATCGTACGTAAATGAGGCAAAATTGGACTGAAAACCAGCCATGAATTCCATAAATGTGCTTTACAGCTCATAGCGTCCGTAATAGATAATGAAAAGAGTCTAACACCATCAAAATTGAGTCAATGACAAACAGGATAAGACAATTGTGATCACGAAGAAAAGAGTGAACGTACTTTTTTCAATTCAACGCTTTAATTTTTACTACATGTACTAGGCAGTTAACTAAAGGATTTTGAAAATACACATTATGAACAAACCATCCCGGGATTTTGTGTTGACTTCTTACTTTCGTCAAACAGTTTTGTGTGTTAGAAAAACAAAGAGGATAGACCTGAGAAAAAAGGATACAAGTGCAGGTCTAAACAGCATGAAATGAAAAAAAAAACGTTTGCCTCAGTACCGACTGATAAGACAAAGATGGTTTTGCTTGACGTATGTATGACGTTGACTTCGTATACTAGTATGCTGATGTTCAAAATTGTAACACATTTAGGACATTTTTTAAAGGAAAATGTAAAAGAAAAACAAATAGTCGAAACTGAAAATTCGCAAGAGTCAACTTTAAATCTAAGTGTTCCCAATATCTACTGGTTTCCAAAAAAAGACAAAAATTCTTGATTAATACCGCTTTATAATAACCTTTAGTAGGTGTATTAGTACTACTTCGGAAGCTCTCCTGATATTTGCACATACGACCATTAACAATGTCATAATTCAATATAGCAATAAAGACTATTAAAATACAGGCGTAAATTATTTTTTGAGTCTAAACAATTCAGGTAAAAATCTTAGTAGCTCCTTCCCTATGCCCGTGTCTGCAATGATGTTTTATAATATTTTAATCAACGTAATCTGTATATCATCCGAGTGTATCACCTGTCAAATATTCAGCACTCCAGTGCGGACATACATATCATCGATACGGTAATTCTCAAATTTACAGTTATAAAAACATGAATTATTCAAAATCCTTCCTTTTTTTACCATACGACATATATTGATTTGACCGTATTTGGCACACCCTTTTTGAATACTTGGTTTTCAATGATTTTCAACATTGTATTTCATTATGCCTTCCAACTGTTTATAGTCGAGTACCATTGCTGAATCTGATTTAAACAAAACGGCCTCTGGAATACAAAAACATGGGCGTAGTAGTTATGATAAACTTTTACAACCATCGGGTTGATGCTATTGCAGTTGAATGTTTCGTCCCCGAGGGTATCAGCAATCTTATGTTAACATGAAATACAAATAATACTGTGATCTAATACTTATAATATGTTGAATGATTCGAAACCCGCAGCATAATTGGCGGCACTAACTGTTACAGCATTATGAAAGAGCTCCTAAATTAACATACGATCTAAACCGTTTGGTACTTTAAATAAACTATAATTCTTAAAGGTTCAATTTGAAATTGTAGCAAGATATTTGAAAGTTGTCTATTTTCCAAACCCTGGAGTTAGTTGCTGTATGCCATTATTGTTTTTCTTTTATTGTTGTAGTAGAAAGCAGTCCGTCTGTTTTCCTTTTGAATTCTTCTTCATTTTGTCATTCGATTGCTGTTTATAGCACACTTTATGGCATATGTTTTGCTCATTGTTGAAGACAATCTTCATTTGGTTTATATAGATGTCGGTTTCATTGGCTATTATATCAATTCTCCTTTGGTCATGTATCTAACACTTTGTATGTTCATGATTTGTGTACCCTATACACTACTCATAAATAATCTGATAAAAAGTAAGTTCGGTAAACTATTTGAATGGTCATAAAAGATATAAAAATCATTCTAACTGGACGTGTGCAGACATGATAAGGACTTTAAGATAGATTAACTGTATACCACCATCTTGAATTGTAAAACAGCAGTACACGGTCGGTATAGTTCTTCGCAAAAGAGACCAATTATGCCTTTTGCAATGATATTGGGGACTAATGACCTTGTCAAAATTAATAATTCAAATGTCAGGTTATCTTGACCACGTGTTGTTTGTTGTTGTTTGTTGTTGTTTGTCTTTGTTTGTACGTCTTCTTTATTTCGGAAAACTCGGGTGTTTGTAGTTGTTTTTCTTTTAGAATTCCTATTACATTTTTCTATTTTGGAGGAAAATCAGAAGAATAACCTTGCTTTTTACACAGAAAAAAAATATCAGTGTTTTTATTGGCTTTTCAACGGAATTAGTTAATATATTAGTATACGGTTTTTGAATTCAGAAAGGATTAAAACTCCTCATTTGCAATATCAGTCTTGACAAATGCGCTGCTTCTTTGCTTTTTTTGTTTTATTGCTGTGCATGTACTGATTTTGAGTCATGGATGGATACCCCATATCCTTTGCTTCTCTATCAAATGTATTTGTTAATAATCTTAGAGCAGCCTTTAAAATATGTCAAAAACAAAATCAAACATGATTGGGTGTCCATGTTTCAAAAGCTTAAAGAAAAGTTAGACCAATTGTAAAGCTCTAGTCAATCTCAAACCTTCAAGGTTTTCTCATTCAACCTTTTGATAAAGTGTCTAGTTTTTGGTTCATCTGGCTCGCACTTTCCTTATTTTCTGGCATACATGACTGTGAGAAATAAGACTTGCAATATTTGTGACTATGGTATGCTATGTTGTCACTGAGACAATCTTTGAAAAAAAAATTATGAAAATGGAGTGTTTGCAATATAAGTGACAAATACTTTTTACTTCGGAAACTAAATGTTAATTGGCCTAATGTCTTAAGGTCAGTAAATAGTAAAGCATGATTACATATTCAGAATGGGTTTTGTCTAATATCTTACACTGCATGGTGGTAATGCAGTACTTTTAAGAAGCTCGTTTTAAACCAACATATCTTCAACTCTTCTATGACTTAAAATAACTCAACTGCAGTAAAGCTCTACCAAATAATAATGTTGGAAATGACTTTATTTTGATTTTATTGTTAAAAGTCTATTTTATGTATAGTCATGATGATGGTTGTATGTACACGACAAACGACAATACTGTCCACTATTATATTGAAAATTGTGAATCTTTGTACCAAACGGCATACATGGAACAAATGAGCCATGATAGATTGGACCGGACTTTTGATAAGAATAAAATTCTGTTATAATTATGTAAAAAAATATATGATGGAGTCCAATGACACTACATGTTCTGCATAAAATCTTATTTTAGTCAAGAATTTTCCGAAGAAGACGTTCTCTCCAAAAATGCGTACTGTGCGATTTGAGTGTAGAGATGCTATACAAGTAACTATTGGACTAGTGAAAGAAATTTCAACACAAATTAAATGCGACGATTATATTTTAAGATGAATGTTCGAACATCATCCATTGTTCATTTTGGGTTAGGATCTTCAATAATATCCTCCTGCAACAGAAAAAAAGTCAATTGTATTGCAAAATATCCGCTTCACAATTATATCGTTTATGTTCTTACCTGTTAGTTGTGTCAAATTCTAAATTCTAACAATTAATGAGACTCTTATCAAATCAAATATTGGACATTCGCATTCTTTGAAGACTTTGTCCGGATTTAGCAGACAATATATTTGAAACGAGATAGTAGTAGTCTAATTTATAAACCTTCAACATATTTGATCATATACAGACCTTTGAAGATTGAATGCCAATACCTTAACGAATTAAATGCTTATAGACTATTCCTTTTGGGTTGCACATGCAAACAAATCTTACTGGACAGTCGTAATGTAGGAACTACTATGACGACAACAAATGCAATTATTTTTTTTAACTTTTTGCTAAATAAAACATGTGTTGCACAGAAATGTTCAGGAAAATATGCTTGGTAAATACCATTTCCTTTCATCTGTTCAAATCATTTAGAAAAAATAAAACTAAACCTGTATATGTTTAACTAAAATCCGACCAGGAATTAATTTAAAAATATTAAAAGGAACATTCTCTTACCTTTCTTTGAAGAACTATAACCACCGTATCCACCACCGTATCCACCACCGTATCCACCGTATCCACCACCGTATCCACCACTGTATCCACCGTATCCACCATATCCACCTCCGTATCCACCGTATCCACCGTATCCTCCTCCGTATCCACCGCCATATCCGCCGTATCCACCACCATAATATGGTCTAACAACAAATACGTGTCCGGATCCTACGTATCCACCACCGTATCCACCACCGTATCCACCACCGTATCCACCATATCCTCCTCCGTATCCACCATATCCTCCTCCGTATCCACCATATCCACCATATCCTCCTCCATATCCACCAGATCCGCCATATCCACCATATCCTCCGTATCCTCCTTTAACATAGTGGGCGCTTACAGCGCTACAGACGGCAAGTAATACGAAAATTGCGATCTTCATTCTGCGGTAAACGAAAACATAATCAATTCTTAATAAGTTGTTTTATAGTTCTGTTTAGTTTCACTTTTTAAATAGCTCAAATTATATCATTCGTGTGCCAGGTAGTGTTGTATATAATAAATATATACATTAAACAATACTGTCTATTTACAAACGTAGTCGTCATTGTTTTGTTGTGAAAATAATCGCATCTATACATCAAATTATCGATCATATATATTCCTATTCCATATACTGCATATGAATCAAAACTATAATACCACATTTTTATTAAAGTTTCTTAGTTCTTAGACTAATAGGGAATAGCTTGCATATGTAAGGTTGAATTGTTCGTAAGGCGGCAAATATTTCTGGCATATTATGAAAAAATTAAACCAAGTAGGTTCAGCAAAGCGAATCGACCAGGATGAAAGGCGGTGATTTCGACTTCCGCTTAAAAATAAGGGCACGTTGGATAAGAGCTGAAGTTTTACTTTGCAACAGTACACCAAATCGGACGCGAAAAATAAAAGTTAGATAAAAATGTAATCTGTTTTCGATTTAAAGCTCACAACACTTTAATTTAATATTGTACATTCATTATCGAGGTCAGCAAAGAGGGACACATCCGTTACTTGGTAACTTTGTATGAAACAAATTAATTGTTTGTTAATATTATCCATAATACAATGTCATTTTACAATAGCCTGCATTTACAATTAGTAATATACGTGGGGTACATTTCGCAAATCATACGTGTCAGAACTCCCTGACTGTATGACAAAACATAGATACATTGAATAAAACATCTATTCGTAATACGAATGTCCTTCTCCAGTTTGCGAAATATGTCGTCTTGTCCATGGCAATGTAGAAATATGTCGTCTTGTCCATGGCAATGTAGAAATATGTCGTCTTGTTCATGGCAATGTACAAATATGTCGTCTTGTTCATGGCAATGCAGAAATATGTGTATGAGGATGTGGATGGGGGTTTACAGAATAGAGAATAATGGGCAAAAAATATAAAGAATATAAAAAAAATGGACCAAAAAAATAAAAAAAGAGAGAATAATGAGGTGCTAAAGTATAAAGAATAGAGAATAATGGGCAAAAAATAAAAAGAATAGAGAAAATGGACCAAAAGAATAAGAATAGAGAAAAGGGCAAAAAGTATAAAGAATAGAGAAAAATAGCCTAAAAATTAAAGAATACAGAAATGAATATGAAGGATCCTCCATCCAAACCCTCGTGTATGGCTACGACAAATAAAGCATATAAATTGAACAGGTATTCTGTAACCGTCAACAAAGTTTTCTAACGATAAAAACCAGTAGCTTCATAGCAACTAGCTACGAAGAAACCCTGATAGAAAACATAAACTACGGAATATTGTATTAGCTTATTCATTTGTTAGAACGGGTGATGTGGAATATTGTTATAAGAATAGAAAGTTCAAAATGAGAAAATTGAACTCATCTCTGGGTTGTATAGTGTAGTACTCAACCGACGTATATTGTACCTTTCTATGTACGTGCTGAGATGCAGCATAGCAACGTGTTCCAGATGTATTATTTATTTGAAGTTTAAAGGAGAGATACGAACTCCCTTGTCATCAAAATATTTAATCTAATATTGATTATTGTTGTCTTAAATCTACTTTCAAGTATTTCCAGCATATCAAGAACGAATATTATCGAACTGTGAATTATTTAGTTTCAAGACATGGGAGAGATGAACATAAAGCTAAAATATAGCACTAATATCATTTCCTAGCTCTGAAGAAATCCTTGTATGACATTCGCAATAAGCTCATACAAAAAAGTCTAGGTGACAGAAGAGTGCTAAAAAGCTTGTCATTAGTTGTTATGTGCACACAAAAAACTTTCAAAAACTTTTTTTACCACAAAAATTTTATTTGATGAGTAAACCTTCCTTTCAACTGTCGACCACACTAACTCCCACTTAGCTATACTTGTACTAGTCTTGAACAGACTCGTAATTTAATATAAAAATACTGCAGTATTGTATTGGGTCAGTTTTTTTTTCATTTTATACAAGACATTTTAACATACAAAATGCTTGTTTTCCCTTTTCGACTATCAAAGGTGACCGAAATAAAAAATGTGAATGTACGATATTCTTGGATGGTAAAGTATGTATGAAGTTTTATTATTAATGTTCATTAGTTATGGACATACTTTCGTTATGCCTCATTCGGATACATTTTGTGTAGTACAGCTACAAAAATTACAATATTTGTCGATGAAAAAATGGCTTGTTTTATCTCGGTCTATTTCTGAAATTAATTCTAACATAACTTTTGATTTTTTAACCCTGTATACCAACATTCCCCATGTGAAATTATAAAATTGTTTTGAATAAACATTGAACGACAAAATTTCTTCTTATGTGACGTTTGTAAACATTTTTTGACGTCAGAATGAATGTGGTTTTTAATTTGATAGATGCTTTTGTGCTTTTTTGTAAATGATTGTTTGTTTTGATATTGTTCCACAGTGATGACTGCTGTACCCATATTTTGACTATTTTATTTATTATGTCTGTTTTGTTCACGCATCGTTGTAAATATAACGGAATTTGATGAGACTGTCGTACAAGTGAGAGATTTAGCGCTATAAAACCAGGTTCAATCCACCATTTTCTACATTTGAAAATGCCTGTACCAAGTCAGGAATATGACAGTTGTTGTCCATTCGTTTGATGTGTTTTGTCATTTGATTTTGCCATGTGATTAGGGACTTTTCCGATTGAATTTTCCTCGGAGTTCAGTATTTTTGTGATTTTACTTTTTAGTCACAAAATATGAATAAAAAAGAATTTACAATAAAGAACATGATCTTTGAAATTAATATTCCACAACAAAAAGATCACACGCTATTTGAAATATGTAGCCATTGGATATCTATCTAACAGCACCTCAATAGTTTTGGAGCAGATTGTTTCAAATGTAATACAAATTAAGAACAATGTAAATGTACGCGTTCTAACATATCTAACTTTTAAGGAGTATGATCCCACCTAAAGAAGACTTGTTTGTTGAATAAACTGAATCTCATTTCTTAAGTTTGAAATACTGGTTATTTGAAGCATTACTGTCAAGTTTTGTCATAATCAGTTCAATAGTTTCAGAGAAATTCAGTATAATGTAAGACAACACCTACACCGATTTGAGCGAAATGTCTTCGAAAAATCCAAATCACGCCGCATCATGATAGAATGTAGTGTAGACAAAGAAATGATAAAACATACATCTCATTTACATAAAAACATTCGAATATGATTCAACAGATGACTCTCTAAGATGATAAACATCACTAATGGACTTCTTTGTCTTCGTTATAAGGTCCATTTGGACCTCTCATTCCCGCAAAAAAAACTTATGAGGCTAATAAATCAAAATGTTGTGGTACCTTTCACACATCTATGTAAGAAATGTAATAATAGATGGCTAGTGTTCAAGCTGAATGAAATATCAATAGAAAAGTTTACTGACCCTATGGAGGTTTCATGAAGTCCTTACGTAAAACTTAAGTTTACGCCGCGTCCCAGAGAGGGACATAAAATGGTTCCCTCTAAGTGAATAATTGTTGTTAATGCTTCAAAAATAATTGCATTTACTTATTACTGAATATTTCCTAAAGAAGTGTTTAGCAAAAGTTTTCTCTTAAAGCATTATATCGGAAATAAGGAGAAAAGTCAGAAAAAGTTCCCCAAAACACTGAATATGACTTGCTCTGCCTACTAATATTCAAGGCAATTTCCTCTTAGATATGTTTTTGAGACTCTATCCTCTCAAAACATTTCATTTTGGAATATAACAGTGAAAAAGCATGAAATTAAAACGAATAAGAGTACATACAAGGTCAAAGTTGAATGTGCAGCTTCCCTCTTTAGTAGTAGTACCACCGTTGTTTTCCTCCTATTAGTCTTTGTTAAATTGGGACTTTCAAAAAATTGTGCAGAATTTATCTTTGTTCCAAATAAAGAAATATTTGGCATGAGTAAAGTGTTATGCTGTACAGTACTACGGCGAAAGTTTCACATAACATTTCATTGCATATAAGATAATAACCATCACCCAAAGTTACCCAATCAAAGTTTCATCACTTGTTTTCCTGTTAACAAGCTTTAGTAACCATGTCACCTCAAGTTTCCAAAATATTTAATAAAGATAAACAAAAACTGGAGCTTTGAAACATCCAAGAAATGTGTTTATGGCTCACCATTTTTTTTTCTGCAATGAAATGCTGGGTAAATTTCCTATAACTGTCAAATTCAAAGGAATATTTTAGGACTTCTGACCATTGAGTAGTACAGCAACTACTTTTATCCAATACTTTTCTAGAGTAGGGTCGATGAGAAGCTTGAAAATACAATGTGAATTTCCAAGTCGAAAAGAATGGATTTAAGTTCAGCAATATTCTGATGTTTTAAAAATCTTGAAAATCGTGACTGAATGGAGATGTTACACAAGACTAACAAAAGTAAACACATTGCAGAGGAAGCTCGTGTTGAATTTACGCAATGAGAGGATTGCAAAAGTATAAACCAAATTTAAGCTATAAAATCTTAGATGAAAGTAAATGTCCTTAATTATTATAAAATACTATATAAAAAAAAGAAGTTCGAGAAAAAAGATATTATTAAAAAAGAAAAAGAAATTCGAAAAAATTAATCGATTCTTACTTGTTCAGCTTTGGTACGATGGTCTGGTGTGGTGCTGAAGGTTGGGTTCTAGAGGGCTTATATAATACACATTTGGTAATAAAAGAAGATGTATTAGACATGCAACAAAAAACCAAACAAGATTAATTATGCAGTTTTATACCAAATATTATCAAATATGACCTTATTTGTTTAATTTAACAATTAATCAAAATTTGCAGAAGATTAATTTAAGAAAAAATCCTACGATTTTATTCATATGATAAATTATTTAAAGTCAAAGACTAACACAAATTGTACTTTGTAACTTTTATTGTAAAGGTTGTTGTCAAAAACAAACACCTTTTTACTTTTTGATTCATCGTTTAAAAATAGCTAGATATATCTTCTGTCGTTCTTTTGAATTAGTGGACATTAAAATTAAAGGATGGTGAAGTTTAAAAACAAATAAATAATAATAGAGGAGTGACAAATCAAGAAAAAGGTGTTTATTTTACAACTTTAATGGACCGGCATAACTGCAGGCTGAAATTTTTTTTTTCGATGATCAACCATGTTGTTCCTAGTCTATTCTGATCAGATCAATGTCCACCCCTTTTGACTAGACTGCTAGTACCTTCTGGAAGCACAATTCGTACAAACGCAACAAACATCTACGTTATACTGAAACTGATGAAACTGATGAAGGACTAAAAAAAAAGTACAATTATCGGACAAAAACGAGATTTTGAAATAAAATCAGTCTTATTTCACAAACCAAGGCCCTTCACTACATGACTTGCTTGGTTATGATTTTACTTAGCATTCCAAAGAAAAAATGATTAAACGATGAGTTGGATATTTTACGAAAAGGCTTCTTGTTGCCTGAATGGTTTCATCCATAAAGACTTGCTTGTTCACCAAAATCCTATGTCCTGTCTTTTCTTTATAAAATCTACTGTTGCTTCCTATTACACGAATTAACAACATTTAGAAAAAACAGTGTGAAAAATCAATCGTTATACAGCAAAACAAGAGGAGGGAGAATCAAATGTTGGATTCTGAAAAAATACTGTCAGAAATTGAAACTTGAATTAAGTCAATAACTATAAATGAAGACTAAACATTACATGCAGCCGCTCCAATAGTTCCTAGTTGAACGCAGTCACTAGATATATCCGATGGGACTTACTCAACACCATTGCTACATTAAAAGAAGGTGGTCATATAATACAGGAGGGAGCATATAATGTTGACATCAATGCTGGGAATTCATGGTTAAAAAAAACCTGTCACGTCATAGCTACGGCAGTCTCTCAGTACAAAAAGACACAGCAAACGCTATTCTAGGTTCCTTAAAGGTTAAACTTGAACTAGAAATATCTGTGACGCTTGATGATTCTAATACAAAACCTATGGCATGCTGACCAATCGACAAGATAAAATAAAAAACATATATTGACCTTGTTTCCCTTTGCTAACGGCGACATTGAGTTTTGTTTTAAGGAAAACATAGATACATCTGACATATCTTGGATGTTTCTCCGACTTATTTCATGACAAAGCTTAGATCAAATTCCCATGTTTGCAGAGAATACTGAAAAAATTGTCCCAATTCCTGCCGGCTTTTACAAAAGCCTATCATAATTCAAATTTAAGGATACGTTTTTAACCTACGCTACAGTCATAGACACAAAACCTAGCAACATGGCAACATTTATTGTATATGCCACTATGAAACAATGTTTAGATATGTTCATTAAAATGTTTTGCAAACGTTTGACCAGCAATTGTATGTTGTTGCCCTACAAGAAAATTGGTCTATGGCAGAATTTATTTACTTCCACATTATAAGAATAGGAGGATTTCATGGGTTTTTATCTTTTATATATCAACAGTTGGTATAATATTGGTTTTAGCTGAGCAATATGATTATGAAAATTATGCAAACAGTTTAAACGTGATATTCCAGAATCAACACTGCCCTATGAGGCTCTCATGGTTTCTTTATTTGAAACATTTTTCAATTGACGCATATATACATAAACTACATAAAAAAGTATATTAAACCAAACGTATGGATGGTGTTCCTTTACTGTCATAATTAATTAGTTTGTCTCATCCAACTGAAACTATTGAAGATTTTTTTACTGTTTTTAAAGACCATACATGTGTTTAAAGAATTGAGAACACATACCGGTTTTCTTCGAGGGACCCATGTCATCGGAAATTCTAAAAGACCTTATTTTTACATGCAAGGGTAAAGAGCTTGAAATAAAAACTGTTTATGCAACACACATAATTTGTCTTGTACAAGTATTTAATCGTGTGGATGGTATATGGGCTGTAGGAATCATCTTACTCACTAAGCCATTTCCGAAGACGACGATGATGAAAACGATGTCTGAACAATAAATGTAAAGTCAGAAATATTCGGAAAATTATTGTACAAATGGACTACAGTATAGCACTCATGGAGTGTGGATACTATTAATGCACCCTTGCAGCAACTTTTCTGAGAAGGTTCTGAGTAGGCTGTTAATGTCAAAATTCCTGCCCCTTCAATCTTAATGTTCATAACAGAAAAATATAACTTAAGCTAACCAACAGTACTTCATTGATACAATTTTATTCAGTTACCTAGTGTAATATTTGCCGCTGGCAACCGGTATTTAATTTAATAGAAACACAATTTTCCTTGATTCTTTTTTTTATGAAACCGTAAAGTTCATAAATATATCTTTAAACGTACATTTAATGTAAAAAATATCAATTGAAAGCAACTTCCTGTCTCGTCTCTGCCTTTTTCTTGTTGCCCGGCTGAATTTCCATAAACATTGGCATTTGGTGATTACATTTTTTTCGAAATTATTCGCTTTTATTTACTCTTTCATTTAAGGAATAATTTCTTGCCTATTTCACAAATCAGATATTATTTTCTGACTTTTAATTACCCCTAGTGAAATTTGTTAACGTTAATGAAAATCTCAATTATCGAACTTTGACCTCAAATTTAAAAAAAATGCACCATTTTTCAACTCTACGACCAGGCAAAAATTAAAGTATTAACATTTCTCTAAACGAAAAATCAAAATTCAGCCTGCAGTTAAGGTGGTCTATTAAAGTTGAAAATTTGTTGGCTTGGTCACTCCACTATAACGCAATCAATTAAATAAGATAAACAAAAACCAGTTAGAGAATCGTTCATGAAAATACAATTTTATCAAAAATGGTCTTCGTATGAATAAAGGAAGAGAATGGGTATAAGTGAATGACTACAGAGACTTTGAAAAATCTGCCATCAACACAAAATTCTTAAAAGGACAACTTTTATTTCTTTTATCTCACTATTAAAGGATATAGCAGAGCATACAATACACATTAGCATAAATAAACTCATCATAGATACCAGGATTAAATTCTTGCACGCCAGATGCGCTTCTCGTCCAAAAAAGACTCACCAGCGAAGTCGAATAAAAAAAGTTAAAAAGGGCAAATAAAGTACGAAGTTGAAGAGCATTGAGGACCAAAACTTCCGAAAGGTTTTGTCAAATAAGGCTAAGGTAATATATTCCTGGGGTAGAAAATCCTTAGTATTTCGAAAAATTCAAAGTTTTATAAACAGTCAATTTCATATTATTATGACCATATCAATGATACTTCATGTCAACACAGAAGTGCTATATACTGGGCTGGTGAATAATCGCAATTATTATGATATCCTATTTTCTTCTGCGTTTTAAGATCTGTCCGGTCAAAAGCAAATCAATTAACCATAATACAACGTCTAATAAAATAAGGAATAAATTACTAAGGCTCCACTATCCTATTGGGCTCTTTGTGTTAATAGTCATACGGTCAGATTAATCCTAAAAGATTAATAGATACTACAAATAATACCGTGTGTACTAACTTATTATTAAACATATACTACAGATAAGAGCACTGCTCTATTCCAAAAGAGAAGCAAAAGATACCAAAGGGACTTTCAAACTCATAAGTCGAACATATAGTAACAATCTTTCAGATTTAAAGATATTTAAGTAATCGGACTACTCGATGTTTACCCATCTGTCTTTTGTACAGCAATTATAGAAAATATTCTTTTAATTCATGGAGAATAAGTTTTAAATTAATATTTAGTATTTAACAATGACGAAGATATTTAACGCGGTGAAAAAGCGAAGGCAACATTATTAATTTAGCGACATCATCATTTTAAATATAAGTCCTTCGAATTTTATACTAACAAAGGACCTAAATTAAATATGCATGCAATTAAAAATGAGAATGGAAACGGGGAATGTGTCAAACAGCACAAGGCCACCAATGGGTCTTCAACATAGCCAGAAAATCCCGCACCCGGAGGCGGGTTTCTGCTGGCCCCTAAACAAAAATGAGTACAAGTTCATAGAACATGCAAAGTCCTTTTACAGAGTGTCTATAAGAATGTCAGTGCCAAAGTATTTACACCCTCTTCTGGGGGACTAACAGTTTATCCTCAGTGATCTCTATCCTTTGGAAGTAATTTCAGCTGGAGTACTAGTATTTGTTCTATTCAGTGCACTTATTGTTGAAAACTACTCTGGAGGTTCCAAGATGAAGAACAGCTATGACAGATCATCTCGTATCCAATTCAATATGTCTGGTATGAGCAGAAAAAAAAATGTGGCATGATTGCCAACGATACAACTAAATAACACATGTTGAAATATTGTCCATCTCTCTGCACCCACTCTGTAGATAGTACATAAGTTATGTAGCCTACTAGTATTATAAATTTGAATTAACCTACGTTTGAATAGCATTTCAGTAGCAACGCGCCCTTCTCCAGGTCAATAGAGATTTCAGACTCGACTTCTTTATATAATGTTAACAATTTTTCTCATTCTGAATATGCATAAAACATTTGACATTTGATAAACTTAAGACAGATCATTCCTACAGTTTCTACAAAAACAGTAACCGTCATCACAAGATTTTGGTTACGCACATCTTTTTTTTCTAACCTAATTATTGATTGTAGGGTACATCTTCGTCCAAAAAGTATATTCTTTTTCTGATTGAATAATACTTAAAATAAAAAAAAAAACACTTCCAAAATATTCGAATGGAGAATAATTGAATGGAAGCGAAAATTTGATACATCAGCTTCAGCGTCTTCAATCTTGGGATGGTGATAAGTTATGATTATTTGTTTTTCCTTAGTGTTACGTTTTTCCTACAACATTTCAAAGGCAGTTATTTGCCTGTTATTTTGTCCCTTGTTTTTGTATCTAACAGATGTAGTGTGTTTACTGCAAACATGTCAAAAAAAAAAACCAAAATAAAATCTCTGAGATAAAGGTTGAACATTTTGATAATTAACTGGAATCACACATCTTTTATATTTGACTTAATTATAAATGGTGACTCTCAGTCAAGGATCAGAAAGAAATTTATGGAAAGTAATGAATCACAGACAAAACTGTTTACTTTTATTCAATATTTTTGATGCAGTGTCAAATTAAATGCATTTTCTATAGACTTTTCTATAGCATTCTGAAGTGTCTCACCATAGTTCCATTGGTGCAGGTTCAAATAAAATCCAAAAAGAGTAGCTTGTCCTATGTGGAATCTTCTTATGTCCAGTATTATTGAAGCTTGATACCTGCACACCCTCACATATAATTCGTTGTCAGGCAACTCAAACGACTGAATGCAATGAGTGTCATTTCACGGAGGGTCTGAATTATCTAATAGCTGTATATACCCTGTTTTTTACAGTCTTTATCCATTTCATATAAAGAACTGGTCAAAACCAGTGTCGTACATGATGCAGATTCCAGTTAATTTTATAATGTCCAGATAGAAATCATAGTTTCTGTAAAGGGAACTGATGCTAGATCTAATACTATTATATCTTATCATACACGATGGAGTTGTGTCTGATTCCATGGCGGATTCTAACAGATCTACCAACCATGTCTATTTATAAGGGGAAACATTTCTCAGCAGAACATACAAGACATACCATTAACATCACACATTCCTCACATTCCAGTCACGTCACACATTCCTCACATCCCAGTTACGTGAATGCAGTGATTGCAATATTTTCCCCAGGCCCACCCTTAGATTACATCATTGCAATTTATCCCCCAGAATTCCTAAAAGCACACTAATTACAGACTAGGAATAGACCATGTTTTCCTTTAGTGAACCATCAGCAACAAGAAACATACCCTCTTAAATCTTATCACCATAATTATCTGAAAGGAAAAATCCTCCAATATAGCAATCACAAGGGTATGGCGAGATCAATAACGTGCAAAGATCATACTACCGGATTCCCAAACGACCAAAAACATATGGCTTTTAGGGCGAAATTGGTTTCACGAGATCACTTGGAACCTAGAACCTATGATCGTATTTGCTCCACATATTTTAATTTAAATAGGTTTCAATTGTGGCACAAGACTAATAGAAACCAATATAAACTTTCAATATGTCTAAACAAAAAGGTTGTGTGTTGCAACAAACTGATACGAAGTTATAGACTAATACCGTAAAGCCTCATAACGAAATAAAACTACTGTTCAATTTAACCAATGTAATAAACAAATTACAGATTTACATAAAGTGAAAATATTCATTTGGTTGCGCAACTCCTCGTTCAACAGATTTTTAAACAGAAGCTCATGTCCTTTTTCTGCATATTTACACATTCATGTCATATTTACGGTTTATATTGCATGCATGTTATATTACGTATGTTTTGAAGCTCATTGCGACCTTATGTTACAGGTTATGAGTCTTACCGACTTTAAATACAACTTATTAATCATTTATTTAAGTATTAAAACAGCCTTGCCTTTCAAATATTCGGGTTTGAGTGTTATTGATGAAGGTAAATCCGGATAACCTCTTCGGATTATCAAATTCAGAAAGTTTTTTTCTCTTTTTTTGAATAGGTTTATACATACCTTATATTCTTGTAATTACAATCTTGGGTGTTTCAAAATAATTTAAGGAAACTCACTCATTGTCAGTGTGAACACATCGTGGAATCTTTCTGAATCTACCACTGTTTTAGGAATTTCCTGCTATTTTCCTTTCAAAAGAATAAACAGTTGATATCTTTTTTTCTTTTATGGAAATGTAATGCTACCCACAAAAAGTGACAAAGAAGATGAAAATAGAATGAAAGCCAAGCTAAAACAACCTTGCAAAATTTAAAAAACAACCTCGTACGAATGTTGTTGGAAGGCCTTCTCGAATCATTGGTCTGGCTAAACCTTATTTCAATATTTGAACCAAAGGCTAACATATGAGACACTGGAGAGGTGCAGGAAGCATCAAATAGATGTGATAAAAAGAAAAAATATCCATAGCGAAAGCTTTCATCGACTGATAAATTCTGTATATGATGCGTCTTAAAGTTGGTATGATAATTGAAGATTTCAATTGGCAATACGGTGGTAATTTGGTTTCAAAATTCTTTAACTCTTGGAATATAATTCAATGTCCATAGACTGAATATTTCTGTGAAGTATATAAAAAACAAGATTTTTTTCAGAAATCAGTCAGAAGCTATGCATGAATTTGAGGACGAATGCTGTAACATCTTGGTAGATTATAACTTATGTTAAACGGGATATAACAGGATGTCCAGTGATTGAGCATCAGTAAGTTTTATCACATGGGACTCAGTTGTATCAGAGAGAGATGTGAAGTATACGTAAATGATACAGAAATCCAACGAGAAAAGAAAGAAAACACGAAAGACATCAAGAGAACAATATAAAATCAACAACAATAGACATTTGTTTAGACAATTTATATTAAGCTCTAAATCAGTCCGAGTCTCGACAGTTTTAACACAGCATTAGTTGTAGTTTCTACAAGAAACATCTTCTAAATGGTCATGCTTTCGATCCAAGTTTTAAATTTCCAACAGCTTTATCCGCATCATCTGTATAACTTACATGACCTTTTTCATGTTATTGTCTGAAATCATAAAATATATGTCATTTGGATTAATGACATTTGTATGACACTCACTCATACATGTCACCTTCATTTTGAATGATTATTCAGGTTTTATTGAGGTTATGTTTTGTTTCTTTCATTTACAACCCATGTCTTTCTATTAGAGAAGCACATGGTTAGTTCAATTTAAAAAGTTCTATGAAATCTGAAGTACAACCACCATTACTAGGATTGCAATGCGCCATGGTTTCATCATTACAGCATAGTATGTAATTTGCTTGCTCGCAGTAGCTAAAAGGGGATTGGTTTTTGTCGCGTAAATCGGTCCCATTTTTCGAGTGCATACCGGTTTAATTCGAGTGATATTATATGCCATCAAATCGATTTACTTTTTATTTTGCAGGTATATCAGTTTTATTTATGATTGTCCAACTTAATTTTAATGAAGTTTTTAGCGGAAACGATGTTTCTTCTTTATTACTTAAATTAAATTTTTTATGTCGATTGTTTTTCTGGTATTATAGTTAAAACGTGTGGGTTTTTTTCTAAAGAAAATATGAACGCAATCGGAACCTTTTTTATTGCATTATTGAAATTTAGTGTAGGACAATATCATGTAGTCAGAAAAAAGGCAAAATAATGATTATCTTGTATATTGCTTTAACTCTATTCAAGTTAATAGTATTTTTCTTTTCCATATACACTATACCTCGCAACATTACAATAACGTGACGGTCATTATAACTACCGGTATTAAGAAGAGTAGACTCATCAATGTGTCCCATATTATTTCTATTTGCGATATTTGTAGTACTGTGACGGTCATTAGAACTATTAAGAAGAGTGGACTCATCAATTTGTTCCATATCATTTCTATTTGCGATATTTGTAGTACTGTGACGGTCAATTAGAACTATTAAGAAGAGTGGACTCATCAATTTGTTCCATATTATTTTTATTTGAGATATTTGTAGTCTGTAATGTTCTGTGTTGAAAATAACAATAAAAGTCAATGGCACACAACTTTTAATGAAAATGTAATACACAATACCTTAAAACACATATACGTTTAATGCAATCCTTCTTATCTAGAATAAAGGAAATGGCAAAGTATTGGGTATACAATATGTGTAAACCTCGCGTGTTTAGTTACTAGGTAAATTTCATTCACCGAGTTCTGTTGATTAAAAAAATAGAACAACTATCTAACAGATGAAAAGGATACAATACATATATCATTGATCATCAATAAAGTGCAGGTAAGACAAATTAAATCAATGTCAATTGTAAAAGAAGAAAGAGAATAGTGTCAATATTGAAATGTTGACATTTTAGATTTTAGATGGAGTTCGTGTTGCTCAATCGTTTTTTTCTGTTTCTGTTTTATTATTGTTGCTTAATTTTCTTTTCTTTGGTTTTTTTTGGCAATGATGTTGTCTGTTTTTCATGGACAGATGATTTTTGATTGCCCATTTATTGCCATCGTGTTACTCTTTCTAAATAAAGTGATGGGTGTAACTGTTATCGAATGTGTTAATTCCAGACCTGTTATATTCATTTACAACTATAATGAGCTTTACATATTTTAAAGACACCTGTTGTTGAAAATGGTATTTTGCCATCTAGATGCCGGTTACTGACTCGTTTATCATACATCATCTTTATTCATAGAGACATAATATTTTCGTATTTCCTAGAACATCAAAGATATTCAATGTCAGTATGTTGAGGCTGTTTATTTAGTGACCATAAGCTGGTATGGAAAGGATATTAAAATACGGGCATTCTGTGATGTCTATTTTCAGATATGACTTTGAACAAAAATGAATAAATAATGTGAGTAAACAATCATTGTTTGTTGTTACTGAATGACCAAATATGGCATGGTTGTCGTTTGTTGATGTGGTCCATAAGTGTTTCTCGTTTTTTACATAGATTAGACCGTTGGTTTTCCTGTTTGAATGGTTTTACACTAGTCATTTTGGGGCCCTTTATAGCTTGCTATTCGGTGTGAGACAAGGCTCCGTGTTGAAGGCCGTATTTTGACCTATAATGGTTTACTTTTATAAATTGTGACTTGGATGGAGAGTTGTCTCATTGGCACTCATACCACATCTTTTTATATCTATTCACAAAATTCCGTACAAATAACGGTACATTGCCGGCTCATCAACTTGTTCTACAGAGGAATTGTCCATTAGATTGACAAAACTTCTGTCCGCAGTGAAATAGGGGTCTTCAGAAATACTATTAAACTGTTTACTCGCGTAGAGGTATTAACCATATGTGGATTTTAAAAAACTCTAAAGAACTTCTAGATAATTTTCAATATCGATCTTTCTCTGAAATTAATTCTTTCAAAACTTATATAAGTATAAAAATAATAGCACACGCTATAAATTTATTGCTTTGGGATACCATACGGCATATTTTGTTAATAATGAACAAAAAAGGTAAAAAATGCTTCATAGTTGAACAATTGATCAGTATGTTGGAGTTTCTTATTAACAACATATTTGTTGAATTAGGAGGTAGACTTTTTAAACAAATTGTCGGCATTCCTATGGGAACGAACTGTGCGCCTCTCCTTGTCGACCTCTTCTTATTTTCATATGAGTTGGAGTTCCTTCAGGCACTTATCAAAAACCAGAAGATCAAAGAAGCCAGAGCATTTAATTTCACATTCAGATATATTGATTATGTTTTTTCCATCCAAACTTTTCTGATTGGGTTCATTTAATATATCCTCCAGAACAAGAATTAAAGAAACAACAGACACGGCTTCATCCATCTCATTTTTAGACTTATACCTCGAATTTGACATAAGTAGTCATCTCAGTACCAGAATCTATGACAAACGAGACGATTTTAATTTTGAAATTATAAATTTCCGCCACACCAGCTTCACCTGCATATGGGATATACATTTCCAAACTCATTCGGTATTCACAAGCTTATAGCTGCTACTCGGACTTTATAAAACGTCACAAGTATCTGCGCAGAAAGTTGATGAATCAGGGTTGTGTCAAAGAACGTCTCGTCCTTCTTTTTTAAAGTTCATCGGAAGATACCAAGAACTTGTTGATAAATATTCCGTATTAACTTCACAAATAATACACGATGGTCTTGAAGTATAGATTATAGGTACTGACGTTGTTATTCATCTTAACTACGTGTTATAGTATTCTTTTTGTTTTTATTTTTAACGTTTACTGTTTAGCCCAATTTTGGTGTATACTTTTTTGCGTGACTAGGTATTTATACATCCCACCATTGTGTTATCGTACTATGGTCGTTTTTGTATTCTTGTATTTCATTTTTTGCTTATGTATTTGTCTATAGAGTGTCATTTGGGTTTCTTAGTTGAAATATTTATTGTTTTTATAGTTATTAAGATTATAACACAATGTTGACTGCTGTACCCCATTTTTTGACATTTTTACTTATTATGTGTTTTTTTTGGCTCACATATTGTTCTCAATTTAATGGAATTCTATATAAGTGTCATACACGTGAGAGGTTTAGCTAGCTATAAAACCAGGTTTAATTCACCATTTTCTACATAAGGAAATACCTGTACCAAGTCAAGAATATGACAGTTATTTCCATTCGTTTGATGTGTTTGAGCTTTTGATTTTGCCATTTGATAAAGGACTTTCCGTTTTGAATTTCCCTGGGAGTTGTGATTTTACCTTTTTCTTTCTCATTCCTGGAAAGATAAAAAAAAAAAAAAAAAAACTATTTTTAACATCACGCAAAATAGTAATGAAAACATTTAATCTGTGTTTTCTGCCAAAAGGAATACAAATACACGCTGGAAAAGAGCGAAAAAAAAAAAAAAAATCCAAAAATGGCACTTTTTATGAAATGTTTAAATACAGGATTATCAAAATTGTTTAAAGCAATTGTTGTGTATGTGCTTTTTCTTTGTGTTTTGAAAAGTGATTTATTTGAAATATCAATAATATTTCTTACTTTTCTATATAAAGGAAACAATGCTGTCTTTGACTGTTCCAATTTTTATTTCTATCTAGCTGAGCAACAAGTTCCACTATAGTTGAACAAAATATCAAAATAAGAGTATATAGTTTACCAAGAATATCAAAATCTAATTTCAGCCACACCAAATTAATTTCTAGTTCTTTGGACTCTTTCCGTAAAAAAAGGGTAGCGAGTGAGCGAAATTTGTTTATTTGTTTTTTTTTTTTGAAGTTTGATTTTTGGCAGGCGAAAGCATTTTTTACTAGCGAGCGATATTATTTATTAAATAAAAAACAAAAAAAATCTATGAAAAGTAGTATTTATGCAAGCGAGCGATCAGAAATTTACACGGTTTTGGTGCTTAATGTTTTATATGTCTCATATCCTAGTTCTAATATTACCCTATTTTACTACTTAATTTGTTCTCAGACACCCAGTTGAATCTTTTCACAACATTTCCAGTACAAAAAATGGTTAATTTGTAGCAAAACCTACAACTTCGTGTAGTCTGCTCAAATAAAGATCCAGCTGAACATAAAATAGTACAACAGCATTAAACAGGTAAACATCCATGTTTGATGTTAGTTATAATTGATGCATTACAAGAATAACGAGATGTGGTAAGATTGCCAATGAAACAACTATCCACCAAAGTTCAAATGAAATGGATATATACAGTTATAGGCAACCGTACATCAATGAGAAAATCCATACCACTAAAGTCGGCTATAAAAGGCCCTGACATGAAAATTTTGTATTATTTAGTAAGAGAACATCATCTATATGGCGAAACGTAAAGTTAAAGGATATTGCTAACTTCTTAACTTGCTTCCTAAGAAGTTCCTGTCTGAAGTCAGCCTCATAATAATACAGAAACAAGTCAGCTATAAATATTTCGGATAATAGATATCCTTCATCAGTATGATTATGATGTAAAATTAATCATATCAATCTATTCTGATTTAACTATAACAATCTTGAAATTTATACAATTAAAACAATCAAAACCGAACACAAAAACGCTTGTAAAATGATGTAGGTTATATAGCTATTTAAAAAAGAGACTGCATAGATATGCTTCAAATAAAAATAGTAATGTGCGATATGAACTGGTACAATTCTAAATTATCAAAGGTGACGACAGTTAAGATGTTACAACAACGACTGCGTGGACATACATTCCCAATGAACAGCACTGACCGATCTAAGCTGGTATAATATTTCAAATTTGACAACGGTAAAGTAATTACAACAGAGGCTGCGTATTTAAACATCCCAAATAAATAGCAGTATGATAATGATTCAAAAAAGATAGAAATAAATTTTGACAAAGGTTGAGTAATTGAACGGGACTGCGTACTTGTACATCCCAAATGAATAGAACCCTGCGATTTAAACTGGTATAATACAAGAACTTTAGAGTTGACAAAGGTTAAGAAATAGCAACAGAGAATGTGTAGTAATATGTAATATAACCCAAATGAAAAGCACTGCGCGAATTAGAACTACACCTTTTCATTTATCCCATTTGATGTCAAAGCTTTAAATTTTCTTATCCAAAATCTTTCCCGAGTGAGTCTATCCTCCCTAGACCAAAGGATGTTGTGGTCTATGAGTGTAATGGTCAGTCGATTGAGATCTGCCTTAGTGTGGCCAGGGAATCTCAAATATCGACTGAGAGTAAGGTCTGGCTTGCATTAATAGTCGCTACGATGGCCGTTCATTCGTTTGTGAAATGACTGTTCTGACTCGCCAACATACTATTTGCCTCATTTACATTGTAAAAGATACACAGCATTTGTAGTCTAGCAATTAACATTGCAAAATATGGTGTATTCTGTACCAGTGGAGTGACTGTTAAAAGTCTGGGTATTCAGTATTTGTTTGCAAGTCAGAAAACGTTTGTTTCCACATCCCTTTCAAGAGCCCACAGACGAAGAGCCTGTTTTAGAGGATAAATCAGCTCTCACCAGGTCTTTAAGGCTTTTGGGTCTATGAAAAGCCAGGACAGGTAGCTCGGGAAAGATTTTGGATAGTTTAGGATGTTTTTCGATTTCTTACCAATTTTCGCGGATTAGGTGTGATAACTTGTCAAATTTGGAATGGTAAGTCAGCTCAAACGGCACTCTTTTGTTGACCGTTTTGTCTTTATATTGTAAAAGTTCATCTCGGCTGATGTTGTTAGCACAAGAGAAACCTTTGTCAATGTCTTTTCTCTTGTATCCCGATTTCTTCAGTGACCACGAAGTTCTTGTAGTCGCCTTTTTGCAGTATCGTTGGTGGAGCAAATCTGTTTTATTCGTATGGCCTGACTGTAGGGAATACTCTTGGTGCAATGTTTAGGATGGCAACTCAAAGGAGAAAGATATTGATGTTTGTCTGTGGGCTTGCAATACAGATCTGTAAATATGATTCCATCCTTCACTTGCGTGGCAGTGTCAAGAAATGTGATCTTAGAGTCAGAGATTTTATAGAGGGATGAGCATCGTTGGCATGTTGAATGAACAAATTAAGTTGTTGTTCAGTATTATCCCACTTCATGTCAATATCGTCGATGAGTCGGAACCAAGAGAGAGGTTGATAAAGAGAAGAATTGGTAATTCGCTGTTCAAATTTCCCCATAAAAATATTGGCATAAGACGGGGCCATCTTTGTTCTCATTGCTGTTCCATTAACTTAGAGAAAGTGTTCACCATTGAATGCATTTCAATACCAAAGTTAGAAGCTGGACTAGACATTCAGTAGGTGGATGCAAGAAGTTGCGGGAGCTCAGGTCTTCCCTACAAGCTTCAATACCATCGTCATGGGGGATGGTAGTATAGAGAGAGGTAACATCAAGCGAGACAAGGATCTTTTCAGGTGGAAGAGGGTTCAAGGATTCCATTTTCTTAAGATAGTGTGTTGTGTCTTGTATATAGGATGGTAAATTTTCTACATGTGGTCTTAAATGAAAGTTAAAAAAATCTGATATTTTCTCTGTAGGGTGGTCATTGGCAGAAACAATTGGTCTACCTGGATTATTGACTTTGTGTATTTTGGGCAGAAGAAAGAAACGACCCGGCTTTGATTTTTCAGGTTTTAGATATTTTGTCTTCATCGATATGACCCTGTTCACACATGATTTTCATATTTGTGGTGACCTCTTTGTTGAATTGAGGGGTGGGGTCAGAGTCTTTTTTTTTTATAAAATCTCTCATCAGAGAGTTGACGTCCTGCCTCTCGAAGGTAATCACATTTGTCTATGACGATAACAGCGCTGCCTTTGTCTGCTGGTTTTATTATAATGTCTTCTCTGCTTTTAAGCAGCCGCACAGCCTCATTTTCTTCAGACGATAAACTGTTGAATGTTTGGGAAGTGGAAGTGGACAGATGTGTTACGTCGGATTTATATACCTTTGTCAACTCTAAAATTCTTGTATTATACTAGTTTAAATCGCAGGGTTCTATTCATTTGGGATGTACAAGTACGCAGTCACGTTAAATTACTCAACCTTTGTCAAAATTTATTTCTATCTTTTTTGAATCATTATCAAACTGCTATTTATTTGGAATGTTTAAATAGGCAGCCTCTGTTGTAATTACTTTACCGTTGTCAAATTTGAAATATTATACCAGCTTAGATCGGTCAGTTCTGTTCATTGGGAATGTATTTCCACGCAGTCGTTGTTGTTACATCTTGTAAGCATATCGATGCAGTCTCTGTTGTAAATAGCTATATAACCTACGTCATTTTACAAGCGTTTTTGTGTTCGGTTTTGATTGTTTTAATTGTATAAATTTCAAGATTGTTATAGTTAAATCAGAATAGATTGATATGATTCATTTTACATCATAATCATACTAATGAAGGATATGTGTTATCCGAAATATTTATAGATAATTACATTTAATGTTTTCATTTTTTAATATTGGTGTTGTCTTGTACACTTTTTAAGCGTTTATAAAATTTATTTATTGTGTACATGTATCATTACTCGTAACGATCCAGCGCCCTCGTAAGAAAGATCGTTGACTAATATCTAGACGTCTTATACATATACATTTATATATATTTACAGTGTTTGTATGTTTCTAAAAATATAATAGCATCCTGTAATTATACTGAAGAGATGGGTAGATGATCATTCCTGTACACTTGAAAATACTCCGTGTAATGTGTAAGACGTCCTTGTTTAATTCCTACGAGAAGGTAATACCTCCCTAAACGAAAGCTGATTTTTTATCAGCTACATGTATAGTTAGAGGAGGGGATAAGGTGTCTGCGCAATGCTAGGCGGTGTTGTAGAAGTAAGAAGTGAGAAGTACAGGTTCTAGCCCCGGCCGGGGAGAAGTAAAGAATAAAATAAGCAATAGTAGGGTCAGAAATGGTGTCAGTAATAAAAGGATCAGGACAAATGTTTTCCCCTATTAAATAAAAGTAGAATGGATACCATAAAGAAAAGTGGTACAATAGGTAATTTGGAATACTACAGAAAAGGGTTTGATAATTCGAATAGTAGTTTAATTTTAGAGTCTGGATCGTTATCTGAATCAGAGACAGAATTAAAATCTGATCCAAAGCACGTGCATAATTTTGTACAAAAAAGAGTAAGGTGTAGAAATATGCAAAACATGCTTTGCTGATAGAAGGGTCAAATTGGAAGTCACTCACCAAATACCAACAATTCAAACATGTGGAGCGCAACTAAAAATAATTAAAATGATTTCTGAAAAGGAAAACCAGGCCCATTTGATAATGGTGGAGGAACAAAAGCATAACCTCCACATCAGCAGAGAAAAGGACCTCACTTCTATAGATATTAAAACTAATGTAACTAAAACAGTTATAGAACTTCATCAAACTGCTAAGAGGGAGGACAACTGGGGAACAGCAGAAATAAAGGGAACGAGGAGAGAAAACCCAAATAAAATATTTAAAAAGCACTTAAAAGGGCTTGCAAATAAAAGAGGAAAAGCAAACTACTCTTCAAAAAATAATTTAACTTAATTATTAAAATTTGATATTGAAGAAACACCAATTGGAAATGAGGAAAAAGAAAAAACGCGGTGCAATTAATGAAGTAATTATTCCAGTTGTCATTAATCCATAAAAAAAAACTAACGTATTAAAAGGTTACCCACATCAATAACAGTAAAATATTTGAGGCAATAGCAAAGTAGTGTTGATTAAAGGTGCAGTTAGTTTTAAAATCGGAGATGATGAAAACTGATCTTGTAACTGAGGATACTATGTATTCATCTCCATATTTTGGATCATAACAAACAATTATTATTATATTAATAGATCTTGAATAGGAAATTAATGTTGTCATAGAAAAAGTTACAGAAAATATGGCAAAATTCATAATTAGGGTAGTGGTACGTTGGACAAAATGCCACATCGAGCATTCGGCCGTTTATTTTAATAAGTCTCAAGGAATATTTTATTCGCACTACAAGTTGAAATAGAAGATCAGAAGCACGAAGCCGTACCTTGACCTATAATGGTTTACTTTTATAAATTGTTACTTGGATGGAGAGTTGTATCATTGGCACTCATACCACATCTTCCTATATCTAAATAGGTTATGAGTCAATTTCAATAGTAGCAAAATGAGCTCAAGTTTGATGACATTCAATTATCAGTTTCACTAAAGGCGTTTCATAGATTTGAAAGATTAAACAACTATCTTAGTTTAAATGTTTTGTTATAATGAGGAAGAGGAAGGAATAGAGCGTATTCCTTGGGAATATCTAAAAGTAAAAGGAAAGAGGAATATATTTCATTTATTAGCAATAATAATATTCAACTTTATCGTTAAACGCTTGACAAGAATTTTAGGAGGACAAGTATCAACTTGTGGACATATAAAAATAAAAATATGTTTATGAACATTTAGAATATGATGTACAGCATGCGACGCATATATAGAATCTGAAAATTATTATAACACAATGAGGGTGCCACTTACTATAGATGCGGATTTTGCTACAATATCAAATATACTTGGAGATTACAATAAAAAAAAGCTCACCAAAGATACAAGGCTTATAGTTTTGTGTGACTGATGCGCGTATCATTTACCAAAAACTCACCATTGAATCAAAAAAATTAAAAGGACAAATATAGTATGAAGTTGAAGAACATGAAGGGCCATAAATTCCGAAAGGTTTTACAAAATACAGTTAAGGTTATTTATTCCTGATTTAGAAAATCCTTAGTATTTCGACCAATTCAAAGTTTTATAAACAGTTAATTTAATAATATTATCATATCAATAATACTTCATTATGTCATTGAAGCAATATGTCACCCGACATTGTCGATCGGGTGACATAATAACAAAGAAAAAGAGGAAAAGCAATATGTCACCCGACATTGTTGATCGGGTGACATAATGATAAGAAACGGGACAAAAACATAAAGTCTCCAAAACTCCGTTTTGGCGACTTAACTAGATTTGTAATTGCTAGCAATAACGGATGGCACCCTCGTCCCCACATTGCCAGGGTTACGGCAGCCATTTTGAAAATTACAAAGTCAAAGAGCGCATCTACACATGCCAATCAACATTTGTGTTTCATTAAATTTGGAGCATTTTGAAATTTTGGACATTTTTGCTGTTTCCATGGTAACGGCGGCCATTTTGAAAATTCCATACCCCGATTGCAAATTTGCACATGCTGGTTAACATTATTGTATAGTTCAATTAACATTGGTTCATAAAATTCTGAGATATAAGCTGCACAAAAAAAGTGGAAGATAAATGGATCTTATGTATAAATTAATATCAAACAGAAAACAATAGACTTGCTGTAAAGATGGTATACCGCCAACAAAATGTGCAAAGATGTTTGTACACCATATCCGGATATGGCAAATATAATACAAGCCTAAACGAAAAAATATAAACAAGCCTAAATTGAAAACAACGTCCAAACCTATGATTGCGTTGGATAAAAACCGCAATTTTTATACGTGTGCATGCAAAACAAATGTCTTGGTAGAGGGGTCTAAATACAGCACAAACAACATTTTCCAAAAGACCAAAAAAAGTGAAAAAGTATATTTAAACAAAACCCATTTGACTATCAGGTCGAACAACAAATGTTCTTATACCCTGCCGACTGGCATTGGCGATTGCCAAATAAACGAATCACCAGGTGTAATAAATGGATCTTATTTATAAATGTATATCAAACAGAAAACAATAGACTTGAGGAAAAGATGGTATACCGCAAACAAAAGGTGCAAAAATTAGTACACCATATCCGGATTTCGAGAATTAATGTCTCTTCGGTGATGTTAGGAATCGAAACGGTATTTGGAAGGCCATATAATTTACCTCAAGTTAGGATATATAATAAAAACTATAACACAATTTTCCATACATTATAGTTTTTATAATAAATTCAATCAGAGACTTTGTATATTTATATAGATATATATATTAAATGTCTGAACAATAGCCAACGATAAATCTTAAAAGGCGATGGATCATATAAATATGATACAGAACACTACAAAATATAATATATAATAAGCAAGTCTAAAAGGGTACAACATCACGTTCCCAGGTGATCTCAAATGACAACTTACGGGGAGGTCGGGCTTGCAGGTGTAGTCACTTCGATGACTATTCATGCGTTTGTTGAATGGCTGTTCTGTATCGCCAACATACTGCATGCCACATCGACACTGAAGAAGATATACAACATTCTGGGTTTTTCTGTGTTACAACTCTAGATTCTACTGACGAGAAAAGGTAACACTAGACCACCGAAAGCTGAATTTTTAGTTCAGTCTAGGTGGCCGAGTGGTCTAGAGCGCTGGACACAGTGCGGGCGGTGTTGTCACGGTATCCCAATAGCATAAGTCCGAATCCCGGCGAGGGAAGAGCAAATTTGCAGATTTAACATCGTTGTGTTGATATTTAGAGTAATTATATATATATATATATATATATATATATATATATATAAGTGCCTATAAATAGCAGCACATGACATACAAATCTATGGGAGTGTGGATTAATCAGTACAGAGATTAATTCAATTACACAAATAAAATTATAGATTGCCTCACAATGTAATTTTAACACACTATTTAGTATGTAAATATAAGAATGTTTAAAATATTTACAAAATGATGAAAATAAACGCAATATTTCGCTAGACTAACTAGCTTTATCAAGCGTGCATCTATCCAGGTGAAATCGGATGTAGATGATAAGAAACTTTTGCAGCTCAATGTATATGTTGCACTTGAATTTAGCTGCCTTGAAAATAATACATAATTTGGATGAAGTTCAAGATTTTTACAAAATTGGTAGTTGAAGTTAGCAACGTCCATTGGCCAATATTACAGGATAAAAAGGACTCATTGACGATATTGATTTCAAATGGACAGATTCACAAGAACATCTTAATGAATTTCTAGGACACTGTAACTCTTTCCACCATTCAATAAAATTTACATATGAATCATCTATGGAGAAAATAAACTTCCTCGACACTACGAGTTACATCAAGAACGGAACCATTATAACGGACCTTCATACCAAACAAACGGACAAACATCAATTCCTTTCTCCTAAAAGTTGCCATCCTAAACACTGCTCCCGTGGCATCCCATTCAGCCAGGCATTGCGAATCAAGAGAATATGCTCTACTGAAAATACGCAAAATGCAAGACTTGGACAACTACGTAAACATCTAGTTGTTCGAGGATACAATAACAACATCATTGATAGCGCTTTCGAAAGAGCAAACAAAACTAGTCGCCAAGAACTTCTAGAGTACAAAGATAAGAATAACGCAGCTAACAGAACACCCCTTGTACTCACTTACCATCCTGATTTTAAAAATGTGTCTTCCATTGTTCAGAAGCATTGTAAAATTATAGAAAATGATTCAAATCTTAAAAAAGTATTTTCCTCACCACCAGTCATGGCCTTCAGAAGACCTAAAAACATCCGTGACAAATTAGTGACAACTGTATTAGCAAAGCAGCCTACTCCATCTCCCGGTTGCTACAAACAATGTGGTCGAAGGAACTGCTTGTGTTGTAAAGCTGCCAATACAAGCAGTTCTTTCATCAGCTCCGTTACTAAACAAAATTATACCATCTACTCAAATTCCAACTGTAAAACGGAGAACTCAATTTATATATTAACATGTGACACATGTGGCATTCAGTATGTGGGAGAAACAATGGACAAATTTAATATTCGGCTCAATAACCATCGTTCATGGTACAAAACCAACAAAAACTGTCCTCTCACAAGACATCTTCGTTCAACGAAACATTCTTTTGATAATGTTACCTTCCAAATCATAGAAGTCAACACCGAGTGGGACACCACGGCGAGAAGGAGAAGAGAAAATTTTTGGATCCACCAACTCCACACTTTAGAACCTGATGGTCTTAACGAAAAAGATGAGAAAAGATACAGGAAAGATAAAGAATAATTTAGTACACAATATCGTCCTTTTTATCCTGTAATATTGGCCAATGGACGTTGCTAACTTCAACTACCAATTTTGTAAAAATCTTGAACTTCATCCAAATTATGTATTATTTTCAAGGCAGCTAAATTCAAGTGCAACATATACATTGAGCTGCAAAAGTTTCTTATCATCTACATCCGATTTCACCTGGATAGATGCACGCTTGATAAAGCTAGTTAGTCTAGCGAAATATTGCGTTTATTTTCATCATTTTGTAAATATTTTAAACATTCTTATATTTACATACTAAATAGTGTGTTAAAATTACATTGTTAGGCAATCTATATATATATATTATATATATATATATATATATATATATATATATATATAAACGCCTAAAAAGTGTAGACAACAACACCAATAACCGAAAAAGGAACTATAAATGTAATTATTTATAAATATTTCGGATAACAGATATCCTTCATCAGTAAATATGACGAAGGATATCTGTTATCCGAAATATTTATAAATAATTACATTTATAGTTCCTTTTTCGGTTATTGGTGTTGTTGTGTACACTTTTTAGGCGTTTATATAATTTATTTATTGTGTACATGTATCGTTACTCGTAACGATCCAGCGCCCTCGTGGGAAAAATGGTTGACTATTATTCAGACGTTTTATATATATATATATATATATATATATATAAATATATATATAGGCATAAAAAAGGTTTGCATGTGCAGATGTTTATATTCATAGAATATATAGTAAGATAAGTAAGTACTTATCTTATTATTTATTTTATGAATATATATAGTAATTTTTATACGTGTGCATGCAAAACAAATTTCTTGGAAGAGGGGTCTAAATACAGCACAAACAATATTTTCCAAAAAACCAAAAGAGTGAAAAAGTATATATATATACTCAGATTTCCAAAGTGTACTGTCATTATTTTTGTTCTTCAATCAAGAAGTTAACGAAATTCCATGTACAAAAGTGTCAGGTGTTGCATAGTCTTTAAAACCATAAGTTCTTAAAAACGCTGTATTTTTGTGCCTATCGACCCGTTGAGGACGCAACTTCATGCAAATTATTGGCAACGTTACTCATTTTATCAAACATGAGGTATTTACACCCGTTTTTCTCTCGCTATGACGACTTCTTACACCATGTTTAAACCCATTCATCTATAGTTTAAAATAAGTTGTTATGTTATGGATAAGAAACCTTACAGATTAAATCAATGTACTTCACTCGTTAATCCCCTTGAGTTATGCCAAAGTGATTATAAAACAAATAGTAAACGCAAAACTATACACAGAAATACTTCGTAAATTATTTACAACGTAATAAGAAAATTTTCTGGTTAGACTACATTTCTGGTGTCTGAAAGTGTCAAGACCTCGAAATCATGTCTCTCGTAAGATGAGACATAGACACATCATATCACATTACGTGTTCGTGGTGAGGTATCGATTTCAGTCTTTCTTTCTCGTTATTAGAAAAAGAGAGGCGAAAGATTCCAAAGGGACATTCAAACTCATAATTCGAAAAATAAACTGACAACGCCATGACTAAAAAAGAAAAAGACAAACAGACAAACAACAGTACACAAAATATAACATAAAAATTAAAGACTGAACAACACGAACCCCAACAAAAAACTGGGGGTGATCTCTGGTGCACTGGAAGGGTAGGCAGATCCCACCCCACATGTGGCACCAGGTAGAATAGGTAAATACAGAAAAGCTCTTTGGACGCACGAAATCTACACAGAGTTATTTTTTGTTTAACTAGCATTTGATTAGTTCCATTGCTGTTAGACTGGTAGTCCCCGAGGGTATCATCAGAACAGTAGTCAACGCTTTGGTACTAACATGATTTATAAGATACTTTTCTTAAATTCACCATTCATAAGTACAGAAATAATTTATGAAATAAGGTTTCAAATTTTCCTACGAAAAATTGCCTTCAGAAAAAATAGGTTAGTTTTTGTATGTCTCCTTTGGTCATTTAGCTTCTCAAGTATTATACATCCTTGACTTTCAAATGTTTGGATAAGAGAGATAGGCAACAACGGCTGCAATCTATAAAGGGATAAATGCATTTATAGGCATGGTGGATAGTACCCTCGAGGTCTTATAGTCCAACTGCGTTTGTACCTAACAAATTATACTAGATGTCAGTCAAGAAGTCTAGAATAAGGTTCATCAGATACACTCGATACCGTACGTTAGAAAAGTCAATATTTTATATAAACACCACACCAGAACAGCCAAAACACTTAGTCCAAATCCAATCATTTCTGTCGGATTGCAAACTTATTTTTATTTCCTTTATATTGTTTATTAACAAGAAAAAAGTAAAAAACAAAATTACCGAACTCCAAGGAAATTTCAAAACGGAAAGTCATTATCAAATGGCAAAATCAAAAACTCGAACACATCAAACGAATGAAAAACAACTGTCACATTCCTGACTCGGTGCAGGCATTTCCTTATGTAGAAAAGTGTGGATTAAACCTGGTTTTATAACTAGCTGAACCTCTCACTTATATGACAGTCATATTAAATTCCATTATATTGACAACAATGTGTGAACAAAACAAACAGACATAATGGGTAAAACTGGGCGTATAAAAACCTTTTTTGTGTATTGTTTTTTAATTTTTCTAAATGATTCATGTGAAATTTCATAATACAGTATAAGACACAATGTATAAAAATTGCGTAACACCTGCAAGATTTATAAAGTTAAAAGGAAATAAGAAAATGTATTACAATTGATTTGGTTAATTAGGTAGAAAAACCTTAGTGTCTCGAAATACAGTAAACTAACAGACAATGAACATACTAATGATAATATATGTCAACACAAAAGAGCTGACTACTGGGTTAGTGATACATGAACAATCGGTGACAATATTCGATCTTCGACACTTCTAGTTCAACTGTAACAAAACACTTCGTTGAAAGCTATTTTAAGGTTACATAAGTTAAACGTTTGAAGTGAAAAATGATGTGCTTGAGAAATCTTCAATCACTTCACATTGCTTGGTAACCTTTTAAACCAATGAAAGTTCTTACAATTTGAAATATAGTGAAAGAATGTGTATCTGGATCTGTATTCTGCATATGTGTGGTATTTTTTTTTTTTTTTTTTTTTTAAAGATTTGAAATGGCACTACACTTCCGCACAGAATAAGTTATCTTATTTCATCAAATTGTCCTCTGATTTCCTGCAACTCATATCAAATTTTCTTCTGTAATGAAAAGGATAAATATGGTAGAAACACTAACTGGGGAAATTTAAGGTGAAGTGACAATAAATGGGCTATGTCACATATTTTGGTAAAATTAAGCATATAACTTTGGCTCGTTGAACTAAATCTAAAAATCGAAAACATAATTGATTTATCTCTTTTACTTTCTGAAATATTACTGATTGAATTTTTTTCAAAATAGGTGACCATTTGTATAGAAAGCATATTAAATCGGCAAAAAACGTTCATAAAATCTCTAAATTTTGAATCCATAGAGTTTTCTAGAAAAAAAAACTATATGTTGCTGGTACATAAATTTCCGTTTTAATGATTTTAAATAATGAAAAAAATCTATGGATTAAAAATTGTCACTTGTTGAAAGTTGTTTAAATGGAAATCACAACACGTTATTTTTATACTATGAATGAATGAATGAATTCTTTATTGCAAAACAGTAGTTACATGTTATAGCAACACAAATATATTTACCTTGCGACACATACTAAACAGCAGAAAACAATATTCTAAGATAGTACAATAGACAAATAAGCAGATGTGATCTAATCTTTCAAGCCGATTTCAAATAATTACACACTTTTCCAACTAATGATCTAGATTTTGTTTGATACAAATATTTTAATTTTGTCATATTTTACCTCGAACAATAGTACTTTGGTAAAAACTGCAGCCTTACAAACCTATACACAGGACACACTAAAGTGAAATGGTACTCATCTTCAACACTTTTCATTTCACACATATATATAATCTGTTTTCTTTAGGTATATTTGTGTACCTCCCAACCTCAAAATTCAACTTCATTGTACCACTATATTATATATATAATTATCAGTCTTTGGAAAAAGCGAGTCGATAAAAACGTTTCTTATATGAAATAGCGATATTGTCTAATATGAACGAGTTGCATTGTGGGAAATTTCAGACGAATGTTTACATTCGGTATAAAGTTATAACTATTCTTCTTAAAACAGGGTAACATTTAACACGACACACGTTTGCTGTGTAACTTTCATGAATTGTGTAATATAATAACAAGCAAGTTGTATTAATACGAGAAAATCGATATGTTGATTAAATGAAACATAAATGCACGACTTATCATTTGTAGATGTACACATTCAATTAATATCATGTAGCAAAATTAGTGGAATGCAATTTCGATGAATTCAATTGTTTTCTAAACCAAAATCACCTATAATTCAATGATACTGCTATATTTTATAATGTGGATGCGATATTTTTCTAATATAATAGCGATGTGTTTTAATATGAAAAATTTATGAATGCAATATTTTTCTAATACAACTGCGATAGTTTTCTCATAGAAAATAAATACGATAACAAGTCACAATGTATGTCAAGAAAACCGGAAACATTATTCACAATTATAATTCAAATTTCGTACCTGTAACAAAATTTACGTTTAAATGTACTAATCATGTCGAAAAATGTTGTTTGACCCTATCGATAGTTGACAGTGTTAACAACCTGCTAAGTCCATTGTTTTTGATCATATGGTTATACCGGGAAATTCTATTTTCAGAGTTGATGCAATGGCGGAATTTAAATGTGGTTACTGTGAATATTCTACCGACCTATTTGATTCTATCATTTGCCATGCTGTAAATATCCACATAGACAAAGAAATAACATTTCTTAAAAGAAAAAAAAACATTCCTAAAAACAATTCAATCCAGTTCCCAATTACACAATGAAAAACGGTTATGGATAATTTCTACATCATTTCAACGATGAAAACCACAAATTTCTCAAGCATGATTTATCACAGACGCAACCATACTATCGAAGAAGTAACATTTCTTCTTCGTCAAGTATAAACCATTTATAGAATTATTCACAGCTGCCAAAGATCGCGAACCTTGCAAGGCTTAACACTTCTGTGTTTTTAAAACTTTCCAGTATAGTGCTTCAGCATAAAGATAGGTGTACGAATCAACAAGTTTTAGTTCTTCATTATTAATTTTAGAAAACTTTGGCATTTACCCGTTGCAAGCCATTTTTGAATACATAAAACTTTCGTATTGTTAACGTTCACTTCTCTATTACAATTTTTACAGTAAATTAGTAATTTATCAAGTAATTCCTGTAGAATTTCGGGAGATTTTCCAAATAATATAGTATCGTCTGCAAATAAATTAAGTATATCAAAACCTCATTAATATTAACTATATCAACTGAAGGATTGATATTCATGTCTTCATTCAAGTCATTAATAAACAATGAAAAAGTGGAGGTGATAAGGGTTCCTCTTGTTTTACTCCTAGAATATTTTCGAATGAGCCAGACTATTTATCACTAATTTTGACACTCATTGTCACCGACGAATGAACTGATCTTACCATAATTACAAACTTTGAGCTAACACCACTTCGTAATAGTTTATAAATAAATATTTTCCTGCTAATTTTGTCGAACGCTTTGCGGAAGTCTACAAACGAACAATACAGTTTTTTGTTTATTTTGCTGTAGCGTACTAGTTTGCGAAATTATTCCAAGTAAAACTCCACTAGCGTCAACAGTTGATTTGCCAGGTCTAAATTCGAATTGGTTATCGATCAAGTTGTCTTCTTTTTCGAACAAATTAAGTAAACGAATTCTCAAATTTGTAGTGTATAGCTTCGATAAAACTCTGATTAATACAATCGGCCAATAGTTGTGAGGATCGGAAAATTCACCATTCTTTGGGACAGCAACCACTAAACATTCCGACCATGAGTCTTGATATATTCCCGAGGAATAAATATGACTACTGAGCTTCATTTTTTTGATCGATGCTATAACTTCGTCTACAGTTTTCAGAGTCTAATTGTTTAACACTTATATTGTCAAATGCCGTATTGTCTATGGGATTATGAACTTCTACGGATAGATCATGCGAAATATCTCCTAGTATCAACACAAAATGTTTTATCATGATTTCATTATCAACTTAACACATATAGTTCCTTTTCGTTTTATTGACGTCTAGATCTTCCTCGTTCGTTTCTATCTAAAATTCTAGTTCGATACCTTTCAGATATTTATATCTGAATTGTGTATAGTTGTTTCGTGAAATAACGTATGCCTTTCTGTTGACGTCTGACGGGAAATGAAGAAATACATTTCTAGCAGGATGAAAATCATCACGTGCGATAGCACAGTTATCATCAAATCACATTTATCATTATGTGCACTATCAAACAAAGTCTTTGTGAACTCCTTGATAGCATGGTTTAAGTCATTTGTATCAATGTATCAGCAATGTTAATCACTTAAGACAATACATTATTTTGTTCTTGTTGTATAATGTGTACATGTTCACAAGTTCGAATAATAATGGTGCGTGATCAGAAAACTCGTTAAAGTTCAGTACATCGAAAGTTTATAATCACTAGGTGAAACAACCAGATAGTCATTGACACTGTTGCCATTCATTGTAAAGAATGTTAATTTGCCAACACGATTTCCGAGTCTTCCATATGCTATTGTGAGTTCATTATAATAACATAACTGTAAACGTGTTCGACCAAATGCATTTACGGTTTGTCTATGGGGTGTCTTTCGGAACTATAGGGTTTTAAATGGCCTACACTACTTTAATATAGATCTAAGTTATTGTTCGATAAAACATCATCAATTTCACCAATACGACTATTTAAGTCTTCACACACTTGAAATAAACCCTTTTCTTTATACTCTAAATATACACTTTTTATAATATCAAAATATTAGTATCACATATGCTATAAAAGTTTGAATTTTGATCTAGAATATATAAAGACCTATGTAGATATCATTTGCAGCATTACAAAAACCATGCTTTAGTTTAAATAAAACAAACCCACAGTCTAGCTCTCTATCTATAGAAATGCCATCAGTTGATTTTGTTTTACAAAAAATAGCTAATCCACCTTCATGTCGAGTACCTTTTTTTAAACAGAGACGAACGATACCAAAAGTACATCCAAACTCATAAGTCAAAAATAAACTGAAAACGCCATGGCTGAAAAAGAAAAAAAAAAACTTACAGACCAACAACAGTACACAAAATACGACATAGAAAATGCAAGACTGAACAACACGAACCCAACAAAAACTTAATCTCATGTGCTTCAAAAGGGTAAGCAGATCCTGATCCACATGTGGCATACGTCGGATTGCTCATGTTAGTACAAACTCAGTGATAATTCTTATTCGGCAGGTCACGTTTGGAGAAAGGCGACGAGTTTGTAGTTACGACAATGGGAACATATCCGTTGTCGTCTGTGGAACAGATATTTCATAACAGTCAGCCAATTTGTGATTGCGTCCGTAAAATTTACGACGAGACGATTTCAGCTTTACCACTTGGAACTCTTGGTAAAATAGCTTCTTTGTGAGCAGCAACACTCTATCAAGGAAATCATAGGAAATACATGCCCTGGAATATAGTATCAACTGAGAGATATATACTTCGTTTGCAGGCTCTGCTGGAATGTTGCTACATAAAAATAGACAATTGGGAAGCTGAAATAATCTCTTTTGTTGTAAAGTTTTGTGTTCAACTGACCGTCATTGTCAATGTTAGTGTTCCAGCTAGGTCGTTTTCATAGGGCGGTCCGCCCGCCCTTTCCCGAGTGCCGCCCTGTGCCCTTTTTACAGTTTGCAAGGCGCCTTGCCTTTTTTGAAGATCGATTGGTATATTATTTTGTTCGTATTTAGGTCAGCCAATTACGAAAATTTACCTGGCGACAAGTATATGACTTTGTTTACGACCCCAAGCTATTCAACGGTTACAACAGGTGTCATAATCTGTTGTTATAGGTAATCCGTTTATCGGATGGGTCATTTAATGATCATCAACATTAATTCATTCAAATAGAATCGGTCAGTCGGCATTTGTCTTTGAACTTGAAGAAATGTTCATACAACTTGGGCACAATTAGCAATGTTTACCGTAGTTTCATGGAGAAAACGTAATTGACAGTAATTAAAAGTCGAAAACCATAATCAACTCGTTAAAAACATTGCTCTTATTGTTTTCCGTGAAATAAATAGCAAATTAAGACGTATTTTTCATTGACTGCCTTCATTTTTTATACGAAAATAATAAAATCGGCCGCCATACTGTTGATCGTATTTACATCTTCTACGTACTGTTTATTATCCTCCAAAGAAGGAGCACACCCAAATAAAGAAAGATAACTCAATCTTATTTTTTCCTACTAAGATATTATAAAATATGTCTTCATACTTCTGGCTTTAGAATTTATATGTTTAGGTGTTTTGAGTTATGGGAAAAGTTAAAGAAGGTCTTAGTAGCAGGGTTGGTAGGGTGCCTTGGTCATCTTTTTCTGTTTTTTTTATTTTCAATCCAAATTTTCACTGTTCACTATATCCTAACATTGTGCATTTACAGCTGTTTTGTGCTGTATTGCCATTAAGCACAGAAAAGGTAGAAAGGTGAAACTTGTAAAGTGTGTCAGACCATAGAAACAGAATGAAGCAGGACATGTTTCAAAAAATACTGCATATAAAGCTTAACTGTGGCAAGCAATGATTTAAAACTTGTGTGACAAGCTGCTTGATAAGTTTTCAGTCTAAAAAGTTGAAAAATAGTTTTTCTCTGGGCTAATGATGTTGTTCTTGTATATATATAACCAGTGATTCAATAAACAAACAATGTTTGATTATAATCTTTATTAAAACATGCCCTTTTCATATTATCATATCATGCGTTAAATGCCCCTTTTCAGGATTGGCACCCTGCCCTTTTGAAATCCTAGCTGGAACACTAAATTTTAGATGTAAGCCAAGACATGAGGCAGACTAAAATGTTTATGATGTATCCCTTATCTCAAGTCCGATTGGATAGATGCGTTTAACATAGTCACCAAATTTTGAATTATTTATTGAGAGAACATCATCTATATAGCGGGAAGTGAAGTTAAAGGATACTGCTAACTTCTTTTCTTTCTTCCTAAGAAGGCATTTAACATTTCTATTCAATCATAGTATTTTAAAAAAAGCTGCTATTTCTAGTATATTTTTTTTGTAACCAAGATTTATATAAAAACAAAATAACGTATTTATTTACAAAATTCAAAAACACATTGTCATCACAACAATAGGTTTAACCATGTACATTCCAACTTGAGTATTGTTCAAATCACCTTTATCATAGTGAGTAGTATTAACTTTGTTTTTACATTTCTAATGTCACCTGTTTTTTCACCTTCTTTAGGGCATGTTGATTGAATTTTACCTTTTTGTTTCGCCTTCTTTTTCTTTCTTGTTTTTCCTATCTGGATCGTATGTAGCACTATTGTCACTTGTATTACTTACGTTGTTTCTCTTCTTCATTTTCTGGGCATATTTCAAACATAAAATCATATTTTGTCTCTCGACTAAATACCTCGACTGCCCATTACATATCACGTATACTAGTTCTTCATAGTCTATCAATTAAAATAATTTTCTGACAAAAATAAAAACATGAACATGGAGTTGTATGTGCAAGTATCAAATTAACAGGATTTGCTTTATTTCTTGTTACGGTGTATTCCTTCCACCAGTGAATTTTTTCCAGAGGACAGTTTACACAAGTGTAAAATTTTTAAAGGAAATTGCACTAAGTTACTTTTTCCATGCCTAGTGTAAATTATCCTTTGTTTTTTTTTTTGTATTCAAAACACTCTTCAAAGGTTTTTTAAGGGGCGACGATAAAAAGAAATGGAGCAAACAAATAATCAAAGGATATTTCATGTTGTTGTAATCTGGCTGAAATTATTCCTCAAGGAAATAAGACGATGACAGACAACAAGTGATGAAAAAAATCACGTAGTGCATGGAAAGAGTAACCTGTGATAATCAATATAAACAAAATGTACCTGTGTGTTTGTTCTGTGTTGGACTTTTTACGGAAGGACAACACTAGTGTAAATGTACTCACCGGAATATCTACACGCCCGAATACATGCAAGCTTACATTAAGTAAAATTATATGAAGGAAAACGATTTTTTTAACACATTTCATCTGTGCTTTTTCCTTATTTAAAGTTTTTAATGAAATTCAAAATAAGAAATAATATCTAGATATGGTAAATTTAAAACAGAAAGACATTTATCAAATGTCAAAATCAAAAGCTCAAACACATCAAACGAATGGAATACAACTGTCATATTCCTGACATGGTATCATCATAGATGGCTGATACAGCATGATTTTCATTGATTGTATTTACAACTAGTCAGTATATAATGAACACTTCATAAAAACACTTTACAAAACAGACAAGAAGCAAAAGTTGCAGGAGCAGTACAGTAAAAACTCGACGCGCGTTTTGTCTACATAAGACTCATTGACGCTAGAATCAAAAGAGTTGGGAGGTCAAATAATTACGAAGAATTGAAAAAAAAACCCATCAATTCCAAAACAATGTACCAAAGATGGCTAAGGCCATCTTTGCTTGGGGAAGGTTAAGGATTTTAAATGTTGATAATTATTTAATATACAGGAGTGCCTGCCACCGAGCTTGTGATACCTTTGTGAAGAAACGTTCATCAGAAATGGAATCGGTCAAATGGAATCAAACAAGATCTGAATTACAAGCTTCATTTTGCGATGAAAAAATAGCAAAATCAATTAACTCTATATCTCAAAATAGAAGCTTCTTAAAGCAGTATCATCAAATGAATCTTTATCAGAATAATCTGTTATAAACGATGACTGCAGTTGTAGTTAATAATGACAGTTCAGACGTAAGAGGTGCTTAGCTCTTCGGGCATATGACTTTATGAATTTATAAAAAAGGGTATTCAAATCAGTAGAAAGGATTGTGTTTTAAATTGATCTAATCGAGGGATTATATCGATTGACGGTGTGTGATATTGAAAACACCATATTATATAAACCTTTAATATAAACATGACCTTAATAAATGATGTTCACATGACATGACGTAATAAATATTAGAGGTTAGATAAAACCTGCTTTGCAACCATGAGTGATAGCGATGACATGACGTCGTACATATTGAGGGTGTGATAAAGTCTTTTCCATCGTGACTGATATCTATATCATCACAGATGGCTGATACAGCGCGATTGTCATAAGACTAGTCAGTATAGAATAAACTCGAATAAGAACTTCAATCATTCGTGTATGAGAGGTTACTGATAATGGTCTTTATTTTTGGTATATTGTGTCAGAATGTTACTTTCTCATTGATTGACACCCTATTTTCCTTTTATATACATTATATATTCATGGCATTTTTCTTTACCTTTTTCTGTAAGATTATCATTAAAATCATTTTAGTATTGTTTTTTTTCTTTAATTATATGATTTCTTTATTCTGTACAACCCTCATTTCTGTAATCAAAATGTTATCACATAATTCTTTAATTTTGCACAATTATTCTTTATACGTTTGCACCCCATCATTTTCTATTCTTGAAATGTTTTGCTTATTTTTCTCTATTCACTATTTCTTTAGGCCTTTATTCTCTATTCTGTAAACCTTATCAAGACCCTCAAATGTCAGGTTTATACTTAAGTAGGCATGAGGTGTGCTTACACATTTCTCCCCATATTTCGTTCCGACATGGTAAAGCAGAAGGTTTTTTCTCGCGACAAAGGTTCAATTACCTATGTTGATTCGGTATCAACGTCTCCTAAAAATGGTTTTAAATCTTTGTTCAACATTGGCGATGCAAGCTAGCTTTAGCCAGTTTTACTATATACCTAGTAGAGTGCATTGACTTGACATATCAACGATATAAGGATGAGGCTTAGAAACGAGGAAATGCGAGGCTCTGCCGAGCTTTTTTCCGTTTCGGGCCGAATCCTTATGTCGTTGATATGTCAAGTCAATACACTTTTATTGTTTTTATACTGCAATCTAGATAAAAAAAATTTCAATTGTAGTTTATTGTGTTAATGTTATTTATTCGATTTAAATATTGGGAAAAATCACCCTTTAAAAGGCCTCATATCTGGCGGAGAAATATACAACACAATGAAATGTACATAACCTATTGAAACCAATCGATGGTGAACGAATTCGGTTGAGTATGGACTAAAATATCAACAATAAGCATAAACCATAATGATTTATAGATTTCAAACAAAAAATATTAACAAGTGAAATATGTTTTTCTAAAAATTGTAAAAGAAATACGTTTGAGTCGTTCCACGCTTCGTTGTATACATTGGAAACAAGAACAGGTTGAAGAGGTCGTCATGGATAATTAAATATAGTTTCTGCTCTACTATTTAAATATTCATGAGGAAAAGTGATATCGGGTCAGTGACTGTATATGACATACAAATATACAGTCAACGCATTTTGACTGCTCAAATAGAACGAGTGTAGTATAAATACAGGTAAATTGTATGTGTAATACAATCAGTTGCGAATGTGCTGTATCAACTATTCGTGATGTAATCGATATCAGTCACAGCTACAAAGCCTTATCTAACCACTTATCTGTATGAATAACGACAGAGGAAAACATCTACTCGCAGTATATAATTATATATTCCACAACAAGTGAGAATTGGATATCGCTTGATATCAACTCGAGTTATTTGATTTCAATTTAATGATCAAATAGCTTTCGCCGAGTCTATCGTTACTATTCAAATTAAATAACGAGCGACATCCAATTATCACGAGTCGTTACCTATTTTTCTTATGGTCAATACTCTCATTGTGTTAAATTAAAAAAAAATATCTACGAATTGTTGATTTAGTCTTTTGCACATACCACTATGACGTCATATGTACTGTTTCTGCGTCAAACTTTAACCTCAGACATTTAAAAACTTTTTGTTCGATTCAGAATGTGACAAAATTTTTCCAAAAAGAAGATTTTCAGGTGAAAAGTGTGAGTGTTTTGTATATCATTTTGAAAATCACACATGTCCGTTGCCATGGACGAAATTTACATTTTTCTTTTTTTTGATCGATGCTTTAACTTCGTCTACAGTTTTCAGAGTCTAATTGTGTAACATCTATATTGTCAAATGCCGTATTGTCTATGGGATTAAGAACTTCTACGGATAGGTCATGCGAAATATCTCCTAGTATCAACACAAAATGTTTTATCATGGTTTCATTATCAACTTTACACATATAATTCCTTTTCGTTTTATTGACGTCCATATCTTCCTCGTTCGTTACTAGCTAAATTGCTAGTTCGATACCTTTCAGACATTTATATCTAAATTGTATATAGTTATTTCGTGAAATAACGTATGCCTTTCTGTTGACGTCTGACGGGTAATGAAGAAGTTCATTTCTAGCAAGATGAAAATCATCACGTGCGATCGCACAGTTATCATCAAACCACATTTATCATTATGTGCACTATCAAACAAAATCTTTGTAAACTCCTTGATAGCATGGTTTAAGTCATTTGTATCAATGTATCAGTAATGTTTGTCACTAAAGTCAATACATTATGTTGTTCTTGTTGTATTATGCGTACATGTTCACAAGTTCGAATAATAATGGTGCGTGATCAGAAAACTCGTTAAAGTTCAGTACATCGAAATTCTTGATAAGTTTATAATAACTAGGTGAAACAAACATATAGTCATTGGCACTCTTGCCATTCATTGTAAAGAAAGTTAATTTTCCAGCACGATTTCCGAGTCTTCCATATGCTATTGTGAGTTCATTATGATAACATAATTTTTAATTTTTTTGACCAAATGCATTAACGGTTTTGTCTACGGGGTGTCTTTCGGAACTATAGGGGTTTTAATGTTGTCTACACTACTTAATATAGATTTAAGTTATTGTTAAATAAAACATCATCAATTTCACCAATACGTCTGTTTAAGTCGCCACACACTTAAAATAAACCCTTTTCTTTATACTCTAAACATACACTTTCTATAAATAATATCAAAAAATCAATATCACATATGCTATAAAAGTTTGATTTTTGATCGGGAATATATGAAAAACATATGTAGATATCATTTGCAGCATTACAAAAACCATGCTTTAGTGTAATTAAAACAAACCCACTGTCTAGCTCTCTATCTATAGAAATGCAATCAGTTAATTTTGTTTTACAAAAAATAGCTAATCCAACTACATGTCGAGTACCTATTTTTAAAGAGAGACGAACGATACCAAAAGGACATCCAAACTCATAAGTCAAAAATAAACTGAAAACGCCATGGCTAAAAAAGAAAAAAAAGACTTACATACCAACAACAGTACACAAAATACGACATAGAAAATGCAAGACTGAGTGACACGAACCCAACAAAAAACTTGGGGTAATATCATGATATCAATAATCTGTTATAATCGATGACTGCAGTTGTAGTTAATAATGACAGTTCAGACGTAAGAGGTGCTTAGCTCTTCGGGCATATGACTTTATGAATTTATAAAAAAGGGTATTCAAATCAGTAGAAAGGATTGTGTTTTAAATTGATCTAATCGAGGGATTATATCGATTGACGGTTGAGACGGTGTGTGATATTGAAAACACCATATTATATAAACCTTTAATATATACATGACCTTAAGTAAATGATTTTCACATGACATGCCGTAATAAAGATTAGATGTTAGAAAAGGCCTGCTTTGCAACCATGAGTGATATCGATGACATGGCGTCGTACATATTAAGGGTGTGATAAAGTCTTTTCCATCTTGACTGATATCTATATCATCACAGATGGCTGATATAGCACGATTGTCATAGATTGTATTTACAACTAGTCAGTATATAATAAACTCGAATTAGAACTTCAATCCTTCGTGTGTGGAAGTTATTGATAATGGTCTGTATTTTGGTATATTGTGTCAGTATGTTACTTTCTCAATGATTGACACCCTATTTTCCTTTTATATACATGATATGTTATGGGATTTTGCTTTACCTTTTTCTGTAAGATTATCATTAAAATGATTTTAGTATTGATTTATTTCTATAATTATATGATTTCTTTATTCTGTACAACCCTCATTTCTGTAATCAGAGTGTTATTACTTAATTCTCTAATTTTGCACAATTATTCTTTATACGTTTGCACCCCATTATTTTCTATTCTTAAAATGTTTTGCTTATTTTTCTCTATTCAGTATTTCTTTAGGCCTTTATTTTCCATTATGTTAACCTTATCAAGACCCTAATATGTCAGGTTTATACTTAAGTGGGCATGAGGTGTGCTTACACATTTCTCCCCATATTTCGTACCGACATGGTAAAGCAGAAAGTTCATTCTCGCGACAAAGGTTCAATTACCTATGTTGATTCGGTATCAACTTCTCCTAAAAATGGTTTTAAATCTTTTTCTAACATTGACGATGCAAGCTAGCTTTAACCAGTTTTACTATATACCTAGTAGTATATACAGGTAAATTGTATGTGTAATAGAATCAATTGCGAATGTGCTGTATCAACTATTCATGATGTAATTGATATCAGTCGCGGCTGCAAGGCTTTATCTAACCACTTATCTGTATGAACAACGACACAGGAAAAAAATCTACTCGAAGTATATAATTATATATTCCACAACAAGTGAGAATTGGATATCGCGTGATATCAACTCGAGTTATTTGATTTCAATTTAATGATCAACTAGCTTTCGCCGAGTCTAGTATTACTATTCAAATTAAATAACGAGCGACATCCAATTCTCACGAGTCGTTAAAATTATTTTTTTATGGTCAATACTCTCATTGTGTTAAATAAAAAAAATCTAGGAATTGTTGATTTAGTCTTTTGCACATACCACTATTACGTCATATGTACTGTTTCTGTATCAAATTTTAACATCAGACATTTAAAAACTTTTTGTATGTGACAAAATTTTTCCAAAAGAAGATTTTCAGGTGAAAAGTGTGAGTGTTTTGTATATCATTTATAAAATCACACATGACCGTTGCCATGGACGAAATTTACACCGTTTTAACCTTTTAAAGTCATCAATGACCTAACGAATAGCCAATGGAAATGTCGTAATATCGTCTCATGATGCTGCATAAGTTAATCAAGTTAACGCAGTTTTCGTATCACTTTTTATCGTGAAATATCTCTTCATGCAAGAAATAGAAAACAGGCCACAATTATAAGAAAGGAAGTGTATATGATATCCCTCATTCAATATCGCACAAAGGTTTCAACCTTTAACCAATATAATTTCTCAAGCAGAGCTCTTTGGGTTATATTGATGTCTCGGGTTTACACGGGTGTGATATTTTCTATTTACATAATGCCGTCTTTTTCAAAAATAAAAATAAAGTAGCTGTCATTCAAGAAATTTTGATGAGTCAGTTCACTTTTTATAATAAAGTTTGGTTTAATTTTTTTTAGTTGTTAGTCAGAGATACCAGCATTATAATTCAATACAATTGGCGTGTTTTGTTTACATAAGACTCATCAATGACGCTTGAATCAAAACTGTACTGCAGTAAGCAGAAATAAACATCGTTGAGGAGCTAAAAATTTGAAAACTAAAATTTCATAAATGTCGTGAAAAATCTTACTAAGGCTTCATAAGATGCTAAAACTCGTTTTAAAACACTTACATGTTTAAACCCCTGACACACACGGCCCATACCGGATTTGAAACCTCACAAAAAAGTATAATCACAACAATACTGAACTCCGAGGAAAATTCAATACGGAAAGTCCCTAATCCAATGGCAAAATCCAAAGCTCAAACACATCAAACGAATGGACAACAACTGTCATATTCCTGACTTGGTACAGGCATTATCTTTTGTAGAAAATGGTGGATCAAACCTGGTTGTATAGCTAGCTAAACCTCTCACTTGTATGACAGTCGCATAAAATTCCATTATATTGACAACGATGTGTGAACAAAACAAAGAGACATAATAGGTAAAAATAGGGGTACAGCAGTCGGTACTGACATGATTTAACAAACTTTACCAAAATTGTCCGTTTGTAAATTTTGAAATTATGAAGAAACTAAGGTTTCAACTCCCTCAGGCAAAGTTGGCTTTAGATGAATTTGGCTATTTATTTTAGGTATTTTTTTGACATATAGCTCTTCAACGGTTTCGGTACTTATACATCTCGGATTTCAAATGTTTGGCTTTGAGCGTTCCTGATGAAGGTAAATCCAGAAAAGCGCTTCGGACGCAAGAAATTATTAAACGTGTTGTTTTCAATTTTTTTCAACATTGTGTTATAAACTTAATCACTATAAATACAAACAAATATGTAACAAAGAAGCACTTCATTTGTGTTCCTATCGAAGGTCGTTGATTCTCTCCGTGCAGTCCAGCTTCCTCCACCAATAAAAGCTGACTGCCACGAAATAGCACATTCTGATGAAAGAGGCGATAAACACCAATCAAACAATCAATCACAATTGATTTGATTTTCCAACTGTTTTTCTTTTTCACAAAATATGAGATGACAAGTGTGGGAATTTTACTTTTTATATCAGTTAGAAATGTTTTACGTTTGAACATGTTTTAAAGCGTATGACAATGCACTTGATATATTGTGGTATTTTTTTTTTTTCATTCCTCATAACTTTTCTTTAGAAAACATTGTTGTGAAATGGTGGCCTAAGGGCAAAACAAATTTGGTTAATGCCGAATCAGTCAAAAATAACAGATTTACCAAACAATATTACCATGAATTCTCATTTGTCATGTTCTTTTTCACGTTTGAGTAGAACATATTTCCAGGCACAAGATAACGTGTTCATATCCTGTCCTGTGGTCAAGTTATCTTATTCCTCTCAAAATAACGCTTAACAGATTTTCTTAATATGACATATGCAAAACTGTCGATATCTCTAACAAATATGTACATTATGTAATAATACTACATTAAGTGCGCAAGGCGGCAAAGACGACGCGAACGATGGACAAACTGGCAGGTGTAAATCGTACATATGTATAAGGTGACAAGTACGACGAGTACGATGGACAAACAGGCAAATGTAATTCGTACATATGTATAAGGTGACAAAGACGACGAGTACGGTGGACAGACGGGCAAGTGTAATTCGTACATATGTATAAGGTGACAAGGACGACGAGTACGGTGGACAGACAGGCAAGTGTAATTCGTACATATGTATAAGGTGACATGGAGTGTAAATCTTACATATTTATAAGGTAACATGGAAGACGGGGATGATAGACAAACGGGCAAGTGTAAATCTTACATATATATAAGGTGACAAGGACGACGAGTATGATGGACAAACGGGCAAGTGTAAATCTTACATATGTATAAGGTGACATGGAGCGTAAATCTTACATATGTGTAAGGTATAAAATTGAGAATGGAAATAGGGAATATGTCAAAGAGACAACAATCCGACCAAAGAGCAGACAACAGCCGAAGGCCACCAATGGGTCTTCAACGCATTGAGAAAATCCCGCACCCGGAGGTGGTCCTCAGATGGCCTCTAAACAAAACTATGCACTAGTTCAGTGAAAATGGACGTCACACAAAAATCCAAAACATATAAATGAACTTGAATTAACAAACATACAAGACTAACAAAGGCCAGAGGCTCCCTACTTGGGACAGGCGCAAAAATGCAGCGGGGCTAAACATATTTTGTGAAATCTCAACCCTCCCCCTATATCTCTAGCCAATGTAGAATAAAGAAATACATAGCAATACGCACAGTAAAAATTCAGTTCAACATGGAAGACGAAGATGATGGACAAACGGGCAAGTGTAAATCTAACATATGTATAAGGTGACATAGACGACGAGTATGATGGACAAGCGGGCAAGTATAAATTTTACATATGTATAAGTGACATGGACGACGAGTATGATGGACAGTCGGGCAAGTATAAATCGTTCATATCCAGCAAACACAAAAATATCTTTAAAATGTTATCAAAATGTTATGTCGAATGTCATGAAAATATCGCAAAAAAACGTATATATAAAAGTGTATGGTTGGTAAAATATCGCAAAAACATTTTCTAATATTTTCTAAAATATTGGCATAATATATTCAAAATGTTGTCAAGAAATATCATGATGATATGAAAACCAATGGCGCAGAAAACAGTTTGATAATCTTTTAAAAAAAAATTTCTCGAAATATTTTCTAAACGTTTGAAAAACATCATGAGCATCAAATAATGTTATAAAAATGTTTTGGGGATATTTTCTTTCAAGTTCGACTGAAAATGTTTTAAAAAGATGTTTTTGGTTCATATCTATATCATATCAATATAAAATTTTCTGTACTTTTAATTGAGTTCCTGCTTTTTTATACAACTAATCAACTTTAATAGATACACAGTGATTAATTCTATATACGGACAAAAATAAATCAGTTGTTTTGCTAAGCATATGCAAATTCACAATTCAAAGTATCCGAAAACAGGAAGTATCTACAAATTTTGACATATCCAAAATGGCAGATACAACTCATCAGTGTTAAGCCACTAACCAAATATGAAGTCATTCTGTTCAGCAGCATTACCAATAGAAGTCATGAAAAATTGAGTTCATTCAACATACTGAATTATAAGCAAACAGGAAACGGGTATATGAATGACAAATACAAAAATATTCACACAACACAGATCATCACTATCAAGCAGCTCATCAAATATGAACTCATCCTGTTCAGCAGTTTTGGGGAAAACAGTAATGAAAATATTTGTTGGACAAAGATTGATCGACAGACAGACATTCCAAGAAAGCCCACATTCATACCGCATGTACCGCAATGGTTAAATGTTTATTTTTTCACTCTCAACTTTTATTACATACATGTATCTTATACACATCATGCACATGTCATCCTAAACATGCATGAAATATTTGCCACTGGACATTAAGCCAACATCAATCAATCCATTATATACATTTGAAAGTTGAGGTTACATTGACTAAAACTTGTGTCCCAATTTCAAATTTTTCCATATAACTCCTCTATCTAAATAAAAATGTTCTAATTACATCCAAAGTCAATAATTTGCTTAAGAGATAAAGAGCAAAACACTATTTTGCATCCATTATTTGATTTATTTAAGAATACATTTAAAAAGTCCATCAATTGTCTCATTCAGAATCACTTGGAATATCTTGTAGTGTCTATATCTTTTTCTCGCTGAGCCATGCTTTTAAAAAATAATAATTAAATAAACAATTTATTTATCGTACATTCAAATAACATTCCTTTATTAGAGAACGAATCAAGATGCACGAAGGACATACATCCGTCCCTTAAAAATTTTGAAACAAATAACTAGTAGTCTCAAAATGAGGATATTGACAAAATCTAAAAATGCATCTACTTTATTCTTTAAACAATATATATATTAATTATACTTCATGTCAAAATGCCAGATTTTGATTGGTTAATACGAGGGAGAGAATTTACTCTATCCCATGGCAAATACTCCATAACCCTTCACAGAGCCGCTTGCTCAAATGTGCGCTTTAATAAATACGGATGATTGTTATGTACAAGACGACATAGTTTATTACTTTGAATTTGAAATTTAATAGAAAGTAACAACAGAATATTCAGTATAATAAATTAAATGACACATATCTTAGAGGGTGATAGAGAAGATTGTTACCCCTCGAAAACGCATTGTCAACTTGGCTTCTCCTCAGTTGACAATGTTTTCCCGGGGTAACAATCTGCCCTATTACCCTCTCAGCTATGTGTTAGTTATATAATAGTAGAGGCAAAACAAAAAATTACTTATCCAAGTTTTACGCATTGTTATCATGATGTTGCTAAACACACATATGTCATCAAATATGTTGTTTGTATTTAAAAGCATTTGCAAAGGAAAGCAAAGATGTTGTTTATGAAAGCACACTGTTGGACAAAAAGATTGATTTAAATAAACAAATTGTTTCTATTTTGTCACCAAGAAATATTTTATTCAAAAATCCAGTGATCTTTTCTGTATTGTATGCCCTTAATCTTGAAGTTAATGTATTGTTTTTGCTAAATATTTGAATTAAATATAAAATGACAGTAATCCTGTATGAAAATCTTACTTCAAAAGAAAAATGTTTTCCTCCTGATACGTTGTGGACATTCCAAAGTACCTATGCCACTTCCAAATTGTAAACCTGCATATTGAACTAGTCCTTTGTCATGTTTGTGTCTTTTCTTATAGCTCCTGTTAAAAAATGAAAGATAATTACATTTTGTGTATGAATCAATGAATATAATTTTTGTTACCAGTTTATATTAACTTGCTTGTAACTCAATAATATTTGTAATTTGTAATATTCATTAAGGGAAATTTAATTTACTGTTTTGAAAAAAAAATCTTTGCATGTGTACGCTGATTTTACTACAAAAAAATGCTCCATGATACACCCAAACAAAGTGTTTTTTTTCAAATTTCAATTAATTCTAAAAACATTCTGCCCAGGCAGCCACCTATTCTGGAAAGTGACATGACTAAATTCATTTCAATTTCCAACTAAAGCAAAAGGATGTTCTATAGGAAAAACTGCAATAATATATTTGACCGAAACAACTCTGATTACTCACCCTGAACAGGCATACTGCTTTACAATAAACATGCTTAAACGACATGTCCAAAACATCCAAAAAGCAAATTCACACTGAATTGTATGCCATTTACATGTAGGTTGGACACATTGGTCCCTATTCTCATGCACTAGGGTTTGTGTCTACTTGCAATAGACTATTTTCATAATTATATAACTGACTTTTGACTCATAAGTGTAAAATTTTTAAACAGGTTACTTACTCTGCTGTAGGACATTCTTGTACTCGGTTAAGTTAATGTAAGAGCAACTATCAGAAGTAAAATCAAGCTTATAATTGGTGCAATTTGGGGAGAAATAATGGTTTTATTCATTTTGTCATGTATAGACATGATGGAAAACACAAAACAGTTGTTTATCTGGTGATAAGTGTTAATGTTACTTGTTTTTGTGCCTTGGAACAATCTATTTACAGTTGTTGTTGGTTTATGTCTGTCATATTTGCTTTTCATAATGTGTATTGTTATAACTTTAGGCTATAAGTTGCTTTGTTTTAATTGTGTTGAAGAACACACTTTGTTTGTCAAGGCCTTTTAAAATAGACTATATGGTATGTGTTCTCTCAGTGTTGAAGGCCGTACAGTGACATATAATTTCTTATATCCAAGTCATTTGAATTCTGTTGGATAGCTGTCTCATTGCCATTGACAAATTATCAAACACACAAGGCACATCTCCTTATTTTTATATCATTATCAATGAACAAATTCATAATTGGTGTACGTGAATGCTAGAACAGTTGAGGATTTAGGGCCCCAACCCCCCTTATGGAGCTAAGATAAATGCATAGACTATTTAGAAGTACCACTCCAAATGTTTGCTTGCCAGGGGCAGGGGCCCCCTTTTTCAAAATCTTTGTACCGCACCTGTAAAAACAGATGTATTGGTTCCGATTATGATTGAAACACAAAAGGAATGCACAAGTTTCATCTTATGAGTTTAATCATTCTTAGCAAGTGAGTAACAAACAATCTTCGCTCTCTTTGTTGATATTCTTTGTCTTTGTTTCAAATTTTAAATTTCAAATTGCATTTCCGCAAACTGGTTCCCGGTGATAAAACAAAACAGTCGACGCTTGCACCAATCCCGGAAAAGGTCGGTTTTCCGTAATGCATAACGATACGAAGATTGAATTACAGTTACATTTAATCGTCAAAAGTCTCATCTACACTTGCCAGTTAACAATCATATTAAGTTTCAGTAAGTTTGGAGCATTTTGAAATTTTGACATTTTTGCAGTTTCCATGACAACGGTGGCCATTTTGGAAATTCCAACGTCAAAAGTCTCATCTTTACTTGCCAGTTAACAAGCATAATAAGTTGCATTACGTTGGAGCATTTTGAAATTTTTGACATTTTTGCTGGTTTCCATGGTATCAGAGACCATTCCAAAAATTTTAATTACAGATTCCACATTGGTACATGGGAAGGAACAAACCATCAACTTTTCAATGGATTTGACCTACCATTTTAAGAGAGGAAATGCTACTTTAAGGTTTTTGGAGCATTTTTACCATTTTTAGATTGTTTCCATGGTAACGGCAGCCTTTTTGGAAATTTCGAAGCCAAATGCTACATCTCCAAATACCGCTCATCGTTACTGTGAAGTTTCATTAAGTTTGGAGCATTTTGATATTCTTGAAATTTTTGGTGTAGTTTCAATGGCAACATAATAGTTCCAATGATTGTCAAAATCAGTCAAAACTTGTATATAGCGGACAACTACATTGTATCAAAATTCAATGATTTAAATTTTAAGCATTCTCAAATAATTCACCAAACTCCAAAAATTATTTTTTCACCTTTTTTCGGTTTCCATGGTGATGGCAGCCATTTTTTAGTTCCAAAGTTTCACTGCAACTCGCAAGTCGGGGTTCCTTGTTATAGTGAACAATCATTAAGATTGGTTCCTTTGGCTCTGAGAAAACTTCCGGACAAAATTAGGAGGAAGAAAAATAATAATAATTAAAAACCAATTGTTCAGAGAACAATTGAAGGTCTTTCCATTTCTTACGATTCATTTTGATATGAAAATATTAAAATACGGTTTAAAGTGTCATATACAGTGTCAAATGATATCTTAATGTACGCTGATTCCAAAAATATATTGTTTCGAAACAATTTTATTGAAATAAGGGAGATAATTTGTTACTTCCGGTCTGAAAAATATCACTTCCTGTATTATTTAATAGTTTACTTGACACTGATTCCAAAAATATATGGTTCTATATACTTAAACATCAAATAAGTACAAAACAAAGCTGCTTCCGGTTTACACAAAGTCATTTCCGGTTGGATTTGCAAGCTCATGTAAATTGCAACCTAATGAAAAGAGTCCCATGGTTTTATCGTGTCTAAATGTGAAGTTAAAGCAAAGGTCAAAATCTAGAACGTCAATTTCAACTTTGACCTTCAGCTCAATTTCAAGTTCATAAACCAAGGACCTTTAATCACTTTACCCTAGGTCTTTATAATACTTGGTAAATGAGTTATACCAGCATACATGTAATTTTGAAATATAAAAAGGGTGAAAACTCTCCTTTACGGTCAACGTACCCTTGCAATAAAAATTTACGTGTTACGACATGTCGCAACTAACAATTTAGTAAAAATAATTTGTCGATACCTGTGTATAAAGATTATCAGCTAACGGATTTAAATTTTCTTTCATTTACAGGTCATTGATGTCGGATCATGCATGTTTTTTCGTACACATAATTACGGGAGAACATAATTGTATTTAAATGCATGTTAAGAATTCCACTTAATATTTACGAACTTTCGAGCGACTTCTACGTCATTGATTTTAATTTCTCAATCCATATTGGAACGTCAAGCGGACTGCACGTGATTTATACTGCTAACGGAAAATATATTTTCTCGATTTATTTAACAGGTAAACTATTAAGCAATCGCTGACCATAGGTCGTCATTCATTGCATGCACACAGAAAAAAAATGCTGGTGTTATAGTACTTTAACAAAACGTTTATCGATTAATTTTCAGAAATACATGAATTGGAGCAGATTTTTGCAGGAATGGATTTGTATTTCAGAAAGAATTTATTTATAAAACAGAAGGATTAGCATTTTTATAATAAAATATCAATGGAATTCCAAAAAAAAGGGGGGAGGGGGCTAGACGGGTAGTTGTGGGCCTTGTAGATAAATTACATGTCACATCGTTAAAGCTGTAAAGTTCAAAGCTATAATTAGTCAATTTGTTCATTGTACCATTTCAGTGGCACTGAACACCGCCCCAAAAAATAACGCGTACCATTTTGACAAAAACTGTCCAGTTATATCATGTCGCGACTAACATTTTGGTCAATTTGTTTTTGTCAATACCCCCCTTACTTTTTTTTTAGTAAAAGCAGCATTAAGTGAATGCCAAAATTTATAACATGACCTTGACCTTTGACTTTGACCTCATTTTCTTAGTTGGGACCCAAGGACCTCAAATACAAGGACTCTAGGTTTATAAGGCTTACGGTTTATGAGTTGCAAATGCATATCACATATATCAAATGCATAAGGGGAAATAACTCTCATTTGGAGTCTCCGTATAGCTTTGGGGCAAGTGTCAGCCTAATCCTGAAGATATAACGAGCAATACGGTAAAATGAATTTGTCGTAAAAACCTTTTACGATTGCGAAGGAGTAGTGGGCACAAGATAAACAGTGTTTGGGGAGATAACTCTTAAAGTGTTCGTTTAAGCGGTGTCAGTTTCAAAAGCGTATAAACTGTTCGATATCATATTCCAAATATCTAAGCGACATCTTGCTAAACAACAAAACAGCAAAGGAACAAAATTTGGCGGGAAAAAAAAAAATAATCAGAACAAAAGCAATAGGTCTTTCCACGGAAAAGTGGAAAGAACTTATAACAATATAATACTGAAAAAGAAACAGAGGAAAAGCAATATGTCAACCGACATTGTCGATCGGGTGACATAATAATAATAATACTGAAAAATAAAAACCAGAGAAAAAACAATATGTCACCCGACATTGTCGATCGGGTGACTTAACTAGAATTGACATTTGCGAGCAACAGCGGATGTCACCCTGGTCCCGCATTGCCAGGATCACGGCAGCCATTTTGAAAATTCCAAAGTCAAAGAGTGCATCTCGACATGCCAATTAACATTGTTGAAAAGTTTCATTAAGTTTGGAGCATTTTGAAATTTTGGACATTTTTGCTGTTTCCATGGCAACGGCGGCCATCTTGGAAATGTCAACCCCCGATCGCACATCTGTACATGGAGGTCAACATCATTGATAAGTTTCATTATATTTTGTCCATACAATTATAAGAAATAGTTTAGACAAAAAAGTGTGGAATGATAATAATAACTAGATTTGTAATTGCTAGCAATAACGGATGGCACCTTTCCCCCATTGCCAGGGTAACGACAGCCATTTTGAAAATTCCAAAGTCAAAGAGCGCATCTACACATGCAAATAATCATTTTTGTAAAGTTTCATTAAGTTTGGAGCATTTTGGAATTTTTGACATTTTTGCTTTATCCATGGTTACGGAGGCCATTTTCGAAATTCCAAAGTCAAACGTAATATCTGCATATGCCAGTCAATATTTGTGTGAGGTTTCATTAATTTTGGAGGATTTTGATTTTTTGGACATTTTTGCTGTTTCCATGGTAACGGCGGCCATCTTGAAAGTGCCAACCCCCAATTGCAAATCTTCACATGGTGGTTTACATTATTGTATAGTTCCATCATCTTGGGTCCATTCAAATCAGAGATCCTATCTGGACAAAAATGTGTGGAAGAAAAATAATAATAACTAGATTAGCCATTGCAATCAATAGCGGATGGCACCCTTCCCTCATTGCCAGGCGAGCCGCAGCCATTTAGAAAATTCCAAAGTCAAAGAGGGCATCTACACATGCAAATTCTAATTTTTGTAAAGTTTCATTAAGTTTGGAGCATTTTGAAATTTTTGACATTTTTGCTGTTTCCATGGTTACAGCGGCCATTTTGAAAATTCCAACTGCAATATGCAACTCTGACTATGCCAGTTACCATTTCTGTAAAGTTTCATCCAGTTTGCAGCATTTTGATTTTTTTTGAAATTTTGAACATTTTTGCTGTTTCCAGGGTTACAGTGGATAATTCCAAAATTCTAAAAGCAGACATCTCATTGCCACATATCATGTTATATATCAATACAGTTTCACTGACTTTGGTGAACTACTCTTTAAGAAAATGCTAATTTTATGCATTTTCCCATAGGGTCAATGTAAAACTTGCCTTATGTTTCCATGACAACAGCGGCCATTTTAGACTCTACAAATATTGTCTTGACATCTTAGTATACTGGGTAACATTTTCATAAAGTTTCATCCAGTTCTGTTTTATAACGAAAGAGTTAGATTTTTTATATTTTAGCTGTTTCCTTGGTAACGGCAGCCATTTTGAAAAATCCGAAGTTAAACTGCAAATCAGCACATGCCAATTACCATTCCTGTGGAGTTTCTTACAGTTTGGAACACTTTGATTTTTTTCGCATTTTTGCTGTATCCATGGAAACGGCGGCCATTGTTTACCATTCCATAGCAAGGTGCACAACTTTACATGGTGGTCCTCATTATAGTAGAGTTCCATCAATATTGGTCCATTGGATTCCAAGAACTCGCGCGGACAAAATGTGTGGTAGAAAAATAAGAAAAAAAAAGAAACGTAGAATAACAGTATGTCACCCCAACTCCGTTGAGGGTGCCATAATTAGATTCCAATTGCAAGCAATAGCGAATGGCACCCTTTCCTCGTTGCCAGGTGAGTGGCAGCCATTTAGAAAATTCCAAAGTCAAAGCGTGCATCTACACATGCAAATTATCCTTTTTGTAAAATTTCTTTAAGTTTGGAGCATTTTGAAATTTTTGACATTTTTACTGTTTCTATGGTTACGGCGGCCATTTTAAAATTCCAACTTCAAAATGCAACTCTGACTATGCCAGTTACCATTTCTGTAAAGTTTCATCCAGTTTGCAGCATTTTGATGTTTTTTGAAATTTTTGACATTGATGCTGCAGCCATGGTGATAGTGGATAATTCAAAAATTCTAAAAGCAGACATCTCATTGCCACATGTCATGTTATATATCAATACAGTTTCATTGACTTCGGTGAAATGCTCTTTAAGAAAATGCTGATTTTATGCATTTTCCCATAGGGTCAATGTCAAACTTGCCCCCAGTTTCCATGATAACGATGGCCATTTTGGAGTATCCAAATATTGTCTTGGCATCTTAGCATACTGGGTAACATTTTCATAAAGTTTCATCCAGTTGGGTCTTATAACGGAAGAGTTAGAATTTTTGATATTTTAGCTGTTTCCATGGTTACGGCAGCCATATTGAAAATTCCGAAGTCAAACTGCAAATCAGCACATGCCAGTTACCATTCCTGTGGAGTTTCTTCCAGTTTGGAACACTTTGATTTTTTTCGCATTTTTGCTGTTTCCATGAAAACGGCGGCAATTTTTTACCATTCCATAGCAAGGTGCACAACTTTACATGGGGGTCCTCATTATAGTAGAGTTCCATCAACATTGCTCCATTGGATTCCAAGAACTCGCGCGGACAAAATGTGTGGAAGAAAAATAAGAAAAAAAAGAAACGTAGAATAACAGTATGTCACCCCAACTCCGTTGAGGGTGCCATAACTAGATTTGTCATTGCAAGCAATAGCGGATGGGACCCTTCCCCCATTGCCAGGCTAGCGGCAGCCATTTAGAAAATTACCAAGTCAAAGAGTGCATCTACACATGCAAATTATCATTTTTGTAAAGTTTCATTAAGTTTGGAGCATTTTGAAATGTTGGACATATTTGCTGTTTCCATGGTTACCGCGGCCATTTTGATAATTCCAACTTCAAAATGCAAATCTGCCTATGCCAGTTACCATTTCTGTAAAGTTTCATCCAGTTTGCAGGATTTTGTTTTTTTTGAAATTTTTGGTGTTTCCATGGTTACAGTGGATTATTCCAAAATTCTAAAAGATGACATCTCATTACCACATGTCATGTTATATATCAATACAGTTTCATTGACTTCGGTGAAATGCTCTTTAAGAAAATACTGATTTTATGCATTTTCCCATAGGGTGAATGTTAAACTTGCCCCCAGTTTCCATGAAAACGGCGGCCATTTTGGACTATCCAAATATCGTCTTGACATCTTGGCATACTGGGTAACATTTTCATTAAGTTTCATCCAGTTGGGTCTTATATCAAAGGAGTGAGAATTTTTGATATTTTAGCTGTTTCCATAGTAACGGCAGCCATTTTGAAAATTCCGAAGTCAAACTGCAAATCAGAACATGCCAGTTACCATTCCTGTGGAGTTTCTTCCAGTTTGGAACACTTTGATTTTTTTCGCATTTTTGCTGTTTCCATGGAAACGGCGGCCATTGTTTACCATTCCATAGCAAGGTGCACAACTTTACATGGGGGTCCTCATTATAGCAGAGTTCCATCAAAATTGGTCCATTGGATTCCAAGAACTCGCGCGGACAAAATGTGTGGAAGAAAAATAAGAAAAAAAAGAAACGTAGAATAACAATATGTCACCCCAACTCCGTTGAGGTTCCATAATAATAATAATTACTTGATTTGTAATTGCTAGCAATAACGGATGGCACCCTTCCCCTATTGCCAGGGAAACGGCAGCCATTTTGAAAATTCCAAAGTCAAAGAGAACATCTACACATGCCAATTAACATTTCTGTAAAGTTTCATAAAGTTTGGAGCATTTTGAAATTTTGGACATTTTTGCTGTTTCCATGGTAACGGCGGCGATTTTGAAATTCCATACCCCGATTGCAAATCTGCACATGCTGGTTAACATGGTATAGTTCCATCGACATTGGTTCATACAATTCTGAGATATAAGCTGGACAAAAAAAGTGGAAGAAAAATAAAAATAACTAGAATTGCCATTGCAAGCAATAGCGGATGTCACCCTGGTCCGCCAATTGCCACTAAGTGGCAGCCATTTCGAAATTTCTTAATATTTGATTAACAAGTTCACTTAACAATTCATCATTCTGCTAATTTTCAGAAAGTTTAAAGCATTTTGATTTTTTTTATGTTTGAACTGTTTCTATGACAAAGGCCGCCATTTTGAAAATTCCAAAGATGGTTGGCAAGTCTTTGCATGCCAAGTAACATTTCTAAAAAGTTTTATTCACTTTGGATAGAACATTCAATGTCTGTATAATTAATCTAAGACTAATGTTCTGGAATGTTCTATAAAAATTCACCCCCTTAAATAATGCCAAGGAGACCCCCCAGCTGAAATAAAAATGTTCCATGTTGAAGTGTACATAGGTCTCTTTATATCATAGGGGTTTCATATAATTTGGAACACATTTCTATTTTTCACATTTTTGCTATTTCCATGGCAATGGCAGCCATTTTTTTAATTCCAAAGTCAGGTGCACAACTACACATGGGGATAAACATTATGCTATAGTTCCATCAACATTGGTCCATTCAATTCCGAGAACTAAGCTGGACAAAAAGTGTGGAATAAGAATAATAAAAAAAAGAATCGAACAATAACAATATGTCACCCGACCTCCGTCAGGGTGACATAATAAGAAAAAAAAGAAACGTAGAATAACAATATGTCACCCCAACTCCGTTGAGGGTGCCATAATAAGAAAAAAAAAGAAACGTAGAATAACAATACGTCAACACAACTTCGTTGAGGGTGCCATAATAAAAAGAAAAAAAAAAGAAAAAAAAGAAACGAACAATAACAATATGTCACCCCAACTCTGTTGAGGGTGCCATAACTAGATTTGTAATTGCTAGCAATAACGGATGGCAATCATCCCCCCATTGCCAGGCGATCGGCAGCCATTTCGAAAATTCCGAAGTAAGAGCGCATCTTCACATGCAAATTATCATTTTTGTAAAGTTTCATTAAGTTTTGAGGATTTTAAAATTTTTGAAATATTTGTTGTTTCCATGGTAACGGCGGCCATTTTGGAAATTCCAGCTAGTTATCATTACTGTAAATTTTCAGAAAGTTTGGAGCATTCCAAATTTTTTCAAATTTTTTATGTTTGCATGATAACGATAGATATTTCCAAATTTCCAAAAGCAGACGCCACATTGGCACATGCCATGTTACATATCTATACAGTTTCATTGATCTCTATGTAATATTCTTTAAGAAAATGCAGCTTTTATGTATTTTCCATAGGCTCAATGTTAAACTTTTGCCCTGTTTCCATGACAATGGCGGCGATTTTGGAACTTCTTAATATTGCATGCACATCTAGGCATATCAGGTAACACTTCCATAAAGTTTCATCCACTTAGGTCTTATAATGAAGGATTTAAAATTTTACAATTTTTTCACATTTTTGCAGTTTCCATAGAAACGGTCGCCATCTTGAACCATTCCATGCTTCGTGTAAAACTGCACATAGGGGTCCTCAATATAATTGAGATCCATCAACATTGGTCCATTGGATTTCGAGAAATCGCGGTGACAAAATGTGTGGAAGAAAAATAATAATAAGAAAAAAAAGAAACGTAGAATAGCAATATGTCACCCCAACACCGTTGAGGGTGGCATAACTAGATTTGTAATTGCAAGCAATAACGGCAGCCATTTTGAAAATTCCAAAGTCAAACAGCGCATATACACATGACAATTAACTTTGTTGTAAAATTTCATAAAGTTTGGAGCATTTTGAAACTTTTGAATTCCAAATATTGTCTCGACATCTTAGCAAAATGGGTAACATTTTCATAAGGTTTCAACCAGTTGGGTCATATAACAAAAGAGTTAGAATTTTTGATATTTTAACTGTTTTCATGGTAACGGTTACCATTTCAAAAATTCCAAAGACAGGTGCCACTTTGAAACATGCCATGTTACAAAACCATGTAGTTTCATTGAGTTTGACCTTCCTTGTTAAGGGAGTAAATGCTACTTTAAGGTTTTCCCATAGGGTTTAATGCTAAACATATTTAGTTTCCATGGAATTATAGTAGTTTCAAAGATTCTCAAAATCCTCTAAAACCTGTATATAGTGGACACCAACAATATATAAAAATTTGATGATTTTAAGTTTAAGCATTCTCAAATTATTCACCAAAAACAAAAATTTTATTTTTCACATTTGTTCTGTTCCCATGGTAACGGTTGCCATTTTAAAAATGCCATACCTCGATTGCACAATTTTATATAGTGGTCCACATTATGGTATAGTTCCATCAATATTGTTCAAGCCAATTCTGAGAAATAGCATGGACAAAAAAGTGTGGAAGAATAAATATAATAATAATAAGAAGAAAAAAAGAAACGAACAATAACAATATGTCACCCAACTCCGTTAAGGGTGCCATAAATAATAATAAAAACAACTAAATTTGCCATTACAAGCAATAGCGGATGTCACCCTTCCCCGATTGCCACTAAGCGGCAGCCATTTCGAAAATTTTAAACAGGGAATGCACATAAATGTATGGCTATAAATCTTTCTGTAAATTTTCATAACATTTAGAGCTTTTTTGAAAACATGAAAAATTTTGACTTTTTTGCAGTTTCCATGGGAACGGTGGCATTTAGGAAATTCCAAATTGAAAAGTCTCATCTAGAGATGCTAGTTAACAATCATATTAAGTTTCCTTAAGTTTGGAGAATTTTGAAATTTTTTGACATTTTTGCTGGTTTCGATGATAACAAAGACCAGTCCCAAAATTGTAATGACAGATGACACATTGGTACATGGATAAGAACATACCATCAAAGTTTCAAAGGATTTGACCTACCATTCTAACAGAGAAAATGCTACTTTAAGGTTTTTCACATAGGCTTATAATGGGAAACCTTTCCCCAGTTTCCATGGCAATACAGTAGTTCCGATGATTCTCAAAATCATCCAAATCATGTATATAGTGGATACCTATGTTGTTTAAAAATCTGATGATTTTTAGTTCAGGCATTCTCAAATTACTCATCAAAAACAAAAAAAATATTTTTCACATTTTTGCTGTTTTCATTTTAAAGTTCCAAAGTTTCACTGCAACTCCACTGATGGTGGTCCTTATTATGCTCAACAATCATGAAGATTTGTTCCATTGCCTCCGAGAAAAGTGCCTGACAAAATAAGGTGGAAGAAAAAAAAATAATAATAGGGAAAACGAAACAGAGGAAAAGTAATATGTCACCCGACATTGTCGATCGGGTGACATAATAAAAAGAAACGTAGAATAACAATATTTCACCCCAACTTCGTTGAGGGTGCCTTTACTAGATTTGTAATTGCTAGCAATAACGGATGGCACCCTTTCCCGATTGCCAGGCGAGTGGCTGCCATTTAGAAAATTTCAAAGTCAAAGAGTGCATCAACACATGCAAATTATCATTTTTGTAAAGTAATTTTTTGAAAGCATTTTGAAATTTTGGACAATTTTGCTGTTTCCATGGTTACGGCGGCCATTTTGAAAATTCCAACTTCAAAATGCAACTCTCCCCATGCTAGTTACAATTTCTGTAAAGTTTCATCCAGTTTGCAGCGTTTTGTTCTTTTTTTTAATTTTGGACATTTTTGCTGTTTCCATGGTTGCAGTGGATAATTCATAACTTCTAAAAGCAGACATCTTATTGCCACATGTCATGTTATATATTAATACAGTTTCATTGACTTTGGTGAAATACTCTTTAAGAAAATGCTGATTTTATGCATTTTCCCATAGGGTCAATGTAAAACTTGCCCACAGTTTCCATGACAACAGCGGCCATTTTGAACTATCCAAATATAGTCTTGACATCTTGAAATACTGGGTAACATTTTCATCAAGTTTCTTCCAGTTGGGTCTTATAACGAAAGAGTTAGAATTTTTGATATATTAGCTGTTTCCATGGTAACGGCAGCCATTTTGAAATTTCCGAAGTCAAACTGCAAATCAGCACATGCAAGTTACCATTCCTGTGGAGTTTCTTCCAGTTTGGAACACTTTGAGTTTATTCGCATTTTTGCTGTTTCCATAAAAACGGCGGCCATTTTTTACCATTCTATAGCAAGGTGCACAACTTTACATAGGGGTCCTCATTATAGTAGAGTTACATCAATATTGGTCCATTGGATTCCAAGAAATCGCGCGGACAAAATGTGTGGAAGAAAAATAATAAGAAAAAAAAGAAACGTAGAATAACAATACGTCACCCCAACTCCGTTGAGGGTGCCATAACTAGATTTGTAATTGCTAGCAATAACGGATGGCACCCTTCGTCCATTTGCCAGGCGAGCGGCAGCCATTTAGAAAATTCCAAAGTCAATGAGCGCATCTACACATGCAAATTATTATTTTTGTAAAGTTACATAAAGATTTGAGCATTTTGAAATTTTTTAAATGTTTTGCTGTTTCCATGGTAACGGCAGCCATTTTGGAAATTGCAAAGTCAAATATCGTATTTAAATATGCCAGTTACCATTACTGTAAATTTTCAGAAAGTTCAGAGCATTATGAAATTTTTTAAATTTTTTATGTTTTCATTGTTACGATAGAAATTTCCAAAATTTCAAAAGCAGACACCACATTGCCACATGCCATGTTACATACCAATACAGTTTCATTGATCAATATGTAATATTCTTTAAGAAAATGCAGCTTTTATATATTTCCCCATAGGCTCAATGTTAAACTTTCGCTCTGTTTCCATGACAATGGCGGCCATTTTGGAACTTCTTAATATTGCATGCACATCTAGGCATATGAGGTAACACTTCCATCAAGTTTCATCCACTTGGGCCTTATAATGAAAGATTTAGAATTTTGAAATATTTTCACATTTTGTCAGTTTCCATGACAACGGCCGCCATCTTGAATATGCCATACCCTGTTTGCACATCTGCACATGCTGGGTAACATTGTAGTATAGTACTATGACCATTGGTTCATAAAGTTCCAAGATATCAGCTGGACAAAAAACGTGGAAGAAAAATAATAACTAGATTTGCCATTGTCACAAGATTGCAGGCCAGTTTTAAAATTTTAAACAGTAAATGCACATATATACTGATGGATATACATTTTTTTGCCTTGTTTCCATGGTAACGGCAGCCATTTTGGAAATTCCAACGCCAATTGCTGCTTCCACACATGACAGTCAACATTATTGTGAAGTTTTATTAAGTTTGAAGCATTCTGAAATTTTTGAAATTTTTGCTCATGTATCCATGGTAACATAGTAGTTCCAATGATTGTCAAAATCATTCAAAACCTGTATACAATAGACAACTTTATTGTTTAAAAATTTGATAATTTCAAGTTAAAGCGTACCAAAATTATTCACCAAACCCTGAAGTATTTGTAGCATTTTGACCTTTTTTTATTGTTTTCATGGTAACGGCAGACATTTTGGAAATTCCAACGCCAAATTCCACATCTTCCAATGTAGCTCATCGTTACTGTGAAGTTTCTAAAAATTTTGAGCATTTTTATATTTTTTAAATTTTTGATGTAGTTTCCATGGCAACATAGTAGTTCCAATGATTGCCAAAATCATACAAAACCAGTATATAGTGAGCACCTACATTGTATTAAAATATAATGATTCTAAGTTTAAGCATCTTCAAATAATTCACCAAAACCAAAAACTGGATTTTTTCACATTTGTTCCGTTTCCATGGTAACGGCAGCCATTTTTAATTTTTTTAAGACCTACTGCAACCCGAAATTTTGTGTTCCTCATTATAGTTAACTATCATTAAGATTGGTTCCATTGGCTCCAAAAAAGCTGCAGTACAAAATTAGGTGGAAGAATAATAATAATAACTAGATTTGCCATTACAAGTAATAGCGGATGTCACCCTTCCCCCCATTGCCACTAAGTGGCAGCCATTTCAAAATTTTTAAACCGGGATGCTTATATATGCATGGCTATACATGTTTCTGTAAATTTTCAGAACATTTAGAGCATTTTTGATCATTTAAAGTTTTTTGACATTTTTGCAGTTTCCATGGCAATGGTGGCCATTTCGGAAATTCCACAATCAAAAGTCTCATCTAGACTTGCCAGTTAAGAATCATATTAAGTTTCATTAAGTTTGAAGCATTTTGTAATTTTTGGAAATTTTTGACATTTTTTCTGGTTCCATGGTAACAGAGACCATTCCCAAAATTTAATGACAGGTGCTACATTGGTACATGGGAAGGAACATACCATTAAAATTTCAATGGATTTGACATACCATTTTAAGAAAGTAAATGCCACTTTTAGGTTTTTGGATCATTTTGACCTGTTTTGCATTGTTGTCATGGTAACGGCAGACATTTTTGAAATTCCAACGCCAAATTCCACATTTACCAATGTTGCTCATCATTACTGTGAAGTTTCATTAAATTTTGAGCATTTTGATATTTTTGAAATTTTTGGTGTAGTTTCCATGGCAACATGGTAGTTCCAGTGATTGCCAAAATCATCCAAAACCAGTATATAGTGGGCACCTACATTGTATTAAAATATCATGATTCTAAGTTTATGCATATCCAAATATTCCACCAAACTCAAAAATTAAATTTTTTTCACCTATCTTTGGTTTCCATGGTAACGGTGGCCATTTGAAAAATTCCAAAGGTGTCGTGCATAACCTCATTTTGGTACCCATTCAATAAAACTGGTCCATTAATCTATGAGATAACTGGCGGACAAAAAAAGGTGGAATAATAATAATAATAACTAAATTTGCCATTGCAAGCAATAGCGGATGGCACCCTTCCCCCATTGCCAGGTGAACGGCAGCCATTTAGCAAATTCCAAAGTCAAAGAGTGCATCTACACACAATTTTGAAATTTTGAACTTTTTTGCTGTTTCCATGGTTACGGCAGCCATTTTGAAAATTTTGAAAATTCCAACTTCAAAATGCAACTCTGCCCATGCCAGTTACCATTTCTGTAAAGTTTCATCTAGTTTGCAGCATTTTGATTTTTTTTTTAATTTTGAGCATCTTTGCTGTTTCCATGGTTACAGTAAATAATTCCAAAATTCTAAAAGCAGATATCTTATTGCCACATGTCATGTTATATATCAATACAGTTTCATTGACTTTGGTCAAATACTCTTTAAGAAAATGCTGATTTTATGCATTTTCCTATAGGGTCAATGTAAAACTTGCTCCCAGTTTCCATGACAACGGCGCCCATTTTGGACTATCCAAATATTGTCTTGACATCTTAGCATACTGGGTAACATTTTCATAAAGTTTCATCCAGTTGGGTCTTATAACGAAAGAGCTAGAATTTTTGATATTTTAGCTGTTTCCATGGCAACTGAAGCCATTTTGAAAATTCCAAAGTCAAACAGCAAATCAGCACATGCCAGTAACCATTCCTGTGGAGTTTCTTCCAGTTTGGAACACTTTGATTTTTTTCGCATTTTTGCTGTTTCCATGGAAACGGCGGCCATTTTTTACCATTCCATAGCAAGGTGCACAACTTTACATGGTGGTCCTCATTATAGTAGAGTTCCACCAACATTGGTCCATTGGATTCCAAGATCTCGCGCGGAAAAAATGTGTGGAAGAAAAAGAAGAAAAAAAAGAAACGTAGAATAAAAATACGTCACCCCAACTCCGTTGAGGGTGACATATTAAAGAAACGAAGGAAAAGTAATATGTCACCCGACATTGTCGTACGGGTGACATAATAATAATAAGAAGAAACGGGACAAAAACATAAAGTCCCCAAAACTCCGTTTTGGCGACTTAAATAGATTTGCCATTGCAAGCTATAGCCGATGTCACCCTTTTTCGATTGCCACTAAGCGGCAGCCATTTCGAAAATTTTAAACAGGGATGTTCATATATGCATGGCTATACATGTTTCTGTAAATTTTCAAAGACAAACGTCTCATATAGACTTGCCAGTTAAGAATCATATTAAGTATCATTAAGTTTGGAGCATTTTGAAATTTTTAAAAATTTTGACATTTTTGCTGGTTTCCATGGTAACAGAGACCATTCCCAAAATTTAATAATAAGAAACGGGATAAAAACATTAAGTCCCCAAAACTTCGTTTTGGCGACTTAACAAGTAATCGTGAGTTAGGATGCTAACACAAAAGTCGCCAAAACGGCCCCCAACCATTGTTCTGCTGTTTCCATGTTAACAGCAGCAATTTTGAAATTTCAAAGTCGGATAGCACATCTACATATGACAGCTAACATTACTTACAAGTTTCATAAAAATTGGATCAATTTTCAAATTTACACATTCGTGTTTCCATGGTTACGGCGGCCATTTTGGAAAATCCAAAGTCAAATGCCACATCTACATAAGACAGTTAACATTTGTGTAAAGTTTCATTAAGTTTAAAGCATTTTGAATTTTTTGACATTTTTGCAGTTTCCATGGTAACGGCGGCCATTTTAAAAATTCCAAAGTCAAACTGCTGTTGCATATGGTTCTACCCATAATGATATACCATCATATAACATTTTATGTCTCTAGAATTATTTCAACACTGATGATCTAGAATGTTCCATGAAAATTCACCCCCCTCAAACTATGCCAAGGAGACCCCCAACTGAAATAAAAAATGTTCCATGTTGAAGTGGACATCCGTCTCTAAATATTCATAGAAGTAATCATAATTCTATCTACTCTACATACAGCAGCTAATTTAAGAAATGTAAATTTTTTTTGACCCCACCCATCTTTGAGGCCCCCTAATTATGCCAAGTGGACACCCTGGTACCATGAATTTTGGGTTCTGCAACCCCCATGATACAGACCCATACCCATAATAAATATAAAGTTTTCATCCTGAATAGCTTCCAAGAAAATGGTAGGACAGTTTAAGGGGTCAGAAAGAGAAGAAAAAGAATAATAACTAGATTTGTAATTGCTAGCAATAACGAATGGTACCCTTCCCCCATTGCCAGGGTAACGACAGCCATTTTGAAAATTCCAAAGTCAAAGAGAACATCTACAAATGCCAATTAACACTTCTGTAAAGTTTCATAAAGTTTGGAGCACTTTGAAATTTTGGACATTTTTGCTGTTTCCATGGTTACGGCGGCCATTTTGAAAATTCCATACCCCAATTGCAAATCTGCCCATGCTGGTTAACATTATGATATAGTTCCATTAACATTGGTTTATACAATTCTGAGATATAAGCTGGACAAAAAAAGTGGAAGAAAAATAAAAATAACAAGTAATCCTGTGTTAGGATGCTAACACAAAAGTCGCCAAATCGGCCCCCAACCATTGTTCTGCTGTTTCCATGGTAACGGCAGTCATTTTGAAATTTCAAAGTCGGATAGCACATCTATACATGACAGGTCACATTACTGTCTAGTTTCATAAAGATTGGACCAAATCTAGATTTTTCGTATTTTTGTTGTTTCCATGGCAACGGCGGCCATTTTGGAAATTCCAAAGTCAAATTCCAAATATACATACACTCGTTAACATCTCTGTAAAATTTCATAAAATTTGAAGCATTTTAAAAAAAATTCAAATTTTTGCAGTTTCCATGGTAACGGCGACCTTTTTAAAAATTTCAAAGTCGAATTACAGCTATAAGTAATCTATCATTATATAACATAAAAAGTACATAGGAATAATTCTACACTATCACATAACTAATCACATGACTATTGTTCTAGAGTGTTCCATGAAAATTGACCCCCTTAAATAATGCCAAGATGACCCCGGGCTGAAATAAAAAATGTTGAATGGACACCTGGACATCGGTCTCTTGTATTACACAAAACTTAAAGGTTCTACCAGTAGCGAATCAATAGTCGAAAAATGACCCCACCCATGTTCCGGCCCCCAAATAGTGCCAAGTTGACCCCCATTTGAAATAAAAAATAGTGAATGCACCCCTAGGGATACTACCCCATCATCATACCAAATATAAAGTTTCCATCATTTAAGGCTTGGAAGAAAATGGTCGGACAAATTAGGGTTAAGAATAATAATAATAATAATAATAATAATAATAATAATAATAATAATAATAATAATAATAAGAAACGGGACAAAAACATAAAGTCCCCAAAACTCCGTTTTGGTGACTTAACTAGATTTGCCATTGCAAGCAATAGCAGATGTCACCCTGCCCCTCATTGCCATTAAGCGGCAGCCATTTCGAAACATTTTAAACAGTGAATGCAAATAAATATATTGCTATACATCTTTCTATAAATTTTCTGAACATTTAGAGCATTTTGAAATTTTTGACTTTTTATCTGTTTCCATGGCAACAAGAGCCATTTTGGAAATTCCAATGTCAAAAGTCTCATCTTTACTTGCCAGTTAACATTAATATTAAGTTTCAGTAAATGTGGAGCATTTTGAAATTTTTAGACATTTTTGAATTTGTGCCGTTTCCATGGCAACAATGATCGTTTCCAAAATTTCAAAGATGGATGCCGTATTGGCACATGACTGGGAAAATTCCATGAAAGAATCATGGTATTTGACCTACCATGTTAAATGAGTAAATGCTACTTTAAGAATTTTCCCATAGGGTCCAATGTTAAAACTTTGTCTCCGGTTTTTATGGCAACGGCGGTCATTTTTGAAATTCCAATTTCAAATGCCACATTTACATCTGCCAACTAACATTTCTGTAAAGTTTCATTAAGTTTGGAACACTTTCCTATTTTTCGCATTTGTGCTGTTTCCATGGTAACGGTGGCCATTTTAAAAATTCCGAAGATGTCCTGCACAACTTTAGATGGTGGACCTCATTATGTTAACCATTCAATAGGCTTGGTCCACTAAAGTCCCAGAAACGCTTCGGACAAAATAGGTGGAAGAAAAATAATAATAAAAAGAAACGGAGGAAAAGCAATTTGTCACCCGACATTGTCGATCGGGTGACATAATAAGAAAAAAAGAAACGTAGAATAACAATAAGTCACCCCAACTCCGTTGACGGTGCCATTATAAGAAAAAAAAAACGTAGAATAACAATACGTCAACCCAACTTCGTTGAGGGTACCATAATAAAAAAAAAAAAGAAAAAAAAAGAAACAAACAATATCAATATGTCACCCCAACTCTGTTGAGGGTGCCATAACTAGATTTGTAATTGCTAGCAATAACGGATGGCAACCATCCCCCCATTGCCAGGCGATCGGCAGTCATTTCGAAAATTCTAAAGTCAAAGAGCGCATCTACACATTGAAATTATCATTTTTGTAAAGTTTCATTAAGTTTAGAGGAGTTTGAAATTTTTGAAATTTTTGCTGTTTCCATGGTAACGGCGGCCATTTTGGAAATTCCAAAGTGGAACATCTTATCTACATATGCTAGTTATCATTACTGTAAATTTTCAGAAAGTTTAGAGCATTTCAAATTTTTTGAAATTTTTTATGTTTTCATGGTAACGATAGATATTTCCAAAATTCCAAAAGCAGACGCCACATTGGCACATGCCATGTTACATATCTATACAGTTTCATTGATCTCTATGTAATATTCTTTAAGAAAATGCAGCTTTTATGTATTTTTCCATAGGCTCAATGTTAAACTTTTGCCCTGTTTCCATGACAATGGCGGCGATTTTGGAACTTCTTAATATTGCATGCACATCTAGGCATATCAGGCAACACTTCCATAAAGTTTCATCCACTTAGGTCTTATAATGAAGGATTTAGAATTTTACATTTTTTTCACATTTTTGCAGTTTCCATGGAAATGGTCGCCATCTTGAACCATTCCATGCTTCGTGCACAACTTCACATGGGGGTCCTCAATATAGTTGAGTTCCATCAACATTGGTCTATTGGGTTTCGAGAAATCGTGCTGACAAAATGTGTGGAAGAAAAATAATAATAATAAAAAAGAAACGTAGAATAAGAATACGTCACCCCAACTCTGTTGAGGGTGGCATAACTAGATTTGTAATTACAAGCAATAACGGCAGCCATTTTGAAAATTCCAAAGTCAAACAGCGCATATACACATGACAATTAACTTTGTTGTAAAATTTCATAAAGTTTGGAGCATAAAGTTTTGAAACTTTTGAATTCCAAATATTGTCTCGACATCTTAGCAAACTGGGTAACATTTTCATAAGGTTTCATCCAGTTGGGTCATATAACGAAAGAGTTAGAATTTTTGATATTTTAGCTGTTTCCATGATAACGGTTACCATTTCAAAAATTCCAAAGACAGGTGCCACTTTAAAACATGCCATGTAGTTTCATTGAGTTTGACCTTCCTTGTTAAGGGAGTAATGCTACTTTAAGGTTTTCCGATCAAGTTTAATGCTAAACATATTTAGTTTCCATGGAAATATAGTAGTTTCAAAGATTCTCAAAATCCTCTAAAACCTGTATATAGTGGACACCAACAATATATAAAAATTTGATGATTTTAAGTTTAAGCATACTCAAATTATTCACCAAAAACAAAAATTTTATTTTTCACATTTGTTCTGTTCCCATGGTAACGGTTGCCATTTTAAAAATGCCATACCCCGATTGCACAATTTTATATAGTGGTCCACATTATGGTATAGTTCCATCAATATTGTTCAAGCCAATTCTGAGAAATAGCATGGACAAAAAAGTGTGGAAGAATAAATATAATAATAATAATAAGACTAGATTTGTAATTGCTAGCAATAACGGATGGCACCCTTCCATCCATTGCCAGGTGAGCGGCAGCCATTTACAAAATTCCAAAGTCAAAGAGTGCATCTACACATGCAAATTATCATTTTTTGTAAAGTTTCATCCAGTTTTCAGCATTTTGATTTTTTTGGAAATTTTGGACATTTTTGCTGTTTCCATGGTTACAGTGGATAAATCCAAAATTCTAAAAGCAGACATCTCATTGCCTCATGCCATGTTATATATCAATACAGTTTCATTGACTTTGGTGAAATACTCTTTAGGAAAATGCTGATTTTATGCATTTTCACATAGGGTCAATGTAAAACTTGTCCCCAGTTTCCATGACAACGGCGGCTATTTTGGACTATCCAAATATTGTCTTGACATCTTAGCATACTGGGTAACATTTTCATAAAGTTTCATCTAGTTGGTTCTTATAATGAAAGAGTTAGAATTTTTGATATTTTAGCTGTTTTCATGGTAACGGCAGCCATTTTGAAAATTCCAAAGTGAAACTGCAAATCAGCACATGCCAGTCACCATTCCTGTGGAGTTTCTTCCAGTTTGGAACACTTTGATTTTTTCGCATTTTTGCTGTTTCCATTGAAACGGCGGCCATCTTTTACCATTCCATACCAAGGTGCACAACTTCAGATGGGGGTCCTCATTATAGTTGAGTTCCATCAACATTGGTCCGTTCAATTCTGAGAACTAGCGCGGACAAAAAGTGTGGAAGAAAAATAATAAAAACAAGTAATCCTGTGTTAGGATGCTAACACAAAAGTCGCCAAAACGGCCCCCAACCATTGTTCTGCTGTTTCATTGGTAACGGCAGCCATTTTGAAATTTCATAGTCGGATAGCACATCTACACATGACAGGTCACCTTACTTACAAGTTTCATAAAAATTGGACCAATTTTCAAATTTAGGCATTCGTGTTTCCATGGTTACGTGGCCATTTTGGAAATTCCAAAGTCAAATGCCACATCTACATAAGACAGTCAACATTTGAGTAAAGTTTCATTAAGTTTGAAGCTTTTTGAATTTTTTAACATTTTTGCAGTTTCCATGGTAACGGCAGCCATTTTGAAAATTCCAAAGTCGGATGGCACATCTACACATGACAGGTCACATAACTGTCAAGTTTCATAAAGATTGGACGAAATCTAGATTTTTCGCATTTTTGTTGATTCCATGGCAACGGCAGCCATTTTGGAAATTCCAAAGTCAAATTCCAAATCTACATACACTCGTCAACATCTCTGTAAAACTTCAATAAATTTGAAGCGTTTTAAAAAAAAATCACATTTGTGTAGTTTCCATGGTAACGGCGGCCATTTTAAAAATTCCAAAGTCGAATTACAGCTACATATGGTGCTACCTGTGGTAATCTATCATTATATAACATAATAAGTACATAGGAATAATTCAACACTATCACATGACTAATCACATGACTATTGTTCTAGAATGTTCCATGAAAATTGACCCCCTAAAATAATGCCAAGATGACCCCGGGCTGAAATAAAAAATGTGGAATGGACACCTGGACATCGGTCTCTTGTATTACACAAAACGTAAAGGTTCTACCAGTAGCGAATCCATATTCGAAAAATGACCCCACCCATTTTCCGGCCCCCAAATAGTGCCAAGTTGACCCCCATTTGAAATAAAAAATAGTGAATGCACCCCTAGGGATACTACCCCATCATCATACCAAATATTAAAGGCTTGGAAGAAAATGGTCAGACAAATTAGGGTTAAGAATAATAATAATAACTAGATTTGCCATTGCAAGCAATAGCGGATGTCACCCTTCCCCCCATTGCCACTAAGTGGCAGCCATTTCAAAAATTTTAAACAGTGAATGCGCATATATGCATGGCAATACATCTTTCTGTAAATTTTTAGAACATTTGAAGCATTTTTAAATTTTCACATTTTTGCTGTTTCCATGGCAACGGCGACCATTTTGGAAATTCCAAAGTCAAAAGTCTTAGCTATACATGCCAGTTAGCATTAGAATAAAGTTATATTGAGTTTGGTGCATTTTGAAATATTTGATATTTTTGCTGGTTTCCATGGTAACAAAGACCATTCCCAAAATTGTAACGACAGATGCCACATTTGTACATGGGAGGGAACATACCATCAAAGTTTCAATGGATTTGACCTACCAGTTTAAGAGAGAAAATGCTACTTTAAGGTTTTTCCCATAGGGTTATAATGGGAAACCTTTCCCCAGTTTCCATGGCAATACGGTAGTTCCGATGATTCTTAAAATCATCCAAAACCTGTATATAGCGGATACCTATGCTGTATAAAAATTTGATGATTTTTAGTTCAAGCATTCTCAAATTAGTCATCAAAAACAAAAAAAATATTTTTCACATTTTTGCTGTTTCCATGGAAACGTCGGCCATTTTATAATTCCAAAGTTTCACTGATGGTCCTCATCATGCTCAACAATCATGAAGATTGGTTCCCTTGCCTCCGAGAAAACTGCCGGACAAAATTAGGTGGAAGAAAAATAATAATAATAGGGAAAAAGAAACAAAGGAAAAGCAATATGTCACCCGACATGGTCGATCGGGTGACATAATAATAATAATAAGAAACGGGACAAAAACATAAAGTCCCCAAAACTCCGTTTTAGCGACTTAACTAGAATTGCCTTTGCAAGCAATAGCGGATGTCACCCTGGTCCGCCAATTGCCACTAAGTGGCAGCCATTTCCAAATTTCTTAACATTTGATTAACAAGTTCACTTCACAATTCATCATTTTGCTAATTTTCAGAAAGTTTAAAGCATTTTGATTTTTTTTATGTTTGAACTGTTTCTATGGCAACGGCCGCCATATTGAAAATTCAAAAGATGGTTGGCAAGTCTTTACATGCCAAGTAACATTTCCACAAAGTTTTATTTATTTTGGATATAACATTCAATGTCTGTATAATTAATCTAAGACTAATGTTCTGGAATGTTCTATAAAAATTCAACCCCCTTAAATTATGCCTAGGAGACCACCCAGCTGAAACAAAAATGTTCCATGTTGAAGTGTACATGGGTCTCTTTATATGATAGAAATTTCATATAATTTGGAACACATTTCTATTTTTCATATTTTTGCTGTTTCCATGGCAATGACAGCCATTTTCTTAATTCCAAGGTCAGGTGCACAACTACACATGGGGATTAACATTATGCTATAGTTCCATCAACATTGGTCCATTAAATTCCGAGAACAAAGCTGGACAAAAAGTGTGGAACAAGAATAATACAAAAAAAGAATCGAACAATAACAATATGTCACCCGACCTCCGTCAGGGTGACATAACTAGATTTGTATTTGTTAGCAATAACGGATGGCACCCTTCCACTATTGCCAGGCGAGCGGCAGCCATTTTGAAAATTTCAAAGTCAAAGAGTGCATCTACACATGCAAATTATCCTTTTTGTAAAGTTTCATTAAGTTTGGAGCATTTTGAAATTTTTGACATTTTTTCTGTTTCCATGGTTACGGCGGCCATTTTGAAAATTCCAAAGTCAAATTGCAAATGAGCACATGCCAGTTACCATTTCTGTAAAGTTTCTTTCAGTTTGGAAGATTTTAATTTTTTTCGAAATTTTGGACATTTCTGATGTTTCTACGGTTACAGTGGATAATTCCAAAATTCTAAAAGCAGACATCTGATTGCTACATGTCATGTTATATAACAATACAGTTTCATTGACTTTGGTCTAATACTCTTTAAAAAAAAAATGTTGATTTAAAATTTCATAAAGTTTGGAGCATAAAGTTTTGAAACTTTTGAATTCCAAATATTGTCTCGACATCTTAGCAAACTGGGTAACATTTTAATAAGGTTTCATCCAGTTGGGTCATATAACGAAAGAGTTAGAATTTTTGATATTTTAGCTGTTTCCATGGTAACGGTTACCATTTAAAAAATTCCAAAGACAGGTGCCACTTTAAAACATGCCATGTAGTTTCATTGAGTTTGAGCTTCCTTGTTAAGGGAGTAAATGCTACTTTAAGGTTTTCCCATCAAGTTTAATGCTAAACATATTTAGTTTCCATGGAAATATAGTAGTTTCAAAGATTCTCAAAATCCTCTAAAACCTGTATATAGTGGACACCAACAATATATAAAAATTGATGATTTTAAGTTTAAGCATACTCAAATTATTCACCAAAAACAAAAATTTTATTTTTCACATTTGTTCTGTTCCCATGGTAACGGTGGCCATTTTAAAAATGCCATACCCCGATTGCACAATTTTATATAGTGGTCCACATTATGGTATAGTTCCATCAATATTGTTCAAGCCAATTCTGAGAAATAGCATGGACAAAAAAGTGTGGAAGAATAAATATAATAATAATAATAAGACTAGATTTGTAATTGCTAGCAATAACGGATGGCACCCTTCCATCCATTGCCAGGTGAGCGGCAGCCATTTACAAAATTCCAAAGTCAAAGAGTGCATCTACACATGCAAATTATCATTTTTGTAAAGTTTCATCCAGTTTGCAGCATTTTGATTTTTTTGGAAATTTTGGACATTTTTGCTGTTTCCATGGTTACAGTGGATAAATCCAAAATTCTAAAAGCAGACATCTCATTGCCTCATGCCATGTTATATATCAATACAGTTTCATTGACTTTGGTGAAATACTCTTTAGGAAAATGCTGATTTTATGCATTTTCACATAGGGTCAATGTAAAACTTGTCCCCAGTTTCCATGACAACGGCGGCCATTTTGGACTATCCAAATATTGTCTTGACATCTTAGCATACTGGGTAACATTTTCATAAAGTTTCATCTAGTTGGTTCTTATAATGAAAGAGTTAGAATTTTTGATATTTTAGCTGTTTTCATGGTAACGGCAGCCATTTTGAAAATTCCAAAGTGAAACTGCAAATCAGCACATGCCAGTCACCATTCCTGTGGAGTTTCTTCCAGTTTGGAACACTTTGATTTTTTCGCATTTTTGCTGTTTCCATGGAAACGGCGGCCATCTTTTACCATTCCATACCAAGGTGCACAACTTCAGATGGGGGTCCTCATCATAGTTGAGTTCTATCAACATTGGTCCGTTTAATTCTGAGAACTAGCGCGGACAAAAAGTGTGGAAGAAAAATAATAAAAACAAGTAATCCTGTGTTAGGATGCTAACACAAAAGTCGCCAAAACGGCCCCCAACCATTGTTCTGCTGTTTCCATTGTAACAGCAGCCATTTTGAAATTTCATAGTCGGATAGCACATCTACACATGACAGGTCACCTTACTTACAAGTTTCATAAAATTTGGACCAATTTTCAAATTTAGGCATTCGTGTTTCCATGGTTACGTGGCCATTTTGGAAATTCCAAAGTCAAATGCCACATCTACATAAGACAGTCAACATTTGAGTAAAGTTTCATTAAGTTTGAAGCATTTTGAATTTTTTAACATTTTTGCAGTTTCCATGGTAACGGCAGTCATTTTGAAAATTCCAAAGTCGGATGGCACATCTACACATGACAGGTCACATAACTGTCAAGTTTCATAAAGATTGGACGAAATCTAGATTTTTCGCATTTTTGTTGATTCCATGGCAACGGCAGCCATTTTGGAAATTCCAAAGTCAAATTCCAAATCTACATACACTCGTCAACATCTCTGTAAAATTTCATTAAATTTGAAGCGTTTTAAAAAAAAAATCACATTTTTTGCAGTTTCCATGGTAACGGCGGCCATTTTAAAAATTCCAAAGTCGAATTACAGCTACATATGGTGCTACCTGTAGTAATCTATCATTATATAACATAAAAAGCACATAGGAATAATTCAACACTATCACATAACTAATCACATGACTATTGTTCTAGAATCTTCCATGAAAATTGACCCCCTAAAATAATGCCAAGATGACCCCGGGCTGAAATAAAAAATGTGGAATGGACACCTGGACATCGGTCTCTTGTATTACACAAAACTTAAAGGTTCTACCAGTAGCGAATCAATAGTCGAAAAATGACCCCACCCATGTTCCGGCCCCCAAATAGTGCCAAGTTGACCCCCATTTGAAATAGAAAATAGTGAATGCACCCCTACGGATACTACCCCAACATCATACCAAAAAAAAGTTTCCATCATTTAAGGCTTGCAAGAAAATGGTCGGACAAATTAGGGTTAAGAATAATAATAATAATAGTAATAATAAGAAACGGGACAAAAACATAAAGTCCCCAAAACTCCGTTTTGGCGACTTAATAAGAAAAAAAAGAAACGTAGAATAACAATATGTCACCCCAACTCCGTTGAGGGTGCCATAAAAAAAGAAACTAACAATTACAGTATGTCACCCTAACTCCGTTGAGGGTGCCAGAACTAGTAATCCTGTGTTAGGATGCTAACACAAAAGTCGCTAAAACGGACCCCTAATCATTTTTCTGCGGTATCCATGGTAACGGCAGCCATTTTGAAAATTCCAAAATTAAATAGCACGTCATCATATGCCAGTTAACATTTGTGTAAAGTTTCATCCAGTTTGAAGCATTTAAAGAAAAAAGACATTTTTGCAGTTTCCATGGTAACGGCGGCCATTTTTGAAATTCTAAAGTCAAATGCCACATCTATACATGCTAATTAACATTTGTGTTAAGTTTCATTAAGTTTAAAGCATTTTGAAATTTTTGAAATTTTTGCAGTTTCCATGGTAAAGGCGGACATTTTAAAAATTCCAAAGTCAAACTGCTGTTGCATATGGTGCTACCCATAATAATATACCATCATATAACATTTTATGTCTCTAGAATTAATTCAACACTGATGTTCTAGAATGTTCCATGAAAATTCACCCCCTCAAATTATGGCAAGGAGACCACAACTGAAATAAAAAATGTTCCATGTTGAAGTGGACATGTGTCTCTTAATATTCATAGAAGTAATCATAATTCTATCTTCTCTACATACAGTAGCTAATTTAAGAAATGTAATAATTCTTTGACCCCACCCATCTTTGAGGCCCCCTTATTATGCCAAGTGGACACCCTGATATCATGAATTTTGGGTTATGCAACCCCCATGATACAGACCCATACCCATAATAAATATAAAGTTTCCATCCTGTATATCTTCCAAGAAAATGGTAGGACAGTTTAAGGGGTCAGAAAGAGAAAATTAAGAATAATAAAAAGAAACGGGACAAACACATAAAGTCTCCAAAACTCCGTTTCGGCGACTTAACTAGATTTGCCATTGCAAGCAATAGCGGATGGCACCTTCCCACATTGCCACTGAACTGCAGCCATTTTGAAAATTAAAAACAAAGCACTTAAATGCATTACAAAAAATTTGTCTGTAAATTTTTGGAAAATTTGTAACATTTAAATTTTTTTTTTATTTTTGCAGTTTCCATGGCAACGGCGGCCATTTTGGAAATTCCGAATCTAAAGTCTTATCTCCAATTATCAGTTACCATTTATTATAAGTTTCATTTAGTTTAGACTATTTTGAAATTTTTGGATATTTTTACTGTTTCCATTTCGAAAATTCCAACAACAGTTGCAACATTGACTTATGTCATGTTATATATTTATGATGTACTTTGAGTTTGATCTTATATTCCTTTAGAAAATGCTGGTTTGATGTTTTTCCCCTTAGGGCTAATGTTAAACTTTTCTTCAGTTTCCATGGCAATGGCAGCCATTTTGAAAATTCCAAGTACTGTTGGTACCTCAGGGCATCACTGCAAACATTTACATAAACTTTCAAGAGATAGCCTCTTATAACGAAAGATCTAGAATTTGCATTTTTTTTAACATTTTTTTCAGTTTCCATGGCAACGGTAGCCATCTTGATGATGCCATCCTCCGATTGCACAATTTTATATAGTGGTCTACATTATGGTATAGTTCCATCAATATTGTTCAAGCTAATTCTGAGAAATAGCATGGACAAAAATGTGTGGAAGAATAAATATAATAATAAGAAATAAAAGAAACGAACAATAACAATATGTCACCCCAACTCCGTTGAGAGTGCCATAATAAGTAAAAAAAACGTAGAATAACAATATGTCATCCCAACTCCGTTAAGGGTGCCATAATAAGAAACGGGACAAACACATAAAGTCTCCGAAACTCCGTTTTGGCGACTTAATAATAATAAGAAACGGGACAAAAACATAAAGTCCCAAAACTCGGTTTTGGCGACTTAATAACTAGATTTGTAATTGCTAGCAATAACGGATGGCACCCTTCCCCCATTGCCAGAGTAACGGCAGCCATTTTGAAAATTCCAAAGTCAAAGAGTGCATCTACACATGCTGATTAACATTTTTGTAAATTTTAAAAAAGTTCTGAGCATTTTGAATTTTTTGACATTTTTGCAGTTTCCATGGTAACGGCAGCCATTTTGGAAATTCCTTATTCAAACTGCAAATCAGCACATGCCAGTTACCATTTCTGTGAAGTTTCTTTCCATTTGGGACACTTTGATTTTTCGCATTTTTGCTGTTTCCATGGAAACGGCGGCCATTTTGAACCATTCCATACCAAGGTGCACAATGGGGGTCCTCACTATAGTAAGGTTCCATCAACATTGGTCCATTAAATTCAGAGAAACACGACGGACAAAATGTGTGGAAGAAGAATAAGAAAAATAAGAAAAAAAAGAAACGTAGAATAACAATATGTCACCCCAAGTCCGTTGAGGGTGCCATACTAATAATAATAATAAGAAACGGGACAAAAACATAAAGTCCCCAAAACTCCGTTTTGGCGACTTAACAAGTAATCCTGTGTTAGGATGCTAAATCAAAAGTCGCCAAAATGGCCCCCAACCATTGTTCTGCTGTTTCCATGGTAACGGCAGCCATTTTGAAATTTCAAAGTCAGATATCACATCTACACAAGACAGGTCACATTATTTACAAGTTTCATAAAAATTGGACCAATTTTAAAATTTAGGCATTCGTGTTTCCATGGTTACGTGGCCATTTTGGAAATTCCAAAGTCAAATGCCACATCTACATAAGACAGTCAACATTTGTGTAAAGTGTCATTAAGTTTGAAGCATTTTGAATTTTTTGACAATTTTGCAGTTTCCATGGTAATGGCAGCCATTTTGAAAATTCCAATTTTGGATGGCACATCTACACATGACAGGTCACATTACTGTCAAGTTTCATAAAGATTGGACCAAATCTAGATTTTTCGCATTTTTGTTGTTTCCATGGCAACGGCGGCCATTTTGGAAATTCCAAAATCAAATTCCAAATCTACATACACTCGTTAACTTCTCTGTAAAATTTCATTAAATTTGAAGCATTTTAAAAAAATTTCACATTTTTGCTGTTTCCATGGAAACGTCGGCCATTTTATAGTTCCAATTTTATAGAAACAGAGGAAAAGCAATATGTCACCCGACATGGTCGATCGGGTGACATAATAATAATAATAAGAAACGGGACAAAAACATAAAGTCCCCAAAACTCCGTTTTGGCGACTTAACTAGAATTGCCATTGCAAGCAATAGCGGATGTCACCCTGGTCCGCCAATTGCCACTAAGTGGCAGCCATTTCGAAATTTCTTAACATTTGATTAACAAGTTCACTTCACAATTCATCATTCTGCTAATTTTCAGAAAGTTTAAAGCATTTTGATTTTTTTTATGTTTGAACTGTTTCTATGGCAACGGCCGCCATATTGAAAATTCAAAAGATGGTTGGCAAGTCTTTACATGCCAAGTAACATTTCCACAAAGTTTTATTTGTTTTGGATATAACATTCAATGTCTGTATAATTAATCTAAGACTAATGTTCTGGAATGTTCTATAAAAATTCAACCCCCTTAAATTATGCCTAGGAGACCCCCCAGCTGAAATAAAAATGTTCCATGTTGAAGTGTACATGGGTCTCTTTATATGATAGGAGTTTCATATAATTTGGAACACATTTCTATTTTTCACATTTTTGCTGTTTCCATGGCAATGACAGCCATTTTCTTAATTCCAAAGTCAGGTGCACAACTACACATGGGGATTAACATTATGCTATAGTTCCATCAACATTGGTCCATTAAATTTCGAGAACAAAGCTGGACAAAAAGTGTGGAACAAGAATAATAAGAAAAAAGAATCGAACAATAACAATATGTCACCCGACCTCCGTCAGGGTGACATAACTAGATTTGTATTTGTTAGCAATAACGGATGGCACCCTTCCCTCATTGCCAGGCGAGCGGCAGCCATTTTGAAAATTTCAAAGTCAAAGAGTGCATCTACACATGCAAATTATCCTTTTTGTAAAGTTTCATTAAGTTTGGAGCATTTTGAAATTTTTGACATTTTTTCTGTTTCCATGGTTACGGCGGCCATTTTGAAAATTACAAAGTCAAATTACAAATGAGCACATGCCAGTTACCATTTCTGTAAAGTTTCTTTCAGTTTGGAAGATTTTAATTTTTTTCGAAATTTTCGACATTTCTGATGTTTCTACGGTTACAGTGGATAATTCCAAAATTCTAAAAGCAGACATCTGATTGCCACATGTCATGTTATATAACAATACAGTTTCATTGACTTTGGTGTAATACTCTTTAAGAAAATGTTGATTTTATGCATTTTCCCATAGGGTCAGTGTAAAACTTCCCCCAAGTTTCCATGACAATGGCGGCCATTTTGGACTATCCAAATATTGTTTACACATCTTGGCATACTAGGTAACATTTTCATAAAGTTTCATCCAGTTGGGTCTTATAATGGCAGAGTTAGAAATTTTGATATTTTTGCTGTTTCCATGGTAACGACGGCCATTTTTAAAAATTCCGAAGTTAAACTGCAAATCAGCACATGCCAGTAACCATTCCTGTGGAGTTTCTCCCAGTTTGAAACACTTTGATTTTTTTTGGCATTTTTGCTGTTTCCATGGAAACGGCGGCCATCTTTTACCATTCCAAAGCAAGGTGCACAACTTTACATGGGGGTCATTATTATAGTAAAGTTCCATCAACATTGGTCCATTAAATTCCGGGAAACACGACGGACAAAATGTGTGGAAGAAAAATAAGAAAAACTAGATTCGTAATTGCTAGCAATAACGGATGGCACCCTTCCCCCTTTGTAAGCCATTTTTAAAAATTCCAAGTCAAAGAGCGCATCTACAGATGTCTATTAACATTGTAAAGTTTCATCAATTTTGGAGCATTTTGAAATTTTAAAAAAAATTTGCTATTTCCATGGTAACCGGCACAATTTCCGAAATTCCCAAAACAGGTGCTACTTTGGGATATGCCATGTTACATATCCATTAAGTTCTAGAAGGTTTGATCTAACATTCTTGCAGGAAATGCAGCTTCAATGTTAAACTTTCGCCCTGTTTCTATGACAATGGCGGCCATTTTGGAATTTCCTAATATTGTCACAACATCTAGGCATACCAAGGAACATTACCATAAAGTTTCATCCAGCTAGGTCTTCTACTGAAAGATTTAGAATTTTGAAAATTTTTCACTGTTTTGCAGTTTCCATGGAAACGGCGGCCATATTAAAAAATTTCAGAGTCAGATGCACAACTTCACATGGGGGTCCTCATTATAGCATAGTTCCATTAACATTGTATCACTCAATTCTGAGAAACAGCGTGGACAAAATGTGTGGAAGAATAAGAAAAATAATAAGAAAAAAAAAGAAACGTACAATAACAATATGTCACCCCAACTCCGTTGAGGGAGCCATAATAAGAAAAAAAAAAGAAACGTTGAACAAGTAATCCTGTGTAAGGATGCTAACACAAAAGTCGCCAAAACGGCCCCCAACCATTGTTCTGCTGTTCCATGGTAACGGCAGACATTTTGAAATTTCAAAGTCGGATATCACATCTACACGTGACAGGTCACATAACTTACAAGTTTCATAAAAATTGGACCAATTTTCAAATTTAGGCATTCGTGTTTCTATGGTAACGGTGGCCATTTTGGAAATTCCAAAGTCAAATGCCACATCTACATACAATGTAAGACAGTCAACATTTGTGTAAAGTTTCATTAATTTTGAAGCATTTTGAATTTTTTGACATTTTTGCAGTTTCCATGGTAACGGCTCCCATTTTGAAAATTCCAAAGTCGGATGGCACATTTACACATGACAGGTCACATTACTGTCAAGTTTCATAAAGATCAGACAAAATTTAGATTTTTCTCATTTTTGTTGTTTCCATGGCAACGGCGGCCGTTTTGGAAATTCCAAAATCAAATTCCAAATCCACATACACTCGTTAACATCTCTGTAAAATTTCATTAAATTTGAAGCATTTTAAAAAAATTTCACATTTTTGCAATTTCCATGGTAACGGCGGCCATTTTAAAAATTACAAATCAAATTACAGCTACATATGGTGCTACCTGTAATAATCTATTATTATTTAACATATAAAGTACATAGGAATAATTCAACACTATCACATGACTATCACATGGCTATTGTTCTAGAATGTTCCATGAAAATTCACCCCCTAAAATAATACCAAGATGACCCCGGGCTGAAATAAAAAATGCGGAATGGACACCTAGACATCGGTCTCTTGTATTACACAAAACTTAAAGGTTCTACCAGTAGCAAATCCATAGTTTACAAATGACCCCACCCATGGCCTGGCCCCCAAATAGTGCCAAGTTGACCCCATTTGAAATAAAAAATAACTCCGTTGAGGGTGCCATAACTAGATTTGCAATTGCAAGCAATAGAGGATGGCACCCTTACAGTTTCATTGAATTTGGTGAAATACTCTTAAAGAAAATGCTGATTTTATGCATTTTCCCATAGGGTCAATGTTAAACTTGCCCCCAGTTTCCATGACATCAGCGGCCATTTTGGAGTATCCAAATATTGTCTAGGTATCTTGGCATACTTGGTTACATTTTCATTAAGTTTCATCCAGTTGGGTCTTATAACGGAAGAGTTAGAATTTTTGATATTTTAGCTGTTTCCATGGTAACGGCAGCCATATTGAAAATTCCGAAGTCAAACTGCAAATCAGCACATGCCAGTTACCATTCCTGTGGAGTTTCTTCCAGTTTGGAACACTTTGATTTTTTTTGACATTTTTGCTGTTTCCATGGAAACGGCGGCCATTTTTTACCATTCCATAGCAAGGTGCACAACTTTACATGGGGGTCCTCATTATAGTACAGTTCCATCAACAGTGGTTCATTGGATTCCAAGAACTCGCGCGGACAAAATTTGTGCAAGAAAAATAATAAGAAAAAAAAGAAACGTAGAATAACAGAATGTCACCCCAACTCCGTTGAGGGTGCCATAATAATAAGAAAAAAAAGAAACTTAGAATAACAATATGTCACCCCAACTCCGTTGAGGGTGCCATAACTAGATTTGCAATTGCAAGCAATAGCGGATGGCACCCTTCCCCGGTTGCCAGGTGTGTGGCAGCCATTTAGAAAATTTCAAAGTCAAAGAGTGCATCTCCACATGCAAATTATCCTTTTTGTAAAGTTTCGTTAAGTTTAAATCATTTTGAAATTTTGGACATTTTTGCTGTTTCCATGGTTACGACGGCCATTTTGAAAATTCCAACTTCAAAATGCAAATCTGCATATGCTAGTTACAATTTCTGTAAAGTTTCATCCAGTTTGCAGCATTTTGATTTTTTGTGAAATTTTGGACATTTATGCTGCAGCCATGGTTATAGTGGATAATTCCAAAATGCTAAAGGAAGCAGACATCTCATTGCCACATGTCATGTTATATATCAATACAGTTTCATTGACTTTGGTGAAATACTCTTTAAGAAAATGCTGATTTTATGCATTTTCCCATAGGGTCAATGTTAAACTTGCCCCCAGTTTCCATGACAACGGCGGCCATTTTGGAGTATCCAAATATTGTCTTGGAATCTTGGGTACTGGGTTACATTTTCATAAAGTTTCATCCAGTTGGGTCTTATAAAGAAGAGTTAGAATTTTTGATATTTTAGCTGTTTCCATGGTAACGGCAGCCATTTTGATAATTCCAAAGTCAAACTGCAAATCAGCACATGCCAGTTAACATTCCTGTGGAGTTTCTTCCAATTTGGAACACTTTGATTTTTTTGGCATTTTTGCTGTTTCCATGGAAACGGCGGCCATTTTTTACCATTTCATAGCAAGGTGCACAACTTTACATGGGGGTCCTCATTATAGTAGAGTTCCATCAACATTGGTCCATTGGATTCCAAGAACTCGCGCGGACAAAATGTGTGGAAGAAAAATAGGAAAAACTAGATTTGCCATTGCAAGCAATAGCGGATGGCACCTTTCCCCCATTGCCAGGCGAGCGGCAGCCTTTTAAAAAATTCCAAAGTCAAAAAGGGCATCTACACATGCAAATTATTATTTTTGTACATTGGTCTATTGGATTCCAAGAACTCTCGGGGACAAAATGTGTGGTAGAAAAATAAGATAAAAAAGAAACGTAGAATAACAGTATGTCACCCCAACTCCGTTGAGGGTGCCATAAAAAGAAACGCAGAATAACAGTATGTCACCCCAACTCCGTTGAGGGTGCCATAAAAAGAAACGTAGAATAACAGTATGTCACCCCAACTCCGTTAAGGGTGCCATAACTAGTAATCCTGTGTTAGGATGCTGACACAAAAGTCGCCAAAACGGACCCCCAATCATTTTGCTGCGGTATCCATGGTAACGGCAGCCATTTTGGAAATTCCACAGTTAAATAGCACGTCATCATATGCCAGTTAACATTTGTGTAAAGTTTCATTCAGTTTGAAGCATTTAAAGAAAAAAGACATTTTTGCAGTTTCCATGGTAACGGCGGCCATTTTGGAAATTCTAAAGTCAAATGCCACATCTATATATGCTTATAAACATTTGTGTTAAGTTTCATTAAGTTTAAAGCATTTTGAAATTTTTCAAATTTTTGCAGTTTCCATGGTAACGGCGGCCATTTTAAAAATTCCAAAGTCAAACTGCTGTTGCATATGGTGCTAACCATAATTATATACCATCATTTAACATTTTATGTCTCTAGAATTAATTTAACACTGATGTTCTAGAATGTTCCATGAAAATTCACCTTCCTCAAATTATGCCAAGGAGACCCCCAACTGAAATAAAAAATGTTACATGTTGAAGTGGACATGTGTCTCTAAATATTCATGGAAGTAATCATAATTCTATCTACTCTACATACAGCAGCTAATTTAAGAAATGTAAAAAATGTTTGACCCCACCCATCTTTGAGGCCCCCTAATTTTGCCAAAAATACACCCTGGTATCATGAATTTTGGGTTCTTCAACCCCCATGATACAGACCCATACCCATAATAAATATAAAGTTTCCATCCTGTATATCTTCAAAGAAAATGGTAGGACAGTTTAAGGGGTCAGAAAGAGAAGAATAAGAATAATAACTAGAATTGCCATTGCAATAGCGGATGTCACCCTGGTCTGCCAATTGCCACTAAACAGCAGCCATCTCGAAATTTTGCATCAGTGGATGCAGATTTATGCATGACAACAGATCTACCTGTTTCAAATTCCAATGAATTTGGAGCATTTTGATATTTTTTGTATTTTTGCTGTTTCCATGGTAACGGCCGCCATTTTAAAAATTCCAAAGTCAAACTGCTGCTGCATATTGTTTTCCCCGTAATAACATACCATTATATTACATTTAATGTCTGTAGACCTATTTTAACACTAATGTTCTGGAATGTTCCATGAAAAATTCATCCCCCTCAAATTATGCCAAGGAGACTCCCAGTTGAAATAAAAATGTTCCATGTTGAAGTGTGCATGAGTCTCTTAGTATTATAGAAGTTTCATATAAATTGGAACACATTTCTTTTTTTCACATTTTTGCTGTTTCCATGGCAATGGCAGCCATTTTTTTTTTCCAAAGTTAGGAGCACAACTTCACATGGTGGTTAACATTATGGTATAGTTCCATCACAATTGGTTCATTCAATTCCGAGAACTAAGCTGGACAAAAAAGTGTGGAATAAGAATAATAAAAAAAAGAATCGAACAATAACAATATGTCACCCGACCTCCGTCAGGGTGACATAATAAGAAACGGGACAAACACATAAAGTCTCCAAAACTCCGTTTTGGCGATTTAACTAGTAATCCTGTGTTAGGATGCTAACACTAAAGTCGCCAAAACGGATCCCCAATCATTTTTCTAAGGTATCCATGGAAACGGCAGCCATTTTGGAAATTCCAAAGTTAAATAGCACGTCATCATATGCCAGTTAACATTTGTCTAAAGTTTCATTCAGTTTGAAGCATTTGAAGAAAAATGACATGTTTGCAGTGTCCATGGTAACGGCGGCCTTTTTGGAAATTAAAAAGTCAAATGCCACATAAATATATGCTAATGAACATTTGTGTCAAGTTTCGTTAAGTTTAAAGCATTTTTAAATTTTTCAAATTTTTGCAGTTTCCATGGTAACGGCGTACATTTTAAAAATTCCAAAGTCAAACTGCTGTTGCATATGGTGCTACCCATAATAATATACCATCATATAACATTTTGTGTCTCTAGAATTAATTCAACACTGATGTTCTAGAATGTTCTATGAAAATTCACCCCCCTCAAATTATGCCAAGGAGACCCCCAACGGAAATAAAAAATGGTACATGTTGTAGTGGACATGTGTCTCTAAATATTCATAGAAGTAATCATAATTCTATCTACTCTACATACAGCAGCTAATTTAAGAAATGTTAATTTTTTTTCACCCCACCCAAAAGAAACGTAGAATAACAGTATGTCACCCCAACTCTGTTGAGGGTGCCATAATAATAAGAAAAAAAAGAAACGTAGAATAATAATATGTCACTCCAACTCCGTTGAGGGTGCCATAACTAGATTTGCAATTGCATGCAATAGCGGATGGCACCCTTCCCCCGTTGCCAGGTGAGTGGCAGCCATTTAGAAAATTCCAAAGTCAAAGAGTACATCTACACATGCAAATTATCCTTTTTGTAAAGTTTCATTAAGTTTGGAGCATTTTGAAATTTTGGACATTTATGCTGTTTCCATGGTTACGGCGGCCATTTTGAAAATTCCAACTTCAAAATGCAAATCTGCCTATGCCAGTTACCATTTCTGTAAAGTTTCATCCAGTTTGCAGCATTTTGATTTTTTGTGAAATTTTGGACATTTATGCTGCAGACATGGTTACAGTGGATAATTCCAAAATTCTAAAAGCAGACATCTCATTGCCACATGTCATGTTATATATCAATACAGTTTCATTGACTTTGGTGAAATACTCTTTAAGAAAATGCTGATTTTATGCATTTTACCATATTGTCAATGTTAAACTTGCCCCCAGTTTCCATGACAACTGCGGCCATTTTGGAGTATCCAAATATTGTCTTGGTATCTTGGCATACTTGGTTACATTTTCATTAAGTTTCATCAAGTTGGGTCTTATAACGGAAGAGTTAGAATTTTTGATATTTTAGCTGTTTCCTTGGTAACGGCAGCCATATTGAAAATTCCGAAGTCAAACTGCAGATCAGCACATGCCAGTAACCATTCCTGTGGAGTTTCTTCCAGTTTGGAAAACTTTGATTTTTTTTGGCATTTTTGCTGTTTCCATGGAAACGGCGGCCATTTTTTACCATTCCATAGCAAGGTGCACAACTTTACATGGGGGTCCTCATTATAGTACAGTTCCATCAACAGTATTTCATTGGATTCCAAGAACTCGCGCGGACAAAATTTGTGCAAGAAAAATAATAAGAAAAAAAAGAAACGTAGAATAACAGTATGTCACCCCAACTCCGTTGAGGGTGCCATAACTAGATTTGCAATTGCAAGCAATAGCGGATGGCACCCTTCCCCCGTTGCCAGGTGTGTGGCAGCCATTTAGAAAATTCCAAAGTCAAAGAGTGCATCTACTTTTTGTAAAGTTTCGTTAAGTTTAAAGCATTTTGAAATTTTGGACATTTTTGCTGTTTCCATGGTTACGACGGCCATTTTGAAAATTCGAACTTCAAAATGCAAATCTGCCTATGCCAGTTACCAGTTCTGTAAAGTTTCATCCAGTTTGCAGCATTTTGATTTTTTGTGAAATTTTGGACATTTATGCTGTAGCCATGGTTACAGTGGATAATTCCAAAATTCTAAAGGAAGCAGACATCTCATTGCCACATGTCATGTTATATATCACTACAGTTTCATTGACTTTGGTGAAATACTATTTAAGAAAATGCTGATTTTATGCATTTTCCCATAGGGTCAATGTTAAACTTGCCCCCAGTTTCCATGACATCGGCGGTCATTTTGGAGTATCCAAATATTGTCTTGGTATCATGGCATACTTGGTTACATTTTCATTAAGTTTCATCCAGTTGGGTCTTATAACGGAAGAGTTAGAATTTTTGATATTTTAGCTGTTTCCATGGTAACGGCAGCCATATTGAAAATTCCGAAGTCAAACTGCAAATCAGCACATGCCAGTTACCATTCCTGTGGAGTTTCTTCCAGTTTGGAACATTTTGATTTGTTTGACATTTTTGCTGTTTCCATGGAAACGGCGGCCATTTTTTACCATTCCATAGCGAGGTGCACAACTTTACATGGGGGTCCTCATTATAGTAGAGTTGCAACAACAGTGGTTCATTGGATTCCAAGAACTGGCGCGGACAAAATTTGTGCAAGAAAAATATTAAGAAAAAAAAGAAACGTAGAATAACAATATGTCACTCCAACTCCGTTGAGGGTGCCATAACTAGATTTGTAATTGCAAGCAATAGCGGATGGCACCCTTCCCCCGTTGCCAGGTGAGTGGCAGCCATTTAGAAATTCCAAAGTCAAAGAGTACATCTACACATGCAAATTATCCTTTTTGTAAAGTTTCATTAAGTTTGGAGCATTTTGAAATTTTGGACATTTATGCTGTTTCCATGGTTACGGCGGCCATTTTGAAAATTCCAACTTCAAAATGCACATCTGCCTATGCCAGTTACCATTTCTGTAAAGTTTCATCCAGTTTGCAGCATTTTGATTTTTTGTGAAATTTTGGACATTTATGCTGCAGACATGGTTACAGTGGATAATTCCAAAATTCTAAAAGCAGACATCTCATTGCCACGTGTCATGTTATATATCAATACAGTTTCATTGACTTTGGTGAAATACTATTTAAGAAAATGCTGATTTTATGCATTTTACCATATTGTCAATGTTAAACTTGCCCCCAGTTTCCATGACAACGGCGGCCATTTTGGAGTATCCAAATATTGTCTTGGTATCTTGGCATACTTGGTTACATTTTCATTAAGTTTCATCAAGTTGGGTCTTATAACGGAAGAGTTAGAATTTTTGATATTTTAGCTGTTTCCATAGTAACGGCAGCCATATTGAAAATTCCGAAGTCAAACTGCAAATCAGCACATCCCAGTTAACATTCCTGTTGAGTTTCTTCCAATTTGGAACCCTTTGATTTTTTTGGCATTTTTGCTGTTTCCATGGAAACGGCGGCCATTTTTTACCATTCAATAGCAAGGTGCACAACTTGACATGGGGGTCCTCATTATAGTAGAGTTCCATCAACATTGGTCCATTGGATTCCAAGAACTAGCGCGGACAAAATGTGTGGAAGAAAAATAAAAAAACTAGATTTGCCATTGCAAGCAATAGCGGATGGCACCTTTCCGCCATTGCCAGGCGAGCGGCAGCCATTTAAAAAATTCCAAAGTCAAAGAGGGCATCTACACATGGAAATTATCATTTTTGTAAAGTTTCATTAAGTTTGGAGCATTTTGAAGGTTTGGATATTTTTGCTGTTTCCATGGTTACGGCAGCCATTTTGAAGATTCCAACTGCAAAATGCAACTCTGCCTATGTCAGTAACCATTTTTGTAAGGTTTCATCCAGTTTGCAGCATTTTGATTTTTTTTGAAATTTTGCACATTTCTGCTGTTTCCATGGTTACAGTGGATAACTCCAAAATTCTAAAATTCTAAAACATCTCATTGCCACATGCTATGTTGTATATCAATAGAATTTCACTGACTTTGGTGAAATACTCTTTAAGATAAGGCTGATTTTATGCATTTTCCCATAGAGTCAATGTAAAACTTGCCCCATGTTACCATGACAACAGCGATCATTTTGGAGTATCCAAATATTGTCTTGACATCTTAGCATACCGGGTAACATTTTCATAAAGTTTCATCCAGTTGGGTCTTATAACGAAAGAGTTCGAATTTTTGATATTTTAGCTGTTTCCATGGTAACGGCAGTCATTTTGAAAATTCCAAAGTCAAACTGCAAATCAGCACATGCCAGTTAACATTCCTGTGGAGTTTCTTCCAATTTGGAACACTTTGATTTGTTTCGCATTTTTGCTGTTTCCATGGAAACGGCGGTCACTTTTTACCATTCCATAACAAGGTGCACAACTTTACATGGGGGTCCTCATTATAGTAGAGTTCCATCAACATTGGTAAATTGGATTCCAAGAACTCTCGGGGACAAAATGTGTGGAAGAAAAATAAGAAAAAAAAAAACGTAGAATAACAGTATGTCACCCCAACTCCGTTGAGTGTGCCATAAAAAGAAACGTAGAATAACAGTATATCACCCCAATTCCGTTAAGGGTGCCATAACTAGTAATCCTGTGTTAGGATGCTAACACAAAAGTCGCCAAAACGGACCCCCAATCATTGTGCTGCGGTATCCATGGTAACGGCAGCCATTTTGGAAATTCCAAAGTTAAATAGCACGTCATCATATGCCAGTTAACATTTGTGTAAAGTTTCATTCAGTTTTAAGCATTTAAAGAAAAAAGACATTTTTGCAGTTTCCATGGTAACGGCGGCCATTTTGGAAATTCTAAAGTCAAATGCCACATCTATATATGCTTATAAACATTTGTGTTAAGTTTCATTAAGTTTAAAGCATTTAGAAATTTTTCAAATTTTTGCAGTTTCCATGGTAACGGCGGCCATTTTAAAAATTCCAAAGTCAAACTGCTGTTGCATATGGTGCTACCCATAATTATATACCATCATTTAACATTTTATGTCTCTAGAATAAATTTAACACTGATGTTCTAGAATGTTCCATGAAAATTCACCGCCCTCAAATTATGCCAAGGAGACCCCCTGAAAACTGGAATAAAAAATGTTACATGTGGAAGTGGACATGTGTCTCTAAATATTCATAGAAGTAATCATAATTCTATCTACTCTACATACAGCAGCTAATTTAAGAAATGTAAAAAAATTTTGACCCCACCCATCTTTGAGGCCCCCTAATTTTGCCAAGAATACACCCTGGTATCATGAATTTTGGGTTCTTCAACCCCCATGATACAGACCCATACCCATAATAAATATAAAGTTTCCATCCTGTATATCTTCAAAGAAAATGGTAGGACAGTTTAAGGGGTCAGAAAGAGAAGAATAAGAATAATAACTAGAATTGCCATTGCAATAGCGGATGTCACCCTGGTCTGCCAATTGCCACTAAACAGCAGCCATCTCGAAATTTTGCATCAGTGGATGCAGATTTATGCATGACAACAGATCTACCTGTTTCAAATTCCAATGAATTTGGAGCATTTTGATATTTTTTGTATTTTTGCTGTTTCCATGGTAACGGCCGCCATTTTAAAAATTCAAAAGTCAAACTGCTGCTGCATATTGTTTTCCCCGTAATAACATACCATTATATTACATTTAATGTCTGTAGACCTATTTTAACACTAATGTTCTGGAATGTTCCATGAAAAATTCACCCCCCTCAAATTATGCCAAGGAGACCCCCCAGTTGAAATAAAAATGTTTCATGTTGAAGTGTGCATGAGTCTTTTAATATCATAGAAGTTTCATATAAATTGGAACACATTTCTATTTTTCACATTTTTGCTGTTTCCATGGCAATGGCAGCCATTTTTTTTATTCCAAAGATAGGAGCACAACTACACTTGGTGGTTAACATTATGGTATAGTTCCATCACAATTGGTTCATTCAATTCCGAGAACTAAGCTGGACAAAAATATGTGGAATAAGAATAATAAAAAAAAGAATCGAACAATAACAATATGTCACCCGACCTCCGTCAGGGTGACATAATAAGAAACGGGACAAACCCATAAAGTCTCCAAAACTCCGTTTTGGCGACTTAACTAGTAATCCTGTGTTAGGATGCTAACATTAAAGTCGCCAAAACGGACCCCCAATCATTTTTCTGCGGTATCCATGGAAACGGCAGCCATTTTTGAAATTCCAAAATTAAATAGCACGTCATCATATGCCAGTTAACATTTGTCTAAAGTTTCATTCAGTTTAAAGCATTTGAAGAAAAAGGCCATGTTTGCAGTTTCCATGGTAACGGCGGCCTTTTTGGAAATTCTAAAGTCAAATGCCACACCAATATATGCTAACGAACATTTGTGTTAAGTTTCATTAAGTTTAAAATATTTTGAAATTTTTCACATTTTTGCAGTTTCCATGGTAACGGCGGATATTTTAAAAATTCCAAAGTCAAACAGCTGTTGCATATGGTGCTACCCATAATAATATACAATCATATAATATTTTGTGTCTCTAGAATTAATTCAACACTGATGTTCTAGAATGTTCTATGAAAATTCACCCACCTCAAATTATGCCAAGGAGACCCCCAACTGAAATAAAAAATGGTACATGTTGTAGTGGACATGGGTCTCTAAATATTCATAGAAGTAATCATAATTCTATCTACTCTGCATACAGCAGCTAATTTAAGAAATGTTAATTTTTTTTTACCCCACCCATCTTTGAGGCCCCCTAATTATGCCAAGTGGACACCCTGGTTTCATGAATTTTGGGTTCTGCAACCCCCATGATACAGACCCATACCCGTAATAAATATATAGTTTCCATCCTGTATAGCTTCCAAGAAAATGGTAGGACAGTTTAAGTGGTCAGAAAGAGAAGAATAAGAATAAATAACTAGAATTGCTATTGCAAGCAATAGCGGATGTCATCCTTCCCCCATTGCCACTAAGCGGCAGCCATTTCGAAAATTTTAAACAGTTGATGCACATCCATGCCTTGCTATACACCTTTCTGCAAATTTTGAGAACACTGAGAGCTTCTTCAAATTTTCCACATTTTTGATGTTTCCATGGCAACGGCGGCCATTTTAAAAATTCCAAAGTGGAAAGTCTCATCTGTACTTGACAGTTAACATTTATATTAAGTTTCATTAAATTTGGAGCATTTTGAATTTTTTGAAATTTTTGCTGTTTCCATGGTAACGGTGATTAATTCCAAAATTTCAAAGACACATTCCACACTGACTGATGACATGTTACATATGATTGAAGTTTCATTGGGTTTAATCTTATATTCTTGAAGAAAATGCTCCTTTAATATGTTTTCCAATAGGGTCAATGTAAAACTTTTGCCCAGTTTTCATGGCAATGGCAGCCATTTTGGAATTTCTAAATATAGTCGGTGCTTCCACACCTACCAGGCAACATTTCCATAAAGTTTCATTCGGTTTGGTCTAATAATAAAAGAATTGGCTTTTTGAAAATTTTTCACATTGTTGCAGTTTCCATGGAAACGGTGGCCATTTAAAAAATTCCAAAGCTGTCCTGCATAATACAGTTGGTGGTCCTCATAATGGTACCCATTCATTATAATTGGTCCACTAATCTATGAGAAAACTCTAGGACAAAAAAGGTGGAATAATAATAATAATAATAATAATAAAGAAACGGAGGAAAAGCAATATGTCACCCGACATTGTCGATCGGGTGACATAATAAGAAACGGGACAAACACATAAAGTCTCAAAAACTCCGTTTTCGCGATTTAATAAGAAAAAAAGAAACGTAGAATAACAATATGTCACCCCAACTCCGTTGAGGATGCCATAATAATAATAATAAGAAGAAACGGGACAAAAACATAAAGTCCCCAAAACTCCGTTTTGGCGACTTAACTAGATTTGCCATTGCAAGCAATAGCGGATTGCACCCTTCCCACATTGCCACTAAACTGCAGCCATTTTGAAAATTTAAAACAGTATTTACACATTAAAAAATTACAACATATTTGTTTGTAATTTTTTTAGAAAGTTTTGAGCATTTTTCAATTTTTCACATTTTTGCAGTTTCCTTGGCAACAGCGGCCATTTTGGAAACTCAAAAGTCCAAAGTCTTATCTTTACTTATCATTCACCATTCATAATGAGTTTCATTAAGTTTGTAGCATTTTGAGATTTTGGGACATTTTTGCTGTTTCCATGGTAACGGTGTCCATTTCGAAAATTCCAACAACAGTTTCAACATTGGCTAATATGCCATGTTATATATTCATGAAATTTGTTTCAGTTTGATCTTATATTCCTTAAGAAAATGCTGCTATGATGTTTTTTCCCATAGGATCAATGTAAAACTTTTCTCCAGTTTCCATGGCAATGGCAACCATTTTGAAAATTCCAAGTACTGTTGGTACCTCAGGAAACCACTCCCAACATTTACATAAACTTTCAAGAGGTTGCCTCTTGTAACGAAAGATTTAGAATTTAAATTTTTTTTTACATTTTTGCTGTTTCCATGGCAATTTTGATCCGTTTCAATGTCTCTTGCACAACTTGACTTAGTGATCCACATTATGGTGTAGTTTCATCAAAATTGGTTTGACCCATTCCGGGAAATAGTGTGGACAAAATGTGTGGAAGAATAAAAATAATAATAATAACTAGATTTGCCATTGCAAGCAATAGCGGATGGCATCCTTCCCTCATTGCTAGGCGAGTGGCAGCCATTTAGAAAGTTCCGAAGTCAAAGAGGGCATCTACACATCCAAATTATCATTTTGTAAAGTTTCATTAAGTTTGGAGCATTTTGAAATGTTGGACATTTTTGCTGTTTCCATGGTTACAGCGGCCATTTTGAAAATTCCAACTGCAAAATGCAATTCTGCCTATGCCAGTTACCATTTCTGTAAAGTTTCATCCAGTTTGCATCATTTTGATTTTTTTTTAAATTTTGGACATTTTTGCCGTTTCCATGGTTACAGTGGATAATTCCAAAATTCTAAAAGCAGACATCTCATTGCCGCATGTCATGTTATATATCAATACAGTTTCACTGACTTTGGTGAAATACTCTTTAAGAAAATGCAATTATATGCATTTTCCTATAGGGTCAATATAAAACTTGCCCCATGTATCCATGACAACAGCGGCCATTTTGGACTATCCAAATATTGTCTTGACATCTTAGCATACTGGGTAACATTTTCATAAAGTTTCAACCAGTTCGGTCTTATAACGAAAGAGTGAGATTTTTTTATATTTTTGCAGTTTCCATAGAAACGGCGGCCATCTTGAACAATTCCATACCAAGGTGCACAACTTTACATGGGGGTCCTCATTATAGTGAAGTTCCATCAACATTGGTCCATTAAATTCCGAGAAACACGACGGACAAAATGTGTGGAAGAAGAATAATAAAAACTAGATTTGCCATTGCAAGCAATATCGGATGGCACCCTTCCCACATTGCCAGGCGAGCAGCATTCATTTAAAAAATTCCAAAGTCAAAGAATGCATCTATACATCCAAATTAACGTTTTTGTAAAGTTTCATTAAGTTTGGAGCATTTTAAAATTTTGGACATTTTTGCTGTGTCCATGGTTACGGGGGCCATTTTGAAAATTCCAACTTCAAAATGCAACTCTACCTATGCCAGTTACCATTTCAGTAAAGTGTCATCCAGTTTGCAGCGTTTTGGTTTTTTTTGGAAATTTTGGACATGATTGCTGTTTCCATGGTTACAGTGGTTACAGTGGATAATTCCAAAATTGTAGAAGCAGACATCTCATTGCCAGATGTCATGTTATATATCAATGTAAAACTTGACCCTAGTTTCCATGACAACGGCGGCCATTTTGGACTATCCAAATATTGTCTTGACATCTTAGCATACTGGGCAACATTTTCGTAAAGTTTCTTTCAGTTGGGTCTTATAACGAAAGAGGTAGAATTTTTGATATTTTAACTGTTTCCATGGTAACGGCAGCCATTTTGAAAATTCCGAAGTCAAACTACAAATCAGCATATGCCAGTTACCATTCCTGTGGAGTTTCTTCCAGTTTGGAACACTAAAATTTTTCGCATTTTTGCTGATGCCATGGAAACGGCGGCCATCTTTTACCATTCCATAGCAAGGTGCACAACTTTACATGGGGTCCTCATTATAGTAGAGTTCCATCAACATTAGTCTATTGGATTCCAAGAACTCGCGCTGACAATATATGTGGAAGAAAAATAAGAAAAAAAAGAAACGTAGAATAACAGTATGTCACCCCAACTCCGTTGAGGGTGCCATAACTAGTTATCCTGTGTTAGGATGCTTACACAAAAGTCGCCAAAACGGACCCCAATCATTATCGGTATCCATGGTAACGGCAGCCATTTTGGAAATTCCAAAGTTAAATAGCACGTCATCATATGCCAGTTTACATTTGTGTAAAGTTTCATTCAGTTTGAAGCATTTGAAGAAAAATAACATTTTTGCAGTTTCCATGGTAACGGCGGCCATTTTGGAAATTCTAAAGTCAAATGCCACATCTATATATGCTAATAAACATTTGTGTTAAGTTTCATTAAGTTTAAAACATTTTGAAATTTTTCACATTTTTGCAGTTTCCATGGTAACGGAGGACATTTTAAAAATTCCAAAGTCAAACTGCTGTTGCATATGGTGCTACCCATAATAATATACCATCATATAACATTTTATGTCTCTAGAGTTAATTGAACACTGATGTTCTAGAATGTTCTATGAAAATTCACCCCCCTCAAATTATGCCAAGGAGACCCCCAACTGAAATAAAAAATGTTCCATGTTGAAATAGACATGTGTCTCTTAATATTCATAGAAGTAATCATAATTCTATCTACTTTACATACAGCAGCTAATTTAAGAAATGTAAAAATTTTTGGACCCCACCCATCTTTGAGGCCCCCTAATTATGCCAAGTGGACACCCTGGTATCATGAATTTTGGGTTCTGCAACCCCCATGATACAGACCCATACCCATAATAAATATAAAGTTTCCATCCTGTATAGCTTCCAAGAAAATGGTAGGACAGTTTAAGAGAAGAATAAGAATAATAACTAGATTTGTAATTGCTAGCAATAACGGATGGCACCCTTTCCCCATTGCCAGGCGAGCGACAGCCATTTAGAAAATTCCAAAGTCAAAGAGTGCATCTACACATGCAAATTATCATTTTTGTAAAGTTTCATTAAGTTTGGAGCATTTTGAAATGTTGGACATTTTTGCTGTTTCCATTGATACGGCGGCCATTTTGAAAATTCCAACTTCAAAATGCAACTCTGCCTATGCCAGTTACCATTTCTGTAAAGTTTCATCCAGTTTGCAGCATTTTGATTTTTTTTTAAATTTTGGATATTTATGCTGCAGCCATGGTTACAGTGGATAATTACAAAATTCTAAAAGCAGACATCTCATTGCCAGATGTCATGTTATATATCAATACAGTTTCATTGACTTTGGTGAAATACTCTTTAAGAAAATGCTGATTTTAATTTTATGCATTTTCCCATATGGTCAATGTTAAACTTGCCCCCAGTTTCCATGACAACGGCGGCCATTTTAGAGTATCCAAATATTGTCTTGGCATCTTGGCATACTGGGTAACATTTTCATTAAGTTTCATCCAGTTGGGTCTTATAACGAAAGAGTTAGAATTTTTGATATTTTAGCTGTTTCCATGGTAACGGCAGCCATATTGAAAATTCCGAAGTATAACTGCAAATCAGCACATGCCAGTTACCATTCCTATGGAGTTTCTTCAGTTTGGAACACTTTGATTTTTTTGGCATTTTTGCTGTTTCCATGGAAACGGCGGCCATTTTTTACCATTCCATAGCTAGGTGTACAACTTTACATGGGGGTCCTCATTATAGTAGAGTTCCATCAACATTGGTCCATTTGATTCCAAGAACTCGCGCGGACAAAATGTTTGGAAGAAAAATAAGAAAAAAAGAAACGTAGAATAACAGTAAGTCACCCCAATTCCGTTGAGGGTGCCATAATAAGAAACGGGACAAACACATAAAGTCTCCAAAACTCCGTTTTGGCGACTTAACTAGATTTGCCATTGCAAGCAATAGCGGATGTCACCCTTACCCTCATGGCCTCTAAGCGGCAGACATTTCGAAAAATTTAAACAGTGAACGCACATATATGCATGGCTTTACATCTTTCTGTAAATTTTCAAATCATTTGGAGCATTTTGAAATTTTTACACATTTTTGCTGTTTCCATGGCAACGGCGGCCATTTTGGAAATTCCAAAGCCATAAGTCTCATTTATACTTGCCAGTTAACATTTATATTAAGTTTCATAAAGTTTGGAGCATTTTGAAATTTTTGAAATTTTTGCTTGTTTCCATGGTAACAAAGACCATTTCCAAAACTTTAATGACAGATGCCACATTAGTACATTGGAGGGATCATACCATCAAGGTTTCAATGGATTTGACCTACCATTTTAAGAGAGGAAATGCTACATTAAAGTTTTTGGATCATTTTGACCTGTTTTGCTTTGTTTCCATGGTTACGGCAGACATTTTTGAAATTCCAACGCCAAATTCCACATCTACCAATGTTGCTCATGTGAAGTGAAGTTTCATTAAGTTTTGAGCATTTTGATTTTTTTGAAATTTTTGGTGTAGTTTCCATGTCAACATAGTAATTCCAGTGATTGCCAAAATCATCCAAAACCAGTTTATAGCGGGCACCTACATTGTATTAAAATATCATGATTCTAAGTTAATGCATATCTAAATAATCCACCAAACTCTAAAATTTTATTCTTTCACCTTTCTTTGGTTTCCATGGTAACGGTGGCCATTTAAAAAATTCCAAAGGTGTCGTGCATAACTAGAGTTGATGGTCCTCATTTTGGTACCCATTCAATATCATTGGTTCATTAATCTATGAGAAAACGAGCGGACAAAAAAAGGTGGAATAATAATAACTGGAATTGCTATTGCAAGCAATAGCGGATGTCACCCTTCCCCCATTGCCACTAAGCAGCAGCCATTTCGAAAATTTAAAACAGTGGAAGCACATATATGTATTGCTATACACCTTTCTGCAAATGTTCAGAACATTAAGAGCTTTTTTATATTTTTCACATTTTTGATGTTTACATGACAAAGACGGCCATTTTTGAAATTCCAAAGTGAAAAGTCTCATCTATACTTGCCAGTTAACATTCATATTAAGTTTCATTAAATTTGGAGGATTTTTTGAATTTTTTGAAATTTTTGCTGTTTCCATGGTAACGGTGATTAATTCCAAAATTCCAAAGACATATGCAACACTGACTGATTACATGTTACATATGATTGCAGTTTCATTTGGTTTAATCTTATATTCTTTAAGAAAATTCTCCTTTAATATGTTTTCCCATAGGGTCAATGTTAAACTTTTGCCTAGTTTCCATGGCAATGGCAGCCATTTTGGAATTTCTAAATATAGTCGGTGCTTCCACACATACCAGGCAACATTTCCATTAAGTTTCATTTGGTTTGGTCTAATAATAAAAGAATTGGCTTTTTGAAAATTTTTCACATTGTTGCGGTTTCCATGGAAACGGCGGCCATTTAAAAAATTCCAAAGGTGTCCTGCATAACTAGAGTTGGTGGTCCTCATAATATTACCCATTCATTATGATTGGTCCCCTAATCTATGAGAAAACTCTAGGACAAAAAAGGTGGAATAATAATTATAATAATAATAAAAAAACGGAGGAAAAGCAATATGTCACCCGACATTGTCGTACGGGTGACATAATAATAATAATAAAAAAACAGAGGAAAAGCAATATGTCACCCTACATTGTCGTACGGGTGACATAATATGAAAATAAAAAGAAACGTAGAATAACAATACGTCACCCCAACTCCGTTGAGGGTGCCATAATAAAAAAAAAAGAAACGTAGAATAACAATTCGTCACATCAACTCCTTTGAGGGTGCCATATTAATAATAAAAAGAAACGAACAATCACAATATGTCACCCCAACTATGTTGAGGGTGCCATAATGATAATAATAATAATAAGAAACGGGACAAAAACATAAAGTCCTCAAAACTCCGTGTTGGCGACTTAATAACAAGTAATCCTGTGTTAGGATGCTAACACAAAATTCGCCAAAACGGCCCTTAACCATTGTTCTGCTGTTTCCATGGTAACGGCAACCATTTTGAAATTTCAAAGTCGGATATCACATCTACACGTGACAGGTCACATTACTGTCAAGTTTCATAAAGATTTGACCAAATCTTGATTTTTCGCATTTTTGTTGTTTCCATGGCAAAGGCGGCCATTTTGGAAATTCCAAAGTCAAATTCCAAATCTACATACACTCGTTAACATCTCTGTAAAATTTCATTAAATTTGAAGCATTTTAAAAAAATTTCACATTTTTGCAGTTTCCATGGTAACGGCGGCCATTTTAAAAATTCCACAGCCGAATTACAGCTACATATGGTGCTACCTGTAATAATCTATCATTGTATAACATATAAAGTACATAGGAATAATTCAACACTATCACATGATTAATCACATGGCTATTGTTCTAGAATGTTCCATGAAAATTGACCCCCTAAAATAATGCCAAGATGACTCCGGGCTGAAATAAAAAATGTGGAATGGACACCTGGACATCGGTCTCTTGTATTACACAAAACTTAAAGGTTCTACCAGTAGCGAATCCCTATTCGAAAAATGACACCACCCATGTTCCTGCCTCCAAAAAGTGCCAAGTTGACCCCCATTTGAAATAAAAAATAGCGAATGCACCCCTAGGGATACTACCCCAACATCATACCAAATATAAATTTTCCATCATTAAAGGCTTTGAAGAAAATGGTCGGACAAACTAGGATTAAGAATAATATTAATAATAATAATAATAATAATAAGAAATGGGACAAAAACATGAAGTCCCCAAAACTCCGTTTTAGCGACTTAATAATAAGAAACGGGACAAAACATAAGTCCCCAAAACTCCTTTTTGGCGACTTAATAATAATAAGAAACGGGACAAAAACATAAAGTCCCTAAAACTCCGTTGAGGGTGCCATAACTAAATTTGCCATTGCAAGCAATAGCGGATGTCACCCTTCCCCCCATTGCCACTAAGTGGCAGCCATTTCAAAAATTTTAAACAGTGAATGCACATATATGCATGCCAATACATCTTTCTGTAAATTTTCAGAACATATAGAGCATTTTGAAATTTTCACATTTTCGCTGTTTCCATGGCAACCGCGACCATTTTGGAAATTCTTAAGTCAAAAGTCTTATCAATAAATGCCAGTTAGCATTAAAATAAAGTTAAATTAATTTTGGTGCATTTTTGAAATTTTTGACATTCTTGCTGGTGTCCATGGTAACAAAGACCATTCACAAAATTGTAATGACAGATGCCACATTGGTACATGGATAAGAACATACCATCAAAGTTTCAATGGATTTGACCTACCATTTTAAGAGAGAAAATGCTACTTAAACGTTTTTCCTATAGGGTTATAATGGGAAACCTTTCCCCAGTTTCAATGGCAATAGAATACATCCGATGATTCTCAAAATCATCCAAAACCTGTATATAGTGGATACCTATGTATAAAAATTTGATGATTTTTAGTTCAGGCATTCTCAAATTAGTCATAAAAAACAAACCAATTAATTTTTCACATTTTTGCTGTTTCCACAGAAACGGCGGCCATTTTAAAGTTCCAAAGTTTCACTGCAACTCCACTGATGGTGGTCATCATTAATCTCAACAATCATGAAGATTGGTTCCATTACCTCCGAGAAAACTGCCGGACAAAATTAGGTGGAAGAAAAATAATAATAAAAGGGAAAAAGAAACAGAGGAAAAGCAATATGTCACCCGACATTGTCGTTTGGGTGACATAACTAGTTTTTGTAATTGCGACCAATAACGGATGGCACCCTCGTTCCCCCTTTGCCAGGGTAACGGCAGCCATTTTGAAAATTTTAAAGTCAAAGAGAGCATCTATTATTGTAAAGATTCATTAAGTTTGGAGCATTTTGAAATTTTGGACATTTTTGCTGTTTCCATGGAAACGTTCGCCATCTTGAACCATTCCATACTTCGTGCACAACTTCACATGGGGGTCCTCAATATAGTAAAGTTCAATCAATATTGGTCTATTGGATTTCACGAAATCGCGCGGACAAAATGATGGGAAGAAAAATAACTAGATTTGTAATTGTTAGCTATAACGGATGGCACCCTTCCCCCATTGCCAGGCGAGCGGCATCCATTTTGAAAATTCCAAATTCAAAGAGTGCATCTACACATGCAAATTATCATTTTTGTAAAGTTTCATTAAGTTTGGATCATTTTGAAATTTTGGACATTTTTGCTGTTTCCATGGTTACGGCGGCCATTTTGAAAATTCCAACTTTAAAATGCAACTCTGCCCATGCCAATTACCATTTCTGTAAAGTTTCATCTAGTTTGCAGCATTTTGATTTTTTTGGAAATTTTGGATATTTTTGCTGTTTCCATAGTTACAATGAATAATTCCAAAATTCCAAAAGCAGACATCCCTTTGTCACATGTCATGTTATATATCAATACAGTTTCATTGACGTTGGTCAAATACTATTTAAGAAAATGCTGATTTTATGCATTTTCCCATAGGGTCAATGTAAAACTTGCCCCCAGTTTCCATGACAACGACGGCTATTTTGAACTATCCAAATATTGTCTTGACATCTTAGTATACTGGGTAACATTTTCATCAAGTTTCATCCAGTTTGGTCTAATAACGAAAGAGTTAGAATATTTGATATTTTAGCTGTTTCCATGGTAACGGCAGCCATTTTAAAATTTCCAAGTAAAAGAGCGTATCTACACATGCAAATTATCTTTTATACAATTTTTCATTAAGTTTGGAACTCTGCCCATGCCAGTTACCATTTCTATAAAGTTTCATCCAGTTTGCAGCATTTTGAATTTTTTTGAAATTTTGGACATTTTTGCTGCATCCATTGTTACAGTGGATTATTCCGAAATTCTAAAAGCAGACATCTTATTGCCACATGTCATGTTATATATCAATACAGTTTCATTGACTTTGGTGAAGTACTCTTTAAGAAAATGCTGATTTTATGCGTTTTTCCATAGGGTCAATGTTAAACTTGCCAACAGTTTCCATGACAACAGCGGCCATTTTGGAGTATCCAAATATCGTCTTGACATCTTGGCATACCAGGTAACATTTCCATAAAGTTTCATCCAGTTGAGTCTTATAATGAAAGATTAAGAATTTTTCACAATTTAAAAGTTTCCATCGTAACGGCAGCCATTTTGAAAATTCCAAGTTCAAAATGCAGCTCAGGCCATGCCAGTTACTATTTTAGTGAAGTTTCGTGCAGTTTGGAACACTTTGAATATTTTCGGATTTTTACTGTTTCCATGGAAACGGCAGCTATCTTAACCATTCCAAAGTCAGGTGCACAACTTCACATGCTGGTCCACATTATGGTATAGTTCCATCAACATTGGTCCATTCAATTCTAAGAACTTGCGTGGACAAAATGTGTTGAAGTAGATAAAGGAAAAAAAGAATCGTAGAATAACAATACGTCACCCCAACTCCGTTGAGGGTGCCATAACTAGATTTGTAATTGCTAGCAATAACGGATGGCACCCTTCCCCCATTGCCAGGTGAGCGGCAGCCATTTTGAGATCCCAAAGTCAAAGAGCGCATCTACAGATATCTATTAACATTGTTGTAAAGTTTCATCAATTTTGGAGCATTTTGAAATTTTTGAAATTTTTGCTATTTCCATGGTAACGGGTACAGTTTCCGAAATTCCAAAAACAGGTGCCACTTTGGGATATACCATGTTAAATATCCGTTAAATTCTAGAAGGTTTGATCTAATATTCTTGCAGGAAATGCTGCTTCAATGTGTTTTCCCATAGGGTCAATGTTAAACTTTCGCCCTGTTTCAATGACAATGGCCGCCATTTTGGAATTTCCTAATATTGTCACAACATCTAGGCATACCAAGGAACATTACCATAAAGGTGCATCCAGTTAGGTCTTATAATGAAAGATTTAGAATTTTGAAAATTTTTCACTGTTTTGCAATTTCCATGGAAACTGCGGCCATATTAAAAAATTCGAGAGGCAGATGCACAACTTCACATGGGGATTTTCATTATAGTATAGTTCAATTTACATTGTATCACTCAATTCTGAGAAACAGCGTGGACAAAATGTGTGGAAGAATAATAAAAATAACAAGTAATCCTGTGTTAGGATGCTAACACAAAAGTCGCCAAAACGGCCCCCAACCATTGTTCTGCTGTTTCCATGGTAACGGCAGCCATTTTGAAATTTCAAAGTCGGATAGCACATCTACACATGACAGGTCACATTACTTACAAGTTTCATAAAAATTGGACCAATTTTCAAATTTAGGCATTCGTGTTTCTATGGTTACGGTGGCCATTATGGAAATTCCAAAGTCAAATGCCACATCTACATAAGACAGTCAACATTTGTGTTAAGCTTCTTTAATTTTGAAGCATTTTGAATTTTTTGACATATTTGCAGTTTCCATGGTGACGGCAGCCATTTTGAAAATTCCAAAGTCGGATGGCACATCTACACATGACAGGTCACATTACTGTCAAGTTTGATAAAGATTGGACCAAATCTAGATTTTTCGCATTTTTGTTGTTTCCATGGCAACGGCGGCCATTTTAGAAATTCCAAAGTCAGATTCCAAATCTACATACACTCGTTAACATCTCTGTAAAATTTCATTATATTTAAAGCATTTAAAAAAAATCACATTTTTGCAGTTTCCATGGTAACGGCGGCCATTTTGAAAATTCCAAAGTCGAATTACAGCTACATATGGTGCTTCCTGTAATAATCTATCATTATATAACATAAAAAGTACATAGGAATAATTCAACACTATCACCTGACTAATCACATGACTATTGTTCTAGAATGTTCCATGAAAATTGCCCCCCTAAAATAATGCCAAGATGACCCCGGGCTGAAATAAATAATGTGGAATGGACACCTGGACATCGGACTCTTGTATTACACAAAACTTAAAGGTTCTACCAGTGGCGAATCAATAGTCGAAAAATGACCCCACCCATGTTCCGGCCCCCAAATAGTGCCAAGTTGACGCCCATTTGAAATAAAAAATAGTGAATGCACCCCTAGTGATACTACCCCATCATCATACCTAATATAAAGTTTCCATCATTCAAGGCTTGGAAGAAAATGGTCGGACAAATAAGGGTTAAGAAGAAGAATAATAATAATAATAATAATAATAATAAGAAGAAGAAGAAACGGGACAAAAACAAAAAGTCCCCAAAACTCCGTTTCGGCGACTTAATAATAAGAAACGGGCCAAAAACAATAAAGTCCCCAAAACTCCGTTTTGGCGACTTAACTAGATTTTTAATTGCTAGCAATAACGGATGGCACCCTTCCCCCATTTCCAGCTTAACGGCAGCCATTTTGAAAATTCCAAAGTCAAAGAGCGCATCTACACATGCAAATAATCATTTTTGTAAAGTTTCATTAAGTTTGGAGCATTTTGAAATTTTTGACATTTTTTCTGTTTCCATGGTTACGGCGGCCATTTTGAAAATTCCAACTGCAAAATGCGAATCTTCACATGGTGGTTTACATTATTGTATAGTTCCATCATCTTGGGTCCATTCAAATCAGAGATCCAGACTGGACAAAAAAGTGTGGACTATCCAAATATTGTCTTGACATCTTAGCATACTGGGTAACATTTTCATAAAGTTTCATCCAGTTTGGTCTTATAACGAAAGAGTAAGATTTTTTTATATTTTAGCTGTTTCCTTGGTAACGGCAGCCATTTTGAAAATTCCGAAGTTAAACTGCAAATCAGCACATGCCAGTTACCATTCCTCTGGAGTTTCTTACAGTTTGGAATTCTTTGATTTTTTTCGCATTTTTGCTGTTTCCATGGAAACGGCGGCCTTTTTTTACCATTCCATAGCAAGGTGCACAACCTTACATGGGGGTCCTCATTATAGTAGAGTTCCATCAGTATTGATCCATTGGATTCCAAGAACTCGCGCGGACAAAATGTGTGGAAGAAAAATAAGAAAAAAAAAAGAAACGTAAAATAACAGTATGTCACCCCAACTCCGTTGAGGGTGCCATAACTAGATTTGTAATTACGAGCAATAACGGATGGCAACCTCGTTCCCCATTGCCATGGTTACGGCAGCCATTTTGAAAACTCCAAAGTCAAAGAGGGCATCTACACATGCCAATTAACATTATTGTAAAGTTTCATTGAGATTGTAGCATTTTGAAATTTTGGACATTTTTGCTGTTTCCATGACAACGGCGGCAATTTTGGAAATTCCAAAGTCAGAGGGACAATTTCACATGGTGATCAACATAATAGCATAGTTCCATAAACTTTTGCCCATTTAGTTCCAAGAACTGCTCCGGACAAAAATAGCGGAAGAAAAATAATAATAAGAAGAAAAATAAGAAAAAAAAGAAACGTAGAATGACAATATGTCACCCCAACTTCGTTGAGGGTGCCATGATTAGATTTGCCATTGCAAACAATAAAGAATGCACCCCTTCCCACATTGCCACTAAACTGCAGCCATTTTGAAAATTGAAAATAGTCATAGCACTTAAATGCATCACAACAAAACTGTCTATAAATTTTCGGAAAATTTTAAACATTTTTTATTTTTTTTTACTTTTGCAGTTTCCATGGCAACGGCGGCCATTTTGGAAATTCCGAAGTACAAAGTCTTATCTCCAATTCTCAGTACCAATTTATTATAAGTTTCATTTAGTTTAGACCATTTTGAAACTTTTGGATACCTTCGATGTTTCCATGGTAACGGTGTCCATTTTGAAAATTCCAATAACAGTAGCAACATTGACTTATGCCATGTTATATATTCATGATGTTTCTTTGAGATTGATCTTATATTCCTTTGGAAAATGCTGATTTGATGTTTTTCCCATGGGGTCAATTTTAAACTTTTCTCCAGTTTCCATGGCAATGGCAGCCATTTTGCAGAAGCTAAGTACATGTACTGTTGGTACCTCAGGACACCACTGCCAACATTTGCATAAAGTTTCATTAGGTTGGCTCTTATAACAAAAGATTTAGAATTTCGATTTTTTTTCACATTTTTGCAGTTTCCATGGTAACGGCGCCCATTTTGTACCATTCCAATGTCTTTTGCACAACTTCACATGGCGGTTCATATTATGGTATAGTTCGATCGACAATGGTCTGACCAATTCCGAGAAATAGCGTGAACAAAATGTGTGGAAGAATAAAAATAAGACAAAAAAGAACGGAACAATACCAATATGTCACCCCAACTCCGTTGAGGGTGCCATAACTAGATTTGCCATTGCAAGCAATATCGGATGTCACCCTTCCCCCATTGCCACTTAGCGGCAGCCATTCAAAAATTTTAAACAGGGATGCTCATATTCATGATATATGCATGGCTATACATGTTTCTGTAAATTTTCAGAACATTTCGAGCATTTTTGATCATTTAAAGTCTTTTGACATTTTTGCAGTTTCATTGACAACGGTGGTCATTTTTTAAAATTCCGAAGTACAAAGTCTTATCTCCAATTGTCAGTACCAATTTATTATAAGTTTCATTTAGTTTAGACCATTTTAAAATTTTTGGATACTTTCGATGTTTCCATGGTAACGGTGTCCATTTTGAAAATTCAAACAACAGTTGCAACATTGACTTATGCCATGTTATATATTCATGATGTTTCTTTGAGATTGACCTTATATTCCTTTGGAAAATGCTGGTTTGAAGTTTTTTCCCATAGGGTCAATTTTAAACTTTTCTCCAGTTTCCATGGGAATGGCAGCCATTTTGCAGCAGCTTAGTACTGTTGGTACCTCAGGGCACCACTGCCAACATTTGCATAAAGTTTCATTAGGTTGGCTCTTATAACAAAAGATTAAAAATTTCGATTTTTTTCACATTTTTGCAGGTTCCATGGTAACGGCGGCCATTTTGTACCATTCCAACGTCTCTTGCACAACTTCACATGGCGGTTCATATTATGGTATAGTTCCATCGACATTGGTCTGACCAATTCCGAGAAATAGCGTGGACAAAATATGTGGAAGAATAAAAATAAGACAAAAAAGAACGGAACAATAATAATATGTCACATGTCACCCTTCCCCCATTGCCACTTAGCGGCAGCCATTTCGAAAATTTTAAGCAGGGATGCTCATATACATGATATATGCATGGCTATACATGTTTCTGTAAATTTTCAGAACATTTCGAGCATTTTTTATCATTTAAAATTTTTTTACATTTTTGCAGTTTCCATGACAACGGTGGTCATTTTTAAAATTCCGAAGTACAAAGTCTTATCTCCAATAGTCAGTACCAATTTATTATCAGTTACATTTAGTTTTAGACCATTTTGAAATTTTTGGATACCTTCGATGTTTCCATGGTAACGGTCTCCATTTTGAAAATTCCAACAACAGTTTCAATATTGACTTTTGCCATGTTATATATTCTTGATGTTTCTTTGAGATTGATCTTATATTCCTTTGGAAAATGCTGGTTTGATGTTTTTTTCCCATAGGGTCAATTTTAAACTTTTCTCCAGTTTCCATGGCAATGGTAGCCATTTTGCAGAAGCTAAGTACTGTTGGTACCTCAGGACACCACTGCCAACATTTGCATAAAGTTTCATTAGATTGGCTCTTATAACAAAAGACTTAGAATTTCGATTTTTTTTCACATTTTTCCAGTTTCCATGGTAACGGCGGCCATTTTGTACCATTCCAATGTCTTTTGCACAACTTCACATGGCGGTTCATATTATGGTATAGTTCGATCGACATTGATCTGACCAATTCCGAGAAATAGCGTGAACAAAATGTGTGGAAGAATAAAAATAAGACAAAAAAGAACGGAACAATACCAATATGTCACCCCAACTCCGTTGAGGGTGCCATAACTAGATTTGCCATTGCAAGCAATATCGGATGTCACCCTTCCCCCATTGCCACTTAGCGGCAGCCATTCAAAAATTTTAAACAGGGATGCTCATATTCATGATATATGCATGGCTATACATGTTTCTGTAAATTTTCAGAACATTTCGAGCATTTTTGATCATTTAAAATCTTTTGACATTTTTGCAGTTTCATTGACAACGGTGGTCATTTTTTAAAATTCCGAAGTACAAAGTCTTATCTCCAATTGTCAGTACCAATTTATTATAAGTTTCATTTAGTTTAGACCATTTTAAAATTTTTGGATACTTTCGATGTTTCCATGGTAACGGTGTCCATTTTTAAAATTCAAACAACAGTTGCAACATTGACTTATGCCATGTTATATATTCATGATGTTTCTTTGAGATTGACCTTATATTCCTTTGGAAAATGCTGGTTTGAAGTTTTTTCCCATAGGGTCAATTTTAAACTTTTCTCCAGTTTCCATGGCAATGGCAGCCATTTTGCAGCAGCTTAGTACTGTTGGTACCTCAGGGCACCACTGCCAACATTTGCATAAAGTTTCATTAGGTTGGCTCTTATAACAAAAGATTAAAAATTTCGATTTTTTTCACATTTTTGCAGGTTCCATGGTAACGGCGGCCATTTTGTACCATTCCAATGTCTCTTGCACAACTTCACATGGCGGTTCATATTATGGTATAGTTCCATCGACATTGGTCTGACCAATTCCGAGAAATAGCGTGAACAAAATATGTGGAAGAATAAAAATAAGACAAAACAGAACGGAACAATAATAATATATCACCCCAACTCCGTTGAGGGTGCCATAACTAGATTTGCCATTGCAAGCAATAGCGGATGTCACCCTTCCCCCATTGCCACTTAGCGGCAGCCATTTCGAAAATTTTAAGCACGGATGCTCATATACATGATATATGCATGGCTATACATGTTTCTGTAAATTTTCAGAACATTTCGAGCATTTTTTATCATTTAAAATTTTTTGACATTTTTGCAGTTTCCATGACAACGGTGGTCATTTTTAAAATTCCGAAGTACAAAGTCTTATCTCCAATAGTCAGTACCAATTAATTATCAGTTTCATTTAGTTTAGACCATTTTGAAATTTTTGGATACCTTCGATGTTTCCATGGTAACGGTCTCCATTTTGAAAATTCCAACAACAGTTTCAATATTGACTTTTGCCATGTTATATATTCTTGATGTTTCTTTGAGATTGATCTTATATTCCTTTGGAAAATGCTGGTTTGATGTTTTTTTCCCATAGGGTCAATTTTAAACTTTTCTCCAGTTTCCATGGCAATGGTAGCCATTTTGCAGAAGCTAAGTATTGTTGGTACCTCAGGACACCACTGCCAACATTTGCATAAAGTTTCATTAGATTGGCTCTTATAACAAAAGATTTAGAATTTCGATTTTTTTTCACATTTTTGCAGTTTCCATGGTAACGGCGGCCATTTTGTACCATTCCAATGTCTTTTGCACAACTTCACATGGCGGTTCATATTATGGTATAGTTTTGATCGACATTGGTCTGACCAATTCCGAGAAATAGCGTGGACAAAATGTGTGGAAGAATAAAAATAAGACAAAAAAGAACGGAACAATAACAATATGTCACCCCAACTCCGTTGAGGGTGCCATAACTAGATTTGCCATTGCAAGCAATAGCGGATGTCACCCTTCCCCCATTGCCACTTAGCGGCAGCCATTCAAAAATTTTAAACAGGGATGCTCATATACATGATATATGCATGGTTATACATGTTTCTGTAAATTTTCAGAACATTTCGATCATTTTTGATCATTTAAAATTTTTTGACATTTTTGCAGTTTCCATGACAACGGTGGTCATTTTTAAAATTCCGAAGTACAAAGTCTTATCTCCAATTGTCAGTACCAGTTTATTATAAGTTACATTTAGTTTAGACCATTTTGAAATTTTTGGATACTTTCGATGTTTCCATGGTAACGGTGTCCATTTTGAAAATTCAAACAACAGTTGCAACATTGACTTATGCCATGTTATATATTCATGATGTTTCTTTGAGATTGACCTTATATTCCTTTGGAAAATGCTGGTTTGAAGTTTTTTCCCATAGGGTCAATTTTAAACTTTTCTCCAGTTTCCATGGCAATGGCAGCCATTTTGCAGAAGCTAAGTACTGTTGGTACCTCAGGGCACAACTGCCGACATTTGCATAAAGTTTCATTAGGTTGGCTCTTAAAACAAAAGATTTAAAATTTCGATTTTTTTCACATTTTTGCAGTTTCCATGGTAACGGCGGCCATTTTGTACCATTCCAATGTCTCTTGCACAACTTCACAAGGCGGTTCATATTATGGTATAGTTCCATCGACATTGGTCTGACCAATTCCGAGAAATAGCGTGGACAAAATGTGTGGAAGAATAAAAATAAGACGAAAAAGAACGGAACAATAACAATATGTCACCCCAACTCCGTTGAGGGTGCCATAACTAGATTTGCCATTGCAAGCAATAGCGGATGTCACCCTTCCCCCATTGCCTCTTAGCGGCAGCCATTCAAAAATTTTAAACAGGGATGCTCATATACATGATATATGCATGGCTATACATGTTTATGTAAATTTTCAGAACATTTCGAGCATTTCTGATCATTTAAAATTTTTTGACATTTTTGCAGTTTCCATGACAACGGTGGTCATTTTTTAAAATTCCGAAGTACAAAGTCTTATCTCCAATTGTCAGTACCAATTTATTATAAGTTTCATTTAGTTTAGACCATTTTGAAATTTTTGGATACTTTCGATGTTTCCATGGTAACAGTGTCCATTTTGAAAATTCAAACAACAGTTGCAACATTGACTTATGCCATGTTATATATTCATGATGTTTCTTTGAGATTGACCTTATATTCCTTTGGAAAATGCTGGTTTGAAGTTTTTTCCCATAGGGTCAATTTTAAACTTTTCTCTAGTTTCCATGGCAATGGCAGCCATTTTGCAGAAGCTAAGTACTGTCGGTACCTCAGGGCACAACTGCCAACATTTGCATAAAGTTTCATTAGGTTGGCTCTTATAACAAAAGATTAAAAATTTCGATTTTTTTCACATTTTTGCAGGTTCCATGGTAACGGCGGCCATTTTGTACAATTCCAATGTCTCTTGCACAACTTCATATGGCGGTTCATTTTATTGTATAGTTCCATCGACATTGGTCTGACCAATTCCGAGAAATAGCGTGGACAAAATGTGTGGAAGAATAAAAATAAGACGAAAAAGAACGGAACAATAACAATATGTCACCCCAACTCCGTTGAGGGTGCCATAACTAGATTTGCCATTGCAAGCAATAGCGGATGTCACCCTTCCTCCATTGCCACTAAGCGGCAGCCATTTCGAAAATTTTAAGCAGGGATGCTCATATACATGATATATGCATGGCTATACATGTTTCTGTAAGTTTTCAGAACATTTCGAGCATTTTTTATCATTTAAAATTTTTTGACATTTTTGCAGTTTCCATGACAACGGTGGTCATTTTTAAAATTCCGAAGTACAACGTCTTATCTCCAATTGTCAGTACCAATTTATTATCAATTTCATTTAGTTTAGACCATTTTGAAATTTTTGGATACTTTCGATGTTTCCATGGAAACGGTGTCCATTTTGAAAATTCCAACAACAGTTGCAAAAATTGACTTATGCCATGTTATATATTCTTGATGTTTCTTTGAGATTGATCTTATATTCCTTTGGAAAATGCTGGTTTGATGTTTTTTCCCATAGGGTCAATTTTAAACTTTTCTCCAGTTTCCATGGCAATGGCAGCCATTTTGCAGAAGCTAAGTACTGTTGGTACCTCAGGGCACCACTGCCAACATTTGCATAAAGTTTCATTAGGTTGGCTTTTATAACAAAAGATTTCGAATTTCGATTTTTTTCACATTTTTGCAGTTTCCATGGTAACGGCGGCCATTTTGTACCATTCAAATGTCTCTTGCACAACTTCACATGGCGGTTCATGTTATGGTATAGTTCCATCGACATCGGTCTGACCAATTCCGAGAAATAGCGTGGACAAAATGTGTGAAAGAATAAAAATAAGACAAAAAAGAACGGAACAATAACAATATGTCACCCCAGCTCCGTTGAGGGTGCCATAAAAAGAAACGAACAATAACAATATGTCACCCCAACTCCGTTGAGGGTGCCATAATAATAAGAACTAGATTTGCCATTGCAAGCAATAGCGAATGGCACCCATCCCACATTGCAACAAAAATGCAGCCACTGTGAATATTCCAAAATCAAATATCATTTCCTGACATGCCAGGTAACATTCCTGTACATTTTGAGAAAATTTTGAGCATTTTGAAATTTTTGAAATTTTGGCTGTTTCCATGGTAACGAGGAGTATTTCCAAAATTCCAAAGACGAGGCATTGACATATGACATGGTACATATCCATAAAGTTTCATTGAAAAGTTTAAAAGAAAATACAGTTTTTATGTGTTTTCCCATAGGGTCAATGATAAACGTTTCTGCTGTTTCCATGGCAATGGCAGCCATTTTGGAATTTCTAAGTACTGTTGGTACATCGGGGCACCATCACCAACATTTGCAATAAGTTTCATAGGTTGGCTCTTATAACGAAAGAGTTAGAATTTTGATTTTTTTTTTACATTTTATTTGTTTCCATGGTCACCGTGGCCATCTTGCAGATTCCAAAGTCTGGTGCACCAATCTTGATAGAACTATGCTATTATGTTGACCACTATGTGAGAAAAAAAAGAAACGAACAATGACAATATGACACCCCAATTCCGTTGAAGGTGCCATAACTAGTAATCTGTGTTAGGATGCTAACACAAAAGTCGCCAAAACGGACCCCCAATCATTTTTCTTCGGTATCCATGGTAACGGCAGCCATTCTAGAAATTCCATAGTTAAATAGCACGTCATCATATGCCAGTTAACATTTGTGTAAAGTTTCATTCAGTTTGAAGCATGTAAAGAAAAATGACATTTTTGCAGTTTCCATGGTAACGACGGCAATTTTGGAAATTCTAAAGTCAAATACCACATCTATATATGCTAATCAAAATTTATGTTAAGTTTCATTAAGTTTAAAGCATTTTGAAATTTTTCACATTTTTGCAGTTTCCATGGTAACGGCGGACATTTTAAAAATTCCAAAGTCAAACTGATGTTGCATATGGTGCTACCCATAATAATATACCATCATATAACATTTTATGTCTCTAGAATTAATTCAACACTGATGTTCAAGAATGTTCCATGAAAATTCACCCCCTCAAATTATGCCAAGGAGACCCCCAACGGAAATAAAAAATGTTCCATGTTGAAGTGGACATGTGTCTCTAAATATTCATAGAAGTAATCATAATTATATCTACTCTACATACAGCAGATAATTTAAGAAATGTAAAAAAAATTTATCCCACCCAACTTTGAGGCCCCCTAATTATGCCAAGTGGACGACCTGGTATCATGAATTTTGGGTTCTGCAACCCCCATGATACAGACCCATACCCATAATAAATATAAAGTTTCCATCCTGTATAGGTTCCAAGAAAATGGTAGGACAGTTTAAGGGGTCAGAAAGAGAAGAATAAGAATAACAAGTAATCCTGTGTTAGGATGCTAACACAAAAGTCGCCAAAACGGCCCCTAACCATTGTTCTGCTGTTCCCATGGTAACGGCAACAATTTTTAAATCTCAAATTCGGATAGCACATCTATACATGACAGGTCACATTACTTACAAGTTTCATAAAAATTGGACCAATTTTCAAATTTAGGCATTCGTGTTTCCATAGTTACGGCGGCCATTTTGGAAATTCCAAAGTCAAATGCCACATCTACATGAGACAGTCAACATTTCTGTAAAGTTTCATTAAGTTTGCAGCATTTTGAATTTTTTTTACATTTTTTGCAGTTTCCATGGTAACGACAGCCAATTTGAAAATTCCAAAGTCGGATGGCACATCTACACATGACAGGTCACATAACTGTTAAGTTTCATAAAGATTGGACCAAATCTAGATTTTTCGCATTTTTGTTGTTTCCATGGCAACGGCGGCCATTTTGGAAATTCCAAAGTCAAATTCCAAATCTACATACACTCGTTAACATCTCTGTAAAATTTCATTAAATTTGAAGCATTTAAAAAAAAATTCACATTTTTGTAGTTTCCATGGTAACGGCGGCCATATTAAAAATTCCAAAGTCGAATTACAGCTACATATGGTGCTACCTGTAATAATCTATCATTATATAACATAAAAAGTACATAGGAATAATTCAACACTATCACATGACTAATCACATGACTATTGTTTTAGAATGTTCCATGAAAATTGACCCCCTAAAATAATGCCAAGATGACCCCGGGCTGAAATTAAAAATGTGGAATGGACACCTGAACATCGGTCTCTTGTATTACACAAAACTTAAAGGTTCTACCAGTAGCGAATAAATAGTAAAAAAAAACCCACCCATGTTCCGGCCCCCAAATAGTGCCAAGTTGACCCCCATTTGAAATAAAAAATAGTGAATACACCCCTAGGGATACTACCCCATCATCATACCAAATATAAAGTTTCCATCATTTAAGGCTTGGAAGAAATTGTCGGACAAATTAGGGTTAAGAAGAATAATAATAATAACTAGATTTGCCATTGCAAGCAATAGCGGATGTCACACTTCCCCCATGGACACTAAGCGGCAGCCATTTCGAAAATTTTGAACAGTGAATGCACATATATACATTGCTATACATGTGTCTGTAAATTTTCAGTACATTTAGAGCAATTTGGAATTTTTCACATTTCTGCCGTTTCCATGGCAACGGCGGCCATTTTGGAAATTCCAAAGTCAAAAGTCTCATCTACACTTTTCAGATAACGTTAATATTAAGTTTCATAAAGTTTGGAGCATTTTAAAATTTTTCACATTTTTGGAGTTTCCATGGTAACTGCAGCCTTTTCCAAAATTCCAAAGTCAAATAGCAACTCTGCACATGCCAGTTAACATTTCTGTAAAGTTTCATAAAGTTTGGAGGATTTTGAAATTTTTGGACATTTTTGTATTGATGCTGTTTCCATGGTAACAGTGACCGATTCTAAAATTTTAAAGACAAATGCCACTTTGGCAGATGACCAGGAATATACCATGAAAGAATCATGGAATTTGACCAACCATTATAAGTGAGTAAATGCTACTTTTAAGAATTTCCAATAGGGGCTAATGGTGAATGTTTCTCCAGTTTCCATGGTAATGGCAGCCATTTTGGAATTTCTAAATATGGTCAGCACATCTTGGCATGCCAGGCTACCTTCCACTAAAGTTTCATCTAGTTGTGTCCCATAATGAAAGATTTAATGGATTTGCAATTTTAATTTTTTTTTTAACATTTTTTCTGTTTCCATGGTAACGGCAACCATTTTTTAGTTACAAAGTTGCACTGCAACTCGAAAGTCAGGGTTCCTTGTTATAGTGCCCCATCATTTAGATTGGTTCCTTTGGCTCTGAGAAAACGGGCGGACAAAATTAGGTGGAAGAAAAATAATAATAATAGGGAAAAAGAAACAGATGAAAAGCAATATGTCACCCGACATTGTCGATCGGGTGACATAATAATAATAATAATAATAAGAAACGGGACAAAAACATAAAGTCCCCAAAACTTCGTTTTGGCGACTTAATAACAAGTAATCCTGTGTTAGGATGCTAACACAAAAGTCGCCAAAACGGCCCCCAACTATTGTTCTGCTGTTTCAATGGTAACGGCAGCCATTTTAAAATTTAATAGTCGGATAGCACATCTACACATGACAGGTCACATTACTTACAAGTTTCATAAAAATTGGAACAATTTTCAAATTTAGGTATTCGTGTTTCCATGGTTACGGTGGCTATTTTGGAAATTCCAAAGTCAAATGCCACTTCTACATCAGACAGTCAACATTTGTGTAAAGTTTTATTAAGTTTGAAGCATTTTGAATTTTTTGACATTTTTGCAGTTTCCATGGTAACGGGAGCCATTTTGAAAATTCCAAAGTCGGATGGCACATCTACACATGACAGGTCACATAACTGTCAAGTTTCATCAAGATTGGACCAAATCTAGATTTTTCGCATTTTTGTTGTTTCCATGGCAACGGCGGCCATTTTGGAAATTACAAAGTCAAATTCCAAATCTACATACACTCGTTAACATCTCTGTAGAATTTCATTAAATTTGAAGCATTTTAAAAAAATTTCACATTTTTGCAGTTTCCATGGTAACGGCGGCCATTTTAAAAATTCCAAAGTCGAATTACACCTAAATATGGTGCTACCTGTAATAATCTATCATTATATAACATAAAAAGTACATAGGAATAATTCAACACTATCACATGACTAATCACATGACTATTATTCTAGAATGTTCTATGAAAATTGAACCCCTAATATAATGCCAAGATGACCCCGGGCTGAAATTAAAAATGTGGAATGGACATTTGGATATCGCTCTCTTGTATTACACAAAACTTAAAGGGTCTACCTGTAGCGAATCCTTATTCGAAATATGACCCCACCCATGTTCCTGCCCCCTCAATACTGCCAAGTTGATCCCCATTTGAAATATACTGCATACTACCCCAACATCATACCAAATATAAAGTTTCCATCATTTAAGGCTTGCAAGAAAATGGTCGGACAAATTAGGGTAAAGAATCATAATAATAATAATAATAACTAGATTTGTAATTGCTAACAAAATCGGATGGCACCCTTTCCCCATTGCCAGGTGAGCGGCAGCCATTTACAAAATTCCAAAGTCAAAGAGTGCATCTACACATGCAAATTATCATTTTTGTAAAGTTTCATTAAGTTTGGAGCATTTTGAACTTTTGGACATTTTTGCTGTTTCCATGGTTACAGCGGCCATTTTGAAAATTCCAACTACAAAATGCAACTCTGCCCATGCCAGTTACTATTTCTGTAAAGTTTCATCCAGTTTGCAGCATTTTGATTTTTTTGGAAATTTTAGACATTTTTGCTGTTTCCATGGTTACAGTGGATAATTCCGAAATTCAAAAAGCAGACATCTCATTGCCTCATGCCATGTTATATATCAATACAGTTTCATTGACTTTGCTGAAATACTCTTTAGGAAAATGCTGATGTTATGCATTTTCACATAGGGTAAATGTAAAACTTGTCCGCAGTTTCCATGACAACGGCGGCCATTTTGGACTATCCAAATATTGGCTTGACATCTTAGCATACTGGGTAACATTTTCAAAAAGTTTCATCCAGTTGGTTCTTATAATGAAAGAGATAGAATTTTTGATATTTTAGCTGTTTCCATGGTAACGGCAGCCATTTTAAAAATTCCAAAGTGAAACTGCAAATCAGCACATACCAGTCACCATTCGTGTGGAGTTTCTTCCAGTTTGGGACACTTTGATTTTTTTCGCATTTTTGCTGTTTCCATGGAAACGGCGGCCATCTTTTACCATATAATACCAAGGTGCACAACTTCAGATGGGGATCCTCATTATAGTTGAGTTCCATCAACATTGGTCCGTTCAATTCTGAGAACTAGCGCGGATAAAAAGTATGGAAGAAAAATAAGAAAAATAAGAAAAAAAAGAAACGTAGAATAACAATATGTCACCCCAACTCCGTTGAGGGTGCCATAACAAGTAATCCTGTGTTAGGATGCTAACACAAAATTCGCCAAAACGGCCCCCAACCATTGTTATGCTGTTTCTATGGTAACGGCAGACATTTTGAAATTTCAAAGTCGGATATCACATCTACACGTGACTAGTCACATTACTTACAAGTTTCATAAAAATTGGACCAATTTTCAAATTTAGGCATTCGTGTTTCCATGGTTACGATGGCCAATTTGGAAATTCCAAAGTCAAATGCCACATCTACATAAGACAATCAGCATTTGTGTAAAGTTTCATTAAGTTTAAAGCATTTTTTATTTTTTGACATTTTTGCAGTTTCCATGGTAACGGCAGCCATTTTGAAAATTCCAAAGTCGGATGGCACATCTACACATGACAGGTCACATTACTGTCAAGTTTCATAAAGATTGGACCAAATCTATATTTTTCGCATTTTTGTTGTTTCCATGGCAACGGCGGCCATTTTGGAAATTCCAATTTCAAATTCCAAATCTACATACACTCGTTAACATCTCTGAAGAATTTCATTAAATTTGAAGCATTTTAAAAAAATTTCACATTTTTGCAGTTTCCATGGTAACGGCGGCCATTTTAAAAATTCCAAAGTAGAATTACTGCTACATATGGTGCTACCTTTAATAATCTATCATTATATAACATAAAAAGTACATAGGAATAATTCAACACTATCACATGACTAATCTGATGACTATTGTTCTAGAATGTTCCATGAAAATTGACCCCCTAAAATAATGCCAAGATGACCCCGGGCTGAAATAAAAAATGTGGAATGAACACCTGGACATCGGTCTCTTGTTTTACACAAAACTTAAAGGTTCTACCAGTAGCGAATCAATAGTCGAAAAATGACCCCATCCATGTTCCGGCCCCCAAATAGTGCCAAGTTGACCCCTATTTGAAATAAAAAATAGTGAATGCACCCCTAGGTATACTACCCCAACATCATACCAAATATAAAGTTTCCATCATTTAAGGCTTGGAAGAAAATGGTCGGACAAATTAGGGTTAAGAATAATAATAATAATAATAATAATAATAAGAAACGGGACAAACACATAAAGTCTCCAAAACTCCGTTTTGACGACTTAATAATAATAAGAAACGGGACAGAAACATAAAGTCCCCAAAACTCCGTTTTGGCGACTTAATAATAATAAGAAACGGTACAAAAACATAAAGTCTCCAAAACTCCGTTTTGGCATCTTAATAACTAGCAACCCTGTTTTAGGATGCTAACACAAAAGTCGCCAAAACGGACCCCAATCATTTTTCTGCGGTATCCATGGTAACGGCAGCCATTTTGGAAATTCCAAAGTTAAATAGCACATCATCATATGCCAGTTGACATTTGTGTAAAGTTTTATTAAGTTTGAAGCATTTTAAATTTTTTCACATTTTTGCATTTTACATGGTAACGGCGGTCATTTTGGAAGTTCTAAAGTCAAATGCCACAACTATATATGCTTATCAACATTTGTGTGAAGTTTCATTAAGTTTAAAGCATTTTAAAAATTTTCACGTTTTTGCAGTTTCCATGGTTACGGCGGCCATTTTAAAAATTCCAAAGTCAAACTGCTGTTGCATATGGTGCTACCCATAATAATATACCATCATATAACATTTTATGTCTCAAGAATTAATTCAACACTGATGTTCTAGAATGTTCCATGAAAATTCACCCCCTCAAATTATGCCAAGGAGACCCCCAACTGAAATAAAAAATGTTCCATGTTGAAGTGGACATGTGTCTCTAAATATTCATAGAAGTAATCATAATTCTATCTACTCTGCATAGAGCAGCTAATTTAAGAAATGTAAAATTTTGTTGACCCAACCCATCTTTGAGGCCACCTAATTATCCCAAGTGGACACCGTGATATCATAAATTTTGGGTTCTGCAATCCCCATGATACAGACCCATACCCATAATAAATATAAAGTTTCCATCCTCTATAGCTTACAAAAAAAATGGTTGGACAGTTTAAGGGGTTAGAAAGAGAAGAATAAGAATAATAATAAGAAACGGGACAAACACATAAAGTCTCCAAAACTCAGTTTTGACGACTTAATAATAATAAGAAACGGGACAAAAACATAAAGTCCCCAAAACTCTGTTTTGGCGACTTAATAATAACTAGATTTGTAATTGCTAGCAATAACGGATGGCACTCTTCCCCACTTGCCAGGCGAGCCGCAGCCATTTTCAAAATTCCAAAGTCAAAGAGCACATTAACACATGCTAATAATCATTTTTGATAAGTTTCATTTAGTTTGGAGCATTTTGAAATTTTAGACATTTTTGCCGTTTCCATGGTAACGGCGGCCATTTTGGAAATTCCAAAGTCCAAAGTCTTATCTCCAATTGTCAGTAACCATTTATTATAAGTTTCATTTAGTTTAGAGCATTTTGAAATTTTTGGATATTTTTTCTGTTTCCATGGTTATGGTGTCCATTTCGAAAATTCCAACAACAGTGGCAACATTGAATTATGCCATGTTATATATTCATGATGTTTCTTTGAGTTTGATCTTATATTCCTTTAGAAAATGCTCGTTTGATGTTTTTTCCCATAGGGTCAATGTTAAACTTTTCTCCAGTTTCCATGGCAATGGTAGAGATTTTGCCGAAACTGAGTACTGTTGGAACCTCAGGGCACCTCTGCCAACATTTGCATAAAGTTTCATTAGGTTGGCTCTTATAACAAAAGATTTAAAATTTCGATTTTGTTCACATTTTTGTAGTTTCCATGGTAACTGCGGCCATTTTGTACCATTCCAATGTCTCTTGCACAACTTCACTTGGCGGTTCATATTATGATATAGTTCCATCAACATTGGTCTGACCAATTCCGACAAATAGCGCGGACAAAATGTGTGGAAGAATAAAAATAAGACAAAAAAGAACGGAACAATAACAATATGTCACCCCAATCCCAACTAGATTTGCCATTGCAAGCAAGACCATTTGGAGTATTTTGAAAAATCTTGGCATTTTGACCGTTTCCATGGTAACGGTAGCCATTTTCAAAATTCCAAAGCCATATACCACTTTGACTTATTATATGTTACATACCCATACAGTGTCTATGGGTTTTATATGATATTCTTAAAGAAAAAGCAGCTTTAATGTATTTTCCCATAGGGCCAATGTTAAATTTTCGCCCTGTTTCCATGACAATGGCGGCCATTCTGGAATTTCTAAATATTGTAAGTTCATGCAGGCATACCAAGTTACAGTTCCATAAAGTTTCATCAAGTTGGGTCCTAGAATAAAAGATTTGGATTTTTGATTTTTTTTAACATTTTTACCGTTTTCATGGAAACGGTGGCCATCATGCACATTCGGAAGTCTACTGCAATTCTTCACATGGTGGTCCTTATTTTAGTAAAGTTCCATCAACACTGATCAATTGGATTCCGAGAAATTAGCTGGACAAAATGTGTGGAAGAAAAATAATATAAACTAGAATTGCTATTGCACGCAATAGCGGATGTCACCCTTCCCCCATTGCCACTAAGCGGCAGCCATTTCGAAAATTTTAAACAGTTGATGCACATACATGCATTGCTCTACACCTTTCTGCAAATTTTTAGAACATTAAGAGCTTCTTCAAATTTTCCACATTTTTTATGTTTCCATGGCAACGGCGGCCATTTTGAAAATTCCAAAGTGAAAAGTCTCATCTGTACTTGACAGTTAACATTTATATTAAGTTTCATTAAATTTGGAGCATTTTGAAATTTTTGAAATTTTTGCTGTTTCCATGGTTACGGTGATTAATTCCCAAATTTCAAAGACACATGCCACACTGACTGATGACATGTTACATATGATTGAAGTTTCATTGGGTTTAATCTTATATTCTTGAAGAAAATTCTCCTTTAATATGTTTTCCAATAGGGTCAATGTACAACTTTTGCCCAGTTTCCATGACAATGGCAGCCATTTTGGAATTTCTAAATATAGTCGGTGCTTCCACACATACCAGGCAACATTTCCATAAAGTTTCATTTTGTTTGGTCTAATAATAAAATAATTGGCTTTTTGAAAATGTTTCATATTGTTGCAGTTTCCATGGAAACGGTGGCCATTTAAAAAATTCCAAAGCTGTCCTGAATAACTACAGTTGGTGGTCCTCATTATGGTACCCATTCATTATAATTGGTCCACTAATCTATGAGAAAACTCTAGGACAAAAAAGGTGGAATAATAATAATAATAATAATAAAGAAACGGAGGAAAAGCTATATGTCACCCGACATTGTCGATCGGGTGACATAATAACTAGATTTGTAATTTCTAGCAATAACGGATGGCACCCTTCCCCCATTGCCAGAGTAACGGCAGCCATTTTGAAAATTCCAAAGTCAAAAAGAACATCTACACATACCACTTAACATTTCTGTAAAGTTTCATTAAGTTTGGAGCACTTTGAAATTTTGGACATTTGTGCTGTTTCCATGGTAACGGCGGCCATTTTGAAAATTCCATACCCCGATTGCAAATCTGCACATGCTGGTTAACATTATGGTATAGTTCCTTTAACATACAATTCTGAGATTTAAGCATGAGAAAAAAAGTGGAAGAAAAATAACAATAACTAGATTTGCCATTGCAAGCAATAGCGGATGGCACCCTTCCCCAATTGCCAGGTGAGTGGCAGCCATTTCGAAAATTCCAAAGTCAAAGAGCGCATCTACAGATGTCTTTTAACATTCTTGTAAAGTTTCATCAATTTTGAGCATTTAAAAAAATTTTTTTTTTTATTTCCATGGTAACGGGTACCATTTCCAAAATTCCAAAGACAGGTGCCACTTTAGGACATGCCATGTTACATATCCATTAAGTTATAGAAGGTTTGATCTAATATTCTTGCGGGAAATGCAGCTTTAATGTGTTTTCCAATAGGGCCTATGTTTAACTTTCGCCCTGTTTCCATGACAATGGCGGCCATTTTGGAATTTCTTAATATTGTCACAACATCTAGGCATACCAAGGAACATTACCATAAAGTTTCATTCAGCTAGGTCTTATAATGAAAGATTTAGAATTTGCATTTTTTTCACATTTTATCAGTTTCCATGGCAACGGCAGCCATCTTGATGATGCCATACCCCGATTGCACAATTTCACATAGTGGTCCTCATTATGGTATAGTTCCATCAATATTGTTCAAGCCAATTTTGAGAAATAGCATGGACAAAAAAGTGTGGAAGAATAAATATAATAATAATAATAAGAAGAAAAAGAAACGAACAATAACAATATGTCACCCCAACTCCGTTGAAGGTGCCATAACTAGAATTGCTATTGCAAACAATAGCGGAGGATGTCACCCTGTACTGGACATTGTCACAGTAGCAGCAACTATTTTGAGTGTACCAAAGTCAAATGGCACATCTATTATACATGCTGGAATTGCCATGTCTTTGATTCCCCCCCCCCCCTTTTTCCTTTTTCTCTTCCCGTAGAATAAGTTTGAGTTCTATACAAAGGAATTCTTTATAATCTAAAAATAGACCCACGCGCAAGGAAGATCGTGGCGTCACGTGATGCGCAAGTATATTATCGCACATTTATATTCTTTTTAGAGGTGACCTTGGACAGACTACATGTGTATATATTGACGGAGCGGCATACTAACTGTTCATTTTTGTTCTTTAATAGCTCGCGTATCACACAATACATGTATCTTATCTTGTACAATTAAATTACACGTTCATCGATTGATTTCAGCTAATGTGTATATTTTAGCAGGTGTGTGATTCACGGATGTGTACTTTAATGCAAGTACAGAAATGTCACTAATATGTACTCTTGGTGTTTCTCTCTCTCTCTCTCTCTCTCGTTGGCGATTTTCTCTTCAAAGCACGATTTTTTTATACAATAGAAGGACGTTAAATTATATATTTTTTTCTTCTAGCATATTCTAGAACATGGTTTGCAGTACTGATTTGTATTTGATCGTATGCACATACTCTTGATTACATAATTTTGCCTCAAATTTACGAGGTGCTTTATGTTGGTTTTTTTTTCGGTTTTTTTTTTGCTGTTTCCATGGCAACGGCGGCCATTTTGAAAATTCCAAAGACAAATAGCAACTTAGCACATCTCAGTTGACATTTCTGTGAAGTTTTATCAAGTTTGGAGCATTTTAAAATTTTTGAACATTTTTGCTGGTTTCCATGGAAACAAAGACCATTCCCAAAATTGTAATGACAGATGCCACATTGGTACATGGGAGGGAACATACCATCAAAGTTTCAATGGATTTGACCTACCATTTTAAGAGAGAAAATGCTACTTTAAGGTTTTTCCCATAGGGTTATAATGGGAAACCTTTCCCCAGTTTTCATGGCAATACAATAGTTCCGATGATTCTCAAAACCATCCAAAACCTGTATATAGTGGATACCTATGTTGTATAAAAATTTGAAAATTTTTAATTCAGGCATTCTCAAATAGTCATCAAAAACAAAACAATTATTTTTCACATTTCTGCAGTTTCCATAGAAACGGCGACCATTTTAAAGTACCAAAGTTTCACTGCAACTCCACTGATGGTGGTCCTTATTATGCTCAACAATCATGAAAATTGATTCAATTGCCTCCGAGAAAACTGCCGGACAAAATTAGGTGGAAGAAAAATAATAATAATAGGGAAAAAGAAACAGACGAAAAGCAATATGTCACCCGACATTGTCGATCGGGTAACATAACTAGATTTGTAATTGCTAGCAATAACGGATGGCACCCTTCCTCCATTGCCAGGCGAGCGGCAGCCATTTTTAAAATTTCAAAGTCAAAGAGCGATCTACACATGCAAATTATCATTTTTGTAAAGTTTTATTAAGTTTGGAGCATTTGAAATTTTGGACATTTTTGCTGTTTCCATGGTTACGACGGCCATTTTGAAAATTCCAAAGTCAAATTGCAAATGAGCACATGCCAGTTACTATTTCTGTAAAGTTTCTTTCAGTTTGGAACATTATGATTGTTTTCGAAATTTTGGACATTTTTTATGTTTCCATGGTTACAGTGGATAATTGCAAAATTCTAATAGCAGACATCTGATTGCCACATGTCATGTTATATAACAATACAGTTTCATTGACTTTGGTGTAATACTCTTTAAGAAAATGTTGATTTTATGCATTTTCCCAGAGGGTCAGTGTAAAACTTCCCCCAAGTTTTCATGAAAACGGCGGCCATTTTGGACTATCCAAATATTCTTTACACATCTTGGCATACTGGGTAACATTTTCATAAAGGTTCATCCAGTTGGGTCTTATAATGAAAGAGTTAGAATTTTTGATATTTTAGCTGTTTCCATGGTAACGGCGGCTATTTTGAAAATTCCGAAGTCAAACTGCAAATCAGCACATGCCAGTTACCATTCCTGTGGAGTTTCTTCCAGTTTGGAACACTTTGATTTTTTTCGCATTTTTGCTGTTTCCATAGAAAAGGCCGCCATCTTTTACCATTCCATAACAAGGTGCACAACCTTACATTGGGGTCCTTATTATAGTAAAGTTCCATCAACATTGGTCCATTAAATTCCTAGAAACACGACGGACAAAATGTGTGGAAGAAGATTAAGAAAAATAAGAAAAAAAAAAGAAACGTAGAATAACAATATGTCACCCCAACTCCGTTGAGGGTGCCATAACTAGATTTGTAATTGCTAGCAATAACGGATTGCACCCTTCCCCCATTGCCAGGGTAATGGCAGCCATTTTGAAAATTCTAAAATCAAAGAGGGTATTTACACATGCCAATTAACATTATTGTAAAGTTTTATTGAGTTTGGAGCATTTTGATTTTTTTTACATTTTTGCTGTTTCGATGGTAACGGCTGCCATTTTGGAAATTCCAAAGACAAATGGGACATCTGCATATGCCAGTCAATATTTGTGTGAAGTTTCATTAACTTTGAAGCATATAGATTTTTTGGACAATTCTGCTGTTTCCATGACAACGGCAGCCATCTTGGATATGCCAATCCTTATTTGCACATCTGCAATTGATGGTTATCATTCTGGTATAGTTCCATTAAGATTGGTCCATACAATTCCGAGAAAACATCTGGACAAAAGAAGTGGAAGAAAAATAATAAAGAAAAAGAAACGTAGAATAGCAATATGTCACCCCAACTCCGTTGAGGGTGCCATAACTAGTAATCCCGTGTTAGGATGCTAACACAAAAGTCGCCAAAATGGATCCCCAATCATTTTTCTGCGGTATCAATGGTAACGGCAGTCATTTTTGAAATTCCAAAGTTAAATGACACATCATCATATGCCAGTTAACATTTGTGTAAAGTTTCATTCAGTTTGAAGCATTTAAAAAAATCTCATTTTTGCAGTTTCCATGGTAAATGCGGCCATTTTTGAAATTTCATAGTCAACTACCACTTCTACATATGCCAGTTAACATTTGTGTAAAGTTTTATTAAGTTTGAAACATTTTAAATTTTTCACATTTTTGCAGTTTCCATGATAACGGCAGCCATTTTGGAAATTCTAAAGTCAAATGCCACATCTATATATGCAAATCAACATTTGTGTAAAGTTTCATTAAGTTTGAAGCATTTTGAAATTTTTCACATTTTTGCAGTTTCCATGGTTACGGCGGCCATTTTAAAAATTCCAAAGTCAAACTGCTGTTGCATATGGTGCTACCCATAATAATATACCATCATATAACATTTTATGTCTCTAGAATTAATTCAACGCTGATGTTCTAGAATGTTCCGTGAAAATTCACCCCCCCCCCTTTCAAATTATGCCAAGGAGACCCCCATCTGAAATAAAAAATGTTCCGTGTTGAAGTGGACATGTGTCTCTAAATATTCATAGAAGAAATCATAATTCTATCTACTCTAAATACAGCAGCTAATTTAAGAAATGTAAATTTTGTTTGACCCCACCCATCTTAAAGTCCCCCTAATTATACCAAGTGGATTTTGAGTTCTGCAACCCCCATGATACAGACCCATACCCAAAAAAAATATAAAGTTTCCATCCTGTATAGCTACCAAGAAAATGGTAGGACAGTTTAAGCGTTTAAATTTTTGACATTTTTGCTGTTTCCATGGTAACGGCGGCCATTTTGAAAATTCCAAAGTCAAATGTCAAATCTCCACGTGTCAGTCAATATTTCTGTGAAGTTATATTAATTTTGGAGCATTTTGATTTTTTTTTAACATTTTTGCTGTTTCCATGGTAATGGTGGCCATTTTAAAAATGCCATATCCCGATTGCACAATTTTATATAGTGGTCTACATTATGGTATAGTTCCATCAATATTGTTCAAGCCAATTCTGAGAAATAGCATGGACAAAAAAGTGTGGAAGAATAAATATAATAATAACTAGATTTGCCATTGCAAGTAATAGCGGACGGCTCCCATCCCACATTGCCACTAAACTGCAGCCATTGTGAAAAAGCCAAAATCAAATATCATTTCCTGACATGCCAGGTAACATTCCTGAAATTTTTTAGAAAATTTGGAGTATTTTGAAATTTTTGAAATTTTGGCTGTTTCCATGGTAACGAGAAATATTTCCAAAATTCCAAAGACAGATGAGGCATTGACATATGACATGGTACATATCCATAAAATTTCATTAGGTTTCACTGAAAATTTTAAAAGAAAATACAGCTTTTATGTGATTTCCCATAGGGTCAATGTTAAACGTTTCTCTTGTTTCCATGTCAATGGCAGCCATTTTGGAATTTCTAAGTACTATTGGTACCTCGGGACACCACCACCAACATTTGCACAAAGTTTCATTAGATTGGCTCTTATAACGAAAGAGTTTGAATTTTGTATTTTTTTACATTTTTTTAGTTTCCATGGTAGCCGTGGCCATCTTCCACATTCGAAAGTCAGGTGCACAACTTCACATGCTGGTCAACATTATAGCATAGTTCCATCAAGATTGGTCCATCCGATTTCGAGAACTGCCGTGGACAAAAAGTGTGGAAGAATAAAAAAAAGAAAAATAATAAGAAAAAAAAAGAAACGAACAAATATAATATGTCACCCCAACTCCGTTGAGGTTTGCATAATAATAAGAAAAAATGAAACGAACAATAACAATATGTCACCCCAACTCCATTGAGGATGCCATAACTAGATTTGCGATTGCAAGCAATAGCGGATGGCACCCTTCCCACATCGCCACTAAACTGCAGCCATTTTGAAAATATAAAACAGTATTTACACATAAATACATCACAACATATTTGTTTGTAAATTTTCTGAAAGTTTTGAGCATTTTTCAATTTTTCACATTTTGCAGTTTCCATGGCAACGGCGGCCATTTTGGAAATTCCAAAGTCCAAAGTCTTATCTGTACTTGCCATTCACTATTTATAATGAGTTTCATTAAGTTTGGAGCATTTTTGACATTTTTGCTGTTTCCATAGTAATGGTGTCCATTTCGAAAATTCCAACAACAGTTTTAAATTTATACATGTTATATATACATGAAACTTGTTTCAATTTGATCTTATATTCCTTAAGAAAATGCCGCTTTGATGTTTTTTCCCATAGGGTCAATGATAAACATTTCTCCAGTTTCCATGGCAATGGCAGCCATTTTGAAGAAGCAAAGAACATTTGGTACCTCAGGGCACCACTGCCAACATTGGTATAAAGTTTCATTAAGTTGGCTCTTATAACAAAAGATTTAGAATTTAGATTTTTTTCACATTTCTGCAGTTTCCATGGTAACGGCGGCCATTTTGTTCCATTCAAATATCTCTTGCACAACTTCACATGGCGGTTCATATTATGGTATAGTTCCATCAACATTGTTCTGACTAATTCCGAGAAATAGCGTGGACAAAATGTCTGGAAAAATAAAAATAAGACAAAAAAGAACGGAACAATAACAGTATGTCACCCCAACTCCGTTGAGGATGCCATAGAAAAAGAAACGAACAATAACAATATGTCACCCCAACTCCGTTGAAGGTGCCATAATAAGAATAAAAAGAAACGTAAAATAAAAATTTGTCACCCCAACTTCGTTGAGGGTGCCATCACTCGATTTTTAATTGCTAGCAATAACGGATGGCACCCTTCCACCATTGCCAGGCGAGCGGCTGCCATTTAGAAAATTCGAAAGTCAAAGAGTGAATCTACACATGCAAATTATCAGTTTTGTAAAGTTTCATTAAGTTTTGAGCATTTTGAAATTTTGGACATTTTTGCTGTTTCCTTGGTCACAGCGGCAATTTTGGAAATTGCAACTCTGCCCATGCCAGTTACTATTTCTGTAAAGTTTCATCCAGTTTGCAGCATTTTCATTTTTTCGGAAATTTTGGACATGTTGGCTGTTTCCATGGTTACAATGGATAATTCCAAAATTCTAAAAGCAGACATCTCATTGCCTCATATCATGTTATATATCAATACAGTTTCATTGACTTTGGTTAAATACTCTTTAAGAAAATGCTGTTTTTATGCATTTTCACATACGGTCAATCTAAAACTTGCCCCCGGTTTCCATGACAACTATCCAAATATTGTCTTGACATCTTAGCAAACTGGGTAACATTTTCATAAAGTTTCATCCAGTTGGTTCTTATAATGAAAGAGTTAGAATTTTTGATATTTTAGCTGTTTCCATGGCAACGGCAGCCATTTTGAAAATTCCAAAGTCAAACTTCAAATCAACACATACCAGTTACCATTCCTCTGGAGTTTCTTCCAGTTTGGAACACTTTGATTTTTTTCGCATTTTTGTTATTTTCATGGAAACGGTGGCCATCTTATATCATTCCATACCAAGATGCACAACTTCAGATGGGGGTCCTCATCATAGTAAAGTTCCATCAACATTGGTCCATTAAATTCCGAGAAACACGATGGACAAAATGTGTGGAAGAAGAATAAGAACTAGATTTGCCATTGCAATCAATAGCGGATGTCACCCTTCCTCCCATTGCCACTAAGTGGCAACCATTTCAAAAATTTTAAACCGGGATGCTTATAAATGCATGGCTGTACATGGTTCTGTAAATTTTTAGAACACTTAGATCATTTTTGATCATTTAAATTTTTTTGACATTTTGCAGTTTCCATGGCAACGGTGGCCATTTTGGAAATTCCAAAGTCAAAAGTCTCATCTAGACTTGCTATTTAAGAATCATATTAAGTTTCATTAAGTTTGGAGCATTTTATAATTTTTGGACATTTTTGAAATTTTTGCTGGTTTCCATGGTAACAGAGACCATTCCCAAAATTTAATGACAGGTGCTACATTGGTACATGGGAGAGAACATACCATTAAAATATCAATGGATTTGACATACCATTTTAAGAAAGTAAATGCCACTTTTAGGTTTTTGGATAATTTTGACCTGTTTTGCCTTGTTTCCATGGTAACGGCAGACATTTTTGAAATTCCAACGTCAAATTCCACATCTTATAAAGTTGCTCATCATTACTGTGAAGTGTCATTACATTTTGAGCATTTTGATATTTTTGAAATTTTCGATGTAGTTTCCATGGCAACATAGTAGTTCCAGTGATTGCCAAACTCATCCAAAACCAGTATATAGTGGGCACCTACAATGTATTAAAATTTCATGATTCTAAGTTTATGCATATCTAAATAATCCACCAAATTCTAAAATTTTATTTTTTCAACTTTCATTGGTTTTCATGGTGAAGGCATCCATTTTTTAGTGCAAAAGTTGCAATGCAACTCGTAAGTCAGGGTTCCTTGTTATAGTGAACAACCTTTAAGATTGGTGCATTAGGCTCTGAGAAAACTGCAAGACAAAATTAGGTGGAAGAATAATAATAATATTAAAAAAAAAACGGAGGGAAAGCAATATGTCATCCGACATTGTCGATCGGGTGACATAAAAATAAGGAAAAAAAGAAACGTAGAATAACAATATGTCACCACAACTCCGTTGAGGGTGCCATAATAATAATAAAGAAACGGAGGAAAAGCAATATGTCACCCGACATTGTCGTACGGGTGACATAAAAGGGAAAAAGAAACCGAGGAAAAGCAATATGTCACCCGACATTGTCGATCGGGTGACATAACTAGATTTGTAATTGCTAGCAATAACGGATGGCACCCTTCCTCTATTGCCAGGGTAACGGCGGCCATTTTGAAAATTCCAAAGTCGTAAAGCGCAAGTACACATACCAATTAACATTTTTGTGAAGTTTCTTGAAGTTTGGAGCATTTTAATTGTTTTTGAAAATTTTGATGTTTCCATGGTTACGGTGACCATTTCCAATATTCCAAAGACAGATGCCATATTGGTACATGCACTGTCACATAAATACAAAGTTTCATTGGGATTGATGTTATATTCTTCAAGAAAAAGCAGCTTTTATGTATTTTCCCATAGGGTCAATGTTAAACTTTCGCCCTGTTTCCATGACAATGGCGGCCATTTTGGAATTTCTAAATACTGTCTGCACATCCAGGCATGCTAAGTAACATTTCCATAAAGTTTCATCCAGTTAAGTCTTATAATAAAAGATTTAGAATTTGCAAATTTTTTCACATTTTAGCAGTTTCAATGGCAACGGCAGCCATCTTGTTGATGCCATACCCCGATTGCAAATCTACACATGCTGGTTAACATTATGGATAGTTTCAAAACAATTGGTTCATTTAATTCCAAGATATAAGCTGAACAAAAAAGTGGAAGAAAAAAAATAATATAATGATAAGAAAAAAAGAAACGTAGAATAACAATTTGTCACCCCAACTCCGTTAAGTGTGCCATAATAAAAAAAAAAGAAACGGAGGAAAAGCAATATGTTACCCGACATTGTCGATCGGGTGACATAATAATAGGGGAAAAAAAACAGAGGAAAAGCAATATGTCACCCGACATTGTCGATCGGGTGACATAATTAAAAACTAATTGTTCAAAGTTCTTTCCACATCAATTTTCTAAATAATTGATACGAAGCGACTTCTGGTTTACTCAAAGCTACTGTTGGCGTCCAATCATAGGTTTCTTCATACTGATTCAATAGAAATATGATTCCAAAAATATATGGTTTATATATACTTTTGCATGAAAAAAGGGAGATAATTGGCTACTTCCGTTTTAGAAAATATAACATCCGGTCTCATTCGATAGCTTTATTCACACTGATTTCAAAAATATATAGTTTGTATATACTTATGCCTGTAATAAGGGAGATAATATGCTACTTTCGGTTAATAGAACGTCATTTCCGGTCTCAAATGATAGGTTAATGTATGACCATTCGAAAAATATATGCTTTCTATGTATTTTTACATTAAATAGGTGCAAAAATGACTACTTCCGGTTCGTTACATGTCACTACCGGTTGATATTTTTCTAGGTCACATGTCACTTAGCATTTATAAAGGACCTTATTGCTTTATCATGTACCAATCTGAAGTAATAATCAATTTACCTTTAATAAAAAGATTTCAGGGGCAATAACTCCTATAAGATGTCACTGGATTGTTTCAGACCAAATATATCATATCTTCGTCACATTAAAACAAACATTTTGCACCAGTTCTCTTATATATAACGTTAAAAATATCAGAGAAAATGCAAAAACAAGTAAAAGACAAAATTGAGAACATGACCTGGACCTTTGAACTTGACCTCATTTTCTTGATTAGGCCCCTAGGACCTCAAATAAAAAGACTATGGGTTTTTACGGCTTACGGTTTATGAGTTACAAAAACACAACGACAAATTAATTTCATAAAGGTAGATAACTCCTACAAAATGTCATCGAATCGCTTCGATTAAAATTAGGCAAAAATTCCTGAGAATGTAACGAACAATTTAGAAAAAGAATTTTGTCAATATCTTTATTTGTTACGAAGGAGATGCAATCACATGATAAACAGTGAATAGGGAGATAACTCTTACAAAGAAAATTGTTTGGCTTAGCTAGGTGAAATTTAAAAGCGCATAAACTAGACGATACAATATGAGAAATATCTAAGCGACATATTGCGAAACAAAAATTTATCGCAAGAACAAAATTTGGCTGAAGAAAAAAGAAATTAAAAAAAATAATAATCAGAACAAATACAATAGGTCTTTCCACAGAAAAGTGGAAAGACCTAATAATAAAAAGAAAGAATGGAACAATAACAATATGTCACCCCGACTTCCGTCCGGGTGACACAATAAAAGGTATAAATAAAAAATGAATGGAATAATAACAATGTCTCACCCGACCTCCGTCAGGGTATATTAATGAAATAATAAAAAGAAACGTAGAATAACAATATGCCACCCCAACTCCGTTGAGGGTACCATACCTAGAATTACCATTGCAAGCAATAGCGGATGTCATCCTGGTCCGCCCATTGCCATAAACAGCAGGCATTTAGACGTTTTCAAACAGTGATTGCAGATATATACATAACAACATATCTAACTGTTAGTTTTGAAAGCGTTTGGAGCGTTCTTCAATTTTAATCAATAGTGCTGTTTCCATGGCAACGGTGGCCATTTTGAAAATTCGAAATCCAAATACCACATATATGTATGGTGGTTAACATTTCTGTAAATTTGCATTAAGTTTTGAGCATTTTGACATTTTTTGCATTGTTTCCATGGTAACGGCAGCCATTTTGGAAATTCCAAAGTTGAATGCCACATCTACATATGCCAGTAAACATGTCTGTATAGTTTAAGAAAGTTAAGAAAACTCAAAAATCGTATTTTACCCAAAAATTCAAAAACAGTGATAGAACTTTAAACTTTTAAACTTAAACATGGTCTGCTTAAAATTTTGAATGAATTTGCAGATATTTGAATACTTAATTATCATCTTCGAAATTAAGTGCCGACTTTTGTCATCATTTTCCGCAAAAAAAAATGACTCTGTGTTCAATAACTCGGTATTTTGTAACTTTCTAATTTGGTCATATTCTTTTAATCATATGCATTTGCTTTGTAAAAAATGTTTTTCATTGGATAATTTAGAAGATTTTCCTATTTATTATATTTTATGATAAATTTTAGTTCAAACTTGTGTATCGTTTCTTTTGTTGACTAGTATATAAAGAGGACAAGTACGTTGTATAAAAAAAATGATGATTAAATGTTAAGGAATACTCAAAATATTCATCAACAACTATAATTTCATTTTTTTACTCTTTTCTGTTTCCATGGTAACAGCGGTCATCTTGGAAGTGCCAAATATCGACTGCACTTCATATGATGTTTATCATTATTGTATAGTTCCATTACAGTTGGTCCATGAAATTCAGAGAAAATAGTCTAGACAAAAAGTGTGGAATAATAATAAAAAGAATAATTAAAAAAAAGAATCGAACAATAACAATATGTCACCCGACTTTCGTTAGGGTGACATAACTAAATTTGCCATTGCAAGAAATAGCGGATGTCACCCTTCTCCCATTACCTCTAAGCAGCAGCCATTTCGAAAGTTTTAAACAGTGAATGCACATATATGCCTGGCTATACATCCTTCTGTAAATTTTCAGAGCATTTAGAGCTTTTTGGATCATTTTGAAATTTTTGACATTTTTGCAAAGGTGACCATTTTGGAAATTCCAAAGTCAAAACTCTCATCTGTACTTGCCAGTTAACAATCATATAAAGTTTCATTAAGTTTGGAGCATTTTGAAATTTTCGACATTTTTGCTGGTTTCCATGGTAACAGACACCATTCCCAATATTTCAATTACAGATGCCACATTGGTACATCGGAGGGAACATGCCATTAAAGTTTCAATGCATTTGACCTACCATTTGAAGAGAAGAAATGCTACTTTAAGGTTTTTGGAGAATTTTGACCTTTTTTGCATTGTTTCCATGGTGACGGCAATTTGGAAATTCCAAAGCCAAATGACACATCTTCATATGCCAGTCAACATAACAGTGAATTTTCATCGAGTTTGGAGCATCTTGAAATTTATGAAATTTTTGCTGTAGTTTCCATGGCAAAATAATAGTTACAATGATTGTCAAAATCAGTCAAAACCTGTTTATAGTGGACAACTACATTGTTACATGGAAGATTGGTTATAAAGCTAACTGTGTAACACTCTTAAAATAAAAAAAAAGTATTAAAATTTAATGATTTAAAGTTTAAGCAATTTGAAATTATTCACCAAACTCAAAAAGTTTATTTTTTCACCTTTTTTCGGTTTCCATGGTTATGGCAGCCATCTTTTTGTTCCAAAGTTGTACTGCAACTCTAAATTCAAGGTTCCTTGTTATAGTGAACTATCATTTAGATTTGCACATCTAGGCATACTGGGTAACATTTCCATAAAGTTTCATCTAGTTGGATCTTATATTGACTGTCTTATATTGACTGTCCCTTTGGTATCTTTCGTCCCTCTTTTATAATATAAGATTAAGAATTTTTAACATTTTTACTGTTTCCAGGATAACAGCAGCCATTTTGAAAATTCCAAGTTAAACTGGAACCCTGCCCATGTCAGTTACCATTTACGTTTTGGCGACTTAACTAGTAATGTATCTTATTAGATGCCAACAATGTTTCTAGACATTCTATGGCACAACCTTTACCTACAAGAGATTTTGAGTGGGTGAACAAAGCGGAAATTAAACAAATTATAAACTTTGCATATTATTATGATTATGAATATCGGATTAGATGTGATATTGAATATCCAAAATGATTTACATAAGGACTAATCACTAGATCAATAAATTGTTGAGATTAATAAGGTGCACAAAATAATATCAATATCAAATAACCGCACAAAAGATGAGGTCCGTTCAGGAAATCTTGAATAATATTTATCACTAGGAATGAAATTTAATAATGTTCATATAATTATTAGATTTGCTCAATCCCCATTGCTTATTAAATATATAGATTTAAATACTATTCTTAGTTCTAAAGCCTTCTCAAAATCAATAACTTTGCTTTCTTGGAAAAACTATGGAAACTAATTGTAAGAGATATGGTGTTTTAACAAATTTAAAAATTAGTAACCAGTAAAAAAAAAGGGAACAGGAAAGTTTTATCGACAGACATTTTGGAAGCTGTTCATATGATAAAGTCCTCCGGCTTCCACGTTATGTGAAACTACCTATTCTAGGGGTGGCGTGAATCAGATATGGAAAGTAAAAACTTCCAAAGATCTGTTTCTTTCATCTTGAAATAGTATTAAAAATTTGACTTTTCTATCCTCTACACAAGTATACCCCATTCCTATCTAAAAGGCACATTGAAAGAATGTGTCCTGCTATTTTTCATAAAAAGAATGGCTAAGTATCTTGTCTTAGGGAGTTATAAATCGTACTTGGTAAAAAAAAACATCGCTCTGATTTTAACAAAATATTCTCTGAAATTGACATTACCAAGATGCTTGATTTCTTGAATGACAACATATTTGTTACGTTTTGAGGACGTGTTTTTAAACAAACAATTGGCATTCCTATGGGAAACAACTCTGCTCCTCTTGTCGACTTTTTCCTTTAGTCATACGAGGCTGACTTCATACAGGATACAGTAGCTTCTAAGAAATAATGAATATAAGCTATTATTATCCTTTAACTTCACCTTCCGCTATATAGATGATGTCCTTTCGCTAAATTATTCAAAGTTTAGTGACTATGTTGATCGAATTTACCCATTGCACTTGAAATAAAGGATACAACAGATACATTTAAGTCTGCCTCATATCTAGAAACTGACAATGATGGGCGGTTGAGAACAAAACTTTACGACAAAAGAGATGATTTCAGATTCCCAATTATGAACTTTCCATTTCTATTTAGCAACATACCAGCAGCGCCTGCATATGGAGTTTATATCTCCCAGTTGATACGATATTCCAGGGCTTGCGTTTCCTTTCATGATCTCCTTGATAGAAGGTTACTACTCACAAGGAAGCTGATAAACCAAGATTTATAAGTGGCGAAGTTGAAATTAACCCTTCAAAAATTTTACAGACGCTATCACAAGTTGGTGGGGTTCGTGTTCTCATGCAGATGTCATAGATTTTAACGAACGTAATCAATGCATCACTGGTAAATTATTAAGTCAGGGATTTCGTTATTATAAATTACTTAAAACTTTTACTAAATCCTTTCATAGATACAAAGATTTGCTTAGTAGATTTGGCTGTACCTGTAGAAAACTGATTAAAAATGGTATTTCACATCCTAAATTTTATGGTAATATTATACTTAAAGCGCTAAAATCATTATGTGATCCGTGTAAACTCATCGAACATTTAAACAAACTTATTAGTAAGGGTTATCGTACCAATGTTGTAATTAGATCTCTGAATATAGTTTACATTGGCACTAATATCGATTTTGTCATTAGCAAATTAACCCATAACTAAACTTTGGAGTAGGGGCAATAAGGCCCTTATTTGGCCCAAATATTATTGCAAATTCAAAAATTATCAAACATATTCTCAAATTTGTCATAACTAGACTAAGGTACAAGGTATTCAGAAAATAAAAACGAATTTCGCGTTTAACGAGTTACCAAGGCAACAAACCATGACGAAATTAGTATATTTTGTAAATATCTTCATTTTACTTGTTTTTCATCAGATTTTAAGTATATTTTAGATTGGCAAAGTATGTGCGCACACAAGAAACAACTTTATATTTGGTGAACTTATGTCAATAGTCATAATAAAGCTTCTCTTAAATTATTTTGTTGTTTGTTGGTTGCGCACGATGTTTCCACAATGGAAATAACGATGGAAAACTGTATAAATTCTGTATTTTTCATCGTTTTCATGAAAACGGTACATATTATGACGTAATTGTGACGTCATCAGATAAAAAATCTGATGTTTTTCATTTATATTTCCTGACTCTATACATATTCAAACAGTATGTGCAAATTTGAAATAGTTGTCAAATATTTTATTTTCTTGGGCCAAAACCGGGCCTTAATGCCCCTACTCCAAAGTTTAGTTATGTGTTAATTTCCTACTTTCTTTTCAAACGGGATGTATAGAGACACACACACGTTCATTTTTATCTATAAAGAAGTCACTCCTAACTATCCTACTACCTGATGATACATTTATTTTTGGCATTGCACAAGTCAAGTCTTCTTTGACTGTTCATGACGTTAAAATACTAAATCCCTGGGATGTAATTTTGTTGATTTTAGTCTCTGATGCATGATTTTTTATTATTAATTTTGTTTGGCTTTTAACTAGCTGTTAGTAACTGCGAGTACTCTCAAATCGTACTTTCTTTTTAATTTGACCTGTTGATACTATTTGTAATGCTTTTTTGTTATTTAATGTTAACATGGATCTTGTCTATATACCAGCTTTGATTATTTGGTATTACTACAAATGTTCACTTCTTCGTCCTATGAACATCAAAATTATTTCATTTTTCCTTAGATGCTGTTCTTGGACCTGTTCAGGAAGGTTTATCTAGCACTAATTGTATAGTTTTATTGTTGATATTCACCCCATATGTACCAAGTGTTAGATTAGTTTTATTGATATTAAAGAAATTTCTTGGTATTCCTAAACGGAAGGTTTTATACACATAGAAGAAGAAGTATACTTAACAACAAAATTATTTTCATTTACCTGTGTATAATATGACGCAGGTGTCTTCAAAAGTGATGATTTTCTAAAAATTGTTTGACATTTCACTGTGAAATCATTCTTTAACTTTGTTTAAACCTGTTTATTTACTTTTGACTTTAATATTTTATCCCTTGTAATTAACTGTATTTGTATTCAGGTGTCACAGGTCAAATTCATTCGTTCATTGTGTGTTAATTTACGTTTTTTGATTGAGTTAAGCCTTCCAATTGATATTTTATAGTGTGTTTTTCTATGATGTGATGTTATACTATTGTTTCAGAAAAGGGAGAAGGTTTGGTACCATTAAAACGTTTAATCCCGCTGCAAATGTTTGCGCCTGTCCTAAGTCCCGAATCTGATTACAGTAGTTGTCGTCTGTTTATGTAGTTCATACGTGTTTCTCGTTTCTCGTTTTTATATAGATTAAACCGTTGGTTTTTCCGTTTGAATGGTTTTGCACTAGTAATTTTTTGGGGCCCTTTATAGCTTGCTGTTCGGTGTGAGCCAATGCTCCGTGTTGAAGGCCGTACCTTGACCTATAATGGTTTACTTTTATAAATTGTAACTTGGATGGAGAGTTGTCTCATTGGGACTCATACCACATCTTCCTATATCTATTTAGTTTTATATGTTGTGTTTTGTATACTGTTGTTTGTCATTTGGTCCTTTTCTTTTTTTGGAATGATGTTGTCAGTTTATTTTCGATTAATGAGTTTGAATGTCCCTTTGTTATCTTTTGCCTCTCTCTTTTTAACAGATTCATTCAAATCGAAAAAGAAACTTTGTTTGAAAATATTTTGTCACTTACCGTATTTAATGAATGATCGATATTTCAATCAAATGATCGATATTTCAATCAAATTATCGATATTTCAATCGAATGATCTATATTTCAATCCTACTTAAACTGGGTCTGTGAGAGTATGGTAGTAAGTATGGTAGAAGATAAAACCTTACTTTAGACATGAAATTTCAGAAGTTGATGTTTACATTCAACAGCAATGCGACTTGAGTGTAGGTAGTGCTTCAATCTAAGAAGTGACAAAAGAGTTATGATTTCAACACAAATTGAATGCAACGATTATATTTTATATCAGAATTGTAAAAAAACAATATCATTCGTTGTCCGATTTTGGTGAGAGTCTGTTTTTAATATCCTGAAAAACATAAAAGTAAACTATAGCATAACATTGGCTTCACGATGTTATCAGTTTTTTGTTGTTATTTGAGCAGTCGTGACAAATTTTCAATTCAATAATTTTATAATTAGATTTTTTTTATATAAAGAAACCTTATTGTTTGTCGTATTGCCATTCCAAAAAAAAACAACTTTGGTATGATTAATTACTATGGTTAATAATCATTACTATTATTCAATTTTGTTTTATTTCGACTAATTATTCTGATGATCGTTTATGGTAGACTTTCAGGATCACTGGAATAGTTTAGCTATCTAGATTCCATTCTTTTTGAAAAAACACAATTTATGGAATTCTAGGGAAAACAGTTTTTGTGTATGCATTCTAAGTCAATTTTGTTTGGAACTGATGACAACATATTGTTGATTGGCAATTTTCTGCTAAATTAGGCATGGTGTCCATGTTGATTTATAGTATACAGCAGTGTAGGAAGATGTTAATGAATACCTTGTCAACATATCTGCTGTATTCAAACAGAAAATGAAAGCAAGCCAGTCAATGAGCAATTAAAACAATGATCTAAAATTGATTTTAAGCTGACATTATCTTACCTTTGCCCTTTCCATATCCATAACCACCTCCTCCACTACTTCCTCCTCCATAACCACCATAACCTCCATAACCACCATAACCTCCATAACCACCACTTCCATAACCTCCATAACCACCATAACCACCACTTCCATAACCTCCATAACCACCATAACCACCATATCCTCCATAACCACCACCGTATCCTCCGCCTCCATAACCACCATATCCTCCTCCATATCCTCCAACTCTTACAACAAATATTTTTCTTCCTCCTCCATAACCACCATATCCTCCATAACCACCTCCGTATCCTCCAGAACCACCTCCGTATCCTCCATAACCACCATATCCTCCATAACCACCTCCGTATCCTCCATAACCACCTCCGTATCCTGAACCACCACTGTATCCTATACCACCACCATATCCTCCATATCCACCATATCCACCTCCGTATCCTCCACTATATCCTTTCCAAGAGGCGCTTACAGCGCTACAGATGGCGAACAGTAGGCAAATTGCGATCTTCATTCTGCCGAAGACAAAATCTTTATCAATCATATTTTCGGTTTAACTATATAGACAATTGACTATAGTTTGACCAAGCGTGTGCCATTTGGTTTAAGATTGTGTAAGGGTTCTGTATACACCAATGAATATAGTTGGATCGTGTGTGTGCCATTCGGTTTAAAATGGTGTAAGGGTTCACTATTGACTATAGTTTGATCGTGCGTGTGCCATTTGGTTAATAAACAGCTGCGCCATGAGCGCATGATACGCCTGTCGTCTTGTGTGTGAATTTTTATGCAATAATCATAGATAGTTTCTGACATACGGCGCGACATCCAAAAATCCCCCTTTTTTTACAAAAAACTCAATATCTCTAAAATTAAATTTTGAATCAAAACCAAAAAGTATACAAATCTTTAGATTAATATAACTAAGAAGTGTGTAAAATTTAAAGCAATAATGATAAATCGTTTTTGAGATACGGCGCGACATGTGAAACCCTCCCCTTTAAAAAATAAAAAATCAATATCTCTAAAATAAAATTTTGAATCATAACCAAAAAGTATACAGATCTTTAGATTAATATAACTAAGAAGTGTGTAAAATTTTTATCAATAATCATAAATCGTTTTTGAGATACGGCGCGACATGTGAAAAACCCCTCCCCCTTGTTATACAAAATACTCAATAACTCAAAAATCAAATTTTCAATCATTACCAAAAAGTATACAGATCTTAACATTGATATAACTAAAAAGTGTGTAAAGTTTTAAGCAATAATCATAAATTGTTTTTGAGATACGGCGCGACATGTGAAAAAAAACACACACCTATTTTAGTTACTAAGTCCTGTAACTCAAAAAGTTTTAATCTTATTTTCACTAAAAAGTATACAGATCGTTTGACTATCATAAGAAACAACTATGTTAATTTTCATGAAATTTGGATAAGTCGTTCTCAAGTTACGGTGCGACATTTTTACGCCGGACAGACAGACGGACAGACGAGATAGACGGACAGACGGACAGACGGACAGACGGAGAGACGCCATTTGCATACCATAATACGTCCCTTCAAAATGTTGACAGGCGTATAAAAATGGTGTAAAGGTTCTGTATACACTATTGACTTAAGTTTGATCATGTGTGTGCCATTTGGTAAAATGCGGTGTAAGGATTCGGTATACACTGTTAACTATAGATTCATCTTGCCTGTACCATTCGGTTATAAATTATATAAGTGTTCTGTATACGCTATTTACATTTGTTGGATCATGCGTTTTCCAATTAGCAGCTATGTTCACCAAAATATTCTTACGAGTAAAATTTGATAGCGAATAAGATTAAAATAATCAATACCTAAATGGGATCGTAGAATGTTTTTTGCGTAGTCAAAAAAAGGCCACAAACGTTTGTAAATTTAATATGTATATTAATTCCTTTTGCATGTAAAACATACCGTCTTCTTTCTCTGGTTGTGAGTTGAAGTTTATTACTAAGACAATAGATATGCGCCGTTTTATATTATTTCACAAAATAAATATCTGTTTCATCTGTTTCTGATTTATTACAGAATATTTAATTTTCTCAATTTGAATGGAATTACTCCAATGGCGGTTAGTTTCTTAATATTATTGGGATATATGGAAGCAGCTTCGTTATATCTAGATAAAATAATATCAAAACACTAAGGTGTTTTTTCTTAATAAGGCAAACATAGCTTATTTAAATCACAGTTAATAAATTATATTGAATATAAATGAATTAACAAAAATAACAAATGTACAGGTAATTTGAATCTATCGGATATCTTCCTAATTCTGAAAAACAATTTGGAGTAGACTGTTTCAATTGTAGCAGACATTAACAAAACAGCACATGTACGAATAATAATATATCCTACGGTTGATAGCACTTCTGCACCATACAGAGATATAAATATATATGTAAAGACTTCTAGCTGGTGTTTTTTTTTTCTTATTGTTGGGTTGTTGTCTTATTAATATTTACATCGGATCTCTTTTTATTCATATTTATCACATGAATCAAGCTTGCATTTAGCAGAAACAAATCTTTTTCTTTTTCTACACTTTATACATTGTATATATTCATGTTCTTTCAAACATTTTCAAGTGTTAAAAAAGGACCTGGTTCACTTCTCACAAATAATATACAATAGTGTTACTTCAAAGTTTTGGTCCTCTTAATCTAACTTTTATTCTAGCAAATTTTGAATGTTAGAAACTGTTCTACTTGAAACTATTTATACGTTGTTTTAATCTTGATAATTTTTAATTGCCACTTTACGAGTTCTCCTAAAAGTAATCAAAACATATCGCAATTGTGATATTTTCTTCTTTAGAATCTTATAACCGTGTCATCTGCATATTTAAGTTTAAAATCAAATCAACATCATTGTGAGTTCCTTTTCCAAATCGAAAGAAAAAGACTTCGACCCAGCAATATTTGTTTGTGTTCCAAAAGTACTTAAAGTAATTCAAAAGACTCTTTAATGGTTAAACATACCATTTTGTCCTTCGATTGGAACATAGTCTTTAATACATGAAATAATGAAGTTAATAGTCCTTTGTTTTATTAGAATCTTCTATCTAGTTTGTGTTAAAAAGAGGATCTTTTCATTTTTAAAGTAGAATAGGTGTTAAAACAAAAGCCAAAAAAAAAGACATTTGAGATGAAATATGAGAAGATAGCGCTTACAAAATTCTTTTCTGTAATACAAAATATAAAGTTTACTGAACATTCCTTTATAAAATTTAATTATCTGAGTTATCGTCTCTTCTAAGACCATATTACAAATATTGAATCAATCAAAAAGTATTCTGTATTCTAAAAAAATTGCTTCTTACACTAAAAATGAAGGCCAAATGCTTTTTTTTTGGTATTTTACGATGCCATTAGGCAGAGGGCCATCCATAATACCTTAAACATCACTGACGACTGACTTCTTTTGAATATTTTAGTAATAAGGACTCGTAAAAGAGTAGTTATTTGCTAATTTATTATGAATAAAAACAACTGATATATTTTACCATATTGTTTCATTGAAAAATACTCAGCAGCTGCATTCATGTTATTATAAAAACGGCCCTAAACCACACAGAGAAGAGCTTCTGTTAATTGTAGCTTTTATCAAATCAACTTCAATTTCCAGGTTTTAATGTGTTTAACAACAAATATGTTCTTTTTTAATGCGCGTGTTTTGAAGCAAATGAAGCTTGTTGTTTATCAATTGTACGTTATGATTTTGTAATTTGAACAAAGAATAGTTTTAAAGTTCTTTAGAATTCACTACTGGACGAAAAAACAACTGTCCATACCAGTAACAGTTGTTGTACGACTGTCTTAGTCTGTGGAAGACTGAAGATGACTGTCAAAGAAACTGATACAGTTGATTAATGTCTGTCCCAACACTTTTATGGGTTGTGAAAATCAAAAAATGTTATCAACAGTCATTTAAGGACTGTTGCAGTGGTTTACGGGGTTGTCACAGTCAAATACTATGTATTACAGTCTTTCCAAAAGTTGTGGCAGTTGTATAATGTTTGTCCCAACCTTTTAATAGTTGGGACAGTTGAAATTTGTTTGTGTCAACTTTTCAGACGTTGATGCAGTCAAAAAATGTTTGTTACAACGTTTTTAGAGTTGGGACAGTTGTAAAATGTTTGTTACAACTTTTAAAAGGTTGTTACAGTCATAAAATGTTTATTACAAATTTTAAAAGGTTGCTACAGTCGTTAAATGTTTAAAACAAACATTTCATAGGTTGCTACAGTCGTTAAATGTTTAAAACAAACATTTCATAGGTTGTTGCAGTCGACAAACATTTTAGCGTCACGGTAGCAACTCAGTGTAAGAAAAAAATTACGTTTCACCCGGCTCTCAAGATTTGATATAGTTGTGAAATAGCCCATAATTTATACTATTATCATCTATTGTGCGGTTGTTGACTTGTTTTTTTTTTTTTTTTATTTATTTATTTTGCGATCGTTGTTTGTCTTTTGTCGTTTTCCGTTTATTGCCATAGCATTGTCCGTTCATTTTTGACATGTGCGTTTGACTTTCCTTTAGGTATCTTTACTTTTTATTTTATCTATTCAGATTCGTTCATAACTGGTTTTACATACCAGAAGCCTTCGTTTAAAAATGGAGTTTTAATATTATTGCAGAAGATGCTAATGAATTCATTCAAATTTATATTTGAAAAAGTTTTGATAAATTCTGAGAAATAGAAAATCGGTACCGTCGGTGTACCTGAAGTAAATTTAAAGAATATTACTAAGTGACCAATATTGTACAGCATAATAAAACAGTTTTAATTTGAATTACTGTCCATGAGGGATATTTCCGATGATGATTAAAATAATTAATTAAATCTGTCAAGTTTCATTAAAAACGGAAAACAATTCTTCACCGTGAACGATTTACCCTCTTTATTTTCTTGTCGGCAAACTGGACCTGCAGGTCGGCAAACTATATTTTACACAGGAAACTACAGATGTTAGACCACATGTACAATATAAGCTGAGCTGGAAATTACAATCGGTGAGTAGAAATGAACAATATTTTAAAGCATGTCTATCGAATAATCATGGATCCAAGATTTTGAAGGGAAAATGTGCCCATTTGTTCTTCCTAGACAGGCTATGAATGAGGGTCGTAATGGGGGTACCTTCATGACGAATAACGATAAAAAAATCTTGCCAAATGACGTTAACAGTAATTTTTGGTGCATGACGATAAAATGTACACTTTCTTTTAGACGGTAAAAAAATAGACTGATTTTGACGAATCACGTTAAATTTTTTCCAAAAATAACGGTAACGATAATTATTTGAGACCTCTGACGAATCACGATAAGGATATTTTTACGAATCACGGTAAAATTTTAACCAATTTGAAGCTAACGTTAGCCGAAAATGACCGTTTGACGCCTGACGGTAAAGGGCATTACTACCCTCATGAATCGACGATATGTATCACCACACTCGTGCATAGTTGCATGTTCCAAGGCAAAGTTAGGATTTGGGCTTGGAAAAGTTGTGCATCCTTGAAATTCATGTATGACACCATTCCCCCTCCCCCTTTTATCATGTGTATGTCATTTAATCCCTTATTTACTTTGCATACATCACCCTAAGGGTGACAAGGTCAAGGGAATAAAAAAAGGTTACTCTTGATCTTCATCGTCTTACTGTTAAACTCTAAAATGTGGGGCATTGGTTAACTTTTGTTGTGCGGGATGGCCTTTTACAGGACCTATACATCTAGTCCAAATAATTATGACGTCTTGCAAGTAGGAAGGCGTCACAGAAAAAAATTAAAATAGCCTTGCAAGACGTCATAATTATTTGGACTACTATACGTCATGTACATATTGTATGTTAATGTATTGTTAACTCTCTGGTCTTAAATTTGCATGAAATACTTGTCACTGGACTTTTTATAACCAACAACCAACCAATCTTTACATGTACATATCCATATAATTGTGTTACTAATGCTGGATTACAAGTATTTCCCTGGTTTTGCTTTATCAGCTGATAGTTTTCGTTCTATTAAGAATGCATTGTGACGTCACATTGAATTTCCATTGAAAAAACATGCGTAGTACAAATTAATATGACCATAAAATTTTATGAAAATTATTCATTTTAGTAACTTATTTAGCAAGTATGCATTTTCATTCAATTTTTAAATAATTCCCAAATCATGGACAACAAAACATGAATATATTTGATAATATAAGGCATTGAAAATGAATATGTATTAGATGGTTCAAAATAACATTAATCATCAAAATAAAACAATATTATTAAATTAATGTTCCTGAAACCATGCACAGAGTCATTATGGTCATAACAGTTGCCATTTAAACACAGTTGATTAAACAAAATGTGCTAATTCAATTAGTAATTTTTATCATGTACTTAAGGATTCATATTGAACAAGGGTTGTGGAGGTTGTTGCATCTTTTATCAAAATGAATAATTACAATGAATAAAATATCCATAAATATTTCATCATGTTAATTGCTACATGTACATAGTTTTAAGTTAAAAAGAAATAAAAAACATATTAAAAGAGCAAAGTTAGCATCATAATTATATTCTTTTTAGATTTAACATAGAATATTAAATCACTATACATTTGTAAATACTTTGTACCTAAACTATATATTTTCATGTGAAATTTTTATATAAATTGTGCCCTGTAGCATGGTTAGTCAAAATTCATTTATGCCATAAATGTTATCTAGTAGTAACATTCAAGGGTCTTTTTATTTATTCCACCATTAAAATGATTAAAGGACTTTTCATGAGTCAAATTTGTGTGTTAAATTGTGTTTTGGTTACTTTATTGTTGCCTTACTGTTGGGTTGATGCATCATTGATATATAATTATATCCCACATCTCCTTTCATCATGTGCATTCACATCTGACTGCAGATGTTTTGCCTTTTCTACATAATTATTTTATGTTTAATATTCAATATGTGGGGAAAACATAACAAAAAATCTATCTGTAAGCATATTTTTTTTTATCTAAACATGGTATAAACTTTATTAAAGTATTTTATGAAGCTCAAATTTTTTTTTATAGATATTGTATTATCAAGTAAGTTGTCATAACATTTACTGTGTTAACTGCATAATATGTCTAATAATTTAGTTTAAAAATACCTTTTATTCAAATTCAAAATAAATAATTAAAATATATGCATTTACTGAACATGAATTCACATGATTCATGACCATGCAAATGTGACATTAAAATAGGTAATAATCAGGATGTTAACACTGGATATAGGTAATAATCAGGATGTTAACACTGGATAGGTAATAATCAGGAATTCTTATATACATGCTATAGCTAATATACAGATTAAGACACACAATAGTTTATTGCCTTTGGGAGGAATTTTAAACTCATGGGTATATATTGAAGATGATTTTATAATGATGTTCACAAATTATAATTGTCCTCTTCAAAATTTTGATAATATGAAACAGCAGGATATAATATTATTTTGGATACAAAAAAATGCATATTTTAAAAGTTATCTGAGTATTGATTTATCAAAATAAAATTGGGTAAATAACTAAAATACAATAAAGAAAGTGTTGTCTGAGCTGCAAAGCATTATTTAATACAAGCTGTAATAAGTAAAAAGTATACAGGGTAACACACAAAATTAAACTCAAGGATTTAAAACATTAACAGGTAATAGTATATATATTATCCTGATTAACCGTAGGACAAAGATTCTACATTTACATCACAAAGGTTTATTCATTATATGCACTTGACAAAGGGAAAGTCAATAGCATCTATATAGTAACAGTGCATTTATTTATTTAATTTTTTTTTTTCATTCTTTAAACTTTTCTCTGTAGTATCAATCTTTTTCATATTAACATGAACAAAAGCAATAACCTGTTGTGTTTTAGAGAGGAATAACTATGTCCATGATGTCTGACTTTAAAGAATTGATGAAATAAAGTATGGTGTGAGACTCAATAAAACAGTAACCCATCAATGAAAGTACACAGTCACACATAAAAAATCATTAATGTAGGAAGAAAGACAACACCATATATAGAATTTAGACCCCCTAAAAAGATGTATTCTTCTTGTTTAAAATTGGGACTTAAAAATATAATTGTATAAGTCCTAGAATTTTTTTGTCAATCAAATGAGGATTGCTAGTTTTCATCTAGGTAAATACAGTTATTGTAATTGACTTTCTTCTAAGTACTGTACAATATATATAGTATTATGTCAGTTAAAATTTTACTGTACTTTAGTCTCAATGTATAATTTTTTTTGTAGATTCATATTGGCTTTCAAGATTCCCACTTAAAATATGAAGCCTGCTACATGTGCACTTTGATGCATAGGAAATATAGATGTCACTGAGTCACTCTTATAGCTGCAAATTGTGAAACAGTGGATTAATTCATTATTTTGTGCTAGTTATTTATTGTTTTTGGAAATAATGAATAGCACTTGCAGCATTATTCCATGATGGTGATGATGACTTGTGACTTGTGATGTTAGGATTAAATTGGACAAGAAAAAAATTGTGCATTGTACAAATAGGAAACTTACAAATTGTATTAAAGGAGGACCACAGTACTGGATGACTAAACAACTTGGATAATCATGATAATTATTCATTTGGTATATCAATAATGAATTTGGAATAACAACATGAACAAGATTTCATAGTTTCAGTGCATATTATAGTGCAATCATACATTGTATCTGAATTCCATGAATACCTTGGATAATTATTCATTTGAAATAGCCATTTGGAATAATGAAAATTCATAGTTTCAGTGAATATTAATAATAATAGTGCATCATATCTGAATTCATAGTGGATAATCAATCATTTTAATATAATAACAATTTGGATAATGTGAATTTCTAGTTTCAGTGAAATTTATGAAACAGTGCATGTATACCGCATCTGAAGTGTATGTTGGCATTGCAATTGTTAACTACCACCAGGGTGTGTAAAAAGACCTTAACCACCCATGAGGGTCTCTCGTAGTCCGTCACAATTGTTTAGTGTCAAATGACTGCTTGCTGTACTTTAAGTCTGAATTAGAATTAAATAAAAATCTAAATTAGTGCCCAAGCATATTAAACAAATAAACCATGTACTTCAAAGTATAATTTTATTGTCCCGCTTGCAACAAAAGTTGAAGTATGCAAGAAATAGGTATTACAGTCTGGCAGCGGCTACAGCACAACATATTTGTCTAAAGCTTCACTAGGTACATTTTAGAAGCTTAAAGACCTGGATACTTCTTTACGTTATGAAGTTTCTGTTAGTAACTTGTCCGTTGCACTTTACCTTGTTTTCATGGTTCACTGACTGTTTGAAAAAAAAATATTGCTGTTTGAACAGTCATACAGTGAAATACTCTCTTACATGTATAACATGTATAATGAGTAATTGGATAAATTTATATGGTATATATATATCATGTATATATAGGTATCTTAAAAGGTCTACATGTCTCATTGTCTGTCAGGCAGGGTTAACCTGACCTTGACTTCATTTCATGGATCAGTGATTAAGGTTATTTCAGTTACTTTGTCAAGTTTGTTTCTCAGATACTACAAGCTGTAGGAATGGTAGGTCAACTATATTTGGTGTATGAAATGATTGTAAGGTGAATATATCTGACTGCAAGACTTGCATCAGACTTTGACCTCAATGAAAATGTCATGGTAAATTGGTTCATTGAACAATGTTTAGTTTTTGTGGTTTGGTCTATTTCCCAATGTTTCTCAGATGCTATAAACTACATGTACATGCATGACATGTATAGGATCACTATTTTTGGCGTATTGGATATTTTTGTAAATTGTACAAGTTTGATCATGTTGATTGGGAGGTTTTAAATCTGACCATGACCTCATTTTCATGTTTCATTGGGCAATGTTTAGTTTTCATGGTTTGGATGTTAAGTCTATTTCACAGATACTATAAACCACTAAATTTTGGGTATGGAATGTCAGTTTGTAGGGTGTACATCATCTGTCTGGCATGGTTAATTTGACCATGACTTCATTTTCAAAGGTAATTGATAATGGAAAGTTTATGTGATACTTGTACATATAGTAAAACCTTCATACATGTATTTAATTTTTTACATTCAACATAAATTCAATTTTACATGTAGGTAAAGCAGATATGACATTTCAGCATGTGCACAGTCACTCTTGTTACATCAACATTGATCATGTCAGTCAGGGGTACTACTTGTACAAGTAATCTTTATTTACTTGAAGAAGTAAAAAAAAAATATACTTATATAAGTTAATTATAATATTTGAATAATCTCCCCTTAATTTTCTCAAAAATTCACTTGTATAAGTAAATTTTTTTTACAATCCCACAAAAATTTTCAAGTTTTGAGATGTAAAAACATGCCTTTAATGATTTTTCCCAGGTTAGCTCATAATTTTTTATTTGAGTTCAATGTTTCATCTCATTAATTCAACAAAGAAACTGATTGGGCAAAGATCTTAAGTACTTGGGCAAGGCCTTCAAAAATTGCTCCTTGGGGGCTTGTAAATGAGCAGTGTTCTGAAGATAACAGACAAATGATATTTTCATTGTCCATGAAATTACACTTAAATGATTAGTTAAGACATCTGCAAAGGACAGACTAATTAAAATTCTATTAGAGCAAAGAAGTCCTAAGAATTCAAGAAAAGAAGATAGGATGACTTTTTCACTTATATAAGTAAAAAAATCTGAATGTCTAAGGGACATAACTAAGCCAATTTTTTTTTACCTGTACCAAGTAAATAAAATACACTTGTATAAGTATCCTACAAATTTACTTATATAAGTATATTAATATTACTTCTTCAAGTAAATAAAAATTACTTGTACAAGTAGTACCCCTGACTGCATGTCTCCCATGTTGATTATAGCTGCTTTTTGTTAACAAAAGTCGGACAATTATTAACAATTGTTATAATTTATTTGATAATATTGTAGTCTTGTATAACCATGATAACATGTATAATGTCATGAATGTACAATAACCAGAATAAGGAGATGTGGTATGATTTTCAATGAGACAACCTTCAACCCTAGACCAAGTGATGTAATTGTTAGTAACTGCACATCCTTCAACAATGAGCAAAATCAGTACCACATAATCATGATAATGAGAAACCTATAACAAGCCTAGCCATATTGGATGATGTAACACAAAGTAAACAAGTTTAGATAAGAAACCCAAGTTTGATTTATATACAAAAGCAACAAACAATCAGTTGGCGATAAAATTGGGTTAGTTAATAGATATAAGAAGATGTGGTATGATTGCCAATGAGACAACTTTCCATCCAAGTCAAAAATTTTGAAAAAGTAGACCATTATAGGTCAAAGTACAGTCTTCAACACAGAGCATTGGCTCACACCGAACAGCAAGCTATATAGGGCCTCAAAATTACAGTTAAGCATGTTTAGAATTTGAAAAAATAGTTCCTGGATGATCATTTCTGATGTCTCCCATTTTTATTATGTTTACCTACAGACCCATTGAAACATGAGTGATGACAAATGTATTATGGTTTACCAAAGACTTATAGGTGATCCAATATTAACAGGCTTCTGTCCTTATTCATGTTTTTCTACAAATCCAATCTATCTGCTTTTGAATAAATGCCTTCTAAATATATATCCCAAGATGATTAGCAACATTTTCTATATACACAATAAGCATTTCAAAGGCATACATGTATTATGCACTATTAGTGAGCTGTTTGTTATAATTTAATTATAATATTTATATGTGGAAGCATATTTTGGGGGTTTTAATTTGCTATGATTTTAAAAACTTTTAACAAAAGAAAAAAACCAACCTGAAATGAAAAAAAAATATACAAAAAGTGGTTTTAAGAAAGGGATGAGAATTGGACATTTTTTTTGTGGCTGTACAATTAGAATTAATGTATCGACTATGTTTGTACATTATACATATATATATAGCATGATGTGAAAAGCCTATGTAATACAAACATGACAAATAGACTAAAACATATGATAATATACTGGTGAAATTGAGTAAACTGCTACTATATGACATCAACCCAGCAACAACTTAATAACAATCTAGAGGTCAACACATATCTATACGTCTACGTAAACACGTGAAAACTTTACGACAGATTCATCCATTGGAGAACAAGTGATCATTGATGGTGATACACGGCTGAAATCATAATTGCTCAAAATATCGACACAACAATGTTAAATAGAACTGCAATTTTTTAATAAGATCATTATTTAACAAATAAAATGATGTGGTACTTGTTTAAGAATAAGACAATTTTTCACCGAAAACCCAATGACATAGAAGTTAGCAACTGAATTGGCAAATTTGATAAGGTCAGAATATTAATTTCCAACATATAGGCAGCCAGATTATATATTTTCACTCAGACCAGGGCCAGAATACTTATTTTCAGTCCATCCTTCTATTAAAGCGAGTCAAAAAAATTGTATGATTTAATTAATCAATGATTTTTTTTTCTAAGGGGCGCCCAAATAAGTTCTGCGGGTAATACATATGTACTGTCTTCATCACTGATTGAGGATGAATATAATTAGAATAATGGACCCATTTGCCTAATTTATAAATGTGACCATTTTAAAAAATTCCATTACATCTAGTAAAATTGTTAGTTTTCTTTACTGGTTGTCAGAATAATATATCAATATTGGACAAGCATTTATATGATTTAATAAATTGAATTTAAAAAATGGAAATAATATTTAATATTGGATAAACGTTAGCATGGTTAGTACGACATCTGATCAACTGAAACCACAAAAGGAAATCTGATGTCAGTCCGTAGAATTTAACAAGACCGGATTCTAAAGAATACAACAAGTTCTTTTAAAACCGTTATGTGAATAAATAAAAGAAGATTTGATTTCCTTGTCTGAAACAATGCGAGTTTTCTTGTTTTGAACATTTCAACTTTCACTGGCGCTAGTTATTTTGTCGGTCTTACAGTACGTCCATCTATTTATAAATACTTTTGGTAAATTGGTTGAGAAAAATCCGGTGAAAATATGAATGATCTCGAGTGATAATATTTTTACCTCAATCAATCATGAATGAATGCCGAAGTGCTATTTATCAAGGACATTTGAAATTCAAATAGACCACTCGTTACAATATACAGTACAAAGTCGAGTCAATATTGAACTATTCAAAATTAAAATACAGTAAAATAAATTAAATTTAGATAGATTTAAGAGTATTTTTTTTCCATTGCTGCAAAAGATGCGTTAAATGTTCATCATTGCTTTGATTTTTTTTATATGTATAGAAATCAAAATGGTTAATACGGCAATATTTATAATTTTGCAAGAAAAAAAAATGTAGCCCCAAATAAAATCTCAAAATAAGTGTGTGAAATAAGCCCTCGGGGGAAAAATTAAGCAGTTTAATATGGGGATAAGTTTGACAAGTGTGTATATTCGGAGTTCCCCGCTAGGTTTACAGTATATATCATGTATATTGACCGTTATTATGAAGTAATGTGATTCGTAAAACTGGGTATTGAAGACAACATTGTATGCATGAATGATTTCACACCTCACTAATTTAAAAAAATTAAAAAGTTTTTATTTAGATGATATTGAAAATTGTCAACTGTTAATACAGTTAACGATACATTTGGTTACAAATATATTGGGCAACCTTTTTCAATTTATCTGTAAGTAGTTTTAAATGCGAATAAAACCGTCCTGTGTGAAATTGCAGGTATCTAGTGCTGGTTCCGATTTTGTTCGATGAGATGAGAGGCGAGGGAGTGTTAAATAATTATATAAATTTAGCACATTAACTAAATAAGCGGGGAATAACAAAATGTTAAGCGGCAAATATTTCAAAATACTATTTTTTTTAAATCAATTTCTATCTAAAATTAATGTATTAAATGGGTGTAATAGTTGTGTCTCTTTGTCACAACTTTATATTGCACACGGTAAAATTGTTTTACAAATAATTTAACCTATCCCTAACTGTCAGAAATTTTGTATCCGTGACTTTAAAGTCTTAATGACGATCGATGTTTGGAAGTTGCTACACTTATAAATTAGCTTTGACTATGTAATGGTTGTAGCAATCATATTTTTACTGTTACAACCTTTTCAGCGTTTAAACAGTTAATTTATGACTGTTTCAACGTTTTCCGTGTTGGGACAGTTATTAAATAACTGTTACAACTTTCAAATGGTTGCAGCAGTCTTATTATGACTGTGACAACCTTTTAGGCGTTTAATCAGTTTATTTATGACTGTTGCAACGTTTTTCGAGTTGGGACAGTTGTAAATCAACTGTTACAACTTTTACATAGTTGTATCAGTCCTTTAATGACTGTGACAGTTATTTCTAGCGTTGTTACAGTCGAATTATGTTATAGACAAACACTTTTAAAGTTGTGACAGTTACAAAATAACTGCAGCAGTGAAATTTAACAACTGTTACAACTTTAACAAACATTATCAGTCTTAGAACGACTGTTACTGGTATGGACAGTTGTTTTTTCGTCCAGTAGTGATTGTTATAATAGTATCTTACCAAATATCAAGAACGAAAAACACAAATATTCCTCTATTCCAAAAGTCAAAGAAAAGTTAAGTACTAGAAGGAGATACAATAGTTGTAAAGAAAGAATAAATTTAGTTGCCAATAATAAACTCAAACTGAGGGAAATATAAAGACTTACTTGATCAGCTTGTGTACAGTGGTCCAGTGAGGTGCTGAACGTATGAATCTAGAAGTCTTATATATTGCTAATTTGGTAATAAAAATAAGATGCATTGTACAATTATCTATATATCATCACATATGAATCAAGATTAATGACGCATTTCATATTTCTTTACGAACAATTGATCAAAAGTTGTTTTGTTGATAAATGTTAAAAAGTCATATACTGACATTTGTGTAAACAATGTGGTTAAAGGTTGCACTTTGTAAATACAGCTGTTTCACAAGCCACGCCTCTTTTGGGGAGATATATAATATTCATAGATATGTTAATTTGTTAACGTACTGGTTCCCAGATATGATATCTGTGTTTCATCTCATAGAGAAATAACTTGAGAATGTTACCAGTATAGAAAATAATGATAGCGCCTAAAATTTAATGCTTGAGGTCCAAAAGTGGAGGTAGGGGTAGTATAGAATTTTAGTATAAGTTTAAACTCTTAGAAGTTCAGGTCATATAAATGTTGAAAATATGCGGCACAGCCCTATATTTTGACCTTTGAATAAAATAATAGTGCATATCAACTTTCCGTTCTGGGATATAATTTTTCACGAAACTTCCTAGTAAAAGTGGCACAGTTTTAGCCGCAAAGGGAGTTCCTATGGGAAATTGTATTGTCTATATTTACAGAATTGCAACCTAAAAAGATCAGCAAATACCTTTTTAAATCCACCAGCTGCATTTCTTCTCATGTACTGGTGAAGCAAAGAAAACGATGTTTTAAGATAAGGAAAATCTAAAATAAATAGAAAGTAAACTCGATAAAATAAAATTAACGTAAAGCAGGGCTAATACGACTTCATGGAAATAGGTTTAAAAGATAGGGATATGAACCAAAAAAGATGCTCTGATTTGTTTATATCAAAATGACATTTACCCATCAATACAATTAAATCAGCAAACCCACCTACAGGTCAGCTAATGATCTCCAACGTCAGACAATTCACTACCTTTATCACCCTTATCATTGCCCAAGTAAAAAAAGACAAGTTTTAAATAAATGTCTAAGAAACTATCTGAAACTGCCAACACCAAGTTTTTTCAAAGAAAAAATCCCCAAAAACAACATTTTATATAAATAAAATCAATCACTGACACTGTTCCTGGCTAAGTACAGAACAAATCTGGATGGTAAAACTTTTGTGAAGTACTCAACCCTTCCCTTTATTTTTTTCAATCTTGATCAGCGATGAAAGCAAAAAACTATAGAAGAACAAATATAAAATGACACATATTTGTGCTTAATCACCAACAGTATCCAGGCTTGCATCCTGCAGTTGCGAGCACACGTTTTCATAACCTTGCAAACTTAAAGGGTATCCTGTGCATATTTTAGTTTTACAACACATGCTCAAGATAGACGAAGTCTGAGGTATGTGCAAATATAAACTTATCTAACCCGTTGGTGTTTGTGTGTCTGTACTAATTCAGGCTATCTGAACTATGTTTGTTGGTGTTTGTGTGTCCGTCATAAGTCAAGCTATCTAAACCATGTTTGTTGTTGTTTGTGTAGCCGTACTAAGTCAGACTATCTGAACCATATTCGTTGGTGTTTATGTGTCCCTAATAAGTGAGGCTATCTGAACCATGTTCGTTGGTGTTTGCGTAGCCGTACTTAGTCAGACTATTTGAATCATATTCGTTGGATTTGTATGCCCGAACTGAGTCCGTCTAAATGTATCTGAACCATGTTCGTTTGTGTTTTTATGGCAGTACTAAGTCAGGCTATCTGCACCATGTTCGTTGGTGTTTGTGTGTCCGTACTACGTCAGGCTATCTAAACCATGTTCGTTGGTTTTGTGTGTCCGTACTAGGTTAGGCTATCTGAACCATGTTCGTGGTGTTTGTGTGTCCGTACTAAGTCAGACTATCTGAACCATGTTCGTTGTTCTTTGTGTAGCCATACTAAGTCAGACTATCTGAACCATGTTCGTTGGTGTTTTTGTGCCCGTACTTAGTCAAGCTTTTTGAACCATGTTCGTTGATGTTTGTGTGACGTATTTAGTCAAGCTTTTTTAACCTTCAGGCGGTTGTTAATGGTTGATGTGGTATATTTCACTGTCCATTAGTTTTTGGTGATGCCTATTGTCCTTTTTATGTTTCATTAAGTTTTTATTTTTCGGAATACTTTTCTATTAATTCCCTTTAAATGTCAATGCCACTGTTTTTTTTTTCAATTTTAATTGATAAACAGTTTCCTCAAGGGGTCACCGATTCGTTATGTGTATGCATTGTTGAATCTTCTGCGCATCGCGTAAAAGGCAGAAAAGGCTAAAATATTAAGCGTGGCGTCGTGTATTTATTGTGCATTGGAATCCTATTTTCGATGTTATAAAATATATCAGACACACTTGAATGATTTATAAATCAAATTTAGGCGATCTCTTATACGTTTTATATTCAACGAAACGAAACTTTCATTTTTTAAAGAAAAAAATCGTTGGACAAATTTCAGAGAAAATGTTATTTTAATTTGTACATATTCAATTTGATATATCTCGGAAGATTTAAAAGAAAAAATATATAAATATCGTTTTTTCTGATATTTTTATGCATTTCTACATGCTGTATTTGGTTGTAAAATTTGAAAATCCGTCATTTACGTACCTGGTACCTTAAATAATACGTTTATTACTTGTAAGTGTTTCAGAATGTGCCAAAACCGTAGAGTCTTAGAAATTATGCATGAGCAGTGTAAGGTGCGAGTGCATTGCTTTTATGAATCTTCAAAATAATAAAATCATTTCATAAATTTGATTCGTCCGAAGTGCTGATCTGGACTTGCTTTCATCAGGATCGCTAAAAACCTAGAATGTGAAAGTCAAGGGTGATTTAATACAACTTATCGCTATTTGTCCGCCACTACTAGACATAACAAAGGTTCCCGTAAATTTTGACGTCACAATAAAAAAATATCTGACGCCACAATAAAAAAGGGATTGTTGTATGACGTCAAAAGTTCAATCGGGGTAGATTCTCGGGTCAACCGGCTCAGATTTCCAAATAGCGATAAGGTGTATATTTGGATAGCTAAATGACAAAAAAGGAACCTTAATGTTAAAGACAAAACAACCTGAATTTAAAAGTGTTTTTAGAGACGAGATTATCAAGAGATACACCTGTTTGTTGTTAAATCCGTTTTTTTTTAAATTGCATTCGGCTTTTTTTGTCGTTGGGATGATGTCTCTTTTACGCACACCATACTTCTCTTTTTGCGAAAGTTTCCTGATTGACTTCGTCTTGGAATTCGAGGTTCTGATTTCCCTTTTTCAGATAGCAAGTATTGACATCTTTACCGGCTTTTGTTTATTGTCTATTCTACATTTACCCAATAATAATAATAATAATAATAATAATAATAATGAACGTGGAATTTTGAAATGATATTTTGTTATAAGCAGTTTTGTCCAAATTTGTCAAAATAAGCTTAAAAGAGAGACGAAAGATACATAAGGGACATTCAAACTCTTAAGTCGAAAATAAACTGACAACGACATGGCAAAAAATGAAAACAAAACAAACAAACAACAGTACATAAAACAGAACATGGAGAAATAAAGCAATACGAACCCCACCAAAAACTGGGGGTGATCTTACATGCTCCGGAAGGGTAAGCAGATCCTGCTCCACATGTGGCACCTTCGTGTTTTTTTTTATGTTAGTACAAACCTCGGTGATAAGTCTAATTAAGTAAGTCACATTCGGGGAAAAGGGAATGGAATTGTTGTGACGTCAATTGGAACAAATGCATTGTCATCTGTGAAAAGAATATTCCATAACGGTCAACCAACTCGTGATGGCATCCGTAAAATTTACGGAGGGATGATTTCAACTTCACCACTTGAAACTCTTGGTTTAATAGCTTCCTTGTGAGCAGCAACCCTATATCAAGATAATCATTATAGGAAATACAAGCCTGGGATATCGTATCAACTGGGAGACATATACTCCGTATGCGGGCGCTACTGAAATGTTGCTACACAGAAATGGAAAGCACAAAAGCATCGCTGAAGTACTATTGGCTTGCAACTCAATAATTTAACCTAAATGAATCCGTATTCATGTGAATTTCAATTAAACTCCTTAGCTGGGGATGGGTTATGCATGTACTAAGCGTGTTCAGAATGTCAACATTGAAAGTAAAACAAGGTTGAACTATTTGGTTGACTGATTCACTCCACAAAAAATCATTCCTTTACATGTAAAAACGATGATTAACATATTTTTGAAGCTATAATATGAATTCAAACAGACCTAGAAAAATGTAATTGCACATGGCCGCTATGTGTTTATATTCATATTTACGTGTTAATTTATATTGGGTTATTTGACCGTCGGGGGACTTGGGAGGTCACATCGATGATTAATTAGATGGCGTCAAGACTAAAATTTACATGATTAAAATGCTGATACATATTATCAAGCCAATGCATTGTTAATTGTTTTTATTTTTTACTTTTTGTAATTTGGATATATACAGTTTGGTATGTTATAAATCAAATATCAGAATTTTAGTAATTTGGTGAACATGAATTCGACAGATTATGTCTCTTTAACGTTCAAAACTCTTGTAGGATAAAATATAATGGAAATTCTCCGATCTATTACATTGTAATGGGGAAAAGTGTTATATCAATCAATGAGATCAAACGACAAAATACAAAAATACAGGTCAACTTTAGTCTTCAACGCTATATGAATTATTTCATGCTCATAATCGTATTTAGGACACAAAGATAGAGAATACATTTGATATAGACTTTGAGATATCTGAAATCCGTATAGAATATCTCAAATTATTTAAAAAAGATAACCAAAATAAATACTGAAGAGTTTCCTGAATCTTGATATGATAGGAATCTGATGTTCAGTAGTTGTCGTTTGTTGATGTGGTTCATAAGTGTTTATCGTTTCTCGTTTTTATATAGATTAGACCGTTGGTTTTCCCGTTTGAATGGTTTTACACTAGTAATATTTGGGGCCCTTTATAGCTTGCTGTTCGGTGTGAACCAAGGCTCCGTGTTGAAGACCGTACTTTGACCTACAATAGTTTACTTTTATAAATTTTGACGTGGATGGAGAGTTGTCTCATTGGCACTCATACCACATCTTCTTATATCTATACACTTGAACATTTGGAGGGGTAAAACTAATTTTTGACATCTCAATACTCCCACTTTTATCTCGAGCTGTGGATAAAGAAAATGCATACCCAATTAAGATTCATACAGAAAATAAAAACTAAACAAAAACACTGTAATCAATATCGGTATAATAGTTACCAAAAAAACAAGTATATACAAAACAATAATTAACACTTAAAATACCATGGGGAAGAATACTCAAGTTACTGAAATTTCAATGCAGAAAAATTAAAAGAATCAATGTCATCTTGCATCAATCATATTTCATTAATACTTAGCCATTATTATTTAAGTATCGATTCAAAGGAAAACATCATACAGATCAAAATCAAGTCCTAGGCTGCTGGTAAAATAAGATGACTAACATATCCTTTCTGTTCGTTGTCATCGTCTTGGTTCAAAAGGTGCTTCTAGTATACTACTCACATTTGGTTCGGCTGCCACTTCCACGGTTCCCATTTCTGCCATTTCTTAAAAAACATGTTACCTCTTCAAAAAGATTATGACTCGCACCCACACAATCTGGTAGAGTAAACATAACAAACAACCTGCGACTAAAAAATTGAATCTATATGTTCCAGCTAACTACTAATAAATAAGATGGGGTACATTAGTTGTTCAACTGACCTTCAGTCCTAGCAACAAGATGAGCCACCAAAGGATGCGTTTTGCACTAAATTAAGCATACTGTATCTTCAGCATATACATGCAAGCAATAGCGGATGTCACGCTGGTCCCCCAATTGCCACTAAACAGCAACCATTTCGAAATTTTCAAACAGTGAATTCAGATACAAGCATGACAACAGATCTTTCTGTTGATTTTGATAGCGTTAGGCTCTTTTCTCAGTTTTTAACTATTGTGCTGTTTCCATGGTAACGGTGGCCATTTCGAAAATTCAAAAGTCAAAGGCCACAAATACAAATAGTGTTTAACATTTCTGTAAAGTTTCATTAGGATTTGAGAATTTTGATATTTTTTGTCTTGTTTCCATGGTTACGGCAACCATTTTGGAAATTCCAAAGTTAAATGCCACATCTAGATTTGCCATACAACATTCTTGTAAAGTTTTATACATTTTTAAAGAATTTTCAAATTTTTGATATTTTTGATGAGTTTCCATGGCAACATCGTAGTTCCAATTAATCTCAAAATCATCTAGAACATGTATATAGGAAAAAGCTACATTGTATAAAAATATGATGATTTAATGTTCAGGCATATTCAAAGTATTCACCAAAAACTAAAATTTCATTTTTTCACTGTTTTACTGTTTCCATGATAACAGTGGCCATCTTGGAAGTGCCAACCTCGACTGCACGTCTGCCAATGGTGGTTACCATTATTGTATAGTTCCATTACAATTGGTCCATACGATTCCGAGAAATAGTGCGGACAAAAAGTGTTGAATAATAATAATAACTAGATTTACCATTGAAAGCAATAGCGGATGTCATCCTTTCCCCCATTGCCATTAAGTGGCAGCCTTTTCAAATTTTAAACAATGAATGAACATATATGCATGGCAATACATCTTTCTGTAAATTTTTCATAAAATTTGGAGCACTTTGAAATTTTTGAAATTTTTAGGATTTCCATGGCAACGGCGGCCATTTTGAAAATTACAAAGAAAAAAAGCAACTCTGCACATCCCAGTTAACATTTCTGTTGAGTTTTATCAAGTGTGGAGCATTTTGAAATTTTTGGACATTTTTATATTTGTGCTGTATCCATGGTAACAGTGACTGATTCCAAAATTTTAAAGACAGATGCCACATTGGCAGATGACTAGGAATATACCATGAAAGAATCATGGAATTTGACCTACCATTACAAGTGAGTAAATGCTATTTTAAGAATTTCCCATAAGGTCTAATGATAAATGTTTCTCCAGTTTCCATGGTAATGGCAGCCATTCAAAATTTGTTGATTTTATGTTCAGGCATACTCAAATTATTGACAAAAAACAAAAATTTAATTTTTCACATTTATTCTGATTCCATGGTAACGGTGGCCATTTTGATAATGCCATACCCCGATTGCACAACTTCACATAGTGGTCAACATTATGGTAAAGTTCAATAAACATTGGTCTACTCAATTCCGAGAAATAGCATGGTCAAAAAGTGTGGAAGAATAAATATAACTAGATTTCCCATTGCAAGCAATAGCGGTTGTCACCTGACCCCCATTGCCACTAAGCGGCAGCCATTTTGAAACATTTTAAACAGTGAATGCAAATAAATATATTGCTATACATTTTTCTATAAATTTTAATAACATTTAGAGCATTTTTAAATTTTTGACATTTTTTCTGTTTCCATTGCAACAGGAGCCATTTTGGAAATTCCAATGTCAAAAGTCTCATCTTTACTTGCTAGTTAACATTAATATTAAGTTTCAGTAAATTTGGAGCATTTTGAATTTTTTAGACATTTTTGAATTTGTGCCGTTTCCATGGCAACAGTGATCGTTTCCAAAATTTCAAAGATGGATGCCATATTGGCACATGACAGGGAACATTCCATGAAAGAATGATGGTATTTGACCTACAATGTTAAGTGAGTAAATGCTACTTAAAGAATTTTCCCATAGGGTCCAATGTTAAAACTTTGTCTCCGGTTTCCATGGCAACCGCGGCATTTTTGAAATTCCAATTTCAAAAGCCACATTGACATCTGCCATCTAACATTTCTGTAAAGTTTCATTAAGTTTGGAACACTTTCCTATTTTTCGCATTTGTGCTGTTTCCATGGTAACGGTGGCCATTTTTGAAATTCCGAAGATGTCATGCACAACTTTAGATGGTAGACCTCATTATGTTAACCATTCAATAGGCTTGGTCCACTAAACTCCCAGAAACGCTTCGGACAAAATAGGTGGAAGAAAAAAAATAATAACTAGAATTGCCATTGCAAGCAATAGCGGATGTCACCCTGGTCTGCCAATTGCCACTAAACAGCAGCCATTTCGAAATTTTCCATCAGTGAATGCAGATGTATGCATGACAACAGATCTATCGGTTTTAAATTCCAATGAATTTGGAGTATTTTGATATTTTTTGTATTTTTGCTATTTCCATGGTAACGGCCGCCATTTTAAAAATTCCAAGGTCAAACTACTGCTGCATATTGTTTTCCCTATAATAATATACCATTATATTACATTTAATATCTGTAGACCTATTTTAACACTAATGTCCTGGAATGTTCCATGAAAAATTCACCCCCCTCAAATTATGCCAAGGAGACCCCCCAGTTGAAATAAAAAAGGTTCCATGTTGAAGTGGGCATGAGTCTCTTAATATCATAGAAGTTTCATATAAATTGGAACACATTTCTATTTTTCACATTTTTGATGTTTCCATGGCAATGGCAGCCATTTTTTTATTCCAAAGTCAGGTGCACAACTACACATAGTGGTTAACATTATTGTATAGTTCCATCACAATTGGTCCATTCAATTCCGAGAACTAAGCTGGACAAAAAGTGTGGAATAAGAATAATAAGAAAAAGAATCGAACAATAACAATATGTCACCCGACCTCCGTCAGGGTGACATAACTAGATTTGCCATTGCAAGCAATAGCGGATGGCACCCTTCCCTTATTGCCACCAGATTGCAGCCAGTTTAAAAATTTTAAACAGTGACTGCACATATATACTGATGTCTATACGTCTTTCTGTTATTTGTTAATACATTTAACGGATTTACAAATTTACCGCATACTTTTTCCTTTTTTTCCTTGTTTCCATGGTAACGGCAGACATTTTGGAAATTCCGACGCTAATTGCCGTTTTCACACATGACAGTCAACATTATTAATAAGTTTCATTAAGTTTGAAGCATTCTGAAAATTTAGAAATTATTGCTCCTGTATCCATGGTAACATAGTAGTTCCAATGATTGTCAAAATCATTCAAAACCTGAATATAATGGACAACTATATTGTATAAAAATTTGATGATTTTAAGTTAAAGCATACCGAAATTATTCACCAAACCCTGAGGTTTTTGTAGCATTTTGACCTTTTTGCATTGTTTCCATGGTAACAACAGCCATTTTGGAAATTCCAACTCCAAATGCCACATCTTACAATGTTGCTCATCGTTACTGTGAAGTTCCATTAAGTTTGGAACATTTTGATATTTTTTAATTTTTGGGTGTTGTTTCCATGGCAACATAGTAGTTCCAATGATTGCCAAAATCATCCAACACCCGTATATATTGGCACCTAAATTGTATTAAAATATAATGATTCTGAGTTTAAGCATATCCAAACAGTTCACCAAAATCAAAAACTGGATTTTTTCACATTTGTTCCGTTTCCATGGTAACGGCAGCCATCTTGAACCATTCCATGCTTCGTGCACAACTTCACACTGGGGTCCTCAATATAATAGAGTTCCATCAACATTAGTCCATTGGATTTCGAGAAATCGCGCGGAAAAAATGTGTGGAAGAAAAATAATAATAATAACTAGATTTGCGATTGCAAGCAATAGCGGATGGCACCCTTCCTACATTGCCACTAAACTACAGCCATTTTGAAAATTTAAAACAGTATTTTCAAATAAATACATTACAACATATTTGTTTGTAAATTTTCAGAAAGTTTTGAGCATTTTTCAATTTTTCACATTTTTGCAGTTTCCATGGCAACGGCGGCCATTTTGGAAATTCCGAAGTCCAAACTCTTATCTTTACTTGCCATTTACCATTTATAATGAGTATCATTAAGTTTGCAGCATTCTGAGATTTTTGGACATTTTTGCTGTTTCCCTGGTAACGGTGTCTATTTCGAAAATTCCAACAACAGTTTCAACATTGACTTATGCCATTTAATATATTCATGAAACTTGTTTAAGTTTGAACTTAAATTCAGAAAATGCTGCTGTCATGGTTTTTCCCATAAGATCAATGTTAAATTTTTCTCCAGTTTCCATAGCAATGACAGCCATTTTGAAAATTCCAAGTACTGTTGGTACCTCAGGGCACCACTGCCAAAATTTACATAAACTTTCAAGAGGTTGCCTCTTATAAAGCAAGAGTTAGAATTTTGAGTTTATTTTACATTTTTGCAGTTTCCATGGTAACGGCGGCCATTTTGAACCATTCCAATGTCTTTTGCACAACTTCACATGGCGGTTCATATTATGGCATAGTTCCATCAACATGGGTGTGACCAATCCCGAGAAATAGCATGGACAAAATGTGTGGAAGAATAAAAATAATAACTAGATTTGTAATTGCTAGCAATAACGGATGGCACCCTTCCCCCATTGCCAGGGTAACGGCAGCCATTTTGAAAATTCCAAAATCAAAGAGGGTATCTACACATGCCAATTAACATTATTGGAAATTTTCAGAAAGTTTGTAGCATTATGAAATTTTTGAATTTTTTTATGTTTCCATGGTAACGATAGAATTTACCAAAATTTCAAAAGCAGACACCACATTGCCACATGCCATGTTACATATCAATACAGTTTCATTAATCAATATGTAATATTCTTTAAGAAAATGCAGCTTTTATATATTTCCCATAGGCTCAATGTTAAACTTTCGCCCTGTTTCCATGACAATGGCGACCATTTTGGAACTTCTTAATATTGCATGCACATCTAGGCATATCAGGTAACACTTCAATAAAGTTTCATCTACTTGGGTCTTATAATGAAAGATTTAGAATTTTGAAATGTTTCACATTTTGTCAGTTTCCATGACAACGGCCGCCATCTTGAATATGCCATACCCTGTTTGCACATCTGCACATGCTGGGTAACATTATGGTATGGTACCATGACCATTGGTTCATAAAGTTCCAAGATATCAGCTGGACAAAAAACGTGGAAGAAAAATAATAAATATAACTAGAATTGCCATTGCAAGCAATAGCGGATGTCACCCTTCCCCAATTGCCAATAAGCGGCAGCCAAATTCCACATCTACCAATGTTGCTCATCGTTACTGTGAAGTTTCATAAAATTTGGAGCATTTTGATATTTTTGAAATTTTTGGTGTTGTTTCCATGACAACAAAGAAGTTCCAATGATTGCCAAAATCATCAAAAACCAGTACATTGTATTAAAATCTAATGATTTTAAGTTTAAGCATTCTAAAATAAATCACCAAACTCCAAATTTATATTTTTTCACCATTTTTCAGTTTCCATGGTGATGGCAGCCATTTTTTAGTTCCAAAGTTGCACTGCAACTCGAAAGTCAGGGTTCCTTGTTATAGTGAACCATCATTCAGATTGGTTCCTTTGGCTCTAAGAAAGCGGGCGGACAAAATTAGGTGGAAGAAAAATAATAATAATAATAATAGGGAAAAAGAAACAGAGGAAAAGCAATATGTCACCCGACATTGTCGATCGGGTGACATAACTAGATTTGCCATTGCAAGCAATAGCGGATGTCACCCTTCCCCCATTGCCACTAAGCGGCAGCCATTTCAAAAAAATTTAACAGAGAATGGACATATATGCATGGCTATACATCTTTCTGTAAATTTTTAGTACATTGAGAGTATTTTAAAAATGTTCACATTTTTGCCGTTTCCATGGCAACGGCAGCCATTTTAAAATTTCAAAGTCAAAAGTCTCATCTATACTTGCCAGTCAACAATCATATCAAGTTTCATTAAGTTCAAAGCATTTTGAAATTTTTTGACATTTTTGCAGTTTTCATGGCAACGGTGGCCATTTTGGAAATTCCAAAGTCAAATGTCTTATCCAGACTTGCCAGTCAACAATCATATTAAGTTTCATCAATTTTGGAGCATTTTCAAATTTTTTAAATTTTTTGACATTCGTGATGGTTCCTATGGCAACAGAGACCATTTCCAAAATTAAATGGCATATACCACATTGGTACATGGGAGGGAACATACCATCAAAGTTTCAATCGATTTGACATACAATTTTAAGAAAGTAAATGCTACTTTAAGGTTTTTGGAGCATTTTGACCTGTTTTGCATTGTTTCCATAGTAACGGCAGACATTTTCGAAATTTCAACGCCAAATTCCACATCTATCAATGTTGCTCATCGTTACTGTGAAGTTTTATTAAGTTTGGAGCATTTTGATATTTAAGAAATTTTTGGTGTAGTTTCCATGGCAACATAGTAGTTCCAATGATTGCCAAAATCATCCAAAACCAGTATACCGTGGGCACCTACATTGTATTAAAATCTAATGATTTTAAGTTTAAGCATTCTCAAATAATTCACCGAACTCCAAAATTATATTTTTTCACCATTTTTCAGTTTCCATGGTGATGGCAGCCATTTTTTTAGTTCCAAAGTTGCACTGCAACTCCAAAGTCAGGGTTCCTTGTTATAGTGAACCATCATTCAGATTGGTTCCTTTGGCTCTGAGAAAGCGGGCGGACAAAATTAGGTGGAAGAAAAATAATAATAATAATAATAATAATTATAGGGAAAAAGAAACAGAGGAAAAGCAATATGTCACCCGATATTGTCGATCGAGTGACATAATAAGAAAAAAAGAAACGTAGAATAACAATATGTCACCCCAACTCCGCTGAGGGTGCCATAACTAGATTTGCCATTGCAAGCAATAGCGGATGGCAGCCTTCCCACATTGCCACTAAACTGCAGCCATTTTGAAAAATAAAAACAGTCAAAGCACTTAAATGCATTACAATAAATTTGTCTGTAAATTTTTGGAAAATTTGTAACATTTTTTTTTTTTTTTTTGCAGTTTCCATGGCAACGGCGGCCATTTTGGAAATTCCGAAGTCCAAAGTCTTATCTCCAATTGTCAGTTACCATTTATTATAAGTTTTATTTAGTTTAGACCATTTTGAAATTTTTGGATATTTTTGTGTTTCCATGGTTACGGTGTCCATTTCGAAAATTCCAACAACAGTTGCAACATTGACTTATGTCATGTTATATATTCATGATGTTTCTTCGAGTTTGATCTTATATTCCTTTAGAAAATGCTGGTTTGATGTTTTTTCCCATAGGGTCAATGTTAAACTTCTCCACTTTCCATGGCAATGGCAGCCATTTTGAAAATTCCAAGTACTGTTGGTACCTCAGGGCATCAATTCCAACATTTACATAAACTTTCAAGAGATTGCCTCTTATAACGAAAGATTTAAAATTTGCATTTTTTTCACATTTTTTCAGTTTCCATGGCAACGGCAGCCATCTTGATGATGCAATACCCTGATTGCACAATGTTATATAGTGGTCTACATTATGGCATAGTTCCATCAATATTGTTCAAGCCAATTCTGAGAAATACAATGGACAAAAAATAGTCGAAGAATAAATATAATAATAAGAAAAAAAGAAACGAACAAAAACAATATGTCACCCCAACTCCGTTGAGGGTGCCATAATAAAAAGAAAAAAATGAAAAGAACAATAACAATATGTCACCCCAACTCCGTTGAGGGTGCCATAATAATAAGAAAAAAAAAGAAACGTAGAATAACAATATGTCACCCCAATTCCGTTGAGGGTGCCATAACAAGAAACGGGACAAACACATAAAGTCTCCAAAACTCCGTTTTGGCGACTTAATAAGAAAAAAAGAAACGTAGAATAACATTATGTCACCCCAACTCCGTTGAGGGTGCCATAACTAGATTTGCCATTGCAAGCAATAGCGAATTGCACCCTTCCCTCATTGCCAGGCAAGCAGCATCCATTTAGAAAATTCCAAAGTCAAAGAGTGCATCTACACATGCAAATTATCATTTTTGTAAATTTTCATTAAGTTTGGAGCATTTTGAAATTTTGGATATTTTTGCTGTTTCCATGGTTACGGCAGCCATTTCGGAAATTCCGAAGTCAAACTGCAAATCAGCTCATGCCAGTTATCATTCCTGTGGAGTTTCTTCCACTTTGATTTTTTTCGCATTTTTGCTGATTCCATGGAAACGGCGGCCATTTTTTACCATTCCATAGCAAGGTGCACAACTTCATATGGGGGTCCTTATTATAGTAGAGTTCCATCAACATTGGTGCATAGGATTCCAAGAACTCGCTCGGACAAAATGTGTGGAAGAAAAATACTAAAAACTAGATTTGCCATTGCAAGCAATTGCGGATGGCACCCTTCCCCCATTGCCAGGGAGCGACAGCCATTTTGAACATTCCAAAGTCGGAAGTCGCATCTTGACATGCCAGCTATCATTACAGTACATTTTTAGACCATTTGGAGTATTTTGAAAATTTTAGCTTTTTTGTCGTTTCCATGGTAACGGCGGCCATTTTAAAAATTTCAAAATCATATTTCAACTGTACACATGCCAGTTACAATTTTTGGTAAGTTTCATCAAGTTTGGTGCATTTTGAATTTTTTATAGTTTCCATGGTAACGGTAGCCATTTTTCAAAATTCCAAAGCCATATACCACTTTGACTCTTTATATGTTACATAACCATAAAGTTTCTATGGGTTTAATATTATATTCTCTAAGAAAAAGCAGCTTAAATGTTTTTTCCCGTAGGGCTAATGTTAAACTTTCGCCCTTTTTCCATGACAATGGCGGCCATTCTGGAATTTCTAAATATTGTTAGTACATCTAGGCATACCAAGTTACATTTCCATAAAGTTTCATCCAATTGGGTCTTATAATAAAAGATTTGGATTTTTGATTTTTTTTTACATTTTTACCGTTTCCATGGAAACGGTGGCCATCATGCAGATTCCAAAGTCTACTGCAATTCTTCACATGGTGGTCTTTGATATAGTAGAGTTCCATCAACATTGGTCAATTGGATTTCGAGAAATTAGCTGGACAAAATGTGTGGAAGAAAAATAATAAAAACTAGATTTGCCATTGCAAGCAATAGCGGATGGCACCCTTCCCCCATTGCCAGGCGAGCGGTGGCCATTTAGAAAATTCCAAAGTCAAAGAGGGCATCTACACATGCAAATTGTCATTTTTGTAAAGTTTCATTAAGTTTGGAGCATTTTGAAATTTTAGACATTTTTGCTGTTTCCATGGTTACTGCGGCCATTTTGAAAATTCCAACTGCAAAATGCAGCTCTGCCTATGCCAGTTACCATTTTGTAAAGTTTCATCCAGTTTGCAGCATTTTGATTTTTTTGAAATTCTGGACATTTTTGCTGTTTCCATGGTTGCAGTGGATAATTCCAAAATTCTAAAAGCAGACATCTCATTGCCACATGTCATGTTATATATCAATACAGTTTCACTGACTTTGGTGAAATACTCTTTAAGAAAATGCTGATTTTAATCATTTTCCCATAGGGTCAATGTAAAACTTGCCCCATGTTTACATGACAACGGCGGCCATTTTGGACTATCCAAATATTGTCTTGACATCTTGACATACTGTGTAACATTTTCATAAAGTTTCATGCAGTTGGTTATTATAACGAAAGAGTTCGAATTTTTGATATTTCAGCTGTTTCCATGGTAACAGCAGCCATTTTGAAAATTCCAAAGTCAAAATGCAAATCAGCACATGCCAGTTAACATTCCTGTGGAGTTTCTTCCAATTTGGAACACTGATTTTTTTCGCATTTTTGCTGTTTCCATGGAAACGGCGGTCATTTTTTACCATTCCATAGCAAGGTGCACAACTTTACATTGGGGTCCTCATTATAGTAGAGTTCCATCAACATTGGTCCATTGGATTCCAAGAACTCGCGCGCACAAAATGTGTGGAAAAAAAATAAGAGAAAAAAAGACACGTACAATAACAGTATGTCACCCCAACTCCGTTGAGGGTGCCATAACAAGATTTGCCATTGCAAGCAATAGCTGATGGCACCCATCGCACATTGCCACTAAACTGCAGCCACTTTGAAAATTCCAAAATCAAATATCATTTCCTGACATTTTTCAGAAAATTTGGAGTATTTTAAAATTTTTGAATTTTGGCTGTTTCCATGGTAACGAGAAGCATTTCCTAAATTCCAAAGACAGATGAGGCATTGACATATGCCATGGTACATATCCATAAAGTTTCATTAAGTTTCATTGAAAATTCTAAAAAAAAATACAGCTTTTATGTGTTTTCCCATAGGATCAATGTTAAACATTTCTCCTGTTTCCATGACAATGGCAGCCATTTTGGAATTTCTAAGTACTGTAAGTATTTTAGGGGCACCACCACCAACATTTACACAAAGTTTCACTAGGTTGGCTCTTATAACGAAAGAGTTAGAATTTTGATTTTTTTTTTACATTTTTTTAGTTTCCATGGTAACCGTGGCCGTCTTGCACATTCCAAGGTCAGGTGCACAACTTCACCTGGTGGTTAACATTATAGCATAGTTCTATCAAGATTGGTCCATCCAATTCCGAGAACTGGCGTGGACAAAAAGTGTGGAAGAATAAAAAAAATAAAAACTAGAATTGCCATTGCAAGCAATAGCGGATGTCACCCTGGTCTGCCAATTGCCACTCAACAGCAGCCATTTCGAAATCTTCCATCAGTGAATGCAGATTTATGCATGACAACAGATCTATCGGTTTTAAATTCCAATAAATTTGGAGCATTTTGATATTTTTTGTATTTTTGCTGTTTCCATGGTAACGGCCGCCATTTTAAAAATTCCAAAGTCAAACTACTGCTGTATATTGTTTTCCCCATAATAATATACCATCATATTACATTTAATGTCTCTAGACCTATTTTAACACTAATGTTCTGGAATGTTCCATGAAAAATTCACCCCCCTCAAATTATGCCAAGGAGACCCCCCAGTTGAAATAAAAATGATCCATATTGAAGTGTGCATGAGTCTCTTAATATCATAGAAGTTTCATATAAATTGGAACACATTTCTATTTTTCACATTGTTGCTGTTTCCATGGCAATGGCAGCCATTTTTTTTATTCCAAAGTCAGGTGCACAATTACACATGGTGGTTAACATTATGGTATAGTTCCATCACAATTGGTCCGTTCAATTCCGAGAACTAAGCTGGACAAAAAGTGTGGAATAAGAATAATAAAAAAAAGAATCGAACAATAACAATATGTCACCCGACCTCCGTCAGGGTGACATAACTAGATTTGCCATTGCAAGCAATAGCGGATGGTACCCTTTCCCTATTGCCACTAGATTGCAGCCAGTTTAAAAACAGTGAATGCACATATATACTGATGTCTATACGTCTTTCTGTTATTTTTTAATACATTTAGCGGATTAACAAATTTTACGCATAATTTTTCCTTTTTTTGCCTTGTTTCCATGGTAACGGCAGCCATGACAGTCAACATTATTTAGAAGTTTCATTAAGTTTGTAACATTCTGAAAATTTAGAAATTTTTGCTCCTGTATCCATGGTAACATAGTAGTTCCAATGATTGTCATAATAATTCAAAACCTGAATATAATGGACAACTATATTGTATAAAAATTTGATGATTTTAAGTTAAAGCATACCGAAATTATTCACCAGACCCTGAAGTTTTTGTAGCATTTTGACCTTTTTGCATTGTTTTCATGGTAACAACAGCCATTTTGGAAATTCCAACTCCAAATGCCACATCTTCCAATGTTGCTCATCGTTATTGTGAAGTTTCAGTAAGTTTGGAACATGTTGATATTTTTTTTGAAATTTTTGGTGTAGTTTCCATAGCAACACAGTAGTTCCAATGATTGCCAAAATCATCCAACACCAGTATATACTTGGCACCTACATTGTATTAAAATATAATGATTCTGAGTTTAAGCATATCCAAACAGTTCACCAAAACCAAAAACTGGATTTTTTCACATTTGTTCCGTTTCCATGGTAACGGCAGAAATTTTGAACAATTCCATGCTTCGTGCAGATCTTCACATGGTGGTCCTCAATATAGTAGAATTCCATCTATATTGATCTATTGGATTTCACGAAATCGTGTGGACAAAATGTGTGGAAGAAAAATAATAATAATAATTAAAAACCAATTGTTCAAAGAACAATTGAAGGTCTTTCCACATCAATTTTCTAAATAATTGATAGGAAGCTACTTCTGGTTTACTCAAAGTTATTAATAGCGTCAAAGTATAGATTTCTTCAAACTGATTAAATAAATAAATGGTTTTTATATACTTTTGCCTGAAATAAGGGAGATAATTGCCTACTTCCGGTTTAGAAAATGTCACTTCCGGTCTCATATGATAGCTTTATTCACACTGATTCCAAAAATATATAGTTTGTATATACTTATGCCTGTAATAAGGAAGATAATATGCTACTTCCGGTTTATAAAATGTCACTACCGGTCTCAAATGATAGGTTAACCTATGATCATTCAAAAAATATATGGTCTCTAGGTACTTTTCCATCAAATAAGTGCAAAAAATACTATTTCCGGTTCACTCAAGGTCACTTTCGGTTTACTTTTTTCATGGTCATATGTCAACCAACAGTTTGCAAAAGACCCTATGGCTTTATCATGTACCAAGTTAGAGTAATAATCAATTAACCTTAAATTGAATCATTTCAGGGACAATAACTCCTATAAGATATCATTGGATTGTTTCAGACCAAATGTATCATATCTTAATCACAATGAAGCAATCATTTTTCACTAGTTGTTTAATTTGTAATTTTAAAAGTGACAGAGGAGATCAAATAACAAGGAAAAGTCAAAATTTAGAATATGACCTTGACCTTTGACCTTGGCCTCAATTTCATTTAAATGAACCAAGAAACTTAACTCAATATACCTTAGGTCTCTATCACTTACCATTCATGCTATACATTTATATATCCCTTATGTCAAATACAGAAGGGGAAATAACTCTCATATGGAGTTTACATATCGCTACGGTCAAAATTGGACAAAACATCCTGGGGATATAACGAGCAATTTGGTAAAATAAATTTGTCCCTTTCTTTAACGGTTACGGAGAAGATGCACGCACAAGGAAAACAGTGTTCGGGGAGATAACTCCTACAAAGAAAAGTATTCGGTTGAGCAGGGTCAATTTCAAAGGCGCATAAACTGTTCGATATGATATAAGAAACATCTAAGCGACATCTTGCGAAACAAAAATTTATCGCAAGAACAAAATTTGGCGGAAGAAAAAAAAATTAAAAACCAATTGTTCAAAGAACAATTGAAGGTCTTTCCACATCAATTTTCTAAATAATTGATAGGAAGCTACTTCTGGTTTACTCAAAGTTATTAATAGCGTCAAAGTATAGATTTCTTCATACTGATTCAATAAATAAATGGTTTCTATATACTTTTGCCTTAAATAAGGGAGATAATTGCCAACTTCCGGTTTAGAAAATGTCACTTTTGGTCTCATATGATAGCTTTATTCACACTGATTCCAAAAATATATAGTTTGTATATACTTATGCCTGTAATAAGGAAGATAGTATGCTACTTCCGGTCTCAAAAGATAGGTTAACCTATGATCATTCAAAAAAATATATGGTGTCTAGGTACTTTTCCATAAAATAAGTGCAAAAAATACTACTTCCGGTTCACTCAAGGTCACTTCCGGTTGGCATTTTTCAATGTCATATGTCAACCAACAGTTTGCAAAAGACCCTATGGCTTTATCATGTACCAAGTTGGAGTAATAATCAATTAACCTTAAATTGAATCATTTCAGGGACAATAACTCCTATAAGATGTCATTGAATTGTTTCAGACCAAATGTATCATATCTTAATCAAAATTAGGCAAACATTTTGCACTTGTTCTTTAATTTGTATCTTTAAAAGTGACAGAGGAGATCAAATAACAAGGAAAAGTCAAAATTTAGAATATGACCTTGACCTTTGACCTTGGCCTCAATTTCATTTAAATGAACCAAGGAACTCAAATCAATATACCTTAGGTCTCTATCACTTACCATTCATGCTATACATTTATATATCCCTTATGTCAAATACAGAAGGGGAAATAACTCTCATATGGAGTTTACGTATCGCTTCGATCAAAATTGGACAAAAAGGATATAACGAGCAATTTGGTAAAATGAATTTGTCGCTTTCTTTTACGGTTACGGGGAGATGCAGTCACAAGGAAAACAGTGTTCGGGGAGATAACTCCTACAAAGAAAATTGTTCGGCTTAGAATGGGTGAAAATGAAAAGCGCATAAACTGTATGATATTATATAAGAAATATCTAAGCGACATCTTACGAAACAAAAATTTTACGTGAGAACAAAATTAGGCTGAAGAAAAAAATAATAATAATAATTAAAAACCAATTGTTCAGAGAACAATTGAAGGTCTTTCCACCCATAAAGGTCAATTTTGATATAGAAATATTAAAACTCAGTTAAATATATCATATCCAGCGTCAAATGATAGCTTATTGACACTGATTATAAAAAGTTATGGTTTCTATACATATTTTTCTAAATAAGGGAGATAAATTGTTACTTCCGGTTTGAAAATTTGGCACTTCCGGTTTTATTTGATAGTCTACTTGATACTGATTCCAAAAATATATTGTTCAATACACTTTACATCAAATAGGTACAAAACAAAGCTATTTCCGGTTTACACAAGGTCACTTCCGGTTGGCTTTTGAAAGTCATGTTAATTGTAACCTAATAAAAAAAGTCCCATGGCTTTATCGTGTTTAAATATGAAGTTAAAGCAAAGGTCAAAATCTAGAACATCAAATTTAATTTTGACCTTGAGCTCAATTTCAAGGTCATACACCAAGGACCTTTAATCATATCACCCTAGGTCTTTATTATACTTGGCAAATGAGTTATACCACCATACATGTAATTTTAAATATAAAAAGGGAGAAAACTCTCTTTTACGGTCAATGCACCCTTTCAACCAAAAGTTATGTGTTACGACATGTCGCAACTTACAATTTAGTAAAAATATTTTGTCGATATCTTGTACGGTTTTTGGATGTAAGTGAAAATAAACCAAAAATCAAAATTTAGAATGTGACCTTGACCTTTGACCTAATTTTCATTTTTTTGGACCAAGGACCTAAAATCAAAAGACCCTAGGTCTCTATCACTTTATTACTTATGTCACATGCATAAGGGGAAATAACTCTCATATGGAGTGTTCATATCGCTTTGGTCAAAATAGGACAAATCATGCGAAGGATATAACGAGCAATTTTATAAAATAAATTTGTCGCTGTCTTTTGCTGTTACGGAGTAGATGTAGTCACAAGGAAAACAGTGTTTTGGGAGATAACTTTTACAAGGAAAATTGTTCGGCTTAGAATGGGTGAAAATAAAAAGCGCATAAACTGTATGATACTATATAAGAAATATCTTAGCGACATACTGCGAAACAAAAATGTTGCGCGAGAATAAAATTTGGCGGATGAAAATAATAATAATAATCAGAACAAAAACAATAGGTCTTTCCACAGAAAAGTGGAAAGACCTAATAATCAGAACAAATACAATAGGTCTTTCCACAGAAAAGTGAAAAGACCTAATTAAAAACCAATTGTTCAAAGAACAGTTGAAGGTCTTTCCACATCAATTTTCTAAATAATTGATGAGAAGCTAATTCTGGTATACTCAAAGCTACTATTGGCGTCCAATCATAGGTTTCTTCATACTGATTCAATAAACATATGGTTTCTATATACTTTTGCCTGAAATAAGGGAGATAATTGCCAACTTCCGGTTTAGAAAATGTCACTTTCGGTCTCATATGATAGCTTTATTCACACTGATTCCAAAAATATATAGTTTGTATGTACTTATGCCTGTAATAAGGGAGATAATATGCGTCTTCCGGTTATAAAATGTCATTTCCGGTCTCAAATGATAGATTAATGTATGACCATTCAAAAAATATATGGTTTTATGTACTTTTACATGAAATAAGTGCAAAAATTACTACTTCCGGTTCACTCAAGATCACTTCCGGTTGACATTTTGCAAAAGATCTTATGGCTTTATCATGTACAAATATGAAGTAATAATCAATTTATCTTAAAATAAAACATTTCAGGGCAATAACTCCTATAAGATGTCGCTGGATTGTCTCAGACCAAATGTATCATATCTTCATCACAATATAACAAACATTTTGCACTAGTTCTTTTATATATAACATTAAAATATCGGAGAAAATGCAAAAACAAGCAAAAGACAAAATTCAGAACATGACCTTGACCTTTGATCTTGACCTCATTTTCTAAGTTAGGATCCAAGGTCCTCAAATAAAAAGACTATAGGTTTATACGGCTTACAGTTTATGAGATAATAAAACTTTACGACAAATTTATTTGATAAAGGTAGAGAACTCCTATAAAATTTCATCGCATCGCTTCGATCAAAATTAGGCAAAAATTCCTGAGGATGTAACGAACAGTTAAAAAAAAAAAGAATTTTGTCAATATCTTTATTTGTTATGAAGAAGATGCACATACTTGATAAACAGTAAATAGGGCGATAACTCTTACAAAGAAAATGGTTCGGCTGAGCAGGGTGAAATTTAAAAGCGCATAAACTATACGATACAATATGAGAAATATCTAAGCGAAATATTGTGAAACAAACATTTATCGCAAGAACAAAATTTGGCAGAAGAAAAAAAAAATAATAATAATTAAAAACCAATTGTTCAGAGAACAATTGAAGGTCTTTCCACATCAATTTTCAAAGTTATTGAAAGGAAGCTAGTTCCTGTTAACTCAAAGTTAAAACTGGCATCCAATCCTAAGTTTCTTCATACTGATACGATAAATAAGTGGTTTCCATTTACTTTTGAGCGAAATAAGGAAGATAATTGGCTACTTCCGGTGAAGTAAATGTCACTTCCGGTCTCATATGATAGCTTCTTTCACACTGATTCCAAAAATATATAGTTTCTATATACTTTTGCCTGTAAACAAGAAGATAATTGGCCACTTCCGGTTTATCGAAAGTCACTTTTAGTCTTTAGTGATAAGTTAATGTATCTAAATTACAAAATATATGAAAAAAGTGCAAAAAAGGCTACTTCCGGTTTTCTCAAGGTCACTTCCGGTTGTCATTTGTTCAAGGTCATATGTCACCCAAACTTTTGTTAAAAGGTCATATGGCTTTATAATGAACCAAGTTGAAGTAATAATCAATTAACCTTATAATTAGACATTTCAGGGGCAATAACTCCCATAAGATGCCATTAGATTGTATCAGACCAAATGTAACATATCTTCATTACAATAAAAAAAACATTTCGCACTTGTTCTTTTATATGTATCTTTCAAAGTGTCGGAGAAAATGCAAAAACAAGCAAAAGTCAAAATTGAGAACATGACCTTGACCTTTGACCTTGACCTCATTTTCTAAGTAAGGACCCAGGGGACTCAAATAAAAAGATTATAGGGTTATACGGCTAAGGGTTTATGAGATTCAAAAGAATACCGACAAATTTATTTGGTAAAGGTAGATAACTCCTATAAAATTTCATCGAATCGCTTCGATCCAAATTAGCCAAAAATTTCTGAGGATGTAACGAACAATTTAGAAAAAGAATTTTGTCGATATCTTATTTTGTTACGAAGGAGATGCACACAGATGATAAACAGTGAATAGGGAGATAACTCTTGCAAAGAAAATGGTTCGTCTTAGCAGGGTGAAATTTAAAAGCGCATAAACTATACGATACAATATGAGAAATATCTAAGCGACATATTGCGAAACAAACGAACAAAATTTGGCGGAAAAAAAATAAATAATAATAATCAGAACAAATACAATAGGTCTTTCCACAGAAAAGTGGAAAAACTTATAATAATAATCAGAACAAATACAATAGGTCTTTCCACAGAAAAGTGGAAAGACCTAATAATAATCAGAACAAATACAATAGGTCTTTCCACAGAAAAGTGGTAAGACCTAATAATCAGAACAAATACCATACGTCTTTCCACAGAAAGTGGAAAGACTTAATTAAAAACCAATTGTTCAGAGAACAATTGAAGGTCTTTCCACATCAATTTTCAAAGTTATTGAAAAGAAGCTAGTTCCTGTGTACTCAAAGTTTAAATTGGCATCTAATCATAAGTTTCTTCATACTGATGCGATAAATAAGTGGTTTCTATTTATTTTTGAGTTTTAAGGGAGATAATATGCTCCTTCCGGTGAAGAAAATGTTACTTCCGGTCTCATCAGATAGCTTCTTTCACACTGATTCCAATAATATATAGTTTTTTTTATAATTTTGCATGTAAAACAGGATATAATTGGCCACTTCCGGTTTATCAAAAGTCACTTGTGGTCATTAGTGAGAAGTTTATGTATCTATATTACAAAAAAATACAGATTCTGAGTACTTTTCCATGAAAAAAGTGCAAAAATAGCTACTTCCGGTTTTCTCAAGGTCACTTCCGGTTGTCAATTTTCAAGGTCATATGTCACCTAACCTTTTGTAAAAGGTCATATGGCTTTATGATGAACCAAGTTGAAGTTATGTTCAATTAACCTTATAATTAGACATTCCAGGGGCACTAACTCCTATAATATGCCATTAGATTGTATCAGACCAAATGAAACAAATCTCATTACAATAAAGCAAACATTTTGCACTTGTTCTTTTATATATATCTTTAAAAGTGTTGGAGAAAATGCCAAAACAAGGAAAAGTCACATTTGAGAACTTGACCTTGACCTTTGACCTTGACCTAATTTTCTAAGTAAGGACCTAGGGACCTCAAATAAAAAGATTCCAGGGTTATACGGTTAAAGGTTTATGAGTTAAAAAATCATACCGACAAATTTATTTGGTAAAGGTAGATAACTCCTATAAAATTTCATCGAATCGCTTCGATCCAAATGAGCCAAAAATTCCTGAGGATGTAACGAACAATTTAGAAAAATAATTTCGTCGATATCTTTTTTTGTTACATAGGAGATGCAATCACATGATAAACAGTGAATAGGGAGATAACTCTTACAAAGAAACTGGTTCGGCTTAGAATGGGTGAAAATAAAAAGCGCATAGACTGTATTATACTATATAAGAAATATCTAAGCGACATCTTGCGAAACAAAAATTTTACGCGAGAACAAAATTTGGCGGAAGAAAATAAAAATAATCAGAACAAATACAATAGGTCTTTCCACAGAAAAGTGGAAAGACCTAATAATAAGACTAAAAGAAACGAACAATAACAATATGTCACCCCGACTCCGTTGAGGGTGCCATAACTAGATTTGCCATTGCAAGCAATAGCGGATGGCACCCATCCCACATTGCCACTGAACTGCAGCCACTTTGAAAATTCCAAAATCAAATATCATTTCCTGACATGTAAGGTATCATTCTAGCAAATTTTAAGAAAATTTGGAGTATTTTGATTTTTTTTTAATTTTGGCTGTTTCCATGGTAACGAGGAGCATTTCCAAAATCCCAAAGACATATGAGCCATTGACATATGCCAAGGTACATATCCACAAAGTTTATTGGGTTTAATCGAAAATTCTAAATGAAAATACAGCTTTAATGTGTTTTCCCATAGCGTCAATGTTAAACGTTTCCCCTGTTTCCATGGCAATGGCAGCCATTTTGGAATTTCTAAGTACTTCGGGGCACCACCACCAACATTTGCACAAAGTTTCATTAGGTTGGCTCTTATAACGAAAGAGTTAAAATTTTGATTTTTTTTTTACATTTTTTTAGTTTCCATGGTAACCGTGGCCATCTTGCACATTCCAAAGTCAGGTGCACAACTCCACATGGTGGTCAACATTATAGCATAGTTCTATCAAGATTGATCCATCCGATTTCGAGAACTGCCGTGGACAAAAAGTGTGGAAGAATAAAAATAATGAGAAAAAAAGAAACGAACAATAACAATATGTCACCCCAACTCCGTTGAGGGTGCCATAAAAAAAAACGGAGGAAAAGCAATATGTCACCCGACATTGTCGATCGAGTGACATGATAACTAGATTTGTAATTGCTAGCAATAACGGATGGCACCCTCGTTCCCCCATGTCTAGGGTAACGGAAGCCATTTTGAAAATTCCGAAGTCAAAGATGAAATCTACAGATGCCAATTAACATTATTGTTAAGTTTCATTGAGTTTGGAGCATTTTTTAAATTTTTTACATTTTTGCTGTTTCCATGGTAACGGCAGCCATTATGGAAATTCCAAAGTCAAATGGGACATCAGCATATGCCAGTCAATATTTGTTTGAAGTTTCATTAACTTTGAAGCATATTGATTTTTTTTACATTTCTGCTGTTTCCATGACAACGGCAGACATCTTGGATATGCTAACCCTTATTTGCACATCTGCACATGGTGGTTAAAATTCTTGTATAGTTCCATTAAGATTGGTCCGTACAATTCCGAGAAAACGTCTGGACAAAAAGAGTGGTGAGTCCGTTGAGGGTGCCATAATAATAAGAAAAAAAAAGAAACGTACAATAACAATATGTCACCCCAACTCCGTTGAGGGTGCCATAATAATAAGAAAAAAAGAAACGTATAATAACAATATGTCACCCCAACTCCGTTGAGGGTGCCATAATAATAAGAAAAAAAGAAACGTATAATAACAATATGTCACCCCAACTCCGTTGAGGATGCCATAACTAGATTTGCCATTGCAAACAATAACGGATGGCACCCTTCCCACATTGCCACTAAACTGCAGCCAATTTTAAATTTAAAACAGGTAATGCACATAAATATATCATAACATATTTGTCTGTAAATTTTCAGGAAGATTGGAACATTTTTCAATTTTTCACATGTTTGCAGTTTCCATGGCAACGGCGGCCATTTTGGAAATTCCGAAGTCAAAAGTCTTATCTTTACTTACCAGTCAACATTGATATAATGTTTCTTTAAGTTTGGAGCATTTTGAAATTTTTGAACATTTCTGCTGTTTCCATGATAATGGTGACCATTTTCAAAATTCCAATGACACCTGCAACATTGGCATATGACAGGGACATTACTATTAAAGATCCACTGAGTTTGACGTACAATTATAAGCATGTAAATGCTACTTTAAAGTTTTCCCATAGGGTTTAATGCTAAACATTTCCAGTTCCTATGGCAATATAGTAATTCCAAAGATTCTCAAAATCATCTAAAACCTGTATATAGTGGACAGCAGTAATGTATAAAAATTTGTTGATTCTAAATTCAGGCATACTCAATTTATTGACAAAAAACAAAAATTTAATATTTCACATTTATTCTGTTTCCATGGTAACGGTGGCCATTTTGAAAATGCCTTACCCCGATTGCACAACTTCACATTGTGGTCCACATTATGGTAAAGTTCCATCAACATTGGTCTACTTAATTTCGAGAAATAGCATGGACAAAAAGTGTGGAAGAATAAATATAATAATAACTAGTAAACCTGTGTTAGGATGCTAACACAAAAGTCGCCAAAACGGACCTCCAATCATTTTTCTGCGGTATCCATGGTAACGGCAGCCATTTTGGAAATTCCAAAGTTAAATATCACGTCATCATATGCCAGTTAACATTTGTGTAAAGTTTCATTCAGTTTGAAGCATTTAAAGAAAAATGACATTTTTGCAGTTTCCATGGTAACGGCGGCCATTTTGGAAATTCTAAAGTTAAATGCCACATCTATATATGCTAATCAACATTTGTGTTAAGTTTCATTAAGTTTTAAGAATTTTGAAATTTTTCACATTTTTGCAGTTTCCATGGTAACGGCGGACATTTTAAAAATTCCAAAGTCAAACTGCTGTTGCATATGGTGCTACCCATAATAATATACCATCATTTAACATTTTATGTCTCTAGAAATTATTCAACACTGATGTTCTAGAATGTTCCATGAAAATTCACCCCCCTCAAATTATGCTAAGGAGACCCCCAACTGAAATAAAAAATGTTCCATGTTATAGTGGACATGTGTCTTTAAATATTCATAGAAGTAATCATAATTCTATCTACTCTACATACAACAGCTAATTTAAGAAATGTAAACATTTTTTTACCCCACCCATCTTTGAGGCCCTCTAATTATGCCAAGTGGACACCCTGGTATCATGAATTTTGGGTTCTGCAACCCCCATGATACAGACAAATACCCATAATAAATATAAAGTTTCCATCCTCTATAGCTTCCAAGAAAATGGTAGGACAGTTTAAGGGGTCAGCAAGAGAAAAACAAGAATAACAAGTAATCCTGTGTGAGGATGCTAACACAAAAGTCGCCAAAACGGCCCCCAACCATTGTTCTGCTGTTTCCATGGTAACAGCAGCCATTTTGAAATTTCAAAGTCGGATATCACATCTACACGTGACAGGTCACATTACTTACAAGTTTCATAAAAATTGGACCAACTTTCAAATTTAGGCATTTGTGTTTCCATGGTTACGGTGGCCATTTTGGAAATTCCAAAGTCAAATGCCACATCTACATAAGACAGTCAACATTTGTGTAAAGTTTCATTAAGTTTGAAGCATTTTGAATTTTTTGACATTTCTGCAGTTTCCATGGTAACGGCAGCCATTTTGAAAATTCCAAAGTCGGATGGCACATCTACACATGACAGGTCACATAACTGTCAAGTTTCATAAAGATTGGACCAAATCTAGATTTTTCGCTTTTTTGTTGTTTCCATGGCAACGGCGGCCATTTTGGAAATTCTAAAGTCAAATTCCAAATCTACATACACTCGTTAACATCTCTTTAAAATTTCATTAAATTTGAAGCATTTTAAAAAAAATTCACATTTTTGCAGTTTCCATGGTAACGGCGGCCATTTTAAAAATTCCAAAGTCGAGTTACAGCTACATATGGTGCTACCTGTAATAATCTATCATTATATAACATAAAAAGTACATAGGAATAATTCAACACTATCACATGACTAATCACATGACTATTGTTCTAGAATGTTCCATGAAAATTGACCCCCTAAAATAATGCCAAGATGACCCCGGGCTGAAATAAAAAATGTGGAATGGACATCTGGACATCGGTCTCTTGTACTACACAAAACTTAAAGGTTCTACCAGTAGCGAATCAATAGTCGAAAAATGACCCCACCCATGTTCCGGCCCCCAAATAGTGCCAAGTTGACCCCCATTTGAAATAAAAAATAGTGAATGCACCCCTAACACAAAAGTCGCCAAAACGGCCCCCAACAATTGTTCTGCTGTTTCCATGGTAACGGCAACCATTTTGAAATTTCAAAGTCGGATATCACATCTACACGTGACAGGTCACATTACTTACAAGTTTCTGAAAATTTTTGACATTTTCGCAGTTTCCATGGTAACGGCGGCCATTTTAAAAATTCCGAAGTCAAACTGCAAATCAGCACATGCCAGTTACCATTTCTGTGAAGTTTCTTTGAGTTTGAAACACTTTGATTTTTTTCGCATTTTTGCTGTTTCCATTGAAACGGCGGCCATCTTGAACCATTCCATACCATGGTGCACAACTTCACATGGGGGTCCTCATTATAGTAGAGTTACATCAACATTGGTCCATTAAATTCCGAGAACTAGCGCGGACAAAAATGTGTAGAAGAATAATAAAAAGGAAAAAAAGAAACTTAGAATAACAGTATGTCACCCCAACTCCGTTGAGGGTGCCATAAAAAGAAACGTAGAATAACAATACGTCACCCCAACTCCGTTGAGGGTGCCATAATAAATAGATTTGCCATTGCAAGCAATAGCGGATGTCATCATTACTGTGAGGTTTCATAAAGTTTGAAGCATTTTGAATTTTTTGAAATTTTTGCTGCAGTTTCCATGGCAACATAGTAGTACCAATCATTGTCAAAATCTTACTAAACCTGTATATAGTGGACAACTACACTGTATTAAATTTTAATGATTTTTAGGTTTAAGCATATCCAAATAATTCACCAAACCCTAACATTTTATTTTTTCATCTTATTTCGGTTTCCATGGTGCCTTTGGCTCTGAGAAAACTCCCGGACAAAATTAGGTAGAAGAATAATAATAATAACTAGATTTGTAATTGCTAGCAATAACAGATGGCACCCTTCCCCCATTGCCAGGGTAACGGCAGCCATTTTGAAAATTCCAAAGTCAAAGAGGTATCTACACATGCCAATTAATATTATTGTAAAGTTTCATTGAGTTTGGAGCATTTTGTTTTTTTTATACATTTTTGCTGTTTCCATGGTAACGGCAGCCATTTTGGAAATTCAAAAGACAAATGGGACATTTGCATATGCCAGTCAATATTTGTGTGAAGTTTCATTAACTTTGAAGCATATTGATGTTTTGGACATTTCTGCTGTTTCCATGACAACGACAGCCATCTTGGATATGCCGACCCTTATTTGCACATCTGCACATGGTTGTTAACATTCTGGTAAAGTTCCATTAAGATTAGTCCATACAATTCCGAGAAAACGTCTGGACAAAAAAAGTGGAAGAAAAATGATAAAGAAAAAGAACGTAGAATAACAATATGTCATCCCAACTCCGTTGAGGGTGCCATAATAATAATAATAATAAAGAAACGGAGGAAAAGCAATATTTCACCCGAAATTGTCGATCGGGTGACATAACAATAATAAAAAGAATGGAACAATAAAAATATGTCACCCGACCTCCGTCAGGGTGACATAATAAAATGAATAAATAAAAAAAGAATGGAACAGTAACAATATCTCACCCGACCTCCGTCAGGGTATAATAATGAGAAAAAAAGAAAAGTAGAATAACAATATGTCACCTCAACTCCGTTGAGGGTACCATAACTAGAATTGCCATTGCAAGCAATAGCGGACGTCACCCTGGTCTGCCCATTGCCATAAACAGCAGGCATTTAGACGTTTTCAAACAGTGATTGCAGATATACATAACAACATATCTAACTGTAAGTTTTGAAAGCGTTTTGAGCGTTCTTTATTTTTAAACAATAGTGCTGTTTCCATGGCAACGGTGGCCATTTTGAAAATTCAAAACCCAAATACCACGTCTATGTATGGTGGCTAACATTTCTGTATAGTTTAAGAAAGTTAAGAGAACTTTGAAAATTTTGCTATTTTTCATCAGTTTCCATTGCAACATCGTAGTTCTAAGGAATCTCAAAATCATCCAAAACATGTATAAAGAGGACAAGTACGTTGTATAAAAAAATGATGATTAAATGTTAAGGCATACTCAAAATATTAACTAACAACTATAATTTCATTTTTTCACTCTTTTCTGTTTCCATGGTAACAGCGACCATCTTGGAAGTGCCAAATTCGACTGCACTTCATATAATGGTGGTTATCATTATTGTATAGTTCCATTACAATTGGTCCATGAAATTCCGAGAAATAGTCTGGACAAAAAGTGTTGAATAATAATAAAAAGAAAAATTAAAAAAAAAAGAATCGGACAATAACAATATGTCACCCGACTTTCGTCAGGATGACATAACTAAATTTGCCATTGCAAGCAATAGAGGATGTCACCCTTCCCCCATTGCCACAAAGCAGCAGCCATTTCGAAAACTTTAAACAGTGAATGCATATATATGCATGGCTATACATCTTTCTGTAAATTTTCAGAGCATTTAGAGCATTTTGGATCATTTTGAAATTTTTGACATTTTTGCAACGGTGACCATTTTGGAAATTCCAAGTCAAAACTCTCATCTATACTTGCCAGTTAACAATCATATTAAGTTTCATAAAGTTTGGAGCATTTTGAAATTTTTGACATTTTTGCTGGTTTCCATGGTAACAGAGACCATTCCCAAAATTTGAATGACAGATGCCACATTGGTACATGGGAGGGAACATGCCATTAAAGTTTCAATGCATTTGACCTACGATTTGAAGAGAGGAAATGCTACTATAAGGTTTTTGGAGAATTTTGACCTTTTTTGCCTTGTTTCCATTGTAACGACAGCCATTTTGGAAATTCAAAAGCCAAATGACACATCTTCACATGCCAGTCAACATTACTGTGAAGTTTCATTGAGTTTGGAGCATCTTGAAATTTTTGAAAATTTTGCTGTAGTTTCCATGGCAACATAATAGTTACAATGATTGTCAAAATCAGTAAAAACCTGTTTATAGTGGAAAACTAAATTGTATTAAAATTTAATGATTCAAAGTTTAGGCAATCTGAAATTATTCACCGAACTCCGAAATTTTATTTTTTCACCTTTTTTCGGTTTCCATGGTGATGGCAGTCATTTTTTAGTTCCAAAGTTGCACTGCAACTCTAAATTCAAGGTTCCTTGTTATAGTGAACTATCATTTAGATTTGCACATCTAGGCATACTGGGTAACATTTCCATAAAGTTTCATTTAGTTGGGTCTTAAAATAAAAGATTTATAATGTTTCACATTTTTACTGTTTCCAGGGTTACAGCAGCCATTTTGAAAATTCCAAGTTAAACTGGAACTCTGCCCATGTCAGTTACCATTTCCGTTTTGGCGACTTAACTAGAAATTTATTTTATTAGATGCCAACATTGTTTCTGGACATTCTATGGCACAACCTTAACCTACAAGAGATTTTGAGTGGGTAGACAAAGCGGAAATTAAACAAATTATAAACTGTGCATATAATTATGATTATGAATATCGGATTGGATGCGATATTGAATATCCAAAATGATTTAACATAAGGACTAAACACTAGATCAATAAATTGTTGAGATTAATAAGGTGCACAAAATAATATCAACATCAAATAACCGCACAAAAGATGAGGTCCGTTCAGGAAATCTTGAATAATATTTATCACTAGGAATGAAATTGAATAATGTTCATATAATTATTAGATTTGCTCAATCCATTGCTTATTAGATATATAGATTTAAATACTATTCTTAGTTCTAAAGCCTTGTCAGCATCAATAACTTTGCTTCTTGGAAAAACTATGGAAACTAAGTGTAAGAGATATGGTGTTAAATTAGTAACCAGTGAAAAACAGGCAACAGGAAAGTTGTTTCGACAAAAATTTTGGAAGCTGTTCATATGATAAAGTCCTCCGGCTTCCACGTTATGTGAAACTACCTATTCTAGGAGCGGCGTGAATCAGATTTGGATAGTAAAAACTTCCAGAGATCTGTCTCTTTCATCTTGAAATAGTATTAAAAGTTTGACTTTTCTATCCTCTACACAAGTATACCCCATTCCTAAATAAATGGCACATTGAAAAAATGTATCCTGCTATTTTTCATAAAAAGAATGGCTAAGTATCTTGTCTTAGGGAGTTATAAATCGTACTTGGTAAAAAAAAACATCGCTCTGATTTAAACAAAAATCTCTGAAACTGACATTACCAAGATGCTTGATTTCTTGAATGACAACATATTTGTTACTTTTTGAGGACGTGTTTTTAAATAAACAATTGGCATTCCCATGGGATTCAACTCTGCTCCTCTTGTCGACTTTTTCCTTTAGTTATACGAGGCTTGTAAAAAATAATGAATAGAAGCTATTATTATCCTTTAACTTCACCTTCCGCTAAATAGATGATGTCCTCTCACTAAATTATTCAAAGTTTTGTGACTATGATGATCGAATTAACCCATTGCACTTGAAACAAAGGATACAAAAAAAAAGTACATTAAGTCTGCCTCATATCTTGATTTACATCTAGAAGCTGACAATGATGGGCAGTTGAGAAAAAAAATTTACGACAAAAGAGATGATTTCAGATTCCCAATTATGAACTTTCCATTTCTATTTAGCAACATACCAGCAGCGCCTGCATGTGGAGTTTATATCTCCCAGTTGATACGATATTCTAATGCTTGCGTTTCCTACCATGAACTCTTTGGTAGAAGGTTGTTACTCACAAGGAAGCTGTTAAACCAAGAGTTTCAAGTGGTGAATTGAAATCATCCCTTCGAAAAATTTTACAGACGCCATCACAAGTTGGAAAACTGTTACGGAATATCTGTTTCACAGATGACGACGGATATGTTCCAGTCGCCGTAACCACAACCCTTCCCTCTTTTTCCCCGAATTTGACCTACCGAATTAGACTTATCGACGGGTTTGTACTTACATGAGCAACACGACGGGTGCCACATGTAGAGCAGGATCTGATTATACACATCTGGAACACCTGAGATCACCCCCGGTTTTTGGTGGGGTTCGTGTTCTCATGCAGCCTTTAGTTTTATATGTTGTGTTTTGTATACTGTTGTTTGTCTCTTTGGTCCTTTTCTTTTTTTGGAATGACGTTGTCAGTTTATTTTCGATTAATGAGTTTGAATATCCCTCTGTTATCTTTTGCCTCTCTTTTACAGATTTATGCAAATCGAAAAAAAGAAGCTTTCAGTTTGTTTGAAAATATTTTGTCACTTACCGTATTGAACGAATGATCGATATTTCAATCCTACTTATACTGGGTCTGTGAGAGTATGGTAGTATGGTAAAAGATAAAACCTAACTTTAGACATGAAATTTCAGAGGTTGATGTTTACATCCATTACACCCAACAGCAATGCGACTTGAGTGAAGGTAGTGCTTCAATCTAAGAAGTGACTAATGAGTTATGATTTCAACACAAATTGAATGCAACGATTATATTTTATATCAGAATATTAAGAAACAATATCATTCGTTTTCCGTTTTTGGTGAGAGTCTGTTTTTAATATCCTGAAAACATAAAAGTAAAATATAGCATAACATTGGCTTCACGATGTTATCAGTTTTTTTGTTGTTATTTGAGCAGTCGTGACAAATTTTCAATTCAGTAATTTTATAATCAGATTTTTTTTTATATAAAGAAACCTTATTGTTTGTCGTAAAAAAAAAACTTTGGTATGATTTATTACTATGGTTAATAATCATTACTAGTATTCAATTTTGTTTTATTTCGACTAATTATTCTGATGATCGTTTATGATAGACTTGTAGGATAACTGGAATAGTTTTGCTATCTAGATTTCATGGTTCCTTTCGAAAAAACACAATTTATGGAATTCTAGGAAAAACAGTTTTTGTGTATGCATTCTAAGGTAATTTTGTTTGGAACTGACGACAACAAATTGTTGATTGGCAATTTTCTGCTAAATTAGGCATGGTGTCCATGTTGATTTATAGTATACAGCAGTGTAGGAAGATGTTAATGAATACCATGTCAACATATCTGCTGTTATCAAACAGATAAATGAAAGCAAGCCAGTCTATGAGCAATTAAAACTATGATCTAACATTGATTTTAAGCTAACATTATCTTACCTTTGCCCTTTCCATATCCATAACCTCCATAACCACCATAACCTCCATAACCACCATAACCTCCATAACCACCATGACCTTCATAACCACCATAACCTCCATAACCTCCATAACCACCATGACCTCCATAACCACCATAACCTCCATAACCTCCATAACCACCATAACCTCCATCAATACCTCCTTCATAACCACCATAACCACCATATCCTCCATAACCACCATATCCTCCTCCAGGTCCTCCAACTTTTACAACAAATATGTTTCTTCCTCCTCTATAACCACCGTATCCTCCATAACCACCATATCCTCCATAACCACCATATCCTCCATAACCTCCGTATCCTCCATAACCTCCGTATCCTCCAGATCCGCTTACAGCGCTACAGATGGCAAACAGTACGCAAATTGCGATCTTCATTCTGCCGAAGACAAAATCTTAATAAATCATTTATTCGGTTTAACTATATAGACAATTGACTATAGTTTGACCAAGCGTGTGCCATTCTGTTTAAGATCATGTAAGGGATCTGTAAACACCATTGATTAAAGGTGGATCGTGTGTGTGCCATTCGGTTAAAAATGGTGAAAGGGTTCATTATTGACTATAGCTTGATCGTGCGTGTGCCATTTTGGTTAAAAATGGTGTAAAGGTTCTGTATACCCTATTGACTTTAGTTTGATCATGTGTGTGTCATTTGGTAAAGTGCGATGTAAGTATTCGGTTTACACTGTTGACAATAGATTCATCTTGCCTATGCCATTCGGTTATAAATTATATAAGGGTTTTGTATACGCTATTGACTTTTGTTGGATCATGCGTTTTCCAATTAGCAGCTCTGTTCACCAAAATATTCTTTCGAGTAAAATTTGATAGCGAATAAGATTAAAATAATCAATACCTAATTGGGATCGTAGAATGCTCTTTTTGCGTATTCAAAAAAGGCCACAAACGTTTGCAAATTTAATATGTATATTAATTCCTTTTGCATGTAAAACATACCGTCTTCTTTCTCTGGTTGTGTATTTAAGTTTATTACTAAGACAATAGATATGCGCCGTTTTTTCTCTGGTTGTGAATTTAAGTTTATTACTAAGACAATAGATATGCGCCGTTTTTTCTCTGGTTGTGAATTTAAGTTTATTACTAAGACAATAGATATGCGCCGTTTTTTCTCTGGTTGTGAATTTAAGTTTATTACTAAGACAATAGATATGCGCCGTTTTTTCTCTGGTTGTGAATTTAAGTTTATTACTAAGACAATAGATATGCGCCGCTTTTTCTCTGGTTGTGAATTTAAGTTTATTACTAAGACAATAGATATGGGCCGTTTTTTCTCTGGTTGTGAATTTAAGTTTATTACTAAGACGATATATATATGCGCCGTTTTTTTCTCTGGTTGTGAATTTAAGTTTATTACTAAGACGATAGATATGCGCCGTTTTATATTATTCCACAAAATAAATATCGGTTTCATCTGTTTCTGATTTATTACAGAATATTTAATTTTCTCAATTTGAATGGAATTACTCCAATGGCGGTTAGTTTCTTAATATTATTGGGATATATGGAAGCAACTTCGTTATATCTAGATAAAATAATAATCAAAACACCAAGGTGTTCTTTCTTAATAAGGTAAACATAGCTTATTTAAATCATAGTTAATAAATTATATTGAATATAAATGAATTAACAAAAATAACAAATGAACAGGTAATTTGAATCTATCGGATATCTTCCTAATTCTGAAAAACAATTTGGAGTAGATTGTTTCAATTGTAGCAGACATTTACAAAACAACACATGTTCGAATGATAATATATCCCAAGACATCTGAACCACACAGTCATATAAGAAAACCCACTGCTACTCAATACTTCGTTAGGACTTCTGCACCATACAGGGATATATGTAAAGACTTCTAGTTGTCGTTTGTTTTTTATTGTTGGGTTGCTGTCTTATTAATATTTACATCGGATCTCTTTTTATTCATATTTATCAAATGAATCAAGCTTGCATTTAGCAGAAACAAATCTTTATCTTTTTTTTCACTTTCTACATTGTATATATTCATGTTCTTTCAAACATTTTCAAGTGTTTAAAAAGGACCTGGTCCACTTCTCACAAATAATATACAATAGTGTTACTTTAAAGTTTTGGTCCTCTTAATCATGCTTTTATTCTAACAAATTTTGAATGTTACAAACTGTTCTACTTAAAACTATTTATACGTTGTTTTAATCTTGATAACTTTTAATTGCCACTTTATGAGTTCTCCTAAAAATAATCAAAACATATCGCAATAGTGATCTTTCTTCTTTAGAACCACATAACCGTGTCATCTGCATATTTAAGTTAAAAATCAAATCAACATCATTGTGAGTTCCTTTTCCAAATCGAAAGAAAAGGACTTCGACCCAGCAATATTTGTTTGTGTTCCAAAAGTACTTAAAGTAATTTAAAAGACACTTAAATGGTTAAACATACCATTTTGTCATTCGATTGGAACATAGTCTTTAATACATGAAATATAGAAGTTAATAGCAGGCATGGGGTAATGCAAATTTGTAATTGTATTGCACGGTAATGAATTACATTTTTCCAAGTAATTGCATGTAATGTGTAATGCAGTAATTTTTGAATTACATGTAATTGTAATTTAATGCATTACTTTAGCAAAAAGTTGTGTAATTTCATGCATTACATTGCATTACATGCATTACTTTTTTTCAAATACTATATATCTTTAACAGATTGATGGAGATTTAACAAAAACAGAAATTAAGATTTCTTGATTAACTAAGAAAATAATCATTTGAATATTAATTTTCTATTTATTTTTCACACTTCACATGAATCACTTGATGGAATAACACAACACTATATATCAAATTTAGTTCTTTTTGTTATTTCATTTTATTTCATATTATTTTCCTTAAAAAAAGAGTGATATTAAAAGCATTACTGTAAAGGTGTTCCATTGTTGTCAAAAGATCAATGAATACCTTGTCATGATTAAATAACAGATAATTGAACATTGTCATAAAACACTAATTAGTTTGTTTTACAATTAATCTTTTCACCATATTGACACTTGCTCATAGATCATAAGCCCTATGTATAATATAATTAGGAAAGATATTCTGAGTAAATATTTTGATTGAAATAATAAAAAACATTGAATGACTTTTGTATATTTAAAAAAGTAAAGTTAACATTAAGTTTAAATAAGTATCAAACTTCATCTCTGTAATTTCTTTAGTGAAATGAGAGATGTATATCTTGAAACATTAAAACCAAAGATAGAAGAGCTATCGACTTTGATAGGTTTTGTGAAACAGTCGGATAGTCAGAAATATCATTTGAAAGTTCAGGCCTGATAGAATGTGCATAAAAGAGGAAACCTTTCGAAACCCTTAATGTACATGAAGGATCATGAAATCTTTCAAAACCATTATGATGTTAAAATGTAATAGTTGTATTGAATAGACTTCTTACACGTCTGACCAAATTCAATACAGTTGATGAATATGCTAGAATCTTTTGTGATTTCATGTTGTTTTTCAAAATGTTTAATTTTTCTTTTCACTATTAATAAACAAATTTACAAAATGTAATGTGTAATTCAATGCATTACTTTGCAAAAGTAATTGTAATGTAATGCATTACTTTGATAAAAGCATGTAATTGTAATTGTAATTTAATGCATGGTTTTGTCAAAGTAATTGTAATATAATGCACTACATTGCAATGTAATTCGCCCTATGTCTGGTTAATAGTCCTTTGTTTTATTAGAATCTTCTATTTAGTTTGTGTAAATAAGAGGATCTTTTCATTTTTAAAGTAGAATAGGTGTTAAAACAAAAGCAAAAAAAAAAGACATTTGAGACAAAATATGAGAAGATAGCGCTTACAAAATTCTTGTAGAAAACTGTTTCTATAATACAAAATATAAAGTTTACTGAACATTCCTTTATAAAATTTAATTATCTGAGATATCGTCTCTTATAAGGCCATATTAAAAATATTGAAGCAATCAAAAAGTATTCTGTATTCTAAAAACAATTGCTTCTTACACTAAAAATGAAGGCCAATTGCTTTTTTGGGGTATTTTACGATCCCATGAGGCAGAGGGCCATCCATAATACCTTAAACATCACTGACGACTGACTTCTTTTGAATGTTTTAGTAATAAGGACTCGTAAAAGAGTAGTTATTTGCCATTTTATTATGAATAAAAACAACTGGTATGATTTTACCGTATTGTTTCATTGAAATATACTCAGCATCTGCATTCATGTTATTATAAAAACGGCCCAAAACCACACAGAGAAGAGCTTCTGTTAATTGTAGCTTTTACCGAATCAACTTCAGTTTCCAGTTTTTAATGTGTTTAACAACAAATATGTTCTTTTTTAATGCGCGTGTTTTAAAGAAAATGAAGCGTGTTGTTTATCAATTGTACGTTAGGATTTTATCAATGGAACAAAGAATAGTTTTCAAGTTCTTTAGAATTGTAATAATAGTATCTTACCAAATATCAAGAACGAAAAATGCAAATATTTCTCTATTTCAAAAGTCAAAGAAAAGTTAAGTACTAGAAGTAGATACAATAGTTGTAAGGAAAGAATAACTTTAGTTGCCAATAATAAACTAAAACTGAGGAAAATATAAAGACTTACTTGATCAGCTTGTGTACAGTGGTCCAGTGATGTGCTGAACGTATGAATCTAGTAGTCTTATATATTGCTCATTCAGTAAAAAAAATAAGATGCATTGTACAATTATCTGTATATCATCACAAATGAATCAAGATTAACTACGCATTTCTTTACGCACAATTGATCAAAAGTTGTTTCGTTGATAAATGTTAAAAAGTCGTATACTGACAAATAAAATCATGTGCATAACAGTGCAGATGAAACCATTGATTGGCGCGCTAAAATATCCCATTGACTGGGTCAGATTAGGTTAACGTTCGTCTGTAACACCAATTACTCACGACGTATTTATTATTTAAACTGTGGGGTCACAAAACGGTCTCAACGCCTAAATAAAATAATTCGCAAAACTAATCAGGAATAAACTTTGTGTTTTGATTTATATTGAATACTTAAACGTTCTTTACTTGTGTTTTTGTTATGTTTTGACAATCAATTTTTGTGATATCGCACGTTCTTTCAGCAAAAACTGGCTTTAAAAGTTACAATGCATATGTTATTATTATCTTTTGATTGGACGTCAAAGCGATTTAACAATTGCGGTTGTCCAATTATGTCATCTTTTAACTTTTATCTGGTCAAAATTTTATTTTAGAACGAATGCATGATCAACTTTAAACAGTGTGCAAACACAAAATATATAGACAAAATATACTTCTGTCCTGTCTTTTTCGTACTTGCAAGTTATTAGACAGTAAAAAAGCTATTTGGATCAAGCCTTGTGAAATTTGCATTTACGTTTTTGAATAGGTAAAATGTATAGTTTGGTGAACTTTTCTGCTAACTACTATACTTGTGAAAAACCCTTGGCAACAGAAACATATTCAGCTTTTTTTTCAATCGACCCAATTTACATAGTAATGGACGACTTCGTACATTTTATGATCGCAAATAAAATATGTATATAATATACTGTGCACTGTAGTTCGTATATTCATGTTTTCTTTTGTTAATGGATTTTCCCGTCTTTCTGGGAGTGATTATTTGTTATTGACTCCTTAAGCTTACTCGCAAACAATTTCAAACCAAGACTTGCATTATAAAAATGTCCAAACAAACCTTGATTTTCCTTTTGTTTAAAGATACATCTCAGCCATAGATAAGGACTTGAATTCGCCAGGTCTTTAATTTCAAGTAAGGGAGTTGACCAAAGTTATATTGCGGACCATTTGCCAGTTTCCATGCGGTATCCGTGTTTTTTCACTCGCTCTGTTCTGCATCCACTCAACTTTCGTGTTTGTCATGACAAGGCCATTTGAAGCTTTCATGCTATACAGTGTGTGTTTTGCTTATTGTTGAAGGTCGTACGGTAACCTTGTAAGTTTAACTTAGCTATTTTGTGTCATGAATTGGTATTGATGTCACTCGTATATTTTTAAATATGAAGAAAGGGGTAGTCCGGTTGTCTTATACGTCAATGAGACACAAAAAAAACGACAAAAAATTGAAAAAAAAGGGGCAACATTCATTCTTCAACAAAAGATTACATCACAAGAATATAAGTTTTGTAAGAAAATGACCAAATTCGTGAGATGTTGTGTAGGACTTGAATAGCCAAGACAAACTGATAAATATCTGAATGAATGAATCGATTTATGTAAAACAAAAATCAAGGTATTAAACAAAAAAAATAAAATGATTTTTTAATTATCCGGAACTCTTCACAAACAAAACCTTCATGTATACATTGAATAAATAGTACGCCACTCTTTTAAAATGATTACAACGTAGAAGTACTTATTCTCGTAATCAATTATAAGATGTTTGGTGAATTACCCCATCAACTTCATGTTTTTTACAATGAATAAACGTATTTTTGGATTATTTAATGATATCAGCTCTGAACATTATTATTCTTTAAAATGAAACTGTTGTATGTGATGGTATAAAAAAATATTTAAAACAAATCTTTTAAAGTTTCATGAAAAGAAAGTTTCATTTTATGTATCGAAATGTGTAACAAGTGATCATTCTTTAAATCCCCACCGGAAGGCCTCTGACAGACTGAGTGAGCATAAAATCATTGTTATCGATAGCCAATGACAAACAAGTTAAAGCTAAATTATTCAGTATTATTACCAACAAAAATTTTACGGTTGTCTTCGCTGTTTTGAAAACGATTCTATTTGTGTAAACGATGTGGTTAAAGGTTGCACTTTGTACATTGTAAATACAACTGTTTCACAAGCCACGCTTCTTTTGGGGAGATATATAATATTCATAGATATGTTAATTTGTTAACGTACTGGTTCCCAGATATGATCTCTGTGTTTCATCTCATAGAGAAATAACTTGAGAATGTTACCAGTATAGAAAAAAATGGTAGCGCCTAAAATTTAATTTTTAGGAGGTCCAAAGGTGGAGGTAGGGGTAGTATAGAATTTTAGTATAAGTTTAAACTCTTAGAAGTTCAGGGCATATAAATGTTGAAAATATGCCGCACAGCCCTATATTTTGACCTTTGAATAAAATAGAAGGGCATATCAACTTTCCGTTCTGGGATATAATTTTTCACGAAACTTCCTAGTAAAAGTGTTACAGTTTTAGCCGCAAAGGGAGTTCCTATGGGAAATAACATTGTCTATATTTACAGAATTGCAACCCAAAAAGATCAGAAAATACCACTTTAAATCCACCAGCTTCATTTCTTCTCATATACTGTTGAAGCATAGAAAACGATGTTTTAAGATAAGGGAAATTTAAAATAAATAAAAAGTAAACTCGATAAAATAAAATTAACGTAAAGCAGGGCTAATACGACTTCATGGAAATAGGTTTAAAAGATAGGGATATGAACCAAAAAAGATGCTCTGATTTGTTTATATCAAAATGACATTTACCCATCAATACAATTAAATCTGCAAACCCACCTACAGGTCAGCTAATGATCTCCAACGTCAGACAATTCACTACCTTTATCACCCTTATCATTGCCCAAATTCAAAAAAGACAAGTTTTAAATAAATGTCTAAGAAACTATCTGAAACTGCCAACACCAAGTTTTTTCAAATAAAAAATCCCCCAAAACAACATTTTATATAAATAAAATCAATCACTGACACTGTTCCTGGCTAAGTACAGAACAAATCTGGATGGTCAAACTTTTGTGAAGTACTCAACCCTTCCCTTTATTTTGTTTTATCTTGATAAGCGATGAAAGAAAACTATAGAAGATCAAATATAAAATGACGCATTTTTGTGCTTCATCACCAGCAGTATCCAGGCTAGCATCCTGCAGTTGCGAGCATAGTATTACGTTTTCATAACCTTGCTCAACTTAAAGGGTATCCTGTGCATATTTTAGTTTTAGAACACATGCTCTAGATAGACTAAGTCTGAAGTATGTGCACATATAAACTTATCTAACACCACCACATGTTGTGCCCATACTGTTTGTGTGTCAGTAATACGTCAGGCTATCTGAACCATGTTCTTTGGTGTTTGTGTGGCCGTACTCAGTCAGACTATCTGAACCATGTTCTTTGGATTTTGTGTAGACGTACTAAGTCAGACTATCTGAGCCATGTTCGTTGGTGTTTGTGTGCCCGTACTGTCAGGCTATCTGAACCATGTTCTTTGGTGTTTGTGTATAGCCGGAATCAGTCAGGCTATCTGAACCATGTTCGTTGGTGTGTGTGTGTCCGTACTAAGTCAGGCTATCTGAACCATGTATGTTGGTGTTTGTGTGTCAGTAATACGTCAGGCTATCTGAACCATGTTCTTTGGTGTTTGTGTGGCCGTACTCAGTCAGACTATCTGAACCATGTTCTTTGGATTTTGTGTAGCCGTACTAAGTCAGGATATCTGAACCATGTTCGTTTGTGTTTGTGTGGCTGTACTGTGGCCGAAAATGGACCATATCCAGAAATCAACGCAACTTTGCTTATTTGAATATTATACTAAAGAAATCGGATACGGGTCACGGAAATTATATTGAAATGATAGGGAATTTTGAAAACAATGTCTGTTTTAACTTTAATTTAAGTGATAGACAGGTTGCGGGGACAGAAAATAAATATACACAACAATATACACCATTTAAACGAAACATAATGACTGTCGTTGCAAAAATCAAGGTTCCTGAGCTATTTTAAAAATCGAAGCGAGAGGCTTTTAACATTGCAGTATAAAATACAGGCTAAAATTGCTGAAACGTCAAATTTGCAAACTTCGTGTTGAAAATTGGCTAACAAGGTCATTACAAAAACAGATTGCGGGGATGAAACTTGAAACTTGAATGTCCAAAGAATAAGACAGTCCAAACCTTGTATGTGTAGTCGTTGAACTCTAGGTTCTCACGTAAAGTTAAAATGCCCCTATTTCAAGAAGAATAAACTCACGAAAACACGAAAGATTCACTAAATTCGGTTCATTGTTTTGGTTTTGACCGCCTGACAACTTTACGGAAATATCAGAGTGATTATAAACAAGGACTCTGTGACGGGCAACTTATAATATCCGTGTTTTAAAGACTTTAATGATATCAAGCCAGTCCAGTTCAAACTATTATCACGTGGTACAATTCACATTTACATGTTATGAATATTAATTAGCAAAAGTACTACTAATTTCTGGCTATGCTTAGTCTATCTCACGGATTTTTTGGCATACATCTAGAGCATGAGTAACCCCAAATGAAAATTGAAAAAAAATTATATATGTGTAACTGTTATACTTTCTGGAGTTTAGAAAATTAAAGATCCGTAAAAAAAAGAAATAAATGTATAGAATATACGCAAATAAATACCGTCAAAATATTTCATCAATTGATTTAAATTATTATTTTTCGGAATTCTTTTCTATGAATTCCCTTTAAATGTCAATGCCACTGTTTTTTTATAATTTTAATTGATAAACAGTTTCCTCAAGGGGTCACCGATTCGTTAGTTGTATGCATTGTTGAATCTTCTGCGCATCGCGTAAAAGGCAGAAAAGGCTAAATCTTCTACGTTTTATATTCAACGAAACGGAACTTTCATTTTTAAAGAAAAAAATCGTTGGACAAATTTCAGAGAAAATGTCATTTGAATTTGTACATATTCAATTTGCTATATCTTAGAAGATTTAAAAAAAATATATAAATATCGCTTTTTCTGATATTTTAATGCATTTCTACATGCTCTATTTGGTTGTAAAATTTGAAAATCCGTCATTTACGTACCTGGTACCATTAAATAATACGTGTATTACTTTATGTGTTTGAGAATATGCCCACACTGTAGAGTCTTAGAAATTTATGCATGAGCAGTGTAAGGTGCGAATCCATTGCTTTTATGAATCTTCAAAATAATAAAATCATTTTATAAATTTGATTCCTCCGAAGTGCTGATCTGGACTTGCTTTTATCAAGATCGCTAAAAACCTAGAATTTGAAAGTCAAGGATGATTTTTAATACACATTTTCGCTATTTGTCCGCCATTACTAGCCCGTAAAATTTTGACATCACAATAGAAAATATCTGACAATGGAAAAGTGATTGTTGTATGACGTCAAAAGTTCAATCGGTGCAGATTCTCGGATCAAACGGCGCAGATTTCCAAATAGCGATAAGGTGTATACTTGAATAGCTATATGACCAAGAGGAACCTTAATGTTAAAGACAAAACCACCTGAATTTAAAAGAGTTTTAGACACGAGATTATCAAGAGCATGACATGTTCAGTATACACCTGTTTGTTGTTAAATCCGTTTTTCAAAATTGCATTCGCCTTTTTTTGACGTTGACATGATGTCTTTTTTTTACGCACGCCATACTTCTCTCTAAAGATTCAATTGCGTTACACTAATAAATACTGATGATTATGGTAATAATTGTTAAAGGGGCATTAGTTACGTTTTAGACACAATTTTAAAATACGATTATTTATGTTTCAAGTATTAATGAAAGTGGAATTTTGAAATGATATTTCGTTATTAGCAGTTTAGCCCAAATTTGTCAAAATAAGCTTAAAAGAGAGGCGAAAGATACCAAAGGGACATTCAAACTCATAAGTCGAAAATAAACTGTCAACGCCATGGCAAAAAAATGAAGAAAAAAAAACCAGACAAACAACAGTACATAAAACAGAACATGGAGAAATAAAGCAATACGAACCCCACCAAAAACTGGGGTTGATCTCATGTGCTCCGGAAGGGTAAACAGATCCTGCTCCACATGTGGCACCCTCGTGTTTTTTTTATTTTAGTATAAACGTCGGTGATAAGTCTAATTCAGTAGGTCACATTCGGGGAAAAAGGGGACGGGATTGTTGTTACGTTATTTTGAACATATCCGCTATCATCTGTGAAAAGGATATTCCATAACGGTCAATCAACTCGTGAAGGCGTCCGTAAAATTTACGGAGGGATGATTTCAACTTCACCACTTGAAACTCTTGATTTAATAGCTTCCTTGTGAGCAGCAACCCTATATCAAGGAAATCATTATAGGAAATACAAGCCTGGGATATCGTATCAACTGGGAGATATATATTCCGTATGCGGGCGCTTCTGAAACGTTGCTACATAGAAATGGAAAGCACAAAAGCATCGCTGAAGTACTATTGGCTTTTAGGTCAATAATTTAACCTCATTGAATCCGTATTCATGTGAATTTCAATTAAACTCCTTAGCTGGGGATGGGTTATGCATGTACTAAGCGTGTTCAGCTATTAACCGAAAAAGGATGTCAACATTGAAAGTGAAACAGGGGTGATCTATTTGGTTGACTGAATCACTCCACCCAAAATTATTCCTGTACATGTAAAAACGATGATTAACATATTTTTGAAGCTATAATATGAATTCAAACAGACCTAGAAAAAAATGTAATTGCACATGGTCGCTATGTATTTATATTCACATATTTACATGTATGTTTATATTGGGTATATGACCGTCGGCAGACTTCGGAGGTCATCTCGATGATTAATTAGATGGCGTCAAGACTAAAATTTACATGACTAAAATGCTGATACATATTATCAAGTTCATGCATTGTTAATTGTTTCTTTTATACTTTTTGTAATTTGGATATATACAGTTTGGTATGTTATAAATCAAATATCAGAATTTTAGTCGATTTGGTGAACATGAATTCGACAGATTATGTCCCTTTAACGTTCAAAAATATTGTAGGATAAAAGATAATGGAATATTCCGATTTGTTACATTGTAATGGGGAAAAGTGTTATATCAATCAATGAGATCAAACGACAAAATACAAAAATACAGGTCAACTTTAGTCTTCAACGCTATATGAATTATTTCATGCTCATAATCGTATTTAGGACACAAAGGTAGAGAATACATTTGATATAGACTTTGAGATATCTGAAATCCGTATAGAATATCTCAAATTATTAAAAAAAGATAACCAAAATAAATACTGAAGAGTTTCCTGAATCCTGGTATGCACTTGAACATTTGTCGGGGTAAAACTAATTTTTGACATCTCAATACTCCCGCATAGAAAAAATGAAAGATTGAGCAACATGAAACCACTCAAAAATCGGAAAAAAACAAAGGTTTAAAAAAATCTTTTCACAACGTAATATCAGATGTCTGTCCAGATGAGATAGCTCATTAATCTTTAGCTACATTACCCAAGAATAATTTGCAGCATAATGGGCAATTTTCCGAAACAATAAAAGAACGTTTGTATCAATTTAAATAGACACATCATATCACTTTACCTGTTCGAGGTGAGGTATCGATTTCGGTCTTTCTTTCTCGTTATTAGAAAAGAGAGGCGAAAGATACCAAAGGGACATTCATAAGTACAGAAATAATTTATAATATAAGGTTCCAAATTTTCTCACGAAAAATTGCCTTTAGAAAAAACAGGTTAATTTTTGTATGTCTCGTTTGGTCATATAGCTTCTCAAGTATTATACATCCTTGACTTTCAAATGTTTGGATAAGAGAGATAGGCAACAACGACTGCAATTTATAAAGGGATAATTGCATTTATAGGCATGGTTGATAGTACCCTCGAGGTCTTATAGTCCAACTGCGTTTGTACCGAACAAATTATACTAGATGTCAGTCAAGAAGTCTAGAATAAGGTTCATCAGATACACTCGAGACCGTACGTTAGAACAGTCAATATTTTAAGTTCAAGAGCATATATAAACACCACACCAGAACAGCCAAAACACTTAATCCAAAGCCAACCATTTCTGTCGGATTGCAAACTTATTTTTAGTTCCATTATATTGTTTATTAACAAGAAAAAAGGAAAAAAAACAAAATTACCGAACTCCAAGGAAAATCCAAAACGTAAAGTCCTAATCAAATGTTAAAACACGCTAGTGACGTAAATCGATTGTTATAACTCTCCATTAGCACATACTTACAACTTCTCGTCCAATCAAATTTCTTGAATTTGCCTTCTTATTTTCATAGTACATACTTTTTCCGTGTACTAAGTAACTACGCATGCATGACCACAAGGGTAAGATTTCATTGTATCGTAATCAAGAAATTAAAACAAAAATTGCCACTAGCTATTTTGAAATAAAATGCTGTGTTCCAAATTAAATCAAATAGTTTGTTATTAGTTTTCACATTGATTTTTAAATATCCTGCTATTAAAATCTTTGGATCTTAAAAATATTTTGGACAATTGCAAGTTTCCTTCATTTAAATAAAGAGTAACAAATATGGTTCTTTATACCTTGATTAAAGTACAACGCTTTAATAATTTATCATCCATGCAATTACTTTGTACACAAAAAAAGTGTGAAACCTAGTGAAGGGAAATTAAGGCAACTTGGTGATGATTTTTTAAACCTTCTTTAGGAAGTTGATCTATTTCGTCACGAATTGATTGATTGATTAATTATTGGTTGCTTAATGTCCAGTGGCAAATATTTCATGCATGTTCAGGACGATAACATGAATTAAAAAACCGTGATAATGTCTGAATAGAATGTGCCACCTATATATATATACATATTCTGATAAATCTTTTATTTTTTACTTTGAAAAAAAGCCCCCAAAAAGCACGAAACCTATAATCTTTTAACTTAGTTGGAAGTTGCTATTTAATGCCTATCCGCTAGACTATCTATGGGGACAAACTATCTATATGTTTCAAATTTATTTTACCTTTAGTTTTACTGTGAAATTGAAAAAAAATGCTTCTTAAACATGTAAAGCTTCCACTGCAATTTAATTATTGCCTGCTTTTGGTCAATTTATTTTATCATCTAACTATGTAAAGAAGTACATGTATAGTAAAACTCCGGTTTATAATAATATACATACTTACACCAGTAGCTACCATCTTTTCATTCTGGAGTCAAGGGCCTTTTGAAATCACATATTTTACAATGCTACTAGCGAGTAGATCTACAAAACATAAAACTTCGTTAGTGAGCTCCGGTTTACAAACACCTGTGATACAAGTAGTCAGCGAAATAAACTATCAATAGACCAATTAAAAGATTACTTGATTTGTAAATATATGCTTATGAAAAGGTATAAACTATGAAATTAAGTGCTCGGGGCAAGCCCCTCGCTCTAAATTTCTTAGAACATACTCACCCCTTCTCGTCCAATGGAAAATCGGTATTTTGCCTTCTATTTTTCATAGTACATGGCTTTCCATGCACTATAAAATGCTATGCATGAATGAGTTTCCATGCACTATAAAATGCTATGCATGAATGACTTTCCATGCACTATAAAATGCTATGCATGAATGACTTTTCATTGTAGATTAATTATAAAAGTGAACTCCTAACTGTACTAACGAAGTGTATTACAAACCCCTGAGGCAATTTCCATAGGAAATGAGCAAAAAAAAACAAAAAAAATCATGAGTACTGTTGTTTGTCAAATCATTTTCAATTAAAACATGATAATAGAATTAAAAACATCTTAAATTTAGTTTTGAATATTGCAAAAGTTAAATTATTTATTTATTTTATTCATATAGAACACGCAAAAGTATGAAAAGGGGTTAAAACGTGTAGTTTGAATAATATTTAATCAAATTTTTAAACGAGAACCTAAAAGTCAATAGTTTGTAAGAAACAATTACTGTTTATCTATAAGGCAAAGGCAATTTGTGAAAACAATACATTCGTCAATAAAAAAGTAAGCATTTGATGTTGGAAGGATAGTAATTTTATCTATTTATTAAGTTTTATCATTAATAAACAAATATACAATTTTCGAAAAGGTAATTTTTATAACATGTGTTTTTCAAAATAAAGGAATTTGAGATATATAAAGGTATACAATTTTAACTGAAGCAGAAAAAAACTCCATTTTTGAACAATTCATCCTATTTGTCCATAAAAAACTATATCAGTGCTATTATATTTCACCTGTTGAAATGACCCTTAAATATATGATTTACATCCCTTTCATTAACCATGTTAACAATTAAAGTGAACTCATATTAAGGTTTGATTATTACAATTAGAAAGGATGATTTTTTACTGATACTTGAAGGTTTGAATATGTTCTAAATTGGTCAGACAATACTTGGTCATGTTTTATGAACATTCAAAACCCTCTGCTACGCCTCGGGCTTTAATTATTCATAAAACATGACCAATTATTGTCTAACCTATAGATAGTATACACCTTTGCATAGACTAACCTAAACTTATTTTCCAGGAATGGAGAGTTATTTTCTATTGTCCGTCTTCAATTAGGCGTATGAAATACCCTGAGGGAAAAATCTTTGTGATTTATACCTACACTATGTAACCGATGACAACAATTTACCTAGAAGACTTGCCACAAGTACATTTGATATTTATATTTGTCCCTTCTAACATTGTTTCCTATCTAAATGCAGTAAATTTACCTTTTGAATTAATGTTCCATATTACTGCGTATTTCTATAGGAAAAGTGAAAGAGAAGAAAATAAAAAGAAAAAATGTACTTGTAAGAAGTGAATACAAACATCAAACAAGGAATACATCTGCACTTGTGGTCGTTGTACCGGTGTTAAGGGGACATGACGACTGAAACTAAAAAAAAAAGATTATATAGGAGCACTGTAGATTTATTACTATACTCAGACTGAAATATTACACTTCACTTCATGGAAATATTCAATGTAATTGACAAATTGCCATCAGATTTGGATATTTTTAACTTTCAGGAATCATTGTTTTCACATTCGGTTCGTCCTTGGATACCGGAATTGTTTTTCATTTTCTGTTTTTAATTTGTTCTTTTGTAGTTTCTTACAGAATTCGATCTATGACCCTTGACCTCGCATATTAATTGCTCATCTACACCAGCGTCGTACATCCTAGTTGCGGCAGAAGCTCAAAGTGAGTGGTTAGTGCGGTAACCACCTATACCTGCTTCCTGACAAATGCTAGCTACAATGTTAGCAAGACTATGTCTACCAATTGGTTGATCAGCATACCAAATGTTTCCGTTTGGAATTTTCGAAGGTCTCAAGTACAACGCATCGGCTTTCTTTTGAAACAGTGGACAGTGAGAAACATACAATTCAAACAAATTCACAACGCACCTAGCTTGATTTTCGGTATTTTGATATGCCACGACAGATTTTCTTTTAACGTTTTTATGCTTGATACCTCCTTGGTCTGCCTTTGATTTTGCTAAATCAAACACTTTGAACCATTTAATAAATGACAAGCGTTATCAGATCCTAATGAACCGCTTGCCCATAACTTTTCTTCCTCCTTCAAAGAAATTTCTTCGGTCTGTTTTTTAGGAACGCGAACTTCTGCTCGTAATTTCATTAAGTGTATCTGGTGGATATTCAGTTCCATCAGTTTTACAAACTTCACAAATAAAGCGGGAAATGGAATAATTCAATTCACCAAGCGACATTTCTGCCAGATCTATGCGAATTGGACTAAGTCCCACACTTGGATCATTCGCCCTAATATTTCTGGTAGATTTCCATTGTTTGAATAAGGCGGTTGCCCACTTGATTTTGCTCATGGTACTGTCAGCAAACCTACAATATTAAGAAACAATAATAAATATTCAAGCAAACACGCAGCAAAAATACATATCTACTCTACATTTCAATAATATTAATCGAATATTGCAGTTGAGAGAGAGAGAGAGAGAGAGAGAGAGAGAGATACACCTCTCTTGATCAGTAAAGAGGGTTGAATTTATAAAGGAGTACGATTAGGGCAGACGTTAACGAGGCAGCAACCTAACGATATTTAAAAAATGGTCTATGCACGACTAAAAAACAAATGTCTATAAAACGTATATTTTCTAATAATGTATGAATAAAGGGAGACGTGGCGTATACATCAATGAGACAGCAACCCAACGATACAATATAAAAGATATCTAGATAGGAGACAACATATACAGTTTTCAACAATAAACAGCTTCATATCGTCCCGAGTTTAAAAAAGTTAATAACTTAACACAAACTGTCAAAGATCTGAAAATACGAAATTTCTAAAAAAGATGACAAAAAAACCCAAGAAGATAGGACATGCACATATATGATTGTTTTATGTCACTATTTATATCTAACTATAGAATTATACATTGCTCCCAAATAAATAGCTCCCGATATAGAAATGTAGTATTTAACCGTATTTTGTATGTCCGGCTGTAATCAAGTATCAAATGGAACCTTAATCTTACTATTCATATCTGTAAACTCGTTGGTTAAATAAACACTGTTTGTGTTTTGCCATGATGTATTGTATAATATATGTTCTTTTTTTGTGCACAAGTAAGCAAAACAAAAAACATAAAAAAAAAAAAACGAATGAATGAATACGAAGGCGATATTGTAAAAACTTTTGTTTAGTCCGACTGCGACAAAATACCGACATAAAACTTGACGGCCGGTCAAATCTTTTGCGGGAAGTTATTTGCGAATTTCTAAATATCAAACTAAAATATTTATTTCAATACAGACAAGGAAAATTACGCAAACTCCTTTATTTTTTTGATGCACAGATGAACGAGAAAACTTTATCACGGTATACAACTGATCCTTATCATTTTGTATGAGACCTTTATGATATAACAATGCACGAAGGAAGACTGTTTTACATTTTTCTATTATTTCTTCATTTCCAGAGTTAAATGGGTCCTGTTATATTTCTTAGTTAACTAAATATAATCAAAAAAATATCAACATGATATTTGACTGACTGTTGATTGCTTAACGTCCAGTGGCAACTATTTCATAACCTAAATGACGACAAAGCACACACAATGCCTCATGATTTGGTATTACTGTTTATTTTGTGTTTTGAACAAAACGTCTGTTTATATATATATCAAATATAAGTTACTTACTTCTTTGATTGCATATCTTCTTTATCTGTCTTTGGCTCGTGAAATCTTGAAGTTGATGGATGATGGTTGATGACTTTTACTTTCAATTTTGAGACATTTATAAGAACTTCATCGTCAGACTGTGTTAAGGTTCATCATAACAAATGGACAAAAAATGGCTGTATTTTCACATCAAAAACTACTCTGAGTACAGACTTACCTGTCCAGTTGGAAAAGTTTGAATGCCTGGCATCCACTAGATATATAAAAGTTAAGTGCATTTTGTGTCTCAGAAAGATATAATCTTTTTTGGATTTTGATGGGCATTTTTTTCCTATCTGCAGAAGGTGTAAAAATAAACAAACACCTGAATTACTTTGATACTGTCCACTCAGTTAAACCTTTTAAACTCACCTATAGTTGTGTAGATACCTATTGTCTGTCTATTGTCCATGTCAATCAAGGACAATCAATACAATACAATACAGTTTTTACCTGAGAGGGAACATCTCAAAGTTGTATCCCAACTTAGTTTATTTTTACACCTTCTGCATGAACGAAAAAAAATGCCCATCAAAATCCAAAAAAAGATTTTATCTTTCTGAAACACAAAATGCATTTAACTTTTATAGATCTAGTAGATGCCAGGCATTCAAACTTTTTCCAACTGGACAGGTAAGTCTGAACTCAGAGTAGTTTTTGATGTGGAAATACAGCCATTTTGTCCATTTGTTATGATGAACCTTAATTTCGGATTGGAAAAACCTTCGTCTTCAGAAATATCAGAACATGCAACTGAATATGTTTCACTAGTAGTAGTAGTAGTATCATATCCCAAGAAAAAGTTACAAAAATCCAAGTTACCATCATTGGTTTCTTGTGAAAATGTGTTTTGCGTAAGAAAATTTCCACCGTCCGAACGTGACATAATCCGAACTTGGACATTAGCTACTATGGACTTTCTTGTTAAAATCAACCCAATTTAAAGCAACTGTTGTAAAAAGAACTCACAAATGAATTTATGACTACTCACATAGTCTAGTAAATTCTTTAAAATTTTAAAAGGTTCAGTGAAGGGAATGGTCAAGTGATCAATAATTAGGTCTTTCCACTTTTCCGTGGAAAGACCTATAGGTTTTCTTCTGATTATTATAAGGTCTTTCCACCTTTCCGTGAAAAGACCTTTTGCTTTTGTTCTGATTGTTATTATTAGTTCTTTCCACCTTTCCGTGGAAAGACCTTTTGCTTTTGTTCTTATTATTGTTATTAGGTTCCACTTTTCCGTGGAAAGACCTATTGCTTTTGTTCTGATTATTAGGTCTTTCCACTTTCCGTGGAAGGACCTATTGATTTTGTTCTGATTATTTTTTTTTTCTTCCGCCTAGTTTTTTTTCTTTCGCTGTTTGGTTGTTTCGCAAGATGTCGATTTGATATTTGGTATATGATATCGACCAGTTTATGCGCTTTCAAAACTGACCCTGCTTAACCGAATACTTTTCTTTGTAAGAGTTATCTCCCCGAACACTGTTTTCTGGTGTTTGCTACTTCTTCGCAACTGTAAAAGATTACGACAAACTTATTTTACCAAATTGCTCCCTATATCTTCAGGATGATGAGTTTGGTTTTCACCGAAGCGGTCCGGAGACTCCATATGAGAGTTATTTCCCCTTATGCATTGGATATAAGTGATATGCATTTGTAACTGGTAAACCATAAGTGATAAAGACCTAGGATCCATTGATTTGAGGTCTTTGGTCCAGAAAAACCAAAATTAGGTCAAGGTCAAAGGTCAAGATCACAATCTTAATTTTGATTTTGGCTTATTTTCACTTCTTTTCAAAAACCGTATAAGATAACGACAACATATTTTTACTAAATTGTTAGTCGCGACATGTCGTAACACTTAAATTTTAGTCGAAAGTGTACGTTGACATAAAATGGCAGTTTTCTCCCCTTTTATATGTAAAATTATGTGTATGGTAATATAACTCGTTAACCATATCTAATAAAGACCTAAGGTATTTTGATTTGAGGTCTTTAGTTTATGACCTTGAAATCGAGGTCAAGGTCAAAGTTGATTTTGACGTTCTTGATTTTGACCTTTGCCTTAACTCATATTTATACATGCTAAAGCCATAGGACTTTTTAAATTAGGTTGCAAGCTATATCACCTTAAAAAATCCAACTGGAAATGATCTTGTGTAAACCGGAAGTAGCTATTTTTGTACTTATTTGATGTAAAAGTATATAGAACCATATATTTTTGGAATCATTGTCAAGTAAACTATCAAATAATACCGGAAGTAACATTTTTCAGACCGGAAGTAAGAAATTATCTCTCTTATTTCAAACAAAATTGTATAAAAACCATATATTTTTGGAATCAGCGTACATTAAGGTATCATTTGACACTCGAAATGTCATTTAAAACTGCATCGAAATGTCATTTAAAACTGCATTTTAATATTTTCATATCAAAATGAATCGTAAGATGTGGAAAGACCTTCAATTGTTCTCTGAACAATTGGTTTTTAATTATTATTATTTTCTTTTTCGTCCGTCTAATTTGTTTTCCTTCGCTGTTTGGTTGTTTCGCAATATGTCGCTTAGATATTTGGTATATGATATCAAACCGTTTATACGCTTTTGAAACTGACACTGCTTAACTGATTACTTTTCCATGTCAGAGTTATCTCCCCGATCACTGTTTTTCTTGGTATTTCTAAAACTTCGCAACCGTATAAGAAACCGACAAATTTATTTTACCAAATAGCTGGTTATATCCTCAGGATGTTTTGATTAATTTTGACCGAAGCTATCCGGAGACTCCATATAAAAGTTATTGCCCCTTATGCATTTGATATAAGCGATATGCATTTGTTACTTGCAAACCATAAGTGATAGAGACCTAGGGTCTTTTAATTTGAGGTCCTTGGTCCAAAAAAAGAAAAGAAAATAAGGTCAAGGTCAAAGGTCAAGGTCATATTTTTTAATTTTGATTTTGGCTTATTATCACTTATTTTCAGAAATTGTATAAGAGATAGACAAAGTATTTTTACAGAATTATTAATTGTGATATGTTGTAACACGTAAATTTTAGTTGAAAGGGTACGTAAACATTTTATTAGAGTTTTTGCCCCTCGTATATCTAATATTACGCGTATGATGATATAGTTCATTAACAATATATAATAAAGAACTAGGGTATTTTGATTTGAGGTCCTTGATTTATGACCTTGAAATTGAGGTCAAGGTCATAGTTGAAGTTGACGTTCTAGATTTTAAACTTTGCTTTAAATTAACATTAAGACATCAGAAACCCTTAGGACATTATGCATTAGGTTACAAAACATATGACCTTGAAAAATCAAATAGGAAGTGACCATGTGTAAACCGGAAGTGGCTATTTTTTGTACTTATTTCATGTAAAAGTATAGAGAACAGTATATGTTTGAAAGCAGTGTCAAATTAAATATCAAATAATACCGGAATTGACATTCTTCAGACCGGAAGTAACAAATTACCTCCCTTATTTAAAAAAATGTATAGAAACCATATAATTTTGGAATCAGCAAACAATGAGATATCATTTGACACTGGAACTGACTTTTCAAACCGAAATTTAATATTTTCATATCACAAAATATATCGTTATGGGTGGAAAGACTTCAATTGTTCTCTGAACAATTGGTTTTTAATTACTTTTTTTTTCTTCCGCCTAATTTTTTTCCTTGGCTGTTTTTTTTTGTTTCGAAAGATGTCGCTTAGATATTTCTGTCTTCACGCTTAGCCACAGGCCCAGCAGCCCAGGCTTGTAAAATTGTCTTCGGACCTGTAAAAATCAGCTTTACAGGTTAATAGAATCTAACTAAAAATTTCCAAAATTTGAGCTCCGGGCCTGTCGATTTAAAAGTTTGTCGTGAAGACTATTATTATTTGGAATATGATATCGAACAGTTTATACGCTTTTGAAACTGACACCGTTTAACCGGATACTTTCCCATATAAGAGTTATCTCCCCGATCGCTTTTTTTCTTGTTATTTCTAAGGCTTCGCAGCCGTATAAGAAACTGACAAATTTATTTTTCCAAATTGCTCGTTATATCCTCAGGATGTTCTGTTTTATTTTGACCGAAGCCGTATAGATATTCAATATGAGAGTTATTTCCCCTTTTGTATTTAATATAAGTGAAATGTATTTTTAACTGGAAAACCATAAGTGATAGAGGCATAAGGCCTTTTGATTTGAGGTCCTTGGTCCATAAAAATGAAAATGAGGTCGAGGTCAAAGGTCAAGGTCACGTTCAAAATTTTGATTTTGGCTTGTTATCACTAATTTTCAGAAATCTTATAAGATATCGACAAAATATTTTACAGAATTGTTAGTTGCGATATGTCGTAACAGGTAAATTTGAGTTGAAGCGTACGGAGACATTTAATGGCAGTTTTCTCCCCTAATATATTTAAAATTACACGTATGGTGATATAACTCATTTATCATATATAATTAAGACCTAGGGTCTTTTGATTTGAGGTCCTTGGTTCATGACCTTGAAATTGAGCTCAAGGTCATAGGTAAATTTAACGTTCTAGATTTTGACCTTTGCTTTTACCTCATAAGTATACATGATAAAGCCATGGGACTTTTTGCATTAGGTTGCAAGACATTTGAACTTGAAAAAGCCAACCGGAGGTGACCTTTTGTAAACCGGAAGTCGTTATTTTTTGTATTAAATAAATGTAAAAGTATATAGAACCATATATTTTTAGAATCAGTGTCAAGTAAACTATCAAACAATACCAGAAGTAACATTTTTCAAACAGGAAGTAAAAAATTATCTCCCTTATTTATATCTTTTTGTATAGAAACCATATATTTTTGGAATCAGCGTACAATAAGCTGTCATTTGACTCTGGAATTGACATTTAAAACCAAATTTTAATATTTCATATCAAAATAGATCCTTACTGGTGGAAAGACCTTCAATTGATCTCTGAACAATTGGTTTTTAATTTATATATTTTATTGTAATACTAAAAATGCAAATATTGTAGTGTGTTTGTTATTTTCGAAGTGTGTTTTAAGTGATAGAATGTCCAAATTATTGTCCATTCTTGGGAAATAATGGGCGAACACATCAAACGAATGAAAAAACAACTGCCATATTCCTGACTTGGTACAGGCATTTCCTTATGTAGAAAATTGTGGATTAAACCAGGTTTTATAGCTAGCTGAACCTTTCACTTGCATGACAGTCGTATTAAATTCCATTATATTGACAACAATGTGTGAATAAAACAAACATACATAATAGGTAAAAGTGTAAAAAATTGGGATACAGCAGTCAACAATGTGTTATAATATTAATCTTTATAAAAATTTACATACACAATGGATCATTTACATCATGCAAGCGCAGAAGGAAAGCTTACGAAAAACAACCTCATCAAATATACTAGGCTTATAATTTTTAACGCTAGACGCGCGTTTCGTCTTCACAAGACTCATCAGTGGCGCTCGAATTAAAACAGTCGGAAGACCAAATCAAATACGAATTTGAATAGCTTCAAAAACCGAATATTCCGAAATATGCAATTTAAAACTGGGTGTATAAAAACCTTTTTTGTGTATTGTTTTTTAATTTTTTTAAATGAATCATGTGAAATTACATAATACAGTATAAGACACAGTGTATAAAAATTGCGTAACACCTGCAAGATTTATAAAGTTAAAAGGGAATAAGAAAATGTATTACAATTGATTTGGTTAATTTGTTAGAAAAACCTTAGTGTCTCGAAATACAGTAAATTAACAGACAATGAACATACTAATGATAAATGTATTTATTAAAGTTGAGCATACACGTGTTTCTATTATGTAAACAATCACACGTGAGTGTGTGTGCGCTTAGTGGTCATCTATTGCTGTTTATATTAAATAAACAGGTTTGTGTTTTTAAATATATGATATTTCGGATTGGTCAATATTTGTCGCATTGCGTAAATATATTGAGTATGATATTTGATATGGAAATAGCACGGGATTTTTAAAGCGCGAATAGTTTTATTGTTAAATATAGATTCTACCACTGCATCGAGTGTGATACGATATTTATCCACTCGAGACAGTTAAGTTTTCAAATTTAAAACGCGAGGCTCGCCGAGCGTTTTAAATATTTAAAGTTTAACTGTCGAGAGTGGATAAATATCGTATTACACGAGATTGGGTGGTGGAATCTGTTTCTCTAATGATTTTCAAACAATACGCAGGCAAATTTATTCCTTCTTTTCGAATGATCTGCAAAAAGATGTGTTCTTTCTATGTGATGTCATCAGGCATGGTCGCATTTTTTCATGCCGTCACAATAGGAAATTCAGAGGAAAGCAAGAAAATTCGACGTCATAATCGGATTTTAACCAATGAAGATCTGAGATCAAACGGACCACACGTTGATTAAATTTTTTTTATACAATTGGTGCAGAAAGGGATAAATTGACGAAGAATTAGAGAAAGTAAGTTAAGAAATATTGTCATTCGAAGCTCGTATACCGTTCAGTACAGTGCAGTTTTGTTTAGGTAATGACATGTCCGAGCCAGTCCTAAATTTGAATGAAGAAGATTTGTTATTAGACCCCTTGCATAGTCAGTCCGAACGTCATAACGCTTCCAATGTACAAGCAAGTCAACAAAACCGTGACTTAGTAGACACTTTTGGGCTTTTCAAAGATTATTTAGATAAGAAACTCGTTGATTTAAAGTCCGACATTCTTTCAGAACAAGACAATTTGTCAAAGAAATACAGAGATGAGGCAAATATTAAGTTTAAATCAGAAGGGAATCGGATTCAGTTTCGTTTTAACGAGAGTATTATGGATGGTCTTAACAAAAACCACAAGGATCTTATATCTGTTGCTTCCCCCCCCCCCCCCCCCCCTTTCTTCTATTACCGGTGATTTGGTGGGTAAACTCAAAGAAAGAAATAAACTCATCAGGATTGCCGATAACTCCACTGGGGGATGGGTTACTGTTAAAGAATACGAGAGTAATGATATCGCCGAAAATGATGAATACGAGAAAAAGATTTGTCAGGCCGAGACTAGGGCCCTTAAAACTGTCAAGGAGAAAAAGATCCGCCCTCAGTCGTATACAGCTAGACCAAGTCCAGCAGTTGAACATATCGCTACTGCTCCTGCTCCTCCTCCAGCTTACGATTTCAGTCGCTATCAACAGCCCTTTCGTACCAGCACCGCACGGCGTGAGCCGTGCTTCATTGACATCTGTCACTACTGTAAGCAGTATGGTCACTGGAGAAGAAATTGCGTACATGTCCACTCAACTTCAAGTCAGCCACAGCTTCTGCACCCAGTTACCAGCCATCCAAACAGCAATGATCCAGTTACTGTCAATGATAAGTATCTAGATTTAAGTTTTTTTATCTTCTAGCTATGAAAGCAATAATGACGAACTTGACGAATTTATGTCACAAGTTCATTTTCTTGAAAAATTAGATTTTTCGACTAGTCATAACTTTAAAGGTGTTAAAGGCAGGCTTGCAAAGCATTACGATTTTTGGGTTAAGATTGGAGCTAGTGATTTTGTTTTAGATACAATTAAAAACGGTTTTGTAATCCAATTTTTAGTGCTTCCTCCCAGTGTGCACATGAAAAGCAATAAATCTGCCGTTTCTAACTCAGACTTTGTTGATAAAGCCGTTTTGGAATTAGTTGATTCTGGATGTGCATATGTAGTTCCCTTTACGCCTTATATTGTTAATCCTTTGTCAGTAGCCACGAATAAATCGGGAAAAAAGAGGTTAATATTGGATCTTTCAATTTTAAATAAATCTGTCAAAAAAGAGAGATTTAAATTTGAAGGCTGGAAAATAGTTTTTCAATTTTTCAAAAAAGGTTCTTATATGTTTAAGTTTGATTTAAAATCTGGTTATCATCATTACGACATTTGTCCACATCAATAAACTTTTCTTGGTTTTTCCTGGATTCACAAGTTTTTCAGTTTTAGTTTTTGGTCTGGCTTCTAGCCCTTACTTGTTCACAAAATGTTTGAGAGATATGGTCAAATATTGGAGACAAAATTCAATTGATATTGTCTTGTATTTAGACGATGGTTTCGGAATAGCTTCAGATTACGAATTATGTCGGAAAGATTCCGATTTTGGGAAAAAGTCACTAGTAGATGCTGGTTTTTCAGTCAATATAGAAAAATCTGTTTTTGAACCTACCCAAAAATTATATTGGTTAGGAATCACTTGAGATTCTATTCAATTTTGCATTTCAATTCCCGAAAGAAGATTAAATGATTTGTTACAGTCTATAGATGAAATTTTAGAAAAAATTTTGCTTTTCTCTGCTAGGCAATTAGCTCAAGTGACTGGTAAGATTATTTCTTTATCACCAGTGTTCGGAAATTTGACTAGATTGATGACAAAATATTGTTACTTGTGCATCGTGCAAAGATTGAGCTTGGATAGATTATTACAAATAGTTTATCCAGCTGAGATTTTGAATGAGCTTAAGTTCTGGAAATCTAATGTGCTTACTTTGAATAAAAAGAAATTGGCTACGTACAGCCCTTCTTCGATAGTAATTTTTTCAGATGCTAATAATGTAGCCTGTGGGGCATATACTGTAGAATAAGAAAATAAGATTTTTCACAAAATGTGGAACGAATTAGAAAGATCCACCTGGAGAGAGATGAGAGCAATCGAACAGGCCTTATTGTCGTTTAGTACTCTATTTATGGGTAAAAGTTTAAAATTGTTTACTGATAACCAAAACTGTGTACGTATTGTACAAGCTGGAAGCATGAAGAAAGATTTACAAAATCTTGCCTATTCTATTTTTTGTATTTGTAAAGAACACAATATATTCATTGAATTACAATGGATTCCTCGCACATTGAATTCAAAGGCAGATTACATTAGCAAAATGAGTGATCATGAGGATTGGCAAATTTCAAATGAATTTTTTGAATTTTTAGAAAGTTTATGGGGACCTTTTACTATTGACAGGTTCGCTAGTGTGATGAATAACAAGCCAAAAAGGTTCAACTCACTTTTCTGGAATCCGACCGCAGAAACTGTAGATGCTTTTACACAAAATTGGCATGGAGAAAATAATTGGCTTGTCCCCCCTATCTATTCAGTTATACGCACAATTCAACATCTGATTTACTGATAAGCAAAAGGGTCTTTGATTGTCCCACGATGGGTATCAGACTGCGCCATTTTGGTGATATATCTTTAATAAAAATTTGACCTACAAAGCTTATGTTAAGGATGTGCTAGAATTTAAAGAAATGAATAGAATCTATTCAAAAGGAAGTAGTTCAAAGTGTATCTTTGGAACTGAAAATTTTTTATCGACTGTTCTCGCAGTTAGACTAGACGCTAGTCTGTGATGTTTCACATGGTCCTGATATCAATTTTGGTATTGCAGAGACATGGTGAATGAGATTTTATGTTGTACATTTTACTCAGTTGAGAATGTAAAAGATGAAGGATTTTAAGCGACATGGTCCTAGTGTCATATGTCGTAGTATGATATTGTAGTAGGCATGGTCGATTGTTTTTATGTCATATGCATTTTATCATGTTTATTATATGAATACTTGTTTAATTTTCCTTTATAGGGTAACACATTTTTCAGATGTCTTCAAAACCGAGAGATGGATTGATATTGGTTCCTTTCGTCAGTCACAATCTCCATCCATGGAGCTCCTTGTAAACCAGATACCTTCCTTTTGTTTGTCATCTAGAGCGGACAACACTCAACGACAGTATAGATATGTTTTCAACGCTTTCTGTAAGTGGTGTTTATCTATTAATATTTCAAACACATTACCTGCTTCAGATATTTCTGTTGCATCATATTTAGTTTATTTGACAAATATTGGTAAAACTACTAGCAGCATAAATGAAGCTTTTTATGCTATAAGTTGGGCTCATAGATTAGCCGGAGTTGAGATTCCGTGTAAATCGGATTTGGTTATTTCTGTGAAAGAAGGATCTTTGAGATCTGTTGGACACATTGTGGTTAAGAAAGAACCTATTTCACCAGAAATTTTGAATCAAATTGTTATTCTATATGGTAACGATAAATCTAATCTTAAAGATGTGAGAATAGCTTGTATGTGCCTTATAAGTTTTGCTGGATTTTTGAGGTATTCAGAATTAGCAAATCTTAAAAGAAATAATATTGTTTTTCATGATTCGTACATCGTTTTACTGATAGAGACTAGTAAAACTGATATTTACCGTGAGGGTAGAGATGTGCTCATTTCAAAAACTGACAAAATTACATGTCCCGTTAATATGTTAATGAAATATTTAAATTTAGCAAACATCAAGTCGGACAGTAAAGATTTGATTTTTCGTCCTTTATCTTTTCGTAAATCTGTATATGGTTACAAATTCAGAAAAGTTAAGCTTTCTTATACTACTGCAAGAGAAAATTTTGTTAGCTACTTTAGCATCTATTGGATTAGACAAAAAGTATTTTGGTTTGCATAGTTTGAGGCCAGGAGGCGCTACTGCTGCTGCAAATGCGCATGTGGAAGATCGCATCTTCAAAAAACATGGTCGCTGGAAATCAGATTGGTGTGTGTCCGCATAGCGGTCATCTATTGGTGTTTATATTAAATAAACAAGTTTGTGTTTTTAAATATATGATATTTCGGATTGGTCAATATTTGTCGCATTGCGTAAATATATTGAGTATGATATTTGATATGTAAATAGCAGGGGATTTTTAAAGCGCGAATAGTTTTCTTGTTAAAGTAAGTTAAGATATATTGTCATTCGAAGCTCGTATACCGTTCAGTACAGTGCAGTTTAGTTTAGGTAAAGACCCCCGCACCCCTTCTCCCCCCTATTGAATGCTTGTATTTTTGAAATGTTAGAAGATAGATATTTATACTACCAGTATGACATTGTTTGGTTGATCATTAAGACCTATATATGTATATATGATTTATCATTTTGATTTTCTATTTTGTAGGTTGTCTTGTACTACGCAGCGGTGTTGCCGTTATCATGATGACATTGGGACTCAAATTTACTTTTGTATTAATAAAATTATCACAGTAAGCTGCACATGCGAGCTATTCCTATGAAACAAGTGTTTGTTTTTATTTTATAAATACTATATATAAATATATTCGTTTGAGGTAACGAATTAAAATATAATATATGTCAACACAAAAAAGCTGAATACTGGGTTAGTGATACATGTACAATCGGTGACAATATTCGATATTCGACACTTCTAGCCTAACTGTAACAAACTATTTTTTTGAAAGCTATTTTAAGATTACATAAGTTAAACGTTTGAAGTGAAAAATGATGTGCTTGAGAAATCTTCAATCACTTCACATTTCTTAGTAACCTTTTAAAACAATGATAGTTCTTATAATTTAAATATAGTGAAAGAATGTGAATCTTGATCTGTATTCTGCATATATGTGGTAATTTCTTTTTTTATTTTAAAAAGATTTAAAATGGCACTACACTTTCGCACAAAATAAGTTATCTTTTTTCATCAAATTGTCCTCTGATTTCCTGCAACTCATTACAAATTTTTTTCTGTAATGAAAAGGGTAAATATGGTAGAAACACTAACTGGGGAAATTTAAGGTGAAGTGACAATAAATGGGCTATGTCACATATTTTGGTAAAATTTAGCATATAACTTTGGCACGTTGAACTAAATCTAAAAATCGAAAACATAATTCATTTATCTCTTTTACTTTCTGAAATATTACTGATTGAATTTTTTTTCAAAATAGGTGACCATTTGTATAGAAAGCACATTAAATCGGCAAAAAACGTTCATAAAATCTCTAAATTTTGAATCCATAGTTTTCTTGAAAAAAAAACTATATGTTGCTGGTACATAAATTTCCGTTTTAATGATGTAAAATAATGAAAAAAATTTATGGATTAAAAATTGTCTCTAGTAGAAAGTTGTTTAAATGGCAATCACAACACGTTATTTTTATACTATGAATGAATGAATGAATTCTTTATTGCAAAGCAGTAGTTACATGTTATAGCAACACAAATATATTTACATTGCGACACATACTAAACAGCAGAAAATAATATTCTAAGATAGTACAATAGACAAATAAGCAGATGTGATCTAATCTTTCAAGCAGATTTCAAATAATTACACACTTTTCCAACTAATGATCTAGATTTTGTTTGATACAAATATTTTAATTTTGTCATATTTTACCACGAACAATAGTACTTTGGTAAAAACTGCAGCCTTACAAATCTAAACACAGGACACACTAAAATGGAATTGTTCTCATCTTCAATACTTTTCATTTCACACATATATATAATCTGTTTTCTTTAGGTATATTTGTGAACATCCCAACCTTAAAATTCAACTTAATAGTACCACTATATTATATATATAATTATCAGTCTAATGAAGAAGCGAATGGATAAAAACGTTTCTCATATGAAATAGCGATATTGTCTTATATGAACGAGTTGCATTGTGGGAAATTTCAGACGAATGTTTACATTTGTATGAAAAAAGGAAGATTTCTCGGTATAAAGTAATGACTATTCTTCTTAAAACAGGGTAACATTTTACACGACAAACGTTTGCTGTGTAACTTTCATGAATTGTGTAATATAATAACAAGCAAGTTGTATTAATACGAGAAAATCGATATCTTGATTGAATGAAACATAAATGCACGATTTATCATTTGGAGATGTACACATTCAATTAATATCATGTAGCAAAATTAGTGGAATGCAATTTCGATGAATTCAATTGTTTTCTAATACAAAATCACCTATAATTCAATGATACTGCTATATTTTATAATATTGATGCGATATTTTTCTAATATAATTACGATGTGTTTTTAATATGAAAAATTTATGAATGCAATATTTTTCTAATATAACTGCGATAGTTTTCTCATATAAAATAAATACGATAACAAGTCACAATGTATGTCAAGAAAACCGGAAACATAATTCACAATTATAATTCAAATTTCGTACCTGTAACAAAATTAACGCTTAAATGTACTAATCATGTCGAGAAATGTTGTTTGACCCTATCGATAGTTGACAGTGTTAACAACCTGCTAAGTCAATTGTTTTCGAACATATGGTTATACCGAGTAATTCTATTTTCAGAGTTGATGCAATGGCGGAATTTAAATGTGGTTTCTGTGAATATTCTACCGACCTATTTGATTCTATCATAGGTCATGTTGTAAATATCCACATAGACAAAAAACAAAGAAATATCATTTCTTAAAAGAAAAAAAAAACATTCCTAAAACAATATTCAATCCAATACGGTTCCCAATTGCACAATGAAAAACGGTTATGGATAATTTCTACATCATTTCCACGATGAAAACCACAAATTTCCCAAGCATGATTTATCACAGACGCAACCATACTATGGAAGAAGTAACATTTCTTCTTCGTCAAGTATAAACCATTTATAGAATTATTCACAGCTGCCAAAGATCGTGAACCTTGCAAGGCTTAACGTTTCTGTGTTTTTAAAACTTTCCAGTAGAGTGCTTCAGCATACGAAGATAGGTGTACGAATCAATAAGTTTTAGTTCTTCATTATCAATTTTAGAAAACTTTTGCATTTACCGGTTGCAAGCCATTTTTGAATACATAAAACTTTTGTATTGTTAACGTTCACTTCTATATTACATTTGTTACAGTAAATTAGTAATTTATCAAGTAATTCCTGTAGAACTTCCGGAGATTTTCCAAATAATACAGTATCGTCTGCAAATATATTAAGTATATCAAAACCTCATTAATATTAACTATATCAACTGAAGGATTGATATTCATGTCTTCATTCAAGTCATTAATAAACAATGAAAAAGTGGAGGTGATAAGGGTTCCTCTTGTTTTATTCCTAGAAAATTTTCGAATGAACCAGACTATATATCGCTAATTTTGACACTCATTGTCACCGACGAATGAACTGATCTAACCATAATTACAAACTTTGAGCTAACACCACTTCGTAATAGTTTGTAAATAAATATTTTCCTGCTAATTTTGTCGAACGCTTTGCGGATGTCCACAAACGAACAATACAGTTTTTGTTTATTTTGCTGTAGCGTACTTGTATGCGAAATTATTCCAAGTAAAACTACAGTAGCGTCATCAGTTGATTTGCCAGGTCTAAATCCGAATTGGTTATCGATCAAGTTGTCTTCTTTTTCGGACAAATTGAGTCAACGAATTCTCAAAAGTGTAGTGTATAGCTTCGATAAAACACTGATTAATACAATCGGTCGATAGTTGTTAGGATCGAAAAATCACCACTCTTTGGGACAGCAACCACTTAACATTCCGACCATGAGTCTGGATATAATCCCGAAGAATAAATATGATTACTGCGCTTCATTTCTTTTATCGATGCTATAACTTCGTCTACAGTTTTCAGAGTCTAATTGTGTAACATTTATATTGTCAACTGCCGTATTGTCTATGGGATTACGAACTTCTACGGATAGATCATGCGAAATATCTCCTAGTATCAACACAAAATGTTTCATCATGGTTTCGTTATCAATTTTACACATATAATTCCTTTTCGTTTTATTGACGTCCAGATCTTCCTCGTTCGTTACTAGCTACTAGTAATTTGTTAGTTCGATACCTTTCAGACATTTATATCTAAATTGTGTATAGTTGTTTCGTGAAATAACGTATGCCTTTCTGTTGACGTCTGAAGGGTAATGAAGAAATACATTTTTAGCAGGATGAAAGTCATAACATGCGATCTCACAGTTATCATCAAACCACATTTATCATTATGTGCACTATCAAACAAAATCTTTGTGAACTCCTTGATAGCATGGTTTAAGTCATTTGTATCAATGTATCAGTAATGTTAGTCACTAAAGACAATACATTATTTTGTTCTTGTTGTATAATGTGTACATGTTCACAAGTTCGAATAATAATGGTGCGTGATCAGAAAACTCGTTAAAGTTCAGTACATCGAAATTCTTGATAAGTTTATAATCACTAGGTGAAACAAACTGATAGTCATTGACACTCTTGCCATTCATTGTAAAGAATGTTAATTTTCCAACACGATTTCCGAGTCTTCCATATGCTATTGTGAGTTCATTATAATAACATAACTGTAAAAGTTTTCGACCAAATGCATTAACGGTTTTGTCTACGGGGTGTCTTTCGGAACTATAGGGGTTTCAATGTGGCCTACACTACTTTAATATAGATCTAAGTTATTGTTAGATAAAACATCATCAATTTCACTAATACGACTATTTAAGACGCCACACACTTAAAATAAACCCTTTCTTTATACTCTAAACATACATTTTTTATAATATCAAAAAATCAATATCACATATGCTATAAAAGTTTGATTATTTTTGGTCTGGAATATATAAAACCATATGTAGATATCATTTGCAGCATTACAAAAACCATGCTTAAGTTTAATTAAAACAAACCCACAGTCTAGCTCTCTATCTATAGAAATGCCATCAGTTGATTTTGTATTACAAAAAATAGCTAATCCACCTTCATGTCGAGTACCTATTTTTAAAGAAAAACGAACGATACCAAAAGGACATCCAAACTCATAAGTCAAAAATAAACTGAAAACGCCATGGCTAAAAAAGAAAAAAAAAGACTTATAGACCAACAACTGTACACAAAATACGACATAGAAAATGCAAGACTGAGCAACACGAACCCAACAAAAACTTGGGGTGATCTCATGTGCTTCAAAAGCGTAAGCAAATCCTGATCCACATGTGGCATACGTCGGATTGCTCATGTTAGTACAATCTCAGTGATCAGTCTTATTCGGTAGGTCACATTTCAAGAAAGGGGACGAGTTTGTAGTTACGACAATGGGAACATATCCGTTGTCATTTGTGGAACAGACATTTCATAACAGTCAGCCAGTGATGGCGTCTGTAAAATTTACGACGAGATTATTTCAGCTTGACCACTTGGAACTGTTGGTTGAATAGCTTCTTTGTGAGCAGCAACCCTCTATCAAGTAAATACAAGCCCTGAAATATAGTATAGACTTCGTTTGCAGGCGCTTCTGGAATGTTGCTACATAGAAATGGAAAGTTAACAATTGGGAAGCTGAAATAATCTCTTTTGTCGTAAAGTTTTGTTTTCAACTGACCGTCATTGTCAATGTTAGATGTAAGTCAAGATATGAGGCAGACTTAAATGTTTATACTGTATCCCTTATCTCAAGTTCGATTGGATAGATGCATTGAACATTGTCACCAAATTTTGAATTATTTAGTGAGAGAACATCATCTATATAGCGGGAAGTGAAGTCAAAGGATACTGCTAACTTCTTTTCTTTCTTCCTAAGACGACATTAAACATTTCTATTCAATCATAGTAATTTAAAAAAAAAAAATGCTATTTTTAGTATATAGGTTTTTTAACCAAGATTTATATAAAACAAAATATCGTATTTATTTACAAAATTCAAAAATACATTGTCTTTACACCAAGAGGTTTAACCATGTACATTCCAACTTGAGTATTGTTTAAATCACCTTTATCATAGTGAGTAGTATTAACTGTTTTTTTTACATTTCTAATGTCACCTGTTTTTTCACCTTCTTTAGGGCATGTTGATTGAATTTTACCTTTTTGTTTCGCCTTCTTTTTCTTTCTTGTTTTTCCTATCTGGATCGTATGTAGCACTATTGTCACTTGTATTACTTACGTTGTTTCTTTTCTTCACTTTCTGGGCATATATTAAAACATATTTTGTCTCTCGACTAAATACCTCGACTACCCATTACATATCACGTATACTAGTTCTTCATAGTCTATCAATTAAAATAACTTTCTTAAATAGAAAACTTCCACTGACAAAAATAAAAACATGAACATGGAGTTGTATGTGCAAGTATCAAATTAACAAGATTTGCCTTATTGCTTGTTACGGTGTATTCCTTCCACCAGTGAATTTTTTCCAGAGAGACAATTTACACTAGTGTAAAATTTCTAAAGGAAATTGCACTAAGTTTCTTTTTCAATGCTTAGTGTAAATTATCCTTTGTTTATTTTTTTGAATTCAAAACACTCTTCAACGGTTTTTTTAATGGGCGACGATAAAAAGAAATGGAGCAAAGGCTTTTGTTAAAGGTTTAAAAAATATTAAAGTCAGCATTAAATTAATGTTCATGTGGAAATTATACACTAGTGTAATTTATCCTGGAAAAGTCATCAACAGATAATCAAAGGATATTTTATGTTGTCTGTATCTGGTTGAAATTATTCTTCAAGGAAATAAGACGATGACGGACAACAAGTGATGAAAAAAATCACCTAGTGCATGGAAAGAGTAACCTATGATAATCAATATAAACAAAATTAACCTGTGTGTTTCTTCTGTGTTGGACTTTTTAGGGAAGGACAACACTAGTGTAAATGTACTCACCGGAAAATCTACACGCTGGAATACATGTAAGCTTACATTAAGTAAAATTATATGAAGGAAAACGATTTGCTTAACACATTTCATCTGTGCTTTTTCCTTATTTAAAGTTTTTAATGAAATTCAAAATTAGAAATGGTATCTAGATATGGTAAATTTAAAACAGAAAGTCCTTTATCAAATGTCAAAATCAAAAGCTCAATCACATCAAACGAATGGAAAACAACTGTCATATTCCTGACCTTGTATCATCATAGATGGCTGATACAGCATGATAGTCATTGATTGTATTTACAACAAGTCAGTATATAAGGAACACTTTATAAAACACTTTACAAAACAGACAAGAAGCAAAAGTTGCAGGAGCAGTACAGTAAAAACTCAACGCGCGTTTTGTCTACATAAGACTCATTGACGCTAGAATCAAAAGAGTTGGGACGTCAAATAATTATGAAGAATTGAAAACAAAAAACATAAATTTCAAAACAATGTACCAAAACTGGCTCAGGCCATTTTTGCTTGGGAAAGATAAAGGATTTTAAATGTTGATAATTGTTTAATGTACAGGAGTGCCTGCCACCGAGCTAATGATACCTTCGGGAAGAAACGTTCATCAGAAATGGAATCGGTCAAACGGAAACAAACAAGATCTGAGTTACAAGTTTCATTTTGCGATGAATAAATAACAAAATCAATTAACTCAAAATGTAGAAGCTACTTAAAGCAGTATCATCAAATGAAGCTTTATCTGAATCATCTGTTATAAACGATGACTGCAGTTGTAGTTAATAATGACAGTTCAGACGTAAGAGGTGCTTAGCTCTTCGGGCATATGACTTTATCAATTTATAAAAAAAAGGTATTCAAATCAGTAGAAAAGTATGTGTTTTAAATTGATCTAATCGAGGGATTATGTCGATTGAGGGTTGAGACGGTGTGTGATATTTAAAACACCATATTATATAAACCTTTAATATATACATGACCTTAAGGAAATGTTTTTCACATGACATGACGTAATAAAGATTAGATGTTAGATAAAGCCTGCTTTGCAACCATGAGTGATATCGATGACATGACGTCGTACATATTAAGGGTGTGATAAAGCCTTTTCCATCGTGACTGATATCTATATCATCAAAGATAGCTGATACAGCACGATTCTCATAGATTGTTTTTACAACTAGTCAGTATATAATAAACGAATAAGAACTTCAATCCTTCGTGTGTGAGAGGTTACTGATAATGGTCTGTATTTTTGGTATATTGTGTCAGTATGTTACTTTCTCAATGATAGACACCCTATTTTCCTTTTATATACATTATATATTCATGACATTTTTCTTTACCTTTTTCTGTAAGATTATCATTAAAATGATTTAGTATTGATTTTTTTCTATAATTATCTGATTTCTTTATTCTGTACAACCCTCATTTCTGTAATCAGAAAGTTATTACCTAATTCTCTAATTTTGCACTATTATTCTTTAAACGTTTGCACCCCATTATTTTCTATTCTTATTTTTCTCTATTCACTATTTCTTTAGGCCTTTATTCTCTATTCTTTAAACCTTATCAAGACCCTCATATTTCAGGTTTATACTTTAGTGGGCATGAGGTGTGCTTACACATTTCTCCCCATATTTCGTTCGGACATGGTAAAGTAGAAAGTTTATTCTCGCGACAAAGGTTCAATTACCTATGTTGATTCGGTATCAACTTCTCCTAAAATGGTTTTAAATCTTTTTTCAACATTGGCGATGCAAGCTAGCTTTAACAAGTTTTACTATATACCTAGTATTATATACAGGTAAATTGTTTGTGTAATACAATCAACTGCGAATGTGCTGTATCAACTATTCGTGATGTAATCGATATCAGTCACGGCTGCAAGGCTTTATCTAACCACTTATCTGTATGAACAACGATACAGGAAAACATCTACTCGATGTATATAATTATTTATTACATTGGTAGCAATGAATTACATTGATTTCCCAGTCAAATAAAAACCGATAATTTCACATGTGAAATAAACGTGGTTATTTCACTCTCTGACGTCATACAACAATATGCGTTGTCAAGACGTCGATAACGTCGGATCAAAACAAATTGTGAATGCGTAGAAAAAAGATATAGTTCCTTACATTTTCTACATTAATTTCATTAAAAAAAGCAATTTGCCAATGTAATAAAAAGAATAACTAATCAAAGAATTCAAATATCGTGACCGAACAACACTGATAATTAACGCATGCGTGAATTAATGTGTTGTTCGGTCACTCGTTGAATATTTTTCTCTATTTGAATTCTTCGATTAGTTATTCTATAAATATTCCACAACAAGTGAGAATTGGATATCTCTTGATATCAACTCGAGTTATTTGATTTCAATTTAATGATCAACTAGCTTTCGCCGAGTCTATCATTATCCTTCAAATTAAATAACGAGCGACATCCAATTCTCACGAGTCGTTAAACCTATTTTTCTTATGGTCAATACTTTCATTGGGTTAAATTTAAAAAATCTACGAATTGTTGATTTAGTCTCTTGCACATACCACTATGACGTCATATGTACTGTTTCTGCGTCAAACTTTAACCTCAGACATTTAAAAACTTTTTGTACGATTCAAAATGTGACAAAATTGTTCCAAAAAGAAAATTTTCAGGTGAAAAGTGTGAGTGTTTTGTATATCATTTAGAAAATCTCACATGTCCGTTGCCATGGACGAAATTTACATTTTTGTTTTTTTGATCGATGCTATAACTTTGTCTACAGTTTTCAGAGTCTAATTGTGTAACATTTATATTGTCAAATGCCGTATTGTCTATGGGATTACGAACTTTTACGGATAGATCATGCGAAATATCTCCTAGTATCAACACAAAATGTTTTATCATGGTTTCATTATCAACTTTACACATATAATTCTTTTTCGTTTTATTGACGTCCAGATCTTCCTCGTTCGTTACTAGCTAAATTGCTAGTTCGATACCTTAAAAACATTTATATCTAAATTGTGTAAAGTTGTTTCGTGAAATAACGTATGCCTTTCTGTTGACGTCTGACGGGTAATGAAGAGAGACATTTCTAGCAAGATGAAAATCATCACGTGCGATCGCATAGTTATCATCAAACCACATTTATCATTATGTGCACTATCAAACAAAATCTTTGTGAACTCCTTGATAGCATGGTTTAAGTCATTTGTATCAATGTATCAGTAATGTTAGTCAGTAAAGACAATACATTATTTTGTTCTTGTTGTATAATGTGTACATGTTCACAAGTTCGAATAATAATGGTGCGTGATCAGAAAACTCGTTAAAAGTCAGTAAATCGAAATTCTTGATAAGTTTATAATCACTAGGTGAAACAAACTGATAGTCATTGACACTCTTGCCATTCATTGTAAAGAATGTTAATTTTCCAACACGATTTCCGAGTCTTCCATATGCTATTGTGAGTTCATTATAATAACATAACTGTAAAAGTTTTCGACCAAATGCATTAACGGTTTTGTCTACGGGGCGTCTTTCAGAACTATAGGGGTTTTAATGTGGTCTACACTACTTTAATATAGATCTAAGTTATTGTTAGATAAAACATCATCAATTTCACTAATACGACTATTTAAGACGCCACACACTTAAAATAAACCCTTTCTTTATACTCTAAACATACATTTTTTATAATATCAAAAAATCAATATCACATATGCTATAAAAGTTTGATTATTTTTGGTCTGGAATATATAAAACCATATGTAGATATCATTTGCAGCATTACAAAAACCATGCTTAAGTTTAATTAAAACAAACCCACAGTCTAGCTCTCTATCTATAGAAATGCCATCAGTTGATTTTGTATTACAAAAAATAGCTAATCCACCTTCATGTCGAGTACCTATTTTTAAAGAAAAACGAACGATACCAAAAGGACATCCAAACTCATAAGTCAAAAATAAACTGAAAACGCCATGGCTAAAAAAGAAAAAAAAAGACTTATAGACCAACAACTGTACACAAAATACGACATAGAAAATGCAAGACTGAGCAACACGAACCCAACAAAAACTTGGGGTGATCTCATGTGCTTCAAAAGCGTAAGCAAATCCTGATCCACATGTGGCATACGTCGGATTGCTCATGTTAGTACAATCTCAGTGATCAGTCTTATTCGGTAGGTCACATTTCAAGAAAGGGGACGAGTTTGTAGTTACGACAATGGGAACATATCCGTTGTCATTTGTGGAACAGACATTTCATAACAGTCAGCCAGTGATGGCGTCTGTAAAATTTACGACGAGATTATTTCAGCTTGACCACTTGGAACTGTTGGTTGAATAGCTTCTTTGTGAGCAGCAACCCTCTATCAAGTAAATACAAGCCCTGAAATATAGTATAGACTTCGTTTGCAGGCGCTGCTGGAATGTTGCTACATAGAAATGGAAAGTTAACAATTGGGAAGCTGAAATAATCTCTTTTGTCGTAAAGTTTTGTTTTCAACTGACCGTCATTGTCAATGTTAGATGTAAGTCAAGATATGAGGCAGACTTAAATGTTTATACTGTATCCCTTATCTCAAGTTCGATTGGATAGATGCATTGAACATTGTCACCAAATTTTGAATTATTTAGTGAGAGAACATCATCTATATAGTGGGAAGTGAAGTCAAAGGATACTGCTAACTTCTTTTCTTTCTTCCTAAGACGACATTAAACATTTCTATTCAATCATAGTAATTTAAAAAAAAAAATGCTATTTTTAGTATATAGGTTTTTTAACCAAGATTTATATAAAACAAAATATCGTATTTATTTACAAAATTCAAAAATACATTGTCTTTACACCAAGAGGTTTAACCATGTACATTCCAACTTGAGTATTGTTTAAATCACCTTTATCATAGTGAGTAGTATTAACTGTTTTTTTTACATTTCTAATGTCACCTGTTTTTTCACCTTCTTTAGGGCATGTTGATTGAATTTTACCTTTTTGTTTCGCCTTCTTTTTCTTTCTTGTTTTTCCTATCTGGATCGTATGTAGCACTATTGTCACTTGTATTACTTACGTTGTTTCTTTTCTTCACTTTCTGGGCATATATTAAAACATATTTTGTCTCTCGACTAAATACCTCGACTACCCATTACATATCACGTATACTAGTTCTTCATAGTCTATCAATTAAAATAACTTTCTTAAATAGAAAACTTCCACTGACAAAAATAAAAACATGAACATGGAGTTGTATGTGCAAGTATCAAATTAACAAGATTTGCCTTATTGCTTGTTACGGTGTATTCCTTCCACCAGTGAATTTTTTCCAGAGAGACAATTTACACTAGTGTAAAATTTCTAAAGGAAATTGCACTAAGTTTCTTTTTCCATGCTCAGTGTAAATTATCCTTTGTTTATTTTTTTGAATTCAAAACACTCTTCAACGGTTTTTTTAATGGGCGACGATAAAAAGAAATGGAGCAAAGGCTTTTGTTAAAGGTTTAAAAAATATTAAAGTCAGCATTAAATTAATGTTCATGTGGAAATTATACACTAGTGTAATTTATCCTGGAAAAGTCATCAACAGATAATCAAAGGATATTTTATGTTGTCTGTATCTGGTTGAAATTATTCTTCAAGGAAATAAGACGATGACGGACAACAAGTGATGAAAAAAATCACCTAGTGCATGGAAAGAGTAACCTATGATAATCAATATAAACAAAATTAACCTGTGTGTTTCTTCTGTGTTGGACTTTTTAGGGAAGGACAACACTAGTGTAAATGTACTCACCGGAAAATCTACACGCTGGAATACATGTAAGCTTACATTAAGTAAAATTATATGAAGGAAAACGATTTGCTTAACACATTTCATCTGTGCTTTTTCCTTATTTAAAGTTTTTAATGAAATTCAAAATTAGAAATGGTATCTAGATATGGTAAATTTAAAACGGAAAGTCCTTTATCAAATGTCAAAATCAAAAGCTCAATCACATCAAACGAATGGAAAACAACTGTCATATTCCTGACCTTGTATCATCATAGATGGCTGATACAGCATGATAGTCATTGATTGTATTTACAACAAGTCAGTATATAAGGAACACTTTATAAAACACTTTACAAAACAGACAAGAAGCAAAAGTTGCAGGAGCAGTACAGTAAAAACTCAACGCGCGTTTTGTCTACATAAGACTCATTGACGCTAGAATCAAAAGAGTTGGGACGTCAAATAATTATGAAGAATTGAAAACAAAAAACATAAATTTCAAAACAATGTACCAAAACTGGCTAAGGCCATCTTTGCTTGGGAAAGATAAAGGATTTTAAATGTTGATAATTGTTTAATGTACAGGAGTGCCTGCCACCGAGCTAATGATACCTTCGGGAAGAAACGTTCATCAGAAATGGAATCGGTCAAACGGAAACAAACAAGATCTGAGTTACAAGTTTCATTTTGCGATGAATAAATAACAAAATCAATTAACTCAAAATGTAGAAGCTACTTAAAGCAGTATCATCAAATGAAGCTTTATCTGAATCATCTGTTATAAACGATGACTGCAGTTGTAGTTAATAATGACAGTTCAGACGTAAGAGGTGCTTAGCTCTTCGGGCATATGACTTTATCAATTTATAAAAAAAAGGTATTCAAATCAGTAGAAAGTATGTGTTTTAAATTGATCTAATCGAGGGATTATGTCGATTGAGGGTTGAGACGGTGTGTGATATTTAAAACACCATATTATATAAACCTTTAATATATACATGACCTTAAGGAAATGTTTTTCACATGACATGACGTAATAAAGATTAGATGTTAGATAAAGCCTGCTTTGCAACCATGAGTGATATCGATGACATGACGTCGTACATATTAAGGGTGTGATAAAGCCTTTTCCATCGTGACTGATATCTATATCATCAAAGATGGCTGATACAGCACGATTCTCATAGATTGTTTGTACAACTAGTCAGTATATAATAAACGAATAAGAACTTCAATCCTTCGTGTGTGAGAGGTTACTGATAATGGTCTGTATTTTTGGTATATTGTGTCAGTATGTTACTTTCTCAATGATAGACACCCTATTTTCCTTTTATATACATTATATATTCATGACATTTTTCTTTACCTTTTTCTGTAAGATTATCATTAAAATGATTTAGTATTGATTTTTTTCTATAATTATATGATTTCTTTATTCTGTACAACCCTCATTTCTGTAATCAGAAAGTTATTACCTAATTCTCTAATTTTGCACTATTATTCTTTAAACGTTTGCACCCCATTATTTTCTATTCTTATTTTTCTCTATTCACTATTTCTTTAGGCCTTTATTCTCTATTCTTTAAACCTTATCAAGACCCTCATATTTCAGGTTTATACTTTAGTGGGCATGAGGTGTGCTTACACATTTCTCCCCATATTTCGTTCGGACATGGTAAAGTAGAAAGTTTATTCTCGCGACAAAGGTTCAATTACCTATGTTGATTCGGTATCAACTTCTCCTAAAATGGTTTTAAATCTTTTTTCAACATTGGCGATGCAAGCTAGCTTTAACAAGTTTTACTATATACCTAGTATTATATACAGGTAAATTGTTTGTGTAATACAATCAACTGCGAATGTGCTGTATCAACTATTCGTGATGTAATCGATATCAGTCACGGCTGCAAGGCTTTATCTAACCACTTATCTGTATGAACAACGATACAGGAAAACATCTACTCGATGTATATAATTATTTATTACATTGGTAGCAATGAATTACATTGATTTCCCAGTCAAATAAAAACCGATAATTTCACATGTGAAATAAACGTGGTTATTTCACTCTCTGACGTCATACAACAATATGCGTTGTCAAGACGTCGATAACGTCGGATCAAAACAAATTGTGAATGCGTAGAAAAAAGATATAGTTCCTTACATTTTCTACATTAATTTCATTAAAAAAAGCAATTTGCCAATGTAATAAAAAGAATAACTAATCAAAGAATTCAAATATCGAAAAATATTCAACTCGTGACCGAACAACACTGATAATTAACTCATGCGCTACGCGCATTCGTGAATTAATGTGTTGTTCGGTCACTCGTTGAATATTTTTCTCTATTTGAATTCTTCGATTAGTTATTCTATAAATATTCCACAACAAGTGAGAATTGGATATCTCTTGATATCAACTCGAGTTATTTGATTTCAATTTAATGATCAACTAGCTTTCGCCGAGTCTATCATTATCCTTCAAATTAAATAACGAGCGACATCCAATTCTCACGAGTCGTTAAACCTATTTTTCTTATGGTCAATACTTTCATTGGGTTAAATTTAAAAAATCTACGAATTGTTGATTTAGTCTCTTGCACATACCACTATGACGTCATATGTACTGTTTCTGCGTCAAACTTTAACCTCAGACATTTAAAAACTGTTTGTACGATTCAAAATGTGACAAAATTGTTCCAAAAAGAAAATTTTCAGGTGAAAAGTGTGAGTGTTTTGTATATCATTTAGAAAATCTCACATGTCCGTTGCCATGGACGAAATTTACATTTTTGTTTTTTTGATCGATGCTATAACTTTGTCTACAGTTTTCAGAGTCTAATTGTGTAACATTTATATTGTCAAATGCCGTATTGTCTATGGGATTACGAACTTTTACGGATAGATCATGCGAAATATCTCCTAGTAACACAAAATGTTTTATCATGGTTTCATTATCAACTTTACACATATAATTCTTTTTCGTTTTATTGACGTCCAGATCTTCCTCGTTCGTTACTAGCTAAATTGCTAGTTCGATACCTTAAAAACATTTATATCTAAATTGTGTAAAGTTGTTTCGTGAAATAACGTATGCCTTTCTGTTGACGTCTGACGGGTAATGAAGAGAGACATTTCTAGCAAGATGAAAATCATCACGTGCGATCGCATAGTTATCATCAAACCACATTTATCATTATGTGCACTATCAAACAAAATCTTTGTGAACTCCTTGATAGCATGGTTTAAGTCATTTGTATCAATGTATCAGTAATGTTAGTCAGTAAAGACAATACATTATTTTGTTCTTGTTGTATAATGTGTACATGTTCACAAGTTCGAATAATAATGGTGCGTGATCAGAAAACTCGTTAAAGTTCAGTACATCGAAATTCTTGATAAGTTTATAATCACTAGGTGAAACAAACTGATAGTCATTGACACTCTTGCCATTCATTGTAAAGAATGTTAATTTTCCAACACGATTTCCGAGTCTTCCATATGCTATTGTGAGTTCATTATAATAACATAACTGTAAAAGTTTTCGACCAAATGCATTAACGGTTTTGTCTACGGGGCGTCTTTCAGAACTATAGGGGTTTTAATGTGGTCTACACTACTTTAATATAGATCTCAGTTATTGTTAGATGAAACATCATCAATTTCACCAATACAACTATTTAATTCGCCCCACACTTAAAATAAACCATTTTCTTTAAACATACATTTTCTATAATATCAAAAAATCAATATCACATATGCTATAAAAGTTTGATTTTTGATCTGGAATATATAAAAACATATATAGATATCATTTGCAGCATTACAAAAACATTGCTTTAATTTAATTAAAACAAATCCACAGTCTAGCTCTCTATCTTTAGAAATGCCATCAGTTGATTTTGTTTGACGAAAAATAGCTAATCCACCTTCATGTCGAGTACCTATTTTTAAAGAAAAACGAACGATACTAAAAGGACATCCAAACTCATAAGTCAAAAATAAACTGAAAACGCCATGGCTAAAAAAGAAAAAAAAAGACTTACAGACCAACAACAGTACACAAATTACGACATAGAAAATGAAAGACTGAGCAACACGAACCAACTAAAAAAATCTCATGTGCTTCAAAAGGGTAAGCAGATCCTGATCCACATGTGGCATACGTCGGATTGCTCATGTTAGTACAAACTCAGTGATCAGTTTTATTCGGTACCCACATTTGATGAAAGGGGCGAGTTTATTGTTACGACAATGGGAATATATCCGTTGCCATCTGTGGAACAGATATTCCATAACAGTCAGCCAATTCGTGATGGCGTCTGTAAAATTTACGACGAGATTATTTCAGCTTGACCACTTGGAACTGTTGGTTAGATAGCTTCTTTGTGAGCAGCAACCCTCTATCAAGGAAATCATAGGAAATACAAGCCCTGGAATATAGTATCAACTGAGAGATATATACTTCATTTGCAGGCGCTGCTGGAATGTTGCTATATAGAAATGGAAAGTTCACAATTGGGAAGCTGAAATAATCTCTTTTGTCTCAAAGTTTTGTTTTCAACTGACCGTCATTGTCAATGTTAGATGTTAGTCAAGATATGAGGCAGACTAAAATGCACATGCTGTATCCATTATCTCAAGTTCGATTGGATAGATGCGTTCAACATAGTCACCACATTTTGAATTATTTAGTGAGCGAACATCATTTATATAGCGGGAAGTGAAGTTAAAGGATACTGCTAACTTCTTTTCTTTCTTCCTAAGAAGACATTTAACATTTCTATTCAGTCATAGTAATTTAACAAAACCTGTTATTTCTAGTATATAGTTTTTTGTAACCAAGATTTATATAAAAACAAAATATAGTATTTATTTACAAAATTCAAAAACGCATTGTCTTTACAACAAGAGGTTTAACCATGTATATTCCAACTTGAATATTGTTTAAATCAATTTTATCATAGTGAGTAGTATTAACTTTTTTTTTACATTTCTAATGTCACCTGGTTTTTTACCTTCTTTAGGGCATGTTAATTGAATTTTACCTTTTTGTTTCGCCTTCTTTTTCTTTGTTGTTTTTTCCTATCTGGATCGTATGTAGCACTATTGTCACTTGTGTTACCTACGTTGTTTCTCTTCTTCACTTTCTGGGCATATTTCACACATAAACTCATATTTTGTCTCTCGACTAAATACCTCGACTGCCCACTACATATCACGTATACTAGTTTTTCATTGTCTATCAATTAAAATAATTTTCTTAAATAGAAAACTTCCGCTGACAAAAAATAAAAACATGAACATGGAGTTGTATGTGCAAGTATCAAATTAACAAGATTTGCCTTATTGCTTGTTACGGTGTATTCCTTCCACCAGTGATTTTTCTTTCAGAGGACAATTTACACTAGTGTAAAATTTCTAAAGGAAATTGCACTAAGTTACTTTTTCCATGCTTAGTGTAAATTATCCTTTGTTTATTTTTGTATTCAAAGCACTCTTCAAAGGTTTTGTTAAGGGGGACTATAAAAAGAAATGGAGCAAAGGCTTTTGTTAAAGGTTTAAAAAATATTAAAATCAGCATTAAATTAATGTTCATGTGGAAATTATACACTAGTGTAATTTATCCTGGAAAAGTCATCAACAAATAATCAAAGGATATTTTATGTTGTCTGTATCTGGTTGAAATTATTCTTCAAGACAATAAGACGATGACGGACAAGTGATGAAAAAAATCACCAAGTGCATGGAAAGAGTAACCTGTGATAATCAATATAAACAAAATTTACCTGTGTGTTTGTTCTGTGTTGGACTTTTTACAGAAGGACAACACTAGTGTAAATGTACTCACCGGAATATCTACACGCCGGAATACATATAAGCTTATATTAAGTAAAATTATATGAAGGAAAACGATTTGCTTAACACATTTCATCTGTGCTTTTTCCTTATTTAAAGTTTTTAATGAAATTCAAAATTAGAAATGGTATCTAGATATGGTAAATTTAAAACGGAAAGTCCTTTATCAAATGTCAAAATCAAAAGCTCAATCACATCAAACGAATGGAAAACAACTGTCATATTCCTGACTTGGTATCATCATATATGGCTGATACAGCATGATAGTCATTGATTGTATTTACAACTAGTCAGTATATAATGAACACTTTATAAAACACTTTACAAAACAGACAAGAAGCAAAAGTTACAGGAGCAGTACAGTAAAAGCTCAACGCGCGTTTTGTCTACATAAGACTCATTGACGCTAGAATCAAAAGAGTTGGGACGTCAAATAATTATGAAGAATTGAAAACAAAAAACATAAATTTCAAAAAAATGTACCAAAACTGGCTAAGGCCATCTTTGCTTGGGAAAGATAAAGGATTTTAAATGTTGATTATTATTTAATGTACAGGAGTGCCTGCCACCGAGCTAATGATACCTTCGGGAAGAAACGTTCATCAGAAATGGAATCGGTCAAACGGAAACAAACAAGATCTGAGTTACAAGTTTCATTTTGCGATGAATAAATAACAAAATCAATTAACTCTATATCTCAAAATGTAGAAGCTACTTAAAGCAGTATCATCAAATGAAGCTTTATCTGAATCATCTGTTATAAACGATGACTGCAGTTGTAGTTAATAATGACAGTTCAGACGTAAGAGATGCTTAGCTCTTCGGGCATATGACTTTATCAATTTATAAAAAAAGGTATTCAAATCAGTAGAAAAGTATGTGTTTTAAATTGATCTAATCAAGGAATTATATCGATTGAGGGTTGAGACGGTGTGTGATATTGAAAACACCATATTATATAAACCTTTAATATATACATGACCTTAAGGAAATGTTTTTCACATGACATGACGTAATAAAGATTAGATGTTAGATAAAGCCTGCTTTGCAACCATGAGTGATATCGATGACATGACGTCGTACATATTAAGGGTGTGATAAAGCCTTTTCCATCGTGACTGATATCTATATCATCACAGATGGCTGATACAGCACGATTCTCATAGATTGTATTTACAACTAGTCAGTATATAATAAACTCGAATTAGAACTTCAATCCTTCGTGTGTGGAAGTTATTGATAATGGTCTGTATTTTGGTATATTGTGTCAGTATGTTACTTTCTCAATGATTGACACCCTATTTTCCTTTTATATACATGATATGTTATGGGATTTTGCTTTACCTTTTTCTGTAAGATTATCATTTAAACGATTTTAGTATTGATTTATTTCTATAATTATATGATTTCTTTATTCTGTACAAACCTCATTTCTGTAATCAGAGTGTTATTACTTAATTCTCTAATTTTGCACAATTATTCTTTATACGTTTGCACCCCATTATTTTCTATTCTTAAAATGTTTTGCTTATTTTTCTCTATTCACTATTTCTTTAGGCCTTTATTCTCTATTCTGTAAACCTTATCAAGACCCTCAGATGCCAGGTTTATACTTTAATGGGCATGAGGTGTGCTTACACATTTCTCCCCATATTTCGTTCTGACATGGTAAAACAGAAAGTTTATTCTCGCGACAAAGGTTCAATTACCTATGTTGATTCGGTATCAACTTCTCTTAAAAATGGTTTTAAATCTTTTTTCAACATTGGCGATGCAAGCTAGCTTTAACCAGTTTTACTATATACCTAGTAGTATATACAGGTAAATTGTCTGTGTAATACAATCAATTGCGAATGTGCTGTATCAACTATTCGTGATGTAATCGATATCAGTCACGGCTGCAAGGCTTTATCTAACCACTTATCTGTATGAACAACGACACAGGAAAAACATCTACTCGAGGTATATAATTATATATTCCACAAAAAGTGAGAATTGATAAACGCTTGATATCAACTCGAGTTATTTGATTTCAATTTAATGATCAACTAGCTTTCGCCGAGTCTATCATTACTATTCAAATTAAATAACGAGCGAAATCCAATTCTCACGAGTCGTTAAACCTATTTTTCTTATGGTCAATACTCTCATAGTGTTAAATTAAAAAAACAATCTACGAATTGTTGATTTAGTCTTTTGCATATACCACTATTAAGTCATATGTACTGTTTCTGCGTCAAACTTTAAAATCAGACATTTAAAAACTTTTTGTATGTGACAAAATTTTTCCAAAAGAAGATTTTCAGGTGAAAAGTGTGAGTGTTTTGTATATCATTTAGAAAATTACACATGTCCGTTGCCATGGACGACATTTACACCGTTTTAAAGTAATCAATGACCTAACGAATAGCCAATAGAAATGTCGTAATATCGTCTCATGATGCTGCATAAGCCAATCAAGTTAACGCAGTTTTCGTATCACGTTTTATCGAGAAATATCTCTTCATGCAAGAAATAGAAAACAGGCCACAATTATAGGAGAAGGAAGTGTATTTGATATCCCTCATTCAATATCGCACAACCTTCAACCAATATAATTTCTCAAGCAGAGATCTTTGGGTTATATTGGTGTCTCGGGTTAACACGGGTGTGATATTGAAAAAGCCGTGTTATATTCTCCATTTACATAATGCCGTCTTTTTCAAAAATAAAAATAAAGTAGCTGTCAGTCAAGAAATTTTGATGAGTCAGTTCACTTTTTAAAATAAAGTTTGATTTCATTTTTTTATTTATTAGTCAAAGATACCAGCATTATAATTCAATACGATTGGCTTGTTTCGTTTACATAAGACTCATCAATGATGCTCGAATCAAAACTGTACTGCAGTAAGCAGAAATAAACATCGTTAAGGAGCTAAAAATTTGAAAACTAAAATTTCATATACGTCGTGACAATTCTTACTTAGGCTTCATAAGATACTAAAACGCGTTTAAAAACACTTACATATTTAAACCCCTGACAGACACGGCCCATACCGGATTTGAAACTTCACAAAAAAAGTAAAATCACAAAAATATTCAACTCCGAGGACAATTCAAAACGGAAAGTTCCTAATCCAATGGCAAAATCAAACTCAAACACATCAAACGAATGGACAACAACTGTCATATTCCGGACTTGGTACAGGCATTTTCTTTTGTAGAAAATGGTGGATTAAACCTGGTTTTATAGCTAGCTAAACCTCTCACTTGTATGACAGTCGCATAAAATTCCATAATATTGACAACGATGTGTGAACAAAACAAAGAGACTTAATAGGTAAAAATGTCAAAAATAGGGGTACATCAGTCAACATTGTGTTATAAACTTAATCACTATAAAAACAAACAAATATGTAACAAGAAGCACTTGATTTGTGTTCCTATCGAAGGTCGTTGATTCTCTCCGTGCAGTCCAGCTTCCTCCACCAATAAAAGCTGACCACCACGAAATAGCACAATACTGATGAAAGAGGTGATAAACACCAATCAATTAATCAATCACAATTGATTTGATCTGTTTTTCTTTTTCACAAAATATGAGATGACAAGTGTGGGAATTTTACTTTTTATATCAGTAAGAAATGTTTTACGTTTGTACATGTTTTCAAGCGTATGACAATGCACTTGATATATTGTGGTATTTTTCTTTTTTCATTCCTCATAACTTTTCTTTAGAAAGCATTGTTGTGAAATGGTTGCCTAAGGACAAAACAAATTTGGTTAATGCCGTATCAGTCAAAAATAACAGATTTACCAAACAATATTACCATGAATTCTCATTTGTCATGTTCTTTTTCACGTTTGAGTAGAACATATTTGCGGGAAGACCACAATGGGGCGCTTATTGTGATTATTATCACATAATTAATCAATTTTAACAGTTTCGATTTTTTTTCACAGGAAAGTGATGTATTTCAATGTTTATGTTAGTTGCTAGTTTGAATAGAAAAGTACGACAACTCTGCTTATATCAATCCTTTGCAGAGATGAACAGATTTTTTTTCATATGACGGACGACTAGTATCATTCTAATAATTTATGCAGCGGCATGCATCAAGCAAAAATGTTTGAATCACGAGTCTACATTGACAGTCCACACTTGTGGCTCATTCAAGTAGTATGCAGATTTGTTTTGTCACTGGTATGTTGTGGAGTTATTTTTGTTATACGATTGATAAAATTTAGCACTCACATCATTGTGGCAGTGACTTAGTAATATCCATAGCCTCAAAACAACTGATTTGGGTAGGTACAACTAATAAAGTAAGGCCTTTTGCATATTAAACCCCTTTAATATCCCGAGATCTTGATATATCTTTAAGAGGGCAAATATCAATCGATGGATAATAACGGGGCAGATACGGAAAACGGCATGACTTAATCTAGTTATCACTGATGATTATTTTTTCTTGTGAAATAAAATTGTAAACACGAGAAAAGCAAGAAAGTTCTGTTAGGACTCACTCAACAATATTGTTGCATAATTTCTTTTAATATAAATTGTTACACTACCCCCTCCCCATAAAACAAATTATTAAAAGATTCGGTAAACTACTTCGCCATAACGCTAAATACATGTATCATCATTGATGGACCACAGACATGAGGTCATTGACAGATCAGAGATGACGTCATAATGGTTTTTGTTGGTTTACTGAACTGGAAAAGATAACGTGTTCATATCCTGGCCTGTTGTCAAATTATCTTATTCCTCTCAAAATAACACTTAACAGATTTTCTTTATATGACATATGCAAAACTGTCGATATCTCTAACAAGTATGTACATTATGTAATAATACTACATTAAGTGCGCAAGTTGGCAAAGACGACGCGAACGATAGACAAACTGGCAGGTGTAAATCGTACATATGTATAAGGTGACAAGTACGACGAGTACGATGGACAAACGTGCAAGTGTAAATCGTACATATGTATAAGGTGACATGGACGACGAGTACGATGGACAGACAGGCAAGTGTAAATCGTACATATGTATAAGGTGACAAGGACGACGAGTACGATGGACAGACAGGCAAGTGTAAATCGTACATATGTAACGGGCAAGTGGAGATCGTACATATGTATAAGGTGACAAGTACGACAAGTACGATGGACAAACGGGCAAGTGTAAATCGTACATATGTATAAGGTGACAAGGACGACGAGTACGATGGACAGACAGGCAAGTGTAAATCGTACATATGTAACGGGCAAGTGGAAATCGTACATATGTATAAGGTGACAAGGACGACGAGTACGATGGACAAACGGGCAAGTGTAAATCGTACATATGTAACGGGCAAGTGGAAATCGTACATATCTATAAGGTGATAAGGACGACGATTACGATGGACAAACTGGCAAGTGTAACTCGTACATATGTATAAGGTGACAAGGACGACGAGTACGATGGACAAACGGGCAAGTGTAAATCGTACATATGTATAAGGTGACAAGGACGACGAGTACGATGGACTGACAGGCAAGTGTAAATCGTACATATGTATCAGGCAAGTGGAAATCGTACATATGTATAAGGTGACAAGGACGACGAGTACGATGGACAAACGGGCAAGTGTAAATCGTACATATGTATAAGGTGACAAGGACGACGAGTACGATGGACAAACGGGCAAGTGTAAATCGTACATATGTATAAGGTGACAAGTACGACGAGTACGATGGACAAACGGGCAAGTGTAAATCGTACATATGTATGAGGTGACAAGGACGACGAGTACGATGGACAGACGGGCAACTGTAAATCGTACATATGTATAAGGTGACAAAGACGACGTGTACGATGGACAAACGGGTAAGTGTAAATCGTACATATGTATAAGGTGACAAGGACGACGAGTACGATGGGCAGACGGGCAAGTGTAAATCGTACATATGTATAAGGTGACAAGGACGACGAGTACGATGAACAAACGGGAAAGTGTAAATCGTACATATGTATAAGGTGACAAGGACGACGAGTACGATGGACAAACGGGAAAGTGTAAATCGTACATATGTATAAGGTGACATGGATAATGAATAAGATTGACAGACGGGCAACTGTAAATCGTACATATGTACAAGGTGACAAAGACGACGTGTACGATGGACAAACGGGCAAGTGTGAATCGTACATATGTATAAGGTGACAAGGACGACGAGTACGATGGGCAGACGGGCAAGTGTAAATCGTACATATGTATAAGGTGGCAAGGACGACGAGTACGATGGACAAACGGGAAAGTGTAAATCGTACATATGTATAAGGTGACAAGGACGACGAGTATGATGGACAAACAGGCAAGTGTAAATCTTACATATGTATAAGGTGACATGGAGTGTTAATCTTACATATGTATAAGGTAACATGGAAGACGAGGATGATGGACAAACGGGCAAGTGTAAATCTTACATATGTATAAGGTGACAAGGACGACGAGTACGATGGACTGACAGGCAAGTGTAAATCGTACATATGTATCAGGCAAGTGGAAATCGTACATATGTATAAGGTGACAAGGACGACGAGTACGATGGACAAACGGGAAAGTGTAAATCGTACATATGTATAAGGTGACATGGATAATGAATAAGATTGACAGACGGGCAACTGTAAATCGTACATATGTACAAGGTGACAAAGACGACGTGTACGATGGACAAACGGGCAAGTGTGAATCGTACATATGTATAAGGTGACAAGGACGACGAGTACGATGGGCAGACGGGCAAGTGTAAATCGTACATATGTATAAGGTGGCAAGGACGACGAGTACGATGGACAAACGGGAAAGTGTAAATCGTACATATGTATAAGGTGACAAGGACGACGAGTATGATGGACAAACGGGCAAGTGTAAATCTTACATATGTATAAGGTGACATGGAGTGTTAATCTTACATATGTATAAGGTAACATGGAAGACGAGGATGATGGACAAACGGGCAAGTGTAAATCTTACATATGTATAAGGTGACATGAACGACGAGTATGATGGACAAACGCGCAAGTATAAATCTTACATATGTATAAGTGACATGGACGACGAGTATGATGGAGAGTCGGGCAAGTATAAATCGTTCATACCCACCAAACAAAAAAATATCTTTAAAATGTTATCAAAATGTTATGTCGAATGTCATGAAAATATCGCAAAAAAACGTAAGAAAAATATAAAGTGTATGGTTGGAAAAGTATCGCAAAAATATTTTCTAATATATTTTCTAAAATATTGGCATAATATAATTAAAATGCGAAAACCAATGGCGTAGAAAACATTTATATAATCTTTTCAAAAATATTTTTTCGAAATATTTTCTAAACGTTTGAAAAACATCATGAGCATCAAATAATGTTACAAAATGTTTTGGGGAGATTTTATTTCAAGTGCGACTGTGCCTAAAAAATGTTTTCAAAATGTTTTAAGAAGATGTTTTTGGTTTATATCTATATCATATCAATATAAAATTTTCTGTACTTTTAATTGAGTTCCTGCATTTTTATATAACAATTCATTACTTTAATAGATACACAGATTAATTCTATATACGGACAAAAATATATCAGTTGTTTTGCTAAGCAGATGCAAATTCACAATTCAAAGTATCCGAAAACGGGAAGTATCTACAAATTTTGACATATCCAAAATGGTAGACACAACTCATCATGGTTAAGCCACTAACCAAATATGAAGTCATTCTGTTCAGCAGCGTTATCAATAGAAGTCATGAATAATTGAGTTCATTCAACATACTGAAATATAAGCAAACTGGAAACGGGTATATGAGTGACAGATACAAAAATGTTCACACATCACAGTTCATCACTATCAAGCAGCTCATCAAATATGAACTCATCCTGTTCAGCAGTTTTGGGGAAAACAGTAATGAAAATGTTTGTTGGACAAAGATTGATGGACAGACAGACATTACAAATGTTTAGTTTTTCACTCTCAACTTTTATTACATACATGCATCTTATACACATCATGCACATGTCATTCTGAACATGCATGAAATATTTGCCACTGGGCATAAAGTCAACATCAATCAATCTATTAAATACATTTTAAAGTTGAGGTTACATTGACTAAAACTTGTATCCAAAATTCAGATTTTTCAATATAACTCCTCTATCTAAACAAAAATGTTACACTTCTAATAGAATTACATCCAAAGTCAATAATTGGCTCAAGAAGTAAAGAGCAAAACACTATTTTGCATCCATTATTTGCTTTATTTAAGAATACATTTAAAAAGTCAATCAATTGTCTCATTCAGAATCACTTGGAATGTTTTGTAGTGTCTTTATCTTTTTCTCGCTGTGCCATGCTTCTGAAAAATAATAATTAAATAAACAATTTATTAATCGTATATTCAAATAAACTTCTTGAACATTCCTTTATTAGAGAACGAATCAAGATGCCTGAAGGACATACACCCCCCCCCCCCCTCCCCTTAAAAGTTTTGAAACAAATAACCAGTAGTCTCAAAATGTGAAGATATTGACAAAATCTTTATTCTTTAAACAATATATATATATATATAGTAGTAGAAGCAAATAATAACTTATCCAAGTTTTACGCATTGTGTTCATGATGTTGCTAAACACACATGTGTCACCGAATCGGCTGTTTGTATTTGAAAGCATTTTCAAAGGAAAGCAAAGATGTTGTTTATGAAAGCACACTGTTGGACTAAAAATTGATTTAAATAAACAAATTGTTTCTATTCTGTCACCAAGAAATAATTTATTCAAAAATCCAGTGATCTTTTCTGTATTGTATGTCCTTAATCTTGAAGTTAATGTATTGTTTATGCTAAATATTTGAATTAAATATGAAATGACAGTTATCCTGTATGAAAATCTTACCGAAAAAAAAATGTGTTTCTCCTGAATTTTTGTGGACATTCCAAAGTACCTGTGCCACTTCCAAATTTTAAACGTGCATATTGAACTAGTCCATGTATCTATTTACAGTTGTTGTTGATTTATGTCTGTCATATTTGCTTTTCATAATGTGTATTGTTATAACTTTAGGCTGTTAGTTGTTTTGTGATAATTGTGTTGAAGAACACACTTTGTTTGTCAAGGCCTTTTTAAGTAGACTATATGGTATGGGTTTTCTCAGTGTTGAAGGCCGTACAGTGACATATAATTTTTTATATCCAAGTCATTTGAATACTGGTGGATAGTTGTCTCATTGCAGCTGGCAAATTATCAAACACGCAAGGCACATTTCCTTATTTTTATATAATTATCAATAAACAAATTCATGCTTGGTGTACGTAGATGCTAGAACAGTTGCGGATTTAGGGCTCCAACCCCCCTTATGGAGCTACATATAACATAAATGCATAGACTATTTACAAGTATCACTCTAAACGTTTGCTTTCCAGGGGCAGGGCCCCCATTTTCAAAATCCTTGATCCGCACCTGTAAAACAGATGTATTGATTCCGATTATGATTGAAACACAAAAGGAATGCACAAGTTTCATCTGATGAGTTAAATCATTCTTACCAAGTGAGTAAGAAACAATTTTCTTCGCTCTCTTTGTTGATATTCTTTGTTTTTGTTTCAAATTTTACATTTCAAATTGCATTTCCGCAAACTGGTTCCCGGTGATAAAACAAACCAGTCGACTTTTGCACCAATCCCGGAAAATGTCAGATTCCGTAATGCATAACGATACGAAAATGGAATTACAGTTACATTTCATCAACAGTTTTCATTTTCTACATTCTAAAATATACACGAACGAACGAATAAAATAAAAATTAAAGAAAAGTAATTTAAAGTTTGAATTTTTATATTAGAAGAATATCAAGTATTTGTATAGTATCTTGTTATACAAATCCTTGACGATATTGATACTAACATTTAGTATTATATCTTATACTGGGGAAAAAAACAACTAGCCAATTCCACAAAACGTTGTCTGGGGATTTTGAACAAATTTCAAATAAAATTTTATTCATATATCCGTAAAATGTTGAAAAAATATCAGTAAGAATATATAATAAAGTGTATGTCAAAATATTTTATAGAAAACATTTAGCTGATATTTTCAGATGTTAAATGTAAAACATTTTAATTTTACTTTATAAAACATTTTATGCAAGTAACAAAATTATATTTTCTGCAAAACATATTTTAGCAGAATGTTTTTTAGATATTTGGAAAAAATTTACTTTAAATGTTGTTACAAAATGAAAAACCAAATGAAGAAAATATTATTTCTTTATATAATAGAAATATGAACTGTATAATTCAGAACAATGTTTGAGAACGTGAATAAAAGATATTAACAATAATATGTTTTCGATGTTGTAAAATCATTTTACTTAAATGTTAGAATTAAAACATTTCAAAAACAATAAAATAAACATTTTTATGATGTTCAAATGATATCTGTTTGCAATGTTTTTAGAAAGACGTCCATATGACATTTAAAAAATGTTTTTCAAATGTTATCGTTTGCTGGATATGTATACCAAATCCACATTAGTAGCCAAATTATTGGTATATGAATATCAATATTTCAAAACAAAAATTGTCAGCAGATCTTAGAACGGTTTCGACCTGTCCTCTAATGCTGCAGTAATAGACATCGTCTGCAGCTGTAACGTACGATAAATACTTCTCCTTTAACCTTATTGCTTCGAATTCCATTTGTTTAGTTCGTGGATGAACTTATTTGTGTACTTTTTGTGAGTTTTTTTTTTTACCCAGGCACACATTTAAAGCCCCTTTACACGATTTGTAACATTTTTTAGAAACTCCTACTTTAAATGCTATTCAAATTCTGAAAGAGTTTTGTTTTCCTTTTGATTTGGACTGAGCGCCACTGGTTATTCTTTATTAAGATACCTACGGTGTACTTTATTATAGCCTTGTACTTTGATGAAATTTTTACTGTTACTAGTTTTATTCTATAAAAAGTTTCCCTGGTCGTTCGTTGGCGTTTGCATTATCTATATCATTATAAAAAAAAGGGAGATGTGGTATGATTGTCAATGAGACAACTATCCACCAAAGTTCAAATGAAGTCACACTAGGTAATCATAGGCTACTGTACGGCCTTCAATAATGAAATTTATATGGTTTTCATATGTGTAGTAGGCTGATCGAAATTACTTTCTTGTAAAACATATGAACTACGAAAAAACTAGCTGGTCAAATTTAATTTTATATTTCTATTCTTTTCTTGCTTTTATTTACATAGCGTGAATATTTTGTTTTGTTATTAGGTATTTTGGTTTGTGTGTTTCCTTGTAGTTAGTCTAAGTCTGTACATTCAACGGTAGCAAGCTATTTTTTAATATAACAACTTTTGTTTTTTTAACATTCACTTCTATATTCCTTTTATTACAGTAAATAAGTATATCCAGTAGTTCCTGTAGAACTTCAGGCCATTTTTTCAAAAACTGCAGTATCGTCTGAAAAATATATAAAGTATATCAGAACTTCATTTATATCAACTATATCAACTGAAGGATTAATATTCATGTCTTCAATCAAGTCAATAATAGAAAACAAAAAAAGTAGAGGTGATGAGGGTTCCCTTTGTGTTACTCCTTAAATTTTTTCGAATGAGTCGGACAGTAAATTGCCAGTTTTTGGCACGCATTTTCACGGAAGAATAAACTGATCTAACCATAGTTACAAACTTTGAGCTAACACCACTCCGTAATAGTTAATGAACTATGCTAATTTTGTCGAACGCTTTGCGGAGGTCCACAAACGAACAATACAGTTTTTGTTTATTTTGTGGTGTATGCGAATTTATTCAAAGTAGAACAAAAATAGCGTCAACAGTTGATTTGCCAGGTCTAAATCCGAATTGGTTATCGATAAATTTGTCTTCTTCGTCGGACCAATTGAGTAAACGATTTGTCAAAATTATAATGTATAGCTTCAATAAAACACTGATTAATACAAGCGGTCGATAGTTATTAGGAGCGGAAAGATCATTACTATTTTGGACAGCAGCCACTCAACATTTCGACCATGAGTCTGGATATATTCCCGAGGAATAAATATGATTGAAAAGAGTTTTTAATATTGATGCAATTAATTAGGGACAGACAGAAAACATTTCACTTATCAGTTCATCGTTACCCGATCTTTTACCGGACTTTATCTATTTGATCGCTGCTATAACCTCGTCTACAGTAATTTTCAGAGTCTAATTGTTTAACCTTCATACTGTCAAATGCAGTATTGTCGTCTAAGAGATTACGAACTTCTTTGGATAGATCTTGCGAAATATCTCCTAATATCGACACAAATGTTTCATCATGGTTTCATTATCAACTTTACACTTATAATTCCCTTTTCATTTTATTGACTTCCAGAACTTTCTCGTTCGGTAATAGCTTAATCTCAGAGTTCGATACCTTTCCGACGTTTATATCTTAATTGTGCTTTTTATTTCACTTTATTATAGTTGTTTCGTGAAATAACGTTTGCCTTTCAGTTTATGCCTGACGGGTGATGAAGAAATAAATTTCTAGCAACATGAAAATCATTAGGTGCGATCGCACATTTATTATCAAACCACTCGTTGTTAGGTCTAACTTTATTTTCATCTTTACGTAATATCAATTGCAAGGTGCTGCCAAAACCTTTCTGTGCACTATCAAACAAAATCTTTGTGAACTCGTTGACAGCATGATTTCAGTCATTTGTATCAGTAATATTATTCACTGGAGACAACAAATTATTTTGTTCCTGTAGTATGTTTAATTATCCATTAGATCTTTTTATGCCATTGCGAAACTTTGAAAACGAGAATTCTGGTCTACAATTTCGAAATTTAAGTTCGAATGATAATGGTGCGTGATCAGAAAACTCGTTAAAGTACAGGACATCAAAATTCCTAATAAGTTTATAATTTCTAGGTGAAACAAACAGATATTCATTGACACTCTTGCCATTAATTATAAAGAATGTTAATTTTCCAACACGATATCCTAGTCTTCCATTGGCTATCGTTGTTCAGTATTATAACATGACTGTTAAACATTTTGACCAAATGCATAAACGGTTTTGTCTACGGGGTGTCTTTTCGGAACAATAGGGGTTTCAATGTGGTGTACATTATCTAAATATACATCTAAGTTATTGTTAGAAAAAAATCATCATCAATTTCACCAATATGATTATTCAAGACGCCACACACTAAAAATGAACCCTTTTCTTTATACTCTAAACATACACTTTCTATAATATTAAAAAAAATCAATATCACATTTGCTTTTTAAGTTTGCATTTTGATGTGGAATACATGAAAGAAAATATGTAGATATCATTTGCAGTATTAAAAAAATTCATATTTTAGTTTGATTATAACAATGCCACAATCTAGCTGTCTATCCATAGAAATACCATCAGTTAATTTTGTTTTGTAAAAGATTGCCAATCCTCATTCATGTCGAGTAACTATTTTAACACATCTATTTAAACATAATAATTTAACAAAACCGTCTATTTCTAGTATATCATTTTCTTGTAACCAAAATTCACATAAAATCATAATATCGTATTTATATATAAAATTCAAAAACCCATTATCTTCCCAAAAAGAGCTTGAACCATGTACATTCCAACTTAAACATTTCAAATTGCTCAATTGTTCCCTGTGCTGCCCTACGGAGCATACATTTGTGTACTCTTGACCACCCATAAAAATGTCGTCTTCACAAAATACGCCTTGATATCCCTGGAGCGCAGTTCTTTCAATAATGGTAACTTTTCCTTTCTACGTGTTTGTATTTCAAACGGTAATTGTTCAGATATTTCAAAAGATGAATCTTTCAAATTCTTTGAACTTTCCTTTACAAGATCCCGCATCTCAAAATTTGCAAACTGTACAAGGATTGGTCTATTTTGTTTTCCTTTCTTTCCTAATCTTAAAGAACCAAGTATTGTAATTTTATCAGCAGGTTTTTCAATCTTTAAGTTTTTACCACAGAATTCAAAAACCACATTCGAACAAAGATCAGTTTCATTTTCTGAAAAGTTAGATACAAGATTATTTCTCATAGAAGTCATATGGACATCAGTTAACTCATTTTCCTTTTTTACTTCATCTATAGTTTTGCTTAACGTTTCATCATTCACATTTGCAACTGCATTGCTATTTTGTCCACCTCAGTTTTAAAGATTGATAGAAAGGTTTTCTGCGCTTCAAATTCGTTACTGATATACTGTGTACTTGACTATTTGACTCTATCTGACCGAAACGGTCGTCTAATTCCTTCGGTGTGTTTTCTAATTGTGTCACCTTTGAATTCAAACTGGTAACTTATTTGTCAATTTGGTTTAATTTATTAACTCATTTTTAAATCTGTCTATTCCACTAGATAGTTCGTCTACTCACTGTGGTCGTTACTTCATAGTCTTGCGATAAGTAAGAATGATTCATATTATTCATCAAATTTTCTTGTAATAAACTGTTTAAATCCTCGTTATCATATGATAGTGAGTTGGATATTAACTGGTTGTTTACATTTGGAATGTCATCTGGGTTTTCCCCCATTTCACTGCAGCATGTTGATTGAATTTTATATTTTTGTTCCGTCATCTTTTTGTTTGTTATTTTCCCCATCATGATCGTATGTCGCACTATTTTGCGATGAATAATTAGTACTTTTTCAATTAATTGTAGAAGCTATTTAAAGCATCATCATGAAAAAGGAAACTTTATCATATTAATGTATTACAATCGACGACTGCATTTATAGTTTACAACGATAGTTCAGACGTTAGAGGTGCTTAGCTGTTTGGGCGTATGGCTTTATGAATTTATAAAAAAAGGTATTCAAATTGCTCTGCTCGAGGAATAATATCGGTTGAGGGTTGATACGGTGATTAATATTGAAAACGCCATATTATATAAACCTTTATTATATACATTAGCTAAGTAGATTGTTTTCACGTGACATGACGTAATACATATTAAATGTTACATAAATACTGCTTTGCAACCATATGTGATATCGATGACATGACGTCATACAGATTAAGGGTTTGATAAAGCCTTTTCAACCGTGACTGATATAGATATCATCATAGATGGCTCACAGCACGATTGTCAATGATTGTATTTACAACCAGTCAGTAAAATAAACTCGACTAAGAACTTTAATCCCTCGTGTGTGAGAGGTTACTGATCATGTAATGATCTATAATCCCTCGTGTGTGAAAGGTCACTGATAATGATCTGTAATCCCTCGTGTGTGAGAGGTTACTGATAACGATTTGTAACCCCTCGTGTAGAGTTTACTGATAATGATCTGTAATCCCTCGTGTGTGAGAGGTAACTGATAATGTTGTGTAATCCCTCGTGTGTGAGAGGTTACTGATAATGTTCTGTAATCCCTCGTGTGTGAGAAGTTACTGATAATAATTTGTTGCGTAATCCCTCGTGTGTGAGTGGTTACTGATAATGTTGTGTAATCCCACATGTTAGAGAGGTTACTGATAATGACATGTAATCCCTCCTATGTGAGAGGTTACTGATAATGATCTGTAATCCCTCGTGTGTCAGAGGTTACTGATAACGATTTGTAACCCCTCGTGTGTGAGAGTTTACCAATAATGATCTGTAATCCCTCCTGTGTGAGAGGTTACTGATAATGTTGTGTTATCCCTCGTGTGTAAAGGTTACTGATAATGTTCTGTAATCCCTCGTGAATGAGAGGTTACTGATAATAATATGTTGCGTAATCCCTCGTGTATGAGAGGTAACTTATAATGATCTGTAATCCCTTGTGTGTGAGAGTTTACTAATAACGATCTGTAACCCCTCGTGTGTGAGAGGTTACTGTTAATGATCTGTATTTCCTGGTGTTAGAGAGGTTACTGATAAGGTTGTGTAATTCATCGTGTGTGAGAGGTTACTGATAATGATCTTGAATTCCACATGTGTGAGAGGTTGCTGATAATGTTGTGGATCCCTCGTGTGTGAGAGGTTACTGATAATAATATGTTGCGTAATCCCTCGTGTATGAGAAGTAACTGATAACGATCTGTAATTCCTCGTGTGTGAGTGGTTACTGATAATGTTGTGTAATCCCTCGTGTGAGAGGTTACTGATAATGTTGTGTAATCCCTCGTTTATGAGAGGTTACTGATAATGATCTGTAATCCCTCGTGTGTGAGAGGTTCCTGATAATGTTGTGTAATCCCTCGTGTGAGAGGTAACTGATAATGTTGTGTAATCCCTCGTGTGAGAGGTTACTGATAATGTTGTGTAATCCCTCGTTTATGAGAGGTTACTGATAATGATCTGTAATCCCTCGTGTGTGAGAGGTTCCTGATAATGTTGTGTAATCTCTCGTGTGAGAGGTAACTGATAATGTTGTGTAATCCCTTGTGTGAGAAGTTACTGAAAATGTTGTGTAATCCCTCGTGTGTGAGAGGTTACTGATAATGATCTGTAATTCCTCGTGTGTAAGAGCTTACTGATAACGATCGGTAATTCATCGTGTGTTAAAGGTTACTGATAATGTTTTGTAATCCCTCGTGTGTGAGAGGTATCTGATATTGATCTGTAATCCCTCGTGTGTGAGAGTTTACTGGTAATGATCTGTTATCCCTCGTGTGTGAGAGGTTACTGATAATGTTGTGTAATTCCTCGTGTGTGAGAGGTTACTGATAATAATATGTTGCGTAATCCCTCGTTTATGAGAAGTAACTGATAATGATCTGTAATTCCTCGTGTGTGAGAGGTTACTGATAATGTTGTGTAGTCCCTCGTGTGAGAGGTTACTGATAATGTTGTGTAATCCCTCGTGTATGAGAGGTTACTGATAATGATCTGTAATCCCCCGTGTGTGTGAGGTTCCTGATAATGTTGTGTAATCCCTCGTGTGAGAGGTAACAGTTAATGTTGTGTAATCCCTTGTGTGAGAGGTAACTGATAATGTTGTGTAATCCCTCGTGTGTGAGAGGATACTGATAATGATCTGTAATTCCTCGTGTGTAAGAGCTTACTGATAACGATCGGTAATCCTTCGTGTGTGAGAGGTTTTTGATAATGTTGTGTAATCCTCGTGTGTTAGAGGTTACTGATAATGTTGTGTAATCCCTCGTGTGTGAGAGGTTACTGATAATGACCTGTAATCCCTCTTGTGTGAGAGCTTACTGATAACGATCTGTTATCCCTTGTGTGTGAAAGGTTACTGATAATTTTTTGTAATCCCTTGTGTGTGAGAGGTTACTGATAATGATCTGTAATTCTTCGTATGTAAGAGGTTACTGATAATGTTGTGTAATCCCTCGTGTGAGAGGTAACTGATAATGTTGTGTAATCCCTCGTATGAGATGTTACTAATAATGATCTGTAATCCCTCGTGTGTGAGAGCTTACTGATAACGATCTGTAATCCCTCGTGTGTGAGAGGTTATTGATAATGTTGTGTAATCCATTGTGTGTGAGTGGTTACTGATTATGATCTGTAATCCCTCATGTATGAGATGTTACTGATAATGTTGTGTAATTCCTCGTGTGTGAGAGGTTACTAATAATGATCTGTAATCCTTCGTGTGTTAGAGGTTAATGATAATGATCTTTAATTCCACGTGTGTGAGAGGTTACTGATAATGTTGTGTAATCCATCGTATATAAGAGGTTACTGATAATGATCTGTTATCCCTCGTGTGTGAGGGGTTACTGATAATGTTGTGTCGTTATGTTGCTGTCTCAATGATGAACACCCTATTTTTCCTTTTATTTGTGCGTTAACATAAGGAATCATACTTAACACAAAAATCTCCCTACATTGACAAAAAAAAAGAATTAATGAAACATAACAGGCTTTACAGTTTATTAGACACGCATTTTGTTTACATAAGACTCCTTTGGTAGCGGTCGTATCAAAATCGTATCTTTGCATGGGGTAGTAAACCCGTCGCGTTAGAATGTCTCTACTAAATCTAGTTAACCCCACCACATCCTGTATATGTACCAAATCAGACTATCTGGATCATGTGTATATCCTTGTTGTTTTTCTTTGTTTGTATGTCTGCTTTTTTTTTTTTTTCTCTCTCGGAGGAGTCGAGTGTTTGCGGTTGATGTGGTACAATGATGTACATGTACTGTGTGGTATTTTTGACGGTTAATGGTATCCCATTGTATGTGTTATTAAACAATTTATAAACAGTACATTTACAAAAATGACCACATCACTTACATGTCATGTGAGCACCAGATAGTTAACTACTGATCTGGTGATTACATCGCATTAACCTTTATTAAGTCCTTATTAGTTTCTGTATTCTTTATATATTCATAGCATTTTTCTTTACTTTTACAAATAGTGCTTTTTCTGTAAGATTTTCATTAAAATCATTTTAGTATTGATTTATTTCTATAATTATATGATTTCTTTATTCTGTACAAACCTCATTTCTGTAATCAGTATTTTATTACCTAATTTGTTAATTTTACAGAATTGTTCTGTATACTTTTGCACCACATTATTTTCTATTCTTTATTTTATTTTTTTTTTTTTGCAAATTTTTCTCTTTTTATTATTTTGTTTGGCCTTTATTCTTTATTTTTTAAATCCTATCAAGACCCTCAGATACCAGGCTTATACTTTAATGGGCAAGGCATGTGCTTACACATTTCTCCCCACATTTCGTTCAGACGACGTGAAGCAGAACGTTTATTATCGCGTCAAAGGTTCAATTACCTAAGTTGATTCAGTATCAACTTCTCCTAAAAATGGGTTTTAAATTTTTTTTTCAACATTAACGATTTGAGCTAGCTTTAACCAGTTTTTATTATATACATAATAGTATATATACAAGTAAATTGTATGACATTGTGTAATACAATCAATTGCGATCGTCCTGCATCGACTATCCGTGATGCAATCGATATCAGTCACGGCTGCAAGGCTTATCTGTATGACGTCACAATACAGGAAAAACATCTACTCGAAGGATTCATAACAAGTGAGAATTGAATATCGTTTGATATCAATTCGAGTTATTTAATTTCAATTCAATGATAAACGAGCCTTCATCGAGTTAATTATTACTATTCAAATTTAATAACGAGATTGTTGATCAGGGAGCTTATTCACAAAGCATCCGTTAACTAACGTCCGTGAAAATTCAACGTGGTATTCACAAAAGTTTCCGTAAACTTTGTTTTAACGGGTGCGGTATTAACGGGTCCGTAAGTATGCAAATTAAGCATACTTGATGTGTTGTTTGTTTTCATTGGTTCATAAATTAATGTGTCTTCATGGTATCATTGTGTATGATTATTTAAGGAATAACTGTAATATTTGTTTCTGTCTATGAAGACATAACATCAAAAATGTGTTGCACACTGAATAACTCGCGTAGTGGGTTTTTTAAAAGTGTGCACCACATTTTTGAGGTTATTTCTTCTTAATTTTTCTTCTTAATTTTTTTTTTTTATAATTATATTGTATAGATAGACGCTTATAATATATTTTCAATAATTGGAACCCGAATCAATGGTGTCTCAACATATATATTTCATGGCTTCTTAATTTTGGTAACTTCTTTTTGTAACCTTTTGTAACTGGTTCTTCTTGCTGCTGCTGCTTCTTTTTCTTCTTCATTATCTGTGACGTTTCTGTACATGACGTCATGTTTTACGCCTTCACAACGGAAGAACACAGTTGGAAAACAAGTCCTAGGAAACGTCCGTTGTCGTCAAGCTCTATCAGCAACAATAGCAGGGGGACTTAATTAGGTGGCGGTACAATCGTCGGCGACGACAAAAAGTACTCGAAAATCAACCGGCTAAAAAATCGACGTTAAACTATTTTTTTTTTACCTTGTCATGCTTTTATTATAATTGCTTTTTAAAGTTTGTAGGTTTTGTGAACAATATATTTTCAATACGATATAGAAACATTGTCGAAAATAACTTGTATTTGCTATTACTTCATCCTGTCCGTTGTAAAAATTATCAGTCAGTCATCTTTTTTGTTCGCCAAAAAACTCGAATTTAAATACGTTTGCGTATCCAAATACGGAAAAGAAATTTAAAAATTTTTAATGTAACCGGGTAACCTATTTTAAATTTCTACATAAATATGAAGCCATCATGTTTTACTCTTATACAATAATTTCAGTGACCACCAGGCATGCCATTTGTAGTTTGTTTTGGCATCGGTTCTACTTAAAGCAGTGAAAGTTCAGCTTCTTTGCATTGAAGATGTTACCAAAGTACTCTAAAATACTGATTTTATTAGAGATATGAATTAAATTATGATTAAACAGTGTTGTTTTTCACAATTCCAAACGATAACTTCATTGCAAAGTAACTACAACCCTTCTTGGTCCCCTACACAAATTGACGGTGACATTGTTTTCTTTTTTTAACACACGCCATATAACGTTAACAAAATATGTGTCAGGGTCATATTGTGCATAGTGAAAATTTACACATTAGAAAAGTGAAGCAAAGATCATGTTTATTACGTTTGAAACTGTACGTCTAAGAAAATTTCAGTCATACTGGCAACAAATCTGACCAAATAATGGCATGGACAAAAACACAAGAAATGGCAAGAGAAAAAAATAATTCTTTGCAATGGAAATCTCTGGAAAAAAAAACATGAAAGAAGAAACGAAGGTCAGTTTATTATACTCTACAAGTGAAAAACCTTAGTTATTGGATATCTACTTATTAAATAAGTTAAAGTAATAAGTGCAAAAAATAGCTTATCAAGTCGAACAAAAAATTTAATTCTTACAAAACTGAATTATTCACATAGTAAATTCTTGTCAAATTTTGCAATCATTAAGTAAAATGAACAAGATCTGTCCCATCAACTATCAAATAATTCTCTTGTAATGTGTTATATATATATACAATTATTTAGGTACAAGTATACAATATTTATTTATACCAGCTTACACAGCAACTGGAAGAGTAGACTAGAAGCCTCAATTTTTAGAATTTTTCTAAAAGTTTTACTTTCCTAATCTATAGAATACCCTGAGAAATTTGGCAAGGGCTACTGTGGTAGCTAATTTAATAATTTCATTTCATTTAATAATATAATGATTTTAAAATTCAGAAATATGCCACTTAAATAAATACTATCATTTTAAGTATTATCTTTTACAGAATTTCTATTGTTCAGTGAAAATAAGTTATTCTAAAATATTTTTGGTAAACATTTTTGATTTTCTGTAGGATATTTTCAAGGCAGTACTGCACTGTTCAACTAGGAAACAAAGATGGAGTTAAAAGGCCTTTTTGCTATGAAGTAACTATCATGACTCTGGGTCTCACTTTTTAGAATGTAAAAATCTAAATGATCAGTACTAGTAGTATTTATCATATTTATTTCCAAAAGATTTTTTTAAATTGTGACAAGATATTTTATTGCTTAAAACATTATTAGATGTATTTAGAAAAATTCTACCAAGAGTGATCTTACATCCCATTATTACAATTACAATGAAAATTTAATCAGCCAGAGCTAATTTATATCAATTGAAATTCAGCTAGTTTTCTAGGAGACATTTCATAATTTTTAACCAATTTATTGTCTTTTAATCTTGACCTCTTATCCTTCTCTGAAAAGGAGGCAGGTATGTCTTGTTAATATTAAAAAAACATAGTTCTAAATCGAATTTTGTTTATTTTCTTCTTGATTTTTGTGATGATAACTCCCGGGTGATAACTCCTTTTCCTTGATTTTGTTGGATTTTTATTTTTGACTTGTGATATCAAGGGAGATAACCACTTGCACAAAATCGGCAAAAAACCACCGCTTCGTGTTGAAAATAACTTGACGTTTGCGTATCAAAAACTCTGTTGCCTGGATATTCATATCGAGTGTTTGTCTTAAGGAGATGCCTAATTAAATTCAAATTCAGCCCATCATTTTTTGTTTCCTCGAATATATTTAGATTTTTTGATCAGGAGACTTGACAATTTTCACGCAAACTTCAGGTTTGAAGATCAAATTAAGAAAGAAGGACTTTTAGTTGATGTGTAAATTTTGAAGAGTGAAAATATATATACTTAAGATTATTTTGATTGGTACGTTTTTATCATGACAGTGGTATATTATTTAGAAAAAATGAGGTTTGTCTCTTCCGCAGTTTTACAGAATTTTCAATGTCACGTGACTCTATTGTTGCTGATAGGTTTGGGGTCAAACCGTGACCTGCTTTCCAACTGAACAATGGAGCAAGAGGATAGAAAGAGAAAGCCTAGATTTACAGAAATAGAGGTGTATGCCCTCATTTCCAAGGTGCACCAGAATTCTGATGTTTTGTTTTCGAAATTTAGCTACTCAATCACTAGTAAAAAGAAAAAATGAGATGGGGTGAGGTACACCGTTGACCACTTCTGAGGAAATTGTAGTTCCGCTGATTGGAGGACAGGAACTTTATGGTATTTTCGATGGAATAAGAACGGTAAGATTAGAAAGTCATAAGAACGGTAATATTAGAAAGAAGCAACAGCTTAAGGTTTTTTTTTTATAGATTCTATAAAATTAATCAATCCTTAAAAACAATATTTCAGTTGAAATATAATGTCGTATTTGGTTTCCTTTTAAACTGAAAATTTTGAAACCTTAATACGATTACATGTACACTATTGGCTGGTAATAGTGTGTTTGCACCACAACTCCGTTAACTAAGCGTAACGTTACCAAATTTCTTATGCATCGTTATCTAATCTTACCGTTCTTATGTCTATATAATCTTACCGTTTTATTTTTATTTTTGGTATTTGTTCGAATCATTTTGTGGGGTTTATTTAGCAAATTAAGGACTTCGCAAGGAGTGGGTATAATTTGTTTAGCTTTGCTAACAGTACCACCAGTTTTTAAAAGAAACACGCTAAATGAATACTCAATGAAAACTATTGTATATTAAAAAAATAATTGATACTTAAATTATATTGATTGAAATGTCTTTTTCAGGCAACAGAAACAATTGATTTTCATAGTAGTGATGAATGTAGCTTACCAGTTAGAACCTCCTAGCAGCAATGAATGAAGCTTCCCATTTAGAACCTCCTAGCAGTAATGAATGTAGCTTACCAGTTAGAACCTCCTAGCAGTAATGAATGTAGCTAACCAGTTGGAACATCAAATACATCTATGCATAATAACTTACATGTACCGTCAGCAGCAGTAATGAATGTAGCTTACCAGTTGGAACCTCCTAGCATTAATGAATGAAGCTTATCAGTTGAAATTTCCTAGCAGTAATAAATGTAGCTCACCAGTTGAAATCTTCTAGCAGTAATGAATGTAGCTTACCAGTTGGAATCTCCTAGCAGTAATAAATGTAGCTTACCAATTGAAATCTACTAGCAGTAATGAATGTAGCTTACCAGTTGGAACATCAAAAACATATATGCCTAATAGCTTACATTTACCGTCAGCAGCAGTAATGAATGTAGCTTACAAGTTGGAATCTCCTAGCAGAAATTAATGTAGCTTACTAGTTGGAATTTTCTAGCAGTAATAAATGTAGCTTACCAGTTGAAATCTCCTAGCAGTAATGAATGTAGCTTACAAGTAATCTCCTAGCAGTAATGAAAGTAGTCTACCAGTTGGACCCTCCTAGCAGTAGTGAATGTAGCTTACCAGTTGGCATCTCCTAGCAGTAGTGAATCTAGTTTACCAGTTGGAATCTCCTAGCAGATATGAATATAGGTTACCTGTAATTTCCTAGCAGTAATTAATGTAGCTTACCAGTTGGAATTTTCTAGCAGTAATGAATGTAGCTTACCAGTTGGAACCTACTAGCAGTAATGAATGTAGCTTGCCAGTAATCTTCTAGCAGTAATGAAAGTAGCCCACCAGTTGGAACCTCCTAGCAGTAATGAATGAAGCTTACCAGTTGGAATCTCCTAGCATTAATGAATGTAGCTTACCAGTTGTCATACTTTGGACGACAAAATTATTTTATTTATTAATATTACTTTTACTATTGAGTCTGTTTTTTGTGATATGCATTTGACGTGACTCTGTACTTATGTATATCGTCATACTTTGTACCACACAATTATTTTATTTATTAATATTACTTTTACTGTTAAGTCTGTTTTTGTTATATCCATTTTACGTGACTCTGTATTTATATTTTTCCCCTCATACTTTGAACGACAAAATTATTTTATGTCTACCTGTGCGAATTTCAAATGCGCGATTTTACGCAAGTACTTAAAACCTTCCATCCTTTATGGGTGGATCTTACATAGATAAATAAAATCGTATAATATAAGCAAAACGAGGATTTTAAATTTGATGTATGCCTTTTTGTGCTTCTTCGTTACATTTGTTTGTTTTTATAGTGATTAAGATGATAACATAATGTTGACTGCTGTACCCCTATTTTTGACATTTTTACCTATTGTGTCTGTTTGTTTTGTTCACGCATCGTTGTCAATATAATGGAATTTGATGCGACTGTCATACAAGTGAGAGGTTTAGCTAGCTATAAAACCAGGTTCAATCCACCATTTTCTACATAAGAAAATGCCTGTAACAAGTCAGGAATATGACAGTTGTTATCCATTCGATTGATGTGTTTGTTTTGTTTTGTTTTTATTTTGCCATTTGATTGGGGACTTTCCTTTTTGAATTTTCCTCGGAGTTCAGTATTTTTGTGATTTTACTTTTTACCAGTTGGAATCTCCTAGCAGTAATGAATGTAGCTTACCAGTTGGAATCTTCTAGCAGTAATGAATGTAGCTTACCAGTTGGAATCTCCTAGCAGTAATGAATGTAGCTTACCAGTTGGAATCTACTAGCAGTAATGAATGTAGCTTACCAGTTGGAATCTCCTAGCAGTAATGAATGTAGCTTACCAGTTGGAATCTCCTAGCAGTAATGAATGTAGCTTACCAGTTGGAATCTCCTAGCAGTAATGAATGTAGCTTACCAGTTGGAATCTCTAATACTAATATACCTAATAGTTTACATGTACCGCCAGCAGCAGAAACAACAAATATTACTACTTCTATGCCTTGTTGGGGTAAAAAAAAGAGTTCCACACCAAGCAAAGGTGACAGGTATATTACATAAGATACTCATACAGTTATAAGTATGCCTCATTGCTGCTAGACAAAAAATTATGTTTTATTGTAAAATTAACACTAACATTTAATCATTATTCACGCTTATTGATTCCTATGATAAAGATTTTATGAATAACTATACTCTGGTTTGAAATTTAGTTGATTTCTCTAATTAGTCGAGATCGAAAGATCTCAACGTCTACAACAATATCATCATTATCATACATTTCATCATTGCCCTCGTATTTCTGATCTCCATCCGGAAATTGTATGCCTTTTTTCTCACAAATCTTATGAAGAACACCAGTTGCAACAATTACTTTGATTGCATTCCTCAGTTCAATGGTACATGTAATTGCTCCACCTGTTAAGAGAGTTTATTATTTCCTCAAAGGTAAATACAATCAATTTAATGTGTAATTAAAAAATAATGGTTATTATTCTATATCAACCATCCGTAATGATATATCGATACCAGGTGTATGTATTATCTTGTCTTGTCTTGCTATATATATTTCACCAATACTTTTTTCCTGGAATTATATTTTTTCCGGTGGGGTGTTTGGATGAGATTTTTGCCAAATTTTGCTAATAATTATAGTTACAGCGGTTTTATATTTCAAATTGTATTATAGAAATGAAACAACTCATGTGTGCCTGTTTACATGATTGTGTTATATAGAGAATATGATATGGCTATACTTGTATCCATATAATCACGGTCTGGAACAGGAAGAAAAATACTATAAATAGGACAAAGGGAAGTTCAAAAAATATTGTACAGTTTAACAGCGATTAATACCTGACCGCTCCTAGAAAACAAATACCATCAACAACGAACAACAAATGGTAAAGATATCTCAACTTGGTACAAGCACAATTTGTAATGGAAATGAACTTTCACAATGCTTATAATCTAGACCAAACGTGTATTTCGTAAACGTAAAAAAAATTGAAATACCGCAAATAATTAAGAAAACAAGGTCAAAATATGCTCGCTACAATAGGTAGCAAGCTAAAATACCGCAGCTGCTTGTTGTTTATGTCTACATAAGAAAATATCTGTACCAAGTCAGGAATATGACAGTTGTTATCCATTCGTTTGATGTGTTTTAGCTTTTGATTTTGCCATTTGATTAGGGACTTTCCGTTTTGAATTTTCCTCGGAGTTCGGTATTTTTGTGATTTTATATTTTTTTGAATACTGCCATTCAAGGAAGTAAAAGAATCAGAAACTTAACTCCAAACAGGGCAGTAATTGAGAGGGATGTGAGTATGTTAACATAATTAAACAGGCATCGCAATACAATTATGAAAACGCATTGTTCTACATACTTAACGTCAATTGTCTTTTTGTAAGCCTTTTTTTAAAGTGAAAAAAAAGAACCATTTCAAATGATTCTTTAGTAAATCATGCCTATAGCCCTCTGTGCAGAATGATGTAAAATTTTCCCCGAGTTTTTATGTATCTCTATTGAATCGTTGTTTCATTGGCAATCAATCCACATCGTCTTCATTTTTTATATTATTTGATAAAAAAAACTTCCTACGGATTTATACTAAATTTTAGTTGAATGATAAAATATTGAAATAAAATTTACCCTTACCAAATTTGTGAAGCATAAGCCATCGGCTTTTCCATCTGTCAATCGTGTTCTCAATTAACTGCCTTGTTTTTTTTTTTTTGGCGAAGTCTGTTGAAGTCGTGGTCAGCATCATTTAATGATTTCTTTTCTAGTGTTTTGCACATACCATTATGATGTCATATGTCCTGTTCTGGCGTCAAACTTTACCATCAGACATTTTAAAACATTTGTACGCTTCAGAATGTAATAAAATTTAACAAAAGAAGATTTTCAGGTGAAAAGTGTGAGTGTTTTGTATATTATTGAATAAATCACATATGTCCGTTGTCATGGACGAAACGTGCATCGTCTTAAACTTTTAAAGTTACCAATGACCTAACGAATAGCCAATGGAAATGTCGTTATATCGTCCCATGATGCTGGATAAGCCAATCAAGTTTATACAGTTTTCGTATCACGTTTTCGTATCACACTCATAAATTTTAATATTTCATATAAAACTAAGTGAATCTTTCATAACTAATTCTTGTATAAAGCTTTTTGTATAAAAAAGATATAATTAGAAAGTCTATAATGTTATGTAACTTTTAATATATAAGTATTTGATGTGAAATTCTTCCTATTTGACACTCAGCGATATAAATAAGGTTTGACAGCTTAAACTCTAAGAAGTATTTCCTTTAGCAAATAATATTTCTAATTCTTTTCTATTGTTCACCTAGAATTCTATCTAACCAAATAATCGGATTTCCCTAATGGTCACAAAAACAAGGTATTAAGTAATTCGAAATAGTAACCCCAAATTATGTAAAAATGTGAATTAGCTAAAAGAGATCTAACCAATAGAAACTGAAGCATTTCGATTGGTGAATAAAACAAGTCCAACCAGCACGTGTTCTTAGGGTTTAAAATAGGAAACCCTAAGGAATCAAAAACTAATTTACTCTTATGGTTGGACTCGAAATAAACATATATAGACATCTTTGTTTTATTCACCAGGTTCGTAAACTTATAATTTTTGTTTAATGAAAAATTAAACGTAACCTTAGTAATGTTTTAATGTAACAATTTTATGACAGAAATCTTTCTTTATTGAATTACCATAAATATCATGATAAACTATTTCAATTAATTAATAAAGTAATTTGATAATTGTTAATTCAAGTTCATTTTAAGTATCAAACTCTTTTATTTCATATTAATGTATTTTATAAAGATTACTCTTATGGTTGGACTCGAAATAAACATATATAGACATCTTTGTTTTTTTCACCAGGATGCCTCGAAAAAACGCGAACGACAGTCCCCCAAATTGTCGTAGTTAAAATAGTGAACACAGATATGTAAACAGTTGAGTGACGACACTTTAATTTTCAGCGGGAGATGGGAGGCAACTGCCTTAGTCTGCGCTTTCCCCCTCTTTCCCGCATAATAGAAACATGCAAGAAATAGATAACATACCACAACCATAAGAGAAGGAAGTGTATATAGTATTCCTTATTCAATATCGCACACCGTTTTCAACCCTCAACCAATATAATTTCTCAAGCAGATCTCTTTGGGTCATATTGGTGTCTCGGGTTGATACGGGTGTGATATTGAAAAAGTCGCATGCTATTCTCCATTTACATAGTGCCGTCTTTTTAAAAAATAAAGCCGCTGCCATTCAAGAAATTTTTATGAGTCACTTTCCTTTTGAAAATATAGTTTGTTTTGAATTTTTTAGTTGGCTTATTCTATTATCTTCGTGTTCATCTTGTAAACCCCGTCAAAAGATACCAGCATTATAAAGCAATACGGTTGGCGTGTTTCGTTTACATAAGACTCACCAATGACGCTCGAATCAAAACTGTAAGCAGAAATAAATTACATCGTTGAGGAGTTAAAAACTTGAAAAGTCATTGAAAAATAAAATATTCCGAAATGTTGTGCCAAATCTTACTTATGCTTCATAAGATGCTAAAACGCGTTTTATAACACTTATGTTTTAAACTCCTGACACACACAGCCCTTACCGGATTTGAAACTTCACAATTGATTTTTTTCCTACCGAAGGTTGTTGGTTCTCTCCGGGCACTCCAGCTTCCTCCGCTAATAAAAATTGACCAATAATGCTGAATGGTGCGTTAAAAACCAATTAATCAATCAATCACAGTTGATTGGATTTTCCAACTGATTTTTTTTCTCACAAAATATGAGATGACAAGTGTGGGAATTGTACTTTTTTATAACAGTTAGATATTTTTCACATTTGATATATTGTGGTATATATATATATTTCTTTTTTCACTCAAAAGTAAAAGATTTACCAAACAATATAACCTTGAACTCTCATTTGTCATGCTCTTTTTCACGTTTGAGTTAAACAATATTTTCGGGAAGACCAAACCTATGAAACCACAATGTTGCGCCTATTGTGATTATTATTATATAATAAACCAATTTTGACATTTTCGAGATTTTTTTTACAGGTAAGTGATGTATAATATTTCCCTGTTTATGTAAGTTGCTGTAAAAATAAGAAGATGTGGTATGATTGCAATTGAGACAACTCTGCTAGTTTGAATTAAAAATACAACAACTCTGCTTATATCAATCCTAAACAGAGATGAATACTAGTATCATTTAAAAAGTTTTATACAGCGGTTTTGAATCAAGCAAAATGTTTGAATAACGACTCTACATTGACAGTCTACACAAAAAAGCAAGAAAGTTCTGTTTAAACTCATTCGACAATATCGTCGCATGATTTCTGTAAATATAAATTGTAACACTGACGGGCAAGTGTAAATCGTACATATGTATAAGGTGACATGGACGACGAGTACGATGGACAGACGGGCAAGTGTAAATCGTGCTTTTGTACAAGGTGACAAGGACGACGAGTACGATGGACAGACGGGCAAGTGTAAATCGTGCATATGCACAAGGTGACAAGGACGACGAGTACGATGGACAGACGGGCAAGTGTAAATCGTTCATATGTATACAATAATCAGTATTTTTGTGATTTAACTTTTTAAATCCCCTTTGCACGATCTGTGACATTTTTTAGAAATTCTGTTTTTAAACCTCTTCAATTTTGAAAAAAAGTTTGGTTTCCCTTTTGATTTGGACTGAACTCCACTGATTATTCTCATTTAGCGGAACTTGTCTACGGTGTACTTGATTAAAGCCTTGCACTTTGATGCCATTTTTACTGTAACTAGGTTTTATCTTTTACAAAAAGTTACACTGGTCATTCGTTGACGTTTGCATTATCTATCTCATTATAAAACAGGGAAGTGTGGTATGGTTGCCAATGAGACAACTATCCACCAAGTTCAAATGAAGTGACAGCAAGTAATCATAGGCTACTGTACGGCCTTCAACAATGAGATTTATATGTTTTTTTTAATTTATAGTAAGCTTATTGAAATTTCTTTCGTGTGAAACATGTGAGCTACGAAAAAACTAGCTGGTCAAATTTTTTTTATATAGATTAGACCGGTGGTTTTCCTGTTTGAATTGTATTACACTAGCCATTTTTGGGCACTTTATAGCTTGCTGTTCGGTGTGATCCAAGGCTCCGTTTTGAAGGCATACATTGTGACTTGGATGGAGAGATGTGTCATTGGCACTCATACCACATCTTCTTATTTATATATATATATATATGTATAAGGTGTACGATTAATTTGATTTTCCAACTGTTTTTTGTTTCTCACAAAATATGAGATGACAAGTGTGGGAAGTTTTTACGTTTGAAAATGTTTGCAAGTGTATGACAATACACTTGATATATTGTGGTATGTACATTTTTTTTTGCACTCCTCATAACTGTTCTTAAGCAAATATTGTGAAAATGATTGCGTAAGGGCAAAACAAATTCAGTTATGCCGAATCAGTCAAAAGTAACAGATTTACCAATCAATATAACAATGAACTCTCATTTGTCATGTTCTTTTTTACGTTTGAGTTAAAAAATATTTTCAGGAAGACCGAACATGCGAAGCCACAATGTTGCGCCTATTGTGATTATTATTATATAATAAACCAATCGTATAAGGTGACAAGGACGACGAGCACGATGGACAGACGGGCAAGTGTAAATCGTACATATGTATAAGGTGCCAATGACCACGTGTACGATGGACAGACGGGCAAGTGTAAATCGTACATATGTATAAGGTGACATGGACGACGAGTACGATGGACAGACGGGCAAGTGTAAATCGTGCTTTTGTACAAGGTGACAAGGACGACGAGTACGATGGACAAACGGGCAAGTGTAAATCGTGCATATGCACAAGATGACAAGGACGACGAGTACGATGGACAGACGGGCAAGTGTAAATCGTTCATATGTATACAATATCAACATTAGTGGCCAAATTATTGGTAAATAAATATCAATATTTCAAAACAAAAATTGTCAGTAGATCTTGAAATGGTTTCGACTTGTACTCCAATGCTGCAGTAATACACATCGTCTGCGACAAGGACGACTAGTACGATGGAGTAACGGTCATGTGTAAATCGTACATATGTATAAGGTGACATGGACGACGAGTACGATGGACAGACGGGCAAATGTAAATCATACATATTTAAAAGGTGACAAGGAAGACGAGTACAATGGGCAAACGGGAAAGTGTAAATCGTGCATATGTATAAAGTGTCAAGGACGACGAGAACGATGGACAAATGGGCAAGTGTAAATCGTAAATATATATAAAATTACATGGACTACAAGTACGACGGACAGACGGGCAAGTGTAAATCTTACATATGTATACGGTGGCAAGGAAGACGAGTACAATGGACAGACGGATTAGTGTAAATCGTCAGGAGCCTGTTGTTCAGTGGTTGTCGTTTGTTGGTGTGGTCAATAGATGTTTCTCGTTTCTCGTTTTTTATATAGATTAGACCGGTGGTTTTCCTGTTTGAATTGTTTTACGCTATTCATTTTGAAACCCTTCATACCTTGCTGTTCGGTGTGAGCCAAGGCTCCGTGTTGAGGGCCGTACATTGACCTGTAATTGTTAACTTTTTATACATTGTGACTTGGATGGAGAGTTGTCTCATTGGCACTCATACCACATCTTCTTATTTATATATATGTATAAGGTGCACCATTATTATGATTTCCAACTATTTTTGTTTCTCACAAAATATGAGATGATAAGTGTGGGAATTTTTTACGTTTGAAAATGTTTGCAAGGGTATGACAATACACTTGCTATATTATGGTATGTATATTTTCTTTTCACTCCTCATAACTGTTCTTAAGCAAATATTGTTAGAATGATTGCATAAGGGCAAAACAAATTCGAACCAGTCAAAAATAACAGATTTACCGAACAATATAACAATGAACTCTCATTTGTTATGTTCTTTTTTACGTTTGAGTTAAAAAATATTTTCGGGAAGACCGAACATACGAATCCACAATATTGCGCCTATTGTGATTATTATTATACGATAAACCAATCGTATAAGGTGACACGGACGACGAGTACGATGGAGTAACGGGCTAGTGTAAATCGTACATATGTATATGGTGACATGGATGACAACTACGATCGGCACACGGGCAAGTGTAAATCGTACATATGTGTAAGGTGACAAGGACGACGAGTACGATTGACAGACAAGTGTAAATGGTACATATGTGACGAGGAAGTGCAAATCGTACATATGTATAAGATGACAAGGATGACTAGTACGATAGACATACGGGCAAGTGTAAATTGTACATATGTATACGGTGGCAAGGAAGACGAGTACGATGGACAGACGAATTAGTGTAAATCGTCAGGAGCCTGTTGTTCAGTGGTTGTCGTTTGTTGGTGTGGTCCATAGGTGTTTCTCTTTTCTCGTTTTTTATATAGATAAGACTGGTGGTTTTCCTGTTTGAATTGTTTTACGCTATTCATTTTGAAACCCTTCATACCTTGCTGTTCGGTGTGAGCCAAGGCTCCGTGTTGAGGGCCGTACTTTGACCTATAGTTGTCTATAATAATCTTTTCATACATTGTGACTTGGATGGAGAGTTGTCTCATTGGCACTCATACCACATATTCTTATTTATATATATGTATAAGGTGCACCATTATTATGATTTCCAACTATTTTTTGTTTCTCACAAAATATGAGATGATAAGTGTGGGAAATTTTTTACGTTTGAAAATGTTTGCAAGGGTATGACAATACACTTGATATATTTTGTGGTATGTATATTTTTCGCTCCTCGTAACTGTTCTTAAGCAAATATTGTTAGAATGATTGCCTAAGGGCAAAACAAATTCGGTTAATGCCGAATCAGTCAAAAGCAACAGATTTACCAAACAATATATAAATGAACTCTCATTTGTCATGTTCTTTTTTACGTTTGAGTTAAAAAAAAATTCGGGAAGACCGAACATAGGAAGCAACAATGTTGCGCCTATTGTGATTATTATAATATAATAAACCAATCGTATAAGGTGACAAGGACGACGATTACGATGGACTTACGGGCTAATGTAAATTGTACATATGTAAAAGGTGACAATGACGACGAGTTCGATTGGCAGACGGGCAAGTGTAAATCGTACAAATGTATAAGGTAACAAAGACGACGAGTACGATTGACAGACAAGTGTAAATGGAACATATGTGACGGGGAAGTGTAAATCGTACAAATGTACAAGATGACAAGGATGACTAGTATGGTGGACAAACGGGCAAGTGTAAATCGTACATATGTTTAAGATGAAAAGGACGACGAGTACGATGGACAGACGGGCAAGTGTAAACCGTACATATGTATAAGGTGACAAGGACGACGCGTACGATGGACAAACGGGAAAGTGTAAATCATGCATAAGTATACGGTGAAAAGGATGAAGAGTACGATGGACAAACGGGCAAGTTTAAATCGTACATATGTATAAGGTGAGAAGGACGACGAGTAGGATGGACAGTCGTGTGTAAATCGTATATATGAAATCGTACATATGTATAAGGTGACAAGGACGACGAGTACGATGAACAAACGGGCAAGTGTAAATCGTCAGGAGCCTGTTGTTCAGTGGTTGTCGTTTGTTGGTGTGGTCAATAGATGTTTCTTGTTTCTCGTTTTTTATATAGATTAGACCGGTGGTTTTCCTGTTTGAATTGTATTACAAACACTATATTATTGGTTCGGTGTGATCCAAGGCTCCGTTTTGAAGGCATACATTGTGACTTGGATGGAGAGTTGTATCATTGGCACTCATACCACATCTTCTTATTTATATATATATAAATATATGTATAAGGTGTACGATTAATTTGATTTTCCAACTGTTTTTTGTTTCTCACAAAATATGAGATGACAAGTGTTGGAAGTTTTTACGTTTGAAAATGTTTGCAAGTGTATGACAATACACTTGATATATTGTGGTATGTATATTTTTTTTTTTTGCACTCCTCATAACTGTTCTTAAGCAAATATTGTGAAAATGATTGCGTAAGGGCAAAACAAATTCAGTTATGCCGAATCAGTCAAAAGTAACAGATTTACCAATCAATATAACAATGAACTCTCATTTGTCATGTTCTTTTTTACGTTTGAGTTAAAAAAATATTTTCGGGAAGACCGAACATGCGAAGCCACAATGTTGCGCCTATTGTGATTATTATTATATAATAAACCAATCGTATAAGGTGACAAGGACAACGAGCAAGATGGACAAACGGGCAAGTGTAAATCGTACATATGTATAAGGTGCCAATGACGACGTGTACGATGGACAGACGGGCAAGTGTAAATCGTGCATATGCACAAGGTGACAAGGACGACGAGTACGATGGACAGACGGGCAAGTGTAAATCGTGCATATGCACAAGGTGACAAGGACGACGAGTACGATGGACAGACGGGCAAGTGTAAATCGTTCATATGTATACAATAATCAGTATTTTTGTGATTTAACTTTTTAAATCCCCTTTGCACGATCTGTGACATTTTTTAGAAATTCTGTTTTTAAACCTCTTCAATTTTGAAAAAAAGTTTGGTTTCCCTTTTGATTTGGACTGAACTCCACTGATTATTCTCATTTAGCGGAACTTGTCTACGGTGTACTTGATTAAAGCCTTGCACTTTGATGCCATTTTTACTGTAACTAGTTTTTATTTTTTACAAAAAGTTACACTGGTCATTCGTTGACGTTTGCATTATCTATCTCATTATAAAACAGGGAAGTGTGGTATGGTTGCCAATGAGACAACTATCCACCAAGTTCAAATGAAGTGACAGCAAGTAATCATAGGCTACTGTACGGCCTTCAACAATGAGATTTATATGGTTTTTTTAATTTATAGTAAGCTTATTGAAATTTCTTTCGTGTGAAACATGTGAGCTACGAAAAAACTAGCTGGTCAAATATTTTTTATATAGATTAGACCGGTGGTTTTCCTGTTTGAATTGTATTACACTAGCCATTTTTGGGCACTTTATAGCTTGCTGTTCGGTGTGATCCAAGGCTCCGTTTTGAAGGCATACATTGTGACTTGGATGGAGAGTTGTATCATTGGCACTCATACCACATCTTCTTATTTATATATATATATATATGTATAAGGTGTACGATTAATTTGATTTTCCAACTGTTTTTTGTTTCTCACAAAATATGAGATGACAAGTGTGGGAAGTTTTTACGTTTGAAAATGTTTGCAAGTGTATGACAATACACTTGATATATTGTGGTATGTATATTTTTTTTTTGCACTCCTCATAACTGTTCTTAAGCAAATATTGTGAAAATGATTGCGTAAGGGCAAAACAAATTCAGTTATGCCGAATCAGTCAAAAGTAACAGATTTACCAATCAATATAACAATGAACTCTCATTTGTCATGTTCTTTTTTACGTTTGAGTTAAAAAATATTTTCGGGAAGACCGAACATGCGAAGCCACAATTTTGCGCCTATTGTGATTATTATTATATAATAAACCAATCGTATAAGGTGACAAGGACGACGAGCACGATGGACAGACGGGCAAGTGTTAATCGTACATATGTATAAGGTGCCAATGACGACGTGAACGATGGACAGACGGGCAAGTGTAAATCGTACATATGTATAAGGTGACATGGACGACGAGTACGATGGACAAACGGGCAAGTGTAACTCGTGCTTTTGTACAAGGTGACAAGGACGACGAGTACGATGGACAGACGGGCAAGTGTAAATCGTTCATATGTATACAATAATCAGTATTTTTGTGATTTAACTTTTTAAATCCCCTTTGCACGATCTGTGACATTTTTTAGAAATTCTGTTTTTAAACCTCTTCAATTTTGAAAAAAAGTTTGGTTTCCCTTTTGATTTGGACTGAACTCCACTGATTATTCTCATTTAGCGGAACTTGTCTACGGTGTACTTGATTAAAGCCTTGCACTTTGATGCCATTTTTACTGTAACTAGGTTTTATCTTTTACAAAAAGTTACACTGGTCATTCGTTGACGTTTGCATTATCTATCTCATTATAAAACAGGGAAGTGTGGTATGGTTGCCAATGAGACAACTATCCACCAAGTTCAAATGAAGTGACAGCAAGTAATCATAGGCTACTGTACGGCCTTCAACAATGAGATTTATATGGTTTTTTTTAATTTATAGTAAGCTTATTGAAATTTCTTTCGTGTGAAACATGTGAGCTACGAAAAAACTAGCTGGTCAAATTTTTTTTATATAGATTAGACCGGTGGTTTTCCTGTTTGAATTGTATTACACTAGCCATTTTTGGGCACTTTATAGCTTGCTGTTCGGTGTGATCCAAGGCTCCGTTTTGAAGGCATACATTGTGACTTGGATGGAGAGTTGTATCATTGGCACTCATACCACATCTTCTTATTTATATATATATATATATGTATAAGGTGTACGATTAATTTGATTTTCCAACTGTTTTTTGTTTCTCACAAAATATGAGATGACAAGTGTGGGAAGTTTTTACGTTTGAAAATGTTTGCAAGTGTATGACAATACACTTGATATATTGTGGTATGTATATTTTTTTTTTGCACTCCTCATAACTGTTCTGAAGCAAATATTGTGAAAATGATTGCGTAAGGGCAAAACAAATTCAGTTATGCCGAATCAGTCAAAAGTAACAGATTTACCAATCAATATAACAATGAACTCTCATTTGTCATGTTCTTTTTTACGTTTGAGTTAAAAAATATTTTCGGGAAGACCGAACATGCGAAGCCACAATGTTGCGCCTATTGTGATTATTATTATATAATAAACCAATCGTATAAGGTGACAAGGACGACGAGCACGATGGACAGACGGGCAAGTGTAAATCGTACATATGTATAAGGTGCCAATGACGACGTGTACGATGGACAGACGGGCAAGTGTAAATCGTACATATGTATAAGGTGACATGGACGACGAGTACGATGGACAGACGGGCAAGTGTAAATCGTGCTTTTGTACAAGGTGACAAGGACGACGAGTACGATGGACAAACGGGCAAGTGTAAATCGTGCATATGCACAAGATGACAAGGACGACGAGTACGATGGACAGACGGGCAAGTGTAAATCGTTCATATGTATACAATATCAACATTAGTGGCCAAATTATTGGTAAATAAATATCAATATTTCAAAACAAAAATTTTCAGTAGATCTTGAAATGGTTTCGACTTGTACTCCAATGCTGCAGTAATACACATCGTCTGCGGGCTGCCAGCTGTGGCGTGCGATAAATACTTCGAATTTAATTTCTATAGTTTGTGCATGTGGTTATTTGTGCACTTGGTTTTTTAACCCCAGGCATACATCTGCTATAAAACCAGGTAAATCCACCATTTTCTACATAAGAAAATGCCTGTACCAAGTCAGGAATATGACAGTTGTTGTCCATTCGTTTGATGTGTTTGTGTTTGTGTTTGTGCTTTTGATTTTGGCATTTGATTAGGGACTTTCAAATTTTCCTCGGAGTTCAGTATTTTTGTGATTTAAGTTTTTAAATCCCCTTTGCACGATCTGTGACATTTTTTAGAAATTCTGTTTTTAAACCTCTTCAATTTTGAAAAAAAGTTTGGTTTCCTTTTTGATTTGGACTGAACTCCACTGATTATTCTCATTTAGCGGAACATGTCTACGGTGTACTTGATTAAAGCCTTGCACTTTGATGCCATATTTACTGTAACTAGGTTTTATTTTTTACAAAAAGTTACACTGGTCATTCGTTGACGTTTGCATTATCTATCTCATTATAAAACATGGAAGTGTGGTATGGTTGCCAATGAGACAACTATCTACCAAGTTCAAATGAAGTGACAGCAAGTAATCATAGGCTACTGTACGGCCTCCAACAATGAGATTTATATGGCTTTTTTTATTTATAGTATGCTGATCGAAATTTCTTTCGTGTGAAACATGTGAGCTACGAAAATACTAGCTGGTCAAATTTAACTGTATTTTTCTATTCTTTTCTTGCCTATGTTTACATAGCGTAAATTCTTTGTTTTGTTTTTAGGTATTTGGTTTTGTGTGTTTCTTTGTTGTTATTCGAAGTATGTTACACTACATTAACTGGGTTGCAAGCCATTTTTGAATACAACAAGTTTTGTTTTGTTAACATTCACTTCTATATTCTATTTATTACAGTACATAAGTAATTTATCAAGTAGTTCCTGTAGAACTTTGTAGGAGATTTTCCAAATAATACAGTATCGTCTGCAAATATATAAAGTATATCAGAGCCTCTTTAATATTAACTTTATCAACTGAATGATTAATACTCATGTCTTCAATCAAGTTATTAATAGAAAATAAAACAAAGTAGAGGTGATAAGGGTTCCCCTTGTTTTACTCCTAGGAAATTTTCAAATGAGTTGTACAGTAAATCACCAGTTTTGACACGCATTTTCACAGACGAATAACTGATCTAACCATAGTTACAAACTTTGGGCTCACACCACTCCGTAATAGTTTATGAATAGAATCCTCCTGCTAATTTTGTCGAACGCTTTGCGAAAGTCCACAAACGAACAATACATATTTTGTTTATTTTGTAGTGCATGCGAATTAATTCCAAGTAAAACAGCAATAGCGTCAACAGTTGATTTGCCAGGTCTAAATCCGAATTGGTTATCGATCAATTTGTCTTCTTCTTCGGACCAATTGAGTTAACGACTAGTCAAAATTATAGTGCATAGCTTTGATAATTCACTGATTAAACAATCGGTCGATAGTTGTTAGGATCGGAAAGATCACCACTCTTTGGGACAGCAACCTCTAAACATTCCGACCATTCCCGAAGAATAAATATAATTGAAAAGAGTTTTTAATATTAAAGCAATTAATTAAGGAACAGGCAGAAAAAATTTCTCTCATTAGTCCATCGTTACCTGAACTTTTACTAGACTTCATCTTTTTGAACAATGCTACAACTACAGTTATTTTAAGAGTCTTATTGTGTAACATTTATATTGTCAAATGTCGTATTGTCTATGAGATTACAAACTTCTTCGAATAGTAACAAAGACGACGAGTACGATTGACAGACAAGTGTAAATGGAACATATGTGACGGGGAAGTGTAAATCGTACAAATGTATAAGATGACAAGGATGACTAGTACGATGGACAAACGGGCAGGTGTAAATCGTACATATGTATAAGATGAAAAGGACGACGAGTACGATGGACAGACGGGCAAGTGTAAACCGTACATATGTTTAAGGTGACAAGGACGACGAGTACGATGGACAGACGGGCAAGTGTAAATCGTACATATGTATAAGGTGACAAGGACGACGCGTACGATGGACAAACGGGAAAGTGTAAATCGTGCATATGTATACGGTGAAAAGGTCGAAGAGTACGATGGACAAACGGGCAAGTTTAAATCGTACATATGTATAAGGTGAGAAGGACGACGAGTAGGATGGACAGTCGTGTGTAAATCGTATATATGAAATCGTACATATGTATAAGGTGACAAGGACGACGAGTACGATGAACAAACGGGCAAGTGTAAATCGTCAGGAGCCTGTTGTTCAGTGGTTGTCGTTTGTTGGTGTGGTCAATAGATGTTTCTTGTTTCTCGTTTTTTATATAGATTAGACCGGTGGTTTTCCTGTTTGAATTGTAGTACACAAGCCATTTTTGGGCCCTTTATAGATTGCTGTTCGGTGTGATCCAAGGCTCCGTTTTGAAGGCCTACATTGTGACTTGGATGGAGAGTTGTATCATTGGCACTCATACCACATCTTCTTATTTATATATATATAAATGTATAAGGTGTACGATTAATTTGATTTTCCAACTGTTTTTTGTTTCTCACAAAATATGAGATGACAAGTGTGGGAAATTTTTACGTTTGAAAATGTTTGCAAGTGTATGACAATACACTTGATATATTGTGGTATGTATATTTTTTTTTTGCACTCCTCATAACTGTTCTTAAGCAAATATTGTGAAAATGATTGCGTAAGGGCAAAACAAATTCAGTTATGCCGAATCAGTCAAAAGTAACAGATTTACCAATCAATATAACAATGAACTCTCATTTGTCATGTTCTTTTTTACGTTTGAGTTAAAAAATATTTTCGGGAAGACCGAACATGCGAAGCCACAATTTTGCGCCTATTGTGATTATTATTATATAATAAACCAATCGTATAAGGTGACAAGGACGACGAGCACGATGGACAGACGGGCAAGTGTTAATCGTACATATGTATAAGGTGCCAATGACGACGTGAACGATGGACAGACGGGCAAGTGTAAATCGTACATATGTATAAGGTGACATGGACGACGAGTACGATGGACTAACGGGCAAGTGTAACTCGTGCTTTTGTACAAGGTGACAAGGACGACGAGTACGATGGACAGACGGGCAAGTGTAAATCGTTCATATGTATACAATATCAACATTAGTGGCCAAATTATTGGTAAATAAATATCAATATTTCAAAACAAAAATTGTCAGTAGATCTTGAAATGGTTTCGACTTGTACTCCAATGCTGCAGTAATACACATCGTCTGCGGGCTGCCAGCTGTGGCGTGCGATAAATACTTCGAATTTAATTTCTATAGTTTGTTCATGTGGTTATTTGTGCACTTGGTTTTTTAACCACAGGCATACATCTGCTATAAAACCAGGTTAAATCCACCATTTTCTACATGAGAAAATGCCTGTACCAAGTCAGGAATATGACAGTTGTTGTCCATTCGTTTGATGTGTTTGTGTTTGTGCTTTTGATTTTGGCATTTGATTAGGGACTTTCAAATTTTCCTCGGAGTTCAGTATTTTTGTGCTTTAAGTTTTTTAATCCCCTTTGCACGATCTGTGACATTTTTTAGAAATTCTGTTTTTAAACCTCTTCAATTTTGAAAAAAAGTTTGGTTTCCTTTTTGATTTGGACTGAACTCCACTGATTATTCTCATTTAGCGGAACATGTCTACGGTGTACTTGATTAAAGCCTTGCACTTCGATGCCATTTTTACTGTAACTAGGTTTTATTTTTTACAAAAAGTTACACTGGTCATTCGTTGACGTTTGCATTATCTATCTCATTATAAAACATGGAAGTGTGGTATGGTTGCCAATGAGACAACTATCCACCAAGTTCAAATGAAGTGACAGCAAGTAATCATAGGCTACTGTACGGCCTTCAACAATGAGATTTATATGTTTTTTTTTATTTATAGTATGCTTATCGAAATTTCTTTCGTGTGAAACATGTGAGCTACGAAAAAACTAGCTGGTCAAATTTAACTGTATTTTTCTATTCTTTTCTTGCCTATGTTTACATAGCGTAAATTCTTTGTTTTGTTTTTAGGTATTTGGTTTTGTGTGTTTCTTTGTTGTTATTCGAAGTATGTTACACTACATTAACTGGGTTGCAAGCCATTTTTGAATACAACAAGTTTTGTTTTGTTAACATTCACTTCTATATTCTATTTATTACAGTACATAAGTAATTTATCAAGTAGTTCCTGTAGAACTTTGTAGGAGATTTTCCAAATAAAACAGTATCGTCTGCAAATATATAAAGTATATCAGAGCCTCTTTAATATTAACTTTATCAACTGAATGATTAATACTCATGTCTTCAATCAAGTTATTAATAGAAAATAAAACAAAGTAGAGGTGATAAGGGTTCCCCTTGTTTTACTCCTAGGAAATTTTCAAATGAGTTGTACAGTAAATCACCAGTTTTGACACGCATTTTCACAGACGAATAACTGATCTAACCATAGTTACAAACTTTGGGCTCACACCACTCCGTAATAGTTTATAAATAAGAATCCTCCTGCTTATTTTGTCGAACGCTTTGCGAAAGTCCACAAACGAACAATACATATTTTGTTTATTTTGTAGTGCATGCGAATTAATTCCAAGTAAAACAGCAAGAGCGTCAACAGTTGATTTGCCAGGTCTAAATCCGAATTGGTTATCGATCAATTTGTCTTCTTCTTCGGACCAATTGAGTTAACGACTAGTCAAAATTATAGTGCATAGCTTTGATAATTCACTGATTAAACAATCGGTCGATAGTTGTTAGGATCGGAAAGATCACCACTCTTTGGGACAGCAACCTCTAAACATTCCGACCATTCCCGAAGAATAAATATAATTGAAAAGAGTTTTTAATATTAAAGCAATTAATTAAGAACAGGCAGAAACATTTCTCTTATTAGTCCATCGTTACCTGAACTTTTACTGGACTTCATCTTTTTGAACGATGCTACAACTACAATAATGTTAAGAGTCTTATTGTGTAACATGTATATTGTCAAATGTCGTATTGTCTATGAGAATACAAACTTCTTCGAATAGATCTTGCGAAATATCTCCTTGCATCGACACAAAATGTTTCATCATGTTTCATTATCAACTTTATACTTATAATTCCTTTTTCGTTTTATCGACGTCCAAAACTTCCTCGGTTCGGTACTAGCTAAATCGCAGAGTTCGATACCTTTCCGACGTTTATATCTAAATTGTGCTTTTCGTTTCACTTTATTATATATTATATGATAACTTTTCGTCACTAACGGGATCTGAATACATAACCTCCCTAACGCAGGCATTAAAATGTTGTAAAAATGGCATGATTTAATTGGTCAATTAGTATTCTCCAGCAGAGTTTATTGTGCATAGGGTAGAAAGGTTATTGCACATACGTGAACAAACAGTTACGTGTACCTCTAGGGTACGTGTACAAATAGTTACGCGTAACTCTAGGGTACGTGAACAAAATTTTTCGTGTACTTCTAGGGTATGTGAACAAAGTGTTACGTGTACCTCTAGTATACGTGAACGACCTGTTACGCGTACCTCTAGCGTACATGTAACACAATGAATTGTGACCCGAACGGCCCTTCATAGACCACAACCATAAGTGAAGGAAGTGTATATGATATTCATTATTCAATATCCCACACCGTATCAGCCCTCAACCAATATCATTTCTCGAGCAGAGCTCTTTGGGTTATATTGGTGTCTCGGTTGATACGGGTGAGATATTGAAAAAGCCGTATGCTATTCTCCATTTAAATAATGACGTCTTTTTCAAAAATAAAGTTGTTGTCATTCAAGAGATTTTATACGTCAGTTCACTCTTGAAAATATTGTTGGTTTTAATTTTTTAGTTGGCTTATTTTATTATCCTCGTGTTCATCTTGTGCTATTTAAAAACCCGTCAAAGATACTAGCATTCTTATTCAATACGGTTGGCGTGTTTCTTTTACACAAGACTCATCAATGACGTTCGAATCAAAACTGTACTGCAGTAAGCAGAAATAAATTACGTTGAGGAGCTAAAAAATTGAAAAGTCATTGAAAACTACAATTTCCGAAATGTTGTGCCAAATCTTACTAAGGCTACATAAGATGCTAAAACGTTTTAAACCCCCCGACACAAACGGCGCTTACCGGATTTAAACAATTTCACAATTGATTTTTTTCCTAGCGAAGGTCGTTGATTCTCTTCGGGCACACTACCTTCCTCCACCAATAACAACTGACCGCCACGAAATAGCACCATAGTGCTAACATTGGTGTTAAACACCAATCAATCAATCACAATTGATTTGATTTTCCAACTGTTTTTTTTTTTTCTTTCTCACAAAATATGGTATGACAAGTGTGGGAATTTTACTTTTTGTAACAGTTAAACATTTTTAACGTTTCGTAATGTTTGCAGGCGTAAGTCATTGCACTTAATATAATGTGGTATACATATATATATATATTGTCTTTTTTCACTCCTCATAACTCTTCTTAAGAAAATATTGTTAAAATGGTTGCCTAAGGGCAAAACAAATGTGGTTAATGCCGAATCAGTCAAAAGTAACAGTTTTACCAAACAATATAACCTTGAACTCTGAGACTCATTTGTCATGTTCTTTTTCACGTTTGCGTAAAAAAAAATTGCGGGAAGACCAAACATACGAAACCATAATGGGGCGCCTATTGTGATTATGTTATATAATGATTCAAATTTTACAGCTTAAAGTTTTTTTCACAAAGAAGTGATGTATTTCCCTGTCTATGTTAGGTGCTATTATAAAAATGAGAAGATGTGATATATTTGCCAATTAGACAATTCTGCTAGTTAGAATTAGAAATACTACAACTCTGCTTATATCAATCCTTTGCAGAGACGAAAAGAAGAAACATTTTTTTCTGACTACTAATATCATTCTTAACAATTTATACAGCGGTATGCATCAAGCAAAATGTTTGAATCACCACTCTACATTGACAGTCCACACAGATTTCTGTAAATATAAGTTGTAACACTACCCCCCACCCCTTTCCGCCTTCCGGCTAATTGGTTTTCTTCTGTTTATTGAACAGGGTAAGGTAACATGTTACTATCCTGCCCTGAGGTCAAGTTATCTTGCTCTTCTCATAGTAACACTTAAATTTTTTTGTCCATATGAAAAAAATGTCGATATCTTTAACTAATATGTAATATTACTTCATTTAGTGTGCAAGGTGACAAGGACGACGAGTACGATGGATAGACGGGCAAGTGTAAATCGTACATATGTACAAGGTGAAAAGGACGACAAGTACGATGGACAAACAGGCAAATGTAAATTGTACATATGTATAAGATGATAAGGACGACGAGTACGATGGACAAACAGGCAAATGTAAATTGTACATATGTATAAGGTGACCAGGACGACGAGTACGATGGACTAACGGGCATGTGTAAATCGTACATATGTATAAGGTGACAAGAACGACGAGTACGATGGACAAACGGGCATGTGTAAATCGTACATATGTATAAGATGACAAGGATGACTAGTACGATGGAGTAACGGTCATGTGTAAATCGTACATATGTATAAGGTGAAAAGGACGACGAGTACGATGGACAAACAGGCAAATGTAAATTGTACATATGTATAAGATGGTAAGGACGACAAGTACGATGGACAAACAGGCAAATGTAAATTGTACATATGTATAAGGTGACCAGGACGACGAGTAAAAATGGACTAACGGGCATGTGTAAATCGTACATATGTATAAGATGACAAGGATGACTAGTACGATAGACAAACAGGCAAATGTAAATTGTACATATGTATAAGGTGACCAGGACGACGAGTACGATGGACTAACGGGCATGTGTAAATCGTACATATGTATAAGATGACAAGGATGACTAATACGATGGACAAACAGGCAAATGTAAATTGTACATATGTATAAGGTGACCAGGACGACGAGTACGATGGACTAACGGGCATGTGTAAATCGTACATATGTATAAGATGACAAGGATGACTAGTACGATGGACAAACAGGCAAATGTAAATTGTACATATGTATAAGGTGACCAGGACGACGAGTACGATGGACTAACGGGCATGTGTAAATCGTACATATGTATAAGATGACAAGGATGACTAATACGATGGACAAACAGGCAAATGTAAATTGTACATATGTATAAGGTAACCAGGACGACGAGTACGATGGACTAACGGGCATGTGTAAATCGTACATATGTATAAGATGACAAGGATGACTAGTACGATGGACAAACAGGCAAATGTAAATTGTACATATGTATAAGGTGACCAGGACGACGAGTACGATGGACTAACGGGCATGTGTAAATCGTACATATGTATAAGATGACAAGGATGACTAATACGATGGACAAACAGGCAAATGTAAATTGTACATATGTATAAGGTGACCAGGACGACGAGTACGATGGACTAACGGGCATGTGTAAATCGTACATATGTATAAGATGACAAGGATGACTAGTACGATGGACAAACAGGCAAATGTAAATTGTACATATGTATAAGGTGACCAGGACGACGAGTACGATGGACTAACGGGCATGTGTAAATCGTACATATGTAAAAGGTGACAAGAACAACGAGTACGATGGACAAACGGGCAAGTGTAAATTGTACATAAGAATAAGGTGACAAGGGCGACGAGTATGATGGACAAACGGGCAAGTGTAAATCGTACATATGTAACGGGCAAGTGTAAATCGTACATATGTTTAAGATGACAAGGAAGACGAGTACGATGGACAAACGGGCAAGTGTAAATCGTACATATGTATAAGGTGACAAGGACGATGAGTACGATGGACAAACGGGCAAGTGTAAATCGTACATATGATGGACAAACGGGAAAGTGTAAATCGTACATATGTAAAAGGTGACATGGACAACGAGTACGATGGACAAACGGGAAAGTGTAAATCGTACATATGTGACGGGCAAGTGCATGTAAAACGTACATATGTATACCAAATTCACATCAGTGGCCAAATTATTGGTATATTATTATAATATCAATATTTCAAAACAAAAATTGTCAGCAGATCTAGTGGTTTCGACTTGTCCTCTAATGCTGCTGTAATAGACATCGTCTGCAGCTGTGATTTACGATAAATACTTCTCCTTTAAACTTCGAATTCCATTTCTATAGGTTCGTGGATGTAGGTGTGTGTGTTCTTAGTATAGAACTATAAATAATTTACCCAAGGCAAACATTTAAATTCCTTTTGCACGATTTTTAACATTATTTTTAAAAATTCTGTTTTTAATGCTATTCAAATTCTGACAGAGTTTGGTTTTTCTTTTGCTTTAGACAGAGCGCCACTGGTTATTCTTTGTTATCGAAACACGCGTATGGTGTACCTGATTAAAGCCTTGTACTTTAATGACATTTGACTGTAACTAGTTCCTCTTTTTTTTATAAAAAGTTACACTGGTCATTCGTTGGCGTTTGCATTATCTATCTCATTATAAAAATGCTCAGATGTGGTAAGATTGCTAGAGAGACAGCTATCAACCAGAAACCAAATGAAGTGACAATAGGCAATCAAAAGGCTACCGTACGGCCTTCAACAATGAGATTTATATGGTTTTCATATTATAGTATGGTGATCGAAATAACTTTCGCGTAAAACATGTGAATTACGAAAAAACTAGCTGGTCAAATTTAACTTTATCTTTCTATTCTTTTCTTGCTTTTATTTACATAGCGTGATAATTTTTTTTTTTTTTTTTTTGGAAAAGCGGGGGGGGGGGGGGTATTTGGTTTTGTGTATTTCTCTGTTGGAATTCGAAGTATGTACTCATGTTTCATGAAGAATTCCTTTGGGGTACAGAGAACAATAATTATAGACAAGCAAGTAGCATAGAAAACAGCCAAAGAGACAATAAGTAAGGCTAAATGTGAGTCTTGTCGAGGTTATTGTTAATCGGATGTAAAATGTACTGTATCTTTTCTCAGAACGTTCCGGGGACTTCTTCAAAACTGATGGACCATTTTTCGAGTTGCTATTTTTCTTTAATACTAATAAATAGACATTTTCGAAAAGTCATCTACACGGACACTTATACCGACACCGATACCTACACTGACTAAAAAAATAGAGGGACCGTATCAAAATGTCAAAATATACTGAATGCATTTGATTTAACATTTATAACTATATTAACGAGGTAAATTATTTTAAAAAATAAACGCATATATTTTTAATGTGGTGATCCTGCAAATAGGGTGGATATACCATAGAAGAAGAATAATCTCGTAAAACTTGGTTTGAGGCAGCAGAGGAAGAAAAAAATACAGATTCATTATTCGTTAGTTAGTTTTCTATAATTTTTAATTCGGAATCTGAGCTAGAAACACCAAGTGCTCTCATTAGTTTTGGAATTCATTTAGTGGTGATTTGTGATATTCCAACTGTTATCTTCTAATTGTCGAACTATACTGTTTGATCTTTTTCAATCAGTAAATTACATTTCATGTAGTTTTTGTGGTTAAATAAACAAAATGGGTATTTATCTTATCAAAACAGAAAATCGGGTACACCTTGTTACGTTCAAGCGTGTTTGATTTGACTGTTTGTCCTGAAAACGTATATAATGCTAAAATATTTGATACATCAGTCTCGCTTCAGATCCATTACTTTTATATATTTAGGCTACATTTTGATATTATAACATTACACATTCACAGTACCAAAACAGGAAATATATCATGGGTCAAGTGAAAAACCTTTCTAATATGTCAAAACAATAGAGTAGGTGTGTTTTGAATAACATAAGAAAAGCTTCGTACTATTTCAAATGTTTAAACTGGAAGTGTATTTCTTACTTGTATTTTGTTTTACTTTCGTTCAATCATTTTATAGTGAAAAATTTTTTAGGTATATTAATTATTTAATTCATGAACTGTATAAAAACAAAGTGGGACACAAATTGTTCACTACCTCCTCCTTGGCTTTTTACAAAAAGTCCATGACTTTATAGTGGATCTTAAAAAAATTATTCTTCAACCTCTGCAAATGTTTTGTCTGCCCTTCCGCATAATACTTAAATAGAATTTTTTTCATGTTTTTTTTTTTACTTTCAAAAATTCCCTCTGACAACCAATCAGACAATAGTTTTTAGTCGAAAAAAGGCCTAAAAGTACATGAGATGCTTTATAGCTAGTAGATACACTAACAGTTGTCTTTTAAAACACAACTGTCATGTAAGGATCGTAATTATGCCAAGTGGATACATTTATCGGTTTTCAAGAGCTAAATTGACAGCGCGGGTCATCCCTACAATGGCTTTCATTTTCACGATTCAAAAAATTAATCGGCGTAATTGAGAGATAATTTTGATGAAGTAGAATCCTGACTTTCTGTGTAAAGTTCTACTAATTTACACAGAGCCTCCCCCTTTAAAAAAATAATATGAAGATCGGTCAATTCTCAGCTTCTAAGCAGAGCCAATAAATAAACAAATCATTGAAAGTATTTTTTTATACAGTATTAAAATGTAAATTATATAAATATTTTATAAATGACTGTGCTCATTGTACACCTTGAGATGACCCCACCTCAAAAAGGTTACCTGTCGTCCTAGGCATAGGTGTAAGTGTCAGTGTCGATAAGTTTTCGAAAATGTCTATTAAGACCTTATAGATTCACATTAAGAGATAGACAACACCAGGATATCATAATTGTTACTTGTTAAAATTACTATCAAAATAAACTCGTTCTTACGTCTATTAAAACGACTTCTTATTTGGAAAATTACTTTTCTTCTGCGATACGTTATCTAAAAAAAACATTGACAAGAACGTTGCACTTGTTTTGAAACTAAATTTAAACTAAATAGATTTTTGACTGATTATGTCACATTGTTGACATATCATTTAAGTTTTTTTTGTACTATTATATAACTTAAAACGTTTGTTTTAGATTATGAACTTATCAAACTCACGTTTGACATATAAAAAATAAAAGGAAATTTATGGTAAACGTTTTTTTCCCTGGACGTTTTGCAGCAGAACATTCCATCGATCTGTCTTTCCTTTCGGACAGCTGTATTAACATTTACGACGCCCGGATTACGTCATTTTGAGAGGTTATTTTAGAAGCATAGTCACCAGAGAGAACACAAAAGGGAAAATTACTTCATTTCATTTACGGTCATTACAGCGATAGATAATGCATACACCAACGAATGACCAGTGACGCCTGAATAGTGAAAACGACAAATGGTCATTCGAATAAAGTAGATTTGCTTCACCAATGATACTACAAAACGGCGATTACATGAGCTTCGCGGTCACTTAAAAGATCGGTGCTACAGAACAAAAGACATTTATATAGGTTTCTCTCGTGCTAACAACGTATATATGTTACAGTGAATTTGTAAAATCAGGGATTTTGTGAGGGGTACAAGAAATGATTTTACCAGATACATGTTCATCCCATATCAATTTTTTTCTTTTTAAATTTCTTAGAAGAAGAAGTTGAAATAATATGCTTTTTGTTCTAGAAAAAAGAGAAAAATCCAAAATTTACAAAATTGGCAACATGGTAAATTTGACACGAAAAAGCAACATACTTTTATAAAACTTTCTTATATTAACACCTACCTTTTGTTTATTTAGGTCAAATTTATTCAGATTGGTCCACTTCATCTTTAGTAAAAGTATGAAAAAAGTTTAATTGTGATTTTTTTTATGATTATAGCCCAAAAACGGGTAAAAATTGATGAAAAATTAGAAAATCGTCAAAATTGGGTACTTTCAAATGGCTGTAGCAAAAAAAAAAGAAGTGCACCACCATTTTTTGGTTCCTCAGAGGTGTACATCCTTAAAAGAAGATATTGTTTATCAAAAGGGAAGGGGGTAGTGAAGTAAATAAAGTATTTTCCCTCTGTCCTTATTTTGCTTAATAATATCTATCACTTCATTCGGGTCAGTCAGTGCTATATCCCCTGCAAAACAGTTGTTCTTTGTGGTCGCAGATATAAGAGAGTCGACAAAAGGTAAAATCCATCGTTATTCTATATGTATATATCGATATAGATATATTTTTTTCATCTTCAAAATTAATTATTTATCTACAAATATCATTATATAAGGCTAAAAATACGTGACAAATTTAACAATTGACCAGATGTGGTCAGAGAAATGTTTTTTTTTGACACAAGTGTACATTTTTAAATGCCGGAATTCGAGATTTATAAATGAAAAACTGGTTAAAAACAATGATTGAGCAAGTAAATAAACTATAAGTACTTTTTGTAGTTTTGAAGGATGAACATTAGCATATTTTTGAAACATACTGTTAATCTGTATTGTTTGTCCTATGTAACAATAAATCAGAATATTTTCATAAATAAAATGAAAAAGATAAAAATGTTTTGCAAACATGACGACTAGACAAATAACGTTGAAGAATGATAAGTAGTAGTAATAATCATATAAAAAATGATGAAAATAACTAAATTAAAAACAATGCAATAAATTAAACTTGAACACTATAAAACGAACACAATACAGACAATGTATCAGCCTCTTTTTGTTATGCGACCAAGAGTAAAGGATGTAATAATTTGCACCCCGTGTTTTTTTACTTCTTTATTTCTATTATACCTAACTTTTAGTCCCCCAAATTAAGTCAGATATATTACAAAGTCATGGTGGAGGACTCAAATATTTCATAATAAGACAAACAATTGATGCAAACACCACAAGCGAAACAGAAGAAAACTTTTGTCAGAAGCAACGACCACGTGGTGTGATCAACAGAAGATGGCTGAACATTTCTCTCGCAATAAAATGCATTAGTATTAAAAAAAAAAAAACATACTATAGATTCTTTATCTACGTATTCTTTAAGAACTTAAATAGTTCTCGTTTAACTTTTTTTTTTATCTCATTATTTGTATTGTATTATGAAAAATTATTGATGTTGTAATGTTTATGCCCTTTCGGGCCCATAATTGGAAATAAAAAATATCTTAATATCTTATATTTGCATAACACTGTGTATATTTATATGTTTGTGATAATAATCTCATTACATGCCGAGTTAGAAATGAATATTGTTTCTCATTCTCGTTTCTGTACATTTATTTTCTGGTGACTTTATAGATATAAGAAGATGTGGTATGAGTGCCTATGTTTATATAATTCGAATTTGAACTGCGAAGTGACCCCCACGTGGTGTGGATAATCGTTATTATAAGTTTGGCCAGGGTGAATAAAAACATTTTTAATTTGAATGAACGTTTTCAACACATTGGCAATCTTTGCCAAATTCCTGTCATATTGTTCGATAATAAGAGAAAGAACTTGCAGAATGTTGTGGATTCTCGTAAGCACCCAGAAAACAAAATTCAGTTCTGGTACAGGAAAGGTGGCCGTTTTGGTGAACCTACTTAATGGTTGAAGCAAAATTTGGAATGAAGTTGGGCTTTTGTTTTGTGTTTTTGTTTTCTTTACGGAAAGGGGGGGGCGGGGGGGGGGGGGGGGGTTAAACCGAATACTGGTATAAATAAGTTATGTAGATCTTGGGAGAAGCCACTAACTAGGCGATACTAAGTGCTATTGAACATTAAGTTTGATGGGGCTACTACCCATTCATATTTAGTATGTATTTATATAGTCTCCCATAATTCTCTTTAGAATTGCACTTACATATAATTTACTTGTGTTATACATGATTGATGTATGTCTTGTTTTAAATGTTTGTTGCATGGGTCAGACTCCTAATAAACTATTGAATCTGAATCTGAATCTATGATTTTTTGATAAATTTTTAATCTACAATTTTCATTACATGAACAATGCTGTAGTTGCTTATAATTATTAGCTGGTGATAAATGATCGGCTCATATTCAAAGCTTAACACTATACAAATGATCACTTCTTAAAAAATTTCGCTGCTAAAGATAGAAATCTTAATAAAATAAGGTTTCAACACCCTCAGGCAAAGTTGATGTAAATTGATTTTCATTAACTATTAGTTCACCTTTCGGTAATATATCTCCTCATTTACTTATACATCTTTGGTCTTTTGGTACTTAACTAGGCATGCCGTATGTAGGTAAACACAGAACATCGCTTTTAAATGAACCAAGTTTAATAGTTTCTATTTTCACAGATGTTAAAAGTGTATATTTGTAACATGTTAACGGAAAATAATTTTGTTATGATGACTATACGCATTTCTAATAGAAAAAAACCCTTAACTTATTTGAGGGTCTGTATGGTATTTACCCAAGTAGAGAATAATGTTTCAAATCTATTTCTAATAGAAAAAACCCTTAACTTATTTGAGGGTCTGTACTGTATTTACCCAGAGAATAATGTGTCAAATCTACAGAAAAATGAACTCCAAAAATAATGAATAGATTAAAATAGGGCAAAAAAAATAAAGAAGAGAGAATAATGGGGTGCTAAAATTTAAAGAAAAGAGATAAATCAACCTAAATTTGTTTTCTCGTTTGAATTGTTTTACGTATGTCATTTCGAGGCCTTTTATAACTTGCTATGGATTGCTTATTGTTGAAGGCCGCACGATGATCTATATTTGCTAAATTCTAAGCCATCTGGTTTCTGGTGGAGAGTTATCTCATTGGCAATCAAACCACATCTTCTCATTTCTCATTTTTATAAAAAAAAAAAAGTACGGTAAACGAAAGTGTGACATACTAACATCCAAACGAATATATATAAAGATCAAAGCAAACAACATAGATATTTATAAATGACAAACACACGACAGAGCGATCAATAAAAGAGTGAACATCTACTGGTCACGTCATCATTATCTATTTAAAGACAAGAGCATCCAATGACATGCTAATCTGAAAATCGAAAAATATATGCATTACTACATGTACGTGCATGGAAATTTCTTGATGTACCCCTAAATGAAAACGAAACTTTTGTATTCCCTTCATGAGCTGTACAGAAAAGGCAATACGTGTTTTTATAATTGTATATTATTATCAGTAGTAAAACCTAATACTTTTTAAAATTTGTTTATTTTTTGACGGATTTCAACGTAGATGAAATAAGCAGTATCATAAACTAACAAAAAGAAATAACCTACTTGCAGTTTTCATTAAACAGTAAAGTTGAAGCTATCCCATCGACAATTGTACGGTCGCCATAATGGTTTTATCATCCGTTATGGAATATTCGTGTCACAGATGTCCCACTTGTCACCACAATTTTCTTTAATTGAGACATTACTTATTCTAACGGATATTAATCCAAATATGATCATACACAAGCCCTTAATGAATGAAATGAAAAACCTGAGAAATAATTAAACTTCAATTTTGAAGTTAAATGAAGCTAAATTTACACAGTTTCAATGATAGAACTTCAATAAATACATAATTCATTAAATGAATATTTTTTTGAATTTAGACTTTGGAATCTTTACTTTTAAAGAAAAACTTTAAATGAAACGGGTTGAATATAAATTGATGCATGTAAATAAATGTTTGAAGTGGTTTGAGACATTAGAGATGTAAATAGAGAAGATTATACATGCATTAGTTACACTTTACATTTAAAGCAGTTGTAATGGACGTTCTGGTATACGGGGGATAATCCAATTTTAACTATGTTCAAATTCCCATCACAAAAAATATACAAAAGTGTGCTGTCAAAAATTTCCAAATTGTTGGTATAACTTTCAGACTAAATATGTGCAGTATATAGTGTAAGCCCTGTATAACACTAGGTTAACCGTTGAAAAAAAATCTGTCATAAAGTTGTGGAGTATTTAGAAACATATACATTTTTTGTTAAATAAATGTGAATACATGGTAAATATTATAAATCTTCATTACTGACTAAAACAGCTGATATGCAAAGTATTCAATCTCCATGTCCGTTTACATCATGTATAATTACACATCTAGATAAAGCTGACGTGGAAAACATTACCTGACCAAAGAAAATTATATTTTTGATATAGCCTAGCTGTTTGAGTGGTCGGTCTGGAAAAAGTGTAGGCTGAGTTGCTATGACGTCCCAGAAGAATGGATTCAAATCTCGCTGAGGGAAAGACAAACAATTGTTACCATACATATACAGATTTAAATTTTGCGTTTGAATTGTTGGGCTGAATTTCAGACGGAGTATGTGTAATTTATAGTGTTAATTTTGTTTAACCGGAGAATCCATATAGTAATATATATTAAAAGATATAATTTTGAAAAACCCATCTGTATTCCAATAACTATGTAAAATGAAGGAGAAGTGGGTCCAATTTCCCCCGTATTTGCTTGACTCACAAGATATTATAGAATTGGCATAATTCAATTTAACTTAATCAATACATTTCATAAAATCAAAATATCTTTTAACTATACATCTTCCACACAATCTTATCAAGAAAAAGTTTTCATATCTAATTAAATGGTCTTTTGAAAAATCTCATTGTAAATTTATTTGCTATAACTCGTTTAAAGCCTTTATTGTAACGAAAAAGGAAAGTATGTTAGATACACTTACTGGAAAGATATGATTGAAGCTTTAAATTTTCTCCTGGACAACATATATGTACGTTTCGGCGATAAAATGTATCGACAGGTAGTAGGTATTTATATGGACACTAATTGCGCCACTTTAATAACAGATTTATTCCTGTATTGATATGATTCACAGTTTATGGCCAAACTCAGTAAAGACACGTCATTGTTACATTTGGTTGACACATTCAACAATTCCTACCGATATTTTTATGAATTTTTTTCGTTAAATAATCCAGAGTTCTCTAAATATACTACCGAGATTTACCCAAAGGAACTTATTTTAAATAAATCTAACATAAACAGCAGTAGTTGTCCTTTTCTAGATTTAGACATTTCAATTTCTAAAGGGAAACTCTATACTAAAATTTACGACAAAAAAGACGACTATTCATTCCCTATTGTTAATTTTCCTTTATTAGACGGCGATGTTCCTTTGGCTCCATCATACGGTGTTTATATATCCCAACTCGTTCGTTATGCCCGTGTGTGTAGTGATGTCATAGATTTTAACGAACGTAATCAATCAATCACTGGTAAAGTTATAAATCAGGGATTTCGTTACCATAAATTACTTAAAAGATTTACTAAATTCTTTCATAGATACAAAGATTTGATTATTAAATGGGGCTGGACCTGTAAAAACTTATTAAAAACGGTATTTCACATCCTAAATTTTACGGTAATATTGTACTAAAAGCGCGGAAATCACTATGTGATCCGTGTAAACTCATCGAACCTTTAAACAAACTTATTAGTAAAGGTTATCTTATTGATGTTGTAATAAGATCTTTGAATATATATCGTTTACATTGGCACTAACATCGATTTTGTCATCAACAAATTAAAACATAACTAAATTTATATTCTTTTTGAATGCTTTTTGGGATGTATAAATACACATCCACGTTTATTTTCTAATTAGATATTGCTTTATCTATATATAGCATGATACATATTTATTATAAAGTTAAATCCTAACGATCCTACTGCCTGTCGATACTTTTATTTTGGCATTGCACAAGTCATGTCTTCTTTGACTTTCCATGGCGTTAAAACACTAAATCCATGGGATGTATATTAATTGATTTTAGTCTCTGATGCATGATTTTTATTATTGATTGTTTTTAGCTTTCAACTAGCTTTCAGTAATTGCGAGTACTCTCAAATCGTACTTTCGTGTTAATTTGACCTGTTGACATAATTTGTAATGCATTTCTGTAATTCAATATTTACAGTATTTATTATAAAGTTGAGAATTGAAATGGGGAATGTGTCAAAAAGACAACAACCCTACCAAACAGCAGAAAACAGCCGACGGCCACCAATGGGTCTTCAACACAGCGAGAAAATCCCGCAGTATGACGATAAATTTTCACCTCTGTACTCGTACTGTGAACAACAAATTTATCAATTTTGTATTCCTAACAACAAAATTATTATACTTAAATTTACCTGTGTATGTTGTTTTATTTAAGGTCATTTTGTCCCAGGTTAGAGTTGTCTTTTTGACACTGTTCCTACATCTTTTTTTTTTTATTAATATGGAATTTATATTGTGTCATAAATTTAACTTATTCGTTCAGCGTATGTTTACTTGTTTTTGTTTAAATATCTTTTTGATCGAGTTAAGTCATTTCAATTGATATTTTATAGTGTGTCTTTTTAAGTTGTTATGTTACACTACTGTCTCAGGTTAGAGTGAAGTTTGGCGCCTGTTAAAACGTTTAAACCCGCTGCGTTTTTATTCACCTGTCCTAGTCAGGAGCCTGTTGTTCATTGGTTGTCGTTTGTTGGTTTGGTTCATACAGGTTTCACGTTTTTTATATAGATTAGACCGTTGGTTTTCCTGTTTGAATTGTTTTACACTGGTCATTTTGGGGCCCTTTATAGCTTGCTGTTCGGTGTGAGCAAAGGCTCCGTGTTGAAGGTCGCACTTTGACCTATAATTGTTAACTTTTTATACATTGTGACTTGAATGGAGAGTTGTCTCCTTGGCACTCATACCACATCTTCTTATTTATATATATTGTACGTATTGCTGTTAAAGAAAATTTGCATTTTGTACATGTTTTTGTAAAATAAAATCATCAAAGGAAGCCTTTAACTTTATTGAATGAATGTTTTTATGAAAGATAAGTGCTTCCATTAGAATTAAGGGTTGTGTTAAAAATGTCTTTCTGATATACATTAAAAAGAGTAATTACTAAATTTGAAATAAAAACTTTACCAAAATTGCGGCTTTGTGCTTTCTTTAATCATTTAAAATAAAACCATCAAAGGAACTTTTAACTTTAATGAATGAATGTTTTTATGAAAGATAGTACTTCCATTAGAATTTAGGTTTATGTTAAAAATGTCTTCTGGTATACTTTAAAAAAAATATATCACTAAATTTAAAAAACAATCTACTAAAATTGCGGTTTTGTGCTATTTTTGTTCATTTATAATAAACTCATCAAAGGAAACCTGTAACTTTAATGAATGGATGTTTTTATGAAAGATTTTACTTTAATTTGAATTTAGGTTTATGTTAAGAATGTCTTTCTGATATATATTAAAAAAGATAATTACTTAAAAAAACTCTACGAAAATTGCGGTTTTATGCTATCTTTAATCATTTATAATAAAGTCACGTGTTCTGAAATACTCTAAACATTTTTTTCAAACTTTATATACACTAAAATAATGCTGCAAATTTAAGTGAGATTGCAGAACTTTAAAAAGAGTTGATGTAACGAAAAGAAATTTGACATTCATGCTTTTAAAGAAAATGTGTTTATTACTAATTATTAATTTGTTATTGTAATGAACAGCGACGACAAGAGCGCACGATACGTCCATCTTATGTGTATTTAAATTGTTGCCAGGATAAAATAGAATGTTTAAAAAGCATCTTATCAGAAATTAGAAAGCAAATGCATGAAGAAATATTTCTGTGTATAAATATTGCCTTAAATACGATTATAAAATTGTCCCTTAACTTCTTTTATATGGAACAACAATTTAGAAAAATTTCAAAATTTAAAACCAGTCTGCATTCGCAAATTCGTCAATCCAAGTATAATTAAGTTATGATACAACCTGTGAAAATCGAAAGGACTCTTTCTTTTTACAATCTCAAAAACAACACTTACAAATTTGGTGAAAATCAATTGAAGGACACAAAATTTTGAGTTTTTAGGGTGCGATTTGTCAATTCTTTATGAATGAAGTCCAATAACTTTGAAACGATAAAATGAAAAGCATCAAATTTGCAAAGGAAGATTACTTTAATTCATACAAGTCCTATGATAAAGGGAAAAGTATCACAGCAAAGCTGAGTTATTGTATTACATTTGATAAACTGTCCAGTTGCATAATCCTGGAATGACAAAATTGAAAATCGTTAGTATCGAAAGGAAGCTTTCATCTGTCAATCCTAATGCTGTGTTAGCATTTCATATACGAGTTGATTAAAGCAAATGTGAGTTTTCGAGAAAAAATTGTCAGCAGTATATCATAACACAGCGCCTGCATATGGAATAAAAAAAACCTCCCAGTTGATTCGATATTCCAGAATTGTGACTTTTTTTTTAAAGATAGCAGTTGCTTACTAGAAAGCTATTGAAACCATTGAAAATCGTTAGTATCGAAAGGAAGCTTTCATCTGTCAATCCTAATGCTGTGTTAGCATTTCATATACGAGTTGATTAAAGCAAATGTGAGTTTTCGAGAAAAAAATTGTCTGCGGTATATCATAATGCAGCGCCTGCATATAGAGTAAAAACCTCCCAGTTGATTCGATATTCCAGAGTTGTGACTTTTTTTTATAGATAGCAGTTGCTAAGTAGAAAGCTATATGGTTTCTAATGATAAAGTTATTGGGCAGTTTTATGGACGCCATCATGATTTGGTTTACTATTATTGAAAATCTTGTCACAGATTAGCCAGAATATATTCTAATTGTCGTAACCATTATCTCGTCTTTTTTCGATCGTGACATCACCCTATGCGACTTATCGCCGAAATATTACTTGCTATTATCAACAAGACGTGTTCAATTAATGGAGTAAGATCTACTAACACCTCTGGTTTTTGTTTGATGGGATTTGTGTTTACTCAGTCTTTAGTTTTCTGTCAAGTGATTTGTAGAATGTTGTTTGTCTGTTCGAATAAAAAAAAACCAATTTGTTATAAAATTATCTGTTTTTCATCTACCAGTTCTTTTAGTTTCACCGTTTTATTGACTAAAGGTTAATGTTTTCTAACGATGTTTTAAATTCAGCACAGAATGGCATAACTGTTTCCCAGTTTCGTATTGACAAAACTTTGAATTAATTTAGCACAAAATCATGAAATGCTTTTACATATTCAGCTTCAGATAATGTAAAATAGATTAAACACATTTTTTTGTTAAACAATTATTTTTTGCAAAAACCTTAAACACATGATGTTATGTATTAAATTGAGTTATGCTACTTTGTGCAATCATTTAACTTTTTATAAAAATCTAGCTTTAAAAGCCCAGGAGATAGTTCATCACTCCGTTATAATAATACCTGTATTTGTTTAACTCACAAGATATTAGATATTAGAGAATTGGCATAATTCAATTTAACTTAATCAACACGTTTTCATAAAATCAAAATGGCTTTAAATGGAAAATTGTACGTATTGCTGTTAAAACAAAATTGAATTTTGTACATGTTTTTGTAAAATAAAATCATCTACGGAAACCTTTAACTTTAATGAATGAATGTTTTTTTATGAAAGATAGTCCTTCCAATAGAAAGTATAGTAGATGTATGTTAAGAATGTTTTTCTTATATACTTTAGGTTTTCGAAAGTATACGAAGAAATGTCATAAGATATATCTTAGGACAAATGTTATGACCATCTTACGACTATCATATGATATGTCATAGAATGTTAACCAAAGCTGTCCTATGATAGTCATAACTATGATTCTCTTATGACTGTCATAAGTAAACATATTTTCTTTTCTTTTAACTAATGATTACAAATTGAAAAAAAACTATAAAATTAAATATACAATAATTTAATTATAATCATTCTTATTATTTACAAATATTTTTTCTCATAATAATGAACATTAAGTTATATATGAAAAGTAATTAAATTCTGAGTAGATAATTTGTTTAAACTTAGTTTGTATAGATGTATGGGCGTATTGCATTACCGCTAATTTTTCAAAGTTCCAATACGTTTCCAGAAATTGTATTTATTACGTTTCCGGAAATTTACCTGGTAGTAAATTATCAATACTTGAATATATGTTAGATAAATTATTTATTTCTTATTTTTATACAAAAAAGGTTCTGCATGATCTTATATCTACAATATACTAGATATAAAAAAATGAAAGTGTCACCTTAGTGAAAGATGATGATGTCGGAATCGTTATATTTTTATGTTTCACCAACTTGAAATGTCTATGATCGTCTATGTAATGAAAAAAACTGATATTTTTACAGATGGCACAAAGTTTTCGGAAAAGTAACGTATTTATTTCCGGAAACGTCATCTTTTTTTCCCGGAAAAGTAATGCCAATTTGCGGAAACGTAAAAGGCCGAGATGTATAATAAAATTCTATAATTTTGTGTTCATGTATTAAGACACGTGAAGTGTTATTTAATTGTGAATGCTTTTAAGATTTGGTAAATCGAGTACCCGCTTTACGATTATCAGAGCAAATACGTTAATGAACTACTATATAAGGAAAGAATTACCGGTAATATATATGTATGTATTGGTCGTTCCACTGTCTGCGTACAGAATGTTGCGCATACCAAGGATACACAAAAAAGAAAGTATACACACTATTTAAACTACAAGTATTAAAAATCGTATTTCAGATTATGTTTACATACGTATGCAGAAGTATAGCACCAACAGTTAGACTAATTTGTTAGAAAGGCAGAAAACAAAATGATTAAAACTAATGAGAGTACCAAAGTTTGACAGAGAAAAAAAAATTGAAAAAAGCATGTTATAAATTTCATTCGTACAAAGCGCTTTTCAGGATTTACTGTCATCAGGAACGCTCAAAGCCGAATATTTGAAAGCCAAAGATGTATAAAAACCGAAACAGTAGAAGAGCTATATAACCAAAAATATATATAAATCCTATACATCAACTTTTACTGGCAAGTACTCATAATATCTCAGTTTTAAAGTTCAATTATTCACCTCCTTAATTCAAAATGTGCCCCCCCCCCCCCCTGCACACACACGACTTATATGCCTTGATATTTGTAAAATAAGAATATAGACTTTTATTAGTTTTAGTGTCTACATGCAGATGTTTTGCGTAGTATATTTCTAATGTTTGAGAAGCTTTGAACGTTATGGAATAACCGTTTCACAGATGATAGCGGATATGTTCCTAATGTCGTAACTAAAATCCCGTACCATTTTTACGAATGTGACCTACAGAATAAGACTAGTAACCGGGTTTGTACTAACATGAGCAACACGACGGGTGCCACATGTGGAGCAAGATCTGCTTACCCTTCCGGAGCACCTGAGATCACCCCCTAGTTTTTGGTGGGGTTCGTGTTGATTAGTCTTTTTTTTCTATGTTGTGTATTGTGTACTATTGTTTGTCTGTTTGTCTTTTTCTTTTTTAGCCATGGCGTTGTCAGTTTATTTTCGATTTATGAGTGTGAATGTCCCTTTGGTATCTTTCGCCCCTCTTCTGAAGTTTTGAGTGTTTTTTCTTATCAATTTTTGCGATAAATTATTCATATCAACAGTAGCTTTACAATCTATTTCTGCTTCTTTGAATAATGTTCTTGCTTGGTTAATAGTAAATCATTTTTTTCAAATGATAACAACGAATCTTCATGCTTTGAAAAAATAGGTACTTCGTGGACGTTTTTTATCGGTATGAAGAGATGCACTTTACAAAATAAACAGAAATGATTAAGAAATCTTTTTAAAAGGGCGGTAAGATATTTCAGGTAGCTGATCGGAAGGCAGTTCTATTCCATAGTGGAAGAAATGTCTCTGTTCACAACCAGTTTGAAGGCGAGTATGCATTCGGGCTTTAAAATAAATTCGCCTTGCAAAACTGCGACAAAATAATTTATAGTGGATTATTTCAAAATCTAGAGACTGAACAGCTTTGTGCCTGCAATGTCAGTTCAGTACACATGAAGAGGCAGATACAAGAATCATTCTGCCATCTATATTTGCCAAAGAACAGATGTTAAATAGAAATTCCAATGGTTGTTATGTATTAACGTAATCAGATACTGCTGTTTTATCTGTCAAATGTTTGAACATGCCTGATGAAGGTAAAAAGCGCCTCTGACGCACGAAATTAGCAGTGTTATTTTCCTTTACCGATGTTAAAAATTCATAAATCAATTAGATAGACAAATGAAGGTAACAGACCCCAAAACTGAGGAAATCGAACTCTAAAAGGCGCAAGACCAGGTGTGTTGATTGGTAACTAAAGCCTATTCTGATATGTGTATCATACACCATGCGAATCCACACACCGTTAATATGTCACAATCCCGAATAGGTCACGATCGAAAAAAATGTCGATTACAGTAGATAACTATTCTTGTATTTAAAGACATAAGACTGCGAAAACATGTCGCTAGTGAGTTGAGAAACAGTTTAGTTGGAGCATTTTTGTGCATTAAGCACACCTCTGGTAATGTCCAGATAGTGAGAAAATGCAGGAGAATAACATATCAACTGTCGTATGTAAAGGCCATACGATGGGACAAAGGGTATGCTGCTGCTGAGAAATAGGGAGAGACGATTGGAGAGTTAAAAATAATCACGTTTGTCATAGATTCTAGTTTAAAGTCGTCCATCCGTGCCGATATCAAATAAAAGATGAAGATATGAAGCCAACCTTATATAATAAGTAGTATCCTTAACATCAAGTTCACGGGGATATATGAATTACAAGCACTCACGGAAATGTGGGTTATAAGCCCGGTGACCAGAGTGAACATTTTTAAAATTTAATCGTCAAAAATAGTACACGGCTGTATCATATATAATTCGATTCGAAAATATGTGTACTTTAAAATTAATTTGGTCGTCAAAACTAGATATGGTGCAGTTTTTCAGAAATTAAGATCAAAGATCAACCACCATTTTCATACAAAATTGCAATGGATATTTGATAACAACTAAAATACCATTATCGCAAAAAAAATAAGCAAATCAGCATGGATTCTGTTTTCTCGTTCAATTTTTCATCCAAAAAGTTAAAATTCATCATAAAATGAATTGTACCGATAAAGTGAAACATTTTTTTTTAAAAAAAGGAGGGTGGTTTTCATCATAAAAAGATGTACTTTTTTAAAACAATAAGTATTACGAGCATCAAAAACATAATAAATGAATAGAAAAGTACGAAAAAATATGTATGTCTTAAGATAAATATCTTTTATTGCCCAATATTAGTTGAACATTTTAGTTTTGTACACTTAGGGTATTACTAGGGTTGGTACACGCAAAAGTGGCAATACAACTTTCTAAACACAGACTGATATGTGCTTTAAAAAACTGTTTGTATGTAATAACATGCATTACAAGGAACGCAAGTCAGTACAGCACATACAAAAACTGTAAAAAGTATTTCGGAGTACTAGAACCGCATTTAACTGTGTGAAACTTTGAGATTTTTAATAAAGGTCTTAGTGATACAATATCAGGAATGCACATTCAATTTGCAAATCGCACCAAAAGCTTTACTGACAAATATAATTTAGTTTTCAAACCTCTTCTGTAAGGGCATGCGTATAAACGTTCTTGCAGGATTCTGATCCTTGGCAAGAACATAAGTCGGTACATGCAAGATTTTGGTCGACACAAACACAAGATTTTTTACATTGTGATTTTCCCTTACACGAGCACACGAGATCATGAAGAAAATCTGCTGACATGTTTCCTTCAAAGTAGACAGGATCTAAGAATCTTTGAATGATCTCCATCTGTATTCCAATGGTGAAGGCAAGGGTGGTTTTGCAAGACAGGAAGCATGCCAAATTTTGGTCTGAAATGAGGCACGAGGATATGCTGTCGAAGCGCCGCTTCAGAGGGTGGCAATCTGATCAGACTTGAATCTCTGCTTGTAGCAAGCTTAACTCGCAGTTTGTTAATGTCCTGATGGCAGGATGCATAATTCTTCTTTTGATCGTAAAGCCTTGCCACAAACCGTCTAGAGCATGATATGGCAGTCTCTCTGTCGGAATCTCCTACATTGTCCAAATCACTGAAATCCAGTACTGCATCTTTCAACACTTTATACACTGACTTTTTACCAATTCCAAATAAGGAAGATGTAGTGTCACACCCAGAGAGAGCATGTACGGCAGGAAGAACTCTGCAAATGATTTCAGGGAGAGAAGAGCACAGTTTGGGAATTGGCAAATACCTCCGATGATCTTTTATAGTACCAATATTTCCCATTTGGACCCAAAATTCACTCGTGTTTGTCATCTGCTTGAAAAAATGAATACAGAGAACAATTCCTTCAGTCTTCTGTCTGTAAAGCCTGAAGGATCATGCGGGTGTCTGCCTCTTCCTGAGTACAATTCAGGACATTCAACGACTTCCTGGTCAGAAATAACTTTAGCAATTTCAGGATCTTCAAAAGAACCTGCCATATAATAAGTATGTCCAGAGAGCACTAATAGAGGGTTGTTTTTAATGAACTTGACCAGGAAGTCACCAAAAAATTTAATGAGAGCCTGCTTGTTTTCTTTAACAGAAAGCAATTTCTTCCAGTCGGGGACATTTCTTCCTTCTATTACTTGAAAAACCTTTGCATCAGCAGTGACTTTGGTACGACGCTCTCTTTCAGCTGACTTGATGGAGTGTTTTACATCATATCGATCAAAAACATCGGCTACTGTGTGTGCTTTTGTAAAACAACTTGCTAAATAATTGCAATAGTCAAGTGCAAGATCTCCAAAGGTTTTTTGTTTCTTAGCACCCATCACTACTGGACGAAAAAACAACTGTCCATACCAGTAACAGTCGTTCTAAGACTGATAATGTTTGTTAAAGTTGTAACAGTTGTTAAATTTCACTGCTGCAGTTATTTTGTAACTGTCACAACTTTAAAAGTGTTTGTCTATAACATAATTCGACTGTAACAACGCTAGAAATAACTGTCACAGTCATTAAAGGACTGATACAACTATGTAAAAGTTGTAACAGTTGATTTACAACTGTCCCAACTCGAAAAACGTTGCAACAGTCATAAATAAACTGATTAAACGCCTAAAAGGTTGTCACAGTCATAATAAGACTGCTGCAACCATTTGAAAGTTGTAACAGTTATTTAATAACTGTCCCAACACGGAAAACGTTGAAACAGTCATAAATTAACTGTTTAAACGCTGAAAAGGTTGTAACAGTAAAAATATGATTGCTACAACCATTACATAGTCAAAGCTAATTTATAAGTGTAGCAACTTCCAAACATCGATCGTCATTAAGACTTTAAAGTCACGGATACAAAATTTCTGACAGTTAGGGATAGGTTAAATTATTTGTAAAACAATTTTACCGTGTGCAATATAAAGTTGTGACAAAGAGACACAACTATTACACCCATTTAATACATTAATTTTAGATAGAAATTGATTTAAAAAAAATAGTATTTTGAAATATTTGCCGCTTAACATTTTGTTATTCCCCGCTTATTTAGTTAATGTGCTAAATTTATATAATTATTTAACACTCCCTCGCCTCTCATCTCATCGAACAAAATCGGAACCAGCACTAGATACCTGCAATTTCACACAGGACGGTTTTATTCGCATTTAAAACTACTTACAGATAAATTGAAAAAGGTTGCCCAATATATTTGTAACCAAATGTATCGTTAACTGTATTAACAGTTGACAATTTTCAATATCATCTAAATAAAAACTTTTTAATTTTTTTAAATTAGTGAGGTGTGAAATCATTCATGCATACAATGTTGTCTTCAATACCCAGTTTTACGAATCACATTACTTCATAATAACGGTCAATATACATGATATATACTGTAAACCTAGCGGGGAACTCCGAATATACACACTTGTCAAACTTATCCCCATATTAAACTGCTTAATTTTTCCCCCGAGGGCTTATTTCACACACTTATTTTGAGATTTTATTTGGGGCTACATTTTTTTTTCTTGCAAAATTATAAATATTGCCGTATTAACCATTTTGATTTCTATACATATAAAAAAAATCAAAGCAATGATGAACATTTAACGCATCTTTTGCAGCAATGGAAAAAAAATACTCTTAAATCTATCTAAATTTAATTTATTTTACTGTATTTTAATTTTGAATAGTTCAATATTGACTCGACTTTGTACTGTATATTGTAACGAGTGGTCTATTTGAATTTCAAATGTCCTTGATAAATAGCACTTCGGCATTCATTCATGATTGATTGAGGTAAAAATATTATCACTCGAGATCATTCATATTTTCACCGGATTTTTCTCAACCAATTTACCAAAAGTATTTATAAATAGATGGACGTACTGTAAGACCGACAAAATAACTAGCGCCAGTGAAAGTTGAAATGTTCAAAACAAGAAAACTCGCATTGTTTCAGACAAGGAAATCAAATCTTCTTTTATTTATTCACATAACGGTTTTAAAAGAACTTGTTGTATTCTTTAGAATCCGGTCTTGTTAAATTCTACGGACTGACATCAGATTTCCTTTTGTGGTTTCAGTTGATCAGATGTCGTACTAACCATGCTAACGTTTATCCAATATTAAATATTATTTCCATTTTTTAAATTCAATTTATTAAATCATATAAATGCTTGTCCAATATTGATATATTATTCTGACAACCAGTAAAGAAAACTAACAATTTTACTAGATGTAATGGAATTTTTTAAAATGGTCACATTTATAAATTAGGCAAATGGGTCCATTATTCTAATTATATTCATCCTCAATCAGTGATGAAGACAGTACATATGTATTACCCGCAGAACTTATTTGGGCGCCCCTTAGAAAAAAAAATCATTGATTAATTAAATCATACAATTTTTTTGACTCGCTTTAATAGAAGGATGGACTGAAAATAAGTATTCTGGCCCTGGTCTGAGTGAAAATATATAATCTGGCTGCCTATATGTTGGAAATTAATATTCTGACCTTATCAAATTTGCCAATTCAGTTGCTAACTTCTATGTCATTGGGTTTTCGGTGAAAAATTGTCTTATTCTTAAACAAGTACCACATCATTTTATTTGTTAAATAATGATCTTATTAAAAAATTGCAGTTCTATTTAACATTGTTGTGTCGATATTTTGAGCAATTATGATTTCAGCCGTGTATCACCATCAATGATCACTTGTTCTCCAATGGATGAATCTGTCGTAAAGTTTTCACGTGTTTACGTAGACGTATAGATATGTGTTGACCTCTAGATTGTTATTAAGTTGTTGCTGGGTTGATGTCATATAGTAGCAGTTTACTCAATTTCACCAGTATATTATCATATGTTTTAGTCTATTTGTCATGTTTGTATTACATAGGCTTTTCACATCATGCTATATATATATGTATAATGTACAAACATAGTCGATACATTAATTCTAATTGTACAGCCACAAAAAAAATGTCCAATTCTCATCCCTTTCTTAAAACCACTTTTTGTATATTTTTTTTTCATTTCAGGTTGGTTTTTTTCTTTTGTTAAAAGTTTTTAAAATCATAGCAAATTAAAACCCCCAAAATATGCTTCCACATATAAATATTATAATTAAATTATAACAAACAGCTCACTAATAGTGCATAATACATGTATGCCTTTGAAATGCTTATTGTGTATATAGAAAATGTTGCTAATCATCTTGGGATATATATTTAGAAGGCATTTATTCAAAAGCAGATAGATTGGATTTGTAGAAAAACATGAATAAGGACAGAAGCCTGTTAATATTGGATCACCTATAAGTCTTTGGTAAACCATAATACATTTGTCATCACTCATGTTTCAATGGGTCTGTAGGTAAACATAATAAAAATGGGAGACATCAGAAATGATCATCCAGGAACTATTTTTTCAAATTCTAAACATGCTTAACTGTAATTTTGAGGCCCTATATAGCTTGCTGTTCGGTGTGAGCCAATGCTCTGTGTTGAAGACTGTACTTTGACCTATAATGGTCTACTTTTTCAAAATTTTTGACTTGGATGGAAAGTTGTCTCATTGGCAATCATACCACATCTTCTTATATCTATTAACTAACCCAATTTTATCGCCAACTGATTGTTTGTTGCTTTTGTATATAAATCAAACTTGGGTTTCTTATCTAAACTTGTTTACTTTGTGTTACATCATCCAATATGGCTAGGCTTGTTATAGGTTTCTCATTATCATGATTATGTGGTACTGATTTTGCTCATTGTTGAAGGATGTGCAGTTACTAACAATTACATCACTTGGTCTAGGGTTGAAGGTTGTCTCATTGAAAATCATACCACATCTCCTTATTCTGGTTATTGTACATTCATGACATTATACATGTTATCATGGTTATACAAGACTACAATATTATCAAATAAATTATAACAATTGTTAATAATTGTCCGACTTTTGTTAACAAAAAGCAGCTATAATCAACATGGGAGACATGCAGTCAGGGGTACTACTTGTACAAGTAATTTTTATTTACTTGAAGAAGTAATATTAATATACTTATATAAGTAAATTTGTAGGATACTTATACAAGTGTATTTTATTTACTTGGTACAGGTAAAAAAAAATTGGCTTAGTTATGTCCCTTAGACATTCAGATTTTTTTACTTATATAAGTGAAAAAGTCATCCTATCTTCTTTTCTTGAATTCTTAGGACTTCTTTGCTCTAATAGAATTTTAATTAGTCTGTCCTTTGCAGATGTCTTAACTAATCATTTAAGTGTAATTTCATGGACAATGAAAATATCATTTGTCTGTTATCTTCAGAACACTGCTCATTTACAAGCCCCCAAGGAGCAATTTTTGAAGGCCTTGCCCAAGTACTTAAGATCTTTGCCCAATCAGTTTCTTTGTTGAATTAATGAGATGAAACATTGAACTCAAATAAAAAATTATGAGCTAACCTGGGAAAAATCATTAAAGGCATGTTTTTACATCTCAAAACTTGAAAATTTTTGTGGGATTGTAAAAAAAATTTACTTATACAAGTGAATTTTTGAGAAAATTAAGGGGAGATTATTCAAATATTATAATTAACTTATATAAGTATATTTTTTTTTTACTTCTTCAAGTAAATAAAGATTACTTGTACAAGTAGTACCCCTGACTGACATGATCAATGTTGATGTAACAAGAGTGACTGTGCACATGCTGAAATGTCATATCTGCTTTACCTACATGTAAAATTGAATTTATGTTGAATGTAAAAAATTAAATACATGTATGAAGGTTTTACTATATGTACAAGTATCACATAAACTTTCCATTATCAATTACCTTTGAAAATGAAGTCATGGTCAAATTAACCATGCCAGACAGATGATGTACACCCTACAAACTGACATTCCATACCCAAAATTTAGTGGTTTATAGTATCTGTGAAATAGACTTAACATCCAAACCATGAAAACTAAACATTGCCCAATGAAACATGAAAATGAGGTCATGGTCAGATTTAAAACCTCCCAATCAACATGATCAAACTTGTACAATTTACAAAAATATCCAATACGCCAAAAATAGTGATCCTATACATGTCATGCATGTACATGTAGTTTATAGCATCTGAGAAACATTGGGAAATAGACCAAACCACAAAAACTAAACATTGTTCAATGAACCAATTTACCATGACATTTTCATTGAGGTCAAAGTCTGATGCAAGTCTTGCAGTCAGATATATTCACCTTACAATCATTTCATACACCAAATATAGTTGACCTACCATTCCTACAGCTTGTAGTATCTGAGAAACAAACTTGACAAAGTAACTGAAATAACCTTAATCACTGATCCATGAAATGAAGTCAAGGTCAGGTTAACCCTGCCTGACAGACAATGAGACATGTAGACCTTTTAAGATACCTATATATACATGATATATATATACCATATAAATTTATCCAATTACTCATTATACATGTTATACATGTAAGAGAGTATTTCACTGTATGACTGTTCAAACAGCAATATTTTTTTTTCAAACAGTCAGTGAACCATGAAAACAAGGTAAAGTGCAACGGACAAGTTACTAACAGAAACTTCATAACGTAAAGAAGTATCCAGGTCTTTAAGCTTCTAAAATGTACCTAGTGAAGCTTTAGACAAATATGTTGTGCTGTAGCCGCTGCCAGACTGTAATACCTATTTCTTGCATACTTCAACTTTTGTTGCAAGCGGGACAATAAAATTATACTTTGAAGTACATGGTTTATTTGTTTAATATGCTTGGGCACTAATTTAGATTTTTATTTAATTCTAATTCAGACTTAAAGTACAGCAAGCAGTCATTTGACACTAAACAATTGTGACGGACTACGAGAGACCCTCATGGGTGGTTAAGGTCTTTTTACACACCCTGGTGGTAGTTAACAATTGCAATGCCAACATACACTTCAGATGCGGTATACATGCACTGTTTCATAAATTTCACTGAAACTAGAAATTCACATTATCCAAATTGTTATTATATTAAAATGATTGATTATCCACTATGAATTCAGATATGATGCACTATTATTATTAATATTCACTGAAACTATGAATTTTCATTATTCCAAATGGCTATTTCAAATGAATAATTATCCAAGGTATTCATGGAATTCAGATACAATGTATGATTGCACTATAATATGCACTGAAACTATGAAATCTTGTTCATGTTGTTATTCCAAATTCATTATTGATATACCAAATGAATAATTATCATGATTATCCAAGTTGTTTAGTCATCCAGTACTGTGGTCCTCCTTTAATACAATTTGTAAGTTTCCTATTTGTACAATGCACAATTTTTTTCTTGTCCAATTTAATCCTAACATCACAAGTCACAAGTCATCATCACCATCATGGAATAATGCTGCAAGTGCTATTCATTATTTCCAAAAACAATAAATAACTAGCACAAAATAATGAATTAATCCACTGTTTCACAATTTGCAGCTATAAGAGTGACTCAGTGACATCTATATTTCCTATGCATCAAAGTGCACATGTAGCAGGCTTCATATTTTAAGTGGGAATCTTGAAAGCCAATATGAATCTACAAAAAAAATTATACATTGAGACTAAAGTACAGTAAAATTTTAACTGACATAATACTATATATATTGTACAGTACTTAGAAGAAAGTCAATTACAATAACTGTATTTACCTAGATGAAAACTAGCAATCCTCATTTGATTGACAAAAAAATTCTAGGACTTATACAATTATATTTTTAAGTCCCAATTTTAAACAAGAAGAATACATCTTTTTAGGGGGTCTAAATTCTATATATGGTGTTGTCTTTCTTCCTACATTAATGATTTTTTATGTGTGACTGTGTACTTTCATTGATGGGTTACTGTTTTATTGAGTCTCACACCATACTTTATTTCATCAATTCTTTAAAGTCAGACATCATGGACATAGTTATTCCTCTCTAAAACACAACAGGTTATTGCTTTTGTTCATGTTAATATGAAAAAGATTGATACTACAGAGAAAAGTTTAAAGAATGAAAAAAAAAAATTAAATAAATAAATGCACTGTTACTATATAGATGCTATTGACTTTCCCTTTGTCAAGTGCATATAATGAATAAACCTTTGTGATGTAAATGTAGAATCTTTGTCCTACGGTTAATCAGGATAATATATATACTATTACCTGTTAATGTTTTAAATCCTTGAGTTTAATTTTGTGTGTTACCCTGTATACTTTTTACTTATTACAGCTTGTATTAAATAATGCTTTGCAGCTCAGACAACACTTTCTTTATTGTATTTTAGTTATTTACCCAATTTTATTTTGATAAATCAATACTCAGATAACTTTTAAAATATGCATTTTTTTGTATCCAAAATAATATTATATCCTGCTGTTTCATATTATCAAAATTTTGAAGAGGACAATTATAATTTGTGAACATCATTATAAAATCATCTTCAATATATACCCATGAGTTTAAAATTCCTCCCAAAGGCAATAAACTATTGTGTGTCTTAATCTGTATATTAGCTATAGCATGTATATAAGAATTCCTGATTATTACCTATCCAGTGTTAACATCCTGATTATTACCTATATCCAGTGTTAACATCCTGATTATTACCTATTTTAATGTCACATTTGCATGGTCATGAATCATGTGAATTCATGTTCAGTAAATGCATATATTTTAATTATTTATTTTGAATTTGAATAAAAGGTATTTTTAAACTAAATTATTAGACATATTATGCAGTTAACACAGTAAATGTTATGACAACTTACTTGATAATACAATATCTATAAAAAAAAATTTGAGCTTCATAAAATACTTTAATAAAGTTTATACCATGTTTAGATAAAAAAAAATATGCTTACAGATAGATTTTTTGTTATGTTTTCCCCACATATTGAATATTAAACATAAAATAATTATGTAGAAAAGGCAAAACATCTGCAGTCAGATGTGAATGCACATGATGAAAGGAGATGTGGGATATAATTATATATCAATGATGCATCAACCCAACAGTAAGGCAACAATAAAGTAACCAAAACACAATTTAACACACAAATTTGACTCATGAAAAGTCCTTTAATCATTTTAATGGTGGAATAAATAAAAAGACCCTTGAATGTTACTACTAGATAACATTTATGGCATAAATGAATTTTGACTAACCATGCTACAGGGCACAATTTATATAAAAATTTCACATGAAAATATATAGTTTAGGTACAAAGTATTTACAAATGTATAGTGATTTAATATTCTATGTTAAATCTAAAAAGAATATAATTATGATGCTAACTTTGCTCTTTTAATATGTTTTTTATTTCTTTTTAACTTAAAACTATGTACATGTAGCAATTAACATGATGAAATATTTATGGATATTTTATTCATTGTAATTATTCATTTTGATAAAAGATGCAACAACCTCCACAACCCTTGTTCAATATGAATCCTTAAGTACATGATAAAAATTACTAATTGAATTAGCACATTTTGTTTAATCAACTGTGTTTAAATGGCAACTGTTATGACCATAATGACTCTGTGCATGGTTTCAGGAACATTAATTTAATAATATTGTTTTATTTTGATGATTAATGTTATTTTGAACCATCTAATACATATTCATTTTCAATGCCTTATATTATCAAATATATTCATGTTTTGTTGTCCATGATTTGGGAATTATTTAAAAATTGAATGAAAATGCATACTTGCTAAATAAGTTACTAAAATGAATAATTTTCATAAAATTTTATGGTCATATTAATTTGTACTACGCATGTTTTTTCAATGGAAATTCAATGTGACGTCACAATGCATTCTTAATAGAACGAAAACTATCAGCTGATAAAGCAAAACCAGGGAAATACTTGTAATCCAGCATTAGTAACACAATTATATGGATATGTACATGTAAAGATTGGTTGGTTGTTGGTTATAAAAAGTCCAGTGACAAGTATTTCATGCAAATTTAAGACCAGAGAGTTAACAATACATTAACATACAATATGTACATGACGTATAGTAGTCCAAATAATTATGACGTCTTGCAAGGCTATTTTAATTTTTTTCTGTGACGCCTTCCTACTTGCAAGACGTCATAATTATTTGGACTAGATGTATAGGTCCTGTAAAAGGCCATCCCGCACAACAAAAGTTAACCAATGCCCCACATTTTAGAGTTTAACAGTAAGACGATGAAGATCAAGAGTAACCTTTTTTTATTCCCTTGACCTTGTCACCCTTAGGGTGATGTATGCAAAGTAAATAAGGGATTAAATGACATACACATGATAAAAGGGGGAGGGGGAATGGTGTCATACATGAATTTCAAGGATGCACAACTTTTCCAAGCCCAAATCCTAACTTTGCCTTGGAACATGCAACTATGCACGAGTGTGGTGATACATATCGTCGATTCATGAGGGTAGTAATGCCCTTTACCGTCAGGCGTCAAACGGTCATTTTCGGCTAACGTTAGCTTCAAATTGGTTAAAATTTTACCGTGATTCGTAAAAATATCCTTATCGTGATTCGTCAGAGGTCTCAAATAATTATCGTTACCGTTATTTTTGGAAAAAATTTAACGTGATTCGTCAAAATCAGTCTATTTTTTTACCGTCTAAAAGAAAGTGTACATTTTATCGTCATGCACCAAAAATTACTGTTAACGTCATTTGGCAAGATTTTTTTATCGTTATTCGTCATGAAGGTACCCCCATTACGACCCTCATTCATAGCCTGTCTAGGAAGAACAAATGGGCACATTTTCCCTTCAAAATCTTGGATCCATGATTATTCGATAGACATGCTTTAAAATATTGTTCATTTCTACTCACCGATTGTAATTTCCAGCTCAGCTTATATTGTACATGTGGTCTAACATCTGTAGTTTCCTGTGTAAAATATAGTTTGCCGACCTGCAGGTCCAGTTTGCCGACAAGAAAATAAAGAGGGTAAATCGTTCACGGTGAAGAATTGTTTTCCGTTTTTAATGAAACTTGACAGATTTAATTAATTATTTTAATCATCATCGGAAATATCCCTCATGGACAGTAATTCAAATTAAAACTGTTTTATTATGCTGTACAATATTGGTCACTTAGTAATATTCTTTAAATTTACTTCAGGTACACCGACGGTACCGATTTTCTATTTCTCAGAATTTATCAAAACTTTTTCAAATATAAATTTGAATGAATTCATTAGCATCTTCTGCAATAATATTAAAACTCCATTTTTAAACGAAGGCTTCTGGTATGTAAAACCAGTTATGAACGAATCTGAATAGATAAAATAAAAAGTAAAGATACCTAAAGGAAAGTCAAACGCACATGTCAAAAATGAACGGACAATGCTATGGCAATAAACGGAAAACGACAAAAGACAAACAACGATCGCAAAATAAATAAATAAAAAAAAAAAAAAAACAAGTCAACAACCGCACAATAGATGATAATAGTATAAATTATGGGCTATTTCACAACTATATCAAATCTTGAGAGCCGGGTGAAACGTAATTTTTTTCTTACACTGAGTTGCTACCGTGACGCTAAAATGTTTGTCGACTGCAACAACCTATGAAATGTTTGTTTTAAACATTTAACGACTGTAGCAACCTATGAAATGTTTGTTTTAAACATTTAACGACTGTAGCAACCTTTTAAAATTTGTAATAAACATTTTATGACTGTAACAACCTTTTAAAAGTTGTAACAAACATTTTACAACTGTCCCAACTCTAAAAACGTTGTAACAAACATTTTTTGACTGCATCAACGTCTGAAAAGTTGACACAAACAAATTTCAACTGTCCCAACTATTAAAAGGTTGGGACAAACATTATACAACTGCCACAACTTTTGGAAAGACTGTAATACATAGTATTTGACTGTGACAACCCCGTAAACCACTGCAACAGTCCTTAAATGACTGTTGATAACATTTTTTGATTTTCACAACCCATAAAAGTGTTGGGACAGACATTAATCAACTGTATCAGTTTCTTTGACAGTCATCTTCAGTCTTCCACAGACTAAGACAGTCGTACAACAACTGTTACTGGTATGGACAGTTGTTTTTTCGTCCAGTAGTGCATGCACTGAACTATAGCCATACCGTCTCTAATGTAAGTTGTCAACGAAGGGTCAAAATCTGGCAAAGAAAGAACCGGCGATACTTCATATTCAAACTGTTTTACTAGATCTGATTCACAAGATTTCCTCATTTTTCCATCTTCATGGAACAAAGAAACCGGGAAAAGCCCAAGTGGAATTGAGAGAATACTGTCAATCGTGACATCATCTCTGCTGTTAGCCAAAACCAGAGCACACCTGAAAACAATTTCTTGATTGATTAAGCCGGTTATGATTTCGCAAGATTTACACTTAAGGGATGTCTTGGCGTTCATGTGTTCAAATGTTTTCAGTTTGGACTTGGTAATAGGGCTATAGAAGCTCCAGGAATGGTCTAAAGAAAGCGCACTGTTAACAACTTTTCGGCAAATATTTTCCCCTTCGTTGACAGCAGAAAGCAAAGAATCCTGTACTTCTCTAGTAGCATGCATGCCTGTAGAGATATTAATGAGACAAGGAGGGTGGGCATCTATATCAAAGGGATCAGTCATGGTTTGGTTCAAATGGTTAACTATTGCTTGTACTTGTTCTTCGTCTCGCTTCAAAGCTGTTTGTTTAATTTCTTCATGCGAATTGTCACTTTTGTTTGTAATACCTCCTCTGTCATTCATTGCATTACTGAATGACGCTAAGAAATGACGAGTCAGAGTCCACCTTACCAGAGCAGATTTCCGATTTGTTATTCCAACGATACCACCTGACCCTTTGAATCTTTTATGATGGATTTTTTTAGTGCCCATATCACTCCAAATACCATTGAATGTGCCTAGTTTGTGTCTGATAGAAAACTCTCCTTGTTTAAAAGATGATTCGATCTCTGCTGGTAGTTCGAGCATATCAAGAATATATACAGGCTTCCATTTAGAGTAATTTGTACGGTTGGTAATAAAAAATAGGGCAGTTTTTTTTATGAAGACATCAAATGTGCCAACCAATTACCTTTTCGTTCTAGTCGTACATTCGATAACATAATTTGGACGGCAACCAGGAACATGTCCCAATATTTGAAAGTAGGTGATGTATCGTGTCCCCATTCTCTAAACCTACCGATTAGAGGCTGTAAATGGTCTTCAAACAATTTTTCCAGTCTAGTTATAATTACTGAGGCTTCGTCCGTTTGATCACAGATACTTGTATGGAACTCTAACAACACATCCCAGAACGCAGATGGTATCTGATCGAAGTAATTAAAGGTCCTACACCAGTGTATGAATGCCGAGATAAAAAGAACTTCTAGGGCTTCAAACACAAGTGTGAACACTCTGGCAGCCCTGTTAAACTCTTTACTATTTAACATAAGTTCAGCTTTATTTCCAGCATATACACCAGAATCCACCAACATATCGCGAAGACCGCCATCGTCCCAAAGTTTCCCGATAGAGGATAAGAAACACGACAAGCCTGATAATATGGCGATTAAAAATATCCGGCTTCGACCATTTGACTTGTTGTGCAATTGCATAGAGTTGCTGGTCGAACGTTTGAATAGCGTAATCCTGTCCAGCATCATTAGACATGTCAAGACATTTCTTCATGGCAGTATACACTGTGGCCATATCATTCGGTTTAGCATCTATAATTGGAGGATATGCTACAACTGTAACATCGACACCCTTTTTTGACAAAAGACAATTGTACCCGGTTCAAAAAGGAATCTTTTGTTCAGTTGCTTTCATATCCATTGGGAGCTCTATAACATCCCTTGACAAAAGTCTGGAGAAAATCCATATCTGGTCAACATCATTACTCTTTTTATGATCACATAATTGAAGTTTATCGAAAGCATCCGATCGTCGTGATGGTTCTGATCTACATTTTGGTTTAAAGTAAGGAATCGCATCGGTCAATGATGCTGTGGTATCATCAATAGCCAAAGATCGCCCAATTCCTCGCTTGATTCATTCTGAACCATAGTCATAAACGCCAGCTGATTTAGTTTGAAATACAGCCCTAGCAAGAGAATGGAAGGTGTTTTTTCCATCTAATGTCTCGGCGTTAATGTCAATATTATCGGAACCCTCTTGAATCAACCGACCTCCTTCTGAAATGGATTGAATACCCCCTGGGATGTATCGATCGCCACTGATACGACTGATTTCATGGTTTGCAACACTGGTAAGGTATCTGCGCAATTCAGTGTATGTAACGCAAAACCCATGCGCATTCAGAATTTCAATAAGGCGCTTCGACCCAAACTCGTGGTAAACTTGAATTGCAAGACTAAGATGAAAAGGTGTAAGGATACTACGACTAGTTGCAACAATACATTCCGTTAAAGCCAACTTTTCCTCACACTTTCTGTTTTGATATTAGAAGGAACAGTGCAAGTGCTAAAAGCCTTTTCGTCCGTAATCCAACTAAGTAGTTTGACCAAAGAATCGGGCATTGACTGTAACGAATTTTCGAATGATACCTCCGTTGAAGTTGGGTAGTGTTCTTTAAAGAATCATACTTTGTCAATGTCTCTCCGAATTATACTTGCTACTGAATAAAGGAGTTGGTCATCCGTTTGTTCGCTATACATACGACTCATTTGTTTTTCTTTGGACCATTTTAACTCTGCTTTCAAATTACTGGCTGCCTTGATTGCATCCCCTAGTGTTATATTACTACTCATAATAATGTTGGACTTACCCTGTCCTTGTTGCGATTGAATGACAATAGAATCGCCATAATGATTTTCCAAATGTCGCTGCAGTTTCCACGTTGTAAAGCTTTTAGGCATATTTTCGGGTAGGTATGAAACAAACTTCTCAATTAAAGTGGATAATAGAAATGCTTTTTTATTTTTTAATAAATCATCATTTATATTAGTAATTAATTTGGAAAAAGCAGCTGTATTTATTGATTCGGATTTGAAGTTGAGTTAGCACTGACCTCAATATCTTTTTTTAAATACAGTAGATATTATATTATACACTGGTTATGGTAAAAAGCTTGTTCTTTAAAATTGTCTTGATTAATTTTATGTAGCAAGTTTGAATCACCATTATGGTTTGCAGCGTTTGTAAGGCGAGTAACCCTTTCATCTGATTCAATTTTCAAACGTTTTTTTTGTCTTGCTTGTAGCTCTTTTTATTGCAAAATATACAAGCACTCCAATTGGTAGGAGAAGACATAGATCGAGTTAAGATACTCGTGACTTGACTGTCCTGGTTTGAACAGTCCGCTAATTCATCATCTTGTCTCTTAGTAAACACCGCAATGTCATGTTCACTTGTATAAGATTTGTAGCAACTTTTATGATATACAATTTCCAAACTTTCCTTCGGTATATCTTTGAATGAATCATATTCACTTATCAATTTCAAGTAAATATCATCTTTACGCCTACCAACTGCAGCAAAAAAACCGCGATTTACTGTTATCAGTAAATAAAACAACTGTTTCATTACTGCTTCTCTGGCAAATTACACATTTTTTTCTAAGATTAAACTCGGTTTCAGCCGCTTTGCAGTACTAGGACTAAGTTTCAACGGACTTCCCAGTTGTGCCATCTTTTGGGATTTTGTCAGATCTCAATTTCTAAAAATAACTTCCAACTAAAAAAAATATTTTCTTCTTAAATTAATAAAACCTTATCAACACAACCTCAAAATGGAACAAACAACAAACAAAAGAATCAAAGAAACCAAGAACCTTGAACCAATACAAGTAAAATTAATTGATGATTGCTATATATTAATCGAACATGTGGTGCACTCGAAGTTCAAAATCAATAAGGTTAATAATATTCAGATCAGCCGGAGACCTGACAAGATTTTCCAGAAAATTAAGTAAGATTGTAATTTAATAGTGAATAATTATTTTAAGTCTTTTGAGAAATTTTGTAAGATCAAAAATTATGTTACTGAAAAGAGTTTTTGCTGAATTTTCACGTTGTATAAAACCAGGTTCAATCCACCATTTTCTACATTTGAAAATGCCTGTACCAAGTCAGGAATATGACAGTTGTTGTCCATTCGTTTGATGTGTTTTGTCATTTGATTTTGCCATGTGATTAGGGACTTTCCGATTGAATTTTCCTCGGAGTTAAGTATTTTTGTGATTTTACTTTTTAATTAATAATTTATAGATTAGTGCGTTCTTGCAAAGTATTAAAATCCGGTGAAGCGACAAAATGTTACAAGTTTCAGTGCTTTGTATCTTCAAATTTTTTTAACAAAAGACTTGTGATGTTAGTGTTTTTGCTTAATGGATACCATATTATATGTGATAATTGAATCCAGTACGAGTTACATATATTTGGCAGCAATTTTTAAATAACTGGTCAAAATTACATGCCTCGTAGAGTCCACATTTCAAGTCAGTTTTGCTAAACAAACGTCAAATTAAAAAAAAAAACTGCGCCATACGACTTTTTGACGACCAGTCTAAAATAAAAGTGAAATCATTTCTCTAGATGTATACCAATTTTTAGCCGTGTATTATAAAGTGAAATTGAACTCTGTTAATAATCGCCTTTTTACTAATCCGTCACCGCACTATATTGATTGAAAGGACATCATCAATATATCTGAAAGTTAAATCAAAGATTTTTTCCAAATGTTTTTTGTTCTTTTAGAAATTTTGCATGCACTCTTCTTTATATGGGTACAACATAAGTAAGCTAGTTGCTATTGGAAAACCGACTGTCTGTTGAAATGTCAATCAATCTAACTCAACAAAAATGTTGTCGATCAAACATTTCAGCATTGTGATGATATGGCGTATTTTTTTTTAATCAGTGCGGTTCTTCACCTGAAACACGAAATTTATGTTTAAGAATACCATTTTTGTAGGAAAACTCTGTTTAATTAGACTATATATTCAGAGGATTGTAGTAAATTTTAAAAAAAATATTGTTATGGGCCTTTTCTGCTGGAAAAAAAACTATGTTGTGTTTTATACCTGTTCATGAACTATGGAAATATTTTGGGCCAGTGGTGTACATACTACTACCAGTGCCGCACTGAAAAGGTGTGAAAAGACGTCTTTTTTCTTCGCTTTTGGCAAACAGGTAAAATTGAGAATGGAAATGGGGAATGTGTCAAAGAGACAACAACCCGATCATAGAGCAGACAACAGACGAAGGCCACCAATGGGTCTTCAATGCAGCGAGCAAGAAACTCCCGCACCCGGAGGCGTCCTTCAGCTGGCCCCTAAACAAATATGTATACTAGTTCAGTGATTAATGGATGTCATACTAAACTCAAAATTATACACAAGAAACTAAAATTAAAAATGATACAAGACCAACAAAGGCAAGAGGCTCCTGACTTGGGACAGGCGCAAAAATGCGGCGGGGTTAAACATGTTTTTTGAGATCCCAACCCTCCCCCTATACCTCTAGCCAATGTAGAAAAAACAAACGTACAACAGTACGCACAGTAAAACTCAGTTTAAGAGAAGTCCGAGTCCGATGTCAGAATAGGAAACAAAAGAAAATAAACAAAATGACAATAATACATAAATAACAACAGACTACTAGCAGTTATTGACATGCCAGCTCCAGACCTCAATTAAACTGATTGAAAGATTATGTCTTCATCATATGTGTTGATAATACGTAAGATCAAAAACAACAACGGTATCAGCATTTGTCAAATCTCGCTGGTTCAGATATTGACACAATTTGACAAGATCTGTATGACCAAAACGTAAGTTATATGGCGATCCTAATAACTTCAAAGCAAAGTTGGCATTGCATCAAGACTGTTATCATAGTTTCCATTTTCTTTTGTGTTTGAATGCTGCTACATCATTTTTCATTGGTACTTGGAACGGTTGTTATATTACTGTTCCCCTTCCCTCTTGTACATGTAATTCATTGGATGCTTACCAAACCATTTTTTTCAAAATTGTCTATAGTCGCCTTCAAGTACAATAGAAGCGGTTTTTGGTCAAATATTATCAAACAATCAATCATGTTTATACTAGATATATTTTTTCAATTAGCGGGACATAAAATATTTCCTTAAAAACCACTACTGTCCTACCTTTTATTGTGATTGCACTGTAGAATATGAACATTCCCATTATCCTAGACGATTTTTAATGGTGGAATTTGGCAATGTTTTCACCGGAAGTGTTGCCATGAATTTTCACATTCAATTTATTTACATATTTTTCGGACCCACTCGGATCTTTTGCTCAATTTCAAGGTGAGTCCAGAGAAATATTATGAAGCAGGCAACAAGCTACTAATACGCGGGAAACTGTACCACAACAATTACACGAACATTACCGGAAAGCAACGAATATTTCAATTACCTCATCGTGTCGAATCATAGTAAACTAAAAAAAAGCAAACAAATATCAAAACTTTCGTCACTAATATAACCGAATGAGTTATTTGAAGTTTGTCGGAAGTGCTCTGGGTGAATCAAATATACTTGACAGAAATTTTACGATTCAGAGGAAGTAAATAAATGGGAGAAAATAAAGTTGAACGCAAACAAATTTGTTGATTTTTTCGAACTTGCTAGATTTACATTATTTTCACAAATTGTGACTTGGATGGAGAGTTGTCTCATTGGCACTCATACCACATCTTCTTATATCTATCTACTTGCCTGCTAAGATATTTGAATAATAATATTTGCCTTGCTTTGGACGCGAACGATGCATGATTGTCATATAAATCAGGGACAGACCTGCCATTTCACCTATTTTAATGCATCCTTGTCAATTGAATGTAACTATAACCAATACAAAGTCCTAAGATAGCCGTCAATTGTTACTACCAACCTTAGCCAATATTAGTTAATAAATGATAAATGAGGACATTCATGCCATAGTATACAATATATAAAAGTATTTACCATTTATGTTAATATACTTTGATCATTATAATCTCAAAAGAGGGACGAAAGATACCAGAGGGACAGTCAAACTCATAGATCGAAAACAAACTGACAACGCCATGGCCAAAAATAAAAATACAAATAGACAAATAATAGTACAGACGACACAACATAGAAAACTAAAGACTAAGCAACACGAACCCCACCAAAAACGTGGGGTGATCTCAGGTGCTCGGGATGGGTAAGCAGATCCTGCTCCACATGTGGCACCCGTTGTTTTGCTCATGTACAAACCCGGTGATAAGTCTAATTCGGTGTTGCTTATGTAATTACAAATCCGGCTCAACATATTTATTCTATACAATATACATGTGTGTATTTATAAGAAGCTTAAATGTGAAGTATGATCATCTTCGGGCATCCAAATACCAGCGTCTATTTAATAAAGTCCTGCAAAAACAAAACAAAAATAATATGAATAATTGATATTATATATCAAATTGATAAGCAAAATGATAAAGATAAGAAACAACAATTAGGCGAAAAACGGCGTTGAACGTTGACATTGCACCAGTTATCTCATTTTAAGAAAATATCCATGTATTCAGTGATCATCGACTTAATTGTATTGATATAGTCCTTCACTTGCCAATGCATGTTGTTTTAACACCATTTAATTTTTAGGATATAAAAAGCAATATTTTTGGGAGTGCTTTGCTACAAATCATCTGAAAATTTTAAAATGTGAGAAGAAACGATATAAGAACTGCTGAGATCATAAGCTTTGAAAAAAAACCAGCGGAAACTTCTCGTAGCTATACAATTATTTCTGATATATGTTTATTTCTATTATTTATTTACTTTTGCTTTTCAGAGGTTGTCACAATGCATGGTATGGCATTGCTCCTGATTATAGTATTGACGGCTATTTTTTTCCAAATGAAAGCAAATGAAAAATACTATTAGTATGAAGTTTTGTAGCCTTTAGAAAACCAGTTCATGTATTAATATTAATCAAACACCTACTGTTAATATAGAAAACAACTCATTTTATCGAAAAGACATTCCATCGTCCATTTAATAGATGTTTCTTATTTATCTATCTGTTTACTTATGAGTTTGAATGTCCTTTTGTTATCTTTCGCCTGTATTTTACTTATTCATCAACTAATGTATACCAATCAGAATATTCTCGTAAAAAAGAAACTTGAAACGAGATTTCATAAAAAGAAACAAAAAAAAAAAACACAAGTAGTTATTAAAATTCTACAAATAATTATGTAGCTTATAATTTTGTACGCCAGGCACGCGTCTCCTATACACAAGACTCATCAGTGACGCTCAAATCAAAACAGTTCAAAGGCCAAACCAAGTACGAAGTTGGAGAGCATCTGAATCATTCTATTAACGTTATCATTCAACAATACTGTTATTGGGTTTCAAAATAAGTTTTGTTAAATGTCACTGTAAATTTGTTCGTGTCAAAAATTGATAATCCAGAGAGATATACTGCTGCAGTCAGCAGTCATTTTAACAATCTCTCAATACTTGCTAATCTGTCATATTTCTGTTGTTAATTTAAGTTTTACTATTCTCGAATTCAAAAACAGCTTTTCATTTACAATTGATATTTTATATTAACCTTTTCGACCATATCCGGAACCAACGCCCTATCCACCATAATTTTTGTATCCAGAACCAATACCATAACCATATCCGGAACCACTGCCATACCCATATCCAGAACCACTGCCATACCCATATCCGGAACCAATGCCATACCCATATCCGGAACCAATGCCATACCCACCATATCCAACATTTCTATACCCTCCGTATCCAGAACCAATACCATAACCATATCCGACACCGCCGATTCTGCCCCCAGATCCACCACCACCATTGAATCTGTGATAGGAATTACAGTCGCCAGAGAACCCACACTCTAACCACAATCCTCTACCTTCTATTGATCCATAATGTTTCAGATTGTGTCTTGGACTATATCCTCTTTGTCCTTTTTCAGCATAAATAAGTCCAAAGAGGACAAACAACAGACACAATGTAACCTTCATTCTGGAATAGTATCATGAAAAATGAAAATATAGGCCTCAAATATGATGTTTTGTAATAATTTAAAATCTCTAAATCTAAAATAAAAAAACTTGCTTAACGATTGTCTGCTAATGATTTTTATTTTGCTCAATTGATTGAAATTATATACAGACTGATAGGTGCTAGATGACACACCAACAAATCAATACAGATTAAAAGCATTGACTTTGAGAAAATTAGATCACATCAGTGGAATTTTTTTCCTAATAGATTTATATTTTACTTATATCTATCAAAAATTATAAATAAATTTTATGCCCAAAGCATATCTGTTATTGTTTGGTTCTTTAAACAGCGTTGCATGCTCAATCCGAAATATTCTTCAAATATCTCGACAATGTATATTAGTTGTTTATATCAAAATGTATTATTATTTTTTATTTGTTTAATTGAAAGAATTTAACCCAAATATGTGAAATCCGAAAATACATAACAACTTTTATGCTCGAGAAAGTATACAACCAAACTATACAAAGAATAGATATTTTGTTTAGATGGAGCGGCCAACATGAAAAACATGCGATAGATGAAAACCGGAATTTTGGTAAGTATTTCATAAACGTCATGGTTTTCTTGTCTGATTAGTTAATTTATTTTTTCTTTTTGTGTATGAAGGTATATATTCGTCGTTGAATCTTTTGTTATTTGTTCACCTATCTCTGTAGCGCGTGCTGCTTTGTTTTGCCACGTTTCGATTTTTCTAGGGTCTTTGATTCTAGTTACATTATTTCTACATTTCGTGGCCGAGACTTTAACCTAAGGTGTCACCTCGGACCGAAAATAAATTGAACATTTTACTTGTGATAGAAGTTAACTAAATAAACAATTTGAGAACAATATTAAGACTGTTGGGCAAGTATTTTATCATAACTTGTATAAGTAATTGTCAAGGTTAACATGACCTTCATGTCAAAATATTGCAAAAATGTTTGAATATTTGTTAAATACTAATTTTCATTTATGATCACTTTGATCGATGTGAACACTTATTTGAATTCTACAATATAGTATTCTAAAAGTATTTAATGGTATACCTATAGTTTAAAATCATCATGGCGTCAAAACTTCAATGTTCAAATGACGCTAAAAGGTTTAGATACATTATGATATTGCTAACGCACTGTTTACAGGATACAACAAAGGAAAAAGAACTTGATAAGAATTAGTATTTAGCTTATTGCTGCATATATTGTAAGAACCTTAGCTGTGCAAAATCATCAAATGCGCAGCACGTTTGATCTGTCGGCGCACCCGATGTGACTGCATCGATTCCCACACTTTATTTTACTTGGTTTGTATTTCCTGAATTGTTTGATAAAAATATTTGAAAATCAGAAAACAACTGCTCCCTCTTATTAACCTTGAATGGATTACAATAAAACTAGTATTAGAGGAACCCCGAGAAACTTCTTATTCGACAGCTTTTTCCTTCATATATACGCAAATTTAAAAACAATGAAAAAGGTGTCTAGTCTAGAGTTTAAGGAAATCATTCTGGAATCCCTTCTGTAAACAATGAACATATGAACAACAATGAAACGGATGGTATTATTATTAATAATAACGGACAAGTTACTATACTTTTGAAATACGCGGCAATACTTAATTAGATTTCGGCACAGCACAGATTCTCTAAACGTTTGAAAATAATCAAATCATATTGTTTATAATATATTTAAATGATGATCTGATGATGGAAAGTTACCCCTGGGGTTCATTTTATGCAACTCTGCAAACGAAGAAAGCACATTTGAAATATGATATTCGAAAACAAACATGTCAACAATTAAAGAAACCAAATAACCAGTTACTTTGTAATACAACCATCTGGTTCTATCTTTCCAATTACAATGTAGATTTATTGGTCATAGTTTTAAATCAAAAGGTTTAAAAAGTTATATATAATGTTAGTTTTTTTTTTTTTTTTTTTTTTTTGTGAAAGACTGTGCATTGCCTAAGCAAAAGAATTCAAAAAAGATTATTTCTGTGGTTTGAATATTTTTTTTAATGGTTAAAATGTATTGTTACGCAAGTTAAAGTAAACATCTGGCCAAGAGTTCTGCCCAACCCGTGATAGAGTCCGTCTTGCACTTGCAGTGAGGGAAAAGAATGTTACTCCATCCTGCAGATCTCACTGTAAAGAAGTAGGTTCAGTAAGACCCCTTTTTGGCCCCAAAATATATCAGTTTTACAAAGTTGTTATAATGTAAACTTTTAGCTATTTATTGGAAAGTAGAATACTTCTGCTACATAAATATGGGCTGTTTTTGACAATACAATGCACATATATCTGAAACTAGCATCATTAAGTCATGCTAAATTACTGAAATCTTCACAATTTTAGCATTTGAGTTAAATTTTAGACGGTTTTCGTCTTAAATGGAAGTGGCCGCATTCGTGTTCATTCTTAATATTTAAATGTAAGTTGTATTTGATGATAATACATAACATATATAAAGGTTGAGGGTGAACACGGATGCAGCCACTTTCATTTTTGACAAAAACTATCTGAAAAGTGACATATTACGGCATATTTGAAAGATTTTTCATATTTAAGCTTGAATATGAGCGTCTGAAATGACTTAATCAGTTCAAATCTTTCACACAAACTAATTGAATCGACTGAAATAGACACTTAAGTATTGAAAAAGTTTACAAAATCTTTCATCAGATGAACCTGAAATTTGAGGCCAAAATAGACCCTTACCGGACCTACTCCTTTGAGATGAAGAATGGCGATATAAACGCTGTTTCTTCTCTTTATTAGCTTTTTTAATGTGCACGTTGTGATTTTGTGTGATGAATTGATACCCTTATCCTTTCTTTTCTAATACGGTCAAGTCATGACTTAGTTGGTATTTTCGTAAAATCTGTTTTACAGATGACAACGAACATTTTCTATTCTTTTTTATCGAATGGCTTCTGAAAACAAATCAGTAAATTTGATTTATTGTTACTTTTTCAGCCAAAAAACATATAAAGTTTTTTTTTTGTCAAATCAATCAAAAGACTGCGACAGATTATGACGAGTCGAAAGTTTTCATTTTCTGAGTAACGCCAAAATTATACATTGTGTGATGATTAAGAAGTTAGCGAGTTAAGTTTTATAAAGTATTATTTGTTATAAATTGTATTTTTTTCAATTCAAAATATAATTAAATCAAGTGAAGCCCAAACATACATGTTGAGAAATGAACTTTTAGCTTTAATTTTAATTTTATTCTATTTGTGTTTTGAGCAAACAAAACTTATGCAATCAATATACTAGTGTTCAAATAACTTAAAGTAATTTTGCATACGCGTCATCTGAAACTGATGTTATAAAAATGCATGGACACTTACTTGTATTCTGCTGTAACGACTGCTTAAGTGGTAATGAAAGTTAAATGTTCCGATTCTTTTATATCCCGCCTTAAACAATGAATATATTTTATGTTAATAAAGATGCATTGCCACCACACATCAAAACATGACAAATCGTTTGGTAGTATGTCATCATTGGAAATGAAAAGGAAAAAGCCTTTAACAAGGTAGAATCATAGTTTACAACGTGATGGATGGGTGAAAAAAAATTAATGTTCGAATGTGGTTATATATATCATTTTCTCAAGCATTTCTGGGGTAAAACAATCTTTATAACTTTTGACCACAAAAAAAAAAAGAAAAAAAAAAAAAAAAGTATTGGAAGAAAAACCAGACCATATGTATCATGTTAATAGACAAGGACATGTTTAATTATTCATCAAATATTGCATCATACTTTCATAGCTGAAAAAAACTGCTTTACGTGATACTCAAATCGTATTTTAGGTGGTATATTAACCAAATGAAGTTTTATTTGACGTTGTGGAAAAAGGGCAGTAGAGAGGTGATAGACAACTTGTATTCTTGCGTCTATGGAAAGAGGAGTATCAATATATATCATCAGAAAAAAGTTATTACATTAATCTGCAGCAATTTTGTTATATTTAAAAATCTTTGGAATAAGTTTAACCCTTGTAAAATGCAGAGTTGTCTGAATTTTCAAGGAAGTGTTCTGATATTCTGACGACAACGTTATTTTAAACTGAAAGCTGTAATTTCAACTATTCATCAGGAGAGTACTGGCTGATCAATTTTTCGATCTAATATGGTAAAACCTTCTTTAAGTGAAATATGACAAAAAAAAAACTTATCCTTGACATTTTTATAGAAACATGTTTTACAAATTATGATGATGTTTTACCTGTCATTATAAAATAAATAATTCAATGTTTCTATCAATGGCAAACATGCGACAGGGTTAAACTTTTTCAAATGTATATTTGTATGTTCTTGATTTCGATTGTCTCCGAACATTGTATACTGTGGATTCATTATTATTTGTGGGAAAATAATGTAACTGGAATTCGTGGGTATTGGTTAACAACAAATTTAAATGTTCCACAAAGTACGAATGTTCTGTTTGTATTCAAACTTTGTCAAAAACGAAATCAAATATCCACGGAAGTACAAGTTTTCCTCAATCCACGAAAATGGGTACCCCTTAAAATGAATAAATCCATCGTATACGTTAATAACCTACACTGTTCAACCAAACACTTTTCGTTGTAAAAGTGATCTCTCCTAACACTGCTTTTTCTTCTTATAACTATTCCTTTGACATTTTACATATTGCTTTCTTTTTAAATTGCTTGTTACATCCTAAGGATGTCGCAATCAATTTTTAACGATACGATTTGGTTACGCCTTATTTGAATTATTCATCTCTCTGTATTTTACATAACTGAGATACAAGTGTACCTCATAAACCGTAAATGAAAGAGACATAGGATGTATTAGATTTGAAATCGTTCTTCCACTTTAGATACAATTGAGGTCAAGAACATGTCAAGGGCATGTTTTTTTTTCCTTTACATGTATATTACTTCTCCTCAATGACCGTAAAATATATCGAAAACAGATTTATCTCTCAATTTTAAGTTGCAGTATTTACTAATTACAATGCATTCGATCGAAGTGTTCTGCTGACATTATATAGGAGTAAGGTTATTATTATATTTAGAAAAATATTCATGGGGATATTCACATACCAAAACATTAATGTGAAGGATCAGTATAGAATAAGTTTTTTAACATCGGAAATTAATAATTGTAAACCCGAAGAAGCAAACTATAATGCTCTTCATCGTCCAGTCTATAAAACTCATAAAACCTATAGTAGAAAAACAAAGGATTATAATCTGGATACTAAGACGAGCGTTTCGTCTGCATACGACTCATCAACGGCAATCGAATCAGAAAAAAACACACAAAATTGAAAATGAAAACTTCAAAAAAAAAAAAATATACGGATAAGGCTATCTCTTCGCCGCTGGTAGAAACTCTTAATGACTATGAATAATATCATTCACTGTGCTTATTCAGTAGGCTCTGGTCTATTACTATTCCAATCGTTTAAATAATTTACCAAATTGCAGTTTGATTACATCTCTACAAACTCATCAATTGGTAAAATATTTCAAGTAATTGCTTCAGTGATAGGTTGTAAGTGTGAAATGAGTGCAGTAAAATAAGGTTATACTTACTATCAACTTCAGTTAATTATTGTCTATGTCATGAAATTCAAATTGTAATTTTGATGTTTTTATATAATCAAATTTCTTATCTGCTTATAATAAAGGGAAATAATTTACATGATAATCAGCAAAATTTTGTTCTGTCAACTGTCAACTGCCTTCATATTGATATTTCATCAGTATTTTGTTCTAAACATTATTTCCATGATTATTAGTCCCCTACTGACGAAGTTGAAGGGGTCTTTATGTTTGCACTCAATCCTTCTATCCGCCACTCTCAAATCAGTATTCCACACTTTTATTTTCATCGTGCTTGAAGATATTGACTTGATATTTGTTATATTGTTTACACCATGACAAGTTATAGATCAAGTTAGCATTTTGTTCCAGTAAAATGAATTTTTAACCGGTAGGGGACCACAGAATATGTGTTAAACTGTTAATCTATATATATATTTAAGCTGATTAAAATTTTGAAAAAAAGCTGTTGAAAAACATATTATGTGACACATTCAAAGTTGTGTAAATCATACAGATTCCTATGTAAATTAAGAGGGTATCACCAGCCCAGTAGTCAGCAATTCTGTGTTGACATGAATTATCATTCATATGGTCAAAATTATACATTAACTGTTTTGCAAAAATTTGAATTGTTCAAAATACTAAGGATTTTCTACCCCTGAGGATTAGATTTCTTGTGAGGAATATTTGGCCAAACTTTTTATAATTTTGTTTCCTCAATCTCAATGCTTTTCAACTTCGTACTTAATTTTGTATTCAAGCCTCACTGATGAGTCTTCTTACGATAAAACTTGTGTCTGGCATACAAAATCTTCAGCCTGGTATCTTTGAAATTTTTTGTTTACAATGAGTGAATAAAAATGATTTCCCTTTAATGCCAGCAGATAAGTAATTGTTGTAGAAAAAAGTATCCAACTGACAATTACGCAATAACTTCCTGTTAGAAAAACAAAGCAATACGTTATTGACACACCAAACAATTGTAAGAACTAATTATTTATAAAATGTCATTAGGATAGAAGTTTTCATATCAAAGTCAGTTTTTTTAAACCAGTGCCTTATATTATAGTAGGTGATTAGTTTATTTCTTTTTCAATACAGAGACATTAAGTAAATGAAGTTGAATGGTAAGCATTACTTTTATTTCACTGCACTCACTTCATACTGACAACCTTTCTCAGAAGCAGTTTGCTAAAATATTTTACCAATTGATTAGTTTGTTAAGATAAATTCAAACTGCAATTTGGTAAACTGTTTGAGCAATTGGTATTGTGATAGGCTAAAGCCTTCAGGATAAGCACAGTGATACGCAATTGATTTACAAAAGATTAACATATCAAAGATATTGAATATATTTCAGCACGAAATTACTGACATCTGAGTTAGTGATAACCTCGGGGACGAAACGTCTCACAACAGTGGCATAGACCCAGTGGTTCGAAAATTCTCAAAGATACGCGGTTTTAATTTGAAATGCCAAGCTGCCTTTTAAGTGGATGGACGGCCACACCTAATATATAGATGAAAGGCATTGAAAAATAAAAATTCCGAAAAATTGTGCTAAATACGGCTAAGGTATTTTATGCATGGTTGAGAAAAACCTTGGTGGTTTAAATAATTCAGCATTCTATATTCAGTTCATTTGAAGAAAACTAGTTCACCAATGATATTGCATGTCAACACCAAAGTGTTAACTTCTTGGCTGGTGATGTCATGTGTGAAATTAATCAAAGATCTTTAATGGACACCAAATTCTCCAAATAAACGGGTGTTTGCTATGGCTGTCTCTTGTAAAACGGATTTGTTATGGGCTCCCTGATAAAGCGATATTGGTATGTACTGCTCTTAAGGGAAGGGTGTTTGGTATGCGCCGTCCCTGTTAAAGAGGGTTTGGTATAAACTGTTCCTTTTAAAGCGGGTTTGTTATGGGCTCCCCGATAAACGGAATTGGTATCTACTGCCCTTAAAGGAAGGGTGTTTGGTATGGGCCGTCCCTGTTGAAGAGGGTTTGGAATAAACTGTTCCTTGTCAAGAGCATTTTGTTAAGGGATTTCCTGATAAACAGTGTTTGGTATGGGCTGTACTTGTTTAAAAGGATTTAATGTGGGATATCCCTGTTGAAGAGGGTTTGGTTTGGGCTTTCTTGATAAATGGTGTTTGATATGGGTTGTCCCTGATGAAGAAATTTAGATAAGGACTGTCCCGAATTAAGGGTGTTTGGTTTGGCTGTCCCCAGTCAGGAGGGTTTCGTATGGGCTGTCAATAAGTCGTATGCACACTGAAATCGTTGTTTTGCGTTTATAATCACACTTGATATAATATTATTATATAAGTATAAAAATATTAACATCATAGATATATTACAACGAAACAAACGACGAATCTGAAGTACAGTTTTTATATTTTTATAGTTTCAACACGCATGTATATTTCTAAAATTATATTTTTGTCAATGATTTAAAATATTTGATATTATGGAACATTTTACAAACTTACCAAACATATTCCTTATGAACTAATATGTTTTTAAGGATTTTAACATATTTGCACTCAAAATGAAACAATAACAAGAAATTTTAAAAACTTTTTATGTAATAATGTTTTTTGCAAGTTTCTTTCATAATATTGTTTTGTTGTTACATATATGAAAAGATGTTTAACATATGTACATTGCTATACAATAATGATTTACTGCAAAGGCGTCATTCGGTTTATCGAAGACTTAGTACATTGCTCTACATTTATATTGATTTGCATAACAGAATTGTCAGTTGATTTTAGTAGGATGAGACGGTCCGGTCCGTTGATGTGATTTATTCAATAAATAAACTTTGAAGATTAATGAAACTAATATATGTCTATATATATATATATAACTCGTCTCAAATTTAGCCCAACAATGTTAGATCTTCAAATTTGCGATAGCACATTTTTGTTCTTCCCTCAGCGGGATTCGAAACCTTGCTTTTGTGACATCCCTAGACCACTCGACTACCTAGGCTACATAAAAATATAGTTTTATCTAGGGTTGTAACACAGTACATGATGTATAGTGGCAAGAAGATGGTGTACCTTTTAGGTCAGCTATTTTGTCTGTCGTAAAGGAAGATAATGTTAATTACCATGCCGACGAAAAACGGGAATACATCGACCACCAAAACCTATATATTTATGTAGCCTAGGTGGTCAAGTGGTCTCGGGTACTTGACACGGTGCAGGAGGTGTTACCACGATGTCACAGAAGCAAGGGTTAAACTCCCGCTGAGGGGAAGAACACAAATTTGAAGATCTAACATCGCTGGGCTAAATTTGAGACGAGTTATATGTATATTATGGTGTTCTGTCATAAAGTTGTCCCAAGTTTAGACGTATACATATATATATATATAATAGATATATAAGTACGTCTGAACCAGTGACAACTCTACAACAGATTTATTCATCGGATCACCAGCAGTGATGGTGATACATGGCTGTTTACATTCTGTATATACAACTCGTCTAAACATCAGCTCAACAAAGTTAGATCTGTAAACTTGCTTTCGAAGGAAGAACTAAAAATATGCAAAAGCAAATTTACAGATCTAACATTGTTGGGCTGATGTTTAGACGAGTTGTATATATAATATATATATACAAGTCTAAATTGAAAACAACGTTCAAACCTATGATTGCGTTGGATAAAAACCGCAAATTTAATACGTGTGCATGCAAAACAAATTTCTTGGTAGAGGGGTCTAAATACAACACAAACTACATTTTCAAAAAGACCTAAAAAGTGATAAAGTACATTTTAACAAAATGCATTTGACTAGCAGGTCGAACAACGGATGTTCTTAAACCTTGCTGAATGCCATTGGTGATTGCGAAATATACGGATCACCAGATGTAACAAAATGGATCTTCACTATTAATCTAATACCAAACAGAAAACAATAAACTTGCACAAAAGATGGTTTACCGCAAACAAAAGGTGCAAAAATTAGTACACCATATCCGGATTTCGAAAATTAATGTCTCTTCAGTGATGTTTGGAATGGAAACGGTATTTGGAAGGCCATATAATATACCTCAATTTAGGATAGACTCTTGAATAAACATATAAGTACGTCTAAACAAGTGACAACTCTACGACAGATGCATCCATTGGATCACAAGTGAAGTGTGATACACGGCTGAAAACACATATTATATTCATAATTACTTAAATATCAACACAACAATGTTAAATCTGCAAATTTGCGGAAGCAAATTTTTGTTCTTCCCTCGCCGGGATTCAAACTCGTGCTATTGGGTTATCGAGACATATATATATGATGAGTTTATTTAGGACATATAGTTTTAATTTTGAAATTACAAACTTATACTTTGAGACGTGTGAATTTTGAAGAGTCGAAATAGGATGAACGGATCATATAAACCCGAAGACAAATATAATACAAGCCCAAACGGAAAAAATATAAACAAGTCTAAATTGAAAACAACGTTCAAGCCTATGATTGCGTTAAATAAAAACTGCAATTTTAATACGTGTGCATGCAAAACAAATTTCTTGGTAGAGGAGTTTAGATACAGCACGACAACATTTTCCAAAAGACCTAAAAAGTGAAAAAAAATATATATATTATGAAGAAATAATGAGTAGGTGATCGTTCCTGTACACTTACACATAATTCGTGTATTGTGATTAGACTTTATTCTTTAATACCTACTAGAAGGTAACATCTCCCGAAACGTAATCTGATTACTATCAGTTATAGTTAGAGTATTGGACTAGGCGTCTGTACAATGCTAGGCGGTGTTGCCGTAGGAGTGAGAAGTGAAACTTACGGGTTCAAGCTACAGTCGTGGAGGAAGTAAAAAATCGAATCTTTTCTAACATTGTTATATTGATTTTCTAGGCACTTTATGTATATATATATAGAGAGAGAGAGAGCCTAGGTGGTCGAGTGGTCTAGCGCTTAGGGCATAGTGCAAGGCGATTTGGTGCCTCGATATCTCAGTAGCATGGGTTCGAATCCCGGCCAGGGAAGAACAAAAAATTTGCTTCCGCAAATTTACAGATCTTACATTGTTGGGCTGTTGTTTAGACGAATTATATATATATATATATATATATATATATATATAATTATCGACTATCATACCCAGATATATTAGTCAGTTCAGCTCACAACTAACATTTTCTCCATTAATTGATTTGTTGTACTTGTTCTCGTAAAAGTTAACAATGTCTTAAAGTACAAGATTAGGGTCAATTTTCAACTTCACACTAGTAATAGGATTAACTTATGTTCTACGGTTTTCATGTATATTAGGCAATTTCAAAATGGAACAGAAAATGTTACAAGGAATCCCATAATGATTCAAAATTGATATCTTCATCGGACTACACAAACCTAATGCAATATAGTTTTACAATTGAAATTTACAATGCATAGACATTTTAAGTCAATATACTTTCTATTGTACCGATCACTACGAGACCGTTATTGGTCAATACAATGAGAATAACTTAAAGTGCATGCACTGAGTTATATGCGTATACATGTTTGTCATTGAATGATTGAAGAACTCAATTGAATTATTGCATATAAGATATCTGGACTCTTCCTATGCACTGGTTTATATATAGTTATTTCATATATACATATTTCATATATACTAATTCATATCTCTATACACTATAATATAATCACAAAGCTTAACAGATATATGTCGATTCACAATAACTATTTATACCATACTCTTCTCTATCATGTCTACATTATCATATTTTTTATTCTATTTACATCGGCTGCCTTCAACACTTTCTAACACCCATCAAAGTATCATTCCTCTCTTAACCATAACATTATGGGACAGAATATAAATAAACAACCACATAAAGTATACGATATAAAATGATCTGTTGAAAGTCACACCTGCATCATACACTCAATCTAACGGTCATTAGATTGTCTGCTTCAGTTCATAATAAAAATTTAACATGCAATTATTCAGCAAATATGACATTATCAATTCACTATCGGCAATTAAAAACGGATAACAGATGAGATAAAATGAAAAAAAACAGTTCTAAGACAAATGTTTTATGTATATATTTTAGAGTTAGATTGAGAGTGTATAAATGTAATTACAATTTTAGTTTTTCATATATTTTATATTTTAAATGTGTTTTATTGCATGTTTTAACTATAGAAGAAGAGTGCTAAGTCTGGTTTTCATGCAACTTGTACTCTACATAAGGGAATTTTCTTCAATTGAGGGCATTGCAAGAGAGTCAACTATATATACAATAAAGCATGATGTCAATAGTTTAGAAATTGATTTAAATATTAGATGTACGCCACAGTTAAGATGGAAAAATCATAAAAATGTTGATGGGTGGCTGTTCAGTCCCTAAAGTTTGTGTTGAATTGATTTATTATTGATATTGTCATAATAATAAAATAACTGTTTTATTACAAAATACTCAGGATTTTTAACCAGGAATATATTACCGGAGCTGTATTTGGAATAACCTTTTTGTAATTTTGGGTGCTCAATGCTCTTCAACTTCGTACTTAATTTGGCATTTTGTACTGTTTTGATTCGAACGTCACTAATAAGACTTTTGTAAACGAATCTCTCGTCTGGCGTATACAATTTTAATCCTGATATATAAAAGGTAATACTAGGCCACTGAAAGCTGAATTTTTAGTTCAGTCTAGGTGGCCGAATGGTCTAGACCGCTGGACACAGTGCAGGCGGTGTTGTCTCGATATCTCAATAGCATGAGTTCGAATCCCAGCGAGGGAAGAACAAAAATTTGCTTCCGCAAATTTGCAGATTTAACATTATTGTGCTGATATTTAGAGTAATTATGAATATAATATGTGTATTCAGCCGTGTATCACCTTCACTGGTGATCCAATGGATATAATATATATATATATATATATATATTGTTGTTTTTATCAAACGCAATCAGTATAGACTTGTTTATATTTTTTCGTTAGGGCTTGTATCATATTTTTCTTCGGGTTTATATGATCTGTTCATCCTATTTCGACTCTTTGAAATTCAAGAGTCTATCCTAAATTGAGGTAAATTATATGGCCTCCCAAATACCGTTTCGATCCTTAACATCACCGAAGAGACATTAATTGTCGAAATCCGGATATGGTGTACAAATTTTTGCACCTCATGTTTGTGGTATACCATCTTTTCCGTAAGTTTGTTGATTTCTGTTTTGAATTACATTCATATTAAGATCCATTTTGTAACATCTGGTGATCAATTTATTTGGCAATCGCCAATGGCAGTCAGCAGAGTTTAAGAACATCCGTTGTTCGACCTGTTAGTCAAATGCGTTTTGTTAAAATATACTTTTTCACTTTTTGGTCTTTTGGAAAATGTTGTTTGTGCTGTATTTAGACCCCTCTACCAAGAATTTTTTGTACATGCACACGTATAAAAATTGTGGTTTTTATCCAACGCAATCATAGTTTTGAATGTTGTTTTCAATTTAGACTTGTTTGTATATATATAAACAAGTCTCAATTGAAAACAACGTTCAAACCTATGATTTGTTTTCAATTTAGACTTCTTTATATATATATAAACAAGTCTAAATTGAAAACAACGTTCAAACCTATGATTGCGTTGGATAAAAACCACAATTCTTATACGTGTGCTTGCAAAACAAATTTCTTAGAAGAGGGGTCTAAATACAGCACAAACAACATTTTCCAAAAGACCAAATGAGTAAAAAAGTATATTTTAACAAAACACATTTGACAAGCAGGTCGAACAACTGATGTTCTTAAACCCTGCTGACTGCCATTGGCGATTGCCAAATAAACGCATCACCAGATGTAACAAAATAGATCTTATTATTAATTTATTACCAAACAGAAAACAATAAAATTGCAGAAAAGATGGTTTACCGCAAACAAAAAGTGCAAAAATTAGTACACCATATCCGGATTTCGACAATTAATGTCTCTTCAGTGATATTAGGATTCGAAACGGTATTTGGAAGGCTATATAATTTACCTCAATTTAGGATAGACTCTTTAATATACATATAAGTACGTCTAAACAAGTGACAACTCTACGACAGATGCATCCATTGGATTACAAGTGAAGTTTGGTACACGGCTGAAAACACATATTATATTCATAATTACTTAAATATCAACACAACACTGTTAAATCTGCAAATTTGCGGAAGCAAATTTTTGTTCTTCCCTCGCCGGGATTCAAACTCGTGCTATTGGGATATCGAGACATATATATATATGATGAGTTTATTTAAGACATATAGTTTTAATTTTGAAATTACAAATTTTATACTTTGAGACGTGTGAATCGTATCAACACACATCATTCACTAGCCAGAGTCTACTTCGTCAGCTAAATCAACAATTATTTACAACAGGTGTCTTCGATCACCATATGGATTTGATTTTTATTGTAGCAATAATAGTTTTTAAGGCTTTCTCTGTTGTTCAGAGTTTACATGTAAACAGTTCGTTGACCAGTCCTTAGATTTGAACGTGGATGATGTAATATGTGAATCTAATTGTCGTGTAATCTATAAAAGTGCGACATATTTTGTCAAGGAGTACCTGTTAACCTGTAATCAACAAATAATATTTGGCCATATCAACAATTATATGCTTACGTAAAGTTCAGAATATCTACGGTAAAACAATATCATAACCGATCAGTTATTTCATGATAAAAGCTTCAATACTGTCACACAAGGTCGAATTCAATACTGGTAATACAGTTGATATTCTTTAAAAGGATAAATACTACATATTAAAATTAACAGGTTATTTGTAATTAGTTTGTCGCGTTAATTATTAGATGCTTTACTACGTATTTCAAAATCATTTATATATGTTTTTTACACTTTCACTATCTCGGAATAGTTTGGAGACACTAAATTCGTTACAAGTGAATCACTTGTACAGGCAGTCTTTTTCTTTGGTGAACGTATGATTTGTTTTTTAGTTTGAAATCTCTTTTTGGAGACATGTTTAGTCTGCAAACGTTGTTTTTTTTTCACTCGCGGTTTGTTGTCTCAGATGGCCAAGTGAATACCCTATAAGCATGGGCTGTGCCAGTGCTCAACATGCCGATAAATGAATAAAAGTGAAGCGTAGGTATACTTGAGTCATCTATTGTCGAGCTACATGTCACGCATAGAGAGGTATTTCGAAGTTACGCAATATTTGAGATTGTTTCATTTTATACTCAAAAGTTCTGTTTCTGTTAGATGTATACTCAAGTGGCTCGTTACTGTTTTCTGAACTGCTATTCATAGTAAAAGGTTAACGTTATTTAAAGTTACAGTACTACATGTACACTCTGTCGTCATGTGCAAGTGTCGCGATATATGCTTGAATTATGAGTAAGGGCATTAAGGGCCAGTTTTGACCGAAGAAAATAAAGTTTCTGAGCACTTTAAAAATTTATGCAGTTTTCATAATGATGCCACTGCTGGTGGACGTTTTGTCCTCGGGGGTATCACCAGCCCAGTGATCAGCACTTCGGTGTTGACATGAATATCAATTATATGGTCAATTTTATAAATTTACCGTTTGCAAAAGTATGAATTATTCGGAATACTAAGGATTTTCTTATCCCAGGCATAGATTACTTTAGCCGTATTTGGCACAACTTTTTGGAATTTGGGGTTTTCAATGCTCTACAACTTTGTACTTATTTTGGCTTCCCGACTATTTTGATCAGAGCGTCAGTGATGAGTCTTATGAAGACGAAACGCGCGTCTGGCGTATCAAATTATAAGCCTGGTGGTACCTTTGATAGCCGAGAAACAACAAAATGATTAAAGAGAAGCTTTATAATAACTATTGACATAACCTCACAAATATGAAGTTGTTTCTTCAGTGCGCACATACTTTTCCAATCTAATATATATTTAAAGGTTGGTATAAAACAAGGCAAATACGCACACAAATTTCGTCATGGTTTGTTGCCATGGTAACTCGTTAAATCTGAAATTTGTTTTTATTTTCTGAACACCGTGTACCTGAGTGTAGGTCGGACAAATCGAAGATTATGTAAGGAAACTTTTTAATTTGCTCTAGTTGTTAGATATGTGTTTCAATAATTTGTGTTTTATTACAAAGAAACTTTCGCATGTTGCAAGTAAGGCAATTTTTTTTTATCAATTTGTATTGTGTTTATTATATTTTTAAAGATACTACAGATTCTGGATATTTGCAATAAAAATTATTCATTTCATATTACTTTGATAGTAAACTAATCATAAATATCAGGATTGAATTTTGAATTCAAAGCTTTTTTCGCGATGAATTTCTTTATATTAATACCTCTTCAGTCTTCCGTATTTAATACAGATGTGTAATGTTTTAGCATCGACTCTGATTTCAGCTGAGGAAAGCTCATCGCTCGTCAATTCTTTGTTTATTCAAACACGGCACATAAATGTAAATAAAGTGTCATAAAACGGCTGTCATTCGGTATATCGAGGAAAATGATCATTTAAGAATATATAACGGTGGTCAAGCATTGAATTTGATCTTGAGAGATCTGGTATCGGATCGTGAAAGGTATTAACTACTATACTGCTAAATTGTGAAAATATTTGTTGTGTTATCAACAGGCGGATAATCCGAAAAAAGAAACATGCCCGTCATAAAGATTTAATGTTCTTAATAATACTATGCACTAAGGTAAAGAAAAATGCATTACTTCGGCGACAAATAACCTTATGGGAATCATTAAAGCAAATCACGTTTTCGATCTACAATGTCACATTCCAATAAAACAATTAAATATTTTGTTGATTTTTAATCAAAATTGATCGTGAAAGATCAGGCATCGCCTTATTTTTATCGTGAAAGCAATGCGTGATCAGACAACACTATATAGGTTTTGCTTACATTTAATCAAAAAATTAATACAGCTCGGCGTGTCTTATACTACATGTATAAAGACAGGAGTTTTTTTTTTAAATCGTATCATTTATTGTTTCCACCACCGCTATTTAGATATTGCGTTGCATCGAAACGTTTTATGATGTGGATACTAAAAAAATGCAAAAAACAAATCGTTAAAGTACATACAATCTAATGTCTTTCCTCTTGCAATAAACTCAAATGATTTGACTTTTCTACCCTTTAAACAAGTATTCCCCATTCCAAACTAAAATATTAATTGAAATAATTGGTCCTACTTTGTTTCATAAAAAAGAAAGGACAACGTAGATTCAAGTATCTTGTCTTAGAAAGTGATGAACCGCACTTAGTGAAAATATCACTCTGATTAAAACAAAAAATCTTTTTAAATTTATATTATCAAGATGCTTGATTTCTTGATTGACCACATGTTTGTAACGTTTGGAGGACGTGTTTAAAAAAAATGTATTTCCCATTGGAACTAGCTGTGTTCATCTTCCTCCCTACTTGTTCCTTTATTCATATAAGTCTAACTTTATGGACTTGCTGCTAACAAGGAAGCTTTTAAACCAAGAATTTCAAGTGGTGAAGTTGAAATCGTCCCTTCATAAATTTTACGGACACCATCACGAGTTGGTTGACCGTTACGTCATATCCGTTTCACAGGTGACAACGGATATGTTCCAATTGCCGTAATTACAATCCCGTCCCCATTTCCCGAATGTGACCTACCGAATTAGACTTATCACCGGGTTTGTACTAACATGAACAAAACAACGGGTGCAACATGTTAAGCAGGATCTGCTTACCCTTAAAAGCATGTCCCTTTTGTATCCCTCGCCTCTCTTTTTATACACGAGCTTTTTAAGAAGAATGAAAAAGGATGCTATCATTATCCTTTCACTTCAAATTCCGCTATATAGACGATGTCTTCTCACTAAATAATTCAAAGTTTGGTGACTATATTGAACGGTGGACCTGAGATCACCCCTAGTTTTCGGTGGGGTTCGTGTTGCTAAGTCTTTAGCTTTTTATTTTGTTTATTGTTTGTATTTTGGTCATCTTTAGTTTTTGTCATGACGTTGTCAGTTCGTTTTCAACTTATGAGTTATGTCCTTTTGGTATCTTTCGACTCTGTTGTTCTCTCAATGGTCAAAGCTACGAACTGATAATGATAACTAATCAAAAGACCATTTTTAAATTACAATAATTATTTTGAAATATATTCAATTTAAAAGTAAATATAATACTTCTTGTATGAAATTAATCATACATTTTGACGGTCATTTCGAAAATTACAGCCAGCGGATAGGTTTTGACACCACGAATCAATTCAAAATGTTATATAAATTCAAATTCGATAAGATGCTTCTCAATCTTTGTGATTTTGTTGTTGATAAAATCTGTATTACCGCAGTTCGTACACCGATAATCAACTTACAATAGCTTAATATGCTTAATCTAATTTTCATCAGATCCAAAAAGAAAAAGTGTTTCTTCAAATTTGTGATTTGGTTTTTTTTTCAAAACTATCTCTAATCGAAAATTTGACTCTGAGAAACAATCTGGAATTAATCATAATTTGTTAATTTTTGAAGAAAAATACGTTTTGTCTTAATGCTTTCAAGAGACCATGTGTAATTCGGTTATTTTGTATGAATTCTGATTTATTTTGTACATCGTCGACATCGCAAAGTCTGAAATATACTTTCAGTGGTGTGGTTACACACATTTTATAAAATCTCACGTATTGTTGAAATCGTCGACATTGCAAAGTTTACAATGTAATTTCAACTTGCGAATAGTCTTTTGACCAGTTAATTTACCGTTTGAGTCCTTTTCCCGACTGTGACATTTTGACTGAGTCAAGATTTGCATGACAGGTGATGCACTCATAGCAGGAGACGTTTATCCTGTTGATGTTTCCGGTCTAACTCCTTTCAGGAGTTCATGCGATTTCCTCAGATTTTTTCTTTGCATCACGTTGCAAAATTACCTATAAGTTTCATTCGATATTCACGCCATCTTAAAATTATTACGTAACAAATATCGGTTTTCATTGGATGCCTGTTGATGAGGGAAAGATTATATGGGCTAGATTGAGATTTATAATTGGGAACACGTTCCCGAAAGGAGAAGATATTAAATACGGACATAGTCACAGTAATGGTATTCAAGATTCGATCTGATACCCGATCAATGAATAATTTTGCCTGTACTTGTTTACCTTGCTATATAATGTTGAATCAATTTCTGTTGATAAATTAGAAGAGGGACAAGTTTCAAAATGCACATCTGACTATTTATGCATATACACCAACACTTAAAGTACATATAACCGCCAGTAATTTCAAGAAGGTTGTCAGAATATGTGTATACAATTTTATAAAAACCCGTAAAATATCGTTTCATCTCGGCCTCTATTAAGTGTACTACTACTAATATTTCAGTGCTTTTAACGAGTTCTTTACTATTACAAAGAACTTATCATTTTGTGGAATTAACCATTTTCTAAGTGCAAAATATTTTTTGCTTTTGATGGTTCCTTTGATTCGGTTGACAGTTTTGACTTTTCAACTCTTTATACTACACTTCCACACAATCTTATCAAACAAAAGTTTTCCTATTCAATTTTAATTTAAAAATGGCCGTTTGATAAATCCGATTGCAAATTTATTTGCTGTTACTCATATATAAAGCTTTTTCCTCAAATGAAAACGGTAAATATGCTAGATATACTTACTAGAGGTGTGATAAGATGATTAAAGTCATATATTTTCTCCTTGACAACATTTATGTACGTTTCGACAATAACGTTTATCGACAGATTGTATGTATCCCTATGGACACCAATTGTGCCCCTCTAATAGACAGTTCCTGTATTGTAATGAATCACAGTTTATGGTGAAACTCAATAAAGACCTGTCTAAATTCCATTTAATTGATAAATTCAACAACACTTACAATAAGGATTATCTTGATGATATTTTGTCGCCAGACAATCGAGAATTCTCTAAATACACTGCCGACATTTACCCAAAGGAACGTAGCTTAAATAAATCAAATATTAACAGCAATAAGTGTCCTTTCCTAGATTTAGACATTTCAGTTTTACACCAGAAACTCCACACATAAATTTACGACAAATGGGATGATTTTTCTTTCCCTATTGTTAATTTTACTTTTTTTGGATGGTGATGTTCCTTTCGCACCATCATAAATGTCTGTAGTGACGTTTAGGATTTCAATGAGCGTTATCTATGTATTACACTGATAAATTATTAAGGAACGTTACCACAAATTACTTAAAATTCTTCCACAGATGCAACGATTTGGTTTGCAAGTTTGCAACCGACTGTACCTGTAAACAACTTATTTTAGACGGGAAAGCACATTCTTAATTTTACGGTGATGTTGTTAACCGAACCCGGAAATTTATAAACGATCCGGGTAAACTTATCCATCCTTAAAAAATACTTATTCTAAAAGATTTCCAATTCAACACTGTAATTAGATCTTTGAATATTTTTTTTATGGTATAAATATTGATTCTGTTATCAGTAAATTAAAACCATACCAAATGGTATTGTTATACACATATGCACTTTCACGGTACTACAATCTGTCGATTCCCATATTTCGGCGTCGCACAAGGTCATGTTTTTCTCTGACTGTTAATGAAGTCTTTAAACTAAATCCATTGTATGTTGGATGTGTACTGATTGGTATATTAGTCTTAGATACATGATTTCTTTTATAAGTTGTTAACACTAATTAGTTTGTTTAACAATCAATATTTTCACCATTTAGACAATTGTTCATTAGTTAAGGTCTATGTTTATTTTATAATTAGGGAAGTAATTCACAGTAATTAAATATTTCGTTTAAAATTAAAAAAAACAACAACAAAAAATATATTTATAAAAGTAAAGTCAACATTAAGTTAAAATAATTAAAAATTGTAAAAGTCAAATTAAATGGACTTTTTACATGTATACTTATATTTAATTCATGGAACAGTTACTGCATATGCTAGAATCTTTTGTGACTTCTAGTTGTTTTTCAAAATGTTTAATTTTTCTATTCACCAATAAAATTTTCAAATGTAATGTGTAATTCAAGGCATTACTTTGCAAAAGTAATTGTAATATAATGCATTACTTTGATAAATGCATGTAATTGTAATTGTAATATAATGCATGGTTTGGTCAAAGTAATTGTAATATAATGCATTACATTGCAATGTAATTCGCCCCATGCCTGCTTTGAGCTAGCTGTCAGTTACTGCGAGTACTCTCAGATCTGTACTTTGTGTCTTTTTTGTTGTTAGGGATGTTTAAATACTCTGTCACGTCTGGTTTGTGTTTTTGTTAGATGTTTTTCTGCTTTGTATAGATCTGATGAGATAAGCCATTTTCAACTGATTTTTATAGTTTGTTCTTATATTGTGCTGTAACACCACTGTCCCAGGTTATGGGAGGGTTGAGCGCTCACAAAAATGTTTAACCCCGCTACATTATTTAGTGCCTGTCCCAAGTCAGAAGCCTGTAGTTCAGTAGGTGTCGTTGGTTTATGTCTGTCATACTTGTTTTGCGTAAATTGTTTTGTTATTAATTAAGCCGTTAGTTTTCTTAATTGAATTGTTTCATATTTTTGATGTCGGGGTCTTTTTTATCCGACTATACGGTATGGGTTTTTCTCATCGTTGAAACAAATAAATATAAAAGAGAATGATATATAAAGTAAACAGCTACGTCAAGACCACATGATACACCCGAATCGTTCATTAGAATAATTGTGAGAAAATCTGAACTATCTATACATCTAATAATAACTTAATTGCATTGATGTATAAGAAAACATGCATGAGGATATCCACATACAAATAAATATTGCGTCAAAATTAACTGTTAAAACTCCCTTTACTTTATGGAACGAAAAACTTTAACATTTTCAAATACAAAGTGTTTCTAGATTCACCAATACCAACAACAGTGTAAAGTGTGTAGTTAATCCAAACATTCTGGATCTAGAGTATGCCATGTAGAATATTACCATAAGTCTCATAACTGTGGAATGACATCAAAATCAAACGGTATCTCTGGAATGACGACATATAAGAATTTTAAAATCAAAAGGATGTTTTCGTCTATCAATTCTAATGTTTCGTTTTAGTTTTGTGGGCATTGGTTAAATCCAATTTAGGTATTCATGGACATACTACAGTATACCATAATACACCCATCTAAGACGAGCTTATACGGCCACACTTATGAATATATGCACAAAGGGGATAATTAACATCTTTCTCGTACTTAAACAACCATATAATCCACATCTTACTTAAAATTATGATATAGCGAAGCACTCCGACGCTTTTTAGAAAGCTAAAACTTGTTTGTATTACCTTGATCGGTATTCTTAGTCAGTTTATGAATTTTTAACATCAGTAAACTAATATTGCTTTAATTTACATCTTCGACATCTCGGTGTCTGAATGTACTCTTGATATCGTATTTACATCGTGTTTTCGTTGTTTAAACGCTCATGTATTGTTAAAACCTTCGAATTTTCAAAGAAAGTCTACAATGTACTTTCAGAGGAACTGACTACCACGAGGGAGCAATATAATCGTGCATCAATTGAAATACTTAAAGTTATTAGTCGGTAGCATATTTTTTCCCATTTGCAGACTAGTTTTACAAAATGATGTATAATTGCTGTAGCTTACAAATAAGATGTATGGTTTTGACACTTTATTCAATTTAAACATTGTGAATGATGATCCTCTTAAATATGTTCGATTTTTATAATTCTGTCTCAATTAAACTTGTCACAGACTTTCAGCATGAATAAATTATATTCTCCATGTAAAACGTTTGTCTTGTACATTTGTACTTAAATAAATTGTTATAAGTTTGTAAGCACTCTCATGTGTTAAAGTTGTTGAACTCGTCATCTGTGTAGGAGTTAGATTTGTCTAGTACATGGTTAGTAAAGTACATGTTATCATCCACAATTCTAAATACGCCTTATGAGTAAACATTTCCTATAAGACATACATGTTTCTCATAAAGTCAATCTTATGGACAAAGGGCAATCTTTCGTCATTCAGGACACTCGACACAATTAAGTCAAGTAAGATGTCTTAGGGTTTCTGGAAAATTGTACATGCAAACAGAAATTGTACCATGGAAAAATTAAAGACATAGAGCTTGTCGTACAGGTTTATTATTAAGCTGTTACTGCCAAAAATGGGAAGCGGGAGTAGGTAAGACGCAGACTTGTAAATGGTGTCATGGTCTCTTTTTTTTTTATAAACGAGATACTTGCAATCCGTTCTCTTTTCCTCGAATGGTACCTACTGAATTGTACTTATCACCGTGTTTGTATTTACATGTGCAACATGACGGATGTCACATGTGGAGCAGGAATGGTTTACCCTTCCGAAGCACATGAAATCACCCCCGGTTTTTGGTGGGATTCATTTTGCTCAGCCTTTAGTTTTCTAAGTTGTGTTTTGTGTACTGTTGTGTTTCTTTTCGTCGTTTTTGTTTTTTTGTCCATGGCATTATCAGTTTACCTTTTACTTATGAGTTTGAATATCCCCTTTGTATCTTTCGTCTCTGTTTTGCTTAGTTACATAACATTACCTAAATCAAATCAAATATAAAGAGTATATGGAATTGACTACCACGAGGGAGCTCCCCCCCACCCCATCCTCCCACTGTAAACACGATAAATGTTTGTTAATAAGACATGGCATTCAATGCACACATGATATTAGCAGGACATTGTTTACATCACGGTGTCGACGATATGAATGATGTAATAGTACTGGTAATAGACTCGGTATAATACATAAACACGATTTTAAAACGACTTTGCAACATCGCGATATCGACAATATGAATGATGTTAACGCAAGAGTGCATACTCGATATAAAATATAATCACGATGTTGACACTATATTGTTATGACATTGTCAGCATCGCGATTTCGACGTTGATATGGTATAGACTTGGTATACAATATAAACACAATTTAAAAAATTACGATATTGACAACATCGCGATGTCGACAATTTCCACGGTGAAAATACGAAGGTATAGACTATGTATGCGATAAAAAAAAACACCTCCATTTTGACACAATATTGTTTATATCAAGGTATAAACGATGTAAACACAAGGGTGTAGACTAGTTATACAATATAATAACGATATAGTCAACATTGCTCTGTCGACGGTGTGAAGGATGTTAACACTAGGGTGTAACTAAGTATTCAATATAAACAAAGTGTTAACACGATATCGTTGAAGATGTTATTATGTTTACACTATGCCGAAGACTGGGTTTACAAAATAAACACACGATGTTGACACGATATTATCAACCTTGTGAGTGATTAAAACATTTTACAAGACACGGTGTTGGCGTTATCGTAAAATCATTGCCAACAGACATACTGCCCGACGAGAACAAAGATTTTAGCATGCATTGGTTAAAATATTGCCAAGAATTAAATTAACACCTAAAAAAAATTTCTTTTTTCTAACAAAGAAATAACGAAAATTCCAAACTCCAAGGTAAATTTAAAAAGGGAAAGTCCGTAAAACTTAATAAAACCAAACGCTTGACTGTATCAACCAGGTGTAAAAATGAAAACAACTATCATATTCCTGACTTGGTACAGGGATTTTTCTAATAAAATGGTAGGTGTTACAGCTAGCCACTTACACTTACACTTCCAACTTGAATGAAGATCGACTGCAGTTCCGTTATATTGACAAAAAAAATATGAGCAGTTTACACAGACATAATTGGTTAACGTGACAATAATTTAAATCCAGCATTTATATTTGTAAAAGCATACAATATAGATGTATAACATAAATACATTGAATAAAATAAAACAACAAACAAAACAATGCATACAAATATGACCAAGACGCCAACAAAAAGATTTTGTAATTGATAGTAAATATAAATATAAATATAAATATAAAAATAAAATAGCATAGTAAACAATTTCTGACATACACCAACTATCCAGATAAAATACAAAAGTAACAATTAAATACGAGGGTACACAACCGTCAAAGATATATAAAAGGAAAACACATAAGTAAACAAAATTATACAGAACTTCAGTACCTAGAATTTATAATTCAAAATTATCCTGTATTACAGTTTATTCGACTCTGAATATGTATATATTAGATCTTGGTATTTTCAGATGAACTTGATGAGAAAAAGGACAAAACGTTCTTCTACAAAACCCTAGGTCATTAACTTTCTGCTAAGACACCGATGACGTTTTACTAAGTTTGCGTAGTAGCTGGGACATGATGCGCAATTTATTTCTGGTAGTCTTTTCCTCAATTCCTCTGCTCATATCGTAAACTTGGATATGTATGATTTAGCATACCCCGAAAAGCCCTTTGTGATGCGTCTTTTCGTGGTAAAAAATCTCTTTTTTTACACAATATGTTCTTTGAAAATTTACTACTTTGCATAACTCAATAATGATTACACATTTATTTCATTTGGCCCCCTGCACTTGAAATCATCACAAATTGTTAAGCACTGTCACTTGTTAAACATTGAAACATATCCAATATCACTACACAGAGATTTTTTGTTTACGTATTTTTTTGGTTCATCAGTTTGAGGCGCATTAGGGATATTCACCCAGCTGCAAGCTCTAGGATATTGTATGCATTGAGAAATGTATACTAAATACGCGGGTGAAGTGGAAAATTGCTGTAAAGCTGAGTCAAATTTATAGTTTCAAAATTGAAATCGTATTGTTTTTCGTAGACTCTGGTACTGAATTGACCGCTGTTGTCAAATTCGAGGTATATGTCTAAAAATGAGCCGGAGGAAGCTGTATCTGTGGTTCATTTAATCAATTTTCTGGAGGATATATATAGGAACAAATCAGAAATGTTTGGATTGTTATTGTTATAACATCATCAATTTACCTGTATGTGAAATTAAATGAAATTAAATGATCTAGCTTCTTTGATCTTTTTGTTTTCACAAGTGTTTGATGGAACTCCGACTCATATAAAAAGGGAAAAAAGGCCGACAAGGAGAGGCGCACAGATGGTACCCATAGGAATACTGACAAACTGCTGGAAAATTCTACATACAAATTCAACAAATATGTTGTCGATGAGAATCTCCAGCATATTGATCACTTGTTCTTTTGTGTAGTATATTTTATTCTCATGTCTCTTTGGTGTCTATCGCCTCTTCTTAATTTTTTATCTTATATGCAATACAATAACTTTGTATCGTATGGTTTTTTTTAGGTAGAAGAACATTGTGGATTATTTCCTTTACACAGATACTGATGGTTTACAGAAACACGTGTCATAAACACTGAAAGTGAAAGAAAAGTATTGCATTTGTCTACCGAAACTCTTGTCGTAACCACTAAAAGTGACAGATAATGATTGGGTTAAAGAAACTCGTGTAGTAAACACTATAAGTGACAGAATATTATTGCATTTGTTTACCGAAACATGTGTCGTAACCACTGAAAGTGACTGATAGTGATTGGTTTAATTTAACAAGTGTCATAACCACTTATAATGATAGATAATAATTGGTTTAAAGTCAAGAAAATTAAAGTATTTCAAGCGTATCAGGAGGAGTACATGACTGTTATTCATAAAGTGGTAGTTAAGAAATTTACTTAGTTGGAATATATGTATCAATTTTAACCGCCACGTTGGTCTCGTGTTGACGTATTCGCTTTGAGGGCAGGATTTTGCAGGCTCGATCTTAATACCGGCCAAACCAAAGATTGAAAATTAGTTTTTGCTGATTTCCCCCTTAACAACACATGTTTTTATTGAGTGAAGGCAAAGTATGACCAGCTCAAAGTCAGAATGATGTGTCCGGGTATTGCGGTCCTAATGATCTTGTGAACTAATACACTAAACATTTTTGATACGTGTCAGTCTTGTATAAAGCAGGGTTTATATTTATATCACATTAAAATGTTCTTGTCCTGAATATGCATTTAGTTTGTGACTGAACATTAAGCATTCAAACTTCATTATCATGCATCAATATTGTCCATTGATTCCAAATAGCAAAGTTCTCAATCTAATTAAAATATAGAACTCGGATTTCGTTGTACTGCATACGAGATCTAACGATGACCCTAATCTCTTTCACTTTTGTGACCTTTTCAGGGGCGGATCCAGGATTTTGTAAAGGGGGGGCGTAGTATTAAAGTTTTTTTATACCTTTTTTTGGCTAAAAAACATAAAATAAGTGTTAAATGCATTTTAAAGTTAAAGTGTAGGGGTTGGACATTTTTGGTGCCGTATTCTCTCCATTAATTGTCTATTATAAAATGATTGGATGGATCCAAAGCTATGTACTAATTAATATATTTGATGTGGGATTTGTCAGTAAAAAATGGACATGGAAAATTCTCGTTTAAAATGGACATGGAAAATTCTCGTTTGTTGTATGGTTAGTTAGCATAATCTCACAGATTTCTTGTTGTAAACAAGATATACGGCTATTCAATGAAATTTACAATACGACCGACACGAAGAAAGACAAACAAGCAATGTTTATCCAAATGTTTGGTTGAAATGTTTCAACCAACAAAGGAAGTGAGGGGTTCCAAATCAACCAAAGGCTACGAATGAGTCGGAAATGACAATGAAGTTGTGAATGACGGTCGACACATGGAGACATACAGGCCACACCCACCAGGCAGGTTGCTGTCGGGCCTTGAAAAAAGTATTCAGTATATCAGTTCGGCGAAACAGACATTCCGGTCAGATATGGGATTCACATGCAACCCCCCAAAAAATAATTACGCCCGTTTTTTATTCATCATGTTCATTTAATGCTAAATAATTTTGCTGAAAATACTTTTTTCTAATAGCAAAAAAGTGGACAAGATTATTGTTTTCAATCCAGATACGGCCAGAATTTTTGTTTAAGGCAAAAATCAGGGTCAGAATTTTTTCTCTAAAATAGCTCAGACTGCCCCCTCAAATCAAATAGTCCGTACCTTAGACTTTAAATTTATATCTAGAGCTTACTGACTGGGGATCACTATTCAGCAATGTTATTAATGGGCTGGGGCGTGCTCAATATTTTGTCGCTTTGAAGGCGTCATGCTTGTCATCCTCAGCCTAAGCAATGTGTTACTGTAATTTGAATTTCAAAATGACTGAGTGACGTTTTTTTTCGACGTACTGGTCAACTCCACCGTAGCGAATCACATGACTTTGACATAATCAATAATATATTACAGTAAATACGAGCGAAAAATATCTTTATAAGTAAAGAATTATCGCATAAAAATTAAATACACGGGAAATGGCAAAGTTCGCGAAGTCTAGTCTGATTAATCATTCTACAAAAAAAAAAAAAAAAAAGAGCAAGCAAAGGGGGGGCGTACGCCCTCTACGCCCCCCTCTGGATCCGCCACTGCTTTTTTTACGTAATATTTGACCCCAGAAAGAATTTATATCGACCAATCAGAATGCTCCTTATGAACGCATCCTAGGAATATTTTGAAGATGGCGACACAGAAATGGAAAAACAACTTAGAAAATGTATTAACTGAAATTTTGCCTTTGTACAAAGTGAAAGAATTGAAATTTGAGGAGGGACAAATTTTGGAGATCAAAGATTGCATGGTCTGGCTTCCAACATGCTTCAAACGGGCTATGGAAAGAGTTTACATCCAGATATCTGCTACCTGTTCGCTGTTGCAAGGAAAATGAAGGAACACGGTACAGACACTAGGACCGATGGTAAAATCGTAGTCTGCGGTCCAAGTTTCCAAACTTAAGTCTGTACCGATAATCAAGTCCGCAGTCAAAGGTAAATTCTCGAAAATAGAGTATTAAAGGTTGACATTTTTCTATCATTGGGCAACTTCTCAAGTGTTTATAAAAAAATGATTGTGGAGGATTTCACAGTGTACTTTAAAAAACATGACAATATCCCAGAAAATACATTTCAAGTCTTCCAATGCATTCTCCTACCAAAAAATTATAATTTACAATGTCAATGAAGATATGGGATCAGATAAATCTAAATTCATTAGTAAATATAGTATATAGATCATAATGATATTCTACTGTGTACTTGCAAAGATATACATGTATACCTACGCCGGCACATGCAGAAGAATTTTTTAATATCAGCATACTTTTTTACTTCTGTCACACACTGATGTATACATGTAGATATCATGCATGTCATGTGGTGCTCCAGATAACTGTTAGGAGAAATTTTCTGGCAAGAAAGAAATTAATTGTTCACTATTCTTGGACTCAGCCACAGTGGGTCAGAATGGCAATTAGTGTTTCAGTGTTCATTAAATATTAGTTAAATGCTTTGTGAGAAAAATAACTTTATCCTGTTCATGTACATGTATGTTAACCAGATATCTGAAATTACAGAAAGTACATTGTTATGCCCCCGCAGTATACGTAGCTGAGGGGGCATTAAGTTTTACCCTTGTCCATCTGACCATGCGTCCGTGACGTCCGTACATCCCAAAGTTGGTTTCCTTTCTCTAACTTTAGTTTGCATCAACCAAATGTTATGAAACTGATACACAATGCTTATTACTACAAAACACAGACGAAGTTTGAATTTTAATGGCGTCACTTTAACCTTTCCAGAGTTATGCCCCTTTACAAATGGTAAAATTGCTGAATTTTTCGTTTCCATTCTCTAACTTTAGTTTGCCTACACCACATGAAACTTATACACAATACGTATTACCACAAAACTCAGACCAAGCACAAATTTGGGTAGCATCACTTTTACCGTTCTTCGGTTACGTCTGTTTATAACTTTATATGATCTGCAAGAGTGGGCATCATTTGTGTCCTATGGACACATTCCCCATTAATTGTAGTCTTTCATGCATAAATATTTAGCTTTAACTACACGAGTAACTTTGCAGGGCGGATTTAGAGGGGGAGCCCAGGGGGCCCAGGCCCCCTTTTTTGGGAAAAATTTGGTTGATTATATAGGGAATCACTGAAGCATGGCTGTACAGGCCCCCCTTATGAAAATTTCTGGGTCCGCCACTGCTTTGTTTTCATTCGTAACATTACTAGTATAAATAATTTTGAAGACTTGTTTAAGTAATTATGCTCTTGACTGATAGAATACTCTCTCTTTACTTTCAACATGTCCAATACATATACTTGATCAATATATAGAAGAACAAGACAGATGAGGCTACCTCTATCATAGAACATGCATGTATGTTAAATTGTTCAGAAAACAACAAACCATCAAACAAAATCAATAGGTATCTTACACATGTCTTATAAAATTAATGTCTGCAAATGATGATGCTAAACAAAAAGTAAAAATGTGAAATGAAATGAAATACAAGTTTAAAGATTTGTGTACTGGCTCTGATAATAAATACGTACAAATTTGATTAGGGAATCCACACCTCAAGAACTAATCCCATAAAGGATTACTCAAGGGCCAGTGTTTTTATTTCCCCAAAAAATGTTCATAGATAAGAAGATGTGGGTCCTAGAAATGGATTCACAATGTCAATTTATAAATTTACTTTAGATAACCTATCTCTATAAGAAACATTTATTTAAGGACAATAAAACATTCTGTCATTAACCAGAGGAACATATCAATTAAAATGTGTTTGAATAAACACTGGTATTAAGTAATAGGGTATGTACATGTAGGTAGGGAAACCCTAAACAAACATGCATGTACATTTTTTCTTCACCTTTTTGTCTGGAAAAGCTAGTAATAATTATTAAAGAAAAAAAATAAATGAGATCCTTTGAAATGGATGTTAAATAATCTTAAATAAGCTTTATAATAGAGTCAGCATTGTTTTGAATATTCCATAAATATATTTAAATTGATATTTCAGGAGCAGACATTCTTCCCTGGTCTATATAGCTTCATGGAAAGGAATCAGACATAGAAAGTTTGGGGAAATGAAATTGAGAGTCACTGTGAATAATTCACACACATGCCAGACATAAAGAAATGGACAGACACAGGCTCAGCTATAGAATCTGTATCAACTGGAAGCAACAGCATTTTCATCAGAAGACATGAAATATGCATTTGGAAATGTTCAGCCACCAAACAAATAGATATGCCAGGATGTAAATTGTTTGCTTATATAAATGTGAATGATGTCTGTACAAAAGCAAAGATATAAAAGCCTTTTTCATTTATACATGTAACAGTCATATACAATCAACAGACATTCTTTAAATCTTTGGTAGCCACGGAACCTAGTCGTAGACATTCCATATTTTCAACTCGTTATGAAGACATATTTGACCAATCTGGTTTCCAATAGAAGTTTAAAAATAAGTTCAACATGTACATGACATGATGATCACCAGATATGAAGGTGATATAGGATTTAATATTCAAAGTAATGTTGAGAAGTATAAAGTGAAGTTGAACCTCCCACCATAATAGCATTCTGCACATTTTGGATCACATATGGATCAAGCTGTTGTACTTGTGAACTAAAAGATTGTTGCTTGTCAGGTACATTGTACATGTTGACAGTGCTATAAGTTCATTAAATAAAATGCAGTTCAGAACAGTTAGTAATAGATAGATTTCTTCTGTCTTTGTTTGAACAGATAAACCAGATAATTAAAAAATATTTTTTCTGACAACTATGTCTGTTCTGGAACTGAAGACTACATGCACTTATTGTATCTTCCTTGTTCATTTTCCTCCAGATAAATGTACCTTTTTTTACTGACTTTCACAATGAGGCTTATAAGGAAGCTTAATTCTTCCAAGGTCTCCAGTTTTGTCCTGCCTGTGACAAAAATTTCAGAATAGAAGAGATGCAACACATGAAATGCTAATCGGACAACAACATTTACTATTTATATAAAGTTTTATATTTCAGAGGGTAGAAATCATGGATTTTTCATACTTAAAATCATAATGTATAAAGAATCCTTATGTTTAGAAGTTTCTGTCAAGTCATATGTTCATTGTCCTTATCCTCATTTTCATTGTTCAGCGACTCCTTAAAACACTACATGTGTAGTGATTTTATCAAGTGAATTTGTGGCATATTATAAGTAATATGATAACAAAATTTGGTATACATGTGATCCAAGGTTTACATGTGTTGTCAGACAGGGTTCAACTTGTCTCTCAATTTTTTTCAACTTATAAGTCTACAGATATCTAAATAAAACATTAAGGTATATATATTAGGTAAAAAAAAAATAAAATCAAACAAAAGCAGGTGTTCATGTGACCCAAACCTCATTTCGCCCATCAGTGATTAAGGTTAATTTTTTGTGCAAATTGTGGTTAACTCCATTTCTCAGATTCTACAAAAATTTATATAAAGCAGTAGGTCAAAATTTACATATGAACAAGAAGAGATACTATACATGAAACGTTTATATATATGTCAATGATGATAATGATGGATAGCTGCTTACAGTCCAGTGGCAAATTAATATGCATATTCAGGACGAGAATATGTTAATGTGATATGAATATTAACCCTGCTTTGTAGTAGACTGACAGCAACTGAAATAGCAAAAAATAATTAAATGACACCTAGAATGAAACCTACATGTATATATAAGGCTTCAATAGAAGGAAAGGCAATTGTCTATGCAATATGTCAAGCTCTAGTCTTTAATGTGTCTATAAAAGTAGTGAATAAATTTTGCAGAAATATCTTGTTCATTGTGTCTGTGATAATCATTCATGTACATGTACATCACTACATGTACCACGTCTATTTTATATAGATCTGTCATATGCATTTAATACACAATTCTAAAAATAAAAAAATAAAAACTATATGCCATGCAACATGCATGTACTACAAGTCTACAACAGGGTTTATGCTTGGTACAGGCACATGAAATGTGATTGAAATAGTTTTTGTGTCACCTGATCATGAGACCATTGTTTCAAATGTGACACTTAGGGTTTACAATCAGCATAATCATGCAGCAGCATAAACTATTTGAATAAAGTTTGATATTTCAGAAGATAGATGACCTGGATGTTTGATACCTTGAATTGTACACAGATACATTTTTGTGTACCTTATGTGTGGTCACTAAGTTTGTCCATCAAATGTCCATTGTCCTTGACCTAATTTTTATGGTTCAGTGACTGCTTGAATAAAAATCATGCTTTTTTTCTCATGTGAAATGTTCACTTACAAATGTATTATGGTCAAGACTGTATCTCAGATTCTATAAGCAATAGGTCAACTATATTTGGTGTATGGAATAATTGTTAGATGTACATGTGCATGTTGGACTAGCAGTTTTCATCCAACCTTGACCTCTTTTTCATGGTTCAATCTTTAGTTGTTGTGGTTTAGTCTATTTCTCAGAGACTAGCAATTAGGCGTACATTTGGTGTATGGAATGATTTTAAGGTGAACATGTCCGACACAGGCATTTTTTTTCTGACCTTGACCTTTTTCATGATTCATTATAAGACATTTATTATTTATGATTTTGGTCTATTTTGCAGACATTTGAAGCAATAGGGCCACTATATTCTGCATATGGAATGATTATAAGGTGTTCATGTCTTGTCCGGCAAGTTTCATTTGACCTATCCCTCATTTTCATGCCAGGTTCATTTGTCAGTGCTAATTTTTTGTTTTTTTTAATCAGTTTATCAGATTAGGTATATGAAATGAATGGTACCGGTATATATTGAATACGTTTGTTTGGCAGAATCATATGACTGTGACCTCATTTTCATGGTTCATTTGTCAATGGTAAGTGTTGATTTGGTCTTTTTTCCAACATTGTGTCCAAGTACTCAAAAATATAGAACCACTATGTTTGGTGTATGCAATGAATGTAAGGTGAACATGTTTGTCTGGCATGCACTAGAAACTGCTCAGAGTCTGAAAAGACCATATTTTGTACTCAACCAAAAAGGTCAAGCACAGATTTTACTTGACAAGACTCAACAGTACTTAAATGTAGTTGACCTTTGTCTAGACTTACTTAAGTCAGATTGAGTACTTGATAATCTTGGTAAATATAAAAATAAGAGGATGTGGTACAATGTATGATTGCCAACATGACCAATGAGGCAACTCTCCACAAGAGACCAAATGACAGAAATGAACAACTATAGGTCACCATATGGCCTTCAACAATGAGCAAAGCCCATACCGCATAGCAATAAAAGGCCCCGAAATGACAAATGTAAAACAATTCAAACTAGAAAACTAATGGCCTAATTTATGTCTGAATATATATAAGTCTCCACAAATGCTTGACCAGTCTTGACCAATGCTCGAATCAGTTTTGAACTTTTCATTTAATCTCAACTGGTCTTGACCCAGCCTGAATCAGCCCATCTATGTCAATTATATATTGATCTTATAAAATGACAGGTTATTGATAATTTGGTTTATTGCTTTCAAATTTAAAAATTTTATTTAAAGGTAAAAAAAGCTAGAATTTTCATTTTGGACTAAATTCAGATAGTCACCTTTAAAAATGTCTATAACTTTTTCAAATTAACTTGGATCTTAATAAAACTCCACAGCTATCTCAATCATATATTGATCTTACAAAATACAAGGTTACATGGAAGTCTGGTTTATTGCTGTAGGTGTAAGGATTTATTTGAAAGGTAAAAAAGCAAGAATTTTCAGTTCGAGCTAAATTCACAGCTACAGATAGATGGGCTGATTCAGACCAAGTCAAGACTGGTCCAGACCATATTCAGACTAGACCAAGATTATCAAGTACTCATATAGACTGATTAAGTAAAGTCTAGACTAAAATCAAGTACAGTTAACTGTCCTGATTATGTTTAGTTGTGACAAGTAACATCTGTGCTCTACCTTACTGGTTGTGCACAAAATATGGTCCTTTTGAATTCAGACTCAGCAGTTTATAGTGATGGTTCATCTGACCTTGACCTCATAACCATGGATAATGTTAAGTTTATATGATGCTTGTAGTGAAACCTTCATATAACAGACTTTCAACATACATTCAATCATATGTAAAGCAGGCGAGCATTTCAGCTTATACACTCTTGTTAAAGTATAGATCTTAAAAAAGAGGGACGAAAGATACCAGAGGGACAGTCAAACTCATAGATCGAAAACAAACTGACAACGCCATGGCCAAAAATAAAAAGACAAACAGTCGAATAATAGTACAGATGACAAAACATAGAAAACCAAAGACTAAGCAACACGAACCCCACCAAAAACTGGGGGTGATCTCAGGTGCTCTGGAAGGGTAAGCAGATCCTGCTCCACATGTGGCACCCGTCGTGTTGCTTATGTTATTACAAATCCGGTAAATAGTAACCTTGCCACTTTTTTAATCTAGATTTTAAGATTAATAAAAGGTACATATAAGAAAAAATAATAAAATTTAGTTTTATTTATGAATTTTTGAATGGATGTATTCTAATGAAGGAAGGTGTCTAGCAAACAAGCAGTAAAAATATCAATTATTATGTCAATGATAGGCTAGGATTGGTTTTTGGTATATATGTATCCGCTACAGCATGGGAATTGTATAGGAAATACACGTGTATTCAAATATATAGCCAACTACCTAAGATTTTTTTCTTACTAGATACAAAATAAAAGAGCCCCCCCCCCTGACAGTTCACAAAAATAGGACAGTAAGGCACCTCTCTAGTAGACTCTACCAACTGAGCTAAAAAAAACTTCACCAGAGTAGCTACTAGAGGACAGTTTTTTTCTTGTATGCAAGCCGAGGTTGGGGGAGGGGGGTGCTTGTGGCGCTTCACATATATATGTATGGTTTATCAATGCTTAGACTTTTTACATGTCCCATTCAAGCTATGCATAGTTTGCACCCCCTTATCAAAATCCTTGATCCACATCTGGCAGAGGGAAGCACCGCTATAGTGTACAGTTTAACAGTGTTTCCTGTACTCTATAATTTCCACGATTACGATCCGACCTCAAGTCATAAAGCATATGAGGCACATCTGAAAACCAAGACAAACATCACATATTTCAAATATTCATGTCTATAGTTACAAAATGAAAGAGATTTTAAAACTATTTCCAAACGATTAACAATCGAAGCGATAAATTTTAAGTCCCATTGTTTATATTTTTGGATTCCCTCGGGACCTTTCAATGAACCTCATTCAAGTATATATGTTCCGCGTTCGCTGTTTAGATTCGATAACTAGAATTCTGATTGGTTAAAAAAGTCACATGCAAAATCCGTCAGAAGTGAAACCTTATACGGGTAGTTGTTAGATCTCGTATGCAGTATAACGAAATCCGAGTTCTATATTTTAATTAGATTGCAAAGTTCTATGAAAATTGCAATACAAACCACATAAAAAAGTAATGCCATGCTTGAACAGTCAGGTGCTACTTCTCTTTTTTGGATTTCATATTCAAATTTTAACGGATGGATATATGGGGGGTGGGGGGTAGAGAAATATAAATAACAATATTATACAATATTTCACATTTTAAGTTTTTCGAATTTGTCAAACTCCATGAGAAAACATTTGGTTATAATTTTCTGTCGAGATATAAAGTGTTTGGAAGGGTGCAACATACAAATCTATCATTTTTTGAAATAAATACTTTGACTTAACCTTTAAACATCATGTTTGCTTGTTTATTTAAACGTGATATATATTAGCAAAACATTGAAGATAAATCGCTGTACCGGAAAATTCGGCATACATTAAATGTAAAAATGACAAAAATGCGAATTATCATATATAAATCACACTTTTCATTAAATCAAAAGATATTGTATTTGAATGTAGATCACTGGTTTTACCACAAAAGACTATTATATTCAGTTTAAACTTGAAAAAAAACTCCATTCCCTTTCATGAAATTACCGTTATATTACCAATGATTAAGGTAATTTTCCTTTTTATTTAGTGATATCGCTATATTTTGTAAAAAAAAAGTTGTTGAGTATTCTATTATCGTAACGTTGTTCAATGCGTGACGGCAGCTAAAAAGCATTTAAAAAATACATGTAATATAAATTTACGATAATGACAACACGAACTGAAGTAGAAAATACATGTTTGATAAAATACATCACTATAAATCCAAAAAGCAAAGATATATAACAATTACAATGTTAATCATCCCAAAAAATGTCATGCTTGAAAAGACAGCTATTCTCATGGCCTTGGATATCATATTCAAATTCTGTCGTTTGTGAAGGAGGGATATATATATATATATATATATATATCAATTTTGATTTTAGAAATATTATTCAGGATTGGGTCAAACTAGACAAAATTTCCATATAATAGTATCATTTCCCTCCTAAAATGGGAGGATATGGAGCTTTGTGTAAAATTAATTTTAAGCTTTGGTATGTGAAAAAATTCCTGGAGTACTAACTTCAATTTATTTTTCAATTATCAGTGTATGCAGCTAGACTAGAGAAATTTAAGAAAAAATACCAGAAGAATTGATTGATATGCAGCAAAGATTAACACTTTTGAATTGAGTTATTCAACAAATTAAAAAAACACTCATCTCAATGTAAACATTGATACAAGTACACCGATAAGACCGCAAAAAACATGAACAAAAATCGAGACGACCAATTCTTGAAATTGTAAAATATTTAATATCTTTTAACGGAATTCCTCGGAAAATGCCTGTACCAAGTAAGAAATATGACAGTTGTTTTTCCCTCGTTCCGTTGGTTGATTACGTTTGACTTTGTCAGTTTTAATGGGCTTCCCATTTTTGAATTTACCTTCGACTTTTGTATTTAGTTATACTTTTTTTAACAAATACAGTATTCGAATTTGTAAAAATATTGTTTTTCATTTTTTTTTTCAACTTGTACAGTCACAACAAGAAAATATTTTTTTATTGATAGAATGTTCACGTAGCAAGAGCAGACCGGTTTATTTGAAAACTCAGACGTCGAAAACAGATATGTTTTTGGAAATAGTAACATGCTTAGGACTATTGAAAGAGCTTTATTTGATTCTGTATGTACATTTTTTTTCACATTTTTTTATTACATCAACATGCAATACAATTAACATTTTTCTAATTTCATGTTCATAAGCTTCTAATACAATTATATCGATAAATAATAAAATGAAACTTCATGTATTTACATGTTTTTATTTAATAACACATTTACAATGACTAGAGGAGAACAAACTGTCCTCAAAATTAACCAAAAGTTTACCAAAAATACATTTGTAACATTAAATGGTATCTAATTTTCTGCACTGGGTGCATATGTCGCAATTAATTATGTCTATTCTTTATTCTTAATGCAAAAATATATTAAAACCAAAACCACACACAAACGTTGACGAAATGATATAACCGAAATAGTCATAAAAGTAGCCGAAACCCGATGCATGAGGGAGATATTTTTCTTAATTTCAAATAAATTTCTAGTTTTATAACACCAAATTTAAATATATGACACAATATAAGTTTTTTTCATGCCAGTACCGAAGTATTGAGCTCATGGCCTTGTGTACTTATACATCTAGTCTACCAGCAAAGGTATCGATCCAATGATATTAATGCAATCAAACGGGACAAATATTAAAACACCAAAAACGCATTCGATAAGACTTTTTTTTTTTGTACTTAACCTATGAAAAGACATTTGGAATATTTCAGTTTAAATTTGCTTACTACTTAGCTGAAAATACCCTCGTGAACTAACAGTCTATCAGCAGAGGTATTGAGCCAGTGCTATGAAGTCAAGATAACACTTTACAAATGGCATGCGTTTGACTAGCTTTTCTGAATTTACCTTCATGTGGAACACTCATACATCAACATTGGCAAGCCAATGATGCATAAATACATGAAAACTTTATGTGACCAAAAAAAACCCTAATAGAATAGCCAAATTAATTTAACATCAACTTTGTGTAAAGGAGTTGAAACCTTAGATTCTGAAAAAAATTCTTAATAAATCAACGGAGTTTTTGACAAAAGTTATTATGTTATAAATCATGTCAGTACGACATACGGAGTACTGGGCTGACGGGAACTAGCAGTCTATTAGAAAATGTATGGATAAATGGGTGTCTAACGTCCAGTGGCAAATACAATGCATAGTCAGAACGAGAACATGATAATGTGATACGAGTATAAACCCTGCTTTGTACTAGACCGACACGCTGAGTCGGCTTTTTAACGTGCTAGTTTTACAAGGTAAAAGGCCGCTAGATGACAAGTTACCCTAACCGGACATATTATAAAGAATCCGAGCTGACTAGTCTCCAATGCCAAATGCTCAGCGGAGAAGTAACAAGCATTTGATTTGACCCGGCTAGGGTTCGAACCCACGACCTCCGTACTAGAGGCGAGCACGCTATCACGAGACCACCGAGGCGGTTATTTACCAGCAGAGGGATCGACATTGTGCTAGTAATAAAAACCACACTGTGTTTTAAAGGTTAAAACAAGGTCTTTTCCGAAATGCATGTTTCTCCCATTGTTTCAATACTTAACTGAAATAAAACATTTAGTTCTATAAATTCTGTATCGGAGGAAAATCTGGTATCGAAAATATCTAAATCACCACCTTTTTGTTACCTTTTATATAGAAAAAAAAATATAAATATGCGTGCATTTGTATTCTGTAGATAAAAATGTACAATTATTTCGGAGATGTCATCAGAATGAAATAGAAAACATGAATATAGCCATCAAGGTTAAAATGCAAAACAAGCTAAACATAAAACGCACTCAACAATAGAAGATAAAAAATAATTTTGACATATACAGTAGTTGAAATTACTGTAAACAGGGAAAAAAAACAGAATTTATGACGGCAGATCGACAATTAATTGAAAAAGAAATATTAAGGTTAGGACGTTTAATACAATGTGAATGACCACACTAATTGAATAAGTGATGTTCAAAGTCAAACAGACTATTTCTTAAAAAGTGAAGACCAAGGCCTTCTAGACAGAACTACTTTTTTGACAGAATGGTCACAGATTTAAAATTGCACAGGAAGCCCCAAAAAAATATCATTACGGCACACGCGCTAAGAACTTGAAGCATAATTGTATATTACAAGTTCAAATCTTTTCTGTTTATATTTTGATATATTTTGTTTATCTATTTTTATTTTCTTTCTACATATCTCATATTCACAATAAAATACTTCAGAATAATTTCTTATAAGTTTAAATATCCCTTTGGTTGATTATTTCATTCTTATTCAACTTTATTAAAACAACAAACAACAACCAACAACAATGCAAAAAAAAAAAATCAAAAGTCGGAAGAGACCAATGGGACATTCAAAACATTAAAGTCGAAATAAAAACTGACAATGCCATGAAAAAAGGCCGAAGAGACGAGCACGTCTACAAAACACTACACAGAAAACTAAAGACTCATGAACAGTGACAGCATCACGGGGATAAACATAGATGATCTTGAAGGGTAAGCAGATTCTCTTCCATATGTGCACTGGCCCACATGTGAAAACTTGATGACAAATGAACATTTAATGGAAAACCAACAGTGAGTGTAAGACAATTTCTAGCTGTGCATATCCATAACAGACAAATGAGTATATATAGCTGAAAAAATCACTGATGGTGAACATAGCTTTCAGGCAAACTAATTTTGAATTGCTTCTTATGTTCGGTATTCATTGCATCTATCGAGTAACGGTAAAACAAATTTCTAACGTTGCATAAGATATCAGACGACTAAAAATGGACTGCAATACAGTTTAATCTATTTTATCGTAGATTCTGCAAACAAAATAAGCAGGAATTTAATATGAATGTTGAATGAAACCTGAGTGGGAACACAGGTTTAAATATGACTTAAATAACATTGAGACGCTTAAAATCATATTCTTTAGTATGATTCACAATTAAGCGGTACACAAATAATGGAATGCACTGTAGGGGTTCTCTTTGGTCTTTGTTATTGTGGCTATTGTTAACTTACCTTACATCGTCGTTAAATATTCAAACCGCTTACCTTAAATAACTGTTATAGTTTAAAAGTGTAGTCAGATTTGTTTCACCGTCTTCCCCGTCCCATTTTGTGTTTGCAATTTGACTCAAATACTTTTCATTTAAAAAAACCCTGCTGCATAATTGTCCAAAAGGTTTTCCTGATTATTATTTCAATGCCCTTGGAGTTTCATAATAATGATTTCTAAACACTAAGTAGACACACCTGACAAGATAATACATTGATAAAGTTCAGACAATGAACTCATTATGTTATTACTCTTCGACAAAGTATTAACAAAAATTAAACTTTAAATACAAATTGCGAAGAAAAAAAATATAACAATATGACACGTGCTTTTTCGATTACGCAATCATCACGAGTGTAAGTATTCCCCTTTTTTAATGGGTACCAAATAAGACGCATCAAAATGCGAAATAATTCCATATCAAATTACACGAGTACAACAATTGTCAGTCAAATCAAATTGGATTAATTTTGCAAGTACATGTATGGTACGAAATATTAGTATTATTGACAACCACTCCATAATCTGAGGGAGTCCAGCATTGTAATCCTAATCCATTCGAAGTTTACACCCTGTTTATATTTATTGTTTTATAATCGAAAGATGTTTGGTCTATTCCTGAGGAACTGGTTAATATATAAATATTGACACAGATGGACGACTTTACACTAAAATCTATGACAAACGGGACGATTTCAACTTCCCAATTATCAATTTCCCATTTATCAGCAGTTACATACCTTCTGCCCCATCGTATGGTGTTTACATATCTCAGTTGATACGTTATGCTCGTGCATTTTCACACTATAAGGACCTCATATACAGGAGTGTGCTTCTTACGCAGACACTGCTCAAACAGAGTTATGAGGAGGAAAGTTTAAAAATGACACTCCGTAAATTTTATGGACACCATCACGAATTGATTGATCTATACGATGCGTCTATGTCTAAACCAACTAACGACATTTTTACCACGTCTTAGATTGTGGTTTACCATCTACGTCGTCTGGTCTTCTAAGTACCGAACGTGACCTATTCCCGATTATGACTGTTTTCCCGAGTGTGAATTCGCATTGCTATTAAACGTGTCTCGGTATTTATACATCCAACATTCATGTTTTTAGTTATGATGTTTCGTTTGTAATTCTGCTTGGATATTGTGTTATGCCTTATCGTTTGTGGTATGAGTTCTATTTTTATTTTCTACATGTATGTTAAAGTTAAGCCAATTAATTAGCTAGTTCATTTATATGATTTTTAGTTTAAAGCTACTATATGCACAGGATTTATTTGTTTTTACAGTTTTGATTTAGAAGAAAAAATCGACATGGTTAGAAAATACAAAAAATTACACCATTACTAACACAATTCTATATTCATATTCTTGTAATGTTTAGAAAATACATAAAATAACACCATTACAAATTCAATCCCAATTTTATATTCTATTTTTAGAAATTTACTTGTGTCGTCACTTTTTGTGGCGTCGCATATCCAGAAATCAACGCCACTTTGCTTATTTGAATATTATACTAAAGAAATCTGATACGGGCCACGGAAATTACATTAAAATGATAGGGAATTTTGAAAACAAATGTCTGTTTTAACTTTAATTTGGGTGACAGACATGTTGCGGGGACAGAAAAAAAATATACACAACAATATACACCATTTGAACGGAACATAATGACTGTCGTTGCAAAAATCAAGGTTCCTGAGCTATTTTAAAAATCGAAGCGAGAGGCTTTTAACATTGCAGTATAAAATACAGGCTTAAATGGCTGAAACATCAAATTCGCAAACTTTGTGTTGAAAATTGGCTAACAAGGTCATTACAAAAACAGGTTGCGGGGATGAAACTTGAAACTTGAATGTCCAAAGAATAAGCAAGTCCAAACCTTGTATGTGTAGTCGTTGAACTCTAGGTTCCCACGTAAAGTTAAAATGCCCCTATTTCAAGAAGAATAAACTCACGAAAACACGAAAAAATCATTAAATTCGCGTTCAATGTTTTGATTTAGACCGCCTGACAACTTTACGGAAATATCAGAGTGATTATAAACAAGGACTCTGTGACGGGCAATTTATAATATCCGTGTTTTAAAGATTTTAATGACATCAAGCCAGTCCAGTTCAAAATATTATCACGTGGTACAATTCTCAATTACATATTATGAATATTAATTAGCAAAAGTACTACTAATATCTGGCTATGGATACATTCGTAAGACGCACAGTTCATAATTCTATTGTGGTCTAAATGGGAGGTGTCCGTTGTTATTCTGTGGTTTACATGTTGTAATGTACTATTATATTTATTTATGTATGTCTCTGTCCTGAGTGTTCTTGCGTTTAGTTGTAATGTATTGCTATCACGTAATGTTGTCATTTTAGCGGTATTTTCAACATTGCCATATAAGCGAGAGGTTTGGCTAGCCATAAAACCAGGTTCAACCCACCATTTTTTCTTAAAATGTCCTGTACAAAGTTAGGAATATGACAGTTGTTATCAAATAGTCCGTTTCTATGTATGTTGGCTTTTGTTTTTGTAGCAGTTCAGTATTTATGTTGTTCCGTTGTTGTTTTTTCTTTCTTATAGTTGATGTTTTTCCCTCGTTTTTAGTCAGTGAGCCGGATTTGTTTCAGTTAAATCGATTTATGGCTATTGAACAGTGGTATACTACTGTTGTCTTTACTTAATTAATTAGAATTATTACAATTTTTCATTAGAATCATTTCAATATCAAACTGTTGTCATCCACTTATCTTAAATCATCATTTTACAAAAGCTGGTAGGACGTTTTTTGCTGTCCATGCTGAAATGTGTTCGTTTTTATATTCCATGACTTCTGAATTGAATTGGTCAGTCACAAAATGGACACTATTTAAAGAATAGTGCTACTGAAAGTCCGATGATACCAAAGGGAGAATGCAAACTCATATGTCAAAGAGAGAACGGCAAAAATCATGACATAACACAAAACCCTACATAAATAATCTTAATATCCCTAAGAACCCTATTACAAATGGAGGTTATCTGGTTCTCTGAAAAGGTCGGCATATCCTGCTTCACATGTTGTGTCCGTCATGTTGCCTATAATAAGTATGAATTCGGTGTTTGATTTGGTTATGTCATAATCTAGCAATCGAAGAAGGTAGAATGGCTACGCCATTTTGATTCATTGAGATCCTTATCACCGACTGTCCATTTTAAACAAAATTACCAAGAGGTGTATCCTAAACGCAATCAATGTGATAAAGACTACTGAAATGTATATATATAAACATTATGCTTAACATTTTGATTTGGTGATTGAATCTTTTACAAGTGCATTGCATCTAATTCCCTATTTACATAATCCTGCAGTGTTTGAGAGAACAATATGAATATAATAAGATAAGGGAAAAAATCAACACTATAATTCCCAATCTACAATAAAAAACACAGAAGACATCTATTAAGGAACAAAGGGTCTTTAACAGCATCATCATACTTATGTCGTATATGGCAAACACTAGACAATAAAAGAAATAAAATAGATTCCAAAAAATCAAAACAACACAGTATAAATTTCATGCGTTCGAAGCGCTTTTCTAGATTTACTTTCATCGGGAAAGCACATAGCCGAATATTTAAAAACCAAATGATTGGGAAACACAAACCCCTGCAATATCCGCGAGTAACTCGTGTATTTCGTAAGGATAAGTAGCTCCTGATTAACTAGTGGCACTGTCGTATTGCCCATGGTAAGTAAAAACATGATAAAACGTCGCATTCACTATCGATGAAAAATTACAGATCATTTCGTAGATTTGACAACTGGAACATAAATCTGTTTTCATCTATGACATAGAATTTCGAAAACTTTCAACAGAAACATGATATCGTCCGTAAAACTTTCAAAAAGATGATTTCAACTTCAAGAAACTTTTATCTGATTCCTTGTTAGACGCAACTCTCTATCAGGGAAAACAAGATAAAAGAAAAAAGCCACGGGTTACAAACACTTCAATATGCAGGTGTTGCTGTAATATTGATACATAGAAATAAGTAATGGAAAATAAATTATTGCATGAGTCGTAACGTTCTTTAGAGACCCTTATTGTTAATATGAAGATGTATATCAATATATGGAGAAGACTTAGTTGTATCGGTGATGTCCATTTTGCAAGTTCTACGTTCAACATAGTCAAAAAACTTTGAATCATTCAGTGAGAAATAAAGGCGACAGTAGTGTACCGCTGTTCAATAGTCATAATTCGATTAAACAAAAACAAACTCGGGTAACAAACTAAAACCGAGGGAAACAACGGAACAAAACACTGAACTACAACAAAAACAAACGCCAACATACATAGAAACGGATTGTTGGATAACAACTGCCATATTCCTGATTTGGTACAGGACATTTTAAGAATAGATGGTGGGTTGAACCTGGTTTTATAGCTAGCCAAACCTCCCGAATATATTGCAATGTGACAAATACGGCTGAAATGACAATACTTCATGACAGGAATAAAGTACAAACAAGCGCAAGAACTCTCAGCACAGAGAAATACACGAATAAATAAAATAATAGTACATTGGAACATACTCTATTGCAAAAGTTACATGATGATACTAGTTTCTGTGCTTGAAAATTGATGCTTTTTCGCCTTGAAATGAATTTAAATGACATAATGAAATTTTATTATTCTAGTCAAATGTGATCTTATCAATCAGGTTTATATAACAACAACAACAAAAAAACAGAGCGTTATATTATCTCAAATTGTTTGCGTTGTTCAAAAAAAGGAACATTGTTTGTTAATTCGTCATCTTTGACGTGCATAGTTAAGACTATAAACCATGCAAACTAAAGTTTAAAAAACAATGGGAATTCCTGTTGTAAATATACCTTTGAAAATTGTATTCAGTAGAACTATCGTATTTTGAAATGTATATGTTTTTTTTATTAATTCATTGACTTATTTTAATTTCAATAAATCTATGAATTCAACCCCTCTTTCTACTTTTTTTCTTTTTAATTTTAAAACAAGTTTTAGAAATTTTCGTTTTATAAAATATCAAATCTAGCTATCAATATTTTTCTTTGCATGTTTATTTTTTTTTTTTTTTTTGCTGTCTTTTATTTTACACGGACTTAAAGCAATGTATGCATGTCATACGAATTGTTTTATGAGTTTGGACAAAAGTAAATTGCTTGCTGACATTTAATGTCGTAAAATGGCTTGAAAACTTTATTGATTTGCGCGCTTCTGATGAGTTTGATGGAGACAAAACGCTCATCTGGCGTTCATAATTTCAAGCCTTGTGTATTTTTTGAGTTTTTACAACCACTGAATTGACGCCACTGCTGAAATACGGGTTTTCCCAAAGGGTATCAGTCCAGCAGACAAAATGTTTAAGTTATTCCAAAATATCATTGACATGTAAATTTTATGTACATATTCAAACAAACAAAAAAACGAATTATCAAAAACACAAAGCTTTCATATTCCAGGCTCTATAAGAAAGCCTTCCCTGTATTTGTTACAACTTTTCAAACGTTTTGGTTTTCAATACTCTTCAACTTTGTATATGATTTGGCTTCCCAACTGTTATGCTTAAAGTGCCACTGATTACTTTTATAACAACCGGGCTGAAGCCAATGCTGGTGAATGTTTTGAAAACGAGGGAATCACATGCCCAGTAGTCAGGAATTCATGTTGACCATTTTTCCATTGCTCAGTTCATTTTCTGTATATTAAGTGATATTTAGTACAGGAAAATAATAAATGTGGCGCGGAAAATCATTTTAAAGACTGCTCATTCTTCCTCCTAGCCCGTGACAGTGGTTTGAAAGCACAACATAAGAACAAACTGTAAAAATCAATTGAATGTGGCTTGGCTCATCAAATAGGTATGAAGCACATATACAATTAATATAAAGACAAAAGACATATAAATAGTACTCTTTCTTTAAGTACTAGCAATAACTGAAAACTAGTCCAAAGCTAATTACTACTTAGACTGTAAACAATTAACAATATTGATCTCTTGTGACTAGCAAAAAAGGGGGTTCATGCTTCTGTTGTTAGTCACCAATTGTGACAATTGGTTCACGCTAGAAATTTAATTTTGCCCAAACAACTGAAATGTAGGTCATCAATTTTGCGCCCCTAAATGACATGAAAAAATATAACAGAAATGTGATAGTTAAATAGTTTTACCCCAACTAATAATAAAACCTAAATACCTTTATACGAAAACAATTAAACTAAAGCTATGTATTTTGTGAATTTAAAATGCTTCTCGTTCATTCTCTCTCTTTTTTGTATTGATCATACACTCTGACAAGATGTGGTATACTATTTTGGCATAGTCACACTTAATTATCCTAGTTGAACTGTATCAGTTTTCCTACCGAAGGTCGGTGGTTCTCTCCGGTCACTCTGGCTTCCTCCACCAATAAGAACTGACTGCCACGAAATAGCACAATAGTGTTGAACGTGGCGTTAACACCAATCAATCAATTAATAAATCGTTGAACTGTAGCATTAAAAAGCATATGTCAACAATGTTAGACATTGAAAATGAAGGCTACTGTTATCAAAATTCCTTTACATATATAACAACTCTTGCAATGTTGTAATTGAACCCTTAAGCAATAAAAGGACCATAAAAGTTACCAGCAGCTGTGCATTTTGTAGAATTGATTGGGACATTAAAAATAATGTCGAGGTCAGCCATTCTTTAAATGAATAAATCTTAGAAACGATTATTATTGCAACAATTGGTGCTTGACTTGTATATTGTTAACATGAAACAGACACTTTCTAAATGACAGTGGTGAATTGAACTTGGGTTTGCGGCGCTACGCCTCTAACTTGTTTAAAAGTTATTTACGAACAGAGTAAATATGAGTCTTGGAACCAACTTTATAGTTTTTGATATTCGGATGTGTTCTTAGAGCTGTTCAATATCACAATATACATTTGCACAGCATATCCTGGAGATATCTTATAGATAATATTAACTGAATACATTTTGATTTATTGTGATATTACCCCTTGTATCTTCTCTACTTTCGTTTAAATTTCATAACTTGAAAAAAAATATTTTTGGTATAGAATAACTTATATATAAAGCCCCAAACAAAATTGTTTTTGTGTGTAAATCACATTACATAAACTGTTTGGTAAATGAATAAGGTATCGCCAATTAACTTGGAAACTCAATAAATACACTCACCAAGGAGGATATCCTGGGTAATCATAAGTCTGTTCTATGTTCTTTTGTAATTTCAACCAAATATGAAGAATTTGATCTTCCTTCACTGTATTGGATACCTAAACTACATCAGTGTCCTAACAAACAACGTTATATAAGTGGGTCTTTTAAGTGCTCCACGAAACTTTTTTCTAAATTATTAACATCGATTTTATCATCAACCAAAGCCGGGCTTCAGAGTTATTGTGAAACTACCTATTCTAGAGGTGGCGTGGATCAGATGTGGATACTAAAAAAAATCAAAAGATCTTTCAGCGTAAATACAGTCTAAAACTTTTCATCTTGCAATATTATTACAACAGTGACTTCTTTACACTTTACACAAGTATTCCCCACTCCAAACTAAAAGACAAATTAAAAGAGTTGGTCCTGCTTTGTTTCATAAAAAAGCATGGCCAACGTAGATACAAGTATCTTGTCTTAGGAAGGGATAAATCTTACTTTGTAAAAAATCATTCCGATTCAAACAAAAGTTCTCTGAATAATCAAGATGCTTGATTTCTTGATTGACAACATACATTTTATTTGTTAACTTTGGAGGACGTGTTTTTCAACAAACAATCGGCATTTCCATGTAAACCAACTCTTCTTGCCGACTTGTTCCTTTATTCATATATGGCTATCTTCATACAGAAACTTCTGCGGAAGAAAGAAAGGAAAGTAGCAGTATCCTTTAACTTCACTATCCGCTACATGGATGATGTTCTCTAACTAAATAATTCAAAATTTGGTGACTATGTTGAACGCATCTATCTCATTTAATTTGAGATAAAGGATACAACAGATACAGTTAAGTCTGCCTCATATCTTGAATTACATCTAGAAATTGACAATGAGGGTCGGTTGAAAACAAAACTTTACGACAAAACAGATGATTTCAGCTTCTCGATTGTGAACTTTCCATTTATATGTAGCACATTCCAGCAACAACTGCATACGGAGTATATATCTCCCAGTTAATACGATATCCAGGGCCTGTATTTCCTTGAAAGAGTGGTTGTTGTTAACAAGGAAGCTATTAAACCAAGAGTTCTAAGTGGTGAAGTTGAAATAATCGCCTCTCTTATATTCTAATATGACGTTTTTCAAACGCTTTGAGTATATACCCGTGGTAAAATACAAATATATTGTTATGTCAGTTGTAAGTTTGTAAAATTCCAAATCGGCAGTATAACTAAGTTTTCCTGAAGACAACACGAAATGTGTAAACCAAAGGACCGACATACCTTTAGCCTGAATCCATAAACTGAAACTTTAGGATACTAACGGATTCAGTCGAGGATTGTACAAGATAAGAAGCTTATCGCGAATAGACGAAGACAATCTTTCCGAATAATCATATTGCATCTATCTTCAAAAACCTTAAAACTGTCCTAAATTCATGACATATTTTATTGCCACCGTAAACACAGCTTGAATAATATCTGTTTTCTGTTCCTTCAAAATTTCAACAAAATATTTAGAACTGGGTCCGTCTACAGTACACTAGATATCCTAATGACATGAGTGTTCCTATATATTTCTTCATTCAAAACCTCAAGCAAGATTGAAAGAGTTAGTTCATTTTAAATAAAATGTTCAATGTAGATAAAAATTTATTTCTTTAAGAAGGAATAAATCATACTTTGCCAATGAAAACTCTGATTTAAACAAAACATTTTTACAATTGACATCATGAGGATATTTTCTTTATCGATAACACATTTGGTAGGGTACGTTTCGATGCCGTGTTTTTCAACAAAGAATCAGCATTCCTATGGGAACCAAATGTGGTCTTACTGACCAACAAACGAAAAACAAGTATGATATAAAACATATGAAGTCTTCTTTATACCTTGACTTATTTCAGGAATAACACTTACGGTACTGATTTTAAAGCACCAGATGCGAATTTCGACAATTATTGTCTCTATAGTGATGCGCGAGACCAAACATTTGAAGTCAAAACCAAATACAAATGTTCAAAAGCTGAAAAAAATCCAAAAGACCGAAAGTAAAGCCAAACTCGGGAAGGAATTATAGCTATTCAAAAGAGATACATTCCTTTAAAATGATTTCCAAATTTTTCAACAGCACTTTTTCGATAAAACAGTATCCGTATTTACATGACAGTACCGAAATACTTGCTACTGGACTGGTGATACCCTCGTCAACAGTCCACCAACAGAGATATCGACCCAGTGGTAGTAATAACATAAATGGTGGGAATTATTCTGCAAAAGTTGCTCATTTTGACAATGTATGTCTCTTTGGTTATGCACAAGGCCAACATATGTGAAAAAACACAGCCTAGTACAAATGTTGAAGAGCTGATAAACCAAAAATGGATAAACAATTATGCCAAACCAAGACAAGAAATAAGAGCTATGAAAAAGGCTGTTTTTTACAGCAAATTTAAAGTCAATATCGACGTACTGGCTGCTGGCAAGGGCTGGTGATGCCTTAAGAGGCCTTTTTAATGATATGACGTACCTTTTTATGTTTAAATATTCATTTCATTGACACTATTATCTAGTTATTTCCTTTTGTTTTCGTCTCCGCCTTTTTTGTTCAGCCATTTTGAATCTCGTCGTGACGTCATTGATATCAAGAAAAGATAACTCTAATAGGAAAACAGGTGTTGGCTTGTTTACGTTGTCTTTTATTCTATTTTAAGGACTTTTTGAATGAAAGAACGTTTTACTAACCATTAATACAAACGGAAATAATAATCTTCTCAGCAGTTTAAGTATTTCGTATTAAATAGTGTTTCAAAGCCTGAAAAACACCCGAATCCCGCTTAGTCATAAGTAAACAAACCAACACGTGTCTTATTCTGTAGGCGTTCTTCACCTCGAACATAGGAGATCGAGGATATGAGAGTTATCTGTTCCTGATATCAATGACGTCACAACGAGATACAAAATGGCTGAACAAAATGGGCGGAGACGAAAACAAAAGGAGATAATTTGATAATAGTGTCAAGGAAATGAATATTCAAACATAAACAAAGGTACGTCATATCATAGAAAAATATATAACGAAACGAAACAAAATGTAAACATTGATAAACTATGCACTGGCGATGAATAATAAAATAAAATGGGAAATAAGTGTGACCTGAACCTGGGTCGTAATTCCGAACGTTTTGAAATATGAAAAATCCGTAGGTCTTTGGTCAGCAAATTGTCACAAAATGTCATAAGGACCTAGGAACTACGGTTCCGCAGCAACCTCGATTGTGACATAAGTGAATACGATTTATCACTTAATTTGGACTTGCCATAAAAAAGACTGATAACCGGATATAATCAAATAAGCACATCGGAGTGTTTTTTGTACATTAACCTTCATCTGGGAAAGCTCGAACTTCAACATTGGAAAGACATGGATGCGGTATTTGCTGAAACGTTTTGATCTATATAACCAGGACCTAAATAGAACAGCCGAATTCATCTAAGGTCAACCATGTCTGATGGAGTTAGAACCATAGTTTTTCGAAAACGTTTTTAATTTATGAACGATGAAATAAACAAAAATATCATGCAAGTTCTCGTTTCTCGTTTTTTTTATATAGATTGGACCGTTGGTGTTCCTGTTGAATTGTTTTACACTTGTCATTGTGGGGCCCTGTATAGCTTGCTGTTCGATGTGAGTCAAGGTTCCGTGTTGAAGGCCGTACTTTGGCCTATAATTGTTTACTTTTTACACATTGTGACTTGGATGGAGGGTTGTCTCATTGGCACTCATACCACATCTTCTTATTTCTAAGTACCGCAGCACTGACTACTGAGTCTTTGATTATACCACCTAGAACTAATTTAAAATAAGCAGCGGTATCTGCCTAGTGGTATGTAATAAATAAACACCTTATTAATTTTGTACATCCGAGGCGCGTTTCTGAAATTTGCCTTAATCAGGTACGCTAAAATCTTACCATTTAAATGCTAGGGATGCTTGAATACGTTGCAACGTTGAGAGCTATATAAACATATAGGTTATAAACATGATAGTCAAACGCATCTAGGGTAAACTTTGCCTGAGGGAATTTAAATAATAGTTTCTGAATAATTTTTCAATTTAAGAAGGGTGATATTTAGATAAATTTATGTTTTAAATCATGTCAGTAGCGAAGCACTAAAATATAACTATGTTAATCGCACTTATCATACAGTCCGTGTAACGTAAAAGTTAACAATACGAACGATGCCCGAACCATGTACGGACGATGCCCGAACGATGTACGTACGCTTCCCGAACGGTGTACGAATGCAAACGAAACGCTGACCGAACGTTGTACGGACGGTGAACGAATGATGTACGAACGAAACCATGTACCATAAACCATACCATTAACGATAACATAAGCGCCCTTGTATCGTAAATCGTATGGTTTTGGGTACATCGTTTCATTTAGCGTATACCGTATCGTTTAGCGTACATCGTTTCGTTTAGCGTATATCGTATTGTTAAGCGTACATCGTTTCTTTGCGTGCATAGTTTCGTTTCGCGTATATGTGGTTTTTTTTTAATATAAACATGAATTGTATTCTGTTAAGTCTTTTTATATAGGTGATAATATGCGTAAAATTTATATTGGATGCATGTTTTAGTTTTTAATTAATAATCTAATAAATTATAATTTAATCTGACTCGATGTTGATCCAACATTATTTACATAAAAGTTTGAAAAATAAACACTGAAATAAATTTAAACAAATTAAAAGATACAATTATGATTTTTTTTAGCCGTAGAAATACGGACTTGGTGAATGTGCGAGTAAACTACAGTCTGTTGAGTATTAAACCATTTTTTTTAGATTATAGATTTTTTTTCTTCATTTTCAAATCAGACGAAAAAAAACCCAAATATTCTAGAAATTTCAAATAAAAACAATTACTCATTATGTGCCTCATCAACCTCAAACATAAATCCCTACCAATGTACAAACGATTGTGTATTATTTTACCAATAAATGCACTTGATTTTAAACAATCATCAACGATTGTCCGGCAAAAAACTAGACCATTTCCCTCTATTCTTTAATTTTCTTAAACCATTTTCCTCTGTGCTTTATTTGGCCTGTTATACTCTATTCTAATTTTATAAAAAAAAAATCTTTATTTTCCTGTATCTATACCTCCTTTATTCAGAGCAACCCACCCTAAATATACATATGATACACACGGTCTATAGGTCATCGCTTGTACCGTGATACACATGTTTGCATAACAAATGATACCGTGACCTTGTTCATATTTATAACATTGTAAATGTCCTCCTAATGATAAATCTAATAGTTACCACTGGACATTAAACAGCTAACTATAAATTCATCCGTCATATTCTTAGTTTTGTTATAATGTGAAAATCAAAGAACATGATGAAACAATAATTATTGCAGATTTTCACTACGGAAATAATGGGAAATAATTGTAAACAAAACCACTCAATCACATCCCTACACCACAAATTAAAGTCTAGCCTTTTCGCATTAAAATACATTATTTTCATAAATCTATTTCTAAATAATTTTAAACAATTTTAAATCGAACGGTAATTTTTCTTATTTGCCTTAAAAAAAACAAAAAAAACAAACAATTATTTTCATTTCTCATTTTAAACAGATCGATGGTTTTTCAATGGTCGGTGCCTGTCAGCATTTATAAAATCTAACTACGTGTTTGCCAGAAAGAAAGCTACATAGAACAGGAAAACAACAATGTCTTAGAAATACTCCCAGGCCCTATTTTCTAATTTCTGTTGTAATGTGGTGTAATGCAAAAAGGGTAACTCCTGAATACTGATTTGTACCCCTTAAGCATTTGTGGTTAATAACAAATCTATGGTAGTCTCTTTTTTTTACTCGCAAAGTATTCTTCTAAATCATGTTTTATTTATGAAAATTCCTCATGGCTGACGAATGTTAAACATTGATCCCTAGATTTTCAATTGTTTAGTTGTTAGGTTACTGTCTGATCTCGCAAACCTGACATTTTATGGTCATTATTTTTTGCATCAAATTGCACCAATGTTTTAAGAAGATATAAACGCGACACCGTACGAGAGTCGTTATTTTTCATAAACTATTAGTATTTTTTTCTATAACGAAATACGAAACCACTTCTCGCAATTCGCTTTGGGGTTATTGTGCTTGTCTATTGACAAATTATGCATGGCCTTGTCTCAAAAACAAAAAGTATAATATAATATAGAGTAATATATAAAACTGGACCAGAGTAAAGAGTTGGGAAGTACGAATTCCGAATTTTGATTGAATGTTCTAAATCTTAGTGTATTTCTGATATATGATTGTACAGACTCAAACATTTCTTTGTTTTGGTGAAATGAAAGGTCACCGTCACCAGCCACTAATAAAAGCAAAATGGATATAGTAGATCTTTCTAATTTTGAACACAATATTTCTCTTGCTTCGTTGATAAAAGGGCACTTAAAAAATAGTGAATACTATTCTCAACAGGATGACCACAGCTGCATGCGGGATTGGGTTTAATATTAATAAGGTTTAAATCTGCATTTGAATAATTGCACCATATTTATCAACTGTGTAACAATGACATTAAGATTTCTATCACCACAACTAAAATAGGAAGTGCGTACTGTGAATAAATACTCAGTTTACTATTATTTACAGCAATTTATCACATATAATACCGCGTTAACAGTACGGTAGACAGTCTGAAGGAGACAGCATCAAGGATTTAATAAGGCAAAGCCTTTGTTGTACTCAATCTTACTAAAGTTTTCTTTATTATATTTAATAGATATATATCCGAGATACGATAATGTAGTTTTCTTTTTTATAACACATCTGATCATCTATGATGGGATAATGTTTAATGAGAGAATTTAACCAGACTGAATAACGTAGAAATGACCAATCAAAGGTCACTGTACGGCCTTCAACAATGAGCAAAATCCATACAGCATAGTAAGATATTAAAGGCTCCGAAATGACAAATGTAAAATACACTCAACACTGTTCAAACATCACCGCACGTCAAACTTTGAACAACAGAAAAACCTGATTAGACATTCGTGACAATTTGGCACGCCCTCATGAATTGACGGCGAAAGACCTATTATTATTAGTTATAACTTATAAGTTACTAGTTTCCTGTCTATTCTGTCATTTATTGCATTTGATTTGTAATTTGTCCTCATGTAACACATATTTGTGTTTGAGTGTAAATAAGAATTGAAAAATGTATTTTGCGTTAAATGTGCAATGAAACCACGGATTCGTTATCTTCAAAAATAGTTCTGAAACGGTTGATAAAATGTGGAATGTCTGAATAGAAATATAACAATTATGTCCACTGCGCGATTATAAAACGGGCTATATTTTGATATTTTGAGATACTATAAGTAATTGTTTTCTGTGATAGAATTTTAGAGGTCAATAAGACTTTTAATCAGTTGGATTTTCAATTTTAATAAAAAAAAAATGTGTTTGGTTTTCTTCTTTTCTTTTAATTCATATCATGATTTTTTAGTTTGAACGTATTTTATTGTTCCAAAATGACAAATGGATTAGACACAAGTTTTTCAACTTAGTAACGTCTTCTCTAATACATACATAAATATACACATGAATGAACATTACATATATCTGACTTTAACCAATTATTATTTTAGCATGAAGATATAAAAATAAATTACATATAAATTTTAAGAATCGAATCATTGGATATGTTCCACTTAATATAACTAATCAAGTGCGCCTATCTTCAGAAGAAATAAATACAAACACACCGAGCTGTGTGAAAATAAAATATGTTAGTGTACATGACAAGTCATGTGTGTGAATTTGTTTAAATGTAAATTATACACTCATAGTTTATGATGTGATACATATTAAGTCGCTTTTCTAGTTACGGATTAATAGAAAAACGGAATAAATCTACACGTAATTGTAAGTATCAATTTATTTTTTTAATTAAATCCATTGAAACGTTTCAGAATACAATAGTCAATCATAAAGATCATTCGATTACCGTATCCTTACGAGCATAAACTGATCATGTTTTAGTAAGATCTGTTACAGCATAAGGTTGTCAAAGTTGAGAAAAACGCTTGATACTTTTTATATACTTTTGTACAGATAGAAAAACACTGTAATTTTCGTCAGAACTCAAAGACTCATCACCAGAGAGCAATACATAAATTGTAATATTGACAGCAAAAACATTGATTTCATTTATCATAATAAGCCTTTGTGAAGAAAAATTGTTACAATATAATAAATAAATAATGATTCTTCGATATTTCCCATTGTCTTCTGAATATTTTTTAAGTTGATTAGTTTAAAATTTGTATACCAAACATTTAAAATTTTACTCTACGTTTATAAATAGCATTGAAAGTACAACATCTTATAAACGATAAACATTGATAGAGGTTAATGAGCCCCTCTTTCTCATGTTGCGATGGAGCATTTTCGTTATTTGATTTAACGAGTTTAACAATCGAAACCCCTGAAATATCGTGCTTGTCAAAAATGGCGAAACTGGACTTCCAACAGCGGACAATGATTTCTAATTATACAATATTCTTTCAATGGATTTTTAAATGCAATGTAGAACTTATCAATTAAGACATTTCTTATCCCTTTTGAAATATGAAGTCACTTGCACGAAGAAGATTGTCTGACGTATGAAAATTGAAAAAAAGGAATGACCGGAGTTTAGAGAAAAAAGGCAGTATGGACATCTTGCCAAAAAGAAAAGGCATGATGACTTTATGTAAAACAACTCAGAAAAAATTAATAACTAAGAAAGGCAGAACAGAATAGATCTAGAGTGTAAAATAAAAAAAAAGCAGGACTACATTTACATTGAGATTACATTTAAAGAAAAATGCAGGACAACATTTTTCGTCCTATCAGTTTTAATATAGGCGTGGCAATCCATCACTTTTATCCAATCAACTGTCCTTAATAATAAAGATTAGCGTGCAATTGTGTCTGTATCAAGTTAGATAAATATATTCATATTTCTGGACGTACATATGTTGGGGTTTAGGCTATTTCATTCGATAGTAGTAGATGAAAAAAAGGATTTTCTGATATTTTATCTATAACTGATAAAAGTGGCATTAAATTGTAGAGGTAGTCCCACTTTATGTGAAGAATAGAACATATTGAGCTTTTTAGATTTTCTTCTGTTCACTGCCAAATGTCGGCCTGTACCACTGAAAATATATAACTTCCGGACTAGCAAACACGGGCAACCCAGTTCAGGGGTTAAAAAATTTTGTTACAGGTAACTAGCCCAGGACTTATTTGCAGCAGGATTTTACTAGCCCTGTTGGAAGAACCGCTAGCCCATCAAAACTGACCTGCTAGCCCAAGAATGCCTTACAAATCAGAGTTTGCTGCATAATTACAAATTGGGTGTGGACCCCTTGTTTTGAAGGCAGCATTATACACTGAAGTTAATAATTTTTGTTGACCTGCTTTTTATTCTGTTGGTAAACAAACAGTGGGGCTTATCCTAAATTAGTTGTTCCCACATACAAAGCAGACTTTTTATTGGCATGCTCGAGAAAATAACGGCAACAGTCTCTGTTTTTTTCATCAGCAACACGGCCGACCTTGCCCAGGGGAATCGTTCTTTCCGGGACACTTTAAATTTTCCTTTCCGCTTTACCCGGTCGTATTTGGCATTTTTGGGGGATGAATTGTCAGTCTTATTACCCCCTTTTACCCCCTTCATCTACAGTTTTTCGTTTTAAAACTGACGAAGTTCCTGGGGTGCCCGTACTAAAATATTTAAAAAAATATTTGGTTGCATGGATTTAGGTTTCGTGCTCAACAGCTGTCCAACAAGACAGGTCAATACATCATACCCCCAGTACCGTTAATTGAAAATCTCGGCATAAGAAATGTACAATACCCCACCCCACCCTGGTACTAAGAAATCGATATTTAAAGTACGAGAATTGCAATCAATATATGATACCGGGCCACCCAGAGTTAATCGTTCTATTTTTAAAACATGTACAACAGGACCTGTACAAACCACTTCAAATTCTTGGAATCCCGGATGACGTAATTGAATCTGATTGGCTAAGATAGAACAGTGATGAAGGGATTTTCCACTTTCTATTTTGGAAACGCCAAGAATGTTTTGTTACTAGTCCGTCGGACATATTGGTTTAAACATTTTGATTGCCCGAGGCGTAAATGCTTTAGTCCCGGGCGTCGGGCTAGTGGATTTTTTAACCCCTGCAGTTACTAATCTTCCTGCTTCCAACTAAACGTCATGTTCTAGATTGTCGGAATCTTGTTGAGTACAACCATCCCATGACTCACGTGCATATTACATAATTGGTCTTATAAGTGTTAAGTTTATGCGAATAAGATAATTCCTAGTCAATACATATTTCAATTTTTTTAGAAATTTAATCTTGTGCTTGCACACTTTAAAACGTTTTCTATATTGTATAGAATTTACCATTGGAATCAAAAGTTGTACCTAAGTGTTTATGACAGGAGACAATTCTACTACTTGATATTGAAGTTCTATTTTAATTTCATCTGGAGAAGAATTACAGGAGAATAGCATAGTAATTGTCTTGTTAGGATTAAAATCAATAAACCAATCCTTAGACCATGCTGAAATTTGCTCTAAATCGCTATTTAAGACATCCTCTATTGTGTGAGGACTATTTCTTGAATAAGAAAGGGATGTTTCATCAGCACACAATCGAGTTAGACTTATCAAATTACCAGCTATGTCATATACATGAATAAGGAATAGTAGGGAACCTAATACAGAGCCTTGTGGAACTCCTGCATTATTATTCTCAAAAGGAGAATATGAACTTGAAACAAAAACGCTTTTTGTATATTTGAAATATAACTAATTAAGTGATAAAATACATTTTTAAATACATTTTTTTTTCAAATACTTTGCCCACTGCTGATAATAATGAGATTGGTTTATAATTGGAAATTAGTGATTTGTCTCCGGTTTTGAAAATAAATATATGCTCAAAGTCAACTCATTTTAAAGAAGTTTTGAAAATAAAATGGTTAAATGCTTTTTTTTTTACATAAAGCACAAATAAATTTACATACATCATCAGATCAAAATATCTTAAATACCTCAGTCCTAAGATACCGTGTATATTCAACTGAATATACCATATCGATAATTTTACATTCGTACTTGTTACGTAACAAGATCTGTGACCAGGTAAAAAGATCCAGCAGGTGGTATATATTCTAAAGTGTTTATCGCCTTCCATTATACATCTGACGATGACATTTAGCTTTAGAGCCATTTTGTTTTCGCAAAGAAAAAACAAAAATTAAAAAAAATTATATATATTCCGTTGAAAAATCTTTTTAAAGGTAAACTGATAAGCATAACGTCTTCGCAATTTCTTGTCTAGATCCAGGGACACAGATGTCAGAATGAATAAGAAAACACTAAATTCTTAAACAATATATTGTAAAATGGACACCAAGCACATTTTGATAGACTAGTGTAGTACTGATAGATTTTCTTGTGTATTTTTTTCTATGTTCTGGAAACTTCAACATCCGATCAACAATACTTAAATTTAAAGTCCTAAGTTTTATAAATTAAATATATTTTTTTTAAATATCATTTGCAAGGCTGCATGCACATTGCACCTATCGTTTTCGTATATTTCTTTTCCGCCATGCATAAGTTTAATGTTTACTTTGACTTCTATATATATATAATGTGTTTCAGAGATCGATTTATAAACTTTATGCTTCAAAAAATTAACCCACACAGAGCGATAGCACAGACAGAAAAATGCTCTGGAAAGAGGACTGTTTGCAAATCATTTTGAAATAAAAACTGAATTATTTTGATATCCTAATGATAATGTTTCTTTTTGACAGCACTATATTTTATTGATTATTCAATATATGTATATGGTATCCGGCATTTATATACATGTACATGCATAATGAAAATCCCTTGGATAAATTTTAGTTGATTGATTGTAAGGTGTTTAATGTCCAGTGTAAACAATTTCAAACATTTCTATGAAGAAAAGAGTTTCTCATTCCTAGGAAGATTTAAGGATTTTTTGTGCACAATGTAATTTAAAGTATTAACTCCGTCTTTCAAAGACAAAAATATATTATTTTTCTTTATTTAAAAAAAATGGATTTGTTTTGTGCTCAATAGAATTTACTACGACCAATTAAATTGTATTTACAATGTGGTTTATATGTAGGTGTGTGCCAAATAGGGAAACAATAAACTGGTAAGTTGGTGACCATTTAGACTTCGTTTAAATGAAACACGTCTTCAAAATTAATAGTTTAAAATTTTGGGGAGTTAAAAATGGAAAAGTGAAACTTTTTCTTGTATTGTTAACTTTGCACTAAAATGTATATACAAACCTATTCTATTACTTTCCTCTGAGCAAAGTCTTAAGGGAAATATATATTGAATTACCCTATCAAATATGGTTTGTTTTAAACCGAATTAAACGTACATCAAACGGAAATGAAACTGTAGGAGATTATAGTGGGTTTAACGACAACGTGATAGCAATCAAACAACAAAAAGCACACAAGGACAGCTAATGGGCAACATATATAGTGTTCACCAAAAGAAAGGTGTATACACAACATGCCAATTTCTTAATTATCCCTAATTTCTTTATCATTGTGAATAAAGTTATCCCGGAAAATAGAATACATGTACTACATGTCTTTGATTTAACAGAACAAATAATAAAAGATCTGGCATTAAAACTTGATTCTCCATATAATTTAAAAATGAGGAGAAAGCCAGAAAATGAAAGTTATACAATTTAAAGAATACCAATCTTAAAGTTTAACTACTTAGAGGTATATTTCCCCCCTTCTTTTAACCTACAAGAGAACTTCCTGAGAGCCGCCGATGATTAAATATCCGCCTAATTTTTCCGAAATGTTCATACATGTATATAATATTAATATGGCGTCAAGTGTTTAACAGTTAGTTAAATAAACATTAAAATGTCATATAAATAATGCTTAAAAAATGATGCAATTATATTATCAATCTTAATTTATTAATTATGAACAAAATATATATATATATATATTAAATTACTAAAGCAATTTAAAATTCTAAAGGATATTGTTACAATATTGCCGAAAACTGAGACTACTATAACTGTTATACATGTAGTAGTCTCAGCCGAAAACAATACGTAATTGATAATATAAGCAAGTACGACAAACCTGAGACTACTATGTGTTATGGTAGTCTCAGAACAATAAAAAAATTGTTGTTTGGGATTATTCATGGTTGACTAGTTCTATATTAACCAGTGACACTCATTATGAAGAAAAGGGACGGAAAAGTATTAAACAGAAATAACCGGTTTTGCAAAACTAAATTTTCAAAATTCACTGCATGATTTAAACAACTCAGGAACATATATATTAGATATACTGTTCCCAGAACAGCTTAAAAGTGTTTCATGTATTTTATCTTTGTGCGTATACAAACAATTGATAGCAAGTTGAACTTCAATATTCATGACTTACGAGTATAAGATTTCTTTCGAAATTCCCCCCCAAGGGTGACTGGGGAATAGAAGTATGGTCACCATTGGTCTTCCTCCGACCGGCGGTAAAACTCTCGCTAAAGTGGGGCGTCCGTTTGGCTGTGCGGGATGTACAAATTTGCAGCCACGTCCGGTCAGAATGGGGACGTTAAATCCGATGCCTCGTGTAAAGAGAGTGCCACGCTCTTTGCACGTTAAGAACCTTTGCAACAACTCATTGAGGGGTCCGTAGGTGACCTGTTGCAAGGCTAAATTTCGTTCCCTATCCAATATACCCTCATTTCCCGTGGCAGTCTAAATTTCTCCGACCTTAATCCCGGATGCCTCTATTACAGAACCTACCTATTGTATTTATTGTTAATTTGTTCTCGTCCTGAATATGCATGAAATATTTGCCACTGGACGTTAAGCAACCAACAATCAATCAATCAATCTTTTGAAATTGATCGATGAGCGGCTTTTCACAAATACCGAAAAAAGAATATGGCGTATACGTCAATTAATGGACAAGGAACCCAACGAGAAAAAAAAAATTAAGAAGCATCTATAACTAGTTTTGAGTTAGAGAAATCATTCAATGCCATATGATTCTATTTAGGTTTGTGCGTTTTTCGATTTACGAATAAGTCAATAAGATAAAAAAAAAAAAAGAAAAAAAAGGTAATTTAAACCAAAAAAACTTAAGTTTACAAATACGTACTTAGGTGCATTTAATGATTTAATAAAGCAACATTTGAAATTATTATTACCATTTTTTTTATTTGTAATTTTATGTTTATGTATATTTAATGTTACCCGATATGGAGTTCTTCTAAAAGATAAAATTCACTTGAATGGGTATTTCTGGTGTATATACATGTATCACACGTGCTATCTACATGTACAATATACAGAAATGACACGACTGGGTATTGTAAAGTTACTGAAGGAAGATTAACGTCAAATGCATATCCCCGGGCGAAGAATTTACTGGGTTGTCAGAACGGTTAGGTGTAATTTATGCCAACTACCATCATATTAAAAAGGTTTGAATCGCGGCCATCTGTTCTTTTCTTATAGTATGAATGGCGCCAATAAATGGAAATTAATTGTGCCATATTTACCTCGAAACGATTAACCTATTTACACGTACATGTAACATTAGAATACTGACTTCAACTGTTAAATAACTTTATGATTACTAAAGATATGATTCTAAAATTTGAAATTATGTACTTTTAGAAAGTCTCATTCTATATGCCATGTTTTTTGTGTCAATTCTATCATTCCATCAGGTTCTTGGTTCAATATTTTGTTCTTAGTGCACTAAGGAGGCCCTTTGCGGTATTTCTACTTGTACCTGTAAATACCGGAAAGGACCTCCTCAGTGCACTAAGAACAAACATTTGCAAACAAGTCTATAACATTTGGGCAATTAAATGATTGTTTTATTGGCGCAAATGAATGCTGCAGTTTTTTAAATAAAATGATGCAAAAAAAGAATTGGCTTAATTAAGTTGTGGCGCAAATTAATTCTTTTTCAGCGAATCTGGATATCGGCCTTCAAAACACCGTGTGTACACAAACAAAACAATATTCATCTTTTACGCAGTCTAGACTGAGAATTTTGACAACTTGTGTAGGATTTTAATTTTAGAATGTAATGAACAAGTAAGCAGATCGTTAGAAACCTTAAGTGAATCGGAAAATGAGCTATGCACGATGAAAGGAAAAAGTTTGGTGCGTCGATAAGAAATTCAATAGAGGCATGCGATATTTGTAAAATTTCAAGTCTTTCAGTAACAACCATTTGTAGAACTGATTATTTCGATCCTTCAAATATGTGTAAAATAATTAAAATTTAAATTATTTACTCTCTTTGATATATACAATGGCAGTATGTTTATAAATACCGTAGATTTGTATTTGATCATCGATTGCATGCATAACGTCCAGTGACAAATATTTCATGTATTCGTACAAAGAACAAATCAACAACTTTTAGAATACAATTGATTGGTTATGTAAGGTAAAAGTTGGTGAAGCTTACCTCTAAAATAAAGAAATATAAAAAAGGCAGAGTTATTTTTTAATTCTGTATTTTACTCATACATGGACTTAAGCACTTTTTACAGTCAAAATAAGAGTTTTAACACCGACAACAGGAATCACAAGCGACACTGGTTCCATAGATGTCGTCAACGAATTTTATATATCCCTGGCAATTTTAGGTTTATATCAGACTCTGACATTGAGTGGAACAAATACCATGGATGTCTTGTCTTTTTTTTTAAATACATTTCGATATAAAACGTGTATCTCATATAAAGCCTCATTTATAAAACATTATATATAATTTATTGTGTCAAGGAAATATTTGGTGGAGGAGAGGGAGAGAAAGAAAGAGACTTATATCGCTGTATTTGGTCTCATGTTATTCATGTCAAAATGTGATGGGAGGAAACGTTTCCCCTTCGTTTTATATATATTCCATAATAAATAAATAAATAAATAAATATATATTTTATTTGAGTGTCAAATAATGATATAAGTAGAAGATTTAATCCGATCCAAACTAATAGTTGTCTTTTTTATCCCGCATCTTTTTATATTAAATTATTTTAACTCAAAATAATAATTGAAATAACTTTCTAAGATAAAACACTATCATATATCAGACGCTCAACAAAACGATATACCATACGATTGATGAAACGCTTAACGATATATCATACCATACGATAAACGAAACGCTAAACGCTAAACGCTAAACCATACCATGTACCATACGACAAATAAAACGCTTAACGATACCATGAACCATACGATATATAAAACCCTAAACGGTGACATTTACCATACGATGAACGAACGCTGACCGAACGTTGTACGGACGCTATACGAATGATGTACGAACGATGACCGAACTCTATACGAACGATTCCCGAACGCTGTACGTACGATTCCCGAATGAAAAAAGTGTTAACTTTTACGTTACAGGGACTGTAATAAACTTAAAATAAAAGATTGAACAGAAACTGTTAGGTACAAATATATGTAAGACATCTTAAATTACATTAAAAATCTACATTGAAGGTCAATCGAAAACTTAACTTTAAAAGGGATAACTCAAAATGTTACAATGTGAACTTTGTATTTTCGTTAAGCATCATTTTTGAAACAGCTGCATATTAAGTATATTTACCTAGTTGATACGATATTCATGATTTTATGGTTCCTACTATTAATATTATTTCCCTGACAGAAATTTCCTGGTTAATAGATATGATCTACCATGGGCTCTGATTGATACATTACGGAGTGCGACTGATAAACTTATATTACTATATTACTTGTCATGATAAAAAAAAATGATGGGTGCCACTAATGGAGGAGGAACTGCTTGCCCTTTCCGTGCACATGACTCCCCCGTTCTTGATTAGGTTTGAGTTGGTAAGTAATTTGGTATCTTTGTAGTCTTTGTCGATCGTCACTCGTTTTTGGATATAGTGTCTGTTTTTAATTGACTTTGATTCGTAATTGCTAATGGGATATTCTCTCATTTAGGAGGGCACCAACAGTACTGTGTGTAAAAAAACAATTTAAAGAATTGACCTTGATAAGCCATATATTATTTGAGTACTTAAAATACAAGAAAATTATTTTGTTTTCAACCAAACGTAGAAAAAATGACAATAAACTTTGAAACTTGTAACTACTAGTAAGCAAACAGATAATCATTCAAAGAAGTATCTAATATAAACTTATTGAGAAATTACGTAAAAAGAAGTACAGCTCAGTATTTGCTACAACACAACACAATGCATTTGTGCAATTTGTGCAATTCAAATCATGGGTCGTAGAAAAAAAACACAACCCCAAGACAAAAGAATACGAAAAAAGAAAAGTGGACTAATGATTGCACAGGGTACGTTATTTTAACTAAAAAATTTGCATCCGTTGTGTTTTTCGTTCAAAGTAAAATTCATGTGATAATTTTTATTCAAAGACGTGCCTTGGACAATGAAAGATGGACAAGATATACATTGTAGTTACGACAAATTAATCATATAAGTAGATATATTTTGCCCATGGTGTTTTGCTTGCGACTTATTAGTTTGGAATGTCACCTAGGCATTGTCTGCCGCTGTCTTCACTCAGGTAACTTTATTAGTTAATATTTGCGACGTTTAAGGTTCAAAACTACTCATTACACAAAATAAGAATACTATCACCTTAGAAAACTAGTTTGTTGTTCAATTTCGTACTCTGTTTGGCCTTTTTAACTTTTTTTTATTTGAGCCTCGCTGCTGAACCCTTTTTTTAGACGAAGTGCGCGTCAAGCGTACAAAATTGCAATCCGGGTATCCATGATTAATTAAATTACGGCACCATGTGACGTATAGCTGCTTAAAGCTACGTCATTGGGACTCTGGTTAAGATGTCTCATTGGCATTCAAACCACATCTATTTTTATATTGATGTGAACAGAAACTCGTATAATCTAATTTGGAATTCAATAGCCATAGTAAGATCAAGTCGACAAATTTTCTATTTCTATGATTTGTAGTTTTAAATCATAGATTGAAATAACATTTCACTTCATTGTTTGAGAAAAGAGCTTTCGATGGTTTACTTTATATGCCTAGTGGTGGAACATCGCAAAGGGAACAGTTAAACTAATTCAAACTTAATTTAAAAGTTGCGTTCAATTCATGGATGCGTCTTTTGTAGACGAAACGGGCGTCTGGCGTACAAAATTTAAATCCTGGTATTTAAGAAAGTCACAACAAACAGTTAGGAAAACCAAAAACTGATACCTCGATGGGTATACGTAACATACAACCGAAACTAAAACTACAAAACAAGTAAAAAGATACCAAAGGGATAATTTGATTTATTCATCGAAGAACACAACCGTATGCCTACAATAAAAAAAAACCCAAAAGACAAATAACAGTAAAAAAAGAACACTCAGAACGAATGCATAATAATCAACACGAACTATACCCAAAACCTGTTATACCGGTGACATCCGACGTCTATATAAAAATAAGAAGATGCCGTATGATTGCCAATGAGACAACTCTCCCCAAGAGACCAAATGAAACAGAAGTACAATTATACAGAGCATATAAAAATGTTTATAAAGTATAACACAAAACAGAACTCCAAGGTAAATTCAAACCGGGGAGTCCCCAAAAAAACCTGTCCAATTCAAACGTTAGACTTTTTAAACCAACGGAGCAAATGGAAAAACAACTTTCATATTCCTGACTTAAATTCCTTGGATATGTTTGAAAATTATATTAACCAATTTTATCTAAATTATTAATTTCAAGGACTAACCATTAGAGAATCGTTTTCATCCAGACAAGTGCTTGGTAGGCATCTAATGGGATATGTTTTTAATTTCTTCTTATTTACTGTGACTTGACTGTAAGTGTTGCCTTCCACCTATTGCAACTTATTCAAAATTCTGACCAAATTGCAATTTGTTTAATAAAACAAAACTGTTCAATTGGTCAGAAATTTGAACAAACATGCTGTAGAAAACCACAGTCAAGTCGTGAAAGTGCAAGGTGATGAAATAAAGCGTACTTACAATCCCATAAGACTTTAATTCCACTTGAATGATTTAATGAAAACTTAGTCTAACAGTTTGTATAGATATTCTATTGTTATTGTCATGCTAGAGGTGATAGATAGTTATTTTGAATTGCTATAAAAATGTTCAAACTAAGCTTTCATATAATTTTTCTTTCGAAAAGTCTTCTATATTCATAAGATATCAAGTTATCAATGTACATGATTTACTGGACAATTGATTTCATTTAGTACCTTGATGATCCATTTGAAATTTAACATTGGTATTTATGACTTCAATACACATTTACATTAAATCTATAAAAAATGAAAAAGGGTCTGATGTACAGTAATATATGTATTTCTACGTCAATTACCAACCAAAAAAGAATATTTAAAACTGAATGAAACTATCTGAAATGAAATTACCAACCTAAATATAGTTTTCTAAGCGCTGTAATGTTATGAAATGACATATAGTCGCATTCAAAAAAGTAGAAAATCAAGAGGGTTATATTCTAGTAAGACAAACATAACATAACATAATAAACATATTACAATCGCTGATGTTTACATGCACATTAATGTCAAATAAATACCCACAATTAATAAAACATAACCAGAAAAAATTATATGATATGTACATGATTGCAAACAATGCTTTATACTAAAAACAGCTGTTTTATTGTTCAAACAATTCAATAATAAAAAATCACTTAATAATATGTCTTGTTCGAACTTTATACCTTGTATCTTCAGTCCAGCTGAAAACACTAATCACGTCAAATATTGAACTTAAACGTACCACAAACTATCACTTTTGAAACACTGTTCAAAATTTACAGCCTTGGCTTTCACACATTATGATTCTAGCGTTTCTGATGAAAGTAAATCATTCGAACTCATGAAATTGATAACGTGTTGTTTTCACTTTTAAGAAAACGAATCGTTAAATTCAGCTTAAACACACAACTGCGATTAAATCCTTCTTAAAATAGGTCAAAGATGGAATCAATCGATGTTCGTAGTTCACTACATAGAGAATATCATATGCCTTATACAATTATAGCCTTTGTATGATGTCGACACGAGGTTATATCAACCAAAGAGAAGCATATGGACTGAGGATGAAGTCCGAGGTCGATATGCTTCTCTAGGTCGATATAACATTGTATTGACCTCAAACAAAAGCTACAATTGTTATATTATTAATCAACAACTATTGCATGAGCAATGTAAAATTTGGGATTTCTAGAATGTATTTTTAGTAACATGCTGTATGCCCTGTGCAATATGCTGTTTTGACCTACGAAAAGCTAAACACAACAACAGTATTGGTGTGCAAACTGAGTAAATACAAATGTACATGTGATCAAGTTTTAACGAATCCCAAATCCTTAAAAATATTCGATTAATAATATTTTTCAATATCACATCAGTATCAACCCGAGACACCAATATAATCCCTAGAGCTCTGTTTGGTTTATATTTGTAGAGGGTTGATACGGTGTGAGATATTGAAAAAGCCGTATCATATACACTTTATTATATACATTTGAACCTAAAGAAGATGTTTTTCCACGTGACATGACGTAATACAAATTATGTGTTTGATAAAGCCTTGTAACCGTGACTGATATTTATGACGTAACGTCATACAAATCAGGGGTGTGATAAAGCCTTTGCATCCGTGACTGATATAGATATTATCACGGATACCTGATTCAGCACGATGGCTATTGATGGTATTACATATACAATTTATCTGTATTTACTATTTGCCTTGATAAAGATGCCACGTGCATATAAGATATTGAATCAAGAGTTCTTAATTATAAAGTGAAGACATCTCGACGAAAATTGTACGGAAAACAGATGACTTTGGATGTGTTGACCCAATCATTTTCTCGTTACCTCTACAATGTCGTCATCAATAAGCTTATCTTTAAATGTGCTGTTTCGATGAGCTGGTGGGACAATGTAAATAGTTTACCCTTCCTGATCATCTGAGTTCACCCTAAGATTTGTGATTGTTTTTTTGGATGTTCTGTGTTATGCTTTTGCACTTTTTGTGTCTTTTACATCGTCTTTAATTGATTGTTTTACTATGATTGCTTCTTTTTTAAATTTTTCATTGGTATTTTCGTGTTTAAATAATTTAAACAAACCTCATAACAAATCCAGAACCAGATGTGTTTGAAGCCAAAGATGTTTTTTACAGGAGGAACAACTTTTTTCATTGAAAATAATAAAATTCAACGAAATATTTCATTTCACAAGCATGGCATACGTTATTTTACTTAGTATTAAACATGTTAGTTTAATGAGCTTCAGGTCACTGTCAATTGTACGATTTTGAATTTAAACTTTAACTCAAAATCGATAAAAATTAATTATCTTTTTATTTTTTTGACATATTATGTATTTCATATTTTCATTTATTTTTATAAAAAGATGCACATGCAAAACTGCAATGCTGAACTTTTTTTTAAAACAAATTAATCAATGTTATTGCACCTTTACGGTTAGCAATGTACTTAATCTACAGCTCCAATCATGTATTCCTAAATATTAGTTATTGAATATCTAGTCGAAATATTCAATAATTTAAAAGTAGATATATAAAGTTAGACATATTTATACATTTAACAGTTTTACATAATCAAAGCTGAATCACTGAACCGCTTAATTGATGATCTTTGGTAGCATGACTCTTCATCAGTTGAGTTTTGCCGTGAATAGCTGATTTTGAACTTTTTTTAAGCTTACACGACTAAAGTTTAAAAGAAGTCTTAATTGATGAGATTTTTTGTTTTCATACATTATGTATACTACTTCATGATAATTTCTTTGTCATGATCATGTATCAAAAACACACGTGGTCTTCAATACATCTATGCCATAACGTTACATCATGGTGTGTAATCTACTTGATCAACTGTTTATTTTATGTTTGCATAGTGACCAGGAATAAACATAATATTCAATACAATACTGATCAGTGTAGCCGTAACAAATACCAAAGATACCAAAGGGACATAATGTCCCAGATTTCATTTTTGAAGATTTTAAAGATATCAATGACCTTCTCTTTCTTGTCAGACATATAATATACTTTATAGATGGAGACGAAAATTATGGTAAATAAATAGTTCATATCAAAATAGATTTGACAATTTTCCATTGATATATTCAATATTTTTTTTTTAAATGTAAACCTATTTTAATGATATAACAAGTATGGACACAGATCAGTGTGGATAGTATGTTTGGATGTTTGACAGTGTTTTCTGACAAAAGGAGTTCTCTGGTTTTTCCCATAAGGTTTTATATTATTAACTGTGTTGCACAATTACAGCCAACCTGAGCATTTGGAGTGTTGTTTATTTAATATTTAGTTTTTTATGTTCAAGACTGTCATGGAAGGGACAATAATTGCATTGATTACCAAATAATTATGATAGAATATGTTCCACATTTTTGATTTGGGATACATTTTATAGCTAGGAGAGGAACACATATATGTTAGGTTCATTTGTTCATGATGTGATTTTTTTTATATGGGAGATGGTATCTGAGAACATGTATTTGCGTACTATTTGTATTGTTCTATTTATGTTACTTTGTGGTGGATCTTCCCAGTATTATTAGCAAAAGATTTTGTTTAAATGTCGAAATTGTTTTTCAGATTAGAAGACATTTAATGGTTTTAAGTAATGACAATGCCTGACATGATGCTTGGGGCTAGATGAGCTAGAAAGTAAACTTCTGTGTTATTTTTTCTTATTTCTTCGAAAATATCTTCTCCAAAGCCTGGTCAAAGCAAAAAAAGTTTTGACCAGTATCAAAATGAAATCAACAAAAGAACCTTTATGAGCATGCTTCAAAGACTCATAACTGCTACAGAAGTCATCTGATAAAATTTCTAGTGGATATGAACATCTACTTGATATGTCTAAATATCTAAAAAGTTATAGTATTCAAAATGAAAAAGGTATTGCAAAAATATTCTTGTTTTCAATTTTTTTTGTTATATTGATACAAATATAAGTGATACCAGTACACTAAGTCAGTTTTGTTGTGGTATGAAGTGGCAGTAATTAACATTTACTGTTAATTCACACAAATTAAGAAATAAACAAATGAATATAATTAATGTTGAACAATGAAACATAATTTTAGAAATCAATAAGGCTAGATAGGCCTTATGAATTTTGTTCTTTTTTATTAACATACTGAATGACCATTTACACTCAGGACTGAGTCGTCAGTACAGATGTATAAAAAAAATGTAACAAAACCACTTAGCATCATATTGCTAGTAGCACGAGAAGCATTGTTTGGTAAATTTGTGCTTTTTTTTAATTTGTCTTCTGGACAAAAAAATGTTTGGTTCAAATCTAAATAAAGTGCTTTTATCTCCCCATTACTACTTACATTGTACATATAATGAATACTACTTTGACAATTCCTTGTGCAGTTGAGAGTTGTCTGTCAACATTTTATTTCACAAAGAATGAATTGCATAACAATGAACTGAGCTCGAAGCAAAGCACTTTAATAATACACTTAGACAAAGAGCTCAATCCAGTGATATACTTTGTACTACAGGTCCTTCATGAACATCCATCCGCCATAACCACATCTCACAAACATGGCATACTACATAGTTGGATCAGAAGTCCTGAAAAAAGACATTTATTTTGTTATCATATTTTCAGTATATACACCGGTTAAAACTTTCCCAAATTTGTGGAAAAATCATTCAGTATCTAACAAGTAACAATCGCTTCATGTACAATTGATATAGGTTTTCTTGAGTGCCCCTCTGTCGGAAATAAGAACATACCTCCACCTAATCTTAGTAAACTGATGAAGAAACATTCAAAACTATAAAATGTTATTAGACTTGTCAGTGTCTATTTACCATCACCACTGAATTAATTAAAGAACCTTTGTGAGCACGCTCACATACCCCACGCCCCAACATTGTCACTGGACAAACAAAATCTCACAAGATTCCTAAGTTCAAAGACTCATAACTCTACAAAAGTCAACAGATAAAACTTTTCTTGTGTATATGCACATTTACATATTATGTCCTCATTAACTACAAAGTTTCATGAGATTCTGTTGTGTGGTTTCAGAGGAGTTGGGATGACAAACTGTTGCAGTAGTATATTGAGGCTAAGTTCAAAGGGGCATAACTCCTAGAAAAAAAATTGAATCATAATTTCCTGTCGATATGCACATTTACATAGTATGTCCTTATTATTTACAAAGTTTCATAAAATCCTGTTGTGTGGTTTCAGAGAGGTTGCTATGACAAGAACAAGACTGACGGACGGACAGACGGACGAGTCAAAAACATTATACCTCCGCAATTTCGTTTATGTATACATATATAAGACTAAAATTGACGTCCGGTCTTTACTCGACCTTCATTCCTCAAGTCGATGTGCAAATCTGACTTCCTAATAAAATAAGATTCCAAATCTACGACCAATGAAATACCCCTCTAATAGACTAGCCGCAATGAAATCACAGTTTTCTAAAATGGTAGGTGGAACCCAATACTCAAAACATTTTAAACGATATATTTTAAATCTTGCAAATACATGTAATAATAATTCTTCTCAATAATTCGCTCTATTTTTCCTTATTTTGTCTATTGTTCGAGACTGTATATTGACCTCTAGATGTCTTTCAATTACATCCAGTTTGGCGTTGGGTTGGTGTCTGATTGTTGTAATGTAATATATCGACGTGGGATTTGTTTATACAAATAACAACTATTCCCTTAAATTCAAATAAAATGAATGTAAGAAATTAGAGGTAACCATACCGCCTTCAAAAATGAGAAAATCCCATACTGTATATTCGGCTGTAAAAGAGCCCAACATGTGTATATTGCGATACAGTTTATATTTGTAAGATTCGAGATTTATTAAAAAACCTTTCAAGACATCATAATTATTTGCATTTGTGTTGTTGATTAATAGTGGTATAAGGACTGGAATGAGATCAAATATATATAGTTCTGCTCAACAGTTTCATGGTAAATCAGTTGTAGTAGGTTGTTTGAAGTTTGCAGCATATTCAACTTTGAACATCTTTTTCAGGTCTGCAACCCATATAAAAATCAGAATATGTGGTATGACTGCTAATGAGACAACTATCCTCAGAGGTTCAAATAACAAAGCAATTATAGGCAACAATACAGCCTTCAAAAATGAGGAAAACAGTCCCGACATGAAAAGTATGCAACAATTCAATTGAGAAAAGTAATGTCCTGATTTACAATTCAACTAATTAACAGGTTGAGAACACACCCCTCCCCCCCCCCCCCAAAAAAAAAAGAGGAATATCCCTTATTTTGCTGTTTTAAAAAAAGGGAAAAAATATGTAGTCTTTTTAACTAATAAAGGGTGAGGGGGGAGCGGATTCATTACTATAAGAACAACTTTTCTAAAGGATGGATCCACTTATTTTCAATAAATAATAAAAATTGAAGTCCATCTCAGGCATCTGGGAATAGACTCAACAGTATATCTATATTATATATATTCCAAATTGTGGACAAACCCGACATCAAATGTTGATAATGTTAGCCGTTCTACTTGAATGACTTGAGTGGAATGAGATCAAATTAAAAGACATGTATTGTCGCAGTGGTGATATATTCCAATGGCAGTCTTTCCCACGTAAATGTCATGTGTAGAACGTGATATACCATTTTTAGGGCTATATACTGTCCTTTATATTTAGGTCATTTTGACACAGCAAAATATAAAGAAAACGTTAACTATATATAATGTTTCTGTATTAAGAAAGTTTATCAGGACATTGAGTTCTTTTTCGCAAAATAAACCCACTAAGTAACATTCATTTATAACTTTACTTTGAATGCAAACGACCCCTAAATGGCTAAAAGATATTGGTATATGGTCATTGGAATAGTCCATGACGATTTTTGTATGTGTAGGTCAATTTGACACAGCAAAATATAAAGAAAACGTTAACTATATATAATGTTTCTGTATTAAGAAAGTTTATCAGGAAATTGAGTTCTTTTTTAGCAAAATAAACCCACTAAGTAATATTCATTTATAACTTGACTTTGAATGCAAACGACTCCTAAATAGCTAACAAATATTGGTATATTCAAGAGTTCACGTATTTGTACATCAATTCCGTTGATTTTGCCAGTTGACCGGACTAGAATGAATGAGATTAGATATATATACATAAAGGTCTTTTCAACAGTTGTAGTGTAAATCAGTTGTATTTTTTGGTTGACATATATATATATATGTATAGATTGTCGGCTTTTCTACACTTTGATATTTTACGATATGTATACGAAGAAAAACGATTATCTATTTATCGTTCTATTGCTGGTCTTTTTCACCTCCCTAAGACAGTTTTTACACTAGAGGAATGCAAGCTTGATAACATCTCCTCACACATTGTGACGTCGCTGATAACTGTTGGCTGACATATATATATATGTATAGATTATCGGCTTTTACATACATTGATATCGTAAAATATCAGCCAGCGAGTCACAATGAACCTTTTGGCGAGTGAGCGCAGCAAACGAGCTAAAATGAATCACATTGTGTCGAGCGGCTGATATTTTACGATATCTATACGAAGAAAACCTGATCATCCGTTTATCGTTCTATTACTGGCTTTTTCACCTCCCTATAACAGTTTTTACGCTAGACGAATGAGAATAAGAATAAGAATAAGAATATTTATTGAATCCAATTAAGGGGCCCGTTTCCGAGGATATACATATATATATAGTATTAATTATACAGTAATTGTTAAGATATATTACATTAAAAATGATTAAATAGCTATACTCCATACCAGATGGTGTTTGAAAATAAATCAAATAGAATATTAACCCTCTCTAATACATAAAAATAAATAAACTACATCACTACTACATGTATATTTAGTTAGTTACTGGAATGCAAATTTTCTCTTATTTCAAAACAAGTACTTATATCCTTGACACTGACATATTAACATTTTCAGACTCACATGACATTAACCAAAACATTGACGCAAGCAAGCTTGATAACGTCTCCTCACACATTGTGACGTCGCTGATAACTTCTCCTCAGACATTATGACGTTGCTGATAATGCCTGCTCTCGTCTCAAAGCCGTGATACGAGAATTACGGGGCGACTGAGCAGGGTGACGTAGGGAAGGACGATAAGATGGGATATGCAGTACATAAAATTGAGAATGAGTACATCTATACTTCAGTTCAGACTAAACTAGAGACTACAAGTGTTCAAACCTGACGTCAAACTATGCACTATAAAAGAAGAGACAAATAATATCACATTAAATCCTATCACATTACATCTAAAAATAACAATAATCCAAAGTCAATTATATTACGATGTCAATGGAAGAAATTCCCGCGTAAATGTCATGACTTGGTTAAACGGGATTCACATTTCGATCAATTTACTCAGTTAAATAAAATATATATGTTAACTATATTTATATTGGTTTTGAATCTAGTTACCCCTATCAGAAAAAAATATTTATTTCTCGCAGACAGCGCTTAATAATATACATCAATTCGACACTGAAGCTAAAAACCCCTAAAACATAATGATATATGGAATCGTCCAAACTGATTTCCTAATATTGATAAAGGTGAAATAAGTAGAATCAGAATTGTGTACACAGAAATAAGATCAGAAATAAAGCCATATGTCAGGTAAAAAAAACAACTGTAGAAAATCATTGTTTATTAAATTTGCTTGCATAAGAACCTTGAAGTTAAAACTAGTAACGATTATGTGTATCCTGTCAACCCCTGAAAAAAATAATACTGTCTTCTTGACTACTTCCGCGCGCCACTGACTGAATTTTTAATATATTGTTGTAAATTGTGTTAAAAATGGTACTTTTGCTGCATCAGATGCACATTTCGACAATAAATGTATCTTCAGTGATGCTCGTGGCCAAAATGTTTGAAAATCGAAAACTTACATAACAATTAAAAAGCTAATAAAAACAAAAAGGACAAAAAGCATAGCCAAAGTGGATTTTTTTTTAAACAGAAAGTATGAATCGTATTGGAAAAGCTGTGCTCCTCGTCTTGTAAAGTTGTTCATTTATTCGTACCAGACAAAGCTTTTTAAATAGAATGGACGAAATCGTAATGTTTTTTTTTTTAACTTCACGTTTCGCTATATAAATATTGACCTCTAACTAATTAGCTGATGAAAAATCAATGACTATGATGCTCTTGTCTTTCATATTGAACTTTAACTAAGAACTACCATAGCTATAGTAAGTTTTCTTCGTATCTTAACTTACTGACATAAAAATACAATGCCGATTGGTTGGGAACTTCACAACAAAAGACATGATTTCAATTTTCAAATTAAGCCAAAGATTCTAAAAAGGTATAGAAAAGTCAGTCCATCAAAAGATAAAGATTCGCCATCATGCTCTGGTTGACCGTTACGGAAAATCTTTGTCACAGAAAACCACAAGTATGATTCACTTGCCGTGGCCAAAATATTAGTGATATCAACAAATGCGATTTAGCCCTGTATTTTGAATTGGTAGGAGCAACATGACTGCTGTCTCTAGTAGGACATGCCATTTGAGTATACCACGGGGTTTTATGTTGATTTTGTTTTTGTTTTCATTTCAGTGTTTAATGGTGTTTAATGGTGTGTTATTTTATTTTTCTTATTTTTGTTGTTTTTACAAGAAACAGTTTTGTCCGAAAACCGTGTTTTTTATTTCAAACCTTTTGTAAATAATTGTTTGTTTTGATATTGTAACACAGTGATGACTGCTGTACCCATATTTTGACTATTTATAATGTCTGTTTTGTTCAAGCATCGTTGTAAATATAACGAAATTTGATAAGACTGTCGTACAAGTGAGAGGTTTAGCGCTATAAAACCAGGTTCAATCCACCATTTTCTACATTTGAAAATGCCTGTACCAAGTCAGGAATATGACAGTTGTTGTCCATTCGTTTGATGTGTTTTGTCATTTGATTTTGCCATGTGATTAGGGACTTTCCGATTGAATTTTCCTCGGAGTTCAGTATTTTTGTGATTTTACTTTTTTCATTCTGACAATAAACTAACAATTGTTGAATTTGTTGATATCGATGTCTTCAACGTTTTCAAAAGATATTTACCAATCCTGTGTTATAATGTTATACGTTATCACCGGATATTACACATTGACGTATTCAATCGCATTTTTGTTTATTTTATTCTGTAAAGTAAAAATCAATATGCGATTGTCATACAACTGAGAGGTTTAATAGCTAGCTCTAAAACCAGGTTAAACCCACCATTTTATACATAAGTAAGTTTCTGTACAAAGTCAGGAATGTGACAGTTGTTTCCATTCGTTTAATGTGGTTGTGCTTTTGATTTTGCCATTTGATAAAGGACTTTCCGCTTTGAATTTTCCTTGGAGTTCGGTATTTTTGCTATTTTACTTTTAGTCGACTATTGTTTGCTGTTTCTTCCTTTGATCGTCTCTAGATTCTTGACTTATCATGTCTCCTTGTTTAGTGATACAAATATAAAGAATTTATTGTAGATCTTCAAAAAAAGAAAAGAAGAAAAAGTGTATTTGTTAACAGAAAATAATGATAAAAAAGTAAGTTCCAGTGTCCTTCGTAAATATTAAAAATATCAAAAAAAAAGACATCCAGAGGGAAATGTAATGGATTCATGTTTTTTAAGAGATAGATTAGAGTTTAAAAACAACAACATTAAAAAAGAAATAAAATGTGGTGTGTTCGATGCGCTTTTCTTGATTTACCTTCATCAGGAACGCTTTATCAAAATAATTTAGATAAGCACTGGAATACGTGATGAGCTATATAGCTGACAGGCGTGTGAGGGAGTGTGAATTTTAGTCTCTCAAATTGTCACTATTATTTTATCATTTATGTCAGCAGCGACTAATAAGATTATGATACAGTGATGATACTTGTTTTAAGCTATTACTTATATTGTCTTGAAATGTTCGGTTATGATACTTGACAGTTACAATTCTTAGAATGCCCACAAAAATTAACAGTATAAAAAAATCTTGGTAGTTTTAACTTTTGAACTAACTTTCAGTTTTAGATTTTTGCCTACTTCTAATGGTTTTTTCACATTATCAAACTTTGGAAGTCTATGAAACATAATGGTATCTCAAAATTAGGTACTCTAATTAATATATTGGCCAGATTTTTCAAAGTTACATGTAAGCATGTTACCAAATATATGTAACCAAAGTTCAAATGCTAAAAGATGACTCAAAATAGATTTTTAATAGGGGTAAATACAATAGAAAATTTCCCTTTGACTTCAATGTCAACCTGTTTCTTGAACTAAATTTAGACCTGTTTTACCTTTACAAATCAGAAGCTTTGATATATTATTCATCAAAGTAAAAATATAGCCCCATTTTTTTGCAACAATAAAACATAGGGTCATCCGGCATATTCGGGCCATTCACATGGCTATGTTTACAAACACTGTAGATTTGCTCTAAATTCCTACACTGACCCATCACTTTTCATCTTTTTTTATTTTTAGCAATTAACCTGTGATAATATAAACGTCACAAAAAATACGTCACTTTTTGTGACGCGCAATTTATATTTCGTTTGTGGTGTCCTGGCGTGCTGTCGTAAATTCATGGGAGGTGTCCGTTGTTTTTCTGCGGTTTACATGATGTAATGTACTATTATATTATTTATTTGTGTATTTATCTGTGCTGAGTGTTCTTGCGTTTGTTTGTACTGTATTCCTGTCACGTAGTGTTGTCATTTTAGCTGTATTTTTAACATTGCCATATAAGCGGGATGATTGGCTAGCCATAAAACCAGTTTCAACCTACCATTCTTTTCTTAAAATGTCCTGTACCAAGTCAGGAATATGGCAGTTGTTATCACACAGTCCGTTTCAATATATGTTGGCGTTTGCTTTTGTTGTAGTTCAGTGTTTCTGTTGTTACGTTGTTTTCCTCTTCTAGCTGATGTGTTTCCCTCGGTTTTAGTTTGTTACCCGGATTTGTTTTTGCTTAATCGAATTGTCACTATTAAACAGCGGTATACTACTGTTGCCTTTATTCAACCCTGTAGTTCAAAAACTTAAGTGCATTCAACATTCATTTAAAAAAAAAATGTTTAACCCTAGTTTTGATCTATCTATCAAAAAATATTTATTACAAACATCTTCCAATCAGTGGAGCACAGGACTTTAGTGTTATACAGAAAGCTCTCCTACAAATGGGTGGTCCTTAATGACATTTATTTATTTACTGAATTTTCCCCTATATGTTTGAATGTCATATTTGTTTACAGAAAATCTACTTGAACAATCTTTAAGCATTCTTACCTTAGTAATTTGCAGAGGAAAAACGATAATGTTGTTAAAACCTTGAAGTACACACATCAATCTTATATTCAGAAATTTATAAAAAGCAAGACTGAAAGGCATTTTTAAGTTCACTTGTTGAATAATCATTAGAAAATTGACCATCAATCTTTTTGTACGTACTTTCCACTGTGCATGATAGAATGCCTGATCACTAAATATTTATTTTGGTGTATTCTTTTCGTTTTTCCCTCGTAAAAAAAAAATGCTACAAAATAAAAACTTGTTTTTAAGATGATGACAATGACACTTGCTTTATGTCGTATACTTGCTGAACAATATGTACTTGATTTGTTGTGCTTTCCTAATGTGAAGTGGCAAACATGTCCTGCTTATTTAGTTCGAAAAAAAATTAAATTAATAGAATAAGTTGGTACTGAAAGGAAGGTGGAGTTAGATAAATTGCGGGAAATCGTTGCAAAGGTTATCAAAAGTGCCGAAAAGCAACGTACACGGAACATCGAATGTAAGACCCTACTCAAAATGGACGCCGTGCGAAATGAACGTTATAAACATATTTGCTATTATTTTGAGCCTATTTTGATATCAGATTTTATGATCAGTTTTGAAATCAATGTGTTAGTTGATTAATGATTAGTATTGGTCAAAATAAAAGATTTAAAATGGAATACTTTGAATTTTATATATTTTTAAATGCTGTGGATTACAAGGTACTGCCTTATTTGTTCCCTTAAGATATGATTGTGAATAAAAAATAATCAACGAAAATGTTACATATGAACATAAAACAAATGTTTAATAACAATCAGCAAATATCTTGAATATATTAAACAAAAGCTTTCAGATATTCATGTGTATGAGTGTTTTATAAATTCTTTTTTTATTCACAATTATATGTTAAATGGCCATTTGCCTCCCTTACACTCAAACCTATTGGTGTTCTTCTCTTCTAAATGATCTTATAATTTCTTTATAATGTCTAAAACTTCACTTTTCAAATCATTGTGTTGTACTAAAAAAGAAGGTATGATAAGAGCTATTGTGTGTCCTTGATATTGTAAAATATTATAAAATTACTAAAACTTTAAAAAAAAAAAAAGGTAATTTTTGTATTGTTATGAGTTACAATTTATGACTAAAATCAGCAAAGACCCATCGAAACAACATCTGATACAAAAATTTAACAATACTTTTAGATATTTGGATGATATATTGGCTCTCAATAATGACGACTTCAGTATGTATACTAAAGAAATTTATCCTGTTGAACTTACTTTAAATAAAGCTAATACTAACAATGACCACTGTCCTTTCCTCGATCTTGATATCTATATCATTACCGGGAAGCTTAATACAAAAATTTATGATAAAAGAGATGATTTTTCATTTCCTATCGTTAATTATCCATTTTAGATGGTGACGTTCCCTTGTACGTTCGGGTATTTCACATCCAATCTTTTATGGTAATATTCTTTACAAAGCACAAAAATGTCAGTATTCACCTCAAAAGCTAACAAAATCTTTAAACAGACTTATTAAGAAGGGATATAGTTACGATACTGTTGTCAGATCATTAAAGATTGAATATTTTGGCTTTAATATTGATTCACTTATAGGGTCTTTGCATCGGAATTAAACATATTTATTCTTAAACCAGTTGTTGGCATGACACGGGTTATGTTCTTCTCATATATTTTATGATGGTATGATACTAAACCCCTAACGGAAGAGATTGTACTTGATTTTCATATGATGAAGACATAATCTTTCAATCAGTTTAATTGAGGTCTGGAGCTGGCATGTCAGTAACTGCTAGTAGTCTGTTGTTATTTATGTATTATTGTCATTTTGTTTATTTTCTTTTGTTTTCCTATTCTGACATCGGACTCGGAATTCTCTTAAACTGAGTTTTACTGTGCGTACTGTTGTAGGTTTGTTTTTTCTACATTGGCTAGAGGTATTAGGGGAGGGTTGAGATCTCAAAAACATGTTTAACCCCGCCGCATTTTTGCGCCTGTCCCAAGTCAGGAGCCTCTGGCCTTTGTTAGTCTTGTATCATTTTTAATTTTAGTTTCTTGTGTTTAATTTGGAGTTTAGTATGACGTCCATTATCACTAAACTAGTATAAATATTTGTTTAGGGGCCAGCTGAAGGACGCCTCCGGGTGCGGGAGTTTCTCGCTGCATTGAAGACCCATTGGTGGCCTTCGGCTGTTGTCTGCTCTATGGTCGGGTTGTTGTCTCTTTGACACATTCCCCATTTCCATTCTCAATTTTAAAATAACAAAAATACTAAACTCCAAGGAAAATTCGAAACGGAAAGTTCTTGATCAAATGGCAAAATCAAAAACTTAAAAATTGTGAAAATTCCATTGACAAATGATCAGGTTACAATCTGGATACTTTGGTACAGAAAGATGACTTGTGATGTCATAAACATGTTGAATTTGACATAATAACCATTTTACACGTAGTTTTTGGACAAAATGGATATGAACAACAGTCTTATCCAAAAAGAGTTTACACAAGCTTAATGAAAATTATAAAAGATCCATTGCAGCATGGAAGTTACCCAATTATAATGAGCAATACAGTGGTTAACATAGTACTCGAAAGGTAAAACTTCCTGAAAAGGGGTGAACACTTTAGAAAAGCTTTAGTTCAGATAGTAAATAGTGACTTAGATGTATATTATTAGAACAGTGACTTGGTATCCATTCATAGATCACCTCAAATAAGAAAATGTTTGGTTTCGAATGGTAATTAGTAATAAAGTGACTTTTATGTCAATATAAACGAAAAAATGATAAAGATTTAAAGAAAGTTATTAATATGTTATTATTTCAGTCGTTTACATTTAATCGTCTTAAGGAACTTAAGTGTTTAACTTAAATTTTGTTGTGAATATTACATGTTGTTAAAGTAGATAAAATATACTTGTAAAAGATATATGCTGTACTATAAATGTGTTTTATATCAACTGTGAATGCACAATCGTTTATATACATTGTAGAGAAAAAAGACATAATTCTGAACAGCTTTTTACTTCTATAACACACTGTCATTCTACGGTAAAGGGGAAATAAGTCTAATGTAAAAATCAGTAGAATCTCTATGATTATCATTAATACCACTGTCAACCAGAGTTCCAATAATGAGGATAAACAATTATAGGTTTTCGTACGACCAATAATGAGAAAACCCATACAGTATAGACCGACTTGAAAATTTGAAACAATTCAAACGAGAAAACTAACGGCCTATGATCTTATTCATCATTAGTTTTCAAATAATCGACTTTGAGCGTTCCTGATGAAGGTAAATCCATAAATGCACTTTAGACGCATGCAATTTATAACGTGTTGTCTTCATTTTTTATAATAGTACAATTGACGAATAACAAAAATTACAGAAATGAACCAACGACGACCACGGCCTTTAAGTCTCTTAACTTAGGACATGCACATACATATGTGGTGGGATTAAGCAGTATGTCAGTGCTTAACCCTTATCCTAGTCTAGGACAGTGGTGTGATAGCAGAACATAAGAGCACACTGTTAAAATCAGTTGCAGCTGGGTTAACTCAATAGATCGGTACGAAGCATAAAATACAACAACCATAAAGCAATAGACACAAAGCATCGATATTAGAGAACTTGCAGTCACTCAAGGCTAGTTGAAAGCCAATTACAACTAATAAGACTTGAGTATCAATCATTACACATCCAACCGATTTGGGATAAACACGTCATAAGTCATCTACAGTAAAACAAACGCTCAACTTTGTGAAATGCGAAAATATAAGTAACCAGTATCGACAGAATGTAGGATCATGAGTACTCATAACTGTGCATGTATAGCAATATATGTTTTCTAATGTTTTAATTTTTCAAAAACAAATTCAACGTTAGGACCAATAAAATCAAAATATTTTATTACGGTATTAAATTGATAACCTTTAATAATAAGTTTATTCAAAGAATCAATAAGCTATCATGGATCGTATCTAATTTTACGTGCTCTATAAACATCATCACTGAAACAATTTGGATGTGATATCCCGTTTTTCAATAAGAATTCTACTACTGCAATCAAATTTCCTAACCAAATATCTGTATCTATGAAAGAATTTAGTAAAAGCTATTATCAGTTTTTTGTAACAAAATTCGTGACTTAATTATTTATCAGTTATAGATATATTACGTTCATTGAAATATAAAACGCTACTATAGACATGGGCATAGGAAACAGGAACCGTAAGAAGGAACCAAAGGGACATCCACGTCCAATAAGGGAAAACTAACGATAGAGAACGAACATTCTTCTCTTTTGTAGTAAATTCTTTTCTTTTAAGGTTCCCATGTGATAATGAAATATCCTAATCTAGAGCAGGATGATTATTGCTGTTTGTATTTAAATTTGTATAAAGTAAATTCTCTTGTGTAAATATCCGCAGGGAAATTTAAAAATTCTTGATTAATTAATGCAAAAACATCATGAACGTAATGGTAAGTGTTTTTGAATTGTTCAATTGAATGTAAGTTAGACGGATCTTTTTTTTTTTCTTTGACGAAAAAAAATTGACTTATTCAAGCAATTTATAATATATAAATACCTAAGTAGCCCAGGCTGCATACTTACGGACCCCTGTATTTTTAACAGTCTTACTTGACAATGAAAAATCAAATGAGTTTAAGGTCCCATTTTTTTACATACAGGTATTTAAGTAACCTATCTGATAAGCATCATTGTAATGCATAATCATTATCGTATATTCGGTTCACTGGCTACCATGTATGGATTTAACATTGAAAAGTATATATGTGATTGATACAAATAAGATTTATAATCTAATTTTAAAATTATTAATGTGATGGACACAAATTAGATATTAAATATGGAATTCACCCATGTATGGATTATAAAAATATAAAGAATGTAAGGTAAGTACTAAAGTAGTATGAAGCATGATGTATGTGATAATTAGTTTGTTTTCGATCTATGAGTTTGACTGTCCCTCTGGTATCTTTCGTCCCTCTTTTACTAATATACAAAATACAATACAAATACACAGACATAAATTCAAATATCGATTACAATAAAAATATTAGGAGTTTTCTTTCTGTCAAAAACATCTTAACATTTTTCACCAAGTTTACCCTCAGATACAATAACTTAAGATCATTACATATGAAATCGAACACAACTTTTAGCTTAGCGCAATACAAATATGTATCTTGTCCTATATTTTGTTCGTTAAACAGTCCAATTTTCGCTCTGCATATGTACTTTACATGTGTATCCGAAAAAGTAAAATAACAAATATACTGATCGAACTCCTATGAAAAATTCAAAACGGAAAATCCCTTATCAAATGGCAGAATCAAAAGCTCAAACACATCAAACGAATGAAAAACAACTGTCATATTGACTTGGTACAGGCATTTCCTCACGTAGAAAATGGTGGATTAAATCTGGTTTTATAGCTAGCTAAACCACTTACTTGTAGGTTAGTCGCATAGAATTCCATTATGTTGAAAACAATGTGTGAGCAAAACAAACAGACATAATAGGTAAAAATATATTATTTATAACAATGTCATCAGTACGGAATGACCAAAATTCTCATTCTTTTCTTCCCTGGTTTGCATATTTCTGCTTTTTTTAGCTATGCTTATATATAGATGTATTGTACATAGAGGCGTTACTCGAAATCGCATCCAATACATTTTACGCTAGCCACTGGTTCAACAAAATCAACATCTAAACTATTATTTTCCTCTCTTTTTTTTAAATGAAATGAATTTTCGGATTGAACATACTTAATTTTAATTATGATGTGTATATATTCATAGGTAAGCTATATATTGCAAAAAAACAAATAATTTCCACATATGCGACACTATATAAATTGCACATTGCTGCGAGGTTGAACTTGAGCATTGTCTTTTAAATTATTGATGTAAACTCATGTTTTTTTCTTTTAAATTATCTATTTTGATTGGTCTGCACGAGAGGGTGACATTCATAAAAAATTGCCCCCACTGAGCAATGGGATAGAGTAAATTATCGCCTGCGTATTAGCCTCTAGCATTTTTACGTGAAGTATACTGAAAGACAAACGTAGCCTTTTTCGAGTTACAGACTTCAGAAAGTTGATTTTTAGAACGACATCTAGCTAGAATTAAAGTTTAAGTACAAAAATATCGGTTCTTGTTGCTTTTCTTCCCCTAATTTGTACTTACTTTCCCTGACTTACAGTTCTGCACTTAAAACATGTGTTCCATCACAACGTTGAAATCCCTCTCAGTTTCGTTAGGGCTAAGGAAATTATATAATTTTGCTTGTGTTGTAATGCAGAATGCACGAAGTGTCTAGTAATACAAAAATACCGGCTGCACACGTCCACCAATCAGAATAAGCCATACTCTTAATTCTGTATATCATGTTATCTTCATAAAATGGCTGCCCCCTTAAATTTAAAAATATTAAATGGTTGATGGTAACCTATACGGTTTTTTTATTTTTTTTTAAATCAAACACATATGCAATATATATATCAACCTCAAAATGTTCTCTCATCTCTCTCTCTGAATTTTCACGATTTTCTATCAGAGGTGACCCCATTCTAAAAATTGAATATTAAGAGTACACATATTGAGTTAATGCGGTACTGTTAAAAAGGAACAGAAAATAATGTCTATTCGTCAATGATTCTTTGTAGGTCATCAAGTACTGATTATGATAATCCCAATTCCGATTCAATATATATGTAATTGCTACGACAAATTTTGAACAACTATTTAGTATGAAATCATTTTTCTTATAAAAGTACAGTTTTGAAACAGACTATGCATAGCATTTCAAAACATCAAAAATGTTGAAATATTTTGTTTTAAATTTAATTTCTAAATTTCATTCCTATTGTAATTTTTCTACTTTACAATTCAAATGAATGTTTTATGTTTGAAAAGGGTCAATTGTCATCGAATTTGGTGATTGCAATTGGGACACTTTAGTCGAGATCGTCATAATCAAAAACTGTTTTATACCCGAACTCTAGATGTGAACATGCTTTTTTCAAACAAATCAGCAGAAATTCAGAAAATGATATATTCTCTCAACAGTAAGTAGGATATCGAGCCTACCCTTGTTCAAATGAAAAACACAATACAAATATGAAACTGACTATAGCTTGAACATTCGTAAATCGCTATTTATTTGACATCAAATAAAATTACTTTTTTTCACTTTATTTAGAGCATTATGATAAAAAATTATCGACGCTGTATTGATTACAAAAACAATTAATTCCCCATATATAGGCGACAAAAGGAACCTTGTTTTCAGACAAAGAGACTGTAGAACGATGATTATGAGATTGAAACCTTGCTAAAATTAAAGAAAAATTATTAAGACAGTATTCTGTAAGCCTAAAAATATAGGTTCCCCTCATTTTTCTAGACGTAATTTGTACTTATCTTCTTCGCCTATCAGTTCGGCACTTCAAAACACATGTTTCATCACTGCATAGAAAGGACAGCTTAGTTTCGTTAGGGCTTAGGAAAATAAAGTATGTTGCCTTTGTTATAATGCAGAATGCACGAAGTCTCTAGTAATAACAAAATTACGGCTGAACACATCGACTTATTCAGATTAGCCATACTCCTATTTGTGAACCACTGGACGTTAAGCAACCAACACTCAATCAATCTTAATTGTGAATACCATGGGTGAATTCTTCATAAAATCGCCGCACCTACAATATTTAAGGGTTGACTATAACCTATAAACTCCTGTAAGTTTTATAACTAACCTCATTGTAAATTTAAAAGACAAGTTTCAAAAGCCTTTAAAAGAGAGGCGAAAGATATCAAAGAGACATTCAAACTCATCAGTCGAAAATAAACTGACAACGCCGTTAGGAATTTTACTACTTTCATACTTGAATTTAAAGACTTTTACATGAAAACAGTTTTCAAAAATATACACTTGTACTTATATCTCTTTTAATCTCAGTCTTGGTGGATCTGTTTTAATGACTTACATTTTTATTTTTTGATTGATGACAGTGACCCACAATCAAATTATGTAATTTAGACTCATATTTAAATTGTTGCCATATGAGATTATATGACAATGGATATTAAAAATTAGACGATTAAATATTTGTTACGTGTCTTACATTTGATCTCATAATCTAAATTCTATAAATATAGTTATAGATAAAATACCAAACATAATGGAAAACCTTAGATAAAATCATTGAAATTTTTTGAATACTAGATCCTAGAAGTACCCGCTGACCAGAAGGTAGGAGATCTACATGGCAACAGTTCTCACCCATAAAGCAAAGTTGATTATTGTTTTGTTTCATAAGACCCGTTTGACTTAAAAAGCATACTAAAATTATTCTAGGTTATATAATGACATTTAGCCATTGTTTGCACCTTTTCGTCTAGTTTTGAGAAACGGTGTACAGTTTATTGGCAATCTAACTCTGAGTTACTTAGAGATGCAGATTATATACACAATGTTGAATAATACATTAAAGATATTACTTTGGAACATTATATGTCAAATGATATGGAAGATCTTCATTCTGTGAAGTTGTTATGCATATTTCGGGAATTGTGAAATATTGAAAGTGAAGATTAGATGCATGTCTATAAATTATAGTTCATGACTTCTTTTTTACTAGACCAATTAGTGTGAAAACAGAAACAAGAACCAGACACATACTGTCATTTCCTAAAGCAAAATTTACAAGGTATTGACCCTTCTAGAATTTCAAGGGTGAACCAATGAGCTACAAAACTATGCACACGCTAGTATTGGTTATATCTTATATCCAGTTAATTTCTCTTTCATTTACCCCATATATATCCTTCTTTAAACACAGCATTGGTAGTTTTATATTTGAGTTGCTGTCGCATACGCATAAACCCAAACCTAAATTCCTAATCAACACATGTCTGCAGTTTGTAATAAACTAAGTACGACGAAAAGTATACTAATATGTACAAAGACTGAGTACTAAACTATTTTTTATTCAAGAATATAAGAACAGGTAAATTTATTTACAACATGGCAACTTGGGACTTATACAACTGCACAGTAAAAACCAATAACGTATATTGTTCTATCTCACTATGGAAAGGGAGATAACTCTATGTAAATCTTGAAACTTGAAATGGAGATTAATTTTTTACAGATTGATTTGTATCGAAATAGCCAAATACAGATGATTGCAGCTATAGCCCCAAGTGGAAAATAATGATAAAAAAAAAATCAATCCACTCTTTGCTGTCTAAGTATATCTGGAGAGGTATGAATATATTTTGTATAAGTCTGTGGACCATTGTCCCAAAGTTTGAATAAGGTGATCTTCCGGTCGTGCTTTGTGTGCAGTAGTTGCAGCACCATTTCTAAAGGAATGACCACTATTCTTTTCACTAGATAATGTTAATTTTTATAATGAACATTTTACATGAGAAATGAAAAACATCTTGAGAATGGATCACCTTTATAAGTAATAAAAAGGACCCAGAATTGCTAAAAATACTCATTCTTGTAATACAATAACAGAATATATATTTGAAGAGGTTTTGAGCAAAGAAATAGTAATACCATTTCTAAAAGAATCAGTCATAGATTTTTTTAGGTACACAAAAATACAGTCATTTGATATTTGAAGATCAATAAGTCACAAATTTGATTTAGGATCAATTTTTTTTTGTATCATAAACTATAAATTCACCCCCATCTTAAAAACTCGAAATAAGGTGTTACACATGCAGCTTCTAATATGACATCTGTAAAACTATCAAAAACACAATTGCGTAGTACAAAACATATTCTGTGTTTAATATCAAGAGTTACATTAACGATTTATCAAAGGCATAATAGCATGCTACTTTTTCTAACAAACTAATACTGATTTTAAATTTTGTAATGGTTTATCAACAAGTTCTCTAATGGATTAAAACCCCCTTTTAGTAAGTTGAAGAAACGTATACCACATACGTTAGATTTTATGGTAGAATAAATCAGATGTTTATGAGGTGTGGAAAAAGCTATAAAACGCATCAACATGGTCTCCGAAATAGGTGGTAACTGGAAAGTTGACCAAGTTGATCCTTGTAGTTGTAAGAATTTAAGATAATGTTCATATCCCACGTTGTATAAAGCTTCAGTTGAGTCTGCAACAGCGAAAGCTGGTATATTTTCAACTGCGACGTCCAAATAATCTCTTCCAGGTTTGGACAAGGAGTTGGTGCTTTCTTTGCCTCTGGTGCTAACTTATGAAATTGGTTCATCTGTAAACGAGACAAAGAGTCGGCAATTAAGTTAATTTTTTTACGGGCACAAGCTCGCTGTAAATTGTAAAGTTAACTTTTGCTACACACATAACAAGACGTCTCATCAGTTTCATGATTATATGATCTTTTGAACGACCTTTAGTTAGAATAATAACAGTCGCTAAATATCTCTGTATTACTGACAAATTATTACACCAGGGTTTTCGATATCACAAACTAGTCAAAACATTTACTAAATTTTATCATTGGTACAAGGACATAATTCGTAAATATAAATCAACATGCAGACATCGTATACGTTCAGGTATTTCACATCCAATCTTTTATGGTAATATTCTTTACAAAGCACAAAAATGTCGGCAGTCACCTCAAAAGCTAACAAAACTTTATTCAGAAGGGATATAGTTACCATACTGTTGTCAGGTCATTAAAGATGGCATATTTTGGTATTAATATTGATTAACTCATAGGGTCTTTGCATTGCAAATAAACACATTTGTTCTAAAACCAGTTGTTGGCATGATACGGGTTATGTTCTTCTCATATATTTTATGATGGTATGATACTAAACCCCTAACGGGAGGGATTGGTCTTGATTTACATATGATGAAGACATAATCTTTCAATCAGTTTAATTGAAGTCTGGAGGTGGCATGTCAGTAACTGCTAGTGGTCCTTTGTTAATTTACGTATCATTGTCATTTTGCTTAGTTTCTTTTGTTACCTATTCTGACATCAGACTCGGACTTCTTTTAAACTGAGTTTTACTGTGCGTATTGCTGTGTGTTTGTTTAAACTACATTGGCTAGAGGTATAGGGGAGGGTTGAGATCTCACAAAACATGTTTAACCCCGCCGCATTTTTGCGCCTGTCCCAAGTCAGGAGCCTCTGGCCTTTATTAGTCTTGTATGTTTTTTTTAATTTTAGTTCATTTATATGTTTTGGAGTTTAGTATGACGTCCATTTTCACTGAACTAGTACACAATTTTATTAAGAGGGCGGCTGAAGCCCGCCTCTGGGTGCGGGATTTTCTGGCTGTGTTGAAGACCCATTGGTGGCCTTCGGCTGTTTTCTGCTGTTTGGTTTGGTTGTTGTCTCTTTGACATATTCCCCATTTCCATTCTCAATTTTATTACAGTGAAAAAAAAATACGCGTTTTAGACCATCCTTTTCCCGATAAAACAGCTGACACCACGATAGGATATAACTCCAAAAAAGCAATAGATAGAGTTTTATCTGAAATAGTTGGAAGGTCTTTCGGCTAAGTGTCAAAAAATCATTTTCCTTGATAAAAACATCAAAAAACAATGGAAGACGAAGCATCCGTAAATAAATGCATGTCCGCCGCAGAGGTTAAATGAGATTCATAAAACATGTTTATTCCATTCCACGTAGACAGAAATTGTAGCCACATTGTCAAATGTGAGTTGCTCTCTTTATCTATTATATATTGAAAGTTAAGACTAGATCCAGTTCTATAAATTAAATCATAAATAAATCTAGAGAGGAAAGGAATACCACCTTCAATCTTTAAAATAATACTTCATATTTAGAAAGTATTATGAATTGTTCACAAAATAATTTGTAGTTGAAAAAAAAACTACAGCTAGAAAATTGTCATGAGAATTGTAAAAAGAGATCAAATATCTTTTTGTAAATTAGAAAAGAAAAAATCTAATTAACAAAAATTATTAATAAAAAAAAACAATAAAAGAACTTATCTATTCAAAAGGTAACACATATATGAGCAATAACAAGTTTTGATGAAATAACAACAGTTTTATAGAAATTTGTACTTTAGTCAAAAAATTAGATTTTGGTGATAATTAATTCTTTAAGCATAACATTAAACTCACAGAAGAAAAGAGAGACTTTCGTGAGGGAAATGTATAAAACTATAAAACCAGGTTTAATCCACCATTTGCTACACAAGAAAACGGCTGTGCCAAGTCCGGAATATGATAGTTGTTTTCCATTCGTTTTATGTGTTTGAGCTTTTGATTTTGATAAAGGACTTTCCAATTTGAATTTTCCTTGGAATTCGGGTTTTTTTTTTTTTTTCATTATTTTACTTTTAACTTTTAAAGAATGTGCTAATTTATGAAAATCTAAGAAAACTAGTAAAAGTCTGATAGACTTTTTATAAAACGATAGGAAAAATGTTAGTCCCTTTGTTTTATCTGTTTCTTTTTACTTTGGATATGAAGATGGAACATTTTCTAATCATCAATGTAAAAGTGTAATAACTTGATTTCCTAAAAAGGGGAAAGACGGACAATATATAAGTAAATGGCGTCCTACTTCTCCCAAGATCAGATAACCGTAGCTGTATTTGGCAAAATCTTTCGCAATTGTTTGGTCATCAATGCTTTGCGTAGGTCATTTGGCCTTTCCATTTTTTTTGTAATTGAGCCTCACTGATGAGTCTTTTGTAGACGTAACGCGCGTGTGGCGTTTACAATTATAAGACTGGTATCATCGATTTTTTTTTAATACTGATTCGAAAATCGCTTCTGTTATGTTATCATGGTTATAGCAAATTGACTTAGACAAGTTTTACTATTTAGCATACGTGATAAACAAAAGGGTATCTTCAAAGATAGAAAAAAATCGGAAACTCGTATTATTGGGGAATATCACGGTAAATGAATCACTTGCTTTTTCAAAATAAGAACACAAAATGACTGCATTTCAAACCTTATCACACGCCACTTTAAAATAACATAGGAAATAATTTGATATTGAATTGAAAACAAGATAGAATAAAGCAGAAACACTTAAAATAGGCAACATTTCACAAAGGGAACTACATATTGTATTTCTGCATCCCTTTAATAACTATTGTAAAACTATTTAGAAAAAGGCTAATGTCAAACTTAGCTGGTTGTTGGAATAATTTGTTGGTGGTGAAAGGATTTTACATCCACAGAAAGAAAAGCTGTTTCTGATTTCTAAAACGATGTAAAAATATTTCTGGATTGATTTTACTCTGCTTTCTATTCCTTAACCCGATCCTGAGATTTCTATGAATGCCATTTTATCCTGAGACATTTGGAACTTTTTTCCTTGGATGATTTTCATAATATTTATATGCTATAAAAAAAAACAGATGTTCAATCTTTAAATGACCTATATAAACATGAAAATATGATTTATTTTATAAATTTTAGCAAATTAAAGAAAGGCTACAAATTTGCTATATCAAGATAATAAGGTATGTACATTTTTTAAAGTTGTCGAAGAAACCATTGAACACGTAGTTTTGAATGCCCATAAACTTTTCAATTGTCTTTTTTTTCAAATATTGTTAAACTCTTTTGTAATCCTCGTTCTAAACAAAGACACTTATGAATAGCTGACTAAACGGTATAAGCTTTGCTCATTGTTGAAAGCCGTACGTTGAACTTCAACTGCTTAAATCCACATTATTTTGACTAGTTGAGTGGTTTTTTTTTCACATTAACCATTATACACATCCCCTTATTTATATTATTAAGTCTTTTATATAATACCCATATGAATATGCATGTTAAAAGAACAATTCATTTGAAATTACACGCATAATAAATGAAGAAATAAAAAAAGAAAGAGTGGAAGTGAAGATTTTGATGGTGATGAGAAGAATGATGATTCATACAGGCATTTTGGGGCCCTTAATAGCTTGCTGTTCGGTGTGAGCCAAGGCCGTACTTTGACCTATAATTGTTTACCTTTTACACATTGTGATTTGGATTGAGAGTTGTCACATTGACACTCATACCACATCTTCTTATTTATATATATATTAATTATACTTTATGAAGTTATAAGAATCTGTTTGATCTTGACCTTGATTGAAATTTTGGATATTGTGTTTATTTGATTGTTTCCTCAAGCTAAAAGTTTAGTTTCTAAATCATAGTTTTCTTTTTCGTATAATCTTATATCATATTAATTTTGTTTATGGATGTATGTTTAATGGCCGTTGTATGTCATATATGTCAATTCTGACATAATTATGACTTTATAATGACATTACATATAACAATTCTACACTAAAACTGTCCAGGTTATATCAGCATGTTTAATCTATCAATAATACTAACACAATTTTGAAAGGTTTACAATGTCTATTATGTTTGCAATTCCATTGGCCAAATAATGACTGTTTATATCATACCTCCTCCTTTATACAAGCATACATGTACGTTGGGCTTTCAAGAAAGAGAGAGTTCCACATAGTCTGTGGTCTATGGTAACATGTTCCAATGTATGGAGACAAGTTACGTTTAACATATATTGATTTTGTGGAATATCGTGTATTCAGTGACAATCTCTTTAAAAGTGTTTTTTTTTCTTATTTTCAAATCTTGAACAAAATGTCGTTTCATTTCACTTTGACATTGATACTTTTAAAACGTCGGACTTTTCAAATAAATAATCAATCATAATCAAACAACATTGCAGTTGATATTTAAATACTGAATTAATTTTGTGTATAAACTATCATTGTTTACTTGACCCTGGACTAAATCAATTTCCAATTAAAAATTCACTAATTGTATTTGTATTAAAGGGGTGTTAGCTACGATGTGGATAGAAAAAATAAAAGTACGATTATTTTCATTTCATGTATTAATAAAAGCGGAATTATTAATTAATATTTCGTTATAAATAGTCAGATTGGACTTAATTTGTCAACATAAGCTCAAAAACATCCCTGACTTGCAAGTCAATAATTTAACTCATTACATCCGATTTCATGTGACCTTCAATTTAACCCCCTAGCTAGAGGTTGGTTGCGCATGCACTGGTTGTGATCAGCTATTGAAAGACAAAGAATGTCAGCATTGAAAGTGAAAAAAGGGTGAACCATTTGGTTGACTGATTCGATCCACAAACAAATCATCTTATACGGTGGAAAACAATTATTAATATATATATATATTTGTTTAACCTGTTATATTAAATCAAACAGATCTAGAAAAATCTAATTGCACGTGCTAGCTTTCTATTTATATCTATGTTTACATCGGGTACTAGGACCGTTGGCAGTCTTAGAGGTCATCTCAATGACTACTAGACCTTTTCAACAATTGTCTACACCTACAGTTGAGAACGACTACGACAGGTGAGATATGAAGGGTCGTCTCAAAAATGAAATTTAAAAAAATATTATTGATCGCATATGATTATTTAGATTGCTACTGAGAACTATTCAACATGACGTGTATAAAAGCATTTGATGTGTACCTACCTTATTTTGTTTATAAAGTATTTACTTATCAAAATTAAACTTATTAATTTTGTGAATTGACGATGAAGAAAAGGAAGGACTTCAATGTTTCATTTCTTTTAGACGTCGAGTTGGAAAATGAAGAAAAAAAACCCAAAAAACCAAACAAACACACAAAAAACAAACCTGTATTTTGTAGTAGATGTTTAATTAATCATTGTTTTATATCTGTCGACTACAGCAGTACATGTTTTTACAATGTCTGTTAATTTTGGCTTCGGATACCTCAATGTACTCATTACTTTATTCCTTTTTAATTCATCAATTTAATATTCAACTTGAAATCGATATTGAGCGACAATGCAGTTTAAATTTCGTCTCTTTCTCTTTAAATTATCCGGTTTACTGTGCCATCGCTAGACCTGCTCCCGGCCGGCAACCAGATGCCGTAGCTGCCCAGAGATAGAGGAGGAAGCTGTATATTGCCTCGCCCTAAGGAACCTCATTCGCGAGAATCAGCTGGAGTACAATAAATTCACAACAAAATAGATACCAAGATTTTGAAAGGCACTTGGTGTTTCTTCTGATTCAGATTCAGATTAAAATCGTATTTTTTTCCCCTTTTCTTGCTATATTTATGACTTCCGCATGCAGTAGGAATTAAAATCACACAATGCAACATATAAAACAGATATTCAGATTGACTCATGGTCTGTATTTTGGTTAAAGACCCCCATCCCTAACCCCAAAAGAGGGGAAAAGGAAAAAAAGTTACTATCTTTAATTGAATAAACAGGAAATAAATATGAGAGCGAAGCATAATGTCAAAATATTAAATTGTAAACTAAAAATTCTATCGAGACAAAAATATCAATTGTAATGACCTACTTGTTCAGGAATTGTTTCATGCGTATTAAACATGCGGCGGGGTTTAACTAGTATAATTGGATTTAAAGCTCCCCTATATATGGTCAGAGATTAAATTTATAAAACCATTATGCATGGGAAAAAAGAATAAAAGAGTAGAAAACCAAAGCTATTCCCTAAAAAGGGGCAGGTTAAGCAGTTTTTGCTTCTTACAAGACCCACGAAGGTCATTTTTCGGGAACAGGGAAAGGAATCTCCGACAAAGGGACAAGTTATTTTGTCTTTCGGGACACGGACGATCTATAACGGTCAATCAGTCCAAAAAGACACTGCAATGACAACAAGCTCTGTTGAGATATAAATATCATACGCATTACTGAAGAGACAATACTTGTCAATTTGAGCATATGGCGCGGACGTGAAAAAATGGTGCCGTTGATGTTTCCAGTTCATTAAGGAAACACATCATCTTTAATATGGTATCTTGAAGCGGGGTAGTCACTCGTAACTAAATTATCGATGTAGCCTTTTCCGTTGACCTATAAACTAATGGGCGTTTACCCCTCCCAAAATTGAATGTGTACAACAAGTGACGTGAAGATTGGTTGAGAAACACAAACTCTAGCGGACGGACCGACAGTCCTGTTACAACATAAACATAAGGAGGTGTGGTATGATTGCCAATGAGACAACTATCCATCAAAGTTGTAATGAAGTGAATTTAAGCAATTATAGGCAACCGCACGGCCTTCAACAATGAGAAAAACACATACCGTATAATCGACTATAAAAGGCCCCGACATGAAAAAAATGAAACAATCCAATTGAGAAAACTAACGGCCTAATCTATAACAAAACAATTTAAGAAAAACATATATGACAGACATGAACCAACGACAACCACTGAACTGCAGGCTCCTGACTTGTGACAAGCAAATAAAGAATGTGGCAGGGTTAAAGATTTTTGTGAGCGCTCAACACTCTAGCAGATGAAAAAAAAAATTATTCTGAATCCAGATTTTCCTCATACGTTATAGTGTTAAATTTTGAAGAAGAAAAAATTTGATTGATAGCATCGAAAAACTAAAAATAAAATCTGACTCAGACAAAAAACCATACTCCCCCTCCCCCTCCCTTAAAGTTAAATGGTTGCTCCCTAAATACTCACATAAAATTTAACAAGAAAAAAACTCAAAAAGGCAGATGACATTGTGAAATGATTGCAGTAATTATTTCCTTGAATGTTTAATAAATTCAACGTAAAATGTTGTATAAATACATTTTATTATAATATTAAACAAAAGAGAAAGGTATAATTCATATTTGTTTGAAATATGTTCTTTCCTCAAAAAAAATGCAACATCGACTTTTTAATTTTGAGACGACCCCTTCATTTTACCTGTAAACTGTAGGAGTCGTTAGTCGGTGTCGAGAGTTGTTGAAAAGGTCTAATAAGATGGCATCTAGACTAAGATACTCACGAAATGCTGATACATAAAATCGAGACCATACAATGTTAATTGTTTATTTCAGACTTTTTGTACTTTGGATATACGGTTCAATATGTTATGAATCAAATGGGAGAATTTGAATCAAATCGGTGAACATGAATTTAACAGCTATTTGCACTGCGTATATAACTGTAATATTTGTTACTGCCGATATAACTGTAACATTTGTTACCGCCGATTTAACTGTAATATTTGCCACTAGACATATAACAACAAAAGTGATTGAATTTGGTTGAGCATTCCTGTCGACATTGGAATATAAACCGCGCCCAATCTTAACAGAAGCCTAATACAAATTTTATCCATACGCTCAAATTATATTCCTTAGTGCTATATTCAAATTATAACAACGAACATTTAAATGATATAACGAACACGCCATTTTGACCATTTCAGTTTGTTGAACTATTGATGCTATTAGAACGCAATACTATTGTAGAAATTATTAGAGTTACTCTTCTGTTTATTATGTATATATTAAAATGCAACAAACGATTTTTGCTCTACTAAATCATTTCAAATTTCAAGGAAATAGATATTTAAATGAAAAAAAAAATCTTTAATGGAAATATTATTTTTCTTTAATTTTTATTGATGAATAATAATATATATGTTTCATATTACGCAAGAATTCAACTGAGTTAACACAGTTGATATTTTGTAGATGCACAAATGAGGAATACAATGTAGCACGCAATGGATAATATTCTTTTTAAAGACTCAGAAATAAAAGCTGTGTGTTCATAATGAGCTATTTGGTGTTCATTGAATTACTACGATCCTACCTAAAAATCCACTATCAGCCGTTTTGTTTAGTTTTCATCTTCACCGTTACGTCCTTTAGAATTATTTCCATAGGTGAACACTTATTAAGAAAGTGCCCATAGAAATATCCAAAGGGCAACACGTCCGGATGAACGGAGATGAGCAATAAAAAATTACTCTCAATTCCTGAAAAATAATGGAGAGTTTGATCAAAATATTTACGTCATATGTGTATTTTAATTTCAAATTCTCAAGTCAAATCAGGTATTAACAGCTTCAATAACCATAAAAAGTGACAATTAAAATGCCTGCTGTTGTTAGGTTTATTTAGATCATTTTTTCTTTTCAAAAAATCAAACACATCTCAAATTACTATCGATCACTTTAGTAGCTGTTTTAAACTAATGTTGGTTTAAGAATTTATGATAATATATATGATTGTACCGAATAGATATCAATTGGTCTCAATCCCAGATACCGAAAAGGAAAAGTAAGTAGAGTTTGTTTGGTTTTCATCTAAATAAAAATTCAATAGAACGGTCAATCTACAGTGGTATACTACAACCATGATCAACTTAGAAGCCATCTTCAATCCTTTTGTGGTAAGGGTGAGCAGCTAAGTCATCAAGCACCAACCCTTTTCATATATTCATACCAACTATTAATATTTGTATATTCCAAAGGCATACAGAATATTTTACGGAGAGAACCAACCTAAGGATGTCATGATTTCATATCAGCATGTGAAGTACTTTAGTAACAGTGTATTTTCCTAAAGTCCTGTTTGTATTGCTTTGTTTATAGTAGGCATTTTGTTATCTCATATACCGTTATTATAGAAAAAAATGGTTTTCCTGAACAAATACGAAATCCATAAACTGATATGACCCGTTTGTTTGTTCAAGAATAAAAAGGGGAGAGTTGGGATATACAAATATTTTTAAATCCCGCAAAATGTTAATGTACACAAACAAAATCTATAATTTGCATCTACGCACAAGTCTCTAAATAACGAAAAAAAAAAACCACCAGATTCGACAAAACACAACCACTGATGAAGATCTCAACTCTGGGCAATGGCTATGATTTGAGTGTTGAATATTCTGCACATAAAACATTCATCTATTTTACCTCCGATAGATAGTTTTTGCTGTTTTGCTCACCGTCAAAATATCAAAAAGATATGAGAGGTTTCGAAAAAAATACCTTGTAACGTTATTGGTTTCTTCACTGATGATCTGTCAAATTATTTTTGTTCATCCAATGAGTTTTTAAGGGTTAACTATGGCATGGTATTGGTTGCAAAAATTTGATATTTTTCATTTAAATGCAATATTTTTATTTAATTGGTATATTTCTTCATTTAAATGCAATATTTTTTATTTAATTGGTATATTTCTTCATTTGAATACAATATTGTTTTATTTGAATGGTAAAGTTTTTTCATTTAAATGCAATATTTTTTATTCAAATGGTATAATTTGTCATTCCAATGGTATAATTTGTCATTCAAATGCAATATTTTTTATTCAATTGGTATAATTTGTCATTCAATTGCAATATTTTTTATTCAATTGAATTACTTGTCATTTAAATGCAATATTTTTTATTCAATTGGTATATTTCTTCATTTAAATGCAATATTTTTTTATTTGAATGGTATATTTTTTCATTCAAATCCAATATTTTTTATTTAAATGATATAATTTGTCATTCAAATGCAATATTTTTTATTCAAATGGTATACTTTGTCATTCAAATGCAATATTTTTTATTCAATTGGTATATTTCTTCATTTAAATGAAATATTTTTTTATTTGAATGGTATATTTTTTCATTTAAATGCAATATTTTTTATTTAAATGGTATAATTTGTCATTCAAATGCAATATTTTTTATTCAATTGGTATAGTAGTTTTTTTTATTTATATGCAATAATTGCATTATGGGAAATTCTTTGACGTCTTAAGGTCAAATTTGCAACAACGTTTCTGATTGGTCGGTAATTGTTTGGATTTCCCCCTTTCTTTCTAAACATGAGTGACCAAGAATTAAAACAACGCGTCGGAATATCGCCCCTCTAACTAAATTTGGCGTTCGTGCACTGGCTGTTAATGCCAATAATGGTCAGGTCGAGCAAAAAATGCGAGTGACAAGTAATAATAATTATTTTGACACACAACCTGTTCATGGATAGAAACAGATGCCTGCGTGCATGGCAAAAACGCTTCATGTAGAAAAAAAAATCACCTAATTACGACAGCAGAACCAGAGACCCACAAGAAGAGACCTAAGCTGTGATACTCCGGAACTAATTCTTCAATAAAGACAATTCGGGATAAATTGGAACCAGTTACTAACCCATGTTACAACAATAGTCCTATGACATAGGATGTACACTGTATAAGGCGTGAACTTCACATTTTGGACTATCTATAATATGTGCTCTCATGTCTTATGCCGCATATCATTTTACATTTAGGATTCGTTGCTGAGCTTTTTTTTACTGTTCACATCTCCGAATCCCTTAAATAGAATTTGTTTTTCAAGCCCCAAAGTAGTTCAATAATTAATATACCTATGTCTTTGCATAAATAAGTATGCAGGGCATATTTCAAAACATATTTTTTCTTCAGAACTTTTAAACGATTTACTTTTCAATACTGCATTGGGAGGGGGAGGGAGGTATACAAGTTTATTTTGTGACACAGTATATAATATAATTAGATACAAATCTCTAATGATTTGTATCCAACAAATTATAGGATTGTACGTTTAGCAATTATCTAGACCCGTACAAAATGTATAATATTATAAGATAAATTTCACAGGGACGGATCCAAAACCTCGGTGTCTAGGGGAGTGGGGGATCAGATTAAGATATTTGTATAGAGATGTATATATGCGATATTTGCAGTAATGGTTAATGTGTGTGTGTGTGTGTGAGGGGAGGGGATTCAGATTAAAGATAGTTTCTATAATTCTATATCTTTTAGTTTTTACCATTTCACTCTATTCTTTATCCTTTGACCTCTATTATATTTGTGCTAAACATGCGTTAAATATTTGTTACTGGACATTTGGCAACCAAAAAAACAATCGACGCATTCTTTATATTTCATCATTTCTTTATTATGTTATCTATAGGTTTGGTCCCGCCCCATATCTATTTTTTGCACATTATTCTCTCTATGTAAACCAAATTCCTGTCCTGATAAAAGGTGACTCATGCATAGCATCAAATGTGGTTATTAAAACAAGAAACATATTCATATTATAATAATTTACTGTATGCTTGGACTTATAGATAGATGTCATTAGTCCCAGATCATGTAATAAAGTAGGTCTTATAAAAATACAATAGCATTTTAATGATGATAATATATATGTATATATATTTAACAATGCCAATTTTTTGGGAAAAAAAGGGAAAGGGCAAGGCGTTTTTAAAACATATTAATGGGGCGCGTTTTTTTGTTCTTCGGTAGTGAGCCAGAAGAATCCCTTTCTGTTTTTTTTTTTTATTTGCATTGGCAGATCTTCTGGCTCTCTTCCACCTCTTCTTTTTTGATAGGTTGTTTAGACGGTAGAGGCACATAACAAACATGGCGTCGTTTAGTCTTGATAACATTAATAAATTTATGAATTCAGATACATTAGAATGTGAGCTATGTTATATGTTTTATGGTATGAAAGCCTTAGTAAGACATCCCTGTAGGACGATAAGCTGGATAAATATAAGAACTACACGGACAATAACAGTTAAGGGACAATTATTTGATATTCTAGGTAGGGGATTTTGATTGATTGGTGTTTAACCTACTTTCAACACAATTGGGCGATTCCGTAGTGGTCAGTTTAAATTTATAGATAAAGGATGGGGAAGGGAAGAGAGGGCATTATTATTCATTTTAATCTGTCGCTAATCGTGCCTTTTTTCAGCTCTTACCAGGCAACCATACTCATATATATGAAATCCTTCTGACCCCACCCCAACAAATAAATAAATATCAAATGGTTTTCCTCTTATTTAACACAAGTTTAAATTGATTGATTGTTTTGTTGCTAATTGTTAACGCCCAGTGACAAATATTTCATGCTTGTTCAGGAAAACACGAGTTTAGAAGTCAGGTATATAATATAAAAACGAAGAGATGGGATATGATTGTTAATAAGACAACTATCCACTGGAGTTCAAATATGAAGTGGATGTAAGCAATTATACACAATCGTAAGGCCTTCAACAATGACGATACTGTAAAGTCGTCTATAAAAGGTCCGACATGAAAAGTGTGAAAAATTCAAACGAAAAAAACTAACGGCCTAATTATACATAACAAAACAATTTGCAAAATATCAATTACGGGTCGAGACATGAACCAACGACAACCACTAAGCTACAGGCTCCTGACCTGGGACAGGCAAATATAGAATAGTGCATGGTTGATATAAAAACGAAGATGTGGTACCGTATGATTGCAAATGAGACAACTCTCCACAAGAGACCAAATTGAACAGAAATCATCAGGTATAAGTCTCCGTACGGCCTTCGACAATAAGCAAAGCCTACCACATAGTCATCTATATAAAAGGCCCCGAAATCACAAATGTAAAACAATTCAAACGAGAAAACTAACGGCCGAATTAATGTACAAAAAAATGAACGAAACACAAATATGTATAACACAGCAACAAAAGGCAATCACCGAATTACAGACTCCTGACTTGGGACAAGCACATGCATACATACAGAATGTGGCGGGGTCAAATATGTTAGCGGGATCTCAATCCTCCCCTAACCTGGGACAGTGGTGTAACAGTACAACAACGTGTTTGTGAGCACTCAGCCCATCCCGAAGCTGGGACAGTGGTGTAACAGTACAATAAAAGAACAACCTGCACTAATCAGTTGCAATTAGATTAACTCAAAAGATCGGTATGAGACACACAAAAAAAAACTAACATTAAGACAATAGACACAACGCATTTTTAAAACATATTAATGGGGCGCGTTTTTTTGTTCTTCGGTAGTGAGCCAGAAGAATCCCTTTCTGTTTTTTTTTTTTATTTGCATTGGCAGATCTTCTGGCTCTCTTCCACCTCTTCTTTTTTGATAGGTTGTTTAGACGGTAGAGGCACATAACAAACATGGCGTCGTTTAGTCTTGATAACATTAATAAATTTATGAATTCAGATACATTAGAATGTGAGCTATGTTATATGTTTTATGGTATGAAAGCCTTAGTAAGACATCCCTGTAGGACGATAAGCTGGATAAATATAAGAACTACACGGACAATAACAGTTAAGGGACAATTATTTGATATTCTAGGTAGGGGATTTTGATTGATTGGTGTTTAACCTACTTTCAACACAATTGGGCGATTCCGTAGTGGTCAGTTTAAATTTATAGATAAAGGATGGGGAAGGGAAGAGAGGGCATTATTATTCATTTTAATCTGTCGCTAATCGTGCCTTTTTTCAGCTCTTACCAGGCAACCATACTCATATATATGAAATCCTTCTGACCCCACCCCAACAAATAAATAAATATCAAATGGTTTTCCTCTTATTTAACACAAGTTTAAATTGATTGATTGTTTTGTTGCTAATTGTTAACGCCCAGTGACAAATATTTCATGCTTGTTCAGGAAAACACGAGTTTAGAAGTCAGGTATATAATATAAAAACGAAGAGATGGGATATGATTGTTAATAAGACAACTATCCACCGGAGTTCAAATATGAAGTGGATGTAAGCAATTATACACAATCGTAAGGCCTTCAACAATGACGATACTGTAAAGTCGTCTATAAAAGGTCCGACATGAAAAGTGTGAAAAATTCAAACGAAAAAAACTAACGGCCTAATTATACATAACAAAACAATTTGCAAAATATCAATTACGGGTCGAGACATGAACCAACGACAACCACTAAGCTACAGGCTCCTGACCTGGGACAGGCAAATATAGAATAGTGCATGGTTGATATAAAAACGAAGATGTGGTACCGTATGATTGCAAATGAGACAACTCTCCACAAGAGACCAAATTGAACAGAAATCATCAGGTATAAGTCTCCGTACGGCCTTCGACAATAAGCAAAGCCTACCACATAGTCATCTATATAAAAGGCCCCGAAATCACAAATGTAAAACAATTCAAACGAGAAAACTAACGGCCGAATTAATGTACAAAAAAATGAACGAAACACAAATATGTATAACACAGCAACAAAAGGCAATCACCGAATTACAGACTCCTGACTTGGGACAAGCACATGCATACATACAGAATGTGGCGGGGTCAAATATGTTAGCGGGATCTCAATCCTCCCCTAACCTGGGACAGTGGTGTAACAGTACAACAACGTGTTTGTGAGCACTCAACCCATCCCGAAGCTGGGACAGTGGTGTAACAGTACAATAAAAGAACAACCTGCACTAATCAGTTGCAATTAGATTAACTCAAAAGATCGGTATGAGACACACAAAAAAAACTAACATTAAGACAATAGACACAACGCATTTTTAAAACATATTAATGGGGCGCGTTTTTTTGTTCTTCGGTAGTGAGCCAGAAGAATCCCTTTCTGTTTTTTTTTTTATTTGCATTGGCAGATCTTCTGGCTCTCTTCCACCTCTTCTTTTTTGATAGGTTGTTTAGACGGTAGAGGCACATAACAAACATGGCGTCGTTTAGTCTTGATAACATTAATAAATTTATGAATTCAGATACATTAGAATGTGAGCTATGTTATATGTTTTATGGTATGAAAGCCTTAGTAAGACATCCCTGTAGGACGATAAGCTGGATAAATATAAGAACTACACGGACAATAACAGTTAAGGGACAATTATTTGATATTCTAGGTAGGGGATTTTGATTGATTGGTGTTTAACCTACTTTCAACACAATTGGGCGATTCCGTAGTGGTCAGTTTAAATTTATAGATAAAGGATGGGGAAGGGAAGAGAGGGCATTATTATTCATTTTAATCTGTCGCTAATCGTGCCTTTTTTTCAGCTCTTACCAGGCAACCATACTCATATATATGAAATCCTTCTGACCCCACCCCAACAAATAAATAAATATCAAATGGTTTTCCTCTTATTTAACACAAGTTTAAATTGATTGATTGTTTTGTTGCTAATTGTTAACGCCCAGTGACAAATATTTCATGCTTGTTCAGGAAAACACGAGTTTAGAAGTCAGGTATATAATATAAAAACGAAGAGATGGGATATGATTGTTAATAAGACAACTATCCACCGGAGTTCAAATATGAAGTGGATGTAAGCAATTATACACAATCGTAAGGCCTTCAACAATGACGATACTGTAAAGTCGTCTATAAAAGGTCCGACATGAAAAGTGTGAAAAATTCAAACGAAAAAAACTAACGGCCTAATTATACATAACAAAACAATTTGCAAAATATCAATTACGGGTCGAGACATGAACCAACGACAACCACTAAGCTACAGGCTCCTGACCTGGGACAAGCAAATATAGAATAGTGCATGGTTGATATAAAAACGAAGATGTGGTACCGTATGATTGCAAATGAGACAACTCTCCACAAGAGACCAAATTGAACAGAAATCATCAGGTATAAGTCTCCGTACGGCCTTCGACAATAAGCAAAGCCTACCACATAGTCATCTATATAAAAGGCCCCGAAATCACAAATGTAAAACAATTCAAACGAGAAAACTAACGGCCGAATTAATGTACAAAAAAATGAACGAAACACAAATATGTATAACACAGCAACAAAAGGCAATCACCGAATTACAGACTCCTGACTTGGGACAAGCACATGCATACATACAGAATGTGGCGGGGTCAAATATGTTAGCGGGATCTCAATCCTCCCCTAACCTGGGACAGTGGTGTAACAGTACAACAACGTGTTTGTGAGCATTCAACCCATCCCGAAGCTGGGACAGTGGTGTAACAGTACAATAAAAGAACAACCTGCACTAATCAGTTGCAATTAGATTAACTCAAAAGATCGGTATGAGACACACAAAAAAAACTAACATTAAGACAATAGACACAACGCACCGACATAAGAGTATTTACAATTACTGGAAGTTTGCTCAAAGCTAACTACAACTAGTACTGGAATAAATCTTGTTCTCCCAGACTGAAGTATCAATCAGTACACAGCGCGAGGCAAAGGGTTTATTAAAAAAGAAAACAGTATGAGAAACGTCTGGTTTATGTTGTATATAGATATAAGAAGATGTGGTATGAGTGCCAATGAGACAACTCTCCTTCCAAGTCATAATTTGTTAATGTAAACCATTATAGGTCAAAGTACGGTCTTCAACACGGAGCCTTGGCTCACACCAAACAGCACTATAAAGGGTTCCAAAAAAATGACTAGTGTAAACCATTCAAACGGGAAAATCAACGGTGTCTAATCTAGTTAAAAAAGGGATATACTTGCATATAGATCCATATACAATGAAAGTTTTTGAAAAGTGGTGGTCCGAACGTTTTGACCATCGAAATTTTGCAATAGAAATAATAGTAAGGACCAGAAGATTTTAACAGCCAGTGCAGGACTCCCACGAACGCCAGATTTAGTTAGAGGGGGGATATTCTGACGCGTTTTTTAATTCTTGGTCACTCATGTTTAGAAAGAAAGGGGGAAATCCAAACGATTACCGACCAATCAGAAACGTTGTTGCAAATTTGACCTTAAGACGTCAAAGAATTTCCCATAATGCAATTATTGCATATAAATAAAACTACTATACCAATTGAATAAAAAATATTGCATTTGAATGACAAATTATACCATTTAAATAAAAAATATTGCATTTAAATGAAGAAATATACCAATTGAATAAAAAACATTGCATTTGAATGACATATTATACCATTTGAATAAAAAATAGTGCATTTAAATGCAAAATTATACCATTCAAATAAAAAAAATATTGCATTCAAATGAAGAAATATACCAGTTGAATGAAAAATATTGCATTTAAATGAAAAATATCAAATTTTTGCAACCAATACCATGCCATAGTTAACTAAGAACACATCTATATTTACAACCGTTAAAAAAGTACAAACTTACAGTCGTGTATGCTACAGTGAATGCAAAGAGTTATGACTAAACTATATACGCTTTAGAATGTTTTCGAGATACAATAGATAAGAAGGCAGAAAAAAAGCACTTAAATCCGTAAAATTTTCGAATGTGAAAAGCCTGTCAATCATAATGAGAGAGATGTGTGATCGCTTCTTGTTTCACTTTTAGTCTTAAGATGAATTGAAGTGATTAAAGTGCTTTTGTTAACGACCTCTTGTTACTTAGATAACTTTCTATTACATCTAAAAATACGCCATAATATTTAACATTTAAGTGCTCATTTAACGAAACTGTAATATACCTTGTATGTACACGACAAAAATCAGAATTCAGTCATCGCCAATCACTTTTCGGTTGATCATATATTAGTTCTATTTATGATGTGTATTTATTCATAGGATGTTGATAGCCGTGAGCTCCGTTCGTTCTGTGGAAGTTTTATTACTTACCACATTGTATATGTTAAAGGTCAATTCATGTCTTTAAAAGAGAAGCGGAAGATACTAAAGGGACATTCAAACTTAATTCGAAATAAATTGACAACGCCATGACAACGCCATGACAACGCCATGACGAATTTAACTACTTTAGAACTTTTAAAAATCTCAAGAATTTTACAAGAAAACAGTTCTAGAAAATATTTACTGGTACTAACGTCTGTTTTAATCTTCGCCATGGTATGACTTGTGTGCCTGTTTGAATGGCGTTCCTTTATTAAGATTGGTAACAGTGACTCAAAAATCAAACTATGTTATTCAGAATCAAGTATAAGCTGTTGCCATATGATATTAAAAAATAGGCGTTATATTTGTTCGTGTTTTACTTTCAATCTGTGATTCACGACTCGTCAACCTAAGACTAACCAGTGTCCATAGAATCATAACAGCTGTAACACCAAATTGATTTCCAAGCTAAAGAACATTTAAAACTAACAGGTCCAAATGTTACGCTTAAATGTATATAATAAATTGATAATCAAACGATTTCATTTTCCTGTATATATTCCTTATTGGTGGATTATTGAAGAACTATTGCTGTACTTGAGACCAATCCTTAATTAAAGAAGTTCTCAAATACCTCAATTCTAAAGATACAAAACTTCATGCAAGGCATGTGCGAGACCATACCATGTGTACATAAGATGGCATCATATAGCATTTCAGGTGTATAAAACCAGTCTGTCAGAATCAAAATGTTTAGGCCATATTTTTGTTTAATTAAGAGTGCACATCACTAACGGAAATGTTTAGATCTAAATATGCACCTCTAGATATGTAAAATATTCCATGAAGCACCGATTACCATAAATAAAAATTAAAGATATATATATTGTTTACTTTTGATGTTTTATCCGTGGGAAAACATAACATTGCTAATGAACTATTACTTTTTGAAATTATCGCGCCAAATTGATCGAGATCAACAATAATTTATGCTATTTGTTGAAAAAAGTTTAAAATTGTGTACCTTTTGTTCCAATATCAAAACTGATCCTAAAAAGCATATGATCTAGACAGGCAAAGGGGAAGTTTGAAAACACATAAAAATGGTTTACTGCTAAGTGTACCACATCTGGGGCAATATGCTTAATTGATTTTACATAGGCGGTAATGGTAACGTTTTCCTCTGTAGCACAGTCCATATCGTAAACTTGGATATGCATGATGGCTCATTTTGAAGCTGGGACGTTTTCACATATGTGGTTAAATTTTCGGGGTACGAAGTGTGATTCATTTTTCCGTAAATGAGCATACCCCGAAAATCCTTTCGTGGTGCGACTCCTTGTGGTAAAAAATCACTTTTTTCACACAATAAGTTCTTTGAAATAAAACTTTGCATACATTTAATAACTGCATAGTTTTTACACATTTATTCTATGGTCCTCTACTTTTCAAATCAACACAAATGGTTAAGCTCAGTCAATTTTTAAAAATAGAAACATGTCCAATATCACTACACAGAGATTTTTTCTTTACGCACAACTTTTGTGTTCCTCAATTTGAGGCGCATTAGGGACAATGGCCCATCTGTGCGTGCGCCAATCATGGATTTCTTGACCATGTGCTGTTTATGTTTGTTTTTGTCTACTTTTTAAAAAAAAAATTGATGTTTGGTTTGGTCTATTTTACTGTAGTGTACATTAGTTTTTGGTAATTCGAGATATGCTATAATGTTTTATTTTTAAATTTTATTCTTTTAAATCATCGTTAGACTGTATGATATATTTTTACATATTTTGCTGTCTAAAGTATGAAAATTTCATTCAAAGGTGACGAGAAAACCGCATCATCTGCCCCGAATTATTAAAGACATAGAAAATAAAGTATTTTTGATAGAAATATGATTTTGAATGAGATGAACTAATATAATCCTACAATCAGCCTTCTTTTGATCAAATAATAGGTAGACAAATGTGTGTTTAGTTGCTTTTTCTTCTGTAAAGACTGCGTGTATCCTTCTCCTATAGTAGGCAAACGGTTGTGTTAAAATAACAATTTACAAAACATTTTTTGTTTTTATTCTAATTCGCAGTTCGCGCGTATATGACTGGCTGTTCGTGTCATTGGCGGTATAACCATGCCGTATGAAATTTTCAACGCGTTGGTTTTTACTTTCAACGCTATGTTTATCATTTTCAACGCGTTGGTTATCATTTTCAACGCGTTGGTTGTAAAAACTAACGCGTTGATTCGTTATTCATACGGTTTGAAAATCCAATGCGTTGGTTTTCAATTCTATGCAGTAAGTTTTGCACTTTTGTCAACCAATCAAAAACTTTCTTACAAAGTATATCTCAAATTTGAAATATAATATAATTTCATCATTTAATACATGAATATAAGAAAAATACACGAAAAAAAATATTAAAAGCTTGCGAAAACGTGACCTTACCAACGTTGACAATGATCTGACCAGCATCGACAATGACCGTCCTAATTTCTTTGTTATTTTATTAAGAAAAAAAATTGTTAAATTTTGTCCATAATTAATAAGACATTGCTAAAAAAATCGAGGAAAATATATTTTTGGGGGTAAACAATTTGACCTGACCAATGTTGACAGTCCTGACCGTTATCATGACCAGGAAAAATGACTATATACCTATTTATATGTAACAGGATTTGCTTCAAATTTACAGAACATTAATTTTATCAAATAAAAAAAAACTAGAAAAAAACTTGACCTGACCAGTGTTTCCAATGTTCAACTTGTCCAGACTAATCTAATTATATCAGTTTATTGTAATTAAATTACTGGCTTCATCATTCCAATTATGATCAATGGACATCTAGTAGAGACTACAAGCTAAATAGCGTTTAATTTAAATCTCAGATTTGTGTATAACCTAATACTGATTCTGTAGCATAATTCAAACTTTAAATGTATAGATCAAAATAAAAAAACTACGTCAATGTTTGAAAGTATAAGAAAGCGAAATTATGTAATAGAAATTATTTTTCCTATAAGAATAGCTGAAAGATAATGCATGTAAACGATTATCAAACATGTTAACAAACGATAAATTTATTGGTTTTCGGGAAAATTTAAAACTAAAAAATATATCCTGCAAAAAGGCTCGGTCATACCTCAAGTAGTCCGCGAAAATGTTTATTTATTTTTATGAAAATATTTAAAACTACCAAGTTATCCTGCACAAGGCTCGACGTACCTCAAGTAGTCCGTGAAAATGTTTATTTAAGTTTATAGAAATATTTTAAACTACCAAGATATCCTGCACAAGGCTCGGGCATACATCAAGCATAACTCGCGAAAATAATTTTTTACTTTTATGAAAATATTTTTAAAAAAAACTATTTATGTTGTTAATTACAGTAGTCACACACTATATTAGGTTTATCAACCAATGCCCACATATGATCTTATTTAATATGGATCAAAATTTAACAATTTAAAAATTTCGATGTTGGTCAGGTCAATGTCAACGTTGGTCTGGTCAAATTTTTTACCCCCAAAAATATATTTTTCCCCCTATATTTTTATTAAAATCATATTAATCATGGATCAAAATTTAACAATTTAATTTTTTTTTAAATAAAATGACAAAGTAGAACTTTTCATTGGTCAGGTCGTTGTCAATGTTGGTCAGGTCATTTTCAACTTTGGTCAGATCACGTTTTCGCAAGCTTTGAATATCTTTTTTTCATTTTTCCCTCTAATATTTATATATTAAATGATGAAATCTTATTATATTTCAAATTTGAGATAAATCCTTTGAGAAATTAAAAAAGTTATTAACAACTTCATTTGGTCCTGTTATTGTCGATGTTGGTGAGGTCATTGTCAACGTTGGTCAGGTCACGTTTTCGCAAGCTTTTAATATTTTTTTTTCGTTCTTTTTTTCCCCTTATATATATGTATTGAATGATGAAATCGTATTATATTTCAAATTTGAAATAAATACTTTGAGAAATAAAAAAGTTATTAGCATTTTCATTTGGTTCTGTCATTGTCGATGTTGGTCAGGTCATTGTCAACGTTGGTCAGGTCACGTTTTCGCAAGCTTTTAATATTTTTTTCGTTTCTTTTTCTTATATTTATCTATTAAATGATGAAATCTTATTATATTTTTAAATTTGAGATAATTCCTTTGAGAAATACAAAAGTTATTTACATTTTCATTTGGTCCTGTCATTGTCGATGTTGGTGAGGTCATTGTCAACGTTGGTCAGGTCACTTTTTCGATCTATCCCATCGAACTAGAGATAAAGGATACTACAGATACAGTTAAGTTTGCCTCATATCTTGACTTACATCTAGAAATTGACAATGAGGGTCGGTTGAAAACAAAACTTTACGACAAAAGAGATGATTTCAGCTTCCCAATTGTGAACTTTCTATTTCTATGTAGCAACATTCCAGCAGTGCCTGCATACGGAGTATATATCTCACAATTGATACGATATTCCTGGGCTTGTGTTTCCTATCATGATTTCCTTGATAGAGGATTGCTGTTCACAAGGAAGCTTTTAAACCAAGAGTTCCAAATGGTGAAGTTGAAATCATCCCTTCGTAAATTTTACGGACGCCATCACAAGTTGGTTGACCGTTATGGAATAACCGTTTCATAGATGATATCGGATATGTTCCTTATGTTGTAACTACAATACCCTTCCCTTTTCACGAATGTGACTTACCGAATTAGACTATTTACCGGATTTGTAATAACATAAGCAACACGACGGGTGCCACATGTGGAGCAGGATCTGCTTACCCTTCCGGAGCACCTGAGATCACCCCTTGTTTTGGTGGGGTTCGTGTTGCTTAGTCTTTAGTTTTCTATGTTGTGTCATCTGTACTATTATTTGTCTGTTTGTCTTTTTATTTTTGGCCATGGCGATGTCAATTTGTTTTCGATCTATGAGTTTGACTGTCCCTCTGGTATCTTTCGTCCCTCTTTCGCAAGCTTTTAATATTTTTTTTTCGTTCTTTTTTTTTCTCTTATATATATGTATTGAATGATGAAATCTTATTATATTTCAAATTTGAAATAAATACTTTGAGAAATAAAAAAAGTTATTAGCATTTTCATTTGGTTCTGTCATTGTCGATGTTGGTCAGGTCATTGTCAACGTTGGTCAGGTCACATTTTCGCAAGCTTTTAATATTTTTTTCGTTTCTTTTTCTTATATTTATCTATTAAATGATGAAATCTTATTACATTTTTAAATTTGAGATAATTCCTTTGAGAAATAAAAAAGTTATTAACATTTTCATTTGGTCCTGTCATTGTTGATGTTGGTGAGGTCATTGTCAACGTTGGTCAGGTCACGTTTTCGCAAGCTTTTAATATTTTTTTTTTTTTTTTTCGCTTTTTATTTTCCTTATATATATGTATTGAATGATGAAATCTTATTATATTTCAAATTTGAGATAAATACTTTGAGAAATAAAAAAAGTTATTAGCATTTTCATTTGGTTCTGTCATTGTCGATGTTGGTCAGGTCATTGTCAACGTTAGTCGGGTCACGTTTTCGCAAGCTTTTAATATTTTTTTTTCGTTTCCTTTTCTTATATTTATCTATTAAATGATGAAATCTTTTTATATTTCAAAGGAGTAGGTTCAATAAGACCCCTTTTTGGCCCCAAAATATAGCAGTTTTACAAAATTTTGAAAATGTAATATTTTAGCTATTTATTGGAAAGTAGAATGCTTCTGCTACATACATATGGACTGTTTTTGACAATACAATGCACATATATCGGGTACTAGCATCATGAAGTCATGCTAAATTACTGAAATCTTCACAATTTTAGCATTTTGGTTAGATTTTAGATGGTTTCCATCTTAAATGAAAGTGACCGCATTCGTGTTCATTCATAATATTGAAATGTAAGTTCTATTTGATGATAATACATAACATATATAAAGGTTGAGGATGAACACGGATGCGGCCACTTTCATTTTTGACAAAAACCATCCGAAAAGTGACGTTTTCTGGCATATTTGATAGATTTTTCATATTTTAGCTTGAATCGAAGCGTTTTTAATGACTACATCAGTTAAAATATGTCACATAAACTAATTTAATCAATTGAAATAGACACTTCAGTGTTTAAAAAGTGTCTAAAATCTTTCGTTAGATGAACCTGAAATTTGAGGCCAAAATCGGCCCTTACTGGACCTACTCCTTTGAGATAATTCCTTTAAGAAATAAAAAAGTTATTAGCATTTCTCATTTGGACCTGTCATTGTCATGTCATCGGTTCAGTCATTAGTGTAACCCATATTTAGATAATACTTTGTAAGTAAGTTTTTGATTGGTTGACAAAAGTGCAAAACTAACGGTATAGAATAAAAACGCGTTTGTTTTTCATACCGTATGAATTAAGAATCAACGCGTTAGGTTTTACAACCAACGCGTTGAAAATGATAACCAACGCGTTGAAAATGTTAACCAACGCGTTGAAAGTGAAAATTAACGCGTTGGAAGTAAAAACTAACGCGTTGAAAGTGAAAACCAACGCGTTGAAAGTGAAACCCAACGCGTTGAAAGTAAAAACCAACGCGTTGAAAATTTCGTACGGTATGTGTATACCGCCAATGACACGAACGGCCACTCTTACGCGTAAATCATGACGATATCTAAAAGAATCAAAGTCAAAACAAAAATGTAAACATACAAAAAACCCGCAAAGCGACTGTCTTAAATTGCAAAGTCAAAACAATGTGCGTACATTGTCAGGAAATATTTAGATTATTTGTTCTCGACACGAAACAGATGGAAAGATAGATTCCAGTTTCTGAAGATCATATACAAAAATATTTATAAAAAGAATATATGGTTTTACTTATTTCATAATCATTTTCTACTTGGGAGAAAATGAGCTGTAGATTTGATTGTTTTTTCTTTCTTCAAACTTCGTAAATTATGATAGATCAATTTTCAGCGTGCACGAGGGAGACAAACTACAAAATAAGTATCCTACTCTAAGGGTGCCATGTTTTTGTAATGGGGATAGTTTTTAAAAGATTATCGTTGTAGACCATTCTTAATATCAAGATTTAGAACTGCGACAAAAGCGCAGTTGGTTTGATAGATGTTTAGTCTATATTATAAGACTTTTGTCTCCCTTACACCAATGACGTCGACATATCCTCCTCTTCATATCTCTCTTTTATGCGGAATAAATATCAAATGTGTTGTAAACGGCACGTTGCAGATAGAAATAATAAACACAAATATAATTCAACAACCTATGTTAATATATAAACTAAAACTATACAAATATCATCATCTTCAGGTCTGTCTTCAAATGTTCTTGAATCGTTTATCCTGAAAAAGATTTGTATCAAAATATAGCGAATGATTTATTAAATAACCACATGTATTACAATAGAAGCTATGGAATAAACTAAAATCTTAAATATTTTTGCTTCTTAAATTAAGCACTAATTTTAAAGTTTCCTCTCATCAATTAAAAAGTATTTGCTACTTTTCTTTAACTACAAGAGACCATAAGACATATCTAGGTAAAATTGAGAATGCAAATGGGGAATGTGTCAAAGAGACAACAACCCGACCACATAGCAGACAACGGCCGAAGGCCACCAATGGGTCTTCAATGCAGCGAGAAACTCCCGCACCCGAAGGCGTCCTTCAGCTGGCCCCTAAACAAATATGTATACTAGTTCAGTGATAATTGACGTCATACTAAACTCCAAATTATACACAAGAAACTAAAATTAAAAATGATACAAGACTAACAAAGGCCAGAGGCTCCTGACTTGGGACAGACGCAATAATGCGGCGGGGTTAAACATGTTTTTTGAGATCTCAACCCTCCCCCTATACCTCTAGCCAATGTAGAAAAAACAAACGTACAACAGTACGCACAGTAAAACTCAGTTTAAGAGAAGTCCGAGTCCGATGTCAGAATAGGAAACAAAAGAAAATAAACAAAATGACAATAATACATAAATAACAACAGACTACTAGCAGTTACTGACATGCCAGCTCCAGACCTCAATTAAACTGATTGAAAGATTATGTCTTCATCATATGAATATCAGGCACAATCCCTCATGTTAGGGGTTTAGTATTATACCATCATAAAATATATGAGAAGAACATAACCCGTATCATGCCAACAACTGGTTTTAGAATAAATATGTTTAATTCCGATGCAAATACCCTAGTGTATGTCGTGGTAAGTTATGGAGGGTTCCTAAATATTTAATTTCTACTTGAAGGATCAAATACAAGTGTCTTAAAATCGATGCTGATATAGTTATTGGTTGTTGAAAATTGAAGTAAAACTATTATCATTAAAGAATGACATACAACTAGAGCGTACAAACACGAGTACTGAATTTTACGTACAAGTTTTAATCCTTGTATCTATGATGAGTTTGTTTCAAAACGTTTTGTTTTTTTCACAAAACATCTCCTGAACATATTACAAGGCTAATTAACTATGATTTGTAAGCACACGTTATATTCTGTTGTCTTTTTTTTTTTGGTACAATATGATTATTGACGAACTAAAACTTCTAAAAACTTATAGCATTTTACACAGACTAACCTAGTAAGATGACTTTGATGGACCACTGTGGCCTCTGCTTTGTACGACTGAAAATTAAAAAAAATGTATGTGTCATATGATATTTAGACAGTTCTTACAGAAATATTTAAAGAAAAAGAAATTGACAAATAACGGTCACACATTTCAAAATATACCACTGTGTTGTTGAAACCTTAATAGATATGTATAAAAATATTGCGAATGATTTATTAAACAACCACATGTATTACAATAGAAGCTATGGAATTAACTAAAATCTTAAATACTTTTTGCTTCTTAAATGAAGCACTTACAGTACACACTTTCTGTTGTTTAAGGCCGTACGGTGACATATAGTTGCTGAAATCTACTTTATTTGGATTCATGTGGATTGTTGTCTCATTGACAATCGTACCTCATCTCCTAATTTTATCCAGTTGAATCTATAATACTTATTTATTTCAGAAAGACTTTTAGAAAATGGCCCTTCAGTTAAACAAATGCAATTGGAAGTAGCTCTACCTTTTCAAAATTCTGCTTATCAAAATGTGCATAACAAACAATAGTTTATGCCAGAACATCTGATATAATAGCAAATGATACCCTTGTCGACCTTCATATATTGTCTATCAGTAGCTGTACCAACCAAGTGGACGTAAAGAAGGGAAAGTTTACCGTTATCGGTGCTTATATATCGTACATGCGCATTTAATATTGTTACAATGTATAATACTCCTAGTAATGTACGATTAATAAGTTGCACAATGCACAATTATAATTTGTTTTATTCGATGGTAAAACAATGAAAATGTCAATGATCAAAAGCCAACACAACAACATTTTCAAACTATTTTGCCTTTGATTTTTAATTCGCGTTGTTTAAACTTTCAGCAGTTTTGAAGGCATATTTTGTTTGTTTTTATAGTGATTAAGATGATAACACAATGTTGACTGCTGTACCCCTATTTTTGACATTTTTACCTATTGTGTCTGTTTGTTTTGTTCACGCATCGTTTTCAATATAATGGAATTTGATGCGACTGTCATACAAGTGAGAGGTTTAGCTAGCTATAAAACCAGGTTCAATCCACCATTTTCTACATAAGAAAATGCCTTTCCAAGTCAGGAATATGATCATTGTTATCCATTCGTTTGATGTGTTTGAGCTTTTGATTTTGCCAATTGATTAGGGACTTTCCTTTTTGAATTTTCCTCGGAGTTCAGTATTTTTGTGATTTTTCTTTTTGCTTTTGGTTGCTGAATTTTGTCATTTGTTTTGTTTTTCCTGCGTATTAAAATATCAAAACTTTTGTGCGCTGATTATTGTCATTTTTGTCGAACGTTTCAAGCGTATCAAAACTCTTCAACACAATCCTTTGATTTTGATCGCTGAATATTTTCCTATAGTCTCGCTAAATATTGTCATTTTGTCTCCCTGTATATTGTTCGTTTCTCTCGCGTTTTCTACATAACAAAACTTTTCAAAACTTTTGTTTTCATTTGATTTTTTAATCCCCATTCCTTTCTATTTGAGTTACTTCAAACCTTTTCAAATCTCACTTTAACTTGTCTTCTTGTCTAGCAGGTCAAGTGCATACTTGATTTACTTTGTTTTGTATTAATTTTTGAGAATATGTTTGATTGGGAAAGTATGTGCACATATCAAAAACTATTTTTGATGAGATTATCTTTATAGCTATAGAATAAAGTAATATAAAATCATTCTGTTGTTTTTTGGTTGTTCATAATGTTTCTATTAAATTAATATTGATTGAAAACTGCATAAATATCAGCATACTTTTTTATTTACGGTATTTTTAATGGCACTATTATTTTTCATCGAAAATCTTGTTTTATTCAATTATTAATATCACTTGGTTTTATGAATTTCCTGACTATGTGTGAAAATTTGGAGCAGTCAAAAAAAATGTGTTTCTTAAAAGCCGTTAGCATGTCTTGCACAACAATGGATTACATGTTTACTACAACTACAAACGAAAAGACAATTACAGTGCATCGTCTCGATTGTAACAGGAGATCTAACAAAGAAAGATAAGGTTCAAATATGCAATAAAACACATTGTATAAATTTTAAATGTAACGAATAGGAAATAAAGGCAACAGTAGTATAAAGCTGTTCAATTCTCATAATTCGATTAAGCAAAACCAAATCCGGGTAACAAACTAAAAGCGAGGAAAACACATCAACTATAAGAGGAAAACAACAGAAGAACAGAAGCACTCAACTACAACAAAAGCAAACGCCAACAACATACATAGAAACTCCAACATACATAGAAATAAGTGAAAAAGAAATTATATCGCTCCATGTAAGATTTTTATAATATATTACACGTTACCTTTATGTCTATAGTCTGATGAACCTCCTTTGCCCATTCCATGAGCAGAGCCTCCATGTCCCCATCCAGATCCATAGCCTCCATAACTTCCATATCCTGAACTTCCATGACCCCATCCAGATTTTGAGCCTCCACTGACCATTCCAGATCCAGAGCCTTCATAACCTCCATATCCTGAACTTTCTTTGCCATTTCCATACCCGTAGCCTCTATAACCTCCATATCCTGAACTTTTTTCGCCATTTCCATATCCGTAGCCTCCATAACCTCCATATCCTGAACTTTCCTCTCCATTTCCATATCCGTAGCCTCCATAACCTCCATATCCTGAACTTTCTTTGCCATTTCCATACCCGTAGCCTCCATAACCTCCATATCCTGAACTTTCTTCGCCATTTCCATATCCGTAGCCTCTATGACCTCCATATCCTGAACTTTCTTCGCCATTTCCATATCCGTAGCCTCCATAACCTCCATATCCAGAACTTTCTTTGCCAGATCCAGATCCATAGGCTCCATAACCTCCATATCCTGAACTTTCTTTGCCATTTCCATATCCGTAGCCTCCATAACCTCCATATCCTGAACCTCCATAACCTCCATATCCTGAACTTTCTTTGCCATTTCCAGATCCGTAGCCTCCATAACCTCCATATCCTGAACCTCCATGACCCAATCCAGATTCTGAGCCTACACTGACCCGTCCAGATCCATATCCTCCATAACCTCCATATCCAGAACTTTCTTTGCCAGATCCAGATCCAGATCCATAGGCTCCATAACCTCCATATCCTGAACTTTCTTTGTCCCATCCAGATCCAGAGCCTCCATTGCCCCAGCCATATCCTGAGCCTCTTTTGCCAACTACTTCATATGATCTCTCAGACCGATACCCTCCACCATTTACGTAGTCGTAACCAGTGCCATTGGCTAAACCCAGGAAAGCAATGAGGATACAAACTGCAACCTTCATTCTGTAATTATGATAAATGAAACTTATTACCTATGAATCTTGATTCATCTTCACAATCTCGTGGATTATAAATGTGTACATATACATGTTTGTAAGCATGATCACTATCCGCGGTAGGAACCGTGTTGAGGGGAACGTGCGTTTATGAGTTTGCAAAATATTTTCTTGCTTGGATCAATTTTCTTGCTTCTATCAATTTTCTGCAATCTTATTTTGTAAATGTCTATATATATGTGTGTGTACCATTGCAATGGAACTATGCAGTGTCCTCTTTTTCCCTACATGTTTAATGTATTCCATATTGTCTCTAACAAATTTATTTTTATTTTATCCCTTGAATTTCAGTCAGGCTGACAAAATCAAATATGCAACATATTTGCAGAACCACATCAGTCATGGTAAATTTTTAAATGTTTCTTCTAACAGTTACTCACCGTCACTCTTGATATTTTGTGACTTCCGGAAGTATCTGATTTACTATTTCAATGTATGTTAAACATTGTCCACATTTGCCTAATCCGACAACATATAATGACTTCGATTTTGGAGTGGCATCTGCACCTTCTGTCACACTATATAATCAATCCTTGCACATGTCATTATGACAATGCACCCATCAGACATCCAAAGTCTGTGTCAACACTTGTTTCTCTTACAAAACAACGGGCATACACCGGCATAATCTATACGATTCGCTAAAATATCGAGACATAATATTTACACCAGCCTAGATTTATCAACCCTCCCCCTAATTTTATAACCCGGGACAGTATTGTAACAGTGCAACACGAAAACAAAATAAACAAATCAGGTGAAAAGGGCATAACTCACCAGATCGATACAAAGCAGAAAAAAATTCTTACAAAAACACAGACCGTATGTGGCTGGAACTTTATACATTCCGTACAAGAAAAAAGACACAAAGTACAGATCTGAGCGTACTCGAAATTACTGACAGCCAGTTCAAAGCCAGTGACAACTCATAAAAAAGTGATGTATCTAAGACAAATCTTTTCATCAGTACCCATCCAACAGCCAGTGTAAGGAGATTATTAACAGTCAGATAAAACATGACATTGTGCAATTTTCCTAAATATAGGTATCGACAGATAGTACAACCGTGAATGTGCATATGTGTATAACAGTAATATCTAGTATGGTTTAATTTTCTGATAACGAAACCAATATTTAAACCGATACAACCAATATCAAAAACTAATCACAGTGCTGATAGCCTTTTAAAATAAACTTATTAAAAAGATTGATAATTTTACCCGGAGTGAATATGAAAGGACAAGGTTCACTTTAGTCCAACTATTGCCTTGAAATTCAATTTTATCATGATATATCAAAATGGCCATAACTTGGTCCTTAAATAAATCTATTTCAAAAATCTTACAGCTAGGTTCTAGGTTAAACAAATGTCTTCATGTGAGTACACTCTAGGCTTCAAAGTCAGCACATTTTGGAAATATTGTCAAAAATGATGATTTTGTGCATTTGTCGAACCCAAAAGCTTGAGGAAAGATTTGGTCGCAACCTAGGATCCAAAATGTAGCCAAAAGTTGACAACGATGACATTGAATCCCTAGAAATCTTTCTGGATCAGGGGTGGCGGCTAAAGAAAATTATGTTAAAACCTGTTAAGAATTATTATAAATTTTACCAAAACTGACGTTACAGCACAATTATGCATACTCGATGGATCATTTATTCGTTATTTTTAGTGTGATGTGCCAAAAAGGAAGTTATTTTGTAGTAGTAGTAACATAACTATTTATATGTAAAATTAATAGTATTTTAGCGTGAATAAAAATAACATCAAATTCGTAGGACCAATTTTAACCCTTCGCGAACTTACTCCTTTCCGGCCTCGGTAAACAACATCACCGTAAAAATTAGGATGTGCTAGTCCGTTTGAAAAAAAGTTTTATACAAGTATAACAAAATATCAAACCGAATCTTTGTAATATTTATGGAAGAATTTAGTAAATGTTTTAAGTAATTTGTGGTATACACAACCTGACTTATTACTATATCAGTAATACATAGATTATGCTCATTGAACGTCACTACATACATGAGTATAGCGAACAAGTTGGGAGATATAAAAACCTTAAGACGGTGCTTTAAGAAAATCACCCAAAAAAAAGTTATTAAAGAAAAATCGTCCTATTTGTCATAAAGTTTTGTGGAAATTCTTGTGTAAAACTGAACGATCTTAATTGAGGAAAGGACAGTCATTGTTGTTATTATTTGAATTATTTTAAGTAAGTCCTTTTGAGTACATTTCAGCAGTATAATAAAAGACTTCGTGACTATTTAAGAAACAAATATCGTCTACCGAACTGTCTACCGAATTTAAAAGAATTTTTTACTCTCCAAAAATTGTAATTTCCACTATTTTCATATGTTTAATTACAAGAGTTAATGATAAGTTATTTGATAGTAGTTAAAAGACTTGTTTAAAGCAATGAAAGCTAAGTAGTAGAACACTCACTAGAAGCCGAGGTGAAATGATATTTTATGCGTTTTTGTATAGTTTAGGTAACCTTCAAATGTTGAAGATGGTCAAATAAACAAACTTGATGGTTTTCCACTCAGTTAATCTGTTTGAATCTTTCATTTGTGTACAGAGAAATTGAGTGTTATTTTAGTTTCATTTCAATCAATACAATACAAGCTGGTTTTATCAGAGGGGAATATCAAAATAATTTTACTTTTACACCTTCCGATGTAGGGGACATGAATATAAAAATCCATGAAAGTGTTGAAGTTCATGAAACACAAATTGCATGTAACTGCAATATATATCGGGTCTTCCATGCCTTAAAATGTTACTGTTACGAATGTTTTTCTGTACTCAGAATATATTTTAGTTTTAAACCATAACTAAATTTTCCAAAATGCTATGATGCTAATGATGATGAGTGGGATGGCTTAACGTGAAGTGACAAATCAAATGCATATTCAGGACGAGAAATTGTTGATCTGATGTGAATATGAACCATAATTATTTGTACTAAAGCAGCACGCTGACTCAGATTTTTAACATGCAAGTTCACAAGGTAACAGTCTAATTGGAGACACGTCACCATATCTAGATACAATTATTATGATTCTGGGTTGACTAGTGATTACATTCACTCCCAAAGACGTCGTGCTTTGCGGAGCAGCAACTGATCCTTGGTTTGACACGGTCTGTGATCAAACCAAGGACTCTTTTCACTCAAGGCGCTTCCTACATTCTGAAGTTATGACGGGACATACAATATATTTCAAAAAACAAAATCTTCTTAAAGTTAATCTAGTAACAGATTACATATATATATAAGATAACTAAGATCAAAGAACTAGTGCATTTTAATCTACAAAAATAAAGTTCATCTGAGGTAAAAACTGCAATTTTACTAGAGAAAATTAAGACCTTCGGATAGTAGATTTTTCACAAAGATATACATAAACATATCAGTTTTTTTGGCACAAAATAAAGTTGCTCATTAAAAAAACGAGAACAAATATGTATACGGTATGAACACACAAGAGTAACATACGATCAGTTTTGTTAAAGAATACCGCATCTTCATAAATAACTTTAGTCCTCATCACTAGACATTTTACACATGAAACTTTGAAGTCACATAAAAGACTCCAACGGTAATATTTTCTTGAATATCTAAGTATCATATTTAACTGGAGAAAGGAAATTTGACATTCTGAATGATTGACCGTGTTCAAACACGATGAACTAATATCCTGAAATGTTCTCCGCATCTGAACAAAAACAAATAAAAAATTCTATACTTTTAAGCTAATTCTATAATACTTAATTACTGTTGCTATATCTGCCTTTAATATATGAGCTCGTATATTCATCATTTAAGACCTTCACGTAACTAGCAATGAAGTTATAAAGCCCCTTATGTTAGGGATATTTCCTAGTACTTTATTAGATGCATTTCGAGTGTTTTATATTCCAGTTTGAAATTTAGGATAGTTATAGTAGAAGCTTTGCAATTTGATTTTCGTTATCTAAGAAAATGTACTTACATTGTGACTATTGAGGATGTGATCTGATACTGGTGATAGTGAAGACACTAGGAAAAAGGGACTTTTATACTCTTCCAAATCATTATAATTGTAATTTAGATCTCTCGTAATTTAGATTTACGACAAATTTAACCAATCGTGTAGCCTTTTGTTTACACAGTAATCAAAGCAAAAAGTAAAGATTTATTTTGTTTATAATGATTAATTGTAAGTATGAAACAATGAATAGGTGACATGACTTGAAGGATCGAAAATATAAGAAAAAAGTTAGTCGCTGCTTCTATGTAAGCTCAAGAAATAAAAATGTAGTGGCGTATGACGTTGTATCTACTAAATTATTTCACAGTTGATCAGCAAGCTTGAAATTAATGTTAAAGTGATAAAGTTTAAGAATATACAATACAAAACACTTAATTATCACACATTATACAAATAACTCGTTCTCTGTATGGTTGATTGATCTCTATTTCACCTAAAAGACAGTTGAACCACAAAATCCCGAAGTCAGAGGTTATGGGAATATAACGAGTCATCTTTGTGTAATGTAATTTAATGTGAATATTATTTTTATTAAACTTTTAGTGACTTACAAGTCGTCAAATATATTCGAAAGGTACAGAGAAAAGCCACTGTAAACATCTAAATTCACTTCAATAAACGTTTCTGAATAAAATAAATAACAGGTTAACAGGATTTGTCAAAAAGTATCGCATAGTAGAACAGAACACATCAAACACCAACACCCGACTGCTCCGAAAATCATACATACACACAAAGGTAAGCAACAAATTAAATATACATAGTTCTCAGCATAGTATGTGTATCTAAGACACACATACTTAATTGATTTATTGATTGATTAATTAAGGTTTAACGCCACATTCAGCACTATTGACTGTTTCGTGGTGGTCAGTTTTTATTGGTGGAGGAAGCTTGAGTGCCTAGAGAGAACTTCCGACCTTCGGCAGGAAAACTGACAATCCTAGTTAATTAAGATTGGAAACGGTTACCATAATAACATTCATTCGATAGACCTATATCATAGGTATAGACTGAGTCAAGAAATTTTGAAAACAAATATTGTATTTACTGTCCGTCCTGCAAATTATTGAAGCTCCAACTTTAGATGTAGCTGACCTACTGGCTGATCGAGTATAATGCGTTTTGAACATTGAAAATGTATACACCGGAAAGTTGAATATATAGTTTTATCCGATTGTTGTCTTTGTTGGATAAAGAAAAAGTCAAAATGTTTTCGAGATTTACTAATTGTAAACGTTCTCTCTTTACATGCTGTTAAAGTATTAGCAATATATAATCTAAGATTATCTACAAATGTAGGCATGCGTACAGGGGATTAAGGTTTCACTGCCTTTGATGTCTTCAAAACCTCATTAATTTGCGTAATAATATTTTTCCTGCGAATTTTATATATCAAATGTATTCAATGTAAAGTCTGAACTGTCTGTCTAGAAACAAAAGTAAATAACACTACTTATTCTAAAGTTAAATATCTTAATGATAAAACATTTACAGATGATATTGTAATGAAACACAATTCATACAACATTAATATCCCATAGTAGTTTTGGGAGCTGATGTCCCCTTTTCTTAGGCATAAAATAAGAATCCTGAAATATGTGATGGACTATTTGAGGGAACTAACCAGATGTGGTCCATAATGATGCTATCAAGGTTATTTCTGTTTCTTCTAAAATTAGTTTTTAAATGATATTTCCTCCTGAATGGAGTAAAAACAAATGAGTAAATTTTATTTTATCTTAAAGAAAAATCATATCTTGCTTCAGCGGTTGGATGAGATAGATATGAAATATATCTTGGTAATAAATGAGTAATTATAAAGCAAATAACACAATGGCTATATAGAAAGTTAATGTACTAAACAGCATCAGTATTATTTGATCGTGAACATTTGTCTGCTATTGAATTGCTTTTCCCATGTAAATTACATGCACTTAATCAAACGTTGCGTCGTATACACCACTGCCATATTTCTTTTCTTTCCTTATTGAAACTCAATTCTTTCTCCCGTTTTGTCTATACAATTTACAGCCACCATATCGGCCATGTATAATCTGACATGCTTATTAGTTACGTTGAACGAAAACAGTTTAGTGAAAAAATGTAGCCATGAGTTCTAAACAATTTATATGTAATTTCTGCTCTTCATATGACCACAATCCCTTAGTCTGAAATGGCGCATTGCCAAAAAAAACCCTCCTCAACCAGATTTTGAACTATCTGTTTTTGAAATCCTTTCCGGATCGCACTAATGGTTTAAATTTAGATTCAAAATAGACAATTCGCCAATATAACACATGTACTGAATCGTTTGATGTATAATTTTCAGGTCTATTATTTTGTTTCAACAAGTAGTCTTTTTCTATTTTTAAAGACTTGGACTGGTTCGCACAAACGTCATGTAATGTAAACGATATTTATAAGATACTTAATTTCTTAAACATTAATTAGTTAAACAACAGTTTAAAATCCGTTGGTCAAAATATAATTAAGCCCACTTTTAACTAAATGTCATTTAACAATTTCAAGTGTTTTTTCATCCAGAAAACCTGTTTTAACACAATTCCCTCGTGCACGTGCATTTTCGCGAATTTTGTTTGGAATCAAAATGGAGACTCAAATAGACGCTGAAAGAAAAAAAAGGTCATCAAACTCGAATTCCTCAGAAATTACACTACAGAGGCAACTTGTACAAGAACACGTATCAACCTTAAGAAGCAAGTTTACCAATCCTCTGAAGAATTCAAAGAAGAACGCTGTTTGAAAGAACATGTCTTGTCATTACGGGGGACCTTAATATCGTTCAAGACTGAGAGGTTAAAAACTTTTTGAAAAAAGGACCAAAATATCGTCCTCCATTTAAAATAGATTGGAAAGAATGTCGTCAGGTCACAAAAGACGCTCTTTCATCGTATTGTAAAAATTGGTGTTCACTGGAAAAACCTGATAAAAGATCTCTTGATTCTTATTTAAATAGATGTATGATTGTTGTGGATTTTCGAATATCACATTTTGAAATAATTCAGAAATAAATAAAAGAGTACATAATACGCCTATTTCTAGAATAAGAATAAAAAGTCAAGTACTTTCATAGCGGTTTGTGTTTGTACCGGCCGACAAAGCAGCCAACAATGTGGTGGTGGTATGTCATAAATACTTCACGAACGTTCTTAAAAATAAAATTTTTAACTCTTCTACACCACATCACAGCTAAAGGCCTCTTCTGAACATTTGAAGGTCCCTACTATGTATTGGTTACCTAAACTACACAAAAAATAACAGTAAAAATATCGTTTCATCTCGGTCTCTAGTAAGTGTTCTACAACTAATATTTCGGTGCTTTTAACTAGTTCCTTAACTACTATCAAAGAACTGATCATTTACTTTTGTAATAAAATATATGAAAATAGTGAAATTAACTAATTTTGGAGTGTAAAACTTATTTGGATGTTTTAGATAAATTACTTGCTTTTTAATGGTCCTTTTGATTCTGTTGACAGTTTTGACTTTTCAACTCTTTACACTACACTTCCGCACAATATTATCAAACAAAAATTTTCCTATTTAATTAATTTGTCGTTTGGTAAATCTAAATGCAAGTATATTTGCTGCAACTCATTTAAAGCCTTCTTCTCTAATGAGAAAGATAAATATGCTAGATATACTTACTGGGGGTGTAATGAGATGATTGAAGCTGTTAACTTTCTTCTTGATAATATTTATGTATGTTTCGGCAATAAAGCTTATCGATAGGTTATAGGTATTCCTATGGGGACAAATTGCGCCCCTTTAATAGCAGACTTATACTTGAACTGTTATGAATCAGTTTATAATCAACTCATTAAAGAACCGTCTAAATTGCATTTATTGACTAATTCAACAACACTTACCGCTATCTTGATGATATTTTTTCGTTAAATAATCAAGAATTTTCTAAATATACTGCCAAAACTTACCCAAAGGAACTTACTTCATATAAATCAAATATAAACGGGTAATAACTGTCTTTTCTTAGATTTAGATATTTCAGTTTTACAAGGGAAACTCTACACTAAAATTTATGACAAAAGGGATTTCAATGAACGTTTTTTATGTATTACAGGTAAATTATTAAGTCAGGGATTTCGTTACCACAAATTACTTGAAACTTTTACTAAAGTCATCCATAGATATAAAGATTTGGTTTGAAGTTTGGTTGTACCTGTAGAAAACTTATTTCAAACGGTATAGCACATCCTAATTTTTACGGAGATGTTGTTTACCGAGCACGGAAATTTAGAAACGATCCGGGTAAACTTATTGATGCTTTCAATAAACTTATTCTAAAAGGTTATCAATTCAACACTGTAATTAGATCTTTAAATATTGTTTTCATTGGTATTAATATTGATTTTGTTATCAGTATATTAAAATCAAACTAAATATTATTCTTATATACATATGCACATTCATGGCTCTACAATCTGTCGATACCTGTATCTTGGCATTGCACAAGGTCATGTTTTTCTCTCATTGTTAATGACGTCTTTACACTAAACCCATTGGATTTTGGATTTGTAATGATTGATATTTTAGTCTTAGATGCAGGATTTTTTTAATTAGTTGTTATTGGCTTTGGACTAGCTGTCAGTAACGGCGGGTACTCTCAGATCCGTACTTAGTGTCTTTTTGATGTGGGGATGTATAAGTACCCTGCCACGTCCACTCTGTGTTTTTGTTAGATGTTTGTCTACTTGTATCCATCTGATGAGTTAAGCCTTTATCAACTGATTTTTATAGTTTGTTCTTACATGTATGTTGTACTGTTACACCACTGTCCCAGGTTAGGGGGAGGGTTGGCGCCTTTAAACTAGTTTAACCCCGCCACATTCTGTATGTGCCTGTCCCAAGTCAGGAGCCTGTAATTTAGTGGTTGTCGTTTGTTGCTGTATAATATATTTGTTTATCGTTCATTATTTTGTGCATAAATTAGGCTGTTAGTTTTCTCGTTTGAATTATTTATCATTTGTCATTTCGGGGCATTTTATAGCTGACTACGCGGTATGGGCTTTGTTCATTGTTGAAGGCCGTACGGTGACCTATAGTTGTTAGTTTCTGTGTCAGTTGGTCTCTTGTGAAGAATTGTCTCATTGGCAATCATACCACATCTTCTTATTTTTATATCTAGGTTTACATTGCCGTACAGATAAAGAGGTGAAAACCAAATGGCAAAACTTGCAAACCCAGTCAAAAAAACAGTATGCTGAAAATATCAAATACTCAAAGAAAACAAGAGGTTGGCCTGCACCTAGACCGATGACAATCGAAACTTACTTTATTGTAGAAATGATGAAAGATTGTTCCAGTTTCGTTGGTCTGAATGGTTGTGAATTATCTGTGTTGCTTCTGAAGATGCATATTCTTTTTCTTTAAAATTCTATACATACGTTCCTTTGTTATAAAAAGGAATAAAATTCTGATTCTCCCATCAATGCATTAACTGATCAATATTTGTAAACGAATTCCTTAATTTGAAGGACCATATTGAAGGGTAGCCTAAATCATGATAGAATAACATATACAAGGACACTCACACACTTACTGCATGGAAAAAAGTAATAAACATTAAAAACTCAGTCATTCAATATTTATTTATAGTTCACTATTCACGATTTCTTATCCTCTGACCTCTAAATTGAGTCAAATGAAACTATTTGTGTGACCAAAACCATTTTGAAACCTTAAACAAAGACGATATTTACTTGATCTTACTTCAGAAATAGCGGAAAAAATCTTACCAGTTTTAGCGGGATAATCCAGTTTTCCCTAGTTTTATTCCCTCAAATATTGTTATTTATAATTTTATTTTCCTGCGACATTACCTCTGCATTAATTGTAGACGTTAACTGTGTGTCATTTAAAAATGGTGTTTTTCAATATCATTGTTCAGAACTTTCATATTTAAAATCACTCTGCATATTAAATCCTTTTTTGGTCGAATAAAAATATTTGAAATATATTGATTCTTATCATATGTTAATGGTTGTATAATTTGTTTTTGTAAAAATTTGTCCTTATTAATTGCACCATATTTATTATCTCTGAACTTAATTGCCATATATCTGATTTTGTTTAAATCAATTTTATATCCTCTAAGGACATCTTAAACCCATAACTAATGTTAAATTCATCCAATTGTTGTAAAATTAAGGAATTTTTCTTCCAATACAGTTGTCTAGAGTATCTATATAATGTAAAGTGTGTAAAGTGTGTATTTATTGCTACACCGTAAGACTCACAAAATTCCCTTCAAAATTTATTAAGGTTTCTGGTCTTTATCTTGTACCCTTTTCTTGACTTTTTTTCTTTTTAAAACATGGGTTTACAATATTTTTCTCCTTTGAAGGTTTGTCATTATGTCGTCTTAGTACATATGGTTAATGAAATGTTTCTGTCATCATTTGACTGAAATTAACCTGTCTTCTTTACATTCACTGTATTTAAAGTTATTCGTTGTCTAGTGTCTTTCCTACTGCTTATATTCTGCATCCATTTCCTCCACCTTATCTTTGATATAATTCCCAAAGAAAAACTCAATCACCGGCACATCATCTTTACACAAAGCTTGGCACCTTGGTTGAATATCAAACTGTATCAGAGCCCGTCATCTAAAGGTTATATGCATATGTTACATGGGTTATTTGATGGGCATCGTAGTAAAGTTCAGTTTTGGATTGCACTTCATCTTTGGACATAGTATTTACCTTCATTATTTGATAATGATTCTGTCCATAAAAGGTAAATAAAATACAGCATAGGACAGTTATGCTGCTTTAACCAACAAATTCTGTTTTTTTTTGTTTTTTTGCAGTGTAACATCGTTCATCCTTTTTTACAAATGACATCTGAGACCAAATTCCTCAAATACAAGTAAAGTACATGTTCTTCAGTTTTATCGCTATGCAAGTCAATGAATTTTATAGTATATAATTTACGATTTTAATTTATTAGCTTTACTTTTGAATTGTAGTTATATCAACCCCTCCTTTACTACAGATGACAGATCCATTGTTTATTTTTGGACCAGTTTTCTCATGAATTATCGTGAAACCGTTCATGTCTTCAATAACCGATTTATGAACTAGTGTATTTTTGGCATATACTGTGGATTAATTATTATTCGTGGGATACCAATTTTTGTTGATTTTTTGGCTGAAGGTGATCCACAAATTTAAATGTTCAACGAATTACACATTTTGTAAAGTCTTGTATGCAGACTTTAGCAAAACCACGAAATCAAATACCTACAAAAATGTATGTTTTCCTCAATTCACGAAAATTGTACCCACGGAAGTAAATGAATCCACAGTATAATATTTTAAACGCCAGTGTGTTCTTCTTCATTATCTTTATTTGAAGTTTTAGATTGATCAGAATCATATTCACTTGATATGTCAGAAAATGGACTGTCAGGACTTTCTTTACAGTTCATATTTTTGTGTTTGACAGGGTTATTCAAGTTCTTCAAAATAATTTTTGGCTACAATTGTTTAAGATTGAGGCTATTGACCACTTTTAATTCTCTGTTGGAGGTTTTGTCTCATCATCTGCAGAGACATGACACAAACTTACATCTGAACGTTTATCCAAACTGTTTTTTTTTTTCGGTTGTCTGATTGTTCAATAAAGCTTAAAAGTTAAGTTTGTAACATTAATTGACACAGATCTGGAACTTACTGTTTGTTTACTTTCGGTGTTTTAGTGGCTGTCAATGTAGCTCCGCACACTACGTACGTTTTTCACTCTAGCTTCACAATTACACTCCTTATTATTAGAAGATGTATCATAGTAGTGTGTACTATTGCCTTCTGAAAAATGAAGCATTCTACGGTCATTAAACTTTGAACTAATCTTTCCTTGTCTGGAATGTTCTCGTTCTCGTCCGTTATCACGGTCAGCCATGCAAAAGTGACACTCTGGTCAAATAGAACGACATTGACCGCCGTCTTCAGTCTTATTTAAGTTCTAGAACGACATTGACCGCTGTCGTCAGTCTTATTTAAGTTCTAGAACCTCTATTAGCGAACGTTATTGATTTTTTCATCAAATTAACATCACAATAAATCTTAAAAACGAAATTACAAACAACATATCCAATATTTAACTTAATATAATAAGTACAACGTGTTAACCTCTGTCATTCTGCTAGCGCAGTGATCTGTATTTGCACATGGGCTTCTTATGATTACTCTTGCATAATTCTAGTTTATATGAATTGAAGCCGTATTGTTTTAGAGATGACATTTTACCAGGCACCCCTTGATTACAACGATACATCATGAACCGTCCATGAAGACGACAGTTCATGATGTATCATTGGCTACTGGCACAGTTTCGACTAATAACTTTTTGTTTTAGTCACAGGTCAGAGACATGGATTTACAATGACTTTGGTTGCGTAAACCAAATCGCCGAATACTTGTTAATCTATATATCTACTGGTTGCAAAAAAAAAATAATATTTGGCTGCATTTATTGAGGAAAAACAACATATAAGTCTCTTTCTTGCAAAATATCATGTACATTTTCTAATATAAGCAGGAACAATATAGTATACCTACACCTGTCAATTCAGTTAAAATATGTAAGCCAGAACTCCATATCAAAATAGGAAGATGGAGTATACTTGACAAAGAGACAACTCCCTATCAATCAAAGACCAAATGAGGTAGAAAATAACAATTTCAGGTCACCGTACAGACATAAACAATGTGCAAAACCCATACCGCATAGTAAGCTATAAAAGGTCCCGAAATGACAAATGTAAATCAATTCAAACGTGAAAATTAACGGCCTAGTCAATGAACAAAACAATAAACGAACAACAAATATGATATACAGCAATAAAAAACTGGATCATAGGCACTTAACTTGAGACAGGCATATACAGAATGTGGTGGGGTTAAAATGTTTGTTGGTGCCACACTCTCTCTCTAACCTGGGACAGTGGTGTATCAGTACAACATAGAACATTTTAAGAACAAACTATAAAAATCAGTTGAAAAGAGCTGAACTCATCAGATCGATACAAAGCACAAAACAACACCTAACAAAAACACAAAAGACGCAAATTAAAGATCTGAAAGTATTCACAGTAACATATACTCAACGCTAGTACAAAGCCATTAACAATTCATTTAAAAAATCATGTATCTAAGACAAAATAGCAATCAGTATACATCCAACATCAAATGCATTTAGTGTACAGACGTCATTTTCAGTCAGATAAAAACACAACCTTTTGCAGTACCAAATTCTAGGTATCGACAGATTGTAGGACCGTAAATGTACATATGTGTTTAACAATAATATTTAGTTTTTTTTTAATCTATTGATTACAAAATTAATATTTATACCGATTAAAACAATATTCAAAAATATTATTACAGTGCTAATAGACAAACCTATCGATAGATTAAGTTTATCGAAAGGATGCAGTCTATTAAGTTATTCAAATTATGAGAAAAATAAAATGAAATACATACTCGCTCCCCGATTTTCTCTTCAAATACACAGCGTTGCGTGCTCGTATCCGTCGGTATTTTTTAAAGAACAAATGTTATAATAATTGATTTGCAAGTGACTTAATAAAAATTCTTGTAAAAGCCTCATTTTCAGCTGACCAAAACAAGGTTGCATCCAAGAGAAATTCCATTCCTTGTTTTTGCCTACTACAACACACCCGCAACATCGGTCCAAATGTTGTGTAACTGTTGATTGGTTGGTATAAATGTTGATGTAATTTTAATTATAACTATTTGCTCGGGTATTAACAAAGATTGCCATGGATTTTTGTAGATAATTTCGTGTAATCTTTTTTAGTTGTATTAAAGTCCTATGAAACGATTTTGTTGAAATGATTATGTTAAGGGAATTATTGAAACAATGCATGTATATATTTAAGTTCCTCTGTGCACGGTACTTTACATTTATTACTAATCCATAACGTAAAATCGACAAAATATATGTCATTAAGTTAAAAATTTGCCTTCGTATTACCTTCCGTGTTTTTTGCCGAAGTTTACCGATTGTGACCTTAATAAACAATCAACACAGAATCCTGGAGCACGTGAAAAATAAGTGCGATGATAGACATGCAATAGAGCGATTTTTATTTTTGATACTTTCCATGCGTTTTCATTTGTTAATTAAACTTTGTCATTACGTTACAGTTGTTAACTGATTAGTGTATTAAAATAACCATTCAAGTATATTACACATATTCAATTTCTATTTTTATTTGAAGTATCATATGACTTTATGCTGTGACTTCATAGACTTGTGTAGCTTTTTAAATTACAAAAGCGGATTCGAAATAGTAAGCATAAAATCCGAAACCCATAGTAATGACGAAGGGACATCCGGAAATTTAAATCATTTTTCTCTTCGAATTTTTCCCAAACTAAGCCAAAATGTATGCTCATTAGGGATCTTTACAAAGTACAGTTTGCATACTACATTTAGGATAGAGAATCTTTTTGGTCTGAAAGACGGAGGAGCAACACACGAAAACAGGTCTCCTCCTTTGGTATTATAGATATTCGGAATATAGGATCTTGAGACGGGATTATTATTCATCCATCGAGGAAATTCTTCCATAGCTTACAGTTGGGTGCAGACCAAGCATAACATGTAGACGGGCGGAAAAAGTTAACGCGGCGTTTACTCGCGTGCTCTTCAAGTAAACGCCGCGTTAACTGTGCGTTAACTCCGAAAATTCAGTAGACATCAAAAGTAAACGAGCGTTTACTTTCGCGTTTACCTCCGCATTAACGCAAAATCGGCGCGTCTCCTAATTTTGTAAAGAGTAAACGGGCGTTTACTTTCGCGTTTACTTTCGCGTTAACGTGAAAAAAGCGCGTCTTCTAATTTCGTCAAAAGTAAAGGCACGTTTACTGTTTGTAGTAAACGCGTGTTAACGCAAATTGTCATCGTATCCTGGATACACTGACCTTAAATATCAAATGATAAAGTACATCAAAATTAAATGACCAACTGCTCATTTTCGATTGACATTAACAGTTAATTAATAATGTTACAACACCTCTTTAATTAACTGAAAATTGATCATAGTAAATTTCTTTTTCTGCACAAACAAACAGTTCAAGCATGTCCTTCTTTTATTCAAATAATTAAATCATCACCAAAATCCAGCAGTTTTCACATCTTAGACTGTCCGACTCAGGATGACTCGTTTAACAAAATTATTTGACCTCATTAACCAAAACTGACCATATTTGCACTTCATCAAGTAAATATATATAGCTGCACAGTAATTCAGTTATATTTTTAGGTCAGGAGGGACTGTATAATACAAATGACAACAATATTACAAAACAATGACTACAAAATTTTGTTCGACGCAATTTATAGTGCCAGAATGTTTCCTTTTTATTGAAAATATTGAATCGTAAACAAATATCAGTAGTTTTCATATCTCAGACTGACTTGATAACAAAATTATTTGACCGCATCAACCAAAACTGACCATATTTGCTCTTTTTTATGTAAATCTTATAGTCGTATAGTAAATCAGTTATATTTTTAGGTCAGGAGGGAGTGTATAATACAAGTGACAGTTATATTAGAAAACAATGACTACAAAATTATTTGTCCGCATTTAACCAAAACTGACCATATTTGCACTTTATTATGTAAATCTTAATAGCTGCATAGTAAATCAGTTATATTTTTATATCAGGATGGATTGTATAATACAAATGACAGCAATATTGAAAAACAATGACTACAAAATTTTGTTCGCATCTATTTTTAGTGCCAGCATGTCCACTTTTATTCAAAATATTGAATGGTAAAAAAATATCAGTAGTTTTCATACCTCAGACTGACTCCTATAACAAAATTTGTTGTCCGCATCAACCAAAACTGACTATATTTGCACTTTATCAAGTAAATATATATAGCTGCACAGTAATTCAGTTCTATTTTCAGGTCAGGATGAACTGTATAATACAAATTACAGCAATATTAGAACACTTTGACTACAAAATTTTGTTCGCATCAATTTATAGTGCCAGTATGTCCTCTTTTTATTCAAAATATTTAATCGTAAACAAATATCAGTAGTTTTCATACCTCAGACTGACTCCTATAACAAAATTATTTTTCCGCATCAAGCAAAACTGACCTTATTTGCTCTTTTTAATGTAAATCGTATAGTCGCATAGTAATTCAGTAATATTTTTATGTAAGGATGGATTGTATAATACAAATAATAGCCATATTGGAAAACAATGACTACAAAATTTTGTTCGCATTAATTTATAGTGCCAGAATGTTCCCTTTTTATTGAAAATATTGAATCGTAAACAAATATCAGTAGTTTTCATATCTCAGACTGACTTGATAACAAAATTATTTGACCGCATCAACCAAAACTGACCATATTTGCTCTTTTTTATGTAAATCTTATAGTCGCATAGTAAATCAGTAATGATTTTATATCGGGATGGATTGTATAATACAAATGACAGCAATATTGGAAAACAATGACTAAAAAATTTGGTTCGCATCAATTTATAGTGCCAGTATGTCCTCTTTTTATTCAAAATATTGAATCGTAAACAAATATAAGTAGTTTTCATACCACAGACTGTATCATATAACAAAATTATTTGTCCTCAACAACCAAAACTGACCATGTGTGCACTATATCATGCGAATCTGTGTAGCTGCATAGTAAATCAGTTATATTTTTATATCAGGATGGATTGTGTAATACAAATGACAGCAATATTGGAAAACAATGACTACAAAATTTGGATCGCATCAATTTATAGTGCCAGCATGTCCTGTTTTTATTCAAAATATTGAATCGTAAACAAATATCAGTAGTTTTCATACCTCAGACTGACTCGGATAACAAAATTATTTGTCCGCATCAACCAAAACTGACCATATTAGCACTATAGCATGCAAATCTATATAGCTGCATAGTAAATTAGTTATATTTTTAGGTCATGAGGAACTGTATAAAAAAAATGACAGTAATACTAGAAAACAATGACAACAAAATTTTGTTCGCATCAATTTATAGTGCCAGCATGTCCTCTTTTTATTCAAAATATTGAATCGTAAACAAATTTTAGTGTTTTTATACCTTAGACTGACTCATGTAACAAAATTATTTGTCCGCATCAACCTAAACTGACCATATTTGCACTTTATTATGGAAATCTTTATAGTTGCATAATGAACTGTCACTAAAGTCAGTAGTTCGGGATGGTTTGTATTTAAAACAAAACTATAATATTTAACGGCATCATCCAACACTGACATGACTGATTAAAGTAATTTATAATGAAAAGTATGAGAAGTTTTCTTCTTGGAATAGTGTACTGTTGATATTTTATGGCGGTTGATTGATTTCGTTTGTAGCCTAACGTCCAGGGGCAAATATTTTTTTTTCATGTTCAGATCGAGTATATTTTTCGGACGTCCCAGATATCATTTATAATCGTTATGGATAAGTCTGTCTAATTTGACGAGATGGTACAAATGTCCACACTTATACAACACCTTATCAATATCCCTATATATACGCTGTACAATTTTCGATTGAACATTTGGCAAAACAGAATCTTAAATCATGTAAATCCAAGGCAAACAAGGTGAATTACGATTAAAAATCCATATATTAAATGCATAGAGTTATATTTAGGAAGAGACTGTTAAAAATGGGGAACGAAGCAACGTAAACCATGATGTTTATATCCCATCATATACAAATATTTTCCGATGTGTTGGATAACCTTTCTATCCGCCTCGATATTTGTACATGTTACTTTTGAAAAGAAAATATAGAAAATCTGCTACTCAGCAAAACTATTGGAACTGATTTTTTGTAATTAATAAAAGTTAATATTTCAAATTAAAAGTGTTTTTGAATTGTTCTGGTTTGAAACACTTGTACGTAAAATATTAAGATACAAGTCGTTTTAATTAAAATATATAAATGTACAAATGAACACGAATTTTTTTTTTAATTTACACAATCAGTTAACGCGAAAAGTAAACGCGCGTTTACTTTCAAGTGCACGTAGAAATACACTTGTGAAATCTGTAGTAAACGCCCGTTTACTTTTAAGTGCACGTAAAAATAAACTTGTGAAATCTGAAGTAAACGCCCGTTTACTACTGACTATACGGACACAGAGTAAACGCCCGTTTACTCGGGTAGACATTAGAAATTTCCATTTTGACCGCGTTAACGTAATAATAGTAAACGCACGTTTATCTAGTAAACGCGAAAATTGAAGTTAACTAAGGAAATATGTGCACGCGGTGTTAACTTGCGTTTACTTTATGTAATGCTTGGTCTGCACCCAACTGTAAATTCTATAATCAGCGTTTAAGATGACAGGACAAGTCAACCCGAATAAGACAGCAGGGTTCTTCAAAATATTCAGGTATTGTTATGTGTTGATTATAAAGTTAACACACGAATGTACAATGATAAAAAATGTATATTTTACTCTGTGTGTCTAGTGAAGTTTGTTACAATTGATTGTGTGATGGCTGTTTATAACGCCGTTTACAATTTTATCAAAAGTTTATGATTAAATTTCTAGGCGGTCAGTAACTTGTTTGAGGAAACCTGAGTATCCGGAAAAAAACTCCTTTCGCCTGCGAGTCGGGAGTAATCTGCTAAAACTCCGTTCACGTACGGGTTATGTAACTAACTGACACTATCGCATATGCCATCTCATCGCATGTTATCCACATAAACGCACTTAAATCTAAAATTCTATAAAACGCAGATATATTTTTAAACAATATCATGGATTTTTTCATTCTAATTTTGCATTTTACCGTCATATGGCACTTTCTATCCAATCGAACCAAATTTTCGTCGATACTGTAGCTTATGTAATGCGCATGTCAAACAACAAGCAACTGACTCTATATAACTGGTTATTTGACTGAAATACGTGTTTTATTTCCATCTATCCATTCATACTTTCAATACCAACATATTTAGAAATCAGATGTTTTGACATATAGCGCATGAGGAAAAAAAATTGCATCTGGCAGCAATGCCGTCGAATTTTGTATCTGCATATTTTTGCCTCAGAATACAATGTACACATGTATTCATATGTTGTGCTTTGTGAACTATTGTTTGTCTGTTTGTCTTTTTAAATTCTAGCCATTGCGTTGTCAGTTTAGGAGTTTGAATGTCCCTTTGGTATCTTTCGCCTCTCTTATGCAACTCCTGTTACGAAAGAAGATGGATTTTTTATGATTTACTTTTTAATGTTTTTGATATTTTATAGTGTGTCTTTCTATGTTGTGATGTTACACTATTGTTTCAGGTAGGGTGAAGGTTGGCGCCTGTTAAAACGTTTAAACCCTCTGCATTTGTTTGCACGTGTCCTAAATCAGAAACCTGATGTTCAGTGGTTGTCGTTTATTGATTTGGTTCATAAGTGTTTTCGTTTCTCGTTTTTTATATAGATTAGACCGTTGGTTTTCCTGTTTGTATGGTTTTACACTAGTCATTTTTGGGGTCCTTTATAGCTTGCTGTTCGGTGTGAGCCAAAGTTCCGTGTTAAAGGCCGTACTTTGACCTATAATTGTTTACTTTTACAAATTGTGACTTTGATGGAGAGTTGTCTCTTGGCACTCATACCACATCTTTTTATATCTATTTAGGCCAATAAATGATTTCTGAAAAGTTAAATGTATGGAAATAAAAGAGATTGAAGACTTTTTAAATACATTTCTAAAATTGAATAAGAGGAGATCGTCATTCACTCCCACTATTTATCTCATCAAATATACTCATAAACCATTAAAACTGCAGCGTTTACCATTTCATAGTTTTATATCATTGCGCGACGTTGACAAATTAGTCAATGATAACAGATTAATGTTCAACATAAAACGCTTTTGAATGGAAAAAAACGTCAACAAAACAGCAGTACAGAAACATTCTTAAATGTTTAGTCACGTGAACATTTGACACTAAGTTTTACGACCTCTATTTAAGAAATTAATAATAAAGAAGTATATAGTGTGGACTTTTTAGTGAGGGTGTGAGTTATTTAATGTGTTTTTGAACTATCTTTTTACCTTTTCTCATCTGTACAGTTGTTTGTCTTTTTTTGTAATTTCATAATCATTAATTTTAAATACTCTTGATGAGTCCGATTATAGTATATGAATGGGATTCGTTTTGCTTTATTGCATATTTTTATGTTGAGTATTGAATTATGATTATATTTATGTTTCATCTTTAATTCAAGCTGAAATCAAATGTGGACTTGAAAGAAAACCTTATCATTTGATACAAATTATGTATGACCCCAATTAAACCGACTGAGAGTCAATGTTCTAAATTGCCGATAAGATTAATGGTTCTTAAATTATTATTTTTATAAAGCATAGCATAATATATATAATTTCTTTAGATATACTTATCTATAGCAGATCCTTCCAGTTATGGGACAAGTTTTTCATGTAAGCTGTGCCAGTTTTCTGGTATTCGCTGCATTGAGGAAATCAATTTTTTGAAATAGTAAATATTGCACTTGCATTGCTTAGAAAATTAGCACAATGTTTTTGGAACGGTTTGTCGGAATCTTAAAGAAAGATCTCTGTTAGATAAAAGGTTGGTTTGCTTTTTTTATCGGAAAATATTAGCAATTTTTTCTGGAGTTTTTTTTGTGTTTTTTTAATATGTATGCATAAAATCCGTGAAAATATGCTTTGCATGTTATGTTATGTGCTTCATTTGAATACTATGCTATTTTAGTATAAGTTTTTCTCAATGGTTGCTTTTGGTCATTGCATTGTTGAATTTTCTGCGACTTAGGACTTTTGATTGCTTCCTTGATATCCCCCTTTCTTGTTACATATGTGCTTTATAGATATTATAGAGAACTATCCTTCATACTAATACAATGTTGTAGATGTAAGCAACAAAAGGTCGCCCTACGGCTTCAACACTATACCGAATAGTCAACTGTAAAAGTAAATAACTTGAAACAATTCAAACAAGAAACCCAACGGCAAAAATTACGACAAAACAATTAATAGTTTATCACGACCTGTTTAAAGTAACAAGATAAAAGATATAACCTGCGATGGCAGACAAAAATCAAGGACAACAACTGAAATTCGGACTCTTGATTTTGGACAGGCACATAATTAATAATGTAGCTGGGAGTAAGCGAGCGCTCAACCCTCCCCAAACCTGGGTACAGCACATTTAATGACAAAATGTAAAAATCAGTTGGAAATTGCTTCACTCAACATTTTTGCGCCTCCAAAAACAATGCACACATGAAGGCATATGCATCTTCTTTTGTAAGAATAGAAGGGAGATTATTTCATGATCTATGTTTAGAGCAAGTAAATGTTTTCTGAAAAGTTAAATGTATAAAAATGATAGAGATTGAAGAAATGATACATTTTATCATTAAATTTGAGGCGATCGTTATACACTTGCACCCTCTATCTCTTCAAATGTACACATGAAATATTACAACTGCAGCGTTTTCATTTCACAGCTTTATATCATTACACGACTGATGTTGACCAATTAATCACTGATAGCATATTAATATCCAACAATAGAAAGCTTTTCAAAAAAATAACGTAAAAAAAACAGTATAGAATGAAATTGAGAAAAGAAACTGGGAATCTATCAAAGAGACAACAACCCGATCAAAGAGCAGAAAACAGCCCAGGGTCCCAAACATGTTTATGTTTCAGATGGCGAAGTGTGAGTGTGGACTCGTAAGTGAGGGAGTGAGTCTTTTGATATGTTTTTCACTTTCTTTTCAATTCTCATCTGTATAGTTGTTTGTATTTTTTGTAATATCGTTATCATTTATTAATATGAGTTCGATTGTAGTATTTGAACAAGATAAGTGTTGCTTTCTTCTAGAATTTAATGTTAAGTATTGAATTATGATTATATATGTTCTACCTTTAATTCAAGCTGAAATCAAAACGAAAACCTTATCATTTGATACAAATTATGCATGACCCTAATTAAACTGACTGGGAGTCATTGTTCTAAATAACCGAATTGGTTAATGGTTCTAAAACTATTATTTTGGCATGAATAGCTTACAACCACCTGCTTATAACAAAACACCATAATAGATATAATTGCTTTAAAAATACTTATCTGTAACAGATTTTACCAGTTACGGCAACAGTTTTTACAAGTAAGCTGTGCTAGTGGGTTTTTTTTTGTGTTTTATATATTTATGATAAAAGCCATGCTGATGAGCTATTAATTTGAACATGTATGCATGCTATATCTCATCAAATATACACATAAATCATTTAAACTGAAGCCTTTTCATTTTATAGCTTTACATTCAACTGCGGCCAAGCTTAGCGAAAGGTCGTACAACATAAGTCTTTATCAGATGAATTCATAAAGGAACGATCGTTGTTATAGGTCAATTCAAACCGGCGGCATCATCTTTTTAAATCTTTTAAACCCCGCCCAAGCATACTTCCGAAAGAACATACTATAGACGACTGAAAGTTGATTTGCATCAATAGGCTGATTGCATCTAGCATGTACTTGATTATTTCAGGGCAATTCTAGTTTAAAACATGAGAATGTAAAATTTATTTATGATATTACAATAATGCGTACTTGTAATAAAGTCTTTAATCAAACATTTTCCTCTCAAATAATTCTGTATTAACTTTATGTACATGCTCTTTCTCTTAAGAAAAATCATTACGTGTTTGCATTGACACAAAAAAATTAAATATAAATAAAATGCCTGAGTGATCTTAGGTAAACGTAAGTAACGACGTTCATTTTTGTGTAAAAAACCAAAATAGGTTATACAGAAATTGCACGATTTAACATTAAATATTTTTGTGAAATTAAATGATAATGTTCACTAGTCATATTCAATCGTCACTATACATCACAACCTCCTTCTCGACCCTCACCTTTACCAACTCCGAGTCAGATTTGACAGCAGATATCTTATTTGAGCTTATCTGGCCCACCCTCTATTTTAATTTAATAAACCCCTCAAAAATGCACTTGTCTCTAAAACTAAATCACCTATATATTTTAATTCAAAATGTACAGTTTTTTTTCAGAGACAACTGCATGTGACCCCTCATAATACTTCAGAGCATATCAAAGACATTTTATTTTACAAGGTAATAACTACTTAGAGCCATTATTATTGCCCTTAGTTTAGAAAGGAAAACAGGGATATTCTTTTTTTAATTTTATTTTCATTCATGATCTATGTTTCATGATCAATTGTGCATCTTTTTGTAAAGAAAAATTCACGTTCTTAAGTGTTTTTAATGAAATATGAAATAAAATGACACATTTTGCATCCAATCAAAATCAAAAAATTACATTTATTCTATTCCTAATAAACTGTGAAATAATAGTATTCTGTTAGTGTGAAAGTTAGGGTGGTATGTATGTCCCATAATTTGGTACCACACATGATGAAGAACAATCTTTTTTACACAAACATGCATTCGAATCATTTTATTTTCGTCGTTAACATGATAATACATTCCATTGTCAGTCAAGTGTGTTCATTTACTTGCACAATGGCATAATTGTTGTTCCATTTGTATCTTCGGTTAGTGAATGGGAACTTACAAATTGTTTCTTAATGACACGTAATAATGTTATTTTCTAATGACAAAACACTAAGCTTATGTAAGTTCATTGCACAGAATAAAAAAAAAGAGAGAAAATATGCAACCGGCCAAAAAATTATTATCCTGAATTATATAGATCTTCAGACTTTAGTAGATGTGTTAATGGCATTTCAAATTTTACTCACATGTTCAAGACTATGGGTGTGATTGTATCCCGTCAGTGTAAAAGGAAATTAAAAGTGGCACTTGTATTTAGCCTCATAATTTTTCCGGTATATGACCATTTTTATGTTGCTTTAAGAACATTAATAGAGAAAAAAATCGAAGCAAATTTGACTTTTTGACAGTGTCTTTGAAAATCAGGCGATGACACAGCATTACGTAAACATTTATTCAATTCAGTTTATTTTCTTAGTAACATAGTGCATTGCATTGTCGGTTACATGTTTAAACTTGACTGCAGTCCAATATATATCATTGCACGACATTGACAAATGAGTAAATGATAACAGATTAAATGTTCCACAATAAAAAAAGCTTTTGAATGGAAATAGCGTGACAAAAACAACAGTATAGACACACTTTTATATGTTTTATCATCTATATGACCATTTGACATACATTTGTACGACCTCCATTTAAGTAAATACTAGTGCAAAGGTATGCAGTGAGAGAGTGGGTCATTTAATATGTTTTTCACTTCTTTTTGTTCTACTTCGATAGCATTTTCCTTTCTAGTCTGTACAGTTGTGGTATTCATTATTTAAAATCTCAAATGTAATTAATACTTTGAATGAATTCGATTATTGTTTTTGAATGTCATTCGTGTTGCTTTTATTTGAAATTTCATGTTGAGTATTGAACTATGATTATTTATATGTTCTACCTTTAATTCAAGGAAAGGGATGAAAATTGACTGAAAAGCTAAACATTACTGAATTATTTATTGTTTAGACTTTTCAGATACTGTTAAGATCAAAATGACCGTTTCAGACTAAAATGCATTTACTAGTGTTTGATACATTTTATAAATAGCCGTGTCCATTAACCAATCCCAGCAAAACATACTAATACCCTTGTCCACATGTGAATCATATATCGTGTTCGTACATAATTTCTGCGTAGACTTTAAAAGACTTGCTGTGTATACTTTATACATTTATTTTGTAGTTATTTCTATTGGAACATGATGATGACGAGTATGGAAACTGTTTCAATATTTCAGAGACGATTTCGTATATTCTTATATCTGTCAAACTAGGCGACATTGGGGATCCAATCGGTACCCAATTTTCTGTTTGAAAATTTGCCCGTTGAATTCAAATCTATGATTTGCATAGGCAAATTTTAAGTAGTTCCAATATATCATTTTGTGATGGCACTGAGATGTCAATTTTACATTGCATTATTAGTGGTCATGCTTGGTCGATTGCATTAACAGTTTCAGTATGATGTAGATTGGTGTTCATACCTCTAATGTCAAATGAACTCGTTAATGTGTTCTCTTATTTTTCCAATTTGTTTCGGAATAACTACAAAATAAATGTATATAGTATACACAGCAAAATGTACACAAATTATATACGAACACGAAATATGATTCACCTATGAACAAGGGTATTAGTATGTTTTGCTGGGATTGGTTAATGAACACGGCTGTTTTTAAAATAAAAAGCGTCGACACGGCATTACGTAAACATTTATTCAGTTGATTTTATTTTCTTAGTAACATAATGCATTTCATTGTCGGTAACCTGTTTAAACTTGACTGCAGTCAAGTATATATCATTGCACGACATTAAAATAAGTCAATGATAACAGATTAATGAATTGACGTAACATGAAAATAACAACGACAGTATGGACACGTATTCATATGTTTTTCACCTATATGAACGTTTTACATACATTTGTACGACCTCCATCTAAGTAAATGCTTGTGAAGAAGTATGCATTGATCATTTTTAAATGAGAGAGTGCGTCATTTAATATGTTTTTCACTTTCTTTTTACCTCGATATCATGTTCAGTTCTCGTAACAGTTGTGTTATTCATTTTTTGTAATCTTAGCATTTATACTTTGGATGAGTTCGATTATTGTTTTTGAAAAGGATTCTTGTTGCTTTTATTTAAAATTTCGTGTTGAGTTTTGAACTATGAATATTTATATGTTGTACCATTAATTCAAAATGTAATCAAAAGGTGGACTTGAAGGAGACCTTATCATTTCATACCTTTTATAAATAACCGTGTCTTTTAACCCATCTTAGCAAAACATACTAGTACCCTTGTCCATAGGTGAATCATATATCGTGTTCGTATATACTTTTTGTACAGACTTTTGAAGCCTAGATGTGTTTAGTATATACATTTATCACATATTTGTTACGAATACGTTGGGTTTTGCATATGTAATAATCTCAAAATTGCCCGGGGCAAAAAAGAGGTTATTGGTTATTGTGCCCTGATTCCAAATGACGTGATGTCATTGCGTCCTTAACGACAATGGCGAACAATAACGTTGCTCGTTTCATCGCAGTGGAGGAAAGCGATACGGCAGACTTTGTAGAGCAAATGTGCCCTGATTCTGAAATAAGTGGAAATGTGACAATAAATTTCTATAGTGTAAATGATAAAAACTAAATTTAAAAATGTGATAAAACTTTTGTGATAAAATTTTTAAGATTTTACCTGATATATTTCTTTGAATTGTTATAATTGAACTTTTTTCTCTTTTCTGCAGAATTTAAATATGTGATAAATAGATTATAACATGTCTTTTCCATATTGGCCCTGGTATCATCCCTCGACCCATATCGGCCCTCGGCTAAAGCCTCGAGGCCGATATGGGAGTCTCGGGATGATACCAGGGCCAATATGGAAAAGGGCATGTTATAATCTATACTTATCACATATTTGTTACGAATACGTTGGGTTTTGCATATGTAATAATCTCAAAATTGCCCATCTTAGCAAAACATACTAGTACCCTTGTCCATAGGTGAATCATATATCGTGTTCGTATATACTTTTTGTACAGACTTTTGAAGCCTAGATGTGTTTAGTATATACATTTATTTTGTAGTTATTTCTATTGGAACATGATTTGACTTTTCTTATGTAAGATAGTCAGGTAGGTGTGTGCGAAGATTATCAGGTTTTACTCATTTGCATATAAGCAATGATTTTTCATCAGTAATGATCTGTGGTCATCAAGTAGCAACCTTCAATTTGCAATGCCTTCAAAATTGACCAAACTGCACCTGGTGTTTTGGATATCATTTATGTCATTTTTTACAAGGCCGTAAATCCTCATCGAGTACCCTAGACTTGTATAGTTATAACTACTATGTAATTAAAACTCGATCAGTTCTTACTGTGGTAACATATCAAATATAGTAGTTTTTAGGGCATTTTATAAATAGCCGTGTCCATTTACCAATCCCAGCAAAACATATGTATACCCTTGTCCATAGGTGAATCGTATATCATGTTCGTATATAAATTCTGTCCGAGGAAATAAGGTAAATTGTAAATGTAATCATTCCAAAAATTTCCTAGCTTTTTTCAAATATTAAATTTTGCATTTCTTATAAAATAAGCGTAACCTTTTGAACAGTTTGCCTGAATTACCTAGAAAGACCTCTATGTTACATTAAAGTTTGGTTTGCTTTTTTTCCTCTCTTATACGTTACTGAGGACTGGAACAGATACATATAAAAAATACAAAAAAGACTCTTTTTGAAGGCTCTCTTGTGTAGGTTGAGTAGCCTATACATAGAAGGGACCTCAAAAATGTTAGTTGAGGCCTTGAACTGAAATATGTCAGTAAATTTTTAGTTTATTATTTGGTTTTTTTTTTACCAATATATTCATTTGACGGATTCGTGTGCATAACTTGCAAACACCAGACAATGCTCTCTTTTAATTGACCGTCAAAAGATAATACACTGAGCAAATTGATTTGACATAATTTTGTTTAATAAACTATGTTTACAAATGCTCATAAATACATTTGGTGATATGTCATCATTTCCATTAAAATATCCATAAATCCTTTAATGTGCTGATGGCGTTTCATCTCAAGAAGGAAAGAACGTATATTTTTCGTTTTAATACATAAATTAATTATTTAGCATATGTTTTTTTATCATCAGATTTCAGTAATAAATATGATACTAATATATAAATGTTAATACATAAAATCCGAGATCTTAAATCATAAACATTTTAAAATAAATTGAGCAACATATCACTGTGCCATAAGCTCTGTAGGTGACACCTAGATAAGCTTCATGTGATTTCGAAATCCTCCTGAAATCATTTTGGGTTTTACTTGAGTTTATATTGAATGAATAATAAGTGATTGAGTATTCAAGTGAGTTTTTTATTCTTGTCAATAGATTGCTTTCATTTCTATGAATCAACATTCTAGCGGAAACTTCATATAAATTGTGTGTCCCCAGGGATACGAAATTGCAGAGCTTGCGTTCTCTATGTTGCTGCTTACAAGGAACCTTTTCAACCGAGTGTTCAAAGGCATATTTTAAATCAACTATGCTTAATGTTACGTAGCCTTAAAATTTAATGGCTGTTATTGAATAGACACAGTCCCGTTGTTTTTTTTCTCGATTATGATGGCCTTAACCAGATTGGGAATTTTGGATATAGGATGCTCCTCTTCTTTGCAATTGCTCATCCTGTTTTAATACTGGTGTTTCGTAGGGTTCGTACTGCTCAATCATAAGTTTATGTTTGGTGTTTTGTGAATATGTTTGTCTTTCTTGTGAGTTATGTTTTGATTGTCCATAAGGTATCTTCTGTCGCGTTTTGATATCATATATAATGACAATTAGCGCTAGTATACATGTATCTAGGTCCAGAGTATTTTTATTGGGAGCCAAATGAAACTTTTCCATAGAGTCATCACCTATTGGTCAATCTATTTAAACTTTTGTAAGTTCTATTGTCCCATTGAATAAATACAATAGCTATCGTTCTCTTTGTAGTTAATCACTGGGACCTTTTAATTTCTTCTAAGAGAAATCCATCGCTCATTGATTAATTTATTAGAGTAAAAAATCATCTTCTACAGCCCTTGGATGGTGTAAACTTCCCCAAAAACATGTATGGTGTAATGGTGTGTGGCATATGGTGCAATGGTAGAAGATTATGGTGCTATGGTGTATGGTGTAAGGGGAATGGTGTAATGGTGTAACGTGCGATCGGGAATGGTGTGAATGAATGGTGTACGACATTTAAAACTTAGCAAAATATTGATAAGAACTGATTTTTAATTTTATACATTAATTTACAATATTGTGATCAAAATTCTTTTTTTAAAATAAATAAATAATTTTGTAGTCGCACACTTTCTTTGAAATTAAATTGCATTATGGTGTAATGTGTAAGGTGTATGGTGCAAAGGTGCAAAGGTGTAACGTGTATGGTGTAATGGCACAGGGTGTATGGTGTAAAGGTGTATGATGAATGGTGTATTTGTGTATGGTGTTAGTGGGAAGTTTACACCATCCAAGGACTGTAGATAGATGAAAACACAATCACAAAACTGCATGTGATGCTGTATTTATTCAATATCAAAAATATACACCATTTTCAATCTGTTCTATATAAACATTGATTTAATCATGAAAAGTTGATTTCTGACTTTATTTTTAGCATTGTTCCTATTGAAATTTGTATTTTTTTTTATTTAGTTATAGAACACATTCAAGAAGGCCTTAATTTAAACATCGTTATTTCCCAGTTTGAATTTGTCAAACACACAAATAAACAAATTTCAATAGGAACAATATGTTGAAAATTTTGTCAGATAAAGGCAACAGTAGTATACCGCTGCAACACCATATGCAGTTCTTATTTGAAACATGTATTTTCATCTATTTAGAAAATAATTTGTTTACTCAGGTAAATTAATCTTAATTCAAAATTATACGTCAATTACATCAGACGTCAGAACAGAAAATAAAGCACCTTCACAATCATACTGTGAGACTTCAAATTTTAGGTATAATCCCTATAACCATGTAATAATATGGGATATCTAATTCGTTCAGGCCTGATGGATTATAAACTGTTAGGGAAAAAATATCGTTCTCAATCAAAACTAAATTGGAAAGAATGTGTTCAGGTCAACAAAGATACCCAATCATCGTTTTCTTACAAATAGTGTAAACGGAGGTTCCTTGATTCCTAGTGGAGAAAATGTATCAATATTATGGATCCTCGGATATCATAGTTCGGAAATAATTTAGAAATCAATAAATGGGTCTGTATACACCCTTTTAAAGAATTAAACTTCAAGTATTCTCAAAGCATTTTCTGGTCGTACAGGCCAATAAAACAGCAAACATTGTAATGGCGAAAATACTACACGAAGTTCTTATGAATAAAATTATAAGTCTTCTACATTCAGGGCCACTTGCCATGCACAGAGCAAAAGAGAGCCGGAAGATACCAAAGGAACATTCAAACTCATAAGTCGAAAAAAAACTGACAATGCCATGGCAAAAAAAAAGAAAGACTAAAACACAAACAACTGTACACAAAACACAACATAGAAAACTAAAGACTGAGCAACATGAACCCCACTAAAAACCAGTAATAAAGTAAACAGTCATGTCACTGCAACATCTCAACTGAAGGTCTCTTTTACAAATTGCTACTTAAACTAAAATAAATCGTCAAATGTAGCTTCAACTTAATTTCTAGTAAGTGTTCAAATAGGTTAAAGCAGTGTGGTCGTTGATACAAATAACGAACAAAAAATTAAAATGCGTTTATGCAAAGCACTTATCTTACCTCCATAACAAATATATGTTGTTGTCACCGCAGATAAAACCCAAAAACAACATCGTTTTTGTGTTTAAATCACAATATATCAACTGCTTGATAAAGGCAATAAATATTGACACTTCACTTAGAGACTCTTTATATACCTCCACGACTTTTACCACAGAGGAAATCCCGAATAGAGAAAGGTCTGTTATATATTCCTTCTAACCAAAGATGAAGACTGGATCATCATTCACTTTATTGAACACCTTAATTGCATAGGTGTCATTACATGTGTCCTTAAAAATCACGTTATTTTACTAAGTTTTCCCAGTGCTCTACGAACAACCTCTTTCTAAATCATTAACATCAATTTTACCACAATGAAAGACGGTCTTCAGAATTATTGTAAACTACCTACTCTAGGACCAGTGTGTATCTGATGTGGATTGTAGCAAATTGTAATTACCTGTTACATTCGAACAAACCCTCTTTCCTCTTGAAATAGCATACAAAAATTATCATTTTTTTACGCTTTACTTACGTATGTCTTATCCCGAAATAAAAAAAATAGAAATACTTGGTCTATCTACGTTTCGAAAACAGAATGGCCAACGTTGATACAAATATCTTGTATTAAGGAGTGACTAATCCTGCTAAAATAAGATAAAAAAAACCCAGTCAAATTCAAAAGAAAAATACTCTGATACTGACATTATCAAATTACTCGATTTCTTGATGGACAACATATTTGTTATTCCAATATTCATATGATGCAGACTTTATACAGGAGCTTCTTCAAAAGAATGAAATAAGCTAGCATTATCCTTTGCCTTCACGTTTCGCTATATAGATGATATCCTATATAACTAAAAAATGCCTGATTTTCATATGATTGAGATATAATCTTTCTATTATTGTTTAATTGAGGTCTGGAGCTGGCATGTCAGTAACTGCTAGTAGTCCTTTGTTAATCTATGTATCATTGTCATTTTGCTTAGTTTCTTTTGTTACCTATTCTGACATTAAACTAGGACTTCTTTAATCAGAGTTTTACTGTGCGTATTGCTGTGTGTTTGTTTATTCTACATTGGCTAGAGGTATAGAAGGAGGGTTGAGATCTCACAAAACATGTTTAACCCCGCCTCTGTTAGTCGTGTATTTTGTTTTTAGTTTTAGTTCATTTATATGTTTCGGAGTTAGTGTGAAGTCCATTTTCAATGAACTAGTACACATTTTTGTTTAGGGACCTGCTGAGGCCCGCCTACGAGTGTGGGATTTTCTCGCTGTGTTGAAGACCCATTGGTGGCCTTGGGCTGTTTTCTGCCATTTGGTCAAGTTGTTGTCTCTTTGACACATTCCCCATTTCCATTCTCAATTTTATGTGGTGACTTTGTTGAACTCATCCTTTCAATCCAACTTGAAATAAAGGATACAACCGATGCACCCATGTATGTCTCACATACGACACGACTTACATCTATAAATTTACAACGAGGGCCGGTTGAGCGACAAAATAGATGTTTTTATCTTCTCGGTTGGGAACTTTCCATGTAGCAATATTCCAGCAGTGCCTGCATATAAAGTATACATCCCTCGATGATACAAAAATTTCAAAGCTTGCATTTCTCATCATGATTTCATTGACAGACTGTTGCTGCTTGCAAGGAAGCTATTCAACCAGTAGAGTTGAAATCATCCTTTTGAAAGGTTACGGACGTCATCACGAGTTGATAAACCATTATGGAATATCTGTTGTTAAATGATGAAAACCCCAGAGTTAAGACAAAGTGTCTGACAAATACTGGAAGTGATAACAGATTTACTAAAATCTTTGCATTTGTCATCAATCTAGTCATGCGTATACAAATAAGAAGATTTGATTGCCAATGAAACAATGATCAAAGCAAAACCCATACCACATAATAATCTATAAAATGACCCAAAATTAGAAATTTTAAACAGTTGAAAAAACAATTAATACTCTGAGTTATGTACAAAGCAATAAACGTGAAAAACAAATATGATAAACAGCAAGAAACGAAAACCACTGAATAACAGGCTCCTGACTTGAACAAGCACATACAGAAGGTGACGGGTAAAACATGTTTACTGGCAACAAACATTCCCCCTTGAATTGGACTGTTGTGTAACAGTTCAACATAAAAACAAACTATACAAATTAGTTAAAAAGAGCTGAAGTCATTAGATTGATACTAAGCACCAAATAAATAGATAACAAAACACAGGAGACACAAAGTATAGATCGTAGTTGAAAGTTAGTTAAAAGTCAAAAATAACTAAAAAAAAAAACACTTATCTAAGACTAGTCCATCAGTATGAATTTGAAAGACAAGGTTTAAGATATACAGTACACTTAATTGTTTGGCTTATTTGAAGTATACCATACTCTTGTGTATGAGTTGCAAACACAGGAAGCCATCTTTCAGGGGTTCGATTTCCCAGGTAAATTTATGCGAAAGGTTATCTTTCTTCCAATTTCTTGCTTCATTTTGACAAATTGATTTTTTTCTAATTTCGGTGTAAGGCTATTTTATTGATTTAGATATCGTGTGAGTAAAACACATAATTTCAATGCAAAAAAATTATATTTGGTAACTATGTACAAATGATATCACTGTCTTTTATTACGATGCATCCTTCAGTAGGCTGAAAAAGAATAAAAAAAAGATGTTTGATATTATTATTATTATTACTATTATTATTATTATCATTATTATTATTATTATTTTAAGGTAATTAAAACAATATAATGTCTCAATTTTCCTTGTGATAATAGGAAACATTCAATTTTTAAGTATCGAGAAATGCTAAATACTTAAAAATGGTGCAACAATTAAGTATACCTTTTCAAATTAGTGACCTGGTTAATATGGCTATTTAACGTGGTTTTATGTCGAGAATGGCTTTATTTAAGATTAATGATTAGGTATTGTGTCCTGTAGTGAATACAAATATTCTTTGCCTTCCGATTGAAAATTAACAATGTTTACATTTGATCACCTCTGAAATATTTAATTGATAATACACAAATATAGCCCTTTGATCATTACAAGCTTTCATCTACCCAAATGGAAGTATATTGACTGAGAACGAAGTACTAGTCGACAAAAAAAAACATTTGACTGACACGAAAAGTTGACAGGTTATTTTCCTAACATCATATTTTTCTAAATTTGTGACTTATTTTCAATAATGATCTGGTTTTATTTTTGTTTGTGCTAATTTTTTAAGAACGTTATATTGAAATCTCTATTTTGATTAGCTGAATTTCCTAATTACCATCCAACCAAATATAACTTTTTAACGATATCTTTTAACAAACATAAAATTAATAAATTTATTTTTGGTATAACCAAGTAAATAAATGCTTTCATAATAGAAATAGATGACACAAATCAGAAATGTCATGCTCAGGAAAGATGTTTTCAAATACTTCCAGTCGACGAAGGTAAAATTTCTTCTCATAATTAAAGTTATTTCCGGTCACGAGTTGAATAAGACCGAATAAAGAAAGAGATGGTAAAGTTAATTATTCGATATTTGATTGCAGTATTATGCAATAATGTTCGCAAATGCAGCCGCATTTTGTAGCTTACAAATGATCAAGCTTGTTCTTTTACGCTTAAAAAGGAAACACGTCTAGGCATACGCCACTTCAGAAACAGTGAAAAAAATATATTTATATATGTGCCAAGGCGGTAGTGAAATATGAACAAAAATAAATGCACGAGACATACACTGGCTATAAACCAATTAAAATCCAGGAAACTTATGAAAAACGTAGTTTAAAAAAATTGGCGGCAGTCGATCAAAATTGCAGGGTTTTATAATAGGTTCGATATATTTCCCGATACCCTCTGTATTTCAATGCGTAACGAATGTATTATACTGATGACTTTTGTTTTGTACTAATGACTATTTTCAGATTTATCCTCACTCGCTTTCCAGCAAAATACAGCTGTTATTTGAGTAATTAACAACATAGGGATCTTGTTTTAAAAAATAATTTTACCCTTTTATTGCATAACATTGCTTCCCGACATAATTGCCCTTACAATATTTGTTTTCAATGTTAAATGGTCTTTTTCGAAAAAGACAACCTCATAAGTTTATATCGTATACTGCTTACAATATATTCGAAGCTTAATGAGGAAAACATCTATAATACAAGTTTGACAATACATCACTGTATAAACACGTTTATCAAAAATGTATTTACACCTAAGTAGACTTTAATCTCTCTGTTCACGGGTAAATAAAGAGCCTTTTAATCAAACAAAGCATACTTATTTAGGATTATAAAATGATTGTGATTCGAATTTTAAGGAACTCTTTCCAATCACTATAATAATATTTCACTGATTTGGTTTGTTATACGACAGTATGCTTATTGTGTGAGCTTTCTATTGTAGTTTTATGCGATACTTCCTTATATATAGCTTATATACTATCTTTAACAGACAAGCAAAAATATCCTGATTTTGCCTTAACGACTTTCTCTAACACATCCAATATGTATCTTACCTTTTCCACCATAACTTCCATGTCCATAGCCATTTCCTCTACCGTATCCACCCTCGTAGCTACCATAACTTCCATGTCCAGATCCTATTCCTTCAAGGTATCGTCCACCATAGCTACCATCACCACCGTATCCTCCATTGTGTCCTCCACCGTATCCCTTTCCACCCCCGTAGCTACTATAACCTCCATATCCATATCCATTTCCGCCATTATGTCCTCCACCGTAGCTCATATGACCTCCATGTCCATATCCGCTTCCTCCATTTTCTCCATTATAGCTACCATAACCTCCATTTTTATACCCGCTTCCAACGCCGTTACTACCATAACTGACACCACCATATCCATATCCACCATTATGGTTACCATAACCTCCATGTCCATACCCACTTCCTCCACCATTACTGACACCACCATATCCATATCCACCATTATGGTTACCATAACCTCCATATCCATACCCGCTTCCTCCACCATTACTGACACCACCATATCCATATCCACCATTATGGTTACCATAACCTCCATGTCCATACCCGCTTCCTCCCCAATTACTGACACCACCATATCCATATCCACCATTATGGTTACCATAACCTCCATGTCCATACCCGCTTTCTCCACCATAACTAACACCACCATATCCATATCCACCATGGTTGCCGCCTTCGATGGCTACACTATACCCGCTTCCTCCACCGTATCCTTTTCCACCACCGTAACTACCATAACCTCCATTACCATATCCACTTCCTCCATGGTTGCCGTATTCATTTCCACTACCATAGCTACCATAACCACCACTACCGTGGCTATCATAACCTCCACCAATATGTCCACCTCCTACAACCATAACTCCTCCCCCACCATAATTTCCATGTCCATAGGCAACACCAAAAATGGCAATAAGAACGCAAATGGATAACTTCATCTGCAAAAGTCAAATGAAAAATTACTGCGATGATATAGAAGATTGAAATGTTTTAAAAGCAAAAAAATGCTTTCATTTTCATGTATCCTTCTCTTTAAATTCCGATTCTTTAGAGCAAATGGTATATTTTCACGGATGTTTCTATCAATATAACTTTTTATCACTTCATGTATTCTTCCAAAAAAAAGATTAACTATAGCATAGACTAGTAAACGAACTTTGATATACAATTGTTATTTTGATCTGAACAAGTCTTTGAAGTCTGATCAACATATAATAAAATCTTTTTCAGTCTTTCAGTCAATTTTTAGATCTATTTACTGCGGTAAAAGTCTGATCAACATATAATAAAATCTTTTTCAGTCTTGCAGTCAATTTTTAGATCTTTTTACTGCAGTAAATTCAGTACTTTTCACATGACATTTCGCTTGCAGTCAATTAAGATCTGTTCAGTTATTTACCTATACACATCATACTGAATTGTATGAAAAGCGATTTGACTACAAGCAAATTGTGTGAACAGGACTGAATTTAACGCAGTGGATAAATCTGATAATTTATTATTCAGTCTTTTCGGATGGTGTTTATTAGTTAAAATGACCGTTTCAGATCAAAATTGGTAAACTACTGATAAAATCGACTTTGTCATACCTGCATTTTTATGCGCCTCTTATATCTTAACTCAGAGTTCAATGATTTTCAAATTCTTCACAGAACAATGCTTTTGCGCCCCTTCTTCTTTGTTTTTGATCGAACTGTTTTTTGGGGATTTTTTTAGTATTGCTTGTTTTGGGATTATGATGCAGGAATATGCTCTCTGAATGAATTTTAATTTTATAGTTCATATAACTATGTAATTTTAGAGCTACAATTTCAATTCCTTTAAGGCAAGTCTGATCTTAGACGGTAATGAAAGTTTTTGTGGGACCTTTCTGGTTCCTTTAAGTCAATATAAACTAAGGTGGGTATGTCTTTTTGACTTTTGCGATCGACAACGTTGTTCGTTTTTTGCTATTCAAAGGTTTGTTCTTTGTTGGAGGTTATTCCCAAATGCGCGTTGGGATCTAGGACAACATAACTTACGTGCCTTTTTTCTCTGTTAATATTTAAAAATGAGAATACGGATGTATTTACAAAGATTATAAAGTTGAACAAATGATATAAAAGCCTAAAAAATCTATTTCTTCTTCGTTATGTTTATAATATAAGGCAGAGAAAAAAACATCTTGAGGTCCGTGTGTGACCTGATGCAAATATTGCCACTTAACCCAAAACATAAGAAAAATTACTTGTTCTATGGCTATTGTTTTATCTTCATTATATACAGGTATTTTGTCGTTAACCAATTAATTATTTCAACAAAGAAAATTAACAATCTGATCTTTTATTAGACCCCAACATGTATTCCTGAAATTTTGAAAATAAATGAAAAAATTCCACTTTGAAAAGTACAGATTTCAATTTTTTTTTTAATTTTATTTTGGTTCATAACTTAAGATAGATCAATATTTTAACAAATTTTCATTTTACAACGTCAAGTTTAAGTTAATGCGTTTGCTATCCATTCCTTATATTTTGTCTTCCTTAATTAGTCAAACTAGTTACATGATCAAATTATGTTTTTTAGATTAAACAAGGGAATATTTCCAAGACTAAGTAGATAAACTAAATAATATATCAAACTTTGATCTTCTCGCAATAAAAAGATATATCTACATACAGTAGTTAACCTTTATTCATATTTAAGCACTTCTGTTTTAATTGGATATTTAATAGGCCACACTATCCATACTTTATGTATTAGTTTATCTTTTTTTAGTATGATGAGGTATTTCTGAACTATACTAGTCAACAAAAGAAACGATACAAGGCAATGTATTTTCCATATATAATGAAATTGGATACACTGTACCAAGGTAAATAATTGCCCAATTATTCTAATATTTACACAGTGTTATTTTCTTATCAAAACCATTGATTTAAGGCAAATTTGCGATTTGTTTTTTTTTTTGGCAATTTTTGTTATTTCAAAAATTGTATTTTCACCAAAAAATTTTTAAAAATCGATATTACATGTAGAACTTAAAACTTTAAACTTAAACATGGTCTGCTTAAAATTTTGAATGCCTTTGCAGATATTTGAATATTTAATTCTCATCTTCGAAATTAATTGCCGACTTTTGTCATCATTTTCCGCAAAATGAATTTGACCCCTGTGTTCAATAACACGGTATTTTTTCACTTTCCTATTTAGTCAGATTCTTTTAATCATATGCATTTGCTTTGTTTGTCATTGGATAATTTAACAGTTTTTCCTATTTATTATATTTTATGTTAAATTGGAGTTCAAACTTGTGTATCGTTACTTTTGATGACTAGTATATTACCACATATATCATGTATAAAGATGCATGAAAAAATCTGCTATTTTGATGAATTTTTATATTGTGCTAGAATGTTTAATACAAATGAATGAGAAGGAATTTCTATAGCAAACCCAAAAATCTCTTCTGAAGCTTTGTATAATTTGAACATTTTTATAAAAACGTGTAAAACTTGCAGTATCGTTTTAAAATTGTGTAAAACCATACAACAGTAGTGTCATGTGCTACAATTGCAAAAGGCAATTATCGATTAAGACGGAGGACAACTATGTATACAATTATAGAACAATCTATGGCCTTTACCAAAGATAAAACCTCATACCTTATTGATCAATATATAAGGCAACTTGAATGATAGGATGCGAAGTAATTCAAAAGAAAAAAACAAAGGGTCTGACTTTTTTCTACAAAACAAAACGAGAACAATCATGACGGACACCAACCAATGACCAATATGGAACTTCATTGACTGGGGAGATGTTATTTAGTTCTAAACTGTCCCCAAGACTTATGGCATGGCGAATGCACATATGTGTCAAGTTTAAACATGTTTTGAGCACTCAACATATCTCCTTCATCATTGGAACAGTGGTGTTAATAAAATAAGAACAAACTTTGAAAATCAGTTGACTCATCACATCGGTAAATGGTACAAACATTACTTACAAAAAGACAAAAGACACAAAGTATAGATCTAAGAACACTCACAGTTACTGAATGCTAGTTCATAGTCTAGTTCCAAATAACAAATCAATTATGTTTTAAAAAAAAGAAAAAGCGAACAAAAACAGTCTACAAATAAAGGCAACAGTAGTATACCGCTGTTCAATAGTCATAGCTCGATTAAGCAAAAACAAATCCGGGCAACAAACTAAAACTGAGGGAAACACATCAACTATAAGAGGAAAACAACAGAACAACAGAAACACTGAACTACAACAAAAGCATACGCCAACATAAATAGAAATGGACTGTCTGGAATTGGTGCAGGACATTTTAAGAAATAAATGTGGGTTGAACCTGGTTTTGTGGCTAGCCAAATCTCCTGCTAAATGGCAATGTTAAAAATACCGCTAAAATGACAATACAACGTGACAGGAATACAGTACAAAAAAACTCAAGAACACTCAGCACAGAGAAATACACAAATAAATAATATAATAGTAAATTACAATATATAAACCGCAGAATAATAACGGACATCTAGAAACATAGAACATTGAAAAATAAAGACTGGTAACACGAAACACACAAAATATCGGAAATGATTTTTAGTTATCTAGTAAACTATGACAAATAACATGAATATAATAGTACCGACAAAGACACTATTCAAAGGTCATATTGCAACGATAAATTGATAACCTTTAACAGACTAATAGTTTTATATTAATCGTATTTGAATTTCCGATCTCTAGAAACAAAGTCACTCGAAAAAATATAATTTGATATTCAAACAGTGTTTTAAACTGATTAACATTTTGCAACGCATAATAAAAACAATCATTTGAATTCCTGAAACTGTTATGGACTTATTTACTCAACTTCAAATCTTACACAAAACATGTATGATACTTTAACCCTACGATTTACATACATAGAATTAAACGAAAAAAATATGTTAACCATGAAAAAGTTATAACATTACTCACCTTGTCTTTGGAGGAATGGTCTTACTGGTAACAAATATCAAACTTTTGACCGTTTTATACTTAATTTTAAACATACATTAAACTATTAATGTGATGTATGGAAGAGATAGAAGATAAAAAATGACGGATTGTGACTTTGTTTATTCTACAGTAGATGTTTAATTTGTATAGCTTTTAATGATTATATGATCGAAGAGTAAACAAGTTTAAATTAGTTTGCATCATTACAAAAAAAAATATGGTTAATATCAATGCTAACTAACCGATTTAAATGTGATAGCATTTGAACGATTGCGAATGAGATAAGTATCCACCAAAGACCTATGGACTAGGATGCAAAAAAAGTATCAACAAAAACACCTAACTGCAAGGTAAATTCAAAACGGATGAAAGTCCATAAAACTCAAATCGCTTAGAAAGCTATAGCAGACACCGGAATAGTAAAATGTGAGAAATTTCTTCGAAGAAAACCAACTTTCTTATTTATTCTAATAATGTAATAAAAACAATAATGATAGATTAACATGAACCAATGGGTCAAAGCCTTGTTACTATCACATATAAAATGTGACAGGGTTAGTATATAGTTATCAAAGGTACCAGGCTTATAATTTAATTCGCCAGACACGTGTTTCGTCTACATAAGACTCATCAGTGACGCTCAGAACAAACTAGTTATAAAGCCAAACAAGTACAAAGTTGAAGAGCATTGAGGACCCAAAATTTCAAAAAGTTGTGCAAAATACGACTAAGGTAATCTATGCCTGGGATAAGAAAATCCTTAGTATTTCGAAAAATTCATACTTTTTTAAACATGTTTTCGAGTGCTTTATTGTAAAGGATATCGAATCAGTATTTTGTTCTTTTCTCAGAAGTTTACACTTTTTTTCTTTCCTTTTTTTTTTGACGTTTCGGTCCTATGGACACTTTTAACATCAATTACAACTTTTATAAAAACTGAACAGCACACAAAACAGTAAGATATGAAAAAAAAAACAAGTCACTAACGAGGTTCGTGACTTGGGAAAAGCACATTAATTTGAGACAGCGTAACATCATTAAACAATCTTTCTCCGTCGATCAACGACATAAAAAAGTATATAATAGAAATACAGAAAACTTTATTTTATTCAAAGACTGGAGAAAATACAAACACCTCAAAAAAGCAAACAACACCTAGCTCAAATCTAAATTCGACACAAAGACAAACAATAGTACACAAAAACATAACTGACAACTAAAAATTAGGAAACACAAACCCCAATTACAACTGCAGGTGAACTCGTAAGCTCTGGAATGATAAATAATTTTGATGTACTAGTAAATCCTGTTGCAGTACTAAGTTCGGAACTGTGACAACCAAAGAACAAATGGCTGGATTATGTTTTCGACAATTGGAACATTACCATGGTCATTTATTACACAGATATCCCATTTGAGTCAACAAAATCATAAGGATGCACGTAACACTGTCTTTGGGATTGTTTTAAAGCAATCATTTGAACCATTGACTAGGATTGTCACATTTTCAATTGAAGGTTAGTGATTCTCTCCGGGAAGTTCCTCCACCAATAAAAACTGACTGGCATGAAATAGTACAATAGTGCTGGAAGTGGCGTTATTAACCAATAAATCAATCAACCAATCAATCAATCTGTATAGCGGAGAGTGAATATAAATGCCAGCTTTTTAAAAAATTTTCTTGAGGTGCTCTTGTATGAAGTTTGCCTCGAAAGAATAAAAGAACAATGCAGAAAATTGATATGCATTAGTTCCCATCTGAATACCGATTATTTGTTTTGAAAAATAGAAAAATACAGCATTTTGATGATTTTTATTAAAGTGAAAATTTTGTTTGAATTAGAGTATTTGTTTTAAAAAGTCTGCATTGTCCCATTCGAAAGCAAGACTTTATTGTATCTGATTTGGACATTCCTTTTTGAGCAAAACGTTGCATTCATTCTTTGAATGTGTCTTAATACCCCTTTCATCCCCAACGATGGCTCAAGGCATCACCAAGCGCGAGCCTAACGATGCCTCAAGGCATCGTTAAATAAATTTGGCAATAAATGGATTGTGTGAACGATAAAACGTTACGTAAATGCATGTTGGGTCGAATAAACTATGCTGCATGTTCAATCTATCGTAATATCTATTTGATTAGTGCATAGATGTCGTATGAAGCGAAAAAAACGTGTTTGAAATACCGAAGCAGGTGCTAAAAAAATATCATATCTTGTAGTTTAATCCGAGTCCAAATTAAAAACAAATGTCAATGTTTTCATTCTACCACGTTCTTGCCTGGTGAACTTTAGTCTAATTGAGGTTCTTGAAACTCATTTGCATATTATTACGATTTTGTTTTCACAAATACTAACTTATTACACTATATGTGTGATTAAAACTGACAAACTGGGTATGTCTCTCATAGATCTTGATATTTTCTTAAAATTTTCTAAAAAAAAATACTCAACAACTCTTTTATTATATACTGGCATTGAGCGTTGGAATGTGTATTCACATTTTATTTTATTTATAACTCTGACCTTATATCGTCCAATTAAAACTCGGGGTTCCCTTCTTAATACATGTGGTATATCATGTGATTAAAAAATGTCGTCTGTAAGCAAAAAAAAAACAAATTGAAATGTCCGATTCCTCAGACAAGGAATTTCTTATGTTTTGAAGCCGATGAAATTCAACAGGCTGTTCACGAACAAATATTACTAGATCAAGGAATAGGGGATTGTGAATTTAATACTTCAGGAAACGAGTCTGAGGGCTGAGAAACAGAACCGATCATTCCTATTAATGATGCCAATGACGAAGAAGTGCCAGATATAGACAATGTTGCAAACACCTGGCATAACAATTTTGATATTCGAACCAAGAGGTCCAGATGGAAGGGCAACATACCCAATTACCATTTTAGCTGGTGATAAGGGTCCAATAGATTTCTTCAAACTTTTCTTGAATGACATGATTTTTGAACACATGATAAAGGAAACTGAAAGATATGCCAATTGCTGAAAACCCAGACAGTAATATATCTTCTTGGTCAAAACCTGGCTGAAATATAAGCTGTTATCGGTCTTCGATTTTTAATGAAATTTATATAAAACCAGAAAGCAAACTTTACTGGTCAACTGATGCCTTCATGGAATCTCCAATATTTAAAACAATGTCCAGGAATAGGTTGTTTGCAAATCATGAGGAACCTTAATTTCAGTGACAACCAGGTCATCCGTCATATGATGTACTATATAAAAACAGAAACATCTTGAATATGTTTAATACGTCAATAAAAGAGAATTTGTCCCTACCCGCCTGGTCTCAATAGACGAATGTATGATCCTCTTCAAAGAAATGGTCAAATTCAAGCAGTATATGCCAGCTAAACCAACTAAATGGGGTATAAGATACGGGCATTGGCAGATTCCAATACAGGATATATATGCTATACAGATGTTTATACAGGGAAAACTGATAGATCACAAGGCCAGGTTGATGGACATGTTGTCAAGAAATGTATATAGGGGGCTTATAATGTTGGGCAGGGATACCATGTGGATGTTGACAATTTCTTGTCTTCACCAACACTCTTCGAAGACCTATTTGATAATTATAACACAGCTGCATTTGGAACAGTCCGCAAAAAACAGCTGATTTTTTTGTTAAAACACCCTGTTGGTATCGATAACAGGGGGACATGAAATTCTTTCAGAGGGACTCATTCTCAGGTGTCTTATGGGAAGACAAAAAAACAGCAATTTCGACACTTCACGACCATTCTAGCTCTGAAGTTCAACGTCTGGTTCAAATCAATGGACAATTTGATAAAGTAGATAAACCATGTCCAAAAATAACAGTAGACTACACCAAATACATGTGAGGTGTCGATCAGTATATACAGTGCTACTACTTCAACCAAAAAACACAAAATTGATATAAACGGGTGTTCTTTAAATTTCTTTAAATTTTGAAATACAACGCATATAGGCTTTTCTTGTTGAGTCCAAATTATCAAATTGTTGGAAACTCACCTGCAATGACATATCTCCAATTCTCACGTCAAATTGCCAGTATTTTGATAGATAGGTACTGTGGCATTGGTACCAGAAGTCTTCAATCTGCAGCCCCAGTACCCTCACGTCTTACAGATGTACATATGCCAAACCTTGTGGGGAAAAAGTCATGGTTTCATGTGTGTTGGATGAAGGTTTCCCTTGGTAAACAGGACAAGAAAAAGCAAACAATGTATGTTTGTCTTGAACGTGGTAAAAACTTCTGCCTACCTGAGTGCTTTACAGCTTACCACACAAAGGCAAGATATTGTTAGCTATTAACTTGTAACTCTTTAAATTGTTTGTTTCTTTATTGGAAAGTTCTTTAGATATCTAGAGCGTTTGAGATAGTTAGTGTTGACAATTTATTCTAATCATAAAGTTTTAACTTAAACTACTGTTGGATGAATGTTTGAGAAAACATATTTGAACTTTAAAAACTGTGGGAATAATCAAGTAAAAGCAGTCTGCATAAAACAACTTTTCATATGTTTTTCTGGGACTCCTTTCTATTATTAAAGTAAGTAATTGTTACACCTGTTCATAAAAGTTGACGTGTTATTTACTTGTAGTTACATGTATAACAGTTACTTTAAAATTTCGTCGTCAGCATGCTCAATCATTTAACGTTACATGTGCAGATCAAAGTACTTATTTTTGTGTATTGACCTTTCGTCTACAAATATCTCGGAAGTTTCCGGATTAAAACGAGGCAATGACAACATTACACAAATCAATAGCTGAACGCTGAAACATTCAATAAATTAATGGATAGATAATGAGAACATATCTCGATTTCTTCTTTTAATTAATCGTTCTTTTGATTAGGGATAAACCGTTTTGAAGTGATTTATCAAAAGGGAAAATATCTATATGCAAAATTCATGGACAATTAAGAAATACAAGTCTATTTTAAACTTACATGTCAGTAAAACTTGTTGTTTTGTTTTAGTCGCATGTTTAAATAGATATAGAAAGATGTGGTATGAGTGCCAATGAGACAACTCTCCATCCAAGTTACAATTTATAAAAGTAAACGATTATAGGTCAAGGTACGGCCTTCAACACGGAGCATTGGCTCACACCGAACAGCAAGCTATAAATGTACGTAAACAACTATAATATTCTTAAATTTAGTTACTAACAAATGGGTTGACATGTTAATTAACGTTTTCATTCCGTTTACTGTCTTGTGACGGCTACAACTGTCCTACTTCTCCATATACTACACGTAAATAAAAACGCGCACTTATCTGGAAATTAATTCGGTCCAGGTACGGTCTCGTGCAATATTTGATAATGTCATAGAAACGCATAGACCAGTTCAAACCGGTAAGGAAAGTTTTAAAAGAGAGGCGGATGATACCAACGGGATAATTAAACTTTATTTGCGATGACAAACTGACCGTATCATGGCAAAAAAAAAGAAAACTGACGAATGAGCAACACTGACTTAACCAAAAATACTGAAATAAGTTATATCAAGTAATAAGGTATAACACATCAGAGTTAAGAATGAGGAGTACTTGTGAAAAAGTGGAAAGGAAACTGAGTTAGTAGTTTCACAGTTACTCTAAAATCCGATATAGATTTTTAATAAATTGAGTAGATAAAAATTAGTGTAAAAAGGAGTTTAGATTTGCACTTCACTGACCCAGCAACAGAATGCTGCTTGTTAGGACATTCATGTAATTTTGTTATTGAGTTTAAGAGGATCAAGTTCTTCGTTTTTGGTTTGAATTTTGAAAGAAACATCGAACCGAACCATTATTGTTCAGGATCTCCCCTTGATAATTCCTGGAATATTTTATCAACAGCTGTTATGTCGCTACAAAGAGAACAAGAACAAAAAAATGAGTGGATCAAATTTATTTTTATTTTACATTAAAGAAAGATCACAAAGAACGTTACAGATTGCTAAAAACTGTATGTTGTAATCGGAAAACAATAGTTTTTCAAGACTTTTTTGGCTATCAAATCATAGGTCTGCCTCAATGTTTTTTCTTTTTTTCTTCTAAAATGTTAGAATCTAAATTCTTCTTTGATGTTCTGCTCTATGTGCATGTTGACATAAATAAGCGTTATATTTGTTAATGTTTGAAATATGTTGCTGCGTTCGGCAAAATCTTTTGAAATTTTGGTCCTTTATAACCTTTGCGGATTGGTATACGTCAATGAAACGAAACGAAGGCTTAATAAACGTATGTGCGGCTATGGATCAGACATATCAACAGTGCTAGCGACATTGTTTACCAGCATTTTAACCAGCTTGATCATTCAATCGTTTCTATGCAAGTTCGCATCCCCGAAAAAATATACCACAGGACTAGCAATCCTCATCTTGCAACAACTCTCCGTAGACAGAAAGAAGACTACTGGATTCGACTATTGGGAACTGCAACACCATATGGTTGCAATGACAAAATTGATGGTATTGCTATTCTGTCTAGTCCTTCCTGTAGCTCGGTGAATGTGATGAACATTTTCAACTCCTCATTTACTCCTCGACGTAGACGCAGTCTTGGTCATCGTCATTATACATCACCTACTCTCCATGATGTCTCTATTAATGACATTCACATTCGCACGAAGCTTTATTCATTACCCATTTCAAGACTTCATTCTCTGTACAACTTATGTTTGGAGATCACTGTTACAAACCCTCATTCAAACCAATACAAACTTACAGCTATCATTTCGGATATTGCAAGTCACAGACTTTTCAAACTAGTTCGCATTGGAAAAGATGAAAAAGAGAAAAGATCCTTTCTTAAACTTTCCTTTGCCAACAAAGGTCTCAATGCCATCAACTTGTGCAATATATTTCATCATAAATTAGTTCACTCGAAAATACCTCCCTATTTTAAAGATCAGTCTGTACCTATAATTTCTTATTCTTATACCAAACCAATTGCAACTTTTAAAAATTTTCAATTGCAAACACGTGTTGCAGGATCTCAATATTGACGACTTCAAGTCTAAACCTCCTGTTTGCACCTGTGCTAGTTCCCCATTCATATATACTCCGGCTGGCCACGTTATTACTGATGACCTAAACATTATCAATAACACTTCTCTGCGAAATGTGTTATCCAAAGGCCCGAAATATCGTGAGCCTAAATCCATCAATTGGAACACAACTTCAAAATACTGATGGATTCAGTCGAGGATTATGCCAGGCAATGGGTTATACGCGAGAAAGAGGACGTCTATACTCTTTCTGAATGGATAAAGACTGTGAGGTCGTTAATACAAATCTACTAAATGGGTCTATTAATACCCATGCTACATCAATCTTTGAAGACCCAAATCTTGCTAAACACCTGTCCTACCTCCATGACAAATATGTTGTTGTCCCCGCAGATAAAGCCCCAAACAACATTGTTTTTGTGTGTAAATCACATTACATAAACTGCTTGATAAATGAATTAGGTATTGAAAATTCACTTGGAAACTCAACATATACCCCCACGACACTTACTAAAGAGGAAATCCTGGATTATCATAGGTCTGTTCTATGTTCCTCTGGAATTTCAACCAAAGATGAAGAAGTGGATCACTGTATTGTGGTCCTGTCATGTGATGTTGTCGTTTTGGTGTTGTGTTTGACGTTGCCATTAAAGCGGGAGGTTTGGCATGCCACAAAACCAGGTTCAACCAACCATTTTTTTCTTCTTAAAATGTCCTGTACCAAGTCAGGAAAATGGCCATTGTTATATTATAGTTCGTTTCTGTGTGTGATACAATTTAATGTTGTGTTTTTGTTGTGTCGTTGTTCTCCTCTCATATTTGATGCGTTTCCCTCAGTTTTAGTTTTGTAACCCGGATTTGTTTTAATCTCTATCGATTCATGAGTTTCGAACAGCGGTATACTACTGTTGCCTTTATTTGGATACCTAAACTACCTAAGTGTCCTTACAAACAACGGTATATTGCTGGGTCTTCCAAGTGCTCCACGAAACCTCTTTCTAAATAATTAACATCAATTTTATCAGCTATCAAAGCCGGGCTTCAAAGTTATTGTGAAACTACCTATTCAAGAGGTGGCGTGAATCAGATGTTGATACTTAAAAATTCCAAAGATCTTTTAGAGTACATACAATCTAATACTCTTTCATCTTGCAATAGTATTAAAACATTTGTCTTTTCTACACTTTACACAAGTATTCCTCAATCCAAACTAAAAGACAAATCGAAAGAGTTGGTCCTGCTTTGTTTCATAAAAAAATGGCCAACGTAGATACAAGTATCTGGTCTTAGTAAGGGATAAATCCTACGTTTGGAGGACGTGTTTTCCACAAACAATCGGCATTCCCATGGGAACCAACTGCGTCCCTCTTCTTGCCGACTTTTCCTTTATTAATATGAGGCTGACTTCATACAGGAACTTCTTAGGAAGAAAGATATGAAGTTAGCAGTATCCTTTAACTTTACTTTCCGCTACTTAGATGATGTTCTCTCACTAAATAATTCAAAATTAGGTGACTATGTTGAACGCATCTATCCCATCGATAGATACAGTTAAGTCTGCCTCATATCTTGACTTACATCTAGAAATTGATAATGAGGGTCGGTTGAAAACAAAACTTTATGACAAAAGAGATGATTTCAGCCTCCTAAATGTGAACTTTCCATTTTTATGTAGCAACATTCCAGCAGCGCCTGCATACGGAGTATATATCTCCCAGTTGATACGATACTCCAGAGCTTGTATTTCCTATCATGATTTCCTTGATAGAGGGTTGCTGTTCACAAGGAAGCTATTAAACTAAGAGTTCGTAGTGATGAAATTGAAACTAATCCTTCGTAAATTTTACGGATGCCATCACGAGTTGGTTGACCGTTACGGAATATCCGTTTCACAGATGATAGCGGATATGTTCCAAATGTCTTAACTTCAATCCCGTCCCTTTTTCCCGAATGTGACCTATCAAATATGACTTATTAACGGGTTTGTACTAGCATGAGCAACACGACGGGTGCCACATGTTGAGCAGGATCTGCTTACCCTTCCGGAGCACCTGAGATCACCCCCAGTTTTTGGTGGGGTTCGTGTTGCTCAGTCTTTAGTGTTCTATGTTGTGTTTTGTGTACTATTGTTCGTTTGTCTTTTTCTTTTTTTAGCCATGGCGTTGTCAGTTTATTTTCGACTTATAAGTTTGAATGTCCCTTTGGTATCTTTCGCCCCTCTTATACACTTCTACTTCGTATTTTATTTGTTCTTGTTAACTGGTTTTTAATTCGAGCGTAACCTATGAATCTTTTATAGACGAAACGTGCGTCTGGTGTATAGCATTTAACTCCTGGTATCTTTTATGTGTTTATTTATACCTCATTAACGCACAAAATAAAGATATCAAATATAATGAATACCCATGATCATACGATAAAAAATGAAAATGTCTCTTACTTTTTTTGTTATTAATTTTATTTATCTGTCTTACAAAATCTTTCTGCTAGATTAAAACGGAAAGAGTTGAAAACTCAAAAGACCGATTAATCTCGTCATGTATTCATGAGCATGTCCAAAGTAAAGAACATTGTCAGCGGTAGTTTTGAGTCATATCTGACGTTTTTTGTTATTTGGAGAATAAGGTATTTTTTGGCATATATTTGATTGATTTCACAATGATTAACGCCACTTTCAGCACTATTATGCTATTTCTTAGTAGTCAGTTTTTATTTGTGGAGAAAGCCGGAGTTCTCGGACAGAACCACTGAACTTTGGAAGGAAAGGTGACAATCCTAGTCAATCAATGTTGATACAGTTGTTTGACTACTTAGTCCAATACACCACCGAGGTCCCGGCATATATTTAATCATTTCTTTTCAATTTATTCACATCATGACAACAAATAGATCTGGGATGATTAAAGGCTCAATCTTATATAAACACTTGTCCATTGTTGAAGACTGAGTGTAACCTTCTATATGTCTTTCAGCATTGTTTTCGTTGGAATGCTTTCTGCTTGAAATTTACCACACATTTGTAATAGCAAGCCTCCTTCGATACAGTTTTTTCTGTTATTTCCTATTTAAGTGGTATTCTTGTTATCTATCAAAACCTTCAAATGATTTTCTAGTACCTTTTTTGCATGTTGTTTTAAATACATCTTTTAGTCAACGAATCAATATCAGAGAATGAAGGGCCAAGGAAAATTCAAAACGGAAAGTCCCTTATGAAATGGCAAAATCAAAAGCTCAAACATATCAAACGAATGGAAAACAATTGTCATATTCCTGACTTGGTGCAGTACAAAATTTGGTGTTGATGACAAATCTTGATAGATTTTGTTTATTTGATTCACAATTATTTCCTGACGATTCTTGAACATGACGTATTGTATGGACGCTTGGTTTTTGTTGGATTATATTCGTTGCAATGTATCTGTCTTTCAGCAGTTTTAGGGCTTTTCCAGCTAATTGAGTTTCACCCAACGTCTTCTTTTATTTATTTCAAAACAAAAGTCTATTAGCGTTTGTGTTCTCTGTTTCAACAATTAAACAAAATAATCATTGACAAAAATAGCTTTTTCTTTACAGTTCAACAACTCAAGGTTTTGCACTTCATCAAATCAAAAGATACCACAATGTCAATAATAGTAAATGTATAATAGATGGCATGCCTTACAAAATTAAATGAATAACCAAACGGAAGAACAAAAACTACAAAAAATAGTATAATTGATCCGAACATCAATTTGGTGGGTAATGTGAGGGCTGATTAAAGTTGCAATATTTTAGAAATTATCACAGATAATACACATTTGGATATAAACTAATTTAAACTTGTATGAACTAGTTTTCCTCTTATGTCATCTGATGCAGATAGTGTTTAATGTTTTATTTAAAACAAGTTGTCAAAAATTATATATTTGATTGAGTTTAAGCGTAAATAATGGTATGAATGAATGCATTGCTGGTAAAGCTGTAGGTATGATAGATACGTATATGATTGAGGACTCGAATCTTTCAAAATAAGAATGATATAAGATAAAAAATAAAGCAAATCAAAAGAAAGAATAAATAACCTAAATAAAAATAAAGGTAAAAACAAAACGATAAAATCGTAAAAAGCACCTAAGTTTAAATGCGAAAAACATACTTTACGATTATAATACAAACGACAAACTATATGGAGCAAAAAACATAAAATCATTAAGTAACTTTATACTAAAATGACGACATTGGAATTCTATAGCCAAAATGACAAAACCAAGATGCAGATACAAGAGTAACGATCGACACTATACATGCTATAGTCACAATGAGAAAAAACAACTTATTATACTTAATGTAGTTTTAATAGGATATTGTTTGTCTGTTGATTTTTATCTTAAAATATGGTTTGTACACTTGCGTGCTGTGACATATAGAGGTAATTTTATTTTTTAGAAAAGGGGGAACAGCATTTTAGAAATTCTTATTAAAAATTTAAAAAATTATAATATAACATGGGAGGTTTAACTTCCTATCAAAACATAGCTTTACCCACAATTTTCCTCAAACAGTTGTTTTCCAGTCGTTCCGTTGGATGATATTGTCAAGCGATTGTTTATTTATCTTTACCGTATAGTTCGGTGTTTTTGTTTATACTTTTTCTTAAGTCAGCTAGTAAATAATGAACTGAAAATAACTATTATAACAATGTGCATTTGAACTTATATCCGTACCAATATCATTTTGGTAATTACAATCACGGGGATTGCAGTTTTAATGGCATTTTTTCAACGTATGATGATGATAAGATGTAAGTCTTGTACAAAACGATATGTATCTGCAAAAAGATGAACACGCATACATTTTACGTGTCGCACTTTCAATACCGGCCTGCCTTCATTGATATGTAAATCGATCAAAGTGCCACGTGTGGAGTAGAAACTAATAAGCCTTCCGGTGCAGTTGATTTCATCCCCAGTTTCTGATGTTAATTTTCTAAATAAACTTTCATTTTTCTGTGTTTTTGCTTGTAGGCTGTTGTTTGTCGAAAGCCGATTTTCTTTTAACAATGATGCTGTCCGTTTTATTTTTTTTTTTCGATTTGTGGTTTTGGTAGCTGTTTTAAGTATTTGTTTTCGCTAAACACGTTTTTGTAAAATATTATCATCATAAAATAAAATGCGAAAGCATATATTTAACGTTGAAAACACTGGTGATTGTTACTTTTGGGCAATCGAAAAACGATTTTCACAAGGTTCGTGTAACATAGATATTGTAAAGGTACCTTTTCTCCTTGCTTATTCACATTGCATGGACGTCGAAAACCAACAACATAAATGATATCAATAACAAATTTTAGCTTTAGCTTTTTATGTTTAAGCACCGGTCTAGATCTATTGGTGTATGTACTAGTGTCGTGTATTGCAGTTAGAATTTCTGTTTCTTTTCTTTGTATTTGTTTTTGTTTTCTTTTTTAATGTCTTTATTCAACGTAAAAGTCGTAAATCTACTTAAGTGACTAATTACGAACTAACAATTTAAAACTATTTAAGTTGAAGTTGATTTTCGAGATAAAGATACATATAAGAAGATGTGGTATGACTGCTGAAGAGACTTCTTTATATTTGAATTTTACACGAATATAAAAATTAATTGGTTTCAAGATTGTGTACTGAAAGCAATTGATATGAATATTTTTGATAAGATAATCCGTTCATTTGATTGCCTTAAACCAAATAAAAATCAATATATATATTTATTTGTTGTATTTTTTTCTATTGCGAAAAGACAAATTCACCCGATTTCTACTGATGAATGCAAAATTTATGTTACAGGCATTTTCTTATGTGAAAAATGGTGGATTAATTAGATATAGGAAGATGTGGTATGAGTGCCAATGAGACAACTCTCCATCCAAGTTACAATTTATAAAATTAAACCATTATAGGTCAAGGTACGGCCTTAAATCTGGTTTTATAGCTAGATTTTCTGTAAAGTGTTGAAGGAAGTTTCTATAAATGATAATTTATCATAATTCGCACCCGAAAAAGGACAACTGGCTTAGATTACGGTTAATTATGCTATCAAGAAAATTACGTTATTTATCTGTACATTTAGGTTATTGTAATAGATAAATAAACTCATCATAGATACCAGGATTGAAATTTTGTATTTTCGCAATAGAAAAAAATAGGGCAAATAAATATATATATTAATTTTAATTTGATTTAAGGCAATCAAATGAACGGATTATCTTATAAAAAAAATTTAGTTCAATTGCTTTAAAACATTGTTATTTTCGCAGTTGTCACTTTTTTTACATGCAGTTACACACATATTGTCAAATAGATTGCTGATTTGACGTTAGAAATGATTTTTATATAAAACAAATGGTAGATTATCTTATACAATATAGACACCGTATCATTATGTATTACTATTCTGATATCATAAATTTACCTACAGCCATTCATCAAAAAATATTAATAAAAAAATACGATCTGACAAATATTTGACTGGTTTACAAGCAGGATACTTATAGGATTCGTAATGAGTGATAATTTGATGTCGCTTGCCAATAACTCTCGTTATTTATTGTATAAAATGATGTACGAGCATTTGGCGAATTTATTATTATTATTGAATTTAGATATTCAATTCTCTAGAGTTGTCGAACCTATTTCACAAATGTAAACATTACCTTTATCCTGGTGAAATATATTATTTGATTTCTGATCTTCCCCTTAAATAAAAGAACGCTCACGGTATTGATAATGTTGTGTCAAGAATTGTACCCCTCAGAATGGAATCAAATTTTACAAATACAATATTTGTAGGTGAGTATTTTGTACATCATTGAAGAAATCACAAACATCCGTTGGTAACAGTGAACTTTAACATGGAAAGTCATCATTGACCTAACGAATAGCCAATGGAAATGTCGCGACTTCGTACCACATTGTAGGATAGGCCAACTGAAATAAGACATTTTTTTGTATCACATTTCATTTCACACTAAGTCCAATGTGAAAGGAAATATATTTCTTCATGTGGGAAGTAGAAAGCAGGCCACATCAAAAGTAGAGAGGTGGAAGATATATTTATGCTATTAAACATTCAAAATACAGCTGAATATTACAGATAACTTTTGATTAATGTTTGCATAACAATAATTTACGAGATTTGTTTTGTCGATAATGAAATTCAATTGGCTCGATTAAATATTTGTAAAATTACAGACAATACCATCTGATGGCTAACATTTCAATGTAGAACTATGTTTATCATATTCTGCGACATGTGTCAATTTACGGACAATACAAACTGACGGCAAAAATTCAATGTAGCAATTATACATCTGACTCTGTAACATGCGTCAAATTACCAAAAATATGAACTTTTGACGAAAACTTCAATGTAGTACTGTATAAGTCCTACTCTGCGGCAAGTTTAAATTTACAGAAAATAAGAATTCTTGACGAAAACTATAATAAAGTACTGTGTAAGCTATACTCTGCGACATGTGTCGATTTACGGACTGAACAACTTATGGCAAACAGTTCAATGTAATACTGTATAAGTCATACGCTGCAACATGTGTCAAATTACAAACAAATAGGAACTCATGGAAAAATATTCAATATAATACTCTGTAAGTTGTACTCTGCGGCAAGTATCAAATTACAGAAAATAAGAACTCATGAAGCAAACTTCAATGTAGTACTGTATAAGTTATACTCTGCGACATAAGTCAAATCGCGGACAGTACAACTTTTGACAGTGCGACGTGTGTCAAATAACGAAGAATAATAAATCATGGCGAAAATTTCAATTCAGTACTGTATAAGTTATTCTCGTCGACGTGTGTCAAATTACGGAGAATCGCAATTGATGGCGTTAGTTTCAACGTTATTATATGACGTATCCTCGAATTATTAATCAAGTTTTTCTATTAAATTTATTCACAGATTTACCTTATAATTCAGCTGTGTATTTTCCGATTCAGTCTATGATTAATATTGACACATGTCACAATCACGTCCTCTTTTTTCCCGAATGTGACCTAACGAATTCGACTTGTTCAGTCTTTAGTTTTCTATGTTGTGTTCTGTGTAATGTTATTAGTCTTTTGGTCTGTCTTGTTTTTGGCATGGCATTGCCAGTATGATTCAGCTTTTAGAAACTTACAATATAGGTATCTCATAGGTAGTTTCTATAGAAGTGTCGTTAACAAAGCAAGCTGTTTAAGGGATGATCCCTTATTTCTTTACGAATGCCCCAAAAATGTTATTGAAAAAGTTATATATTATAATACAGTTGATGAACTTTTTAAAAATAACAGATTTAAAGGGACGCATGGATCTCTTATTATCAATTTAAAATTATCAGAATTATTCAGACAGTCCACATAACTGTATGTGATTTCGCATTTGTGGTATAAATGCATTATGTTAAAATACACCGACATGTGCACCATGTTGTTGCTGTATATATATATATATATATATATATATATATATACATTATTACTCTAAATATTAGCACAACCATGTTAATGTTTCCTATCGTTAATTATCCATTTTTAGATGGTGACGTTCCCTTGTCACCATCTTATGGTGTTTATATATCTCAACTTGTACGATTCGCTCGTGTATGTAACAACGTATTAGATTTTAGCGAGAGAAATTTATATATTACTGAAAAATTATTACACCAGGGTTTTCGATATCATAAACTAGTCAAAACATTTACTAAATTTTATCATCGGTATAAGGACATCATTCGTAAATATAACTCAACATGCAGACATCTTATACGTTCGGGTATTTCACATCCAATCTTTTATGGTAATATTCTTTACAAAGCACAAAAATGTCAGTATTCACCTCAAAAGCTAACAAAACCTTTAAACAGACTTATTAAGAAGGGATATAGTTACGATACTGTTGTCAGGTCATTAAAGATTGCATATTTTGGCTTTAATATTGATTCACTTATAGGGTCTTTGCATCGGAATTAAACATATTTATTCTAAAACCAGTTGTTGGCATGACACGGGTTATGTTCTTCTCATATATTTTATGACGGTATAATACTAAACCCCTAACAGGAGGGATTGTGCCTGATATTTATATGATGAAGACATAATCTTTCAATCAGTTTAATTGAGGTCTGGAGCTGGCATGTCAGTAACTGCTAGTAGTCTGTTGTTATTTATGTATTATTGTCATTTTGTTTATTTTCTTTTGTTTCCTATTCTGACATCGGACTCGGATTTCTCTTAAACTGAGTTTTACTGTGCGTACTGTTGTACGTTTGTTTTTTCTACATTGGCTAGAGGTATAGGGGGAGGGTTGAAATCTCAAAAAAACATGTTTAACTCCGCCGCATTTTTGCGCCTGTATCAAGTCAGGAGCCTCTGGCCTTTGTTAGTCTTGTATTATTTTTAATTTTAGTTTCTTGTGTATAATTTGGAGTTTGGTATGACGTCCATTATCACTGAACTAGTATACATATTTGTTTAGGGGCCAGCTGAAGAACGCCACCGGGTGCGGGAGTTTCTCGCTGCATTGAAGACCCATTGGTGGCCTTCGGCTGTTGTCTGCTCTATGGTCGGGTTGTTGTCTTTTTGACACATTCCCCATTTCCATTCTCAATTTTATTAATGTTAAATCTGCAATTTGAGGAAGCAAATTTTTGTTTTACCCTCGCCGGGATTCAAATTTATGCTATTTGGATATCGAGACAACACCGCCTGCACTGTGTCCAGCGCTCTGGACCACTCGGCCACCTAGACTGAACTAAAAATTCCGTTTTCGGTGGCCTAGTGTTACCTTTCCTCGTGAGCAGAATCTAGAGTTGTAACGCTGGCTTAGATTACGGTTAATTATGCTATCAAGTAAATTACGTTATTTATCTGTACATTTAGGTTATTGTAATAGATAAATAAACTCATCATAGATACCAGGATTGAAATTTTGTATTTTCGCAATAGAAAAAAATAGGGCAAATAAATATATATATTAATTTTAATTTGATTTAAGGCAATCAAATGAACGGATTATCTTATAAAAAAAATTTAGTTCAATTGCTTTAAATCATTGTTATTTTCACAGTTGTCACTTTTTTTACATGCAGTTACACACATATTGTCAAATAGATTGCTGATTTGACGTTAGAAATGATTTTTATATAAAACAAATGGTAGATTATCTTATACAATATAGACACCGTATCATTATATATTACTATTCTGATATCATAAATTTACCTACAGCCATTCATCAAAAAATATTAATAAAAAAATACGTTCTGACAAACATTTGACTGGTTTACAAGCAGGATACTTATAGGATTCGTAATGAGTGATAATTTGATGTCGCTTGCCAATAACTCTCGTTATTTATTGTATAAAATGATGTACGAGCATTTGGCGAATTTATTATTATTATTGAATTTAGATATTCAATTCTCTAGAGTTGTCAAACCTATTTCACAAATGTAAACATTACCTTTATCCTGGTGAAATATATTATTTGATTTCTGATCTTCCCCTTAAATAAAAGAACGCTCACGGTATTGATAATGTTGTGTCAAGAATTGTACCCCTCAGAATGGAATCAAATTTTACAAATACAATATTTGTAGGTGAGTATTTTGTACATCATTGAAGAAATCACAAACATCCGTTGGTAACAGTGAACTTTAACATGGAAAGTCATCATTGACCTATCGAATAGCCAACGGAAATGTCGCGACTTCGTACCACATTGTAGGATAGGCCAACTGAAATAAGACATGTTTTTGTATCACATTTCATTTCACACTAAGTCCAATGTGAAAGGAAATATATTTCTTCATGTGGGAAGTAGAAAGCAGGCCACATCAAAAGTAGAGAGGTGGAAGATATATTTATGCTATTAAACATTCAAAATACAGCTGAATATTACAGATAACTTTTGATTAATGTTTGCATAACAATAATTTACGAGATTTGTTTTGTCGATAATGAAATTCAATTGGCTCGATTAAATATTTGTAAAATTACAGACAATACCATCTGATGGCTAACATTTCAATGTAGAACTATGTTTATCATATTCTGCGACATGTGTCAATTTACGGACAATACAAACTGACGGCAAAAATTCAATGTAGCACTGTATACATCTGACTCTGTAACATGCGTCAAATTACCAAAAATATGAACTTTTGACGAAAACTTCGATGTAGTACTGTATAAGTCCTACTCTGCGGCAAGTTTAAATTTACAGAAAATAAGAATTCATGACGAAAACTATAATAAAGTACTGTGTAAGCTATACTCTGCGACATGTGTCGATTTACGGACTATACAACTTTTGGCAAACAGTTCAATGTAATACTGTATAAGTCATACGCTTCAACATGTGTCAAATTACAAACAAATAGGAACTCATGGAAAAATATTCAATATAATACTCTGTAAGTTGTACTCTGCGGCTAGTATCAAATTACAGAAAATAAGAACTCATGAAGCAAACTTCAATGTAGTACTGTATAAGTTATACTCTGCGACATAAGTCAAATCGCGGACAGTACAACTTTTGACAGAAACCTCAATGTAGCACTGTATAAGTCATACTTTGCGACGTGTGTCAAATAACGAAGAATAATAAATCATGGCGAAAATTTCAATTCAGTACTGTATAAGTTATTCTCGTCGACGTGTGTCAAATTACGGAGAATCGCAATTGATGGCGTTAGTTTCAACGTTATTATATGACGTATCCTCGAATTATTAATCAAGTTTTTCTATTAAATTTATTCACAGATTTACCTTATAATTCAGCTGTGTATTTTCCGATTCAGTCTATGATTAATATTGACACATGTCACAATCACGTCCTCTTTTTTCCCGAATGTGACCTAACGAATTCGACTTGTTCAGTCTTTAGTTTTCTATGTTGTGTTCTGTGTAATGTTATTAGTCTTTTGGTCTGTCTTGTTTTTGGCATGGCATTGCCAGTATGATTCAGCTTTTAGAAACTTACAATATAGGTATCTCATAGGTAGTTTCTATAGTAATGTCGTTAACAAAGCAAGCTGTTTAAGGGATGATCCCTTATTTCTTTACGAATGCCCCAAAAATGTTATTGAAAAAGTTATATATTATAATATAGTTGATGAACTTTTTAAAAATAACAGATTTAAAGGGACGCATGGATCTCTTATTATCAATTTAAAATTATCAGAATTATTCAGATAGTCCACATAACTGTATGTGATTTCGCATTTGTGGTATAAATGCATTATGTTAAAATACACCGACATGTGCACCATGTTGTTGCTGTATATATATATATATATATATATATACATTATTACTCTAAATATCAGCACAACCATGTTAATGTTTCCTATCGTTAATTATCCATTTTTAGATGGTGACGTTCCCTTGTCACCATCTTATGGTGTTTATATATCTCAACTTGTACGATTCGCTCGTGTATGTAACAACGTATTAGATTTTAGCGAGAGAAATTTATATATTACTGAAAAATTATTACACCAGGGTTTTCGATATCATAAACTAGTCAAAACATTTACTAAATTTTATCATCGGTATAAGGACATCATTCGTAAATATAACTCAACATGCAGACATCTTATACGTTCAGGTATTTCACATCCAATCTTTTATGGTAATATTCTTTACAAAGCACAAAAATGTCAGTATGGCTTTAATATTGATTCACTTATAGGGTCTTTGCCTCGGAATTAAACATATTTATTCTAAAACCAGTTGTTGGCATGACACGGGTTATGTTCTTCTCATATATTTTATGACGGTATAATACTAAACCCCTAACAGGAGGGATTGTGTCTGATATTTATATGATGAAGACATAATCTTTCAATCAGTTTAATTGAGGTCTGGAGCTGGCATGTCAGTAACTGCTAGTAGTCTGTTGTTATTTATGTATTATTGTCATTTTGTTTATTTTCTTTTGTTTCCTATTCTGACATCGGACTCGGATTTCTCTTAAACTGAGTTTTACTGCGCGTACTGTTGTACGTTTGTTTTTTCTACATTGGCTAGAGGTATAGGGGGAGGGTTGAAATCTCAAAAAACATGTTTAACCCCGCCGCATTTTTGCGCCTGTATCAAGTCAGGAGCCTCTGGCCTTTGTTAGTCTTGTATTATTTTTAATTTTAGTTTATTGTGTATAATTTGGAGTTTAGTATGACGTCCATTATCACTGAACTAGTAAACATATTTGTTTAGGGGCCAGCTGAAGGACGCCACCGGATGCGGGAGTTTCTCGCTGCATTGAAGACCCATTGATGGCCTTCGGCTGTTGTCTGCTCTATGTTCGGGTTGTTGTCTCTTTGACACATTCCCCATTTCCATTCTCAATTTTATTAATGTTAAATCTGCAATTTGAGGAAGCAAATTTTTGTTTTACCCTCGCCGGGATTCAAATTTATGCTATTTGGATATCGAGACAACACCGCCTGCACTGTGTCCAGCGCTCTGGACCACTCGGCCACCTAGACTGAACTAAACATTCCGCTTTCGGTGGCCTAGTGTTACCTTTCCTCGTTAGCAGAATCTAGAGTTGTAACACAGTACATGATATATTAGACGTGCAGATGGAATTGGTTGCATATAAGCTAAGTTATCTGTACTAAAGGATCGTATGATGCAGTCACAGAAATAATTATTTTGATAAGTACGTGTAAACAAGTGACAACTCTAGGACAGATCCATCCATTGGATCACCAGTGAAAGAAATTATATTCATAATTACTCTAAATATCAGCACAACGATGTTAAATCTGCAATATTGTATATATATATGTGCATTAATTAGTACAATATCTGACGTTACAATTTGAAAAGTCATCAGTTTTATCATCAAGATCTGATGTTTTGAATTTTGTATTGCTTCATCCAAATTTCAGTTCTTTGTTCTAAGGTTCAAATAAACTGACATACCATTGAAGTCTTGATATACTCATTTCAATCATGAAAAAATGGTTCCGATTTTTATTTGTCACACTTAAAATGCACCGATTCTCTGTAAAAATAACAATCAATCAGTGTGATCAAGCGTTATTTCCATTTGTTATTTTAAACATTTAAATGGAGTGATCAAATCTAAAATTTGACATCTCTTTCTTTGCCCTGATTTTATGGTAAAATTAGTGTCTGTGAATGATTCAACGGTATTCAAGTATATGCATTGTGAAGAAAGATGTAATCAAGGGATGGAATATCTATGACGTATAAACACTAAATATCAGTTAAGATTTTCCTAAATATTCAACAACAAGTTTTGATACAAGCTAACACATATATGAAAAAATGGCGTTTAATTAACATGGCTTTTATTTTGTTTTAAATTTTTAACTGTTGATAATAATACTTCTGCTGTAACATGTTTGTTGCATATTTGGCTTTCGTGTTTTGATAATTAATTACCTCAGTGTGGTTAATTTAAACCCATGATTGGACAACATTTTCGTCTTCTTTTATTTATAAAGTCTCATAAAAATTTCTTTTCAAATTGTAGTATTTACTTTTGATCAGAAACAATATTTAATCGGTGATCTTTTAGTTTTTTAATAGTTCTTTTTTTTTTCATGTGTTTTTTTTATGAAAAACCTTGTAATTATGACGTATTGGTACAGCTTTTTCTTGCCCAAACTTGTTTCTATCTTTGTTGTGTGTCTTTGGCTTTATATCTATTCATTAAACTGATTTTGGTTTTGATTTCTTTTTTTTTTTTTTTTTTTGGCTAAACAATGTTATTTTCATTTTTGTTATTTTTTTTTTTTTTTTTATAGCTTTTCTATTTTGAAGTTACCTTAGTCCTAAATAAGTTAATTGTTCACAGTAAAAGTCCAATAACATTGATTAATTTGGTTTAAAAAAAAGAAATGGTATGTTTTTCGTTTCTGTATGTCGAAAAATCTCTAGATAACTTTTAGTGAGAATGATAGCAAATTGCGGAGTTAGCTCTCTTTGATTATTAATTTCTAGTGCATTTCAACCAAATTATATCTTAAAGTAACAGAACAACAAAATGAAACGAAGGCTATATTCATGCTTCATTATGTATTTTGAACTTAAGTTAAATTAAACTTATGCGGGATTTGTTTGTCATGTCTTCACCACTGTTGATTCTTCGGCAGATTAGCACTTAATGACTTTGTATTCTAGTCTATAATCAGCTATAATAGCTACGCATTTACTTTCGGTTGTACCATGAGTAAAATAACTCCACTTATGTGCACCATAAGTGACTATAATATAATGAAATATTTAATGTTTTAGTTTTTTAAGTTGTATATAAGGTAGTGTCGGATATCATGGTGGTAAATTGTTAGCGATATATATTATATGGTTTTGTAGATGTGTATTAATCTTGATTGAACAAGTTCGGAATATTTCAAATTGTTAGCGGTACTTCGCGCATATGTTCTTAGATTCAGCTTCTTTTTGATAGCAGCATAGGGAAGAATCTACAGAAATTGGAGTGACACTAAGTTTTGTAAAAAAAGTAATTTAATATGTATTTGAGTTTTCACAACCACCTCTAATCAAGAAATGATCAAAGCACAATCATACCTAAAATTGACAAAAATGTCAAATGGAGTGGCGTGACATCGGAGGAAGCTGTATTCATAGGATAATACAGTTTGACATGGAGAAAGTAAACAATAGATAACTAGAATGTGCCATTCTTCTATTTGGTGGTAACGACATAACAAATGAAACGTCTGTCGAGGTAGTGTATTATTAATTTTTAAGTTTCTGCTCGCTGCTGACAAACCTGTATAGCTTTCGACGCATAGTAATCTGCGCCATCATGCCAAGCTTCCCACAGGATACTGTTTAATATCGTAAATTCGTATACAAACGCTTTGAGTCACATTGTTGGGAACTGGTCAACAAAAACATGTATAACGAAAATGCACAACAAACTATCAAATTATATAAGATGATGTTGAAAATCTGAGAAATTTACTTTTTGGGACCACAACAATATATTTTCTTTTGATACCACAGTTACCACACACAAGAACTCATGCAAACATACATTTAGTGATGACCGAGTACATTTAGATATGGAAATATAGACGCATGTGAATTGTTTTTCGTATTTTTTTGTATTCTATGTATTTTGCAAATGTTTACTGTTTGTTGCACATGTGTATGTGACTGGTAGATTATATAAAGCTGTATTGCGTTGTATTGTTTTGTATTGTATTGTATTGTATAGTATTGTATTGTATTGTATTGTATTGTATTGTATTGTATTGTATTGTATTGTATTGTATTGTATTGTATTGTATGTATTGTATTATATTGCTTTGTATTGTATTGTTTGTATTGTATTGTATTGTATTGTATTGTATTGCATTGCATTTGTATTGTATTGTATTGTATTATATTATATTGTATTGTATTGTATTGTATTGTGTTGTATTGTATTATGTTGTATTGTATTGTATGAAAAACATCTGGTGGAAAATTGTAACAGCATGACAACCAATTTATGATGCAAATTCATTGTGCAAGTAGTATAAAATGTAGAGACATTTATTTGATAAAGCATCTGATTCGTCTATCGAAGGGTTAATTTGACAGAACTTTACACTGATCAGATGATTGATCGATTATGACAGAACCTCACACAATCATTGATCGATAATGACAGAACATTACACAAACATTGATCGATTGATGAGTGTTACTAAAAGCCGTACAAACAAACTGTTTACAACGAACTGTTAAAATTTTAATACAAATAGTATATCAATATAGTATGCATACAATGTTTAACTTTTTTGATATTTTGATGTAAAAAAGAGGCGAAAGATACCTAATGCATATTTAAACTCTTGATGATAAACTGACAATAAAATGGCCAAAAAAACGAAAACCACAAAATAGATAAACAACAGTATCGAAAGACAAAATAGAATAATAAATACTGATTGATCACATGTTCCCCGAACGGGTACAGGCATTTTCTGAAGATTCTGCCCGAAATGTGGCATCCGTCGTGTTGCTCATGTTAGTACAAAGTCAGTGGTAAGTCTAGTTCGAGGAAAAGAAGACGAGATTGTGGTTATGACAAATTAATTATATCCGTCGTCATCTATAAACAGGTATTCCATACCGGCCGTTCAACTCGTGATAGCGTCCGTAACATTTTCGAAGGACTTCAACTTCATCAATTAGGATCATTCTGTTAATAACATCCTTGTAAGCAGTAACCCTCTTTCAAGGAAATCAAGATAGGAAATGTAAGCTCTTGAATATCGTATCAACTGGGAAACATATATGCAGGCGATGCTGGGGTGTTGCTACAAAAGAAATTACAAGTTCAAAACTGAAATCATCTATTTTTGTGGTAGAATTTAGTTCACATCCGACCGTAATCGACAATACTAAATGTAATTCAAGACACGAAAGAGACTTTAAGTGTATTTATTGTAGCCAAGGTTGTCATTCGCAGTGAAAAAAATCGAACGAATGAACCGTTTGATCAGAAAACTCCTAAAGGAACAACTCCTGGAAATACGTCCGTCAAACTAAGAGGCTGTAGTACAGCGATATGTGGTCTCGCTTACAAACCATATCATAGGCAATTCATAGCAGACATTACGGAAAATTGATATAAACAATGAGGAAGACAGCCCATAAGTTTTGGCTGTAAGACCAACAAGTTGTAAAACAAATCATGATGGTTTATCTGAATTTGTGAGTTGATCACTGAATACAGGGCAAACATTTCAGACAAGATTAAAACCCAATATAGATGGGAAGGTATATTGATTTTCATTCGCTCATCGATAACGATGATATCAAATACAAATTACAACTTGTTCAAGGGGCAGATAATCACGGCCGAAAGAGAGAAATATAAAATCACTATCCCTGTGTCCATGGCGTACAGGATGAAACAAATTTACAGCTATCATTTGCACTAAAAACCCTGAATTATGGTTAATATTTCCAAATAACATGAATATGATTTTCGAAATGTCTAGAATAGGGGGAACTGTCATTATAACGACATTAGATTTATGAAATTAATTTGAAAAAGAGGAAACACAATGGGGTCACATATAGATCTATACATCAGAGAACAGTTGTAAGAACATGTTAATCTGGGACTGACAACACAAACCAAAGTGATCACTTGGAGACTGCTTTCCATTCCACGCGGATTTAGGCTGTTTGGTGACCAGTGCAAGTTTCAACAGAGAAGTTTTAATTGTGGTTTTAATTACTTATTTTCAAATTGTAAAAACCATTTCGTCTCCTATGTCGTCAGATCATCAAAATCAGGTAATAACTCAGAAAGGTAGACAAGGGTGGTAACACCAGCCCTTTCGAGCCGAAATAGAATAACCTCCCTATCAGGAAACATATGTAATGTCTCGTTATCAAGGACAGAAAAACCTTCCCCTAAAAATGATCAAGCTAACTTTCATTACCATAGCAGTACACTATTTAAAGTTGAAAGACCTTTATATTGGTGGATGGTTATGATATCAAAAAGTACATCTACTTGGTTGTGTGGCTAATATTTGGGTTTGACGTGGGCTTCAGAGTCACTGTTCATCAAAATGCAATTGATAATGCCTTACCAGCAACGACTTACAGAATACATATCTGAGAGTGTAGGTAAAGGTAGTATCTTTGATTACCATGCTTGCTACCTGAACCATGAAGTCATTATTACTTAAGGTACAACCTTCCTTGGGAGGAGTCAACAATTAAGCAGAGAACCAATCAAAAGTGAGGAAAGTATATACACATTGTAAAACCGATAAGTCAGTTTAAAAATAAGTTTTCAATCTAAATTTAAAATCTAATGTCAATTACATACCTGTTGTAGGTGGATTTAATTTGTCAATTTTATTACAATCAATTACCTCTGTTTAATTATAACTATACTATGTATATGTGTAATTATATACTGCACGTAGAAGTTTGCAATGATATCATCATCTTTGAATTTGTTGTGTATTTTTCAGGAGAATGCTACAGAAAGTGTAACAATAAACTAATTAGGGCAAAATCTTTAATATGTTCCTCTCACCATGTTCATGTAACAATGGTATTGTATTGTTTTTATGTTTTTATTGATATTATTGAAAGTGAGACAAATAAAAACGCTCAAAAATAGGGGATTTCAACATTGTATCTTAGTGGACAGTATCAAATAAAAAAAAATCAGATTTTTACTTTACCATCTTCTGCACTGATGAACAAATGCACATACAAATCCGGGAATATATTTTTCAGAATCAAAATGCAGATAACATATATATATATATATATGTATTTTCCTTCGAGTTTTTATAATTCGTTCATCCTATTTAGACTCTTCAAAATTCAAGAGTCTATCCTAAATTGAGGTAAATCATATGGCCTTCCAAATACCGTTTCGATTCCGAACATCACTGAAGAGACATTAATTGCGAAATCCGGATATAGTGTACAAATTTTTGCAACTCGTGTTTGAAATTATTGTTTTCTGTTTGGTATTAAATTAATAATTAAGATCCATTTTGTTACATCTTGTGTGATATGTTAATTTTGCAATCGCCATGGCAGTCAGCAGGGTTTAAGAACATCAGTTGTTCGACCTGTTAGTCAAATGCGTTTTGTTCAAATATACTTATTCATGTTTTGGTCTTTTGGAAAATGTTGTTTGTGCTGTATTTTAACCCCTGTACCAAGGTTTTTGTTTTGCATGCACACGTATGAAAATTGCGGTTTTTATCCAACGAAATCATAGGTTTGAACGTTGTTTTTAATTTAGAGTTGTATATATATGCATATATATATAAATGCCTAAGAATTTAGTTTTAACACGCTAATGAGTGTTATAAAAATAGTTGTTATATTTTATATATTCACGCAAAACTTCGAAAATCAAATAAGCTCCATCAGGCGCAGGCAGCCATCCAGGCGAAATAGATGTTGTTAAGAAATTTTTGTAGCTTATCGTATATGTCCTTTCAATCAGCTGCAAATATATATTTAAAAGACATGTTCGATAAGCTGCAAAAACTTCTTAACAGCATCCGATTTTACTTGGATGGCTGCACGCGCCTGATGAAGCTAATTTGAGTTCAACCAGGCCTTGAAATTTTTTCCCTTTGTGTGTAATCAGAATACATGTGTTTGTATAAACACAGAACTCTTTACCTAAATAATTGGTCATTGTAAAAAGGAACATGGAATGGAAAGACTTTTCATAAATATTCTTTATTTTTAATACATTAAAAAAATTAATAAGATATCCAGTTTTTTGTAATCTACTCTTTATTCTGTTTTTCATTTCATGTTCCGATACTAGTTTATATAAATGCTTGCAAAATCCGTTCTCCATTGCAGCTTATGAAACATTCTGCGAAACCCGGCATTTATAATAAAAACTTGAAACGTTGAAATGTTTATACCATCGTTTGATATCTGATAAGAAAAAGAAGAAAATTAGAATCCTCAAAAATGCAGTTAATTCACTGTAAAAAAGAATGGAGTCTAAATGAACAGCACTTTGAGGAAGTTCCTTAGATATTGTATTTTAATAATATTTGCTGTCTTTTCCTAAATCAGTTTATTTATAACTAGCGGTGAACATTCATAATTTTTTTTGATTTTCTTTTTTTTTTCAATCACTGTTAAGCATAACTATTTGGAAGCTACATAAAAGTACATATGACCTGCTTTACTAATTAAATCTAGGTCATATTGAGTTTAAACTGAGTTGGCAAAACTAGAAACGGTCTGTATACCTACACATCTAAAACGAATAAGTAAGGCAATGTTGATAAACCAAGCTGATGAAAACGAAAAATTAAGCAAAATTTTGGTTATATTATTAGATGTATATAAACTCTCTAAGAAAATTACTGCGCCTTTTTTTGTTAAAACGAAGAGAAAGGATAACTGGCTAATTATTTGATAAAAATGTGTTTTTTTTAAATTATAGTTATTGGATACTTATCTTGTTGTTTCTTTTGTATATTTTACTATTGATAACATGTTCACAACAGTGAATGGTTTCATGCAATTTTACTTATAAAAATAAGACTATTGTATGATAATATGATTGCCAATGAGACAACTCTCCACAAGAGATTAAATGACACAGAAATTAACAACAAATTTGTTTCTTTTCTTTGTGATTGTTATCTTATCTAAATCAATTCTGTAGACGAAACGCGCGTCTGGCGCAAATACAAGATTTCAATCCTGGTATCTATGTTGAGTTTATACATATATGATAGACATATACACAAAACATATAGAAAAATATTATATGTGGGGAATGCATAAACAGATTATTTTAATTGCTTATCCACAGCGTAACGAGATCAAACAACCTGTTCGTCGTTTATTGTTTATTGTAATCAAAAGATTTTTCATATTCAATGAAATTCTGTTAGAAAGGACAGTTCATTTAACCAGTTGAACGTAATGCTAGGTATAACTTTACAAGCAAGGTAACCAAACTATGATTATTTTAGCTATACTCGCAAGTCTGTGTGTTGTAACAAGATATTGTTCCTTTTGATACAAATTTTAAAAGTTATGCAATTTTCCCCGTGGTTTAGAAGAAAATATAACGTCAAAGTTACACGGAATGAACCATCATTTATCTTTTCCTTACGGGTCATAAATCAATGAAAGCATACAAGAAAATGCAGTGTATAGTATGCATCCATTCTAGATGCAATTGATTTGAAAAACGATATTTGGAAGACAAATCTACTGCTAAAAACGGGCATAATCAGTGAATTTCGGATTATAAATATTAAAGAATCGCAGTATAACATTTTGGTTTCAAGTGGTATGGGATATTATTACGATAACAATTTACAAATGGGATGTATTCCAATTGGCAAATTTAGCACAGCATTTGAATGGATTGAAAACAATATAGCCTACCCAAAGGAAATTTGCGATAGTGAGTTTTTCAAGTAGAATAAAGTTTCACAAGAATTTATAAAGACATGATTGCATTTTATCATATCAAGCTGCATGCTAATAACAATTGTTTAGGAAGATAAAGGTTGCCTCATTAAACATGTTTGAACTTTTTATATTGATAGAGTAATAACATGTGTTAAATTGCATTGTTTCTAAACCTGAAATTAAATTCAAGCTATTTTTGGAGGTTTTGTGACAAGGCTTTGTGTGGTAAAGGGACGTATTATTCACATGAACAAGAAAAAACGGGCAATGTGGACAGAAAACATTGTGTCCTTTAAGTTTGTTTCTTCGTACTGTTAGCTATTTGTTAGTATCATTTTGAAACATATTTTGGACTCGATGTATGTAAATTTGTGTTTTTTTCATGATAAATTTTTGTGACACTTATATGTTGATGGTGTCAATATTGGTATGGTAACACGGAGACAATGTAAGTAAATTGTGTCAAATGAGTTGTGTCAATGTATCAACAACATATTGTCGGCTTTTATATATAAACGGTATTTTTTTTTATCTTATTTGCTTATTAAAATACCGAACTCAAATTCAAAAACGGAAAGTCCTTCATCAAATTGCAAAAAAAGAAGCTCAAACACATCAAACGAAAGGAAAACAACTGCCATAATCCTGACTTCGTAGTTCATATATAATTCTATTATGGTGTATTTGTGTACTGTCATAAATTAATTTTAGGTGTTCGTTGTTATTCTGTGGTTTTCATGTCGAAATATATTATTATATTATCTATGTATGTATTTCTCTGTCCTGAGTGTTCTTGCATTTATTTGTACTGTATTCCTGTCACGTAATGTTGTCATTTTAACGGTATTTTTAACAATGCCATATAAGTGGAATGTTTGGCTAGCCATAAAACCAGGTTCAACCCACCATTTTTATTTAAAATGTCCTGTTCCAAGGCAGGAATATGGCAGTTGTTATCAAATAGTTCGTTTCTATGTACGTTGGCGTTTGTTTTTGTTGCACTTCGGTGTTCCTGTTGTTCCTTTGTTTTCCTCTTATAGTTGATGTGTTTCCCTCGGTTTTGGTTTGTAACCCAGATTTGTTTTCTCTCAATCGATTTATGACTTTTGAACAGCGGTATACTACTGTTGCCTTTATTTCGTACAGCGATTTACTTATGTAGAAAATGGTGGATTTAATCTGGTTTAATATTGAATAGGTAATTGTTGATGAAGGTTCCCTTATGGCAGATTTTTAGCTCCAAAATAGCCTTATACGTTACAGCGATATCTGCGCCCATAAGTTGAGATTGTACACTATCATTAGAAATGTAAAGTTAAGAGAAGATAACTGTAAATTATTTGAGATTTTAATCATTTCTGACATTTGTCTTTTTCATTTATTTCAAACTATACTTTCACTAGTTGAGAATGTACTAACATATTTTATTATTTTAATCAAACACGTTTAGAATAGTATGTATTGATATGGTTACTTAATATGCTACTTCGTTCAACTGTTCTAAAATTTAGCGTCTTTTTCGAAAAGCTGTTGCGGGAAGAACTTATAAAAAATTGTGTGACACTAACTAAAGAAAAAAATCAACTTCTCCCCAGCTTACACATGAGATTATAAATTTTATTTAATGGCCTTTTTTTATATGTTTTAAACATGTTATTTAAACAAATGCGGCATCTGCTTCCAAAAAAAATAAAATGATTTACTAGTATTAGCAGCTTTAAAGTTAAGGGGAGATAACTCTGAATTATTAGACTTTTCAAATTTATAGATTTAATAATTGCTTACATTCGTTTCTTTAACCTATAACAAACTATGCTTTTATGGTTAGAGATTGTACAAAAAATATTGTTCACTATAAATCACATTTGATAGTTATGATTGTAGTGAATGATACATTTTATATACGTATCTTTCGTTTTGAAATATAATAATAACTGTTATATTTGTTGTCTGCATCATCATCACTTGTGTTAGTTGTTATTTCCCTACAGTGAACCCTTAAATGTTACTTGTTTCCGCATTCGGTGTTTATCTTAAATTTTTATCACAAAGACGTTTTTTGATTTTTTTTATCCACATGTAAAGTATTGCTTTTCCCCTTATCTCCTATTTTATTACGTGAAGGGTACATAAACTTTTTTATCATATTGAAAATTCTTTTGATTGTTGTTAATTATGTTGCTTGCATTATTTAATGTACGATTCAATGGATTGTGTTTTTTTTTTTTCTTTATTGAGAATTTGGGGGCAGTCATACCTGATTGTTAAGTTATCTAAAATTAAAAAAAACGTTAAAAGAAAAAAAGTTATTTAAAATTACTTATTTGATTAAAATGCTGTTTATTTAAATAATAATGATGTTAAGGATATTGATCTTAATCTTCGATGTTTTAAGTATTCTTTTCTTTCCTTCTTTTCCTTCTTTACCACAAATTCGATTTTAGAATATGTTGAAACAAATATACGTTGTTCTATATGAACACATTAACCTTTATTTTTCGTATATGTTAATCGTTCAGGAAAATTATATCGATATCTTTTAATATCATTAGATTTATAGACAGTAAACTAACTTGGATAAAAGTCGCATGGTTAAGAGAATAGTGTTTTAACGATTCAGGATGTTTGTTCATATTATCAGAGTTTTATTTCTTATATAAGTTCATGTAAAAAAAACTAGAAGCATGCAAGTATCATACAAACTGTCGCACAAATTAAATAAAAACAGTGACTATCTATATGATGTTATACAGACCTTTGGTTTCTCTGCTGTGTTCTCGTAACAAAGACTGTATAACCCCTACATGTCTATGTGATTGTAACTGTACACATTGTTTGATAACAATATAAGACATTCTAAAACATACAGTGATGCTTTCCCTACTTCCTTACTATGTTACAAAGCTTTTTTTCAACTTAATACATCATCATACATAAAATATCTCCATGTCATCACATGAAAGCTTATCATATAATTAACTATGTCCTTTTTTTCATATTTAATCAAGCATATTTTTAAACACTGGTTCTCTGTAACAATTTTTAAAAACTCTTATATAGGGAGTGTGGCACGCATGGTCATGGATTTTCTTCAAACTTCACACACTTACTAGTCTTGATGAAACAAACAAAAAATGGCAAAATTTTGGTTGCTAAGCATATCGGTTGCCATAGCAACCGATGACCAGTTTTACCTCTTCTGAATATCTATGATTTTAAGCTGAAAAAGGCTATTTTCAACATAATTTTTCATAATAAATAATTAAGAGAATGAATATTGTTTTATGATTTTATTAAATATATGCATTTTATTAATGTAATTTAATAACTGATATTTTCATATTCCATTTCAATCATAATCACATATACCCCCCTTTTTATGTGGTTTGCATTAGGTAAAAAATACCCTTTTGAGGTCATTTTTGAATGCTCACCATAGTTGTTTGCGGACACCTGAGTTTAAGTCAACCATGAATTCACAAATATCATAGTCTTATCTTATCAATGATGCGAAAAAGTAATGGAGAAGTATGTTTCAATATTTTGTTACCATGGATACAAAATGCTTAGTTTTCATTTTTTCAGAAATTTATTTTTTTTGAAAATTTTGAAAAAAAATGTTTTAAGACCAAATTCTGCAGTCAGAAAAAATAAATAAATAAACAATATGTAGAAATTATTGTAATCATCAAAATTTTAACCATATTCATATATAACGGTATGATAGTTTTAACTGTGTTGCTATGGAAACAATTTCATTTTGATACACAAGTTTAAAACAGTTTTGAAAAAAAAGTTTCAGTTAGTTTCTTAAATGTGCACAAAAGTAGGAAACCTAAAACACTTATTAAGTTTCACTGTATACACGCATGTGTATATATAAATGATTTTGCTAGTATAGTATTTCGATAATGGTGTTACCACTTGAAGGAAACAAACACAATTTCTCTATTCTGGATAAAAGTGCTGATTATAAAGAAATTTCAGTCTGTTTTCATGATCATGAAAAATATACAAGAAAAACAATTACTCAATCTAGAAAAAAACAAATAAAATCATTTAAAAATTTACATATTCAATTGTACAATATTTGCCATTGAATGTGTTGCCATGGAAACAAGTAGTTCATTTGCAAAAATACGGATAAGTACTAATTTTTACAAATGCGTTTTAATGAACTTCGATACATATAACAATGAATGTATACAGTTTTGCTTACATAAGCAGGTTTTCTTGTATTTGAGAATAATATTTTAATAATATTCCAGGCATCATTAGTGATAGTGTTGGCATAGAAACAACAAATTACATGTATATGCATAAACTTGGAAAACGCTTGAAAATAGACTAAATCTCTCATACAAAAACTCTCTTCTGCAAGTTTTCTATTTAATGCAGTGTCAAAGAATGATGGCTTTTACAAGTCAGTCCATCAACTAGTATTCAAATGCTGTAGTGACGATTAAAGATCAAAGTGCCACTTGGTGTTGACAGTTTGGAATTTTAGCTACTAGCTACTAGCTCCTAACTATTTATACATAATATTAAGAAGATACAATCAGAACATTGACAGTTCAAGAAAGGCCAAGCTTAAAATTGTTTGTGTGAGGCACAGAAATAAATACAAATGAAAATAATCAATGTCGTTGTGGGGGGGGGGGGGGGGGGGGAGAGAGTAAGATTTTGTAAAAATAAAATGATCGATAAGTTATGGTTTGCTTTGTGTCCAGTGTCAAATATCTAATGCATATTCCAGAAGAGAACAAAATCATTAAATTTAACAGGAACATAGTTGGTCCAGTGCTAGTCTACTGACCCATAATTAATTAAAGGCAATAATTTGACACACATCGACACAATACAAAATAGAACAAAAAGAGTCAGACGTTGGTCCTCTAAGTAAATGATAATTGACCATCTAACCTTTCTTTCTATGTAGGAAAAAATACCTATATTATGAGCTGTTTATTTTTCTTATTCATTATTAAACTCAATGTTGAAATGGCAAAGCATGTATAGCTATACGTTTTGAATATTATTGTATTATTGGATGATGAGTATCTACATGAAGATCATTTTTTAGGTGAAGTTGAAAAAAATAGACAATTTCAAAAAGGTCCGGCAATATGGGTAGGCTGGGATGAAGGCGGACAATTTGAAATATCACTGGAAATCGGGATCAATTGGACAAGGACAGAAATTTCAATAGGTCAATTTGGGTGCCCCTAAAAGAATTAACACAAGGGTTCTTTAGCAAACAAAGGGCGTAACCAACATGGGCGGGTACTGTCGGCCGTTTACCCGATGGTCCCTGCTATCCATCCGACACATTTTTTGTGTGCCGTTCTGGCCGGGGAGGATCTGTCAGATGGTGGTTGCGGGTCTTAAAACGAGCAGTGGGGGGAAATATACCATCTGGACAATTTTCATATAAGGGGTCGCACTGACTGCCTAAAGTGATGGCCCGCTACATTTATGCTTCAGTGATTCCATATGTAATCAACCAAATATTTCCAATAAATAAGGAGGGGACGGGCCCTCAGGGCCCCTGGATCCGCCTATGGTAGCACTATCTTAACATTAGTATTAGGCATTGGATTATTGAAATTTGAGAAAATAACAATTATCTTTATGGATTTTTAGCAGCAAATTAAAAAATATTGACCATAAATTATGATAACTCTTTACCGTGAAAGGGTAACTTTAAAAGAATTATATATATGTACATATAATTTGATTTTCACTGAACATGCTGAAAGCCCATTACAGAAAGATGTTTCTCAAAATTAGTATATTGTCTTTCTTTTAACAAAAAAAAAATTAGATTTTACTTTGAAACAGGACTCAATGTTTATAACATATATACATGTGACTTTTTGTCCTTGACTTTTTGTCTGTGACTTTCTGTCCTATATTCTGAACCGGGCTGAAGTACGTTCACTATTCACTATTCACTTTTCACTATTCAAAATTCATGAATAGTGAACTGTGTTTTTTTGCACTATTCACTATTCAAGTTTATTAAATTGTCATGAATAACTGTAGTATCTACTTGTATATATAAAAATTAGAAAAAATTGGTATGATTGCCAATGACACAGACATTACAAGCTTTAGGTCACCGTACGGCCTTCAGCAATGTGCAAATCCAATACTGCATAAATCATAAATGTAAAAGGAATTCAAAAGAGAAAACTAACGGGATAATTGTTATTCTTCTAAACGAGTGCAAAAATATCCATGATTTTTTACTTATATTATATATATATATTTCTAACGACACAATACTTTCATATTTTCAATCTATATCATAAACTAAAATATTTTTATGAGAAATCATTTAATAAATAAATATTATTTTGCAAACGATAATTTAGATAGGTTTGCAGTCAAAAACGAAAGTAACGTAAGTAGAAATCTCTATAGAATTATATAGTATTAAGGTATAAAGAGAAAAGATATTTGTTAGGCTTATCCCTTTTTAATATTTAGACTGAATTATTTGTTTTTTACGTAACATTACATTTGATGAATCCGGGTCCGTTCGCCCTGATTCCGGTTCGCCCTAGTACCTGTTCGCCCTAATACCTGTTCGCCCTGAGTCCGTTCGCCCTAATACCTGTTCGCCCTGAGTTCGTTTGCCCTGATTTTTATTTTATTATATATGTAGGACTCAAATCTATGGCGGGTTCCAAATCTATGGCAGATTCCTAATCTATGGCAAATGTGACGTTACAAACGTCAAACAAATCAAATCTATGGCAGATTTTTGTTTTCTCCAAATCTATGGCAGATCTTTAAATTGCGTAATTATCTGGGGAAAAAAGTAACATAAATGTCACAATTGAATAACGCCATATTAAATCGTCGCCGACGCTAACGATGGTGGAACCTATAGATTTGAGCACCATTTCAGATGAAGGTATTTCCCTCGACGACAATTTGCGGATGGTTTAAAGGAAGATTTGGCCTATTATCTGGATGAAGGACAAAATGTGCTGTACCTGCCGAAACCCGCGTTGAATAAGGGTACCGCTGTTTTCAGTACCGGATATTTTAGAAAAGGAGTTATAGTAAATATTTTACTGTCTACGGCTGGCAAAGTTTATAAAGTGAAAGATGAAATTACCGGATTCCAATTTGATTTAAATCGTCATTAAATAAAAAAAGATGTATTAACGATGAAAACAAATTTATGTGAAAATTCAAACTGTTCATTTGTATTTATTTCTTTAATATAAAAAAACTGCCTTCTTGTTTGTTAAGAGACTTACTAGTTGGTTTAATGAATGGGTTAAACAGGTACCATGCACAGATAAGAAAACGTTTATTTCAATCTTGAAGTCTGTATTAAGGTATATGAATTCATCATTTACGAAATTTGTTGGTTGCCATCACGATTTGGTTGACCATTATGGAATGTTTATAGACATGCTCCCGTACATTTCCACTTGTTTAAGACAAGTCATTGGTCATATGTACTGCATTGTTTTCCATTTGCACAAAATTTGCCGTAGATTTGGAAACAACAAAAACCCCCATAGATTAGGAAATTACAAAACTTGCCATAGATTAGGATTATAAAAAAATCTGCCATAGATTTGGGATGACATGACGTCACATTTGCCATAGATTAGGAATCTGCCATAGATTTTGGAACCCGCCATAGATTTGAGTCCTACATATATATGTTGCATTGTGTGTTTATATTTGAATATGTTAAAGTGTTTCTACAATTTCGTCAAATATTTATTTATGATGTATTATGTTGTCTAGCTGCTACCAGGAAATAAGTTTCTGTGAATTCCAGGACTACAAGGTATTTAAATAAAACAACTGAAGACTAAGTTATCTGTATGTATTTGAATATGTTGAAGTCTGTTTACAATTTCGCCGAATATTTATTTATGATGTATTATGTTGTCTAGCTGCTACCAGGAAATACGTTTCTGTGAATTTCAGGACTACAAGGTATTTAATATAAAACAACTGAAGACTAATATATCTATGTAATCTCCCTTTCATGCCTTACTATTTGTACATCAGTGCTTTTACCCATCCAAACTGACTATTTTATTTAAGAAAAATGTTATTTTCATTATTAATCCTCCAAAGACAATTCATACAACAATCAGTGATATCAAAGACATCAAATTATACCTAATCAGCAATCAAAATTCAATCAACAGTATTTAAAAGTAATTATCAATTTTAAAAAAAAGTGCAGCCAAGAGTTTAATTAATATAAATTTTTCAAATATTCTGTATTTAACTTTTGATAGATATACATAAATTGGGATAAATAAATATAAATTTTAATAAATATTTATTTTCGTTCATAAATGTAACATATACATATTCTAAATAAAAATAGGGCATCATGCATCTAAAACCCACTTATGCATATATCTAGAAGTTTACGGTACAATTGTCGCACTCCGTTTGTAACGTATATTTCTAGGGGTGCGGTCTACTTTTATTCATAAAGCATTAAAGTGAGCATTCGTTTCAGACTCACTTCACTATCAAGATGTCCACACTTAACGTAATCTACCGACTGAACGGTACACCTTGTGTCAGGGGAGTGAAAAAAAATACGTCTTTGAGTGCCAATAATTCTTTTCAAATTCTCAAAAATTTACACATTTATATATAAAAAATATTATCAATATGAAAAGTCTAGAAGAGGTAATATACACAAGTAATCGTTACGATCGAGTTTTGAACCCCCGTATTCCCTAATTACAGGTATATCCTATATATCACAAGAAAGGTAATAAAATGAGGAACAAAAGCTATATAGTGAATATGTGGCACAGATGCGATAAAGGATATACCTGTAATTAGGGGATACGGGGGTTCAAAACTCGATCGTAACGTGATCTGTGGTGTATTTTTTCTTAGGTTCGGCCGTTTTCGGTTTTCGGTCGCTCGTTACCCCTTAAATCGCATCTGTGCCACATATTCACTATATAGCTTTTGTTCCTCATTTTATTACCTTTCTTGTGATATATAGGATATACCTGTAATTAGGGGATACGGGGGTTCAAAACTCGATCGTAACGTGATCTGTGGTGTATTTTTTCTTAGGTTCGGCCGTTTTCGGTTTTCGGTCGCTCGTTACCCCTTAAATCGCATCTGTGCCACATATTCACTATATAGCTTTTGTTCCTCATTTTATTACCTTTCTTGTGATATATAGGATATACCTGTAATTAGGGGATACGGGGGTTCAAAACTCGATCGTAACGTGATCTGTGGTGTATTTTTTCTTAGGTTCGGCCGTTTTCGGTTTTCGGTCGCTCGTTACCCCTTAAATCGCATCTGTGCCACATATTCACTATATAGCTTTTGTTCCTCATTTTATTACCTTTCTTGTGATATATAGGATATACCTGTAATTAGGGGATACGGGGGTTCAAAACTCGATCGTAACGTGATCTGTGGTGTATTTTTTCTTAGGTTCGGCCGTTTTCGGTTTTCGGTCGCTCGTTACCCCTTAAATCGCATCTGTGCCACATATTCACTATATAGCTTTTGTTCCTCATTTTATTACCTTTCTTGTGATATATAGGATATACCTGTAATTAGGGGATACGGGGGTTCAAAACTCGATCGTAACGTGATCTGTGGTGTATTTTTTCTTAGGTTCGGCCGTTTTCGGTTTTCGGTCGCTCGTTACCCCTTAAATCGCATCTGTGCCACATATTCACTATATAGCTTTTGTTCCTCATTTTATTACCTTTCTTGTGATATATAGGATATACCTGTAATTAGGGGATACGGGGGTTCAAAACTCGATCGTAACGTGATCTGTGGTGTATTTTTTCTTAGGTTCGGCCGTTTTCGGTTTTCGGTCGCTCGTTACCCCTTAAATCGCATCTGTGCCACATATTCACTATATAGCTTTTGTTCCTCATTTTATTACCTTTCTTGTGATATATAGGATATACCTGTAATTAGGGGATACGGAGGTTCAAAACTCGATCGTAACGTGATCTGTGGTGTATTTTTTCTTAGGTTCGGCCGTTTTCGGTTTTCGGTCGCTCGTTACCCCTTAAATCGCATCTGTGCCACATATTCACTATATAGCTTTTGTTCCTCATTTTATTACCTTTCTTGTGATATATAGGATATACCTGTAATTAGGGGATACGGGGGTTCAAAACTCGATCGTAACGTGATCTGTGGTGTATTTTTTCTTAGGTTCGGCCGTTTTCGGTTTTCGGTCGCTCGTTACCCCTTAAATCGCATCTGTGCCACATATTCACTATATAGCTTTTGTTCCTCCTTTTATTACCTTTCTTGTGATATATAGGATATACCTGTAATTAGGGGATACGGGGGTTCAAAACTCGATCGTAACGTGATCTGTGGTGTATTTTTTCTTAGGTTCGGCCGTTTTCGGTTTTCGGTCGCTCGTTACCCCTTAAATCGCATCTGTGCCACATATTCACTATATAGCTTTTGTTCCTCCTTTTATTACCTTTCTTGTGATATATAGGATATACCTGTAATTAGGGGATACGGAGGTTCAAAACTCGATCGTAACGTGATCTGTGGTGTATTTTTCTTAGGTTCGGCCGTTTTCGGTTTTCGGTCGCTCGTTACCCCTTAAATCGCATCTGTGCCACATATTCACTATATAGCTTTTGTTCCTCATTTTATTACCTTTCTTGTGATATATAGGATATACCTGTAATTAGGGGATACGGGGGTTCAAAATCGATCGTAATGTGATCTGTGGTGTATTTTTTCTTAGGTTCGGCCGTTTTCGGTTTTCGGTCGCTCGTTACCCCTTAAATCGCATCTGTGCCACATATTCACTATATAGCTTTTGTTCCTCATTTTATTACCTTTCTTGTGATATATAGGATATACCTGTAATTAGGGGATACGGAGGTTCAAAACTCGATCGTAACGTGATCTGTGGTGTATTTTTTCTTAGGTTCGGCCGTTTTCGGTTTTCGGTCGCTCGTTACCCCTTAAATCGCATCTGTGCCACATATTCACTATATAGCTTTTGTTCCTCATTTTATTACCTTTCTTGTGATATATAGGATATACCTGTAATTAGGGGATACGGGGGTTCAAAACTCGATCGTAACGTGATCTGTGGTGTATTTTTTCTTAGGTTCGGCCGTTTTCGGTTTTCGGTCGCTCGTTACCCCTTAAATCGCATCTGTGCCACATATTCACTATATAGCTTTTGTTCCTCCTTTTATTACCTTTCTTGTGATATATAGGATATACCTGTAATTAGGGGATACGGGGGTTCAAAACTCGATCGTAACGTGATCTGTGGTGTATTTTTTCTTAGGTTCGGCCGTTTTCGGTTTTCGGTCGCTCGTTACCCCTTAAATCGCATCTGTGCCACATATTCACTATATAGCTTTTGTTCCTCCTTTTATTACCTTTCTTGTGATATATAGGATATACCTGTAATTAGGGGATACGGAGGTTCAAAACTCGATCGTAACGTGATCTGTGGTGTATTTTTCTTAGGTTCGGCCGTTTTCGGTTTTCGGTCGCTCGTTACCCCTTAAATCGCATCTGTGCCACATATTCACTATATAGCTTTTGTTCCTCATTTTATTACCTTTCTTGTGATATATAGGATATACCTGTAATTAGGGGATACGGGGGTTCAAAACTCGATCGTAACGTGATCTGTGGTGTATTTTTTCTTAGGTTCGGCCTTTTTATGTGTTTAATCTTTTTTCACGTTCACTATTAGTTTTTTTTTATTTATATGAAAGAAAGTATACTGGAAAATGGAAGACTGTATGTCTTGATTTTTTAACGCCTTGGAGATATTGATATGAAGGATAAAAACATCTCAAACAAATTACTACTATTGAGTTTAATGTAAAGACCGAATTTGATGTGTTTCCTCTTCAGCTTCCGCATGAAAACTTTCATTAATACCTATCTCTCAAAATTTACTAGGTATGAAATGTTGTTTTATTACTAGTATATTAAACAAATGTAATTTTATCCATCACATATGGCAACTCTCCTTTGTAAATATCCTGCTGTGCTTGAATGAAAAGATTTCTGATAATATAAAGAAACTTTATCATGTATAGCATTGCGATGAAATATGTTACATGTCATTAATAACAGTTACATAATTAGATGGTGATACATGTATTGATAAATGTCAGATTAGATTGAGTATCTGTTATGTGCCAGTTGGATTATCTATTTAGCTTATCCTATTGCAAATTATATCGTCAGATCATATTGAATAATGTAAGAGGAGGGCTAATTCAAGTTGGAAAACTTTTGTCTAATCCCTTTGTTTACCTGCAATAAAGTAAAACCAAATTAAACAAAATTGATACGGCTCTCAAATACGCTTCGGTAACGCACATTCCTCTTTGTTTTTTTTCTCTTAATTAAATAAAATCAGCGTACACTTTCTATACTTAAAATACATAATTGCTAGCAATAAAAAAAGCATATCTTATTTAAGTGTATCGTATTGAATACACAAGCAAAATAAGCAGCCAAATTTTCGTCTTTCCTACTTCAATTGATGAAATATTTGCAAGCAGTAAAAGAGCGCATACAAAAGTTGGATAGAATGGCAAATTAACGAACAAACAAACAGACGAACTAATGAAAAGAACGAACAAATATCTGTGTGACTTTCAAAACATGGGAAAAATTATCCATTTATTTTGTTTTGTCGTAAAAATGGACCCATACGGTTGAAAAACTAGAAAATTAACTGTTTCATACAATACAGCACATAAGTGAACCAAAAGAAAATTACTAAGTTGTTGTGAAAATAATTTTCAGTGCAACAAATATAAATAAATAGAGTACTTGTAACAGGATAAAATCTGATTGTCCATTTTTTTTTTTTATCTTTTTCAAATACTATAACCAAATAATCGTAGGAGGGGCATAACTGTATTCTTATTTGTTCCTCGTGTGGTAAATACACCCAGAGTTAAGTATGTCATGGCAAGGCCAAATAATTATAAAAAAAGTAACTACTAGGACCAATTCAGTATGAATATTTATTTATTAGTCCCAGGTACAATGTACATGTGTGGCTGTCTCAAGTCAGGACTTGTAATTCATCGGATTTCGTTTGTTACATACATGTATATGAACTCACCATAAATACAGGGGTTCAAATTTTGAACGCCAGATAATGTTTTTGATTTCAAAAGACTCATCGCCGGAATGAAAAAAGGAAGAAAAAATCAAATAGAGTACGGTGTTACTGTATGAATAACATTGAAGACCCTATATTTCGAAAGGTTTAGCCAAATACAGCTAAGTGATCTATTCATAGGGTAGAACATTCATACGGTCTTGTACGGTGACCTATAGTTGTTAATATCTGTGTCATTTGGTTTCTTGTGGAGAGTTGTCTCATTGGCAATCATACCACATCTTCTTTTTTATATATAGTATTTCGAAATGTTCAAAGTTTAACTTTTGTTAACATTTAATTTCTTATTTATGATCATGATGATAATTCATGTGTCAAAACCCAAATATTATATTTGTATTTCGTGTTATTTACTTTACTTGTGTGTATATGTATTCTATTTATACATTTTTATTTATTTCATTTTATTTCATTTTATTTCATTTCATTTCTTTTTAATATTTTACCACATCTAATATTTTATCATTTCGGGCCTTTCATAGCTTGCTTACTTATGCGGTATAGGTTTTGCTCATTGTTGATGACCGTACGGTGACATATAGTTGCCAACTTCTTCCGGTCATTTGTTCTCTGTTGGAGAGTTGTCTCAATTTCAATCATACCATTTCTTCTTATTTTGATATAGACAATAAACTATCGAAAATTACAATGCTTGAGATTGGACTTACAAATTTGGGGTTTGGGCGTTTCTGGTGGAGGTAAATCGACAGAAAAGCCTTGAATATTTACAATATACGGCATTATCAATTCTCAAAATTAATTGAAGTAGAGAAAGCATACAAAGTTACCTCTTGTAAACTTGTAGTTCTTGTTTGATTTACGTAATTTGATTTCAAATTGCCTGCTATTCGTGCCAGTGACAAATATCACATGAATGGTACATGTACGTGTAATACTAAATTGTTGAACATCATGGAAGATACAATCAGAACATATTTGGAAATATATTTAGTAGTTTGGCATTAATGGTTCTTATTTATTATATTTATAAGACAAAGTGTGATGAGCATTGTACTGAATTATAAGTTACCTATTTTTTATTTTTTTTACATAAATGTAAAACGCAAAATATACAAAATGCCACAGCTTTATCTTACTGAATAAGAACAATTTTCATCTTTTAGCGATAGTGTTGAACTATGATTATTAAAAGCATTCACACTGTAGATTCAGTATAGAAATGAACTCTTATGTCCCGTACATCTATAATTTCATTTAAAGATTTTTTTTCAAACATACCCATGATAACGGTATTCTAAAACTATATATTTCCATCAGCCTAGTAAGTCACTGTGTATTTAATATGACATAATATAATTTTAGTGTTTGAATTAGCATTTAATTTGGATTTCAAATCGAGCACTTGCTGAACAAAATTTTCCTCTGTTAAGAAAAATTATTTTACTGTAGCTTTACGACATTAACAACTGCGATTTTTTTATATCATTTTTATACGCCCGTTTACGGGACGTAAATATGGTATACCGTTGTCCGTCTTTCCGTCCGTCCGTCGTCAACATGTCGGACATTAACTCAAAAACGCTTTAACCAATTTGCTTTAAACTTTGGTGAATTGTTTATATCTATTGACGTGAGCTCCCTTTCGTTTTTTATAAATTTCAGATTTTTCGTTTCCGAGTTATGGGGTTTTATTCATTAAAAAAGGAGGATTTTCCAGTTTTCGGACAATTACTCAAGAATCCTTTCATCAACTTGCAAGAAATTGTGGTGAACTGTTAACATCTATTGGCATGGGCTCCCTTTCCATTTTTATAAATCTAAGCTTTTACGTTTCCTAGTTACAGGGTTTTATTCATAAAAAAAAGGGGGTATTCCAGTTTTCGGACAAAAACTAAAAATGCTTTCAGCAGTTCTTATGAAACTTTGGTGAATTGTTTGTATCTATTGATGTAAGCTCCCTTTAGAATTTTATAAATTTTACATTTTACATTTCTGAGTTATGGGGTTTTATTCATTAAAAATGGGGGGATTTTCCATTTTTAGACAATAACTCAAAAATGCTGTCAGCAATTCTCATGAAACTTCGGTGAATTGTTTATATTTATTGATGTAAGCTCCCTTTTGATTTTCATAAATTTCTAATATGACATTGAGAATTAATTAAACTTTATTTGTTTATGGTCTGACAACAGATTTACTAAGTATTGCGAAACAGCACAGTGTATTGTACAACAGCAAGAAAGTTGAAGAAATCTTTAATAAATTAAATTCATATAACCAATTTCAAGTTCTTTGACTACATTTATTCAGAAACGTATAATATGTCAAATATTTAATTACAATCCAAATTCAGATCTGTATCAAGCTTGAATATTGTGTCCATTTTTGCCCCAACTGTTCAAGGTTGGACCTCTGCGGGCGTATCCAGCTGCGCTCAGCGCAACAGTTTATTAATATTAGTATACGTGGTAAAACTTTTGCAAATTTATTTTCTCATTAAAGATGAAACATTTGGCCCTTTACATATATTCTGAAATACATTTAAATATATTTTATTTTATTCTCTACATAATAGTTTTTGATTAAATAAACGTGTTAGGATGGCTATATAGGACAATCGCAGTTAGGACTGTCCTAAGATAGCTTCGTTTTACATTCTAAAACACGTCCTAAGATCATCCTAAATAATGTCCTAAATCATATCTTAGGATATATTCCATGAGACTTTCATTGAAATGGCCTCTGAATTTTCTAGTGCAATTCCGAATACCAATATCTACTAGTAGAAATAAGAATTCTAAAATATTTTAATTAGAATCCAGTACAAAACAAAACAGATATCGATTGTACCAAAATTCAAATTCTGCTGGCCAAATCAAGAAATTAAAAAAGAAATATTCAGAGTACTGTCAAATATGACGACGAATTATATACAGTCCACCAAAAGTTAAGCTCCACCTAAATATAACTGGCAATATTTTTTTAACTATTGCGAAACAAATATTTATGTTTGGTGTTATGAATTGCCTATAACATACACTAAGAAAATTCATTACGACAAAAAAAAAATAAACTCCGATAAACTCGCCAAACATTTTTTTATTCAAGGTCATCTGCACTTTTTCGAATACACTGTTTCGATGCCTTTAAATCATCTACCTACTGTCCCACGTACAGGTGAAATTTGACCTTCACCAAATCACTGTGAAATATGGCAAGGGGTAAGTTATATGTGACTGAACCATGACAATCAATTGACATGTCAAATGCTGGTAGGAGCACCAGTTGCATAGGTAACCATTTCAATGTTAAACACACCGTCATTGTCAGATTTTTACAACGCCATGTTGACACAGGAACTGTAAATGATAGATAAAGGTCCGGAAGACCCCGTTTAACTACCGATCGTGATAACAGACTCCTTATTGGTTGTGCTAAAGCCAACCCATTTACTCCTGCCTCACAACTTAGACATCACTAGCGTCCAGGTGGTCATGTTAGTGTTCGAACATTGGTCCGTCGACTTCATAGAGGCTACCTAAGAGCACGTCGTGTTGTCAAGAGAACTGCCGTAACAGCCAGGCACCGTATAATCAGGTTTCAAAGGGCTAATGACCATCGACGATGGAACACGAGAAGCTGGCAAAATGTTCATTGGTCAAATGAGAGTCGGTTTCTGTTACGACCAATAGACTGCATAATACGAGTTTGTAGTGGAAATAAAACTGCTAATGACCAAACAACATTTGCCCAACGACTGCATACGTTGCTGGTGGCGTTACAGTATGGGGGTTTCTTCTCATACTGCTGTAAGGTGGTATATATAAAAAAGAAGATGTGGTATGATTGCCAATGAGACAACTCTCCACAAGAGACCAAATGACACAGAAATTAACAACTATAGGTCACCGTACGGCCTTCAACAATGAGCAAAGCCCATACCACACAGTCAGCTATAAAAGGCCCCGAAATGACAATGTAAAACAATTCAAACGAGAAAACTAACGGCCTAATTTATGTACAAAAAATGAACGAAAAACAAATATGTAACACATAAACAAACGACAATCACTGAATTACAGGCTCCTGATTTGGGACAGGCACAATGCATATTCTGCATGGTAACATGAACGGACAGACATACAGGGATTTGGTGCTTAGAAACATTGTAGTCCCTCATTTTGATAATCCTCCACTTGCTTCAAGACCCTTGTGCATGTACGACAATGCTAGCCCACACAGGGCAAGGATTGTAACCAAGTACAAAGAGTAGAAAGAGCAAGAAGCCATTGACACTATCGTTTGGCCTTCCATGTCTCCAGACATGAACCCTATCGAACATGTCTGGGATGCCATTGGCAGAAATATCAATCGCAGAGATCCACATTTGCAAAATCTTAGCGATTTAAGAAGCGCAATTGTTGCTGAATGGAATAAATGTGATCAACTAAAGTTCAGAATACTTGTACAGATTATGAGACTCCGTGTTATGGAACTGTACCGGAAGAGAGGGTGTTACACATCCTATTGACTCAAATATTGACATTAAATTTGCCGAAGATACCAAAGATTATTTGTGGAGACTTTTAATGATATTGGGTAATCAATTTTTGTAAAAAAATAAAATCACAGTGAACCTTAAATTTCGTTTCTGATTTGAATAATTTTCACTATTTCTATGAACGCAAATTTCAAATGCATAGAACCTACATACGTTAACAAACTCAAGTCTACGGTTTGTTTATGGTATATGTTAGCAAAATTGCTACATAAATATTTTCTACTTTTCGAGGATTAACTGATTTTTTTAAATGAAAAAAATTTCGATGCAATAAAAATAGGTGGTGCTCAACTTTTGGCGGACTGTATATTTAGAAAAGAAAAGGGATAGTATCTGCACAAAAATAAATTCTTCAAATACTGATTACCAAAGAACAGTTGAAGAAAATCCTCCTGTTAACTTAAAGTATTATCTTATGACCTACAATTTAAAACAATTGGCCCACTGTGTCTGTATTACACAAAGCAGGGTTCATAGTGAAATCACAAATTTATCGTGACTTTTAGGACTACCCTAAGTCCATCCAAAGACACTTATGTATAAATATACATATTCTAGCTGTAGTACCATATCTGTAATATGTCTTATCTTTGGAGATTTCCATTCTCTATCTTATTTCTTTAACATGACGACTAAGGCGTGTCCTAAGACCAGCACAATAGACGTCCTTGTCATAAGAAAGGTCTATTTCTCAGATACTCAGATACTATAAGCAATAGGGACGCCATGTTTGGTGTATGAAATGATTGTTAGATGTATATGTCTGACTGGCTGGTTTCGTCTGACCTCGAACTCATTTTCATGGTTCATTGAACAATGTTTAGTTTTTTGTGAATAGGTCAGTTTATCAGTTACTATAAACAATAGGCTATCTATAATTGGTGTATGGAATGATTGTAAGGTGTTCATGTCTGTCTGGCAGGGTTTGTACTACCTTGACCTCATTTTCATGCTTCATTGGTCAATGTTAAGATTAAGTGGTTTGAATCTCGGGTACTATAAGCGTTATGACAACTATATTTGGTTTATGGAATGACTGTACGGTGTAAATATCTGTCTGGCAAAGTTAATTAAACCGTGACTTCATTTTCATGGATCATTGACAGTGTTAATTATATATGATACTTGTAGTAAAACCTTCAATTCGCATACTTTCAAAATGATTTCAACCAAATGTAAACCAGATGAGACATTAGAGCATGTGCACTATTGTTATAGTTTGTTCTTATGTTGTACTGTTACAGCACTGTCCTATGTTAGGAGAGGGCTGACGCCTGTCTCAAGTAAGGAGAAGCCTGTAGTTCTGTAGTTGTAGTTGGTTAGTGTCTCTCATATTTGTAAATCGTAAATTATTTTGTTATAAATTAGGTCGTTAGTTTTCTCACTTGAATCATTTCAAATTTTACAAGATATAAGGTAAGAGCTTTTCTTCATTGTTGAAGGCCGTACGGTTGCTTTTTTCCACTTCATTTTAACTTTGGTGGATCTATGTCTCATTGACAATCAAACCACATCTCTTTCTTCTTACAGGGTATGTTATATGTGTTTAATAATGATATAATGTTATTGGTGAGAAATACAATCATGTACCCTTACTGATTCGATGGCAATTATATCAAAGTAACAAAATAATCAGAAATCAACACAATTCAGAATACTATGAACACAATCCCAGGGCAGCAAAAATAAAAACAGATAATCTCAATATACAGGTATTCAAAAAAGTATCTTTATTCGGTTCAAAGTTAGTTAAGAGTATGATAACTTATATTGTTTTATTAAAATAATAATATATTCAATTTTAGAATTATGTTTATATATCTGATAAGAAATGCCAAGAGTATAATTATCGTTGTAACACTACACAGTTGGATGCTTTACATCTCGAAGATAAATCTTAATCCAGATTATGAACCATATGGGTTACTTACTGTCACACGCGGTGGTTTATTTATTTATTTAGCGTTTGTCTCCCGCCACAGCATAGCACACGGTTCATTTTGTTAACCCTGTACACATCTTAACTTTCACTTGGATTTCTACAGTTTATTTTCTTGAAGGTACGTATAAGCTAAGTATGTGTGGCAAGATTCGCATTCATGAACTTTTAAAAATAATATTAAAAGTGATATTTCAAGATTTAGATAATTAAAATTTGAATAAATAGATATAAATATAAACAAATACATGCATTTTATAATAATAATAATAATAATAATAATAATAATATTATAATAATAATAATAATAATAATAATAATAATAATAATAATAATAATAATAATAATAATAAGAATAAAAACAACATTATGATAATAGTAATAATAATAAAAACAACATTATGATAATGATAATGAAATTATCATAATAATAAACTTTAAAATAATATTAAATATGTGGTTATAATCCTAAAAAAATATGATAATTATCAATATTATTAATATCATATTATAATAAACAATAACAATATTAATCCTGCTAAATATATTTATACAATGTAGTATTGATAATGATGATGACGAACAAATGTTTATTAATAGTATTTTATAGTTAAGATCGGGAATGTTATATTAATTAAATTTACGGGTTTCTTTTCGTTTCTGAATTTTAAGTTTCAGTTCCGTTTACAATCCGCTTGAAATATTTTTTAAATTGTTAACTTTTTCGCATAATAAAACTGGCACCACTGTAAATAGATTCAAATACATATATTCATTCTCATCCTTTTTTTTAGGCAGATAGGGAAGTCATATTTTTTTTTAATTTTTGACTTTTATTTCTTTCACATGTTTTTTTGTTTTTGTTTATTTCTAGTATCAAGTACACTACTTAAAATACATTGAAACGTTTTTTTTTAATGTTATATAATTATATGCGGCTAAACATCAACGATATTATTCTGGAAAACTAGGTTGACGATCATTTGATAATTTAATGTGAAAAGGAGGTGCGGATTGGATATTCGCTTCCATATGCATTAAGAGGCTACATGTGCTATTTTTTATTCGCATTTTGTGTTGCAGAATTTTCATTCCTATCCTGATTTGGGAAATATTATTTAAACTTCTGATATATATTTATTTAATGTATAATTGAATTTTTTTATTGTGTGCAAATTTATGGATGTATATTTTTCTTGGTATTTGTCCATTTGCCACGAATCATTTTTGTTAAATAAGAATAAAAATTTAGCTTCATTTAAAGTAAAACAAAAGTAATACTCACCGATTTCACTATCTCCATGCTCCAATGTTGAAATTCCCTCTTTCGTATGTTGTTTTTTCACAAAAGTGTTATATAAAAAGTTTTCCGACATGCTTTTAAAATATATATCCAGCACTTTTCCACAGATAGTTAGTTTTGCCAGTTGTTCACTAACTGTGTGCAAAATACAATGTCATACAAAATTCAAAAAATAATCAAATTTTTGAATTAAAGTAAATAAACTCAATTTCACAAATCATCTTTTTTTAGTTAAAATCAATAATAGGTCCAAAACGCGTATTCAATATACATATTTTTACGTTTTTGTTGTATATTAGTATTTTTGAGTTACAGTAACTTATATTCCAATATGAATTTCCATCATTAAAATGTCAACGATTGTTGAATATGATTCAAAATTTGAAAAATAGCGCATTCATCTCTATTCTTTCATTGGTTCAAAATTCAAATTCGATATTTTAGGTCATGGAAGGAATAGACGTCTATAATTTTCACGAGGAAGAGGCCATTTCAAAGTCAGAAGATAGAGGTGAGTAAACATTGTTTGCGTTATTATTACATTTTTTTAACGTATTAATGATGTTTTTTATATTGTTGTTTCGTTTAGTTTTTTTTTTTAAATCATTATGGCGAAAGGTCGGTGTCCAATTTGCCCACTGTCCGTGAACCAACGGTTGAAGACTGCGTTTTGTATAAAGATATATATATGTATAAGGCGATAGAAACGTTTTGACATACAGAGTAAACATGCATGCAAATGATTTGATGGTCTTAATAGTTAAAAAAAAGTGCAGTCATTTAACGCTGCATACTTCAAAAATATTCTTCAGATGAATTTCCGTATTACGAATCTTCTAATAATGACTAAAAAGTGAGGTGTGTGTCACTGACTATTTGATGGTAGCCCCCAAAAAACAATTCGGACTTCAAAGGGTTGTTGCAAGGGTATTTTGGGAGCAGTGTTCTCGCCCATCTTTCTACAAGAGGAATAGGATTTTAAACGTCCTTGTTTTTCCTGGGCGTGTGTGCGTATTTACATTCAGCACTGTCGAACTGACTCCACACTTTGGAAAGGGTCTTGCTGTCGATCAGAAGAAGCGCAAACATTTGTCAAAAGCGTAATTAAGAATAGAAAGGGGAAATGTGTCCAAGACACAACAACCCGACCAAAGAGATGAAAACAGCCAAAGGCCACCAGTGGATCTTCAACACAAGAAGAAAATACCGATGGCGGGCTTCAGCTGGCCCATAAACACAAATATGTACTAGTACACTGAAAATGACGTCTCACTAAACTCTGAAACATATAAATGAATTAAAATTAACATACATATTTCTATTATCCAGTCAGCCTTGGGAAACTCGTTCCAGAGTATACGATAACTAATTAAGCTCGAGATCTGCTCACATGTACAAATGTTCACTTTCTGGTTTAAACGATATCTATGCATAAAGACAAAAATGTTTATAACGTGCATATGCAAGAACTTGATGTCCAATGCTTTAAAAAATATATTTTGCCAAAAGACCCCTCCTTGTTTTTGTACTCCATTCAGAGTGGGAAAATATCATGAAATTTGATGAATGTCTGATTCTATAAGATAAAAATATCAAATAAAAAGGAGATATATGATGATATATATTATTCCAAATATATTAAATTCTCCTTTATTGAAGAGTGTTCTTTTGTTTATAAAATGATTCGACTATCAAAGTTTTATTCTTGAAAAATATATTTGTATGGCCAATGTGTATGGAAATTAGCCTAGGTTTATCCATGTAAACGTAATAAATACTATATTTACTATTATATAGATAAGCAAATTTGCACATGTGCATATTAACATGATTGAGATGCATGTGTGCATTTTCATCATGTGGACGGGGATTTACCCAATTAGAAAACCCCGTAATCTTTGTGGTACATAAAACGTAAAAAAGTAGAAATTTGATTGAAACAGCCTAAGATTTATAAAGTCAATGAAGTTAGTGATTTATATAACAATGGTCAATTTCTTATAACTATCAAATATAAATCCATTTTCAATTAAATTGTTGGCCCTCATAGCGTGATGTCAAATACACATACCAAGTCTTATCAAGAATCATAGAAAGTGACTCGTCACCTGCCAGCAGGGGCCTGTTTATCGAAACTGTCCTAAGATCGGTCCTAAGAATTTCTTAGGACAGAAATTAGGATAAAGTTAGGACCGACTTACGACATGTCTCAGCATGCACATCGAAGCTAGGATGTCCTAACCGCTGTCCTAAGTATTGGCGTAAAAGAAAATAACAAATCGAAAATGAAAAAATGAAAATATTGTATCAAATTTAACCAATAACTATAATTTTAAAAAAAGATAAATAATGAGAAAATAATTATTAGTTTTAAATTAAAGGTGATAAATACTTTTTATATTTTAATGGTACATTTTAACTCATAAAACAAAACATAAGACAAAAAAATATAACTACGTTTTATATAAGAATTGAAACAAACGAATTATAAATATTTAAAATAAAATATATAATCGGTAAAATCATTATATGCTTTGAGTGAGCTGAATTCGAAGTGTCACGGTTTCATAGTTAAAAGTTCAAAGGCAAATCTCGTGCATCTTTCATAGAAATACTGAGTACTTCAACTATTTTATTACTGCAAATAACATGCGATGATACGTGTGAATATAAGAGACGAAATTCGAATTCTACCGATGCAAAACTACTTGTACGACTTTGCCCCCAGCAGAGCTATAGAAAAACAGTACATTAACGGGTGTTACACGGACACTTTTTAGATGATTCACGGACACTTTTTAGTTGTTACACGGACACTTTTTATGAATAGAATCACTCGTGCGTGATCAGTGAGTTCATGGGCACTTTAAATTTCAATTAGATTTGAACTTTTTGTTTCACCGATATATTTCTTGTCTTTTTCATTAAAATATTTACGTTGGCATCAATAACTAAATTTTTTTTCAAACAATTCCAGTATATTACAATTCATATCAGTACACTAAGAGATTGACCATTTAACTTCAAAAGGGGAGTTATGTTTTTTCCTAAAAAAATATTCTGATCCCCAATTTTATGAGAAAAAATATATTGTGGTCAATCAGATGACAAAATAATGTTCTGATTCCTGATTTTCCGAATACCGTATATAATAGTGCTAATTTCGAAAAAAAAATATTTGGGTGATAGCGTTGATAAAGTAAATCATTTTCTTCCTCAGAAAAAAAACATACCCCCCCCCCCCTTTTGAAGCTAAATGGTCGGTCCGTTAATGTTTTTTTTTTTTTTTTTTTCAATATATGGACATGAATAGTATTCTGGACAATGCTGAAGTAAAGAAATGCTGGTACCGACGTTTATATTTCAATAAAAAAGACATGAAATATATATAAAAAAATCAATCTAATCAAAAGATAAAACCCCTATCAACTCACCAATGCACGATTGATCCTATAAATAAAAAGTGTCCGTGTAATACATGTTCAAATAGGCAGCAAATCTTGAAGAAAATCATTCAACTTATGTCACCAATTTTGGACGGTAAGCTGCGATTGGATCATATTGTGACACGTGTTTGATCCTGACCAACACTATTAGAGACATATATAAAAACCTATAAGAATAGTTTAAAAAAAATTCCAAAATATATGCCTATATATGGGTGATTTTAACAAGACAAAATCGATTTTTTCGTACCATTTCATTCACTAATGAAATAGGAAATTCATTCTTTTTATATTGTTATTGAATTATAAACTACTTACTTGCGAAGATGCATTTTTAAAAGTCTCAAATGTGTACGACATTCATCTTTTACTTGACATGTAAAGTTTGTTTAAACTGTCTTACTTACATTGACTGGTATATGGACATTTAAGTTTCGAATCTGTTAAATTTTGCTACTTCTTCTACATGCAAAATGTACTACTTCTTTCTTGAAACGTCGTACAAGTCAGATACAAAACAAAGGTAACAAAAAACAGGCCGGAAACAAACTGCCGAATAGTTTTTCTGCACTCGTAGTCAGGTCAAGGACCTTCACCTGACTACTCGTGCAGAAAAACTATCCGGCAACGCTTGTTACCGGCCTGTTTCTTTGTTACCTTTGTATTGTATCTAATACAGACTCTCTTGGACGACGTGGACAAGAGTAACCCTTTGCTTTTTGGTAAATTGCCAAATGTTGCAACAAGTGGTGCTGAAAAGAGGGATAGGAATTTAATATGCATTAAAGGAACTACCATTTGATTTTTAAGGGGGGGGGGGGGGGGGACTAGGATGAATTTTGAAAAAAGGCAGGACAGGAGTATGGAGTAAAAAAAAAGGCAGGATTGAGCAACTTTGCCAAAAAAAAGCAAGATGACAATTTATGTAAAAATAAGTCATGATAAACTAATTAAAAAAAAAGGCAATTATAAGACCGAATAGAGTGAAAAATAAAAAGGAAAGACAAAGATTACAACAATGAAAAAAGAAGAACAACATTTTTCATCCTAGCCCCACCCCGTCATAAAAATCAAATGGTAGTTCCTTAAAGTAAATGCAACCAATATAGGCCATATTTGTTTATAAAATAACAATCCTAAATATATCATAAAGTTAGGACCATCCTAAGACCATCTTAAGACACCTAAATTGGTATCCTAAAGTTAGGACAATTCCTAGGATTTTCCTAAGTTACGACATGTTTGATAAACCCACTTACGACTAAGATATGTCCTAAGTTGGTCTTAGGACAGGTCCTAATCCTAAGACTGCTTCGATAAACAGGCCCCTGGTTATCCAATCTTAAAATTTTAATCGGTACAAGGAGTATACAATTTGTACTGAAACACACTATCCAGTATTTTAATCGGTGGATTTTTGAGTCTGATTACGATAACCGTACTCGTAATATCAATGACTGTAAGAACTTGGTTCGCTCCTTAGCGTCGATTTTGTGTTTTTGTCAATATAGTGCTAGTTTTCCCTTCGAATTATGATGATCACTTTTGAAAGTTCTGTATATTTTTTTCATATTTTAAAGACTAGAACCAAAGTTTCGATACTCTGAAGATGTCTTGATTATTGATTAATTTTTGTTTGCTTCAAGTCCAGTGGCAAATATTTCATAAACATTGAGATAAAAGATTTCAAAAGTATCTAATACTAGTAGATAGGCATACAGAAAACGTAAAATGGCACAGGAAAATGGTGTCATTATATAATTGTAATGCCTACTCAAATCCAATCCATTAGAAAACGAATTTTTACCACCATGAACTTGCACTGCACTATCATTAGAATAGTAGAATCGAATAATATATACAAATGGATGAAAATTATATAAACTAGTATTAATATAATATATAACAACAAACCAGAGTATACTGATAACAAATGATTGTATCACTTCAATGTAATAGTTATTTGGGTGAGGTTTAATTCCCTGTCATTTATTCATCATTCACACAGGTACTTGTCTCAGAAAAAAATAAATCTATGTACCTTAACCTAACTTTCAGGTATAGAGATGTGATTTTTTTTCTCAGACAAGTGCTTGAAACAATCCACCAGAACTTGCAGTCATCCGATGTTCAGTACTCCGATAAAGTGTGTGGTTCTTTTTTGAAATGTTATATTTTTGTCATAGGGTCAAAGTGAAAATTTTTTCAAAATTTTATGAGAATTAAACAAAACAAATTAACTTTAGTCGTGTTTGGTAATACTTTGAATCTGTATTTTTTTATCTGAAATAAATTTTCTGAGATAGTCTGTTTCAAATCAGTGTATTTATTATACACTGAAATCGTCAAATTTGTTTATTTCTACCATTTTCTTTACCTATAATTATTCTTATGTCAGTGAATTATTTCATTTTTAAGTAATTTTATATCCGTGATGTTTTCCTTTCATTGTTGAATATATCTTTTTTTTTGTTGGTATTTGGTTCAATTTCAAAATTTTCTCCAATCAGAGTAACGATCGCAGACATCATGCATACCGTTGCCATTGTTGAGAGTCCTTAATGTCAAATTGAACAAACGACTGTCTAAAACAATATACATAATATTTTAGCATTTTTTCAAAAAGGAATAGGGTCCAGAATGAATTCGTGTGTTTTCTAAAAGGTTTATTGAAATCTTTATTATTGTGGTATGAAGTCAAGGAATGTTCACGTATCTGATGCGGCAAAAAGTATTAAGATTTCAGAAATGGGTTATAGCACGGATTTGTATACTATACAAATCCTTGGTTATAGTTATCACCGTATAGATAACAATGTATTTTTATGCAATAAATTGAGCGCAGCCATTTGTGAATGGAACGGTTAAAAAAATAAGAATATATATTCTTCTCCTGGAAAGCGTTATTACTATTTGTCCTCAAAAGTAAACTATTAAGGACCGTTTTTTTTATAACTTTTGATCAAATTTAGGAAATTTTCTGAAAAACCTTCCCCATATTAACCAAGAGAAGTCATGGGACCCTATGTGCGGTAAATTCACAAATAAATATCGCGCTCCTCATTTGACAACAACAGTGTTCTGTATATTGTGTATACAATGCACACACATCCTTTAAATAATTTATTTCATTCGTAAGTATCAAGGAAATTCTTCCCATGTCGTGTACACGTATATTATGATAAATTTATGAAGGAAACCTTAAACCCGTGAGAATTGTCTTTACTCCCAATCCTATATTTTGATTATCATCTTTGTACCGTATTCAAAAGTTCAATGAAGAGCTATATATATAATCTGGGAACTGTTTATCTAACGTCAATATATATGTTCCTGGTATAATTTGGCATACTAGAAAACATGAGACGAACTTATTGATTCTAAATGGGGTGCTGAACTTAAATATGAATTATTTGCTTGCATATTGGTTGGGTTGTTAAATTAAGTATTTAAAACCGATGCAATTGTTTGAAATATTAGAGTGAGAATATTTTCAACTTGGATGATTTTACGTTTAACCGACAAAAGTTACGTGTTGACCACTTTGACAGGTCACTGCATACCAGTATATTTCTCAGGGGTGGTGTTCTCGAAAGTATCCTAAGATTCGTCCTAAGTCATATCTAAGACCAATTTTAGGATGGACTTAGGATCGTCTTAGGACACTCTTAAGTTGTGTCTCGAAGCTATCTCAGACGCATCTTATGTTAGGACGTCCTAAAAATATCCTAAGTACGAAATTTTGAATAGTTAAAGTAATTTTTTGATATAACATTTATTAAAGACGACCCAATTAATAAAATTGTTTACGAAATTTTATAATAACATGTATTATTAAATGCATGATTTCAAATGTAATTATAAAATAATACCAAGAAGGATTGTAATTTAAACTTGATACAATGTGTTTTGAAATGAGAATTTGAAAATCGTATTGTCATCGTATCGTGAAACACGAAGTTCAAAGTTTAAAATCATGCACAATTTCTTTATATTCTAGTTAATAATCGATGGTGCGCTTCATTTCATGTTCCACTTCACGTAAAAAAGATTGCAAAAAAGCATGCACAAAGTGTGGATGAAGATAGGATGATCTTAGGACTCCTAATTAGGAAAAATGCGATATATCCTAAGTTAAGAGAGTTTCGAGAACACGACTTAGGACAAAGACTTGTCATAAGTTGTTCTTAGGACACGTCCTAGACCTAAGATAGCTTCGAGAACACCACTCCTGAACTCAAAGACAATTAAGAGTAAAGTATGAACGCGAAAACTATTTGTTATTAAATTGAGATAAAAGTACTATTAAAAACTATGACAAAATAAGATTAAGTAACAACATGCTAGCTATTGAACGTGGAAGGTATAATATTGAATTATTTGTAGATCTTACTGAACAATATTGTCATTTACACTTAATTTGTCTCGTTTATATTAATATTAAAGATAATACATAACCCAATACTGTAAAAAACAAACTATTTCGGGGCAGTAACCCAACAATAAGTTGTCCTATTGGTCTGAAGATTACTTAACAGGTAGATCTAAACCGGTTTAACACGTTCACCTATGTAAGTTTTGCTCTTTCTGCTCTTGTTTTTTTAAGCCAAACATTTCATTTGACACATATGCTCTATTTTTAGACACTCCCGCCATTTTTTTTGAATGATTTAAATCCCAGAATACAATCTATATACAAGTTATTCTAAGGAAATTCAATTAAAGTGTTTTTATTTGGCCAAGTAGTTTCAGAAAAGAAGATTTTTGAAAAAGTAATTAGACTTTCACAAAAAAATGTAAAAAAAACGCGTTTTAAGGACAACAAATCCTCAAATGGTCAAGATTCCTTTATTAAAGATTTATTTGTCATTAATGTCAGCTGAAAAACATGACACTATTACTAAAGCCACCAGTAGTTTTAAATTCTTAAGTCAATTTACAATACAACTAAAAGTATTTGAAAATCATGTAAAGTGAAAGGCTACAAACAGTGACGATAATAATACTTTTGTTTAAATATTTGAACCTTTATATGGTTGATATATATGTACATTTAATGAATTTATCTCTTTCAGGAAAACATTTTACCATTCCCTTTACCTACCACTAGCATTGAAACTCCTCCTCCAGTAGAGAATACTGTAAGTGTTTTCAAAAGTATACAAATAGTTACAATCAAGTTGATGTTAATTTTTCAATGTTAAAGTGGTCAGATGAAGAAACTGTCATTTTTTTCCTGATGAGTCACAGGGTGATGGTCTCTAATTTTCTAGAAGAAGGTAGACCCTGTGTAATCATTGTATTAAACGTTGTATGATTGCCAATCAGACAAATACCCACTGTATACCAAAGTTAATGTAAACACAAAAATATATCGCTGTACATTCTATAACAATGAGTGAAACCAATCCCATAAGGTAATCTATAAAGGAACCTGACTTGACAAAATGTAAAACAATTTAAAGAAGAAAACAAACAACCTGTGTCAATTATGTCAGATCAGCCCTGCCCCAGTTGACAGACTGCTGATGTATGTAATGCTCTTGTACATCTACAAATTAAACCCATGGCTGTAATATGAAATTAAGGAGATGTGGTATGATTGCAAATGATCAACTATCAGTCTTAGACCAAATTTCATGGATGTTTATAAAAAATGTATTAAAGCTAATTTTATTTCATAATAAATAATTTATACATTCTTTTTTTTTAGATTGAGAACAAAAGCCGTGAATGACTGCTATGTAGTAGATTGGAATGGTAAAGTGTTTTTGTCCCTAAAGATGTCTGAAAAATCCTATATTTTTTGCAAGAGGCAAATTGGACAAATGACTGGAGACCAATTTATTTCCAATGAAAATAAAGACTCTTACGTTTTAAACAGAAAAGACATTCAAGGGGACCAAAAAGGTTTTATCATATGCTATATTAAATGCAATGTGAATGACAATAAAATTTGTTTGTTTAAACCAGCATCAACACTAAAGGATGAAATACTAAATTATATGAAGGATGAAGGACCAACTGAAAACGATAAACATGATGACGAGGTTGATGATACGTCCAAATGAAATAAACTGTTTTATTATATGACTAAATTTTCTGTTTTCTAATTTGCTAAAAACATTAGAAATCCTCTTCGATAAATCATCATATTGACCGCGACAAAAATCATGAGAGGTTAATATAAGATTCGGAACAGTGTCTGTATACCTAAATATAGATTTTCAAAGGAAAAGTCAATGACGTAGGTTTATAACGTCATGTACAATCCCGTTGTTCTTTTTCTTCTTATTTTCTGGGCATTTTCTGCTGTTCTTTTTATTTTAGGTGTATTTCTCTATCAACTTTACTGAATATTTCAACTTACAAAATGTATAAAAAAAACTAACAATCATGAGATAGGAAATTTGTTTTTATAAAATGTATCCATCAACGTTCTTGTGATAAAATCATTATTAATTACATACATGCATTTTTGATAAGTGCAGTGCACCAAATAAAAAGTAACAAATGTAAAATAACGTGTTTATATTTATTTTGGTATTGAAATAATGTCATATACCGTTACCTTTTATAGATGCTGTAATGTACCAAATCTATTACTTATTGTATAAGTATGCAGGTTGATTATTGCCTTTATGAACCACTTATGTATTTGTATCTCATATTTGATGTGCTAGCTAAATAACTGGCAGCATACATATGCAAACAAATTTAGTCGTTGTAAAGCTTTTGTCTAAACATCTCTATATTGATAACAAAAATTTGCCTTTAGTCTATTATAAAATGTGTTTTGAATAACAACATACTATAATATACATTATGTATAACTCATATAGAGGAGTATTGTACTCAGAAGTGAACACATTTTTTGTAATGTGTTTATTATATGTGTTTCACTCATTGGTCATAATTAACTTCTGACAAATAAACCGAAATGCAATCTTTTAGTGTGTGTTTGTTGTGTAATGTTAATAAATTTAACAGCTAAATATTCTGATTCGTGCAGCTCTTGTAACAGAAATCTGATGAGCTTTTTTCAAAATGTATAAGATATCATAGCAAAAGAAAACCCATTGAATTTGATATTCATTTTCGAGACTGTGTTCTAAACAAAATAGGGGCCTCGGTGGCCGAGTGGTCTAAGTAGTTACTAATGTAATCATAGCCAGTCAGCACTGAGGTTGTGAGTTTGAACCCCGCTCGTGCGGGTGCACTCGACTCCAATCTTAATTGACTAGGATTGTCAGTTTTCCTATCGAAGGTCTGTGGTTTTCTCCGGGCACTCCGGCTTCCTCCACCAATAAAAACTGGCCTCCACGAAATAGCCCAAAAGCGGTGCTTAAAAGTGGCGTTAAAACACCAAAATATCAAATATTTCTTAACAAAATACATATCTCATAAAGTACACGGTTGTAAACAAACTTCTGGTTAGTAAATAGTTGTCTCAAATAGAAAAATAAAATCATTACCTCAGATACGCATTATTCTTAACAAAACTCTGATATTGAGAATTCTTAGCTGGAAATCTGATAAGAAAATCGTTTCTTCAGGTATATACCAATTTTACCAGAATTCTGATGAGCAAATTGTTTCCTCAGATAAATAGTACTCTTAACAGAATTCAGATAAGAAAATTGTTCCCTGAGATGATAGTATATTCTTAACATAATTTTGATAAGAAAACCGTTTCCGCAGATATATAGTATATTCTTAACAGAATTCTGATAAGAAAATATTTTCATCAGATAGATAGTTTTCTTAACAGAATTCTGATAAGAAAATCGATTTCTCAGATAGATTAAATTGTTAACAAAATTCTGATAAGAAAATTGCTTCCTTAGATGATAGTATATTCTAAACAGAATTCTGATAAGAAAATCGCTTCCGCAGATACATTCTATATAGTATATTCTTAACAGAATTTTGATAAGCAAATCGTTTCCTCAGATAGAGAATTCTTAACAGAATTCTGATAAGAAAATGGCTTCCTTATATGATAGTATATTCTAAACAGAATTCTGATAAGAACTTCGCTTACGCAGATATATAGTGTATTCTAAACAGAATTCTGATAAGCAAGTCGTTTCCTCAGATAGATATTATTCTTAACAGAATTCTGATATGATGTGTCGCGTACCATGAATGATGACCTTGATCTTTGACCTTTAAGGTAAAATGTTTAATTTTATATGTCACCCTAAAACCAAACATATTCTTTCTTGCCATGTCAATATGAAAATAAAGAGATGTGGACTGATTGCTTATGAGACAACTATCCACGACAGTTATAATGAAGTGGTAGCAAGTAATTTATAGGCCACATAACGTGCACGACCTTTGCAGTGCAGCTAAGGGTTTGTCCCTAGGGATCATGCCCCTCCCCCTCATATAATAATGTCGTTATTTAGATTTATCTAAACAAAAGAACCCCATTCTTAACGCAGAAAAATTTGAAATACTGTGAATTGAGAACTTAATGTGTGTAATTAAATTATTGCGTATTCATGGTGACCGTCAAAAATGTGAGATTAATTAAAGCAGATTTAAATTATATTGAATATTGTACAAAAAAAGAAAATGCAACTAAGGTCATGTCACAGTCTGGGCCATATAGGGCTAACTACATGGTGTGGGGTTTCCCAGTTTGTTGCAGATCGTGTGGCGACCTCTGGGTGTGCATTTTTGGTTAGTTAACTTCTGAGATGAAATGTTGTATCCTTGACATATACCCCATATATGTTCTTGTTGTCACCCTCAGCATCACATTTGCGGCCGGGAATATATATAACTGCTGTTCGTTCGTCTGTCCGTCCGAGCATCGGCCCGGATTGTAATCTTTCTAGCACAATTAATCGCTATCTAATTTGGATAAAAATTATGCAGTAGCTTTCTACAGACAACAAGTCAAGTTTGAAAATGAGCCCTGTTCAAGCATATATAAGGCGGGTGACATTGAAAATCTATTGTGTTATTTATATTGCAATATTTTTTGAATTTACAGAAACATATTTTGAAAGTCTCGATCAGAATCGAGATACATTGTACATGTAAAAGTCAGCTTATTAGATTTCCCAAATAAACTAAGAAAACCATGAAGATTTGATAAATAAAGGCTGGGTTTCGAAAAGGCCCAAGAAAGTTGTAAAATTTCCCCAAAATTGAAAGAGAACTTATTATAATACCACATCTTCTTATTTTTATATTGTATGCTTTTTTGATCAAGGAGAAAAAAAACCTGAAAAAAAAACCTCGTTATGAAGGCATTTGCGATCGCCTTAAAATCAACTCCATATAAAATGCTTCCACTAAAAGAATGGTTATCATCAAATTAGGTCAGAAGCTTATTTGGAAACTTTACCTTAAAGAACACAAATGAAATGATGGACAACTCTAATAAAGTGGAAACAATTGATGAAGCAGATGTAGTACATGATTCAGACTTCAATGAAGTACTACTGTCAGATATTGAATATATTGAACTCAAGATTAGTTGAGGACTTTATAACGAGAAAATTTTGCTTCTTCTTCTGTCTAATATATGTGTTTATATAACAGAAATATTTGTGAATGTATTATGACATGCATCTGCTGCATCACAATTTGGTAGTAAAATGATTTTCGTGAGTGTTTGGTCCTTGGATCCAGCATGCACTGTACTTTCAAGTCTGGCAGTTGAATTCTAAGTTTGACTACATTTTGACAGTCTAAGAATCAAATCTAGTTATTTTTATAAGCACCAATTTTTTATTTAAGGGAACACATTACCCAACTATAAAAATACAGTCTCGGAAGTTATTTTCAAAGTACAATTTAAGAATAAAGGGCCAGTGTGAGCTTTCCCCATCAAGTGGCGTCAGTCGTCCGTTGTGCATGGTCGTCCGTTAACGTTTACAAAAATCTTCTCCTCTGAAACTATTGGGCTAGATTTAATCAAAATTGGCCACAATCACAATTGGGGTATAAAGTTTTAGAAATTGTGTGCGATGACCACCCCCTTTTTTTCCAACCAACATGGCCGACACGTCTAAAATTAGAACTTACAGGGTAAAATGCAAGTTTTGTCTATTATCTTGAATAAAATTGAGAATGGAAATGGGGAATATGTCAAAGAGACAACAACCCGACCAAAGAGCAGACAACAGCCGAAGGCCACCAATGGGTCTTCAATGCAGCGAGAAAATCCCGCACCCGGAGGTGGTCATCAGTTGGCTCCTAAATAAAATTGTGTGCTAGTTCAGTGAAAATGGACGTCACACTAAACTCCAAAACATATAAATGAACTAAAATTAACAAAATATACAAGACTAACAAAGGCCAGAGGCTCCTGACTTAGGACAGGCCCAAAAATGCGGCGGGGTTAAACATGTTTTGTAAGATCTCACCTCTAGTCAATGTAGAAAAAAGAAACACATATCAATACGCACAGTAAAACTCAGTTTAAAAGAGGTCCGAGTCCGATGTCAGAAAAGGGAACAAAAGAAACAAAGCAAAATGACAATGATACATAAATGAACAAAGGAAAAATTTGAAAACTGCTATAGATAAATTGAAAACTGCTATAGAAAATCTGACAGGGCAGGAATTTTCAAAATGTTGAGATCTCCCTACCATCTATTTACGTCAAAACTGTCAGACGAGCTCGTGTTGGAGTTTTTGCCCTTAAATGACATAATTTTAGCCTATTATTTACATTACACTTTTACACGGACAGCAACATCGCAGGCGAAACACAGGGTTCCGCGGAACCCCCTTACGATTTTTTTGTATAACATGTATTCCTTTTAGGTTATTGACATTATCAAATATTTTTTCTGTGTTTGTAGTCATATAGGGAGAGGATGACACTAATGTTGTGTCCAATCCCTTTGCAACTTTTGCAGATAAGATATGTTTAAAAATAAATGAATTAAACTATGGATTTCTTTGAAGTATTATATTGTTTTTTCTCATTGTTAAAGGCACTACTATCAAGGGGTTATGTTCGGCTATTGTTCCATTGGCTATCGTACCACATCTTTCTCATATCAATAATAACATTTGCAAAGCTATTTTTTTTTTTTTATTATATATAAATATTGTTACCATTCTAAGGGGAGTTAGTTCTGGCAATTTTTTTTTTATAAATATACCCTTATACCCTTTCCATATCTTTTTGATAGGGTGCTGCTTCTATGTTTACTAACATCTACATATTTCGATAGTTTCAAATGCCCAAGATGATAAAAACACAAAAAAAAAAACTTTATTAATATTTAACCGGAGTTATTATGATTGGACAAACAAGTACTACCTGTCAAAACGCGGACGTGACAGAAGACACCTTTAAGTAGCGTCAACAGTAAACATTTGGTATAAAATTTAATTTGTTCATGTTTTTGTTCATATATCATAAACAAATGGTTTGGATCCAGATATTTCTGGTCGTCATGCTGAAATAACTTGCTATACATATAAATTGTAAGTACATAGCACGCTAATTATAAGTGTCTTCACCCGAAAAGAGAAAACAACTTTTTTGTAGAGTTACAGAAGTCAGTAAATTTAGGACGGTAGATCATAAATGACACGTGTACATAACTACACACATTTCTGTATGGTCTTAATTTAGGCGATATCTATGTATTGTTTGGTACAATAATGAAATGTTCACTCAAGTGGCATACATTTGACTTGTACCATCTTCATGTTTGCATCACATATGCCTTGATCAGTTAAGGTATGAAAGTTTATCATACAGACAAAAGTCTGTTCGTCTTCTACAGGCCTTATAATAGAGATCAAGGTGCAGTCAACGCAAACAATTACATTCAGCATAACGTAGATACTGTAAAAATCTTGTTTAATTCCTCTCAATGCTGCTTGTTCATTGGAAAAATTTATTTCGGTCAGAAGAGAGATGCAAATTAACTCTACTACGGAGGATATTGAACGACTGACGGATGACTAGCTTATCCCATGAATATCTCCTATCTCGAACACGAAACCCCCCTTTTGCATAATACATGTATACATAATGTAACTTGTCAATACTTGGCAGAAAGGAGGTTTTGCGAAATTTCTCAAAGTTGCCCTTTCAAGGCGTGGTAAAAGTTTATCTGCAAACTAAAATATGCCCCGTCTATCAAGACGGTATAGCGAGATATAACATCTGTGTCGTTTAAATTGTCCATGATTTCAATCCTTTCTCTGAAAACCCTTTGTCGGCTAAAGTGTTGGCGTCGGTTGTGCCTCAAAATGTACAAGGCGACGGCCATCTTTGATGTAACGATCGCTTTGCGACAGGTTTAACTACACGCAAATAGCGTTCGCGATTCACACGCAATGTACGACCATCGCAAAGTACGATTGTTTTATGAAACGGAATTTTAGCGTTACGTTTGGTTAACGATCAAACGTACGCTAACGATTGTTTTATGAAACGGCAGCCAGGACGAGAATGTGTGAATTTCATATGAATATTTACTCTGATGCGTACTAGATCGACTCGCTGAGCAAGATTTTTAACATGCTAATTTATTAAATAATTGTCCGCAGGAAGACATGTCTTCCTACACGGACACATTATCCTGACCCCGAGCCAACCAGTGTTTGCTCATACTCCTGAATGTTGTCTTGTTGTTCTTGTCTTTCATTTTTGCTTATGTGCTTTGTCTTTAGAGTGTCTACATGTCATTTTGTTTTTATTTTTGTTGACATAGTTTGTTTTTATAGTGATCAAGATTATAACACAATGATGACTGCTGTACCTTAATTTTTGACATTTTTACCTATCATGTCTGTTTGTTTTGCTTACACATTATTTTCAATATAATGTTACTTTATGTGACTGACATCAGTATCCGCACGCATTTACTATATGTTTTCTCTCTGTTGTGTATTACAGTTTGCGATTTGGTCTAATCTGCAGCAAACGCTGAAATAACATATTTGTACGTTTCGGCACTTAGGTAATTTCAAAAGTCAAAGAGAAACTGACGATATCATAGAAAAAAGCGAAAAACGACAAAAAAGATAAAACAATTTCACGAAAAGTACATAACAAATTTAAGACTGAGCAACACTGACTCCACAAAACAATGAAAGAGTAGGCAGAATACATTATAGACAACATAGTTATACGAAGATGTTATACACAACATAGTTATACGAAGATGTTATACACAACATAGTCATACGAAGAAGATATGCACAACACAATCATACGAAGAAGTTATACAAAAAAAGCAATGAATAACAACCGAATATCAGCTGTATACATGTTATTGATAGTCTATTCTGCAACCATTGATAATCTTTTCTGCGACCATTGATAGTCTATTATGTGACCATTGATAGTCTAATGATAGTCTAATCTGTAATCTATTTCTATTCTCTGACCACTGAAAGTCTATTCTGCGACCATTGATAGTCTATTCTTTGACCATTGGTAGTCTATTCTAAGTCCATGCTGTGACCATTGATAGTTCATTCTGCGACCGTTGATAATCAATTCTGTGACCATTGATTCTCTGTTCTGCGACCATTGATAATCTATTATGTGACCATTGATAGTCTATTTTGTGACCATTAACAGTCTACTTCTATTCAGTGACCATTGATAGTCATCTTCTATTCAGTTACCATTGATAGTCTATTCTGTGACCATTGCTAATCTGTACCAAGTCAGGAATATTGCAGCTGTTATCAAATAGTTCGTTTCTATGTATGTTGGCGTTTGTTTTTGTTGCACTTCAGTATTTCTGTTGTTCCTTTGTTTTTCCTCTTATAGTTGATGTATTTCCACAGTTTTAGTTTGTAACCCGGATTTGTTTTCTCTCAATCGATTTATGACTTTTGTTGCCTTTATATATTCACGACTATTGATATTCTATTCTGCTACCATTGGTAGTCTCTTCTGCGGCCATTTGTAATCTATTCTGCGACGGTGATAGTCTATTATGCTACCATTAACAGACTTCTATTATTCAGTGACCATTGATAGTCTTATTCTATTCAGTGATCATTGATAGTCTATTCTGTGACCATTGATAGTCTATTTCACGACCATTGATAATTTATTCTGATACCATTTATAGTCTATTATGTGACCATTGATATTCTATTCTGCAACCATTGATAGTCTATAATGTGACCATTGATAGTCTATTATGCGGCCATTGATTATCTATTCTGCAACCGTTGATTATCTATTTACTGACCATTAACAGTCTTCTTCTATTCAGTGACCATTCATAGTCTATTCTGCAACCATTAATAGTATATTATGTGACCATTGATATTCTATTCTATGACCATTGATAGTCTATTATGTGACCGTTTATAGTCTATTATGCGGCCATAGAAAGTGTATTCTCCTACCATAATTACTCTATACAGCGACTATTGATAGTCTATTCTGCGACCATTTATAGTCTATTCTGTGACACCATTGATAGTCTATTCTGTGACACCATTGATAGTCTTTTATGTGACAATTGATAGTCTATTCTGTGTCCATTGATAGTTTATTATGCGACCATTAAAAATCTATTATGCGGCCATAGATAGTGTATTCTCCTACCATAATAAGTCTATACTGCGACTATTGATAGTCTATTCTGCGACCATTTATAGCCTTTTCTGTGATCATTTGTAGTCTATTCTGCGATCATTAATAGTCTCTTCTGCGACCATTGCTATGCTATTCTGCGACCGTTGATAGTCTATTTTTGCTACCACTGATATCAACAGCATCCGGACTTTCCTTAAATGCAATCTGTAAATTATCCTTCATACATATCTTGAAACCATTGTGCCTCAAAACATCCGCTTAGCTTACACCAAATTGGTATTCAAACGTCATCAATATCCGTACGCACTTACTATATGTTTTCTCCCTGTTGTGTAATACTGTTTGCCGTTTGGTAATCCTGCAGCAGACGCTGAAATAACATATTTGTATATTTTTGCAATTAGGTCTGCACGATTAATTGTTAAGTTATTTTCGTTCTTTCAGTCAATTATCAGACTAACCGAATGTGGTAAATTAAGTAAACTTCAGACAATTCGCTTGCAGGAAATGCAGTAATGTTCAGTAGGTTTTCAGACAATTCAGTTTGTTGTAAATGTGTACATTTAGCCGACTATACGGTATGGATTTTTCTCATTGTTGAAGGCCGTGCAGTTGCCTCTAATCACTTACATCTTTGGTGGATAGTTGTTTCATTAGCAATCACATCACATCTCCTTAATTTTACATAGGTAAATAACAAAAAGTACTGAACAGTCTGATCATAGACTAAACAGATTTAAATGGACTGTGCAAACAATTTGTACAGTACTGACTGTAACGCAATGAAAATTCTGAAAATTATCTGAAAGACTAAAAATTACTTTATAATTGTTTGTGCAGTCTTTTAAGTGCATTCAGCTATTAATAGGAAAAGAATGTCAATATTGAAAGTGAAACAAGGACGAACCATTTGGTTGACTGATTCGATCCACAAAATAATTATTCTTAACAGGTAACAACGATGATACACACACTTTCAAACCTACAATATGGAATCAAACAGACTAAGAAAAAATCCAGTTGCACGTGGTCACTATCTGTTTAAATTAAATTATTTATGTTTATATCGGGTTATATGACCGTCGGCAGTCTTCGGAGGTCAGCTCGATGGTTAATTAGATGACGCCTAGACAAAAATACACACGAAATGTTGAGAACTATTATCAAATTCATGCATTGTTAATTTTTTATTTTAGACTTTTTGTAATTTTGATATACTTTTTAGTATGTTATAAATCAAATATGAGAATATGAGTCAAATCGGTGAACATGAATTTGACAGCTAATGCACTTTTAACATAAAAAAAAGGTGATGTGGTATAATTGCGAATGAGACAACAATCCATGTAAATTCCAATAAAATGAATGTAAGCACAGATAGGCAACCGTAAGGCTTCCAATAATGAGGGAAAAAACATACCGTAGAGTCGTCTATAAGAGACCCAACATGAAAAATTTGAAACATATGTGTCAAATTACATAGTATAATATATACAAGACTACATTGATATTTTTGATATGAGTTCCTATTTTCCGTAATTTGACATGTGTTGCCGAGTATGACATATACAGCATTACATTGTAATAGTTGTTTACCGACGTTTTGATATAAGGTTTGACATATGTCTTGGCGAGATCACTGATCACCTGATCAATTATGGTGCTTTTATATCTGAATATTTTTGTCATTTTGCAAACGTGTACTGATAGAAAATCTTTGATAGTTTGCAAAATATATTCACATCTTTTCTAGGCACAAACCGTTGATATGGAACTTCAAGTATGTATGATGATCTTTGCATCAGTAAATATGGAAATGTGGTCTGCTTGTTATTGAGATAACTACCATAGAACAGAAATGTAAACAATTACAGGTCATCGTTTGACACATGTCACATTTTATGATATATGCATTGATAATTTCGACATGAGTTCCTATTTTCCGTAATTCAACATATGTCGCCGAGTATGACATATACAGTATTACATTGAAATTTTCGTCATTAGTTTGTTTTGTCCGTAACTTGAAAAATGTTTAATCAAGACCAGTGAATCATTGCTTCATAGCGAATTAACACAATAAAAAAAACTATCGTTCATTCTGATCATGCAAACAAGACACTGTAGATCTGTAAAATTCAGCATAATGATAAACAATAATAGCATACATAATTAGAAATAAGAAGATGTGGTATGAGTTCCAATGAGACAACTCTCCATCCAAGTTACAATGTGTTGTTCTGGACATGATCTGTTACCTATGTCCCGCTTTATTACGAAATTATAAGTGTTACATAAACAAAGGATATGAAAACTACCTTCATTTAGTTGGCCAATCTGAAAATGTGTTACGATATTTTGACAGTTCAACTGGCTATTCGTGATGACTTTCAGTTTTTAATTTCTCCCTTAACAAATGATATTTGTGATTTATTCAAAATACTCACATGTTCATTTAAAATATGCTTTTTGTCAAATTTGATTCAATTTTGAGGCGTGCAAAAACCTTGAAATTTTCTGATGTTAACAGTAGTATAAGTTCTTGACACAACATTTCAATACCGTAAGCGTAAATGTTTTTGAAGTGAGGAATGCGATATCATAAATATTTCACCAAGACAAAAATAATGTTAACAGAAGAGAAATAGGTTTGACAACTCGAAAGAATTGCATCACTTGATATCAACTCTCGTTATTCAATATCAATAATATTGAGAAAATCGTCAAATGAACGGTTATTATTATATTGAATTTGAAAAACGAGAGATGATATCAAGCGATAACCAATCATATCATTCGTTATGAAATCTAGAAATATAATGCTTGTAAACCAGTAAAAGTTTTGTCAGGTTACATCTATTTTATAAATATTTTTTGTGAATGGCTCTAAGCTAATTTATGATATTAACATAGCAATAACTAATGTAAGATGTAAATATTGTATTAGATAATCTACTTATTTTTCCATAAAAAAAAACAATTATAACGTCATATGAGCGATCAATTTGACAATTTTGTGTAACCGCATGTCATAAGAGTGACAAACAACTGTAATGATAAAAATAATTTATTTGTTACAATTACCTACAGATACAGGTAAGTAACATCAAATATATTTGACAAAACGATTAATCGTTATTTAAGCCATTTGTCTGTTTCTCGTGCCCCGGTTCTTGATTCAAAATCGAAAAAATATGCCTTCTGGAATGGACAAGGGTTGAATTTGTCCATTCATAATAGATAACATACAACAAATAAAAATTTTGGTCAATTTCAAGGTAGTAATCGAATATCTTGTATCATCTAAAAATTGAAATGTATTCTTTCATTACACGACCTTGAACAGAAGCCAATAAATTTTGTATACGGGTAAAACCCGAATATAACGAAATCAGAACAACTAAAAAATCAAATTCAATGTTGATAGTTTGGAACTGTTTAGAACTGTCAGTTCGTACTTAGTCATAGTGGCTAGTATACATTACAAATCGAGGTAAACAAACAACATTTCTATCTATGGCTGGTTATATTATACATATTCAAAAGGATTTCAAAATGCTCTCCCCTCCGAAAATGATCTCGTTTGATCACAGCAAGCAAATAGCTAAACCATTTATTAAGCTAAAAATGTACTGAAAGACAATGTTATCTCTTCTTATATCAGCAACATGTAGAATATTTGGCTGCATTTTGTTTTATGTCGTTGTGAATAAAATGCTGTCCGTTATCTTTACTCTTGTATATGTATCTTGGTTTTGTAAATTTGTCTAAAGTGTATGTTTTCATCATTTTAGCATAGTGTTCCGTATTTTTTTGTTGTTTTTTTTTCGCATCGGTAGTATCGGTAATGTTTCATATTCTAATCACAGTGGTGTAAGTTTCTTAAGCTTCGATGCTTTACCAAGTCACAATTTTGTTAGTTTTTATGGAATTCCTCTTTTTTAATTTGTCTTGAAGTTCAGTATTTTTGTTACACTTTTTTACTATAATATCGTTTCATTTCAACCTTGATATTGGCTGTTTCTTAAGATTTGGTTTATATTTTATTGACATTTTACTACAATGTACTTTTGGTTTTTGTTTTATCCCTTCCCATCGTTCAACTCATTGTGTCCCTGGCCTGTCTTGCCATTCACCTTTAATCATATGAGTATCGATCATATCTAGATTCTAGGTACCGACGTTGTTTATCATCTTTATTACGTGTTATAGTGTTCTTCTTTTTTTGTCTTTAAAAATAATTAACCTTAACTGATTAGTGCATTTTTGGTTATATCCTTTTGGCGTAGCTCGGTACTTATGCATCCCGCCAATGCGTTCTTGTGCTGTTATCATTTTTTGTATTCTTGTCTTTTATGTTTGCTTCTGTGCTTTGTCTATATGCCGTTTTGTTTTTCTTTGTTAACATATTTGTTTGTTTTTATAGTGATTAAGATTATAACACATTGTTGACTGCTGTACTCCTATTTTTGATATTTTTAACTATTATGTGTGTTTGTTTTGTTCCCACATTGTTGTCATTATAATGAAATTTTATGCGACTGTCATACAAGTAAGAGGTTTAGCTAGCTCGAAAACCGGGTTTAATCCACCATTTTCTACTGTCTATTACAGAAACAACGCAATTTTTAAAGGACTTTTGTAATGACATGACTAAATGAAATGTGGGTAAACGTCAAGGAGCTAAAAAAAATTAAAAAAGGATTCAACATATTGATGTGTTTAATCCATGTCAGTAGAGGTTCTTGTTTCTTGTTTGTTTATATCTTAATGTTGTTTTTCTAAGAGACTTTTTGAGAGTTGAAATCATGAAAAAGAAGTCCAAAGGAACACAACTAAAACAACATATAACGTTCTTATAGCCCACATGGCCAAATGATGACTAATATCCTTGTCATTTGGTCTTGTGGATAATTGTCTCAGTCGCAATCATCCACATCTTCTTATTTTGATATAGGTTAACAACACCGATCTATTATAGTTACGCATAATCATTCTTATCGTTGATCATATGCACGCTTAAAATTATACGATTCAAACATTCATTTCAGAATGAACAAAATCATAATCCAAATTAAAGAGGAGGAAGGTTATGCACAATCGTAAGTTATGAGCTTAAAACGGGCAACCAAGTTAAGCATTTGAATTTTCAATTTAGAATGTTTCCCATTTCGCTTCCGAAAATGTAAGCTGATAATCATATATTCATATAAAAATAAGAAGATTTGGTACAAATTCCATTGAGAAAACTCTCCATCATGAAACCAAATGACATAGAAGTTAACAACTATAGGTCACCGTTCGGCGTTCAACACTGAACAATATCCATACTTCATAGTAAGTTATAAAAGGTCCCGAAATGACAAATGTAAATAAAGGCAACAGTAGTATACCGCTGTTCAATAGTCATAAATCGATTCAGCGAAAACAAATCCAGGTCACAAACCGAAACCTAGGGAAACACATCATCTATAAAAGGAAAACAACGGAACAATAGAAGCACTGAACTGCTACAAAAACAAACGCCAACATACATAGAAACGGACTATTTGATAACAACTGCCATATTCCTGGATTGGTACAGAACATTTTATGAAAAAATGGTGGATTGAACCTGCTTTCATGGCTAGTCAAATCTCCCTCTTATATGGCAATGATAAAAATACCGCTAAAATGACAAAATAACGTGACAGGAATACAGTACAAATTAAGGCATGAACACTCAGGACAGAAAAATACATAAATAAATGATATAATAGTACATTACAACATGTTAACCACAGAATAACAACGGACACTTCATATGAATTTACGACAGGTTCACACATTTTTGCTTGGCCCAACCAGCCCCCCTTACGTGGGACAGTGTGTGTACTAGTACAACATAGGAACAAGTGTTAAGGGCTTAACTCATCAATTCGATACAAAACACATTAAATCCTAACAAAAACACAAAACATTAAACACAGATCACGCTGAAATGCAATGGTGTGACGCTGAAGTGTGTTTTTGATTACGTTGAAGTGCAAATGTGGCATTTTGACGATATCTTGTTGATATCTATGCCAGAGTGTGTTGGTGGCAACGCTGAAGTGCGATGGATTACATAAATTATGGCTTCAATGTTTTTTTTTTCATAATCACATTTCGATATAGAATTCAATTTGTTTGTTAAAGGTAGCTTTTCAGTTTTTAAAGCAAAACATTTTCAGTCCTAACTGTAGCAGTGTACGTTGTAAATAGCTTAGACAAAACAAATACAGCCGTTCATACAATCATACAAACTTAAAATATTGACCCTAATACAAAGGTTTATTTTTTATTCTCTTTAAAACCAGCACTAATTGCAATAAATGAACTATGTGGTAGTTGTTTAGAATGCAAATACCACTTAATCAGTCAGAACGAAACCAAAATTAGAAGAATCTTTACGGTTGTTGTGAATGAGAAAATGGAATAATATAGATTAGCGTACATGTGCATGTAGATGGTTTTTATTGCAACTGGATAAAATATTGAATGTTTAGTATTGATAAACTAACCTATAAAAATATCAAACTCATAATACTAGTAGTTGGACATCTGTAGATTTCAAACTAGTCATCACGCGTCATATAAACCTTCGCACATGAGCAAAGAACCATCACACTTCAAAGCAGACCATCGAATTTTCGAGCCCATCCTATCCAACCCTTATTTCTTTTGCCCTTTACTTATAAATGGAAGTGTATCGTAAATGGGTTTTCATATTCTGCTTTTTTTTACATCTCTTGATTTCAAAATGTTTTATGTAAGTGCTTTCCTGTCAAAGGTATATCCAAAAAAGCGCTTTGGACACACGACATTTATAAAGGATTGTTTTATTGATTGATATTTAAAATTTCTTGATTTCGTAAGGGAATGGGTTTATTATTTTCTAGAATGATTTTTACGTTTATGACACAATTTTCTATGTATAGCTACAGTGGTGGAAAAGGATATGGTGGCGGAGGCAGATATGGTGTTGGCGGTGATGGCGCTATAATCGACTTTGGTAGCTGTGGAGAAAGTGGAAACGGTAATGGATGTTTTTTGTGGTGGAAAAGGATATGGTGTAGGAAGCGGATATGGTGTAGGCGGTGGTGGTTGAATTGAGTTCGGTTACTTTGGAGGAAGTGGATATGGTGATGGCGGTTATGGTAGCTACGGAGGTGGAAAAGGATATGGTGGAGGCAAAGGTTAGATTACTTTTAAATATAGGGGAGGGCTGATATTGAAAAACAAAGACGGTTTTGATTGTATATTATGGATAGTATATACTCTAGTACCGTGTAATTATATGGAAAAAGTAGAACATACAATAGGAGCTTTACACAGTAACCAAACTGCCGAATAACATCAATAACCTAAAAAAAAACATACTCATGATTATTGGAAAGAATTTTTAAAGATTAGTATTATAATCAGTTTGAAGTTTGTTTCTAAAAAAATTCGGCAAATCGAAATAGAGCTTTCAATTGTCATTTGGTTAAAAATTAGGCTAAACAAAAATACACCCAGAATTTATCTTCAATGATGATAATTAGAATTAAGACACTTGTTTTTAGAAAAGTATGATGCTAGGGAAATGAATTACTGTCCCAAGTCATTAATATCTGGCCTTTATTAGTCTTGCATATATTTTTTTTTTTTTTGGTTCATTTATATGTTAGTTTAGTGTGATGTCCATTTTCGCTGAACTAGTATACACTATTGTTTAGGGCCCAAGCTGTAGCCCACCTCCGGGTACGGGATTTTCTCGCTGTGTTGAATACCCATTGTTAGCCTCATGCTGTTTTCTTTGGTCGGGTTGCTGTCTCGAAATGATTCCTGTTCGATTGATGAGAGTAAAAAGTAAAACAAAAATACCGAAAGCCAAGGAAAATTCAAAACAGAAAGTCCCTTAACAATTGGCAAAATCATAAGCTCAAACACATAAAACGAATGGAAAATAACTGTCATATTCCTGACTTGGTACAGGAATTTCCTTATGTAGAAATGACTTGAAAATTCTAGTTTGGAATACCCAGAAGGAATGTCTGACATTGAATAATTCAAAGAGAGAAACCTAACTCCTAATTCGGAGAGAGTCTAACGAAATTTTGGCTAGACAAACGACAAGATCAGTTATCATGACTCGTTTATATTGACTAAGACATTAGAGTTTCCAGGTATTGATTCAAGATGTTACATGGCTCATTCATTCTGGACAGAAAGAATTTAAAGAGATTTTTATACGTGAATCTCTTTGGTAATTATGAAGTTATGGAACCGCGATGTTGGAAGTATAGGGGGAAAAGGTATTTAAAAAAAAAATACAGAACTCCAAGGTAAATTCAAAAAGTCCATAAAACCTGACAAAATCAAACGTTGCAATATATCAACAACCGGTAGGATGTTAAAAAACTGTAATATTCCTGACTTAGTACAGGCATTTCCCGAAGAAAATAATTATGGATACAATCTGGTTTTGTAGCCAGCTTAACCTCCCTCTTTTATGACAACTGTTTATTTTTTCCGTTATGTTGACAAAACTGTGTAAACATTCATCACAGACATACAACAAAACGGACTAAAAAATTCAAACAATCATGCAAACAAATCTGACAAAGACGTCAATAAAAACAGTTATTTCCATTAATAATACATACATCTTGCAAAGACGCCTACCAAAAAACATTTTTGTAGTTAAAAGTACATACAGGAAATTAAAACATAATGCCGTACCAATAATATATACACTTTCAATAAAAGAAACAGCTAAGTAAAATATAAATACAAGGGATAACAAAATAAAATCAACACTATATAAACTTCATGCTTCCGAATTAAACACAAGTGAACCAAGAACCCTTAAAGACAAAAACCCAAAAGCTGGATGTTCAAATATCCAGGCACGTCAAGAGGTTTATGTGATGTCGATTAAAAAGATATATGGTTTCTGGGTACTTTTCTTGAAAGAAGTGCAAAAATTGCTACTGCCGGTTTACTCAACGTCTCTTCCGATTGACATTTTTCAAAGTCATATGTCTTCCATTATTGTGCAAAAGACTCTATGGCTTTATCATGTACAATAATGAAATAATAATCAATTAACCTTAAATGAAAAAAAATTTAGGGACAATAACTCCTTCAAGATTTCATTGGATTGTTTCAGACCAAATGTATAATATCTTTATCACAATGAAGCAAATATATCTTCAAAAGTTTCAGAGGAGATGCAAAAGTTACAATTTAGAATATGACCTTGACTTTTGACCTTAACCTTGTTTTTTAAGTTCGGGCCAATGGACCTCAAATATAAAGACCCTAGGTCTACACGGCTAACGGTTTATGAGTCACCAAAACATACTGATTAATTGAATTGTAATGGGTAGATAACTCCTATCAGATGTCAGTGGATCGTTCCGGTCCAAATCAGTCGAAAGATCCTGAGGATGTTAAAAAAGAATTTTGTCGTTATTTTATGGGGTTACGGAGATGTGAAATAATGTAAAACAGCATTGTATGTGGAGGATAGCCTTAAATAGTTTACTGAAGTTGATATTTAAGATTGGAACTAATAAATAGGTCAGTAATGATACATACTCCTTATAACTTGTACAGTATCATAATATTTAAACTGTGTCATCATTCATTTTATAAATTTTCATTTAAACAAAATAGCGAGATAGTTTGTCATTCCATCCGCAAATTTCCATATCTCTGAACCCCATCAGTGAGTGTTTCTGTTTTATATCTTAAAGTTTTTTACATTTTGCAAAAATCGTTTGTAAAATATATTCAAAACTCAGAGAATAAGAACCATAATTCTTGAGATAAGAAGGGGAGAGTAATGTGATTTATTCACTAGTTTTTATACAATAAATGTGCATGTTTCAAGGCAGAAACCATCAGGGATTTTTTTTTTTTTTTTTTTTTTTTTTTTCGTGGTATATAATAATGCCGTATCATTGAAATTAGTAGTCGGTAAAATATTTTCACTTGTTTTCAAAGCTCCAGCCAATAAAGAGCCTCTAATATTGAAGAATATATGATGATATTTACATCATGAAATATAGAAATCTGGTCTTTGAGACAACTATCAATAAAAGACCAAAGGACTATTACGTAAAATATTGCAGGTCATCTTATTATCATCAAAAGATCGGCATACACCGTACTAAACTGGTCGCTAGGTTGCTGTCTGATTTCTGATACCTTACTTACCTTTTTGTTTATATCAATTCAAACTTTCAGATGTAAACAAAGAAAAGAAAATAAGAAATGAAAGAAAAGAAAACTAAATTGAAAAATGGTGTGATTTCACTACTGATTTCAACATTATATAGATTTTTAACTGTAGTAATGTTGTAGTACATTTTTAGCTCTAGTAAAAGCGGTGTGGTCGGACTCATGTTGAAGTACAATCTTGTGATGACAACGTTTGATATTTAAGTAACCCATAAAGACAAAGAAAGAATTAATAAAACTTACAGAATTAAATGAAATTTGGGATGCGTCAAAATATCAAGCTACGCAAAAACAACTTACAACCAAAAAGACATTTATTTATCCCTGTGTTTTATAAATGACAAACTGCATAAAAAGTACACAGCAACATCCAATGGATTTAGTGTAAAGAAGTCATAAACAGCCAGAGAAAAACATGATCTTGTGCAATGCCAAATACAGGTGTCGACAGATTGAAGAACCATGAATATGCATATGTATGAACAGCCATTCAAAAAACGCATGAATGGTCATCGAAGTGACTACAACTGCAAGCCTGACCTCCCCGTAAGTCGTCATTTGAGATCACCTGGGCACGCCCAAGCTGATCTTAAAAACCTTACAATCACAATCATAGACCACAACAAGGGTTGGTCAAGGGCCGAAAGATCTGCTCGGGAAAGGTTTTGGATATGAAAGCTAAGGACAGTTTCCCCAGAGGGCATAAATGAAAAAACATAGAATGAGTCACTCATTTTTCCTACCATAACTCATTTTCTTGACATCATTTGTTTCCAGTTACTCCGGCTTCATTACTTGACTCTTACAGTTTTAAGGATTCTTTTTGGAATTTTTTGAACTTTACTAGTTTAAATACCAGGGCCCTTTTCATTTGGTAGGGATGCACAAGTACGCATCCACGTCCAATTTTTTAACCTTAGCTTAAATTTACTATTATTTTTTTCTTTTCATTATAAAACTGCTATTTATTTGGGACGATAAATACGCAGCCTCTGTTTGACATATTTTACCAGCTTTAATCGATCAGTGCTGTTTTTTTGGGAATGTATTTACACGCAGTTGTTGTAACATCTTAACTGACGTCATTTTGGAATTTTAGAGTTGTACCAGTTCATATCTCTAATTACTATTTTCATTTAGGTCATGTCTTTGAGTCGTTTTTTGGAAATTTAAAAAAATTATTAGCGTCTCTACATATGATGTTCCGGTGAAACTATTTCACTTTTTTGATTGGATAGAATTCAAGATTGCTATAGTTTAATTAATAATCAGAATAGATTGATCTGATTCATTTTACATCGTGCTCATACTGATGAAGGATATCTGTTATCCGAAATATTTATAGTTACATTTGTTCATTTATTGTCATTTTTTGGTGATGTTGTACCCTTTTAGACTGGTTATATATTATATTTTGTAGTGTACTGTATCATATTTATATGATTCATCGCCCCGTAAGATTTATCGTTGGCTATTATTCAGTCATTATATATATATATATATATATGTAAATGACAATGATATTTAGTTTGATTATAATTTACCGATAACTGTATGTATAAATTTGCAATATCCCTGTGTAATGTCAAATTGTATGTTTCTCTCTTTAAATAAGTTTGTCGTTGGATTGTTGGCTCATTGAAGTTTGCCCCACATTCAGTATTTAAACTTATTATCGCAATGTTTATTGTGTTCTTGCAATTATATTAACGATTTAACAATGGTAGTGTTTTAGGCGGTGTCGGTAGAAAATAAGAGTCGATGGACTTAAAATACTTCAACTATGATATCGTAAATAAATCAGCAAGAAAACGGGAAAATTAGTGTATAGATAATTGTATATCTACTCTCTGATTATATAAATGAGAAAAAAGGGGGGAAAGAGGGTCCAGTCCTAAAACGCCTGCGGCATGGCCAAGATAATAATGTCGCATTTACTGTCCGTTTTTGAGAAAACAAATTTTGTGTAGTGCATAAATTGGCAGGATTCTATAGAGAATTGCCAGTTTTTAATCCCCTCTTAACAACACATTAGGCACAAACTCTAAGAATTACAACTCGACAGAAAAGTAAGCCAAGAAGTTTTATCTTCTTAAAACCTATTGACATCTGTATGGAATTATTTGGCCTTTGTACATAGTACACCGTATTACAAGCCCTATTGAAAGCTCATATTGATTAAATTGCTTTGATGAAAAGTAGGGAAGCCAACTCAAAATTTAAGATCCTTTAATGTAAGCAAAATAGAGATTGAAGATCCTTTGGTGTGAGTTAACTTTGAATCGAAAACTTATAAAACAAATTCCTCAAAATACAAAAAAGTAACTTAAGGTGTTATACCACCAAATCATAGTACGTCACATCCGGTTGCATACGAAAAAGGGTCGAAAAAAATATTCCCTTGAATTTTACAGTTGTAGGAAATGAATCCTACATTTCATGGCAGTAAACTATTTCTGAGTCATAGACATATGTCTTGGGTGTTTCGAAACACCATTTTTTTTTTATTTGGTGTTTCTAAAGAATATTTTGGAAACTTGAGGTTACATGGTTACTAAAGCTTGTACACAGGAAAAAGGGGTGAACATTTGATTGGTTAACATCCAGTGATGGTTATTTTCATATATGCAATGAAATGTTATGTAAAATTTTGTCTATAGTACTGGACAGGATAAAACTTCACTCATGCCAAGTATTTCTTTATTTGAAACAAAGATAAATTCTGCACAATATTTTGTAAAGTGCAAATTTAACAAAGACTAATAGAGAAAAAGCAATGGTGGTATTACAAAGGTGTAATACCACCAAATCATAGTACGTCACATACGGTTGCAAACGAAAAAGGGTCGAAGAAAAATATTCCCTTGACTTTGACATTTGTAGGAAGTAAATCCTACATTTCATTGCAGTAAACTATTTCTGAGTCATAAACATATGTCTTGGGTGTTTCGAAGCACCATTAATTTTTAATTTGGTGTTCTATAGAATATTTTGGAAATTTGAGGTTACATGGTTACTAAAGCTTGTACATAGGAAAAAAGGGGTGATGGTTATTTTCTTATATATATATATATATATATGCAATGAAATGTGATGTGAAATTTTGTCTATAGTACTGGACAGGATAAAACTTTACTCATGCCAAGTATTTCCGCATTTGAAACAAAGATAAATTCTGCACATTTTTTTGAAAAGTGCAAATTTAACAAAAGACTAATACGTGAAAATCAATGCTGGTATTACACCTAAAAGGTGTAATACCACAAAATCATAGTACGTCACATCCAGTTGCATACGAAAAAGGGTCGAAAAAAATATTCCCTTGAATTTTACAGTTGTAGGAAATGAATCCTACATTTCATGGCAGTAAACTATTTCTGAGTCATAAACATATGTCTTGGGTGTTTTGAAGCACCATTATTTTTTTATTTGGTGTTTCTATAGAATATTTTGGAAATTTGAGGTTACATGATTACTAAAGCTTGTACACAGGTAAAAGGGGTGAAAATTTGTTAACTTCCGGTGATGGTTATTTTCTTATATGCAATGAAATGTTCTGTGAAATTTTGTCTATAGTACTGGACAGGATAAAACTTTACTCATGCAAAGTATGTCTTTATTTGAAACAAAGATAAATTCTGCACAATTTTTTTTTTTTTTGAAAAGTGCAAATTTAACAAAGACTAATAGGGAAAAAGCAATGGTGGTATTACACCTAAAAGGTGTAATACCACCAAATCATAGTACGTCACATACGGTTGCAAACGAAAAAGGGTCGAAGAAAAATATTCCCTTGACTTTGACATTTGTAGGAAGTAAATCCTACATTTCATTGCAGTAAACTATTTCTGAGTCATAAACATATGTCTTGGGTGTTTCGAAGCACCATTAATTTTTAATTTGGTGTTCTATAGAATATTTTGGAGATTTGAGGTTACATGGTTACTAAAGCTTGTACATAGGAAAAAAGGGGTGATGGTTATTTTCTTATATATATATATATATATGAAATGAAATGTGATGTGAAATTTTGTCTATAGTACTGGACAGGATAAAACTTTACTCATGCCAAGTATTTCCGCATTTGAAACAAAGATAAATTCTGCACATTTTTTTGAAAAGTGCAAATTTAACAAAAGACTAATAAGTGAAAATCAATGGTGGTATTACACCTAAAAGGTGTAATACCACAAAATCATAGTACGTCACATCCAGTTGCATACGAAAAAGGGTCGAAAAAAATATTCCCTTGCATTTTACAGTTGTAGGAGATGAATCCTACATTTCATGGCAGTAAACTATTTCTGAGTCATAAACATATGTCTTGGGTGTTTTGAAGCACCATTATTTTTTTATTTGGTGTTTCTATAGAATATTTTGGAAATTTGAGGTTACATGATTACTAAAGCTTGTACACAGGTAAAAGGGGTGAAAATTTGTTAACTTCCAGTGATGGTTATTTTCTTATATGCAATGAAATGTTATGTGAAATTTTGTCTATAGTACTGGACAGGATAAAACTTTACTCATGCAAAGTATGTCTTTATTTGAAACAAAGATAAATTCTGCACAATTTTTTTTTTTTTTTTGAAAAGTGCAAATTTAATAAAGACTAATAGGGGAAAATCAATGGTGGTATTACACCTAAAATGCTGCCACTTTATCCATTCTCGCTTATTTTTCCCTCTTCCCTTGTTTACTCACAGTGCATAAAACCTTGTCAAAAGACGTGTTTTGCAGAGGTGCTGGTCTGGGATATTTAAAACTTGGACCATACGTCTTAATAAATGGTCAACGATACAAGTTTACAACCAACACGAACACGACGTAAAATGTGTAGGCATTGTGAGTTAATTCTCCCGACAAAAGCAGTTCCTGTTCCAGGAAATGGTCAAACACTCTTTCGGTTTAAAGAAAATCAGCAAACTCGCTTATAAGACATCAGACAGAAACTTATTTTCTATAACAACTGTGGTTTGTCTTTTTTTTTTTGACAAAATAAAACGAAATATTGTTCTCTCAGTTTTCCTATCTAAGTGCAGTTTTAAGATAATGATGCTTATTATTTATTCTTTTGGTTTACCTTATCTATTAATAGCATTATTTTAAAGTAAATCATTTTTTCTTTCCTTTGTTTATTTCTATTGCTTGTTCCTTGTAGCTTTTGTTGCATTTAAAAGGGGATTGAGATCACAAGAAACTTGTTTAACCCAACTACATATTAATTTGCGTGTCTGATATCAGGAATGTCGTTTATTTTTATACCAAAATGTGTTTGTACTTTTGGAAATTGATTGATAGAGTTAATTGTAGATCTTTGGTAGGTTCTGGTCATAACGTTCATAGATTTGGAACGATTTAGAACATGACGTATTGTTAGACGCTTGTCTATTGTTGAAGACTATTTGTTGATCCCTAGATGTGTTTTTAATTGTTTGCGTTTGAATGCTGTCTCATTGACGTATATTAAACATTTCCCTTAATTCATCCGCAAATAAACTTATGATGGACTACTTTCAAAGACCATTTACACCTAATTGATTATTCGACAGCATTTTTAACTTATGATCGGATTAATTTACCAACTAGTATACAATAGATCTTACTACCATTTTAAAACTGATCCCTTGAAGTGTGAGGTAGTATATATCGATATCAGATGGAATACATTCACAACAGTGCAGGCAAATCCTAATATGTATATATTGCCAGTGTTATGCAGTTGCAAAAACATAACCAGCATCAAGCTTAAAGTCTAGGCAAATAACAAAAATGTCATAGATGAACGATAATTGAGATGAAGGATTTTAAAAAAATAGACTGCTACGCTAAAGTATTGTTAAGAAACATATATTTCAACTCCCTCATACAAAAAAATAGAAGTTTATGAGTGATAGTTTTGGTCGTTAAGCTCTTAAACTGGAAAAGTTTTTGAGTAAGAAATATCCTTTATAATGAGTCAAATTACAACAAATAGAACATAGACTGCAGAATGTTTCAACAGAGACTAGATAATAGGGTTTGACCCAAAAAGGGAAGTGACAACAGTTTAACTTATTGCTTTTGTAAAAATTATAGTTATGTGTCGTAACTTCGAAAGGCATATGTTTAAATACACAGTACATATTATTGTTGCTGTAGTAACCTTATTTTAAGAACATTATACTCTAATTTTTGGTGTACAAGTACCGCGTGCCACCTATCTAAAGTAGGTTTCCTTTCTCAGCTGAATGCATGTGGAAGTTAATTTATCTTCACATTAACAAATTGTCATCGTTAATTTCGGTCTATGGCTCCCGATAAATTCTTTTATTAATTTAGATTTCATACGAGGAAAACACATAATCTCAATGCAAAGAATATTATATTTGGTAACTATGTACAAATGATATCACTGCGTTTTATATCGGTCCATACTTCAGTAGGCTGGAAAAAAATAGAAATGTTTATTATTATTATCATCATCATTGCTATTAATATTTTTATTATTATTATTATTTAAAGTTTAAACAATGTAATGTCCCAAACTACCTTGTGAAAACAGGTAACACCTAAAGAATTGCTGAATACACAAATGGTGCAATATAATTAATGTTTACGCTTCAAGTTCGTGACTTTATATAACAGTGTACTTTAACTAGAATGCCTTTACTTCACAATCTTTAGCTGTATTTGGCAAAACTTTTAGGAATATTTTGTCCTCGCTGATCTTCAGCTTCGTTCCTTTTTGGCCTTTTAAACTGTTTTCATTCGAGCGTCACTAATGAGTCTAATGTAGACGAAAGGCACGTCTGGCCTAGAAAATTTCAATCCTGGTATCTATGATGTGTTTATTTATCATATTTTCATGTATGGTAGATACTTCAACTCCTCGCATTTCGATTTAGATTTTACAATGTTTTCATTTAATCACATTTGAGTAAATTTATAATATACAGATATAGCCTTTTGATGAAATCACTACAAGTCTTCATTTTCATTGCCCAATGAATGTATATTGACTGAATCATAGTACGGATCGGTGAAAACGTATGACCGATATGAAAACACAACAATAATTTTTCATAGCATCATATTGTTCTTAAGATTTGACTTAATTAGGAATAATCATCATTCATTATATACTTCTGATTGTTAACCAACTTTTTATTTACTGAATTTTCTACAGGGGTTACATGAATTTTAAGAGTCCTAAACAGAGCTAGACATATTATTTCCATAACTACCTCAACCGCTTGATAAAAGATTTATTCTCAAGACTAGATTTTTTCCTGATCATGAGTTGAATTACATTGAGTTACAAAAGGGCTGGTAAAGTTAAATAATTAATATTTAATTTCAGTATAATGTTGCTGCCAACGTCAACAAATACAGTCGCATCTATTATCTTACAAAAGACTAAGTTGTTTCTTCATTTTGTTCTTGTAGTGTAAAAGAGCCAAATTTACGTGTTGAAACTTCCAACAAAAGTGTGGGAAAGATATATCCTTGTGTACTGAACTACAGGTTCCTTCCTTCGGGCAGGCACATAAGGAACGTGGTGGGGGTTAAACATGTTTTAAGTCACCGACCCACCCCTTACCTCAGACAGTGGTGAAACGGCACAACATAAGAACAAATTATGCAAAACAATAAACGAAAAAATCAAATATGAGAAACAACAAAATACGACAACCACTAAATTACAGGCTCTTGACTGTTCATAGGTAAAACAGCTCATCAATCAATACAGTCACACTAAAATGGAACTATAAATAGATTGTAATGCTTATTTTCTAGAAACCCATATTGTTAAGGTTTCTGATGTTATTCGGAAGATTGTGAGATGCCCCAGTTGAAGTTGTATGTGGGACTTTTCCACACATCAAGTGTAGTGTGTTTACTATCTTTAACAGACAAACAAAACTATCTTTGTTTTGCCATACCGGCCTACTCTAACAAATCAAAACTTTATCTTACCTTTTCCTCCGCCACCTCCGTAGCTACCGTATCCGCCAGCGCCAAATCCGTTTCCTCCAAAGTTTCGAAAGCCGATTACACCACCATTACCGCCTACACCATTTCCGTTTCCTCCACCATATCCTTTTCCTCCACCATATCTACCATACCCTCCATTACCATATCCACTTCCTTCAAAGTTGCCGAAGCCGATTCCACCATCATTTCCGCTTCGTCTGTCGTAACCTTTCCCCCCAAAATTGCCGACACCGATTCCGTCACCATTATCGCCTGCACCATATCCATATCCATTTCCTCCTCCATTGCTGCCACCATAGCTACTATAACCTCCATTACCGTACCCACTTCCTCCAAAGGTGCCAAAGCTGATTCCACCACCATTACCGCCTACCCCATTTCCGCTTTCTCCACCGTAGTTACCATAGCCTCCATCTCCATATCCACTCCCTCTTGAGTAACCAAACCTGATTCCATCACCATTACCACCTGCAACATATCCATATCCTCTTCCTCCTCCATTTCCACCACCATAGCTACCATACCCTCCATTACCGTACCTCCTTCCACCAAAGTTACCAAAGCGGATTCCACCGCCATTACCGCCTACCCCATATCCGATCCCTCCGCCATATCCTTTTTCGCCACCGTAGCTACCATAACCTCCATTACCGTTTCCACTTCCTCCAAAATTTCCAAAGCCGATTTTACCTCCATAACTGCCTACACTATATCCACTTCCTCCTCCATTTCCTTTGCCGTAGCTACCATAACCTCCATTACCGTTTCCATTTCCTCCAAAGGTGCCAAAGCTGATTACACCACCACCACCGCCTACACCATATCCTCTTCCACCACCATATCCTTTTCCACCACCGTAACTACCATAACCTCCATTATCATATCCACTTCCTCCATAGTTGCCATTTCTATTTCCGCCACCATAGCTCCCATATCCTCCACGAACGTAGCTACCATACCCTCCACCACCATTTCCACCTCCTCCAAAAATACCTCCTCTACCACCACCCTTTCCACGTCCATAGACAACACCCAAAATGGCAATTAGAAGGCAAATGGATAACTTCATCTGCAAAATTAATTTTTATAGTAACTCTGGTCATATAAAAGATTTAAAAGTAACAAAATTTGCTGTCGTTTTAATATGGGTTTTTGGGGGGATTTTACGACCACGCTTTTTGAAGCGCGTGATATATAGTGATAGTTGTAATCGTCCGTTTGTTCATTTGTCTTTCTTTGTATCCGTTAATTCCCCATATATGGTAACAAGACAGAATTGTGTAGATACTGTCACATAAGCTTCCTTACATTATGCATGTTGTACATCTTATTTAGTTTCTTCATCCAAATGATCGTATTTCTATTATCTTCTCTGGAAATGGATTAATCCGCATACTACAGTACACTCTTGGTTCCGCTTCTTAACCCTTAATTCAGAACTAAATAACTTTTAGAATCTTCATAATACAAAGCTATTTTGCACATCCTATTTTGCTTTTAACCTAATTATTTTAGGAAAATCGCTTAGCACATTTTTTAACTTTGCAACGGGCGCGGGTATAGTTCTGTGAGCATTGCTCGAATCCCCTCTATTTTTGGGATAATGATACGAGTATAAGCTGTCTGAAAAAAATTTCTGGTATCTCAATTTTCTAGATAGCGATTGTCATTATTTGAAATCTATAAAATGATTCATCAAAACATTACAGCCATTTAAAACTCCCACGTTTGATATGAGATCGCAAGCCATTCATTTTTATGATGTCAGTCGCATTTGATTCACTAGTACATTTTAAATATACAAGAATGAAGTTTCCCTAACTCAACTAGATATTTTTGTCTGACATAGCATTGATAATTAGTTAGAGAAAACATTGTTAAATGTTCAAAAAGGGACAATGGAAGCGATGAAACACAGACAACACCTTAGCAAAAAAACAACGAAGAAAAACAAAGCGTTCAAACGAGTTCATCTCGCTTTTGACATTACCAATTAGGTGAAAAGATAAGTTACATGGAATAAATAGATTCTCACTCAGATTGAACGTTACGTTTGAAGCCTTTTTGGCGGTATTATTGCATAATGGCATGGAACTGAATTCTAAATGTATGATTGAAATTCAAACGAAAAAAAAATTGTCTGTAATTTCCAGTTCATAGCCAAAGCTAAGATTGAAACTCCATTAGGATAAAACTGACTTCATAATTAGGATCTGTTTAGTCTATGTTCAGACTGTTCTTTATTTGTTATTTACATTTATACAAAAACATTATACTGAATTATCTGAAAAGCTACTGAGCAGTACTGCAATGACTGCAAACAAGTTGTTTCAAAAGTTCTGAATTTACCCCAGCGGATTTGTCTAAACAATTACTAGAAGACTGAAAATGGCTGCATCATTTATCGTTCAGACTTTTCAGATGATGTTAAGATCAACATTACAGTTTAAAAACAAATTCATATACTAGCGTATATCATATTCGAAAACCTTTAAAAGCTATCTACATAATTAAATATGATAAAACTGAGATTGGAAACTGAACATGTGTCAAAGAGACAACAACCCGACTAAAGAGCAGAAAATAGCCCAAGGCCACCAATGGGTCTTCAAAACATCGAGAAAAGAGGTTCCTGACTTTGGAAATGCGCAAAAATGCAACTGGGTTATATATGTTTTGTGAGATGTCAACCATCCCCTATACCTCTAGCCAATGTAGAATAAACATACATACAGCAATACGCACAGTGAAACTCAGTTTAAAAGAAATCCGAGTCCGGTTTTAGAATAGGTAACAAGAAAACTAAGCAAAATGACAATGATCCACATAAATTAACAAAGGACTACTAGCACAGTTACCGACATGCCAGCTCCAGACCTTAATAAAACTGATTGAAAAATTTTATTTTCATCGACTGAAAATCAAGCACAATCCCTCACGTTAGGGGTTTAGTATCGTACCATCATAAAATATACGAGAAGAACATAACCCTTTCAGGCCAACAACTGGTTTTAGAATAAATATGTGTATTACCGATGCAAAGACCCTATGAATGAGTCATTATAAATTCCAAGAACTGCCATCTTTAATGACCTGACGAAAGTATTGTAAATATATCCCTTCTAAATAAGTCTGTTTAAAGGTTTTGTAGCTTTTGACGTGCATGACGACATTTTTGTGCTTTGTATAGAATATTACCACAAAAGACAGGATGTGAAATACCTGAATGTATAGGATATGTGCACGTTGATTTATATTTACAAATGATATCCTTGTACCGATGATAAAATTTAATAAATGTTTTGACAAGTTTGTGATATCGAAAACCTTGGTGTAATAATTTTTTCAGGAATACTACCGTATATCATATTTGAAAACCTTAAAAGAGCTATCTACATAATTAAAAATGATGTTGGTTTTTTTATATATTATTTTTAATTCACGAGGCACTGATCATTCATCGTTTGTGAATAAAATTAATTTCAGGAAATTTTGTTTTCGCTGTTTATACAGGGAAAAATTATTATTAGTCCTGAAATTGGTTCAGGTATTTTTTTAATGAAGTCAAAATGTTTGTCAGAAGGACACCCCGTCTCCTACATACATCATACATAAGATGAATAATCGATGTCTAAGAGACGTGTTGTGTATTATAAACATTCTTAATACTTTAGTTCAGATTATTTCCAGATAAGAAAGAAACAATAAAACAATAAAAATGTCGTAAGTCCGAAGCATTAACCTTCATCAGGAACTCTCAAACCTAAACTTTTGAAACCCAGAGATGATTAGATACGTGGGTAAAGTAGGATTTATGTGAACCAAAAGGACCTAAAAAGAATAGCCAAATTCACCTTATGTCAAATTTGCCAGTGGTAATTAGAATCTTAGTTTTTCCTTTTTATTTTTTATTTATTAAAAGGGGATTTTTATTTTGAATATTTAAATTCATGTCATTTCCGAAGACTAATGAACGGATGATTACCTCAGGGACTTACAGTCAACTAGCAATGGTATCGACCCAGTGCTAATAAATGAAAATAATACTTTACAAATTTTGTGCGTCCGAGGCCCTTTTCTGGCTTTACCTTTAACAGAACGCTGTAGCCTATACATTTGAAATGATGAGTTTATTTGAAAGCAAGATATTCATAAATACGCAGAACGTTAAATAATGTTTACGTAATACATTAAAACATAATAGGGCAAACTAAATAGAGTTTGATATATTTAACATCACGTACATTATGAACTGTGCATGAAAAAAAGGGTTTCATATCTTAATAACATAAAAGAATTAAACCAAAATATACAAAAATGTCTGGAGATCCGAAGGTACCTAATGCAAATAGTGCGACGTTACCAAAATGCCTTGTTTTCAATATAAATAGTTAGTCCCTTTCTTCCACTATATAGTCATATCCTACAAATCGAAGTATTCCTCATCTTTCACTTCTCTAAATATGAACGACATATTTGTCGTAACCAATTAATTCATTTTAGAATGTAAATACAGAATCTATCTATCAACTTAACTTTTATCACGCAATCATGTGTATTCCTGAAGGTTTGAAATTAAATGGAAAACAAATCATATATTGAAAAGTTCAAATGCCTTACATTTTTTTTAAGTTCATAACTAATATTTTTTCTTGTACAAATGCTAAAGATTTAAGCCTATGATAATGTGTTTGCTATCCCTTTATTATATCTGTGTTGACCTTCATCTTTCGAACTGGTTGCATTCTTTAGTTATGCATATGATATGATGGAATTAAACATGGTTTGAGCGCCTAAACCACCCCTTTTGATTGTGACAATGTTGTTATAAAGAATAAACTCTGAAAATCAGTTTGAATGAGCTCGAGTCATCAGAACATACAAAAAAATAAAAAGGACCAAAGATACAAGAGATCGATATAAAATACTCCGTCACTGGAATTTTTTCAAAAAGATATAAGACGATGTGGTATGAGTGCCAATGAGACAACTCTCCATCCAAGTCACAATTTTTAAAAGTAAACCATTATAGGTCAAAGTACGGCATTCAACACGGAGCCTTGGCTCACATCGAGCAGCAAGTTATAAAGGGCCCCAAAAATGACTAGTGTAAAACCATTCAAACAGGAAAACCAACTGTCTAATCTATATAAAAAACGAGAAACACTTATGAACCACATCAACAAACGACAACAACTGAACATCAGGTTCCTGACTTAGGACAGGTGTAAACAAATGCAGCGGGTTCAAACGTTCAAATAGGCGCCAACCTTCACCCTACCTAAAATCATGGTGTAACATCACAACATAGAAAGACACACTATAAAATATCAATTGAAATGGCTTAACTCAATCAAAAGACATATTAACAAAAACAAGTGTAAATACAAAATTAATAAAACAAGGGGGTGAGATGTAAAGCAAAATCAGAAAGACAACAATAACATTGGGCAAAATGTCGCCAAATAAAATAACGTACACAGGTAAATAAAAATAATTTTGTTGTAAGGTATGCATGGTATACATGGAGTACGGAAATAATTTTGTTGTTCCTAGTACAAGAACAAAAGTGAAAATTTATCGTCATACTAAACACTTACCAAAGGTGGTATATATTGAAAATAGTGAGACGAGATATAACACTAAATAAGTGAACATTAAATAGCATAAATACATTACAAATTGTATCAACAGTTCAAATTAACACGAAAGTATTTGAGAGTACTCGCAGTTACTGAAAAAAACAATTAATAATAAAACAAATCATGCATCAGAGACTTAAATCAACTTAAACACATCCCAGGGATTTAGTGTTTTAACCTCATGGACTTTCAAAGAAGACATGACTTGTGCAATGCCAAAATAAAATTATCGACAGGCAGTAGGATAGTTAATCTGGTAATAAATATGTATAATGTAATATATAAATAGAGTAATCTCTATATAGAAAATGAACGTAGATGTGTATTTATACATCCAAAAAAGCCTAGTTTTAAATTAGAAAAACAACTATGTTTCACCAGATGTGCATGTCAGCCAATCACACACCCATTTAATTGAGAGTAGAGTCGGCATAAGCAGTTCGAGAAAATCATGAGCTTTTGCAATGCCATAATATAAATATCTACAGGATATAGAGCCATTATGTTCTTGTCTGGATATCAAACGAAAGGCAATGGATATCATAAATTCAAACTCATAAGTCGAAGAAAACCTGACAACGGCATGGCAAAAAACGGAAAATGACATAATACAAACAACAGTTTACAAAACCAAACATATAAAAGAAAAGATTTATCAACACAACACAAGGGATGATCTCAGGTGAAACATTTCAGTTATCTATTTAACTATTAGAATATAAAAGACAATATTCAAGCATATTACTGCAATGATAAATTGATAAACTTTAAGAAGAACTCAATTCAAAGGACCAATAAGTTGTATATGGATCGTATCTTAATTTATGATCACCGGATGATCCTTTTACTCCACGATTAAAAACTTGAACAATGACTTACCTTGTTTTTTGGAGGAAGGGTCTTTCTGGTAAAAATTTCAAAACTTCTGACCATTTTATACGTAATTATAAACATAAATCAAACCATTAAAAAGTGATATATAGCAGAGATCAAATATAAAAATGACGGATTATGATTTTGTTTATTTTGAAATGTACGTTTAAATCGTATATTTTTAAAAGTCCATATGATCGACAATAAAAGTTAGTATGCATAATTATTATACATATGTGTTATTGACCTTAATAAAAACGCGAAGATGATTGCGAATACGACAACTGCCTACCAGACCACCAGAGGACAAGAATGTGAACAATTACAGGTCACAGTATGGTCTCCAACAATGAAAATAATTCAAATAAAGCTATAACTGACAACGGAATGACAAAATAAGAAACAATTCTAAAAAGAAAACAAACTCCCTGGTCTAACCTAATAATATAACAAAAACATCATGACAGACAGCAATCCAAATAAACCAATGCTTCCTGGCTTTTAAAGCTTTCACATCAGTATGCAATGGAGTTAAACATGTTTGTGAGTGCACTTTGTATTATGATAATTAGTCGTGGTTTGGTCATGTAGGCTATAAGAAAGTTACATTTATTTTAGTTTTCTTTCTATGGACTCCTTTTTTATGATTTTTACCTCAAAAAATTCTCTCAGAACAAAAATATTAAGATATAAACAAAGCAAGAACCTCTCTTGACTTGGAAATAGCACATAAAAATGAGACTGCGTTAAATCATTTTTGAGCACTCAATGCTTCTCTGTCTCTATCGATCAACGGAATAAAATAGGGTATATACTAGAACATCAATTAACATCGGTTAATCAAACGGACAGGATTAAATGAAATCAAAACCTATAAGTGGGATCCAACATTCAACACCATGGTCAAAATACAATACGACGTAGAGACAAACAACAGTACACAAAATACTACACTGAAAACTAAAATTGAGAAACAAACATACCATCAACAACTTTGGGTATAAACTAAAAACTATGGCGATAAATCGAATTTCGTTAAGCGTGGAAAAAGGACGGGAATAGGGTAAGGACAAATGACATATATATATATATATATATATATATATGTTCCCGTGACATCTGTGACGCACGTTCAGATATTCTAAAACTGTCAACCAATTCATAAGGGTGTCCGAAAACTTTCTAAGGCAAAGCGTTACCTTAACCATTTTGAACCCTTAATGCAATAGCTTCTTAGGAAGCAGTTATTCTCTAGCAAGGAAATCAGGGAAAAACCCTGAAATATCGTGTCAAAACGAAGATATATGACCCGTATGCAAGACCTGCTGTAATGTTATTACATAGAAATGAAAGGTTTCATCTGGAAAATTGAAATATTTTGTCGTAAAGTTAAATTTACAACTGACTATCATAGTCAACTTTTCTGTTAAAATTATAGTGTTTTTTTTTAACAAATTATGATTTATGTTAAATTCATTCCCAAATTTTATAAACTCGTGAAATTGAAACACAGTACATACTCCTGCTTTTATTGAAGTCTATATGTGTGCAATCTATCTGTCTTTTTGCAATTTTTGTTTTGGATTGACATCTAATTGACGTTTACCCCACATATCTTTTAATTTATTTCAAATAGAAATCATTTAAAGTTGCATTCTCTTGGTAATAGACTTGTTTAAACAATCAACCATTAATGCTTGACAAGCATAGTTCAACATATCAAAGTTGTGCTCTTAAGCAATTAAACATTTTACAATTGTTAATAAAATGCAAACCAGAGGATAATACAATGCGCGTAAAGGTATATTTATACTATATATCATGTCTCACCATGATTAAATAAAAAAAAAACCAACTGCAAGGACAAAACTACAAAACAAAAGATTATTAATGATCCGAACATGAATAGTGTGAGTAGATTTATTACTCACTAAGGTGATAATATTTTAGAAAAAAAATCATAGATAATTAACACCCGGGGAATTTATACTTATATGAACTAGTTCTTCTCTAAGGTCATATTATCAAGATATTGTTCAAAGTATTATTTAAAACAATTTATCAAGAAATATATATATATCAAATTATGTCAGAATTTATTTGTAATTTATGTTATGAATGAATAAATGACTGTTAAAACATGATATATACTTATATGATTAAAGATAAATTACAAGACAGGGACACGATCATTAAAAGCAAAAGTACATTGTGTCAAATGACAAAAACATATACATTGTGGCCATAAAAAATTCAATCTCAAGATTAGAATAGAACGATAACATAGTAGATAACAGAGAAGCTGAAATGACAAAAACATAAATTACTGCAATCAGAATATAAAGACTCATCAAATATACCAGGCTCATAATTGTGTACGCTAGACGCGCGATTCATCTACCTAAGTCACTTGAATCAAACCAGTTGAACGATCAAATCAAACATGAAGTTTAGAGCATTGAAAATCAAAAAAAGGTTGTGACAAATTAGGCTTAGGCATTCTAAATAAAAACTTTAGTGTTTAAAAAAACATACAATACTGAGTCCAAAATAACAAAAATAACGACATGTTCCAATTATGAAAACGGACAAAAAGTAAAATATCAAAATTACCGAACTCCAAAGAAAATTCAAAACGGAAAGGCTCTTATCAAATGGCAAAGTCAAAAGCTCAAACACATCAAACGAACGGAAAACAACTATCATATACCTGATTTGGTACAGGCGTTTCCTTATATCGAAAATGGTGGATTAAACCTCGTTTATAGCTAGCTAAATCTCTCACTTGTGTGACAGTCGTATAGAATTCCATTATATTGACAACAATGTGTTGGCATAACAAACAGACATAATAGGTAAAAATGACAAAAATTGGGGTACAGCAGTGTTATAATCTAAATCACTTTAAAAACAAAAAACTATATCAACAAAGAAAAACAAAATGAAAAAGTAAAATGTAATATAGACACTCTATAGAAAAACTGCAGCCAAAATGACAAAACCCAGAAACAAGGGCAACAATAACGGTCAACAATACATAGTCACAATGAGACAAACATGAATTGTTTTCAATTTGTTAGATGTGTTTGAGCTTTTGATTTTGCTATTTTATAAAGGACTTTCCGTTTTGAATTTCTCTTGGAGTTCGGTATTTTTGTTATTTTAGTTTGTACAGGCAATTATACTTAATGTTGTTGATATAAGGAGTGAGAATAACGTTTGTCAGTAGGTCAATAGCTTAAATATGGACTAAACTCTTGCTTGCTGTGACATAAAGAGGTCATTTTAAATTTTGGAATAACTATAAGATATTTAAGTTAAAACCACTGAGACAAACGTTTATCAACTGACAACAACTATTATAATGTACCATTTGAAGTATATCAGTACCAATGACATCTGGATATTTGAGCTTAGGAGATTGAAAGTGTAAATGGCATTCCTATAAAGTTAAATGTTAATCATGTGTAAGTCTTGTACACTGGATATGTTATCTGTAACACAGATGAACACGGATATATTTTATTTGTCGTACTATCAATACCGTTTTCCTTTCCTCTAATTATATATCCGTCCTCGCGACTTGTCAAACAATTTCACTTGCCATATGAACTACAAGATGCGAGTGTCTCTTATGGAGCAACAACTGCTTATCCTTCCAGAGCACCTGAATTCATCCCTAGTTTTTTTATTAGAGTTGTTTAGTAAAATCTTCATTGTCTGTGAAGTGTCTTGCGGGCCGTTGTTTGTCGGCCGCTGATTTTCTATTACAATGATTTTGTCAGTTTTTACTTTGTGGTTTTTGACAGCCACTTTGGTATTTTCTCCCCCTTCCCGCGTGTTTGTAAAATATCATTAGCATAAACTAGTTTGAGAAAGCATATAGAAAATATTGAAAACAGTTGTGCTTTGTTATTTTTCGTCAATAAATAAACGATTGTTTCTTTTTTATTGTTTTATTTTTCCTTTGATTTCTTTATTCGATGTAAAATTTCGCAAGCTTCTAACTGGACTACGTACGGTTTAAAACTATGTACATTGCATTTGACATGTTTCATTTTCGATTTGTTCTGATTTCTTTATTTTTGGATTTTTCACGAATACAAATATTAATTGGTTTCAAGGTCGAATACTTAAAGAAATTGATTTACATTTATCGTACAATAGTATAGCATTACACTAAAACTAACCAGAACAATTCTTATTTGCCGTATTTCATCTATTGGACATTTTCAATACTTTTCTATAAATATACCCATACTAGATACATGTACCAGAATTAAAACCATTTTGAACGCATAATGTTTTGTTTATTCTCACTGCGCTTGGCATTTGCATCCATAAAGTGTTTCAAGAAGTTTATATTAATAGTAATTAATCAGAATCCGTGCACGAAAAAGACAAATTGCTTAAATTACAATTTATCGTTTTATCAAATAGAATTGATGTTTTTTAGCTGAATATGTAGGTTATTGTTAAAAATGAATTATTGTTATGATTACTGTTGTATGTCACTTTTTTGACATGCGGTTACACAAAAATTGTCAAATTGATCGCTGATATGACGTTATAATTGACTTTTATAGACATAAAATAGATTATCTAATACAATTTAACATCTTATCTTTATCTATTATTATGTTAATATCATGAATTTACCTAGATACCTAGAGCCATTTACAAAAACAGAAATATTTATCAATTGAATCTAACCTGACAAACCATTGACTGGTTTACAAACCCCCAGTTTTTGGTGGGGTTCGTGTTGCTTAGTCTTTGGTTTTCTATGTTGTGTCATCTGTACTATTATTTGTCTGTTTGTCTTTTTATTTTTGGCCATGGCGTTGTCGGTTTGTTTTCGATCTATGAGTTTGACTGTCCCTCTGGTATCTTTCGTCCCTCTTTTATAGTTATGGGTTTCAAAACGAGTGATAGTTTGTGAACTCTTGATATCAAAATTAGTTATCTAATTGCCAAATGATAATTAAAGAATATTTTATTATATATATTTATATTATTATTATTGAAATTGAATAACGAGAGTTGATATCAAGCGATACAAACAAACCCGATGGGATCCTTTCCTGACACAGACACAATGACTTTTGTTGGGTAAAAATCTTTCTAAAGTCACAACACTCTCCCCTTTAATCTCGACCAGTGATTACAAGTTATAAGGAATATGTACCATTGCTGATCACGTGATCAGTGATTAGACTTAGATATAAGTTAAAACCTAACTTATATCATTATTTCGTACACTTTTAAAGGATATCCTCTACAAAAGAAGTTTATATTTGCATCAGAATTTTGATTTGTATATATAGTGATGTCTACATTTAGTTATTCTTTTTTTTTTAACATTTCAGATATGGCAAGATATTACAGTTCCGTTTTCCTGTGAACTTTACTCAACGTCAATTATAATATGCACGCAAAACAAAATATACCTTCATGATTTTCTATTTAAGATATTTCAGTTTTATTGTGGTTTACTTAAAGAGAACCATCAAAATTAAAGAAAGAGTCAATTTCATCTGTTTTTCTATAAAAAAAAAATCTTAGTTTCGTTTGCATTCATTCATTTAGCATACTACAAGTTAATCCAATTAAAAAAGTTTTGAGCTCTTCAACTTTATAATTTAATTGCCCTTCCAAGTGCCACTGATAAGTCTTATTGAATTATATGCTTTAAATCTTTGTTTGACTTTTCTAATTTTTAAATTAATATAACTGTGGAAAAGGATTTTGACAACTTCATACAAGAAGTTTATTGAGTATGATTCTGATTTTTAAGTAACTTAAAAGCGACAGGTATATCATAAGTAGTCTTTATTTCAGTTGATATTTTATAGTGTGTCTTTCTATGTTGTGATGTTACACTATTGTTTTAGAAAAAGGGTGAAGGTTTGGTACCATTAAAACGTTTAAACCCCCTGCATTTGTTTGCACCTGTCCTAAGTAAGGAATCTAATGTTCAGTAGTTGTCGTTTGTTGATGTGGTTCATAAGTGTTTCTCGTTTCTCGTTTTTTATATAGATTAGACCGTTGGTTTTCCCGTTTGAATGGTTTTACACTAGTAATTTTTGAGGCCCTTTATAGCTTACTGTTAGGTGTGAGCCAAGGCTCCGTGTTGAAGACCGTACTGTGACCTATAATGGTTTACTTTTATAAATTTTGACTTGGATGGAGAGTTGTCTCCTTGGCACTTATACAACATCTTCTTATATCTATTTATGATAATGTTGTTAACAAATGCACACAGTTTAAGGAAGGATCTCTTATTAACGTTCTATATTCTCCAAAAACGCTATTGAAAAAATCTTTAAATTATGTTAATAGTTAAACTTTGAAAAAAAATAAGATTTTATAGGGGTCGAATGGATCTCTTATTATCATTAAAGAAATATTCAAGTACCTCACACATCTGTTTTTGCATTTGTTGCCTAAATTCAGTGTAGCTTTTGAAATGAATCGACATGTGCACAATGCAGTAGCTGTATAGATGTTATTATATTAATTATATTTGATGTTACAGTGTGCAAAGTCATTAGTTTTATCATCATAAGTGACCTTGTATTTGTCGTATAACTTCAACTACTTTCAATTCATTGTGTTTCAGTTAACATTTTTGAGGAAAGTAAAATCTTAAACTTACATGTACAATAATGATATACTGGTTCCGATTGTTATTTGTCACACTTAAAAATCACCAATCCCATGTTAAGTTGGAAAATAAAAACAATCACTCAGCCTGATCAAACGTTTTTTTTCTTCACATTTTTGTAATTAACATTTAAATGGATCGATCAATTCTAAAATTTGATATATTGTACTTTTCCTTGGTTTTATGGTCGAAATTACGTCTGTAAATGATTCAACGATATTCAAGAAAATGCATTGTTTGCAAGGACTTAATAAATGAATTAATCATCAAAGTGTCTTTCTGGGTCTATCAATGTTTTTTTTATTGACTATCTTAAAGCATAAAAAACGTGTTAAAGAAGTTAATAGCATTATCAATCGGGTGGTTTAAAATCTGAAAATAGAAGGAAAGATGACATTCTGTTCTTTAAATGTACATCATTAGAAAGATATTTTCAAAATACAATCCCATCCTCTTTTCGACGATTGTAAGTTTGCAAAGTAGTTTTACGAAGTCAGAAAAGGAATTTCTAAATTTGTCGACAGAGAGATCTGCCAAATTGAATTCCAACGATCAACATGTTTGATTATTATTATGTGTTAAAAAAGGAATCAGTACCTTCCTCAATGCATTTTTTATAATTCGAATAGAACAATTAACGAAATTATCTTCAGTTTGAAATATAAAAACAATATTGCATGGGCAGCTATAAAACTCCCCGAAATGACAAACAATTCAAACGAGAAAACTAACAGTCTGATTTTTGTACAAAACAATGAACAAAAACAAATGTGATAAACAGCAACAAACGACAACCACTGAATAACAGGCTTCTTACAGGGGGAGGGTTGAGCACTCACAAACATGTTTAACCCCGCCACATTCTTTATGTGCCTATCCCAAGTCAGGAGCCTGTAGTTCTGTGGATGTTGTTTGTTCATGTCTGCAATACTTGTTTTTCGTAAATTGTTTTGTTATAAATTAGGCCGTTAGTTTTCTCAATAAAATTGTTTCATATTTTTCATGTCCGGGCCTTTTATAGCCGACCATACGGTATTGATGAAGGCCGTACGGTTATCTATACTTGCTTGCATCCACTTCATTTGAACTTTGGTGGATAGTTGTCTCATTTGCAATCATACCACAGCTCCTTATTTTTATCCTGACTTGGGACAGACACATACAGAATGTGGAAGGCTTAAACTAGTTTGCTAGCGCCGCTAAACCATCCCTCTAACCTGGGACAGTGGTTTAACAGTACAACCTAAGAACAAACTCTGAAAATCAGTTTAACAGGGCTTAACTCATCAGATCGATACAAAGCAGAAAAACAACTAACAAAAACACAGATCGGACGTGGCAGGGAATTTATAAATACCAACAACAACAAAAAACACTAAGTTCAGATCTGAGAGTACTCGCAGTTACTGACAGCTAGTTCTATGCCAATAACAACTAATAAAAACATCATGTCTCTCAGACTGGCATATCAACCAGTACATTCGATGGATTTATGTAAAGACGTCATTAACAGTCAGAGAAAAACATGAGCTTGTGCAATGCCAAGATACAGGTATCGAAAGATTGTAGAACCGTGAATGAACATGTGTATATAACAATAAAATTTAGTTTGGTTTTAATCTACTGATTACAAAATCAATATTTATACCAATAAAACAATATTCAAAGACCTAATTACAGTGTTGAATTGGTAAACTGTAGAATAAGATATTTAAAGAATCGATAAGTATACCTCGAAGTTCTATCTAAATTTCCGGGCTCGGTAAACAACATCTCCGTAAAAATTAGGATTTGCTATCCCGTTTTACAGGTACAGTTAAACTTCCAAACGAAATCGTTGTATTTATGAAAGAATCTAATAAAGGTTGTAGGTAATGTGGTTACGAAATCCCTGACTTAATAATTTACCAGTTATACATAGATTACGTACATTGAAATCCAAAAGTCGCTACAAACTCGGGCATAGCGAACAAGCTGTGACATATAAACACCGTAAGATGGTGCAAAAGGAACATCACCGTCAAAAAAAAAATTTACAATAGAGAACGAAAAAATTTTCCCTTTTGTTCTAAATTTTTGTGTAGAGTTTCGAGTATAAAACTGAAATATTCAAAATTAGGATAGGACTGATTTTACGGTTCATATAAAAAAGAAGATGTGGTATGTTTGCCAATGAGACAACTCTCCACAAGAGACCAAATGACACAGAAATAACAACTATAGGTCATCGTACGGCCTTCAACAATGAGCAAAGCCCATACCGCACAGTCAGCTATAAAAGGCCCCGAAATGACAATGTAAAACAATTCAAACGAGAAAACTAACGGCCTAATTTATGTACAAAAAATGAACGAAATACAAATATGTTACACATAAACAAACGACAACCACTGAATTACAGGCTCCTGACTTGGGACAGGCACATACATACAGAATGTGGCGGGGTTAAACATGTTATCGGGATCCCAACCCTCCCCCAAACCTGGGACAGTTGTGTAACAGTACAACATAAGAACGAACTATAAAAATCAGTTGAAAGAGGCTTAACTCATCAGATGGATGAAAATACAAATACTACAAATACAAGTGGTCGTGGCATGGTACTTGTACATCCAAACAACAAAAAGACACTAATTACAGATCTGAGAGTACTCTCATACTTCATTTATTTAAAGTAAGTTCCTTTGGGTAAATTTTGGCCTTATATTTAGAAAATTCTCAATTATTTAACGAAAAAATATCATCAAGATAACGGTAAATTTTGTTGAATTTATCAATTAAATGCAATTTAGACAGGTCTTTAATACGTTTGGCCATAAACTGTGATTCATAACAGTACAAAAACGAGTCTGCTATTAAAGGGGCCCAATTGGTGCCCATAGAAAAACCTACAACCTGTCGATAAACTTAATTACCGAAACGTAGTTAAATGTTGTCAAGAAGAAAATCAACAGATTCATTTATCTCATCAGACCTCCAGTAAGTATATCTAGCATTTTAACCTTTCTCATTAGATAAGAAGGCTTTAAATGAGTTGCAACAAATATATTTGAAATCAAATTTTTCAGAAAGTTCATATTTCATATTACGTCGTGCTTTATCATGACGTTAATGTGACAAAATCAGTCACATTATTTCGCAGAATGTATTTTCTTTAAATGATTTTTATAATGCCTTAAAATCTTTTGAAGAGTTTGTTTCAACAATGAACAAAACCCAATCCGTATTTTCAGATTCAAAATGTCTATGCATGACAAAATGTGAAACAATTCAAAATACAAAAACAACGATCCATTACAGAAATGTAACATCACGACATAAATAACCTGAAAAAATCAGTTGAAAAGTGTTTGACTGAGCAGATCGTCAGTAAACACTATGAAACAACTAATAAAACTACAAAAGACACGAAGTATTGATAAAAAAGTACTTGCAATTCTTGCAAGCTAGATATTTCTTTGAATGAAAGTGTATTCAAAGGATCAATAAGTGTAAATAGATGTATCGAATTAATTGACAGGCCCTAAAACAATTTATCCGTAAAAAAAAGAATTGCATATTCCGTTGGCAATAAGACTGCTCAGTTACAGTTAAACTTCCTAACACATTCTGTTTATCGATAAAAATACATTAGTAACGGTTTTAATTAATTTTGGTTAATAAATCGCTGTGATAAGGTCCAAAATATATTTAAGACGTACATCTAGAAATCGATATTAAGGGTTGATTGAGAATATCATTCGTAATAAAAGGGATGACTTAATGTTTCTAATGGTGAACTTTTTCATATTTTGGTAGCACTATTCAAGAAAAAGTTGCAGTATATATTTCTCAGAGATAATACTTTATCTCAGAGCTTCCCTTCATATCATAATACCTTATATGATTTTAAATTGTAATGAGTAACACAATTGGTATCACTAGCTAATCGGTATATGCTTAAAGTTCCAAACCATAAAATTTAATATTCTATTTAAATTGGCTCCAAGATTTTCAATCTTTAGTCTACTTTGGAATCTTTTGTAAGCTTTAGTTAATATTTTCGAATTTTTGTTTTTCCTGTGGTGTCGACTGTTCTTCTTTGGCCTAATTTTTTGCATGGTCCCTTTGTATTATGTTACAACTAAAATGCTCAAAGATCCAATGATAAATAAGACAAAACAAAAAAATATTTACATTTAGTTTAATTAGTATAAATCAATATAATACATATAACAAATGTGTATAAAATCATCAGCTTTTCCTCATTGACTCATGGAATTCTAATATGTTCCTTTTTTACCTGCAAAACAAATAAAAAAGTTTATTTATAGAATTTGTTTCTTATTGTTCCGTACATCTGTATGTTTATATTCATACTACACTTTTTGTATTTCAATTATGTCATGTTATTTGTCTGAACATTTCACTCATTATAAGAAAAACAAATTGAAATGAGGAGATATTATAAAAGCTATAATTTGACCCCTGCCCTTGCAAAAATAGAGAAAAATATCTCATCATTATAATATAATATATATATATATAATGTTCATTTGGCCGATGAGTATTAAGATTATATAGCTTATCACTTTGAAATATTTTTCAATTTTTTAATTTCATTGTGATGTAACTTGAATATTATAAATTTAGTATTAAAAAAAAACGTCTTCAATAGTTTTTTATGTTTAAAACAAAGAAATGATAGATATAAGTCACAGCCTTACCCAAAATCTATTTAGATCAAATCCTTTTTAAAACGAAGTGTAATGTGACAATTAACCCCTTAAACAGGTCGCAGATATTTACGAACAATATTGGTGAAAATAAAAATCCCATGCCGGTAACCATCTTTTGTAGTTTTCAATTTATTTTAGTTTTATTAAACTGTCAACTTATAATAGGAAGTATTTTTTCATTGAATGACTCGAGATAGCTTACCTCCAAATTTACCGAAACCACCAACACCACTGTACCCGTATCTTCCGTTTTTGAACCCACCAATACCACCTATACCATGTGATCCATAACCATTCAAACCACCGTATGATCCATAACCATTTAAACCACCGTATGATCCATAACCATTTAAACCACCGTATGATCCATAACCATTTAAACCACTATATGATCCATACCCATTCAAACCAGCAATACCATATGCTCCATAACCATTCATACTACCAATACCATATACTCCAAAACTATTTAAACTGGTTAACCCTCCGTATCCACCAAGTCCACGACCGTAATCATATCCCTTGAAAGGCACAATTCCATTACCATGAACACCGTAATTTCCATAACCACTTATTCCATTAAAACCTCTTCCATTCATGAACCCGTATCCAGAAAATCCACCTTGGGTACGATAGTTGTTGTACCCGACATGACTGCCATAGTGTAATGGTGAGCCTAAACCATAAAAGTTATTTGCATAGCCACCGTGTCCATATCCAGATAAACCATACAACGGATATACAGAGCCGCTATGTCTATTACCATCAAAAAAAGGTCCTAACGGATTCCCATATGTTTTCAGGTTATATTTTGGACTGTATCCTTTTTTACCAGCTTCTGCTGCTACTAGTCCGACGAGCGACAAACACAAAAAAGCTTTAAGTGTCATGGTGGGTTGGTTCTAAAAGAACAATCCTTAACTAGTCAATAAACTGTATCATTGTGTATTACTGTATTGTCTTTCAAGAAATTCAAAATTTTAGACAAAAACAGAAATTTGAAAAAGCAACACACATTTACAAAACTACAAAATACTGAAAGCAGTTGAAAGTCTGACTGAAAGATAAATATTTTAGCTAATTCAAACGTCATTTGTTCTATTTTAAAAGTTGTTTTCGTTTCTGCTTTCTTTTCATTACTAGTTAAACATTTAAACCCTTATTGTAGCCAGAATAATGATACAAAACAAATAAAATGTAATTGAATTTTGAGAAATGTACATGAATTCTACAACTTACCGTGGTATGATGGTTTACTCAGAGTGCTGATTTGATAATTGATGTCCTATATATACCATAATCATTGACCAAACATTTCATTATAATCCGTTATAAAATAGACATTTTACAATTTGTGATAGAAGATGTCTTTAAAAATGGGTTAACCACAATGATAGAAATTAATGTAATCAACTATTTATTTACAATTTTATAGTACCATTATTGTTTTATCCGATATTATCCTTCTTTTTTGTAGAAGATTGTCATTTATTAGTTATATGTGGTGTTCCTATTTCAGGTTTAATTGAGTATTTACTTGATCATGGGGAAAGTCCCTTATACTTTCTTTCGAGTTGAATTTTAAATGTTTTTTATTCAATTGTCTGCTCTGAAGATTTATTTATTTAGTTGTTGTGTATTGTAAAGAGTATTAATAGCTTTCGGTCCTGTATAAGTGTAAACTCAAACTCTTTTGGATACCATTGTAAATTTTGCGATTGGAGTAGTTTGCCTTTCAATCATTCTTGTCTTCGAAAAAAACCTTAGGCACATGGTAAAATAAAATATTTTAAGAAGTTTACTATTTTTATCTTCTCAGATCTAACATTTCGTTTCGGTTCGTGTGTATATATTATATTTCAAATCCTGATACCACATAGATTATGATATGAATAAAAGAACAGGTTCTATAGTAAACGAAAACATTTTATTATTACATTTTGACACTATTCTAGTATATGTGCTGCAGTTCAAATGATTTGTACACAGATGTCATATTTTTCAACATGTTTAACCCTTTTCTCAATGATATGTTGAAAATGAATTTCATTTTTAAAACGTATCAAAAATCTACCAAATATTATCTTTCACAAGTCTTTAAAGCTTATTCTGTCAGATATCAGTATTTATATTTTTTAATTCTGTCTCACATCTTTGCAATAGGGCTTTAAACGAATTTCATTAAGTAAAAAACGGCAAAAACTGACAAAATAACCCATTTTGAGATATTGTCACTCATATTCATATATGAACAAAGGCTTTACCCAAACAGACAATTGCTACAAGATGTATTTTAAAAGTATTTCTTCCTTTTTTACACAATTTAATCCAGTCATTGCATTATTACTGTTAACAATTTACTTAATCTGCAACTTCAATTAAGTATCCCGATATATTAGTTATTGAACATCAAGGAAACATTTGATTTCAATGCTTGTAAAATATCATTTTGGGTTAGAGCTTGCAAAAAAACATTTTTGCAATTTCTTTGTATAGCTTATAAGAAAATGCTTATGAAAGAGAACAATAAGTAACTTCTAGACTATTTACTTTTATAAATTTTGACTTGGATGGAGAGTTGTCTCATTGGCATTCATACCACATCTTCTTATATCTATATAGTAAAATGGAAAAAGATTTGGTTTTTCTTTTCACTTTTAGAAACATTTAAATATCTATTTATGGTCAAATATGTCCTTTCAGACATGTTAATGACATTATAGTTACATCGAAATCACTCAACTACTTGTATTTAAATGAACAAGTTATTTCAAGCTGTTTTCTTACAAAGAAAATTAAATGAATACCTTAAAAACATTCGTTCCATATGAATTTGGATATAAATACGAATTGCTACCTCCCCTATCCGATATACCCCCATTTTTCAGTGATTGTCCAAATCGTTCGATTTCATTTGAATTTTTTTGATTTTTCAGCGCTGTATTTACTATTCCTCGTGATCGACTAAGTTATTTTTTAAGGTCCCTTTATTGATATTTCAACAATCTGTTGGTACACAAAAGGACGTTTATTCTTCATCCCCACTTGCTTGTCGACATATGGAGATAAATTGATATCAAACCGTCTTAAAAGATAGAAAAAGATAAATCATCTTGCCAAATTATTTAATTTCACTTTCAGATATAATGATGACGTCCTATCACTCATTGAATGATTGCACTTCATATCTCTTAGTTAACTTTGCATTACGATTACTACCGACATTAGCAGGTCTGCTACGTATCTTGACCTTTTTTATCTTGATATTGACATGGATGGATAATTTCAAACTCGAATCTATGACAAACGCAAGTTTCAGCTTTCCCACTGTCAATTTCCCATTTCTCACCAGTAGTATTCTCTGACATATTGCATTGCGTATTCATATCCAAATTGATGTGGAACAAACGTGCATGTTCATATTATACTGGCTTTTTTAACAAAATTGTACTACTGACACTAAAACCTACCCAAGTGAAATATTTTTGCTATCTTAGACGTTTACATGCTAGAATAGTCGTCTGATTTGTAGAATAACCAAGTGTGTCCTATTGTCGATTTTAACATTTTGACTAACTGTGGATTCCGGTGACGCATGTATAACAGGATTTGCTTTCACTGTCGACGCAACCTTTCTTGCTCTGTTTAGAATTTATAAGATTTCCTCAATTAAGTTTTTTTATTTTAATCTTTTTTTATTTTTAAATCGAAATAAGAGATTTAGACATCGGTTTTTACTTTTGCCTCTTATGTATTTGTCCTTTTCCTGATCATTCATTAAATATTTGACACTGGACGTTAAGCAATAAAAGCTCTTACCATGATTCATCCTTAATCTTTTTTTTTATATTTAGAAAACAACATTAGATACATATTTCATATTGCATAATAATATCCAAGTTTTGAATATAAGGTCATTGTACACACGCACGCATAAATACAAATTAAAAACATTTTTTATTACAGCACCAGTCTTAAAAGCTTGAAAATGTGTTTAAATTCACGTTATTTGGACTCTGATATATAGTTGTATCATTGGCAATCATACTACATCTCCTTATTTTTATTAATGAGGTTATAATAGATTCTTTATATTTTGCAAGCAATGTGATACATAAGGTTTAATTGTATGCGATCCAGATGTAACTTTAAATGTCATGTACCAAGTCAAGAATATGGCAGTTGTTATCTAATAGTTCGTTTCTATGAATGTTGCATTGTTGTTTGTTTTTTGTTGCACTTCTGTGTTCTGTTATTTCGTTGTTTTCTCTCAATCGATTTATGACTTTTGAACAGCGGTATACTACTGTTGCCTTTATTTACCTAAATGTAAAATAGCAGGAACGTTAATGCACTTTAAAACAAATGTCACTGATTTTCGGAGAGATCTAAACCTTACCAAACCATATGGACTCATATTTTCCAGCAATGATGTTTAGAAATATGCAACGTTTCGTATCTAATCAAATTTAAGGTCAACATAATGAAAATTATCTTCCATGACCATTATTCTCTTACGAATTTATCGTCTGCATGTAAACATCACCCAAAACCAAGGCAACAAACAACATCCGAGTGAATCGCATGAACTCCAATGGTGTGTGGACAGGGTTAGTGTCTCCTGCTGTACATGCATCAACCGCCATGCAAAACCACGTTAGTCAAAATGTCAAAATTGGGAATTTGACACAATAAGTTGAATTACAGATCAGATGACTAAACTGGTATCTGAAAATCTATAACTGAAAAAATATGTTGATAGTGATATAGTGCATTGATTTACCAAAACGGGAAAGTATCAAATTCAAGCATTCTTCCTCATCACTTTGTTGGACCAAGTTTTGTGTGAGGAGCACAATCCTTTTGCCGAAGTTAATATATTGTGAACATGCACAAGCGTTACGTCTTAGCTGACAATTAGAAAGTTGAAATCATCACGTTTTTCATAGACTCTAGTTGGCCTCCGTCCATCTGTGTAAAAGATCAATATGAAGCAGCAGTTTAACTTTCGGTAGTATCTTTGATATACAGTTCACTTTATTTATAAGATGCGAGCATTCATTGAAATGTGAGTGACATGAAATCATCAATATAAACTAAAAAACTTTGAAATACGTTTTTTTTTCTTATTGTCTTTGAGAAGGTTCTGTATTAATTCTGCTTCATATTAGTACAAAAATAAATCAGCCAATAATGGTGCACAATTAGTACCCATCGCATTACCGACTGTATGCTGAAATATCAATCCACCAACTCAACAATTTAGTTTATCTTGGCCGTTCCTGATAAAGGTAGATCGAGAGAGTGCTTCGGATGCACTAAATCTATAAAGTGTTAACCCATTGACATAAAATTTGGGCTTATATATAATGTATTTTTCTTGGCCACAGCAAAAGGACAAGGGCAATGTTTAGAGTCACCCTATATACTGTGGATTCATTTATTTTCGTGGATATCAATATTCGTGGATTGCTGAAAACTTGCATTTTCGTGGATATTTGATTTCGTGGTTTTGCCAATTTCTGTATACAAAGCCTATTGAAAATATGTTATTCGTTGAACATTTTGAATTCGTGGTTCACCTTTACCCACGAAACCCAAATTTGTATCCAACGAATAATAATGAATCCACAGTAGCTAATTCCACATGCTATACTATTTTTCTGATGTTTATATTTCATTGTATAATATTTAAACAAATAACAAACGAAGAGACTAAAAATATACATGTGAATTTGACGAAACATTTGATATTTACTGTGTACTTAATGGCTTGCCTGAATTAAGTAAAGTTGCATAGACAAGCATTTGAGATGTAAAAACAATTCATTATTGTTTACTTAACTATAATTTAAAACAAAATGAATTTCATAGTGTTACCATTGTATAGATTGTGCGGATCCCCATAGTTCATTTTCACTGTCAAACGGGATTATTACAAATGAACAATATAATCACAAAAAGAGACCTAAAAAAATAGCCAAATCCATCTAAGTTCAACTATGCCTGAGGGAGTTGAAACCTTACTTTCTTTATACTTTAAGAATTTATAAACAGACACTTTTAGAAAGATTTGTTATAAATCATGTCAGTACCAAAGTACTGACTACTGACCTGATGATAATCTCGGAAACTGATAGTCAACCAGCAGAGGTATCGACCCAGTGCTTAAAAAAATGAAAACAACACGTTATAAATGTCATGCGTCCGAAGCGATAAAAGTTCTAACATGTTGCATTAAAGCATTATTTCTGATAAGGGATTTTTGAAGATGCAATGAATTATTGATTAACGTGAGAATTGGAAATGCACTAACTGATAATATTCATTTGATGACTTAAATATCAATAATACTTACTATTTGAAATCCAAACTTTTCGTACATATTAATTATATATGAATATACACGGAGCATAACCGCCTTACAATTTTTTTTTTGGAATTTGTTGGTTCTTACGCGCAAGATGATTCTGCTCATCAAGATTACCTGATTGCAATCCAGTTTCAGATAGAGATTTTGCAAAAATAACCCAAAAACTCAAGTATTTTTATCTTGAGGTCAAGGTCACATGAAAGTCATATGATATGTTTCATATCGTTCAAAAGTTCATTTAGTGCATATTCAGAGATTGCGGACGAGTTTGTTATTAGTGAGTCATGGATTCGAAAATACCCTTGAATTAACAATCCATGAATGCAACGTATTTTAATGGAAAATTCGCTTTTTAACGTTTTCTTACTTACTTAAATAAGCTTTGAAAAGTTGTCACGCAGAAGTTATATACATATCTTTACCATATTAATCAGCTTAGTATAGTCATTTCGAACAATTAACAGTACAATAATTTGCAACGAACGGTAGCAAACAAACACTATAAAGAGAACGAACGGCAAACAGTACGGTACCACGACGTTAATTTAAAAAGATCAGTCATATTGTTGCACAAAATGGCTATTCTTTTAAATGATTTTCATAATGTCTTCGAAAAGGAATAACAAAACTGCTTTGAAGGGTTTTAATGAGCAAAACCAGTATAGTCAGTTGTGAAAGGTTTGACAAAATGAAAGAATTCAAAAGAGAAACCTAACTGCCTTATTAATGCTTAAACAAATAACAATTAACAAACACGACAGACAGCAAGCAACGACAACAACTGAATTACAGGCCACTGACCTTATGCGGAATGTGGTGAGGATATGTATGTGAGCGCTCATAATTTCCTAAATAATAAACAGAAATGCAATATCACGATATAAAAAAAAATGTAAAAATCAGTTGGAAAGTGTTTGACAGAACAAATCGACACGAATTACAAAAAGCAACTAATAAAAAATCAAGAGACACGAAGTATTGATTTAAGAGTACTCGCAGTTCTAAAAAACTTATTCAAAGCTAATTTCAGCTATAAGTAAATAGTGTTTTCCCATACTAGAATATCGATCCTTTCATTCCCAACGTATTAGGTGTAAAAACTTCATAAACAGACTGAGAAAAGCATTGATGACTCAAACTTTCAAAAGGATTTTGCCAAATGAAAGTGTATTCAAAGGATCAATAAGTTTACATAGATGTATCTAACCAATTAATAGGCCCTATGAATAGTTTTGCCATAAAAATAAGAATATGATATCCCGTTTGTAATAAGTTTGTTAAGTTACATTTAAACTTTCTAACCCAATCTGTTGATCGATAAAAAAATTGATAACGTTTTAATTTAATTTTGTTAAATTTCCTAGTAGAAAGTTTAATATATAACGATGGCGGAACAGAAAAGATTCGAATACCATTCTAGATGACGGTTTTGGTTAATTGAAGGAAAATAAAAGGTCAGTTTCCAAAGACGTTATTCCAGAAACTTGGGTTTTTTGGGGGAGGTGGGGAGGGGGTATGCAAACGTACTGTCCATTTGCAAATTAAAAAAAAATCCTAAAGAGGGCTTTGAAAGAATTATCACGTTTTTGAATAAACAATTAATAATAGAAAGGTACGAACATAGTTAGAAAACTATTTTTACTATTCAAATTCTAATCATGTGTACAAAAAGAGAAACAACTTAGCCACTCAAAATTAAAAAAAAAGGTCTTTCATTTGATTCATGTTTGTGTTTTGTGTTTGTTTCAACTTATTGTTTTCTTGTCCTTGTCTGTGTTTCCGGTGTCGCCTTGTCCCTTGATTGAACGATTTTTTCTGTGATTTTGGTATACTTTTTGCTTTTCTTTCATAATGTTTTTTATGCTATGTTGTTTTTTGTTATTTCTTGTCCCTATGGTACTCTTTAAATTTCTTTACCATAATCTACAGCATTTTTCAGCTATATAACAGCCACTAACGTCATAGTACCCAAATTGAATCAATAAAGTAAAAAAAACCAGAAGAAAGCTTATAGGTGTTCTTAGAGACTAGATAATTCGTATTTTTATAATTTGCTTTTAGGCACGTCTTTCAACATAGTTAAATATATTTTAACCTACACAAAACGGTCACATTATATATCAACAAATAGAATATCTAGTGAAAAAAAAACACAATTTACAAAAACGTTGCATTCGACGTCTACAAAAAGTCTACTTTTGAGAATGAAAAATTAACATATGTCACAGACATCTGTTTCATACAAAATGCATATTTTGTTTTAAATGGAAGGAAATAAAACAAAGCATGGGTGTAATTTAGGTATCCCTCATTACAGAATCTTGGATCGTTTGTAAGTCGATTCGAACACATTTTTTTATGATTCAGTATGGATTCAAAATTAAATTTGTGGGACTATAAAGTAAATAAGGAAAGTTCTACAAAATAAGCACAAAATGGAAACATTTGTCTGTTTCTTAAATACATGTTGGTGAAAAAACTATTAAAATAAAAGCAATTTGAGTTCCCTCACGTTACCTGTACTATTGAAGTAATTAATTTTTCTTGATACTTGGAAACTTTATAATAAAATCTACCATATATTTGTAATAACTATCTACATCCTTTAAGCTATATTAATGTCAAATACCATTACTGTTGGAGAAAGTAAAATTTCTTGAGAAAGACACTTGTTTAAGGCAAGTAATAGGTCTGATATATACTGACTGGTCCTCTTTTTGCAGAATATCTGCCATAGATGTGGAAACTAGAATATCAACCATAGATTAGGTTACTAGAACATTCGAAATAGATTTGGAATCCCAAAAAAAATGGCCATAGATTTGGGACGGCATGACGTCATATTTACCATAAATTTGGAATCTGCCATAGATCTGGAACCCGCCATGAATGTGAGTCCTACATATATTTTGGACTTAGACCTGAATATCAACATTGAGGTTTTATTTTAAATTATTTATTACAAAGAAAATTAAATGAATACCTTAAAAAAAATTTACTATTCGTTCCATATAAATTTGGATATGAATACGAATTGCTTCCTCCCATATCGGATATACCCTCATTTTTCAGTGATAGTCCAGCTCGATGTCAATCCGGTTGACTTTGAAAACTTTTGATTTTTCTGCGCTGTAACTACTATTCCTCGTGATCGACTTAGTTATTTTTCATGACATATTGATATTTCAACAAACTGTTGGTACACCAAAGGACGTTTATTCTTCAACCCCACTTGTCGACATATGGAGAAAAATTTATATCAAACCGTCTCAAAAGATAGAAGAAGATAAATCATCTTGCCAAATTATTTAATTTCACTTTCAGATATATTGATGACATCCTATCACTTATTGAGTGATTGCATTTCATATCTCTTAGTGAACTTGAAATTAAGATTACTACAGAAATAAGCAGGTCTGCTACATATCTTGACCTAATTTTTTATATTTACAATGATGGACGACTTCAAACTCGAATCTATAACAAACGTACAATTTCAGCTTTCCCACTGTCAATTTCCCATTTCTCACCAGTTGCATACTCTCTGACATACTGCATTGCGTATTCATATCCAAACTGATGTTGAACATACGTGCATGTTCTCATCATACTGGCTTTATTAACAAAATTGTACAAATGACACAAAAACCTGCCCAAGTGACATATTTTCGCTGTCTTAGACCTTTAGATACTAGAATAGTCGTCGTATCTGTTAATTAGCCGAGTGTTTCCTATTGTCGATTTTAACATTTTGACTAACTGTGGTTTCCGGTGACGCATGTATAAAAGGAGATGCTTTACTGTCGAGGCAACATATCTTGTTCTGTTTAGAATTTATAAGATTTCCTCAATTAAGTTTTTTTATTTTAATCTTTTTTTATTTTTAAATCGAAATAAGAGATTTAGACATCGGTTTTTACTTTTGCCTCTTATGTATTTGTCCTTTTCCTGATCATTCATTAAATATTTGACACTGGACGTTAAGCAATAAAAGCTCTTACCATGATTCATCCTTAATCTTTTTTTTTATATTTAGAAAACAACATTAGATACATATTTCATATTGCATAATAATATCCAAGTTTTGAATATAAGGTCATTGTACACACGCACGCATAAATACAAATTAAAAACATTTTTTATTACAGCACCAGTCTTAAAAGCTTGAAAATGTGTTTAAATTCACGTTATTTGGACTCTGATATATAGTTGTATCATTGGCAATCATACTACATCTCCTTATTTTTATTAATGAGGTTATAATAGATTCTTTATATTTTGCAAGCAATGTGATACATAAGGTTTAATTGTATGCGATCCAGATGTAACTTTAAATGTCATGTACCAAGTCAAGAATATGGCAGTTGTTATCTAATAGTTCGTTTCTATGAATGTTGCATTGTTGTTTGTTTTTTGTTGCACTTCTGTGTTCTGTTATTTCGTTGTTTTCTCTCAATCGATTTATGACTTTTGAACAGCGGTATACTACTGTTGCCTTTATTTACCTAAATGTAAAATAGCAGGAACGTTAATGCACTTTAAAACAAATGTCACTGATTTTCGGAGAGATCTAAACCTTACCAAACCATATGGACTCATATTTTCCAGCAATGATGTTTAGAAATATGCAACGTTTCGTATCTAATCAAATTTAAGGTCAACATAATGAAAATTATCTTCCATGACCATTATTCTCTTACGAATTTATCGTCTGCATGTAAACATCACCCAAAACCAAGGCAACAAACAACATCCGAGTGAATCGCATGAACTCCAATGGTGTGTGGACAGGGTTAGTGTCTCCTGCTGTACATGCATCAACCGCCATGCAAAACCACGTTAGTCAAAATGTCAAAATTGGGAATTTGACACAATAAGTTGAATTACAGATCAGATGACTAAACTGGTATCTGAAAATCTATAACTGAAAAAATATGTTGATAGTGATATAGTGCATTGATTTACCAAAACGGGAAAGTATCAAATTCAAGCATTCTTCCTCATCACTTTGTTGGACCAAGTTTTGTGTGAGGAGCACAATCCTTTTGCCGAAGTTAATATATTGTGAACATGCACAAGCATTACGTCTTAGCTGACAATTAGAAAGTTGAAATCATCACGTTTTTCATAGACTCTAGTTGGCCTCCGTCCATCTGTGTAAAAGATCAATATGAAGCAGCAGTTTAACTTTCGGTAGTATCTTTGATATACAGTTCACTTTATTTATAAGATGCGAGCACTCATTGAAATGTGAGTGACATGAAATCATCAATATAAACTAAAAAACTTTGAAATACGTTTTTTTTTCTTATTGTCTTTGAGAAGGTTCTGTATTAATTCTGCTTCATATTAGTACAAAAATAAATCAGCCAATAATGGTGCACAATTAGTACCCATCGCATTACCGACTGTATGCTGAAATATCAATCCACCAACTCAACAATTTAGTTTATCTTGGCCGTTCCTGATAAAGGTAGATCGAGAGAGTGCTTCGGATGCACTAAATCTATAAAGTGTTAACCCATTGACATAAAATTTGGGCTTATATATAATGTATTTTTCTTGGCCACAGCAAAAGGACAAGGGCAATGTTTAGAGTCACCCTATATACTGTGGATTCATTTATTTTCGTGGATATCAATATTCGTGGATTGCTGAAAACTTGCATTTTCGTGGATATTTGATTTCGTGGTTTTGCCAATTTCTGTATACAAAGCCTATTGAAAATATGTTATTCGTTGAACATTTTGAATTCGTGGTTCACCTTTACCCACGAAACCCAAATTTGTATCCAACGAATAATAATGAATCCACAGTAGCTAATTCCACATGCTATACTATTTTTCTGATGTTTATATTTCATTGTATAATATTTAAACAAATAACAAACGAAGAGACTAAAAATATACATGTGAATTTGACGAAACATTTGATATTTACTGTGTACTTAATGGCTTGCCTGAATTAAGTAAAGTTGCATAGACAAGCATTTGAGATGTAAAAACAATTCATTATTGTTTACTTAACTATAATTTAAAACAAAATGAATTTCATAGTGTTACCATTGTATAGATTGTGCGGATCCCCATAGTTCATTTTCACTGTCAAACGGGATTATTACAAATGAACTATATAATCACAAAAAGAGACCTAAAAAAATAGCCAAATCCATCTAAGTTCAACTATGCCTGAGGGAGTTGAAACCTTACTTTCTTTATACTTTAAGAATTTATAAACAGACACTTTTAGAAAGATTTGTTATAAATCATGTCAGTACCAAAGTACTGACTACTGACCTGATGATAATCTCGGAAACTGATAGTCAACCAGCAGAGGTATCGACCCAGTGCTTAAAAAAATGAAAACAACACGTTATAAATGTCATGCGTCCGAAGCGATAAAAGTTCTAACATGTTGCATTAAAGCATTATTTCTGATAAGGGATTTTTGAAGATGCAATGAATTATTGATTAACATGAGAATTGGAAATGCACTAACTGATAATATTCATTTGATGACTTAAATATCAATAATACTTACTATTTGAAATCCAAACTTTTCGTACATATTAATTATATATGAATATACACGGAGCATAACCGCCTTACAATTTTTTTTTTGGAATTTGTTGGTTCTTACGCGCAAGATGATTCTGCTCATCAAGATTACCTGATTGCAATCCAGTTTCAGATAGAGATTTTGCAAAAATAACCCAAAAACTCAAGTATTTTTATCTTGAGGTCAAGGTCACATGAAAGTCATATGATATGTTTCATATCGTTCAAAAGTTCATTTAGTGCATATTCAGAGATTGCGGACGAGTTTGTTATTAGTGAGTCATGGATTCGAAAATACCTTTGAATTAACATGAATGCAGCGTATTTTAATGCTAACTTCCGCCTTTTTTACGTTTTCTTACTTACTTGAATAATCATTGAAAAGTTGTCACACAGTAGTTACATACATATTTCTACCATATTGATCGGCTAATACAGTCATATCGAAAAATTAACAGTACAATAATTTGCAACAAACGGTAGTAAACAAACACACGATAAAGAGAACGAACGCCAAACAGTACGGTACCATGAAGTTAATTAAAAAAGATCAGTCATATTCTTTCACAGAATGGCTTTTCTTTTAAATGATTATATAATGTCTTAGAAAACGAATAACGAAACTGCTTTGAAGGGTTTTGAATAGCAAAACCCGTAGAGTATAGTCAGCAGTGAAGGCTTAACAAAATTGGAAACAATTCAAAAGAGAAAACCAACCGCCTTATTAATGCTAAAACAAATGACGAATAACAAATACGACAGACAGCAAGAAACGACAACAATTGAACTACAGGCCACTGACCTGGGAAAGGCTTATAAAGAATGTGGTGAGGATATTTATGTGAGCAGAAAATCTGCCATAGATTTTGAAACTATAAAATCCAACACAGACTAGGTAACTAGAACATTCGAAATAGATTTGGAATTCAAAATAATCTGCCACAGATTTGGGACGGCATGCCGTCAAATTAACCGTAAATTTGGTATCTGCCAAAGATCTGGAACCCGCCATGATTATGAGTCCTACATATATTTTGGACTTAGACCTAGATATTGACATTGAGGGTCAGTTGCGGATTTAATTCGAAATAAAAAGGATGACTTCTTCTTGCAACTTTTGACTTTTCTTCCCTTTACAAAAGTATTCCCCGTTCCACACTAACAGATAAATTGAAAAAATTAGTCCTGCTTTGTTACATAAAAAAGAATAGCCAACATAGATACAAGTATATTATCTTAGGAAGAATAAATCGTTATTTGTAAGATATCACTCTGATTCAAACAAAAAATCTCTAAAACTGACATTATCAAGATGATTGACAACATATTTGTAGTGAGGACGTGTTTTTAAACAAACAATTGGCATTACCATAAGAACTAACTGTGTCGACTTATTCCTTTATTCATATGATGGTGACTACATACAGGATCTACTTAGGAAAAATGAAAAGAAGCTAGCATTATCCTTTGATTTCACTTTCCGTTATAAAGTAATGTCCTCTCACTGAATAATTCAAAGATTGGTGACTATGTTGAACGCATATATCCCATCGAACTTGAAATAAAGGATACAACAGATACAGATAAGTCTGCCTTATATCTGGACTTAATAAAAAAAACAATTTACGACAAATGAGATAATTTCAGCTTCCCAATTGCGAACTCACCATTTCTATTTAGCAACATTCCAGCAGCACCCGTATATGGAGTATATGTCTCCAAGTTGATACGATATTTCAGGGCTTGCATTTCCTATCATAATTTCATTGATATAATGTTGATGCTCACAATGAAGCTATTAAACTAAAAAGTTCCAAGTGTTGAAGTTGAAATCACCCCTTCGACAATTTTATGGACGCCATCACGAGTTTGATGACCGTTATGGAATATATGCTTCAAAGATGACGACGGATATGTTACAGTTGTTGAAACCACAATTCCGTCCTCTTTTCACTGAATGTAACCTTCCGAATTAGACTTATAACGGGTTTGTACTTATATGAGCAACACGACGGGTGCCACATGTAGAGCAGAATCTGCTAACCGTTCCGGAGCACCTGAGATCACCCCAATGTTTGGTGGGGTTCGTGTTTCTCAGTCTTTAATTAACTATGTTGTGTTTTGTATACTGTTGTTTGTCTTTGGGTCTTTTTCGTTTTTTGTAATGACGTTGTCAGTTTTTTTTTCGACTTATGAGTTTGAATGTCTCTTTGGTATTTTTCGCCTCTCTTTTAACGTTTCCTATTGTGAATTTTCATATTTTTGTAGAACTATTCAATAATAAGCTGCAGTTTATATTTCTCACAGATGATACAATATCTCAGAGCTTCCCTTCATATTATAATACCTAATTAGTTTTTTTAAACGTTGTCATTGGCAACACAATTGGCATCACTTGCCAAGCCGTAACTGCTTAACTTTCCTGATCTCATAAGTTAATATTATATTTTTAAATTGGCTCCAAGATTTTCAATCTTTTGTTTACGTTTGAATATTTTGAAGATTTTGTTAATATTTTCGAATTTTTGTTTTTCCTATGGTGTCGACTGTTTTCATTTTGCCTAAGATTTTCCATGGTCCCTTTGTATTATATTAATCATTATTATATCAAAAGGTAAATAAGTCAAAACAACAATATTATTTGATATTTTGTGTAATTAGTATAAATCATTAAAATACAAATAACTCAACAAATGTGTATAAAACCATCAGCTACTCCTCAATGAATCATGGAATTCTAATATGTTCCTTTTTTTCCTGCAAAAAAAATAACAAAGTTTAATTATAGTATTTTTTTTATCATTTTGCATAAATATTCAATAATTTACAGTTATGATTGGATCTCATTATGTTTAAAGCTCAAATATATAGTACTTAATGTGCATACATATCTTTTCTTATTCTTCGGTACATCCGTATCTTTATGTTCATTCTGCAGTTCTTTTATCTTCATTCTTACTTGTTATTTGTTATTTTCTGAACATTTCCCTTATTTTAAGAAAAAACAAATTAAAACAAGCAGATATCATAACAGTTATTATTAGACCTATGAAATTGCAAAATTACGTACACACACAACAATCCAATCCTTTTTATATCATGGCTGAGTATTTATATAGCTGATCACTTTAAACTATTTCATTTTTATGTCATTGTGATGTAATTTGAATATCATAAATTTGATATTTAACAAAGATTTCTATTTGCATACAGTTTGTTATTAAAAAAAAGATAATAAATATAAGTCACAGCCTCACCCATAATCTCTATCAATCAGTTCAATATTTTTGAATGCCAATAATCACAAAAATAATATACTTTGTAGATGTACTCTGTTAATTGTTGTTAGGTCTTTCGTATCTATGCTGGGTGTTTTGTTGAACAGCTGATGTTCTGATTATTTGACACCCAACCCCCATGATATTATTATTTGGCCCCTCAAACAGGTCGCAGATATTTAAGAGGAATCTTGGTGAACATAAAAATCCCATTCCGGAAACTATCTTTTGTTTGTGTTCATTTTTTTTAGTTTTGTCAAACTGTCATCATTCAATATGAACTAATTTTTCCATTGAATGATTTCAGATAACTTACCTCCAAATTTACCGAAACCACCAACACCACTGTACCCGTTTCTTCCGTTTCTTAATCCACCAATACCACCAATACTATGTGATCCATAATCATTCAGACCACCAATACCATATGATCCATAACCATTCAAACCACCAATACCATATGATCCATAACCATTTAGACCACCATATGATCCATAACCATTTAGACCACTATATGATCCATAACCATTTAGACCACCATATGATCCATAACCATTTATACCACCAATACCATATGATCCAGAACCAATTATGTTGTTAAACCCGCCATATGCACCAAGTCCTCGACCGAATCCATATCCCTTGAATGGCATTATTCCATTACCATGAACACCGTAATTTCCATAACCACCTAATACATTCAAACCCCTTCCGTTCATGAACCCGTATCCAGGGAATCCACTTTGGGTACCATAGTTGTTGTACCCGACATGACTGCCATAGTGTAATGGTGAACCTAAACCATAAAAGTTATTTGCATAGCCACCGTGTCCATATGCAGATATGCCATTCAATGGATATCTAGAGCCGCTATTTCCATGATATCCATTACCACCAAAAAAGGGTCCTAACGGATTCCCATATGTTTTCAGGTTATACTTAGGACTGTATCCTTTTTTACCAGCCTCTGTTGCTACTAGTCCGACGAGCGATAAACACAGAAAAGCTTTAAATGTCATGGTTGGTGGGTTCTAAAAGTATAATCTTTAACTAATCAATAAACTTAACATCTGGTGATATACTGTATTATCTTTCAAGAACTACAAAATTTTATTCAAAAACAGAAATTTACAAAAGCAAAATACATATACAAAACTACAAAACATTGAAAATCAGTTGAAAGTCTAACTGAAAGAATAATATTTTATTAATTCAAACGTCATTCGTTCTATTTTAAAAGTTGTTTTCGTTTCAGCATTATTTCATTACTAGTTGAACATTTAAACATTTATTGTAGCCAGAACAATGACACATGAATTCTACAACTTACCGTGGTATGATGGCTTTCTCAGAGTACTGATTTATTAATTGATGTCCTATATATACCATAATCATTGACCAAACATTTCATTATAATCCGTTATAAAACAGACATTTTACAATTATTATCTTTTGTGATAGACGATGTCTATAAAAAAAAGGTTAACCACAATGATAGAAATTAATGTAATCAACTATGTATTTATAATTTTATAGTAGCATTATTGTTTTATCCTATGTTATCTTTCTTTTTTGTAAAAGAGTGTCACTGATTAGTAATATGTGGTATTCCTATTTCAGGTTTAATCGAGTATTTATTTAATAATGGGGAAAGTCCCTTATATTTTCTTTCGAGTTGAATTTTAAAAGTTTTTTATTCAATTATCTTCTTTGAAGACTAATTTATTTAGTTGTTGCGTATTGCAAATGGTTTTAATAGCTTTCGGTCCTGCATAAGTGTAAGTTCCAACTCTTTTGGATACCATTTCAAAATTTGCGATTACCGTAGTTTGCCTTTCAATCATTCTTGTCAAAACTTTAGACACATTCTTTAAGAAGTAAGCCAAGGCTCCGTGTTGAAGGCCGTACTTTAACCTATAATTGTTTACTTTTTATACATTGTGACTTGGATGGAGAGTTGTCTCATTAGCACTCATACCACATCTTCTTATTTATATTTACTATTTGTATCTTCTCAGATCTAACATTTCGTTCCGGTTCGTGGGTATATATCATATTTCAGATCCTGATACCACATAGATTATGATATGAATTAAAGAACAGGTTATATAGAAAACGAAAACATTTTATTATTACATTTTGACACTAATCTAGTATATGTGCTGTAGTTCAATTGTTTTGTAAACAGATGTCATATTTTTCAACATGATTAACCCTTTTCTCAATGATATGCTGAACATGAATTTCATATCTAAAACGTATCAAAAATCTAATAAATATTATCTTTCAGTTGTCTATAAAACTTATTTTGTCAGATATCAGTATTATATTCTTTAATTCTGCCTTCTGCATTAGGGCTTTAAATGATTTTATTAAGTACAAAACGGCAAAAACTGACAAAATAACCCGATTTGGAGATATTGTCACTCATATTTATATATGACCAAAGGCTGTACCCAAAACAAACAATTTCTACAAGATGTATTTTAAAAGTATTTCTTTCTTTTTTACACAATGTAATCCATGTCATTGCATTATTACTGCTAACAATTTACTTAATCTACAACTTCAATTAAGTATCCTTATATATTAGTTATTGAATATCAAGGAAACATTGGATTTCAATGTTTGTAAAATATCTTTTTGGGTTAGGCCTTGCCAAAAAACTATGTTTTGTCGACACCTCCACCCTACAAACCCACCACCACCTCCACACCCTCTCCCACACTTTTTTGCAATTTCTTTTTTATAGAAAATAAGAAAATGATTATGAAAGAGGACAATAAGTAACTTCTAGACTATTAGACTATAGTAAAATGGAAAAAAAGGTTTTGTTTTTCTTGTCAGTTTTAGAAACATTTAAACATTCAGCTAAAGTCAAATATGTCCGATCGAAGACACCTTCCTGAACTTAAATGAACAAGTTAATTCAACTGTTATATTACAAAGAAAATTAAATGAATACCTTAACAAAAATTATAATTTGTTTCATATAAATTTATATATGAATACGAATTGCTTCCTCTCCTATCCGATATACCCTCACTTTTCAGTGAGAGTTCAAATCGCTCGATTTCAATCCGGTTGACTTTAAAAATTTTGATTTTTTTTCTTCGCTGTTACTTCTATTCCTTATATAAAATCTTCTCAAAAGATAAAAGAAGATAATTCATCTTGCTAAATTATTTAACTTCACTTTCAGATATATTGCGTGGCGTCCTATCACTCATTGATTGCATTGCATATCTTTTAGTGAACTTGAAATTAAGATTATTACATAAATAAGCAGTTTTGCTACATATTTTGACCTATTTGCTTGATATTGACACGGATGGATGACTTCAAACTCGAATTTATGACAAACGTAACGATTTCAGCTATCCAACAATCAATTTATCATTTCTCACCAGTAACATACTCTCTCACATATTGCATTGCGTATTCATACCTAAATTGATGTGGAACAAATGTGAATGTTCACATTATGCTGGTTGTATTAACACAATTGTACTACTGACACAAAAACCTGCCAAAGTGACATATTTTTTGCAGTCTTAGACCTATAGATACTAGAATTGTCGTCTGCTCTGTAAATTAACCAAGTGTGTCCTATTGTCGATTTTAACATTAGGACTAACTGTGGAATCCGGTGACGCATGTATAACAGGGCATGCTTTCATTGTCGAGGCAAACTATCTTGCTCTGTTTAGAATTTATGCGATTTCCTTAATTAAGTTTTTTTTATTTTAATCTTTTTTTTTATTTTTAAATCTAGATACGAGATATAGACATCGGTTTTTACTTTTGTCTCTAATTTATGTGTCCTTTTCCTGAACATTCATTAAATATTTGACACTGGACGTTAAGCAATAAAAGCTCGTAACATGCTTCATCCTTAATCTTGTTTTGAATATTTAGAAAACAACAATAGAAACATATTTCATATAGCATAAAAAAATCCAAGTTTTAAACATATGGTCATTGTACTTACGCACGCATAAATACAAATTTAAATTATTTTTATTACAGCAGTAGTCTTAAAAGCTTTAAAATGTGTTGAAATTCATTTTATTTTCATAGTTGTTTCCTTTGCAATCTTACTACATCTTCTTATTTTTATCAATGAGGTTAAAATGACTCTTTTTTTTAAGCAATGTGATACATGATGTTCTAGATGTAACTTACTAAATACAAAATAGCAGGAACGTTAATGCACTTTAAAACAAATGTCACAGTTTTCGATGAGATCTAAATAATGGCAACAGTAGTATACCGCTGTTCAATAGTCATAATTCAATTAAGCAAAAACAAATCCGGGTAACAAACTAAAACCGAGGGAAACACATCAACTATAAGAGGAAAACAACGGAACAACAGAAATACTGAACTACGACAAAAACCTTAACTAACCATATGGACTCATATTTTCCAGCAATGATGTCTATAAATATGCAGCGTTTCGTATCTAATCAAATGTAAGTTCAACATAATGAAAATTATCTTCCATTACCATTATTCTCTAACGAATTTATCGTCTGCATGTATAAATCACCCAAAACCAAGGCAACAAACATGTTGATCCCATAGTTCATTTTTACTGTCAGACGGGGTTATTACTATTGAATAATAAAGGATGTTTTTGTTTACATTTTTACAATACATATAATTGATTTGAATGAAATTATTTTATCGTAATTGCAATAGAATATGACTTAACAATGTACACTAACAGGATAAAAAAGTGAAAATAAAATGTTCTGAATTTCATGCGTCCGAAGCGCTTTTCTTGATTTACCTTCATGAGGAACGCTCAAAACTGAATATTTGAAAGCCAAGGATTTATAAGAACCGAAACAGTTGAAGAGCTATATAACCACCTTTGAATCCTTACTTTCTTTATACATTAAAAATTTATAAAAACGGACAATTTAAGAAAGGTTTGTTATAAATCATGTCAGTACCGAAGTACTGACTACTGAGCTGATGATACCCTCGGAAACTGATAGTCAACCAGCAGAGGTATCGACCCAGTGCTTGAAAAAAATTAAAACAACACGTTATAAATTTCAGGCGTCCGAAGCGATAAAAGTTCTAACATGTGGTATTAAAGCATTATTTCTGATGTAGGATTTTTGAAGATGTCATGAATTTCTATTATGGATTTACGTGATAATTGGACATTCGCTAACTGGTACTATTCATTTGATGACTGAAATATCAATAATATTTGAAATCCAAACTACCCGTACATGTTAATTATATATGAATATACAAGAAGCATAACAGCCTTACAATTTCTTTTTTGGAATTTGTTCGTTCTGAAACGCAAGATGATTCCGCTCATCAAGATTACCTGATTGCAATCCAGTTTCAGTAGAGTTTTGCAAAAATAACCCTAAAAATCTTGAGGCCAAGCATGATGATATGTTTCATATCGTTCTAAAGTTCGTATAGTGCATATTAAAGGATTTCCGACGAGTTCGTTATTAGGAAGTCATGGATTCGAAAATACCATTGAATTAACAATCCATGAATGCAGTGTATTTTAATGGAAAATTCGCTTTTTAACGTTTTCTAACTTACTTAAATAAGCTTTGAAAAGTTGTCACGCAGTAGTTGCATACATATTTCTAATATATTGATCGGCTTAGTATAGTCATATCGAACAACTAACAGTACAATAATTTGCAACGAACGGTAGTTAACAAACACACTATAAAGAGAACGAACGGCAATCAGTACGGTACCATGACCTTAATTAAAACAGATCAGTCATATTATTTCACAGAATGGATATACTTTTAAATTATTTTTATAATGTCTTAGAAAAGGAATAACAAAACTGCTTTGAAGGGTTTTAATGAGCAAACCCCGTACCGTATAGTCAGCTGTGAAAGGGTTGACAAAATATGAAACAATTCAAAAGAGAGACCTAACCGCCTTATTAATGCTAAAACAAATAACGAATAACAAATATGACAGACAGCTACCAACGACAACAACTGAACTACAGGCCACTGACCTGGGTAAGGCTTGTGAAGAATATGGTGAGGATGTATGTGATCGCTCATAATTTCCCAAACAATGAACAGAAATATAACATTACGATATAAAAAAAAACTGTAAAAATCAGTTGGAAAATGTTTGACAGGACAAATCGACACGAATTGCTAAAAAAAACTGATAAAAAATCAAAAGACACGAAATATTGATATGAGAGTACTCGTAGTCCTTGAAAACAATTTCACAGCCAATTTCAGCTTATAACTGTATCGTGTTTGCCCATACCAAAATATCAATCCTTTCACATCCAACGTATTTAGTGTAAAGACTTCATCAACAGACTGTGAACAGCATGACATTGTGCAATGCTTATAAATACGTATCGAGATGATGTTGGACTGTTAATGTTCATTCCTGTATAGCAACACATATTCAGTTATTTATTTATTTATCAACCTAAAATAAATGTTTTTATGATAGTAATGATAAAGACAATTTAAAACAAATCTCATTACAGTACTAAATTGATAACCTGTACAAGAAAAAAATCAAAAAAGTTTAAAAGGCAAAATAAAACAGGAAGTTGAGGGGCACTGAGGACTCAAAATTCCAAAAGGTTTTGCCAAAAGAAAGTGTATTCAGAGTCAATAAGTTTACATAGATGTATCTAACCAATTGATAAGCCCTATAAATAGTTTCGCCATAAAAATAAGAATATTATATCCCGTTTCTTATAAGTTTTCTTAGACTTAATAATTCGTATTTTTATAATTTGCTATTTGGCACGTCTATCAACATAGCTAATTATACTTTAACATACACAAAACGGTCACATTATATATCAACTAATTAAATCTCCAGTAAAAAAAGCACTATTTACAGAAACGTTGCATTTGACGTCTAAAAAAGTCTACTTTTGAAAATGAAAAGTATTATCATATGTCACAGACATCCATTTGTTTTTTTTTTTCAAATGGAAAAAAGTGAAACAAAGCATGGGTGCAGTTAAGGTATCCCTCATTACAGAATCTTTGATATTTTGGAAGTCGATTCAAATCCATATTTCTATGATTCAGTATGGATTCAAAATTAAATTTGTAAAACTTCTACAAAATAAACACAAAAAAGAAACTTTTGTCTGTTTTTTAAATAAATGTAGGGGGAAAAACTGTCAACATAGGTGCAGTTTGGGTACCCTCACGTTATCTGTAATATTGAAGCTAATAACTTTTCTTGATATTTGGATACTTCAGATGAATGCTGTCATAGATTTGTAATAACTATCTGCATCATTTCAGCTATATTAATGTCAAATACCTGTACTGTGGAGAAAGTATAATTTCTTGAGAACGACACTTGTTAAAGGCAAGTCATGGGTCAGATATGTACGTACTGACAAGTCCTCTATTTGCAGAAAATCTGCATAGATTTGGAAACTAGAAAAATCCTCCATAGATTAGATAACTAGACCATTCGAAATAGATTTGGAATAAACAAAATCTGCCATAGATTTGAGACGGCATGACGTCATATTTTCCGTATATTTGGAATCTGCCATAGATCTGGAACCCGCCATGGATGTGAGTCCTACATATATTTTGGACTTATACATAGATATCGACATTGAGGGTCAGTAGAGGATATAATTCTAACTAAAAAGGATGACTGCTTCTTGTAACAGTATTATACATTTGACTTTTCTACCCTTTACAAAAGTATTCCCCATTTAAAACTAAAAGAAAAATTGAAAGAATTGGTCCTGCTTTGTTTCATAAAAAAGAATGGACAACGTATATACAAGTATCTTATCGTAGGGAGGAATACATCGTAATTTGTAAAAAGTCACTCTGATTTCAACAAAACATTCTCTGAAACTGACATTATCAAGATGCTTAATTTCTTGATTGACAACATATTTGTTACGTTATGGGGACGTGTTTTTCAACAAACATTCCCATAAGAACTAACTGTGCTCCTTTTCTTGCTGACTTATTCTATTATTCATATTAGGCTGACTTCATACAGGAGCTTCTTAGGAAGAATGAAAAGAAGCTAGCATTATCCTTTGACTTCATTTTCCATCATATAGATGATGTCCTCTCACTACATAATTCAACGAATGGTGACTATGTTGAGCGCATCTATCCAATCGATCGAACTGGAAATAAAGGTTACAACAGATACAGTTAAGAGTGCCTTACATCTGGACTTAATAAACCAAATTTACAATAAGGGTCGGTTGAGAACAAACTTTACGACAAAAGAGATGATTTCAGCTTACCAATTTTGAACTCTCCATTTCTATTTAGCAACATTCCAGCAGCACCTGCATATGAAGTATCTATCTCTAAGTTGATACAATATTTCAGGGCTTGCAATTCCTATCATAATTTCATTGATACAATGTTGCTGCTCACAATGAAGCTTTTAAACAAAAACGTTCCAAGTGGAAAAGTTGAAATCATCCCTTTGAAAATTTTACAGACGCCATCACGATGGTTGACCGTTATGGAATATATGTTTCACAGATGACGACGGACTGTTACAATTGTTGATACCACAATTCCGTCCTCTTTTCACTGAATGTGACCTACCGAGGCAGACTTATCACCGGGTTTGTACTTATATGAGCAACACGACGGTTGCCACATGTAGAGCAGAATCTGCTTACCTTTCCGGATCATCCCCAATTTTTGGTGGTGTTCGTGTTCCTCAGTCTTTAGTTTTCTATGTTGTATTTTGTATACTGTTGTTTGTCTTTTGGTCTTTTTCGTTTATTGCAATGACGTTGTCAGTTTATTTTCAACTTATGAGTTTAAATGTCTCTTTGCTATCTTTCGCCTATCTTTTAATGTTTCCTATTGTGAGTTTTTCATAATTTTGTAGCACTATTCCAGAATAAGCTGCAGTTTATATTTCTCACAGATTATACAATATCTCAGAGCTCCCATTCATATTATAATACCTAATTAGATTTGAAATTGTTATTTGCAGCACAATTGTCTTCACTCGCCAAGCCGTAATTGCTTAAATTTCCTGATCACATAAGTTAATATTGTATTTATAAATTGGCTCCTGGATCTTTTGTTTACCTTGGATGCTTTTGAAAGCTATAGTTTATATTTTCAATTTTTTCTTGTAGTTTCGACTGTTTTTATTTTGCCTAAGATTTTCCATGGTCTCTTTGTATTATGTTACAACTAAATTGCTAATAATATCAAAAGGTAAATAAGACAAAACAACGGTATTATTTGATATTTAGTTTAATTAGTATAAATCATTAGAATACATATAACAAATGTGTATAAAACCATCAACTACTCCTCAATGACTCATGGAATTCTAATATGTTCCTTTTTTTCCTGCAAAAAAAAAAAACAAAGTTTAATTATACAATTTGTTTCATCATTTTATTCATTAATTTACGGTTGTGATTTGATCTCATATTGTTTAGAAAGTACTTGATGTGCATACATATCTTTTCTCATTCTTCTGTACATTCGTATCTTTATGTTCATTCTGCAGTTTTTTTTTAAATCTCAATTCTTACTTCTTATTTGTTATTTTTTTTAACATTTCCCTTATTTTAAGAAAAACAAATTAAAACAAGCAGATATCATAACAGCTATAATAAGACCTATATAATTGCATAAGAGAAACACACAAAAATCCAATCCTTTTTATATCATGTTCATTTAGTATTTATATAGCTGATCACTTTAAACCATTTCTTTTTTTAATATCATTGTGATGTAATTTGTAATATCATAAATTTGATATTGAACAAAGAATACTATTTGCATACGGTTTGTTACTAAAAACATATGATAATAAATATAAGTCAAAGCCTCACCCAAAATCTATATCAATCAATTCAATATTTTTGAAAACGAAGAATTTAAAATTTAATATACTTTGTAGATGTGCTCTGTTAATTATTGTTACGTCTTTTCAATGCTAGGTGTTTTATTGTACAGTTGATGTTCTGATTATTTGACACCCAACCCCCATGATGTGACTATTTGCCCCCTCAAACAGGTGGCAGATATTTAAGAGAAATTTCTGTGCAAAAAAAAAAATTCCATGCCGGAAACTATCTTTTGTTAGTGATCAATTTATTTAATTTTTTCAAACTGTCACATTTAAATATGAAGTAATTTTTCCATTTAATGATTTCAGATAGCTTACCTCCAAATTTACCGAAACCACCAACACCATTGTACCCGTATCTTCCGTTTCTAAAACCACCTATACCACCAATACCATGTGATCCATAACCATTTAGACCACCAATACCATATGATCCATAACCATTGATGCCACCGATACCATATGATCTATAACCATTTATACCATCAATACCATATGCTCCAGAACCAATTAAGTTGGTAAACCCTCCGTATCCACCAAGTCTTCGACCGAATCCATATCCCTTAAATGGCATAACTCCATTACCATGAACAGCGTAATTTCCATAACCACTTAATACATTCAAACCCCCTCCGTTCATGAACCCGTATCCAGGAAATCCACCTTGGGTACCATAGCTGTTGTACCCGACATGACTGCCATAGTGTAACGGTGAACCTAAACCATAAAAGTTATTTGCATAGCCACCGTGTCCATATCCAGATATGAAATTCAACGGATATCTAGAACCGCTATTTCCTTGATATCCGTTACCACCAAAAAAGGGTCCTAACGGATTCCCATATGTTTTCAGGTTATACTTCGGACTGTATCCTTTTTTACCAGCCTCTGCTGCTACTAGTCCGACGAGCAACAAACACAGAAAAGCTTTAAGTGTCATGGTTGGTTGGTTCTACAAGTATAATCTTTAACTAATCAATAAACTTAACCATTGTCTTATACTGTATTGTCTTTCAAGAACTCCAAAAATTTAGGCAAAACAATACTCTAAAAAAGCAACATACATATACAAAACTACAAAATACTGAAAGCATTAAAAAGGGGAAAGATGAACATGTTGCTAATTCAAACGTCATTCTTTCGATTTTAAACGTTGTTTTCTTTTCCTTTTTTTTTTTTAATTTCAATGTAACTTTTACCGTAGCCATATCAATGATATAAAGCATACCAAATATGCGTTTATAGTGATTTAAGATACGCAAATGAATGCTACAACTTACCGTGGTATGATGGCTTTCTCAGAGTGCTGATTTATTAATTGTGTCCTATATATACCATAATCATTGACCAAACATTTCATTATAATCCGTTATAAAACAGACATTTTACAATTATTAACATTTGTGATAGAAGATGTCTATAAAAAGGTTAACCACAATAATACAAATTAATGTAATCAAGTATTTATTTACTATTTTATAGTAGCATTATTGTTTTATCCGATGTTATCCTTCTTTTTTGTAGACGATTGTTACTTATTAGTAATATGTGGTGTTCCGATGTATGGTTTTATTCAGTATTAGGGGAAGTCCCTTATGTTTTGCATTGTGTTGTTTTTGTTTGAGCATATTTTCTCTCGAGATGAAGTTTAATTAGCCTTTTTAATTGTCTATTCTTAAGGTCTATTATTAAGTTGTTGCGTATTGTAAATAACATGTATGACTTTCAGTACTGTATAATTTTAAACTCAAACTTCTTTTGATACCGTTGCAAATGTTGCGATTGCAGAAGTTCGCTTTTTAGTCATTTTGTTCTTTGAAAAAACATTAGGTACATGGTAATCAAATGTGTATTCAAAAGAAAGTTTTCTATTTCTATCTTCTCAGGTTTAATAGTTCGTTTTGGTTCGTGTGTGTAAATTATTTTTCAGATCCTGACACTGCAAGAAATAGGGTAAGAAAATATACATGTGTTGAAATGAATTTGGTTTTAAATGGTAAAAAACTAAATCTATAAATTATCATCCTTGACATGTGAATCAAACTTATATGTCAGATATCAGTACCTATACTTTTCAAATCTGTTGTTGGTCCTTGCATTATAACGATTTCAGCTTTCGTATTGTCATCTTTCAATTCCTCAGCAGTAACATCGTCTCTGACATATTATATTGCGTCTACACTTGAATTGATATGGAACGAACGTGCGTGTTTAGATTATACTGACTTCAGTAACAGGAGAATACTACTGACATAAAAACCTGCCCATCAAGAATAAAAGAAAGATCGACTGCAATAGCCGCTACAGATTTATGGTCACAAATACGAATCGGTTGGCCGATACGATGCGTCATTATCTTAATTACCAAGTGAAGCAGTTTTGCAGTCTAAGAACTTTATATACTAGAAAAGTGGTCTGATCTGTAAATTGACCAAAGTGTGTAAAATTGTCTATTCTGTCATTTGACTGGATGGCATCGCGGGTAACGTATGTATAACAGGAGACGCTCCACTGTCGACGAAACCAATATCGCTTTGTTTAGAATTCATTCGATTCTGATTATTTAGTTTTTCTTATTTGAATTTGTATATTTTAAATCGATAAACAAGATTTGAACATCGATAAATCACTTTTGCTTCTTATCTATTTATTCTCGTCCTGAACATGCATAACATCGATAAATCACTTTTGCTTCTTATGTATTTATTCTCGTCCTGAACATGCACAAAACATTTGCCAATTGACATAAAGCAAGTATTAATAAAGCAAACAATCAATTCTTGGCCATTCTGGAGTCTAATAATGGCTCTTACCATAATCCATCCTTTAACTTATTTTAAATAGTTAGAAAACAACATTTGATACATTTTTCGTGTTGTATACAATAATGCATTTGCATTTGAATGTTAAAGTTTTTAAATACATGGTCATTGTACCACCCCTTGCATAAATTTACATTGAAAACATGGTTATCACAATAATTGGTAGAATTGTAGTTTAAAAAGCTTTAAAGATGTTTAAATCCCTGTCTTTTGGACTCTGATGGATAGATATGTCGCAATCATACCATATCTCCTAATTTTCATTAATATGGTTAAGGGGCCAGCTGAAGGACGCCTCCGGGTGCGAAAGTTTCTCGCTGCATTGAAGACCCAATGGTGGCCTTCGGCTGTTGTCTGCTCTATGTTCGGGTTGTTGTCTTTTTGACACATTCCCCATTTCCATTCTCGATTTTATTCAAATATATTACTTTATATTTTTTAGCAATGTAATACTTTTGTATTTCTATCCAATAAAGATACAACTTACCTATTTATATGAGGCTGATTCATACAAGAGCTACTTCACAATGTGGAGCAGGATTTACCTACCCTTGCGGAGCACTAGAGATCATCTCCGGTTTTTGTCGAGGTTTGTGTTGCTGTTGCTCAGTCTTTAGTTTTCTATGTTGTGTTTTATATACTGTTGTTTGTCTTATGTTCTTTTTCTCTCTTTTATTTTGCCATGGCGTTGACAGTTCATTCTTGACTTGTGAGTTTGACTGTCCTTTTGGTATCTTTCGCCTTTATTTTATTTAAAGTTGAAACAGCGGGTAAGTTAATAGAATAGAGAATTGAAACGGGAAATATGTCAAAGAGACAACAACCCGACTAAAGAGCAGAAAACAGCCCAAGGCCACCAATGTGTCTTCAGTGTAGCGAGCAAACCCCGCACCCGGAGGCGGGCTTCAGGTGGCCACTTATCAATACTGTATACTAGTTCAACGAAATGGTCGTCACTTAACTCCGAAATATACAAATGAACCACAATTTTAAAAAAAAAAACACAAGACTATATCGGAACTTATATTCTCATTATATTATCATTCTACCTACAGCAATAAAACAGCATAAATGGTATTTTACACTAATCTTGTTCTTGTTTTTTCTTTTATTTTCTGTCTTTTATGAAAATTAAAATTAACTAAAATTATCTCAGTGAAATAGAGAGACGATACCAATCACACATCCTAAGTACAATAAAAAAAAAACACACGCACTACTATAGCAAAAATTATCAGGACGACAAAACAAACAGCAATAACAAAACACTACACAGAAATCAAAGCATTGAGCACCACGAACGATAAAAAAACAAGAGACGAATACTTTTTAATTGGACAAGCTTCATATTTTTCACTTTCTTCTTTTTACTGTTAACTCACCATAAGACTAATTGAAAAATGGTGTTACATTATTGAAAAGTCACTGTTTTAACGTTCTGATTGTTTCAGACGTCATATACGATAATGTGTGAGTTTGCAATATTCTTTATGGGGTCAGAAAAGAAATTTTTAAATTGGTCCACTTCGGAGAGAACTGCAAAATTGATATGTCGACAATTGACATGTTTGATTATAATTATTCGTCCAAAAACGAATCACTACCTACCTCGATGAAATACTTTGAACAAAGTTAGAATAAAATAATTAACATAACAATCTTCAATTTGACAATTTACTTTCATATCACGTCGTGCCTTACCATGAAGTTAATGTAACAAAATCAGTCACATTATTTGGCAAAATAGTTTCTTTAAATGATGCTTATAAATGTTTTTGAATATAACAAAACGGTACTTTTTGAAGTCTTTGAGTCAACCATGAGCATACCAATACCTTATAGCCAGGTATAAAATGTCCCGGTATGACAAAATGTGACATAATGCAAAAGAGAAAACCAAGAGCCAGATCGATATTAAAACAAAAACGATTAATAAATATGACAGACAGCAAAAGCAAACAACGATAACAGCTGACTTGCAGGTCAATGAATTGGACAGTCCCTTAAAGAATTTGCAGACGAGGCACATGTATGATATCCCTCGAACATTAGACAGAAGAGTAACATCATGATTTTAGAAATTTACTGTAAAAATCAGTTGGAAATTGTTTAAATGAACAGATCAACAAGAAGCACAAAAAAATAAATGACAAAAAGACAAAAGACTCTAAGGACTTATTTAAGACTACATGCAGTTATTGAAAGCCAATTCAAAGCCATTTTTAGCTAATGACTTAAGCATGTTTTGAAGACTAAAATATCAATTCGTTCACATCCAACTTATTTAGTGTAAAGACTACCTAAACAAACTGAGAATAGCATGACATTTTGCAAGCCAAATATCATGTATTGACAGCATTTGGGTCGGTAAGCGTTCATTACTACATAGATTGTTCTGAATTGACAGGCCCTATAAACAATTAGAATACAATATTCAGTTGATAATAAGTGTGTTCAGATACATTTAAACTATAAAAGAATTTTGGAAAAATTTTAATTAATTTTGTTTGAGAAATCCCTTTATTTATAACTGCTATATATAGTGAAAAACAAATTCAAGTGACCGAGAACAGTCACAAGTTATCTCTTCTTATGAAAAAGTCGAGAAAATCAATAATAAAACATTGATGGTGATGATACTGATCAAAAGTTTTTTTCTAGACAACAATCGTACATTTTAAAAAAAAAATTATTTGTTAAACTGTGTTATTTGAAATATACATGCAAATACACGATGTCTCATGTTCATCATTTATCAGGATACTGTATTAGAAGCTTGTGAAACTGAAATTTAAAAAATGTCAATATGCTGCATATTGATAAAAAAAAATGAAAAAAAAAGTCATGTTCATACAAAATCCAAAGATTTTTCAGGTCACCAATTTTCGGAGTGCTCTACATAGTCCTTAGCATATTACAACTTCCAAAAATATACTTATTTCTTACATCGAGTACACCGGTCTGCTCTTATCACGTGAACATTCAATACAGAAATATTTTCTTTTCGTGAATATAGCAATCTAAAAGTCTGCCTGTGCAGGTTCAAAAATTAAAGATAAATATTTGTATAATGTAGGTTATCCGTTTAAATATTTTTACTATCTTTTATACCTTTTAATGAAAAGGTCCTCTCGATTTTTTACATGTATTTCCGGTCTTCTCGATCTTTTCACATTCAATGTTTACATCGGGATAAGGTGTGTTTGAATTTGCTTAGTAAATTAATTTCAAAAGTGTTCATCTTGGCTGCATATCTATTCCTGGAATTCTCCCCTCATCTTGTCTAATCTAGCTGCATACATATATGGGCAATTTACATGTCCCAGAGAGATATGCAACCAGTAGAAAAAAAAATTGAGGTTGGTACTCCAGGAATTTATTCGCATAACAACATTTTAAATCAATTTTACACCAAGCTCCTATTTTATTTCGGTTTTTTTTTTTACTATTTGTCAGAACGTTTTTTCGTGAATATGTAACTGACCCACTGTATACTTTTGACTTACACCTAGATATATATTATTCATATTTTAGTAACAATATTCGAGAATAACCAGCAGTAATGTTAAATCATTTATATTCGTCGAATACCAATGTTCGTGACTTTCTTTGGGTATAGGTAAACTACGAATCAAAATATTGAACGAAATTCAAATTTTCTATACGCTTGTATTGAGAATTTGCTTCAACCACAAATCAAATATCCACGAAGATACAATTTTTCCTGAATCCACAAAAATAAATGAATCCACATTATACTTAGACCGTTATTTTTTTTAATTGCATTGTTTCATATTTTTCATGGCGGGTCCTTTTATAGCCAAGTATTACGGTCTTACGGTATAGGTTTTTCTCATTGTTAAAGGCCGTGCGCTTGCCTTTAGTTGCTAACATCCACTTCATTTTGTAGATAGTTGTCATTTGCAATAATACCACATCTCCTCATATTTATATATATGTTTCTCACATGTGATACGTTCTCCAGGAGCTTCTGTTCATATCATTATACCTTATTAGATTCTAATTTGTGATGAACAACACAATAAATATCACTTGCCAAAAAAAAATATATCGAACTTCAAGGTAAATTCAAAAAGGAGAACGTCCATACAGCGGTAGCTGATTAACTTAAAAATGGGCACACATTCGTGTGATTGATCATGAGTCCAACAAGTATGCCTGTCCTATCTCAAAACTTCAAAGAAGTGATCAGAATGATCACAATCAGAAATATGAGTTTACTATTGTTAGGTTAAGCTTTGTTGCCGTTTCAGACACGCTGGAGAGGGTACAAAATAAAACTAGTGTTTATATAATCAGAAAAATGAAAACACTTCACAACAAGAATATAACCAAAATTAAGAAACATACCTGTGACAACTCTGCTTTTAAAGTCGAACATGTAATGACCCCACAATATTGTTTTGAAAAACCATAGTTTTATATTAAATACATACAGTATCAAAAGATTGAAAATGCCGAATGAATGTGCGTGTTGATCTTGGGAAACGTTGGCATATGCTCGTTTTTTATATCAACAGCAAGGCTGAGTATTAAGTATATGAATGCATTTGAATGGTTAAGAACATATTTCATAGGTTTATAGAATAAATAAAAGTAAGAAGATACAAAGAGGAAATCGAACAGTAGTGCCACATTTACAAGTCGAAGAACAAAGATGACAAAAAGGAACCATCAGAGGCAGTCCTCAAGAAACTTCCTAGAATATAAAAATTGAGCACGATCACAAACCACACCCTAACATTTAAATGAGGATATGAAAAAGCTATATCATTCAACCTCGGCATTCAACTTTATTCAAAAGTACAGAAAAATAACAGGTGTCGTCTATTACGTCAGCATTGTTTTGGGAAAGTAAAATCCTAATTTCGAGTCATTGTTAAAACTGAAACTACACAGTAACACATTAATGATTAAAATAGAACACGACATTTCTTCTTTATCATATCGTCGAATTCCAAATCCGAAGGGGTAGCAAATATTAATTGTTTTCTTCTATTGTGCTTTAATGTATCATTCACAAGTAGTGTATGAAAGATTGAAGTCGTTTTATTTAAGGTATTGAGTTTCAAGAAAAATTCTGACACTTGTTTACTTAATGCAATTTTACCTCTTCATGGTAAATGTAGAGTAGTTCATGTGATATTTGGTTGAATGAAAGGTGAAATGAGTTCAGACTTTTACATTTTTTTAGCTTTTTAAAAACTTACTATATTCTTTAATTGAAAACCAATTACATTCAATTTTCATAAATGCTACACGAAAACTACAAACATCAACATACTCTTCACTATTGCTTATGTCTGAGACTACCCTTAGCCTATGTCTAATTCTACAACAATCTTTATATTATATGTAATCACTTTTCATTATAGGCACACTTCGTATACCACTACACTAGGTTAGCTCGTACAACATTACATCATAACCAGTCTGCTTGCATTTACACCAGTACATTTATAGCATTACACTTTACACAATGTTATAGCAAAATATTATGAATTATCGTGTTGTAAATGCACTGGAGACGTCGATTTGAAAGTAATCTATTAGGTCTATGTTTTCTTCTTGAACATGTATAAAAATTATAAAAATTTGATCGAAACTCATAAATCGATAGAAATAAAAACAAATCCGGGTTACAAACTAAAACTGAGGGAAACGCATCAAATATAAGAGGAGAACAACGACACAACAAAAACACAACATTAAAATGTAACACACACACAGAAACGAACTATAATATAACAATGGCCATTTTCCTGACTTGGTACAGGACATTTTAAGAAAAAAATGGTGGGTTGATCTTGGTTTTTATGGCATGCCAAACCCCCCGCTTTTATGGCAATGCTAAATATAACATTAAAATGACAACATGACATGACATGACTACGATACAAATGAATGGGAGAACATATAGGACAAAGAAACACACGAATGATAGCTAACAAAAGGTACTAGGTTTAGAATTTAATACGCCAGACGAGCGTCTCGTCCACACAAGACCAACCAGTGACGCTCAGATGAAAAAAGTTTGAAAGCCAAAACAAGTACAAAGCTGAGGAGCACTGAGGACCAAAACTTCCAAAAAATTGCGCCTAACACGGCCAGGGTTTTCTGCCTGGGACAAGAACATCCTTATTATTTAGAATAATATATACTTTTGCAAACAGTAAATTTTATAAAATGACTATATAATAGATATACATGATAAAACCGAAGTGGGGACTAACTACAGAATAAAAACGGTTACATTACATAAAACAACTTAATCTAACACATAAAAATACACAGCCGAGTTAGCCAAAGACTCAACGCACAAAGTGACGTCACATTTGAAATTCTATAAAAACACACAAAGTGACGTCACATTTGAATTTGTAAAAATATTTCCCAAAAATAAGATAGAATCAGGATTGATTCAAGATTAGATCTGTAATATTGACATTACATTTATTAATAGCAATGAAAATTACAATACTATTAATATCAAATTGTGGTAGTAATTAGATAATTAATTGTATTATCTAGCTATGTCGGTGTTTCTTCTGAATCAAACTGTAAACCAAATATATCGTATAAGTTTCGTTGAACCAAACTAAAATCTAATAAATGAAGTGGGTGATTAATTATCTTTACCATAACACACAAATATAACAGAAAAGACGTTAAGACATTTGACAAAATCCGACGAGAATAACAAATATAACATCAAAATTAAATACATGAATTTGGGATAGAAAAGTACCGTGACACGTCTTATAGCAATGCAAATTCACACTCAGCAAAACAGTCATAATCGGGAATATTCACGTTCGGTAATTAAAAGATCAGGCGACGTAATAACAAACCACAATCTAACACGTGGTAAAAATGTCCTTAGTTAGTTTGGACAAAGACACATCGTATGGATCAAACAATTCGTGATAGTGTCCGTAAAATTTACGGAGTGTCATTTTTAATCTGTCCTCCTCATAACTTTGTTGGAGCAGTTTCTGCGTAAGGAGCACACTCCTGTATATGAAGTCCGTATAGTGTGAACAAGCACGAGAATAACGTATCAATTGAGATATGTTAACACCATACGAAGGGACAGAGGGTATGTTACTGCTAAGAAATGGGAAATTGATAATTGGGAAGTTGAAATCGTCCCGTTTATCATAGATTTTCGTGTGAAGTCGTCCATCTGTGTCAATATTGAGGAAAAAATCAAGGTATGAAGCAGTCCTTCTAGTATCAGTAGTATCCTTAATTTCAAGTTCACTGGGATATATGAGATGTAAGTATTGGCTGAAATATGGGTTATTCAATGATAGAACATCATCAATATATCGGAAAGTCAAATTAAAGAATTTCGCAAGGTGCTTTTTCTTTTTGTCTTTTAGAAGGTTCTGAATGAATTCTGCTTCATACGAGTACAAAAACAAATCGGCCAGTAGGGGTGCACAATAAGTTCCCATTGGAATACCGACTGTCTGTTGAAATATAAATCCTCCAAACTCAACAAATATATTGTCGATCAAAAAGTCCAGCATATTGATAGTATAATCTTCGGTATATTTTCTGGTAGATTCAGTGTGGTTTTTCACAAAATATGAATTATTGTAACCCAAAACAAGAAATTTGTATCTACGATTCCCATTTTTATAGAAAAAGCTCTGTTTAATGAGATGGTGAAGTCGATCTTTCAACTGAGCATGGGGAATAGTAGTGTAAAGCGTAGAAAAATCAAAAGTCTTTATGTTGCTGCAAAATTGCAAAGATTGTGATCGAAGATTAAGCAGTAGATCTTTCGAATATTTGAGAATCCACATCTGGTTAACACCACTGGTAGAATATATCTCATCACAATATTTTTGAAACCCATCTTTAACTGTAGAAAGAATAGTAGTCAGTACTTTAGAAAGATGTTTAATCGAACATTTTGATGACCCAGCTATGTATCGTTCTTTATATGGATTTTTGTGTAGTTTTGGTATCTAGTATAATGATGGTAAATTTTCTTCGTTTTCTTTGATGTTGATACCAAAAGAAATAAGGACAGATTTGTGATTTTGTAAAATTTCGTCCTTGGTAAATGATGTTAAAGAATATGTAGGGTTACCATTATTTCTATTTATTCCAAGCTCTGTTGTGAGACATTGCAAATAATGGTTTTTACATATGAAGACAATATTATTGGAGGCTTTATCTGCTGGAACAACGACATATTTGTCATGCAAAGAGGATAAAGCATCCACAACATCCGGATTTTTGAAAGGGTAAGTAAATCTTGTGCTCATATTGCATCGTAGTTTTTGAATGCGCTTCTGAATGCATGATCGAATAGCTTTGATCCATTCAGACAAAGTGTCCAGTTCTGGTTTGTCTGGTTCGCGCTTTACCCATTTTCTTGCATAGTCCTCAACTGCATCCATCAGTAACTTGAAATTCGTTTTCCAGTTGATGGGCTGGGGAATTCTATATTTTGGTCCCTTGGCTAACAACTCTCTAAGTTGTTCATTGGTAACGATGCCAAGGTCACCAGTAATAACATGACAAGCTGGACTATACTTGTATTGTGACGATGCACATGAGCAATCCGGAGGCTTGGATTTCACATCTTTGAGGTTAAAGGCCTCCAAAACTCTCTTGTGGTTGAAAATCTTAGATGCAATAGACTTGGTGTAAGTATAAGAAATAACAGGTGTAGCTTTATTTTTGACGTAATCAGGTATAGTTTTTTGTACAGATTTCTGATGGAAAATATTGCTAATATTGACAGCATCTAAACCTTTATTGGCTAATAACCCATATTTCACTGAATAACCCATATTTCACTGAATAACCCATATTTCACTGAATAACCCAAATTTCAGCCAATACTTACATCTCATATATCCCAGTGAACTCGAAATTAAGGATACTACCGATACTAGAAGGACTGCTTCATACGTTGACCTTTTCCTCAATATTGACACAGATGTACGACTTCACACTAAAATCTATGACAAACGGGACGATTTCAACTTCCCAATTATCAATTTCCCATTGCTCAGCAGTAACATACCCTCTGCCGAATCGTATGGTGTTAACATATCTAGGTTGATACGTTATGCTCTTGCATGTTCACCCTATACGGACTTCATATAAAGGAGTGTGCTCCTTACGCAAAAACTGATCCAACAAATTTATGAGGAGGAAAGATTAAAAATGACACTCCGTAAATTTTATGGACACCATCACGAATTGGTTGATCCATACGATGTGTCTATGTCTAAACTAACTAAGGACATTTTTAACACGTCTTAGATTATGTTTTACCATTTACGTCGTCTGGTCTTTTAAGTACCGAACATGACCTATTCCCGAATATGACTGTTTTGCTGAGTGTGAATTTGCATTACTATAAGACGTGTCACGGTATTTGTTATCCAACATTCATGTATTTAGTTATGATGTTGTATTTGTAATTCTGCTCGGGTATTGTTAAATGTCTTATCGTTGGTAGTTTTAATTCTACCCCCTATTTTTATTTTCTATTCGTATGTAAAAGTAAAGATAATTAATCACCCAGTTCATTTCTAAGATTTTAGTTTAAAGCAACTATATATACACTATTTTATTTGTTTTACAGTTTGATTTAGAAATAATACCGACATAGCTAGATAATACAATTAATTATCTAATTATTAACACAATTCTATATTAATATTCTTGTAATTGTTATAAAATACATCAAATGACATAGTTACAAACCTGATCTTGAACAGTATCAAAATTGTTTTAGAAATTTACCTGTGACGTCACTTTTGTGGCGTTGACCCAGTCGTGTGAAAGACAGTTCGTGGTTCTGTTGTGCTGTTTTGTGTGCTGTCCTATGTTGTTTTACGTGTTCGTTTTTATTCTGTGGTAAGCATGTCGAAATGTACTATTGTATTGTTTATTTGTGTATTTCTCTGTCCTGAATGTTCTTGCATTTATTTGTACTGTATTCCTTCATGTAATGGTGTCATTCTAGTGTTATATTTAACATTGTCATAAAAGTGCAAGGTTTGGCTAGCCACAAAACCAGGTTCAAAACACCATTTTTATCTTCAAATGTCCTGTACCAAGTCAGGTGTTATCTTATAATTGTTATCTTATAGTTCGTTTCTCTGTGTGTTGCATTGTCGTTTGTTATTTGTTCACTTCAGTTTTTATGTTGTTTTGTTGTTTTCCTCGTATAGTTGATGTGTTTCCCTCGGTTTAAGTTTGTAACCCGGATTTGTTTTTGTCTCAATCGATTTATGACTTTTGAACAGCGGTATACTACTGTTACCTTTATTTGACCTTATCACAGCCATACACAATTTTAAAATAGTATGCAGTTTTTCACCCGTGCATGTGGATACCGAGGATTTATATAGTACTATATGAATCCTTGTGGATACTGAACACATAATGTTTCAATAAATATTTTTGTTTGGTACTACAAATCCGTTCAGCCATTATATCGTGCTTTGCCATGTATACGTAGCTAAAGAAAAGACCAAGCGATCGAGACAGGAAATTTTGTGAAATACAATTACTGAGTTGTGTCCCGTGCATGTGTGTGAACCAGTCAGGTTTAGGTGTAGACTAGATTGCGATCAATATCTCGAATTTATAGAACTGGTAATGGTGAGGATAAAAAGACTCTTATTTCAATTGATTTTATAGTGTGTCTTTCTATTTTGTGATGTTACACTATTGTTTCAGATAAGGGTGAAGGTTTGGTACCATTAAAACTTGTAAACCCGCAATTGTTTGCACCTGTCCTAAGTCAGAAATCTGATGTTCAGTAGTTGTCGTTTGTTGATGTGGTTCATAAGTGTTTCTCGTTTCTAGTTTATATAGATTAGACCGTTGGTTTTCCCATTTGAATGGTTTTACACTAGTAATTTTTGGGGCTCTTTATAGCTTGCTGTTCGGTGTGAGCCAAGGCTTCGTGATGAAGACCGTACTCTGACCTATAATGGTTTACTTTTATAAATTTTAACCTAGAGGGAGAGTTGTCACATTGGCACTCATACCACATCTTCTTATATCTATTAATTTTGTGAATTAAAGAAATGTTATAACTAATTAAAATATGAAGGTTTGTTATTCTGTCAACGGTGTGTTAACCGGAACGAAATCAAACTCGATCATTCACTTTAAATATTTGATTATAAAAACTAGGACAATACAAGCATTACAAACAAAGGTGCAGATAACTGTTTAATTCAGAAAAGATGGAAGTATAATGATAAATGAAATTCACTTTTGAAAGCCGATTGTAACTTTTTTTTTCTTCACTCCAGTACATTAGTTATGCTTATTTGCATCATTGAACATTAGTCAGCATATTTTAATCATTGAATAGTATATGTTCTAGATTAGCATTTGTAATAATTTGTAAATGGCTGATACATACTCACGCTTTTCATACGGCATAGCACAACAGTGCAATATCGTTACTTATAATATATATTATATAGCATAGAAGTTGTGGCAACGTCAATGTAGACATCCATAACGTCGCTGTGATTTTTTTGTTCCCGCTAAAAATTAAACTGCATAGGATATAGATTGAAAACAAGCACCGGCTAAGGACTTTCTTTTTATCAATCGATCCATTTTTCTGATGTACTATTACAAGCAGATTCCATATGTGAAATTTTAAAACAAATCTGTGGAGTAGTTAACTATGTATACTTCGCCTCAAGCTATTCAATCTTTAGTTTACCTTAGAATCTTTTGAAAGCTTAATTGATATTTGCGTCTTTGTAGTTTTCCTGTGGTGTCGACTGTCCTTCAACGGCCTATGATTTGATATGACCGCCTCTGTATCATGTTGCAAATAAAAGGCTTATAATATCACACGGTAAATAAGACAAATGCTCAAACTTATTTTATATTTAGTTTAATAAGTATAAATCATATCAATACATGTACATATAACTCAAACAAATGTGTATAAAATCACCAACTTTTCCTCAATGACTCATGGAATTCTAATATGTTCCTTTTTTACCTGCAATTAAAATAACAAAGTTTATTTATAGAATCTTTTTTATAATTTGGTATACATATTCATTAATTTGCTATTGTGATTGGATTTCATATTGCTTAAAGATCAAGTTTAAATTACTTGATATATATATATACATCTTTTCTTATTCACCGTACATCCGTATCGGTACGTTTATTCAGCAGGGTATTTTTATTCTAAATATTATTTGTTATTTTTTTATTTTCTGAACATTTCATGAATTCTCAGAAAATCAAATTGAAATGAGGAGATATTATAATAGCTATAATTTGACCCCTGACATTGCAAACATAGAAAAAATATCCTTTTGATATTATGTTCATTTTTTTCCAGTTAGTATTCAGATTATATAGCTTATCACTTTAAATTATTTTTTTCAATTTTTAATGTCATTTTTATGTTTACAAAAAGTAATTATAGATATAAGTACCCGCCTTACCCAAAATCAAATAGTTTTGAAAACGAAGAATCGCAAAAATAATATACTTTGTCGATGTACTCTGTTAACTATTGGTACGTCTTTCTTATTTATGCTGGATGTTTATTGAACAGCTGATATTCTAATCATTTGACTCCCAATAATAAGACTGTTTGGCCCCTTTGACAGGTCGCAGATATTTAAGAGGAATCTTAAAGAAAATAAAAATCCCATGTTGGTAACTATCTTTTGATAGTCTTCAATTTATTTAGTTTTATCAAACTGTCACCATTAAATAGGAACTATTTTTTCCATTGAATGATTTGAGATAACTTACCTCCAAATTTACCGAAACCACCAACACCACTGTACCCGTATCTTCCGTTTTTAAACCCACCAATACCACCTATACCATGTGATCCATAACCATTCAAACCACCCATACCATATACTCCATAACGATTTAAACCTCCAATACCATATGACCCATAACCATTTATGCCACCAATACCATATGAGCCATAACCATTTATGCCACCAATACCATATGAGCCATAACCATTTATACCACCAATACCATATTCTCCAGAACTAATTAGATTATTATATCCTCTATATCCACCAAGTCCGCGACCGAATCCATATCCCTTGAAAGGCATATTTCCATTACCATGAACACCGTAATTTCCGTAACCATTTAAAACATTTAAATTTCTTCCATTCATGAGCCCGTATCCAGGAAATCCACTTTGAGTACCATAGTTGTTGTACCCTACATAACTGCCAAAGTGTAATGGTGAGCCTAAACCATAAAAGTTATTAGCATAACCACCGTGTCCATATCCAGATAAACCATACAACGGATATCCAGAGCCGATATTTCCTTGATATCCATTTCCACCAAAAAAGGGTCCTAAAGGATTCCCATATGCTTTTAGGTTATACTTTGGACTGTATCCTTTTTTACCAGCCTCTGCAAATACTAGTCCGACGAGCGACAAGCACAGAAAAGCTTTAAGTGTCATGGTTGGTAGGTTCTAAAAGTATAATCCTTAACTTTTCAATAAACTTTACATGTTTGTTATACTTCAATGTCTTTGAAGAACATGAAATTTTACGGAAATGAAAAACAGCAACAAACATATACAAAACAAAAAAATACTGAATGCATTAAAAAGTGTAACTGAAAGATGAACATTTTGTTAATTCAAACGTTCATTTGATCGATTTTAAACGTTGTTTTCTTTCTTTTTTTTCTTTTCTTTTGATTTCAATTAAACAATTATCGTAGCCAGAACAATTAAATGAAGCATACCAAATATGCGTTCATAGTAATTTGAGAGATGCACATGAATGCTACAACTTACCGTGGTATAATGGCTTACTCAGAGTGCTGATTTGATAATTGATGTCCTATATATACCATAATCATTGACCAAATATTTCATTATAATCCGTTATAAAATAGACATTTTACAAGTATTTACTTTTGTGATAGAAGATGTGTTTAAACAGGGTTAACCACAATAATACAAATTAATGTAATGAAATGTTTATTTACAATTTTATAGAAGCATTATTGTTTTATCCGATGTAATCCTACTTTTTTTGTAGAAGATTGTTACTTATTAGTAATATGTGGTGTTCCTATGTATGGTTTTATAGAGTATTGGGGAAAGTCCCATATGTTTTGCATTGTGTTGTATTTGTTTGAACATATTTTCTCTCGAGATGAAGTTTAATTGCCCTTTTCAATTGTCTATTCCTTAGGTTTATTATTAAGTTGTTTCGTATTATAAATAACATGTATGACTTTCAGTACTGTATAATTTAAAACTCAAACTTCTTTTGATACCGTTGCGAATGTTGCGATTGCAGAAGTTTGCTTTTACTCATTATGTTCTTTGAAAAAACATTAAGTACATGGTAAACAAATGTGTATTCAAGAAGAAAGTTATCTATTTTTATTTCAGACATAAAAGTTCGTTTAGGTTCGTGTGTGTACATTATTTTTCAAATTCTGACACTGCATGCATTATTAGGGTAAGGGTTTTTACCTTTTTCACATTTCCATAAGGTATAAAACAAAATCTATAAATTATCATCCTTGACATGTGAATCAAAATTATATGTCAGATATCAGTACCTATACTTTTCAAATCTGTTCTTGCATTATAACGATTTCAGCATTCGTTCTGTCATCTTTCAGTTCCTCAGCAGTCATATTGAACTGCGTCTACACTTGAATCGATATGGAACGAACGTGCGTGTTCATATTGTACTGACTTCAGTAACAGGAGTATACTACTGACATAAAAACCTGTCCAACTAAGATAAAAGAAAGATCGACTGCAATAGACGCTACAGATTTATGGTCATCATTACGAATTGGTTGGCCGATATGATGCGTCATTGTCTGAATTACCAAATGAAACAGTTTTGCGGTCTAAGAACTTTATATAAAGTGGTTTGATCTGTAAATTGACCTTAGTGTGTCTATTATGTCATTTGACTCGATGGTATTGCAAGTAACGTATGTACACAGGAGACGCCTCCACTATCGACCAGACCAATATCGCTTTGTGTAGAATTTATTTTCTAGTTTATCTTATTTGAATTTGTATATTTTAAATCGATTTACAAGATTTGAACATCGATAAACCACCTTTGCTTCTCATCTATCTATTCTCGTCCTGAACATGCATAAAATATTTGCCAATTGACATAAAGCAAGTATTAATATAGCAAACAATCAATTTTTTTGCCATTTCAGAGTCAAATCATGGCTCTCACCATACGCCATCCTTTATCTTATTTTAAATAGTTAGAAAACAACATTTGATACATTTTTCGTGTTGTATACAATAATCCATTTGCATTTGAATGTTTAAGTTTTTTAATTTAAGGTCGTTGTACCATCCTACGCATAAATTCACATTGAGAACATGGTTATCACAATATTTGTTAGAATTGTAGTTTAAAAAGCTTTAAAAATGTTTAAATTCTCGTCTTTTGGTGGATAGATGTGTCGCAATCATACCATATCTTCTTATTTTCATTAATCAGGTTCAAATATATTACTTCATATTTTTTAAGCAATGTATTTGTATTCAATAAAGATGTAACTTACCTATTACTAAGCGGATGATTCATACAGGAGCTACTTCACATGTGGAGCAGGATTTCCTTAACCCTCCGAAGCACTTGAGATCACCCCCGGTTTTTGGTGGGGTTCGTGTTGCTCATTCTTAAGTTTTCTATGTTGTGTTTTGTATACTGTTGTTCGTATTATGGTCTTTTTCTTCTTTATTTTTTTTTTTGCTATGGCGTTGCCAGTTCGACTTACGAGTTTGATTGTCCCTTTGGTATCTTTCGCCTCTCTTTTACCTAGTCTTAAAACAGAGGGTATGTTAATAGAATAGAAAATAGAAACGGGAAATGTGTCAAAGAGATTACAACCCGACTAAAGAGCAGAAAACAGCCCAAGGCCACCAATGGGTCTTAAATGCAGCGAGAAACCAGCAACCGGAGGCGGGCTTCAGGTAGCCCCTAACCAATACTGTATACTAGTTCAACGAAATGGACGCCAAACTTAACTCCAAAATATACAAATGAACCAAAATTTTTAAAAAGGCACAATAGACTAAAAAGGCCAAAGGTTCCTGACTTGGAAAAGGTGCAAAAATGCGGCGGGGATAAACATGTTTTCGAGATCTCAACTATCCCCAATACCTTTAGCCAATGTTGAATAAACCATCAGAAAGCAATACGCACAGTAAAACTGATTACTTTTTTTTACTGAGTAATTTTTTACGGTATATCGGTGAGATAATGCATATGTTGAGATTTTTCGTGTCGAATAACTCACCTTCGGGTGCCCAACGAAAGACCTCCCTACGGTCAGTTTTTACGCATTATCTATAACGGAACTTATATTCTCATTATATTATCATTCTACCTACAGCAATAAAACAGCATAAATAGTATTTCACACTAATCTTGTTCTTGTTTTTCTTTTATATTCTGTCTTTTATGAAAAATAAAATCAACTTAAATGATCTAAGTGAAATAAACAGACGATACCAAGGGGTCAATCACACATCCTTAGTACAATAAAAACACTCAATAATTCAAAAACTCCCTGCATTTAGGTCTGCTATACACAGTGGAAAATCTTATAACCGAGAACAGTAATAAATTCACTCTTTGTATGCAAAAATAGAGAAAATCGATAATAAAACATGGCAAAGTTTTTTCTAAATAACTATCGAACATTTTAAAACATTTTTTTTAAACTGTGTCATTAGAAATATGCATGCAAACGAACGATGTTTTACATTCAGTATTTGTCGAGATAATTACATTAGAAGCTTGTGAAACTGAAATCTAAAAAATGTTAATTTTTGATGCATATTGATAACACATAACTGAAAAACAGCATGTACAAAATTTAAAGATCTTTCAGGTCAACAATTTACGGAGGGTTCCATATAGTCCTTCGCATGTTACAATTTCCAAAATATACCTATTTTTTACATCTAAGTTTTCGAGTACACCGGTCTGCTCTTATCACGTGAACATTCAATAAAGAAATATTGTCTTTTCGTGAATATAAAATTCTGTCTGTGCAGGTTCAAAAATTAAAGATAAAATATTTTCATTAGGTAGGTTATTCAATAAAAAGATTTTTACTTTTTTTCAAACCTTTTTATGAAAAGGTCGTCTCGATTTTTGTACATGTATTTCCGGTCTTCTCGATCATTTTACATACAATTTTTACATCGGAACAAGGTGTGTTTATATTTCTTTAGTACATTAATTTCAAAAGTGTTAATCTTTGCTGCATATTTGTTCCAAAGAGATATGCAGCCAATAGAAAAATAATTTATTCGCAAAACAACATTTTAAACATTTTAAACCAAGCATATAGCCTGCTGTACTCTTCGTTTGCTATTTTAGGAGGAAAATGATAACATTGAATTGAAACTCATTTTATTTCGTTTGTTTGGTTTTTTGTTTTTTTACTATTTATCAGAACGTTTTCTCATGAAATATTGAAAAGACCAAGTTTTCAGTGTTTGTAGGGAAGGTAATATTTTGTCACTAAATTTCCCACTATATACTTTTGACCTACACCTACATATGTATTATTTATATTTTTGTAACAATATTCGGGAATAACCTGCAGTACTATGAATTCATTAATATTCGTCGAATACCAATTTGAAATTCAAATTATATACTCTTGTATTGAGAATTTGCCTAAACCACGAAATCAAATTTCCACGAAGATATAAATTTTCCTGAATCAACAAAAATAAATGAATCCACAGTATACTTAACCCGTTAATTTTTTTCAACTGAACTAACGGTTTTGCTATGGAATGTTTTGTGGGCTTTTATTTGTCATTTAATCTTTTGTTTTGTCATGATTTTTCTTTGACGAACCATTAAATATGAACTCCATGGTATATTTCCTTTATATGTATTTACATACTTCCAATGACAGAACTTGCATGAAAAAAAACAGTGAAATGAGATATGTTATATTTTAATATTCATGAACCATTATAAATAAAATAACAAATTTGTATAAAATCGCCATCAATTCTTCAGGGACTCCTTGGAATTAAATATGTTCCCTTTTTTACCTGCAATGATAAAAACAATGTTAATATTATAAGGTTATTTGATCTTGAAGGACGAGTAGTGGATTGTGTTTACATAGTCCATAGCTTCGGTTAAATGTACTCTGTGTGCATGTTGCCTAAAACTTAGCTTAATAGATCCTTCGCTCTTTATATATTTTTTTTATTCTTTCAAGCATTAAAGGACCATTGTATACTTCATTCCTTAAAAATTCAAAACAAATTCACTTATTGTGTGACAAGATACCGTTCACGAATGAAATAAGAATACTTAGCGTATCGAAATATCAATCTACAATTGACATGTCAGATTAATGTCATGTGTTATAGTACTCCATCGCAGGTTACATTTTGACAGTAGTTATTGTTCTGAAATTACAAATTGTCGCATATAAATAACATGATTTTTCGTATTGGATGATGTAAGATTACTCACCTCCAAATTTACCAAAACTTCCAAACCCACTGTGGCCGTTTCTTCCATTTATGAATCTACCAATGGCACCCATACCATAAGCTCCATTACCATTTAAACCACCAATACCATAGGATTCATAACCATTCGAACCACCTATATCAAATTATCCATAACCATTTATACCACCAAAACCACCAATATCATATGATCCATAATTATGTATACCATTTACACCGTTTGCCCCATAACTATGTATACCATCCGTACCATATGCTTCATAGCTATTTAAATTGATATATCCTTCAAGGTCTCGCCCAAATCCATAACCCTTGAAAGGTCCGATTCCTTTACCGAAAACACCGTAATTTCCATAACCACTAAATCCGTTTAATCCTCTGCCATGAAAATACCCGTATCCAGGATATCCATTTTGAGTACTAAATCCATTGTATCCAACATAACCGCCAATGTTAAATGGTGAACCGTAACCATAAACGATGTTGGCATATCCCCCGTATCCATATTCTGATCTACTGTAAGACGGATATCCAAAGCCACTATTTCCTTGATATCCATTACTACCAAAATGACCTGGTCCGAACGGATTGCAATATGATTTCAGATTATATTTGAGACTATATATTTGAGACTATATACTTTTTCTCCAGCTTCCTACGCCACGAGTCCAACAAGGGCTACACAAATCAATACTATTGGTGTCACGTTTGTTGGTTCTGAAACGGTATTCAATAACTCGTTTTAATAATAAAAACTAATAATATTACTGCCTGTCTTTTAAGAACTTCAAAACATAGCAAATCTGGATGACGCAAAATAATGAAGTAAGTTAAAGGTTAACATGAAAGATTTAACGTGCAAATGTACTGGGTCAGAAAAATCATTTCAAAATGAATATAGAATAAGGAGATTTGGTGTGAATGCCTGTGTGACAACTATCCGCCAGAGACCAAATGCTGTAGATATTAAATTAACTGCAATAGGTCAAAGAAAATTGATAAAAGATTCAGGAACGTAAATATTTTCCTAGCATGAATGTTTATGGAATCCAGTAAAAACAAAAAAATATGCAAAATATACCAAATATAACGTACATGTTTTTTTGAGATACGAACATGAAATAAACCATTTAGACCAAATCATCCACTTACTTTTGTGACGTTCTATGATGGCTTGTTCCTTGTGATACGTTTGATTTGTTGTGCTTTATTTATAAAATGTTAAACAAAGTTAACCACATTGATAGAAACTATTATCATTAATTATATTTGCAATTTAGTAATGAAATTATTGCTTTTCCACTGTTATCATCGTGGTTTAAAGGAGAATTTCTCATTTTATTATTATTTGATATTCATACTGCATGTGTTAATCAGTATTAGGGAATTTCCTCATTTTATTTTAATTTGTCTACGCTGGTATCCAAGTTTGATTCTTCTAATTATCCAATACGGAAGTTGACTATTTTAGTTGTGTATTTTACATTAATGTCTTCTTTTTTATCTATTTAAACTTTTGACACTCTGTATATTTGCAACAAGATAACATATTTCCCTTTTATTATCTTATTAAATGTTTTAACGTAGATTTCATTTATTTTAGAAAATGCATGAGCAATAAAATGGCCGAAAAGCAGTCAATCATTCAGATGAATTTCATTAATTTAGCTCAACGTTTGAAAGGGCTAAGTTTTTGGTCTCATTAAACTAAAATATCAAAAAGTATTATAGATCTATATAATAAGATATTTGTAGATTTTGTCAAAATTTTAATCAAATAACATCATACAGATGTACCAACATTTTCAGTCAGGCATTATAATATTTATTCTTAGTTTTGTCCTATATATTTGTTTTGGACTTCTTGCATTTATTATACTGTTTAAACTTCGGACACATCCTCATTATGAGAATTTGTCAATAATTTTTAACATTAAGGCACATTTTTACAATAAAAGATAGTTTACTAATAGATAAATGTCTTATACGAAAATGGTACTATGGTACTGTTGGTAAGTTAATGGCTTCAAATTAATTTTACCAAAGATTGTATGTAAAATGGCAATTTCGGTCACATATGCCAACTCCGACATGATTATGAAATTCTAGTTATAATAGAGCGCATTTATGCCCCAATTCGTCAATTCATTTATCAATAAAATTAACATAATTTTAAAGGATTGAAGATGCAATTCTTGCAATATCAGATGTGTAATGGTTTTTATCTTATCTTAAATATTACTTGAATTATATTTAATTCAAAAATATAAATTTAACCAATTCTCCCCTAAATTCTCTACGTACACTTTAACAACAAAACGCTTTCTCTTTGAAACATTGTATTATGATATTCCCTGGCTTTTGAGTCAAATAACTTGATCAATTTATGTTAAAAAAGGAAATTTGAGATACCATACATATATTTTGCAAATGCAATCCCAATATAAAACATATGGTACCGAAAAAAACATTACTTTCCATTTCTTACATGGGATTCATTTGTAGTTATATTTCAATGCTTATAATAATGTCGAGCGATGTCTCGATTTCAAATTGATATTGATGATGAGTTTCATTTTTAATAAAAATTTCCATTATACAATAACTGGCGTGAATTATTGTATGCTCACATTGATTAGCACTGTCAAAATTTTGATAACTTAGACTGCATTTCATGGTTAATGACCACAAAAGAACATTTTTATGTCTCTTTCTTGAGCAGAATTTTTAATTGAGATCCAAAAAGTCTCTTAATGGCTCAAAGGGAGGCAAATATACCATAGTGATATTCAAACTCGAATTTGAAAATGGTTAATGCCACGTAAAAAAGGTAAATAGGAATAGCTGTCAAATTGACAGCAAACTGGGTTTTCTGTATTTCGAAAAGCGCTTTCAGGCTTTTTTGACATGCCACATTCTATGCCTATTTTTCAACCAATAAAGGACCATTACCCATGAACGGCAAAAATGAAAAGCGTCAATACCACACTCGACAATTATATTTCATCAGTTATAATATATTAAGATTTTAAGAGCATTGGTTGAACAGATTTGGTAAATATCTCTAATGCGCCTATAATTAAGGCACTCAAACATATTGCGTAAACAACAATCTCTACGTAGTGATATTGGACATGTTTTGATTTTAAACAAGTGACTGAGCTTACCATTTGTGCTGAATTGAAGAGCAGAGGATCATAGAATAAAGGTGTTTAAACTCTGGAATTATGAAATAGAATTAAGAAAGGAAACGGGGAATGTGCAAAAAAGACAAAAAAACGACCAAAAAGCAGAAAACAATCCAAGGTCACCAATTGGTCTTCAACGCAGCAAGAAAATCACGCATCAAATGTATGCAAAGATAAAATGGATTTTTGACCCCGAGAAGCCGCATCACAAAGGGCATTTAGGGGTGTGATAAATAACGATAAAAAGAATCACATTTCGTAGCCCTAAAATTCAACCACATATGTGAAAATTTTTCAGCTTCGAAACGAGCTATCATACATATTCAAGTTTACGATATGGGCAGTGCAATTGAGGAAATGGATACCATTACCTGAAAGGAATTGAGCATCTTCACCCAATTTGCGACTTTTTTGAGAAGATGTAAGACTGATTTTTGAATGATGGCATCTTGTACACCAGAGTACTCTGGTATTAGGAAAATGAAGGTTAGTTGTCTTTTATAAATTCATAGTTATCACAATTGGTTCTTGATTAGCATTATTTATATAGATCAGCAAGATTTTTAGATATTGAAATGTATAACTTGCACGGGACTTGAACACAATGAAAACATCTTTGTTTATCTTAGATGATGAAAAGACACATGGTATTGACTAAGTAAGAGAATAACTTACCTTAAAACTTATTGAAACATTTAATATTGATTAATTGTAAGTCAGCATGGCACATAGAAAACAAATAAATACCATTATCATTAAAATCCATGAATAGCTGATAGTGCAAGGGAAATAACACGCTGCGGACGAGTATTTGGTATATGTTTTACAACAATAATTTGACTATTTTTATCAGCTTGTCACTTAAACAATCAAATAAACAGACATAAATATTTGACGAAATGCATCAATTTGTTGTATTTTAATGCACAGTAACAAATCACAAGATGGTCAAAGTGCTTCCACTATTCAGCTATGAAGCTACTACTGGTTGCGCCTCATAACAAAGGTTCAAATGAATGTTGTGGAGCCCAAAGGGTGTAGCCTCTCTCTATTTTTTTTCTTTTTGTGATAATCTTTTTCGAATTTGAATATTTTTCTCTGAATTATACAGTTTGTATTTAAAATAAAATGATAACACAACCTAAATAAATGTTTTATCTTATTTAATTTTCAGACGTATCATTCCAGCTTAACCTGAAACGGCAACTAAGAGGTTTTAAAAAAAATAGAATTACTGGTAAGCATATTATTTTATTACACAAAATCTTAGTTTTATATTTCTGGTATTTCCCCAAATGAAATTACAGTCAAAATGTTGGAAATATGCCAATATTAAAACTGTTGCTATAATCTTGATATTATATAAAAATGCTTAGTTACTGATCTTTTCGATGCGACATGTTGAGTTGAACCCTTAGACAACTGTTCGTTATGTAACACCACAAACTGTGATTGTTACTTAATGAAATCATAATATGAGTGATGTCATCAAATTTACTTAAAAACCAAATGTACTTTTCTAACTGATAAAGGGTTTTCACATTTTTACATTTTTTCATTTAAAAAAGATATTTCTATGTAGAATAATGTGAAAATACAAATTTTAAAAAGTTGCTCATTATGCTCTCAGTTTTATGATAACAATGACCTTCACAGCAGTTAAGAGTGGTATCTAAGGTTGATATCGCTGACTATGCGGCATGGGGCTTTGCTCATTCTTGAAGGCCGTACAATGAACTACAAATGTTAGTTTCTGTGTCATTTGGTCCCTTGTGGAGAGTTGTCTCTTTGGCAATCATACCATATCTTCTTATTTTTATATTGAATATATCAGATTTTCAGTGGTACCAATTATTAAGTAATTCTTAGGGTTTTCGAAAAAATCTACACATTTGCATAACTTCTCAGTTAAAATGCACTTTTAGATATCAGAAAATTTGGTTAAATGCTTTAACAATAGGGTTTGTATACTGTAATTGAAGGTTATCATCAGAGGTTTTGTCGATATTGTGACCATATATGTAAAACCTAGGTAATTATTAAATGTATGCAAAGAACTAAGTTTTCATAGAACTTATTGTGTGAAAAAAAGGCCGCATCACAAAGGACTTTTCGGGATTTACAAAATACGGGAAAATGAATCCGAAAATTAAACCAAATATGTAAAAATGTCTCAGCTTCGAAACGAGCATCATTCATATCCATGTTTACGATATGGGCAGAGGAATGGGGGGAAAAGGTAACCATTACTGCCTACATGAAATGAATTGACCCAATTGCACGGAAACGACATATTCAATGTATCAAGAACCATAACTCCTGGACGGCCTTAGTGAAAATGATCAGTATCAAACTTGAACTTAATTGTTTTATCAGTAACAACATAACACAATTATAAAAGCATTGTTCAGGTGATTAATTATTAAATGCACGAAAACGACATAAAAGCTCAATAGATCAAGGACCATACCTCCTGAACTGTAAAAGTGAAAACCATGCATCTTAAACTTGACCTCCATTTTGCCATCAGTAACAACATATTATAATTTGAAGACCATTGGTAGAAGGGTTCATAAGTTATTGAACGGAAACGATTTAAAGTGTCATTTTCCAAAGATCAAGAACTGGATCTTCCATCACTGTATTGGATACCTAAACTACACAAGTGTCCTTACAAACAACGGTATATTGCTGGGTCTTCCAAGTGCTCCACGAAATCTCTTTCTAAACTAGGCTTCAAAGTTATTGTGAAACTGCCTATTCCAGAGGTGGCGTGAATCCGATGTGGATACAAACAAATTCCAAAGATCTTTTAGAGTACATACAATCTAAGACTCTTTCATCTTGCAATAGTATTAAAACATTTGACTTTTCTACACTTTACACAAGTATTCCCCATTCCAAACTAAAAGACAAATTGAAAGAGTTGGTATTGCTTTGTTTCATAAAAAAAGAATGGCCAACGTAGATACAAGTATCTTGTCTTGGGGAGGGATAAATCCTTCTTTGTAAAAAATCACTCTGATTCAAACAAAAAATTCTCTGAAACTGACATTATCAAGATGCTTGATTTCTTGATTGACAACATAATTGTTACGTCTGGAGGACGTGTTTTTCAACAAACTATCGGTATTCCCATGGGAACCAACTGTGTACCTGTTCTTGCCGACGACTTGTTCCTTTATTCTTATGCGGCTGACTTCATACAGGAACTACTTAGGAAGACGAAAAGAAGTTAGCAGTATCCTTTAACTTTACTTTCTGCTATATAGATGATTTTCTCTCACTAAATAATTCAAAATTTGGTGACTATGTTACACTAATCTATCCCATCTAACTAGAGATAAAGGATACAACAGATACAGTTAAGTCTGCCTCATATCTTGACTTACATCTAGAAATTGACAATGAGGGTCGGTCCAAAACAAAACTTTACGACAAAAGAGATGATTTCAGCTTCCCAATTGTGAAATTTCCCTTTCTATGTAGCAATAATCCAGCAGCGCCTGCATACGGAGTATATATTTCCCAATTGATACGATATTCCCGGGCTTGTATTTCCTATCATGATTTCTTTAATAGAGGGTTGCTGCTCACAAAAAAGCTATTACATAAACTCATCATAGATACCAGGATTAAATTTTGTATTTACGCCAGACGCGCGTTTCGTCTACAAAAGACTCATCAGTGACGCTCGAATCCAAAAAAGTTAAAAAGGCCAAATAAAGTACGAAGTTGAAGAGCATTGAGGACCAAAATTCCTAAAAGTTTTGCCAAATACAGCTAAGGTAATAGGTGTTTCTCGTTTTTCGTTTTTTATATAGATTAGACCGTTGGTTTTCCTGTTTGAATTGTTTTAAACTAGTCATTTTTGGGCCCGTTATAGCTTGCTGTTCGGTGTGAGCCAAGGCTCCGTGTTGAAGGCCGCACTTTGACCTAAAACTGTTTTCAACTGTTGAACCAAGAGTTCCAAATGGTGAAGTTGAAATCATCCCTTCGTAAATTTTACGGACGCCATCACGAGTTGGTTGACCGTTATGGAATATCCGTTTCACAGATGATAGCGGATATGTTCTTAATGTCGTAACTACAATCCCGTTCCCTTTTCACGAATGTGACCTACCGAATTAGACTATTTACCGGGTTTGTACTAAAATGAGCAATACGACGGGTGCCACATGTGGAGCGGGATCTGCTTACCCTTCCGGAGCACCTGAGATCACAAAGTTTTTAGTGGGGTTCGTGTTGCTTAGTCTTAAGTTTTTTATGTTGTTCTTTTTGTACTATTGTCTGTTTGTCTTTTTCTTAGGCGTTGTCAGTTTATTTTCAATTTAAGAGTTTGAATGTCCCTCTGGTATCTTTCGCCCCTCTTTTTCAATACATCAAGGAGATAACTCCTGAACGGTAAAAGTGAAAATCGTCAATATCGAACTTGACCCATATTTTGTCATAAGTACCAATATATCAAAATTGAAAAAGAATTTGTTGAACGGTGCAAAAGTTATTGCACGAAAACTGTTGGCAGCCGCCCGCCGTATTTCACAATTTAATAACTGTTTTTTTTTCTTCGAAAAAATTATTTCAAAACGAATCAAAAGACAAACAATAGCATACAAAACACAATATAGAAAACTAAAGATTGAACAACACGAACCCCACCAAAAACAAGGGGTCTGGCTAAGTCTTTATATATGTATATTATAAACTTAAAGAAATTAAAAATTAGATTTATATCTATTTATAAATAAGAAGATGTGATATGAGTGCCAATGAGACAACTCTCCATCCAAGTCATAATCTATAAAAAGTTAACAGTTTTAGGTCAAAGTACGGCCTTCAACACGGAGCCTTGGCTCACACCGAACAGCAAGCTATAACGGGCCCCAAAATGACTAGTGTAAAATAATTCAAACAGGAAAACCAACGGTCTAATCTATATAAAAAACGAAAAACGAGTAACACCTATGAACCACACCAACAAACGACAACTACTGAACAACAGGCTCCTGTATTTTTATGCATTTAAAAATTATATGTTAATGCTTGATGTATGTGTTATATTGCAAGTCAAAACTGTATGTTGTACACATGAATATTTCTAATTGGTTGCTGCATGTTCTTGGGAGGAAAGTACTCTAATATTCAATAAGTGGGGGCATTTTTTTAACTCTTAATAACATAATATCTTGAAAGTTTATTGAATACTATTCAAAGTGAAGCAATCCTCAAAATATTTATTGATTATCGCCCTTCTTGACATTTTTGTCTCATGTACTTGCACTGACTATTCACTGTTCTATAATGATGTATTTTGTTATTTCATTTCGTACAAAAACATCTTTAAAATCATTGTATGAAATTTGAAACCCACAACGGTCCATAATTGGTAAAAGAAAAGACTTCAACTTTCTATTTGTATTTCTATATGGCATTGTCAAAGTTTTAAAATCGAAGAACAGTTTCTCACACAATAAGTTTAAACCACTTTTTAAATACAACGCTTTCAAAATATGGGGATATTATCTAGCTATGTAATCTGGGTTCAACATAAAAAGTGAATATATCCAGGAGATCCACTAAAAAGTCTTATAACTGTTGTGTTTATCCAAATAATCCATGTAATTACCCCAGTCAATCAATTATACCTACAAATATATGGTCTTCGAATAAAGAGGTGGTATACTACTGGCCTACAATAAATATCTTTATAGATAGATCAATAACAAAAGGCAATAGTAGTATACCGCTGTTCAATAGTAATAAATCGATTTAACTGAAACAAATCCGGGCCACAAACCAAAACTGAGGGAAACACATCAACTATAAGAGGAAACAAAACGGAACAACAGAAACACTGAACTGCTACAAAAACAAACGCCAACAATAAGTCATGTTTACTAATTCAATATTTTTTGGTGTGCAATCACTGGATATGACTCATCATCGTATTCAACTAGGAGATAACCGGCTGGTGCTACTAGTAAAACAGGAACGGATAAACAGTACGGGGCACCTTAGTTCAGTCTTGGTTTTTGATTTTTGTAGTGTTTGACTACATGGATGCAGGCATATAATCTAGAGAATACATCGAATATCAGTAAACGCGCTATGAAGTAATTATACAACTTCAGACTGGATTTTACCAAATTTGCTTTTTTATGTCATCAGAATTAATTCTAAAATTGTAGCATTTTTTATGTAACCGTCTTCTTTAAGCGACATTTTTATGGATAAATAACACTTTTGATGATAGTTAATCTGTTGAATATTCGATATCGGGTTCATTAGTGTCATCACTTCTTGTTACACGTTCGCAACAATTAAAATGTTTACTTTGCAGTTTTCTCAATCGAGGCGATTTGTAAGCATAGATGAATCAGCTTATCTTCGAAAGCACTTATTTTGATAAAAAAAAAAGTAACAGAAGAAAAGCCAAAAACATCTAGTTTGTCATAAATATTTTATATAGATATAATATTTAGAGGTTTTACTATCAAAGTAGTAATAGGGACATTAATTACATTAGCAACCTACTTGGCAACATAAGTAAAAAAAGTGTTCTTTTAATGCCTTCTTTTTGCATATAAAGTTGTGTTAAAAACAATTGTAACAGCCACAATATATATAGTCAAATTAGATTTTTTGAGAGACCTTTCAATTGAATAGGAACATTTGTGGTTTGTAAGTTAGTTTGGTATGATCCTTTTAGAACTTTCCTCGGAGTTCAGTATTTTTGTGAATATACTTTTTTTTTTTTTTTTTTTTTTTTTGGTATGATTTAATAAAGAGTAATGACGTCATAAATGTCAGCGCAGTGAAACTGGGATTCAAAGGACTAAATCTTAACTAAGACTATCGAGCACTAATATGTATGTTATCATTTGATATTATATATATTTGATTTTGTTTTAATATTTGTAATACTGGCACAAAGGAACTGCATGGCTTATTTTATTTGAATATGTAAACACTTTTCTAATTCGTGTCTATAATATAACCAATGACGATAAAACCAGCAATAATTAGATTGAGTTTGAGATAAAATTCAAACAAGAACATCAAACGTTTGAAATTAAGCATTCACCTTTCGTTTTTACATAATTTCATCTCCAGGTTGTAAGTAATGTGTTTTATGTTTAATCTTTCCAATAACAGAACTTGCTTGAAAAAAACATAAGAAGAAAAATGTTATATTTTAATATTCATAAACCATTATAAATAAAATAACAAATTTGTATAAAATCACCAATAATTCTTCAGGGACTCCTTGTAATCTAATATGTTCCTTTTTTACCTGCAATTATAAAAACAATGTTGACATTAGTATGTGATAGCATTCTTGAAGAAAAAGTAGTGAATTGAGTTCACATGGTCCAAAGCTTTAGTTAAATGTACTATGTGCTAATGTTGCCCAAAGCTTACTTACTTTAATGGCTCATCCGTTCGTTTATATTTTTTCATGTTCTTCCAAGTATCTGCCGCTTGGTTTTGTTGTTGTTTTTTTGTTGGTTTTTTTTTTTTTTTTTTGTTGTTTTTTTTTTGGTGTCGCTATGTTTTTCTATTAACAACTTGCTTTTCGGAATTTGATGAATTCTAATCATTTTGAAAAAGGAACCAATGCAGGAGGTTCATAATCACTATTTAATCCTAAATTGCAATAATAGTTTTAAATTAAGTAATCCAAACAAAATGTTAATTTTTTTTTATATTTCTTTGATGCTATTACTTAGGTTAACATATTTTATGTAATGTCACTGTTGCTTAATGGAGAAGGTGCTTATTGTTTTGTTTGACCAATAAAAGGACCATTGTATACTGCATCCTTGAAATATTCAACAAAAATACATTCATTTTGTAACAAAATACCGTTTACGAATGAATTTTGTATCACCTTTTAGAAATTCCCCTATTACATCATACAAATACACCTTTTCAATTAAAATTCTACTGAAGATATTTCTTTTCCAAATTAAATGGTTTTTTTTTATTAAATGCAAAAATGTCTGCAGTTTCTTGCAATTTTTTTAAAACAGATTTATGATTTATATTTATGGAAAATTACTGTTTAAAGACAAATATGAACTTTTGCACAAAATAATGATATGGCCTATAATGAAACAAAAATGACACTTAATTACAATATTTGTATACAATAATTGATTTCTCAGTAATGACATGTTATAAAAGTATTTCATAATAACCATAAAATACTGTACACATTTATTTACGAATTTAAGATTAAAGATTTCATCAAAATCGGACCTCAAATCAGATTTTGACAATGTTTAAAAAATACTTTAGTATATGAAATAATAGTGGAAATTCCGATAGGTGAAACACTTTTGATCTAAGACTGTAACCCAATCGACATGTCAGATTAAGGTCATGTTTTATAATACTCCATCGCAGGTAACAATTTGACAGTAGATTTTGTAATAAACTGTCGCATTTACATAACTTTTTTTTTTTTGCATTGTATGATGTAAGATTACTCACCTCCAAATTTACCAAAACTGCCAAAAACACTGTGGTGGTTTCTTCCATTAATCGAACCATCAATGGCACCCATACCATAAGCTCCATTACCAATCACACCACCAATACCAAATGATCCATATCCATTTATACCACCAATACCATATGATCCGTAACCATTCATACCACCAATACCATATGATCCATAACCATTCATACTACCAATACCATATGATCCGTAACCATTCATACCACCAATACCATATGATCCGTAACCATTCATACCACCAATGCCATATGATCCGTAACCATTCATACCACCAATACCACCAATACCACCCATACCATATGATCCATAATTATGTATACCATTTACACCGTTTGCTCCATAGCTATTGATACCACTCATACCATATGCTCCATAACCATTTAAATTGTTATATCCTACAAGTCCTCGAACAAATCCGTAATCCTTAAAAAGTTCTATTCCTTTACCGTGAACACCGTAATTTCCATAACCACTAAATCCGTTTAATCCTGTGCCATGAAAATACCCGTATCCAGGATATCCACTCTGTGCACTATATCCATTGTTTACAGAATAACCGCCAATGTTTAATGGAGAACCGTAACCATAAGCGTTGTTGCTATATCCCCCGTATCCATAGCCTGATCTACCATAAGACGGATATCCAAAGCCACCATTTCCTTGATATCCATTACTACGAAGATAACCTGGTCCGAACGGATTTCCGTATGTTTTCAGGTTATATTTGGGACTGTATCCTTTTTCACCGGCCTCTGATGCAACGAGTCCGACAAGGGATAAACAAATCAATACTATTGGTGTCATTTTTGTTGGTTCTGAAATGGTAACCAGTAATTCGTTAAAATAATAAAAATTAATAATATGTCTGCCCTCTCTTTAAAGAACTTCAAAACGTTAACAATCTGGACGGAAAATAATGAAGTAAATTAAAGGTCAACATAAAAGATTTAAGTTGCAAATGCAATGAGTCAGAACAAATTTTAAAAATATAGAAGGCAAAACCTATCCTGGCATGAATGTTCATGAAATCTTTTTAAAAAATGTAAATAATGCAAAATATACCAAATATGAAAATCACGATTTTTTTATGCGAAAAAGATGAATACCTATGCTTACCTATGTGTATTTTTATGATGGTGTGTTCTTTGTGAGACTTTATAATTGTTGAGCTTTATATAACATAATTACTGACCAAATATTTTGTAATAATCTGTTATAAAATAGACATACACTGATTAACCTTTGTTATAGTATATCAGTTTAAACAAGGTTAACCACAATTATAAACAATATTGTAGTCCATTTTCTGCAGTTCAATAATTAGACTCTTGTTTTTCTCTCTGTTTCATTGTGGTTTGTGGCTGAATTTCATCAATAAAAAGTAAAATAACAAAAATACAGAAATCCAAGGAAAACTAGAAACGGAAAGTCCCTTATCAAATGGCAAAATCAAAAACTAAAACACATCAAACGAATGGGAAACAACTGTTATATTCCTGACTTGATACAGTTATGTTTGATATCAATACTACGAATGTAATTCAGTATTAAGGAAATGTATCATTTTATTTTAGATTCGTTCACTTTTACTTTGATCCCAGTTTTATATGCTCAATTATTTTTTGTCGTATATTTTATAGACTCAGATCGACGTCCGGTCTCTAATCGACGTCCGTTCTAAAATTGAGGTCCAATCTGAAGTCACATTTTCAAATCAAGGTCTTATATTTTTACCCTCTAACCGACGTCCAGTGGTTCATGTATTACCAAAACGATGTCCCATTTATTGAATTCTCCTCTATTCGAGGTCCAATAAGGTTTAATCATTTCTTCCAAGTTTGATTTTTTTTAGTGATATTTTTGATTTTGTATAATACTGCAGAAATACACTATTTGTCATAAATTACAAATCATAATGTGTTTGTTGATTTATGGAAATTGACAGCATTCCTTGCCAAATAATTAGGACATTTCTTAAATCTTTAAGTTACAATTAACAGTATCAAAGCTTCATGTACCTTTTAATTTTGCATGAACATAATTGCGTATTTCTGAACATTTAGCCACAAAATATGTCTACACAAACTATTTGAAACTGCAAATTAGGTAGATTAGGATAACCTTTGAGGATTTTTGTTTACAAAAATAAACAAGAAGGACCAACAAAACTATGTATTCTTTTTCTGATAAAAATTAGTTAATGATGTTCTTCGATGCATTATTTTATAAGAACATGTAAAATTTGCAGTATTGTTTAAAAATGCCTTCTACAAAAATGTCAGTAATAAATAACTTTTTGAATTTATGAGTGAAAAAAAAGGTCCCAACTTGGGACATTATAATAGTTTTGTTGGCAAAAAAAACCTGAAAAATCACAGGATTATAGCCACAATGTATGGATTTATTGTCTTAGCAAAGAATCAGATACAATATGTCAGTTTGAAGTTGATAGCATTACCAGTTTACCTCCATGATACTAAAAAAAACTGATAGCACTTCATGAAATGAATAACATTAAATATAATTTTATTTAATTAGTTATTAATGGTTTTTTAATACAAGTCATGATGTTTATCCAAGAGTTGACGTCGATTCATGAACCGAAAAATACTTCAATCTGAGGAGCATAGATTTGGCCGTTGATTCGGAATCTTCCTTTATTATGACGTCAGATTGATCGTTGATTTCAAGAACTGATGTCGATTTAAGACCGGACATGGATCTGAGTCAAACATATTGTACATTTCATTAATGTCTTTCAATACCTCAAACTCTTTAAACAATCGTTCACGGATATGTTTTACAGCATTTTATTGTTTTGTTACACAATTTAATGTTGATTCTATTTGCTACATGTATGAACATGTATGACCAATAAAATGGTTTCAAAGCATCAGATCTTTCGGGTGGATTTCATATATTAGATTATTAATTAAAGGAGGAAAGTATTTGATTCATTTTGATAAAAAAATGTATTATTTCTTTTTCTTTTTAACATTGTCCTACATATTTGTTTTAAGATTTTTTGCATTTAATATACCGGTTCTTAAAATTGCAAAAACATCCTCAGTTTGGTTTTTTGTCAAAAAATTTAGAATAAAGCTATAATCTCTAACATTTATGAACAATATGTTCCATTTAAAGACAAAAGTCTTATACAAAAGAGCTAATGCGGTACATCGAGAAAGTTAATGGCTCATATTTAATTTTGTCAAAATATTTGTGTAAAATGACAATTTGTTTTAAATATGTAAATTCCGAGATTTTATGAAATCTTAGTGATAATAACTGATAATAATACCACTTTTTGTCCAGATAGTTTTATCCCATTCACGTACCAATGCACCAAAATATTTAAGTTGATAGTCCAATAGTAATTTTTTTTAAATTAAAATTTAGCATTATCATTTAACTCCAAACGACTGATGTGTTCCAATTGTCGTAACCATAAACAGACATTTTCCAATCTCAACGAGTTTGTATCGACATGAGCAACATGAGGGATGCCACACGAAGGTAAGGATCTGCTTACCCTTCCGAAGCACCGGAGATCACACCCAATTTTTGGTGGAGTTCGTGTTCTCAGTCTCAAGTTTTAAATGTTGTGGTTTGTATTAAGTAAAATAACAAAAATACCGAACTCCAAAGAAAATTCAAAACGGAAAGTCCCTTATCAAATGGCAAAATCAAAAGCTCAAACACATCAAACGAATAGAAAACAACTGGCATATTCCTGACTTGGTACAGACATTACCTTATGAAGAAAATGTTGCATTAAACCTGGTTTTATAGCTAGCTAAACCTCTCACTTGTATGACAGTCGCATATAATTCTATTATGTTGACAACAATCTGTGAACAAAACAAACAGTCATAATAGAAAACCATGTCAAAAATAGGGGTACAGAAGTCAAAATTGTGTTATAATCTTAATCAATATAAAAACAAACAAATATGTCAACAATGAAAACCAAATGGCATATAGACAAAGCACAGATGCAAAAATGAAAGACAATAATACAAAATATGACCATAGCACAATAACACGATGGCGGGATGTATAAGTACCGAGCCACGCCAAAAGGATATTACCAAAAATGGACTAAACAGTAAAGTATATAATTTACAAAGACAAATAAAAGAACACTATAACACGTTATTAAGATGAAAAACAACGTCAGTACCTAGAATCTATACTTCAAGACCATCATGTATTATTTGTGAAGTTGATACGGACTATTTATCAACAAGGTCTTGGTATCTTCCGATGAACTTTTTTAGAAAAAGTATACTATTGTTTGTCGTTTGGTCGTTCATTTTTGTCATGGCATTGTCAGTTTGTCTTCGACCTTGAGTTAAAATAGCCTTTTGGTATCTTCATTTTCTCATTTTGTGATAAGACAAAGTCCATTACGATACCTACGAATTTGGCTCATATGATTAATCGTTTTTTTTTTAAATATATCAGATTTTTTTTCCCCATCCATTATACTGTACTCTAAATACATTATAGGCAACAACACAAAAACTTTCCCTGTAAACAATATATTTTCGGTCAAACCAACTTGACCAAGTTATGAAATGTGGTAAAAAATGTGGTAGATGTATTTTGCTTACGCTGCGTTATACATATAGAATCGGGAACAATAGTAACCGACCATTTCTTACAAGGAATTTGTTAGTAGATATATTTCAATCTTTATCATAATGACAAGCGGAACAGGTACGCATTTCGATAAATGTGTCTTCAGCGTTGATTAAGACAGCACTATGTGGCATTATTCAAGTTATTCAATTGACAAACACAATTTTTCTTAACATCTTTCTTGAAACAACGCGTTCAACTCATGGGGTATACGTATCTATAGTTGATACTACTGAAAATGAATTAAAAGTTCGAAATAAGAAGTATATGTAACATGAATATCCACTTAAGTCTTACAGATGTATTCATTATAATTACCGGGACAGTATAACAGTGCACCTAAGTCATAAATACTTTCAAAAGCACGGTCTCCGAATCAACAAGATAGCATATTATTGGCCTACATATCCACCACACTCCTGATATCTATTGGGCGTTACTGGTGCAGGTGGGTTCGGAAGTGCAATGTGTACGCGAGAGGTTTTTACAATGTTGCTTTAATTTTTTTTTACCTTTATACTTATAGTTAGCTAAACATGTACTTTATCGGGAAACTGTATAGTAGTACGCTGTTATGTTTTGATATACTGTGTGTACTATAAACTACAAACATTCTTATTTATTTACTTCTTTGTCAGATTTACTATCAACTACAATAGCTTTTTGTTGGCGTCTTTGTCAGATTTATTTGCTTTTGTTGGCGTCTTTGTCAGATTTATTTGCATGTTTGTTTTAATAATTTTTAGTCAGTTTTGGTGTATGTCTGTGATGTATATTTACACAGTTTTGGCTGCTGAATCCCAACAAACGTTACACTAAACTACTTGGAGAGTTTGTTATGGTTGCTAACTCAATGTTGTCAATATAACGAAACTATACACAGATGTCATTCAAGTAATAGGATTAGATATAACCAGATTTAAACCACCATTTTCTTCGGTTAATGTCTGTATTAAGTCAGGAATATGACAAGTGTTTTCCATTCATTCCATTGGTTGATATAGTCTTATGTTTCTTTGTCGCTTTGTATAATAGATAAGCGATATTAATTTTAGTGGCACAGATATGCAATTCTTCAAAAAAACTTTAGACAAAAATATTTGTATATAAAAAAAACTGAAGCTAACATTGAAACGCTTACACGACTGAATCGGATAAAAATGTCAAAAAGGCTGAAGAATCAGATTTATGCATAAGAATAAAATAAGATTTGTTCGCGCATTCTATTCATATACTTATTTTCAAAAATGAAAGTCTTATCGTCATAACATAAACGGTACCAATTTTTCTGCATCAGATTTGTCATTATTTATGGCAATGTTCCTCGTCACTAATCAATCTTATTCAAATATATATATATATATTTTTTAAGATCAGTCTGTTTAACGGAGAAAATGTAAAAAATAATCTGAAGAAATCCTTTACAAGTAGATAAGGTGTGATATCAATTGAAATCATTTAGAATTTAAAAACCGAACTGGTCTATAAACACTATAAAAAGACCAAAAATAATGGCAGACACATCAAATTTGTAAATTTGTTTTGTGATACTCCATAAGAAATATGGTATTTCCCTTCAAATGACTAATTTCGGTTATGTGTATATATAGATTCCACCATTGCAACAAGTGTGTTACGATATTTCTCCACTCGAGAAAGTTCAGTTTTAATATTCAAAGAGCGAGGCTTGCCGAGCTTTTTAAATATTTAAAATTTAACTATTGAGAGTGGAAAAATATCGTAATACACGAGTTATAGTGGCGGTATCTGTTTCTCTAATGATTTTTATCCTTCCTTTTAAAAGATTTGCAGAAAGTTGTGTTCTTTATATGTGACGTCATCAGGAATGGTCGTCTTTTTTTCCATGACGTCACAATAGGAAATTCAGAAGCAACCAAGAAAATTTGACGTCATAATTAAATTTCGACCAATCATTTGCCGAGAACAGATATTTCACTATTGAGGAGAAAATATTTATCTCACACCGATCAAGAAATGTGAAAATAGCACAAAAATTAGAGAAAAAATGAGAACAAATACTTTCTGAAAAAACTCTCCTATTTAAACGTTTGTTTCGTAAAAAATTGTATCCTAGAATAGAAAGTTCATATGCATATCTATTTTTTTCAAAGGTCTAAAAATAGGGCTGTGTGGCATATTTTTAACATTTATATGCCTCGAACTTATAAGAGTTCTCATTGTAGACTATACACATAACCGAAATAAGTTATTTGAAGGGAAATACCGTATTTGTTATGGAGCATCACAATACAAATTTACATTTGATGTATCTGTATCTGGGAACCAGTAGATAAGCAAAACAAAATATCTATGAATAATATATCTCCCCAAAACAGGTGTGGTTTGTGAAACATCTATATTTACAAAGTGCAAGCTTGATCTGTTTTATTGAGAGCATATTTGTCGCGTTTGATAGACGTGTTTTCCAAAAACAGTAATTATTCCTATTGAAACCAACTGTTTTTTTCTTCTTTCCTTCTTGTTCCTTCTTTGACATGAAGTAGATTTCTAAGGTGAATGAAAAGAAGTTAACATTATCGTTACATTTGACGTTCTTCTACATAAATTTTTTTTTCTCGCTGAATAATTCAAAATTGACCATTTTGACGCATCTATCCCACTGAACTTAAAATAAAGTATACAACAGATAAGCTTGGTCTGATAATGTCGCACATTGCACTATCATTGACATGTTTCTCTCGTCGTAGCCACACACTCATCGAATAAGAATTTTCACCGAATGGTTTCTGCAGATGAGCAACATAACGCGTGCTGTTAGTCCATTAGAAGGTATGGAGAACTACATAAGTTTTACGGACATCATAAAAATTGGTTGACCCAAGCGACAGTCCTATGTCTAAAATCACAAATGACATGTTTTTACTGTCTCAGATCTTTAGATACTAGAATAGTTGCTAGATATGTAATTTTGGTGATTTTTACATATTGAATATTGTGACATATTGACTGAGTATGGATATGGCGGGCGATTCATGGATATCAGGAACGCTTACCATGTCGACGCACCAGACTTGGAATTCATACGTTTTTGTGTTATCTTGATTCGTATTTTTTAAATCGATTTATGAGATTGAAACATCTGTAATCTACTGTTGCCAACACTTGTAGTGGTTTGTACGGCTTTGCTTAAAATATTTTCCTTTGTTATACCGAAATATCTTTGTTGAATCTATTGGTTACTAACACGTCCGTTCCTTATCGTCAAAAACATTCATTTTAAAATATGACATTGTGTTTTGTATCATTATCCCTCTATGCTCATGGTATTGTCCCCTAAGAAATTTCCCTCCCTATTTTTCAATTGTGTAAATTCGAATATTAGAGAATTTACATGACCAATATTTCAGGAACTGTTGAACCTCCCGGAGCACATTTGATCACTGTTGGTTTTTGTGTCAATTGTAATGCTCATCGCCGCCATGTTCGTTAATTATTACAATATTTTCATACAGGACCTTCTCGTGGAAAATAGCAGAATGAAAGGTAGCTAGCATTATTGCTTGATCCTCACTTTTTTATTTATTGATAATGTGCTTTGAAATACTTTAAATGTTTGATCGTTATATTAAGCGAATATTTTCGATTGAAAAAGATCAAATTCAGTTAGGTCTGATAAACATCGAATGACAATTAGAAATCGACAGTGAGAACTGAACTTAACGACAAAAAATGAAAATCTCAAGTGTATGAACTTTCAAATTATGATAAGAATGATTTCAAATGTTTGGCTTTGAGCGTTCCTGATGAAGGTAAATCCAGAAAAGCGCTTCGGACGCATGAAATTATTTAACGTGTTGTTTTCAATTTTTTCAACATTTTTGTAGCGTGATATTGGAAAATGTTTACTCAGATACAGTATCTGAATATGAGCTATATTTTTGTAATGTATACTTTATTCCAGAGCGTTCGTTTCCGAATAGGATGACTTTGATCATGTTACAACTTACAAAAAGACACCAAAGGAAAAGAATTTATTGATTAGTTTTTATTTCTTATCATAATTTGAAAATGTCTTTTCGAAAGTTTCGGTCACCATCACGAACTGGATGACCGATACGATGGTTTGGTGTCTTAATTCACTAGCATGTTTTAGCAATTTGATATCCTGGGATACCAGTACAGTCGGCTAATCTGTAATTAAACTGATTGTGGCCTATTCCCGACTTTTTCCGTATTCCCGATCATGACATTTTGACTAAGGGTGATGCCTCCATACAAAAAAAAATTAAATCACAAAAATGCTGAACTCCGAGGAAAATTCAAAATGGAAAGTCCCTAATCAAATGGCAAAATCAAAAGCACGAACACATCAAATGATTGGACAACAACTGTCATATTCCTGACTTGGTACAGGCATTTTCTTATGTAGAAAATGGTGGATTGAAGATTACCATGTTCGTGTTTACCAATCATTTCAAGTTACGTGTAAAATGGTATAGATTTTAAATATTTTATCAGAAAGGGTAATTATTTGTCTTTCTACGACTAATTTTATTTTTTAGTTTTTTTCTTACTAACCATTCATTGTAGCCATTCTCCCATCCTCTTTTCTTCGATAATGACATCACCGAATAACAAAAAACACAAAATGTGTGCCCACATGAACAACACAAAAGGTTTTTCGCAGATACTGAAAGCTGGTTCAAATCATATTTCAATTAATAAACAACATGTTTCAAACTTATATATCATTCAGCAGCCTTCCAACTGGTTGATTGCACGAGTCAAACCAGTCCGCGAAAAGCAATGTGACTTCCTGCTTGTTTTAAAGGCTCTGTATGACAGCCATACTGCCTATCCTAAATCTTTGTATATGTGGAAAAATTTAGTAAAGGTGTTTAGTAATAAGTAGTAGCGAAATCCCTGACTTTATAATTTAACTGTTGCACATATGTTTTGTTCATCAAAATCTTGAACGATGATATGTAACGCACAAAGCGAACAAGCTGACAGATATACAAACCGTATGGTCAAAGATCATTACTGTCCAAAAATTAAAAAATCATTCAGTGTTTTTTATATTTGATTTACTTTTAGTATTGGTAATACATACGATATGCAAACGTAGTTTTGTTTTTATCTAAATTCATTGGCACCTGTGTAGTTCTTGTCTTTTACATAATCAACAAAGATGAAACATTACTTTTTCAGAGTGAGACTGAGACAAAATTCATACAAGCATCCCTTTTTGATTTTACGTAACTTCACGTTCAGGTTAAAAGTAAGGTTTGTTATGTTCAACGTAAATTTTTCTGTAGAATGGTTGTGGGCTTTTGTTTGTCATTTCACCTCTTTTGGTCGCGGGTTTTCTTCCACGAATCATTTACGATTGCTTTCTTTGTATGTTTATATTTCCTTCAAGGTAAATATAGAAGACAGGACTTGCATGAAAAATCTAGTAGAATGAAATAGTTTGTATTCCTTTTAATATTCATAAACCATTATAAATAAAATTACACATTTGTATAAAATCGCCATCAATTCTTCATTGATTCTAATATGTTCCTTTTTTACCTGCAATGATAAAAACAATGTTGATATTATAAGGTGATTGCATTGCATTATTTGGAAGAAGAGTTGTGAGTTAAGTTCATGTTCTCTAAAGATTTAGTTAAATGTAAATTCTGATAAAATTGCTCAAACCTTCAGTTCTATTCAGTATGTTCCGGTTGTTCATATTTTATCTTATTCTTCCGTACATCTCTCTCATGGTTTTTTTTTATATTGTTGTCACTTGTTCTTGTCTTCATTTTTGATTTAGAGAAAAAAGTAAAACAACAAAAATTCCGAACTCCAAGGATAATTCAAAACGGAAAGTCCTTTATAAAATGGCAAAATTAAAAGTTCAAACACATCAAACGAATGGAAAACAACTGACATATTTCTGACTTTGTATAGGCATTTCCTTATGAGGAAAATGGTGGATAAAACCTAAGAGAACTTGTTTTGATTTAATTTTAAATCACTTTCAAAAAAGGAACAAATGCACGAGGTCTTAGAGAAACGACTTCAATTTCAAAACTGATTTTGAATTCTTCAATCCTTTCAAAACAATGTTCATTTTTTATACATTGCTATGATGATATTGTCTTGTGTATAAATATTGTTAATCTCGTCGTTGTGTAGCGGACAAGCAGGTATTGTTATGTTTGAACAAAAAATGGACCATTTTACACCCTTCCTTAGAATGTTATAAAATCATTCATCATGCGGCAAGAAATTTTTTACGAATGACTTTTGATCATATCTCACGTATCAAAACATCAATCTCACTCAGTCGACATGTCAGATGAATGTCACGTTGTATAAACCTCCCCTTATGTAACAGTTTGGCAAAAATAATTGTATTAAAGTTATAAAATTGTTGCATTTAAATAAGATGTTTTTTTTGTACTGTATGATGTAAGATTACTCACCTCCAAATTTTCCGAAACTGCCAAAACCACTGTGGTGGTTTCTTCCACTTATGATTCCACCAATGGCACCCATACCATTACCATTTATACCACCAATACCATATGATCCATAACCATTCAAACCACCAATACCATATGATCCATAACCATTCAAACCACCAATACCATATGATCCATAACCATTTATACCACCAATACCATATGATCCATAACCATTTATACCACCAATACCATATGATCCATAATTATTAACACCGTATGCCCCAACTTTTCTTCTCTTATTTCCTTCTTGTTCCTTCATTGACATGAAGTAGATTTCTAAGATGAATGAAAAGAAGTTAACATTATCGTTACATTTGACGTTCTTCTACATAATCTTTTTTTCTCGCTGAATAATTCAAAATTGACTATTTTGACGCATCTATCCCACTGAACTTAAAATAAAGTATACAACAGATAAGCTTGGTCTGATAATGTCGCACCTTGCACTATCATTGACATGTTTCTCTCGTTGTAGCCACACACACTTTCTCATCGAATATGAATTTTCACCGAATGGTTTCTGCAGATGAGCAACATAACGCGTGCTGTTAGTCCATTAGAGGGTATGGAGAACTACATAAGTTTTACGGACATCATAAAAATTGGTAGACCCAAACGACAGGCCTATTTCTAATATCACAAGAGACATGTTTTTACTGTCTCAGATCTTTAGATACTAGAATAGTTGTTAGATATGTAATTTTGTTCATTTTTTTACATATTGCAGATTGTGACATTTTGACTGAGTATGGATATGGCTTGGAATTCATACGTTTTTAATGTTATCTTGATTTGTATTTTTTAAATCGATTTATGAGATTGAAACATCTGTAATCTACTGTTGCCAACACTTGTAGTGGTTTGTACGGCTTTGCGTAAATTATTTTCCTTTGTTATACCGAAATATCTTTGTAGAATCTATTAGTTACTAACACGTCCGTTCTTTGTCGTCAAAAACATTCATTTTAGAATATGACATTGTGTTTTGTATCATAATTCCTCTATGCTCATGGTATTGTCAGCTTTTATTGGTCTTTACAAAAGAATTTAGCTATTAACTACTCATTATACCTTAAGTATGTTTATGTTTAGGGTAGTTAATGAAGTGAAGCTTTGAATGCCCCCTAAGTAACTTCCCTCCCTTTTTTCAATATTTCAGGAACTATTGAACCTCCCGGAGCACATTTGATCACTGTTGGTTTTTGTGTCAATTTTAATGCTCATCGCCGCCACGTTCGTTAATTATTACAATATATTCATACAGGACCTTCTCGTGGAAAATAGCAGAATGAAAGGTAGCTAGCATTATTGTTTAATCCTCACTTTTTTTATTTATTGATAATGTCCTTTCAAATACTTTAAATGTTTAATCGTTATATTAATCGAATATTTTCGATTGAAAAAAGATCAGATTCAGTTAGGTCTGATAAATAAAGGTAACAGTAGTATACCGCTGTTCGAAACTCATAAATCGATAGAGATAAAAACAAATCCGGGTTACAAACTAAACCATCGAACGACAATTAGAAATCGACAGTGAGAACGGAACTTAACGACAAAAAATGAAAATCTCAAGCGTATGAACTTTCAACATTTTTGTAGCTTGATATTGGAAAATGTTTACTCAGATACAGTATCTGAGTATGAGCTATATTTTTGTAATGTATACTTTATTCCAGACCGTTTGTTTCCCAAGAGGATGACTTTGATCATGTTACAACTTACAAAAATACACCAAACTAAAAATTTTTATTGATTAGTTTTTATTTCTTATCATAATTTGAAAATGTCTTTTCGAAACTTTCGGTCACCATCACGAACTGGATGACCGATACGATGGTTTGGTGTCTTAATTCACTAGCATGGTTTAGCAATTTGATATCTTGGGATACCAGTACAGTCGGCTAATCTGTAATTTAACTGATTGTGGCCTATTCCCGACTTTTTTCGTATTCCCGATCATGACATTTTGACTAAGGGTGATGCCTCCATACAAAAAAAAATTAACTCACAAAAATACTGATCTCCGAGGAAACTTCAAAATGGAAAGTCCCTAATCAAATGACAAAATCAAAAGCACGAACACATCAAACGAATGGACAACAACTGTCATATTCCTGACTTGGTACAGGCATTTTCTTATGTAGAAAATGGTGGATTGAAGATTACCATGTTCGTGTTTACCAATCTTTTCAAGTTACGTGTAAAATGGTGTGGATTTTAATTATTTTATCAGAGAGGGTAATTATTTGTCTTTCTACGACTAATTTTTTTTTTTTAGTTTTCTTCTTACTAACCATTCATTGTAGCCATTCTCCCATCCTCTTTTCGTCGATAATGACATCACCGAATAACAAAAAACACAAAATGTGTACCTACATGAACAACACAAAAGGTTTTCGCAGATACTGAAAGCTGGTTCAAATCTTATTTCAATTAATAAACAATATGTTTCCAAGACTTATATATCATCCAGCAGCCTTCCAACTGGTTGATTGTACGACGTCATACCTGTCTGCGAAAAGCGATGTGATTTCCTGTTTGTTTTAAGGGCTCTGCATGACAGCCATACTGCCTATCCTAAATCTTTGTATATGTGAAAAAATCTAGTAAAGGTGTTTAGTTATTAGTGGTAGCGAAATCCCTGACTTTATTATATGAATTTAACTTTTACACATATATTTTGTTCATTAAAATCTTGAACGGTGATATGTAACGCACAAATCGAACAGATATACACACCGTATGGTCAAAGATCATTACTGTCCAAAATTTTTTAAATCATTCAGTACATTTTCTATTTGATTTACTTTTAGTATTGGTAATACATACGTAGAGCAAACGTATTTTTGTTTTTATTTAATTTTCATTGGCACATGTGTAGTTCTTTTACATGATAAATAAAGATGAAACATTACTTTTTCAGAGTGAGATTAAGACAAAATCATACAAGCATCCCTATTTGATTTTACGTAACTTCATCTTCAGGTTATAAGTAAGGTTTGTTATGTTCAATGTTTTTTTTTTTGTAGAATGGTTTGTGGGCTTTTCTTTGTCATTTAACCTCTTTTGGTCGCGGTATTTCTTCCCACGAATCATTTACGATTGCTTTCTTTGTGTGTCTATATTTCCTTCAAATGTAAATATGGAAGACAGGACTTGCATGAAAAATCTAGAGGAATGAGATAGTTTGTATTTCTTTTAATAATCATAAACCAATATAAATAAAATAACAAATTTGTATAAAATCGCCATCAATTCTTCATTGATTCTAATATGTTCCTTTTTTACCTGCAATGATAAAAACAATGTTGATATTATAAGGTGATTGCATTGCATTATTGAAGGAAGAGTTGTGAATTAAGTCCATATTCTCCAAAGATTTAGTTAAATGTAAATTCTGTTAAAATTGCTCAAACCTTCAGTTCTATGTATTTTCCGGTTATATTTTATCATATTCTTCCGTCCATCTCTCTCTTGGTTTTTTATATTGTTGTCTCTTGTTCTATATTTTGGATTCAGAGAAAAAGTAAAACAACAAACATTCCGAACTCCAAGAATAATTCAAAACGGAAAGTCCTTTATAAAATGGCAAAATCAAAAGTTCAAACACATCAAACGAATGGAAAACAACTGACATGTTCCTGACTTTGTATTGAATTAATTTTAAATCACTTTCAATAAAGGAACAAATGCACGAGGTTTTAGAGAAACGACTTGGCCCGTACAATTTCAAAACTGATTTTAAATTCTTCAATCCTTTCAAAACAATGTTCATTTTTTTATACTTTGCTATGATGATATTGTTAATCTCGTCGTGGTATAGCAGACAAGCAAGTATTGTTATAAGTGAACAAAAAATTGACCATTTTACACCCTTCCTTAGAATGTTATTAAAGTCATTCATCATGTGGCAAGAATTTTTTTACGAATGACTTTTCATCATATCTCACGTATCGAAACATCAATCTAACTCAATCGACATGTCAGATGAATGTCACGTTGTATTAAACTCACTCTTATGTAATAATTTGGCAAAAGTAATTGTATTAAAGTTATAAAATTGTTGCATTTAAATAAGATGGTTTTTTTTTGTATTGTATGATGTAAGATTACTCACCGCCAAATTTTCCGAAACTGCCAAAACCACTGTGGTGGTTTCTTCCACTTATGATTCCACCAATGGCACCCATGCCATTACCATTTATACCACCAATACCATATGATCCATAACCATTCAAACCACCAATACCATATGATCCATAACCATTCAAACCACCAATACCATATGATCCATAACCATTTATACCACCAATACCATATGATCCATAACCATTTATACCACCAATACCATATGATCCATAATTATTAACACCGTATGCCCCATAAGCGTTTATATTATTATATCCTCCAAGTCCTCTACCAAATCCATAACCAATGAAAGGCCCGATTCCTTTACCGTAAACACCATAATTTCCATAACCACTTAATCCGTTCAATCCTCTTCCATTGAAATACCCGTATCCAGAAAGTCCACTCTGTGCAACAAACCCATTGTTTCTAGCATAACCGCCAATGTTTAATGGTGAACCGTAACCATAAACGTTGTTGAAATATCCCCCGTATCCATACCCTGATCTACCATAAGACGGATATCCAAAGCCACCATTTCCTTGATATCCATAACTACCAATATTACCTGGTCCAAACGGATTTCCGTATGTTTTGAGGTTATGTTTGGGACTGTATCCTTTTTCGCCGGCCTCAGATGCCACAAGTCCGAAAAGGGCTAAACAAATTAATACTATTGGTGTCATGTTTGTTGGTTCTGAAACGGTTTTTAATAATTCGTTACAATAATGAACTTTATGATATAACTGCCCTTTCTCTGAATAACTTCCAAACATAAACAAATCCGGACGACGGAAAATATTGAAGTAAATAAAGGGAGTACAGAACACCTAAGGGACTTAACTCTTAAAACTTAAAGATTAAACTTAAAAACCGGCTGAGCGTTTTAATTACATACTATAGGTAAAGAGAAATCAACCTTCTCGATGATCAAAACTTGTGTTTGTCAAACTGGTATACACCCAATGAAATAATTCCTGTAAATTGTGTGGTTCAAATTTCTTGAAATTTCTATATTTTCGTCAAAAGATCAAAATAAATATTTTGTCAAATTTCTATGAAAATTAAACGAGCCACATCTAATTTTGTCAAATTGTTTGGTACCCCCTTAAAGGTAAGCATAAAAAAAATGTCAAAAACAATGGGTCAGACAAAGTTGAAAACATATTCTATAAGGTAAAACTTATCTGACGTGAACGTTTATGAAATCTAGTTAACAAAAATAATGCGAAATATACACGATATTTTGCGAGACAAACATGAAACATACCTTATAAGCAAATCAACTGCTTACTTCTGTGTCTGTCTATGTTGGTGTGTTCCTTGTGATAATTTTCTAATTGTTGTACCTTATATACCATGATCACTGACCAAACATTTTGTAATAATCAGTTATAGAATAGACATTTTACATTGATTAACCTTTTTATAGTGGGTTTATTTAAACAAGGTTAACCACAATCATAGAATCTATTGTCAGCAAATATTTATTGTCATCAATTGTTTGTTGCTATTGTTTTACCCGCTGTTAACATCGTGGTTTGTGGACGAATTTCACATTTTAGTGGTATCTGATATTCATAATGCATGTGTAATTCAGTATTAGGGAAATTCTTCGTTTCATTTTATTATCCGTACACTTTCCCTGGTATCAATGTTCTATATTTCTAATATATTCTTATTACTTTTGTCGTATATAGTACATTTCATTATTGTCTTGTAATAGGCTAAATATTCTTTTTTTTTTATTGTTTTGTTAAAGAAAATATCGATAGAAAGAATATGGGTAATAAAATGGGTTAAATCTAGCAGGTGAATTTCATTATTTAGTCCATTGATTGAAAGAGCTACGTGTTAGATTCCTTTTGATAAAAAACTGAAAAGTATTAAAAACCAACCAAATCGTATCATTAAATGTTACAAACATTATTCCGTCATTCATCATTTCTATTTTCTTTTTAATTTTGTTGTACATATTTGTTTTAGGATTTTTTATTAAATTTTTTTTATAATATAACGGGTTTTTTTAACTGCTAAAATATATTCTGTTTTTTATAATTATGCCACATCACTACCAAAAAAGGGACTTTCTTCTTATAGATGAATGTCTTTCATAAGAGCGTTTTTGTGGTTAATGACTCGTATTGAATTTTGTTAAAAATTGTGTGTTTACAATATGTGGAGCAGGATCTCCTTTTCCTTCTGGAGTACCTGAGATCAGCCGCGGTTTTGATGAAGTTTTATGTTGCTTATTTCCTATGTTGTAGTGTGTATACTTTTTTTTTGTCTTTCGATCCTTTTTCGAAATTTTTTTCCATGACGACCTATGAATTTAAATATCCCTTCGGTACCTTCTGTCTCTCTTTTAGTGATGAGATAAAGGTTTTAACCATACCTCCGCTTTCAGTAACAACTTTTAAGGCCCCATTTATTTTTTGCACTAGATGCGCATTTCGTCAAGAAATGTCTCTTTTGTGATGATCGAGGCTAATATATTTGAAAATCCAAAACTTATTAAAAAATGATAAGCTTTTAGATTATATGAATACATTATTTTTTCCAAACAATAGGTATCAGATCTTTTTTTTTTCGGTCATATATATTCAATTATAACTGTATGGAACAACATACACACTTTCCCTCTAAATATTGTTTATTCAGTCAGAAAATTAGACCAAGTTAACGTGAAATGTGGTAAAAACTGTACACACACACAATGTTATATATATATATTTCGTACTGGGAATTATGGTGACATACTACTTTTTACATGCGATTCATTAGTCGATATATTTTAATCTTTATAATAACAATAAGTGGAACATGAATTGCATTTCGTCAAATGTGTTTTCAGGTTTGATGGACATATAAGAAATATAAAAAATGTCATGAACGTTTAAAAGCTTAAACAACTGAAACGGATAAAACAGTCAAATACGACTATGGAATCAGGCATATGCATAAAGCAGATGATTCTTTATTCACACATTCCTTTCTCAGACATGTTTGTTTTTTATTGCTTAAGGCGAAGTTCCTCCTCGTTAATTAATGCAATGAAAACGTCTCTGTGGTGTTTTGAAGATCAGTATGTTTAACAGAGGAAATGCAAAAAAAAAAATTAAAAGATATCCTTTACAATTGATTAAAATTGTTATATAGTAAACAACTAATTACGCAAGGTCACGTCTTTATCTTAAATCCGTTGGCTGTATACTGATTGATAATTTAGTCTGGGAGAACATGATTTATTGACTTAATATAATTGATTTTCAACTAGCAGTAAGCACGAGTACTCTCATATCGGCGCTTTATGTCTATTGGTTTTATGTTAGTTGGGTTTTTTGCGCTTCGTTTCGATCTATTGAGCGATTTGCTACTGTTTTTTCCAGTGTGTTCTTATGTTGTGCTGTTACACCACCGTACAAAGTTATGGGATTGTTCACAAATATGTTCAACCCAGTCACAGTCTATATTTGCATGTCCAGAGTCAATAGCCTATCAGTCAGTTGTTGCCGTACGCTGACCCATAATTTCATATATGCATGTCATTTGAACTAGTTGTCTCTTTGGCAATCATATCACATCTCCTTATTTTATATAGGATTCCAAAACCTATGGGTTTTGTAACATCTTTATCTATTATCAAAGAATAAAATGTTGCTGGACACATCAAATTTATAAAGTAAAATTGTTATTGTAATATTCCATAACACATATATTGATGTTTTACAGATATCTAGTATCGTTTATCTGTGTATATAAAAAAGAGGGCATATACTCTGTTTAAAACTCTATCATTCAAACAAAAGAATCTTTGAAACTAACATCATCATCATGCTTGTTTCATTCAGAGCATATGTGTAACCTTTGGTAGACAGTAATCATTCCCATGAAAACCAACTATGCATATCTTATTTCTTCTAGTTCCTTTAACATGCTTAATGAAATGAGGTAGACTTGAAAGAGGAGCTTCTCAAGATAAAAGTTAGCATGGTCCTTAAATTTGACATTCTGCTTCATAAACATATTTGTTTTCTCACTGATAATTCATAGTTGACGATATTGACGATAAAGTGTACTACAGATACGCCTGGTCTGGTCACATCGTACTTCACACTACCATTGATATTAAATCATCGTAGCCACAAAGTCGTCCTCGTCGAAAGGGACTTTTCACTGAATGGTTTCTTGAGATAGGCATATAACGCGTGCCACTAGTCCTGTGTTCACATGCATTGTCATTTATATTGTCATAATTATAAATTAACTGTTTACCAAACTTTGAGTTTTTCGAAATACTAAGGATTTTCTACCACAGGAATAGATCACCTTGGATGTATTTAGCAAAATCTTCCGATGCTTTTTAACTTTTTAATTTATTTTGCCTTTTAACTTTTTTGATTTAAGCGTCACTGATGAGTCCTTTATAGACAAAACACGAGTTTGGCGTACGCAATTACTGCCTGGTGTCTATGATATATTTAGATGGTATGGAGCAATTTGGTTTGTCTTAAGCAATGTTTTACGGAGTCTTATAAATCCAGTTTTTAAATTTCGTCGAAATCAATACGAGGAAGAACGACTGAAAGTAACACTGAATAAGTTATGCGGACACTATCATAATAAGCTGATTCGGAAGATGTGTCTAAACACACCAGAAACTTGTTTTTCGTGGTCTTAGATACTACAATAGTAGTTATAAATGCAATTTCTGTGATTTTTATATATTCCTGATTGTAATATTTTGAATAGTACGGATTTGCATAGCTTAGTCTGTCGAGTTAGTTTATTTTTGTTTGTTACCTTGATTTGTATCTTCTTAATTGATTTACAAGATTTGAATATATGTAAACATCTGTTGCCTAGCTTTAAAGTTTTTCTTTTGTTTTAGTTATTTTGCTTTGTTGTTCCTTAATATCACTGTTGCATCTATTGGTTACCAAGCCGCCTTTTTCTTGTCTCAAAAAAGATGTTTTCATTCCAAAAATCTGTATTACTTTTGACCATGTTGTTGTTAGTTTTTAATGAACGCAAATCTAGGAAAGTTAACTACGTACAGCTTTGAATACCTTCTTAGTAATTTCTCCCTCTAATTGTTTTCAATCGGTTAAGATTTGAATTTGGTAATGTGTTTCATGTAAAAAAGCGACATTTACAAATTATATAGTGTTTGATTTTAAACACTAGATATGACTCATCTCCGTATCAATTTAGGTGCAAAATGGTTTTAATCGTGATGCTATATTCTCACTGCTGTGTTATTTGGTTTTTTTTTACTTTTGCACAATCTGCATACAAGACCTTAATAGCAGAATGAAAGGAAGCTATCATTATTGTTTAACCCTCACTTTTTGATGTATTGATAATGTCATTTCATTGGATATTAAATGTTTGGTCGTTATATCAAACGCATTTTTTTATTGAAAAATGTCCAATTCAGTTAGGCCTGCTTAACATTGAATGACAATTGTAATCTCACAGTGAGGTTCGATTGAGAACGGAACTTAACGACTAAAAAATACACCTCAAATTGTATGTATGTACTTTCTACATTTATGTAGCGTGGTACTGAAAAATGTAAACTCCGATACAGTATCTGAATATGAGCTATAATTTTGCAATGCATACTTTATTCTAGAGCTTTTCATGATAAGAAGTTTCGAAAAAGATACTACTTACTAAAATACACCAAGAGAATTTTTTTATTGTGTTATTTTTTATATCTAATTTTAATTTGAAAATATCTTTTCTAAAATTTCGGTCCTCATCACAAATTTGTTTACCATTATATGTGTTGGTGTCTCAACTCATAATCATTTTTTAGCAATCTTATATATCTGGATACAATCGTCTGATTTGTAGCTTAACTGATAGTGACCTATTCTTTATTGTGACATTTTGACCAAATTCGAAAAGCATGCGGTCAATGCATTCATACGGTAGACGATTACCCTATCGACGCACGTGGTCGCGCTCCATTTGGATTAAATGTCATTCATTCCCTCGGTGCTTGTTTTTTGCCTTCGTTTGTCTCCTTTTTAATCTACTTAGGATATTCAAACAATGCTAGGGTAGAGTCGACAAAATTACCAATCGCCATTAGAACTTGTTTGACCAAAACGAAAATCTCTGTCACAGCTCTGAGTGCAATACAATGTTGTTTGGGTTTTGACTTATTGTTCTTGGTGTTCATGTTGATCAATCTTTTCTAGTTTCGTGTAAGATCCTCTGTTCTGTTTTGGTATTTTTATTTGAGGAAGTAGTTATCTGTCGTTCTTCGACATTTTTAGTTCTCTGCTTGCTCGCCATTCGTTAAGGACATTCTCCCATCTTCTTTTCTTCGAATGAAAATTCACACATGTATTTTTGATCGAGTTAAGCCATTTCAATTGATATTTTGTAAAGTGTCTTTTTATGTTGTAATGTTACACTACTGTTTTTGGTGACGGTGAAGGTTGGCGCCTGTTAAAACGTTTAAAACCCGCTGCATTTGTATGCATCTATCCTATTCAAGAGCCTGTTGTTCAGTGGTTGTTGTTTGTGGATGTGGTTCATAAGTGTTTCCCGTTTCTCTTTTTTTAGATAGATAAGACCGTAGGTTTTACTGTTTGAATTATTTTACACTAGTCATTTTGGGGTCCTTTATAGCTTGCTGTTCGGTGTGAGCCAAGGCTCTGTGTTGAAGGCCGTTCTTTAGCCTATAATTGTTTACTTTTTACACATTTTGACTTGGATAGAGAGTTGTCTCATGGGCTCTCATACCACATCTTATTATTTATATATACAGAATGTGTCCTTGCCATGAACAACAAGACAGGAACTCAGAGATACTGAAAGCTAGGTGAAATATATTCAAGTTATAAATAAACCATGTTTTACAGACAATCAGTAGCATTCCAACGGGTTTAGTGTATGACGTCACAATTAGTCTACAAAAAGCATGACCATTTTACCGTTAAGTTTTCATGGGTCGAATCTGATTTAACGGGTTTTAAAAACAACATGCCCAGCAAAATTAGAATATGATATCCTGTTAGTTATAAGGGTTTTACAGGAACCGCAAGACTTCCAAACGAAATCTTTGTTTCTGTGAAATAATTTAGTAAAAGTAATTACTAATTTGGGGTAACGAAATACCTGACTTTATAATCTATCAGCTGCACATATGATTAGTTCATTAAACATTTAAACGGCAATAAAGATAGTGGAAAGCGAACAAGCTGTCAAATATACACACCGTATGGCCAAAAATGGAAATCATTTAGTATTCTATGAATTAGATCTGCTTTCAGTACATGTAATACCGACATAAAGCAAACAGGTAGTTTTGTTTTTATTCAAATCTAACAGCACTTTTTTAGTTCTTGTCTTTTATATAACCAATAATGATAAAACGAATAATGGTATGTCTATATCTCCTTTAAATCTTATTACTGAAAAGAGGACTTGCATGAAAAATCCAGCAGGATGAAATTGTTTATATTCATTTTAATATTCATAAACCATTATAAACAAAATAACAAATTTGAAAAAAACGCCATCAATTCTTCAATGACTCCGTGGATTCTAATATGTTCCCTTTTTACCTGCAATGATAAAAACAATGTTGATAGTAGATGGTTATTGCATTGCGTTTTTGAAGTTAGAATTAAGTGCATATTTTCCATAATTATTTTAGTTAAATGTAACTTCTACTAATTTGCTCAATCCTTCAGTCTAATGTATTCTCCGGTTGTACGTATTTTATCTTATTCTTCCGTACATCATCCTCTTGGTTTCTGTATTCTGCTGTCTATAGTTTTCCTTTTTGATTCAGAGCATTGGTATTTAATTAATGTAAATCATCTTTATAAAAAAAAGGAATGCACGAGGTATGAGAGAAACGACTTTGCCCGTACAATTTCAACACTGCCTTTAAATTCTTCAATTTTATAAAAAAAAAAAAAACTAAAAAAAACAATCATGGTGAAAAGATCAAGCAGTTATTACTATGTTTGAATAAAACATGGTTCATTTTACACTCTTACTGAGATAATTATTCGTTTCAATAATCATGCGGTCTTAAGTAACAATTTGTCAATAGTAATTGTATTAATTGTTTATATTATCGCATTTAGATGACATGATTGTTTTGTACTGGATAATGTAAGATTACTTACCCCCAAATTTACCGAAACTGCCAAAACCACTGTGGTGGTTTCTTCCATTTATGATTCCACCAATGACACCCATACCATTACCATTTATACCGCCAATACCATATGATCCATAACCATTTAAACCACCAATACCATATGATCCATAACCATTCAAACCACCAATACCATATGATCCATAACCATTCAAACCACCAATACCATATGATCCATAACCATTCATACCACTAATACCACCAATACCATATGGTCCATTATTATGAACACCGTATGCCCCATAATTATTTATACCGTTAATACCATATGTCCCATAACCATTTAAATTGTTATATCCTCCAAGTCCTCGCCCTAATCCATAACCCTTGAAAGGTCCTATTCCTTTACCGAAAACACCGTAATTTCCATAACCACTAAATCCGTTCAATCCTCTGCCGTGCAAATACCCGTATCCAGGATATCCACTCTGTGCACTATATCCATTGTATCCAGCATAACCACCAATGCTTAATGGTGAACCGTAACCATCAGCGTTATTGGAATATCCCCCGTATCCATACCCTGATCTACCATAAGACGGATATCCAAAGCCACCATTTCCTTGATATCCATAACTACCACTATTACCTGGTCCGAAAGGATTTCCATATGTTTTTAGGTTATATTTTGGACTGTATCCTTTTTCACCGGCCTCCGATGCCGCGAGTCCGACAAGGGCTAAACAAATCAATACAATTGGTGTCATGTTTTTTTGGTTCTGCAACGATATTCAATAGTAATCAATTGATAATAATGTCTTTGAATAACTTCAAAACATTAGCAAATCCGGATGATTGAAAATATTGAAGTAAATGAAAAGTAAAGTTGTAAATACATTGGAGCAGAAAAAGTAAGAGTTGAAAAAAAATATTCAGGAGGGTCAAACTTTTCCTGGCGTCAAAGTTCATAAAAAATATTTTGAAAAAGAAAATAATGCGAAATATACCAAATATGAAAAAACATGATCTATTGAGAGATAAACATGAAACATACCTTTTAAGCAAATCAACTGCTTACCTCTGTGTCTTTCTATGATTGCGTGTTCCTTGTGATACTTTGTAATTGTTAAGGTTTATATACCATAATCACTGACCAAACATTATCTTATAATCTGTTATAGAATAGACATTTGACATTTGTAATAGTGGGTCTGTTTAAACAAGGTTAACCTCAATGATAGAAATTATTGTCATCAATTATTTTTTGTTATTGTTTTATCCGCTGTGATCATCGTGGTTTGTGGAATTTCACCTATTATTAATATTTGATATTCATACTGGATGTGTAATTTAGTTTGAGGGAAATTCCTCATTTTATTTAAATATTCGTACAATTTCACTGGTATCCAAGTTGTGTATTTCTAATTATTTGTATCGTGTATTATACATTTCATTAATGTCTTTTAATACTGCATTTGTTATTTATTGATTCAAACTTAAAACACTTGTAATCATCGTTAACTGATATATTTCGCAACAAGCTAAATGTTCACTTTTTAATTGTTTTGTTACAAAAACTTGAATGTTGATTTCTTTTTTAGAAAATGTCTGGCAATAAAATGGCTAAAATCTGTCAGGTGAATTTCATTTGATAAGGTCACTGATTTAAAGAACCACGTGTTATATTTCTTTTAATTAAGAACTTAAAAGTATAATAGATCAATCAAATAACATTATGCAATTGTACCAACTTTATTTTATTAGGCAACATTTTTTTTCTCATATTTTTTAGTATTTTTTGCATTTATTTATAACGCTTCTTTCTATTTAAACTGAGAAAATATCTTCATTTTGGGATTGTTGTCAAAGAGTTTAGAATTATGCCACATCACTACAAAAAAAAAGATATTCTTCTCATAAATAAATGTCTTTTTTAAACGCGCTATTGTGGTAAATCGGGTAGGTAAATGGCTCGGATTTAATTTTATCAAAGATTGTGTGTAAAATGGCAATTTGTTTAAAATATGTAGAGCAGGATCTCTTTACCCTTCCGGAGTTCCTGTTATCAGTCCTGGTTTTTAGTGAGGTTCTTGTCGATTATTTCCTATGATGTGTTATGTATACTGCTGTTTGCCTTTGGTCATTTTTCTTTTTTTTTATGACGTTTGCAGTTTGTCTTTGACTTATGAATTTAAATATCCCTTCGGAATCTTCTGTCCTTCTTTAAGTGATGAGTTCAAGGCTTTTGCCATACCTCTGCTTTTAGTGACAACATTAACGGAATCAATTTTTCTGCACTAGGCGCGCATTTCGACAAAAATGTCTCGTCAGTGATGATCGAGGTCAATATATTTGAAAATTAAAAGCTTACTTTCAAAATGATAGGCGCTTCGGACACATGAAATTTATAACGTGTTGTTTTAATCTTCTTTCTTTTAGCTTATTTGGATTTTTTTTTCTAAATTATGTGTTTGCCTTATATACCCTATAAAATTATGTGCAACAAATCAAACACTTTATCCCTCTAAACAATGTGTATTCAGTAAATAGAAAATGACCAAGTTAACGTGAAGTATAGTTAATACCGTACATGAATGTTGCTCACACAACGTTAAGCATATCGTATTTGGACCAAGAGTGACATTTAATCGGTCGATAAATTTTAATCTTTATCATGACATTAAGCGGTACGGAACTCGCATTTCGTCAAGTGTGTCTTCAGAGTTGATGAATATACTTGGAAATCCATAAACTGTAATAAACATTTAAAACAACTGAAACGGATAAAAAAGTCAAATACGATTACTGAATCTAGGCATAACTCAGATGATTCTTTATTTGCACATTCCTTTCTAAAACCTTTGTTCTCCAAAAAAACAAAAGTTCCGTATTATCATTTAATGCGACGTTTCTGTCCTTTCAGATATCTTGTATCGTTCATATGTGTAAATAACAAAGAGGACAAATACTGTGATGAAAACATCTGATTCAAACAAGAGAATCTCTGAAACTGACATCATCGAGATGTTTAATCTGTTTCATTAAGAACATATTTGTAGCAATTGGTAAACATTTTTTCAGTGGTCATTCTCATGAAAACTAACTATGTTTCTCTTATTTCCTTCTATTTCCTTTATTTAAATGAGATAGACTTGAAAGAGGAGCTTCTCAAGATGAACGAAACTTGAGCATGATCCCTAAATTTAACATTTGACTCTGATTCAAACAAAAGGTTCTCAGAATCTGACATCATCAAGATGCTTGATCTTTTTCATTCCGAGCCTATTTGTAACCTTGGGTAGACGTGTTTTTCAATAGACAGTGGTCATTTCTATGGAAACTAACTGTGCTTCTCTTCTAGTTACTTCATTGAAATGAGGTAGAACTGAGATATGAGCTTTTCAAGATGAATGTAAACAAGTTAGTATTATCCATAAATTTCAAGATATGTTGCATAATATTATTTTCTCACTGAATAATTAAAAATGAAAACAAGAAGATGTAGACTTATTTGCAATGAGACAACTTTACACTAGACACCACATGAAGTTGCTGTAAGCACCTATATGTCACCGTACGGCCAACAACAATAAGTCAAACCTATACCAACTACCTATAAAAATCGCACCCATCCAACATAACTTGAATTAAAAGATACCACGGATAATCTAGGTCTAATGATATCACAATTTACACTACCATTGATCTCGTAACCACAAACCTGTTCTCATCGAATGTGACTTGTCAACGAATGGTTTCTTGCGATGAACAACATACCGCTTTCAACTAGTCCAATAGCACGTAATATACATAGTCTTGTTTGAAATAATCTTTGGGATCAAGCTTTTTAATTTCAACATAACTATGAGAAAGAACGGCTGACATTGATACTTCATAAGTTATACGGACACCATCACGATTGGTTGACTATGACCTGGAAAAAAATAAGCTATTAACTGCTCATTGTACTTCAGGTATGTTATTCAGTAGTCAGCACTTCTGTGTTGACATGAATAACCATTGATACGGTCATGATTATAAATTAACTGTTAATAAAATTTAGAATTTTTAGAAAAAACTAAGGATTTTCTACCCTAGGAATAGATTACCTTAGTTGTATTTGGCAAAACCTTTCGGAATTTTGGGGCCTCAATGCTATTCAACTTCGTACTTTATTTGGCCTTTTTAACCTTTTTGATTATAGCGTGACTGATGAGTCTTTTGTAGACGAAACGCGTGTCTGGCGTACAAAATTTTAATTCTGGTATCTATGACGAGTTTATTTACAATCACTGGGTCGATGCCACTGCTGTTTGGGGATTTCTCTCTGAGGGAATCACCAGCCCAGTAGTCAGCATTTCTGTGTTGACATAAACAATCATTGATATGGTCATACTTTTAAATTAACTGTTTATAAAACTTAGAATTTTTAGAAAAACTAAGGATTTTCTACCCCAGGAATAGATTACCTTAGCCTTTTTTGACAAAACCTTTCGGAATTTTGGGTCCTCAATGCTATTCAACTTCGTAATTTATTTGGCCTTTTTAATCTTTATGATTCGAGAGTCACTGATGAGTCTTTTTGTAGACGAAACGCGTGTCTGGCGTACAAACTTTTAATCCTGGTATCTATGACGAGATTATTTACAATCACTGGGTCGATGCCACTGCTGTTGGAGGTTTCTCTCTGAGGGAATCACCAGCCCAGTAGTCAGCATTTCTGTGTTGACATAAACAATCATTGATATGGTCATACTTATAAATTAACTGTTTATAAAACTTAGAATTTTTAGAAAAACTAAGGATTTTCTACCCCAGGAATAGATTACCTTAGCCTTTTTTGACAAAACCTTTCGGAATTTTGGGTCCTCAATGCTATTCAACTTCGTACTTTATTTGGCCTTTTTAATCTTTATGATTCGAGAGTCACTGATGAGTCTTTTGTAGACGAAACGCGCGTCTGGCGTACAAAATTTTAATCCTGGTATCTATGATGAGTTTATTTATGTCCAGGATAATTAAAAACTTAGCTTTGAATTGTCTTTTAGTTACTTGTCCTTCATATTTTTTAATGTTTTAATGTTAGAGCATTTAAATGGCCAATGTTTAATAAATTTGGTGCGGTGTTAGAGTTAAGTAAGCGAAATTTACCTATTATATATTGTTTGGTTCCTTATTAATGGATATGACTCACCAGCAGGAACTGTCTCAAAAAGAAAAGCAGAATGAAAGGAAGCTAGCGACGTTGGTTAACCCTAACTTTTTTATGTATTGATACTATCCTTTCATGAATAGTTTTAGCTTTTGTCGTTATATTAAGCGCATGTTTTCCATACAAAAATATTTAATTCACTTAGGTCTGCTGAACATCTCAAGACAATTGAAAATCGAGTGAGAACGGAACTTAACGACATTATAATTTGAAAATATCTTTTCGAAGTTTCGGTCACCGTCATGAATTGGTTGACTGTTACGATGTGTTGGTGTCTCAACCCAATTGCATGTCTGAGCAATTTTATATCTTTAGATACCAGTACAGTTGTATAATCTGTAGTTAAACTGATTGTGGTTTATTTCTGACTGTTCCAAATGACATTTTGACTAAGTGCAAATTTTCATGCGGACGATACCTCCATACGATAGACGATTATCTTTGACGACTCACCTGGTCTTCATCTATTTTGGATTTTTTGCGATTTTATCAGTTTGTCATCTGTCTTTAATCGATCTAGGAGATTCGAACAGTCGCCTTAATTAACGATCGACATTATTCTGTACTGTTTTAATCATTTTATCAGAGCGGGTAATTATTTGTCTTTCATCGACTTATCATTTTTAGTTTTCTTCTTGAAAACCATTCATTGTAGCCATTTTCCCGTCTAGTCATCTTTTTTTTCGATTATGACATCACCGAATAATAAAAAACACAAACTGTATACCTTCCATGACCAACACAAAAGGTTTTTCGCAAATAATGAGAGCTAGTTCAAATCTAATTTTAACTTTTAAATAAACCATGTTTCCTAGACTTATATATCAATCAGTAACCTTCCAACTGGTTTAGTGTATGACGTCACAATCAGTCTGCAAAAAGCATGAACTTTTACAGTTAAGTTTCATTGGGTCGTATTGTAATTTACCTGCTTTAGAAATAATATGACAGGCAAAATTATGATGTGATATCCTGTTTGTTATAATGTTTCTACATGGGCAGCCACACTGCCTAATCATTTAGTATTTTATATATTTGATTTAGTATTTGTAATCAATACATAAAGAAAATAGGTTGTTTTGATTTTATCTCATTTTAATACAACCTTTGTACTTCTTTACTATTATATAACCAATGAAGATAAAACGTATATTATTCAGAGCAAGATTGGGACAAAATTCATACAAGGTCCTTTCAATTATAGAAGCATATCCTATTCGATTTCACGTAACTTCATCTCCAGATTTTAAGTAAGGATGCTATTTGCAATGTTTATTGTTCTGTGGAGTGTTTTGGGGGCTTTTGTTTGTCATTTAACCTCTTTTGGTCGCAGTATTTCTTCCGCTAATCTTTAACGATGGTTTTCTTTTCATGTCTTTATTTCCTTTAAATGTAATTACAGAAAACAGGACATGCATGAAAAAATCCAGTAGAATGAGATAGTTTATACTCATTTTAATATTCATAAACCATTATAAACAAAATAACAAATTTGTATAAAATCGCCATCAATTCTTCATTGACTCCATGGATTCTAATATGTTCCTTTTTTACCTACAATGATAAAAACAATGTTGATATTATAAGGTGATTGCATTGCATTATTGAAGGAAGAGTTGTGAATTAAGTTCATATTCTCCAAAGATTTAGTTAAAAGTACATTTTGCTAAAATTGCTCAAACCTTCAGTTTTATGTATTCTCCGGTTGTTCATATTTTATCTCATTCTTGCGTACATCTCACTCTTGGTTTTTTTATTCTGTTGTTTCTAGTTTTCATTTTTGATTCAGAGATTTGGTATTAAACTTATTTAAATCACTTTAAAAAAACCAAAAAATGTACGAGGTTTAATGGAAACGACTTGGCCCGTACAATTTCAAAACTGATTTTAATTTCTTCAATCCTGTCAAAACAATGTTTATGTTTTATATATTACTATGATGATATTGTTTTAGTGTAGAAATATTGCTAATGTCAGCGTTGTGTAAAGGACAAGCAGTTATTGTTATGTTTGAACAAAAAATGGACCATTTGACACCCTTCCGTAGATAATTATTCAATTCATTCATCATGCCGCAAGATATTGTTTAGGAATGACTTTTGCTCGTTTCATAATATCAAGGAGAATAATTAGCGTATTAATCTAACTCAATCGACAAGTTAAAATACTCCGCCTTAAGTGACAATTTCGCAATAGTAACTGTATTAAAAGTATACATCTTTTTTGCATTTATATAACATTTTTTTTGTATTGGATGATGTAAGATTACTCACCGTCAAATTTACCAAAACTACCAACACCATTGTGGTGGTTTCTTCCATTTATGAACCCATCAATGACTCCCATACCATAAGCCAAATTACCATTTACACCACCAATACCAAAAAATCCATATCCATTTATACCACCAATACCATATGATCCATAACCATTCAAACCATCAATACCATATGATCCATAACCATTTATACCACCAATGCCATTTGATCCATAACCATTTATACCACCAATACCATCAATACCATATGATCCATAATTATGTATACCATTTACACCGTTTGCTCCATAACCATTTATACTACCCATACCATATGCTCCATAGGTATTTAAACTGTTATATCCTCCAAGTCTTCGGCCAAATCCATAACCCTTGAAAAGTCCTTTTCCAATACCGTGAACACCGTGATTTCCATAACCACTAAATCCTTTCAATCCTCTACCATGAAAATACCCATATCCAGGATATCCACTTTGTGTACTTAATCCATTGTATGCAGCATATTTGCCAATGTTTAATGGTGAACCGTATTCATAAGCGTTATTGCCATATCCCTCGTATCCATATCCTGATCTATCATAAGACGGATATCCAAAGCCACCATGTCCTTGATATCCATTACTACCAAGATGACCTGGTCCGAACGGATTTCCATATGTTTTTAGGTTATATTTTGGACTATATCCTTTTTCACCGGCCGTCGATGCCACGAGTCCGACAAGGTCTAAACAAATCAACACTATTGGTGTCATGTTTGTCCTGAAACGGTATCCAATAATTCGTTAAAATTATAAAAATTAATAATATTTCTGCCCTGTCTTTTAAGAACTTCAAAACATTAGCAAATCCGGACGACGGAAAAAAAGAAAGTATATTCAAGGTTAACACGAAAGATTTAAATTGCAAATGCAATGGGTCAAAATAAGTTGAAAAAATATTCAAGAAGGCAAAACCTATCCTGGCATGAATGATCATGAAATCATTTTTTTTTAAATTAAGATAATGCGAAATATACCAAATATAAAAATCACGTTGTTTTGTGAGACAAACATAAATATTTTTTAAAGCAAATCAACTGATTACCTCCGTATCTGTCGAAGATGGCGTGTTCCTTGTGAGACTTTGTAATCGTTCGGCTTTATATATCATAATTATTGACCAAATATTCTACAATAATCAGTTATAGACATTTTATACTGATTAACCTTTGTAGTAGTGGTCAACCACAACTATCATGACTATAGGCAATGCAGTAGTAAATTTCTGCAATTCAGTAACTAGACTATTGCTTTCCCTCTGTTTCATAGTGGTTTGAGAATGAATGTCATCTATTAGTTATATTTGATATTAATACTACAAATGTAATTCAGTATTGGGAAATTTTCTTTTTCTATTTTAATATTCGTTCACTTTCACTGGTATCCAAGTTTTATATTTCTAATTATTTTTGTCGTATATTTGTTAGACTCAGATCGACGTCTGGTATCTAATCGACGTCCATTCCTCAAATCGACGTCCAATCTGATGCCATATTTTCAAGTCAAAGCCTTATATTATTACCTTCTAATCGACGTCCAGTGTGGCGTCATGTATTACCAAAACGATGTCCTATTTATTGAACTTTGCTTTAATCGATGTCCAATAAGGTTTAATTATTTATTCCAAATTTGATTTTTTTTTCTTTGTATTGATCGTTTTGGTTTGTATAATACTGCAGAAATAAAATTGAGAATGGAAATGGGGAATGTGTCAAAGAGACAACAACCCGACCATAGAGCAGACAATTTATTATAAATTAAAAATCATAATGAGTTTGTTGAGTTATGAAAATGGATAGCATCCCATGCCAAATAATATTAGAAAACATAATAAAAGAATAAACATGGGTATATGACAACACCACCAACAGATTATATACACATTAATAGTAAGCGTAGAAAAATTTGATCCACTCGATATATATTGTCTCATTTCTTTCATATTCATTTGAAATAGGAGATGTGGGTATACGACTATGGAACAGCAAACCAACAACAAAGATAACCAAAAGACATCATCCGTAATGAAACAGTCGGCAACAACGGACAGCTGTCTATATAATATGTCTGTGTATATAACAAAACACAATATCTAACTCTGAATTGAAATAAGTGAATAAAGAAGGTAAGTTTCCTCGAAATTATTTCAGACCAAGGGCATTTTTAAAGTCCTCAAGTCTATAGTTTACAATTAACACTATCAAATCTTCATGTATGTACCATTTAAGCATGCATGAACAAAATTACGTATTTCTGAACATTTAACCACATAAAAAACGTCTACAAATTACTTAAAACTGCAAATTAGGTAGATTAGGTCAAACTTTGATGATTTATGTTTCAAAAATAAACAAGATCTATCGGAAATAAAACTATGTATTGTATTTCGGATAAAAATTAATTTATGTTAGTTAATGATGTCCGTCGATGCATTGTTTTAAAAGAACATGTAAAATTTGCAATATTGTTTTAAAAAAAAAGCCTTGTACAAAAATGGTCAGTAATAAATAACTTTTTGATTTTATGAATGATAAAAAGGTTGCTAACATTGGACATGAGAGTTTTGTTAGCAAAATTTAACTTAAAAATCACCAGACTATAGCAACAATATGTAAAGTTATTGTCTTAGCAAAAAATCAAATAAAATAAATACATCATTTTGAATCTGATATCATTACCAGTTTACCTCCATGATAAAATAAATTATTATAGCACATTTTATTATAAATTCTATTAAATATCATTTTATTTTATTAGTTAGAAATGATTTTTAAATAAAAGTCGTGAGGTTTTAGCCAAGAAGTTGACGTCGATTTGAGAACCGACCAAGACTTCGATTAGAGGAGCATAGATTCGGCCGTCGATTCGGAATCTTAATTTATAATGACGTCAGAAAAGACGTCGATTTCAGGAACGGCCGGGATTAGAGACCGGACGTGGATCAGAGTTCAACATATTGTATGTTTTATCTATGTCTTTTTTATGCTGTTTTTTTTCATTAATCTATTCAAACTTAAAATTCTTTAACAATCGTTAACTGGTATATTCTACAACAAGCTTAAAGTTCACCTTTTTATTGTTTTGTTAAAAAAATAATGTTTGATTTTAATTGCTAGAACATGTTTGGGCAATAAAATGGCTTAAAAGCATCAGATCTTCCAAGTGGATTTCAAAAACTATTGTATTAATTGAATGAGTATAGAATTAAGCCATATTTTCACAAAAAAATATATTCTTCTTAAAGATAAATAAATGTCTGATACAAAAATGGTAATATGGTACATCGAGTAAGTTAAGTTATTTAATCATTAAAGTGTGTGTGAAATGGCAATTTGTTTTTAATATGTAAATTTCGATATATTAATGATAGCCTAGTGATAATAACTTATATTATAGCCTGTTTGTGTTCATAGTATTATCCCATTCATTAAAAATACACAAAAATATTTTTTAGTTGATAGTCCAATAATATTATTTTTGAAATTGCAATTTAGCATTATCATTTAACTTCACCTTCCGTTATATATAGATGATGTCTTCTCCCTAAATAATTCAAAGTTTGGTGACTATCTAAGACGCATCTATCCCATCGAACTTCAAATAACGAATACAACAGACATAATAAAGTCTTCCTCATATCTTGACTTACATCTAGAAATTGACAATAAGGGTTAGTTGGAAACAAAACGTTACGACAAAAGAGATGATTTCAGCTTCCTAATTGTGAGTTTTCCACTTACATGTATCAACATTCTAGCAGCGACTGCATATGGAGTATATATTTCCCAGATATATGATATTCCAAAACTTTCATTTCCTAACATGATTTCCTTGAAAGAGGTTTGCTGCTTACATGGAAATATCAAGCCAAGGGTTACAAGTGGTGAAGTTGAAATCATCCCTTCGAAAAAAAAATAGGGACGACGGATATGTTCCAATTGTCGTAATAATAGACAGATATGTTCCAAGTTTTTCGTTTTTTTGACATAGCGTTGTCAGTTTGTCTTCGACCTTGAGTCAAATTATCGCTTTGGTATTTTCAGCCTTTTTTTTTACCTACGTAGAGGTACAATTCGGACACAAGAGGTTTTGTTTTCATTTTATTTACCCTTGTATTTATATTTTACTTAATATGTGCTTTAAAGGTTACCAATTCAACACTGTAATTGAATCTTTGAATCTTGTTTTTATTGGTTTAAATATTGATTTTGTTATCAGTTAATTAAAATCAAACTAAATATTATTTTTATATACATATGCACATTCATGGCTCTACAATCTGCCGATACCTGTATCATGGCATTGCACAAGGTCATGTTTTTGTCTGACTGTTAAAGGCGTCTTTACACTAAATCCATTAGGTGTTGGATGTGTACTGATTGATATTTAAATTTTAGATGAATGATTTTTTTATTAGTTGTTATTGGCTTTGAACAAGCTGTCGGTGACTCTCGGCTCTGTACTTAGTGTCTTTTTTGTTGTGGGGATGTATAAATATCCTGTCACGTCCGGTCTCTATTTTTTGCTAGACGTTTTTCTTCTTTGTGTCGATCTGATGAGTTAAGCTTTTTCAACTGATTTTTATAGTTTGTTCTTATATTATACTGTTACACTACTTTCCCAGGTTAGGGTAGGGTTGGGCGCTGATAAATCAGTTTAACCCCGCCACATGCTGTATATGCCTGTCCCATGTCAGGAGCCTGTAATTCGGTAATTGTCGTTTGTTGCTGTATATCAAATTTGTTTTTGTTCTTTGTTTTGTACATAAATCAGGCCGTTAGTTTTCTCGTTTGAAGTGTTTAACATTTGTCATTTCGGGACCTTTAATAGCTGACTATGCGGTTTGGGTTTTGCTCATTGTTGAAGGCCATACGGTGATTTATAGTTGTAATCGTCTATGTCATTTGGTCGCTGGTGGAGAGTTGTCTCATTGGCAATCATACCACTTCTTCTTATTTTATATTTGTCGGGAAAGTGTATTCTGCATTGTGTTTTAGATATATTGTATGTACTATTAACTATAAACACTTTTTGTTGACTTTTTTGTCAGATTTACTATCAACTACAATAATTTTTTGTTGGCGTCTTTGTCAGAACTATTTGTATGTTTGTATGTATTTTTAGTCAGTTTTTGTTGTATGTCTGTGATGTATGTTTACACAGTTTTGGCTGCTGAATCCCAGTTATTGTCACATTAACCAATTAAAAAATGTTTGTTTGGTTTGCTAACTCATTGTTGTCAATATAACGGATCTATAAACAACTGTTATACAGGTAAGAGGTTAAGCGAGCTATAAAACCAGGTTTAACCCACCATTTTCTCCGGAAGTACCTGTACCGAGTCAGAACTATGACAGCTGTTTTCCATTCGTTCCGTTGGTACTATTGATTTTGTCAGTTTTTATTAACTACCCCCTTTTTGAACTTACATTGTAGTACGGTATTTTTATTTATACTTTTTTGTAAATAAATAATATCTGGTAGATTTCTAGTCAGGTTATTGTGAAATGTTATATATCGGGCACCCAACATGATAATAAAGTATCTTGCCTCTTCTGAAGGAGTATTCGTTGGTAAATTTTTTCGTACTTTGTATTATAAACAAGCGATATCAATTTTGATGGCACAGAATGCAATTTTACAAAATTCTCTAGTCAAAAATATTTGGATATCAATAAATGAAACAAACGTTGAAACGATCTAACAACTGAAACGGATAAAAATGTCAAAACCTGAATCAGATCTATGCATAAAGCAGGTGAGTCTTTATTCGAGCATTCAATTCATATACCTTTTTTCCAAATCAAAAGTCTTATTGTCATCTGTCATTGCAATGATCTTCGTCATTAGTTAATCTTATTTAAATTTGTCTGGCTTTTTTTGAAGATCAGTCAGTTCATCGGAGAAAATGTAAAACATATGAACAGATATCCTTTATAAATAGATAAAGCTGTGATATCTTTGAATCAATTAGAATTCAAAATCCGAACGGGTCTATAAACACTTATGCCACTTCTATCACCAAAGACCAAAATAATGGCAAACACATCAAATTTGTAAAGCCTTATTGTCATACTCCATAACAAATATGGTGTTTATCTCTTCAAATATTTATTTTCGGTATAAATTACGATTAGGACAAATACTCTGTGAAAAAATCTCTGATTTAAACAAAACGTTCTCTATAACTGATAAAATTGAGAATGGAAATGGGGAATATGTCAAAGAGACAACAACCCGACCAAAAAGCAGACAACAGTCGAAGGCCACCAATGGGTCTTCAACGCAGCGAGAAAATCCCGCACCCGGAGGTGGTCCTCAGCTGGCCCCTAAACAAAATTGTGCACTAGTTCAGTGAAAATGGACGTCACAATAAAATCGAAAACATTTAAATGAACTAAAATTAAAAAACATACTAGATTAATAAAGGCCAAATGCTCCTGACTTGGGACATGCGCAAAAATGCGGCGGGGTTAAACATGTTTTGTGAGATGTAAACCCTCCCCCTATACCTCTAGCCAATGTAGAATAGAGAAACATATAGCAATACGCATAGTGAAAATTCAGTTCAAAAGAAGTCCGAGTCCGATGTCAGAATAGGTAACAAAAGAAACTAAGCAAAATGACAATGATAAATAAATGAACAAAGGACTACTAGCAGTTACTGACATGCCAGCTCCGGACCTCAATTAAACTGATTGAAAGATTATGTCTTCATCATATGAAAATCAAGTACAATCCCTCCCGTTAGGGGTTTAGTATCATACCATCATAAAATATATGTGAAGAACATAACCCGTATCATGCCTACAACTGGTTTTAGAATAAATGTGTTTATTTCCGATGCAAAGAACCTATGAGTGAATCAATATTAATACCAAGATATGCAATCCTTAATGACTTGACAATAGTATCGTAACTATATCCTTTCCGAATAAGTCTGTTTAAAGGTTTGGTTAGCTTTTGAGGTGAATGTCGACATTTTTGTGCTTTGTAAAAAGAATATTACCATAAAATATTGGATGTGAATGACATCATCTGAGAGCCTATTTGTCATGTTTGATAGACGTGTTTTCAAAAAACAGTGATCATTCATATGTAAACCTACTGCTCTTCTCTTATTTCCTTCTAGTTTCTTCATTGACAAGAAGTAGACTTCAGATCGATAGAGGTGAGCCCTACATTTGATGTTCTGCTACATAAAAAACATATTTTTCTCACAGAATAACTCAAACTTCACCATTTTGATCGAGTCTATCTCGAACTCACTAAACATGAAATTAAATTTACCACAGATAAGCTTGGTCTGATAATATCGAACCTTACACTACCATTGTAATGTTATAACGCGTGCTTTTAGTCCATTAGAGCAATACATACGTTTTACGGACACCATCGAAATTGGTTTAATCGGACGTTGGATAATTTACATGATAAATATTTCGGGAACAGTTGAACCTGTCGTCATGTTCTTGTAGTATTACACAATTTTTATACAGGACCTTCTCGGGGAGAATAGCAAAATGAAAGGTAGCTAGCATTATTGTTTAACCCTCACTTTTCGATGGATTGATAATGTCCTTCCAACTATTTTTAATGTTTGATCGTTATATTAAGCCCATTTTTCCGATCAAAAACAGATCAAATTCAGTTACGTCTGCTAAATATCGTCTTACAATTGCAAATTGACAGTGCGGGTCGATCGAGAACTGAACATAACGACAAAAAAGAATACTTTAATTTTCATGTATAAACTTTCTCCATTTCTGTACCATGGTATTAGAATATGTATGCTCGGGTACAGTCTCTGATCATGAGCTATAATTTTGCAATGTATAATTTATTCCAAGGCATTTTTTTCCTAATAGGATGTATTTGATAAAGTTACTACTTACAAAAAACACTACAGATTAAGTTTTCTTTATTGTATTGGTTAATATTTTTTATTATGATTTACAAATATTCTTTCGAAAGTTTCGGTCACCATCAAGAATTGGTTGACCATTACAATGTGTTGGTACCTCACCTCACTAGCATGATTTTTTTGTTTTGTTTTTGTTTTTATTTTTCTAGGTTTTCGTGTTGACCAATCTCTTCTTGTTACGTATTAAATGGTCTGTACTTTTTTAATTATTTTATGAGAGGGGGTGGTTATCTGTCATTTTTTATTCTCGTCTGAAAATTATTCAATGTAGCCATTCTCCTATCCTCTTTTCACCGATTATGACATTACCGAATGATAGAAAATAAAACACAAAATGTATACCTGCCATGTGAAACAAAAGGTTTTCGCAGGTACTGAAAGCTAGTTCAAATCTCATTTCAACTTATAAATAAGCCATGTTTCCTTGACTTATATATCAATCAGTAGCCTTATTCCAACTGGTTTAGCGTAAGACGTCACAATCAGTTTGCAAAAATGCATGACCTTTTACAGTTAAGTTTTGATGGGTCGTAGCTAAATTTACATACTTAAAAGAATAACATGCCCTGCAAAATTAAGATATGAAATCCTATTTGTTATATAGGTTCTTCCTGACCAGCCAGGCTGCCTTATTAAATCGTTGTATATGTGAAAGAATTTAGTAAAGGTGCTTAGTAATTTGTGGTAACGAAATCCCTGACTTTAAATATATCAGTTACAACGCAAAGCGAACAAGCAGGCAAATATACAATCTATATGGTCTAAAAACATTACCGTCCACAAATATAAATCATCTAGTATTTTGTATATTTGATTCATTTTCAGTATTTGTAATACATACATAAAGCAAAAAGTTAGTTTTGTTTTAATCTAAATTCAATAGCATCTTTGTAGTTCTTTACTATCATATAACCAATGAAGATAAAACGTATATCATTCAGAGCAAGATTGAGTTAAAGTTCATACAAGGTCGCTCAATTTTAAAACATCTCTTGTCTAATTCCACGTAACTTCATCTCCAAGTTTTAAGTAAGGTTGGTTATGTGTGGAATGTTTTGTGGGCTTTTGTTTTGTCATTTCACCACTTTTGGTGGCGGTATTTCTTCCACGAATCATTAACGATTGCTTTTTTTTGTATGTTGTTATTTCCTTTAAATGTAGTTACAGAAAACAGGACTTGCATGAAAAAATCCAGTAGAATGAGATAGTTTATATTCATTTTAATATTCATAAATTTTTATAAACAAAATAAAAATTTGTATAAAATCGCCACAAATTCTTCATTGACTCCATGGATTCTAATATGTTCCTTTTTTACCTGCATAGATAAACACAAAATTGATATTATAAGGTAATTAAAGACTTTTATAAATTGATAGTTTATAAATAAAGAAACTAAAAAAGCAGAAGGGTCCGCGAGCTTGTTTTCGAGATAAAAGTCATTAAAAATTTGCGGGAAATGATTCTCTCAAGACTTTTCATACATTTAACACCGTCTCCTTTTTTCTTTCAAAAAGAGTGAAAAAATAACAAGGATGTTATAAGATTTTGAAAAATGGCTGTTTAAACTAAATGTAATAAATTTATGAAAAGAAAAGTAGGGTAAGTGGGCAAAATTTTTATTGGCATTACATGAATAAAACTGGAGGATTCCGAATATCTGACAAAAAGTCAAAAGCAAGAGTAGCGAACATCCTTAAATTCTTTAATCCTTTCAAAACAATGTTATTTTTTTTATATATTACTATGATGATATTGTTTTAGTGTAGAAATATTGATAATGTCACCGTGGTGTAAAGGACAAGCAGTTATTATTATGTTTGAACAAAAAATTTACCATTTTACACTCTTCCTTAGATAATTATTCAATTCATTCATCATGGGCAAGATATTGTTTACGATTAACTTTTGCTCATATCTCGTGTATCGTAACATTAACCTAAATCAATCGACATGTCAGATGAATGTCATTTTGTATAAAACTCCCCCTTAAGTAACAATATCGCAATTGTATTTGTATTAAAATTATAAAATTGTCGCATTTGAATAAAATGATTTTTTTTGTATTCGGTGATGTAAGATTACTTACCCCCAAATTTACCGAATCTGCCAAACCCACTGTGGTGGTTTCTTCTATTAATCAACACACCAATGGCACCCATACCATTACCATTTATACCACCAATACCATATGATCCATAAGCATTCAAACCACCAATACCATATGATCCATAAGCATTCAAACCACCAATACCATATGATCCATAAGCATTCAAACCACCAATACCATATGATCCATAAGCAATCAAACCAACAATACCATATGATCCATAACCATTTATACCACCAATACCACCTATACCATATGATCCATAATTATGAACACCATATGCCCCATAACCATTTAAATCGTTGTTTCCTCCAAGTCCTCGACCAAATCCAGAACCCTTGAAAGGTCCGATTCCTTTATCGTAAACACCGTAATTTCCATAACCACTAAATCCGTTCAATCCTCTGCCATGAAAAAACCCGTATATCCATTGTATCCAGCATAACCGCCAATGCTTAATGGTGAACCGTAACCATAAGCGTTGTTGCTGTATCCCCCGTATCCATATTCTGATCTACCATAAGACGGATATCCAAAGTAACCATTTCCTTGATATTCATAACTACCAATATTAGCTGGTCCGAACGGATTTCCATATGTTTTCATGTTATATTTAGGACTGTATCCTTTTTTACCGGCCTCCGATGCCACGAGTCCGACAAGGGCTAAACAAATCAATACTATTGGCGCCATGTTTGTTGGTTCTGAAACGATATTCAATAATTATCGACTAATGATAATATCTTAAGAGAACTTCAAAACATTAGCAAATCAGAACGACAGAAAATATTAAAGTAAATAAAGAGTAAAGATGTAAGATGTAAGTAGGAAATGCAATGGGTCAATGAAGTTGAAAAAATTCAGGAAGGTCAAACTTATCTTTGGGTGAAAGTTCATGGAATCTCTTTAATAAACGAAAATAATGCGAAATATACCAAATATCATAAACATGATCTATTGGGAGACAAACATGACATATATTAGCAAATTAACTGCTTACCTCTGTGTCTTTCTATGATGGCGTGTTCCTTGTGAAACTTTTTAGTAGTTGTCCTTTATATAACATAATCACTGACCAAACATTTTGTTATAATCAGTTATGGAATAGACATTTTACAATGATTAACCTTTGTATAGTGTGTCTATTTAAACAAGGTTTACCACAATGATAACAAATATTGTCATCAATTATTTGTTGCTATTGTTTTACGCACTGTTATCATCGTGGTTTGTGGAATTTCATCTATAAGTAATATTTGATATTCATACCGCATGTTTAATTCAGAATTAGGGAAATTCCTCATTTTATTTAAGTATTCGTGCACTTTCACAGGTATCCAAGTTGTATGTTTCTAATTATTTGTGTCGTTTAGTTTATTGTACATTTCATTAATGTCTTTTAATACTGTATTTGTTATTTATTGATTCAAACTTAAAACACTTGTAATCATCGTTAACTGATATACTCTAGTATTTCGCAATATGCTAAATGTTCACCTTTTTATTGTTTGTTAAAAAATTGAATGTTGATTCTATTCTTCCAGAAAATGTATGGGCAATGAAATAGCTTAAAGATGAAAAGCTTTCAGGTGACTTTCATTTATCAATCCATTAATTAGTAGCTGCTACTCAGACTTTATAAAATGTCACCAGTGTCTGAACAGAAAGATGATGAACCAGGGTTATGTCAATATAGAATAAAGGACTTTTTGTTTTTGATACTGAATTTATCACGGTAAAATATCAGGTGAGCCCGAAGCCCGAAGGGCGAGCCTGATATTTTACAGTGATAAAGTCGGTATCAAAAACAAAAATTCCTTTATTCTTTTTATCGGTAATTATGAAAAAATAAAAATCACTGTAATAATAGAGAAAATAGCAAACGAACTACTTTATCGCGTCGTCACAAAATGTCATTTATTTTTCAACCCGGACCAGAAATATGAAACGTTCAAGGCCCTGCGGTAACCTGTAATGTGTTCGCATATTTATTCTTTGGTCTATGAATAGCTGTCTGTACATTGGCAATGAAACCACATCTCCTTAATTGTATATGATGGGCCAACAAAAAAAGTCGAAAGTGTGTATATTTTATTTGTTTTTTTTTTTTCAGATTCTCTCATGCGATAGCGGTACCTTTTTTTGTCACTGTTTATGTGTTGCGTCCAAATATAAATTGTAACCCTTAATAGAGACTGAACAGGTTGAACAAATTTTTCTAAAGAAACAGAAAAAAAACAACACATGCAGATTATTTAACATTCAGATCGGAATAGTTAGTAAGGCTATCAATGATACTGCGGAAAACGCAAAGTTTATCGGTTTTTTCGTACACATTTTCTGTTCATATTTTCAAACAATTTAGACTAAATCGTTCAAAAAAGCTAAACTAATTTTACTTAAACAATGACAATTAAATGGTTCATTCACAAAAAAAACTCGTGCGTTTCTGCGAAAAAAATCACGCGCGATTTTGAAAATAAAAGGGAAAGTAGATCCTTGCGCGGTGCACTCGCGCATATCAATTGCGAACTGACCTAATAATTTTTTTATCACGACTAGTCCACTGATACTGACATTATCAGCGAGTACACATCAAAGGAAAAATGTACAAAGTACCGATAAAAGAACGTCTCGTCCTTTTTCTAAAGAAGTTCGTCGGAAGATACCCAAGAACTTGTTGATAAATATTCTGTATCAACTTCACAAATAATACATAACGGTCTTGAAGTATAGATTGTAGAACGGTACTGACGTTGTTTATCATCTTAATTACGTGATATATTATTCTTTTTATTTGTCTTTGTATATTTTTAACCTTTTCTGTAAAGTTCTTTTTTTTTTTGTAATATCCTTTTGCGTTGCTTGGTATTTATACCTCTCGCCATTGTAAAATTGTGCTATGGTCATTTTTTGTATTCTTGTCTTTCATTTTTGCTTATGTGCTCTGTCTATAGTGTGTCTATATGCCTTTTTTTTGTGTTTTCATAGTTGTTTGTTTTTATAGTGATTAAGATTATAACACAATGTTGACTGCTGTACCCCAATTTTTGACATTTTCGCTTATTATGTTTTTTTTGTTTTGCTCACACATTGTTGTCAATATAATGAAATTCTATGCGACTGTCACACAAGTGAGAGGTTTAGCTGGCTATAAAACCAGGTTTAATCCACCATTTTCTACATAAGGAAATGCCTGTACCAAGTAAAGAATATGACAGTTGTTTCTACCTAAGGAATAGATTACCTTAGCTGTATTTGGCAAAACGTTTAGGAATTTTAGGTCATCAATGCTCGTCAACTTCGTACTTTGTTTGGCCTTTTTGAAATATCATTTTTGATTCGAGTGTCCTGATGAGTCTTATTTAGACGAAACGTACAAAATGTCAATCCTGGTATCTATGATGAGTTTATTTCTATTCGTTTGATGTGTTTGAGATTTTAATTTTGCCAGTTGATAAATGACTTTCTGTTTTGAATTTTTTTTGGAGTTCGGTATTTTTGTTATTTCACTTTTTATTGCTATTATACATCTACCAAATAACATCATGTAGATGTACAAACATTTTTTTTATCTTTTTTAATTTTGTCCCTCATATTTGTTCTAGAATTTCTTGCATTTAATTTCTTGCTTTTTAAAGCTGCGAAAATATCCTCATTTTAGGATTTTTAAGAAAGTTTAGAATTAAGCCTAATCACTAACCAAAAAAATCGTATTCTTTTTATAAATCAATGTCTTAAACAAAACCGTTAGTGTTGTACATCGGGAAAGTCAATGCTCGAATATAATTATGTCAAAGATATCGTGACAATTTGTTTTAAATATATAAATTCCTACATGTTAATGACATTCTAGTAATAATAACTGAAATTTATTACCGCATGTTCAGGGGATATTATCCCATTTATTTATCAATTCAACAAACAATTTTGAAAAGATTGAACGTTCTTTTCTTGCATTTAATCATCATTCCTTAACATCGAAACGCTATAAAGACGATGTACTATTTCTAAATAATTCAACGTTTGAAGACTATGTAGATATAATCCATTCCATTTAACTTAAAATTAATGATACAACAGATACGTTCAGTCAGTCTCATATCTTGACTCACATCTAGAGATTGACAATGAGAGTCGGTTTGAGAACAAAAGTTTACGACAAAATAGATGATACCAGTTTCCCAATTGTGATCTTTTCATTTCTATGTAGCAACATTTATCCAGCGCCTGTGGTAACCTCAACTGGGACGTATCCTTTCCGTATTAATAGCGTCCTTTATATGTAAGTCCTATTTTCCTTGAATGTAACATCACGGGATCAGACTTATCACCAAGATAGTACTAACATGATCATCACGACGGTCGCCACATGAAGAGTAGGATCTCCTTGCCCTTCCAAACACATTGTTTTTGTTGCTATTTTCCTATGTTGTGTTTTCTATACTGTTGCCTTTTGGTCAATTTTCGTTTTTTTGCCATGCCGTTATCAGATTGTCTTCGACTCATGAGTTTAAATATCTCTTTGGCATCTTCCGCCTCTGTTTCAGTGATGATATCAAGGCTTTTACCATATTTTACCATAATCCAATTTCAATTTATATCAATGATAGACTTTTTTTCAAAAAAATGTAGGAGTTTACAGCCGTATATACTCTATCGGATAATCCTATAAAAAGTTATATGGAACAACACAAACAATTTTCCATAATGAATATTGTATATTAAGTCAAGCAAATTGACCAAATTAACGTGAAATGTGGTAAATACTGTAGTTATATTTTACTCATAACAAGATAAGCATTCCGACAAAATTGTCTCAGTTTTGATGAAGACAGCAATTTATAGCATTATCAAAGATTTAGAATTGACAAACAATTTCCCAAACAATTATTTCAAACATCTTTCATGAAAAACACGCGTTCAATTTATGGGATATAATCTATAACAAGCTACTACTGCAAATGATTTAAAAGTTAAACATAAAGTGTATATATCCAGTCGTGAGTGCCTTTACAGATGTATTATCCCTGATTCAAAAAGATAATGCTGGCTTACATATCCATCACACCCATGATACGAATACGAATAATATTTGGTAGACTTTTAAGTAAGGTTATTGTAAAATGTTATATATCGTGCACCCAACATGATCATAATTTATCTTGCCTCTTCTGAAGGAGGATTTATTGGTAGATTTCTTCGTAGCTTTTTATTAGGAGATACCAATGTTGATGACAAAGATAAGCAATTTTACAAAACTATTTAGGTCAATATATTTGGAAAATCAAAAAAGTGAAACAAACGTTGAAACACTTAAACAAATGAAACCAAAAAAATGACACACACGGCTGATGAATCACATCTGTGCATAAAAGCAGATGATTTTTATTCGCACATTCTATTCATACACTTTTTTATTAAACAATAAAACGTCATCTTTATCTAAGGCAATGTTCTTCATCATTGATTAATCTACAGAAAAAATATTTCTGTTTTTTAAAGATCAGTCTCTTTAACGGTCACATTTAAGAAGAGAACTTTTACAACTAGATGAAAGCAGTGATATCGTTAAAGCCAATTAAAATAAAAAAAACTAATTGGTCTTTATACACGTATAACATTGGTATTATCAAAGACCAAGATTTTGCTAGACACATCAAATTTATAAGGTGTTATTACCATACTCCATAACAAATATGTTGTTGTCCTTTCAGATATCTATTATCGTGTATGTGTTTAAATAACAAAGAGGACAAATACTTTGTTGACAAACTCTCTGATTCAAACAAAAACTTCTCTGAAACCGACATTATCAAGATGCTCGATCTGTTTTATTGGGAGCATATTTGTAACGTTTAAGAGACTTGCTTTTATTAACAGGTGTCATTCGTATGGAAACAACTGTATTTCTTTTAGTTCCTTTCATTTCCTTCATTTGAATGAAGTAGACCTGAAATAGGAGCAACTTAGAATGAATAACAAAAGTAAGCATTATCCTTTAGTTTGCCGTTCTGCTATATCAAATAGTACTTTTTGGCCTTAGTTTTGTCAGTTTTTATGGAACTGTACCAAACAAATAAAGCTATTAACTCCTCGTTATATCTATTTCTAGGATAGTTAAAGACTGAAAGCTTTGAATGTCCCCTTTATCTTCTCCCTTTTGTCAATCGGTTACGTTTTAATGTTAGAGAATCTACATGGCCAATGTTTTATTAAACTAGAAGTTAAATAGCAGCGGGTTCTACTTGTGAAGCAGGAACTGTTGAACCTTCTGAAGCACCTTAGTTTACTCTTGGCCGCCATGGTCCTTTATTAATAGAAAAATGTTCAATCAGGACCTTCTCAAGGATTATATCAGAATGAAAGGATCTAGTATTATTGCTAAAATCTCAATTTTGTAATATCCTTTCACTGAATAGTTGAATGCTTGACCGTTATATTAGTCTCATTTTCTCCGTTGAAAAACATATCAAATTCAGTTAGGTCTGCTTTACATAGACTGACTATTGGAAATCGATGATTACTCGATTTTCATCTATGAACTCACTACATTTGTAATACTTTAGTAATGTACACCTTTTCCATTCTCAGTTCTGTATTATTCCAGAGCTTTCGTTTACTAATAAGATTTCTTTGATGAAATTACTACTTACAAAGAAGAAACCAAAGGAGGGGTTTTAATTGTATTGTTGATTTCGATTGGTGTTTTTATTTATAATTTGATATAATCTTTTCAAATGTTTTACGATCGCCATTAGAACTTGATTGACCGTATCGAAAAGTCTCTTTTAAAGATGAACCTGAAAATATTCCATTTTTCGGAGACACAATCCTCTTCACTGTATCTGATCAACAAATGAGACGTTTTTAAACGTTTTTAATTGTCGTTATAATCCTACGGTTGCCACTTGTGAGCATGAACATCTTTTAAAGAATCTGAGTAGTTTTTGGTTTTGTTTGTATCTCTTAGTTTTGGTGTTGATCAATCTTTTCGAGTTTCGTATTCTAATTAACCACTTACATTATCGATTCAACAGAAGCCCTACTCAAACAAAAAATAGTGCTTTTAATATTATTGCTTACTAAAAAATTATTTACTTATATGAAACATTTTCTGAATAAGAAATCTAGTTTTACCAGTTTAAGAAAACCTCTAGTCTTAGTAGTATGTGACTACCAGAAACCATGTTTCACTTTAAAACATTAAAAATTGGTTGAAAATTGGCATGTAGATAGTTTATACATATATTCTTCAGGATATATATGGTTTTCATGGTTTTCATGAAGTTAAATTTAAGGTAAAATATTTAAGGAGGTGTGAAAATTGAAATTGATGTGTGGATTTCGAATTGGTCGTTATGGCACCTTACTGCTGTCTATTCGCATATTCAATTTGTGTTTGAGAAGAATTGTAACAACATACAACGGATATATTCACATCTAGATTTATTGGGAAATCATTCAACTTTTGCTTTGTTAGATAGTTTGGTAAAGAGATAAAGACAAATTGAGTCATAATGGTCATAGATGATAAACTGAGATTCGAAGGTATGCATTTAATCAAAGAATTCTAAACACCTTGTGTATATGATATCATTTAGTATTTAGTATTTTATATATGTGATTTTGTTTCAGCATTTTTAATACTGACATAAAGGAAATAGATGACTGTGTTTTATTTGATATTAACAACACCTTTGTGATTCTTTTCTATTATATAAACAATGAAGATAAAACGAAAAGGCAACAGTAGTATACCGCTGTTCAAAAGTCATAAATCGATTGACAGAAAGCAAATTCGGGTCACAAACTAAAACCGAGGGAAACACATCAACTACAAGAGGAAAACAAAGGAACAACAGAAACACTGAAGTGCAACAAAAACAAACGCCAACATACATAGAAATGAACAATTTGATAACAACTGCCATATTCCTGACTTGGTACAGGATATTTTAAGAAAAAATGGTGGGTTGAACCTGGATTTATGGCTAGCAAAACCTCCGGTTTATATGGCAAAGTTAAAAAAAATATCGCTAAAATGACAACACTACGTGACAGAAATACAGCACAAACACACGCAAGAACACTCATCACAGAGAAACGCACAAATATATGATATAAAAGTCGATACAACATGTAAATCGCAGAATAACAACGAACATCTTCATCTTCGTGTTGCTTAGTCTTTGGTTTTCTATGTTGTGTCATCTGTACTATTATTTGTCTGTTTGTCTTTTTATTTTTGGCCATGGCGTTGTCAGTTTGTTTTCGATCTATGAGTTTGACTGTCCCTCTGGTATTTTTCGTCCCTCTTCAATAAGGACAGACAGCACATGACATCACAAACAGTGACGTATTTTTGTAACGAATATATAATCTTGAAATACATACATTTATTTTCACAATACTAGTCCAAACAATTATCATGATAATGACGGTATTGAACGGATATTTTATAATTATTTGGACTACAAACGATAGATAAGACATATATAGATTCTACCACTGCATCGAGTGTGATACGATATTTATCCACTCGAGACAGTTAAATTTTCAAATTTAAAACGCGAGGCTCGCCGAACGTTTTAAATATTTTAAATTTAACTGTCGAGAGTGGATAAATATCGTATTACACGAGATTTGGTGGTGGAATCTGTTTCTCTAATGATTTTCAAACAATACGCAGGCAAATTTATTCCTTCTTTTCGAATGATCTGCAAAAAGATGTGTTCTTTCTATGTGACGTCATCAGGCATGGTCGCCTTTTTTCATGCCGTCACAATAGGAGATTCAGAGGAAAGCAAGAAAATTCGACGTCATAATCGGATTTTAACCAATGAAGAACTGAGATCAAACAAACCACACGTTGGTTAAATTTTTTTTATACAATGGGTGCAGAAAGGGATAAATTGACGAAGAATTAGAGAAAAGACATTATCCAACCGAAACCACAACAGAATCACCATAAATAAATACATGAATGTTGGATGTATAAAATACCGAGACACGTGACGTCGTATACCAATGCAAATTCACACTCGGTTAAACAGTCATATTCGGGAATAGGTCACGTTCGGTACTTAGCAGACAGACGACATAGATGTTAAACCACAATCTAAGACGTGGTAAAAATATCATTAGTTAGTATAGACACAGACACATCGTATAGATTAACCAATTCGTAATGGTGTCCATAAAATTTACGGAGTGTCATTTTTAATCTTTCCTCCTCATAACTTTGTGGGAGCAGTTTCTGCGTAAGGAGCACACTACTGTATATGAAGTCCGTATAGTGTGAACATGCAGGAGCCTAACGTATCAATTGAGATATGTAAACAGCATACGACGGAGCAGAGGGTATGTTACTGCTGAGAAATGGGAAATTGATTATTGGGAAGTTGAAATCATCCCGTTTGTCATAGATTTTAGTGTAAAGTCGTCCATCTGTGTCAATATTGAGGAAAAGATCAAGGTATGAAGCAGTCCTTCTTGTATCAGTAGTATCCTTAATTTCAAGTTCACTGGGATAAATGAGATGCAAGTACTGACTGAAATATGGGTTATTCAGTGATAGGACATCATCAATATATCTGAAAGTAAAATTTAAGAATTTTGCAAGGAGGTTTTTCTTTTTGTCTTTTAGAAGGTTCTGAATGAACTCTGCTTCATACGAGTACAAAAACAAGTCGGCCAGAAGGGTTGCACAATTAGTACCCATTGGAAAACCGACTGTTTGTTGAAATATCAATCCTCTAAACTCAACAAATATATTGTCGATTAAAAAGTCCAGCATTTTGATAATATCATCTTCAATGTATTTTCTGATAGAATAGTGTGGTTCACAAAATAAAAGTATACAAGGACCTCTCAACTTTAATCATTCCTTTTTTCGTTTTCACGAAGCTTCATCTCCAGGTTCCGGAAAGATTTGTTATGTTCAATCTTCATTTTTCTGTGAATTTTTTTTTGTTTGTCAACTCTTTTTGTGACTTTTTTTCTTCAACGAATCATTAACGAATGGCTGCGTGGTATTTCTATTTTTGCTTTAAATGTAATTGCATGAAGAAAAAAACACCAGTTGAATGAAATATTTTATATTTATTTTAATATTCATAAACCATTATAAATAAAATATCAAATTTGTATAAAATAGGTAGGAATTCTTCAAGGGACTCCTTGCAATCTAATATGTTCCTTTTTTACCTACAATAATAAATACAACGTTGATATTATAAGGTGATCTCATAGTTTTATATTTCATCGTATTCTTCCGAAAATATTCCTCTAAGTATTTAATTATGTTGTGTCTGGCTTTTTTATATTTGATTCCCAGAATAAGCTTAAATTTTTCAATTTTCCTTTTGTTACTTAATGAATTATTTTCAATCTCTCGAAAATGAAAACAATGCAAGAGGTATACATAATAACCTCATTCGGCCGGTTCTAAGATAATTTAGAATTCCTTAATCTTATCAAAGAATGAAAACAAGACGTTATAAATGACATGCATCCGAAGCGCTTTTATGGAATTACCTTAATCAGGAACGCTCAATGCCGCACATTTGAAAGCTATGCATGTATAAAAATAGAAACAGTTGAAAAGCTATATGACCAAAAAGGACCTAAAAAATAGCCAAATCCATCTTAGGTCAGCTTTGTCTGAGGGAGTTAAATTTTCGATTATTTCTTCTTGTGGCAAGATATTGTTCACGAATGACTTTTGCTCTTATCTCAATATCAATGATGATAAGCGTATCGAAACATTTTTACCTCAATAGACTGAATGTCTTGTTTAATAATACTCCACCACAGTTAAGTATTGTGTCAATCGTAATTGTTTTCAAACTATAAAATTGTCGCATTTAAATAACTTGATTATTGGTATATGATGATGTAAGATTATTTACCTCCAAATTTACCGAAGCTACCAAAACCACTGTAGTCGTTTCTTCCATTTGTGAACCCACCAATCGCACCCATACCAAATGCTCTATAACCATTTCCACCGCCAATACCATATGATCCAAAACCATTTATACCACCAATACCATATGATCCATAACCATTTATACCACCAATACCACCAATACCATACGATCCATAATTGTGTATACTATTTACACCGTTTGCCCCATAACCGTTTAAACCGTTCATACCATATGCTCCATAACCATTTAAATTATTATATTCTCCAAGTCCTCGACCAAATCCATAACCCTTCAAATGTCCGATTCCGTTTCCGTGAACACCGTAATTTCCATAAGCACTTAAACCGTTCAATCCTCTGCCATGAAAATACCCGTATCCAGGGTATCCACTATGTGTACTAAATCTGTCGTAACCAGCATAATTGTCAATGTTCAATGGTGAACTGTAACCATACGCGTTGTTTGCATATCCCTCTAATCCATATCCTGATCTACCGTAAGACGGATATGCAAAGCCACTATTTCCTTGATATCCATAACTACCAATAATACCAGGTCCGAATGGATTTCCATATGTTTTCAGGTTATACTTGGGACTGTTCCTTTCTCACAGGCCTCCGATGACACAGTCCAACAATGGCTAAACAAATCAATACTATTTGTATCATATTTGCTGGTTTCTGAAACAATATTTAACCATTCGTTAAAGTAAGAAAAATTTATCAATGTTCTTACTGCAATGTCTTTGAAAAATTTTGAAGCATTACCATTCAAGTGGAAGGATGCAAAAACGCGTATTAAAAATATATCTTAAAAAATCAACACACTATAAAGTAACAAAATGATGCTCGTTATTAAAAGTGAATAAGAAAGAGAAAAGCTATTGATGCAAACGGTCATACAAAGGTTGAAACCCCATTTTACTTTTATCTTGGTATATCAAATGAGTAGAAATTAAAAGTTACCCGGATTTGTTTTTGCTTAATCGAATTATGACTATTGAACAGCGGTATACTACTGTTGCCTTTATTTGTACGGAAATTTTTTTTTTTAAAGATGTGGTATGATTTCCGATGAGACAACTATCCACTAGAGTCAAAATAACGTGGATGTAAGTAATAATAGGTCAACATACGGCCTTCCAACAATAAAGTAAAATTCATACAGTGTATTCAGCTATGAAAGGCTCCTTCGAGACAAAATTTAAAACTATACAAACGAGACAAATAACGGCCTAATTCATAACAAAATACGAAAAACAAATATGGTATGAATGTTTATGAATTATAGTAAGAAAACCCGAACGTTAAATAAGCCAAGATTGAAATACGAATTATATTAAATATAAAAGTTCCATTGACAGGTGAGAATGAAATATAATATTTGAAGCACATCGATAGCAGCTTACCTCTCTTACGGTCGACGGTGGCGTGTTCCTTGTGATAATTTTTGATTGTTGGTCTTTATATACCATATTCACTGACCAAACATTGTGTCATAGTTTATATGAAAAAGACATTTTACATTAATTTACCTTTGTAATAGAGGATTTGTTTTAAAAAAGGTTAACCACAATGAAAGGAAATATTGCAATCAATATTTTTTTTGCAATTTAATAGTTAGGCTATTGTATTGCCAACGGTTATCGTGTTTTATGGAAGATTGTAACTTTTTAGTAAAATGTGATATTCATATTGCATATGTTATTCAGTATTATGGAATGTCCGTTTATTGTTTAAGTATGTGTAAACCTTCACTGGTATTCAATTTTGATGACACCTCTAATTATTTAATATTAAATACTGTTGTAGCAGTGTTTTGTTCATTTCGTTTATGTCTTCCAATACTTTATTTTTTATCTATTCCTAATCAAAATCAAACTCTTCAAGAAATATATTGAAGGCGGAATATACCAAAGGGATAAACAAAACTTGTAAGTCGTAGAGAAACTAACAATACTATGTCAAAAAAACGAGAGAAAAAAACAACGATCTACAATAGTCTAAAAAAAACACTGTGTAGAAAAACAAAGGACTGAGCAACGCAAACCCAAACAACTTAGGGGTGATCTCATGTGCTCTTGGGGAGTTTGCATATTCTGCTCCACGTATGTCACCTGCTGTGTTGATCATGGTTATAACAAATTCGGTGATAAGTCGCATAAGGTAATGTAACAATTGAGGAAAAGAGGAAAGGATTATGGTTACAATTGTATTAATGACACAGATATTTCTTAACGGTCAACAAAAGAAAATTTTATTATGTTAAAAAATGTAAACAACAATTGATAAATTTCATGCGTCCGAAGCGATTTCTGACTAAACCATCATCAGAAACGCTCAAAGCCGAATATTTGAAAGCCAAGGATGCATAAGAACCGAAACAGTTGAGGAGCTTTATGACCAAAAAATCCATCTAAGATCAGCTTTGCCTGAGGAAGTTTAAACCTTAAAATTACACTTTATTTTTACTCCATTTTAAACTTTAGAAAATTCTGATTTCAGTGATATCTAGTTTTATACACATATCTTTATAAACAATACCATCACTAAGGGGGCACTTATGTATGATTCCACAAAATATGACGTCATATCGAAAAGCTGTTGATAAAACACTTAGCTTCCGTGTAAGCAGCAATTTCAATCAATGAAAATCGTGACAAGAAACGCAAGCCCTGTAAGCTCTTCACAAATAAAACAAGATGGTCTTCAGTTATAGATTATGGGTGATGAAGTTGTGTATCGTATTATTCACTGTACAGTTTTTTCCCTTTATTAGTCTTCTTTTTGGACATATGACTTTTGTATCCCGCTATCATGTGTTTTGGCTTTCGGCGTTCCTGGTGCAAATGTGTACTGAGGTGCGATTCGGATGCAAGAGATTTTTCACAGTGTTGTTTCTATTTTGTTTACCCTTAATTTTGTATTTTGATTAATTTGTACTTTATCGAGAAGGTGTATTCCATATACGGTATGTACTATAAACTACAAAAACTTTTTTATCGCCGTCCTTTTCAATTTACTATCAACTACAAAACTTTTTTTGTTGGCGTCTTTGTCAAATTTACTTTCAACTACAACAACCCTTTTGTTGGCGACTTTGTTAGATTTATTTGTATGGTTTTCTTTTTAATTTTATAGTCAGATGTGTTGTATGTCTGTGATGCATGTTTACACAGTTTTGGATGCTGGATTCCAACTATTGTCACATTAACTTATGTATGTTTGGGCTGCTCGCCACATTTTGCTAGTTTAACTTAACAATAAAAACCTGTTATACAAGTCGGAGGTTTAACTAGCTATAAAACCAGGTTTAATCCACCACTTTCTTCGGAAAATGTCTATACTAAGCCAGTAACATGACATTCGTTTTTCACTCGTTCCGTTGGTTGAAAAGTTTTTATGGACTTCCACCCTATTTCAATTTACCTTGGAGTTCGGTATTTTTGTTATACTTTATTATATAGTATAAGTTGAAAGATATAAACTCCATATAATGGCGCTGATAGAATATTACTAAATGCAAATGGAAAATTCAAAATCTGAAATAAATTTTGATTAATTCAGTTTTTGAATTTCTTTCTGCTAATCTTGCACTAACAAGTAAGCTACTTGTTTGGTTATACCAGAGAAACTAACTCTCTGATTGAAATGATAATTTTTTTTTAATTTAGTTTTTGAATTTCATTCTGCTTATCTTACACTAACAAGTAAGCTACATGTTTGGTTATATGCACCGGGCAATTCAAGATAAAGTCTTATTTCAACCAATTGTTGGCTACTTATTTGTTAAAATGTTTTAATGACATTCATATTCTTCATGCTGAGTATATTATTATCAAATTTATATATATTCACAATCCATCTCTGAACTAAAACTGTATAGAATTACGTTTATAACATAAATGGTAAATCGCATAATTTGACATCTCGGATCATACTAGAGAAATGTCATATATTTGAAGATCACACATCAGGCGAAATTGATGTTTCATAAACCGCTAATGTAATAGTGGATAAAACTTTTTTGTTGTTTCAGTACAAATATATAATTTATTATGATATTTTCTTTCACTGTGGTTAACCAAGTAAACACAAATCGTCTATGACAAAGGTCGTTCATTGCTTTGTGTCTATTTTTTAACAGAATAGTAAAAATTGCGGTTTGTGCTTAAAGTATATAAGTCATAGAGACTACGAAATGTTATCATTGGTTACGTAGTTTGTCTACAGCCCGAAAAAGGTAGGTTGATAATTTATTCCATGCAACGATTCCTGAAGTCATAAGAGATGTTGCATTCATTACATTGGTGATAGGAATGACTTTTAAATAAAGGGATCTGATATCACCCCATATAACCCCGATACACAATCCGGACGTTGATGCGTTCGACGCGATAAACAATTTCGAATGCCTTTCTAGAAATTATGTTAGTTTATATCAATATGTACATGAACATGGTAGTTTATCTAATCAATTATAAAGTTGTTGCAAGTCTCAGATTTTGTAAAAAAAAAAGTTAGATAAAAATGCTAGATGCAAAACGCACAGGCATGGTGAAATTTTCTACAATTTATGAGGTGAACATTGTTCAATATCTTTCCTTATATTAGCTTTTGTGTAGCAATACTTTAAGCAATGATAAATAACTACACGAAAAATTACCACGTGCTTTCAAATATTCCCCAGAAGTCCAAATAAACACTATATCGTTCTAAATTAGTTCATCTTATACTGTATCGTTTGTTTCACCAAACATATCATGTTCGTGGCTCCCTTCCAAATAATCACTGTACAATCCGTTGACAAAAACCGTCATAAATCCCTGTCTTTTTTATGTATTCGTGAAGGCAGCAGCACCTTTTTTCTGTGTTTTATTGTAAATTTGCATCTGTAACTTTTGAAGTAGTCAACCATGAAATTGTCAGTCATCCAAAGCCATAAATGAAATGCACATCAGCGCACATCTGAAGGCAATTTTTTATTGAAGACTAGGAATTTCCACGTTATTCCAGATGAAATAAAGTTAAAATATTTATACATGTATATTACAGCCAATAAAACTTCGATATCTCTTACTTTCATGATTTTGAGTCTCTCTCAAATGCAGATGTTGAAAAACAACCAGATGAGCTTGTTGAACATTGTTTGCCGAACGCATTAGATTACGAGTCAAGTCCTTTCCAACTGTTTTTAGTCAATTCTTATCTTGTGTTTTTACACCACCGTCTTAGGTTGGGTATAGGATTGACTTGCAAACATGTTTAACCCCGCCGCATTATATACCGGTATCACTGACAGAGGCGGACTCATAAATTTTTCAGGGGAGTGTCACCAATACTAACTTTTAAAACGTGTCATTTTTCTTTGATAATAAAGGTCTAGCAACCAAATGGTAACCCATAAGTTACAAAATTGATTTAAATTTAATTTTTCTTTGATGGCTGCGAGCAAAAGCGTAAACAAGCCCATGAATTTACTAGTGTAAACATAAAGCAAGTGCAAATCAAAAGGGTTGACTGGGTTATAGGAAAATGGTCATACCTTGGTCTTTTTTCCGAACGGAAATCCGATGGCTCGATTAGAGAGTGCCACGCCCTCTGAACGGTAAGAACCCTTGCAACAACTCTTTAAGGGGTCCATAGGTGGCATTTTGCAAGGCTAAATTTCACTTACCAATGGCAGTCCCACCCCCAAAAATTCATCCCGATCAACCCTTAATATAGGACCTACATATTGTATTTATTGTTAATTTATTCGAGTCCTGAACATGCATGAAATGTTTGCCATTGGACACTAAGAAAACAACAACTAGTCAATCATAATGCACGTGTATCAGTGCTAATCCATAAAGTCATTTCTGTCCTGTTTTTAAGTTAAAAAAACTCAGGAACCTGAGCTTCCTATTTAAACGCTGAAATTCTCAACTGCATGGTTACACTTATCGTGCTGACTATTATAAATATGGCAGATGTTTGGAAAGTCAAACTTGTTGTTAATTAATGCTTTCAGTTGCAGACTTTGGTAATGTTGGTTTTGTGTCTGGCCAGAAATACAACCACACTTTTACTTCGAATGATAAATCACTCTTGCTAATCAAGAAAAAGTTTAGGTTTTCGATTACTAGTATAACGCATGCGTCTGTGTTCATAATATTCACATGAGAAAACAAGAGCAATAACAAGTGTCCATTAAGAGTAGTTGGTTCTTCAGATTGGTGCTTATGATTTTTCATGAAGAAAAGGGGGTAGAATAGGTAAGAAGTCAACATTTGAATGAAATTAATATGTTGTAGGATGGGCATAGGTTTAAGATGCTAATAATAATCAGAACGAATGATGAATCATTTGGATTTTGGCATTACAGTAGCAAAACATAATGTTCAGGGAAATTAAGCAATAACGTTTATATCTTGCGCCCATTACCATTACATTTGCGCGTAAAAATCATCACATTTGTGCGCAGATTTTTATTACATTTGCCCGATTCATTTTATAGGTAAAAACGGGAAACTAGATAATACACATTCCATTTCTTTACGGTCCTAGGTTTACCATGACGGTTTTCAATAATTAAATCAGATAAGGTACTACTCATCGAATTCCTTTTTCGGTGGTCAGTATATAAAGAAAAGTTAAGGCGTGCTAGACCAATGTGGCGTTCGTTACAAGAAAGTTAGGACATAGAAGTTAGATTTGTATACTATTCCCATCCCGTCCAACCCAAATAACCTTCATATATACTACTGGTACTTCCTCATTTCATATTTACTTGCGCATACTGAATTTTGATGCATTTGTATATATAAAAATGAGGAAATCTGGTGATTGCAAATGAGACAACTATCCTCCAGAGTTAAAATGAAGTGGTAGTCAGCAATTATAGGCCACCGTACGGCCTTCAACAATAAATAAAAGAGATTTCGTATAGTCGGCTATAAAAGGCACATACATGAAAAATGTGAAACAATTCAAAAGAGAATCTAACAGCCTCATTTATTACAAACTAATTTACGAAAAACCACATATGACACCGACAACCACTGTATTAAAGGATCTGGGATTGGTACAGGCAACAAAAAATGTCAAAGTCAAAATAAACGTGTTCTATCGATACGGAAAGGAAATCCATCGTTCATATTTATTTATATTTTTAAGATATGCGCTGACGCAACTTCACACAATGACTTAATTAATATTCAGTAAAATTAGGAAACAGAATACAATATTCGCAATTAAAAAGAGAATGGGAACAGGGAATGTGTCAAAGATACAGGCACTCGATTATAGAGCAGAACAGAGCCAAAGGCCAGCAATGGGTCTTCAACGCAACGAGAAAATCTCGCATATTGAGGCGGGCTTCAGCTGGTCCCTTAATAATGTATTCTAGTTCAGCGAAATGAACGCCACACTAAAGTTCGAAACATACAAATGAACAAAAACTAAAAAACACACAAGACTTACAAAGGCTAGAGGTTCCTGACTTGGGACAGGCGCAAAAATGTGACGGGGTTAAACATGTTTTGAGAGATCTCAACCTCTTCATAAAACTCTAGCCAATGTGAAATAAACAAACACACAGTCACAGTTGAGTTAGATTTTTATAGGCCACTTTATGCAATAAAGTTTCATGTATGTCTTAAGAGCTAACGGGATTTCTCTTGATCACTTAATATAATGTTTGAGAATTCAATATGGAAAATGTATAATTCAAAATGATAAATATGTTTAAAATTAATAACATCAGACAAATTTATAATGAATTATTTATATATTTACCTGCGTTACCTATTAAGGAAATTGCGCAAAGTAAAAACAAATCTTATCCAAGTCAAGAGCCTATAATCCATTGTTTTTTTAATTGCTGTCTGACATGTTTTCATTGTTTTCATATCTTGTTGTAGTATAAATTAGGCCTCTTGTTTTTTTTTTTTAAATTAACTCACGTACGGTAGAATTTTCTTATGGTTAAGGTAGTACATAACACTACAGGGAGATAACTCTGTAAAAATCAGCTGAACGTTTTAATCACGTTCTATTTTTAAGGAAATATTAAGCTTCTCAATGATCAAAATTAGTGTTTGTCAAACTGCTATATATCCAATGAAATTTTTCCGATGAAGTGTGTGGTTCAAGTTTTTATATTTTTGTCAAAGGGTCAATCAAAATTTTATGGAAATTAAACGAGCCATATTAATTTTAGTCAAGGTGTTTGGTACCACCTTAAATGTCGTACGGTAAACGTTTAAAAATATGTTATCAAATGGGAAGTCGCACGCGTCTATCCGTACGCTCAGCCAGTGATATCTGTAATTTGTCGAGCGATTGTATTTTCTAACCAATTTGCACTTTCATTATTGATTATGACACTTCTTACATGTACAAAAGAACTCAAATACTTCCATGTGTATTTCAACTATGCAACGGAGATTATATGCTGGCTTATGGTGGTAAATAATTTTTTTTTTAACATGTATATTGTTATCCCCATATGACAACATGTTTAAATACATGCAAAATTCATATGACAAATACAATGTTTTCGCAACGAATCGTACAGTATAAAACGTGTACAGATAACGAAGCGTACACAATTTGAAAATACAGAAAATACAGACATGTGAAAACATGCATTTTATTGATTCTAGATAACACATAAACCTACAGTCTTTACAAGTTTGATGTCTTAACTATAATATTATCAAAAATGTATATTTCAAAAGATATGAGGCACGGGAAACTTGAAATGTATAACTATTAAAAAATAAAGAACATGCTTTTATCAGTGGCAAGGTCGTGCGTTTTTTGCCTATAAAGAAATAAAATATTTTAAAAACCTTGCAGTAAGAGATGAGTAATACAGCAAAGAATATATTGACGCATAATATTCGAAGAATAGATATTGGAATTTCCTTAAAATTATAAATTCTTCTCTGTCTGAACTCCGTGGAATACGGTGTGTTCGATTCGAACGCGTCAACGTCCGCATTTATTTGTATAGGGGTTATACGGGGTGGATATGGGTTTTGGGGGTTCTTGTCTAGGGTGGAGATTTGTTTTTTTTGGTTGGGTTTTTTTCAGTTTAAGCGATTATCAAATGTATGGTAAGTCGGGTTAAAAGTTGAAAGAAAAACATTCAACTCATATTCTGTACGTATATATATAAAGGTGTGTATTTTTCTGGGGGGAAATGTAAGTAAAAACTTAAAGATCGAGTTAATTATCATAATGTTTAATTTCAGAAACTACCACACATGGCGTCTGTCGTCTTACTGTTGTTAGCTCTTGTCGGAATTGTCACAGCAGAGGCTGGTTTTAAAGGATATAGTCCCAAATATAATCTGAAAACATATGGCAATTCATTTGGACCCGGTTATTTTGGTGTTAATGGATATCAAGGAATTAATGGTTTTCAACAAAAAGGTTTATTGTTTGGTGCATATGGGTCAGATCCTGAATATAGTAGTTATGGAAACAGTTACTATGGTTTGAATGTACCATCATACCTAGGTGGTATCGGCGGCTATCAATCGTTTCGTGGATTTCCTGGTAATGGATATTACAACGGAAGAAGTTTTGGTGGGATAGATAATTACAGAAGTTATGGTGTTTACGGTAAAGGAATTGGACCTTTCAACTGGTATGGTTTAAGTGGATTCCACGGAAGACTTGGAGGAAATCTTGAATATGGGGACTACAGGGGTTATGGCGTTTCAAACGGCTACGGACCATATGGTTTTGGCGGGTTCATTAATGGACGATATGGGTACAAAGGCTATGGTAGTTTGGGAAAATTAGGTAAATTCTAATTGTAATACATATTGATAAGCAGATATTAGACCGTTGGTTTTTCCGTTTGTATGGTTTTACACTAGTAATTTTTTGGGGCCCTTTATAGCTTACTGTTCGGTGTGAGCCAATGCTCCGTGTTGAAGGCCGTACCTTGACCTATAATGGTTTACTTTTATAAATTGTAACTTGGATGGAGAGTTGTCTCATTGGCACTCATACCACATCTTCCTATATCTATTCGGTTATCTTATAACTCAATCTATTCGTAAATAGGAAGTGAATAAATTTAAAACTTGTAATATGTGTGCTTTATAGTTATGAGGTAAATTGCGAGAGAAAAATATATCTTCTATATAGAGGCATACGTGTTTACACAAACATATCGCGTTAATCATTTATAATTTAGACACGTGGATTGATAAATAAGTATTCATTTACTCTATGCACATCACACGTTGATGTTTTGTTTTGTTTGTTTTTTTTTTAATTTTAGAGGACAACTTCTTAAGTAAGTGAAATACATAGTATTTAAAAATTATTCATTTCAGCTTACAGAGATCTATTTTTGCAAATTCAATCAAAACTTGAAACTTTTGTCTTTTTCATACTTTTCGATCTTTGGCAAATTGTCAGGGCTTAGTGCACCAATCAGTTTATCTAGCATTGTAGTTTGGCGAAGTTATTTATCTTATCACTATTATGGATTGTAATGTTTTATCATTGCAGGTAAAAGTGCATATTAGATCCGGATTGGTAACATAGAGATTCATCTTTCAATACGTTTATCATGTCTTATATTTATATTGTATTCTCATAATTAAAATGAATCATTTATCATATACAAGCTGTTTGTGTAGTTAATTAGGTCTTCATAAAGAAAATATTTCTGGTGAAAGGGGGTGAACCCGTGTGCTCATGATATCATATATTTTTGACTATCTGAACAATTTCTCTCTCTCTCTCTCTCTCTCTCTCTCTCTCTCTCTCTCTCTCTCTCTCTCTCTCTCTCTCTCTCTCTCTCTCTCTCTCTCTCTCTCTCTTTCATACATAAACACCCATACACATACATTGTTGACACAAAGTAACGTAATACAATAGTAGCATCTATGAGGAAAACACACTTGTTTCGTTGTTTTCTTCAACAAGATCTAAGTTCGAACTATGTCCATATAGTTCTCTTTCAAGCATACACAGCTGTTCTACAAATCCTGAATTTGGGCATATTTTTCTATTCGATCTTGCTTCAACAATGGCGTTCCAAAGATGGAATTTTTGCTTCATCATCATATACGCGATTGCTACTGTTGGAGAGCGACGGTACCCAGAGTGACAATGAACTAATACTTTGCCTGAAAGAAAAAGATATCATCATCAAAACAATACAAGTTTCTGTATGTCGATAATATAAAATATGAATGAATTGGTCTTGTTTTTATCATCTTTGCTAGCCAAGGGTTACGATCCAGTACTTCGATCCTCCTCTCCACCCTTGGCAGATTAAGCCAACATTTGTGATAACAATGTTGCGCCATCTATCGGTAGATTAAAGTCACGCCCATTCCGAATACCTTATTCTTGACCAATGGTAGCACTTGAACTCTTCAATTTGGAGGTAAAAACATGGTAGCGTCTAGATTCTACACACTTGGTAAAGCAGGAAACGAAAATATACGTTGACATTCATGCATTTGTGCAAGAAACATACACAGGAACTTCTATTAATTGATTAAAAACATTCAAATTGTCACTAAATATAGTCGTATGTTTAGGGATATAAAGACTTGTTGCACAATAAGCACGTGCCAATTGTTTACATGCACTTTCTACATTTACACGTGATCATATTATAGGCGCTTTTTGATTGGATGCAGCGAGTTTCGACTGCAACCAATGAAAATCATTACCTTTTGTCTCCGAAATTCTATCTCAATCCGCCAAGGGTGGAGAGAAGGGAAGTGGATCGTAACCCTTGTTTAGCGAAGATGGTTTTTATAGAAGTGTGACAGTCCGCATGGTGCAAAACAACTCGTATACGTAATCTTCTTGTCGATTGATGATCATTGAACATAATTAAACTATGCTTGCCCATATACATATAATTATCTTACCTCCTTTACATTTCGAGGAATCTGATTGGTTAAAAGCAACCGCGTGGAGACCGTGTATATTCCATATTAGGTTAGTAGGGTTCCATATTGAGTTAGTGGGCGGGGCTTATTTCAATACACGGTTAGTAGTGGTGTTACGTCCCTTTCGCTCTCACCCCATATATATCGTATTAGGTCACTAGCACACTTTGTAACTAATATTGTCGTCAAGAACTGGTTTCTCAAATATAGAATTATACCAAACTTAAGCCATATCCTCAAACAGCATCATACAGCCATGACAGCAGTGTTTAGTGATGATTAATATTTTGAGAGCTATGTATAGATTTTCTAAAACCTTGTCGAATTTATAAACTTTCGAATAATCACTATGAGTGAAACAATACAAATAATGCTGGTTATTTCTGTTTAAAAATCCCATATCACATTAAAAAAAAGAACCATACATCCATTAACCATAAGACTATTGTAAATAATCATAACACTTTATACTAGTTGTTTGTGTACTTCTTTTTGTCTATTGGTCTTTTTCTTTTTTAGCCATGGCGTTGCAAGTTTATAAAAGTTTGAATGTCCTTTTGGTATCTTTCGCCTTTCTTTTATAAATGTTGTAAGTCAGAAGCACTTTTCTGGGTTTACCTTAATCATGAAAGCTCAAAACAAAAGAAACTATATAGGACCAAAGGGCATTAAAACAGAATAGCCAAAACCATCAAGGGTCAACTATGTCTGAGGGAGTTAGAACCTTGGTCTCTTGATTATTATCACGTTTTCAAAGCAAAATAGCAATAGAATTGAGAATGGAAACGTGGAATGTGTCCAAGAGATAACAACCCGAACAAAGAGCAGAATACAGCCCAATGCCACCAATGGGTCTTCAACGCAGAGTGAATATCCCGAAAGGTACCCGGAGGTGGATTTAATGTGGCTCTATGTCTGAGGAGGTTGGAACCTTAGTCTCTTGATAATTTCTTACGTTTTCAAAGGAAATTTGAAGCAACGTATGACCTGGATCCTGTTAGTGGCGAAGAACTGACTTCTGTTAAACGACTATACTGACTGACTATATCTCCTTGTTTTTATACTAGGCTAAACAATAATAGTGAACTAACAGCAGTATCAAACCAGTGCTAGTAGATAAAAATAACACTTTATATCTTTGGTGCATCCGAAGCAAATACTTGGATTTATCTTTATAAGAGGCACTCAAAATCATAACAACTGAAAACGAAGGATGTAGAAATACCTGAGAAGAGGGTACTAAAACAAATAGCCAAAACCATCTACGGTAAACTTTACCTTAGGGGTTGGAACCTTAGTTTCTTTATAACTTTGTAATCTTAAACGGAAAATTAAAGATATATTATATAATAAATCATGCCAGTGGCAAAGCACTGAATACAGGGCTAAAAATACACTAACACTTCATCAGCAGCGATCGGAAATACCTGTGGCGCTATAAGACTATACGTTCAAATTAAAAAGAGAAAGATTACCAACTACATTCCATTTTCTCTCAAGGCATTATCTATTATGTCAGAAGTATACTCTAAATGTTGTTTAATATCGTAATCTTCTTCATCATACATCTCAACTTCAAAATAGGCTATTGCAGTGTCACCGTAATATTCGTTTCCAGTTTCTGAATCTTCTATTGCTAAATTTAAAATATGTGTTATTCCTCGATATTGTAGTCCTTGTAAATCTCTTGCGAAATGCCTGTAATATTTGATGGTTACAAAGTCAACAGTACTATTTGAAATTATTAATTACATGTATGTTAACGCAATTATATCTGGTAAAGGTTTTTGAACTGAATCAACGAAGTTAAAAATTTGAACTTCACGTCATTTTGTTTTTTTATTTATTTTTTTTTTTTTTGCTTAACAGATCTTTTAATTTTTATATTTATATTTATTATATCAATATATTTGTTTTTCAGTCATTGCTAGTTGTATATTTTTCACTTACACATTTCCAACATAAATACTGGGGAAAAGTTCATCCACGTCGTTTTTTAGGTGCTTGTTGTCTTGGAGAAAATGTCGTATTTTGTAAAACAGTTTCACGTCATATATATAATGTTCTTCTGCAATTAAAGAAAGTTTTAGCTAGATAGCTATCTGTTATGGCAATCAGTGTATAATTATGTTGTACAGTATATAGATACAGCTTAAGATCAAGGCGGATCAATCACTGTGTGACGTCAGTTTAAGCAATATTCTCGACCAAAATCTGTGGATTAATCTTTTTTCAGTAATTTGAATAATAGAACTCTTTACCCCCAGAAAATCACTTTTTTCCTGGATCCTTTAATGGAATACATGTTTACATGATTCTATAGATCACTATATCCTTCCTTTTCCAAAATATAAAATCCCTCGATAGCCAGCATTGATTTAGTTTTACTGTTTTTCTTCGATATCAGTAGGGACTTCTGTGGCCGAATAGTCTGAAAAGTAGTTCATCTACAACTGATCACTAGCCGGTGTCGCCACGATATAGCCTAGAGTGTTTAAAGTGGCGTTAAACACCAACAATCAATTAATCAATTGTTGTTAGTAATCCCATCTTGGTAGAACGAATACGCCAATACGGTCTGGAATTGTCGAGTTTTAAGAGCTTAAAGAAAGTAATTGGAATGAAAACTTGTCAAAGAAAATATCATTTTGTGCTCGTCTGTTATGCAATAATGATTTGAATTTGTCATATAGATCGTACATTCTGTCGAAAGAAGTATTGTGCAATTGTTAATAACGGGGACGGGGTTACGGTGAGACTCAATTGACTGTTAATAACTAAACAAGTTTAATATAAAACATTACATTCATCCTCTTTTCCAAAATCATGGATCCACCATAATGGCATTTATATTTTGGGTATGCAAATTGAAGTTTCCGGGATATATTCAGATATTTCAATAGCAAACAGTTTTAAATGTTCATTACAATATACAATTGTCTTAGACAAAACAAAAGTTATTATATTCACGGGGTTTTTTTTCTCCTTTTGCTTATTTCAAAAAAAATCTCACTTACCATGTTTCTTTTTCTGACGGTGTGTGATGAATGACTGTGTCTTGAATCCCACTCTTTTCTTGAAGCCGCATTTTGGGTTCGAGTTTTTTCTTTCTTCTAACATTCCTTCAAAATATTTGTACACGTAGATAAACATTAGATTGATTGATTGATTGATTGTTGGTTGCTTAACGTCCAGTGGGATAAACATTAGACCTTAAACAGTTATGTATACGGGATATAATATGAATCCAATGAAATCACCCAACAGTTGTAGAATTAATCCCTGAGAACCGGAGGAACTTATGTAAAAATTGTATGTTACCTCCTATACATTTTTAGGAATATGATTGGTTAAAAGCGACCGCGTGGAGACCGTGTATATTTCATATGGAGTTAGTAGGAGTGGTTTATCAATGTTCTTCAACTTCGTACTTTTTGGTCTTTTTAACTTTTTTTTTATTCGAGCGTCACTGATGAGTCTTTTGTAGACGAAAAGCGCGTCTGGCGCAAATACAAAATTTCAATCCTGGTATCTATGATGAGTTGATTTATTTTAATACACGGTTAGTAGTGGTGTTACGTCCCGTTATGGAAATAACATGACGTTGAAGACAAATCTTAATGAAACGTTTCGCCCAAACAACAGTTGAAGAAATTGATGATGAACGATTGAAAATAAATGCAGAAAACACATGAAAGCTAACAGGTTGTATATTGCTGGCATTTGTTTTTGTAAAGACCAATGGAAGTAGGTTCATAATATTGAAGACTTGATCACTTTGATGGGTCACTATTCTAAATAGCACATGTTAAGATAGTTGATAAGATAAATTCGTTACACAGTGTGTTGGTGATCTAATACGATATATATGGGGTCAGTAAATTCCAATTGGGGATTCGCTCTCACCCCATATGGAATTTACTGAACTCATATATATCGTATTAGGTCACTAGCACACTATGTAACTAATAGTATCTACTGGCGTCAAATCCTCTACCCTGAGAAAGGATCCTATTTCTGGAAAAAATAAAAATTATATAGTTTTTCTATTTAAAATATAATTGAATTTAAATTTACGAATAAACAAAGATAAATTCATACATGGCTGGTGCAAATTATACATGTGTTAAATATTGCACCGAATGATATCCTAAATCGAAATAATTAAAATTGTATCTGACAGACTATATACAAATCATTTTTACAGAAAAACCAAAATTTGACAAAATCTATCATAATTGCAGTTCTGAGGTATTTTTAGGTACCTTTAATTTGGTCACATTTTCGATAATTCTTTTGAACTTAAAATACACACATGAAGCTGTGTTAATGTTAATGTTAGTGGAAATATGACTTTTTGAAAAGAGCCCCCGAGTGAAATAAAAACAGGGAAAGTTTGCCATATCTCTTTTAATAATAACAAATATGTATGTATAGATCTACAACCAACAACAAATCTTCCATATAACTAAAAACATTAAGATCTACATGAAAAGGCAACGACTAACGATGTTCCTTACCTTTTAAACAAGCATTTTGGAGATATTAACCCTCCCCCTTTTATCAGTTACCGGTGCGATCATTGTAATAACAGTTGAAATCCTTGATCATAATAAAGTTCAGAAGATGCAATAAAAAATCCATAAAGGAAAAGGAAATCATAATGTCCTGCAGTCTAATATCGATGGTTTTTAACTTCAGGGTAGATTTCATAAATCTCGGAATAAATGCATGGAATTTAATGCTTCGACTATTTGAAGTGTAAATAACAATGCTTTTATTCGATGACACAGTTATAAACCAACTATTCAGATAGATAATTATCTCATTTATGAATGATTCCACTAAAATTTGACAGCCGAACTAAAACTGAAATAATTATAATGTTAAAAAATAAATAGTTATGACGATAACAATATCGATTTTATTTTCTGTTATATGATATCTTGACTAATCTGTTTGTATTTGATCTACATGTACATTAAAGTTTGTACGACAGTTCATTGGATTTTTGGTTGTTGCTTTTTTTTTTTGCTGGTCTTTTCGAGTGTTCTTATAATAGTGTATATGTCACGGACTTTCCTTGTAATTAGGCAAATTAAGTATGAGTTGGTATTTTTTTTTTAAACTGTATAATCATAAAGTGTTAACATTTTAAGTGAAGCTACACGTATTTGTAACCATACATCTTTTGTGCGTCATAAGATTTGTATTATGGGACAACCATTTCCCAACCGTTTTATCAAAATAAAACAATCTATTTCTTTATATGAAATACAGGAACGAGAAAAGTTTATTTTAAAAATATCAATGTATTTTTCTTCACATCTAAAACAAATTCAGAATATACAAATTATTTTAAACAAAGTAATGCCACCACAAAAGATTAATTGTCAGTGCCTATGTAGATCGTCACTATACTATTATCAAGGTATTGTTCTTAAAAATAAACATAGTTTGTTTGAAAAAGCCGTTCTAGTTAAAGGTTTCAGTAAGTTACAGCTAGGCTGTACAAAATCTTTCATTTAATACAAAAAGAATGTGAATTAAAACCCAAATACGTAAAATAATGACAAACCACATACTAATTTATCTTATTCCAGCTAATATAAAAAACAGTTTCTTTGATTTTTCTAAAATACCATCTTCATAAGTAAAAATGATTAGAATATTCCTATTTTCACGAAACTCAGCTGACGATTTACTATTAAGATTAATGTTAAGAAACTGAGGAGAAAAACTTTATCCTTCATCTCATTGAAAATACCCAATATGTATGATCAGTGTAACCATAGATGCATAAGGCTTTATAGATCTATGGTGTAACAATGTAGCTACTGTATTATTTGGGTTACCTTAACCCATTTTAATGTCTCTCATTTGGGGGTGGTTACTGAACGGATAAAGGAAGATATAGGATATGTGCAATCCGTACACTTGCTATGATAGAGGATGAGAATGTGCAAAAATGTTTCTTAAATATACCATACTTTTTAAACTAATTACAACGCTCAAGACATTGGGAATTCAATTTGATTGGGCTGTCATTCAACAAAAACAACATGTGGCATATTTTGGACACAACACAGCATATGCACAGGTAGTGAAACAAAGAAAATCTCGGCAGTGTTGTTCAAATAGTACACCTTACTCGACACATGCTACACCATCTTCATATATACAGCGGCAAAATGATATGTGGGACAGTAGTGACGCTAGTCCGAATAGACAATATATCAAGATTTTCATTCAATACCAATTAAGAGCCATTTTTTCAAGTAGACATTTTACAAAGAATATTTAACAAAGCTTTTATCGTCAGAAGTGTTTCTATGGTCTTGATATTTTGTCAAATGTTACATGTCGTTATTAGATTTATAATACATAACAGTGACACAACAGCGATATGCTCTTAACATTGCTTTATCTTATAAATTAGAGCAGGATCCGATTACCCTTCCAGAGCACCTGAGATCACCCCCGATTTTGGGGGGTTTCGTGTTACTCAGTTTTTACTTTTCTACGTTGTGTTTTGTATACTGTTGTTTGTCTTTTGGTCTTTTTTCTTCTTTTTTTTTTTTTTTTTGGCCATGGCGTTGTCAGTTTATTTTCGGCTTATGAGTGTGAATATCCCATTGGTATCTTTCAGACCGCCTCTCTTTTACAGACAGCTCTTTTAGACAGTGGTAATACATTAAGGATTTTATACAAATTGCGTATATTGTGACTCGAAAAAGGATTTTACCTTTTTGTTGATGAGGCTATAATTGATGAGATGGTAATCGAGTGCATATATTTATATGAATCCTTTATTTATTTTAAAAGAACTTTGAAATCTAAAAGACCTTCTTCTTCAGCTACCGTCAGAAAACCATCAACATAATGAATGTGATTTGGAATAATAGAGGGAGAACCCGTGTCAACATATAAAACTTGTTATCATAGTTATAGATATAATTGCTTGAGGTATCCGTATTTGGATCACTCATCATCTATTGTGCTCTTTCCAGTAAAATATTTATAAACACTGAGCCTCGGAGCACCAGACTACATATACGGAAGTATGGTTCCCCTACAAAGACAGAAGTAATGCAAAGCATAATAACAGTGTGATGAATTTTCTCGGGAATTTAAGATTCTATCACATTTCATCGGCTACCAGTATTTGAGATTAAATGGTGTTCGTTAACAGTGATCTGCTGGGGTCAAACGTTTTTTCGGTCATTAGTTATATTTGTAGCCAAAATACCTTCACATATAAAATTTTGTGTAAATTGAAAGTAGACTATCGATTGCCAGGACATCTACAAACAATTATAAACTAAAATGTCTTCAAAAGAGGAAACCACACTTTTTGCTATTTATACACTCGGATATACATTTTTTAGTCTGGTAATGATAGCACCACCAACTGAATTTGTGGCTGCCGGATTGACTGTACAAAATATGTTGTCGGGTTTCCTTGGGAGTGAAGAACTTGGTTTTATCTACTTTCACATAAAAAGAACAGCTGCGACCCTTTTGATTCATTCATGTTTTCCATTAGGTAATCATAAACGAGCATTGTTTTTCGTTCTATTATCTGACCTAAGAACGGTTCATCAAAAGGAATTGAAAAATATGGCCGTGTTTACACCACAAAATCTACTCGAGTACAGACAAACCGATGCACCTAGGAAATTTGTAAGGCATGGCTGGACCTAGATACATAAAAGTTATACATGTATGTAGTTTTTGTTCCAGAAAATTAAAAACTTACCTGGATTTGGGTGTGCATTTTTTCCAGTCTGTAGAATATAGCAAAATAGACCTTATCGCTTTTTCGAAATCTGCGCCACTTGAACCGAGAATCTGCCTCTCTTAAACTATTGATGTCATACAACACTTTTCCACTGTGGCGTCAGATATTTTCTATTGTGAAGTCAAAATATAACGGGAACTTTTGTGATGTCCAGTAATGGCGGACAAATAGCGATAAGGTGTATAACTATAAGCAAACACTTGAGTTTCATTTGATACAGTCCACTCTGTTACATCGGAGCGTCTTTTTACCACAGAACACCACAGAATACCACAGAACACTCAAAATGTACCACAGAACTACATAAATTACAACAAAACTACTGAAATATGCCACAGAACAGTAAAATTACTTTATAAAACGCAAATCTAATAATTCCGAATTATATTATTTCTTTAATTCGGGTTACACCAATGACATGATGATTGACTGGATGAGATAAAAATGATCATTACTTTTTTGTTATTTGCCATATTTTGTTTACATTTGGAGACCTTTAATTGAGACACTAAACTAATGCATTGTAAAAATGAAAATCTAAAATAAACATTTAAAAAAATAGTTTTTAGCAACAAAAAAATTACTGTACGGTTTTCTCAATCGCTGATCAATATACGCTTTGAATATATTGAACTGATCGATAAAAAGTGTTAATAACTCTTTTGTTTTGCAATATTTTTTCGTGAAATTAAGAAAGAGCTAATATTTCTCATATGTAACTAGGTGTGATAATTTAAATGACATGTTAATTGGTGATTACCACAAGTGTCAAAATTGGTTAATCTAATTAAATTTCGGTACTTTAATTGTGTCGGTGAACTTGCTATGGTCAACATTAATTTTGGACTAAAAAATATAGAATATATATGTAAATGCTCAGTTCAACGATTTCTAAATGCATACAAAATTTGGTAAAAATCCGAAATATTGTTAAATGATTGGAGAAGATACACACACAACATAAGATTCAAAAAACAGTCATCGAGCTTGAACTTTTAATTGACAATTAAAAAGACACACTTATAATATGTTATAAGTCAACTCAAATATTACTGTCCTACAACAACTTTAGATATCTTTTTGAAGTTTTATATATAACTCTATAAACGGAGAAAACTTTGATGTACACACATTCGCCAATTGTTTGAACAACTCTAGATATCAGCTTAACAAATTACTTCATTAATCACTTTAATAAATAATTACGTAATGTATCTAAACATTTTCAAAAATGAATTAAAATTACAAAAAAGATTAAAATGTATTTAAAATATAAATGTCACAAATATAAATATATTATGGTTTTAATAGCTAGGGGTTTTCGGTATGATCCCAATTTATATTGGCCATTCAGTTGGGTGGCGTAGCGTTAATGAGTCGATCCTAAATAGAAAAATTAAATTTTATTTGAATAATGAATGTCAAATTATAAAAAGAATTAACAATTGCACGATAATAATGTCTGAAGTATTATTATTTCGATGTTCTGTGGTGTTCTGTGGTATTCTGTGGTATTCTGTGGTATTCTGTGGTGTTCTGTGGTGTTCTGTGGTAAAAAGACGCTCCCCTGTTACATAGTTTAAATCACCTATTGTTTGCAGATATCTATTGTCCATCTATTGTCCATTTAAATCAATACAACTCACAACATTTATTATATGAGGGGAGCTTCTCAAACCTCTTTCCCAACTCAGTTTATTTTGGCACTTTCTGCAGGGATGGAAAAAAAAATGAAAAGCAAAATCCAGTTAAGTTTTTAATATTCTGAAACTTAAGGATGTTTGCTTGTCATGTTTTGGAATTTTTGTCAGATTTTCGGAATCCTCTGGTTTCATCCATTTGAATGCCTTAAAAATTTTTGCCCATTGACCCCCATTTTTCTTTTGATAAATCTTTTACATGTATAATTATAAGCCATCTGTAAAAGTCTTATGAAATTTTATTTATTTTTGAATAATTTTTGAGAACTTTAACTGGTCAATGATAAAGCTATGAGAAATAAAGAGAGAACATTTTCCCACCAAAATTTCAATGGCTAGTATCTCGAAAACAAGCAAATTGACCTATATATTTTTTTTACTCTATTTGTTCCTTAATTAATCCCCTATCAATATATACTAGTGTTATGGAAAGCTAATTATTTTGAAACTGAGTAGCGAACTTCCTTAAAATGCATTTAAATTATATATATCTAGGTCCAGCCATGTTCTAAAACTTTTCCAGATGCACTGGTTTGTCTGTACCCAGAGTGTAATTTATGGCGTAAATATGGCCATATTTGCTAAAAGTTTATGATGGACCTTAACTGGTTTAATCAGAGACATATAAAATAAATATATACATGTATAAAACATGTATTATACATGTTATATGTCTATGGTTTTATAAAGGATGATGTGTCAATTTCTTGGTTCAATGCTAAATTTAAAACATATGGAAATTTTTGTAGAAAATCCACAGCTTTTCCTCTTGAATTCATATATTTGACAGTAACAGTTATTTTCTTAATAAATAGGGGATTACAGCATGTAGTGCTAGCAATTATTTCCCTAAAACAAGCTTTGAAATAAGATATTTTTTAAAATAACTTGATACAAATTTGGACCTATTCAGGTACACCTTTCAGGGTGCATTAAACTTAACTTTTATTGTAAAGATTGTTTAGGAATTTTTGTAAACATAAAAGCTAGCGCAACATGTACAAACAAGTGAGCAGTCAATGTTTGAAATGTTATAAAGAAAATCTCTGTATATAAAATAATTTTAAAAAGTCTGTATTCTGTAAAAATCTTGACTTCATTTGCAACAAAATTCTCATTTTCTATTACATTTTAAAGAAACAAATATCATTGCAATGAAACAATAGATATTATTGCTGTGAGTGATGTTTTCCTTGTACATGTTGTACATATGTGTACAAAATAGCCAATCTCTTTTATTCAGAATTTTTGTTGTTATATTATTGCACTTTAAAAATTCATAATACACAGGCCTACAGAAGGGGTCATAAATCTTAAAATTGTTTTTTTCAACACATTTTAAACTTTGACAGAAAATAATCAGTAACAAACAAAATGTTAAAGGCAGGATTATCAGTCTTTGTTTGTCCGAAAAAAAGGCTGTACATGGTTTCAAGAAGTTACCAATTTGACATCAAACTAATTGGTAATGTTTTATATTGACTGTATTAAAATATTGTATTACAGTATGAATTAAAATAGTTTAATGTTTTTTTTTCATTTTAGGGTATTTTATAGGACTAAGATATGTCTCGCCTCTTCAACATGTTTACTGGTTTCCTTACTTTGCATGGTATTGGCAGATATATTTGACAATTAGTCTCTTTATTATTATATGTGCATCAGCTGTTGTGTTTTACTGGTCTACAGACAAATGGTCCAGACATCCTATTGCTAAAGAACTTAGTTATCTTACCAATAATGCAGGAAGTTGGAGATCAGTGGCAGCCTCTATAAATGTTGAGTTCCGTCGTTTTGACAAATTTACGTCTGGCCCACATGGGAGAAGAGTTATTGTCACAGACTCTTGGGTTTTGAAAACATCCACATACTTTTTAAATATAGCACATCAGAATGATATTCATCTAACTTTATCCAAATCAGAAGAACACTCTCTTTCGTATGAAAGTATGACATCAGTGCAGTATCTGAATATCTCAGTAGTTAGTATCAACAAGAAAGTTAAACCATTTCAAATCAGGCAAGTCTAGTAGTTAGTATCAACAAGAAAGTTAAACCATTTCAAATCAGGCAAGTCTAGTAGTTAGTATCAACAAGAAAGTTAAACCATTTCAAATCAGACAAGTAAAGTAATTAGTATCAATAAGAAAGTTAAGACTATTTCAAATCAGGCAAGTCAAGTAGTTAGTATCAACAAGAGTTAAACCATATCAAATCAGGCAAGTCATGTAGTTAGTATCAACAAGAGAGTTAATCTATTTCTAATCAGGCAAGTCAAGTAGTTAGTATCAGTAAGAAAGTTAAACCATTTTATATAAAGCAAGTCAATTAGTTTAATAGTATCAATAAGAAAGTTAACCAATTTCAAATCAGGGAAGTCAAGTAGTTAGTATCAATAAGAGAGTTAAACTATTTCAAATCAGACAAATCAAGTAGTTTGTATCCATAAGAAAGTTAAACCATTTCATATAAAGCAAGTCAAGTAGTTAGTATCAATAAGAAAGTTAAGATATTTTAAATCAGGCAAGTCATGTAGTTAGTATCAACAAGAGAGTTAAACCATATCAAACCAGGCAAGTCACTGTTATAGTTAAGTTAATTTACAATTTAAGCAATTATAAGTATAAAAAAACTACAGTTGAGTGTTTCAATAAAAAATAAAGGGATAAGATCTATTAATTTCTGACACAAAACCCCTAAAAGCACATAACATTACACAAGGCAGAGAACATCGTTTTGTTGTTTGTAATCTCAAAGCCACAGCAATGTCTTCAGCCTTCAACACAGAAAAAATTTCTCACCTTATTACAAATTCAAGATGGCCCCTAGCACCCATTTGAGGGGAATAGAAACCCATGAATGTTTTTGATATTACATTTTTATACAACCGCAAAAAATTTGCAGTCTTATATTGGTATCACGTCATCATCATCGTCGTCGTCCGAAGACACATTGGTTTCAGGACAATAACTTTTGTTTAAGTGTATAGATTTCTATGAAATTTTACAATAAGGTTTATGACAACAAAAGGAAAGTTGGGATTGATTTTGGGGGTTATGGTCCTAACAGTTCAGGAAAAAGGGGCCAAAATGGGGCCCAAATAAGCATTTTTCTAGTTTCCAGACAATAACTTGTGAAATGGTTTATGGATCTCTCTGAAATTATACCACAAGTTACCATATCACAAAGGGATGGTAAGCATTTGCGTTGGGGGGTTATGGCTTAAACCGTTTAGAAATTAGGGGCAAAAAGGGGAAAAACAAGGGTTTCCAGGTTAATGGTCAATTACTTAATTTTAAAGCAGTGTAAGGGAGGTAATTCAAACACATATTTTCAAATTACCTCCCTTACACTGCTTGTAAATTATCTATTAAGAAATCTATTGTCTTTAGGTGATTAGCTGTCAATTTATTTTTAGAAGTTACTTTTTTAAAAATGTTTAATAAAGGTAATTTGATTATAGCCATGACTATGTATGTGAAGGAATTTTATTTTTAGATATTACTATTTAATGTTGCTGATGGAGGCTTTTTAATTTAAGGCATGATTATGATGTCATTTTCTATTTTAAAAATTATTTAATTTTAGCCATGATTATGTATGTGAAGGAATTTTATTTTTAGCTCACCTGGCCTACAAGGCCAAGTGAGCTTTTCTCATCACTTGGCGTCCGGTGTCCGTCGTCTGTCGTCGTTAACTTTTACAAAAATCTTCTCCTCTGAAACTACTGGACCAAATTTAACCAAACTTGGCCACAATCATCATTGGGGTATCTAGTTTAAAAAGAGTGTCCAATGACCCTGCCTGCCAACCAACATGGCCGACATGGCTAAAAATAGAACATAGGAATAAAATGCAGATTTTGGCTTATATCTCTTAAACTAAAGAATTTAGCACAAATCTGACAAGAAGTAAAAATGTTCATCAGGTTAAGATCTATCAGCCCTGAAATCTTCAGACAAATCAGACATTCCTTAGTTGGGTTGCTGCCCCTGAATTGGTAATTTTAAGGAAATTTTAGTTTTTATTTTGCGGTTGTATATTGGTATGACGTTGGCGTCATCGTCGTCCGAAGACACATTGGTTTTCGCACAATAACTTTAGTTTAAGTGAATGGATCTCTATGAAAATTTACCATAAGGTTCAGTACCACAAAAGGAAGGTTGGGAATGATTTTTGGGGTTATGGTACCAACAGTTAAGGAATGAGGGGCCAAAAAGGGGCCAAAAATAAGCATTTTTGTAGCTTCCAGACAATAACTTGTGTTTAAGTGTATGGATCTCTCTGAAATTATACCACAAGTTTCCATACCACAAAAGGATGGTTAGGATTGGCTTTGGGGGGTTATGACTCAAACCGTTTAGGAATTAGGGGCAAAAAAGGGGGAAAAACAAGGGTTTCCTGGTTAATGGACAATTTAAAAGCAGTGTAAGGGAGGTAATCCAAAAACAAAATTGTACAATGTTGTACAATGTTGGATTACCTCCCTTACACTGCTTTTAAATTATCTATTTAAGACTTTTATTATGTATTTAAATGGGTAATAATGGTTGCAAACTCCATTGGTAATTTGAATTGAGATTATGACTATATCTTGAGGGAAAGAATTTTTTTTTTGAAAAAGAGGGAGGGGGGGCAATTTTTTCTCATTTCAGATTTCAGAAATTAAACAAAATTTCTTCACTTATTTTTTTTTTGGCTAAAAAAAGGTGGGGGGGGGGGGGTCAATATGCAACAGCATAGTGTATTGCACAAAAGCAAAAAATTGAATATAAATTCAAATCATATAACCAATTCTAAGTTCTTTGACTACAATTATTCTTTGTCAGAAACCTATTATGTGTGAAATATTTAATTACAATCCAAATTCAGACCTGTATCAAGCTCGAATATTGTGTCCATTTTTACCCCAACTGTTCAGGGTTGGACCTCTGCGGTCGTATCCAGCTGCACCAAGCGAAGCAATTTATTGGTTATTAACTTGAATATTATTATAGATAGAGATGAACTGTAAACAGCAATAATGTTCAGCAAAGAAAGATCTACAAATTAGTCACCATGACCAAAATGGTCAATTGACCCCTTAAGGAGTTATTGCCCTTTATAGTCAATTTTTAACAATTTTTTGTAAATTTTTGCAATCTTTTACAAAAATCTTCTCCTCTGAAACTACTGAGACAAATTTTACCAAACTTGGCCTTAATCATCATTAGGGTATATAGCTTAAAAAATGTGTCTAAAATAGAACATAGGGGTAAAATGCAAGTTTTGTCTATTATGTTGTGAACCGTTATAAATAAACAAAATCTGAAAGGAGCAAAAATGTTCAGAATAATGAGCTCTACCAATTGTCCATATACGTCAAAACTGTTAGACAAATTCTTATAGGCGTTATTGCCCATAAATGACAAATTTTACTATTTTTTTCATTTTTGCCTATAATCATGAAAACTATGATATTTAGAGAGAAACATTTTTTTTTGTTATGCCTTATATGATTTAAATTATAATAGATAAATGAACACTTTAAATCACAGAAATGATCAGCAAGCCAAGATCTATTAAAAAGTCAAATTTTGTCGATATAGTTAGTAGACTGTCACTCTTCATAAGAGTGATTGCCCTTAAATGAGATTTTTTTTTACCCTCTTTTGTTTTTTGAGCAAAAACTAAAGAAAATAGAGAGAAATTAAACAGACTAAAAGATCAGTAATACAAGATCAACAAAATAGAGATTTTTGTCATGAAGTCTATTCTTGTCTACAATGTTGGAGAGTGTCCTTTGTTTGATACATGTATGCACATACACCAAGGTGAGCGACGAGCCTCTAGTTAGATATTACTATTCAATGTTGCTGATGAAAGTGTTTTAATTTTAGGCATGATTATAATGTCATTTTCTATTTTAATACTTTTAGGATGTATTTAAATGGGTTTTTATGGTTGCAAAGTCCTAGCTGTCAATTTATTTTTAGAAGTTACTTTCAAATGCTGATGAAGAAATTTTATTTTTAGATATTACTTTTAAAAGTTGCTGATGAAGGTTTTTTAATTTTAGCCATGACTATGATGTCATTTTCTATTTTAATACTTTTATGATGTATTTAAATGGGCTTTTATGGTTAAAAAAAAGCATTTTTCTAGTTTCCAGACAGTAACTTGTGATTAAGTGTATGGATCTCTCTAAAATTGTACTACAAGGTTCCATACTACAAAGGAAAGACTGCAATTGAGTTTGATGGTTAATGCTAAAAGGGGGATTCAAAAAGTTTGGGGGGAAGGGGGGGTTTCCAATTTTTTTTTAAAAAGGTTCATATTTTTATTTTCAAAATTTTCAAAATTTCAAATTTTTGAAAAGTTTCAAGAAGAAATCTTCAATTGCACAGTATTGCGCATTAGATTTGTAAGATCTTTGACCACATTTATTTTGTGTCAGAAACCTATATTAAGTCAAAAATTTGATCACAATCCAAATTCAGATAGTATCAAGCTTGAATATTGTGTCCAAATTTGCCCCAACTGTTCAGGGTTCGACCACTGCGGTCGTATTAGGCTGCGCTCAGCGAAGCATTTTATTGGTAAATATAACAATTTAACAAGGAGAAGATTAAATCTAAGACATACATTTGCTGCATGCAGTAAGAGTTTAAATAGTGAAGACACATATATGTATAAGCATGGAAGTATTATATTGACTATAATACTTCCATGGTATAAGTGAACAGTTGTATAGGGATTCATTGCATAAAAGTATCATTTTACACAGAAATGAAATAAAAATTTACCACATGTAATTTTCAGAAGTTCTGAATCAGAACCATATATATATTTATAAGTGCACTTTAATAATTCAGTTTTTGAAAGTTGGTCCTTGATACACTTAAGTCACAAATGACAACATATACTTCTACTCTTTTCAGACTGAACTCATTGGAATACAGAGATTTGAAAGAAAAGCTATCAGGGCCAATTAGAAATGCTAGGAACATTGTAATAAAACAATCTTTAAGTGACCAGTTTTTGGAAGCATTCCATGAACAAGTGAATTTGAATCATGACTTTCGTTTGCCTTTAAATATGGTAAGTATATCTCCGAGAGCAGAACATTTGCAGCTTCATGCCAGTATCTAAGACATATTTTGTAATATTCGTTGGGCCGTAAATGGCGATATTTATGAATAACAAAAATCAGCAACGTGTTCACTTGCATTCTCATGCATAAAACTGACTAAAGTAATATGGGGTTTACACAAAGCATATCAGACTGTTATGAAACAACTCAATTATTAGAACCAGAAGTAAATCAAAGTATGCAAAGTACTAATGGAATAATGTTACTTATGCTTGATTATTTTATTACAAAATACATCATTTAAACTTTAAGGAAGAATTAATTTCAATTAAAAATCCTCTTACTTTAATTAAAGACTAAAACAGAAACAGGGAAATGGTAAACAAACTTAATATATCATTTACTTTTCTTGTATAAGCATAATGTAGTAAATAACTGATGGCCTTCTCACAAAGTTTGTATTTTGTACTTTTTACTTTTAAGTATTATACAATAATTAAATCCTCACCCGACAACAGGGAGAAATAACATAAATTCAGAAATTTGCTAGATGATTTATTTGTTTATATTTAATGTTCTTTCACTCCGCTACCTCTCCCTCCCCTTTATGACTGTCAAAAAAAGGACATTTGATTAAATCTTTATGAAAATTTAAAGATATCTTTATAAAGAAAGTAATGAACTATGAGTTAGGAACTGCTTTAAGTTAAAAGAACAGGGCAAGGTTGCACAATTTATAATATTTGAAAACTTGGAACTGTCTCAACTTTAATTGAAAATTTATAAAATAATACATTTTTTTTTGTACCAAATTTTTTTTTTTACATATATTCTGTACAAATGCATTATCTATTTGATATTAAGTTATATTCAACATGCCCTAGTTGTTTGCAAATTAAAGATAGCTCTGTATAACAATCCATTTATGTTATTTGATGTTAACTCATTTTTCAAAGTGTCTGTTTGTCTTATCTTTTCAGGATTGTGATAATTGTATTGGATGTATGTATCTGTATGTCTCATCTTTTCAGGATTGTGATAATTGTATTGGATGTATGCAGAAAGAATCTGATGTGAAGCTTGTAAAACTTTGTGATGATCCAGAAGCTGGTAATTGTGTCCAGTGTTTTTGCCGACCTATGTGGTGTTTAGAATGTATGGGTAAATGGTTTGCTAGTCGTCAGAATCAACAAAGGCCAGAGATATGGATGAGTGGAAAATCTCCCTGTCCTACATGCAGAGCAACATTTTGTGTTTTAGATGTCTGTAAAATTGTTAAATAAATGTTCAAATATATAAAAGACTGTATTTCAAAAATTGCACCTAACTATTGTACATGAAAAAGCATGTTCAAATTTTATTTCACATGACAACTTGAAACCCCTGTTTACTGGGAAAGAAATGTTCTTTAGAAATTATGAAACTGGGGTTATCAATTTTTATACGACCGCAAAAAGTTTGCATTCGTACAATGCTATCACGTTGTCATCATTATCTGAAGACATTTGGTTTCCAGGCAATAACTTTAAGTGTATGGATCTCTATGAAATTTAATCAAAAGGTTCAATATCACAAAAGGAAGGTTGGGATTGTTTTGGTAGGTGGTGGTCCCAACCGTTTAGGAATTAAGGGCCAAAAAGGGCCCAAAACAAGCATTTTTCTAGTTTAAGGACAATAACTTGTGTATAAGTATTTTGATTGCTCTGAAATTGTACCACAAAGTTTAATACCACAAGTAGAAGGTTGGGATTCATTTTGGGGGTAATTGCCTACACCGTTCAGGAATTAGGGGCCAAAACTAGCAAATTTCTAGTTTTCAGACAATAACTTGTGTTTAAGTGTATAGATGTCTCTTAAATTTTACCACATTTTACAAAAATCTTCAAATATTTTTTTTAGGAGGGGGGGGGGGGGGGGGGGGGGGGGGGTAAAAAAAAATTTTTTGGGGTGGGGGTCAATTTTTTTTCCTCAAGATTTAAGAAATTATCAATTTTCCAAAAAAAATATTGGGGGGTCACAATTTATTTTGCTAATTCTTTGTATATAGTCTGAAAACAGATTAACTAAGTATTGTGCAACAGCACAGTGTATTGCACAAGAGCAAGAAATCTTCAATTGAATATAAATTCAATTCATATAACCAATTTCAAGTTCTTTGACTACATTTATTCTATGTCAGAAACCTATAATGTGTCAAATATTTAATTACAATCCAAATTCAGACCTGTATCAAGCTTGAATATTGTGTCCATTTTTGCCCCAACTGTTCAGGGTTGGACCTCTGCGGTCATATCCAGCTGCGCTCTGTGAAGCAGTTTATTTTTCCTTGCAGGGAAAATACTTTTTTCTTTTTAAATAATCAACATTCCAGTAATATAAAGATCTGATTTTAATCTAGACCATGTCAAAAGGTGTTATTTTTCATGATAATTACAGCAGCTGATGAGGTTTTTGATACAGCGTAATTCTAAAGTTATTTGGACAAACAGAATTTTGTTTCAGGATAATAGGATTATAATCGAAATAATTTTATCGTATTTACAGACTTGTTTTCAGAGTTTCAAATGACAATTTTTCTTGTCACCCTTAGGCATGATAGGAATTATTATACCCAAATCTATAGTAGGAGGCTATATTAAAATCACCTGGCTGCTGTCTGTTCTTCCATCAATATTTTTGTCACACTACTGAACAGAATGACTTCATATTTGGTCAGCAGCAAGACATTGGTAAGTTGTTATGAGGATCTGTCAGACGACTTCATCTCCTTGTTAAAGAAATTAAATTATTATTGTTTTCAATGCTCTTATGAGGACAAAAACAAAGCTAAAATTCTGTTTTATATTTTAAAATGAACAAATGAAGTAATTTTTAGATTGTTTTGCTTGGTATAATAATGGTATTTAAGTATCAGGCAACAATGACATAGGCACAACATGATTACAATAATGATATCTAGATAACATTTCCTGATCCATCCAAGTCATCAACCTTCAAAATTAATCTTTTAATAAAAAAAGTCCTTTTTAGCTCACCTGGCCTAAATGGCCATGTGAGATTTTGCCATCATGTAGCGTCTGTCGTTGTCCATCCGGCTGTTGTCATTAACTTTTTTAAAATCTCCTCTGAAAATAATAGGACATATGTAACCATAACTTTACCTTGATATTCCTTAGGTTTAGGGTATCTATCTACTATTAAAATATTATATCCAGGGATTTGATCCATCGTCAAACATGGCCGCTGTTGCTAAAAATTGAACATCAGGAAAAAATGCAGTTTTTGGCTTATATCTCAAAAATTAAAGCAGTAATAGCAAATCTGACAGGTAATGATCAGCAAGTCAAGGTCTGTCACCCTTGGAATTTTCAGAAAAATTTAGTAAATTACAAAGTTGTTGGCTTATAACTCAAAAACTAAAGAAGTTAGAGCAAACTGACATGGGGAAAATTGATCAGCAGGTCAAGGTTGTCTTCTTATGTGAAATTTTCAGAAAAATCAAAACCTCATATTGGAGTTATTGCCCCTGAAGTTTCTTTTTTTTTAGTGTGCAAATTTCACAGTATTCGGTTATTATCTTGAAAGCTATAACAGATAGAGACAATTTTTTTGCAGTTAAAATGTCCGAGATCGATAAATAAGTCCACTTGGCAGAAATTGTCAAATGTGTTATTGTCCTTGAAAGTCATATTTTACTTATTTTGTCAAATGTTTTTAAAAATCATCTCTGAAACTACTGGGCCAAATGTTACCAAACTTTACCTGGATGTTTCTTAAGGTATCTTCTTGAAAATTGTATCAAGGGATTTGATCCATCATCAAACATGGCAGCTGTTGCTTAAAATAGACATAGGGGTAAAATGCAGTTAGAACAAGTTTGACAGAGTATAAAATGATCAATAGGTCATGGTCTATCACCTGTCGAATTTTCAGAAAAATCTAACAATCTGTTGAAATGTCAATTTTTAGAATTTTTAATAAATTTCAGTTTGGCTTATATCTCAAAATTTAAAGCCATTAGAGCAAATCTGACTGGAGTAGAACTTATCAGCAGGTCAAGTTGTATTTTTTGCGGAATTTTCGGGAAAATCCAACAACCCATTTTGGAGTTATTGCCCCTGAAATGTATTTTTTTTTGCAAATTTCACAGTTTTTGGTTATTATCTTAAAAACAGATAGAGCAAAATTTTAAAATGTAAAAATGTCCAGAACAAATTTTTTTTTGTATGGAAATTATAGTTGATAAAGAGGTTCTTTCCAAAGTAAAAAATGTTTAACAAAATATATAGTCAATTGACTTCTTTTAGGAGTTATTGCCCTTGAAAGACATATTTTCAGTCATTTTTATGTTTTTGGCAGAAACTACATACTGAGAAATTAATAAGCAAAAGTATCCAGCAAAATAAGATCTACAATAGATCTGGCTTATATATCAAAAGTTCTGAAGTTCTGTCTGACATGACCTCACTTTCATGGTTCAATGACCACATAAATACTACAGTTTTTTTCATTGCAGATTATGAGTATAGGTCACCTATACTTTGTATACCGAAACATTGCAATGTTTACATATTGATCAGACAGGGTTCTCATTTCATGGTTTTGTATAAATCTACAGTTAGTTTTTGTGATTAAATCAGTTTCTCAGATATTTTAAGTATTATCAACTATATTTGGTGTAAATGATTGTAAGCTGTACATATAAATTAGAAGATGTGGTATGAGTGCCAATGAAACAACTCTCCATCCAAGTCACAATGTATAAAAAGTTAACAATTATAGGTCAAAGTACGGCCTTCAACAGGAGCCTTGGCTCACACCGAGCAGCAAGCTATAAAGGGCCCCGAAATGACTAGTGTAAAACATGACTGTATGACTGGGTTTATCTAACCGTGACTGAAGTTTGTGGATCAATGTTTAACTAATTTTGCACGATTTTTCTGAGATTATATAAGTAAAAAGTCAACTATATTTTTTGTATAGATTTATTGTAAAGTGTTCAGTCCATCAGACATTATTGTTCTAACCTTGGCCTCATTTTTTGGTTCAGTCGTCAGTGTTGATATTTTACCATAAAGTCAATTTTTCAGTCTTGATAAAGATTAGGTAAATATATCATATTGTGTTAAGATTCGTTGTAAACAGTACGTATATATGAAAATAAGGAGATGTGGTATGATTGCAAATGAGACAAGTTAACTATCCACTAAAGTTCAAATGAAGTGGATGTAAGCAATTATAGGCAACCGTACGGCCTTCAACAATGCAAAAAACCCATACTGTATAGTCGGCTATAAAAGGCCTCCACATGAAAAATATGACACAATCTAACCAGGTTAATCACACCTTATCCCATTTTCATGATTCATTGGTCAAAGTTGAGACTTTCCTGAACTATATAGTTTCTCATTCAATATCAAAATATGAAAGGTAAATTATACAAATTGTACATGCGCAGGCGCTTAGAGAATGGACCCCCCTTTTTAATTCATTTAAAGTAAAATTTCTTTATTTCTTTATTATTTTTCAGTTATTTCCCCCCTTTTTCTTGCTGTTATCTTTACGATTTAACAATAACAATTTTTATTTTTTCCCATTTTTAGCTTCAAATATAGAACTTTTAATCAAAACAGTTAAATAAATATTATTTTGAAAATTCTATATACAAATTTACAGAACCAAAACTAGTTGAATAAAGTTTTAATAATTTTAATAAACGTTTTTAGTAGCAGTTTTTCACTTTAGATGGATGCAAAAAAGATCGTGTTTCAAAAAACGCTGACGCAATGATCGGACTGTTGTAATTTGAATAAGGGTACAATTCTCATTGATGTACCCAAACATAAACTTTTAAAGGCCTGCATAAACAGGTGATCGAGTCTTATGGAAATAGAACAACCTTTGATCAGTAGGTGTAGAAGCCACTCCCATCGATCTGACAAGAATTGAAATTAATAACATTTCTATGATGTTTGTTCCATATCATTTTATTGAGGGTTTCTATTAAATCATTTGTTGTTTGGTGTCTTTAAAGCATGTAGACTGTATATTTTGATTATCATATCATCTTATTTAATTGTCTTTCTGCTAGCTTTGCCTATATATAATAATATGAGACTACCATAATCTCAGATAATAATATAAGGAGATGTAGTATTATTTCCTATGATTGATTATTGGTTGAGATTTGCCTAACTTTTAGTGGCAAGTTTTTCATACATACCCAGGACGAGAAAAAATCGGGTACGTCCTAAAAATTGGATCGATTTGAGTGAAGGAGAAAATTTGAACTTTCATCGGGAAACAACTGGAAATAAAAAGAGGCAGACGTTTTTCTTTACAACAGGTCTCTCTGAGGGCTTCTTTTACGTGTTGAGGACTTGGTACTTTCCCAACAGAAAATATTGCATTCAAGATAGGTTACATCTGAACAAAGGAGTAGGTCTGGTAAGGGCCGATTTTGGCCTCAAAATTCAGGTTCACCTAATGAAAGATTTTGGACACTTTTTAAAAACATAAGTGTCTACTTCAGTCGATTCAATTAGTTTATGTGAAATATTTGAACTGATTCAGTCATTAAAGACGCTCAAATTCGTGCTTAAATATGAAACATCTATCAAATATGCCATAATATGTCACTTTTCAGATGGTTTTTGTCAAAAATGAAAGTGGCCGCATCCGTGCTCATTCTCAACCTTTATATATGTTATGTATTGCCATCAAATACAACTTACATTTAAATATTAAGAATTAACACAAATGCAGCCACTTCCATTTCAGACGGAAACCGTCTAAAAATTAACCAAAATGCTAAAATTTCGAAGATTTCAGTAATTTAACATGACTTAATGATGCTAGTACCCGATACATGTGCATTGTATTGTCAAAAACAGCCCATATTTATGTAACAGAAGTATTCTTCCTTCCAATAAATAGCTAAAAATTTATATTTTAACAACTTTGTAAAACTGCTATACTTTGGGGCCAAAAAGGGGATTTACTTGGCCTACTCCTTTTTCAACAATGGACATACGCTCCTGTAGTAAGGTCAGCTTTTAAAGGTACCCAGTCAAGAACGTATATATACGTATAATACATATATATAAACTAAGACACGGACCATTCATCTTTTTGGGAGCTAATGATTTTTTTCTCGGGACAAACATTGTTTTCAACTTTAATCAAATACACACCTTTTTTGCTTGTCCCTGATGCAACAAATAGTTTTTGTTCAATACAATCAATTTATTTTGAAACAAAGCAATGCCTCCCAAAAAAGATGAATAGTTTGTGCCTTACAACTGAAGTTGGGGAAAACATAAAACAGGCCGAAGTTGATAACGGACTACTGGTTAAAAATTGGAACAGGCTTAGGATCATAAGAGTAGAACGGGTTAATATATTCAATTTGTTCAATTATTAAACTACAAATGTATTGTACCGACGAAAAAACGTCGTGCCGACGGTAGGTTTGTGGATTTCGCTCTTTTGTTGTTTTTAAAAACAACGTGTATTAAATGACAGAGTTAAAGGTAGAGACGAACTCTGTGAAGGATTGTCATTCCTCCTCATTTCCTGTTAACATCATCAATGTCGAGGCTATGTTTTAGAGGCTAGGAATATAACTTAAAACTTTCCTCCAGGTAACCAATAAACGGACAGGATAAAAACAAGGATCTATTTGAGTACACTCAACTCCATCCGTCCCGTTGAAAAGTAATATTCTTCACTGAAATAGAAAATAGTCCGAGAAACAACCAGTTCAGTTAAAGTCTTTTTCATGAGTTTGTGATACGATGTGAACGCTCTCAGTCTGTTCTGTTCGTCGTCGAAGAGCATACAGCGACTCTTGAATATCTATTGTAGTTATTAAACTCAGACTTATGATACCTTTTACACTGCCTCTTCTTCTATGATACCTTTTACACTGCCTCTTCTTCTATGATACCTTTTACACTGCCTCTTCTTCTATGATACCTTTTACACTGCCTCTTCTTCTATGATACCTTTTACACTGCCTCTTCTTCTATTCGTATTTTATTTTTTGTCATCGGAACCCCAAAAATAACCTGAGTATAAAAAGATATACTCACAACACGAGTTAATGTGAGGAAGTGTTGTCAAGTTGCGTTCCATTCCCTTGTTAGCTGAAGGAAATTTCTGGATTTTTCTAATCTTTTTTCATTTGCCATCAGGCACATAATCCATTCAGGAAGATGATTCTACGATTTTGAAATAATTGACTATGAATCATTGATTATTAATTAAAGATTTTTTTGTGATAAAAGTATAATTAGAACGAGTTTACATACTGTCTGAATGTCATATAGACATATTTATGAATCACATGCGTTGGTGTATAAAGTATAATATTTCATATTTTTCTTTTGTGCTTTGTATTTTTTTGAAGTAATTTTTACATGTTTTGGCTGTAAATTATGTCCTGGCATAAACATGGTTTTGTTGTATTTGTCCTCAAATTAGAAATTCTAGATATACCTGTGACCTGGATGAATAGATATACTAGTACACACTTACAGTTAAAAGTCACTTAAATATTGAATAAACAAGAAAACCATCCTCGATCACTTTGCAATTAAACGGTTGGTGATTTTAGGGTAGATGACACATATCTATTGTATGTAAAATGTAGAAACGTTAAATATGCATTCCCTTTAATAATGGCGACTGAAAGGAAAGTTAGAAAATTTTGTAGTGTTTGTGAAAAGGAAAATCTGGTGGCATGGAAATGTTTAAACTGTTTGGAATTACAATGTAGTGATTGTAAAAACGTTCACGAGAAATTTTCGATAAGTAAGAATCATATTCTTATACCTCTGGATAAACTAAGTCCTTCTATGATGGAGGAGCAAAAACTTAAAATTACGTCTGCTATCAACAATCAGGAACAATGTGACTTATTTTGCATCAACTGTAACATTAGAATCAAAACGGCAGATTCCATTATGGAACATCTCACACATAATTTGGACAGTTTTGAATCATTCAATAAGACTCTTCGAACAAATATCGACTCTCTGATATCGAAAATCACATTAGAAGTTGGATCTTCGAAATCTTACGATGACAAAAAACAAATGGTAGAGGAGAAAAGAGAAATGAAAAGAGAAATTCAAAAGAGGTATGAGGAAATAATATTAAGTTGCAAAGCTAATATGAAATCCCTACACAATGATGTGGATAAGTTTTACAAAGAAAGAGAAAAACATATTAAAGAAGCTAAGAAGAGAGTTGGGAAAGAAAGTACAAAGCTTGTCAAGGCCAGAGACAAACTCGGCATGTTGCAACATAAAGCGGAACTTCCACAATTACAAACTACATTTATAACCACAAAACAGCAACTGGATAAATACGTATCAACTTTACCCGTCGATGAACAAATAGTATTTCAAACTGGGGATCAAACAGCTGACGACATTTCACGAGATATAGGATCTCTCCACTACTCTATTGCAGCTTCTGGAAAATCAGGGAAAAGTTTTCAGTTGGAACTAATAGATAAATCAGGACCAACTAAACTACAGACCGTCTCCGTTATAACACCTTGTGGTGAGGTCGATGTCTGCATTGGGGGCGTCAAACACAAAACGATTCAACTGGTCAACCTTACTAGACCATCAACTCCACTCAACGAATTTACTGTGACATTTTATGATTTTACATCTTCAGCGGATGGCAGCTTGTTGTATATTACAGATTTCAAAAACAAATGCTTGCAAGCTGTGACAAAACTTGGAGATTTGAAAAATATTAAAACTTTCTCCCCGCTTTTGCCAACTTGTGTTCACGTTACATCTAATCATGAAATATACGTCGGAATAGTAGAATCTGACAGTCAAAACCTCGACGCAGATAGCAAAAGAGCAATACTGAAATTGACACCACAAGGAATTTTCAAGTCTGAGTTTGAGTTTGATTTGAGAGGCACTCGATTATTTACTGTGCCATATCGTTGCCATGTGAACGAAACAAACAAGTCCATTGTTGTAATTGACAAATACGATCCATCCACAGGACGAGTAATCGCATTTGACGAAACCGGAGAAGTAAAATTCAGATATTCTGGATTCACAGCTAGTTCCAAATTTAAGCCGTTTAGACCAACGAATGTCAGCTGTACACAAATGGGTGAAACAATTATTTGTGATATCGACAATCACTCTTTGCATATCATTGACAAACACGGATTCTTTATCCAAAATTTGTCGACTCTTGAAGTGGGTATACTGCACCCGCATAGCATGGCTATAGATTCATATGACCGTTTGTGGATTGGCACAGGCCACCCTCCGACTGATGCTAAACAAAAAGGTCAAATATACATCACTAGATTAACAAAGAAATAACTTCTAACGTTTTGCCGCATGAGGATGATTACTAAGTCTCTCGTAGGGATTGTTTAGATAAATCAGATACAGAAAAGTAGTCTATGTTTCTCCTGGAACAAACACGTTTTGCAGAAACGATAACAGTTTTGATTATGTTAAAATCAACTGCCTATTCATTTACAACATGAAAGTCAAACACAACCGACTATTTAAAAAGTATATGCACTAATTATAAGAGATTTTATTTTATACATTCATGTGTCTTTAAAACTTCAAAATAGTTTTTATCTACTGTAACTATTGTGACATTATGTTTGCTACTACATGTATAAATGAAAAAAATAACGATGATAAGTGAAGGTAAATCGCACAAATATGATATTTTCACAATAATAAAAAGTGAATGTTTCACAATCTTTTTCAAATTATATCTGTGATTTTGGTTTAAGTGAGTTAATAAGATACAAACAAATGTTAATCAATTTGGAATATCCCATGTTCATCCAATTCACAAACAAATACATATAAGATCATATAAGGAGTATGCAGGAGACATAAAAAGTTATTCCAGTGCGAAAAGGTACTTTGTAGAGATCTGATGAGTTAAGCCACTTTCAACTAATTTTTATAGTTTGTTCTTATGTTGTGCTGTAACACCACTGTCCCAGTTTAGGGGGAGGGTAGTTTGTTCTTATGTTGTGCTGTAACACCACTGTCCCAGTTTAGGGGGAGGGTTGAGCGCTCACAAACATGTTTAACCCCGCCCGATGTATGTGCCTGTCCCAAGTCAGGAGTCTGTAGTTCAGTGGTTGTCGTTGGTTCATGTCTGTCATACTTGTTTTTTGTAAATTGTTTTGTTATAAATTAGGCCATAATTGTTTTCTCAATTGAATTGTTTCATATTTTTCATGTTTTGGCCTTTTATAGCCGACTATACGGTAAGGGTTTTTCTCATTGTTGGAAGCCATACGGTTGCCTAGAATTGCTTACATCCACTTCATTTGAACTTGGGTGGAAAGTTGTCTCATTGGCAATCTTATCACATCTCCCTATTTCTATATGATCAAAATCAGCTATGAATAAACGACTTGCGCAAAAGAAAGAACAATCTTGCACTGTACTTGTCTAAAACATCATACAAAACCGATACAACTAGCACATGAGAGGAAAACATCATACAAAACCGATACTACTAGCACATAAGAGGAAAGCTTTACCATTCGCGTCGGTAATCGGTGGGGGTTTTGTTACTTAAATTAGTTTTCTATGAAAGGTTTTGTGGACTTCAATTGATCCTTTCGGTTTTTGTCTTTTGTTTCCGGTGTTAGCTTGTGTTGCCTTCTCGATATTTCTTTTTCTTGCAGTATTTTAATTAATATTGCTATGTTTGTAATATGTCTTGATTTAGAATATCTTGAAAAAACCGAGCTGATTTATTTCAGTCTTGAGAAAATCATCGTCAAAATAGGTATTATAGCCCATGTGCATATCTATAGTTTTAGTATACGTTATTTAACGAGATACACAACTTTATGTGCATTTAATCATAAATACCAAGTTACTGTAATTTACACTTTTTTTTATCTTTCAAAAATGAATGAAAATTGTGGATTCATTCGGTAAAAAGTTAATTATGATTTATTAGGTTTTCAGGTGTGTTAAATCGTGAAATTAAAATCCTGTACGAAATACCTGCTATGTTCTAATGATGATACATTTAAAAACTAATCTGGTTTTTCCATAAAAAAAAAATGTGTTACAGTGTGTACCCACATAAATTTCAAGTAAACTCTTTTCCTCCTATTGATAAAAAATGATATGTAGGCATATAACTTTGAAAGAAGGTTTCTAATTATCAAAACCAAGGATGAGTTTGCTAATCAGAAAATACAGAAACGGAAGACCATGTTTTCGAGATACACTTTTGGAGATGGGGCTCGTAAAAATATCCCATATCAATTATGTATGACCGTGGTATTCTAATTTTTGCTATCTCATCAATTCGTCAACAAAATTGAAAGTCAATATACAAAAATTTCATTAGAAGGTCCCTTTGTTTCAATGTCAATACGAGATGTACTACTTGTTTCATTGTGTTGTTTGGAGGCCGTCTCATAAACGTGCACCTAAATTTCTTATATCGATAGGCTAAAAATAAAATAGGTTGATTGATTGTTGATTATTGTCCAGTGGCGAATATTTTATGCACATATCAAGACGACAATGTGACATTGTAAAATTATAACAATTGTGTAATTTGATAACTTTCGTTTTTTAAGAACAAATCACAGTATTTTTGTCACGTCTCGCTTTGCATATTAAAAATACCAACAGTTATTCGTTTGTTTCTGAAAAGAGAAGACAGTTTGCGGTTTTAATTAAGCATTCTGAGACAAGTAGGCTGTATATGACCCTGTTGAATCTCCTGCTGACTAGTGTTTTATTTCTTAAAATGTAATTTAACAATAATCAAGTCTTTCCGTTACGAATTTTTACAATGTTTTACTTTGTACCGATTTAAGTTTTTAAAATGTTATTCTTTGATCGCAGTTTTAAGTTTGAATAAATGTTCCAAAATACAACAGTATAATGTCAGAACCTCAAAATACGCACATGAAAATTGTTTGGTATTGTGAAAAGTCTTCAGTGAAATTTGGTCCAACCTCTTTTTAATTAGTCATTTTAATTTAAGAACATAATAAAAGGCAAACGAGTACGATCCGTCTTGTTGGTCATAGACAGTCAATAAACAATTAAGGTTCAAAGAAAAATACATGAACGTGTGTACTCAAATCGTTAAAAAGATGCACCTTATTTATTAAAAATCATTTTAGTAGTTATGTAAATGTGTCTTTGTTCGCAATATAATGATTCGACCTTGAATAATTCTAAATATGCATGGTTTTCCCAATAAAAATAGTTTAATGTGTTATGTATGTAATAACAAATATATCATTATATAGCATTTAAAACAGGGTCTACTGAATTGATCTTTAATAAAATAATTTTTAAATATAGGTATTTCATATAAAATGACAATTACAACGTCGTTAATGTAGTCTCCGTGTGAAACTCTTTTCCTTGCAATAATTCTTCATATATATATTTATATATGTCAAAAGCCAACTTCAAAGTTTCAATCGTGAATATCAGAAAGGCAAATAAATAAAATGTCTTTCAAGGCCTAAGGTACAACGCCTTAATGAAAGGATTTCATCAGAAAACAGGTATAACCTTAAATTTCCAAAACCCAGAAGCACCAATGTTGTATAAGCCGAGTTGCGATCTTAATGGATTTTTTAGTCATTTACTATTTTTTTATGTTAAATGTTTGACATACTTACCCAAACTTAAAAGGGTCTTGTTTTTACAAGGTGTTTTCTTAAGCTAACAAATTTAAGGCTTAGTGAAAGATGGACACATGGTTCAAGATAACATCCGGAAACCAAAATTTTACCCAACTTTTATTCTATCAATTATTGCTGCGGTGACCTTGACCTTTGACCTATTGATATCAATACGGGTCTCACCCCTTGTAGCGTTAAGTAATTTTGTATAGCTCAAACGATTTTGTCAGGAAGCTAACATATTGATGACCGGAATCTGACGACATTCATCATACTAGGGACATTTCAAGCATTTGTTTTATCAAATCAAACTTAAGTAATCAATTATCTGTTGAGATTAGTTTATGTTTAAGCAGCTTCCACGGACCTAAAGTCACAACATGGTCACAATTTTGTTTATGGCAGTGGCTATTTTGACGGCTCTATTGAAATTTTTATATTACTTCAAAAAAAATTAACAGAAATGTACAGCACACATGCTAAAGTTTATAAATTGAAGTTAAGTTCCTGTTTTAATAATAACTCATTCTTACAAAATAATTCAGCATTTTTATTGTGACTTCTTTTTACAGTTTCAATATGTTTTTGCTTGGCAATGTTATTAAAATTTTTAGTGAATTTTATGTATTGTGTATGCTATTTATATCAAACTGAAATAATAACATTTCAATTTTTCAGTTATGATGATAAAAAAGGCAGTGGCTATTTTACCAGCTCTAATAAAAATTTGTCTTTTGGATACCATAAAATGGTCAGTTTTTCCTATCCTCTATATGGAAAGAGAAGCAAGAAAAGTGTTCTGTGAAAAAGACTGCTGACCCTTTTACTATGACAAAGAAATAAGATGTGGTATGGTATGATTGCAGTGACACAACTATCCACGACAGACTAAATCAAGTGGATATAAGCAACTATACATATGTAGGTTACCATACAGCAATTAACAATGAGCAAAACTCGTTCCATATATTAAATATAAAGGAATGGTGCCAACAGTGAAATTTCAGCTGCATTTTTTGATTTGCTTCACTTGTGTTGTTAGAATACCATATTTGGATAAACTATGAGAACAATGCAAGGGCATGAACTATACTGAACTTTGAGTATGAGGTTCAATTCAAATGAATAAAAGACCAAGATCTCCTTGTATAAACAAATTCAAATATCCACCTTACTTTATTTATTCCATCCTAAAAAAAATATTTTTCTAGGTGGTCATAAAATCAGTCCTGTATACTTTATATATGCAAACTTTTCCAGAGGACATTACCCCGGTATATTACCTCCTAGTTTTTTTTGTAGGGGTTCTTGTTGCTGAGTCTTTATTTTTTATGTAGTATTTTTTACACTGTTGTTTGTCCTTTTTGCCATTATTTTGCAGCTCTTTCTTTGACTTATGAGTCTCCCTTTGGTATCTTTCACATTTTAAAATTTTTCAGATTTTAAAATAAGGTATATATATTCATCAATATTAAACCCCAACCTTTGCAGCAAAACTATGACTTAGCTAGAAAACTTGTCATAAGTGACTTTTGTATTAAACAATCATGAGACCAAATGTTTGTTGTACAAGTCCAGTAAGACAGAAGCATTCATCCTTTAAGGTGTTCATGAATATTTATGCTGCTAAATGACAAGTAATTCAACAAGGCACTCTGAAGGAAGATAATCTTGGTTGGCTATAATAAACATAAACATTTTCTTTAGACATGAATGAAATGATATAATCAATTAGCACTTTGATACAACACAAATTACTATAGTATCCTGTAACTAGTAGGTCTTATAACAAAACATAACAGAAATAAAATTTCATAGAATCCATGAACACGATCACCTTTTCATAAACAATAGTCTAGGTATAAACTTAGTATATTCAAATTTAATCTCTGCCTCAAGGTGCAAATGTTTAGTTTTTGCATTATAAAAATCTATTCTACTTTCATGGTTATCTTAAAGATTCCTTCTTAAAAACAACCATCAAAGACAAAACTATAAAGTCATGAAAACCAAACACTATATCTTCAATAGCAATTAAGAGACTGTCTCACATTGTTCCGTAGTATGACAAGTTAAATAGAATTCCTGACATCTAACATTGTTTAGTTCTTCTCATACAGAAATACATGTTATACATTTTAAATATGTCCCTCCTAATTGCACAAGCACAAATGTGTACATTTTTTTAAAAGTAAAATCACAAGAAAAACCTTCAGCAATGTTATCATCTTTATCAAGACTTGTATTGAAAGTAATATTCTTGTCTGCTCCTAGACCTTTTTTCCTTCCATTGTTCAGTATGTTTACTCAAGTTCAACAGGTTCATAGGTCATACTGTTTTGGAGTTTTGATTCTCCTTGTTCTTGTGGCTGCAATGGTAGACAATGCTGGTTTGGGTGTTGCTGTGTATGATGTTACTGAAGTGGTAGCTGTAGATTTACTAGTCTTGGGGGTTGCAGAATGAGTTGTAGTACTAGCCTTTTGGACTACGGACCCCACATGAGTTGTTGTGCTGGTAACTGGGGTCTTTTTAGGTGTGGATTCATATGTTTTTGTAATAGTATAACTGCCTATTTGTGAAGAGCTTGGAGTTACAATGTTTGTGGATGTTCTTTGAATGACGGGACTAGATTCCAGTAAAGAATTTACTTTACCTAGAGTTTCTGAGGTAACAATAGGTCTGATTGTTCCTGATCCGGTGGTTTGGACTTTAGTTGTGGACGGTGCAGAATGTATAATACTTTTATCACTTGTCAGACTGACAGTTACTATATTTCCTTCAGTCACAGTGCTGACAATAGCTGGTCTCTGTGGCCGTGGAGGAGATGTATCATCTGTTTCCATGGTCATTGTTCCAGAGGACTCCATTTGATTTCCTTTACTGGTTACAATCTGAACTGTAGACGGTTTGCTGATGTCAGATAGGCCTGGGCTTGGACTTTTAGTGGCATTTGAACTTGTAAGTATTTTAGCCTGTGCTAATGTAGCTGTGTTTGGAAACTTGATCAAGCTTGCTGTGGTTAGAGGAAAATCATGAAACTGTAGTTTCTGAATGGCCTGAAGTTTCTCACTATCAGTCTGTGTAGTTGTAGATGAATTAATTGGAGAGCCGGACGTCTGACTTGTGGATGAGGAGGCATCAAGTATACTTCCTGGAGAAACCATAGCAGGAGATTTTAACGATGACAACAATGTCGGAAGTGATTTCTGTGTCTTGGATTCTGTTGTTCTATTAACAGATGTATAAAGCAGATGTTGAATCTGACTTGTCATTGACTGAGCTGATGTTATATGTACAGATGGTTTGTATCCACCAGTCCTCAGAGCATTGTGTAATGAAGTGAGTGTGGAAGCTAAACTTGGTAAAGTGTTCTCCGATGATGTCTGTAAATGTTTTGACAGCATGCTTTCATTGTGATTACCAACCGATTGAACCGAGGTTAAAGTATTGGCTGATACCTGTCGAACACTGTTTAAATGAGAACTGCTGGCTAGTGATGCAACAAGAGATTGTTGCGCTGCTTTAGCTGCAAGTTGTGCCTTAATATCGGCAGATGTCAGAGAACTTGCTAATGCCTGATGTGCAGTAGCCTTAGCAGCAAGCTGTGCCTTCAGATCAGAATATAAAGCAGATCCTTCCTTCAAAAGTCTATTCTGCATATCTATCTCTTGTTTTATGTCATGTATTTGTCTCTGTCCTCGTAACAATCCAGATAACTCTGGTGCACTCTTCATAACATGAGTTGTACCCGGTGAAAACTTTGAGTCTGGTGCAGACTTAATTCTCTTCCTTGGTGGAGCCAGAGAACTATGAGTGGATTTTCTCTTGGGCACTATAGTTGAACCTGAAAAATTCATAATTGGACTCAATGTAATATAAAAGATAATGAATGATACATTTAACAGACTGGGTTTTATAATTGACAAACTTTAATGAATTCTGGCTTAAGTTGAATATGCAGACAGAGGTCAAAAGTGTTTCACAACTCGAAAATTATATTTAAAAAAATAAAAAATAAAAAAACTTTTCTCCTTGTTTGATTTTAATTAAATGTTTACTGTTAAAATCATAAATGAGCAGATTTTTATGGTTACCATAAAACACATTTGCAACAATCTTTTTTTTTAAATTTGTTTTTATATGAAATATATGAGTAATTTTTGAGGGGTGAAACACTTTTGACCTCTGACTGACAAATGGTCCTTTTTAACATCCTTTTTTACCTGAATTTGACTTGGTCTTGTACAAAACTGCAGATTTGTAATATTTTGTTGCTTTAAGGTGTTTTCTTAGATTTTCACTGCAGAAATTTTCCTGAAACCTTGAAAATAAACTTATACAGGTTTTAAGATTTATAATGCATATATCAAAAGAAACATGGGCAGATTTGATCAACTTTGACTAGTTTGAGTCTATTTTCCAAAACTTAACAGATTATGATTTTTTTGTATAAATTTTAGTATTATTAAAATATTCAATATGAATATAAAGGAAAGTTATAAATACCTGAATGTTGAACTTTTGTGTCAACTTCTGTTTTTATATGACTTGCCCCTGAAACTGTCATTAATTTCTCATTCTGAAATAAAAAGATAAAGATTATTAGTACTATATATACTAATAAAAGTTCTGATCTTCATGTTCATAATACAATTTAAGTAAAATAGGTGGCAAGAAGATTAATGGCAAAATATATAAACAAACTGATAAAAATATGAGAAGTATTTTAGTGCAAATATGTATTTTTAGAAGCATGAGAATTCAATTTTGATAAGTGTATGTTCCTACAATACCGTAGATTCATTACTATTTGTACAATACCAATTTTCATGGATTTCGTAGGTACAGGTGAACCACGATTTTAAATGTTAGACAAATTACAAATTTTCTATAGGCTTGTATGCAGACTAGTGCAAAACCATGAAAATAAATATTCCCGAAAATGCAAGTTTTCCTCAATCCATGAAAAATTGGTATTAATAAAATAAATGAATCAACAGTATTATAATTTAAGGTTTTAAATCTGTTCTCCTTGAAATCTTTTAAAGTTTAAGTTTCCGGAACATTTGATCAAATTATTTCATAAAGATTATAACATTCTTTATTTGCAATGGAGATTAAATATTGTTCTTATCAATGTGTAAATTTGTAATTTGAAATTTTTTCAGAACAAATTTACAGCAGTGTTTTTATATGTCTATTAACAAATCTTATCTATAAAATTTATACTTAATTTAATTTTACAATTCCAAGTTTAGAAATAGAAATTTATAAATGAATACATATAGACACTAATTACAAAAAAAGAAAAAAATCCTTTTTGAATTCTTTAGATCAGATATTTCATAATAAATGTTTTGATTCAGTTGCTTGTAAACAAAACAACTGATAAATAAGAGTGCTCACATTAAAATGTTTCGCCTGCTTTACTGACCATTGATTTTATGATGATATATATGAAGTTTTACTACAAGTATCACATAAACTAAACATGATCCAAGAAAATGAGGTCAAGGTCAGTTAAAACAAGCCAGAAATACATGTACACCTTACAATCATTCCATACACAAAATCTGGTTGACCTATTGCTTATAGTATACAAGAAACAGACCAAACCATGAAAACTTTATATTGACCAATGAACCATGAAAATGAGATGAACCCTGCCAGACAGACATGTATACCTTACAGTCATTCCATGCATCAAATAAAGTATCTAAGAAACAAACTTAACCAGGAAAACTTAACATTGACCAATGAACCATGAAAATGAGGTCAAGGTCAGATGATACATTCCAGACAGACATATACACCTTACAATCATTTTATACACCAGATATAGTTGACCTTTTGCTTATAGTTTAAGAAAAACATACCAAAACACAAAAAATGAGGTCAAGGTCAAATAAAACCTACCAGACTGACATGCACATCTAAAATATTTCCATACACCAAATATATAGTTGACATATTGCATACAGTATTGGAAAAACAGACCAAAACACAAAAAACTTAACTTTAACCACTGAACCATGAAAATGAGGTCAAGGTCAGATGACACCTGACAGTTGGACATGAACACCTTACAATTATTCCATATACCAAATATATTAGACCTATTGCTGATAGTATCTGAGAAATGGACTTGACCATAAAAACTAAACCTTGTTCACTGATCCATGAAATGAGGTCAAGGTCTAATGAAAACTGTTTGATAAGCATGAGGACCTTGCAAGGTACGCACATACCAAATACAGTTATCCTATTCCCCATAAGAGAGAAATTAACATTACAAATTTTTTTCAAGAAGTCCCTGAACCATAAAAATGACAACGGACATATGACAGACGGAAACTTCATAACATTTGGCATCTTTATACAAAGTATGAAGCATCCAGGTCCTCTACCTTCTAAAATATGAAGCTGTTAAGTAGTTAGTAAATGCCGCCATCGCCGCCAGATCACTATCCCTATGTCTCACTTCCTATAAAAGTCATTGTGAAAATATGAATTATATTAGGATTAACCAGTATGGTAATTGTTTACTAACAATTGATTTTTAGTACCAATACTTTTAAATATGGATCTATTAACAGATGTAAATATGTTAATAAATTTGTTATAAGGGAGAATAAAATGCTTCGCTGGGAGCAGCTTGATACGACCACAGAGGTCGAACCCTGAACAGTTGGGGCAAGTATGGACACAACATTCAAGCTTAAACAGCTCTGAATTTGGATTGTGATTAAATAGTTGACACAGCATAGGTTTCTGACACAGAAAGAATGTGGTCTAAGAACTTGAATTTTTTTAATTTACCTATTATGGTCCAATGTCCAAAATCAAAATACATGGTTAGATTCAGCATATCAAAGAACCCCAAGAATTCAATTTTTGTTAAAATTAAACTAAGTTTAATTTAGGACCCTTTGGACCTTAATGTAGACCAATTTAAAAAACGGGACCCAAAATTAAAAATCTAAATACACGATTAGATTTGGAATATCGAAGAACCCCAATAATTCAATTTTTGATGAAATCAAACAAAGTTTCATTTTGGACCCTTTTGACCTCAATATGAACCAATTTGATAGCGGGGCCCACAAATAAAAAATCTAAATACATGGTTAGATTCAGCATATCAAAGAACCCCATATATTCAATTTTTGTTGAAATCAAACAAAGTTTAATTTTGGACCCCAACTGGGACCAACTTGAAAACTGGGCCCATAATCAAAAATCTAAACACATGTTTAGATTCAGCATATCAAAGAACTCCAAGAACTCAATTTTTGTTAAAATCAAACTAAGTTTAATTTTGGACCCTTTTGACCTCAATATGAACCAATTTGATAGCAGGGTCCACAAATAAAAAATCTAAATACATGGTTAGATTCAGCATATCAAAGATCGCCATATATTCAATTTTTGTTGAAATCAAACAAAGTTTAATTTTGGACCCCAATTTGGACCAACTTGAAAACTGGGCCCAAAATCAAAAATCTAAATACATGTTTAGATTCAGCATATCAAAGAACCCCATATATTCAATTTTTGTTAAAATCAAACAAAGTATAATTTTGGACCCTTTGGACCTAAATGTAGACCAATTTGAAAACTGGACCCAAAATTAAAAATCTAAATACCCGGTTAGATTCGGCATAACAAATAAATAAATGTTGTCCAAGATTTTACAAATCTAATGCGCCATACTGTGCAATTAAAGATTACTTCTTGAAATTTTTCAATATTTGAAATTTGAAAAAAAAAATAATATTTGAAGAATAATTCTTTTTAATTTCTGAAATCTGAAATGAGAAAAAATTGACCCCCCACAATTTCTTTTTACCCCCCCCCCCCCCCCCTTTTTTCCCCCAAAAAATTCTTTCCCTCAAGATATGGTCATAATCTCAATTCAAATTTCCAATGGAGTTTGCAACTATAATTACCCATTTAAATTTACCATAGCGCTAACTTAATCTATTTTATAATAGAATTTAAAATATAGTGTCAACTCTTTCATATGGATTTTTTTGTAAAAAAAAAAGATGCAACATTTGCAGATATTTTTACTGGTCTTCCTTTATAAATATGCATTTCTTTAAACATAATTTAAAAGCAGTGTAAGGGAAGTAACCAAAACATTGTATTTGGATTACCTCCCTTACACTGTTTTAAATTATCTTAATTGTTCATTTTCCATTACTTTATACATAATTTAAAAGCAGTGTAAGGGAGGTAATTTCAATGATGTATTTGATTTATCTCCCTTACACTGCTTTAAATTATGTTTTGTACTAAAGTATTTGTCCATTAACCAGGACAACCTTGTTTTTCCCCCTTTTTTGCCCCTAATTCCTAAATGGTTTGAGCCATAACCCCCGAAAGCAAATCCTAACCATCCCTTTGTGGTATGGAAACTTGTAGTATAATTTCAGAGAGATCCATACACCGTTCCACAGTTATTGTCTTGAAACTAGAAAATGCTTATTTTTGGCCCCTTTTTGGCCCCTAATTCCTTAACTGTTGGTACCATAACCCCCAAAATCAATCCCAACCTTCCTTTTGTGGTATTTAACCTTATGGTAAAATTTCAGAGATCCATTCACTTAAACTAAAGTTAGAGTGCGAAAACCAATGTGTCTTCGGACGACGACAACGACGACGACGCCAACGTCATACCAATATACGACCGCAAAATTTTGCGGTTGTATAAAAACATTGTTGAGTTTGGTGAATTAATTTTATCCTCATCCCAGTTTGAAAAGACACTTGTATAAAAAGCATACCCTTTTTTTAGGTTTCTTCTTCATCTCAGCATCTGAAGCCTCTGGTGTTTCTACATATTGGGATGTTGACTGTGATAATATTCCACCAAGAAATTCAGATATTTCATCCTAAAAAATGTGAACAAAACTCTTTACTTTTTTACGGCAAGATAGTACTGTTTCTGGGATTAGCTAATTTAATGACACCACTTTATCATTCCTTGATAAAACCAATAATAACTAAGACACTAATTTGATCATTTTGATTGTATCCATGATTCATGCAGATTTTTATAAAATCATTGAATCATGAAAATATAACTATTTTTTTATACTACATTTTCTAGAAATTCAGCTTTCACTTAATATCATTTCAAGCTTCCAAGTAAACATGTCAAACAATACTCTACAGTAGTTACCTGTAGAAATTTCTTTTCTTAAAAAGAGTGAATAATGATTTAATGATGCAAAAGGGAAACTCCACAGCAAGTAAAAATATCTATGAGACTGTCAGACAACTAAAAAAACATTTTTTTTATATTCAGTTGGTTAGCTTACTGGCCTGGGCTATCAGACTTATTTCCATCTAATGAACCCCTTTTACAACAGCTAAGTCATCCTTGGTGTTGTAGCTTCTCAACATCATGCAGTCTGGAATCATGACCTAATCCTTGCTTCATGCCTACTGCCATCCAGTCAGCAGCCAGACCTCCAAAAGATCCAAGTGCATGTAGTATACAGACAGACTGTGAGCCATCTACCCCAAAACTCGTAATGTACAACATGTCCACTTCAGTATTGTTTTAAATTTGTTCTAGCTCATCCTTGAAGACCTAAGGGTGACTTTCATTTAAATGAAACGAAATTAATGCATCACTCTCTTGCTTCATTATTTTTATTATATTTTATTTTATTTTTTTTTCACCTGTAGATATCCTTTACTGGTCTTAATCCAGTAAATGTCATTGAATGTAAGAATGTCAGTGTTTTTCATGAAAATTCCTATTTCTTTTTTAAAACCACTCAATAATAATCTGATTTGGCCCTACCTTCATATGTCATAAGTTTAACAATTTTGAATAAAAAGTACTAAAACTTACCAATATTTTTTTGTCACACACAATCTGTGTAATTCCTTCTTGCTTTCGTTTGGCCCTAGACATTCTGAGTTGGTTATCAGCTCCACCAATAACAACTAAAGCATTCTCTGCTCTCATTCTCTCACGGAGATCTTCCATATCATCCATATTTGTTGTTGTGGAGTTCTGGCCAATCACGAACAAAGAGGGAGTTGTCAGGTCTAGTAATGAATCTTCAATATCCTAAATTTAAAAAGAAGATACTTCCTTGAAAGAATCTTAATTGCAAACGCATAAACATGCTATGGTAAAATAAACAACATATATTATTCAATATAACACATGGATAGACAGCAGAGAACAAAAGTAAATAACTACATGGCAAATGTAAAGTTCTGAAAGTATATGAGATCTAATATTCCATGCTGTGTTTTTTCAGAATTACATAATTAAATAGTGGGAGACTTATTAGCACTTAAGGTATATGCTAATGTTTATGATTATTAGGCCAAGAACAATAATACTTCTATAAAAAATGTGTTGACAAATATCGATATGATGGACATCTAAAACACAATGACATTTGTCTTCAATAAGATTGAACTAATAAGCTAATTTAACTAATCATGGATTACAATAATTCTGATCACCATAGATAAGCGTGTAAAAGACTGCAAATGCTATTAAGACAAAGCAATTTGATTTTTTTTGATTTTTTGTTTGCTTTGTCTGAAAAAAAGTGAAAATAACAGTCACTATTAAGATCCCTGTTTCAAACTTGATCTGAGTTTTGTGGTAATAAGCATTGTTTATAAGTTGCATAACATTTGGTTGAGGCAAACTTAAGTTAGAGAACAGAAACTAAAACCAGCATTTTTTCCATTTGTAATGTGACATAACTCTAGAAAGGTAAAAGTGTTTCCACACTAATTCAAACTTGATCTGTGTTTTGTGGTAATAAGCATTGTGTATAAGTTTCATAATATTTGGTTTAGGCAAACTAAAGTTAGAGAACGGAAACCAATTTTGGGACAAACAGCCGTACTAACGTACTGACGGACAAGGGTAAAACTTAATGCCTCCTCTGCTGCGGCGGGGTGTAAAAAATAATTGTAATCACTGTGAAGTATTTCATTCATATATATGGGTAAGTGTAACAGTGGCCTTTCACTTCCTAGGACTGTTTAATATTGCCCTTTACTATTATCTAACTTTAATCCAATAATAAGCTTTATTTTCATGGTTACATGTTCTACTCACTCCTCTGTATCCACTGATGCCACTCAATGGTAGACCAAGACATACCACAGCAGACACAGTCTCTTGTAGTGCCACCTAAAACATATATACTATTATTATTTGATAAATAAATAGAACAGCGTTCCAATGTTTGCACTGATGCACATATTATATCTGTCCAAGGGCAATAACTCTAATATATTTTGTTTGGCTCTTTTAAACTTTTTCATAGATTTCCTGAAAGAAATGTAGGAGCGAGATTGCTTACAATGCAATTTTCCATTTATAATTTCTATTTCAAAGGGATATAACTCCTGTAAGAATAGTTGATCAGCACTGATTATCAAATTTGTCATAGATCTTGCTGATAGATAATCTGGATAATATCAGTTATACATGTAGTTCAAGCTTAAAAAAGCATTTCTTACTGCAATTCTAACTAGTCAAAAAGAAAAAAAAGTTGAAAAATCTAAATTAGTTTCAAAATCTCTTTTTTGTGTTTCTTATAAATGAAAGGTCATAGTAAAAGTCAATGATAGATTATAACATGTTTATACTTACATGACAAGCAATTAATGAGCCAGTATCCCATCCCAGTAAAACTATTGGCTTATGTTGAAAATGGCCTTTTAACTGAAAAATAACATGTTTATCATTACATAGAATCTTTACTTAATATTTGGGGCATTCAAACTACAAATTTATTTTCAAATAAAATTCTATAACTTGGCACAGTAACAGTTGAGTTATAGTTTTCCAATGGGTTTTTTTGTCAAATGAAAAAAAAAACATTTTAATTATAATGGTTAAGCTCAACTGTGTAATCCAATTGCATTCTTTATGACGGCTACCATATTTATAATAATAAACCTGATAGTCAACAAAAGTTTCATGGTTTAAGGTTCATTTATAAACCAAGCCAAGCTTACCTCCAAGACTTTAGTATGTACAGCTCCAACCATATGTTCTAAACACTGAGATATACCAACACCTTTACTGCCATTCACTGTGTGCATAGTGACAGGGATCACCTTGCCAAGGTTAGATAACTGAGAATTCCAGAATCTGGTTCTTTTAGAGTAAGCATGACCACCTGCAGATGGCACAGAGGGCGCTACAATGATCAGAGGATTTCCTGGCAACTTTTGCTGTAATTAAAATATATACAAATTACTACACTAATGTTACTTTTTTTAATTTACAAATTTCATAAATACTTATCTTTTAAAAGAAAATGTAAGAGTTCTTATTAGGACTATTCCAGAATTAATTGTATTGGGGTTGGAAGGCACCTTATATTAATAAAGAAGTGGGGTTCTAAACAAGTTTTCTTTTCACACTATAACTCAAAAATTTTCTATTTAAAATTATTTGGGTGGAAGTCTTTGGGGTAAATGACTTCCAAATATTCCATCATATTCAGGACTATAACACACAAGCTGGCAAGATTGCATTTAGCTGTAAGACATGTTACCCTAACCCTAAAGCATAATTCTGACTCTGAGGCAGCCAGTCTTTGTTCTTACTCCTAAATGCTATGTGCTTGTGGACAGGTAGCAAGTACCAAACAAAAACCAAAATTTTCTCTTTAGTTTGCGATGTACACATTCTATCTTTTCCTAAATTGATATTTTCTATATAGAAAAAAAATCTTTGTACTTTTTTATAATATTTATTTCAATAAAATATCAAAATACATGTATTTATTATATCCCGAGGAAATTATATAAATTTCAATTATTTGTTTTTGTTTTAGACAGCATCTAAAATTTTATTTAAATACCTTTTATCATCTTTTTCCCTAAAATTAAATGGTCCTTTAACAATTCTGATAACTTTAAAAGTATCTCATCAATAACTTACAGGTTTTTGTTGATTATAAGTACTCAAGACTGGGTCCCAAGGTCTTTTCAACAGTAAATGTAATGCTTCTATGGATGTTGCAGATTTTCCACTAGCTAAACCAATAGCCACCATTTTATCTATCATTGTTGGCAACTGTAATGTAAATTTTTCATAAAATAATTATTAACATGATTAAAAGAAATTCTTCCTGTGTTAAAAATATTATTGTGGCATTGTTTACAACCAACATCAATACAACATTGTTTACAACCGACATCAATACAACATTGGTTACAACCAACATCAATACAACATTGGTTTACAACCAACATCAATACAACATGGTTTACAACCAACATCAATACAACACCAACATCAATACAACATTGTTTACAACCGACATCAATACAACATTGTTTACCAACCATCATCAATACAACATTGTTTACAACCAACATCAATACAACATTGGTTACAACCGACATCAATACAACATTGGTTACAACCAACATTGGTTTAAAACCAACATCAATACAACATTGGTTTACAACCAACATAAATACAACATTGGTTACAACCGACATCAATACAACATTGTTTACAACCAACATCAATACAACATTGGTTACAACCAACATCAATACAACATTGGTTTACAACCAACATCAATACAACATTGGTTACAACCAACATCAATACAACATTGTTTACAACCAACATCAATACAACATTGGTTTACAACCATCATCAATACAACATTGTTTACAACCGACATCAATACAACATTGGTTACAACCAACATCAATACAACATTGGTTACAACCATCATCAATACAACATTGGTTACAACTTACATCAATACAACATTGGTTACAACCGACATCAATACAACATTGGTTTACAACCAACATCAATACAACATTGTTTACAACCAACATCAATACAACATTGGTTACAACCAACATCAATACAACATTGGTTTACAACCAACATCAATACAACATTGGTTACAACCGACATCAATACAACATTGGTTTACAACCAACATCAATACAACATTGGTTTACAACCAACATCAATACAACATTGGTTACAACCGACATCAATACAACATTGGTTTACAACCAACATCAATACAACATTGTTTACAACCGACAACAATACAACATTGGTTTACAACGGACATCAATACAACATTGGTTACAACCAACATCAATACAACATTGTTTACAACTGACATCAATACAACATTGTCAACCAACATCAATACAACATTGGTTTACAACCAACATCAATACAACATTGGTTACAACCGACATCAATACAACATTGGTTTACAACCAACATCAATACAACATTGGTTTACAACCAACATCAATACAACATTGGTTACAACCGACATCAATACAACATTGGTTTACAACCAACATCAATACAACATTGGTTTACAACCGACATCAATACAACATTGGTTTACAACCAACATCAATACAACATTGGTTTACAACCGACATCAATACAACATTGGTTTACAACCATCATCAATACAACATTGTTTACAACTATCATCAATACAACATTGTTTACAACCAACATCAATACAACATTGGTTACAACCGACATCAATACAACATTGGTTTACAACCAACATCAATACAACATTGGTTACAACCGACATCAATACAACATTGGTTTACAACCAACATCAATACAACATTGTTTACAACCGACATCAATACAACATTGGTTTACAACCATCATCAATACAACATTGTTTACAACCGACATCAATACAACATTGGTTTACAACCATCATCAATACAACATTGTTTACAACCATCATCAATACAACATTGTCAACCAACATCAATACAACATTGGTTTACAACCATCATCAATACAACATTGTTTACAACCATCATCAATACAACATTGTCAACCAACATCAATACAACATTGGTTTACAACCAACATCAATACAACATTGTTTACAACCGACTTCAATACAACATTGTTTACAACCGACATCAATACAACATTGGTTACAACCAACATCAATACAACATTGTTTACAACCGACATCAATACAACATTGGTTACAACCAACATCAATACAACATTGGTTTATGTAATTCTCAAGATTTATTGTGCTTCGTTTGATTTTATAAAATATTGATGAAATTTATCTTTATATTTTACTGTTTGTAGTTCAGATCTCAGCTGTCAATAGAAATTTTAAATGGGGAGTAGGTTCTCTTTGTACTAGCCATAAAAATTTCTATGAACTCTCTATGTGCCTGTCCCAAGTCAGGAACCTGTAATTCAATGGTTATTGTTTGTTGCTGTATATCATATTTGTTTTTCATATGTTGTTTTGTACATAAATCAGGCTGCTAGTTCCTCGTTTGAATTGTTTTACATTTGCCATGTTGAATCGTTTATAACTTGCTATACAGTATGTTTTTTTTTTATTGTTGAAGGCAGTACCATGACCTATAATTGCAAAAGTCTACATTGTTTGGTCACTCATAAAAAGTTTTCTCATTGGCAATCACACCCCATCATCTTATTTCTATATGGGCAGTTCTCATCAAAAGTTCAAAATTACAAAATTGGGTACATTATGTTACATGCATGACTACTTGCTTTCCTTCGAATTTCTTATAGCATCCTTAAAAACAGGGAATTTTGAAATACCATCTTGTTTCTAGAAAATATAGAATCACATATGTAATACATTCTATAAGAAAATCATTTCAGATAGCTGAGACTATGATCTAAAATCTCACAGGTAGAGATGAGGTTTGGAAGATATAGCTATCAAGCCAGTAACATAATTAGGGGTTTTGATTGCAGTACAAATCTCAGAATGATACAGATACATTTTAAAACCTATAAATAGGAATGTAATCAAGAGGAAATGTCAATCAAGAATTCCAGAACTTATCACTAAGACATTGAAAGAGGGTTGAAATATAAAATTTTATAGTGTTGCTCTTGATTGAGTGTTAATGGAATACTCTTACAAGACCTTAAGTACAACATATTACATTATTACAATCTTACCTTTGCCCTGAGGGTCTGTAATACATCTAAATATGATGCCAACATCTGAATGCTTAAGTTCTCTATCAGTAAATTATGTAACCATTGTGTCAATTTGGAATCCTGAAATATAATAATGTCTAAACTTATTCTATTGAAAAAATCTTATAGTTTCAGAATTCATATTCACTGAAAAGAGAAATTGATTAAGGTAAATTTTTTTTGGAAATTTTGGAAAATATATGATGCTGCATCTTTCAATGAAAACAGCAACATTTAACTGAGGGAAAGAAAAATTCTTAATTGACTTTCCAAAAGGATTGTTTTTCTCTTCGAAAATCTAGAACTCATTGACATACTGCATGAATGAACTGAAATGAATGATTTATTTGGCAAAAATAGCAATGTACATATTAAAAGATTTTAAAATGTTTACAAAGTACATGTAAACATCATTAAATGAAACAATAAAATGCTCCGCAGGGCGCAGCTTGATACGACCGCAGAGGTCGAACCCTGAACAGTTGGGGCAAGTATGGACACAACATTCAAGCTTGATACAGCTCTGAATTTGGATTGTGATTAAATATTTGACACAGCATAGGTTTCTGACACAGAATGAATGTGGTCTAAGAACTTAAAAATTTTAAATTGGACATTCACCTATTATGGTCCAATATCCAAAATCTAAATACATGGTTAGATTCAGCATATCAAAGAACCCCAAGAATTCAATTTTTTATGAAATCAAACAAAGTTTAATTTTGGACCCTTTTGACCTCAATGTGGACAAAGTTGATAATGGGGCCCAAAAATCAAAAATCTAAATACATGGTTAGATTCAGCATATCAAAGAACCCCATATATTCAATTTTTGTTGAAATCAAACAAAGTTTAATTTTGGACCCCGATTTGGACCAACTTGAAAACTGGGCCCAAAATCAAAAATCTAAATACATGTTTAGATTCAGCATATCAAAGAACCCTAAGAATTCATTTTTTGTTAAAATCAAACTAAGTTTAATTTTGGACCCTTTGGACCTTAATGTAGACAAATTTGAAAACGGAACCAAAAATTAAGAATCTAAATACATGGTTAGATTCGGCATATCAAAGAACCCCAATAATTCAATTTTTGATGAAATCAAACAAAGTTTAATTTTGGACCCTTTGGACCTCAATGTGGACCAATTTAAAAACGGGGCCCAAAATCCAAAAACTTAATACACGGTTAGAATCAGCATATTAAAGAACCCCAAGAATTCAAGAATAAAACCCCATTGAAATTGGTCAAGAAATAAGCAATTTATACGAAGTATCTTCTTTTGCACAATACTGTGCAATTGAATATTTCTTGCTATTGCGCAATACTGTACAATTGACAATTTCTTGCTATTGCGCAATATTGTGCTATTGGATATTTCTTGCTATTGCACAATACTGTGCAATTGAAGATTTCTTGCTATTGCGCAATACTGTGCAATTGAAGATTTCTTGCTATTGTGCAATACTGTGCAATTGAAAATTTCTTGCTATTGCACAATACTTATTATATAATAATTTACACATCCTGTTTGGTGTGTATCTCCTACCATATCATTATTATTTGCTTTTAAATATAAAACAGAAATAACCAACTTAAAATGGAAAATTTTAAAAGAAAAAAAAAAGAAAAAAAAGGACAAAAAAAAAAATCCCTTTGTTGAACCCCCTTATGATTCATCACCCCCAAACTCAATCCCAGCTATCCCTTTGTGGTATGGTACCTTGCAGTACAATTTCAGAGAGATCCATACACTTGAACACAAGTTATTGTCTGGAAACTAGAAAAATGCTTATTTTTGGCCCCTTTTTGCTAAACATTTTGGGCAATTACCCCCAAACTCAATTCCAGCTTTCCCTTTGTGATATGGAACCTTGTAGTACAATTTCAGAAAGATCCATACACTTACACACAAGTTATTATCATGAAACTAGAAAAAATGCTTGTTTTTTGCCCCTTTTTTGGCCCCTAATTCCTAATATTTTGAGGCAATTACCCCCAAAATCAATCCCAGCATTCCCTGTGTGATATGGAACCTTGTGGTACAATTTCAGAGAGATCCATACACTTGAACACATGATATTGTCTGGAAACTAGAAAAATGCTTATTTTTGGCCCCTTTTTGGCCCCTTATTCCTAAACATTTTGGGCAATTACCCCCAAACTCAATTCCAGCTTTCCCTTTGTGATATGGAACCTTGTAGTACAATTTCAGAAAGATCCATACACTTACACACAAGTTATTATCATGAAAATAGAAAAATGCTTGTTTTTTGCCCCTTTTTTGGCCCCTAATTCCTAATATTTTGAGGCAATTACCCCCAAAATCAATCCCAGCATTCCCTGTGTGATATGGAACCTTGTGGTACAATTTCAGAGAGATCCATACACTTGAACACAAGTTATTGTCTGGAAACTAGAAAAATGCTTATTTTTGGCCCCTTTTTGGCCCCTTATTCCTAAATGTTTTGGGTAATTACCCCCAAACTCAATTCCAGCTTTCCCTTTGTGATATGGAACCTTGTAGTACAATTTCAGAAAGATCCATACACTTACACACAAGTTATTGTCATGAAACTAGAAAAATGCTTGTTTTTGGCCCCTAATTCCACATATTTTGAGGCAATTACCCCCAAAATCAATCCCAGCATTCCCTGTGTGATATGGAACCTTGTGGTACAATGTCAGAGAGATCCATACACTAACACACAAGTTATGTCTGGAAGTTACAAAAATGCTTATTTTTGGCCCCTTATTCCTTAACTGTTGGTACCATAACCCCCAAAATCAATCCCAACCTTCCTTTTGTGGTATTGAACCTTATGGTAATATTTCATAGAGATCCATTCACTTAAACTAAAGTAAGAGTGCGAAAACCAATGTGTCTTCGGACGACGACGACGATGCCAACGTCATACCAATATACGACCGCAAAATTTTTTTGCGGTCGTATAAAAAGTACTGAGAAGTTTGCTTCCATGATATCAGAATTTGTTTTTGCTCTGGACAAGTGAATATCCCTTTTATTACAGGAGTTATACTATACAACTTAAAATGTATGTTTTTCTTGAATATTTCTGTTTATATTCTATTCTATTGTACTTCTAACAAATAGATTAGCATTACTTTGCCAGTTCTGTTTTTCATTTAAACAAACTTAAATATTATTTTTCTTACCATCACTCCCACTTTCCAATATTCTACTAGCTACAAATACAGTTGCTCATAACAATTAATTTTAGAATTTTGACATGACACCCTTCCACTGTAATTATCAATGAATTATTTAACAAGCCTACATATAAAACTTCTGACAGTAGACTTTTTAAATCTAATAAGCCCAGTAATTACTATTGTAGCATAATCATGAAAGTCAAAGTATAGACAAACTGATATGTTAAGAAGGACTTGGAAAACACTACACTGACTTTGTTTTTTAAAATACTGATTTTGCAAACAAATTACCCATGATACACCAGCCAGAGCTTGTCTGATACGTCTTGCTGTTTTGTCTATATGAATCCTTCTCATTATTGGTTCATTTTTTGTCTGTTAAAATAAGATAAAGATAGATTAGATTACAAATAAATGGTATATTATTTCACAAACTGACTTCAATGACTTAGTGGTCTCTACAATGAGTAAAGTCCTATATAATTTGACCAGATTCAATTTGGAGCAGTATTCTGATGACAACATTATTTAACCGACTGATACTAGTCATCTGAATGATTGTTTTACTGGTATCTTATGAAAATTTCGGACAAGTAAACCTAAGTTAAAGAATAAGTTTGTTCGCCATATCAAAGGTATGTGGTTAACTCTAGGTACTACAGTTTCCTAAACTTAAGAATTTCTGCTGCCTTAATCATAAACTATTAAAACATAAACATCATTGTAAACAGTCCTTTAAAAACTATTATAAAGAGTTATAAATTACTGACAGATATTAAAGATAAAACTATTCTTCATAACAATTTAAGATAACCTTACATCAACATAAGAAAGCCTGGCAAGCCTATCTGACTGTAACGCCTTCATCACTTTATTAAACAATCTGTTCTGTTGTAAACTCCATCCATTCCTTAAATAAATAAACGAACAATGATTAACTTACAAACAGACTATATTCAAAGAAATTGTAATAGAAAAGTGAGACATTACTTCATGTAAAACTACTGCTCTTTAGACCCATATAACTTACAGTGCCAATTGTGTACCCTTTATCAACAAAGAAATAAAATAAATGTGGATAGTGTCCACATGTGGACACAGATAATGCCCCCGCTTGCATAGCATATAGTTATAAAGGGGCATAACTGAAGAACAGTAAAAGTGACACTACCCAAATTTGAACTTGATCTGAGTTTTGTGGTAATAAGCATTGTGTGTAAGTCTCATAACATTTGGTTGAGGCTAGCTTAAGTAGAGAACAGAAACTAAAAATTCAGCATTTTTTCTATTTGTAAACACACATAACTCTAGAATGGTCGTGTATAAGTTTTATAACATTTAGTTGAGACAAACTAAAGTTAGAAAACGAAAACGAAAAATTCTGCAATTTTTTATGTTTATAATGGATATAACTCAAGAATGGTAAAAGTGTTCTCACCAAATTTCGTACTAAATCTGTATTATGTAGTAATAAGCATTGTGTATAAGTTTCATAACATTTGGTTGAGGCAAACTAAAATTAGAAAACGGAAACAAAAATTTGTACTTGATCTTAGTTTTGTGGTAATGAATATTGTGTATAGGTTTCATAATGTTTGGTTGGGGCAAACTTAAGTTACAGAATGGAAACTAAAAATTTTTCAATCTTTCGATTTATAAAGGGGCATAACTCAATAATGGTTAAAGCGACACTACCCAAATTCAACTTGATCTGTGTTTTATCAGTGGAAGTCAAAATTAAACATTGCATTGTATAAAGCATTGATTGTAGTTGATTCAACTATAATAATGGACAAAGGAAGATAACTCCAATTTTTAAAATTACTTGATATTTAGAAGAAAATAAAATTTTTGCAATTTTTCCATTTATAAAGGGGCATAATTCTAGAACGGTTAAAGTGACGCCACCGAAATTCAAACTTGATCTGTGTTTTGTGGTAATAAGCATTGTGTATTAGTTTCATAACATTTGGTTGAGGCTTTTTGACTCCGTCAAGGCGAGACAAAAATGTGTTGACAAATACCAATATGCTGGACATCTAAAACACAATGACATTTGTCTTCAATAAGATTGAACTAATTTAACTAATCATGGATTACAATAACACTGATCACCATAGATAAGCGTGTAAAAGACTGCAAATGCTATTAAGACCAAGCAATTTGATTTTTTTAAATTTTTTTGTTTGCTTTGTCCATGTTGTCTGAAAAAAAGTTAAATAACATTCACTATTAAGATCCATGTTTCAAACAGTAAGAAATAAATGGGGAATGTGTTCATGGGACACAGATAATGCCCCCGCTTGCATATTACACTATAAAGGAACATAACTCAAGAACAGTTAAAGTGACGCTTCCCAAATTCATACTTGATCTGAGTTTTGTGGTAATAAGCATTGTTTCTAAGTTGCATAATATTTGGTTGAGGCAAACTTAAGTTAGAGAACGGAAACTAAAATTTTTTCCATTTTTCCATTTATAAAGGGGCATAACTCTAGAACGGTTAAAGTGACGCCACCAAAATTCAAACTTGATCTGTGTTTTGTGGTAATAAGCATTGTGTATAAGTTTCATAACATTTGGTTGAGGCAAACTCAAGTTAGAGAACGGAAACCAATAAACGTATTTACACTTTTGGTATTTAGCTATATTTTTGCCTCCGAATGACCTTAGATCTACCCCGAATCACCTTTTGACTTCAGGCAACAATCACTTTTCAATTGTGACGTCAAATGTTTTGAATTATGATGTCAAAGTTTACGGGAACCTGTGTGATTTTACGTAATGGCGGACAAATTTGCATACAAGTGTAAATACGTCTATTTTGGGACGTACGTACATACTACGTACAGACGGACAAGGGTAAAACTTAATGCCCCCACTGCTACGGCGGGGGCATAAAAAGAATTTAACTGTCCTATTTCAAACTATCTATGACCTGTGACCCCTCACTTTTTAAAAATTTTGAATATACTATCATTGCATTCAACACTGTAACAAGGCCAGTGTATCAATTAACTTCATCATCCAGGTGAAAAGTGTAATTAGAGTCTAGAACCATCTAGTATCTTAGTGCTGTCATTGTAATTCTCTTAGTTGACTTATTAAGTATCATTGACAAGTCTGAATTACGTAAGAAATGAACTGACAATGATTTTGATGTGTTTACTTGAAAATATTGGATGGTTCAATAGGAAAGTTTGATCTTACCTTCGATAAATTGTCTGTATACTGTAAACCAACTTATTTTCGCGGATACTTTATTTCGTGTTTATTCCTTTCTAGTTCATTTCGCAGCGATTTAATTTTGCGATTCTCAAATTTCTTCATGTAGATAGCTAAGGAAAAATCCAAGTTTTACATATTCTCGATGATTTATATTCACGTTATTTTTCTACTCGCAAAAAACGCGAAAATAAATCGATCGTGAAAATTAGTTGGTTTACAGTATATACTGATATATACCATTGTATTTTAACCCACTGAGTCACAAGATAGCATACAAATTACATAATAATCAGTCAAAATTACAAGCTTAAATTAGTACTAATATGCATTTCCAATCTTTAAAAATTAAACATCAGCATATTTCATATCATACAGATGAAATCACAATTCATGCAGTAAGCAGATGTTTAACTAAGCAGTATAATGTTTGAAGCATGATTTCCCCAGTATGAATTGACAATGAAAGGGACGATGATGTGCAAAACTATCATTAATTTCTAAATATGTCACACACAAAATGTTTTCACGTCATACAACTGTTAAATCAAATAGGTTACAAATATTATAATTGTTACTTTTTTAGGTCTATAAAATCACTGTTCAAATACATATCTAAATCTAACAATTATTCAAATACTGATTATAATTATTATTGATAGTTGAATAAAATCATGTCAACTAAAACAGTTGACACATCACAGTGATCCAAAAATTGTTGCTGTGTTTTTATTTCAAATTTTATATAATAGTCTCATTCAACTCATTGCTAAGAAAAAATATCATTCAAATAATTTTAAATCTTTTGATATCTTAATTATGAATGAAATACTGGTTTCTTTCTATTATAATAATTGAACAAGCTATTAAACGTGAAATTAATGCAAGATGAAAATGAGGTGTTACCATGATCCCCATGAAATCAACAGACATTTGTTTAAACCTTGAAATTCTTTCTTCCCAGTCCTCTGGGCTTTCTTCTGTTCTCATAAGAGGCACATGTCGTCCACACTCCTGCATAAGACTTCTGGCTTTAGCTGTATCATATGGTGGCTTGCTGGGTTCTGTTACTGTACAAACATCTATTTCTGCTTCCCTGAAATAAAAAGACAACATGTTTATAAAAGAAACAACTGCTATAATGTTCCATCAAATTTTAATCACATATTGATCTTTATCTTTTCCTCAGTCATTCCTGTTTGTTGGGGTTTTTTTTGGCAAAGGTGGTGTTCTGGTGAAGTATGTGAGTTATGTCATATTTTGTTTGCAAATTTATTTATGTTTGTCTAAAAAATGAAGTGTGATATAAGTGCCAATGAGACAATTATCCATCAGAAGATCAAAGGACAATGATATATACATGTACCACTACAGGTTTCCTCTGGGCTGTTCCATTAAAACATACATTGTACCCAGGGAAGGCACCAGGGATGGGGTAATCGTAATCTGTAATCGTAATCGATTGTAATTGATTACATTTTTTCCAGTAATCGACAGTAATCTGTAATCGAAGATATTTTCATTTCATGTAATCGTAATTTAATCGATTACAGCAAAAATTATGATGTAATCATAGATTACTTTTCGATTACATTTCGATTACTTTGGTAAAATAGCTTGATGAAATATAATCTATTTTATATGAAAGTATGTATGTTTTCATCACTTTATAGTACAGATAAAAATAAAATGTATTGATATGACTTAAGAGTTTATCAAATGCCTTGTTTCTATCTATTGGCTCCAGCTGCTTCAACCAGATCTATCAAATTATACTGTATATCTAGCTTTTGAAACAAATGACTTTTCTTGCTGGTCAATAATTTAAGACCTTTTATTTAAAAATAAGAAAATAGATTTAAATAAGAAATAAGTCTTAAGTTAAAATCTTATTGCAGCAGTAAGCTCATTTGTATTAAAATTCCTTAAAGCATAATTTTTAATAATAGTTGGAATTTTAGCTTAGAATAGATAAACATTTGATTCATTATAATGTTATGACATAAAAATTACAAAGTACAAGAAATCCTTTTGACAATGAACCAATGGCTATGCATTAAAATTCTTGTTCAGAAATAGAGATACATGTTTCCAATTTTTGCACAAAAAAAAAAAATTGTTTATAATTTTGAAATGAAAATACAAAATTCTCAACAAACTTCTTGTCTTTACTAATCAGATGAACAAAGACTTCTAATCAATAAGATGAAGACTTTGTTTTGATTTCAATTATGTCTAATTAAGAGGAGATTTACATTATATGGCCCAGGTTATAATTGTACTCCATTGGCAGTATTATAGCCTGTAATTAGGGAGGTTGTCAAAACAAAAGGATTAATTCATGCATGTAATTACAAATCATAAATTTTCATCTCTAAAATTAGCTGAACTAATTAATTATTCTACTTTTTTATAGTTTTTTTTTCAGAGTAAACTTTCAACATTGTAATGAACTATATTCAAATATAGCTGTTAATAATGAGTAAAAACAAAAAACTTAACTTTAGTCAGTATGACAGCAAAATTTTGCAAAAATATGGAGATAATAACCTAAAATATAAAGAAGTGATTGATGCAATGTGATGCCATTGCAAGAACTTTATCACCAATCATTCATATTGAAAACCAAAATTTCTAGAATTTTTGAATATTTCGGATCCTTAGACAGTAAGAGCTTCCATCTAGAAAACAACTGTCAACATAAAATTTGGAAACAATGCTTTAAATGCTATTTTTGTAAAGTTCAAAATTTCCACTATACATACATTGAACAACATAATTGACTTTGTGTTTAACTTAATTTATTTAATTTGTAATTTTGTAGCATGTAATTGACAGTAATCGAAAAGTAATGTAATTACTTTTGCTAAAGTAATCGATTGCAATCGATTACATACAAAAATCAGAGTAATCGATTATTAATCGATTACACAAAAATCCTTCAAGTAATCGATTATTAATCGATTACATTTGTCAGTAATCGTGCCCATCCCTGGAAGGCACTTTTCAAACAGAGTGACCACCCATAGAAGCAATTTTAGAGTCCTGCCTACATTTAAACCCGTACAATACAATATTTCATACCCATCCATAGTGGCAAATTTAAGTTGCCTTCCCTGGGTCCCATGTATGTTTTTATGGAACAGCCCTCTGTTGTTGTTTTCGTCCTGTCAATATAATTAATACTCTTCATTCAAAAAAAAATACATTCAATATTTTTGTTAGTTTATATTCTGAGGATCTTGTTTTCATGTGGTACAATATTTCTAACTTTCTTTGAAAATCTTCCTTAAAGTATACACATATTATAAAAACAATTTCAACTATCTATTTACATGAATGACCCATCCCGGCTATCGGTACCTCACATTATATCATAGACCAGTCAATACTAAGATAATAAGTCAGGTCAACAGTGTATTTTATGGTGGTGAAACAATTCACAGAAGAATCTTTGAACCGGGATGTTTTTGCTTTGTTTAATAATAATAGTTTCGATTCATTTCATCTGTATTCAAGTTCAGTTCTGGTCCGGATAAATTCTGAGTGCTATCACTAGTAGCAAGATTTCAGTCTGAAACGGTCATTTTGGTCTGATCAAGTCTGAATCAACTGAATTTACCGCTAGGGAAAAACGTTAAGACTTTTTAAGACTTTCAGACGCTGTTCAGATATGTCGTGTTCAGTCCGTTCATTCATGTCAAGATAAACAAGACAGAAGGCTCTAGCTGTTAAACAAGATATGTTAAGACGGTTTTAGACGAATTCAGACCAAACATAAAAAGTAATGTTCAAATTTTCAAATCGGGTTAAGATCCGTTTAGTGTGTCAGAATGATATTAGGAGTTACGCCCCTTCATGTGGATGATACATTTTAATTATAAAAAAATTACAATATAAATGCTAGAATGAAAAACGTATATTTTTAATAATTAAACATAAAATCATTGGTTGACTTTTTATTTCTGTTGGTCTTTTTTTAAGAGATTAGTGATTTTGTTTTGTTGAGGAAATAACTTATTCGCCTATAACTGTTTATGATTTTATTTTATTTTTTATTTTCTGATGTTAATTTATGTATTTATCTACTTATTCTTTGAAAAGAAGTAATTGCAAATTTTAAACATAACATTATCAAAAGAGTGAAAACACCTTATAAATTTCATGCGTCTGAAGCACGTTTCTGGATTTAACTTCATCGGGAACGATCAACGTAAATACAAATATGTTTTATGTCAGATAATTTATATCCTTAATTTCGTTATCTTTCGATACTTTCCTCTAAAACTTAATAATTACTTCGTGGCATTTAGTAATCATTCCCCGTACGTGTTATTCTTTTTATATTTGGACAACCGTCTTTTTTTTTTTTTTTTTGCTTTTATTTCGTAGTGATGCGTAGTCACCAAGGCCGCATCAGGGAACCATGTCTCCGAGTGCAGTTAATATTCTGAAAACTGCACTTAGACCGTGACGAGACAATAAAACTAAAAATAACATACCATCGGAAAGAAGAAGATGTTGATGGGAGGGGGCGGGGAGGAGGTTACAGAATAGAGAATGAGTGGCAATAAATATAAAGAATAGAGAAAATGGATAAAAAAAATAAAGAATAGAGAATAATAAGGTGCTTGAATATAAAGAATTGATAATAATAGACAAAAAGTTTAAAGAATAGAGAAAATCGGCATAAAAAATTAAAGAATACAGAAATAAAGGACCCCCTCCAGATCCTCATAGAAGTTTTCGTTAAAACAATACAACCTAATTTAAGTTCAGCATCGAGTATATATCCTTGTAAATGCGTTAATCCTTTCTTTCATTTTAATAACAATTTTATTTAATATAAAATAATTATGTATTTATTTGTTTATTCAAGTTGCACTATAGCAAATAATTCTTCTTCGTTTTTTTCTTCCTATAATAGTAATAAATGTATTCGTTATTTAATATTTTCTGTCAATAAAGATTGAATTCGATGGCACGTGCCACTAATCAAAAATGATCCTTAAACTATCAAAAACTTGGCAATTACAATGGCTATTTCACAATTACATCATATGTACACCTGTCATGGTATCATAGCTCCGTTCATGTATGTGTAATTTAAGGTTCTGACACATTTTATAATAGCTTCTTTCTGAACACTATTGACGACATTGTTAAAACTGCACGAACATATCACAAAACCGCAAATTTAGTGGTTAAAAAATAAACGATAATGAAAAAAAAATAATTAAAAACTAAAAACAAAACAAAATTCTGTTGGAAGTAGCATATATTTACATGTATAAATTGTCTAGTGCTTTTATTACAGCGGTATACTTGTTTTATACACAGACCATATTCTGATCATATTCTATGCTAAGATATTGACAAGACAGAAGTAAATATGTTAAAAGTCGTTTTAAATCAATTCATTTCACAGCTGAGGCAAATGTTCCTTCCCATTGTTGAATGGAGGTTAAATAAATGTGAACAATAAAAAAGATGTATATTTCTTAGGCATGGAGCTAGGCATTTCTGAAGTATCTTTGATAGCATTTTTTTCCTATCAAAAATGTATGCTGGTATATATGTAACTCTAGGTGTTTACCTAAAATGTTATGTATATGTAAAAGTTTAAGATTTTTTTTTTAATATTTGCCAAAAAATAAAACATTATCCGGAAAACCATATAATGGCGTTTTGTCCTTTAATTCTTTTTTTGTGATTTTCTAACCTACCTTCTAATTGATACGTTAATCCAAACAGTGCAAGTGTGTAATGCAAACATACAAAATTCGGCTTTGGTGTATCATGTTAAAACAATACCCATAAATTATGATAATTTTCAATAATTTTAGATAAGATTATGCAAGGAAATGTGTTATTGTTTTCTATTTATCTAGCAAAATTGTATCTTTTTTTACACAAAGATGTCGATAAATAAAATTTGATACCCTGCATTTTTCATGCATTTCAATAGCATATTGTCAAATTGTTAAAAGATCTCCTCCTTAACAGGGAATCCATTAGTATTGAAAGTCCCTGTCCTAAATTATTGAATTTGTCATTCTGCATTGACAATATTCAATTTATCTTGGTGTAAGTAATACGCGCTCATTCGGGCTAACACCCTTAATGTGTATCTAATACATATTATTTTCTCCCTCGTTTCACCCCTCCGATAATAAAGTTTTTTCTTAACTAGATATCGTAGAAAAACCAAACACAGTATAGGGTTGTGCGTTCGCTACAAGATCGCCTTGAATTTAACATGTTCAACATAAATATATACAATCAGCCATGCAAAAAGGCATAACATTTGTGTCAACTAATTCTGCCTCTTTAAAGGTCAAATGAAAGTTAGTCATTTCACTCTACTATGGAATGAAATGAACGAGAAAACTTTTGACGTGGTATAGTTATAATATAACTGTTCTTTATACTTATGCTTAGTTTGTACTGCAAGCCGAAAAATCCACTTTGCTCTCTGGATGTCTCTTGGTTTTTGTTTTTGTTTTTGGTTTGTTTGCTATATAATTGACGTAAATAAAACCGACAACTCCTTTTATTCAGATACATAATTTGAGTTCTGTAAATTTCTAGACGTACGTAAGAATGAAAGACGAAAATGCAGGTTTCATAAGTGGTCATCAAAGAGCGACACAATTAAAAACAAATAAAAATATAGTTATTACAGCTACAGTCATTTTTTTTTTCTCTATTAAAACATATTTGATACTTTTAGCGCTATTGTCATATATCAAAAAAAATCTAACATTTCCATAAGCTTTCTGTGATTTCCCCGATTCACCATTATGATGTCATGCCACTTGCTATATGGATTCAGAAAACAAATTTACGAAATCTATGACCACACAATTGTAACTGTTCCTATCTTTATTAACAAAATTTAGCGTAAATATTTACAACTATAAAAATTAGTAACAGTGGTGGTCTATTCTGCCCGGAAAACAATGCGGACTAAATCTGTGTACAGTGCACGTGGCAGATCCAGTCTTTTTAAATGGGGGTTCCCAACCAAGGATAAAGGGAGGGGATCCAACCGTATGTCCTTATTAACAAAAGGGGGTCCAAAATCCGCCCCCCGCCCCATCCGCCACTGTGTGTGTACCACTGACATTAAATTTTACAAATATGCAAATCGATACTTGTTCTGTTAGATAGAGGAATTGTCTACCCCCGATCAAGAATCTCATTAAATTGTACAGATGTGCATACGTATTAGTCTAAAATATAATCTTTCATCTTATCAAATTTGAATCTCATGATTTTTGTAAAAAGGCGGAATTACATTTCCAAAGTGATATTCAAACTTATTATTCAAAGACAAACTGACAACGCCATGGCAAAATAAAAAAAAGTCAAAATGACAAACTGTACAGATATGCTAACTTAGAATATATAGAACATACTTTATGACTTCATAACCATAGAAAGACAACGAAAGATCATATCATAAACAAAATTGTATTGAAAGGTCAATGATGAGAAAATTTTAACATTTGTTATACCTAGTACTTCATAATCTTTTTCTGAAAAGTTTTGTCGTCCTGAATATGCATGAAATGTTTGCCACTGGACGTTAAGCAACCAACAATCAATTAATCTTTTGCTCTAAAAAATTAATTAAACAATATAAGCCACAATTGTATCCATCACTTGGTGTCTGTTTAGGAGCCAGCTGAAGCACGCCTCCGGGTGCGGGATTTTCTCGCTGTGTTGAAGACCCATTGGTGGCCTTCGGCTGTTTTCTGCTCTGTGGTCGGGTTGATGTCACTTTGACACATGCATTCCCCATTTCCATTCTCAATTTTGAATAGTATAAAAAGTTGTTTTATTTAAAAGAGACTTTGAATAATAACTTTAAAACACAGTTATGTTATAATTGAACGAGTTCATAAAAACTAGAAATAAAGGACTATATATATATACTGGAGTAAAACCAAAAGTTTGTTCCGACACTAGACTTGTAGGCAACGGCTCAGATATACTTATTTATACTGGATAACCTATATGTGTGGTCATAAAAATTACAGACTAATTTCCTCTATGTAAACACAAGGAGATGTGGTATATTAAGAATTGCTTATGAAACAACTAAGTTCCAGGTTTGTGAGATTTGTTCCTTACCTGGTGAAATAAGTTCCTTGTCTGTGAAATATGTTCCACTGGTTATACAAGTTATCTTTTATACTGAGCATTGTTATCAGTGAGCTTAAAGTTATAATTCAAGTACATTATAAAAACATGTATTATATTGATAATGTAATAAATAAAAGGTGTAAACATCCAATATGGATTCAGTGCAGTATAGCAAAATGTTTAATTACATTATCCATACAAAAATACCCAAATGACAATAATTTAATGAGGCAGATAAGCGAAGAATAAAAAAAATCCTTCAGAAATTTTTTATAGATCAATCATTTATTTATGAATATTGCAATTCAACATATGTTACTTCATATCAGAATTTGTAGATAAACTGTTATCACAGAAATATGTCTCATCCTTTTGTAATTTTGATTATGCAAATGTTGAAATTAAAATAGCAATACTTTAACATGTTTCATAAGTTATGCAAATATTCAAAGTCAATGAACCATGACTGAGGTACATGGCTAAACAATTTCCATGTAAATGAGATGTGCCAAAGCTAATACAACTGCATACCAAATACCATTGAATTATTATAAGTCGTTCCCTTTAAACAAACCTAAACACAAACATTAACTTATAAACTATGTAAAAGTTTCAAAGTCAATAAACCATGAAGAGGGGGTGAGGCTATATAATATCCATGGAAACGATATTTGCAAATGCCAATAAATTTGCATACCAAATATCGTTTACTTAACATTAGCAGTTCATCTTAAACTGATCTAATCACAAACTAATACATGTAAACTAAGCAAAAGTTTCTAAGTCGATAGACAATGACTGAGGGGGCGGGGCCAAATATTCTCCATGGTAATGAGATGTGCTAATGCTTATACAACTGAATACCAATTAACATTTGCCTACCCTAAATGGTTCCCCTTGAACTGACCTAATCACAAACTAATACATGTTAACTTAGCAAAATTCTCAAAGTCAATAGACCATGACTAAGGGAGCCAAATAATCTCCATGGAAATAAGATATGCCAATGCTTATACAACTGCATACCAAATATCATTGACCTACCACTAGTGGTTCCCCATAAGCTGACCTAATCACAAACTAATACATGTAAAATAAGCAAAAGTTTCAAAGTCAATTGACCATGACTGAGGGGGCAGGGCCAAATAATCTCCATGGAAATGAGATGTACCAATGCTAATACAACTGCATACCAAATATGATTGACCTACCACTTGTGGTTCGCCATAAACTAGACCTAATCACAAACTAATACATTGTTGACGACGCCGCCGCCGCCGACGCCGGAAACAGCATACCTATGTCTCGCTTTTTGACTCCGTCAAGGCGAGACAAAAAATGAAATAGTGTGTTTTAAATATTTATCGCAGTTGTTAATCATAGTTGTGCATTTGTTTTTTAATCATATTATCTACGTACAATATATATGCTGACTTAATTTGAATTTCTCAAAGATTTACCTTATTTTGAACGTTGTCGTGTTGTTTAAAGACTTCAAACAAAGTTCAATTTTGGACCCTTTGGACCTCAATGTGGACCAATTTAAAAACGGGGCCTAAAATCCAAAAACTTAATACACGGTTAGATTCAGCATATTAAAGAACCCCAAGAATTCAAGAATAAAACCCCATTGAAATTGGTCAAGAAATAAGCAATTTATACGAAGTATCTTCTTTTGCACAATACTGTGCAATTGAATATTTCTTGCTATTGTGCAATACTGTACAATTGACAATTTCTTGCTATTGCCCAATATTGTGCTATTGGATATTTCTTGCTATTGCGCAATACTGTGCAATTGAAGATTTCTTGCTATTGCGCAATACTGTGCAATGGAAGATTTCTTGCTATTCTGCAATACTGTGCAATTGAAAATTTCTTGCTATTGCACAATACTTATTATATAATAATTTACACATCCTGTTTGGTGTGTATCTCCTACCATATCATTATTATTTGCTTTTAAATATAAATCAGAAATAACCAACTTAAAATGGAAAATTTTAAAAGGAAAAAAAAGGATAAAAGAAAAAAAAGGAAAAAATCCCCCCCCCCCAAATTTTTTGAAACCCCTTATGATACATCACCCCCAAACTCAATCCCAACCTTCCCTTTGTGGTATGGTACCTTGCAGTACAATTTCAGAGAGATCCATACACTTGAACACAAGTAATTGTCCTGAAACTAGAAAAATGCTTGTTTTTTTCCCCTTTTTGGCCCCTAATTCCTAAAATTTTGAGGCAATTACCCCCAAAATCAATCCCAGCATTCCCTTTGTGGTATGGTACATTGCAGTACAATTTCGGAGAGATCCATACACTTGAACACAAGTAATTGTCTGGAAACTAGAAAAATGCTATTTTTGGCCCCTTTTTGGCCCCTTTTTCCTAAACGTTTTGGGCAATTACCCCCAAACTCAATTCCAGCTTTCCCTTTGTGATATGGAAGCTTGTAGTTTAATTTCAGAAAGATCCATACACTTACACACAAGTAATTATCATGAAACTAGAAAAATGCTTGTTTTTTGCCCCTTTTTTGGCCCCTTATTCCTTAAATTTTGAGGCAATTACCCCCAAAATCAATCCCAGCATTCCCTTTGTGATATGGAACCTTGTGGTATAATGTCAGAGAGATCCATACACTAACACACAAGTAATGTCTGGAAGTTACAAAAATGCTTATTTTTGGCCCCTTTTTGGCCCCTAATTCCTTAACTGTTGGTACCATAACCCCCAAAATCAATCCCAACTTTCCTTTTGTGGTATTGAACCTTATGGTAAAATTTCACAGAGTTCCATTCACTTGAACTAAAGTTAGAGTGCGAAAACCAATGTGTCTTCGGACGACGCCGGACGACGACGACGACGTCATACCAATATACGACCAAAAAATTTTTAATTTTTGCGGTCGTATAAAAAAATTAGTTCCGGAACAAATTTTACAGTGCTGGAACATATTTTCTTAAAATATATATTCCGGGTAAAAATTTTCTGTGATATAAATTCCGGTAGAACATATTTCGTATGAAATAAGTTCCAGCGGAACAAATGTCACGCCGGAACATTTTTTTTGTTACAAAAAATAATCTTAATAGCAAAAAATAATTCAGATATTACTTGGAACTATGAGCAGGGTCAGGAACAAACTTCTAATGTTTGTTTTGAGGTTTATTGACTATTTATACTAGACATGCTAAATGAGAGAAAGAGAAATAAAAGAAAATTATAAATTTAAAAGACGAAAATACTGTTGGCACTTTAAAAGATTATTCTTAATTGTATGTTTTCTACAAGAATTGTAAAAACAAGTATAAACATACATATACTATGATCATAAAACAAAAAGACATTTATATGTCAACATACGAACGGTCTCCCACAAAAGATTATGTCAATCCAGTATGTCAAGCTTTTAAGGGTAAGTATGATAAGGGCCTTATTCGTCATCCAACATTAAATGGTATAGTAAATAAATATGAAGATATGTACAAGTAAAGCAATAACAAAAGATACAGTATCAAGCTGTATGCTTGATTAAGTTTTGGTCAAATTTGTTGATTCTCTTATGTTGATGGCCTCATAGTGAACTTAAAGTAGCTTTGCAGAACTTATCACCTTCTTTATAACCAACGACGTCTATTATGATTTGAAAAAAAATGGCGGCGAAACTACTTTGTTTTCAGGCGCTTACAATAGGTCTTATATAACAAATTATCCGTCTCACGACTCTGAGTATTTTTCATCAAAAAATAAAATCAAGAAGTCCAATAAAACCAAATAATCTGAAAAAAAGAAACATTTAATTGTTAAGGATACTCATTATTCAAATATAGAAAAAGAGGCGTGGGGCATTCCACATTGCAGTCCAACTACAATGAATAGACAAAATCTTCATCGACAACAAAAATAACCATACATATATGTGAAGCTTTACATTTTAAGGATCATTTTTGAAAAGATGTGAGATACCGTTGGAAATATATTAATTGTGTTCTTATATGTTTAAATTTACTACGTTTCACATTTACCAGGCATGGGGCGAATTACATTTCAATGTTATGCATTATATCACAATTACTTTGACCAAACCATGCATTATATTACAATTACAATTACATGCATTTATCAAAGTAATGCATTATATTACAATTACTTTTGCAAAGTAATGCCTTGAATTACACATTACATTTGAAAATTTTATTAGTGAATAGAAAAATTAAACATTTTGAAAAACAACTACAAGTCACAAAAGATTCTAGCATATGCAGTAACTGTTCCATGAATTGAATATAAGTATACATGTAAAAAGTCTATTTAATTTGACTTTTACAATTTTTAATTATTTTAACTTAATGTTGACTTTACCTTTATAAATATATTTTTTGTTGTTTTTCTTTAAATTTTAAACGAAATATTTAATTACTGTGAATTACTTCCCTAATTATAAAATAAACATAGACCTTAATTAAAATTAACATATTCTTAATTAATCAAGAAATCTTAAATTTGGTTTAGTTAAAACTCCAACAATATGTTAAAGATGTAGTATGTGAAAAAAGTAATGACATGTAATGCCATGTAATGCATGAAATTACACAACTTTTTGCTAAAGTAATGCATTATATTACAATTACATGTAATGCACAAATTGCTGCATTACACATTACATGCAATTACTTGGAAAAATGTAATGCATTACCATGCATTACAATTACAAATTTGCATTACCCCATGCCTGCTCTCTACACTTTTCGATGCCTATTATGAACGAAAAACTTTCAGGTGGAAGCGGCCATACTTTTCTAACACAAATAAACAAGCAAACAACCAAAGAAAAAGCCAACGAACAACTCCGATATCTGTTTGAAAAAAAATAATCGAGAAAAAGACATTACCCCCAATTTCCAGTTTTAATACTTTCCCCAAAAAAAAATTGGTAAATCTAAAAAAAAGGTATAAGCCTTTTATAATTTTTGTTATCTACTACAATTTACATACAATTTTGAACGAATTGAACTACAAAGAGAAAACATTTTCCACTTTCATCAGCTATGAGACGGCTAGCTTTTTAGAAAAGCATAATTGAAAGGGTTATTTGCATGAGTATAGATCAATTGCTTTTCTTTCACCCAAGCCATGCATATACTCAGAGGACAAAAAGGATAAAAAAACTTGAACACAAGTACAGTATAAGTAAATTTTTTGAAAATAAAATAGTTCCCTACTTTACCATCTTACTATTTTATGACGTATTAGGACCTAAATTAAATAAAATTTTTTGCAAAGTTTTAAAATATCCAGTTACCTTTAAAGAATAATGATAAGATCCGAAATAAGGTAACTTTAAACTGTGAAGGAAAATAATTAAACATGTATATATGATGAATCGTTCTAAACCCCAACCCTTTTACATAAGTCTTATAAAATAACCTTCTCATTATAAATTCTGATGTACGTATAGCACCTTTAACTAACAATTATAAGAAAGTTTAATTTAAGACCACTTAAATTCTAAATTCTTATTTGTAAATATATCCAGTTCTTACTTAACTTATTCTTACACTTCAGCACATTATGAATATTATTTTTAAAATTTTATGATGACAATCCTATGAATTAGTTATAATATTAATTATTTAGTAATCATTATTGCCTAAATTCAGTCATCTGTACATAATTAAATGTTTCCTTATGTTCTAAGGTGTATATAGTTGCTACAATTATACCCTATGGGTAGTGCTCCACAATTAATGGAGGAATATACAAGAAACTGAACTGAACTGATTAATCGTAGAGAGATGTACCTAAATTTATGGTACATAGTTAACAGAAAAAAGTTTCATTCTCAGTCTTATTTCAATTGTATTAATTTTAAAGACATGTCACATCCAAACGAAGTCTACGTATATGTACATGTATTCGTCTTGTCTTGTCTATAGTCGGGAAATTTTCAATTCAATTCATTTCATTTGAAAACGTTAAAAATAATATAGATCTTATTCATTGCAAAACGTGACGTCCTTTTTGGATAAAACCCCTGTTTCATCTACGAGGAAAGTCCTATAATATAAGAATGCATATATAGGTGTGGTTGAACATTTGATAGTAAAAAAAAGGAAAATCTGGCATCAATAGAGCGCATAATAAATTAAAAAATAATTCCCGAAATAAATGTATATAAAATATGTGTGTGACTATTGAAAGTGTATCCACATATTTACAAGACACTGTCGCTTTTTTCACTCGTTCTTGTCCAGTAACACCGTGTTTCATCGGTACAGCGGATATAGGTACTAACCAAGCGGACGTGATCGATTTTTCTTCTGACACGGTAAGAAAGTCTTTGTTGTGTTTACATAATATCAATGTGTACCTCAATCTAAACATTATTGTTGTTTTAAGAAATGATTTGGTCGTAGGTTGATGATTAGAGAAGTCTCATTATTTTCCTAAAACAAGAACACTTACTAAAACATTCGCAAATACTTGTCAAAGAAGTTGGCGCTCGTCTCATCCGATATTATCCTATATTCAATATTGCAACTCTTTTTCTGATAGAAGGCCATGCACTGTGTGTACGTAATAAGTATAGCTGTTTCAATAATTGGCATTGAAATCTTTCATACATATGTTATTTTTCGATATTTTATTCCGAAAAGAAGCGTTGTGTACAGTGTATAGCTGACCACATAAATCCTTCTGTACAGTGCATAGTTAAATGAATGTACGGTATATAGCTTTTCACCCTTCGAAGTACCTATTAAGCTGTATCCGCTGTACCGATGAGTGAGTAATAAATTCCTCAAACGAGTTTGAATAGGGAAATAGAATCTGAAGAAGGAATTTGTCATCAACATTTTAATAAGGCAATATTTGGTTTTGAATGAAGCCCGTTCTTATCTGTATTTGTTGCCGTACTTATCAAAATACGATTTTCAAATAATCAAACTCAAACAGTAAAGTTTTGTTTCTCCTTAAAATCGTTCTTCTCCAGTATTACCATGATTACAAGCCTGAACGAATTTCAATGAGAAAATAAATTCTGAATAATGAATTTGACTCCATTTTTCTGTCAGTTTTCTGTCCCAATCAAGACCGACCCCCCCCTTTCACAAACGGGCTAAAATAATGCGTACATTGAACTCCCGTCATTTATCATATTTGGTTTTTTTTCTTAACATTTTCAGGTAGTAAGATTTGGTTTTAAATCGAGCTCATGAGAAATTATGAACTTTTTGGTCTTACAGAAAACATGTTATTTCATATCAATTTAATATTGTTTTTGCAAGACTCATAATCAAGAACAGCGAGAAAGACTATTTCGCAGACTGTTGAAAGATACTCAGTCCGTTCTTACAACGAATAAGTCCTTATGCACAGATGTTAAATAAAAATAAAACAAAAACTTGCCCATAAGCCAAACCAAAGAAAGAAACCAATAAAAGCACGTACTCTACCAAGATATTAGACTTATCAAAACAAAACAAAAAACACTTTGTATGTTTATATTAAATAAAATATGATATTCGTTTATTTAATTGATGTTGGAAAGGAGAAAAAATTCACGAAGAAAAACAAAAACGAACTGATAATAGACAAACTATAAAACAATATCAATTGTTATTTCTTTTACTTTAGAACTGCAGAACGTATAATAACAAAATTAATTAAGCTGACTCATTACACATAAACTGTATAAAAATACATTAAATGGGACTTTTGAGGTTTTTTTCTCCATTATCGTTAAAGTCAATACACAAAGTATTTAATTACATAAATCAATTTCGAAAAAACTTTAAAATTTCGCATTATTAAATTTTTATAAAAAACACTGTTTCAATAACATAATATTCATAAGATAGATTAATAAAATATTGAATCTGAATATTCATAAGCAATAAGGATAATCCAATCAATTTTGTTGATTGGATTATTCACGGCTGAGTAGTTGTGAATCAGTGACACGTGCCCTCATTATTTTATAAAAATATTGAATATCTATTTAAGTTCGTTTTCAAAATATTCCAAAAGTTTCCACTAAAATAGACAATGTGAAAAGAATGTAAACATTTTTCCTGTGTGCATATACGATGACTTTAAAAGAGTCCTGGGTGCACTTTGTATGTCCTGAGTGCACTCAGGAGGTCCTGGGCAGTGTTTAGACGTACCCGTTGATTTGCAACTGTATTTTTTCTGTTTTGGCACATACTTATATATGAACCTCATTAAATTCGATCTCAAAATAGCGAATATAAAGGAACAGATATTTTAAAGTCTTAATAAATTCCATTGAGCACAAAACTAATCCAAATTCGATTTCAATTATTTCGTGATTCTAAAATACGTTTTTTTTGTGGCAGAAATTGCAATTATGTTTTTTATCTGATATGACTTTGAAACACTGATTTAAGATTTATATTGTCCACAAAATATCATAAAATATAAGGGATAAAAAAGACGCTTTTCTATTATTTTTTTTACAAGGTTGTTAATTGTTTAATTATGTCGTAATTTGCTTGGTCAGTGGCGGATTCAGGAGCCGACATATCGCTTCCCCTTTGATTGGATAATATATCATTTTTAGCATAATTAAAATCATCATTTTTTTTTATCCTGGCTACACGTGGCGTTATTTCTCCGTCTGTATAATACAGCTAGTGAATTAGTCTAAATATCCATCCAATGCATAGTAATATTTCTTTTTCATCACTTTTTTTATTCTTAAATATAAGCGTTGTCTATTTCTATCTGACAAGCACACACATGGACTTTTTCGTTAGTATAGAAAGTCCCTGGCCAACAATAGCAACAACGTCCTTTTGATGATCAATTCATTATAAAAAAAACAACTAAACTCTCTAAACTAAACTATGTGGACAGTGGGTCATCGCACACAGGTTTGTTTAACAAGACAGCTGATTGGATAAATGTGATAGATTGTCACGCCTACATTAAACTGTTGTCCAATCAAATGCCAGCAGAAACCTGTCAATAAAAAGGTTATTGCAAGCGTGGATAAGTTAGAGATTTGATTGTGTATTCGATATTTGAACAAAAAGTTAGATAATCACTATTCGTTTAGAATTAAATTGCGAAGAAAGTGTTCGTGTAACAACCCTCCCCTTTTCCCGTTTTCGCCTTCTTATTTTTACACTTTCTTTTTTAACAGAAAGTATTAAATATGAGCGTACTGCAAGTTTCTGAATTTTACAAGCATTCTATATAGCGACTTGTGATTTCCGGGAACGTCATATTTTCAAGATTTCACAGACCTCTGAAAAAGTTAGAACATACAAGTTTCATCTACCATTTGCAGAAAAAACAATACCAAATTATATTTGTAAATTGGAAGAGATTAAGAATTATAGTTTAATATCCGTACTAAAAATCGTCTGAAATATAACAAAACATATTTCTCTCTGCCTCAATGCAATCGAAAGCAAATTTTCATTTTATTCTTCATCTATTTGCAAAAGACGAAGAATTCTCCTTAAAACTGTAAATTATTAAACAGGCATACTAACTTTAAAGGATAAAATACAAGTTTGTACTACCATCCAAGGAAATAAGTGTTCCATAAAGTAACTAATCCTTAATTCACAACCGTCAAAACTCAGGACTCATTTTTGATATTTACCTGAGAGATCATAAAGGACATACATCTACCAAGAACTTATTATAACCAAAATGGCAAAAATGAAACAATATCTATTTTTTTTTTTGGTAGACGAGTAGCAAATTGAATAAGGAAATGTTATTGAAAGAGAATTAAGATATATGATAATTTTTCCAAGCAAAGTGGCAAAAACATGCATATATAGAGTTATGTAGGTGCAAAACAAAACTATATATTAATAGTCAATTTCGACTATTTAATAAAGGATTATAGGTCGAACACGACACACGATTCTTGATTTCCAATGTACATGATTTAAAACCGTGTTTTTTCTTCTACAGATTGCATTTTGAAGAACACATGCTTGGCCATGATTGTTGAATGTTCAGCGTACAATATTACATAATATTCAGGATGATTTCAACGAAAAGCAAACGAAAAAGATTTATTTTTTTAAATTCGAGCATTCCTTAAATTCAACATTTAAAACCGTTTTGTTTTACGCAAAACATATAAAATTGAGAATGACTGATGTACTTTTTATTCTCTCTAACACTTAGGATTGGTAGTCCCGACAGCTTTCTCTCCATTAGTAAGGGAGGTCCTGGGTAAGGGAGGTCCTATTCTTAACAGTAAGCAAACACTGAAAAGTCACAGGACAAAAAGTCACAGGACAGGAAGTGACAATTGTTTAAGTATGTAAGAGAAATATCTTGAAAATTTACTTTGTATTACATATATTCTTTTTACAGTTTATGAAATTGTTCATTAGCCTTGGTAAATGAAGATTTATTAAATTTTAATCATGCAAATGATATAATATTTCTTAGCACCATGAAGCTGTTTAGGTACCAATCCACTTTGATAGTTTGTTTACTAAACAATTATTTGTTCATTTAATACATTTGTTTACAGAGTTGGTTTATATATACAATAGTTCAAGATACATACAAAATATATTTTTTTAAATAAGTATTTTCTCTTTTTCAAAGAAAATAGTCTCAGAAACTGAATTGTGACCTTTCGTCTGTGACCTTTTGTCCACAAGCACGCATTATTTATGAGTAAAGTTGGAACAAAGGTCAATTTGGCTCTGATTCACAACAATTGTTCTCTTGTAAACATGACCTTTTTTGTCGACACGCGCTCGCCGTATCAGGCTAGAACAAACCAATGCATATCAATGTCACATGTGTCTTTTCCTCGACTGAATGTTATTAGCAATATTAATATTGGATACAATTGTAACGTAATGAATTGCATTTGATCCTAGTCCTAAGTTTAATTTTTGGTTGAATCAGTTGAACATCTAAGTGATCATCGATGTGTAATATTTGACACTGGACATTATTTTAGGAGCGATGCAATACAAATAATGTATTTCTATCAATCATTTACTTCAGTTAAAGACTTTTGAATGTAACAATATGGTACAAATCGATTTGATTTACTGAATTGCATATTTCTTTTTATCGAAATGAAAATATTATAAACTGCTCCTGGTTAATATAAACATAGATGTATGTGTGCCAAATAATCATCTCCATCCAAGTTACAAAGTATAAAACAATTATAGATTAAAAATACGGCCTCAACACGGAGCTTTGTCTCACACCGAACAGCAAGCCATAAGGGTCCCCAAAATGACTAGTGTAAAACAATTCAAAATGGAAAAACAAAGGTATAATCTATAAGTACAGTCATTTCGCTACGTTATTCTATAGCTTTTTGGTCAATTTCGAAAAAGCAAGTAAGCATCTCACTGTTTTTTAAATGAGAAGTAACGCTGGTGTTATAAAAAAAATCTGATACGAAACAGAAATATAAACCGTACACAAGATTTTATCAATCGTTGTTTGATATTTTTCTATAAGATTTATTCTTGTATTAGTTCTTGCTAAAAAAAACTTGATGATAAAAAAAAATCAAGAGAGGTATCGAAATCGGTCTTTATAGGTACCTAATGGTAAATATAAACTGTCAACTAAATTCTTAAAATATTCTTTATTCTTGTTGCATTTTTTTTGAAAAAATAATGTTTTATTTGTCAATGTAATAATTTTACCCGGTAAATCCTTATATAAGATAAAACATGGAACTTTATTCATTTTACGTCCATAGATAAAACATCATAAGCGTTGCATGGGTAATTATTTAGATAGTTTATGACAACCCGTTTCGGTTGACTGCTTAGATAATCCGTTTATTGAAATGTAAATAACTTTCACCAAGCAACTGTCATCTGTATAATATTTAAAAATTTAAAGTAAATTAGATACTTAGAATATATTTTTCTTGACAAATTGTATATGAATCAGAACTATTATTTAACATTAGAAACAAAAAATGTTTAAGAAAATTTCAGAACATCTTTGGGATATATTACTTATCATTATATCTTTACGGGCGGAATGAATAAATACAGGACTACTTTATGTCAGAAAGCACGACTGTAAAGTTTTAATGACAAACACATTTCCCGGTTAAGACAACTAATCTTTTCTTATATAACCAATTAAATGTTAAAAATTCTATCGGGAAAAAATGAATTGTACGTTTGCATACGTTATTTAATGAAATAGATATACAGTATTACATTAAAAGACCACAAAAGAATATCCTCCTAGCTATGCCGATTTTATTCATAAAGGGGAGTAACCCCTGATAAACACAGATAAAGTGTCGCTCGTTTTATTTAAAATATTTAAAATCTTAACACGACTGAACACGATCTTACAGCAACTAAACCGATTTTTTACCTTTGGTCTTATTTTATCTGAACGTGATCTAATCAAGTCTTATTTGAACGCTAGAAGAATCTGTCTTGTTTATCTTGACCCGACTGATATGACTGAACACGATATATCGGAACAGAGTCTGAAAGTCTAAACCGGTCTTAACGTTTTTCCCTAGCAGTAAATCAAGGCGATTAAGACTTGATCAGACCAAAATGACCGTTTCAGACTTAAATCTTGCTACTAGTGTATAATTTTCTATAGGTTTGTTTCAAATTAAACGTCTCTATGAAATGGCTGGCATTGCTGTTGAATGTTGAATACGTATCGTATCATTAGGTAGGTGTATCTTTACAGTACTAGTATTTTATGACAGTTATTGATATCATTACCTGTTTTGTACATGCATTGGTGTAAGATGTGGTAGCTTCGGCATATATAACTTTTTAATTGGCCTAGCATTACTGGCATCTGGATGAGCACTCCATGGTTTGGAATAACAATGATCCATGGATACTGTACTTCCTCTATCTGGTAGGTAAACATCCATTTTAACCAAAATCTATTCCTCTACTGCCAAAAAAATCTGAAACAAAAAGTTTAAGATTGTTCATCATTCTAATTCATTGTAATTAGAGTAGGCAGACAGAATACATATAAAGGTAGGTATGCTGAGGTTATAATTGACTACTTCAATGGCTGAAAATCCCTACAATTAGAGGCCTAGGACCAGTGTCAATAACATGCCTGGTTGCACAGTGTTAATTTCTTCAATTTTATTGTTTACATCTCCCTTAATTTTTTTTTTTTTTTTGTGACAATCTTAAACAATTTTTTCAACTTAAAAAGTTTTTTAAGACATATAAGATAAAACCCAGTTGTAAATTATGCATGTACATGTACAGATGTGGGTATGGGCAAGTATCAAGAACTTCTCTAGTGATTTCTTCCCTAAAACATTCAGTAGATTAAAGGTGCACACATAGGCTTGAGGTTTGTCACATACATATGTACATGTCTTTATTTTATCAACAATATTTGAAAATAAATTAAGTGGTTAAAATTATGTACAGAAGGTTTTATATTCAATTGAAAGTACAGAGAACAGCAAAAATAGGCTGTTCAATAAAGATATCTACTGAGAGAGACTGTTTTATTGAAATGGGTAGTGTGTTCTATTGGGGTATTGTAAACCGAAAAAATGAGTGCTTGTATGTATCTATAGATGTAAGGTGCAGTCCATTGTATCCACACACCTGAGGCTTTTGGCTTTACTTTGGTTAACTCATAAATCCATGAATAATTGGATATATTGAGTGAACAAATTCATGTTATACTTTAATTTCATGAAATCTTCTTAATGTAAGATTTCACCCTTAAGATTTTGTGTAATGTGTGTCCAAAATTAAGGAAACCCCTGTTTTGACAGGTTTTTAAATATCAGGTGACTTTGCGCATGTCTTCTAAAATCAGTAAATTTTGAACAAAGGAAAAATTTTATACTACAAAACACTGTAAACACAGTTCTGTTTGAACAGACTACAGTTCTAAATGACAAAATGAATGAACCAAACAGACTGCCAAGGACGCAGAGCAAATTCTATTTTATTTTAATATAGTTTGCCTTAAAATGAAACCAATATGTTATAAACATTGATAAACTAATGATGTCATAATTTTTATAGAAAATTATTGAATATGTTTAATCATGCGATTGCAATTATCATGATTATAAATTTATGCTTGAAAATATTAATTTTAATCTTTTCTGTCCCTTCATAAGACTAAAACAGTCATGCATGATATCATCAGCACAGAGGATTATAATGTATATATGTGTCTAAAAGCGAGGTGATGAAGATTTCTGATTCTTCAATCTGCAGGTGTAAGAATGGTGTCTGATGGAATTGTGACTAGATGATATAGGAGATCTTGTACAATGAACATCATGAAAAGTCTTGTGCATAGTCTACATGCTGATAATGGTAGCAAATACATGAGATTCCAATTTTGACTTTTTAAATGAACCTCCCTGGTTGACCTGGGATCATTCTGGGTATAATGTCATCATGGTCATGGGCCATTGTGATGTGAAGATATTCGCTTTGTGACATTAAATTCCTAGAAAAAGCACCAGATGGAAGACCACGTATCTAGTGTGTTCAGCCAATTAGATACCTTACTCATATCATCTGATATTAATATCCGACAAACATATCAAGCAGCTCGCCTCTTGCTCATTTCAATATTTGATACTAATTCTGCAGTGTGGGCGTCCCGGACTGAGCAAGAGTACTCTAGTTTAGTGCGGATAAGTGCTAGGTACAAACAAAAGGAAACCTATTACCGAGAACTACACCATACATGGAAAGACATTAGAATTAGTACAGAACGCAAAATACCAAAGCCTTAATATCAGCCACAACTTATCATGGAACTATCACATGGGCACAGTAACGAAGAAAGCAAACAACATCACATCTTTCTTGAGAAGAAGTATCAGCTCCAGTCCAAACAAGATCAAAGTACAATTTTATATCACACTAGTAAGACCATTTATGGAGTATGCTTGTATCATTTAGGATCCAATAACTTAGAGAATTAGAAATGGTGCAGAGAAGAGCAGCACGTTTTGTAACTGGCGACTACAGAACCACCAGTAGTGTAACCTTGATACTAGAAGCCCTGCAATGGGTCGAATTACAAGAACCCAGGAAGAGAGTAAAGACATCATGCTCTCCCGCAGAATACACCATCGTGTTGCAATACCACCAGAACAATACTTAATACTGAGGGGTGTAGCGTAACAACAAGAGGACATGACACCAGATTCCTACTACCCTTCTCGAGAATACAAAACCACCAGCAATCATTTTTTCCTTCTGCAATTCGTCTATGTAATGAACTACCATCTGCTTTTGTCACAGCTTTGAAGCTTCCACATTGGAAGAATTCAAAGACAGCCTCCAGACACTTGCTTCATGTTAGACACTTCAATTTTAAGGTTCATCAAAAGGAATTGAAAAATATCAGATACCTATTGCTTCAGGTAGTGAGTTCCAGTCCGAAATAGTGCGAGGATAAAAAGAAAATTTATAGAAATCTTTATTTGTTGATATTTGCCTAAATTTATGTTTCCCCCTAGTACGTCTATCAGATATTGTTAAATTGTCCTTAGGAACTTCCACTAACCCCCAATTTATTTTATATAGCATAGTTAATCTAGCTTTTTTCCTTCTTATTTCTAAATTTTCCCATTCCAATGATTTAATTAAATTTGAAACTGCTCCAGGTGATCTGTCTTTATAATCATTGAAGACAAACCTGGCTGCCTTACGCTGTACCTGCTCAACCTGAGTGATATGTTGCTTTTTGTACGGATCCCATACAGGGGAAGAGTATTCGACGACTGGACGGACAAGTGATGTGTACGTGTGCAGTTTTTTAAGTTCCTACGAAGAAACGAAGAAAACCTAAGGTTTTATTTGCCTTACAGGTAATATTGTTTATATGTGTTCCCCAATCAAGATCATGGCTTATAGTTACGCCTAAATATTTACTGTCTTTTACTGCTTCTAAAACATGATTGTGCAATATATAATCAAAAGTGGAAGGTTTACTTTTTTAGAAACATGAATAACATAACACTTCTCAGGATTAAAATTCATTTGCCAGTCCTCTTCCCATTGTACTAAACTAGATAAATCTTTTTGAAGTAATTTGGCATCATAACTATTATTAACATTTCTATACAATAAACAGTCATCTGCAAAAAGTCTTGCATTGCAAGTTACATGTTCGGGTAGGTCATTAATAAAGAGTAAAAATAATGTTGGGCCTAACACTGTTCCCTGAGGGACACCAGAATCAACAGCTAATTTTGAAGATTTAACACCATTTAATAGTACCTGCTGTTGCCTGTCAGCTAAAAAGTCATTTATCCAATTTAAATTTTGATTCCTAATACCATAAAAGTTTAATTTCTGGGCTAATCTTTGATGGGGGACTTTATCGAAAGCTTTGGAAAAATCTAAAAGTATAACATCTATTTGGTTACCATATCCCAATGATTTTGCAAGATCTTGTAAACTGATGATAAGTTGGGTCTCACAAGACCTTTTACTTCTAAACCCATGTTGACTATCATTTAATATGTTATTAATTGTAAGATGTTTCCTTATGTTGCTTGTTATAATGTGTTCTAGAATTTTGCAACATATATGTCAAAGCACACTGAACTGTAATTAGGACAGTCACAGATAAGGCAGTCCCAAGCTATTGCACTGTCCTCTACTAAGATGTTGTATGTTCGAGAGCTGACTGACTGACAGGTGGTATGGTACCACTGGTTACAGGTATCACACATACCTTTGTCTTCCCATGTAACAGGTTCGTCACAGGTTCCGCATAGAAATACTGTTGTGTCTTCGCCTGGATTTAGGTTTATGTCGTTTGCTATGGTTATAAGTAGCATGGATAGATATGCAAGATGATATGATTGTTTACCATTTATTCCTTGTGAAAATCCTTTTAAGATTTATATGTAATCTGAAGTTTGCCAGGATAATCTGATGGTCTGATATATTATATCTGTTTATAATGGTAAATTGAGGATATTCATGATGGTCTACAGTATTGGTGATTTTGACATCAGAGACAAGAATATGATGAGGCATAACATGAGCTGTAGCTGTAGAAGAGTGTAATCTTACTTTTTTTTTTTTGGATAAAAACTGCATTATACCTCAATTGGTGTATCCCATTATATGTCAAATGGTGGATTATACCTGAATTGAGGTTTTGAGATAATTTCCCCTGTTTGAAGTTTTGAGATAATTTCGTTTTAGAAAACAGAGTTTCAAATTATCAGAATACAAAATTCGACGGCGACAAAACTGTCGTTTTTCAGATACTTACAAATAATTGGGAATACTGTCTTAAGTAGCATTCATACTTAAATATATCGATAAAATAATTATTTAGCCATTCCACGCCAAATATTGCATATAGGTGAAGGTCAAATTTCTAATTGCGATACGATTGCGGAATGAATATAACTCTTTCCGGAATCCGCAGTATCTTGTAAAAATTCCACTAATTCCAAAATTAGTGAAATAGTTCCCTCTTTTTTAAATATGACTAATGAAGCAAGATTTAAATTTTTGTATACCTGTGGTGAGACTGATATAATTAGAATTATTGTAAAATTCATAAGCACCATGTATAATTCTAGAAATGCTTTATTGAGTTCTTAATAACTTTGTGGTACCACCTCCTCAGCAGAGATTATATACATTCATTTATTATTGTAACAATATTTTCTTTTTATAATGGAGGGGATATACAGTTATATATATATAATGTTTATAAATGTGGTCAGATTTTGTTTGTATGTTTTTGTATTGTCTTGGTAACAATCCTATAGTTTTGGATTTTGAACCAATAAAATTATCTTATCTTATCTTATCTTATCTTATCTGTAAAAAATATTTTGAGACCAGCAGCCGGTTTTACGAACGTGGCATTAGCCTAATGGGTCATTAAGTCTTCATTAAGCCTTTATGATGCATTAGACTAATGAAGACTTAATGACTCATTAGACTTATGACACGTTCGTACAACCGGCTGCAGGGCCGTAACTACAAAGCCATTGAGGCAAATGAGGCAAATGCCTCATGTTGAAATTTTCGAGAAAAAAATTATAAGTTGAAACAAAAGCTTGTCTTCATATCAAATTGTTTTCAAGGCGAGTGTCTTGCAAGAAGCAAGTTCTGTTCACCCTCTGACGTCGTCCCCTGTTTTTCGGGATCCATGTTCCTGATTTATTTTTAGTTTTCAGTGTTGATGGTCTATCTGTTACCGGGTTTGTCTTTTGTTCGTTTATTGCCCTTCTTTATGACTATTGTCTTAGTGTTGAATTTCATTTGTAAAGACATTTTGTCTAATTTTAAAGCCTACTTTAACTTGTAAAAATATTTGAAATTAGCTCTCGCTTTTTTGTTCTGAGGCGGCGTTAAGCGAACACCAATTAATCTATCAATCAATCAATCAGTCTTTATGACTAACGCTTCAGTTGTCCAATATTAAGCAGTTGTTGATTCTTCTCGTAACATATGTATGTTGTAAACGTTCATTCTCTGCTTTGAGTAGACTTAAGACTTGGGAAAGATCAACGATGACGGGTAAAAGGTTGTGTGGTTTGGCAATGTTGCATGTCCACCGATGTCGAAAAAAATGGTTTGAGAAGATTCGATGCTACCGGACAAGGAAAAATTGGTCGTTGTTTTCATGGAAAATTAAACTTTATATTAAAGAATACAAGACTGGCTCTCTTTTCTGTAAATAAAACTTAAAAGCTGACATGGGTTAAATTAAAGTGAGACAACCAATCTCCCGGAATCAAATCATTTAAAAAGAAAAATCACGTATTGCCATACGACCTTTTACATTGAAGGGCTAAACTTGCATTAAGCCGTGTTCAGGCCCTTAAATAGAAAATAAAGGGATATGGAGTAAATGTGCAATGGACAAAATCGCACACACTACATAGAAAAAGTACAAATTATCAATGAACAGGGTTTTTATTCCTGTTCTTCATCTTGACAGTCGCTTGAGGTTCTTCAACAATGAAAGAATCATTCATACCCTACAACAAGGTCAAGACGGCCCCTATCGTCGACTTGAGCGGTACTTAAAGTATTGTACTGTGAATAAATTTCAAAGTCACACAAAAATACACCGAAGTCTAAACACAATACAAGACCAGAACAGAACAGAACAGACAGATCCGACATTAATCAGCCGGTATAAAATGTAGCAATGAGGTCTAAGAACAGTTTTCCTGAGTCTAACTTGAGTGTACCCTTTTATCTCAGTTAGGAACTACATCAAGTATTTATGGAAATGCGTTATAAAATCTTAATTCACATATTTAAATAAATGATAATCAGCCCCTCTTAACTTGATTTGAAAAAGAAATAATTGACAGGTACAATACGTTTTCTGCAAGCCGAAACTCAATTAAAAAAAAAAAAAAAAAAAAAAACAGCAGCCACACACTTTAATTATGTGACATACGATTTTTGCTTTATCCTGTTTATCGGTCTTTTGATGTTGTCCCTAAAAGCTAAGAGTATTACAATGAATCTATATATTTTGCTTTGAGACCAGAATATTGTCGAAAACATAATTAAAACAAAACTTGCGTTTCTGATTAAGAACGGGTCCGAGAAACGCTCAGAATGCACAATTTTGCGTCATTTTTTCCAGAGCTTCTGGGGCCTTGAGCGGCGAATATATTTTGCCTCACTTTTAAAAGAGGCTAGTTACGGCCCTGGAGACCTTTTTATAAAATCCCCTACTTAGTTTGGTATTCTACCTACTACCCACATAATAAAGACAAACCTTACAGAAATAATTTATTTCTAAATCACTAAAATTAGTTTTCTTTTAAAAAAACATAGCCAGACAGACACTTGGTAAATTTTTTGGGGTTGCCCCGTAATTCCGACACCCCACTAGTCCGACGCCCCATTGGTCCGACATCCCATTAGTCCGACACCCCAATAATCCGACAAAGGAAGATACATTACTGCCGTAATAGAAAATTTATTCACTGAATCATAGAATTGTTGGCGCCCGGCGTGGTTTTTTAACTACTCTTTCTTATAAGTATGTTAAAGAAACAGATAATACCATATACCACCCATCTGGTATTTAAGAAATACTATGAACATATGCATATAAAGCAATCGAGAACCTTACAAGTTTTGGTTAACTCATACACGGTGTGTTCTATGGGAAACTTCACTCCACTAAAAAGAAAATGTAAAGAACAGTCCTCGGTAGTGTGCATCATAGTCTCTCATCGTTCACTGTCATTACCGAAAAAGTATCATTTTGCCATCCGAGCGGAATATCTTTTTTTCAATCCTGACGATTTCTGTTCATCTACACTGTTCACGAACGGCTTATAGATCGAAAACTTTCAAAACTGAAAGTTGTCGAGTTGCTAATTGATAATGTAGTCGAAAATTAGTGAGTTTAAAAGTTTGATCGAAATATGCATTCATTCATTCATTTCTTTATTTCCTCAATCAAGAGATTCAATGAACAACTATATGTTAACAGATTAGATTACAAAAGTTTACAAAACAGATAACACAATACAATATTACAATATGTACAATAACTATAGTTATGTAAATATATATTACCAAAAAATCGTTTTAAATCACTTCAAATTATATCCTTGATATTGCCCTATATATATGTTTTAAAACAGTCCTGTTTTTTGTTTTTTTCATTTTTCTTTTTCCAAAAATGTCTATTAAACAGTCATTATCCATATTATCGTTTAGCTGATATAAGTGTTTTTTCCGAATTTGAAACTGACTTAATTTTCAATATATATGTTCCTGCACTGAGGAAGGCTATTTGTTAAGCCGAAATATTTGTCAACACGATTTACTCCGAAAAGTTTGATCGAAATATGCATTCATTCATTCATTTTTTTATTTCCTCAATCAAGAGATTAAATGAACAACAGTTACTGTTTTCCAATGCTCACGAATGACATCAAAGCTGTTTTTGAGGGATGGGTGGTAAGTGAGAACACATGGAGTCCTTTTATTTTTCTTTTTATCTTTGTATTCTAAAAGTTTACTCCTAGGAATTGATTCAGCTTTCTGAAAACTTTTTTTGATATTTCTGTGTTTGTATCCCCTTCTCTTCAAGCGGGTTTCAAGTTGACGTAGTTGTTATTTGGTTGTTTCTGTCACTTGGAACATATTCGCTTGAGGTATAATACCATCTTATATTAGTATCGTTGTGCAAATTTTTAGACTTATATATATATATATAATTTAATTTTGGATGTAACGCGTCTTCTGATTGGCTGACATTGTATTGTTTAGCTCATAGACATAATTTTGTCATGTGACCGTGACGTCATCAACGTTTTTTCATGGTTTACTCCGGTTTAAAATGGAATTTAGAATTAAATTATAAGAAATGACTGTAATATTTTTTTCTGTCTATTCGAAATAACATAAAAAATGTGGTGCACACTTTAAAATAACCCGCTACGCGGGTTATTCAGTGTGCACCACATTTTTGATGTTATTTCTTCATAGACAGAAAATATATTACAGTCATTCCTTAAATATATATATATATATATTTATTAAGAAACTACCCATTTACAACGAGGGTACTTGCAGGCAGGGTACATATATATATATATATACAACTGCGTCTAAGAGCATATACAATGAATAATGTAAAACAAAATAAAAGACACATAAGACTATATCATAGTTAAAAATTGATACCCTTTAAAACAAGTCACCTTTTATGAAAGACATAACAGCATTATAAGATAAAATCTCAACATTTAAAGATTACATCAATTTAATTGCACACGCAAATCACAGTCAGCTTAATTTTCTTAAACCGAAGACCTGTAAGTGTACATTTCACTCAACATCTTTTTACTAAAAGTGTTCACATGTTTACAAACATTTGGATCAACATGATAAAAAAATTCACCTAGCAGTATGTTTATTTGTTCGTAGGACGGTAACTCTGTGAAGCAAAAGTCGGGGAAGTTAGTACTTAGGTACTAATTTATATCGGCAAAATACTATTTTCGTATAGGGGTATATTCAGAACATTCGAGTACGAAGTGTTCCACGGACTCCTCAGATTTACATGAACACATTTGACAAATGGGAGTCTCGCTCATATTCATTCTATACAAAACTTGATTCATGTGTAAACAGTTTGTTCGTGCTAACAATTTTAAACATGTAGATTTAAAATCGAGCGACAAATAAGGCTGTCTACTAGGCGCAGGGTTAAATTTTGGAGAACGCATTTAAACTGCTTTTATTTCTTATAACATGAAATTCTCTTTTACAAACAAACTTTCCAAAAAACTATTTGAAAATTATTCAGGTTAACATTTGAATTGTAAAAATGATCAAGACCAACCGTAGTGAACAAATTTTCCATATACTGGGGATATCCCCATCCTCGATGTAGCGTTAAGCCCTTTAGCTCGTCAAATATAATTCGACATAATCTATTCTTATCTAGGTCATGAATTCTATCAAAATAAGACACCCTTTGTCTATCAAGGAAATAATTTATTGATTCCCAACCTAAATATACGAAAAAAGCCGATTTAGGGATATTAATATTAGTACTGAAAATAAATTTCGCCGATTTATATTGCAAAGTTTCAAGAATTTGTTTGCTTGAAGCTGACGACGGCAGCCATACAGCACAACCGTGTGCGATAGATGGCCGTATTACCGAGTTCCAGAGGGCATCTCCAAAGGATATACGATTGAAAGATCCGTGCTCATTTAGCACTTTAGTCATATAATTGAGCTTGCGCTCGAAGTTATCTTTTAAGTAACAATTTATATGGTAGGCAAAAGTCAATGAACGGGTAAAATAAACTCAGAGATATTTGTATTCATTGGTTTCATCAAGGAGCAGATTACCTAATTGCCATTTCTTATCTTTATCCAAACTTTTTTTTTCTAGATGCCCCTGAACCTCGCATAAAATATTATTATTTATTAAGTAGGCCATTTCAGATTCCTCCAAAATTTTCGAATATACCTTGTACACATTAGACGTTAAAGTTATTCCCCCATAGTTATCAATATCAAAGACAGATCCAGCTTTGAGTATGGGTTTGATGATGCCATTTTGACAATCATCAGGTACAGCTTCGAGGTCAGTAATAATAGTGAAGAGATCAAACAAGTGAATCCGCAAGAGCATCGCCACCAAACTTTAAAAATTCATTGGGAATCTCAACGATATCACTAGCTTTACACGACAGAAGGTTTTTTTATAATTTTATCTATCTGCTCTCTGTCAATTTTTACTGAGATGTGCAAGTCAGGAAAAACGTCATTTTTTTCTATACTCGAAAGAAATTCCTTAACCTCATTTTGCATATTACGTTTTAAGAATCTCTACCGAAAGAGTTAAAATGGTTACTCAAAACAGCATTTATGTCTTTTTCGTCCGTACGAAGTTCGGACTTATTCTTTGGGTTCATAATTTGTTTGGGGACAGTACTCTTATTTTTGCTTTTTAAAAGGTCCCAGAAGCCTATTACTTTATTGGAGGAATTAACTCATTTGTCATGAAATTGTTTCAATTTCAGAGCGTTTTCCTTCTTTTTAATAGCTTCTTGGACTTTAACTTTCCTGCGCTTATAAGTATTAGTCAAAAGTTTGCCCGTCTCGCTATTACAGTCACGGGTTTTGTCGTGAATTCTTTTTAGACGGTTACTTCCTTTTCTGCTTTTCGTTAAAAAGTCAAGCTCTTTGTCCCAGAACCTAGGATAGTGCTTAGATTTGCTTGCTTTTCCGATAGAAAAATAAGCTGCATCATGAACAGACTTTTACCATTGACCCCAAATAGTATTGATATCAAATGATATTTTCATAATAGGCACTGACGCGTTGAATTTTTGTTTTAGGGTTGACCGAAAAGTGTGCCAATCAGTATTATCGTTAATTTTCCAAATGAAAGCAGGTTTTTGGGGTTTATTCTTTATACTACACATATTTACGTTCATTTCAGTCCGTATTATTACATGGTCACTATGTAGATCGAAAATACTTTCCTATACATCTATAATTACACATGTAACGTTGCGACTAAGGGCTTCTGAAAGAAGAACATGGTCAATCGCGGACCTCTGGTTGTTAAGAATAAGCGTATAAAATCCTTGGCAAACCGCGAGGCAATTTACAGCATATAGCTCACTTACTTCTATAAACTGATGTGAAGCCTTTTTCCATTATAAATGCCATTCACACAATATTAAAATTAGTAATTTGACACTTCTCGATACATTTTCCGTTAAAGTCACCTATCAGTAAACTTTCATAACTAGAGATTGCTAGCTTTGAACAGTTTTCAAGTAATTCATACATGAGTATATCGGTTGTTTCCCGATCAATACCATCATTCGGAAAATATGCAATTCCTATAGCAGTTTTGGTATTGCCTATTCTAGACAGAACTCACAAACGCTCATGTTTATAGTCTTTACTACAAGTATTCAGAACATTATCATCTAGAACTGGAAGGTCTGATTTTAAGCAGATACCTATTCCCCCTTTATCTTTACCTGAGTTCCTGAATTTTCCGATCCATGTATACGTATCATCAAATTTGCAGGTCTATCATTAGTTTTAAGAAAGTTTCAACCATGCCAAATATACTTACATTATCCTAAGTAAGATGATTTTTTAGTACATGTATTTTTCTACAGACACCTCGAATGTTTAAAAAGTCTATTTTAGAAACTGGCTTAGCTTTGAACTTACCATTACGATCACGTTTATGCGTACGGATTTATTCTTACCGACCTTTGCTTCACATGAAATATCGCCAGTTACGGCACTCACTTCTTGGCCAATGCCCTAATGCATCTGACAAGCTTTAGCTTTGTGGCCTTCACCATTACACCTGTGACAAATGACAGGAGCTCCATGACGACACACATATGAAGGTGTGATTTTGCTCACCACAATACCAACATATATAATTTAACATTGTTTGACACATTTGAGTGGTTGCTATACCTTTGAGATCTTGATGGTTTGCTGTACCCGAGATGGGGATGCACAAATACGTCTCTACCAAAATACCTTGATTACTTGGATCAGTCGATGGACAAGGCGTTCGGTTGTAGATACATATGGCACGCCTGAACCACTTTTATAGATAATCCTAGATTATCTCAGATAAACTAGGATTATCTCACTATTTTACATTAAGCTCAGATAAACCGGGATTATCTCGATTTTTTTCAGATAATCCCGGTTTATCTTAGAATTTAAAGATAAACCGGGATTTTCTCAGCTTAATGCATATTTGAGATAATTCATTATATTCCTCACAAAATTAGATAAATAATTAACTGGAGAAAATCTGGGATTATCTGAAAATTCTGAGATAATCCAGGATTATCTGAGAATTTTGAAAAAATCAATTAACTGAATAAAAGGAGCCAATAGAAAGCCACGACACATAGGAGGAAAATTTCATGGTCATAAGGGATAAGATATAGATACAATGATGCATCTATACAGATAGAGAAGAATGAAAGATTACGCTCTTACGGGAAACGTTTTAGAAGTTTTAAATTTCCAAATTTGATATAAATAACAATTGATTTATTCAGGATGTAGATGTATGACAAGTGTATCGATAATAATGAAGATCAGAGGGATCTAGAATTTAGAAGATTGTCTTGAGAGTTTTTTTTAAGAGAATTTGAATGTTATATCCGTATTTGTCTTTATGAAGATATTGAAATATGTTATATAAATCTGGCATCCGCACAATTAACTAGGACAAATAACTAAAATGTTGAAATAAGTTTAGCAAAGTTGAAATACACCATTTCGAAGTTCTAAAGAGTTTCCTTTTAGGAAGTTATAATCTTTTTAAAAAAAATATCACGCGCCGTTTTTCTTTCATTAATTTTCTCTATTAAAAGAGTGAAATATGGTGCAGGAATTTGTCATCCATTTTATTGTTAAGTGTGACATTTAAGTATTTACTTGGTAAGTTGAATTAGAAAGTGTTTTTGTCAAATAGATAATCTAATCATGATTATAACAAATGCCCAATACCTGAAATATCTATTACCTTACAACTCTATTACATTGTTAATCAGTTTGGTTTTTTTAACGACACGTGGCCAATGCATAATTAACCTTTAAACAAACGCTTTTAAAACGGGGTTTTGATCCCTGAAGGACGCCACACTTTGCAATGAATTAGATCTATATTTGTTAACGTTTTCGAATTAAATAAACTGAATGGATTTCTTAAATTTCTCAAATGGCTTTAATATTATTACAAACAAAACAAAACATTTATTTAACATTTTTTGCAACTTTTATCTTTATTTTTGTTCTAAGAAAACCTTTCTTGTTTGGTTAACTAGTATGTGTTGATTACCTTCACTAATTACTAAAGATCAGAAGACCTAATTAAGGATTTGTATAGACCTTATCAACATGATAATTGGTATTGAATATGATCATCGGTCATGCATGACATATTCCAAATAACGGTGCGTGTTAATAAACACTTCAATAACTTCTGAAATATTCAATTAATTTTATTCAAACAAAAATATTAAGATAAAAAATAAATAATTTAACGCCCACTAAAATATCAATTACATGTCCTGAGTGCACTCAGGAGGCCTTGAGCGGTTTTAAAACGTACCGCAAAATTATTACTTAAAATAATTTTTGTTGACTGTTCAATGAAATACATTTCAATTCATGGATTGTTAGTGAGTTATAATATAATTTACAAATGAGGGCCCCACTTTGGTAGTCCAACTTGAAACACATTGGGCGATCGTATATATGCAATCAGGAACAGATGTATCCACGAAATTATAATAACATTTTATGAACTTGCCTGCTTTAATAAATCATGTTTTAGTTATAACATACACTTTTAATGTAATATTATTTATAAATCAATGTTTAAAATTCACATATATGTGCTAAGATTAAAACTTCATGTAATATTTTAATACTTTATTCTTGTAAAATTTTTCATTAATAAATACTGTTTAAACTAAGATTAAAATTTCATGTGTCATACGCTCATTCCAAGTGTCATTCGGTCATTCGTGTTATGTATCTCCAGTACTTCTCTATGGATAAGAGCTAAAACTACCAAAAGAAAGTTCACCAGAATTAATCAAAAACTTCCAGAAAAAGCTTATACTCTCATTACCAACTTATGTAGCAGATGTTACTATCAACATCCTAAAAGGAATACTACCAATAGAAGCCCAACTACATATTCGAGTACTTGGACTATTGAACAACATCTGTAATCAGCCCGAAAAAAGCATAGATAAATTGCTAGCTGACGACAACTTAAACTGAAAAATAGCCAAAGTTCTAGTTGCTTGTCGCTATAAAACATATGCCCAAGAAGTACGATCTATAAAATAGTACATGGACAACACCGTCAAAAAAATCTTATGGACCTCCAACATCAAGAAAACAGTACAGAGCTACTAGTCTAAGAGTAACTTCAGTAAATAGCAACACTGTATTCTAGCTTCGAAGGCCGTACGGTGACCTATAGTTGTTAGTTTAAACATATTTTATTGTTCCAAAATGACAAATGGATTAGACACAAGTTTTTCAACTTAGTAACATCTTCTATTGTTGTCAATTTCTGTGTCATTTGGTCTCTTGTGGAGAGTTGTCTCATTGGCAATCATACCACATCTTCTTTTTTAATTTCCAAAACGACGAGTGTAAAAAAAAGCAAATTTGCAAACATACAGCCTGATTTATATTTACAACAAAAACAAAATGAAATACAGGAACAAAGACTCAATTACACAATATGCCATGACGGGGGAATGCACATGCATTTTTGGAAGGGGCTAAAAAAAGGTCTAGTGCCAAACCATACCTTAAACTGAGACTGTACACATGGGATAAGACCGAAGTCAGAACTTAAAAGTAAAAATTTGTTGAAAAAGGTTCAGATCAACACAATACAGATAAAAAAAAATATACCAATAAATAGGACACAAAAGAACGATCTGATAGTACTAGCAGTTTAAAACCTAGTTCAACATGTTCAAAGTCAGTAAACTTGACAGATAGATAGATATACAGAGTGGTGATAGATATGCAGAGTGGTGATAGATATACAGAATGGTGATATATAAACGAAGTGGTGATAGATATACAGAATGGTGATAGATATACAGAGTGGTAGTAGATATACAGATTGTTGATGGATATACAGAGTGGTGGTAGATATACAGAGTGGTGATAGATAAACAAAGTGGGGATAGATATACAGAGTGGAGATAGATATGCAGAGTGGTGGTAGATATACAGAGTGGTGATAGATATACAGAGTGGTGATAGATATACAAGGTGGTGATATATATACAGAGTGTTAATAGATATACAGAGTGGTGATAGATATAAAGAGTAATGATCAATATACAAAGTGGTGATAGACAATAAAGTTGTAATAGATATGCAGAGTGGTGGTAGATATACAGAGTGGTGATAGATGTACAAAGTGGAGATAGATATGCAGAGTGGTGGTAGATATAGAGTAGTGAAAGATATACCATTGGTGATATAAATATAAAGTGGTGATAGATATGCAGAGCGGTGGTAGATATACAAAGTGGTGATAGGTATACAGAGTGGAGATAGATATGCAGAGTGATGGTAGATATACAGAGTGGTGATAGATATACAGAGTGGTGATAGATTTACAAAGTGGTGATATATACATATAAAATGGTGATAGATATGAAGAGTGGTGGTAGATATACAGAGTGGTGGTAGATATACAGAGGGGTGATAGATATACAAAGTGGTTATAGATATACAGAGTGGTGATAGATATACAGAGTGGTGATAGATATACAAAATGGTGATAGATATATAAAGAGGTGATAGAGTTTGATATGCAGAGTGGTGGTAGATATACAGAGTGGTGGTAGATATACAGAGGGGTGATAGATAAACAGAGTGGTGATATATATATACAGAGTGGTGATAGATATGCAGAGTGGTGGTAGATATAATGAGTGGTGCTAGATATACAAAGTGGTGATAGATATACACAGTGATGATAGATATACAGAGTGGTGGTAGACATACAGAGTGTTGATAGATATACAGAGTGGTGGTAGATATACAGAGTGGTTATAGGTATACAAAGTGGTGATTGATATACAGAGTGGAGATAGATATGCAGAGTGGTGATAGATATACAGAGTGGTGATATATATACAGGGTGGTGGTAAATATACAGGATGGGGATAGATATACAGAGTGGTGATATATATACACAGTGGTGATAGAGATACAGAGTGGTGATAAGTATACAGAGTGGAGATAGATATATAGAGTGGTGATAGATATACAGAGTGGTGATGGATATACAGATTGGGGTAGAAATACAGAGTGGTGGTAGATATACAGAGTGGTGATAGATATACAAAGTGGTGATAGATATATAAATTGGTGATAGATATGCAGAGTGGTGGCATATGTACAGATTGGTGGTAGATATACAGAGTAGTGATAGATATACAGAGTTGTGATAGATATACAGGGTGGTGATAGATATACAGAGTAGTGATAGATATACAGAGTAGTGGTAGATATACAGAGTGGTGATAGATATACAGAGTAGTGATAGATTTACAGAGTGGTGATAGATATACAGAGTGGTGATATATATACAGAGTAGTGATAGATATACAGAGTGGTGATAGATATACAGAGTAGTGGTAGATATACAGAATGGTGATAGATATACAGAGTGGTGATAGATATACAGAGTAGAGATGGATATACAGAGTAGTGATAGATATGCAGAGTTGTGGTAGATTACAGAATGTTGATAGATATACAGAGTGGTGATAGATATACAGAGTAGTGATAGATATACAGAGTGGTGATAGATATACAGAGTGGTGATAGTTATAGTAGGAACTTGTTGAATGTCTTATATTTGAGCTTGAACGATAACCAACATTTTGTGCAACAATACTTTCTTAAGTTATATGTATCTTTGTATACAACGTAGCAGATGTGGATTGATTTCCAATGAGATAACTATATATTACAGACTAAAGAATACCAGAGCGCAAATGCTGAAATGTCTCGTCTGCTTTACTAATGATAGTATATTTGTTGAACTTCTGTAATATAAAGGGTTTTACTAGAAGTATCACATACGCTTATAATTGTCCATAATTCATAAAAAAGGGTCAAGGTCAGATGCACCATGCCATACAGATCTCTACAAAAATCCCGTACACCAAATATAGGTGTTCCGATGCTTACAGTACCTTAGAAACTGACAAATGTAAAAGTTATGTTTGGCCAATTAATTCGGAACATGAGGTCGAAAGTATATGAACCCTGACCGACAGTCAGACACAGACATCTTACTATCATTCAATATATCAAATACAATTGACGTCATATATGAAACATGCAGACAGACATGTACACCATACACCAAATACTGTGGCCCTATAGCATACAGGTATGTGAGCTTTATAAATATAATGGGCATAAAAATGAAAATTCAAAGTTATAAATACAAAATAAAACATCTTAATGTATAAAAAAACAATACTTATGAAGGATGGACAAATGGACTGGTATTGATACAATTTACCAAGTCTGTGTGGTATTATAAGATATTAGATCCAATGGCATTGCACGATTATAGCCCTATTCACCAACAAAAGAGACCCGGGTCAGTCATGCCAATCTAGTTTTTTTTTAATACCAATAACAAATATTAATTATCATATAATTGTAGAATAATTTGAACGTCTTCGTAGCATCAGATCTTTCACGATCTTCAAAAACCGGTACGTGATCTTTGACGATCCGAAATATCAATTTTGTGTAAATATTTCTTTTTTTACCAAGTTTCAGATTATGTTTATACAAAATAACTATGAGAACCATTTGATGCATTCAAATGGAATCCCCTTTTTCGAAGAAAAATTGTTTATTTTATTCGAATTTGTGAAAAAATCATGTTTGTTTACATTTTTGATGTCACTGAAATATCGAGGAGCAATATGCCTTTTGTTATTTTGTAAAAACTATGTACTTTTAGAACTGGATTTTCTCACATACTGACCATAATGTTGAACCATTTTGACAGACAGTTTTATTTTGTTGTAAATTTGTCCGTTTAATTAATTAAATTAGATTATTTACTGACTTTTCATATGTCTTCTCGATTAAATTTCTTTCACGATCCAGTACCAGAGCTTTCACGATCGTCTCGCAATACTTGACCTCCGTTAAATATTCTTTCACGATCATTTCTCTCGATAAATCGAATGACACCCGTGTTAGCGAGTACACACACATTTTGTATTTCAGACAATGCACATTTATTGTTTATATCCTACAATTAATAACTGGCGCTTTAAGGTTCGTGGCATATAAACTATTATGTATTTAATTATTTTGAAAACAAAATGAAAATTATGTCTTATGAATAACCATGATGAAATAATTGTTTTTTCCATAATTGAATCGTGCATTATTTGTGTATTGGATTACTTAGTTGCCTTCTTTCTAGTGTTATCTATTTTGTTTACTGACAAATGACGAAATAATGCAATAGTTAAAATTAAATATTTTACAAAACTTTGTCACGATTAAAAAATTAAAACCGACTGAATGAATTAAAATATGAGAATTCAATGATTATCGATGTCGAAATTAGCCGTCGGTAGTAAACAGTCCGTTTGTGTAAAAGAAATAGCTACCAAATTTGTTTATTATGTATGTACAAAGTATATGTATATTGTATATAATCAGCCCTTCTGTATATTACTTGTTTTTATACGGCCGCAAAAAAAATTTGCGGTCGTATATTGGTATGACGTTGGCGTCGTCGTCGTCGTCGTCGTCGTCGTCCGAAGACACATTGGTTTTCGCACTATAACTTTATTTTAAGTAAATGGATCTCTATGAAATTTTACCTTAAGGTTAAATACCACAAAAGGAAGGTTGGGATTGATTTTGGGGGTTATGGTACCAATAGTTAAGGAATTAGGGGCCAAAAGGGGCCAAAAATAAACATTTTCTAGTTTCAAGACTGTCACAATAACTTGTGGAACGGTGTATGGATCTCTCTGAAATTATACCACAAGTGTCCATACCACAAAGGGATGGTTAGGATTTGCTTTGGGGATTTATGGCTCAAACCGTTTAGGAATTAGGGGCAAAAAAGGGGGAAAACAAGGTTGTCCTGGTTAATGGACAAATACTTTAGTACAAAACATAATTTTAAGCAGTGTAAGGGAGATAAATCAATTACATCATTTGAAGTACCTCCCTTACACTGCTTTAAAATTATGTATAAAGTAATGGTTAATGAACAATTAAGAAAATTTAAAGCAGTGTAAGGGAGGTAAATTATGTTTAAAGAAATGCATATTTATAAAGGAAGACCAGTAAAAATATCTGCAAATGTTGCATCTTTTTTTTTTACAAAAAAAATCCACATGAAAGATTTGACACCATATTTTAAATTCTATTATAAAATATTATAAAATAGATTAAGTTAGCACTATGGGAAATTTGAATTGAGATTATGACCATATCTTGAGGGAAAGAATTTTTGGGGGGAAATAGGGGGTGGGGGGTAAAAAGAAATTGGTCAATTTTTTCTCATTTCAGATTTCAGAAATTAAAAAGAATTATTCTTCAAATATTATTTTTTTTTCAAATTTCAAATATTGAAAAATTTCAAGAAGTAATCTTTAATTGCACAGTATGGCGCATTAGATTTGTAAAATCTTTGACCACATTTATTTATTTGATATGCCGAATCTGAGACTACTATAACTAGTCTCAGGCCGAATCTAACCGTGTATTTAGATTTTTAATATTGGGTCCAGTTTTCAAATTGGTCTACATTAAGGTCCAAAGGGTCCAAAATTAAACTTAGTTTGATTTTAACAAAAATTGAATATATGGGGTTCTTTGATATGCTGAATTTAAACATGTATTTAGATTTTTGATTTTGGGCCCAGTTTTCAAGTTGGTCTAAATTGGGGTCCAAAATTAAACTTTGTTTGATTTCAACAAAAATTAAATATATGGGGTTCTTTGATATGCTGAATCTAGCCATGTATTTAGATTTTTTATTTGTGGGCCCTGCTATTAAATTGGTTCATATTGAGATCAAAAGGGTCCAAAATTAAACTTTGTTTGATTTCATCAAAAATTGAATTATTGGGGTTCTTTGATATGCCAAATCTAACCGTGTATTTAGATTTTAATTTTGGGTCCAGTTTTCAAATTGGTCTACATTAAGGTCCAAAGGGTCCAAAATTAAACTTAGTTTGATTTTAACAAAAATTGAATATATGGGGTTTTTTGATATGCTGAATCTAAACATGTATTTAGATTTTTGATTTTGGGCCCAGTTTTCAAGTTGGTACAAGTTGGGGTCCAAAATTAAACTTTGTTTGATTTCAACAAAAATTGAATATATGGGGTTCTTTGATATGCTGAATCTAACCATGTATTTTGATTTTTGGCCCCGTTATCAAATTGGTCCACATTGAGGTCAAAAGGGTCCAAAATCAAACTTTGTTTGATTTCATCAAAAATTGAATTCTTTGGATTCTTTGATATGCTGAATCTAACCATGTATTAAGATTTTGGATAGTGGACCATAATAGGTAAATTAATAATTTTTAAGTTCTTAGACCACATTCATTCTGTGTCAGAAACCTATTCTGTGTCAAATATTTAATCACAATCCAAATTCAGAGCTGTATCAAGCTTGAATGTTGTGTCCATACTTGCCCCAACTGTTCAGGGTTCGACCTCTGCGGTCGTATCAAGCTGCGCCCAGCGGAGCATTTTATTATAATTGATTCAACAAATTTCGCTTGTCCAGGTGTCAATAACGGTGATGTTCACACCACGAGTAGTGATAAATGACACAATAACACAGCGATCGATCAATAATATAAGTAAAAATTGCGTGCCGTATGCTGAATGTCGCTCCTCCTCTGAAAAAGGACGCTAATTTTTATATAAAATCTCGCAAAATTATGACCTATATTTTGGCACATCCCCGTTCACCCAATAATAGGAGGTGAATTCGTCACCATCATGGTTTCAAAGAGAAAGTAAAACGTTAATATTTTGAGATAAACCGGGATTTTCTCCAGGTAATGAATTTTCTGTATTTTCTGAGAAAAACTAGGATTTTCTCGAATTGGAATTAAGCTGAGATAATCTTAGTTTATCTGAGATAAACCGGGATTATCTGAGATAATCCTAGTTTATCTGAGATAATTTAAGATTAATTAATAAAAGTTGTTCAGGCGTGCCATACATGGCTCAGCGGGAGACAATTTTTTGAATGTCACCCTCTCGTGCAGACCAATCAAAAATTGATAATTTAAAGGACAATGAATTGAATTTACATCAAAAAATTAAAGACAATGCTCATCGTCTTTGTTTTGGCCTCAGAAGAACTTTTTCGTAGACTGTCAAAATAAAAATAAATTGTCTTGCTTCCATTCTGTTATTTTTCTAATAACTGTTACGTTCAGTGTTATGTGCGTGACGTCATAGTTAAGAAGTTTCAATCTAAAACAGGAATAAAACCACCACTTTGTCTTAGAGCAAAGAAAACTAAAAGGAGTTGATTGATAAATTCAGAAATGTTTACTTTTTTGGTAGATCTTATCTTGCTGATCAATTTTTTAGGTTCTCTCTATCACTTTAATATTTATACAATTTCTAATGAAAAAAAATATAACCCTAACCAAAAATGACCAAAATGTGGCTGAGGTGATACTAGTAATACACAAGATACAGTAGCAAAAGTGAAATAAACACATGAAAAATACCTTTTGTTAGGCCGCAACCATTTGATATTCTGGAAGAAGGAGGGAGGGGGGGGGGGGGGGATGGGGGCTATGGATTTTTTTGGAAAAAAAGTTTTTCTGGAAAATGTGGAAAAAAATGATATGACTATCACTGAAGAGAAAAAAAAGTTTGTTTTAAAAAAATGACAAAAAAAAAATTAACTGTTGCTTAATTTGAAACATGAAAAAAAAAGTTGGACATCGTGTATATTTAACAACTGAAAGAGAAGAAAGAACTCTGACAAAAAAATGACAGGGGAGTTAAGGTTTGTTTCTATTATTAAATCATTTAATAGCATATATAGTTGCATCAAATGTATATAGTATCACTATCAGTATAAAATGTCTATGATTTATAATATCAGCAGCCTAATAGTCATCTACCTAGGAGTTCGACCATACTCAATATGAAGCGGTTGAATGCATGTAGTTAGTTTGAAGTTCAACTAAAACTATTCAGTATTCAGCGACACAAAGGCAAAATTACAAATGACCGATGAAATAAAAATGGTGAATATTAAGTCAAAGAGACAAACAATCCAATGAGGATCAAATATAGAAGTTGTCAATGGAAGTCCCCTTATACTGCCATTAGATGTTGGATGTTGCAGATGGACACAGATGCCTGATCAGATTGCTCTGGCTAAAACAAGGTAATTTTGTTACAATTATTATGATGTATAACAATCATGACAATAGTGGATTTGGTGAACATGTCAAAGAACCCAACTGGGACTAAAAAATATCAGCCCAAGGCAACCTATGGGTCTTGGAAAGAATAATGAAGACTAGTTACTATAACTTCAAAGTATATATTGGAAGATTGACTTTATTTTCATTAAAGAATGGTGAAAAGATTGCCTATTGTTAAATACAAAATGGTCTATTTACATTCTTAAAATGTTTTGTTGTACAACTCAATTCATTTTACTCTCATTTATCACCAAATGCTTTTCATATGTCTGAGTACAAGGTAAGAATGATTAAGATTTTGTTGCAAGGTACTTCATACAAGTTGACACATTAATCAACTACAACAAAAATGAACTCAAATGAATGTAGTGTAATTATTTGATAAAAATCCCACTTGCTTATATTATAAAGTAGTTCTTCTCCTGGTACACATTGTATTAAATATTAAAATGTGGAAAACTTTACCTTTTCAGATATACCATCCAAGCCATTACATATGGAAATGGTGGACATTTCACCAGCTCCATCAGAATCCAAAACACTTGGTATACATGTATGATGGGGCTCCAGGAATATCACACGACAGGAAATGGACTTAAAAAACAGCAGAAAATAATCCCTTCCCCAACCTACACCAAGAGCCATGCTGTCTATGTGAAAGATGCTATGCAGTAGTGAGATGACAAAAAATAGATTGTTTTCAATAGATGGTGAAAAAAAATATTTGTTTTTGATTGGCCCTGGAAAAAATTACAAGTTATTTTGGCTCAATGTAAAAAAAAGTTTGTCTCAGAAAAAAATCCATAGCCCCCCAGAAAATCAAATGGTTGCTGCCTTATACAAACAATAAGTTTTTACAATCTATCTTCCATAAATTTCTTTTAATGAAGAAATGCCATGGAGCAGTCATTCATATATACAGAATACAGAATCGTTTATCAAACAACTATGGATTAAAGGGCAACAGTCCTTTTGCGCCAATTTCAATTTTCAAGATGTATCATTTGCGTCAATTATCATTTTTCAAAGGTATCAATTGCGCCAATTTACGGAATTCATTTGCGCCATAACACCTGTATTCATATATTTACCGTACATAATAATCCTTAATAAATTGTAATTAAAAAAAAAAGTCATTTATGATATATAGGATATAAACACGTACAGAGCTAGATGACCAAAAATGATCTAAAATATTCAAACTTATCTACGGTCAACTTTGCCTGACTTAGTTGGAACCTTAGTTTCTTAATAGATTATTAATTTATCAACGGAAAAAATTAAGAAAATTATGTATTAAAAGTAGTCATAACTTCGCCAATGTAACCCGCTGGTCCCATACCCGGTTAAAAAGTAGAAGTAAAGTCATTACTTTTTTTTATTTGAAAAAAAATGGCGCAATCGTATACTTTATTCTTGGCGCAAATGATACACTGTATTTCAAAAACAAGTGGTGCCAACAAATTTCTGTTGACCCTTATAATACACCATATGCTGAAGGGATGGATATGAAATGTGCCAATGCTTATATAGCTGCATACGAAATATCAAGGACTTACCTTAAGTGTTTAACCTTAAACTGACCTTATCACAAACTTTAACAGTTAAACTAGTCTATGCAGAAGTTTCAATAGTCAATAGACCATGACTAAGGGATAATGACCAACTCCATGGATATGAAATTTGTCAATGCTTATATAGTTGCATATACGAAATATCAAAGACTTACCATAAGTGGTTCCCCATAAACTCACGGGTGTCATTCGGTATATCGAGAGAAATGATCGTGAAAGAATAACTAACGGTGGTCAAGCCCTCAACAAACTCCTTTTAATTTAGACCAAACAAAAAGACTTGAAAATAAAAAAAGTTGCATTTTCTATCTTGGACATAAAAAGTTGTAGTTTGGGTGTTAAATGTCTTACAAAAGAACCAAATAGTCTAAGTCGTCGATCCCTTTGCGGAGTTTTGTAGTTGAATTATATTTTAGGCACTGACCGTTTTTTTCTTTTTAAGGAGCATGGTATTTTTCTCGTGACAAACATTTTTTCCCCGACTTAAAAAAACCCAAGCTATTTCTCAATAACAAGAAAATTATTACGAAACGCAATGAATAATTCATTTCACCCCTAATATTCAATGCAAACAAAGTTTTTTGTTCACTTTCCTTCTCATATGGAATTATACTTAAATTAAATATATATAGAATACTCCCCATCAAAAGATGAATGGTCGGTGTTTTATTGAACTTTTGAAAATTCGCCCTTACAACAAATAAGACAACTGTTGTTAGTAGTATAAAGACATATGAATATGTTAATGATGATTAGGTTAATGTAACCATTTTTTCTTTCATAACACAACATCCAATAAGGGTACGCAATGATGACATCTGAATGGAATAAACGGCATATATATATATATATATAAACAAGTCTAAATTGAAAACAACGTTCAAACCTATATGATTGCGTTGGATAAAAACCGCAATTTTTATACGTTTGCATGCAAAACAAATTTCTTTGTAGAGGGGTCTAAATACAGCACAAACAACATTTTCCAAAAGATCAAAAAAGTGAAAAAGTATATTTTAACAAAACGCATTTGACTAGCAGGTCGAACAACGGATGTTCTTGAACCCTACTGACTGCCATGGCGATTGCCAAATAAACAGATCACAGATGTAACACAATGGATCTTAATTATTAATTTAATACCAAACAGAAAACAATAAACTTGCGGAAAAGATGGTATAACGCAAACATGAGGTGCAAAAATTTGTACACCATAACAATAAATGTCTCTTCACTGATGTTAGGAATCGAAACGGAATTTGGAAGGCCATATAATTTACCTCAATTTGGGACTGACTCTTGAATTTTGAAGAGTCGAAATAGGATGAACGGATCATTTAAACCCGCAGGCAAATATAATACAAGCCCAAACGAAAAAATATAAACAAGTCTAAACTTTGAAAACAACGTTCAAACCTATGATTGCGTTGGATAAAAACCGCAATTTTTATACGTGTGTATGCAAAACAAATTTCTTTGTAGAGGGGTCTTAATACAGCACAAACAACATTTTCCAAAAGACCAAAAAAATGAAAAAGTATATTTTAACAAAACGCATTTGACTAGCAGGTCGAACAACGGATGTTCTAAAACCCTGCTGACTGCCATGGCGATTGCCAAATAAACAGATCACAGATGTAACACAATGGATCTTAATTATTAATTTAATACCAAACAGAAAACAATAAACTTGCGGAAAAGATGGTATACCGCAAACATGAGGTGCACACATTTGTACACCATATCCGGATTTCGACAATAAATGTCTCTTCAGTGATGTTAGGAATCGAAACGGTATTTGGAAGGCCATATAATTTACCTCAATTTGGGATTGACACTTGAATTTTGAAGAGTCGAAATAGGATGAACGGATCATATAAACCCGAAGGCAAATATAATACAAGCCCAAACGAAAAATACATGTACACCATATCACCCTTGTTATTATCTATATAGTTATTAATATCATCTTTACATTTCAGTATATCGAAAGACGCCGTACAGAAAAACAAGTTATTTTGCAATTCGCCGTACAACGCCCTTCAATTCTCCGTATAGTAACTTGAAAATTATATGTGCATATTCTTTAAAAAACATCTTTTTGAGAGCAAATTTCAGTAAATATACTAAATATGATGTCACATTATCATAATCTAAAAATTTGTCTGGAAAAAGAATGAATATTTGGCCAGTGGGACGTCGGAGAGCGATTGACCTCGAAATTTTCTGGTACCAAGCGCACAGTTTTGAAGTATTACGCAAAATCTTGTCTTTGTTTGCTACTTGTTGGCATAAAAATTAAGCACTATATATATCAGAAAATCGTTTCATAAGCGGTAACCTCATCAAAACGGTAGAAATGGTTTAAATCAAATGATTTCTAACCTTTTTTTTCCTCCTTTCTCTCCGCTTCGTTAGTACCCAATTTCCGTTGGCTTTTATACTTTATTTTTTGTTGATGTTTATCATTTGAATTTGTCACAAGTTTCATGTTTTACTTATATATATGACAATAAAGAATTATATACTGAATAATTTAAATTCTTATCCTTTGACATGGCATTTTCGTATAAAAAAACACTGCGTTTGCCCATGTCTGATGATGACGACTACTGGTTTTCAGATATTACATATTGGATTGAAACCTTACTTAGATATAAAAGTTTTCTACACAAATTGAGGTCTATATTTATGCCCCTGTTGCTAGGCGAGGGGACATTAAGTGTTACCCTTGACCGTCCGTCAGTCTGTCTTTCCGCCCGTCCCATTTTTAAATTGCAAAGCTTGAGCAGGGGCATTCGTGTCCTCAGACACTTTCTTCTTTTATTAGTAACTATGATCTTGACCTTTGACATGGTGAACTAAAAATCAATGAGGAACTTCCTCTCATTACATGCGACATATATCCCAGTAAGGTTGCAATCTGATATAAGAATTCGAGTAAACTAAGCATCTTGAAAAAAAGAACCGACAGACGGACAGACGGACTGACATACAGATGAACGGATTGACAGGCAGGAAAAAATCTTCATTGCAAGGGATATAATTCATACCATCAGTAAGTAAGAGTCTGCATGGTAGGTACACAAGTATGAACAGCAGGGACTGACACTAGAGATTGATGGCTACTGAGGATGGATACTGGATAGACAGGAAATTTCCCACTAACCCATCAGAGTGTTGTTGCAGCTGTTCTTTAACGTGCAGAGTATATGGAATTTGCCCTTCAAGAGACATGGGATTTAGAATTTGGTGAAATTATTAACTTCTTTTCTGCAGCAAAATCCCAAGCAGGATGGATAGTCTAATACTTATTCTACTTAATATTAAAACCCCTTTCTAGTCAAAAATTTGGAATTTTGACTGAACGTTGCAATATTGCTGTATGAAAATAAAAAGAGGTCAAACACGTATGAATAATTCAAATGTTGTGAAAATCTTTTCATATAAGTTTATCTTACTTTATGTAAACCAATGAACCAAGAAAATTCTAAAGAAAAAATCTTAGTTTTTATATGCAACTCCATATTCAACTTTACATGGTTTTCAATATTCATCATATTTTTTTTTTTTTGGCAAAAGAAGTTTTCATAAATGTAAAAAAATCATACTATTTTGATTTGAATTCAAAATCACATACTAGTAAATACGTAATGCTTCGTAGAAAATATTTTAGCTCTACTTGTCTTGTGTATGGTCTAAAAATTCATAATGTTGGGATAATTTCAGCTTATTTGGTGTAATCTGGGACCAATATTTATAAATCCAAGGTGTTAATTGATATGACATAATTTTCATTTTTCATAATGTACTAAAGTTTTTGTCATTCTGTGCAAACAATACTTATTTCATGGCATAAAAAGTGTCACAAGCCACACATATATGAGTATATGCTGCTTATTAAATGTTTCGACTTAAGGTCGCACAACATTCAGCAAACATGATATTCTTCCAGCTTCTACGTTATATGACTTAAAACAAAAAGACATTTTCCCCATTCAGATTAAATTCAGCATTTGTCCTCAACATGCATGAAATATTTTCCACTGGATGTTGAGCAAACATCAACTAATCAATCAATTCAGCATACATATTTAATTAAATAGGAACAAAATTACTGCGGAAATTAATCCGAATGAAATATGACTTTTTTTCATTTCCCTCCATGAATACAAAACTGTAGTTGTTGGCCACTTTCAGCAACCTTGGCTATATATGGCAGTCAGTCTATGGTTGGTGGAGGAAGATGGAACTAGTACCTGGAGAGAACCACCAATCTTCAACAGAAAAACTCAGGCAATCCTTGCTAATCAAGATCTGAGTTGAACCCTCGCAATGACCAGGTTTCAGATTTGGATCAAAGTTGAAAGGCCAGTGACTGGTTCCATCAGATGTAAATTGGGATAGAACAAATCATTATTCAATAGCCTTAATATGAACAAACAAAAATGTCTAACATGCACGCTCAACAGTTAAATACCTCTCATAAAAAGTGACCTACTATAATATAAGGGATCTTATGAATACTTCTGAGCATCATACATCAACATTATCTTAAACTGTTAACACAGAGATATGCCTCACCTTTTTGTTATTTTGCTAGTAAAATGCAAATGATATTTAAATAGCAAAACTTGAACATGCAAGTTATGCAAAATATTCAAAGTCAATGAACCATGACTGAAGGCACAGGGCCAAACATTCTCCATGGAAATTCGATGTGCCAATGCTAATACAACATACTAAATATCATTGACCTACCACTAGTTGTTACCCATAAACTGACCTAATCACAAACTAATACATGTAAACTAAGCAAAAGTTTCAAAGTCAGTAGACAATGACCGAGGGGACGGGGCCAAATAATCTCCATGGAAATGAGATGTGCCAATGCTGATACAACTGCATACCAAATATCATTGACCTATCACTAGTAGTGGTTCCCCATAATCAGAAATTAGGTACCTCACAGATCTGAAAAGCTCACGTTTTAACTCATCAGTCAAGCTTTGACCAAAATGGTAGTCATCCTGTTCAGCAGTACCTGAAAAAAATGTGACGGGAATATTTGCTGGACAAACGGGCAGACAGAGGGACAGACCGACAAGGTGAATGCAATATAGCCTTAACTCCTCGAGGAGGTATATAATACTAGGACAAGAAGCCATCATTGCTGATTTTCAATATAAACTTTTATTAAGAAATATTATTTCAATAACCATACACAAAATGCAAAAAAAAAAATAACACTTGAATGTTTTGTTAATAAAATATCATTCTCTTACTCCAAAAATTGAAAATTAAGAAACAATGTAATTATTTTTTTTAAGTACTGGTAATCAAATTCGAAATACTTTACCCTCCTTCTAGATTCATCCAATCTTAATCCAATGGCAGATTTTAGTAGTTTTATTGAAAATTGGTCATAAGAGATGATTACAATTAGATGAAAGAAGCACCTGCTGTTAGATTGAAACAGAATAAACCTTCACAAAGTCTTGTTCTATCTCTCTATCAAATATGCAAATCAGATGAATTTAAAATATAAAAAGAAGAATTTAATATCCAAAAGATATCATTAAATTTCAAACCAACCCATACTGCTATTTCCTATAACTTAGTTTACAGTTTTTACTAAGCTCTACAAAATGGCAAATTTTGATTACATCTGATGTGCTCCTATTAATGTCTAATTAATTACCTTTCACCAAAGGAAGCGACCAGAATAAGGAGGTAAATAGGTGTATTCCCTCCCCTTGCCATAAACTTCACCCTATTAGCTCCTCATTCATCACATGGATTTTGCTTTCTGTGTTGAAGGGGTTAACAAATGACATAGATACACATAGAATAGAACATGACTGTGATGTTTAAAACAATGAGAGCTGATTTATTAAATTTTGATCCATGTCATATTCAAGTGTATATTCTTTGTTCATAGATTCAAGCCATAAAACAAATCAAAGAAAAAGTAGCATCTCAAAATACTATCTTCCTTCTAGATTTATCTTATCTAAACCAAATGACAGGTTAATTTTGGCAACTTGTTTGAGACCAGTCTACAAAAAGTTGTAAGAAGTGCCTGCTGTTTGGCTGAAAGAAAAAATAAACCTCCACATAATATCTTTCTCTCCCTCACACACACCAGATGTATTAAGTTGTAAGAATACTTTTCGATCCAATACAACTTATAAATTTCAGAAAATCCCATACTGCCATTTCCTAGAACTTTGTTTACAGTTTTTTCTTTTATCTTTTTTTTTTTCTTTTTCTTTTGTTTACATTATTTCTTTACTATTAGCTCTACAAAATGGCAAATTTTGATAACATCTGTGTCCCTTAAATATATTACATGTAAATAATACAAGTATGATAAATTAACTTTCATCATAGGAAGAAACCAGTATTAGGAGGTAAATAGGTTTATTCCCTCCCCTTGCCATAACTTCCAACCTATTAGCTCCTCATTCATTTTAGATTTCAATTCCTGTGTTGAAAACTAAAAAAAATAAATATATAAAAAATGGTACACTTAATATATTGCATATGTGTGATAATTTAGATATAAAATGAAAATTTATGATTTAAATTTTTTAGTATGTAATATTTTTAGTGTATCCTTTTTAAAAATACAGTTTTCAATACACAATGTAATACTCATCCAAGATTTATCCAATTTAAACAAATTGGCAAGTGCTTGATTATTTCAATACAAAAAGTTATAAAGAAGAACCTGCTGTTTTGCTGAAAAAGAATAGACCTTTACATAGTCCTTATTTCTGTCTTTCATACACTGCAATTCCTCTTAGATTAATCTTGTTTAAACCATAAATACAAACAAACAAAAAATAGCAGTGACCGTCTATAGTCAAACAGCTCTTAAAAAATGGAAACAATATTATGAGCTTTAAGGTTGAAACAGGATAAATCTTTACAAATGAATATTCTAACTATCTCACATTTTAACATAATGAATTTTGAAGAAAAAATTTTTTTTTAATCAAACATTGAAGATAAGCAGTGAGCTTTAAAATGAACAAATTTAATCTTCACAAATACCTAGCTGACTCTCTCTTTGCCTTTCACACATTTCATATTTTGAAATTATATTTGACTCTCTCAATTTTATAATCAATAAATAAAAAAGTTTGTGTGTGTTGTCCTTCCTTCATTTTCACCTTTTTTTCAAAATATCCACAATTGGAAGCATCAAACATTACCTACAAATGGAATGATAAGTTTTATCACTAAGGTTCTTAAAAATAAAAAGGAGAAACAATTTTTCTGTGTCACAATATTTATTCTTCATAATCAGGTTAATCACTGACAGTTAAGATTATGTTTTGCTGCTAAGTTCTTTATTTTTTATACCATTTGGTGTCCAAGATTGAATATCCGTTTACAATGCAAGCCAGGTGGCAAATAATTGGTTTTAAGAAAACGAAAAAGTTTCAAATGGTAAAACTTGACCATTCTGTGGTTTTTGCATAAAAAAATGAATCTTACAGTAAGATCTGAATGTTATTTCAGCCCTATTTGCAAATCTGATTTGATGATGATATGATATTGTATTTATAAATTAGTCCCAATAAAAAAATCTCTTATCTCCCTTGAAATAATTTTCAGCAATGCATTTCCCCCCTTTCCTCAGTATGATTGTGTGATGCACACATTTTTACATAATTAGTATATCTTCATATTGATGAGTTATTAATGAAAAAAATTCTCTGAGCAATGAGTCCTGTCATGTGTCAATTAGTTTTGAAGCTATAAAATATATAAACTGGTAGAAATAAGGCCAATAACTCATCTGAATGCTTTAACAAGGAAATTTTATACAAGAATACAACCAGTCTCTTTAACAATACATTTGTGTAGTGTTTTTGTAATAATGCTGACTTACCTAAACATCAGGTAAATTTATTCCCATTAAGTTTTCATCTAATAAAGGCACTTTGTGAATACCATGCAGGGCCAGCATCGCATTGAATGAAGCTGAAAATATAAATTATCAAAATGTTTTACTGTTCTGAGATACTTATATTTCTTCAACTTCTAATTGGTAGCATTAGAATATTTTAAAATTAGCATATTACTCATTCCTATTCTGGATTTTATTTTCTGTTAAAGTTATCCAATCTGAGCAGCCACTTAAAAATCAGCCTTCATTAACTGCAACAGTGTTCAAAAGATAATTTTTGAAACAAGAACAATATCCCTAGAATATCGCATCCATTATTCTTAGTGGATTTTTTTCTTTATGCATTTTCTCAATATAGTAAAAATTATGAGAGTTCTAAGGTCCCAGCCAGATAGATGACTTGGTCTTATTGATGCATTGACCATTATAAATCAACCTTCAAAAGTATTTTTTTTTAAATTTAAGAAAAGATAACCTCGTGTTTTGCATTGAACCACTTCAGATTTGAGGTAACAATCTCTTGAAAACTTCCTGTTTGCTATTTTCATCCTGAAAAAAAAAAAGATTGGAAAAAATATGCTTAAAAGTTAAAACAAATGATATAATTAGAAATGCATATAATCTAATTTTAATAATATTTAAAATTTAATTCCTATAACTTAACTCTGAAATATTTCATTCACACTTCTCATTATCAGTGATTGAAAAGTGACAAGCTCTCAAAATCCTAGCTTAAACCCTGCTCATTATTATCATGAAATGGCACTTTTGAGGTAAAACAGTATCAATTTTCCAAGTCCTGCAGCAACATCGAATTAACCTTTTTGTTTAATCTTGGCATCTCAAAAAGAATGGATCAACATTTGTAAATGAAACATACTTCACCACGCACATAATTTTTCATAATCCATTAAATGGCAAATCTGCAAAAAGATGACTAAATATGACATGCAAAAAGTTCAATTTAAATGTTTAAAAGATATTACTTTAATTTTGTCTGCTCTTTTAACTTATCAGTTAGCAATGCATTACTGGGAATAATCTAATATAATTTAATCTCTTTAATGTTCACTCAGGCCTTTGCTCTGGTCATGGAGATCTCTTGCTTGGATAACCATCTTTCATAATATTCCATTCCAACTTGTTGCAGTCAGTTGATGTCCACTTGCAAATATTTTTTGCATATTCAGGACATTAATTCCAGTAGGTACCTTTTGCAAAATTGGTAAACCAGGATGAAAGGTATAAGATTTAAACTACCATTGTAAAAAGGGGAAACTTGGAGGCAGAAATTCTGTCTTGCAACAGGCAAGATACATACCCCTCAGAGTTGTTGCCAGGGTTCTTTAATGTGCAGAGATCAATCTCCTACTTCACAATCAAATCGGATGTGACTGCATATTAATATTCCATTGCAACAAAAACTGATCCCCTTCAAATAAGATTTACCGCTGGATGGGAGAAGTCCAGATGACCACATATCCCACTGATTCCTTGGGTTTCCCCATTTGAATAAAATTTTATATTAATTAGGGGTTTGGGTATTGCCTCTAAATACCACCTCCTCCCTTTTAACTTTATTTGTATTTGGCAATTTATACTCTGTTGTAAAGTTTTCTTTTCTTCAATTTATTTCTCTTTTTAATATATTCTAAATTTCTGCACATAAATGTTAGGTGAAAACCTATCGAGGAATGGACAATTCATTTTTCACTCACATCTTTCTTTGTGTTATTTTATTCTCAGATTTGTTGTACTTTATTTATTGACCAATTAAAATATTATTTTATGATACCTATTAAAATTCTTTGAAGTTTTCCCTCCATCCCAAATATAAACCACACTCGAATGGCACTAAAAATGAATATTTTACCCTTGCCTTACAAAGCTTCAAAGTCAGCTAGAACACAACCATTAGGTCCAAAAATAATAATACAAAATACAATGATAAATTGTGTAGCCAGGTAAGACAAGAGTGGACACGCTGAAATGTCTCGCCTTCTTTACTAACCATTGATATTATGTTGATAGTCCTAAATGAAAGCTTTACTACAACTATTACATAAACTTAACATGATCCAAGAAAATGAAGTCAAGGTCATATAAACCAAACGAGAAATACATGTACACCTTACAATCATTCAATACACTAAATATAGTTGACCTATTGCTTATAGTTTCTAAGAAACAGACTTAACCAAGAAAACTAAACATTGACCAATGAATCGTGAAAATGAGGTCAAAGTCAGATGAACCATGCCAGGCAGACATGAACAGCTTACAATCCTTCCATACAACAAATATAGCTGACCTATTGCTTATAGTTTAAGAAAAACAGACTGAAACACATAAACTTAACACTGAGCAATGAACCGTGAAAATGAGGTCAAGGTCAAATAAAACCTGCAAGACTGACATGTACATCATAGAATATTTCCATACACCAAATATAGTTGACTTATTGCATATAGTATAAGAAAAAAGACCAAAACTCAAAAACTTAACTTTGACCACTGAACCACGAAAATGAGGTCAAAGTCAGATGACACCTGTCAGTTGGACATTTACACCTTACAATCATTCCATACACCAAATATAGTAGACCTATTGCATAAAGTATAAGAAAAACGGACCAAAACACAAAAACTTAACTATAACCACTGAACCATGAAAATGAGGTCAAGGTCAGATGACACCTGCCAGCTAGACATGTACACCTTACAATCATTCCATACACCAAATATAGTAGACCTATTGCATACAGTATAAGAAAAACAGACCAAAACACAAAAACTTAACTATAACCACTGAACCATGAAAATGAGGTCAAGGTCAGATGACACCTGCCAGTTGGACATGTACACCTTACAGTCCTTCCATACACCGAATATACTAGACCTATTGCTTATAGTATCTGAGATATGGACTTGACCACCAAAACTTAACCTTGTTCACTGATCCATGAAATGAGGTCGAGGTCAAGTGAAAACTGTCTGACAGGCATGAGGACCTTGCAAGGTACGCACATACTAAATATAGTTATCCTATTACTTATAATAAGAGAGAATTTAACATTACAAAAAATCTGAACTTTTTTTTCAAGTAGTCACTGAACCATGAAAATGAGGTCAAGGACATTGGACATGTGACTGACGGAAAGTTCGTAACATGAGGCATCCATATACAAAGTATGAAGCATCCAGGTCTTCCACCTTCTAAAATATAAAGCTTTTAAGAAGTTAGCTAACGCCGCCGCCGCCGGATCGCTATCCCTATGTCGAGCTTTCTGCGACAAAAGTCGCAGGCTCAACAAAAACTCTACCACTTGCACATAATTGCATTGCATTAAAAGGACAAGATATTAAAATGTTCCAAGAACTGTTGCACCATAAAATGACTAGCAGTGTTTTGTTTATATTAACAAAATTATTTTTTACTACTATTTAACTTATGAAATTTTGGGTTTTTTTTTTTTTGTAGTTCTTTTGGTTTTTTTTTCATTTAGTTTTATACTTTTACTTCAAAATTTAACATTAAGGTATTGGGAAAAACTGGATTCTGCTTGACAATATTTTTTTTCATCAAATTGGGGATCAGAATATGTTTTTAGGAGAAAACCATAACCATGCAAAATAAACCATGAATTTAAACAACATGGAGCTCAATTTTAACAGTGCATTTCTAACCAGAAAAAAATCAAAATTTACTATCTGCTTAATTTTAGAAAAAACTTCTATTCTTGATCATGTTTCTCTATATTTTTTAAGTATAATTCTAAATTCTATATGTCAAAATACATACTCCAAGCAATTCTTAAATGATCATGAAGAGAAGGAAATCTTACACAAAAATATTAACTTTTACAAATAATCTAACAACGTTTTTTTTTTAATCTGCTTTAATTTAAGAATTGAATATCTAAAATTTGAGAATACATTTAAACAGAAACCATTAAAGAGCTGCTATCAACACAAAATTCTCTAAATAACATAAATGATAAAAGACAAATATGGACAATTAAGGATCTGGACTTTAGTAATGAATGATATGCACTACAATGTTTATATAATTTTGATAAAATTAATTTTGAAATAATTACGAAAAAATTCAAATTGTTACTGAATCAAATGAGACCCCATAGAAAAAACTTTTTAAAACTTAAAACATCATATAAATAAACTTCAGAAATACATAACTAAGAAACTCTATAAAAACTATAGACAACATTTCAACAATCAAATACATGTATATGAAACCATTCAAACCAGCAAAATAGCAAGAAAACGTAAACACAACTTAGAAATGACCAATGAAGTTTAGACATACTAATGATAAAGAAAAAATGTTAGGTCTGTTAGATTGGTGGTTAAATGTTAGTATAGAAATGGCTAGTAAGTAAGATGTATTTCTGAATTTATTATCTGATATTTATTTGCATTATTTACCCTTGAATAAAAATATTTTTCTGTCAATTTATAATGTAGTGCACATATTCCCCTTTATATAAGGTAATTAATTATGGCCATTAACACCAAAAAATATCTCGATTTTATTTAATTGCTTATTATTCACCATTAACAAATTATTACCCGACATCCAAATAGAGTTTTACATGTACCTGAAAACTGAAATCTTTTTTCTTTATTTAGCAATTTGTTGAATATGGAATATTGATAGTCTCAGCTAAATTAATTCACTTTTTCTAGATTAGTGTTCAAAGCTCTAGTCGACATATTGTATAAGACACTTTTTTTTTAAATTGTTGATTGTTGGAGACCATAATTTTTTATGTTGATATTCTTTTTTTATGTGACGTTGGGTTGCTGTCTAATTGACCAATGATGTATTATGTATATCCACACAGCTTTTTTTTGTAGTTTAACAGGTTGTGTCAAATGCCAACTTTCAAAGCTGCAATTTCCCAAATATAAATGATTGTTGGTTGCTTAACGTCCAGTGGCAAATACCAAATATAAATGAGTATAAATCTCTAATCTATTTATAATCTTTTTTTTTAAACCATTCATTTTGCTTTAGATGTCCTTGAATGAAAAAATATGTAAGAGCAACAATTTAATATATGTGCTTCTATACAGATACACGCTAATATACATCTGATACATTAAGGATATAAGCTGAAATAAATCTGATATGTTAAGGATACAGGACGAAACACATCTGATACATACATATAATACATTAAGGAATAAGTAACTACTAAATAGATTTAAATCCTTCAAGAATGAAATTAAAAGTTCGGTTTGTAGATCCTGCAAAAAATACAAATATTTCATAAGATATCTATCGGATATTTCTGCAGTAACATCCTCAAAATACCCAACTTGGTTCATTCTGAAATAAAAACAAATTGGAGACCGTCTGCTGTCACATCCTGAAGTAATGGTACTCTTTTACAAGCTCTGGGTAGGAGGCCTGTAATTGCTGCAGGAACACAGTGGAACTGTCAACTACCCCGTCCGGGTCATCTACAACGGAGCCATTCTCAAAGTGTATGACTTAAGATCTCTTGGTCCATTCTGAAATAAAAACAAATAGGAGGATATCTGTGCAGTCACATCCTCAAGTAATGGTACTCTTTTACAAGCTCTGGGTAGAAGGCCTGTAATAGCTGCAGGAACACAGTGGAACTGTCAACTACCCCGTCCGGGTCATCTACAACGGAGCCATTCTCAAAGTGTATGACTAAAGATCTCTTGGTCCATTCTGAAATAAAAACAAATTGGAGGCCATCTGCAGTCACATCCTCAAGTTATGGTACTCTTTTGCAAGCTCTGGGTAGAAGGCCTGTAACTGCTGCAGGAACATAGTGGAACTGTCAACTACCCCGTCTGGGTCATCTACAACGGAGCCATTCTCAAAGTGTATGACTAAAGATCTCTTAGTCCATTCTGAAATAAAAACAAATTGGAGGCCATCTGCAGTCACATCCTCAAGTTATGGTACTCTTTTGCAAGCTCTGGGTAGAAGGCCTGTAACTGCTGCAGGAACATAGTGGAACTGTCAACTACCCCGTCCGGGTCATCTACAACGGAGCCATTCTCAAAGTGTATGACTAAAGATCTCTTGGTCCATTCTGAAATAAAAACAAATTGGAGGCCATCTGCAGTCACATCCTCAAGTAATGGTACTCTTTTACAAGCTCTGGGTAGAAGGCCTGTAACTGCTGCAGCAACACAGTGGAACTGTCAACTACCCCGTCCGGGTCATCTACAACGGAGCCATTCTCAAAGTGTATGACTAAAGATCTCTTGGTCCATTCTGAAATAAAAATTAATCTGATATGAAAAAGATACTAAGTTGCATTCATCTGACACATTAAGGATATAAGCTGTGCTAAATCTGATCTATTAAGGATACAGACTGGCATACTTCTGATACATTAAGGATACAGGCTGGCATACATCTTATATAGTAAGGATACAAGGCTGGCATAAATCTGATACATTAAGAATACAGGCTGTCATACATCTCATATAGCTAGGGTGCAGCTGGCTGGTATATATCTGATATAGTAAGGATACAGGCTGGCATACATCTGATACATGAAGGATACGGACTGGCATACATCTGATACATAAGGATACAGACTGGCATTATGTAACATCTGATATAGTATTTTTGTATACAGGCTGGCAAACATCTTATACATGAAGGATATCAGATATCTGATATAGTAAGGATACAGGTTGCCATACATTGGATACATTAAGGATACAGGCTGGCATACATCTGATATACTGTAAGGATACAGGCTGGTATACATTGCATACATTAAGGATACAGACCAGCATACATCTGATATAAAGTAAGGATACAGGTTGCCATACATTGGATACATGGATACAGGCTGGCAAATATCTGATGTAGCAAGGATACAGGCTGGCATACATCTGATACATTAAGGATTCAGACAGGCATACATCTGATATAGTAAGGATACAGGCTGGCATACATCTGATAGGTTAATATTACAGGTTGGCAAACATCTGAAACAATACGGATACAGGCTGGCATACATATAATACTTAAATGATACAGACTGGCATACAACTGACATAGTAAGGATACAGGCTGGCATACATATGATACATAAAGGATACAGACTGGCATACATCTGATATAGTAAGGATACAGGCTGGCATACATATGATACATCAAGGATACAAACTGATATACATCGTATAGGTTAAGGATACAAGTTGGCAAGCTTCTGAAACATTAAGAATACAGGCTGGTATACATCTGATACATTAAGGATACAGGCTGGCATAAATCTGATACATTAAGGATACAGGCTGGCATACATCTGTTAAAGTAAGGATACAGGCTGGCATACATTTGATATAGTAAGGATACAAGCTGGCATATAATTTGGTTCAAGTACGCAAGATGAAAGTCTGAAAAGGTTTGAAATTATGAGTTTGTACTGTCTTTGTGGTAGAATCAGGCAAAATGTTTATATTCAATTAAAAGGAAGACATCAAAATCTCTATTTGAAATTTTAAACATATTTGGGAATTTATAGTGCAGTATACATTTTTGTTTTTGTCTCGTGCTTATATACTTTTCAATTGAACATGTTGAATGATTGTGCAAAACACAGTAATTATGTTATCATATATAACACTGATTCAGATTCATTATCAAATATCTGTGAATTTACATGAAAATTTCACTAAATTAAAATGTTAAAGATTTACAGGTCAACAAGTCTTTCTCTTACGGTTGTGGCCTGTTTTCTATTTCTTGCATGAATAAATATTTCTTGTATCACACTGCTCTGAGTGTGATAGAAAAAGTTATACGAAAATCTGTGTTAATTTGATTGGCTTATCCAGCATCATGAGACGATATTACGACATTTCCATTGGCTATCGTTAGGTCTTTGATGACTTTCAAAGGTTAAGACTATGTACATTTCATCCATGGCAACGGATATATATTTATGTTATTTCTTCCAATAATATACAAAACACTCACACTTTTCACCTGACAATCTTATTTTTAATCAAATTTTATTACATTCTAAAGAGTACAAAAAGTCTTAAAATGTCTGATTTTAAAGTTTCATATGACATCAGAAAAGGACATATGACGTCATACTGGAATGTGCAAAAGACGATCAACGATTCAAGAAATTTTTAATTTAACACGAGAGTGTTGACCATAAGAGAAATAGGTTTAACAATTTGTGAGAATTGGATATCGCTTGATATCATCTCTGGTTAATTAATTTAAACAGTAAACTCGCCGAAGGCTTGTTTATTATTATATTGAAATTAAATAACGAGTTGATATCAAGCGATATCACATTCTCACTCATATGAAACCTATGAATATCATACATTACTGTGATAACGTTAAACTGTAAGCCAACATTTACAAACTAGAAAACTGGATCCTTCAAATAATAAACAAAATACTGTAAATTTGGAAATTTTTCATTCATCTAATTATCACTATTTCACAGTACTCACTGACATTGAACCTGAAATAAATTGTACACGAATATTTCTCTGTTCATTTAAAGGAACTGTGGCCATGAAACATTAAAAATAAGTGCAGTGAAGACTTAACTATCAAATTAGTTTAACCAGGGGTGTAGCTGGACTTAAATAAAGTGCAATAATAACTATCAAAAATTTTTTTTGGCCATTTTATGCAGAAAATGATAACTTTTTTCTGGCATTTTCCCGGTATGCCATGCTTATGAAATTCACATCACTCCTTCACGCCCAAACTCCTATTTTTTTAATACTTGTGGACTTTATAGTGATTCAGCAAGGGAGGAGGCTATGGACCACTCAAAGTCCCAAGCTGGTCCAGGGTAGCACCCTAGTCTGGGATCCAGGGCAGCACCGTAGACTGGTCCAGGGAAACGAATCCCCATGAAGCTCCGGGCATATGAGTTATTACAGTGACTGCTTTGAACATGAAAAATACCCTATCTGTTTCTTACTGTATATACCATATTTCATGAAACGATAGTAAAAGTCTAGTGAGTTCTGTAATTTGCTGCTTATATTATTAACATGGTTATTTTCAAATATAAAATAAATTTTATAAAACGGGAAGATCAGGCAGAGTCGACAACCGAAGCGTTAATCAATGGACAATTTACAAACCCGGGAACAGATAAGACACAAAAGGAGAAACAAAAACATTCAACATTGAAAACTAAATACAGATGAAAAACACGGACCCAGAAAACAATGTGGCGACCTCCGGTGCTCAGGAAGGGTAAGCAGCTCCTGCTTCTTGCAAGACACCCGTAGTGTTTCTCACGAAGGTTATTCTCAAATCAAAGGAGAGGTTTCTACGACAACGGTAGAAGGTCATTTGGGGCACAGATACCCCAGGTGAATTAATAGTCTTTTGGACGAACGGACAATGGGAATACGAAATCTAACGGCCACTTTTAAGTCGACTTATAAGTAAGGGATATAAATCTAAGATGTTTTCAAGGTGATTGTATTGAGCCTGTATTATTAAATGTTAATACTGCATGTAAGACTTAAAGTATAGTTAATATCGAAAGTCCATATATCTATTTTTTGCCAAGGCAAATGATCGCAGAACTCTCTGAGTGTTGATATCCATTTCTTTGTGAACATGTATGAGCGCCAACGAAGATAGTCTGTCCTGTACCATGGTTGAACGGAGATAAGTTTTCGGTCGCCGTAATGCACTTAATGACCGTTCAGTATAGTTGATGTAGTTACTGGCATTGTAACTAGAATTGAGAAGATTGCGAATATTGAAGGATATATAGTTCCTTATTAGTCACTGCGACATCAGAGATTTGGGCTTTAAACACCGCCCGACACAATAATCTGCAAAGACTAAAACTATCCGTAATTCAATTTCAGAATTATTTCAGAATTTTTTTTTTTTGTGAAAAAAATGTGCAAGCAAATGATTTTTTGCGTAAAGGCAGCTACCCGCCTGTCAACTGTCAAAAGTTAAGGTCCTAGCAAGGAATAAAACCTGATGCAAAACAAGTGAATTTAAACTGCGAGCTACGTACTGCTCAATGATGATACCCCCGCCCAAGTACTTGACGATAAACAGGAAGTTGTTGAGTAATGAATCTGAAAACAAATCACATGGTAGAGCTGACTTATATAAACCCTGAAACCGAATTTTAGAAATCCTTATGATGTAGTTCCTGAGAAAGATGCGACGAAAAAATATTCATGGGACAGATGGAAGGACTAATGGACAGACGGACGGACGGACAGAGGTAAAACAGTATACCCCACCTTTTTTAAGCGGGAGTATAAAAATGACCTAATATATATATAGCATAACATTACAGGTTGACCATTCATCCGATACATTAAGGATGCAGGCTGGCATATAATCTTGTTTGAGTATTCAAGATGAAAGTTTGAAAAGAAAAGAAGTTTTTTGAAATTATGAGTTTGTATAAAATGCACATGTCTGTGTGATAGAATAAATCAAAATATTTATGATAATCCAGCAAAATTTACTGTTGAAAAATGGTCCAAACAGCTATTTAAGAGGAAACAAAACCTAAGGAAATAAACTGTTGACAGAGATATGTCTCGCCTGTTGGCATAAATTTCAGAAAAAGACAATCTGATGGACACTCACTGCAACATGGTTTATAAGTTCAGTCACTGGACCATGACCTAGGGGGCAGGGCCAAAAAATAGTCTTCAAACTGATATGCACTGATTCAACAATTGTTAACGCCATTGAAGGAAAAGCAATCCATATGTCTCGCTTTACACGACTTTCATTGCAGGGGAGATAAATTACCTGATATATAAAGTTTAAACATACAGATTAGCCATCATCTGATAAATTAAGGATGCAGGCTGGCATATAATCTTGTTCCAGTATACAAGATGAAAGTCTGAAAAGAAAATAAGGAATAGTTTTGAATTATAATCCAGAAAAATTAACCAAAAGATATCAAAATATGTATAACAAATTTCCATTTATAATTTTTTACACATTTAAAACATATTGGAGAATACATATATATAGTATACTTAATTCTAGTTGTCTCATGCTTCTAACTTTCATTTGAATGATTCACTCACAGTGCAAAACACAATAGTTTTGTTTTTAAATATAAAATGGATTCAGATTCAAAATAAAAAATCCTTTGAATTTTCATTAAGAGTTCACTAACTTAGAATGCTAAAGATTTACAGACCAACAAGTCAGCTATCTTATATATTACTGTGATAATGTAAATATGTAAGCCAACATTTACAAATCGTAAAACTGGATCCATAATATAATAAAGTAAGTTGTAAATCTGGAAATTTTTGTGTGTCCAATTTTTGCAGTAAACATTATTCTTTGTAATCAACTCATTGTGACCATGAAACATTAGAAATAAATGCAGTGAAGATCTATCAAAGTTTAAAGTCCAAACTAGAAACAAAACCTGAAGCAAAAAATAAACTGATGTATAGTGAAAACTTACAGTATCTCTACCTTCATAAATCTGTGGCTTTCTATTGGCTCTTTGACATCATTTGTGTCGATGGAAGATAACAAAATAAAGAATAAGAGTTGATTAAAACTGATTCTAAACACTTTCACCAAATACTTTTATATAATTCCCATCCTCACCACTGACTTCCCAATGAAGCTAAGTCCTGGTCCTGTTGTGGGAACAACAATCTGTAACTAAGGAAGATAACAAACAAAACACATTATTAAAACCAATAACATCAATAACATTATAACAGCCAATATACTAATACCACTTTCCAATGGAGTTAAGTCCTGTTGAATGAAGTACAATCTGCAACAACCAAAGATTACAAACAAAACAATAGCATACAAAACAACAACATTATTAATTTATTTAAACATGTGATTGCAAAGTCAAAATTTTCTTAAATTAATTTTGTAAAATTATATTGCAGTCAAACTTTTCTTAAATTTGTAAAATTATATTGACCTAAAAGTATATTTATATTTTATTCTGAACACTTTCATTAAATACTTAAGAACCAATTAACTTGCCACTCTCCAATGAAGCTAAGTCCTGTTGTGTGAACTACAATCTGCAACAAAGATAGTCTGATTAAAACCATCCCCCACTGCAAGTGGATAGTGGGGGCTGGTTTTAATCAGATTGCAACAAAGAAAGATTACGAACAAAACATATCATAAAAAACAATAATATCATTCATTTATTTAATCATGTAATTTGCAAGGTCAAACTTTTCTTAAATTTGTAAAATTATATAGACCTAAAAATATATTTATATTTTATTCTGAACACTTTCATTAAATACTTAAGAGCCAAAACTTGCCACTCTCCAATGAAGCTAAGTCCTGTTGTGTGAACTACAATCTGCTACAAAGATAGTCTGATTAAAACCATCCCCCACTGCAAGTGGATAGTGGGGGCTGGTTTTAATCAGACTGCAACAAAGAAAGATTACGAACAAAACATATCATGAAAAACAATAATATCATTCATTTATTTAAACATGTAATTTGCAAGGTCAAACTTTTCTTAAATTTGTAAAATTATATAGACCTAAAAATATATTTATATTTTATTCTGAACACTTTCATTAAATACTTAAGAGCCAAAACTTGCCACTCTCCAATGAAGCTAAGTCCTGTTGTGTGAACTACAATCTGCAACAAAGATAGTCTGATTAAAACCAAAACCATGTTTTAATCAGACTGAAACAAAAATAGATTACGAACAAAACATATCATAAAAAACAATAATATAATATCATTCATTTATTTAAACATGTAATTTGCAAAGTCAAAATTTTCTGAAATTTGTAAAATTACATTGATCTAAAAATATATTTATATTTTATTCTGAACACTTTCATTAAATACTTAAGAACCAATTAACTTGCCATTCTCCAATGAAGCTAAGTCATGTTGTGTGAACTACAATCTGTAACAAAGATAGTCTGATTAAAACCATCCCCCACTGCAAGTGGATAGTGGGGGCTGGTTTTAATCAGACTGCAACAAAGAAAGATTACGAACAAAACATATCATAAAAAACAATAATATCATTCATTTATTTAAACATGTAATTTGCAAGGTCAAACTTTTCTTAAATTTGTAAAATTATATAGACCTAAAAATATATTTATATTTTATTCTGAACACTTTCATTAAATACTTAAGAGCCAAAACTTGCCACTCTCCAATGAAGCTAAGTCCTGTTGTGTGAACTACAATCTGCAACAAAGATAGTCTGATTAAAACCATCCCCCACTGCAAGTGGATAGTGGGGTCATGTTTTAATCAAACTGCAACAAAGAAAGATTACGAACAAAACATATCATAAAAAACAATAATATCATTCATTTATTTAAACATGTAATTTGTAAAGTCAAACTTTTCTTAAATTTGTAAAATTATATTACAGTCAAAATTTTCTTTTATTTATAAAATTATATTGACCTAAAAATATATTTATATTTTATTCTGAACACTTTCATTAAATACTTAAGAGCCAAAACTTGCCACTCTTCAATGAAACTAAGTCCTGTTGTGTGAACTACAATCTGCAACAAAGATAGTCTGATTAAAACCAAAACCATGTTTTAATCAGACTGCAACAAAAAAAGATTACGCACAAAACATCATAAAAAACAATAATATCATTCATTTATTTAAACATGTAATTTGCAAAGTCAAACTTTTCTTAAATTTGTAAAATTATATTGCAAAGTCAAAATTTTTAAATTTGTAAAATTATATTGACCTTAAAATATATTTATATTTTATTCTGAACACTTTTCATTAAATACTTAAGAGCCAAAACTTGCCACTCTCCAATGAAGCTAAGTCCTGTTGTGTGAACTACAATCTGCAACAAAGATAGTCTGATTAAAACCATCCCCCACTGCAAGTGGATAGTGGGGGCATGTTTTAATCAAACTGCAACAAAGAAAGATTACGAACAAAACATATCATAAAAGACAATAATATCATTCATTTATTTAAACATGTAATTTGCAAAGTCAAACTTTTCTTAAATTTGTAAAATTATATTGCAAAGTCAAAATTTTCTTCAATTTGTAAAATTATATTGACCTAAAAATATATTGATATTTAATTCTGAACACTTTCATTAAATACTTAAGAGCTAAAACTTGCCACTCTCCCCTGGAGCTAAGTCCTGTTGTGTGAACTACAATCTGCAACAAAGATAGTCTGATTAAAACCAGCCCCCACTGCAAGTGGATAGTGGGGGCTGGTTTTAATCAGACTGCAACAAAGAAAGATTACGAACAAAACATATCATAAAAAACAATAATATCATTCATTTATTTAAACATGTAATTTGCAAGGTCAAACTTTTCTTAAATTTGTAAAATTATATTGCAAAGTCAAAATTTTCTTAAATTTGTAAAATTATATAGACCTAAAAATATATTTATATTTTATTCTGAACACTTTCATTAAAATACTTAAGAGCCAAAACTTGCCACTCTCCAATGAAGCTTAGTCCTGTTGTGTGAACTACAATCTGCAACAAAGATAGTCTGATTAAAACCAGTCCCCACTGCAAGTGGATAGTGGGGGCTGGTTTTAATCAGACTGAAACAAAGAAAGATTACGAACAAAACATATCATAAAAAACAATAATATCATTCATTTATTTAAACATGTAATTTGCAAGGTCAAACTTTTCTTAAATTTGTAAAATTATATTGCAAAGTCAAAATTTTCTTAAATTTGTAAAATTACATAGACCTAAAAATATATTTATATTTTGTTCTGAACACTTTCATTAAATACTTAAGAGCCAAAACTTGCCACTGTCCAATGAAGCTAAGTCCTGTTGTGTGAACTACAATCTGCAACAAAGATAGTCTGATTAAAACCAGCCCCCACTGCAAGTGGATAGTGGGGGGGGGGGGCTGGTTTTAATCAGACTGCAACAAAGAAAGATTACGAACAAAACATATCATAAAAAACAATAATATCATTCATTTAATTAAACATGTAATTTGCAAAGTCAAAATCTTCTTAAATTTGTAAAATTATATAGACCTAAAAATATATTTATATTTTATTCTGAACACTTTCATTAAATACTAAAGAGCCAACACTTGCCACTCTCCAATGAAGCTAAGTCCTGTTGTGTGAACTACAATCTGCAACAAAGATAGTCTGATTAAAACCAGCCCCCACTGCAAGTGGATAGTGGGGGGGGGGGGGGGGGGCTGGATCTTGAACACTTTCATTAAAGCCCCCACTGCAAGTTGATAGAGGGGGCTGGTTTTAATCAGACTGCAAGAAAGAAAGATTACGAACAAAACATACCATAAAAAACAATAATATCATTCATTTATTTAAACATGTAATTTGCAAGGTCAAACTTTTCTTAAATTTGTAAAATTATATTGCAAAGTCAAAATTTTCTTAAATTTGTAAAATTATATAGACCTAAAAATATATTTATATTTTGTTCTGAACACTTTCATTAAAATACTTAAGAGCCAAAACTTGCCACTCTCCAATGAAGCTTAGTCCTGTTGTGTGAACAACAATCTGCAACAAAGATAGTCTGATTAAAACCAGTCCCCACTGCAAGTGGATAGTGGGGGCTGGTTTTAATCAGACTGAAACAAAGAAAGATTACGAACAAAACATATCATAAAAAACAATAATATCATTTATTTATTTTAACATGTAATTTGCAAAGTCAAACTTTTCTTAAATTTGTAAAATTATATTGCAAAGTCAAAATTTTCTTAAACTTTTAAAATTATATTGACCTAAAAATATATTTATATTTTGTTCTGAACACTTTCATTAAATACTTAAGAGCCAAAACTTGCCACTCTCCAATGAAGCTAAGTCCTGTTGTGTGAACTACAATCTGCAACAAAGATAGTCTGATTAAAACCAGCCCCCACTGCAAGTGGATAGTGGGGGGGGGCTGGTTTTAATCAGACTGCAACAAAGAAAGATTACGAACAAAACATATCATAAAAAACGATAATACCATTCATTTAATTAAACATGTAATTTGCAAAGTCAAACTTTTCTTAAATTTGTAAAATTATATTGCAAAGTCAAAATTTTCTTAAACTTTTAAAATTATATTGACCTAAAAATATATTTATATTTTGTTCTGAACACTTTCATTAAATACTTAAGAGCCAAAACTTGCCACTCTCCAATGAAGCTAAGTCCTGTTGTGTGAACTACAATCTGCAACAAAGATAGTCTGATTAAAACCAGCCCCCACTGCAAGTGGATAGTGGGGGCTGGTTTTAATCAGACTGCAAGAAAGAAAGATTACGAACAAAACATATCATAAAAAACAATAATATCATTCATTTATTTAAACATGTAATTTGCAAAGTCAAATCATTAAATACTAAAGAGCCAAAACTTGCCACTCTCCAATGAAGCTAAGTCCTGTTGTGTGAACTACAATCTGCAACAAAAATAGTCTGATTAAAACCAGCCCCCACTGCAAGTTGATAGTGGGGGCTGGTTTTAATCAGACTGCAAGAAAGAAAGATTACGAACAAAACATATCATAAAAAACAATAATATCATTCATTTATTTAAACATGTAATTTGCAAAGTCAAATCATTAAATACTAAAGAGCCAAAACTTGCCACTCTCCAATGAAGCTAAGTCATGTTGTGTGAACTACAATCTGCAACAAAAATAGTCTGATTAAAACCAGTCCCCACTGCAAGTGGATAGTGGGGGCTGGTTTTAATCAGACTGAAACAAAGAAAGATTACGAACAAAACATATCATAAAAAACAATAATATCATTCATTTATTTAAACATGTAATTTGCAAGGTCAAACTTTTCTTAAATTTGTAAAATTATATAGACCTAAAAATATATTTATATTTTATTCTGAACACTTTCATTAAATACTAAAGAGCCAAAACTTGCCACTCTCCAATGAAGCTAAGTCCTGTTGTGTGAACTACAATCTGCAACAAAAATAGTCTGATTAAAACCAGCCCCCACTGCAAGTGGATAGTGGGGGCTGGTTTTAATCAGACTGCAAGAAAGAAAGATTACGAACAAAACATATCATAAAAAACAATAATATCATTCATTTATTTAAACATGTAATTTGCAAGGTCAAACTTTTCTTAAATTTGTAAAATTATATTGCAAAGTCAAAATTTTCTTAAATTTGTAAAATTATATAGACCTAAAAATATATTTATATTTTGTTCTGAACACTTTCATTAAATACTTAAGAGCCAAAACTTGCCACTGTCCAATGAAGCTAAGTCCTGTTGTGTGAACTACAATCTGCAACAAAGATAGTCTGATTAAAACCAGCCCCCACTGCAAGTGGATAGTGGGGGGGGGGTGGGGGGTGGGGGGGGGAGGGGGGGGCTGGTTTTAATCAGACTGCAACAAAGAAAGATTACGAACAAAACATATCATAAAAAACAATAATATCATTCATTTAATTAAACATGTAATTTGCAAAGTCAAATCATTAAATACTAAAGAGCCAAAACTTGCCACTCTCCAATGAAGCTAAGTCCTGTTGTGTGAACTACAATCTGCAACAAAAATAGTCTGATTAAAACCAGCCCCCACTGCAAGTTGATAGAGGGGGCTGGTTTTAATCAGACTGCAAGAAAGAAAGATTACGAACAAAACATATCATAAAAAACAATAATATCATTCATTTATTTAAACATGTAATTTGCAAGGTCAAACTTTTCTTAAATTTGTAAAATTATATTGCAAAGTCAAAATTTTCTTAAATTTGTAAAATTATATAGACCTAAAAATATATTTATATTTTATTCTGAACACTTTCATTAAAATACTTAAGAGCCAAAACTTGCCACTCTCCAATGAAGCTTAGTCCTGTTGTGTGAACAACAATCTGCAACAAAGATAGTCTGATTAAAACCAGTCCCCACTGCAAGTGGATAGTGGGGGCTGGTTTTAATCAGACTGAAACAAAGAAAGATTACGAACAAAACATATCATAAAAAACAATAATATCATTTATTTATTTTAACATGTAATTTGCAAAGTCAAACTTTTCTTAAATTTGTAAAATTATATTGCAAAGTCAAAATTTTCTTAAACTTTTAAAATTATATTGACCTAAAAATATATTTATATTTTGTTCTGAACACTTTCATTAAATACTTAAGAGCCAAAACTTGCCACTCTCCAATGAAGCTAAGTCCTGTTGTGTGAACTACAATCTGCAACAAAGATAGTCTGATTAAAACCAGCCCCCACTGCAAGTGGATAGTGGGGGGGGGGGGGGGGGGGCTGGTTTTAATCAGACTGCAACAAAGAAAGATTACGAACAAAACATATCATAAAAAACGATAATACCATTCATTTAATTAAACATGTAATTTGCAAAGTCAAAATCTTCTTAAATTTGTAAAATTATATAGACCTAAAAATATATTTATATTTTATTCTGAACACTTTCATTAAATACTAAAGAGCCAACACTTGCCACTCTCCAATGAAGCTAAGTCCTGTTGTGTGAACTACAATCTGCAACAAAAATAGTCTGATTAAAACCAGCCCCCACTGCAAGTGGATAGTGGGGGCTGGTTTTAATCAGACTGCAAGAAAGAAAGATTACGAACAAAACATATCATAAAAAACAATAATATCATTCATTTATTTAAACATGTAATTTGCAAGGTCAAACTTTTCTTAAATTTGTAAAATTATATTGCAAAGTCAAAATTTTCTTAAATTTGTAAAATTATATAGACCTAAAAATATATTTATATTTTGTTCTGAACACTTTCATTAAATACTTAAGAGCCAAAACTTGCCACTGTCCAATGAAGCTAAGTCCTGTTGTGTGAACTACAATCTGCAACAAAGATAGTCTGATTAAAACCAGCCCCCACTGCAAGTGGATAGTGGAGGGGGGGGGGGGGCTGGTTTTAATCAGACTGCAACAAAGAAAGATTACGAACAAAACATATCATAAAAAACAATAATATCATTCATTTAATTAAACATGTAATTTTGAAGTCAAATCATTAAATACTAAAGAGCCAAAACTTGCCACTCTCCAATGAAGCTAAGTCCTGTTGTGTGAACTACAATCTGCAACAAAAATAGTCTGATTAAAACCAGCCCCCACTGCAAGTTGATAGTGGGGGCTGGTTTTAATCAGACTGCAAGAAAGAAAGATTACGAACAAAACATATCATAAAAAACAATAATATCATTCATTTATTTAAACATGTAATTTGCAAGGTCAAACTTTTCTTAAATTTGTAAAATTATATTGCAAAGTCAAAATTTTCTTAAACTTTTAAAATTATATTGACCTAAAAATATATTTATATTTTATTCTGAACACTTTCATTAAATACTTAAGAGCCAAAACTTGCCACTCTCCAATGAAGCTAAGTCCTGTTGTGTGAACTACAATCTGCAACAAAGATAGTCTGATTAAAACCAGCCCCCACTGCAAGTGGCTAGTGGGGGGGGGGGGGGGGGGGGGGGGGGGCTGGTTTTAATCAGACTGCAACAAAGAAAGATTACGAACAAAACATATCATAAAAAACAATAATATCATTCATTTAATTAAACATGTAATTTGCAAAGTCAAAATATTCTTAAATTTGTAAAATTATATTGACCTAAAAATATATTTATATTTTATTCTGAACACTTTCATTAAATACTAAAGAGCCAAAACTTGCCACTCTCCAATGAAGCTAAGTCCTGTTGTGTGAACTACAATCTGCAACAAAAATAGTCTGATTAAAACCAGCCCCCACTGCAAGTGGATAGTGGGGGCTGGTTTTAATCAGACTGCAACAAAGAAAGATTACGAACAAAACATATCATAAAAAACAATAATATCATTCATTTATTTAAACATGTAATTTGCAAAGTCAAACTTTTCTTAAATTTGTAAAATTATATTTCAAAGTCAAAATTTTCTTAAATTTGTAAAATTATATTGACCTTAAAATAAATTTAAATACAAAAATGTAATATTATATATATATATATATATATATATATATATATATATATATATATATAAATGGTCCATTTCCAAAGCGTTAGTGCATAAACCTTCAATTATGTTTTAAAGGAGCTTTCCGTCCCTTCATGTCCCTTCATTTAAAATTTGGCTTTCTATTTTGTAGTAGGATTACACCTCTCCATTTGTTGCCTATTTTTAGGACTACAAGACCTGTAATGTCACTCGTTCATTTTAAAAATAAGTATGAACACATTTTTACTTACCTCTTCCAATAGCTGAAAAAAAAACTATTTTCTATCGATGCTCAACGTAACATTTGTGAAGGAATTGCAAACTCAAATCGTGAATTCCGTCCAAATTTATAAAGATGTATGCGCAAGGAGGTTGAATCTCGGATAAAACCGTCTTTCGCTTACTTTGACCTTGACCACTGACAAAGGTTCATTCGATTTGAATTTTTAAAAAAAGTGATGGCAATAATAAATTGATTTTCCATTCGACTTGCATGACTTTCGTGACAAATATTTCATGCATATTCAGGACGATCAAGTTAATAGAAACGACTGTCCTAAAAAGCAGAAACTTGATTAACAATAAACGGATGGGGGTTTTGGAAAGGGTCATCTAATATATAAAAAAATAATTCAACGTGAGATGATATATGTATCATATGATTTATCAAAATTTATGAGAGAAGATTTTTTTATAAGGCGTGTTTTGATCCATAAAACGAAAATAATCTGGGGAAATATCTACCTTGTATGTGTGGCTATACAAACAGCTACAAGGATCACATCAAAACTTGTTTACTTCTCTGAAGTATGTCCAACTTGTTCGTTTAAAGACAAAGGGCTATTTGAAACATTTCGGCGGGAAGTTTTCCACTGGCAAAAAAATGAGGGTCACAAAACATGAAACCAATGAGAACCAACAAAACAAGACACACCCTCGGCATTAAAACAACTCACAAATTCATTTGACCACAGTCTTGTTGAACAATCAAATTTTGATCTCAAATCGAGCATAAAAAAGTTGCCTAGGGACAAATTATAATTAAGAGAGAACAATCATTTTAATTCTAAATAAGAAGTACGAGAAATATTTTTTTTTAATATATATTATTTATTCTTAACAATATATATAATTATGTATACCAATCGAAGTCTTAAGTGCGAACTTACCGGCGAAATTGTCATAAACAGACGTACACCTGATATCTAGTTTTCATTACAGCAACCTGATTTGAATCTATTTAGAAATAATCATACATTTATTTCCTAACACAATTTGAACAACTCCAGTGCTAAGCTGACACGTTACGAGGGGAAATGTGTGTACTTACTGAGCCTCCTCATGGGTTTTTTTTATTATGTGATTACTTGGCCGTTTTTATAGTGATTATTTGATTACCAGACTAAGTATTTCATGATTATTCTATTATTTGATAATCTAAGACTGTATTTTTGATTATTTGATTATCTTGTTTAAAAAAAAAATTAATGATTGTGTGATTACATTGGCAAAACATTTGAGATTATTTGATTACTTGGACATCCCCATGAGGGACCTCCTTACTCAATGGTCACACTTTCGACAGCATGAGAGTTCTCGCCCTACCGTGATCAAATAACCTACGTATTGTTTTGTTCTTGAATGTCTAGAATATGCATGAAATATTTGCAACTGGGCGATTACCAAACAATATAATAAATTAATCGGTATATCTAACTGAAATTGGGAAGAAAAATAACGAAGCGAATTATTTACAACAAAGCCATACCATATGACAGTAAATGTAAGAGTCAGTGGCATAGCAAGGAATTCCTTATGCTCTGGATACTGTCTTTTGATCATATAAAGCTTCTGTCATAATTTCATAAAATTCCATGAAGTGCTGACAAAATTGTTGATGTTTAAAAAAAATTTAAACCACAAACTCAACCTTCATGTTGACGACACCGACGCCGACAGAATCTATAATATTATAGCTATGTCTCGCTTTCGAGACATACATTTCGCAGGCTCGACAAAAATGCAAACTACGTATCGTATCTCAGCAGATAATGAATTGCTTTATACAATAGGAAACATTAGAATTCATAGTAGATTCAGACTTTGACAGAAAAATGAATAAATAATATATATAATATGATACCATTTGATTAAAAGTAAATTTCGTCACATTTAATAATTTATTAATACATTCATTAATACTTTCTGTATGTGTCTGTCCCAAGTCAAGAGCCTGCAATTCAGTAGTTGTCGGTTGTTGCTGTGTATCATATTTGTTTTTCGTTCATTATTTTGTACATAAATCCGTTAGCTTTTCTCGTTTGAATTATTTTACATTTGACATTTCGGGGCCTTTTATAGCTGACTACAGCGGTATGGGTTTTACTCATTGTTGATGGCCGAATGGTGACCTATGTTGTTGATTTCTGTGTAATTTGGTCTCTTGTTGGAGAGTTGTCTCATGTACGCCCAGACATTTTGACGTAAACGTAGCTACGCGCCTGATCAGTATTCTAAATTTACTGTTATCTGTTTTGAGAAAAAAAAAATATGACTTGGTCTGTTGAGGATTCTATCTTGTCAAAAATGTCCGGTGGTATTGAGTTCCAGTTAAATGGTATTCGGGATAAAGCTAAATTTGAGCGAGTCTGTTCTTGATGGTGGTCTGAGGAAATGATGTATATGCATGGATTTGGTGATTTTTCCAGATATTTTCAATTGCTCTGTTTGTATACTTTTTTGTTTAGTACTTTATGTAGAAGTAGTATCCTACACTGTGGGTAAATTGAGATGTTTCAAAATTTCTATTATTGTTCTGGATTTATAATCTCTATAATTTGTTGAATTAAAAGGGGCCGCTCTTTTTTTAAGTTTAATAATTTCTCCTGGAGATACGTTTGATAGGGATCCCAGTGTTCTGTATGCTTTGTTATAGATTTCTTCAACTTGTTTTCCACATTGTAGGTTACTTTTGATGTTTACGCCAAGATATTTGATTAATTAGAGAAATACCAGTTTGGTGCCTTTCAGAGTATCATCAAATTATACATTACTATTCTTCCTGCTTAGTGTCATCATGTGACATTTGACTGGTTAAAATCTCATACACCATGTTGTTGCTGTCTATGCCTTCCTGTTATTTGTAACAATCATTGATGGTGCTAATTTATCTATAGCAAACGCAGTCATCGGCAAATAGTTTGATTCAGGATGTATTATTTTTAGAAATTTAGTTGATTTGTACAAGAATTAATATTGGATCCAAGACCAGGGGCGGATCCAGCCGTTTTTAAAAGGGTGTTTCCAACCATATGTCCCCATTCAAATGCATAGGTCGTCCAAAAAACGGGGTGCAACCACCGGAACCCCCCCCCCCCTTGGATCCTCCACTGAAGACAGTGCCTTGCAGGACACCTGAGAGCACTGGTGTTGTTTTTGAATTGCAACCATTTACTACCAATCATTGTGTCCTCTGTATTTAAAATAAGTCTATCCAATTTAATATGTTTGTTCGTACTCAATATCTACTGACCTTACTTTTTAGAAGTTCGCGAGGTACTGTATCAAATGCCTTTTTCAAAATCAAGTTTAAAGATGTCAATATAAATAAGAAGATGTGGTATGTGCGCCAATGAGACAACTCTCCATCCAAGTCACAATATCTCTTGTGGAGAGTTGTCTCATTGGCAATCATACCACATCTTCTTTTTATACATCTGATATGTCTTGGATGTTTCTTCGACTTATTTCAAGCTAATATTTCAAGTTAAAACTTAGATACCCATTTCTGCAGAAAAAACTTGACCAAAATTTCCCAATTTGGTTCATCTTTTACAAAAGGTTATCAGAATTCAAATTTGTAAATACGTTTTAATATGGAACGCCACAGCTGTCTTATGTGGAACTCTGATATTAATTTATGTTGTTTTATTATTACTTGATGATATTTTGTCTTTACTTAATATGGTTTTGACATTACGTAATGATGTTTTGATATAACTCAATATGGAATAGTCATGAGTTGAGATCTCAAAAAACATGTTTAACCCCGCCGCATTTTTGCGCCTGTCCCAAGTCAGGAGCCTCTGGCCTTTGTTAGTCTTGTATCATTTTTAATTTTAGTTTCTTGCGTATAATTTGGAGTTTAGTATGACGTCCATTATCACTGAACTAGTATACGTAGTTGTTTAGGGGCCAGCTGAAGGACGCCTCCGGGTGCGGGAGTTTCTCGCTGCATTGAAAACCCATTGGTGGCCTTCGGCTGTTGTCTGCTCTATGGTCGGGTTGTTGTCTCTTTGACACATTCCCCATTTTCATTCTCAATTTTATTACTTAATAATATTTCGATATTACACGATATGGTTTCGTATTGACTTGATATAGTTTTGTCATTACTCAATATGGTTTTGTCATTACTCGATGTGGTTTCACCATTATTTAATGTGGTTGTGTCATTAGTCAATGTGGTTTTAACATTACTTGATGTGAGATGTGACTTAACGTTATGTAGTTGTTTCATTACATGATGTGGTTTTGTTATTTTGTAATGATGATTTGCCTATTCTTTAAATGGTTTTAACATTACGCAATGATGTTTCAAAATTTGACGATTTTACACTACATGATGTGTTTGTTTCATTATTTGATGTGGTTCTGTCATTCTTTGATGTGGTTATCCCATTACTTGATGAGGTAAAACCACGTGACCAATTCGGAAAAAAATATGTTCTATTTTTAAACAGATTTCAATGTATCGTTTGTTTAATGTGCTTTGGATGGGTATCGCTATCTATTGAGTTAAAGTTCAAATTAAAGTTCGAGTGGTTGTTCAGAGTTATTTGGTATGAAAAAGGGGAACGGCAGACAATAATAAGAAAAAAAGTATTAAAAAGTTTACAGTATTTCGGACATAGTTGGGATATCCCCAAACCACTTGGTCCTGTTGTTTTTATCCTAAGTTCTCAAACGGAAGCAGTATTTTTGTAATAAATTTGTAAAATATTCCACGGAACCCTGTGTCTCGCCTGATATTGCTGCTGTAAGTGTAAAAGCGTCATGTTGATCGGCTGTACATGTACATTTATCTATACATTTATCGGTAAAAAAAAAAATTAAAAAAAAAAATTTTTTTCTATAGATGCGTTTTCTTGAAATTGAGGAATAACTCCTATACAAGTTTTAAAACACTTCATGGAGGTTTACAAATTTATCATGTTAAAACAGTTTAATTCGGTTTTATTTAACTAAAACAAACTTGACTGTATGGTTTTCAACAATGAGCAAAACCCATACCCTATAGTAAGCTATAAAAGGTCCCGAAATGAAAAATGTACAAAACTAGAAACCTAACGATCTATAGATAGATAGATAGATAGATAGATAGATAGATACTTTATTCTCTAAAAACTAAATACAAGTTTACAGAGAAACATACAATATAAATACAGATACAATAGTCGAGGTAAACAAATACAGTATGATATTCTAAAAGTACAAAATTATGATGGCATACATGTTTAGTAACATTGTATAATGAAAGGTTAAACTCAATAGAAAAAAAAAAAAGGAGATGGAGACGCCGACGCCGACGCCACTATCGACGACGAAATATAGGTTTGTTGTGTCTCACTGCCGCTACATTGATGTCGCAGGCTCGACACAAATCAAAAGACTTGAACTTTATTGTTAACAAATGAAACACTTCAAATCAACTCACTCTAAAGTTACAGGGAAACGGGGGGAGGGGTGCTCGGACCAAGTCAAAATTTTTAAAAGTAAACCATTATAGGTCAAAGTACGGTCTTCAACACGGAGCCTTGGCTCACACCGAACAGTAAGCTATAAAGAGCCCCAAAAATTACTAGTGTAAAACCATTCAAACGGGAAAACCAACGGTCTAATCTTTATAAGCAACGAGAAACGAGAAACACTTATGAACCACATCAACAAACGACAACTACTGAACATCAAATTTCTGACTTAGGACAGGTGCAAACAATTGCAGCGGGTTTAAACGTTTTAATGGTACCAAACCTTCACCCTTATCTGAAACAATAGTGTAACATCACAACATAGAAAGACACACTATAAAATATCAATTGAAATGGCTTAACTCAATCAAAAGACATATTAACACCAGTGAACATACACTGAACAAATAAATTTGATCTATGATACAATGCAAATACTAAATAAATAAACTAAGGGAAGAATAATTAAAGTAACGTGTTATACCGCTGTGAAATGTTAAACAAACTAAGAAAAAACAATATGCTTGAACAAAAATATCAGCCATTTGCAATTACTTTAAACACAGGTAAATGAAAATAATTTTGTTGTTATAAGTATTTATTTGATACTGTACATATTTTAACATCTTATCCTATCTAGACGGAATATTTTGTGATATATATAAAGTTCCATATATATTCTGTGACTGTATCTTGCTTTAATTTGTAGGATCCTTTACAATAGATATTTCAGCTGATCTGTAACAATTCCATCTTCATGCCTTATATATCATGTACTGTATAACGACGCTAGATTAAAACTGACGAGGAAAGGTAACACCCGGGCACCGAAAGCTTTATTATTGTGAAGCCTAGTTGGCCGAGTGGTCTAGCGCGTCGGATTCAGTGCAGGCAATTTGGTGTCACGATATCTCAGTAGCATGAGTTCGAATCCCGGCAAGGGAAGAACCAAAAATTTGCGAAAGCAAATTTACAGATCTAACATTGTTGGGCTGATGTTTAGACGAGTTGTATATACAGAATGTACACAGCCATGATACAGTTTTAAAATTAAATAAACACGTTATCAGGCTTTCTAATATAAAACTATATTAACTTTTGTTCAATTATTCGATGTCGGACCAATGGGGCGTCGAACCAATGGGGTGTCGAACCAATGGGGCGTCGGACTAATGGGGTGTCGGACTAATGGGGTGTCGGAATATCGGGGCTGCCCCAATTTTTTTTACCAGTATTAAGGTATTTAGGTTAAAACAAAAATCGGAGACAAGCTCGTGCCTGTGCTACCACTACCAGAGACATGTAATACATATTACATGTCTCTGATACTACTGCACAAGACTGAAAATCATATTTGAGAGGTTTTTAATTGTTAATTTAATAGTTATTTTCTAAAATTATTAAATCTGCAAAAACAAAAGTATCCATTAACAACCCTTGAAGTATACCGATTTTCCTTTTTAGAAGACACCGGTGGAATTCCTGATGGGAGGCAGTCAACAAGAAAAACAATGGACATATTACAAAAAACAATGGACATATTACAATTAAGTAATCATTTGGCAGGGACTTTATATACTAACATATAGAAAGTGAATTAGTCCCTGCATCTGGTAACCATTTATTTCAGCTGCAAGGACCAAGATTTGGACATTCGAACTATACATGCAGGAATTAAACGCACTTGGATTTTTCTGAACCATTATAACAAGAGGCTAGCCTTATATTACACTTGATGAAAAGGGGCACACCAGCTTGTGAAATCTTAATATATTATTTGACATTTTTGGTTTTGTTTTTTTTTTTTTTGTCCTGCTGATCAATTTTGCCATTTACAATTTTAACTTAGCTCTTGTATTGTTTGAGATAACAGCCAAAAAGTGTGTAAATGGGAAGAAATTGGTCAAAGTCAAAGGACCACAACTCTCCACAAAATCATCAGACCAGGACAAAATTCGAACTTGATCTGTAACTTGTCATGATAAAACTATACATGCACTAAATATCAAATCAATGTCTTCAAGCATGAAGAAAAAAAGTGTGGAAAACTGATTTACCGGACTGACGGATGGACAGACAGACAGACAGACAGACAGACAGACAGACAGACAGACGGAGTGCAAACCTAAAGTCCCCATCGACTTCGACGGTAGGGAACTAATAAAAAACTTACCTTCAAAACTTTGTACGGTGTCCTATGAGCTTGATTACATTTAATATACTTTCTGGAATCAACTTGTACAAACACTGAATATAATCAGGCGTAATACTGACTCAAATACGGTGGATTTCTTGACCAAATCATTTTTAGATTTAATCACCCAGTATGTGTTTAAAGTTTTCTTTTAATAAATAACCAAATGTTTTCTATCACATTAAGGTCTGGATATTGTGCAGGCCAGCCCACACCGTAAATTTTGTTTCGGTCATAATGGCCAGATGAGCTAAAAGGAATAAGCTTTTTTGTATATCATCTGCCTAATATTTGAATGTTTTTAACTTTTAAAACACGTTTGATGCTTATCATTATAGTTAAAATAAATCATGATGTATTGCTTTGAATTTTGAGTATTGGAGAATATCTTATATTAATACAAAATGGAAGCCTCATTATGGTTTCAGTTTACAAAACTTATTTGGTAGCTGGAGGTAAGAAGACCCTGATAAATTAATAACATATCTGGTTGTTGCAGTTTTATAGCAAAAAATATTGTGACACTATACATTTTAATTTTTTCCTGTTGCTTCCTTAGCTTCTTTATCAGTGGCATAGCTGGTCATGAAGCTGAAAATTCTTGAAATTCTGTTAGCACTCTACTGTTTCATAATACTGTAGATTCATTTATTTTTGTGGGTACCAATTTTCGTGGATTGAGGAAATCTTACATTTTTGTGGATATTTGATTTTGTGGTTTTGTCAAAGTCTGTATACAAGCAAATGGAAAATATGTAATTTGCTGAACATTTAAATACCGACTATATCCACGAAAATTGGTATCCCATGAAAATTAATGAATCCACAGTACATAAAATGGAAAACAGGAATCACCAAACTAACACTTCTAACAGGCCACAACAACCATCAACACCAGATTCTATTGAGAGAGTAGGCATACAAACTAAGACAAACAATGAACAACAGATGGTATAGATAGACTGGTACCAGAATACAAAGTGGTGGAGTTAAACCAGTTTTACATGACTACAAACCTTACCATTTGTCTATTTTTGACCATGTTATTGAGGTAAGACACTCAAACCACCTGCACAGTGCAGCTACCAATCAGGATGACTACTAACTTGATCAAGGAAATAAAACGGACACTTGGTTACTTGGAAAACAGGTTCAGAATCCGAGATTGACATCTGGTATTGAGAACTGTCTCTCAACGAGAACCTCATGTAGACTGTAATTAACTTTTTATTTTTATTGAGTTGATGTCTCGGACACATATACCCTAAATCTTTTATATTCATTCCTATCAACTCCGTGGTGTTATAGAAGTTCAACTTTGATTCTTTACAAGAATTACTGTATTTACGCAGACTTCTGCAATTCTTTCAACCATTTTGAAGAAATGGAAATCTTTTAACTTTGTAGTAGTTGAATGGAACAAATACATCAATACAACTAACTAAAATCTACATCAAAATTATGTTTATTTCTCTGAAATATTAAATTTTGCTTTGTATTCACATACATTCTTACATAATTATGATAATTTTAATGGTAGAATTAATTACATATATATTAAACAATATATTTGAGATATTATTGCTTAAATGTATAACTTTCATTATTATGCATGAAATATTCAGTCAGAAATCAATTCATTCATGTAATACTAGCAGAAGACAAACAACATGGAATATCTAGTACAGAACTCAATATTTTAACAATGGTAAAACTATTTTCCATGTTTATTTGGGTCATTTTTCTAAAAGCTTCTTGTACGCAGTCTTTCCGACTTAGAAAATATTATAATAAAACGATATCATGTAACATGCATAACAGGGTCAAATAATTAAAATAAGTTCTAGCAATTATTGTCAATGTAAAATTAATTTTCTACCACATCAAAAAATGATAAAATATTCAATAAGTCATATTTAAGAAAGATATGAATAGAAGTAACTTTTAATGGGCTTTTTTTATTTATTTTTTTTATTGCAATACTATGTTTACTCCCTTCTAATTGAAATAATTTGGTAAAATTCATTATTCCTATCAAAACAGTTTTAATACTGAATGATACGGAAGTTAAGCTTATTCAACACTTTTAAGAGACATCCTTAAAGAGTGCATTTAACAGGATGAGAAAATCTATTTAAGGTCCATATGCTGGATATACCAAAACAGTAAAGAGGACGATAGCAAAGAAATAAAAGTTGTTAATTTAATTTTCTACAAATCGGTTTATCAAAAGTACCAAATTTTTCAACATTAATGATAAAAGTACAGGTAATTAGGCTTTCAGGCCAGCAATCAATACTCTGAAAACAATTTCTTATCAAAATGTTAAATAGAATACTGTTATGTGTTATTTTTTATATGTTTTATATGTTTCAGAGTTTAATGTGTTGTCCACTTTGCTGAACTAGAATACATTATTGCTTAGGGGTCAGCTGTCTGCGCTGAAGCCCGCTTCCGGGTGCAGGATTTTCTTGCTGCATTGAAGATCCATTAGTGGCCTTGGGCTGTTTTCTGCTCTTTGGTCAGGTTGTTGACTCTTTGACACTTTCCCCATGTCCATTCTCATTTCTATTAAACCTGTACATGTTCTGTGAGGTTTAATATGGCCAGGTCTTTTTTGTCTCTGATTTTGAACATCTTAACCAAAAAAAATACACAAGGTGATATAAATTAGTGAAAACTAATCCCCTCACCAAAATATTGCACATACAGTAGTCAGTAGTTATTGTTTTGATAGAACTTTATCTTCATAGACACTGTGAATAGGGTTACATGAAAGTCAACTGCATTATGAAAATATAAAGGTATCAACCATAGATTTCAAGACAAATATCTTTCAGCCCAATCTGCTATTTAAAGTGAGTTCTTAGTATAGTTAAAATAACTTGGACACTTTTATATTTCAACTAATTTGAACTTAAATACTTTTAAGTTTTCACATGGATTTCTTTGAACTGTTAGTTTTCAAACATCTACTGAAAAGCAAAAGCTTTAAAAAGGAATAAAAAAAACAATTCCAACATGAAACAATTACACATCAGATAAAAATCTCAAATCATAACAAACTGTTCTTCAAAATGAAGTAATGCATATAAATTTGGCCCCAAATGGTTTGACAAACCTTCTCCACATGTTGTAAATATTTATGGATTATGGGATACAAATAAAATGTATAACCACAACATCCTGAACATCTGTCTTGGCTATATTATAGGGTGTTATAATTTTTTTACATTTGCCTAACAGAATCTGAAAGGGAAGGTAAAATAAGTATTTAGACTCCTTACTGTAAACTAGTTAACAAATGCCACTGTCTTTTATATAACAATATTACAGGTGAGTAAAATTACTAACAAATCAACTACCTCATTAAGTATGCCAATCTGATTATAATCCGATGTTGTGATACGCTACGCTCCCTCTAACATCTGAACCAACTCAATATGGGGTCATGTGTGGAGAGTATCGTAGCGAAAAATAACAGCTGATTTTTATGAGATTGTAATTATGTTTTTTTGCCTATTGTTGTATACATTACGTTAAACACTACATGATGTACAGTAAAGGTATTATATTCTGTATAGGCCCTCATTAACATCATAAGAGCCAACAGTTTCCACAACCACAAAAATTGGGGTCCACAAATAAATGTATTTTAAGAGTAGCAAAATAACTGCTTCAATATGAAAGAATGCCTAAAAAACTATGTGCCTTATTTGTCTTCGAAATGATTGAAAAAAAGGTTTATACAAATAACAAGGAGATAAAGGTTTGAGAGATTTGAGATGCTATATGAAGTGATCATCAGTGATGTCCATATCTGTAAGCTGCCAGTCCTGCTGCCACCACAGCCGCCACTCCTCCACCTAACATTGCCCACTTCCACGACTTCTGAAACAAAAATATCTCATTAAAACTGATTAGAACTCATTACAGGAAAGACAGTAAAGTATGTAACCCAATTTTTAAGAATTCATTAAATTATGATTGTTTTTGTTCTTATATTTTGTTTATGCAAAAACAAGAATTAGACATTCACATTTACTGGTGGTTATGTGCATTGTGGACTTACACATTACAACATTTTGTTACTATTTATAAAAGGTTAAACACAAATCAACTTAAATCATAACCATGGTAAGTTCTTTTAACTATTTTCATTTCTCTGTTTTTTTAATTCTTGATCAGCTCTTGACAATTTATTTTGACCCTTGATCAATGTAATTTTTCATGCAATAAGAACAGTTATAAAATTTAAATCTGTAGCCTAAAAAGTAATAAAATGCTTCGCTGGGGCGCAGCTTGATACGACCGCAGAGGTCGAACCCTGAACAGTTGGGGCAAGTATGGACACAACATTCAAGCTTGATACAGCTCTGAATTTGGATTGTTATTAAATATTTGACACAGCATAGGTTTCTGACACAGAAAGAATGTGGTCTAAGAACTTGAATTTTTTTAATTTACCTATTATGGTCCAATGTCCAAAATCAAAATACATGGTTAGATTCAGCATATCAAAGAACCCCATATATTCAATTTTTGTTAAAATCAAACAAAGTTTAATTTTGGACCCCAACTTGGACAAACTTGAAAACTGGGCCCATAATCAAAAATCTAAACACATGTTTAGATTCAGCATATCAAAGAACCCCAAGAATTCAATTTTTGCTAAAATCAAACTAAGTTTAATTTTGGACCCTTTGGACCTTAATGTAGACCAATTTAAAAAACGGGACTTAAAATTAAAAATCTAAATACACGGTTTGATTTGGAATATCAAAGAACCCCAATAATTCAATTTTTGATGAAATCAAACAAAGTTTAATTTTGGACCCTTTTGACCTCAATATGAACCAATTTGATAGCTGGGCCCACAAATAAAAAATCTAAATTCATGGTTAGATTCAGCATATCAAAGAACCCCATATATTCAATTTTTGTTGAAATCAAAAAAAGTATAATTTTGGACCCCAACTTGGACCAACTTGAAAACTGGGCCCATAATCAAAAATCTAAACACATGTTTAGATTCAGCATATCAAAGAACCCCAAGAATTCAATTTTTGTTAAAATCAAACTAAGTTTAATTTTGGACCCTTTGGACCTCAATGAAGACCAATTTAAAAAACGGGACCCAAATTAAAAATCTAAAAACACGGTTAGATTTGGCATATCAAAGAACCCCAATAATTCAATTTTCGATGAAATCAAACAAAGTTTAATTTTGGACCCTTTTGACCTCAATATGAACCAATTTGATAGCGGGGCCTACAAATAAAAAATCTAAATACATGGTTAGATTCAGCATATCAAAGAACCTCATATATTCAATTTTTGTTGAAATCAAACAAAGTTTAATTTTGGACCCCAATTTGGACCAACTTGAAAACTGGGCCCATAATCAAAAATCTAAATACATGTTTAGATTCAGCATATCAAAGAACCCCATATATTCAATTTTTGTTGAAATCAAACAAAGTTTAAATACTGGACCCTATCTTGGACCAACTTGAAAACTGGGCCCATAATCAAAAATCTAAACACATGTTTAGATTCAGCATATCAAAGAACCCCAAGAATTCAATTTTTGCTAAAATCAAACTAAGTTTAATTTTGGACCCTTTGGACCTTAATGTAGACCAATTTAAAAAACGGGACTTAAAATTAAAAATCTAAATAAACGGTTAGATTTGGAATATCAAAGAACCCCAATAATTCAATTTTAGATGAAATCAAACAAAGTTTAATTTTGGACCCTTTTGACCTCAATATGAACCAATTAGATAACGGGGTCCACAAATAAAAAATCTAAATACATGGTAAGATTCAGCATATCAAAGAACCCCATATATTCAATTTTTGTTGAAATCAAACAAAGTTTAATTTTGGACCCCAATTTGGACCAACTTGAAAACTGGGCCAAAAATCAAAAATCTAAATACATGTTTAGATTCAGCATATCAAAGAACCTCATATATTCAATTTTTGCTAAAATCAAACAAAGTTTAATTTTGGACCCTTTGGACATTAAAGTAGACCAATTTGAAAACTGGACCCAAAATTAAAAATCTAAATACACTGTTAGATTCGGCATAACAAATAAATAAATGTGATCAAAGATTTTACAAATCTAATGCGCCATACTGTGCAATTAAAGATTACTTCTTGAAATTTTTCAATATTTGAAATTTGAAAAAAAAATAATATTTGAAGAATAATTCTTTTTAATTTCTGAAATCTGAAATGAGAAAAAATTGGCCCCCCACAATTTCTTTTTATCCCCCCCCCCACCTTTTTCCCCCAAAAAAATTCTTTCCCTCAAGATATGGTCATAATCTCAATTCAAATTTCCAATGGAGTTGGCAACCATAATTACCCATTTAAATTTACCATAGTGCTAACTTAATCTATTTTATAATAGAATTAATAAAAATATAGTGTCAAATCTTTCATATGGATTTTTTTGTAAAAAAAAAAGATGAAAACATTTGCAGATATTTTTACTGGTCTTCCTTTATAAATATGCATTTCTTTAAACATAATTTAAAAGCAGTGTAAGGGAAGTAACCAAAACGTTGTATTTGGATTACCTCCCTTACACTGTTTTAGATTATCTTTATTGTTCATTAACCATTACTTTATACATAATTTAAAAGCAGTGTAAGGGAGATAATTTCAATGATGTATTTGATTTATCTCCCTTACACTGCTTTAAATTATGTTTTGTACTAAAGTATTTGTCCATTAACCAGGACAACCTTGTTTTTCCCCCTTTTTTGCCCCTAATTCCTAAACGGTTTGAGCCATAACCCCCCAAAGCAAATCCTAACCATCCCTTTGTGGTATGGAAACTTGTAGTATAATTTCAGAGAGATCCATACACCGTTCCACAGTTATTGTCTGGAAACTAGAAAATGCTCATTTTTGGCCCCTTTTTGGCCCCTAATTCCTTAACTGTTGGTACCATAACCCCCAAAATCAATCCCAACCTTCCTTTTGTGGTATTTAACCTTATGGTCAAATTTCAAAAAGATCCATTCACTTAAACTAAAGTTAGAGTGCAAAAAACCAATATGTATTCGGACGACGACGCCGGACGACGACGACGACGACGACGACGACGCCAACGTCATACCAATATACGACCACAAAATTTTTTTGCGGTCGTATAAAAATTTATCACCTTTAGTTAACAATCGTATTGTAGTCTTTATTTCTAAACCAAGACGACCCAATGTATTATATTTTGAAAAATAGAAATCCCTTGGCCAATAGCCACGACATACACTATAAAATGAATAATAGCTATATACAAACCTGATTAGTGGTTGTTGTTGCTGCAGCTGCTGTTGTTGTTTTAGTCCCCATCATCTTTTTATACATATCTTTCTCTAATTCTGTTTCTTTGCTGATTTTCTGAGATAATTTCTTGATTTCTTGCTTAATAACCTACAAAAATATCTTAAAGTTATTTTAAAATGTCCTTGTTTATGAATAAAATAAATAAAACTACTTTCTTCATAAACATGTCTCAATGCATTTAGCTGATCTACAACTAATCTGAAAAAATATAACACCTCCCTTTTTTTTTTATTATCAAGGCTATATTTTTTTTGGTTAAAAACTTTTATATAACAATACTCAATTGATTTTACAAACTGAATACTTGTGGCTAACAACCAATCCTCAAAACATGTAATTCTCTTTTGACATTACCATGGAAACATTAGTTTAAAAGGAAACAATCTCTTTCTTTTTTCTTTTTTTTTCTAAAATATTAAAATGGAAATAAATGGAGAATGTGTTCCCATGGACAGATAATGCCCCTGCTTGCATACAACATTATAAAGGGATATAACTTAAGAACGATAAAAGTGATGCTACCCAAATTTGTATTTGATCTGAGTTTTGTGGTAATAAGTATTGTGTATAGGTTTCATAATGTTTGGTTGGGGCAAACTTAAGTTATTTTTTTCAATTAATAAAGGGGCATAACTCGATAATGGTTAAAGTGACGCCACCAAAATTTAACTTGATCTATGTTTTGTGGTAATAAGCATTGTGTATAGTTTCATAACAATGGGTTGAGGCAACTTAAGTTAGAGAACAGAAAGTAAAAATTTTGCATTTTTTTCCATTTATAAAGGGGCATAACACGAGAATGGTTAAAGTGACCCCACCAAAATTCAAACTTGATCTGTATTTTGTGGTAATAAGTATTGTATATAAGTTTCATAACATTTGGTTGAGGCAAACTTAAGTTAGAGAACGGAAACAAAATTTTTGTAATTTTTCCATTTATATAAGGGGCAGAACTCTAGATAGGTTAGAGTGACACTATCAAAATTCAAACTTGATCTGTATTTTGTGGAAATAAGCATTGTGCATAAGTTGCATAACATTTGGTCGAGGCAAACTTAAGGTAGAGAACGGAAACTAAATTTTTTTCCATTTTTCCATTTATAAAGGGGCATAACTCTAGAACGGTTAAAGTGAGGCCACCAAAATTCAAACTTGACCTGTGTTTTGTGGTAATTAGCATTGTGTATAAGTTTCATAACATTTGGTTGAGGCAAACTCAAGTTAGAGAAAGGAAACTAATTTTGGGACGGACTGACGTAGGTACAGACGGACAAGGGTAAAACTTAATGCCCCCTCCGCTATGGCGGGGGCATAAAAACCATATCTTAAATTCATCAAGAAAGTAATTTTACATAGACATGACAAAAAATGTATGAATATTCCGGCATCAATTTAACAAATAAAAATAACCAACTCATATATGGTTTAGGAATATACAATAATGATAGTGAACTATGTAAATGTTTATCTTTCCTTTAATACATCATCAGCAAATATTAACAAAACCCTTTATTTCTTATGTACAGTACAATCCTACGATATTTTCCTATGCATTGATAAAAGATTGTGCAGATAGGTAGGAGTTTCTTACCTTAGAATCTGGCTCCAGTCTAAAGGCTTTCTGTAAGTACTGAATCCCTTCTTTTGTATTACCTTTTGCTGTATGAGCCTGAAATGAAAATACATGTAATTAATTTTTTTGCACATAATTTGACACTCCTACTTTCCTAATGTTGTTTTTGTTATTATGTAATGTGATTTTTTTTTTGTATCATAAATTAATAAATTTTCTATTTTGGTTAATGTAAATTCAGAAATTAATGCATGCATTAATCAAATTACTGATTACTAGTAAACTAGAAAATGTAAGATCTAATTAATGGGATTCCAAGGATTTTGTAAAGGAAAATCACTAATGAAATTATGAATGCAAGTTTTTATTATTGCGAAACTGATACTGTTACGTTTTTCGCATTAATCAAAACATTGCAATAATTCCTGAATTTACAGTAATTGATAAACAAACTGTTGGCACAGAGATATGTCTCACCTGTCAGCATAAAATTCAGAAAAAGACAATCTGATGGACAACAACTTTAATTCAAAGTCCATGGACCCAACTTTAATTCAAAGTCACTGGACCATGATCTAGTGGGCTGGGCCTCGAAATGGTCAATAAACTGAGATGTACAGACAATAATGTAACATAAAATGTAAAATATCGTAGTCAATTGTAAGTAGTTCCTATCAATCTAACTTAAGCAGAAAACTTAACATTGAAAATTGCTAATTAATTCAAGGTCACTGGACCATGTCCTAGGGTGCAGGGCCTAAAAATTGTTGTCAAACTGATATGTACTGATGGTAATGCAACCTGATACAAAATATCATTGATCCATCACAAGTAGTTTTCATCAAACTGACTTAAGCAGAAAACATAACATTGAAAATTGCTAATTAATTCAAAGTCACTGGACCTTGACCTAGGCAACAGGGCCTTAAAATAGTTGTCAAACTGATATGTACTGATAATAATGCAACTTTACATTAAATATCAATGATTTATCACAAGTAGTTCCAATCAAACTAACTTAAGCAGAAAACTTAAGAATTGTTGATGCCAACATCGTCATCGTCCTCACCAGAAAAGCCAATCCCTATGTCTATTTTTCGGCGAGACAAAAAAAACTAATCCAAGAATTAGAATGTTGTAAAATCTTCAATAATTGCCTAAAAAACCCATTGATTTATGAATGACAACAGGTCATGAGTGAATTATCAATGTTGTTGTGTCACTAGTGGGAAGTTTTATATTTTGAATTCTTGGATTAATTTTCATTTTGTTATATTGACATTTAATGTAAAACATTGAAAATGCAAAGAAGTACATCTTTAGATACGTTTTTACATTGTCCTGATGCATCTTCTCTGACAATGTGTTGACATAAATTTTCTCTAATTTTCATGCTATTTTCACATTTCTCGATCGGTGTGAGAAAAGTATCTCATCTCTAGAGTAAACTTTGTTCTCAGCAAATGATTGGTCCAAATTCAATTATTACTTCAAATTTTCTTGATCTCTACTGAATTTTCTATTTGTGATGTCACGAAAAAAGGCGCCCATGCCTATGCCGCCACAAGAACACCACTTTCTGCAAATCTTTGAGAAGGAAGGATAAACTTTGTTTAGATATCGTCTTAAAATCATTATAGAGAAACAGATTCCACCACTATAACATGTGTATTACAATATTTCTCCACTCTCAACAGTTAAATTTTAAATATTCAAAAAGCACGGCAAGCCTTGCGTTTTAAATTTTAAAATTGAACTGTCTCGAGTGGTGAAATACGGTAACACATATTATGCAGTGGTGGAATCTATATGTTAAATAAATGAACTTGTGGTATACTTTTGTCTTTAGCTATATCTTAATGGGCTATTTGTCCTGTTGGAAATTTGGAGTTGATGGCAGATCTTCGATAGTTTCTGTTTAATTTATTTATAGATTGTCTAGATCAGGGGGAATTTAGACCTTAACATATCATAGAGACAATTGTTTATTGGTGAAGACCAAATGTGTACATCTAGATGCCATTTAGGTCTTTTTATTATTGGGTGACTTTTTGATGTAGAACCTGCATCTCCTTTTATTCATATTACATCCATGACTTTAAAAATTGGTAAAACATTTTTTAAAATAACATTTGTTATGACTTGGAAATGAATTCTGATTACCTTTCCAAGTCTGAAGAGAGCTTTAACATTTTGCGGCTGTAAATCTAACACTGACTGACAGGATTTTATAGCTGCATCATAAGCTTCTACCTACAAAAAAAATGGAATCAGAACCAATGACTTCATAGGATAAATCACCAGGGAAATACAGACAACAAAATTAAACTGTGTCAAGTCATACAATTTAATACAAAATATATAAAAATGTTAACAAGATACAAACTAAAGGCTCTTTTAAATGAAATAGCCTGTGTTGCTCACCTGGATCTATGTGAGCTTGAACAATGGTCATTCTCAAAACTTAAAAGATAAATTCTCTATTTTGTTGATCTTGTATTGCTGATCATTCTTGCTGTATACAGTTTTTTTTTCTTTATCTACTCTAGTTTTGTCATAAATGCAAAAAATAAATGGGCAAAAATGTCATTAAAGGGCAATACCTCCTAATAAAATCGACTGACAATTTTAGCTATGTTGACCTATTTGTAGATCTTGTCTTGCTGTTTGCAGTTTCTCTCTATCTACTATATTTTTTCCCAAAATGCAAAAAATGAGTAAAAATCAGCATTTAATTGCAATAACTCCATTAGGAGTTGTTTGACAATTTTGGATAATAGACAATACTTGCATTTTACACCTAATTCTTTTTTTTTTTTTGCAATTGCAGCCATGTTTGTTGGCAGGAATGATCATCAGGCATAATTTTTAAACTACATGTCATTACTATTACCACATTAAGTTAATGTTTATTGTGTGTAATTAACACACTTTTTTCATAATCTGGAATTACTTATGCTCTTTACCCCTGTATAAATTGGGTAGATTTCCAAATTAATTAAAAATCTCACAAAGAAAATTCTATTTTTGATACAAAATATATTTCCCCCTTGTTCTGTCCTCTCTAAGGTACTCATACAGTATAAAATATATTTTATCTACAAAATACTTAAAAATGCAAAACTGCTCATGTTATCAAGTCATTCTATTAAGTATATTAAATTTTGTTTCATTTCAATGTAAACTGTACGAAACTTTTACATTGAAAAACATCTTTAAAAATATATTTTGCCAAATCTATGTTTGATGTTGGTTACCTACAAAATCAACATGATAAAAATAAAATTGAAGATTCATAACTAAATGCACTATGAAGAAATTCTGTCAAGCTTTGTTCCATTTCAATGTATACTGTAAGAGATCACAAACCAGTATATTAAGGTCATCTTGTCTCTTCTGCAAAAAATCAAATTCTGTCAAAACGAGAAATGATAGAGTGAAGACAGCAGTACAGGTAGATAGCAAAGGGCTATGTATTTTTCTTGACCACACAGGCTAGCTTTTCAAATATGTCATCATGGGAAATTTATCTTCTACATCATGGACAGAATGTTAAATGTTACCTTAAGTTGGCAAGCTGTCATATCATTACAACACTTTAGTCTACAGTTTGATAGGTCTTGGAGTTTTGTAGGGGTTCTTTGTAATGTTAAATGTTACCTTAAGTTGGCAAGCAGCCATATTATTACAACACTTTAGTCTACAGTCTGCTAGGTCTTGCAGTTTTGCAGGGGTTCCTTGTAATGAACCGGATTCTAAAATCTTTATTGCCCTGTTATAAAAAATCAAAACTCTTCATTAAAACTAAGAATTTTATGGTATCTATTTGGGCTCTTTTTTGTAGCTTTTGTTTTCCTTATGAATAATATCAATTCAATTTAAGATCATATTTGTTTGTTTGTTTTTAAACTTTAACTAGTTTAAACTGTAACTGACATGTTAAAAAAATTATGAAAATCATAATAATAATTTATATAATTCATTTTACAAATGTACCTATTTTCATTGACAACGGACTATATTGTTTACATAATGTACACTTTAACTTACTTATTGTATGAATTAATTGCTCCTGCATAATCATTTCTTCCAAAAACCTCATTGCCTCGTTCTCTTTTCTTTTCCCTTAAGGAAAAAATAATTCGCCTTATATATCAATACTGGCATCCATATTGTTAGTAACATATATTTTTGGACATTACATCAACAAATAAAAGATTCTTTTAACAAGAGGCTCTCAAGAGCCTGAATCGCTCACCTGTATATCTCAGAGGAGAAGATTTTTAAATGTTAGCAAACTTGATGAACAAATTGTATAAAATTGTCTTTAAAGGGCAATAACTCCTTAAGGGGTCAATTGACAATTTTGGTCATATAACTTTTTTGTAGATCTTACTTTGCTGAACATTATTGCTGCTTACAGTTTATATATATCAATGATAATATTCAAAATAATAACAAAAAACTGCAAAATTTTGTTAAAACTACCAATTCGGTGGCAGCAACCCAACAATGGGTTGTTCGATTCGTCTGATAATTTCAGGGCCGTTAGATCTTGACCAATTAAACAATTTTACAACTGTCACATTTGCTCTAGAAGATGTAGTTTTTGAGATATAAGCCAAAAACTGCATTTGACCCTTATGTTCTATTTTTAGCCATGGCGGCCATGTTTGTCGATGGATACAAACTTCAGATATAATTTATAAACAAGATACCCTAAGGAACATTTATTTAAAGTTTGAAGGTAATTGGCCTAGTAGTTTCAGAGGAGAAGATTTTTAAATGTTAGCAAACTTGATGAACAAATTGTGTAAAATTGTCTTTAAAGGGCAATAACTCCTTAAGGGGTTAATTGACAATTATGGTCATATTAACTTTTTTGTAGATCTTACTTTGCTGAACATAATTGCTGCTTACAGTTTATATATATCTATGATGATATTCAAAATAATAACAAAAAACTGCAAAATTTTGTTAAAACTACCAATTCGGTGGCAGCAACCCAACAATAGGTTGTTCGATTTGTCTGAAAATTTCAGGGGCGATAGATCTTGACCAATTAAACAATTTTACAACTGTCACATTTGCTCTAAAAGATGTAGTTTTTGAGATATAAGCCAAAAACTGCATTTGACCCTTATGTTCTATTTTTAGCCATGGCGGCCATGTTTGTTGATGGATACAAACTTCGGATACAATTTATAAACAAGATACCCTAAGGAACATTTAATTAAAGTTTGAAGGTAATTGGCCCAGTAGTTTCAGAGGAGAAGATTTTTAAATGTCAGCAAAATTAAACAAATTGTGTAAAATTGTTTTTAAAGGGCAATAACTCCTTAAGGGGTTAATTGACAATTATGGTCATAATAACTTTTTTGTAGATCTTACTTTGCCGAACATTATTGCTGCTTACAGTTTATATATATCTATAATAATATTCAAAATAATAACAAAAAACTGCAAAATTTTGTTAAAACTACCAATTCGGTGGCAGCAACCCAACAATGGGTTGTTAGATTCATCTGAAAATTTCAGAGCTGATAGATCTTGACCAATGAAACAATTTTACCCCTGTCAGATTTGCTCTAAAAGCTTTAGTTTTTGAGATATAAGCCAAAAACTGCATTTGACCCCTATGTTCTATTTTTAGCCATGGCGGCCATGTTTGTCGATGGATCAAAACTTCGGATACAACTTATAAACTAGATACCCTAGGGAACATTTAGTTAAAGTTTGAAGGTATTTGGCCCAGTAGTTTCAGAGGAGAAGATTTTTGAAATAGTTTACGACGACAGATGACGACGACAGACGACGGACGACGACGGACGCCAAGTGATGGTATAAGCTCACATGGGGCCCTTCGGGCCCTGGTGAGCTAAAAATGATGATGAAATATTTCTTTCTATGCTAAAAACTTTCGAAAATTTTTATTTGTAACTTAATTAAAAATATCGAATATATCTTTGTAATCTTACATAGCAGAATACATAGTTAGCTTCTTTCATCATTTTTACATATAAAAGAATATCATAACAACATGAGTACAATTTATGAATGAAAACATTTGATTAACCCAGATAAAAAAAACACTTACGCCATATCAAGTCTCTCATCCACATCCAATTTATTAATATCAGGAGCTTCTTCCTTCTTTTTTAATTTAATCATGTATGTAATTGTAGCATTTGGAGGAATGTCAGGATTCCTGAAAATGATATGAAATAACTTGAAAATAATTATCTAGGAACAGGTCAATATGAACATATCAAAGCTTAAGTGTGGATAATATTGTTGATAGAGTCTATGCAACTATAGACTCACATAAACCCTGCTATGTGTTTACTTTGTTAACTTCCATATCTTGTAGAATGTTTGGCATAATGTATAGTTTATCATATTAACCTGTCATTTTAATTTGGTAATATTTGTTGAAGCTGTAGTCTTTTAATACTATCTGCATGTAGATCATGGATGTCTTTTTTGGGGGGGTTTGATGAAGTTATTAGGTTCTTTTTTTATTGCTGTCTATCCTTGATCTCTGTGATTCATTTGTGTACATTACTTGTTAAATAAACTTAAGGATTTGGTTTCATCATGATGGTGTTCAGCAGTTGTGGACCCTAAACAGTTTATGAAAGTTACACTGTTTTTCGAAAGGTTGATGATGAAGACATTTGCCTACAGCATTTGCAATCTTATTTGAAAGATCACTTTTGTACAATAAAGCAGAAAGGAATATTTACAGCTGTTATCATGTTGACAGATCACTCAACTCATATAGCCAAATGAAAAATAAATAGAAAAGGTGTCCATGGGACACAGATGATGTTTCCACTTGCATATAGTGTTATAAAGGGACATAACTAGAGAACTGTAAAAGTGACGGCACCCAAATTTGAACTAGATCTGTGTTTTATGGTAATAAGCATTGTGTATAAAGTTTCATAACATTTGGTTGAGGCAAACTAAAGTCAGAGCACGGAAACAAAAAAATCAGCAATTTTTTCATTTATAAAGAGGCATAATTCTAGAACAGTAAAAGTGACGCCACCCAAATTTGAATCTGTGTTTTCTGGTAATAAGCATTGTGTATAAGTTTTATAACATTTGGTTGAGGCAAATTAAAGTTAGAGAACGGAAAATAATTTTGGGGCGTACTTATGGACGTACATACAGACAGACAAAGGTAACACTTAATGCCCGTCTGCCGTGGTGGGGGCATAAAAATTGGATTTACATCATACCAGTTTTTATTTTGAACCGATTAGGAAAAAGCCCATCACAATAGTGAAACCCTGCACATTAAAAGTTATATAAACTTCAAGCAAGATGATCTCTATAAAGTTGCTTTTGAACACAAATTCAGGCACATACAAAATAAAAACAGACTGCAAAAAATGTGAAATGAAAATGGCAGACTATTCTCATGTATACCTTCCCAGTTCTCCATAAGCATATTTTGCATCTGTAGTTAATTCAATTGTCTGTCCAACTTTTGTTGTCATAACACCAAGATCCCATGCTAAAAATATATAAATATATTATTTTCTAATAAATCAGGGTTTTCATAAAATTGAATAATTAAATAAGTAACAGTGCTGAAATTAATATTTACAAACGACTCCTTCTTCAGATATATATTTATTCTCTCAATGTAGAATTATGGTTAATAAAGGCACTATCTGTAGAAAACCATTTATTCTAAAACTTTATTATTTCTGAATGTTTCACATCAATGATATGAATCTGTAATGAATGAATAAAAAGTATGTAAGGTATAAGATGTTCAAGTTATTGCTTAAAACCTTTCACGGATCATCTAGTTGAAGAACAGCTGAAGTGTTTTTTTTTTTATATATATATACATGTTCTGGTATTTCTCAATAATATAAGGTAATACCTTGTATAACATCCCCTTCACCAACAGGAAAACTCAGGTCTTCTAAAGTGTCAACAACAGTCCCATCTTCCAACTTGCCACTTGTGTTAATGGTCACTATATCTCCATGATAAGGCTTTATGTCTTCAACATCTTCTCCATCAAGTACCTGGGAACAAAAAAGTGATGTATAACTGTCAATATCAAATAATGTAATATATTAAATACTTCATAAAAACTTTTTGTTCACAATGTTCCAATGTGACATTCCTTTCTAATACTGGACAACTCATCTCAATAATTTTCTGTAATGCTCTTGTTTGTCACAAATTTTAAGTACCTTCTTTCTACAAATTTCTGAATTTATAGTAGTCCCTTATCATAAACCTTCACTTTTGTAAATCTACAAATGTAATAAAATGCTCTGCAGGGCGCAGCTTGATACGACCGCAGAGGTCGAACCCTGAACAGTTGGGGCAAGTATGGACACAACATTCAAGCTTGATACAGCTCTGAATTTGGATTGTGATTAAATATTTGACACAGCATAGGTTTCTGACACAAAATGAATGTGGTCTAAGAACTTAAAAATTTTAAATTGGACATTCACCTATTATGGTCAAATATCCAAAATCTAAATACATGGTTAGATTCAGCATATCAAAGAACCCCAAGAATTCAATTTTTGATGAAATCAAACAAAGTTTAATTTTGGACCCTTTTGACCTCAATGTGGACAAAGTTGATAACGGGGCCCAAAAATCAAAAATCTAAATACATGGTTAGATTCAGCATATCAAAGAACCCCATATATTCAATTTTTGTTGAAATCAAACAAAGTTTAATTTTGGACCCCGATTTGGACCAACTTGAAAACTGGGCCCATAATCAAAAATCTAAATACATGTTTAGATTCAGCATATCAAAGAACCCTAAAAATTCAATTTTTGTTAAAATCAAACTAAGTTTAATTTTGGACCCTTTGGACCTTAATGTAGACCAATTTGAAAACGGAACCAAAAATTAAGAATCTAAATACACAGTTAGATTCGGCATATCAAAGAACCCCAATAATTCAATTTTTGATGAAATCAAACAAAGTTAAATTTTGGACCCTTTGGACCTCAATGTGGACCAATTTAAAAACGGGGCCCAAAATCCAAAAACTTAATACACGGTTAGATTCAGCATATTAAAGAACCCCAAGAATTCAAGAATAAAACCCCATTGAAATTGATCAAGAAATAAGCAATTTATACGAAGTATCTTCTTTTGCACAATACTGTGCAATTGAATATTTCTTGCTATTGCGCAATACTGTACAATTGACAATTTCTTGCTATTGCGCAATATTGTGCTTTTGGATATTTCTTGCTATTGCGCAATACTGTGCAATTGAAGATTTCTTGCTATTGCGCAATACTGTGCAATTGAAGATTTCTTGCTATTGTGCAATGCAATTGAAAATTTCTTGCTATTGCACAATACTTATTATATAATAATTTACACATCCTGTTTGGTGTGTATCTCCTACCATATCATTATTATTTGCTTTTAAATATAAATCAGAAATAACCAACTTAAAATGGAAAATTTTAAAAGAAAAAAAAAATGAAAAAAAGAAAAAAAAAAATCCCCCCCCCCAAATTTTTTGAACCCCCTTATGATTCATCACCCCTAAACTCAATCCCAGCCTTCACTTTGTGGTATGGTACCTTGCAGTACAATTTCAGAGAGATCCATACACTTGAACACAAGTTATTGTCTGGAAACTAGAAAAATGCTTATTTTTGGCCCCTTTTTGGCCCCCAATTCCTAAACGTTTCGGGCAATTACCCCCAAACTCAATTCCAGCTTTCCCTTTGTGATATGGAACCTTGTAGTACAATTTCAGAAATATCCAAACACTTACACACAAGTTATTGTCATGAAACTAGAAATATGCTTGTTTTTTGCCCCTTTTTTGGCCCCTAATTCCTAAAATTTTGAGGCAATTACCCCCAAAATCAATTACAGCCTTCCCTTTGTGATATGGAACCTTGTGGTACAAAATGTACAATGTCAGAGAGATCCATACACTTACACACAAGTTATTGTCTGGAAGTTACAAAAATGCTTATTTTTGGCCCCTTTTTGGCCCCTAATTCCTTAACTGTTGGTACCATAACCCCCAAAATCAATCCCAACCTTCCTTTCGTGGTATTGAACCTTATGGTAAAATTTTATGGAGATCCATTCACTTAAACTAAAGTTAGAGTGCGAAAACCAATGTGTCTTCGGATGACGCCGGACGACGACGACGACGCCAACGTCATACCAATATACGACCAAAAAATTTTTAATTTTTGCGGTCGTATAAAAATGTAATAAAATGAATTTAAAGAAGTTTTTGTATGCAGGTTTATGTTGTTTTACCATAAATGTTTAAAAAACATTTTTAACATGTTTAAAATTAGACATTTTGTCAGAGTTTTATACACACTTGGAAAATAGGAGATAACCTCATATTCTATATGTTTCAGTTGTGAAAAAAGTGGTTAATATAAAATTTTGATTGATTGATTGTTGTTTAATGCCACTTTAAGCACTATTTTGCTATTTCGTGGCAGTCACTGAGTCAGTTTTTATTGGTGGAAGAAGCCGGAGTGCCCAAAGAGAACCACTGACCTTCGGTAGGAAAACTAACATTCCTAGTCAATAAAGTTTGGAGTCGAGTGCACCTGCCACTTGCTAATTCAAACTCTCAACCTCAGTGTTGACAGGCTAGTGATACAGTAGTTCGACTACTTAGACCCCTCGGCCACCAAGGCCACTTTTATACAGTCATACAGATGTGATTCATTGCTGGTCCACTTCCAATTTGTGGTTCTAAAGACTTGACAAACTTATTTTGTGGTTCTAATGACTTGACAAACTTATTTTGTGGTTCTAATGACTTGACAAACTTATTTTGTGGTTCTAATGACTTGACAAACTTATTTTGTGGTTCTAAAGACTTGACAAACTTATTTTGTGATTCTAATGACTTGACAAACTTAGTTTGTGGTTCTAATGACTTGACAAACTTATTTTGTGGTTCTAATGACTTGCCAAACTTATTTTGTGGTTCTAATGACTTGACAAACTTATTTTGTGGTTCTAAAGACTTGACAAACTTATTTTGTGATTCTAATGACGTGACAAACTTATTTTGTGGTTCTAATGACATGACACTTATTTTGTGGTTCTAAAGACTTGACAAACTTATTTTGTGGTTCTAATGACTTGACAAACTTATTTTGTGGTTCTAATGACATGACACTTATTTTGTGGTTCTAAAGACTTGACAAACTTATTTTGTGGTTCTAAAGACTTGACAAACTTATTTTGTGGTTCTAATGACTTGACAAACTTATTTTGTGGTTCTAATGACGCGACAAACTTATTTTGTGGTTCTAATGACGTGACAAACTTATTTTGTGGTTCTAATGACGTGACAAACTTATTTTGTGGTTCTAATGACGTGACAAACTTATTTTGTGGTACGAATGACTTGACAAACTTATTTTGTGGTTCTAATGACTTGACAAACTTATTTTTCTGAGAATGTTTTGATGTATGCTCTCAAGTAACAAGTACTGGACATACTGGAAGTGAACGAAAAGACTTCATACAAAGTTGTTTCTTTACAACCAATCTGTGAAGTCAATGCTTTCACAAATTTTTTATAAAGAAATAAATTGTTTATGTCTTTGAATTTCATTAACTACTTATAAATGATAAATTGCTGATAAAGAAAGCGACTATTGTGAACACCCAGGTGACTAGATATTGCTTTTGACAGTCTAGGAAATGGAAGTGACGGACAGGAACTCGACTTCTTCGCCTCAGTCACCCGTTAGCATAAGCCCTGAAAGTGAGCTAAATTCAACATAGTTGTAGTGGCTTCATGCTTTTTATATAATGTAAGTTTAAGCATTAAATGAATCTTTACCTTTTGCCTTAATAAACCATTCCCTAGTAAGTCTAAGTAACCATCTTCATCCTCATCCTTCTTTTTTTCTTTTGTTTTATCTTTTACATCATTTTCCTTGATGTTATCTGGATTTGGTTGAATTGCTTCTCTTTCCTCTTCGACTGAACTTGATTCTTCTTTAACTACTTCTGATTGTTCTGAATTTTGTTCATTTGCTTTTTCCTCTGAAGAATTTTCATTTATTTCACTATTTGAACTAGCTGAATCTTTATCCTGAGTTTCTGACGATTCGTTCATTTGTTCTCTCTCATATTGTTCATCAAACTTACATACCTCTGTGACATATGTAGCTATATTTTTAGAAAAATCTTTCACTATTCCATCTGATATGTCATTAGCAATGTCTTCTACGATTTCATTAGGCACACTTTTACTCTGAATGGTGTCAGTTTTATCTCGACTAGAATTTATAGAATCACTATTATTTGTTTGTTCTGATATATTAACACTATCTGTTATTGCCCCTGTTTTAATGTTTGTGTCCCCTGTTTTATCTGGAATGCCATTGACCTTTTGATTAGACACATTGTCTTGACTGTCACTTGCAGTTATACATTCATTTGAATTCAATTTTGCTAGCTGTTGTTTTCTTTGCTCCTCCGTGATGGCATTAGTATTTTGGTCACTATCAGACACTAAAATCATATAAATATTAAAAAATCAAATACACATATCAGTCAATCAAGTCCAGGTACTTTAGAATAATTCTTACATGATTTGCATATCTACAAATACTTGAATTTGATTGGTCCATTAGAATTTTTCCCTTGGTTTACACTTCGATAAACCATGTTGCCGAAACTACTTTCACTGATCAATTCATGCGCTATACACATGCATGAGATCCAGGGGTACTGAGCAAATTGAGATTGAAAAACAAATTACATAATTTTTTTAAGCATAGAAAAAAGAAATATTGCATTCAAGCTTAGAAAATGTCTGAAATTTAAATAAATTAAAATTCCGTTAAATATCATGAATGATCTTACCGCATTAAAGTCATGGTAAAACATGACGTCATACGAATGAAAACTCTCAATCTGAAGATTATTACGTTACTTGTACGCTTCAAATTCGGATAATATCTCATTAAAAGGACATATTTGAGGTATGTGTCAGATGTTTCATTTTAGATTCTATTGCATTAATCGCACATTTATGGATTTCAGTAAGTCAGTATGGCGGCTAACTCCGTATTTACGACATGTCCATTGTGCATTTGATGATAAAAAGAAGCCAACGAATACAAAAATCTTAATTAAAAATTGCGAATGTTTTGCTAAGAATAATAAGGATTAAACACATTTTTTTTCTAGAGGTTTAATTGATGTGTAAACTGGGGCGATTAACTCACAAACTGAATAAAAGTCCTTTTTTATTCAGTTTGTGAGTTAATCACCCCGGTTTACACATCAATAACCTCTAGAAAAAAATGTGTTTAATCCTATAATGTTGCAAGTGTCTCATCATTAATTTTGATCAATTAATTCACCAAAAGCATCAGTAATTTACATTGTGATTAAGAATGGTGGAAAAAATAGTTCTTTGAAATAGACAACAATGTATTTACAATGTAGATAAATTCTTTTTAACTCAGTGGATGTCTTATGTCATATCTTTGACCTAATTTCCTAATGTATGTAGAGTAAGACTTTGGTTGGCTTGCTTGTTTTGTTTGTATAAACATTTGATCAAGCATCGTAATTTAAGATTGACATCTGCAAACAATATAATAAGGCGGAGTTAAATATAGATTCTACCACTGCATCGAGTGTGATACGATATTTATCCACTCGAGACAGTTAAATTTTCAAATTTAAAACGTGTTGCTCGCCGAGCGTTTTAAATATTTAAAATTTAACTGTCGAGAGTGGATAAATATCGTATTACATGAGATTTGGTGGTGGAATCTGTTTCTCTAATGATTATCAAACAATACGCAGGAAAATTTTTTCCTTCTTTTCGAATGATCTGCAAAAAGATGTGTTCTTTCTATGTGACGTCATCAGGCATGGTCGCCTTTTTTCATGCCGTCACAATAGGAAATTCAGAGGAAAGCAAGAAAATTCGACGTCATAATCGGATTTTAACCAATGAAGAACTGAGATCAAACGAACCACACGTTGATTAAATTTTTTTATACAATGGGTGCAGAAAAGGATAAATTGACGAAGAATTAGAGAAACCTGTATACATTATATTTAGATTCCTAACCTCCAGGATAACATCCAATCAAATTTCAGTATAATATGTTTTTGTTACTTGGAAAATTTGGTGTAGATGGTTGATCTTTATTTATTTCTAGGCTCCTGGCAATTTGGAGCTTGTCATAAAATATTGTAAAAGACACCTGTCTATTATTGAAGATTATATGTTGGGTTGCTGTCTTATTGATGTTTACTCTCTATCCTTTTTTAGTAATATAATAAAAATTCAAAGAAACTGTAGTATCAAAAAGAAAAGGACTGCTTGTCTAGCAGATCATTAATTTGCTTTAACCGTACAACTTCATATCATACAATACAATACTTTTATTCAAAAAATTCAGGACCCACTAAAGGCATGATTAAAAACATGACAGTATATATGTAATATGCAGAGAGAAAAAATACATTTCAATTTTCCAAAACATTTGTGATAAAAAACTTTTGCTATCTACCTTGAACAAAAAAAAAAAATAGCAAATTTTTTTAACATCTGGGGCAAGTTGGTGAATTTCCTGCAAAGATCAGGTCAGATATATAACATACATGTACATGTATGATAGTTGAAACATTGAATTTCAATAACTTTCTGATATTTATCTTGACTTCAAAGAAAATAAGAAGACTGAACAATTTGCAATTTACAGCATGTACATTTGTAGATCTGTCTTACAACCAAAATCAAAAGATGTAAATTTTATCATCACAAATTTTGGAAACACCTGATTTTGATACTCCCACATAAGGAGGAGATTTGGAGTTATTGATAATCCAGAAAGGGAGTATTAATTTTTTTCACTGTCACTGTACAAATGCTGTATGGTTTGACTTGTAAATACTAAGTACAACTTAAACACTAGAAACAGAAAGGAGATAACATGTGCACTAAGCCAGATATACGTGTAACTGTATAATATGGTAATTGATTTGTGTAATTATTGATTTTCATTTTTCATGGCTTACTATATTACAAAATATATAAAATAAAATATTTGAAAGATAATTTCCATATGATCAAAATAATTATTTTAATGTCTGTGAGGATGATTAAAATGTACCCAGGGAAAACAAACACTATGGTATTGACTGACAAGTCCAAATAATCCATTGATTACACCTAATAATATGACAAAAGAGGTGCTGTTTTCACTATATGTGTGAAATATATTTATGACAGGTGCATAGTATACAGTAAAGAGTTGTTAATGATCATGAACTAGTTAGGTATCTAGCTCCCCTTGGTTTCTCTGATCATTTCATTCATCACAATAAGAACTATGCTTATAAATGGTTAAATCAGTGTTTTTTAACTTATAACCTGTATAATATTTAGGTTAATGATGTCTTTTATTTCTTTTTCTATTTAATATATCTGGGTTGCAGTCATACTCTACAAAATCTTCAATGCATTACATAAACAACAGCTTAAGGCGAATCTAATATCAAATATGATGAAACATAAAAAATTTCATAAATGTTTCAAGATCTCTATTGTAAACAAAAATAAGAAAACCAACCTGTCATGTGTGAATCTTAAATAAAAGTCTCAAGCTTGTTTGATTTTGTGGTTTTCATGTGATTTTACTGATGATCAGCTAATGCCAGCTGCAATAAACACACATAGGAATAAATGCCCCAAATTAACCAACTTATATGAGGGTCAAGACTGAATCCTTATAATTAGATTTTTAAGCTGAAAAAAGCAAACCAACTTTTATCATGTTATATGTGGACGAATATCTACTCAATATAAAAATAAGAAGATGTGCTATAATTGCCAATGATAACTCTCAACTAGGAACCAAATGACATAGAAGTTAACAACTATAGGTCACCTTACAGCCTTCAACAATGAGCAAAACCCATACCGCATAGTCAGCTTTAAAAGGACCCTGAAATGACAAATGTGAAACAATTCAAACAGTTAAACTAACGACCTGATTTATGTACAAAACAATGAACGAAAAACAAATATGATATACAGCAAAACCACTGAAATACAGGCTCCTGACTCAGGACAGACACATACAGAATGTGGCGGGTTTGAACTTGCTTGTTGGCGTCAAACCCACCTCCTAACCTGGGACAGTGGTGTAATAGTACAACATAAGAAAGGACAAACTAAAATAAAATGCTCCGCTGGGCGCAGCTTGATACGACCGCAGAGGTCGAACCCTGAACAGTTGGGGCAAGTATGGACACAACAATCAAGCTTGATACAGCTCTGAATTTGGATTGTGATTAAATATTTGACACAGCATAGGTTTCTGACACAGAATAAATGTGGTCTAAGAACTTTAATTTTTTTAATTTACCTATTATGGTCCAATATCCAAAATCTAAATACATGGTAAGATTCAGCATATCAAAGAATCCAAAGAATTCAATTTTTGATGAAATCAAACAAAGTTTAATTTTGGACCCTTTTGACCTCAATGTGGACCAATTTGATAATGGGGCCGAAAAATCAAAATACATGGTTAGATTCAGCATATCAAAGAACCCCATATATTCAATTTTTGTTGAAATCAAACAAAGTTTAATTTTGGACCCCCAATTTGGACCAACTTGAAAACTGGGCCCATAAACAAAAATCGTAAAGACATGTTTAGATTCAGCATATCAAAGAACCCAAAGAATTCAATTTTTGTTAAAATCAAACTAAGTTTAATTTTGGACCCTTTGGACCTTAATGTAGACCAATTTTAACAAGAGTGCACACGCTGAAATGTCTCGCCTTCTTTACTAATCATTGATATTATGTTGATAGTCCTAAATATAAAGCTTTATTACTGTCACATAAACTTAACATTAACCAAGTAAACTAAACATTGACCAATGAACCATGAAAATGAGATCAAGGTCAGATGAACCATGCTAGGCAGGCATGTACAGCTAACAATTCTTCCATACAACAAATATAGTTGACCTATTGCTTATAGTTTAAGAAAAACAGACGAAAACACAAAAACTTAACACTGAGCAATGAACCTTGAAAATGAGGTCAAGGTCAAATAAAACCTGCATGACTGACATATAGATCATAAAATATTTCCATACACCAAATATAGTTGAACTTTTGCATATAGTATTAGAAAAAAAGACCAAAACTCAAAAACTTAACTTTGACCACTGAACCATGAAAATGAGGTCAAGGTAAGATGACACCTGCCAGCTAGACATGTACACCTTACAATCATTCCATACACCAAATATAGCTGACCTATTGCATGCAGTATTAGAAAGAAAGACCAAAACTCAATAAAATGCTCCGCAGGGCGCAGCTTGATACGACCGCAGAGGTCGAACCCTGAACAGTTGGGGGAAGTATGGACACAACATTCAAGCTTGATACAGCTTTGGATTTGGATTGTGATTAAATATTTGACACAGCATAGGTTTCTAACACAGATTGAATGTGGTCTAAGAACTTAAAAATTTTAAATTGGACATTCACCTATTATGGTCCAATTTCCAAAATCTTAATACATGGTTAGATTCAGCATATCAAAGAACCCCAAGAATTCAATTTTTGATGAAATCAAACAAAGTTTAATTTTGGACCCTTTTGACCTCAATGTGGACAAAGTTGATAACGGGGCCCAAAAATCAAAAATCAAAATACATGGTTAGATTCAGCATATCAAAGAACCCCATATATTCAATTTTTGTTGAAATCAAACAAAGTTTAATTTTGGACCCTGATTTGGACCAACTTGAAAACTGGGCCCATAATCAAAAATCTACATGTTTAGATTCAGCATATCAAAGAACCCTAAGAATTCAATTTTTGTTAAAATCAAACTAAGTTTAATTTTGGACCCTTTGGACCTTAATGTAGACCAATTTGAAAACGGAACCAAAAATTAAGAATCTAAATACACGGTTAGATTCGGCATATCAAAGAACCCCAATAATTCAATTTTTGATGAAATCAAACAAAGTTTAATTTTGGACCCTTTTGACCTCAATGTGGACAAAGTTGATAACGGGGCCCAAAAATCAAAAATCTAAATACATGGTTAGATTCAGCATATCAAAGAACCCCATATATTCAATTTTTGTTGAAATCAAACAAAGTTTAATTTTGGACCCCAATTTGGACCAACTTGAAAACTGGGCCCATAATCAAAAATCTAAATACATGTTTAGATTCAGCATATCAAAGAACCCTAAGAATTCAATTTTTGTTAAAATCAAACTAAGTTTAATTTTGGACCCTTTGGACCTTAATGTAGACCAATTTGAAAACGGAACCAAAATTTAAGAATCTAAATACACAGTTAGATTGGGCATATCAAAGAACCCCAATAATTCAATTTTTGATGAAATCAAACAAAGTTTAATTTTGGACCCTTTGGACCTCAATGTGGACCAATTTAAAAACGGGGCCCAAAATCCAAAAACTAAATACACGGTTAGATTCAGCATATTAAAGAACCCCATGAAATCAAGAATAAAACCCCATTGAAATTGGTCAAGAAATAAGCAATTTATAGGAAGTATCTTCTTTTGCACAATCCTGTGCTATTAAATATTTCTTGCTATTGCGCAATACTGTACAATTGACAATTTCTTGCTATTGCGCAATATTGTGCTATTGGATATTTCTTGCTATTGCGCAATACTGTGCAATTGAAGATTTCTTCAGGGTTCTTTGATATGCTGAATCTAAACATGTATTTAGATTTTTGATTATGGGCCCAGTTTTCAAGTTGGCACAATACTTATTATATAATAATTTACACATCCTGTTTGGTGTGTATCTCCTACCATATCATTATTATTTGATTTTAAATATAAATCAGAAATAACCAACTTAAAATGGAAAATTTTAAAAGAAACAAAAAAGGAAAAAAAGAAAAAAAAGGAAAAAAAAATAAATCCCCCCCCCAAATTTTTTGAACCCCCATTATGATTCATCACCCCCAAACTCAATCCCAGCCTTCCCTTTGTGGTATGGTACCTTGCAGTACAATTTCAGAGAGATCCATACACTTGAACACAAGTTATTGTCTGGAAACTAGAAAAAAATGTGTTTTTTGGCCCCTTTTTGGCCCCAAATTCCTAAACGTTTAGGGCAATTACCCCCAAACTCAAACCCAGCTTTCCCTTTGTGATATGGAACCTTGTAGTACAATTTCAGAAAGATCCATACACTTACACACAAGTTATTGTCATGAAACTAGAAAAATGCTTGTTTTTTGCCCCTTTTTTGGCCCCTAATTCCTAAAATTTGGAGGCAATTACCCCCAAAATCAATCCCAGCATTCCTTTAGTGATATGGAACCTTGTGGTACAATGTCAGAGAGATCCATACACTAACACACAAGTTATGTCTGGAAGTTACAAAAATGCTTATTTTTGGCCCCTTTTTGGCCCCTAATTCCTTTACTGTTATTACCATAACCCCCAAAATCAATCCCAACCTTCCTTTTGTGGTATTGAACCTTGTGGTAAAATTTCATAAAGATCCATTCACTTTAACTAAAGTTAGAGTGCGAAAACCAATGTGTCTTCGGACGACGCCGACGCCGGACGACGACGACGACGACGACGACGACGCCAACGTCATACCAATATACGGCCACAAAAATTTTTTTGCGGTCGTATAAAAACTTAACTTTGACCACTGAACCATGAAAATGAGGTCAAGGTCAGATGACACCTGCCAGCTAGACATGTACACCTTACAATCATTCCATACACCAAATATAGTAGACCTATTGCATACAGTATAAGAAAAACAGACCAAAACACAAAAACTTAACTATAACCACTGAACCGTGAAAATGAGGTCAAGGTCAGATGACACCTGCCAGTTGGACATGTACACCTTACAGTCCTTCCATACACCGAATATACTAGACCTATTGCTTATAGTATCTGAGATATGGACTTGACCACGAAAACTTAACCTTGTTCACTGATCCATGAAATGAGGTCGAGGTCAAGTGAAAACTGTCTGACAGGCATGAGAACCTTGCAAGGTACGCACATACCAAATATAGTTATCCTATTACTTATAATAAGAGAGAATTTAACATTACAAAAAATCTGAACTTTTTTTTCAAGTAGTCACTGAACCATGAAAATGAGGTCAAGGACATTGGACATGTGACTGACGGAAATTTCGTAACATGAGGCATCCATATACAAAGTATGAAGCATCCAGGTCTTCCACCTTCTAAAATATAAAGCTTTTAAGAAGTTAGCTAACGCCGCCGCCGCCGCCGGATCGCTATCCCTATGTCGAGCTTTCTGCGACAAAAGTCGCAGGCTCGACAAAAACTGGACCCAAAATTAAAAATCTATATACACGGTTAGATTTGGCATCTCAAAGAACCCCAATATTTCAATTTTTGATGAAATAAAACAAAGTTTAATTTTGGACCCTTTTGACTTCAATGTGGACCAATTTGATAACGGGGCCCAAAAATCAAAATACATGGTTAGATTCAGCATATCAAAGAACCCCATATATTCAAGTTATGTTGAAATCAAACAAAGTTTAATTTTGGACCCCAATTTGGACCAACTTGAAAACTGGGCCCGAAATCAAAAATCTAAATACATGTTTAGATTCAGCATATCAAAGAACCCCATATATTCAATTTTTGTTAAAATCAAACTAAGTTTAATTTTGGACCCTTTGGACCTTAATGTAGACCAATTTGAAAACTGGACCCAAAATGAAAAATCTAAATACATGGTTAGATTTGGCATATCAAAGAACCCCATATATTCAATTTTTGATGAAATAAAACAAAGTTTAATTTTGGACCCTTTTGACCTCAATATGAACCAATTTGATAGTGGGGCCCACAAATAAAAAATCTAAATACATGGTTAGATTCAGCATATCAAAGAGCCCCATATATTCATTTTTGTTGAAATCAAACAAAGTTTAATTTTGGACCCCAATTTGGACAAACTTGAAAACTGGGCCCGAAATCAAAAATCTAAATACATGTTTAGATTCAGCATATCAAAGAACCCCATATATTCAATTTTTGTTAAAATCAAACTAAGTTTAATTTTGGACCCTTTGGACCTCAATGTAGACCAATTTGAAAACTGGACCCAAAATGAAAAATCTAAATACATGGTTAGATTCAGCATATCAAAGAACCCCATATATTCAATTTTTGTTGAAATCAAACAAAGTTTAATTTTGGACCCCAATTTGGACCAACTTGAAAACTAGGCCCGAAATCAAAAATCTAAATACATGTTTAGATTCAGCGTATCAAAGAACCCCATATATCCAATTTTTGTTAAAATCAAACTAAGTTTAATTTTGGACCCTTTGGACCTTAATGTAGACCAATTTGAAAACTGGACCCTAAATTAAAAATCTAAATACACGGTTAGATTTGGCATATCAAAGAACCCCATATATTCAATTTTTGATGAAATAAAACAAATTTTTATTTTGGACCCTTTTGACCTCAATATGAACCAATTTGATAGCTGGGCTCACAAATAAAAAATCTAAATACATGGTTAGATTCAGCATATCAAAGAACCCCATATATTCAATTTTTGTTGAAATCAAACAAAGTTTAATTTTGGACCCCAATTTAAACCAACTAGAAAACTGGGCCCATAAACAAAAATCTAAACACATGTTTAGATTCAGCATATCAAAGAACACAAAGAATTCAATTTTTGTTAAAATCAAACTAAGTTTAATTTTGGACCCTTTGGACCTTAATGTAGACCAATTTGAAAACTGGACCCAAAATGAAAAATCTAAATACATGGTTAGATTCAGCATATCAAAGAACCCCATATATTCAATTTATGTTGAAATCAAACAAAGGTTAATTTTGGACCCCAATTTGGACCAACTTGAAAACTGGGCCCGAAATCAAAAATGTAAATACATGTTTAGATTCAGCATATCAAAGAACCCCAAGAATTCAATTTTTGTTAAAATCAAACTAAGTTTAATTTTGGACCCTTTGGACCTTAATGTAGACCAATTTGAAAACTGGACCCCAAAATTAAAAATCAGTCAGATTTGGCATAACAAATAAATAAATGTGGTCAAAGATTTTACAAATCTAATGCGCCATACTGTGCAATTAAAGATTACTTCTTGAAATTTTGAAAAAAAAAAAAATATTTGAAGAATAATTCTTTTTAATTTTTGAAATCTGAAATGAGAAAAAATTGACCCCCACAATTTCTTTTTACCCCTCCCCCCCCCCCCCTCGCCTTTTCCCCCAAAAAATTCTTTCCCTCAAGATATGGTCATAATCTCAATTCAAATTTCCAATGGAATTTGCAACCATAATTACCCATTTAAATTTACCATAGTGCTATCTTAATCTATTTTATAATAGAATTTAAAATATGGTGTCAAATCTTTCATATGGATTTTTTTGTAAAAAAAAAAAGATGCAACATTTGCAGATATTTTTACTGGTCTTCCTTTATAAATATGCATTTCTTTAAACATAATTTAAAAGCAGTGTAAGGGAAGTAATCTAAACGTTGTACGTGGATTACCTCCCTTACACTGTTTTAAATTGTCTAAATTGTTCATTAACCATTACTTTATACATAATTTAAAAGCAGTGTAAAGGAGGTAATTCTAATGATGAATTTGATTTATCTCCCTTACACTGCTTTAAATTATGTTTTGTACTAAAGTATTTGTCCATATAAAAATGCTTGTTTTTTGCCCCTTTTTTGGCCCCTAATTCCTAAAATTTTGAGGCAATTACCCCCAAAATCAATCCCAGCATTCCCTTTGTGATATGGAACCTTGTGGTACAATGTCAGAGAGATCCATACACTAACACACAAGTTATGTCTGGAAGTTACAAAAATGCTTATTTTTGGTCCCTTTTGGCCCCTAATTACCCCCAAAATCAATCCCCACCTTCCTTTTGTGGTATTGAACCTTATGGTAAAATTTCATTGAGATCCATTCACTTAAACTAAAGTTAGAGTGCGAAAACTAATGTGTCTTCGGACGACGACACCGGACGACGACGACGACGATGCCAATGTCATACCAATATACGACCACAAAAATTTGTTTGCGGTCGTATAAAAATCAGTTGAAAAGGGCATCTTATCTCATCAGATCGATACAAAGCAGAAAAACATCAAGTTTACATAAACATGTAGCACCATTATTGTGAGAATAAATGTATGGTACCAGCAGGATTTCAACCTGCAACCGTGTGATTTAAAGGCAGCACTCTTACCAACTGAGCTAAAAAAAATCTTACTTAACTTCAATGCACTGTGCATTATTTGATATTACATCCATCCGAGCAGTTCACAGGACCAATACTGGACAACTCCCTACTCTATAACTCTAAAACATTCTGTCTTGTTCCTTTCCTGTCCCCCAGACATGTCACTGTCATCCTTAATGTCATGGTCATACTTCATGACCCTATCTATTTACACGTACCTGCTAGGTACTCACACTTGTATACATGGTCTGGGAACACAGTTATCGTCCTTTGATTTTAGTGTGGACGGTGTACTAATTGCAATATTTTTCATACCCCTTCCAAATTTATTTCTTTTTTTTTTATTGATGCCTCAAATAGCAAGTAGGGAGATGAAATGCTTTCAAGACCCGGCGGCCATACTTCCATGTCGTTCATACTGCCACATCGGCCATAGGCCGTATCGTCCATACCCTGTAAAGACCTATCATCCATACTTTTAAATATTTATTCCATTGTAGTTATAACATAAATATGATTTTGTAGTATTGTTTATGTACAAGTTTGCCGGTTTGAAAGAGTCAGTATAGATCTAGACTATATATTTATTTTTACTCTACACATCTGCTGTTCAACAAGACAAGTAGACTCATAGAAGACTGGTTTTAAGACAATCCTATTGATAATTTATCCCTACTATGAATTTGAAAAATTGATTTACAGCTTTTCAACAGAGAGTAGAAACTAAACTGCTGCATACATGTAGTCGGTACTTCAAAAAGACTGCTCAAACAGCTTGTATTGTTACAAGAATTTCACTACCCAACTGTATTTTTGTATCTGCTTGAACTCAGCTAGGGTGCTGTTGTTTTTATAGTGATCTTGTTTTGTATTTCCTCTTCAATTTCTTGACAAAAGCATAATTAATACTTATGATCATCAAAGAAATGATAATAAGCAATTAACAATTTTCTTAAATTTTAATTAAATCATTATCTAATTACTTAGTTTTATATTTCAAAACTAAACTTATTGTTTTAACTATGACAGAAACGAATCTCCCATTTTGGATATTCAATTTTATTTGTTTTATTTTTTTCAGTTTGTTTTACGCAAGATAATAAATATGTTATTAGATAAAGCACATTTATATATGACAGTGGCAGATCCAGAGGGGGGCATAGAGGGCGTGCGCCCCCCCCCCCCCCCTTTGCTTGCACTTTTTTTTTTTTTTTTTTTTTGTAAAATGATTAATCAGACTAGACATGCTAGACTTTGTGAACTTTGCCATTTTCCGCGTATTTAATTTTTATGCGACAATTCTTTACTTACAAAGATATGTTTCGCTCGTATTTACTGTAATATATTATTGATTATGTCAAAATCATGTGATTCGCTACGGTGGAGTTGACCAGTGCGTCGAAAAAACGTCACTCAGTCATTTTTAAATTCAAATTACAGTAACTCATATTGCTTTGGCTGAGGATGACAAGCATGACACCTTCAAAGCGACAAAGGATTGAGCAAGAACGTTTTTATTGACTTCTATTTCAAAATTCCACCGAACAGAAAGTAATACTCTATTACACTTTCATGAAAAAAAAGTTCCACAGCAATATTATTTACCTACGAAAACATGTTTAACCCAACACGCCCCAGCCTATTAATAACATAGCTGAATAATGATCCCCAGTCAATAAGCTCTAGATAGATTTAAAGTCTAAGGTACAGACCATTTGATTTGAGGGGGTAGTCTGAGATGTTTGAGAGAAAAAATTCTGACCCTGATTTTTGCCTTAAACAAAAATTCTGGCCGTATCTGGATTAAAAACAATAATCTTGTCCACTTTTTTGCTATTAGAAACATAAATTTCCAACAGAATTATTTAGCATTAAATGACATTAAGAAAAAAAAACGGGCATAATTTTTTTTGGGGCCGGGGGTTTGCATGTAAATCCCATATCTGACCGGAATGTCTGTTTCGTCGAACTGATAAAATGAATACTTTTTCAAGGCCCGACTGCAACCTGCCTGCTGGGTGTGGCCTTTATGTCTCCATTTGTCGACCGTCATTCATATATTCGTTGTCATTTCAGACTCATTCGTAGCCTTTGGTTGATTTGAAACCCCTCACTTCCCTTGTTGGGTGAAACATTTCAACCAAACATTTGGATAAAAATTGCTTGTTTGTCTTCATGGTCTTTCTTAACTCGTGTCGGTCGTATTGTAAATTTCATTGAATAGCTATAATAGCCCGGCATATATCTTGTTTACAACAAGAAATCCGTGACGTTATGCTAACTAAACATACAACAAACGAGAATTTTCCATGTCAATTTTTTACTGACAAGTCCCACATCAAATATATTAGTACATAGCTTTGAATCCATCCAATCATTTTATAATAGACAATTAATGGGGAGAATACGGCATCAAAAATGTCCAACCCTTACACTTCAACTATAAAATATACATGCCTTATGTCAGGAACCGTTAAAAAAGTGCATTTTACACTTATTTTATGTTTTTTAGCCAAATAAGGTCCAAAAAATTTTCCAACCCTTACACTTCAACTATAAAATATACATGCCTTACGTCAGGAACCGTTAAAAAAGTGCATTTTACACTTATTTTATGTTTTTTAGCCAAAAAAGGTCCGAAAAATTTTCCAACCCTTACACTTCAACTATAAAATATACATGCCTTACGTCAGGAACCGTTAAAAAAGTGCATTTTACACTTATTTTATGTTTTTTAGCCAAAAAAAGGTCAAAAAAATTGTCACCTTGCTCCCCTCAGCGATTTTTACAAACTTCGCCCCCCCTTTCCAAAATCATGGATCCGCCCCTGTATGATATATATATAATGCGTATTCCAAGTGTATAACATATAAAAACATGACAAATAATGTAGATACAGCATAATATATTTACAAGTTATAATAACCATATAATATATTTTATAAATAAAAATTTATTTCTGAAAAAAATATGGACGACACATCTTCACAAAGTATGGCCAATACATCTTTTCAAGGTATGGATGATACATGCTCTGGACGACGTGGCAGTATGGACGTCGCGTTCTGCATAGGATGAAATTACACTGTAAGAAAATATGGGTCATGTATATCAAAGCAGTGATTTGGTCCGACTGAAAATGGTTAAAAATTAGCATGTCTGAAGCTGTCAAAAGAATTTTAACATAAAATAGTCCATATTTTTTGTTAGAGCTGATGAAGTTTTCCATAATTTTGATTGTCCCAAAAGCAGTACACCACACTGTAAAAATATTATTGAGAAAGCGCTGGTGTGATTTTTTTTATTTTCATTTATTGTCTAAAAGAAATGCACTACGAAACAACTGTATTCTCAGGCCACATGCGAGTAGTAGTTGCTCTCAGTGAAATTGATTAATTTATATTGTGAAAATATATGTATTTACCAGCGGGATTCGAACCAACAACCTCTGGATCTAAAGGTAGAGCTTTAACTGACTGAGCCAAAGAAGATCTTTCCTAACTCAACGGGTTAGACTATCTTTATTATCTCAAATATAATATTATAGTATACAACAAAATTGAAGCAGAATTGATAAATTCATCCAAAACCAGGTATGACAATAGAAATAAGAAGATGTGGTAAGACAAGCATAGTAATGTTAAGTGTGTGGTATGAATATAGAAAATCCTGTACCTAAGAGCCTGTGTTTTATACCGTTTGGTAAACGACTTCACGTTGTCTTACAAAAAGGTCAAACATATATATGCATACAGCAAATGACCAAATCCGTAACAACTATCTATCTACAGTTAAATTCTTGTAACTTTCCTAATTTTACCATCTTCTACTTACTTTCTTTGAAACTGGAATGTTTAAGTGACAGTTAGCCAAACTAAATTGCAAATGAAAATACGGAAAAATTACCAACTTTCACTTCTGAATGTCCTTTACGACATACGACTTACGGTGCATGTTGAGTGAAAAGAATTATTATCTAACTAAATTAAAATAGACCGCTGATTACATGATTCATGTCTCATATATAATATGTTATCGAAATTTTAAAAATGCAACTAAATAACTAACTTAGTTTCTTTTTGAGAAAAAAAAACGACAACCGCAAATGGCACATACGACTGGTTACTTTGGAAAAACATAATATTTCCTAGCAAACTATCTTAAATTCAGATTATTGTCAGGAAAATTATCTAAATTTGAAAGGTAATTAGATCAACCCTTGAAATTATGTTTTTATGCATCTTTAAAACATCTGTTATTTTGTTAATTTGATATACAAATTTGTAGACGCAAAAACTAATTTCCTGAATTGGCTGAACTGGTACCCACTTGCTTAATTATGTTTGCCTGAACCTCCCCTAAGCAGGATCCCCTTAGTCTTAGATCATATTATTTTGTCAGTACTTCTTTGCTAAACCATAAGTCAATTTCTAGGGGAAGTGTGCAACCTGATCCCACTCCTTAAGGTCAAAATTGACAACTTAACAACTTGTCTCTCTTATCATGTTATGGTATACCGTTGCTCATGGTAATTTCTCGTGGTACTTTACCCTGCTGGGTTGTGCTAAAATGAGAAACAAAAATAAAAAGCAGAACTAAGCATTCGAAACTAAAAATTGACATTTACTAATATTAAAGCATAATATATAGGAATCAAAATGTATAACGAAAGATAGTCCAAATAATTATGACATCATGAAAGGCTATTTGAATGTTTTGCTATGACGCCTTCCTACGGTTGTCTAACACAGAAAAAAAATAACCCCATAGGAAGACATCACAGAAAAAAAAAAAACCCTTTCAAGACATCATAATTATTTGAACTGGAAGAAAGACTGTCTATTGAAAAAAGGTACAAACAAAGGGAGAAAACAATCAGTCAGTTTGGTTAAAAACAATAAACCTCCCTAGTTTTTGTACGGTTCATTCTCAGAACAAGTAAATTCTCAGTATCCCTGAAACTTGACTAAACTTTGAAAGATAGATATAAAACACCTGTCGATCCTGCCCCAATTTGATCTGGCCCATATTTAAAAAAATATTTACAAGGGAAAATTATATTTCAAATACAAGCTTGAGAAAAACAAGTTGTACATGTATATTAAAGAATTTATTTAAAAGACTTTGTTCTTCAGTTTGTCCTGGAAGCATTTATAATCTTAGTTTAATAGTTTCAATATTTACAGACATGATATAATGAAATGTAACACACTAATATTATTAAGGAATGACTGTAATATTTTCTGCCTATAAAGAAATAACATCAAAAATGTGGTCACACTGAATAAACCGTGTAGCAGGTTATTTAAAAGTGTGCACCACATTTTTGAGGTTACATATATTTCAAAAAGACAGAAAAAAAATTATAGTCAGTCCTTATAATTTAATTCTAAATTCCATTTTTAAGGAGTAAATCATGAAAAATCGTTGATGTTAACACAGTCACATGACAAAATTATGTCTTTGAGCTGATAGACAAAAAACTTTCAGCCAATCAGAAGATGTGTTACATCCAAAATTAAATTATTGAGAATCACATAAGTAATGTATGGTGTATGAATCTGTTATAAAAATAGGTTCAACTACAAATTTACAATCATGAACGAAGGAAGATAACTTTAACTTAAATTTTTAATTTGCCTAGCAAAATCATTTTTGTCGAGCCTTCGACTTTTGTCGAAAAAGCGAGACATAGCGATCCTACATTCCGTCGGCGGCGTCCACAAATATTCACTCTGTGGTTAAAGTTTTTGAAATTTTAATAACTTTCTTAAACTATTCTGGATTTCTACCAAACTTGGACAGAAGCTTGTTTATGATCATAAGATAATATTCAAAAGTAAATTTTGTAAAAAAAAAATCCATTTTTTCCGTATTTTACTTATAAATGGACTTAGTTTTTCTGCCAGGAAACATTACATTCACTCTGTGGTTAAAGTTTTTGAAATTTTAATAACTTTCTTAAACTATCCTGGATTTCTACCAAACTTGGAAAGAAGCTGGTTTATGATCATAAGATAGTATCCAGAAGTAAATTTTGTAAAAAAAAAATTTCATTTTTTCCGTATTTTACTTATAAATGGATTTAGTTTTTCTGCCAGGAAACATTACATTCACTCTGTGGTTAAAGTTTTTGGAATTTTAATAACTTTCTTAAACTATCCTGGATTTCTACCAAACTTGGAAAGAAGCTTGTTTATGATCATAAGATAGTATCCAGAAGGAAATTTTGTATAATAAAAATTCTATTTTTTCCGTATTTGACTTATAAAAGGACTTAGTTTTTCTGCCAGTTAACATTACATTCACTCTGTGGTTAAAGTTTTTAAAATTTTAACAACTTTCTTAAACTATCCTGGATTTGTACCAAACTTGGACAGAAGCTTGTTTATGATTAAAAGCTAGTATCTACATGGAAATTTTGTTCCATTTTTTCCGTATTTTACTTATAAATGGACTTAGTTTTTCTTCCAGTTAACATTACATACAGTCTGCAGTTTAAGTTTTTAAAACATTTATTAGATTCATAAACTATCCTGGATTTTTATCAAACTTGGACAGAAGCTACTTACAATCAAAAGATAGTATAGAGAGGAATATTTTTATTAATTTTTTTCCTCATTTTTGTTGAGCCTGCGATTAACAGCAAAAGTAGGCGAGACACTGGGTTCCTCGGAACCCTTACGAATTTTTTTATATAAAAATTCACAAAATTGTAAAATAGAAGCCATCTTTACCTTTCAGTGCTCACAAGCACTTTGAATAAAGTTTGTTCTTGTTTTGTACTGTTACAGAACTGTCCCAGGTTAGAGGGAGGGTTTGGCATGGCACCAGCAAACATGTTTAACACTGCAACATTCTGTATGTGCCTGTCCCAAAGTCAGTAGCCTTTGATTCGGCAGTTGTCGCTTGCTTCATTGTTTTGTACACAAATCTGGCCATTAGATGTTTTACATTTGTCATTTCGGGTCTTATATAGCTGACTATGCAGAATGAGGTTTGCTCATTGTTGAAGGCCCTACAGTGACCTATAGTTATTAACTTATATGTCATTTGGTCTCTGGTGGAGAGTTGTTTCATGTGCAATCTTATATCAGTGTATGTTTTCCTATAAATTTTGGAATTTAGAAAGCAGTTATTAATTAGCTCACAAATTTTTGTACCAAAAAATCATGTGTCTAAGACTAAAATGTGAATGTTTTTATTATTGGACATTGTTGGAGAATTCTTATCTACATTCATAGAGTTTGCATATTCTAAGGATTTTGATGGTTAGGGAGCTACCATTTGATTTTTATGGGGGGGCTAGGATGAAAAATTTTGTCCTGCCTTTTTATTTTTCCATATATTCGGTCCTGCTCTTTATTTTTCACTCTATTCGGTCCTGCCTTTATTTTTTAGTTTATCCTGACTTTTTTTTTTTACATAAATTGTCATCCTGCCTTTTTTTTTTTGCAAATAATCTCATCCTGCCTTTTTTTTTACTCAAAACTCCTGTCCTGCCTATTTTTTTCAAATTTCATCCTAGCCCCCCCCCCCCCCCATAAAAATCAAATGGTAGCTCCCTTAGATGAACTAAAGTCAGACATTAAAATACTGATCGCTTATTAGAATTCAGTGCCTATAACCTTTGCAGGTGCATATTTTTATTTTATAGTAGTCTTTAGGTAAATTAATTGAAAAACTAAATCTATTTGACTTTTTTTACAGGTATTTACAGCTTACAGTTTAAAAAAAAATAATGGATAACTGGTCTGCAATAGCAAAAGTCTATGATCCGCTAAAAGCGGGAAGTATTGATGCTACAGATACAGAACCACATGACCACGGTATCATCAGAGCAATGGCAGCTAAATACAAACCGAATAAAAAAGATGTAGTAGGTGATCCGGAGAAAACAATATTCATTGCTCGGCTTAATCCCAAAACAAATGAAACAACAATAGAAAAAGTTTTTTCAGGATATGGAATCATCAAGCAATTTAGATTAGTCCGTGATATTATAACAGGATATTCTAGATGTTATGCTTTTGTAGAATATTATGATCATAAGGAGGCTGAGGATGCTGTTTGGAGAGGACATAAGCAAGAAATTGATGGTTGTGAAGTTTTTGTTGATTATGAATGTGAGCGAGTACTCAAAGGATGGGTACCAAGAAGACTTGGGGGAGGTTTTGGTGGGAAAAAAGAATCTGGACAATTAAGATTTGGGGGCAGAGATAGACCATTTCGAAAACCTATTTATAATAAAATGATAGCTCTTAAAAATGTTAATGATGAACATCATGAGAATGCATGGGATGATAAAAGTAGTGAGCATGGTGCAGACGGTCACGAGAATTATAGAGGCACAAACAGGGTACGCTCTGATCGATCAAATAAACAATATTATGTGAACTTAAATATTTTTAAGTCATCTGAAAAAAATGTTAAAGATAGAGATAGAAGGCAAAATAGGGACAGGTCCATAGACAGAGAAAGACATCAGACTAGAGACAGATCCATAGACAGAGAAAGACATCAGACTAGAGACAGGTCCATAGACAGAGAAAGACATCAGACTAGGGACAGGTCCATAGACAGAGAAAGACATCAGACTAGAGACAGATCTAGGGAAAGAGACAAACAATACAGTAGATATACCAAAAGTAGTCAAGCTTGGGAGACAAGTCCACATCAAACAAAACAATCAAGAGAGACTGCAGGGGAAAGAAGGGGAAGTAATAGAGACAGAGATAGAACAAGAAGCAGTGATGGATCAAGAGATAGAATTGGAGATAATAGATCAAGGGATAAAAGTAGGGATAGATCTGGTGAGAGAAGACAAGATAGATCAGGGGAGAGGAGTAAAGATAGATCAGAGAAAAGAAGGAAGAGATCAAGGGATTCAAAAAGAGAGACTAGTGAAGATAGAGAAAGAGGAAAATATATAGATAGAAGAATAGATAAAGGTAAACATCTGGAAAGAAGTGATTATAGGGAAAATAGAGCACCAGAAACATACTATGACGAAAGAACAATCAATAGACTCATACAGACCACTGTTAGCAGTATTTGGGATGAACATGAACATGATAAGGAACAAAATTCACAAACTAACAATGAAGTAACAGAAGATTTAGAAGTTCCAGAGAATTAAAAAAAATAATTGTTTGAAGAATTGTGTCATTTTTAGTTCACCTGGTTCAAAGTACCAAGTGAATTATTGACATCACTTTTCATCCATTGTCGCCATCTGTTGTCCATCATCTTTTGTTGTAAACTTTTTAAAACAGACACTGGCTACGATAACCTGCAAATGTAACAATAAGAAATATTTATTGTTATTTCTGCGATTAATTGTCGAAATGTATTTCCAGACAGGCACTTGATTTCTTACCAAAATTGGAAGTAACAATAATTATCATTTTTGTCGAGCCTGCCACTTTTGTCGCAGAAAGCTCAACATAGGGATAGTGATCCGGCGGCATTAACTAACTTCTTAAAAGCTTAATAATTCAGAAGGTAGGAGACCTGGATGCTTCATGCTTTGTATATAGATGCCTTATGATATGAAGTTTCCGTCTGTCATATGTCCATTGTCTTTGACCTCATTTTCATGGTTCAGTGTGACTACTTGAAACAAAAGTTAAGATTTTTTGTAATGTTAATTTCTCTCTTATTATGAGTAATAGGATAACCATATTTGGTATGTGCGTACCTTGCAAGGTCCTCATACCTGTCAGACATTTTTTTTTTTACCTCAACCTCATTTCATGGATCAGTGAACAAGGTTAAGTTTTCGTGGTCAAGTCCATATCTCAGATACTATAAGCAATAGGTCTTCTATATTTGGTGTATGTAATGATTGTAAGGTGTACATGTCCGACTGGCAGGTGTCATCTGACCTTGACCTCATTTTCATGGTTCAGTGGTAATAGTTTAGTTTTTGTGTTTTGGTCTGTTTTTCTAATACTGTATGCAATAGGTCAACTATATTTGGTGTATGAAAATATTATAAGATGTACGTGTCAGTCTGGCAGGTTTTATTTGATCTTTATCTCATTTTCACGGTTCATTGTTCAATGTTAAGTTTTTGTGTTTTGGTCTGTTTTTTATACAACCACAAAAAAATTTTTGCGTCATATAATGCTATGACGTTGGAGGCTGGGCGTCCGAAGACACATTTGGTTTTCGGACAATGACTTTAGTTTAAGTGAATGCATCTCTAAGAAATTTTACCAGAAGGTTCAATACCACAAAAGGAAGGTTGGGATTGATTTTGGGGGTTATGGTACCAACAGTTTAGGAATTAGGGGCAAAAAAAAAAGGAGCATTTTTGTAGTTTCCGGACAATAACTTGTGTGTTAGTGTATAGATCTCTCAGAAATTGTACCACAAGGTTCCATATCACAAAGGGAAGGCTGGGATTTAGTTTGGGGGTAATTGCTCCAACGATTCAGGAATTAGGGGCAAAAAAGGGGCCAAAAACAAGCATTTTTCTAGTTTCCAGACAGAAACTTGTGTTTAAGTGTATGGATCTCTCTAAAACTGTACTACAAGGTTCCATACCACAAAGGGAAGGCTGGGATTAATTTGGCGGTAATTATTCCAAGGGGGAGGGGGTTCGAAAAGTTTGGGGGGATTTTTTATTTCCAATTTTTTTGGGGGGTTCATATTTTTTTCTTCAAAATTTTTGAAATTTCAAATGATTGCACAGTACTGCGCAATAGCAAGAAATCTTCAATTGCACGATAGCACTGTATTGGGCAATAGCAAGAAATCATCAATAGCACAGTATTGCGCAATAGCAAAAAATCTCTAATTGCACAGTATTGCGCAATAGCAAGAAATCTTCAATTGCACAGTATTGCACCATAGCATAGTATTGCACAACAACAAAGTATTGTGCAATAGCACAGTATTGCGCAATAGCAAGAAATCTTCAATTGCACAGTATTGCGCAATAGCACAGTATTGCACAATAGCAAGAAATCTTAAATTGCACAGTATTGCACAATAGCAAGAAATCTTCAATTGAAAATAAATTTTTGGGGGTTCTAACCTTGTATTACTTTTTGGGATATTGGTCTACATTGAGGTCAAAAGGGTCCAAAATTAAACTTTGTTTAATTTCATCAAAAACTGAATTATCTGGTTGTATGATATGCTGAATCTTATTGTGCATTTAGAATTTTTATTTTGGGCCCTGTTTTCAAATTAGTCCATATTAAGGTTTGAAGGGTCTATAATTAAACTTTGTTTGATTTCAACTAAAATTAATTTTTGTTTTTTTTTTATATGCTGAATCTAACCATGTTAGATTTTGGATATCAGACCATACTAGGTAAATTAAATGTCCCATTTCAAATTTTTAAGATCTTTGACCACATTTATTTTGTACAGAAACCTATATTATGTCAGAAATTTGATCACAATCCAAATTCAGACAGTATCAAGCTTGAATATTGTGTCCAAACTTGCCCCAACTGTTCAGGGTTAGACCTCTGCCGTCGTATCTGGCTGCAATCAGCGAAACATTTTATTCTAATACTGTATGCAATAGGTCAACTTTATTTGGTGTATGGAAATATTTAACAATGAACATGTCAATCTTGCAGGTTTTATTTGACCTTGATCTCATTTTCACAGTTCATTGCTCAATGTTAATTTTTTGTGTTTTGGTCTTTTTTTTTAATACTAGTACTGTATGCAAAAGGTCAACTATATTTGGTGTATGGAAATATTTTACGATGTACATGTCAATCTGGCAGGTTTTATTTGACCTTGATCTCATTTTCACGGTTCATTGCTCAATGTTAAGTTTTTGTTTTTTGGTCTGTTTTTCTTAAACTTTAAGCAATAGGTCAACTATATTTGGTGTATGGAATGATTGTAAGGTGTATATGTGTGACAGGCAGGTATCATCTGACCTTGACTTCATTTTCATGGTTCATTGGTCAGTGTTCAGTTTTCCTGGTTAACTTTGTTTCTTAGGTACTGTAAGCAATAGGTCAACTATATTTGATGCATGGAATGATTTTAAGGTGTACATGTCTGTCTGGCAGGGTTCATCTGACCTTGACTTCATTTTCATGTTTCATTGGTCAATATAGAATTTCCATGGTTTGGTCTGTTTCTTTTATACTATAAGCAATAGGTCATCTATATTCTGTGTATGGAATGATTATATTAAAGGTGTACATGTATTTTTGGCTTGGTTTATCTGACCTTGACCTCATTTTCTTGGATCATAAATGTTAATGTGATACTTGTAGTAAAACTTTATATGTAGGACTATCAACATAAAATCAATGGTCAGTATTGTAGGCAAAACATTTCAATGTGTGCTCTCTTGTTTATTGTTACCTGCAAAATTTTGCATTTCCAAATTATGTCTTTTTTATGTTTAGCATCAGGATTCTTTGTAGTGTCTTCGTGTCATTGCACCAACTACCAATGTACGAGCTTCTCACAGTATTTTATGCATGTACTAGTATTGATATGTTCTTGGGTCATCTTGATTAATGTAGTATCTACCTCAGTTATATCATGTGATTATTCTCAAATTTCTGCCACCATGAATGCATGTATTTTTGAATTCAGAATAGATTATATCTTTATTTCTGATTTCTTTTTTGGCTTTGGACGGTGCTCCAATTTAACAAGAAGTTCTTTTGTATAACTGCTAAAAATTTGCATCTTGGAAATTGTTGAAATTTATCATTAAAATTTTGAAAGGATATAAACTTTTCACTGACCGCAAATTGGACATACTTGCTCATTCTTATCCATACTTAGAATAGCTAGTTGTTTAAATCAACCCACTATGGCAAAGTGAACATCATATTAGTCAATATGACTGGATATTTAATCATGTTAATGTTTTGTACGTCATAATTTAAATTGTTTAAATTGATTTCACAAATTGTTTGCAAATCAAACATTTTTTAGATCAGTGCCTGTCTGAATATATTTTGCAGGTAAAATTAACTGCAGGTTACAATGAAAATGATATTACCTTAAATTTCGGCAATCAGTCTCGAAAGTAACAATAATTTCTCATCACTTGGCGTCCGTCGTCGGCGTCGTCGTCATCGTCGTCGTCGTCGTCGTCGTCCGTCGTCGTTAGCTTTTTCAAAAATCTTCTCCTCTGAAACTACTGGGCCAAAGTTAACCAAACTTGGCCACAATCATCATTAGGGTATCTAGTTAAAAAATGTGTCCGATGACCCCGCCAACCAACCAAGATGGCCGCCATGGCTAAAAATAGAACATAGGGATAAAATGTAGATTTTGGCTTATATCTCTGAAACCAAAGCATTAAGAGTAAATCTGACATGGGGTGAAACTGATTATCAGGTCAAGATCTATCTGCCCTGAAATTTTCAGACAAATCTGACAACCTGTTGTTGGGTTGCTGCCCCTGAATTGGTAATTTTAAGGAAATTCTGCAGTTTTCGGTTATTATCTTGAATATTATGATGGATAGAGATAAACTGTAAACAGCAATAATGTTCAGCAAAGTAAGATCTACAAATAAGTTGTGATGACCAAAATTGTCAGTCGACCCCTTTAGGAGTTATTGCCCTTAATAGTCAATTTTTAACAATTTTTTGTAAATTTTTGTAATCTTTTACAAAAATCTTCTGCTCTGAAACTACTGAGACAAATTTAACCATACTTGGCCATAATCATTATTAGGGTATCTAGTTTAAAAAAATTGTCAGATGACCCCGCCTTCCAACCATCATGGCCGACTTGGTTAAAAATAGAACATAGGGGTAAAATGCAGTTTTTGTTTTATATCTCTGAAACTCAAGCATTTAGAGCAAATCTGACTGGTGGCAAAAATGTTCATCAGATATAGATTTATCTGCCCTGAAATTTTCAGACGAATCCGACAACCCGTTGTTGGGTTGCTGCCCCTGAGTAAGTAATTTTACAAAAATTTTGCAGTTTTTTTTTATTATCTTAGATATCATTATAATATCTAATATCTAATACTATTAATTATGATTTTAACCTTATTTTACATGATTTCCAAAGCATCAGTAAATACAGGTCAAATGCAGGTGAGCGACACAGGCTCTTGAGAGCCTCTAGTTTCTTATTGTTACCTTTTGCTGGTAATTGTAGCCAGTGCCTTAAAAACGTGTTCTCTTTTAAGACAACTGGGCCAATGCTACTAATAATTCACCGGAATATTCTTAGGGAATCTAGTTGAAAAATTATATCAGGGGATTCGATCCATCAACAAACAAAATGCAAACAGCTGCTATTGCCAAAAAAGAACTTAGGGGTAAATGCTGTTTTTGGCTTAAATCTTAATAACTAAAGCAGTTAATGCTTAACTGAAAAAGTAAAAAATGATCAGCAGGTAATTATCAGAAAAATCAAACAACTCACAGAAAAATCAGACACTGATTTTTGAGTTATTGCCCCTGAAATGTCTGTATTTTAGAAATTTCACAGTTTTTGGTTATTATCTTCAAAACTATTATTGCTAGAAACTTAATTACTAAAAATTACTAGAACAATAAGATCTAAAAATAAGAAAAACTGCCAAATCTTCAGTTGACCCCTTATAGGAGTTATTGCCTGGAAAGACGATTTTTACTCATTTTTTTGCTAAAACTGTTAAATAAAGAGACTCCTTTCAGGAGTTATTGCCCATAAAAGACAATTTATATTCATTTTTACATTTTTGCAGAAACTGATGTAAAGAGAGAAATATTGAACAGCAAAATGTTCAGCACAATAAGATGTACATGTATAGAATGGTTGTCATGACGAAATTGTCAATTGACCCCTTATAGGAGTTATTGTCCTTGAAAGACTATTTTTGTCTTTTTTTGCGAGTTTTGCAGCAAATATTTGAATTGACCCTTGAAAGGAGTAATTGCCCTTGAAAGGCGATTATACCTAATTTTTGAGTTGTTTTTTTTGCTGAAACCATAATAGATGGAATGCTCTCGTACCGGTATATTGCACAAATGTTCAGCACAATGAAGATCTACAATTTAGCAAACATGGCTGAAATTGTCAATTGATTTCCTGAGTTTTGCCATTGAAGGATGATGTTACCCTATTTTGCATAATTAAAGCAGATAGAGAGAATCTTCAAATATTAAAAATTCGTTAGGGGTTCCATGGAATCCTGTGTCTCTGAAGCAATTGCTGGTGTCAGTGTATAAGTGTAATGTTAACTTAAAAAGTGAGTCCATTTATCAGTAAAATACAGAATTTAAAATAAAATTCAAACTTTTTCTTTTATTAGATACTATTTCTTTAGTTTAAACATATTTTATTTGCTCAAAGCAAAAAAGGATCAGACACAAGTAAAACATACTTATAAAGTCTTCTCCACAATACAATATATATAACAATACAAATTGAACATGAGCATACATCATATAATATAAACAACATAAATATTACTAAACTATACTGAAAAAAGGAGAGGGAATGAGGAAAGAACGACAGAGATTAGGATGATGATGATAATGATGATGATGTGTGTTTTACCTATACTGATACTATACTACGAGAAATTGTTTTGATCTCTTTATAAAATTGAATACTTGTTTAACAATTTGCACATTTTGATCATAGGAAAAAGATTCTTTTCCAAAAACCAATAGTTTTAAGTCCAACCCGCAGCCTTCGGGAAGCCAGCTGAGACCATTAAAAAGAATAGCCCTTTCATTTAGATAGAAAGGACAATCAAAGAAAAAATGGTGCATGTCCTCAATATCCAAACCACATTTACATGTTGGATCAGATATAATGTTAGCTCTAAACAAGTCACAATTCAAGAAGGATGCCGAACATCTAAATTGGGTTAATATTATATTCAATTTTCTTGGACCATATAAATAATGTTTAGATTGATTCTGATTTCGAATGTCGTGGTTTTTTAATTCTACTTTGAATTTTGATAATGAGTCTACATTTCGAACTGATATGTTCAAATTATTCCAAAGTTTAATTGTTGATGGGATAAATGATTGGGAAGTCAGTGTCAGCCTGCAAAATGGTAAAATAATATCTTGTCCATTTCGCAAGGGATATTGTGTTGTACTTTGAATTTTAGGGGGCACAAGGCTACATAAATATTCAGGGGCATTATTATTCTGAATTTTATAAAATAATTGTAGTTTTCTTCTTTTTCTTCGTTCCTCTAAAGTTTCCCAACCAACCTCTTTTAAGACAGTCTCAGAGTGTGTGTAAACAGGCAAACCTGTTACAATTCGTGCAGCTTCAAGTTGTAGTTGTTCTAATTTAATTGAATAACCTTTTCCGCAATTGTCCCATACTTCAGTTGCATATTCAAAAATTGGTCTAATAAATACTAGATATAATTTTTCCAAATTTTGTCGGCTAAGTTGATATTTGAGTTTTCGCAGTATATTCAGATGTTTTTTAACACTATTTAATATATTTTCAACATGGTTGTTCCATTTTGCGTCACTTCTAAATGTAACCCCTAGATGCTTATGAGATCGCACAATTGGTATTTATTTATTGTTCATAGTAAAATTAAGGTCTTGTATCTCATTATTTGAAAACATCATAATTTCTGTTTTTTTTCAGGATTGAAAGACATAAGCCACTTTCTTGACCATTCATCCAGCTGTCTCAGGTCACGACTAACAACTGATTGTATAAGTTCATCGTCATGACCCGAGTAACTGAATGAAGTGTCATCTGCAAATAGTCTGCATAAAGAAGTTAACTGTTCAGCAATATCGTTAATATATATGATAAACAATAAAGGACCAAGAACGGATCCTTGGGGTACACCAGCTGAAACATTGCAAAAAGTAGAGGATGATTCATTAATGATAACCTTTTGTTTTCTTTGATATAGGTAGCTAGTGAACCAATTTAAAAGATTTCCCTCAATGCCATATGCTTTCAATTTATGTAGTAAACCAACATGCCAAACTTTGTCAAAAGCCTTCGAAAAATCACAAAAAACAAAACAGCAAATTTCTTTTGTTTCTAGTGCATTTAAGATGTTGAATGTTTTGGCAAAAAACCTGATTGGTATATATAAATTAGTTTGATTAAATAGATGATTATATACATGTTTAAACACAACTCGTTCCATAACTTTCCCCACGCAGCTAATTAAAGATATTGCTCTGTAATTAGATGGCAAAGATGAGTCCCCCTTTTTCAAAATAGCTATTACATTTGCAATTTTCCAGCTGGCTGGATATACACATTGACTAAGGGACTTGTTGAATATAATTTGAAGAGGTATTGCAACTTTATCTGGACAGATTTTGAGCATCCTGTGGCTAAATCACATCTGGTCCCGAGGCTTTATTTGGATCAAGAATATTAATCATATCTATAATTTCTTGAATAGTGACATGTATGTCACAAATTTTATTGTTAGATTTAGTTTCAAATTGTGGTACGTTGATATTTTCTTCACCTAATTTGGAGATTTAATTAAAATACTTGTTCAAAAGCTCACATTTTTCTTCTTCTTTATATGCAATTTCGTCTATTTTTTCGGTATTTATAATATTTTGGAGTGGGGGGATGTTATTTGATCCATTGTTAGATTTGATTAACATTTTCATTATTTTCCAATAAGTTTTTGTATTCGATACATTATTTAGAATAATGTGGTCTAAATTACTTTCGAAATGTTCTTTAGCAATTTTTTTCATATTATTGACCCTATTTCTCTGTCGCTTGTACTTCAAAATATCCGATTGTTTTTTAGATTTAAAAGCCTTTTTTCGTAATCGATCTCTAGTGCGTATTTCTCTCCTAAGCTCGCTATTGAACCATGGTTTGTCGTTTTTTCGTATAGTTACTTGTTTGGTAGGTATGCACTCCCTCGCAATGTTCAGAAAAGTTACAGTAAATATTTCACATAATTCATTAACATCCTTGTCATCGGGAAGAATTGCATACCAATCTGTCTCATTCATTATTTTCAAAAATTTATCTTTATCCATCTTATCATATATCCACACTTCTCTTTTAAAAGTACGTGACATTGATGAGGAACACTCAAGAAATATTACTGCTGCATTGTGATCACTAATATCTGAGGGAATATCTCAAACATCTGATAAATAATATGACATACAGTCACTTATTATTATAGGATCTAAGAGTGTACTACTTTTATCAGTAACTCTTGTTGCTTTATCAATTACATTTCTTAGGTTGAACAAGTCCATAGTGTCAATAAGTTTATTATTATTGACATTGAAAAGATCAGCATTTAGATCACCAGTAACCACTATATTTTCGTTTAATTGAAAGGCAGTTTCGATTGCATGATTTAATCGTGCCCAGAAGTCAGTGTCCGCATTCGGTGGACGATATGAGTGACAGAGAAGGAAGTTTTTACCTTTGGCTCGTATTTCAACCCAAAGTGTTTCATCAAAGGGATTTTCTAGTTCGCTTTTACGGACGATACCGATATCATCTTTCACATATATCATTAATCCACCACCAAAGTTGTTTCGATCTTTCCTTATAATGTTATTGAAGGAATCTAGTTTTAATTGATCTTCAGATACTCTAGGATCTAAATGTGTTTCTGTTACAGCTAGGACATCAAATTCGTCAGTGAAATTATTTAAGAACTCTAATTTGTTTCTAATACTATGGATTTATCGATTTCACTAAATCTAAGACTAGAGGGTGTACTCGATATGTTATTTTCATCTGGACCAGGGTTTGGTTCAATATTACCGACAATAAGAATAAAATGAAGTACAAACAACAGAAAGATAATGTCAATCTTGGGATTTATTGATTGTAGACAAGCTAGTGAAAGAACATAGAAGGAGCAATGTAAGTTAATTTTTAGTATTTCTAAATAAGTATAATAGTTTGAATTAATACAAGTACTGCTTTTCCTCTTGCTACATGTACAATGAAATAAGCCATTGGCTGCCATGTAATCCTCAATGCTGACTCCCATATTGTTTAGGGGGTACAGAAATTAAGTATAACGACAGCCGACGGCATTTTTCGTATGGTAACTTGCACACATCATCATCAGAAAAAATAGAGAAAGTAAATATAAAACAAAAAAAATAAAAAATAAAGGTGATAGAAAAACAAATGGGTATCAGAAGGATACCTGGAGTCATACTGGATGATAAAAATGGGATTTTGCTTAGTTTTTACTATTTTTATAAATCATTGTGAACCGTGATCTAGCCACTATATTTGAAAGACAAGTTGTATGAACTATAAGGTCCAAACATAGAGTTAGTTTAAAGACGAATACCTACAAATATAGTAATAGTATTAAACACTTCATACTTGTAACTTGAGTATACAGTTTTACATGATCTGTATATATATATATAAATCAAACATGAATATTGTGTACAATTGTTTGTGCATACAATACTATTTTGTAAAGAATTAAATCAGTATCTCCTGTTTTTTTTTTCCAATAGTGTTTAATTAAAGCAAAAAGATACTTTTTTACAAACAACAGTATATACACGGAGAATATATTTGTACATTTACAAATTCTATTATTTCTTACTATAATATTTTTTTTTTCGTGTTTGTGTTAGGCAAGGGCGGTCTGTTTGACTTTTATTATATTTTTGAAAACTTCTTTTGATGGAAATCGACATTTTTCGTTAATAGATTTATTTAATTACAAACTATAAAAGTATACAATTAAGCTGATAAGATTATAAGCAAAGTTGTCGAAAGAAGAACAGAACATTTCTACGTTCACTATAAAATGCCACATTTAACGGTAATTTTATCAGCTGTTGAAAAGATCTTACGATATGTACGAAAATACTACTTGGCCAATTTGGGATGACCCTTTATATAGTTGACTTGATGTGGAAAAAAATATATATATTTTGGGGATTTTTTTTATTATTGATTTATAGACTTTGGTTGTTTTCTGGCTATCAGAACAACTAGAAGAAAATCAGCTAAACCGTTATAAAGTTTAACTGAATTAACCGTTATTAGAGCATATATAACAGGGGAAAAAAACAGAACAAAACAGAACAAGATGAACTAAACATGAAAATAATTAATTCAAACATGAATAAAAAAACCACATAAAACAAACAAACAATGTCTAGGTTATAAAGTATTGGTAAACATTTTTTTTTTTATTTTTGTTGTTAAGGTAACAACATTAAAAGCTAGAATAAATAAGTTTTTTGTAACTGTCTCCAACTAATCATGATCTGCTGATTGCTGGTTTGCACTGTCTGGCTGATTGTCAGGCTGATTGTCATAAGCAACAGGCCTTTTAAGTGGAGGTCTGAGATTACTAACGTCTTGCCAATTCTGTATAATTAGCTTTCTGCTGTTTTCAAATTTTTTGACGAATATTCGTCCGTCGGCAGTCCAGTAAGCACTGATTTGATTTTTAGTTTTCATATCGGCAAGGGTTTTTACTAGTTCAGTTCTATATTGTGATAGGTTTTCAGTTATGAAAATACTATTTGTGTCACCCTTTAGTTCCTTTTTATTGCTGTACACCAAATGTTTCATTCTATATGATATGAACCTGACTATAACTTGGGACCTGCCTTTTCTTGCCTTGCCTATAACATGTGACCTTCCGATTTCATTCAGGTCTATATTTATATTCAGCTTGCTCCTGATGATATCCAAGACTATCTCATCTGTATTCACAGGGTGTAAGATCTGTCCATGGTTGTCAACAGGAACTGGAACATTATGGAAACGAAGACTTGTTCTTCTGGAATATTGTTCCTGACTTTCCACTCTAATTTTGAGGTCAGCAATTTCATCACTCAGACAGTCAAGGTCCTTGCCTTGTTCCTTGATTGTTGTTATATGGTTTAAGGTAGCCTGTTCTAGGTTTGATATTTGTATGAACTGTTTAAGGATGTGTTGCTTGTGAGTTTGTATTACAGTTTCTTGTTCCTTTATTTGTTTAAGTAGTGGTTGTATCTGTATATCAACAAATTTTTTTGCCTCTTGCTCAATTATTGGTGTAAGGGTATCACTGATGTTTTGTGACAATAAAGGTATCATAACGTTAAGAACTTCTGGGCTATTCAGGGCATCAAGTACTTTATCTGCAACTGTTTTCCTAAGTGTTGGAGTTTTTCTTTCGCCTACTCCTCGCAGATCTCCAATTGAGTTACTATGACGTCTGCGGATTTGACGAGTTGACTGTTTTTGTGTGGCTGGTAGGGAGTCTGGGCTATCAGGATTACCACGTTTATTGCTGCCAGTTATTAAGGAAGAGATTGATGGACTTGGCTGTGAGCTAGTCAATATAATGTCGGACTGAGATTGAGACTATTTCTTTGTCTTGAAGATCAGCTTCTGTCCAAGTTTCATAACAATGCATGAAGGTTTACAAATTTATCATTTAAAAAAAATGTAATCCCAGACTGTCTGTAAATGTTAACTGTAAAATACTAAGTACATCTATCAGAAAAATACATGCAAAAGATATTTTTTCAAAAGTTTGCTTCAGACATACTATTAATCATAAGAAAAAGCTTCTGCAAAGTTTCATAAATTCTATGAAGGTTGGACACAAGTAATTGATGTGTAACAAACTCTAACCCCAGACTGCATCTCCTTGTTAACTGTAAATAAAAAAGTTCATTTATCAGCAAAATTTCGCTCTCGATACTGTATTTAGGTCATTAACAAGCTTCTGTCCAAATTTCATAAAATTCCATGAAGGTTTGACAAAGTTATTGATGACTGAAAAACTTTAACCTCAGACTGAGCCTGAATGTTAACTGTAAAAAAAAACAAAGTCCATATATCAGTAAAATACGGGGAAATGAAAATAAATATTTTCAAAATTTCGCTCTGAATACTGTCTTTTGGTCATAAACAAGCTTCTGTCTGAGTATCATAGAATTCTATGAAGGTTTGTCAAAGTTATTGATGACTGAATTTAAATGTTAAAGTTTTAATGAAACTTCAGATAAAAAAAAAGATGAATCTGTTTTATTTACATATACTTGAATGGCTAAGTTTAACTGTAAAACAAGTGTACGTGCACTTTCTGGTGAAAGAAAATCCTTCATGTTATCAATATCTTCATTAATGTACTGACATTGAATTATTGTCTTCCCGTACACCAATTCGCCGATATTTTCCCGTGTGCAGTGACCTTACGACGAGACCTCTCGTTACAACTTTGGCCCGGGAGGCACCGCACGGCGTAAGTGCGAGGGGAAAACCGTGATGAAAGAATGTAAACAAAGGTGCACTGGAAGGTTATTAAATAGTAATAAATGATTCTTAAAGAATCAATTAGATACAACAAATCATTTAACAACTGTTAAGGAAAAGTTTAATTTTCTATTGGGAAGGCATGGAAATTAAAATATATAAAAAAAAGAATATCATGGTTCTTTATCTATTCACTTATTTGTCACGCCACGTGCTCTATGTTATTTATCAATGTTAAGATCCGGTAAACTTCGGCAACAAACTCGAAAATTAATTAGCTTGCGATCAGCAATCACTGAATTTGAATGAAGTATTATTTGTCGATCATCTTCTTCTCCCGAATACGGGAGTAGACTCCTAGGTAGGAGTGTAAAACTTCCCGGAACTTGTGTGCTATGTACATATGGACTTAATTATAATTAATATAATAAAGAAAAATAGTTAACAATAACATATATACATTATGTACAGTGGCTTGGTAGTTTACTAATTTATTGTGGGTCCTTCAAATGTTAGAGTGGATATACCACTTTTGAAGGATTCCAGGATGTCAGACATACCTATTGCTTCAGGTAGTGAATTCCAATCAGAAATAGTGTGAAGGTAGAATGAAAATTTGTAGAAATCTTTATTGGTTGCTATTTGCCTAAATTTATATTTCCCCCTAGTACGTCTATCAGATTTTGTTAAATTGTCCTTTGGAACTTCAACTAACCCTCAATTAAATTTATATATCATAGTTAATCTAACCCTTTTTTCTTTTAATTTGTAAACTTTCCCATTCCAAAGAATTTATCAAGTTGGATACTGCTCCAGGTGTTCTGTCTTTTTAATCGTTATAGACAAATATTGCCTTACGATGTATCTGATCAACCTGAGTGATGTGTTGCTTATTGTATGGATCCCAGACAGGGGAAGAGTATTCGACTGGACGGACAAGTGATGTGTACGTATTAAGGTTTTTAACCTTACGTGTGCAGTTTTTTAAGTTTCTACGAAGAAAAGCTAAGGTTTTATTTGACTTACAGGTAATATTGTTTCTGTGTGTTCACCAGTCAAGATCATGGCTTATAGTTGCGCCTAAATATTTACTGTCTTTTACTGATTCTAAAACATGATTGTGCAATGTATAATCAAAAGCGGAAGGGTTCATTTTTTTAGAGATATGTAAATCGTCCTTTGCGTAACACTTTTCTGGATTAAAATTCATTTGCCAGTCCTCTTCCCATTGTACTAAACTAGATAAATCTTTTTGGAGTGATTGTGCATCAGAATTATTATTTACATTTCTATACAATAAGCAGTTATCTGCAAAAAGTCTTACGTTATAGATTAGTAATAAATGTGAAAACATGCATAAAGGACTTATAGTTTAGTATATATATATTGCACTGATTCAATAATTTCTATAACATTAAACTTACAAGAAACTCGTTTTATATGACTTTAACTGTAAAAAAAAATAAGTCCATTTATCAGTGAAGTACGGAAAATTTCAAATAAATGTTTTCAAAATTTAGCTCTGGATACTGTCTTTTGCTCATAAATAACCTTCTGTCCAAATTTCATAAAATTTCATGAAGGTTAGACAAGTTATTGATGTATAAAAAACTTTAACCACAGATTGAACCTAAATGTTGCCGACGCCGACGACGGAATCTAGGATCGCTATGTCTAGCTTTCGCAACAACTGTAACATAAATGTCGCTGGCTCGACAAAAATGGTCAGCAAAAATAAGATCTACAAGTCAGTCAACATGACGGAACTGGTCAACTGACCTGACCCCTTATAGGACGATTTTTTGTCCATTTTTGCATATTTGGCAGAAACAGTTGTAGGCAAATATATTCAGCACAATCAGATTTACAAATTGGTATCCAGGCCCAAATTGTCAACTGACTCCTTATAGGAGTTATTGCCCGTGAAAGACGATTTTTAATCAGTTCTGCGTTTTTTGCAAAATCTATGGTAAGTAGAGAGAAATTTAAACAGCAAAAATGTTCAGCATAATAAGATCTACAAATAAGTCTACTACATCGCCGAAACCGTCAATTGATTCCATATACAGTTAACTCTCGTTGTCTCGAACTCGGTTGACTCGAAATTTCGGATGAGTCGAAGTTTTCACGTGGTCCCGAACTTTGTTCCATATGAATGTATGTATTTCGACTCCTGATGAGTCGAAATTGGATGAGTCGAAATTTCGGTTGAGGATTTATTTTAGCTTAACCAAGCTAAGCAAGAGTTGTGTCCCTTGGTCTGTCAAACTTCCGGTTGTCGTTTGAGTCGAACTACGTGTATCTCGAAATAATTCTGTGGTCCGGCTGACTTCGAGATAACGAGAGTCGACTGTATATATATATATATATAGAAGTTATTGCCCTTCGAAGATGAAATTTACCCGTTTTTGTGGAAATTATAGCAGATAGAGAAACTTTTCAACAATCGTAAAATGATCAGCAAAATAGGATCTACAATAAAATTGAGAATGGAAATGGGGAATGTGTCAAAGAGACAACAACCCGACCATAGAACAGACAACAGCAGAAGGTCACCAACAGGTCTTCAATGCAGCGAGAAATTCCCGCACCCGGAGGCGTCCTTCAGCTGGCCCCTAAACAAATATATATACTAGTTCAGTGATAATGAACGCCATACTAAACTCCAAATTGTACGCAAGAAACTAAAATTAAAAATAATACAAGACTGACAAAGGCTAGAGGCTCCTGACTTGGGACAGGCGCAAAAATGCGGCGGGGTTAAACATGTTTATGAGATCTCAACCCTCCCCCTATACCTCTAGCCAATGTAGAAAAGTAAACGCATAACAATACGCACATTAAAATCTGTCAATATGACGGAAATGGTCAACTGACCCCCATATAGGAGTATAGCCCTTGACAGACTAGTTCAAATTATTATAGACATTCGTTAGCCACCTTCTATTATATATGGATAGTCGACCTTCCCATGGATAGAAACACGTGCCTGTGTCATATCGGCCTGGGGAGAACACTGGACCCAGTGCTGTATCAAAGGATAGCATGTGCGTCTCCTTTAAAGATGATTTTGTACGAGTTTTAATTTCTAAAACACAGACACTTTTCCTGGGTTTTATCATGTTGTAAATTATTGGGACGGCTGACTGAAATGTTTTAAAAACAAGAGAGAAATATAAAAATAAGAAGATGTGGTATGATTGCTAATGAGATAACTCTCCAGCAGAGACCAACTGACATAGACGTTAACAACTGTAGTCACCGTGCGGCCTTCAACAATGAGCAATACCCATACCGCATAGTCAGCTATAAAAGGCCCCGAAATGACAAATGTAGAACAATTCAAACGAGAGAACAAACGGTCTGATTTATGTACAAAACAATGAACGAAAAACAAATATGATATACATCAACAAACGACAACCAGTGAATTACAGGCTCCTGACTTGGGACAGGCGCATACAAATGTGGCGGGGTAAACTAGTTTGCTGGCGCCAAACCCTCTCCCTCACCTGGGACAGTGGTGTAACAGTACAATATGAGAACAAACTATAAAAATCATTTTAAAAGGGCTTAACTCATTAGATCGATACAAAGCAGTAAAACACCTAACAAAACACAGACTGGACGTGGCAGGGTATATATACATCCCACAACAAAAAAGACACTAAGTACAGATCTGAGAGTACTCGCAGTTAACACTGACAGCTAGTCTCAAAACCAATAACAATATATAAGAAAAATCATGCATCTAAGACTAAAATATTAATTAGTTCACATCCAACATCCAACATCCAATGAATTTAGTGTAGACTTTATTAACAGTCAGAGAAAAACATGACCTTGTGCAATGCCAAGATACAGGTATCGACAGATTGTAGAATCGCGAATGTGCATATGTATATAACAATAACATTTAGTTTGGTTTACTGATAACAAAATCAATATTTATACCAATAAAAACAATATTCAAAGATCTAATTACAGTGTCTAATTGGTAACCTTTAAGAATAAGTTTATTTAAAGGATCGATAAGTTTACCCGGGCTCGCCGGGTAAACATTATCTCCGTAAAAATTAGGAAGTGCTATCCTGTTTGAAATAAGTCTTCTACACGTACAGCTAAACTTCCAAACACATTCTTTGTATCTATGGAAGAATTTTGTAGTTGTTTTAAGTGATTTGTGGTCACGAAATCCTCTGACTTAATAATTTACCAGTAATACATAGATTACGTTCATTGAAATCCAAAACGTCACTACAGACACGGACATAGCGAATGAGTTGTGATATATACCAGCAAAGGAACATCACTATCAAAAGAAGTAAAATTAACAATAGGAACGAAAAATCGTCCCTTTTGTCGTGAATTTTTGTGTAGAGTTTCCTGTGTAAAACTGAAATATATTAATCTAAGAAAGGACAGATTATTTATTCTAATGGCAGTCCAAATTTCTCGCCTTGGAATTACGTTGACGCACTCTGCAGCTTTTAATACGGTTGTCATCCCAACAATTCAGAATGTTTTTAACAGTTTAATGTGCTGTTCTTTATGATTTATGGAAAAGAACTGAATGGGTTGAAAATTCATATGCTAATTATTTGTCCAGCAGTATGTCATGGGTTACAGAATCGAAAGCCGTCAAGTTGGAAAGATCCATGAGTACTACCACTATGTATATAGATTGTACTGTCCCCTGCCAAAGGCTGTGCGGGACCCATATAAATACTAGGGGCTCTTTTCACAAAAAAATCTTATGAGTAGAAATATTTGTAAGTCATGAACATTTCGGTATTGATTACGATCAATTTTAATCTTAAGATTTTTTGTGAAAAGAGTCGCTGGCGTCCGTTTGTAATTCCGGTCGTGTCCGTAAAAGTGACGCAACCCAAATGCAGTACGTCTTTTGTAAATTTTTTTCGATATTCACACCAAAGGTTAATATAAGCAATGTATGGGACAGGTTAGAAAGTTAGTACCGATCAACTACTTTTAAAGGAGTTATGCCCTTGGAAATAAAAGTTATATTATAAATCGCATTGTAAGCACCCTCAAAAGAAATAAGAAGATGTGGTATGAGTGCCAATGAGACAACACTCGATCCAAGTCACAATGTGTAAAAAGTTAACTCAAGCCTACATTTCTTATTTTTTATGAAATTTTATGAATTGTATAACAAAGTTTTATTAGTCTTGGATGAGTTCGAACATTACCCTCCCGGAGCACCTGAGATCCGGCACCCCCAGATTTTTCCTGTAGTGCTATGAATCTCAGTTTATGACCAAACTCAGTAAAGACACGTAATTGTTACATTTGGTTGATACATTCAACAATACCTACCGTTATCTTGATGATATTTTTTTCGTTAAATAATAATAATAATAATAATAAATTCTTTATTTAAAGAGGGTAAACACAGTTAGTTCAATTACTAATCTTCCCTGAGGCCCTCATATACAATACATGTAAAAAATAATAATAAAAGAAAAAAAGCAAACATACAACATATTAACACAATCGTATAGTCATGATAGTTCAATGTACATGTACCATAATTAGAACATATAAAACAGTTACAGATTGCATGTAGTGAATAGATATTATATACAAATCAAAATCATACATTCTGAAAAAAAGAGTAATAGTTGCAATCATTTCAAGACTGAATATTGGGACTGTCTCAAGTATTGTTTTATAATTTGTTTAAAAGAAAAAGAAAAATAATGCAGAGTTCTCTAAATATACTACCGAAATTTACCCAAAGGAACTTTACGACAAAAGAGACGATTTTTGGCTTTTAACTAGCTTTCAGTAACTGCGAGTACTCTCAAATCGTACTTACGTGTTAATTTGACCTGTTGAAACATTTTTTTTGTAATGTATTTTTGTAATTTAATGTTTACTTATTCAGTGTTATATCTAGTCTCACTATCTTTAATATATACCACCTTTGATAAGTGTTTAGTATGACGATAAATTTTCACTTTTGTTCTCGTACTAGGAACAACAAAATTATTTATTTTGTAAAAAATATTTCCGTACTCCATGTATACCTTACAACAAAATTATTTTTATTTACCTGTGTACGTTATTTTATTTGGCGGCATTTTGTCCAAGGTTAAGGTTGTCTTTCTGATATTGTTAAACATCAAACCCCTTTGTTTTATTAATTTTGTATTTACATTGTTTCATAGATCAAATTTATTCGTTCAGTGTATGTTCACTTGTTTTTGTTAATATGTCTTTTGATTGAGTTAAGCCATTTCAATTGATATTTTATAGTGTGGCTTTCTATGTTGTGATGTTACACTATTGTTTCAGGTATAGGGTGAAGGTTGGCGCCTATTAAAACGTTTTAATTGTTTTTGGCTTTTAACTAGCTTTCAGTAACTGCGAGTACTCTCAAATCGTACTTTCGTGTTAATTTGACCTGTTGAAACATTTTTTTTGTAATGTATTTTTGTTATTTAATGTTTACTTATTCAGTGTTATATCTAGTCTCACTATCTTTAATATATACCACCTTTGATAAGTGTTTAGTATGACGATAAATTTTCACTTTTGTTCTCGTACTAGGAACAACAAAATTATTTATTTTGTAAAAAATATTTCCGTACTCCATGTATACCTTACAACAAAATTATTTTTATTTACCTGTGTACGTTATTTTATTTGGCGGCATTTTGTCCAAGGTTAAGGTTGTCTTTCTGATATTGTTAAACATCTAACCCCTTTGTTTTATTAATTTTGTATTTACATTGTGTCATAGATCAAATTTATTCGTTCAGTGTATGTTCACTTGTTTTTGTTAATATTTGATTGAGTTAAGCCATTTCAATTGATATTTTATAGTGTGGCTTTCTATGTTGTGATGTTACACTATTGTTTCAGGTATAGGGTGAAGGTTGGCGCCTATTAAAACCTTTAAACCCGCTGCATTTGTTTGCACCTGTCCTTAGTCAGAAACCTGATGTTCAGTGGTTGTCGTTTGTTGATGTGGTTCATAAGTGTTTCTCATTTCTTATATAGATTAGACCGTTGGTTTTCCTGTTTGAATGGTTTTACACTAGTCATTTTTGGGGCCCTTTATAGCTTGCTGTTCAGTGTGAGCCAAGGCTCCGTGTTGAAGGCCGTACTTTGACCTATAAATGCTTACTTTTACAGATTGTGACTTGGATGGAGAGTTGTCTCATTGGCACTCATACCGCATCTTCTTATATCTATATATTATGAGTTTGAATGTCCCTTTGGTATCTTTTGTCTCTCCTTTAGGGCCGATCAATTATTTTTAAAGTAGTTTTGTCCCTTGGAAATGTTAAATCAATAGACCTTTCCATTGTAAGTGCTCTCAAGCTTGCATTTCTTGTCAGATTTTTATGACATTTATATCAAAAGTTTATCACAGCTATGACTTGGTCAAATTCGAAAATCAGTACTGATCAATTATTTTTACTGGAATTATGTCCCTTTGTTATGTACATTCTATGAAAAACTGCACTGTAAGCACTCTCACGCCTACATTTCTCGTCATATTTTTATGATAGGAGTAGGTCCAATTTCCCAAGAATTTGTTTTGTTTTAACTTTTTCATACTTTTTGTTTTAATCATCTGACAGTTATTGCAATATCAATTATTTGAGCTATTATATTATAGAGTGGTAATCTAAATCCCAACTTCATTTGTATACTTTTTGAACATTTGTTGCTCAACAAAAGTGCAATTTACAGAGACAAATGGTGACAGTAGTCCGATAGTTATTTTGTATCATCGCTAGAGCTGGAACTATTACTACTTGAAACAAAGAAAATAGAACAAATATAAGCACTAACAAAAAACAAATATGGAAATTACCATGATGTAGCTTGCAACTATATAAACAATAACTTGGGATTTTTGGCTGTATGCTAACTTTAAGGCCCCACTCATTGCAATTCTCATTTAAAATATTTAGTTTGTGTTGATAATCTCGTTAGAGTTTAAGATAAGATTAATGCGGATAATTTCTATTATGAAAAAAGTTATTAGATTGACCAATGATCAAAACAGAGTCCTTATATCATACACGGCTCTGAAAAGAAGACTTCTGTCATTTTAAAATTTGAAACATTTCAAACGAAAAAAAAACAGACAAAACAATAAAAGAAAAGAAATCAAGTATGACAGACAGCAATCAATGACACCCACTAAATTACAGGCTCCTGACTTGGAATAGGTTCATATAGAATGGCGGGGTTTAGTATGTTTGTGAGCGCTCAACCCTGTCCTAACCTTGGAGAATGGTGTAAAACACGTACAAAATAAGAACAAACTGTAAAAATCAGTTGAATATGGCTTGAATCATTAGATCGACACGAACTAACATAAAGAGACACGCAGTGTCCATCCAAAATTACTCACAATACTGAAATCTAGTTAAATGGCAATAACAACTATAAAAGAAAATCATGGTCTCCCAGACTACAATGTCATTCAGTACAAATCCAACGGATGTAGCTTACAGAGATGATGAACATTGAACAGATTGAGAAAAGTATGACCTTATGCAATACCAAAATATGAGTACATAATATCGACAGGATTATTGTATAGTATAAGTTTTCACAAATGTATAGCAATACATCTAGTTATGTTTTGATTTATCAAAAAATGAACTTCACTGTTTTATTTAAAAAGCCATTTTCGATAGCCAAGGGTTACGATCCAGTCCCCTCCTCTCCACCCTTGGCAGATTAAGCCAACATTTGGGATTACAATGCTGCGCCATCTACCAGGGAATAAAAGTCAGTGTATAGAAGGTGACTGGATCGTAACCCTTTGCAAGCGAAGATGTTAAAAAGCATGTAATAGTAATTAATATTATTAAGTTGCTATGTGTTAGACTGTACATGTGTTATATAACAATATAAAATTAAGGAGATGTGGTATGATCGCCAATGAGACAATTATCCACCAAAGTTCAAATAAAGTGGATGTAAGTAATTATAGGCAACCGTACGGCCTTCAACAATGAGAAAACCCCATACCGTATAGTCGGCCATAAAAGGCCCTGACATGAAAAATATGAAACATTTCAATTGAGAAAACTAACGGCCTGATTGATAACAAAACAATTTACGAAAAACAAATATGACAGACATGAACCAACGACAACCACTGAACTACAGGCTCTTAACTTGGGATAGGCACATAAAGAATGTGGCGGGGTTAGACATGTTTGTGAGCGATCATATTTGTGAGCGTTACTTATGTTTACTTTGCGAATGCTCATCATTTATACACCTTAAAACAAATCTGATCCGAAGTTATCACTTTTTTATGAGAATTCGATTTGTGTTTCGTGCATATTATTGCTAACTAAAACATTTCTGAAATCCAATCAGACTGACATTACTAAATTCAGAAGCTTGTCGATAATGCTATTAAAAGCAATTCCTTTGTTATTTTCTGGCTTAAATATTGGACATGTAAAATATTCTGAGAACATTGTGAAACTCTTGAATTCTAATTGTTTCCTTAAACACAATGAGCGCATAGTATTGAGATAACTAACCACTACTAAGTCTGAAGTATTATACACCAAAGAACGACCATAATGTAAACTGAGAGCTGCGATGGTTATCAGTTGCCATGATGCGTACATGATTATTACTTGTTTAGCTCTCATTTCAACTTTTTGCTTAATGTTATGAGATAAATACAGTACCGTAGTATTCAAACTGTAACGGGATTTTACCTTTAGTTAGTACTTGTAGTAGTATCTATATCATAACTCAGATATTTAGGTCAGCCGTAAGCGGTTGCGCTAGGGAAGTACCGTGCTTCTGTAGCGCAGTCGGTTAGAGCGCTAGTTTGTAACACAGAGGTCCGGGTTTGAGTCCCGGAATAGACAAAGTGAATTTCCAATTAGAATCATGCTCTCCGGTTACAAAGCCAAGAATGGTATTGGATTTGGATGTTACGGTCTCACGAGTTTCTGCAAAGGATAAACAAAATTTTGTTTCATTATTGTCGTTTTGATGTATACCTAACTTGAGTTTGTCATTGTGTTTTTACAATGCTTACGGTGTTCGAAAAATAAGAAGCCCAAACTACACTTGTGTCAACGTATCTTTACTTTATTTTACTAGCTGCACAAGAAAAACTTGATTTTGAACTTTATTTTATGCTTGGGGATGACAAAACTTCTAGTGCTTATAAAAACATCTACAATCCTTCATGGGTGAAACAAAAAAGGCCCATTGAGATAAAGGGTGTAAAGTTATTTTATTCTTTAATTGTCACATTCAATGAAAGTTTTCGACAACAGTCACGGTTACTAGACGTTTCGACCTCGAATCGCAGATTATCCCATTGAAACTGAACTTGGTCTGAGTCTACCCAATCCGATGTAACATTTGTATGTACACATTGTATACCAGGTTTTAAGGTCGACCGAGTGAATAAAATTTCAAATAGGTCACAAGAAAGTTTATAATAGAATTTATATGCACCAGTTGTCACTGTTATAAACAGTTTAAGTTGAACAAGTCTAATTTTTATAAATAACGGTGAACAAACAGTTTAAACGTTGAATGCAACAGATAATGTTTCAGGAAGTTAAAGATGTCTTCCATATACGTGTGGATAATATTCCTAGTTGAGGTTAAATTTACCAGGTCTTCTGGTAAGTAGAAGTAAGTAAAATGGATCCCGGTTTGAATGAACATGGATTCAATCATGGTTCCATTCGTAACTGCGTGTATATTTTTCTAATATCTACAGCTTACAACTTTAAACATGCAGTACGTACTTTTGTGCAACTAAATGAAATATGTAAGAAAAATTGAGACTGTTTTCGATTTATTTTTTTTTGCAATTGTTTTAACGGTTTCTTAAATTTTGGTCATAATGTAGGTGTCAGACTTGTTCATGACATTTGATTGATACGAGAGGCAATTGAAATCGTATTCATTAGTATGTTTAACTTTTTGAGTTAAACAAAAAATGTCAGTCCAACTTGGATGTAAAACAAATAAATATTAAATTACAATTGGCGTCTTCAAGGTGTCAAATGATATTTATAATAACCTGTTATTTCGATATTGTCAACAGGTAATAATTCAAATTTTCCATATTTTCTGAAATCACAAACATTCCAATTTGCTGTCATGATCAATTAAGGATATATATATAATATTTGAAATCGATGTCCAGAACAACGTAAATTTTAGAATCATATATATTTCGTCATTCACCTCCAAAGTTAACTAAACCATTAAACAGACTTATTCAGAAGGGATAAGGTTACGATACTGTTGTAAAGTCATAAAATATGGCATATTTTGGAATTAATATTGATTCACTCATAGGGTCTTTGCATAGGAAAGAAACCAGTTGTTGGCATGATATGGGTTATTCTCGTCTCGTATAATGTATGTTGGCATGATATGGGTTATTCTCGTCTCGTATAATGTATGTTGGCATGATACGGGTTATTCTCGTCTCGTATAATGTATGTTGGCATGATACGGGTTATTCTCGTTTCGTATAATGTATGTTGGCATGATATGGGTTATTCTCGTCTCGTATAATGTATGTTGGCATGATACGGGTTATTCTCGTCTCGTATAATGTATGTTGGCATGATACGGGTTATTCTCGTCTCGTATAATGTATGTTGGCATGATACGGGTTATTCTCGTCTCGTATAATGTATGATGGCATGATACGGGTTATTCTCGTCTCGTATAATGTATGATGGCATGATACGGGTTATTCTCGTCTCGTATAATGTATGATGGCATGATACGGGTTATTCTCGTCTCGTATAATGTATGATGGCATGATACGGGTTATTCTCGTCTCGTATAATGTATGATGGCATGATACGGGTTATTCTCGTCTCGTATAATGTATGTTGGCATGATACGGGTTATTCTCGTCTCGTATAATGTATGATGGCATGATACGGGTTACTCTCGTCTCGTATAATGTATGATGGCATGATACGGGTTATTCTCGTCTCGTATAATGTATGATGGCATGATACGGGTTATTCTCGTCTCGTATAATGTATGTTGGCATGATACGGGTTATTCTCGTCTCGTATAATGTATGATGGCATGATACGGGTTATTCTCGTCTCGTATAATGTATGATGGCATGATAGATCATGATACTAAAGGGTTTGGATATTTCCGTTTCACACAGGAAACTGTAAAAAAAACACAAAAGGGACGCATTTTCGCTCCTTATTGTTTATTATCCTTTTGTGGACACTGGTGTTTCTTTGACCCCCTTCTAACGGTGTGTACATGTACTTTCTCGTTCGCTATGTCCATGTCTGCAGTGGCATTTTAGATTTCAATGAACGTAATATCATTAAATCAGGAATTTCGCAATCTAATTAAAATCAGATTTATCACAACTCGCGTGCTTGTATTATCTGAGGATAGCGAAATCATAGATCTTTATTTTGATTAGATTGGTGCTTTCGTTACCTTAAATTATTTAAAACGTTTTGTTTATTTTTCAAAGATACATGTACAAAGATTGTGTTTGGAAGTTTGGCTGAACCTGTAGAAACATTATTACAAACAGGATATCTTATCCTAAATTTAACGGGGATCTTATTTATAGAATCCGTAAATTTAGAAATTATCAAATATCTGCAAAAAAAAAAATATTCTTGAAGGTTACATATTGCACGTGGAGCAGGATCTGCTTATCCTTCGTGAGCACATGAGATCATTGTTCTTCTTTTCTGACATAGTTTAGTTGGTTTCCCTTCGAACAATGAATTTTGATTGTCCCTTTGGACTCGTCAGCCTCCTTTTGATTCCCCTCTCTGAATGCTTTGGTCTTCCCATTCAGTTTGTTAACACTGAAAAATGTAATTCGTAAACCTTTGGTCTTACCATTCAGTCTGTTAGCACTGAAAATGTAATTCGTAAATCTTTGGTTTATTTTGATAGTGCTTTTGTTTTAAAGGAACTGGTATGCTGGCTTTGTGTGTGTATAATGCTTTTATTGGTATACAAGAATATATAAAAATTAAGCAGTAACTTGGTGAATCCATGTATAGTTATTGTGCGTCGTGTGATATCCAAATTTCTGGATGATATTTCCTAATTGTTATAAAAAAGGAATGATGTGTTACAAAAATCATAATATAATACATGCATTTATCTTTTATACAATCTATTGATACTATAGTTGTCATATATATATGTATTTTATAATGCAATCAATGTACTTTGTACTTGACCTTAACCGATTGTTATTATTGTGTTTGTGCTGATAAATGTTGTCTATTGTCTATCCCTAATGATAAGCGATTTGCAACGATAAACATTTAATTCTTGTTTTTGAAATACACTATGTTTAGAAATACTATTGAAAGATCAATTTCTCAAAGACGGAGACAAGTGCCCGTTTAAAAACAATTTGTACTCCTTGCCACTCAAAGATTGAATAGTGTCTATAACCAGTTATTAACATTTTATGCAGCTTTGTTGAAAATTTGTCAATGGCTACTAAGACTAGAAACTTATTCTTTGATTGAGTGATGAAACCACATTTTCAATCATATATTTCAAATGTTGTATAGATCAGTGTAAATAGATTATCAGTGTTTATTTATTTTTTTAACAAATGGGTTTTTGTTTATTCAGGTCTTATAGTAAATCATGTAAAGATTGTATATGAATACATCTAAGAATACTAGTATGTTATTCATTTCCTAATAAGTGAAATTTCTTTTTGAAAAGTAGTTCTTCGAATCAAGCGTATAATATGAAAAAAAACAAACGTATAATATAATAAAAAACAAAACAAAAAGATCAATAATGGTTATCATGTAATATGGTATAGAAATGAATAACATTGGGGAAAACCTTTAAAATGAAAATTATTTAAATTTAGTCATGATGTAAAACATTAAATTCTAAATAATTTTGATTAGAAAATTTTCAATTTATTTGCCCTACTTCCAGAAACAGGAAGAAATTTGAACTCATTCATTGAAATGATCTAACAATGGTGAACATACTAGAAAGAAAAAAAATTTCAATATTTAAAGTATGCACCATTTTTATGTCTGTGTGATAAACATATTTCACCTATTATCCCGTCCTTCTTTTTCGGTAATTTTGACACCCAACTAAACTGTACAATAAACTGTCCCAGGTTAAGGAGGGTTGAGCGCTCACAAACATGTTTAACCCTGCCACATTCTTTAAGTGCCTGCTCCAAGTCAGGAGACTATAACTCAGTGGTTGTCCTTTACTCGTGTCATATTTATTTATTATAAATCGAATTGTTGTAAATTAGGCCGTTAGTTTTCTTGTTTTATTAAATTGTTTTCATATTTTTCATGTCGGGGCATTTTAAAGCTGACTATATGCGGTTTTGGGTTTTTCTTATTGTTGAAGGCCGTACTGTGACCTATAATTACTTATTATCCACAGTCACTTGGGGACTGGAATCCCCGCATTTTCTATTTTTTTATTTTTTTTTTGTGTTCTGTTAACATTTCTTTATATTTATATTTATTTTTCACCTATTTAATGTGATTTAGCTTTTATCCATACGATTTTCCAATAACAGTAGTTAATATATGATACCCCTCTATTATCCATTGATACGGAAGCCCATTTAGTACCTCAATAATTTGAATTTGAAATCACGAATTAAAATCGGATACACAGGGATTACAATCCGGTGGTGTAAACTATTTGTATTAAGCTTTATATTTCAAAGGGTAGATACCTTGTAATCAGATGCCTTTTATATGTTACGAAGTTTCCGTCTGCCATATGTCTGATGTTCTTCACCTCATCTTCATGGTTCAACGACTGCTTGGAAAAAGTTCTTTTTTTTTTGTCATGTACATTTCTCACTTATAATGAGTAACATGTTCATGGTTCATTGCTCAATCTTAAGTCTTAATCCAGATTAAGTCTGTTTCTTAGATACTACCAGCAACACGTCAACTATATATTTGTTGCATGTAATGATTGCAAGGTGTACATGTCTGTCTGGCAGGGTTCATCTGACCTTGGCCTCATTTTCATGGTTCATTGCTCAATCTTAAGTTTTCCAGGTTAAGTCTGTTTCTTAGATACTATCAGCAACAGGTCAACTATATTTGATGCATGTAAAGATTCTGATTGTATAGTGTACATGTCTGTGGCAGGGTTTATCTGACCTTGGCCTCATTTTCATAGTTCATTGGCCAAAGAAATACCAAAAGGTTGTCTATGAGTGCTTAAATTTGGTCATTTTCACTATAAAATAGGTCTTGCTTTCATTATTATTTTCAAATACAGAAAATTTCAATGCGAACTAAAGATGTTTGTTCTTGTAGAACTTGTTAGGTTAATACAAGCAAATAACACAGGAGTAGTACAACTGAACCATAATGGATCATGGGTGATTTTATGTCTTGGACAATCAGAAAACAAAGAATCAAAGGTTATATGTCAAGAATTAGGACATGCTGATGGTTTGGTTCTTCCAGTTGGTTCCTATGGAGTAGTGAGTGGTGATTATTTCAATGGTTATATCAAATGTGACCAAGGAGAAGACATTGGCAGTTGTTCATTGGTAACGATCGACAGTTGTAAGGGGGACTATTTAGCTGTATCTTGTTATGACTCTGGATCTGTTGTGAATGGTAAGTTCAGATATAGTAAATATTTTCTAATTAAAATTGAATGTTACGTCTCAGTTAATGGTATGAATTCCTTAGTTTTGAACATTGTTGAATCTTTCATTTGTATATCTGTGTTGTCAATATTCATAAACGTTTCATACTTGTAAGATGTTCTCTTAGTTTATAGTACTGGCTTTAACCCTTGAATTGGTTTCATTTATATGATCTCATCTATTTTATTTTTACAGCAATTCAGTGCAAAAAGCCTTTTTGAACACTTTAGTGCAGAAATGTATTTATGTCTTAAAAATGTTGAAATTGGAACATTAACACAACAATGTCAATTTTCAACATAGTTTTTGACAAAATAAGATATGAGCAACAATTATTCTCAAAAATGTGCTATTCACATGACATTTCGATATGACATTCTTTTGAAAAATCAATACATATCGTAAGGCTGTGGCTTAGATTTAAATATTAACGTCAAGATCTCAAAAACAAACTACTTTGGCAGTTTTTGAAGGTTTTCATATTAAAAATGCAAGTTGATAGAAGTCGTACAGAAAAAAGGTTTTTACACAAGTAAAAATTCAAAAATATCAATGCTGATATCTGACATAACTATAATGTCTTATGAACATGAAAGGAATGTTATTTGATAGATTAAATATAAAACTAACACCAGATGGGTATTTTGTTTTAATAGGAACACACCTGAGTTTAAACAACAGCTTATCATATGGTCAATTAAATTGGTTTGAAGATAAATTCCAAGCTACAGGACAAATTTGTGCTTCATCATGGGGAAAAGAGGAGGCTGAGGTTGCCTGTCATCAACTTGGTTATGGAGGTGGACTACCAGCAGCATACCCAAAGTCAAATGAGCTACCTTTCCTTATAAACTCAATAAACTGTACAGGACAAGAACAAAACTTGGATCACTGCATCAGAACAGAAGATTTTTGTGAATCAGTATTTAGTGCTGGAGTCATTTGTTTTAATACTTCAGGTTGTTTTTAACAATAATTATTTATACTCTTACTTTTATACTAAATGAAGTACCGGTAATTTTCTGTGTTTCTCATCAAGGTCATTATTTAATATTTACTCTGCAACTCTTTTTTTTCTAAATTGTCAAGGTTTCATTGAATTTCACAACTTTACTAAGTTTTAATACTGTCAGTTTATGGTTTTATATTATTAATGCAGGAAAAGAAAATACTTTGACATGGTTCTGTTGAAGTATCACATTTAATTCTGCCAATTGGAGTACTTTTAACAAAGTTTTATATTAGAGCCAATTGTACCTCAATCTCAATCTCATTTTTGTTTTCGTTTTTATTTTTGTAAGACACAGGTTTAAGTAACAGTTTTCTGATTTAAAATCTGTATTTGAAATGTAAGAGTAAACTGTAAAGTAAATCGAATAGAGCAAACTGTACAGTAAGTTATATACAATCTGGGATTGTTATTGTAACTTAACTATATTAGTTCTAGATACAATCTGTTTCGTAGCTAGGCCATTTTTACGTGTACGCCCGAACCTCGGCGAGGGGTCTTGGGGCCTCAGCGGGTCCAGGGCAGAGGGCATCCTAGTAAGGTACGACCCCCCCTTCCCTGAAGCTCACGCGTTTTCAAGAAAGAGATACCATTTCTATTATTAAAAACCCATCAATAGCAACAACTTTACGACAAAAGAAATGATTTCAGCTTCCCAATTGTGAAATTTACATTTCTATGTAGCAACATACCAGTAGCAAAAGCATATGGAGTATATATATCTCCCAGCTGATACGATATTCCAGAGCTTGCATTTCCTATCGTGATTTCCTTGATAGTGGGTTGCTGCTTACAAGGAAGTTATTGAACCAAGAGTTCCTAATGGTGAAGTTGAAATCTCATTCAAAATATTTACGGCAGTCATCACGAGTTGGTTGACCGTTATGGAATAAAATTTTGAATGAAAACGGGGAATGCGTAAAAGAGACAACAACCCGACCAAAGAGCAGAAAATAGCCCTAGTCCACCAATGGGTCTTCAACACAGCGAGAAAATCCCGCACCCGGAGGTGGGCTTCTGTTTCACAGGTGACGACGGATATGTTCCAATTTGCTGTAACCACAATCCCGTCCTCTTTTCCTCAAGTGTGACCTACCGAATTAGAATTATTAGCGGGTTCATACTTACATGAGCGACACGACGGGTGAATCATGTGGAGCAGGATCTGTTTACCCTTCCGGAGCACCTGAGATAACCTCCGGTTTTTGATGGGGTTCGTGTTACTCAGTCTTTAGTTTTCGATGTTGTGTTTTGTATTGTTTGTCTTATCATCGTTTTTCATTTTTGTCGAGCCTGCGACTTTTGTCGCAAAAGCGAGACATAGCGATCCTACATTCCGTCGTCGGCGTCGTCGTCGGCGGCGATCACAAATATTCACTCTGTTGTTAAAGTCTTTGAAATTTTAATAACTTTCTATAACTATCCTAGATTTCTACCAAACTAGAACAAAAGCTTGTTTATGATCATAAGATAGTATCCAGAAGTAAATTTTGTAAAAAAAAAATCCTGTTTATCCGTATTTTACTTATAAATGGACTTAGTTTTTCTGTCGGTTAATATTACATTCACTCTGTGGTTAAAGTTTTTTTTAAATTTTAATTACTTTCTTAAAATATCCTGGATTTCTACCAAACTTGGACAGAAGCTTGTTTATGACCAATAGCTAGTATCTAGAAGGAAATTTTGTAAAAATTTATTTCCTGTTTTTCCGTATATTACTTATAAATGGACTTAGTTTTTCTTCCAGTTAACATTACATACAGTTAAAGTTTTTAAAACATTTATTGGATTCATAAACCATCCTTGATTTTTACCAAACTTGGGCAGAAGCTTCTTACAATCAAAAGATAGTATCTTGAGGAAAATGTAAAAATTATCTTCTTTATCATTTGTTCATTCAATAAATTTATGTTTCAACTCTTTTATAAATCTATAGATTTGATTGCATACTGTATTCATTTTGTACAAGCATAACTTTTTTCATACATTACAAACGTTTTATTTCATTAACTGTAAATCTATTATGTGCATTCTCCTATCACACTGAAAACATAGACAACAGCAAAAGTAGGCAAGACACTGGGTTCAGCGGAACCCTTACGAATTTTTGTCATGGCATTGTCAGTTTGTTTTCGACTGATGAGTTTAAATATCCCTTTGGTATCTTTCGCCTCACTTTTATAGACTAGTTTGGTTTTTTTTTTTTTGAAATTTTTTTCATTGTGTGGATTCAGAATTTAATGGTAATTTGTTTTAGAGAGAAAAAATCCAAACCAGATACTTTAAAAATGTTTAAAAGGAGATGTGGGGTAAAACAATCAATCGACAAAATATTGAAAACTTTATAGAGATAATAAAAAAAGCAAGTCTCCATCTCAATGTTGTTCTATTAATTATTTAGACTTCATCTAATTTTCTCACCCTTTTACGCGCAAATTTGTTAATGGACACATGAAATAATTAAATTTTCATTGATGGTCAGGTGTAACATAAAAATGCAAGCCACTTATCCTATTTCAACAGATAATGAATTGCTTTAAACAATAGTAAACTGAGTAGAATTCACATTGGATACAGACTTTGATATAAAATGAACAAATATATAATATGGCACCATTTGAGTAAAAAGTAAATTTCATCAATTTTGTCTTCAATTACAAGTCAAAGAAGAAAGCATTATAAAGCTCATGTGCTTTTAACCAGTTCTTCTAATTTATTTGAATTAAACTATATTTTCTCCAAATTTCATGTTCATATTTTCAGTAAACGTAGCTAAGCTCCTGACAATGTACTTAGTACTTATATTCTTTCTCTTCTGGTTTGCAGGTTTAAATGTCAGTATAAGTGATGGAGGAGTAGATTTTGGCAGAGTAAACATTGAAGTCGATGGTAAAATAGGCACTATATGTAATAAAGAATGGTCAACGAGAGATGCTGAGGTTATCTGTAGATATATTGGTTTTGTTGCAGGCAGGAAATGGAGGTATGCTTAATGTTGTAACGCAAAATGAAAATTTTACTCCAATATTTTGGAATTGGTCATTTTTTAATATTTTTTAAAAAATTTGGTGCAAAGTCTGGTTATTTGGGAATCACTATTAGTGGGGTTAAAAAAATAAAATTTTTTTAAGAATATGTAATGATTTCTTTCTCATTGAGCCTTTTATCACATTTTGATGAAAAAACTGAGACAGATTGGACTGCATATAATTAAGCTTTGACTTAAATATTTACTGACATCTATTTATATTGTTTTCTAATTTAATTTTTAGAATGATACGAAGAAATCTTAAAAATGATATTAAGATAAGCTATGTAATGTTTCAAGAAAATCTATGAATCATGCATTATCTCCCCTTTACAGTCTTGATTTTATTGGCAAGCCATAACTATGGTCTTTTATTAGTCATTATCAGGGGAGGGGGGGGGGGGGGGGGGGGATAAACAAAAAAATATATTTTTTGAAAATGGTATTTAATCATAGAAACAAAACTGACTTAAACTGGTTTTTAGACATGATTTTAACAATAGAAAATTGCATTTCATCAGCATTTGTTTATTGATTGTGTTTCAATGAAAACTAGAATAATGTGTTGCAAAATAAGTTTTTATTTCTTTTTTTTAAAGTAAAGATGGTTTCCAGAGAGAGAGAGAAAAAAAGATGCTTTGGGAATTAGTTATATAGTTTTGCGGTAGATTCATGCATGGGTACTTATTCACCAAGTTTTTGATTATATCATATTTTAGTGGACCTTTTCCACCAGGCCATGGACCTGTTTATTTGTCAGACCTAAAGTGTACAGGGAGGGAATCATTGATCACAGATTGTCTGAGTTCAGGCTGGAGAAATGTTATTGATGAAGATTGTCTGGACCACAGTCATGATGCAGGAGTCTTGTGTTATGGCAGTGGTAAGCACATACAACTGCAGTAGTATAAAGGAGAGGGCAGTAATGTTTAGTGACATTAATTTTCTTTATTGATCATTTTAAGTTTTAAATATTTATCATGGCAAAGAAAGGTTTACTGGAAGATTTAAAAAAAAACAGAAACCAAATTTACAATGTGTGCATGTATGGTAAGTGACCTTCTCATGACTAATTTGGAAGCCTGCAAACTGGCCTCTTTTGTCATGACCCCGGAAGGTTGAACTTTTCAAATTAATTTTAAAAAAGTCACCTATTCTTCTGAGACTTTATATTTAATGCCTTCTCAGTTTACATGTTTACAAGTTTACAAAAATAAAATATAATTCCTGGAGAGAATATATTGATTGATATGCAATACATTTTTTTTTCTCAGAATAAAAGACAGACAGTAAATTATAGTAAACAGTGTTGATTTGAGCAAACTTCTGTAGAAGAACTATGAGCAAAACCCATACCCCATAATAAGCTATAAAAGGCTCCATCATGATATTTGTAAGACAATTCAAAAAGAAAGCCAACGGCCTAATTTATGTACAAAACAACAAACGAAAAACAAACTAATAACTTATTAAGACATATTAAATATGTACAGTGACTAAGTATCAAGGATATAAATACATTCATAAATTTTAGTGCGCCTATCTGGGGGAGAAACAAATGACAATGTGAAAATGGGAAGAGTAGAGGTTTACCAAGGAAGACAATGGACCAATTTATGTACGTCCAAATTTGACCAAGAAGATGCAACTGTTGTCTGCAGGCAACTTGGATATGCCAGAGCTAGAGTCCTTTCATCTGGAATATTTGGACGATCACCATACTCAGGCTTTACAATAGATATAAGTTGTTATGGGAATGAGACTGATATTTTAGATTGTCCCCATACAATTGGAAACTGCAAATATTCAGAATATGCCAGTGTTGTATGCATCAAACAAAATGTTACTGATGGTAAATACTTTTAATGTATATTGAAGTTATGTTTTTTTTTTTTTTTTAAATTCAAGATATAACTGTGTTGTTTGTTATTATTATTAGCATCAGTAAATCTCTGAAAGGGGATATAATCATTAAATTGACTGTACCATTCAAAGTGGATTTCTTGTTTAACATGTACAGCCCTTGCAAATTCCAGTGGAAAAGAAAATACATCAAGAGTTTATAAATGTTCTCTGTAAAACATAGATATTATTTTCTATTTGGTAAAAACATAGAGTTAAAAAGATGATTACAATTTTAAACGGGTTTCTGGGAAATATTAATGTCAGTTCTTCTTTTGATATTTTCATGCTGACAGCTCACATGTAGAAATACCAAACTAAGTTATCGAAATATCAAAAACAAGCTCAAAAGCAATAATTCATAGTAGCATGTTGTAAAAAGGATACAGTGCAAAAATATATGCAGTGTGCAAAAAAACATTTCAAAATATTGAGTATATGTAAAGAACAATATATCACAAACATTTATTTATAAGTTTTAGAATAAAAGTTGTGCGAGACCACATTTGATTGTACCCTTGGTTTGACAGGGAAATGATGTTTGGCAGAGATTTCACAACAGTATACATTGTACATGAATGCATTGCAAGGACAATAATTGTTGTTTTTTTTACTCATAAAACTTCAAGTTTTAATTTCATTAACATATTTTGATTAAAAAGAATGTTTAAACTATTCACACTATATTGAGATAAGTATGCCAAATATAAACCCAAAAGTAGAATTGACACTTACATCAAAATTATGCAATTATTTTGATTAGAGGTTTTGAATTATAGATTTCCAGATTTACATAGATGATGTTTACAATGGAGAAGTGAGGGTTTTACAGTATGGAATTCGAGGAACAGTGTGTCAGGATGGCTGGGATGATAATGATGCCAAAGTTATCTGTCATCAAAATCGTTATTTAGATGGGCAAACATTTGGAACAATAAAGCTCCTTTCACAGATTGATCCTATCTGGCTGACATACATTGAATGTTTGGGAAATGAAGCATCAATATATGAATGTAGTTTTTCCATGAATCTTACAACACAATGTTCTTCCAATGTACAACCAGCTGGAGTTATTTGCTACAACGGAACTGGTAAGATAACTCTGGTTACTTTATATTTACAACAGCATTGTTAATTATGAATAAGTCTTTATCTTAAAACTTGCTCTTATTTTGGAAGGTGAGGGGTACAGACCTTTGAAGTATATCAATCATAAAGACTTAACAGTACAAACTCCTTGGAGCTTTAAGTTATGTCAAACATTTCTTCAAAACCAGCAAAGGGCTTAACTTGATTTAATCAAATTTATATCAAGAGGATAGATAAAAAATGTTTGCAATGCATCAGGAATGTTTTAATTTATTCAAGTCTAATGAAAAGGCTGAGTTATCTCCCATTACAAATTGTCAAAAAGTTCCTTTTGTTGGCCTAGATATGTGCCTTTAATAGAATACAACCAAGCAAGGCCACTAACTGATGGCTTAACTTCATCCAAGGATACCTTTAACTTTTTTTATTTCAAACAATTTATAAATTATTATTAGGATCATGTAACAAAAATAGTAAACTTTTACTTTTGCCGGCTTCTTTAGGTATGGATATCAGACTTGTCGGAGGGAATTCACCATCTCAAGGTCGAGTGGAAGTAGCAAGAGATGGAGTATGGGGTACAATCTGTGACAATAAATGGTCGCCGTATGATGCTAATGTAGTTTGTCAGCAACTTGGTTTTGGTAAAGGTTCAATACAGATTTCATCTTACCATGGTCATGGTACTGGATCTGTGTTGATGGATAGTTTACAGTGTGATGGCACTGCATCTAATATATTTGATTGCCCAAACTTAGGTTGGGGAGTTTCTGCTTCATCATGTAAAGATCACAGTAAAGATGCTGGTGTCTCCTGCCTACCATGGTGTAAGTACCAGTTTCATATGTTCTAACAGATGTACTTCTCTCATAATCACCACTTCAGCAGAGGAAATGTGCCTTACTTATCATTTATGATATTTTATGATATGATTTTCTAGTGAGGTCTTTAAGGTAGGAAAAAGTATTTCCTGGGCCATAGGGATGATCTAAGCCTTTTTAGAATTTGCTTATTTTAAATGTATTAGTTTGTGATGAGTTCAGTTTAAGGGGAACCTATGGTGGTAGGTCAATGATATTTTTTTCACTTTTTTGTCACAAGTCTATATTTTCAACATGTATTATTTTATTGCAGTACAGTTATCTCAGTTTTCTCCATCCTATGGTTATCTTCAAGTGTGGAAAAGTGGAGCAAACCAGTATGGTCTGGTATGTGCTGAGGGTTTTGATGATGAAGCTGCTACTGTTGTCTGCAGGGAACTCACACAATATAAATATGGCATCAGCCATTGCTGTTCAGCCTATGGAAATTTAAGTATACCATTTGCGATAAATGATGTGACATGTACTGGCCAGGAAAGCTCTCTACAGAATTGTACTTACAACACTGATTTATGTCATAGTGGGACATATGCTTCTGTTATCTGTACTAGTTATATCCCTACCCCTGGATCAGGTATATATATTACAATTAAAAGAATTTTTTTAATGAAAATGTTATTTTGCTAATTTAATTTTATGTGCATGTATACTTAATATCAACTTTCTCAACTATCCCAATAAACTTTTTATCAGGAAATACATGTTTATACATGTAACATGTTTAATGCATAACTGATGTAAATATCATCATAAATATATTAGTGATATCAAGGAAAATGATATGATTGCTTCTGTAATGTACTTATTGTCATTGTTTTAAATTTTAGTGCTACTAAATGAAAAAGCATATTAATTTGCACAATTGATGAAAAATGTGTAACATTTTGTTTTAAAAGATACAAGTGTATTACTCATTTTATTTCATTTGGTAAACTGTTCCATATTTGAGAACCTGAATATGTAAATGTTTTCTTTAAAAAGTTTGTTTTTGGTTTCTGAAGATTTAATAGTTTTTCATCAGCTGAACGTAAATTATAAAATTCTGATTACCAATAAAATGAAAGTTTTCTTGTAAATAGTTAGGAACCATATCATTTAATGATTTAAATACAAGTATTGCCTTTTGATATTGAATGCTTTTTCCACATTTAACCAGTTTAAACTATTAAACAACAAACTGGATGATGTCATTATATAAGCCTAGCAGATTTCTTTAATAACTTATTAAGTTTATTTATTCCACTTTCATAACAACTTCCCCATATATTGCAGCAATAATCAAACAATGGCAGAATATAAGCATTAAAATAAATAATACCTATATGCATAGGTAAATATTTTCTTATCTTTTGTAATAAGTTGATTCTATTTGATATTGTACACGACATTTTATCTATTTGCTCATTCCAATTTAGGTTTTTGTCGATATATAAACCGAGATGTTTTTCACAATCTACATTCTCTATTTGTTCATCTGAAATTTTGATATCTAAACTGTTCCCAGTTGAATAAAGCCTCTGTTTTGAACCAATAATCATTGATTTACACTTTTTGGCATTTATTGTAATATTATGTTTTTTTGTTGTTGTTAAAAAACTAGCAGCAGCAGTATGCAATTTGTCTCTGTGGGAAAAATCTAGTCCCAGTGGATGGAAAATGATTTACTCCGTGTTTTCGGCTCTCCCTTGACACCATTTGCGAGTATGGCCTTGAGAAACGTTGATAGTCCGTCGGAAGGGGACGATAAATGGCTGACCCGTGTTAAGAGAGAGCCATATCTCTTGCACGTAAAATATATCCTTGTAGATTTCGAAAAAGAGCAGGCTAACGCCGCTACAAGGCAGCACTCGCACCCGCAAAGTAGAAAGGGATTAATATAAGTCGCAATGAATTGTTTCCCAATCCACTATAAATAAATATGTTTAAACTAATTTTCTAGTACTTCGTTTATCTCTCGCCTGCAACGAAATCGCAGAGAAAGACATAGGTACTAATATCCATTTTTGACACTCTAAAAGTAATTAGTTGAACTGTTTTCAAAGGCCTTATTTGAACGATTTATTACCAAGTGTACTAGTAAGTAGAATAGATAGTTTAGTAGTGGAACAATGGCTTGAAGACGACATACATCTATATTTGTAAGGAGTTTTGTGCAGCTTCGGAATCCAGTACATAGTTGATTTTTTTAAGTTTTCCTTGTAAATATAAAAAAGAAGATGTGGTATGGTTGCCAATGAGACAACACTCCACAAGAGACCAAATGACACAGAAATTAACAACTATAAGTCACCGTACGGCCTTCAACAATGAGCAAAGCCCATACCGCATAGTCAGCTATAAAAGGCCCCGAAATGGCAAATGTAAAACAATTCAAACGAGAAAACCAACGGCCTGATTTATGTTCAAAAAAATGAACGAAAAACAAACATGTAACACATCAACAAACGACAACCACTGATTTAATGGCTCCTGACTTGGGACAGGCTCGTACATACAGAATATGGCGGGGTTAAACATGTTAGCGGGATTCCAATCCTTCCCCTATACTGGGACAGTGGTGTAATAGTACAACATAAGAACGAACTATAAAAATCAGTTGAAAAAGGCTTAAGTCATCAGATGGATACAAATAGAAATACATCTAACAAAAACACAGAGTGGACGTGGCCGGGTACTTGTATATCCGAACAACAAAAATACACTAAATACAGATAGTCTGTTTCTTAGATACTATAACCAACAGGTTAACTCTATTTTACAAGGAAAACTTAACATTGACCAATGAACCATGGAAATGAGGTCAAGGTCAGATAAAATCTGCCAGACTGTCATGTACCACATATAGTTGACCCACTGTCTTATAACTTCTGATAAACTGACCTAATCACGTAATTTTAACCTTGATCACTTATCCATTAAATGAGGACATGGTCAGGTGAACCATGTCTGACGAACATTGCAAGGAACTCATATACAACATGTAGTTATGATCCTATTACTCATAATATGTGAGAAATTCACATGTAAAAAAAACCTATAATTTTGCTCCAGCTGTCGTCGTACCAATTAAATTAGGTCAAGGCCAATGGACATATGACAGGCGAAAACTTCGAAACATAAGGTATCTACATACAAAGTATGAAGCATCCAAGTCTTCTATCTTCGGAAATATAAAGCTTTATACAAATAGTTAAATAGTTAACGCCGTCGCTGGATATTTGTACCTATGTCTTACTCTGCGATTTCGTCGCAGGCGAGAGATAAAAGAAATAAATCATTTTCCATTTACTGGGAATAGATTTTTCCCACATAGACAAATTGCATACTGCTGCTGTTGGTTTTTTAACAACAACAAAAACCATAATATTACAATAAAATAAGAATGTGTCTGACAACGCGAATGTCCCCCGCTCAAGCTTTTCAATTTTCCAAGTTATAAAGGGGCATAATTACAAAATGAATTACTATCCAATTCGAAATCTGACTGTTGTTATTCTTAACATTGATTGTGAGTTTCATTACATTTGGATAAGGCAAACTAAAGACAGAGGGCGGAAACCAAAATAAAAGAGCATTTTTTTCAAGTTGAAAAGGGGCATAACTCAAGGACGATAAGTGACCCACGGCCTACATTAGAACTCAGTCTGCGTGTTTTAGTTATTATATTTGTGTGCATGGGCTTCATCAAATTAAGAAAAGGCAAATTTAAGTTAGAGCGCCGAAATAAAATAGACGGATGGAAGTACAGACGGAAAGACTTACGGTCAAGGGTAAAACTTAATATCCCATTCACCTAGCGGCAGGGCATTTAAATACAAATTTAAATTTCCCCCTCTTTAATCGGTCCCTCCTACTGCAGCATAATAATAGAAAACTATTTACATTTACAGATCTATACTGAAGACTTTAAAACCCATTAGAATTCATAAAAAAGGCAGTTTAAACTAAGTTTTATAAAAATGCTTTTTTTTACAACTTTTGACCCTTTCTTACTGAACAGTTGGGACAACAACCACTAAAATCAGTTCCAACGTGCCATTAATGGTAAGAATCCTTGTGTTAAAATTCATTACAAAGAAATCGACTAGTACAAAGTTATGGCTTGCAAAACAAGTGCATGACTACAGATGAAGGCACCAGACTACGTTCATATAAAGAATAAGTATGTGCATATAAAGTAAACTATGTGCATATATAGGAAAATGATGTGCATATATAGAAAAAGTACGTGCAGATATTGAAAAGAATGCGCATATATAAACATATGTTCGCATTAGGTAGTTACGGCGTTCCATTAATAAGCCTTCAAAGCAAGATGAGGGCATATCAATTAGAACGCTTGTAACTTGTGCGCACAAGTTGTACAACTCGTGCGCACAAGTTAGTAACTCGTGCGCACAAGATAGTAACTCGTGCGCACAAGTTGCGTAACTCGTGCGCACTAGTTGTGTAACTCGTGCGCACAAGTTGTGTAACTTGTGCGCACAAGATAGTAACTTGCGCGCACAAGATAGTAACTTGCGCGCACAAGTTAGTAACTTGCGCGCACAAGTTAGTAACTTACGAGCACAAGTTAGTAACTTGCGAGCACAAGTTGTAATTTTTTTATACATGGTACTCCAGGGCTTCCGTAGGTTTTACATAAAAGATATGACTGTTTGCCAAACCAAACAAACAAAAAATCTCATGCGACAAAGCGCGTGTTATATATTTTTCATATTAAGTATTAGATAAATCAAATTTTCATTGATTTTAGTTTTGTTCTTGTTACGTAATAAATATTTAATGATTAAAAAGGTTGTATTGTATTCATTGGCAACATTTAACGATATATATCAAGTACTTAAAAAAATAACCTATTACACGAATATCCATAATTTACGTCTTATTCTAACGATTGTGAAACAGCCCATCTTTGTGAAAAGTTTGTTATTTCTTTATATTCATATCTTGGGCTTCCGAGACGAAAAAATGGGATATACTGGTTCCCTATCTCAGTAAAATAAATTATGTTTATGATAGATTTTACCAGCTATAGGGCACTAACTTTTAACAATTTGCCAACTCGCGACTTTGAACTTATCAGAATAAATGCTATTCTTGATTGCTACCTCAGATTTGAAAAAAAAGTCAAAGGAATAATATTGACTTTTTGATAAAAAGATCATGTTTCATCTTCAGTTTGGATTCAATCACATTGTGCAAAGAATCATATTTACTGCCGGGAGGCAAACACGAGCCCAATTGTGTCTTAATGCTTTTTTTATGCCACCAAATTGTCAAACCTTGTATGTTAACTTATACTTTTTCTTCCTGTTGTCTGTCGCTATGATTATGTTCTCTAATTTACACGACGGGTGCCAGGGTCTGCTTACCCTTCCAGGGCACCTGAGATCACCCGAGGTTTTTGATGCGATTCGTGTTGCTCAGTCTTTAGTTTTCTATGTTGTGTTTTCGTATTCTATTATTGTTTGTCGTTTCGTCATTTTTCTGTTTTTGATATGACATCGTCAGTTTATTTTCCACTTGCGAGTTTGAGTTTCCCTTTGGTATCTTTCACCTTTGTTTAATGTAAAATCGAATGATACGACTGTCTCAGAAAGAGGGTTCTATTACACGCACAAACTAGCAGAGTCAGAAATACTGAATCGTTTTTATATTATCGCATTAATTGCCATGTTTATATATTTATGTGCTAAAGTTTGAAGGTATTATATTGTTTTATTGTATACGTGTTTTATATCATTTTATGTCGGTTTTAAAGCCAAAAATAGCCATATGTTATATTATCATGTATGTTACCGACTTTAAATAAGATTTTTACTTATCTTGTTTTGATTAATTTTGAAAACCGGTACTATTTGAAGTTATCAATCGTCGTTTTCGTGTAGTCTATTTAGTATGCAATTCTGTGATGGTCACAGTTTCGTTGTTTTCTTACACTCTTTTGTTTATTCTATTAGAATCATAATAGTGTTAGTTTTTACTTAAGTAACTTTCTTGTCTGTTTGCCTTAGCTTGGTAAATATAATCACTTTTAGAAATGAAAAAAAAAAAAATTCTTACAAAATTCTCCCAATTCATTAACAGTGTCCGAATATTCCTAAGAAAAAAAACTCGTACCTCATCCATTACGTTTTCCAGTCCTTCAGAAAACGGTTGGGTAGTCGAATGAATTACTAAAATTGAAGTTTTCAAATATTTTGGAGGTCAAGAAAACGACTGGTTCGTGTAACATCTATTTCCATTTTGCCAAATAATAAGAATAACCTCAGTGGTGGATCCCCAAAAGGGGGGGTCAGGGGTTGGAACCAGCTTTTTTTTACGATTAATGCTTTTGAATGGGGACATATGGTTGGACAACCCCGCCCCCCCCCCCCCCTTTCCTGTTAAAAATGGCTGAATCCGCTGCCGAAGCGTGTTGTCAATAGAACGATAGGGCGATTTCCCCTCTACATTTGTATTTATTTCACTCGCATGGTCAAAATCTTAAAGCTCTTGTCAAATACTAATCGGAAATTGAATATTTAAAAGAGTCTAAATCATATACTTAAATTTTTTTTAACAATTTATATTTCCCTTACTCAAAATGAAACTCGTTGCTACAACTTGTTGCTGTTAAAGTCATTTTGAAACGAAATTACTTAATTTGTATCCGCAAAACTATTTATATCTTTACTTTCAAAGAAATTTGGTTTTGATTAACGATGTCCTTGTACACTTTTGGGGAAACTGCTCAAATTTACAATTTTACAATCGATTTTGGTCTATCTTCAGGCGTTTATAATTTAGATATGGAAACAAGCCATAATAGTTTGTTCTTATGTTGTACTTTTCAACCATTGTCCCAGGTTAGGGGAGGGTTGGGCGCCTGCTCACATGTTTAACCCCGCCAGATGCTGTATGTGCCTGTCCCAAGTCAGGAGCCTGTAATTCAGTGGTTGTCGTTTGTTGCTGTTTTACATATTTGCTTTTCGTTCATTATTTTTTACATAAATTAGGCCGTTAGTTCTCTCGTTTGGATTATTACATTTGTCCGTTAGGGGCCTTTTAAATTGGCTATGCGGTATGGGCTTTGCTCATTGTTGAAAGCCGTACGATGACCTATAGTTTATTTCTGTGTTATTTGGTCTCTTGTGAATAGTTGTCTCATTGGAAATCATACCAGATCTTTTTAGCTCACCGGGGCCCGAAGGGCCCCATGTGAGCTTATGCCATCACTTGGCGTCCGTCGTCGTCAGTCGTCTGTCGTCGTCGTCTGTAGTCGTCTGTCGTCGTAAACTATTTTAAAAATCTTCTCCTCTGAAACTACTGGGCCAAATACCTTCAAACTTTAAATAAATGTTCCTTAGGGTATCTAGTTTATAAATTGTATCCGAAGTTTTGATCCATCGACAAACATGGCCACCATGGCTAAAAATAGAACATAGGCGTCAAATGCAGTTTTTGGCTTATATCTCAAATACTAAAGCTTTTAGAGCAAATGTGACATGGGTAAAATTGTTTAATTGGTCAAGATCTATCAGCTCTGAAATTTTCAGACGAATCGAACAACCCATTATTGGGTTGCTGCCACCGAATTGGTAATTTTAACAAAATTTTGCAGTTTTTTGTTATTATTTTGAATATTATTATAGATATATATAAACTGTAAGCAGCAATAATGTTCAGCAAAGTAAGATCTACAAAAAAGTTAATATGACCATAATTGTCAATTGACCCCTTAAGGAGTTATTGCCTTTTAAAGACAATTTTACACAATTTGTTCATCAAGTTTGCTAACATTTAAAAATCTTCTCCTCTGAAACTACTGGGCCAATCACCTTCAAAATTTAAACTAAATGTTCCTTAGGGTATCTTGTTTATAAATTGTATCCGAAGTTTGTATCCATCAACAAACATGGCCGCCATGGCTAAAAATAGAACATAAGGGTCAAATGCAGTTTTTGGCTTATATCTCAAAAACTAAATCTTTTAGAGCAAATGTGACATGGGGTAAAATTGTTTAAATGGTCAAGATCTATCGGCCCTGAAATTATCAGACGAATCGAACAACCCATTGTTGGGTTGCTGCCACCGAATTGGTAGTTTTAACAAAATTTTGCAGTTTTTTGTTATTATTTTGAATATTATTATAGATATATATAAACTGTAAGCAGCAATAATGTTCAGCAAAGTAAGATCTACAAAAAAGTTAATATGACCAAAATTGTCAATTGACCCCTTAAGGAGTTATTGCCCCTTAAAGACAATTTTACACAATTTGTTCATCAAGTTTGCTAACATTTAAAAATCTTCTCCTCTGAAATACAAGTGAGCGATTCAGGATCTTGAGAGACTCTTGTTATATAATATTGTAAGAACCTTAAATTAGATACTTGGGCTCTGCTGCTATGGAATAAGTAAAGATTGAAATACTTTTTGAAAACGGTCATGATGTGAATCAAATTTAGGGAATACTGTCCTTACCTCTTACTATAATGCCTAATGACAGTTCTTCAGAAAACATAATTGACCGATGAATGGAAAGCCGATTACAGTATAATATTAGTTCCTTAATATCTTAAAAAAACAGGGACATTCCGGTGATAGGATTGGCGTTTAATTTAGTACATAAATCATATTTTAAAACCCCTTCTAAACAATTTAAGGATCAAGGAGTGCTGTACAATATCATAATTGGAGGTGTCAGACTTGAAAAACTGTGAGCAGATATCCCGAATGCATATACCACCGTTACTCTCATATTTGTGTAGATCTCGAAAATCGAAAACAACATAAAGGTTTATACAAACCAAATTAATCAGGTGGCGAGGCGCATCATGCCAGATTGATTAATTGATTGATTGGTGTTTAACGCCAATTTCAATCCTATTTTGCTATTTCTCGTGGCTGTCAGTTTTTATTGGTGGAGGAAGCCGGAGTTCCCGGAGAGAACAAACGACCCTCAGTCGGAAAACTGACAATCCTAGTCAATTAAGATCGGAGTCGAGCGCACCTATCACGTGCGGGATTTGAACTTACAACCTCAGTGTGGACAGGCTAGCACCATGTCAGAGAGTCATATAAAATCTCATTTTTTTTCGCTTTCTACGTTTTAGGCATTTTTTACTGTTATATTGAAATGTGAAGTCATAGCGGATATGGCCCTTTTCCTCCATGATTTCAGGGATGAAAGAAATGACTAAAAATGTGTACCAAAACGCCATGAAGGTCGTTAAAGTATACATGTAATTATTTTAATAAAATGTGATGAAACAAAAGGCAAAATGCCAATTATTGCACAATATTCAATTATATTGCATACACATGCATTGAGTATTCCAACTCTGAAATATTACCAATCGGTAATCTTGAAACTCACAGTTTTAAGTTAACCGATTTTCAAAATTTTATAATTTCTTACAAAATGTATACTTCATTTATACAAAATTGAGATTAACGTGGTTAATTTTACTAATTAAATCGTCAAAATAATTCGGTTCAGTCATTCAGTTCAATTCGCTAATTTTTCAAATTTTGCTACTGCTATCGACTCCCGATAAGGAAAATTACTAAATTGAGATGTGCAAATATTAGATTTCCTGTAGAAACTAAAAGATGGGCCACGATACCTAAAGAGAAAAGAATTTGTAACATTTGAAAAAAACGGAATCAGGAATGAATTGATTATTTATTCCAATGTGCATTTCCACCACTTGAACAACTTCGAAAAAATATGTACCTAGTTACTAATAGTACAAATCCAAATGAGATATAAAATGAAAAATACGTTATCATTATCACGGTGGGTAAGGTTGTCCTGCGAGAGAGCGTTCTGTGCTGGTGATTCGGTCCTGACTGGTGCTGGTGATCATTAAAAGTATGTAAACAAAGACGAAAATGACGAATTTTGACGTTTTCTCGCATAAAAAATGGAAGGAAACAGTTGAGATGTTTTAATTTTGTTTCTTTTAGGTTCATAGGCAAACAATTACAAATGTGACCTCTAAACTGTTTCAGTAAGCGTAACACAAAAGTGTTCATTTTTAGAAAATCTAGAACCGAAAAAATAAAACAAAAATGCTCCTGAAGTCCGCTTTCTATACCCAAATCCACACGACAAAATTATTTTGTGAAAGACCTGTGCAATTTATTGAAATTGTGCATTTTCTCAGTTTAGACATGTCCTGATTCTGTGCTGGTGGGTCCTGTCATTGTGCTGGTGGGTCCTGATACGGTCCTGGTGATTTTGGGTAAACAGTTGGTTATATTTGAAACAATCGTTACAGAATCAATTAAATTGGGCAGATAATTGTATTCAATCGGATTTGTGACTCCTATTTTTATTTTTGTGTATCCATTTGGCTGTTTAATAAGCGTTTTCAAATAATCGTAACTTATATTACAAAAAAAAGGGCAACATCTTCCGTCCAATATCAGATGAAAATATATCTAATTAGAATAGTTTTATTTAAGATTTTAAATGCCCTTAAATTGATGATTCTCTACATAATATGCTAACTAAAACAGTTTTAAAAGGTGCTTAAGGTTTTAAAGCGACATGTATATTATAACGACAATAAACGTTTGGCTGGTTTATTTCAGTTAAATATACGAGGTTAGATGATCATAATACTGGTGCCTCTAATTTCTTCCTTAATATATACACTGTCTCCAATACATTTAGACTGGATAAAAAAAACGACATAGACTTGCTTTTTATACATGACTGATAAAAAGTTACTAGAATGGAACAAGATGTGAACAATTGCAAGTCAAAGTATGACCTTCAACAACGAGCAAAACCATAACGAATACTAGCTATAAAAACCACGGTAAACGATTAAAAGATGAAGACCTTCGGCCTGATTTAAAATACAACTTTGAACAAAAAAACAAACATGACAGATAGCAAGCATCGACAACCACTGGTTTTGGGCACTCGTGACAGGGCTTAACATGTTTGTTTGCGCTCCACAACCCACCCAACCCCTCCTCCTTTCCTCCTTCATTGGTACAGTGGTGTAAAAACACAACACTTAGCACACAAAATAATAACATAAAGACACAAATTGTTGAACCACGAGTACTCGCAACTACTGTAAGCTAGTTCAGCTAATAGATAAACCATGTTCTCTTAGATTAAAATGTCAATCGTTACACATCAAACACAATTCGCAAAACTTAAGTTTACATTTTATTATTAATTTTTGTTTTAGCAAAACTTTAAAACTGTGCAGTTAATCTTGTGCTCACAACAGTTATTGTCATAAATATGTATACATCAGACATTATAAAGGCATTTGGAAGATACTTAGTAGTATTTTACAGTTCAATTTATTGATCATAAAGGGTGAAGATTGCATGGAGGTTAACATAGGATAAGAAGAAATTGATAGTATTTTTGGCGAAAGACTTTAAACCTTCTTTGCATTAAATTCTGAAAGTTTTCTTGCTGCCGTAAATGGTAAAATCCTCAACAAAATCTCAATAATTTGTTGGAATGAATAAAGGTTTTAAATCAAATTTTTATGGACTTTGATCCACTTTTTAACTCCCACCCTGACGAGCCATGTGAGTTGTCGGTGTCCTGTTGCACCTACCGCCCGTAAACTTTAATTCACATTTCCATCTTTTTACCCAATTCATACGTGACATGATTATTATCCTAGTAACCGGTGTTACCAATGTATCGAAAATTTTAAGTTAAAAATTCCACAATTATATATTCATTTTGTGTGTCAATTTATTTAGACAAAACAAAACTGCAAAAACTTCGAATACAAGAGAGTATTTTTTTTAAATGTCATTATTATCTGTCGATTTCTAGATCTATGCATAGTATTTATTTCAGATGACATGGATTTCACACCCTGGTGACCCTGCTTCCCTTCATATATTCATATATATCGTCCTTTCCTACGCCTATATCACTCTGCTCAGTCGCTCCGTAATTCTCCTATCACGGCTTTGAGACGAGAGCAGGCATTATCGGCGACGTCACAATGTCTGAGAAGTTATCAGCGACATCACAATGTGAGAGGAGACGTTATCAAGCTTGCTTTCGTCAAGCGTAAAACTGTCTTAAGGAGGGGGAAAAGACCAGTTATAGAACGATAAACAGATAATCGGGTTTTCTTCGTATAGATATCGTAAAATATCTGCCGCTCGACACAATGTGAAGCTTTTTCTCTAGTTTGCTGCGCTCACTCGCCAAAAAGGTTCACATTGTGGCTCGCGGTTGATATTTTACGATATCAATGTGTAGAAAACCTGATAATCTATACACATATATAAATAAACAAACTAAATGCTGCAACTGGTATTTTTGCATTTAAAATGATTCATTGCAACAAGAATGTTTGTATTGAATGGAAACTGTGTGGTTCAAAATCTTGTATTGCTGATAAATGTTGCTGGACCAAGTTTCGGCATCTGATCTGAATTTTCTGAAAAGTGCAAGGTTGATAGACATGAGCCTGTTGAATATTTTTACTCGGTAAGTTTTGCTCTAACCATGCTAACTGCTTGAACTTTTGCGATATAAACTAAAAACTCGAATATATGTTAACAAACAGTGGTCATGTTTGTTGATGAATATAGTTTTTCCTAGATTCACTCAGGAAAATTCATTTGGTAACATTTGGTCAAGCAATTTCAGAGAAGATTTTTTTTTAATTACGGACGCAAAGTCAATAGCTCACACGGCCCCTTGATACAGGTGAGCTTAGAGCGAAACGGGTTGATAACCAGTTGAAATTAAACCAAGTTTTGTAAAGTTTGTATATTTGGATTGTTTAAAACTGTTTTTAAGGCTTTTAAAAGTTAAACGTAGGTGTATAATTTAAGATTTTTTGCATCGTATATACTTGTTTATAGTCAATTGGTAGTATGAAGCTACGAGATATTGTAATTTTTGCACATTTAACAAAACAGCCGATTTCGGTAGGTGCAAATACTTCTGGGTTTTTCAGATGCATAAGACGTTACGCACGATATTGCGTCTCAATTGGTAACGTCTTATTTTGAGGTTTTACGCCGATAATCGAGGATATTTTTTTGTTGGCAATTTTTTTCTGCAAATCAATATGGATACTTCTAAATGTTTGGTTGTACTGATTATGCATAAAATATTCCCACTGGAAGTTACGCAAGTAACAAACAACACAAAACATGTATTTGGGTTATACAATAGGGTCTATATATAAAAAAAAGAAGATGTTGTATGAGTGCCAATGAAACAACTCTATACCGAAGACCAAATGACGTACAACGTATTTAGCACGCGATGTTTACCCATTTAAATCAGAGAAGAAGGAGAGGAAGATATCCATTTTGCTTTAATAAAAAGTGTGTGTGTGTGTGGGGGGGGGGGGGGGGGGGAGGGGTTACAAGTTAAACGGGTCTTTCTTATAAACTACTCTATTATAATTTGTATCAAAATGGTCATCATTTTTCTTACGGAATTCGAGTTCCTGACATTTTGAATCATTTTAACCTTATTAAAATTTCCTATAAATTGCGTTTTGTCGCAATCGTATATTTCTCCATTAAATCAGTTATCACAATTATAACACAAGAAGTATCGGATATGAAGATTTTTAATAAAATGTTTGGATATTAGTTGGTGTATTTTGTGAATCTGTTCCACGGGTTTAGAATTTATATTACAACCAAGGTTCTATATATATATATCTTTATTCTCATAAAGCCAATGCATAACATCATTACAGAGATAACAACAATAACTATTTACAATATATACAAAACAAGGAGAGAGATTACAAAAGTCACTAGCCAGGAGGACAAATAAAAGTATTAATATTTTTAATGAATGAACAAAGCTTCTTCAGGACTGGTTTTCGTGTACTCGACATAAGTTCAGAGAATTGTAACTGTATTATGTCGTTGTACAAAATAGGATAAATACTCTGTACGTTTTTGATAAAAAAAAAAGTACATTCAAATATATAGTGATATTCGTCTCCAATTTGTCGATTATAACATTGATGGCAAACACGATTTTCTCTTAATACGTTTTGCCACCTTCCTGTTTCAATCGGCAATTTGTTATTAGTCGTTCGAAATCGACAAAGAACAACGGCATCTTTAAAGTTCAAAATATTAAAATATTCCTCAAATTCACAGTTTTTCTTGAAAATTTTGTAGTAAATAGCTTTTGACGAATTTTGGATTAGTGAATTCCAATTCTGAAGAAACTGGTCTAGCAATCTTTGCTTTATAACAGTTTTTAACCAATCTTTATTTATGAAATTTTGTGTTTCCCATATATATGAGAAACCACAATCTTGAAATATTTTTTTGACAAATAGAATCCATTTAGTCTGCATTTTATAATGAGCGTTCATATGGCAAGAAAGTTGATATAATATAGAGGAAAACTTTGCTTGTTTGCCGGATATCAAATTTGCCCAAAATAATACTGCTCGAACTTTTATATCTATGTCGACCGGATGGCGACCTAGTTCCCCGTTAACCATATAATTTGGTGTTGAGGATTTTAGATTTAAAAGTAATTTACAGAATTTTAAATCGGGAGCTTTTCTAATATCTCATTATTACTAAAACCCCATACTTCGCACCCATACAACAGAATGGGCTTGATCATTTTGTCAAAATGATCAAGCTGACATTTTACAGAAAGCTGATACATCCTTCCCATTTTCAGGACTTCGAAAATGGCTTTTAAGGCCTTATCAGATAAATGTTTTTTTTGTCATATTAAAATTGCCTGTTTTAGTAAAAACAATTCCCAAATAGTTAAACTGCTTTACTATCTCAATGTTATTGTCATTGTAAGAAAATCGGAGATTTTTTTGGCAAACGTCCAAAACCAAACACTAAGGATTTGGTTTTGTCAACGTTTACTTTTAATTTCCAAACCTTACAATAAACATAAAAGGCATTGAGTTGAGTTCTCCGGCTTCCTCTACCATAGAAAACTGTCCGATATGATACAACCAATGACGCTAAAAGTTGCGTTAAACACCAAAACACAAAACAAACAAATATTTCGACTAGATTTTAAAAGACATAAATAGCGTCCCGAATTGACAACGTTGAAAACATAAGAAAATCGTTCAGTGGACAAACTTGCAAGACATTGGATTTCTTTAAAAACGAAGTCGTTTTGACTACGCAATTATCAAAAAGTATGTAACTGTTTTGTAGGGTTAAAGTACAATTACTGAAAAGCACTATTTTGTATGCTACCAATCGAAATTTTATTTAAATGACATCGCAACTGACAGTTTATTCGTAAAAAGCGGCGTAATTCGACATTGGACATTCGTACAAGACATTTGTCAAAAGCAGTTGCATTTTTATTTGTGGTGTGAGTGCTGTAAAAATTCGGTTTTGAAATGCTCTATCTATGTACTTTTGTGAGCATGTTTTATGAAAACGAAATTCTATACAATCTTATATTTCAAAAACCTATAAATTTTGATAACTTACCATTTTCCGAAATCTGACCGTTAGGAAGACTATTTATGTTTGCAAAAAATCAGCTTTTGCCGTTGCATCAACGAAAATTCAGTAATGACGCAATACTTTATATAAGACGCATATCATTCATGAGAACTTTCGCGGATTTTACACTGTTTCGAAGAGCACAAACACCCCTATAAAAGTTATTATGCGTATTGTCTGTTACGTCTGACATGCATATTTTTGACGTTTTGCCAAATTTTTTGTCCTTATTTTAGATTATTGTAAAATATTATAAAACAATTTGTTGATTTTTTTGGAACAGTAATACCTGCCTATTCTATGAATATAAATTGTATATAGCTTAACTGTTCTGATTTCATAGAAAAGCTGTTTATCAGTGTGGACTGGTTGATTTCACGGTATTGACGTAATTTAACGTGCGTAACGTCAAAGCATAAATTCAACTGAAAAAAAAACATGCACGAAAAGATCAAATATTGATCTTAAAAAGTATTAATTTGCATCTCTGCCCCCGGCAACAGTTTTTTTTTTTTTTTTTTTTTTTTTGGGGGGGGGGGGGTCTAAAAATGGGCAATTATGTTATCGTAAAGAGACAGTCGAGTACACATTTTACGTTCAAGGCGTGTTTGAGTTGATTGTATTTTCCTGAAAACGTATAAAATAAAAAAGAAATGTTTGATATATCTGGCTTTAGATTCGATTTTTTCTTTATATTAAGGCTACATGTTAATATAATAATACTGATAATTCACAGTACTTGTAAATAAATGGATGAAGTGAAATACCTTTGTAACGAGTCATTACTACAGAGAAGGTGTGTTTGAAACACAAAAATTAAAAGCTTCGGGCTATTACAAATATTTAACTAAAAGTGTATTTCTTAGTCTGGTATTTCTTTTTTTTCGTTCACTCATTTTTCACTCATTTTCTATTAAAATCAGGCATATTTTATTTTTATTCAGGAAATATATTTAAAAATAGAAAATTAGGACACATCGTTCACTTACTCCCCCTTAATTCTTTATCAAAAATCCTTGACAACAGACTTTACTTTTGGATCTTTAATATGCATAACTTAAAAAAATAATTTTATGTTGACCAGAGGCTTAAAGGTACAGCAAATGATGCTTAATAGCTAATAGATACATTTTTTTTTTAAAGTACAACTTTTAAATCTTACGGGAACCCTCCTTTCCCTCTTGGAAAATGTTCTATGGTAAAATTATCAACTGCAGTAATAAAATCGTTCTTGATCATCTGCATCAAATTATTTTTTATCAACAATTTTAGAATTTCAAAACTATTCCAAGCTAAATAACTTTCACCGTGACCTCCCTCTTCCTTATTAAAAAAAAAAAAAAAAAACCGCAATATTATTGTCATCCTTTTAGTAAACACTAAATTGTTACAAAGAAATCTGATTTTAGCTGCTGAGGACACATGATTCTTACGCGTAGAAACAAGGCTGAGATTCATTTGGTTGAATAAAAAAAAAAGTATCTACAGTATCGTACAAATTTGTCAGAGAAACAATATCCAGGATACTTAGGCTACACTGAATGTATTATCTAAACTCATCTAAGAAATGTTGAGACTCACTTGATAGTTTGCCGTGATCAACTTAGGTTGTGCTTGATTTTCATATGATGAAGACATAATCTTTCAATCAGTTTAATTGAGGTCTGGAGCTGGCATGGGAGTAACTGTCAGTAGTCCCTTGTTAATTTATGTAGCATTGTCATTTTGCTTAGTTTCATTAGTTACATATTCTGATACGGACTCGGACTTCTTTTAAACTGAGTTTTACTGTGCGTATTGCTGTGTGTTTGTTTATTCTACATTGGCTAGAGGTATAGGGGGAGGGTTGAGATCTCACAAAGCATGTCTAACCCCGCCGCATTTTTGTGCCTGTCCCAAGTCAGGAGCCTCTGGTCTTTGTTAGTCTTGTATGTTTTTTAATTTTAGTTCATTCGTATGCTATGGAGTTTAGTGTGACGTCCATTTTCATTGAAGTGGTACACATTTTATATAGGGACCAGCTGAAGCCCGCCTCCGGGTGCGGGGTTTTCTCGCTGTGTTGAAGACCCATTGGTGTCCGTCGGCTGTTTTCTGCTCTTTGGTCGGGTTGTTGTCTCTGACACATTCCCCATATCCATTCTCAATTTTATTAGAAAAAAGTCCTTCATTCTATATTTATGCAAAACCCTTTTACATTTTGATTTTTCGGGTCATTGTTGAAGGTCGTACGGTGACGTATAGTTGTTAACACCTAGTTCATTTGGTTTCTGATGGAAATTTGTCCATTGGCAAACATACCAGATAATCTTTTTTATTGGATATTTTACACCGTATTTTGATGGTCATGCAAAAGGATCGTAATCCCGCAAATCGTATGCATAATTTCTTATCTCAAAAGTGGGCAAGAGGGGTTCAATTAACAGGTCAATATTTATTTTATTTTGCTCAAATCAGAATACAGTAAATTTAAAATATTGATAACCGATAACAGCATTTTAAATGAGAAAAATAAAAAAACAGTAAACAGGGGTATTTTTTTTTTTTCATAATAACAGTTCACAACAATGTCAATTTTAAGAAAACAGATAACAGCTTATTAGTCAAAAACAGTTTACAGCACATATATCTTCAAAATAACAGTTAACAAAAGTTTAAAAATGCCAAAACACCTCAACAGAAAGATCTTGCATCCCCTCTTAAAAATCAAATAAAAAAAACATACTCAACTTGACTCATATGAAATATCCACCAAATATATGCTAGGTATATTTTCTATCAATTATACAAATTTTCTGCATCAATGATCTTGAATATTTGCCACTTTTAACTAAAATATAAAGGCACAGAACCAGGACATAGGTGCACAGAACCAGGACCGTTTTTCTAATCACCAGCACATCGTCAGGACAATTTCGTTTGGCGAATTTGCACGACTTTTTCAATAAAAAATCGTTGTAATATTCCTCGCATGGTACTTAGGAAGTATCAGAAAAAAATTAAGCAACTGACGGTTGTTTTATTGCCGTTCTGGTACAATGTAAACAAACCCACCAGCACAGAATCAGGACCCACCAGCACCAGTCAGGACCGAATCACCAGCACAGAACGTTTTCTCGCAGGACAACCTTACCCACCGTGATTATGTCATGTTCGACTTTACAAAAATCTGTCCTTGTTCCTGAAAAAAATCTCGAAGTGTTTTTTAGAAAAATCATGTTTCAGATTGTGCTTTTATAGCACTAAATAATTTGTTGAAACATGATATGATCATATTTTCGATCTGGGTGTATGTTCTCTGTATTTTTACAGTCTCGCCTACCATCATTTATGTATATAATGTTTGTTTATTGTCCTCTTATACACTCAAGGTGTCTGGGCCCGTATGCATGAAACATCTTAACTTAAGTGTTCCTTAAACTTAGATTTCACTAAGAATTCCCTTAGTTAAGTAAAATTCTTAAGTCGTATGCATAAATTTACTTAAGTCTTCACTTAACTAAGGAATACTTAAATCGGAACCTTTCTCTAATTACCGTATGCTATATATTAGCTCATCGCATGTACTCATCCATGTGAAAGTTTGTTATGATTATTTACATTGATTAATCAATACATACATTTATTAAGAGCTGGGGTTAAATTGATGTTGGTATATAAAACAATTCAATAATACGTAACAAAGTGAAATGTTGAAATAGATGACAAATTGGCGCATAAGAGAAAAGGTTGACGTTTTGATGCATGAGCATGGAAAGATAAAATATTTGTGATCCAATCCTTCCCCACTTAATCTTTTATTCATCTTTCATTAATGTTGCTGGATGTAGGGGCCTGTTTATCTTCTAGAGACAACAATATATTTTTTAACTCTAACAATACATTATAAAGGTTTCAATGGCGTAGCACCAGTGTAGCATTGTAAGCATGTGCTTACAAATTATTTTATCAAACATTTTTTTTTCAATAAGAATTTTACTATAATCGTTCAGTTTCTGGTGGGCTGCCGTCTTCTCTCTATGCAAAATTTGAAATTTGGAATATTTTCGTTAACATCACCGAATATATAAGGAAATATGAAAAATAATTTAATACGGTTTAGGTATCTAATATACGCTATATAAACTTCAAATTCCATGGGGTAGGTCCTAAAACTTTCCGATTTTGTCCCAGTAAGTGAAACATATTCAGGGGAAATTTGCCCTTCATCTTAAGAATAAAACTAAATAATTGAAAATTCAACCCATGCCCCCGCCCCCCCATCTATTCCTTCCTTCATACTTCATTTTTTACTAACGGTTACAATAATTTATTGCTACCACGCGATGTATTTTAACAATATAACGCTCAAAGTTATTTGTGTAAACATGCACGTACAGAGTAATCAAAAGAAAAATAATAGCATGCATTCCATGGGTGTAAAAACTGAGTACTTTTCGGTATACACAACAACGAGATTGATAAATAAGGGTAGAATGAAGTTATATAACTACCCTCTGTTATCTCTTAATTTGTTGATTATACGTGATTTTAAGAAAATTACAACGACCGTTAATATTTAGCAATAAACAAACGAAATATTACTGATATAACTATTAATCAATTAAATGGAAGCTAATCTAATAATGTTCTGCAAAAAAAGCATACTTTCGACCGATTTTTAACTATTTTTGAAAATTTAAGGTAGCTCTATAGGTACCTTAGACTTAAGTATAATCTTAGGCGTTTTCTTAGTTTAAGGGGTTTTATGCATACCACTTAAGTTTTGTGGGCGTGACTTAAAATAACTAAGATTTTATTAAGGAAATACTTAGTTTAAGATTTTCTATGCATACCACTTAGGTAAAAAGGGCGGAGTTTCCTTAACTTAAGTGTTTACTAAGGAAAATCTTAACTTAAGTAGCTTTATGCATACGGGCCCTGAGGTTAAATAAAGAATTTTGAACTTTGAATTTTGATAAGACCTCGGGTTCATTAATCGATGTACATGTAAGATAGCAATGATGATTCTTGGAAGATAATCTCATTCGGTGGTTTTGGAGACATTGCGAATGAAAAGTATATCTATGCAAAATGACTAATGTTTCTGACAATGTATTTATCAAAGTTGTACAAAAATCGAACATGTAAAAATGTTGTTTGTTTATAGTTGACACGTGTTTGGTTATTTATAGTAAGGTCGGTTCCATTTGGATATTGAGTTCATGCACGAGTGAAATAAGTTGGTTTCAAGTCAGTAGAGCCATTGCAGTCAAAGTGTACAGTACCAGCTGCTTAATTTCGGTGTATTTACACGAACTTTCCACATTATAATACTCATAATAAAAAAAGTTCGCAAGGGTTCCGCGGAACCCAGTATCTCTCCTACTTTTTCTGTTAATCGCAGGCTAAAAAAAATGAGGAAACAAGTTAATAAAAATATTCCTCTCTATACTATCTTTTGATTGTAAGTAGCTTCTGTCCAAGTTTGGTAAAAATCCAGGATAGTTTATGAATCTAATAAATGTTTTAAAAACTTAAACTGCAGACTGTATGTCATGTTAACTGGAAGAAAAACTAAGTCCATTTATAAGTAAAAATAAGGAAAAAATGGAACAAATTTTTAACAAAATTTTCTTCTAGATACTAGCTATTAATCATACAGGCTTCTGTATAAGTTTGGTACAAATCCAAGATAGTCTAAGAAAGTTGTTAAAATTTTAAAAACTTTAACCACAGAGTGAATGTAATGTTAACTGGCAGAAAAACTAAGTCCATTTATAAGTAAAAAACCGAAAAAATTATATGTTTTTTTTACAAAATTTACTTTTGGATATTATCTTATGATCATAAACAAGCTTCTGTCAAAGTTTGATAGAAATCCAGGATAGTTTAAGAAAGTTATTAAAATTCAAAAAACTTTAACCACAGAGTGAATATTTGTGGACGCCGCCGCCGACGAAAACGACGACGACGACGACGCCGACGACGGAATGTAGGATCGCTATGACGTTGCGCAGGATGTTGGTACTACTTAGCGTTACACGACGTTCCGCATAATGAAGCGATTTCGACGATTTCAAAGAACGTTTCAAGCGTTCAAGCTTATAATTGATGAGGTCAATTTACTGTTGTGAATTTGGTAACCGATTTCGGTTTGTCTGAAAATGCATAGTTTAACAAATAAAACTCAAAGTGGTCGTACACATATTTTTTTTAATGAATATTCATTTATAGGAGTTGTCAGTCATACCAGGCCATAATTGATCATTTTACTTTTGGCAGCAGTTCGCATTAATGAATCATACATTATATTTCCAAAGTTATACAGATTTCTTTTTAATATAAATTAGATTTTGATTTTATTTTCCCTTTTTAATGCATGTTTATACATACTCCTTTTGTTGCATTTCTTTCCGTTTCCGTTTCCTTTCTATATTTTATCATTTCCCGATGCTTTTTTTAGTCGCAAAATTTCTAGGTAGTTAAACATTTTGGATTCATGTTTTTCTCATTTCAGTATTTTTGTGGCATTATGCATATCCTTTGTTTTGTTATAATAGCCAGCAATGCTTTTTCTCTATTCTATTTTATTAACAAAAAAATCATGCATGTTGCTTTTGATGATTTAAAACTTGCAGATAGACAACGTTCCTTGAATAAAGCAAATGTCATGAATGTGCTGAAAAAAAACTAAGATCCCGATATTTTTTATATCAATCTCATTTGGTCAACATTTGAATTTAAACTTAAACTTTTCCTTTATCATACATTGGTTATATTATAACTTATATTTTTATTTCCATTCGAATTAAACTGGAAACAAATAATTATGAAATAAAATTAAAAACCCGAGCATGACATCAATTACGTTTTGCGAACGTTGGGACAAAACGGCTATACTTTTTGAAACGATATAAACATCTTGTTGCCTATCGAAAAAATGTTGAACACTATATTGTTTAAAAAGAAAAAGAAAAAAACTTTTACCGCCAAGTTTTATTTTCATTGATCTAACTATGCTTACTTAATATACAGCCGGTTAAAACCTCAACTGTATAGAAAATACAGCGTTTTTTTCGTTGGGACAAGATGGCTATACTTTTTGAAGTCATTGCAATAGAAACTATACGCATGGTTTCCGGCAAAAAAAAATCATGAACCAGGAGAAAAGTAAAAAAACTTTCAAAATATCATAAATATTTTTCCTCTCAGCTTTTCCAATTTCACGGTATAAATGCGCAAACCCGATATATGCTTACCTTGCATATGCTTGGACATTTTTCAGACCGTTTTCAAAAATAACATTTTCCAGTTTACGGTTTCAGTGATATTGGTTTTGCTTTAACACGCGAATAACAATAACAAAAGCAATACTCTTGTGAAGTTTAACGATGGTCAGAAAAAAAATTCGGTAGGAAAGAAACGGAACTCCGATCTTTTGCACACAAAATGTAACGTTGGACATTACGTTTTTGCGTAAAAATGGGATAATTAAGTGTTATAATTAAGTCTCCCAAACGAAGTTTGGGAAGACTTATTGTTTTTGCTCAGTTCTTCTTCTTCTTATTATTATTATTCTTCTTCTTCTTCTTCTTCCTCTTCCGCCGCTTTTAAATTTGAACTTGTCCGCACCCGTTCTCCAAAACCGCTTGTCAGATTAACTTAGGGTTTCACAATATGTTAGACTAACATGTCTAGTGGTGCAATCAGAGTTTTGTTTGTGCAATGGGGTTTATAAAGGGGTACTTTGAGGGGCAAAAAGAAAGGAGGGTTTTACTATAGAACCCTATGGGATTTTATTTTTTTAAATTTTCAAATGATTATAAATTGAAAACCGTTTGTGATAGACACAATCTTTTTAATTGAAAAATGTTCTAAATGATAAAGCACATTAAATGAAATACAGGGTTAGTCCCCAGGGGTCACCCCCACCCCCTGCCATTTAAGAAAGTTCTAATACCTTGTAAGTGGTCAAGATCCCCACCCCTAAACCATATATATTCTGGTTTGTCATGCTAAGATGGTTTGAATGATATACAGGGTTAGTCCCCAGGTGTCATCCCGACCCCCTGCCATTTGAGAAAGTTCTAATATCTTGTAAATGGTCGAGATCCCCACCCCTAAACCATATATATTCTGGTTTGTCATGACAAAGCACATCAAATGAAATACAGGGTTAGTCCCCAGGGGTCACCCCCACCCCCTGCCATTTGAGAAAGTTCTAATATCTTGTAAGTGGTCAAGATCCCCACCCCTAAACCATATATATTCTGGATTGTCATGATAAAGCACATCAAATGAAATACAGCTGTAGTCCCCAGGGGTCACCCCACCCCCTGCCATTTGAGAAAGTTTTAATATCTTGTAAGTGGTCAAGATCCCCACCCCTAAACCATATATATTCTGGTTTGTCATGCCAAGATGGTTTGAATGATATGCAGGGTTAGTCCCCAGGGGTCATCCTGACCCCCTGCCATTTGAGAAAGTTCTAATATCTTGTAAATGGTCGAGATCCCCACACCTAACCCATATATATTCTGGTTTGGCATGATAAAGCCCATCAAGTCAAATACAGGGTTAGTCCCCATGGGTCACCCCCACCCCCTGCCATTTGAGAAAGTTCTGATATCTTGTAAGTGGTCAAGATCCCCACCCCTAAACCATATATATTCTGGTTTGTCATGTGAAGATGGTTTGAATGATATACAGGGTTATTCCCCAGTGGTCATCCCGACCCCCTGCCATTTGAGAAAGTTCTAATATCTTGTAAATGGTCGAGATCCCCACCCCTAAACCATATATATTCTGGATTGTCATGATAAAGCACATCAAATGAAATACAGGGTTAGTCCCCAGGGGTCACGACCCCCTGCCAATTGAGAAAGTTCTAATATCTTGTAAATGGTCGAGATCTCCACCCCTAAACCATATATATTCTGGTTTGTCATGCCAAGATTATTTGAATGATATACAGGGTTAGTCCCCAGGCATCACTAATGCATATAACTTTACTGGACCAAACCAATTTTCACTGGACTTTGCCCAATGTCAGGCGACCCTGGGAATTACGAATTATGGGAGCTTCGTTTGGGAGACTTCGTAACAGCATCCTGTTACAATCATTTCTTGTTCTTGATATTTTAAATTTCGGTTCCTTTTTTCTTTATTTTTAAGTCTAATGTAATAAATTCAACCAAAAATCACTATATTTTTATCGAACTGACCAGTCTACGTATTTATTTTCATGCTAATCTATAGCAAAATGGAATTCGTACCAACATCGTGCGCAACGTCTATGTCTCGCTTTTTCGACAAATGTCGAAGGCTCGACAATGAGAGCTTGTCTCTGCAAGTGGTGTCTCCCATGTGAGAGTATGTGGTTATTTGATAAATATTTTATGTTCGTTTGAGTTTACGAATTAGAATTTAAGATTAAAAACACGCGCATTACGCAATTGGATTGAAAAGGCATAAACAAATAATTATAATTTTGACAGAAGTTCTGTTTTGGAACCCATTTTCAACCACTAAAACCGAACAAACGTTGTTAAAATAGAAAATTGAAAAGGCATAAAACTGACCTTTGAAAAGAATCTGAATACACTAATTTTAAAATCCTTTGCAATGAATGGCTAGATATGTCTTATTTTCGATGCAAAATATAGTTAGCGTGCATTTGGTGTCCAGGATACACGTATATGTGTGGGGTAAACAAATAAGTACAAATCTAGACACCGCGATAAAGAGGTAGGGCCATTTTCCCGTGAGTTTTTTTCATTTGATTACTAGTAGCTAGCTCAATCATATTTTTTAAGTAGCCCGATAGATACTAATTAAAGTATATGAAAACACGTCACATCATCTATTTTCATACCTTGAACAGGTATTCCTACAATAATCAAGGCCAAGACTATTGATTTTTTTTGTTTATCAAAACCAATATTTTGTTTGTAAATGCCCCTGAGGAGCATTAAGATATAAAGTATCAACTAATAGATATTCAAAATTAGTTTTGTATTAAAAAAAACATGGTGCTTCAGTTAGCGTGTTAATGTCTGTAGGTGATTTGTAGCGTACACGTATTTCACAGCTTTTTTTTAACTTAAAACTAACAAAATATTAAACAAGAATGTGTCCATAGTACACGGATGCCCCACTCGTACTATCATTTTCTATGTTCAGTGAACTATGAAATTGGGATAGAAACTGTAATTTAGCCTTAAAATGAGAAAGATCATACCATAGGGATCAAGTGTACTAAGTTTCAAGTTGGTTGGACTTCCACTTCATCCAAAACTACCTTGACCAAAAACTTTAACCTGAAACAGGACAGACGGACGAACGAACAGACGGACGAACGAAGGGACGAACGGACAAACGAACGAACGGACGCACAGACCGAAAAACTGAATGCCCCTAAGTGGCGCCTAAAAAAGGGGGTTGAATATAAATACAAGAAACATTTAATAATCTAATTATCTGATATAAATCAGCTAATCTAATTCAAGATCGGTCTCTGTTTTAATGCCATTAAGCCAAAAAATATCGGACGCATTTAACTGGGATGTTGTTTTCCTCAATCTGGATGTATCTATATCTATACACTGTTCCAGCTTTTAAGGTTTACCGTCTATATGAACCGGACAACAGCTTACACCAGTTGATACTAGAACGGCTTGCGTAACAAACACATGTAATCTGGTCTTTTCTGCATGGCATTGTACCAAATGGATCGACCCTATGTTGTGATACAGATTCAACACTTTCTTAATGTTTTACCTACAGTCACGATTGGTAGTGTAATTGATTTTTTTTTGTGGTGTTGTTTCATTTTCTGATGACTTAGGTTCCGGTGTAGGGACGGTGGTACAATGTAACAATGCCAGAACTAGTATCTACACAGTTGGTGGATTGGCGATAAAATTATTGTCTGCATTTTCTACAAATCATACCATTTTCTAAAACGTTCTTGTTCAAGATATAGAAAAAATATTTTTGTTGTTTTGAAATTTTTCTGCTATGGCCTTTTTTCGTTATGTGTATAACACACACAGCATTTGGGCTTATAATCAATTCTCGTGTTATTGGTTATGTACTTGTAAGCACATACTTCAGTGTGACTCTTTGAATTAAACAAACATCCGAAAAAATGTGATAGAAACATAACATTTTAATATTTCAACATAAAAAATGAGAAAAATTAGCGTAAGATTTGAACCCCATCTTAAAAACAATCCATTATTTACAGTTTTAAGCGCTACCGATCGAGCCACGGCGACTCTTGAAATCAAACTTGATATTTAGCATCTATATAGGTAAAATTTAGCGATGTTCCACTTTTTGTTAAAAAAGTTGTTTTTTAGGTATTAAGGACACAATAAACCAATTTCATTTTTGAGGGGAAAAGTTGTATAAATTACAACAACAACAAAAAACATAACTGTGTTTTGGTTTGAAGTGACCTTCTAGGGGGATTCCCTGTTTTTCCAACCTAAAAATACGGTAAATTCCTCATATTTGACTTTCATCCTTTTTTGGAGGATAAATTAACTATTTTCCAGAAATAACATAATACATAAAAATCGAGATATTGACCAAAAAACATTTTTATTTCATGTTTTTATCGTAAATTTTGTTCTTTCAGCACTTTTTGAAATTGGCCCTTCTGTGATAATATTTCAGGGGAAATTGGCCCTACCTCTTTATATATAAATAGCGGACACAAGTGGACTCAAATCTATTTCCATATATTATTAAGAATTAAAGAAACAAAGGATACAGGCGGAAACAAATGGACACAAGGTTATTTCTATTTAAAAATTATGGAAACTGGAGGCTACAAGGTTTATTTTTGTGGTTCAAAGAACAATACCCCCTATTTGGGACATACAAAAAGGTGCAATAAAAATATTCTCACCTCTGTGAAGAGTATTACTATATTAACAAACCGCCCACAAAATGCAGTAAAAATCATCCGAAAAGGGTCGCAATTACTTAAATAGGAAATAGCCAAGACAACTTCAGCCATGTTGACTTTTCTATTTGTAGATCTTGCTAGTATTTTCTGCTTTTAAAGTTTCTATTTATTTTAGTTTTCAAGATAAAAGGCAAAAATGAAGATTTTCTCTGTTTATTAAGAGTTTTCAAGATAAAACACATTTGCATTTGACACCTATGTTCTATTGTAAGCCATGTCGACCATGTTGGTTGGAAAGCACTCAACTAGATACCCCAATGAATAGTTTGGTCAAGTTTGGTTAATTTTGGCCTAGCAGTTTCAGAGATATTTTTTCTGAAATTAACAACGACGCACACAGTGATGAGAATAAATAAATAAGGTAACTAAGGGACACTCAATGTACTGTCAAAGTGTACTGTCAATGTCAAAACCATTTATGTGGACATTGACCTGTACTCGATGATCAATGAAACTGAACAAGTTTCTAAGGATTGGATCAAGTGGTACTATCATGAATCACCATCCAGAATGCAAAGAAATGGAGTTTTTAAGCAATTAAGCAATTCCAAGGCAGGTATTTTGAAGGATAAATGTCAAAACCGTATCAAAAGCAAACTAGACCCGTGTTTGTTTCAAAAGATGTGAGCATGCAGTATTATCATAAAAAATATGAAACCCATAATACAGGTGTAATACCACCAAATTATAGTACGTCACATCCGGTTGCATACGAAGAAGGTTCGAAAAAATTATCCCCTTGAATTTGCCAGTTGAAGGCAATTTATCCAACATTTCATTGCAGTAAAAAAAAATTCCGAGTCATAAACACAGCTTGGGTGTTTCAAAGCACCATTCTTTTTTTATTAGCTCACCTGGCCTAAAAGGCCAAGTGAGCTTTTCTCATCACTTGGCGTCCTTCGTCCGTCGTCGTAACTTTTTACATTTTGAACTTCTTCTAAGGATCATTAATTGGAACGAAACCAAACATTGCATGAATATTCCTTATGAGGTTTTGACCAAGCATTGTTACGTTGTAGCTGATCCATCATCCAAGATGGCCGCCAGTGGGGGGGGGGGGGGGGCATCGTTTAACATATGGACAATACACACGTTTTCTTTTAGAGAAACACTGAATGGAATGAAACCAAACATGAAACGAATGTTCCTAATGAGGCGCTGACCAAGTGTTGTTACTTTGTAGCCAATCAATTATCCAAGATGGTTTCCAGCGGGGAACTTAGTTTAACAAAGGACCCTATGTGAAATACATACAAAAGTCTTCTTTTGAAGAACCACTGAATGTAATGAAACCAAACATGGCATGAATGTTCCTTATGAGGTGCTGACCAAGTGTTACTTTGTAGCAAACTTGGTCTCAATTATTATTAGGGTATCTGTTATGATTTTAATCTATTTTTACATGATTTCCACAACCAAAGTAGAACCAGGTGAGCGACACATGATCGTTAGAGCCTCTGGTTTGGTGTTTCTATAGACTATTTAGGAAACGTTACATGGTTACAAAAGCTTGTACGCAGGAAAAAAGGGGAGAACATTTGATTGGTGAACTTCCAGCGATGGTAATCATCCTATATGCAATGACATGTTATTTGAAATTTTGTCTGTAGCCATACAGCTAGAAAGAATAAAACTTGATTAAAGCCAAGTATTTCTTTATTTGGAACAAAGATAAATTTTTAGAAGAGTGCAAATTTAACAAAGACTAATGGGGGAAAACAATGGTAATATTACACCTCTTAAGGTAACTAAGACAAAATCGAACTTGACCTACATTTTATTGTTGTCCATGACATTAGGCAAATTGTAATTAATCGGAGTGGAAAGCAAACTTGAGACAGGGCAAAGGGATGGATGAACATGTGCATCACCATGGAAGGGGTTAAATAGCTGTAACATAAGTTTTGTCAAAACAAAAACAAAAATTTCATTTACGAATCTTTCCAAATATTTAGGCTTAAACAAAACAAATAATATATTCATATTGCCGATAACCTGGACATCGGATTTTATCTTCATTAAAACAATAAACATGCATACAAGGATAAGCATAAATACATAAAGAAAATCGTAGCATTTATAATTGGTGAAATGCTCTTACATTGTATTTTATGTGAAATATCAAATAATAGCAAAAATTCTATCATCGACGACCCCGCAGACATAGAACAACCAACAAAAAACTGAAAATGTAGTGGGTAAAAAATTGAAAAATTCCAATACCCAATGCTAGGAAGATTGTCTAAGGAGGTATACCTGAACAGTTTTACAGAAATCCTTACTATTTAAAACAGACTGCTGGCCAGAAGTGTAGGCTTATAAATTATTTTTCAATGTTATTCCTTGAAACATGGGGAAATTTAATTCTAATGCATCATGATAAATACCAAAATGACACTTCCTAAACCTATCGTAACTACTTTTATGCCACTGTAGTACATCATCATAGTATTAGACGAAGACAGATCTGCATCATGAGTAAGGTGTAATTAGAAAAAATATTATTGTACAAAATACATGAAAGTATTGTTGATTCATTTTAATTTCCTGGATACCAGATCTCAGTGTGTTTGTTATAAAAAAAAAAACCTTGATAACTGAAGATGTCCAGTACGGCCCTGCTTGCACCTTTTTGTGCGAGGCATACACAAATATTGATTGTAATACTAACAAACTCAATTCAATTAATTCAATGTTTTATGAATGCGTCATACTCAACAATTACAATAGATATTTATACATTGTAAAACAACACTAAATAAAATGAACCATTCTATACAGAACAATAAGACTATTAAAATGCATAGATATAATACATTAAACAATATGAAATAAAGTACTACATGTATTTTCCATATATAAAATTTCAACGCCTTTTTAAAATCAAATAACAGGTTTTCGAACACATGTATCATATTTACATCTGAGAATAACACATCTGAGAATAAAAACACAAACTTTTGGTTATCATCTAAAGTATTAAAATTTTCATTATAAGTTTCAGCAACATAATATAAATGGTTTCTAAAATCTTCATAAAGAGGACATCTTAATAAAACATGTGCTTTGTCTTCAATAAAACTATAACATATATGGCACAAGCTAAAACAATATTTTCATATTTCCCAGTTTAAATCCTTAGTGGAGCAACACCACATCTATATTTGAGAAAAGCACTTCTGTGACTGAAATTCATTTTGACATTAAAAGTTTAACAACATAATTAGTGTCCATATTTTCAGGGCGCGATAAATGACTTGAATTCAGTTCAGAGAAGGTTTTCCTTACTAAAAAGTTCCAGTTTTCAGCACACTTATGCTTAATACTCATTTTATCAGCTCACTAATGAACTTTTGCATTTATCCGACCTTAGCTCATGTGATTTAATCTACACCACAAACTAATAATACTTTTCCACTGCTTATCAAAAATAGGTGGTATTAACTACATACTTGTGCCAAATATAAACAATGCAAACATAATCTTAGTTTGCGGACAGCCCGTCATGCTCGATGGACGCCAGATTGTATTATAAATATTCACAAATTCAATAAATCTTTATTGTTGCTATGCATATATAATTCAAAATCATACAATTCCTATGTATATATTATCCCATGGAAGTAAAATATAATACTTCCATGATTTTCCTAAATACACCAAAACCAACTTTTGACTAAATGTACCCCTTCATAGACAGTCAAGGCCGGCCAGGAACAACTAGAGATAAAAAACGATATAATCGATCAAAAAGCTCTAGAAACCTGTGTCAGTGGATGCCAAGTGCGCAATCCCGTCTCCAGGGTCAGGTGCTCTGACCTACACCATAAAACATATGTGTATTGACAAATCAAAATGCAATATAAAATAAAATTATCAACGTATAATACAATAATACCCAAGTCTCCAGTAACTGCAGCGTTTGGTACATATTTTTCTACTTCTAGAAAATCTATAGGCCCCATTATGTAAGGAATTCATACAAGAATATCTTTTTACACCCCATATACCTTTTCATATTCTATTATAGGACAAACCAAACTTTCATATAATTTTACAAATACATCGAAACAAACACCCCCTAAAAGTTTACACTTGGCTATTACCATCCCTAAAGCTCTATTCGCTTAAGATGCAACGGCTTTTGCAGTGATATTATAGTCTAAATGCTTGTTTAAAACGAGACCAAGTATCATTACTAGAAGACTTTATAGTATGATCATTACAATTAAAAATTACATCATATCTAGGTATAGATGGTGGTCTAAATTGTACAATGTTACTCTTGTTTGTATCAATTGTCATTCAATTGTCTTCAAATCATGTAGAAAAAGCATTTACCAAAAGTTGTAGCTCTTTTTCATCGTTTGCTATAATAACAACATCATCAGCATATAATAAAATACAGTTTTTCATCACCAATTTCTATTCCGCAGTCAAAGGACTTGAAAAATGGTAATCATTAATATACAAGTTGAACAAAATGAGCGACAAGGGACATCCTTGTTTCAAGCCAGTGTTTACATCAAACCAGTCTGTGAAATGACCGTTTTTTTCTTACAGAACATTTGTATAAATTGACTTAATAGCAGAACAAAAGTCTGTGTAACACCAATTTTTTTTTAGTTTATACCATAAAATATCCCTTTGTAGTGTCGTAAGCCTTTTTAAAATCAATAAAGGCGCAAAAGATTGATTAAGGAAGTGTTTTTCACACATCTATCAAATTAGTAAGCGTAGATAATTGGTCTATTGTACTACAAAGTTGCGGTAAACCATTCTGTTCCTTAACCAGTACATTGTTATCATCTACCCACTGAGCTAATCTATAGTTCAGTATATTACAGTACAATTTGTAAGACACTGATGCAAGGGCGATCCCTCTATAACAAAGGGGGGGGTCTCTCGCTTCTGACATGTTAGATTTAGGAATATGATTTATAATACATCAATACTTTTAATAGGATATCAACAGGATCCATTACACTATACTTAACGACACTACCTAATTAAGTGGATTAACCGTGTTAGCTATCAGTGATTTTGCAGATCCATTTGACCAAATGTTTTAATGAAGCAGAAATTTATATTTTGAATTTTGTTTTCACTTGTGCTTAAATTTAGAACATAAATTTCTAATTTTCAATTTCCATCCATCAAACTGTCAAATTCAATTTAATTTTGATACAATAACTTTCCAAAATCGATTTAAAATTATAAATTATAAAGTTTAAATATTATATATTCACAGTTCAAATGTTCATGCACTAATATTGTTTCTTTTTCAATGACAATAAAATACCAAATGTATATCATTTCAGAATTACATTGACAATTCCCTTTGAATGACAAAACCATATCCTGAAGACATAGAAACCACTGATTCCTCTATAGAAAAAAACAACAAACACCTCAATAAGAACTACCTCAGTAACTCCGAAACCCACTATGTTAAATGTTAGTGAAGATGATACCATGCAAGCAAAATGTACTTCTGAAATGATAATTTGATATTTGCTTAGTCCACAACAAAACTTTTAAGATATACATTAAAGGGTGCATGAACTAAACCATAAGTTAAAGTCAATTTTGTTTGTGTTAATTTGAAATTGATTTTTTTTTTTGAATTTTGAATTTAAATATATTTAACAAAACTGCATATACATTTTTGTTTTTATCTTACAAAAGCAATGACAGATATAACAGGAAAAAGTATTTCACCAAATTGGGTGTTCTGATTTGGTTACTCAAAAGATGATGCAAAAAGGAAAATACAGAATATTTACAGACTATTCTAATTTATTTATATGTAGATATGGTAACTTGTCAAATTTGAAGATAGTTTCTATTTTTAGATCTTATTTAGAGCTGGCATTAATTACAACCAACAATTGATCTTTTGGCTTAATTATGATTGTTATATCATTGTAGACATATTGAGGACACTTGGCAAATTCTCATCTGATATTTTGAACATTAGAGATTTTTATAATCTTAATCTATAAACCATAATCTTATTTATTCTCTAAAGAATTAAACTGTCTCTTCACGATTCTCAATTTAACATCTTCTGCTGCCATGCTGCACCTTCTACTACTGAAACATCATATAAGTTGCATCTGTAAAAAAAAACAATCAATTCAGAAATTAATGAGATGCATGTTGTATGTCAAATCCTTAATTTGAGACAAGAATTTTTACAATCACTATACATTCTTATCAAAATATATCTCATTACAGTGAGTATTTCAATAAATGAAATGTAGGACCAATTTGTAATAAAATTTCAAGCTGTTGTTCCAAGAAAAACTGATTTTTATTACCTAACAAATATAAACATAGTTTTAAGAACAATTGTAATGACCAAATACCTACATGTACAACATCCTAATGTGTGAAAGCATCTTTCATGGTATAGGAGTGTTACATATTTAGGCTGTATAATCTGTAACAAAAAAAAAAATTATTAATTAGTTTCAGCTTTAAATCCAGACTTTTTGCTGTTGCAATCAATTCAGAAAATAATGTGATGCATGTTTTATGTTCAATCCCAAATTAGAGAAAAGTATATAATTACAATTACTATACATTCTTATTAAAATATTCAGCATTAGAGTATAAATTTGAATGAAAGAAATTTTAGACCAATTTGTTAAAAAGCTTCAATCTGTTGTTTCAGGAAAAAACTGATTTTTATTACCTAACAAGTATAAATATAGTTTTAAGGAAAATTGTAATGACCAAATACCTACATGTGACTTATCCTAATGTGCATCTGTAATGGAAGCATCTTTCATGGTATAGGAGTCTTACATATTTAGGCTGTATCTGTAATGAAAACAAAAAAATATACATTTATATCAGCTTTCAATCCAGACTATTTGCTGTTGCAATCAATTCAGAAATTAATGTGATGCATGATGTATGTCAAATCCTTAATTGGAGACAAGAATTTTTACAATCACTATACATTCTTATTAAAATATATCTCATTAGTGAATATTTCAATAAATGAAATGTAGGACCAATTTGTAATAACATTTCAAGCTGTTGTTCCAGAAAAAACTGATTTTTATTACCTAACAAATATAAACATAGTTTTAAGAACAATTGTTATGAATAAATACTTACATGTGACTAATCCTAATGTGCTCTCTGCAATGGAAGCATCTTTCATGGTATAGGAGTCTTACATATTGAGGCTGTATCTGTTAACAAAAACAAATATTTTAAATTAGTTTCAGCTTCAAAATCAAAGCTATTTGCTGTTGCAATCAATTCAGAAATTAATGTTATGCATGTTTGATGTCAAATCCTAAATTGGAGACGTATATTTACAATAACTATACATTCTTATTAAAATATACTTCATTAGGATATAAATAGGAATAAAAGAAATTTTAGACCAATTTGTTATAAAGCTTCAATCTGTTGTTTCAGTGAAAACTGATTTTTAATGCCTAACAAATACTAGCGGCTTCAAGGAGCCTGTGTTGCTCACCTGATATTTTTATTTACAATGATGCATGAAATAATGCAACCGTTATACATTTGCTTTAGTTCAGAGATATAAGTCAAAAACTGCATTTTCCCCCTAAGTTCTACTTTTAGCCATGTCTGACATTTTTGTTGGCAGGCAGAGTCATCGGACACATTTTTTAAACTAGATACCCCAGTGATGATTGTGGCCAAGTTTGGTTAAATTTGTCTCAGTTGTTTCAGGAGAGAAGATTTTTGTAACAGACTACAAAAATTTACGAATAATTGTTAAATTTGACTTTAAAGGGCAATAACTCCTTATGGGGTCAATTGACCATATTGGTCATGTTGACTTATTTGTAGATCTGCCTTTGCTGAACATTATTGCTGTTTACAGTTTATCTCTATCTATAATAATATTCAAGATAACAAAAAAAACTGCAAAATTTCCTTAAAATTACTAATTCAGGGGCAGCAACCCAACAACAGCTTGTCTGATTCATCTGAAAATTTCAGGGCAGATAGATCTTTACCTGATAAACATTTTTACCCATTGTCAGATTTGTTCTAAATGCTTTAGTTTCAGAGATATAAGCCAAAAACTGCATTTTACCCCTATGTTCTATTTTTAGCCATGTCGGCCATCTTGGTTGGCAGGCGGGGTCATCGGACACATTTTTTAAACTAGATACCCTAGTGATGATTGTGGCCAAGTTTGGTTAAATTTTGCCCAGTAGTTTCAGGAGAAGATTTTTGTATTAACGGACGACGACAACGGACGCCAAGTGATGAGAAAAGCTCACCTGGCCCAAACCAAAGGGGCCAGGTGAGCTAATAAACCTAGTTTAAAGAAAAAAATTGTAATGAATAAATACCTACATGTGACTAATCCTAATGTGCTATCTACAATGAAACCATATTCATTGTCGAAGAGTGTAACATATTTAGGCTGTATCTGTAATAAAAACAAAAATTTTAAATTAGTTTCAGCTTTAAATAGGGAATATTTGCTGTTGCAATCAATTCAGAAATTAATGTGATGCATGTTTTATGCCAAATCCTAAATTGGAGACTAGTCTAGAATATTTACAATTACTTAACTTATTACAGTAAATATTTGAATAAAAGAAATGTTCGACAAATTTGTAATAAAATTTCAAATTGTTGTTCAAGGGGAAAACTGATTTTTGTTACCCAACACATATAAAAAGAGTTAAAAGTACAATTATAATGACAAAATACCTACATGATACGATTCTTCGTGTGCTATATACCATGAAAGCATCTTCATTGTCTAGGAGTGTAACATATTTAGGCTGTATCTATAACAAAACCAAATCATCAATTAGTATCAACTTCAAATAGAGACTATTGGCTGTTGCAATTAATTCAAAATTAATATGATGCATTTTTTATGACAAATCCTAATTTGAAGACAAGTATATAAACAATTTCTATACATTATCATTAACATAATCTTCATAAGAGTATAAATTTGAAAAGAAATTTTAAACCAATTTGTAATCAAATCTAATTTAAGCTGCTGTTCCAGGGAAAACGGATTTTTGTTACCTGCAAACCATATAAACATAGTTTTTAAAGTACAATTAAAAATACCAAATACCTACATGCTACGTATCCAGATGTGTGATCAATCTACCATGAAACCATCTTCATTGTCTAGGAGTGTAACATATTTAGGCTGTATCTATAACAAAACCAAATCATCAATTAGTATCAGCTTCAAATAGAGACTATTGGCTGTTGCAACAATTATAAAATAAATGTCACTCATATTTTATGTTAAATCCTAAATTGGACACAAGAATATTTACAATTACTACACATTCATGTTAAAATTTACTTCACTAGATTATAAATTTGAACAAAAGAAATATGTACACTAATTTGAAATAAAATTTTATTTAAGCTGTTGTTCCAGGGAAAACTGGTATTTATTACCCAACACATATAAACATAGTCTAAAGTACAATTGTAATGACTAAATACCTACACGTTAAACATCCTAATGTGCCATCTACCATGAAACCATCTTCATTGTGTGGGAGTGGAACATATCTGGACCGTATCTGTTACAAAAGAAAAAATATAAATTAGCATCAGCTTTAGATAGAGAATATTTAATGGCTGTTGAAAAAAATAAAAAATTAATGTGATTCATGTTTTATGTCAAATTTTAAATTACGGACACTTAATTTACAACTACTCTTTCATTCTTATTAAAATATACCACATTTGAAATTCGAATAAAAGATATTTTAGACCAATTTGTAATATAATTTTAAGCTATTGTTTCAGTGAAAACAGATTTTTATTGACTTCCAAATATTAACATAGTTTTAAGTACAATTGTAATGACCAAATACTTACATGTTGACTCTTCCTATATGCCATGAATCCATCTTCTCTGTGTAGGAGTGCAACATATTCAGATGTATCTTTAACAAAAACTATAAATTAATATCAGCTTTAAATACAGACTATTTGCTGTTGCAATTTTTCAGAATTTAATCTTTTGCATGTTGGACAAGAATATTTATAATTACTATACATTCCATTAAAAATATATTTCATTACAGTATATATTTGAAGAAATTTTTTTTGAAACCAATTTGTAATAAAGTTTCAAATTGGTTGATAATGAAATAGAGCCAGACAAAAAACTAAATACATTTTACCATAAACACAAGTTTTCATCATACTATGTAATCAGCTCTGATGGGGGATCTGCTTTTACGAGATTAGCGTCCATTAAATTCATCAATGTTATATCAAAATCTGAAGTTTGCTCTCTGCAGAGGTCTGCTTTTACGAGACCCATTTTAACATAAAGCATCTTTTTGTCAAACTGTTCAGGAAAAAACGGATTTTTATTACCTAACAAACATAAATATAGTTTTAAGAACAATTGTAATGACCAAATACCTACATGTGCAACATCCTAATGTGTGAAAGCATCTTTCATGGTATAGGAGTGTTACATATTTAGACTGTATAATCTGTAACAAAAACAAAAATTATTAATTAGTTTCTGCTTTAAATCCAGACTTTTTGCTGTTGCAATCAATTCAGAAAATAATGTGATGCATGTTTTATGTTCAATCCCAAATTAGAGAAAAGTATATAATTACAATTACTATACATTCTTATTAAAATATTCAGCATTAGAGTATAAATTTGAATGAAAGAAATTTTAGACCAATTTGTTAAAAAGCTTCAATCTGTTGTTTCAGGCAAAAAATGTTTTTTATTACCTAACAAGTATAAATATAGTTTCAAGGAAAATTGTAATGACCAAATACCTACATGTGACTTATCCTAATGTGCATCTGCAATGAAAGCATCTTTCATGGTATAGGAGTCTTACATATTTAGGCTGTATCTGTAATGAAAACAAAAAAATATACATTTATATCAGCTTTCAATCCAGACTATTTGCTGTTGCAATCAATTCAGAAATTAATGTGATGCATGATGTATGTCAAATCTTGAATTGGAGACAAGAATTTTTACAATCACTATACATTCTTATTAAAATATATCTCATTAGTGAATATTTCAATAAATGAAATGTAGGACCAATTTGTAATAACATTTCAAGCTGTTGTTCCAGGAAAAACTGATTTTTATTACCTAACAAATATAAACATAGTTTTAAGAACAATTGTTATGAATAAATACTTACATGTGACTAATCCTAATGTGCTCTCTGCAATGGAAGCATCTTTCATGGTATAGGAGTCTTACATATTTAGGCTGTATCTGTTAACAAAAACAAATATTTTAAATTAGTTTCAGCTTCTAAATCAAAGCTATTTGCTGTTGCAATCAATTCAGAAATTAATGTTATGCATGTTTGATGTCAAATCCTAAATTGGAGACGTATATTTACAATAACTATACATTCTTATTAAAATATACTTCATTAGGATATAAATAGGAATAAAAGAAATTTTAGACCAATTTGTTATAAAGCTTCCATCTGTTGTTTCAGTGAAAACTGATTTTTAATGCCTAACAAATACTAGAGGCTTCAAGGAGCCTGTGTTGCTCACCTGATATTTTTATTTACAATGATGCATAAAATAATGCAACCGTTATACATTTGCTTTAGTTCAGAGATATATGTCAAAAACTGCATTTTCCCCCTAAGTTCTACTTTTAGCCATGTCTGACATGTTTGTTGGCAGGCAGAGTCATCGGACACATTTTTTAAACTAGATACCCCAGTGATGATTGTGGCCAAGTTTGGTTAAATTTGTCTCAGTTGTTTCAGGAGAGAAGATTTTTGTAACAGACTACAAAAATTTACGAATAATTGTTAAATTTGACTTTAAAGGGCAATAACTCCTTATGGGGTCAATTGACCATATTGGTCATGTTGACTTATTTGTAGATCTGCCTTTGCTGAACATTATTGCTGTTTACAGTTTATCTCTATCTATAATAATATTCAAGATAACAAAAAAACTGCAAAATTTCCTTAAAATTACTAATTCAGGGGCAGCAACCCAACAACAGCTTGTCTGATTCATCTGAAAATTTCAGGGCAGATAGATCTTAACCTGATAAACACTTTTACCCATTGTCAGATTTGTTCTAAATGCTTTAGTTTCAGAGATATAAGCCAAAAACTGCATTTTACCCCTATGTTCTATTTTTAGCCATGTCGGCCATCTTGGTTGGCAGGCGGGGTCATCGGACACATTTTTTAAACTAGATACCCTAGTGATGATTGTGGCCAAGTTTGGTTAAATTTTGCCCAGTAGTTTCAGGAAAAGATTTTTGTATTAACGGACGACGACAACGGACGCCAAGTGATGAGAAAAGCTCACCTGGCCCAAACCAAAGGGGCCAGGTGAGCTAATAAACCTAGTTTAAAGAAAAAAATTGTAATGAATAAATACCTACATGTGACTAATCCTAATGTGCTATCTACAATGAAACCATATTCATTGTCGAAGAGTGTAACATATTTAGGCTGTATCTGTATTAAAAACAAAAATTGTAAATTAGTTTCAGCTTTAAATAGGGAATATTTGCTGTTGCAATCAATTCAGAAATTAATGTGATGCATGTTTTATGCCAAATCCTAAATTGGAGACTAGTCTAGAATATTTACAATTACTTAACTTATTACAGTAAATATTTGAATAAAAGAAATGTTCGACAAATTTGTAATAAAATTTCAAATTGTTGTTCAAGGGGAAAACTGATTTTTGTTACCCAACACATATAAAAAGAGTTAAAAGTACAATTATAATGACAAAATACCTACATGATACGATTCTTCGTGTGCTATATACCATGAAAGCATCTTCATTGTCTAGGAGTGTAACATATTTAGGCTGTATCTATAACAAAACCAAATCATCAATTAGTATCAACTTCAAATAGAGACTATTGGCTGTTGCAATTAATTCAAAATTAATATGATGCATTTTTTATGACAAATCCTAATTTGAAGACAAGTATATAAACAATTTCTATACATTATCATTAACATAATCTTCATAAGAGTATAAATTTGAAAAGAAATTTTAAACCAATTTGTAATCAAATCTAATTTAAGCTGCTGTTCCAGGGAAAACGGATTTTTGTTACCTGCAAACCATATAAACATAGTTTTTAAAGTACAATTAAAAATACCAAATACCTACATGCTACGTATCCAGATGTGTGATCAATCTACCATGAAACCATCTTCATTGTCTAGGAGTGTAACATATTTAGGCTGTATCTATAACAAAACCAAATCATCAATTAGTATCAGCTTCAAATAGAGACTATTGGCTGTTGCAACAATTATAAAATAAATGTCACTCATATTTTATGTTAAATCCTAAATTGGACACAAGAATATTTACAATTACTACACATTCATGTTAAAATTTACTTCACTAGATTATAAATTTGAACAAAAGAAATATGTACACTAATTTGAAATAAAATTTTATTTAAGCTGTTGTTCCAGGGAAAACTGGTATTTATTACCCAACACATATAAACATAGTCTAAAGTACAATTGTAATGACTAAATACCTACACGTTAAACATCCTAATGTGCCATCTACCATGAAACCATCTTCATTGTGTGGGAGTGGAACATATCTGGACCGTATCTGTTACAAAAGAAAAAATATAAATTAGCATCAGCTTTAGATAGAGAATATTTAATGGCTGTTGAAAAAAATAAAAAATTAATGTGATTCATGTTTTATGTCAAATTTTAAATTACGGACACTTAATTTACAACTACTCTTTCATTCTTATTAAAATATACCACATTTGAAATTCGAATAAAAGATATTTTAGACCAATTTGTAATATAATTTTAAGCTATTGTTTCAGTGAAAACAGATTTTTATTGACTTCCAAATATTAACATAGTTTTAAGTACAATTGTAATGACCAAATACTTACATGTTGACTCTTCCTATATGCCATGAATCCATCTTCTCTGTGTAGGAGTGCAACATATTCAGATGTATCTTTAACAAAAACTATAAATTAATATCAGCTTTAAATACAGACTATTTGCTGTTGCAATTTTTCAGAATTTAATCTTTTGCATGTTGGACAAGAATATTTATAATTATCAACATTCCATTAAAAATATATTTCATTACAGTATATATTTGAAGAAATTTTTTTTGAAACCAATTTGTAATAAAGTTTCAAATTGGTTGATAATGAAATAGAGCCAGACAAAAAACTAAATACATTTTACCATAAACACAAGTTTTCATCATACTATGTAATCAGCTCTGATGGGGGATCTGCTTTTACGAGATTAGCGTCCATTAAATTCATCAATGTTATATCAAAATCTGAAGTTTGCTCTCTGCAGAGGTCTGCTTTTACGAGACCCATTTTAACATAAAGCATCTTTTTGTCAAACTGTTCAGGAAAAAACGGATTTTTATTACCTAACAAACATAAATATAGTTTTAAGAACAATTGTAATGACCAAATACCTACATGTGCAACATCCTAATGTGTGAAAGCATCTTTCATGGTATAGGAGTGTTACATATTTAGACTGTATAATCTGTAACAAAAACAAAAATTATTAATTAGTTTCTGCTTTAAATCCAGACTTTTTGCTGTTGCAATCAATTCAGAAAATAATGTGATGCATGTTTTATGTTCAATCCCAAATTAGAGAAAAGTATATAATTACAATTACTATACATTCTTATTAAAATATTCAGCATTAGAGTATAAATTTGAATGAAAGAAATTTTAGACCAATTTGTTAAAAAGCTTCAATCTGTTGTTTCAGGCAAAAACTGATTTTTATTACCTAACAAGTATAAATATAGTTTCAAGGAAAATTGTAATGACCAAATACCTACATGTGACTTATCCTAATGTGCATCTGCAATGAAAGCATCTTTCATGGTATAGGAGTCTTACATATTTAGGCTGTATCTGTAATGAAAACAAAAAAATATACATTTATATCAGCTTTCAATCCAGACTATTTGCTGTTGCAATCAATTCAGAAATTAATGTGATGCATGATGTATGTCAAATCTTGAATTGGAGACAAGAATTTTTACAATCACTATACATTCTTATTAAAATATATCTCATTAGTGAATATTTCAATAAATGAAATGTAGGACCAATTTGTAATAACATTTCAAGCTGTTGTTCCAGGAAAAACTGATTTTTATTACCTAACAAATATAAACATAGTTTTAAGAACAATTGTTATGAATAAATACTTACATGTGACTAATCCTAATGTGCTCTCTGCAATGGAAGCATCTTTCATGGTATAGGAGTCTTACATATTTAGGCTGTATCTGTTAACAAAAACAAATATTTTAAATTAGTTTCAGCTTCAAAATCAAAGCTATTTGCTGTTGCAATCAATTCAGAAATTAATGTTATGCATGTTTGATGTCAAATCCTAAATTGGAGACGTATATTTACAATAACTATACATTCTTATTAAAATATACTTCATTAGGATATAAATAGGAATAAAAGAAATTTTAGACCAATTTGTTATTAAAGCTTCAATCTGTTGTTTCAGTGAAAACTGATTTTTAATTAACAAATACTAGAGGCTTCAAGGAGCCTGTGTTGCTCACCTGATATTTTTATTTACAATGATGCATGAAATAATGCAACCGTTATACATTTGCTTTAGTTCAGAGATATAAGTCAAAAACTGCATTTTCCCCCTAAGTTCTACTTTTAGCCATGTCTGACATGTTTGTTGGCAGGCAGAGTCATCGGACACATTTTTTAAACTAGATACCCCAGTGATGATTGTGGCCAAGTTTGGTTAAATTTGTCTCAGTTGTTTCAGGAGAGAAGATTTTTGTAACAGACTACAAAAATTTACGAATAATTGTTAAATTTGACTTTAAAGGGCAATAACTCCTTATGGGGTCAATTGACCATATTGGTCATGTTGACTTATTTGTAGATCTGCCTTTGCTGAACATTATTGCTGTTTACAGTTTATCTCTATCTATAATAATATTCAAGATAACAAAAAAACTGCAAAATTTCCTTAAAATTACTAATTCAGGGGCAGCAACATTTTTACCCATTGTCAGATAAAAAAAAATGCTTTAGTTTCAGAGATATAAGCCAAAAACTGCATTTTACCCTTGTTCTATTTTTAGCCATGTCGGCCATCTTGGTTGGCAGGCGGGGTCATCGGACACATTTTTTAAACTAGATACCCTAGTGATGATTGTGGCCAAGTTTGGTTAAATTTTGCCCAGTAGTTTCAGGAGAAGATTTTTGTATTAACGGACGACGACAACGGACGCCAAGTGATGAGAAAAGCTCACCTGGCCCAAACCAAAGGGGCCAGGTGAGCTAATAAACCTAGTTTAAAGAAAAAAATTGTAATGAATAAATACCTACATGTGACTAATCCTAATGTGCTATCTACAATGAAACCATATTCATTGTCGAAGAGTGTAACATATTTAGGCTGTATCTGTAATAAAAACAAAAATTTTAAATTAGTTTCAGCTTTAAATAGGGAATATTTGCTGTTGCAATCAATTCAGAAATTAATGTGATGCATGTTTTATGCCAAATCCTAAATTGGAGACTAGTCTAGAATATTTACAATTACTTAACTTATTACAGTAAATATTTGAATAAAAGAAATGTTCGACAAATTTGTAATAAAATTTCAAATTGTTGTTCAAGGGGAAAACTGATTTTTGTTACCCAACACATATAAAAAGAGTTAAAAGTACAATTATAATGACAAAATACCTACATGATACGATTCTTCGTGTGCTATATACCATGAAAGCATCTTCATTGTCTAGGAGTGTAACATATTTAGGCTGTATCTATAACAAAACCAAATCATCAATTAGTATCAACTTCAAATAGAGACTATTGGCTGTTGCAATTAATTCAAAATTAATATGATGCATTTTTTATGACAAATCCTAATTTGAAGACAAGTATATAAACAATTTCTATACATTATCATTAACATAATCTTCATAAGAGTATAAATTTGAAAAGAAATTTTAAACCAATTTGTAATCAAATCTAATTTAAGCTGCTGTTCCAGGGAAAACGGATTTTTGTTACCTGCAAACCATATAAACATAGTTTTTAAAGTACAATTAAAAATACCAAATACCTACATGCTACGTATCCAGATGTGTGATCAATCTACCATGAAACCATCTTCATTGTCTAGGAGTGTAACATATTTAGGCTGTATCTATAACAAAACCAAATCATCAATTAGTATCAGCTTCAAATAGAGACTATTGGCTGTTGCAACAATTATAAAATAAATGTCACTCATATTTTATGTTAAATCCTAAATTGGACACAAGAATATTTACAATTACTACACATTCATGTTAAAATTTACTTCACTAGATTATAAATTTGAACAAAAGAAATATGTACACTAATTTGAAATAAAATTTTATTTAAGCTGTTGTTCCAGGGAAAACTGGTATTTATTACCCAACACATATAAACATAGTCTAAAGTACAATTGTAATGACTAAATACCTACACGTTAAACATCCTAATGTGCCATCTACCATGAAACCATCTTCATTGTGTGGGAGTGGAACATATCTGGACCGTATCTGTTACAAAAGAAAAAATATAAATTAGCATCAGCTTTAGATAGAGAATATTTAATGGCTGTTGAAAAAAATAAAAAATTAATGTGATTCATGTTTTATGTCAAATTTTAAATTACGGACACTTAATTTACAACTACTCTTTCATTCTTATTAAAATATACCACATTTGAAATTCAAATAAAAGATATTTTAGACCAATTTGTAATATAATTTTAAGCTATTGTTTCAGTGAAAACAGATTTTTATTGACTTCCAAATATTAACATAGTTTTAAGTACAATTGTAATGACCAAATACTTACATGTTGACTCTTCCTATATGCCATGAATCCATCTTCTCTGTGTAGGAGTGCAACATATTCAGATGTATCTTTAACAAAAACTATAAATTAATATCAGCTTTAAATACAGACTATTTGCTGTTGCAATTTTTCAGAATTTAATCTTTTGCATGTTGGACAAGAATATTTATAATTACTATACATTCCATTAAAAATATATTTCATTACAGTATATATTTGAAGAAATTTTTTTTGAAACCAATTTGTAATAAAGTTTCAAATTGGTTGATAATGAAATAGAGCCAGACAAAAAACTAAATACATTTTACCATAAACACAAGTTTTCATCATACTATGTAATCAGCTCTGATGGGGGATCTGCTTTTACGAGATTAGCGTCCATTAAATTCATCAATGTTATATCAAAATCTGAAGTTTGCTCTCTGCAGAGGTCTGCTTTTACGAGACCCATTTTAACATAAAGCATCTTTTTGTCAAACTGTTCAGGAAAAAACGGATTTTTATTACCTAACAAACATAAATATAGTTTTAAGAACAATTGTAATGACCAAATACCTACATGTGCAACATCCTAATGTGTGAAAGCATCTTTCATGGTATAGGAGTGTTACATATTTAGACTGTATAATCTGTAACAAAAACAAAAATTATTAATTAGTTTCTGCTTTAAATCCAGACTTTTTGCTGTTGCAATCAATTCAGAAAATAATGTGATGCATGTTTTATGTTCAATCCCAAATTAGAGAAAAGTATATAATTACAATTACTATACATTCTTATTAAAATATTCAGCATTAGAGTATAAATTTGAATGAAAGAATTTTAGACCAATTTGTTAAAAAGCTTCAATCTGTTGTTTCAGGCAAAAACTGATTTTTATTACCTAACAAGTATAAATATAGTTTTAAGGAAAATTGTAATGACCAAATACCTACATGTGACTTATCCTAATGTGCATCTGCAATGGAAGCATCTTTCATGGTATAGGAGTCTTACATATTTAGGCTGTATCTGTAATGAAAACAAAAAAATATACATTTATATCAGCTTTCAATCCAGACTATTTGCTGTTGCAATCAATTCAGAAATTAATGTGATGCATGATGTATGTCAAATCTTGAATTGGAGACAAGAATTTTTACAATCACTATACATTCTTATTAAAATATATCTCATTAGTGAATATTTCAATAAATGAAATGTAGGACCAATTTGTAATAACATTTCAAGCTGTTGTTCCAGGAAAAACTGATTTTTATTACCTAACAAATATAAACATAGTTTTAAGAACAATTGTTATGAATAAATACTTACATGTGACTAATCCTAATGTGCTCTCTGCAATGGAAGCATCTTTCATGGTATAGGAGTCTTGCATATTTAGGCTGTATCTGTTAACAAAAACAAATATTTTAAATTAGTTTCAGCTTCAAAATCAAAGCTATTTGCTGTTGCAATCAATTCAAAAATTAATGTTATGCATGTTTGATGTCAAATCCTAAATTGGAGACGTATATTTACAATAACTATACATTCTTATTAAAATATACTTCATTAGGATATAAATAGGAATAAAAGAAATTTTAGACCAATTTGTTATAAAGCTTCAATCTGTTGTTTCAGTGAAAACTGATTTTTAATGACTAACAAATACTAGAGGCTTCAAGGAGCCTGTGTTGCTCACCTGATATTTTTATTTACAATGATGCATGAAATAATGCAACCTTTATACATTTGCTTCAGTTCAGAGATATAAGTCAAAAACTGCATTTTCCCCCTAAGTTCTACTTTTAGCCATGTCTGACATGTTTGTTGGCAGGCAGAGTCATCGGACACATTTTTTAAACTAGATACCCCAGTGATGATTGTGGCCAAGTTTGGTTAAATTTGTCTCAGTTGTTTCAGGAGAGAAGATTTTTGTAAGACTACAAAAATTTACGAATAATTGTTAAATTTGACTTTAAAGGGCAATAACTCCTTATGGGGTCAATTGACCATATTGGTCATGTTGACTTATTTGTAGATCTGCCTTTGCTGAACATTATTGCTGTTTACAGTTTATCTCTATCTATAATAATATTCAAGATAACAAAAAAACTGCAAAATTTCCTTAAAATTACTAATTCAGGGGCAGCAACCCAACAACGGCTTGTCTGATTCATCTGAAAATTTCAGGGCAGATAGATCTTAACCTGATAAACATTTTTACCAATTATCAGATTTGTTCTAAATGCTTTAGTTTCAGAGATATATGCCAAAAACTGCATTTTACCCCTATGTTCTATTTTTAGCCAAGTCGGCCATCTTGGTTGGCAGGCGGGGTCATCTGACACATTTTTTAAACTAGATACCCTAGTGATGATTGTGGCCAAGTTTGGTTAAATTTTGCCCAGTAGTTTCAGGAGAAGATTTTTGTATTAACGGACGACGACAACGGACGCCAAGTGATGAGAAAAGCTCACCTGGCCCAAACCATAGGGGCCAGGTGAGCTAATAAACCTAGTTTAAAGAAAAAATTGTAATGAATAAATACCTACATGTGACTAATCCTAATGTGCTATCTACAATGAAACCATATTCATTGTCGAAGAGTGTAACATATTTAGGCTGTATCTGTAATAAAAACAAAAATTGAAAATTAGTTTCAGCTTTAAATAGGGAATATTTGCTGTTGCAATCAATTCAGAAATTAATGTGATGCATGTTTTATGCCAAATCCTAAATTGGAGACTAGTCTAGAATATTTACAATTACTTAACTTATTACAGTAAATATTTGAATAAAAGAAATGTTCGACAAATTTGTAATAAAATTTCAAATTGTTGTTCAAGGGGAAAACTGATTTTTGTTACCCAACACATATAAAAAGAGTTAAAAGTACAATTATAATGACAAAATACCTACATGATACGAATCTTCGTGTGCTATATACCATGAAAGCATCTTCATTGTCTAGGAGTGTAACATATTTAGGCTGTATCTATAACAAAACCAAATCATCAATTAGTATCAACTTCAAATAGAGACTATTGGCTGTTGCAATTAATTCAAAATTAATATGATGCATTTTTTATGACAAATCCTAATTTGAAGACAAGTATATAAACAATTTCTATACATTATCATTAATATAATCTTCATAAGAGTATAAATTTGAAAAGAAATTTTAAACCAATTTGTAATCAAATCTAATTTAAGCTGCTGTTCCAGGGAAAACGGATTTTTGTTACCTGCAAACCATATAAACATAGTTTTTAAAGTACAATTAAAAATACCAAATACCTACATGCTACGTATCCAGATGTGTGATCAATCTACCATGAAACCATCTTCATTGTCTAGGAGTGTAACATATTTAGGCTGTATCTATAACAAAACCAAATCATCAATTAGTATCAGCTTCAAATAGAGACTATTGGCTGTTGCAACAATTATAAAATAAATGTCACTCATATTTTATGTTAAATCCTAAATTGGACACAAGAATATTTACAATTACTACGCATTTATGTTAAAATTTACTTCACTAGATTATAAATTTGAACAAAAGAAATATGTACACTAATTTGAAATAAAATTTTATTTAAGCTGTTGTTCCAGGGTAAACTGATATTTATTACCCAACACATATAAACATAGTCTAAAGTACAATTGTAATGACTAAATACCTACACGTTAAACATCCTAATGTGCCATCTACCATGAAACCATCTTCATTGTGTGGGAGTGGAACATATCTGGACAGTATCTGTTACAAAAGAAGAAATATAAATTAGCATCAGCTTTAGATAGAGAATATTTAATGGCTGTTGAAAAAAATAAAAAATTAATGTGATTCATGTTTTATGTCAAATTTTAAATTACGGACACTTAATTTACAACTACTCTTTCATTCTTATTAAAATATACCACATTTTAAATTCGAATAAAAGATATTTTAGACCAATTTGTAATATAATTTTAAGCTATTGTTTCAGTGAAAACAGATTTTTATTGACTTCCAAATATTAACATAGTTTTTTAAGTACAATTGTAATGACCAAATACTTACATGTTGACTCTTCCTATATGCCATGAATCCATCTTCTCTGTGTAGGAGTGCAACATATTTAGATGTATCTTTAACAAAAACTATAAATTAATATCAGCTTTAAATACAGACTATTTGCTGTTGCAATTTTTTCAGAATTTAATCTTTTGCATGTTGGACAAGAATATTTATAATTACTATACATTCCATTAAAAATATATTTCATTACAGTATATATTTGAAGAAATTTTTTTTGAGACCAATTTGTAATAAAGTTTCAAATTGGTTGATAATGAAATAGAGCCAGACAAAAAACTAAATACATTTTACCATAAACACAAGTTTTCATCATACTATGTAATCAGCTCTGCTGGGGGATCTGCTTTTACGAGATTAGCGTCCATTAAATTCATCAATGTTATATCAAAATCTGAAGTTTGCTCTCTGCAGAGGTCTGCTTTTACGAGACCCATTTTAACATAAAGCATCTTTTTGTCAAACTGTTCAGGAAAAAACGGATTTTTATTACCTAACAAACATAAATATAGTTTTAAGAACAATTGTAATGACCAAATACCTACATGTGCAACATCCTAATGTGTGAAAGCATCTTTCATGGTATAGGAGTGTTACATATTTAAACTGTATAATCTGTAACAAAAACAAAAATTATTAATTAGTTTCTGCTTTAAATCCAGACTTTTTGCTGTTGCAATCAATTCAGAAAATAATGTGATGCATGTTTTATGTTCAATCCCAAATTAGAGAAAAGTATATAATTACAATTACTATACATTCTTATTAAAATATTCAGCATTAGAGTATAAATTGAATGAAAGAAATTTTAGACCAATTTGTTAAAAAGCTTCAATCTGTTGTTTCAGGCAAAAACTGATTTTTATTACCTAACAAGTATAAATATAGTTTTAAGGAAAATTGTAATGACCAAATACCTACATGTGACTTATCCTAATGTGCATCTGCAATGGAAGCATCTTTCATGGTATAGGAGTCTTACATATTTAGGCTGTATCTGTAATGAAAACAAAAAAATATACATTTATATCAGCTTTCAATCCAGACTATTTGCTGTTGCAATCAATTCAGAAATTAATGTGATGCATGATGTATGTCAAATCTTGAATTGGAGACAAGAATTTTTACAATCACTATACATTCTTATTAAAATATATCTCATTAGTGAATATTTCAATAAATGAAATGTAGGACCAATTTGTAATAACATTTCAAGCTGTTGTTCCAGGAAAAACTGATTTTTATTACCTAACAAATATAAACATAGTTTTAAGAACAATTGTTATGAATAAATACTTACATGTGACTAATCCTAATGTGCTCTCTGCAATGGAAGCATCTTTCATGGTATAGGAGTCTTACATATTTAGGCTGTATCTGTTAACAAAAACAAATATTTTAAATTAGTTTCAGCTTCAAAATCAAAGCTATTTGCTGTTGCAATCAATTCAGAAATTAATGTTATGCATGTTTGATGTCAAATCCTAAATTGGAGACGTATATTTACAATAACTATACATTCTTATTAAAATATACTTCATTAGGATATAAATAGGAATAAAAGAAATTTTAGACCAATTTGTTATAAAGCTTCAATCCGTTGTTTCAGTGAAAACTGATTTTTAATGCCTAACAAATACTAGAGGCTTCAAGGAGCCTGTGTTGCTCACCTGATATTTTTATTTACAATGATGCATGAAATAATGCAACCGTTATACATTTGCTTTAGTTCAGAGATACAAGTCAAAAACTGCATTTTCCCCCTAAGTTCTACTTTTAGCCATGTCTGACATGTTTGTTGGCAGGCAGGGTCATCGGACACACTTTTTAAACTAGATACCCCAGTGATGATTGTGGCCAAGTTTGGTTAAATTTGTCTCAGTTGTTTCAGGAGAGAAGATTTTTGTAAAAGACTACAAAAATTTACGAATAATTGTTAAATTTGACTTTAAAGGGCAATAACTCCTTATGGGGTCAATTGACCATATTGGTCATGTTGACTTATTTGTAGATCTGCCTTTGCTGAACATTATTGCTGTTTACAGTTTATCTCTATCTATAATAATATTCAAGATAACAAAAAAACTGCAAAATTTCCTTAAAATTACTAATTCAGGGGCAGCAACCCAACAACGGCTTGTCTGATTCATCTGAAAATTTCAGGGCAGATAGATCTTAACCTGATAAACATTTTTACCAATTATCAGATTTGTTCTAAATGCTTTAGTTTCAGAGATATATGCCAAAAACTGCATTTTACCCCTATGTTCTATTTTTAGCCAAGTCGGCCATCTTGGTTGGCAGGCGGGGTCATCGGACACATTTTTTAAACTAGATACCCTAGTGATGATTGTGGCCAAGTTTGGTTAAATTTTGCCCAGTAGTTTCAGGAGAAGATTTTTGTATTAACGGACGACGACAACGGACGCCAAGTGATGAGAAAAGCTCACCTGGCCCAAACCATAGGGGCCAGGTGAGCTAATAAACCTAGTTTAAAGAAAAAATTGTAATGAATAAATACCTACATGTGACTAATCCTAATGTGCTATCTACAATGAAACCATATTCATTGTCGAAGAGTGTAACATATTTAGGCTGTATCTGTAATAAAAACAAAAATTGAAAATTAGTTTCAGCTTTAAATAGGGAATATTTGCTGTTGCAATCAATTCAGAAATTAATGTGATGCATGTTTTATGCCAAATCCTAAATTGGAGACTAGTCTAGAATATTTACAATTACTTAACTTATTACAGTAAATATTTGAATAAAAGAAATGTTCGACAAATTTGTAATAAAATTTCAAATTGTTGTTCAAGGGGAAAACTGATTTTTGTTACCCAACACATATAAAAAGAGTTAAAAGTACAATTATAATGACAAAATACCTACATGATACGAATCTTCGTGTGCTATATACCATGAAAGCATCTTCATTGTCTAGGAGTGTAACATATTTAGGCTGTATCTATAACAAAACCAAATCATCAATTAGTATCAACTTCAAATAGAGACTATTGGCTGTTGCAATTAATTCAAAATTAATATGATGCATTTTTTATGACAAATCCTAATTTGAAGACAAGTATATAAACAATTTCTATACATTATCATTAATATAATCTTCATAAGAGTATAAATTTGAAAAGAAATTTTAAACCAATTTGTAATCAAATCTAATTTAAGCTGCTGTTCCAGGGAAAACAGATTTTTGTTACCGGCAAACCATATAAACATAGTTTTTAAAGTACAATTAAAAATACCAAATACCTACATGCTATGTATCCAGATGTGTGATCAATCTACCATGAAACCATCTTCATTGTCTAGGAGTGTAACATATTTAGGCTGTATCTATAACAAAACCAAATCATCAATTAGTATCAGCTTCAAATAGAGACTATTGGCTGTTGCAACAATTATAAAATAAATGTCACTCATATTTTATGTTAAATCCTAAATTGGACACAAGAATATTTACAATTACTACGCATTCATGTTAAAATTTACTTCACTAGATTATAAATTTGAACAAAAGAAATATGTACACTAATTTGAAATAAAATTTTATTTAAGCTGTTGTTCCAGGGTAAACTGATATTTATTACCCAACACATATAAACATAGTCTAAAGTACAATTGTAATGACTAAATACCTACACGTTAAACATCCTGATGTGCCATCTACCATGAAACCATCTTCATTGTGTGGGAGTGGAACATATCTGGACCGTATCTGTTACAAAAGAAAAAATATAAATTAGCATCAGCTTTAGATAGAGAATATTTAATGGCTGTTGAAAAAAATAAAAAATTAATGTGATTCATGTTTTATGTCAAATTTTAAATTACGGACACTTAATTTACAACTACTCTTTCATTCTTATTAAAATATCACATTTGAAATTCGAATAAAAGATATTTTAGACCAATTTGTAATATAATTTTAAGCTATTGTTTCAGTGAAAACAGATTTTTATTGACTTCCAAATATTAACATAGTTTTTTAAGTACAATTGTAATGACCAAATACTTACATGTTGACTCTTCCTATATGCCATGAATCCATCTTCTCTGTGTAGGAGTGCAACATATTTAGATGTATCTTTAACAAAAACTATAAATTAATATCAGCTTTAAATACAGACTATTTGCTGTTGCAATTTTTTCAGAATTTAATCTTTTGCATGTTGGACAAGAATATTTATAATTACTATACATTCCATTAAAAATATATTTCATTACAGTATATATTTGAAGAAATTTTTTTTGAGACCAATTTGTAATAAAGTTTCAAATTGGTTGATAATGAAATAGAGCCAGACAAAAAACTAAATACATTTTACCATAAACACAAGTTTTCATCATACTATGTAATCAGCTCTGCTGGGGGATCTGCTTTTACGAGATTAGCGTCCATTAAATTCATCAATGTTATATCAAAATCTGAAGTTTGCTCTCTGCAGAGGTCTGCTTTTACGAGACCCATTTTAACATAAAGCATCTTTTTGTCAAACTGTTCAGGAAAAAAACGGATTTTTATTACCTAACAAACATAAACATAGTTTTAAGAACAATTGTAATGACCAAATACCTACATGTGCAACATCCTAATGTGTGAAAGCATCTTTCATGGTATAGGAGTGTTACATATTTAGACTGTATAATCTGTAACAAAAACAAAAATTATTAATTAGTTTCTGCTTTAAATCCAGACTTTTTGCTGTTGCAATCAATTCAGAAAATAATGTGATGCATGTTTTATGTTCAATCCCAAATTAGAGAAAAGTATATAATTACAATTACGATACATTCTTATTAAAATATTCAGCATTAGAGTATAAATTGAATGAAAGAAATTTTAGACCAATTTGTTAAAAAGCTTCAATCTGTTGTTTCAGGCAAAAACTGATTTTTATTACCTAACAAGTATAAATATAGTTTTAAGGAAAATTGTAATGACCAAATACCTACATGTGACTTATCCTAATGTGCATCTGCAATGGAAGCATCTTTCATGGTATAGGAGTCTTACATATTTAGGCTGTATCTGTAATGAAAACAAAAAAATATACATTTATATCAGCTTTCAATCCAGACTATTTGCTGTTGCAATCAATTCAGAAATTAATGTGATGCATGATGTATGTCAAATCTTGAATTGGAGACAAGAATTTTTACAATCACTATACATTCTTATTAAAATATATCTCATTAGTGAATATTTCAATAAATGAAATGTAGGACCAATTTGTAATAACATTTCAAGCTGTTGTTCCAGGAAAAACTGATTTTTATTACCTAACAAATATAAACATAGTTTTAAGAACAATTGTTATGAATAAATACTTACATGTGACTAATCCTAATGTGCTCTCTGCAATGGAAGCATCTTTCATGGTATAGGAGTCTTACATATTTAGGCTGTATCTGTTAACAAAAACAAATATTTTAAATTAGTTTCAGCTTCAAAATCAAAGCTATTTGCTGTTGCAATCAATTCAGAAATTAATGTTATGCATGTTTGATGTCAAATCCTAAATTGGAGACGTATATTTACAATAACTATACATTCTTATTAAAATATACTTCATTAGGATATAAATAGGAATAAAAGAAATTTTAGACCAATTTGTTATAAAGCTTCAATCCGTTGTTTCAGTGAAAACTGATTTTTAATGCCTAACAAATACTAGAGGCTTCAAGGAGCCTGTGTTGCTCACCTGATATTTTTATTTACAATGATGCATGAAATAATGCAACCGTTATACATTTGCTTTAGTTCAGAGATACAAGTCAAAAACTGCATTTTCCCCCTAAGTTCTACTTTTAGCCATGTCTGACATGTTTGTTGGCAGGCAGGGTCATCGGACACATTTTTTAAACTAGATACCCCAGTGATGATTGTGGCCAAGTTTGGTTAAATTTGTCTCAGTTGTTTCAGGAGAGAAGATTTTTGTAAAAGACTACAAAAATTTACGAATAATTGTTAAATTTGACTTTAAAGGGCAATAACTCCTTATGGGGTCAATTGACCATATTGGTCATGTTGACTTATTTGTAGATCTGCCTTTGCTGAACATTATTGCTGTTTACAGTTTATCTCTATCTATAATAATATTCAAGATAACAAAAAAAACTGCAAAATTTCCTTAAAATTACTAATTCAGGGGCAGCAACCCAACAACGGCTTGTCTGATTCATCTGAAAATTTCAGGGCAGATAGATCTTAACCTGATAAACATTTTTACCAATTATCAGATTTGTTCTAAATGCTTTAGTTTCAGAGATATATGCCAAAAACTGCATTTTACCCCTATGTTCTATTTTTAGCCAAGTCGGCCATCTTGGTTGGCAGGCGGGGTCATCGGACACATTTTTTAAACTAGATACCCTAGTGATGATTGTGGCCAAGTTTGGTTAAATTTTGCCCAGTAGTTTCAGGAGAAGATTTTTGTATTAACGGACGACGACAACGGACGCCAAGTGATGAGAAAAGCTCACCTGGCCCAAACCATAGGGGCCAGGTGAGCTAATAAACCTAGTTTAAAGAAAAAATTGTAATGAATAAATACCTACATGTGACTAATCCTAATGTGCTATCTACAATGAAACCATATTCATTGTCGAAGAGTGTAACATATTTAGGCTGTATCTGTAATAAAAACAAAAATTGAAAATTAGTTTCAGCTTTAAATAGGGAATATTTGCTGTTGCAATCAATTCAGAAATTAATGTGATGCATGTTTTATGCCAAATCCTAAATTGGAGACTAGTCTAGAATATTTACAATTACTTAACTTATTACAGTAAATATTTGAATAAAAGAAATGTTCGACAAATTTGTAATAAAATTTCAAATTGTTGTTCAAGGGGAAAACTGATTTTTGTTACCCAACACATATAAAAAGAGTTAAAAGTACAATTATAATGACAAAATACCTACATGATACGAATCTTCGTGTGCTATATACCATGAAAGCATCTTCATTGTCTAGGAGTGTAACATATTTAGGCTGTATCTATAACAAAACCAAATCATCAATTAGTATCAACTTCAAATAGAGACTATTGGCTGTTGCAATTAATTCAAAATTAATATGATGCATTTTTTATGACAAATCCTAATTTGAAGACAAGTATATAAACAATTTCTATACATTATCATTAATATAATCTTCATAAGAGTATAAATTTGAAAAGAAATTTTAAACCAATTTGTAATCAAATCTAATTTAAGCTGCTGTTCCAGGGAAAACGGATTTTTGTTACCTGCAAACCATATAAACATAGTTTTTAAAGTACAATTAAAAATACCAAATACCTACATGCTACGTATCCAGATGTGTGATCAATCTACCATGAAACCATCTTCATTGTCTAGGAGTGTAACATATTTAGGCTGTATCTATAACAAAACCAAATCATCAATTAGTATCAGCTTCAAATAGAGACTATTGGCTGTTGCAACAATTATAAAATAAATGTCACTCATATTTTATGTTAAATCCTAAATTGGACACAAGAATATTTACAATTACTACGCATTCATGTTAAAATTTACTTCACTAGATTATAAATTTGAACAAAAGAAATATGTACACTAATTTGAAATAAAATTTTATTTAAGCTGTTGTTCCAGGGTAAACTGATATTTATTACCCAACACATATAAACATAGTCTAAAGTACAATTGTAATGACTAAATACCTACACGTTAAACATCCTAATGTGCCATCTACCATGAAACCATCTTCATTGTGTGGGAGTGGAACATATCTGGACCGTATCTGTTACAAAAGAAAAAATATAAATTAGCATCAGCTTTAGATAGAGAATATTTAATGGCTGTTGAAAAAAATAAAAAATTAATGTGATTCATGTTTTATGTCAAATTTTAAATTACGGACACTTAATTTACAACTACTCTTTCATTCTTATTAAAATATCACATTTGAAATTCGAATAAAAGATATTTTAGACCAATTTGTAATATAATTTTAAGCTATTGTTTCAGTGAAAACAGATTTTTATTGACTTCCAAATATTAACATAGTTTTTTAAGTACAATTGTAATGACCAAATACTTACATGTTGACTCTTCCTATATGCCATGAATCCATCTTCTCTGTGTAGGAGTGCAACATATTTAGATGTATCTTTAACAAAAACTATAAATTAATATCAGCTTTAAATACAGACTATTTGCTGTTGCAATTTTTTCAGAATTTAATCTTTTGCATGTTGGACAAGAATATTTATAATTACTATACATTCCATTAAAAATATATTTCATTACAGTATATATTTGAAGAAATTTTTTTTGAGACCAATTTGTAATAAAGTTTCAAATTGGTTGATAATGAAATAGAGCCAGACAAAAAACTAAATACATTTTACCATAAACACAAGTTTTCATCATACTATGTAATCAGCTCTGCTGGGGGATCTGCTTTTACGAGATTAGCGTCCATTAAATTCATCAATGTTATATCAAAATCTGAAGTTTGCTCTCTGCAGAGGTCTGCTTTTACGAGACCCATTTTAACATAAAGCATCTTTTTGTCAAACTGTTCAGGAAAAAAACGGATTTTTATTACCTAACAAACATAAACATAGTTTTAAGAACAATTGTAATGACCAAATACCTACATGTGCAACATCCTAATGTGTGAAAGCATCTTTCATGGTATAGGAGTGTTACATATTTAGACTGTATAATCTGTAACAAAAACAAAAATTATTAATTAGTTTCTGCTTTAAATCCAGACTTTTTGCTGTTGCAATCAATTCAGAAAATAATGTGATGCATGTTTTATGTTCAATCCCAAATTAGAGAAAAGTATATAATTACAATTACGATACATTCTTATTAAAATATTCAGCATTAGAGTATAAATTGAATGAAAGAAATTTTAGACCAATTTGTTAAAAAGCTTCAATCTGTTGTTTCAGGCAAAAACTGATTTTTATTACCTAACAAGTATAAATATAGTTTTAAGGAAAATTGTAATGACCAAATACCTACATGTGACTTATCCTAATGTGCATCTGCAATGGAAGCATCTTTCATGGTATAGGAGTCTTACATATTTAGGCTGTATCTGTAATGAAAACAAAAAAATATACATTTATATCAGCTTTCAATCCAGACTATTTGCTGTTGCAATCAATTCAGAAATTAATGTGATGCATGATGTATGTCAAATCTTGAATTGGAGACAAGAATTTTTACAATCACTATACATTCTTATTAAAATATATCTCATTAGTGAATATTTCAATAAATGAAATGTAGGACCAATTTGTAATAACATTTCAAGCTGTTGTTCCAGGAAAAACTGATTTTTATTACCTAACAAATATAAACATAGTTTTAAGAACAATTGTTATGAATAAATACTTACATGTGACTAATCCTAATGTGCTCTCTGCAATGGAAGCATCTTTCATGGTATAGGAGTCTTACATATTTAGGCTGTATCTGTTAACAAAAACAAATATTTTAAATTAGTTTCAGCTTCAAAATCAAAGCTATTTGCTGTTGCAATCAATTCAGAAATTAATGTTATGCATGTTTGATGTCAAATCCTAAATTGGAGACGTATATTTACAATAACTATACATTCTTATTAAAATATACTTCATTAGGATATAAATAGGAATAAAAGAAATTTTAGACCAATTTGTTATAAAGCTTCAATCCGTTGTTTCAGTGAAAACTGATTTTTAATGCCTAACAAATACTAGAGGCTTCAAGGAGCCTGTGTTGCTCACCTGATATTTTTATTTACAATGATGCATGAAATAATGCAACCGTTATACATTTGCTTTAGTTCAGAGATACAAGTCAAAAACTGCATTTTCCCCCTAAGTTCTACTTTTAGCCATGTCTGACATGTTTGTTGGCAGGCAGGGTCATCGGACACATTTTTTAAACTAGATACCCCAGTGATGATTGTGGCCAAGTTTGGTTAAATTTGTCTCAGTTGTTTCAGGAGAGAAGATTTTTGTAAAAGACTACAAAAATTTACGAATAATTGTTAAATTTGACTTTAAAGGGCAATAACTCCTTATGGGGTCAATTGACCATATTGGTCATGTTGACTTATTTGTAGATCTGCCTTTGCTGAACATTATTGCTGTTTACAGTTTATCTCTATCTATAATAATATTCAAGATAACAAAAAAAACTGCAAAATTTCCTTAAAATTACTAATTCAGGGGCAGCAACCCAACAACGGCTTGTCTGATTCATCTGAAAATTTCAGGGCAGATAGATCTTAACCTGATAAACATTTTTACCAATTATCAGATTTGTTCTAAATGCTTTAGTTTCAGAGATATATGCCAAAAACTGCATTTACCCCTATGTTCTATTTTTAGCCAAGTCGGCCATCTTGGTTGGCAGGCGGGGTCATCGGACACATTTTTTAAACTAGATACCCTAGTGATGATTGTGGCCAAGTTTGGTTAAATTTTGCCCAGTAGTTTCAGGAGAAGATTTTTGTATTAACGGACGACGACAACGGACGCCAAGTGATGAGAAAAGCTCACCTGGCCCAAACCATAGGGGCCAGGTGAGCTAATAAACCTAGTTTAAAGAAAAAATTGTAATGAATAAATACCTACATGTGACTAATCCTAATGTGCTATCTACAATGAAACCATATTCATTGTCGAAGAGTGTAACATATTTAGGCTGTATCTGTAATAAAAACAAAAATTGAAAATTAGTTTCAGCTTTAAATAGGGAATATTTGCTGTTGCAATCAATTCAGAAATTAATGTGATGCATGTTTTATGCCAAATCCTAAATTGGAGACTAGTCTAGAATATTTACAATTACTTAACTTATTACAGTAAATATTTGAATAAAAGAAATGTTCGACAAATTTGTAATAAAATTTCAAATTGTTGTTCAAGGGGAAAACTGATTTTTGTTACCCAACACATATAAAAAGAGTTAAAAGTACAATTATAATGACAAAATACCTACATGATACGAATCTTCGTGTGCTATATACCATGAAAGCATCTTCATTGTCTAGGAGTGTAACATATTTAGGCTGTATCTATAACAAAACCAAATCATCAATTAGTATCAACTTCAAATAGAGACTATTGGCTGTTGCAATTAATTCAAAATTAATATGATGCATTTTTTATGACAAATCCTAATTTGAAGACAAGTATATAAACAATTTCTATACATTATCATTAATATAATCTTCATAAGAGTATAAATTTGAAAAGAAATTTTAAACCAATTTGTAATCAAATCTAATTTAAGCTGCTGTTCCAGGGAAAACGGATTTTTGTTACCTGCAAACCATATAAACATAGTTTTTAAAGTACAATTAAAAATACCAAATACCTACATGCTACGTATCCAGATGTGTGATCAATCTACCATGAAACCATCTTCATTGTCTAGGAGTGTAACATATTTAGGCTGTATCTATAACAAAACCAAATCATCAATTAGTATCAGCTTCAAATAGAGACTATTGGCTGTTGCAACAATTATAAAATAAATGTCACTCATATTTTATGTTAAATCCTAAATTGGACACAAGAATATTTACAATTACTACGCATTCATGTTAAAATTTACTTCACTAGATTATAAATTTGAACAAAAGAAATATGTACACTAATTTGAAATAAAATTTTATTTAAGCTGTTGTTCCAGGGTAAACTGATATTTATTACCCAACACATATAAACATAGTCTAAAGTACAATTGTAATGACTAAATACCTACACGTTAAACATCCTAATGTGCCATCTACCATGAAACCATCTTCATTGTGTGGGAGTGGAACATATCTGGACCGTATCTGTTACAAAAGAAAAAATATAAATTAGCATCAGCTTTAGATAGAGAATATTTAATGGCTGTTGAAAAAAATAAAAAATTAATGTGATTCATGTTTTATGTCAAATTTTAAATTACGGACACTTAATTTACAACTACTCTTTCATTCTTATTAAAATATCACATTTGAAATTCGAATAAAAGATATTTTAGACCAATTTGTAATATAATTTTAAGCTATTGTTTCAGTGAAAACAGATTTTTATTGACTTCCAAATATTAACATAGTTTTTTAAGTACAATTGTAATGACCAAATACTTACATGTTGACTCTTCCTATATGCCATGAATCCATCTTCTCTGTGTAGGAGTGCAACATATTTAGATGTATCTTTAACAAAAACTATAAATTAATATCAGCTTTAAATACAGACTATTTGCTGTTGCAATTTTTTCAGAATTTAATCTTTTGCATGTTGGACAAGAATATTTATAATTACTATACATTCCATTAAAAATATATTTCATTACAGTATATATTTGAAGAAATTTTTTTTGAGACCAATTTGTAATAAAGTTTCAAATTGGTTGATAATGAAATAGAGCCAGACAAAAAACTAAATACATTTTACCATAAACACAAGTTTTCATCATACTATGTAATCAGCTCTGCTGGGGGATCTGCTTTTACGAGATTAGCGTCCATTAAATTCATCAATGTTATATCAAAATCTGAAGTTTGCTCTCTGCAGAGGTCTGCTTTTACGAGACCCATTTTAACATAAAGCATCTTTTTGTCAAACTGTTCAGGAAAAAAACGGATTTTTATTACCTAACAAACATAAACATAGTTTTAAGAACAATTGTAATGACCAAATACCTACATGTGCAACATCCTAATGTGTGAAAGCATCTTTCATGGTATAGGAGTGTTACATATTTAGACTGTATAATCTGTAACAAAAACAAAAATTATTAATTAGTTTCTGCTTTAAATCCAGACTTTTTGCTGTTGCAATCAATTCAGAAAATAATGTGATGCATGTTTTATGTTCAATCCCAAATTAGAGAAAAGTATATAATTACAATTACGATACATTCTTATTAAAATATTCAGCATTAGAGTATAAATTGAATGAAAGAAATTTTAGACCAATTTGTTAAAAAGCTTCAATCTGTTGTTTCAGGCAAAAACTGATTTTTATTACCTAACAAGTATAAATATAGTTTTAAGGAAAATTGTAATGACCAAATACCTACATGTGACTTATCCTAATGTGCATCTGCAATGGAAGCATCTTTCATGGTATAGGAGTCTTACATATTTAGGCTGTATCTGTAATGAAAACAAAAAAATATACATTTATATCAGCTTTCAATCCAGACTATTTGCTGTTGCAATCAATTCAGAAATTAATGTGATGCATGATGTATGTCAAATCTTGAATTGGAGACAAGAATTTTTACAATCACTATACATTCTTATTAAAATATATCTCATTAGTGAATATTTCAATAAATGAAATGTAGGACCAATTTGTAATAACATTTCAAGCTGTTGTTCCAGGAAAAACTGATTTTTATTACCTAACAAATATAAACATAGTTTTAAGAACAATTGTTATGAATAAATACTTACATGTGACTAATCCTAATGTGCTCTCTGCAATGGAAGCATCTTTCATGGTATAGGAGTCTTACATATTTAGGCTGTATCTGTTAACAAAAACAAATATTTTAAATTAGTTTCAGCTTCAAAATCAAAGCTATTTGCTGTTGCAATCAATTCAGAAATTAATGTTATGCATGTTTGATGTCAAATCCTAAATTGGAGACGTATATTTACAATAACTATACATTCTTATTAAAATATACTTCATTAGGATATAAATAGGAATAAAAGAAATTTTAGACCAATTTGTTATAAAGCTTCAATCCGTTGTTTCAGTGAAAACTGATTTTTAATGCCTAACAAATACTAGAGGCTTCAAGGAGCCTGTGTTGCTCACCTGATATTTTTATTTACAATGATGCATGAAATAATGCAACCGTTATACATTTGCTTTAGTTCAGAGATACAAGTCAAAAACTGCATTTTCCCCCTAAGTTCTACTTTTAGCCATGTCTGACATGTTTGTTGGCAGGCAGGGTCATCGGACACATTTTTTAAACTAGATACCCCAGTGATGATTGTGGCCAAGTTTGGTTAAATTTGTCTCAGTTGTTTCAGGAGAGAAGATTTTTGTAAAAGACTACAAAAATTTACGAATAATTGTTAAATTTGACTTTAAAGGGCAATAACTCCTTATGGGGTCAATTGACCATATTGGTCATGTTGACTTATTTGTAGATCTGCCTTTGCTGAACATTATTGCTGTTTACAGTTTATCTCTATCTATAATAATATTCAAGATAACAAAAAAAACTGCAAAATTTCCTTAAAATTACTAATTCAGGGGCAGCAACCCAACAACGGCTTGTCTGATTCATCTGAAAATTTCAGGGCAGATAGATCTTAACCTGATAAACATTTTTACCAATTATCAGATTTGTTCTAAATGCTTTAGTTTCAGAGATATATGCCAAAAACTGCATTTTACCCCTATGTTCTATTTTTAGCCAAGTCGGCCATCTTGGTTGGCAGGCGGGGTCATCGGACACATTTTTTAAACTAGATACCCTAGTGATGATTGTGGCCAAGTTTGGTTAAATTTTGCCCAGTAGTTTCAGGAGAAGATTTTTGTATTAACGGACGACGACAACGGACGCCAAGTGATGAGAAAAGCTCACCTGGCCCAAACCATAGGGGCCAGGTGAGCTAATAAACCTAGTTTAAAGAAAAAATTGTAATGAATAAATACCTACATGTGACTAATCCTAATGTGCTATCTACAATGAAACCATATTCATTGTCGAAGAGTGTAACATATTTAGGCTGTATCTGTAATAAAAACAAAAATTGAAAATTAGTTTCAGCTTTAAATAGGGAATATTTGCTGTTGCAATCAATTCAGAAATTAATGTGATGCATGTTTTATGCCAAATCCTAAATTGGAGACTAGTCTAGAATATTTACAATTACTTAACTTATTACAGTAAATATTTGAATAAAAGAAATGTTCGACAAATTTGTAATAAAATTTCAAATTGTTGTTCAAGGGGAAAACTGATTTTTGTTACCCAACACATATAAAAAGAGTTAAAAGTACAATTATAATGACAAAATACCTACATGATACGAATCTTCGTGTGCTATATACCATGAAAGCATCTTCATTGTCTAGGAGTGTAACATATTTAGGCTGTATCTATAACAAAACCAAATCATCAATTAGTATCAACTTCAAATAGAGACTATTGGCTGTTGCAATTAATTCAAAATTAATATGATGCATTTTTTATGACAAATCCTAATTTGAAGACAAGTATATAAACAATTTCTATACATTATCATTAATATAATCTTCATAAGAGTATAAATTTGAAAAGAAATTTTAAACCAATTTGTAATCAAATCTAATTTAAGCTGCTGTTCCAGGGAAAACGGATTTTTGTTACCTGCAAACCATATAAACATAGTTTTTAAAGTACAATTAAAAATACCAAATACCTACATGCTACGTATCCAGATGTGTGATCAATCTACCATGAAACCATCTTCATTGTCTAGGAGTGTAACATATTTAGGCTGTATCTATAACAAAACCAAATCATCAATTAGTATCAGCTTCAAATAGAGACTATTGGCTGTTGCAACAATTATAAAATAAATGTCACTCATATTTTATGTTAAATCCTAAATTGGACACAAGAATATTTACAATTACTACGCATTCATGTTAAAATTTACTTCACTAGATTATAAATTTGAACAAAAGAAATATGTACACTAATTTGAAATAAAATTTTATTTAAGCTGTTGTTCCAGGGTAAACTGATATTTATTACCCAACACATATAAACATAGTCTAAAGTACAATTGTAATGACTAAATACCTACACGTTAAACATCCTAATGTGCCATCTACCATGAAACCATCTTCATTGTGTGGGAGTGGAACATATCTGGACCGTATCTGTTACAAAAGAAAAAATATAAATTAGCATCAGCTTTAGATAGAGAATATTTAATGGCTGTTGAAAAAAATAAAAAATTAATGTGATTCATGTTTTATGTCAAATTTTAAATTACGGACACTTAATTTACAACTACTCTTTCATTCTTATTAAAATATCACATTTGAAATTCGAATAAAAGATATTTTAGACCAATTTGTAATATAATTTTAAGCTATTGTTTCAGTGAAAACAGATTTTTATTGACTTCCAAATATTAACATAGTTTTTTAAGTACAATTGTAATGACCAAATACTTACATGTTGACTCTTCCTATATGCCATGAATCCATCTTCTCTGTGTAGGAGTGCAACATATTTAGATGTATCTTTAACAAAAACTATAAATTAATATCAGCTTTAAATACAGACTATTTGCTGTTGCAATTTTTTCAGAATTTAATCTTTTGCATGTTGGACAAGAATATTTATAATTACTATACATTCCATTAAAAATATATTTCATTACAGTATATATTTGAAGAAATTTTTTTTGAGACCAATTTGTAATAAAGTTTCAAATTGGTTGATAATGAAATAGAGCCAGACAAAAAACTAAATACATTTTACCATAAACACAAGTTTTCATCATACTATGTAATCAGCTCTGCTGGGGGATCTGCTTTTACGAGATTAGCGTCCATTAAATTCATCAATGTTATATCAAAATCTGAAGTTTGCTCTCTGCAGAGGTCTGCTTTTACGAGACCCATTTTAACATAAAGCATCTTTTTGTCAAACTGTTCAGGAAAAAACGGATTTTTATTACCTAACAAACATAAACATAGTTTTAAGAACAATTGTAATGACCAAATACCTACATGTGCAACATCCTAATGTGTGAAAGCATCTTTCATGGTATAGGAGTGTTACATATTTAGACTGTATAATCTGTAACAAAAACAAAAATTATTAATTAGTTTCTGCTTTAAATCCAGACTTTTTGCTGTTGCAATCAATTCAGAAAATAATGTGATGCATGTTTTATGTTCAATCCCAAATTAGAGAAAAGTATATAATTACAATTACTATACATTCTTATTAAAATATTCAGCATTAGAGTATAAATTGAATGAAAGAAATTTTAGACCAATTTGTTAAAAAGCTTCAATCTGTTGTTTCAGGCAAAAACTGATTTTTATTACCTAACAAGTATAAATATAGTTTTAAGGAAAATTGTAATGACCAAATACCTACATGTGACTTATCCTAATGTGCATCTGCAATGGAAGCATCTTTCATGGTATAGGAGTCTTACATATTTAGGCTGTATCTGTAATGAAAACAAAAAAATATACATTTATATCAGCTTTCAATCCAGACTATTTGCTGTTGCAATCAATTCAGAAATTAATGTGATGCATGATGTATGTCAAATCTTGAATTGGAGACAAGAATTTTTACAATCACTATACATTCTTATTAAAATATATCTCATTAGTGAATATTTCAATAAATGAAATGTAGGACCAATTTGTAATAACATTTCAAGCTGTTGTTCCAGGAAAAACTGATTTTTATTACCTAACAAATATAAACATAGTTTTAAGAACAATTGTTATGAATAAATACTTACATGTGACTAATCCTAATGTGCTCTCTGCAATGGAAGCATCTTTCATGGTATAGGAGTCTTACATATTTAGGCTGTATCTGTTAACAAAAACAAATATTTTAAATTAGTTTCAGCTTCAAAATCAAAGCTATTTGCTGTTGCAATCAATTCAGAAATTAATGTTATGCATGTTTGATGTCAAATCCTAAATTGGAGACGTATATTTACAATAACTATACATTCTTATTAAAATATACTTCATTAGGATATAAATAGGAATAAAAGAAATTTTAGACCAATTTGTTATAAAGCTTCAATCTGTTGTTTCAGTGAAAACTGATTTTTAATGCCTAACAAATACTAGAGGCTTCAAGGAGCCTGTGTTGCTCACCTGATATTTTTATTTACAATGATGCATGAAATAATGCAACCGTTATACATTTGCTTTAGTTCAGAGATACAAGTCAAAAACTGCATTTTCCCCCTAAGTTCTACTTTTAGCCATGTCTGACATGTTTGTTGGCAGGCAGGGTCATCGGACACATTTTTTAAACTAGATACCCCAGTGATGATTGTGGCCAAGTTTGGTTAAATTTGTCTCAGTTGTTTCAGGAGAGAAGATTTTTGTAAAAGACTACAAAAATTTACGAATAATTGTTAAATTTGACTTTAAAGGGCAATAACTCCTTATGGGGTCAATTGACCATATTGGTCATGTTGACTTATTTGTAGATCTGCCTTTGCTGAACATTATTGCTGTTTACAGTTTATCTCTATCTATAATAATATTCAAGATAACAAAAAAAACTGCAAAATTTCCTTAAAATTACTAATTCAGGGGCAGCAACCCAACAACGGCTTGTCTGATTCATCTGAAAATTTCAGGGCAGATAGATCTTAACCTTATAAACATTTTTACCAATTATCAGATTTGTTCTAAATGCTTTAGTTTCAGAGATATATGCCAAAAACTGCATTTTACCCCTATGTTCTATTTTTAGCCAAGTCGGCCATCTTGGTTGGCAGGCGGGGTCATCTGACACATTTTTTAAACTAGATACCCTAGTGATGATTGTGGCCAAGTTTGGTTAAATTTTGCCCAGTAGTTTCAGGAGAAGATTTTTGTATTAACGGACGACGACAACGGACGCCAAGTGATGAGAAAAGCTCACCTGGCCCAAACCATAGGGGCCAGGTGAGCTAATAAACCTAGTTTAAAGAAAAAATTGTAATGAATAAATACCTACATGTGACTAATCCTAATGTGCTATCTACAATGAAACCATATTCATTGTCGAAGAGTGTAACATATTTAGGCTGTATCTGTAATAAAAACAAAAATTGAAAATTAGTTTCAGCTTTAAATAGGGAATATTTGCTGTTGCAATCAATTCAGAAATTAATGTGATGCATGTTTTATGCCAAATCCTAAATTGGAGACTAGTCTAGAATATTTACAATTACTTAACTTATTACAGTAAATATTTGAATAAAAGAAATGTTCGACAAATTTGTAATAAAATTTCAAATTGTTGTTCAAGGGGAAAACTGATTTTTGTTACCCAACACATATAAAAAGAGTTAAAAGTACAATTATAATGACAAAATACCTACATGATACGAATCTTCGTGTGCTATATACCATGAAAGCATCTTCATTGTCTAGGAGTGTAACATATTTAGGCTGTATCTATAACAAAACCAAATCATCAATTAGTATCAACTTCAAATAGAGACTATTGGCTGTTGCAATTAATTCAAAATTAATATGATGCATTTTTTATGACAAATCCTAATTTGAAGACAAGTATATAAACAATTTCTATACATTATCATTAATATAATCTTCATAAGAGTATAAATTTGAAAAGAAATTTTAAACCAATTTGTAATCAAATCTAATTTAAGCTGCTGTTCCAGGGAAAACGGATTTTTGTTACCTGCAAACCATATAAACATAGTTTTTAAAGTACAATTAAAAATACCAAATACCTACATGCTACGTATCCAGATGTGTGATCAATCTACCATGAAAGCATCTTCATTGTCTAGGAGTGTAACATATTTAGGCTGTATCTATAACAAAACCAAATCATCAATTAGTATCAGCTTCAAATAGAGACTATTGGCTGTTGCAACAATTATAAAATAAATGTCACTCATATTTTATGTTAAATCCTAAATTGGACACAAGAATATTTACAATTACTACGCATTCATGTTAAAATTTACTTCACTAGATTATAAATTTGAACAAAAGAAATATGTACACTAATTTGAAATAAAATTTTATTTAAGCTGTTGTTCCAGGGTAAACTGATATTTATTACCCAACACATATAAACATAGTCTAAAGTACAATTGTAATGACTAAATACCTACACGTTAAACATCCTAATGTGCCATCTACCATGAAACCTTCTTCATTGTGTGGGAGTGGAACATATCTGGACCGTATCTGTTACAAAAGAAAAAATATAAATTAGCATCAGCTTTAGATAGAGAATATTTAATGGCTGTTGAAAAAAATAAAAAATTAATGTGATTCATGTTTTATGTCAAATTTTAAATTACGGACACTTAATTTACAACTACTCTTTCATTCTTATTAAAATATCACATTTGAAATTCGAATAAAAGATATTTTAGACCAATTTGTAATATAATTTTAAGCTATTGTTTCAGTGAAAACAGATTTTTATTGACTTCCAAATATTAACATAGTTTTTTAAGTACAATTGTAATGACCAAATACTTACATGTTGACTCTTCCTATATGCCATGAATCCATCTTCTCTGTGTAGGAGTGCAACATATTTAGATGTATCTTTAACAAAAACTATAAATTAATATCAGCTTTAAATACAGACTATTTGCTGTTGCAATTTTTTCAGAATTTAATCTTTTGCATGTTGGACAAGAATATTTATAATTACTATACATTCCATTAAAAATATATTTCATTACAGTATATATTTGAAGAAATTTTTTTTGAGACCAATTTGTAATAAAGTTTCAAATTGGTTGATAATGAAATAGAGCCAGACAAAAAAACTAAATACATTTTACCATAAACACAAGTTTTCATCATACTATGTAATCAGCTCTGCTGGGGGATCTGCTTTTACGAGATTAGCGTCCATTAAATTCATCAATGTTATATCAAAATCTGAAGTTTGCTCTCTGCAGAGGTCTGCTTTTACGAGACCCATTTTAACATAAAGCATCTTTTTGTCAAACTGTTCAGGAAAAAAACGGATTTTTATTACCTAACAAACATAAACATAGTTTTAAGAACAATTGTAATGACCAAATACCTACATGTGCAACATCCTAATGTGTGAAAGCATCTTTCATGGTATAGGAGTGTTACATATTTAGACTGTATAATCTGTAACAAAAACAAAAATTATTAATTAGTTTCTGCTTTAAATCCAGACTTTTTGCTGTTGCAATCAATTCAGAAAATAATGTGATGCATGTTTTATGTTCAATCCCAAATTAGAGAAAAGTATATAATTACAATTACGATACATTCTTATTAAAATATTCAGCATTAGAGTATAAATTGAATGAAAGAAATTTTAGACCAATTTGTTAAAAAGCTTCAATCTGTTGTTTCAGGCAAAAACTGATTTTTATTACCTAACAAGTATAAATATAGTTTTAAGGAAAATTGTAATGACCAAATACCTACATGTGACTTATCCTAATGTGCATCTGCAATGGAAGCATCTTTCATGGTATAGGAGTCTTACATATTTAGGCTGTATCTGTAATGAAAACAAAAAAATATACATTTATATCAGCTTTCAATCCAGACTATTTGCTGTTGCAATCAATTCAGAAATTAATGTGATGCATGATGTATGTCAAATCTTGAATTGGAGACAAGAATTTTTACAATCACTATACATTCTTATTAAAATATATCTCATTAGTGAATATTTCAATAAATGAAATGTAGGACCAATTTGTAATAACATTTCAAGCTGTTGTTCCAGGAAAAACTGATTTTTATTACCTAACAAATATAAACATAGTTTTAAGAACAATTGTTATGAATAAATACTTACATGTGACTAATCCTAATGTGCTCTCTGCAATGGAAGCATCTTTCCTGGTATAGGAGTCTTACATATTTAGGCTGTATCTGTTAACAAAAACAAATATTTTAAATTAGTTTCAGCTTCAAAATCAAAGCTATTTGCTGTTGCAATCAATTCAGAAATTAATGTTATGCATGTTTGATGTCAAATCCTAAATTGGAGACGTATATTTACAATAACTATACATTCTTATTAAAATATACTTCATTAGGATATAAATAGGAATAAAAGAAATTTTAGACCAATTTGTTATAAAGCTTCAATCCGTTGTTTCAGTGAAAACTGATTTTTAATGCCTAACAAATACTAGAGGCTTCAAGGAGCCTGTGTTGCTCACCTGATATTTTTATTTACAATGATGCATGAAATAATGCAACCGTTATACATTTGCTTTAGTTCAGAGATACAAGTCAAAAACTGCATTTTCCCCCTAAGTTCTACTTTTAGCCATGTCTGACATGTTTGTTGGCAGGCAGGGTCATCGGACACATTTTTTAAACTAGATACCCCAGTGATGATTGTGGCCAAGTTTGGTTAAATTTGTCTCAGTTGTTTCAGGAGAGAAGATTTTTGTAAAAGACTACAAAAATTTACGAATAATTGTTAAATTTGACTTTAAAGGGCAATAACTCCTTATGGGGTCAATTGACCATATTGGTCATGTTGACTTATTTGTAGATCTGCCTTTGCTGAACATTATTGCTGTTTACAGTTTATCTCTATCTATAATAATATTCAAGATAACAAAAAAAACTGCAAAATTTCCTTAAAATTACTAATTCAGGGGCAGCAACCCAACAACGGCTTGTCTGATTCATCTGAAAATTTCAGGGCAGATAGATCTTAACCTGATAAACATTTTTACCAATTATCAGATTTGTTCTAAATGCTTTAGTTTCAGAGATATATGCCAAAAACTGCATTTTACCCCTATGTTCTATTTTTAGCCAAGTCGGCCATCTTGGTTGGCAGGCGGGGTCATCGGACACATTTTTTAAACTAGATACCCTAGTGATGATTGTGGCCAAGTTTGGTTAAATTTTGCCCAGTAGTTTCAGGAGAAGATTTTTGTATTAACGGACGACGACAACGGACGCCAAGTGATGAGAAAAGCTCACCTGGCCCAAACCATAGGGGCCAGGTGAGCTAATAAACCTAGTTTAAAGAAAAAATTGTAATGAATAAATACCTACATGTGACTAATCCTAATGTGCTATCTACAATGAAACCATATTCATTGTCGAAGAGTGTAACATATTTAGGCTGTATCTGTAATAAAAACAAAAATTGAAAATTAGTTTCAGCTTTAAATAGGGAATATTTGCTGTTGCAATCAATTCAGAAATTAATGTGATGCATGTTTTATGCCAAATCCTAAATTGGAGACTAGTCTAGAATATTTACAATTACTTAACTTATTACAGTAAATATTTGAATAAAAGAAATGTTCGACAAATTTGTAATAAAATTTCAAATTGTTGTTCAAGGGGAAAACTGATTTTTGTTACCCAACACATATAAAAAGAGTTAAAAGTACAATTATAATGACAAAATACCTACATGATACGAATCTTCGTGTGCTATATACCATGAAAGCATCTTCATTGTCTAGGAGTGTAACATATTTAGGCTGTATCTATAACAAAACCAAATCATCAATTAGTATCAACTTCAAATAGAGACTATTGGCTGTTGCAATTAATTCAAAATTAATATGATGCATTTTTTATGACAAATCCTAATTTGAAGACAAGTATATAAACAATTTCTATACATTATCATTAATATAATCTTCATAAGAGTATAAATTTGAAAAGAAATTTTAAACCAATTTGTAATCAAATCTAATTTAAGCTGCTGTTCCAGGGAAAACGGATTTTTGTTACCTGCAAACCATATAAACATAGTTTTTAAAGTACAATTAAAAATACCAAATACCTACATGCTACGTATCCAGATGTGTGATCAATCTACCATGAAAGCATCTTCATTGTCTAGGAGTGTAACATATTTAGGCTGTATCTATAACAAAACCAAATCATCAATTAGTATCAGCTTCAAATAGAGACTATTGGCTGTTGCAACAATTATAAAATAAATGTCACTCATATTTTATGTTAAATCCTAAATTGGACACAAGAATATTTACAATTACTACGCATTCATGTTAAAATTTACTTCACTAGATTATAAATTTGAACAAAAGAAATATGTACACTAATTTGAAATAAAATTTTATTTAAGCTGTTGTTCCAGGGTAAACTGATATTTATTACCCAACACATATAAACATAGTCTAAAGTACAATTGTAATGACTAAATACCTACACGTTAAACATCCTAATGTGCCATCTACCATGAAACCTTCTTCATTGTGTGGGAGTGGAACATATCTGGACCGTATCTGTTACAAAAGAAAAAATATAAATTAGCATCAGCTTTAGATAGAGAATATTTAATGGCTGTTGAAAAAAATAAAAAATTAATGTGATTCATGTTTTATGTCAAATTTTAAATTACGGACACTTAATTTACAACTACTCTTTCATTCTTATTAAAATATCACATTTGAAATTCGAATAAAAGATATTTTAGACCAATTTGTAATATAATTTTAAGCTATTGTTTCAGTGAAAACAGATTTTTATTGACTTCCAAATATTAACATAGTTTTTTAAGTACAATTGTAATGACCAAATACTTACATGTTGACTCTTCCTATATGCCATGAATCCATCTTCTCTGTGTAGGAGTGCAACATATTTAGATGTATCTTTAACAAAAACTATAAATTAATATCAGCTTTAAATACAGACTATTTGCTGTTGCAATTTTTTCAGAATTTAATCTTTTGCATGTTGGACAAGAATATTTATAATTACTATACATTCCATTAAAAATATATTTCATTACAGTATATATTTGAAGAAATTTTTTTTGAGACCAATTTGTAATAAAGTTTCAAATTGGTTGATAATGAAATAGAGCCAGACAAAAAAACTAAATACATTTTACCATAAACACAAGTTTTCATCATACTATGTAATCAGCTCTGCTGGGGGATCTGCTTTTACGAGATTAGCGTCCATTAAATTCATCAATGTTATATCAAAATCTGAAGTTTGCTCTCTGCAGAGGTCTGCTTTTACGAGACCCATTTTAACATAAAGCATCTTTTTGTCAAACTGTTCAGGAAAAAAACGGATTTTTATTACCTAACAAACATAAACATAGTTTTAAGAACAATTGTAATGACCAAATACCTACATGTGCAACATCCTAATGTGTGAAAGCATCTTTCATGGTATAGGAGTGTTACATATTTAGACTGTATAATCTGTAACAAAAACAAAAATTATTAATTAGTTTCTGCTTTAAATCCAGACTTTTTGCTGTTGCAATCAATTCAGAAAATAATGTGATGCATGTTTTATGTTCAATCCCAAATTAGAGAAAAGTATATAATTACAATTACGATACATTCTTATTAAAATATTCAGCATTAGAGTATAAATTGAATGAAAGAAATTTTAGACCAATTTGTTAAAAAGCTTCAATCTGTTGTTTCAGGCAAAAACTGATTTTTATTACCTAACAAGTATAAATATAGTTTTAAGGAAAATTGTAATGACCAAATACCTACATGTGACTTATCCTAATGTGCATCTGCAATGGAAGCATCTTTCATGGTATAGGAGTCTTACATATTTAGGCTGTATCTGTAATGAAAACAAAAAAATATACATTTATATCAGCTTTCAATCCAGACTATTTGCTGTTGCAATCAATTCAGAAATTAATGTGATGCATGATGTATGTCAAATCTTGAATTGGAGACAAGAATTTTTACAATCACTATACATTCTTATTAAAATATATCTCATTAGTGAATATTTCAATAAATGAAATGTAGGACCAATTTGTAATAACATTTCAAGCTGTTGTTCCAGGAAAAACTGATTTTTATTACCTAACAAATATAAACATAGTTTTAAGAACAATTGTTATGAATAAATACTTACATGTGACTAATCCTAATGTGCTCTCTGCAATGGAAGCATCTTTCCTGGTATAGGAGTCTTACATATTTAGGCTGTATCTGTTAACAAAAACAAATATTTTAAATTAGTTTCAGCTTCAAAATCAAAGCTATTTGCTGTTGCAATCAATTCAGAAATTAATGTTATGCATGTTTGATGTCAAATCCTAAATTGGAGACGTATATTTACAATAACTATACATTCTTATTAAAATATACTTCATTAGGATATAAATAGGAATAAAAGAAATTTTAGACCAATTTGTTATAAAGCTTCAATCCGTTGTTTCAGTGAAAACTGATTTTTAATGCCTAACAAATACTAGAGGCTTCAAGGAGCCTGTGTTGCTCACCTGATATTTTTATTTACAATGATGCATGAAATAATGCAACCGTTATACATTTGCTTTAGTTCAGAGATACAAGTCAAAAACTGCATTTTCCCCCTAAGTTCTACTTTTAGCCATGTCTGACATGTTTGTTGGCAGGCAGGGTCATCGGACACATTTTTTAAACTAGATACCCCAGTGATGATTGTGGCCAAGTTTGGTTAAATTTGTCTCAGTTGTTTCAGGAGAGAAGATTTTTGTAAAAGACTACAAAAATTTACGAATAATTGTTAAATTTGACTTTAAAGGGCAATAACTCCTTATGGGGTCAATTGACCATATTGGTCATGTTGACTTATTTGTAGATCTGCCTTTGCTGAACATTATTGCTGTTTACAGTTTATCTCTATCTATAATAATATTCAAGATAACAAAAAAAACTGCAAAATTTCCTTAAAATTACTAATTCAGGGGCAGCAACCCAACAACGGCTTGTCTGATTCATCTGAAAATTTCAGGGCAGATAGATCTTAACCTGATAAACATTTTTACCAATTATCAGATTTGTTCTAAATGCTTTAGTTTCAGAGATATATGCCAAAAACTGCATTTTACCCCTATGTTCTATTTTTAGCCAAGTCGGCCATCTTGGTTGGCAGGCGGGGTCATCGGACACATTTTTTAAACTAGATACCCTAGTGATGATTGTGGCCAAGTTTGGTTAAATTTTGCCCAGTAGTTTCAGGAGAAGATTTTTGTATTAACGGACGACGACAACGGACGCCAAGTGATGAGAAAAGCTCACCTGGCCCAAACCATAGGGGCCAGGTGAGCTAATAAACCTAGTTTAAAGAAAAAATTGTAATGAATAAATACCTACATGTGACTAATCCTAATGTGCTATCTACAATGAAACCATATTCATTGTCGAAGAGTGTAACATATTTAGGCTGTATCTGTAATAAAAACAAAAATTGAAAATTAGTTTCAGCTTTAAATAGGGAATATTTGCTGTTGCAATCAATTCAGAAATTAATGTGATGCATGTTTTATGCCAAATCCTAAATTGGAGACTAGTCTAGAATATTTACAATTACTTAACTTATTACAGTAAATATTTGAATAAAAGAAATGTTCGACAAATTTGTAATAAAATTTCAAATTGTTGTTCAAGGGGAAAACTGATTTTTGTTACCCAACACATATAAAAAGAGTTAAAAGTACAATTATAATGACAAAATACCTACATGATACGAATCTTCGTGTGCTATATACCATGAAAGCATCTTCATTGTCTAGGAGTGTAACATATTTAGGCTGTATCTATAACAAAACCAAATCATCAATTAGTATCAACTTCAAATAGAGACTATTGGCTGTTGCAATTAATTCAAAATTAATATGATGCATTTTTTATGACAAATCCTAATTTGAAGACAAGTATATAAACAATTTCTATACATTATCATTAATATAATCTTCATAAGAGTATAAATTTGAAAAGAAATTTTAAACCAATTTGTAATCAAATCTAATTTAAGCTGCTGTTCCAGGGAAAACGGATTTTTGTTACCTGCAAACCATATAAACATAGTTTTTAAAGTACAATTAAAAATACCAAATACCTACATGCTACGTATCCAGATGTGTGATCAATCTACCATGAAAGCATCTTCATTGTCTAGGAGTGTAACATATTTAGGCTGTATCTATAACAAAACCAAATCATCAATTAGTATCAGCTTCAAATAGAGACTATTGGCTGTTGCAACAATTATAAAATAAATGTCACTCATATTTTATGTTAAATCCTAAATTGGACACAAGAATATTTACAATTACTACGCATTCATGTTAAAATTTACTTCACTAGATTATAAATTTGAACAAAAGAAATATGTACACTAATTTGAAATAAAATTTTATTTAAGCTGTTGTTCCAGGGTAAACTGATATTTATTACCCAACACATATAAACATAGTCTAAAGTACAATTGTAATGACTAAATATCTACACGTTAAACATCCTAATGTGCCATCTACCATGAAACCATCTTCATTGTGTGGGAGTGGAACATATCTGGACCGTATCTGTTACAAAAGAAAAAATATAAATTAGCATCAGCTTTAGATAGAGAATATTTAATGGCTGTTGAAAAAAATAAAAAAATAATGTGATTCATGTTTTATGTCAAATTTTAAATTACGGACACTTAATTTACAACTACTCTTTCATTCTTATGAAAATATACCACATTTCAAATTCGAATAAAAGATATTTTAGACCAATTTGTAATATAATTTCAAGCTATTGTTTCAGTGAAAACAGATTTTTATTGACTTCCAAATATTAACATAGTTTTTTAAGTACAATTGTAATGACCAAATACTTACATGTTGACTCTTCCTATATGCCATGAATCCATCTTCTCTGTGTAGGAGTGCAACATATTTAGATGTATCTTTAACAAAAACTATAAATTAATATCAGCTTTAAATACATACTATTTGCTGTTGCAATTTTTTCAGAATTTAATCTTTTGCATGTTGGACAAGAATATTTATAATTACTATACATTCCATTAAAAATATATTTCATTACAGTATATATTTGAAGAAATTTTTTTTGAGACCAATTTGTAATAAAGTTTCAAATTGGTTGATAATGAAATAGAGCCAGACAAAAAACTAAATACATTTTACCATAAACACAAGTTTTCATCATACTATGTAATCAGCTCTGCTGGGGGATCTGCTTTTACGAGATTAGCGTCCATTAAATTCATCAATGTTATATCAAAATCTGAAGTTTGCTCTCTGCAGAGGTCTGCTTTTACGAGACCCATTTTAACATAAAGCATCTTTTTGTCAAACTGTTCAGGAAAAAAAACGGATTTTTATTACCTAACAAACATAAACATAGTTTTAAGAACAATTGTAATGACCAAATACCTACATGTGCAACATCCTAATGTGTGAAAGCATCTTTCATGGTATAGGAGTGTTACATATTTAGACTGTATAATCTGTAACAAAAACAAAAATTATTAATTAGTTTCTGCTTTAAATCCAGACTTTTTGCTGTTGCAATCAATTCAGAAAATAATGTGATGCATGTTTTATGTTCAATCCCAAATTAGAGAAAAGTATATAATTACAATTACTATACATTCTTATTAAAATATTCAGCATTAGAGTATAAATTTGAATGAAAGAAATTTTAGACCAATTTGTTAAAAAGCTTCAATCTGTTGTTTCAGGCAAAAACTGATTTTTATTACCTAACAAGTATAAATATAGTTTTAAGGAAAATTGTAATGACCAAATACCTACATGTGACTTATCCTAATGTGCATCTGCAATGGAAGCATCTTTCATGGTATAGGAGTCTTACATATTTAGGCTGTATCTGTAATGAAAACAAAAAAAATATACATTTATATCAGCTTTCAATCCAGACTATTTGCTGTTGCAATCAATTCAGAAATTAATGTGATGCATGATGTATGTCAAATCTTGAATTGGAGACTTGAATTGGAGACAAGAATTTTTACAATCACTATACATTCTTATTAAAATATATCTCATTAGTGAATATTTCAATAAATGAAATGTAGGACCAATTTGTAATAACATTTCAAGCTGTTGTTCCAGGAAAAACTGATTTTTATTACCTAACAAATATAAACATAGTTTTAAGAACAATTGTTATGAATAAATACTTACATGTGACTAATCCTAATGTGCTCTCTGCAATGGAAGCATCTTTCATGGTATAGGAGTCTTACATATTTAGGCTGTATCTGTTAACAAAAACAAATATTTTAAATTAGTTTCAGCTTCAAAATCAAAGCTATTTGCTGTTGCAATCAATTCAGAAATTAATGTTATGCATGTTTGATGTCAAATCCTAAATTGGAGATGTATATTTACAATAACTATACATTCTTATTAAAATATACTTCATTAGGATATAAATAGGAATAAAAGAAATTTTAGACCAATTTGTTATAAAGCTTCAATCCGTTGTTTCAGTGAAAACTGATTTTTAATGCCTAACAAATACTAGAGGCTTCAAGGAGCCTGTGTTGCTCACCTGATATTTTTATTTACAATGATGCATGAAATAATGCAACCGTCATACATTTGCTTTAGTTCAGAGATACAAGTCAAAAACTGCATTTTCCCCCTAAGTTCTACTTTTAGCCATGTCTGACATGTTTGTTGGCAGGCAGGGTCATCAGACACATTTTTTAAACTAGATACCCCAGTGATGATTGTGGCCAAGTTTGGTTAAATTTGTCTCAGTTGTTTCAGGAGAGAAGATTTTTGTAAAAGACTACAAAAATTTACGAATAATTGTTAAATTTGACTTTAAAGGGCAATAACTCCTTATGGGGTCAATTGACCATATTGGTCATGTTGACTTATTTGTAGATCTGCCTTTGCTGAACATTATTGCTGTTTACAGTTTATCTCTATCTATAATAATATTCAAGATAACAAAAAAACTGCAAAATTTCCTTAAAATTACTAATTCAGGGGCAGCAACCCAACAACGGCTTGTCTGATTCATCTGAAAATTTCAGGGCAGATAGATCTTAACCTGATAAACATTTTTACCCATTGTCAGATTTGTTCTAAATGCTTTAGTTTCAGAGATATATGCCAAAAACTGCATTTTACCCCTATGTTCTATTTTTAGCCAAGTCGGCCATCTTGGTTGGCAGGCGGGGTCATCGGACACATTTTTTAAACTAGATACCCTAGTGATGATTGTGGCCAAGTTTGGTTAAATTTTGCCCAGTAGTTTCAGGAGAAGATTTTTGTATTAACGGACGACGACAACGGACGCCAAGTGATGAGAAAAGCTCACCTGGCCCAAACCATAGGGGCCAGGTGAGCTAATAAACCTAGTTTAAAGAAAAAAATTGTAATGAATAAATACCTACATGTGACTTATCCTAATGTGCTATCTACAATGAAACCATATTCATTGTCGAAGAGTGTAACATATTTAGGCTGTATCTGTAATAAAAACAAAAATTGAAAATTAGTTTCAGCTTTAAATAGGGAATATTTGCTGTTGCAATCAATTCAGAAATCAATGTGATGCATGTTTTATGCCAAATCCTAAATTGGAGACTAGTCTAGAATATTTACAATTACTTAACTTATTACAGTAAATATTTGAATAAAAGAAATGTTCGACAAATTTGTAATAAAATTTCAAATTGTTGTTCAAGGGGAAAACTGATTTTTGTTACCCAACACATATAAAAAGAGTTAAAAGTACAATTATAATGACAAAATACCTACATGATACGAATCTTCGTGTGCTATATACCATGAAAGCATCTTCATTGTCTAGGAGTGTAACATATTTAGGCTGTATCTATAACAAAACCAAATCATCAATTAGTATCAACTTCAAATAGAGACTATTGGCTGTTGCAATTAATTCAAAATTAATATGATGCATTTTTTATGACAAATCCTAATTTGAAGACAAGTATATAAACAATTTCTATACATTATCATTAATATAATCTTCATAAGAGTATAAATTTGAAAAGAAATTTTAAACCAATTTGTAATCAAATCTAATTTAAGCTGCTGTTCCAGGGAAAACGGATTTTTGTTACCTGCAAACCATATAAACATAGTTTTTAAAGTACAATTAAAAATACCAAATACCTACATGCTACGTATCCAGATGTGTGATCAATCTACCATGAAAGCATCTTCATTGTCTAGGAGTGTAACATATTTAGGCTGTATCTATAACAAAACCAAATCATCAATTAGTATCAGCTTCAAATAGAGACTATTGGCTGTTGCAACAATTATAAAATAAATGTCACTCATATTTTATGTTAAATCCTAAATTGGACACAAGAATATTTACAATTACTACGCATTCATGTTAAAATTTACTTCACTTGATTATAAATTTGAACAAAAGAAATATGTACACTAATTTGAAATAAAATTTTATTTAAGCTGTTGTTCCAGGGTAAACTGATATTTATTACCCAACACATATAAACATAGTCTAAAGTACAATTGTAATGACTAAATACCTACACGTTAAACATCCTAATGTGCCATCTACCATGAAACCATCTTCATTGTGTGGGAGTGGAACATATCTGGACCGTATCTGTTACAAAAGAAAAAATATAAATTAGCATCAGCTTTAGATAGAGAATATTTAATGGCTGTTGAAAAAAATAAAAAATTAATGTGATTCATGTTTTATGTCAAATTTTAAATTACGGACACTTAATTTACAACTACTCTTTCATTCTAATTAAAATATACCACATTTGAAATTCGAATAAAAGATATTTTAGACCAATTTGTAATATAATTTTAAGCTATTGTTTCAGTGAAAACAGATTTTTATTGACTTCCAAATATTAACATAGTTTTTTAAGTACAATTGTAATGACCAAATACTTACATGTTGACTCTTCCTATATGCCATGAATCCATCTTCTCTGTGTAGGAGTGCAACATATTTAGATGTATCTTTAACAAAAACTATAAATTAATATCAGCTTTAAATACAGACTATTTGCTGTTGCAATTTTTTCAGAATTTAATCTTTTGCATGTTGGACAAGAATATTTATAATTACTATACATTCCATTAAAAATATATTTCATTACAGTATATATTTGAAGAAATTTTTTTTGAGACCAATTTGTAATAAAGTTTCAAATTGGTTGATAATGAAATAGAGCCAGACAAAAAACTAAATACATTTTACCATAAACACAAGTTTTCATCATACTATGTAATCAGCTCTGCTGGGGGATCTGCTTTTACGAGATTAGCGCCCATTAAATTCATCAATGTTATATCAAAATCTGAAGTTTGCTCTCTGCAGAGGTCTGCTTTTACGAGACCCATTTTAACATAAAGCATCTTTTTGTCAAACTGTTCAGGAAAAAACGGATTTTTATTACCTAACAAACATAAATATAGTTTTAAGAACAATTGTAATGACCAAATACCTACATGTGCAACATCCTAATGTGTGAAAGCATCTTTCATGGTATAGGAGTGTTGCATATTTAGACTATAATCTGTAACAAAAACAAAAATTATTAATTAGTTTCTGCTTTAAATCCAGACTTTTTGCTCTTGCAATCAATTCAGAAAATAATGTGATGCATGTTTTATGTTCAATCCCAAATTAGAGAAAAGTATATAATTACAATTACTATACATTCTTATTAAAATATTCAGCATTAGAGTATAAATTTGAATGAAAGAAATTTTAGACCAATTTGTTAAAAAGCTTCAATCTGTTGTTTCAGGCAAAAACTAATTTGTATTACCTAACAAGTATAAATATAGATTTAAGGAAAATTGTAATGACCAAATACCTACATGTGACTTATCCTAATGTGCATCTGCAATGGAAGCATCTTTCATGGTATAGGAGTCTTACATATTTAGGCTGTATCTGTAATGAAAACAAAAAAATATACATTTATATCAGCTTTCAATCCAGACTATTTGCTGTTGCAATCAATTCAGAAATTAATGTGATGCATGATGTATGTCAAATCTTGAATTGGAGACAAGAATTTTTACAATCACTATACATTCTTATTAAAATATATCTCATTAGTGAATATTTCAATAAATGAAATGTAGGACCAATTTGTAATAACATTTCAAGCTGTTGTTCCAGGAAAAACTGATTTTTATTACCTAACAAATATAAACATAGTTTTAAGAACAATTGTTATGAATAAATACTTACATGTGACTAATCCTAATGTGCTCTCTGCAATGGAAGCATCTTTCATGGTATAGGAGTCTTACATATTTAGGCTGTATCTGTTAACAAAAACAAATATTTTAAATTAGTTTCAGCTTCAAAATCAAAGCTATTTGCTGTTGCAATCAATTCAGAAATTAATGTTATGCATGTTTGATGTCAAATCCTAAATTGGAGACGTATATTTACAATAACTATACATTCTTATTAAAATATACTTCATTAGGATATAAATAGGAATAAAAGAAATTTTAGACCAATTTGTTATAAAGCTTCAATCCGTTGTTTCAGTGAAAACTGATTTTTAATGCCTAACAAATACTAGAGGCTTCAAGGAGCCTGTGTTGCTCACCTGATATTTTTATTTACAATGATGCATGAAATAATGCAACCGTTATACATTTGCTTTACTTCAGAGATACAAGTCAAAAACTGCATTTTCCCCCTAAGTTCTACTTTTAGCCATGTCTGACATGTTTGTTGGCAGGCAGGGTCATCGGACACATTTTTTAAACTAGATACCCCAGTGATGATTGTGGCCAAGTTTGGTTAAATTTGTCTCAGTTGTTTCAGGAGAGAAGATTTTTGTAAAAGACTACAAAAATTTACGAATAATTGTTAAATTTGACTTTAAAGGGCAATAACTCCTCATGGGGTCAATTGACCATATTGGTCATGTTGACTTATTTGTAGATCTGCCTTTGCTGAACATTATTGCTGTTTACAGTTTATCTCTTTCTATAATAATATTCAAGATAACAAAAAAACTGCAAAATTTCCTTAAAATTACTAATTCAGGGGCAGCAACCCAACAACGGCTTGTCTGATTCATCTGAAAATTTCAGGGCAGATAGATCTTAACCTGATAAACATTTTTACCCATTGTCAGATTTGTTCTAAATGCTTTAGTTTCAGAGATATATGCCAAAAACTGCATTTTACCCCTATGTTCTATTTTTAGCCAAGTCGGCCATCTTGGTTGGCAGGCGGGGTCATCGGACACATTTTTTAAACTAGATACCCTAGTGATGATTGTGGCCAAGTTTGGTTAAATTTTGCCCAGTAGTTTCAGGAGAAGATTTTTGTATTAACGGACGACGACAACGGACGCCAAGTGGTGAGAAAAGCTCACCTGGCCCAAACCATAGGGGCCAGATGAGCTAATAAACCTAGTTTAAAGAAAAAAATTGTAATGAATAAATACCTACATGTGACTAATCCTAATGTGCTATCTACAATGAAACCATATTCATTGTCGAAGAGTGTAACATATTTAGGCTGTATCTGTAATAAAAACAAAAATTGAAAATTAGTTTCAGCTTTAAATAGGGAATATTTGCTGTTGCAATCAATTCAGAAATTAATGTGATGCATGTTTTATGCCAAATCCTAAATTGGAGACTAGTCTAGAATATTTACAATTACTTAACTTATTACAGTAAATATTTGAATAAAAGAAATGTTCGACAAATTTGTAATAAAATTTCAAATTGTTGTTCAAGGGGAAAACTGATTTTTGTTACCCAACACATATAAAAAGAGTTAAAAGTACAATTATAATGACAAAATACCTACATGATACGAATCTTCGTGTGCTATATACCATGAAAGCATCTTCATTGTCTAGGAGTGTAACATATTTAGGCTGTATCTATAACAAAACCAAATCATCAATTAGTATCAACTTCAAATAGAGACTATTGGCTGTTGCAATTAATTCAAAATTAATATGATGCATTTTTTATGACAAATCCTAATTTGAAGACAAGTATATAAACAATTTCTATACATTATCATTAATATAATCTTCATAAGAGTATAAATTTGAAAAGAAATTTTAAACCAATTTGTAATCAAATCTAATTTAAGCTGCTGTTCCAGGGAAAACGGATTTTTGTTACCTGAAAACCATATAAACATAGTTTTTAAAGTACAATTAAAAATACCAAAACCAAATCATCAATTAGTATCAGCTTCAAATAGAGACTATTGGCTGTTGCAACAATTATAAAATAAATGTCACTCATATTTTATGTTAAATCCTAAATTGGACACAAGAATATTTACAATTACTACACATTCATGTTAAAATTTACTTCACTAGATTATAAATTTGAACAAAAGAAATATGTACACTAATTTGAAATAAAATTTTATTTAAGCTGTTGTTCCAGGGAAAACTGATATTTATTACCCAACACATATAAACATAGTCTAAAGTACAATTGTAATGACTAAAAACCTACACGTTAAACATCCTAATGTGCCATCTACCATGAAACCATCTTCATTGTGTGGGAGTGGAACATATCTGGACCGTATCTGTTACAAAAGAAAAAATATAAATTAGCATCAGCTTTAGATAGAGAATATTTAATGGCTGTTGAAAAAAATAAAAAATTAATGTGATTCATGTTTTATGTCAAATTTTAAATTACGGACACTTAATTTACAACTACTCTTTCATTCTTATTAAAATATACCACATTTATTCGAATTTCAAAAGATATTTTAGACCAATTTGTAATATAATTTTAAGCTATCGTTTCAGTGAAAACAGATTTTTATTGACTTCCAAATATTAACATAGTTTTAAGTACAATTGTAATGACCAAATACTTACATGTTGACTCTTCCTATATGCCATGAATCCATCTTCTCTGTGTAGGAGTGCAACATATTTAGATGTATCTTTAACAAAAACTATAAATTAATATCAGCTTTAAATACAGACTATTTGCTGTTGCAATTTTTTCAGAATTTAATCTTTTGCATGTTGGACAAGAATATTTATAATTACTATACATTCCATTAAAAATATATTTCATTACAGTATATATTTGAAGAAATTTTTTTTGAGACCAATTTGTAATGACAACTTATTATCAATTCATTATTTATTCACTTTTCAACAAATACATGTGCCATCCACAATTCTAATTTAAAACTTTTATTAAATTAGGACATTGAAAAAGTAATTTTTTATGAGTCAAAAGTGTGTGCCTTATTTACTATGTAATACATGGTAAGCAGACATAAAGTCACAAACTTGTCTGTTTACATTGCATATAATCATATTTACCGGTAATAATTGTTCAGAAGCCTTGATTAATGAAGATTTATCAAATTTTAATCATGCAAAAAATATATTTTTTGGCCCCATGAAGCATTTTAAGTACCAAGCCACTTTGTCAAATTGTTTTCTGAACAATTATTTGATAATTTTAGTTTTTTCTAAGAATAAAGTTTGCATATAAAGTTGCTTTATATTTCAAAGCTTAAGAAAAATACAAACTAAATGTGTCTGAAAGACATGAAAGGCCCTGTCTCAAAAAGTTGAATTTCAGCAACATATGTGGACACAAACATGCATGAGTAGTATCAAGTTTTCAAAACCAATACTAGTTTGGTAAAAAATTTCCTTGATCAATGAGTTGTTAAATATCAGCAAACAGGAAGTGGTTGTACTGCAGATCTACCAAGATGTGTTGAAACTGACATGAAAATCAGCATATCGGAACGAAATGTAACTTATCATTGTAGACTCACGTAAAATCAGTGCAAAATCTGAAGGCGTATTGAAAAAAAGTCAAAATCTGCTTAATATCTGAAGGCATATATACAAAAAAAAAATCTGTATAACTGATTTTCAAAAATTTTCAAAGTCCAAAACCCGTTCTTTCAGCAAAAATCAGCAGATCGGAACGAAACTTAAACTTGATCTGTAACACATCATGGTTAACTAACATACCTAAAATCAGCACAATATCTGAAGGCATTTAGAAAAAAATCAGGATAACTGATTTTCAACCATTTATCAAAATCCAAAGTCCTGAATTTCAGCAAAAATTAGCAAAACGGAACCCAATATCTGAAGGCGTTAACATGGTTAAGAAAACAAGAGGCTCTCAAGAGCCTGAATTCTATATGACCAACAACTTTGTTGCAGGGCCATAAAAATGTTTTTAAATACTAGACATGTCTGAACAACATGAAAAGCCCGCCTCACATAAAAATTTTCAATGTCCAAAGCCCGTTATTTCAGCACAAATCAGTGGAGCAGAACCAAAATATGTCTGTATAACTGTTATTTTAAAAAACATTACAAGTCCAAAGCTTGTTGTTTCTGCAATTATCAGCGGAGCAGAACTAAACATAAATTTGATCTGTAACTCATCATAAGCAGACTCACATACTGAAAATCAGCTCAATATGTGATAGTTTAGAAAAAAGTCTCTACCCAGTATACATGTTATTTTCACATAGTCCACTAAGCCCGTAATTTCAGCAAAATATGTGATAGTTAAGAAAAAAGTCTCTACCCGGTATACATGTTATTTTCACATAGTCCACTAAGCCCGTAATTTCAGCAAAAATCAATGGAACTATATCAAACCTAACCTTGATCTGTTACTCTTTAAAGTAGACTCACATACTATAAATCAGCTCAAAATGAGAGAGTATTTAGAAACTAAACCTAGAACGACCTTCAAAAAAATTAGGCAGGGAAGCATTCACCCAATATAAGTATGCCGAAAGAAACAATATGATGGTTTATAGAAAAGTTAATTAAAAATTCTGAAAATGGAAAATATCAAGCAGAAGTTATAACCCTCCAACCCCCCCAAAATTGCACCGGCCCATGAAAAAATATCAGGTCATCCCATTGTAGACTAAGGCTCCATGTTGAGTCTCGGGCCGTACAACAGACCTATAATGGTTTACAAATTGTGACTTGGATGTAGAGTTGTCTCACTATCTGTTTACAATAGTAACTGAAGACCCCTTATTATTAAAATTAATTAGTTTTCAAATTGTGAAATTTTTATTTTTACAATCATCCTGTAGCCTTCTATAAACAACTATGTTCTATTTTTAGCCATGGCGGCCATGTTGGTTGGATGGCAGGGTCATCGGATATATTTTTCAATCAAGAAGTTAAATTCTGTTTGCACCAGTAGATTATTAAGTGGAGAGGATTCTAGTAAAAGATAACAAAAATTTACGAAAAATTGTAAATAACTCCTTAAGGGGTCAATTGACAATTTTGGTAATATGTTTGACTTATTTGTAGATCTTACTTTGCTGAACATTATTGCTGTTAAACAGTTTATCTCTATAATAACAATATGAAAGATAATAAACAAAAATTCGGCAAAATTATCAATTCAAGGGCAGCGGTCAGATAGATCTTTACCTGATGAACATTTTTATTCCATTTTATTTGCTCGAAATGCTTTATTTTAGAGATATAAGCCAGAAACTGCATTTTTCCCCTATGTTCTAATTTACCCATGTTGGCCATGTTGGTTGGCAGGTGGGCAAGGTGAGCTAAAAAAGTCTGTATAACTATTATTTTCACAAAATGTTCAGTCCAAAGCCCATTGTAATTGCAAATTATAAGCAAAGTGAAAAAAAACCAATATTATTTACCATGATCTGTAACTCATCCTATATAGTAGACTCACGTGTATACTAAAAATAAGCAGAGTGGAAACAAATATTAACATGATCTGTAACTCATCATAATAAACTCACATACTCTTATGATAAGTTACAGATCATGTTAGCACATACTTACAACTTCTTGTCCAATCAAATTGCTTGAATTTGCCTTCTAATTTTCTTAGTACATACTTTTTCTGTGTACTAAGTAACTACGCATGAATGACCACAAGGGTAAGATTTCATTGTATCATAATCAAGATATTAAAACAAAAATTGCCATCCTATTTTAAAATAAAATGCTGTTCCAAATTAAATTAAATAGCTTGTAATTAGTTTTCACATTGATTTTTAAATATCCTGCTATTAAAAAATGTTTTTGACGATTGTAAGTTTCTTTCATTTAAATAAAGAGTAACAAATATGGTTTTTTATACCTTGATTAGAGTACAATGCCATCTTAAAATTGTGATAATTTATCATGCATGCAATTACTTTGTACACAAAAAAGTGTGTACTATGAAACCTTGTGAAGGGAAATTAAGGCAACCTGATCTATTTCGTCATGAATTGATTGAATGATTATTGGTTGCTTAATGTTCAGTGGCAAATATTTCATGCATGTTCAGGACGGTGTCATGAATTGAATCAAAGAGCTGATAGCTCTGAGGTGGAAGAAGATGCATAAAAGGTAACTTGAATTACCATGAAAGCAGCCCACACCAACCCAGCCTGCTCTGTCCCATTATTGCTTTAACTAGACTCGCTTACTAGAGTATGCTTGCTCAGGTTTGGAACCTTCATACTGCTGAACAATGCAATAAACTTGAGATGGTTCAGCGTCAGGCTGCTAGGTATGCCTGTAACCATTATCATAACACCAATAGCGTTACAGACATGCACAATACTCTAAACTGGCCTACCTTTAGCCTTTACATCTAAAAATGGGTTTTTGGTGTAAAATTAGAATAACAGGTAAAAAAGCTTTTGTGAGACCTCGAAATTGAAAGTATTATCCTTTTTCTTTTATTTAACTATTGTTAATCAATAAAAAATCACAAAAAAAATAATTGTGCTTTGGTACTGGCTGTTATCAAAGAGAGACAATTCAATCTCAATATCAATGTGTTTTAATCACAGGGATAATCTTGTTACATGAGGAGTTATCTCATCAACTATAGTCTATTTTTTAAAACATCTTCTAGGTATTTAGTTTGCTTACCTATGTTTTATAATTAGTTCCTCACTTTGGAACCGCAAAGTAAACTTTAATAAAAACCCTTAATATTTATTTGCTATGTAATCTTTGTCGATTTAAAAAAAAAAGATTCATTATAGGGTAATAAGGGCGCCATCAAATAAATAGGTAAGAATGACAATTTAAGACATTGAAACATTCAAAATTCAATTGAGTGTATGAAAGTCTGATTCTTTTTCAATTTATTCTATAGAAAATTTTAATAGTGACTATGAATTTATTGAAAGAGTACATTTTTATTATTTTGACAACACATTTGTGAAAAGATATTTTGTATTGTTCTTGTATGCGTTGAGGCCATTTATATAGTTGGCAGTAAAACATACGCATGGGAGTTAAAAACGAGATGTGTTAAAAAAAAATGGCCATTATTAAAGCAAAAGTCCTGACTCGTAATTTTTGCATATATGAAACAAATCAGGTAGTATAATATATTGTGTGGCCAAATGATGGGTTGTTAATGGGTGCGAGTCATTGTCACACTGATAAGGGGGTGGACAGAATTATGGGAACTATGGAATGAGAGGGCTGGAAATGGGAATTGGATAGATGAAAGCTGGAGTCAGGGTGGTGTTAACCGTGAGGAAATGGTTGTTAAAACAGGGATAATTCATGTTGACGATAAGATAGGAGTGCAGAGGAACAGAATACGGAGTGAAGTAGGAGTTTGGGGAGAGTTTTGTCCACAGACATTTCATCGATGTTTATAGCCTTTGCCTAGTCAGCCTTGCATAGCGCCTTCTAATATATTTTTAAAGAATTTAATTCGATATTATAATTCCAAACAACTTATATAAAATGATTAAGTCTTTCAACGAAGGTTATAAATGATTAGCAAGGATGCAAATACTAAACTCTAGAACCTAAATAAATATCTCACACACTGAAGATAACATGTGTTTTAGTAGCAACAACTTTATTGTTAATAATCAACTACCAACCTGTACCAGAAACAAACACTGGTTTGGAACAAACTATACACTACGAACGACAACTCGACCTAGTATGTTACTCTTATTTGTTGATGATATAAACAAAAATTGATTTTAAAAAAGCGGTAATATATAGCAATTAATAAAAATCAGAACGCCGTAGTAAAAATCATCAGGAAATTGATCTGCTTTGCCGCCCGGAGATGCCGATTAGTGAACTTGTACAAAATCATGTTTTCAGGGGAAGTGATGAATTGTCCTTGCCAAAATAACAATTAATTCAGGTATCTAACATTGCTAACATATATTGATACCACGATAATACATTGATTATACTGTATTGTTAAATATACCTTATTGTCAAAGAATGCAGTAATAGTGTCGTCATCGACGGCCAAAGAAAAAACCGTGATGATAAAGCATGCAATACCGGAAATTGACCGTCTCCAAAAATATTAAATTCTAAAATTGAGTTATCGTCCTTTTCGCGCCAGACGACTATTGAAAAGGCTACTACCTTACAACAATGCAGACTTAAAACTAGACTCATAATGTTCTATAAAATTGTTCACTATATTGTCGCAGTACCATCAGAATTACTTGTACCAAAAGACAATAGAACCCGACAAATTCATCCACAAACTTACAGACACCTACTTACATCTAAAGACTAACAAATATTTATTTTTCATTTTACAATTAGACAATGGAATTTACTACCTCCAAATGTAGTACTTTCCCCCATCGCTAAATATTTTTAGAGAACAGTTGATACCTACTGTTCTGTACATATAGAACAGTAAACCTTAGTAGCTATGTAAATAGTTTTAACCACATGTCATGTTAGTATTTATTTCTGGCACTATTCTTTTGTAAATATTTATTTATAATTTATTAATTATCCTATGCATGTGCAGCAGTTTAGTTAGTAATCATAAAATATCTGATGGATAACTGGATACCATAAGAAGTTTATATCTATCTACAATAATATTCAAGATAATAACAAAAAACTGCATAATTTCCTAAAAACTACCAATTTAGTGGCAGCAACCCAACAATGGGTTGTTCGATTTGTCTGAAAATTTCAGGGCTGATAGATCTTGACCAATTAAACAGTTTTACCCATGTCAGATTTGCTCTAAAAGCTTTAGTTTTTGAGATATTTATAAGCCAAAAACTGCATTTGACCCCTATGTTCTATTTTTAGCCATGGCGGCCATGTTTGTCGATGAATTAAAACTTTGGATACAATTTATAAACTAGATATCCTAAGGAACATTTAGATGAAGTTTGAAGGTATTTGGCCCAGTAGTTTCAGAGGAGATGATTTTCAAATGTTAGCAAACTTGATGAACAAATTGTGTAAAATTGTCTTTAAAGGGCAATAACTCCTTGAGAGGTCAATTGACAATTTAGTCATGTAAACTTTTTTGTAGATCTTACTTTGCTGAACATTATTGCTGTTTACAGTTTATATCTATCTATAATAATATTCAAGATAACAAAAAACTGCAAAATTTCCTTAAAACTACCAATTTAGTGGCAGCAACCCAACAATGAGTTGTTCGATTCGTCTGAAAATTTCAGAGCTGATAGATCTTGACCAATTGAACAATTCTACCACATGTCAGATTTGCTCTAAAAGCTTTAGTTTTTTTGACATAAGCAAAAAACTGCATTTGACCCCTATGTTCTATTTTTAGCCATGGCGGCCATGTTTGTCGATGGATCAAAACTTCGGATACAATTTATAAACTACATGTAGATACCCTAAGGAACATTTAATTAAAGTTTGAAGGTATTTGGCCCAGTAGTTTCAGAGGAGAAGATATTTTAAATAGTTTACGACGACAGACGACGACGACGACAGACGATGGACGACGAAGGATGCCAAGTGATGGCATAAGATGTGGTATGATTGCCAATGAGACAACCCTTCACAACAGACCAAATGACACAGAAATTAACAACTATAGGTCACTGTACGGCCTTCAACAATGAGCAAAGCCCATACCGCATAGTCAGCTATAAAAGGCATATCCTTCCTATAAAAAAAACTGGCCACCATGTTTGATGACTTTAGTCAAGTGTGCTTAAAGTAGGATTTAACACCAACATTAATCAGTTAATCATGAATTGTTATAGTTGTTCACAGTTACTTGTTTTCTTCATTATAAACAAATATTGAAAAATGCTATCATAGTATGTAGGTTTGTCTCAGGTCTTTTGAGCACTTTTTAAATTTAAACCCGTTCATTTTCTGTATGTGCTTGACCCAAATAGAGAACCACTAATTTGCTGCTGTTAATCATATTTGTTTTTCATCTAAAAAATTTACGAGGGTAAGAATGCCCTTTTCCGTCAGGCATCAAACGGTCATTTCTGAAATGTTTCAGGAAAAATACGATTGAAAGCAACGAATTACTGGTTCCGTACTCGGGGGTCGTAATGGGGTTACCTTAAAATCATGAAGAATAATGGTAAAAAGCTGGACTATTTATTTGTTAAAAACCGTTTTTGATCACTTAAAACTTTGAAACGTAAGGCAATAAAGGTAATCATTGGGGACATTCCTACAATGACTGCCCATGAAAACTATGTACTTTCGATATGGATTCTGTCAACTGACATTAGTTCGTACATTGATATTTCTGTGAACTGACAGTGCATCGTTTGAAGTGTAAAGCACCAGCAGATATACGTGTGTGCTTGACTCTTTAATATCGAAATAACATACTGAAATAATATAACTTTTGTTTTAAACAAGAGTGCACACGCTGAAATGTCTCGCCTTCTTTACTAATCATTGATATTATGTTGAAAGTCCTAAATATAAAGCTTTATTACAACTGTCACATAAACTTAACATTATCCAAGAAAACTAAACATTGACCAATGAACCATGAAAATGAGGTCAAGGTCAGATGAACCATGCCAGGCAGGCATGTACAGCTAACAATTCTTCCATACAACAAATATAGTTGACCTATTGCTTATAGTTTAAGAAAAACAGACCAAAACACAAAAACTTAACACTGAGCAATGAACTGTGAAAATGAGGTCAAGGTCAAATAAAACCTGCACGACTGACATATAGATCATAAAATATTTCCATACACCAAATATAGTTGACCTATTGCATATGGTATTAGAAAAAAAGACCAAAACTCAAAATCTTAACTTTGACCACTGAACCATGAAAATGAGGTCAAGGTCATATGACACCTTCCAGCTAGACATGTACACCTTACAATCATTCCATACACCAAATATAGTAGACCTATTGCATACAGTATAAGAAAAACAGACCAAAACACAAAAACTTAACTATAACCACTGAACCATGAAAAAGAGGTCAAGGTCAGATGACACCTGCCAGTTGGACATGTACACCTTACAGTCCTTCCATACACCGAATATACTTGACCTATTGCTTATAGTATCTGAGATATGGACTTGACCACCAAAACTTAACCTTGTTCACTGATCCATGAAATGAGGTCAAGGTCAAGTGAACTGTCTGACGGGCATTAGGACCTTGCAAGGTAGGCACATACCAAATATAGTTATCCTTCAACTTATAATAAGAGAGAATTTAACATTACAAAAAATGTTAACTTTTTTTTCAAGTAGTCACTGAACCATGAAAATGAGGTCAAGGTCATTGGACATGTGACTGACGGAAACTTCGTAACATGAGGCATCCATATACAAAGTATGAAGCATCCAGGTCTTCCACCTTCTAAAATATAAAGCTTTTAAGAAGGAAGCTAGTGCCGCCGCCGCCGGATCACTATCCCTATGTCGAGCTTTCTGCGACAAAAGTCGCAGGCTCGACAAAAACGCATTTTTTCTAAAACCGGATTATGACTTGATTGCCTTAAAGATCTGAACACAGACGGAACAAGTCCGTGTATTTTTGTCAAGCATCATTTGGTTGGAAGTCGTAATCTCATTGAAGATACTCGAAATTAACATAAAATGCATTGTTAAATTAATGAAAAATCTGTTTATCATTATTTTGAAAATTTTGGATTCACAGTTAAGGTGCACATGCGAAGATACGTAACCAACGTGGTTTGGATTAACCCGAATAATTCAGTTGTTTTATTACGATTACTCTAACGAGAAACGGCAGTGGATGGAGGGTGCTGAATCTTTTTATACTTTCAAAACTTTAGCACCCCACCACGATATGTAATTATCTGCTAAGTGTTAAACCTATATTCCAAGTGGGAGTGCTCCGGTATATAACGGAGGAAAATACCTAGCAGAACATTCAAGTTAGTTTCGGATTATAATTAAATTAACGCATGCGTACTACCAAATCTACTTTAAAAACATCCGGTTACAAGTAAATAAATAAAGCATATGTAAGATGAGATGAAATCTAATAATCAACATAAATATAACAGTAGATATTAAAACATTTAAACATGAGAAATTATAACACTAACAATAGTGATTATTTTCTCAGGCCTAGCTGTACATTTGTTTTATAAAATGATGCAGATGCTCTTTTACAAACTTGAAACCAATCATGTGTAAACATCGGTGTCATGATATGTATACATGTAGCACGGAGTTATGAAATTGTAAACCAAATGTCCATTTAAAAGCACTGATTGTCCAAAAAAGGGTTTTTCCAACCCCCAACCCCTGGATCCACCACTGCATGCTATCTATATGTTTCAAATTTATTATAGCTTTTAAATTAGTTTTAACGTGAAATTGAAAAATGTTTTGTTTTCAAGACATGTAAATTAAAGCTTCCACTGCAATCTAATAATTGCCTGCTTTTGGTCAATTTGTTTTGTCATCTTACCATATAAAGAAGTACATGATGTTAAAACACCACTTTATATCAATAAACATAGTTACACCAGCATCTACCATCTTTTCATTCTGGATTCAAGGGCCTTTTAAAATCACATAATTTACAATGATACTAGTGAGTAGATTTACAAAACTTTGTCAATGAGCTCCGTTTTACAACACCTGTGATACAAGTTAAGTAGTCAGCCAAAATAAAGTATCAATAGAGCAATTAAAAGATTACTTGAGTTGTAAATATGTGCTAAATTGGATAGTATATACCTTTTCATAGACTAATTATAACATAGACAAAGAGTGGAAACAAACATTAACATGATCTGTAACTCATCATAATAAACTCACATACTAAAAATCAGCAGAGTGGAAATAAACATTTACATGATCTGTAACTCATCATAGTAGAACTGAAAATCAGCTCATTATGTGAAGGCATTTAAAAAACAAAAAAAAGTCTGATTAACAGCTATTTTCATGAAATATTCGAAGTCCAAAGCACATAATTTCAGCACAAATCAGTGGTGCAGAATTTAATGTATATTCTGTAACTCTTCACTGTAGACTCACATACTATAAACATCAGCTAAATATGTGAAGGCGTTTAGAAACTAGAGGTTCTAAAGAGCCTGTGTTGCTCATCTAGGTCTAAATGCATAATCAACAATGGACTCTATAAAACATTGTAGACAAGAATAAAATTCATGACAAAAAAAATTGATCTTGTATAGCTGATCATTTTGTCTGTTTAGTTTCCCTCTGTCTTCTTCAGTTTTTGCTCAAAACACAAATGAGGGTTAAAAAATCCTCATTTCAGAGCAATCAATCCTATGAAAAGTGACTGTCGACTCACCATATCGACAAAATTTAACTTGTTTGTGGATCTTGCCTGGCTGATTATTTTTGTTATTGATAGTCTCTATTTATCTATTATAATTTAATTAATCATATAAGGCAAATACAAAAAAAAATGAGAAAAAAAAATTGTCATTAAAAGGCAATAACTCCATTAAGGAAATGTCAGAAAATTTCCTCCATTGTATATTAAATGTAGATCTTGTCTTTCCGATCATCTTTGCTTAATTAAGTTTCTATCTATCTATTATAATGTTAATTAAAGATATACGGCAAAATTGCCAAAAAAATGGTCAAAATTGTCATCAAAGGAAATGATAAAAAAAAATTCATTAAAGGGCAATAACTTTTATAAGAATTCACCTGACAGTTTTGACTTAATGGAACAATTGGTAGAGCTCAATATTCTGAACATTTTTGCCCCCCCCCCCCCCCCCCCAAACATCAGAATTCCTCTATTAAGAAGTTTTTGGCCAGGTAAGCTAAAAAGACTGTATAACCATCATCATTGTAGACTCACATACTTAACATCAGCTAAATATGTGAAGGCATTTAGAAAATAAAAAGACTATCACCATGATCACCATTGTTTTCATTAATTTTTCGAAAACAGAAAATGTATTCAAATTTCAATTATCTAGTCCATGCTTTGTCAAAACTTTTCCAGATACACAGCTTTGACAGTAGTCAAAAGTAAATGTTTAGGTCAAAACACTAGCCATTTATTATACTTAAAATTCTAAGCCAAAGGGTACATTTTTTGCTTCATGTCCAGTGGCAAATATTTCATGCATATTCAGGACAAGAACAAATTAACAAATACAAAAAGTAAGTCCTGTAAGTGGATGTTCGTAGGAGGTAAGGCCAAATAAAATAGTATGTGTGGTTCCATTTACATCTAAAAATAAGTAAGGGTAGGTAGGTATGGATTTTTTTTTTATTTTATATTGTTTTTTTTTACATCGGGCCTATGGGAGTAACATTTTGATTTTCACGGTGCTTAATGAAAAACAAGAGTGCACAGGCTGAAATGTCTGGCCTTCTTTTAAAATCATTGATTTGATAGTCCTAATTATAAAGCTTTACTACAAGTATCACGATCCAAGAAAATGAGGTGAAGGTCAGATAAACCAAACGAGAAATACATGTACACCTAACAATCATTCAATACACTAAATATAGTTGACCTATTGCTTATAGTTTCTAAGAAACAGGCTTAACCAAGAAAACTAAACATTGACCGATGAACCATGAAAATGAGGTCAATGTCAGATGAACAATGCCAGACAGAGATGTACACCTTACAATCAATCTATGCATTAAATATAGTTGACCTATTGCTTATAGTATCTAAGAAACAAACTTAACCATGAAAACTTAACATTGACCAATGAACCACCAAAATGAGGTCAAGGTCAGATGATACCTGCCAGACAGACATATACAGCTTACAATTCTTCTATACAACAAATATAGTTGACCAATTGCTTATAGATTAAGAAAAACAGACCAAAACACAAAAACTTTTTTAACACTTTAATAGCAATGAACCATGAAAATGAGGTTAAAGTCAAATAAAACCTGCAAGACTGATATGCACATCATAAAATATTTCCATACACCAAATATAGTTGACCTATTGCACACAATATTGTCTCAGTACCATCAGAAATACTTATACCATCAGACAATATAACCCAACAGATTCATCCGAAAACCTACTTACATCTAAAGACTGTTACAAATAGACATTTTTTCCTTTACAAATACACAATGGAGTTTACTACCTACAAATGTAGAACTTTCCCCTACACTAAATATTTTTAGAGAACAGTTGATACCTACATTAAACACCCGGGGGAGGTCACTTCCTATAACTGTGTGTAACACAGTGATGTACACCCAATATGGATCATAATTTTGCGAGATTTTATATAAAAATGACCCTCCTTTTCATAACATACTATATTCAGGATATTAAAATGCATTTACGTTTGATAACTGTATATTGATTTGGGGTATATATGATTGATCTTCATATCATATATAAATATGCTATTCGGAATCTTAAAATATCAATGGTCAATATTATATGAGTTCACCTTTCAAATAAGTTTCCAAATGAACCCCGGACATTTGTCTCCTGATTTGTATATAAGTATTGGTCATTCTTTCTTAAATATTTATATTACAAATGTACTGTAGGTACTGAATTTCAGTATATGTTATATAAAAACGGGTACGGTTTTTTTTTTGGCAAAAATGGCACACCCCTACCAAACAAATATCGAAGTAATCCTCCCCACCCCAGGAGTAAACCTTACGAGTTATGTAAATAGTTTTGACATGTCATGTTAGTATCTATTTTTGGCACTATTCTTTTGTTAATATTTATGTATAATTATCCTACGCATGCACCGCAGTTAGTAATCATGAAAACTCTGATGGATAACAGGAAATCATAAGAAGTAAGAAGGGTTCATAATGTGCAGAGAGCATTGGCACTCTCTCTACATGATGAGGCATCAAATCATTGAAATGTAATCATGGTAATGTCCATATTCTGACTGAATGGCTGGGTACTTGTACATTTCGCACAGCCAAACCAATGGCCCACTTTTGGCAAATGTTTTACTGTCGGGTGGAAAAGCGAGAGAAGCTCTACTGTGATAGTCGAGTTTGGCATATTTATAAACCGTTTTTGCTAAGATTTCAAACTCCTGTGCAGTGGCGGATCCAGGAGAGGGGGGTTCAGGGGGTTGGAACCCCCCTTTTCATTTTTTTTTATGATCAATGCATTTGAATGGGGACATATAGTTGGAACCCCCCCCCCCCCCCCCCTTTATCCGGGGTTGGGAACCCCCCTTTTAAAAATGGCTGGATCCGCCACTGCTGTGAATACACTGACACTTTCTACAACAAAAACTCCTGTTCAGGATAAAACTCAAATTAACCCTATTACATAAAACAATTTTCTTTTCTATGGCATGTTATTTCAAATCTTTTTACGCAATCATATTATCGGTCTTCTCGAATCGAGTTCAGTCAATTCTTTGGTCAAACCAGAGACATATATACACATATATATGTCTCTGGTCAAACCAGAGACTTATTAAATATTATAATAGTTATAGATGCATGTTGAATGATGAAATCTTCTCTTCTTATATTTATTCACAAATGTATTTTTTATAAAGTGTTTACAAGAAGTTTTCGATAGTCACCAAACTAAACTTGACATTCCGATACTGTGCAACATTTAAAACTTGATATTCACACTGCGAACATAACGACCATATGTTGTTTATAAAGAAAGAATAAAACCTACCTTATAGATGAAAAAAATGTAATATGTGTGAACAGTCGTTCAGTGTAACGTGTTAGCTAGAACATCAAAATGGATTCACCCGCAAGAGTTGAAAAATTAGAACAATAGAAAATCCCGCCAATAGTAGCCAATAAAAAACAGAATGCATGTGGTGCAATGAACCGCAAAGGAAGGGGATTTACCTTAATTTAATTAATTTATTTAATGGCAAAAAAAAATAAAAAATAGAGAAAAATGGGCAAACATAATAAAAAATAGAGAATAGTGGAGTGCTAAAATATAAACTGAATAATTGGAAAAAATTGGGAAATTTTTAAGAATTGGATAAAAATATACCGATTACAGAAAAGAAAATGAAAAACTGCAAAAAATAAAGAATTGGGTAAAAATATACTGATTACAGAAAAGAGCAAAGTCTAGAATACAGTTATCAATTAATTATAGTTTTAAAGATAAAGAATAATGAGCGAATGATTAAAAAAAATGAGCGAAGAATACAGAATGAAGGACCTGGCTTATTCAGTGGCGGATCAGGAAATTTTCATAAGGGGAGCCCACCGACTGCCTAAGAGGGGGCCCGGTCCAGTCATGCTTCAGTGATTCCCTATATAGTCAACCAAATTTTTCCCACAAAAAGGGGGGCGGACCCCCGCTCGGAGTCCTCCTCTAAGTCCGTCTCTGTTATTAATACCCTTTAAAGACTACTTTTTACAGTAAAACAAAAATTATCAAAAACACGAGATTAATATTGGAGAAGTGCTTCGAAATATCATAAATTTACACCAGCTTTTGTTTACTAGAAAAGGCTGAGTTTTTTTTTTCTTTCATTACCACTATTTATTAGATTTCGGTTAATTTTATTTGGGCTTCTGTCGGATTTACCGAGTTAATTGTGACCGTAAATTATAAAGAATCGAATTAAGGTTCCACTAAAGTCACTAAAATATAGGACACTTCATAAACATCTAAACTTTGCCTGTATTTTTCAATCTATAATGAGTAAAGTCCTAAACTATGAGAACATTTTTCTTAAGCATACTTAACATACTTAACATATACACACTGTGTAAATTGTAAATAAACTTGAAATTGTTATGTTGTGGCCAAACCAGTTCTTGGGGTGAACACTAAATTATAAAAAAAATCTGGAGGCCTGCGAGACGACTTAATTTGTTTAAAATTGGTATGGACGTATACTGTTATATCTAATGCAGGGTAAGCTCATGTTGATTTCTTAGAAAATGTATTGATTTTCGAGTTTCAGTTAATTTCATGTACTAGTATCTAGGTGAACAAATATCGAAGGTACAATACAGAAATTGGACAAATATGCCATTAAAACATATGTATGTGACAAATTAACATGAGCTTGCCCTGCATTACATGTAACAGTATTCGTCCATACCAATTTTAAGCAAATTAAGTCGTCTCGTAGGCCTTCAGATTTTTTTTGAAAATTTAGTGTTCATGTTCATGTTCAAAGCAGTCACTGTAATTACTCATATGCCCGAAGCTTCATAGGGATTCGCTTCCCTGGACCACCGTATACGATGCTGCCCTGGATCCCCGACTATGGTGCTACCCTGGACCAGTTGGGGACTTTGAGCGGTCCATAGCCTCCTCCCTTGTCGAATCACTATAAAGTCCACAAGTATTCACAAAATAGGAGTTTGGGCGTGAAGGAGTGATGTGAATTTCAAAAGCATGGCATACCGGGAAAATGCCCGAAAAAAGTAATCATTTTCTGCATAAAATGGTCCAAAAAAAATAGTTATGAATGCACTTTATTTAAGTTCAGCTACGCCCCTGAAGGCAAGGAGAAAGAATATATTTTGTCCGCAGCAGACAGAAGTTTCATAAAGATAAACAGTTATAGCGTTTGTTGAACTTTTATATTTCATCACAGGGTTGTCACAAAAGAAACAAATACCTAATGTTCAAGTGTAAGAGATAAATTAGTCCTAATAAATGTGTCTGGGAGGACAAATATTACCATTATAAAATGTCCATGGTTAAAGAATTTACTAGTATATTTAGTCGTGAGTCCGATGTCAGTAATTTATGTCCCCAGACAAATTTTCATAAGAATTCATGTTCAGGTCATCAATATTTCAAGGTAAAAACGTCCATGTCCTTTATTTTACTCAGAAAATGTGAAATTAAAGAAATCATTTACATGTTAACGATGGATTTTTTAATTCTTATGTTTTTATGTTCTGTAACAGTTTTGCATTAATCTTTTAATCAGTCAGGATTCGACTTCGTCAAAAATATCTCCCAACTACACCAGCCAATTTGTACAATCGTACAAATGGAAGCCATTATAGGGATGACGCGCTGCCAATTTAGTTCTTGAAAACCGACAAATTTATCCACATAGCGCCATAACGACCCTTACATGCAAGTTGTATTTTAAAAGACATGTGTATCTCTATTAGCTTTTGAGCATCATTTAATGTACTTCTGCATTTAGTCAACTTAAAAATTATTGTCTAATCGGTTGTCAGGTGTAATTTTCGAAAGTTCGAAAACATTTAAAAAAATTCTAATTAAATATTTCGTGGAAGGGCAGACTAAATATTTTCAAAGGTTGAAGACTAATAACCCTAGATAACTCGCACATAAAATAAAGTTTTTTTGAAGTCATGCATTTCAAAGACCCACTTGAAAAGTCTGTCGTCAAGTACTTTTAGTAAAAATTTGTTATTCGAACACACCTACTCTGCTTTTATGACTCATCGGAAAGGTATTTCACTTGACCCATATATTTCATTTTTACATCGCGATGACCTTGAGGTCATTCCGATGTATTCAGCTATCGCCTAGATTTCCATTATGTAAATTAGTTTTGGGTTTGTAACCGATCTATAAACATGATAAATATGCGCACATAAACGAGTGCAAAATAACATTCCTTATCGTTTGATATAAATACATCTCTTCAATGAACACTGATAAAAATATTTTTGTTTACAACATAAATTAATAATATGAAAATGTTTTGTAGTTAGATATATATATATAAGTAAAAAATCATTGATAATATCAATGCACACGTACCGAAAAATTTAGCCTGGCATCCTGACCCAATCTAATACTTCGTCGATAGGCAGTGAGCCAGGACCCCAGGCTACGAAAAATTGTGTTAAAGCATGCGGAAGAATATCTCAAAGAACGTTTTGCGACAATACCGGCAAGGACCGGTAACTCTATAATTGTTTTTGCGGGAAAAGATGAATGCCTACTCGTATCCAATCTTAGAAAAATCGAATTTTTACAGAAAAGTGTCCACCATGCACTTGCATTGCACTATTATTAGAATAGTAGAATAGAATGATATACAAATGGATGCAAATCATATATATATGTAACTGTTGTTTTCATATAATATATAACAACTACAATATAATAGTTATTACGGTGAAGTTGAATTTCCTGTCATTTATTCATCATCCACGCACGAACTTGTCTCAGAAAAAAATATATCTCTGTACATTAACCCCAGTTTCAGGTAAAGAGATATGTTTTTTTTTTTCTGAGACAAGTACTATTGACCATCCTCAAGAACTTGTGGTCATCCGATGTGCAGTACTTCAGTACTTTGATTTAGTACTGTGATTTTTTAATGATATTAAATCAACCTGTAGCCTAAAATATAAAACTTATAGAATATGATGCGAGATCATGTATCAAATATATTTGCTTTATAAGTTTTCAAGACAGAATGATAAACTCAAACACGCCTGAACATAGAAAGGTGCACTCGACTTTCTCTTTTTTGATGAAATTTTTGCTCCTTTTTAGGATTTTTTTTCCAAAAAAAAATGTCGCCGGGGGCAGAGATGCAAATAAAGGATGTATTCTTCTGCTGTTTCAGTCACGTTGAAATCTCTTTCGGGATTTCTTTTCCAAAACATGTGATACAAGTGGAAAATATCAATGAATTTTAAAAAAATATTATAATCAAACTGAACTATGTGATAAAATTGTATACTAACAATAAGTAGTTTTTGAGATATATATTTTTTTTAATTCTAATAAGCAATCCGGTCAGTGTAATCATCCAAAATGTTGAAACAATTGGTGAATTGTACAAAGAAGTGATTTTACCAAAATATGTACATCCCATGTCATTTTTTTCTATTCAATTTCTTAGATATGTATTTTTCAATCATTTATTGCAAAGAAGTTGATATAATATGCTTTTTGGAGAAAAAAAAATCCTAAATTTAAAAAATTTACAGCATGGTCAATTTGACACGAAAGAGCAACAACATTTTATAAACTTTCGTATATTAACACGATCTATAATTCGTTTTTTAAAGCTAGATTATTCAGATTGGTCCACTTCGTCTTTTATAGTCAAAGAATGAACAAGAGTTTAATTTTATAACTTTGATTTTTTTCATGAAAATAGCCCAACAATGGGTAAAAATTGATGACAAATGGCGAAATCATAAAAATGGGGTATTTCAAATAGCCGAAGCAAAATAAGAATTGCACCACCATATGATCTTTTCCTTCATCAATTACTTTTTTACAGTAACATAAATAAAAAAATCAGGTAAAGAAAAAAGTTTAATTCTAGAAATGTTTGGCTCCTCAGAGGTGTCCATCCTTATTGCTTTAAAAAGATCAATTTATTCTCTTTCTGTGGATTTTTTTTCGGTGGAATTTCTGCTTATGCACAATCGACTGTTTTATGAAAATGTGTCTATAATTTAAAAGTTTACAAATATCTCGAAGCTCCAAGCTATAATTGAAGTAAAAACACATCTATAAGATGCATAAAATTCATGTCCTTTAATTTTATAGGAAAATTTGTAATGAAAGAAATAATTTGTTTTTTAATTGTTATATGTTTTAAAATTGTCAAGTTAACAGACAATAATATTTCACTATATATAAAAAAAATATGGGTGTTCGTTTTTTTATATAATTAAACGGACTTGTTTTCATAGGAAAATGGATATCACAGATTTTTATGATGTACATAATTACAATTGTTGCTTTCTAAATTTTAATATTAATAAATTTAAAGAATGTCTTAAAAATAAAATTTAACAGGAACCTTTTCATTGAAAAAAAAATGAGGATACGGATATATAAAAATGTTCATAGGAATATAAGTGCCAGACATATTTTACTAGGAATGGGCTTATTTTCATAGGAAAATTTATCCTCGGACTTACATTCGTAAAATTAAGGCCACGGACTTGATTACCTAGGAAAGACAGAATTTCACTGTTACACAAGAACCTGATATATACGCTTAGTCGCTTTGAACAATAATATTCACACGAGAATCTATAGCACCGTCTATAATGACAACCCAGACAAAGTATTAAACGAGAGTTGGAACTATTCAAATGATTATAAATGATTAAATGTTGTATTTAACATAGATACTTAGGGACAGGACAATTCTCTTTTAGCCCTCCCCCTTTTTTTTCCAAATCCGTTATTTTTTGTTTTCTATTAATTACAATTATTTTCGCATTTATCTTTGTTATATTTTGGACTGACGTATCAAATGAAAGCTTGATGACTTGGGATCACTGTAGAACCCTTGTTGAAAGTTTCTTTTAAAAAATAAGGAAGTATATTATAAATTATAATAGGAGGGCACATTTGCCCTGTTGTTCAGATCAGAAGTACCTGTTCAAGTTTTGAACTATCAAAATTCCGGGACCAAAACGCTCTAAAATGCTATTCAAGGTATATTGATTTTTTTAGCACAGGATAATGTATAGTTTTGACATGAAATGACTGCCACTTTATTTGAACTTAAGACAAAGTAGCCATTAATGCTAGAAAATTGCAGAATTTAACATAGAAAGCAACGGGGCTATGAATTAATGGCTTTATACCATAATAGTCCCGTGTTATCTGGTTATATTGAAATAAATATAGACGTTACATTGTAGTAGATGTGTATTTTACATTAAAAAAAAGATCAGTTGTATTAAATTTAGTCTTTTAATTAAACTGAGTTATTTATATCACTGCGTTCGAGTCTCCGACTACAAAATGCATGCCATCTAATAGTGTTTGCACCAGAATCAGGCGCGTCAAAACGCTCGGGTGTACATATGCATTTCAGAGAACAAATTTTTAATCTAAATAAATTAAAGAATTTATACTCACTGTACTTCTTATACCCGTTGCTACAGCTACTGCCGAAGTGTCGTTTATTTGTTTGCGTTGGGTAAAAATTGACTTGCGCATAACTATGCACCAGAAGAGACTATCCGTATTAGGGTTGATGCATATTCATCGAGAAAACCAATTAAAACTTGACTAAATTCTTTCATACATACAAATATTTTGTTTGGAAGTTTGGCTATAGAAAACTTATTAAACGACAAAGCACTTCCTAATTTTTACGGTGATGGTGTTTAAAAGCCCTTGAATTTAGATACGATTCCGGTAAAATATCGATCCTGTATATACATTTATAATAAAAGGTTACCCCATTCAACACTGTAATTATATCCCTGAATATTGTTTTTCATCGGTATAAATATTGATTTTGTTATCAATTAATTAAAACCCAACTAAATTTTATTGTTATACACATACATGTACTTCTTTTAAACTGAGTTTTACTGTGCGTATTGCTATGTATTTCTTTATTCTACATTGGCTAGAGGTATAAGGGGAGGGTTGTGATCTCACAAAACATGTTTAACCCCGCCGTATTTTTGCGCCTGTCCCAAGTCAGGAGCCTCTGGCCTTTGTTAGTATTGTATGTTTTTTAATTTTACTTCATTTATATGTTTTGGAGTTTAGTATGACGTCTATTTTCACTGAACTAGTACACAATTTTATTGAGGGGCCAGCTGAGGACCACCTCCGGGTGTGGGATTTTCTCGCTGCGTTGACGACCCATTGGTGGCCTTCGGCTGTTATCTGCTCTTTGGTCGGGTTGTTGTCTCTTTGACATTTTCCCCATTTCAATTCTCAATTTTACATGCACATCACGGTCCTAAAATATGCCGATATTGTTGCCATTGCAAAATATCGGTTTTTTTTTTTTTTACTGTTAATCACGTCTTAACTCTAAATCCACTGGATGTTGAATGTGTTCTGATTGATATCTTAGTCTTAGAAATACATTTGTTGTATTAGTTGTTATTGGCTTTGAACTAGCATTCAGTAACTGCGAGTATTCTCAGATATCTACCTTGTGTTTTTGTGGGAGTTTTTTTGTTAGTTTTTTTGGTTGTTCATTGTATCGATCGCATGAGTTTAACCCTTTTCAGCTGATTCTTAAGTTTGCTTTTATGTTGTACTGTTACAGTTACACCACTGTCCCATGTCACGGGAAAAGTTTGGTGGCAGCAATCATGTTTCGGCCGCTACAGTCACTTTTCAGGAGCCTGTAATTCGGTGGTTGCATGCCGTTTGTGCTGTATATCATATTTAAATTTCTATTATTGTCTTGTACGTTTCGGGGTCTTTAAAAGCCTTTTCACTCAAGTTTTCTTTATTATTTTATGGGATCTGAAATACGATATGTGGTGTGGTTTGCCTTCTTATATTACACCAGAACATCTATGAACATTTCCATTCTCAATTTTAGTATGCGGTATTGGTTCTGCTCATTGTTGAATGCCGTACTATGACCAATATAGGTTGTTAACTTCTACTTTACGGGCTGGTGTAGAGTTGTCTCATTAGCAATCATATCACATCTTCAAATTTTTATATAGTCTCTAAATTAAAAAGAGAATGGTAATGGGGAATGTGTAAATCCAGGAAAGTTTTTTATTTTATTTTCTGAAACATAGACGTCATAGTACTTTTATATATCTAGGTCCTGCTATGCATTAAAACTTTCCTAGATGCATCAGTTTGTCTAAACTTATAGCAAATTTTGTGGTGTAAAAACGGCCATATTTAAGTTCTATATGTCTTTGGTCTCTGGTGGCATGAAAGTTGTCTAATTGGAAATCATACTACATTTTCTTATTTTCAAAGTGCTACATTATCAAATCAGTAAAAATACAGAATAAAAGTGACATACCAGTTTGTATCTATTTCAAAGGGAAACGTTGTTCAAAGCAATCCGGTTAAAGGGGCACTAGCTGTCAAATTCATGTATACCGATTTGACTTAAATTCACATATTTGATTTATAACAATGTAAAACATTTATCCAAACTATTAAAAGTCTAAAATAAACAGTTAACAGGGGTTTACTCCTGGTTTGCCCACATTTAATTATACCAATTATCTATTAGTAAAGAAAACAAAAAAGACAAAAGGGTTAATGAGCGTACAATTGTATAGTCTGTTCCAACTTAATAGGTTTATAGTTTATCTGTGTTTTCTATATATTCAGGTATTTTTCATTTTGTAGTTCCACTTTTATTTGTATAGATAAAAAATATATAAATCAAATATTAGTGATATGGTATAAATACATCAATATATGGTAAAGTTTTCTTTAATTGCAAACATAATTTTTGTAACTAATGAATCAAATTTATACATGACTTGCATAAGAAAATAAAATAAAAGCACTTATGGTAAAAATAAGTAATATGGGTCACTATCTGTATAATGATGAAAAGTACAAAATTTTATATATACTATTTCAAAAGTAACAAAACATTTATTTATTAACAAAGTCACAAACATTTTATTTACAAAGTCACTACATGTAAGTCACAAATTACAATATTTCAAAAAGTCATTCAGTTCAATCGAAGAAGATGGGATGCTGCGACAGAGAAGTATATCACGAAGATGTGTCCGTGTTAGTATCTGTATTATAGTAGTTAGAGGCTGGTGTCTATAACTTTGTATCGTCGTCTTTTTGGTGGGCAGGCTCCTCCTGTTGCATACTGGATAATTGTACATTCTGCTAGTGCCTGACTCTTCTTGAGTAACTCGATAATCTTCTAGATGTTGGGGGTGGGCATGGTAGAGTCTCTTCTTAATTTTATTGTGCCAAAATTCCAAGGGGTTGGTGATGTGGGTTCTTCGGTAAAGCAATGGTTCAACAAAAAGCGATATCCTTCAACCCAAGACTCTGTCATATAATCAGTAAATGATGTTGTAGCAGGTATGGTGTCAGCTTCACCAATGTCTTCTAAAGTTGTAAGCCAAACATCATCAACAAGGTAGTGTGGATTGAGAGATAGTACTGCGGCTTGTCGTATAAGTTGAGTGATGTCTTCATTTTCCCTATAGTATGACTTTAGTCCACATTTCTGTGCCAGTCGCCAAATACACAGGGTAAAGTGGAAGAAGCAGCCTTTCACGGTTACCCCTGGGAACACTGTCCCTGTTGCGTTGTTGGTTTCTGTCTCGTAATCAATAAATACTGTTTCTGGTTGAAGTTGTAACTGATTAAGTTCAGCGATGTAAAGTATGTGTCTGAAGAAGCGTGAGTAGTTGATCTCGTCTTTTCCTGACAGTAGAACATACACTAGTGGGAACATAGAACCTATTATAAATTGAAAGAAGAAAGTGCTATAACTGGATGCAGATTACTGCTTGGCTACTGAACAGTTGCATTTATATTTATTTTTTAGAATTCATTGGTTTTTATATATTAAATTTCAGAACAAAGTGTTTTTTTAAATAAAAAAAATAAATAAAGTGAAAAAATAAAAGAAAAATAAACTGTTTCATCATTTTACTTTTTACATTTTTTTCCCCAGAATGTACCAAAAATTAAAATTTTTTTTTTTTAAATATTTGTCAAATTCAATACATTTTTCTGTTAAATTTATAAAATATTTTTGCACATTTTCCTTGATTTAATAGTAGAAATAGATATCTTTTATAATATTTACAGGTAAAATAGAGGTAGAAAATATGACTATAATTCAGAAATAAACTATAATTTTTAAAACAACAAAACACCCTATGTTTTTATAAACCTGCAATTAAATGTGGGCAAACCAGGATGATGGGCATGATAACACGTAGCTTCGTTTCGTGTGTATTTTAGTCTATACACCATCTAATTAACTATCGAGTTGACCTCCAAAGTCATCCGATGACCATATAAGCGATATTAACATAAATAAAGATATAAATAGATTAAGCGAACTCGTGCTATTGGATTTTTCTAGGTCTGTTTAATTTCATATTATAGATTTAAAATATATGTTTATCATCGTTTTTACCTGTATAAGAATGATTTTTTGTGGATCGGATCAGTCAATCAAATGATTTACTTTTGTTTCACTCTTAATGTTGACATTCTTTTCCTTTAAATAACTTTACAAATACAATTCACGTGTTATCTATCTCAAGCTAAGGGGTTAAATTGAAGTTCACATGAATACGGATTCAATGAGGTCGAATTATTCACTTGCAAGTGAATAATTCATCATGAATGTTTCTTAGCTTATTTTGACAAAATTGAACCATACTGACGGCTAAAAGCGAATTATCATTTCACTATTTCACTTTCATTAATGATTGAACAAAAAAAAATCATATATTAGATTTTTTATATATCTCGTAGCCAATGCCCCTTTAAGGTTCATGTGGACCCTTTGGCTAAAATGATTGCGTTTTCACTTCAAAATTTACTCTGAGTACAGACAAACCTGTGCATCTGGAAGAGTTTTAAGGCATAGCATGCCCTAGATAAATAAAATTCAAATGCATTGTATGTTTTAGAAAATTTAAAACTTAACTGGATTTTGCAGTGCACTTTTTTCGTCCCTGCAGAAGATGATAAAATCAACAAACAATCGAGTTTCACTTGATATGGTCCACTCAGGTATACAGTTTAAATCACCAATTATTGTCACGTATCTAGTGTCCATTTCAATCAAAACAGTTCACTTCAATTATTACCTGTGGGGAAGCTCTCAAACCTCTTTCCCAACTTAGTTTATTTTGGCACCTTCTGGAGGAATGAAAAAAAGTGCACTGCAAAATCCTGTTAATTTTTTAATTTTCTAAAACATGGAATATAATTATTTGAATTTTATTTATCTAGGGCATGCTATGCCTTAAAATTTTTCCAGATATACAGGTTTGTCTGTACTCAGAGTAAATTTTGAGGTGAAAATGCAGCCATTTAGCCAATGGGTCCACATGAACCTTAAATGTTTTATCAGGGTGGAAACAACCCCCAAAATGAGGGATATCCCTTAAACAAGGGACTGTCCCCCAGACAAGGGGTCATTTTGCTGTTGTATAAAAGAAAAGAGAAAAACTTTGCTTTTTTAAACTTAAAAGGGGAAACATTCATTATATTTGGAACAACTTTTCTAAAAGAGGGATACCGGTGACTTATTTTTTAATAATAAAGAAGATATGCTCTTTGGTCGGGTTGTTGTCTCTTTGACATATTCCCCATTTCCATTCTCAATTTTATAAGTCAATGGATATTACAAAATTCTTGGACATGTTTTGACAATATAATTCAAGATAGATGTATAGTTCTTTTTGAAAAGTTTCTTCAAATAATATAAATATGTGCCCTTTTGTATTAAGACGTGGTTTTAACAAAAAAAAAACACCATTATTTATCACTTGAAATATACCCCTCACAAAAGGGATAGTCATTACACTGAGGGGTTACTCCTCATTTGAGGGATCGTTCCCAATCTGTTAATTGTATTTAAGGATGTTTTTTTATCCTCTTGTTTTTGAATTTTTGCCAGATTTTCGGAATCCTCTGGTTTTATCAATGTAGTGCCCTTAAAACATTTTGCCCGCAAACCCTTACTTTTCTTTTTATAATTTTATTACATATAGTTTAAAAAGCCATATTTGAAAATCTTATACAATCCTTGTAATTTTTTCAAAGTTTTGGAAGAAAAAAGTGCCAATGTTAAATGTATGAAAAATCTAGAAAGAATCATTTCCCGCCAAATTTTCAATGGCTTATATCTCGAAAACAAGCACACGGACCCTTAAATTTTTTTCTGCTTTTTTAATTCTATTTTTTATATACTGTCAATTTAAAACAGTCTTTTAAAAGGTTTGTTATTTTGAAACAGAGGAGCAAACATCCTAAATAAAAACATGTGGATTCGATGAAAATAAAGCAAAGATTTTTACAAACTCACAGACATGATTACAGAGATTTTTGTTATAAAATTTTAAATATAGATTTCTCATTTTTTGGTCCTTCAGTGTATATAAAGTGCGAATTCAGTTTGTTCATTTTCACTGTCGTATGCGAGTATGTCTATTGTAGAATAAAGGATGACGGGAAAAACTGCCTTTGTTTACTTTTTGAAAATACGAAATAATTGATTTGAATGTATGTTTAAACACAATTTCATTAGAATATAACTTTTTAAAGTATAATAAGAAGGTTAACGTCCAAAAAACTGTAATTAAAGCAGCTGAATCCATAATATTGTTTACTGAATGCGATTTATTTTAACTATAAATGCGATGCATTATCACTGTAAGTGCAATAATTTCTGATGTGGAATTTTTGGAGGTGCGATGAATTTTCATTGTTGTTTTATATGATAATTCGACATGCAACAACTGAAAATCGTCTGTAAATGACTTTAATATTGATGATATTTACAATTTGAAAAGCAATCTAGTCGTAGATGCTTACTTGAATATACACGGGTATAACCAACGTATGGTAAATTCCTGACATTGTGCGTTGTATACCGTTCGTCGATATTTTTTCTGTACGTTCGTTGTATGTTTTCGTCATAGTTCTGTACCGTTCGTAAGAAAAACATCGAGAACATAATTAGCTGTTTATATTGAAATGCCTATCTTGTATTTATACCCCCGCTTTAAAATAGTGAGAGTATACTGTTTTACCTCTGACCGTCCATCCGTCAGTCCGTCCGTCCGTCCCATGAATATTTTTCGTCGAATCTTTCTCAGGAACTACAATTCAAGGATTTCTGAAATTTGGTTTCAGGATTTATATAAGTCGCATTTTGTGTAAGAGCCAAACATCTATGCTCTAATTGTAGTATAACCAAGTTTGAGTTACACCGAGTGTTTGTTTCGCGATGTTTACAATTGATTCACAGACCTGTCTATTTAAAAAGTCACAGGGTGTTGGTGTATAAGTGTCAATGATAACCCTTATGATTTAGGTCAGCGACAAAATCTAACAGGTTTTATTAAAGAAAAAAAAAAGAAATTGTGGAAGAAAGCAGATATTTTGACAAAAAGATCTGTAAGGGTAAGTTACTTTTGTAGACATACAGTGTCTGAAAATATATTCCCAATTAACTGTATTTGAAAACTGTATTTACATTTTTTTCAGCAATAAGTTTCCAGATAACTGGACCAGGAAAAGGATTTATATCTTTAGATTTTGCTGGCTACAGTGGTCTTATCTGCTCTGAAGGATTTGACAATGATGATGCCACTGTTGTCTGTAGACAGAAAATGTTTGCCTCTGGTATTGCTTATAAGCATTACACAGGCACTTCACAGTTTACCTATGCTCCAAGGTTGCTTAGCAACATAAATTGTAATGGGACTGAGGCTTATTTACACCAATGTTACAATCTGAACTGGGGAAAGATTGGTTACTGTTCTACAGAAACTGCTGCAGGAGTCATGTGTTCTACAAATAGTTCTGGTATGATGAAATAAGCCAAATATTCCTTACTTATAAAATAGCTTTAAGATTATTCTTCATGTGAGCATGCTTTTGATGTATGATGAACTATCATGAACTATCTGTTTATTAAATATTATAGGGGAGGTATGATCAGTGAGCAATAGCTAACGGTACATTTTCTGGAATAGCTGTTTGATTAAAAAGCTTCCATGCTTACTGATAATTTTGTATAATCAGCATGTATAAAAATAAGGAGATGTGGTATGATTGCCAATGAGACAACTATCCACCAAAGTTCAAATAAAGTGGATATATAACCTAAATTTAAATTTAAAGAAATAGAAAAAATGTAATAATAAAAACTATTAATAGAAAGCTCTCTCACAAGCAAAAAACCCATAAATGTAGAATATAAGGGCAAACACTACAAGGACGGGGACACATTCTACAGCATCCTAGTTTGTTTGTTGTCACTAGTTCATTGGTTGAAGTTTAATTATGATTTTTAATTTGGATCCATTTCAACAATGAAACATATATATTTTATTATAATATAGTGAATGTGATGTACTGAAAAAAGGTATTTTCTTTGTTTTCTAATACCACAATGATCATATTAGATGCATACAAAATTGTCAAATGGGTGCGACCAATTTTGCATATTAAAGTTCTTAATTGTGACATGCAATATGTAGCTAGATTCCACAAGATTTGAATCCTTCCTTCTATTAAAATCCTTGATCACATTTATTAGGTACCAATACATACATTAATTTGTTGACATATGATTTATGTACAGAAAAGCTTTTGAAATGAAAGCTGTTTTATTTCAGCTTCTTTGGATTTAAAGGTACGATTGGTTAATGGCTTTTTTAACATGGAAGGGAGAGTTGAAATAATGATTCTAAGAAATTGGGGAACAATATGCACTAACTCATTAACACAGGCTGAAGCACAGGTGATATGTAACGTGGCTGACTTCAATAACACAATAGGAATTATCAGAGATTATGGAAATGGAGAGTTATCTCCCTTAATACAGTATATGAAATGCTCTGGGTCTGCTAAAACTATAACTGATTGTGCTATAGAACTTTCACCACCAAATACAATGTGTAATGCCCTAGGAGTACTGTGTAGAACTGCACGTAAGTTTTACAAGTCTTAAATTTAAATGAAATTCTTCAGGTTAATAGTCATTTATAACTTCCATAAATGTTAAATGTTTTTCTTTTTCATATTTATGTTAAATATGATCTACCGTGGCCTTAATTATACCCCCACTCTAAGGATGGAGGCTATATTGTAATCACTTTGTCCATCTGTCCATTTGTCCAACAAATATTTTTATCACACTTTTCTCAGACACCACTTAACAGAAAGATTTCATATTGGTTAGCAGCTTTAAAACAGAAATAAGTTGTAACATGTGAGCAATTTTAAGAGCTGACAGATACCCACTTCCTGTTAGCAGATTCTTTGATTTTTCAATATAAAAAAAGGAGGATGTGGTCTGATTACCAATTAGACAACTCTCCACCAGAGACCAAATGATGTAGAAGTTAGCAACTACATGCAAAAAGGTCATCTTATGGACTTCAACAATGAACACCTTGTCCACCCTTTCATTCTGTTTGTCCATCTGTCTGTCAAACAAATATTTCAGTCACACATTTCTACAGTTCTACAAAACAGAATGACTTCATATTTAGTAAGCAGCTTGCTTGTCAGAACTTCCAGATACCTACTTTCTGTTTTCTGATACTTATAATTACGAGTGGGTTTATGCTTTAGCTTAGCACAACAACATGTGCATTTTTCTTAATTATAAAGATGTGTCGGTTCAAAGGTGTTTAATTTAAGGATGTTCGCTCCTCTGTTTCAAAAATAACATTCTTTTTAAAAGACTGTTATAAATTGATAGTATATAGATATAGAAACTTAAAAAGCAGAAAAAAATTTAGGGTCCATGTGCTCGTTTTCGAGATGTAAGCCATTGAAAATTTGGCGGGAAATGATTATCTCTAGACTTTTCATACATTTAACATTGTCATCTTTTTTCTTTTAAAAACTATAAAAAAATAACAAGGATTTTATAGGGTTTTAAAATATGGCTTTTTAAACTATATGTAATAAAATCATAAACAGAAAAACAGGGGTGAGCGGGCAAAAATTTTTAATGGCACTACATGGATAAAACCAGAGGATTCAGAATATCTGGCAAAAATTCAAAAACAAGAGGAGCGAACATCCTGAAGATAACATTACTACTTTCATCCTATTTACATGCATTGAAGGACAGTTTTAATTCAGTTTTTGTTCATTTATTGGTAATTACAGTTCAAAAATGATCTATTTCAATCAGTGCAGATGACTCTTTCATTGTCATTTTTCAGTGGGTCCAAGGATTTATATAGTGAACTATATAAATCCTTGGTGGGTCATATATTTTATTAAATTTTTATATACTTATATAAAATCCTTCATCAACTCATCTGGTGACATTATTATTATGCTTGAATGCTGTTGGTTATAATATGTTTCACATTCAGGTCTATATTGTTGATACAAACATCCAAAATGGTGGTATATCAGAATAATAGTTTGTAACTACGTTTGTATTTATATAGTTCATGACCTATTATTTGCACATTGTCAGATAGTTTTTAAATAGTTGTTGTTAATGTCAACAAGCATAACATTTTTGCATATAGTCTTGTAGAAAGAGAGCATCAATCTGTGTCTAATATGTTTGAAGGAAGATTCTTGTAAGCATGACTTTAATTTTTGTCTTTAATTTGCCTAAACAACAGCAGCCGGTTGTACGAACGTGACATTAGCCTAATTGGTCATTAAGTCTTCATTAAGCCTTTATGATGCATTAGGCTAATGAAGACTTAATGACTCATCAGACTAATGACACGTTCGTACAACCGGCTGCAGTTCAATATTTGTGTTATGTTTCATGATGTGTATTGTTCAATTAGTTCCAACACCCCTAACAAAAACTTATAGCTTATATTTAGGAGTATTCATTAGAGGAGGATTAAGGGGAGGGGCTACATATATGGTTGATGCATAGACTTTTGACAAGTCCTACTCCTAACATTGCCTTGTTGGTGTCCCCCTTTTTTTCTTCAAAATTCTGGATCTGCATCTGTCTGTTCATTATACTTTCAATGTCTGAAGTAGCACCCCAGTAAGTATTTATTCTACAGCAGTTATTATTATATCTTCATTTCAAAATTTGATAGGTAAATTTATTTTAGCTCCAGATGAAGTTAAAGTAAGATTGTCTGGTGGAAGAAACTCTTTGGAAGGTAGAGTTGAAGTTGATGTATATGGAATATGGGGCACTATATGCTCAAGTTCTGTCACACAGACTGAGGCTAAAATTGTCTGTCTTATGATTGGCTTCCCTGATGGGACAACAGGATCTGTAGCATCATATGGTAATGGAAGTCTGGAGCCGCAGCTTTCCAGTATAAAATGCTCTGGATCAGAGATTACGTTGGTAGATTGCAATTTGGAAGTAGCCTTGCCTTACACTGCATGTAATGCTCTGGGTGTCATTTGTCATATTCCAGGTATGATTCTGATCTTTTTCATTTTTATCCCCGCGACGGTGGCCCTACAGCGGGGGCATTAAGTGTTACCCTTGACCGTTTGTCCTTCCGTATTTCTGTCTTTCCATCTTTCCGTCCTTCCATTTTTCCGTCTGTCTGTCCCATTTTTGTTTGTTTGAAGCTTGAGGAGGGCATTTGAGTCCTCAGACACATTCTTCTTTTATTTGCATTTCTAATATATAAAAATACGAAGATGTGGTATGATTGCCAATGAGACAATAAGAACTTTAAAAAAATACTTTTAAAATTTATCTACAGGCTTGTTTGATGATATTTCATTATTCTTCTAGTTGAGTTATGGATGTAAAAATATCACGAAACTTAGAAATTAGCATTTTTTTTATTACCGTTTAACTTTTCATATCATTAAAACAAGAAAATGTTCATATCAATATTTTTTTTTATTTATAAACAAAATCCTGTTGACCAATTTAATTATAAGAAATCACCATTTCAAGTCAGAAATGCTTTTTTTCACAATTTTAACATTCTACAAAATTATAGATTTATTTCTTAATTTTTTTAATTGATTGTATCTTCTGATGCATAAATGCTGTAGATATATTCAGATGAAGTTCAAAAAGTTCTAAATCCATACAAAATTTCAAAACCTACCAAATACAATCAATTATAAAATTGAGCATGGAAATGGGGAATATGTCAAAGAGACAACAACCCGACCAAAGAGCAGACAACAGCCAAAGGCCATGTATACTTTGCCTTAATGCTTATTATTATATGGTCCTGTCATGGTTTCCTTTTGAAAAAGCAATTTTATTTTCTGTTTTTTTTTTCAATTTAACTGTATTCAAGATGAAATATTTTTTTACAAATATATACCAATGGTTAGTTATGGGTGAAAGATGACGTGGATATCTTCCAATACTATACAGTCTTCAAGTCATGTGTAAGCTAGATAAATAATTCATGGAAAATCAAACTGTAACATTTTGTAGTTTTCTTTGTTATATTTTAAAACATAATTAACACACACAGTGACACCCTGATTGATGACTAATAAAGAACACTGGCAATTCTTTAATATTTTATGGCATAAGATTATAGTTTGCATTCAGATATATCAAATGATTAACATAGAGTATGTCAACTTATATCAATACATATATGTTCACATCCTTATTGGAATAGGAAGAGGGTGCATCAAAATGGGAATCAAACACAATAAAAAAAATTTCAAAACGATGTTGCGATATAGAGTAAATTATTAGTTGTTTGGTGTTGGTAAAGGTCACTACAAATGTACTAAACAGGGTTTTTGTGTTGTTTTTGAAAGACTCCAGGAACGAAAAACATGGGAGATAACTCAGGTCAGGTGATGGTCCTATAGTGTTAACACATTTTATTAAAGAATTTGTTATGTATACAACTACAAGAATAAACAAATGGGAAGTAATACAAGTAATTCTTATATAAATACATTTTAGTTTATGGTTCAAAAACAATTGTCAAATTGTTGTTTAAGATAAAAATCTTTAGACTAACTTTAGTATTGCCATCTTCTGTTATTTCTGCTTGTATTGGTTTGGGAAATGTACCAGTTCTTATAACACCAACATATTCTTTTTTTTTACAGTTACTAAAACTACCAGTGTAGTAAGTAGTCCAAAACCAGAAGGTTTAAGTTCAACAGCTGACATTTCAACTGTAAGTTCAACTCTCTCTCTTGAACCAGAAGGTTTAAGTTCAACAACTGACATTTCAACAATAAGTTCAACTCTTTCTACTGAAACAGAAGGGTTAAGTTCAACAACTGACATTTCAACAGTAAGTTCTACTTTTACTCTTGAACCAGAAGGTTTAAGTTCAACAACTGACATTTCCACAATAAGTTCAACTCTTACTACTGAACCAGAAGGTTTAAGTTCAACAACTGACATTTCAACAATAAGTTCAACTCTTACTACTGAATCAGAAGGTTTAAGTGCAACAACTGATATTTCAACAGTTAGTTCAACTCCTACTCCTGAACCAGAAGGTTTCAGTTCAACAACTGACATTTCAAAAGAAAGTTCAGCTCTTACTCCTGAATTTGAAAGTTTATATTCAACAACTGACATTTCAACAGGAAGTTCTACTGTTATAACTGGTACTCAATCGAAGGAAAATGAGAACATTACATGGGTATGGATAGTAGTGACAGTGTTGTTCGTAGCTGTGGTCATTCTAATAATTGTCCTAATTAAATGCAGACAAGGTTTCACAAAAGGGAAATGGCAAAGAAATTCATTTAGTCAACATTCATTCAGCAATGCTAATATTATCAGACAGTTAAGTGATGGATCAGTCCATGCTGAAAATCCCTTGTCATTACTAGAAATACAGGGCGGGGCATCTCGGGAAAATCAGGATCTGAGAGCAAGTGTTATATCAAATCCAAGATATGCCAGCATAGACAATAACATAAAACCTGTTAGGCATGGAATTGACAATGATGGGTATATGGTACCAGTTTCAAAAGAGAATCAAAATCAGCCAGAAAAAAGGCATGCAAATAATAAAAAGAATGAAATAAATGGAATAAATGGAAATAAAAGTCAAAACTGTGATAGATGTTATACAGCTGATAGAAATGATTATTTAACTGTTGTTTCTGAAAGATCCCAGAGGGAAAATATGGGACATATCTCCGGAACTGTAATGGACAAAAAACATGTTTGTCCTGGTTGTATAATAAAAGGAGATGCAAGTTTTAATGATTCTATAAGAACATATGTATCTTTAGTTGACTCACAAATTCAAAGGAGAAAAAGAGATGGAGACCAATCAACAAACACTGCAAGTCCTGCAATAAATGGTGTTGTTTCAGTTGACATTCACCAACCAAATGGACACACAATGGAGAATAGCGAATATTTGACAGTGGTCCCAGATGATAGTGCTATCAAAAGAAGGGATTTGAGAGATTCAATCAAATCAACTTTATCCCATCAAGAGGAAATTGATTTTCAAATGCCAGAAATGACAACAGAATTATGAATTATTGATTTTCCACATTGTCACTTTTGTGTCAGTTTCATTTACATAAATAGTATTATATTATATAGTTTTATCAGAGACTGTATTATATGTCTCTGGTTTTATAATTTAGAAGATAGAAACTCATCATATGCAGACATCAAAGATATGAAATTAATGGCAATGTTACAGCAATCCAACAACAAATGATAAGTGAAAAACAGGAAAACTCCAACAATGAACTGAAAAAGTACACAAGAAAATTATTGAACAGATAGTGTTTTTGTACTTTTGTCAGGAACATGAATCAAAATAAATGATAGCTTTTAGATATAATGCACTGATTATATAAACAAATGCACTAAATTCTAGCAAACAATAATAATTGAATGGAAAATTTGATAATGGATGAATTTTTTGAAACCACAATCAGGAGTATGCTTATGTCCTACATAATACACAGACTGAGCTGCAAAGAATATATACATCAACACACATTCTAAATTACTTCATGTGCTGTGTATTTTAACTTGCATTATGTTCTGTACAGTCATGTAACAAAATGCTTATTTTTTATTTCATCAAGCTGTTTGGTATGATGCATTACACAAAAGCCATATAATTGACAAATAATAAGTCCAAACCCCCAAACAGGTAAATATAAAGAAATCATATCAATTCTTATACGAAAAGTTTGAATTTCTTATAAAAACAAGAAGCTTAATTTTGACACTATTAACCCTGATAAGTTTCTATGAACATAAACTTCTCATGTGTCAATATTAATGGAGTATCCCCTAATAAACAGGTACAAGGTGACATTTTTAGCTCACCCAGCAGTAGCTTAAAAGGTCATGTGAGCTTTTGCCATCCCTTCACTTCCGTTGTCTGTCCATCAAATCGATGTAAACTTTTTCAAAGATATTCTCCTCTGCAACCACTGGACCAATTTCAACTAAACTTGGGCTGATCTATCCTTAGGGTACCTAGTATATTTGGTTTTGTTTTTTATTTAGGTCAGTCAACAAACATGGCCACCATGGCTGAAAATAAATCTTAGGGGTAAAAAGATATTTTTTTAGCTTATAACATGTATAATTAAAGCAGATAGAGCAAATCTGACGGGATGAAAATGATCAGCAGGTCAAGGTCTACAAACTGCTTTATTTTCAGAGAGATTAGACAACTCAGTATGGAGTTGTTGCCGCTGAAATGTATAATTTTAGTAAACTTCAAAGTTTTTGTCTTTATATCTCAAAAACTAAAGCACTTAGAGCAATCTGACATGATATAGAATTGACCAGCAGGTCAATGTCTTTCACCGGAGAAATTTTCAGAAAATTCAGACTTATGTTGGAGTTATGTCCCCTGAAATGTCATTTATAGCAGTTATTGCCCTTGGAAGACTAATTTTGCCTCATTTTTAGCTGAAACTGTAATAGATGGATAGAAATTGTCAGATGTAAAAGTGTTTAGCAAAATAGAATCAACAAATAAGTCAAACTGGATAAATTGTCAAATAACCCCTTATAAGAGTTTTTGCCCTTGAAAGACTAATTTTCTCATTTTTGCATGTTTTTTTTGGCAGAAAGTATAAAGGATAGATAGAAATTATGAACAGCAAGTTTTCAGCAAAATAAGATTTACGAATGAGTCAATTAACCAAAATTTTCATTTATCAGGAGTTATTGCCCTTGAAAGATGTTTTTTTTCCATTGTTTCATATATTTTTTTTTGGGCAGAACTCAGTATAGATAGAAAGAAACTGTAAAGAACAAATATTTTGAGCACAATCAGATCTGCAAATAAGTCTACATGGCTGAAATTGTCAACTGACTCCTTTTAGGCCCTTGAAAGATGTTTTTTTTTCTGTTTTAGCTTTTTTCGTTTTTGCTCAAACTAAAATAGATAGTAAGAAACAGTACAAAAGGCAAAACTATTCAGCACAATAAGATCTACAAATCCGCCATCCTGGCTGAAACTTTCAACAGACTCATTATTGAAGTTATGTTCCCTGAATGATGATTTTTATCCAATATTTTTTTTTGCATTTTTGTCAAAAGCTATTGGAGTTAGAAAGAAACTTCAAAAAGCAAAAATGATCAGCAAAATAAGATCTGCAAGCAAGTCAACATGGCCAAATTATCACACTAGTAATACTATTTACTGCCTTTAAACTGAAAAAAAAAAAAAATATTAAATGGCACGTTTTTACCAGGTGAGCGATTCAGGCTCTTGGGAGCCTCTTGTTAATTCTTCCCAGACTTCAGCACTAAAATAGATAAAAGGTAGTATCTGTTATATTATTATCTTGAATTAAATACTGCCTCCCAGGTAACAGTTGTTTCCAATTTACCTGCTGCAAAACCCAAAGCACACATAAGTAATAATCTTGAATTCAAAACAACCTCCAATTGAGCAGTTGTTTCCAATTTATCTGTTGCAAAACCAAAAAAAAAAATGTTTAATCTTGAATTTTATACAGCCTCCCACCAGAGACATATAGACACATAATACAATTGTATTATATGTCTCTGCTCCCACGTAGCAGTTGTTTCTATTAATACAATTATCTGTTACAAAACCCAAAACACACATAAATTATAATCTTGAACTTAATACAGGCTCTCACTTGGCAGTTGTTTCCAATTAATATGTAGCAAAAACAAACATAATAATAATGAACTTTACAGCCCCCACTTAGCAGTTTTTTTCAATTTATATGTTTCAAAACCCTAACCACACATCTCATAATCTTGAACTTGATCAAGCCTTCCGCTTAGCACGTATTTAAAATTGATCTGTTTCAAAACCCAAAGCACATACTAGTATAAGTAATAATCTAGAACTATATACAGCTTCTACTTAGCAGTTGTGTCCAATTTATCTGTTGCAAGACCCAAAGAGATTTAAGTTATAATCTTGAACTAAATACAGCCTTCATGTATTTACCTTAAGCTTGCACGCCCAATTAAATTTACAGCTGATAAGAAAAAGAAAAATTATAGGATTCCCGAGAAAGGTGCGTTATTATTGACATGTGGCGACAAGGCATAGTTCAGTCGACTTTTCATTATTATTTGAACGACTGAAGCAATCTTAAAACAACTTAAGATTAAAATACCACTCGAAATAAACCCGAACTCTTTCACATGGATTTTTATGTAATTCCGGTATGTCAATCGGTTGAGTGCTCATAATGCAAAATGCAACTCTATCGAAAGTTTTGAAAACCAACAGAAAACACCGTTCGATTCTTGTCCAGTGTCAAAGAATTACAATGAAAAATATAGAATATCACAAATAGAAGAGGACAGAATTCCACTTTTCGGGATTTTTATGATGACGTATACACCCCCCACGTAGAAACGAAATGGCTATTGCCTGATCCAGGGACAGTCTATACTAACTAAATTATTAAACTGAGACATATCGTTTTGAAGAACACTGCAGTCGTACAAAGGGGGTTACATATTGAACAAGATGGCGGCCACTCGAAATTTACTAACAAAATACCTTAAAGTTCAAAGATCTATATTCAAAAAACTATCCGTGAAATGTTTTAAAAAACAGCGTTTTGCAATGACAAAATGTATAAAATTTCATAAAAATGTTACTTCATTAAACTTGAACATATAGTTATGAAGAACACTTCGTAAATGTGAAATGATTTGCTATGAAGTCACGTGACATCAGCGACGGCACAGTTCTGTCTGCAAAATTGTATAGACATTGTTATAAGTGACCAGTCCCGTTAGTATAGACTGTCCCTGCCTGATCATGACCATTAAAGGCACTGCCTTTAAAAACGATACAAACAACGTCATGCAGTACTGGACACTGTACAGCTGCCTTCAACAATAAGAAAAACTCGTACCGTATAATAAGTGGGTCAGATATTAGTCCCTTACTGTAGATACAATACATTGCTTGTGAAGTATACATATGTTTTGGAATTTAGTGTGGCGTCCATTTTTGCGGAACTAGCACTTTTTGCTAGTTTGTGTAATAATAGGCTCAGTAAAAGACAAATGATTGCATTTGCATGCCGCATTGCCAACATATATTACCAGTGCTTCAGTAACGCTCGCAACCAAAAGTTTGGAAGGCCAAAAAATATAAATTTTCGGTAGCACAAAAACCAAAAGTTTGGAAGGCGGCCAAAAATACAAATGTTCGATAAGATAAAAACCAAACTGAGGGTCTAAGCAGAACAGCGCTAGCAATCTGATTAAAATTCAAACCGATCGTTACTCGCTTACTCTTCGAATGAGTATAACGAAACCAGAGATCTAAATTTTAACTAGATTGAGCAGAACAGCTAAAACATTCTCACAGCATGTTTTTGTACGAGTATCAACATTAGAATTAAACTGTTTTCAGTAACTATGAGAATTCGTATAGTAAAATTATTTTAATGTGTTTCTTCGCTGAGGTATGGAGATCTTTCGTATTCTGTACAATATGACAAAGTAAACAACTTAAAACATGCTTAACCCCGCAACGGAGCCTGTAATTCAGTGGTTGTCGTTTGTTGCTTTCTATCATATATGTTTTTCGTTCATTGTTTTGTACATAAATCAGACCGTTAGTTTTCTCGTTTTCTTGATGGAATTATTTTACATTTGTCATTTCGGGGCCTTTTATATCTGACTATGCGGTAAGGGTTTTGCTTGTTGTTGAAACCTTACGGTGACCTATAATTGTTAACTTCTATGTCATCTAGTCTCTGTTGGAGATTTGTCTCATTGGCAATCATACCACATCTTCTTGTTTTTGTCGAGTGACATCTGTCGCAGAAAGCTCGACATGGGGATAGTGATCCGGCGGCGTCGTTACTAACTACTTATAAAACCTTAATATTTCAGAAGGTAGAAGACCTGGACAAGGTTAGGTTTTCGTGGTCAAATTCATATCTCAGATACTTTAAGCAATAGGTCTATTATATTTGGTGTATGGAATGATTGTATGGTGTACATGTCCAACTGGCAGTTGTCATCTGACCATGACCTCAATTTCATGGTCCAGTGGTTAAAGTTAAGTTTTTGTGTTTTGGAATGTTTTTCTAATACTATATGCAATAGGTCAACTATATTTGGTGTATGGAAATATTTTACGATGTACATTTCAGTCTGGCAGGTTTTATTTCAACTTGACCTCATTTCCACGGTTCATTGCTCAGTGTTATGTTTTTGTGTTTTGGTCTGTTTTTCTTAAACTATAAGCAATAGGTCAACTATATATTTGGTGTATGGAATGATTGTAAGGTGTATATGTCTGTCTGGCAGGTATCATCTGACCTTGACCTCATGTTCATGGTTCATTGATCAATGTTAAGTTCCCATGGTTTAGTTTGTTTCTTAGAAACTATAAGCAATTAGATCAACTGCATTTGGTGTATGGATGATTGTAAGGCGTACATGTATTTCCGGTTTGGTTTATCTGACCTTGACCTCATTTTCTAGGATCATGTCAGTTTATGTGATACTTGTAGTGAAGCTTTATATTTAGGATTATCAACATAAAATCAATGGTCAGTAAAGCAGGCGAGCCATTTCAACGTGTGCACTCTTGTTATATATGTATAGGACTCAAATCTATGGTGGGTTCCAGATCTATGGCAAATTTCTAATCTATGGTAAATATGACGTCAAAAACGCCAAACAAATCATAAATCTATGGCAGATTTTGATATTCATATATTTGTATGACGTAATTTTTCGGGGAAATGAGTAAATTATAACGTCACAATTAAATAAAGTCCACGCCGCCGCTAACGATGACGGTTTTGTTACATTTTTTTATAGAAGGAACAGAAAAGGCCAGTTTTCAAGGCCCCTAATTCATAAATTAAGGTGGTACATAACACTACAGGGAGCTTACCCTGTAAAAATCAGCTGAACGTTTTAATCACGTTCTATTGTTAAGGAAATATTAAGCTTCTCAAAGATCAAAATTAGTGCTTGTCAAACTGCTATATATCCAATGAAATTTTTCCGATAAAGTGTGTGGTTCAAGTTTTTTTGAATTTTTTATATTTTTGTCAAAGGGTCAAAGTAAGTATTTTGTCAAAATTTTATGAAAATTAAACGAGCCAAATCAATTTTAGTGAAGGTGTTTGGTACCACCTTAAATAGTATTTTAGAATTCAAGTTTACGTTAACGGAAATCCCTGCAAATGAGAAGATGTAATCATCTGATTCGGATGAAAGAAGAATACTAGCGAACAAACCTATCGTCATTCGTAGCAGCAAAATCGCTAGTGCAGGTAATTTCAGGCAAATGAACATGTTTTTGGTGTTTTCTGTGTTTATATTTCGTGTTTGTTTCTGCTCCTTGTTTTCTTGTTCTCTCGTTCCTGGTGTTGCCCTATATGATACGTACTGACTGGTCCTTCATTTGCAGAGAGTCTGCCATATAGATTTGAAAACTAAAAATTCGCCATAGATTAGGAAACCAAAAATTTGCCATAGATTGAATTCAAAAAAATCTGCCATAAATTGGGGAAGGCATGACGTCATATTTACCATAGATTATGAATCTGCCATAGATCTGGAACCCTACATAGATCTGAGTCCTACATATATACCATTGATTTGGACACAAACCTTATGCTGGTTTTTATGTGTTATTGGGTGTATGTCTCGTTTAACCGTATATACTCCACATTTCATGGTTCGACGGAAAGCGTGAACCTTAGACCATTACGTCAATCTATACTGGTCCCAGCTTGTACAGTATAAAAATAATTTCCAATTTTAGGTGTCAGACAAATTTCTTTTTTTTTTCATTTTTTTGGTTGAAAGGTTTCTTTTCAACAAATACACCATCATGACTGAGGGTCTGGATGGGGTTTACAGTATAGATAATAATGGGCAGAAAGTGCAGAATAAAGGCCAAACAATATAAAGAATTGAAAAAATAGGCCACAAAAATAACGAATAGAGAATAAGGGGGTGGTGAAATATATAAAGAATAGAGAATAATGGGCAAAAAATAAAGAATAGAGAAAAATAGCATTGAAAATTAAGAATACAGAAGTGAATAACCCCCATCGAGACCCTATAATGACTTCAGAAGACACAGACCATCTGTTACGTATACACCATAATTGATTAAGTAAAAACAACGACTCAAATAAATTCAATTATTAGTTTAATAAAGAATCTTTATGTTCTATTGATTTGTTTATATGTTCTAACAAACGAGGGGGAATAAATGATATGATTTATTGACATGTCCGCTGAATGGCTCCATGTCGCTCAGTTTGTGGAGCGGATAGTTAGTCTGTTCCTCTTTTAAAGCTCACCTTGTCTAAAGAGAAATGTGTGTTATTGCCAACAGTTGGTGTCCGTCGTCGTCGTCTCTCGTCGTAAACTTTTGGAAAAATCTTCTCTGAAACTACCTAGTCGAATGTTACCCGAAACTTGACATGAATGTTCCTTAGGCCAATCTATAGTTTATAAATTTATATATTATATCCCATTTTGAAGTTATTGCTCGTGAAATGTCTATTAAAGGCAATTTTCACTGTTTTTTATTATCTTGAAAACCATTATAGATACAAGGAATATTTGATAGTAAAATGACCAGCAAAGTAAAATCTACAAATAAGTCAACAAGGCCAAAATCGTCATTTGATCCCTTATAGAAGTAATTGCCCTTGTATGAAGATTTTAAATTCACCAATTCTTATGTCGTTGTGTTTATTGCAGAAACTATAGTGTAAATTGTAAAAAGATCTATAAATAAGTCGACATGTCAGAAGTAGTCAGTCTCCCTTTTATAATCATTGACCTTGAATGGTGATTCTTACCGTTTTTGTGTTTTGGCTATAAATTTGAAAACTAAAATAGAGATATTTAGAACTGAAAAAAAAATCAACTGTTGATTAGAACGTACAACAAATAATTCCACATAGCCAGAAATTTTAGCATTTTTACCTAACTTATCTCTAAAGCCATCATGCAGAAAAAATTTTCAGCAGAAATTATCCAAGTGACAAGATTTTGCCCAACACAGTTTCAATTCAGCACAAATTATATTCTTGTTGCATTTTTATACGACCGCAAAAAAAATTTGTGGTCCGACGTATATTCATAATATTGGTATCACGACGACGACGTCGTCGTCGTCAGCGTCGTCCGAAGACAGTTGGTTTCAGGACAATAAATTTAGTATAAGTAAATAGAAATCTATGAAATTTAAACACAAGGTTTATAACCACAAAAGGAAAGTTGGGATTGATTTTGGGGGTTATGGTCCTAACAGTTTAGGAATAAGGGGCCAAAAAGGGGCCCAAATATGCATTTTTCTTCCAGACAATAACTTGTGGAACGGTGTATGGATCTCTCTGAAATTATACCACAAGTTTCCATACCACAAAGGGATGGTTAGGATTGGCTTTGGGGGGTTATGGCTCAAACAGTTCAGGAATTAGGGGCAAAAAAGGGAGAAAACAAGGGTTTCCTGGTTAATGGACAATAAAGACAATTTAAAAGCAGTGTAAGGGAGGTAATCCAAACACAACGTTTTGATTACCTCCCTTATACTGCTTTTAAATTATGCATAAAGAAATGTTGTATTGTCATAAGATGATTAGCTGTCGATTTATTTTTAGAAGATACTATTAATTTTAGCCATGATTATGTATGTCATTTACTATTTTAAGACTTTTATGCTGTATTTAAATGGGTAATTATGGTTGCAAACTCCATTGGAAATTTGAATTGAGATTATGACCATATCTTGAGGGAAAGAATTTTTTTGGGGGGAAAAAGGGAGGAGGTGAAAAAAAATTTGGGGGGGGGGGGGGGGTTAAAAAGAAATTGTGGGGGGTCAATTTTTTCTCATTTAAGATTTCAGAAATTAAAAAGAAAACTTGGCAAAAAAAAAGTGGGGGGGGGGGGGTCAATACGCAACAGCAAAATGTATTGCACAAAGGCAAAAAATTGAATATAAATTCAAATCATATAACCAATTCTAAGTTCTTTGACTACAGTTATTCTGTGTCAGAAACCTATTATGTATCAAATATTTAATTACAATCCAAATTCAGACCTGTATCAAACGCAAATATTGTGTCCATTTTTGCCCCAACTGTTCAGGGTTGGACCTCTGCGGTCGTATCCAGCTGCGCTCAGCGAAGCAATTTATTATATGTGTGAAACTTATTTATACATGACTGTATGAACAATTTAAAATTCATTGTGTAACGATTTATTGTGTAATGGCAGTTTATGTCAATGTCAAATTGCCCATAAAGGATTCTTATTAAATATCTTAATCATACACAGAAATTGAAATTGAAACCTTTACGAGATCGGCTAGTAAAAGCTAAGCCAGAATTGAGCTAGAATACAATAAGGTATTTATGACTGAAATTTGTAGTCATCCCACATTGGCATATATTAAATATATTAAATTCTTATTGTCGGTATATTCAATTCTTATTGGCGTATATTAAATTCAATTAGTTATTGGCTATATATATATATCTATGATGACTATATTAATTATATATGTAAGTAGATTAACCCCTTCACCGATAGTCAGTTTGCATATCGGCAGATTATTGACAGTTTGTTTAGATTTATGTAGGCACAGGACTTGATTAAGAGTTGACACAAACTATGGCCTCTATAGACAGATGTCTATTATTGAATATTATATGAGGGTCTGGATGGGATTAACATTATAGAGAATGATGGGCCAAAAAGTAATGTATTGAGAACAACGGGGGAAAACAGTTATGAAATATAATGAAATAGAATAGTGTCAGATTCTTGTGTTTAGAAGGCTTCCCGACTCCTTCTTGATTGGAAAACATGATCAATTATGGCATGTACAATAATCTGTAATTCAGTTTCCATTTAAAGAGGTTGGCAGTTAAATAGTCAATAGATATACTGATATATAGACAAAGACATATAATACAAGAAATTGGCAACTAGGCGGAACCTTGTGATATGCAGCCCTCGTCGAGGATTTCATTGAAAATATTATAGAATATATATAAAAAAAAAACTAGGAAAAAATATAGCTCAGAAAAAAAAACGAAAACAAAAACGAGTAGCCGAGAATGCTACCTATATTTTATCTGTCTGCTTCGTTACACATATTTATCAATGTCACCACATAAGTTCTGTGTGTGCTTTATCTAACTCTGTCAGATAGTATTCATTATAATTAAAATGAAAAATCGCTTCTTCCTGACGTGTCTGTAAGTTCTTGGTTTGACAGTGTTCGGATAATTTCGATAAAACTCGTCTGGTTTCGACATTTTCCGTCCTTCGGAAGTGCATATCTGGACCAATCAATGATCGACAGCACACGAACTCTACTACACGTTTTATTTAGAAGTACTCATACACATAACCGGTGTTTTGTAGAGTAACAATGAAGTCCATTCTGTGTATTTTATCATTGACAGCGATAGCTTTAGCAAGTGATGTGCTGGAATTCACAGATTCAGACTTTGCATCAAAAGCAGCACAGCATGATTTGATTTTGGTGGAATTTTTTGCTCCTTGGTAAGACCGGTGTCCTGCCCATCCCCCTTTTTAATGTATATTTATGTTATTTGATACTAATCAATCGTTGCCAGAAATTAAGTTGATGGTTCACATATCTATGGTTGTCAACTTGCTTTATTAAGATTTTTTATGAAGTGTTTATAGAATAATTCCCAGGCGTTTCGGGAATGACCCCCCTTTTTTTCTAAAACTTTATTTAGTAAATATTCTGTAAAATTGTAACTTAATTTTTCTAATAAATTGTATTCTTGCTCTTATCCATATTATATTACATTAATAAACAGTTGTTTATAAATTTTGATCGTCTTATTATTTTCCACAACAATGCAAAAACTGCAGCATAGTAAAATCAGTGCCAGGCACGTTATCTATCATCAGTATGTTGATGGAGTGCTGAATGACACTGAATTATAAAGAAGACTAGCCAGGAAAGATAGAAAATTCAAATATCGTAATCTGCTCGTCTTCAACATATTTTATTCAACAAATTTCAATTAATTATGATAATTATAAAATTGTTAAATTTCACTGTATATAGGTCTCCATTAAGCCATGCTTAGTACAAGTGACATAAACTTCAACGTGTTGAATGCGGTCACTACAAAGTAGAAGTGGAAGTAGAAAAATCATCCAAAAATGACATGTATCAAAAAAAAAAAAAAAAGACTACTGTTCGTTTTTTGTTGGTTGTTTTATATTTACAATCACTGAGCTATCCAGAAATTTATAGTTATACAAAGTTTCAATCCTTGGGAGCTTTTATTTCGTCAAATCCATTACTAACTATAAATCTTCACTGACAGCTAGAAATATTTGCATATATACAAAATCTTACTCTTAAGATACCAGAATGTCCAACTAGTAGATACATAATAAGTTGTATATAGATTTGACGGTCATTGCTTTAATGTATTGCTTTGAAGATTATAGAAGAGGCAAAAGATACTAAAGGGACATTCAAACTCGTAAGTTGAAAATAAACTGACAATGCTGTGGCTGAAAAAGAAAAAGACCAATAGACAAACATAAGCATTGAAAAATAAAAACAGCAACACGAACCCCACCAAAAACCGGTGGTGATCTCGGGTGCTCTGGAAGGGTAAGCAGATCCTGTTCCACATGTGGCACACTTTATGTTGCTCATGTAAGTACAAACCTGGTGATGTCTGATTCGGTGGGTCACATTCTGGGAAAATGAGGACAGGATTGTGGTTTCAATTTATTAGGACATATCCGTTGTCATCTGTGAAACAGATATTCCATAATGGTCAACCAACTCCTAATGGTGTCCGTAAAATTTTCGAAGGAAGGATTTCAACTTCAGAAAATTCGGAAATTATTGCAATGATTAAAAATTGCTTAAATTGTAGCATTGATAAACATGATAAATAAAAGCTTCTTAACATGACACATTTTTATTTTGTAGGTGTGGGCATTGTAAGAAATTAGCCCCTGAATATGAAAAAGCAGCTACAAGACTATTAGATAATGACCCACCAGTTGCATTGGCTAAAGTATGAAGATAATATATTAATGTATAAATATGTACACATGTTTAAAAATTGTTACAACTTGAATTTTGACATTTTAATTAAGGGATATCAACACGCGCATACATGTACCATTTCTTCTTAATTTAATATGACAAAAATACACCTTATGTATACCACTCAAATTTGTAAGACTTGAGATTATAAAGACAAATGTAACTAATGTTTTTATCATTGATTAAAGGAATAACCTCATTGGGGGATAGATGTACATGTATGGTTGATTTTGAGCCTTACTTTGAATTTGCTTGGACATCAGTCATTGGATCCTTTTCACCCTATATTTAATGTTATTTGATTACATTAGGTTTTGCTTGCAACTGAATAATGATTGATTGGTGATTGCTCAATATTCAAAAGTCTGAACATTATTTTTATAAGTCATTTCTTACTCTATTTTCACTCTTTTAGGTTGATTGTACAGCAAGTACTGAAGTTTGTTCCAAGTATGGAGTAAGTGGTTATCCAACTCTTAAAATCTTCCGTAATGGTGAATTTGCTGAGGAATACAGTGGTCCAAGAGAAGCTGGTATGTATATATGTCCATTAAGAAAAATTATGAAACTTGTACACAAAAAAAACCCACAAATTATTAAAGGAGTGTTCTAGACATTAGCAATTTGAAAGCTTTGACAGAATGAGAATGATGGAAAAAAAGGATTGCGTAAATTTAATTAAAAATGTATAAAAAGGAGAGTTATATATTTGCTTTCAGTTTGAAAGTGGCAAGTTGAAAATAGGAAACCTATCCATGGGAACAAAGGGCACAATTATTTCTATTCATATATTATACTACTTTGGGATCAGCAAAGAGAGTTTTTCATTTTGAATTCATGAAAAGTGTGATCTATTCCTGATCAAACAAATTAATAAATGCAAGCAGTTGTTAGTAGAGCAGAACTTTTATTGATGCTGAACAATTTGGTTATTATTTACTAAAATTGATTTAGGTATTATATTCAATAGCTGTAGCCTTTTTCATGTAAAATTGAAGAAGAAATTACTCGTAAATGCATGTCTGACTAAGTTTCTTAAGCTGGATTGTCTTAAATATGTCCCCAATGTTATGAATGTGAAAATGTCCCACATTGTTTTTAGAGAACCAGTTTTATTTGTTGATGGTATGGACAGAATAACATACTACACAGGTATAGTGTTTAGTATAAAAGCTTTTTTTATACAGATCAGTACACTATAATGATAATAAACTGTGATTTATTTCAGAAAACGTCTTACATGAACAATTTCTCATAAGGATTATTTCAGTATCACTTACAATCAATTTTAGTCATAAAATTTTAAGTGAAAAGAGCTACATGTACCTATTTTTTTCATATATTCATGTTTGATTTAGAAGTATTTTCAACTGATGAAGTATTTATCTGACTTACTTTTTGGTTTTCAAAATAACAAAGGAAACAAAGGTTCCATATTGAACATGTTGAAAGAATGTAATGTAAAGAATTTAATTATTCATAAGTCATAACAAAATCAAGAGACTTGGCCGTAAATTTGAATGTGTAATGATATCTGATTTGATTGAAAGGATGTATTGATTGCACAATATTTTTTTTATTACAGATGGTATTGTCAGTTTAATGGCATCCAAAGCTGGACCATCCTCTAAAGAATTAACATCAGTAGCTGAAGCTGAGAAATTTCTGTCTAAAAAAGATTATGTAGTAGCTGGTAGGTTGCAAATATTTTTGTTTTTGTTGCATTCTTTATGAATTTTCAGTATGAATATAGAATCTACCACTATATCAAGTTAAAAGAATAATATCCAACTAACGTTATTTAAATTTCCAAAATTGAAACCTGAGACATGAAAAGCATTTTAAATATTTCAAAATTTCACTGACATTAGTGGAGAAATGTATCATAAAATTTTTGCTGGCCTTTTAGTCTATGTGCGTTTGTTAATTTTAAACAATGTTGACAAAAATAATAAATCAGTAGTTTGCTTTGTCTTTCAAACTAAAGTGTATAGATATTTATTATTGATAATTATTGAATAACTTATCCAAACATTCAAATATAGAAAAATGAATGACAGAACAACACTTACATTCAAGAATGTGTGTACCACAGGAGTTATTAGAACTGTTTTGTCATTAGATGAATATTTTTCCATAGTTGAGTTTATGGATTAGTTATTTGTTTTATTGACTTTTTCATGAAAAAAATGTACAGTATGGCGAAGATACAAGATTTTTCTTTTACTCATATTTATTAACATGAATGAAATGTACACTACACATCCATATTTTTCTCCTGATATTGGCTTGCTTCATCTGACAGGTTATCAATGAACAACATGATGTACATTGTATTTTAGGGTTCTTTTCTGATGGAGAAAGTCAACTAGCTAAAGCTTTCCAGAAAGCAGCTGATGCTATGAGTACTGATGTCAAGTTTGGTCATACAACAGCCAAAGCTGTACTTGATAAATATGGATACACTGAGTAGGTTTCTATTTGTAATACAGGTAGAGGGTTGTAACTTTGATCTCAAGTTGAGTCAAAAATTGACAAAGTTCTTAAAAAATATGGATACATTTTTTTTGTCAATGTGAATGAAGTAGAACATACATCCGCATGTCAATACATTAACTTTTTCTTAGTGGACAAATAGCCAACAACCATCAATCAACGGTAAATTACAATGTAGATGGACAGTTCTATACAAGCATTTGCTTACTTTATATTATTGGTTAAAGAATAAGATATATTTGTGGTTAAAGAACAAGATATATTTGTCGTTAAAGAATAAGATATATTTGTCGTTAAAGAATAGGATATATTTGTGGTTAAAGAATAAGACATATTTGTGGTTAAAGAATAGGATATATTTGTGGTTAAAGAATAGGATATATTTGTGGTTAAAGAATAAGATATATTTGTGGTTAAAGAATAAGATATATTTGTGGTTAAAGAATAAGAATAAATGCACAATTTCTTTAAAGTTTGAATTATTTTACCTGAAATGTTATCTTTTATTTTAGTTAATCAATTTGCTTATATCTTTTTTTACAGCAACATCATTCTTTTCCAACCTAAACATTTAAGAAGTAAATTTGAAGATGCACAACAGAAATATGGTGGCAGCAGTAACGTAGATAAAATAAAGAATTGGTTATCTTCATCATTGTAAGGATAATATTTCTGCTATACAAGCATTTCTTATCATAGTATACTTTCACATCCTTGAATTAAGTCTTTGGTTGAAATTAAATTGAATTGATGCACAAGAGCGACTTTTTATTTAAAACTGGTTTAAAATTATTACAATAAGGAATTGTGGCATTCAGTATTATTGGATTTTGACCTATGATGAACCTCATAGCCGATATATCATTGATAAATAGTGATAGTGAATGATAGGACTGAGGTCAAAGTTCAGTTGTGTGTTCTTGTAAGAATTTATATATTCTGTTTTGTCTACATCTCACTGTTAATTGAAACTGAGTTCTAACAAACAATGTACAGCACATCCAAATCTGTATACGGATAAAGCCAAATCTGTATAAGGTTATATGAGAATGTTTCAATCTTAACACAATAAAATTGTTTAATGAACTGGAAATTTACTGACAAAATGTATCCTTTTAATCCTTGCAATGCCAAGATACTGACTGCTGTATAGACTGTACCTAGTCCACCAGTATAAGCTTTGTAAACAAAATATTAAATATGAAGGCCATTCAAAGTTTTTGTTTCACTGCAACCAAAGTCAAAGTAGTTAGATTTATTTGTGATGTTTTGGGAGTTGGCTGCAGTTACAACTATTTAAAGTTTGTGATTCGGTTACTGATGAGGCATATCTATGTGTAAACAGTTTATTAAGTTGAAATGGACCTTTTTGTAGTGTGAGGCTACTGTTTGCCTAATAAACTTCTACAAAATTTATATTTAGACATTTCCATAATGATATATTTTTTCAAAGATGTAAGACTCATCTAAAAATATAAAACTTACTGTGCAGCTAGAAACATTTAAACTTGTCTTGTTTTGATAAGGAATAAAGTTATTAAATTGATGCAAGTATTTGATTTTGACTAATGATGAAGCATTGATGGATAATGATAATAAATGGGTTTAGTTTTGTTTTTAATCTTCTGACTAACTTAAGAGTAATGACTGTTTATCTTTTTCAGAACTGGTTTATGTGGACACAGAACACAAGCCAATGCTGACAAATTTAAGAAACCACTTATTATTGCTTATTATGATGTTGATTATGAGAAAAATGAAAAAGGAACAAATTATTGGAGAAACAGGTAAATTTCACCAAAAATGTGCTTAAAAAATATACATATACATTTCATGAATCAATTGTATAATAGTATTTGGGGACATTTTAGTTTTAATAGAAATTTAGCATCTAAAAATAAGAATATGTGGTATGATTGCCAATGAGACAGCTCTCCACCAGAGACCAAATGATGTAGAATCTTAGCAACTATAGGTCACTGTACGACCTTCAACAATGAGAAAAACCCATACAGCATAGCAAGCTATAAAATGCCCAGAAATTACAAATGTTAAACAATTCAAACAAATTAGTACAATAGAACTCAACTTGATTTACATCTTTTAAGAAGAATATTATGGCCTTTTCCAACCAAAATGTGTTTCCATGTGGATGTTTTCTGATTTATATGTCCTGAAAAACCACAGTTGCTTTTGTTCGAAAAAAATCACATTGAACATGTTTTGAATGGCCTATTTCAAGATCTTAGTATTTGAAAATACTAACTTCTTCACTGAATACCAGTTTATTCACTAGAATTATAGTATTACCATGGTAAAACAGCAGCTTGTCCAAATTTAATATCCATTATAAAATCAAAGAGAATAGGGAAAAAAAATGATTTTGTTATTGTAACAAGGTCATGAAATAAATTATAGGTCTTATCTTCCAAGTGTATATGTGTTCTTTGGTTTTTTTTGTTAAATTATTTGAAGTACAAATTTTCAGACTAACATTGACCTTAAAAATGAAAGGCCCTCTTTACTTTCAACTGTTGAGGGGAGTCTATTCCTGCAAGAGTGTGTAAAATACACAGAGAAAAGTACAAAGTTACACACATGATTGTCATATTTTGACCAATGATGAATTATCAGAGACTTGTTTGACTCTGAGTGAAAGTTAATGATAGGACTAAGGTCATAGTGTTGTAATTACAATGTGTATCGTTATGTTTCATTGATGTTTACCACTTGTCTGTTCTCATTTCTATCTCCATAGTAACAGAACTGATGCAAAGATTATTGGTTTTTTTTCAGAGTAATGAAAGTCGGAAAGAAATTGCAAGGTGAAGGAAAAGATATTTACTTTTCTGTCAGTAATCATAAAGACTTCAGTTTTGAGTTGGGAGAATTTGGACTGATTGACGTCAAGGGAGATAAGCCAATTATTTGTGCCAGAGATGATAGAGATATGAAATATATAATGTCTGGTGATTTTAGGTTTGTAGCATAATACTTATTTTAAGATGAAGTTTGATTTTATTCTTTAATACAACTTTGGGCCTGTGTTTGGTTTAAGTACACATTGTACATTTTCATTCTATGTTCATACAATACTATAATTTGGTTTTAACCTTCTTTTTCATCGAATTAAAATTTCATGATTTCTAGGGCCAAACCTGTTCACAAGACTTTATTTTCATGTTTTAGTTTTTTAACATGATCTCCTTTAATGTCAAATTTATCCAAGGGCAGATTTTCAAGATTTTTTTATCACCATGAAAGTAGCAAAAACTCTTAAATTCCATGTCTAGTAAATTATGAATTTATGTTTTTATTTCAGTATGGATAATTTAGAAAAGTTTGTGAATGATTTATTAACCGATAAATTAGAACCATACCTGAAATCAGAACCTGTTCCTGAAGATAACACTGGAGGCGTTAAGGTAATTAATGTAAAAGTATAAAATATTGATCATTATACAGAAAAAAATATTGAGAAATTGCGTAAGATGATTGAGTGAAATGTTACATTAGGTTTTAAATGAAATAAGACTCAAAGAGCATAAAAGATAACTAGCATTAAGCATATTTATGTACTTTTTAGATCAGGTTGCTCAAAGGTCTCATCACTTCGCAAAATCGTCCGAAGTTTTTCATTTTGCCAAACTGTAGTAAGATTTTAGCATGAACCTTTTACACAGAAAAAAAAGTAGAAAAACTGCAAAGGGGGGTTTCATGTAGTACTGTTTAAACCCAGAGAATTGATGTAGCATTGCAGAAGGCTTTCATATTTGTACTCGATCTAATCTGTAACATATTGCAATACTAATCATTTAAAAATTATTGATAATGAAGAATACTGAATTGCTATAAAATATTCAAAATTGATTATATATGCATATAAAACACAATAAACCATTGTCTTTATCATATTTTTTCAGACTGTTGTTGCTAAGAATTTTGATGAAATTGTAAATGATGACAGTAGAGACGTATTGATAGAATTTTATGCTCCATGGTGTGGACATTGTAAATCATTAGAACCTAAATTTGCAGAATTAGGAGAAATGGTAAATACTTTTACTTCAGATTAAACATGTATACTTGTGCTAAATTTGTAGTTTAATTTCAATAGCATAATGTACTGCTTGTGCAGGGAAAATTAAATACTGGATTAACCTGAGACTTGTTTGAACTGAACACTGATATTGGATCACAAGTTATCAAATCTTAAACGAATAGTTGTATATTTAAACAAAAACCACACAATCCTAAGGAGGCTTATAAAGGATACACATGACAAACTAGTCTCACAAAATACTCAAAATACTGTGTAAACAAACTAAAAATACTGCTGGTTACAGAGACTGTTTATCAAATTTCCTACACACTCCTAAATTAAATGGTTTTATTTTTGTTTGATCAATCTACATTGGTTGTATTTGTCAATTGTAAGGTTAAGACTGTATGAATAGTATTTACCTGTATTGTTATAAATGTATGCACCACAAAATAATATCTGCACATTTTCTATGAGTTGATCATCACACTTCTGACCATAGGTATGAACAATGTGTTAATCTGTTATGTTTTGTTAACAGTTAAAGGAAGAAACTGGAGTAACTATAGCTAAAATGGATGCTACAGCAAATGATGTACCTAAACCATATGAAGTTCAAGGGTAAGTACACTGGACATGTAAATCAAGCATGAAACATTGTCACCAGAAACTATGCTGGCATCAATTATTTGTTCAAATTAATGTATGACAAGACTCCCAATCTTTGTCCAGCCATGCATCACATTTCATAATCCTTGAATTATGATTATAAATAAGTCAATTCTTGCATATCAAAATTATTAATGAAATTATCTAATAAACATGCTTCTTATTTCATCATCATTAACCTTTTGAAATGCCCTCCCAATTTTAATAGCACCAATAACAAATCATCAATGTTTTTATTGAAATACAAAACAGGAAGTTTTACCTGTTTGAAATACCTGCCTCACTCACACCAGGTTAATTTATTCTGATTATTAAAGTTTATTATTTTTGAAAGATCACTTGCTGTGATTTTAGAATGATTATTTTCAATTGTCCATAGAGAGTTATAGAAAATTGGCCTCATGATCAATATAAGAGCACTTGGGGCAGTCAGTTGATAATGTCTTTTAAAGACATTAAGTTCTTTCACTGAAAGCTAATTTGTTAAAGGAAATTTGAGCCATGAGTTACTGAGCAATTTTGATTTGTTTATTTGATTGATAGTTTAATAGTAAATAGCAAAGGTGATTTTAAGTGAAAAAATATATAGTAAATAGATAATATGAATGAAAACAATTGTTCAAGATATAGATTACTTATAATTATTATATTGGTTTGTCATACTTCATTACTTGTCATTTTCTACTTTCAGATTCCCAACTATTTATTATAAACCAAAGAATTCCAAAAATAATCCTAAAAAATATAACGTAAGTATCATTCTTTATAAATAGGCTGTTTTTGCATGTAGGGATCTGTTAGCACTTGAGGTCAAATTTGAAAAGTGGGGAAGATTTCAAAAAATCTGTCATCAGGTACAATGGCTACAAAAAAAAACAATAATGTACGGTTGGGTAAAAGACCTTTCCCCACAATATTTTAAATAATGAGATGTGGTATGATTGCCAATGAGACAACTATCCAAGAGAGTCCAAATAAAATGGATATAAACAATTTGAGGTCATCAGATGGCTTTTAACAATGAGCAAAACCCATACACATATATATAGTCAGCTTTATTAGACAGTGACATGGCAAAATGTGAAACAATTCAAACGAAAAAAATGGCCTGATTTATAAACAAAAAACAGATATAACAGACAGCAACCAATGACAAACAATGAATTACAAGCTCCTGACTTGGGACAGGCATGTAAAGAATGTAAACATATGTTTGTGAGCGCTCAACCCTTCCCCTTACCTGGGGCTATGTTGTAACAGTTCAAATAAGAATAAATTTTAAAAATCAGTTGGAAATGGTATGGCTTACCAGATCTGAACAAAGCGCAAAAAACAACCTAACTCCGCATTTCAGTACAGTGCAAAGCAGGGTTTTGTTATCCTGAATATGCATGTATTATTTACAGCTGGATGTTAAGCAGACATCAATCATTACTATTTGTATAACATTAACACATCCTTTTAAAAAAGTATGAAAAAAGATAATACAATGGAAAAAAATATTTGCTCACATCCTTTTAAAAAAGTAAGAAAAAAAGATCATACAATGGAAAAATATTTGCTTTATTTTAGAAAAAATGCATGATTTAAAATACTTAATCACCCCATCGTGAATGTTTTTCAGGGTGGACGAGAGGTTGCTGATTTTCTAGAATATTTGAAAAAAGAATCTACAGATGGTCTAAAATATGAAGGAGAAAAGAAAAAGAAGAAGTCAAAGAAATCTAAAACAGAATTGTAAACCTGAGAGATGGTGTATATATGCTGATGTCTGAGTGACTGAATGGACTTATGAATGGATTAGAGTAACTGTTTTATGTCTTGTAAATTGTATATTTTAACTGATCATTTTTGTGGGAACATCTCATTAATGGTATTCTTTTTCTACTTAGTTCACTCTACTTTTACACCAAATAAACTTAAGCTGTGATTTATAATTTATTGTTTGATTCATGCTACAACAGGGATGTTGATATGATGATTGACAGGACTATAGGTGTAATTCGGTTGGAACTGAGTGGTTGACAACTGCAATAATTGCATACATGTTTTCAATGATGTCTTTGCAGGCACACATTTGATACCATAGAACTGTTTTTTATGGATATTTAGAAACAATGATGAAAATTATGTTTCCAGTTCAAATTGTCATTTTTCCTAATGCAATCTTCACTATTTTGTTTTTGATAGCTAATCAATAATTGTATTTATACTTTTATTCTGTTTCTATCTAGAATTTTCTTTACTTTTACAATAACAGTTCTGAACTCTTCATTGAATTTACACATGCCCCCTTTTGAGGGCATGGATGTATGAATAAATTCAGTATTTGTTAAATAATATTAGAATTTTTCTTCCACAAGAACAATCAAACCTTACTGAATATTTTAATCAGTATACTTGTTATTGAATGTTAAGAGAATTAATATATATATATATATTGGTGCATTGATGCAGAAAACTTGTCATTTGTTAGAAGTACGCATGTCTTGGGTCCATTGAATAGTGTATTTATGAAAGGTGGAAATAAAAGTTTATTACATATTTGTAGAGTTGTCACTTATTGAAGTTACAAAGACACAATGACAAATTATTATAATATTTCATGATTTTCAAAGGTTATTTTTACAAATACTTATGTTCTTGTTTCCCTTGTGATAAATGTTTTTGAGACATGGTATCTAATTCTTGAAAACAAAAAAATATGAAGACATCTCGAGGTGAAGATACAGTGTGACCAATTTTGAATTGTGCTTTATCTAAACTGAACTATGTTTGGACGATATATCTGTTTCTTTATTGGTGCACAAACCTTGTACATTGTCCTGACACATAGGCTAGGAACTTGTGATATATATCAATATTGTTCAAGCACATAAAAATAGACTATATTGAACTATCACCATAGCCATTGTGAACTGAACCTATACACAATCACTAAAAAGTCATTAAACGTGAAATGTAGATCTGGTTAAATAGATACCGTAGAAAGGCTTGTATAGTTCGCACTGGTACATAGTCCGCACCCCCTTCTCCCCACGAAATTTTAGGTAAAAAAACTTTTTGTAACTGTTAGAAAAGGTCTAATGAAACTCCGGTAATTTCAAATCCTGTGCGGTCGTTTGCGGTATTTTCTTGGAAAAACCTGTTTTCCATCATCAAACAGAAGCTGAAACTGCTTGTAAATGATTCTAGAACGCTTCATAATTGTTAAAATAAGTTTAATTCACTTTAAAAACAATTTAGAAACTTGTGTATGTTTAAACAGGAAGTTTAAAAAGCACGTGTAAAAGAAGAAATTAACCGGTGAGAGTCGAAATCCGTACATAACAGATATCACTATAATACGACTTTGAAAGTAAAACAGTTCCATCCTTTTGTAAAACAGTCTTTAATATATCTATCACATTAATGTTTGAAGGGTCTTAAGCTAATACAAACCATATAAGTCAGTATGAAACACCAAAACGGAACGAACAATAACCGATTACGTTTTGTAGTTTACAAATTCTAAGCTGGTTTACGGTTGTCTTTTTCACTATGTTTGTATCGTTTCAATCAAGCAGATACCAATTTATTTCAACCAATGCATTGAAAAGAAACGAGAAATTTGTAATGAAAGATTTAGTTTTTATATTTATCAGTATTAATTTGATATTGAATAGAAATAACTTATTAATATGGATGAGTTAAAATTATTAGTTTGAAAAAAGATAAGAGCGCCCTCTACAATATAAATAACAAAGATGGCGGAACGTAAACAAACCACCTCGCCCGCGAAATTGAAATTTTTCTCTTATTTCTTGCTTATTGTACTCTATAGTCCGCCCCCCGTCTGGAAGGTCCAATTTTGGAGAATAAAACTGCGGACTATACAAGCCTTTCTACGGTAGCTGTCTGTTGAGTGTTTATGAACAAATATTGAAAGGAAACCAAGGGGCCAATCAAAACCATATGACAAGAATAAGAGTGCACACACTGAAATGTATCGCCTGCTTTACTTATAATTAAATATATGTTGAAATTTTTTTAATATGAAGGCTTTACTACAAGTATCGTATACACTTGACATTGTCAATAATCCATGAAAATGAGGTCAAGGTCAGATGAACCTTGCCAGACTCACATGTACACTTAAATCATTCCATACACCAAATATAGTGGCCTTATTGCTTATAGTACCTGATAGACCAAACCACAAAAAGCCTTGTATTGACTGATGAAAGCATGAAAATGAGGTCAAGATCATATGAACCTTGCCAGACTGACCTGTACATTTACAATAATTCCATGCACCAATTATATTTGACCCATTGCTCAAAGTATCTGATAAACTGACAAAAGCAAAGAAAACTTGGCATTGACCAATGAACCATATATATGATAAACAAGAGTGCACACGCTGAAATGTCTCACCTTCTTTACTAACCATTTATATTATGTTGATTGTCCTAAATATAAAGCTTTACTACAACTATCATATAAACTTAACATGATCTAGGAAAATGAGGTCAAGGTCATATAAACGAAGAAGAAATACATGTACACCTTACAATCATTCAATACACTAAATATAGTTGACCTATTGCTTATAGTTTAAGAGACAGACTTAACCAAGAAAAACTAAACATTGACCAATGAACCATGAAAATTAGGTCAAAGTCAGATGAACCATGACAGGCAGACATGTACAGCTTACAATCCTTCCATACAACAAATATAGTTGACCTATTGCTTATAATTTAAGAAAAACAGACCAAAACACAAACTTAATACTGAGCAATGAACCGTGAAAATGAGGTCAAGGTCATATAAAACCTGCAAGACTGACATGTTCATCATAAAATATTTCCATACACCAAATATAGTATGAGGTCAAGGTCAGATGACACCTGCCAGTTGGATATGTACACCTTACAATCTTTCCATACACCAAATATAGACCTATTGCATACAGTATGAGAAAATCAGACCAAAACACAAAAACTGAACTTTGACCACTGAACCATGAAAATGAGGTCAAGGTCAGATAACACCTGCCAGTTGGACATGTACACCATACAATCCTTCCATACACCAAATATACTAGACCTATTGCTTATAGTATCTCAGATATGGACTTGACCGCCAAAACTTAAACTTGTTCAATGATCCATGAAATGAGGTCAAGTGAAAACTGTTTTGACGGGCATGAGGACCTTGCAAGGTACGCACATACCAAATATAGTTATCCTATTACTCATAATAAGAGAGAAATTAACATTACAAAAAATCTTAACTTTTTTTTCAAGTAGTCACTGAACCATGAAAATGAGGTCAAGGACAATGGTCATGTGACAGACAGAAACTTCATAACATAAGGCATCTATATACAAAGTATGAAGCATCCAGGTTTTCCACCTTCTAAAATATAAAGCTTTTAAGAAGTTAGCTAAGGCTGCCGCTGTTGCCGGATCACTATCCCTATGTCGAGCTTTCTTCGACAAAAGGCGCAGGCTCGACAAAAATGAGGTCAAGATCATATGAACCCTACCAAACATGTACTAGCAATGTGCTAAAATTTTTAACCAGTTTGAAGAGATGAATTCAAAGTGCAATTTTGAAAAAATATTTTAGCAAAATGGTACATGTATTATAAATGAATAAAATATGCATAGTAAAACATTCTGTTCATGCTAGCATTTCTCACTAAGAAAACAAACAAAAACAAGATACATGTATTAAAAAACAATGATTGAATTTAATTTGAAAGTATGTAATATGAAGGTTTTACTATAAATTTCAAATAAAATTAACATTATCAATGATCAATTTAAATGAGGTAAAGGTCAGATGAATCCTGCCAGACAGACATGTACACCTTAAAATCAAACCACACACCAAATAGAGATGACCTAATTGCTTATGGTATCAGAGAAACAGACCTAATTATGAAAATTTAACATTGACCAATGAACCATGTCGGACAACATCCATTCACCAAATATAGTTGACCTACTGCTTGTAGTATTTGATTAAGAGACAAATCAACGAAAACTTAACATTGACCAATGAACCATGAAAATGAGGTCAAAGTCATATGAATTCTGTCTGATGGATATGTACATGTTACAATCCTTCTATATTCCAAATATAGTTAACCTATTGCTTATGGCATCTGAAAAATAAATTAAATCAGATAAAAAGTAAGATTGACCAATGAACCATGAAAATGAGGCCAAGGTAAGATGAAACCTGCCAGTTATACATGCACAAATTACAATCATTCCATACCAAAATTATAGTTGACCTTTGCTTATAATATCCGAGATACAGACTTGACCACATAAACTGATATCGCTGATCCATAAAATGAGATCCAGGTCTCGTGAACCATATCTGAAGGACAGTAGACCTTGCAATGAACCCATATAACAAATTATTACTCATAATAAGTGAGAAGTTCACATGACAAAATAAATGTGGATAGTGTCCACATGTGGACACAGATGATGCCCCCGCTTACATATCATATAGTTATAAAGGGACATAACTGAAGAACGGTAAAAATGACGCTACCCAAATTTGAACTTAAACTGAGTTTTGTGGTAATAAGCATTGTGTGTAAGTCTCATAACATTTGGTTGAGAACAGAAACTAAAAATTCAGCAATTTTTCTATTTGTAAGCAAGCATAACTCTAGAACGGTTGTGTATAATGATAACATTTGGTTGAGACAAACTAAAGTTAGAGAAAGGAAACGAAAAATTCAGCAATTTTTCCATTTGTAAAGGGGCATAACTCTAGAACGGTAAAAGTGACGCCACCAAAATTCAAACTTGATCTGTGTTTTGTGGTAATAAGCATTGTGTATAAGTTTCATAACATTTGGTTGAGGCAAACTAAAGTTAGGGAACAGAAACCAATTTTGGGACGGACGTACGTACGTACAGACGGACAAGGGTAAAACTTAATGCCCCCTCCCCTACGGCGGGGGCATAAAAAAGATAAAAAAAATTTCAAGCTGTTGCTGAACCATGAAAAAGAGGTCAAGGACAATGGACACATGACTCATGGAAACTTCTAATCATGAGGCATCTGCATACAAGGTGTTAATCATCCAGGTCTTCTACCTTCTGAAATATAAAGCTTTAAACAAATAGTTCACTCTGTCGCTGCCCGATTGTAATCCCTATGTCATCAATGCAAAGTTGTTGGACCATGATCTAGGGGGCAGGACCTTGAAATAGCCATCAGACTGATTTGTACTGATAGTAATGCAACTTTATAGCATATATCATTGATCTATCACGAGTAGTTCCTATCAAAATAAATTAGGCAGAAAACTTAACATTAAAAACTGCATATTAATTGAAAGTCACTGGACCTTGACCTACGAGGCAGGGCCTCGAAATAGCAGTAAAACTGATATGTACTGATAGCAATGCAACTTTATAGAAAATATCATTGATCTGTCACAAGTAGTTCCTATCAAACTAAATTAGGCAGAAAACTTAGCAATTGTTGATGCCTCCTCCTCCATCCAAAGATGCTGGAAAAGCAATACCTGTGTTTCACTTTCCTGGACTGTTGTCGCAGGAGAGACAAAAATGAGATGGAAGGACAAATGAACCCTGCCATATCTACATGAATACCTAACAATCATTCCATACACCAAATATAGTTGACCTATTGCTTGAAGTTTTTGAAAAACTGACTTAACCGTGAAAATGTAGATATGTAGATTTGAGCAATAGAACAAGAAAATGAGGTCGAAGTCGGATAACCTTATTCATACCCCATACCCATACACACACAAAAGATGAAAGGTTGATTTTCCTTATGAAATTATTTTAAACTTCGTTTTTGCCCAATTTGTTTCTCAATTGAGTTAATGGAAAAACTAGAAATGGTGGAATGACACAAATTGCCTTTGCCTTAAGTCAAAGGGTTGTAACTCTGTGAAAAGGAAGTCATCCAACACTAAATATAATCTAAATTTATAACTTATTGTAATACACTTATAAACAAATAATCACAAAATTAACTCAAATATCTCTAGTCACATGAAAAAAGTCCAGACAAGTTGGATGATTGAAGATAATCATTCGTGAAAATATTCCAAATCTCAGAGAAAAATTTTAAATCGACAATATTATCCAATGATTTTGCTTGTACAATGTAATGAATTAAAAACTTGAAATGTCTGAGTAATAAACAAGTGCATTGTAAAGTTTTATTTTATAAAAAAAAGATGACAGAATGCATTTTATGAAATATACAACTTGTATAAAAAAATCATGATTCTTGTTCAAATTCTTCTGGTAAATAAGAGAGCAGATTCTGTTTTACCATCACAGAGAACTTGTCCATTAGGAAGTTACATCTAACAAAATAGAAAGGCTAATGAGAAAAACTGATACAAAATAAAATAAATAAAGTTAAAGAAAATATAAAAAGATTGAAATAAAAACTATTACGTTATTTATTGCTTCATTTTATCAATTCCTTTAAATATGATTTTTTTGTAAAAATTATACACGTACACATCAGAGGCTGCTTTTCCTTTCCCTTATCTTACCCTATTGATAAGTGATATTTACTACAAGGGTAACATTATAAAGGTCTTTTAGGTTCAAGTTACGATAAAACACTGGTGAAAATGTACCAGAGAATAAGAAATTTATGAGGTAAGAATCTGGGATGTATTTTGGAAAGTGATGAATAATAACTCATATAAGGAATCTAATAATTTCATCCAAATGGATAGTTCTTAAATCTTGACATTCTGAACATTTATGTCCCACCAGAAATCTCTATCTATAGCAGTTTTATAGATATTAGACAATACTTGCCTTTCAACCCAATGTTTTATTTTTAGCCATGGTGGACATGTCAGACACTTTTTGAAACTCAAAGGATGATTATGGCTATGTTATGTTCTGATTGACCAAGAAGTTTCAGAGAAGATATTTTTAAATCAAAGGACAACCGATACTATATGATGGCAATAGCTCACACTAGGCCTTTGGGACAGGTGAATAAAAAGGAGATCACTTTGCTTCATACTAGGTAAGAAAAGTTTGCAGTTTGATGAGGAGGATATTATAAGACAAGAGATGGCAACAGCATTGCTATTTGGGCTATGGGGAAAACCAGAAGAAAAATATGTTGAGTGGATTACATCCAAAACACTAAGTGTTAATTTCTTCTTTCTAGGTATTATTAAACCAAGAAGACATTCAAAATGAAAGTGTAGCTAGTATGAATTATCATGCAATTGATAAACAGGCTTATTATACAGTTTACAGAATATCAATCAAATCATTAGATTCATAAACCTGAAACAATTTTTCTCAACAAGATACAATTCATCAGAAGCTGCCATTAATTGAAAAAAAAATGTTTTGAAATATGTACATTAAATCACACTTCATAATTCTCAACAGTTACATTTCTTCTTCTGTCCATTTCTCAACCATGGGACTGTGGCTAATGTTATAAAAACACCTTTCATTTAGGCTTTTAGCAAGCCACATCCATTACTCTACTTCGAATAAATCCCGCTGCATGCAACAAAATGAGTTTTGAGTGAATATTGATCATCACAATAATCCTTTCATAGCTTCTTCTAATCGTCTTCTGGCCTCGATGACTTTCATCTCTTGTCGTTTTATATCTTCTTCTGTAATCATTGTTTGCTAAAAAGAAGGAAAAAACTTATGTCAAACAGAATTAAATACATGTCAAAGATTATCAAGATTTATGAAAAATATTCAAGTCATAATAAGCAATTTAATTGATTTTTGCAAAATGGTTATCAAATGAATATTTTTTTATTTTGTTACTGGAAAAGTTTCCATCTGTATTAACTACTTATCTTGCAGCTGGACAATTCTATCTGAATCTATTAATGAAGAGCTGTTTTTAAAAATATCAGGTGTTGCTCATGTAAAAATCACATGAAACAATCTGTTGACAAGGGCATTCTTTATATTTATGATGAATTGTTTATATAATAAATGTTCTTGAAATGAGGTCATGAACAACCCACATATGCAAGACTGAATGTGAGAAATACTAGTTTTACACTGTCAGATGTTTATGAACAAGTTATGAACCATGTCATTTGTTGTCATTACACAATTCTTACTGGTAATGTTTTTTTTTTTTTATTATTTAGGGAAGTTCTGGTTGTTGGCACATCTTTGATTGTTAAATTTATAACTTTTTTAAAACGACCTATCGAATTAGACTTATCACCAGGTTTGTACTAACATGAGCAACAAGACAGGATCTGCCTACCCTTCTGGAGCACCTGAGATCACCCCCCGTTTTTGATGGGGTTCGTGTTGCTCAGTCTTTGCTTTTCTATGTTGTGTTTTGTGAACTGTTGTTTGTCTGTTGGCAATTTTCTTTTTTTGCCATAGCATTGTCAGTTTATTTTCCACTTGTGAGTTTGAATGTTCTTTTGGTATCTTTTGCCTCTCTTTTAAACTATGGATGATTAAGAGCTGGACTTATAATAAATAGGCAATTATTTGTGGTTTAAGTCTATGTGGTGCCCTCTAGATGTCTAGTGGTTTGTTGCATTGTTGGGTTTGCTGTCTTATTGTTGTATACCTTAGATCTCCTTTTATTCATATCAAACATGTCCAGTATGTTGCATCGGCATTATTAAACTATTCAGTTGGTATTTCCATTTATAGTTTTAATTCATACTACTGCTAAATATCTAACTTTATAAAAACTGATGATGTGCACCAATCAAAAATTAAATAGAACTCTTACTTGAATGTGAGGTTGATTTGCATCTATATTAGCACCAGGGTTTTTAGACAGAGCTTGTTTATTATTTGTCTGTCCCATAACTGGACCATTATTCATGTGTAATGCTGCTGAAATACTTTGTAGAATGTTCTCTGTGCTTAGCTCTGGTCCAACACCTAAAACAATATCAAAGTTCAAATCATAAAATGGAAATTTTTTGTAATTTTTGCAACCTGAAAATCATTACACTGATTTATTTTTCTTTCAGTTTACAACTGAAGTTTTCAATTTTAAACAATGCAAGTTCCATGGCATTTGTATTTGTAAAACCAAAAATTATGTAATCAACTGTTGACACAGAGATATGTCTCACCTTTATTTTGATAACATAATGCAAATGTTGAAATTAAAATGCCAACATTTTAGCATGTAAAGTATGCAAAACATTCAAAGTCAATGATTGAAGGTACATGACCAAATAACCTCTGTGATATGAGAAATGCCAATTCTTATACAACTGCAACTAAATACCATTGACTTATCATAAGTGGTTGTCTTTAAACTTACCTTAACTCAAACTATTACATATCAACTATGCAAAAGTGTCAAAGTCAATGAACCATAATGAGGTGGCCAGGCCATATAATAATTAATGGAATAAAATATACAAATTGGAATAAGATATGCAAATGCTAATACAACTGCATACAAAACATTGACTTACCTTTAGAGGTTCATCATAAACTAACCTAATTAAAAACTTTAATATGAAAACTATATCAAAGTTTTCAAGTTGATACACCATGACTGATTGGGTGTGGACAAACAATGTCGATGGAAATGATATGTGCCAATGTTAACAAAACTGCATACCAAATATCATTTACATACCCCTAGTGGTTCCCCATAAACTGACAATCATAAATTAATACATTGTTGATGCCAACACTGCTGCCAGAAAACAGCAAGCCTTAGTCTTGCTTCGAGGCAAGACAAAAATAAGTCATTGTGGATATATATAACTTGAATTTTTACTAGACATGCATAGACAGACAAACAAAGTGTAACATATGTTTGTCATATAAAATATAGATATATTTCCACGAGAGTGCTATATAACCTTTACACATTCTATATTGAAACACTTAAGGGCAATAGCATTAAATAAACATTTGGCAAACTGATGCCAGTGATTTAATCTAACTTAATAAATGGCATTTTTAAAAATTCATTATGCATTACTCTGGGTGCAGCAACCAAATACCTTGTACATTTCTTGGTAAATCTAACGCCTTTAGAATATCTTCACTACTGTCTACTGCATGGAAACCTTGAAGACGCTTCTCCCAAAATAACTGTAAAACAACAAACATAAGCCTGGTTTAGCATTCCACTATATATAGCAAGAAACTTCTACATGTATAACATTCTATAAATATATAATAACCCAAATACTTACTAACCCGTATAATTCAGTCGTTATATTCCCCTGATCTACAATTACTTCATTAAAGCCTGAATGCATAGACAATGAAATATCGTCCCATCTTGATAAAATTGCGCTCACTGCTGATTGGTCACCTCTCCTACAGGGCACCAATCAAAATCCAGGATTCATGAAGAGTTTTTAGCTTGATAAGAATTCAGGCCCTCACAAGTAGCCTGGAGTAGGAGAGATCGATTACAAGGAGGGACTGAATTATTCGGGGGAATTACTTACAGGAAGTTTTATCAGTTATCTACTGACTAAGTGGCTTCTATGCATTACTGAAGCAAATCATTCCATGGTAATATGAAAATATGCCAATCCAGTTTGGGGTAGACCCTAATTACATATTATGTCATTTCATGTTTAATGCATTTTTCTATTTTACTGAGGTGGGGGCTAAAATTCTGGCAAGAAATCAATAACAATAAAATGCTCCGCTGGGCACAGCTTGATACGACCGCATAGGTTGAACCCTGAAATGTTTGGGCAAGTATGGACACAACATTCAAGCTTGATACAGCACTGAATTTGGATTGTGATTAAATATTTGACACAGCATAGATTTCTGACACAGAATGAATGTGGTCTAAGAACTTAAAAAATTTTAATTTACTTATTCAAACCATATCATTATTATTTGCAATTATATATAAATCAAAAATAACCAATTTAAAATGGAAAATTTTAAAGAAAAAAAAGGAAACAAAAATCCCCCCCCCCCCAATTTTTTGAAACCCTTATGATTCGTCACCCCCAAACTCAATCCCAGCCTTCCCTTCTGTGGTATGGTACCTTGCAGTACAATTTCAGAGAGATCCATACACCTGAACACAAGTTATTGTCTGGAAACTAGAAAAATGCTTGTTTTTTGGCCCCTTTTTGGCCCCAAATTCCTAAACGTTAAGGGCAATTACCCCCAAACTCAAACCGAGCTATTCCTTTGAGATATGGAACCTTGTAGTACAATTTCATAAAGATCCATACACTTACACACAAGTTATTGTCCTGAAACTAGAAAAATGCTTGTTTTTTGCCCCTTTATGGCCCTCAATTCCTACAATTTTGAGGCATTTACCCCCAAAATCAATCCCAGCCTTCCCTTTGTGGTATGGTAGCTTGCAGTACAATTTCAGAGAGATCCATACACTTGAACACAAGTTATTGTCTGGAAACTAGAAAAATGCTTATTTTTGGCCCATTATTCCAAAACGTTTTGGACAATTACCCCCAAACTCAATTCCAGCTTTCCCTTTGTGATATGGAACCTTGCAGAACAATTTTAGAAAGATCCATACACTTACACACAAGTTATTGTCATGAAACTAGAAAAATGCTTGTTTACTGCCCCTTTTTTGGCCCCTAATTCCTAAAATTTTGAGGCAATTACCCCCAAAATCCATCCAAGCATTCCCTTTGTGATATGGAACCTTGTGGTACAATGTCAGAGAGATCCATACAATAACACACAAGTTATGTCTGGAAGTTACAAAAATTCGTAAGGGTTCTGCAGAACCCATTGTCTCGCCTACTTTTGCTGTTAATCACAGGCTCAACAAAAATGAGGAAAAAAATCAATAAAAATATTCCTTTAGATACTATCTTTTGATTGTAAGAAGCTTCTGTCAAAGTTTGGTATAAATCAAGGATAGTTTATGAATCTAATAAATGTTTTAAAAACTTTAACTGCAGACTGTATTTAATGTTAACTGGAAGAAAAACTAAGTCCATTTATCAGTAAAATACGGATAAACAGGTACAAAATTTTAACAAAATTTCCTTCTAGATACTAGCTTTTGATCATAAACAAGCTTCTGTCCAAGTTTTGTACAAATCCAGGATAGTTTAAGAAAGTTATTAAAATTTTAAAAACTTTAACCACAGAGTGAATGTTTTGTTTCCTGGCAGAAAAACTAAGTCCATTTATAAGTAAAATACGGAAAAAATGAAATTTTTTTTTTAACAAATTTACTTCTGGATACTATCTTATGATCATAAACAAGCTTCTGTCCAAGTTTGGTAGAAATCCAGGATAGTTTAAGAAAGTTATAAAAAATTTTAAAAACTTTTACCACAGAGTGAATGTAATGTTTCCAGGCAGAAAAACTAAGTCCATTTACAAGTAAAATACGGGAAAAAAGGAATTTTATTTTTACAAAATTTACTTCTGGATACTATCTTATGATCATAAACAAGCTTCTGTCCAAGTTTGGTAGAAATCCAGGATAGTTTAAGAAAGTTATTAAAATTTCAAAAACTTTAACCACTGAGTGAATATTTGTGGACGCCGCAGACGACAACGACGACGCCGACGGAATGTAGGATCGCTATGTCTCGCTTTTTCGACTAAAGTGGAAGGCTCGACAAAAATGCTTATTATTGGCCCCCAATTCCTTAACTGTTGGTATAATAACCCCCAAAATCAATCCCAACCTTCCTTTTGTGGTATTGACCCTTATGGTTAAATTTCATAGAGATCCATTCACTTTAACCAAATTTAGAGTGTGAAAACCGATGCGTCTTCGGACGCCGACGCCAACGTCATACCAATATACGACCGCAAAATATTTTTGCGTTTGTATTAAAATTAACAGTGTCTAATCTGAAGTATATTGAAGGTGGGTATACCTTTAAAAATTAGCACTTGGGTTACTTTCGTTCACCATGTTTGAGATGTAATTTACAAACTTGTTCTGGTTGATCGTATACAAACAACATGCAAACTGGTTTAATTGAAACCAGCAGACAATATTTTGATGGAGTAGAACATTTCACAGCGGTATAACATGTTACTTTAATTATTCTTCCCTTAGTTTATTTATTTTGTATTTACATTGTATCATAGATCAAACTTATTTGTTCAGTGTATGTTCACTGGTGTTAATATGTCTTTTGATTGAGTTAAGCCATTTCAATTGATATTTTATAGTGTGTCTTTCTATGTTGTGATGTTACACTATTGTTTCAGATAAGGGTGAAGGTTTGGTACCATTAAAACGTTTAAACCCGCTGCAATTGTTTGCATCCGTCCTAAGTCAGGAATCTGATGTTCAGTAGTGTCGTTTGTTGATGTGGTTCACTAGTGTTTCTCGTTTCTCGTTATTTATATAGATTAGACCGTTGGTTTTTCCGTTTGAATAGTTTTACACTAGTAATTTTTAGGGCCCTTTATAGCTTGCTGTTCGGTGTGAGCCAAGGCTCCGTGTTGAAGACCGTACTTTGACCTATAATGGTTTACTTTTATAAATTTTGACTTGGATAGAGAGTTGTCTCATTGGCACTCATACCACATCTTCTTATATCTTTATAAATATAAAGACAGATCATTTCTTCAAAAGATAAGATTTAGCCTTATGTTTGAAAATGCCACAATGGACTTAGTTATATAAAGCTACTGCTCAACAAAGTCTATTAGCCTAACTGCATTTATACCATCAAATTGCTACAATTTGAAAATAAGTTTCAGCTTTACAAATTGTTTATCCTAATAGAAAATCTGCAAGCAAAGTTACTTTTAAAGCATATTTCTTTCAATCAAAGTTAACAAATTCAAACTTGACTAGCATTTGGTTTTTTTATTTAAAATTTTGTTCCTGAAATACAAACTGGTTTAGTTGGTCCTGCATATATATGTACAGTTTTTTGTACACACTTTTTTAAGTTGGAACTTAGGACCAAATCTTTGACGAATTAAAAATGTTGGTCCTATGGACCATCTTACAGTAGCTGTCTAAACAGATTTGCATTTGAACATGGTCTACAAGAATTGCCTTTTTAATTTAAATAAATTTACTACATTTAAAACTATAATTGATCTCACGACCCAACTTAAACAGAACATCCTAAGGAAATGTTTTAGATGTTTTGGCTTGGTTTTTTGCTTTGCTGCTACCCAGTACAAGTTATTTTTTGTAATTAAGGTTTTTCAGCCATCTCAGGCAAAAGTGGCAGTTGCCTGGCATCTTTAGTATTCAAAAGCACATTTTCCAATCTTTCAGTAGCTGTACAATGAACATGAAGAAACTGGACCAGGCATCTTCGCTAGCCAATGGTTACGATCCAGTCCCCTGCTCTCCACCCTTGGCAGATTAAGCCAACATTTGTGATTACAATGCTGCCCCATCTACCGGTAGATAAAGGTCACACCCATTCCTACTACATCATTCTTGAACAATGGTAGCTCTTGAACTCTCTTCACTGTGGAGGTGTAAAAAAGGTTGTGTCAAGTGTTTACAAAATTCGTGAAGCAGAAACAGAAAACATTTGTTGGCATTCCAACATTTTCGCGAGAAATATACACAGGAATTCAAATTAGTTCATTAAAATTGTCACTAAATATCGTCCTATGATTTGGGGGTAAATGCACAATCAGCATGTGGCAATTATTTATTTACATTTTCTACATTTACATCATCATGATCTTTGTGATCATCTTAAAGGCACTTTTTGATTGGATGCAGCCGGCTACAACTGCGACCAATGGGAATCATTACCTCGTGGATCCGATATTTTCTTAATCCACCAAGGGTGGAGAGGAGGGGACTGGATCGTAACCCTTGGCTAGCGAAGATGTGGACTAGGGTACAGAACCAGATTCAGTTGCATATTTTTACAAGAATTTTGAACATGTTGAAGAAACAAATAATTTTTTTAGTTTAACACTAACATTGTCATTGTACTCTTTAAAGTTGGAAGGATATTAAATTTCTTTTTCATAATTTTTTATTCCAAATAAAAATCCATGGCTTTTCAAGGACTGGTACAAATCCTAAACTGGTCCTGCAGACTTGATACTTTGTACAGACCTGTTTAGGAGGATCCTGTGGACCATGTTTTAAATCTGTCTTTGTTTTACTGTCTGTGTCTTCTCTAATTCGCTTTACTGTAACTGGCTGTTTGAAGATTGAAGCTGTCTGTCTGATAGGTAAAGATAAACTGGAATCTTGCCTTATTCCTATAAAACAGTTACATATAAAAAATCATCTTTGTCGGAGTGTCAAATCAAACCACTGCATTCTCAACTCCAGCTCTCCATTTACTTCACAGAAAATCCCAAAGAATCTTATTACAGTTTTTTTTAGAATCAATGCAATGGTAACCAATTTTTGTATGTCAATGTATGTATTTAACCGTTTTTGTTAAATTTGAAATGAATTACAATTAAAACACATACATATATGTAAACTGGTGTGTACAAGTTTACATGTCTTGAGAAGTGAAATTAAAAACAGGAAGTTGAACTGTTTTCACACTTAAATAGTAAAAAATATATCATCCATTTTGTATGAAAGATAAATTATCTACAGACCATTCTCTGCAATTGCCTAGTGAGGCTTACCATAATTCCCATTTTCTATTTTATAATGATAGATATCATTTTGACTACAATCAATTTAACTGATATAAATTAAACATCTTTAAAAATGCACAATAATGTGACACTTGTAAATGTCTTAGTAGAATATTTTCCTTGGGTCTCAAAAATATATTTCCCTAATACTTTTTTTTTTTTTTAAATATTTCAGCCTCAAGATGTTATCTAAAATAAATTTCCTATGCACAGTCTGGAAAGAAAACAGTCTATGGTGAAAATAAAATGCCATGGAAATTGCTACATTTACATGATACTAGGATCTATGGCTACAGTATACATTGAGTTGGCTAGGATCAACGCCATCATACACATCACAATTTGAATTTTGTTGTTTCAGAATGTTAAGGACTTTGTTTATACACATTGTCTAATAAGATAGGTAATTATTGCTTACAATGTTGTTAATTTATCACAATGTTTTGGTGATTTTTAACATTTTCTTTACCCATAAAGCATTAGATTCTGAAACTGAATTCATGTGAAAGTTATACATATGTACGTGTACCTGTATATACATGTAGATGATGTAGTTAATAGCTACAGTGACTAAGGAATATTATCAGGTTATGATGGATTAATTTGTGATAACTGGATCTAAAACTGTTTTGAGTCTACAAATGTTTGATCATTGACCAGTCATGGAGAAGCACACACTTTTACAACATGTTGCTTAACAGAAACAATCTCACAGAGGTCAAAAAATCTGCAAGATTTTATCTCTTTATCTGAACAATTTAAAACAGGTATGATCTGGTTTGCATATGAACAACAATTGACAGCACAATACTCAGTGATACTGTCAGATTTCACCATTTAAACTAATCTGATATCAAATTAAATAACTATTCCAAAATTGGCAGGAAATATTGAGAAATAAGCAAATCCAACCATTTTTGTTGACAGCTTTAAAACAAACAGAACTATAAGTCATTATATCCAACAAGATATTATATATATGTTTGTGTAATTTCTTTAGAAGATGCAAAGTAAAATATACAAATGTCTTCTTTGATTATGTATGTCTACATACATATAAGGTTTATCCTTCCTTGGTGTCAGAAATCTTTTACACTGTATACGTATTGACCTTTGACCTATACAAAAACTCTTTCTCAAGTTCTTAAAATTTTGATCTATATACTACAACATATGATCAAACATTTGTAAATTTGTAAATGAATGTGCCTTCACCAATGAAATCAAAGTTGAAAACAAAAAAATGACAAACCTCTAGCAAAGTCATAAGGACCACTGTTTGGACGCTTACTTTTTCTGATTGATGAATGATTTATTTTACCAGTGCGAAAATCAAAGGCAGATAAATCAAACCCTTCTCCTAGATATCTTGCCATCATTGGTTTGCTTCTGACCTTCTTCCCATCAGGACTAAAAAAGATATTCATTCATGTCAATTTAAGGTTATTATCAAAATGTATTTGGATACTTTTTCCATGTATTATCCTTTTTTAACCATGAATTATATGATTGGTTATCAGGTAAATTTTTGTGCATAAAAATGAAGAAATATGCATCTAGTACATGTATTTTATCTAAACGCAAAATAGCATGTCATTGTGTCATGCCTTTTTTGTGGTAATGGCAAAGCTTCAGCATGTCTTTTTTGATTTACACTTGGGAATTACTTGGAAGATTGCGCAGAACCTCATTACATGCTCTGCTCATTATTTCATACAATAAATTAAAATACATTGTGATTAAGCATGATATATGTCTGAGCAAAGGCTTTGAAGTGATGTACAGAAGCTGTAATAACACCCTATAGTTATTACAGGCATATTTTTCTGTGATAACATAAGTGTACTATGAATGATTGGCAAACTATGAACTATTATATCTTTCTAAAGTTTAGTATACATTCAGACAATAATAATAAATCAATAGAACTTGTATACATTTTAACAAAACAAAGGATGTATATCGCCCCTTTGAAACATATGTTATCACGATTTTGGATTTTTTAGTCCACAATAACACATGTATGATATTTTCTCTAATAACCCTATAGAGTTATATCCCAGGCTGATTATTAAAAGTACTGTCAGAATTTCTGTGTTTCCTATGTGGCTAGCCTATGATGTTTCATTGACGTCGCGTCCTGCATAGATATATGTTATATCTATTCAAATAGTATATTAAATATTAACAAGGATTATTACAGCAAAAGATAGTCTTAGTTCTCTTACTATACAAATCCTTGATATTAATATTCAACAAGACAACAAAATAAAGTAAGGTGAACAGACGACTGGCAAACAGGTATCATGTTGAATGGAACCAGTAGGAAAAGGAACTATGACGAAACGAGCAGTTATCAGGGTGGACACATCAAAGGCAAATATTTCCTACTCTTGATGGTACCATTCTTGATGCTGTCATACTCATAGTGTGGAGTCAAATCGGCGACTGAAAGCAATCAACACTTTATACCTATAGTAATAAACATCTGTTTTGCCTGCAGATAAACCAGATTGTCTCACAACTTCTTCTCTTCTCCAACCAGGAGGTAATGATGGACAGTCTGACTGTCTCTTTAGTTCCATTCTTTAAAAGAAAGATAAGAAGCTTTCAAGATGGGAACCGGAAGTCAACCGAATTACTTAACCGGTTATTTTCGCGCATAAAAATAGAAGACATTTTTTATGAGAGTTTTCCCGCTAAAATGAATTTATTTTTTTTAAATTGGATGTTAAGTAAAAAATAATTCGATCATGTCGGTGTATCTGTTTTGATATTGTAGCATTTACGAAGAGTGGTTGTTTGCTAACGAGGCGTAAGAATATTTATTGCAGACGAAAAGTCCGGGAAATTCAACTTGACAAACATCATTTGCGTTTGGTAATAAATTTAGATGTGAGATATCATGTCATTGTCTCGCTAAGCATTAGACAGTTAAAAAAGATCTGAAACAAAATAGGTACCTTTTTAATTGATCAATTAAACGATGGTCCAGGGTGTCCACAGTCATACAGATCCCTTGAAAAAAGCAAATATCTTAAACGAACAATTTAAATCAGCATTTACATCTGAGACTAATACAGTAATCCCTGACAAAGGTCCATCAACACATCCAATAATGGACAACATAGACATCAACAGGAAGGCATCTATAAATTAATTAAAAATATAAATCCTAAAAAGTAAAAAAGCAACAGGACCAGATAACATTCATAACTGGAATACTCACTCACCTGAATAGTGCTAAAAGAAAACATTAACACATGCACAAACATACTCACTCTAATTTTTACAGGAAATATGATTGGAATCACCCAAAGTAACACCTGTTTTCAAAAAAGGAGACGGACATCATCCTGGGAACTATAGACCAATCTCAATGTATTTCCTGTAAATTATTAGAGCACATACTTGCAAGCAACATCATGACACACCTTGATTGAATCGAACAACATACTTTATGACTTGCAACACGGCTTCAGGGCAAGTAGGTCTAGGGAATCCCAGATAATTTCACTGATTTACCAGCTATCTTGAAGTTCAAATAACGATAAAAATATACAAACCGATCTAATCATCATGGATTTCACTAATTTAGTGAAATCCATGATGATTAGATCGGTTTGTATATTTTAAAAGCCTTTGATAAAGTTCCACACAACCGATTACTTTATCAACTTAAATTTTTTTGTGTATCAGAACATTAGCTACAAACTGGATGAAATCTTTCCTATCTAATTGTACAAAAACAGTCATACTAGAAAACCATTCCTCTGACGATATACCAGTTACATCAGGTGTTCCTCAGGGCGCTAAATTAGGTCAAATACTATTTTAATATACATCAATGACTTACCTGACTATTTACATCACAGTCAAATCAGGCTCTTTGCTGATGACAGTATCATTTACCAACAGATAAAATCAACATGAGATTGCCTAAAACTCCAAGAAAACCTAGAAGGGGCAATCAAGTGGGAACAAGACTGCGCATGACTAATGCAGTTCCATCCTGACAAATGGAACATACTTCGAGTGACCACAAAGAAAACACCTATTCATTTTTATTATGATATGCATGGACACATTCTTGATTCAGTTGAAAATGCAAAATATCTCGGCGTAATAACATCATCAAATTTAAAGTGGAACAAACACATTCAGAACATGACATCAAATGCAAACAAGACCATTGCATTCATCAGAAAAAATCTAAAAATAAACTCGGTAACCATTAAAGACCAAGCATACCAAGCCCTTATCAGGCTAAAACTAGAATACTGCTGCACTATCTGGGTCTCTTACACAACTGAGAACATAAACTCCATAGAAAAAGTCCAAAGACGTGCAGCAAGATACGTATGTTCTTAATACCAATATACTGAAAGTGTAACAAACATGCTAAACACACTTCACTGGCCATCATAAGAAAGAAGACTTAAAAGCCGATCAAATATGTTCCATAGAATCACCAACAACAAAATTGCCATACCATATACTGACATACTAATTAAAAGAAAAGCAAACACCAGGTCTAACCACGAACAAACATACTGACAAATTCGATGCAGCAAAGATAGTTACAAATTTACACATTATAAACATTGATTGAACTGCAAATTTCAACTCAATCAACTCTTGGTCACAATTGATAACCAGCTATCATCTAAATCAACTCATTAAAAATTGAAAACCCTCAATCATTAATTTACAATAAATATGATTGATTACCAAGTACATGTATCAACGCAGTAAAATTCACAAACCCCTTGATTGTAATGATAGATATGATTGATCACAATTGAATACAATCATGACCCTTTGAAACCGAGAAAAGGCAGTTAGTTGATTGAATTGATCAATTCTAAAGATGATATTGTAACAATTTAATATGAACCTGGACCTTGAAAACCAGATGAGACAGTTGATTAAATTGATGAACCCATAAACGATCGATACAATAGAATATGATTGATATGATTATTCTAAACTCAAGACCTGTCTTTGCTCTTACTTCTCAATGGTGTGTGCTTATCGAAGAAGCAGCAAATACACAAATTTTGAAGTCTGGTTTGACCTGGCCCGGGTTAAAACCCATAACCTCCCTCGAGGGGAACATGCTACCAGGAGACCACCAAGGTAGTTTTAACATATGCAGAGAAGCTGGCTGATAATTTGTTACATGGGATGGTTTTCCCTTCTCTACATGAATACCTTAAGAAATTGATGATAGAAATAAGGGATTGTATATATATATGAAGAGGAGTTTTTTTTTTTAAACGCAGAGATATGAAAAATAAAGATATATTTCATGGTTTTAAATGTCCTTGATTATTACTTTTCGTGAGTAGGGGTGAGAGTGTCATGAATTCAGTTCCCAGCCAGGTTGAAACCAAAACACTTTACAATTAGAGCTATTTGAAATTATAACTTGTATTGGTGCATGAGCATATTCTGGTACATTTAATAGCTTGAAGTCATTATAATGTGTCCAGATGGGTCTACCTAGACTCGTGCAGTTATCGAACACATTTTTATAAGAAAAATAAGTTTTAGCCTAAAAAAATGAATGATAAAATGATGGGGATATACAGACTGAATATTCTTTTATTCCCTATTTTGCTGAAAAAATGTTGTTTGACCTTCAAATAAGTAACTCCTTTATATTCTGATGCAGTATACTGAGTTCCAGTGCTATTTATAAATGCAATCTCATGTATCATAATATTTGTATTTGATTTAAATTAATTCTATAAAATAATATGCCTAAATTTTAAGTTTTTTTATTTTAAGGAATGTGTCCTATTGTTCCTGTCGAGGAGATAATTTATGTATCCTTTTTTCAGAAACTGAATGATGTCGGAGAATATGCCAATATTTCAAGATCTGACTGCATGGTTTTCTGATAGTGTTTCAACTGAAAGAAAGACAAAATGGAGTAATTATTAAAAATAATTTGATAATATTTGTAATTAATAACATTTATAATTCATGTATGACTTGGGTAATATTTTTGTGACATTTAACACAAAAGGGAGACGAAAGATATCAAAGGGACATTCAATCTGATAAATCAAAACAAACCTAGAATGCCATGGCCAAAAATGAAAAATGATCAAAAGACAAACAACAGTATACAAAACACAACATAGAAAACTAAAGACTGAGCAACACAAACCCCACCAAACACCAGGGGTGATCTTAGGTGATCTGGAAGGGTTAGCAGATTCTGCTCCACATGAGACACCCGTCTTGTTATTTAAAAATGGTTTAAATTACCAGGTACTTATTACATTGCATGAAATTTGCAGCTCTTTATACTGTTATTTCTTGTCTGTCAAGGGCATTAAATGTTAAATATAGCTTTCCGAATGTCTATACATAATTCGCAACAGTGAGTGCAGATAAAAGGTCAACACAGTAACAAATTGGACCAACTATTTCTAATAATACCTAGAATCTTATTAAAAGACTAGTCTTATACTCCCACTCCTAAATGTTTTATTGCAATTACCTTGTCTGTCTGTCAGTTCAACAAAATGGCTTCATATCTGGTTAGCAACTTGACCGTGGCGATTTGTAGTGTGTGAGCATTTTTCAGATCTGTCAGATACCTAGTTCCTGTTTGCTGATAAATTTGGTTAAATGATTGATTGATTGTTGGTGTTTTATGCCACTTTGTGTATTATTGGTTAAATCATGGTGGTCAGTTTTTATTGGTGGAGGAAGCCATAGAAAACCACCAACTTTGGCAGGAAAACTGACAATGCTTGTCCTATTAAGATAGGAGTGAAATTCACCTGTCATGTGCTAGGTTTGAATTCATAACATCAGGATGGTAATACAGAAAATGATCCACTTAGACCACACGGCCACTGAGGCCCTTGTTTAAGGTAACACAATACAAAAGCAACTAAATTTTATCAAAATTTCATTTTCAGCTGTTTTTGTTACTTTTTAATATTACTAAACCTCAGAAGAAAAATAAGTTTCCATATCTTGCACTGTTTATGAGTTTTGATGATATTTAGTTTTATAAACAAATGCATGTGTCTGACTGATACAAATAGGAACATGTGTGCAGTACTTTGTGGTTTATAATAGAATCATTTGATAGCTTTATGACCACTGACCAGCTATAAAAATAACAGTCATAGAAAAGAGGTTGAATTCAGGGTTTTTAGAAAAAAGAAGATAATGAAATACAAATAAAAATACATTTCTGTATTGGAGCTGCCAGGAGAAAAAAACAAAAAAATAATTTGGAGCTATAGAGAGAATCAAATATAAATGTACAGCAATTAATGTTGCTTATGTTAATGCTGATGGTTATATCAGATTTTCTTGAGGAGAATGTGTAATATGAATTCTATTTAAAAGAAAACACAAAATTAAACATTTTATTTTCCAACTACAAAAATAAGAAAATTCTACTTTGTGTAAAATTATATATTTTCATTGTATACAATTATAATTCTAGAAATCCCCCATAAGAATCCTCTAGACTGACCAACTGATGATTTTATGTACTACTTTTTGGGAAAATGTTAAAACAAAATATATTGTTTCATGTTCTAATTGAATAAAAAAATCCATATTGAAAAAAGCAAGTGCAAGGTGGGTGGAGTTTTGACCATATCAGTAGCAACTGACTTACAGCAAGGTCAAATATAATATAACTTCTCTCGCCAGATCTGGTTTTTGATGCATATGATGTGCATTTTCTTTATATATTTAGAATTGCTGAAATGGAATGCTTACTTACTGGTCAAAACCTAATTGATTTATGATCCTGAAGTATCCCCATGGTACATGTGTGAATGATATTGAAGTTAATGGGGTTCTAATAGGAAAATCCTTATTTATTCAATTGTGACACATACATTTTTGTCATGAAAATGTTATTTTAAATGAAATTAGCTCCTATACAGATGCCCCTATATGCCTGATTTTACCACATGTTGTTCCTTGACCAGTTATCTCCAAAACCGTGTCTAAGATTTCCAAAAACATCAATAGAACAAATTTTATACCCAATTAAATTGGGTGATTTCTTACGAAATAAGGTTGCAAACTTGTAATAATTTTGTAATAATGAAATTATCACCATTTGAAAGATAAATCTTTCTTCTTTCTTTTGGTTCCTCATTTATGAATTTTAGAGTTGGATGAAAGAAATTACATCAGTTTAAAGTTGTCTGATTGTGGTTGAAAAAATCTTTGTATTGTGCTACCTTAATGGAGGTAAACAAAATCAACAGGGATGATCATTTGTAATGTGTATGCCTTTTTGAGATCTGTTAAACACCTTCTTCCAGTTTTACAGTACTTTAGGTTATGAGTGGGGATATGCTTAGCACTACACATGATTCTTGTTGTTAATAGAGAATAATGCTATAAATAAAAAGAATCATTTTGTTTTAGAGGATATTTCTGTCATTTTAAGTATTCATATTTGTTTAAGTTAAAGAGGATAATTCTCTTAATTAAAAAGTTGATCATATTTGTTTTTGTTTTAGAGGAACAAGGAGGAAAACAAGCTGATTATGACTCAGCACAATTTATATTCAGTGAAAATGCTGACAGTAAAGATACAAAACAGTAAGCTCTTTTCATCAGAAAATTGTAAGGGCTGTTTTAAAAATTAATGTATGGGGGAGGTGTCTGAAGGAATTTTTGTCAAGCCTGAAACAAGACATAGTAATCATACATTCTGGTCTAGTCTGGATTGTCAACAATTAGGTTCAGTTTGTGGTTAAAGTTTTTTTAGACATCAATAACTTAGTTAAACCTCCTTGGCATGATAACAATGGTTAAGAAACTTGGACAATCACAGAAGCTTTGGTATGATCAAAAGACACTACCAAGAGCAAAATATTGAAAACATTTTCTTCCATTTTTATGCCCCACCTACGATAGTAGAGGGGCATTATGTTTTTCTGTCTACGCGTCTGTCCGTTTGTCCGTCTGTCCCGCTTCAGATTAAAGTTTTTGGTCAAGGTAGTTTTTGATGAAGTTGAAGTCCAATCAACTTGAAAATTAGTACACATGTTCCCTATGATATGATCTTTCTAATTTTAATGCCAAATTAGAGTTTTGACCCCCAATTTCACAGTCCACTGAACATAGAAAATGATAGTGCCAGTGGGGCATCCATGTACTATGGACACATTCTTGTTTATTATGTTTTTTACTGGAAAAAATTGGTTATCACATTAAGGTACAGCCTAAAGTTTCCAAACATTTATAACTTGTCAAACCTTCATAGAATTTTACAAAACTTGGAAAGAGGATTTTTTATGATTAAGTTATAACGTCTTCATTTTTATACGCCCATTTACAGGACGTATTATGGTATACCATTGTCTGTCCGTCTGTCCTTCCGTCCATATGTCAAGTTTCAGACAATAACTCAAAAATGCTTTGAGCAGTTTTCATGAAACTTTGGTGACTGTTTTATATCTATCAAAATAACCTCCCTTTAGTTTTTTTATACATTTCTGGTATGACATCGAGGAGTTATGGAACTTTATTCTTTGAAAAAGCAACTGGCGTATCATGCGCTCTTGGCGCAGCTCTTTATTCCATATATGTGACCGATTAAACATTTACATTCAGGCTTGGATAAAACAAATTTAGAAATCGATAACTTTGTTTAACTTTCATGACATGTTATTAAACTTGGAAAGAAATTTATGAAAGATCAAGAAATAGCATCTTTAAAAGAAAAGTACCATTAAAAAATACATCACTACTTTACTGATAAATGGACTTCACAGCCAACAATATATTGACGACAGCAATAGCAGATGAGACACATGGTTCTGTTGAACCCTATATATATTTTTTTTTTTACAGTTGACCTTGCCATGCATGAAATTTTTAAGCGATTTTTTTCTCTAATTGTACAACCAAACTTTCTAAAATATTCACCACTCATTAAATTTTATAAAACTGCCTTTGACCCCCCAACACAATAAATTCTGGAACAGCTTTAAGCAATTTCTTTTTCTCCAAAAATAAGAAGATTATGAAAAAGTAGATTAAATTATGTCTGGTTAAAGCCTGTGAGTATTGAATTTAATGGGTTAACACTATTTTATTGTTTGCCCTTGGAATATTCTTTTGCTGTAAGACTCCACATGTTTCTTTATACATAAGAAGTGAATATAAATTCAGCTATATGTCTGTAACTGACTAACAAAACCATCCTGATAATATAAATATGTTGTGTACAAGTTATCATTTTTTACAAATTATAATTTGTACAAAAAAATTGTACAAATTATAATTGTATTTTGACTTTGTACAAATTGTAATTTGTACAAAAAGTGCTTGTACAAATTACAATTTGTACAACATTTGACTAAAATTCACTTATAACTTGTACAATAATTAATAGTATTGATTTTGTTATAAAAAAGCATTGATACACATTATATTTTTTTTATTTAATGACCACACAATTAACCTTATTTACAAAATACAAAAAATAGTTCTATATCATTTGTTTGAGCATGTGAGTGAATTATGGCATTGCGAATTGCACAATATCTTTTGAATTTTACATTAACATAAAGAAGTGCTGCACCCCCTTTACATATACATGAAATAAACCCCTGACCACCAGTTTTTGAAAGCTTTATAACTGTTTCACGTAGCGAAAGTTGAAGCTCAGGGACCGTTACTGCGAATAAAGATACAAAGGAAGGGAAAAAAGTATGTACTAACATGGACTTATTATTGTTCTTGGATTTCGTGGCTATATAGGTAAACCAAGAATTTGAATGTTCAACGAAGTTTACATTTTCTTTGGCATATCCATAATATTATAAGTTTACTCAATCCACAAAAATTGGTATCCATGAAAATAAATTAATCCACAGTACTCTGTATGAAAAAAATTTGAAAAACAAATTGACCTGGTTTATATAGATTTCTGTCTTAACTCTCAAATTTCTGCAATATTGCAATGTGGTAACCATAACCATGATAACTCATGCTATGAATTATATTTTTATGGACCTGCCGCTAGGCGACAGGGACATTAAGTTTCACCCTTGTCTGTACATCCCGAAATTGGTTTCTGTTCTTTAACTTTAGTTTGCCTCAACCAAATGTTATGAAACTTAACACACAATGATTATTACCTTCAAACACAGATCAAGATCGAATTTGGGTGCATCACTTTCACCATTCTTCAAGGTATCATTATGTCCCTTTTAAATGGAAAAAATGCTGAATTTGCTGTTTCTGCCCTCTAATTTTACTTTGCCTGAACCAAATATTATGAAACTTATACACAATGCATATTACCACCTAATACAGATCAAGTTCTAATTTTACAGTTCTCAAGTTATGTACCTTTAAAAATGGAAAATAAAAATGAATTTAATCATGACTTGTATTGTCATATTTCAATATTACAGTTGTTAAATTTTACATTTGAGTTTATTGAAGATGCTTTTTCTGACAATAATTTTACACAACAATTTGATTTCTATGAAGTGCAATGAAAGACTACAGTTTATTCATTTTTTTTGTTTTATAGAATATTTCAGAGTAGTGCATATAGAGATGAACACCTTGCTGTATTCCATGCAAAGTATATTTCTGATTCTACAAAAGTGCCTACCCAGAAAATACCAGTTGGAAAATACTTCTTGCCTCCAAAAGAAATACAGAATTGTAATGTATTATTTTATAGCATTTAAAAAAAAGCGTAACGACTACTGTATTTAGGGACTTATTTGGTTTGAATATAGCACAAACTGAAATAACAAAAAACCACACATCTAACTTATCTTTAAAATGACAATTTTTTGACACATGAAACACCAGTAATCAAAATTTTAAAAGTATCATGACCATAATTTATTCATTGTAATATGTTATTAGAAAAATTATAATTTTGATGTTTTTCTTCCAGTTTTACTTTTAACAGTATCTTTTCTAAAAATTAAGTTGTGATAAGCAATGTATCACTGAGAAGTAACAACTATAAAATAACATAATTCAGCAACAATTGGGTGCCACTTATGTCTATTAGTGACTGTGGTTTTGCATTCAGGTCAATTTTTCAGAAATACTTTATGATTAAGTTAACTAGTTTTCCCACTTCGCACTCTTGTATACTTCAAGGACAGATAAAAAATCAGAAGTATAGACAGGACAGACGGCACCAAAAAAAAAATAAAATCAGAAGATAAATAAGGCCTCAGCTACTCCCACAAAAACTACATAATTTGGTGCTATGGGGAGGACATGATTTTCATCCCAGGTAAAATTAATTCTATATTTGACTATATATATTTTCAGTGGTAAGGAAACAGATGAAGTATATCTGGGATGATACAGACAGTGGAGTATCTAGTGAGGAGGTTTGTACAAATTGTTACATCTCAAGTGCATTGTTTAATGGCAAATATAACTGTGAACGCTTTAATGTATGAAATACAGCCTAACAAATTTTTTGCAAATGTTTTTTTAATGTGTGATATAAAATATAGTAATAGGAAGGAAATACTTCTGACTTGAAAAAAATATATATACTTCTAGAAAAATGCAAATCTTTATATAATATTTTCTTAAAACATAATTTTGTAAGCAAGATCTGTACAGGATACTAAACTTGATCGATGTTAGTTACACCTAACAGTTTCATTTTTTTAAAGTATTCAAAAGCAAAAAGGGGACTTGACATTTGCAAGCATTTGTAAACATACATTTTGTTGTCTAGTTCGGTTCTTAGACCATTAGAAAAAAAGTTGTGATTAAGAGGAGGTGTGTGGTATACTTCAATGAGACAGCAAACTAAAAACACACAAATAACCAAAAGACATCTAGAGGTCAGCAAATGGTCTTCAAAAATAGATAGGTGCTCTAAATTGCTTCAAGTCTATAAAAAAAGGCTAATATATTTAAAATGACTATCATAGATCTGCCATCAACATCATATACCTCTAAATTACAAAAGCTTATTAGCATATGACAAAAGACTAACATTAACAAAATTCAATATTGAATGAAAAATAATGAATTAGTTGAGATCTTCTATGTTACAGCTTTATAGCTTTGATTTTACTAATTAGGATGATGAAAAAACAGTTGGTGTTCATATTGGTGAAGATACACAGCATACAGGGTTAAAATCTAATAAAGACAATGATAGAAAGAAAAGTGATGGACAAAGACTTGATGGGAAGACAGACCCAAAGGCAACACCATCTAAAAAAAGACAAAATGCTTCATTGTTAGCTAATTCACCAAAGGAAAATTCAAAAAGACAAAATGATTCTCAACTACATAAACCAAAATCAAATACTAGTAGTGATAAAAGAAAATCAAATGAAGATGTGCAAAATTACAGTTTCCGCAAAAGAACTCCAAAAAATTACAGTGATTTACCATATATTGATGTTGGTGATATTGTACTAGATAACACTGATAAAGGTACAATGGACTCACATGTCAATACAAATGGACATTCTAGTCAGACCAAGAGTCAACATAATCAAGGTATTCTTTATTTATCAGTGTCTTCTAGTGGTAATCCCAAATAAAACAGAAAATTTGTTGATGGTTATTGATTGTGCATAATTATAATTTTCAAATGATATAGTGTGATATTGAATGCAAAAATGTCTTTGGATATTGTGCCCCTCACAACGCATCTGACTAATTGTAAGAATTGAACCACTGAATGTAATGATATAACCTCATAAAGGAAAAAAAAAAATAGTTGTCTCAAGACAGTTTTCCATAGAGCACACTAGTGCTAATTGTTGAAGGCCTTGTGATTACATATTTATAATGTACACTTTTTATGTGTATTTCACTCCAATATTTTTATAATAACAGTGACTCAAATAATATGAGCAGAAGACCATAAACAACACATAACTAAAATATAAAGTAGAAAACAGAAGGTGCAAATCACAAGACAAGTTGACCTACTGTGAATGTGGGTCCAAATTTCAATATATGATCTTTTCACATAATTCTTACATCATATGACAAGTGTTCCCTTCACATATTGTTAATATTTATTAACTATTCTAGCAGGGTATTTTTCAAGCAGTTTATCTGATTGTGAAATATTTAAGCAAAAAATTCCATATTCAAAGTATGAAATAAACATTAATATTTGATAGTGTATGTGTGGATAAAATGATGTTTGTTGGTTTTTTTTTTATAGTGTATGTGTGGATAAAATGATGTTCTTTGGTTTTTTTTTATAGTGTATGTGTGGATAAGATGATGTTCTTTGGGTTTTTTTTTCAGATTTCTTCTGCATTGATGATTTACCCAAAGTAACAAGTGAAATGGAAGATCTCATACCTGGACAAAATGGATTTGAAGTAGTGGCAAAGTCATGAAACAAAGTGTAGTACTTTAAGGACTGTATAATTGTAACTAAAAAATTAAGCAAGGGAACATATCTGATCTTTTTTTGTAATCATATATGTAAGTAAAGAATACAGAGAATTTTCTAAAGAACAGCACCCATTTCAGTTTTAGATTTTGTCACTTTCTGTAGTGAAACATATTTTGCCAATAATTTGAAGGATAAACAGTCCATTGTTGCATTGAGCTTTCAATGACTGTTGATTCTGCCTAAAGTTTCAAACTATACATGAACATTAAGTCTTGGTAGATGAAAAGTTTTTTTTTGCTCCAACGTTTATAACATGTAACTTAAGTTGTTGGCAAAAAAAAATAAAATCCCTACCTTCCTACCCAACCATACAAGGCATGAATAGACAACATCAAACAAAGAATTTGTTAAGGATGGCCTTGCTATGAGCAATTTTCATGTATTCTTAATACAGTGTAAAGTTAATTGAACTAAGCTTCATTTCAACTTTCACTATTATTTAAATAATTTTGGAGTTATGTGACTTTAACTAGCAGATAAGATATTTTAATAGTTGACTGATTTCAGTTATTTTCCTTCTTGAATTTGACTTCTGAGTTGTTGACCCCATAACATTGCAGTGCAGGGGACAGCCTTGAAAGAATTCTCACAACTACAGTTCTTGCCAGACTTTTATGAAATTTATGTAACAGGTTTATATCAGATATGTCTTCGACAAGTTTGAAAATCAATACCAATCAATTGTTTTTTTAATGAGTAATGCCTTTTGGAAATATAAATTATATTGAAAATTGCATTGTAAGGACTCTCGAGCCTACATTTCTTGTCAGATTTAGATAAAATTTATATCAAAGGTTTATATCATTTAATGTCTTTTGTGATTTAGAAAATCAGTATCAATGAAATATTTGTACAGGAAATATGTCCCTTTGAGATGTAAATTTTTATTGTCCCCTACATAACGTGTTGCCGGGGACATGGAAATACCAGGCATGTGTCCGCCCGTCCAATTATTTTAACAGATCTTTTAGAAATTTCTGCACAATGTTGTAATTCATGAAGTTGAAGAATTTTTTTCACTACATGTATATTATTGGTGCATTTTAAGCACAAATTAACTAGTTTATAAATACAATACTTATAAAGCGTATGTTTTGAGGAAGACTTGGACTTGTTATTTTACTGAAATTTGATCTGTCAACATTTCTTTTATTTCGAACTTTGAAGAAAAAAGACCAAACTTAAATTAAATAAATGTTTATGTTTTTTGAGATTTTGGAAATGAAATAAAAGACCTTAATTTCTTTGGTTTGTTGTTTTAACCTTATTCTAATATACCTTTAGTATTGTATCCCAATACAAATAACACTGAAAGATGTAGGGGCAATAAGGCCCTTATTTGGCCCAAATATTACTGCAAATTTGAAAGTTATCATACATATTCTTAAATTTGTCCAAACTAGACTAAGCTACAAGATATTCAGAAAATAAAAACCAATTTCAGGTTGAACGAGTTACCATGGCAACAAACCATGACTAAATTTGCATATTTTGTAAAATTACTTGATTTTCCTTGTTTTTCATCAAATTTTAAGTATATTTTAGATTGGAAAAGTATTTGCGCACCCAAGAAACAACTTTATATTTGGTGAGAATATGTCAATAGTTATAATAAAGCTTCTCTTAAATTATTTTGTTGTTTCTTGGCTGCGCACGATGTTTCCACACTACAAATAATGTTAGAAAACTGCATAAATTCTTTTTTTTCATCGTTTTTGTGAAAAAGGTATATATTATGACGTAATTGTGATGTCATCAGATAAAAATCTTGATGTTTTTCATTTAAATTGCTTGACCCTATGCATTTTCAAACATTATGTGCCAAATTAAAATAGTTGTCAAACATTTCATTTTCTTGGGCCAAAACCGGGCCTTAATGCCCCTACTCCTTTGTTAAATTATTTATATAATAATGCAAAAAAATAATTTTGGAATCACTATAGCTGTTGTTTATCTATTGTTTCTAGCTCAGTATATTTTGATAGCTCCTAAATGACCTAGAATATTGTTTTTCATTGTATGCCCTGCGTAGTTTTATGTTTTTCAGTCTGTGCATCTGTCAGTCAGTTTGTTCATCTGTCCTGTATCATGTTAAGGTTTTTAGTCAAGGTAATTAGATCAACTTGAAACTTGGCACACATGTTCATTATAATGTGAACTTTTAAATTAGGCTTTTGTCCCCCATTTCATGGTACACTGATCAAGGAAATATGTGAGCAAAGCATGGTGTCCTATGGACACAGTTTCTTGTTTTCGTCTCGCTTGCGACGAAAGTCGCACTATGCGAGACATAGGTATTACTATCCGGCAGCAGTGTAAACTATTTGTTTAAAGCTTTATATTTCAGAAGGTAGAAGACCTTGATGCTTCATATCTTGTATGCAGATAATTTATGTTACGAAGTTTCCATCAACCATATGTTCATTGTCCTTGACCTCATTTTCATGGTTCAGCGACTGTTTGAAAATTTTTTTTAGTTTTTTGTCATGTGAATTTCTGACTTATTATGTTTAAGCTATATTTGGTGTATGTAATAATTGTAAGTTGCACATGTCTGTCTGGCAGGTATAATCATACCTTGACCTCATTTTCATGGTTCATTGGTCAATGCTAAGTTTTTGTGTTTTGGTCTATTTTTCAAATAGCATAGCAATAGGTCAACTATATATGTCTGTCTGACATGATTTATCTGACCTTCACCTCATTGTCATAGATCTTTAAAAATGTTAAGTTTCTGTAATGCATTTAGTAATACCATTATCTTTAAGACTTTCAACATAAAATCAATGGTCAGTAAAGCAGGCGAGACATTTCAGCGTGTGCACTCTTGTTGTAATATTGTCTTGAACTATAGATGTATGTTGAAATACAGCTGTAGTAACTGTCTACAAGTCGAGGTGACTAACAGTTGATATATAAATAAGATGTGGTATGATTGCCAATGAGACAACTATCCACCAGAGCTTAAATGACATGGATATAAGCAATTATAGGTCACCGTAAGCCTTCAATAATGAGAAAAACCTATACAGTATAGTCAACTTTTAAAGGCCTATATGCATTGATATCTATTCATGATATTTAAAGATGATAAACTTTGTTCTCCTCCTAGTTGTGCCTCCAAAAGCTGGTACATGTACTGGAATTAAAGGCCAACTCTTACTTCATCCATCTTAAACTAAGATTTGTTATTATCATGGGAAATGTAAATCCAAAATATTTTATAACATTTTAATAATGTGAAATAATTAACAATTACTATAAACTAGAAAAAGTAACAAATTACAACTAAATATCAGATAACACAGAAAAAATCTTGTTCTTTTAATATTTGTATTATTTCTTAAATTTGAAATTTGCATATCTACATTGGACTTTTTCCCTGAATTATTTAAGTTTCATATATGTGGGTATATTACATATATATATTTGTTTTGTATCAAGTGAAAGAAAAGTAAAGAGATTTAAAGTTAAGTTGTTCATAAATAATAAGTCACCGGTTTAACACACATATTCTTTGGCCGAAATATTCAAAGTTCTTAAAAATGCAATTGTAACAACACAAATCAGAGAGAGAGAAAGAAAGAAAAAAGAAAAGTTACACTTAAAATATCCAAAGAACAAGATGTTTTTTGTTTGTATGTGTATAACAATAAAAACCACAAATAATGGCACTTGATGTAGCATATTAATTATTAATTAATATATTTTGATTATAAACACTTAGCTTATTTACCAGCCATTCTATGATATGAAAATAAGGCCGGAATGACACTACTTTTTAACTCAATTTTCTTAAAACTTTCCTTTGATCTTTCTGTGTGATAATTTTCAACCCCTAGCTATTGGACTGAGAATGGTTTTATAACAGTAAATAACTGTTATTTCAGAAATTAATGTGTCCATTTATTATTGCAAATCCTTGACTTCTGGCAAAAATGCAAATTCTAATTAATGTGATTGCAAAATATTTTTTTAGAAAAATCCCTTTTGAAATTATGAATGCAGGTATTTATTTTTGTGAACCTTATACTGTTGCATTTTTCACAATAATTTCTGAATTTACAATAGATTGAAGATGATGTCATTGATGTTACTTGGGAAAATATCAATAAACAGATTATCTTTTGGTCTTCAAAGTGAGGAAGTTTCTTAGCTTCAACTCATCTCAGGCTATTACCCTTCGATGAGATTGTAGCTGGAAAACTCCCTCTCTTGTTTTCAGAATCAAAGATAGATATCTTTATTCACAGTTAACGTGACGATACCCAAATTGCACCTATTTGACAGTTTTTTCACCTACTTTTATTTATGACCCAGGCAAAACTTTCCATTCTGTGTTTATTTTGTAGATGTGTCATTATTTACTATATGGTTCCACCAATATAATTTTGTATCTATATTGAATCATAGAAAAGTGGGTTTGAACCGACCTCCAAACGATCCATGATTCTGTAATGAGGAGTACCTAAATTGCAACCATGCTTAAATTCACATCCTTAAAAATCGAATAACAGATGTTTTGTTTTATTTCTTCAAATATTTAGAACAATTTGACATTAGTCCATGCTTACTATTCATTTTTTAAGAATTGAATGCTTGTAACATATTTAATTTGCTCATTTTTAAAAGATGACTTTTTGTGAACTTTTTCCAGTGAATGCTTAATCTGTTGATATGTACTGTGAACGTTTTGTGTATATTTAGATATATTTGCCTTTGTTGATAGACGTATATAATGTCAAATCATAAAAATACAAATTATCTAGTCTCAAAGAAAAATTGTAAGATTTCTGCAGCAATTTGTGTTGAATAGGTGAAATTTAGGTACTGTGACGTTAGCAAATACTCTCAAACTTCATCATGACCCTATAGATATGACCCTATAGATATATCAATGTTAGTATAGTTACAGACAATCATACCGACAAGAAAAATTGCTTTCATACTGAAATGAGTTAGATATCAAAATAAGGATTTACAAGCCACACACTAATACTAGAAAACAAGAATGGAACGGACTGCATTATTATACTGGAAAAATCACATTTTTAAATATTTGTAACTACCAATATTAATAAGAAACGAAATTTGATTAATGAAAGCTTCAGTCTTTACTCTTTACTGGACAAATAGAAGTTTTTAAAAATTATCTCTACATTAAATAGAATAGCCAATACACTATATGATTATAGCAATTGTTAAACATGGTGTATTTACGCTTGTACTTATTACTGAGTATACTATATAATATAATACATGTATTTTTTATGCATATATTGTACAAGCAATATAAAAATATTGTATCTGTAAACAGGAATTTTATTAATTTGTTTACAAAACATTATCAGATGTAAGTTTATGTAACTTGTTTTGATTTGGTTATTTTGATTCAGTAAAAATAGTCTATGCCATTCAAATTAGTTATTTTATATTGTCATGATGCCAAAGTATCTTAATTTTAGAAGGTATTTTATTTTTGTCATACATTATTATATTTAAGAATTCATTTTTCTTAAAATGAAAAAAACCAAAAAAAACATTATTTAAAAGTCACTGTTATAGGCAGTTTATTCACATTTTACAACATTTTGAATGTTACACAATTGATAATGATAAAAAAGAGTAATCTCCCTTTCATCACCTAACTGATTGTCTTCTCAGCAATATAAATTTTTATCAGAACAGTTTTTTTAAATTTATTTATTATACCTACTATAGCTAAAAATCATTAATATTTTGATACTAACATGCCAAAAAATCTACAAATATCGCTTTGACCTTTTAGTTTTTCAGCTTTTAAAAGTTCATATTTTGACTGTCCAAACATGGGGTCTCAAGCATTCTATGATGAAGGTTATTCCAGAAACATGCACTCAGAAATCTGAATGATAAAGTTTTTACGGACTATGTTATCTGTCAAATAATCTGATAAGGTATGTATATATAGCCCCATTATAAGGAGATAAAAGGTCAAGATTTGTAAATTATTGTTAAGAAGATTGTACCTGAGCATTTATAATTTTACCAATTGTTTCTGATTTGGTTGATATTTGGATTTCACTGAAAATTTATTTTAACGCAATCTTTCATCCCAACATTATGTTTGTAACACTAACATTTTGGTCTGTAGGTTAAAGAAAATTTTTACCTTGTCTTTTTTAATTGTCATACCACAACTTCTATAGTGTTTGGATTTTATAGGGTTGATGTTCTTGAAACTTATCAGAAAAGGTAGTTTGAATAAGAAAAAGAGCTCTCACTTGTAGTGGACAAGTACATGGGACTAACAGATATTCCATAATAAGTACATATTACTTCAACAGCTCTTTCTAAAGTTTGTAAAACCCAAATACAGACACATGTACAGAAATTATCTATTGCAAGTCGATAGTCATTTTCCAGAGATACTGCTGTTCCAAAGCACCAAATTGCCTCTTCAATAACTCCCATCTCCATCATTGAATATCCAAGCACTGAGTATAAAATTGGAATATCATAATCTAATGTTTCCATAAGGAGATCGATTAGATTGTCCTCGGCAAGTTTTGTATGGCCCAAGTTTATATGGGATAATATCAATAAATATCTGGCAAGGGAGGATGGTGGGAGTACGACTTCTTCTTGACAGTCCACTTCATCTTGTAGGACATCTGGTAGAGTGACTTTTTCTAAACCACCATACACCAGATCTTGTGCTGTTTCAATGTCCTCTATCTCTAGAACAGTTTTCAAATGTTTAACAGCATCAACATAATTATTTTGGCTAAATAAAAAATTTGCATAACGAATAGTTATTACTGGGTTTTTCCCAAGAGCTAGAGCTTCCTGGAAGTATTTTTCAGTGGCCACAATCATTTCCAACTCGCTATCGACGTCATCACAAAGACAGGCTTTTACATAACACATTGCTGCAAGATCTCCTAATGTTGAAACGACTTCGGGCCCTAAATTTCCATTATGAATTTCTCTGTAGACCTCTAAGCTTTCATTATACGAATCAATTGCTTTATCCACATCTCCTGCTCCACAGTACATTTGTCCAAGAGAATGAAGAGTAGCGGCCAAGTCTCCTTTAATATCATCTCCCATCGTTTCTTGCATGTCATGAGCTTGTTCCAGATAGTGTACTGCATTTTGATATTGTTGCATGCTAATGTGAGCCTCTGCAGATTTGCTAACAAGCTGGTTGTGCATTGACATTTCATCAGAATTGGCATTTGCATCAAAAACTTCGTTGAAGGAAATCTGACTTTCACAATCTCCATACTCCAGGGCTTCATTGTAGAATTGTAAAGCTGATTTATAATCGTACTGAGCAAAATAACAATCTCCTAAAATTTGCAATACTCTCATGAACTGTCGACGATCTCTATTTTTAGATGCCATTAATACTGATCTTGCCACTGAAAGATATTTGATTGCTTTCTGATGCAAGTTCAGATTATTGTAAGAATTTCCCATGACATAGAGAACTTGGCAAACAAGCCAGAATTTATGCTTTGGTAATTCTGGTAACTTATCACCATGTAGGGCACAAAATATTTCGAAAGCCTGAAAACACATTGATACACAACGATGATAATTTCTCATTTTATAGAATGTAATTCCCATTAAGGCCAGTAAAAGTCCATGGAAAAATGTACTTTTAAGCGAAAAGGCATACTTTACCATGTGTAAAGCCAGTTCAAAGGTTGATGCAGCTCTTGGAAACATTAGCAGCATAAAACTAGAGACACCAAGCATACACAACACATGAGCATTTTCTAAGACAAGATCTCGTCCTACTGATTGAGTATTCTTTAACATGGATAAAGATTTTTCATAGCAATCAAGTGCCTTATCATATTCTTTTTGCATAAAGTAACAGTCCGCTAATCTTCTAGTCGATCTTGCAACCAAATCTGATTGCTTTCCCTCACTTTGACTTTCATGATTACGCAGGAGGTGTAAAGCTTCTTTGTAACACTGTATTGCATCATCAATATTCTGCTCTTCCTCAATTTTCTCAGGTGAAGAAAACTCAGATTTTGAACTTGATGTAGAGCTTGTAACATCATCAGATCCGTCTTTTTCGAAGAATTCACAAATGGCACCTATAGCATAACTGAACACAGCATTGTCTTTATCTCGACCAGTAACATAACCATTTCCTAGTTCCAATAAAGCAAGAGCTATTTCAAAATTAGCCTCATCATCTTGTAAGTCACGATAGGTCTCAAGCGCTTTGTTCAGTAATTTTAACCCCTGAGACATTTTTCCTTGTTTTGATTTTGCAGTTCCACAATTCTTGAGAAGTCTAGCATAAAATCTAAGCATGCCAGCAGTACCATCTTGAATTTCATCGACAATTTCTAACACTTGTTCATAGATGACTTCTGCATTTGCATATTCTTCCTCTGTCATTAGTTTATCTGCTAACTTAGCATAACATTTTGTCAAAGTCAGTTTAATACTATGATCATGTAAGGGGGAGACAACTTCTTTTTCTTTAATGCTTTCTCTTCTTTGAATGTCAATAATGTCTTTTTTCGAAGGTCCATTTGTATGATGTGGATTTGACGCTACTTGTACTACACTTTCAAAAGTACAGTTCTTGCGATCCCCTAAGAAGAAATCCCATCCTTCATTGTTTATGTCACTTGCAGCAAGTTCAAAACCAAGTGAATGTTCTTTGACAGGAGACTCTGATTCCTCGTCCGGTGGATGACCGTTACAAATTTCCCTATCTAAATCACTATGATCCCAATCTAAAGAACCTCCTGATACCACACTTTCTGTATCATCATTTTCATGCTTGGAATGATTCTGCCTTTTAAGAAAAAGTCTATTGAAAATAGTCCCTATATTTTTGGTTTGAAGTCTGTCATTACAGTACTGATGGAATTTGGATAGCCATGACAGGCCAGAATGGCTATCATCAGCACTTTGGTTTTCATTGGTTTTACTAATGATTTGAGAATGCATGGTTGAATATAGTGTGAATTTGTTTCCAGTAGATAAAGGAAACATACTTCTTGATGGTGTTCCAGGAGTATTGGGGAGAGAAAATGAACGAAAAGGGTCCAAATATTTTCTTGCTTCATGTTTCATACAATTATATAAAGCTCTATTTAGACTGTCTTCTAAAGGCTTACATTTCTGTTCAAGATCGTGCTTTTGTTCTGTGTACCATTCAATTGTATCATTTTCCATTTCTGTTTCTAATTCAGAATCACAAATTTCCATTGTATATTGAAGGAGAGCAATTGCATGCATACAAAGCCACTGCCATTCCATCGGATTGGACCGGCACATACGACTTCTTCGGGTGCAGACATCAGCAAGCCCATTCAATGTTTGAACAAGAATCTGTGTTGTATCTTCTGATTTTTCCTGCATTTGTTGATAGAGAAAAAGAAATTGCTTCTCTGCCTCATCAATCTGTGATGAGCTAAGCATTTTGACAGCTATGTCATAGGAGTCAGACAAACTGCCACTGGATGTGGTTGACTCATTTTGACTCGTCTGCTCAACCATCTGAAAAAACAAAGATACGTAATTTTGTATTTATCATGTAAGTGAAGGATTTTATGTTCTACATCCAAAATTTCATACATTTAACTTTTTCTCTTGCAAGTTGTCAGATTTATTTTGATTTTAGCGAAGCAGGTTTAAAAATCATTAGAATGTCTTTGGTGGTGTTAATTTATGGTTAAGTTCCCTGAAGCAATACTTATCTTATTACGAAACAAATATTGGCTTTTAAGTTCGACTTAATTGAATCTTTGGGAGGAAACTTTTGAAGTTCTGTCGAATTACCAAGTCTGGCCCCTTAAATTGCAAATAAAATGAAAAATTTTCAATCCTTACATAGTTGTCAATTTATTGATTAAAAAATAGGTTGATATTATCTGAATAATTTAGTGTAGAAATGTCATTGGCATGTTAAAATTGACACATTTGATCTAAATTTATCTTCTTTATAGTTTTGACAAAATTAGAAATGAGCCACAACCTTACCCAAAAGATATTTTTATCTGAATTAACATCTTTCTTTAAGATATCTTGTAGCAAAATCTTTTTAAGTAAGGTTGTGACTTAAATCTAGATGTAATTGACATGGTCTCAAAATGAGGTTAATTTGCAAATTTGCTTTGATGCAATGAGTTTGAAGTCCTAAAGCAAATATGCAAGACAAATTTTTTAAATGTAGATACTGATATGTAACAGTTGAATATCTTGTGAACATCTGAAGTATATTACTTGATAGCTTTGTAATACTTTTTGATTGTTTATTTAAAGGGGGGCTAAAAAAAGTCTACTTCATGGATTCAAATGATTTACTCAAAAGCCTCTGTAAACTTCTTTTTATTGGGATTTATGGTTTGTCCGGTTGCCCTAAGATACTCCATACTTCCTTTCATTTATATCTTCACTATTATTTCAGATTTCCAAACAAGCAAAACACGATCTAATAGGCAAAAAATTGTATGGAGAATTTATTCCATGTAGAGAAAATTAATATTATAAGTTTAAATCTTTAGTAATGACAATTTACAAGGAAGAAAAAACACAAACTCTTTCATGTGTACAGTCAAAAGATAAAATAGGGCATCAAATGAAAAGACTTATTTTGTTTTCTTTTATGTAGAAGTATAAGTACAATTAACTTTAAAAGTTAAATATTTATTTAGAATTAAATAGACCAACAACATTATTGAAGTAAATATCATGTGACAGGAATAGATTTCATTATCCAAAATTAGTAGATCTGATAGAGAATAAGACAGCAACCCAATAAACAAATGATAAAAAGACATCTTCTTGGAAGTTTGGTATGATTGTGACTTTGACTTTTGGCTAGCAGAAATGAATAACCAAATTCATTGAAACTAAATATTCAGTTACACCACAGTTCAAAATAAAGTTCATCTAATTATATATCAGTAGTTGTGTTTTTACTATTGACCTATTGTGGTAAGATAGAATGAATTTTTATGCCCCACCTACGATAGTAGTAGGGGCATTATGTTTTCTGGTCTGTGCGTTGAAACTTGAAACTTGAAACTTAGTTCACATGTTCCCTATGATATGATCTTTCTAATTATAATGCCAAATTAGAGTTTTGACCCCCAATTTCACAGTCCACTGAACATAGAAAATGATAGTGCGAGTGGGGCATCCTGTACTATGGACACATTCTTGTTATTGACTGTTATAGATTGACAGGTATCAACCTTCATTTTATGTTTTGTTGAATTAATTATAGACAATATACATAACCACATTCAATTTTACTGCAAGAACAAGTGATGAAGAGAATAAACTAGTTACATTGTCAATGTCAATGGTATTTTTAGTTCACTTCAACAAAGTAGAGGAAATATTAAAGTAACTTTGGAGTCCATGTGTATATCCATATCCACAGTCGTATATGGAAAACTACTTGTCCTAATTCTATATATACATTTCCATATAATGTTTTGTTCATGTTGATATACAACAATGTACTTCTGATGGAGTTACTGCCCTTGGATGTAGGTGACAGGATTCATGTTGAACTTATTCATCTTTTAAAGTTGTTTCATGTTTCAGTACATGTGTGTATAATATAATGTAAATGTGTAAAAATAGGATTATACTTACATTGCTGTCCTTTAGATTAGCATTGGTATCAAATTCTTTGCTGTCATTATCTACAGTGGAATCACTACCAGATAACTTATAGGTCACTGATCCATCGTCGGTTGAGGAAGATTTAGACGAGCCTACTACTGAGCCACTACTTAATGAAGACTTGTATGATCCAGAGCTGGAAGATGATCTGTATGAACCAATAGTAGAACTACTACTGGATGATGAAGACTTAGATGAACCAATCAAATCATGTCTTGGAAAGACCACATTGGATGATGACATCTGGTATGTCTTTGATTCGTGAAGGGGTACATCTGTAAAAAATTTAAAAAAAAAACAATTTGTAAATGTTGATATTGATCATTCGATATAGATTGCTATCAACGACATTTTGTTATTTTGCGGTCACTCTTTATTTTCAACTAATCTTTTCTAAATCTGAAGGGTGAGGTCGTAACAACTGTAACTATGTGAATAAAACAAAATTTTTTTGATCAGCTTTCATTGTATTATACTGACCCTGTCCTTGATTCCCATGCCTCAGGTCATTAGGCAGAAATTTATTTGTCACATTGAAAGTAATACAAAATTCAGTATATTTTCCAAAAATGCTGGTTACAGATTTACTACATACCATCAATCTAATAAGTAATGGAAACAAAGACCTTTGATGTCTTTGTTCACTGTGAAATGGATCTAAATACAACTGGGTATGATGTAAACTACTGTTATATAATTAGAATGGCGGGTCGCCCTATAGTGATCAGTCTGTCTGCTCTATATCTAGAGAACCGTTATCATTTCATACTTTATACTTTACATGTATATTAAACAACACCAGAGGGTGTGTCATAATGTTTGTACAACTTCCTAGGTCAAAGGTCAAGGTCAAAAACTTTGGTTCAGTTGACAACCCCATGTCCTATGGTAAAGATAGAAATTTTTTACCACACATTATTCACAGCGGGGCCCACAGAGATGGCTCCCATCTCAATGATGTCTAGATAGTTCACCAATGATATTTGGCCTCCAATGTTGTATTTTTATTATCAGAAAAATGTTTGTCTTTTGAAAAAGGAATATAAATGATCAAAATTCCTTTTATTAAATTAGACATGTAGCATAACAGTAGAAGGAAGATCAATATTCTAAGTTCTGTCTTTTTATGCCTCTGTGATGGTAGATATGGAGACACCTCTATCCAAAGGCTATATTCTTATTTGTCTGCCTATAGATACATCATTCTCTAGCTAACTTTTCTGACAGTTTTTATGCTGGAAGCTTTTTTTAAATTACAGGCCTACAAATTACATTTCCTACAGTTATTAATCTAGATTCTTTTCATTTTCACAATGTTTACCAAAGGTGTACCTAATTTTATGATTGCATCACTTTGTGTAAATGACATCTTTCACTGGTTTATGATCAAAACATAAAACACTACTTACCTCAAAAACAAAGTTTAATGAGATATTGAGATAATAATCTCATCAAAGATGTGAATTTTGTTAAATTACTTTCAATAATAAAGACTGTAGTGTTCATTGATATGAGGTTGTGTTCTGCTAACTTATAAATCATATTGTAGATTGATGTAAAAATTAAATTAGTTTTTAATTTGTCAGGAAAATGTTTTTTTTCAACTCTACAACATCAAAATTATTTATTGAAGATGTACAAAGGTTTTTTATATGCCCCACCTACGATAGTAGTAGGGGCATTATGTCTTCTGGTCTGTGGGTCTGTTCGTCCGTCCGTCTGTCCGTCTGTCCCGCTTCAGGTTAAAGTTTTTGGTCAAGGTAGTTTTTGATGAAGTTGAAGTCCAATCAACTTGAAACTTAGGACACATGTTCCCTATGATATGATCTTTCTAATTTTAATGTCAAATTAGAGTTTTTACCCCAATTTCATGGTCCACTGAACATAGTAAATGATAGTGTGAGTGGGGCATCCATGTACTACGGACACATTCTTGTTCTGTTTTTGTCATTTTCATTTCACAGTTGATTTGATTTGATAGATTAAATGGTTAATTTTCATTAAAATTTTTTACAAATAGGTAAGAAACTTATGTATTATGCAGTGTTTTTATATATATATTTCATTATAACATCATAAAATAAATTTATTGGTATGTCTTTTTTTCTAAAGAATTATAAGATGCTGAAAATGATAATTTTCCCCCAAACCTGGCTATCATGGTTCATTGTTGTATGGTAAATTCATATTTTTTCCTTTTTTTTTTTGTAAAATTTTATACAGAGTCATGCTTCAGTTTTGTATCATGATGTTTATAATGTGTACAGAATTAGCAACTATTTTCTCTAAAAATCTTACTGGGATTAATACAGTAAAATCATGAACATTAAAGTATAATTTACAATCAATTTTAATGGTTATATTTTTTACGAATAGAGCCACAGAAGCTAATTTTGGATGAAGTCTTAGTACATACATTTGTACATGTAGTTGGATATAAAGAAAAAAGTACATACATTTGTACATTTAGTTGCATATAAAGAAAGTTAAGAAAGGCGTTACCATTAAAAACAAAAGCACTTCAATAAAGTTTTCTTTGTTAATAATCAGGGGCCGATCCAGGGTTCAATGTATTATCTATAATAGTAAAAGTAGCACTGAACGTAGCAAAGTAAAACAATTGACAATTATATGCCAAAAAAAGAGATTTTTTCCCAACAAAAAATGGGGAAGGGGCACAAGTCCTCTACACCCCCATCTAAATCATTACTGATAATTCTTCCAGAAATGAATGATCTGAAGAAGTCTATTGTACAGTGAAATAATGTTATAAAAATGACAGATTATAGTATATGTTACACTTCAGGCAGTTTTCTTTTATGTAAACATTAGTGTATATGAAAGTACTTATCTTGTTATGAATAACTCTTTTGACCTTTTCAAGTTTTACATGTATATTCTATTTGAACGTCACTAGGGATGTGTTTATTGAAGAATGCAGACATGTGTAAAATATTTGTTTTTTGTTCATTATTTTGTACATAAATTAGGCCATTAGTTTTCTCGTCTGAATTGTTTTACATTTCTCATTTCGGGGCCTTTTATAGCTGTCTATGCGGTATGGGCTTTGCTCATTGTTGGGGGCCATACAGTGACCTATAGTTATTAATTTCTGTGTCATTTGGTCTCTTGTGGAGAGTTGTCTCATTGGCAATCATAACACATCTTCTTTTTATATGAATACTTTAAAAAGTTTTGACATATGAATTTTGTATTACAAGAGAAAGTTACGTATATAATGTTAACTCACTCGGTTCGTTATGATCATTTTCAGGTGTATTATTAGTAAATTGCTTTATTTTTTTTCTTGTTGCTGTAAAGAAGGCATATTGGACTGTAATTGCCCTATCAAACTAGCTAGACAGCACTTATTCCATTGAGAAATTGTTTAACTTATTGACATATTTGTAGAACTTTTCATGGGAAATCAGATTCAAATACTGATTTTTAATATTAGCAATCTTAAATAAAATATAAGAAAATAATGATATATAATCAATCTCCAGTTTACATACCTGATTCCTGCATGTTAACCAAAATATTGAAGGTCAGATTTACCAGGTGTGCTAAATTCAAAAATAGGTCATATTTTTTGTTCAAAATATTTAATCAAAATGGACTTAAGGCTATCAGTATTATAATATGTTTATGGTTTACCTGTTTATTGTATACTTTATCAATGGAACACACCATGAAGGACATACTGTGTTTCAAATTAGTTCATAAAAGATAAAAATACATGTACCAGATAATATTAGGCCAAAATGAAAATATTCATCGATTGTCTCGATTTTTATATGGATTCCCTCCCCTATCTGTCCCAACATTCACAATGTAAAAAAGATAACAATATTCATTTTCAACTTGGGGAAAAAAACTTTTATGACCGATTGATTAGAACTTAATTTTTTTATTACCAATACATGTATATCCATAGAAGTACAATTTATCAAACCAACATATTTTGGCCATTTGTAAGTCATATATTGGAGGTGTAATGATGAAATTTCACAGTTTATGAAAGGTTATCTTTAAAGGTACCTCAATACTAAAAAATACAAAACCTAATTTAAATATTATTTTATGTATACTTTTAAATGGTAATCAGGGTAACTACCAGTGACACATGGAACAACACATTTTGTACACTCTTTTCCTTTTTTACAACAAAAAATCTTTTTTTGAAACGCAGGTATCTTGCTATAATTTATACTACATGCACTTTAAAGGTAGTTTTACTGTTGGAAACATTTATTATATACTTAGAGCCTCATATTAGTTGTACTCCACTGAACTGTAAGACTGTTGAATTACTGTATAGTGTCTGGCTGTTAGTAATGATTGTAGGTAGTCTAACCCTGAGAATTTTAGACCTTTAATTAGAATAGTTGAGAGAAATGTTTTATTTATCTCTTTTTAAAGAGATTTATTCACTCATTTAAGATACTTGTATGTGGAGGTGTTAGATTTAAATACTTGTAATGATGTGAACGTAAATTTCCAAACTTTATGAATGAAGTGTAATTTTATTATCACTTTATGATTTACATAATAATACAAATATGTGATTCATAACATTGATAAATGTGCATATTTTGTTGTATGTAAAAAAGGATAGTCTAGTGAATCCCATTGAGCATAAAATATGTCATACACATTTTGAGAAACATACAATTTTACAGAAATTTCAGCGTTTTTAAATGTCGATGAAAAGTCAAAAGAAGTTCAATGTCTCAATAAGATTTGATTAATATCCAGTGGCAAGTATTTCATGCATATTCGAGACAATGACAAAGGTTATGCAGAGGATCAACCAGTTTTAATGCAGGAAATATTAACAACCAAAGGAGAAAGAGATAATATTGGGTGTGTACAGAATATAACCATGCAACAGGTTAACTACAGACCCAATAAATAGTTATTCTGTTTCATGTGAAGAGAGCAGCTGAGCTGAGTAAACATATATCTGCATAAAATATCAACTGTAAATAAAGCAATGTTGGCACAGTGACAAGAGCAAATAACAATGTATCCATGGAGATTCAGAACCTGACATATGGACACTTTTCAACTGTTGAAAACCATATTACAAAATTTAGATATCTTGATATTTTTTGTGGCTGGTTTTTGTCTATGTCTATCCTAAACCTCTTTTTCTTCATATTTATAGTCTGCCCAAAGGATCATTCATGTCTTCATGGTATATAAATTTTTAACCATGAAATATATTATATAATAGAAAATAATACATATTAAAAACTAGATGCATTCTAAAAAGTATTTTGAGTTAAAAGGAAAACTATGCATTTTATGCTGTGTCCATTGGAATGTTTTTATAAGTAAATTGCTTGTGGAATGGATTTAATTCTGTTTTAACATTTCTGATTCAATTAAATTTATATTCAAAACTGAAAACCATTTATTTTTTCCTTTTAAAATACTATGTACATTTGTGGAAATATAACTGCAAACTCAGCAACTTTGTACAATCTTCAAAGTAATGACTGTAATTAATGATTATATATTATGCAACCTAACGCCCTGATCAAATTAGACATCTTCACGGTCAAGATGACCAAAAGTATTATAAAACAAGAAAATGTTTCAATACCTTGCAAGACCATAAGACATTTTGGCCTGTCATCCCAAAGATAATTCTCTGAATTTTCTGTTGAGGAAACCATTGTAAACGTCCATGCAATTTAATGTATTCCACCATAATATTCTAAACATTGTACAATCAATATCAGAAAACATTCCAGTTTATTGATCCGTCTGCTTTCTAGTTGCACAAATAAAGAGTATTGGTGAATAAAATATTAGCTTTAAGCTTCCTGAATACATCTTAGATCTGATTATTTACATATTTTGCAATGTATTTGAATGCTTGTTGCAATAATGTCATCAATTGTCTTCTCATTTTGTCAAGGTCATTAAACTTTTTTATTAGTTTTTTTATCACATGGTTATGTAATTTGAATTATCTATAAATGACATTATTGATTCTTTGTTCTTTGATGTGCATGCAAATTAATGTAACAATTGTTTTCTCTTTAGGTTTTATAATAGATTATTATTTTTTTTAAGCATGCATGATAGTGGTACTTTAAGATATTTAAAATTCCTATTTTATATATTGTAGTGTACTCTACCAGTAAAAGTAAGCCTCTAAAACATTGTGCTGCTATTTTTAATGTTATAGCAACACCAGCACAGATTCCAACATACAACTGAATTTATTCTTGCTAAAATTTATATACTTGATTGGAGGGTTATTCCTTTAATTATTTAGGAATGTATATTTCAAATGCATACAGAATTTTATGTTTAAAAACATTTCAGATCAGTTGGTAACTTTTCGCATATTTGAAATATTTATGAATGACAAAACCTCTTGAACAAAGGCATATATCTGTTTTTATTATCGTCATAGTTGTTATGATCGCTGTGCATTTAACTTAAATTGTTCTTAGAATGATACTTCTAAAATCTTTCATTATACAAGCTGTGATACTGTCTGTCTGTCTGTCTAAGAGGAGATTTAGGTTAAACATTAATGAAAAAGCAAAAATACAAAACAAAACAAAACTCAATCCAAGTCCATTTGTCCGTCTGTACAAGCTGTTTTCAGGATAGAACTTTTTAATGTTCTGAAGGTCAGAGTTAAGTTCACAAACATAGTTCAGCTTTATATACTCCATAGTCTGATCATATCTGAGCTTAGAACAAATGAATGTTTGGAAGGAAATATTTAGTAAAATTGTTGCCCAATAACAGAGGTGTGTTTTGTAAAATTGTGGCTACACTATGGTTAATTGTTGCTTGTTGAAGGTCCCTACTACACTAGGAGATATTTTGCTAATTAGATCGGGATATTTATCTGCAAGGTCAAGGTCAGGAATAATTCAGCTTTATATAATGTAAAAGATCACAAATGACAAAATGTTTATTAATAGATCGTGCATAGGGTGGCATGGCCTTGATATTGCAAACTGACATTACTGAGTATATAAACCGAATCGTTCTAGTTTTCAAATGATTTATTGAAGTCATTTTGTCTGTGGTAGAGGTATTGTTGTATTTAGTATCAGACATTTTAAATTTTGTGTTATTTCAAATCTGACCTTCTTAACAAGGATCATCAATATTTACTGTGGTAAAAATGAGTTCTTTTCCTCCAGTCAAGCAAACGCGTCTTTTGTTTTTCAATTCCTCCATTTTTTGCTGAAAAATATTTTTGACATTAAACGGGAGTGTCCTTGAAACTTTCAATGGAGTAATTTTAACATGTCCTTTCTCTTTTGCAGGAGACATAAAAGTTATTACTTTCACTTGTCCAATTTCTTTTGTTTGTAAACGCCTTGATAAATATTTGTCTTTACTTAGCGTAGCCTTTTCATATGACCAGTCACATTTATCTTCAGGACTCGAATCTGACGGGTTTATATCCTGATTTATATCGTGTCTACTTTCACTTTTGTTTGACCTTTCTTTTAATGATTTCATTAATTGCCATATAAGGACGTCATCCTCGTCTATTTCTTGATTTGAATTATCAATGTTCAATCTATTCACCATATCATTAACTACTCCTTTCTTGTCAGGAACGTTACAGTTTTTTACCAGAATGTCATAGTGTCCATTTTCTTTAAGCTTTTTCACCTTTTCATTTGCCTCTTTAGAAATTCCAGGTTTAGAAGAGGACTTGCTCATAACTGTACACTGTACCTCGTTTTCTCCAACCACAATAGTGTCTTCTTTTAAAGCTGCCAGGTTGGCTATAGTTTTAGGTCTTGCTCCTTGGTTCTCATATTTAGATGTTAGTTCGTCGTCAGGTAAATTTTCTTCAGTACTTGTAATAATGTCATTTCCATTTAAATCACTTAACACTGATACTTGGAGAGAATTTTCCTCAAATGTTGAAAAGGTGGAATTTTCTGGTGTTTCTGAGTTGCCATTCGAACAATTGCTGCCGTTTGGTCCTGTATTGGCATTAATATTTCTATCACAGTATGTTTCTTTCTGTGAATTTTTCTCATTTTTATAATTTTCTAAAGTTTGAGAGGAAATCGTGTTATCATCTTGAACATTAAATTTACATTCTCCTGAAGAAGTCGTGCATAAATCCCTTTTTAAAGTTTGGCTTTCTGGTACATCACTGTCTGTCCATCCACAAGATTCAGAAATATTTCCAAAACTTTTGGTTTTGTCTTCAGTTGGAGACACAGATCTCCTTCTTGGTCGTATTAAAATAACTACATTTTCTGTTTCCTCGTCAATTCTGGTAATGGTTTTTATTTTTGAAGTCTCTTTCTCTTTTCTTAAATCACAGTCATATTTGTTTCGTTCAGATTGTTCCAGATGAGTTGCTGATGATTTCACGTCACATTTTTCAGAGTAATTCTGATCTTCGGTTAGTAAATGTTGAGGGACGTAGAAGGTTTCATATTCCTCTATGATAACCTCTTCCTCACTGCTGTCAAAAATGTCTTGATTTTCAGAATTGTCTCTGTCAAGTGAGTTATCTCCCATGTTGTGTCAAGATCACTTATAACTTCGGTTACGCCATTATCAGAGAAAATAATATAGGTCAGCCATGTTCATTTCATCTTACACTTATTTGACTATAAAAATTGGGATATTATCGAAAACATCCATAAATTTTATGTCTGTGCACACACAATCCTTTCTATGTTGTAAATACAAACTTAGGCTACATAAACCATTAAATATTTCTTTATCTCTGTATTTTTCAGATTTTCAATAGCACACTAAGAAAATAAAATATAACTGTCAACGTTATATCTGAAGGCAATGTTGTATAACTGGACACAGTAGCCAATTTTATTTCGAGAAAAGTTTGTCACGTTTGTAAAACTAGTATTTCTTTTTGATGAAGACATTTAGATTCGGCAAAATCACTCGAAATCTTATCACATAAGAGTCTGCTCTTGAAAAAGCCTTATAATATTTTCAGTCTCTCATAATTATAGTAAACCTTTAATGGCCACAGAAATTCATATATTTTTTTTAAGTCATGCTCCATAAATTTCAATCATTAGGTTCAGGTATGGATTAAAGCCAAAATTAAAAGCATCACTTGATCGGGTCAATGGTTAAATTATCTCCCGTAAGCTCTTATAAAATCACATCAAAGGAAAACGCATAAAACTTGTCCAATTAGAACGTGTATCAAACAAATCACTACTTATCCATGTTTCTTATTCACAATACTATATTCTGTAGTCACTTATTAGTTATTTTTACTTTACAAAATCCTTACATTCCCATGCACAAGTAAGAGGTTTTTAAGCATACATTCCTAAGCAGGTCTTTAATTTTATTTCATAATAATCCGAATTAAAGGTTAAAGGAATGATCCGTGTTTCATTTCATTCTTTTTCGTGCACAGTTTTTTATTAGAACAGTAGTAGTTTTCCACTTGTTTTTTTATTATGAAAATACTTCTCCATTAATATATTCCCACAAATTTTTTTGTAAAATAATTATGGAGATTATTAAAGTAAGTTACTCATCATCCTGTACGTAATTCATTCCTTTATAATGTCAAGTTATTCCCCACAGCAACTATATATACTATAAATACTATTTGAGCATGAAATGTATATGTAATGTATTTGAAGGGACCAATCGGTTTTCGATAATGTTTAATATATATCTGGATTTGGTTTAATATTATTTTTTATTATTATTTTAATGTTTTTGTATAACAAACATTTCTACAGGTGAAATGATGACCATGTATAGACGAAATAAAATATAAATAAAAACACATAAATGCAGTCAAACATAACAACGATTGTTTCGTTAAAATAATAGTTCAAAGGTTACCATCCAACGATATCGTCCAAATCAAAATATTGACTGCAAAGTATAATTTTTTTTTACTAAGATTCAGTAGGATGTCTGGTTGAACTTGGCAGGAATAGTGTATGTGCTGAATATAAAAATTAGGAGATACGGAATGATTGCCAATAAGATAACTATACTCTATAGACCAAAGAACTTCAGACTTCATACAACCAAGTTTGTTTGATAAATTCTATTATGTTCTCTGTAATCTATTGAACCGAACATTCGACGAAGTACTGATAGCATATCCTAAAATGGCTTAATGAGTTCCTGTTTAAAAAATTATATTCTATCTTCGAAACTTCTAGACAAGTGAAAGGCATAGTGAAAGTTTCTAATTTCGCTCCTTGAAACACCAGACTGCTATCGAGGTTTTTTCCGCACTTTGTTAGATAGTTCAGTCTTCATCTCTTTCCGGAAAATTGGACCTGTCACATCTTGGTAGGAATACAATCGCTTAGGCAATATAGTTCATAGTTATTCAGATAGGGGAATTTAGTTCAACTGAATAACGAGACTTGATAGCAAAGATCACACTTTTTTAGTCAGAAAATCTCCCATTAAAAGGGAGTTCTTATGATACCTGTTCCAGAATAGGTGTTATGCTCTTGATATTGTTTTATGTGATCCATATCTCTGATATAACTTTGGGAATATACAAATATATTCGTGACATCCGGATACGTTGGTTTGGTTGTGCGGGGCTGATGGAAGTTAAAATTGTCGTGGACTATTGGTCATCAGGAAACGAAGAAAAATTATTTTGAAAATTGTTACATATTTTATGATCCCGTTAATGTAATTATTGTCATTAAACCTGTTTTAGAACAAGTCGACTGATAGAGGTTGTGTCACGTGGTTTTAATTCTAGTAAATGCTTGCTTGTCTGACTGTAAACATATCCTTGTGTGTAAAGGTTTTCTTGAAAGAACAATGTGGAAATAAAATTAATGAGAGTGACTTTTTGGTGCTTAGTATTCGTCTATTAGTGTGCATATCAAACTGTTCTTGGGGTATCCTCATGCTGGTATGAAATATCACCACCGTCACATATAACCATGCAAGGAGTGTAAGGGTGTCTGATATGCTAGTGTTTACATTCAAGTCGGTTCAGGCTATCTGTGAGCACTTATAAAGAACTTACATTTAAGTCTTGTCGATTGTATGAAGTTTGGAATTGCAAGTTATAACCGTTGCGTTGCATCTAGAAGGACTTTGGTTAAAGCTTTAAGATTAATAAAGTTAAATCTTAAGTTCATTAGGATGTCTGGTTGAACTTGACAGGAATAGTGTATGTGCTGAATATAAAAAGTAGGAGATAGGAGATCACTTTCAATATTTGAACATGTTGAATAAAACCAACGCAGGACTAATAATATTATAGTTCCAAACAAAAATGATGGGGGTGTTAAATGCAAAAAGCTTTTTGCTATTCAAAGTGTAGTTTATGAATAGGAACTCTATTGAGTATTTATAGAACAATTGATAACACGAAAATACCTTAACACATGTACAATGACATACAAACAATTTGATAGTACATAAATGTACAAAGCATTATCAAAGTACAATCTATTCATAATAAAAGTAACACATTTTTGGTCAATCAATGAGAAACGTATTACTTACCTGTTAATGAGGATCGAGGTTCTATCCCAGAACTATAGGTATACCTCCACGACATTATTCTTCTGAACTAGTATGTCAGAATTCACTATATATGTATGATTAGGCAATCCTTAACTAACACCTACATGTTGAACATTTAAATTTAAATTTTCAAAACTTTAAAGACCTAAATATTAGTCATGTGTTTTCGTTTCAACGATCGATACAGTTATGGTTGTTGAACATGAACAAAATTTTTGGGGACGTCAAGTGAAAATAATTTGTAATGGGAGACAATCCGAAGACATTTGTTTTTCGTATTTGCCTTCAAGACTTTGTTGAACTTTTTATCAAAAACTTATTGCCAAAATCTTCAGTTTCAAGAGCAGTGCTTCTATAAAAGAGGGACGAAAGATACCAGAGGGACAGTCAAACTCATAGATCGAAAACAAACTGACAACGCCATGGCCAAAAATAAAAAGACAAACAGACAAATAATAGTACAGATGACACAACATAGAAAACTAAAGACTAGGCAACACGAACCCCACCAAAAACTGGGGGTGATCTCAGGTGCTCCGGAAGGATAAGCAGATCCTGCTCCACATGTGGCACCCGTCGTGTTGCTTATGTTATTACAAATCCGGTAAATAGTCTAATTCGGTAGTTCACATTCGTGAAAAGGGAAGGGTGTTGTAGTTACGACATAAGGAACATATTCGATATCATCTGTGAAACGGTTATTATAAGACGCGTGCTTATGAAGAATGCATGGTAAGTAAATGTGTTGACTGTTTATAAACTTATTATAATAAAATAAATCATCATCATTATTATTATTATTAAGACCAAACAAGAAAACTGAATACGAAAACAAGAAAAAATTGCCACCAAAATTTACTTTAATATGAAAGTGATTATGAAAATTGAACATTTCATCTATAATATTGTTGATTAGTAGTTTTTATTATTGACAGCAAATTCAGCATTTGCTCACCTTCCAATCGTTAATAGCAAGACTATTCATCATCTAAGATGGCAACCATATATCCTATTCCTTTTATAATCTTAGTATTTTCAGGGAAGTGCGCCTCAGTAACATTTTCTTTTTATAGAAAAGGTCGACTACATCTAAACTGCAAGCCAAGACGTAACATTACAAGATATCCACTATGTATAGGCGTCCGAAATTAAAAAAAGAAACCTGACAAATTTCGAGTTATGTATGCATCCATTAAATGTTCGACCAGCAATAAGTCTTTTAAGTTCTTCTGACTAGTGCTCTTACAGATGTTAAGGAACTCATCAACAATTTGTTTACAAAGCTTACGTTAACAGCGGTATATTAACTATTTCTAGAGTGCTACAAATTCGTTTGAGGTCTTGGGTAAGCTACGTTTCTCTGATGGCCAGTTGGTCTCCATTGTTTTGATGTATCCACTCAAACAACACTTCCACATAATATTACACAGACATTTTCATACTTAATGAAATAATAGTCTTAAGATAAATCTTGACGTATCTATATTTTGTCATAACAACGCCTTGTTAAATGATGAATCTAAGACCCCGTTCACACTAGCAAAGCCACTTCAATTTTGTTTGGTGATATTCATTTTCGTTTTTTATGAAGCATTCCTGTAAGTGTTTGGTATTGCAATATAGACTCACTCTGCATCTCAGTAATATCAATTGCAAAAGTTTTGTTTTGTTAAATCTCAGAAATGTCAAACGAAACACAGCTCGATAGATATTTTCAACAATACCCACAGACGTTAAGACAACTTACATGTAATCGCTCGTTCTAGATTTTTCTGAATATACTATTGACATTTGCCTAACTGAACTTATTCTTACTAAATGCAACGTAAAAAGTGGTGGTTGCCGTTTTTAGACCTCGATGATAAAATTTCTTAAGATTATCCTACAACTAAAATTCATGACACACGGGACGACTTTTACTTTCCTATTATTAGTTTTCTTTTCCTTGATGTCACTGGTGTTCAGTTGTCTCCTTCGTTATGGAGTATATATGCTTCCGATATGGTTCCGATTTGCAAGGTTTTTTTTTATTCTTATAGATTTATTGATCAAGATTTCAATTACGCTACTACTGTCAAACGATTGCGTCTTGTTTTTTTGTTTTTAGAAGTATATCAATATGCATATTTATAGTGAGAAACAACAATAAAATGCTACTTTCATTTGATTTTTTTCTGTATTTAAATGCTGTACAAAAGTCAATTTTGGACACTGCAAATGATCGTTTCTACCTGCAATGTTAATTACGATTTGCACGAAATTAACTCCAGGTACAGTCACTGATATTAGAGAAAGACCGGTGTGATTTCAATACTAGTTGAATAGTATTTTGATTTGCTTTTTGCAAGTTTTTAATAGGTATTATTTAAATTGTTTTCCATGTACCTGTGTATTCGTTAAGTCATTAAAAGGTTGGGTAATCTTTTTGGAAACTTCTATTATGTACCCTTTGTTATTCAACTTATCGAGAACTAAAGCAGTCGAGGGTTGAGCGCTCAGGAATAAAGTTAAATCCAGCCACAATACTGGGTCATGTTCATGCGTCTATCCCAAATCAAGAATCTAGTCAAGGTTGACCTTATTTATACCTAAATGATGTTTGTTTATTAGTAAGTCTGGTGTTTAACATGTTGTATAGAAACTGATGTCTCATTTAAGTATAACCAAACACAAACTTTAGTTCATACAAACACGGAAGAAACCCAATCTTTTAATTACTAACATGCTAAATATGACAATTCAAGGTTTATACCCCTCATTACAATTCTAGATGCATGCAAGTTATCTCTGGCAGTTATTCATCAATCTGTTTTTTTCGCCTGTGACAAAAGTCCCAGAATGCTAGACAACGGGATGCTAATCCCAAGGTAGCGTTACTTATATTTGTATAAAGTTTTATATTTCAGAAGGTAGAATACCTGGCTACTTCATACCTCTTATACAAATGCCTTATATAGTTTCAGTCTGTCATGTCCATTGTGCTTGACCTCATATTCATGGTTCAGCGCCTGCTTAAAAACTGTATAGTTGTTTTTTAACCTGAATTTCTAACTTATTTTGAGTAACTATATAGATGGAATCTTTGCAGAGTCTACATGTCCATCTAATAGGGTTCACCTGAATGTGACCTCATTTAATGGATTAGTGATCAAGGTTAAGGGTTTGTGTTCTTGTCTGTGTCTCTGATACTAAAAGCAATACTAGTAGCTCAACTATATTTGGTGTATGGGATGATTGTAAAATGAATGTGTCTGTCTGTCAGGTTTCAACTGACCTTGACCTCATTTTTATGGTTAAAGGTCCATGTTAAGTTTTTGTGGTTTGGTCTATTTCTCAGATACTATAAGGAAGTACACCACTAATTCATGGCCCCATTGCTTTCTATGTTAAATTCCTCAATTTCAAGCAGGCACAGCTCTTTTAAGTTCAAATAAAGTGACAATCATTGCATGTCAAAGCAACACTTCATGGTGCCTTGTACTGAAAAAATCAACATACCTTTAATGGCATATAAGAAAGAACTGGTTCCCGGACCTTCGGATGTACCAAAACAGGTACTTCAGATCTGACAAACGGGCAAAATGTACCCTCTTTTTTAAATTTGATGCAGTTTTTTTAAGATTCAAAATTATAAGTCAAAAAGTGTTCTACAATGATCACCAGTCATTCAGCTTTCATTCCATACCAAAAATGCCTAAATATTCTACATATTTTGAAAGTTACACTCATGCGTAGGAACTATTTTGTGTTAAATATGTACTACTTTCTGGTATGTGCTTTCTGGCCGGGCCCGAATTAGTGGTGTTACACCATAAGCAATAAATCAGCTGTATTTGGTGTATGGTTTGATTTTAGGGTGCACATGTCGGTCTAGCAGGTTTCATTTGACCTTGTCCTTTTTCTTGGTTCATTGGACAAAGTTTTTGTGGTTGGGTCTATTTCTCAGATACTATAAGCAATAGGGCCACTTTATTTGGTGTATGGACAGATAGTTTGGTGTACATGTCTGTCTGACAGGGTTCATTTGACCTTGTCCTCATATTCATTGTTCATTTGTTAATGTTAAGTTTCCAAGGTTACATTTCTTTCTCAGGTACTATACGATGGATACTATATGATGCAAAAATTGAACATAGCCTGGGAACTTAAATTGTCCACAATTTCATTATATTTTTTTATTTATCATACCACAAAAATGGTTTATTTTTTTACATAAATAATTAACTTTAAATGAGAATAAGTAACTGATCAACAGAAACAAAATATAAAATATATTATTGTTTTATCATAAACATGTACATGATTATAAATAATAATACACAATGTGCTTACATTTAAAATGTGAAAATATGACCATTTTCATTGTATAAATACTAATGCATAACACCTTTATAAACATCTTTATTTTATCATATGGTTTATACCCAAAGTCATATAGGAGAAAAAAATCACTAAAATTTAATACCCAGCGATTACATTTTCCATGGGTCAATGTAAATTTAAAATAGGGATGTTTTAGTACCCGGTACTCTTGAATAACAAAATATTTTAACAGGGTTATTTACATTCTCCAAATACAATACACTTAAATAAACTAAATCATCACTAAAATAACTAAGGATATCTAATAGCACCTAAACAAACATAAATGGAAATAAATATCAAAATGATAAATTGGCTCAGTGCTCAAAACAATTATTTCAATCACTTAAAGGGGCATTAGCTGTCAAATTTATGTTCACCGATTTGACTCAAATTCTCATATTCGACTCATAACATACTTAAACGGATATTCAAATTATAAAAAGTCTAAAATAATCAATTTACGATGCATAGACTCGATAGTATGTATCAGCATTTTGTGTGTATTTTAGTCTAGATGCTTTCTAATTAACCATCAAGGTGACCTTTGTAGACTGCTGACAGTCATATAACCTGATATAAACATAAACATAGATATAAATAAATTGCGAACTCATGCAATTGGATTTTTTTAGGTCTGTGTGATTTCATATTATAGGATAAATAAATATGTTAATAATCATTTCTACCTGTATAAGAATGAGTTTTGCGAGATCAAATCAGTCAACCAAATGGTTTACCCTTGTTTCACTTTCAATGTTTACACTCTTTTCCATTTAATAGCTGAACACGCCTAGTTTATGTGTAACCTATCTCTAGCTATAGGGATCAATTAAAGTTCACATGAATACGGATTCAACGAGGTCGACTTATTCACTTGCAAGTGAATATATATCATTAGCGATGTTTCTTTGCTTATTTTGACGAAACTGAACCAATCTGGTTGTTAAAAGCGAATTATTATTTCATTATTTCACTTTCTTAAATGATTGAACAAAAAAAAATAATAGTTTAGTTTTTTATATCTCGTAGCTAATGCCCCTTTAAGTTTCAGACTGTCCCATCTAACAATAGCAATGCAGGTAGAATAAAATGCTGTTGAGTTATTTCAAGCAAACTGTTACCAGAAAGACTAAGTATCCATTGTAGGGTATCACCCTGACCTTATTTTTGAAAGCATAATTAGTGGGTTGGTTCTATTACAGCCATTTTACATTTTCATCTTAAACCTGTTTTGTAGAATCCATTGTGGACAATACATAACTACACATAAGATAGAAAACCATAACAGTTTAACTTAGATCCAATGAGTACATTTAAGAAGAGATTAGTTTTTTAATATCAGCTATTCAAATCCTTTAAGATGAACCCCTAGTGTAAAAGAAACATGGTCTACAACTGAACTATACTGAACATAGTGGAAATATTCTAATTCTTGCTTACATATGTGACTTGTAACTTTTAAATAAAAAAAATCCCATAAAATGAAATAACTGCAAACGATTACAGAATAATAACATGACTTTTTTTCTATATTCAACTAGAATAAAGAAAGATTGTTTCACAATGTACTAGAAAATAACACACTTTGAACAATCAAAAGAATAACTGTATGCATGTCGTACATTGTTCAATCCACATATACTGATAATATGGGGATCAATTAATTACATGACATCTTCACTTTAATTTATGATGCAAAATGTTTATGATGTAACAATGAACCTTGAAACAAACAATATTAATATAAATTTGCAAATTTCAAACTAATTCCTGATTTTATGGAATTGTCTGGAGGGAAAACAAGCATAGTAAACTCAAACAGCCTGAACAGATTCATCCAATCAATTTTGAGCTTGATTTGGATAAAACAGTGTATTTTTTATCATTCTTTTGAATCATTCTGTTCAAAAATATAAAAACTACAATTGGAATGTGTGAGTTAATTTTTTTTCATCTTGGCTACAAAGGATGAGGTATGATAAGAACTATTTTTTGACCCCTGAAATTACAAAAATGATATGACAAGATCTCAAATAAGGCTACTTTGGCAGTTCATGATGTTTTGCAATAAATGTAAGAATTTTGAAGCCCTAATGCTAATCTGTAAGACAAAATTCAAAATATAAATACTAATATCTGAGAGAAAAAGGGGGTTTTATCATACCTCCCTTTGTAATATGAGGTTTTAAAATGTATGAATATTTTTTAAAGGACCTGGATGGTAGAAAGTGTACTATATTTAGTACAAAAATCTGTGTAAATGGGATTTCTCACTTATCTATCCATGATTCTGGATGCCTACAATCACTTTGACCTAAGTTTCATGCACCTCAGCTTCTAAACAAAAATTATAAATTTGCTTACAAATTTTGCTAAAAAAAGTTGTTATAAAAATATAAATTTGTTTTAAAGCTCATATTTATGCAAAGTTAACTCATTTTGTTAGGAATTCATTGGTAAATCAAAAATTATCATTATGTGAAAAGAAAAAAGAAAGGATAACTGAATTTTGAAATAGCATTTTCTTAAAACTTTTTTTAATAATTCTGTATACCTTAATATGTAACTGTCTACAACAATCAATTGTAAAATGAAATAATTGTAGTTACTCCCCCTTTCCACCAGATTCTACAAATCTTTAAATAAATCAAAACTTTCTCTATATTGGTATACAGAACAAAGGTATAAGATCAGACAATATCGATTTCAATGAAAATGAACTGTATTTCACCACTAAAGTTTGCCTATTTCAATAAAATTTGAAATTCAATATGTCTGACAAAAATTTTATACCCAGAATTAACTCTTAGAGAGCTGTTGAAAATAATGAATGTTTGTTTAATATAATGTCCCTTTAAAATATCAAAATATACCGGTATCCAATTTGCATGTTTTGCAAACAAAATGAAAATCATATCCTCCCACTAAATACATTATTTTGCTACAAAAGTCCTACTGAATAAAATCTATGAAAGGGGAGATAATTAGTACTTTTTTAATCTTCAGAATCTCTGCAATCAAGAGGAGATAATTAGTACAGTTTAATCTTCAGAATCTCTGTAATCATTGTCGATCGCACTGTTCTGTAAGTAGACACTTATAGGTGTAAAAATTAACGATGGTTTGTTCTGTGCTCTCGGACCCGAAGAAAATGGAAATGATGAAGTCAAATAAGTACTGTCCAACATATTATCATGTTGGTCCTTCGGTTTGTCTGAACTAAAAATAAGATTACTACTCGGTCTACGTTGATGACACTTGGAATTCAGTGACGACAGTCTATGTTGGAGGTGGATAATTTCTTCCATCATGATACATTGTTGAAAATACTGAGCGGGGTTACCTCCCCCTACAATCTGTGCCGGGGTCTGCCATCTTAGGTAACACTGGCTCCACAGTTTTATCACAGATTCACCAATTATTGGATTTAAAATAGGAGAAGGCTCATCAGAAAAAATGTCTGCATTAATGTCATCATAATATTTTCCCAACTTAAAAACATAGCTAGTATTCCTAGTCAGACTGCCATTCAAACTGCTTTTGTCAGACATTGTGTCTTTTACAGGACCGTTCATTTGAGATTTACATTTCAGTATATAAAGTGGATTATTAAACACTGCTTGATCGTCTTGACTAAACTGGACATTCCAACTCCAAACAGGTGGAAGTCGGAACTGACGCATCACTCGGTTGTCCACATTAAACCTTGACCTCTGATGAGGACTATCAAACAGAAATGATTCAAAAAGTCCAATTTGTACACTGTCCCACACGGAAGTTAGATATGTCTCAGTAAATGCAAAGGACGATGGGAATTGTTGAAGTAGTTGCCAAACACAATCCAAAAATAACAAAAACACTGGCACCTGAAAAATATAGAGAAGAGTTCAATAAATGGTTAAGATCTGATTGAATTCTTTGTAACAAAAGTTTTATAAGGTTCACAGTACCAGTGGTTCATATTGGTTTACAGTAATTATAACATAGACACTATACATTCCACTAAATCTAGTGCTAAGACTTGTATGGAACTTACAGTGAGATGTAAGCTTAAGCTCTGCGTTGAAGGCTTAACCGCAACTTCTGTGAAATGAACAGCAGCAATATTATAAGTGTGCTATTTTTTGTTCAGGGTTTTTTTAGGGTGTGTGAAGGGTGTTTTTGTTATGTTTAAGACACCATCCCCTTCTTTGAGAAACCATACATTTGTTGGAGAAAATCCTGAGTGATTATAAGCAGTACTTGTAACAGTTTTCTACAACAAGATTCAAAGTTATAATTTCCCAACTTAAAAAAAAACATAACTAGCTAACATAACTTGTCAGGCTTTCATTCACTCTGCTCATGACAGACATCGGTTCTCTGATCTAGACCAAGCCTTCTTCTTTCTGATTTAATTGTGAAACCATATTGTCATCATAAAAACATTTTTAGTTTTACTTTCAAGTTACTGGTAATCAATTCTCCTTTTGCACATACTTTTTATTACATACCATAATTTCTTTGTAACAAATCCCCAGTACAATTTGTTTTTACCTGATGACAATATTAAGAAAATTGCTCAGGAAAAGGGACAGGTAAAAAAAGAATATTTAAAAAAAACAATGTAATGATTAGTGATAGACATTTTTGTACATATATTTTCTTAAATTTCCTTAAATAAAAATGGCATCATAAAAATGTTGCAGCAAACACAAAATAATTTTTCCTAGAATTATATAGTTTCTGAATCACTACATACTACAGTTAAAATTTTAGCAAAATGTGGCTGATTGGATAAAAATAATTTTTTTTGGTCAAAGATGGATCTTACAGTACTTGTTCCTGGAACAGCACGGGATCCATAATTTAAATGCAAATTTTGGTCTGTATGAGGTGATTTCTTGTAGAAATGCCAATTTTTTTTTTCATTCTTTAATATGCATGTAACATTTTTACATGAATGGTATATTAAGCATATCACATTACATTAATGATACCTTAGCATGTGATTTGGTAATCATATAAAGGTATAAATACCTTGTGGAAAAACACAGTATGTCAACTGAATAATCATTCATACTAGAGTTATATCCCTTGACTATCAATATGAATTTGTCAACAGTGTCTGTTCTGACTGTGATCTTGTTTGGACTAATGAGTAAAATCCAGGGATCTTGTGACTCTAAACTAGGTATTTATAACATTTTGACAAGTTTCAATAAATATATGATACATTGCTAGTCAATTATTTTTTGTAAGAATGTGAGTAAATTTGTACCATTTATGCATACTTTTTAAGCTCATTTCACAGTGTTCATTTCTACAGAAATGCTCTTAAGATTTAAAATTATACACATTTTAGAGAAGAAAAAACCCAAATCAAAACAAAATTTGTACAAGTAGTTACTTTACTAACTTACATACAATCATTATTGTTTGTAAAATCATAGGACTTGGGGGAAAAACAATCTCTTATTACCAATATTTTACTATAACTATTTCATAAAAATTTTGTTACAATATGATCAATTGCAAGAAAAGTACAAAGGAAAGATTATTTCTGTTTTTTCTTGAATATTTATTTCTGTACTTTCAGAAAACAACCTCTTCAAAGATCTGCTTAATATGATGTTGAAGTTAAAAGGATCAGGTAGTTGTCATTCAGGTGGGTGTCATTCATTAAAAATTCATTATTTGTTGTTCATAAGATATTTTTAGACATATGAATATTTCTAATCATAATGATATTGTCAAAGCTATTCAAATATTTACTTCCAAAATCTTATTTTTAAACAAGCTTTAACTTATTTAAGATGTAAAAGTTTTCACAATTTTTCATTCACATGTAGAAACCAATAGTAAAGTACTCAACCGTCTGCATGTTCAATACAAAATTAGAAGCACCCAAAATGGATCTACTTATATCTTATTTGTTATAATTACAGGTAATGGAGGTAAAGGTGTCCCTGCGTTTTCAGCTTCTCTTTCTAGTACAAAATCCTACACAACCAATAATAATGTAAAATTTGACAAAGTATGGGCAAATATTGGAAACGGTTATGATGCTGACAGTGGGATATTCACTGCCTCCCAGTCTGGGGTTTATCAATTTTCTTGTACAATAATGAGACATGCAAATTATATTCGAGTTCACCTTTGGAAAAATGAGGTAAAGACAGTAGCAATCTGGCCAGGTTCTACAAAAGACTATGCGCCTGGTACACTCAACTTAGTGATGCAGCTAAAGAAGGGTGACAAAGTATTCATACGAAATGCCCAGAATCAACAAATCTATAGTGAATCTGGAAGTCATTTCAGTATGTTTTCTGGATTTATGATTTCAAATTAAAATGTTTATCTTTAATATTAGTTTATGTTGTTTTATTTATAAGACTTTTTATTTCCAATCCAATAATGACTATGAATAACTTCAGAAAAAATTGCAATTACCCTTTCACTGTTGCCTTGCTGTATCAAGTTATTGTGTTTCTGGAATGGGTGTCCCATCATAACCCACTCTCTCTGTACCAAGGATTGGAATCCTACTTGTGTACGGAAGTTAGGGTCCATCAGAATCTGAGAAAGACTAGACACAAGGCAAGCAAAGTTCCTGCTGTCAAATTCTGTAAAATAAAATGTCTAAAAGTACTTCCAATCAAAGTCTTAACAATATTTCCCTCCATGAATGTAAAAAAAAATACAAAATCCTGTATATTGGAAAAGACATTTATCTTTGTATTGGCAATCATTTTGATTACCCAGAGTTACTGTATACTTGTTATTTTACAGTTTTTTCATATATCATTCTAACAGCCTCCTGTTCTTAAAAATGTAGACTTTAAATGGACTGTTGTGTGTGACTTGTCAGTCTCCAAGAGGATTTTATTTGGAAAATAAGCATAAATTTTGAATACTTTTGGTTTGAAGTCTTTTTCATTAGTATTTTACAATGTCTCAATTGCTTGTACCATACATCCTCTTATTAAATCACCAACTTCCTGACTAACATATTAATCTATTGCAACAACTTGTTTAACTGAAATAGAATACACTGTACTGTGATTCACTTTTTTTTGTAAATAATACCGAATTTATAGGATTGAGGAATAAATATTTTTTCATATAAAAATAGCAAGATGTGGTATGATTGTCAATGAGACAACTCTCCGCCACATACCAAATGACATAGAAGTTAACAACTATACATTTATTAGATATCATGCTTTTGACAAGTTCTGCATATAAGCCTATAGGAAATTTTGATTCCCCTTCACTCAGGATATCCATAAAATTTAGTACCCAAAGATAATTATCCACATTACAAGCTGTTCACCTACCTCTGACAGATTAGTTTTTTTATTATTATTATTTTTTAGGAATGATGATCATGAAACTGAAAAAAATATACAAAAAAAAAAAAAGGTTTGAAGGAAGAAAATACTAAAAACAAAACATTTAAACAAAAGTGTTTGTAACATGGTTTCTATATAAACAGCTTGATATCCATTATATGACCTTCACATACCTTTAATCACAACTGTCTTTTGTTTATTGACAATAGTATCCATTGTCTCTATAGAAACAGCCATACACTGGGATACTAATGATAGCCATTTAGAGTTTTCCAAACTTGACATCCAGTTTATATCTTGTACTAAAAAGTCCTTTTCAGAATCTGAAATAATAAAACAGAAGTTTAAGAATTATCGTATAACGCCAATATATCACCAGAATGAAAAAACATGATGTGTGTTTGTCAGTAAAACATTTAAATTTTATGTGAGAAAACACTTTCCAAGAATAGTATTGGGTGATCCTTTAACCAAATAATCCTGGTTTCAAAAGAACTGTTGAACACAGCAATGATCTGTCTTTGGAATATCAATTTGTTAGTGCAAAATTAAATCTTGATACATTCAAGTATTGAAACATAATACTAATGTTCACATTAGCATAAAAATGTCTATGGGACACAAAAGGTTTTTAGCAATGTAAATCTTAAAACAAAATATCATTAGTAGACATTTTAAACTTAAAACTTAAAACTTAAATTTAAACTTTCAACTTTTAATATATACTGTGGATTCATTACTATTCCTTGGATACCAATTTTCTTGGATTTCAGGGATACAGGTGAACTACAAATTTGTATGTTCAACGAATGACAAATTCTCTTTAAGGTTCTATGAAGACTTTGGCAAAACCACAAAATCAAATATCCACAATAATGCAAGTTATCCTTTGTTGACACGAAAATAAATGAATCCACAGTATCTATTGGGGTGATAAATAATTATAATGTTTTAGATGTATTCAAGTTTGTTTAATGCTATTAATAGAGACTCATATAGGAGATACATATTACAAATCATACCGTAATCATAAATATAATATATATTAATCAATAAAATCTAATCTTGAGCAGTAAAGTATACAAACTCAAATGATATCTATGATAGAGAGCTTTTAGTTAAATGTTCACTATTTTCTGAAGAAGTTTAGGATAGAATACTAATATAACCTTGGATTATACACAATGAAACACTTAACAGAAAATGTGTACTTTCAAAAACACACAAATACATATACATGTAATATTCTTTTCTTATGAATACTCTAGATAAGTCATGCAATAGTTGGAAGTGAATACTTGTTTGATTATAATGTGTAAGATACCTAGGGAAATGGACCTCTTCAGTCTATCTCCTGTTTAAATAACAAACACATAACACTCATGATCTGGGTTCTCCATCATAAAACTTTACTCAGTACTCAGAGTACAAAATTTGTGATTAAAACACCAAATCTAGCATTTTGATTGGATGGTTTCTGAGTTTGAGTATGCACGTTTTATAACTGCAAGGCCTGATATTATTAAATCAAATGTATTTTTATACCACTAAGTGGCCATGGTATATAGTGTTATCACTGTCCATCTTTGGGTCTGTTTGAAATCAAATGGTTGTCTGACCCTTATTATTGTTAAACCTGCAGACACTGATATATTTAGTGTATAGTGAGGAAATTCATGACGATGAATGATAATTTGTTTCCGTTTCTTTGATATTGACCAATTTTTTAATAGAATAATGGCCTGTGGACAAAGAAAAAATTTATGAAATAGTTCTTGTCTGGGCTTTTTATGTAATGACTGCAGATTCAAGTTTTTTTTTTACATAAGTGAACACATAGACTAATATATACAGTTTTATGAAAAAAATTAAATGCTCCTTCTCTAGCTTAGGGTTACAATAGGATAAATAGGATATAATGAATATTTTGAAACATAAACAAAATTCATATCAAAATTTTCCAACATAAAAATATATATACTATCGTTTTTCAAATATGTTGTTATTTAAATTAAAAAATTTTGAAATAAAAAAAATATTTATAGCTAACATACAAATTGCAGAAAAACTATAGTTAAAACTATCTTAAAATGATCTCACTGTTATAAAATTTACCTATTAAACATAATTCTTTTAACTTTTCATAGCTGTTCTGTAAATCTTTAAGTGACGGACATGACTTATTGAGGTCTATGATTTCTGGAGGACCCTTGTTGTCTGCCATTTGTACTGCTGTTAACAACCTGTAACAAATAGAATTAACAGTATAAATAATCATATATATAAATCAACTGAACTACAATTGATCACCAAAGATACTACTACATCCCTCTCCCAAAACAGGCCATATTTTGATGATGAAGTTTGATTGTTTCCATCTTAATTGCAATTGGTGAAAAAAATTGGCAATTTTTATTTCAATGATGTGGGAAATTTTAATATTTTATGTTGGATTTTATGCATCAATTAATCCGCATTACAAATATATTCTGCATAAAATGTAAATTGAATTGAATCCACACTGTTCTACATTCTGATGATGTCAAAATATATGATAGTTAAAAAAATACACAGTTTTCAGAATTCAAGTTCCAAAACAGTTATTCAAGTTTTCTAGTATTGCCTTATAACAACTTAGATAAAATTCCAAACCTAAAAAACATTGTAGTATACAACAGTGAACTATGATATTCAATAGACTATTTTCATATTCCTGAGTACAATGCATAACCTACTCTGTGGTAGGACATTCTGGTAATCTGGAAAAAATTAATTGTTTTCTGTTTCTATACACAATAAAGTCATTAGAAAAAAGTTAATTTTTTTCCCAAAATTGCAGCGGTTGTAAGCTTGATTTTATTTCTTTTGGTTCCTCTTACTTGACCAGGTACCAGAATGTTGTACCACAAAGTAGGTAACCTGTCGAAAAATTATATACTTTTGAGTCAAAGGTCTATAATATGAAAATAGTCTATTGTGTTAAAGATGATATGTTATGGAATGTTAAAATGGATGACACATGCATTCTAAATGTTATATACAATACTGTCTATCTTATTACACAAACAAACTGACATAATAATATGACTTGTAATACAATATCAACCTTGAATATATTTGTAGGACTCGGAGGTGCGATGGGGACACTGAAGTGCGATGGTCACGCTGAAGGGTGATGGTCTTTGCAGAAGTGCGATGGTCTGTTTGCTGAAGTGCGATTGTCTATAAATGTCATTAGTTACAGTTTCATACTAAATGAGAGATCGTTCTCTTTAAATTTGCTGCATGGGGACATTATTCTGCTTTAACAGTTTATCTTAACGTAATCTCAGCTCTCATGAGTTCCACGTTTACCGTAATATTATAATACGGAAAGTTTCTCTGCTGACCCATATGTAGTTAGAGAATTCGAAGCGCCATAGTTCGTAAAAAACGGAACTTCTGTAGATTTCAAATAAAATGCTCCGCTGGGGCGCAGCTTGATACGACCGCAGAGATCAAACCCTGAACAGTTTGGGCAAGTATGGACACAACATTCAAGCTTGATACAGCACTGAATTTGGATTGTAATTAAATATTTGACACAGCATAGGTTTCTGACACTGAATGAATGTGGTCTAATAACTTAAAAAAATTTAATTTACCTATTCAAACCATATCATTATTATTTGCTTTTATATATAAATCAGAAATAACCAATTTAAAATGGAAAATTTTAAAGAAAAAAAAAAAGGAAAAAAAAAACCCCCCGCTCAATTTTTTGAACCCCCTTATGATTCATCACCCCCAAACTCAATCCCAGCCTTCCCTTTATGGTATGGTACCTAGCAGTACAATTTCAGAGAGATCCATACACTTGAACACAAGTTATTGTCTGGAAACTAGAAAAATGCTTGTTTTTTGGCCCCTTTTTGGCCCCAAATTCCTAAAAGTTTAGGGAAATTACCCCCAAACTCAAACCCAGCTTTCCCTATGTGATATGGAACCTTGCAGTACAATTTCATAAAGATCCATACACTTACACACAAGTTATTGTCCTGAAACTAGAAAATGCTTGTTTTTTTGCCCCTTTATGGCCCCTAATTACTAAAATTTTGAGGGAATTACCCCCAAAATCAATCCCAGCCTTTCCTTTGTGGTATGGTACCTTGCAGTACAATTTCAGAGAGATCCATACACTTGAATACAAGTTATTGTCTGGAAACTAGAAAAATGCTTATTTTTGGCCCCTTATTCCTAAACGTTTTGGGCAATTACCCCCAAACTCAATAACAGCTTTCCCTTTGTGATATGGAACCTTGTAGTGCAATTTCATAAAGATCCATACACTTACACACAAGTTATTGTCATGAAACTAGAAAAAATGCTTATTTTTTGCCCCTTCTTGGCCCCTAATTCCTAAAATTTGGAGGCAATTACCCCCAAAATCAATCCCATCATTCCCTTTGTGATATGGAACCTTGTGGTACAATGTCAGAGAGATCCATACACTTACACACAAGCTATTGTCATGAAACTAGAAAAATGCTTGTTTTTTGCCCCTTTTTGGCCCCTAATTCCTAAAATTTGGAGGCAATTTCCCCCAAAATCAATCCCAGCATTCCCTTTGTGATATGGAACCTTGTGGTACAATGTCAGAGAGATCCATACACTAACACACAAGTTATGTCTGAAAGTTACAAAAATGCTTATTTTTGGCCCCTTTTTGGCCCCTAATTCCTTAACTGTTGGTACCATAACCCCCAAAATCAATCCCCACCTTCCTTTTGTGGTATTGAACCTTATGGTAAAATTTCATAGAGATCCATTCACTTAAACTAAAGTTAGAGTGCGAAAAAAACTAAAGTTAGAGTGCGAAAACCAATGTGTATTCGGACGACGAAATTTTTTTTGCAGTCATATAAAAAGGATCGAAATTATCTAAATTTTCCCTGTCTACTCTTTATTTCCCTTTTGCAGTAGTATTGAAATCTGTTTATAAGTTGTATTCATGTCAAATACTAGTATGCAAAAACATTCCATATTTTCTCCAGTTGCAGTAAAAACCACTGAAGTTTATAAGGCCCTTATTATATTGCAGTTTTAAACAGCTATCGCATTTTCAGTCATTGAAATTAGCACTGGTTTTTATAGAAAATAACCTTTGTATGAAGCGTCTTGAATAATTGTATTATATATTATTTTTTATGAATATATTGGTTATATATATTGGCTTATTTTTGTCCAAAGTAAACTTCAACGTTACAATTAGAACTGGTAATATTTATCATGACTGTGATTAATTAAACGGGTTAATATTCTTGATGATTACTTAATAAACATGAAAAGCTGCTTTTAACAAACAAATTGACTTTTTCATCGACATCGAAAATATAGTTTATGTAATCCATTGCACTTCAGCATAACCACCATCGCACTTGGGCATAGTTACAAACAAGATAGCGTCACAACGCCACCATTGCACTTCAGTGTGATCAAAAACACACCTCAGCGTCAAGCCATCGCATTTCATCGTGACCATCGCAATTCAGAGTACCATCGCAGGTCCGAGTCCTACATATTTATGTTAAAATACCCTCATAAACAAAACAATATGATTGCATAAAATAAAAAAAAAAAACACATGCATAATTTATTTGTATAATCCTCTCCATGCTTGGAACTAAAATTAAGCAAACTCTGTTCTTATATAAATGCCCTATATAGACATGTGTTGCTGTTTCATAATTTTTTGTTGAATTGACATTTATAAAAACTTCATTTTCTTAAATTGACATTTATAAAAAAAAATTTGGTTTTAATATTTTCTTAACCATAAGTACACATTATATTTAATTTCTACTCTGTTATTTCAGGTGTAACAAAAGTCAACTACTAGTTATTGGAAGTAAAAAAATCACACATTATATCATTAATTCAACAAGCAATGAAAATTAGAATATGAAAAGTTACGAATCAGTAACACAAAGCCTGATATCAATTATTACAACAAAATTTACATACATCTTGGTAGTGTATTCCCTGTAAATGTAATAATAACTTTACCTTTATAACCCATAAATACATAAATACACATCTAAAATACTATCATACTTCATTTCAAATTTGAATATATGAATTGACAACAAACTGGCTGAATGAATAAATAAATTGATGAATTAATGAATAGATGAGTCAATGAATAGATGAATCATTGAGTGGATGAATGAATGAATCAATGAATGGATAAATCAATGAATGTGTGATTCAATGAATTGATGAATCAAAGAAGGGGTGAATAAATGAATGGATGATTCGATGAATGGATGAATCAATGAATGGATGAATCAATGAATGGAAAAATCATACGATAAATCAATGAACTGGTGAATCAATGAATGGATGAATTAATGAATGGATGAATCAATGAATGGACGAATCAATGAATGGACGAATCAATAAATGGATGAATCAATGAATGGACAAATCAATGAATGGATGAATCAATGAAAGGATGAATCAATGAATGAATGAACTATATAATTGATTGATTGAATAAATGAATGAATGAATGAATCTAATCATATATGAATTTGAATAATGAAATGAATAGTAAGCACCTAACTGTTGATCTGAACCTGTCCACACATGGACCTAAATATTGTTAGAAAAGGTAATCTGTGATCGAAAGAAATCACTATTTACTATCAAGAATACAACATTTCTCAAACACATTTCTGTTTGAGTTTTAGCAATGATCGATGATTTTGTTTGTCAATACAATACCTGTATTCTATTTCATTTATTTTTAAAGGTTTTGGAATGAAAAGAATATACAAAACCACATTGTTTTATATGCACAAGTGAACACATGCACAAAGGTGTGCAACTTAACTATAAATCAAGAATTTTCAAAAGAAATAATGAAATTATATCAGCTATCTTATGTTTATTTCAGGTATTCCTTGAACAAAACTGAATTTAAAAAAAAATACTTAAACTTGAAAATACTAGACAAAAATGTGCAGAAATTTCACTATCAAGTCAACATGAGGTATCAGAAAAACATGTGCTTTTTTTAAACCAAGAGTTAACTTTCTTATCAGAGCATTATTACATCAATAAAGAGCATAGCACAAGCATAAGTCTGCTGAAATTACAAACTTTAAATGATGCACTGTCAATTAACATAAATTAACATAAACGCACATCAAGGTACAAGCTACAGTCAGTTAGAGGAAGCCAATTTCAAAATACAAAGTAATCATTTTCATGTGTTGTGATGAAATTCCTTGCCCTTCATCCCCTGGTGTTTACTTGTATTGGTTTGCAAGCCTTTATTTACAAAAGAAAAAGAAAAAGCAGCATTGAAAATATGTCTGGCTGACTTGACTGTTTTTGAAACCATGGTATGTAGACATCTTATTGTTTTTTATCATTTAGACAATTTGCATTGATGGCAGACCTTTGATTGTCTTTATTTTTGCGAAGGAAATCATACCTTTCCCCAGAATCACTATCTGCTTATTTCTAAATGTTTGCAACAGGAACTGTCCCACTGAATAAATACAATGCCTATTGTTTTCTGTGGATTTCATTCAATGGGAACTTAAATTTCTCCTTGAAAAACCAATCATTTTAATTTGGCTGTATAAAAAGATGAACTCCTGGTGATGAAATACATGTATCAATCCTTAATAAAATGCTCTGCTGGGCGCAGCTTGATACGACCACAGAGGTCAAACCCTGAACAGTTCGGGCAAGTATGGACACAACATTCAAGCTTGATACAGCTCTGAATTTGGATTGTGATTAAATATTTGACACAGCATAGGTTTCTGACACAGAATGAATGTGGTCTAAGAACTTAAAAAATTTTAATTTACCTATTCAAACCATATCATTATTATTTGCTTTTATATATAAATCAGAAATAACCAACTTAAAATGGAAAATTTTAAAGAAAAAAAAAAGGAAAAAAAGGAAACCCCCCCAATTTTTTGAACCCCCAAACTCAATCCCAGCCTTCCCTTCGTGGTATGGTACCTTGCAGTACAATTTCAGAGAGATCCATACACTTGAACACAAGTTATTGTCTGGAAACTAGAAAAATGCTTGTTTTTTGGCCCCTTTTTGGCCCCAAATTCCTAAACGTTTAGGGCGATTACCCCCAAACTCAAACCCAGCTTTCCCTTTGTGATATGGAACCTTGTAGTACAATTTCATAAAGATCCATACACTTACACACAAGTTATTGTCCTGAAACTAGAAAAATGCTTGTTTTTTTTCCCTTTTTGGCCCCTAATTCCTAAAACTTTGAGGCAATTACCCCCAAAATCAATCCCAGCCTTCTCTTTGTGGTATGGTACCTTGCAGTACAATTTCAGAGAGATCCATACACTTGAATACAAGTTATTGTCTGGAAACTAGAAAAATGCTTGATTTTCTTCACAATAAATTAAGAGCTTGACATAATCTATAGACACTTCAGGTCTTTTGTTGACTACCATATGTTGACCTCTAGATGTCATTTGATTCACTTCCTCCTCTTTAACAATATGCATTTCATGTGCTAATTCAACAAAACTGATAAAGTGATAACTATGCCTTGCATTTGATGTTATGTATATGCTAGCTATATATAGTTAAGTGCATAAACTTTTACCTTTCTTCAAATGTAGCAACATCAGTCTGAGGTAACAGGTTGGCCATTCTAACCAGACTTACACCGTTGGTATGTGTATAACACCATGTCTACAAACAATACCAAACACACACTTAATACACAAACTTACATTGACACAACCACAGGTTGTTAAGTACAAGTCTACTTATGAATCAGAGAATGGAAAAGCAAGTATTACCACTGAATCCAAATCTAGAATGATCACTGAATCAAAATCAAGTATGATCACTGAATCAAAATCAAGTATGATCACTGAATCAGAATCAAGGACTATCACTGAATCAGAATCAAGGATTATCACTGAATCAAAGAAAGTAATAAAGCTGAAACAAAATCAAGTATTAATCACTGAATCAGAATCAAATATTATCACCAATTCAAAAATATGATGTAAATTATGTATCACAATATGTAATAAATGGGGAATGTATCCATGGGACACAGATGATGCCCCCGCTTGCATATCATATAAAGTTATAAAGGGACATAACTGAAGAACGGTAAAAGTGACGCTACCCAAATTTGTTATTGATCTGAGTTTTGTAGTAATAAGTTTTGTGTATAAGTTTCATAACATTTGGTTGAGGCTAACTTAAGTTAGAGAACGGAAACGTAAAATTCAGCAATTTTTCATTTTGTAAAGGGGCATAACTCTAGGACACCACCAAAATTCAAATTTGATCTGTATTTTGTGGTAATAAGCATTGTGTATAAGTTTCATAACATTTGGTTGAGGCAAACTAAAGTTATAGAATGGAAACGAAAAATTCAGCAATTTTTCCATTTTTTAAAGGGCATAACTCTAGAACGGTTAAAGTGACGCCACCAAAATTGAAATTGATCTGTGTTTTGCGGTAATAAGCATTGATTATAAGTTTCATAACATTTGGTTGAGGCAAACTAAAGTTAAAGAACGGAAACCAACTTTGGGACGGACGGACGGACGAACGGACGGACGGACGGACAGACGGATGGACGGACAAGGGTAAAACTTAATGCCCCCTCCGCTATGGCGGGGGCATAAAAAACAGGAGGAGTTAACTCATCAAATAATAACCAAGATAATGACATTCTACGGAAACGTTTCCTTTACTTAACACACCTGCACAGGTAAAAACACTAATAATTGTGTTGGAAATAAATGATTATTGAAATGAAAAACATATGAGCTTAAATCCTCAACAAATAAAGCACACACATGTACTTGTATTCAGACTTCTCAAAATATACAAAGACATTGAGAATTAACAGCATGCAAGGCCTAATCTAGGATTTTGGAGAGGAAGAAGTGACTTCTCAATGTTCAAAGTCGGCGTTGTATTTATTTCATTTAATCGTCGACAGTATTATTCCTTGATCGTTTCGAAAATCTTGATTTTCCTTGTCAGTCGCCATTTTTGTTTACCTGTGTGACTTGTAAATCACAAGTTGTCTCCCTTATACCGATCTTGATAGCGATTTGACTTTGCTAAGAAGTCAGCTGGCGGCGAGTTTTAGCGATTTTCAAAATTCTTTGGCGACTTTATAAATCGTCATTTCGCCGGCAAGATTATGGCCTGGCATGTAGCTTCACCTCTATTAAACATAAGAGCTTACTGGTATTCTTCTATCTACAAAATGTGTGGAAGCTTTCTTGAGGTCAAAGTTCAGCAACCCACATGGAACAACAAATCTTTCTGGTAAACTGAAAGAGAGATTGAACAACATTTTTACGTATTTTTACTACATAACTAGAGGCTCTAAAGAGCCTGTGTCGCTCACCTTGGTCTACGTGCATATTAAACAATGGACACAGATGGATTCATGACAAAATTGTGTTTTGGTGATGGTGATGTGTTTGTAGATCTTACTTTACTGAACATTCTTGCTCCTTACTATTATCTCTATCTATAATGAACTTGGCCCAGTAGTTACAGTGGAAAATATTTTGTAAAAATTTACAAATATTTACAAAATTTATGAAAATTGTAAAAAATTGACTATAAAGGGCAATAACTCCTTAAGGGGTCAATTGACAATTTTGGTCATGTTGACTTATTTGTAGATCTAACTTTGCTGTACATTATTGCTGTTTACAGTTTATCTCTATCTATAATAATATTCAAGATAATAACCAAAACCTGCAAAATTTTCTTAAAATTACCAATTCAGGGGCAGCAACCCAACAACATGTTGCCTGATTGGTCTGAAAATTTCAGGGCAGATAGATCTTGACCTAATGAACAATTTTATACCATCAGATTTGCTCTAAATGCTTTGGTTTCAGAGATATGAGCCAAAAACTGCATTTTACCCTATGTATTATTTTTTTGCCATGTCGGCCATCTTGGTTTGCGGGCAGGGTCATTGGACACATTTTTTAAACTAGAAACCCTCATGATGATTGTGGACAATTTTGGTTAAATTTGTCTTAGTAGTTTCAGAGGAGAAGATTTTTGTAAAAGATTACAAAAATTTACGAAAAATGGTTAAAAATTGACTATAAAGGGCAATAACTCCATTTTGGTCAAGTTGACTTATTTGTAGATCATACTTTGCTGAACATTATTGCTGTTTACAGTTTATCTCTATCTATAATAATATTCAAGATAATAACCAAAAACGGAAAATTTCCTTAAAACTACCAATTCAGGGGCAGCAACCCAACAACGGGTTGTCCGATTACTCTGAAAATTTCAGGGCAGATAGATCTTGACCTGATAAACAATTTTACCCCATGTCAGATTTGCTCTAAATGCTTTGGTTTCAGAGATATAAGCCAAAATCTACATTTTACCCCTATGTTCTATTTTTAGCCATGGTGGCCATCTTGGTTGGTTGGCGGGGTCATCAGACACATTTTTTAAACTAGATACCCCAATGATGATTGTGGCCAAGTTTGGTCAAATTTGGCCCAGTAGTTTCAGAGGAGAAGATTTTTGTAAAAGTTTACGGACGACAGACGCAGGACAACGGACGACGGACGCAAAGTGATGAGAAAAGCTCACTTGACCTTTCAGGTCAGGTGAGCTAAAAATGAACCCATCATAAAAAATTCATGTGGGGTATGAATATTTTTTTCCATTTTAACCAAACAATTTAACTTACCCAAAGAAAACAACAGGAAGATGCATCAATAGTAAAAGTCATTTTTTGCCGTTGAAACTGTAAAAACAGTTAAATTCTTCAAACGTTTCAAAAATTTGTCTATTTAATTGATAAATGAAAAAGATATATATATAATAATCACTTAAATGAAGAAATTCTATTTGTGATGTCACTGTGATATATTACATTTAGCACCAACCTTTCCCCAATTGATATAAAATCTTTGTATAAGACGTATGGTATAAAGGCCTTCATAAGACTGTTGCTAATATCTACATATTAGTAGAAAGAGCTTGAAATGAGACAATTTTTTTAGTTATGTCAGACACATTTCAAATATATTACCTTATTACTGAAATCTGACAGACATGTTCATGAATGTTATTTGATAGACAATACAATACATTTTGACTGTCTAACTCGAGAGGTAAAAAGCCTTTTCTAGCTTCTCCTCTCTTATAAAAAGAACATAACTGTAACACTGTGGATATCAATACAGTATGAGCAGAAGAGTTATGGACATAAATACTAACATTGCCCTAGGGCACATACAAAAGCTTCCAAGTCAATGAACCATGACTTAGAACATGGGGCCATCAATCTCCATGGAAATGAGATGTACCAATGCTGATACATTTGCATACCAAATAGCATTGACATCATTAGTAGTTCCTCTGAAAGTGATATAATCACAAACTTTTATTGACACTTTGGACACAAATGTTGCCCAAATCTCAATTCAACAACTCAGTCACAAATGAAGCAAAAACTGATCTAATGATGCCATAATCCTGTTTCTTGTGTGTTCCTTTCCCAATTAAGGAATCTCTTCAGTGTCTTTTGTTATATATCTATTGTTTTGGGTCACTGAGATAATTCAGTGTTGATGGAAGATCTCTGGTAGTCTGATGAATGTATTCACAACCCTTTCTTCAAGACTTCGGATGATTTAGAGCTTGAGAGTGTTAACCTCTAGATGTCTTTTGGTTTTTGTGTCATCTTATTTCTTCATATTCAACTTTTTTTTATTGCATGACTAATAAAATTGGTTTTAAAGTTATTGATTTAATATAGAAGATATACCTTGTAGACATGTCGTAATTGGCATTGACATCTGTCACCCACCATTTATTAGAACATCTACAGCGGTTTATCTCTCTTTCCCAGTCAGTTGGACTATCAAACAGGGGGGTGTCTACAGAACTGCCAAAATCTGTAAAAGATAATACACTATTCCTTTATATTGTACTACCAAAGGTTTCATAAAAATATTGACGTACTATTCTAATTAGTTTTGTAAAAATGCAGCATTATAAAATATTTATTTATTTATTAATTAAAAGAAATAGATGTCTGGAAAACATTTTTCTTGAATTGAAAATAATTTACAAAATCTATTTTTTTTACAAGTAACTAAGCAATCCAGCCCATTGGATCTGGTTGTCATGAAAAAAACATAAAAACCAAATATTTACTGTTTATTGTCCCTTCAAATTAGCCCTGAATAGAGATAAGCTTTGCTCAAAGTGTTAATTCTGTTGTAACAGGCATCAAATAGAAATAATGTAGTCTGTTTCATATAAATGATTGATCAATAGATTTTAAGAATTGAATGCTTTTTTGTAATTTTATTGGGATGTAAACCCTTTGATAGAAGCACATCTAATAAAAAAAGTGCACAAAATCAACTCTTTTACAACCCAATAAAATTACTCTTATAATTATATTTATATGCTACAACTATGAAATTACGAGTTACATTAACATTTTTGTTTGATTTCCTATGCATTGTAGTGACATTGTCATTGCAAGTATGTGGACCGGTAATCATGAATATTGAATTTTATTCCAATCAAAAGAATGGAATTTTATGAAATAGAACATGTAATGTAACTATTGCTGTATACCATCATACTTTAATTAATAATAGTACAGTACTTCACTTGAATGTTACTAGAATAGATCTTTAATACTGTAAACCAACTAACTTTTGTGGGAGATTTATCTTTTGCGATAAAATTGTGAAAATATAAATAGTGGCAAGACTGTCAAACTTAAATTTTCTATTGTGTAAATACACAAAATTACATATAAATCATGAAATCAGTGGCAATGGGCTAAATACTAAAATAATATGGTTAACAGAAGTCCACAAAATATACATAAATTGTACTTACTGAAATGCTGCTGTTCTTTTCCGTAATAAAAGGCAAACAGTAGTGAGGACTTTGTAGGGTATGCATAGTGTAATATTGTGTTTACTATCTGCAAGTTAATAAGACGATTATATACATTAGATTCAATTTTCATTAATTTAACAACTGTTAGATGTCCATCTATTTACCATATTTTATGCAGTGACAACATTGACAAGAGAATGATACTCTTTATGCCATAAAATACAAATTTGGAAATCTATATTTGTCTATACTATTTTATTGCTTTAGAAACACTTTAAGTAACATAAAATATTTTTCAATGTGTAATTTTCATTTTGTATACAATCATTCACATATTAAATGCTAAATCAGGATAGAACATTTTAACGAGATGTGAATTTGAACCCTGCTTTGTACTAGACCAACATGCTGAGCCAGATTTTAAAGGTGCTAGTTCACAAGGTAACAGTTTGTAGGAACATGTCACTCTACCTGAACACATTATTCTGACTGTGAGCCGCCCAGTCTTTGCCCTTACTCCTAAATGCTATGTGCTTAATGGAGAAGCAGCAAATACCAATTTTTAAGTCTTCAGTTTGACCCGTTTAGAAATCGACCCAACACCCTTCAGGACTTGACAAGCATGTTACCACGAGACCAATGATAATGTCAATTATTCAGAGCATACACAATATTATAATATGTTTACTTTCATTAAACCATCATTAGTAAGAGATGATTATAAAATGCACCAACACTATCAAAGAAAAAACTCCATTGACAGCAGATAGTCTGAATGTTTAACTACAATATCATACCATTTTGTTCTGGTCTCTTGGTGTGAACTTTAATCCAAAAACATGGACATTAAAATTCTGAAAAAGAAATATGTCAATTCAGCAGATTTCTAAAGTAACTTAGTCAAGGTAAAAAATTTCATTGATCAGTATACTTACTTTCATCAAATAAAATGAAATAAAAATAAATCAGATCTTGTTTCGAAGAAAAATCTTGAAATCAATTTTTTCAGATTGTAGTTATATTAGTATAACTATTGACAGTTGTTCCTGGTGATATTATCTTACCTTACAGTGTATCTCTATATACTTAGTATAACTACCGACAGTTGTTCTTGGTGATATTATCTCACCTTACAATGTATCTCTATATACTTAGTATAACTATGGACAGTTGTTCCTGATGATGTTATCTTACCTTACAATGTATCTCTATATACTTAGTATAACTACTGACAGTTGTTCTTGGTGATATTATCTTACCTTACAGTGTATCTCTATATACTTAGTATAACTACTGACAGTTGTTCCTGGTGATATTATCTTACCTTACAATGTATCTCTATATACTTAGTATAACTACCGACAGTTGTTCCTGGTGATATTATCTTACCTTACAATGTATCTCTATATACTTAGTATAACTACCGACAGTTGTTCCTGGTGATATTATCTTACCTTTCAGTGTATCTCTATAGACTTAGTATAGCTACTGACAGTTGTTCCTGGTGATATTATCTTACCTTACAGTGTATCTCTCTATACTTAGTATAACTACTGACAGTTGTTCCTGGTGATATTATCTTACCTTACAATGTATCTCTATATACTTACTAAACTACGGACAGTTGTTCCTGGTGATATTATCTCACCTTACAATGTATCTCTATATACTTAGTATAACTACTGACAGTTGTTCCTGGTGATATTATCTTACCTTACAGTGTATCTCTATATACTTAGTATAACTACTGACAGTTGTTCCTGTTGATATTATCTTACCTTACAGTGTATCTCTATAGACTTGGTATAACTACTGACAGTTGTTCCTGGTGATATTATCTTACCTTACAATGTATCTCTATATACTTAGTATAACTACTGACAGTTGTTCCTGGTGATAACTTTCTTCTCCTGCCTCCAGATATAACTGAAAAAGAAAGTAACAATATCAATATGACACTCTTCTTTCACTTTGTAAACTAAGCCATGTTATAATGATGTCACAATCAAAATAGCACCTTCAATTGTATTCTGAACAATGAAGTAGCTCAAAATTGACATTTTTGTTGGTGTTGCTTCCGAGGAAATATGTAATATCATTCTAAAAGTAAGTTTTATACATGGTTCAATTTTTTTGATTGTGAAAGTTTGTGCTTCATCAACTCAAAATGGCTGCCTTCGAAACATATCTTATAGGTGGGCTAAGATGTACAAATGTTCTGAATTTTCCTGTTGTAATCAAAATAATACAATCATGTCATGCTCTATGCTCTAGTCATTATATTTGTCAACATTTTACATCTTGCTAACCCTCTGTATAAAGATTTTGAAATACATTATGCCTACCCATGTAACATTCAAAGTATCATTAAATTTATGGACAATATTTGAAACAGCATCTTTTCTACGTACTCGATTATGGAAAGGCTTATTGGTATTTTAACAGTATTAAGATTTCATTTTACTGCAAAACGGAAATAACACATCATTTCTTTGATTACAACAATATTCAAATGATACAATTTGGAACAGCTTAACACAAATTAGAATAGAAAACAGTTAAATTTTTCTGTTAGTTTCAATAAATTTTATAAATTTGTAGCTATTGATTTCACTGCTGGAGGAATCTGGAAAACCTAGGTTAAAAACCTATAATTACTAACAACCATAATGACTATCATACCAAGTCAATATGACAATCCCCCAGTCAATAGGACAAACCCCCGTTAGCACCAAAGTACTACTAACAACCTCAATGTATATTATAACCAGTCAACATAAGCAGGTTAAACATATGAATGATTATCACTTCTGTGTAAGTACAAAGCTCACCAAAATTTTCCCTGAGCAAATTTAAATGAAAAGTTACTGAAATTTTTGAACTGAACAAAATATCAGACACAAACTTTTCATCAATGTGAAGTTGCCCTGCTAGTTATCATAGTAAATTTTTTAATTTAAGAATAAAAAATGTTAAATTTTCACATTAGATTGACAAATAAGCTGGATAACTTATATGTCAACCTTTTAAAGTTATTTGATAAGTTATCAAGCTATTTTGCTTTATTTTGGTTATGCTTATCATTTCTTATTAGAGTGCTGATTACTAGGCCAATAACAATTCAAAAGCATATAAAATGAGCTTAAACAACAATGTTATTACTCTTTGGTGATGGATCATCGTCTATTTCTGAAAAACAATTTGTATACATTCTCATCAATTTACTAGTACATGTAAAAAATAAATCATTTCTATATTTGTTAACTGTTTCAAAGACATGTCTGCATCTTAGTCTTCTTCAGTGGAAAACGTTTTGTCCTTTGCTACATAATTATCATCAGTTTTAGCATTTGATTATTAACAAGCATTCTGTGAGTATTGCATGGCAATACATAGTCCCCTACCGGTTAAAAATTCATTGTACTGGAACCAAATGATAACTTGAAGCATGATGAAAAGTGTGGAAAACTGATTATTTAAGTAAATTTTCTAAGTCCAAGGACCATAACTCTGCAAAAAATCATCAGACCGGAACAAAATTTGAACTTCATCTGTAACATGTCATGATAAAACTATATACGAATTATCAAATAAACATCTTCAAGCATGACAAAAAAAAGTGAGGAAAACTGATTATTTGAGAGAATTTTCTCAGTCCAACGACCATAACTCTGCACAAAACGAACTTGATCTGTAACTTGTCAATACACCAAATATCAAATCAATATCTTCAAGCAGGAAGTAATAAATGGGGAATGTATCCATTGGACACAGATGATGCCCCCGCTTGCACATAACGTTATAAAGGGACATAACTCAGGAACTGTAAAAGTGACGCTTACCAAAATTTGTACTTGATCTGAGTTTTGTGGTAATAAGCATTGTTTATAAGTTTCATAACATTTAGTTGAGGCAAACTTAAGTTAGAGAACAGAAACAAATATTTCAGCAATTTTTCCATTTGTAAAGGGACATAACTCTAGAACGGTAAAAGTAACACCCCCAAAATTCGAACTTGATCTGTGTTTTGTGGTAATTAGCATTGTGCATAAGTTTCATAACATTTGGTTGAGGCAAACTAAAGTTAGAGAACAGAAACGAAAAATTCAGCAATTTTTCCATTTGTAAAGGGGCATAACTCTAGAATGGTAAAAATGACACCACCAAAATTCAAACTTGATCTGTGTTTTGTGGTAATAAGCATTGTGTATAAGTTTCATAACATTTGGTTGAGGCAAACTAAAGTTAGAGAATGGAAACCAATTTTGGGACGTACATGTGCACAGACAGACAAGGGTTAAACTTAATACCCCCTCCAATGATTTTCAGGCTAAACATATATTAATCAATACATGAATTTGACCATCCAATTGCAAAAGAATCATCCTTGTACAATGTCTGAATGAGTAGAACAATTATAAATGTGAAAATGATGTGCCAGTTATTAACAAGAGGCATATATACCAAAACCTTCTTACCTTGATAAATAGTATCTATTGAAGTTAGTGGAATGTCAAAATCACCCATCAATAAATTCCTTTGTCTACTATTTGACTGAAAAAAAAAATGGCAGCAATAACAGAAATGTTTGTTGAAAATATTACAGATTATCAAAATGTTTTATAAAAAAAAATAAAACAAGTTCACTATGTGAATTATTTAATTATAAACACTATGTAAAGTTCAAATGCAGAATCATTTTAAAACAACTGCTTGAATTCTCATTTGTGACTAAAACTGACAAACTGTATGTCGAATATATTCTAAAGTCTAATATCAATGAATTTGTTACAGTTTCAATCTTATAATTACTGTAAACCCACAAATTTTTATTGGGACTTATTTTTGTTTATTTCGTAGATAAATGTTATCCATAAATCAAAACCCCAATTTAAGTTTAACCTTGAAGAAAAATTACTTTCACTTACTTCAAACCAAACCAGGAAAAATTTATCGCCACAAAATCAATTTTTGAGACAAAACCACGATATTTTTCCCCTTGAAAATTAATATTTCTACAGTAAGTTTATGCTACTGACTTCCACATAAATGTGATTTACCTACTGTAAATTCAGAAATTTTTGCATGCATTTTTCTTTTTAAATTGACAAAAAAGTAAGATTAATTATTGCGATTTCAGGAAAGGATGTATAAAAATAATGCTATCAAAATTGAAAATTAAGTTTTCTAATACTGTGAAACCGATACAATTTTCTGAATTTTCAGAAATGCTAATTTGGTTTAATATTCTGACAAGATAATATCTTTACCCCTTCATATGATGATCTATCCTCAGTGACAAACGTAACTTTGAAGTTAGTGACAAACAGTTTCCCTGAGACTCCAGACTTTCTGTCAGTAAAGGCACTAAAACTTAATGTCTTGTCTGCCTCTGCTATCTTGCATTCTCCTATAAATGTAAACAATAGGTTAAGACTATTTTTAATTCTTTGTTTTTAAAAATAGGAAGTTGTATTATGATCACAACTGTCAATGAGACAACTATCTGACAAAACATTAATGACCAAGTACAACTCAAGGCTTTAAAATGACTTTGATTTGGAACACTTTAAACTAGTATTGGCAACCAGTATTCAAGAATCACAATGAAGATCAAGTACTCATGTGCAAATTTCATACTCAGATACTCTTACAAATTGTTTTTGACATTACCCCCTGACCAATATTTTCCATCTCAGTTAACATCATTTGAAATTTCCCCTTTTTTTTGAGATGAAAAGTGTTAACCCTAGGTTTAACAGCAGAAATAAAAAAAAATTAATAATGCCCCCAATAACATCAGCTGTCTGGGCTTATTTCAAAGATGTTCAATGATAATAAGTTAAGTGCAAACTGTGCGATAATGAATAAATATGATGGCATTATAGCATATAGAGCTACAAAGAGTCGCAAAAATCACATAATAGCATGAAGTCTATTAATAAGGAGTACCAGTGAAATCAGTTCCATCAAAGGATTTTCTCATCTACTGGTCCAATCACAAAAATGATCATTAGACACAGTGCTAGACAACGTATATGAAGTTATTGACAGTTCACCTTTGTTGATACCTTGATTGTGCATTTAACTTACTGTTTATTTGAACCGAAACATGTGCATCGCTCTTAATGAACTACTTAGATGATAAGAGAGTGAGTAAAACAACACACAATATCACTAATACTGTTATTTCCATTATTATCCAAGTATTTGATCAGTACTGGCAAGTATATGAACAGATTACATGAGTATAGATTCTGTAAAATATTACCATCCCTACTATATGTGTACAAACTCTTAATTCATCAAATGTGTTATATGTTTCTCACTTATATTTGATTCTCATATTTGTATGTAACCAATAAAACAAGAGTACACACACTGCAATGTCTCATCTGCTTTATAGACCATTGATTTTATGTTGATAGTCCTAAATATAAAGCTTTACTACGAGTATCACATAAATTTCACATGATCCAAGAAAATGAGGTCAAGGTTAGACAAACCAAACTGGAAATACATGTACACCTTACAATCATTCCATACACCAAATATAGTTGATCTATTGCTTATAGTTTCTAAGAATCAAACTTAACCAGGAAAACTTAACATTGACCAATGAACCATGAAAATGAGGTCAAGGTCAGATGAACCATGCCAGACAGACATGTAAACCTTACAATCAATCTATGCATTAAAAATAGTTGACATATTGCTTATAGTATCTAAGAAACAAACGTAACTATGAAAACTTAACATTGACCAATGAACCATGAAAATGAGGTCTGGGTCAGATGATACCTTCCAGACAGATATATACACCTTACAATCATTCAATACACCAAATATAGTTGACCTATTGCTTATAATATCTAAGAAACAAACTTAACTATGAAAACTTAACATTGACCAATGAACCATGAAAATGAGGTCTGGGTCAGATGAACCATGCCAGACAGACATGTACACCTTACAATCAATCTATGCATTAAATATAGTTGACATATTGCTTATAGTATCTAAGAAACAAACTTAACTATGAAAACTTAACATTGACCAATGAACCATGAAAATGAGGTCTGGGTCAGATAATACCTTTCAGACAGACATATACACCTTACAATCATTCAATAAACCAAATATAGTTGACCTATTGCTTATAGTATCTAAGAAACAAACTTAACCATGAAAACTTAACATTGACCAATGAACCATGAAAATGAGGTCTGGGTCAGAAGATTCCTTCCAGACAGATATATACACCTTACAATCATTCAATACACCAAATATAGTTGACCTATTGCTTATAGTATCTAAGAAACAAACTTAACCATGAAAACTTAACATTGACCAATGAACCATGAATATGAGGTCTGGGTCAGATGATACCTTCCAGACAGACATATACACCTTACAATCATTCAATACACCAAATATAGTTGACCTATCTAAGAAACAAACTTAACCATGAAAACTTAACATTGACCAATGAGGTACTTACTGACGGGCAAGGGTAACACTCAATGGCACCTCCTGAAGACGGGGCCAATAAAACCTTTGTTAGCACGCTCACATACCCCATGCCCCCAAACTGTCACTGGGCAAGCAAAATTTCATTAGATTTTGAAGATCAAAGATTCTTAACTCCCACAAAAATCAACTGATAAACATTTCTTGTGGATATGCACATCTACATATTATGTCCTCATTGACTACAAAGTTTAATTAAATTCTGTTGTGTGGTTTCAGAGGAGTTGCCATGACAAACTGTTGCAGTAGTATATTTAGGCCAAAATTCTAAGTTCAAACGAGCAGAACTACTAGAAAAAAAATTTAATCATAATTTCCATTCGATATGCACATCTACAAAGTATGTCCTTATTATCTACAAAGTTTCATGAAATTCTGTTGTGTTGTTTCAAAGAAGTTACAATGGCAGACTGTCACAGTAGTATATTTAAGCTAAAATTCTAAGTTCAAAGGGGCATAACTAGAAAAAAGTTTCATGAAATTCTGTTGTATGGTTTCAGAGAAGTTGTGATGACAAGAACAGGACTGGCTGATGGATGGACAGACGGAAAAACACCAGGTAAAAAACATACCCCACTCAACTTGGTTCCATGGGGTATAAGTAGGGTTGAACTGAAGTTACATGTTAGTATGAAGTTTCAGTTCATGTTTATTGTTGTAATTGTCTTTACAGTTAAACAACAAACTTAAGCCATTTAACTTCCTTGGTCACTAAAAGGAGAACTCCAAGCTAACTGGAAAACAGGTTTTCGTTAATTTTTTACTCATATCTTACCAGATAGAAGTCTAGGAGACAGATCTGTTTGGAAGAATGATGAGGCTCGCTCCTTCATGTCATCCTAAAAAGGGAAATACACAATTTAGTATTCAAATAACTTCTCCTAAATGATTTAGATCTACAAACATGATGATTTACAAGATAAAATATAAAGTATTGTGTTTCAAACCAACACTATCAATTAACATACTTTGACAAAAACATTTCCTTTACAGTCAGGAAATTTTAAGATTTTAAGCAAGTACTACCCTAGTATGTAAGCAAATAAACAATTCATGTGATTTCAAGTGTTTCATGAAAGTTTACAAAAAAGTAAAATCACAAAAATACTGAACTCTGAGGAAAATTCAAATAGGAAAGTCCCTAATCAAATGGCAAAATCAAAAGCTCAAACATGTCAAACACATCAAACGAATGGATGATAACGCCTTAATAAACAGCTGCGCCATGAGCGCATGATACGCCCGTCGTCTTGTGTGTGAATTTTTATGCAATAAGCATAAATAGTTTCTGACATACGGCGTGAATCATAAATCGTTTTTGAGATACGGCGCGACATGTGAAAAACCCCTCCCCCTTTTTTTACAAAATACTCATTAACTCAAAAATAAAATTTTGAATCATCACCAAAAAGTATACAGATCTTAAGGTTAAGGTGATATTTTTACACATAATCTTGAATTAAATACCTCCATCTTTGTATAAATGTGGTCAGTATACATCCTTCCTAATATAAGTACTTCTTACCAGGAAATTGTACAATAAAGCATTTTTTTCAAAACAATAAGAATCTACTTCCTCAAGTGGAAGAATTTATCTAAACTAGGTTATAAATACCCACAAGTAAAAATATTCAGTAAATTGATAAGGAGTTTAAAACGTGTACTAAATTGAACAAAGATTTTCTATATCTACCTATCACTTCAAATATTTATAGAACATTATTAAAGGTTGTAAATTGTGTACCACACTAGGAATATATCTTCCTTCATAATGAGGAAAATTTTTGGATATTTCATTTCCATAAAAAAAGTACACTGTAGCAATTATTTATAAATAATTCTAAATGACACTTTTGTTTTTTCCCTGTAGACAAAGCCATGTTCTAATGTGAATAGAATATGGGGTGCATATGCATAATGTCACTATTAAAATTGCAATGTCCATTTTTTAATTGTGAAACAATTAATTTTCTAGATTGTTTTTGCTTCATCAAATCAAAATGGCTGCCTTTCAAGTTTGCCTTATAGGCTAGGTGTGCTTCAAAGTACAAAAGTCCTGAATTTTCTATTAGAATAAATATAATTCTTTCATGTCATTCTCTATACTCATTTTAACATTGCTATGCATTATATTTTACACCTGAGTGTAAGGATATTGAAAAATATAATGCATAGCAAAGTTAAAATGAACGTAGAACATGGCAATATAGAACTATTTCTTTAAATAAAAATAAGTAATATACATCTAAAATATGTTAATCAAATCTATAGTGATATTTCCCTACAGTACATATCAACTTAAATATTAATGTTACAGGTATATATATTTGATTGATATAATTTTGGTTACTTCTATATATATATATGAACATGTACGTGTTAAATAAAAACAAAATTCAATTCAAAAGAAGAAATATAAGGTTTAATTAAGCAGCAACTTACTTTTTCGTTGTCCTCATCCTCGTCAATGTAGGACTTGAATGTCTGAAAAATAAAATTTCAACAATTACTTCCTTCTAATAATTACCCTCTGTTTATGAAAATTATTTACTCAGAATGGAGTAGAAGCATTTCCTTTTATGGTAAGACTAAGGATTAATCGTACTTTTGTTGTTTTTCACATATTAAGTTGCACAATATATTCATTTCCAATTTTATACATGAAAAAAATTAATTACTACAATAAAAGGGAAGAATTTCAAAATTAAAAATAATAAGTATTAGAATTGAAAAAAAATGATATGAAGTCTAGTGGCTCTTAAGAGACTGAATTGTTCACTTTGATCTATGCCAAATATCACCAAAAGCCACTTTCCAGCCCTATTAAACTTATATAATCACATTAAAGTCCTCCAACATTTAACCTGACTCTTCAGAGGAATTTTCAAAAAGATTTTCCTTACATTTTAAAACTAATCAAAAATAAGAAAGACTTATGGCTGGATTCTGACAATGGTGATGAAATATATACCCTAATTTTCATCTGACAGAAATGAAAAGAGGAATTTTGATTACAGACCTTAGGCCTCCATACAGTATATCATTCCTATCATGGTCTTTCACGCTGGCAACTCATTAGAATTTTATGAAATTTGCCATATGACTCGATAGGAACCTACATGGCATCAACAAAAATCAAAGGCTTTTGTCTCATTTAACATTTCTATAAAGTTTGGAGGGATTTAAAATATTAGTTTCAGATAAATTTATTTGAAAATCCATTCATCAGAATCAATAAATGAGTCTAGAACAAAATCAGATACTTTTCATTAATTAATAACAACTTGAATGTTTGGTTCAGATTGACAAAATATAAGCCACCCAATCAGTACAATATGGGGAAAAATCTGAATAAAGGGTTTTAGTCCAATAAAGTTTGATAAGATTCTGCATTGAAGTTTAATAGCAAATATCTTTATTGATTTATATTAGAGTTAACAATTGATACTCTAAATTCAAAGTTCCTGCAATGCTTTTATTTTGTAGAAAAAAATGTGACAGACCTAAGTATTCACATCTCACATTTCAAATTTTTTAATATATAACATGTATTTGTATGATTCAGTGCATTAGTTGCATCAATTGATCTCTCATTTTATCCTGCGATCAGAAATCACAACATAAATGCATGCAATTATTTTTGAACTTAAAGTAATAACACTGATTTATCAATTGGTGTTAGAGAAGTTCTGTATACATAATACTATAGTTATAATGTTTGCCTTCCTGTTTATCTTTTCAGTAGAAATTTCACATACTTCCTGTGAATGTGATATGTTATGTATTTTAACTATTAAGTACATAGATATGATCAATGCAATAAATTTCAACTATTTCCTTAAATAGCTGTAGCTACTTTTAAATGAAAAACAGGCATTCTATTTATATAACAATTTTCTTGTCCTTTATGGAATTTGATATTACTAGTAATAGCACATATTTTATTGTCGCTGGTAAATATTTTCATAAATATTCTTGTCTCAGGGAAATTTAGAGCCTGATATAAATATTAGAGGCTATTTGTCTATTGTTGAAGACTGTAAAATAAATTACTTTGTTTATTTTGTGTGATTTTTTTTTTTTGGTTTGCTGTCTCACGTCCTACATTTCCTTTTTCTTGTAAAGATTAGGATCAGGTATGAACATTTGATGATAGATCAGTGACACATCCAGTATGAGAATTCCAATCAGGTTTGAAATTTGATAATAGATTAGTGATACATACAGTGCTAGAGTCAATTATGAACATTTCATAATATATCAGTGACAAATTGGTGTAAAGATCATGTATGAAATTGAATGATAGATTAGTGACATATATATGAGTGTAAACATCAGGTATAAATATTGGATAATACATCAGTGACATATACAGTGTAAGGATCAGGTATGAATATTGGATGATAGATCAGTGACATATCCAGTATTAGGATCAGGAATGAACATTGGATGATAGATCAGTGACATATCCATTATTAGGATCAGGTATGAACATTGGATGATAGGTCAGTGACACATCCAGTATTAGGATCAGATATGAACATTGGATGATAACATTGGATGATAGATCAGTGACATATCCATTATTAGGATCAGGTATGAACATTGGATGATAGATCAGTGACATATCCATTATTAGGATCAGGTATGAACATTGGACGATAGATCAGTGACATATCCATTATTAGGATCAGGAATGAACATTGGACAATAGGTCAGTGACATATCAATTATTAGGATCAGGTATGAACATTGGATGATAGGTCAGTGACACATCCAGTATTAGGATCAGATATGAACATTGGATGATAACATTGGATGATAGATCAGTGACATATCCATTATTAGGATCAGGTATGAACATTGGATTATAGATCAGTGACATATCCATTATTAGGATCAGGTATGAACATTGGATGATAGATCAGTGACAAATCCATTATAAGAATCAGGTATGAACATTGGATGATAGATCAGTGACATATCCATTATTAGGATCAGGTATGAACATTGGATGATAACATTGGATGATAGATCAGTGACATATCCATTATTAGGATCAGGAATGAATATTGGATAATAGATCAGTGACACATCCAGTATTAGGATCAGGTATGAACATTGGATGATTGATCAGTGACACATACAGTATGAGGAACAAGTATGAACATTGGATGATAGATCATTGATACATACAGTATGAGGAAAAATATGAACATTGGATGATAGATCAGTGACACATCCAGTAATAGGATTAGGTATGATCATTGGATGATAGATAAGTGACACTTTTAGTAATAGGATCAGGTATGAACATTTGATGATAGATCAGTGACACATCCAGTATTAGGATCAGGTATGAACATTGGATGATAGATCAGTGACACATCCAGTAATAGAATTACGTATGAACATTGGATGATAGATCAGTGACACATCAAGTATTAAGATCAGGTATTAACATTGGATGATAGGTCAGTGACACATCCAGTATAAGGATCAGGTATGAACATCGGATGATAGATCAGTGACACATCCAGTATGAGGATCAGGTATGAACATTGGATGATAGGTCAGTGACACATCCAGTATTAGGATCAGGCATGAACATTGGATGATAGGTCAGTGACACATCCAGTATTAGGATCAGGTATGAACATTGGATGATAGATCAGTGACACATCCAGTATGAGGATCAAGTATGAACATTGGATGATAGGTCAGTGACATATCCATTATTATGATCAGGTATGAACATTGGATATTAGATCAGTGACACATCCAGTATTATGATCAGGTATGATCATTGGATGATAGATAAGTGACATATCCAGTTTAAGGATCAGGTATGAACATTTGAAGATAGATCAGTGACACACCTAGTATTAAATCAAGTATGAACATTGGATGATTGATTAGTTACATGTCCAGTATGAGGAACAAGTATGAATATTAGATGAAAGATCAGTGACACTTACAGTATTAGAATCAGGTATGAAAATTGGATGATAAATCAGTGACACATCCAGTATGAGGATCAGGTATGAGCATTTGATAATAGATCAGTGACATATCCAGTATAAGAATCAGGTATGAAAATTAGATAGTAGATCAGTGACATATCCAGTACTAGGATCAGGTATGAAAATTGGATGATAGATCAGTGACACATCAAGTATGAGGATCAGGTATGAGCATTTGATAATAGATCAGTGACATATCCAGTATTAGGATCAGGTATGAAAATTAGATAGTAGATCAGTGACATATCCAGTATTAGGATCAGGTATGAAAATTGGATAGTAGATCAGTGACATATCCAGAGGTTTGGATATCCAATCAGGTACATATAATATCCAGTGTGAGGGCCAGTGAATGTATGAGTATGTGTGGGTGATAGACCAGTGACACACACTATACAGTGTAAGGATAAACATGAATTAATGTGATTGATAGATCAATGACACCTGTTTTCCTGTAAGAGGGCCAGTGACTGTATGATTGTGTTGGATGATAAATATTTAGAAATACTTAAATGATATATTATTTTGATGTGAGGGTCAGTACCAATGTTTGGATAATAATTCAGTGACATTTCATATCCTATGTGATCAGTGTGGATGAGTTTGGATAATAGATCAGTGATGCATCCATATTGAGGATAAAGTATAAAACATTTGAATAGAAAATTGAAAATATAATTTACAAAAGAATTCATCTTTTTAACAAACTCAATGCATGACTGACTCAATTTCATCATTTCAAAAAGGAAAAAAACATATGTACATTTTTAAGTTAACCATGGTAAATGAATAGAGTATGTAATATGCAGATGTTTACTGTTATAATATTATAACGTACATGTATGCCTTCATGTTATCTCATTAAAATAATATATATGTATATTTATATGTAATTTATATGGTGTTAGTTCAATTGTCTAAATATTTTTTGCACCTAAATAAACAAAAAACATCTCTTTTAATTGATCATAATTATACAACTTGGACAGTTACTTTTCGTCAAGTACCAGTACTAGAAATTCATTTAAAAAGTTGTCCATTTAATAAGCATCTTCATATATTTTTTCCATAAGGCATCTCTATATATTTATTCCGGTTGAATTCTTTTTTTCATCGTGTTTTCAGGATATTAAGGAGGGGAAAATCTGGGAAAACAAAGGGGTTATACACTCTGGAATATTTGAGTGGACTACCTACCTGCATTCGATGATAATGCTGTATCTCAACATTTCCATTCTGAAGAACAGTTATACAGTTAAAAACATGTTTTATTGAAACATTACAGATACTAAGAAAGTTTTATCTGTATCCAGATCAGACAGGTTTGTTGTATAAAGGTTGCTTTAGACAGGTATTCAGGGAAGAAGCAGTCAATAGTTGTCATTTAATTTAAAGTTTGTCAAAATTTTCAGGATTTGTCCAAGAAGACCTCATTATTTTAAAATGTGAGTCATGGCTATGTATAGAATATACATGTAAAGGTATCATATTTCTCTCTATAGAAGAAAAGGTATCAATAATTCCTAGAAAACTTGAGGTTTCAGGTGCAAAGCTTACAAAATGTAACCAATTCCTAATATATAAAGTTATGACCTTGACCTTGCCTACAAGTGTCATTAATATCTTTCAATGCATTCAAAGTTCTAAGTCTGACTTTGCACATTTGTAAATATGTTTCTGACCTTGACCTTGCAGATAGACATTCCATACTTATTTGCTACACACCCTTTGGTGACTATAAATAATTAGCAACAATAAGAGCAAGTATTATTTATATAATATCCTTCCACGCATTAAATAAACTCCTCATAGATACCAGGATTGAAATTTTTTACACAACGCACGTTTCGTCTACAAGACTCATCAGTGATGCACAAATCAAAAAAGTTAAAGAGACCAAATAAAGTTCCAAGATGAAGAGCATTAAGGACCCAAAATTCCTAAAAGTTTTGCCAAATACAGCTAAGGTAATCTAAAAGATTTAAGTTGGACAAAATGTAGAATATTAAAAATTATGGATAAAAAGCTGAACAAAGTTTGACCTTTACCTTTCAGACAGACATTCATTCCAATTTCAACAACAGTTCTAGTGTTGGGCAACAATAATACCAAGTATCACTTATATCCTTCAAGGCTTTCAAAAGCTTTGTCAGTTGTTTTATAGTACCAAAATGTGATAGTATCAATATAAAACTTACAATTAAATGGTCAATTGTCTAGCTCTATTATTTTATCACCATGCATGTTTTCCATAAAAACAAGACCAGTATCATCATGTACTTTTACCTTTTCATCCTAGATCGAGTAGCAATTATCCTGCATCAATTCATTCCACGAAATTAACCAAAATTAGAAAATATATTTTGGGTCAACATGAGTGAAAGTAATGGAACCAGAGAAAAAACTCCTGGGACTGACTTATAAGTCTGATACAAAAAGTGTTTCAAATTTTTTTTATACATGACATTAACATTAAATTAAACTAGTTGGACAAGAAAATTGTTCATTAGTTTGTTCCTGTCTTTAAGAGAAATAGATAGCAATCAAGCTAATAAAGCTTAAGTCATAACCCGAATAATTCAGTTGTTATATTCCACTGCTCTACGATGGCAACATCTCGCGAGTGGGAGAGTCGATCATGGGGAGGGACTGAATTATTCGGGTTACTTAAATCATAGATTTCCTGATCTTGGTATAAAAACCAAGATTTACCTGTACATATGGTATTCATAGGCATAAATGACTGATGATTGCGATGGCAGTGAACTGACAACCTGTAAGTTAGGAAACAATTTCCCATTGGTGATAATGACCATTTCAATACCTTCATTATGGTTATTTGAATGTTTTCATCTTAAGAGATGTGAGATTTTCAGTCTGTGATTTAGTTTTTCTTAAATGTAGCATGTGCATATATTTTTGAGTGGTTTCAATGTTTATGTTCTCTATAACTCTACGAAAACAACACATGGATGGGTGCATTCTAGTAACGTAATGAAATTTGAAATTTTCCATTAGAAAATATTTTCTATTATAGTAAAAAGCTATTTATCAAGAATACATTAATTATACCACTGTCATAAGATAGTTTTTATCTCAGATATCTATATTTAAAACTATCACATGGTGTCTGTTTATTGAAGCAGTCTTAGGATAAGGACATGTCCTAAGACTATATTAGGACATATGATATCGTTTCATAACTATTATCGACCGCTTTGAAAAAGAATAGATTTATCCCATTCATCTATCTATTTCCTGAAAGTGATTGATCTAAGTCATCTCCTCAAAACAAGTTATTAATTTATATAAAAATAAACTTGTTATATCTACCTTTGAATGATTTTCTTGGAATACATGTGTACTAATATTTAGAAACTCATTATAAAACTTGTTATATTTACCATGGACTAATTTTTTTGGAATACATTAGTATATGTACTAATTTTTAGTCACTCACTATGAAAATAAGGATGGTATGATTGCCAATGAACATACAGACGAGAGTCCAAATGACCTGGATTAAAGCAACTTTTGTTTTCTTTTTAATGCTTCCAAAGACCCCACTGGGCTTGCATTGGTCACAATAGGTTAAATATTGATATTATAAAACATGACCACTACATTTTTTGTTTTACATTTTTACTTTCTTTTATTATGATTATATACATATGTCAACCTGCATTCATGTTGCACTACACATGTTCTTCATAATAAAGAAATTGTGAAATAATTGCATTTGTATAATCATCTGCAATGTTTAATGTTGATATTGAATTGAAATAAATCTATAAACTATACTTTATTGAAATTTTGAATGTAAATATATTTATCTTTTTTTTATTTTTATTTTTTAAAAATCTATTTTATCAGAAAGCTATTATTAGTTCTGAATATATATATATATTATAGTGTCAATTTACCGTCAAGACAGAAGGTTCACCCTGTTTTCTCCGAACTATAAACATTTTTTGTACAAGTATGTATAGTACTGGTACAAATAGTATCCTATGAATTAATGTATGCACATGTCATGGTGGATTGATTATTGAGGTACAAATTTGTAAATATTTGACACTGATGTAACCCGAGGATATATATGGTAATCTATGTAAGATATTCATTGATTATCATCATAATAAACCTATATCAATGTATAAGTATTATGTCACTGAAATCATGGATATGACTAACTTTTACTATGACCCTCAAATATACAAGTCATTGATATAAATATTCTAAGTAAATAATCAATCCTTTAAAAACTAGGTTATCACGGTAAACAAACATAATACACAATGTAATATCTGGTGCAATGTGTTTGTTGTTACTTATTCCTATGTTGACCTGTAGTTTTGTCATGTCAATAAGGAAATATCTTATAACTACATTTATCTATGAATTCTTTATAGTATAAAGTTGAGTATGAAAATGGGGAATATGTCAAAGAGAACCAACAACCCGACCAAAGAGCAAATAACAGCTGAAGGCCACCAATGGGTCTTCAACGCAGCGAGAAAATCCTGCACCCGGAGGTGGTCCTCAGCTGGCCCCTAAATAAAATTGTGTTCAGTAAAAATGGACATCACACTAAACTCCAAAACATATAAAGGAATTAAAATTAAAAAAACATACATGACTAACAAAGGCCAAAGGCTCCTGACTTGGGACAGAGCAAAAATGCAGCGGGGTTAAACATGTTTCGTGAGATCTCAACCCTCCCTCTATACCTCTAGCCAATGTAGAATAAAGAAACATATAGCAATAGCAGGTATTCGTTTGAAAAATGCAGACATAAAATTTGAATGCTAACAAACCATCAAAATCAAAATGCATTCAATAAAAAATATGTTTTTGAAACAGTGACAATGACCTTTGATCTGTTGACCCTAAAAACAATATAGACTTACTCCACTTTCCTTTATCTTCCATCTGTATAAATATCTTTCCAATCAACACAAGGACTTGTATAGTGAGACTATACAAATCCTTGATCAACACAAGATACTCAAGTTATAAAAGAAAGACCGAAGGAATTCAGTGTTTTTTTCAAAGAGAATAATGGATAGTGGTCCCCCATCCTTCTTAATCTTTAAAAGTTCTAATTCTGTAATACTCAAAAATTAATGACCACCATAATCAAGGTAATCCTCCCTCTTTCAAAAAGAATTCTATGGAATACACGTGCAGTGTTTCGTGCAAATTGACCAAATAGTCTGGGTTAATCGTTTGGTTTTGTCAGTTTTTATGGACTTCCCCCTTTTTGAATTTAACTTGGAGTTCGATAATTTTGTTTTAACTTTTTTTTATATGAGACGTTTCCATATGAATAGCTACTTCTAACAGTTACTAAGAGTAAAATTTATGCTGATCTTTATTTATTTTTTTTATACTTTTAAAGCAACAATACGATTTGGCTCGTCTTTGCCTTACACACATGACTTTTAAAAGAGAAGAAACATGTAAATCCCTGAATGAGTCAAAATAACATTGGTTACTAGAGAACATAATTTAAAAGCAAGATATCATAGTTCATAAATATTTCCTTTTGTTGTTATAAAAATCGAGTACTGACAAAGAAGAATAAGAAGTGATGTATTCACAGGATGAAAGACAATTGTCTCCCTTTGGAATCAGCTGTTCTTATTTTCATTGTGTAAAACTTGTCTGTCTCATAAGGATATTAGATGCAGTATATAACCAGGAAAATATTGCATGTCCATTAATGACTAACTACTACCTTTTGGTATCCTGAGATTTTCTTTCTTTAAAGTTGCAAGTGTTAGATTCTTGTTTATATTTACAGTTGTGTTCAATCCAAATGAAACAGAATATTAATCAACTTCCATTTTGGGTTCATCATTAGAGTCCAAACTAAAGGTCAATGTGATAAGTTTAGAGGGGGGGGGGGGGCATTTCAAGTGAAAATGTACCAAAAAAATGTACCAGGATTGATTTTTTTCTTTGCAAATGTTATTGGTATAAATATGCATCCTTTACAATGTTCATGATTTGAATATCTCTTGTTAGAAAACATTTGGGTTATATCAATTTGTTAGAACTTGGAACATATTTAATTACTAGAGTGAAAGGGGCATGAAAAAGTTATGTATTTTAGAACTTATTTGTCTTTACTCTAAACTCATACTTCTGTCTGTGTGTTAACTATATGATAGTATATCAGTAGTGCGAGAATTGGGACAGTAGTTCTGCAAATCTCATGCAATAGGAGTGAAACTCATGTGCACACATTCCATGGGGTACAAGACAACTTGGCCCATAGACAACTTGGACTGTGTACAAAAAAGGTACTTTGTATGGAGACAACTCTAACCTTCTGAATTTATACAGACAACTTAAGAACGTGGAAATATAAAACAATTTAAGCTTGTTTCCTTATAAAGAATTGTAATATGTCACTTCCTTTTACCACCATTGTGTTATAAATACCCAAAAAACTGTAAACTGATATTCAGTCTTCAAGATTAATATCTCAATCACCTGTACCATAAACTCAAAATAGATATCAGGCTTCAAATTTTGTACGCCAGATGTGTGTTTCTTATACAAAAGACTCATCAGTAACGCTCGAATATAAAGTTAAAAAGGCCACATAAAGTACCAAGTTGAAGAGCATTGAAGATCCAAAATTCGGATTACGTTTTGCCGAATACAGCTAAGGTATTCTATTCTTTAACAAGTGTAAAAAGCGTGTGAAATTGAATAAAAACAAACTTATTTTCTTTAAACTACCACTGGTTTCAATTGAGATCACTTGTGCTGACCATCAATTTCTAGATCATTTAATAAGACTAATCAAATTTCCTGGTCTTCCAGTCAAAATTAATTCAATTAATACAACTTAATTAGGTAAACTACAAAATAATTACACCCCAGTTCTATTGTTATACTTCATAGCTTCTATTTCTGAAACAAGTGTAAATTGAATAGATCTATTGTTACGAAAAACAATGGATTTTGACCACAGGGTGTGACGAGCGGGGTTTCTGGAAACCCCTGCTTCTACATCCCGCAAACAAAGTCCATTGTTATTCGTAACAATAGAAATTGATTATGAACATAAGAAATTACTAATAGTGTTCACTTCAAATTGTTTCATGATATTAAAAAAAAACACATTTTAGGAAATTCCAATAAGCATCTATATGGAATACAAAAATAATCCTTTAAATACTTTTTTGCTTGAAGGTAATTTTTTTTTATCCCAGTCATATGGCCTCTATCTTAAGCATTGATCTTTAAAAAAAGAATTGGGATTCTAGCTCCCGGACCCCCCTCCCCCACGGTTACCCAGTGACCGATCCGGGGTTGGGGGTTCCGCGGGTTGGACCTGACTTTTATTTAAAAGATCAATGCTTTTGAATGGTTGGGCCCCCCTTTCTCTTGAGTTGGGAACCCCTGGCTGGATCAGCCCTTGATTGCCCCCCAAAAAAGGGGAGTTCCTCAATTTTAAATATTGTATGTTGAGCGTGTCTGGTAGTCAGGTTTCTAATGCAGACACACCTATTCCTTAGTATGTTCGAATATGAATGTTTGTTTATTCTCAAGATGAGGGGGGGGTTTGTTTTTGATAAAATCATAAGATATAAAATACAGTTATGATTACCTTTATTAGACTGATACAGATAAGTATTTTGGGTTATAATATTGCCTTTATCTTTAGTCTCTTCTACCAAATCCAACGCTTGCCACAGAATGTCATCCATCTTATACCCGTCCATATTGACAACTGTATACCAGGAGCATGATGTAATTTTTTGTTTGTAATAAGAATACACGAAACAGTCAACCTTGACCTGCTGATCCATATTAGCACATGGATTTAAAGGGAATATGCAAAACGACTTTGACATTTGTAAAATATATTCACTTGTCAAAGTTTGAACGAAGATAACCAAAGAAAGGTTACTAATGGGGTTTCATGTAATAAAAAAATATTCTTATAAATCATGGTTTGATATTATCAATAAATATGCTATCGTTTTTTTTTTTCATTTAATAATCAATGTTAACAAATATAGGGTTTAGAATGGGGTGTAAGTTAGTTATACACCTTGGGATACGGTGTGTCTGGATAAGAAACCCCTCCGGCCTCCGGTCGACAGGGTTTCTTATCCAGACACACCTATCCCTCGGTGTATAACTATTACATATACAATCAGATAAATATAGATTCTACCACTGCATCAAGTGTGAAACTATATTCATCCACTCCAGACAGTTCAATTTTCAAATTTAAAAAAAAAAAACATGATGCTTGATGAGTTTTTTAAATTTTCTAAATTCAACTATTGAGAATGAATTAATATCATCATATTGCACGAGATTTTGTGGTGGAATCTGTTTCTCTATTGATTTATAGATGATATACATACTTCAAAAAGATGTCTTCTTTCTATGTGACGTCATCAGACATGGTTGCCTTTTTACATGACGTCACAATAGGAAATTCAAAGGAAAGCAAGAAATTTTGATGTCATATTCGAATTCTGACCAATGAAGAACTGATATCAAATGAACCACACATTGACTAAATAAAAATAATCAACAGGTCAGGAAAAGATAAATTGGGTAAGAGAAACAAGAGTGCACGAGCTGAAATATCTTCCCTGCTTTACTTATCATGATTGAATTATGCTGGAAGGTTTTGTTGCAAGTATCACATAAACTTAACATTATTAATGATCCATGGAAGTGAGGTCAATGTCAAATACACTGCCAGACAGACTTGTACAACTTACCAATACACCATGCACGAAATATAGTTAGCCTATTGCTTATAAATTATAGTATCAAAAAAACAGTCATAATTACAATAAAATGCTCTGCTGGGGCGCAGCTTGATACGACCGCAGAGGTCGAACCCTGAACAGTTGGGGCAAGTATGGACACAACATTCAAGCTTGATACAGCACTGAATTTGGATTGTAATTAAATATTTGACACAGCATAGGTTTCTGACACAGAATGAAAGTGGTCTAAGAACTTAAAAAATTTTAATTTACCTATTCAAACCATATCATTATTATTTGCTTTTATATATAAATCAGAAATAACCAATTTAAAATGGAAAATTTTAAAGAAAAAAAAGGAAAAAAAAATCCCCCCCCAAATTTTTTGAACCCCTTTATGATTCATCACCCCCAAACTCAATCCCAGCCTTCCCTTTGTGGTATGGTACCTTGCAGTACAATTTCAGAGAGATCCATACAATTGAACAGAAGTTATTGTCATGAAACCAGAAAAATGCTTGTTTTTTTGCCCCTTTTTGGCCCCAAATTCCTAAACGTTTAGGGCAATTACCCCCAAACTCAAACCCAGCTTTCCCTTTGTGATATGGAACCTTGCAGTACAATTTCATAAAGATCCATACACTTAAACACAATTTATTGTCCTGAAACTAGAAAAATGCTTGTTTTTTTGCCCTTTTATGGCCCCTAATTCCTAAAATTTTGAGGGAATTACCCCCAAACTCAATCCCAGCCTTCCCTTTGTGGTATGGTACCTTGCAGTACAATTTCAGAGAGATCCATACACTTGAACACAAGTTATTGTCTGGAAACTAGAAAAATGCTTATTTTTGGCCCCTTATTCCTAAACATTTTGGGCAATTACTCCCAAACTCAATTCCAACTTTCCCTTTGTGATATGGAACCTTGTAGTACAATTTCATAAAGATCCATACACTTACACACAAGTTATTGTCATGAAACTAGAAAAATGCTTGTTTTTTGCCCCTTTTTGGCCCCTAATTCCTAAAATTTGGAGGCAATTACCCCCAAAATCAATCCCAGCATTCCCTTTGTGATATGGAACCTTGTGGTACAATGTCAGAGAGATCCATACACTTACACACAAGTTATGTCTGGAAGTTACAAAAATGCTTATTTTTGGCCTCTTTTTGGCCCCTTATTCCTTAACTGTTGGTACCATAACCCCCAAAATCAATCCCCACCTTCCTTTTGTGGTATTGAACCTTATGGTAAAATTTCATAGAGATCCATTCACTTAAACTAAAGTTAGAGTGCGAAAACTAATGTGTCTTCGGACGACGACGACGCCGGACGACGACGACGCCAACGTCATACCAATATACGACCACAAAATTTTGTTTGCGGTCATATAAAAACTGAACATTGACCAATAAACCATAAAAATGAGTTCAAGGTCAGATGAACCCTGTCAGACAACATGCATGCCATGCAATAAATATAGTTGACCATTTGCTTATAGTATCTAGAATTGGAATTAACCATGAAAACAAGACATTGACCAATGAACCATAAAAACGAGGTCACAGTCAGATGAATCCTGCCAGACGGGGTTACATCCATTTCATTTGAACTTTGGTGGATAGTTCATACCACATCTGTAACTAAGCTACAAGTTGCTTAACTCAATTAAATGAGTTTAATATAATAAGGTATAAGGGTTATTTGGTGTCATGTATGATTATATGTTGGTTGCACATACATTTATAAAGTAACATACCAATGGTGGACCCACCATAGAAGTAACCCACCAATGATGGACCATTGTAGAAGTAACCTACCAATGGCGGACCCACCATAGAGGTAACCTACCAATAGTGGACCCATAACTTGGAGAAATGGTGGACCCACAACTTGGTTAAATGGTGGACCCACAGGACTGAATGAATGGTGAAACCTACCAATGGTTCACCCACATCACTAGATGAGATGAAGTAACTCACCAATGGTTCACCCACATCACTAGATGAAATTAATGAAGTAACTTACCAATGGTTCACCCACATCACTAGATGAAATGAAGTAACTTACCAATAGTTCACCCACATCACTAGATGAAATGAAGTAACTTACCAATAAAGAACTGGTGAACTGTCTTGAAATTGTGATCTGTGAATTGACCTCATGAAGGGAACAATGATAGAATTAGAAATATATGTGAAGAATAATATGACAGAAACTAAGAAGCAGTGAATCAATGAATTAAATAAACTCGAATGAGCTCAAATGATTAAGATAATATGAAGAGACAATAAGATGGAATTTAAACTTGGACCACAAAATTAGGAACAATAATCCATGAAAACTTTTAATTATGTGTTTTCCCCAAAAAGGGTGTTAGCAGGGAATATGAAGATTGTGCTCAAGAACAATTATTGCCTATTTTGAATATGTATTTAAAAAAAAACATTTATTTTTGCTTGCTTATGATATATTACTAATATTGTTTTGTGTTTCAGTGATCTTATTTAGATAATTCTTTGATAAATTACATACTAATGTGTTAGGTATAAAGTAATTTTATTTTTATGAATAATATATGATTTGATTACCAATGTTTTTTTACCTTGTAGCTAATTACCAATATGAATAAAATATTATTCTAGTATTTCAGTTATTTTGCTATTTTTCATTTAGATTTATTATCCTAATTAATACTTCATGAAGTATGTCAATGAGCTCATTGATTATGTGAGAGTTGGACTTGTCAATATTAGTGAACTTCAGAGAACTTCCCTGATATGGAAAATCTAAACTTGACCATTCCCCCAATCACGAAGATGTATATATACTAATATTTTATAGGCAGGAATCAGTAATTCAATTGTTGCCTCATGATATGTGTATAATATTTTTTTATGATTTTTTTTTCCATGATGCATTTTGTGCTTTAAGGGAAGATTGCAGGAGCAATCTTGGCGACAAGGGGAAGAGTATAACCAGTATATTTTAGAAGTCAGAATTGTAAATTTTAAATAAAAGTCCAAAATAATATGAGAAGCAACTTGTAGCTTGGTCAAACATCTCCTTAGATATTGTACACCTTACAATCATTCCATACACCAAATATAGTTAACCTACTGCTTCAGCATCTGGGAAACAGATTAAAACACAAAAAAATTACATTGACCAATGAACCATAAAAATCAGGTAAGGAAATGGACATATGACAAACAGTAACTTCGTATCATAATGGCATGATACATTTAGTTGAAGGCCATAATGCTGTAAAATGACCTGTATTATTGAAGATACATACAATACTTATCATAAGGTGATGTGGTGGGTAATATCAGATAGTTTTTTTTTTATTATTTATACAATCATATAAAACACCTGACCAATTCTCTTGTCCAAGAACCTACCCAGTTGGTTACCAGATTGTGTTCAAATTCTCAGAAATTGCAAACTTTCTCTTAAATAAGTTTTTTGTGAGCTTACTTTTTTTCCCAAAGAAATTTGTAATGCATTATCTAATTTAGTGTTTCATAAAGTAATGACCCAGCATGCACTCTGAAAACATCCTCAAATATGTATGCCCACCAAATATCTTAAAGTAATGTTTGGCCAACTGCTGGACCTCACCGAGGCTTTGTTCTGGACCTAATAGGGAATTTTAATAAGTGGTCCCCAGATCCCTTGTCCATTTTCCTCAATGAATTCTCCTGAAAATATGCTGGCAAGTAAATGATCATGCAAACCAGAAAAACAGGTTCATGTATATTTTACAGTGCCAACTGGAATTGAGAAGAATCCAAAATCCTCCTGGTACATATCAGAATTCCAATATTTACTAGTAGAAATTGGAATTCTGATGTATACTTAATAAACTCCAGTACAAGTCAGAATCTTAATATCTACTACATTTTTATTATAAATAGGGATATCCAATACTTACACTTCATTACAAACAAAAATGATAAAATGCATAAACTTTTGTGAAAATCTTTCATTCCTAATAACTTTCCCTAATAATTTGTTTATGGTATTTTGATATAAGCATACAATTTTGACTTTACAACATGAACAGAGTTATATTGTAAGGGAAACAAATTTTGCATAAATTAACAAGTTTGTCTTCTGAATATTAATTTCAAAACATTCCATCAAAAATCAAATATATTTTTGTTACATTTAGTATCGAAAGACATCATTAAAAAAATGAATTAAATTTTATTTAAGTGCCAATCTGCCTAAGAATCAGACAGTAGTGAAAACATGACAAACAAAAACACACTCACGTTTACATTGATTTAAGTTCAAAATGTAAAATGGTGCCTGAATATATAACATTAGTTTTCTTATCCTGGCCTGGTATTTCAAGATATAATTTGCTTAAAATGCACTAGAAATTTGCAATTCAAGGGAACGAACTCCGTAATTCGCTATCATTCTAACCAAAAGTTATCTAGATGTTTCTTGAATTACCAGACACGCAGAAACGAAAACCTACCATTTCTAACTCAGGATGAGGGTAACTTCAAAATAGGATGGTTAGGTTGGCAGGTTTTTTTTTGTCATGTTTTGAAATTCTTCTAAATTGCCTGATTCTTGCAAAGACTGACACTTAATAGACATTATCTTGATTACCCCCGATAAAATTTTGGTTTTGGTTACAAATGTCCTTATAATCACTCAAAATTTGCCAAAATAGATACATTTAAACATGCATGTATATAAGGATCTATAATTAGATCAAATGTTCTGAAATACACTAAAGTGTTGTTAAAGGGGCATTAGCTACGAGATATGAAAAAAAATAGAATATGATTTAGTTTGGTTCAATCATTAATAAAAGTGAAATAATGAAATAATAATTTGCTCTTAGCAGCCAATTTGGTTCAATTTTGTCAAAATAAGAAAAGAAACATCATTGATGAATTATTCCCTTGCAAGTGAATAATTTGACCTCATTGAATCCTTATTCATGTGACCACTAATTTAACCCATTAGCTAGAGATTGGTTACACATGTTTTAGTCGTGTTCAGCCATTAAAGGGAAAAGAATGTCAACATTGAAAGTGAAACAAAGGTGATCTATTTCGTTGACTGATTTCGATCCACAAAAATATCATTCTTATATAGGTAAAAACGATAATTAACTTATTTTTTAAACTCTGCTCTGCTGTGAAATAAATTCATAAAATTTTGGCCCTACCCCTCTTCATTTAGATTCAGACAAGTTTGATTATACTCTTTTGATGACAGAAAAATAGATGCAATGTATTAATATTTCATTCCAAATCCATAACTATGAAACATCTTCTGAAAGCGTTACTGTATCTGGAAAATTTGAGATAATGACCCTATTCCTATTTTATCAAAACTAATTGCCCTTTTAAGAACAAGAGAAAAGATAAAACAAAATGTTTATTACTTCTATCAGAAGTCCAGTAATGGACTTCTGCTTCTATGTAAATCAATCTGATGTATATGAGAAGCATACATCTAATACACGTGACATTTCACATTCGACCACATTATACGTTATATGCACGCGCATGCGCATACATGTAAGCAGATATTCTCGTTATCAACTACAACATGATGGACAGGAATGGAATTTTAGATTAATTGTTCATAGAATTTAATTTGGATCCCATTAAAACGCATTCCAGTTTTTAAATTTAAAATACTGCTCGCATTTCGACAGTATACTAATAAGCTTATATGAAGACGAGATCCATTATCCTTTGCAGCATCACGGCTTCGTGTCGGACTATGGGATGAACGGATTGTCGGATTATCGGACCGTTGGACTAACCGACTGTCAGACTATCTGACTGTCGGACTACTGGACTGTCGGAATTTCGGGGTGTCGGATTATAGCTACACTCCCCAATATTCCTGTCAGTAGTTAGTTATGTAGTGTATATTTGTCGTGGATTAGATGTCGAGTTTCATAAAAAAAATGTTAGCTCCAAATGGAAAAAATACTGTTGAATATTGTTTCCACTGGAAGAAATACAAAGTATGTATTTGTTCCTATTGGTATGGAATAACACTATAATAAATAACAAAAAGTAACCAGAGGACTTCTGTATGAAGGAATACATATATGTTGAAATATCGATCAAGCAACCTATTTGCAATTAATATTATTTCAGTAATATAAGTTCACAACATTATTAACATACAAGTACATGTATACATGTATGTAAATAAGTCATAACAAGATAAAATATATACGAAAATCGTTCTGATCATTGACATTGATGAACAGGTGAAGCTTACTATTGCACCGATTTGAGGAAATAATCAAGTGTACGAATTTGAAAGAAAACAGTCATACCTCTTTACTCCGTTCTGTTTCATTTCTGGTTAAATATGAAATAAAGTTGGACATTCTTTTTACTTGAATTTAGACCATTTTAATCGTCATCCTCTTTCACACCCACTATTATATGGGAGATAACCGTTGATGTAAATAATGGAGTTATGTGCCCCTACTTTGTACCGCATCAGATGTTCTTACTCTTAGTGTCGCCAAGGAATTGTACATAATCATTGAAAAGGAATGGAAACGCGGCTCGAGATCAATCGGGACTCCCGTGGAGCGCTAATCATGGTCGGAAGTATGGCAAATAATACAAAGAAATCACAACTGGAGGTCCATTTCCTGTTATATTTATCCGGTTACTGATACATTTATCTATTAGTTACAATTCCCTGGTACTGATACATTTATCTATTAGTTACAGTCCCTTGGGACTGATACACCTATCTATTAGTTACAGTCCCATGGGACTGATACACCTATCTATTAGTTACAGTTCCCTGGGACTGTATTATTGTTAGAAGTGTTATATAGAAGGTTTTTTGTCATGTTGGAGGACGTCAAAGTTAAATTTATACTTGAGTGATGGGTCAAAGTACCCTTTTCGAGTGACTGTAGATGTAGATGGGACTAATACATTCAGTATCTATTAGTTACAGTCCCCTTGGACTGATACACCTATCTATTAGTTACAGTTCCCTGGTACTAATACATTTATCTATTAGTTACAGTTCCCTTGGACTAATACATTTATCTATTAGTTCCAGTAGTTCCAACTCAGACCTTCCTTAAGACAATTCTAATATTTTTATATTGTGAAGTATTGAAAATGTATCCAGAGATTTAAGTTTATATACGGAACAGATGTTTTTCAAGTAGAGGTCGGCTAGTGAATATTTTTTTTTAAAGTTTAACTTATCAATATAAGTAACTCTTATATTTTTTTAAGCATGGGAATATCCAAGTTCTCCTTCTTAATTTTATCATTTAATAATTGTATATCCCAGTAAAGTTTCACAATTGTTAAAGTCGATAAAATCAGCTTGGATTATTTAAACAAATTAACACTGTGTGACAAGTTACCATTGATTCGGTTATTTTACCCGGCCCTCCATAGATAAAAGATATTTTATAGCGAAGAACTTTTCTAAAATTTGTTGCGATGAAAGTTCGGAACTGATGATGATCATTTGAAATTAAGGAAATGGTTCCCTGCAGGCATAGCTATACGGTCGATTTCCTCAGTGCCCTTGTTTGGCTATACTTTTAGTCCTTTTCAGTTACAAGTATCAATATAAAAATAAGGAGATTTGGTACGATTGCCAATGAGACAACTATCCATCAAAGTTAAAATGAAGAGGATGTAAGCAATTATAGGCAACCGTACGGGCTTCAACAACGAGAAAAACACATACCGTATAGTCGGCTATAAAAGGCCCCGACATGAAAAATATGAAACAAGTCAATTGAGAAAACTAACGTTTGTATTAGGTAGGTTTGTTATTTATAAGTACTAATATTTTGACATTGAGCATCACTGAAGAGACCGTGATTATTTGTCAAAATACGCGGCATTAAGTATAATAAAGTTAGTAACTATATAGATATTAACGAATCGGGGTACACAAAACAGCGACAACATTGAAATTGGCAAATATTACTTCACATAAAGATACCAAGACGACTATCTATATCACCTAATTTAAAAAGTAACATAAACAAACTGTTCCTAAAATGATAGGAACATTTTAAGCGATATGGACTCTAGGAATAGCGACCACTGTTTGCTGTTATTAAAATATTATATTATTATTATCATTATTATTCAAAATTAGAAATCAACAACATAATTGAAAAGTGTCATGATAAAGGAAACTACATTGCATTTAATAAAGAATTGTAAGAGAAAATCTAAGAAGTACCCCGCCCCCCGAAAAAAGACTTTAAGAAATTTTGAGAGTATACAAAGAACAAAAAGACTAAACGAAAAGAAGAAGATCACCACTGTGAATAAAAGAAAGAAAACAGCAGAGTCTTATCTTAGCATGTGGTATTAAACAGTCAATATTTTATCCGCGTTTTCACAAAATTGAAATGTGAATCTTCCGACCAACCAAGAAAATTACTGAAGTCGTCAGACGTTACCCTGTAGTATTAAATAAACTAGACGCAGATTTCACAAAACTTGAGACTCATTTTTTCAGACAGCAAAGAGCTTGACATTCCCTACACGAGACATATAATTTAACGTCTCCTTTAACGACTGGAAAAGTTACTGGTATATGCAGAGGCGGATTTAGGGGGGACCCAGGGGGCCAGGGCCCCCCTTTTGTGGGAAAAATTTGGTCGATTATATAGGGAATCACTGAAGCATGACTGGAGCGGGGCCCCTCTTAGGCAGTCAGTGGGCCCCTCTTATGAAATTTCTGGATCCGCGATTGATATGTGGTAGTGAATTGAAGTAAGTTTGAATCATACTGTTCCATGTCCATATATAATAATAATAAGAAGTTTAATGATTACCAATGAGACAAATATCAACCTCAAAGTTCAAATGAAATGAATTGTTTTTGTTTGTTGTTCAGTCGTTGTATCTTGTATAGTGGGCGGGTGAACATCAACTTGCTATTGCCTAATTTATAGTTTGAAACAAGACTTTAATACCACATATCCTTATTTTTATATTCAATGTGTTCTTTATATTTCTGCGTTGAAATTCTGTACGAAAGGTCGTGTCTGTCTGTACCGTGTATGACATTTCTGTATGAAATCTACTCTTAAGTACGATCATCGATATTAAAGTGAAAGACGGCATGATAAAACACTTATTTTGCTGAGTACTTTGAATATAAAAATATAAGATGCGGTATGATTGCAAATGAGACAGCAATCCACAAGAGAACAAAGGATAAGGATGTTTACAACTATACACTCTACCTCATTCAGCCATCAACAAAACTCTTACTGTATAGAAAGTTATAAAAGACCCTGGCAAAATACGAAACAATTCAAAAGAGAAAACCAACAGCCTGATCTTAAAATGCTTAAAGCAAACGAAAAAAAAACCAACTTAGGCAGTCAGCAACCAACGACAACCACTGAATAACAGGCTCCTGATTTATGACAGGCATATACAGAATGTAGCGGTGTCAAACATGTTGGAGAGAGCTCAACACTCCTCCCCTAACCAATGACAGCAGTGGCGTAGGTGCAAACTGAAAAGTGGGGGCGCAGCAAATTTCTGAAAATGAAGCAAAAAGAAACTAGTAATGTCAGTCGCCTCTTTCGTTTTCATTTTTTATAATCAATATTTTTTGGGATTAAAAAGGGGAGCATAGTTTTGCTTCAACACTTTTGAAAGTAGCCTTAGTTTGTAAGATATCTGCTTGCGTTGTTGTTTTAGGGTGTTGTATTCTAATGTGTTTGTTCTCCAAAGGTTTTGAATAAATTTAAGAAAATATATGATGCTCCCATGCTCCGTAAAAATACAGTCTCTACGTGAAATGTATCGTAGCTGTCTCTATTATAGAGAATCATAGAAACAGTATATGCTCATAGCAATAACCAAAGTGTTTATTTAATTCCGGGTTTATTTAGATGAACCAAGCACGTGCATAAAAAATGAATTACATACGCATGTTCTCATAAAAACATGAGAAAAAATTAGATTTATTTCTGCCCTTTGGCATGAAATGCATGTACTGATAAAATCTTATAAAAACCAAAATAAAAATCCTTATTATCTCTATTTCTGTAAAAGAAATATCAGTTAGGTTTGTGTATGAGTACCACTCGGGTTCATACGAAAAAGTTGCCTAAGAAGGTAATCATTTTCTTCTTTTGTAATTTTTAGTTATAGTGCTGTTCTGCGTGAAGATAAGCTACTCGTGTTATTCTTTGTTATTTTCGGTTATAGTGCTGTTCTACGTGAAGATAAGCTACTCGTGTTATTCTTTGTTATTTTCGGTTATAGTGCTGTTCTGCGTGAAGATAAGCTACTCGTGTTATTCTTTGTTATTTTCGGTTACTCGTGTTATTCTTTGTTATTTTCGGTTATAGTGCTGTTCTGCGTGAAGATAAGCTACTCGTGTTATTCTTTGTTATTTTCGGTTATAGTGCTGTTCTGCGTGTAGATAAGCTACTCGTGTTATTCTTTGTTATTTTCGGTTATAGTGCTGTTCTGCGTGTAGATAAGCTACTCGTGTTATTCTTTGTTATTTTCGGTTATAGTGCTGTTCTGCGTGTAGATAAGCTACTAGTGGTATTTTGTGTTATTTTTAGTTTTAGTGCTTTTTTTGCATGTAGATAATGTATTCGTGTTATTTTTTTGTTATTTTTTAGTTATAGTGCTGTTCTACGTGCAGATAAGATTCTCTCTCATCTTATTCTATGTTATTTTTAGTTACAATGCTGTTCTGCTTGTAAATAATCTATTCGTGTTATTCTTTATTACTTTTCTGTTATAGTGCTGTTCTGCGTATAGATCAGCTATTCATGTACGTTATTCTTTGTTATTTTTAGTTATAGTGCTGTTCTGCTTGTAGATAATCTATTCGTGTTATTCTTAGTTTTTTTAAGTTATAGTGCTTTTCTGCGTATATATAAACTATTCATATATGTTATTCTTTGTTATTTTTAGTTAAAGTGCTGTTCTGCTTGTAGATAAGCTATTCATGTTATTCTTTGCAATTTTTAGTTATAGTGCTTTTCTGCGTGTAGATCAGCTATTCATGTCATTTTTAGTTATATTGCTGTTCTGATTGTAGATAAGCTATTTATGTTATTCTTTGCTATTTTTGATTATAGTTCTGTTCTGTGTCTAGATAAGCTCCTCATGTTATTCTATGTTATTTTAAGTTATAATGCTATTCTGCGTGTAGATAAACTATTCGTGTTATTCTTTGTTATTTTTTAGTTATAGTGCTTTTCTGCTTGTAGATAAGCTTCTCGTGTTATTCTATGTTATTTTAAGCTTTAATGCTATTCTGCGTGTAGATAAGCTATTCATGTTATTCTTTGTTTTTTTTTAGTTATAGTGAGGTTCTACTTGTAGATAAGCTATTCATGTTTTTCTTTGTTATTTTTTATTTATAGTGCGTTTCTGCTTGTAGATAAGCTTCTCGTGTTATTCTATGTTATTTAAGTTATAGTGCTATTCTGCGTGTAGATAAGCTATTCATGTTATTCTTTGTTATTTTTAATTATTATAGTGCTGTTCTGTGCGTTGATAAGTTATTCATGTTATTCTTTGTTATTCTTAGTTATAGCGCTGCTGATCTTTATTGTAGAACCCTCTTCAGCTTTAATTATGATTTTACATGTAACTTGATATATATAAGATTGAGCTGATATGACGTACTTATTTGCATGCTTTTCGTTTTATGTTATGTATATATTGTCTTCATTCTTTAAAAAGTCATTAAAAGCTTGTGTCTCTGTATATACAAGTACCGAAACAAAACAACACTTTCTTATTCGTGTTTCCTCATAGATGCATCAAACAATTCAGTCCGATTAGGAAATCTTGAAAATTCTGTACAGGTCATAATTATTACTTTTTTAAGTGATTATTTATACATTGGAGTATAAGTGACAACTCCAACCACCTTCTGCATGTTTGTCACAGTTACTGAAAATAGATCAACTATCAAAGAAACCAGTATAATAAAATTACGTGAAGGAGCATGAGCAATTGCTGATAAACTTTGGTTTGAAATGAACTTACCGTCCACGCTGATGATGCAAACCGCTTCATAACAAGGCTATCACCGTTATTTATTAACATTATGCTTACCTGAAAGAAAGAACCGCTTCATAACAAGGCTATCACCGTTATAACATTATACTTACCTGAAAGAAAGGTGGAAGTTACCAAAGTGATAGACAAACTAACAAGTCGAAAATCAACCGAATGACATAAATTAAGTGTAAAACGCATTCCTTGCGATCAATTGGTGAAAACCAGAAACTTGTCTTTGTCTAGTGAACAATTTCTAGATTATCATCAGATTGGCCAATAGAAAATGGTACAACAATTTAAGATAAAGGGTATAACGAGACTTTGTCTTTAATTCTATTTTACAGGAATCAACTCATGTCATATCCTTAATTAACCCACGTATAGACAGCGGAATCATGGAAAAATGGGAAACTATGTTTTTTCCCTCTCCCACGTTTAAGAGAAAACAATATTCTTGAAAATTTAATGAAAAACTGTAAAATGAAATATTGGATGTAAAATGAAATATTGGACTGTAAAACCCTCTCAGTGTTAAAAGGTTAAGAACTCAATTTTTGCCGAAAGAGGAAAATATTCTTGAATCAAAAATATCTTCCGCCACTCATGTTCATTTGGTGAAAAAAGGAGACAATATCATGCATGCAGTGCCTGTACGTACGTGTTGCAAACTTAATAAAAAGTCTCACTTAGGGTAATTAATAAAAAGATGTTTGATTGATAATGACGTTGGATAAACATCTTCGAATTACAATTGATGGATTTTTATAAGTAAAAAGAGGTACTAATATTTATAATAGATATGTTTAGTATTTTCAGGTCTAGACTATCTATAAATAACCTGAAAATGAAAGTAGGTCAGATATTGTTATAGATGCAATTATATTCGTATAGTAGATTTTTTTATTTTCTTGACCAATCTATTTATTTCTCGATTAATCGTAAGCAATACAAAAGAAAGGTGACAAATATAAATATTCGATAAATAGGAAAATATAATATATATATACCAAGGCAAGATGGCGCAAATTCAGTATGCTAATGATGTCCCAATAAATTTCCTTTATTTTGAATGATTTGACCATAGATCTGTTAATTTTTACAGATTTACTAGAAAGTAAACAATGAAAAAATATCTTAATAAATTTTAGATTAGATGAGCATCAAGGATTATTCGATAACTGCATAAATTATTGTCGTATAAGAAGACAAAGAAGGCTATGGTGTGCTTTGGGTACCCTTCTGAGATGTGATTTTAAAGAATAACTACATTATATTTTGTATATCAAATGCTTGATCCATTCTATTCAAGCTTTCTTCTATGATATATATTCAAAATAAGAAATAAAATTGCGAGAATTTCTCCAGAAATAACATTTTTCAACAAAACTGACAGGGTCATGGATAAGTGGCCTCTTCTATTTATACAAACCACAATAAATGTGCTACCATTTGAAATTAATTTTAAGTTGCACGGAACTTCTAAGACACTGGTGATACGCATATTGTCAACTTTAGGCGGATTTACCTTATAGTTGATGTCAGAAACAACATTTTTATTATGAGTGGAAACACATCGCCATTTTAAATCACAATATCGGCAATACACACGCACTTGCTTCCTTGTTGGTGCTTTCTCCGCGGTCCGCGCTAATAATATAAATAAACTGTCAATATCTACTTTCTGTTTCTCTTATTATTTGTACAGCAAGACGAAAAATCCATTGTAATGTCGGAGGACGCAGCAGCAGACACAGTGGTTGTTGAACCAAAGCCTGAGGATGCAAAACCCGAAAAGAAAGCTAGTAATAAATCGTTTAAAAAGAAATCAACACCAGCAAGCAAGAAAAAGAAGTCAAAGCAAGCACCATCTGATCATCCACACTACAGAGACATGATACGAGATGCGCTAACAAGTCTTAAGGAGAGAGGTGGAAGTTCGAGACAGGCAATCCTTAAATACATTATAGGAAATTATAAAATTAGTGTAGAAGAAAAAACCGCAAACAATCATTTAAAAATGGCTTTAAGAGCAGGAGTAAAAAATGGAACTTTGACTCAAAGCAAGGGACAAGGTGCTTCTGGTTCGTTTAGGTTAGGGGAAGTCAAAACAAAGAAATCCAAGACCTCTTCGAAGAAGAAGGAAACTGTTTCATCTCCTAAAAAAAAGGTTAAGAAACCTGCATCACCAAAAAAGGCTAAAAAGCCAGCACCGGCGAAGAAGACCAAGAAATCTAAACCAGCAAAAAAGGCAAAATCTCCAAAGAAAAAAGCTGCGAAGAAAGTCAAAGCAAAAGGAGTGAAGGCTTCCGAAGAAACGCCTCAAGCTGAAAAAACAGACTGATCAATAACAGCATTCTTTAGTATTCATAAGTATTGTAATTATCTGTGTCGTAGCAGGTTACTGTAATCTTGCCAAGCGAAGGACTAAGGACAGTTTTATGCACAAAAATGAACGCCATTCAAAATGGAAAATATTGTGACATTAGGATTACAAAACAGTATTCGTATTTGTGGTAATTTGTAGTACTTAATCAATTAAATTGATTTTATATTTTATATTCACGTATTATTGTTTTAATATTATGAATTTCTTCAATTTAAAATATTTCTGAGTTAAGTTGCAACATTTGTTTACATTCATATTGTTTCTGTGTTGATAATGTTTGCTAAGAGTACATCATTAGTTTCTCTAAAAACTGGAAAAATAAGGTCCTGTGTGTTCAATTTTATATGCAGTGATCTATGGTAATGATGCTGCTGTGGTGGTTTAAGTAGGGGGGCATAGAGGGTGCATGCCCCCTTTGATTGGAAAATATATTCTTCTTAGCATAAAATTGTCCTAAAAGTTGTCTACTCGCTCCGCTCGGCAGTATATATGTTGTTTTCTACAAGTATGCCCCCTTTAAACATTTTGGATCAGCCCCTGCATCGCAAGGTAGCTAAAGGCTGATATGTGCGTCTTCCGAATTACTCGATTGATCATGAAAATCATGGATGACATTCTTTCTATTTCTTTTTTTCCCCTTAAAATCATAATTATATATTTGTATAAAGCGGTAATCGTAGACATGGTACCTTTTTCAGAATAAAGATAAAAGCAATCATGCATGCATTAAAATTGCCCCCTCCCCCCTTTTTTCCACCACCAACAAAAAAGGAGCAAATGAAACCGAATCAATTAAGTCTATATTAATTATATTAACCCGATTTTTGTTCTTTTACGACTACGGTGCTAAACACTAGTTATGTTAAATTCTAGAAAAGAATGAGGAAGACTACAGTTTTAGTAGAGTCTTTTAGTCTGACAGATGCCACTTGGCCTCATTGCAGTGGTCAACTGAAGAGTTTTGATGACGTCTGTATTGTAATAACTATTAGGAACAATGCACTCGTCATTTGACCAATGGCTTATGCAATCAGACCCAAGGCCAAGTGACGTCTACCAGACTATAGTACAGACTGAAGAAGGTAAACACCCCTAAAATAATGTGTAGGGTGGCTTATATATGTCAAACCATACGTAACATAAGGCTATAGTACAGATTGAAGAAGGTAAACACCCCTAAAAATAATGTGTAGGGTGACTGATATATGTCAGACCATACATAACTGATAAGGCATATGTTCAGTTTTCAACCTGAAATAAACATCTGCCAGACAATTTGTCACTGCCTTTATCTTCGAAGATGACTAAGACTTTGAAAATATTACATTGCTTACAAGTTAAAGGTAACAACTTAATATGATAAGTCAATGGTTTTTGGTATACAGTTTTGTAAGCATTGGCATTTCTAAATTCCGTGGAGGTCACTTTGTCCTGCACCTTAAGTCATGGTTCATTGAATTTGAATGTTTTGCATAGATTATATGTTTAAATATTGCCATTTGAATTTAATATTTGCATTATACTGTCAAAATTACAAAAAGTCGAGACATATCTCTGTGTCAACAGTTTATCAAAATAAGGAACACATTTTGTCAATGAAAAAAAAAAAACATGTGGTATGCTTCGTCTCTGTATCTCAAATTCGCAATTCTTGTCATCTCACTCGCCCTTTCTCTCGCATATTAATGAAAAAAATTGGTTATAAAAGAAAAGTTGTATGGACCTGATGAGATGTTGGTAATTAGAGGTCTATATAATTAGATTGTAAAGAGGTGTATGTCACTTAGAATATGATGGTAGAGTGTGAAAATTGATCTAAGATGTAAAACTACAGTCAAACCTGTATATAAAGGTCAAACTTGGGCCACAGAAAATTTATCTTACAAGAGAGATGACCTTTGAATTGGTTCAAAATGCACAGATATTACTACAGAAGGTCTGAACAAGAAGAGGGTGACCTGGAAAGACAGGTTTTCGCTAAATCGAGGTGACTTTTATAGCAGGTTTGACTGCAAATATAAGTTTGTCGAAGCATAATATCTAGGTCAGAGTTACCTACTTTTAGTGTGAAGCTGTGACACTTCTATTGACGCATCCTTGCACAATACTATGATTGTAGATCACTATCTGAGAAATTATCTTTTGACTTAAAACTTCGTAAAAAATATATCAGATTGACCTTCTTTTGAGGATAACTGTTGAGCTACCCTAGAAACACCTTCACACCAATCATATGATGGTAAGTCACTTAGTATCTGAGATCTGAATTCAGTCGTAACAATTTTAAATAAATTGCTTTGCCGAATGAGCTGGATACAACCGCAGAGGTCCAACCCTGAACAGTTGGGGCAAAAATGGACACAATATTCGCGCTTGATACAGGTCTGAATTTGGATTGTAATTAAATATTTGACACGTAATAGGTTTCTGACACAGAATAACTGTAGTCAAAGAACTTAGAATTGGTTATATGATTTGAAATTATATTCAATTTTTTGCTTTAGTGCAATACACTATGCTGTCGCGAATTGACCCCCCCCCCCCTTTTTCCAAAAAAAAAAATTCTTTCCCTCAGTCATGGTCATAATTTCAATTCAAATTTCCAATGGAGTGTGCAATCATAATTATCCATTTAAATACATCATAAAAGTCTTAAAATAGAAAATGACATACATAATCATGGCTAAAATTAATATTCCTTAATCAGCATTTTTAAATAGTAACTTCTAAAAATAAATTGACAGCTAATCACCTCCAGACAATACAACATTTCTGTATACATAATTTAAAAACAGTGTAAGGGAAGTAACCTAAACATAACATTGTACTTTTTTTAATTGTCCATTAACCAGGAAACCCTTGTTTTTCCCCCTTGTTTGCCCCTAATTCCTAAACGGTTTGAGCCATAACCCCCAAAGCCAATCCTAACCATCCCTTTGTGGTATAATTTCAGAGAGATCCATACACCATTCCTCAAGTTATTGTATTGAAACTAGAAAAACGCTTATTTGGGCCCCTTTTTGGCCCCTAATTCATAAACTGTTAGGACTATAACCCCCATAATCAATCCCAACCTTCCTTTTGTGATTATAAACCTTGTGTTTAAATTTAATAGATTTCTATTTACATTTACTAAAGTTATTATCCGGAAACCAAATGTCTTCGGACGATGCTGACGACGACGACGTGATACCAATATACGACCACAAAATTTTTTGCGGTAGTATAAAAATCAGCAAAGCGTAAAATGTAGGCCAAGATGGTCTTCTTTTTGTACTTTTCCCCCCGAGATACAGCCTAATACGAAATTATTCTGAATCACTCACTTCTTGAGATCTGAACTCGGACATACAATCAGATACAAGTCAGTGAAGCGTCAAATTTGGGTCGGGTTATCCCAATTCTTTTGAGATACCGCTTTACTCAGAGATCAAAAGTGTTTTTCACTTTGAAAAATACAATACATGGATATATTTCATATAAAAACACATATTTTTTTCATATTGTCGGCAAGTTATTTCTTGTCATTTATTATCTATTTTTCATATTAAATACTATATAAATATGGAGATGTGGTATGATTGCCAAAGAGACAACTATCCGCCAGAGTTCAAATGTTGAAGACAAATGCAATTATAGGGGACTGTACATCCTTCAACAATGATAAAAAATCATACCGTATAGTCAGCTTTCAAAGGAGAAAACTAACGGCCCAATTTATACAATAAAATTCAAGGAAAACAAATATAACAGACATGAACCAACGACAACTGAATTACAGGCTCGTGACTTGGGACATACACATAAAGAATGTGGCGGGGTTAAACATTTTTGTGAGTGCTTAATCCTCCTTATAACCTAGGAAAGTGGTGTTACAGCACAACATAAGAACAATCTGTAAAATCATATATTAGGGTTTAACTCAATAAATCGGTACGAAGCATAAAATAAACCAACTATCATAAAAACAATAGACACAAAGCCCCGATATACGAGCACTCGCAGTTACTGAAAGCTAGTTCAAAGCCAATTACAACTAGTAAATAAATCATGTTTTCCCGGACTAAAGTATCAATCAGTACACATCCAACAAATTTAGTGTAAGGACGTCATAAACAGCCTGAGAAACGCACGACCTTGTGCAATGCCAAACTATAAGTCAACAGTATCGACAGGATGTAGGATCATGAGTACTCATCACTGTACATATATAGCAATATAATTATTTTTAGTTATGGTTTTATAAAACAAAAGCAAAACTAATGTTCTTACCGATAAAAACAACATTAAAAGATTTCCCTACAGTATAAAATTGATAACCTTAAAGAATAAGTTTATTCAGAGGATCAATTAGTTTAGATGGATTGTATCTAGATTTACGGGCTTTATAAACAATATCACCGTAAAATTAAGAGTGTGATATCCAGTTTTTCATCAGAAATCTAAAGTACAGCATAAATTCCCAACCAAATCTCAGTATCTATGGAAGAATTTAGCAGAAGTTTTGATTAATTTGTTCAGACAAAATTCCTGACTTAAGATTTTATCAGTTATACATAAATTATGTTCATTGAAATTGATATTTTGCTGGCTCTAATAAAAATTGATGGATGCAACATTTGTCTTTTGGTTACTTTAAAATGATGTGTATTATCAACATAAAAGAATTGAAATATTATTATTGCAGTTTAATATAAATAACATACACAATTAATACATGATATTTGGGTGTTAATGTCTTCCTCTTAGGATTTAATAACTGATTCCAAAGAAGTGCCAGATTTAGAGAGGGTGTTATCATCAGCATAGTTATATAATTCACAGTGTTTAACAAAAAGAAATATGTCATTAATGGAGACAATAAATAATACAAGGCCAAGTATTGATCCCTGAGGAACACCTTTATAGATATCAAGCATTTGACTAATGTTTTCTCCTACATTTACACGCTGTGTCAACTTGGTTCAATATTCAACATTCAATATTCAATATTTTTTTTTCATAGTTTTTTTTTTTTTTTTTTTCCCCCAACATTTGTTTTCAACATTCAACATTCAAAAAAATTTTTCGTTTTCAACATTCAACATTAGTTTTCAACATTCAACATTCGTTTTTAACATTCAATATTCGATTTCAACATTCAAAATATTTTTCATCTTTTGTTTTTTTTGAAATTTGATTTGTTGAATGTTGAATGTTGAAAACGAATGTTGAATGATGAATGTTGAAAACGAACGTTGAATGTTGAAATCTAATGTTGAAAACGAATGTTGAATGTTGAAATCTAATGTTAATTGTTGAAAATGATTTTTGAATGTTGTGTTGAATGTTGAAAACGAATGTTAAAAACAAAATTTAAAAAAAAAAAAAAAAAATGTGTAAGAAAACAAAAATTTGAATGTTGAATATTGAACCAACCTGACATCCATGTTTCCTGTTTGTTAGATAAACTTTTAATAAATCTAGTGATGTACTTAGGCCATATTTTCGAGTATAAGGATAAGAAGATCATAAGGTAGGCAGTCAAAGGCTTTGCTTAAGTACTGCTGCTAAATATTTATTATAATCCAGTGCATTTTTCCATTCTTCTAAAATGTTTAAGAAGGCTGACAGACAGTCACAACCTGATCAATAAGCTGCAAGGAAAGGGTTAAAATATCATCAAAGTATTCAGAAAGTTGATTTTCTTTGGCTGTTTCATAAATTTTGGATATAGCAGGTAAAACACTAACAGGTCCATAATTCCCTATTTTTTTGTGAACCGGGATCACTTGGGCAATTTTCAATGAGTCTGGAAGAAATAGAAGTGGGCAATGATAAATTTACGAGCTGAGTGATAGGTTTAACCACAATAGGTTTAGCATAGTGCAGTAGTTTTGACTATATACCATCTGTACACCAGCCGCCTTTTTTACATTTAGTTTAATTATACGCTTAGATATATTAAAGCTTCATTTACAGGTTGAAAAAAATAAGTTGATTGGGTGTTAACCTATCTGAGTATTTTTGATTTATGGCTTCTGTACTTGGGTGTTTTCATTAACCTGTATGCTAGTGTCCAATATTTTTGGCTACATTTATAAAAAAATTGTTAAATAATTCAGATATATCTTTGTTGGTTTTGTATGATTGTTCTTTCTTCATCAAGTATGGTTTCTTCAAGTTTGGCTGATGCATCATTTGTACGTTAAAAATGGCTTTATAGTTGGCCAAAAGTCTTTCAACTAATGACCTCCTGTGCACTGTTCTAGAAAGTATTTATTTATGGACTGTTTTCTAATTTTTGTTACATGTTATATAGAGAAAAGAATGCCCAAGGACATTTTGAGAACATCAATTTACTGAAATTCGTATTAGTATGTAAATTTTAAATAAATTTGAAGTATATTTAAAAATTTCAATACAGCCGGCGAAATAGCCACTTGCTTTATTTAAAGCAAGTTCCCTTGGTCAAATTTCCGCAGTAAAATTAGAAAATTCTTGATTATTTAAAGCAAAAATATCATCAAAGTAACGGTAAGTGTTTTTAAATTTTTCAATTTATGTAATTTAAACGGATCTTTACTGAGTTTTGGCCATAAACTGTAATTCTTAACAATACAGGAACATTATAAGGGTGCATTCGGTTCTTATAGAAATGTCTACAACCTGTTGATAAATTTTATTGCCAAAACATCTGATACAAAAATTTAACAATACTTTAGATATTTGGATGATATATTGGCTCTCAATAATGACAACTTCAGTATGTATACTAAAGAAATTTATCCTGTTGAACTTACTTTAAATAAAGCTAATACTAACAATGACCACTGTCCTTTCCTCGATCTTGATATCTATATCATTAACGGGAAGCTTAATACAAAAATTTATGATAAAAGAGATGATTTTTCATTTCCTATCGTTAATTATCCATTTTTAGATGGTGACGTTCCCTTGTCACCATCTTATGGTGTTTATGTATCTCAACTTGTACGATTCGCTCGTGTATGTAACAACGTATTAGATTTTAGCGAGCGAAATTTATATATTACTGAAAAATTATTACACCAGGGTTTTCAATATCATAAACTAGTCAAAACATTTACAAAATTTTATCATCGGTATAAGGACATCATTCGTAAATATAACTCAACATGCAGACATCTTATACGTTCGGGTATTTCACATCCAATCTTTTATGGTAATATTCTTTACAAAGCACAAAAATGTCAGTATTCACCTCAAAAGCTAACAAAACCTTTAAACAGACTTATTAAGAAGGGATATAGTTACGATACTGTTGTCAGGTCATTAAAGATTGCATATTTTGGCTTTAATATTGATTCACTTATAGGGTCTTTGCATCGGAATTAAACATATTTATTCTAAAACCAGTTGGTGGCATGACACGGGTTATGTTCTTCTCATATATTTTATGACGGTATAATACTAAACCCCTAACAGGAGGGATTGTGCCTGATATTCATATGACGAAGACATAATCTTTCAATCAGTTTAATTGAGGTCTGGAGCTGGCATGTCAGTAACTACTAGTAGTCTGTTATTTATGTATAATTGTCATTTTGTTTATTTTCTTTTGTTTCCTATTCTGACATCGGACTCGGACTTCTCTTAAACTGAGTTTTACTGTGCGTACTGTTGTACGTTTGTTTTTTCTACATTGGCTAGAGGTATAGGGGGAGGGTTGAGATCTCAAAAAACATGTTTAACCCCGCCGCATTTTTGCGCCTGTCCCAAGTCAGGAGCCTCTGGCCTTTGTTAGTCTTGTATCATTTTTAATTTTAGTTTCTTGTGTATAATTTGGAGTTTAGTATGACGTCCATTATCACTGAACTAGTATACATATTTGTTTAGGGGCCAGCTGAAGGACGCCTCCGGGTGCGGGAGTTTCTCGCTGCATTGAAGACCCATTGGTGGCCTTCGGCTGTTGTCTGCTCTATGGTCGGGTTGTTGTCTCTTTGACACATTCCCCATTTCCATTCTCAATTTTATAGATGTTGCCAAGGAAAAAATGTACAGCTTTAACCATCTCATCACAGTTCCAGTAAGTATATCTAGCATATTTCCCTTTTTCATTACAGAAGGAGGCTATATATGAGTTGCAGCAAATAAATTTGCAACCAGATTTTTCAAAGGACCATTTAACCAAATAAATTAAATAAGAGAACTTCTGTTTGATAAGATTGTGTGAAAGTGAAGAGTCGAAAAGTCATAACTGGCAACAGAATTTAACAGACCTTCAAAAACATGTAATTTATCCAAAACATAGGAAGAGTTCTTACTTCCAAAAATAATTAATACCGTTATAGGTTTGTAACCCTTTCATAAAACCTGAGGATGGTAATGTTTTATCGTACTTTTACAACAAATATGTTGTTGTTCAAGCAAAAGAAGCCTAAACAGTATTTTCTTTTATGCGAAAATCACTATTTGAAATTGCCTATCAATGAACTTGGAGTTCAGTCAATCTAGGAAATATAGATATTTTCGAGCAAACATTCCAAAATGTCTTTAAGTTATATTTCAAACAAATACTTTAAAACTATTTCAAGAAAATGCAGATAGTATTTATGCTAGACGTTGCTGACCTAAATATTTAAAAAAAATCACTTAAAACATGTATATCAGTGGTTGATTTAGGGAAATCATGGTCCAAGAACCCTAATGAGGTGACAAATACTTGTTTCTTGCTTTTAAATCAATTCTGACCTTTATAAACAATTGCTTGACTCCTAAAGTAGGGGCAGATCAAGATTTTTTTCAGGGGATGACGCCAATACAAACTTTCAAAATTTGTTTTGAAAGTTAAGATAAGAATGAAGTAACAAAGCACATGGTTTGCACGAATGTACCAGTGCCATATGTGGAACAGGATCTGCTTCCCCTTCCAGAGCACCTGACATGACCCCTGTTTTTTGTTGGTGTTCGTGTTGCTCAGTCTTTAGAAAATCTATATTTGTTTTTTACAACTGTTTTTCAGTTGTTTTTTAGTTTTTTTACCATAGCATTGTCAGTTCGTTTTCGACTTATGAGTTTGAATATCCCTTTAGTATCTTCCACCTCTCTTTTACACAGTCCATTCCCAAGTTTTGTTTTCTGGGATGTTTGCATCCAAAATGTAAACTATCACATCAAAGTCTTAATCATTATAAATCATGATGCACGTACATCAGTTATAATCCATTTGGTCATTTCTGACAAATTGATGCCCATTAACATTTTAAGGAATCTGATCTCAATATTTGAAGGTTCATTAGTCATATCAATTTACAATTATTTACACTTATCGTGCAGACAAAAAAGAATGACAAAGATGCTTAAATGTCAATTTATAGCATTTCCTAATGCTTTTAGTTGCTGACTTTGGTAATGTTTCTTTTGTATTTTCCCAGAAATGCAAACAAATTTTTACTTTGGAAGATATCCCACTTTGGCCAAATAAGTTGAGGTCATACAAAACAAACATAAGTATCAAGGAACGGGTATTTTGCCTTAAGGGAAATCTATGGTATTGGAAATAAAATAACAGTTTGATGACTATTGATAAAAAGCACATGCACTTGGGGACAGGACAATTTCTTTTGTCCTCACCCTTTTTTTTCTCCAAAATTCCATTATTTTTTTGTTTTCTAATAATCTTAATTATGTTTGTGTTTTTCCACAAGAATACTAAAAGTACCATTTGTTATTTGTTGACTATCAATTGCTAGTTTACTACATGTATCTGATAGTAAACTAGCAATTTATAGTCAACAAATAATAAATGTTACTTTTAGTATACTTGTGTAAGTCTAACATAGCAACTATCATTTATAAGTCTTTGGTTTGACCCACTGGGGTTTGAATCCAAAACTTCCCCACTTGTGGCAAGCACCCTACCATGAGACCAACAAGGTGGTCAAAACAGCGGTATAAAGTTTCAATTAAATAAATCTAAGCATACTGGATTAAGTGTATGATATGCGAAAAAATTGCCTTAAATCTAATGGCTATTAAACTCCTTTATTTCTGGGATACAAAAATTAAATCAGAAGGCAACTTTTTTCAACTGATTCAAATATTCAATATATTTTTAATGAATTTTTATCAATTTTCTTTTCTTTTTTTTTTTTACCGGTATTCCAAAACAATATTGCACACACTGTTAACATTTACTCCACTGACACAGCTATCTCAGTGAAGGTCCCTGTTTCATTAGTACCAGAAGTTCAGGGATTCTTCGGGTAGATAAACTGCATATTGTAAGTCGTTTACAAAGCATTTTCTAGCTTTTGTACAACATCATGACGTAGTATAAATAGATCTTCTTTTCAGACCTAAAGTATCCTTCACTAATTAACTCTGTACAACATCATGATGTAGTATAAATAGATCTTCTTTTCAGACCTAAAGTATCCTTCACTAATTAACTCTGTACAACATCATGATGTACTATAAATAGATCTTCTTTTCAGACCTAAAGTATCCTTCACTAATTAACTCTGTACACCAGTAAGTCTGACTTTTATTTTATGTTTCTAACAATTTAACAAAAAATATAAACTTAACATGATTTATTAAAATATATAAATAACAATATGGCACATTATAAATGAAGTCCACAATATTTAAATCTTGATGACTTCTCTGTTTATCCATGAAATACTTCAATGAAGCCTTTCCATCCTAATTATTTAAATTTTTTTTGATTAGTTAATTGAGCATTCTACATGTGACTCTCAGTATGGAAAATACAGATTATTGCACTGCATCATTTAATATATTTATAAGATGCTGAAATAAGTTCTTTATAGAATTTTAAGCCACAGATGACAATCTGAATTTATTCTTATCATAAAATGTGTTTAAAATGAACTAAACACAATTTCTGAGTGAACCATACCAACATAATAAGAGCAGCACAGGTCAATAAAGTCTGCACATGTTGGTTATATTATAAACTTGTCTGCAAAGTAATGGGTGATATTCTGGAGACACAATGTTATAAAGAATGAGATACATAATCATCCTGTCCACCATATAACAGTTTGTATAGAATGTTTGGAGTATGATAAGTTAATATAACCTAATTCTGGATCATGTAGAGATATAACACCATCATCTTCTGATCTGAAAAAAGCATAGACAACAGACATTACAATTCTGAATATAAACAGATTCTCTTATGCATATTGCATATTTTTTTAATTCATAAATTTCCTCTGAGTGATCATATAAATATATATATATTTATATATATAGAATGTCTATTTAAAGGGGCACTAGCTGTCAAATTCATGTTCACCGATTTGACTCAAATTCTAATATTTGATTTATAACAATGTAAAACATTTATCCAAATTATAAAAAGTCTAAAATAAACAATTTACAGGGCATGGGCTTGAGAATGTGTGGCTTCGTTTCGTGTGTATTTTTGTCTAGACACCATCTAATTAACTATCGAGTTGACCTACGAATACCTCCGATGACCATATAAGTGATATAAACATAAATAAAGATATAAATAGATAAAATGAACTCGTGCAATTGGATTTTTCTAGGTCTGTTTAATTTCATATTATAGATTAAAAATATATGTTAATCATCGTTTTTACCTGTATAAGAATGATTTTTTGTGGATCGAAGTAGTCAATTAAATGATTTACCTATGTTTCACATTCAATGTTGACATTCTTTTCCTTTAAATAACTATACACACACAATTCATGCGTTATCCATCTCTAGCTAAGGGGTTAAATTGAAGTTCACATGAATACGGATTTAATGGGGTCAAATTATTCACTTGCAAGTGAATAATACATTATCAATGTTTCTTTGCTTATTTTGACAAAACTGAACCATACTGGCTGCTAAAAGCGAATTATTATTTCACTATTTCACTTTCATTAATGATTGAACAAAAAAAATCCTATTTTAGATTTTTTAAATATTTCATAGCTAGTGCCCCTTTAATAGATAATCTGTGAAACAGTACTCACAGGTGTTAAATTTTGTCGTAATACATCTTTGTGGCAAATAAATCATCATCAATATTTGCTTTTCTGCAAACACAAGTATTTTGGAAACTTGAGGTTACATGGTTACTAAAGCTTGTCAACAGGCAGAAAAGAGGTGAAAATTGGATGGTTAACTTCCAGCGATGGTTATTATTGTATATGCAATGAAATGTTATGTGAAATTTTGGTAGTACTGGACAGGATAAAACTTTACTCATGCCAAGTATTTCTTTATTTGAAACAAAGATAAATTCTGCACAATTTCTTGAAAAGTGCCAATTTAACAAAGACTAATAGGGGAAAAACAATGGTGGTATTACTCCGAAACAGTATACAGGGAGATAACTCCCATATGGAATAGTGTTCATTTAAAAGGGTGAGTTACAATAACTGTTTGATTCATATACCAATCTTATCAAAAAGTTGTGAAACAAAAGGGACATTCAAGAATCAAAAGTGATGGAAGAAATAAAAAATCAGATCAAAATCAAAAGGTCTTTCCAAAGAAAGGTGGAAAGACCTAATAACAGCACTGGTCTAACCATCAAATCTGTATAACACATAACATAAACTTCATGTTAAATATACTTTTCACTATTAATATATCAAAATCTTAAAATCTACATAAAAATTATGCAACTGATCATTTTAAAGACGGTACATTTTCTATCATTGATATACGTAGTATCAGGACATACCTGTTAAGAATTACAACAACTATAGAGTTATCTCCCTGTATGAATGCTGAGATTTGTAAGCCATCAATCTCACTTCCTTTAATGTCTATTCTCTTTGAACCAGGAAGTACAAACTTACTGTAAGAAAAATGGTAGCTAGGTGTTATCAATATTCAATCTTATAAGATACTGACTATTACTTAAAATGATTGTTTTGCCTTGAAATGAACATTATATGTGGAGTAGGATCTGCTTACCCTTCTGGAGCTCCTGAGATCAACCCTAGTTTTTGGTGGGATTTGTGTTGATCAGTCTTTGGTTTTCTATGTTGTGTTTTATATTCTTTTTTCTATTCTCTTGTTTGTCTTTTGAATTTTTTTTTCTTTTCTCGCCACAGCACTGTCAGTTTGTTTTCAACTTATGAGTTTGAATATCTTTTTGGTCAATCGCCTCTCTTTTACCATACCTGTCAACCTCTAAAACTGAAAATGCAGGTCATGACCTGCACTGAAGAAGAAAATGTCAGGTCATAACGCCTACAAATTTTTTGGTCCAATTTTAGTATTGAAAGTTTTTTTTATACACTATAACATATACATGTACCACTGAGTTTCCTAAAAATAATCACTTTTGTATTTGTTAAGTATATAAATATTTATCATTAATTAAATATCTTTCTAAAGTAATGCCCTCTTATTGTTTTATTCACACTAGTTTACTTCTTTTTATTAATGAATGTCATAAACACAAGCTATACATGTAATTAGAAATCAATAATAGCTAATGGGCTCCTATACACAGGAAGAAGATAGATAGAAAGAAGTAACAGTTAGTGTGTTCCCTTTTCCTGCTCAGTGTAATATCTAGAGCATATGGATTTAAAGCTTTTACATTTAAGTGATAACTAAATAATTCTCTAGTAATGTATTAAAAGGTTCAAATTGTTTTAAAATGATTTTTACAGGATATTTGATATTTGCAAATGGCAAATCTTGTAATCAGGACATAGAATTGTATGTCAAACTTGAATGGCTTCAACTTTCTGGGGTAAAATTAACAAATAATCCTTGAATTGTTACCTTTCAATTAAATGTAATGTTTTGATAGCTGTCATTGGCATGGTAAATAAGCAAATTCTTAGTTTTGAATTTTCAATTGTTTACCTTTTCAAAGAAAAACCCAGAGAAAACTGAAAGTATATTGGACTTCTAAATACCGGAAACAATACCGGTCACAAATATGGGTGAAAACAGGTAATTTTATGAAATCCCGGGTTATTTGAATACCCGGCAGGTATCTAAAAAATCCCATGTGAAGGAGGAAATTCTTGGGTGTGACCCACAGAATACAAGTCAGTTGACAGCTATGCTTTTACACTGTCCCAAGTAAGGTGGAAGGGTTGATCACTCACTGACATGTTGAACACTGCTACATTCTTTATGTGCCTGTCACAAATGAGGAGCCTATAATTCAGAGGATGTTGTTTGTTGATGTCCATCATATTTGTTTTGAGCATAAATGAGATCCCTTGAATTTGTTCATATTTTGTCATACTAGTCCTTTTATAGCTTACTATACTGGACAGTTTTGTTCATCATGGCTGAATGTTGTACAATGACCTATAGTTGTTTATAACCTCATCCTTTGGTCTCTAGTAGATAGTTGTCTCATTGGCTATCATACCACATCTCCTTGGTCGCTGGTAGATAGTTGCCTTATTGGCAATCATACCACATCTCTTTATTTCTATAGCATACCTCGCTGGTGGACAGTTGTCTCATTGGCAATCATACCACATCTCTTTATTCTTATATAACAGTAGATATGCAGTAACTTATTAGTAAAGGAATCATACAGTTAATCAATGTGAAATGTAATAATATTGGCTGTTTTAAAATAAACATGAATTTCTCAAATATAAGTTGATGATAATTATTATCTAATTGGACACATTGTTAGTATAAAATTTCAACAGAGACCTCTGGCTTCTTGTATAATTCATGTCCATTCCTTGGCAGACTTTTATTGATTCATCCTACAGTCTACAAACCTGAAATGTCCCATGGCATAAAACATCGGTTGTTTATAAAACTCATCCTTCTTTGCATTTACAATTATGGGACTGTCTACAAAATTCTTCACCCAATTTGGTCCTCCCTCCATATCTAATGCAATATTCCAATCAGTCCAACCAGTAACCCAGTTATTGACATCCTGAAAGAAATAACAAGCTGATTTTTTATTTAAGTAATAGTCTGCTTAAGAATCAGGTAGTGGTGAAAACATGCCAAACAAAAACCCGCTCGGTTTTTCCAGACCTGTTTTGAAATTCTTCTAAATTGCCTGACTCTTACAAAGACTGGCACTTATAATTTGTGTTCAAAATTGTGGAGTGCATAGGATAGAGTTCAAAGCATAAATTTGAGATGGTATACAGGTCTTTATAGGGTCCATATAAATCTGTACATGGTGTTTTAATTACTGTGCCCAATATTTCTTTTCTTGTTATAGACAACAGATATCTCTATACCCAATGTAAGTTTCTATACAGCTTCTTCATCAGGCTGATTAGTGGCCATGTTGCGTAAAGTAGCTACATTGCTGTGTTTTCCTTTAAACTTGAATATGGGTAAAATTTCCATTTTTGATTGTTTGAGAAATTTACAGTTGGTAGTTCTTCAAGATCATTGGATCTTTATTTATTTTTCATAATTGACTTTTATGCTAAAGTGTATCCTCATGCATGTTTTTCTTTCTACAGAGCTATTTCATTTTCTTCTAATTAAATCCCTTCTATTAAATGTCCCATCTTATTTTTGCAACAATTTTAATTGCATTAATAAGGGTGTATCATGTGCTCTTGGCTAAGCTGTTTATTGATATATTGCCATTAGTAATCTCTTGATGTATACAATGTTTCCTGATTTTACATTATATACTGTCCTATAATAAAACAAGCTTCTGTCCAATTTTCAAGAAATTATAAATAGATGTAATGCCCTTTTTCATTCTTCAATATTGGGATTAGCCAATATATAGCTGTGAAAAAGTTGAAATAATTCATTGTTTTAAATTCCATATAAAATAATGCAATTTTCATATACAGATACAGACTAAGGTAATCTCTTTACCCTTTATATATCAAAGTTAAAAATAACAATTTACCTGTAAAATATCATGTGCATAACTTTCAGCCCTTTCCCAGCTTCCCAGAATAACTTTACCAAATGGTAGAATAGATCCTGCACAGGCCTCTGTAGCCAGTATAAATTTATCTGGGAATTTCTGATTAGTGCTTGATAAAGCTATAGTTGGAGTTATAAAATCTTCATACCAATGGACAGCTATTCCAGAGATATACTTTGATGCTTTAGGACTGGAAAATACCTGAAAGTATTAACAAAAATGATAAGCACATATGCAGCACCATTAAATCTAATATCTAAACTACAAGAATATTTGTCTACAGTGATCATGCAAATAAAGTTCTATTTTCAACATATTGTTTTAGTATGAGAGTTTCTAGTAGTCTACAGTGATCACTTACATTCAAATAAAGATCAGTTTTCATCATTTTGTTTTAGTGTGTGAGTTTCTAGTAGAATTAGTGGTATTCACCACTGGTATATCAAAGATATTTCTTTATGACATATATGTATTAGTTGCTCCAGTATAAATTAAACTTTGTTTTTGACACAAAATTATAGGTCTCCCATGTTTTCTCTAGTTTCAATAACAAATACTGTAACTCTGCCATTCTACTGGTTTGATTTTACTTATCCAATTGCTAAGATGAATAAAACAATCCAGATACATCATAAAACTTCCTTCCAATGCTGATATTCATGATTTTTTTTTATGAATTTGTTATCAATTTAATGCCTAACCTGTTCTGCCCAATAAGGTAACAAGAACCTTGCATCATCTAGAATCATTAGCTTGATATGCTGGAGGCCATTTTTCTCTAAAACTGGTCCCAAGTCAAATGCGATGAAATCTCTTTGTTGGGCAGGTGTCCATCCCATAGCTTGGAACTTAAAATTAGGCAATTTTCCATCTGAAGGCTCATTCTGTGCTGTGATTCCCCATAGATGAATGCCATGCTTACCATACTCTTGTAAAAATCTGAAAGTGAAACACACATATGATACTCCAATCATCTTTTTGATGTACATGTATTGACTTTCTAATTGTTGATGCTGTACTGATGTATCACTCATCTTAAGTCCTATAAAAATAATTTTTTATATCAAAGACAAAAGTTGTCCTACAAATCAATACAAATTTAATTTTTTTTAACTTTTTGAATTTGAGAATTTAATTTACCGGTAAATCTGAATGAAATTTGAAACAAAAGAACCCTACAGCTACTCTTCTGTCATTAACAGTTGTAAGGTGCAATTCCATAAATAACCTTGCTAAACTGCCAATCTGCCAAAAATATTGATTTACCTGACAAAATATTGAGCCCATGTTTTGTAGTATTTGCCTCCAGGTTGTCCTATCAAAGATCCCTTTCCTGTCATGTTCTGATTATCTTTCATCCAAGCAGGAGCACTCCAAGGACTTCCAAATAAAGTCAGATTTCTTTTGCTCATCTTCTGAGCTGCTATAATGTAAGGAATCTAAATAAAAATCCAAACTGTTTTTCTTAACTTTTCAGTTAGAATAGAATATTATAATGCCAGCCTCCCCCCCTTTTTATTGTAAATCTATGTCTGTATAGTTTCTTGAAATTATTGAGGATAAATGATAGATGTTAGTGAGATGTCTAATGTTGCAAGTAATGTCAGACTTGTAATTTGTTATTTTGGCTGTTGTTTCAATGATACGACAGATTTGTGTATGTTAGTTTGTTAAGAAGTTTTATTTCACGTACTGATTCCATATTTTCGCGGTAGTTACCTTATTAGAATATAAACTCAAATAAAACTCTTCTAATGATCTACTAATGTATTTAAAGTCAAAACCCATCTTTATTGATGAAGATCAATCCATGTTTACAAATGATATCAACATTACGGGAATTTCCCTTGTGTGATCCATGGTTGCCGATTGGTAAACAATATGTAACAAGCTCTGCCATTGGTCAGTCGGAAGTATAAAAGCAAAAGCGACGGATTGTTGGGTTGGCAAATTTGGAAAGTAACAAATTTGAATAGAAGCTAAAATGTGTCTGATAATCACAACCAAGCGTTGAAAGTTAACTTTGTTTTTATTGAAGGTTGTCGGTGCCGGTGCTAAATCGGGTTGCCGGTGACGGTGCTAATTATAATGTTGTTTAATATAGACGGTGCAAATTAAGTTTGTCGGTGACAGTGCTAATGTTGTTACTGGTTGTGTATAAGTTGTTTTTGACGGCGATAAACTTATTTTGATGGTACCGGTGCTAATATAGTTTTTGACGGTGCAAATTAAGTGTATATGTGTCGGTGACAGTGCTAAGGTTGTTATATTGACAGTTCTAAAGTAATTAGTATGTTGTTGGTTTTATTATGCTGAGTTGATGTTGTATAATGTAGAATGGTAGCAATATCCTTAAATTGGGATTATTGAAAGATTCTAAATAAGTGACAACCTTGTTACTTAACTGTTGAATTATATATTATTAACTGGTTATTATCAAAAGTTTGTTTGTATACTGTAAGACCAACCATTACCCGGGACCCGAACTGACCAGTGACAGAGCCTGCAAGACCCATTCTCTCCGTCGTGGATTATTTTTTATATTAATAAAATATGAAACTTTATTTTATTCAGATATTTAATTTAACAACTGAGAATATATATATATAACTACAAGTATACGATTTCCCTATTGTAACGTGTTTTGGTCAGACGGTAAACAGTGGACGTCGAACCTTACACTTTATAGATCCTTTTACTCTCTTTTTCTTTGTGACCCTGTGACCTGTGTTCTCTGGTGGCCGACTCTAGCACCAGGGAGACAGCTTTTCAATATAATAAAAAATACACTTTTATTTTTTTTTAATTTTCTTTGAAAGATTAGATGCAACATTTATGAGAGCACTCATTTATTACCATATAGGCAACAGTCAACAAGACTGAAATCGTTTAAGAAAATAAACAAATCACTTTGAATGTATATATGAGAGAGGATTTCCTCACTGGGCCGTTTTGACGGAATATCATGTATTACAATTTTTTTAATATGTAAACACCCAATCTATCCACCTTATAACTATCATGACTATGGGAAAGAATTTTTAAAATAGACTGTCTTGCTCCATGCTCTTTGTTAATAATGCACAATTTAAACAATAAAATTTCTGGTTTGAAATTCATGAGTACAGTTCACGTAATCCTACAAAGTCAGCACTTCCAACGGTTTTATAGTCATAATCTGGTAACCATTAAGTGTGAATTCATTTATATTTTGAAGGAACCAACTTTTGCTAATTGAGGAAAAATTATCTTTTTCATGGATACTTGATTTAATGGGTATTTTTTTGGCAAGTTTTTCAAACAAGTCAGTAGGAAATTTTTCATTTTGTTGGAGACATAAATTTCTGGTTAAAAAAAAACCCCTAAAAATCTTTAAAAAAAAAAGTTGCTGTCATATTATAATGATTTCACAGTATTTTCAATTTAGCAAGGGAATTACAGTATACTTTAGTTTGATTTTTTAGTGGAAGCTCCTCATTCAGTATCGTAGTGATGTTGCTATACTTATTTGCGACTAAATCAGTCACCAGTGTCTACTGATTGAACAAGACCAATACTGGGTCTAGACCTCATAGCAGCATGTAATTGTTTGAGGTTGCATGTATACTGTTGTATAACTGATCATTCTCTTTCATTGAAGGTAAAAAACTATGATGAAAATGATATTCCTTGTATAATGAGGGTTGTAAAATTTCAGACTATCTGCAAACAGGAAGTGGCTGCAACACAGATGTAAAAATTGCTTACTCGCTACAACTCAACATTATCAAGCAGCAGACCAAATATTAAACCATTTCCCTTCATAGAAGCCAAGAAAACTTTGATGAAAGTTTTGTACCTAAGGTATTTCAGATGCAAGGAATGACAGAGTCAAGCGGTTACTATATCTGATTTCGCCTTTGGTGACGCAGGTTAAAAGCTTGATAATCATTGTAGTTGATTAAGCAAAATACCAGAGAATTTTGATAATCAGTTTAAAAATAAAAAAAATACATTTACTAGTTTAATGCTTTCTTTTCAACATTAATGCAAGTTGGTATTGGTTTTTTCTCTAAGTTTAAAAATAATCACCTTATACTTTAAATCTTCTACAGCCATTGAGAAGTTCTGTAACAAAAAATCACCAGGATGGTCATCATAGGAATAAGGATGTGTTGAAAAATCACAGCTAGCCATTGGTATTCTTCCCACTGTATACTCAATACCTGTAAAACAATCATCATATAAAAACACAGCTAGCCATTGGTATTCTCCCCACGGTCTACTCAATACCTGTAAAACAATCATCATATAAAATCACAGCTAGCCATTGGTATTCTTCCCATGGTATACTCAACACCTGTAAAACAATCATCATATAAAATCACAGCTAGCCATTGGTATTCTTCCCACAGTATACTCAATACCTGTAAAACAATCATCATATAAAATCACAGCTAGCCCTTGGTATTCTTCTCATGGTATACTCAATACCTGTAGAACAATCATCATATAAAATCACAGCTAGCCATTGGTATTCTCCCCACAGTCTACTCAATACCTGTAAAACAATCATCATATAAAATAACAGCTAGCCCTTGGTATTCTTCTCATGGTATACTCAATACCTGTAGAACAATCATCATATAAAATCACAGCTAGCCATTGGTATTCTCCCCACAGTCTACTCAATACCTGTAAAACAATCATGATATGAAATCACAGCTAGCCATTGGTATTCTTCTCATGGTATACTCAATACCTGTAGAACAATCATCATATAAAATCACAGCTAGCCATTGGTATTCTCCCCACAGTCTACTCAATACCTGTAAAACAATCATGATATGAAATCACAGCTAGCCATTGGTATTCTTCTCATGGTATACTCAATACCTGTAGAACAATCATCATATAAAATCACAGCTAGCCATTGGTATTCTCCCCACAGTCTACTCAATACCTGTAAAACAATCATGATATAAAATCACAGCTAGCCATTGGTATTCTTCTCATGGTATACTCAATACCTGTAGAACAATCATCATATAAAATCACAGCTAGCCATTGGTATTCTCCCCACAGTCTACTCAATACCTGTAAAACAATCATCATATAAAATCACAGCTAGCCATTGGTATTCTTCTCATGGTATACTCAATACCTGTAGAACAATCATCATATAAAATCACAGCTAGCCATTGGTATTCTCCCCACAGTCTACTCAATACCTGTAAAACAATCATGATATAAAATCACAGCTAGCCATTGGTATTCTTCTCATGGTATACTCAATACCTGTAGAACAATCATCATATAAAATCACAGCTAGCCATTGGTATTCTCCCCACAGTCTACTCAATACCTGTAAAACAATCATGATATAAAATCACAGCTAGCCATTGGTATTCTTCTCATGGTATACTCAATACCTGTAGAACAATCATCATATAAAATCACAGCTAGCCATTGGTATTCTTCTCATGGTATACTCAATACCTGTAAAACAATCATCATATAAAATCACAGCTAGCCATTGGTATTCTCCCCATGGTATACTCAATACCTGTAGAACAATCATCATATAAAATCACAGCTAGCCATTGGTATTCTTCTCATGGTATACTCAATACCTGTAGAACAATCATCATATAAAATCACAGCTAGCCATTGGTATTCTTCTCATGGTATACTCAATACCTGTAAAACAATCATCATATAAAATCACAGCTAGCCATTGGTATTCTCCCCACAGTATACTCAATACCTGTAAAACAATCATCATATAAAATCACAGCTAGCCCTTGGTATTCTTCTCATGGTATACTCAATACCTGTAGAACAATCATCATATAAAATCACAGCTAGCCATTGGTATTCTCCCCACAGTCTACTCAATACCTGTAAAACAATCATCATATAAAATCACAGCTAGCCATTGGTATTCTTCTCATGGTATACTCAATACCTGTAGAACAATCATCATATAAAATCACAGCTAGCCATTGGTATTCTTCCCACAGTATACTCAATACCTGTAGAACAATCATCATATAAAATCACAGCTAGCCATTGGTATTCTTCCCACAGTATACTCAATACCTGTAGAACAATCATCATATAAAATCACAGCTAGCCATTGGTATTCTTCTCATGGTATACTCAATACCTGTAAAACAATCATCATATAAAATCACAGCTAGCCATTGGTATTCTTCTCATGGTATACTCAATACCTGTAGAACAATCATCATATAAAATCACAGCTAGCCATTGGTATTCTTCCCACAGTATACTCAATACCTGTAGAACAATCATCATATAAAATCACAGCTAGCCATTGGTATTCTTCTCATGGTATACTCAATACCTGTAAAACAATCATCATATAAAATCACAGCTAGCCATTGGTATTCTTCCCACAGTATACTCAATACCTGTAGAACAATCATCATATAAAATCACAGCTAGCCATTGGTATTCTTCTCATGGTATACTCAATACCTGTAAAACAATCATCATATAAAATCACAGCTAGCCATTGGTATTCTCCCCACAGTATACTCAATACCTGTAAAACAATCATCATATAAAATCACAGCTAGCCCTTGGTATTCTTCTCATGGTATACTCAATACCTGTAGAACAATCATCATATAAAATCACAGCTAGCCATTGGTATTCTCCCCACAGTCTACTCAATACCTGTAAAACAATCATCATATAAAATCACAGCTAGCCATTGGTATTCTCCCCACAGTCTACTCAATACCTGTAAAACAATCATCATATAAAATCATAGCTAGCCATTGGTATTCTTCTCATGGTATACTCAATACCTGTAGAACAATCATCATATAAAATCACAGCTAGCCATTGGTATTCTCCCCACAGTCTACTCAATACCTGTAAAACAATCATCATATAAAATCACAGCTAGCCATTGGTATTCTCCCCACAGTCTACTCAATACCTGTAAAACAATCATCATATAAAATCACAGCTAGCCATTGGTATTCTCCCCACAGTCTACTCAATACCTGTAAAACAATCATCATATAAAATCACAGCTAGCCATTGGTATTCTTCTCATGGTATACTCAATACCTGTAGAACAATAATATAAAACAATAAATTTACATTATATAATAAATCCACTCAGAATTATTAATTTGAAGGACCTGCAAAAATGCCAACAAAACTTATTCATCTAATCAATACCTCTACATAAAGACTAGTTTTTTTCAGATATATAGACTTGGATTCCTTGAAAGAATCTCAATACTTAAAAATCTTTTTTTTATCTATTATATAACCCACTTAGTGTGCTTAACATATGATATCCAAGACTGATTTCAAGCTTGTGTTTTGTTAATTCTATTTTTAGTTTGCATGTGTTAAGGGTCAAGTTTCACATCTCTATTTATTCAGCCAAAAACTGAGTAAAATTTGGTCATAAAGGTTTGACATTAGTTTGCTGTGAGAAAATCCAAGCCAGTATACAGTATATCTTAATGGCTTTACCATGTATGTAGAATTTGGGGGTAAATTAAAGCTTGTTTAATGGCATTAGCACCATCTATCAGTTTGAAGACCATACACTAACCTCCAGGAGTCGGTTTCACAAAAAAAAAATTAAGACTAAGATTGATCGTAAGTATACTGAATTGTTCATGACTTACGATCAATCTTCCTCGTAAATTTTTTTTTTAAACCAACTGGTTCAGATCTGGTTGTGTTATGTTGTAGGACTGGTGTTTTAATGACTTTACACAGTATTTCACTTTTATAATCAAACAATCATTCAAATGAATCAAGAAAACTTCTAAGAGAAAACAGTTTGTATTTATCACGCTTATGTTACACCACTGTCCAACGTTAAGGTGAAGGTTGAGTGCTCACAAATATGCTATGTTTGTTGTTGAAGGCCATATGGTTGCCTATGATTGCTTACATCCACTTCATTTGAACTTGGGTGGATAGTTGTGTCATTGGCAATCATACCACATCTCCTTATTTTTTATAATCCGGCCACATTCTTTAAGTGTCCATTAAAAGTCAGGAACCTGTAATTCAGTGGTTGTCTTTGGTTGCTGTCTGCTATATTTGTTTGTCATTCATTGTAGTAGAATAAATCAGGCCCTTTGTTTCCTGTTTTGAATTGTTTCACATTTGGTCATGCCAGCCCCTTTTATACCTTACTATATCGTATAGGTTTTGCTCATTGTTGAAAGTCATTGACCTGTAATTGTTCACATCTTTAATGAAAGTTGTCTCACTGGCAATCATACCACACCTCCTTATTTTCATAAAAAAAAAACAACAGTAATAATCTTGGATGACAGACACCACATGTATCCAGACAGTGTTTTATTTCTGCGTAAATGTAATTATTCTACCCATATCCCTCGAGTTGATTACTTAACCTTTATAAACCAGTTACATGTACATGTTGTACACGTCAACTAAGGCTGAGATGAATCAGAGGCTTTGGCTTACCATTAGTAAACAGTTCTGTCATGACTTAGCTGGTTTTGACTCAAGTACAGATGTAAGACATGAGTAATTTCAGTAAATTAAGTTGAGGTAACAGGCTAGTTTCAACTCATCATAAGGAGAACAGTAGCACATAAGTTAAAAATCCTGATTTGTGAGGAATTGCTGAACTTTAAAAGAATAGTATAAATGTGTAAAATGTCCTGAATTATAATGATTGACAGGATTAAACTCACCCTCTGGAGAATAGTAAGACTTGAGTAGATTAGCTTGAGCTGGAGACGACAGACTAGCAATGTTAATCCCTGCAGCATCTGTGAATGCTCCACCAAAGCCAATCATGGTCTGGTACGTCATATTTTTATTGATAGTAAATATTCCTGCAGCATAATACATGTTTTTTTTGTAGATATAGATATATATACATGTATTTATATTGATAATCATTTTAACTCCTTACAATTTGATTAAGGAGAGACTGGCATTGGAAGGAAGAAAATGATTAAGCAACTCCAAGTAATAAAAATTTCTTATAACAGATATCCTGAAACTTGACCTGTTTTTAAACAGATATGAAATTTTCTGCTGTCCAATTGCTTATACATTTGTATCTCAGATTAGTAAACAAATTTATATTAAAGTACTACATCTGGTTGATATTGCAAAAAGTGATTGTCAAAATAAGAACTTTACTGTAAGGTAAAAAAATTTAAAAAAAATATTAGTGTTGAAGGTTTCCTTACCTTCCCTTTTTTCTATGCATTTTTGGTATCAAATTGTAGGAAATTGTATGTGGTCAAAAACTAATAGATAAACATGTATTTCATGTTTAATATCAACCCTCATTGAATTTTGACTTTAGGGTACAGAATATAAGTTAACTAATTCATGAAATACAGTAAGCAGCTATAAATCCACATCATTTGGTCTCTGGTGGATACTTGTCTCATAGGCAATCGTACCACAACAATGTAAGATTTAATAATCTTGCATTTACATTATTTAATTTTTTTACTTTTTCGCATGCAAAAAGAAGTAAACTGAACCTGTATCATTTAAATAGCTTTGCTTATAGTTGTAACGTCACTGTCCAAAAAGTTTATCATGTTAACACAGGGATGTTACAGTTCAGAGTTTGCAGAATAATAACAATTGAACAAATATTATTAATTTCATCATGTTCATTTAATAATTTAATTGTATTTTACCTTTGTTAGTTGTAGAATGGGTTGATGTAAATTGTCCGTAGGTTTTATGAAGACGATATCTATCTTTGTTTGAGGTGTACACAGTATATGTTCCTTTAGAGACGGGAACATTAGATTCTACTCTGTCACAGTATGTTGAGTTACAAACACAAACATAAGAACCGTGTCCATAACTTCTTTGGTCACATGTTAAACTATCTACAATAATCAAATCTATCATAAATCACCTTTTAAAATACATTGCATTAAATTACCAACAATTAATTAATTTGATTATTAAGAGATCAAAGTAATTAATTTGAAATTGACAGTTGTGTATAATTACTTAAACTTAATTAAAGTGTTCAATGTAATTTGTAAACTGACATTAAGATGATGATGATGGATGGCTGCTTATCTTCCAGCAGTAAATTAAATGCATATTCAGGACGAGAACATGTTAATGTACAAATGTACATGTGTAAATATGAATATTAACCCTGCTTTGTACTTGACTGACACTCTGAGCCAGAATTTTAATTTTTAATTTTTAACAAGGTTTTACAGTTCTCAGGAGTCATGTCACGGTTGTCACCCTACCTAGACATATCATTCTGACTCTGAGCCGGCCATTCTTTGCTCTTACTCCTATGATGCGTGCATGGAAGCAGGAAATACCAATTTTAAAGTCTTTGGTTTGACCTGTCCACACCGTACCAAGAGACCACCAAGGCGGTTATTAAGAGTTTCTGATTGAAATTTTCAAGTTTCTTTGTATATTAAAGTGCACATAAACACCTAAAGATATGAAAATACAGCAAAATTCACACAATTTCATTTATTTCTCCATTTTTTGTTACATTTTAACCCTTATTGATAATTTATGTAAACAACAAATAAACAGTTTATCATTCTTCTGAAGATGGAGTTTTATAACAAGTAAAAATTTAATTTTTAATATGTTTAACAGTTATTCCTTAGTTATTTGGATTTTTTATTAAGTGTTATGACATGTTTTTGGGTGACTTTCAGTAAATCTATGGACCAAATACATTATCATTGATTTTTAATATACATTATCATTGATTTTATACATTATCGTTGATTTTAAATATTACTTTTTTTCATGTTTTATAAGTTACATAAAAATGTGCATCAGTGGTGCGGAAATATTTGCTGTGAGTACTTGTCCCTCAGCAAGTAAAACTGTAAATTTTACTTGTCCAGAAAAAAAGTTACTCATCCCTTCTATCAATTAATTTGCATACTGACAAATGACTGTTTTTTAAATTTTTTTGGTTATCTATCTATTTCCCATTTTATTTCATACATCTTGTCATGAACATTGATGTTTTAACTTAAATTATATGTTTTACAGGTGTTGATCATTGGTTTCTTTTACATAAAATAATACATCTTAATAAGTTGTGAAAATAATTCTATATTTTTAAATAAATAGAATGTTGTCAAGTGTAATGTATAACTTGTCCACATGCAACGTACATGTAGGCAAGAAAAATAACTTGTTGAGATGTAAAAATGTACAAGTTGGGTATAGCATTTCAACACCCTTGTACATAAATGCTTGTCACAATCATTTCTTTATTAAAATACAAAGAAAAACCTGCTAGTGCTCAGTTAAGCATGGCAACAGAATTTGCTAATCAGAGTTCACCATTAACAAATCAAGTGTCAAAAGAACCCAACTGGGAATAAGTTTCAATAACTTTTGTGGGTCATCCTACATTGTAAGGTATTAGGCTGCAGTGAAAATCGGTAAGAGTACCATATGGCACCCCCACCATACTAAAAGAACACAATAATGTATTACAGTTTATGGGGTTGCCAAATGGAACTCTTCCCTGAAAATCTAGTCTATTTAATTTACTTATTACAATCTAGTCAAATATCAAAATATCATGAAAATTTTCATTATTTTATATTTAAATTATTTTTAGTGATCATGTAAATCATTTAAGCATCTGTATCTGTGAAATCCTATTCATGTCTAGTGCTAGATCTGTATGTAATTTTAATTTATTGTGTCTGTCAAATTCATGCCTTTTATCTAGAATAAATACATATATAACTAGAGTTATTCCCCCTGTGCCACCAACTAATCACTCTTGAGGCTATTTTTAATAACACCAGCCAAAGCTACTTCCATGATCCCTACAGGGATTTGGAGTTTAGAGCTTTCATAATTCCAATTTGAACCAATTATTCAAGGATTGAAATTTCTGAGTTATATTAGTTTTTATGTGTGGTGGACAAAAATTCAGGAAACAAAGTTTTCAACTTAAACTTGGAATTATCACAATGAACCTCAATTAAATCGATTCATTTCAAAACGAAATCGGTATACCTGTGGACGACTTTATAACAAAAACAAGTAGGAAAATCAGGAAATATTTGTTTACAGCATCATAACTCGATTCAATAACTCTGAACATCGTCGATTTCCAGATCACATGTTTTTGTTTACCAGGAAGTAGTAGAATAGTTGAAAAATGAAAGAAAACTCGGAATGACAAAGAAATTCCGAAAATTTCAACTTTATATATAAAAAGAAGATGTGGTATGATCCAAGTGAGACAACTCTCCAAAATAGATCAAATGACACAGAAATTAACAACTATAGGTCATATATATTTATCCATCTGAGGGGGGGGGGGGGGGTGTAGGACCTTTATCGGGACTCCGGGATCGGGTGTTTTTAAGCTCGGGATTTCGGGATTGATTCTTTCGGGATCCGGGAATTCTTTTTTCGAATTTCGGGATGTCGGGATTTCAATTTTTTTAAATTCGGGACCTCGGGATTCCATGTTTATAAGCCCGGGATTTCGGGATCACTCGGACCACTCCTACCCCCCCCCCCCCCCCTCATCTGATGAGTTAACTGATTTTTATAGTTTGCTCTTATGTTGTACTGTTACACCACTGTCCCAGGTTAGTGGGTCTCATTGGGGTCTAAGCGTGACCCGGGATTGCCGATTTTTTGTAAGCGTGACACGTGAAAGTCAAATTATTGTGCCGTGAAAACAGGAAATGAAGTATAGCGAGACACGGGAAATTACAAAAAAAATGAGAATTGCTTACGTACATAGTGTAAGCGGGATACAGGAATCTGACAAAACAGTAAGCGGGATCCGGGATCAGAACCCCCCAATGAGACCCCCAGGTTAGGGGGCGGGTTGGCGCCTTCAAACTAGTTTACCCCCCCTCCCCCTCCCCCCGCTTTCTATATGTGCCAGTCCCAAATCAGGAGCCTGTAGTTGAGTGGTTTTCGTTTTTTTTTGCTGTGTCTCATATTTGTTTTTCGTTCATTGTTTTGCATAGTTTGTTTTTATGTTGTGCCGTTACACCACTGTCCCAGGCCAAGTTAGGGGGAGGGTTTGGCGCCAATAAACTATAGTTTAACCCCGCCACATTCTGTATGTGCCTTTCCCAAATTAGGAACCTGTAATTCAGTGGTTGTCGTTTGTTGCTGTGTTTCATATTTGTTTTTCGTTCATTATTTTGTACATAAATTAGGCCGTTAGTTTTCTCGTTTGAATTGTTTTACATTTGTCATTTCGGGGCCTTTTATAGGTGACTATGCGGTATGGGCTTTGCTCATTGTTAAAGGCCGTACCGGTAACCTATAGTTGTTAATTTCTGTGTCATTTGGTCTATTGTGGAGAGCTGTCTCATTGGCAATCATACCACATCTTCTTTATAGATAACTGAACTTTTCTAAAAAGCATGCCTCACCGCATCAAATATATATTTCACCACGAACACACCGGTGTGTCTGGTTATTCAAACTCATTTGAAGATGCAAAATGGTATATAAATGCTGAATAAATACAAATGAAAAGTACAAAAATAGTATCCGAATAAATACCAGAATTATAAAATTTCCTAATATTTTTAAATAAATTTCCTCGGAAAATACGGCCGAATATCTGACATTAAAATAAACTTGGGATGAATCACCAAGGAACGAATTTTAAGTTGGAACGAATTGGTTGGTACGAATCGGAGTTGGAACGAATCATCCAGATAGCTACATGAGACATGTGTCGCTGACTTGCATTGCTTGTGAAATGATAGACTCAGTATTGCGCCAGTAACCAGTAACATCATGGCTCATGCTGAGCAGCACAATGTCTTTTATCCACTACAATATGGTTTTTGAAACTGGACTGTCTTGTGACACCCATCAAGTTGATTCATAAACGACCGTGTCTCCAAAAAAGAAAACTTGATTAAGGTCAACGGACATATTGTTTATTCAAATATTAAAGCTGGGCCATAATAGTATAATAGTCTCAGATTAAAGCAAAGAGATCGGCAAAGTGTCTCATAACCTATTAACACCGTTTTTGTTTGTATGCTGTAATTATAAATTCCTTGTAATGAAGCGTATGCGCACACCTTTGTTTTGCAAAAAAGTGGCCAGAATAATTCTGCGATACGATTAACATTGTCACCAGACTTAGACAAATGATCACGACGACATCATCTAATGCGTAACGCGAAATTAAAAAAAATAATGCCAGCTTCCCTTCTTCCTTTTTTTTTTATGAATACTCCATTCGCAGTCTACCTTTCGAATAAAAGAAAAGGCAGGCAATATTATCGGCAACATTTGTTCCCATAAGATTGGCGATCGTCTGTCGAAAAACGCGTCTCCTTAACTATTTAAATGTGTTTTCAATACTGAGAAAAATCATTTTTGCTGATACCAGTTGCAGAGATTTTTTTGCAAAAAAGAATGACTTGTCCCTTCCTCAATCAAAAATAATTGTTATTTTAATCAGTCTTCAAGTTTAAATCTAATAATCTGATTACTTTGCTCGTGTTGCCTTATTTTACAGCTATTTCAGTTTTGCCTTCATTGCAACAGATATACATATATAACATAAACACGTCTAAACATGTGACAACTTTATGACAGATCGACATTCTTCGTCGAATAACACGTGGTTATACAGGGCTTACGCCATAACATATATATATAATTCGTCTCAAATTTATCCCAACGATGTTAGATCTTCAAAGCGTTAGCAAATGTTTGTTCTTCCCTCAGCGGGATTCGAACCCTTGCTTCTGTGACATCGTGGCAACACCGCCTGCATCGTGTCCAGCGCCCTAGACCACCTAGGCTACATAAAATATAGCTTTCAGTGGTCGGTGTAATACCTTTCCTCGTCGGCTTTATCTAGGGTTGTAACACAGTACATGATGTATAGTGGCAAGTAGATGGTGTACTTTTCAGATCAGCTATTTTGTATGTAGTAAAATACAATATATATACGTACATAATTAAATGGACTGATTACAGAGTCAAAAGATTTGATATAGCTTTAGTGTGGAGATTAAGAAGATATGGTAAACTAAAAGTGTTTAGAATGTGTCGTTTTGGCTTTTCTGCGTTTGTTTACTTCACCATTGGCGAATGATGCAGTGCCTTGTTCGTCTAACGTCCGGTTTTTTTTTTTGGTCCGACGTTGCTTATTGTCCGCCATCCTCTTGTCCGACGATGTTTTTGTCCGCCACCCGCTTTTTTCCGACGTTGCTTTTTGTCCAAAAATTTTGATTTTGTTTTAAACTTTTGCTTTTGTCCAATAATTGTGGGGCGTATAACACCCCTCCCAATTTGTTCAAACCACATGTCTCGTTGAAGCATGCGCACCTCAGGTGCAGTTGGTCATTGGCTGGAAAGACTTGAACATTTGTATTTGCTTCTTTCCCGCTAAGGACGCGGCATTCAGAAGTAAGAACACACACTAGACGATCCAGAATAATGTTTCCGTGCTATCATCATAGAGACAGGTCTTCCTCAGAGGGACCGTGCTCGGTTAGCAGATACAAAAATCAATGATAGGATTTTTCAGTATACGGATATGGATAGTAAACTGTACATTTCAAGAAAAAATTGTATGTTTCGGAGTTTAGTGTGGCGTCTATTTCATTGAGTTAGTATACATTATTGTTTAGGGGCCAGCTGAAACCCGTCTCCGGGTGCGCCGGGGATTTTCTCGCTGCGTTTAGGACCCATTGGTAGCCTTGGGCTGTTTTCTGCTCTTTGGTCGGGTTGTGGTATCTTTGACACATTCCCCGTTCCAATTCACTATTCTAAATATTGATTCCAATGTTAAATATTTAAGTAATGTAATACAAATAGACTGGAATTACGAAAAAAATAATAAAAAAAACATTGATTATTAATTTTTACATCGCGATGACCTTGAGGTCATTCCGATGTATTGCTATCGCCTAGATTTCCATTATGTAAATTAGTTTTGGGTTTGTAACAGATCTATAAACATGATAAATACGCGCACATAAACGAGTGCAAAATAAAATTCCTTATCGTTTGATATAAATACATCTCTTCAATGAATACTGATAAAAATATTTTTGTTTACAACATAAATTAATAATATGAAAATGTTTTGTAGTTAGATATATATATATAAGTAAAAAATCATTGATAATATCAATGCACACGTACCGAAAAATTGTGTTAAAGCATGCGGAAGAATATCTCAAAGAACGTTTTGTGAAAATACCGTCAAGGACCGGTAACTCTGTAATTGATTTTGCGGGAAAATATGAATGCCTACTCGTATCCAATCTTAGAAAAATCGAATTTTTACAGAAAAGTGTCCACCATGCACTTGCATTGCACTATTTTTAGAATAGTAGAATAGAATGATATACAAATGGATTCAAATCATATATATATGTTACTGTTATTTTAATATAATATAAACGACAACTCAGTGTATACTGATTTGTATCACTACAATATAATAGTTATTACGGTGAAGTTGAATTTCCTGTCATTTATTCATCATCCACGCACGAACTTGTCTCAGAAAAAAATATATCTCTGTACATTAACCTCAGTTTTAGGTAAAGAGATATGTTGTTTTTTTCTGAGACAAGTGCTTTTGACCATCCTCAAGAACTTGTGGTCATCCGATGTTCAGTACTTCAGTACTTTGATTTTAATCTGCTGAGTCCCTGTGGTCTACCTGCTAGCTATTATTTAAGATACCGAATCAGCATATCGGTCTAGTACGAATCAGGATTGCATTATAACGAATTCTATTATACTAATGATTTGCATGTAATAATTGACACTGGACGTTAAACAGCCATCAATCCATCCATCCATCGTTTGTTCATATTGGATCCACACAGCCGCTAATTAATTAAAATACAATTACATTTTCCAACGCTATGATTGAATTATCTTTCTTTATCCAATCCAAATTGCACAATGTAGATGTTATAATACAATTTGTTACTGTTTGGCAACAAAGGAAAGTAACGTATGGATTTTCGGATGTATTGGTTTTAACATACGTGCGCTGGATACCAATACATTTTGAACACTTTAACTACCAGCCCTATTCATACCGCCAAAACGGCGTCCGATTAATTTTACTTAACTACAGTGTGAATTGAGTCGCGGTGTCCTATATAGATTGCGAGAAATGTTTGTGATGCTGGCACTCTATACCCCAGCGAAGTAACAGTACGTTATAGGAGCAAGGATGCTTAAACATTTCATAGAGGATACCATTCACTATGTGTACTATATGTCTTTCTGGTATCATAAAATTGTGTGGTTCTTTGGTAATTTATTGTTGATACTTTACACCCGAAACGACAAAGGTCAAATTAAGTACACGTTGCTTAAAGTAAGCTTACTTCATTTCCAACATTGCAAGGCTTTAGTTGTTGTCTTAGATTATTCAGATGGCAACCAGTGTACAGGTCATTTTGTAAGAATGGAAATAGTATGTAGCCGAGTCAAGGAATTTCGGCCTGATCTAAAGAGGAAAAATCTTTTAATTAATGTATTTGACTTAAACAACTACTTTAATCGATGAATGTACGTTTTTATTGAAAATAAGCTTTCCACACCATGCATATCAAGGAGATTAAACCAGAAAAGTTCTTCGTGCGTATTCGTTAAATATCTATCGCATCATTTTCGGTTTTGTATGGATAACATTACCTTACACACTCCTTCCAGATGATAATTGATGAAATATGATCGATATTGTAGATTTCTGACTGAGAAAGATTAACTGGATTTGGGATATTGCAATGAAATCTCCTATAACGCAACCACAAAAAATATATGCTAACGTTTAGTACCACGTGGTTCATATGTTATTACAGATTTTAATTTTGTAGTTTCAGCTTAGGTCCAAATGGCCAGTTAATGCGAGGAAATAGTTTAAAAGTAATTTGTTAAACTAGAATTAAGGAATCTATTATTTTGCAAAAAGATTGCAGTGTATAGGATGCTTACCCCATATCTCCTTTTATTATACCCCCGCCGTCACCAGAGGGGGCATTGATTGTTACCCTTGTCCGTCCGTCCGTCCCGAAATTGGATTCCGTTCTCTAACTTTAGTTTGCCTCAACCAAATGTTATGAAACTTATACACAGTGCTTATTACCACAAAACACAGATCAAAAACGAATTTGGGTGGCGTTACTTTTACCGTTCTAGAGTTAGAGTAATGCCTCTTTACAAATGAAAAAAAGTGCTGAATTTTTCGTTTCCGTTCTCTAACTAAAGTTTACCTCAACCAAATGTTATGAAACTTATACACAATGTTCATTACCACAAAACTCAGATCAAGTTTGAATTTTGGTAGCGTCACTGTCATCGTTCTTGAACTATGTCCCTTATAACGTTATATGCAAGCGGGGGCATCATCTGTGTCCCATAAATGCATGTTATATTTAGCAACATTATTAGTAATTGCTAAGGAAATCTGAAATATTGAAGTTTATTCAATCACCTATTTTAAATTATAGTACTGAATACCGATTTAACAACCACTTATTATTCAAAATAGTGTTTAAAACATAAGTCAGCGGCACCACTGTTATATTTGAAATCTATTTTATGGTCGTCCATATCAGTTAAGAGTACTAGTATTTAGTTGTTTTCTTCGTCCGTATTCTTAATGCATCCTTTAACTGATTTGACTGTTTCATCACTAACTATTTCACATCTAATGCACATTCCATTGAAATTGTCCTCAATTTGACAAAGATGTGTCAAGCAGCACTTGCAGTTGTCATTCTTTCGATAATACCTCGCTGACGTTTTGGAATTCCCGTGCATTTTAGCTTGGAAAATTCAATCAGAGGAAATAAGTGTGATCAATTTAAAAGCAAATCAGCAATTCAACATGACAGCAAGCACATTAAATTTAAGCAAAAATATGTGATTCAATTTAAAACAAAATGGCATGACTTTTGAAGAATTATACTGCTCAATCCCTATTGATTCTGACGGTGATCCCTCTTCGTGTCAAATACAGTATTTTGACAATTCAGTTTACAAATAGTGCGATTGTTTGTTTGGTTCATGATATTTCTGGAAAAATTCGTGAAATTAACACAATAAATTCTCCTCTTGCTTGCCGGTACTTCTCTTAATCAAGTTTATATCTGGATTCAAAGTATTCATGTGGAAAAACGGCTTCGACATTATGGAATGAATTTAGTTTTCATAATCTATTTGTATATTTTAGTTATTACTTCAGTTTCTATTTTCATTACCCTGTTTCAATCGTTTCAAAATGTATCTGTGACATTAAAATTGCCATAATTTAAACTTGTGTACAGTTTCCATTCACGTGCGTTTAATTTTTTTTACATGCATATGTTATTTTAACTCTTTCTCAGTAAGTTCTGCTTTAATCAGGTACAACAATAAAAGAATACCATTTTTTTATTTCATATCCAAAAAGTGTTTCATTTTTTCCAATAGAACAGAAAACATACAATCCATTGCCCTTATATTGTAATATACACATTTGACCAATAATTGCTAAAACGTATATATTTCGTTCATACAATCTTTCCAATGACAATGGAAATAAAAAAAATTTAATAAAATTAAAAAAAATCTTAAATTATCACTAACTGGCCTTATAATTCCTAACGGAATCTCACTTACTTTTATGATTATAAACATACAGCATTTAGCTAAGGGTGTTTTGGTGACCTCACTTACTGGGCATGATTATAAACATTCTGTATTTAGCTCAGGATGTTTTGGTGATCTCCCTTACGGGCATGATTATAAACATACTGTATTTAGCTGAGGGTGTTTTGGTGACCACACTTACCGGGCATGATTATAACCAATTCTGTATTTAGCTGAGTGTATTTTGGTGACCTCACTTACTTGGCATGAGTATAAAAATACTACTAGTACATTTAGTTGAGGGTATTTTGGTGACCTCATTTACATGGCATGATTATAAACATACTACTAGTACATTTAGTTGAGGATGTTTCGGTGACCTCACTTACATGGCATGATTATAAACATACTACTAGTACATTAAATTGAGGATGTTTTGGTGACCTCACTTACATGGCATGATTATAAACATACTACTAGTACATTAAGTTGATGATGTTTTGGTGACCTCACTTACATGGCATGATTATAAACATACTACTAGTACATTTAGTTGAGGATGTTTTGGTGACCTCACTTACATGGCATGATTATGAACATACTACTAGTACATTTAGTTGAGGATGTTTGGGTGACCTCACTTACATTGCATGATTATAAACATACTACTAGTACATTTAGTTGAGGATGTTTTGTTGACCTTACTTACATGGCATGATTATAAACATTCACTTCTAGCTTAGGGTGTTTTGGTGACCTCACATACTGGCCAAGATTATAAACATACTACATCTCACTGTGGATGGTTTAGTGACCCCACTTACTGGGCATGATTATAAACATACATTTAGCTGAGGATGTTTTGGTGACCTCACTCACTAGGCATGATTATGAACACACTGTATTTAGCTGATAGTGTTTTGGTGACCTCACTTACTGGGCATGATTATAAACAAACTACATTCAGGTAGGGTGTTTTGGTGACCTCACTTACTGGGCATGATTATAAGCAAACTACATTTAGGTATGGTGCTTTGGTGATCTCACTTACTGGGCATGATTATAAACAAACTACATTTAGGTAGGATATGTTGGTGATCTCATTTACTGGGCATGATTAGAAATGCACAGCATTTAGCTGTATCATACAAATGGAACTCGATTCATCATGATACATGAAACCAAATGTTTTGTACTACTACTATGCTGAATGCTGAAGATGTTAATGTAATAGGCAGAATGTTTGTTGTTATTTTAATGCCACCTTTCGCACACTTGGTTTCATCATTGCTGCAAGTTTTTATTGTTGGAGAACACAAGTTTATCTTGAGAGAACAAGCTACCTTTTGACAGGAAAACTAGCAATCCTTGGCAATCCTTGGCAATTCTTGAGTGGGATTGAAACTCCTTATCTCAGATTTGACAGTAGTGATCACTATAGATGTACCACTTAAACCACTGGGTAACCAAGGCCAGAGTAATCGGTAGAAAATGATTTAATTAACTAACTTTTTATATAATAAGAGAAGACTGTTTTTACATGTCTCAGATTTACAATAAAATGCACATTTTGTAAGTCTTTGGAAATTTTTTTGTTAATTAAAGCCAATATTTCCTGCTTTACATGTCTTATGCAAAGTTATCATTGTGTTGATTTTACTTACATATACAAGAAATGACCAGAAATACAGAAACAAATTTATTGAGTCTAAAACTAATGAATGGGCATGATATTAAACCTGAATATTAACAATCTGTAGGGTGAATATATCGTCTTTGCTAATCTAAATATTTGCATGCAGATAGGAATACTTTGCCATTCAGATTTCTAAATTCTTAATGTTGTATGTAACAATCTCCAATGAAAACAGTTGTATATTCCTGAGAGATTCAATACCACCTATTGTCAACACTGAAGATGGAAGATGAAAGAAGAGCTAATTAAAGTTAAGAGAATAAAAAAATCATTGAAACAAGAATGCACTTGTTGTCATGCTAAGCATCATCTTCATCCACACTCATAACTGAAAAGTCCGGGAAAACATGAAGAAGGTGTCTGACAGTTCTCCCTAGTTACAACTTATCATTGTCAAGTTGCTGACCAAATATGATATCATTTTGTTTAGTAGTTTCTGAGGAAAGTGAGACAAAAATATTTGTTGAATGAATGGACAGAGACACAAGGTATATCCATATCAATCCTAGGTCTGGATGAGCTGAGCTTGATACAGTTATGTAAGGGACATGGCAAAATACAGCATATTTACTTCAAATCTTTCATATGGGCATAAAATAAGCATATCAATGCTAAATTTATGAGTGAAATAGACATGTATTGTTTTACTATTTATTTTGAAGGCATAACAAATATGTCAACTAACTTTGGTTGACTTTTATCAAAAACAAAAGAGTAGACAGCAACAATATTGAAGATCATTCAGGTACCACGCAATCATAGATCATTCGTGTATCACACAATCATTTATAAACATCTTCTCCAATTCTTTTAAAACAATCATTCATAAATATCATCACTAAGGTGATACATCACTTTCAATACAAAAAAGAATAATCAGTTTTTAAATAATTCAGTATTAATTGTACTTAGTACTTCAGTGTTTCTTTAAAAATTATTAAACTTTGACTTTTTTGATATGGTAGATATTGTTTGTTATTCAGAAATACCAAAGAAACATTCCCTCTTTCATGAGTTGAGTTCTATTTTTGAAAAAGGTGGTTATTTGGAAAGGTTTCTTTGAGAAACTCAGAAATTTCATATTTTTATTTGACAGTATTCAAGGTCATTAAATATGTGTTCAAGGTCAATCACAAAATACAGCTGATTTTGGACTATCATGAACTTTAGAGGTAAGTTAATTTTGAATAAAAAAATCTAAATTATGTAAAAAATTGCAAAATGAATCATTTAAAAAACATACAAATATGGACTATAACGCTTTAAAATTTGTTGAATATACAACTAGGTATATGATAGATAAAGAGGTGAAGCAATTCTCAAAATAACGAGAATTTTGAATTGTTTTTAAAAAAAAATATCTATCGGCAAGGAAAGGAATACTTCAATAAACCACTTTTACATCACTGACCACAAACATTATTCTTCTCAATATGAGCAAACTCACATTTCAATCACAGCTTCCATTTTTATACAACTATCATCCATCACGGTCAATATATCCAAGATTCATACATTCTATTAACAGTCACCTATATCTTACTCTTACAAATCATTCAACCGTATCAAAATATGAAACTAAAATAAATAATCACATGACGCAGTATTATCTATTGCAACTTCGTTTTAAACTATCTGTTCAACAAAAAAGCATGGAAAATGTCCCTCTATATACAAATGTTCATGAAAATTTACAAACCCAGACAAATGCTCTCTGGCTGTGTTTGAATAAGGAGTAGGTGCTTATATTCTCCAGTATCAACATCAAAACATTTAACTACAGTAAATAGTTGTTGTGAGTTACAATAACCCCACCCCCACACCAAAACCTCTTCCTTTATGACGAAGTTTCAAGTAAAAAATAAGCGTTATGTCAAAGGCTACAGGAAATAAAATTTTGCTCACTTAATATATTCTAATTTCCTGATTGAAAAGTTAAGTTTGGTTTCTGATGAGAGGTTTCTGATTTAAGCAGGGTTTTATTTAGACAGGTTTAGACAACTCCCTGATTTCAGATAGTACTTAAGAGGGAGTTAGGTTAAGACAGATCTCTGAATTTAGCAGAGTTAGGTTAAGACAGATCTCTGAATTTAGCAGAGTTAGGTTAAGACAGATCTCTGAATTTAGCAGAGTTAGGTTAAGACAGATCTCTGAATTTAGCAGAGTTTGGTTAAGACAGATTTCACTGTCGGTTATTTCATATGGCCTTTAATAATATGGCTATGTATCTTAATTATTTGTCAAATAAATTTTATTTTTTCAAAAAGAGTCTGTATAGGCAAAAGAATTGGTTCCCTAATCTCCAAACAGTTAAAGTTATACTGGAAAACTCAAGCAACCTACTCCTCTTGAATAAAATTCTTGTAAAGGAAATAGTTATAAAGCATTTCTTCTGATAAAGACTTTGGTTGATATGTCTCAAATACTGTATATTAGCTATGTTGACTAGGTTCTATACATATTTTGGCTTAACTGCCTAAAATACAGCACCAAAGATACATTTCTACAAATAATGTACAAACTATTTACAAATAGAAGGAAATCATATACAGAACACATCTCCTCCTTTTGGCATAATAAATATCACAAAATATATTTTGTTTTATGTATGGTGGTCTTCATACCGATATAAAAGTAAAAAAAAAAAGAAAAGTAAAATATAATAACCCTGTTTCAAGTATCTAAATCATAGTTTACAACTTATTTCAAATCATCTATGTAATCAAATTTTGTTTTTACTTTTACCAACTGGTCACTTATACACATAGATACTTTTATTGAATTCAAATGCCTGTTTCAAAAGCATTAACTTGGAAGAAATATGGCCTACCTACTTTTCTCAAAAGAGCTTTCAGTTCAAATATATTACATGTATTACTAAATCATGAACACACAATATTTAAGTAATTAAAAATAATCTAAAAAATAAAAATAAGTTTTTATAACTAGTTTTTATGTAACATATTATATACAGACATGTTCCATGATGCCAAATATTTGAAATTTTTGTTTATCAAAATTTTTTGTTTTTCAAAATTTGTTGTACATTTACTTTGTTTGCTTCACAAAAGAAAGCAGTTAAATATGAAAGGATAATTAAAATGGCAGCACCAATTTAAAATGACACAGGGTTTACCAAATAAACAGATTGGTAGTAACAATGTGTCTTCAATCTCTACACAATGCAATACATTTTACAGTTATTAAAGAGTTTCAATGCAGAAAAATTATATACATATCATTTAGTACTTTTTAAAATATGCATGAAATTCAGATTTGGTAGACCATATCCCTATATATTAACCAAATGATAAAAATTGTGACTTCTTATATTTACACTGGTTAAAATAAAAAAAAACAACCAAAAAAACAACCCAAATCATAAGTGTATAAACCTAACTTAATATTGTATACAAATTAACATTATTTTGTATGAACAGATAACTGTTTCTGAAAATTTAAGGACAAAAAAGAGATTCCTTTTTTTAATCAGCTGAATTTCAAATAATTTTTTTAATATCCCAAATTTTACATACAGAAATAATATTAAAAAAATAATATGAAGAATTCCTCTTCAGTGAAAGAAAATCCTTAGGAATGAAATTAAATTAAATATTAAATCACATAAACTATATACACAACTAACAGAAAATAATTAACAAAAAGCACTTCTTGCTACAAATAAGTATAAATTCTTTTATAAAAAGGTATTTACATAACAAAAATTGTATTGCAATAAATGACAAACATATTTAGTCACTAATGTTATAGATCAACTGATTTTCTCCAGAAATTGTACTCTGTACTTAATCCCAACTTTTGTATCTGAACCAAAAAAAAAAAGAAGCTTCAATCATAAACATCAATATACTTGACATAAAATACAAACAGCATTTAAGAACATTTAAGTTTTTATCAATTTTGACAAGATTATAGACCACTGATTAAGAAATTTTTCAGAATTTGAAAAATAATTTTTCAATTTGGTGTACAGATAATGTTCCCTCCCTTCCCATTCAAGAACAAACTCAAAACAGTTCAATATCATAACAAACGTTTACTAAAGTGTACAATACAGAATAAAATTTCTTCATCTTTTCTCGATAACTGGCGATTAATAAAGTCTGAGGTATTCCGTAATTAAAGTTGTCTCCCTTTGGCTATGATGAATACTGTGAGGATGAAAACTGTGGTGTATTATGATGGTGGTGATGATGCTTTTGAGATACGGATGAAATGTCTGTATAAAAGTCAATGCTATGATTTTTAGATGAACCCATACTTGATGGGAACATTTGGTTATTAGATATACCAGTGTACTGACTGTTAGGCAGACCTGGATATAAGTTCGGATGTGGAACCCCATGCATGGGGTTCACATGCAAGTTTGTAGGATGGTTAGAGTGCATCGAAGGAAACGATTCAGTCTCTGTTGTTGGAACTGCATTGAATCGGGGTCCTTTATTCACATTTGACGAGTTATTTGTTTTTTTCCTCCGATGAAGAAGAGTGATTGCAATTGTCACTGCAATTAATACGAAACAAGTAGGCACACCTATTGTGAGAGGTAATGATGAACTGGAGGTATCAGAGGTCATTTCTGATAATGCTGGATCTGAAGAAAAAAAAGAGAAATAATTAATTGGACTATTAATTGTTTTTTTTTAATTTTCAGCAATATATTCGAATAAACTCAGCATTCTCATTTTCTTATACCAAAACACAAAGTAAATCTGTAACCCACATGAACTATGATTATTCAAAGTACTTAATATTCTAACTAAATAAAAACAAATCAAAGAGTTCTTTCACATGGTTGGAAATGTGTACTTTTACCATATTTATCCACTGATCTCATTAGATGCTTCTCATTTGTATAAAGGATATTGCAGATATCATTTCTTGTGTAATTTAATCCATTGCTTATGATTTCATGCATGGATAAACTTTAACTCAATCATTGCTATTTTCATACACACTTCAAAAGATTTCCAGTTAATTATTAACCAATTTTACATAAAAATAATACAATTTTAAGTTAAAACCTGATGTATCCTTACAAGGATTACCTATCATATTTGGTTTTTCTCATATCACTTAGCAATTCACTTAGGCCACTAAATTATTATTTTTAGTTTATTTCACTTGGTTTTATATGAAAGACAATTCATATCTCAATCATGTCTAATGAAAGATTTTCTTTTGTATTGGAAGGTTTTCACAAATTACTTATACAATGTACTAGAATAGCACTGTTTTTTAACTGTATGCCTTGTTTTAAACAATGTACTAGAATAGCACTGTTTTTTAACTGTTAGCCTTGTTTAAAACAGTTTTCAATGAATGTATAAAATGCAAATTTTAGTCCACAACTGTGGCAGAACTACATATACCAGTAAAAAGTATGATGAAACATGTGAATAGTCCTTTATTGTACTTACTTGGTCTGATGTGTAAATAGTCCTTTTTGAGATAGTCCTTTATTGTACTTACTAGGTCTGACGTGTAAATACCCCGGTAGGCCTTTTTGAGATAGTCCTTTATTCTACCTACTTGATCTAACATGTAAATAGTCCTTTTTGAGATAGTCCTTTATTGTACTTACTTGGTCTGATGTGTAAATAGTCCTTTTTGAGATAGTCCTTTATTGTACTTACTAGGTCTGACGTGTAAATACCCCGGTAGGCCTTTTTGAGATAGTCCTTTATTCTACCTACTTGATCTAACATGTAAATAGTCCTTTTTGAGATAGTCCTTTATTGTACTTACTTGGTCTGATGTGTAAATAGTCCTTTTTGAGATAGTCCTTTATTGTACTTACTAGGTCTGACGTGTAAATACCCCGGTAGGCCTTTTTGAGATAGTCCTTTATTCTACCTACTTGATCTGACATGTAAATAGTCCTTTTTGAGATAGTCCTTTATTGTACTTACTTGGTCTGAAGTGTAAATAGGCCTTTTTGAGATAGTCCTTTATTGTACTTACTTGGTCTGACATGTAAATAGTCCTTTATTGTACTTACTTGGTCTGATGTGTAAATAGTCCTTTTCGAGATAGTCCTTTATTGTACTAACTTGGTCTAACGTGTAAATTATCCTTTTTGAGATAGTCTAGCATTTTACTTACTTGGTCTGACGTGTAAATAGTCCTTTTTGAGATAGTCCAGCATTGTACTTACTTGGTCTAACGTGTAAATAGGCCTTTTTGAAGGTGTATCCTCTGATGTTAGCTCCTAAACAAATGTACATTCCATTGTGTTCCTCTGTGGCTCTATTTATCACTAGTTTATTGAGGAATGTTCCGTTGGGAATGGAATAAACATCACCAGTTTTTAAAACAACAAATAATTCTTTTCCTACTTTGATAGTTGACTGGTTGTTATCAACTTTTGGGTTCTCGAGGAGTTTCAGCCACTGAAAATAATTCAAATTTATAACTACAATTATCTTTGTTTTTTTTTTATCGTAAATTTTTATTTAAATCTATGTATAATGAAATATTAATATAAAAATAAGATTGATTGATTGTTGATTATTTAACGTCCAGTGGCAATTCATGCATATTCAGGATAAGGTAAGAAATTGAAGTTTTATGATTGCAAATGGGACATCCATCAAAAGACCAAAGGACATGGATGTAAACAACATACAGATGAACATACCTTTGACAATGAGCAAAACTATACTGTATAGTAAACTATAAAATGCAATAGGTAAAAAAAAAAAATTGAAAATATATATGATTCTTCAATAAACTTGTTTGATAAAGAAAATAGAAAACTTGATTAATTGTTACCTTCAATAGAATCATAAGTCATGGAATGAAGGAATACATATTTTTAAAAGAATTCCAGCAGAAACGGGAGAAAGAATCTATGCCACTCAAAATAGCAGAATGGTAAGGGAGATAATTCAAATATCTTACCTGAATGTGAGGTTCTATCAAACTTTTGACTTTACATTGTAAAGATGCCTGCTGGCCATAATCTACTGTTGTGTTTAATGGATGAGGACCAATTAATTCTGGTTTTTCCTGGTATTGTTCTGAAAATATAAATTATCATCAATTTCTGATTTTATAAAAAGTTAACATAAGAATACTTAATTTCATTGTAATGATTGTTGAAGAATTTTAAAACTATCTGTTGTAAAGTCTATTTCACCGTCTGATAAATTGGAGTGCAAAGCTGGCATTTTTGATGGAAATAAAAAACCAAAATAGAAATCAGGAGAAAATAACTTTATTACAGTTGTTATGTTGGTGTGGTGTTTGATAGAAGCCAACAAAAAACCCATGAAATTGTTTAACTTTGGAAGCCTGGTTGATACTAGAGGCATAAAAGTCAAGTTTAAATAAGCTTCTGAAAGACAACCTGTTAAAAAAGAAGAGTTCAATGTAAATCATAATGCCTTTTTTCTGTCTTATCAGAGAAGTTACATATATTTATATTTCATTATCCAACTTATTTTACGTAATGGTATATGACTGATATCTCTGAGAGTTTATAGAGAAGATAACAGGCATCTATATCAGAATTCTTATAATTTGATTCTAAATTATGACTCCATTATGCTGTCTAGTATACCAGTATCATAGTAAGTTATTTTAATATCCTTAAATAAAATGTTTTTGCACATATCTAAAGATCAAATTATAAGGAATCTATCAAAACCAGGAGAAACTATCTTTATTGCTGTGGTGATGGCGGTACAGTATTTGACGAAAACAGAAAAAAAGAAAAAGTTTCATTTTGGACGCCTGTCAGACTGATATTAGCGACATTAAAGTTGAGTTTAAATACATTCTTATTAAATGTCTCATTTCTAAACTGAATGAAACCTTTTCAAATTTGAAATTCATTAATTAAGGGAGTTTTTTGCATATTACATAAGCAGAACTGTGCATGTTACTCAAAAGGACTATTGTTTTCTTTTATATTACGTCCAGGAATAAAATCACAGTATTTACCACAACGTTTTTGTACCACAATTAACTTGGGACAGATAAACTGACACAATTCATTACTCATTTCCATTAAACTGATGATTTCATTTTAAAAATCACTATAAATCCATTTGTAATGTCATATTTAGCAATTTATTACAATATAATATTAATAATTCATTAAGAGTGACGAAAGTGTTAGAATGTGGGTTTAATTAGTACACTTACCTATAACATCCAATGTGTATGTATAATTAATGGACCCAAGTCGGTTGTTCACTAGACATGTATATTTGCCAGAATGAGCTTTGGTCAGTTCGAGTAACTTTAATGTCCACATGGGCTTCTTCCCATGATTATTGATGACTTCATTGTCTTTTAACCAAGCTATATGTGGAATTGGGTTTCCAGTTGCCTTACACTTGAACCTCACAGAACTTGAAACAGGTCTAGCAAAATGTTGCCGTTTCATCTTGTCTTTGTGAACAAAATGTGGTGAAGCTAAAACAAAAAGAATAATAATAAATATAAATACAGTCTTTTATATTATATCAAATAGTATTGTGTGGTTTAAACTTTTTCTTTTCCTTCAAATAATTCAATTATTTCATTTCATTTTACTTCAACCATAGTTGACCTTTTAGGGTCTTTATCCTTTTCAGAATAGTTGACCTATGGGTTCTTATTTGACTCCAGGTTAAGTTGACCATTGGGCCTAAATGGGTTATTTGTTTTGAGTTATTTTCATAATATTTCTCCCATGTATTTATGTATCTTTTGTTTTCCAAATATTTATTTCTCAGGGTTAAGATGAAGGCTGATAAAATAAAAAATGGAGAATGTGTCCATGGGACATAACTAGAGTAAAAGTGATGACACCCAAATTGGATCTATGTTTTATGGTAATAAGCATTGTATATAAGTTTCATAACATTTGGTTGAGGCAAACTTAAGTTACAGAACGGAAACTAATTTTGGGATGTACGGACTACAAGGGTAACACTTTATGCCCCCTACGCCGTGGATGGGATGCATTAAAAACAATAAAAGTGCAGCATATATGGCTTGTTTACTTTGATGTTACCCTCAACTGTTTTTCTAATGTATGTTTTAATTTCAAATATTCCTTTTTCATTCTGCACTGCATCAATTTTTTTTAAACAATCAACATACATATATTATAAATGAAACTCTACTTGGGGTATATCTTAAATATCTCAATAGCATATCAGGTAAAACTACTGGTCATTAAAGTACATATGACCTTTGATCAGGTTATGATAAGTATTCCTACCTCCATCTTTGGACAAGTCTTCACTGTCTGATTTGGGATACAGATTATTGTCTTGTTTAACCATGCCTGTAGATTCATCTATTAAAGAGTAAATTTAATACATTACTTGTCAGCAGAGTTAAAGAACATGTTTGCAGAATCTCAATGAAACATATGCAATACATGAACCAATCTTTTCATTCAATAAATATAAATTAAGTGCTTCTATAAACCATTCATAACTACTTCTTATCAGTTTAAATTTCTTTTTAATCTGAATTGTGAGATTTAATGTAAAACATCTCCATTCTTAAATATGATTAAATTTGGCTCATTTAGACAAAAGTTGCATGAAAATATGATAACTTAATTGTTCGTGAAGAAAACCTTTGTTTAAAAGTTGTGCAGATAAGAAACTGTTTTCTGCTGGATGTTACCTCATTCTTAATGAGTATTTGGCAATATGGCATTTATCATAATGTATTTTCGCTACTGGGATTTAAGTGATAAAACCAGGGGCCCCACTGTGAACTAAATATAAGAGACATATTTCATGGATAGAAATGTTTCAACTGTACAGAATCTATTAATTAAACAGAAAAAACTTCTGACATTGTATGTTTTGATTTTTTACATGTCTTACTTTTTTCTTGTAAGAGCAAATGTATAACCTGTTTTCAATTACAGCCAATTTACATCCAACACCTTGCAGATAGGGATTATAAATGTCTTAATATCCTAAACTGTAACAGTAAGTGTTTCTGTCAAGTGTATATAATATGTTAAGCTGTCATTACTATATATTTATCTATGAATGAAGCAAGTTTTTGTATGCATTTACTAAAGAGTACAATTACATCAACACTGTTTCCATCATTCATTTTTTGTCATTGCAGTTGAATTAGATTTCTTTCAAAAGAGGCAAAGGGAGACAACAAAGAGAAGTAAAAGAGATATAAAAGAAAGTTGGGATTGAAAGTTTGACTCCTAATTTCTTGCTTTAAAAAGTAGAATAAAAGGAGATGTAAGATGTTGTTTAGACAGCAACCAAATAACACTAATAACAAAACATGCATTCATATACAGATGTATATATACAATATGTCATGCTTAAAACATTATTCTTCCAAACCACTATATTCTACAAATATTTTAGAATAGAATGGACACTAGAACTCTTCCATAAACAAATAGCCCTAAAATTTGATTTCTACCCCTACACAAGTTTTCATATGTACAAGGAAAGAATATTACTCTCTCCAAGATACAGGAAAATTCAGGAAAGAAATTCTACTTTGATGAGTTTCAAAGCAATATCTTAAAATTTCAGAATGCTGTTGTTTTTATAAAAAAAAAAAAAAAAGACAAATAAACATACTCCTTCATACACATAAGAATTTACTGTCATTGTGTGTGAGTGTGTGAAGATTGCACACTATAACATTTACATTTTAATCACAATGCTCTTTACCAGGAAACAACAAAATGACTGATTCTGTCTTATCTAAAGTTAACAAGTCAAGTGACTGAAACATAGAGAGACAGGAAAATTACCCCCTGTCAATGATATTTACATCTAACATTCCTCTGTCAGTAAAACAGACAGCCATCTTTTGACAGCTGGGGTCTTGGGAAATTTTTTTTTTTGTTAAATTCTGTTTTTCCAGCTTTGGGTTACAATAATTCATTCACATACATTAAATATATTAAGGATGTACTTAGGTGAGGTTAAGGAATTTTAGTCAAATGTTCGGACTCCTTGGTTTTTTTCCTACGATACTGGGTAAAATATTTTGCCCCATAACACCCATTTTTCTTTTCATATGAGACTTCAATAGCTCATAAAAGGTCATTTACCCACATTTAAGCAGGTTCTAGATTTCTTTTCTTTCGATTTGAGACCCAAATAATACCAATGCAAATAAAAGGTAAAAGTCTGTGTCAGCCTTTTCCCGCCATTTTTAAAAAAATAATATATATCTCGAAAAGGAGCTCTATAACCTATCAATATTTTTAGCTTATTTTGTTCCTCAACTAATGCTCTTCTGACTTATAGTATCAATTTTAAATTCTATATTTTTTTTTAATTTCACCTAAGTACATCCTTAAGCCTTGTTTTTCATTTAACTTTAAGATTGTTGTTTAATTTCAGGCAAAATTTAACAGCACCGGTACATGTAGTATTTTCAAGTATTAAAACTTTTACCGTTACAACAATTTTGTATTTCACCTTAAAACCATGTCAATATTTCATCTCTTAAATAACTTAACATATATATATGTTCATGTCTCAGTAATGAAATTGATGGGACAATCTCATGCAAAAAGACATTAACTTACATCAATAATATACTTTTCTCTTGCATACTAGGCGATGTTTACATTGAACCCTAACTATGAGCCAAACTTAGCATGTCACCAATGTTCTCCAGATTATTTACCTCAACGTTTAATTAGGGAAGAAATATGACAATGTCTTGTTTTTTTTTCTCTTAAAGGGATAATTATTCTCCTGTTTACAGAACAGTTACTATACTGTTTCTAAAGAACACCCAACTTAGTTCTGATAGCCACAACATTTTTATTTAATTTCCTACATCAACATTTCCATATTTTCTATCCCAAATTGTGATTATTTTGTAATGACTGACTACGATACTGAGCAAATATTTTGTTTCAACTGTATGAATGTAATACCTTCATTTCTATGTATATGGATATTAGCTACATTTACTTTGTAGAGTGGTGCAATATAGAGATGCAGTTGCTGAGCAATGATAGATGAGAGCAACTATAAACAAAAGAGATACCAAGACCTATAGTCAGAGGACAAGCACCACCCAATAATAGAATGGAGCGACTTCAGAAGAAAGAAGATACCAAGATCTATAGTCAGAGGACAAGCAAAACCATGGCCAAAAGAAAAGATATATAAAAGTCTATACAACATTACTAATGTTGTATATGATTACACAAAAAAACTAAAGATTTAGCAACATGAAACCAATAAAAAATTGAGGATAAAATCCAGAATGATTTCGCTTTCTGCTCCACTAGTTACACCTGTCATGTTTCTCATGAGGGTATACATCTGGTGATTAGTTGTATTTTGTGTATGATGGGTTTCATGTTTTTACTGAAGAAATGGGATTTGTAATAATATAATGCATGCAAGGGTGCACAGTTTTCTCCCCCTACAAACAAAAAGTGAAAGAATGACAAAAATTATTCATGTTTTTTGTATTCCATTTTCTCCTTAAACTGAAATCCTATATCTGATACTGTTACATAAACTGTTTCCCTCAATTAAATGGCTATAATCAAATATTATTTTTCCAAAGAATGTTTGTTATAACAAATATGGTAAAATTTACAAAAAATATATGGTATGAAATTACTAGAGCAGATGGTTTAAGGACCTATACATCACTATTAGTGTCACTGTAGGGATGATAAAATACATTGTGTCATGCAAACTGTTTAATAAGTCAAATAACAAAAGCAATATTTTTGGTTATATTAGAACCTTTTGTAAACCAATACCTGACAAGGCTTCAACAGTAAACAGAACTTTGTGGCTGTGTGGTCACTATAAAAATGGGAGCTGGGTAGGTATATAATTTCATATTTGAATGAAAGGAAATAAATCATGTTAATAAAACCCGATCTCATTTTCCTTCATCACAACACAATAAGATAATTTATACAGTTTCCTCATCGTAATTCTGTTTGTTCATTAATTAACAAAAATTAAAGTCGGTATTAAAAAATCTATTGTCATTATTTTTATTTATTGTGAAGTCAGCGTCTATGTCATCACTGCCTATCACATGGATCAAATTCTATTGAAGATGAGACCCATTTCACAGTAAGTTGTCCTTTATATAACGAACAGAGAAAATTATTATGGGATAAAGTAAACAGTTTTTGTAATAATTTTAAAGAATTACCCAAGGATAAAAAATATTTCTGGCTGTTCACAAATGAGCATTTACCAACTCTTATGTGCCTAGGCAATTACATAATTAAGTGTTTAGAAATAAGATCCAGGTGGATACAAAATATATAAAATTATTATGCAATTATTGTTAATGTTATGTAAGACACATGATGTGTTAGGCTCTGATCCTGTCCAATATATGATAGTATTATATTAGGATATAGTTTTTCTTTTTTCCAATCATATTGTGCTTAATATTGTTGTAAATGATGCCCTTTATGGGTTCTTGATTAGATTAATAAAATTCTTATCTTATCTTCTTATCTCTTATTGTAATTGTAAAAATGGACGTATATGGAGAAACTAAAGAGGAAATGTTTCATGCAGACATTTTTTCCATTCTTTTATTAATAACTTAACATAGTTTTTGCTATTAAAAAGTGATATGATAATACAATAATCATGTTGACGTTTTCCTTGTATTGTATACTTGTACATAAGTAGTGTTGTCAGTTCGGCGACAGACATTTCACTACCTACATAATAAACATGACAAGACTAACCTCATTTCACTAACATTTTTACTTTACTCATGGTTAGAAATTTAATATATTAAACCCTATCATAGTCAACAAGATGACTGTCAAAAATCTAAATGTTGAATATGTTACTGAAAATATGAGTCAGACATGGCCGCAACTTTTACTCTATCGCTACTTCTATACTGTTTATTGTTTTAAAAGAAGACATGCTCAGGCTTTCAGTGAGGAGTTTAGATTGAATGATTGTATTTGCTTAATGTCCAGTGGCAAATATTTCATGCAAGTTTAGAGAGGATGTGGTGGATTTGTTCTGCATCTGACTCAAATGGATATACATGTAATATGTAATCTTTTGATTGGAGAAAAGTTAGACAAGTGTTACATGCCCTCTGGGAAGGTTTCTTCAAAGTTTGTATGAGGCATATTTCAAAATGTAAAGCTTTGAAAACATATTGTAAAATGGTAGAAGTCTGATATGACAAAGGTGCAACATGCATTATTCTCTACAAAGAATACGCTGATACCACAATAGACAAACTTCATTCTAAATAAAATAATCTGAAATTATAAAGATGTAACATGATGCCAGATGAGGCAGACATCCTTTAAGATAACAATCTTAATGCACAACTTAATGGGAATGAAATCAGATATTTTTCACTCTCTATTGTTAAAAAATCTATCATCATTCTGCCTAATAAATTTGGTGGCATGTAATCTATCTGGATAGATATTCAATTTAATTCATTTTTTTTATAGAGAAAAGTTTAATTTGACAGCTGTAATGGAATTATTCTAACTTAATATTGTTGTTGTTGATGTTTACATATGGACATGGATTTTCTGGTATGCTTAAGGTCACTAATTTCTTTTTGATCTATTGCACACTTAATTCCAGAACTTTTGTATCAATGAAATCAAAAGATGAAAACAGTTTTTTTTTTTGAGATTTCAATTTTATACATAGGATGTTTACATACTATTTGCTGATAGAGCTGAACATTAATCAAACGTAGAAAGACCACATTGAAATCTATTGCTTTTATACAGCATAAAAAGCGTGATTTTTTTTACCAATAAAGTGTTATAAATTATGGAAAATATGTGTCCCTAAGATGTAATCATACAGATATTATCACATAAACCAATTAAAATCGATGCAAACTTCGCCAATATTGATGATATTACCAGTATCATTTTTCCTGTATCAACCGGTGTATTAGTGTTAAATTGGCACTATTATAACGTAACTACTTTTGTAATTATATAGATTAAAAAATTATTATGGCAATAAATGTGTTATAGATGTAATATGATAAAAATTTATGGGCTTTCATAATATTGGTTTACGTTACAGGCGAATGCATTAAAGATGTGCAGAAGGTATTTGAAGTATGATACTCATATACCTAAAAATTACTAAAATTTGTAACAAAAAATTTAAGAATAAAGCTTTTTAAAGTAAATTTCTATTCAAATAATCTGACTCTATCTCATATTTTTCTTTCTTTGTTATATTGAAAATTTTTCCTGTGATCTGACTCTTGAATAATTGTAGCTTCTAAAATTATTCACGACAATAATTTCATTTATTGAACTGGTTGTACGGCGATGTAATACGATTGAATAGTCCTTCATTATCCCAGATCTAATATAAAAATTTCATACAAATCATACCAAAAATTTCAACTATGAAATGCTAACAGACTTTATTGAATTACTTTAATGGTAACCTTATAGTGGTCAGTCAAGGGTGGACAATGGTCTTGTCATGTCCACACTAAATCTGATGGACAGGACATTCATTACAAATGATGTCCAGTTAATAATATATTGTGGTTTAATCATTAGGTACTCCATAAATATGTCCAATTATATTAACTTCCCCTCTGATTGGGTTTATAATAACACAGATGTATAAACCATTAAAAATCCTCCACAAAAATAATTGAATTATTCAAGCTATGTTCTATAAATTTGACATTAATAGAAGGTAAATCAAAAAGTGATTTACAGGTGCATATTGCTACTTAAACAAAATACATGTCAGAAATCAGGTGCATGTTTATCTACAACTATACATGTCAAAATATTTTACCATATGCACTACAGAAAGTTGTTTCTTCCAGTACTTTGGGAACTACATCATATATGCAAGCTGGTATTTTTAATTAACTGGTTAACCCATTCACTAATCCATTTCCCCCCACTACATCAATGGAGACTGTGAACTTGCATTGATAGGTAAACTAGTTACTTTCACTAAAAAATTACAAGTAACAACATATCAAAGTGTGTAATGATAACTAATGAATGAAACACTTTATTCTGCTTTAGAAACCTTTCTATTTCTGTCTTTTTGAATCAAACCTGAAAATTTTTGTTTCAAATTAAGAGATTGAAGATCAGCCTCATGAATACCACCCTAAACATGTAAAAGGAAATTTCACTTGATCAAATTAATAGAAAAAGTGCAGGTTGCTTATTTTAATTGGTGGTATTAGGGATACTATGGATGTGTTGACTAAAAAAGTCTTTTATTCAAAGTTTTTTTCAATAAATAGTTGAAAATAAGTTAAGAGTGAAGTAAAGATGATATGGTGTTGCAACCCCTCTTATTTCTGAATCCTATATAATATCATAATTCTTCATTCCGTAGAAGTATAGTATCACAAATATACAAGACTCCACATGAAACCTAATGGATTAAGTGTTTTCTTTAAATTTCAAACAGCTATTTCAACAAATGAAAAGAAAATTGAGATTATTTTTCTTCATGTCAAAAAAACAAAAATGAGATATGGCACCTTCTACCTAAAACCAGAAGCTACCAACAGATCACAATCTTGATTGTTCAAATAAGACAAGCTAGGTCACATCACAAAGAGAATATTAATTTCTGAGCCAAATTTTAATGGAGTTAGTGAAATCTGATTACAATAATATTATTTATGATAACATGAACTCACTACTAAAGTATAAAATCATATTATTACTAGGTCTGCCATTTTAATTGAACATTGGTGTATTTATTTTCACAACCTTATATTCAAACTACTGTCAGTAAATGCCTTTGAAATGCCACATGCTTTTCTTAAGTTGTTTATTTTCAATTACTCCTTTAGAAATCTAGGTACAATTGCAATACACCTCTCGCAATTGTGTTTAAATCGCCCTAAGAGTTTTTGTTATTTCTGAAGATTGATATCGGAAGAACTTTAAAGAAAATGAAATTCCTTCTAAATGTGTTTGTCCAGTGGTCTAAATGACCAATATTGTGTCTAGATTTCAGTTTACTTAAGTCCAAGCTATATCATTTCATAAATAGTCTTGCTTGAATAAGAAAATAAATATGTATTTTGAACATTGGTTTTTCCCAAGTTCTGATCTTAAAACTGGAAGTTGCATGAGATACAAGAAATTGAAGCTGTCGTAAAAATAATGCAATGTTGCAATGTGTCATAAAACAATTTACATTTTGGAGACAAAGAACTTAACACTGTCCAAAAGACAGAGACTTGTCTTATAACTATTCTTTTGGAAAAAAGACATTTTCATTTTTGGTAACATCTGCCCTGACTAACTCTGAAGATTTCTGAAAACCCCCATGAGAACTCTTTCAGGAATCAAGCTTAGAAAAGTGAAGAGTTGCTCTTAAATCTGATTGCATAAGATGACTAATTCATTTATTGTGCATTGGTTGTCAATATAACAATTAACAAAAGCCTCATTAATCACATCACATTACAGCAGATCTTGTCCTTGTTGTTTTCAATTTTCACTTCCCTTTAGAAGTATTTACCAAATGTGTACTACATAATCACACATGTCACTAGTACAATTGTCAAAAAACTTGTTTTTGCTCTTTTTTCGTTTTTTTGGAATAAAAGTACAAACATATTTTAACATTTGGCATCTTTATTACCAAATATCTGTTATTTGTAAAATAATAACTATGAGCCTGTGGTTAAAATTGAAAATCAAAACTCCATTTTACCAATACAAGATATTTATAAGATATGACAAAGGCTGCTCTGAAAATGGACCAGTTGACCCTATCACCAATTTCAAGGTATTGATTAATATTTAAATTATTAGTTAAACTTAGTATAGAACCTTAATTTCATAACAAAATACTCAGAGATCTGAATATTTAAAAACTTTGACAACTTTTTCTTTTTAGAATTATTCAAAAATAGGTATTTTGTCTTTTTCCTTCTATAAATGCATAGGCACAGTCGTTTTTGTTGAAGTATACTTGATATTGGATCTTCAATTAATACACCCCTGGATTCATGGGAAGTTAATTTTTCTTTTTAAATTTCTCTTTTATTTGAGGATTACAAACTGAATATCGTCTGCTGAGAGTGAAGACCACAACATCTTATTTCAATGGAGACCGTTTATATTTTCCACAAGAATGGAGGACTTCAATGCCGATCTCGCACCACAATTTGAGGTGTGCTACGGTAGATTCACTAATCCGTAGTATTAAGACATGTTCATTCACAATATTCAAACAGCTTTACACCAATAAAAAGAGAAGAATCAGTGACTCTGTGTCAACTTGGTGCATAAATTTGATTCAATTAAACATGGCCCCCAAAACAAAAGTTCCAGGTGTTTCTTGAATTAAAAAAACATTTAGAAATAGACCTACAGGATTTTACTGGGAAAATATTTCATGTGTTTGAAAGACTTCTCATAATTCAATTAAACAAATTATAAAGTTTAAAATATGAAAGGAAAAGTATCCATCAATGCTTAAACTAGGCCTGTACAAAGACTCAGGGTTTGATGACCACAGTTTGGAAAATGTAGAAGAAAGTCTCATTCTGCAATTACCAGAATAACTCAGTTTCTGTCACTCAGGCTGATTCTGTCAGTAAGTCTAAATGATGCCAAATGAGGACAAAAATATGTTTATCTACTCAAATATGTATAAGTAAATATTTGTACTGGTCTAAAATGTTTTCAGAATATATCAAGAACCCATTAAACCAATACACCAACAATTCTAAACATTTTTTTTCCAGTTCTTTTGACATTTTTCAATATGACAGCTTAATTTTGTACAGTTGTGTGAGATATGTAAATTACCAGTGGTGACATTTATAGATATTTACAATGAAGACCTTTACAATGTTTATTTCCCATCATTATCATCTATTGTATTATTATAAGTCTTATTTGGTGCCATCATTTAGTATCATTTATTTATTTAAATATGACAAACTTATCAGTTGTCACTTAAAACAAAGGGTGTCCCCTTTAAACTTGGACCGATAACAGCTTCACTACACTAGAATTGGGTTAGTTACCTGTCCAATGTACCGATATATTAACATCCAGTACAGGTAAGCATGGACCAATGTCCAGTGGACAAAAACAGCAGATGGTCTGATCTGCATTAGGGCATAATCTATTGTTAGCACACCTAGTTCACACATTTTTCACTTAGAATGTTTTATATCTGGCAAATTTCACAAACTTACTGGTGTTGAATATTCTTTGTCAATGAAAGAACTTAAAATGTTTAGAAGCAACCTTTTTTTTGTATTATATATTAGTGAAAGGAGATGTAAGGTATATGTGAATGAGACAGTAACCCCAAAACACAAACCACACAAAAATACATGCATTTTTATTCTAACTAAACATTGAAAAACAAAAAAATGTTTAAATTTAGTAAAAATGGAGGAGCCCAGCACTGCACAAGAGATTTTCAGAAGCTTTGTTTACATTGCTATCCACCTTATCACCCTAAATGACCTGTGTACAGAACCTCCTATAATAAATCATAGAATGCAATAAAAGGGGTAATAAAAGTTAAATGGTTGACCTCAAGTTATTATTAGTGTAAAATAGTTCACTCCAGGTCAAACTGTCCAAAAGTGCCTTATAAATATATAAAGAGAGGTCTTCATTACAAAAACACATTAATTAAAGATCACTTAAGCCCTGTCAAATTTCTTTAAACCTGAAACACTATACTTCGCTCTTTAACCCTGATTTAAATGGCGTTAAGAAGCTATAACTTTCAAACAGAATATTATTTTCAATATGATTATCTTATCTGTGTCATCATAATAAAAGGCAATAAAATATTGTATAAACTGGTAGTTTTAATAATTTGAAATTTTCAAGTATTTTTCACCTGAATCTTTATCAAAAGTAGAATCACTTAATGGCTGAAGTAGGGTTCCATTATATTGAGCACCATTCTGTATATATGCACAAACTTTTCAACTTCTAAAAAAGAATAATTGGACTGTTCCCTGATTTGACCTTACCTATATCTAACCCAATAGCCCTCTCAACAAAAAACACTAATTTACTTTTCTGTATCTAACCCTGTGACCCTCAACAAAACAATGTATTTGGATTCATTAGTAGACAAAATGAATATTCAGTTTTAAAGAAATTTATCTCAATATTTCATGGCTATCTGTTTTCTTTTGATGTTCCAGGTGATTTAAAAGGATATTGATATTGCTAAAAATGAAATTCTTTCAGAAACCTGAATATTGTTTTTCTCTTTAAAAATAAAAAACCTGAAGTTTTAAAGAACTACTTGAAGTTAAAAGATCTTTTAAGTGTTAATATAAGATGCCAAATAAAAATTACATTCCCCCTCAAAATCCCTCTTTTGTAAGTGTACTGCACCCATACATTAAGACAAGTAATGTCAATTAATATGTATTATTTTGATAAGTAATGAGTTGTGTCAAATCAAATATTCCTTATTCAAATAAATCATTACAATGAAAAAAGAAAATGTCAAAAATGAAATTAACTTCAATTTCTAAAATGAAACACTTGTTTAAACAATATTCCCTGAAGAGGTTTTTAAAGTATACACACATTAAGCAATTACTGAGCATGATTCAGAAGAACTTTAAACAGGAAACTTAATTCAATATTCAATATGTTTGTCAAATTTCCATCTTTTGAGCATTATCGAGTCTTAACAGCAACCAAAATGGCAATATCTACAACATTGTCTCTTTCAATAAGATTTGTTTGTTATTTGGAAAAGGATATTGTCAGCCAGGCAGGAAATTCACCTGGTATAATTACCAATATTCTGGTTTTAGTTGATTTCATGGTTCCAAAAAGCCATTTTTATTCAAACAACAGTAGAAAGATTATCACTTAAGGATAATTAGAAATAATCTCTCCGGAATATTGATTTGGTTTGTAGTAATAACAACCATACCCTTGAGAAAAGAACGCAAACATTAAATCTTTGGAGATTTGTCACAAAAAAAGATATTTCGCTTAATTGCCCCAGTTCCATATATCTGGCAATAAAAATGGAAGCTTTTTTAACAGAAAAAACCCTGGTAATCATAGTTTATGACAACATAATCACAATTCTACTTTCTCATCAACTATTTCTCTTATTGCTAAATCTTTAGTTTTCTATGTTGATGTTCTATAGACTAATGTTTTGTCTTCTGGTCTTTTCACCTTTGACTGACCTGGGCTAATGTTTTGTCTTATGGTCTTTTCACCTTTGACTGACCTGGGCTAATGTTTTGTCTTACGGTCTTTTTACCTTTCACTATGGTGTTGTTTTTTCTTCCTAGATTATTATTTAATGAAGTCCTTACCTTTTACAATTAATGTGTAATTCACATAGTAGCTGCCGAAACCATTCACAGCTTTACATAGATAGTTCCCAGCATCCTCCATTGTTATGTCCGATATACGTAAAGATCCATCTGATAAAATCTTGAATTTATCCCATATTCCATTTACATCATCTCCATCTTTATACCACTGATTTAACGCTGGAGGATTTGCTTCCACTGGACACAATAGTTTTTTGGTAGTGTTAACATCCACAACTTGACGTCTTTTGTATGGATGTGCTAAAGTTGGTGGACCTATGGAAAATAAGATGGGAAAATATTACTTTAAAATGAATTCTTAAGATTATAATGTTTCAATGGTTATTGTTAAATGGCAATGCTTGCCATGCTTGTCTCATCATAAATAACATTAGACAATTATTTGCAGACATCACCCTTGGTTGAATTTACAAAGCCACCAGTTGTATGTTTAATGGCTTAATAAAAGAAACAATATGGCTTTCAAATATATCTCGTTCTGGCCTTGAAAAAATGCTTGTACAGCAGGTCCAGTTCAAACATCCAGCATGATCATCCCTAACTGTACCATGTGGGATTTCCTTTGAACATTCATATGATTTTCTCTATAGTTAGTTAAGCTACAATTAGTTTATACTTGTATCTTGAATAATTGTTGTTGATATGCATATCTGACTCTTTTTTACAACATCCCTGCTGTTCTTTCAATTATTTTGTGCTGTGTGTTGCCATTTTTGCAAGTGACTTTTTCTTTTCAACTTTAAGAAAGTCCATTGAGTTTAGTATATTTATCGTTTTATATACTTTTGTCTACTTGTTATTCTCCTAGTCTAATTTGTTTGATGTGTAAAAGGCATGGTTCCTAAACACCAATATTTTTATTCTACTATTAAATGGTATTGTTGCCACTAGGGGATCAAGTGATGTAATCATTGAAACAGATAATGCTATGAACACACAGTATAACATTCCCCTCATCTGAAACCAATTCTAAATTTCCCAAATGTGCAACTATCAAATTTCAAATGTCACTGAAAAAAAAATTAATGTAAATTATCCAATAATTAAAAAGAAAGATTATCCATGATTCTGTTTAGTTTTCAAAGCCTTCTTTGTATGAGAGACATCATTTCACTAGTACTCGTCATAATTCTTATGACGTGGATGCTTTGGAGCAGAATAATAATTTGAATTAAATTTCAGTGATTTTACTGGGTTGGGAGACATACCTATCATTAAGTGGCATGTGTCACATATATACACAGACCACCAGGAAACTGAATTTTAAGATCGAAAAATTAACTTTTATGCTAAAGTGAAGATTCTGAGGTTCAGATTATAAATTACACTCTTTATAATTCTATGACATTTTTGGTGGTCAAACTCAATATCAAAGGTTTTGATATATTAAAAAAATGGGTTTCGCCAAATACTATTTCATCTAAAACCTTTGATCTAGTGTAAAAGTCGAAAAAGACTGTTAAACTGCAATTTCAAAAGTACACAAAAGAGTGATCCATGAATACCAGTATTACCATGATACCAGATTTCAACATGACTCCCACTAATTACTGTGTTATTGTTTACTTTGTGAAGAGAAATTTTGACAGCTTTTCTGCCAAGAGAGGATCAAATTGGTTTCATATGACTGGTACATTAAGTAGACAATTAAATATTGATAAAAGACAATTTATTTTGTAATATTGAAATATAATCATGATTTGTATACACATGATAAATAGATCATGAACCTATGGTATATCATTTGAATCCACTCCCTGGGGACGGTTCTTCTTCATGGATGTTACATTTATCTCCATTTTATTAAATTAAGAATGAAATTAGAGTATTTAGGTATAGTATATCTGTGATAAATATTTAATAATTTTGATAAATGAGTCTGACTGGTAAACAATGTTTTAGGGTGTAAGCTTATAAATAGGTGTTGTATTCTGACACCAACGTGTGATTTACGGTAGATCTAAAGCACTGCAAGCTCAAGTCTGGAAAGGCAGTATTGTTGTCAAGGATGAAATCATTAGTCCTAGATTCAAGTGTCCTACTGAGTGGGTTCTTGAGATAGTGAGACAAGTACATATATCCTTCCCTTATACATACTTCATTCTATGTTATTTTAATACAGTCCCAAAATTTAGTGCTTTTTCAGTTCGGATTGTAAATACAAACCCCTCTCCACCTTTTTTCATTTAAAACATATTATTGTTACCTAATGGTTTATATTATTCTTGCACAATCCCTGCTTGAAGCCAACCCTTAATATGAACCCTTAAAAGTAAGAACATTTCCTTAAATAATCATCAAATCTTTTGGCAACTTCTGAATACTGAAACGGACAACAGTTGCTAATTACCTCCCTTGTCAATTTCAAGGCAATATTGTCTAAACAAAAAAATAAGAATGCCTTTGAAATGGATTATAAGAATGATATAATACATGTAACAGGTGTATAAGCAATGCTACCCTTGTAGTCTATCTTATTTATGATTTTCTATTCTTGTTAAGAGAAATTGTTGTTGAAAGATTTGACAAAACAGATTCTAAATGACCTACTTATGCAAATCATGTAATTTGTCTTTTTCTAACATTAATGACAGGCATACTAACTTGTTTTTTGTTTACATATATGATTTTTGGTCTATTTTTTCATAATTAAGAAAAATGTTTTTATGTTCCAAAAAGACCCATTAGACCCATTTAGCATATATTGTTTCCTACAACTGGGACCAATATAGTGATTTCTGTTTCCTACAACTGGGACAGATATAGTGATTTCTGTTTCCTAAAACTGGGACAGATATAGTGATTTTTTCATATCTACATATGACATCATAGAACAATGTTTTCAAAGCCGTTCTTAAAAGATTCATTAAGTTCAGGTAATAAAAATTTTTGCATGAAGGACCTTCAATGACAAAAGCCAACTTTGGTCTCCTTTTTGGAATATCAGAGAATTTATTTTCTGTAATTTTGTTCATATTATATCATGATGCTGTAATAATTGATTGTATGACAAAGTATAACTTTATCATCCCTGGTTCTTAAATTAAAATTGATTGAAAATAAAGATTTGTGAGGATTGACAAATCTACTAATTCATGTTTCAAGATGGGCTTCGGATAAAAAATCACTTCATTTAAAAAAACATTTCTAATAGATATTGAACAAATGTACTTTGGGTAACAGGACTGAATAGCTGAACAACTTTTGAACTTGATAAGACAATTATTGATTGATTGGTTGATTGTGTAATGTCCAGTGGCAGACATTTCATGCATATTCAGGACTTTATAACACAAGTAGATCAACTTTTCATTTCCCTTCAATATGTTCAATAAAAATAACCAAACAAAAAATGAAATTTATAATGAAGAGACTTTCAATTGTCCTTAAAACTGAGAAAAAAATTCAGAAATTAAGTAAAATTAAACTTGGTTTGTTATTAGAGAAACCCATTGTTCCCCTGCAAAAAAATAAATTGTTTTTCTAGTCAAGATTTGGTCAATTTACATATAAATTTGAAAATGTATAATATTACATGAATGCATCAATCAAAATTTAAATAAAATATAATTTAATCAGTGTTTAATTTACACAAGAACATAGTAATTCACTCTCTGACAGAAATAAATGGGTCATAATATGGAGAAATAGATTAATATTTCTGAACTTGATTACAATAAGGCTTAGTGCAAATATAGATGACATTCAATAATGACAATGCTTTTTATGCAGTATAATCATGACTGGACTAAGAATAATACACAGACTACTTAATTAAAATAACACATTCCTTGTAATGACAAAAAGTCAAAATAAAAATGCTAAACTAGAAATTATTATATACAAATATTGATCTAGAAATGGTTGCACAATTAAGGCTAGTGCAAAGAGCTTTAGTCCAAATTCTTCTCTTGAAGAGCGTTTAATTATGACAATGCTTTGTTCGATTACCCCGGTACATGAAAATCAATGAATGAAAAATACTTGAGAATTCATCTTTTAGAACAAAAAATAATAACTGCTTAAATCAAAATTCCTAAATTCTTAACAGTACCAGGAGAATGTCTGGTGTACAATTAAAACACAGTAGGTACTGCAATTAAAGACAACATATGCCAATACATCGCAAAACTTTTAGATTTTGCAATTTTTTTTGTAAAGAATGTATTTTATTGTTTTTTGTTCATTATCCTAATGATTTCCTTGGCTGAAGCCCGTCATCCCTTGATATTTGCTGTCTGACACCTCTGTCATGGTTTTTTGCTGCCAAATATACATGATCTTTAGGTAAATTTTTATCCCTTTTATATTTGTTCAGGTGTTGAAGATGTCTTGATAAATTTTATTCAAACATCCTCCTTCTAAGCAAACAAAAGATAATCCCTACCAAAAATAAACTCATCTTTATAAGTCATATGGTTATCGCATAATTGAATTTTCAAATTCAAAAATTTTATTAAGTTCAATTGTGGTTACTTTAAGGCTAACAGAAAATGATGAAATTGCTATAAAAATCTAAAGGTAACGCCAATGAACTGACGCAGGAATATTGTAAATTCTCTCATTCATTTTAGTAAGGTTAAAATAATATTTAGCTATTTAATATAAGAAAAACAATTCTCTTATATGTAATTAATGCCTAACCATCCCCATACTGTAAATCATGTTCTTTCCTGAAGTTTTCCTTAGGTAATGAGACCATACATTTCCTGATCTAATCATAAATTGTTCAATAACACTTTTCATATAGGGCAAATAGGGGTGTGAGGCAATTAATCAGAGGACTGGACTACACTTTCCCCTAAAGGAGATCAGTGAAATATTAATGTAGGGGTAACCTATGTATATTATTTTGTTTTGATCTTAAATAAAAAGCATCTGTTATTAGAACACGCCCAACTTTCTTTGTATATGATCAGTCCTTAGTTTGCAGGGGAAACCAACTGATGTAAAAGAAGCACCTGTTTTCTAAAAGATAGATGAACTATGTGTACCATGAAATTCAAATGTCAAGATAATCTATTTTATTGTATTTCAAAATCATGATTCACACGTCCTACAAGTAATGCCATTTCTCTTTAAAAAATATATTTTGTCTTTCTTAAAAAAAAAAGACTTTTTTCTTTGTAGCATCTGTTTTCAGTTATTTTGAACAAATTCTCATTTATTTCCCAGTTGAAATAGTTTTTTTTTCAAAAAGGATATTTATTCCCAAGTCTATGGGATACTATAACTGTACAATTTTGGAAATGAGGATTTTCAGGGAGGGAAAATACAATTTTTCTATATATCTTTTTCCATTTAAAAGATAAGAAGATTTTTTTGTTTTCTCATTTGAGAAATACAGTTAATATTGGTCTATATATCTTTTTTCGTTATTGTATGTTATTAGTTTGGGTCTTAAAATTTAACCAACATATCATTTTAATCATACTTATGCAGAAAAAATAAATAAAATTCCTGCGTTTTTTTAACTTACAATTTACAAAGTGCCAATAGGTATAAAAAGTTGTGTCCATTTATAATTGTCATAGATATTAAATGAGGTATGTAAATAGTAGGTCTTTTAACTGACTCACAAAATGACATTTCCTTCTGGCTGTCGTCTTATGTAAACTTCAAACAGCGCTTAATTAATTGCATTTAAGATTAGCAGTGACAGTCAACATAAACTTAATGAGAAAACGCAACCAGGAGCACAATTATGAAATTTGATAGCACAGTTAAGTCAAGGTGCTTAACTAAATACTATGCTATAATGTTGAGTTTTATCAATCTTACAGCAAATAATGCAGGTGTTTCTATGAAGATAATCTAAAATGTCAAAATTTTTTGAATTTATTAAATATGAGGATGTTTGTAATTTATATTCAACTCCGACAAACACGGCTGTCACGTCTCCTTTTCTAGATTATAGCTAAATATGCTAAATGAAAATTGAGCAATTAAATAACAATTATAAGGTAAAAAAATTAAGATGGTAGGGGTGACTACTATGGAGAATTAATCATCACTTTTTTTTTTCAAATTAGTGAAGTAAATAGCAGGCATGTCTTTTTTTGTGAAAATATACATATTTTATAGAAACAGAATCCATTTATTCTCCATCTTATATTGCCAGTATCAGCCAAAAATATAAACAAGTTAAATCATTTGTTTACAAAACTAATTGCTTCCTTCGCTAAACAGCCAAAAAGTTTGAAACATTACATGGAACTCCAGAATGAAAAATCAGACTCCTTTATATAACTGAAAGTTGTAATGAAGAAAAAGGTTTAGTTTGCATCTTGTGAGGCTGCAGATCATTATGAACTATATTAAAGCTATTAGGGTGTGCTTAAATCATGAGTAATGAAGAGAATAAGTAAGTTTAGCAACATCTATATCCACTTTTGTTTAGTAAACTTTGTAGCACCTTACACCATATGGTTTACATCCAAGGCCAGATATTTGGCATTTACATGATTTTTAAGAAAAAGTGAGTATTTTAGTGATCATGTGATCATAGCTGTTATTTGTATATATATACTAAGCAATAAAGGCAGATTGCTCATGGTATTTCTGTTGTCAAGGAAGATATGGTGCAAGAATTGTTAAGAGCTTGCTTTATATTGACTAAAGATTCTAAAACAAAATATTTTTTCTTTGTGACTTTCTTTTATCCCATTGTTTAAAACTCCCTTTATCAGATTCTCCCCTTCTACTTACAAGCACATGCTAGTTTATGTGCTGATAATGGGGTACTTATTTCCTAAGCATCAAATGGTCATTAATGCATTATATAATTATGATATATCATATTATGAAAATAAAGATATGTCTAACTTGCCACTTGGGAGTGTCAATCAGGAGATTTACTGCTGCAAATTGACTGTTTATTTATATTAAATAGATAAGATATGCATGTACTTAGCATTCAGAAATTTCCCATTAACAGAGGTCTTTTTAAAAAGATGTTTTTCTCGTAAAATATTAAAGATTGCCTCCCAAACCTACATCATATTACACAACTTTCAAGTGACACATGTAAATAAATATAGTTTGCGTCATATATTCCTAAAATAAAAATATTATAACATTTTTATAACAAATAACGACTTTAATCTTTCACTGTGGTAAAGCACACTTTCTTTTGTTCATCTTTTCAGCATTACAACAACACAAGAAAATTTCACTGTCACACAAATGTCTTGGACAAATTACTTTCATTTTTACACAAGAAATCTTCTGAATAGAAGTGAATTACAAAAATTGTGTTGTCGGTCACAAAAAAGAAAAGATTAATCACGAAATTGATTTGATTCAACTAAATAAGATTAACATGCAGATCAGTCTAGCTTCTTTGTTGTTTAGACATGGAGGATGGCGTGCATTTAAGAAATAATCCTATCTGGAATGAAAACACGCATATGCGCTTTTTTCCCCTTAAAATGAATTTCCCACCCACAGAAATGTCATCACATGCTTCTCATTAAATGTAGATCAACTGTAAATACAATGCATGTCAAATAATTAGTGCACATGTTATAAATTAACCCTTAATGATGACTTAAACAGATCTCAATATCACAAACTTCATATGTAGCATTTAACAATATTAAAAAAAAAGTGGTTGGATTTACAGAGGAAATGAACCTGAATGGTAAAATAGCAGTGTATTTAAACTGTATTGATTTGAAATTGCTGAATGCAAGACTATGAAAAGAAAAGAAAATCCAGTGTTTAAATTAGTGGACTTTGTCTTTTCTAGGGCCTAATATGCATTATTTTCCATCTTGTACATATGCTTATACTTGTCTCAGTATCCTAATTATTTACAATTTCCTTCATATCTATAAATTTATTGGCTCTACTTGGTATCTGTTAATTTAGGAAATTATTAACCCTTTTAATTTCCTGTATCAATTAAAATATGCATATCCACACCCTAAACATGATACAATAAAGGTACAAAGGTCAAGTTCATGTCCACAACTTTATTAAGCTTATGGATCATGTACATCAACTTCTCATTTACAAACCAGGGGGCAATGCCAAAAAATATCTGGTTTTATTAATAACACAAATCTTACTTAATCAAAAGCATTAGACCAGGCTTTCTTTTTTAAAGAAAATATCCGACTTACTACAAGAACTTAAAGAAATGATGGTTTAGAAAATGATACAAACACATGGTCATGGTCCGTCATCATAATTATCCTACATTAAATATTGACATGTTATAATTTACATGGATGAACAGATTAATTAGTTTCTAATTGAAAAATTAAATTCATATTGCAATCTTTCAGCAGTTAGGTAGTGCCAGAACTGTGTTTTAATTAAGATTCTGTTTCCAAAGCAAACCAGATGGTTTTGAGAGACAAGAAACATTTTGCTCATTTAGGAAATTCCACTTCAAACAAGCCATCTTTAATTGTTTACATTTCAGCTTGCGATGCTTCCAAGTCAATACCAACATTTTTCTAGTGAAGCAAACCAACTGTAAAATGGCTTCCCCATACACTAATATACCAGCTAGTATAAACACAATAAACCTATTAGAAAACAGTAAGGAACAGATGAAAAAGTCATCATTTATCTTATCCTTTATTACATAGGAAGTCATCTCTGTCTTAATTTCTGATTTTGGGTTTTTGGGGAAATTGTTTTAACCTCTGTCATCACTAATTATTTTTTCCTGGGAGGCCGACCTAGCATTCATAGAAAAATCAAACCCTAGACAAGTTAATATTTCTATTTTCATTTGCCCACCAAGAACAGATGCTTCTAAAAGTAATAAGCCCAAAATCTTATGATTTTTTTCCTTCAAACTATGAATAATTTTAAGCAATATATCCTAGAAAACATTGTATGGATTACATCCCCCTTTTCACAGTTCACAAACATGAAATGCTAAAATTACTCAGAGATAAAATATCAAAATGGTATTTTTGTTGGGAAAAATAATTTTGCTTATATAATTAAATTTATACAGATATGCAATCTGCTGTTTTAATGAATCAGGACAAAGACTTCAATTCTGATACAGCTATATATATTTTTCTCAAAACTAAATTAAGAGCCATGATCTAATTTATGACTTTCTAGCTTGCAACATAAATAAAATGAGGAAAATACATCTGCAACTGGTACATGTCAATTTTTGTAAAAGATGGATAAAAATATCAAATATTATAAAGAACGACATGTAGATTATGGAATTAATCAACGTCCCGTTGGGATTTCGGTAACAACTTATCTAGGAAATGCTATTACACAAATGGAGTCCCTGCAAATTTTATCAAACCTTCATTACAATTTTATAATTCTGTGCATAGCTTTATTATATTATACTAGAGGAACTCAAATTACTGTGGTAGTATGTCTAGCATTTATAAATTTAACATGTCCCGTTTAGATTAATATCATCAGCTGATTCGGAAAGTCATTTGTTTAGGAAGACAAATATATTGATCTAATGGAGATAATCTCTGAAAATATATTATAACAAAAACAAAATTAAGACAACCTACTGCCAGAACTGACAGATAGAAAACAGAAATATAACTAAAGTAGAAGTTAAAAATTTGCTAGGGAGGAGACATATATATATGTTTTATATACCACTATGAACATACTACTGTACATATATTATACTTCAGGCTCCAGCATTTTCTGATTAAATCAACTAAAATACAGCACTAAAATTAAAGCAATTAAGAAATATCAGCTAATTTTCCGCAATATGACCACAGAAAATTGTAATCACTCTGTACTTAGAAAACTTATTATGATCCTTTATCCAAGTCGGCAAAACAAAAGAGAAGAAAACTATTTTTCTTATCTGATAAAATTCACTGACTGAAAAACCACAAAAAACCATTGATTTTTTATCAATTTTTTAAATCATGTACAGTCTAATTTGTGTTTTGGCTTTAATTACTACCCCAGATTAAATTAAGCATGAAAGTAAGACTGATTTAGTAGTGTCATAAGTTAGTCAATACTAAGCCATCCTTGAAATGTTTTGCCTTATAGTTTTGAAGATGGGATGGTGGCAAGGTGAATTATTCTGTCCCTATTCTAATAATGCTGAAAAGTCTTCTTTTAAATACTGAATTTTATACAATGAAAAACACAAAAAAATCAAGAACCAAAAACCAAAAATAAATGTGAAATGCAAATATAAAATAATAATAGTAAGATAGATATGTTGGGTCAGTCTCAAACAATGGCAAATGACCACTTATCTTCAAGTCACAATCTCCTCAATAAAATTTTGCAGGAATTTTTATTTTGTGCCATTCAAATATGCAGGTAGTATTTACTTCGGTACCCTTGGAGGGCATAATTTAATAAGACTTAGACCAACCAAAATCATTGATAGAAATGTAATTTTTCATGACCATTTCCTATGCGTTTGTTTGCCTCTTTGTATTATTGCAGTCTTCACACTCAACCAAAGACCCACCAGCCCAGGCTTGTAAAAATGCTGTCAGGCCTGTAAAAATTGTCTCTACAGGCCAATAGAATCCAACTAAAATGTTCATAAAACTCAGCTTCGGGTCTGTAGATTCAAAAGTTTATTGTGAAGACTGTTATTTTAAAACCTTCATAAAATTTCATATTTGATTTGGATTACACAGACCGCTTCAAGGAGTCCCCCTCCCCATCCCTGAGCTAGTAAAATAATTGAGTGATTTAGTTTGTATTAGTGACTTACCATATGCTGTACAGAGCGAAAACAGGGAAAATGCTAAATGAATAACAAGTGTCTTCATCTTTACTTCTGATCTGCAATGACAAAAAAAAATTAATAAAAATAAACTTTATTCCTTATCTTACCATTAAAATATAATATATATGGCATAATATATTTAAAAGATAAAATTTACACTAAACCTTTTCAACAACCGATAAGCTGAAACAATCTCTGATTGATGTTTACAGGTAATTGAAACAGTTCCTATGTTTACTGAGAAATTGCAATAAAATCTTTTTTTTTAGTTTTCATGGTTTATGCTTATTGAGAGTAAACCTTACAAAATATTAAACAAATGTTGTGGAGCATATATCATCACCCCTCGTCAATTTCAGAAATTCTTCACAAAGAAAAGATTCCTCAAGATTGAAGCTCATCTGTCAATCAGTGAATCGATAAAAAATCAACGCCTTCTAAGATAAGTTGATAGTGCAGATTTTTTTCCTCACATAAAACAGCAATATTAAGTTGCTATTATTTTAATTGTGGACTTAGCAAATTAAGGATTATACTAATGGGTATCTGATATGTCTGTCAACAAAGCTTAAAATATCCATAACAGAAGCTCATACTATCATTTATACTGGAACTTTGTCATAGTATATACATAGCATGTAATTATAGGTTGCATACAATGTATATGTATATGCTGTTCAATATTTTTGGTAATTTCAGGTCCTTTTTTTTTGCATTATATGATCTGAAAGTATTTTTCACTTTTTGTTTCCATGATTTTGAAATTTAGGAGAACTTTATTGATACAGGAAGAATGTTGATGACTTAAGAAAAGGGTATCATTTACTTACCTTTAGCAAATAAAGTCTTACATTACCAAAATAATTAATTCCTTTTAATTTTGAATGAGACCTTGATTTGAGCACATTATAAAGTCATATGATATATGTACTTCAGCGTATAAGTGGTTACTACAGCTAAATGTCAATTCACTATACACACTGATCAACAATAACTTTGTTAATTTCCACAAATTTTCGACTTTAAAATATCATTAGGTGTTCTTTCAATAGCAACTTCTACTTGCTCCGAATAAAGTAAATTTGAAACCGCCTCTAATATATACTGAATTTGACACTCATGTCAAATATTTTCTATAAAAGCCGGATTAGATTTTTCCATTTAATTCAGCATATGACACTGAAAGGAAATTCAGCCTTTTGATAGATGCATAACAATTCTTCAATGTACTATTGATTAACTATGAGTACATAATTTTCTCTCTTGAAGCTCCACAAATTTGCTTCATTTCAATGTTTCTCAAATTTAATCCAAAAATACAAAGGTTTTCACAATGAAAGTAAAATTAAAACATGTCAAAGCCACTAGAAAGGACAAAAACTGTATTTATTTACTCCGCTACTGTATAAATATTTGTGTGAACAATGTCAATCTGAAATCTGTAACGTTAATGAGTTGGTGACTCAATAGGCACACATCTTCCGATGGAAAAGATTAAAAAAAAAATCCATTTGCAAGCTAAGATCCCAAAGCCTCTATTTCTGTATTGGGAAAGAGAAACTGATTTGATTGTGAAGATTTCAAACATTGACAGTGTGTGTATGTGAATAAATGAATCCTTTTCATTGATTGTGATACGGTCCAACAAAAGTGTCATTGAAGGAAATGATCATCAGATAATAACATAAACTGGCCTCAGTGTGACAGGTAAATTATCCCTATGATTATATCCTTTTAATTCATTTTGTTCATAAAACCTTATACACTGCCATATATTGCTTTTCATGCATATATATATATAATTTTCTTTTTATTATATTTTTAAATTCAAAGTGAAATGTCAATATGCATTTTGGTTGGTTCTTTTTTAATGTAATATGGAATGTTTTCCCCAATAGCCAAACCAGTCCCTTTTGTTTACCTATAGTTTTTTATGGACAGTTGTGACAGAGCAAGACATTTTTGCTGTAGGTTAATATCTTTCAAATTAATATATATGGGGTACATCATTCTGAATCAGCAACCCAAACATCTTACCTAACTGGCCTTACTGTATAAGTAAGCTATATTTCTTGTCCTAATTTGACATTTTCCCAATGTTATCACTTTGATAATCAATCATAAGTCAATTAAAACCATTTACATGTAATGATCTCGTACTTAAGCAATAAACTGTAATCGAGTAATCCTTTTATTTAAAAATAATCCATCAATATTTACAGTATTTGTATATCTAGTTATTTTTAACATCGAAAAGTTTTTATGAACAAAGACTACAGAGTAAAAAAAAATACAATCGATCATAATCAAGCGCTCAATTTACTATCTGTCAAGGTTTTAAAACAAAAATCGTCTCATGAAAAGATACCGCTACGTGCATTCTGTTCTCCAGGCGAAACTATGATTACCTTTTTATTCTTATTGTGATCTATTAGTAGCAATAGCATATTAAAATCTGGTCCCATTTAATGAATAAACTGCAAACATGCATGTACCTGTGGTGTGCATCTAATAATTTTTGTACATTTTTGGGATTGTGGTTCAATGATTGTCCAACAGTCGAAAGACAATTTTGTCCAGTTTGGTCAGTAAGAAGGTGAAAAGACGAGGATTATCGAAAAGAAACTAATTTTGATTGGATGCAACAGAATTTTATTTACAGCATAGACCTGTCGGTAGTTTCATATTTCGCCGTGTAATTAATCTGTCGATGGGATGGGGCAACTAAATTTTCTGTCTTAAAAACGAAATCGGATAATGCTATTGCAGTTTTGTCATGGAGCACACAAACAGATTTAAATCTGCTACTGGGAGTCCCAAACTAATACATTTTCTATGGTCCCAGTTTCCACCATTTAAATTAGTCTGCCGAGAAAAATGGGTATATCTTCTTAGATTACACATCACACGAAATGGTGAATTTAATATATTTTATTGACAATTCAATGCCTGTAAATCATTGAAGAGTTTCCTATTCTAATTTTTATAGTTATAGAGATAAATTTCCAATAAATAAACTGATAATTGACTATCTAAGTATTACAAAAACATAAAACTACCGCAAACTGAATTTATGTGAGTGCTCCTCCAAAGGCGGCCAAGAAAAGCTATCTTACGACCATTTTCCATATCATTCATAAGTATCAGTGAACATTTAAAGTCACAAATCCGTAAATTATTGGAAAATGATTGAGTATACGCTGATCTCGGTACATAAATTTCCCGAACGTCTTTCATCCAATATTTACTTGAGAACAAGGTATTTATTGAATGGTTTAACGCGGTAACTTTGTTATTAACTTTTCAATTAGTTTTAATAACTATTCAGTATTTATTGGACCGTGTGAAAACAGAACAAATATAATCTGTGATCTTTAACATATATATATAAAGATGCCTTTTCTAGCATCTGGAACGACAAAGGCTATACATTGATGTAACATTAACAGAATGAAGCGTTTTATCTTGAATGTATAGGAAGGGGTGTTATCGAAAGAAATCACGATTTCTGGAAATTAATTAATAAGAAATTTAAAACATTGTTTAATATTGGATCAATGCGATCAAAACAGATTTTCTATTTTTAAAGAAAATGAAAATTGGGATTATTTTTTTAGTGAGAATACGACCTACAGCATGCTTATTTTGCTCAGTTATTTCTTAGTTCTAACACGAACCCAGATAAAACTGTAAAGTTACCGTTAAATAACTATACTACGGGGTGTGACCCCGTGTCCTTGTTTGTGTATACGCGAATTTCGCATTCCACCATTTCCTGGGAATACATAGATAGTTCAGTTAACTTAGGTATGAATCAATTAAATTAGATGGTCTTATTTGAAAAATTTAATTTAAACGAATTAAAATAAAACAAATTGAAAACACGCTCAAAGTTTAGGTAAGCCGTGATGAAAATACAAAATCTGAAAGAAAACTCAAGTGTATGAGACGTCCAATGTTTCCTAAAATAGAAATACAAGATGTGAAGTTTGCATAAATACCTGCTTAAAATTAATCCTTTAATCCAGTTCTACAGTGCACCTTGCGTGTTGCAAGCTTTTTTCATTATCAGAATATCTGGTGCTAAAATTAGTAAAAATACTAAGCCCAGCGGGGCGGAATGTCAAATCGGTTAGCACACATCTAATCAGGTGACATAGTGTTTGAACAATTCGCGACAAATGACAGGTCAATTATGATTAATCATTTATACAAAATATTATTATATGATAATTTAATCTAAGATCTAAAAAGTGTTCACCCATACTGTGACAGATATCGCCAAACAAAGTCCACTGTTGCTATAGTTTTTACTAAATTTTTGTTTTAAAATGCAATTAAGACCGAAAATGTGTGAATCAACAAAGTTGCTATTCCAAACTGTTTTTGTCCCATTCATAAGAGCCGAATATATTATTCAATTTTGATAGAAAAGTTATGGATTAATGAAGCATTATCGTAGAAGGCTTGTATGTTTGGAAATTGCTGACCAAATGGAATAAATCGTCAGTCAATATATAACACAGAGACTGAACCTGAAACACACTATTTTCTTAATAGATTTTTCAGCTTTGCAGTCAATATCTTTTTTTTTGTAGAAGAAGAAAGATGTCGTTAATGTTTTGTTCGATGACAAGTGTTAGCTGAAGTTTCACTTCAGGAGCCGATTTTCTTAGCAAGATTTAATTAATTTTGACGCAAATCACGCGAGCACTTGTCCTTATCTTATCCTATTTCTAAGAGTTATGTTACTACATCAAGTATTACATGGTCTTTTGGTGAATTACAAGTTGATAATGCGTTTTTAATGAACAATATATGTCATTTTAGAATATGACGGCATTTTACGTACTAATTCATTTAGACGGTCAATGATAACATTAGTTTATGTATTTGTTTTGTAACAGTGGTTTGTGACATGCCAACGGTTGTTAACTATAACCGTGCAATGGTTGTCCCTTCCCCCGTTAATTTAGGTTTACACAAATATTCATGTCCATATTGTTATCACATTTAGGTCAAATATCCGAGTCTATTTTCGAGAAAATATATTAAAAAAATTTCCTCAATTCATCTTTTCACTGGTTTCTCGATATTGAGAAAATTCTGAGAGCAAATACATTTATATTTACATGACGGTCGATCATTGACTAAGGGGGCATAAAGAGAAATCCACGGATTAACTTTGCTTAGGGGAGTTGGAACCGTTTGCTCTGTAAAAAAAATATATGATAGCTATTTTCCATTCGTTCCGTTGGTTGATATAGTTTAACGTTTGAATTTGTTAGGTTTTATGGACTTCTCCCTTTTTGAATTTACCTTGGAGTTCGATATTTTTGTTAATTCATTTTTTTATCAACTAAATTTATCAAAACTAACGTGTCAGTTTGAGAGTTTTAATGTGTGTTTTTTATTTAGACCCAAAACAGAAGAAAAATCTATTACTTGATTAATGAAAATTAGATTGCAACGGAAAATAAAAGCTCTGTTTACCTCCCTGAATGATAAAGTCATTGAAACAACACAGAAATGACGCAAGAAAGCTCTTTATATTTGACAGAAAAAATTGACAAAACTTAAAATAAGTACTGACGGTTTTGACACGGGTGGAATTATGATTTATATCAATTTACTGGCAAGGTCAAACACAAGATAAAATCTACCGTTACATTAAATTAATGAAAGCCCTTTTCATAGCGGTATTTAATCATTTAAAGTTAGTTTATAACAGTACTAACTTTATCATAGTCAGTGGTCGAGACCCGTCAATATTTCAGAAGTTGGCAATGAAAGTTTTTTTGAGTGTTATAGTTGTAAAATGCGGTTATTATATTTTTGAGTATTCCTTCAAGTGTCATCCATAAAAAAGGTTGTCAAATAGAGGGTAGATCTATGGGATATCTAAAAAAGTAACTTGAAATCAAGGAATTTAAGACGAAGTGTAATATAAGAAAGAATCACGGAAATGTGAAATGTGAATAATACCTTACACCTGGAAACTTACCTGCTTAAAATATTGTGATGATGATCAACAGAGATTGTTATCGGACATACCTGTCATGCCAACCAATGTACAATTTTTATCAAATTAAGATAAAATTTCATACCTGCTTTGATACTGTAGATTTTCTTCCTAAGGTAACAACTACATCCAAGCAAAATGTCACTCTGTTTGTTTTAACCAAGAATAACAAAAAATACAAGACAAGAAACAATATTGGACGTCTCATTAATTCAGATGTATATCATATGTAAAGACAAAATCTTGCACTATACGTGTCAATCGTCTATCAGGTGTTTTTAGAGTTTTTGTCATCAATTACATGACATCCATATTAATTTTCCAGCAATTACATATATCAATAAAACCATAACATGACAACTGTATCAACATTTAAAAAAAAACGACTAGTAAGTTTATACAAAGTTCATTGTAATCTATGCATAAATATCAAGTAATCAATTGCATGCAAATTTACTAGTACATGTTACAAAAAACACAATACAGAAATCTTCCAATTGTGTTAGGTAACAAATTAGATTAAAATCCTCACCTTGAAAAATAGTTAATCCGAGCAGCTGTTTATGAAATATTATAATTATATATGTCAACTTTTTCGCATCCTTATAAATTGTCACTCGACACTATATGTTATCATCTGTTAATATAACATGGATTCGAAATTCATTGAACAAAAGTTGGAAAATGAACTAAGTTTTTTCCTAGTAAACATTGAAAAAGAGTTTGTATTCGTCCAGCCCTCAGCTATACAAACAACTATATTAATTGGTTGCTCTTTATAAGTTACGATATGAATTAAACTCCTTGTAATAGACACACCTTCACGAGTGCAGCCTTATTTTCTATGTAAATAAAGTGAAAACTTCACTAATTCTCTATAATATGAAAATCTAAACATGATTAAGTTAGTAGTCACGTGACATGGAAATACCTATAGAACGGAGAGCATGTGGTTTTAACAAGGTTAAACTGATAACGACAATAAATTATCAAGTTGACTGTTCTTACACAATTATGACAATTTTCTATACCACTAAATAGTATATGCACATGGACAAACTTTGTTTCACAAATGATCGGAAACAGTTCTTGCAAATACGAAGACCTTAGACGGAAATTAAGCTTTTTATATGCATATTTTATAGACACTAAACTACTCGACCAAACATTGAAGAGTCCTGCAGAAGAACAACATAGTAAATACTAGTGCTCGAGTACTAGTGAAACTGTTTTGAGCTTTGGTGAGGCAAATCAAAGATGTGTCGAACCAAAAAACTTGAAAATGCTTTGATTAGGTTTATACATGGTATCAGAAATCCATTAGCTGATACTATATCATTATGTTTTCACTGTGTAGGTAATCCCTATTCTCTATCTATTGGTTATATTTTTATTATTATATTTCAGACTACATGTTAAAGTCTTATTTTTTTCAACTTTCAAGTTTTCGGTTTCATGCGCCTTTTTCTCAAAATACTGTTTATACATCTTGTTTACCAAATTAGAACTTTTCAGTTTCAATAGAGATTCTGCTAAATTCTTATCAATGGACGTTAAGCAACGCCAAACAATCAATCAAATTTCTAACTTCATCCTAAAACACATTCGAAACTTTTATACAATCTCAAATGAAAATGACTTTATAATTTTCGTGCGTCTGAAGTCCTTTTCTGTGTTTACACTCATCAGGAACACTCTAACGCAAACGTTTGAAAGTCAGAGATGTAAAAATATAGTAGGAAACGACGTTAGGAGCTATATGTATATGTAGCGTCTGATGAACAAAAGCCCAAAAGTTCTATAAAACAGTATTTGTTATTTTATTTTGTTTTTGTTAACATTATTGCATGGAATAATAAGAAAGCCTGTGTTTGGAAATGATACCTCAGAGAATCAATATATTACTGCAACTTCAATGGATTCTCAATATTCAATTAATTGCACTCAAATATATTATTTTATATGATTTTGTTAGAAAGGGGAAATAATTTTTAATATTCATGATGCAATATATATATAAGTACAACTTGTTTTTGTAAACAAATGTAATCTTGTTTTAAATAACACCATCACTCTCTCTGCAGTTGATCAGTAATAATGAGAGGTTTGGTAGTTTGCGATATTTTTATTCTTTATATTTCTTATCATGGATATGAACTCTTCTTGCAGACAAGACTTTAATATCAATATTTTTGTAGATAAAACTCAGTTATCTTGTGATTTGTATTGTTAAAAGGGTGAAAACAACATTTAGCATAATCAACTCTGTGTTTTACAAAAACTTTTAAAAATGGAGGATTTGGGAAAGTCCAAGATTAACCAAATTTCTTTTTAAAAAATAAATATTATTCTTGTTTTTTTATAAAGTCACAAATAGAATAAAGCGTTGTGTAGTATAAAACTGTGAAATGATTCCTGCACTAAATTTAGGAAGATCTTCATCGCATTTTCAAATTCCTTGAAAACTATTTATTGTGCGCAGAGTACTTTAATATTAAAAGTTCATGAGGTAGTACATTTATATCAGGTGCATTTTTGAAGCACTCTCAAAATGTTTGTTGAATTCTTGATTGTTGAAACATTCAATAGTGCAAACACATAATTATGATTTTAATCAATAGTATTGCACCTCTCTTAATGTTGATCATTCACTGTGAAAAAAATGATTAATATTTTATCACTTTGTTCTGACCTTATTGTAACTTCCAGTCGATTCTATCAAGATCTCCGATCTTTTATATACTACGGTCGTCATCACTTTCCCCCTAACTGCATAGAGTTTGTTCCGCAAGAAATAGTTCCTGTCAGACTGAAACGCCGATTGGAAAAAATACTTTTCTACTCCCATTAAACGGTACCAATTTTACTACACCAGATACCCATTTCGACAGTTCATGTCTTCAGTGATACTCGAGGCCAAACTTTATGAAAACCAAAACCTTATAGAAACGTCGAAGAGCTATATAATATCATCAAAAAGGACAAGAAGTTTTCCAAAACAGGCGAAGAAACCAGGAGGGAGATTCATTCCATAATTTCAAATGACTCTGTAAGTTTTACAACAGCTAATTTCAACAAACAATATCCGTATAAATAACAGGAAAGCCTGGGGAATATTGTCTTAGCTAATCGTGTTGTCTTTCATATGTTCATATGTCACATTAGTTTGCATAAAATGGCATACATAATTATTTATTTATGCCAAGATCATTGCATGTTTGATTTGAGAGCCATTGACGAGTCTTGTGTAGACGAAACGTGAGTCCGGCGTAGTAAGGTTTAAAAGCTAGTATCTTTGAACATTTTTTACCATTTTTGTTTAATCTTAGCTCATTCTTATATAGTCAAAACGATTTACAAAACAAAAGTGACACACACCGTTTCTTTGTGTCTTACCTGCATACTTCCTTTTATAAATGTGACAACTACTTTTTCACAAAGTTTGTAATGTTTTTGATTGATCTTTAAATAAATATAGACATAATGATCCTCCTAACTATAACTGAATACTCCCTCATCAGTAGATTGCATTTGATTTGATAACTTTTTTGATATAATATGCCTGCAGTTTCAGCTGTCATGCTTTAACTCCTACTTCCATTTTTTGTCCCCATTATACAGTTGTAAGTTACAAGCATAAACACAAAAAATAGTTGATAAAGTGCTTAAGATCAGAATCCAATAACAGAGTTATTCTCTCTGGTTTTCAAATATTTCATACGTAGTTGGAACTATCAATTATAATTCTTGGTTTTGTGTTAGACTCTGTTGGATAGTTGTCTCAATCATAGTACATATCATTATTTTATAATCATTCTATTTTTCCGGATCGACATATCTTCGTTTGGTCCTACCATATCTATAACATGATGCTTTAATACATCTTTTTCCATATTCATGCAAACGCAGATACAAATACAAATATCTTATTTTAGGAAGGGACCATTACTTTGTAAAAACTCTTCTGATTCGAGCAAAAAGTTCACAGACACTAACATCTTGATTTTGTAATGACAACTTATTTTTTAAGCTTGAAGGACATATTTGCCAGCATACAATCGACTTGCCTAATGGAATTAAATGTGCGTCTTTACTTCCCGGCTTGCTAGTGGTAGGACGTATTTGTCAACATACAATCGACATGCCTATTGGAACTAACTGTGCCCCTCTGCTTCCCGACTTGCTAATAAGCATCTCTTTATTCGCGCGCCACTGATGAGTCTCATGTAGACGAAACGCGAATCTTGGAGTTCGGTATTTTTGTATCAAATTATAATCTTTGTATCTTTGAAGAGTTTTTACATTAAGAAATTGACAATAAGGGTTGGTTTAGAACTAGACTTTACCACAAAAAGATGATTTCAATTTCCCCATTAATTTGAATGTGAACTTTTCATTTCTATGTAAAAACATTCAAGCAGTACAAATCTCCTAGTTGATACGATATACCGGAAGTAGCGTTACTTCTCATGCCTTCCTTGATGGAGATATACTGCTTACAATGAAGCTATTGCAACAAGAGTTTCAAATGGTAAATTTACAGTCATAGTTTCGTCGTGTTTTACGGACGCCACCATTATTTCGTTGACCGTTATGGAATATCTGTGTCACATTTGACCACGGATATGTTCTATTTGTCGCCATCACAATCTATTCCTCTTTTATTCGATTGTGATATCACCGAATGAGACTTATCGTCGGATTGTTACTTATATGAACAACACGACGGGTGCCAAATGTGGAGCAGGATCTGCTTACCTTAACAGTTTAAACTTTTGAATCGACCGACACTTATGAGTCAGTGCGTCTTGTGTATACACAATTATATGCCGGGTATATTTGATTAATTTGTACCCGTCCGGAGCACATGATGCACTCAGGTTTTTGGTGGGTTCGTGATGCTGAATCTTATTTTTCGGTGTAATTTTTTGTTATTGTTGTTTACTTTTCGTCGTTATTCTTTTTGCCATGATTTTGACTGTTTTTTTTTATATATAGTTTTTGATTGCTACCTTGGTATATTCTCTCTGTTTTAATGATTTAAGCTAGTGGATATGGCATAATGGTTTTATACTATATGCTGTGCATGATTGCACGTCTTAAAAGTGGTCTTTAAGGTCTTTAAGGTCCAGATTATTGATATTATATTTTTTTTGACTAAAATCGATCGGATTGTGTCAGACCATTGATGAACCATTCTGTTCAAGGATTTTCTCAATGTAGAATTGTAAAAAACGGAGAGAGAGAAAAATAGACAGCCAGTAACAGTCATACTTTTAATATGAATCTAATGTTTCTAATATCATTTCAATGGAAACATCATAACTTTCCAGCTACTTATATCAAATCCTACAGTGCGCAATAAATTATCGATTTGATGTGTTTTATATATATAATCATTCATATTTAAAATAAAGATATTCCCATTGAGTAATAGATTTCGATTTATTTCCCATCTAGTAAAGGTTGTTATTAATAACCAAAAAAGGAATGAACAATTAAGAAATATCCCTTATTGTATAGATACAAAGTTTTGATAATTTATTTCTTGTATATTTGGCTTTGCTTCATTTCGCCGTATGCTAGTTCCATCTGAGCCATTTGGACAAGTACTCTGTTGAATTTTAAATCAAGTGAAACATTAAGGTTCTCGCTAATTTAGCATAATTAATAAATCTAACATAAACAGCAATAGTTGTCCTTTTCTAGATTTAAACATTTCAATTCAAAAGGGAAACTCCATACTAAAATTAACGACAAAAGAGACGATTTTTCATTCCCTATTGTTAATTTTCCATTTTTTAGACGGCGATGTTCCTTTGGCACCATAATGCGGTGTTTATATATTCCAACTCGTTCGTTATGCCCGTGTGTGTAGTGTTGTCATAGATTTTAACGAACGTAATCAATGCATCACTGGTAAATTATTAAGTCAGGGATTTCGTTACCATAAATTACTTAAAACTTCTACTAAATTCTTTCATAGATACAAAGATTTGATTAGTAAATTTGGCTGTACCTGTAGAAAACTTATTAAAAACGGTATTTCACATTCTAAATTTTACGGTAATATTGTATTAAAAGCGCGGAAATCACTATGTGATCCGTGTAAACTCATCGAACCTTTAAACAAACTTATTAGTAAAGGTTATCTTACCAATGTTGTAATTAGATCTTTGAATATAGTTTACATTGGCATAAATATCGATTTTGTCATCAGCAAATTAAAACATAACTAAATTTGTATTCTTTTCAAACGTTTTTTTTATGTATAAATACACATCCACGTTCATTTTCTATATAGAGATTACCCAGTCTATATATTACATAATACGTATTTATTAACAGGTTAACTCCTAACTATCCTACTGCCTGTCGATACTTTTATTTTGGCATTGCACAAGTCATGTCTTCTTTGACTGTCCATGACGTTAAAACACTAAATAACTGGGATGTGTTTTAGTAGATTTTAGTCTCTGATGCATGATTTTTTTATTATTAATTGTTTTTCAAGTCGTACTTTCGTGTTAATTTGACCTGTTGATACAATTTGTAATGTATTTTTTGTTATTTAATGTTTACTTATTTAGTGTTATATCTAGTGTCACTATTTTTGATATATACCACCTTTGATAAGTGTGACGATAAATTTTCACTTTTGTTCTCGTACTAGGAACAACAAAATTATTTCCGTACTCCATGTATAACTTACAACAAAATTATTTTTATTTACCTGTGTACGTTATTTTATTTTGCGGCATTTTGTCGAAGGTTCTGGTTGTCTTTCTGATATTGTTTTACATCTAACCCCCTTGTTTTATTAATTTTGTATTTACATTGTGTCATAGATCAAATTTATTCGTTCAGTGTATGTTCACTTGTTTTTTTTTAATATGTCTTTTGATTGAGTTAAGCCATTTCCTTTGATATTTTATAGTGTGTCTTTCTATGTTGTGATGTTACACTATTGTTTCAGGTAGGGTGAAGGTTGGCGCCTATTAAAACGTTTAAACCCGCTGCATTTGTTTGCACCTGTCCTAAGTCAGGAACATGTTGTTCAGTGGTTGTCGTTTGTTGATGTGGTTCATAAGTGTTTCTCGTTTCTCGTTTTTTTTATATAGATTAGACCACGGGTTTTCCTGTGTGAATGGTTTTACACTAGTCATTTTTGGGGCCCTTTATAGCTTGCTGTTCGGTGTGAGCCAAGACTCCGTGTTAAAGGCCGTACTTTGACCTATAATGGTTTACTTTTACAAATTGTGACTTGTATAGAGAGTTGTCTCATTAGCACTCATACCAAATCTTCTTATATCTATTGTATTTTACACGACTCCATCTATGTTTTTTTTTTTTTTTTTTAGAATTTTCATCTAGTTCACATTATCGTATAGAAGGTATTGGTAACCTTGAGTCCTGGTTTAATTGCTGATCGAACAACTGATAATAGTTTGGACATACCCAAAGTCTCGTATAACCTCCTTGATATTACGTTGTTTTTATGGACACTTACGCAGCTTTGATTTCTAGTAGAGTCGAGGAAAAATAATCCCTTGGTTGATATTATATACGTTGCTCATATGGACACTTACACAACCTAGTTTTCTAGTAGAGTTGAGGAAAAAATAGTCCCTTGGTTAACATTTCAAAAGAACGTTACAAAAACAGAATTTTCTCATATGAAAGTTTTGTATGTATTGGACATGCAGGCAATATGACTTTTGATGACTCATATCTTCATCTTTTGCTTGGATATCCGTTTAAGTAAGTAAACAAAAAACTCTATAAATCATATTTTAAGAATACTTGAACAAAACATAAGAATGCTGTAAAACACGCTATACTACGGGGGTATTTTACTACCTTGATTACTCATGAGGGTCTCGCACGGTTTATTAACTAGATATTTATTTTTCTAGTAATGTCAATTTAAGCGAGACTAAGTAATAGTTTTAGTATCGTTGAAATAAAATATTTTTAAATAGGAAACTTACCGTATTTGCAATATTACATTTCACAGGATTTTGTAGTATTTATTAATAACATGGGAACATTCATGTTAAGCAACTGTTGACTTTTTACAATACTGCGTGCATATTGGCGTTCTGAAAGCCTATAACTATCAACAGAGACATAATACAATTGTATTATATGTCTCTGCTATCAATATAGTAACACAAACATTAAATTATACCCTGAGTTACTACCATTGCTGGTAGACTGTTGTATACATATATAGTACCCGAGAGTATATATACATTTTTTTACGCAATATAACATTACGTACATACTGGTAAATAAGTAGCTGATAAAATGATTAAATTCCTAAATCAGAACTGCACCTCTTTTACAAAAAAAAACTACCTTGCAAGGCTTTTACTGTTATTGGTAGTTTCCGAGGATGTAATGTTAATCTCCATGTCGGCGCATTAAATTTTATACCAACCAATATGTTGATAGTTAAAATTGTATGTAACACAAACTTACAACGAAACAATATTGGTCCAAACCAAAGAATAATGTCAAATAATGAATGTTGTCATACACAACACAAATAAAAGAAAGGTGTGGTTAATAATGAGAGTTGTTTTAATTATGAAAGAATGCCCAAATGCAGAAGTTAGAAGATTTTCAACCAAAGTTTGTTAGTTGTGTTGGTGGTCTTTATTCTTAATTTTCTGTGTAATGTGTTGTTGGTTTGTTTCTCTGTCTTTTTTTTTGAAGACGGAGAATGCTGTCTGTCTGTCTTCTTCGATTTTGTGAATCGTTTCCTTGGCACCTTATAATGTGTTAGAAATCGCACGTAAAAAGATGGTGTGTAAACACAAAATAATAATCAAAATAGTCTGTAGATGGCCTGCGTTTTCGAGTTATACCTAATCGTTGTTTTTTTTTTTAACTCTGCATGCATTTAAACTTGAATTACAGAAGAGGCGAGCTAGCATCAACACAAATATCAAAAACAAAAGCTTACTTGACACATTTGGATATAAAATTAAGATGTCATATGAATGCCAGTGAAACAACTATCTACTAGAGACCAAAGGAGGATGATGTATACAACTATAGGTCACCGGCGGTCAACGATGAGCAAAACATTATACCGTTTAGTAAGTTATAAAAGGGCCCGACATTAAAAAATGTTAAACACTCATAGTTACTGAGAGCTAGTTCAAAGTATGGCAAGCCGTTCTCGTCAAAACTATGTTTAAATCATTCTTCGAAAAATTTACACACTGAGAATTAAAAAAAAAAAAAACACACTGAGATTAAAAAACCAAAAAACACACACTGAAAATTAAAAATTACACACTGAGATTTCATAAAAACGCACTGAGATTACAAAAAATGAAAAACACACACTGAGAATTGAAAATTACACACTGAGAATTGAAAACTACACACTGAGAATTGAAAATTACACAATGCGATTTCAAAAAGACACACTGATAATTTGAAATTACACAATGAGAATTTAAAATTACACACTGAGATTTGTGCGCACTTTTTATGCGCACATATCTAATTAGCATACTTAATCTGAATCTATTACAAGCTTAAAACAACAAGGGGACAGAACTCGTTAATATTTCAATTTGGCGCTAAATGTTTTATAAAAAACATTAAAAATACAACGTATAGAAAAACTACGTTATCAAAGACCAATAGAACAAGAAAAATACCAACTTACTGTCATTACAAAATATAACCAAATGGTGAAAAACTTTATAAGAATTATAAGAAAACATTGGAACAATCTGCAAAAATACAAGCAATGCAGTGAATTTATTTCCAAGTGCCTATTATAGCATATATACGTAACAAAAATATAAAAGATTACCTTGCGAAATCAGGGTAACAGTTGAAAGACTTTTGAAAAGGGACCATGCTTAAACAGTTTTAAGCAAACAATCCTGATATACTGTTAGTAATAAACTGAATTTATAGGCAATAAACTTATGAATATGAAAAGTTGTTAAGTCTTGAAATTTATTATGAATGTTGGTTGTAGGAACCGCATTTCATTATAATGACAAGAGTTTGGGAGACCAAGATATTAATCTGTTGAATTATTCATCTCATGAATATTCAATAGTAATTTGCATATTAATCTCAGTGTGTATTTTTGAAATCTCATTGTGTAATTAACAATTCTCAGTGTTTGTTTTTCTATTTATTTCATCTTAGTGTGTTTTTTTTTTAAATCTCAGTGTTTAATTTTCAATTCTCAGTGTGTGTTTTTCATTTTATTAAATCTCAATGTGTAATTTTAAAATCTCAGTGTGTAATTTCGAATCTCAGTGTGTTATTTTAGGTTTTTAAATCTCAGTGTGATTTTTTTAATTCTCAGTGTGTAATTTTTTCGAAAAAAATGGTGAAACATAGTTTTGACGAGAACGGCTTGCCATATCAAAGGCCAATTTCAGCTTAGAAATAAACCATGTTTTCCACGACTATCTATCAAAGAACTACATTTAATGATATTTTGGAATAAAATGTAGTACCAAATTAACTTTGCAGATAAAAAGAATCAGCGCAGCCATAATCTTTAAAACTTCCCAAATATTCATACAGCTTTGTTACGCAAACACAATGCATGCTCTTTATGGAATATATATGGAGGACTCTAAAGTGCGATGGTACTCTAAAGTGCGATGGTCACGCTAAAGTGCGATGGTCTACGCCAAAGTGCGATGGTGTCAGACGCTAAAGTGCGATAGTTTACGCCAAAGTGCGATGGTGTCAGACGCTAAAGTGCGATGGTTGTTTGTTTTTTTTTAAGTGCGATCAGATGACACGCTAAAGTACGATGGTATGACACGCTAAAGTGCGATGGTATATGACACACTAAAGTGCGTTGCTTTAACACGCTAAAGTGCGATGTTGTAACGGGAATGGGGTTCAGGCAATAGTTTTTGTTTTTTGCTTTGTTCATATTAGTTTTTTGTCTATTGTATTGTTTATAAATCATGCCGTTGTCTTTCTCTTTTGAATTGTTTTACACTAGTCATTTCGTGGACCTATATAGCTTGCTATGCGACGTAAGCCAAGGCTCTACGTTGAAGGTCATAATGTTATTAGGTGCATACATCAACGACATTTGGTCTATGGTGGTTAGTTGTTTCGTTGACAAAATACACCACATATTTATTTTTTTTTTGCTTTGTATATAGATCAGTTCGTTATTTTTCTCGTTTGAATTGTTTTACACTGGTCGTTATATAATACTATCTGTGGGGTTAGCCATACGGTAACCTATAGTTAATAGCCTTGGATAGAACTTTGTCTCATTGGCAATCATATTATGATACTGCACCTCTGGTCGTTATGTTACTGTCTTGTTGACGAGTATCCATCTCTTTTACAGACATGACGAACCATATTGTAAAAAAATGTTTTATAAAATAGTTCAATTAGAAAATTAAAAAGTAGATTTTATTTCACGCAAGTAAATGACATGTGATTTTAAAAACATAGACGTTTCTATCCACCATTTTCTACATAAGAAAATGCCTGTACCAAATTTCTATCCACCATTTTCTACATAAGAAAATGCCTGTACCAAGTCAGGAATATGACAGTTGTTATCCATTCGTTTGATGTGTTTGAGCTTTTGATATTGCCATTTGATAAGGGACTTTCCTTTTTGAATTTTCCTCGGAGTTCAGTATTTTTGTGATTTTACTTTTTTCTAAATTAAATTTGGACGAATTTTAAAAATACTTTGACACTTGGTGTATTTTGCCGTTTTCGCTCTCTCTTACGGTATACACTTTCCCCTAACTATCGTCCGTTTCTATGTTTATGAGAAGTCCCTTTTCCAATATCTTGACAGAAACACGTTTGTCCCTGCCGACACCACGGGATCAAAGTTTTGCATTTCTGTTACTGTGGATGATTTTTTGGGAAATAACTCCTCCGCATACAAACTCTTCTAGCACCGATCAAAAATGTTCCGGATTGGGATCATTTCTTTCTTTTTTCTTGTCTTGTAAAAATCCTTCATCTGCACAAACATTCTCGTTTACCGGCATGTCCGTTTTTGTTTGTACATATTACTATTTAACGTTGCAAACGTCCATACTTTCGCGAACAGACGCACTTTCGCGGAAAAACGAACTTTAGCGTATCGCGGCATCGGACTTTAGCGTGTTTCATTAAATAGCACAGATCATCGCACTTTAGCGTATCAAACCATCGCACTTTAGCGTGGGCCATCGCACTTTAGCGTGACCATCGCGTTTTAGCGTCCCCGTCGCACTTTAGAGTCCTACATATATTTGCTAACAGGTCGTTCATCTTTTTTTCATTTTTCATTATTTAAAATACGTTGGGACAATTACCATAATTGACGTACAATCTGGAAAAAGTATGAAATTGAAATAAGAGTGATGTCGACCATTAAAAATATTACCACAATTTCAATATGGCACTTATAACGTGAATCTAAATTTATTCATTATAAATTAAGGAATGTACCTCCTTCTTGTCTGGGCTTTCCTTTGGTCCTTTTTTTGGTTTAATTAGCTCTTCAACGTTTTGGACTTTCAAATATTTTGGCCTCGAGCATCACTGAAGATACATTTATTGTCGGAATGCGCAACTGGTGCAATAAAATTGGTACCGTAATTGTAAAAACAGTACCAACAACGCTATATATGATGTTTAATTTTATAATTTTTATATATTTTGTTTAATTTTGTAATTTCTCCAATGTGTATATATTTGTATCGTATTCTTTATATGCCTTCAACCCTTCGGGGTAAACATGTGCATTTCATTAATAAAGAAATGAATTGTAATTAGACTAATATAAAATCTCGATAACTCGTAGACAGCTACACGTTGCAAATGAAAAATAAACAACTATTTTTTTTTCAGTGACTAGTTTTGAAATGAATTTATGTTGAGATATATAGTGTGTTATTTATTCCTCCACAAAACCAATTAAATGTTAAAAGGTTATATTGTTAAGATAATTTTGCAAATATTATCTTTTATTTATAAAATTCAAAGAAAAAGAGGTTGTGCACTTACAAATTGTGTTCAATTTATGCCATAAATGCATTTATTTAAATATTTAAATAAACTTTTAACCACTTTTAAAGAATCAATAAAAAGCTCTTACTTAGAACTATCATTAGCACAATATTTAATTTATATAATAAATATAGTCCAATGTTGTGTTTTGTCTTGCAATGTTTGGTTAATTTGGAAAATCGGGTCCAGGGAATTGATTTTTATTGAATATGTCTACAAGCAACTTATTTCTCCAGGTTCGTTAAGTTCGTTCAATATGAATTTAATTTAAACCTTTTATTTCCAAGGCATATAGCTGTGTGGACAGAAAAAACAAGGCGCGTAGTAATCAAGTAAACTTTAGCATGCAAGACAAAACTTTTGTCTGTAATCGAATCAACAACAATTCACATAAAATATACAAGACATTGTTACTAATGCGAGAACGGAAAATTGAGAGAAAATCATTGATTAGATTAAAGATGAAATCTTATTTAAAATTTGCCCTTCTTAAACCTCTGTCGTAATTTTTTGTATTTTACGTCTGTTTTTCAACCCACACTATTCATAACAGTTATCTATCATTACTTCATTGCAAAGATATCATAGAAAAATAAATACTGATATATTTGCATTTCCTAAGAACAATAAATGAACTTATTCTAAGAACCAACTTATTTTCGTCGCTGAACACTGTATAGATAACAAGTGTTAAAAGACAGATTTATGCAGGATTAATACCCAGTGTAGTAGTTGCTGAAAAACAATTTTCATCTGTCTTTTACTTTATGTAAATTGACTGTTCTTGCTAATTCTAAAAATGTTGTAGTTATAGTAGACACTTGGTACCTGTCAATTTTGATGACGGATTAAAGTATACCTTTGCTTTATAATTGAAAATCTGCAAATAACGTCAGTGATGATGAACAGACATTATTAACATCAAAATTCCTTTGATTTCTGACAATTTATTGACTTTTATGGTGATATCTACTTTTATCCGCCTTTTTAGTATTACATCGGCTTTTGACTGTCACTTAACAATAACAATTACATTTTCTTGTTATCTATTAAAACCCTAATTTGTACTCTAACAGAACTTCATCCAGGCATCAATGTGTTAATTCAAGTAATAAGAAAGCTTATTTTCTAGACTTGCTAAGATTCACTGTTAGGAAAGGAAAAGTGTCAAGTTGCAGGTAGAAATAATATTGGTATAGGAAGGGAATTTTTGCTTTAACTCTAGTTTTCCTGTTTTAATATTTTAAGGAGTATGAATTTCGTTAAAAATATTCTACAGTTGGAAAAATAATCAAAAGCTATTCTCTCAAAAAAGGATTTTAAAATTTCGTCAAACAGCAACATAACACATTGACAAATTGGTGAACTCATTTTGTAATTGAATAATAAACCAATGAAAAAGATACATATGGATCACTATTCATTTAAGGGTATCAATACACTGACTTTGTTTCTGTTAAGTTGTGTACGCCTTTAAATATTTTGATTCTTAATTTGAGTGGAACTTGTGCTGAACACATTGAATATATATAGGTGTGTGGTTTAGACATCTTGATCTATAGTATATATATATGTTTATTCTTCGGCTTTTATTATTAATGTTGAAAACTGCAATTTTAAGAAAGTGAAAGAAGCAGACACAAATAAAATTAAAACACAATTGCGATGTCAGTATTACATAATAAAGCATGACAGCCATAGAAATCAAAGTTTTAAGATGAAGATTATTAATCGTCTTTCTACTTTATTAATAATGGTAATTGGATTTGTATGTTTGCTTGGCATAAATCCTGATGGCTTAAAGCTTACAATTTTATCTTAAGTACTGAACATGTACTTCAACCGAACATAGGAAGCCATATAACAAAACAGATTTTTAACACCAACGAAATACTGTTTAATTATAGTTTCGAGTGACGCGATATATTTAGTAAGCCACCACGTGTCAAATACATGTAGTATATTCTTTTAAAACTTTCTATTTTTTCTATAGATGCATTGAGGATTTCAATATGTATAAATTACATTTTACATTTTTACTTTTAATGGTCCTTTTAGGCTAAAAGATCAATGTTATAGATCAACAACAAATTCGGGCTTTTTTTAATATAACAAAATGTGAGTCATTACACGTTTCGCTTACAATGATCTGAGAACATTCCGTTCAACTTTCTGTTTTAAAGTCTTTACGGGATCTCCAGATTTTGTCTTAATGATACGCACCTTATAAAATTTGGGGTTACACTTTCATTGGCTGATGTAATAATTACCAGAACAGAGAGTAGAACTGGGTATGTCGGATCCTTGTAAGCAAAGCATTGATACACGATCAGGATTTTTTTTTATAAGGTTGCAAATTTGATTGCCAGTATACCAAAGTACTTAGCTACCTTGCTGGTTATCAAGTTTTCAAAAGAACTACATGTAATATAATTTTGAAAGAGTAGATATTTTTTACTATCTTGCAATTTCAGGGAAATAATAGTATAGTGAAATTGAGCGAGTAGGGAAATGAAGGTATCTATCTTGTGTATTAAACTTATCCTACAGTTTTCAATCCAGAGCCATGAAAGTTCACAGATAAATTGCACATACATATAAACTGAAGTTGTGTACCTGTTTGTTATAAAATGGTTTGAGGAATTTACCACTTTTTAACAGACCTTTGTTTTTTTATAGCAAAATTTACAAAGACGGTACTAATTTTGTATAATGAACTCCTCCTTCAGTTTTCAACCAAGAACCTTGAAACTTTTGAATAAATCTCCTACCATAGTGAAGATGCACATTTCCTTAATGAAGTTTTTTAAAGATTTTTTTTGCCATTTTTTACATTTCGTGTTTCCATAAAGTTAAATTTTCTTATATAATAAACAGTTGAATATATTGAAAAAAAATTTCCACTTGTTAGAAGCATTCTGTATAATACGACAATTTCAGTCGTTTGTCCTTTTTTTTAAAAGATCTGTTATATTTCTTGATTCAGCATTTCAAACCGTACATAGATGTGATATTCCATGAGACCAGAACAAAATTAAAAAATGTCCTACACAACATTTATCAACAGACTTTCGCTTAAAATTCTTCTCAATTTAAAAAAAATAAAACCCCATAAAAATTGAAGGTTGGTATCATTTACCACTAAACATGAATTCGTATAGTATGGGCTTGCTATTTGAGAATTATACAGATTTATGTATCAATTCCTTCATATTATTATGTATAATTTGTATGAGATAACGAATATAAAGAAAGTTCCAATCCTCAAGGCTGTAATAAAGGGCGTGAAAAATTAAACTAAATGAATAAAACGGGCATTAAACATTACAAAATAAGACAGAACGATATTTACAATCCAAGATGTGATATCTAATGCCCTGAATGGCGACATCTTCATGTTATGTAATGCATAAAAGATGCAAAAAATACATAAGACAAAAACATGAGATACAAATTCATCTAAAACGGAAAAAAGAAAGCACATTTTCTTACTGAATAGATACAGCTATTTCTCTAACAGTCGATCGATATATCAGTGAGTAAATCTTTAGCGAATTCTGGTATTTTGTATAAATCTTTGCTTTACAAGATATTTTACACTTAAACAACAAACCTGTCTCACATGAAACATACATCACGTAGAACGTGCTTTTCGAGTGGTAAGATTACTGAAACAAGTCACATATTAATGTTTTGCGCTATTTGGAGAATCAGTTTGAATGGCAGATCTTTGATCGTTTCTGTTAAATTTTTATAGACTCATGACGATTAAGCGCTTGCATATTGTATATGCACCTGTCTCTTGTTGCAGACTATATTATCCTCTAGATGTTCATTGATTGCTTTAGTGTCGTTGGTTTGTTGTCTCATTGACTTGTTTACTCCGCATTTCCTTTTATTCATAGTAAGTCTTGTTGAATCGTGAAGATTGATACTGGTTTTATAATAAAACTTCAGGACGATACGAATGTTCCCGCCTGCTGTCTCATTCCAAGGACAGTTATTTCGTGAAAAGCGAGTAATCCCAAACGATATGCGAACTGGCTGTTATATCCAAATAAACCAAAAATCACCTATATATCTACAGACATTACGAAAAAAAGTCCTGAAATATGTTTTATTACGGAATGACGGAAGGACGAACAGGGATAACCATGCTGACTGGAGGCATGGGCATAAAACAAAATAACTGAAAAAGAATGAATAAAGTCATCAATTTGCAAGGATCATATGTATTTGTTTACAGTATACAGTATAGTCCTTGAAATATATTTAAAGAAAAAGAGACCTCCTCATAATGCATAAAAGTTTACGAGATTTTCATTTAACATCATGAAAGAAAATAAGTTAATTAATCTGTTATTTTTTTCACACGTTATTTTATTTTTGCAAGATAGCAATTTGTCAGACACGTCAGTTGTTGGAAGATTATATTTTTTATGCTTTATCAAACTTTGAGCGTTTATTTGTATGTGTTGAAAAATTTCAAATCCCACCATCAAGCAGCCAAACTTATCTATACAAAGTTTATCGAAAGATACCGAAAGTCATCGATCTACAAACTTTGAGTGCAATAAGCATAAACAACTTGTACCTGCCAATTCCTTAATCAAATAATGGAATGAAATGTATTTTTCTTTTACGTATACACTTTCCATCGTTTACCTAGCTAACGCAAATGAAATATGTCAAAATATATATTTCACTTTACCCACGCAATTAAAATGAACTGACAACTGCTATACGAAACAAGGAAAACATATTAGTATTCCTTGAATTTTTCAAATTTGTTTTTGATCTTTGTTTTTCTTGTTGTTATGATATTCAAGTTTCAAACAACCAGTAGAAAAATGATAAACCAATTCTTAAAGGTAAATACAGAAAATAATTCGTACAAATATAATATAGATCAAGACGACATTAAAGCTAAAATTCTATTGTTATAAATTGTATTATATTTTGTTTGAATTGATGGTTTAGTGCTTAAGTATATGTGTTAATTTTTGGTTTTGGCTAAAGAAAAAAGAAAAATATAAAAAATACCGAACTCCAAGGAAAATTCAAAACGGAAAGTCCTTTATCACATGGCAAAATCAAAAGCTAAAACACATAAAACGAATGGAAAACAACTGTCATATTCCTGGTACAGGCATTTCCTTATGTTTAAAATGGTGGATCAAACCTGGTTTTATAACTAGCTAAACCGCTCACTTGTATGACAGTCGCATAGAATTCTATTATATTGACACCAATGTGTGAGCAAAACAAACAGGCATAACAGGTAAAGAAGATATAAAGAGATGATCGCCTTTATAACCTGATTGATAAACAAAACCAGCCATATAGAATGAATTAAGTTTTCAAGTCAGGAAACATTAAAAAGGACTTATTGCTGGATAGATTGATGTTTTAACACTCCTACTTCGGAGCCTGACCTAATCTCTGCTTCAAATTAAGTCGAGCAGCGAGCCATGGTCAAAATTATAGCAAAAAAAACACCAAATAAAAACATAAAAAGACAAACAATACTAGTAATACACAAGAGGGGCGAAAGATACTAAAGGGACATTCAAACTCACAAGTCGAAAATAAACTGACAACGCCATGGTTAAAAAAGAAAAAGACCAACAGACAAACAGACAAACAAAAGTACACAAATCACAACATAGAAAACTTAAGACTGAGCAACACGAACCCCACCAAAAACTGGAGGTGATCTCAGGTGCTCCGGAAGGGTAAGCAGATCCTGCTCAACATGTGGCACCCGTCACACATAAAGAATATAGACATAATACCCCCCCCCCCCCCGAAAAAAAACGACAAAAGAAATACCGGGGTGATCTTAGGTGCTCCAAAACCAAAAGTACCATAAGAGTACATTGAAAATACAGACTGGAAGAACCTGGAGATAAAAGATTAAGACTAACATGCTACATTCAATAACAATGGAATTCTGTAACATGACAACCATTGTATGTACTGGGAAATAGTTGTTTTGAGTAAACACAGCATGACACTATATCCGAACACACCCTGAAATTAAATCTCAAATCCGTCTCTTATATTTTGCAAAATTTGAAATAGAAAAAGGAGGAATGTTATGAAAATAAAGAAACGTAGTTTGATTACCAATGATACAACTATCCACCAGAGCTCAAATAAGTAATTATAGGTATAAACGCACAGTTCTCAGATGACCTTATAAATAAAAAGTTGTAAAAAAATGTAGAACGATTTTTTAAATTTGCATATTTGATCAATCACTTGTCTTTGTATGATTTAAATATGTTTGTTCTGTAACCTTCAGTCAAAAAAGTGTATTTTTTCTAATTTGAATGGCAGTTTGGCACTTCTTTGTCGAGTAGCTATCTTCTAAAATATTAGATTATATCTATCATTCCCGTACATCAGACTAATCAAACAGATTTTGAAATAAACCAAACTGGAATGTACGACAATATAACACAGCAATCTCTTTTATCTATGTACTTTAAGCAGCCACAAAGGTTTGCTTTCTGTCCTATCAGCATTGCGTCTTCAAATCTTCTATATTTTAATAATCTTCAGTAATGGAGTTTTCGCGGTGGTAATTCTCAAATGGCTTAGCAACGTGTCATCAGGAAATCGATGTCAAAACATTAGTGGTTGTGTATTGGAAATGACTAAGTTTCATATAAGAAAAGCCAAGGAAAATAGGGTGAGCTGACACAGAACACAAAAATAAATTTGAAAACTATATTACTAAAAAGTAGATTGGACAGGCTAACTTAGGTTTATACTGTCTTTTGTATACGTAATAAAAATGCGACAAAATTACATCAGACTTTAAATAAACTATATAAGGATGCATATCTACAAATTAAGGACGAATATGGCCTTAAGGATAAAAGAGGACTTTAAAAAACGGCATCATTTGATCAAACTAATCATATTTTTCACCAATTGTTTCATTCACGATTTTCTTTGTAAATAACAAGAACGATAATATGATTTTATTTGAGAAAAAAAAATTCATTAACACTTGTAAATGTTTAGCTTAAACTTAAAATACTAAAGGATAATGTTGGGAAATACTAAAGGATAATGTTGGGAAATACTAAAGGATAATGTTGGGAAATACTAAAGGATAATGTTGGGAAATACTAAAGGATAATGTTGGAAAATACTAAAGGATAATGTTGGGAAATACTGAAGGATAATGTTGGAAAATACAAGAAAACAATTGACCTGTATGCTACATTTAACAGCTTGACTCAACTTGAACTGTTTGACACGACAGTACCGCTAATTATTTAGAAAGTATGAATGGTTCTCATGACTAAATGGAAGAGAATTAATCTAGTGTAGTAATTCATGAAACAAAATACCTACACGCTCATGACAAAATAGAAAAGCAAAGAAACAACGCTTTTATGACTGTTCTTCATCTCAGTCACAGATAATCCATCAACACTGACCAAAAACTCACATCTCGCTGCAAGTTCCATACGACCTTAAGCACCAGTTTGGGGCGGAATCCTTTGTTATCGATCACGATGAAGCTGTGCAATGAATAACACATATGCAGGGTAATGTCAACACATTTCAAACTTTAAACTTTAAAGAATAGTAACAAATACTGTCATAGTTAGCTCGATACTTGGCGATAAAGTTTACACCCAAACCAAACATAAATACAGCACAAAGAAGCATAAAAACAACAGCATAATTTAGAAAATGAATTAACGACTGCAATATATATAGCTGCATTCATATTAATAAATTTTCTCTTTGATAAGATTGTGTGGCAATGAAGTATCCGTAGTACATGTATATAAAAATCCTAACTGTCAGTGGTGAAAATTTGATCTTCAAATGAATGGCTTATCAAAGTTTTTCACGCTTCTGAAATAGGTAGCACCACTATCAACATAAGCTTTGTCACAACATTTTACAGCGAGTTCATGAAGGGTTGTAAAAATACAAGCCAATTTACTAATTGCTATGAAAAATGGAAGTTATAAGGTTGTTTTTTTTGTGTGTAATTTAGGTAAGTGGGAACCCTGTGTTGTCCAGTAGTAGCTCTCAGTTCAATCGCTGTTGAAGCGTATTCTTTGCAATAATATATTCAGTAGAAATTGTCGGTATTTAAGTACGCTAACTTGTGATCTCAGTTTTGAGTATTTCAGTATACGTCAAACAACGGAAAAAGGGTTGTTGGCTGCTTTATCAGCAGGTACAAACACAATATGCTAAATTGGTATCCTGCTTAACTCTACGAAGCAATTCCTAATGATAACTACACAATATTTCTTTTAATAATTGACCTAAATTGTTCAATTCCTATCTTGAAATTAATTAAATGGATAAAAACACGAAACGAAATGCCATAGAGTGTATTTGATTAGAATTTTCTGAAATGTCAAAATGATTTGAACATTTCAGTTTTTTTTTATCAATGTGTTTTTTTTCGTTATTTTCAGTATATAAAACTGGGTATATTGGATATCCTAGACTAAACGACCGAAACTTCGCTTTCCCAATTTTTTTTACAGCCAAAATTCTTTAACTGACAAACTTGTGAAATCATCGTAAAATATTTATTGTATTATTAACAATTTGATTGATTTATACTGTGCATCGAATACATGTGCCACATATCTTTCAGGAGACGAATTTATGGCCTCCAAAGATTGTTTAATAAAGCAGTCTGTCTGTCAAAAGAAATTTTTGCAAGACAAATTAGTTTAAATTTTGAATTGTGCATATGTCAGTTGATATGAAGCATCGAAAAATCATTTATCATAGATAGTTTTAGAATAAAGGACAAAATTAAGCTGAAAATAAATCAAAATGAAAAAAGTTTACCACCTATGTCAAACTCTTGGCAAACAATTTATCATTTTTATTAAATAATATAATAATTTATCTGTCTAACAACGTGTCTTTTAAGTCAAAATTTGACTAGAGGGGGGAAATTGAAACCAAAGAAGAAAACCTTAAGATAATATGGAAATCTAGGCTATTGTTGCAGTAATTCATTTTTAAATCATAGCAAGTTTTCATATTGATTTTGCTTCAACTTTAAGGCATTTATTTACAGAACTTTTTAATGAAGAATTGTAAATTTTTATCCCTAATAAGATCTAACTGTCATCCGACAGGAAACCGAGACGGTCAATTTATCTGTCTAGGTTATATAACAAAAAAGCACAGGTTTCTCATTCTTCACTCAATTCATTAATCACACTTCTTACTTTTGTTTCCGTTGAATCTGAAATAGATACAGGAATATTTATATTATGAGAAAACCTTTTGCAGTGTTGATAGGTGGGTCTCACATCTTTCAGGCAGAATTGGTTTTACACAATATGGTAGATTATGAAAGATTTTACGCTTTCTTTTATTAAGGACAGACAGTAGTTTTTAACATGTTAACTGGCATTTAAAGATGTTTGGAAGAACGGCAATTACCAAATTTATGAAATAGTTTTGAGTATGTTCTTACTCGTTCGAGGACTTTTGTATATTTTAAAAATATTTTGTTAATTTTTTATTTAAATATCACGTGCATTATTTTCAATCTTGCAAAGCCAGTAAATTTTTATCATCTCATATACAATTTAAAAAAAAAAATGATCTAATCGAGCAAGTTAGTTTCTTTTGGCAAGCCCCTTCTCCCCAAGTAAGTACATAGTGTCTCATTATATGTTACTAAGAACTCAGAACACCTACCTCTAACATTGAAACTTTCAAATCTTGGTTCGTATTGTTTCTCCGAGCAAATGAAATGAAAAATACTATTTCTGAATCATCAAAACACACCAAAGCATTTACTGTAGGTACATGAGGGAGGTTCACTGTTAATGTTGAATTAACACTACTACAAATTATTTAGGGATATTATTGCATTTCTCAGCTTGCATGTGTCCGTACTGAAAATGACTTCAAACTAGCTCAACAAAGGGTTTACACTATTAGGGGTTGTTTAACGACCTTGACTACCCATGAGGATCTCGCTCGGTCGGTAACAAAGGGTTAAATACACTACCAAGGAATAGAAAATCTCGTCAAACTCAGTGAAAACGAACTTTGCTACATGAAGAACAAAATCAAAAAAATGTCCACCAAAAAATACCTTGTTCCCATTAAAAAAATAGAATTGATGATCTTATTTTTTCTGGTGTACTTCTTTATCTGACTGACTGGAACCAATTAAAGGGAATAATTCATGCACCGTTTACAATAAAACTCCTTGTCAAAAACTAGAATCGCCATGATGAAATTCAAATGTTTGAGGATTTTCTTATAATGAAAATAATGTGATCAATACTGGGTAGTACAGCGAGCCGGAGGACGGGGTATTGGTCAACACAAGCTATTCAAATATTACTTTTTAAATTTTCGAAATATTGGGGCGGTTCTAGTAATAAATGAAAAACAGAATTCATAGCAAGTCCAGTTACTGAAAAAGTGAAAAAAAGGTTGAACAGGAACATCGATTTTGTTGACTGTCTCGAACTACGAAAAAGAATTTCTTTAGTAACAATACCACGGTTACAGGTCAAACAGGAATGCTTATTTCGTTTTTTCAAGTCTCTGATAGGAAATGGAAATAGAAAAAAAAAGCCAAAATAATATTGCACGTGCTATTTATATTAAAATGTTGATAATTATCTTTTATATTTAAACGGGGGTCATAGATACGGATTTAGAGATCCCACTCATATAAAACGTTGCTTGGATCTCACCTTTTCACATATGGATCCGAAACGATCGCATGCCAAAAGCCAATCTTCCAATGTCATATTGTTGGTTAATTAGATGGCACCCGGTCCCAAAATGTTGATGCTTTTTCGTGCATTGTCTAACGTTTCCTGTGTTGTGACTTTTGCAATTCTGATATTCGTTTTAGTATTTATTAAATCAAATTTTTAAGTTTACGTCTATTCGATTGACATGCCTATAATGCCACTTTAAGGCACGTTGATGTAAAAGTTTTATTTTTTAATCAATTTGACTAGACACACTCAATTTTCATTGGCTGCACACGCTTCGTATGAGCTGGGAGTTAATTTATCTGCTTTTCTAACTCAAACTAGTGACCAATCACAACGGCAAAGTTCTCATTTTTCTAATTGGTAACTTTCCGTTGCAGTTTAAGAATATTACTTTCTCTTAGACCAATGATTGGACTTTTTACTGATGCACTGTTTCTGTTTAAGTAAACTAATAGGGATGCACTCCTTATCCACATACATTGTTGTCAGAAGTAAAATTGATATCACTTTAAAAGTGTACAAAGGTATATAATACGTATGCCATTTCATACATTTATTCTAACTGACGAAAACTTCGCCGATTTGTATTCTCTAACAAGATTAATATAACGGCAATAAAACCTGGTTTAAGATAACATTCATCTTTATTAAGCTCAGATCAATCATCTTAAAAAAAACCTTCGAAGATTATCTTAGTTTCTGAGATTTTCTTATCCACATCAGGTCATTATCACCAATTGGGTGATCGTTAGGACATATTTGTAAAACAGATGACCATGGAAATATGTTTTCTGTGTGTTGTATTTTCTCAACACGTCCCTCGTCCCTCTTCTTTCTTTTGTTAACTTATATACCGACCATGAGTACACCGATGTGCACTGCATTGTTTATACATTTCTTCACACCTGGGTTGATTCTGGTTTTATTTTGGTTTCTGCTGTATGATTTACGGCGGACTTATTGATTGCTGTTTGTAATATATATTTTTTTATTTCCTTACTACAATTTTGTCTACTATTTTTTTCAATTATAACTGTCATTGCCCATTGTGAATCTCGCAACCTTGTCGATGATAGATTTTTAGTATTAATTTCTAATCTGCTGTTTTACTAATCTGTGTTTTTAAAAGTCAATGTCACATTATCAGTTTTATAAAATGTTGATAAGTTGATGGTGGTAGTGTAAATATTAAGTCATAACATAAGCGTTAATTAGTATTGAATAAATACATATTTGATTTCCATTTAGGTAATTTTTTTTTATTGTGCCTTAAAAATGATCTTCACATATTAAATCTCTACTTCGAACAGGTTTCATAATAAATCTCGATAAATTATTCCAGTTTAATAGTTTTATATCTAACAGTTTTATATCAAATAAAATATATAAGGAAAGTTATTGATACAGAAATAAGTCATCCCTGGTGTCCCAACCTCCAGTAACCTCATGGTAAAGAGCGTGTCCGTTTGGCTCCGTGAGATGTATAAATAAGTAGCCACGTACGGTAGCAGTAGCAACATTGAATGTGATGCCCAGTATAGGTGAGAACCAAGCTCGCAGCAAGTTAAAATAACCTTTACAATAAATATTTTAGTAGTTCTGTTGCAGGCAAAACTTCTGCCTCTGCAATTTACCATCATTGTCTAGACAAAATGACTGTCTTTGCAGAATATATTTGTTAATTTGTTTCTCGTCTTCAATATGCATGCATGCAATATTGACCACTTAACGTTTAGAAAACAATAACAATCAACGTGTCTTATATAAGTTGTAGTTAATCTAATAGAAATAGATTACTTTGCAAACAATTTTTTGGTATAATAAGATAATCTGTAATTTGCACTAAATAATCATAAAATATTTGTCACTGGACGATCACTCTTTATGTCAACTAATAATTAAGTTAAAACAAACACTTGGACATTTTTTAAACGGTCATAGTACTTGAAATATCATTCTTATTTACCTTTGTAATTCTAGTTTACTCGTTGACAAAATTAAAAATATAAGTAGATAAACGTTAATAAAAAAGACAAAAGAAAGACAAAACTAAATGGTACATAAGATATAATATAGAAAACTTAGGATTGAATGACACAAAACCACTAAAATACCTGGATGAAATTTACGGCTTCGCATATCCTACTTCAAATATGCCACTTGTCTTTTTTCAAGGTAATAATGGTAACCGGAAAGCTACAACAAAAGAGGAAAACGACAAGATAATAATGATAACCGGAGATCTACAGCTGAAGAGGAAGACAACAAGATAATAATGGTAACCAGAAAGCTACAACTAAAGAGGAAGACTACAAGATAATAATGGTAACCGAAAAGCTTTAATTAAAGAGGAAGACAACAAGGTAATAATGGTAACCGGAAAGCTACAACTAAAGAGGAAGATAACAAGATAATTATGGTAACCGGAAAGATACAACTAAAGAGGAAGACAACAAGGTAATAATGGTAACCAGAAAGCTACAACTAAAGAGGAAGATAACAAGGTAATAATGGTAACCGGAAGGCTACAACTAAAGAGGAAAACAACAAGATAATTATGATAACCGGAAAGCTACAACAAAAGAGGAAAACAACAAGATAATAATGGTAACCGGAGATCTACAACTAAAAAGGAAGACAACAAGATGATAATAGTAACCGGAAAGCAACAACTAAAGAGAAAGACAACAAGGTAATAATGGTAACCAGAATGCTTTAACTCAAGAGGAAGACACCAAGATAATAATAGTAACCGGAAAGCTACAACTAAAGAGGAAGACACCAAGATAATAATAGTAACCGGAAAGCTACAACCAAAGAGAAAGACCCTAAGATAATAATGGTAACCGGAAAGCTACAACTAAAGAGGAAGACAACAAGATAATAATGGTAACCGGAAATCTACTACTAAAGAAGAAGACAGCGAGATAATGTTAGTAACCGAGAAGCTTTAACTAAAGAAGAAGACAACAAGATAATAATGGTAACCGGAAAGCTACAACTAAAGAGAAAGACAACAAGATAACAATGGTAACCGGAAAGCTACAACTAAAGAGGAAGACAACAAGACAATAATGATAACCGGAAAGCTTTAACTAAAACGTAAGACAACAAAGCAATAATGATAACCGGAAAGCTACAACTAAAGAGGAAGACAACAAGATAATAATGATAACCGGATAGCTACAACTAAAAAGAAAGACAACAAAACAATAATGATAACCGGATAGCTACAACTAAAAAGAAAGACAACAAAAAAATAATGATAACCGGATAGCTACAACTAAAGAGGAAGACAACAAGATAATAATGGTACCCGCATAGCTACAACTAAAACGGAAGACAACAAAACAATAATGGTAACCGGAAAGCAACAACTAAAAAGGAAGACAACAAAACAATAATGATAACCGGATAGCTACAACTAAAAAGAAAGACAACAAAACAATAATGGTAACCGGAAAGCTTTAACTAAAAAGAAAGACAACAAAACAATAATGATAACCGGATAGCTACAACTAAAAAGAAAGACAACAAAAAAATAATGATAACCGGATAGCTACAACTAAAAAGAAAGACAACAAAACAATAATGATAACCGGATAGCTACAACTAAAAAGAAAGACAACAAAACAATAATGATAACTGGATACCTTCAACTAAAAAGAAAGACAACAAAACAATATTGATAACCGGATAGCTACCACTAAAAAGAAAGACAACAAAACAATAATGGTAACCGGAAATCTTCAACTACAGATGAAATCGGACATAATACAGTAACCAATTTATATAATACTTCATTGTCATATAAACATATAGGTGTCTGTGAAAAAGAATAAACACAGAATAAAAACAAAGAAATAACATTTTAATTGATAATAAAAGAACGCATGAAAAACACGAGACTTCTGTCCTCAGTTATAATAACTATTTTAAAGAGGACTTAGTATCTCTACACAATTGATAGAAAGATAGGATTTATTATTTCTGCATTTTTTTTTCTTTTGTTCCATAGATATTCTTCTTAGTTCTGCTCTGACGTCTTTATTTGACGCTGTTTTTCTGGTGCACAGCAAAATTTAACAGACATTGATGTAAACATTTTCAAATGGAGTTTTATCAATAAAACAACAAAAAAACAAAGAAACTGAAGATTTTAAAGCGATCAATCGATTCATTCGTTGTGATCTTTTTATTATGGTAATGTATCGTGTACAGTCTTCCTAACAGCACATTTTCGTAGTACAAAGGGAGAGAGATGCCTTCTATATACAAAATTTAGAAACATTAATGTTTGAAAACTCGTTTGTACTTTCATAAAGTTCAATTTCAATATTACATAATCTATAGGAAACCGTTTTATTTATACTTCTGATACACAATAACAGCATTACTTAACACCCTCTTTATTTCAGTCTAAATGATTTGGTTACATCCAAATCATTTACACTTTTTTTTTCTAAATGGGCAACACTTATACTGTCAGCTTAATGACTGTAATAATACATAGATACGACACTTGTCTGTAGTGTAACAGACTGACAGATTAATGAGAAATATCCGCCACAAAATTACTGCCAACGCTAATGAATTTTTAATGGGTCTAATTTTATAAAACCTCTTTGTCAAATGATCTAGCCTAATGATTGTTATATAGTTTCATTCATATAGTGTTGTGATAGAGATTCTATTGTCCTGATGGTTAAATATCTGGATACTCGTGAACCGATGGATCATGCAAGTACATATATAACTAGACCTTAGTTGTGGAAAATAGTACACAAATTCTAATTATTTCTGAAAATAAAAGGACGCTGTTTCGCTCTGCATTGTATAAGGAGTAAAATTATATTTCCCTAATCATATAAGGTATAAAGGTAACTAAAACAGCAACACAAATTAAACAGTGTGGCGGATCCTGGACCTTTAAAATGGGTTTGGTGGAACGGACCCCGCTGGTAAAAAATAGCAAAGAAAATTGTACTTAGAACCACACATTTTCGGCTCTTGGAACTCCTTGTCCCCATCCCCTTGAATCTGCTTTTGTAAAGATGCATTAGCAAACTACTACGGTCTTTATCTGCGTACACGTGTCTATACCATATACCACGTTATAAATCTGTGTCCGATCTATCGAAAAGATTAATCAGAGACGATTGATGCCAAATTCCGTCGTATGGTACTTCTGGAAGCAATGATCGATATGATAATGGTGAGGGTAAAGTATTCACCAACTAGTCCACTTTATTTGAACTTTAGTGGATAGTTGTCTCATTTGCAATCATACCTCATCTCCTTATTTTTATATAATTTATATTTGGAGGTAACATCTCTTCTGATTGGCTGAAAGTGTTTTGTCTATCAGCTCATAGACATAATTTTGTCATGTGACCGCGACGTCATCAACGTTTTAATCATGATTTACTCCTTTTTAGAATTAAATTATAAGGAATGACTGTAATATTTTTTTTCTGTCTATTCGAAATAACATAAACAATGTGGTGCACACTTTTAAATAACACGCTACGCGGGTTATTCAGTGTGCACCACATCTTTTATGTTATTTCGAATAGACAGAAAAAATATTATGTAGTCATTCCTTAAATAAAAAAAATAACCAAAATTGTAAAACCGTCAGTCTCGTTTCAAAACCGCCAATGTCGTTTAAAAGCTCAATAAAGCTTATGTTACATCTTTGTTTTTTAACCATGCCGACTCTTAATAAAGCTTATTTATTTATTTATAAATCGAATGCTAAAACTCACTGACAAAAGCAATAGAGATATCAACTGATGTAACAAATTAAAAGTGACCCGTTATTTCTGAATTGGCACTGGCAAAGTGGAGGGTTAAACCAGATTTTTTGTAACGAATATCTCACAAGAATGAAGGTCTTCTGAAAAAAAAATCAATTTATGTAAAGTAATCAGCGAAAAGGAATAATTGAGCCAGCTCGAAGTTCGTACCTATTTTAATGACAAAGTACACTATAGATAATAATACTACAACAATTTTTAATGACCTTCAATATACCCATGAGGGTCAAAGTAAAAATGATATGTTACTTCGAAAAGTAAAATCGTGTCTTCTTCCAGGCCACACGCAGACTTGTCGATAAAAGAAAGTGCGATATTCCCTCAACAGGAGTCATTTGATTTCAAACAAGATATCAAATTTATATATCTCGTACAGCCAAGATGACGCCCGCTGGGCTAACTCATTTTTCCAATTAACAACATTTTTTGAAAACCTGAAATAACACAGAATGCATTGAAAGAAAATAATGGTTATGAATGCTAATAAATATTGTAGTATTAACATGTTAGATTGTTGATAGTTACATTGTAGTTGCTTGCAGTGGTACATATTAGAGGAATATTAGAATTCCTTAACTTGAGCATTTGGTGGTGTTTTTTTTGTATTACATTTTAAAAAGGGACAGCTGAATTTTAGCTCGTTTTATATTTAGACAAATATCTCTATGTTAACATCATATTTGGAAAAACCAAGCCAACGTGAGAAAATAACCTCACGAACCTTTCATAGTACATGCATGTTGCAAAATACATCACTTGAAGGTTATGAAAAAAAGAAAACAAATAGACACTCACTTGATGCTGGCAGCGACATCTATATATGTCATAATTTGACACCAGGTCAAATTTAAATAATGTTAACAATCATTTTTCTGTAAAAATATTGCTTAACGTGTTATTATAACATGGTGCACTTAATACTAACGAATTACAGCTTGCGCAATACATGTTATACATACGAAATTATTCATAATAGGTGAAATAGTATGAGGGAGTACGACACGGAAAATATGGACCAGTAAAGACCCTCTAGTTCGGAAACTACCAAGCTTTAATATAAATGTGTCAATAATAAATTCTTTACATTGATCATAACCTTATTCCGATTTGAAATCAACGGCGGTCTTCAGAGACGACCATTTTTAGATTAGTATGAAACTTGCAAAAAAATATGAATGAAAAGGTGTGCAATAATTTATAGTCCAAAACTTAGTGGTAATGAATAATTGAGTCAAACATATGTCTAAAACCAGACAAACTCGTGATCGAATTTTGACCACAGTGAAGACATGACAAACTTGATATTGCTTATCCAATGTTTAACAATGTAAAATATGGTTTTGTATTTTGAAAGTCGTTTTATATTTATTTCTATTGTTTAGTCAGTGCAGTATTAAGCTACAAATGAATTATTGATTTGTAAATATTTTATTTGTTACTTTTTGGATCAACCTTGGAGGTCCGTTCATTTGTTGCCAATCTGAATTCTTTATTTTATGATAAATCAGTTTCGAGATAAACAGTGAATATGTTTGTAGCTAGAAATACTCCAAACCAATTATCTTAAGTAAAGCATGGACATCATGAAGAAGCTTTGCAATCTTTGGACAAGACGTTCATAGCACTTGTGAGTGGACATTTCATATCATTTCCACAGATTGGGTATATTGAGACACGACAAACTGATTTAGAATTGGCGACACAAGAACAGAACATCCATTAAGTTATAACGAATGATTGATAGTTTGTACAAACAGCCGGAATGAGAGCTTTAGCAAACAATTCTCTTGTGTCTTGTTTGTTCTGCCTTTACCAATATTATTAATAACTCTTGAGATAGGTAATTATTCTGTGTACGTGAGAAATCATATCAATTAGTGGTGCTCTTAAGTAAAGAAAATCAGTGTTCAAACATGGAAATGTTCAATTACATTAAAACATTGTGATCAGAATAAGATATGTGTTCTGTTACAGTCTGGTATACTTTACAAGTGTTCAACAATTATACATAGTCATTTAAAATGTTTTTTAAAGGCGTGTCTAAGTTTACAAAAGTAGGTTTTGAAGAAATTTAAAAAAGAATTAATCTCTTCTGGTGATTTTACAGTGATCAGACACCTTGTTACAAAAGCTTTCGTACACAAAACTATTGATTTTAATAAGGTTTAACACTGCTTTCTTTGCATTGAAAAATATTACATGACAGGAATTTAGAAGTGGAGGAAACAAGTGGTCAGAACAATCCACTGACCTTTGGTCAGTACCTTCACAACTCTATCAAAAACCACGTTGTCCTTAGCAATACTCTAACCCTACCGTCGAGGTATTGAACTATAGTGACCCCGAGTAGAGGTTAATCCAAATGACAGTAACAATAGTCAGTTCAACTTTTACAGACATCATGTAAATTGTTTAGTTTGGTATAAAAATTGACCTACAGCAATATGAAGGCCTGAATAACACTACAATTTTACAGACATTTATAAACAATTTGGAAATGAGTTAAATAACATGTTTAGAGGTTTATTATTCAACTTCTTTGATAAAAAAAAAACTTGAGTGGATCTGAGTATCAGAAAAATCAAAAATTAGATGGAACAATTTACTTCTTCTTTTTCATTGGTTTTAGGGGCGTGGGTTTTTTGAACTTTCAAGAGTAAGAAAAATGGATAAAAATACCTAAAAATATGGAATTTTTCATTATCGATTGAAAAGCTCCGTTTAAGGCAAACTTTCATATTAATACAGGAATCTTATAAAACATGTCTTGTCAACATGATGGGTGTTTTTTAAAGTATTTTTTCTTTTACATTTTTTGAATGTCTCTAAGAAAAAGTATATATAAAAAAAATCCGAATGTTTTATTTCATCTTGTACTACACGAACGGAACTAATTTTAAAATGTAAGCAACCAAACAAACACAGAAGGTCAAGGACCCTGATGTCGAGATTTATATTTGTTTTAATTGATTTTTTACCAGCAGCAAGTAAATAAAAAACCAAAACAAATTATAGTTTTATTTATCTTAGACCGTAATGGTGATAACGCGTCAAATAGTGTGAAAACTACATTTCCCGCTCAAACAATGTTTGCAAACAAATCGTTTAACCCGTATTAGTATACGACCTATCTCGATAAGAAAGCGTAATTTTTCTGGACCAAATGTCTCCATTTATGTACAAATATAGGATTAGATAAAGTCAAACCACTGACAGACATCTGTCAGCCAGGTTTGACTAGGGATAAGATCTCACTTGAATATATCAGACTTTGAACTGATTAGATTTATAGATTTCTCAAGTGAAAGGACAGATAAATTTAAAAAAATACCTTTTTGTTTAAACACGAATTAATATTTAAGTTAAAGGCTAGTCAGAATTTTGACATGAGTGCATTCTTTTCTCTTCGGAATGCACACGCAATGAAACAGTGAAGTTTATATTATATAACATTTATATATATAAAAATAAACAATCTGTACTTCCTTTTATTCGGCTTTACACGGAAAACCAAAAGAAATGTATCCTATCAATAAAAATCATCCTACTATCGGAATAATATTCTGCTAAGAAAAAACGATGGATTGGGGTGACGTAATAAAGCACAGATGCGTGTAAGATCAGACACGTGCTCTTATCCTTCATCAAAAGTACGTCCGAAAAATAAGTTTCATTACAAAAAGTCTAACAAAATTATGCGCTTGGTTTTTTGTTTGTTACAGTGGTGTTTTCGCTACCTCCAATGGTGAATATGAGCATTTGGACTTATTTCATTCGATCTAAAAGGAGACCATTGGGTACAGATATGGGGTCATCCATTTGGCTATAGGGGATGTATAAATACAAAGTCACTGTAAATCTGATTAGAGATCTAAGACACGCACAAGGAAAATTTCATACACTATGCGCATTATTGAAACCGAATTACACCATTTCTTTGATGGGCAAATCGTCTTAGTTTGTTACTTACACCATGGAAGTATTATATTCATTTTACCTACATGTTTACACTTACTTATAAAGACCATAATACCAGAATTAACATGAAATTTTATACTTTTTATGTTTAATTGTCTAAGCTTACATAATTACTTTCATGATGTTTAATAATTCAGGAATTTTTACGTTGTTTGATTTAATATGTTGGTGAAATTTTTGAAAAAGTCTATTAAGACTTAGTCAAGGCTCCGTGTTGAAGGCCGTATTTTGACCAATAACTGTTAACTTTTTATATATACATTGTGACTTGGTTTTCAAATATTCGGCTGTGAGCGTTCCTAATGAAGGAAATCCAGAAAAGCGCTTCGGACGCATGAAATTAATAACGTGTTGTTTTCATTTTTACAGTTATAGCAAAAAAGGATTGATTGATATATTGATTGATTCGTGATTGGTGTTTTAAGTTAACGCTACTTTCAACACTATTGTGCTATTTCGTGGCGGTCAGTTTTGATTAAGATTGGAGTCGAGTGCACCTGCCTCTTCCCGTGCGGGATTCGAACTCACAACCTCAGTGTGAAAAACACCAAAAAGGAGGAACACTGTCTGTTTAAAAAAAAGAAGAATATCCACGGGTATATTTATTTTTCCTCAACCGGTTTTGGTACCTGAGTGTAGTGTTTCAAAATTATGAATGTCTTAATATAAGAAAAAAGTCATCGTCATATAATATCTTATTGATTAGAAAATCTCAATGGGAATCATGATAAAGATTTTTTGGTTTTTATAAAGGAGGCATCTGTTGCAAAAAAGATTTTGAAAACAGGAAGACGACAAACTGTGCTGTCATGTGATAAGATGCCAGGTCACGTGATAAGATAGCCGCTTTCGGAATACCAGTCGATAAAATGACATAACTAAACAAACATTACAACACCACAGATCACCAACGTTGACATGAACTTATGTTATCGCCGATGAAATACTGCACATTTTAGACTAAACAGATAAACTATGAATTATAATCTTTTATCAGGAGTGATGATTTTGAATTATAAATCATATTTTCACACAAATCAAAGTACGATTTTATTATTGTATAAATACCTTTGTATGATCGATATACTATAAATGATAAATGTTTGTGGATTACCATTTATTTTATGAATACAATTTGTCAAGGGTAATGTTTGTGCTTTTGTAAGTCCTTTAAAAAAAGGAGATTTAGTATTATGGCCAATATCCACCAAAGTTCAAATGAAGTGTATGTAAGCAATTATGAAATATAGTCCACTACAGAATTGCACTCTATATACATTCCTGTAATTGACTAAAGGGGTGCCTTGGTTGTTTGTCATTTACTTAAAATCCGGTAGCAAATATTCAGTCATAACATATTTGTGTACATCCGGCCTTTCTGTGTGCAAAGTAAGAGATACATAACAATTGCATTTTCTTAGTTCCATATTTGATCACACCCAATATTTTTTCATAGCATCTTATTCTATGTCAGATCGATTCAATAGAATTCCATAATAGAAAAACAAATGATATGAGGTATCCATCCATGACACAAAATCAGTACATGCATAATGGCTTTATTCATACAGGAGGTATATACATGTTTTCCTTAACAATCAATTAAGGAATACAGGAACGTCACTGTTTAGCATTTTTGATTTCTTGAATTACCTCTTTAATGTTGTCCTGCCTTCCTTATCATTTGAATTAATAAAACAGAAAAAGAGTTTAAAGTTATGTATGCAAGTTAAATTTTTGTTATACCCGTCATTACAAATATTTATAAAAAGACTGACACCTGTGTTTATAGTATGGATCTCAATCACAGCTGGGGAACTTAATACTTTGATCATAAATTGAAAATATACATTTCGCATCATGTTCGTTAACAATGGTAAACTGTGAGGACAATTTTATGGAAGGATACAATAATGATAAAATATCAGGATTTTTATGAGCGAAGGATCTTAAGGTTTAAATGAAAATCACAGTACTTGATCATAAGTTAATACCCGTATGAAAGACAAGAAGGACTGTTTACTATTATTGTATATCTTGTTATATCCTAAGTGTACATAATGTTTTTGAATACAGATGTTTCATATCACAGGTATGCAGTTCATGTTTTGACTTCATGCATTTAAAAGCCTAGCTGTAATGGAATGCAATTTTTTAAAGGCACCCGAAGAATATAAATATACAGAAATATATAAACATGTATAATTAATATGAATGATTTTTTAATTCATTTTTCATTAGAAATGCAAAATCAAAAGCACAAATATCTAATGAAATAGAATGAAACTGATTTTAGTGCCTGTGACATCTGTTTTTAGATTATTTAACCATATTATCCATACCATGTTCAGCCTATTCTGTAATGGATTATATAAACTAGCGGAAAATGAAAATAATAAAAAAAAAAATGATTGATTAATTGGTGTTTAACGTCACTTGTAGCACTATTGGCTATTCGTGGCGGTAAGTTTTTATTGGTGGTGGTAGCAAGAGTGCCCGGAGAGAACCACCGACCTTCGGCAGGAAAACTGACAATCCTAGTAAATTGAGATTGTAGTCGAGCACACCTGCCATGTGTAGGGTTCGAACTCACAACCTCAGTGTTGACAGACTAGTGATACAGCAGTTTTACTACGTAGTTCACTCGGCCATCGCGGCCAGCCCCTTTTAATTGAAATGACTGAACTTGTCAAACTTAAAGTTTTAAAGGATACTACAGATACAGTTAAGTCTGCCTCATATCTTGACTTACATCTAGAAATTGACAATGAGGGTCGATTGAAAACAAAACTTTACGACAAAAGAGATGATTTCAGCTTCCCAATTGTGAACTTTCCATTTCTATGTAGCAACATTCCAGCAGCGCCTGCATACGGAGTATATATCTCCCAATTGATACGATATTCCCGGGCTTATGTTTCCTATCATGATTTCCTTGATAGAGGATTGCTGTTCACAAGGAAGCTATTAAGCCAAGAGTTCCAAATGGTGAAGTTGAAATCATCCCTTCGTAAATTTTACGGACGCCATCACGAGTTGCATGGTTGACCGTTATGGAATAACCGTTTCACAGATGATATCGGATATGTTCCTTATGTCGTAACTACAATACCCTTCCCTTTTCACGAATGTGACTTACCCAATTAGACTATTTACCGGATTTGTAATAACGTAAGCAACACGACGGGTGCCACATGTGGAGCAGGATCTGCTTACCCTTCCGGAGCACCTGAGATCACCCCCAGTTTTTGGTGGGGTTCGTGTTGCTTAGTCTTTAGTTTTCTATGTTGTGTCATCTGTACTATTATTTGTCTGTTTGCCTTTTTATTTTGGCCATTGCGTTGTCAGTTTGTTTTCGATCTATGAGTTTGACTGTCCCTCTGGTATCTTTCGTCCCTCTTTTTTAAGCTACAATGTTAAATTCTGTTAGTATTAGGCTTTTGACATTATCTGGTGATACATTATCTGGTGATACATTATCTGGTGATTCATTATCTGGTGATACATTATCTGGAGATACATTATCTGGTGATACATTATCTGGTGGTACATTATCTGGTGATACATTATCTGGTGATACATTATCTGGTGATACATTATCTGGTGATACATTATCCGGTGATGCATTATCCGGTGATACATTATTCGGTATCTGGTGATACATTATCTGGAGATACATTATCTGGTGATACATTATCTGGTGATACATTATCTGGTGAAACATTATCTGGTGATACATTATCTGGTGATACATTATCTGGTGGTACATTATCTGGTAATACATTATCTGGTGATACAGTGATACATTATCTGGTGATACATTATCTGGTGATACATTATCTGGTGGTATATTATCTGGTGATACATTATCTGGTGATACATTATCTGGTGATACATTATCTGGTGATACATTATCTGGTGATACATTAACTGGTGATACATTATTTGGTGATACATTATCTGGTGGTACATTATCTGGTGATAATCAATTCTGCACTACTGATTTGAGCATGATACTTGAACAGATGTTTGTTGTTTGAATTTTCGTTCGCACGAAATTGTTAAGTCAGTATTTTATTGAGTTGGTTGTAAACATCTTTAATCTCTAATCCATTTTACCAAGAAAACACGTTTTTCGGAAAAAGAAAATGAAAATCTATGTCTTCTTTTTCAACAGAAAACTGAGGTCAATAGTTGCACAGAATTATGCTAACGGACAATACAGACATCACCAAACACTATTCTTTCTTTATGGTTATGTACTCTTTAAATTTGATTACCTCAGAAATCAATTCATTTTAATGATGTACTTTTATGCTGTGACATAATCTAACAGGAAGTAAAAGGGCTTCTGGGTGCTAGTTTGACCGTAATTCATATCGCTTATATTCAATACATCTGTTCCATCAATCATAACCTTTGTTAGAAAAATGGAGACTGCTCCTGGTCTGTAAATCTAGCGTTTATTTATGTTTATTAATACGCAAAACCCTTGTATTTAGAATTTGGATCTCAATTTCTGTTGAAAGGAAGTATTACTGTCAAGCAGCATTTACGTCCTTCAGATGATTGCATTTAAATGCATCCGATAAAAGAATTTACTTAGATGTATAGTATTATTCTAGAACACACCCGCGACATCGACTTAAAGTACCTATACCTTATTTTAGCCTGGATATTTAGTATTCGTATTGTCGTCTGATAAAGTAATACTGATTATAAGGTGCATAGTTTACTCTGCTTTCAAAATCGTTCTGTTTGAACCCGTCCTGGGTTTCTTACTACAATAAACTTACTATAAACTAAATTTAATTTTTAACTAATTAATCAAAATTAATAGTGGTATTGAGGTGAAAGAATTCAGACTTGTTAAATTGTGTACTATAGTGTAACATAGATCTAAGACAACCACTGGAAGAATTACAGATTCTACTGATAGAGGAGGGATTTACAAAAGGTAACAGGTACAACCGGAAACTACATGTGACATATACTATTGGTATCGGCATCGGATTCGACCGGAACTTGTTTATTATTGGTAATTTTAATTATGTGGAAAACAAGAATCTGAATGGTATAATTTTTTATCAACAACATTGTCTTTTATTATTTATATATAAAGTTGAATCCTTTGATTCGTCGTATTTACGTCATGCCTTCTAACAAATTGGACCTCGTTATTTTAGTAGTATAGGTATATTAACGGTGCTTATATATCGTAAACTTAGATGTTAATTTCAATGATACTTGCAACATATTCTCTGAAATTGTAGCAAAACATATACCTAAGGTCAGTAAAGGAAAAAAGTGTAGACCTTCTGAAAAGCATACATGGTTAAAATACGAAAGAAATAGAAGCTATTTAACTCAAAGCAAAAGTAATTTAAGTCGAATCCAAATCTAAGTAGCACAATTCAGTTCAATGGTGGTCATGCGCAACGGAACCCATACCGGATATGTAACTTGTATATATGCAAAGTACATATATTGGTACGCCGAGAACATCCGTTTAATGTCTAAGTGATAGATACGGGTTTAACTGTATATATTGACAGAAGCATGAAATATCAGATGTAAATGTAAAACCAGTCGATTTAATGCTCTGTTGATACTATCAAAGTTTTCCATCAAACACTTGGTAAAAGAAAACTTATTTAAAGGTTTCTGTTGATACTACCAAAGTTAGTAATGACATTCAATACTAGGTCAAAGTCGTCTGTCTGTCGTCATTATCACAGTTTTCCATCAAAACTTGGAAAAAGAAATCTTCGAATAAGAAAACTTGGTCAAAGTCGTCTGTTAACACTACCCAATGTTTTCTAGTGATTCATCAAAGAAAATGTAAAATTTAAAGTCAAAAGAGAGTAAAGTACCTTCCACAGATTGACTGCAATGCTTTTAAACTGTCATCGTCTTTATATCTTCTCATATCCTTATCACTATATTAAATTGATTTGATATTCCAAATAACTTCTTTGCCCTTAACTATAATTTGAATTAAATTAAAGATTCCTCTACATTTACATTTATGTTCTCAAACTCAGTCATGTCTAAACTCAAGGTTTAAAAAAAATAAGATTTATTCTATTCCATCAAAGTTTTTGATAAAGTTAATTTTAACGTAAAGAAGGGAAGACTACTCATACATTACAACACAATGCAAATGTACATCTAAAATGTCAAGGGGGTAATTCTACAACACACTACTCAGAAAACTAAAGAATTGGTAACACGAACCCCACCAAAAACTAGGGGTCATCTGAGGTGTTCCGGAAGGGTAAACAGATCTTGCACCAAAATGACCACATGTGCCATCCATCGTGGTGCTCATGATAAGTATAAGGCTCCATCGACAAAAAAGTTTTAATATGTAAACGAAAATTCTTCCCTTTCTTGTACACATCATACGTGTTGTAATTTTACATTTTGTTTTACCTCTTAATTATGACAAAACCTCCTTCTTCTTTTGTCTTCAAAACACGTCTACCTATATAAGCAGCTGACATAATATACTCTCTAAAAGGATTCTTTTATTATCAAGCCTTTCTGAATGTAGATGACTTTTCTTTAGACTTGTTTTAATTACCAGTATCGCACTACCGATTGTTTATGTGTACTTTCCTTTCCAAACTATGGCATCAACTGTTCCTAAAGGAGGTCATTCGAAACATGTGTTGTGTGCATCAACTTGAGTGTCTATATCTTTTATTAGATTAGCAACAACGCGCTTATAGTTATTTGAATATAAATATATACAGTGATTCTACTTCAGTTCTCATAAATCTAAGAGTACTTATATTCAAATAAACTGATTTTAGAAACAACTTTAATACCAGTACATGAAATTGTTACTGATATCTTTATTGTAGAGATTTCACTTAGTCACTAAGTATTACAAGTAATACCAGCTCATAGGCGTGTAAGAGCTGTCCTATTATCGTAAAACTTCCAAAGTATCTGAAATATAGTATATGGTAGTTTGACTGGCACATATGCGATATATACGATTGAATCAATTCAATGAAAGATTTTTCATTTGTATAGAACGCAAAGAGCATACTAATGTTAATACTATTAACACAGTGAGAAATACATATTTGCCTTTTAATAGCAAAATTGATAACAAGTACTCAAAGCACTGTAATATTATGTGTATATTATTGGTATGGATGCAATCAGAAGTAGTAAAAAAAAAATAGATTTAGAGAATAAGGTTGTACCTATGGTGCATGAATGTCAATGAAAGACGATATCAATTGAATGCATCTTCTTTTTTTTTGTTTCTTTATAGTACAGTACTCCAATGGGAGTATTATCGTACTGTTTTATGTACATGTTCGATGTTAGAACAACTAATGTGCGGTTAGGTGCGAATTATCTATAGTGAAACTGTGCTTCTTTAAAATAACGTTAATACAAAGTTGAACATCTATCAAAGCTGGACCTCTTGCACGCCCCTTTAAACGATTCAAGGGTTGTGCAACTTACTAGTTGTTGTAGCAGTCCGATTCTGATGGTTTCTGGGGAAAACGAGTAACGATATAGTTTGAGTACTGGCAAAAGAAATGAGGAATCGTTCTTTGTGTCCTCTTACTGTTGATGTTACTGGCTGTAAATTTATAGATGGTATGGCAATCAGTTCGTATACTACTCTATAAAACATTATGACTTTATGTTTACTTTGCTCTTCTTTCCTGTAGTGTCTTCCAATTTAGTGCCTATAGCATTGATGTTACGCTGCTAGTTCACTATAATCATTTGATACAAATCGTGCGCATCGGCTTGTATAACTTCCAATTTGTCTATGTTGTCCTTAGTCGCAGGATCCAAGATGGTGCTAGAGTATAACATGAGTGGTCTTACAAGCGTATGATAATATACGGCTTAAGTTTTATTAGGACAGTTTTTTTTTGTTTCTTTGAAGAAAAGCTCGGATGTTAGTTATCAATATGTTTGTTTGTTTGTGGAGACGCCAAGATATTCGCCGAGTCAGCCTCTTCTATGATATGACCGTGGATGTTGTAGTTTACCTCAACAGTATTCCGCTTTGTTGTTACTCTTAGGAGTTGACTTTTTTGGGTGGATTTCATGCGTTATTAGAAGGTTTATGGTGATTATTATACATTTTCTCCTTACATTGTGTTCAAGTGCCTTTTTCATTAATTGCTATGCAAAAGGTATTATATGGACCATTTTGGTTTTATCTCTGTCAAAGATGACCACGGATATGCTCAACTTGTCGTAGTCACAATCCTGTCTTCTTATCATCCATTGTGAGGTCACCACCGTCTTACTTCTCACGAGGAACACGAAAGGTCTCATTAACGAAGTAGGAGCACCTAAATTAACTTATCGTTTTTGGTTTGGTTCATATTTTTCATATCTATCCAGTGTTTTGAGGACTCTTATTTGTCTTTTCGTCTTTTCATTAATGCCCAGTATATTATGATAGAGAAGCAATATATTTCCCGGTCTGTTCGTCAGTCTGATCGTTACATCGCCCTTTTTCAGGTTCAATTTGGTTTGAGAGTACCAGTAGTTACCTTGACGACATAAACACTAAACTTAGTTCACATTTTCATTGTTTCAAATTAGGGTTTTGACCCTGATTTCGTTGTTCCCTGAACAAAGAAATGTGATTGTACGGTAGTTGTATGTTTTGATTTTTATTGCATTTTGGGATCTTCTTCCACCTTTTGCAAATATCAATGTATTCTTAACAAAAAAGAAGAAGCCCAGATTAATTAAAGTACAGTGGTTTTCTGTGCTTCAAAACAGATGCATGAAAACTACTCATCTCAAATGATCTAACTAGCAAAATATTGGTTTGCGAGACAGACTGCAAATTAATTATATTTAATTTCCGAGACTTGTTTCAGGCGTTATTAGAAGGTCTATAATGACTATTATACAGTTTCTCTTTACATTGTGGTCAAGTGGCATTTTCATTAATTGCTATGCAATCTAATACCTTAAAGAGGATTTGATCCTTGACAGGCTTCTTCCCTTTGGCATCAATGTAAACACTCGATTATGATTCACTTCTTAGTCACTGATTTGGTGACAATAAGTTGGTCATTTATGATGATAAATCGTTGACATCTAAAATGTGTTATTACTGGTATAATAAAATTAACGGTACCAATTTTACTGCATCAGATGCGCATTTCAACAATTGGTGTCTCTTCGGTGATTCCCGAGGGCCAAAATATTTAAAAAATCCTAAACTTATTAAAACATTGAAGAGCTGATAGAACATAAAAAGGACAAAAAGAATACTCAAAGCCGGGCAACAAATCAGAGCTTTGCTTGAGGGGGATACATTCCTTAATTTAAAATGAGTTAACTGGAGAAACGGAAAAAAACAAATTTCAGTTCAATGTACTTCCAATTTATTTATATTCCTGTTTCACAGAAAACTGGGGAGTGAAAGAAGATAGAGTCATAAATTACGTTATGAAATTGCAATATAGTGATATTTAATTGATACACCACATGTGCATTTTGAAGCAAGCTATATATCTTTTATAAGTAAAAACAATTATTCTAGATATGTACGATTGACATAATGACCCGATTGGCCGTTACGGAGTATATGTCTCAATATCTTTTAGAGAACTTTACGAATTCTATGCGCCACCAATATTTCTAAATTTTCTTTATTCGCAGTTTGCAATCCTTTCTTTGTTCGTGAATGATTAGTACTGAATTGTATACCAAGCAATCAGACAGGTGCTACATATTTACCATTGTTTTCATTTAGATTCAGGCCATTTACTGTGTATTGTTCAGTGCTCTGTTGATTAGATCGGTGGCTATCTTCAGTTGTTTATTTTGTTTCTTTTAATTCACGGGGTTTTTAGTTTCCTAATTATAAATAAACTTCTTTCCTCAATTGGTAACACAGCAAGTTATCTTGTAAACCCCTATATGAAGAAGATAACAAAAGCTTAATTTATCCGATGTATCGTTTTTCAAACATTCTTGATGGTGATGTTGAAGCTAGGGCTAAAGTTTACTCAGCCATACCTTGTTTCAGATTATTATGGCTATTGGTATCCTTATATCGTGGGTTTTATCTGTACTACCAACAGTACCACTGCCTGTGGACATTTAATTCTCGAGAGCAATCTTTCTTCATTTTTGATACCACATTTGGAGGATTGAGCTGGAATATACAATTTGCAAAGTTGGATTATTTTGTTCTGAGATGAATCATTTGTTTAAGTTTGTCATCTTTTTTTGAATAGAAACTAAAGTTCCTTTAAACGGTTTTTGCTAATATACGGATCCTTTCGACGAAGCACCTGTTATCATCACATGACTTTATGTTCCTAGGTCTCATATGGACTTCCTCTTTTTGAATTTACCTTGAAGTTCTGTATTGTGTGAGTTTGTTATGCATTTTTACATACCTGTCTTTATTATAAAAGAGGGACGAAAGATACCAGAGGGACAGTCAAACTCATAGATCGAAAACAAACTGACAACGCCATGGCAAAAAATAAAAGACAAACAGACAAATAATAGTACAGATGACACAACATAGAAAACCAAAGACTAAGCAACACGAACCCAATCAAAAACTGGGGGTGATCTCAGGTGCTCCGGAAGGGTAAGCAGATCCTACTCCACATGTGGCACCCGTCGTGTTGCTTATGTTATTACAAATCCGGTAAATAGTCTTATTCGGCAAGTCACATTCGTGAAAAGGGAGGGTATTTTAGTTATGACATAAGGAACATATCCGATATCATCTGTGAAACAGTTATTCCATAACGGTCAACCAACTCGTGATGGCGTCCGTAAAATTTACGAAGGGATGACTTCAACTTCACCATTTGGAACTCTTGGTTTAATAGCTTCCTTGTGAGCAGCAACCCTCTATCAAGGAGATCATGATAGGAAACACAAGCCCGGGAATATCGTATTAATTGGGAGATATATACTCCGTATGCAGGCGCTGCTGGAATGTTGCTACATAGAAATGGAAAGTTCACAATTGGGAAGCTGAAATCATCTCTTTTGTCGTAAAGTTTTGTTTTCAACTGACCCTCATTGTCAATTTCTAGATGTAAGTCAAGATATGAGGCAGACTTAACTGTATCTGTAGTATCCTTTATCTCTAGTTCGATGGGATAGATTCGTTCAACAAAGTCACCAAATTCTGTATTATTTAGTGAGAGAACATCATCTATATAGCGGAACGTAGAGGATACTGCTAACTTCTTATCTTTCTTCCTAAGAAGTTCCTGTATGAAGTCAGCCTCATAATAATAAAGAAACAAGTCGGCAAGAAGAGGGGAACAATTGGTTTCCATTGGAATTCCGACAGTCTGTTGAAAAACACGTCCTCCAAACGTAACAAATATGTTGTCAATCAAGAAATCAAGCATCTTGATAATGTCAGTTTCAGAGAATTTTTTGTTTGAATCAGAGTGATTCTTTACAAAGTAGGATTTATCCCTCCCCAAGACAAGATACTTGTATCTACGTTCGCCATTCTTTTTAATGAAACAAAGTAATACCAACTCTTTCAATTTGTCTTTTAGTTTGGAATGGCGAATACTTGTGTAAAGTGTAGAAAAGTCAAATGTTTTAATACTATTGCAAGATGAGAGAGTCTTAGATTGTATGTACTCTAAAAGATCTTTGGATTTTTTTAGTATCCACATCTGATTCACGCCACCTCTAGAATAGGCAGTTTCACAATAACTTTGGAGCCCGGCTTTGATTGCTGATAAAATAGATGTTAATAATTTAGAAAGAGGTTTCGTGGAGCACTTGGAAGACCCAGCAATATACCGTTGTTTGTAAGGACACTTATGTAGTTTAGGTATCCAATACAGTGATGGAAGATCCAGTTCTTCATTTTTGGTTGAAATTCCAAAGGAACATAGAACAGACCTATGATTATCCAGGATTTCCTCTTTGGTAAGTGTCGTGAGGGTATATGTTGAGTTTCCAAGTGAATTGTCAATACCTAATTCATTTATCGAGCAGTCTATGTAATGATATTTACACACAAAAACGATGTTGTTTGGGGCTTTATCTGCGGGGACAACAACATATTTGTCATGGAGGTAGGACAAGTGTTTTGCAACATTTGGGTCTTTAAAAATTGACGTAGCGTGGGTAGTGATATGCCCATTTAGTTTCTTAATTCGGATTTGTATCAAACCTCACAGCCTTAATCCATTCGGAAAGTGTATCTACGTCTTCTTTCTCGCGTTTAGCCCATTGCCTGGCATAATCCTCGACTGAATCCATCAGTATTTTGAAGTATTTTCAATTGATGGATTTAGGCTCACGATATTTCGGACCTTTGGATAACAAATTTCGCTCGCAGGGAAGTGTTAATGACAATGTTGAGGTCTCCGGTAATAACGTGGCCAGCCGGATTATATGTGAATTAAGAACTAGCACAGGTGCAATCAGGAGGTTTAGACTTGAAGTCGTCAATGTTGAGATCCTGCAAAACGTGTTTGTAATTGAAAATTTTAGTTGCAATTGGTTTGGGTTAGGTATAAGAAATTATTGGTACAGACTGATCTTTAGAATAAGGTGGTATTTTCCACTGAACTAATTTATGATGAAGGATATAGTATCTGCTTTTTTGGCGTAACAAAGAACTTGTATTGCATTATTGATTTCGACTTTTTGAATTTACATATTATCAAAATAACTTTGGTACTATTCTTTTTTTCGAATTTCTACAATATAGCATTAACTATCTTTTATAATATTACTAAAATACGATATGTGTTTGTTTATACATTTTAAACTACTTCGATAGTCTTTTGAAATTGAATGTTATTGCTTATTTCGTTTTTTTCTCCATTTATTATTTTGGGATTTACATCTGTCAAATAGTACTAATTCATCAAAGCATCCGTTCAATATTGTGCCAAGCGACTAATTTATAAAATGTAGGTACTTGTAGTGATGAAGGAAAGACGGGGGAAAGGGGGGTGGTGGTGTATCGTGACATGGGTCTTTTTTCATATCCTTTTCAAATATATTGAAGATGTCACTCTGTAACCAACGTTTCAATGAGTGCTTACATCACATATATCCCAGTTAATTTGATATTAAGGATACTTCCGAATGTAGAAGGTCTGCTTCATATCTTGATATTTTCCTCAATATTGACTGAGATGGAAGACTTCAAACTAGAATCAATATGGCGAACGTGAGAATTTCAACTTTCCAATTGTCAACTTCCCATTTCTCAACAGTAACATACCCTCTTCTCCATCATATGCCGTTTGCATCTCTCAGATAGAGTAACGCTCGCGCATTTCCACACTATACGGGCATCATTTATGAAGGTGCACTCCTTAGCAACAACTGTTCCAACAGAGTTATGAGGAAAAACGACTGAAATCGACACTGCATAAGTTTTACGGTCCCCGATACGATGTGTTGGTTACTCAACTCAATAGCGACAAGTTTTCGCAGTCTTATATCTTTATATACCAGTAAAGTCGTGTGATCTGTAATTTCAGTGATTGTGTCCTATTCCGGATTGTGACATTTTGATGGATTTGAATGGTAGGTGTTGCATGCATAGCAAAGAACTTTATCTTATCGACGCAAACTTGATTTGTCTTCTTAATCGAGCCACTACTGTCACCTTAATTAATAAAAAAAAAGACAGACATGAATAAGCGACAGCCACTTGAGTCAGCCATAAAAAGAATATCGAGGGTAAAACATGCTTGTAACCTCTCGACCTTCCACTGACAAGGAACAATGATATAACAACACGACGTAAGAAAAATACCTGTACAAAACTTTTTTTTTAATGTGGATTTTTTTAAATATTTTACTGTTAAAAAGGAAGGCGAAAGATACCAAAGTGATATTCAAACTCATAAGTCGAAATAAATTGAAAATGCACTGGCAAAAAAAACAATAAACGCCGAAAGGACAAACAACAGTACATAGATGAATAAACACTGAGCAACACGAACACCTGTTTTCGTGGATTGAGGAAACATTGTATTTTTGCGGATGTTTGATTTCGTGGTTATCCTAAAGTCAGCGTTCATGCATAAAGAAAATGTATACTTCGTTGAACATTAAGATTCGTAGTTTACCTTAACCCACAAAATCAACGGAAACGCACCAACGAATGATGATGAATCCACAGTTTTTCCAGTTCCTTGTATCAACTGTTTCAGTAAAATCTTCTGCTTTCTAATATTAAAAAAAAACCACATCATTGATTAAAGACTAACAATATCATGTCATAATAAATGATATGAATTCCGTGCATTGCATTTTCGATGAAAGATGACGGGTGTTACAAATAAAGCAAGAGATGTATAATTAAGATTGACCTGATCTCACCCCGTCTAAAATTTATGCGATACCGACTGTCTCATATGCGTGGTTTTCTGCTGTTATTTTACCTGATACTAGAACGGATTTAGGTGAACCAACATCATATTTACCATAATACTTTGTATACTAAAAAGAGTTTTTAAATTTGGGCTGCTGAATATATACTGAATATATAGTGTGTCTATAAGTGCCATTACAGGATATCCCAAAACATCTAATGTCAAGTTGCTTGGAAAATGTGGGCTGCTTTATTTTTAGAAAACAAATTATGAAATATCAGGAATGTCACTCATTTTCTATTTGATTTGAATATCGGTAAACTTCTGTCACCTTTATGGTTGCACATTCAACTGGGACTTATAGTACGGTGACAAGTAAGGTAAATTTAAAAATTTAATGGACCTAAATACCTCACGGTTAATTTTGGTCTTATTTTGAAGATACATATAATACCCTTTGATTAAAGCATGTCGTAGAGTGCCAAAGTGGTGCAGATTTTTGAAAACTATGGTCAAAGGTCAAAAGGGGGGATTTAAAAAAATCGCAATTTTTGGACATTTTGGACAATTTCTCGGTTGTCCCCCATGATAACTGAGAAATATTTTCTATGGAAGTATGCTCTGGGAATGCTCCACGAATTTCGCTAGTCATATTTATGCCTGACTGCCAGAGACTTATAACTTATAAGAAAATGAAAAAAATATCTTTATCTACGGAAATTATCGACAAAAAATATTCATATTTAATATTTAGCTATGCAATGATATATGACAACATATAAACTTTAAAGATATTTTTGAGAAAGTTTTGTTTAAATGCCATAAAGAACAGAGGAGAAATAAGAAATGTAAAGTTAACACCCGGTCCGTGATTTAGTGAAAAAAACGATGAAATTCATTACTGATTATTTAAACCCAAAAGAATGTTCGAACAATAAGAAAATAGTCTTCATGCATAAATGTCAGAATTAACACTATAGTATATGAAGTTGTTTTTTTATGTTAATATATAAATCAGTACAAAACTTGTGTCCCCCTTTTTCATAAAACAAGACAAACAATGACTAAAACCGATTTAAAAGCCCGATATATATTTGAACTACAAACAAACACGATTGACAGAGATATTACGCTACAAAAGAAGCTGTCTAAGTATATAATACACTAACACTAGACATCAATATGCACGTCCATTTGAAAAGGTAACGGAATACTAAGAAAACAAAATATGTTAATGTCATTGTATGTTATACTTCCGATACAAATATTCGATACAAAAATATCTCCAGTTGCTTTGAAAGCGCACCAACCGTGTTCAGGTTTGTTTGTTTGGTTTTGGTTTGTTTTTGTGGTTCTATTGCGTGTGTGTGTGTGTGTGTGTGAGAGAGAGAGATCCCCAACCACATCAAGTCGGAGGCCACTAACTGCAGAAAACTTGAAAAATTGGGCATTTAGATTAATAGTTCTTCGATCATCATCCTTATCGTAGCAATCTTCTAAAATAATCTGAAGAGTACGCTGGTTTCTACAATCACCACTGCCCTGACAACAACTTATTTACAAAAATTAGAAAAATGCAAATTTAATTCATTGTGAAAAAAAACACAGCGGAAAATCGGAAAAGGGAGCGTTACATGACTTATTGAGGTGAATATTGAATAGTAAAACTGTTATATTATTCTGCCTTGAGATATGTCGGTCCATTCAACTCTTAAAATAAGCGACGTTTTCTTGATTTGTCACTCCGCTACAAAGCATTTTTTAATTCCAAAAACAGCTTAGTATTGACTAGTGTAAGTAACTTGTACCTTGTATTTGTCTGAGGCTAATACGATATATTCAAGTGTTCATATTAAAACGATTGGGAGGTCTGTATATATTTCAGTTTCAATATTGAACACATAGAATTACATAAAATTTTCCTAGATAATCTTAACAAATATTTAGATTCTGTCTAATAAGAGTACACAAGTAAATGTCCACAAGTCTGTGAGTCATGGTTGATTCATTAAATTGGTTGTCTTGCAGAAGCTTGAGGACATTTGAATGTGAGATTTAAAAAGATTTCAGCATGTTGACGGAAGCCGTTATAGTACGGATAACAGTCATTTTATGTTATGTATTCGATATAAGTAAGATCCATAACAGAATAACGTCATCGCTCATGAAAACAATAGATATCTTAGTTTTGACTTACAAAGGTATTCCAGACATACGTATTGTGTTCACGGACTTCGGTAGCATATGTTTTCTTATACACATCTCTTTGTAATACCTCATCCGAAATCATTTTGAATGTAGAAAGAAAAAGAAATGATAAAATAGATATGAAAGTAGATATATAAATAAGAAATAAATACACACATATATATATATTTAAATGACAATCAGCACATGTGTAGTTCTACGAGTTGTAAAAAAATACAAATCATTAGCGATGAAACAATAGACTCAATAAAAAACTTTTCTACATGTATTGTTTGCTACGGTAGTAGCTTCTTTGGTGAATCTTAAAAAAACCAGATAAGTGCGAATTCCGTTTTTGATTCATGCGGAAAATACGGTTTGAGAGTTCTGATAATTTCTGTTCTTGGTTTTGATTGATTCAATCAAATCCCTTTTTAAAACCCTATTAATGACGGAAAATCTCCTGATGATGACCAAAGTAGTTTATAATGACATGAATTCCTGACCATCGAATATGTTACTGGGTATGATACTGAAATCATACAACGGGTGGAGCAAACATTGCAGCCGATGCTTGATTAAAATGATTTTAATCCGTTTAAAATTATCTGTTCTTGTTGTTATTGAAAAAAAAATCATCAGAGATTTAAATTGAGAATGGAAATGGGGAATATGTCAAAGAGACAACAACCCGACCAAAGAGCAGACAACAGCCGAACATTCCATGCTTATACTCAAAAAGCGCTTTTCGTTAACATATTTCTAATAACCTGACATTCATACCGATTTCGGTATACCATCATCGTAATGACCCTTTTATAAAAAAAAAAAAAAAATAAAAGTCGAATATTTGGACTGCTTAATAAATACTTAATACATAAAGCGTTTATATCAAAAGATGCAAACCCAGAATAAACATCCAAAAGCTGTTTATGTCACTTTTTAATGGGTTAGTTGTTCAGCGTTAGTTTAAGAAATAAACTATGGATGCTAACCATTTCTTATTATCAATGAAAGGTTTGATGTACTGTCAACTGGGTTTTTGTATCAACGACTTCGAGTCAGTTCTAAAATTCCAACAATAGTATGATAGTAGTTATTTTAAGTAACTAATACAGTAAAATTTGCCACAGGTTTATTTTATACACCCAATTATGAACGTTTAAAAGAATTGTAATTCCGTAGTTTGTACAGAGGACGACAATACTTGTTCCTAAATATACTTATTATCTAAATATACATAGTATGTATAAAAATAGTAAACGGTAGTAAATTTATGTCCTGTGAGTCATGGTTAAATCATTAATTGTTCGTCCAGATGTTTAAGGACATTTCAGTACTAGCATTCAGCATGATACCTTTCGATTTTTGAAAGTCTTCACCATTCTCGGTGAAACTATTGAAGTACGAAAAAAACAATAATCTATATTTAGATATAGTAATACTGATGATAAATGGATTTGCAAACAATCTTTATGAATAATAAAAAAAATAAAAATATGATCAAATTGGTTTTGATAACATTAAATTTGACTACACCAGATGCGCATTTAGACAGTTAAATTCTATTCAGTGATACTGGAGGCCAAACAATTTGAAAATCCAATTCAATACAAATGTTAAAGATCTGATCAAATCAATTTTCACAGCCAAATGCATTTAAAGTTCCAAGTGAGTAAAAATATAATTATCAGCTAACAATTCCAGCCTCAGCAGCAAAACGGTTATATTGCTCTTGTAATGGCTTCTGTAGTAATTCTTCATGTGTAACATAGTCTGTGTCACTAACAGGTAGAAATTACACGACCAAGTATGTTGAAGGGGAATTCAAAGGAAAATTCGAAATTCATACATATGCATTGTGCATCTATATAACATGTGCCGATGTGTATAAAAGGAAACTTTGGTTTCAAGAGGTCCTTAAGACGTTTTTCATAGACATAAGTATAGCTGTTATATTTATTCGAAAGGGTTGATATCTTGATATCTTAATTTTTTACTTGTATTTCAAAAAAATATATCTGTTTCGACAACTTGTAAATTTTCGTGATATTTTGAAAAAAGTAAAATAACAAAAATACCAAACTGCAAGGGAAATATATGTCTATAAATTTAACCACATTTTAAGAAGACTGCATGTATCGTTAACTTTTTGACATGCACATACATAAAAGAAATTGAAATGTTTGATCACACAAATGAGTTGTGATTAGTTAGTGCTACAGTAGAAATTTGATAAGCAAGGACTTAAAGTAAGGAGACAGTAGTATACTTAAAAAATCTGAAAATGAGATAATTTTAACAGATGTGAATGAAAAGTGCTTACAGAAATACCGAAACAAAAAAGGGATAGTTCATAAAACCTGACAAAACCAAACGCTCGACTAAATTAACCAACGGAACGAGTGGGGAACAACTGCCATATTATGACATTTTAAAAAAACAATATATATCTAAATCACCTTACAAAACCTGCATGGGCTTATAATTGAAAATTAAGGCCTAAATGATATAGAAAAAAACCAAACCACAAATTGCAAAATTCGAAGACAAACTGTAGACGCGTCAGGTTTTGTGTTGCAATAAATTGAAAATGCAAAATGAACATGTTTCGGATGTGGATTATAAATGATGTTGTCTTTTCTTCTAATTTATTCCTTGTGCTAATCTATTATCATTCTTATTTTCCTCCAGTAATTTCCCAGCATATTTGTATTCTATAGTGGTTTTTACCGACGCCAAATGACACACAACTATTGCCTTGTTTTTGTGTTAAAGATTTATTGAATACACTTGTGACAATAACTTATTTAAAACATTTTGTTCAGTAAGATTAATTGAAATAGGCTGTATGAAGCAATTACATAAAGGTATGATGGAGTAACAAGCCACTTGCCTTCAGCTTCTATTTCTCATTTAATAACTTAATGTTTCCCTCTTACTTTATAATTGAAAAAGAAAAATGTAACAAACATGTAATAAATAATTTCAAGATATTTACAAAAATGATATATTGGTTGATAAGTAATGGCTTACATCAGAAGTAATTTTTCAAACAGGTAAACCGTATAATTCAGTCAACTTTCTTACACTGTTAGTGAACTTTTTAATTGGTACATACTGTATTTTTTGCCACAATAAACCGTTCTTTATATGAATGATTTATACCTTTGAAATATCCTATATTCGGTTCACTGAATCTACAACCAAAGCCCTAATATATCTCATATAGGGTTCTTTATTCTAAAGATTTCCAATGACTTATTACATAAAAATGGTTCTTGTTACTGCTAGTGGATACTATAACTGCTTAAGTCGATTTTAGTCTTTATTGCACCAGTACTTTTTTCGATATTCAAAATCATTTTAGAATGCAGAAAACATAGTGCAAGATAGAATATACAATACACAGAAATTATGAACTGAGGGATCGCACGAACTTCTAACGGAGCGAGACATAGCCTATGGACAGGGTAAGGGTATCTTATTATGCACTCACCACGTGCCATTTGAATCTACACTCAGTAAATGTCGCATATAAGGAATTTTACAGACCAGCGAACTGTTTTTCCGGTACTAATTTTCTAAAGATCCAAGACTGCGTAAATTTGTTGTTCGTTAGTTTAGTTTAGGCATAGTCATATCGTATAAGAAATGGGAAAGATGAAATCGTCACTTTGTTATATATCCTAGTTGTAAGTTGCTCATTGGTAAATATATATCAAGAAAAAAGAAAGTTTCAGTAGTTTCGTAATTTAAAATTTCAACTTCACTGTGATCTATAAAATATAAGCACTCATTAAAATGTGTGTTATTGATTGATAGGGCTTCAATACATCTGAAAGTGAAATTAAAGAACATGACAAGATGCTTTTTCGTTTTGTCTGTGAAATTTTTTTGTATGAATTATACGTTATATTAGTACAAAACAAATAGATCAATAGGGATGCACAATAAATACCCATTGGAATACTCACTTGTATTTAAAATATTTATCAAACTCAACACATATTTTGTCGTTCGAAAAGTCAAATATTTTCGGTGTATTTGTGTTTTTCATGACCCCCCCCCCCCCCCCCCAAAAAAAAAAAAAAAAAAAACCAAACCCGGAGATGTTGTCCATCTTCAATTAATAGTGCAGAGCGTAGAAAAATCTAAAGTTTTAAGTTTTAAGACCATTTCAAAATGGAATGGATTATGGTTGACGATTTTGTAGTAGATCTTTCTAATTTTTGAGAATACACATCTAACACCGCTGCTTAAGTATACATTATCACAGCTTTTTTGAAGGCCTTCTTTTAATGTAGAAAAAATGGTAGTAAGAGCTTTAGAAACAAAGGCAGCTTTATATCGTTCTTTATACGTATTTTTGTGCAATTTTGGTATCCAGTATAAAGAAGGGGAATTTGCATAAACATATATTTTGTCGTTCAAAAAGTAAAATATTTTCTGTGTATTTGTTATTTTTCATGACCCCCAATACAAATTAAAAAAAAAACCCGGTAGATGTAGTCGTCTTCAATTGAGCATTGTAAATAATAGTGCAAAGCGTACAAAAATCAAAAGTTTTAAGACCATTTCAAAATTATATGGATTATGGTTGACGATTTTGTAGTAGATCTTTCTAATTTTTGAGAATACACATCTAACACCGCTTCTTAAGTATACATCATCACAGCTTTTTTGAAGGCCTTCTTTTAGTGTAGAAAAAATGGTAGTAAGAGCTTTAGAAACAAAGGCAGCTGTATATCGTTCTTTATACATTTTTTTGGTCAATTATGGTATCCAGTATAAAGAAGGGGAATTTGCATAGCCTCTTTATTTTTTATGCTAATGCCACTTGAGAGATGTAAGAAGGATCTTCGTCAATGTGTGGATCTTTCATATATCCTTCCTCGAGAAATAGTCAAGCTGAGAAGACATTGTTCGATGCTTTAGAAGTTGGGGCATTATTTTCCTCTTCTGAGTATTACCCCCTACTTGAATACTCACAGCAACAGAATTATAAGCATGAGTGGAAACAGCTGGTAACATATCATCACAGTAGAAGATAAGAATGTTCTTCAGGTTGGACTAATAGATGTTCCTAGGACACAATTCATAGTACCAGACGAATTAATGCGCCCAGATCTGCATCACTTAAGATAAGAGTACAAATACCACTGTAGTAACCGTTGGAAAGGGTCTGAGGAAAGGCGCTTTGCCAGAAACCATCGTCAACACTACGGTAACTGTACAGGTACAGGTGGAATTGTATTTTTCACTGAAGAAAAAGGTATGAACCATCAAGCAATAAACCTTATCGCTATTTAGTCCAATCCAAGACAACTTCCTGTTTGGGTCAACAGGGTAAACAACAAAGGTCATCAGTAACGAACTGAGGGAGGGAAAAATTTAGAAAGCGATCAATAGCAAACTTTGATAGATTATGATCCACTTTTTCGAAACTCAAATTATAGTCAAAAAATATTTTGTTTGAAGTATTTACGATGTTTTAAACAGGTCTCATTAAAAAGTACCATGCGTGGTGCATTGTTTAAACAGGGCCCCAGAAAGCTTCAACTGGATGAAAAAGTTGTGTAATTTTAGAACTTATCCGGAATGGAATAAATAGCGATTAGGTGTTTACTTTTGAACCAATAACCAAGTGAAAGGATAATATGGATTCAAGTCCTTTATAATTTTTATTATAATATTTTCTATAGCTATTTGTAAACACACTAAAATAATGCAAAAATGTTAATAAGCGTTTCACTAATTTACAAATTTAGTTAAAAGTTAAACGTAGACGGAAATGGAATCAGGGTGATAGGTATAATATGTACTCGTGCCCCGAACCAGTGGTATCCTTACTTTCTATTAGTTTGGAGAATCCGTCTGTTGTTGTGACGCAATAGGAAATAACTCAGTATGTATGTTGGTAAACTTATTTATTGCAATAACGACTAAACTATGAAGCGTTTAATCGCTTACATCTTGTAATACTAATGTCATGTTTAAAGAAAATTAACGGATTCCTATATCAAAAACTATATACATTAGAAAATCGTGCAGCATGAATTCTTCTTTATGCAAAACATATTTCATCATTCCATTTATTTCGAAAGTTTTTTTCACTGTGGAAAACAATAACACAAAGAGGTTTTAAAATATTCGGTGTAAATGATAATAAGTAATGATAATGAACCTCCATATTTATGTCAAACTACTACATGCGTTCATTATACAAACTATGTTCTTAGCTCATCACATATCTTATTTGTCAAAAGAACCCTTTCCGAATTGTTAAACACGTTCCATTTTACAGGAACAACGTCTAGATAATCGTAAACATTGTATAAGCGCGATAATATAGATACAAGCACTAGTTTATGTATAAGCAACAAGAAGTTCGTTGAAGTATTGTATTTCACTGACTGTTTATACTGTTATTTTATTGACTAGTTATTGTTTAAGGTGGTACCCAACACCTTGACTAATATTAATTTGGCTCGTTTAATTTTCCTAAAATTTTGACAAAATGTTTACTTTGACCCTTTGACAAAAATATAAAAATTTCAAATAATTTGAACCAACCACTTTATCTGAAGAATTTCACTGGTTATATAGCAGTTTGACAAACACTAATTTTGATCATAGAGAAGCTTAATATTTCCTTACCAATATAACGTGATTAAAACGTTTAGTTGATTTTTACAGAGTTATCTCCCTGTAGTGTTAGGTACCACCTTAACTTTATATTCTGGGAAAAATGCTCATATTTTCTATATGCACTGTAAATACCAATTATATTAAATATAATTTTCCTACTACCTTGTGCGTATAAATTCCGTTTGTACTATTTTTAACTAATGTTAATTAATCCCCCCAAAAATATCAATGTAAATCAAACCCAAGCATTAAGGTAGTAAACCCACTTAATTAAATCGATAGACCATTATACAATTTAGTTGTACCTAAAGAATAAATAATTCTGATGATCTTAATGATAATGCTATTATGGTACATCGGTAATTTACTGTTTTATAACAGAATTTGAAACTATTCTTTGGATAGCTGAACTTAATATGTGTGCAAAAGGAAGCGGATGATCCCGTAATTACATTTTTTCTTCCTGCAACATTGCATTTAAACAACAGTAAGGAAATCACTATTGTTGAGTAAAATTTATATCAGATCCTCCTAATTTAACCGATATAAACCTTACGACTGAAAAGTTAATTCTTTATATCGTTTTGATTGATTTGGATTCAAATACGTAACAACAAGTAGTCTTCTACAGAACAACTTCTAAGGCACAGCTGACAAGATCCCGTTAAAGATGTCGATAGTTCGATCTTTTCTGACATTATATAGATAAATGTCAACATAGATTTATATTTCAGACGATTGAATAAATTTGCATCTTGTCAATATCAACTTTGCAATGGACATCTTCAATCGTCTACAGAAGACAATTAGTATATGTTTTTATTTGATTCCATCTATTTTCTTTGTTGAAGTTTTCGTGCCGTGAATGTCAGCGATCTTTCAAGTCTCCGAGACTGTAGAACATATTTACATATTCTTTAGCTATCAATAAAGGCTTCAATCCAAATAGTATACTTGACGTACAGTTATTAATTTAGCTGTGGATTTATCGATAGTCCGGATGTAAGTTTTTATAGGGAATTATATACTGAAAGGTCACGTTATCAATCAAGGATGATTGCAGACCGATTAACCTAGACATCAGTCAAATCAAATCTCAACTGGAAAATAAGCAAATTTCTGGCAATCGAGCCCATCTCTTCATAACTCTCCATGGAATATATAGAATTATAAACTGACAACCCCTTTCGTACAAATATAGATAAAATATAAGTTAATTTCCCTTCTCTGGTGATGGAAGACATAAAAGCTAATAGGTTATACAACTTCCAATTTTTCTTTCAACAATAAATCTTTCCTGATGGCAATCTTTTGCTGACATAGTAAATGTGAAGCGCAGCTTATGCTTGGACTTTTCAAGGCATTAATCATGACTTACTTTCAGTAGGATAAGCTATTAGAATACCCACGCTATTAAGTAGTGGGAGTATATAGATTTTGACCCGACCATCTTTCAGTTCGTCAGTCATTTAAGTTTTCGAAAGCTTACTTATTTAATTTACAACCGCTTGTAACTTTACTTGGAAATATGATCACATATAATTAGATGAAGATCCCAATTGATTTTGATGTTACTAGGACTAAGGCCAAAGTTAAAATTCATAATAAAGACCAAAATTTGTACAGGAAAGTGGCTTCCAGACGAATGAATGAAGTAACATTAAAAAGGCCCCGGCATGACGAAATGTGAGACAATTCATAAGAAAAAAATAGCTACCTGGTTTTTGCTTAAAATAAATTTAAACGTATGTTTTAAAGCGCTCAACCTTCCTATAAACTGGGACAGTAGTGTTACACCCTTGCATAAGAACAAACGATTAAAATCACTTCCAAAAGCTTGACTCACAAGATCGACACTAAGCACAAAAAAAATGTATTAAAAAGACTAAAAAAACACAAGATACCGATCTAAGTGTACTCGCAGTTATTGTAAACTACATTAGTTGAAAGCCCTTTCCAACATATCAATAAATCATGTCCCCCAGGCTTAAATACCAACCCCTTTATATTCAATGAATTTAGACTTCATGAACAGAGTAAAAAATAACCTAATGCAATGCCAAAATAGGAAATGTTTTCAGGATGTTTAACCGAAAGTGTTTACATATAACTGTATAGCCATACATATTTAGGTATGTTTTATTTTATTATAAACAAAACCAATGATAAAACGTATCCAGGCAGTATTCATATCGTGCAGCTTAGATATATCTTGGCATTGCATTTGGTACACTGACCTAATGATACTGTATATTAAAAAGGTGAGAAGAAAACAAGTATCAATTAAAAACATAAAAATTAAAGGAAGACAGACACCAGTATTGTCAACAGAAAAAAGGACAAACATAAAAAAATCTCCAAAACACTACACATAAAATAAAGATTGAACAACATGAACCAAACAGAAAATCCGGAATGAACTCGTGTATTCCGGGTTAGCAAGTTGTTCCTTCTCATGTAGTGGCACCATTCGTATTGCCAATGTTTTGCAGACATTCGTCCATCAATCGCATTCGATGAAAATCATAAACCAACGTCCAAAAGGAATACAGGGTGTATTATATATATAGTTATCCATTGCAATATCGCCTTTCAAAATAGTGACGTCTTTGAAGTTGGACAAAAGAAAAGAACAAATCATTTTGTTTACTAGTTTGGCTGTACTTTTTATTTTGAAGAAACTTGTAGAATTTCGCATCAAGTTTCTTGGGGCATAATTCGGCTTTTGGATAACTGAATGTACTCATTTAAAATGATATTAAGATTACTATAACGCAATTCGATATAATTAAGTATTAATATGGAAAAGAAATGAAATTATATGGTTTATAGATTAATGGCACACAATCACTTGCCAAAATATAAAGCAAAGGAACATCTCTTTTTTAAGCAAAGAATGCTTGCAGTTACTGAAAGCAAGATAGAAATATATTGTCTGCTAATTAAGAAATGATATTTTCGCTCACTCCAAAATCGACTATTGCACGTCTATTGTAATAAAACAAGTAGTATAATATAAATATAAAAGCATTATGTATGATTGCCAATGAGACAACTATCTACTAGAGACCACATGACATATATGTAAGCAGTTATATGTCACCGTACGGCCTTCAACAATGACAACAACAAAAATCTACAAAATACCAAGGATGTATATACAACAATGATTGTCCGTTCTACCTTCATTCAATTAGATAATTCCATACCGTATAGAAAGCTATCCCCCGGTTTGAAAAAATATAAAACAAATCAAACGAGAACAACCAAAACGCTTGATTTATGCGAATAATATGCAGATAACGAAAATCAAGTATGAGAGACAGAAAACCACGACGGCGCATTACTTGGAACAGGCACATACAGTATATCGGGAGGCTGAACATTTTTGTTAGTTCTTTTTTGGATACAAACAATCTTTTTATTTGTATAGATTCTTAATTGCACACCTTGTTGTTTAATAAACAAGCTGGTCTTACACTGGCCCCAAGCCAAGCAAAATGAATACTAGTTATTGATAAAACTGTGACTGTTTTATGTATTTGTATTTAAATGTCAGGAAGCTAACTGTACTTAAAAACTACCAGCATTTTCAAGGTATCGCATTACATACTAATCAATTGTAATAACTATCGGTTTGTCAAGTACAAACACAATCCCACAAAAGCATCACTGATTTTGATACCAATTCTCAGATCTAAATTACATGTCGATCTTTATTAGTGCCTTAATCGGGAGATCGAAGAAACATGGAACGAATCTCAAGAGAAAATCAATTATATTGCATAATTAATTTCTACGTGATATCTACACGTAATGACCTGATGAATAAATGGTGATAATATAAGCAATTTTTTACAGCTAAATAAACCTGAACACAACTTGCCAATCAAAGTTGCCACCACGGTGACTGAAGCTAGAGATTTTCGCACTAAATAAAACAGTTGGCTTACCAATTATGAAGTTATTCTTAACTGTTATTGTAATTAAGTAAATACTTTGTCAATATTCTGATCGGTAACAACTGCAGGATGCACTTGATATAGAAAACATGTCTCGTTAGGTTATAATCTATGTATAATCCAAATAACGTGGAATCAACATGCTTATACGCAAAAATATCGTGTCAAAGGTGTAGTTAATGTAGTCGAAACGTCAAAGCAAACATGTTTTATCCTTTAGCAACTGTCAGCTTCTATTTGTCATTTCGTAAATTACTTGCAAAGTAACTATACAGTTTGAAGACATTTTCTTCCTATCTAAAGATAAAATACTTATTTTACAAATAAAATATGTAAACTCTACAAACATCATTGATGATTGAATATGTCTTTGAATGGTTACAGGCTAAAATCTAGAGTCGATGATTCGTTGGTACATTTTTAGAATATTGTAAAGGTATTTTGAAAACGTTCTAACTTTATTGACTCATGTTCCCGTATTATCTACACACAAAAAAAACACGGAAAGACTTTTTGTAAAAGCTCAATTTTAAAATTTTATAAAATATGACATATTTTCAGTTACATTTAAACATGCCTTAAGGTAGCTAGGTGTCTAAATGTTCGACGATATATTTTTCTTTAACTTCTTTAAACAACTTCTAAGTCAATGTACTTTCAAATTCAATATAAGAATTGGGTATCACGGACCTTTTTTTTCGTTTAAATACATTCAGAAAATCGAAATCACAGTTATCATACATATATATATAAACAAGTCTAAATTGAAAACAACGTCCAAACCTATGATTGCGTTGGATAAAAACCGCAATTTGTATACGTGTGCATGCAAAACAAATTTCTTGGTAGAGGGGTCTAAATACAGCACAAACAACATTTATTTATATATACAATCACTGTACTGATTATGCCCATAATGGGTCCTCTATTGGAAAAAAAAAATTTCCTTATTGAGGAATAATTAAACGATATAATTGATTTAAATTCAATGAGGGAGTTGCTTTCCATTTAAATTTCCGAAAAATCAAGTCACGGGCCTTATTTTCTTGAAAAATCAAATTAACACAAATTGTCCAATCAAATCCAATATAATTATCTGCCCTTGATTATAAAAGGATTTTTTTTATGAAAACTTTAAATCCTCTTGACAAAACTTAATTTTTCAATATTTTAATCTTTAAATTTTTAGTTTTGATGTTTCTGTTGTATATTTAATGACACTTGGCAAAATATATTTAAATTAAACCGAAAAAGTGTGTTCCGCTATGAAGATGATGCCCTCTGGAGCCATAGGGAATGTTACCATAGGAAATGTTACCTGTCATTGTTTGATATATTGCCTTTCATTGTCCCCTTGGAAACGTATCATGTATTTATATACCATAAAGTTAAGCACACTATTCATTGTCGCTATTTCGGAATCTGCGACAATTGACTCGATTTTCTGTTGCACTTGAACTATTGACGTCATACAACAATTAATTTTGTATAGCTGCGTCAGACATTTCTTTGACGAATTTAACGGAAACGTTTATGATGGCAAGTAATTGCGGACAAAATAATAGCGATAAAGTGTATTGTTATTCCCTGTTTAGACAGTTAATAAATCTTGCATTCATAGTAATTATAAAACTAAAGCATAATTTAATTAGTTATATAGTTACATATCCCCGACGGTACAAGGGTTCTTATGCTTTCATTGTTGTCTGGGTGCGTTCTGCTTTGATAAGTTTAGTTGGAATTATTTTTATATAGAGTACAATCACCTTCATGAAAATATTTTGCGTTATTTGATCACAAATTTAACGCCAAAGACTTACTCAAAGGGAAACATAAAGGAAAAGAAGCTTAACAAGCACTTAACAAACTCAAAGAAACAACGGTTTTATAACTGTTCTTCAACTCAGACAAAGTTAGGCGTTCAGCAAGGAGCAAAAACTCACACATAGATCCAGAAGAAACAGCCCCCTTTAAGAAGCATTCTATGCAAGACTTCAATCACGCCTATATCTGTGCATTTACATTCAGACATGCGGGGTAATGTCAGCAAATTACAGTCTATATTGGTTGCACAGACATCTATCTAATACTGTTATAAGCTGATTACTATTCTTATATTTATCTTTATCATAAAAAACCGTATTAAAAGTGAGAACGTGTCATAGTCTGTTATATTGATACAGAAAGATATTTGTTATTTGGGGAAATGACAATTCTTAAACGTTATTTATAATTTGATAATATTGGGTGTTGTCACCATTCTAAAATACAATTACATCAATTTATCAATTTACTTGGTTGCTTTCCCTATTATTCTATGAATGAATCACTTCTTGTATTACAAGTGTCAAGAAAACGGATCTTAAATGGATTTCTGCTTTTAATAAAGAAAATGTCAAATTCAGTAGCCTTTCATAACAAATCTAACTGCAGAGTAAACAAAATTTTCTTATCAAATTTCCCTTACAAGTTCAAAAAAACATAAACTGTTTATACAGATTACAAGTTCGTGAATCGAAACTGAAGTTGATCGAGTTCAAATTAAAATAAGGAGTTATAATTAGGAGAGGAAAATTCTTATTCCATCTGCCAGCTTCTGCTTGATTGACATTTTCATTAAATGTTATAAAAACATAGTTTCCGTGTGGTTTGTTATGACTTCATGGTTCTTCGTGTATTTATAGAATTAACAGCAAAACGTTAATCAATGTATGTGAACAAAAAACCTGGACAATATAATTCTTAGAAAAAAACCATCTATGAATTATCATCTGTTTCAATGGAGAGCATGTCGCTTGATGATATTATGTTCATTCAAAGAATACATTTAATATACATTCATATATTATTTTTTTCTTTTAATATTAGACTAAATACAAGGGCAATATAAATACTATGAAAATATTCCATATTTGTTTTTTTTTTATCAAATAGAGAATTTATTTCCTTTCTTATATTATAAAACGATATAAATATGACTTTGTTTATATGATTTATTCAGTGTTGGTTGTTTCAAATAGATTTTCACGACAGATAATCATATGATAGAATTTTCTGAAATTGTGCCCAAGGATTGACAAAAAACAATATGTTGCCATACTTATTTAAGAACAAATTTTTGGTCTATATGTGATTGTTCTAATATATTACATAAGGAAAAATTATTCATGGTTGTATTAAACAAATCTGTACCTTTAGAAATAGAAATTATTTTCATTGAAATTACTAAAATCAACTTTATTCAGGAAATAAGAAAGAATATAGGTTCGCATTCTTGGTTGTTTTATTTTACACAAATAAGAAGCAATAATGGATTACTGATGTTCAAATATTGTAAAATTCATAATGAAATTATATATCGAAGTAAAAATAAAAACCTGAGTGAAACTCCAAACGGATCGAGATCTAAAACGTCGACTGAGTCAAGAAAAAATGAATAAGAATTTTCATATTAGTACCAAAGAACTGAAATATTTAGATTGGGCAGATGTATCTGACTAGTGCTATACGGAAACGAAACTATAAACAATCGAAACTGTAATTCAGTGGTTGTCGTTTGTTTCTGTGTATCATATTTGTTTTTCGTTCATTATTTTGTATATTAGGCCGGTAGTTTTCTAGTTTGAATTGTTTTACATTTGTCATTTCGGGGCCTTGTATAGCTGACAATGCGGTATGTGTTTTACTCATTGTTGAAGGCCGTACGGTGACCAATAGTTGTTAATTTCTGTGTCATTTGGTCTCTTGTGGAAAGTTGTCTCGTTGGAAAATTATACCACATCTTCTTATTTTTATATATAAAGATTTCAACTCAAAATTCAGATTCAAATTTGACAAATAATGTCTACTCAGTAATGTTAGAGGCCGACATATTTGTTTATCCAAAATCTAATAAAACCTGGGGAAATGATATAACCTTTAATGACCATAACCTGTGCATCAGGAAGACAACACATCAATTTCAAATAACTTCCTAGATCTAATCACTGCAAATTTCATATTTGTTTATGTTAGTACCAAAGTTTTTGTATGCTTAGCTATTGTTATCTTAGAAGACTATCAGTCCACAGAAAAGGTATTTACTCAGTGGTAATTATTACATAATACGGGACACATTTTACAGCACCAGAAACGCATTTTGACAAGCGATGTCTCTTAAGAGAATAATTTATTGTTTACCATATCAAATTATTGCAAATCATTTGGTATATTGCACATTTCAATGAGTTACAGGAGATAATGTGAAATCGTCAATGAGACGGTAACTATCAACATGAAAATCTCATGAAAAAACACAAAAAGTATAATGTCCATGCCTTTCTAATTAATTTGTATTCGCATAAAGAATTACATTACTTCTTACTTCAATATCTTCCGCCTCTCTTTTTCAAATAATACCTGTAAAGACTACAACAGATACAACGTAACCCCGATTTTTTTTTATCAGACCATCGTAATAATTTGGAAAATGTCTATATAGTACGATTATGCTCTTGTGTCGTATAAAAAATAGTGGAATCATAACTGTTAAACACAAATTAATCTTAAATAAAAAAAAATCTTATTAAAACACATTTAGATTTTTCAACATTTTAAAACTGCTTATTGTCGCTTTAGATATTGTAATTAAAATTGATAACGAGTCTCTAAATGTTTGTAAGAGCACTTGTCAGCAGAATAGAAGTATTTGTAATTACACATTTTCTTGATCCATATATAAACGAAACTACCAAAGTGTCTTGTGCAAATTAAGCCACTACATAATAAGAACCTTGTGTTATTCAGTTAAAGCTTAAAGTTAGTCGTTGTTGAACGAGTTCATTTGTGATTTTTTTTATCAAGAGAAGTAGTTAGAACTATAATACTAGACTTTAGAATTTTTGGTTTGAGTATATGTGCATGTATACATCGTAGGTTTGAGTATATGTGCATGTATACATCGTAATACCAAACGACTACACTACCGTTTGCTGTAAAGACAGCTAGTAATCGCTCGCCATACTTTTTAAAAATATTCAATTTTCAGTCTTGATATCGTTGGTCGATATTTTTTATGTAGGAAGTTACTTTCAAAATATTCAAAACGATAACAACTAGATAAAAACATCTAAATAAGATATGATAAGACAATATTTTGGCTCCTTTTAAGAAAATTAATATTTTGCAGTCTTGGTAAATTTTATCTTGTGTCATCATGGCCACATGGTTACTATCTTAACCTCAAAATTTCAAAGTATAAAAAGGCAAACTGGTTTGCATAACGTCACCAGTGTCTGAGCAGAAGGTTGACGAACAAGGCTTAGGTCAAAGAACGTATCGTCCTTTTTCTAAAAAAAGTTCATCGGAAGATACGAAGACCTTGTTGATAAATATTCCGTATCAACTTCACAAATAATATATGATGGTCTTGAAGTATAGATTTTAGGTACTGACGTTGTTTATCATCTTAATTACGTGTTATAGTGATCTGTTATTTGTCTTTGTAAATTATTACCTTTACTGTTTAGTCCATTTTTGGCGTGGCTCGGTACTTATGCATTCCGCCATTGTGTTGTGATGTGGTAATTTTTTGTATTCTTGTCTTTCATTTTTGCTTACGTGCTTTGTCTATATGCCATTTTGTTTTTCTTTGTTGACATATTTCTTTGTTTTTATAGTGATTAAGATTATAACACAATGTTGACTGCTGTACCCCAATTTTTGACATTTTTACCTATTATGTCTGTTTGTTTTGTTCAAACATTGTTATCAATATAATGGAATTTAATGCGACTGTCATGTAAGTGAGAGGTTTAGCTAGCTATAAAACCAGGTTTAATCCCCCATTTTCTACACAAGAAAATGCCTGTACCAAGTCAGGAATATGACAGTTCTTTTCCATTCGTTTGATGTGTTTGAGCTTTTTATTTTTGCCATTTGATAAGGGACTTTCCGATTTGAATTTTCCTTGGAGTTCGGTATATTTGTTATTTTACTTTTTGCAATATTAACTTCTGCAATAGCTGAAATATATTTAAAATTAAATGTCTGATATTATTCATCAGTGTAAGAACAAAGGGTAATTCAGTATCAAGAAAAGTAATGAGGCACCAGTCACAGTCGTTAAATACTAGGTCAGCTACGAAATTGAAATCGTAGAATAAGTTATTCCTTGTGATATCCTGATCTGTTCATTTAAGGAAAGTAGTACTCAATAAACACTTTATTAAAAGAGCAAGTAAGCTATCTACGAATCTTTATTTTTTTTTTCAAAATAATTGCACAAAATAACGGAACATTTCGAGTTGTAAATTTTATTTAAGGGACACAACCAAATTTGAAAATATATAGAAAATATTGACTATTTAATCCCTACAGACAACACAATTTCCAAAAATATAAACAATCCTTCATAAACTACTAAACAGAAAACTAAAGATTACACTATTTTCAAATTCATCAAAATTACTATTTTAGAAATTATCTAAATGTTTTTTTCTTCTCCAAATCATCAAAATTACTATTCTCAACTGTTTTCTGAACTGCTATTTCAGGAAATAATATTCGAACATAATAACACTTTAACAGTTGCATTTTAGATTGAATTTCTTATAAAACGAAGCTTACAGTTTTGTCTAAACTTTTAAGTTAAATTTCTTGACAACTAATCCACTGCACGGCGATTTTTAAACTTGATTCAAAAACACAATTTTATGTAACTCATTTCTATAGATATCGATTCCGACACTTCGAACAATAGATTTGTTTTGAAATGATGAAATGGCAATACTCGACAATTTTTTTTTTAGTATTCAATTGTATTTTCTGACAAATCTTTTCCTTTTCACTTAAAATCAATGTAATTGTGTGTCTGCTACACGTTTTAGTGCTTTCAATAAAATCATATTTTGACAATGTTACCTTTTATGTCTGTTTTGTTCACGCATCGTTGTAAATATAATGTTTCCTATGTTTTCGTATGTTTGTTTATCAGTTCGTCTGTCTGTCTGTCACATTCGTATGTTTATTGACTCCCCTCAGTTCACCTTTCAGTTTCATAGCTATCTCATACCTTTTTCCGTCTCTCGTTCGTATATTTTCTTCTGGAATTTTATTTTTATTTACTAGTATGCTTAGCCAAGATGCTATACATAGGGATTTTTTATTATTAAAAGCTGTTTTAAAACTTAGGAAATAATTTGAAATCAAGGAATATATCTTGCTCATGCATAACACTGATTGATTATTTGTATAAAAAGATATTTCGATACATTTATTTCTTTCATGCAAGATTTTGATATATTTTATTATGTATTATGACCTTCATGGGCAAACAAAATATAAGAACACAACTATCACTTTCTATGAATCCTTAATGTTTACTGAGATTTGCATTGCTGTGCTAGTAATGGCAGGATCGTTTAGACACATTTGAAAGTAGAAAAATTCAGATCCTTGTACTTTAATATGGATTTCCGCATTTGTAGCACTGTGGTTAATTAAAAATATTATTTATGTTTGCCATTATCTGCACCACGAGAATACAAATCATTTGTACTTTCACAGTACTGATCCTGACAGTGCAGTCGTGCGAAGATAAAACAAGATATTCGTTACGTGCATATTTAGATAAACACTCAAAGCTCGCATAACAGAAAGATTATGTAATCGATTTATTGAATCATTTGTTATGTTTGTTACGGCTTTTATATGGTTTAGTGTATTATAATTTTACTTGGCAAAAGGGAGATAAGTCAATATATATCTTCTGCCTATTCAAATCGAGTCTAAGAAACTATTCAATCATATTTTAAGCGGTCAAAAATTGCCTAATCAAAATAAAATTATCTCTTTGTATGTATTTTGTACGTTTGAAATGTGTTATTTACGAATTATCGAGTTATGACTATTGAACAGCGGTATACTACTGTTGCCTTTATTTATTAACATGATGTTCACAGTTCTAATATAGTGCAGCTACACAACTTTTCCAGGTTACAAGAGGTTTGAGCGCTAACAGACTTTCTTTATGAGATGTCCAAAGTCAGAAGCCTGTAATTTAGTGCTTGTTGTTGTTTCAATTTTCTATATTTGTTTCCATTTGCTTTGTTTGTTTCAGCATAAATCAAGCCAATAATTTTCTGTTTTGTATTGTTTTACATTTCGTCATCCCGATTTTTTTTAAACGCTTACCATACTGTATGACTGTTGCTGATTGTTGAAGGTCAAACTATTAACATGCTCGTCTTTTGGTCTCTGGAAGATATATAGTTGTCTCACTGGCAATTATACCACATCTTTTTATTTTTACGTCAATATAAAAACGAACCCAGCATAAGTTTAGGTATATTCATGAAGCTGTTGACTGGTATGTGCTTTCCTTGCACGGGAAGAAGTATTCAACAAAAACATCAAACAATATATTAGTCTTTTTTGTATAATAAATCTATTCATACGTATTAGTAATTGCAAACATATTAAACGGATACATAGTTATGATAAATGTGTTGGTAAGACCTCAATAGATAACAATCGAACGACAAAATGAAACCATGAACGATATCAAGTTTTTTATATGTTGTCTTCGACTTAAAACATATAGCGGACAGGTTTTATTTAAGAAATTACACTCTAAACTAGTAGAATGAGAAAAAATACACAGAGATCCGTACGTACAATGCAAATAAAGCTTAAAAATAATGGAGCACACCATTTGCCTGAAACAGGATACAAGATATATCGTAGAACAGTTTTAGTATTAAAGGGATATTTTAGCCGTCTATGATGTTTGTATCCAAAACAATATTTATGATAATTACAAAACAATTGAACAATAAATTAATGCGATTCTGACTTCATTGTCTTATTTAGATCTTTCATCATTTTGTACTTGTTATTTGGTAACCTATAATCTTCAATACATATATGGAATCTATATCAGATTGGTCTCAGGAGGATCATTTCCTGTTTGTATTTTTTACATTTTATAGGGATTGACCTTAAAAAAGAGGCGGAAAATACCAAAGGGACATTCAAACACATAATCCAAGACAAACTGACAACGCCATGACAATAAGGAAAAACGACGTAAAAATAAGTCTACAAAACACAACACAGAAAACTAACGACTGGGCAAAACAAACCAAATAAAAAACGGGGGTGATCTCAGGTGCTCCGGAAGTATAAGCAGATAAAACATAAACGGTACCAAATTTATTGCACCAGGTGTCGATTAGGGACATATGTCTCTTCAGTGATGCTCGAGGCCAATAAATATATATTTATGTAGATAAATAAAAATTAAACAAAGTTGAAGAGCTGAGAAGTATAAAAAGGGACCTAAAGTACAATGTATATTCAAATTAGGGCAAAGAATCAGAGCTATGTATAGGAAGATCTATTTCTTAATCAAGAATAACTACCAAATTTTATAACATCAAATTTCGTTACAATGATACATGTATCTGTATATGTTCATGCAGTTCTGAAGTACTAGATACTAAGCTGGTGATACCCTCGGGAACTAACAGCACACCAACCGAGGTATCAACCCAGTGGTAGTAATAACATAACGGTAACAATTCAACTGCACCAGTGGCTCATTACGACAATCAATGTCTCTTCATTGATGATCAAGGCCACAATATTTAAAAATCATAAACTGAACACAAACTGAGCATTGAAAATGAATCTATTTTGCTCCACATGTAAGGGATTCACATAAAACACCTCTTACACGTCGGATTTCATTTACATCATACTAGTATACATAATACATTTGACAAAATTGGTTCCTGTTTTGTGATTCTTTAGAACAAAACTGGGTGGTACACATATACCATATTTTATCATGACCAATTTCTTTCTTTCAATGAATAATAATACAGATATTTAGATGCTAAAAGAGACCACTCTTTCAATCTCCATATATATTACGTTCTTTCTATTAATCTGTTTCTATACAATGTGTACAGTTTAAAAGTTTAACAGAAATACCGAACTCCAAGTTGTATGGCAAACTACAGTCTAAATACATACTCCAACTTAATGTTTTTTAGCCAAATTCGAGGTGGGAGGAGACGCTTAGCTTTTTGACGCACCTGTTCTCTCTCCTGTTACAGGTTGCACTTTGTAAATACAGCTGTTTCTCAAACCACGCCTCTTTTGGGGAGATATATAATATTCATAGATAGGTTAATTTGTTAACGTACTGGTGATCTCTGTGTTTCATTTCATAGAGACATCACTTGGGAATGTAACCAGTATAGAAAAACATGGTAGCGCCTAAATTTTAATTCTTAGGAGGTCCACAAATGGAGGTAAGGGTAGTATAGAATTTTAGTATAAGTTTAAACTCTTAGAAGTTCAGGACATATAAATGTTGAAAATATGCCGCACAGCCCTATATTTTGACCTTTGACTAAAATAGTAGTGCATATAAACTTTCCGTTCTAGGATATTATTTTTTACGAAACTTCATAGTAAAAGTGTCACAGTTTTAGCCGCAAAGGGAGTTCCTATGGGAAATTGCATTGTCTATATTTACAGTTCATGAGATTCACCCCGTTTCTGTTTGTTACCTTGAATTGTCTCTTCTTAATTGATTTAAGAGGCTAGAACATTGGTAAACTACTGCCTTTATTTGAAAAAAATAACATATTAGACGCATGTGGGAGTCACTTACAGTATATCCCTAGAAAATGATGGATCATCACCGTATTGGAAATTAGATATTTACGAGTCGAAACATTTTTACCATAGTAGTAGCCTACTATAGTGTTTATCATTTGTGAGTTCTGTTTAAGAAAAATTTACTACTTCAAATGAATATAATCATGTTATATTGTGAACAGGTTAGTCAAATGGAGATGTCAATACAGTTATAGCACAATTTCAATCATTTAGAAGTCGTTCTCACGAACCAGCTGAACATTATCATATTAGTATGGCATTCACATAGTTTTCGTAATATTCCACCCAAATTTTACCGTGAAGCAAACATATTTTCTCATCATTTTGCATTCAAGATTGCAATAGGTATGGTTTTCCAGTAGCTTTGATTCGGGGGCCACTGATGAGTCTAATGTAAATGAAACGCATATCTGGTGTACTAAGTAATTTCTGATATCTTTAAAGGATTTTTATAATTACTGGGTACATGTCACTGTTTGTGAACGTTTTCCAAGTCAGGAAAATGGCCATTGTTATATTATAGTTCGTTTCTGTGTGTGTTACATTTTAATGTTGTGTTTTTGTTGTGTCGTTGTTCTCCTCTTACATTTGATGCGTTTCCCTCAGTTTTAGTTTGTAACCCGGATTTGTTTTTATCTCTATCGATTTATGAGTTTCGAACAGCGGTATACTACTGTTGCCTTTATTTGACAGTGATGATATCATAAACTCAATAGACAACACTCATGTGCTGATATGAAATATCTTTGATGCGGTCATTTTTACCTATTATGTCTATTTGTTTTGTTCACACATTGTTGTCAATATAATGGAATTTAATGCGACTGTCATGTTAGTGAGAGGTTTAGCTAGCTATAAAACCAGGTTTAATCCACCATTTTCTACACAAGGAAATGCCTGTACCAAGTCAGAAATATGACAGTTCTTTTCCATTCGTTTGATGTGTTTGAGCTTTTTATTTTTGCCATTTTATAAGGGACTTTCCGATTTGAATTTTCCTTGGAGTTCGGTATTTTTGTTATTTTACTTTTTGCAATATTAACTTCTGCAATAGCTGAAATATATTTGATTTAAAGTTAAATGTCTGATATTATTAATCAGAGTAAGAACAAAGGGTAATTCAGTATCAAGAAAAGTAATGAGGAACCAGTCACAGTCGTTAAATACTAGGTCAGCTACGAAATTGAAATCGTAGAATAAGTTATTCCTTGTGATATCCCGATCTGTTCATTTAAGGAAAGTAGTACTCAACAAACACTTTATTAAAAGAGCAAGTAAGCTATCTACGAATCTTTATTTTTTTTTAAATAATTGCACAAAATAACGGAACATTTTGAGTTGTAAATTTTATTTAAGGGACACAACCAAATTTGAAAATATATAGAAAATATTGACTATTTAATCCCTACTTATCAAAAGTTGAAGAAAATCAGACAACACAATTTCCAAAAACATAAAAAAAATCCTTCATAAACTACTAAACAGAAAACTAAAGATTACACTTTTTTCAAATTCATCAAAATTACTATTTTAAAAATTATCTAAATGTTTTTTTTTCTCAAAATCATCAAAATGACTATTCTCAACTGTTTTCTGAACTGCTATTTCAGGAAATAATATTCGAACATAATAACACTTTAACAGTTGCATATTAGATTGAATTTCTTATAAAACGAAGCTTACAGTTTTGTCTAAACTTTTAAGTTAAATTTCTTGACAACTAAGCCACTGCACGGCGATTTTTAAACTGGATTCAAAAACACAATTTTATGTTACGCATTTCTATAGATATCGATTCCGACACTTCGAACAATAGATTTGTTTTGAAATGATGAAATGGCAAGAACTCGACAATTTTTTTTTAGTATTCAATTGTATTTTTTTACAAAACTTTTCCTTTCCATTTAAAATCAATGTAATTGTGTGTCTGCTACACGTTTTAGTGCTTTCAATAAAATCATATTTTGACAATGTTACCTTTTATGTCTGTTTTGTTCACGCATCGTTGTAAATATAATGGAATTTGATGCGACTGTCATACAAGTGAGAGGTTTAGTGCTATAAAACCAGGTTCAATCCACCATTTTCTACATTTGAAAATGCCTGTACCAAGTCAGGAATATGACAGTTGTTGTCCATTCGTTTGATGTGTTTTATCATTTGATTTTGCCATTTGATTAGGGACTTTCCGTTTTGAATTTTCCTCGGAGTTCAGTATTTTTGTGATTTTACTTTTTATCATATAGCTTATTCAGTAATCATAAGTTTCTTTTCCCGTTGATTAAAGTTACTTTTAATATAATATTAGATAATATTTAGAAAATGAATACTGATATCTCAATTGGAAAACAATTCTTCAAAATATTTTTAAATATTACTACCTTATATTTTTTTGAGTGTTAACCCTATCGACAAAGTTGAAAGGCACTATGTTTCCTATGTTTTCGTATGTTTGTTTGTCAGTTCGTCTGTCTGTCTGTCACATTCGTATGTTCCTTGACTCCCCTCAGTTCACCTTTCAGTTTCATAGCTATCTCATACCTTTTTCCGTCTCTCGTTCGTATATTTCCTTCTGGAAGTTTATTTTTATTTACTAGTATGCTTAGCCAAGATGCTATACATAGGGATTTTTTATTATTATTAAAAGCTGTTTTAATTAAAACTTAGGAAATAATTTGAAATCAAGGAATATATCTTGCTCATGCACAACACTGATTGATTATTTGTATAAAAAGATATTTCGATACATTTATTTCTTTCATGCAAGATTTTTATATCATATTTTATCATGTATTATGACCTTTTTGGGCAAACAAAATATAAGAACAAAACTATCACTTTCTATGAATCCTTAATGTTTACTGAGATTTGCATTGCTGTGCTAGTAATGGCAGGATCGTTTAGACACATTTGAAAGTAGAAAAATTCAGATCCTTGTACTTTAATATGGATTTCCGCATTTGTAGCACTGTGGTTAATTAAAAATATTATTTATGTTTGCCATCATCTGCACCACGAGAATACAAATCATTTGTACTTTCACAGTACTGATCCTGACAGTGCAGTCGTGCGAAGATAAAACAAGATATTCGTCACGTGCATATTTAGATAAACACTCAAAGCTCGCATAACAGAAAGATTATGTAATCGATTTATTGAATCATTTGTTATATTTGTTACGGCTTTTATATGGTTTAGTGTATTCTAGTTTTACTTGGCAAAAGGGAGATAAGTCAATATATATCTTCTGCCTATTCGAATCGAGTCTAAGAAACTATTCAATCATATTTTAAGCGGTCAAAAATTGCCTAATCAAAATAAAATTATCTCTTTGTATGTATTTTGTAGTTTTGAAATGTGTTATTTACGAATTATCGAATTATGACTATTGAACAGCGGTATACTACTGTTGCCTTTATTTATTTACATGATTTTCACAGTTCTTTGTTCTAATATAGTGCAGCTACACAACTTTTCCAGGTTACAAGAGGTTTGAGCGCTAACAGTCTTTTTTTATGAGCCTGTCCAAAGTCAGAAGCCTGTAATTTAGTGCTTGTTGTTGGTTTCAATTTTCTATATTTGTTTCCATTTGTTTTGTTTGTTTTAGCATAAATCAAGCAAATAATTTTCTGTTTTGTATTGTTTTACATTTCGTCATGCCGATTTATTTTAAACGCTTACCATACTGTATGACTGTTGCTGATTGTTGAAGGCCAAACTATTAACATGCTCGTCTTTTGGTCTCTGGAAGATAGTTGTCTCACTGGCAATTATACCACATCTCTTTATTTTTACGTCAATATAAAAACAAACCCGGCATAATTTAAGGTATATAAATGAAGCTGTTGACTGGTATGTGCTTTCCTTGCACGGAAAGAAGTATTCAACAAAAACATCAAACAATATATAAGTCTTTTTTGTATAATAAATCTATTCATACGTATTAGTAATTGCAAACATATTAAACGGATACATAGTTATGATAAATGAAGTGTTGGTAAGACCTCAATAGATAACAATCGAACGACAAAATGAAACCATGAACGATATCAAGTTTTTTATATGTTGTCTTCGACTTAAAACATATAGCGGACAGTTGTTTTAAGAAATTACACTCTAAATTAGTAGAATGAGAAAAAATACACAGAGATCCGTCCGTACAATGCAAATAAAGCTTTGAAATAATGGAGCACACCATTTGCCTGAAACAGGATACAAGATATATCGTAGAACAGTTTTAGTATTAAAGGGATATTTTAGCCGTCTATGATGTTTGTATCCAAAACAATATTTATGATATTTACAAAACAATTGAACAATAAATTAATGCGATTCTGACTTCATTGTCTTATTTAGATCTTTCATCATTTTGTACTTGTTATTTGGTAACCTATAATCTTCAATACATATATGGAATCTATATCAGATTGGTCTCAGGAGGATCATTTCATGTTTGTATTGTTTACATGTTATAGGGATTGACCGTAAAAAAGAGGCGGAAAATACCAAAGGGACATTCAAACAAATAATCCAAGAGAAACTGACAGCGCCATGACAATAAGGAAAAACGACGTAAAAATAAGTCTACAAAACACAACACAGAAAACTAACGACTGGGCAAAATGAACCAAATAAAAAACGGGGGTGATCTCAGGTGCTCCGGTGGTATAAGCAGATAAAACATAAACGATACCAAATTTACTGCACCAGGTGTCGATTAGGGACATATGTCTCTTCAGTGATGCTCGAGGCCAATAAATAAATATATATATATGTATATAAATAAAAATAAAACAAAGTTGAAGAGCTGAGAAGTATAAAAAGGGACCTAAAGTACAATGTATATCCAAATTAGGGCAAATAATCAGAGCTATGTATACGAAGATCTATTTCTTAATCAAGAATAACTACCAAATTTTATAACATCAAATTTCGTTACAATGATACATGTATCTGTATATGTTCATGTAGTACTGAAGTACTAGATACTAGGCTGGTGATATCCTCGGGAACTAACAGCACACCAACCGAGGTATCAACCCAGTGGTAGTAATAACATAACGGTACCAATTCAACTGCACCAGTGGCTCATTACGACAATCAATGTCTCTTCATTGATGCTCAAGGCCACAATATTTAAAAATCATAAACTGAACACAAACTGAGCATTGAAAATGAATCTATTTTGCTCCACATGTAAGGGATTCAAGCAATTAACATAAAACACCTCTTACACGTCGGATTTCATTTACATCATACTAGTATACATAATACATTTGACAAAATTGGTTTCTTTTTTGTGATTCTTTAGAACAAAACTGGGTGGTACACATATACCATATTTTATCATGACCAATTTCTTTCTTTAAATGAATAATAATACAGATATTTAGATGTTAAAAGAGACCACTCTTTCAATCTCCATATATATATTACGTTCTTTCTGTTAATTTGTTTCTATACAATGTGTACAGTTTAAAAGTTTAACAGAAATACCGAACTCCAAGTTGTATGGCAAACTACAGTCTAAATACATACTCCAACTTAAATTTTTTTAGCCAAATTCGAGGTGGGAGGAGACGCTTAGCTTTTCGACGCACATGTTCTCTCTCCTGTTGCAGTTCATGAGATTCGCCCCGTTTCTGTTTGTTACCTTGAATTGTCTCTTCTTAATTGATTTAAGAGGCTTGAACATTGGTAAACTACTGCCTTTATTTGAAACAAATAACACAAAAGTAAACATAAATCCTATTGTAAGCTGCCTTTGATGGTCTGTCACCGAACTGGAAATTAGATATTTACGGGTCGAAACATTTTTTGCCGATGCAGTTTTGCCACAGTTGTCAAAGAGAGAGCATTTTTGTTACTTGATATTTTTTCACTTCGGAATATTAGACGCATGTGGGAGTCCCTTACAGTATATCCTTAGAAAATGATGGATCATCACCGTACTGGAGATTAGATATTTACGAGTCGAAACATTTTTACCATGGTAGTTGCCTACTATAGTGTTTATCATTTGTGAGTTCTGTTTAAGAAAAATTCACTACTTCAAATGAATATAATCATGTTATATTGTGAAAAGGTTAGTCCAATGGAGATGTCCATACAGTTATAGCACAATTGCAATCATTTAGAAGTCGTTCTCACGAACCAGTCGAACATTATCATATAAGTATGGCATTCACATATTTTTCGTAAAAGAGGGACGAAAGATACCAGAGGGACAGTCAAACTCATAGATCGAAACAAACTGACAACGCCATGGCCAAAAATAAAAAGACAAACAGACAAATAATAGTACAGATGACACAACATAGAAAACTAAAGACTAAGCAACACGAACCCCACCAAAAACTGGGGGTGATCTCAGGTGCTCCGGAAGGGTAAGCAGATCCAGCTCCACATGTGGCACCCGTCGTGTTGTTATGTTATTACAAATCCGGTAAATAGTCTAATTTGGTAAGTCACATTCGTGAAAAGGGAATTGTATTGTAGTTACGACATAAGGAACATATCCGATATCATCTGTGAAACGGTTATTCCATAACGGTCAACCAACTCGTGATGGCGTCCGTAAATTTACGAAGAGATGATTTCAACTTCACCATTTGGAACTCTTGGCTTAATAGCTTCCTTGTGAGCAGCAATCCTCTATCAAGGAAATCATGATAGGAAACACAAGCCCGGGAATATTCCACCCAAATTTTACCGTGAAGTAAACATATTTGGCACAACTTTTTAGAACTTTTGGTCCTCAATGCTCTTCAACTTTGTACTTGTTTTGGCTTTCGTACTTTTTTATCTGAGCGTCACTGGTTAGTCTTGTGTGGACGAAACGCGCGTCTTGCGTATTAAATTTTAACCTGGTACCTTTTGTTAGCTAATATTCGTATGTTTCTCTGTCCTATATGTTCTCCCATTTATTTGTATTGTAGTCCTGTCATGTAATGTTGTCATTTTAATGATATATTTAACATTGCCATAAAAGCGGGAGGTTTGGCTAGCCACAAAATCAAGTTCAACCCACCATTTTTTTCTTCAAATGTCCTGTACCAAGTCAGGAAAATGGCCATTGTTATATTAAAGTTCGTTTCTGTGTGTGTTACATTTTAGTGTTGTGTTTCTGTTGTGTCGTAGTTCTCCTCTTATATTTGATGTGTTTCCCTCAGTTTTAGTTTGTAACCCGGATTTGTTTTTTTCTCAATCGATTTATGAATTTCGAACAGCGATATACTACTGTTGCCTTTATTTCTCTTAATTGGCCGTAGCTAAATTTTGCACATCATACAAGTATTTTTCCGAATACTCAAGCCGATTATTTACCACAAAATATCGATTATTCTTAAATGGCCTTAGTTAATATTGTACAGCGTTTTGAAATTTTGTTTTTATGTATTCAAGATTGCAATAGGTATGGTTTTCCAGTAGCTTTGATTTGGGGCCACTGATGAGTCTAATGTAAACGAAACGCATATCTGGTGTACTAAGTAATTGCTGATATCTTTAATGGATTTTTATAATTACTGGGTACATGTCACTGTTTGTGAACGTTTTGACAGTGATGATATCATAAACTCAATAGGCATCACTCATGTGCTGACATGAAATATCATTGATGCGGTCAATTTCTGTTAACGTAACTGTTCATTAATTGTTGAAATTCTGAACACTACATTTTTCTGTTCTTAAGCATAGATGACCTTAGACACTGTGGTGACTTATTTCAAGATCCAAGTCATTGCTTTATCTTATGCCCAGCTTATAATATTCTAAGACATGTACTTCAAAAAATGTTTTTTTTTAAAGAACTTTCAAAACATTCTTCATGGTGTTGAATTTATGGATTACATCCTTTTTTCAAATTAGTACTTGCTGTTCAAACTTTTATTCAAAACAAAATTAAAAGATTTTAAAAGAATATAAAAAAAGTTCTGCAATATGTATATTACAGCAGGGGATCACTATAATTGACAAGCCTTATTTAGTATTCTTATATATTTATTAATATGTTTAATCACATTTCTTTTTCACTTCTTTAATTATATGAGGATCAGATCAATACCTAAATACTGATCAATAAAGGTGATTGGACTGTCGAACATTATAAATCTCAAATCGTGGAATTTGTTTTCTGGTAGATGAAGTAACACGCATACAGCCTTCACAGTATTCAGCAACCAATTTAGACACGTTAATATATATCTAACACCTTAAACCTAGCATCTTTGATAAGTTATTATGATTTTTATTTTTATATATAGAGAATATCATATGTTTTTTTTTTCAATATCACACCCATATCAACCCGAGACTCCAATATAATCTTAAGAGCTCTGCTCGCGGGATTATATTGGTTCAGGGTTGCTACGATGTGTGATATTGAAAAAGCCATATTATAATCACTTTATTATATACCTTGTATAAGTCGATGTTTTTCGCGTGACACATAACGTAATACAGAAAAGGGGTTTGATAAAGCCTTTGCAACCTTGACTGATATCGATATCATCACGGGTGACTGATACAGCATGGTTGCCATTGAATGTATTACAGACACAGTTTACTTGTATTTACTTCTAAGTATATAATAAATTATCTTATATGATTCCTGTCATCTATCATCATAATATTTGCCTTTGCACTTGCAATTATCCATCATTATTATATTATGACTATTGTTGAATATCAGTTGTATATAAGATGATTTTAATGTTTTATAATTTGAGTTATTTCCCTTAGAATTTAAACCGTCTTTGTACACAAGTATTTGTAATGTTGCTTTGTATTGGAGAGAATGTATATAGGCTTTAGCCTGATATCCAATTCTTTTCAGCCATTTTCTTTAATAAAATATGTTTCAATTAAAATTAGCCTCGGATGGATATTGTAGAAATTTGGTGTTCAACTTCGTTATCTATTTGGCTTTACAACTATTTTGTACAAGGGTCATATATTTGATCCTCCGAAAGCTAATTAAATTTACAAGCAAAATTAAGCATAGAACAAATTAAAGCACCTTAGTAAGCACGCTCACATACCACACGCCCCCACATTGTCACTGGGTAAACAAAAATTGTCAACTGATAAACATTTCTTGTGGATATGCACATATTTTGTCCTTATAATCTACTAAGTTTCATGAAATTCTGTTGTGTAGTTTCAGAGGAGTTCAGATGACAAACTGTTGCAGTCGTATATTGAGGCCAATAAGTGCAAAGGGGCATAACTCCTAGACAAAAATGAATGATAATTTCCTGTCGATATGCACGTCTGCATAGTATGTCCTTATTATCTACTAAGTTTCATGAAATTATGTTGTGTGGTTACAGAGGAGTTGCGATGACAAACTGGTGCAGTAGTATATTGAGGCCAATAAGTGCAAAGGAGCATAACTCCTAGAAAAAAAATGAATCATAATTTCCTGTCGATATGCACATCTACATACCGGTAGTATGTCCTTATTATCTATAAGTTTCATGAAATTCTGTTGTGTGGTTACAGGGGAGTTGCGATGACAAGAACAGGACTGACGGACTGACGGGCGGACGGATGGACGGACAGACAGACTGGTTAAAAACATTATACCCGACGCAAAAATTGCGTGGGTATAATTAACGCTTTTTTTCGCAACAACAATCCAGGTTCAACACGAAACATAGACCATGAGAACAAGAGTCAAACCTGCTCAAAGACTGCTGTACCTCTATTTTTGACATTTTTACCTATTATGTATGTTTATTTTGTTCACACATTGTTGTCAATATAATGGAATTTTATGCGACTGTCATACAAGTGAGAGGATTAGCTAGCTATAAAACCAGGTTTAATCCCCCATTTTCTACATAAGGAAATGCCCGTACCAAGTCAGGAATATGACAGTTGTTTTCCATTCGTTTGATGTGTTTGAGCTTTTGATTTTGCCTTTAATTTTGATAAAGGACTTTCCGTTTTGATTTTTCCTTGGAGTTCGGTATTTTTGTTATTTTACTTTTCAATGCCATTTATAACACTGAGTCTATAGCATTGTTCACAATATAGTTATTGTTGAGACTCACGAACCTTACTCAAGCTGTTGCATTTATATCACTAGAAAAAATATCAATAACAACACCGATGAATTTTTCGACAATTTGCAAAAATATTTAAAGTAGATCGGGTGTCTTTTTCTGAGCATCCCTTCTGAGCATGTTACAAACATACTGTTTTTGTTTTAAAAATATTTTACCAAGTATCAATCAATATACAACAAAGCAACTAAAACTTGAAATTTAAAGATTAAACTTTCAAAAAATTAAAAAAAAATTAAATGTCGTTAAGTAAATTTAAAATTTCAAAAAAAAAAAAAACCTTTTAAAATCAAGGGCAGATAACCATACTGCATTTGATAGGACGATTTTTATTTTTCAAGAAAATCAAGGCCTGTGACCCCCTATTTTTATTTGATATTTCAGATGTATTTATGAAAAGCAATTTTCTCTTCGAATTTTAACCAATTCTATCGTTTAATGTTTCCTCGATAAGGAAAAATTATGTTTCCCCTACATAAACAATAGTGACCCCCAGTTTTAAACGATACGAAGATAGGGACAGTGAAATCCTATTACAAATATAATGTGAGTAAACCAAAATAATGAAAGTTAAAGAAATGAATAACACCGTGAAAAGATGAGAGAACGTGGAAAATGCAGCAGAATGAACAACGCACACACTCATTTATCCACCAACACACACACACACCCTTACAAACATAAAAGAAAGCAAAATATAGGTATTGAAAATAACTGATTTCAGAGCGTTCGACAAGAGTCTCTGGATTAATCTTCACCGTTAGAGAAAAGTAGTTTGGAAAGCCATACAAATAAAACAAAAATATATAACACTGTGGAAAGAACATCAATTCAGTACTATCCAGTAACTTCTCGGACATTTCAGAATGATGTTGATGTGTACAGGTAAATAACAACTACACAAAATATCATTGGCACTCATACCACATCTTATTATTTATATGAATAGTCTGATCATAGAATGAACAACTCTTAATTGACACCAAATGAATTTTCTGAACATTACTGAATTTACCCCAGAAGATAAGCCTAAAAAATGACTGAAGACAAAAAAATAGTTTTTTCTTGTTTCATTATGAATCTGTTTATTTAGTTGTGAATGACTGCACTGCTCTATTCAGAGCACCATGATTAGATTAATAAAATATGTATATGTATATGCTGCAGAATAAAGAAATCAAGCAATAGCAGTCTAAAGCATCAAAATCAAAAAAGAATTCAATAATCGGCCAGGGACTTGCAAACTTGTTCAAGTCAAATTGAGTTATTCATGAACAGACAAGATGTCAATCAAAATGTATCATTTAATGAATCTAATATAAAACACTGATTACTTTTATACTACAATATTTGATACTCGCGGACTTCCATGGACTTCAATACCAGCGTTCCAGTGGAATCTATTATAACGAAATTATAGATATTACAGCATTGGGAGAAATGCTCAGCGGCTTAAATTAAGCTGGAAAAATATTTATTTTAGTTTGAGTCCAATATCCTTTTTTTTATATTTTCAGTGCATACTAAGTGATGTGAATATAGAATGACAACCTGTTTGATCATTTTTCAAATGTCAAAATGATGTATAAAAGCATGTTAACCTTCATGGATAAGTTGACAACATTGTCTCAAAAATTAACTGATACCAGATGCTTCCAATTTCAAAAAGGGCAAACTATAATCATAAGACTCTCTTGTATTGCATGGAATTTATAAAGGATTTTTTTTCTTTATTTTTGCTAGAAAGGGGTTTGCATATAATTGTTGTTCATGGGGTTTTCAAACAACTTTGCATATCCACAAATATAGATATATGTTTATTGATTTATCTTCCAGGTAAAAACATCATTACTGGATATGCACTTAACACTATGATATTCGTATGACAGATCACAAAAAGGACAGATTAAAGACAAATAAAAATAACGTATTGAAAGAGAGCTAGCTGTAACTGAAGGCAAACACAAACGTCTTAAATTGTAAATATATAATCATGTCGTCATGCACTCTAACATCTATAGAATAGAGGCGGAAGATACCATGGGGACATTCTAAACTTATTAAACGAAGACAAAATGACAACGCCATGGAAATAATAATAATAATAAAACGACTAAAGTCCAACCAATATAAATAAGAAGATGTGGTATGAGTGGCAATCAGACAACTATCCATCCAAGTCACAATGTGTAAAAAGTAAACAATTATAGGTCAAAGAACGGCTGTCAACACGGAACCTTGGCTCACACCGAACAGCAAGCTATAAGGGACTCCAAAAGGCTAGTGTAAAACCATTCAAACAGGAAAACCAACGGTCTAATCTATATAAAAAAAAACGAGAAACGAGAAGCACTTATGAACCACACCAACAAACGACAACCATTGAACAACAGGCTTCTGACTTAGGACAGGTACATAAAAATGCAGTCCACAAAACAAGAAATCGAGACTGAGCAACATGAACATGTTATTTTTGGATGTTATTAACAGTATCTATGTGATTGGTGTTCTTACACCAAAATATAAACAGATGTCATATGTTCGGTAAACATGTACTTTTTATTTTCAACGACGCTTTTACAATTGTATTTGTGCTTTTACAAAATTTATTTATTTTATTGAATAATATGTACTAGTATACTGAAATGGTAAACTGTTCCACTCTTCATTATTTCAAGTATTGAATAATATTTGATACAAACATGCTTTACATTTTGATCGACTATCTTAAGTCGACTTCTCCAATCAATGAGGACCATGCAGTAATGACTGATTATTCATGAGTTTATTAAACTTTCCCCAATTCAGGTGGACCTTGACATCTCTTTTTATGATAACAATTTCATATTATAATATCATCAAAATATCAATAAGGAAATGAAATTACAAATCAACAGATAATGAGTTTTGTTTGGATGAAAAATGGTTAAACAATGTATTTCCTTTTAACTTTTGGCTTTTTTATATCGTTCCAATTTCTTATGGTATTTTGACATAGCAAAATCTTGTGACTGTATAGCGTCATGTTTTTGCTTATCAAACATTCTATCCATATTCCTAAACTTGTTTTCTTCGTTTTTACATAATGCCTTACACATGCGCACATCAATATCTACTTGACTCTGAGGTTCCCATGTATGGTCCAGGGATGTTTTTCTCTTTGGTCTCACTAGAACGTCCTTCGTGTGGTCCAACGATTTCCTTCTTTCGGGTTGTCCATTGGTCATTTCTCCACTTGTATTTACTGTTGAAATGTTTTCATAAATTTTACCGTCAACTTCAGTCCGTGTACTATTTGCTATTGTATGTGTTTTTATATTTTCATTTGACATTTTCAGTTCCTAAGACATTCAGTACAAATATCCTATAAATCTGTGTTCTTTCTTTTGATCTGAAAAAGTGTAAATTAGTTCTGAGTGTGATACAATAAACTGTTACCACACATGAAGGTACGTTAAAAATCCGAACAATTAACAATGAGGACTTGAAGGGTGCAAGTAAAGGAGTAAAATGCTTATTTTTCGGGATCACCAATTTTAACATTCGATTTTACTTGGATATTTGCAGTTCAATCATAAGTGTCCCGTGTTATGTTGTTTGTCTTTTTGGTTTTTCTTTTAGTCATGATTGCTGCTGCCCGTTGACTTACGATTTTGAATGCCTTACAGCAATTTTCTTATTTTTAGTGAATATCTTTAGCGTAAGGGGCAAACCTAAGAAACTAAAACATTTTGATTTTTCTTCAAACATATGTAAACGAATAAATGTAAATTAAGTTAAGTCTTTTAAGCCAAATTTAATTATGTTTCAACCACATTGTCGATAAAAAAAATGCAAGAAATATCGACCGTCACTCTACGACGTTTCAACCTAATGATCTCATTGTAAAATTACTGTTAAAAAAATTTAGTTACAAAGATGTATTACCACTGTTAAAATAACAAATGTTTTCATGCACAAAGATATGTTCTTACAGAGTTTTAGAGTAATCCAGTTTACACTAAATGACATAAATACGACAATTTGCTCCAAAAGGTCTATTCAATTGTGGACATGACATTTTCTCTGAATATGTTTTTGAGTATTAAACAGGGTACGGAAGTTTGATTTGTCAAATAATTCATCATGTCTACGAATCATTTAATACAAAAATGTAAACAAAGTTTTAAAACAAACAAATGACGGCAGATTAACGAAAGAAAAATAATGTTTTCCGAAAAAAGTAAGACCAGATGGTTCCTGGTTCATAAAGGCACTATCTTAATTTGAAAGGGAAAAATAAAATCAACTGTTTAATAAGGATAATAAAAACAGACAAAATTGTCCATTTTTACATGTACCTGTACTGTTGACAAAATGAGAAAAAAAGAAACTAAAATATGCGACAAGACCGACGATTTCAACTTTGCCACCACAAACTCTCCTTTTTGGGTCGTAATTTTACTGTTGTCGCATTTTATGGCGTGTACATTTTATAACTTGTTCGTATTGCTAGACTATGTTTTCCCTCGCATTAACACACACATTTCATCTCAAGGATACAGATATACCACTACTTTTGAATACTCCCAAATATTTTAGTCTATATTCAATCAGCGAATTTACTGTTAGTTAACAGTTTTTCGTAAAAATAATATGAGACAGTATTTCTCATCCTACATTGTGGTGCTGTTAATATAACTGGTATCTTACACCTGGCAACAGGCGTAATGTACTAAGTTAACTTATTTAGATTAATGGTTCTGTTTTCGAGCACTCAGAAACATGTTAAACCCCGCCTCACTCTTTATGTACCTGTCCGATCTGGAAACCTGCAATCCAGGGCTTGTCAATCGTCTGTCATATTTGTTTTCCTTCATTGTTGTAATTTAAATGACGTTGATTTTTTTCTAAATATTTTATCACTTTTATAGCTTAATATACAGTATGAATTTTGCTCATGTTGAAGGCCGTACGGTGACCTGTAATTTTGTTCTTTGGTCTAAATAGGAATGGTTGCTTCATTTGCAATCTTGTTACATCTACTTATTTTTATCTAGTTAATTCATATTGTATGATTGAGTTTATAGAACATAGGTCAATCGAGGTCTTTATGTTATCATCTTCAATATCATCAACATTTCATTTATACAAACCTTAGGCGGGATGGCTCTGCCTGGTGATTCTTTCCAGCTTTATAGCAATTATGAGGTTAAAGAGATGTCATATGGGGGCCTGAAGCAGTATTATAATGAACAAAGTCAAGGATTATCAAATATTAATGAAATTGCATTAAGTTTTCCAGCCCAAAATGGTCACGTTAATTAAGCTCGTACAGATGGAAAAAAATATTTTTGATTCTCTTTTATGGAAAAGGTTTAAATTTGATATTTATCTCAAAAGTTTACCCGGCCTGAAAATGTTCTGATATAAGACTTATTACTGTAGCAAAAGGTCACTACAATCGATCTGTCGCAGATAGAGGCTGCAAACACATAGTGGAACAATTCCACACATGTTTCTCATTGTTTTCAAAAAGTTCCTGGGATCAATTGTTACAATTCCCCCCACCCCCACCCCACCCCTCTCCGACAAATCGGAGATAAAGGTAACAAAGTTTTCTTTTTTAACATCAAATCTAGTCGTGATACAATTAATTATAACAATAATTCAACTGGAAGTGATCTTATAAATATTTTAGTCCACTCCCTGTTTTGGTATACGCTAACCGGGTATATCACGTGTTCAGTATACTTTAGTAACGAAATAAGTAAAAGAAATAAACTGCTAGTTTGAATATCTCGATGTAAGCACTGGTACATAAGTTCTGTTAAGCTCTATATTTGGCTTTCTTGAACAGTTATCTCAGCTCTTCGACCTTTTTGTTTTTGTTTTTGTTTTTTGTTTGAAAGTTAATATTGGTTGGAAATAACGAATCTAACTACTAATCCATTCAATGTAATAAATTCAAAAGATAAATTATATGAATTTTGTCAATTTATAATTTCTTTCAAATGAAAATAACACTTTATAATTTGCCGATTGCGAACCACTAATCTGGATTAACCTTCACCAAGAACGCCCAAACCCTACCATTTGAAAGTTTTTGATGTATAAATACTAAAATTTCGTTTTTAAAGTAGTAGTTTAAAGAATATAAATGTGAAATGTATCATAATTAAGTAAAATCAAGCAAGGCATAATACTTACATACCTCAGACTGTTTCAATGTTTTGAATGTTCACAATGAAAAGGCAAGTTTTCAATTATTGATAGGCGATAAGTTTACTAACAACTGTAGTATTTTTCAATATATTATCTCATAACCCTTTTATTCAATTATCAAAATTGATACCTGAGTTTACCAAAATCAAATATATTACTGCAGATAACGCATAGGTTTTCATTTTCTTTGTTTACTCCACATTGAAATACACGTTTTGTGGATATTTGAAATTGTTTCACGTAAAGAACTTATTTCAGAATTCTTTATGTTTAAAGTCACTGACATTTCATGTAGCAGTATAAATAATTATGACATAAATAAACAATCTACCGGTAGCTTGCATATACTATATACGCACATTCTACTGTACAAACTGTCCAAACCAGTCCATGTTCAAATTTATTCCGATCATTTCTGTACACGACTTAAAGAGTTTGTGACACATATCATAACCGCCTCTATTTAGAGCTTGACATATTGCATAAACACCTGTCTATTATTGTAGACAGTATTTGATCTCTAATTGTCTTTAATTTGGTTTTGTTTTAGTATCATATGGTTGTTTTCATTAACGAATATCTTCATCTCCTTTTATTCATATAGATGTATAATGTACAAAAACGTTCATTGATAATTAATTTGTATACATTATATGCAATTAAGTCTGTATCTGCATGACCTTTTTTTCAAAATATAATTTTCAGACTCTTAGATATTCAAAATGATATATTTTCATACTCATCATTGGGTGTAACAAGCGAATATTTGTATAAATTGGTATTTTTTTTATATTTCCATCATTTAAAAATCTGGAATTCGAAAGTTATAGAAAACAGAAATAAGAGACAGAGGATACCTAGCGGACATTCAAATCTCACGAGTCGAAAAGAAACTGACAACACCATGAACCCCCCCCCTTTCCCCCTTAAAACAAAACCCCGAAAGCCCGAAAATACAAACAACTTCACAAACGCTACATAGAAAACTAAGGACTGAGCAACACAAACCCAACCAAAAACTAGGGGTGAGCACCAGCAACTTTTTTTATAAAACGTCTTACGATTAAAATTGATCGTAAGTTATTCTTAAATGTGTATGACTTACGAGTGTTTTTAATTTTAAGATTTTTTTTAAAGAGCCGCAGAAGGGTAAGCAGATCCTGATCCACTAGTGGCATCAGCTGAGTTGCTCATGGTAATGACAAGTTCGATGATAACTCTATTTCGATGATGTCACAATCGAGGAAAAGAGGACGGGATTGTGGGTACGACAATAGGATCATATCCATGGTCATCTGTGACAGATATACTATAATGGTCAACTGAATCGTGGTGTACGAAGGGATGGCTTCAACTTTACCACTTTAACATAAATTCTATAGGGTCAAAAGAAGCAAGACTTATTTGTTATTGTCTGGATTTCTTTCGGTTTTCTAGCAGATACTGAGATTCATCTGAAGTGTGAAGTCCTGTACGTAGGGCTATATATTTATGTCAAACAGTCAAATGAAAATTGACCCTCGTGAGTTCAAACTATTTCGCATATAAAATATGGTGTTAAGTAGAATTTTAGGCAGCAAAAATTAAAACCAAGTTTACTTTATTTTATGTAACTAGAATATGACCATGCATTCTAGTTTATTGTTCGAGATTTGAGTATTTTTAGATAAGATAAATGTTCCTGTTAGTGAAATAGCCGAGAACAAGGTCAGGAATATCGTATTAACAGATTAGCTAACCCCACAGGCGTATTGCCACTTAATATTAACAGATTAGCTAACCCCACAGGCGTATTGCCAGTTAATATTAACAGATTAGCTAACCCCACAGGCGTATTGCCAGTTAATATTAACAGATTAGCTAACCCCACAGGCGTATTGCCACTTAATATAAACAGATTAGCTAACCCCACAGGCGTATTGCCACTTAATATATGGATCATCTCCGTGACACAGATAATTTATCTTTAAAGTAGTGTTTTGTTTCTCCTATCATGATTTTTTAATGGTAGATTTGCTTTTATTGATAACATTGAAATCCGATGTAAGCTTTAAAACTGCGCTGAAAATCGCCTTAAAAAGTACTTCTCAAGAGTTTCATATATATAAATCGATAATTTAATTGTGCACTATAAGCATTCATTATATGATAATATACCAATTGTTCTATCTGTCACTGCATTGCATAATTGAGGACAGTCATGAAATATAAGATGTTTTGTTATCAAGGTCGTTAAAACTAACCTTTCTAAAAATAAGGAGATGTGGTATGATTGACAATGAGACAACTATCCACCAGAGTTCAAACGAGGAAGCTATAAGCAAGTTTAGGTCACATTACGTGCCCATGAACAAGTCTGATTTCCTCATAACAAGTAGTTAAAATTTTCATAACAAGTAATTAAAATTTGTTTACTCATTGAACGTTTCTTTTCCCGATGTTTCTAGAATTCAAATCACGCAGTTTTTGTTAAATGCGTTTTTTCATATTGGCTTGCGTAGGAAGTCACGAAATGCTTAATTTGTGTCATGTAATGAACAACTGAAAAGTAAATAATGAAATTAATAATTAAAAACGTGACTTTAATTATGCATAAAATGACCTACAGTGTTTATTGTTTCATTTGCAAATGTATATCTTATGTTCTGGAAAATGTATTGGTCTACATGATTATATTTACGGCGTATATTGTCTTGATTAAAATGTTTCATAACAAGGTTAAATAATTACGCAGTTTGTCAAAAACATCAGGTGTCAGTAAACAGTCTAAATGATGAGGTGTTGCCGGGCAGATTGAAAAATTGCTTACAAAGTTCCAGTAAAAAACTGATCTTCAGATTCAAAAATCAATTATTTCAGAAATTATGGTAACATCTCAAACTACAGGTAAACAGCAGACATGAAAATTAAATACGTGTACAAATTCAAAAGAAATTTGAAAAATCGAAAGGTTTAAAATCAAGACATGATGCAGAAGCTGAATAACAATGAACAAATGTTTTAAACGGACCGTTGTTAAACTCAAAACAATCCATCATTTGGGTGCCCGAAATGAAACAGTATATAAACAGAACATCTAGAATAAACCAAGGTGACCTTTGCTTGAAGGTTTGCAAACCATGTTTGAGTATAGCTACATTGTTTTAAATCAGCATTTGCCGTCGACTTTAATCTTATTATTCAACATGGCGAAGATTAAAAAAAAGATAATGATTTTGTTTTAAATATTGTTAAAGCTTTTGGATGATATTACCTATAATTTATAAAAGACATACACAGTTATAGCATTTTTTTTATGTGAAATGATAAACTGTGGGTAAATATATAGACTGTATAAACATTTGTCCAGAGACTAGCGTTGGTGTCATCGCATCTGATTCGTCTCGCAAACGTCGCCCCGGTTAAAAGAAAGGAGAGGGGAAAAAAGCAAACGGCATATGAGGCTAGGGAGTTTTGCCTTCTTTTCAACTCTGTGTGGCGGTGCGTCGTCTTTTTTCTCTCGTCAAAATGATTTTTAAACAAAGGAAACGTCGAAACGACCCCAACCAGGGCCCTCGGTCATAAAACTTTATTCAGTACTCGAAGTACAAAATTTGTGCTTGAAATGACAAATCCAGTATTTTGACTGGTTGAATTCTGAGTCTGAGTACGATTATCGTGCTCGAAAGTTGTATGGCCGTAAGGCCGAGTGGGACAAACGATAGCAAAAAGAAAATGGACACGGCGGGCTGGGGGCTGCGACAGCGAAAGGAGGAAGGGTCGACTGGGCACCTTTCCCTTCAAAGTTATGGTACCCCGGCTCTCGGCCGATACCTATACATAATTATTTGTTTTACATTTTTCATAAAATTCCGCTTTTTACCCAATCGAATACGTATACATATGTTTTCAGAAATCTGCCGAATGACGACTACTGTTGCAAATTATAAATTTTTCATATCAGCCCATAGTCCAAACAATTATGACGTCTTGAAAGGCTCAAGACGCCTTACTTCGAAGTCGCAGTAAGGCGTCAAAGCAAAAAAATAAAATAGCCTTTCAAGACGTCATAATTATCTATACTACTAAAGGAATAGACCGATTTCATTCAGCCGCAACTCCTCTGAAACCATACAAAGTCAGAAATATTTGTGATATGACGTATAAATGTATTGTTTTGTACTTCCTAAATTTGTCTTTGAAACAATCTTTTTTCCACAGAAAACGCCAATTTTTGAGAAAATATCCAAATTCCGTTATCGATCCGTGTCTTATACGCTTTTGCGCATGCTCAGTCGACGTACTGCCCGCGAAATATTTAAATTTTAAAGTAAATTTGGATTTTATTAGATAAATACTTACCATCATAAATTCTAAATTCTGAGTGTAACCCCAATTGCGTCATAGGTCAGATGGAAAATCCCCACTAAAAATAAACGTACTCTCACTGGTCCGGACATATACCCCTGTTTGCCCATATTCTCCCATTCAATTTCCTCAAAACAGAAACGTAAGGAAAGGGGATGAAGGGGAGGCGGGTGGGACCTATAATTTATGATGGTAAGTATTTATCTAATAAAATCTAAATTTACTTTAAAATTTGAATATTTTATAGCTATAAATACGTTACCATCATAAATTCTGAGTAACAGAATCTAACGTAAAGCTGAATCCCCTTTAACAGAAGAAACAGGAGGAAAGTTCAATCTTTGTGCTGAAACTATAGGTCCAAGGGAGTATAAACTCTCGGCAAAAGTAGCCATAGATTGGAGATAATGAGATATAAAAGAGTTCTCATTTTTCCAGAAACCTGCAGACTCTTCTAAAGATGCACTGTTAAACAGAGCCCAGGATGTAGAGATACCCCTAACATCATGAGCTTTAACATTAAAATTATTTAAAAGTTCTGCCTTAGAAGAACCATAAGCTAAAGATATGCATTTGCATATCCAAGTAGTAATAGTTTTAACAGAAAGATCTGAGATTCCTTTTTTAATAGGAATAAAGAGTCTTGAGTTAGAAACAGAACGTAAACTACTCGTTCTATCCAGATAAATAGAAATGATTCTTACTGGACATAAAAGTACAGAAATAGAATCGCTAGGGAGTGCAGGAATCACGACTGGTTCTACACCCTTATCTGGAATCTGATTCTTTGCCAAAAAAGCAGGATCAGTTAAAAGAGTAACAGAAGATTTATCCCTGTTAAATCGAAGGTAAGCATCAGAAATAGAGAAGGCATGGATTTCACTCCTTCTCCGTCCAGAAGCCAAAGCTAAAAGAAAACAGCATTTATAGGAAAGAAACCTTAAATCTATTGTTTCTGCTGGTTCAAAAGGAGGAAGTTTTAAAAATGATAAAACTAGTCCAAGGTCCCACTTAGGAACTAAAGTTTTTTGTCTTGGTCTTTCAAGACTAAAACTACGAACCAAAAGAGAAATATGCTCATTGTTTCCAAAATCTGGGCCACCAGAAATATGAATAGTTCTTGAAATAGCTAATCTATATCCCTTAATAGTAGAGGGACATAATCCTTTGGATTCAAAAAGAAAAACTAGAACGTCTGTTAATTGTTGTACAGTGACTTGGAAAGGATCAATTTCCCGCTCACTACACCAATCTGAGAAGATTGACCATTTTGCATCATAGACAATGCTAGTGGAGTCTCTGACAGACTTTGTGAGATGCTTGGTTGCTCCTTCAGAAAAACCTCTCTTTCTGAGGCTAACCCTGAGAGAAGCCAGACGTGTAGATGAAGTTTTTCTGGATTTTGATAAAGAACCTTGCCCTTGATTTGAGACAGAAGGTCTGGTCTCAGAGGTAGAACTAGAGGATAAGCACATGATAGGCGCAGAAGGTCTGGAAACCAAGACCGTTTCGGCCATGCTGGAGCAATAACTATGATCTTGCAATTTTCCCCTGCTATTTTCTGAAGTACTGGGGAGAGAAACCTGAAAGGAGGGAAGGCGTACCCGAACATTCCTTTCCAAGATAGGCTCATTGCGTCTACCGCAAAAGATTTTGGATCTGGAACCGGAGACACAAATGTTAGAAGTTTGTGATTGAGACTGGTCGCAAACAGATCTATCTGAGTGACCCCCAATGAAGAGTCACAGCTTTGAAAACTACTTGAAGTAGTTCCCACTCCGTGTTTACTGGAGCAAGGGATCTGGATAGAGCGTCGGCTAGAATATTGAGGTGCCCCGCAAAATGTCTCACCACTAGATGAACCTGGAGTTGAAAACACAGGAGAATGTCTCTGGCTATCTGATAAAGAGAAGGTGAATGAGTTCCTCCCTGATTCTTGAGATAAGCTATAACTGTTTTGTTGTCCGTGGCCAGAATGACAGACTGATTCTTTAGAGACATTTGAAAATGATTCTGTGCAAGCAGAACTGCTTTCATTTCCAATACATTGATATGCTCTTCCAAAAGATCTGGATTCCAGATTCCCGAGATTGTCAGCCCCTCCAGATATGCTCCCCAACCGAGGGTGGAGGCATCTGTGAATAATGTTAGACTGGGAACTTGAGGGGACAGACATAGGCCCCTCATTACATTTTCCCGTACTAACCACCATTGAAAATGTGGAAATAAAGGCTGAGTGATTGGAATCAATGCTTCCCATTCTTGTGAAGCTGGAATCCATAACTTGTGCAGATAAAACTGAAGCGGACGAATGTGAAGTCGTCCCAATGGAATTACATCTGCCAGAGAATTCAATAGACCCAGAAGTTGCAAGAATTGACGTGCTGTGACTGATTGAACCGTCAGGAATAAATGTATTTTCTGACATAGTTTTGTAAATTTTTCCTCTGGTGGGAGAACTAGGCCTAGATTGGTTAGGAAATGTTCTTCCAGGAAAACAAAGTCTTGAGAAGGAATTATCTCTGACTTTTTCCAAGAGATTAGGTAGCCTAGGGACAGAAAACAATTGATGACCAAATCTGTCTGAACCCTCAATTTGATTGGGCAAAATTCCTTGAGAAGGGAATCGTCCAATTAGGAATGAATCTGAATAGACAGGGAATGTAGGTGAGCTATAGCTGCCTGCATGATTTTGGTAAAGCCAAAGGGGCTGTAGACAGGCCAAAAGGGAGAGCCTTGAACTGGAAAACTTTGTTGTTCCAAATAGAGCGAAGGTATTTCCTATAAGTATGGGAAATGGGAATGTGGAAATAAGCATCTGAAAGATCCAGAGAAGTAGTCCACATTCCTGGAAGGATTGAAGCCCTGATTGATCTGTTGGTTTCCATTTTGAAATGGGGAACAATAAGAAAGTTGTTCAGAATAGATAGGTCTATGACCGACCTCATTCCTCCGGTCTTCTTTGGAACCAGAAAAAGACGGGAATAAAATCCCGGAGACAGAGTTAAGAGCGACACCTCCTCTATTGCAGATTTTTGTAACATTGTGTCTACTTCTACTGATAGAAGTTGATACTTGACTGGGTCTTGAGTATGAGACAAACTTATCGGAACTGCAGACAGAGGAGGTGGGTTCTTGAACTGAAGTGTTAATCCCCCTCGAATTATTGACAGCACATAACAGTCTGAGGTAATTTTCTCCCACTGATTTAGGAAAAAACTTAACCTCAACCCTACTGGTATTGATTTTTGAGGAACTTGTTGTAAATTTTCCCCTGGGGAAGCTGTCAATAACGTACGAGGGAGCAAGAACCTAGGTACTAGACCCAGGTTTCTTGGGATCCTTAAAACCACCAGAAGGCTTACCTGAGCTTTTACCGGAGTTATGGGGTTTGTTCTGCGGTTTGCCGTAGTTGTTCTTCCTTTTCTTAGCAGAAGAAGGAGGACCACCTGAAGCAGAAGTACTAGTAGAACTAGATGTAGCATTAACCGACATCTTGCCTTTAGCAACTTGTACACTAACTTTGACTGGAGGAGGGTTTTTGCTGAGTTCCTCTTGAACCCGCTGTAAGGGTAAACCAAACATTTTGTCAGTAAGTGGAGATTTCAGTAAAGAATCTTTCAAAGGCTCAGCAACAGAAATGTTTTCAAGAAACTCTGCTCTTTTAGATAGGGTGCAATTAGCAATAGAACCCATTAAAAGCAACTGAGATGAACCTAGAGCTTTATCCAGTTGAAGTAAGAAGGATCGTACTTCTGCTGGAACAACCGAATCTTCGCTGTTAAGCAAATGTCCGGTTGCAGCTAGAAAATGTTCGGCTGTGCAAAGAACTTGAGAAGCACTACGAAGGAGATTCTCAGTCTTTGACCAAACAGATTGAGTGAGACGAAGACCATCTACTGGCTTTTTTCCGAATAAAGATGAAAGAGATTTGTCACAACTTGGAACAAGTCTACCCAGTGAAGAATCAAAGATATCAAAATCCTTGTACTTAACCTGATTAGAAAAGTATGACATTCCAAATCCAGAGATATTGTTATTAGCAACCTTTTTACTAGCAGAATTAGCGATACCTTCATTAATAAATTGTAAAGCAAATTCCATATGGCCAGATTCAGGAAAAGAATTGTGAGAAGTCACAGTATCCTGAGAAATACCACAGGAAGCTTCAAAAGTTGAAGAAGGTTTCTTCGGTTTGGAAGGAGAGGCAAAAGGGATATGTGCTTGATCCCTCATCAAGGTATACACCTTATCCCTAAGATCCTTCAAGGATGGAGGATCCTCAGTCTCCTTGGTGGGAGGTTGTTGAGCTGACTTAGAAGAAGGCTCAGGGGCCGTCTTCGATACCTTGGGAGAAGAAGAACTTTCAACATCCTCATCAGTGAGGAAAGCCCTTTCATGACTCCCAGGGGAAACAGAAAGCTCGTCATCCTCCCTCTCATCATATTCTACAGACTTAGCTGGAGAAGGTTGATGAGAAGAAACTCTATTCTCCAGTAGAGACATACGACTGGATAGAGTACTAAATTCAGCCTTGAAAGACTCACCAAAGTCCAAAAGTAACTTCTGAAAACCATCCAAAGATGATGCATGATCAGAACCCTGAGTACCATGAGAAGAGCTAGAAGATTGAGCTCGAGAGTCAGGTACGGTGGTAGAAGGAGCTACTGCAGGAGTCAAAGATACTTCTACGGGTGGAGCAGGAGCTAAAGGTGGTGCAGTAGCTACCCCAGAAGGGGGACCATAGAAATTGTCCCTATACGGCCAAAAACCAGGTTGGTTTGGCATAAACCCACCATAAGGGTAAGACTGTGGCCAAGGTGGCTGAGACCATGAGGGTAAAGGTTGGGTGCCCGAGTTGGGAAGCATATACCCACAATAGGATAATGGGGGTCTAGACCCTGGCAAGTTTAAGCCCATAGCTGTACCTTGGACAGAACCAATAGTACCCGATGATTTAACAGGCCTAGATAAAGTATGAGTCACCGAAGTTGACGTAGGTACCCCCCAAAATGCATGGCCGAACCTTGTGAAAGGGTCGGATAGGTAGCATTACCAGACACCGTTGTCGAATCTCCGGTCAATGTACTGGTAGTTTGGGGGGGGGGACTTAAAGGTAGTGACCCATCCAGTAGATAGTCCGAACCTGGAATATTTACGTAAGGACTATTCAAATTAAAGTCCATAATAAAATTTACTTTAGTCAAAAAAACACAAATAATTTGTTTAGAAATTCAAACTAAACAAGGGAATAAATTTCCAATAATATACACAATATATGAAAAGCAATTAAGCTATTCAAAAAACTTTACAAACAACTAAACACTTCTCTGTTGAATCTGTAATAATTTGCACGTGTGACCGATGTCGCAGATGGAAATTGAATGGGAGAATATGGGCAAACAGGGGTATATGTCCGGACCAGTGAGAGTACGTTTATTTTTAGTCGGGATTTTCCATCTGACCTATGACGCAATTGGGGTTACACTCAGAATTTAGAATTCATGATGGTAACGTATTTATAGCTATAAAATCTATAATACTAAAATAACGAGGTCATGAACTTCGTCATTATACAGGGATTAATACTATTAAGTTCAATCTTTGTCACATGAATTTTCCGGTTGTAGTAAGAAAACCAGGACGGGTTCAAACAGAAAGATTTTGATAGCAGAGAAAACTATGCACCTTATAAGCAGCACGACGTTATCAGATGACAATACAAATACTAAAAATCCAGGCTTTAAATAAGGCGTAGGTACTTTAATTTAGTCACGGATCCGCGATGTAGCGGGTGTTTTCTAGTCTGGACTAATTAGCGCACTAAACACCATTTCGGAAAATATAGAATTTACTGTAATTTAATGCTACTATCATATTGCAAAAGTTATTTACTCTATGTATATGATAAAACTTCACATTTACCTCATGAAAGGACAGTGATTAAATACTATTCATGCAGGTATTCATTTGAACATAAGTGGTCATTTGTACTCTTGGAGTGTACTAATTAGAAGTACACTTACAAATTACGGAACTAGGGCGTTCACTGTATTGTCTTCCTGTATGTGCATTAAAAACATATTACACACTTCATTACATATATATTTATCACAACACAATGGTTCTTCAACTTATAACTAGAATGAATCACCTTACGGAAGTAAAGTAAATGTCAATCACTTGTAAGACATCAGTAGTATCGAACATGATAAAGTATAAAGAAGTAATGATTTACTTTTAGAACTTTGTAAAGTGCTAATTCATTGATTTTTTGAAGATATGAAACCTACGATTAACACAGATGGATATGTTCCCTTTGTCGTTTCCACAACCCATCTTCTTGTTCTCGATTGTGACATGCGACTTATCAGCTAATTTTTTACCTGTGACGAGTAACACGACGAGTGCCGCTAGTGAAGCAGGAACTGCTTACCATTCCACACTCAATTTCACCCCCCGGTTGAAGTTGGTGTTTTTCATTTTTCAGTTTTCTTTGTATTTTTTATGGACTATTTTTTGTGTTTACGTCGTTTTTCTTTTTGTCCATGGTGTTGTCTACTTTTGTGTTAGGAAGAATGAAAGAAGCTGACATTATTCTTTAACTTTACGTTCCGCGATATGATGTCCTTTCTTTAAATAATTCAAAGTTTGGTGACTATGTTGAACGTACCTATCCCATTGAACTTGATATAAAGGATTACCACAGATACAATAAAGTCTGTTTCATATCTTGAAATTGATAATGAAGATAGGTTGAGAACATAACTTTACGGTTAAGGTGATGCTATCAGCTTCCCAATTGAGAACTCATCATTTCTATGTAGCAACTTCAACGCAGCGCCTGCAAATGGCGTACATATCTCTTAGTCAATACGATATTCCAGAGCTTGGAAGCTATTGAACCAAGGGTCCAAAGTGGTAAAGTTAATGAAATCCCATTCGAAAATTTTACGGACGCCATTACGCGAGTTGGTTGACCGTTACGGAATATCCGTTTTCACAGATGACGATGGATATGTCCCAACTGTCGTAACCACATTTCCGTCCTCTTTCCTCTAATGTGACATTACCGAATTTCTAGCTACTAAAAGTACTTAGACGAGCAACACGACCGGTGCCACATGTGTAGCAGGATTTGCTTACCTTACCGGAGAACATGATATCACCTCCCCGGTTTTGGTGGGTTCGTGTTGCTCAGTCTTGAGTTTTGTAGGTTGTTTTTTGTAGACTATTGTTTGTTTTTCAGTCGTTTTTCGTTTTTTCGCCTCGGCGTTGTCATTTTGGTTCGACTTGGTTCGACTTATGAGTTTAAATATAACTTTGGTACCTTCCCCCTCTCTCTTTGACATTTTCTACATTCTTTTTTGATATTGATAGACTACAATATAACAAAGTAGATGTAGGGAATATACTTTAATGATACCACTATCTAAAAACACCAAACACAACGAACAGCTGTAATTTTATTTTACGAATAGTGGACATCACACCGATACTGTTGTCAGGTCATTAAAGATTGCATATTTTGGCTTTAATATTGATTCACTTATAGTGTCTTTGCATCGAAATTAAACATATTTATTCTAAAACCACTTGTTGGCATGACACGGGTTATGTTCTTCTCATATATTTTATGATGGTATAATACTAAACCCCTTACAGGAGGGATTGTGCTTGATATTCATATTTCTACATTGGCTAGAGGTATAGGGGGAGGGTTGAGATCTCAAAAAACATGTTTAACCCCGCAACATTGTTGCACCTGTCCCAAGTCAGGAGCCTCTGTCCTTTGTTAGTCTTGTATCATTTTTAATTTTAGTTTCTTGTGTATAATTTGGAGTTTAGTATGGCGTCCATTATCACTGAACTAGTATACATATCTGTTTAGGGGCCAGCTGAAGGACGCCTCCGGGTGCGGGAGTTTCTCGCTGCATTGAAGACCCATTGGTGGCCTTCGGCTGTTGTCTGCTTTATGGTCGGGTTGTTGTCTCTTTGACACATTCCCCATTTCCATTCTCAATTTTATCAAACAATTACAAGTGAATAAAAAATATATAAATTTATTTTTCGAACTAAAGTTTTAAATATATGATTTTTGCTTACAGATAAGATTTTTTTTCAGACTTAAACTTTTATTTCCGAGTGTCTTGATAAAGTATATATATCCAGTTCCTTATCCTCTAAATTAATCACATACTTCATAATGGCATATTAGTATTTCTCCATGAGAAGAACAAAAAAAGAAAGTATAACCAATGTAATGTAAAGCTATAAGAACCATCATCTGGACCCGAAAATTGAAAAAAAGGGAACCGCTTACATCCAATGTTATTTAGGTCAGTTTTATTGATAGGGTGAAATAATCTGGAAATTTCATAATCTAAATTTGGTTTGTTGTGTCACCGTTAAGCAATAAACATGTTGAAATGGACTGTCCAAGGTAAGGGGAAGGGTTGAGCGCTCACAAACATGTTTAACCCCGCCACATTCGATGTGTGCCTGTAGTTCAGTGGTTGTCGTTGGTTCATGTCGGTCATATTTGTTTTTCGTAAATTGTTTTGTTATACATTTGGCCGTTAGTTTTCTCAATTGAATTGTTTCCTATTTTTTATATCGGGGCCTCTTGTAGCCGACTATACGGTATGAGTTTTTCTCATTGTTAAAGGCCGTACGGTTACCTATAATTGCTTACATCCACTTCACTTGAACTATGGTTGATAGTCGTCTCATTAGCAATCATACCTCATCTCCTTATTTTTATATATTTGACATAAAATGGTAATTCTACACATAGTTTTTTGGCAAATCAAAAATGAACCAAAGCCTTTATCCAAAAGATAGTTTACCTACATTTACATCTTTGTATAAGACATCTACTAGCAAAATATAAGTCTTGACTTATATTGAAAATTAGTTAAAAGATTATCAGTTTTTTTCCAGTTTTGCATGAAAAGCAAGGTGTTTAAAGTCCTAAAGCAAATTTGTTAAAAACAATCAAAAAATATTAATAATGATAACTGAAAGACTAATTCACCGATAAAGAACATCTTTATGATGTTATTTGATAGATATATTATACTTTTGATTTTTGAATTCAAGCAAATGTCCAACAATGTGGCCTTATCATGCATTTTTATTCAATCACTTTGGTTAATGATGTCCTTCGATGCAAAAATTTTCATGTACAATTTGCAATATATCATCAAAATTGTTTCAACAGCAATATATTACACAGAATATTTTTTTTATTCTGTAGATATATGTAAAATTGTTTGAACATCTTTTTAGTATATAATCTTACTCTAATATTCATAATGCATTAGGTTTCAATTCATTTTGATCGTGTATGCGAAATAATGCTGGGGACATTCGTCCTTCGTTTTATTCGAGAAACAAACGCTATAGACGCATTGCAGATGTATATTGAAAAAAAAACACTAAATCCCAAATACGATCAACCAAAATACCGACGAAATCGGCGAAACACATTTTTATGAGTAAGAAATAATTCCATGATTCTCATTATTTCATTTAAACATTAAGGTAGACGAGTTATATTCTATTGGTTTATAGTTATATTCCTTTGACCTTTCCGGACGCCCTGAAAACTTTGTCAGAAAGTTATTCAACCATGTTCATTACTTTTCCGAGACAATTTTTAATATTTAATAAGGTATTTATACATAAAAAAAAACTACTGCCCTATGTCAACCAGGTATGCATTACTGTTACATATATAATAGATTGATTGATACTTGTTTAACATTCAGTGGCAGTTATTTCATGCAGATGTATTAAGATGTATTAAGTAATAACCAATCTTTTACGCTCAATAATATTATAAAATAATGTTCTTATTAGAAACATATTTTTATTGAAAATAGAATGTATGCGCTCAACAAATTCCTGTGAACATCGTACAACAATTATAAGTTTATTCAAGATAGATTGGTTCAGACGTCGTGTGTAATGTAGCTGTGTCATGGTAGCACCTACTGGACATTTCTTATGACAAGTAAATCATCAAATGCGGACAAATTACATTTTCATATTGATTTACGGACAACACTGAAATATATTCTTGGACAGCACAAACTACCATAAATGTCATAGATATCATTAACGACTTCTGTCTCTTGCACAAAATGAACAAGGATGTATATATATATATTGCTTACCGATACAACAAAACTCGGCTTCGACAAAAAATAAAATATTTTTGATGGCTGTGATTTCAAAACGAACACTTCTACACTATTTCAGTAAATCATAGGTATCCTTTCCAATTCTAGGTCTGTTTCATCCTTATATATAGATATACGTTTAATAAAATAAATGTTGCGAATTGGTTACATAAGTCAGTGGTTGTTCCTTTGGCTAAGTCTTTATTTTTGATATCACTTTGTGTAACTGAATTATTCAATCATAAGATACAAAGAATTCGAGTGGTTAACATAAATCTGACAGCAACCAAACAACACAAAAATACATACTCAAGTTAACAAAAATGTACATTTGTACTGTAATTTCTTTTAGGAAACAAAGTATTTATAACTATTTACCACAATATTAACCAAAACTATTAGCAAGACACATAAAAGACAATTACCTCTAAATATATTATCTCATAAATTGTCAATATATATAATATGCTAAGATTTGTAATGATGATACTAATAAACATATAAAAGATGTCATTTCACACTTATGATAGTAAGTTAACAGTCTCCAAACAAGGATATGGTCCTGTTTAATTATTCTAATCATATCTATAGGTGGAGCTAAATTGTCATCCACTTAATGAAGATACATGCCAGGATGTTACATTAAAAACATCTGCAGTGCATTATTATCTTCATAGTTGTAAAGGACGTACGTGCTATAATTCAGAAAGGTAAGGTATAACGGACTGGCAGTTCTTTTACAAGTGGTTTCGGTTGATTTTTAGTTTAAAGATACCATTTTAAGACAGATTCATATTTCAAGAGGAAGATGCTGTCATATGATTAACTATTGGTTTGTTTTATCATTTCTTAACTTATTTTTAAACTGATGCCTGTGTTCGTTGCAATAACTTTGGTCACAAAACATAAACGAAAGTCATGCAGTTTATGAGGAATAATTCAAAACCTCAATTTAAAAAATAAAAAGATGCTGACCAAGATTCATATGTTAAAATTATCAAATGTTAGATAGGACTAGGAAATGCATCACATTGAAACCTTGTACTTTAAAGATAAGTCCTCATTTGAACAAAACTATCTCTATAATTCTGATGTTGTTCTTTATAGCAGATTTAGCTGTTGACATCAGTTACGAGGGCTTCATGGGCGCTGTAGTGATAATTAACAACATTGTTATCTGTTTCCACCATTTTTATATTTTCTATTTCAATCCTTAAACTTCTGCGATAATCATATAAACTTCTCTTACAAAATGCTTATAAAGGACAATAGTTTAACAGTTGATATTAAACACGGAAAACAGGCCAGAAGCTAAATAGTATTAAACATTTTCTGTCGTAGATCTTACTTTTCCAGGAAAAAATCATTTTAACCATAGTAAAACAATAATTGCAATTAGTATAAATCTGGCAACTCTCTAAGAATGCTCAACATATGTGCACTTTGACAACGAGTACCTGGAAGGGATTGTGATTTCAATTAGGCCATAACTATCTTTTTTTTCTTTATAGTGTTTTGCAGACTGTTATTAGCTTTTTTCGTCGTTTTTCTTTTTATTTTGCCATGGCAATATCGGTTTTTCTTGGACTTTTTGGATATTGATAGTCCCTTTAGTACCTGCATATTTTTTGTAACAAATGTAAATAAATACCTCACGGACACTTAAAGATCCTTAAACAACAATCCACCTTTTCTATGATATTACAAGATTGTAAGGCCAAATATACATTCTTAACAGAATCAGATGAGAAGAACAGTCTTACAGATTAAGAAAATTACTATCAAACAAAACATTTTAGAAGACAATTTTTTTGGTTCATAGTACAGTTTAAAACTTTTGAAGACCGAGTGAAGTATATTGTGCTGCAGCGTTTGAATGTTATGAAAAAGGGGACGCCTTCAAGTAATTTTTAGTGCTTTTCATAATGTTGCTCACTGATTTTGAGTAAGCCTTCGAAAAAACTAACGATATATACTTGTCTATTAACATTGGCATCCAGCATTGAGTAAATCCCAATCAAAATCACACAATTTAGCAAATATCCAATATAATGTAATTTTCATTTGCTGTTTTTACATATTATTTTTTACTTATATACAGTACGTGTATACCCTCGGTTTAAAGTCTCCAATAATGGCAAAAATAAGCAGAGTAAAAGTATTTTAATTGATGTAAATATACATATTTCTGTGCAAAAAAGTTTATATGTATATCAATTTCACGTACTAGGTATTTTGGACATCAAACCAACTGGAATTCGATATCACGATTAAAAATATCACGATTAAAAAAAAATCGTGATCACGGCTTGAAATCGTGATCACCATTTCTCTCTGGGCTCATGGTAACTTTTACCATGAAACAATCCTTATCCATTGTATCTCATTCATGAAATTCGGATGTAACGTAAATAAAAAAATCCGTACAATACCGAGATAGTACACTTCTTCATACTTAATGAACTAGACTTTGAAATTCAAAATTAATATATTTATCAAATGGCCACGAAGATCGTCACGAAAATCGTCAAAATAAATTAATAAGATATAAACATGTAAAAACGTACACATTTCTATTGAATATTATTCCCGGCATCGAGTTCCTAAAGATGAACTGATCAAATAGCGGTAACCATAGAACAGGCAAACAAATCGCGTTGAATTCCCTTTACAATTTTCTTGTTTTTACCCAGTGTTGAGCTATATTTCGTACATAAAAAAAAAGTATGCATTTTTAGTTGCTCCTAACAATAATATGCACGACGCACCCGGTCTCGCGCCGTTTGGGTGAAATGACAAATTTGTATTTGGAGCGGCATTTAAAATTTTAGGACACTAAAAGACCAATCTTAAATCAAAATTATGTTTTAGATACAAAATGCGTAAAGACTAAAATTAATATAAAAATTTTCAACTTTATAGAATTTTAGTATTATTTCGCATAAAAAAGGTGGCGACATGGAACGAAGAGAACCAAGAGGTTTTGCTGTATATTTTAAGGAAGTTAACATCTTTCAAATCTAAATCAGAAAATGTTGATAAGAATATTTTCTTTAGAATAAAATCTAAAGATAATCTAAATCGTTATCATATTTTTGTTTATGTTTCCTCCAAACGCGGCGTTAAATGTGTGCACCATTCAATAGTATAGCCAAAGCAGTGCAGTCATTATCTGAGAACACCCCCAAAATCTTACCCTTTTGGGCACAGAATAAATGTCAGAACTTGACAACACATCATTTATTTTTTTCACAGCTGAGTTTCAATGTTCCCTGTGTTCTCTTTGTTAGCATCTATACTACTAAAATAACGAGGTCCAATTTGTTAGCCGGCATGACATAAAAACGACGAATCAATGAATTCAACTTTATATAATACTGATATAAGACAATTGTGTTGTTTAAAAATTACACAATTGTAGGCTCTTTTGTTTTCCACGTAATTAATATTACCAATATTTAACAAGTTCTGAGTCGAACCCGATACCGATATCAATAGTATATTAAGTCACATGTAGTTTCCGGTTGTTGCCTGTTACATTGTACCTTCTGTAAATATCTCCTTTATCAGGACAACCTAGAATTCTTCCAGTAGTTGTTTTATATCCATGTTACACTATAGTTCACTATTTAAGTCTGTTTTCTTCCACCTCAATACCACTATTAATTTTGGTTAATTAGTTGAAAATTGAAAAACCAGGACGGGTTCAAACAGAAAGATTTTGAAAGCAGAGAATACTGTGCACCTTACAATCAGCATGACTTTATAAGATGACAATAAAAATTCTAAAAATTCAGGCATAGAATAAGGCACGGGTACTTTAATTAAGTCACGGAACCGCGATGTCGCGGGTGTGTTCTAGTTATATTAAGTCATTTATTACTCGCTGACTTCTGTTGCATTTCAGGCATTAACAAAAACAAAAATTGTTAGGTTAATAATGCAGTTTGATTAGTACCAACAATGTATATTCATGCTTTCATAACTGTGTACATATGCAAAAAATAGTAAATTGATTACAATAACTGTCAAATATTCTGAAAAAAAGAACACAATATATACATTACTATGAAAATAGACAAACAAGAGGGAAGTGATTAGAAGTATGGGCATAGCTTATAATTAGTGATATATCAAACCTTTTATTATCAGATATTAAGTGGTAAATAACCCTCATTTTTCGAGACCATTTATGGAATAACTAATCCTAGAATTCAAATACAGAAAAAATATTTAGCGCGTAACCGAACAACAAATTAATTATCGGATGCGCGTAGCGTATTAGTAAACTTTTAGTGTTGTTCGGTTTCAAGTTGATTACTTTTCGATATTTTTTTTTATTACATTTACTTTTTGGAAATAAGGTCGAAAATGTAAGGAATCATATCTTTTTCTTCGCATTCTCAATTTGTATTGGTGCAACGTCATCGATATCGACAACGTCTTGACACGTAAGATGAGTGAAAATATCGGATTTGTTTTACATGTGAAATTATCGGTTGATTTAAATTACCGTTATTTCCCAGTGAAATAAAAACCGATAATTTCACTAGTGACTCCTCTGACGTCATTCAACAATAGGTGTTGTCAAAACGTTGTCGATGACGTCGCATCAAAGCAAATTATGAATGCGTTAGAAAAAGATATAGTTCCTTACATTTTCTACTTTAATTTTATTAAAAAGCCCATTGTCAATGTAATAAAAAGAATAACTAATCAAAGAATTCAAATATCGAAAAATATTCAACGAGTGACCTTAACAACACTGATAATTAACTCATGCACTACACGCATTCGTGAATTAATGTGTTGTTCGGTCACTTGTTGAATATTTTTCTATATTTGAATACTTCGATTAGTTATTCTATAAATATTCCTTACAAAAAAAAACCCATGTCGACCCGTTTTGTTGTCTTGTTTGTTCGTTCTGGTTTTGTGTGTTTGTTTATTTGAGAGTGATGAAGAATAGTAAGACATATAGTTTAAAAGTTTGTAAATAGCAATAGTACATATCTATTTTTTTAAATCCTGGGCTGCTCATTGACGTTTATCAAAAGTTTATATTCATATTTTAATGCAAGTTGAAATAAAATATTAAATAGAGCTATATTTCACATTGATTTAAAAAAAAATATACAACTATTGCCTTTTGATGACTTAAATATTGACTTTTAAAAAAACTGATATAACTTTATTGTTTATTAAACTTTTTATAAATATCTTAGAAAAATGAAGGCTGGAGAGCAAATATAATGCAATTTCCGATATAATTAATATCTCCAAGGGGCATTACTATTTCAAAAATAATTGATCGGCAATGATTTTCAAAAATATTCGAGACTTTGCTGACACAAACCTATGATAAATAAGTTTTTTAAAAATCTGACAAGAAATGTACACGTGAGAGCGCTGTAACAAGACCTGACGGACAGACACACGGACGCTCGGTATTTCTATGCCCCCCCCGCAACGCGACGAACGAGGAACAATTAAACCACACAAGACAGTAAATATTTATGTCGTATACCGAGAGAAAACAATGTATTTAATGACATGTAGTTACCGAGACCAATTGTGTATCGAACATTTTACCATAAGTATACACATGTAAAAGCACGTGAATATCACTTTTCTTCAGGCGAATAAGCTGTTCTATTCAAAATCAAATTCTTTTATATTGTTTGAATTTGTACCCGGGATTGAAAGAAGATATGCTGACAAGTCAAGCAAAGGAAAAATGTTTACAAAATGAATATACTTGTTTACTTAGAAAGTTTAAAAAAACATACTCTTTATTTGGCCTTTTTAAATTTTTTGATTCGAACGTCACTGATGAGTCTATTGTAGACGAAACGCGCGTCTGGCGCAAATACTAAATTTCAATCCTGGTATCAATGATGAGTTTATATACTAACAATTTATGTAGGTGTTGTTTTGGGAGAGTGCTAAAAATAACTTTATTATTTGTAAATATTTACGGCTTGCACTTTTTGTTGTTTATGGTAGTTTATGGAGATACTTACTGTCAATAAGATCATAACGTTGACCCCATCAAGTGTAATTATTATACGTCAACTATAAAGCGTAGGCGTCAACTGTCTATCGTATGAACAATTTCTTCTGTAGAAGCCGAGTGATTTATTTCGTCATTACGCGAACCACAAGCTAACCGCATATATGTGAGAATTTGACCATATGGATTTTCTGTTTTATTTTTCAGACATAAAATTTACAAAATGTTGAAAGGGATTATCCTAATTGTCACCATCCAGCTTGTAAATGCAAACTTTTTCGGTAAGTATTGGATTAATTTGAAAATGGGAAAATTGTATGATAAAATTCAGGTTTTCAGGCATCAATCATAGATAAGATAGTTGCAAATTTAACTCGCGAAAAATTTGACATAATATATAAATGTTTATAGTGAGAAAATATTAAACAATATGCAACAAAAATTGTTCGTCTATTTATTTTTGTATGATTTAACCCATTCTTGTGTTTAATAACCCTTAGTTTGATTGACTGCACAATATCAAGTTAGATATGTAAAGAATGCGTGCAAAAACTGATATCATTGTCGCATGGGAGCTTAAAAATAAAGTTATAACTTAAACACATATTAGAAAAAGAAATGGCTTTTAGAAAACTAATGTATCATTGTTTATACAGGAAAAATCAATTCCGATGTATTATCCTGAGATGAAACAGAGTGTACTTTTAAAGTTAAAACGTTCATTTTTTATCTCTTCGTGTTGTATAAGTCGGTCGTGTAAATGTTAATACTATAAAACCGATTTGCATATATTTCAGTTAAAAGGGTTTGAAATCAAACAAATGCACAAGAGCAAAAAAAAAAAAACAACAAAAAAAACACCAAACAAACAAAAAAACATACGTATGGGTAAATGAAAACTGGAACGATTGCTTAATTGTTGCTTACAGAACGTTTAGTGGCAAATATTTTATGCGTTTCCAGAACGGGAACACATCTATACTCAATACAATAGGTATATTTTGTAATGTATGACAACCGAGATGAGGGGATTAACATTTAGGCTGCCGCATGATAATTAGGGCTTATGTGAAAGGTTCATAAATTTAGGCTGACAACAGGCCACCTGAGGACCCTCAGAGAAGTGTCGCAATGGGTTTATTCTAACGTGCAGAGAACGCGACACTCTCCCAACACGAGACATCGGAATTAACGTTGCTGTGTAATGATACACCCCGCACATCCAACGGCTGCTTCACGTTTGAACTGCTGGACGTGTGTAGTCCACAGATTACCATACCTCAGTCAACCCTTAAGGTCACGAAAATGGGAAAGAATAGAATAAACCACACGGCGTCATAAATAACACATGTAACAAACCATATGGGTTTTCTCATTGTTGTTTGAACTCTGGTGGATGGTTGTCTCATTGGCAATCATATCACATATCCTTATTTTGTGATGAAATTGGATTAAGTTGTTATAAAATCTTATCGACTGAAAGGAAAACTAATCTCAAGATTAATAGAATGTAAAAAAAAACGGTACATTCATCTTTCAAAAGTTTATCTACAATGAATTTATTTTTGGTTTAATCTGTAAAATATTATAATTTGCAAATGAAAGATATCAATGATTTTCTTTAACTCTAGAATGATTGAATGTGAAATTGGCTCGTTTCTTAATAATGCGTCAATTTAAAAAAAAACTTGTTTTTATACGCCCGATTACGGGACGTTTTATGGTATACTGTTGTCTGTCCGTCTGTCCGTCCGTCTATCCGTCCGTCCGTCGTTATATTTATTGACGTGAACTCCCTTTCGATTTTTTTGAATTTCGTATTTTACGTTTCCAAGTTATGGGATTTTATTCATTACAAAGGGGGATTTCCCAGTTTTCGGACAATAACTCAAAAATGTTTTGAGCAGTTTTCATGAAACTTTGATGAATTATTCATATCTATTGACGTGAGCTCCCTTTCGATTTATATAAATTTTTGATTTTACGTTTCCGAGTTATGGGGTTTTATTCATTAAAAAAGGGGGACTTTACAGTTTTCGGACAATAACTCAAAAGTGCTTTGAGCAGTTTTCATGAAACTTTGGTGACTGGTTTATATCTATTAAAATAACCTCCCTTTAGTTTTTTTTTATAAATTTTTGATATGACATTGAGGAGTTATGGAACATTATTCTTTGAAAAAGCAGCGGGCGTATCATGCGCTCATGGCGCAGCTCTTTATTTGTTTGTTGAAATATTAAAAAACAAAATGTTACTCAGTATGTCTCCTACAACCTTTACACACCATGATATGTTACATTTATCAACTTGACCAAGAAAATATCTAATAACATTACTCTTTCAGTGAAAATACAATTATATTGATTGGTATAGGTTGGATTATATGAATATGTATTTTTTTCTTTTAGGTGTATTTGGCAAACCGTTATACAATCCATTCAATAAGGATAAATATATGATTGATTTCATCACGACATTCAACAAACTTATGAATATGAAACAACCACAGTTCCCACATCCTAAAAGTTATCCGGGTTTCCCTCCATTGTTTCCAGGGATAAAAGGAAAAAAATCAGTCTTCAAAACCATAGATTTCACTGATATGGCTCCTGGTTCCAAGAAAACTTTCCGTGTTGACAACGGTCAAGGGATAGCATTTAGGTATGACAATAATAAGATACCAGACGAGATAAAACAGAAGTAAAAAAAAGGCATTAAAAGATATGCACAGCTTATTTAAAGCTATATATGGCCATGGGTTTGCATTAAAAAAAAGTAAATTTTGGTTCCCATAAAAATAGATACATCTGAAGATTTAGCAGCATGATTTCTGTTAAAATCCGAAGTTAAATTATGATACTCCGAAATGGTAAACAGGTATTTTTATGAAACATTATTAAAAGGAAAATGCATACAAATTGAATATAAACAAACAAATAAACATGCAAATCTGATTTGATTTTATCAATATCTACAATAAAAGGTACCGGAGTAAGCGGTTTAAGAACTGTGTTATACCTTTATTAAAAAGTCCTTCGCAAACAAAAACTTGAATCAAAAAATAAAACAAAGTTCAAATTAGGTTCTCCTTAAAAATTCATTTAGACAAGGATTAAAGTGCATTATAACGTTTCCAAGTTCTACTCAGTGAGGAATTGTCATACTGCCAAAATAAAACTGCGGGCTTCGTCGGCCGTTTAAGAGATACTACCATAAATGAAAAGCATATTGCTACTTGGACACCAAAGCGACATATCTTTGTAATCCTTCAATCATTGAAAAAATACATAATATAAAATAACAAAGTCTTTAGGTCGTCTTTTTTTTCTTATACAGGAGTAAAAGCGGAAACGCAGGAGGAATGTCATTTTCTAGTGGAACCGGAGGCGGAAAAGGTTTTGCATTTGGAGGAACATTAGGTGGCGGTAGTAATGGTGAATTTGTAATGAGTCAGAGTGGTCCAGGATTGAAAGGAGGAAAAGTTACATATTCAAAGGGTGTTCCTAAATTCGCAAAAGGACTATTCGGCATGCTTCCGTTTTTTAAATAATAGGGTACACGATAGGCTAAGATTCTCATTTCTTCATGATACACTAATATTGTATATTTATATACTTTTGGGGAAACATTGTAACACGGCTATACTACTTGCATACATCCCAGTATGATAAGATAACACAAACAGTCACTGTTGTGTGAGCAAATAACTGTGTGTATTACATATACAATGCATATATGGTTGCTGCTTCCTAAGCAGAAAACAGTCAACACCTGGCAGCTTCTACTTACACGATGACCTACATCAAAATTAATGAGACCGAGATAATATGTTGACAATAAGTAAATGAGATTTACATTAATATATATAGTGCTATTTTTCATATGTGCCATAAATTTATAATAATGAGTGTTGGTTTAACCATGTACATTTATTATTGTACATTTGATTATATTCCTACTTGTACGAGATAACCGCTCTCCCAACCAAACAAACAGTTTTTTTTTATAATAAATCTGCGTTTGTTGTCACTTTTTAAATTCTTATATTTACTCTTTATTGTGCTTATCGTTCTAGGAACGCAATTGTTAATTGAAATTATTTATTTTCATTGGTCTGTTTTGCCATTTTACGACGTCTTAATTGAAAAACGACACTTGAAACGACGATGATTTTCGGTCGACATAAATGACGGTTTTACGGAAACATTTTTCAATCTTGGTGCATTTGATGAACCAAACTTGTAATGAAGTGGTTTACAGAAGGTCTTCATTGATAATTGATGAAATTTCATTTTTAAAATAAGATTCCAATCAATTTTCAAAACACATTTAAATGCCGATGACCACTCATAAAGATTAATTATTTTAAACTAATCGAGTTGCAAAGTACTTATACGAAGGTGCGTTTGCTTTAGGTGTCTCGTACAGTAAGGTAAGATCAACATTTGTAATAACCAATTTCATTTAGTTGTTATAGACTGAAAAAACTTTACTAACAGAAAATTTAACAACGTAAAGTATGTACATATATAACTTTAATTTTTGAAAAACTAACGAACTAACTAAATCTACAAAGATAGCTTCATTTTAACATGTGATGTGTTTTGTATGTTTAAGATTTATTTTAAATTGTTGAATGTGTAGATTGTAATATATTTCCATGTAATATTTTCATGTTGTAAAATCCACTGTTATTCATTGTTAAGTTTAATAACTTTTCTTTTTTCTCATACGTTGACAAAAATGTGTTTTCTTTATTAATATTTCGGCCTGTTAACTTTATTGTCATGTAACAGTTGTTTCGTTGTTTTTGCTATAATAACGTTTTACCCCCATTCTTACGCCCATAACAGTGACTGATTTTGTTATCAGCTTCAGTCAAATATTTCGTGCACATACGGGCATAAACAAGTTACAATGTTTAGATGAACTATTAAAACTCAAAAACGAGCATTTTTTTTTTAAAGTTTGAAAACTATCGATATCTCACTAAAAGAATTTAAAAATGTTTAAGGAATGCATCTGCATAAAAAAAAATCGAAATGATTAATGTATGCTGAATAGTAATTTTGCGTTGAAAAGTTAGGACATGTAATTTTTCTTATCAATCTCGATATCATCGATATCAATCGATCAAATTTCAGACCTCGCAGTATTGCCTACACTCCTTGGACTGTCATGCGCGTTTCGGGATGATATCGGGACAAATACAGATAATGATATTTAATAATGTGTAATATTCTTTATACATTTTTACAGGAAGGAATATTTTACCTTTAAAGTCTATCACCGGACTTCTTACTGCAATTATGATTCATATTCCATTTTCATGTGTATATCATTAATGTTTTTTTTCAGATTGCAGGAGTATCTTGAATGTTCGTTAATTTATAATAAAAGAAATTTTATTTATTGGCTTAAAGTCAGTTCTGTAGATATTTTACTACCATATTGTACTAAATTCCTTGCATGATGAATAAAGGATAAAATATTAAATGTTTGGTCATTTCATTGCACAATCACAGATAAACCTGAAATAAAAAGAAGTAATTACTGATAAGTAACAAAATGACGAAAACAAAAGTTTTACATCGATATATAATCGTGATTTATACACTTCTTATCGATATGCATAATTAAAATTTAGATACAATGAGATGGGACAGATAAATTGATCATATAGCTTTACATCTTGCTGGATCTTATGGTGTACAAAGACGAATATTCTGATAGGATCATGACATTTCATGTTAAAGAATATGGTACTAATAGCAAATCTTAAATAATCTCTGTTATACGCATTAACATCTTGCTTATTCCGTAACCTTCCGGAACATCTGAGATCACCCCCGGTTTTGGTGGGGTTCGTGTTGGTAGGTTTTTATTTTTATGTTGTGTTTTGTGTTCTGTTGTTTGTTTTTTCGTCGTTTTTCGTTTTTTTGCCATGGCATTGTCGGTTTGTTTTCGACTTGAAAGTTTAAATGTCCCTTTGGTATCTTTCGCCTCTCTTGTCTAAATTGTAAACGATTTAGAGCTTGACATCTGATATAAAAACTTGTATTATGATGAAGACCGTATATTGGACTTTTGATTCTTTTCTTGTTTTATTGTGTTGCTAGGTTACAGTCTAAGAAAACAAAAGAAATAAGTATTCAAATTTGCTCCATTAGCTTGAAGCTATATCAATGATTTATTGTGTTTGTTGGCGCCGCACTTCTGTATATTTACTACGCGGGTATTTCAGTTAAAAACTATCAAAGATACACCAACATTTTTGTACTTGTCATTTCTGTATATTGATTATAACTCCTCTCCCGTAGTATATTCGACGTGAAAAAGAAATAACAGTATAGGATTTGGAATCATAGTTTTACTGCAGAGTAATCCTAAAGTTCCTGTAAGTCATGTTACATATATCAAGAAAATGAAGAAAAACACCTACATCCTTCTTCTGAGTGATCTTTTTGAAAGATTAAACAGCTACATTTATAGAGAACACTTTAACCAAGTAAGAACGTATGGTGTACTCCATTCGTTCCATCAGTTGATATGTTTGCTTCGCATCACGGTGCGAAGCTATTAATTTCATACGATACTCACGTCATCTTGAAATTATTACGTAACTTGAAGTATCGATTGTCATTGGTTGCCTTATCATATGGATAAGATTCTATTGGCTAGAAAAAGAACATGTCTTGGACAGGAGAACATCAAAAAACGGAAAAATTACAGTATGGGTATTCAAGATTCGATCCGATACCCGATGAATAAATAATTTGGCTTTTACTATATAGTGTCACGATGTAAAGCTATTTGGTTTCTTTCGATAATTACGCGATCTTGAAATTATTATTCAACAAATATTGGTTAATTCTGATTGTTTGCCTTATGTCCTGGATCATCTTCGGAAGCAAGGTCGTCGGCTCTGAACTTTCCCGAAGTCCTGCATTTGACTATCGTGTTTATGCACTTTGGTCCTTGATTGGAAGTTAGTCCCAGATGGCAGAAAATATTAAACACGGAAGATAAGGGCTAAAATTGAAGAACCTGATAAAACATTGTTGCTTCATATTGACGTGTTTTATGATACTGCCACTCCGTACCTTTTAAGCAAGGTTAAACTTGAACGCTTTTACGATTTTATAAGTGGTTTTGGACTTACAATAAATGAAGTCACCAGCTCTTTCTCGATCTAATATAGATTTCTATTGTTTTTGAATCAATCTCTAGGATGTTGCCTTGTTCTGATAACTCTAGCACAGACGACGCTATTCAACATATTAGTTAAAAAAATGTAATCTCCTTGTTTATTTCGCTTAATGCCTTCAAACTAGGACAATATTTGTACTGCATATTAACAAATGAAAATATGACAGTTACCTGTAAATATGACAGTTGATTGATATTATGACAAATATTGAACATGACAATGTGTAGTATATAGCCTCAGTTGACCTCGATCTCTATCAGGTTATCATCCTGCTTTTGTAGAAAATATGATAGAGTAGAAAAAATTGGAAATCAACCTATCTGAATAAAGTACGCGCTCTGGTGGCTGTTCTTTGAAAGAAGGGACGTTTTTATTGTGAAAGATATTTCATAAACTATATTTCTGGCATGCTTTGTGCAGATTATCCAAAAAAAAGGAGGAAACAGTTAAGAAACAACCTCTGGGGCAATTTAATTCATTCATTTGGAACATAAGAGAGAGTTTTATAAATGACTTTATAGTTACATATTTTTTGGTCCACATTAGCTCAGTCGTCAATAATTTTCTTCATGGGCTACATGTAATTGATAAAACCTTTAATTTCTGTTAATACGAGTTAAACCTAATGAATAAATATCGACATCCCATAGTTAAGGAAAAGATAACCAAAAACAATTAGAAGCAAAGAGTAGGTAAAGGAAAACAGGAAACGACACTCATTTTCTTTTTTACAGAATTTTATTTCCAAAATACTAGAAAAAATGTTTTTTAGTTTGCAAGGATTCCGAAGTTCTAATTTTATTTGATCGGGACGGATTAAGAAATTAACATATTTTGATATATAAGGTAAACAAAAGAAGAACTTTGATGAAAACACCATAACGAATCGGTTGAACTTGTATGTGTTGACTGAAACCTTTCTAGAACTGTCCGTTTATAAATTTATGAATTATAAAGAAACCAAGGTTTCAACTACTTCAGGCAAATTTGAGGCACAGTTGACTCTAGATGGATTAGACAATTATTTGTAGGTCTTTTTTGGTCATATAGCTCTTTTGCTGTTTCGGGTCTTATACACCATTGGCATTGAGCGTTCCTTGTGATGGTAAATCAAGAAAAGCGCTTCGGACGCATGCAATTTATAAAGTGTTGTTTTCATTTTTTTACTGAAGTAAACCCGTTTAAATAACAAAGATTTATGGGTTACTGTTTTCTCATATATTCTCGCAAATTAATAGAATTAATAGAGTAATATCTAAATACACTGAATTGTGTAACTTATGTCGAACCCACTTTACATTATATCTTTATATATTTATTTTATTGTTTTATTTATTTTTCATTTTTTTCTTTATTTCATTTCTTTAGTTCAATTTTTAATTTTTTGTAAATTTTATCTATATTATTTCAAGCAATTTATATATTGGCAGAAGTCCATTAAATGAACTTCTGATATTGAATAGAGTTGTTACTTTTCGTGATTAATTATTTAGTATTGTACATTTCTTTATAATATTGTTTTTAATACATTTGTATTTTTTTTACCTTTATGAAAGTGGTCAATACAAGTGTGTGCCAAAATTTACATAATGATATTAAGCAACATATGCATCACTACATACATTGTATGATGTCAGGTAAACTCGAATATACTAAAACTCCGTTTTACGTTATTTTGTACTATTCAACCTTAGGGGCCTTTTATAGCTTACTATGCGGTATGGGTTATGCTCATTGTTTAAGGCCATACGGTAATCTATCGTTGTTAACAACTTCTACGTCATCTAGAGTCGGTTTCACAAAACTTACGACTAAGATAGATCGAAGGTATACTGAATTGTTCATGACTTACGGTCAATCTTATAGTCGTAAGGTTTTTTTGTGAAACCGATTCCTGGTCTCTGATGGAGAGTTGTCTCATTGGCAATCATACCACATTTTCTGATTTTTATATTGAACTGTTTAGTATAGTTCTATGAAAGATTATTCTGACAGTTCTAAAGAATGGTTAGAACTGATCATAACTGTCTACAATTCGTTACCATATTCAGATCGAGGTTAACAATATAATATCGAATAATTTTCATTTATTCAAAGCCACTACAGAGGAAGTAAAATTTATTAGACTGAAGCTAATCAATAAACGTTTAGATCACTTTTTCCCGATATTCGGTGAATTTTTACACCGCATGATTGAAAATACTGTTAAGGAAACTAATTGCAAGCTAAAAAGTCTCGACCGATTTTCCTTAAAGGGGCTTTGATGTCAAATTGACTCAACATCTATAATATTTATAATGTGCTAAACATTTATCAGAGTTACATAAGTTCTATTGGAAAAATGAACAATGCATGTGATCGTAATAAAGTATCAACATTATTGCGTATTTTAACCAGCGATATGACCTCTGCAGAATGACGATGGTCATATGAACCCGATATATACTTGATTGATTGAATGTTTATTTGTTGGTGTTTAACGCCACTTAACGCCACTTTCAGCACGCTTGGCTATATCGCGACAGCCAATTTTTATTGGTAGAGGAAGCCGGAGTATCCGGAAAGAACAACCAACCTTTGGCAGGAAAACAGACATTCCTAGTCAAATAAGGTAGACATCGAACGCACCTGCACGAGCGGGTTCGAATTTGCAACCTCAGTTTTGACCGGCTATTGATTGCTGTAGATGAACTTCTTAGACCACTCAGCCATCGAGGCTCCATGTATACTTGAATATAGATAGACAGACGTTTCGGATGGAAGCATGTGCACTGGATATTTGACGATGTTGCCAAGTCTGTTTGATTTTATGTCTGATAAAAAAGAATGTAAATATCTTCTTACTGTAGAAAATATTCTTTTTAGGGCAGGACCAGTCAATATAATCGGCCTTCCTGCTGACTTTCCTAATTTCTATATTTCAGCTGTGACATTCTTTTTTTAAATAACTAAAACTGCTGACCATGTGCAATTGGTCTCCAATTGAGGTCAAATTAAAGATCAGATCGAGGGTATAAGGACCCAAAATTAGGTTTAATGCTAGGTGAAGTATTATCACCTATATTTTTGTCAATGTATGTCAACGATTGTGAAATGGCTTTTATAAATAGTGAATCGATTCCTTATGAGGTAAAGGAACTTAATTTATTTTTATTAATGTACATGTGTACACTGACGATATGGTTATTCTTTAATAAACTGTATCTGGGGCCTGTTTATCGAAACTGTCCTAAGATCGGTCCTAAGAATTTCTTAGGACAGAAATTAGGATAAAGTTAGGACCGACTTACGACATGTCTCAGCATGCACATCGAAGCTATCTTAGGATTATCTTAGCTAGGATGTCCTAACCGCTGTTCTAAGTATTGGCGTAAAAGAAAATAACAAATTAAAAATGAAAAAATGAAATATTGTATCAAATTTAACCAATAACTATAATTTTGAAAAAAGATAAATAATTAGAAAATAGTTATTAGTTTTAAATTAAAGGTGATAAATACTTTCTATATTATAATTGTACATTTAAACTCATAAAACAAAACATAAGACAAAAAATATAACTACGTTTTATATAAGAATTGAAACAAACAAATTGTAAATAGTTAAAATAAAATATATAATCTGTAAAATCATTATATGCTTTGAGTGAGCTGAATTCGAAGTGTCACGGTTTCATACTTAAAAGTTCAAAGGCAAATCTCGTGCATCTTTCATATAAATACTGAGTTTTTCAACTATTTTATTACTGCAAATAACATGCGATGATATGTGTGAATATAAGAGACGAAATTCGAATTCTACCGCTGCAAAACTACAGACTCTCCTGGACGACGTGGACAAGAGTAACACTTTGCTTTTTGGTAAATTGTCAAATGTTGCAACAAATGGTGCTGAAAAGAGGGATAGGGATTTAATATGCATTAAGGGAACTACCATTTGATTTTTAATATGATGAAATTTGAAAAAAAGGCAGGACAGGAGTTTGGAGTAAAAAAAAAGGCAGGATGAGCAACTTTGCAAAAAAAAGCAAGATAACAATTTATGTAAAAAAAAAGTCGGGATAAACTAATAAAATAAAGGCAGGACAGGAGTTTGGGAGTAAAAAAAAAATGCAGGATGAGGAACTTTGCAAAAAAAAAGCCAGGATAAACTAATAAAAGAAAAGGCAGGACCGAATAGAGTGAAAAATAAAAAAAGAAGGACAGAGATTACAAAAAAAAAAAGAGCAGAACAACATTTTTCATCCTATGCCCCCCCCCCCCGTCATAAAAATCAAATGGTAGTTCCCTAAAGTAAATGCAACCAATACAGGCCATATTTGTTTATAAAATAACCATCCTAAATATATCCTAAAGTTAGGACCATCCTAAGACTAACTTAAGACACCTAAATTGGTATCCTAAAGTTAGGACAATTCCTAGGATTTTCCTAAGTTACGGCATGTTTGATAAACCCACTCAGGACTAAGATATGTCCTAAGTTGGTCTTAGGACACGTCCTAATCCTAAGACTGCTTCGATAAACAGGCCCCTGGTTTACAAACGTTACTTGATACTTTGTATGATTATACCGCCAAATGGTCACTTAGTGTTAATATAGCAAAAACGAAAATTGTTGTTTTTAGAAAGGATGGGGAAAATACATGACAATGAAAAATGGTATTATAATAACCAGGAAATAGAAGTTGTAAATATGTTTAGTTATTTTGGTATATTGTTAAATTTTAGTGGCAAATATAATCTGTTACAGCAGAAACTATCAGAACAGGGTATAAAAGCTGTTTTTGCCTTAAGGAGAAACATAAAAGATATTTATTTGAATTTTGTAACTTTACTTTCACTTTTTGATACTTATATTAACAGTGTACTTTGTTATGGCTGTGATATGGGGTGCTCATAAGGCACCAGCTATAGAGAGGATACATCTGGGCTATTGTAAAAAATATTATGAAAGTAAAAAGCTCTACTAGTAATGTCATGGTGTACTATGAGCTAGGTAGATTGCCATTATTGCACACCAGAAAATATAGAATTTTTAAATACTGGTTTATAGATATAAGAAGATGTGGTATGAGTGCCAATGAGACAACTCTCCATCGAAGTCACAATTTATAAAAGTAAACCATTATGGTCAAAGTACGGTCTTCAACACGGAGACTTGGCTCACACCGCTACGGCAAGCTATGTGTTACATCACAACATAGAAAGACACACTATAAAATATCAATTGAAATGGCTTAACTCAATCAAAAGACATATTAACACAACTGAACATACACTGAACGAATAAATTTGATCTATGATACAATGTAAATACAAAATGAATAAAATAAGGGATGATAATTAAAGTAACAGTATTATACCGCTGTGAAATGTTAAAAACTTTCAGAAAAACAACAATAACCTTAAACAAAAATCCGCCATTTACAATGATATTATACACAGGTAAATAAAAATAATTTTGTTGTACGGTATACAGTTTAAAAGGAGAAAGGAAATATTTTTACAAAATAAATAATTTTGATGTCCATAGTTCGAAGAAGTGAAAATTTTTAATAATACCAAACACTTATCAAAGCTGGTATATATACCAGATATAACACTGAATATGTAAATATTGAATAACATAAAATCATTACAAATAGTAACAACAAGTCAAATTAACAAGAAAATACGATTTGAGAGTACTCGCAGTTACTGACAGCTAGTTAAAAGCCAAAAAACAATTAATAATAAAAAATCATGCAACAGAAACTAAAATCAACTAAAACACATCCCAGGGATTTAGTATTTTAACGTCATGGACAGTCAAAGAAGACATGACTTGTGCAATTCCAAACATAAATGTATCGACAGGCAGTAGGATAGTTAGGAGTTAACCTCTTAATAGATAAATATGAACGTTAAGCTGCTATGTACCACAAACTGTATTTTGAAAAACTGTTACAAAACCACAAAACCAGGTTCAACCCACTATTGATTTTTCTTAAAATGTCCTGTACCAAGTCAGGAAAATGGCCATTGTTATATTATAGTTCGTTTCTGTGTGTGTTACATTTTAATGTTGTGTTTTTGTTGTGTCGTTGTTCTCCTCTTATATTTGATGCGTTTCCCTCAGTTTTAGTTTGTAACCCGGATTTGTTTTTATCTCTATCATTTATGAGTTTCGAAAAGCGGTATACTACTGTTGTCTTTATTTACTTTTTTAATACGATGATTTACAAAAATGTCCAAATAATAAGACAAATTGGTTGTATTTTTGCTATTTTATAAAAAATGAGCTGCTTAGTATAGGTTTAGGTGGTATTTGGTATAATCAAGGTTTATTTTTAGGTAATAAGCTCCCCAGTACTTTTTACTTGATAATTAAACAGCGCCTGTTTGATTGTCTGGAGCAAGATTTTGAGAGCCAATTGAGTAATTTACTTAAATGTTCAAGTTATAGATATATGGTTCAAATTTTTTGTTTACAATATTACTTATGTAAACCAATACCAGTTATTTATAAGACTTGTATTACCAAAATAAGACCTAGTAGTCATGATTTAGCTATAGAATGTGGACGCTATTCTGCAATTTCAAGAAGTAATAGACTCTGTAGTTTTTGTAAAAATGACATTGAGGATGAGATACAATTCATTTTAAAATGTCCCACTTATCAAGGTCTTAGATCTTATTTTATTAAACCTAATTATTGGAGAAAACCTTTTATGTATAAATATATACAATTGATGAGTTCGAATAATCTTAGTATGTAATTGGGTAAATTTATATTTCGTGCACAAAAAGTAAGATCTAACATGTTGTAATATGTTTCACACTACCTTCTACTATCAATGTATACCGTGTGTAGTTTATATGTTGTATGCCTATAGTTGTTATGACTTTGGTAAATAAAGATTATACAAATTATAGTATTGCAAGACCATAATGTATCGGTGATTTTTTTGTTTAGCTTGTTTTGACAAAATTGAACTAACTTACAGCTTTAAGCGAATAATTATACAAAATTTGCTCTTGTAAATGACAAAATGCTTTTCCTTTTTTCCAAATAATTCTGTCAAAATAAAGCCGCCTTAACATTTCCGCTGGTTGTCCGCAGTTGTACAGAAATGAACACATCCGCTTGTTCTGGTCATGAAGTATTCGAGTAGAGAGTGACACTGACTTTGTCTACTGAATATTGAATCCACTTTGTCCTCTTCAGATGTTTACTACATTAATGTGTTTGATGTGTCCTATCTTTAGCTGTAAAGTAACATTACGAAGTTTATGACGATGTTTTTTGTACGAACAGCGTTCTTAGTTATTGAAATTCAGAATTTCCAATCTAAAGCACTCACAGGGATTGATCTGGCTTTCTGTCTGGCCACATATATTGATGCCAATTGATAGTTTTGCTCCTCCAGAAAACTCCCGCAATTTTATCAATCACTATTGTGTACATGACTTCCGATGCAATATGGTATATATTGCAATTGTGTGAAATGGGAAAAATATAAATGAAAATCAAGATATTGGTGTTTGTCCGTCACTTGCAAAATATAGTGGCAGATTAGTAGATAGTTTCACAGTAACTCCGAAGCTCCGCTTTTATTGCTAATAAAACTGATGTTCATAGTTTCTATTCAATTTTGAGGGATTTGTGTATCTGGTTAATCGATTATGGAATTCTTGTAGATTATGGTTTCCATTTAATTTATTATTCAGTACTTGTAAAATATGGTTTTCATGTAAATAATCATCAAAACACTCTTAGCTGTGCAATTGTGACTTGGATGGAGAGTTGTCTCATTAGCACTCATTCCACATCTTCTTATATCTATCATCCAGATTATCGCACAGTAAAGAACAAACATATTTTAACTCTTCCGTGTTATAAAAGTTATACTATTTAAAGATAGATTATCGTTTACTGTTTACAATATATATATTACACCTGAAATAAACCCTAAAATGGTTTGTGAAGTAAATGTGTCAATATGCAATTAAAAGGTACAGAGGTAAACCTTTGATATATGAATTACGCAATGAAGCAAGACATATATTAAATAAATTTTGCTGTTCTTCAAAACAAAACCTTGAAGATCTTGGACTCATCACTCGAATTAAAAATGCACAAGCTTCATGTAACAACGGTTAGTTATTAACTAAGTAATCATACTATTGAGTAAATAGAGTGTACAGAGATCAAATGGCATAGAAGTGTTGGAAAATTATTCACTGCTCCTGAAATTAAAAGCTTATGGTCTTTCACAATCCTAACTTGATATTTATATAGTTATTTAACAAACAGAAAACAGTGTGTGAAAGTAAACCAAAAGTTTTAAGTGGTATGCTGGATATATTTAGAGGGGTACCACAAGGTTCCATCAATGGACCCATCTTATTCAAAATGTTTATAAATGACTTGTTCTTTTTTGTAAAATAATGTTCTTAATATCATTATGCTGATGATAATACTTTGTCAAAGTCTGGAAATTCCTTACGAGCTGTAATTTCTGCTCTTGAGGAAGTCAGCAATTAATTTCAAGCTATCTCTGTTGGCAAAAAACACATGATAAAAATATTGTGTTTGATTTGAACAGTATTTCTATATCACGTGAGCTGAGGTAAAATTACTTGGAGTCACAATTGATTTTGAATTAAACTTCAATTTACATATTTCAAATACCTGTAAAAAGGCTGCAAGGCAATTAAATGTTTTGAAAAGAATTGGTAAAACCTGAACAAACTGAGTAAACCTACAATTTATTACTCATTTGCTATGTCCAACTTTAGTTACTGCCCTTTGACTTGGCATTTCTGCAGGGAACACAACACAAGAAGAATAGAAAAATACAAGAACGAGCGCTTCGCTTTATTTATCTCTTATGAAACACTCCAGCAGATTCCAAACCTTCCTTCACTAAAAACTCGTAGTATGCGTTCAATTGCCTTAGAGACCTTTAGAATAATTAATAAAAAATGTCCTTTCTATATTCAAGATCTAGTTGTTATAAAAACAATTCATATAATTTCAGGTGTGTGAACACTGCTGAGGTACCTAGACCAAGAACCTCAAGTTACAGTGAAAGATCTTTTAGATTTCAGGCAGCACAAGTATGGAATTCCCTTCCCAATGAGGCCAGAACAATGACATCTCTTGACCTGTTTAGGATTTATGTAAATTCGTGGGGAGTGGGGGTAAAAAATGTAGTTGCAGTTCATGCCGTTTCTACACAGTGCTGCCTCAAATCTGCAATTTCTTCCTTTTTACTTTTGGCCTTTTGCTCTGCTTTGTTATGCATTTTTATATATAGCTGCTATTAAATGCCAGTGTTAAATAAATTTATTTATTTAAGCTTTTTAGTTTGTTATTATTTTATGATACTTCAGTGATTGCTAGTTCCCCCATTCAATGCAATGCACATAGAGGTGTTTGCCGCATGAGTATTGAGCATGGAGGTTCAGAAATCAAAATTTGCTTTCATTATATTTGCATGCCTTTTTTATTTCCATTTATTATTTTTTGCATGAAACTGCATGTTTTTATATAGTCGGTTAAAGAGCTCATCAGGGCTCATATTTTCTATGCTATTGTGTTACATATATGCCGACTTTAAATAAAATTTACTTTACATTACTTTTACTTTATTTAGGTTTGAGCGCTCCCGATGAGCGCCTCGGATACATGACATGTGAAACGTCTTTTGCGTTTAATATCCTACGCACAATTAGGTTTGAATGAGCATCTTTACTTTCCGTGACAAAGTATAATATTATCAACAAAAGTCTGTAAAATCTACGCCTTTGTGATCAATATTTTCATTTTATCACTTATAAACATCGTGATCAATTAACAAAGTATGAATTTTTTAAGAGCCAAAAGCAAGATCTAATATGAATTTTCATCGATTCATTTTTTAAACGAAACCCGATTATTTTAATAACTTTGCGGTGAGAAAAGAACAATATTTTAATATATTTTGTTTTCATTGTCAATATACCAATAGATTTTCAAAACAGAAAAGTGAACTTATGCTATTACGACACAATGATTGGTAAGTTATCTTTTTATAATAATTGCCACTTTACATTAGCTTGTATCTATAAGCGTTAAATAATTTTTTACCATTATTTAGTACATTTTCATTCCACTTGGGTATGTGTTTAAAATGATAATAAACAGCTTCGAGCTAAAAGTCCAAAACGATTTCCTTAATGTATCACCTCATTCTATACTATTATAAAGACTCCACTTGTGCTAGTAACAAAGCGGAAGAATAGTCTTATAAAATGACACTGACTTGCTGTAACCAATTTCACGTGTAACCACAAGTGTTTACTAGATCCATGTGAAAGATATGTTTTGCGTTTGCGTTGAAGTAAATGTGCTAGTTTATGTAAAGTTTTGTTTGGACAGCGTTCTTATATGTTGGTATTCTGAGTTTTCAATCTAAAGTCATTCTCAGAGATTGACATAGTTTTCTGTCTAGCTAACTCAATAATGAAAGTCAATAGTTTTGTTCCGTCAAAGATTTCCTTAGTTCTTTGAAACGCATTTCCTTTTTTGGTCATTCATCAATGGTATATACATTAACGCCTTGCCAATCAATGATTCATTTCGTTTTATGTGATATGTGTGACATATGAATGAAAATGAAGACAGTGAATTATGTCTGGCTTCATGGAAAATACATCTCTTCTTATTTTTCAACCAGGATTTATTATTGGTCAGTTTTTGATGCTGATTTCGAGGGACAATTTAAAGGATAAATGTATTTGATCTCAAAGGTTATGAAAGTCTATAAAATCATGTTTTATGTCTCTGTAACAATAATTATAAAAGTCATTAACCCTTTATTATATAGAAGGTTACCTGCTATGATATATGTAGACCTAAGTTGAATTTTGGTCATGAAGCTACTAACTTTTGTAGATAATTTACATCTCTGGCATTCAAATATTTAGGTAATTCAAGGAAAGAGCTTCAAACCCACGAAATTATCATGTTATTTTCATTTACCCGCACTGGGTCGAAACTAGTAGTGGACTGTTAGTCCCCGAGGATATTATCAGCTCAGAAGTCACAGTTTCGGCACTGACATTATTTATAACAAGTATTTAAAAATTTCCTTTGATAAATTAAAAATTTATTAAGACACGGTACGTGCTATCATATATGTAAAACAAATCAAATTTGCTGAAAATACAAATTGAATTTTTGAAATCTGAAAATTTGGCGTCAGTATATTTTAGCTTTATAAAGATTATTTTAAGGATGTTGTCGATTTTTTGCCCTTTTGATATTTTCTCCCTCTTTTTTTATCTAATAACTAATAAAATTGAGAATGGAAATGGGGAATGTGTCAAAGAGACAACAACCCGACCAAACAGCAGAAAACAGCCCAAGGCCACCAATGGGTCTTCAACACAGCGAGAAAATCCCGCACACGGAGGCGGGCTTCAGCTGGCCCCTAAACAAAAATGTGTACTAGTTCAGTGAAAATGGACGTCACCCTAACTCCGAAACATATAAATGAACTAAAATTAAAAATACATACAAGACTAACAAAGGCCAGAGGCTCCTAACTTTGGACAGGCGCAAAAGTGCGGCGGGGTTAAACATGTTTTGTAAGATCTCAACCCTCCCCCTATATCTTTAGCCAATGTAGGATAAACAAAGGCACAGCAATACGCATAGTAAATCTCAGTTTAAAAGCAGTCCGAGTCCGATGTCAGAATAGGTAATAGAAGAAACTAAGCAAAATGACAATGATACATAAATGAACAATGGACTACAAGCAGTTACTGACATGCCAGCTCCAGACCTCAGTTAAACTGATTGAAAGAGTATGTCTTCATCATATGAACATTAAGCACAATCCCTCCCGTTAGGGGTTTAGTATCATACCATCAAAAAATATATGAGAAGAACATAACCCGTATCAACAAGTTGTTTTAGAATAAATGTGTTTATTTCCTATGCAAAGACCCTATGAGTGAATCAACAACAGTATCGTAACTATATCCCTTCTGAATATGTCTGTTTAAAGGTTTGGTTAGCCTTTAGGGTGAATGACGATAAACCTTAATGATCTCTATCTCCAGCTTATAGTGGTTGATTATTATGATGAGAGAATGAGTAAAGGTGGTAGGCAAATCAGAATTATTGTAGCCTCTGGTTTATGCCATAGAAATAAAGTAGTAACCAACCGATCAATACCTTCAATTGCATTTCAGATTATACTTAGGGAGCGTTTCCTTGAGTTTCCTCATTTTTAAATGAATAGACCTTAAGGACAATCAGTAAAGGAGAAAGACCATCATTGTAAAAAAATAACAACTAGACAATCGATTGAGTACAAAACTTAACAAACAAATTAAATTATGAATCTCGAACCGGGAAAAGCGGGATGACACTTAATTAACTAGCTCAAAGAAATTCCAACATCATAAATAGTTCTACAGACAATAAAAATGAAGATATGGTAATATTACCAATAAAACAATTATCCATAGATCAAAGAACAAACATGTGAACAATTACTGGTCACAGTTCGATCGTTAACGATGAGCAAATCCCACTCCCAGTAGTTACTAATAGAATTAGAATTCAGTTCAGGGTTAGGGTAAATAAAGGCAACAGTAGTTTACCGCTGTTCAATAGTCATAATACGATTAAGCAAAAACTAAACCGGGTAACAAACTAAAACCGAGGGAAACACGTCAACTATACGAGGAAAACACCGGAACAACAGAAACACTGAACAACAACAAAAGCATATAGGGAAAGATTATTGTTTGTTTGTAGGTTAGGGTTAAGTTGTAAGGTTAAGTTTTTGTGTTACGTTTGAGTATCGGTTAGTTCAAGGTGAGGGTCAATTTAGCTAACATATATAATTCATTAAATGGAGGCAGCAGATTTAACCTACACCTCTATATTTGAAAAAGAGCTGGGATCCCTAGACAATTACTTTGTCTTTTACGGAAAAAGTAGCGATTGTTTTCGGCTAATTACCAATGAAAGACTTTTTTTTCAAAAACAAGCATTGTCTTTTAGGTGCCAACCCACAAAGCTACTGATATAGGTTTATAATGTACGAAAGATGAAAATTTCTATGTAGCAGCATTCCAACAGCGCCTGCATACGGAGTATATATCTCCCAGTTGATACGATATTCCAGGGCTTGTGTTTCCTATCATGATTTCCTTTGATTGAGTGTTGCTGCTCACAAGGAAGCTATTAAACCAAGAGTTCCAAGTGGTGAAGTTGAAATCATCCCTTCGTAAATTTTACGGACGCCATCACGATTTAGTTGACCGTTATGGAATATCTGTCACAGATGACGGCTTATATGTTCCAATTGTCGTAACTACAATCTCGTCCCTTTTTCCCGAATGTGACCTAACGAATTAGACATATCACCGGGTTTGTATTTACATGATCTGCTTACCCTTCTGGAGCACCTGAGATCACCCCAGGTTTTGGTGGGGTTCGTGTTGCTCAGTCTTTGGTTTTCTATGTTGTTTTGTGTACTGTTGTTTGTCTATATCTGTTTGTCTTTTTCTTTTTTAGCCATGGCGTTGTCAGTATATTTTCGACTTATGAGTTAACGTTTGAATGTCCTTTTGGTATCCGGCGCCTCTCTTTTAATCTAGATAAATGATAACTGATTATATATATCATTTAATACATGTAGCTAGCTGCTGCAATAACTATTGATGTTATCAAACTTATAACATCAACGTTTCTTAGTGTAACGTCGAGCACAATTTATCAATTTGAGAAATTAAACCTTCCTCACATGTTATTAGACTATTTTATATCGAAGTGTTGTAGAAATGGCTTGAATGTTTGTAATTATTATGCAAAGCGTGTGTCTCTAATAATATATTATCTGTATGAAGGATATCAACAGATTCGTTTGATTGATAAATCTTTTACTGATATAAACGTTGATTGCCTGCTAGAATAAATGCTTCATTTTTCACACGAACAAAGATAATATTTGAAACCCTCAGCACATGTCATGTGAGGCTACAATCATTTCAGATTGACAACATTTCTGATTCTGCTGATATTTCATTCTACTGTATTGCATTGAAAGGATGTTTGTTGTTCCGTTGTTTTCCTCTCATAGTTGATGTGTTTCCCTCGGTTTTAGTTTGTAACCCGGATTTGTTTTCTCTCAATCGATTTATGACTTTTGAACAGCGGTATATTACTGTTGCCTTTATCTATACAGACAAGATATAAATGTGCAAAAATCTGAATAACGTTTCAGAATACGATTATCATGGGGCCCAACGCATAAAATGATCGAATTTCACAAAAATCAGTAATATAATTGAGTGATACTGTTTTGCCAAGAGAGAACAGTTTGCTTGAAACTGTGCATGAAATTGATATTTTAACAAATAGAATTAGAAAAACTTTTCACTATAATGAAATTGTTAACTCAAGTACCTTAAGTAGACTTTCAAATGTTTGAGTTTAAGCGTTTCCAATGAAGGGGAATAAAGACAATTGTTATTTCATAAGCACTACGATTTTTAAGTCACTATGTAAATGCTATTAATGTTCGTTAAAATTCGATAAACTAAATTTTAATACAGATTTTTTAAATTTTGTAACAAAATATTTTAACAAATGAAATCCTTAATGCATGATATTTGGGAACCTTCATTTCATTTTTTTTTTTTTTCTCAAACTAAGAATTCGTTCATATATTTTGTATATTCAAACCAAAAAACCCTGATTGCATAAACTTTAAAAAAGGTATAATGCAACGTGGTAGATGTAAGCGTCTCGAACTATGCATTTATTACCCACCATGCAATTTCAGACTCAACCAAAATTTACTAAATTAAAACACAATTAACAATTTTTTTTTTTTTTTTTTTTTTTTTTAAATCAGACGGTTTTCATTGTCTCTATATATAGTCTAAGCACGAGAAAAAGATCCGGGCAAAGCAATATGATCACATAAATGGTCATTTATACAGGCAACCCAAAAATACAAAAAAGGACATAAAAATTGCCTTCAAATGAATATAGATGTAGGCATATCAGATAACCTGGAATCGAATGTCTATAAGGTAAAGCATATCAAAGATACCAAGCGTATACTATGGTAGTAAAAAAAAAATTGAAAACAACACGTTTAATAATTTCATGCGTCCGAAGCGCTTTTCTGGATTTACCTTCATCAGGAACGCTCAATGCCAATCATTTGAAATCCGAACATGCGTTTCGTCTACACATCAGTGGCGTTCGAATAAAACAGATGAAAGGCCAAACCAAATAATTAAAAACAAAAATTCCGCAAAGTTTTACCAAAAACAATTCCATATTTATATTATGATTGGCAAGCATATTTTTCCAACAGCTGTTTTAGTAACATTTAAAATTGTAACACATTGTTCTCATAATAATGAAACAAGGGTTACATTTTATACATAATTTGTCCACAATATCTATTATGTGACAACACATAGTCAGATATTGATTAAGATTTCAATTTGAGGAAGAATGACATTTTAGCAAAAGGTAAGCTGTATACAGGGTGCAATCTTGTTATAACCAGAACCCCTGTATTACGTTCAGTTATTTTAATCCTATTGAAGATTGTTTTGATTCACTTTAATAACGGAAAACACTACTAACATATTTGTAGACGCATGACTTAAACATTATCATTCAACAATAGAATGGAAATTTTGAATTCAGTGGTTTTTTTATGCTTGCCACTCATAAAGTAACTAAGTCCAAAGCACCAACATCATAACAATACATGATCATATACGTCATATCTAATGTTGTAACCCATGATGTTATCAAACTTATAACATACAGTTTTCTTACACTGTCACGTCGAGTTGATTTATATTCCTCGCATATAAATAGAATATTTCATATCGAAGTGATGTAGAAATGGCTTAGATGTATGTATTGGTTATGCAAAGCGTGTGTCTCTAATCATATATTATCTGTTTGGAGGATATCAACAGATTTATATGAGTGAGAATACTTTAATTGATAAACAAAGTTATTTTCCCGCTAGAATCAATGCGTCATTTTTCACGCGAACAAAGATAATGCTTCAGACCCTGGGCACATGTCATAAGTTTAACAGGATACAATTACTTCAGATAAACAAAATAACTGATTCTACGGGAATTTCATTTGTCCAGTGTTGCATTGCATGGGTTATTGATATAGAAAAGATACTAATCGGCAAATATCTTATAATGTTTCAGAGGACGATTATAGTCGGAACAAAGCATCAGGTGATTAAAATTTAAGGAAATTTATATTAATTTATAATAATGTCTCTCCAGTGGTAAACTATTTGCCCTAAACTGTGAATAGAATTGATATTTTCATACAGAGAATTGAAAAAAATGAAATTTTGCTAGAATGAAAACTTGAACTCGTACGTAAACTTGGAAAACTCATTTGCAATTTTGAATTCATTTTAATCCAATAAACCAAAATTTTATATATAATTTTTAAATTTAGAAAAAAGTATTTTTAACAAATGCTTTGTTTCATTTTTCAGGGTCATAGTGTGATTTAAAACAGTATTTGAAGAATATAAACCAGACATGAACAACGTAACTTGCGCAAATACCACATTTGACAAATTAGTTACAGAAGATATAGTGTTGATTATATTTTTGTCGTGTTTTCCTTGTATAACTATTGCGGGAAATATTTTAGTTATATTTACTGTACTAAAACGCCATAAATTTAGACAAAAGGCCAATGTCTTCGTCGTTTCATTGGCAGTAACAGACATAGCTGTTGCGATCTTTGTGATGTCATTTTCAATTCTACAACAGTTCGGAAATATGTCTTGGCTTACCTTAAGATCGGTGTGCTTGTTGTCGTTTAGTTTAGATGTCATGTTTACAAGTACATCTATTCTCCATCTTATGTGTATGACCGTTGATAGATACATAGCTATTTGTTTACCATTTAGATATCATAATTTAATGTGTAATCGTTCTGTGACAGCTTTACTCATCATATGTTGGATACTTCCAGTTGTTATTTCATTTGGTTTGATCTTCGGAGAAGTGCATAATATTGGAATACAAACAATAACAAAATGTCCGAACACATGTATGTTTTTGGTCAATATTTACTATGCTGTTATATGCAGTACTGCAGTTTTTTATATACCGTCTGTTTTTATGTTAGTTTGCAATCTGAAGATTTTGCGTAATGTTCGAAAAAATCGAAGGAATTTGTGCAAACTTAGTAAATGTATTTTACAACAAAACGAAATATTGATGAAGAGAGAAGTTAAAGTGGCTCGAACCATTGCAACTATGTTAAGTTGCTTCTTTCTTTGTTGGCTGCCATTCTTCGTATTGAACATAGTAGACCCATTGATTAATTATAAAGCAGGAGAAACTACCGTACTAGTGATAACGTGGCTTGGATATATGAATTCAACTATTAATCCTTACTTATATTATTTTTTGAACAGACCACCATGTAAAAACGCTTGCAACATAAAACTATGTTGCTTGGGATCATTGTGTAAAAGAAAGCGAAATGTATATGTAATGCAACATTTGAATATACAATCCTTAACACATGGGTTTTAGATTTGGAACCTTCATTTTATGGAAAATTAGTGTTAATGCTAAGTAGGTAAGTGTGTATGAAGCATGAACGAGAGTTGTGCTGAACATTTTAGAACAAATCTTTATAAAAACTATTAATACTTTCATTCAGTGTTTTTTTTTTACATAGACATATTTGAAAGCGATAAGAATTAATAAAATGCAATCATGTTATAAGCTACTTTTCATTGATAAGCCGAATTAAACTTTTTCAAGCAACTCCTAGTTGACTAGTTAAATGCACCACCTAACTGATTGATTCATTGGATCCAATATCGGTACCTTCTGTTTTGTCCGATGTTCAATTCACTGTTTTTGTTTACATAAACACATTTGAAAACGATTAGATGTTATAAGCTATTTTTCATTGATAATCTGGATGAAATTTTTAAAAACAATTACTGTTAAATCAAGAACAAAATTAGGATGAACAGTCTTAAACTTTGCAAGCATTATACAAATTGCCCTTTTTGGCTCTTGTGGGAAAAGATTATATAAGAAAACAAATGAAATGTATAGAAGAGGTTACAATAATTCCAAATCAAACGTTCATAATATGGCAATCCGGAAGTGAACTCGGGTGCATATAGTGCAACTGAATTGGTATTTCAACTGCATTAAATAGCAAAACATCTGCCAATGTATTCGAAAATAAATCAAAATTATTGTATTCATGTCTGAATTTATTTGTGTGTGGGATTTTTATAAAAATGAGAAAGATGAGGTATGATTGCCAATGAGACAACTATCCTACAAAGTTCAAATGAGGTGGATGTAAGCAATTATAGGCAACCGTATACGGTCTTCAACAATGAGAAAACCCTATACCGTACAGTCGGCTATAAAAGCTCCCGACATGACAAATATTCAATTGAGAAAACTAACGGCCTAATTTATAAAAAAACAATGAACGAAAAACAAATATTTCAGACATGAACCAACGACAACCACTGAACGACAGGCTCCTGACTTGGGACAGGCACATAAAGAATGTGGCGGGGTTAAACATGTTTGTGAGCGCTCAACCCTCACCCTAACATGGGAGAGTTGTGTAACAGCACAACATAAGAAAAAACTGTAAATATGAGTTAAAAAAGGCTTAACTCGTCATATCGATACAAAGGCGACTTCAGAATTTTGCATATGCAAAAGGCAGGTATGCGTTAGGTCCATAGCGATCGACCTTAAGTCTGTCGCATCAAATACATTTACGATAGTTGTGCTTCGCCACTGACGTGATTTATAACATACATTTTTCGTTGATAAATATAGAAATTATGAAGAAATTGCTCTTTCATTTTTCTCATATGATAGCTCTGTTAAGAGTCCTTGGCTTGAATTAAAATGCACAATAATCAGACCGGTGGTCACCTTGGACGATATTTTTAACTTTTCATTAAGTTGGGTTTCGGTTTTATTGGCCTTTGATGACCAAATGGGGCGGAATAAACTGCAGTAAAAAGCATTAATAAAAGCGGAATTTTGAAATAGTATTTGTTATAAGCAGCCAGTTTGGCCCAAATTTGTCAAATAAGCTCAAAAACATCGCTGATGTATTATTGACTTGCAAGTCAATAATTTAACCTCATTGAACTCGTATTCATGTTCCTTTAGCTAGAGTTGGGTAACGCATGTACTAGGCGTGTTCAGCTACTAAAAGGAAACTAATGTCAACGTTGAAAGTGAAACAAGGGTTAACCATTTATTGACAGAATAGATCCACAAAGAATCATTCTTATACAAGTAAAAATGATAATTAGCATATTCGTTTTACCTATGATATGAAACCTAGACCTAGAAAAATGCAATTGCACGTGTTCGATATCTATATATAATGATGATATTTATATTTATATTTATATCTGGTTAGATGGCGTCTTGACTACAATACACACGTATTGTATGCTGTTTCCGGTTTCGGCGTCGGCGTCGGCTGCGTCAACAATGTATTAGTTTGTGATTAGGTCAGTTTATGGGAAACCACTAGTGGTAGGTCAATGATATTTGGTATGCAGTTGTATAAGCATTGGCATATCTCGTTTCCATGGAGATTATTTGGCTCCGCTCACTTAGTTATGGTCTATTGACTTTGAAACTTTTGCTTAGTTTACATGTATTAGTTTGTGATTAGGTCAGTTTTAGATGAACTGCTAATGTTAAGTCAATGATATTTGGTATGCAAATTTATTGGCATCTGCAAGTGTCGTTTCCATGGAGATTATATAGCCCCACCCCCTCATCATGGTTCATTGACTTTGAAACTTTTACATAGTTTACAAGTTAATGTTTGTGTTTAGGTTTGTTTTAAGGGAACGACTTATAATAAGTCAATGGTATTTGGTATACAGTTGTATTAGCATTGGCACATCTCATTTTCATGGAGATTGTTTAGCCCTGTACCTTCAGTATTGGTTCATCGACTTTGAATATTTGCATAACTTACATGTTAAAGTATTGCTATTTCAATTTGAACATTTGCATTATCAAAATTACAAAAAGGCGAGACATATCTCTGTGATAACAATTTATTTTGAATAAGGATCGCTGCTATTCAATAATGTAACATATAACTATAAACAGAAGTCAATAAAATGTACGCCGTAGACATCAATATAGTCATTACATCACTTATGTAAATCACAACCGTTTAATAAAGTATAAATTTTAAAGACTCAGAGGAAATTTTAATATGATATTAATCGATTCATCATTTACATAAATCCGATTTTATTTTGATTATTTTGCAATGAGTTAGTACAACATTATAATTGTTCTTCCATTTTCAATTTAATCAACACCATGATTGAAATTCTGTACGCCAGAGGCGTGTTTCGTCTATAAAAGACTCATTAGGTGAGAAGTCGAAGAGCATTGAAAACCCAATATTCCTAAACGTTTGCCAAAAACCGCTAAGGTAACCTTCCTGGGGTAGAAAATCATTAAAATTTATAATCTAGTTAAATAAACGAACCACTACAATAGAGATTGTTTTAATACGAAATACAGAGTGTTAAAAAATGAGTAAAGTTAAGCATGGAGTTAAACAGTTCCTAATTACCCCCCCCCCCCCCCCCCCAACCTACATTAAAAAATTGACTACACTTATTCTCGTCAAAACGATCAAATAGTAATTGTGTTGACTGTTATTGGACATCTGAGTCAGATCTATGACAAACGTCTCGTAGCAATATCGGCATTTTTTATGTTTTGAATAAATTTCATTTTTTGTTGTCATAATGTTAACAAAATTAATTCAGACTTTTAGATACCCATCAGATTGATTCTTTTCATGTGTTTGAATTTTTTATTCGTCAACAAAAAAATAAATTTTATTATAGTAAATAAAAGAGAGGCGGAGGATACCAAAGGGATAGTCAATCTCATAAGTCGAAAACCAACTGACAATGCTATGACAAAAGCGAAAAACGACCATAAGACAAACAAAAATCCGAAAGACACAACATAGAAAACTAAAGACTGAGCAACATGAACTCCACCAAAAACTATGAGTGATCTCAGATGCTTCAGAAGGTTGAGCAGATCTTGCACTACATGTGGCACCGGTCGTGTTGCTCATATAAGTACAAGCCCGGTGATAAGTCTTACTGGATATTTTACATTCTAGGTACAGAGGAAGGGATTGTAGTTGCGACAATTAGAACATACCCGCCGTCATCACCGAAACAGATATTCCATAACGGTCAGGCAACTCATGATGGCGTCAGTAAAATTTTCGAAGGAAGAGATAACCTCAACTTCACCACTTGGAACTCTTGGATTATTAGCTTTTTTAGTAAAGAGCAACCCTCTCTCAAGGAAATCATAATGAAAAATGCAATACGTGAATAGACAATAATTTCATTTATTGTTTGACGTCACATGAAAAAGAAGGGTACATTCCAAAACAGATTGGCCGAACATTGCAATTAGCTGTCTTAAATCAGGAAGTTTCTCTGGGGTTGTAAGTAAACAGGTGATAAGATAAGAACTAAGTTACACCTAAAGCACGATTGATTATAAATAGATAACTTTGTCATTGTGTACGATATATTTAGATAGTAAATATGAACTCAAACATATATAAAAAAGAAAATCCACAATACATCGTGTTTTTTGTCGACTTATGAAAGCTTCGTTTTGATAACACCTTGTCTTGCTGTCAAAGTTGCAGATAGTCTTCTTGGTTTTAATGCTTTCGTCTGTGTAATAAATTTACCAAAAGAAAAACTCCCGACCTCAAGTGTACTTGATGAAGAACTAGTTGTTGTAAAAACTCCGGACCTCAAGTGTACTTGATGAAGAACCAGTTGTTGTAAGAACTCCGGACCTCAAGTGTACTTGATGAAGAACCAGTTGTTGTAAGAACTCCGGACCTCAAGTGTACTTGATGAAGAACCAGTTGTTGTAAAAACACCTGACCTCAAGTGTACTTGATGAAGAACCAGTTGTAAAAACACCGGACCTCAAGTGTACTTGATGAAGAACCAGTTGTTGTAAAAACTCCGGACCTCAAGTGTACTTGATGAAGAACCAGTTGTTTTAAAAACTCCGGACCTCAAGTGTACTTGATGAAGAACCAGTTGTTGTAAAAACTCCGGACCTCAAGTGTACTTGATGAAGAACCAGTTGTTGTAAAAACTCCGGACCTCAAGTGTACTTGGTGAAGAACCAGTTGTAAAAACTCCGGACCTCAAGTGTACTTGATGAAGAACCAGTTGTTGTAAAAACTCCGGACCTCAAGTGTATTTGATGAAGAACCAGTTGTTGTAAAAACTCCGGACCTCAAGTGTACTTGATGAAGAACCAGTTGTTGTAAAAACTCCGGACCTGAAGTGTACTTGATGAAGAACCAGTTGTTGTAAAAACTCCGGACCTCAAGTGTACTTGATGAAGAACCAGTTGTTGTAAAAACTCCGGACCTCAAGTGTACTTGATGAAGAACCAGTTGTAAAAACTCCGGACCTCAAGTGTACTTGATGAAGAACCAGTTGTTGTAAAAACTCCGGACCTCAAGTGTACTTGATGAAGAACCAGTTGTTGATGAAGAACCAGTTGTTATAAAAACTCCGGACCTCAAGTGTACTTGATGCAGAACCAGTTGTTGTAAAAACTCCGGACCTGAAGTGTACTTGATGAAGAACCAGTTGTTGTAAAAACTCCGGACCTCAAGTGTACTTGATGAAGAACCAGTTGTTGTAAAAACTCCGGACCTCAAGTGTACTTGATGAAGAACCAGTTGTTGTAAAAACTCCAGACCTCAAGTGTACTTGATGAAGAACCAGTTGTTGATGAAGAACCAGTTGTTGTAAAAACTCCGGACCTCAAGTGTACTTGATGAAGAACCAGTTGTTGTAAAAACTCCGGACCTGAAGTGTACTTGATGAAGAACCAGTTGTTGTAAAAACTCCGGACCTCAAGTGTACTTGATGAAGAACCAGTTGTTGTAAAAACTCCAGACCTCAAGTGTACTTGATGAAGAACCAGTTGTTGATGAAGAACCAGTTGTTGTAAAAACTCCGGACCTCAAGTGTACTTGATGAAGAACCAGTTGTTGTAAAAACTCCGGACCTGAAGTGTACTTGATGAAGAACCAGTTGTTGTAAAAACTCCGGACCTCAAGTGTACTTGATGAAGAACCAGTTGTTGTAAAAACTCCGGACCTCAAGTGTATTTGATGAAGAACCAGTTGTTGTAAAAACTCCGGACCTCAAGTGTACTTGATGAAGAACCAGTTGTTGTAAAAACTCCGGACCTCAAGTGTACTTGATGAAGAACCAGTTGTTGTAAAAACACCGGACCTCAAGTGTACTTGATGAAGGACCAGCTGTTGTAAAAACTCGGTATCAAATGCAAGTCTTAATACATGACATTAAATTACATAACAATAGCTTAATAAAAAGATAGATAAATATTTCTAAAATACAAAGCCGATCAAGGTCTAGTGATGCACGAACTATAGTAAAACTTTATTGTAAAGCAAACATTATTTCTATTCTTCTTTCCTTTTTATATTTTTGAAAACACTGTTTTTCTATCAAATTATCTTTGAAAATTCTTGCCAATGTTCTTTTTTTTAAAGTATTTATCCTGTAACTCTTACTGCTTTAAGGGTTTTTAGATACAAAGCGGTCATCTTTCATACAATGTCATTTACATCTCTTCTAATCAACTGGATGAATTCTTTTCTGCCTCTTTTTTGCACGATCTTTCACATATATATCTGTACCCAAATTATTTATTTGAAGATAAATTAGATACAACAATAATTATAACGAAAATATTCAAAAGATAAATAAAAATGGTATATACAACACGTACATATTATTCTTCAGTTATTTGCCATGTGCGATATCAGATATCCCTCTGTCTTGCAGGTTGATGCACAGTCGTCCGTTAAATTCAGTTGATTATGTAATAATTACTGACTGTTCAACATTTATATCAAAATTGCAAGTAAAATCTGGTTCCTGCTTTTCTTTTTTAATTGATAATGATGATTATAGACGATAGGGGCAAAGTAAAGGCATATTCAGGACGAAAACAGACTAATAACCCTGCTCTGTTCTAGACCGACACGCTGAGCCGGATTTTTAACGTTATAGTTCACAATAAAACAGTCCCAGTAAGGCATGTCACCCTTCCCGGACCCATTATTCTGACTCCAAGCCAATCAGTATTTGCTCTTATTCTTTAATGCCGCGTGTTTAGCGGAGAAACAGTAAATACTAATTTTCAAGTCTTTGGTTTGACCCGACCGGGATTCAAACCCACGACCTCTCGCACTCAAGGCGAACACTCTACCATGAGACCATCAAGGCGGTTTTCAAGTTGAATATTGATATTGGAACATGTACCTGGAAGTCTATCAGTTTGAGTTAATCGATAGTTAATATTCCTCTAGAGATTTTACAATTTAATTTCTCATACATGTTGTCAATAGGAATTGAAAGGATGTTGCAAATAAATATTTGGTATGCAAAGACACCATGAGTGAATTAATATTAATTCCAAAAAAGCCATCTTTAATGACTTGACAACAGTATCGTAACTATATACCTTTCGAATAAATCTGATTAAAGGTTTGGTTAGCTTTTTAGGTGAATGACGACATTTTTGTGCTTTGTATAGAATATTACCAAACCTGAACATATAAGATGTGTAATATTTTTCAGTAATACAGAGATCTCTTTCGTTAAAATCAAATACGTTGTTACATACACGATCGAATCGAACAAGTTGAGATATATCAACACCATACGACAGTACCGAGGGAACTTCACTATCTTAAAACGGATAGTTAACAATAGGAACTGAAAAATCATCTCTTTTATTGTAAATTTTAGTATTAAGCTACCCGTAAAAGATACATATATCAAGATCGAGGAAAGGACAGTGTTCATTGTTAGTATAAGCTTTATTTGAAGTAAGTTCAACAGGATAAATATCTTTAGTGTACATACTATTTAAATTTGTCATTATTGAGAGCCAACATATCATCCAAATATCTTAAAGTGTTCATAAATTTTCGTATCAGATGTTTCGATAGGTCTTTGTTGATTTTAACAAAAATACGTCGTAACATACACGACCATTGTTGTTACTAAACAATAATATGCATACTATGAATTTTGAAATATTTAAAAATAGCATGTTACTTTGGCAGTCAATATGTTTTTTTTTCAATTCAAGAGAACCGTTTTGAATTTCCATAAAGAAGACAAATCACGTTTGAACGGGATTTCCGGTACCTACACTGATCTGCAATGATAAAAAAAGGGTAAAGGGTATGAATTCATGACACAAGAACTAGATAGACCTAAAGCAAAGAAAGGGCCAATTTCAATGCTCTACATCTCAAAGTCACATTGAAAACGGAACAAAAGCTGACACCTCACTGCAAATTAAAAGTGGTCCCTTGTAATGTTTTCTCTGGTCACTAGATGTCGATTACGTTACATCTGTGTGTTAAGCACGTTGCACTTATTGTTCGTTATTTTTTTACCGTGTTGCCATTCACCTAAAATTTCGCCAGATTCATAACAAAAAGAGCCATTCGGGGATTGAATGGAATGCCCGTTTATATCGTTTGCAAAATAACTCTGTAATTCCGTAACGTAAGCAGAACTGAGCCCGGGAAAATTATTTTTCAGCACAAAAGTGTCATCTGTCATCGATGAAGCACCGATACTAGTTCTGTTTCCATGCAGATGGTGAAAATATTTTTTTGGGGGATTTTTTTATAACTTCTTCGCGACCAGCACGTTCTGAAAATAAATTCGAGTGACGAATATAATTGTATATTTTACTTCGACAACTGAGGCTTTAATAATAGTTAGATTAATTTAAAATACAAATTTAGATATCGATATTCATTTGTTTAATCATGCACTACGTCTTTTCCCAAACACAAACTATGCTTCACACCTGCACAAGAAGAAGTATTGAATGTTTACTTACAATTTTTTTAATTTAAACTGTCGTTATTCAGTTAAATAGTATGCCGTGTAATAACTCTTTTCACAAAAACTAAAAAAAACAAAAAAAATACACCATACAATAGCAATTTTTTCTCGAGACCAACTACAGCAGTATTAAAAGATAAAACGTAACTACTATAAATAAACTGAAACTCTATAAATATTTACAATACAAGACATAAAACAACCATTTGAAATGTTTTACCTCTATGTTTTATACCCCGATACAATGGCCATGTTATAAAACAAAGAGATGTTGTATGAATGCCAATGAAAAATTAAAATAATCAAGCGGATTTAAGCAAATATAGTTCACCGTACCTCCTTCAAACCCATACTGTATAATCAGCTATTACAGGCTCCCATACAGTAACCCATACTGTATAATCAGCTATAACAGGCTCCCATACAGTAACCCATACTGTATAATCAGCTATTACAGGCTCCCATACAGTAACCCATGCAATATAATCAGCTATTACAGGCTCCGACATGACAAAATGTAAAACAATTCAAACAAAAAACTAACGACATGATTGATAATAAAACAATAACTGAAAACAAAGATGACAAACAGCAACCAACGACAACCACTGAATTACAAGCTCCTACCTTGGGAAAGGCCTTAGTAGAAGATGATGGGGTTAATCATGTTTGTAAGCGCTCGACCATCACCCTCACCTGGTACATTAGTTTAACAGCACAACATACGAAAAATTGAAGAAAAAAAAAAATTAGAAATGTCTTGCGTCAACAGATAGACATGTAGCGCAAAAACAACGAATATAAAGACAGAAAAAACAACGTGTCAATCTAAGTGTTCTAACAGTTACTGAAAGCTAGTTCAAATCTAATAACAACTACAATAGATAAATCATGTTCTCCTAGACTGTTGCACTAATCAGTTCATATCCAATGTATTAAGTGAAAAGATGTCATCAACAGTATGAGAATGGTATGATCTTGTTCAATGTCAAAATAGAAGTTAATGCTATCGACAGGATGCAGAGCTATACGTTTTCATAAATGTATAGCAAGACATATCTATTTATGTTTAAATTAATCAAAAGCAAATCAATATCTGTATCGATAAAACAATAATTTAAGATCTTACAATGTTGTTAAATTGATATTCTATAAGAATAAGTATAAAACTTATTCATAGGATCTATAGGTTTACTTATATCGTATCTAAATTTACAGAATTAATGAAGAACATTACTGTACAAATTAGCATTTAATATCCCGTTTTTGATAAGAATTCTAGGTACAGCCAAACGTTCCTATGAAATAAGTTAGTAACACATTTAAGTAATTTATAATATCGAAATCACTGACTTAATAGTTTTACTGGTTTACATAGATTACGTCCATTTAAATCTAAAACTTCTCTGCAGACACGAGCGAGTTTGAAAATATACACATCGTTAGAAGGGGCAAAAGGAATTGCATTGTCCAAAAAGGGCGATAAACAATATGGAACGAACAATCGCATCCTTTGTGGAAAATATGTTCTTGGTTTTCCTCTGTGAAACTGAAATCTCCAAATCTAGAAAAGGACTACTATTGCTTTGGGTAAATTTCAGCAGTTTAATTTGGGAATTTGTGCTTATCTAGAGCAAACATATCATTTGTTAATTGTAAGTGTAATCAAATTTATTAATTAAATGGAATTAAGACGGAGCTTTACTGAGTTTTGTCATAATTCTGATTCATAACAACACACGAACAAGTATGCTAGTAGAAGGGTGCAATTGGTCGGTGCCCATAGAAACACCTCCAGTCTGTCTATTAACTTTAGAGCCGAAACGTACTTAAATGTTGTCAAGTTGAAAATTTGCAAGAAGGTTTTAAATGAGTTGCAGCAAATAAGTCTGCAATCAGAATTTTCTAATAACCATTTAATTAAAGGAAGGAAACTTCTGTTTGAGAAGAATGTGAGGAAGTGTATCGTACAGTGTCGAAAAGTCATGCATGTCAACTGAATTGAAAAGACCACCAAAAGCACGTAAATTATCTAAAAACTTCTTAATATGTTTTTACATTAAAAAAATATTCAATTCAATCATTTTCACATGTTTTTTCTTTCTGCAAAAACAAGATCTCTAATTTAAGTAAGGGATCTAGTTAAAAGCGCAGAAGGATTAGTAGTAGAACACTTACTTGAAGCTGAGGAGAAACAGTATTTGAAGGTTTCTTTGTGTACTGTAGTTAATCAATACATAGTAGGGATCCATGCCTTCAAATGTTCAGATGAGGCCTTAGGTCGGCATTGCATGTAGTATACCTTATAATTGCCTTCTGAGGAACTTCCGTGTAGTATTCATGTTATACCACTACCACATTACTAGTCAGCTGGTGCAATCACAAAACGCTTTGCGAGTTCTTGAGGTTTGTTTTTTATTCTTGATATTGGCGCATTACCAACCCTTTTATAATATGTGAATTTATTTCCAAATGTGTTATGCGAATATCCACAATACTCAGATATAAGGAATAAAGGACTTTTTTGTCAGATTATTCGATATCATATCATTTTATACAATGGGATAAAATAGCATCTGTAATGAATGACCTGACTACATTTGTCAATTGCCAATGATACTTTGGTCCTTTTCCAGAAAGCTTACAACCTATATTTATATATAGTTATCATAATCGGGATATGAAGGTATAGCCGGTTTTGAACGATAGTCATTAAAATTACTAGAAAGTTGATAAAATCAATACAACATTTAATGTATTTTATCTTTAGACAATGCCTTATATGATCTTCAAGGGTAGGGAACAGCCAATGGTGACAAAATAAAATGTGGATTTTAATAAAAAAAAAATTGGCTGGAAATGCACTGCATTCTGTTTGAGCTTTCGATTTTGCCATTTGCTTAGGGACTTTCCGTTAAGAACTTTCCTCGGAGTTCGGTATTTTTGTTATTTTACTTTTTTCACACAATTGTAAAAGCAATGCAATAGTTGATCAAAAGGAGATTGCAAAACAATTTAAAACTAGAATTTCTAAAGATAATTGTGTTAACATTTATTTTCATAAAATCTGGTTCAGCCTATCGCTTGTCCTGGCTTGTTAAGTATTGACAATCATTGAATGTATTATTTCCCAAGAGGAAGTTTCTTTTATAATGGTTTAATGAAAATGTTGCAATCAGACGAAAGTGTTCTGTTCAAAATTAAGGAGATGTGGTACAATTGCTAATGAAACAATAATCCAATAGAAACCAAAATGACGTGAAAGTAAGGAACTATATGTTCGGACGCATGAAATTATGTAACGTGTTGATTTCATTATTTACAGTACGGTCGTCAACAATGACAGGAGCCTATGCAACCAACTATGAGCACTGAATTACAGGCTCGTGACTTGGAACAAGTGCATATTTAATGATAGCTGCGGAACTCGAATAATTTTCAATTCAAGTTAAGTTAAGTTCAAATTGAGATTCGTATGTCTTGGCATAAATTAGTTATAAATGATACCAAGATATCTAATAAATTAATAGAAAAACAAAGGATATGTGGCACAAAATCTGTACATGCACAGCCAAAAAAAAAAAAAAAAAAAAAAAAAAAAAAAACACACACACATAAAAAGCAAAGGAACAGCGCTTTAATTGTACACTTTATAACGGCATTAAAATGAGTATTAATAATCTATTTGAACTGTACACGTATACCTAACAACAACATTATTTTCATTTACCTGTGTTTAAAGTAATTGCAAATGGCTGATATTTTTGTTCAAGTATATTGTTTTTCTTAAATTGTTTCACAGCGGTATAACATGTTACTTTAATTATTCTTTCCTTAGTTTATTTATTTTGAATTTACATTGTATCATAGATCAAATTTATTTGTTCAGTGTATGTTCACTGGTGTTAATATGCCTTTTGATTGAGTTAAGCCATTTCAATTGAAATTTTTTTTTAGTGTGTCTTTCTATGTTGTGATGTTACACTATTGTTTCAGATAAGGGTGAAGGTTTGGTACCATTAAAATTGTTTGCACCTGTCCTAAGTCTGGAATCTGATGTTCAGTAGTTGTCGTTTGTTGATGTGGTTCTTAAAGTGTTTCTCGTTTTTTATATAGATTAGACCGTTAGTTTTCCCGTTTGAATGGTTTTACACTAGTAATTTTTGGGGCCCTTTATAGCTTGCTGTTCGGTGTGAGCCAAGGCTCCGTGTTGAAGACCGTACTTTGACCTATATTGGTTTACATTTATCAATTTTGACTTGGATGGAGAGTTGTCTCATTGGCACTCATACCACATCTTCTTATATCTATTAAAGTTTTTAACCATGTACATTTTTGGATTTACTGATTGTTTGCTTATGTGAGATGTAGTATGTTCCAGAACAAGAGGTATTTCTTATTTCTAATTTTATGAAAATTACTGTCAAGCGCCGTCTCCGGGAAAGTTTATTCCATTATGTTTTCCTGAAGTGATTAACTCTCTGAAGCACATTCCTTGACATTATTCTGTTTAGAACAGTGATTTATTAAATTGAAGAGGGGTCATAAAGTAAATAAATATACGTTCAGGCTTTGGTACATAAAGTTTTCCATCGAATCAGGGCGATGGATAGATACACAGAAGAATGAAAAAAATTTCAATTGGATCTGGTTAAAAAAGGACGCATGTCATCATAAACATATATAATGTTAAAACGGTACATGAAAAGTTTTGGGTGGAAGTAAATAATTCATACTATATCGAAAAGATGTTAATATAAGTGTTGAAGTGCAAATACTTTGAAATATGATAAAACACATGTATATCATAGATTACTGCCCATTTCATATATTGTGTGTAACTATATATTGTGTCACTTATGGTTCTATTACGAAGTTTTTGTTCCTGCTGATATTCGACACACCGTCTTATGGTTAAACACCATCATGCCAAATATCGAAAGTCAATGTCATTGGTTATAAAATATTTAACTCGGACAAGGTTATATGAAAGATGAAGAAAATATCACTACTTAAACAGTATGTATCCCTTTGTCAAAATAGAGACATATTAATTACCAAATGCTAAAACTGATAATAGTTTTAAAATTGAGCTTGAATTAATGCAACGTTTTTGATATAACAAATTTCAGTCCTTTAATGATCTTATATTCTTTTATTTGAAAAAAAAAGAAACAAGACACTGCTAACATTGTAGTAACGAACATAAGTTTAGGGTTTAAGATGAGGGCTGTTCTCCAAGTCACTACAGGTAAAACCTTGCTCTCTTAGGCAATGGGGGCTCCCAATTGGTTCACAAAGACCTAAAAGAAAAGAAACGAGATTTAGAGAACGCTTTTGTCTACAGAACGTCACACCAACATCATTCCATTCTAAAATTACATGACATCTCACATGAAAAAAAATTATTCTTGAAACCGTTGTTTTTTTTTTTTATCACCAAGAACTTCATTTCTTTTACTGGAAGGTTTTTAACGATAAGCAATAGAACTGACATCTTATAGAAATATTAGAACGGAATAAAGAACTATTTTTATATAAAAGCGTTTTTCATCGTCGTTGGTCTCATTTATTTTTTTTTAGGTCCTCTCGAGTTATTGTCTGTGTGACATAGTTTTAATGATTCATAAATTTCCAACAACTTTGATTTATTTCAAAATTGGTCTAAAATCACAAATTGTTCTTCTGTATGAATTTTGAATCATTCGAAGGATAATATTGATACTTGGTGTGTCAAAAAGAAGTTCCATTCTCCGATCTTTAGAGAAAACATTTTATACATGATAAATCTTGAATTAAATCATTAATAAATATTTTTTTAAATTTTGGAATAACATTCCATTATTTGTTATTCCATTTAGTTCGACTGTTCAGACATTGTGTTTACGCATGTGACTGGTTATGTAAAGTTTTTAGAAACATGTCTTTTCCTTAATACCTATGAACACGACATGTCAGTAGATGAAATAAAAACGGCACGGAAAGCACAATCTGCTGCAATTCTGATATCGCAATGTAAGTTATCCACAAATTAAAGTTCATTCATATGACTTAGCTCGGTTCATTAGTGCTTAAGCAATTAGTTAATGTATTTCTACATAAAGGTATAATATGAAAAAGCAAAACATCAATAATTTATTAACAAAAATAATATTGTTCATGTTCCATCTACATTTATTATTGTTACGTTTAGGTTTTTATTTGCATCTTACCAGGATGGCCTATAGGTAAACCAGATGGAACTTGTCCTTCAAACCATTCACAATTGGGATCGCCTAGTTCCTCTCCATTTGTTCTATTGTCTCGATCTGAATCCATACGACAAAGCCTTAAGCTCCAATAATTTGACGCTCTCGTAAAATCCTAAAATGTACATAAGGGGGTCTAGGTATCAAACACCAATGTTACTAAACTTATATATTGTTTTTAATTCTGTTGGAAATTTTACTTCTCTGCGTGAATATGTTTGATCAAATACTGTAACCAATCAATCATGCATACTAGATGAAAAAAGTATGTTATCAAATTCGTCGTCAGATATTTGTTTCATCAAGCATGTCCGCTAAATTTTGTTAATCTTTATAGCTATCAATTACCAATTGATAAAAAAAACGCTTCATGTAATTACTTATATGCAAATAACACGTTTTCAATTCCGTGCGTCCGACGCGCTTTTCTGAATTAACCAGAAAAATAGAACGCTTTGAAAACCAGGGATGTTTACTACACAGTCTTTAATTGCAAGCAGACACCTACAAAACAATCTGCATTGAAGTTAAATATAAGAAGATGTGGTATGAGTGCCAATGAGACAACTCTCCATCCAAGTCACAATTTGTAAAAGTAAACCATTATAGGTCAAAGTACGGCCTTCAACACGGAGCCTTGGTTCACACCGAACAGCAAGCTATAAAGGGCCACATAAATGACTAGTGTAAAACCATTCAAACAGGAAAACCAACGGTCTAATCTAAATATGAACCACATCAACAAACGACAACTAATGAACATCAAGTTCCTGACTTATGACAGGTGCAAACAAATGCAGCGGGTTTAAACATTTTAATAGGCCCCAACCTGAAACAATAGTGTAACATCACAATATAGAAAGACACACTATAAAATATAAATTGAAATGGCTTAACTCAATCAAAAGACATATTAACAAAAACAAGTGAACATACACTGAACGAATAAATTTGATCTATGACACAATGTAAATACAAAATTGATAAAACAAGGGGGTTAGATGTAAAACAATATCAGAAAGACAACCATAACCTTGGAAAAAATGCCGGCAAATAAAATAACGTACACAGGTAAATAAAAATAATTTTGTTGTAAGGTATACATGGAGTACGGAAATAATTTTTACAAAATAAATAATTTTGTTGTTCCTAGTACGAGAACAAAAGTGAAAATTTGTCGTCATACTAAACACTTATCAAAGGTGGTATATATATAGTGAGACGAGATATAACACTAAATAAGTAAACATTTAATAACAAAAATACATTAAAAATTGTATCAACAGGTCAAATTAACACGAAAGTACCATTTGAGAGTACTCGCAGTTACTGAAAGCTAGTTATAAGCCAAAAACTATAAATAATAAAAATTCATGCATCAGAGACTAAAATCAACTAAAACACATCCCAGAGATTTAGTTTTTTAACGTCATAGACAGTCAATGAAGACATGAATTGTGCAAGAGTTTGCTTACATCGAAATACAATGTGAAAACAACACTTTATAAATGTTATACATCCGTCGTGTTTTTCCGAATGTACCTTCATCAGGAACGCTCAAAGTCGAAAAAATATAAAGGAAATATAAGTTCTTTACTTCATTGTATATGACCATCTGTCACGATATTGAGCAAAAAATAAAATAACAAAAAAAACGAACTCCAAGGAAAATTTAAAACGGAAAGTCCCTTATCAAATGGCAAAATCAAAAGCTCAAACACATTAAACGACTGAAAACAACTGTCATATTCCTGACTTTGTACAGACATTTCATTATGTAGAAAATGGTGGATTAAACCTGGTTCTATATCTAGCGAAACCTCTCACTTGTATGACAGTCGCATATAATTCCATTATATTGACAAAATTGTGTGAGCGAAACAAACAGACATAGTACATCACCTTTCTTTTGTATATCGTATATCTGAAAACTCTTATATGTCAACATAGACATTTCTCTATCTTTGTGCAAATTGTTCTCATACATAAAATTTCAGTTAGTGGTTTACCCCAAACCATAAAAGAAAGATAACTATTGTGGACATATTTGTACAATTGTTAGAAGGCTCCATGCAATATTATCCATTTACATCAAATCCAAGAAAAAAGTTATGTTCGAAAGTTCCATCAACATTACTTTTTTTCTTATTTCAATTGCAGAATACAACAGGTTAATCAGACTAAATATACTATATTCCCCTTTCAACCGGAATAACATAAAAAAAAACCCGCGAAGAAGTAATGAACTCCAAGAATCAGTCTTAATGTTTTATAACGATTGACAAACTCACCCGGCCAAACTTATTTTTGATAAGTGTATGATGAAATGGGTTGTAATGGCCAACTGCATTCCATATCCCTGGTGATACACATGGATTGGGAACAAGGTTCCCATTTGGAATGTAATCTCTGTAACTTGGTTTACATGAAAAAGTCTGGATAGTTAACAGTATAACTATAATGCACGTCCACATTGTAAATTGTCTCGAAGTAGAAAGGTCTTATCTATCGTATCTAGACAGTTCTTACGTATGACTTTATCTTTTGACATGCATTGATCAGTTATCGAAGGAAAGGAGAAAAGTTTGAAAAACCCAAGCCTAGATTTTTAATCACTAACCACTCTGTAATTTTATAGGGTACCATAATACTGCTAACTGGGACAACGATTTTTATAAAAAAGAAGAATAATCTGAACTGTAAGACTCCATTTGTCCAGATTGAACATAACAAATGTTTACTGTTTCCTGTTCCGTTGCGATATACACAAGGTTCTGTCTGTTTCTGGAACATATTTATATTTATTAAAAATTTAAACATTTTTTAACAGTTTGCTTTCCCTCATTGTGTCGTTTATTTATTTTTACCAAAGACTGACACCATTATTCCTTTTCCTCGTGTTTAAAGCATTTCCTATGAAGTTAACTTAGTACTGTTTCGTTGAGATATACATGTACACACGGTTCTGTCTGTATTCTAGAACACAATAATATCTATTTAGATTCTAAATGTTATATCACTATACCGTATTTAGTTTTCCTCATTTTGTTGTTTACTTATTTATTACATAGACAAATACCAATTCCCTTCTCCCAACCAGCTACCCCCTAAACACTGTGATAAAAGCATTTCGTCCATTCCAATTCTTAGAATTAAGCTGCTTACGAGAACTTAGCGGAATCTAAAGAGACTATAGCCGAGATAATCTTCATTTTACAATATAAAGAGAAAAGAGGTTAACAATATTGTTCAGTCGTGCTGCTGTATTGTCATACCGATTATTCTAAAAAAAAATGGAAGGATATTGAATATAATGGTGTATGCTATAATATGTTATAATTTGTCATACAAGTGAGAGGTTTAGCTAGCTATAAATCCAGGTTTAATCCACCATTTTCTACATAAGAAAATGCCTGTAACAAGTCAGGAATATGACAGTTGTTTTCCATTCGTTTGATGTGTTTGAGCTTTTGATTTTGCCATTTGTTTATGGACTTCCCGTCTAGAATTTTCCTCTGAGTTCGGTATTTTTGTTATTTTACTTTTCATTGATTATTGTTAAGAAATATATTTTCATGCAAATTTGTTATATATCAATTAGATTTCAGTGCATTTATTATTCAATATCTTGTATTTAATACACATAAAATCTGTCATGAAGAAACTACTGCTTTTTATTAATAATCATTTTAGGGCTTAAGATTGGCACTGTTCTCTAAGTCATTGCATGTGAAACCTTGCTCCATTATACATAGAGCACTCCCAACAGGTTCACAAATACCTACAAGAAAGAGAAAAGCTTGTTTTTGGTAAATGACAGAATTGATAGAATACATTTATGTTATAGTCAGCAAAATGTGTTCGTATAGCGTGGCGTTCTCGACCGGATATGCATTCAATATTTCTCACTGGACGTTTAACACGAGTACATTATCGTCTTTGTAATACTTAAGGTAGTACGAAAGCCTGATGCCATCTTGGATAGTAAATGGCATCAAGTTACCGGTCAATAATTTAAAAACAACCCCCACCAAAAAAATAAATTAATTAAAAACCGAATAAACAAACAAACAAACAAAAAACCAGTACGGTAAACATTTTTCCTTTTATTCTCTATTTAGAAGACTTTACAGCTTATACTTTATTTAACAATTATATAATTTAGTTTTCTTTCTTATCAGTCAAAATTCGTACTTCAATATTTAATCCTTATAAATTATGAACATTTTGAACACTTTCAGTGACCTATTCATTTTTTTGGCATTTTCATTTAAAGAATACCACGAAACGGCCTCGATATTCTTAACATATATCACTGACGATCAATGCATTTATCTATTTGTTAGGGCTTAGCCATTTGCACTTCGCTCTTGTGCTATAGTTGTTTAGATTCACTAAGTTTCAATTACATTGAGGGATATAATATTACTTCTTAAGCACAAAAAAGAGATGTGTTTAAAACAAAGTTGTAATCGCTACGTCTTAGGAAAAAGACAAAAAATAATTTAACATTTCAAACTTGATATAAAACATAATTGTTTTGTTAACTGTTCTTGAAAGGTCGGCGTGGAAATGCATTTGTAAACTTTACAAATTAAAACTGTTCATTATTTTGTGAAATCTACAAATTGTTTACTAGTAATTTCTTCCTAATAGAACACAAATTATTAATAAGTCGTTTGTCCCATCCACAACTTTTGAATTTGAATCTCATGTATGATACATTAGCTTAAATGTGGTTTAAATGTTAAAACAAGTCATTTTCATGTAAAAACAAATCGGTAAAAATAAATCACTCTTTAAAGGAGAAGGTCCGGTAAGGTCTTATTTTGGCCCAAAATTTGAAGTACATCTGATACAAGATTTTTGACATTTTTTAAACAATTAGGTATTTTCTTCAGTCGATTCAATTAGTTTAAGTAAAAGATTTGAAATGATTTGGTCATTAAAGACGTCTAAATGCAAGCTTAAGTATTAAAATCTATCAAATATGCCACAAAACGTCACTTTTTATATTGTCTTTGTCAAAAATGGAAGTGGCCGCATTCGTGTTCAGTCTCAACCTTTATATATGTTATGTATTATTATCAAATACAACATATATTTTAATATTAAGACTGAACACAAGTGCGGCCACTACCATTTTAGACAAAAACCGTCTAAATATAAGCAAAAATGCTAAAATTGTGAAGATTTCATTAATTTTGCATGAATTAATGATGCTAATACTTGATGCATGTGCACTGTATTGTCAAAAACAGCCAATATTTATGTAACAAAAGTATTAAACTTTCCAATAAATAGCTAAAAATTTACATTTTTAACAATTTTTTTCAAATGTTATATTTTGGGACAAAAATGGGGTCTTACTGGGCCTACTCCTTTACTATATGTACCCATGATCTTATTATATATAAAAAAGAAGATGTGGTATGATTGCCAATGAGTCAACTCTCCACAAGAGACCAAATGACACAGAAATTAACAACTATAGGTCACCGTACGGCCTTCAACAATGAGTAAAGCCCATACCGCACAGTCCGCTATAAAAGGCCCCGAAATGACAATGTAAAACAATTCGAACGAGAAAACTAACGGCCTAATTTATGTACAAAAAATGAACGAATGATAAATATGCAACACATAAACAAACGCCAACCACTGAATTACAGGCTCCTGACTTGGGACAGGCACATACATAGAGAATGTGGCGGGGTTAAACATGTTAGCGGGATCCCAACCCTCCCCTAAACCTGGGACAGTGGTGTAACAGTACAACATAAGAACGAACTATAAAAATCAGTTGAAAGAGGCTTAACTCATCAGATGGATAAAAATACAAATACTACAAATACAGGTGGACGTGACCGGGTACTTGTACATCCAAACACTAAAAAGACACTAAGTACAGATCTGAGAGTAATTGCAGTTACTGACAGCTAGTTCAAAGCCACTAACAACTAATAAAAAATCATGCATCTAACACTAAATTATCAGTCCGTACATATCCAACATCCAATGGATTTCTTGTAAAGACGTCATAAACAGTCAGAGAAAATGCCAAGATACAGGTATCGACAGATTGTAGATCCATGAATGTGTATATGTATATATATCAATAATATTTAGTTTGCTTTTAATTTACTGATAACAAAATCAATATTAGTACCAATTAAAACAATATTGAATGATCTAATTACAGTGTTGAATTGGTAACCTTTTAGAATAAGTTTATTTAAAGGATCGATAGCCTATCGATAATGATAACATACAATTTGGCATTGCAGAAGGTCATGTGTTTTTATCACCGTCTTTATACTAAATCAGTTGGATCTGCACTGATTGCTACTTTAGTTTGGGATAACATGGTTTTTTTATTAGTTGTAATTGGCTAGAAACTAACTTTCAGTAACTGTGAGTATCGTGTTTTGTGTTAATGATTTTATGTTAGTTGTTTGTTGTGCTTCGTACCGAACTATTGATTAAGCCATTTGCAACAAATTTTACAGTGTATTCTTATGTTGTAATATTACATGGTAAGGGGAAGATTGATAGCTCACAATCAAGTTTATCTCTGCCACATTCGTTATGTGCCTGTGCCAAGTAAGGAACCTGTAATTCAGTGGTGGTTGTTGGTTTATGTCTGTCATATTTGTTTTTCGTAAACTGTATTGTTAAGATTAGGCCGTTATTTTTTCTCGTTTTATTTGTTTCACAGTTTTCATGTCGCAGCCTTTTATAGCCTGACTATACGGAATCGTTTTATAACGGGTTTTTCTCATCGTTTTTGGCCGTACGGTGACCTTTAATTGCTTATATCCACGTCATTTGACCTTTGGTAGATAGTTTTCTCACTGGCGATCATACCACATTTCCTTATCGTTATATTTTAAATCGTAACATCAAAGTTCCTTAAAACCATCATGTAAGGTCAATAACTCTTATATAGAGGTAAATAATGGTTTCGCTCATGTTTGCTTTTTTTTTAGATCTTGTATTGCTCATCATTTTTGCTGTTTACAGTTTCTGTCTATTGTAGTTTTCAAAATAAGTTTTTTTCCACACATATTTTATCGCTGATATTTTTCTTCTAACAGATTCTATGTATCTGTATGATTTAAGAATTAAAAGCCAGTGAGATGTGTACAAATCTTCCCAGAACAGACCTGGGGTAATTAACTAGAGGCTCTAAAGAGCCTGTGTCGCTCACCTTGGTCTATGTGCATCTTAAACAAAGGACACAGGTGGATTCATGACAAAATTGTGTTTTGGTGATGGTGATGTGTTTGTAGATCTTACTTTACTGAACATTCTTGCTGCTTACAATTATCTCTATCTATAATGAACTTGGCCCAGTAGTTACAGTGGAAAATATTTTGTAAAAATTTACAAAATTTTCCAAATTTTATGAAAATTGTAAAAAATTGACTATAAAGGGCAATAACTACTTAAGGGGTCAACTGACCACTTTGATCAAGTTAACTTATTTGTAGATCTTACTTTGCTGAACATTATTGCTGTTTACAGTTTATCTCTTTCTATAATAATATTCAAGATAATAACCAAAAACGGCAAAATTTCCTTAAAATTACCAATTCAGGGGCAGCAACCCAACAACGGGTTGTCAGATTCATCTGAAAATTTCAGGGCAGATAGATCTTGACCTGATAAACAATTTTACCCCTGTCAGATTTGCTCTAAATGCTTTGGTTTTAGAGATATAAGCCAAAATCTACATTTTACCCCTACGTTATATTTTTAGCCATGGTGGCCATCTTGGTTGGTTGGCCAGGTCACCGGACACATTTTTAATACTAGATACCCCAATAATGATTGTGGCCAAGTTTGGTCAAATTTTGCCCAGTAGTTTCAGAGGAGAAGATTTTTGTAAAAGTTTACGGACGACGGACGCAGGACGCAGGACGCAGGACGACGGACGACGGACGACGGACGCCAAGTGATGAGAAAAAACTCACTTGGCCCTTTGGGCCAGGTGAGCTAAAAATGTAATTGTAATAAGCTGTAATTAATTTCAAATTTGAAAGTAATTCAATGTAAAATGTAATTGAGCATATTTTCAATTACATGTAATTGAAAGTAATTAATTATATTGCCTTTTTGCCATGTAATTATGAATTACATTTCAATTACTTTCAATTACATTTAGATATTTGCTGGGAAATTAAAAAAAAAAACATTGTGGGCTTTTCTGATGCACACACACATTATACACATTGTAATTCGATTTTTTTAAATACTTTATAAACATTTTGTTGTGTTAAAAAAATAACATTCATTTATAACAATACTTCATTAAACATTATAGCAAGGAATATAATCATTATTTGTATTTAATTTAGCAATTTTTTCACATGCATAAAAATAATCTAAAAACTATAAACAATAACAATTTATTGACATGATTGACATATAATTTGTAAATATATTGTTTTAACAATTAACAATTATCTTAGCCTCAAGATATTTCCTTTCTCTTAATTAATTTTACAACATGTTCCTTGATAAAAATGCCAAAGGCAATTTTTCTTTTAAACCATCATATGTATGGTGTCATCCTGGTTTGCCCACATTTAATTGCAGGTTTATAAAAACATAGGGTGTTTTGTTGTTTTAACAATTATAGTTTATTTCTGATATATAGTCATATTTTGATCTTTATTTTACCTGTAAAATTTTATAAAAGATACTTAATTTTACTATTAAATCAAGGAAAAGTTGCAAAGATATTTTATAAATTTACCAGAAAGTTGTATTGAATTTGACAAATATTTTAACAAAAATACAAAAAATGTTCATTAGTTTGACAAATTATTGACATTTTTTTGGAAATTGTTGGTACATTCCGAAACAAAATATGTAAAAAGTAAATAAATGAAACTTGAGAATAAATAAGTGTCATTTAAAATTCTTTTTATTCATTCACTGTATTTATTTTTTTTGATTTTAATAAATACTTTGTTCTGAAATTTACACCCAAGCTGTTAATAATTTCACACACAGAAGTAGCACCAAGCTGCATAAATAAAGAAGCTTGCCCATAGCAAGAGTGCCATAACTGAACTTGCTAAATCAGCAATAGAAAATGACAAAAAAAGGAAACGTACACTATAAATTAGCTGGACATTGTAAATCAAAAAATAGGAAAAGAACATGCCCAGCATTGCCTTAACAATAAATTATGAGGATTGTTAAATATATATAATTATTTCAAATCCTTTACTTCATTATTTTTTAAAGAGATATGTTGACAGGGTATCATTTCTTTTTGTTAATTGTTTAACCTAGATATAAATATATATATATAAAAGTCTAAATTGAAAACAACGTTCAAACCTATGATTGCGTTGGATAAAAACCGTAATTTTTATACGTGTGCATGTAAAACAAATTTCTTGGTAGAGGGGTCTAAATACAGCACAAACAACAATTTCCAAAAGACCAAAAAAAGTGAAAAAGTCTATTTTAACAAAACGCATTTGACTAACAGGTCGAACAACTGATGTTCTTAAACCCTGCTGACTGCCATTGGCGATAGCCAAATAAATTGATCGCCAGATCTAACAAAATGGATCTTAATATTAATTTAATACCAAACAGAAAACAATAAACTTGTGGAAAAGATGGTATACCACAAACATGAGGTGCAAAAATTTGTACACCATATCCGGATTTCGACAATTAATGTCTCTTCAGTGATGTTAGGGATCGAAACGGTATTTGGAAGGCCATATAATTTACCTCAATTTAGGAAAGACTCTTGAATTTTAAAGAGTCGAAATAGGATGAACGGATCATATAAACCCGAAGGAAAATATAATACAAGCCCAAACGAAAAAATATATAAAAGTCTAAATTGAAAACAACGTTCAAACCTATGATTGCGTTGGATAAAAACCGCAATTTTTATACGTGTGCATGTAAAACAAATTTCTTGGTAGAGGGGTCTAAATACAGCACAAACAACAATTTCCAAAAGACCAAAAGAAGTGAAAAAGTCTATTTTAACAAAACGCATTTGACTAACAGGTCGAACAACTGATGTTCTTAAACCCTGCTGACTGCCATTGGCGATTGCCAAATAAATTGATCACCAGATCTAACAAAATGGATCTTAATATTAATTTAATACCAAACAGAAAACAATAAACTTGTGGAAAAGATGGTTTACCACAAACATGAGGTGCAAAAATTTGTACACCATATCCGGATTTCGACAAAGTATATTTTAACTAAACGCATTTGACTAACAGGTCGAACAACGGATGTTCCCAAACCCTGCTGACTGCCATTGGCGATTGTCAAACAAACGGATCGCAAGATGTAACAAAAACGATCTTTATTATTAATTCAATACCAAACAGAAAACAATAAACTAGCGGTTTTATTTCAATTAGACAGATGTAATAACAAACACAGCTGTTGTATTCTGTGTTTTTTTTAAGTTTTCACCAAATACCAGAAACAAGGGCAAAATTGTTATTTTTCACTTTTGAGATAAAACATTTGTAACAAAAGGCTATTTCTTATAAAACTACAGCCCGTATCACTCTGAAAATTTGCAGTAATGTTTCTATTACAAATAGGTACTTATTGAAAAAAAAAATCTCATTTTGCACCATGGACCTCATTTGGACCCAAAATTTCATGTTTGGTCACATATAGTGCCCCTTATTACTTGATTTTCACCATAGTGCTTAATTTATTTCCTTACGCAATGCATGTATAAATTTGATTCATAAATAATATAAATTATGTCTGCAATAAAAGACAATTTTATCATATATTGGTGTATTTATATCATAATTGTTTTGTTATTAGTTGTATGTCAAATGAATCGCTTGAATTGATATTAAATTATTGAGAAAAAATGTTCGATTTATTTACCATTTATCTATAGAAATATAAACTACAAAAATGAAAAATACCTGAATATATAGAAAACACAGATAAACTATAAACCTATTAAGTTGGAACAGACTATACAATTGTATGCTCATTAAACCTTTTGTCTTTTTTGTTTTCTTTACTAATAGATAATTGGTATAATTAAATGTGGGCAAACCAGGAGTAAAAACCATATGTATATGTTAAAATCTGTTTAGATGGTTATTATTTAAACACATTCTACAAAATTTTAAATATAGCAGTCAAAACATATGATAAAAGAATGAAGTCCAATATACTTCACAAAATAGAAGTATGGAAATCTAAAAGCAAAATGCTATCATTGTTCTTCTGTAATAAATGGAAGCTTGAAAGTTACTTTAAATTGTTTGACTGACATGAGATAAGTAAGAAAGACTTTAAAAAAAATCTAAATAAATATTTTAGTAGAAACTTGCAATTTTAAGAAAAAGTTATTTAAGAATAAAAACATGTATCCACTTGTATATATATATATATATATCTTTACAAACATTTTTAAATTAAAATAATCAAATCAAATAGTCAGCATTAAAAATCGAATTATGATTAGATGTAACAATGACATTTGAAATTTGAATTTGTTACAAATGCTTTCACTGTTAAAAGTTTCATTCTAGTGTGTTTCCATTTTTATGATTTTATCTTATATAATATAGCTCTTACATTTCTTTGGACAAAAGTAATTGAAAAGTAATTAATTACGTTGGCAATGTTATTGTTATGTAATTAATTACAATTGAAAATGAATGTAATTGTGATGTAATTAATTACAGTTAAAAATAAATTTAATTGAAATGTAATTAATTACTTTGGTATGCAATTGACCCCAGGTCTGTCCCAGAAGAACAAAATTTGTTTTTAAGGAGTTGTATAATGATTTTTTAATCTTTGTAAGTCGTGTATTGCTGGAATTTTTGCTGTTAACAGTTTCTACCTTTACATTATAGTTTGGAAAATAATAGTAAAAAACACGTGAATTAATCAAACCACCGAAGAACAATAACTTCCATAAACGTTCGTATGATGGTTTCAGTCATATCAACATTCTTGTAAGTCGTCATTTATGATAATTATTGCTGATTATATATTTTCCTATCTGTTATAAATTTTTCTAGACATGTTATAGTTTTGGTGAAATTAGGGAATAGGTAGCTCTTGGCATATTAACTTTTTTGTCACATTTTCCCTATCTTTAATAGTTTTAAGAAATAAAAACTAGTCAAAGATAACAAGCTCACAATTCTGTACAGCAGATGAACGATTCGTCTTCACAAAACTCACCAGTGGCGCTCGAATCAAAGCAGTTTTTATGACAGGCTTTATCATATACAAATTTGAAGATCATTGTAAGTCAACATTTTTGAAAGGTTGTGCCAAATACGGTTCAGGTAATCAATCTATACTTGTGTATGAAAGGTTGTGCCAAATACGGTTAAGGTAATCAATCTATACTTGTGGATGGGATGCAAAACACCTTAGTATTTCGAATAATTTAACATTTTATAACAGTCAAACATAGGGGGAAGATACAAACAGGACATTCTAAACTCATATGTCGAAACTGACAACGCCAAGGGAAAAACCGTAAGACAACGAAAAGTCAAACAAGTATACAAAGCACTATATAAAACTGAGAGAAACAAATATCACAAAAACTTGGGGTAATTTCAGGTGCCCCGAAATGAACACTTGATTGGAAACGCAAGCTTTGGAATAGTGTAGTAATGAATAAATTTACACTCCACATGCAGAAAATTCTGTAATGTTGCTACATACAAGATGGAAAGTTTATAATTGGGAAGCAACAATCATCCCTTTTGTCGAACAGTTTTGTTCTCTACCTAACCACATTGCCAATTTCTAGAAGTCAAGATAAGAATTAACTCATCATAGATACCACAATTCAAATGTGTACGCTAGAGAAAAGACTCATCAGTGAGGCTTGAATGAAAAAAGTTAAAAAGGCTAAATAAAGTACGAATCTAAAGAGCATTAAGGACCCAAAATTTCGATAGGTATATTCCAAATACAGCTAAGGTAATCTTTGCCTGAAGAAGTAAATTCATAGTATTTCGAAAAATTCAAAGTTTTGTAAACAATAAATTTATAATTATGACCAATGATAATTCATATCAACACAGAAGTCCTGACTACTGGGCTGGTGATACCCTCATGGAGGAGTCCACCAACAGCAGTGGCATCAACCCAGTGATTGTAAATAAATTAGGGATGTCAACTCGGTGAAGATAAACTAATCGAGTACTCGTATTTACCGAGCGATACTTAAGAACTCGCTCGGTCAAGCATTTAATATTTACAAAATGGAAACACAAAATTATATTCATTTTATGTATTGTGGGTCGTTGCATTATAAACGTTAAACCCTCAACATTATTACTTAGGACTAGATAATAGTCAAAGGAATTTTATATCATAATTAATAGTTCATTTACTACATGAACTGATTATGTAAGCTGACAATAATCTGATCAAGTAATTAATTAATATCTATAGAAAAATAATTACTCAAACAACAGTAATCGTAAAAAACACATTTAATGATCACCAAAGGGGTGATGATTAGAACATAATCTTTTTCTGAGGGTCAACACAGGGTGCAATGAATTTGTTCTTATTGAAAAATATCGTCTTGTATACTTTTTCTGGGACGAGGCTATTTCTCATCTTTGTTAGGTAACTAACAGTCCTGCTGAAGAAAATATATACTCTTACGGTAGAGAAGTGGAGGAATAATTAAGATCAGCCAAAGGTGTAAGCCTTGGAAACATGCTCTTGTTCATATATCCTACCTTTCTTTGGAGGAATTTTAAATGACATTTAAACACAAACATTCGAATCGAATTTTAAGTTTTATTAATTTTGATTAATATTTAATTTCCAGGGAGGCGCTCTCAAAAACCTTTTTTGTTGTTGTTGTTTTAGCTTAAGAAAGCAAGAAAGCAACAACATTCTTACAGGAAACCGATTAGTCGAGTATCATTTTGGTAATCGATACTCGGTACTATCGAGCGATACTCGAGTAATCGAGTACTCGTTGACATCCCTAAAATAAACTGATCGTAGATAGACTTAACTGTATCTGTGAAATCCTTTATTTCAAGTTCGAAAGGATAGATGCGTTCAACATAGTCACCAAATTTTGAATAATTTAGTGAGAGGACATCGTCTTTATAGGGCAACGTGAAGTTAAAACATAATGCTAACTTTTGTTCATTCTCCCTGAGAAGCTCTTGAATGAAGTCTGACTCATTTAAATAAAGTCGGTACGCATACGTTAACAGTTGAATCCCATTGAAAGGCCAATTGTCGGTTGGAAAATACGTCCAACAGAAGTAAAAAAAAAATGTTGTCAATAAAAAAATCAAGCTTTTGATGATGTTAGTTTAAGATAATTGTTTTTTATTTAAATTCGAGTATATATAATTTGTTTTTACAAATTACGATTTTCAGTCTTTCATTAAACAAGATATTTGTATTTACATTACGGGCTATTATTTTTAATGAAGCAAAAAATGATTAATTATATTTAATGTTCATACACAAGTGCTTACAGCTTGGTGATACCCTCGGGGACGAATCGCCCACCAGCAGTATAATCGACCCAATGGTTGTTAAAAAAAACCTTATCATAGATACCAGGATTTAAAATGAGCACACCGTCTACAAAAGACTCATCAGTGACGCTCGAATCAAAAAAGTCAAATAGACCACATAAATTACGAAGTTGAATAGCACTGAGTACCCAAAATTCCGAAATGTTTTGCCAATTACAGCTAAGGTAATCTATTCCTGGGGTTAAACTTCGTAAAAGACCAGGTATATATTAATAAAACAATTAACGTAAACCAACTTTAGTTAGTAGAATAATAACGCAAATATGTAAAACTGGAATCTTTTATAATATAAATACAACGTACATCATTATAATTCAATATATCAAACTATTTCCACCGAAAGAAAACAAATTGCAACAGCATAAAATGCTTTTACCAAATCATATTGTAAACTAAGGAAAATAAGACTTTTCATACCTCGTCCGTCCGAAGGGCTTTTCTTGAACTATTCTCATCATGAACATCCAAACCTAAACATTTGAAAGTAGGGGACGTAAAAATACGTAAACACGTAATCAGCTCTGTGGCCTTCAGGGCATACGATAAAGTTTCGATCTCATGGTAAATTTTGACGAAAATGTGCATATAAGCTATTTTTCGCCTAGTCAATTCAAATATGTAATAAGAAAAAAAAAACCTTCATGTGCTACTTTTAGAGATAAATGAGATCGAAATTTTAGACATTTATTCAAAATCTTAGGGTCTTGGACATATCTATCCTTTGGACAGACCTACCTGACTTTCTTTTTTAAAAAGTAAACACAAGCAGATTTTTGTAAAAGGATTTGGAATATCTTCTTTACATAAGTATATTCTAATTTTGTGTATCAACTCTTTGGAAATAATTCATTTTTATTAAATGTTTATGATTTAAAAAAAATCGTCATTTTTTGCTGTACATTTATCTGATTTAAAAAAAATCATCGGTGATTTTTTTCATAAAAATTGGTACAACTAATCTTGATACATGATCAATTCAAATGTCATTTTTAAAAGAGGGGTCGATGTATTCATTTTCGAACTACTGATAAAAATCAGTCGAATAATGCATCTTTTCCCGATATTTCTTGACGTCGCGAAAAATAACATTTTACGTTAGCAACGTCATTATCTCCCCTGTAACTGTATCTTATGCCCTTAAGGTTTAAATGAATAGCCAAATTCATCTTATGTCAACACGTATGTGTAATTAAAGTTTTAGACTTTCATGAGTTTTTACTTCTATACTTACCCGGATGCCCTATAGGTTTGTGGGCAGGGATTTCTCCTACAAACCAATAACAATCAGGATCGCCTAGTTCCTCTCCATTTGTTCTACCATCTCGATCGGAATCGAGGTGACAAAGCCTGTGTGACCATCTTGTTTCACTCCCATAATCCTAAAAAAACAACATGAAGGGACTAGACGGGAGACATCAATCTTACTTAACCTACACACAGGTATAGTTCTTTTTTTAAATCAGATTTCTGCTATTCATGTCAATACTAAGTGGTTTTCTGATACGTGGGGACATGTTTGGATTCGTGTTGTAGCCGGAAAGAACTAGCCTAATTGTCGCGATCTATCATGGTATCAAATTAGTTTACTTCATATATAAGGATTTTTAATTTGTCGAATTGCAATGCTAAGAAAATCCGTCTTTTAAAGTGAGTAAAACACGACAGCAAGAAGTAAGAGGGAAGGAAAACCTTAATACATTAATAAGGGTGTTAAGAATATATGGAACAGGAGTTGCATGGAAAAAAATGTATATAGAGAGGTTAAACGTTCTGCAGTATCTGCTCAAAGGGTTAAAAAAAACTCATCACAGATACCAGGTTTATAATTTGGTATACTATACGCGCGTTTGGTCCATAGGCGGATCCAGGGGGGGCCTGGGGGGCCCGCCCCCCCCCCCCCTTTCGTGGGAAAAATTTGGTTGATTATATAGGGAATCACTGAAGCGTGACTGGAGCGGGGCCCCCCCTTACAAAACGTTCTGGATCCGCCACTGTCAGGTCCACTATAATTTTCTGCACCTATACAATGCTTATTTTAAAGGATCAAATTATAGTCCTTGAAAAATGCAGACTTATTCATGTCGTTATAAATGGACCTCTCCATTACAATAAGTTTCTTTCTTTTGGCAAATCAATTAGCTTGGGGTAAATATTTGGAAGGGGTAATATTTACTTGGCACTAATAGATACATTTCGCCCTTATTCCATTTGCTGACACAGCTTACTAACCCTTCCAAACACCCTTTCCTCGTTACACTGAAAAAAAATATCATAATTTTACATTCTATGAAATAATTAGTCTATTGTTTTATGCATAATTACAACTCACTGCACCAAACTGATTCTTTGTCAGTGTATGATGTAATGGGTTGTAATGGCCGACTGCATCCCATACTCCGGGTGATACACAAGGATTCGGAACAATATATCCATTCGGAATGTATTCTCTGTAACTTGGTTTACATGAATACATCTGGATAGTAAGTACCATCACTAAAATATACGTCAACATTATAAATGGTGTCGAATAAGAAAGGTCTTATCTTTCATTAGTAGATAGTTTGTACTTAACAGTTGATCTTTTAACATGCACTGATCAGTTATCGATGGAAAGGCGAATATTCTTTTAAAAGTAAATATTACGTTAAAGGGTCATTAGCTGTCAAATTCATGTTCACCGATTTGACTCAAATTCTCATATTTGATTTATAACATACTAAAACGTACATGTTGTATATCCAAATTATAAAAAGTCTTAAATAAACAATTTACGATGCATACACGCGATAATATGTATCAGCCTTTCGTGTGTATTTTAGTCTAGACGCCATCTAATTAACTATCGAGGTGACCTCCTAAGACTGCCGATGGTCATATAATCCGATATAAGCATAAAAACAGATATAAATGGATAGCGAACACGTGCAATTAGATTTTTCTAGGTCTGTTTGATTTCATTTTATAGGTTAAAAAAATCGTTTTTACCTGTATAAGAATGAGTTTTTATGGATCGAATCAGTCAACCAAATGGTTTACCCTTCTTTCACTTTCAATGTTGACATTCTTTTCCATTAAATAGCTGAACACGCCTATCAAAACATTTACTAAATTTTATCATCGGTATAAGGACATCATTCGTAAATATAGCTCAACATGCAGACTTCTTATACGTTCAGGTATTTCACATCCAATTTTTTATGGAAATATTCTTTATAAAGCACAAAAATGTCAGTATTCACCTCTGAAGCTAACAAAACCTTTAAATAGACTTATTAAGAAGGGATATAGTTACGATACTGTTGTCAGGTCATTAAAGATTGCATATTTTGGCGTTAATATTGATTCACTTATAGGGTCTTTGCATCGGCACTAAACACATTTATTTAAAATCCAGTTGTTGGCATGACACGGGTTATGTTCTTCTCATATATGTTATGATGGTATGATACTAAACCCCTAACGGGAAGAATTGTGCCTGATGTTCATATGATGAAGACATGATCTTTCAATCAGTTTAATTGAAGTCTGGAGCTGGCATGTCAGTTAACTGCTAGTAGTCTGTTGTTATTTATGTATTATTGTCATTTTGTTTATTTTCTTTGGTTACATCTTCTGACATCAGACTCGGACTTCTCTTGAACTGAATTTTAATGTGCGTATTGTTGTGCGTTTACTTTTCTACATTGGCTAGAGGTATAGGGGGAGGGTTGAGATCTCATAAACATGTTTAACCCCGCCGCATTTTTGCGCCTGTCCCAAGTCAGGAGCCTCTAGCCTTTTTCAGTCTTGTATTATTTTTAATTTTAGTTTCTTGTGTACAATTTGGAGTTTAGTATGGCGTTCATTATCACTGAACTAGTATATATATTTGTTTAGGGGCCAGCTGAAGGACACCTCCGGGTGCGGGAACTTCTCGCTGCATTGAAGACCTGTTGGTGACCTTCTGCTGTTGTCTGTTCTATGGTCGGGTTGTTGTCTCTTTGACACATTCCCCATTTCCATTCTCAATTTTATCCTAAGGGGATAAATTGGAAGTCAGATGAATACGGATTATATAAGGTCGAATTATTCACTTGCACATGAATAATTTATCAGCGATGTTTCTTAGCTTTTTTTGATAAAATTGAACCAAACTGGCTGATAAAAGTGAATTATTATTTCGCTTTTTCACTTTCATTAATGATTAAACAAAAAAAAAATAATATCCTATTTGTTTTATATCTCGTAGCCTATGCCCCTTTAATATTGTTTAAAACAGCGGATATCGAACTCTATAAAACCTGAAAAATCTGACCTGTAAAACTCTATAATGTTTTTTTTAACTGAAAGTGTATATTGTACTTTTTGTTCTGTAACGATATACACAGGGTTTTGTGCGTGTTTTAGAATATTGGAATACAACGCTATTTTTTTTTTATTTGAAATGTTTTATTTGGATTTCCTCATTTTGTTATTGATTTATTTATACCACAGACAAACACCAAATTCCTTCTCTCCGTGAGCTTACCTATACACTGTGCTAAAAATCATTCCTACAATCCAGTTCTCAGAATTAAGCAGATTACGAGAGCTTTGCAGCCGCTCAATAAACTGAATTAACTTGATTATACTATACATTGGTTGATGGTTGTTTGCTTAACTTCGAGTGTCAAAAGGTTCGTGCATGTTCAGGACGAGCACAAATTAACAATACACATAAGAGTAGGTCCTGTAATAGAGGGTCTGTACTCTTTATATTGTTCTGCCATTTTTCTCTTACCTTTACAAATTTTGCCCATTATTCTGTATTCTTTATATTTTAGCACTCTATTATTCTCTATTCTTTTTTTTTTGTTTGCCTATTTTTCTGTCTTCTTCTTTTTCTGCCCATTTTTCTACGAATTTGGCCCATTATTCTCTATTCAGTAGACCCCATCCAGATCCTCTGTATTACAGGTCGACCGGTATAGGACTGTAAACAAGACCTTCCTTTCTGTCTCCAGTTTATGTTCTGCTGATCATTCTTGGACTATCACTATCATAAACAGCAGTAAAATGGCTTGCTCCAGGAAAGAGAAAGCCTATCAGGAAAGCTAACGGACTACTAAGTTAAATACATTTGCGCCAGATGAAATGAGAACAATGTAATACGTAGTGTTTAGTGCTTACTACAAATATATGGTGTATAGATACACACCAGGTAGCAGATGGTATAAATCTGTATACATGGACGTGGTCCGAGATATCCCTAGCTAATTATTGGAATGAGGTTGTTGCCATACAGTTTTAATGTATTAGACAGACATGTGTCAGTCACATTTGTTCCCAACAAATTTTCCAACAACGTATAATGACATTTTTTTATATATATAATAATAAAGCGATGGCAATGGAAGAAACCCAAAACGTACAAATCCCGAACATTAAAAGCTAATAGACACAAAAAGGAAGTGGTCCTTGTTGGTTTAAATTTGATCATTATTCCTTATTCTTATACATATACTTTATGTAATAGTAAAAGTTCAATGATAAGTTAATATTGATATTAAAAGACCTCCGAAAAAAAGGGATGTTCAGATCCCCGAGCCCGAAGGGCGAGGGGATTTGAACAGCCCTTTTTGTGAGGAGGTCATTTAATGTCAATATTAACTTAATCATTGAACTTTTACTGACTTACAAACCGTCAAAAACATAAGAAAAGTACACAAAAAGCACTCGCAGAAACCTAATTCCCCTGAATTGGACGAGTCTAAATATGTTTACCTTAAATAATAGTTAAACAGTACTCAGACTGATATATACAATTAACAGTTACCAAATTGCAACGGAAACGGACCGATAAAATGGCAGTACATCATTCAATTATTCATTTATTATATTTTGTTTAGCATTAAAATAACACCAAATGATAGTTTTACAAAATTAGGGGGTAAATTTATATTTTTGATCCAATTTTTCAAAATAACGATTTCTTATTTAATAAATGAGGCATTCAAAACCCTATACATACCTCATTTATAACTGACCAATGAATATTCTGCACAACAACTTCTTGTTATATATATATATATATATATGATGTTTTTAATCTGTCAGTAATCATGAAACAGACCAGACCTAAGAAAACAGTAAGTAAATTCTTCCATCAATTAGCTTTTTAAACAGCTTGTTTCAGAACTTTTAATCGAACAGACCTAGATGCATAAGGTCCTTCACAATATTCATCCGGTAAATGTTCATTCCTTTTTGATTCTGTAATTTTCCTACACTACGTTACATGCGAATGCAAAATAATTAGTGTTGTCTGTTCAGTCCAATTAATTAATAGATCTTGCTTTGGTTTTTTTTTTTAAATAAAAACTATGCATGCAAACTTCAATGAATAAAATCGTATTAAAAAGCATAAATGTGACATCTATAGCATCAACTAGGTTTCACTGACCCGATCAAAACGTGTTTAGGTGACATATATTCGTAGGTTCGATGTATTATATGAAAACAAACTCTTTTATTTTAGTCGTCCGTTATTCCCTTTTTATGTCCAACTGAAGCAAAACACCTGCAAAAAAAACTTTAACCTTTCTTAGTTTTATCCTTTACTGACAAAACATCATGTTATAAATCGTATTAAAACAGTAGATAAGAACCATAGTAAAAAATATAAAACTTTTTTATAAGCAGTCACTTATGTAATAAATTGAAGGAAAAAAAAACACAAAAAAAACATAAAAATTTAAAAGAAATAGTACCTCATAGCAATTTACAAGATCTTGTCTTTGAGTGCTAAGTACATGGAACAATTTATGAAGTTGATTGATTGGTGTTTGCTTTACGTCCATTGGCAAATATTTCATGCATGTTCATGACTATAACGCATGAAGTCTTTAAATACAATACTCAATAGGTAGGTCGTGCAATAGGACGTCGACAGTGAGGTTGGACGTGAAACTTTAAAATACCACTGGAAAATGTGGGTATATTGAATTAGGACAGAAATTTAGACTTGCAACACCTGGCCACATTCGGACCACCCAAATAATTTGTGCAAGAGTTTTTAATTTGCCGAGAGCGTTGATCCATGAAATCTACACTAAAGTCGATCATCGATGTTTACGTGTAGTTGACAATATCATTTCACGCATTTAATTTAGGTTAGATACTTTTAGCTCGCTTTAGTAACTGTGAGAAGTCTGTGAAACTGTATTGTTTATTGTACTTGAGGTTTTGGTATATTATGTACTACCGCTCTACTGGTTGGTCTCATGTGAAGGTGTTCCCCTCGAGAGCGGGAGGTTGTTTGTTCGATTCCCGACCGGGCCAAACAAAGACGTTAAATTAGTATTGGCTATTACTTGGCGCTTAAAACGTGACATCATAGAGTAGGAACACAGACTGGTCGGCTCAGAGTCGGAAATGTGTCCGGGTCGGGTGACATTTTTTCCTGCGAACTAATATCTTGGGAACTTACGTATAAAAACACCGACTCAGCGTGTCAGTCTAGTAAAAAGCGGGGTTAATATTCGTATTGTATTTACATGTTATCGTCCTGAATATTCTTTTTATATGCCGCTGGTCGTCATCCATTATCATCATTTATTTTACCGTTTTATTATACAGTGAAGTGTTTTTCTTCTACTGGTTTATATTACAACTTTTTAAATTTTCACCGATCAAAATTAAAATAGGGCAGGTGACATTTTTCAACCAGGGACTAGTGATTGTTGGGATATCTTTGACGGTAAATAGTATTAAATTAAATGTGACTTTTGGGATATATAATATTTGACGGTAATTATCATTGAGTTAACTCTGTATAACTATTAAGTCATTAGGCGGTTTTCACTGATTATTTTTCTGTATACGGATCTTTCTATAAAAAAAGACTGAAAATCGACTATAAATGTTTTGATATGTCTGTGTATTTGTGTTGCTCTCGCATTAATGTACAGTATATCTTTATCACCTTTTATTCAAAATCAAATGATTCACTTGGGTATAGAAATATTGACATCTGAGACCTCTCCCGTCCTTACTAAATGGGTGCGTTCGTTTGGCTTATCGGATATATAAATACGCAGTTTTGTCCCATCGAAATAGGAATGTACATCAGATTCCTGGTGTAGTGAGAATTTCACGCTATCTATACGTTAAAAAAACATTAGGGGGAAAAACGATCTATGCACGAGTTGAATGATCGAAATGTGTAATATCAACAAGAAAGGTCAGCTAAATCTTTTCAAATAAGTCGCATGGCTGATTTTAACACATTTTTTTCGAATTTTGCTAGGACAATTGTAGATAAAAAAAAATTATAACGAAACCGATTAGCAAAACAATATCTAAAAGATAAATAAATGAAACGCCCAAAATAAGTTGAATCCTTGAAAAATTGTTGTCAACATTTTTTTATACATTTTTGCTTTTATGGCAACTATTATACCAGTCTGAGATAAACTTGAAACAGCAAATGGTGATACGTAGATGAGACAGCCGTTATTGGCACTCAATGAAGATCGTTTTTCTGTTCTTGTCCCCTCTCCTATTAGTTTTGCTAAAGGATACAATGTAACCCCTGATGTGTACCACGACAACGTTTTTGTAATGTTAAAAAAAAAAATTAAATGCAAAGAGAAAAATGATGGAAGAAAGATTTACTCTTAAAAATTAATACTTCAATAAAAATGAAATATAAAAATTGGAAAACTGTTTGAGACGATTATTTATTGATTTATTGATTGTTGGTTGCTTAACGTCCAGTGGCAAATATTTCATGAATGTTCAGGACGAAAACAAGTTAACAATAAATACAATAGGTAGGTTTTGTAATAATAGAGGCCATCTGGGATGATGGTCGGGGAAATTTGGACTGCCACTAGACAATGAGGATATATTGGATAGGGACAGAAATTTTGCCTTGCAACAGGCAACCTACGGACCCCTCAAAGAGTTGTTGCAAGGATTCTTAACGTGCAAAGAGTGTGGCACTTTCTGTACACGAGGTATCGGATTTAACGTCCCCAATCTGACCGGACGTGGCTGCAAACTTGATACATTCCGCACAGCCAAACGGACGCCCCACTTTGGCAAGCGTTTTACTGCCGGTCGGAAAAAGACCAAGTGACCATATTTGTATTCCCCACAAGGGTGACGATTATTTACTGAAACCAAATGATTATACGTCACTAAATGAAGCTGATTAATTTATTGCTCCTTTTATGTCCAGTGGCAAATATGTCATGTATATTTACGACGAGATGCAAAGTAGATCAACCTGAGGCAAATGATTACAATTTTAAAGTGGCACTTTTTACAATAAGGCAGAGCGTTCGCTAGAAGTAAAACGTATGCCGTAATAGAATACAGTTGAACCATGATCGAAGTCGTAAGCTAAGCTATTAGCCCTCCTGGGGGCCTCGGTGGCCGAGTGGTCTAAGTAGTTACTACTGTAATCACTAGCCAGTCAACACTGAGGTTGTGAGTTCGAACCCCGCTCGTGCGGGTGCACTCGACTCCAATCTTAATTGACTAGGATTGTCAGTTTTCCTATCGAAGGTCGGTGGTTTTCTCCGGGCACTCCGGCTTCCTCCACCAATAAAAACTGGCCGCCACGAAATAGCCCAAAAGCGGTGCATAAAAGTGGCGTTAAAACGCCAAAAATCAAAATCAAATTAGCCCTCCTTCCCCCTTTTTTCTCCACGGTAGACGAATGCCAAAAAAACAGAACGTCATGAATTTACAAACAATAACGGCCACTATAAGTAAATGAGATATGGACTTTTTTATTTAAATAAATTCCTATTGCAGCCAACATCTCTCGGTTCGGGACAGCTTAGTATTTCCACCAATTGATTATTGAATGGAGATATTAAAGCAACCAAAAGCATTTTGAATAAAAAAATTTCTAAAATTGTAAATTATGATATTTTGCTGGGTGTTATTTCCCGATCCTATTTCGGACCCCTTGATTTTAAGAGGGCGTATCTAATTAGTCATGCCCGATTAACTTTTAGTAAATTGAACCTCAACTTAAAGACCTACACCGGGTATTTAAGTTCGAGGTACAATAAGTAGACAATAGAAATCCTTTGTGAAATGAGATCGTCCCAGGTATCTTAGATAATTATTTTGCGTTGAATAACAATGAAAAATGCACGAGCAGGTTTGTAATGATTTTAATATGTTGAAGGATTGTCTTAGAGGGTTGAGATTTTTTCTCTTTCTTTTGATTGGTTTTCAATTTTTAATATTTTTAAGGTTACTGAGGGTTGGTTGAAAACAAAACTTTACCACAAAAGAGATGATTTCAGCTTCTCAATTGTGAACTTTCCATTTCTATGTAGCAACATTCCAGCAGCGCCTCCATACAGAGTATACATCTCCCAGTTGATACGATATTCCAGGGCTTGTATTTCCTATAATGATTTCCTTGATAGAGGGTTGCTGTTCACAAGGAAGCCATTAAACCAAGAGTTCCAAGTGGTGAAGTTGAAATCATCCATTCGTTAGTTTTACAGACTCCATCACGAGTTGGTTGATCGTTATGGAATATCTGTTTCACAGATGACGACAGATATGTTCCAATTGTCGTAACTACAATACCGTTCCCTTTTCCTCGAATGTGACCTACCGATTACATTTATCACCGGGTTTGTACTCACATGAGCAACACGACGAGCCTGTGAGTGATTGGTTGTTTTTTGCTGTTTCTCATATTTGTTTTTCGTTTATTGTGTTGCATAGTTTGTTCTTATGTTGTGCCGTTACACCACTGTCTTAAGTTAAGGGGAGGGTTCGGCGCGAACAAATTACTTTAACCCCGCCGCAATCTGTATGTGCCTGTCCCAAGTCAGGAGCCTGTAAATCAGAAGTTGTCGTTTGTTTCTGTATATCATATTTGTTTTTGTTCATTATTTTGTACGTAAATCAGGCCGTTAGTTTTCTCGTTTGAATTGTTTTACATTTGTCATTTCGGGGTCTTTTAAAGCTGACTATGCGGTATGAGCTTAACTCATTGTTGAAGGCCGTACGGTGACCTATAGTTGTTACTTTTTCGTGTCATTTTGGTCTCTTGTGGAGAAATGTCTCATTGGCAGTCATACCACATCTTCTTATTTTTGTATGTGTTTGAGTTTTACGATTAAAGAGTTTAGAATTTAAAATACTCCCAACATGCACCTCTATCTCCTTCCAATTTCATACTAGTATTTAAAATTCACGCTGAGAAAAAAACTATTATTTAAAACTAGACTGCCAAATTCATAAAAAAATACCAACAAAATGCTAAGAAACCTTTTATGGCTAAATTATCGAATATATCACAGGTTATGGTGAAAGGCTGAAGCTAGCGTTATGAAATTAATGCAATGATAATATAGACTAATTGCTATTACACCACTGTCCCTTGTTAGGGCGAGGGTTGAGCGCTCACAAACATGTTTAACCCCGCCACATTTTTTATGTGCCTGTCCCAAGTCAGGAAGGAGCCTGTAGTTCAGTGGTTGTCGTTGGTTCATGTCTGTCATATTTGTTTTTCGTAAATTCATTTGTTATGAATTAGGCCGTTAGTTTTCTCAATTGAATTGTTTCGTATTTTTCATGTCGGGGCCTTTTATAGCCGATTATATGATATGGGGTTTTCTCATTGTTGAAGGCCGTACGATTGCCTATAATTGCTTACATCCACTTTATTTGAATTTTAGTGGATAGTTGTCTCATTGGCAATCACACCTCATCTCCTTATTTTTATATTAAATACTGTATAATTAAAAAAAATCTAAAGATGCAGACGATAAAATGAAAGAATATCACTGAACAAATAACAACTAAGTCAATTGAACAGTCCGAATACATTCACCATGTTACACTAGAAATGTAGCTGCAATTAATTCGTTTACAATGTACAAAAAATACGCAAAGGAAACAAAATAATCAAATGTTTTGTTCAACATTGTTGATTCTAAATTCTGTATTATATATTTGTGATTAATACGCCTAAGCGGGTAAACAAAACTGTGTATTGACGTTTTAATTTTAGAATAACAGATTTCAAATATATGAATATGCATGTCATAACTTATTGTCATACTAACGATAATGTTTTAAACCGATGGCAAGAAACAAATTATTTTTTTATCATCTCTGATATGTCCTAGGGTCGGGTAAAACTTAAAGAGTGTTGAATGAAATCTTTCCAGCATATTATTCCTTTCCCTCCCTGTATTTATATTCCACTGGTTTCATACATCAAAAAAAAAGTATATCTGGAAATAAGGTCACGAAAGGGTATATCATTGGCGCGGAGATGAGGCGCATGTGTTCGATTCGGTACTTTAAACCAAATGAATAAAAAAAAATATGAAGATAATAATTTATTTCAGAACCAATTATTCTAATGAGGAAGACAACCAGTGTGTTTGTGTCAGACCAAGAAGTTGTTCTTCTTTCAATAGCTTACCAACTTCAGCTCTGCTCCTGAGGACAAATAGTAGAAAACTTAAAGACAAAGATTGATTCAGTTCCCAATGACGCGCTGTATGAGAAATAATCTACAAAACAACTAAAAAATCGTATTTCGACGAAACTTGCTAAACTTATGGCCACGCCTCAAGACAAAATTGCAAATGAATCTATCCGGTAAGAAATTTGCGTATGCAGCCATCCCCCTTGAAAAATGAATAACAAGGAAGACGTAAACACAATTAACAAAACCAAAAAGACATGGAAACAAACCATAAACACACACACACAAAAATGAAATGAAAAACAACATTGGTTAAGTTATTTCCCCCCTTAATTTTGTCCTTTTGATAGCTTGTACTTTTTCTGTTATCGAAAATTATAAATGCACTATTCTATGCGTAAAAATGTATGAAAGTCTGATTGTAGTCTTTTTGCTATTTTTGACTTATGGGATCAAATTATTTTTTTTTATATTAAAAATGCGATTTGATTGAAATGTTTTCCAATTTTGTAACATGATTTGGCGGGAGTTATGGGATTGGAAGGAAGTAGGGATATTGAGTTGCAATTATGGGATTCGGGTAGAGGAAGTGGATTTAGGCTTAAGGGGATGGAGTATCCCTGCACGCCCCCTCAAACATTAGACAATTTGACATAAATATTTATTTATTGATTGTTATTTTTAGAGACGAATGTAAGAAAAAAAAAAAATGGAATAAAACAGAACGAAAAAAAATAGCGAAATTGTTGCTAAAACAGCTTCCACATCAAAATGTACGGACATCAGGGAAACGGTTGTGAGCGACCCGTCGGATTCAACAGAGGAGATTCAAGCGGATTCTAACAGGTCTAAAGTAGCCCGAGCTGAAACAGAACCGTCCACTAAAGATGTTCAAGTTGAACCTGAACCGTTCCATAAATATCTATAATATATAACAACACTCATTTTCAGATTGTGACAATATCATTAAAATCCGGTGTGGAACCTTAAAATTACAATAGAAACGGGAAGATGGTATGGAATTTCTAGAGATGAACTTCATGGAAATGGAAAAATAATTTGAGTGTCGGTAGTTAGTAGGTTCAATCCGTTAAAACTTGTTTACTAATTTTTCTTTTACAATTTTAAGAATAGGTCGAGACTCGGTCGATTTTTGTTCATGTATTTGCGGTCTTCTCGATGTATTCGCATTTAATGTTTCAATAGGAATAAAGTCCGCTTGAATTTTCTTAGCAACTTCATTTCAAAAATGTTAATCTTTGCTGCATATCAATCGATTCTTTTGGTATTTTATCCTTAGCTTCTCTGATATAGCTACATACATGTACGGCTAATTGGCATGTTCCATAGCCAGTAGAAAAATAACTGAAATTGGTACGCCATGAATGTATTCGCATAATAACATTTTATACGAATTTTACACAAAGCTCCTATAGCCTACTGTACTCGTCGTTTGCTATTACGGGTGGGAAAATGATAACATTGTATGGAAATTTTGTTTTTATTTCAATTCAGTTCTATTGTTACTATGTATATTTACCAGAATGTTTTATAATTGTGAATTTATTATTAATAGCGTCCTCGGTAAAACGGGACAAACATTGAAAAGATCAAGTTTTCAGTGTTTGCAGGAGAGGTAATATTTTGACACCATTTTTCCGTCTGCATATATATATTTAGTTATTGAAATAATAGTGCACATATATTAGCATAAACGTCTAAAGTACGACGATTTATTATTAAGGTTCTTTTTTTCAATAACTTGATTGTTCGAAAAAACGATTGCGATATGTTGGTCAAATAACCAGTATTCGTAATTGAAGGCCAGCGGATATTGTAGAAAGGCATCTTCTAGATATAGTAGAGTATGTCGGGTCCTCAAGGAAAAAAGAAAAGTATTTATTCCAAAATGTAATCAGCAGTAATGAGTAAGATAAAAGTTGGTATATAGCTAGTTAATAGTTAATAGGAGATCACAAATACTTATAAGTTTCATAACTAGTGAGAATTGCATATCGCTTGATATCAACTCGAGTTATTTGATTTCAATATGATAATAAACGAGCCTTTGGCGAGTTTATCATCAGTATTTAAATTAAATAACGAGAGTTGATATCAAGCGATTTCCAATTTTCAAGAGTTGTTAAAGCTATTTCTTTTATGGTTAACATTCTCTTTGTGTTAAATAGAAAAGTCCGCAATTCGTTGGTCTAGTATTTTGCAAATACCAGTAGGACGAGAGTGGAGAAATATCGTATTGCACGACATTTGATGGTGGAATCTGTTTCTCTAATGATTTTAAACGATATGCTGACAGATTTTATCATTCTTGCCAAATGATCTGTAAAACGATGTGCTCTTTCTATTTGACGTCTGGTCGCAAACTCCATACAGCGTTATTGTTCGGGTCATACTTCCCTTTCTCTTCTGTATTATGATAAACGGATTAAAAGACTTAATATAAAACCAATCACGGATTCAAAATTATATAAAGATGCTTGAAAATAATTAAACTATTAACATGTAATAAAAATAAAATATGTTATTGAAAAGATTTACAACAGGACCTTATCAACGTATGTTAGTGATATAATACCTAGTTATTTAACGACTAAGTACGATTGTTTCAGTGTTAACGACTAAGTACGATTGTTTCAGTCATAAAGAAAACAGAGGTAAGTGAAAATACATATTTTTTTATTATCATATCAATATCCATTTTATTATTGCATGAAATTTTTTGAAAAAAAACATGCATTTGGGAAATGTCTCTTTCGACTTAAATCATGAATTAATATATTAACAAGTTTCTTTCAAAGACCAGTAGATTTGATTTGATTTGATTTTTGGTGTTTTAACGCCACTTTTAAGCACCGCTTTTGGGCTATTTCGTGGCGGCCAGTTTTTATTGGTGGAGGAAGCCGGAGTGCCCGGAGAAAATCACCGACCTTCGATAGGAAAACTGGTAATCCTAGTCAATTAAGATTGGAGTCGAGTGCACCCGCACGAGCGGGGTTCGAACTCACAACCTCAGTGTTGACTGGCTAGTGATTACAGTAGTAACTACTTAGACCACTCGGCCACCGAGGCCCCTAAAGACCAGTAGAATGTAAACTAATATGATCTAGACATTCCTATACTTGTTCTTCACTAACTTTCTTTTTATATAAATTAGATTTCCTGTTAGAATTTGCGCTTTTCACTAAACTTTAAATTAATATAAGATATGTGAATATTGACCGTAGCACATTATCATTTCGTCAAACATATAAACATGATAAAGGCAATCAATAGAGCATCATTTTACAACCCAATAAAATGACAAAAAGAAGCATTTAATTTTTATAATTGCATTTAAATGCTCAAGACTAGAAATTCAATCAAACTGTTCGTTTGTTTTGTTTTCAATGTTTCTTTGCATTGTTGTAGTTACTCTTATGGAGTGATGGAAGTGTCATTTTAAAAGCAAAACTTCAATTTGAACACCACGTGATCGTCGTCTTCTTATCAAAATGTTGCAATCCTTATAATAACACATCTGTAATTTAATTATAAAGCTTTTATGCAATAACGCACAATGATGAGGACTAACATTGTAAAGTAAAGCACAGACAAACAATTTTCTTAAATATATTATAAATAACGTAATCATTGATAAATGTTTTTAGTTGTGAAATACCCCGAGGATTTTAAATATAAACAAAATATATTGAATTATGATTTTTTCCCCATATGATATTTTCATAGCAATTGCTTTTTTCTGCAAATACAGTAGCGCATGTACAGTTTTAGCAGTTTTCCTCGCTTTTTTACAAGAAGAAAGACAACTTTTGTTTTTCTAACGTATTTGTCATATCTTTAGAAATAAACAATTTTAGATAAGTAAAAGGTAAAAAAAAGTATTATGTATAATCTAATTTATATGTTTTACTAAGCATAGAAGAAGAGACGACCTTTGATTCTAGGGGGATGTGTTTGTTAGTACGTATGCTTATTTGTTTCCGCGGCCGCGCGAAAATTTATTTTCACTTTTGTACTCCTGCATTTTGTGTCGAAGATTATTCATTTCTATCCTATCTTGTGCAAGGTTATTCATTTTTTGCTCCTACCAGCCCAGTATATTCATTTTCAAAATTCCCCTGATAACCTCCCCCACCACTACCCACACCCTAGTAAATCAAATGATCGTCCCCTTATAATTCTTTCGTCCAATGGCGTTTGGGTGTGTAGTGTTTCTATTCGATCGTTCGTACTGGTTGAGTTTGAATTTCGTCCTGGTTAGGTTTGAGTTTCGTCCTGGTTAGGTTTGGTTTGCGTATAAGAGAAAAGATGTAGGTTACTATATTGAATATTGCAGTCAGGTGATGTATCATGTGATAAAAGTCGATACAAATATAAAATGACCTTATGTACATTTTACCCATGTTTGGCTCTAGTTACGTTTTGCGTTAAGATCCGGATCTGAACATCTTCATATTACAGCGTGAACTTTTGTCCGTAATGTATATTAAAATAAGGTGACCCTGATCTTAAATATGCATATCCGGATGTGGTCGAGAGCTAAGCAACTTCTAATCAGAGAGAAATGACATTCATTCAGTTGGTGCATGGTGGTTTGTGACGAATGTTTACACTTGATTTAGGTCAACTCGATTATGTCAGGGCCTTTTTATAGCTTGCTATATATGCCGTATGGGTTTTGCTCTTTGTCGAAGACCGTATAGGGAGCTATAGCTGCTAACTTTACGCCATTTGGTCTCCCATTTGAAAGTTATCTCATTGGCAATCTTAACACATCTTCTTATGTTTATATTGACCTAAACTAATGATTTTGAATAAAAAGAAATGAAACAAATAAGGCTTAGGATTTTAATGTTTATATTGTGACATTTATATTAATATATTTAATCAGCTGACTGATTATATATGTCATTGAAATACAAACACAATCCTCATCTTTTTCAGAATGCGAATTACATTGATTGTAGTGCTGATGGCACTTAGGTGCCATTGCAAACCTAATAAGCCACTTAACACCGATGACCCAAATGGTAAAGATAGAACTGATCTTGGTGCGTTAGATAGTCAGAATATTGATCAAGACGACCTTTTCGACGATTTGAATGATTCGAATGATCTAGATTCGAGTGAATCGGATTCAAGTTCCATTGATGGTATCAAAATGTATGGTCTTGATGATGACGATGATGATGACAGCGATGATGGCTTTAATGACGAAAAGAGTTTTGCTGATCATCGTTTTGACAAAGATGACAAAGATTTTGGATTTGATAAAGATGACAAAGATTTTGGATTTGATAAAGATGACAAAGATTTTGGATTTGATAAAGATGACAAAGATGTTGAATTTGATAAAGATGACAAAGATTTTGGATTAGACATAGATGACATAGATTTTGGATTTGATGAGGATGACAAAGATGTTGAATTTGATGAAGATTGTCCTGATGAAGAAGATACTGCGGAAAAAGAAGAAACTTGTGTATTTGATGTAACGACAACAACAGGAGAGGGAGAATTCATCGCTAAAATTAGCTTTTCTGAAAACATATGGGGTTTCCAGGTATGCATTTTTATCACTTACAAAAAACGTATTAAAAATTATAATTGCTTACATCCACTTCATTCGAACTTGGTTGGATAGTTGTCTCACTGGCAATCATATCACATCTCCTTATTTTTATATTATACATGAAATGAAAACTGGAAGAGTAAAGAAACGATTGAGTTAAAATGAAAAAACGACAAAAAGATAGTTCTGATGTTGGCACTTATGTAAGATTCCTTATTCTATTTGTCTATATGGCTTTTTTTCTTTCAACTCGCATGTTGTTTTCGCCTTTATTACTTCCTTACTTTTATGTTTCTTATATATTGTTCCCTTCGTCTATGAACTTACTTCTTTCTTTGGTGCTAATTCGTTTAAAATTTAAATATTTTTGGTGCCTTCTTCAGTTCAATTGACTCAATATTCTACTACTGTAATTACATGAAAATAACAATTCGTAATGCAAAAACAAAGAATGGCAACAAAATTGAATGGATAGGGTTTTGAATGTGCTTGTTAAATTATTATAGTAATGTTGTTTATAGAGACCATAAACTTAGATACGATCAACGTAAACGTATTAATCTTTTGAGTTACTAGTAACTAATTCATAAAGACAATTGGAACTGTTGTGTGATCTTTATATGTTGTCTTTATGAGTGGTAACATTTATTTTATTCTTGATAAATCAAAACAAAAAAATTCTATTGTAATGAACACGCATGATCCTACATCCTATCGATAAGTTATATGTTGGAAATGAACTAAGCCAAGCGTTTTCAGATTGTTTATGAAGTCTTTGCACCTAATCCTTTTGGATATGTACTATTTGATATTTAAGTCTGGGAATACTGGATTTATTTATTGGTTGTTCCGATGTAATTGGATTTGACTGTGGGTACTCTGAGATCCGTGCATTGTGTCATTTGTCCTTTTGTTTGTAATATTTTGTGCATCGTGTAGATCTGAGACGTGAAATAATTTCCAACTGTTTTAAAAGACAGTTTGTTCTCACGTTGTGCTGTTACACCATTTTCCCGGTTTAGGGGGAGGTTGAGCGCTGACACACTTGTTTAATCTCGCCACAATTCAACCTTGCCTGTTCGAAGCGAGAAGCATGTGATTCAGTGGTTGTCTTTGCATGTTTTTTTTTTCATTTATTGTTTAAGCATAAAGCAAGCCGTTGGTTTTCTGGGTTGATTTGTTTTACATTTTGTCACAAAGGTACCTTTAATAGCCTACTTCTAGTATACGGTATGAGTATTGCACATTGATGTAGGCTGTTCGGTGACCTATAGTTGCTTAAATTTGCTGGTGCATAGTTGTCTTATTTGCAATTATACCATGACTCCTTATTTTTTTAATGACGACATATGGTGCGGGATATAATGTTAATATGAAAATGAGAAGATGTGGTATGATTGCCAATGAGACAACTCTCCACCAGAGATGACGTAGAAGTTAGCATATATAGGTCACCATACGGTCTTCGTCAATGAGGAAATATAAAAATAAGAAGATGTGGTATAATTGCCAATGAGACAACTCTCCACCAGAGACCAAATGACATAGAAGTTAGCAACTTTAAGTCACCGTACGGCCTTCAACAATGAGCAAAACCCATACCGCAAAGTCAGCTTTAAAAGTCCCCGAAATGATAAATGTTCATTTCCCACCTGGCTGTCTCAAAGTTGCCATGATCCTAAGTTTGCTGGTAGTAACGAAAGCTTTCTATCCCTGCTCAGTATCCTATTCCAAAGAGAGTCCAAACATGCCTTTCATCCCGATCGATGACACATACATTTTTTCTATAGCTATTAGGTTTAACTTGTTCTCGGCATGAATATGTATAATATATTTGACTCTTAAAATTACACAAAACATAATTATTTTTCTGATATTTTGAAAGGTGAAAGTAAATTTAGATTAAGCTTTATTGGTTTTTATTTGGTTACTTTGAGTCAAGGACATATTTACAACTCTTTATGTCCTAGGTTCAATTTTAAAAATTTAAATGCATATGAAAAATTGGCATAAATTCTTTTTTTTTTCATATTAAAACATTGAAATTATTCTCGATTTAATCCAACAAACTAATACAAATAACACAAAACTGTCTCCCTAGCAGGACTGTTCAATATATATACTTGTAAACTATGTGTTCAATAGGTTTGTTAGTGATATAAACATCGTTCTTCTTATTTACTCACCAAAACAAAAACCCCAGACTAGTCATTGACAATTAATTAACCACTATTTTCTGTCCTACCAAAAGAAACGAAAAAAAATAAAATAAAAATTGATTTAAATTAAATTAAGATGCATGAATTAATACCTCTCACAAACTAAAGTAACAAAATTAATCTTCCAAAATCCCGACCTTTGAGTAAAATAGTTTGACATGTTTCACAAGTACAATTGGCCCAGTGAACGGTTTCATAGGAGATGGTTTCGAACGAGATATCCGACCACAGACACCCACTGATGTGAATAATTGCTCTCGTCCTATATATATACAAATGGTCAAAATGTGCTGAAATAATTCTGATTTTTAACCACACTGTTAACGAAACTCATAACAGTATAACTGAAAATATGCAGAAAATAGTTTGATAGGATTATCAGTAGTAACAAATTATGCGTGTTAATAAATAAACTGAAGAATAATCGATCGGTGTAAAGCCTCAATAAACCTATATTCAAATCGCCCAGTTTTTCTATGAAGTTGAATATGAATATAATAATTACCTTTGCTCATCACTGGGTATCTACACAAAATGTTTTCCCCATCTTTAAGAAAATGCAATTTACATTTGCATAACCCCTAATGCAACCAAGAAACATATTAACGTCAAATAGGTACGTATGCACACATTATGATGGTGGTAACCCTTTCATTTATTGGCGTCCGAAAATATTGCATTTTAATCTATCATAATATTGTTGATAGTCTATATATAAATACTATATGTATACTGCATGTTACAAGTCATGCATTTATAATATTTATATTTATAGCATGATATTAGATAAAGTACTTAGCTGGTTAAGCTGATTGAACCCTTTTTTAAACTTGCCGAAGACTGTTCAGGGGTGTAAAATAAAGTAAATATGTACGTTGTAATTTGAGTATTAATTTTGAAAAACAAAATAATTTCATTTCCTTTTATATCAACATAGGTAGAAGAACCATTCAGTGTATTAGGACGACGTCGTGGAAATAAAAGAAATAAAGAACTTGGCAGCACCAAAGAAATGGGCAATAAGAAAATGAGAGGAGGAAAAAAAGGCGGTAAAAGAGGTGGTTTTAGAGGAAAACAAGGAGGTGGTCGAGGAGGTGGTCGTGGAGGAAGACAAGGGCGTGGTCCAAAACCAATAAAAGATGTTTATTCTATCAATACAGAAGAAATGGCCGTTCAGCAACATACGATGAAATTCATTTTCAAATATGATACAAATAGCGTTCCAACGTTCACTTGTACAACGCTTACATGCCCAACAGATCCAGCAGGCCCACCCCAAGGTGCAACGAACGTACCAGTATCCCCAACTACTCCACCACCACCACCACCACCACCATCACCATCACCAGTCCCAACGGGTTCCCCTGCCACACAACCACCAACACCAGCCCCGACTAGTCCTGCCACACAACCACCAACACCAGTTCCGACAACTCCTGCCACACAACCACCAACACCAGTTCCGACAACTCCTGCCCGACCACCACCATCACTAGTTTAAGGAGTTCCTGTTATAATATAATTCAATGTCTTTGGACACACTAATTTTGGACAAGTCTTTTTATTAAAGAATTTAGGAATGAACACTTTCTGCTTCTATATTAGTCATACAGTACTGTTAAAGAGAATTTATACATTGAATTGCATGCAGTATTACTCACATGCATAATAATAATTTGATTCTAGAGTTCCAATTCGCTCTTGCGTTATTTTACAAACAGAAACATTCAATTGTAACTCAGATGGCGAAAACATCACTGGCATTTCGTAGCCCGAATTGGCGTGGAATATAAGGATGTGCGTGCATATAGTAGACAAAATGAACTCTTTAAATTTTTAGATATTTCTATATTTATATAAATATAGGGGATATGTAAGATATACACCAATGAGACAGAAACCCAACGATACAATTAATAAACAACTGAAAGATAACATATTAAAGTCATCACAACAAACATGTGTGTATATAATAAGTACACAATCAAGCTCTGAATCGCCTCGCGTCTAAAACAAGTGTGAGAAAATGAAACAGAAACCTCAAAGATCTGCCACGAATACCATGTTTTCCAATATAGTAATACTAATAAGATATGACATGGGACAATCTCTGACGAGGCTCTGGACTTTGGACAGGTAGATAAATATATGAAGGGGTTTAATTATTTTTTGAGATTTCAACCCCTACCGTTTTCCTCTCTATCAGTGGACTGAAAAAAGTACATTAACACACAATTTTAAACATAACCAGCACCTAACTCTACAGTATAACAGAAAATATCAACTCAAATAGATTTGAACAATTAACAAACAGCATACAAAGCAGTTTTAAGAGCTAGCTCATAGACCTGAACAGTTCGAATTACACTTGTTTCGTGACGGTTCGGACGGAATGAACGTTTCAGTTTATGACTTCCGATAAACAAAGGCAGATAACGTATACATATCAGTAATTATCATGATTATGTGTGGAAAGAACATTTCTGTTTTATTAGCATTGTAAACATTTTTAAGATGTGATTGAAATAATGTTTTAGGCAGCTAGTTATTGTCCTTTTTAAACAGTTTACAAAAATAAAATGAACTATAATTTTTCAAGCGTCCATATACTCTTATACCGGTGTAGTCAACAAAAATAACAGCAAACAAAAGAGCAGTTCGTTGACATACTTAAATTTGGCAGATAAAACTCCACTTTGACGTACAGTCATACAAGTGCAACTTCAACAACGGTAATTCATATCAAAATACATCATGGATGAATAAGAGATAATAAGGTATACGTAAAACAGCAACCTCACAACACAAACAATACAAAAGTCATCTAGACATCTGTGCATGTGTTAACAATTATACAGGTATCTACACAGTAGGCATTAAGATCATACCAGACTTTATTATCATTAGTCTAGACAAAACGTTAATATATTGATCACAGTCCATCAAAGATCTGCAATCAGTTATAAATATTACTAAATATTGAATACCAAATCATTACATCAAACAAAACTGACTAGATTTGAAACTTCGACAGGAGGGATTAAATTATGTTTTGAGCATTCAACCCTCTCCCTTTTAATCTTGATTAAAACATCCATTCGTCTTCTTCATTCTGTCTAAAAGTTCCAACTCGAAAGCCGTACGGTGACCTATAGTTGCTAACATCTACATCATTTGGTTTCTGGTGGATATTTGTCTCATTAGCAATCATACCACATTTTATAAGGATTCCCTTTTTAAAGGTTAAATTTCAGAAAATTAAAATGTTATCCTGCACTTTTCTGGAGAACATCTTTTGATATTTGTTTCTGTTTTGATGAGAATAGGTTGAATTCAGTCAATTCTCTTTTTTAACCGTTGACACTGTTTTACTATAATTATTGTCTAAACTTGCAAAAAATCATTGGAAAGAGCAGACATTCATCAACAGGTGCAAAATCCATCAAAAAAAAAACCACAGGCGATTTGGGGAAAAATGATTTGAGGTAAAATTTCTTAATTTCTTTAGTATTTTAACTTATTTTACCCCTTTTAACGTATTCTTGCTGTTAGGCCACACCAATTTGATTTGTAGTTCTTCGGACAAAAGCTCTAAAATTATGGGGCGAGCGAGCGAAATTATTTGATTATGTTTTTTTGAAAATGATTTTTTTTAGGCGAGTGCTCTACAAGTGAAGCGAGCGGTATAATTTTTTTTAAATTGTGCGATTTAGAATTTATGTGCATGTTATAACTGGGTTACTTCATAGAAAAACGAGGAGAAACATGCTCTAATTATGCATATAATTTGATTTATTGGTGCCTGTACCATACCAGACTTTCTTGTCTCACTGTGGTTTAGTTAATCTTGATTATTTTCTTCAAATAAGCTTTGTCTGCGTGAATTTTCATTTAAATCTATACATGTATATATACATATATATTAAGGAAGCATAGCAGATGCTGTTTTACAAGAGGAATTATGTTAATTAGGTAAATGACATATGTTGAATAGAATTAAAATATGTGTGTGTATCAAAAAAATGCCCCTGAAAGATATTAAATATTTTTTGATATAGTTGTTTTCATTATATGGTAATTAGATATAAGAAGATGTGGTATGAGTGCCAATGAGACAACTCTCCATCCAAGTCACATTTTATAAAAGTAAACCATTATAGGTCAAAGTACGGTCTTCAACACGGAGCCTTGGCTCACACCGAACAGCAAGCTATAAAGGGCCCCAAAAATTACTAGTGTAAAACCATTCAAACGGGAAAACCAACGGTCTAATCTATATAAAAAACGAGAAACGAGAAACACTTATGAACCACATCAACAAACGACAACTACTGAACATCAGATTGTTTATTGGCTGCTTGACATCCAGTTGGAACTATTTATCCATATTTAGGATCAACATAATAAGTGAGGTGAATATTTCTTGCTTTGTACTAAAACAAAATCATGAGTAAGATAGTTATATTGGTATGCATGTAGATTTCAATGTATTAAAATATTCCCTTAAAATACCCAGTGTATATAAAGTGCGAATCCAGTTAGTTCATTTTCACTGTTGTATGCGAGTATGTCTATTGTAGAATAAAGGATGATTGGAAAAACTGCGTTTGTTTACTTTTTGAAAATACAAAATAATAGATTTGAATGTATGTTTTAACAGAATTTCATTAGAATTTAATGTATAATAACAGGATTAAAATCCAAAAAAGTGTTATTTAAGCAGCAGAATCCATAATATTGATTACTGAATGCAATTTATTTTAACTATAGATGCGATGAATTATCACTGTAAGTGCAATCATTTCTGATCTGGAATTTTTGGAAGTGCGATGAATTTTCATTGTCGTTTTATATGATTATTCGACATACAACAACTGAAAATAGTTTTTAAATGACTTTAACATTGATGATATTTACAATTTGAAATGCAAGCTAGTCGTAGATGTTTACTTGAATATACACGGGTATAACCACGTTCATATCATGAATATTCAAATATTGTTGGTGAGTTTGCTATTAGCTTGTCATGGATCCGAAAATTTACTGGAGCAGAACATCCATGAATATAACGTTTTTCTACGACGAATTTTCTTTGAAAAGTTTTATAACTCGCTTAAAAAAGCTTTGAACATTTGTCACGCCGTGTCATACATATTTCTATCGAATTGATAGGCTTTTGCACAACGAACAGTACAAGAATGTACAACAAACGGTACTAAAGAAAGAAAACAAACTACAAAGAGAATGAATCGTACAGTGTCAAAATTCTGAGGTCAGTTTTTCAAGTAAATGTCTTCAAATAAAATTAAAACAACGGGTTTCTCATTCGTATAATGTATTTTAACAACAACAAAGCACAAAATACACGGTCGCATTAAGTGAAAGAGCCAACCGACTATGCTCTATTTGTAGTTTAATCAGTTTCAGTTACACATAGATGGATTTCTATGGTTAGAAGATAGAATCGGCTGTAAAAATGGACAATGATAGACTAACGAAAACGCTTTTTCTTTGGAACTACAATGTATAATAAATCGGGCTAGTCGAGCTCTCAGATGAAGGAAATTTTTCACAAAGTGGACATAGACAGTTGCTATGAATATGTAAATGTATGCAACATTGAACTTTTTAAAACAAAGATTATGAAATACTGTGAAAACGATTGGACTGGTAAAATCGCTAATATCCCCAAATTAAGGACTTACATTACGATTAAACAGAAGTACGAGACTGAACTTTACGTCAAAATGAACACCAAGAAACAAGAACGATCAGTTATGGCAGAATTTCGCTGTGGAATACTACCTTTGCGCATTGAAACTGGGCGATTTAGAAATGAGGCTCCTGATGAACGATTTTGCACTTTCTGCGATGACGGATCTGTCGAAGATGAAAAACATTTCTTGTTGTACTGTAAAGCTTACCATAATTTAAGACACTTGTTATTTGAATCAGTGAACCTTGATAGTAATTTTATTGATAACAGAACATTTGCTAATTTGATGACACTTCATCAAAGACAAACTGCCAAATATTTAAATTTATTTTTCTGTAAAAGGAAGGAATTTCTTTTTAAGTAACAATCTCACATTGCGTATTGAAAATTTGAATATTAGGTTTAAAGTTACTTATAGGTCCAACGGTGTGTAAATTTATTTAAATATTGTATTCTTATTATGTAATATTATCTACGCTACACATGTCACTATAATAAATGATATCACTTACTTACTTAGTTACATAGTGTTTGTTTCGCGATGTTTACAAGTAATTCACAGACCTGTCTATTTAAAATAGTCACATGGTGTTCATGTAATATAAATGATATACAATGCTGCCAGGAGCAGTAAACTTTGTTTTCATAAACATTGAATACTTAACTGAACAGTTAGTCAATTAGTCTTTGGTGTAAATATAAGAACGGTATATCTACCAACATTGCTTCGCGATGTAGCGATTAACGTCTGGAATCAACTGTACGGCGGTTATACCCCGTGGTACCATTTAAACATGTAACAATAAACTGCTTTCAATATTTCTTTGTATTCTCACAATTGCGCATTGGCTTATTTGTAACTCCGACTTATAAGAAATTCAAGCATATTTAAGGTGACTCGACTGTTGCTCGAACTTTCTTTACTGTACAAGATTTATACACAATGGCATGATAAATATCAATTATCCAGTCACCCAAGCGTCAATTGTTTGTGCAAGATGAAAACGTTTCCACTCATTCAATCGTGAATTGAAGATCGTTTTGTGAATGCTCTGTGTTATCTCAAATGCATCCATTAGAGCTATTTTCCTAACGCTTGTAGTTTAAAGGTTTGGGTGGCTTGCTTGCTTTGTTTGTATAAACGTTTGCTCAATCTTAATTACAATGCTTAGGCAACATTTACACAATCAAGGCCAACCACACCTTTTAACTACAAAAATAGGAAATTAGCTCTTATGACGTTTAATTTATTAGTATGCGATGTAGATTTAGACCGAAACAGAAACTTTGCTTTTTCGGTGACGTGGATTGGCTTAACTGTCAAAGATATATGTATTTAATGATGACGTGTCATAGGAAAGAATAAATTTTATCCTACATATAGATCAGGACAAATTATTTGAGAAAATAAAATTGACTATATCAGGGACAGTCTATACTAACTTAGTAGTATAGAAAGTTCCTGACTATATTAGCAATAAATACCACGTTTAAGGAATTTATTGATATATTACCTCAGACTTTCACTCACTAAGTATGCATATATAATCAATCCTTCTGACTTCATAAATTTTGTTAGCGAGTCGGCTGAATTAAGACTTTATATAATGAAAATTAATTAATTCCCTTCTGTGAAAATGCATCGCATATACAATAGAAATGAATCGCCCTACAGTGAAAATGAAAGTCTAGTATCATTATTAGACAGTAAACATGAATCGCATAACGAAAACAGCATAGTGGAATTTGATTCAATATCAACAAGCTGAATAACAAAACCTGTTTTAAGTAAAACAACATTAATAATTATGTTAAAAGGTACATTTTTTTCTGAAAATGAAACTTAACTGTTTACTTTTAAATCTCTTGCACGCTCTGTTCGTGAACTATTCTTAATATTTATCTATTTGTGTATCAATTTTGCACCTGGATGGCTGTAGGCGCGATGAAAACCCGTCCGCATCTCATACCTATATCATGAATTTATAAAAACAGTACACATTATATATTATATCTTATTTTATTCAAAAATTTTGAATTTGTCGTCTGTTTATTTATCATTCTACATCAGAAATTCATCACGGATACAGTAAAAATGACATTATAGGATTCGCACATTACATACACTGATACCTGTCACCACATTCATTATTCTGACTGAGCAAAATACTCTTTCCTTTTGCTACTAAAAGCTGCAATGCATTTAAAACTCTTTAGCTTGACTGGAAGTGGTTGGACCAATTACACATCCCTAATTATTATGAACATGCCAATCACAATACAACCACCTTGATATCGAACGTTGGAACTCTATTAAATTTCCCCTTACAAAAAAGTTCTGCTTGCATGCCAAAAGACTAACATGGGGATATGGGGTTGAGTCAAAATAAGATAATTCTGTGATTTTTTAAAAAGTTTATGAGAATTCACAATTAATTTCATCCAAGATAGATATGTTTATGCCTGTTGAAACAAGGATCGGGGATGACTATGGTTCTAACAAATATTGATGTGATTGAATTTGTGGTCATTTAACGAAAGATTTTTAATTTTTGCCTCCTAGGACAGGCCTTCAAAGGTAAAACGAGATGCATTTCGGATAACTGTGTGTTCAATAACTACTTGTCCAAGGCAATGAGCTGACACAACTGCATGTTCGCATCCCGAATTTTGACCTTTTATTTACAAATCGATTTATTCACACGTTCGTTTGAATCGATCGGAGCAATATATGCAATAGAAAAACGTCTAAGTGAAAAAAAAATTTCAAGGAGAAAATGATTTTGGAGTGGCATGCGGACCTAAAATTTGCGGAAGCGGTAATTAGTTTTTTTTTATTGAGAAGTCAATTTCTCCAAAACAGGAGCGGGAAAATCCAAAGAACTAGGAATCAAATTGGTACGGCCTAACAATGTATCTTTACGATTCAACAACAATTTGGTGGCATTATATTTTCTATCTTATCTCTTTACTTTTTGTCGAGCCTGCGACTTTTGTCGCAAAAGCGAGACATAGCGATCCTACATTCCGTCGGCGTCGTCGTCGTCGTCGGTGTCGTCCACAAATATTCACTCTGTGGTTAAAGTTTTTGAAATTTTAATAACTTTCTTAAACTATCCTGCATTTCAACCAAAATTGGACAGAAGCTTGTTTATGATCATAAGATAGTATCCAGAAGTAAATTTTGTAAAAAAAAATCCTGTTTATCCGTATTTTACTCATAAATGGACTTAATTTTTCTGCCAGTTAACATTACATTCAATCTGTGGTAAAAGTTTTTTTCAAATTTAAATAACTTTCTTAAACTATCCTAGATTTGTACCAAACTTGGACAGAAGCTTGTTTATAATCATAAGATAGTATCCAGAAGAAAATTTTGTAAAAAAAAATCATGTTTATCCGTATTTTACTCATATATGGACTTAGTTTTTCTGCCAGTTAACATAACATGCACTCTGTGGTTAAAGTTTTTCAATTTTTAATATCTTTCTTAAACTATCCTGGATTTGTACCACACTTGGACAGAAGCTTGTTTATGATCAAAAGCTAGTATCTAGAAGGAAATCTTGTAAAAATTTATTTCCTGTTTTTCCGTATATTACTTATGAATGGACTTAGTTTTATTCCAGTTAACATTAAGTACAGTCTGCAGCTAAAGTTTTTAAAACATTTATTAGATTCATAAACCTTCTTGGATTTTGACCAAAATTGAACAGAACTTCTTACAATCAAAAGATAGTATCTAGAGGAAATTTTTTAAAATTTTCCCCCATTTTTGTTGAACCTGCGACTAACAGCAAAAGTAGGCGAGACACTGGGTTCCGCGCATTCAGTATATCAATTCGGCGAAACAGACATTCCGGTCAGATATGGGATTTACATGCAAATCCCTCAAAAAAATTACGCCCGTTTTTTATTCACCATGTTCATTTAATGCTGAATAATTTTGTTGGATTTTATTTTTCTTATTTCAAAAGGGGACACGGTAATTGTTTTCAATACAGATACGGCGAGAAGTTTTGTTTAAGGCAAAAACCAGGGTTAAAATTGTTTCTCTAAAATATCTCAGACTGCCCTATCAAATCAAATGGTCCGTACCTTAGACTTTAAATCTTTCTAGAGCTTACTGACTGGGGATCATTATTCAGCAATGTTATTAAATGGCTGTGGCGTGTGGGGTTACACATATTTTCGTAGGTGAATAATATTGCTTTGGAACTTTTTTTTCATGAGCGTGTAATAGAGTATTACTTTCTGTTGAGTGGAATTGTGAGATAGAAGTCAACACGTTCTTGCTCAATCCTTTGTCGCGTTGAAGGCGTCATGCTTGTCATCTTCCGCCTAAGCAATGTGTTACTGTAATTTGAATTTCAAAGTGCATGACTGAGTGTCGTTTTTTCGACGTACTGATCAACTCCACCGTAGCGAATCACATGCCTTCAACATAATCAATAATATATTACAGTAAATACGAGCGAAAAATATCTTTATAAGTAAAGAATTGTCGCATAAAAATACACTGCTGGGAAATGGCAAAGTTCACTAAGTCTATTCTGATTAATAATTTTTACAAAAAAAAAGTTCAAGCAAAAAGGGGGGGGGGGAGGGGGCGTACGCTCTCTACGCCCCCTCTGGATCCGCAACTGCCGCGGAACCCTTACGAATTTTTATTACTTTTATTCACATTTACATATTTATATATTTAAAAGGTAGGTTAATGACCTCAAAAAAATGTAAATAGACATAATATGACAGTTGTATCGATTTGTTTATATGTATATACGCTCAATGAACATGAAAAGAAATTTACCTGGTTGGTACGGTTTGTTGCTAGATAAACAAATAATATAAATTTGAGGGTTTCTTTTTTCATCATCTGCAGAAATTCAACTCTTCCTCGGATTCAAATCATCGTGCAAATTAAGTAAGTTAATTAAAATGTACCCGTATTTTGTACCATACTTAATTATCATGCATCATTTTAAATAGCAATATTACGATCGAAGATAACAACGTTTTTCTTCCTTGTAAGACCTGCTCTTTCATGTTTTAGGTTTATTCTAAACTTTAGTTTCTACAAGTGGAATGTAATCTGTAACCTAGCTCAAATATTGACTCCCTTCTGCCCTAATCATTAATATTAAAATAAAATGTACAATTATGACTCTTCTACTGTTAAAAGTTTTGTATGAGATATATCCCTTAATGACTCACGTCTCAACAACAAAAAATTGCATGTAATTTCAATACACGATGAAGCACTTTCGCGTTAGTATATCCTGTTTTTGCATTTGACTGACACGACTATGTCAGATTTATACCAACATTATTGAAAGGGAACATGCAATCAACTGTTAGATATATGTTAGACTCTTTTCAAAAGATTCGGACTTCAATACGAATGGTTTGCTTGCCTATCAAAAATTGTTTTTAGGTCTAAGATCGAACTATAAAATATCAGAAGCATAGTGGTGTATGAAGACAACACCCTGTAAACGAAAATGTAAAATACCGAACTCGAGGGTATTTCGCTGTCTTAAGCAAAACCTTTGATGAGGTCCATAAAGTTGATTAACATATACATGTACAGCTTAAAAAAAGTAAGTCGAGAGAAACAGGCAACACCATGGCAAAAATCGAGAAAGGCCGAGACTATAAACTGTCTACACATATACTACATAGAAAACTATTATGATAGACTGAACAACACAAACCGCACCATGTATTAGGTTTTTGGTTTTGAAATATTTTGGCCTCGAGCATCACTGAAGAGATATTAACTGTGGAAATGCGCATCTGGTGCAGTAAAATTTATTATTCAAAATCTGAAATTATAACTACAAAATGTACCTTATTACACAGAAAGTTAGTGTTGATCTTGCATTACCTTTACACTACGTAGATAAATAGATAAAGACGATTGCTTACAATTTTTCTTTGATAAACATTTTTTTTCTGTTTCTTTCGATCCTTTTAAATACATACACACATTTTAATTCTAACACTGTTTTTTTTATCTATTAGACGACTTCAAAACATTTTAAGTGTTAACCTGGTGTAATGTATGATGTTAATTATCCAGTGTATGGGAATATTATTTAAGGTTTGTCAAATAGTGTTAACATTCATTTGCAAATCCCTTTCCGGAAAATGTTTTGTTTTACTATTGTATCATACATATACATAGTTAGATATATTTGCGACATCTGAAATAACGACCGTTTTCTCAAAAATGCTAAATCAAAACTTCAAGGTAGTCCTGTAGAAATGCTAACGTTCCACCCCTGTAAATTCCTATTTTATTTATAGCCCCAACCGTGCCAGTCTTATAATAAAAGTAAAATGCCGATGCGCAAACAGGGATTGGGACCAAAAAAAGTCAAAAACGCCTTTAGTGGGGTAGAAAATTTACATGACCGATGGATCACGAATTTGGTGGTGTCTTTTGGTTAGAAAAAAACAAATACCAACCCACTATTCCATGATGTCTAATCACTAAGGTCTTGATAAGTCTTTAACACGGATTTTTAGAGAAAGTAACACGACGAGTGGTACATGTGGACCAGGATCTGCTAACCCTTCTTGAGAACCTTACATCCTCTCCCCCATGTTTTGGAAAATGTCTTATTCTAATGTAAGCGTGTCGGTCTTGTGCAAAACAATGTTCATATCATATCACATTCACATATTCCGGTCCATTTCTACAGTTTGTTCTAATGTTGGGATGGTACACCACTGTCCCAGGTTAGGACAAGGTTGAGCGTTCACAAGCATGTTCACCTCTGCCACATTTCTTTAGGTGGCTGTCCTCGTTTTTATCAACATTTGAATCAGCGTGTGATACAATAATAACACGAGATCGATTTTTAAGTAGCAACGCATTGATACACCCAACAGAGCTAAACGAACGCCCCTATTTAAAAAATGATTTTTCTACCGGAAAGAAAAAGTCCATGTGACCATATTTCTATACCTTAGTAGACTCTTTTGAGTTTGATATCTTGAGGCAACCATATGATGACAATGTATCTTTAATAAAAAAAAAATCGAAGAAGGTACACAATTTACTGAGAAACAACATATAGAAAATAGGATAATGCAAACATCGAAGCAAGGATCGAAGCTGGCTCGGGAAAGTCCCTGTAAACGACAGCCTTCCGTTTACCGGAAAGTGTATTATACTACAAGACTAAGATAATCCCTCTAAATACAAAAACAACCACTAAATCGGAATATTTAAGCATATGTACACAGCAAATATCCGTTGATGTTAACAGATGTGCTAGTAATTTGTAAGGCATTGTGATCTCTGTTACAATACGATACTTTCATCTTAAATGTTTGGTGGTTGAAATGAAAATTTCAGTAGTCCGACTGAGTAATTCAGTACTGGCTTAAAAATAATTAGGATATCTTTTATTGAAATTTGCTGTTTTTAAAATAAGAAATGTATCTGCTGCATGCATTATATATATGATAGATCTGATTCCGTTTTTCGGTTTAGGCTGTTTGGTTTTATCATCACTTCATCGTTTAACGTATTTGGTTTTATATTTCAAATATTTTGGACGGAAATAACATCAATTGTTTAAATGCGCATCTGGTGCAGTATATTTAATACTGTAAATCTTATTACTTTATTTGGGATTACTGGCATAAAATGATGAGAGAGGACTTTAAAAAAAAAAATGAGATTGAGACACATCTAAATCAAAATCGATAATTTAAACAAATTTTTAAACCTCAAGAAATGAAAAACTAAACCGTATCAGCATTTTTGTTTCAGATTGAAAATAGTCGTTGACGACACGTTTAGCAAACTTCCTCACCCCTAGCCTCTTACATATGTTCAGACTGTCTGAAGCAGAACTAGCTCTTTTTAGTTAGAACTCCATGGCATCCTTTTGCAAGACATTAAAGAATGAAAACAAAGATTTATAGATTTCATGTGTTCGAAGCACTTTCCTGGATTTACCTTCATTAGGAACGCTCAATGCCGAATATTTTAAAGCCAAGGATGTACAAGAAGCGAAACAGTTGAAAAGCTGTATGACCAAAAAGGACCTGAAAATAATAGCAAAAATTGTGAAAAAAGCAAAGATATATATGACGAAGAAAAGAAATTAAAAAAAAAGTAAACATCGGCAATATAGACATTAGTACGGTACAGTAACATGTCACTTGATTGAGACCGAACATGCATCCTTGTAATAAACGTATCATCTTTATCATTTATAAAATGTTTCCTTATCGTTCTTAGCACTGAGTTCAGTAAAATCATCATTAAATTTGTCTATTTTTTCCAGGCCAGTGAAAATGGCAACAGTAAGAATACATATGTCTAAACCAGAAGAAGAACTTGCGGACACATCGTCCTTTATGGAAAAATTGAAAAATCGTCGCACTAATAGTTCAGAGAGCACCATAGCGTTCAAACAATTTTGCCGTATTTTGTTTGCCTTTCAGTCCACGACACAGTTGTATGTTTTCTTGGTTTATATTCTGCCTCGACTTTTTGAAGATGGATGGGGTCAGTATTGGATGAAGGTATTAGCTGTTTTTCTTGACCTGGAATGGTTAATGAACTATTTTTGCACAGTATTGTATAGTACTGACTTTCAAAAGACTCGTGACAATCCGACAGTTCACACGAAAGAAAGGTGGGAAAATCCACCGGAATATTTCGAATCGTATGCTTCCGAAAATACTTTATCGAATGGATATGCGACGGAAGTGATGAGTAATCAACACAACGATGGTGAACTACCTTGGACGTTTTGTGACAAGTGTCAATTATATGTACCGCCTAGAACACGTCACTGTAACATTTGTAAAAAGTGCATTTTAAAACGTGATCACCATTGTTACTTTGCTGGAACATGTATCGGTTTTAAAAATCAACGTTATTTTTACGTGTGGTCATTTTATTCAATTTGGGTTGGATCTTTGGGTTTTTATTTTACTGTGCAGTATTTAAAAGAGTTTTATACCCCATACTCATGGATGGATTTTATTCCTGTCGTTGCATTTTATCGATGGCTTTCTGGAACAGAGAATATAAGCTTTCATATAGTGCTTCTAGTTTTGCATTTATATCTTGAATGTATGTGTGCCATTTTTGGAATGATATATTTTAGTGGACAAACACTGTTCGTAGCCAGTAATATGACAATGTATGAATTTGTAAAGAAAATAAACGTTAAATCGAAGAACAGTTTTAACCAAAATTACCGTTCTGTATTTGGAGATTTCTGGGCACTGAATTTCTTGTTTCCAATGACAATTTTATTCAAGCAAAGAGAAAATGGCGTAACATGGGATGGCTTGATAATTGATTATAACAGTAATCATAAATAAATTATAAAGCTTCTATCCATTCCGTTTTTGAAATTAATTAAAAAATACCCATGAAATGAAATAAGGATAAACGTAAAATAGATCGCAGCTGATTACCACAAGTTAACCAAAATGGCTTGAGTTTATCATACGGTCTTCAGTGATTAAAGTTTTCCAATAATGGTTGTACAGCAAGATTTTATCTTATGTCTTTCCAGACAAAATTTTAATAATTTCTACAGAAACGACAAAATACTTGAAACAAGTTACAAAAAACACGAAGAGACCGCAAAATGCTAATAAGATTGATCTCTTGGTACATGAACATAGTAAGCCTGCTTTAGAAGTAAACTAGTTTGGTAAAACGTAAATTACATTGAAGATGTTGTGTATTGAAAGATATTAAAAAAATTTGTCTACATGGTACAACCTTCGACTATTTTGTGCTGTTGTTTAGTTTTATAACAATAACAAGTATAACTATTTCTGGTTATAATCATTGATGTAACACAATAAAATCTAAGTTAATTAAAAAGTCTAAAATTTTCATAATAATTGACAGGGAATTGATAACTACTAAACATTGCAGTTAAAGTAATACATCCAAGAAAGGGGGACACATCGTTTCATTTATAATTTCAGTCAAAATTCAGACTTTTTCGAAAAAGGTTTGCTTACGAGTATAAACAATTTCGAATCACATTGAATTAAAAAAAAAGTTTTTTATGTATATTTTAATAGAATAAAAAAATCGTTTTTCACCCACTTTTGCTAAACTTCTTAATTTCATTGACGAAAAATAGATCACCTCTTTACAGATATGAAATAAATATAAATGTGTCTAGACTTCTGTTATTGGATATTGACAAATATTTATAAAACGTAAATATTCGTCGTTGTTTTACTTTTCTACTTAAATCAGAGTTAAATTCCTTGGTCGTTTACAAAACAATCATGTACACTAGTAGGTGATGTGGATAATCATTGGATTTGTATTGACTAATTTGATTTGAAATTTGGAAAGTCCATTGTATAATTGTCAGTGACGTGGTAGAAGTCCATATCAGGAAGCATTGCATATATACATGCATGTGTCCTCATTCTATATAATATAAAGAACGCTTAATCATTATATACAATATTTTGCCTGGTTTGAGATAATCTACATTTGCTAGAAGAGGCATCCCTTAGTTAGTTATAAGGTCAGTTATTATTCCTTTTTTAATACATATTATGTATTCAAACGTAAAAAATAATGTTTATAATAAATGTGTTGATTCAAGCTTTTCTCGACGGATTGTTTATTTTGATATTCAAAGTGAAGATAAAAAGATATGTAGGAACACGTCAATGAGACAGAAATTCAACGACACAAATAACAAAAATACATCGTGTGGTTTGCTTTCACGAATCGACATTCATTGATTGTTTACTTAAACACACATCCTATTGGTTCATAATTATACCTATTCTAAAGAGGGGTGTATAGTGTTTTAACCTGTCTGTCTGTCCGTCCATATGTCCGTTCGTCCGTTCGTCCCATTGAATATCCGTCGCATTTTCTCTGGATCTACAGATAATAACCTCCTAAAATTTGTTATCTGGCTTTATGTCAGTATCAGCATGTTATACCGTGTGACGCGGTTTCAGATTCATCGCTCACCAGCTTCTGTTTATCGTATATTTATTTATTATAAACATAATTGCCAAGTATGAAATTTTGGTTGAATTTTCCAAAAGGAACTATAAATAAAAGATTTCTAAAAATTGTTATAAGACGTTATGCCAGCATGTGACGCAGTTTCAGATTCATCGCTCATCAACTTCATCTTAAACGAATAACTATACATTCTAAACATATATAATGGACATGTATGAAATTTTACATAACTGCTAATAAGAGCTTCCGGCAATTTGCTAGCAGGTCTCATGTGAACAGACTCTACCGTTTAATGCGTTCAGATTCGTTTTTCTTCAGCTTCCTGCTTATCGAATATTCAAAGCAGGGATATCATAAGTGAGCAATAGCTCTCAGCTCTACTTGTTCGTTCTGAACACTCTTTTCTAAAAACAATTTGCATCTTATGTATGAAATAACAACAAGCCGACTATTAATTCACTCGGAGCTCTATCCTTATCTTTCATACCGATCTCAAAATGTTACTTTTACATGGATATTTCGACCTTTTTTGTATGTCATCGTTTCTTTGAACGGACTCTAGTAAATTATTACTATAGTTATTGTCTGACGTGACGGCCTAAAAGATTTTATTAAAATATTATCTATAATAGTAAGAATGCATTGCATTTGATAGTGGTTAGTTCTTCGTCAGTTCGGACAAAACTATACATTCGGATGTCTTGAACCAAGTTATTGTCATCTTGATGCGCGTGTTTTTTTTAGCTATACTCACCACTTGGATTCGTCGTCCGTTGTCGTCGTCCGTCGTCCGTTAACTTTTACAAAAATATATTTCTCTGAAATTACAGGCCTTTGTCGATTTTATCAATGTTTTGCTTAATGGGCAATTATTTTGAAAACTATAATAGACAGAGAAACTTTGAATACCAAAATGATCCACACGACAAGATCTACAAATAAGTCAATATTGCTTAAATCGTTGGTCGTTTTTTATAGGAGTTATTTATAATAGATAGATTAAAATTAAAATAACAAAAATGATCAGCAAGACAAGATCTACATATATTCCAAAATAGCCCAAATCATAAGTCAATTCCATATAGGAGTTATTGCCCTCACATGCCGATATTTACTGAATAAAGAAAAGAAAAAAACGCTATGTCCCCTAAAATACCACACAAACACCAAAATAGCAGTTGGCATTTTAGTAAACTGCAAAACATACCATAAGCTTTTGAAATGTTACACTTATTGTATTGAATTTTTAATGTTTAGTTCACATTTTGATTCGTATAGTTATCTAATCTGAATGTTGAAAGATTTCCCTAAAGCACATCAAAGATTGACAACCTTATGCCCATCTTGTTTTGTTACGGTCTAACTAACTTTTAATCAAAATTTACTGAGAAGTATACAAAACATGTGTAATGAGTGGTAGGGATGAGCTGCTGGGATATGTCGCTATTTCAAGCTTCATGATATATGATAAGAGCGATCAATTGAGATGAAATATATGACAAGGTTACTGATTGAATCATAAGTATCTGAAATTAATCAGAATGACGTCCATTTTTTCACAGATGCTATTAAATTCACAGTCGTAAATGCATCAAATATTTGTCGAATATATTTATCCTTCCATGAAATAGCGTGTTAACAAAAATGTGATAGGGTATGTAGTTTTGCTTTTTGCTTAATATTATCCTTGTTTCGTTACTTTTCAATTGATATAATTCCTGAATATTCCTCTATATTTCAATCTTAACTTGGGTCTGAGAGATTTTTTATAAATACCGTGTTTACAGCAAATGTTACTTCCCCAGTATAAAAGGAATAAAACCACTACTTTATAGCCCCATTGCTTTCTGTGTTGAATTTTGCAATTTTAAGCATTCATATATATATTTTGTCTTTTCAAAGTTCAAATAAAGTGACAGTCATTCCGTGTCAAAACTATACCTTATCTTAACTTGCGCTAAAAATTTCAACATACCTTATTAAAGCGCGTTGGTTTCTGGTTATTCGTAGTACAGGTGCTACTGATCTGAACAACAGGGCAAATATACCCCCTTTTTAAATTTCATATATTTTTGTATTACTCAAAAGAAACTTTCAACAAGGGTTTTACAGTGATTCCAAGTCCTTAACCTTTCGTTTCGTCTGTAATATGACATTCGTTTGATGTGTTTGAGCTTTTGATTTTGCCATTTGATAAGGTACTTTCCGTTTTGAATTTTCCTTGGAGTTCGTTATTTTTGTTAACTTATTTTTGATACCAACATTACCCAAATATTTGACAGAGTTACAGCGTATTTTCTTTAATATATGTACTATTTTTATAATTTTTAAATAGTTTTCCTGACCGTTCTTTTAAAATATAAATGCATCTGTGAAGACCATATGGCTTCAAACAAAACATGCATTTATATTCTGTGCTGCTTAATTTGCACGCCTTTTATACTTGATATTAATACTGCAAATTACATGAAGTTAAAGAGTAGTAACTATTAAACTTATAAAGTTATAAAATTACTGTTTTGGCGACTTTTGTGTTAGCATCCTAACACAGGATTACTTGTTCAATTTGTATTTATTCCTCATATTATTTTTGTCTTTCTCAGTGACACGATGTTTCCTTCACATTTCGCGTTCATCTTGACCTTGATGGGTAAGTGTTTTAATGCACAGATATCACCATGACTATAACTGTAACCATAAATTAGAAAGCTGTCATTTTTTTAAAAATTTGTTTATACCGCACTCGATAAACTTTATTGTAAGGTTTAGATAAAGTTATTTAAATACTTTTTGTTTTGTATTTGGAAGAACACTTTCAAATGCAACACGTAACTTCGACATGCAGCAAATTTGGTATGTTAGAATGTGTAGTGTATTTTTTATGAGATGCTAAATATGGTATATTGACCCATATCTTCATATTTATTGTAGATTTCAGTACATTAACTATTTAATATATATCTATTTAATTATTTATAACATAGGCGAACTTGTAACTTCAATAGAGATTTTGCTTACTATGAATTTTAACTCTGTAGAATTTTCTAACACAAACCATGCAGCGATAGAAGCTCCGTGGAAAATACAACAAAGTGAGGCACACTCATTCTTAAAGTTCCAACTAGAAACAAACGACGAAGCGATCCTGCGTGCGCTAACGTCGAAGGTTACTGTGAAGTGCACAAAACAAGCTGCAGGGTAAAGATACTTAACATATAAATAAATATGAATTAAAGAGTTCTCATGAAATATTAATTTAGTCATCGAGCATCATATGGGCTACAAATATAATGCTTTATATATGAATTACTCAACAAAGAACAAAAAACAACAATGAATGTTGCAATCGATTATTTGAAAAAAGATGAAGGTAATAGCCAACAACAAGTTTACCAAGATTTCAACGACCACAGACAAAGTTGACCTGAGATGGATTTGGCTATTATTTTATGTCCTTTTTGGTCATATAGCTCATAAATTGTTTCGGTTCATTTTGGCTTTCAACTATTCGGTTTTGAGCGTTCCTGATGAAGGTGAATCCAGAAAAGCGCTTCGGACGCAGGAACCTTAAATTGTTGTCTTAATTTTTTCAATATTAATAACAAATTATTGCCATTTTCAGGAAACATGTTTCATGAATAATCTTCATTACGTACGCTCTAAAAGGTTACCAATTCAACACTGTAATTAGATCATTAAATATTGTTTTTATTGGTACTAATATCGATTTAGTTATCAGTAAACTAAAAGCAAACTAAATATTATTGTTATATACATATACACATTCATAGATCTACAATCTGTCGATACCTGTATCTTGGCATTGCACAAGGTCATGTTTTTCTCTGTCTGTTTATGACATCTTTACACTGAATCCATTGGATGTTGGATGTGTACGTGTACATAAATTAGGCCGTTAGTTTTCTCGTTTGAATTGTTTTACATTGTCATTTCTGGGCCTTTTATAGCTGACTGTGCGGTATGGGCTTTGCTCATTGTTGAAGGCCGTACGGTGACCTATAGTTGTTAATTTCTGTGTCATTTGGTTTCTTGTGGAGAGTTGTCTCATTGGCAATCATACCACATCTTCTTTTTTATATATACCAAAATAGTTGCGTCCTTCACGTGTATTAAATCATCCTATGTACTAAAAAGATTGGAAAACTTTTCCATCTCATTATATTTATCAAAAGTGCTTCCTACATTATTATCTATAATCGGAGCACGAAGGATAAATAAGAAATGGTGTTGCATAGTGGAAATTTTATTATTTCAATATATAGCTGGATTTTTTCTTTAATATTTTTTCCTTTTTGGGATTCTTGTTGCTCAGTCTTTAGTTTTTTATGTTGTGTTTTGTGTTCTGTTGTTTGTCTTTTCGTCGTTTTTTGTTTTTTGCCATGGCATTGTCAGTTCAATTTCGACAAATGAGTTTGAATATCCCTTTGATATCTTTCGCCTCTGTCTTAAGTTAAAAACCCTACTATTTTGTATCAACTTTTTTGAGTTATTTATATAATAATTCACAGAATTTACAAGATGTACTTTTAGATAATTATCAAAATTGGAAGAAACCCACCCTAATAATTTAACCAAAATTGATCAAGTACAAACTATAGCAATAAATGCTTGGTATAAGATTTATATGAAGTCAATATCTATAGCTAGGTAAAATACTTTGTCGCTTGCCATTACAATATTTTTTAACACTGTACATTGACAATTCACTACTTAATTTTTACTTCAGATTTAATTATTGTACTGTAAATAAATAAAGAAAATGTATGTAAAACAATTAATTTCAGGAGCACTATGAAGTTTCACGGGAAAAATCTTGCGCAATGAATAATCCTTGTACTTCTACACAATTTTGTTATCTGCGTACACCCTGTCCAAAGCATTTTAAAACAGACTGCCACGGTAATATTTTTTTCTATTCTTTTATTTATTGTTGAGTAAATATGATTTAAACTTAAACAAAATATGTTGCGTGCTTTATGTATCTGCTATATGCAAAGTATTGTAATTGACTATAGAGGCAGATGACAGAGCTATATGTAATACACTTGAATTTCGGTGTTGTGTTGTTTCATTCAATGATGTTACTTATATTTCTATTGAACCTTTCAGTTTACGACAATGATGAAGTATTATTCAGACATTTGTATAATTACCCTAACCCTGATTTGATCTGATCCGTTCAATTTACGACAGGCATGGCGTTGTCAGCACCCCTTCGATTTATGTGTTTTGACTGACTGTCCCTCTGGTATCTTCCGCCTCTTTTTTAAAGTCACAATCCTAACAAGAAACTGAATTCGTTGTCTAATTTTGACTTATGATAGTAGGAACCACTTATTTTATATTAAATTTTAAAATTTTCATTGATGTATAATATTTTTTTTTGGGAAAATTATTTAAGCATTAGTATACGTCAATGAGGAAGCAACCATGTGACACCAAAAACAAATCAAAGACATTTAGAGGCTTTAATAGGGTAAAAATCTCCATCATTTATTTAAATGCGCACAGAGTGACTTACTTGTTATTTTTGTCAAAACTTTGAAATTATACTCTTTAGAATCTTGTGAACTGCTTTTAAAGTGACCCATAACCCAAATATTGATATTAGGTGACTTTAATTGTCACTAGGCTAATTGGCCTTCTATCTTTATTCAAAGATTAAATTAAGAAATTTGTATTCATAAAATATACTTTTACAAATTCATCAAGTCAGATGAATGGAAATACAAATTATCTATTATGATATAAATCAATGAAATTTGTATTTTGAAAGGCTATGGACAGGTTTCCGTGAGATCCATTTAAAGATTGATTTATGCCACTCATTAATACATCCCTTATGATTTATTATATGTGAAGTTACACAGAAAAGAAAAACAGAACCTCATTGAATATATGGATAATGCAATCCATAGCCACAATACGATAATAGAACTGTTTATACTCTTATTGGTTACAGAAAAAAATGTTCATCTAGCCCGTGCAGAAATGGTGGTGTTTGTGTAGACAAGTTCAATGACCACTGGTGTTTCTGCCCCGGGTTTACTGGAAAGAACTGCCAAGCAGGTATTTTAAGAGTATTGAGGAGTTATAAGACATTTCTTTAGTTTGAAGACTGGTAAATCGAGATTTTTTTTTCTGGAATATTTAAGATAGCATGTTTCCTGTTACTAACTTTCACATAGGTTCTTGTCTTGCTACAAGATGGATTTGAAACAGATCTCGTGTTGACATACCTAATTGTCATGTTCAACTACAAGTGATGTATTTTCTAAAATTGATATATCAACACTTAATCAGGCGTCGGAGTAGAACTATATCTTGATTTGTTTAGATTTTAATGCAAACCCTGTTTAAGTCTTGCTTATTGTCTAAGTATAAAGTATAAAGGAAGCCTCATCATTCAACAGGGTTCCATATGATGTATTATTTGAAATTGATTACATATGTGAGTGCGTTGTCTTTAAGTTTCTATGGAGTGTTTGTGGAATGTTTTTTTTTTGTCCAATTTATTTTTTGCAATGGTGTTGTCAGTTTCTCTTTTACTTATGAGTTATAAATGTCCCATTGGTAACGTCCGCCTTTTTTAAAAATCTAAAATATGCTTTTTCAGCTATAAATGAATGCGCATCTAATCCTTGTCAAAACAGTGGTACTTGTATAGATCACGTAAACGGATACAGCTGTTCTTGTGTTCTGGGGTATACTGGCACACATTGTCATACAGGTGAATATGAATAAATGTTGACTACATTTGCATGGTGATAAGATAGTAAACTAAAACACACATATAAAAAATGAAGACATCTAGGGGTATCATACTGTATTCTACAACCGACAAGTGTCAATCATTAATTCGTTGTCAAGACAATTAATAGATTACGACAGCGCTTTCATAAACATCAAATTCGTTAAAGGAAATTAAAACACTGAAATGTGAGCACAGACTACAAGTGTGGAGTATACTGATTTTGTACCGGTACAGTTTAACTAGTTTTTATGTACTCAACTCTCCCTCTTAGTGACTTCGGTCAATGGAAAACCAAAAATATATACAAATTAAGCCATACAGTTATTTCATCACAGAAAGAAACTTTATAATATTGATATGACAATAACAAAAATATAGGATCACTTGAATAATAACAATACTTCGTATTAAAGAATAATCGCATCGGTGGTTTCCTTGTTTTTCAATTATATTGATGTACTTATATGTTTAGTCAATTTACTGTGTTTTGTGGATTGATAATTCTATATAAGATTTTATATTTACTATAAATGCAATACAGTATGGCTTTTTTAGACTTTAACGAATGTTGATCAAACCCTTGCCAAAATGGCGGAACATGTACTGACCAATTGTACGGATACAGTTGTTTATGTATGCATGGCTATAATGGAGTCGATTGTCAAACAGGTCAGCTTCTACTTCGTTATTGCAAATATAATTGTATCATACAAGCTTAAAATTAACAGTTTAAGAAAAGATACTCGGTTCATTGAATCAATGAAAAATCCTTTTGCACAAATCTTTTGTTTCTGATTCTTCTGTTTGGGACATTGTTGTATTGACGCTCTATGTTTTCACACTCCATCTGCCTCATAAATATTTGTATTTTTCACAATACATTATTTTTGTCTTAGAAATTATATGCATTTTCACACTCTAATTGCCTATAAATGTTAATAATTTTACAATAATATTTAACATAATTCCATTACCTCATAAAGGTTTGTATTTTTCACACTCTATTAATGAGGCAAGTTTTGAAACTTTTAAGGTTCATCATAACCTTTGGCAATTATGGTCGTATTTACATCACAATTTTTATTCAGAGTACAGACAAACCTGTGCACCTGTTTAAGTTTTAAGGTATGGCAGTAACTAGATAACTAAATTTTAAATGCATTTTATATTTCAGAAAATTATAAACTTCTATGGATTTTGTGATTCCTTTTTTTTCCTTACCCACAGAAGGTGCCAAAATAAACTAAGTTTTGGAAAATGTTTGAGATGTTCCTCTCAGTAATAATATAAGTGAGTTGTTTAAATTAACATGGACAATAGATACATGCACAACAATAGGTGATTTAAACTGTAATTCAGTGGACTTTATTTTGGCGCTCCTGTGGAAACGAAAAAAAAATAGGAATCTCCAAGTAATTTTTAAATTTCTGAAACATAAAATGAATTTGTAATTTAATTATCTAGTTCCTGCCATGCCTTAAAACTTTGCCAGATGCACAGGTTTGTCTGTATTCGGAGTAAATTTTGTGGTGTAAACACGGCCATATTTTTCAATTCCTTCTGATGAACCCTAAGAAATTACATGCCATCTCTTAGGCAAGTTATTTTACAGCATTAAATTCAGTGTGACTATGGAATTTCATATATTTAGAGTTTGCCATGTTTCCAACCGGATTTTAGTTTTGTATCATAAGATAGGCAAAATACTAGCTCATAACAAACCAATATAGAATGCTCCAACACCGTATAATGAAATTATTACATGCTTTCTACAATATCAAAAACAAAGTAACAATAATACATAATTACTGAGGTCACGCAAAATATTTTTATAATTTAGATATAGATGAATGTAGATCAAATCCGTGTCAATATGGCGGACGTTGTATAGATCATGTGAACGGATTCAGTTGTCTATGTGTTCCTGGGTATATTGGTTCGAGATGTCAAACAGGTATCTGTTATTATAAATCATAAGGTAATGAAAGCTTGATTTTTTTCAATATGTTCTAGTGAAGTCTGGAGAAACACATTTGCGAACTTATTTACGTTACGCATTATTATATACATAAAGACAAACTCATCAGACGGAGATGCACAGTGCATCTCTTTAGTATGGATTGCGAAGTTGGATCACTATTCAACTCTGTAATCTTTTTCTGTAGTATTTCATCATATCCAATTTCGACTAGAAGTTTACAACAAGGGATCCTTGGGTTAAAAGCTTCCCAATCGTGAGCTTTCCATTTATATGCAGCAACATTCCTGCAGCGCCTGCGAAATATCAGTTTTTGCGTGTCCAATCATAGCGGATCACTGCTTACAAGGAAGCTTTTTGAAATTGAGGATTCAAAGTGGTAAAGTTAAAGAGAGGCGAAAGATACCAAATGGACATTCAAACTCATAAGTCGAAAATAAACTGACAACGCCATGGCTAAAAAAGAAAAAGACAAACAGACAAATAACAGTACACAAAACACAACAAAGAAAAGTAAAGACTGAGCAACACGAACCCCACCAAAAACTGGGGGTGATCTTCTTAAAGTCATCCCTTCGAAAGTTTAACGGACTCCATCGTGTTTAAATTATCGTTATGGAATATATGTGTCCCATATGACATGATATAAGACAGTGTTCAAATATATGTCCAATCATATGTAAAAGGACCGTTAGTGTCAAATATATGTCCAATCATATGTAAAAGAACCGTTAGTGTCGTACCCGTTTAGGCCAAGTCTGATGATGGTATAAAATAATTTGAGTAGTTAAGGTTTGATACTCCTTCATGTGATTCGCAATATAAGCTTCTTAGTTACACCATCCATTAATGGTAACGAGAGCACAATTTACTGATTAAAACAACTTGTTATTTATAATGTTAGTTTCTAGTACAATCAGTATTCCTTTTCTTTATATAATATAAAAACAAGAAAATATTATTATTTTTAGATATTAATGAATGTGCTTCAAATCCGTGTCATCATGGTGGGACGTGTAAAGACCAAGTCAATACCTACATGTGCATGTGTGTTTTAGGATACACAGGAGTAAATTGTCAAACAGGTATTGTGTTTTAAGGGAGAGGAGACAGGATGATGTATATTAAACAAAATCTAAAAAATGACCGTTAATGTGTTTAGATTTTTGATTATCTAACATTTGTCTGTAGAAAAAGTTAAAAAAAACTTATGTTGATGTAATTATTTGAAGTTCTTCCAATGTAATCATTTATCATTCTTAATTTGTTTTTAACCTAAACGAAAACTTTATGAACGAACACACTAAACATTACCTTATAGATGTTTGAACAATACATGTAGAAAGTTAGTCGATATATTGTCTGTAAACAACCCAATTTCTCTAGAAACACAAATGTACTGTACCTTCTTCAAATCAATCTTACTTATTCATGGTAATCTTCATACCAAAATGCATGATGAACTGGACGACTTCTCCTTTCCCTTTGTTATGTTCTTTTTCATTGATATTTTGTTGATCATTCTTTTTATCTGGAGTGTATAATTTATTTGCATAGATATAGATATAAAATGACCTAAACGTTCAACTTGACTAAATATTCTAATAAATTTACATATTTATTGTTGAAGTATGATTAAACCTGGCTTTAGAATTTTGAAGACTTTGTGTTGGTTTTCATGGTATTGTAAGCTTTTCTTCAACTATTTTTTTATTGTACATTTGGTATATTCTACATCTTTTTATCAAATTTGTTTTGGGGGAGAGGCATGTTGTTATTTAGAAAAGTCAAATGTAAAAGGCCACGAAATAGAAAACGTGAAATAATGGAAACGAGAATACTAACTGCATAATTTATAACAATACAATTTGCGAAGAAAAAGAAATGTCAGACGTGAACCAACAACCAAACCTGAAGTTAACTACGTCATTTTTTATATTTTCATATAGTCCTAACATCTTTTGGTCACTTGGACCGTTTCTTGTCCAGAAAAGGAAAAAAACAATGAATGAATATGAATGTAATCGTGTAAATGACTTAAATGTATATTTGTTGAAGAACGCATTGTATCTATTTATTTTCTAGATATCAATGAATGTGTATCAAACCCATGCGCAAATGGTGGAAGTTGTTCAGATCATGTGAACCGATACACTTGCTCATGCGTACCTGGATATATTGGATCTCACTGCCAGACAGGTATCTTATAATTACCCCGATTTTGTTTTGATATTATCACAGTTGTTTATGAATATAATATAAGAGATAAATTTTTATTTATGCATCTACTGATCATATTTTCTGACTGAATTGATACTACATGATCATTCACAATCAAGAGTATGATCTTGTTATTTATGAAGTCTCGAATGATTCTGAAAATTGTGTTATCCGCATTCGTCGTTAAACGTTTTTTGGTATACTGTTGTCGCCTGCCAGTCTCCAAAATTCAAGTAAGTTCTTTTTCTGTAAAAAAATTCTTCAGTTCGAATAAGACAAGCTTCTATTTGAATATAAGCAAATATAGTATTATTTAAATCTTAAACAAATCAACAATTAAAACAACCAAAACGCTCCTTTTTGCCAAAAGAACGTATTTACGATTTGCTCATGCCATACTGTGTATTACGCTTTTCGTTATTTGCTGTAGTAAAAAATTGGATTTTTCTTTAAGAAATTAAAAGTGAGGCGTAAGATACCAAAGGGATATTTTGACTCATCAGTCGAAAACAAAATGATAATGTCATGGCAAAGAAACAAAAGACGACGAATAGACAAAAAGCAGTACACAAAACACATAAAGATTTTTCTGTAACTGCTTTAAAATACCTGTTTTTGCTTGTTACTTTGATTTGTCTCTTCCTAGTCGATTCACTGGAGTTGAACATCGATAAACTACAGTCGCCATAATTTACAATACATGATTTCTGGAATAAAGTTTGTTCTTGAAAATATCCGTACGAACAGCAACAGCAAACATTACAACACATCATTCATTTTGATAACATATAATTTTCTTCCATCATTTTCAGATTGGGTTTTTCATTCTCAAATTAAAACTTTCTTTTTAAAACAAAGTGCCCAAACATAGCCGCAAACGACGTAATCCTAAAGCGCTATATCCAAGGTTTTGTTATTATAGGAAGGTTTGAATATCTGATGAAATACACAATAATTTTAAAAGTGAATATAACCGTAGTGTACAATTTTTTAAAAACTTTTCAATTAATACCTTTCAAAACACTTCAAACAAATATAAAAAGACAACGTTTCTTACTTTTTATTTTAATCTTAACATTTACGTATCAAAAACTAAAACTCATTTTGAGTTTCAAAAAATTATAAAGAAAAAGATTGTTACCGTTTTCCACATTGCAGTGGAATACTTTTTGATAGCCAAAAATTCTACTACGCTTGAGAGTATAAAAGCTTGAAGAACTTTTACAGCATACCTAAAAATTTCTAGGTCAACTTTGCCTAAGGGGACCGCAACTACATGATTAAAAAACCCTGTCATTTACGCTAATTCTATATTATTTGAATAGAATCAGTTTTCTATAAAACCGTGCAATGGCGTGGTTTGCTTAAGTCGAAACAGCATCGCTTTCTTGCGTAGATCTTGATATATCTTTGATAAGTCATGCACGTATACACAAATACAAAGAAGGCATCTGAAAAATCCTGAATTAAAATGATTTCGCTAGCATCCAAAAGCTAAAGTTTGTTTTTACAAATCAAAGATGATTATATGAATATAGTAAATATTTTTTTAACATAAATCGTACTGTGTATTAAGCTTTGGTCTGTAAAAATCTATTAAAAAAAATAAAATTCTTAGCACGTTTTTTTCAGATTTAAAATATAATTAAAAAATGAGCTACATGCTAGTGAGATTTGAAAAATGCTTCCTATAGCCTCGAGTAGTTGCATTTTAAAATATATGTAAATAAGAACAATCTAATAACCGACATTTGTGTGGTTATCAACGTTGGGTCAAATATTAAAACGTCGGTTATAGTCCAGGTAAGAGTAATTAAGACCAGGTCCATCATTTCTGACAAACCAATATCATGAAACGGAATTTTACACGGTGATAAAATGCAGGGTTTAAGTACAGTGAAGACCAATAATAATAAATAACTCCAATGTGCAAAACATTTCAAAATGTCTAATGCAAGTGATATTAGCATTAATTGAAGAAACTATAATATTGAAAGCAAGTATTTCGACCTTTTGCTTCAATTGATATGATTTGAAAAACTTTTAATTTTAAGATTATATTATGTTACTTAGTTTGTGGTTACAACGTTTTGATTCAAACGTCTTAATATGATTAATATAATGAAATAAAAATTCCAGAAATATTGAATCCATAAACTAAACAATATAGAATTTTAAAAGTAAAGAACGAAAAAGGTGACCGATAGGTGTTCCCATTTATTATTTCACATTTCTGCTTTAATATGTTTCCAAGTAACTTAGCAAATGTTACCACGTAGCCCAAGCACCTCAAAATCTTAAGTTAAAACATTTCACCAGCATTTTCCTTTAAATACATTTTTCTGTGTAAATCTTAATATTAGTCCAAGCATATATTTAATCTTAAGTAAGATTTGCCAGACAATTAATTTTAGAACAAGTTAAAATCCATATTATCAGTCAAAGGTCAAATTGCTAATTTTCACCGCTTTCCACTTGGCTTTAAAACTCATTTGACAAGGTTTTCACTGAAATAATTTTGTGACAACATTTTATTTTGACTCTGTGATGTCATGTAATTGCCTTGAAAACGGAATACTAATCAAAAAGTGAAAGATCTTTATGTGTAGACAATTTCATGATAGGTCCGGGTTTCTTGGTAATGGGTAATGGAAGTAAAAATCAAAGAAATTAAAAGGAGAATCCTTCGCAAATACTAATATTTTGAAATCAGTGTAAAAAGATTTGATCTTTCTTACTGATTGTCTCTATGGTAAATAAATATACTCATCTGTGGAACCGCCTAGATCTCTCAGTAGCGTTCTCATATTGAGTGCTGAAGGTCATAGGATTGATTCCCGGCTTGGTCAATCCAAAGAATTTCAAATTGGAATTTGTTTCTTCACCAAGAAATGTATGGGCATGTGAAAAGAATTGTCGAATCACGAGTCAAATTTATTAATGTTGGGTGATGTGCCTTCCTGAGGAAAGTTACTTTGTGATTTAGCATGTCAACATTCCGACAAAGGGTGTTGTTTACGGATACACCGTGTTTTATTAATATCTCACTAACTGCAGAAAATCTATTACAGAATCTAGATCATGAACTAAGTGAAGAAAATAAAAAAATGTGTGAAATGGAAATAACTTTTGATGAAATTAGTAAGGCCGTTAAAATGTTGAAACTTGATAAATCCCCCGGCGAAGACGAAATTGTGAATGAATTCTATAAAACGTATTGGTATTTGATAAGCAACGACTTCGTGGCGGTTATTAAGGAAATTTTCGACAAAATTTTGATCTGTGAATCTCAATACAGAGGAATGATAACGCTTATGTTTAAATCTGGGGAGAGAGAGGACATAAAAAATTGGCGTCCTATAACTCTCTTGAACACAGACTATACAATCATATCTAAAGTACTTGCGGAAAGGTTAAAAAGCGTTCTTCCGCAAATAATTGATTTGGATCAAAAACGTTTTGTCAAAGGGCGCAACATTTTTCAAGGCAATATATTACTGCAAGATATAATAGATTTTTGCGAATTAGAAAATGAGGAGGGTGTGATCTTATTCTTGGACCAACTATTTGATAGGGCGGAGTGGGAATGGATAGATTTTTGTTTATTAAATTTTGGGTTTGGGGAAAAATTCAAGAGTTGGGTAAAAATGCTTTTCATTAACGCTAAGACGTGTATTCAAACTTATGGGTTTACTTCTAGATTTGTAAGCATAACTCGTTCAATTCGTCAAGGATACCCAATCGCACCCATGTTATATATTTTGCAGACAGAACCACTTGCAGCATCAATTAAAAACAATCCGAATATCGAAGGAATAAAACTTCCAACTAGAACCGGGGACTATATTGAAACAAAGCTAAATATGTTTGCTGGCGATACTGAACTCTTTAATAAAAATGAGGAGTCTATCGAAGAAACATTTAAAACTTTAAAACTGTACGAAAACGCTTCAGGCGCAAGAATGAATATGGAAAAGACTGTGGGTATGTATTTAGGCAGGTGGCGAAATAAAAAACCAAAATTTAACCAAATTAGATGGTCTAAGCGGCCTGTGAAAGCATTAGGAGTTCAACACGGATATGGAGTGGACTTAGATCAAATTTGGTTAGAAAAAAATAAATAAAATAAAAAGCTGTATGGAGGTTTGGAAATCAAGAGATCTCACATTTACGGGAAAAGTTTTAATTATTAAATCATTTGTACTGTCTATGATCGGATACGAAATTGAAATGAGATGTATTCCAGATATATACGAAAAACAAATAAATACTACTATATGGTCCTTTATTTGGGATGGGAAAACAACCCAAATCGCAAGGACAGTGTGCTGTTTACCGAAAGAAAAAGGGAAGAATGATAAACTTAAGGGACTTTAAAAAATCAAAACAGGTGAAAAGTATGTACAGTATTGTAAACTCGAAAACACATAAATGGAATACAATAGGTAAATACTGGTTAACGTCACTAGACGAAAAATATGATACAGAATTTGTTATTTGTTCTTGTTCGGACACTTGAGGTTTTGGGCAAATAAAAATGTCTAAATATTATAAAAAAACTTTTGACTTCTTGGACTGACTTGCAGAAAACTCAAAAATCCGTCACGAAAGAGGACCTTATAGAAGAAAATATATTGGGCAATTGTAAATTCATGTTCATGCTTTATACTATGCACATTTTGCCTCCAGTGGAATAAAAAAAAAGATATATGGGACCTAAATAATAAATCCTTTAAAACTTCTCTCGAAATTTTTAACAAGCTAAAAGATAAAAGAAACTGGATAGCACAATATAGCCGCATTAAAGCTTCATTAACGCATGAACAAATAGACATTTTAAAAACCGACACTAACGTGCAAAGTCTTTCTGATAGACCTATGGAAATAATAAATTCTTGTCAATTTAGAAAAAATGGAGTTGTCGTTGATGCCAAAAAATTGTGCCTTAAAGATATTCGATACTTTTATGAAAAAGTCAGTTTAAGTGGAATTTACATTTAAGGAAGGAACTACCATGGGGAGATATTTGGGACAATTCAAATAAGAATTTAGCTAACAGGAAAGTAAACAACTTCAATGGAAGTTACTTCATAATATAATTTACACGGAAGAAAAAATACAAAAAATGAATCGCTCAAACGGAAAGTGTCACTTTTGTAATGAAAAACAACCACTTTTTCATCTTTTTATATACTGGAAATTTTTGAGAAAATATAGGAATTTTGTTCAAAATTGAGTATCGGAAAATTACAAACATCGGAAATGAGTATCATTTTGGGTGTCATAAATGCAGATACATCTTATTTTAAAATTCTAGATACGGTGCTTCTTATCATGAAATGAATTATTTGGAAAACTAGAAACATTGCAAAATATCAAAAGAAAGGGATAACTAAATCGAGGATTTTGAATATGATGAAACATGAAATGGAATTTTTGTTCAAATCTCTTAAACAAACTACGAACAATGAAGCCTTTTCAACTATGTGTGAGACTTTTTGTATATACTATATATTTTGCGTGGTCAGGCCAGTGTAATGACCACTTCAATACTGAATAAATTATCATATACATTGCAATCAACTCCCTCTATGTACTATCCATTTTCTATTGTGTATATAAACTATGTCTATTATATACTTGTAACAATGACAAGTTGTATCAACAGGTACATATTATAAGCAATTATCTTTTAATACACTTTGTTTAACCAAACATAAAGTATTTATGTGCTAAAAAGCTCCATCTATTTTGAACATATGTGTACATAATTGAGCACATGCAATTATGTACACTTCAACATTAACCTTTACTTTCTAAATACAATAGAACAAACACAAGTTTGGATACTTAATGGCGCAGTGACCACCTCGACGCACAAAGAAAGCAGACAGAATTATACATGTTACTAAATTCCAAGATTCTTAGAAACTGATAAACGCTTCTGTAAATTTTCTAACACATATCCGTCTTTGGCTCTATCTGATTTCCAGCGACCATCTATCAGATATATCATTCTGAGCGGAAGCTGTTGCCCCTCCAGCTCTAAAGCTATGTAAACCAAAATCAGTTATATTACAGCCAAATTCAGCTAATGCCGAAGAGAATATTTCTCTTGTTCTAGACATTTTTCTTTCTTAATGAAAATGAATTGCGACTCTAAAAAAACAAGATCGATCTGAAAATATACATATCAGACTTCATATCTATATTGGCTACATCTAAATAATTTGAAAGTAAAGCAACAGGACATTGTGGACTTTCTAGCTTTGATATGAAAACATGGTTGCCTTTTCTATAGCAATCCGTTTTGCTCCTTTCAACAAAAATACCTATATAACCATCACAAAAACTTATGTGTTTGGCTTTAATGTTACATAATTCATTATAGCGTAAAAAACCTGTATAAGCTAAAGAACAGATAGTAAGTAAACGTAAATCTTTGAGTGTTCTATTGAAAGTATTATATTTAGCAAACAATTTAATCATAATATCAGGTGTCACAGGTTCCTTTTTCTTGATAGGTCTAGAAAGTGTTTTCCTTGCTGACTCAACTATTGAAGAAATTAAATCTGAATCGCAAGGATTTTTTACACCAGCTAAATTGTGTGCCCATCTGATACTTTGAAATGCAGACTCAGTTTATGTTAAAATGTTTTGCAGATTCTTTTAAATTTTGCAGATAAAGACCAACATAAATTTCTTTGCATGGTTAAATACAAGTTATTTCACGATACTTTTCTGTCAATTTGGCAAATCTTAAAACCACCACTATATTTGTCTACTGTAGATTGAGCTCTAGCATCGGTTACCGTTGTTGGCAAATTATGTAAAAGCAGACGGAGCTCTGGATGTGCCACTTTTTCGTTTTCGGACCAGAATCCAGTAGAAAATATTTTCTGTAAATAAATAAACACTTCAAATAACAAATCTATAGTATTATCAATACATATTGTTATGATTTCTATATAGTCCAGTGACCAACATTATACAATGCAAATACGTAAAACATCTTATAAGATTAACGTCCAGTGACACTAAAACATATGGTCCAGTGACCTCTAAACACATTCACGGTCCAGCAACCTTCAAGGCAGTCCAGCGTAATCAGTACATAAAAAAACACCCAGTGGTAAAACATCTTTATCCACAATCTGTAAATAACAAACAGCATATTAATGCATCTGAGAAGCATCCAAACGAACAGCTAATAACAGCCCGTTAAATGTCCCATTAGCGAAAATAGAATTCTTATTATAGCCTGCAACTAAGATTCTATCAATCTCATGAAATTCTAAAACATCTCTGACAAACCAAACATATTCTAAATTCTCCTTAAATAAAAGTGGCCAAAACGCAGACGATTAATGTTCCTACTGCCTTGCAGTTAACTAAATGATTGATGCATTTGCTAACAAGATTAACCAATTATTATCCCCATTCCAATTACAAGTAAAGGCATCAATTGCACTCGTACTCGGATTCCAAAAGGAAGAATTAAATCTCCCGAGTTTCGCATTGTTCATATTTGCAAATCTATCAACTGTATGAAGACCCCATAATCTATCTATGAAGTTGAAAAATTCAAACGAAACACCCCCAATCGTCCAATATCGACGATCCTACTCAATCCATCTGCTTTTTCGTTATCTTCTCTCGGGATCCATTGTGGATATAAAGAAATATTAAAAGAACCACAAATACTAAATATTGACAAAGCCAACGTTTGCAATTCTGGTACTTTGCTACCTTTCTGAATAATACCAACAGCATTTTGGTTATCTGTGAAAAACGAAACTAAACTATTCGATAGTAAATGTTTAAGGCTATCTATAGACAGTTCAACAGCTTTCAATTCTCTCCAAGTGGAACTTTTTATAGCTTCATGCTGCAACCACTGCTTATGCATGATATAATCAGAATTAGCTACAAAACCTGCGGCTGAACCATCACTGGCGTCAGTGAACACTTTAAAATCTGAGTTTTCTCTCAAGATTGCCACAGGCTTTAAACTTATAATATTTTGCCTCCAAAATAAAATCTCTCGTATAGAACCTGAATAAAAATTCAAATCTACAAATTGATCCCACTCATCTCTACTGTTAATCACTGAAAAGTGCATCTGGTCATTATCTGAGTGACATTTCCAATAACCGGGATAAAAGAAATTATTTTACCACAAAATTTCGCAAGCAGTCTTATTTTCACTCTGTGAGGCTCGTCTAAAATGACTCCTGTTAAATCTATCAAATATGCCACTTTCTCTGGAAGCAATTGAAAAAGACAATGCTTTAAATCCCATATAAATCCAAGCCAAACTAAATTCTGTACAGGCCTCCAAATACACTTATCTTTATTGGGTACAAATCCCGACAAAATCAAGTCCTCTTTCACCAGTATAGCTTGTTGGGCACATACCTGTTCATCATCTGCTAACGCCAAACCATCATCTAAATAAACAGTTATCTTAATCCCGTCTTTCCGCCAATGTTTTACCAAAGGACGAACTACCTTTGTAACAATATACCCTGCTGATGAAAGCCCAAATGGCTAAACAGTGAAAACATAAAATTTCACAGGATAACCACACTTCCTGGAAAATCCCAGATATTTTTGATGATTAGGAAAAATATCTATATGATGATAACCAGATTTAAGATAAAAAACAAACCCAAAATAATTTGAAGTTAAAAACTGACTAGCTGTTTTCCAGTCCTCGAATTTAACCTTAAAATAACGTACCTGTTTGTTTACATGTCGTAAATCTAAATTCAAACGACAATTACCTGATTGACTTATAGATACCGTTAAAGGATTTACAACAAAAGGTGCGTTCCACTCCTCTCTGATCAAATTAGCATCTAACAAATCCTGTATAGCCTTCCCTTCAAAATCTGAATTATCAAATGCAGATTTATTGTTTTTCAAAAATACACTTTCAGGTTCATTGATAAAAGGAATTTTGTAACCAGAATTAATTACATCTAGAATAAAATTGATGCTTTTCCAAAAAGAAATAGAATGCTTCAGTCTATTATGTACATTAATCAAAGATGAACCGGATTCATATTCAAAATAAGTTTGAAAATTTTCTAAGCTTTGTACTTGTAAAATGTCCGAATTTCTTTTATGCAGAAGATCCTCTGGGAGCTTTTTAGTTACTATTCCCTCCGTTCTTGCATTCTTTGGCCCAATGCCCATACAACCCACACTTGTAGCAGATGTCTCTGGCTTTTGATCTGATGAATCTTGGATTAGGGCCCGATGCCCCGTCAACACGAATGGGCGGCTGTGAAACAACTGCAACACCACCAGCTCCACGAGCGACTGAAGACGGACCACCTGCAGCTTCAGCGGGTCTTTTCTTTTCACTCCTGTTACTACCCTTTGTTACTTTCATCTTCTCCACGGCTCTGGTCTCTGCAGCTCGTATCTTCTTCTCGTCTTCTGAATTGATAGCTACCTCATCAGAAAGATATTTGTCAACGGTTTTCCACCCTGCCTCTGACTTGTCCGCTATACGAATCAATTTGTTTCTCTTCTTAAGCACCTTTTTCGACTCCTCCAATAAAGAAACGGCCTTGGAATATCTCTTATGATGCAAGTTGTCTAAAGCGCCACTAATATTGTCTAAAATGTCTGAATTGAGATCAAACTGCACCTGATTTCCTTTGTATCGTAAATTATTCTCGGTCTTCTTGACTTTACGGGCTAAATCCTGTGTAGTGTCAGCAAAATTTCTTTCGATCCCCGACATTTTTTTTACCAAAGTAGTTTTTCATCAGAGACAGCAAATCGGCATTGGAAATCTCATCATCAGAAACCCCAGCATGTGAAGCAACTTCAGGTTGAAAGCATTCAATAAATTGTCTGGCTCAATATCGGACATGATGAATATAAACTTCTACCTATATATATTACGTGCGTTTGTGTGGTCACTACCCAGTCCTCGATAACTAAAAACCCGTGCAATTAGCTTATATACTGACCGCCAAACCGGTTAACGGCAATAGTTATACAACTTATACAAAATCCCCATTATAAAATTAATGCGCAATCTTTCAAATTCATTCCGCAAACCGCACATAAATTCATATATTTACTCACCATATCTTTGAAATAACTCTTTTTTGGGAAACAAAATTATAAATCCTACTTTTTATGAATGAATTACACATTCCCTTTCAAAATGTTTTAACGAGTAGCACGTGGCAAAAGATCACTCGACCAGAAATTGAATGTAATAGAAATTAACATAACAAAGAACGGAGTGAAGTGCTATAAAATTGAAACTGCTTAATATTATACAGGTAGCTCTTGTGAGAAAAAATATACAGATAGAATGAATACTTTATTCAAATGATTATATATGGTGTGATGCATAAATATATAGATAGATGATAAATACATAGATAGATGATATATATAAAGATAGATGTTAATTATTTATAATGGGAGGTTTCTTTTCCTCATTTGCATTTTCCCCGACAAATGAGACTGTAAAAATGCGGGGGCTCCTTAGTTACTTCCCTGGGCAACTTAGGGTTGATGTAACAGGTGATAATTAATAAAATGTATTTAAAATTTAAAAAAAGAAAAAAAAATCTCACTTACGTCCTACATATGCAGGTAGTAGAAGTTGTAATGGAAGTTGAACTGTAATCAATCAATCATTTGCCGTTGAAAAAAATGGGAACATTTTGTCGGATACCGTTCATTAACTAGCCTAACAAAAGACATAACAAATTGAATATGATTATACATTACATATATTTACTTTATATATGAAATATTGATCAATTCACATTATTGTATGACAGATTTTGATGAATGCCAGTCTAATCCCTGTATGAATACTGGATCCTGCAATAATTTAATCAACAGCTACAGTTGTGACTGCACAGGTAGATACAAAGGCGATGTTTGTCAAACAGGTAAATATGGATTTATTTGATTGAAAACAAATTTTACAAATTACTACAACTATTATTTCCTGAAAAAAAAACAAACATTTCAACAAAGAACAAGAATGTGTACCCATCGGACACCCTGCCCCGCACGCATTATCACATTTCCATGGTCAATGAAGTGTGAAGTCTTGTTCAAAACTCGAATTTGACATTTGACACGACTTAAGCCACATGTGGAGCAGGATCTACTTATCCTTCTAGAGTACCTGAGATCATTCTCGGTTTTTTGTGGGGTCCGGCTTGTTCAGTCTTTTGTTTTTTATGTTGTGTTTTGTGTATTGTTGCTTGTCTTGAGGACGTTTTTTTTTCTTCCTCACTTTTTGTTTCTTCTCTTCTCTTTTCTTTTCTTCATTTTTTCTAGTGATTTTTTTAATGGTATTGATATTATATGTGATGATGAAGTAAAATTGTTAGGTGTCACTATAGTATTCAAAGTAAACTTTAATATACTATGATATTTATTTTTATTTATTTTATTTATGATAAAACTATTTTAAAAATGGCTGCTAAAGCGGATAGGAAAACATTTGAAACGTCTTGGAAAACTTGCCAATTATTATTCTTTCAGTATGTCAAATTTTAGTAACTCTCCGCTTACTTGGCATTTTTGTGTCTAGGTCGTTATTCGTTGTTTGGCATGGCATTGACATTTTTTAAGTTCGATTTATGAAAATATTTGTAAAAGGATGCAAGGAAATTGAACGTACTAAAGCGGATGGAAAAAACATTTGAAACGTCTAGGAAAACTTGCCAATTATTATTCTTTTATTATGTCAAATTTAAGTTACTCTCCGCTTACTTGCTATTTTTGTGTCTAGGTGGTTTTTCGTCTTTTGCCATGGCATTGATATTTTATTTTGTTCGATTTATGAATATCACTTTGGTATCTTTCGCCTTTCTTTTATTTTCTTATTAATTAACATCATTATAAACATATGTCATGAAATGGAGACAAACGATAAAGGAGTTTCAAAGTTATGTGACTACAACGTCATGATAAACATTTAGCCTTCAATCTGTTTTGATTCGATCGCCACACATGAGTCTTATGTAGTCTGATTAGTCTTATGTAGTCTGATTAATCTTATGTAGACTGATAAGTCTTATGTAGTCTGATTAGTCTTATGTAGACTGATTAATCTTATGTAGACTGAATAGTCTTATGTAGTCTGATTAATCTTATGTAGTCTGATTAGTCTTATGTAGACTGATTAATCTTATGTAGACTGATTAGTCTTATGTAGACTGATTAATATTATGTAGTATGATTAGTCTTATGTAGACTGATTAATCTTATGTAGTCTGATTAGTCTTATGTAGACTGATTAATCTTATGTAGACTGATTATTCTTATGTAGTCTGATTAGTCTTATGTAGACTGATTAATCTTATGTAGTCTGATTATTCTTATGTAGACTGATTAGTTTTATGTAGTCTGATTAGTCTTATGTATACTGATTTGTATTATGTAGACTGATTATTCTTATGTAGACTGATTAATCTGATGTAGACTGATTATTCTTATGTAGACTGATTATTCTTATGTAAACTGATTAATCTTATGTAGACTGATTAATCTTATGTAGTCTGATTAGTCTTATGTAGACTGATTAATCTTATGTAGACTGATTAATCTTATGTAGACTGATTTGTCTTATGTAGACTGATTATTCTTATGTAGACTGATTAATCTTATGTAGACTGATTAATCTTATGTTATGTAGTCTGATTATTCTTATGTAGACTGATTGTAGTCTGATTATTCTTATGTAGACTGATTAGTCTTATGTAGACTGATTAATCTTATGTTATGTAGTCTGATTATTCTTATGTAGACTGATTAATCTTATGTAGACTGATTAGTCTTATGTAGTCTGGCGTACAAAATTAGAAGCCTGATATCTTTGATGAGTTTCTACATTAAACCAGACATATAGGGTTGACGAAAGGGCGAACTGACGAAATAACAATGGACGCACGGATCGGAAAACATATTATCCCCTACTATAATAAAAAAAAAACCATACAAATTAATTAAGACTTAAGATTTGGATTTTGAATAACATTTTCCAATGGAAATACACAAAATGCAAATTAACAGCGCTTTTATTGCTGTTCTTTATCTCAAAGTCACAGTGAGGCCTTCAACACCAAGCAAAAAAAAAAATTATTTCTCAAATGTAAATGTTAATGAGTCTGTCTATTGATAGTTTACATCCAGTACATGATTCATTCACATCATATATATATACAACCAAGATGAATTAGATAATTATAAAAGAAAAAACAACAGATTTTTCTAATGTATATTATGTGTTTTGTAGATTGCAGACCTGGTCCTGCAGATATCGTATTCATTATTGACACTTCGTCAAGCTTGGAAACAAATATCAACAGAAGTCTAGGTTTTATTACTGAATTTATTAAAAGAATACCCATTGGTAAAGATGACTTTCAAGTGGGTGTTATCACATATAATTTTGATACTTATGTACTTTTTGATCTTGATGATCATACATCTGCATCTGGTATGATTGCAGAACTTCAGAGTATTAAAGGGGAAAGTGCTGCCACATTTACATCATCAGCTTTAAAGAAAGCAAAGGAGGTAGATGTATAATTAAGTTATAATTGCTTATGAGTTATCTAAAAAAGAATGGCTGACGTAGATACAAGTTTCTTGACTGAGGGAGGGATAAATCACTCTGATTCAAACAAAAAATTCTCTTAAACTGACATTATATTTGGCCGTTAGTTTTCTTGATTGAATTGTTTCATTTTTTTTTTATGTCGGAGCCTTTTATAGCCGGCTATACGGTATGGGTTTTTCTCGTTGTTGAAGGCCGCACGGTTGCCTATAATTGCTAACTTCCACTTCATTTGAAGGTTGGTGGAAAGTTGTCTCATTGGCAATCATACCTCATCTCCTTATTTTTATATTATCAAGATGCTTGATTTCTTGATTGACAACATATTTGTTACGTTTGGAGGAGGTGTTTTTCAACAAACAATCGGCATTCCCATTAATGCTTCTCTTCTTGTTCCTTTACTCATATGAGGTTGACTTCATACAGAAACGTCTCAGGAAGAAAGAAAAGCAGTATTCTTTAACTTGACTTTCCGCTATATAGATGATGTTCTCTCACTAAATAATTCAAAATTTGGTGACTATGTGAAACGCATCTATCCCATCGAACATGAGATAAAGGATACAATAGATACAGTTAAGTCTGCCTCATATCTTGACTTACATCTAGAAATTGACAATGAGGGTCAGTTGAAAACAAAATTTTACGACAAAAGAGATGATTTCAGCTTCCCCATTGTGAACTTTCAATTTCTATGTAGCAACATCCAAGTAGCGCCTTCATACGGAGTATATATCTCTCAATTGATACGCTATTCCAGGGCTTGTGTTTCCTATCATGTTGCTACTCACAAGGGAGCTATTAAACCAAGAGTTCCAAGTGGTGAAGTTGAAATCATCCCTTCGTAAATTTAACGGACGCCATCACGAGTTGGTTGACCGTTATGGAATATCTGTTTCACAGATGACGACGGATATGTTCCAATTGTCGTTACTACAATCTCGTCCCCTTCCCACGAATGTGACCTACCGAATTAGACATATCACCGGGTTTGTACTTGCATGAACAACGGGTGCCACATGTGGAGCAGGATCTGCTTACCCTTCCGGAGCACCTTAGATCACCGCCAGTTTTTGGTGGGGTTCGTGTTGGTTTTCTGTGTTGTTTTGTGTACTGTTGTTTGTTTGTTTGTCTTTTTCTTATTAAGCTATGGCATTGTCAGTTTATTTTCTGACGAGTTTGAATGTCCCTTTGGTATCCTTCGCCTCTCTTTTGACAGTCCGTTTCTATGTATGTTGACGTTTGCTTTTGTTGTAGTTCAGTGTTTCTGTTGTTCCGTTGTTTTCCTCTTATAGTTGATGTGTTTCCCTTGGTTTTAGTTTGTTATCCGGATTTGTTTTTGCTTAATCGAATTATGACTATTGAACAGCGGTTTCCTACTGTTGCCTTTATTTATCACTATATAACATATAAGAAAGGACATGGGGTATCCACCCATGACACAAAATCAGTACATGCACAGCAACAAATGCACAAAAAGAAAAAGAACTGCGTTTTTATTGCTGTTCTTCATCTAAAATTCACAATGAGGCCTTCAACACGGAGCAAAAACTTTCTCCCCTCACTGCAAGTTAAAGACGTCCCTAAGCACCGGTTTGAGCGGAATTCTTGGCAAATATGAATTTTTGTGATCTGATATTGGCATTACTTGTTTACTGATGCCTAGCCACGACTCATGTATTCATATACGATAAATACGGAACATACAAAACTTTATATTTATTTCGGTTATGGTCTTTACTGCGCTTGAACTTGTCTTTAAGAGGAAAGAGGTCACAGATAGATGTACTCACTTTTATCATTTACTATTTATGTTATAAAAGTAAGATAGAAAGATTTTAATTACAGTATATTGTTTTCGTTTATGACATATCAATTAAAAATATAAGATTTCTCTTATTTTGCAGATGTTAACCAACACATCATTTGGATCACGTAGAATATCTAGCTACATAATATTGCTCTACGATGGTTTGTCAACAGACAGCAATAACGCAGTACATGAGGCTATGTTAATAAACTCTATTGGCGGACGTATCATCACTGCTGCTGTTGGTCAATCTATATCGTACTCAGAGATGTTATTGGTTTCAAGGAAGCAATATTACACATTCAGCACATCTTTTTTGGATGATATTTTAAATAACATTTTAAAAGAAACTGTACCAGAAAATTGCACAGGTAGTACAAATTTTTTTATAAAGGTTTGGCACGTATTCAAACGGTATAATTATTCACGGTTTGCATTTAACAAATCGAAAGTTTTGTTTTAAATATAAACTCGTTATCATTTAAATGGACATGATGACCTTTGATTTAAACAATATCACTAGGTATTTCGACCATTCAACTAAATGTTATTACAACGTACCGAAATCTAAATATAAATATTCGTTCTATCGACGTGCATCAACAAGGATGCTTAAAAATGTGATAAAATCAGCTTGGAATATAAACAAATTGGTTCCCTCTTAGCCATGGTTTGTTTGTTAAATGAACCCATAAATCATATATGTTTTTTTAATATTACACATAAACAACATTGATTCCAAGAAAAACATAGAATCAATTAAACAAAAGTATATTGCCCTATATTATATCTTGAGATACATGAAAAGTCATCTCATTTGTAAATTTACCGATTGTGAACTTTTTCCTATCATGACAATTAAATGAGTCTCCATTTGCATGGCGGAAAACGCATGTATGGTAGGAGGCACTTACCATGTCAACACATCCGTTATTGCTATTTCAAATGTGTTCACTTGGTTTGTATATTCAAAATAGACTTTAGAGTTTTAAGCATTTGTGAACTACTTGTTTTTCTTTTTTTTTTCACTACAGTTTTTGTTTGATAAGTTTGTAGTTTTTATTTAGATATTAGGTAAATAAACTCATCATAGATACGAGGCTTAAAATTACATGTACATCATGAGTAAAATGAGAGTTCGAATGGTACAAAGCTTGTCATCAGCTTCAGGTGATACAAATTTCGATTTTTGCAAAGAAATATACATTCGGGAAACAAAAAAGAACAAAAAGAAATTAAATGATAAAAGTGAACGTTAGCTATTTCAAAATGTCTATTTGATAAATAATATAACGCCCAATCGGAAAAATAATGTAACGTAGAGATCCTTACTGGGACTCACTACAAACCAGTAAAAGTCTAAAATGGCCTATTTCTGTACTCGACTGTACTGATTTTTACTCGACCAGTCTGATTTAGTCTGAAATTTCGATATTATTTGACTGTAGTCTGAACCATACTTAACAGTCTGAATTTGTATTCGACTTTTACTCGACCAGTGCTTAACCATTTTTAAAATATGTGTCTGAACCATACTCGATCAAGTCTTAACCATTCTCTACCAAGTCTGAACTATACTCGACCTAGTCTGAACCATACTGAACCTAGTCTAAACCATACTCGACTTAGTCTGAACCATACTCGACCAAATCTCAACCATTCTCGACCAAGTCTGAACCATACTCGACCTAGTTTGAACCGTGCTCGACTTAGTCTGAACCATACTCGACCAAGTCTTTACCAACCTAGACCTTGGCTAGAAATTTGAACAACAATTTGAAATCCAAAATGTATTTAATATAGCATTGAAAACCAAAATTTCACAATAAACATAATAAACCCTTATATAAATATATATATAAAGTCTAAAGATTTGTGCAACGGTACTTATATAAGATGGTGATATACGAAGATGATGTTATAAAATCGTGTTGACAAATATTTCGGCTGAACAAATAGCCTTCGTCAGTGTCAATAATTTTAACAATACTAGTTGTTTGTGTAAAATAGCTCAGTCATACAAGTAAGTTTTGGACTGTTGATTTAATCCCAAATCTTGAAGCTCGTCAAATAAAACAAAACAAATGCTCTATAAACGTGGCTGCGTATCTATACATCCCAAATTGTCAAAATGCAGTAGTTTGTATAAATGTATGTAAAATAATAGAAGAGCCCCCCTATCAAACTGCTTGTACTTCCTGTTGATGCCGTTGGATTAAGTACATTAAGTTCCTTTTATCCAGAAGCTTTTCCGAACCTGTCGCTGGGCATCACTCCAGTTAATGTTCTGTTCAATCACTAGGATTTTCATGCGGTTAAAGTCAACGAGTTTATGATCCGACTGTCTGAAATGCTGGCTAGTTGGGAGGAGTAGCTTTTTAGAGATATCACTGCTATGGCCAGTGAGGCGTGTGTAGAAAGGCTGCTTTGACTCACCAACATATTGGAGGCCGCAAACCGAACATTCTAGAATGTAAATAACATTCATACTTTTGCAGGTCACATTGCAAAATATCCTATCGTTATTTTCGGTTGCCTTACTGTGAAAAGTTGCTGAGTGATGCATCTGTAGGCAGCCTTTGCAGTGTTTTTCATCACACGAACGACATTTTTCAGAATTACTTCTCGGATCAGACACTTCAGCCCGCACCAGCAGGTTCCACAGACTTATTGGGTTGCCTAAAAGCTATCATTGGGGGTTCGGGAACAATCTTGGATAGTTTGGAACTCTTTTCAACTGTTTTCCGATGCTTACGAATGACACCGAAGCTGTTTTTTTTTTTAGAGATGTGTGATTGGTAAGAATAGGTAAGGAGTCCTTTTTCTTTATACAATGTATATCACCTCTAAAATAAAAATAAGAAGAACAAAGGAAGTGATTTCTGGTCAGTTAAAAACATATCATGTAATAAATTTTGGAATATTCTCAATAGTTCTTGATGATGTTTGTTATGGCAGGAAATTTAAATTCAAAAGAATTTAAATATAATATGATACAAATATTCAAAAAAGAAAAAAATCATGTTTTTAAAGGTATTTAAAATAAATTTATGAATTGTTTACAGAAATTTAATTTTTTTTTACTACAGCTTTTTCAAGTGGGCATGTTTTATCAAAAACATTTGCCGACTCCAATGTTCTTCAAAGTAGTAGTATTACATTAGGAAAACAAAAGCAGATATTTATGATGAACTATCAGTATCGGATGGCTGATTAAATAGCATTTCAAAAGGAAATATCTTAAATAACTTTTCTTTTTTTTTTCAAATGGAAGATACAAATCACACTATAACAAAATCAAATATCATCTATCAATAACAACAATGTAAAATTGTACAATATGTTCAAATAACTGAAACTTACATAATACATTAAGGAGCAGCTACAATACTCCCATGGATTTATCTTGGCAATACAATATCATTTCAACAGTAAGTTCTAACATATTTGTGACACAGTGATCATCTGGCAAGAACATCAATGATACATGGATACATTTACTTATTTCCCCTTTGAACACTAACTTTAAAACAACAAAAACATCATGCACAGGGCACAGGCATACCTTACACAGTCCGCGAAAAAAATATCTATTCTAATTACTGTCATTTTGATTTGACCAATTTTATGGGAGTTATGGGACTTTGACTTTTTTTCACTTCTGACATAATGGCACTTTGTGAATGCAACTCCTCCTACACCAATTGACAGAAAGCTCTCTAACTTGGTACTTTTGTTCGCCGTTATGTGTTGTAGACCATATCATAACGTAATTGTTTTTGACTATTTTTATGGGAGTTAAGGTACTTTGACCATTTTTTTAGTATTGTATGATTATGAGACTTTGTGAAAGCAAATCTTCTGAGAACATTGGACGGAAAGCTTTCATAGTTAGTAGGATTGTTTGCCTTTATGTTTAGTTGACCATATTAGACCATCATTTTGGTTTGACCAGTTTTACGGGAATTATGGGACCTTTTTTCACTTTTGTACCACAATGGCACTTTGTAAATGCAACATCATTTTGATTTGACCAACTCTACGGGAGTTGTGGGACTTTGACAACTCCTTACCATTTGACGGAAAGCTCTCTAACTTGGTACTTTTGTTTGCCATCATGTGTTGTTGACCATACTATACTATAAATGTTATTTGACCATTTTTATGGGTGTTATGGGACTTGTATCATATTTTGACTATGGTACTTTAATGACACACAATTTAATTGCTCATTTATACAGCGATGGGGGACATTTCAATATGGCATAGCAATCTTGTTTTTTATGTAGTACTGTAATGAATATCCTATTATGATAAGTTTTAGTAGACTTGACCTTCACTTGACCTGGATTCAAGAGGGAGTTTTGTTGCATTTTTGGGGCTTACACAGGTTGGGACCAGTCACCCAAATGGGTTATGATAACCCGTTTGAAATATAATTTGCCAAATAGAATATTAACTTAAAGTGCAAAAAATATTAATTTTAAGATTTCATTGAAAATATTCAAAAGTGTTTAGATCAATACTAGCAAAGTTTGGTTAATAAATTTTCCGTAAACAGAATAATTTTTTTAGTTGATCCCTCTGAACCGTAAACAAAATTTTCCTTGGGATCAATCTCAGGGCTGTTCTTAAATTTATCGTGTTGGTGGATGGGAGGCACTCAAATCATTTAAATATGGGTGGTTGCATTTTTCTTAGAATTTTGCAAGAAATATAAGTAAATTTATGGGTGGTCGGGGTCTTAAAAAGTGTCTCTTATATCCCCCCTCCATGCATTTAATTCTGGAACAGCCCTTACAAATAATGAGGTATTCAGTAAACTTGCAAACAACAAATGCTGGCTTTTAACAGATTAATTGCTTTTGCATTACTTCCCCAAAATCTAAAATACTTTTTTTTGTGCACAGGAAATGTATATTCCACTTAGGATAATATATCCAAGGCGGTTTATATTTACATTCCATTTGGATGAGTGGTCTTAACCAGTTAAATGGTTGCAAATAATATATGAATCTCAAACTACATATTTGTTTCTGTCAGTACTTATTGAAATATGCCTAAATTAGCAGTGTATGATGGGAAAAAATTCCCTATAGATGCCAGGCTTATAATTTAGTACTAGTACATCAAATGCAGGTTTCATCTACATAAGACTTATTCAATCAAATCAAAATACATTTAAAGCCAATAACTCGTTTTAATTTTTGTTTCTAAATTTCCAAAATGTCTTAGCTGTATACACCAATCTGGAGTTGTTTTTATACGACTGTAAAACTTTGCGGCCGTATAATGGTATGGCGACGTCTTCGTCTTTCCGAAGACATTTGGTTTCCAGACAATAACTTGAGTATAAGTGTATGGATCTCTATAATATTGTACAACAAAGGTTCTATACAACAAAAGGAAGGTTGGGATTGATTTTTGGGGTTATGGCTCTAACCCTTTAAAACATTTTGGCAAAAAGGAGGCCAAAAGCAAACATTTTTCTTGTTTCTGGACAAAAACTTGAGTATAAGTGTATGGATTTGTTTGAAATTGTACCACAAGGTTCTATACCACAAAAGGAAGGCTGGATTGAATTTTGGGGTTATGGCCGTATCCGCTTAAGAATAAGGGGCCAGCAGTAGGTAAAAAACTAGCAATTTTTATACGACCTCAAAACTTTTGCGGTTGTATAATGGTGATACGTTGTCGTCATCGTGGTCGTCCGAAGACATTTGATTTCTAGACAATAACTTGAGTATAAGTGTATGGATTTCTATGAAATTGTACCACAAGGTTTCATACCAAAAAGGAAAGTTGAGATTGATTTTGGGGGGTTATTGTCCTAACGGTTTAGCAATAAGAGGCCAAAAAGGCGCCGAAAACAAGCATTTTTCTTGTTACAGGACAATAACTTGTGTATAAGTGTATTGATCTCTCTAAAATTGTACAACAAGGTTCCATACCTCAAAAGCAAGGTTGGGATTGATTTTGAGGGTTACGGCTCAATTCGTTTAGGAATTATGGGCCAAAATAGGGCAAAAAAACCAGGATTTTCTGGTTTCTGGACAATAACTTGAGTATAAGTCTATGGATCTCTATGAAATTGTACCACAAGGTTCCATACCAAAGAAGGAAGGTTGGAATCGATTTTGGAGGTTATGGCCTTAAACGTTTAGGGAAAAAGGGTCAACACAATAATTTTCTAATACTTTGTATTAATTGCTGATTTCTTGACTAATATCAATGGGGTTTAATTCTTGATGTTCTTTTTAAAATATGCTGAATTTAACTGTGTATTTAGATTTTGGATTTTGGGCCCCGTTTTTAAATTGGTCCAAAGGGTCCAAAATTAAACTTTGTTTGGTTTCATCTAAATCTGAGTTATTGGGGTTCTTTGATAAGCCGAATCTAACCATGTATTTAAATGTTTGATTTTGGGGCCCGTTTTCAAATTGGTCCACATTAAGGTCTAAAGGGTCCTTAAACTTTGTTTGATTTCAACAAAAAATTGAATACAAGGGGTTCTTTGATATGCTGAATCTAAACATGTATTTATATTTTAAATTTTGGTCCAAATCGGGTTCAATATTAAACTGTGTTTGCTTTCAACATTAAAATTGAATATATGGGGTTCTTTGGTGTGCTGAATCTAACCATGTATTTAGATTTAGGATTTTGGGCCCAGTAATCAACTTGGTCCACATTGAGGTTCAAAGGGTCCAAAATTAAACTTTGTTTGATTTCATAAAAAGTTGAATTCTTGGGGTTTTTTGGTATGCTGAATCTAACCATGTATTTAGATTTTGGATATTGAACCATAACAGGTAAATGTCCAATTTCAAATTTTCAAGTTCTTAGAACACATTCATTCTGTGTCAGTAAATATTTTGAAGTATTGTTTTTATTGGTATAAATATTGATTTTGTTATCAGTAAATTAAAACCATACTAAATATTACACATATGTACTTTCACGGTACTACAATTTGTCGATACCTATAGTTTGGCATTGCACAATGTCATGTTTTTCTCTGACTGTTAATGACGTCTTTACACTAAATCCATTGGATATTGGATGTGTACTGATTGATGTTTTAGTCTTAGATACATGATTTTTTTATTAGTTGTTATTGGCATTGAACTAGCTGTCAGTAACTGCGAGTACTATCAGATCTGTACTTATTCTTTTTGTTGTGGGGATGTACCCGTTCACGTCCACTCTGTGTTTTTGTTAGATGTATTTCTATTTGTATCAATCTGATGAGTTAAGCCTTTTTCAACTGATTTTTATAGTTTGTTTTTATGTTGTACTGTTACACCACTGCCCCAGGTAAGGGGGAGGGTTGAGCGCTCACAAACATGTTTAACCCCGCCACATTCTTTATATGCCTGTCCCAAGTCAGGAGCCTGTAGTTCAGTTGTTGTCGTTGGTTCATGTCTGTCATATTTGTTTTTCGAAAATTGTTTTGTTATAAGTTAGGCCGTTAATTTTCTCAATTGAATTGTTTCATATTTTTCATGTCGGGGCATCTTTATAGCCGACCATACGGTATGGGTTTTTCTCATTGTTGAAGGACGTACGGTTGCCTATAAGTGCTTACATCCACTTCATTTGAACTTTGGTGGATAGTTGTCTCATTGGCATTCATATCACATCTCCTTATTTTTACATAAATAAATAATTAATTAAACTCTTTTGTATTTGGATATGCTGAATCTAACCGTGTATTTAGATTTTGGATATTGGACCATAAAAGGTAAAAGTCCAATTTCAAATTTGTCAGTTCTTTGACCACTTTCATTCTGTGTCAGAAACCTATGCTGTGTCAAATATTTATTCACAGTCCAAATTTAGAGCTGTATCAAGCTTGAATGTAGTGTCCATACCTACCCCAACTGTTCAGGATTTGACCTCTGCGGTCGTACCAAGCTGCGCTTATTTTATTTAAACTTTGTTTGAATTGATTATTTCTGACCAATTTCAATGGGGTTTGAATAATCTTGAAATATAGGGGTTCTTTGATATGCGTATTCTTAACATGTATTTAAAATTTTGATTTTGGGCTGTGTTTTTAAGTGGGTACAAATTAGGGTACACAATTAAACTTTGATTGCTATCAATATGCTTAATCTAATAGTATTTAGATTATGGATTTTAGGCCCATTTTTCAAATTGCTCCACACCAGGGTTCATAGGGTCCAAATTAAACTTTGTTTGATTTCAACAAAAAATTGAATGGTAGGGGTTTATGCGATGCTGAATTGCTTATTTTTGATCAATTTCATTTGTTTGGGTTTTTTTTACATCACGAGTTGCCTCCCTTACAATGTTTAAGCTCTTAATGTTTGTCTTATCTTTGGGGTGATATGCAAATGAGAAGCTGTCATTTTATTTTTAAGTGTTACTAAGAATTTTGCTGATTGAGATATATTAAAAACTTAGTTAATAGTGTCCATTGATAAATAAATAAATTAAATTCTTGGTGTACTTGGATATGCTGAATCTAACCGTGTATTTTGATTTTGGATATTGGACCGTAAAAAGTAAAAGTCCAATTTCAAATTTATCAGTTATTTGACCACATTCATTATGTGTCAGAAACCTATGCTGTGTCAAATTTTATAACAATCCAAATTCAGAGCTGTATCAAGCTTGAATTTAGTGTCCATACTTCCCCAACTGTTCAGGATTTGACCTCTGTGATCGTATCAAGCTGCACCCCGGGAGCATTCCATTTATGAATCAGTTACATGGGTTGACCCGAGGTCAATCAGCGTAAATGACGTCATCGAACATTGGGTTCTTACTATGACCATGAGCATTGTGACATAGGAAATTTACGGGAAAGTGCATGAATTTGAAAGTTGTCTATTAGGGACTCAAAGGCTGTAAATGGCCTATATAAAAAGTCAATGCACAAGCTTGATTTTCCGGAATTTTTTGTATTAATGTCAGAATGGAATGGCATATTACAGGGAACCTCTGCCATAATTGAAAATTACTTTGAAAGCTTCTTCTTTGAAATTTTGTATCATTGTTGAAACAAACTTGACCTTAATGATCTCTTGCAATACATTGACAAACATATTGATTTGATTTTTGTTAAGAACATATTTTCTAAGTGGAACATCCATGTATTTTACTTGAATCTCATCTATGGTTAAATGGCTGAAAAAGGATGACTGACAACGAAGGTCCCGATTATTAAGTTCAATGTTTCAAAATGGAAAATGTTAAAGCTGGTGAAAAGATATGTGAGAAAGTTAAACAGAACTTTTTTGTCCAAGTTTTAGTTTAAAGCGTTGATTTTTTACACTCAAAATAGACCAAAAAATAGAAATTTTTGCGGATTAGACCTAAATTTTCAAGATTTCAACGAAATTTATGCTTAGGAAACATAGAGCGCAAACGTCGACAAACTGAATATTAAAGTCAGATACGTAAAATGTTATACTTAGGTACAAACATTTTTTGAAAAGTTCTTTGTTGACGGCGCATGCGCTCTATGTTTTCTGTAAAAAATTAATGGAAATTTACCTGTTTTCACAAGGACGTATATTAGACAGTTATACGTCCTTGGTATTCATTAAAATTTCGTGGAAAATCAAAATAAATGCTATGTGTGACGTCATGAATAGAACGCAAGTACATAAACTTAAAACAAAAAGATATATTTCTTGTCTAGTCATTGTATTGGTTATGATTGAGGGTCTTGTTGGGGTTTACAGAATTGAGAATAATGGACAAAACATGCAGAATAAAGATCAATAAAGGGCAAAAAATATAAAAAAAATTGAGAAAATAGGCCAAAAAAAAAAAAATAGAGAATAATGGGATGCTTAAATATAAAGAATAGAGAATAAGAGACAAAATTTAACAAGTATAGAGAAAAATGGCTTTAAACATTAAAGCACACATAATTGATGGACCCCCAATCCAGACCCTCATGATTCATTGTGATATTGGTCAATAAATCCTAATTTGAAATTGTAGTTAGAAATAGGGGCTATTTGAGTGCCTGATCAAACCTACTCCTTTATTTTTTTTTGTGAAATTTACATTTGTATGAAGGATAAAAACTTTTTAAATAAAAATAAAGAAGAAACACAGTTACACGGCTATTTTGTATTTGCTAGATATCTACATGTATTTATAAGAAGATTTAACTTAAACTAATGTCCATTTTGCCTTTTGAAACAGTACAGAACAAGATTTCCTTAATTTACTAGTATGATCCTTTTCCTTTAAGTACAACACCTCTGTATCCACCTCTGTATCCACCTCCTAGACCCCATCCTCCACCGTATCCACCTCCTAGACCCCATCCTCCATATCCACCTCCTTTTCCCCATCCTCCATATCCACCTCCTAGGCCCCATCCTCCATATCCGCCTCGTAGACCCCATCCTCCATATCCACCTCCTTTACCCCATCCTCCATATCCACCTCCTAGGCCCCGTCCTCCATATCCACCTCCTAGGCCCCGTCCTCCATATCCACCTCCTAGGCCCCGTCCTCCATATCCACCTCCTAGGCCCCATCCTCCATATCCACCTCCTTTACCCCGTCCTCCATATCCACCTCCTAGGCCCCGTCCTCCATATCCACCTCCTAGGCCCCGTCCTCCATATCCACCTCCTAGGCCCCGTCCTCCATATCCACCTCCTAGGCCCCGTCCTCCATATCCACCTCCTAAGCCCCATCCACCTAGGCCTCTATATCCACCTCCATATCCACCACCATATCCGCCACCGTATCCACCACAGCCTTTACCCCAACATTTGCCGTAAGTGACATTGGTGCAGACAGCTGCCAGTAGTAAACCTAGAGCAATGGAGAGCTTCATGTTGTATCTGAAAATATATGTTTATAATGTATATATATATAATCTAATTTATGTGGTACAACTTCTTATCATTTTAAGTTGGTGTTTTTAGGATCATGACATCTTTGTTGTATGACATTATGTAAGTGACTTTGTGTTTTTTGGTTATATAATCTTATGAGAACATACAGTGTTAAGGAACAAATAAAAAGGATAGATTTTTTTGTAGTGAATATGAGGTAACAGCAAACAAAAAATAAAAATAAAAACTTAGATATCTATGTCTTTATCACCTATCGATTAGTGTTCTCCGTTAATAGTAAAACTCCGAACTACCAGACTAGAGAATAACAAAACTAAAGCTTGGCAAGACTTCCTTTTGAATCCCCCTTCACATAAGTATATGCCTATTCTATCAACCAAGTGGTTTAAAAGGAGGACTGTCCGTTGTTACATTGAATATAAGGTAAGTGCCAATTCCTATTTTTTTATGGGAAATAGAAATTTATGTAGGAAAACAATTTAGAGATTTGAGGAGCAACATGTTGTTCATTTTTATTTTGAATAAACAATCACTTGAAATTAACCCTCCCCCACCCCTTTTTGATAGAAAACTACAACACATAGGCTACTTTATAATGCAAAGTATTGAGATAGAACAGTATAGTTCTGAAAATCTTTTAAAACGGAGACATCTCGTATTATGGTTGTATAGGGAGATAGATCATTGCACCTGTATCTAAGATATAAAGCTACCTTTATTTTTATTAAAAGTTGACAGGACGCTATAAGACTCATTAGATAATAAAAGTAAAGGAAAAGTAGGGTAAACATCATTGAGATAACAATATCCAGTCATTTATAAAGAATTAATACTTTTTTTACACAATGTTCATTATACATGTTATAGATATAAGAAGATGTGGTATGAGTGCCAATGAGACAACTCTCCATCCAAGTCAAAATTTATAAAAGTAAACCATTATAGGTCACAGTACGGTCTTCAACACAGAGCCTTGGCTCACACCGAACAGTAAGCTATAAAGGGCCCCAAAAAATTACTAGTGTAAAACAATTCAAACGGGAAAACCAACAGTCTAATCTATATAAAAAACGAGAAACGAGAAACACTTATGAACCACATCAACAAACGACAACTACTGAACATCAGATTCATGACTTAGGACAGGTGCAAACAAATGCAGCGGGTTTAAACGTTTTAATGGTACCAAACCTTCACCCTTTTTCTGAAACAATAGTGTAACACATAGAAAGACACACTTTAAAAATATCAACTGAAATAGCTTAACTCAATCAAAGGACATATTAACACCATTGAACATACACTGAACAAATAAATTTGACCTATGACACATTGTAAATACAAAATAAATAAACTAAGGGAAGAATAATATCGGGATTTGGAGAGATAGGTGACACTATGTACTATATAATGCACAGTACTAGTGTGCACCAAAAGGTGGTTATTAAGGCATTTATGATAAAGGTCATGAACCAAGATTACTTTTGCCAAAAGTCAAGTCTTGCCATCATGGTCAGGATGCAATATCTTGAAGGAAATTAAAAACATCTTTTCAGTTGAAAATAAAACATGCAAAATAATAGTTGTTCATTTACTAATTTGTGTTTCAAATTCATAAATTAATATATGAAAAGAACTTGGTTATTATAATCTTTTTAAAAGATTAAATGAACCTAAATAAAAAGAGTTTATATATGTTTTCCTTCATATTTCCTGAGATATCGTAAAAGGTAAACAAATAATAATTAACTGTCATGATCAGCATATTACCGGTATTTCAAAACTGATTTCTTCTAACTGACCATTGTCACTTTGAGTATTGATTTAACACACCGATATTTAGATATTTGTATCTTTGAGTATTAACACACAGCTATTTAGATATTTGTATCTTTCAGTATTAACACACATCTATTTAGATATTTGCATCTTTAAGTATTAACACACAGCTATTTAGATATTTGTATCTTTCAGTATTAACACATAGCTATTTAGATATTTGTAGCTTTGAGTATTAACACACAGCTATTCAGATATTTTTATCTTGGAATATTAGCACACAGCTATTTAGTATTTGTATCTTTGAGTATTAACACACAGCTATTTAGATATTTGTATCTTTGAGTATTAACACACAGCTATTCAGATATTTTTATCTTGGAGTATTAGCACACAGCTATTTAGATATTTGTATCTTTGAGTATTAACACACAGCTATTTAGATATTTGTATCTTTGAGTATTAACACACAGCTATTTAGATATTTGTATCTTGGAGTATTGACACACAGCTATTTAGATGTTTGTATCTTGGAGTATTAGCACACAGCTATTTAGGTATTTGTATCTTTAAGTATTAACACACAGCTTTTTAGATATTTGTATCTTGGAGTATTGACACACAGCTATTTAGATGTTTGTATCTTTGAGTATTAACACACAGCTATTTAGATATTTGTATCTTTGAGTATTAACACATAGCTATTTAGATATTTGTATCTTGGAGTATTGACACACAGCTATTTAGATGTTTGTATCTTTGAGTATTAACACACAGCTATTTAGATATATGTAACTTTTAGTTTTAACACACAGCTATTTAGATTTTTGTATCTTGGAGTGTTAACACACAGCTATTTAGGTATTTGTATTAAAATTTGTGCCTTTTCAGGTTACTTTACCTTAGATTTACCCGAGTTTCACCATATCAATTTAGTTTCATTAAAATTAATTATTTTTAAAACAGCTCTTCATAAAAATGAAATAATTACAATAGCGCATTCCAAGGAAATTGGATAACTCTGATATACAACAGTTTGTAATGCAGTATCGTGTGAATATTTGTGTGGTTTGCATTTGGCATATCCATATATTTATACCAAAAATTCAACTAGCTCTCCAGGAGTGGCAATATTATTTAGTCTATGATAGGAGGCATACAATTTTGATAAGTAATTTACAAAATATATGTCTGCTGGAAAATCATAAAGGTGACAATATTAAAAGGAGTAATTCAAATTAAAGAGCAAAGCCAAAGAAGCATCATATTGAATAGTACTAGTAAAAGTCGTTGATATTATATTAAGTATGAAATAAAGATGGGAATCTAATCTTTCTCTAATTAAAGATGGTATTTAGTTTAGTTCTTGAAGGTTATGGTTGTTCCTTTTAAAGTTATTATTCCTGTCTTATGTAATATTCTTCTAGTAATTTTGAAAAGAAACCGAATTAAAACGTATTTGATTCCAAATGAAATTTCATTGACAAAAACATTAAGAATCGAAGGCATCTTATTAAATCTGGATTATTTCTAAGCGTAAAAATTTAGCAAGAGAATTAGAAGCACCTGTATATATTTTTCAAATGTCATAGCCAATGAATAGGTATCAATAAGATTACTTACCTTGTGTAGGATGGGAACGTTGTGCTCTAATCATTGTGCTGTAGGAGTATATATACTGGAACATGCTATGTAAGATTGATGAGGAATCATTTTCAATTCATCAGAAATTGTCACAATTTTCGAAAAAAAGAAGAAAGTCATCATTATCTTGTTTTATGACGTTTATTGATGCTAACATGCATGGGAGTAAATTTTGAATCTAGGTTCAATTTTCCTTACATACTAGTCATTTTGGGGCCCTTTATAGCTTGCTGTTTCGTGTGAGCCAAGGCTCCGTGTTGAAGACCGTACTTTGACCTATAATTGTTTACTTTTTACACATTGTGACTTGGATGGAGAGTTGTCTCATTGGCACTCATATCACATCTTATTTATTTTCCATTGGGGTCAAAATACCTCATAGGGGTCTAATTAAAAAGTTTGTCCAATGACTGCATAAGTCTACTTTACAATCAAGATGCCTATTTTTTTAAAACAGATGATAAATATATGGGTACTTAGTTTGAAGTTTTGTTATGCTATGTGAGCAATACAGGCTCCTTGTTACCCCTTGTTTTTTTGTGACTTAGCAATTTAACCTATCAATTACATTTATAACGGCACAGATTAAAAAATCTAGAATACATTTTTTTTTTTGTAAATTTGTTTGTGATTTACATTATTTTCATGCAATAAATATATTTTACTGCACTGTCTCTGTCCCATATTAAAAATGACAAATGAAGTTTGTAAATGTTTGATAAGTACTTTGAAAAAAAAAAAATTTTTTATGATAAACTATGCATGTTTTTATTTTATCATTGTGTTTTTGGGTCAGACAGTCTGACACAGAATAAAAGTCTGAAGGTACATTTTGTATGTAGTATGTAAACTATTTGTTTATCGGTACATGGAAACTTTAGAAAAAGTAATTACCGGAAAACCCAAAACATTGACACAAACTGGGGAATAAAAAGTAAACCAAGAAATGCTATTATCATACTTTTGCTTTTTGAAAGGGGCCAAATAGTGATTGGGGACTGGATTATCCTTCCATCCCACTGTTGTATGTTCTACTTATCCTCAATCAAAACTTTTCATAGAAGTATTAGCATAAGTACTTTTACACTTTATATTTTATTTCTTCATCCAAATGATTTTTAGGGTTTACTTTGGCACGACATGGACCTTTTCATATCTGCATATTACATTACACATTGTATCCACTTCTCCTTCTAAACATCCATTCAGAATTTAAAGAATCTTTCTCAGAATCTTCACCATATAATGCCATTGCAAATCAAGGACTTTGTAAAGGGCTTAGGGAAAGATTTTGTGAGCTTTGCTTGACATACCTTTAGTTTAACTGAATACCTTTTTCCATGTAATCATTAATCTCAAAAGACAATATTGGATAAGATATGACATGACGGATTCTATGTTTGTAATTTTCGTTGAGGAGAAAATTTCAAGTTGGAAATTTTAATGTTTTTAAAACAGTTGACCAAATAATTTAAATACCATTGAAAAATTTTGAAATATATTAATGAATCATGTTTAATACATTTTGTTTTAAAAGAAATACCAATAAAAGGGGATATGGGATATATGTCAGTTATACAGAAACCCAAACACCAACAAAAACAGAAAAATTAAAAGAAATTAAACTTTTCAGTACACTGAAATTTGAAATTCAGTACGGTAATTAGTATTTTAAAAAAACAATTTGACCATCAAGCTTAATGATGGTGTGTACTTTAATACAGTATTTTACCCTGACAACACAATGTCATACTCCTATTAACACTTGAACATGTTGTTGTATGTCAATACAACACCAAATGTAAGTACTATATATTTAAGTTCTATGACATTTCTGATGTAATGTAATTTGTTTCCTGGATAGATTTAGTATTTCTCTAATTTTTGCGCTATTTTCACATTTCTTGATCGGTGAGAGAAAAATAGTTCTCCTCACTAGTGAAAAATCTGTTCAACAGTTAAATTTTAATTATTTAAAGAGCTCGGCAAGCCTCGCGCTTAAAATAACAAAATTTAACTGTCTCGAGTGGAGAAATATCGTAACACACTTGTTGCAGTTGTGGAATCTATATATATATTGAACTTATGACATTTCTGATGCAATGTATTGTTTCTTGGATATATTAGTATATATATTGAAGTTCTATGACATTTCGAATGTAATGTATTGTTTCTTGGATATCTTTGGTATATATTGAAGTTCTGTGACATTTCTGATGTAATGTATTGTTTCTTGGATATCTTTGGTATATATTGAAGTTCTATGACATTGCTGATGTAATGTATTGTTTCTTGGATAGATTTAGTATATATTGAAGTTCTATAACATTTCTGATGTAATGTATTGTTTCTTGGATATATTTGGTATATTTGAATTTCTATGACATTTCTGATGTAATGTATTGTTTCTTGGATATCTTTGGTATATATTGAAGTTCTATGACATTTGTGATGTAATGTATTGTTTCTTGGATATCTTTGGTATATATTGAAGTTCTATGACATTTCTGATGTAATGTATTGTTTCTTGGATAGATTTAGTATATATTGAAGTTCTATGACATTTCTGAATTAATGTATTGTTTCTTGGATATCTTTGGTATATATTGAAGTTCTATGACATTTCTGATGTAATGTATTGTTTCTTGGATATATATTTGGTATATATTGAAGTTCTATGACATTTCTGATGCAATGTATTGTTTCTTGGATATCTTTGGTATATATTGAAGTTCTATGACATTGCTGATGCAATGTATTGTTTCTTGGATATATTTGGTATATATTGAAGTTCTATGACATTTCTGATGTAATGTATAGTTTCTTGGATAGATTTAGTATATATTGAAGTTCTATGACATTTCTGATGTAATGTATTGTTTCTTGGATAGATTTAGTATATATTGAAGTTCTATGACATTTCTGATGTTATGTATTGTTTCTTGGATATATTTAGTATATATTGAAGTTCTATGACATTTCTGATGCAATGTATTGTTTCTTGGATATCTTTGGTATATATTGAAGTTCTATGACATTGCTGATGTAATGTATTGTTTCTTGGATATCTTTGGTATATATTGAAGTTCTATGACATTTCTGATGTAATGTATTGTTTCTTGGATATATTAAGTATATGTTGAAGTTCTATGACATTTCTGATGTAATGTATTGTTTCTTGGATATCTTTGGTATATATTGAAGTTCTATGACATTGCTGATGTAATGTATTGTTTCTTGGATATATTTGGTATATATTGAAGTACTATGACATTTCTAATGCAATGTATTGTTTCTTGGATATCTTTGGTATATATTGAAGTTCTATGACATTGCTGATGAAATGTATTGTTTCTTGGATATCTTTGGTATATATTGAAGTTCTATGACATTGCTGATGTAATGTATTGTTTCTTGGATATATTTGGTATATAATATTGAAGTTCTATAACATTTATGATGTTATGTATTGTTTCTTGGATAGATTTAGTATATATTGAAGTTCTATGACATTTCTGATGTAATGTATTGTTTCTTGGATATCTTTGGTATATATTGAAGTTCTATGACATTGCTGATGTAATGTATTGTTTCTTGGATATATTTGGTATATATTGAAGTTCTATGACATTGCTGATGTAATGTATTGTTTCTTGGATATATTTGGTATATAATATTGAAGTTCTATGACATTTCTGATGTTATGTATTGTTTCTTGGATAGATTTAGTATATATTAAAGTTCTATGACATTTCTGATGTAATGTATTGTTTCTTGGATATCTTTGGTATATATTGAAGTTTTATGACATTGCTGATGTAATGTATTGTTTCTTGGATATATTTGGTATATAATATTGAAGTTCTATGACATTTCTGATTTAATGTATTGTTTCTTGGATATCTTTGGTATATATTGAAGTTCTATGACATTGCTGATGTAATGTATTGTTTCTTGGATATATTTGGTATATATTGAAGTTCTATGACATTTCTGATGCAATGTATTGTTTCTTGGATATCTTTGGTATATATTGAAGTTCCATGACATTTCTGATGCAATGTATTGTTTCTTGGATATATTTAGTATATATATTGAATTTCTATGACATTTCTGATGCAATGTATTGTTTCTTGGATATATTTAGTATATATATTGAAGTTCTATGACATTTCTGATGCAATGTATTGTTTCTTGGATATCTTTGGTATAGATTGAAGTTCTATGACATTGCTGATGCAATGTATTGTTTCTTGGATATCTTTGGTATATATTGAAGTTCTATGCCATTGCTGATGTAATGTATTGTTTCTTGGATATCTTTGGTATATATTGAAGTTCTATGACATTGCTGATGCAATGTATTGTTTCTTGGATATCTTTGGTATATATTGAAGTTCTATGACATTTCTGATGTAATGTATTGTTTCTTGGATATGTTTGGTATATATTGAAGTTCTATGCCATTGCTGATGTAATGTATTGTTTCTTGGATATCTTTGGTATATATTGAAGTTCTATGACATTGCTGATGCAATGTATTGTTTCTTGGATATCTTTGGTATATATTGAAGTTCTATGACATTTCTGATGTAATGTATTGTTTCTTGGATATGTTTGGTATATATTGAAGTTCTATGACATTTCTGATGTAATGTATTGTTTCATGGATATCTTTGGTATAAATTGAAGTACTATGACATTTCTGATGTAATGTATTGTTTCTTGGATAGATTTAATTGTTTAATGCTACTTGTTTTTCCATTGATATCTAAGATAGAAAAACACACCTTCTTTGCCTAGATATTCACTGGGTTTGTATATCAAAAGTGGGGGGCTATATTGCATTCACCTTATCCATCCACCTGTCCGTTTGTCCGTCCAACAAATGTTTCTGTTACACTTTTCTCTGGTACTACTGAACAGAATGACTTTATATTTGATCAGCAGCTTGACAGTGCTGAGTTGTAAAGTATGAGCACTTTAAGGATCTGACGGATAATGACTTCCTGTTTGCCGATACTTTAAATGTTTCATTATGTTGAATGAACTTTAAATTTTTCGTCACACTTTTCTTAAGAACTTCAAAATCGAATGAATTGGAATTTAGTCAGCAGTCTAACAGTATTGAGTTGTAACGTGCATGCCCCTTTTTTCTATCTGTTAGCCACCTACTTCCTGTTTTCTGATACTTTCAATTACGAGTGGGGGTATGCATAGCACTACAACACATGCATTATTGGTGTTATAATAATTAATTTGTCTATAATTTAATTTCATTATTTCTGTAAATTAAGACATTTATTTATGTTCTTCTCTTCAAGTTATCAGATTGATACTAATATTCAAGTCGTATCTTCAGCACTCAGTGCTATTGTTCTACTTCATTGTTTCAATCATGATATTGTAGTACAAGTAAAACTATCAGTACATGTGGTCAGATGATTGGTGATTTGTTGTTTTGTTTGGTAAAGTACAATAATTTGTTAAAAACCACAAAATAAAAACTAAAATAGATTTAGCCAAATAAAAGGAGTTGTTGTATTTTTAATGATCATTCAAGATAATGAAGCTATTCATCAAAGAATGAAATAGTACAAACTGTATTTTTAATGTAATTGATTTAGATAATACATTATGTGACTTACGTATGCACTTATATATAATCACATAATTGCCAAACAAAAAATCAATTCATATTCAAACATGTCACCATGACCTTATAAGCTAGGTGACCTATGAATTGAGGTTCAAAATGCATAGATATTACTACAATGGGACAAGAAGAGGATGAACTAACAAGGCAGATTTTCGATTAATAGAGATAACCCTTATACATGTAGCAGGTTTGACTGTAACTGCTTCAATGTCTTTTAATACATAGCTGACGTTTAAAATAGTTTTGGAGAAAAGCTGTCTTATATTATATAGTGATTCATTTTAATAAAGAACCAAATGTGCATGTATAGGAGGAAATAGAGTTTTTTTTTTCAGTGCATAGCTGACATTTAAAAGAGTGGGGAACTGTGATGAGATGATTAAATCTGGAAAATTTCTCTTTGACAATATTAATGTACGTCCGGCAATAAAGTTTTTCAATATTTGTAGATACATGTATACCTATGAGCTCTAATTGCGCCCTTTTAATAGCAGACTTAGTCTTATATTTGTATGAATCGCGGTTTATGGCCAAACTAAGTAAAGATCCGTCTAAATTGTTTAATTGGTAAAATTAATAATGTGGGCCGTTACTTTGATGATTATTTTGCTTTAAACAATCAAGAATTCTCTAATTATACTTCTGAAATTTATTCACGGGAACTTACTTTAAATCAATCTAATATGAACATCAATAATTGTCTTTTTCAATAATTGGATCTTTCATTTTAAGAAGGGTAAACAAAAACAAAAAATTACGGCAAAAGAGATGATTGTTCGTTCCAAATGGTGAGTTTTCCTTTTTTTTTTATTTGGCCCCTTCTTACGGTGTACATATTTTCAGACTCGTTCCTCTTGCCTGTGCCATTTTCTAACCATGAATTATTTAAAACTTTTTTCAAACTATTTCATAGATAAAGTTTGGTCCTCATGTTTAACTGTAACTGTAAACATTTTATTCAAAACGGAATATCACGTCCATGTTAAGTCATTGATCCCTCGAATAAACTTATTTTTGAAATATATCAATCTAACACCGTAGTTAAATCTTTAAATATTGTATTTATCAGTCCTTAAACATGTATTGAGTTTGTTTTTGATAAAACATAACTAAATATGTATTGCTATACCTTGATGAAAAGTTATGGTCATACATCATGTCGATACTATGTACTTATATTTTAGTATTGCGAAAGATCATGCTTTTCTCACACTGCTTATGATGTCGTTATACTAAATCCGTTGGATGTGTACCGATTAATACTGTGTGTCTATTGTCTTTATGTTAGTTTTTTTGTGTTTCGTACTAATCAGATTAGTCAAGCCATTTCCTACTATTTTTACAGTTTATTTTTATGTCGTACAATTACATGACTACTAGTAACCCAGGATATGAGTTTGAATGCTCATAAACACCCCGCCACATCATATATGTACCTGTCCCAAATCAGGAGCTCGTTATTCAGTGGATGTCGTTGGTGGCTTTCTGTTTTTGATTTTCTTAAAACTTTACTGTTATGTCATAAATCAGACCGTTGTTTTTTCTTTTGTGTTGTTTCAAATTTTGTCATGTCGAGGCTTTTTATGCTGACTATATGGTATGAGCTTCACTCATTGTTGATGGCCGTACCTTTGATATATATTTGCTTAAATCCACGTCATTTGGACTCATTGTTGAAGGCCGTACTGTGAACTATTATAGTTGTTAATTCCTGTGTCATTTGGTCTCTTGTGGAGAGTTGTCTCATTGGCAATCATGCCACATCTTCTTATTTTTATATCTGTTGGATAAAAAGTAAAATAACAAAAAAACCGAACTCCAAGCAAATTCAAAACGGAAAGTCCCGGAACAAATGGCAAAATCAAAAGCTCAAACACATCAAACGAATGGAAAACAACTGTAATATTCCTGACTTGTATAGTTGACTCATTGGCAATCGTACCATATCTCCTTATGTTATAACGTATTTCTTTTCTATCTTTTCGTAGCTCATAGCCTTGTGTTCTGGTCATTTCAAAGTTTCTTATTTAGTATTTGATATCTTCGAACTTTTATTTTTGTTACTTTTGTGGGTAACTTTATGCTATAATAAACAAACGAATTCATAACAACAGTATCAGTTCCCGACAAAAAGTTTATATTTTTCAATACAAAAATATGTCGACCCTATGAATTTATTGTTTTGAACATTTTAAATTTTGCATTCTTTTACCATCTTCACTTTTTAGCTCACCTGGCCCGAAGGGCCAAGTGAGCTTTTCTCATTACTTTGCGTCCGTCGTCGTCGTCGTCGTCGTCGTCGTCGTCCGGCGTCGTCTGTTAACTTTTACAAAAATCTTCTCCTCTGAAACTACTGGGTCAAATTTAACCAAACTTGGTCACAATCATCATTGGGGTATCTAGTTTAAAAAATGTGTCCGGTGATCCGGTCAACTAATCAAGATGGCCGCCATGGCTAAAAATAGAACATAGGGGTAAAATGTAGATTTTGGCTTATATCTCTGAAACCAAAGCATTTAGAGCAAATCTGACAATGGTAAAACTGATAATCAGGTCAAGATCTATCTGCCCTGAAATTTTCAGACCAATCAGGCAACACGTTGTTGGGTTGCTGCCACTGAATTGGTAATTTATAAGAAAATTTTGCAGCTTTTGGTTATTATCTTGAATATTATTATAGATAGAGATAAACTGTAAACAGCAATAATGTACAACAAAGTAAGATCTACAAATAAGTCAACATGACAAAAATTGTCAATTGACCCCTTAAGGAGTTATTGCCCTTTATAGTCAATTTTTTACAATTTTTTCATAAATTTTGTAAATTTTTGTAAATTTTTACAAAATATTTTCCACTGTAACTACTGGGCCAAGTTCATTATAGATAGAGATAATTGTAAGCAGCAAGAATGTTCAGTAAAGTAAGATCTACAAACACATCACCATCACCAAAACACAATTTTGTCATGAATCCATCTTTGTCCTTTGTTTAATATACACATATACCAAGGTGAGCGACACAGGCTCTTTAGAGCCTCTAGTTTTATTTTATCTTTACAGACTGTTCTCTAGTAACAGAATCACAGATAATTCTCCTTCTGGATACAAGCAAGAACCAAACACCAGAAAATTATAACAAGCGTCTCACAGCAATTCGACGAACAGTAGAAAAAATTAAAATTTACAATCCTAATGCAGACATAGGCATGTTTTCATATTCTGACGAAGTAGAAGAAGTGTTTAATTTATCGTGGTCTTCTGATATCGATGAATTAATTTCCGCTGCATTGAAGGTTAGGATTGATAACGTGAATACGATTTCAAATACAAGCCATGCTTTAAAACATATACGAGGATGTAACTTATTCAACTCATCACGAAAACTCGTTGTGTTATTCTCTAACGCGATTTGGAATAATCTAGATAAAATAGTCATGGAGATTCAATTATCAAAACAAGAAGACATCCACACTTTTGGTGTAGCAGCAGGAGAAGATTGTAACAAGGATAATTTTGCTGGTGTTTTAAACGATCCTAGTTATATGTTTTATGTTGAAGATGCCGATTTCACGTCATTAGGGTCACTAGCAGCAATAACAAAATATCATAATTGTACTGATAACATTTTTATCAAGCGACAGTAAACGGTCGGATTTTTAAAATAGTAAGAATAAATTTGGCGTCTTTTCTGGTTTAACGTTATACTCTTTCAATTGGTAAGTTTAAGAGACTTATTCTGATAATTTGTTTGTAGTTGTGAGTTTATTATTTTAATGTCTTGAACAATTCATTTTTTAGGATGTGTAATTTTTTTATTTTCTTTTGTTTTATTGGCCTCACTATCAATGTATATGGGGAAAATTCAAGTTTCATCTTTAGGGACATCGATGCTCTTCAACTTCGAACTTTATATGGCCATTTTAACGTTTTGATTCAAGCTTCACTGATGAGTCTTTTGTAGACGAAACGCGACCTGCGGTACAAAATTTTAATCCTGGTATCAATGATGAGTTTAATTAGTCCCCCTATTTGCGACAGTAATCAAAGATCAAAAATAACTAAAGGACATCTAGAAAGATACATGCAGGTGTCAAGCTTTAAAAAGTCTAAATGAGTTTATAGAGTGTGTATCCTTATTAATTGCCACAACGGTTTATCACCTTTTAATATATATATATATATGTACATACAATTTACTGCACCTTTCATGAAAAATGTTTGTTGTTGCAATAACCATAAAATTATTAATCAATTTATGAACGTTACATTTGTCAATGAAGACGTCTTTTTGTTGTTATACTGGTCTTCATCCGATATTTGTGTATTCAAAAGGCATAGTTTATAGTTACGGGGGGGGGGGGGGGGGGGGAGACTAACCTTGTTCCTTGATTGGTGTAAACATATTCAAGCATACTTATCTATACTACCGCCCAGAGGGCACCACTTCTGGTGATTAAAGTCCTTAGGGGAAACTTATAAGAATGAGAAGTCACCGAACGGCCTTCAACAATGAGCAAAACCTATACCCACCAGCAGTAGTATTGACGAAGTTCTACAAAATGTTAATAAATTTTAATAAATGGTAATGTTTCCGATGAGCGTTTTTTTTAAACTTGCTTTCATCAGGAACATTCAAAGCAAAAGAAATGAAATCCAAGGACCGAAACACGTGCACAACTACATGATCAAAGACACAATGAAAATAAAACTTTAAAAATTGTATGTGTCCGACCAATTTTTCATTCTCACGAAACACACTTCATACGAGGGCTTTAAAAAAACAAATACAAAGTAGACATCTTTATACTAAACCTCAATGGCGCTATATATATATATGGTGTTCTTTCTTTAATAACCTACAGACTTCGTCACTGTTCTGATTTATACCATTGAAATGAAATTAATGATAATAACCACAGTAACAGATTAATATGCTTCATATGTTTACTTACACCTAGAAATAAACAATGAGTCTCGAAATTTTTACGAAATTCAATGAGATGATTGCATTTCCGTTAAGACAATAATTTATTTCCTTTTCGTTTGAACTTGTGTCTTTCCTGGGAAACAGTCATACTACCTATATGAGAAAAAGTGTTTTTTAACATGTATAAAACGGGTTGGTATAATTTATTTTTTCAAACATACAGCTAAATAGCGCACGCGAATTTTTTGGCAGTATGGAAGGTGTTTTTCCATTATGATATTTAAGAAATATAACGGGCAGTCATCTTATTTAAGGTGCTTAAACTAACAGCATATCGAGTGCCATGTTTAATTTTAAACCGGAATAGTAGAGGACATTATGTTTTCTGGTATGTGCGTCCGTCCGTCCGTTAATCTGTCCGGTATCAGATTTAAGTTTTTGGTAATGGTAGTTTACCATTTATTTGTGGTCACATTAACTTGAAACTTAGCACACATGTTCATTATGATTTATACTTTTAAAGTATATGTACAATAACTGTTCGACCCCGATATTTTAGGTGACTTAACACATCATTAGGTTAAAGTTGTTGGTGAATATAGTTTGCTATTATGTTGTGGTATATCAACTTGAAACATAGTACACATGTTCATTGTGAGCCGAATTGTTTTGGACAGATTATGATTTTGACCCCGAGTTCAGGATTCACTGAATATGAACACCTGATTTTGGGCGCTGGGCATGGTGTCTCAAGGACGCATAATCTGGTTAATTAAATATATTGATTAGAATATTATTGCATTTGATAATGTTTAAAGGGAAAAAAATAAGCAACCAAATTCATATTTGTATCTTTTTGTACAAAGAATCTTAGATCAGGTATGCTTGAAATTCGGATATTTCTAAGGGTGAATTCAATACGAATATAAAAGCAGGTCCGTCTGAAGACAATCAAGCATTTGGGATGCGATTCTTAGGTCTAAATACTAAATAAACATGCACAAAGCGATTTTAAAATATGGACTGTGAATTCATATTAACCGAATTATATTCATGGAATGAATACAATGTTTTACTTTTGATTTCTTATTGACAGTTATTCTCTAAATGAAACTAAAATATTAGTAAGGAAGATTTTGATTGTCTTTAGAAAACAATGCAGTTTAGGCAAGGTATGAATATTAGCCTATAACGAAAAAAAAAGACATTTCCTAAATGTCGTCATCCTCCCCCCTCCCCTCCCCCCCCCCCCCCCCCGGGATTGTCACATCCCTAGTGCGATTAATCAACGAAATATCATTGCAATGATTAACGCCACGTATGCCAATACAGGAGCAGGAACTGCTTACTATTCCATGGCATCTGCCACCCGTATATTTGTTTTAAGAGATTTGTGTTGTTATCATGTTTCTAATGTTTTTCTAAAAAAATTTTGATTCAAACATGTCTACTTAACATAAATATACATACTTATATTATGAAGATATTCTAATGTTTTTACAAAAAAATCTTGTTTTCATCTTTTGAAACAAAACAAAATAAGTTATTCTGCTCAAAAGAAAGAAATGTCCAAAAAATCCTAAATTTTGAGGAAATATCAATATTTCTGACCTCATTTATCTACTAGGGTAGCACATAAAAGTATATTGGTTGATACAAATCATAATTTATCAGGTAAGAAAAAGCTTGTACGCAAATGTTCACAATGGTATCAAAACTGTATCGTATACCATTAACCTGCTCCAAACTGATTAATTAGTTTTTTTCCATCATTTTTCGTAGCGTTTTCGGCTTAAGTTTTTCAGGAATTCACAGGAGCTTTACGCAGTATCGGTTTTGATTCGCATTGATGCGGACTCTGGTTGACCTTGTCTTTAAGTTTGTATATTTAGCATTTTTTGGGTGCTTATTTGTAAATGTTTGTACAATTTTGTACTTGCAGAGGAGGAATTCAAAAGTTAAATCACAAAAATACTGAACTCCGAGGAAAATTCAAAACGGAAAGTCCCTAATCAAATGGCAAAATTAAAAGCACAAACACATCAAACGAATGGACAACAACTGTTATATTCCTGACTTGGTACAGGCATTTTCTTATGTAGAAAATGGTGGATTGAACCTGGTTTTATAGCGCTAAACCTCTCACTTGTATGACAGTTGCATCAAATTCCATTATATTGACAACGATGCGTGAATAAAACAAACAGACATAAAAGGTAAAAATGTCAAAATAGGGGTACAGCAGTCAACACCGTGTCACAATCTTAATCACAACAAAACAAATAAATATTTTGCAAAGAAGCACAAAAAGCATATATCACATTTAACAACCTCGTTCATTGCTTACTATTTTTGTGTTTTATTTATGTATGCGAAATCAACCCATAAAGGATCGAGGGATTTTAAGCACTGGGACCGAATCGTATTTTATCATTAATTCTGGCGTAGAATCGCGTGTTTGACGTCAGAATGTAAACGTCACACAGGTAGAGATATAATATAATTTTGTCGTTCAAAGTATGCAAAAATTATAATAGAACAATAACACAATGGCGGGATGTTTAAAGTACAGAGACACGTCATATGTATCAAAGAAAAATATAAAGTCACACGGACAAAGCACATAAGTAAAAATGAAAAATAATACAAACAGCACAATGACGGGATGCACAAGTACAGAGCCATGTCAAATGTATATCATCAAAAACAGACCAAACAGTAAAATTAATATTAATAAAGACAAATAAAAGAACACTTTAACACGTTATTAAGATGATAAACAGCGTCAGTACGCAGAATCTATACTTCAAGACCATCATGTATTATTTGTGAAGTTGATACGGAATATTTATCAACAAGGTCTTGGTACCTTCCGATGAACTTTTTTAGAAAAAAGGACGAGACGTTCTTTGACATACCCCTGGTTCATCAACTTTCTGCTCAAACACTGGTGACGTTTTACAAAGTCTGAGTAGGAGCTGCAAGCTCTTGCATACCGAATAAGTTGGGAAATGTTTATCCCATATGCAGGTGAAGTTGGTATATTGAGTGTGTGTATGATTATATATTTTATTGCATTTTATTAGTTATGTTTCATAAATGTGTCTTTTACAAGATATCTCATGGTTGTGATTTTGAGAAAGGAGACATATACAAATGATACAAACATAGAAGAAACACAAAACATTACACACAAGGTAAGCATGAAATAATATGGAACACATTTATGGGTTCCCTGTTCTTAGATCTAGTGACAGTTTTATAAAGGTTCCAATGATTTATATTGTACCATTATATGTCACCTATATAGTTTGGAGAACACGGAACAGACAAATCTTACTCTCCGAAATAAACACACAAACAGAAAACAGATGAAATCTACAAAAATGTCTTCATACATTCAATGCTCAATTCGAAATCAAGAATTGAAAGACAATTAAATACAAATACTCGCTCATTTTTTTCGAGAACTCTCAGAGGGGAACCAATTTCAATTAATGGGAACGACAGAATCTTACAGAAAACTTTAAATACGGGACAAAATCAAAGTCTATGATCCACCCATAGGCTTAAGAGTGAATGATTATTAATAAAACAATGGATTCTAAATTAGTATAATTTGGAATCCATCCGAAGCACCGGAGATCATCCTTAAATATTTGGTTGGGTTCGTGTCGCTCAGTCTTTAGTTTTTGTTGTAGTGTTTTGTGAATTTGTTGTCTTTTCGTCGTTTTTGTCCCATAGTGTTGTCAATTTTTCTGGAGTTATGAGTTTTGGAACAAATCTTTGTTACTCCTGCCTCTTTTCGTGGTACTACAGGGTAATGATTAAATGTATTCCGAGTAGAAAAATCAAAAAGGGTAAAATTTTATCAACGTACTGGGACTTTTATGAATATTTGTTAATGTCCTTCACTTTATTATTATAAAATAAAGTTGATAAAAATGAAAACAAGGATATGTGGTATGATTTGGTAATGAGGCAACCAACTATCAACCAAAAGGGCAAAGTAAGGAAGCATATGACTCCGTATGGCCTTCGCCCATGAAGCCAAACGTATAGTAAGCCCCGACCTAACAAAATGATAAATAAGTCAAATGAAAAAACAAATTCCTAATTTATGATAAAGCAATAAACTAAACACAGATATGACTTCCACTGAATTAAAGGCTTCTGATTTGAGGCAGGCTCTTTGTAATGTGGTTTGTTGACTCGTCAGGCGGTAACGTTTCTGGTTGTTCAATGACATATACGGTAACATATTTATTTGATGGGTAAAAGGAGGAAATACGAACGATATTATTATGTTTGACTAACCGTGCTTAAGTTGTCAAACTGTATTTTAGTAATGTAATATGTATATATGTAGGTGTTGTAGTTATGTTTTCTTATGTGCGTGACATACATTTACATTTTGCACAAAGTGATTCACCTTGCCATTTATATATAATATTACTTTCCAATTACTGTGAAAGTACTTTCATTCGTGGGGTACCAATTTTCGTAGTTTTCGTGGAAGTCTTTATCCACGAATTTAAGTGTCCAACGAAATATAACAACTGTTGTCCAAATCAAGACATGGAAATATCCCCTGTAGGTTTGACTAAATGGATACGAGCATATAATATGGAGAAAACATCGAATATCAGCAAAAGAAATATGAACTGTATGCAGTCGCATAGCACCAGTGTAGCATGTAAAACTTCAGACAATATTTTAATCGTTAACTGATAACCTAAGTTTCACAACTTTCAACCTTTTAATTCTCATGAAAAATTAGTTTTGAAAGATAAAAACCAGACTTCCGTTGAAGATATTTGATGATGAAGTGTTCATTTTATCTCCCCATAATTCTCTCACGAAAAATAATTTTAATATCATATTGGGCTTGCTTTTTTTTTACTTAAGTATTATTTCATAAGCATTCTTTCAAAGTACAATTGTAGCATTTTTATGCAATATTTTTCTTTAAATGACATGTTTATGGCCATTAACACCTTTGATGACGATCATTAATCTGTTGATCATTCAATATCGGGTTAGGAGTGTCACCACTCCTGATTACACGTGTGCAACAATTCAAATGTTTTCTTTGCAATTTCCTTCAATGAGACAATTTTTATTCAGAGATGAATAATAAAATTGAGAATGGAAATGGGGAATATGTCAAAGAGACAACAACCCGGCCAAAGAGCAGATAACAGCCGAAGGCCACCAATGGGTCTTCAACGCAGCGAGAAAACCCCGCACCCGGAGGTGTTCCTCAGCTGGCTCCTAAATAAAAATGTGTATAGTTCAGTGAAAATGGACCTCATACTAAACTCCAAAACACGTTTTTCCAATTGAAAGGAACAAAGAATGGCGAGCTTATTTCTGAAAGCATTTATTTCATTAATGAATGTTGTCAGAATGAAAGACGAACATGTAAGTGAAAATGAACACCATAATGATTACTTTCAAGAATCTTTGTTTCTGATGGGTTCAAATTCTTCACCCGATCGGAAATTTTTTTCATAAAACTAAAATCCACGAATTTCAGAACCCTCGAACATGTAAATTTTGCTCAATCCACGAAAATTGATACCCACGAATAAATGTACTTTCACATTTTACTTTATGAAGTGAATAATAATGAAAGACTTTTACGAGACCAGATATTTTCCCTTTTATAGATTTTAATACCAAACCAAGAGTATACAATTTATCAAAAATGTACAAAATTAAGTCAAAGTACGTTTGTTTACTTTCTTTCTTTTCTTTCTTGCATATTACACGTTAATATATGTTATCAGAAGTATTACGACCGTTGTTAGTGGAACAAAAAGCATCTGCGTTCGAAGAGGTTCGAATTGCTCAAGCTTTAATTTTCTATGTAGTGTTTTATGGGATGCTATTTGTTGATTTCTGTTTAAAAATAAGAAGATGTGGTATGATTGCCAATGATGCAATTCTCCACAAGAGACCAAATGACACAGAAATTAACAACTATAGTTCACCGAATGGCCTTCAACAATGAGAAAAAACCCATACCGCAAAGTCAGCTATAAAAGGCCCCGAAATGACAAATGTAAAACAATTCAAACGAGAGAAACTAACGGCCTGATTTGCGTACAAAATAATGAACAAAAAAAAACAAATATGATATACAGCAACAAACGACAACCACTGAATTACAGGCTCCTGACTTGGGACAGGCACATAAAGAATGTGGCGGGGTTAAACTAGTTTGAAGGCGTGCCAACCTTCTCTTAACCTTTTAGTGAATGACTTCGAACTAGTGACATAATTACCAATATTGTCATTTCCAGCATGATTAATATTATTTTTCATTTATCTACTAATATAGACATAGGCATCTCTCGTAACCTGTCATATGTAAAAGCAGAACGTTCATATATGTGTTTGTCTGTTGATAAATGTCAATACTCATTTAATAAAGAATATTTCATTTCAATAATTTCCAGTTCATCAAATTACAGCGTAATTCTTCTCAAAAACATGTTTACTCAACTGAAGACAACATTGCATATATATCATCTAATTGGTTATAAATGAACATCTGATCAACATCAATTCAAACTATGTCTATAAAAAAATATACATTTACTGTCTAAATGTTAACTGCTAAGAGTTAATTAAATGATAAAATATAACCAGTCACGTACTGTTTTCCATTGTCCAACAAGTGTTGATAAAATTGAGCACGGGCCCTTCTTTAGTTAATTAATTTTAGTCTTAAACGGTCGTTTTGATGTTAACGTCATCTGAAAAGTCTGAAACTGATACTTGTTAGGATAAGTTATAATTGTTCAAATAATTTGTATTAAATTCAGTTCAGACATTTTGGTTGCAGTGAATCAAGTACTGTTCAGTACCTTTTCAGACGATGCAGTATATTGTTGTTTTGTACATGCCAATAACAGCTTCTTAACACTCTGAACTTAGACAGAACTCAATTGACTGCAGGCAGAATTTACAGTAGTGGATAAGTCTAAAAATGAACTGAACGACTGACCATGATTGAACGATTAATTGTATAAAGAGCTGTTCTGATCAAAAATATAATTTCATTTCAAAGTAAGTTTACTAGTGCTTTCTTAGCGAATTAAGATTAGATTCAACAATGGTCTGTCAACAACGACATACCGAATCTAAATGGTACCTATTTTACAATTACATATATATGAAATGCATACACTCTACAAAATGCAGGAAATGTCATCAAAGAAATATATTCCTCTTTTTCAACAACAACAATATTTTTTCTCAATTTGACTTTCCTGTATTGAATCATCTTTTGCTACTTAGTTTTACTCACAAAGTAAGTATTTACGATTGAAGTTATTTAAAAAAAAACGTTTTCTCTTCTGATTGTCCTTTTTTCCTTATATTTTTCCTAGACAAATGCAGTAGTTATGTTTTGCTATACTAAAGACCATATATAAAGATAATAAGTATAAATCCTACCACACCATCCCGTAGATACTGATAAACTTTTCATTCTAAATTTGAAAATTTAGATATAACTATTAATTTTGTAGTCAACGGAGTAACTGTAGAATCTGTATCTCTAAGAACGGAAAAGTCGAATTGATACGACGCGAAACTACACGCGGAATTACACGCGACAAAATCATTCAACATGCGGTTAATTAAATAGTAAGAACGGGTTACTTATCCTACGGACTTGTATGACATTATTAAGCTTTGAAGTTACGACTGTTTTTGTGGTTTCCCTCCTATATTTGTTTTCTATATTTTTGTCAACTAAGTCAATAACTGAAGTCATTACTGAATAATATATTGTCATTGTTGTGTAATAACCTATATACATTGTGTTTTAAACATTACCTTTTACTTAACAATGTAGACAACAAACAGGTTGAACAATAATAACCAATTTATAAACTTATAAAAAAAGATGTAGAACATGGCAAACGTACAAGTAGATTGTATTGGTCATGATATATAAACTCATATAGCTCGTAGTATCATAGTATTGAGGTTCATTCTTCACATACAAAAGGTAAGAGCTTTTATATTGTTCAAAGTCAATTTCAATTTGAATTACTTTTTAACTGATGTAAAAAGAATATTGTGCGTTAGCAAACTATAATATTCTCCAAAATCAAATATATAAATGAAATAAAGACTTGCAATCATTTTCAAGTACTTAAACATCATTGGCTATAAACGTTCCTGATGAAGGTAAATCAAGAAAATCGCTTCGTACGCATCAAAATTACAAAGTGTTATCTTCATTTTCAAGACGTCCAAGACACACTCCTAACACTCGCTTTAACATGATTTCTACGACTGTGAATGTAACAGAATATATCCAGTCGGTGTCATTCTTGCCTACAAAAAATCACATCAAGGACTGAGCGTATTAGATTTTTTTTTTCAAGTACATCGTAACGCGAAATTTCAAAATCTACTGAATCAAATAAAACTCGAGATCAAACTGTACTTGCTTATACAGTTCATATGAAGATATTTTTCAAAAATATATTTGGTTGGTTCAACATTTAATCAAAATTTACCAATGGAGGAGAAATGAATCAGAGAGTTGCCTCATCGTGAATATAGTCAAATAATCTTTTGCATAAGTTTCCATCAAAAAATCGTTAAACTATCAAATATATTACTATAATTGCTTAACTCCACGTTATTTATACTCTGTTGGATAGTTGCCTCATTGGCAATCATACCACATCTCCCTATTGTATACTTATAATTGGGCATTTTCTTAAAGAGGTACGACCAATTTCTCCGTAAGTGGTATAACAAATGTCTACTTAAGAGGTAGGACAAAATTCCCAGGTATTTATTTCACATCGGGTTCTTTTCAAACAATCTTTCAATCTTTACTAAAGTTTACGATACCACAGCTTCATGTGAATACTTTGATGTTCTAACAATAGTTTGGTTTACTTCTAAACAGATTACCACATTATAAACATCTGAATAAGCACATTTTAGAATTCATCCCAAAAAAGAAAAAAAAGAAGTACATCCTTAACAAAGGTCGGAAATAGATTATGAGTAATGCTATATAATGTCTTTCGACAACAAATTAAGCCATTTTGATACAGAGACGTCCTGCGACTAAATTGTTTACAAAACTTGAAAAATTTGCAATTTTACAACAAAATGACTTCGACAGTAATATGAAGCGCCGTATAACCCATTGATTTTATAGAAATATTTAAAGTTTTTGAAAAATAAATTAATGTTAAAGAATTCTTAAATTTCGAGTACCAGTAACATTTGACAACTATTAGATTTTGAACCTGTTAATGAAACAGATACAGAAGAAATATGTCGTACTTCTTTATTTTACATCAAATACAAATGGAGCGGTGTGGCAAATTAAAATAAACGTATTTCATAGAATTGAATGGTGTGGAAAACGTCAAAGAAACAGCAATTCAATGACAAAAACCAAAAGACATCTAGAGAGCAATATACAGTCTTTAACAATACCCATGTGTCAATGCAACATGGAAGGCTACTACATTTTCTTATTTTGATATCTAATGGACACCGAGTCTAGAATACTTATTAAAAATTCACAGCTCTTTGGTTGGGTTGCTGTCTCTTTGACACATTCTTACAGATCGTCCATCAATAATCACCCAAATTCACAGATCAAAGGTTTATGTGTGTGCTTCGATGTTTAAAAAAAAATGTGTTTATTTCTATACGTTAATATTTGCATTTAATAAAATTAAATGTTCATCGATTTCTTGTCTATTTCAGATGAAGTTGTTTATATTTGCATTACTATTTGGAGTTTCTATGGCTACATACTGGGGTGGTAAGTTACACAACTTTTTCCTCATGTGGCTTTTCTTCCGTTTGCATACAAATTAAGTTGGTAAATTAGTAAATGTATTTCGTCCATTCGGCTACAAATTGGACTAGGTAAGTTTTAACATATTTCCTTCCGTGTCTCCAATGAGCCTAAGTCACAAACCATTCATCTGTTGTGTGTGGGGTATAGGGGCATAGTTTAATTTTACTTAAAAATTGTTAAATTAAAAGATCAAAACATTAAATCAACCTAATTTGCATCAGAAGGGTAATAGTTATTTTTCTCACGAAAATAAGTGGAAAAATATGAAACAACACTAAGCTTCAAAAAATATTTCATTCCTATATGTTATTGAAAAAAAAAAGTTTTTATTTTTGTTTTTTTTAAATCGACGAAAAAAAGTGTTTGTCCCTAGAAAATAGAAAATTCTTATGCCCTACTTAATAAGTATTTATGTTTAATCCTCCTCCTACTACTTTTTCCCGTTTTTAAGATGTGTATGATACATTTGTACCATTTGTGTTTTGTTTATGAATATACTGTAGCACCTCACATGTTACTATCTATCAAACATATAATGGAATCATGTCACTGTTGTTATATACCTTTGCCATATGACTGTCAAAAGTATTTTGTCAATAGGTAATTTGTTTTTCTCGCACTTCTTTTGCTTTCTGCTATTATCAATATTATAACCTAAGTGTATATTTAAAACTACACTTTCTATGGAGGCCTGACTTGCTAAAAACACTCATCAAATATACCAAACTTAAAATTTAGTTTCCGATGCTCGCTTCGTTTATTCAAGACACATCATGATCAGTGGCACTCAAATGAAATTAATTACTGATTCGAAGATCAAAAGCGTTGAGTGATGTATAAATATGCATTGTCATGAAGAGAGATTACGACGTTATCCCTAAATCTACCAGGTTGCCAAAATTAATTGTAGGTCTCTTTATGAAACATTGTCCCGTCCTCTTTTCCTCGATTGTGACATCACTGAATAAGACTTATCCCAGAATGTGTACTTAACATGAGCAACATGACGGGAAGTGTGTAAAAGAACCAGCTTACCCTTCTGTAGAACATCAGATCACAACTGTTTTATGGTGTTCATTTTGTTCAGTCTGAAGTTTTCTATGAAGTGTTTTGTGGAACTTCTTTTCGTCATATTCGCATTTTTGCAACGCCGTTTTCAGTTTGTGTTCGACATATGAGTTTTGAATGCCCCCTTGGTATCTAAAGCCTCTCTTCTTTTCAAAAGATTTCGAGAGACTTTAAACTATCATGTACCATACTGAATCCCTGCCTAATTGATTAATTTTCCAGGAAATCGAGCGACGGGTGTAGGATATGAAACAATATACATAAGCGACGGTTTAGAATAACCAACAGATTATTAACTACTGGCTATGAATTGACCCTTACATCATTTGTTTTACAGGAGGAGGAGGTGATTATGACGATTACGGAGGCGGAGGAGGAATTTGGGGAGGTGGCGGACGCTGGGGTGGAGGTGGAGGTGGTGGACGTTGGGGAGGAGGTGGCGGACGTTGGGGCGGAGGTGGTGGACGTTGGGGTGGAGGTGGCGGACGTTGGGGCGGTGGTGGTGGACATTGGGGTGGTGGAAAAATAGGTAAGCAAACGTTAAAAAAAACAATGTAAATATACAATTATAAATGAGAAATTCTGCACATGAGAAAATGCAACACAACATTAATTGAAGCATATATAAATAGCTACATCCTTTAATCACGACAACAATTTACGAAATTTTCAAATTCACAACTAAAAAGACCAACTACTTAAATTGGAATATATATTGATAATAAAACTGAAAAATAGTTAATAGCATATTCACATTTAAACAGTTAATTGCTTACAAAAAAAACCAAATGCGATAGTATTAAAATCAAAAGGTGGAAAATCAATGATAAATTTTAAGACGGATATAGCACAAAAACACAAACCCTTTCAAACAGCTATACAGCAAGACAAACTCGTAACAAAGTTATATTGTCAGGTAAAAAGTTACTCCGTTGGGTTGAGTATATCTAGCTCTACATCAATTACACCATGTTTACATGCAACCACATGTATGCTTGTATGAATTACGTTTGCCGATATCTATTGGTGTAAAACGTGTAAATGAAAGCAAAATACAACTTGAGTGTAAATTTGCATGATCAAACACCTTGATGCAAAAAGTGCACGCATGCACATTTCCATTATGCATTTGAACACAAAATGTCAATGTGTATACCTAGAAAATAGCGGGTTAATAAATTTTTGACAAGTTGGTCGGTCTGTCAGTTCGTATGTCATCTTGGTTTCCTGATGATACTTTAAATTCTCTAAACCTGATTGCAACCTTGTTATTGGTAATGTGTTAGGTTTAGACAAGATATATTAACCGATCAACTATTGAATGATATCGGTGAGTATCATTAGTGAATTAGGAACTGATGACCCTTCCGGATCACCGTTTGCCTTTGACGGGTTTTGTGTTACCCGTATCTTTCGTTTTTTTGTGTAGTGTTTGTGTACTGTTGGGTTTTTTAAGCAATTGTTGTGATTTTTTATATTCGAGATTACGACGTGTCTCGGTATTAATACATTCAACATTCATGTATTTAGTTATGATGTTTCTTTTTTCTGTTTTGTTTGATATTGTGTTATGTCTTATCGTTTGTGGTTTGAAGTCTGTATTTCCAATACAGTTCACATATTTTTTATTTGTTAGTATAGTCCAGTTTATTTCCATTTTCCATGGATAAAGTATTGTGTAAGTCCAAATAATTATGACGACGTCACAGCATTTATTTAAAATAGCCATTCAATACCGTCATAATCATGATAATTGTTTGGACTAGTATTATGAAAATAATTGAATGAATTTCAAGATTATATATTCGTCACAAAATTACGTCACTGTTTGTTTTGTTCTGTGCTGTCGTTAATGGAAGATGTTCGTTGTTATTATGCGGTTTACATGTTGTAACGACTATCATATTATTTAATTGTGCGTTTTTCTGTGCTGATTGTTCTTGCGTTTAATTGTGCTGTATTCCTGTCACATAGTGTTGCCATTTTAACATTGCCATATAAGCGGGAGGTTTGGCTAGCCATAAAACCAGGTTCAACCCACCATTTTATTCTTAAAATGCCCTGTACCAAGACAGGAATATGGCAGCTGTTATCAAATAGTTCGTTTCTATGTTTGGTGTTTGTTTTGTTGCACTTCAGTGTTTCTGTTGTTATCCTCTTATAGTTGATGTGTTTCCCTCGGTTTTAGTTTGTAACCCGGATTTGTTTTCTCTCAATCGATTTATGACTTTTGAACAGCGGTATACTACTGTTCCCTTTACTAAGTTCTTTGATTGCTCTTGGTATATTCTCCTTAATTTGATTCATATCAACAATGGAACCATAAATACTAAATCCTACTGCAACCTTTCCGTATCAATTTGTTTTTCATTGGCGTTTAGTTACCATCAAATCCACAGTTAACATGTCGTAACTGAAGAGCGCGCGCCACTTTGAAATGCTTGGATAAACAAATGTTCGATTACTACAATATAATCGAAAATAAATCAACCTTCCTCAAAAACGCCGTTTTGATGTGATGTTATCCAAATTTGAATCGTAGAAGTAACGTAATAACTTCAGCTTATAAGTTCTCGTTTATATGACATTATGTTTAGCCTCAAGGTCTTTGCGCCAAAATCATTCATGAAGTTTCGCGGAATCTTATTTTAGATCCCTATTATGTTCTTGTAAATGAATATATTTAAATTTACTGTAATATACCAAAACATTTCAATTTCACTCATGATTAAATGAGATAGAATTTCTTTAATTCCTCAAATTTTTGTGCGAGGTAAACATATAGCTATGCCAGGAGAAATATAAAACTGCCCGTATGTGATGTGTTTTCCTCAATTGGTATTGGATATTGTTTGTTAATTTTGAATATCAGATATCGCACGATTAGACTTTGCGATTTCAATCTTTAAAAAAAATACTACATGTAATTATATCTGTACCCAAATTGTATATTTTGCAATGCATCCCCGGCTAAAACATTTATATGGACGCATTGCATATTTGCATTTAAAAATTAAGCATATTTGTATAGGTGCCTATTTACATTACCGTGTAAATGTGCACTACGGATTTTTCCTAAGAATCATAGTTGTTAAACCTGAAACTCTACAAACGTGTGTCATTCTGTAAGAACGTAAATTACTTAACATGAACATGTAAAAAACAATAAAAATATACAGAACTCCAAGGCAAATTCAAAAAGGAGAAGTTCGTAAAGACTGACAAAATCAAACGCTATCAATCAACGGGACAAGTGAAAAACAACTGCCATATTCCTGACTTGGTACAGACATTAAATGGCAGATATGATGATATATGTTTGTCTATGTTTTATCGTTTCAGGATACTAGGCAGTATGGACATCAGAATTTCTCGTTTACATCCATTCATGTCATTATGTGATTAAATAAATTTGAAGCATTGTATCAATATTTTATTTTTAGTGTGCCAATACGTGATTTTTCATTCAAATAAAGAACATAATATATATAAAAAACAAATCACATAGGCAACTATGAAATATAAATGTTGTGTTCACAGTTTATAAGTTTTTAGGTATACATTCACACACACACACACACACACACACACACACACACACACACACTCTGTTATAGCTAGAGACACAATATTACCATATCAGTAATTATTAAATGTATTCTAATAGAGACTGGTTTATCTACAGACAGAATATTATTTTACCGGTGGTCATTTAACGTATTCAAATACAGAGACAGTTTAATGTTCTCAGTTGTCATTAAACATATTCAAATACAGACTGCTTTATCTGGAGACAGACATTTATTTCATTCGTTGTCATTAAATGTATTCAATGTATTCATGTTTAATCCCGCCGCATTTTTTGCGCCTGTCCCAAGTCAGAAGCCTCTGTCCTTTGTTAGTCTTTTTTTTTTAATTTTAGTTCATTTATCTGTTTTGGAGCTAAGTGTGACGTCCATTTTCATTGAACAAGTACACATTTTGGTTTAGGGGCCAGCTTTCTCGCTGTGTTGAAGACCCACTGGTGGCCTTATGCTGCTCTTTGGTCGGGTTGTTGTCTCTTTGACACATTCCCCATTTCCATTCTCAATTTTAAGTATAACTAACTTCTTTATTTACAGACATAATATTGTTTTATCGGTTGCCAGTAAATGTATTCAGGTACAGACTGACTGTGTTTTATCTGGAGACAAACTATTAATTTATCGGTTGTTATCAAACATATTCGAATACAGACTGCTCTATCTGTAGAAGGAATAATATTTTAGCTGTTTAGTCATAAAATGTTTTTAAATACAAACTGCTTTATCTACAAAGCGTTGTGTTTTTCAGTTGTCTTTACATGTATTCATATACAAATTGTTTTATAACACACTAGTTGTTGACTGCCGTACACCAATTTTTGACAATTTTACCTATTATGTCTGTTTGTTTTGCTCACACAATGTTGTAAATATAATGGAATTATATGCGACTGTCATACAAGTGAGAGGTTTAGCTAGCTATAAAACCAGATTTAATCCACCATTTTGTACATAAGGAAATACATGTACCAAGTCAGGAATATTACAGTTGTTATCCATTCGTTTGATGTGTTTGAGCTTTTGATTTTGCCATTTTATAAAGGACTTTCCGTTATGAATTTTCCTTGGAGTTCGGTATTTTTGCTATTTTATTTTTCATATCGAGACAGATTTTTTTTTATTTATCGGTTGTCATTAAAAGTATAAAGCATTCAAATTCAGACTGCTTACTGGAGAATATTTGTTTATCAGTTGTCATTAAGGTCAACGTACAGTAAATGGGCTATGTCACAGATTTGGGTAAAATTTTGCATGCAACTTTTGGTCGTTGAACTATAAATGAAAATCGGAAAAATGATGCCTTATTCCCTTTTATTTTTTTGTAATATTGCTGATTGAATCCTTTAAAATAGGTGAACATGTGTATAGAGACCACATAAAATCTTAGTGAAAAATGTAAAAAACTAAACGTTTTACGCCTAACAAAGCGATGACATAACGCTTATTCCAACGTTTTGTTGTATTTTTAACCTAGAATACCACAGATGCATTTCGTTAAAAACGAATTTGTGACCCTATTTTTTTTTACATAACCCATATACTGTACCTTGACCAAAATGTATTCAAATTCAGGCTTCTTTATCTTGAGACCGAATATTATTTTATCTGTTGTTGTTAAATGTACTCAAATCAGAGGCATTAAATGTTTTCAAATACAGACTGCATTGTCTGAAGACAGAACAGTATATTATCGTCCATCTCTTTCACCTATATCGCCCTGCTCAGGCACTTCGTTTTTCTAGTATCACGGCTTTAAGGCATAAATAGAACTTATCAGAAACAACACAATATCTGAGGAGAAGTTTTTAGGGATGTCACAATGTGTGAGGCGACGTAATCAACCTTACTTGTGTCCACTGTAAAACTGTCTAAGGGAGGGGAAAAGATCAGAAATATCACAATTAACAGATTATCGACTTTTCTGCGTAAAGATATAGTAAACTATCATCTCACGGCATATATTTTACGATATAAATGTGTACAAAACCCGATAATCTATACTTGAATAGACAGAATGTTATTTTATCATTCAAATACTGTGGATTAATTCATTTTCGTGGATTCCAATTTTCGTAGATTGAGGAAAACTTACATTATGTTGATATTCACCAAAGGTTGTATACAAGCCTATAGAAAATTCGTTAAACATTTGAATTTGTGGTTCACCTGTACCCACGAATTCCACGAAAATTGGTATCCCTCGAATAATAATGAATCGACAGTATATACAGCTTTATCTGCAGATGGAATTTAATATTATTAGTTTGCAATTATTTTTCACAAATAGTACTTAATCTGGAGATGGATTTTAATATTATTTTTTTGCAATGATTTTTTTCCCACAAACAGTACCTAATCTGGAGATAGAATTTAATATCATTAGTGTGCAATGATTTTTCCCACGCACAGTACTTAATCTGGAGATGGAATTTAATATTATTACTTTGCAATGATTTTTTTCCCACACACAGTATCTAATCTGGAGATGGAATTTAATATTATTAGTTTGCAATGATTTTTTTCCCACGCACAGTACCTAATCTGGAGATGGAATTTAATATTATTAGTGTGCAATGGTTTGTTTCCCACGCACAGTACCTAATCTGGAGATGGAATTTAATATTATTAGTTTGCAATGATTTTTTCCCATACACAGTACCTAATCTGGAGATGGAACTTAATATTATTAGTTTGCAATGATGTTTTTCCCACACACAGTACCAAATCTGGAGATGGGATCTAATATTATTAGTTTGCAATGATTTTTTCACACACACAGTACCTAATCTGGAGATGGAATTTAAAATATTATTAGTTTGCAATAATTTTTTCACACACACAGTACCTAATCTGGAAATGGAATCTAATATTATTTGATTGCAATGATGTTTTCCCCACGCACAGTACTTAATCTGGAGATGGAATTTAATATTATTAGATTGCAATGATGTTTTCCCCACACACCGTACCTAATCTGGAGATGGAATTTAATATTATTAGTTTGCAATGATTTTTTTCCCACGCACAGTACCTAATCTGGAGATGGAATTTAATATAATTAGTGTGCAATGATTTGTTTCCCACGCACAGTACCTAATCTGGAGATGGAATTTAATATTATTAGTTTGCAATGATTTTTTTCCCACGCACAGTACCTAATCTGGAGATGGAATTTAATATAATTAGTGTGCAATGATTTGTTTCCCACGCACAGTACCTAATCTGGAGATGGAATTTAATATTATTACTTTGCAATGATTTTTTTCCCACACACAGTACCTAATCTGGAGATGGAATTTAATATTATTAGTTTGCAATGATTTTTCCCACACACAGTGCCTAATCTGGAGATAGAATTTAATATTAATAGTTTGCAATGATTTTTTCCCACACACAGTACTTAATCTGGAGACAGAATACTTTTTTTAGTTTGACATTAATGTTTTCACAGTTATTCTGATATATTTATAGATGAAATGATATTTTTTGCGGTTATCAGTCAATGGAAAGATAGACACCCTGCATTATCACGGTTGTCATTAGGTGTATTCACATATAAACCCTTTTTCCTGGAGACAGTAATCGTCTACCAGCCCATCATGTCTCATTTTAAGCACGGCACAATTAGCGTCTTCCCCAGGATAGTGTATATCAATATTGTTAGGATTACTTCCATAGAACTTCATGTATGTTGCTGATCCAATGCTTTGTTCGTCTACCCAGCGCCAATTATTCTCACTTCCTATATCTGTAGCGCCGACAAAATATTGGCCAGTGTATGGATTAGGAACTGTAATATATTTTAAAAAAGATGTTTGTTTACTTCGAGAGACATTCAACGACATGAAAAAGACATATATAGAAGTCAACATTAGTCTTCAATATTAGATAATTGTTTTAACAATATTTATAAAGCATTTAACCCCCCTAGTCTATGAAAGTTGTACATCTATTTAACAGAGTTTTGGAAAAATGTTTGTCGACACAATATTTGAAAAGAATTCATATGTGACCAAAGATTGCCAATTACAAGGTTTCTGACCTCTGATAGAAAATTAGACTGATTAAATTATTTGTGAACTCATCCATCATATTTTTATTCTTTTGACTATTTAGTAAATAATAGGAGAGGGGAAGCGGTAATGTCTTTCGATATACTTTGTGTTATCAGAGTTTTATAACCGTAAGTATAAGATGTCTAATTATGGTTTTATTTTTATTATACATATATAAGATAGTTTTAGGATTCTGTTATATCAACATTAAAAGATCAGTTACTTTATCTTCGTGTGTTTGGACTAGTGATTTAATATAATGTTATTTTTGACTAATTGTTTTTAACCGGTAACAAGTGATTGAGTGTAAAAATTATGGCTTGTACTGTAAAATAACATTAACAGTGCCAATTTTACTTCACCAGATGCGCATTAAGACACTTAATGAATCTGCACTGATGCACAAGGCCAAATATTTAAAATCCAAAACAAAATATAAACTTTGAAGAACTTATAAAACCAAAAAGGACCAAAAGTAAAGCCAAACCCGAACAAAGAATCAGATTTTTGCATGAGGGAGATGCATTCCTTAATTTCAAATTATTACGACATTTTAAAACTGCAAATATAAAAACAATTACCGTATTTTCATCCCAGTAACGAAGTACTGGATGCTGGGTTTATGATACCATTAGTAACTAATAGTAACATTGTACTTTATGTCTTGTTGCTACTGCTAGTTTCATAATATGAAGTGAAATATTATGGGTTTGAACTAATGTTAGGCATTTCCAGCAATTTTTTAATCCACGACCAAGTAAAATAAACAACAATTAAAGATAATATTTCTTCATATTCATATTTTCAATGTTAACTACTTTTATTAAAAGTTAAAACTACGGTCATGATATAACTGCCAGTTGAACTGCTTATGTTGCAATTACACTGCCTGCATCAGTTCTTTGACAAATTCTTTATGATTTTTTTATTATCTAGATTATATACCCAACATTCTCTGAACCAGTTTTATACTTACGTAGATTTTGTAATGCTTCCACAGTAATGTTATGTTTGTATTCTGAATTTAATACAATTAAACGTCCTCCTAAGAGCTCACATTCTTGCTTGGCATCACCCCATGTTTTAGTGTTTTCTTCAATTACTTTAAAACATACCTCTTTGTAATAAATATACCCTGGCACATCACAAACTGAAATAAGATATCATAATACTTTTTTTTTCTTATTATGCAATTTTGCTAAGGTAAAGCTATCTTAATAATTTAAAGGTGGAGTAGATAATGTGAAGACTTAACCAATTAAAATCATAATTACATTACATTAAGAGGCCAAATGACGCAGAGGGTTAGCAACTATAGGTCAATGTATGGCCTTCAACAATGAGTAAAACACATACCTCATTGCAAGCCTTAAAAGGCCCCCTAATGACAAATGTAAAACAATTTAAACAAGAAAACTGATTTATGCACAAAAAAATTAAACGAATAAAAAAAGATCGTCAGTTTGCAAAGATTTCCGCTCAAACCGGTGCTAAGGGTCGTCTTAAACTTGCAGTGAGGTAAGCGTTTTTTGTTCCATGTTGTAGGCCTAACTGTGACTTTGAGACGAAGAACAGCAATAAAAACGCTGTTCCTTTGCTTTTTGTGTTTTTTTTGCTGTGCATATACTGTTTTTTGTTTTATGGATAGATACCCCATATCCGTTCTTTTCTGTGATATACTGCAACAAACGACAACCACTGAATTAAAGGCGTCTGACTTGGGACAGAAGCAAACAGAATGTGGCGGGGTTAAACATGTTTGATGGCGCGTCAACCCTCTCCTAACCTTGGACAGTTGTCTAACAGCATAACCTAAGAACAAACTATAAAAATCAATTGAAAAGGGCTTTACTCATCAGATCGATAAAAGCAACAACAAAACAATCACTTACAAAAACACAAAGAATAGATCTGGGAGTCTTCGAAGTTATTAAAGCTAGTCCAAAGCAAAAACCAATTAATAAGAAAATCATAATCTAATACTAAAATAATGATCAGTACATATCCAACTATCAATGGATTTAGTGTAAAGACATCATAAACAGTCAGAGAAAAACATGACCATGCGCAATGCCAAAATATAGGTATCGACAGATTGTAGGACAGTGGATGTACATATGTGTATATCAACAATAATTAGTATGGTTTTAGTTTATTATTAACGAAATCAATATTTATAACGATAAAAACAATATTCAAAGATCTTATAATGGTGTTAAATTAGTAACCTTTTAGAACGAGTTTTTTTTTCAAAGGATCGATCAGTTTACCCTTTACGGGCTCGATAAACAACGTCACCGTAAAAATAGGATATGCTATCCCGTTTGTACTAAGTTTTCCAGGTACATTCAAATTTCAAAACTAAATCTATGAATCTATGAAAAAAATAATTACAGGTTTTCAGTAATTTGCGGTAACGAAATCCTTGACTTAATAACTTACCCGTATATAATATATATATTGCGTTCATTGAAATCTTAAACTTAACTACAGATACGGGCATAGCAAACACATTGCGATATGCAAACACTGTTGTGCGTTCGTTTTTTCTACATTTGCTAGAGGTATAGGGGAAGGGTTGAGATCTCAAAAAACATGTTTAACCCCGCCGCATTTTTGCGCCTGTCCCAAGTCAGGAGTCTCTGGCCTTTGTTAGTCTTGTATCATTTTTAATTTTAGTTTCCTGTGTATAATTTGGAGTTTAGTATGACGTCCATTATCACTGAACTAGTATACTTATTTGTTTAGGGGCCAGCTGAAGGACGCCTCCGGGTGTTTCTCGCTGCATTGAAGACCCATTGGTGGCCTTCAGCTGTTGTCTGCTCTATGGTCGGGTTGTTGTCTCTTTGACACATTCCCCATTTCCATTCTCAATTTTACTGTAAGATGGTACCAAAGGAACATACCGTCAAAATAAGGAAAATTAACAATAGGGAATAAACAATTGTACCTTTTGTCGTACATTTGTGTGTAGAGTTTCCCGTGTAAAACTGAAATATCTAAATCTACGAAAGGACGGGTATTACTTTTTATATTTGATTTATTTAAAATAACTTACTGTGGGTAAATGTCGGCAGTATATTTAGAGAATTCTTGAATAGTTAACAAAAATTGTCATCATGATAATTCTAAGTAGTTTTGAATTTATCAGTTAAATATTAACCTGCGATACATAGCAGTAAATGGACAATTCTGCTTATTCATTAATGAAAATCATGCAAATGACACGTTTTAGATAATGATTCATTCACATGTTGTTGATAGTGAAACGAATGTGCTTTGCGCGCGTTGTAATAGAGGTATGGCCAAGAATGACTCCTGTTAAGGGTTTTTTCAAGTGTGTTGTTCCCAGAATTTTGTCATGATTTAATTATCATACCAACTCCTTTCTTTTCTGGTCCAACTTACCAAGGTTCAAATTTAAACTGTACATGCTTTCTGTAAAAGGAGACCACATATAAAAATAAAATTATGCTGTATGATTACCAACTAGACGAGTATCCATCAAAAATGAAAGGGCAAGGATGTAAACAAATACATGTCACCATACGACCTTCACCATAGGCAAAACATATAACATATAAAAGTTATAAAAGTCCTCGGGATAACAATATCATGATCGGAACAAATGGTACTGCTCGTGATGCGAATTTTAACAATAATTGTCTCACAGATGCTTCATTGCTTCCCTATCCAACCGACACCCATCAATCAAAATTCTATGTACAGACAGATGCTTCACTGCTTCCCCATCCAACCGACACCCATCAATCGAAATTCTATGTACAGACAGATGATTCATCGCTTCTCCATCCAACCGACAACCATCAATTGAAATTCTATGTACAGACAGATGCTTCACTGCTTCCCCATCAAACCGACACCCATCAATCGAAATTCTATGTACAGACAGATGCTTCACTGCTTCCCAATCCAACCGACACCCATCAATCGAAATTCTACGTACAGACAGATGCTTCACTGCTTCCCCATCCAACCTACACCCATCAATCGAAATTCTATGTACAGACAGATGCTTCACTGCTTCCCCATCCAACCGACTCCCATCAATCGAAATTCTATGTACAGACAAATGCTTCACTGCTTCCCCATCCAACCGACACCCATCAATATAAATTCTATGTACAGACAGATGCTTCACTGCTTGCCCATCCAACCGACACCCATCAATATAAATTCTATGTACAGACAGATGCTTTACTGCTTCCCCATCCAACCGACACCCATCAATCGAAATTCTGTGTACAGACAGATGCTTCACTACTTCACCATCCAACCGACACCCATCAATCGAAATTCTATGTACAGACAAATCCTTCAATCGAATATCTATGTACAGACATATGCTTCACTGCTGCCCCATCCAACCGACACCCATCAATCGAAATTCTACGTACAGACAGATGCTTCACTGCTTCCCTATCCAACCGACAACCATCAACCATCAATCTATGTACAGACAGATGCTTCACTGCTTCCCCATCCAACCGACACCCATCAATCGAAATTCTATGTACAGACAGATGCTTCACTGCTCCCCCATCCAACCGACACCCATCAATCGAAATTCTACGTACAGACAGATGCTTCACTACTTCCCCATCCAACCGACACCCATCAATCGAAATTCTACGTACAGACAGATGCTTCACTGCTTCCCCATACAACCGACACCCATCAATCGAAATTCTATGTACAGACAGATGCTTCACTGCTTCCCCATCCAACCGACACCCATCAATATAAATTCTATGTACAGACAGATGCTTTACTGCTTCCCCATCCAACCGACACCCATCAGTCGAAATTCTATGTTCAGACAGATGCTTCACTGCTTCCCAATCCAACCGACACCCATCAATCGAAATTCTATGTACAGACAGATGCTTCACTGCTTCCCCATCCAACCGACACCCATCAATCGAAATTCTATGTACAGACAGATGCTTCACTGCTTCCCCATCCAACCGACACCCATCAATCGAAATTCTATGTACAGACAGATGCTTCACCGCTTCTCCATCCAACCGACACCCATCAATCGAAATTCTATGTACAGACAGATGCTTCACTGCTTCCCCATCCAACCGACACCCATCAGTCGAAATGACATCTGTCTCATACATGTTGATTTGTTATTAATATTAATATGTGTTCTCTGTACCATTCCAATGTAAATGGTTTATTGAGAAAATAAAGATATATATAAATTCTATGTACAGACAGATGGTTCACTGCTACTCAAACTAATCAACCACCAGTACTGTCAATACTTAGTACAGACAAGTGATACATTTCTACCCCCGCCAACCCAACATACAACCACGGCATCGTTTCACAAAAATTTTACTTTTTACAGTTAGATGCCATACTTCTACCCCCAGTCAACCAAAAACCTGCAATGTTAATTCTGTAGTTTTTTCTCTCTTTGTCTCCATAAAACATCCTCTGTTTTACATACATGATGATAAATTCATTCTCTCCATGCATTCATCCCCATTACAGCATTGTACTTAATATTTTTCATAGCTCCCCCTAAAAAATTCGTTTTACTTTTTAACACTCTGAATATTGCATGAACAACTTTGTGCATGTATTTTTTTTTATGACATACCGTGGACTGGACGTTTCAACCATACTTTATTTTGGTAGCTTTTCATTATATAATAATGAGTGTCGATTCTTGGAAAGTCACTGGAATAACAACAGCACTCGGATTCAATAATCATATTGCATTGTTCATTCAAATAGCAGTATTCAAAACAACTGTTAACATCCTCTTTAGTGGTTGTGTAGAGATACTGTTGAGGTGAATTTGGCTCAAGACTAAATAAATGTTCAAATTGTACCAAGTAATACACCCACTCTCGATCGTTAGCTGGAATATAAAAAATTACTTAAATGAATAAAGCATTATAAGCTAAAGATATCAATCTTAAGAATGTCTAGAAATATCTCGATGGATATTGGTGACTAATCGAAAGTCAAGTGGCAAGTATTCTATGCATATTCAAGATAAGAACAAATTAGAAGTACATCAAGGAAAGTTGGTGTATCAAGGTCAAGGCTGGAAAATATTGATTGCCATTAGAAAAGAGAATATATTGAATAGGAGCAGAATTTTTTATCGCGCAACATACGTGTACATTAACAAGCTCCTTATATAATTGTTGCAAGGGTTCTTAAACAATCTGAGATGGTGGAACATTGCAGAAGCCATGCAACGGATTTGATGGACTAAACGTGACTGCGTATTTATATATCCTTCGCAGCTCCATTAAAATTTGTTTGTATGATAATGTCCATTTCACATTAGAAAATCGTCATTGTTTTATAAAATTTACTTAACAATTCAAGGTCAACGCGTAAGAGGTATTCTATTTCAACTATTAAAAATATCCATCTACGATGACTTCTGATATGGCATTGACATCAGACGACTTTTATATTAATGAGACTAGCAATTTACGTAATTCCAATGGTTTAATAACTAACAACTGTGTTTTTTTTTCTTTTTATGTTTTTTAATTATTAGAAAACGTGGACTTATTTTAAAATAATTAACTTTTATTACAACGGAATCATATTTATGTACACATGTAAAACACGTCTATTGTTGAAGACTGTATGCTGAAATTTTGAAATGTTGCTATCTCCTTGACATCTACCTCTCCACACCTGTTTTTATCAGTTTTCATGCTCATTGTATAAATACTCCGGTCGGCTTCTATAAATGAGTATTAATTTTTAATGGTAGTAATATCATGCGTTTTTTAACACTGTTTATTGGGTGTCAATAAACCGGTTCATTCCTCCTATTCCCACTTTTTATAAAGCTGGTAAGAAAAAGTTAAAATTTCATGTGGGAATAGGGGGAAAACTTGTGCAAACAAAGGATTATACTGTATAAACATTGTTTAATCAACATTAATTGACAAGTGCTTTTTGGATAGGTAATAGGTTATTTTTGTATGTGTATGAATTCTGTGTTTTAATTTAAATAGATATGAAAGAAATGGAAACAAATATAATTAAATTATCTTGTTTCTTTTATAACACAAATTCAACAGTAGATTCAAGCAAGCATTATAATATGAAACAAACAATACAAGTTAACAGCACTAAAACAAATCACACATTGTAGCACACACATTAGAAATTCACTGTATAGTAAGTCCATTAAAGTTTAAATTATTAATATATTCAACGTGAATAAGGTGGGAGGCTGCATCACCAAACTGTACTGTTGTGACTTCCTGGTTGATATATCTATCCATAATTTCTTCTAATCTGTTGTTTTTTTTAAGTAATATACTTAAACAGTGTAAGAAATATGTTTTCTTTTAAAAAATACAGGTAAATCTTAGGTGAATTTTTAATTAACCTTGATTGTTATAAAAACAAATTATTAATCAAAACATCTATTGTTATTTGCATGTGGGAATAGAAGGAATAGTGATTTTTAAAAAGTGGGAATAGGAGGAAGACACCAATAAACCGGTAGCTAACAGGGTCTACCAAAAGTATTTAATCTGACAGAAATCGAGCAGTGACTGTCTTTTATGTTATATCGGGGGCTGTGCTAGAAATAATGGTACATACTGTGCAGGTATATGTTAAATATATATTTTATCATCTTCTTTTCAAGATGTTTTAACTCTTTAATTCAAATTCGAGTATGATGTTCTTTAAGGAAATTATTATTCAAAAGATGATTGCGTTATATAACATTCATTGATCTCATCACTTAAAAACAAAGAAGTGTCTGTTAGCTATCGTTTTGCAACTGTGCAGTGAAATTTTGTAAACTCTCTGTTTTTCACATCATAAAGCCACAATTGTTTCGACAACAAACAGACATAAACTAAAACTGAAGTGTTTTTTCAATAGCTTTAAGAGACTATGTTTTTAGGTCAGATGTATAAATGTATATTAGTAAATTGTGTTCTTTAATTTCATTTTATTTCCATATTGTTTCTTTTCCAGTCATACATGTAAAAGTAAATTAAAAAAAAATGCAGTACAATCCGAACTTTAATAATAGAATTATTATAGTTTTGCAGCACATTGTCAAGTGTTGCTAAATATGCATGTTTAAAATTGTTTATAGCTGACTATACGGTTTAAATTTCAATAATGATTCAAACCTTTCATGGGTCCTGATTGTAAAACAAGTACAGGAGAATTGGTTCTTCTTCTTCTTCTTACTTTACTTACCTGCGTTTGACGAAAATACAATCCACAATAACATTAAGTATCTCATCATTGAAGGAGGAAGGAAAGACTTAAGTCGCCAATAGTGATTTCTTTACAATTATTCCGTTTTAAGTCTAGATATTTTTGAAGTAAAATTATAAATTATCGTGCGCAATGGTTTTTATTCATTTTATCTTCCAAATTGTGAAATCACATCAACACTATACAAAATACTAATAATAATATTGCGATTGAAGCTGGCTCTAATTTTGACCCTAATCGTTTTCTGTAAACTTATGTTGTTTTAGTCATTTGATTGAAAGATAGAACAATATGCATTGATACAATATTGACCTTGTGTAGTTTGTGTTTTTCTTTCCCCCTTTTAAACCAGGGTATTTGAAAATATCATTTCTATGCATTTTTACTGACTATCTATTCAAATTGATTTTCAATTGTTCTATTTCAAATTCTATAATTACATTTAACATAACATTTCAATGTCATACAAACGCGTAAACAAACACATATTTTTTTTACTCATAACATGAATGACAGAATTAATTTTGTTTGAACAACGTCTTTCTATATTAATTCAAGAGGTTTCGAAATTTATCTTGCAGTAGCTTAAGGATGTTCGCTACTCTCTTTCAAAGTAACAAGCTTTTAAAAAGACTGTTATAAGTATATGAATAAAGGAACTTAAAAAGCAATAAAAATTGAAGGGTCCTTGTGCTTGTTTTCGAGATATAAGCCATTGAAAATCTGGCGGGAAGTGATTCTCTCTAGACTATTCATACATTTAACATCGGCACATTGTTTCTTTTGAAAACTATGAAAAATAACAATGATTTTATAAGATTTATCAAAAATGGCTTTTAAAACTATATGTAATAAAATTATGAAAAGTAGGGGTTTGCGAGCAAACTTTTTAATGGCACTACATGGATAAAACCAGAGGATTCCGAATATCTGGCAAAAAATCAAAAACAAGATCGAGGATCAAACATCCTTAACTGCCGTTGTCAGTTTATTTTCGACTCATGAGTTTGAATGTCCCTTTGATATCTTTCACCTCTCTTTTACCTATATGGTTCATTTTCTGTAAATTTATTCTTTATAAAAATGCTGAAATATTCGAAACCTAGGCTTTATCTCCTCTTATAGGAATAGATTGTCTTAGTCTTTTTTTGAACAACTTTCTATTGGAATGTTCGGTTCTAAATGTTCTTCATCTTTACATTTGATTTGGCTTTCCAACTGTTTTGATTCGAGCACCACTGATGGGTCTGATGTAGACATAACGCGTGTATGGCGCACCAAATTAATCCTAATATCTTTGATGATTTATTTTATCTCCAAGTCTAACCTCTGCCCTTACCATAACCCTAACCACAACCTTTGCTCTAACGTTGAGGACCGACTGTGCATGCACCGCAATATATTGGAGTCAAGGGTTATCCCAATACAGTATATGTCAAATATATATAAATGTTTCGCTTTTGCAATTATTGTGGAAAAATCAGTGGTAAATGAAAAAGTTCGAGATCACCTCATAAGAAAATATCTTGGGCTGCAAATAAATGGTGCAACTTGGAATATCAGCATCTGAGATTCGTTCTCATCGTATTTCTCAGCTTAAGTTGGTTTGACGAGGAACGTTTTGTGATAGAGCTCAACTGAAATATACATTAGTCACCAGGGGAAGTGTCGCAATATCCGCCGACATGGTAGGGCTAAAAAATTATACTTGACACATGCGACCAATTATATGACCTACCTAGCTGCTCACGACCTTTACGGTTGGGCAATGGCACAGTTCTTACCTACAAAATACTATGAATGATTAGAACCGGTGGAGATTGAGGACATTTTGAACTACTCTGACGATCAAGATTATAGGTACACGGGAGAATGGAACTTTGAGTAACCACAGGAGCTCCCCGGTTTTCACAACAACTACCTGTTAGCACATGAGAACGTTGAGCTCAACATGGTGAATACACTGATAAATTCCCTTTATAACTACAACTAGTACGTTATCTACTGCAAAAATCTCCATACCTGTTATTATAAAGCTGATCATCAAGGTACATCATTTGATTCGAGTAGTCTCCATAGCTCAGAGAGTATATTTTGCTTTAAACACCATTCTACTAGCTAAAGCCAAGATCGACTTCGAGAAAGAAGTTTTCAAACTCATAGTTATTTTTCCCGCTTTTTTCAATCTCACACTTAGAACATGTGCTCCCATCAAATCATTTTCTCTGCTCAATCCGGTGCAAGCCCACATGGGAAGTATTTCAGCCTGTTGATATTTCAGTCTTACCAATTCTTCTTCACCCTCAGACAAAGACACGGGGGGCCTCGCGGTGGCCGTGTGGTCTAAGCAGTTCAACTACTGTATCACTACTTTGTCAACACTAAGATTGTAAGTTAAAACCCCGCACGTGGCAGGTATGTTCCACTTCAATGTTAACTGACTAAGATTGTCAGATTTCCTGCCGAAGGTCAGTTGTTCTCTGAGGGCACATCGGCTTCCTCCACCAATAAAAAATTATCCACGAAATAGCCAATAGTGCTGAAAGTGGCGTTAAAGCCAATCATGGAACCAATCAATCAGACACAGACATACTTTTGTAAATTACTCCGAGTGATAAATATTTCCTTTTTTCGGTATTCTGCTCCTCAGCTTTTTCTTTAAACACATCTTCGTCAATAAAATCATCCTTATGACCTTTTGCTAGCAAAGCAAAACCTTTTAAGTGATTCCAATATTTTAGCTTCTGATAAGTGCGAGAAGTGACTTTATTTGTACATAAAGTACACCTACCTATGAGGGGATGGACAGGAGGGGCGGGAGCCCGGGAGTTAGGGGGATGGGAACCGGGAGTAAGGGGGCGGGAACCGGGAGCGAGCGTGGCGGGAACATGAAGAATTCCAAGAAACAGGGAAACCGATTCAGTGCTGTATTAAACAAAAATCTTACACGATAAAAGGTGTTGTTATTCTGTATGACCATCTTATTGCGTTTGGAGATTATTTGCAGAAGATTGCATGCGAAACAGATCGTTTCCGGACTTTCCGTATTGTCCGTAGGTCGTATTGTATCTGTATCCAACGGGAAGGTCTAAAAACCAGGACAGTTATTTTCGGTACGTTTTCATCTGTAACTTTCGTTTTACTCAACATATTGTTAAAATGTAAACTGTATGATAAAGAACAGAATAATTACTTACATTATTTGTAAAGTTTTTAAAAATTAAAAAAAATAAAAGTAAAAATAAATATGCCAGGACAGTTAAATTTTGAGAAAAATATGGCGGAAAATACCGAGAAAAGTTTATCTACAATTGAAATAATTTTTTCCAAAACAACAGTCCGGCATAAAATTTTTGTACTATTATAAAGTTTAGGGAATAATCATTTTAAAAATTTATAATTTAATATTTTTTTCGTCTTTTAAAGGTAAAAAAATCTACCAGGACAGTAGCTTATTATATTAGAAATTTTGTTGAAATTCCGGCGCTCAAAATCAAAATATAAAGTTGAATATCTTCTTTAAAATGAAGGTCTGGTAAGCAAATTTTTGTTCATTGGAAAGTTTAAAATATAAGCTTTAAGAAAATATAAAATTGTATGGACTTTTATTTTGTTAACACAAAAAAAATCTGCTAGGACAGTAGCCTATTACGTTAAATTTCTGTATAAATGGCGGAAATTAACAACGCAATTTTTAACTATAAATGAAACAGTTTCTTTAATACGATTGTCTGGTATATACTATTTTGATATTATTATAAAATCAAGAAATTGAATACTTTTCACTTTTAAAGTAAAAACAAATCTGCCAGGACAGTAGCATATTATGTCTTAACTTGTGAAGAAATTTGTTTCAAATCGAAATACAAAGTTCAATATCTTCTTAAAAATAATTGTCTGGAATGAAAGTGTTATTTCTTTTTAAAGTTTTCAGTTTAACATTCGGAAAAATGGAAATCAATCTATGTATTTATATATAAATCTGTCAGTACAGTAGATTATTACGTTTAGATTTTAAAGTTATCTTTATTTTTTATTGGTGTTAATTGTAAAGTTTGAACAATAAATTATAAGAAAATATAAAAATTTTCATTTGATAATAAGTTGATACTTCAAAAATCTGCCCGAACAGTCGGCCTATAGCTAAATATTTGGTTGGCACGTTCCAAACTTTACGGCAAGTCTTTTCATCTGTGTATTTGTGTATTCTGTTATGTCATCCGTAAAGCGAGCGTTTAGAAAATTTAATTTTCTAAATTGAATCGCTAATATCTCGAAAACGTAAGTAAATATCAAAATAAAATATTCTAAACTCTATCAACAAATTATCAGATTTTTACGTTTTTAAAACCATAAAGTTGTGCTCACAGAAATAAAAACGGAGTTTTAAAAGCAAACAAGTTCGTAGTTTTAAACTTCCAAATTGGGAAAAGTGGAGACTTGACATGAAAATATTCACTCAAATGAATATTTTCATGTCAAGTCTCCACTTTTCCCCTAATATCTTTTTTGTTTTTCAATATTTTTGTTCACAAATTTTTTAAACTATATCAGGAAATAGTTAAGAAAAATAATTCACTTATTGGTTAAGAACAGAGACATATATACACATATATATATGTCTCTGTTAAGAAATATGTTAAATGAATAAAAAGAAGTTTCAAAGGTAAGGAGGGGGTCGTGCCTTGTTTATTGTGAAAAACAAGCCGTATAGTGGACTTTCCAATATCTTGCATTATATGTTTCTGCTGGCCATGAATTGCAAACTTCAGTATAGATAAGATGTTCTGGTTCAATTAGTTTTCCCATAGTTATGGACATTGAACTTAGAAAGTTTGACCCTATCAAGTATGCACTTAATGATCGCAACTCCTCTCACATATCTGACATGACTTTCTGGATACACATAAAATTCAGCAGGTTGTTAGAACTTCGTGATGTGCCTGGAGGTAGAATATTCTGGTCCATTGAGTTTTCCCCGAGTTATACCCATTTGGACAATAATTTTGAGCTTATCCAGTATGAACCTTGATCTATCTTGACATCGCAACTCCTCTGACAGGGTATTTTGGATACACATGAAAATTAGTAGATTTTTTCGATAGAATGACCCGGTCCATCGAGTTTTACCAGTTATAACCCTTAAACTTAGATTTTTTTTTATATCCCTGTGCATCCTGTCATTGTCACTCCTCTGGTATGGTATGCTAGATACTCGTGTGCATGTGATGATGTTCATATCCATTGAGGATCATTGAGATCAACCCCTTCACCAGCAAGGACTGGTTGGAGAAACGGAGGTATGTTCACAGTTCTAGATTTTCTTGTATGAAGGGGGAAAAGTGGCATATCTGAACGAAATGATTAGTTAAAGGAGGGAAGCGGGAGTCGAGGGAGGGAAGCGGGAGTCGAGGGGGAGGGAAGCGGGAATTGAATACCCCCCTGTCCATCCCCTCTCCTATAGAGCATTTATTATGGGCATAGTCAAAAATGAGTTATCTCCCGTTCACCAGAAAATACTTCATTTAAACTATAACATTAAATATGCTACAAAGGTCGGCACTTACGTAAAGTATAAGTTACGTCACTTATTCGGACGTCTACTAAGTCTGCCATGGACGCATTTTTCCAAGAGCTGCTCATTGGAAAGGAAGTATAATAAAAATTTTGTTTGCTTGAAAAAAAATTCTTGACAAACTTTTAAATAATTTGATGATGGAATAGTGTTGTACAATATTTTAATATATATACGTCTTTGGGACATCTCTACGACTCGGATAACCATAAATTACATATACTTCTTTTTTGTACTAAACAGTCCAGATAATAAAACTCTTTTGATTAATAAATAAAACTAACATAATTTTGAAAAGGTTGATGAGTTTAGATTTTTGCAATTACAGGAGCTTCTTATGAAGAGTGAAAAGAAGCTAGCTTTGTCCTTAAACTTCACTTTCCGCTATATAGATGATATCTTCTCACTCAATAATTCAAAGTTTGGCGACTTTGTGGAATGCATCTATCCCATAGAACTTGAAAATCAAGGATACAACATATACAGTTACATGTACGTCTGTAAGTTAATATATTTACTAATATCTAGAAATTGACAATGAGGATCGGTTGAGTACAAAATTTTACGACAAAAGAGATGATTTCAGCTTCCCAATTGTGAACTTTCCATTTTTATGCAGCAATATTCCAGCAGCGCCTGCATATGGAATATATATCTCCCAGTTGATACGATATTCCAGGGCTTGCGATTCCTATCATGAGTTCCTTGATAGAAGGTTGCTGCTCACAAGAAAGGTATTAAACCAGGAGTTCCGAGTGGTGAAGTTACCATTATCCCTTTGAAAAATTACGGAAGCCATCATGAGTTGGTTGACGGTTGACCGGTAGAGAATATCTGTTTCACAGATGAAAACGGATTTGTTTCTATCGTCGTTACCACAATCCTGTCCTCCTTTTCCCCGATTGTGACTTACCGAACTAGACTTATCACCGGGTTTGTACTAACATGAGCAATAAGACGGATGCCACATGTGGAGGAGGATCTGCTGACCTTTCGGAGCACCTGAATTCACCCTCGGTTTTTGGTTGGGTTCGTGTTGCTCAGTCTTTAGTTTGTCTTTTGTTTTTTTTTTTTTTTTTTGTTATAGCGTTGTCAGTTTAATTTCGAATTATGTGTTTGAATGACACTTTGGTATCCTTCGCATTAAATGTAAGAACTTACTGAAATGTGGGTTATAAAGTTACAGGACAATTTCAGTATATCTGGAGTTGAAATCAACGAACTAAGCAAAATATTTATTTTAAAAGTTTTTGAGAAGGTTCTGTATGAATTCTGCTTTATTTTATATGAAAACAAAACAAGTCGGACGGTATGGTTGCACAATTAGTTCAAATTATATTCAGGACTGTAAACACCCCGTTATGTTAAGTTCACTTGTGTATCATTCGTATGGACTTTTATTATAACCAATTTCCAAAGTTTCCTTCGGTTTACCATCTAATGAATCAAAGTCACAATCATCAATTTTGAGTAATTTTCATCATCTATTCACTTCTTCTTCTTGATATTGTAGTTAAACTCATTTATGAGTATTCGAAACGTTGTTAGTGCGTAGGTGCTGGTAATGTATATTTACAATAGATATAATAACATTCAAAATTGTTGCATGCTGTACAGTTGGTGAAGTATAAAAACATTTCATCTTCTAAGCAATCAGTGTCTTGAAAGCTTCCATAGGGAGAGCTTTCCATTTATTCCAGGTTATAACTGTTCTTGGAAAGAATAACAATTTAAAAAAGTCGTGTTTTGGACTGAAGATAATGTATGGCATAATATTGTTGTGTCTAGATGGTCTGTATAGTGGGATAAGGTAGGTTTCTGTTGGAATTGCTGTAATAAACATAATACATCTATTAACCATTTCAAAACACCGCCATTTACTGTTAGTGGTAAATGAAACAGCTGATCGACCCACCTCTGATTCACCTCTGCTTTCCGAAAAATAACACTATTTAGAGGATTAAACTTAATGTATGCTTTTTTGAAATGTTAAAGCTAAGTTTAAACGGACTTCAGTTATGTCATCTTTTGGAGTTTTATTAATTTATAGTAGTAACAATACAATTTATTCATTAACGCTTAATTGTATGATGATGGACTCCGGTGACATGACAAAATATAGTCCCGTTTACAGTAATTGTATATGATGATGGACTCCGGTGACATGACAAAATATAGTCCCGTTTACAGTAATTGTATATGATGATGGAATTCGGTGACATGACAAAATATAGTCCCGTTTACAGTAATTGTATATGATGATGGAATTCGGTGACATGACAAAATATAGTCCCGTTTACAGTAATTGTATGATGATGGAATTCGGTGACATGACAAAATATAGTCCCGTTTACAGTTATTGGTACCGTCATAATTTGTCATCAAAAGCGTTTTAAGATTAGCTTTTTCGCTTAATGAATAAAGCATTAGGCCTGATGTTTGAATAAATTTAAAAAGAAATATATTTGTCTGCAGTCTTTGAATAAAAAGTCAAACTGCATGCCACTTATGGTCTGCATTCTTAGTAAATTTTGCTTGCTAAACGCTAAATCTAAAATAAATGCACCTGAAACTTTTTGACAACCAATCTTAAATCCAAGTAAAATAATTTTTCTAGAACTGTGCAAATTTTTAGCCTTCCAATATGAAGTGAAATTAAACTCTTTTGATAATCATTTTTCTCCTATCACCGCACTATTCAGATCCATCGCCACACTATAATTCACATTATACTATTCACATCTTGTAGTCAAGCCTTTTTCAGTCCAATCGTCACACTAGAAGTCACTTCATACTATTGAGGTCCGGTCTCGTGAAATAGATGACAAAGCTTGTTTCAGATTCATCGTCAAACACTATAATTCATAGTATATTATTCATATCAAGTCCCTTGCATCAGGTGACCTAGCTTGTTTCAGATTCATCGTCAAACACTATAATTCATAGTATACTATTCATATCAAGTCTCTTGCATCAGGTGACCTACCTTGTTTCATGTTCATCGTCAAAGACTATAATTCATAGTATACTATTCATATCAAGTCCCTTGCATCAGGTGACCTAGCTTGTTTCAGATCCATCGTCAAATACTATAATTCATAGTATATTATTCATACCAAGTCCCTTGCATCAGGTGACCTAGCTTGTTTCAGATCCATCCTCAAACACTATAATTCATAGTATACTATTCATATCAAGTCCCTTGCATCAGGTGACCTAGCTTGTTTCAGATCCATCGTCAAATACTATAATTCATAGTATACTATTCATATCAAGTCCCTTGCATCAGGTCACCTAGCTTGTTTCAGATTCATCGTCAAACACTATAATTCATAGTATACTATTCATATCAAGTCCCTTGCATCAGGTGACCTAGCTTTTTTCAAATCCATCGTCAAATACTATAACTCATAGTAAATTATTCATATCAAGTCCCTTGCATCAGGTGATCTAGCTTGTTTCAGATCCATCGTTAAACACTATAATTCATAGTATACTATTCATATCAAGTCCCTTGCATCAAGTGACCTAGCTTGTTTCAGATCCATCGTCAAACACTATAATTCATAGTATACTATTCATATCAAGTCCCTTGCATCAGGTGACCTAGCTTGTTTCAGATCCATCGTCAAACACTATAATTCATAGTATATTATTCATATCAAGTCTCTTGCATCAGGTGACCTAGCTTGTTTCAGATTCATCGTCAAACACTATACTGATTCATAGTATACTATTCATATCAAGTCCCTTGCATCAGGTGACCTAGCTTGTTTCAGATCCATCGTCAAATACTATAATTCATAGTATATTATTCATATCAAGTCCCTTGCATCAAGTGACCTAGCTTGTTTCAGATCCATCGCCAAACACTATAATTCATAAAATACTATGCATATCAAGTCCCTTGCATCAGGTGACCTGGCTTGTTTCAGATCCATCGTCAAATACTATAATTCATAGTATACTATTCATATCAAGTCCCTTGCATCAGGTCACCAAGCTTGTTTCAGATCCATCGTCAAATACTATAATTCATATCAAAACTAATCAAGTCCATTGCATCAGGTGACCTAGCTTTATTTCAGATCCATCGTCAAACACTATAATTCATAGTATACTATTCATATCAAAACTAATCAAGTCCATTGCATCAGGTGACATAGCTTGTTTGAAATCCATCGTCAAATACTATAATTCATAGTATATTATTCATATCAAGTATCTTGCATCAGGTCACCTAGCTTGTTTCAGATTCATCGTCAAACACTATAATTCATAGTATACTATTCATATCAAGTCACTTGCATCAGGTGACCTAGCTTGTTTCAGATCCATCGTCAAATACTATAACTCATAGTATATTATTCATATCAAGTCCCTTGCATCAGGTGACCTAGCTTGTTTTAGATTCATCGTCAAACACTATAATTCATAGTATACTATTCATATCAAGTCCCTTGCATCAGGTGACCTAGCTTGTTTCAGATCCATCGTCAAATACTATAACTCATAGTATATTATTCATATCAAGTCCCTTGCATCAGGTGATCTAGCTTGTTTCAGATCCATCGTCAAACACTATAATTCATAGTATACTATTCATATCAAGTCCCTTGCATCAAGTGACCTAGTTTGTTTCAGATCCATCGTCAAACACTATAATTCAAAGTACACTATTCATATCAAGTCCCTTGCATCAGGTGACCTAGCTTTTTAGCAGATCCATCGTCAAACACTATAATTCATATTATACTATTCATATCAAGTCCCTTGCATCAGGTGACCTAGTTTGTTTCAGATCCATCGTCAAACACTATAATTCATAGTATACTATTCATATCAAAACTAATCAAGTCCATTGCATCAGGTGACCTAGCTTGTTTCAGATCCATCGTCAAACACTATAATTCATAGTATACTATTCATATCAAGTCCCTTGTATCAAGTGACCTAGCTTGTTTCAGATCCATCGTCAAACACTATAATTCATAGTATACTATTCATATCAAGTCCCTTGCATCAGGTCACCTAGCTTGTTTCAGATTCATCGTCAAACACTATAATTCATAGTATACTATTCATATCAAAACTAATCAAGTCCATTGCATCAAGTGACCTAGCTTGTTTCAGATCAATCGTCAAACACTATAATTCATAGTATACTATTGATATCAAGTCCCTTGCATCAAGTGACCTAGCTTGTTTCAGATCCATCGTCAAATACTATAATTCATAGTATATTATTCATATCAAGTCCCTTGCATCAGGTGACCTAGCTTGTTTCAGATTCATCGTCAAACACTATAATTCATAGTGTACTATTCATATCAAGTCCCTTGCATCAGGTGACCTAGCTTGTTTCAGATCCATCGTCAAATACTATAACTCGTAGCATATTATTCATATCAAGTCCCTTGCATCAGGTGACCTAGCTTGTTTCAGATCCATCGTCAAACACTATAATTCATAGTATACTATTCATATCAAGTCCATTGCATCAGGTGACCTAGCTTGTTTCAGATCCATCGTCAAACACTATAATTCATAGTATACTATTCATATCAAGTCCCTTGCATCAAGTGACCTAGCTTGTTTCAGATCCATCGTCAAATACTATAATTCATAGTATATTATTCATATCAAGTCCCTTGCATCATGTGACCTTGCTTGTTTCAGATCCATCGTCAAATACTATAATTTATAGTATATTATTCATATCAAGTCCCCTGCATCAGGTGACCTAGCTTGTTTCAGATCGAATGCCTTAAATCATATTTTCCTCAATACTCTTCACATCCTGTTCCGTGCAATAGATGACCAAGATTGTTTCAGATCCATCGTCATTAACTAATATTCACATTATATTATTCATACCCTGTAACTTTTTAACGAGCCTTTGTCACACCCTGTAATTTATACCTAGTCTAATGCAATAGATTACAAGGTTACCCTTCGTAATAAACTGCAAAAGAAAATTCTTGAATAGTTGTAAACTTTGATTAATCATTTAAAAATAATTAAAAACAAAGTCTATACATAAAAAAAATATGTGAAGACACGATTAAATTCAATGATGTTCGTGGTATAAAACGGAACTTTGAGTTTAAGGTGGACTTCTTTAAACATGATTTGTTGTTAAAACTAGAAAAATGTCATTCAATGGAGAAGACTTAAGCTCCAAACTACGAGGTTTTCTACATTATGAAAAAAACATTTATTTCAGACAATACATGCAATATACGAAACAGAAATCTTGCCCCAAAAATGTATTTAATCAAATAGGAGAAAAATAAAATTCGTGGATAGAGTGCACTACCGTAAAGCTCGAGATGCGAAGGACACAATGGAGTATATGTATTGTTTTTTAGAGCACGCTTTGTGGGGATATTTCCATGTAGACAATACATTATGCATTTGATAGGCAAGTCACCTTAAGTATAAATCAGGTTTGATGATAACACAAAAATGACTTCACAGACAATATGAATATAAATCATACTTCTCCACAATCAAATTTAAATAACCAATAATGTCATTTTCTAATAAAAGTACAATTTCGGCAAAGTTAAGTTAATAAAATATTTTCAGACTTCCATTTGTGTAAAGCAAATTAGACTTGATGCATTTGTATATGCCAAGATGAAAAGATGCACTATGCGCTGAAGATATGAGCAATCGATAAACTCTCAAAGATCAATAACACATAGATGTACAAATGTAAATGTCTCTTTTTTCACATGTTTAAATACGTTTTTGACTATTTTGATTAACATTGCTTGCATGTTTGTTTCATTTACTATGCATCATTTTTATGTTTGTTTTGTTTTATTGTTACTATTGTGTGTTTTGTTGTTGTTGTGTTTATTCAAACCAGTACATAGAGAAGCCGCCTATAAGACAATGTAACAAAAAGGGAACCGCGCCTTTTAACGTGTAAGGGATACAACATATTGATAATTCTAGCAATATTTTACCTCTTGTTATTTGAAATTCATGAATAAAAGTAAGAATAAATAAATATATGGTATACATTTCTATTATCTTCACATTGTTCCCTAATGAGGACTGATTAATGATTCAACAGGAATAACCTACACGAAAGGAGTATAAAAATTAAATTGAACATATTACAAATTAATTTTACAACAATCCCCTTGCAATGGTGTTTAGAACAGTCTTTAAACGAACGAAATGGTGTACAAAGAGTTTATTCTGATCTTTGGACATGATTGTGTCTCCATGTATTTGTAAGACTATGCTGTATGAAATCACACATGAAGTACAGTCACCGATATTAGAGAGCATGTAACGGTTACAAGAAAGAACAAAGGAAGAAGTGATTTGATATCAGCAGGTTTAGTACTTTTGTGCATGCTATCAGAAACTGAAAATATTCTTTGATACAATGTACGTTATTGTTAATTCTTGTTTAGTTTGTACTTGTGTTTGAAGTCTGTCATATCGGGGTTTTGTTTAGAGTTTATATTGCATGTTTTGTAAGTCCACTGTCAAAGATTAAAAAGGGAGAGAATCAAGATCCTCCCAAAAATCTTGTTTAATTTTGCCACATGTTGATGTTCCTGACATAAAATATAATCACCCATTTTTATTTATATCGAGGACTTAACGTTGAACTCTTGATGTGTTTTATTATTTGTTTCGTTAAGTTGCTATCTAATTTTTGTTCATGTATATCATTTCATGCATGAGTAATAGTTACATGTACATGCATGCTACGCATTTCACCTTGAAATATTCGATTCTTTTTTTCCCGAATCAATTGTTATTAACGTTTGAATCATGCATATATTATCATAAACAATAAACAATGTAGGTGTTTGCAGATTATAAATAAAAGTAATAGGTTCGTGTCAAGGAAAAATTAATTCCGTTTCACCGTCTGAATTGTGATATCGATTTAACAGCCTCATTCGGCAACGACATTGTACTTCTTCAACACGATATCAATCGTAAAACAGAGGAAAAAACACTTGGAGAGAATAAATTTTGAAATAACGTTATTGTTCAAATGGAAATTTGAATATGTTTAATTTAGACACTTTTGCAGATTTATTTTGTAAAAACCTGTCATTTGTGCCGGTAAAGCAAAAGTCAGTAGCATTGTTGATCTCCATGTAAGAGTGTTATTTGTAGTTAGCTACTTAATCACTTTAGTTAAATACATGTTTAAATGACAGTGTACATGTATATCACATTACACTTATTCCATATCCATTTATTACTTGTTTTCTATCAGTATTCTTCTTGATATAGTGAACATGTGAATGTGTGGCACTAGAAAAAATAAACTTTACCCTTACATGTAAAACTTTTAAAATCCGTACCAAAATGTCTGATAAATTCAATATAAGTCTGATGGAGATATAAGTCAACAGAAACATTGACAATGCTAAATAACAATAGATCAGTCAACAGCAAGCATAGGAACGTTTAAGGATGTTCGCTACTCTGTTTCAAAATAACAAACTTTTAAAAAGACTGTTATAAATTGATAGTATATAAATAACTGAACTTAAAAAGCAGAATAAATTGATAGGTCAGTGTCCTTGTTTTTGAGATATAAGCAATTGAAAATTTGGCAGGAAATAATTCTCTCTATAGTTTTCGTACATTTAACATTAGCACCTTTTTTCTTTCAAAAAATAACAAGGATTTAATAAAATTTTCAAAAATGGCTTTTAAACTATATGTTATAAAACTATGAAAAGAAAAGTAAGGGTTAGTGGGCAATCTTTTTAATGGCACTACATGGATAAACTAAAGGATTCCGAATATCTGACAAAAAGTCAAAAATAAGAGTAGTAAACATCCTTAATAACAATACCTTTGTCAACAACAACAATTAGACTATTGAATATATTACCAACCATCAACCATGAGAAAGTTAGATAACTATACATCAGTCAACAGAAACAACGAGAAAACTAAACAAGTACCTCAGCACCCAGAATCAAGAAAATATTTATAACAATGGCTAATTTTAGAGCAACCGTTTAGAGCAAGAGTTCAGTCAACAGCAACCGTATACAACTGAAAATAACATGTATAATTCAGTAAAAAAGAACAATGAGAAAAGTTAAAAAAAAAAAACAAAAAAAAAAACGATAGCTCAGTCATCAGCAACCAAAAAATGTTAATGTCCATAACTCAGTCAGCAGAAATAATGAGAGAGTTTAAAATCACTAGACCAGTCAACAGAGACTATGACAAAGCTGACTGACTATAGTCAGCAGCAACGATCAGACATATATATATATAATTCGTCTAAACAAACAGTCCAACAATGTTAGATCTGTAAATTTTTTATTTTTTTTTTGTTCTTCCCTGGCCGAGATTCGAACTCATGCTACTGAGATATCGTAGCACCAAATCGCCTTGCACTATGCCACGCGCTAGACCACTCGACCACCTAGGTTCTTTAGAATAAAGCTTTCGGTGGCCTTTTCTCGTCAGTTTTTATCTAGCGTCGTAACACAGTACATGATATATAAAGCATGAAGATGGAATTGTTACAGATCAGCTGAATTATCTATTGTAAAGGATCCTATAAATAATTATATTATAAGTACGTCTGAACCTGTGACGACTCTACAACAGATTTTATCCATCGGATCACCAGCAGTGATGGTGATACAAGGCTGAAAATACATTATGTATATATTTACAGATCGAGTTGAGATGACCGATGATAATCTGTTTATCGCTATTTTACCTATGACGACGTTGTCAATTTCATGTCAATTTCATTAGCAACGGCACGTGCCCCCTTAGTTTCTAGCGATAATTTTCATATCACTCGACTTTGTTGAGAAAGGAAATTGTCAGTCAGTAAGATCAAAGGAAATTTTCGTAAAATAGCGATAAATATATATATATATATATATACAAGTCTAAATTGAAAACAACGTTTAAACCTATGATTGCGCTGGATAAAAACCGCAATTTTTATACGTGTGCATGCAAAACAAATTTCTTGTTAGAGGGGTCTAAATATAGCACAAACAACATTTTCCAAAAGACCAAAAAAGTGAAAAAGAATATTTCAACAAAACGCATTTGACTAACAGGTCGAATTACAAATGTTCTTAAACCCTGCTGACTGCCATTGGCGATTGCCAAATAAATATATTTATCGCTATTTTACGAAAATTTCCTTTGATCTTACTGACTGATAATTTCCTTTCTCAGCAAAGTCGAGTGATATGAAAATTATCGCTAGAAACTAAGGGGGCACGTGCCGTTGCTAATGAAATTGACATGAAATTGATAACGTCGTCATAGTTAAAATAGCGATAAACAGATTATCATTGGTCATCTTAACTCGATTGCTTTTCTCGCTTTCGCCGTACCGGCTCAAGCGAGAAAATCAATCTCGTTGAGATGATCAACGATAATCTGTAAATATATTCTATTAGTGTAGTAAGTTCTGTTTTAGTAACAGTTACACCATAGTTTATAAAGGGATTATTGGTTGGTATTTGCTTAACGTCAAATGACAAATATATTTAAAAGGAAATTACATGATTACATATTTTACATGAATAGCCATGATATGTGTTATTCTACAAGATTTCACAAAAGTGAAGAGTAAACAGTAATTCCAAACATATAAACGACATTCCGAATACCTTGACCAGCTTTAGAAAAGAGTACTGTGTCATGTTATTATATTTTGGTTTTCACTCAGATCTTTTAAACATAAGTTGTATAATTCTTCTTAGCAAAACTAATCTATATTATGTGTATGCACCTCGTTGATTTGGCAATGCGTGGTGGTATAAATAGATAATAGAATGATGCATTACCACGTTTACACCAACGAAAAAGACTAATTATAAAAATAAGGAGATGTGGTACGATTGCCAATGAGACAACTATCCACCAAAGTTCACATGAAGTGGATGCAAACAATTAAAGGCAACCGTACGGCCTTCAACAATGAGAAAAACCCATACCGTATGGACGGCTATAAAAGGCCCCGACATGAAAAGTAAGAAACAATTCAATTGAGGAAACTAACGGCCTAATTTATAACAAAACAGTTTACGAAAAACAAATATGACAGACATGAACCAACGACAACCACTCAATTACAGGCTCCTGACTTGGGACATGCACATAAAGAATGTGGCGGGGTTAAACATGTTTGCGAGCGCTCAACCCTCCCCCTAACCTGGGACAGTGGTGTAACAGTACAACATAAGAAGAAACGATAAAAATCAGTTGAAAAAGACTTAACTCATCAGATGGATACAAATAGAAATACATCTACAAAAACACAAAGTGGACGTGGACGGGTACTTATACATCCCAAAAACAAAAAAAGACACTAAGTACAGATCTGAGAGTACTCGCAGTTACTGACAGCTAGTTCAAAGCCAATAACAATTAATGAAAAAAATCATGAATCTAAGACTAAAATATCAATCAGTACACATCCAACATACAATGGATTTAGTGTAAAGACGTCATTAACAGTCAGAAAAAAACATGACCTTGTGCAATGAAATGTATGTTAGTGCACGCTAAAAATTCTTTATTTCTTCAATGAAATATATATGATAGTTTATAACAATGAGGGCATTCTCACGATAAATAGACTGCCCTTGGGACAGTGGTACTGACTTCCACTTTGATACTGTACTCCTCTGTGGTTCTGGCATTACCAATGATTTTGTCAATACAACATTAAACTATATATATACTGTATAGTACCTTGGTCTTTCTATATACTAGTTTCACGATAATTCTTCCTTCATAGGAGACCATTTTTTATTAAATAGATTCTTCCGTGACAATGTATACTTTAAGTTAGACAAATTATAGTAAATAAAGTGTCATAACTATGATATTTCCTGATAGTTTAAAGTCTCATTATATAAGTAATTTCAATTCAGAATTTGTCTACACATATTGAACAGAAGCTATATACAGACACTATTATTTCTTATTTATTATCTTTTTATCATCACTAGACATGAAAACATATTGTAAATCAATGAAAATTGCTTTTTTATGTTTAAAACACAATTATTGAAGTAGTTTTCTTCTTTGTACAAAGAAAATACTGGTTAACTGTGAAAAACGAGATTCAGTGCAAAAAATTTTTTTGTGTCGACTATCGAAATTGGTAATCATTGTTCTGGTATCCGATATATCTTCCTTTTTCATACTTTAAGGTCTATCGAGCCATCTTGAACAAGACATTATCATATTTTTTTAGGTTGAAATAAACAAAGATTTACCAAAATTAAGATTGTAGTCCAGCAAAATATTGTTTCATCATAAGAAATATTGTCGTGATTTGTATGGCTTGCGAAGTACACTATGCTTACCTTTAGACCACCTGATAACCCGTTCCTCACACTAAAAAGACTTTTGTTTTTTAGAGTACGACTTTCTGGTTTCTTCCATTTTTTTTACTTCTTTAAACATATCGCTAATACGTAACATTTGTGTTATTCTACTATCTATATCATGTATTGCTCTGTGTTATATAGAGAATATGATATGGATTTTTCAATATCGCACCCGTATCAACCCGAGACACCAATATAATCCCAAGAGCTCTGCTGGAGGGATTATATTGGTTGAGGGTTGATACGGTGTGATATATTGAAAAGCCATATCATATACACTTTATTAATATACTCCTGGTAGATGTTTTTTTTTCACTTGACATAACGTAATACAGATGTGAGTTTGATAAAGCCATTGCAACCGTGACTGATATCGATGACGTGACGTCATACAGATTAGGGGTGTGATGTCGATATCATCACGGATGGCTGCTACAGCACAATTGCCATTGGTCGTATTACACATACAATTTATCTGTATTCACTACTAGGTATATAATAAACGTTAATATACAATATGTTTCGCTATATTCTATATAACGTGTTACATTTGATGAATTCTATATAATATATATCATTTATCGCTATATTCTACGTAATGTGTAACATTTATCGCTATATTCTACGTGATGTGTTACATTTATCGTCACGTGTATATTCTACATGATATATAGCATTTATCGCTATATGCAACGTAATGACTTTTTTGTGTTACATTTATCGCTATATTCTACATAATATATAAACAATAACTGTTTAGTGTCTTTAAATATCAGCTGTATTTGTACGAGGCTAAGAAACAGGTGTAATACGAGCTTTAGCAAGCTATCACTCCTGTTTCGAGCCGAGTACAAACACAGCTGATATTTAAAGACACTAAACATTTATTGTCTTTATCCTGCAATTAAATTTGTACATTTTTTCCCATCCCAATCGTTGAATTTGATTTTGAAAGAAATCGACATGACTTAAACGCGGACCGCTATGAGGACCCCAAATTGAACTGTGACATATACAGTAATTTGACATAACCGTTCGCTCGCAACAGAAGCAGGATACCAGGAGACTATATACGTCTAGTATACGTATATCGCTTCGTGTTATCTGTACACCTGTATTAGTATAGTAGAAAGGTCGCTTGCAGGATAAATATATATATATATATATATATATGTTTGTGCTGTATTTAGACCCCTCTACCAAGAAATTTGTTTTACATGCACACGTTTAAAAATTGCGGTTTTTATCCAACGCAATCATAGGTTTGAACGTTGTTTTCAATTTTGACTTGTTTATATATATATATATATATATATATATATATATATACAACTCGTCTAAACATCAGCCCAACAATGTTAGATCTGTATATTTGCTTTTGCAAATGTTTTGTTCTTCCCTCGCCAGGATTCAAACTCATGCTACTAAGATATCGTGACACCAAATCGCCTGCACTGTATCCGACGCGCTAGACCACACGACCACCTAGGCTCCACAATAATAAAGCTTTCGGTGGCCGGGTGTTACCTTTCCTCGTCAGTTTTAATCTAGCGTCGTAATACAGTATATGATATATAAGGCATGAAGATGGAATTCTTACAGATCAGCTGAAATATCTATTGTAAAGGATCTTACAAATTAATGCAAGATACAGTCACAGAAATAATTATATTTATAAGTACGTCTGAACCAGTGACAACTCTACAACAGATTTATCCATCGGATCACCAGCAGTGGTGGTGATACATGGCTGTGTACATTCTGTATATACAACTCGTCTAAACATCAGCATAACAATGTTAGATCTGTATATTTGCTTTCGCATATATATATAAAAAAAAAATCTTATCTTATATCATGTATTGCTATATGCAACGTAATGTGTTACATCCATCGCTATATTAAACGTTATGTGCTACATTATCGCTATATTAAACGTAATGTGTTATATCATTAATTTGTATATTTAATTTTACTAAGTTGATTCGTTCAGGAATAGTCACATGCTGGACTATATTTTCAAAGGTCGATTGAAAACGGCGGATAAAAAAGTGATATTGCACGGTTATTTTTAGAATATATGAAAAAAACCGATATGACGTCATCTAATGAATTTCATGATATTGATTAAAGTTTTTTAAAAGTGTATATTTATGATCGATTATCTAGAAAGTTAATCTTCAAATACATAAGATGTACACAAAAAACATAAAAAAATAATTGAAATAACAACTATTATGTTGATATTGTCAAAGAGACAATATGATATCAATGAAATTCAAATAGAATTAAATGAGCGAAAAAATAGAATATAGTGCACTGACGATTTTGATACAAATATGGTCGGAAATTAATAATATAACAATTGTAGCCTTTGTATGAGGTCAATACAGGATATATCGACCCAAAGAAGTATACTCCTTGTATCAACCTCATAAACAGGCTATAATTGTATAATACTTATCGCTATAGTAAACGCAATGTGTTACATTTATCGCTATATTAAACGTAATGTGTTACCTTTTTCGCTATACTGAACGTAATGTGTTACATTTGTTGCTATAGTCTACGTAATATGTACCGATTATCAAACATATATCGCTCTGTGTTTTACGTAATATATAACAGTTGTCGCAATAGTCTACGTAAAATGTAACATTTGTCTCTCTGTGTTCTACGTAATATGTAACATTTGTCGTTCTGTGTTCTATGTAATATATAACAGTTGTCGCTATAATCTACGTAATATGTAACAGTTGTCGCTCTGTGTTCTACGTTATATGTAACATTTGTCGCTCTGTGTTCTACGTAAATTGTAACATTTGTCGCTCTGTATTCTACGTAATATATAACAGCTGTCGCTATAGTCTACGTAATATGTAGCATTTGTAGCACCGTGTTCTACGTAATGTGTAACATTTGTCGCTCTGTGTTCTACGTAACATGTAACATTTTTGTCGCTCTGTATTCTACGTAATATGTAACACTTGTCGCTATGTGTTCTACGTAATATGTAATATTTGTCGCTCTGTGTTCTACGTAATATGTAGCATTTGTCGCTCTGTGTTATACGTTGTATGTAGCATTTATGTTCGGTGTTCTACGTAATATGCAACAAGTATCGTTATATTCAACAGTATCATGTATCGCTATTTTCTATCTATATAACATTATACATCCCACAGGATTTAAAATGAAAATAACTCTAGACTTTATAAATTTGATACACACAAGCTTATAGGTGAAATATTTAGTAAGTATCGTGCATAACTAGGTCACATCAACATACTGAAAACAACTTGAGACATGTTTTGGAAAAACTTTAATACCATAACTTACAATCAACAAATAATTACATACTTATAATCCTCATAACAATATCAAGAGACACAGGTTCAAACACTAAGGCTGGTCCACATACCCGGACACAATGACCATGTAGGTCATGTAACAAAGCAGTAACATGAAAAAAAACTGTGCTGCGACACAGATCAGATATAGTATCATATAAGTTGTCATGATATGAATGCTAATTTGTACTTGTATAGACTCGTCAACTATTTCATGGGATTGCATGAAATGTGGAATGTAAAATTTAATGGTCTTCCTCGATACTCTAAAAATATATGTCTTCCATAGTAACAGCTATCAATTCTCAAGTAAAAGTGAATATGTATGCATGAGTCCTGGTGAATCAAAATAAATACAACCTAATCTCCTTAAACAAAATTTACAAACCAGGTAAAAAAAAAAAACAATAAGCAAATTCCACATAAGTTTTTTAACAACAATAAAACCAAATAAGTCCAAAAAAATCTATCGGGGAGATCTTGTACTAAGTTAAACTTAAGGTAATAATGGGAACTGAGACTAGACTAGCTAACAACACATCATTATGTAATAACTTTCAAACATCAGATTACACTGTGTACAGAAGGGATCGTCCACCAAATGAAAACCATCAAAGCCATTGTGGTGTCTTAATTGCAATATCAAAAGACATTATATTTGCCATTTCCAGAACTACAAACAATTTGTGACAACAAAATACTCGGGTTTGCATGCGTTGCCATGTGTAGTATACCCACAATCGTATTTCAAAGAAAAACAGATCTGAAAGCGATTACACGTTACTAGTTAGATATAACAGATCTAAAAGCCCCGACACGTTACAGATCAATGTAAAACAGATTCAAAGTATAACAGATTTGAAAACGCCTACACGTAATAATTCACTGTATTACAAATATGAAAGCACAAACACGTTACAATTTAAAGTGAAACAGATCTGAAAGCGATGACAGTTACAATTCCAAATACAAGACACCTGAAAACGCATATACATAACAATTCAAAAGATAACTGATATGCAAATGCCTGCACGTAAACATTCAAATTATTACAAATCCGAAAGTGCTACAATTCAAATATAATAGATCGAAAGGCGTTTACACGTTACAATTCAAAGTATAACAGATATTATAACTCCTTCACGTAAAAATGAAAACAACACGTTATAAATTTTATGCGTCCGAAGCGCTATTCTGTATTTACCCCCATCAGGAACGCTAAAAGCCAAGGATGTATAAGAACCGAAACAGTTGAAGAGCTATATGACCAAAAAGGGACATAAAAAAAATATATCCAAATCCATATGCATCTAAGGTCAACTTTGCCCGAAGGACTTGAAACCTTAGGCAATTTTAATGATGTAAAATAATAATAGGGTCACCGACTTTTTTAACGGTATACTTCAATCAAAGTGGTGTACTAGGTGAAAAAATACCACAAAACATCGAAATAATCGTAACGTCATCGCGTTGTACAGGCAATTCAACGTAGATTTTTTACTTTTTTCACTACCAATAAGATATACATGTACACCAAAAACGAAGTCGGTGACCATATGATTATTTTATATTATTAAAACGGATTTCTTTGTATCAATAACACATATTTTTTAAGAAAAATCTATGTATTAAAAATTAGAGATTTGATGATTTTAAGACAAATTTATAAACGTTTTTCGCCTATTTCATGTGCGTTCTATACAAATGTTCACCTATTTTGAAAGAACTCAAATCAGTAATATTACAAAATATAAAAGAGATAAAGGCATTATTTTTTCAATTTTCAGATATAATTCAACGAGCCAAAGTTGTATGCAAAATTTTACCAAAATCTGTGACATAGCCCATTTACTGTTCCTTCACCTTAAACGTTACAATTCAAAATATAACAGATACATAAGAGCCTATACGTTACATTTCAAAGTAGCCTTTCAAACGTTACAATTCAAAGTATAACAGATGCGCACGCGCTTATACGTTACATGTTATCATTGTGAAGTTACTGACAAAATCTAAAGCCATTTTGTTCAGTAACTATAGTGATGAAAATGTTTTTCGGACGAACGGAATAATTGACGGGCAATGTAATCACAATATAGCCCCAATTCCTAGAGTGAAGATGTAAAAACAGGCTTTCAAATACTACAACGTTTAGAAATTTTAAGAGTAAGTAGGATTGTATACTGATTGAAGACCAGAAAAAATAATGGTTGAATTACATAAAAAAATATTTTCCCCAATTAACAAAGATAGCAAAATGATATGCAAATCTTAGTTCTATTGATATCAAGGACATTCTCCGTATCAAACAGAATGCATCATTGTAATATTGAATTTAGTATGAAACATGCAAATATCAACACAAATGGTTACATCATAATTTTTCAAGTGCCAGTCTGGGGGACGATGATTGATATTGAGGGAATAATTAACGATTTTCAGCCTTGCTTGTTGGCATGGATTTCGCCATATGAACACAGCATTATATATAATGATTTAAAGTTTTATTCACGGCATGATATGAATTTAATAAATAAGTGCTAATTTGAAGAAGATCGTCTACTTTGATTAAACCTGAAAGAAACATTCATATTTGTATTGTGAATCTATATTTGGGTTTGAAGGCGACTTGCGGCTTATTCAATTATAGTGTTGAGAATAATGCGAGAAGGCTTAGTAAGGTTTTGTAATTACTCGGTATTTTATAAACGAGAATGCCACTAAAAGAGCCTCCCTTTGATAAAACAGCATCCAGTATTTTTTAATAAGTTTTCCATATGCACCGAAGACACGATAATGTTTCTATTGTTTGTCCATGTATGGCAATTGATCTTAATTTTTTTTCCTATTATTTTTTTAATCTGAAACTTACGTAATCGATCACTCCTTGTGACAAGAAAAAGTGTGTTTCAACCCTATACATGAAACAACAATACAATCAAGATCAACATCGAGATATCCTATGGTCCTGACCTGGAATGAACACTTAATCGTGGTTCAACTTTGACACTCTACTTCAAACGACCATATCTGTGTCTCCGTTTAGGACAGAATAATACTCAGCCTTCGTCTTTAAATCTGGATGACTGGGGAAACATGTACATAGAACAACATATAATCATCATTAGTGCAGAAAAGGCTTTTCATAAATTCAAGGAGATGTGATATGATTGCCAATGAGATAACTATTAACCAGACACCAAATAAAATGTATTTGCTACATGAAAATGTAAGAGGATGTGATACTAATAAGATAACTATCAACCAGACATTCCATGACATAGATGTCATTTATATGAATAAGGAGATGTGATAAGATAGCCAATGTATAGTAACTATCCACCGGACACTAAATGACGTCGATGTAAGTAATTTTCGGTCTACGTACGGTCTTCAATAAAACACATACTGTGTGGTCAGATATAAAAGGCACTGACATAACAAAATGTTAACCAATTGAGAAAACCAACGGCATTATTTATGATCAAACAAAAGACGAAAAACAAATAAAAAAGACAACTACTGTATTACAGTCCCCTGGTTTGGAACAGGCTCATGTATAATGCGGACGGGGGTTAAAAATGTTTGCGAACACTTAACCCTTCCCTACCTTTGGACAGTGGCGTGAAAGCACGGCATAAGAACAAACTGTAAAATTCAGTTGGTGAGGGCTTAGACTCGTCAAATCGGTATGAAGTTCAAAAACTAAATAGTAAAAAGACAAAAGACAAAGGGATAAAAGACGAATAGTATAGACCTAAGAGTACATGCTGGTATCGAAAGCTAGTTCAGTGCTAATTACAACTAATAAATAACAAATTAATCATGTTTTACGGAATAAAATATCACATACAACTGCTTTAGTGTTGAGATGTAATAAATAGTCTGTGAGAAACCAAGTATAATTATCGACAATATGTAGGCCCTTTAGTTTTTATAACTGTACTGTAGCAATACATATATACATCGTTAAGGTTTAGTTTATTAAATAACAAAACCAATAATAGTGCCAATAAAACTATACTCAAATATCTTACTGTAGTAATATATTGACTACCTTTATGATGGTTTGATAAGTTTACATGGATCGTATTTAAATTGACAAGCTCAATAAACAACATTACCTAAAAGATAGACCAAAGTACTCAAATGGCCTGGTTGTGCAGAATGTTTCTTAAACAATAGAGAATGCTCTATACTGAATATGTAAATATTTGAAATATGAAATGTAAAACTTTCATTCCATAAAAACAGGTGCACAACTTCAACATATGTGTAATATACCTGTGAAGTTTCAGGGATTTGGGTGGAAAACTGTAAGAGTTGAATACACAAAATGTTTACCCTCTTTCATAAATTTTGCTTAATAATGACTAAGTTCCCAAGTCTGAAAAAATAAGAAAAAAATCCTCAAACAATTCCGTTATAGCAGGTGCACAACTTCAACATATGTGGAATCTTTATGTAAAGTTTCGGGATCTGGATTGACAACTGTAGGAGGAGTTGATGACACAAGTTAGGTACTGCTTTTAAATCCAGCCGTCTGACACTACCAGTTTTGGACCTCGTTCAACCCCGCTAAAAATTAGGATGTGATATCCCGTTAGTAATAAGGTTTATTTACTCTGTAATATTAATATATGTATTACAGACGTTTAGATGTTACTGGGAGATGCATCAAGGTTAATGAAATCACGCTGTTTACAATCATAATTATACTAATTGCAAAACTTCAGATAACATTTACAAATTCACGACGAACTGTTTATGAATTATTGTATGCCTAATAAAATGTACAAATTTCCTTTGAAGATTTTAGTTACTATCTATCCATTAAATAAAATATTCTAATTGATACAAGCTGTAGTGTTCTAAAGTAACTTTTCTTTCTTTTTCTTCTTTTTTCTTGCATTAAGTTTCAAATATGTATATACGATGAGATAAGTATTATTTATTCGAATAAATAGCCGTCTTCTATTCTAAACTACGATGCAAAGACTCAAATGGTTCCTTTGTTTATTCTTTGAAATTCTGTACATGTGAGTTCTGAGCACTGCACAAAATCGTTTCTTCCTTTACTCTTTATAACGTACGTTGCTATATGAAATATCCTCCTAAGTACAAATTCCGAAATTACAGTGTAGGATACTATGGTCTAATATAAGCAGATACATGTATACTACTTTTAGCTGGATTGCAGCAACTGGAAGCAGTATTTACTACGGTATTATCTATTACTATTTATTTGTACTTGTATCTTTGTTTATCTAGTAATAACGTTTATTTAAGTTAAATGTTTTGCTAGACTGTTCCTCGTGTTCACCTTCTCTTAGTCAGCGGATCGAGATTAATTGGGTGAAGGAGTTACATAAAATAAATACTTTAATCCTGTTAAATGTGTGTGTGGCTGCTTAAAGTCAGGAACATCGTCAGTTATTGTCTCTTTAGTCGGACTTTTGTTCTTATTTAATATGGATCCGATAATCATTTTTGATCCAGACTTTTGATAGTCTCTGCTACATTTATTCTCAAATATTTCAGATTCGGGGTGAATTTTAGAGCTTGACAGATTTGCATATACCCCCTTAGTTAATACTTCCACAACCATTATTCCCTTTCTTATCACTCCAAGAAGACCTTGTGTGATTGTACTATAACCACCTTGTTATTTATTCCAGTAGACCTTGTTTGATTGTACTATAACCACCTTGTTATTTATTCCAGTAGACCTTGTTTGATTGTACTATAACCACCTTGTTATTTATTCAGTAGACCTTGTGTGATTGTACTATAACCACCTTGTTATTTATTCCAGTAGACATTGTGTGATTGTACTATAATCACCTTGTTATTTATTCCAGTAGACCTTGTGTGATTGTACTATAACCACCTTGTTATTTATTCCAGTAGACCTTGTGTGATTGTACTATAACGACCTTGTTATTTATTCCAGTACACATTGTGTGATTGTACTATAACCACCTTGTTATTTATTCCAGTAGACCTTGTGTGATTGTACTATAACCACCTTGTTATTTATTCAAGTAGACCTTGTGTGATTGTTCTATAACCACCTTGTTATTTATTCCAGTAGACATTGTGTGATTGTACTATAACCACCTTGTTATTTATTCCAGTAGACCTTGTGTGATTGTACTATAACCACCTTGTTGTTTATTCCAGTAGACCTTGTTTGACAGACTACTGAAAGTAATAACCCAGGGGATTATATTAGTGCTCTTACACAAGGTCTACTGGAAGTTATTACAAGGTGGTTATATACGTTCTGTTTATAAAAATCTACTGGAAGTTATTACAAGGTGGTTATATAAGTTCTGTTTAACAAGGTCTACTGGAAGTTATTACAAGGACGTTATATTATTTCTTTTTCACAAGGTCTACTGTGTTCTATTAGTTATGTTACACATGATCCACTGTAAGTTATTACAAGGTGGTTATATTATTTCTGTTTCACAACGTCTACTGGAAGTTATTACAAGGTGGTTATATTATTTCTGTTACGCAACGTCTACTGGAAGTTATTACAAGGTGGTTATATTAGTTCTGTTACACAAGGTCTACTGGAAGTTATTACAAGGTGGTTATATTAGTTCTGTTACACAAGGTCTACTGGAAGTAATTACAAGGTGGTTATATTAGTTCTGTTACACAAGGTCTCCTAGAAGTTATTACAAGGTGGTTATATTAGCTCTGTTCCAGGCAGGTCTACTGGAAGTTATAACAAGGTGGTTATATTAGCTCTGTTCCAGGCAGGTCTACAGGAAGTTATTACAAGGTGGTTATATTAGCTCTGTTCCAGGCAGGTCTACTGGAAGTTATTACAAGGTGGTTATATTAGCTCTGTTCCAGACAGGTCTACTGGAAGTTATTACAAGGTGGTTATATTAGTTCTGTTTCACAAGGTCTACTGGAAGTTATTACAAGGTGGTTATATTACTTCTGTTACACAAGGTCTACTGGAAGTTATTACAAGGTGGTTATATTTGTTCTGTTTCACAACGTCTACTGGAAGTTATTACAAGGTGGTTATATTAGCTCTGTTCCAGGCAGGTCTACTGGAAGTTATAACAAGGTGGTTATATTAGCTCTGTTCCAGGCAGGTCTACAGGAAGTTATTACAAGGTGGTTATATTAGCTCTGTTCCAGGCAGGTCTACTGGAAGTTATTACAAGGTGGTTATATTAGCTCTGTTCCAGACAGGTCTACTGGAAGTTATTACAAGGTGGTTATATTAGTTCTGTTTCACAAGGTCTACTGGAAGTTATTACAATGTGGTTATATTATTTCTGTTACACAAGGTCTACTGGAAGTTATTACAAGGTGGTTATATTTGTTCTGTTTCACAACGTCTACTGGAAGTTATTACAAGGTGGTTATATTAGCTCTGTTCCAGGCAGGTCTACTGGAAGTTATTACAAGGTGGTTATATTAGTTCTGTTACACAAGGTCTACTGGAAGTTATTACAAGGTGGTTATATTTGTTATGTTTCACAAGGTCTACAGGAAGTTATTACAAGGTGGTTATATTTGTTCTGTTACACAAGGTCTACTGGAAGTTATTACAAGGTGGTTATATTAGTTCTGTTACACAACGTCTACTGGAAGTTATTACAAGGTGGTTATATTTGTTCTGTTACACAACGTCTACTGGAAGCTATGACAAGGTGGTTATATTAGTTCTGTTACACAAGGTCTACTTGAAGTTATTACAAGGTGGTTATATTTGTTCTGTTTCACAACGTCTACTGGAAGTTATTACAAGGTGGTTATATTTGTTCTGTTTCACAAGGTCTACTGGAAGTTATTACAAGGTGGTTATATTTGTTATGTTTCACAAGGTCTACAGGAAGTTATTACAAGGTGGTTATATTAGCTCTGTTCCAGGCAGGTCTACTGGAAGTTATTACAAGGTGGTTATATTTGTTCTGTTACACAACGTCTACTGGAAGTTATTACAAGGTGGTTATATTTGTTCTGTTACACAACGTCTCCTGGAAGTTATTACAAGGTGGTTATATTTGTTCTGTTTCACAAGGTCTACTGGAAGTTATTACAAGGTGGTTATATTTGTTCTGTTTCACAAGGTCTACTGGAAGTTATTACAAGGTGGGTATCTTGGTTATGTTTCACAAGGTCTGCTGGCAGTTATAACAAGGTGGGTAAGTTTAGTTCTGTCTAACAAACAAAGGTTTGCCATTTATGCAGTGTCTATTGTATATGCAGTCAATAACCTGTTTATAATCAAAATTCATAATATAGTCATATTCTATATCTGCAATCATCAACAGCAAAAAAAAATGTACTTAAGTGACATGATATCAGACAAAATGTGAACCAGATAAAAGACACAATGGTATGTTTCGTTATCCTGGCCCTAATCATAAAACAATTGACACAGTAATGAGCAAACAATATATTTATAGGCTTAATTTACTTTTAAAACTACTGGGAAAAAATTACTCGTACAATAAATTTTAATCAAGCATTTCATAACTATTCGTCAGAGTAAATCTTTTTTGATAATGTATGTATTTTCTTGTTTTATTATATATGTATTTCTAACCCAAATTGGAAACAAAAATGTATATTAAGCGACATAACGTGCTTTCCCTGCCAGAGGTGTCGACGTAAGAAAGTGATGTAATGACATGCCTCATTAAGATATCTCACATCAAATCAGAACAGACATAATTTGTAACAACTTGCTTGTATTAGATTAACATCCACTTTACACTGCTGTAAAAATATTTTTCATCTTTATTTGCTAACAATTTGAAATGATTTTATCAGCAGGTTGTAGAGAGGTTTTACACAGATTGATGACGATGTATGTATCACCTACTTTAAACTTTACAAGTTTATCTTCTCGGCATCTCAAATCTAAAGAAATAGAAATAAATTGTACAATGATTAAGAACGTAATCTTTGAGACTCTTGCAAACAAAGAATATCAGACTAAAACCGTTTCTTAAAACGAACGAAAATATAAAATCATCTTTTTCAAAAACTTTGATGCTAAACTGTTTCCCACAGCGAACATAAAAATATTACCAAATCTTGAAAGCAATACTGTTTCTTCATTAGAACTACAGATTAAGCATGTTAATGTTGTTTCTTGCATCGAACATAAAATGTAAAAGTAATTATGTTTATACAGAACATTCAACTAAAATTGATTCCAACAAAGAACATGCCGTTTCTTTGAATGCAGTGTTATTCTTAACATGGAACATCAAAATACAATTTGTCTCTAAAGAAACTCAAAGTAAACCTGTCATTTACTCAAAATTTTTATATCTTAGTAATTTCTATCCTTTGGACAGACATTTCTATTTTTTTGTTTCAAAAGATAAACACAAGCGGATTTTGGTAAAAGCATTTTGGAATATCTTCTTTACATACGTATGCTTTATTGCTATAAATTTGTGCAACAAATCTTTGGAAATAATTCATTTCTATTAAATGTTCATGATTTTAGAAAAAAAAAAACCGGCTTGTTTTGCTGTATATTTATCCAATTTAAAAAAATATTCATCGGTGATTTGTTCATATAAATTAGTAGTATTAGTTTAAACATCTTCTATTTCCAAAATATTACCAAAAGTATTAGACACAAGTTAGTCCAACTTCTCCTTCCTTTTGGTCTTTTCAATATAATCAAAAACATTTCTAAAAATTTTCTCATTTTGCTTATTTGTCAGATTTATACTACTATATAAATTTGTATATAAAGAACATATAAAGAAGAGATGATTAGAATCTTCACGGGGTAACCCACAGCGACAATATGGATCTGATACAATATTTATTTGGAAAAGATCAAAATTAAGTAATATATATAGCTGAACATCTAAATTGCGTTAAAAAATATTGACTTTCTTGGACCAAATGCATAGTTACTAGGCATCGTTTTATTTCCCACTCCAGAACTTTTTTTTAATTAATTTTCAAATTTTGGTGACGTTTCTGTTTTTCGCACAGATATATGTTTAATCTATTACATTGCTTAATAGGGATAAATGAATCACTACTTATCGAAATTCTACAGAAAGGTAATATAATATCTACACCATTTTTTAAAGCATTGTATCGATGGTGGCATCAATTCACCAAGATAATTAGGGGCGTTTCCGTTATACGCGTTGTATAGCATTTGCAGTTTTCTTCTTCTGCGACGGTCCTGGAGAGATTCCTATCCAATTTCTTAATAAATATTTTTTTTTTTGGTAAATATTTCAAAGTCAGTTAAAATTCTTGCAGCTTCAAGTTCCATTTTTTCTTGTTTGCTAGTATTAAAAATTCCACATAGTATATCCCAAACTTCACTGACATATTCAAAAATCGGTCGTATATGTACTAAGTATAGTTTTTCTAAGTTTGACCTGCTAATATATAAAAATAAGAAGATGTGGTATGATTGCCAATGACACAACTCTCCACAAGAGACCAAATGACACAGACATTAACAACTATAGGTCACCGTACGTCATTCAACAATGAGTAAAACCCATACCGCATAGTCAGCTATAAAAGGCCCCGAAATGACAAATGTAAAAAAATTCAAACGAGAAAACTAACGGCCTGATTTATGTACAAAATAATGAACGAAAAACAAATATGATATAAAACCACTGAATTACAGGCTCCTGACTTGGGACAGGCACATATAGAATGTGACGGGGTTAAACTAGTTTGATGGCACCAACCCTCCCCTAACCTGGGACAGTGGTGTTACAGTACAACATAAGATCAAACTATAAAAATCAGTTGAAAAGGGCTTAACTCATCAGATGGATAAAAAGCAGAAATACATCTAACAAAAACAGAGTGGACGTGGTAGGATACTTATACATCCCACAACAAAAAGACACCAATTACAGATCTGAGTGTACTCGTAGTTACTGACAGCTATTTCAAAGCCAATAACAACTAATAAAAAAAATCATGCATCTAAGACTAAAATATCAATCAGTACACATCCAACGTTCAATGGATTTAGTGTAAAGACGTCATTAACAGTCAGAGAACAACATGACCTTGTGCAATGCCAAGATACAGGTATCGACAGATTGTAGAGCCGTGAATGTGCATATGTATATAAACATGATATTTAGTTTGATTTTAATTTACTGATAAAAAAATCAATATTAATACCAATAAAAACAATATTCAAAGATCTTGTTATAGTGTTGAATTGGTAACCTTTTAGAATAAGTTTAATTAAAGAATCGATAAGTTTACCCGGATCGTAACTAAATTTCCGGGCTCGGTAAACAACATCTCCGTAAAAAAAGTAATGTGTGGTAACGAAATCTCTGACTTAATAATTTACCAGTAATGCATAGGTTACGTTCATTGAAATCCAAAACGTCACAACAGACACGGGCATAGCGAACGAGTTGTTAAATATAAACCTCGTAAGATGGTGCCAAAGGAACATCACCGTCCAAAAAAGGAAAATTAACAATAGGGAATGAAAAATCGTCCCTTTTGTCGTGAATTTTAGTGTAGACTTTCCCGTCTAAAACTGAAATATCTAAATCTAGGAAAGGACAGTTATTACCGTTTATGTTTGCTTTATCTAAAGTAAGTTCCTTTGGGTAAATTTCGCAGTATATTTAGAAAATTCTTGATTATTTAGCGAAAAAATATCATCAAGATAACGAAAAGTGTTGTTGAATTTATCAATTAAAGTCTATAGTTTAGCTTACGTTATGTATTTATATATTTTGATACACTTGGTACAATTGTGCCATTTTGCATCGTTACAAAGTGTAATTCCAAGGTGTTTGTGGTAATCGGTGAATGGAATATCTTACCCAATAAACGTAAAGATCATATTTGGTACTTCGATATTCGAGAAAAGCATAATTTCAGTTTTATCTAGTTTGAATGATATGAGCCTTCTTTTAGACCATTCATCCAGGATATTCAGGTAAAGATCGATTACTATAAGTTTGTAACTCGAATAACTGAGAGAATTGACAACTTAACAGAGTCTAGTAAGTGATTATAGATTCTCTGCAATATCATTTATATGAATAATAAAAAGAAGAGGCCATAGGACCGACCCTTGGGGACACCAACTAAAACATATCTTGGAGAGGAACAGGACTGTTTGATAACTACCCTTTGTTTTCTTTCATTGAGATAGCCATGAAACCATTTATGTAGATTACCTTGAATTCCATAGGATTTTAATTTATATAATACATGTGGTACCTTATGTCAAACCTTATCAAACGCCTTTGAAAAATCACAAAAAACAAAACAGTTCATTTCCTTTTTTTCCAGTGAATTGATGATACAATTGTAATTTTCCGTCAATTGATAAGTAGTTGAAGTTTTTGGTAAAAATCCAGACTGGTATTCAAAAATAAGTTCTTGAATTTGTAAAGGGTTGTACATATGTTTATATACTACTCGTTCCCATAACCTTTCCCACACAACTTATTGATAATATTGGGCGATAATTAGAGGGAAGGCAGCTATCCCCCTTTTTAATATAGCGATAACACTGGAGTTTTATCAACAATTATTTGAAGGGGTGTGGCTACCTTTTCGGGACAAATTTTTAACATCTTATGACTTATTACATCAGGTAACGATGCCTTGTTTAGATGTAGAATTTTGATAACATCGAGAATTTCGTTTAGATTTATAGTGATGTCATTTAAAAAAGATTCAGTTTTTTGTTCAACATTTGCTTGAGGAACGTTTTTTTTTCTTCTAATGAAGAAATTAACAAATTAACAAAAATTGGTACAAACAATCCTCATACAAAATCAAGCCAAATGTCATTTTTAAAAAGAGAGGTCCATGTACTTGTTTTCAAGCTTATGGTTAAATGCATCGTTTCCCGAAATGTCACAGTTTGACGTCGCGAAAAATAACATCGTTTGCCTTTGAAAGAACGTCAAGATAATACCATCTTCAATTAAATTCACCATAGATACCTGGCTTACATTTTGTGAAATATGAAAGGTAAATATCTACATTGATATTGGACGTCAAAAATTGCCGTCTCTTACAAAAAAAAAATTGAAATTATACAAAATCTTCGTTTAAGCATTCAGACCAAGACGAAGATCAGGCAACCAAATAGATTAAATCATTCATATACAATAAAACACAAACAATACTATTTGGAAACACTATTTGAAAAAAGACCAGTTACATCAGGCCTTCTTCGTGGCACAATACTAGGGCCAGTACTTTTACTGGTATACCAGATAGCTTAGTATCTGATATCCAATATAACTTAAATTTGCCAATTTACAGGAACAAAAAATTGAAAACCATACTTCAAAATGTTTTATAGAATTGTGCACAAAGAAATTACCATATAAAATCACTAAAAAACAGATAAAGATAAGATAAACCATCAAACAAACCTATAAACAACTGCGATGTAACAAAGACTGTTTCAAATTCTCAAATGAGATTTAAAAAAGGGAAAAAATCTAAGTTGAACTATGATTGTAAAGTTAATGTACTATAAAAAAATTTAAAAATTGTATATACATGTCTTTGTATGTACTGGTTGATACCTCCGTTATTTGGAGCTCTCCTCGAAAGCTGCGAGGGTACAGTGGTATCCATGTACACTCCTTAACAGGATTAATGGAGATGTGTCACTAACTTATGTACCACCCACCATGGACAAATCAAAACCCATTCCGTGGGAGTGCTAGGACACCGGGAAGTTTGTTATTATGGTAGAGGAAGCCGAAGTACTCGGAGAGAACCAACGGGCAACTCGGCGGAAACAGACAAACCGAAGAGATATCTGAAGATTGATCTTCTGGTCAAAGTCGGGGGCCACTTTGACCAACTGAGGCCCTCAAAGTACCCATTCTAGTTTAAACTCCGGTCTGGGTACCAGAGATTTGTGTGGGAGGTTATGGTTAACTAAATACGCTTCATTTGGACTCTGTTGTGTATTTGTTTCTGTGTTAATCATACCTTCTAATGTACTGAAATTTCCAGGATGGAACCCAGGACCTTCAGCACTGAAGCCATCAGTCTTAACCACTAGACCACCAAACCCACATATAGTAATTATCTATCGATAATTCACACTGTCAGGCGCCGCGAAAAGCTGTCGTCTAATAGTTGTCTGATTTCAGTAACAAAAGTTTGTTTACTTTTAAAATACACAAATTTAATACTACTTAAAATCCACGTGGTAGCAATTTACTTCAGAAAACTTCAATTCAACTGTGAAATAAATAAAAGAATAATAGTTTCAGAAATAGGTGGTAAATGAAGTTTTTACTAAAGTGCCTTGCCCTAATACTTTTAAATATTTAAAGATGTTCTGACAAAGAACTTTCAATGCAGGCAGAAAGCTGATCACAAATAACGTACCTTAGTAGTAATAACCCATTTTCAACTCTTTATCTATTATCTTTTGTTAAAACAGGAATTAAGTTAATTTTAAGAATAATAGTAATTGAAATTGTAAAGTAGCACGGAAATATTGTTCTCTCGGATAATCATAGACAAACCGAAATATTTATTGTCGTGAATGAGGACATTCTAATGAATACCTGAAAAGGGCTTTTTGTGCTCCGAATGGTAAGGAATATTTAAAAAATCATGGTTTATGGGATACATAGTCATGATATAATACCAAAAAGAATAGAAATCAGCACTTGTCAATGTTAATTTTAAAAATAGAATTCCGAAGCAATAAGTGTATTTGATGATGATTTATGAATTAAAAAAAAAAATACCAATATGTTGGGGATTTTTTTCATTAGTGTTGCAGTTTGAATCAGGGTCACTACGAGTCTAAAGTCTGAAGTTTTGATTCATCAGGGACGCTCTGACTCAAGAGTCTGGATTCGTCAGGGATACTAAGAACATAGTCTTGTGGCAAAGAGAAAAGACGAGGATTATATACATGTATGTGGATGAAATAAAAAAGAAATGCAAAAAGTTTTATTTTGTACAGGAAAGTCATTATAATGATAACTTATAAATAACAAAGGTCAGTAATATAGGTTTGGACTTCCCAGTCAAAGACAGTCTCCATTTTCATTAACTATGAAATAGACAGTAAATTAATGAGTAAAATCCGAGTTAATCTTAATAAATGTTGTAGGTGGGGAAAGAATATATAATACATTAGACATGTAATGGCACCAAAAAAAACGAAAGTTTTTGTGTTTTGTTCTGTTTTTCTTAAACTATAAACAATAGGTCAACTATATTTGGTGTAAAAATGATTGTAAGGTGTTTAGTATATGTCTCTCTGGCAGGTTTCATCTGACCTTAACCTCATTTTCATGGTTCATTGGTTAATGTTAGTTTTCATGGCAAGTTTGTTTCTTAGATACTATAAGCAATTGATCAACTATATTTAATGCATAGACTGATTGTAAGGTGTACGTGTCTGTCTGGCATGGTTCATCTGACCTTGACCTAAGAATTCATGCACCAGAGGTCTTGCACTCAAATGAATTCCTCGAGCTTAGCTCTCATTGTATAGACCTTGTACTGCAGGACGACTAATTACGAGTTGATGGACAGACAAATTTGTCATGTGTGCTCAAATGGGCTTTGAACAAATGTACCAAGAAGGACAAAGACGTTAACATTGAAAATCAGCGCGCCGAGCTTGGTCACCTTTTGTATTTTAAAATTAGATTCCCGCTTATGGGGTAAGAGTATTTTACGGATGTAATTTCAGAAATGGATATCTTGTCAGACAAAGAAGGTTGAAGTATTCACATTCTTTTATCAGAAAGGTAGCAAAATAACTGCATTTATAACACATGAACGTAAAGAAAAAATTGACGAACTTGAGGCCAAAGATTCGGAAGATACCCGTCCTATTCAAATATGTATCCGGTACCATTCTATCATGATACGAAAATGGCTCTTGGTATTGCGGTGGGGAACCTGGTGCTATTGCCTTCACAACAAACCGTCCTATAATTTTACATGGTGTTCTCGTTTACGGCTCCTACCTTGGCGAGGGTGTGTACGATATCACATGCTCCTTGTACGACTAGGTAGACAATGAGGTTGAAACGAGACGAACAAGATTGAAAACTAGTGAATCTCAACATACATACCCTGAGTTGTTAGAACATCCGGTCACTTTCACAAATAGCAAGACACATACTGTTGTCGTGAAACTGACGAATGCAGAAGGACTTGATACCTACCAAGCCAATGGTGGGACAACAAGCGTAAACTGTGGGACAGTTCGTTTCTAATTCAGTAAGTCGTAATACAGTAGAAATGGAACTGACACAAAATTTGGACAGATTCCCGGACTATTATTCACTTGCGGTGAGGACGAGGATTCTGATGTGTGATTTAAAATTTCGAATGTTCACCCAGCTGTGTTCAAGGAAGAAATTTATTGTTGAGATGTTACCTTTATTTGTTTTTGACTACATACCTCGAACTTAAACTGACTAAAGACGTTGTAACAAGCATTTAGAAGTTCTCTGTAGTACTTATCTGATTCGTTAACCTTTTTTGAATGAACTATTTGTTAAAATTTTGTATTTTTGCTATTTTAGATTAGGAAATATTTTAAGCATGTTTTTTGCATTTTATTTAATACATATGTATGGCCAATAACCACAAAACCTGTAAATTTTCTACAAAAAATAATTCTTCTTTAGGACCCTTCCCCGAAGTGAAATCCCGAACCATATATATATATAATGATTGTTCAATTACGTAATAAGTATTTCTGAAAGATTATCAATCTGAACGCTAAACGACAAATTCGTCAAATTTCCTTTTTTCATAAGATAAAGAGATATGCAGCAATTTCTCTTGAATTTATTTCACACCAAGACCCTTAAGCCTCTTTATATGCCCGTTTACGGGACGTATTATGGTACACCGTTGTCCGTCCGTTCGTCCGTCGTCAACATGGCGGACAATTTAAACTCAAAAACGCTTTAACAAATGTGCATGAAACTTTAATGAATTGGGTATATCTATTGACGTGATCTCTCTTTCAATTTTTATAAATTTTAGATTTTACGTTTCCTAGTTATGGGGTTTAATTTATTAAAAAAGAAGGATTTTCCAGTTTTCGGACAATAAATTTTACTTAAATTAGAATTCAACGTCTAAAAAAGGAAAAAGAAAAAATTATTCATTTACCAAGCGCCTGTTGGATAATACTACAAACAGAGGTCCTAGAATACTGGTGTTTATTCACGAATTTCAAAGATCAATAGATGAACTATCGACAAAATTACTGTTACCTTGATTTATTCATTCGTGAACATTAAAAGCATAAAGTCTGTCATTGTTGAACCACAGTGACTCCTAGACTACTCCATTGGGAGCAATGGGACGGAATTGTAACCCTGATGAGAGAGTAGCGAACACATGGCTACGTTGCTGTGTTTATAACTTCATGTTCTGTACGAGTATGGTTTAAAAATACCCCACTGGTTCTCTGATAGACATCTTCCCCGCAGCAATATATCAAAAGGCATGCATTTGAAGTTATAAATTGTACAACCTACAACTCAGCCACGCTTAAGAAAAGAAAAAGGCATGAATTTGGCGGGAAATAACAATCATAAACAAACAGGCAAGTAACGATTTCGTTTTTATTGTCATGGATAACATAAAACATCGTTGCTAATATCAATTAAAGGTTGTTACCATCTTGGGAAATATAAATTCTCTATATCTAATCTCGCGCCTTGTAAACATAGTTTTATGTTGATTTTCGTCCATATAAATCTTAATTATGCATTAAGATTATTTTTGCGTTGGGCTATTTACATCGTTTTGCAAAGATTCGTGGTAGAAAGACATCGTAAGAAAATGTCATCAACAGTTCAGTACAATTAAAACCAAACCCCACAATGCCACAGGAATAATAAAAAAAAGAATTTTGTACCTTTTTGAATATTCATATGGTTAAAAGATTGCAAGTAGTACGGACCCATGTTGGTCTCTTACGGGTAAAAGAGGTGATTTTTACAGCCATTGGAGATGTAAGGGAACTAAAAAAAAAACGTAAGTTAAAAAGACAGCGGAGACATGATAAATAAATAGCAGTTCAGAATACACAAAAAAACTAACAATCTGTTGCACGCTGAGCATTTTATTTGTAAAGATGCATTGGAATGATCCGACCAACAGTGTACATGTATCAAAACTTGGAATTATTCCGTGAAATAACATTATTAGTGTCTATATTCGAGAGAATTTTTTTTCTCCTTAGATCTTATTCCCGTCTCACCAAGTTAAATCAGTGACATCTATTGCTAGACAAATTGACGAATTTATTGTTAAGCCGGGGTCACACATTCGCGATTTTTACTGCAGTCCATGATAGGACCATTTCCGATCAAATTTTGTCAAAAGTCTGATCAAGATCCGGTGAATCGCGGCTGGAAATTCAAACTTTAATTAAAATTTGTAAAAACATTTATTTAATCACGACAAAAATCAGATATTGTTCAGGAAGCGTCCAAATTCATCCGTTTCCAGCCGGATTTGTCCCGATTATCCCGTTCTCAATCGGATTCTAATTCAATTTGTATCTTTTTTTAATTTGGTAAAAAAACGACCGGATATGTCCCGACAGCGTCACGATTCTACCGAATGCGATCCGACAGAGATCAGATGTAGTGACCAGACAGTAAACCGACGTTGACGGAAGATATCCGTTAGAAAACTGTTTCATGGGATAGTCCCGTCTTTTAAACAAATCGCCATATTTGGGATGATCAGGTACTACCGGATCGCAATCCTATCACAGGCTGCTGTACCGCATTGCATTTGAGGACTCTCAGGAAGATTAGTTTTAACTAATGGGATTATCCTCTTGAAATAAAGATTATTTATTTATTTATTTATTGCAAACGCTTTGTCTGGACTCCGTCGTATCGTGTTCTGTAATTGTCGGGACTCCGACGTGGGTATAATTGCCGAATTTCGTATTAATAACGGAACTGTTCCGGAACAAAGGCGGTTCGCATTCGCCAAGATCTAGATGCAATCTGGACCTAATCGACAAAAACAGCAATGACAAATTTCTCCAGATCATGCCCATTCCACAGGTCACCGTCCAGAAAACACAGAACTTAGTTACGATTTTGATCCGATACAGCAGAATCTGTCACGACATATATTATGTAGTCACGATTGTAATCCGACTAGACAAAATCGGATGAGTTTCCCCGAATGTTACGGGACGCACCTAAGTGTCGGGATGCTTGGCCGACCTCTCTGGACCATTCCCGATCCGTAGGAATCTGTTACGAACGTATACGACTGCGTTGAGACAATGATAGGACATTCCAGATCATTGAGGATAGTAATCCGACTTTTTCACATTTCGTGTCTTAGCGCTGTCTGATCTCAAACGGGAGCCATAATCGGCACTGTGTGAACGCCGCATTATCCAAACAATTAAAAAATGTATAACACATGTGTAGACGACGGTGAAGTCTCTGAATCTTGGTACCATGCAGCTTAATCGTTTTGATTACACAAAGTAAACAAGAAAACAGTCAATAACGTGTATGCGTTTTGATCATTACTAACATATCATTCCATAAAGGGTACACAAGTTTGTTGTTGGTATTGTTGTTATTTTTTGTTATTCTTTAACTACTTCTCCACCTAGACATTTAAGCTCAAGTTTGTACCAGGACTAAATAGAACTCCGATTTCATCAACTACGTGTGTATATTGGGATGCAAGCTACAACAACTAAACACGAACCATGAAAACTGGCAATTGGGATGGTTTGTAGTACTACTTAAATTTTTTACCGTTTCCCAATTATCTCAACTGAAGAAGAAATAATACAGTTAATATTTCTATTAAAGAGAGGCGACAGATACCAAAAATATATTCAAACGCGAAAGTGGAAGATAAACTAATAAAGCCAGGTCAAATCACGAAAAATACGAAAAGACAAACAACAGTCTACAAAGCACAACATAGAAAATTCTAGACTGAGCACAACAAACCACAACTAAAATCGTGAGTGATCTCAGGTGCTCCGGCAGTTTAAGTCGTTCCTGCTGCACCTGAGATCACCCCCATTTTTTGTGGCACCCGTTTTATTGTTCATGTAAGTATAAATAGTTGTATTCGATGAGGTCACATTGAGCAAAAGAGGTAGGAACTATGGTTACGACAGTTGGAACTTATCAGTGATCATCTGTCAAACAGATATTGAATTTCCATAACGGTCAACCGACTCACATTATGAAGCATATTGAATTATCTTTCAGAGAATTTATTTATCAAATACCATAAAGTATGATGGCTCAAATGCATGTCACAAAAATGTTTTATCGCTTGTAAATTCGTGTACTCTATCATGTTCAAATAATTTACTTATTTTGTATTATTGTCTTAAATTATATTTAGAAACAAATAGCTTAATAATAACCATTGTTCGCTGAATCTAATTTGCACAATATATAACTTAATAAAAAACAATATAATCAAAACTCATCTGAATGCTTAATTCCTATGTTATAAGTTTAGCCTAATTTGCCAAATTGAGTCAAATGGTAAATGGTAGACCAGCCAGAACAATCAGTGGTTCAGATAAAATGGTTACACAAAATTATCTAATATTCAGTACATCGGTAACATATAACGTAATGGGCTACACAGTATCTTCAATATATTCCAATCACAGTAACCATCAATTCTCTAAAACACTCCAAACATTATTCAATAACAAAAGTTCGCTGCATCAAACATATATGTTCGATAACATGCAATAATTGACCATTGTAGAGTTATTTTGTTATATGATAAAGCAAATATCAAGAGAATAATAAAAATCTGTTTCATGTCAGAAATAATTGTATTAGAACTCCGGATATTGCTTTTAAATCAGAGAAAAAGAACCAATTTTCTTAACAAATATTATGTTGTATTTTCCTTTAGATATTACTATACAATAGATATGATACTTTGACCATGATCCCTGTTGCTTGTTTTTACTGTTTGTATGATGTCACGTGGTGGATAGTTGTCTCATTGGCAATCAAACCACATCTAATTTTTATCTGGCTGGTCTACCATTTTTAATGGGTATCACCAACCCAGTAGCCAGGACTTCGGTTCTGGCATGTAAATACGGATATTGTTTGATAAAAATTTGTGGTTATAAAATTTTGGAAATTATTTCAAATTAAGGAATATATCTTCCTCTTGCAAAGCTCTAGATCCTTGTCCGGATTTGGCAATACTTTAAATTCTTTTTGGTTTGATCCGCTCTGAAACATTTGTATTAGATTTTGGAAATTCTTATATTTTGGCCTCGAGTATCACATTGAAGAGACATCAATTGTCGAAATGCGCATGGGGTGCATTGAAATTGGTACCGTTTATGATATTTTATAATGGAGGTCGTGTGATTACCATATTCCAGCATATTTTTATTCAACTGAGACGAATCGGTTTCCATCAAAAATCCGTATCAATTCAAATCAAAAGATGCTGTAGGTTGTACATGACAAATGTGTATAGTTATAAGAGGTTCTTACGTAAAAGATGTTTTAATTAACGTACTGAATTAGAATATTACTTGTCTTGTTGCCTAAAATCAGTTTTTGCTGTATACTGTAAATAGTAATTCGGGATTTTACACAAAGTATATGTATGGACTCATATTCCCTGTTAGCGTTTAATACCCCTGAGCCACCAAAACACTTACAGGGAATATGAGCCCATATCCCCTATGAAGCCCGAATAACAATTATATTATTCTGGAGTGTCCTGATTTCAACATTAATATCCATTCTAATCTCCGTTTTTGTTCACAGTGTATAATCATGTTTTACTTATATGAAAATAAAGAATTATTATCATATACTTAGAGTAAATAACTTATATTTTTTACAGAATGATAATAGCATTAAATTTACGTGAATTCCATATTTTCCGAAATGGTGCTAACTGGACTGATATGAAAAATTTATCGACTGCATTTGGAAATTATCACATGCCTTTCCGTCAATATTATCACATACATCTCCGTCAAAACTCGGCAAAATCCGGATAATACACCCCAATGGTACGTTTTCAGTGAAAAAAAAACATAACAAAATAAGGTACAAAACAAATATTAGGAAACAGGAAAATATATAATGTAAAATGCAAAACAAATGATACAATAAATGCATTTTTCAAAGTTTCCAGCATAATTTAGCAAGTTAATTTACAAATGTTTAATTTTCCAAACAGTGTTCATTATGTTTTTTTTTGTTTTTTTTATCGTCAATATTATATTTATAAAAATATAATATACTGTTGTTTTTCCCCTCTGTTGAGGCATATGATGAAAGATTTCCTATCGGATGTATTACAATTGGCGTCCGTCGTCCGTGAACTTTTCACTTTTAGAACTTCTACTTGAGAACCACTTAAAAGGGTGATATATTAAACTGTTATTTTTCTCCATTGTTGAAGCATAATTATGATAAAAAGATCATAACATGTCATTTTTCATGGTAGATGTATTATCAGCCCTCTGTAAATATCAGCCCTCGAGCCTTCGGCTCTTGGGCTGATATTGAACCTTGGGTTGATAATACATCTGATATAACAAAAATGCCATGTAAATCTGATATCATTTTATAATGGTCTGATATCCCCTGTCAAAGTAATCAATCAATTTACGGGATTAACCAGAATATAACACTCCAGTATTATTATTTCATGCTACACCGAAGCATATCCGAGGAAGAATTTAATCATCTTTATATACATATTAAATTAGATTCATTTTAGCTCGTGGATATTGTATTAGATATAATGTGTGGTATATACGTCCATAAAAATATCTGTGACGGGATTTTCTACCATTTTATATAAATATATATTTCTATATATATTGACTCTTGCAGAATTAAAAATCATCTAATTTGGAACATTGAACTGAGAAAGTAAATTAGTATAATACAAGAATGTATTATATATCTGTTTGAGTCTACAAATAATGTACAATATCGCTCTGATTCACATGCTACATGTATTACAAGATCTAAACCTACAATCCAGATTACCATATCACAAGTTTTAAACCTCTAGTCCAGGTTACCATATCACAAGTTCTAAACCTTCAGTCCAGGTTACCATATCACAAGCTCTAATTCTCTAGTCCTTGTTACCATATTACAAGCTCTAAACCTCCAGTCCTTGTTACCATATCACAAGCTTTAAACCTCCAGCCCAGGTCACGATATCATAAGCTTTAAAACTCCAGTTCAGGTAACAATATTACAAGCTCTAATTCACTAGTCCGTGTTACCATATCACAAGCTATGATAAACATCCAGTCCGTGTTACCATATCACAAGCTATAAACCTCCAGTCCTTGTTAGCACATTTCTATACCTGTGTCAATCCTTTGGGTTTTCTCTAATTAAAAGATTCTTTATAATATGTAAACATTCATTCTATTCATGCTTATTTCAAAATTGTCGGATTAAGTAATGTAAAAATGTAAATGGGTATATAGTTAAAAGGTGAAGGCTATGATAATATATGCAAAAAAAAATTTACAAAAATAAATGTAAAGTATTTTATTTGGTATGTTTCAACCATTGGTATCAAAATGAAAAATTTTACTCTGTTTTGATGTTTGCAATGTTCAATTTCAATTTTCAGTACTGGAGTTGTGTGAAATTCAGATTACAAGCGGGTTTTTTTTTCTCTCTACACATCGTTTTATCTTTACAGTTTCCAATTGGTCAAGTGTGACCCAACATTTAAATGCAATACACCAATCTGGCGTGTGATACAGTACAAATTCAAAAACAATATACTAGTACACATATCCATCGCCATTCAAATACAGTACACAATGTCGTGTGATACAGCATATTTAAATAATATTCACAAAGGCGTGTGATACAGCCTTCAAATATAGTATACACGAATTCTTCTGATACACCATTCGAATACAGAACACTGCGCCCTGTGATACAGCCTTATTATAGTACACAAATCCAAGTAATACAGCTTCTAAATACAGAACAAAATGGCGTGCGATACAACCTACAAATATAGTAAACAAGCCTAGTGATAGTATCATACAGCCTTTTAATATAATAAACAAAGCCGTGTATATAGCCTAAAAATACAGAACACAAAGCTGTGTGATATAGCCTAAAAATTCAGAGCACAAAGCAGTGTGATACAGCATAAAAATACAGAACACAAAGCTGTGTGATATAGCCTAAAAATACAGAACACAAGGCTGTGTGATATAGCCTAAAAATACAGAACACAAAGCTGTGTAATACAGCCAAAAAATACAGAACACAAAGCCTTGTGATATATAGCATAAAAATACAGAACACAAAGCCGTGTGATATAGCCTAAAAATACAGAACACAAAGCTGTGTGAGATAGCCTAAAAATACAGAACACAAAGCTGTGTGATACAGCATAAAATACAGAACACAAAGCTGTGTGATACAGCCTAGAATACAGAACACAAAGCTGTGTGATACAGCATAAAATTACAGAACACAAATCTGTGTGATATAGCCTAAAAATACAGAACACAAAGCTGTGTGATATAGCATAAAAATACAGAACACAAAGCTGTGTGATACAGCCTAAAAATACAGAATACAAAGCTGTGTGATATAACCTAAAAATACAGACCACAAAGCAGTGTGATACAGCATAAAAATACAGATCACAAAGCCGTGTGATATAGCCTTAAAATACAGAACACAAAGCTGTGTGATAAAGCATAAAAATACAGAACACAAAGCTGTGTGATATAGCCTAAAAATACAGAACACAAAGCTTTGTGATACAGCATAAAAATACAGAACACAAAGCTGTGTGATACAGCCTAAAATACAGAACACAAAGCTGTGTGATATAGCCTAAAAATACAGAACACAAAGCTGTGTGATACAGCATAAAAATACAGAACACAAAACTGTGTGATACAGCCTAAAAATACAGAACACAAAGCTGTGTGATACAGCATAAAAATACAGAACACAAAGCTGTGTGATACAGCATAAAAATACAGAACACAAAGCCGTGTGATACATCTTTCAGATACAAAACAATAGACAATGGACAATGCTGACTCGTGAGTAGACAAAAACGCGTCAGGCGGAATAATTATGACTCGTGTGTAGACTAATACACGTTAAGTAGTATAGTTATGACTCGTGTGTAGACAAAAAGACGTCAGGCGGGATAATCATGACTAGTGTGTAGACAAGTACACGTCAAGTAGTATAGTTATGACTCGTGTGTAGACAAATACACGTCAAGAAGTATATATTTATCTCGTGTGTAGACAAAAAGGCGTCAGGCGGGATAATCATGATTTGAGAATAGAAAAAAAAGGCCTAGGCGGGATAAATCACAAGCTTGCCCTTTGGTCTGTATGGATACATCATACCACACTACACTCAAGGCCAGATACGTTTATTTCCGGGAATTGTAACAAGTGTTTATTTCGTACTAGAAAAAAAAGGTGTTTTATAATTACAGATTCTTATACTAAAATACCAATTTTCTTCTAAAAACCCATATATGTTACTAAACTTTCACATGAGTAATTTGTTAATCCTAGAACAATCCCAATTATCTCTATTCGAAATTGTGGTCATCAAATGTTGAAGAAGTTATCCCTAGCGTAATAAATGCTAAAGAATATTTGATGTTAAGGAACAAGCATTTAAGCATTGTATAAAACGATGTTCAAATCAATGCAGCAATATTGTACTAACTGTCTCATAAATGAAATCATAGTTTCAATCAAAGATTTAATATTACATTAAATACTATCAGACTGAACACAGGGTTTTATATCACAGTATCAATCAAAGAATTGTTATTGTATTCAGTTAAAATTATAGCATAATAATTCATGCAACAACATCCGTCTAACAAGTAGTCACAAATGCAATGATTCATTTTCTATAAATTGTCGTTTCAAATGTTTCATAATGGCAAAGATTCCTAATGAGCCTTGTACAGACAAAGCAATATTAATTAATTTTCTCGATTAAATATTCATGCTACACGTTATAACAAATCTTTCGTCAGCTTTTAGAAGCTTTTCTGTAAGTACAGTTATTGCGTCCACTTTCGACAACCTTTGGTATGATTTTCCCACAGATAAAAGATAAGATCCCAATTTAGTTAAGCTATCAACACTGACAAGAAACCACCAAAAAAAAAATTACAATATAGCTATATAGAATAAAATAGTAATGATACCATAGCATACGATATAACATCAATTCTTAAAGTGCATTGTTTATATCTATTTTGGTTTACTATTCATATGATAACGTGTGTGGATAATCCATTTCACTAGTAAAATGGGTGCATAATCAGGTGTGTGGTCATTCCTGTCACTTGTAATATAATCAGGTGTGTAGTCATTCCCGTCACTTGTTATATAATCAGGTGTGTGGTCATTCTTGTCACTTGCTATATAATCAGGTGTGTGGTCATGTGGTCATTCCTGTCACTTGTTATATAATCAGATGTGTGGTCATTCCTGTCACTTGTTATATAATCAGGTATATGGTCATTCCTGTCACTTGTTATATAATCAGATGTGTGGTCATTCCTGTCACTTGTTATATAATCAGGTATATGGTCATTCTTGTCACTTGCTATATAATCAGGTGTGTGGTCATGTGGTCATTCCTGTCACTTGTTATATAATCAGATGTGTGGTCATTCCTGTCACTTGTTATATAATCAGGTATATGGTCATTCCTGTCACTTGGATCAGTTGTGCGGTTATTCCTGTTTACTGGTATATGGTCAGGTGTGCGGTTAATCCTGTTTAGGGACCGTTCAATATTTATCAGATGGATGGGTATGTGCAAAATGGGGCGGGGCAAGCACTTTTTTTGTGTAAATATTTGGATAGGCAAGATCTTTTTTTAATATCTATAGATGATTTTATCGTATGGATGATATTCTATATTGATATCTTAAAGACAGATAAAGGATCGATATATGTAGCAATATTTTGTTCCAAAAATATTTCAAATACCAGTCTTACACAGTGTACAAGTATTTTGAATTACACTAAAGACTATTCTTTTAAGTTTTAGAGGGGCAAGCACTTTTGTTATAGAATTTTGAGATGTGCAAGCACTTTTTTGCAGAATTTAAAAGGATGGGTATCAACTTTTTTAATGAAACAATGTTAAGAATGCACTGGCCCATCACTCTGATAAATATTGAACGGTCCCTTATTGGTTTGTGGTCAGGTGTGCAGTTATTGTTTTACTGGTTTATGGTCAAGTGTGCGGTCATTCTTATTTACTGTTATATTGTCAGGTGTGCGGTTGTTCCTGTTCACATTTTATATGACCAGGTGTGTTATTGTTCTTGCTTACTGCTTATATTTTGGTCAGGTGTGTAATCAATCCAGCTTACTGTTTATTTACGGTCAGGTGCGCGGTTATTCATGTTTACTGGTTATATGGTCAGGTGTGTGAATTCCTGGTTACTGTTTAAAGTCATGTGTTATGTATTTCCCATTAACTGGTTATATGGGCAGTTGTTAGGGTCAGACGTGTGGTTATTCAGTTTATCATATAATGTTGATTATTATACCTTACATTATATAGAGATTAATACATGGCCTTTTCCATATCGGCCCGGGTATAACCCGAGACCCCCATATCAGCCCGAGACTTAGTCGAGGTGCTGATATTGGTCGAGGGATGATACCCGGGCCGATATGGAAAAGGTCATGTATTAATCTCTTTATCATATACTTCCGACAATTGTTTTATGTAAGGCAAATAAACAAATGAAATAACTAAAATAGTCAAAAACTTTTTAAAGAAGTTAAATCATGAATCCAACAAATACACTATAATTGTCCAACAAAAGCATCACTACCTCCATATATATTATGGTACCATTTCCTATAGAGGAATTTTGAAACATTAAAAATTTGGAAGCTGGAAGCATGGAGGAAGTATTTACAGTTTTATGATCATTATTACTACATGTTGTACTATGTGAGATGATTCATATTTGTCAATGGCCTTTAATCAGCAAGAACTAATTGTAAACTAGCATCATTTTGAAAATCTATATCATCGGATTTAGCCATGTTAACATCTTTTTTTTCAATAACAGCTGGTTCTGTACAAACAGATTTACCACTGGATCCAATAAACCTTATCGCTTTTTGTCCGCCATTACTGGACATCCCAAAAGTTCCCGTAAAATTTTGACGTCATAATAAAAAATATCTGACGCCACAATGGAAAAGTAAACATACGATACCGGAAATACCGGAAGTAACTTGCACGAGAGGCACTGTTATGGTTTTTTTTGCACGAGACGCCCCTGATATGGGTTATCAGCCCGGGTGGGAAATTATGGCTTGTGTACTTCCGTTCATTACACATATGCAAAAGCTATCATATTAATGCTAAGTATATGATAAATAGTAATTATTTTGTCAATTATTTGATTGGCTAATACGGAATCACGTGTCATAAATTATTTTCGATGTTTTTCCAAAAATTGGCAGGAGCGGTGAATAACCCCAACAAATTGAAGCCTCCATTGAACAACCCTATTATCACCGATGAATAACCCCGACAAATTGAAGCCTCTCGAACAACCCTATTATTCCCCGGTGAATAACCCTTGTCGTACCTCAATGATCACGAGTTAACTCCCTTTAAAGTGGGACGTCACTTAACGTCAGATAAACAAAATTTGGATATTCACCTCCTCAGCGGGCCATAATTGTATAATGTTTGTGGTTACCAATTTTTGCGTATGGTTTAGAATAGGTGTGTGGTTATTCCTGTTTACTGGCTATAAGTTGGGTTATTTGTATTTACTTACTATAAGTTCAGGCGCGTACTAATTCATGTTCAGTGGTTATGTAATCAGGCGTATGGTATTTCCTATATACCGGTTATATGGTCAGATAAATGGTTATTCCAATTTACTCGTTATATTGTTAAGTGTGGCGTTATTCCAGTTTAGTGGTTATATTGTCAAGTGTGACGTTATTTCTGTTTATTGGTTATATTATAAGTCATATGGTTCGCTACTGACTCCCTACGGATCCATAGAGGGTTAGTAAAATCCATAGGGGGTGAGGCCGAAGGCCTAATCTTCTATGTATTTTACTCACCCTCTATGGTCCGTAGGGGGTCAGTAGGGAACCGTATAACGAATTTATCGCATGCGGGACATTTCCTGCCGCGTTTTGTAGAAAAATAAAAGATGAAATGCAATAACATCAATAGATGACGTCACCATTAACAGTAGACGTGACGTCATGAACCCCATATGAAATTTACTTACCCCCTACGGATCCATAGGGGTCACCACGTGACGTCGTTCAACCAATCACAACGTCATAATTTACCCGCGGTGCGATAAGGTCATATACGTGGGTTTTTTCTTTGTTCACTAGTTGTTTTGTCAAGTATAATGTTATTTTTGGTTGCTGGGTATATTGTCGAGTATAGTGTTATTCCTGTTTGCTGGTTATATTGTCAAGTGTGACGTTATTCCTGTTTACTGATTATATAGTCATGTGTGACTTCATTACTGTTTACTTGTAAGTGTGACGTTATTCCTGTTTATTTGTTATATAGACAGGTGTGACGTTATTCCTGTTTACTGGTTTTATAATCAAGTGTTACTTTATTCCTGGTTACTGGTTTTATAGGCCTGTGTCACAGTTACGTTATTCCTGTTTACTGTTTATATAGTAAGGAATGACATTACTCCTGTTCACAGGTTATATGGTCAGGTAAGTGGGTTTCCTTTTTCACTGTTTATATTGTCAAGTGTGACGTTATTCCTGTTTACTGGTTATACGGTCGAGTGTGACGTTAATCCTGTTTACTTGTAAGTGTGACTTCATTCCTGTTTACTGGTTATATAGTTAAGTATGACGTTATTCCTGTTTACTTGTTATATAGACAGGTTAGAAAGGTGTGACGTTATTCCTGTTTAGTGGTTATATTGTCAAGTGTGACATTATTTCTGTTTACTGGTTATAAAGTCAAGTATGACGTTATTCCTGTTTACGTGTTATATAGACAGATTTAGACAGGCGTGTCGTTATTCCTGTTAAGTGGTTATTTTGTCAAGTGTAACGTTATTCCTGTTTACTGGTTATATGACGTTATTCATTTTTACTGGTTATATAGTCAAGTGTAACTTTATTCCTGTTTACTTGAAAGTGTGACGTTATTCCTCTTTACTGGTTATATAATCAAGTGTGACGTTATTCCTGCTTACTTGTCATATGGCCATGTACGTAGTTTTTTTTTCATTGGTTGTTTTGTCATGTGTGTATTTATTCCTATGTACTGGATATATAGTCAAGTGTGACGTTATTCCTGTTTGCTGGTTATATAGTCAAGCGTGACGTTTTTCCTGTCTACTGATTATATAGTCAAATGTGACATTATTCTTGTTTACTGGTTATATAGTCAAGTGTGACGTTATTTCTGTTTACCGTTTATATAGTCAAGGGTGACGTTATTCCTGTTTACTGGTTATATGGTCAAATGAGACGTTATTCTTGTTTACTGGTTATATAGTCAAGGGTGACGGTATTCCTGTTTACTGGTTATATAGTCAAGTGTGACGTTATTCCTGTTTACTGGTTATATGGTCAAGTGTGACGTTATTCCTGTTTACTGGTTATATAGTCAAGTGTGAAGTTATTCCTGTTTACTGGTTATATAGTCAAGGGTGACGTTATTCCTGTTTACTGGTTATATAGTCAAGTGTGACGGTATTCCTGTTTACTGGTTTTATAGTCAAGTGTGACGTTATTCCTGTTTACTGGTTATATTGTCAAGTGTGACGTTATTTCTGTTAACTGTTTATATGGTCAAGTGTGACGTTATTCCTGTTTACTGGTTATATGGTCAAGTGTGACGTTATTCATGTTTACTGGTTATATGGTCAAGTGTGACGTTATTCATGTTACTGGATATATAGTCAAGGGTGACGGTATTCCTGTTTACTGGTTATATAGTCAAGTGTGACGTTATTCCTGTTTACTGGTTATATGGTCAAGTGTGACGTTATTTCTGTTTACTGTTTATATAGTCAAGGGTGACGTTATTCCTGTTTACTGGTTATATGGTCAAATGTGACATTATTCTTGTTTACTGGTTATATAGTCAAGGGTGACGGTATTCCTGTTTACTGGTTATATAGTCAAGTGTGACGTTATTCCTGTTTACTGGTTATATGGTCAAGTGTGACATTATTCCTGTTTACTGGTTATATAGTCAAGCGTGACGTTATTCCTGTTTACTGGTTATATTGTCAAGTGTGACGTTATTCCTGTTTACTGGTTATATGGTCAAGGTTGGCGTTATTCCTGTTTACTGGTTATATAGTCAAGCGTGACGTTATTTCTGTTTACTGTTTATATAGTCAAGGGTGACGTTATTCCTGTTTACTGGTTATATAGTCAAGTGTGACTTTATTCCTGTTTACTGGTTATATAGTCAAGCGTGACGTTTTTACTGTCTACTGATTATAGTCAGGTGTGACGTTGTTCCTGTTTTCTGGTTATATAGTCAAGCGTGACGTTTTTACTGTCTACTGATTATAGTCAGGTGTGACGTTATTCCTGTTTTCTGGTTATATAGTCAGGTGTGACCTTATTCCTATTTACTGGTTATATAGCCAAGTGTAACGTGTTTCCTGTCTACTGATTATATAGTCAGGTGTGACGATATTCATGTAACTGGTTATATAGTCAAGCGTAACCTTATTCCTGTTTACTGGTTATATAGTCAAGTGTAACGTGTTTCCTGTCTACTGATTATATAGTCAGGTGTTACAATATTCCTGTTTACTGGTTATGTAGTCAAGTGTAACGTGTTTCCTGTCTACTGATTATATAGTCAGGTGTGACAATATTCCTGTTTACTGGTTATATAGTCAAGTGTAACATGTTTCCTGTCTACTGATTAAATAGTCAGGTGTGACGATATTCCTGTTACTGGTTATTCCCTCAGATATGTGTTTATTCCTGTTCACTTGTGATATGGTCACTATGCTGATTAATGAAGAACAGGAAATGTAGGATATACATGACATAGATATCCCGTAAAGACCACCTTAGTTATGATGATGTAGGATATACATGACATAGATGTCCCGTAAAGACCACCTAAGTTATCATGGTGTCTGTAAAATGTTTGAAGAGATGAATTTATGTTATCATCAAGAACTCTTGGATTTGTGGAAACAAATTATATTTTCAAAAATTTGTTTGATAGCTCTGCCTCATTGGCTTCTATCTTGACATCAACAGAGGCTTTTCTACTATTATAAATTCTAACTTAAGTGACTATTCAAATACTTTATATATCTGTTATTTAATAATATATGTGTATTTAAATAACTCGACCTGTATAAAGAGTTAAGATTACAACAATGCAGGGGATTACACTTTAATTGCTCTATAATCTCCTATGGCTAATTAATTTAAAATCAGATTTGCGTTTATTTTACTTAAATCACTAAGTAAATATTTGAATAACGATACATTCCCTGGTTTAAAGGAAATACACCATCACATCTTGACAAAAAATCCATTAGGCATTTTCTTTATATACGTTTTTAAAGTCGGTCCTAACTTGTATAAATCAGTGTGTTTAACTTTACAAGTAAAATCATCAATTATGCAAATGCATATACGACAGGAGTTAAATGATAAGAAATCTTTTTACCCAAGAGATGAGATATATAATGTACGCTATTTAATAAATCACGTTCAATGCTAATATCGAAAAGGAATCCCTACGCTAACTGTTAAGTGAATACAATACAGTGGTATGTCCCAAATCAAATACTATTTTTCCTACAGTCGCATATTTGATAACTGCTCTATACTTTGAGGACATTATAACCGTTTATTGGCTGTTGTGCGGGTAATTAATTATGTTACCATTATTTTCATTGGATTAATTAATTGCAATTTTATATAGAGTGTTAGTTCTAAAATGACGGGAAAGACATGTGGTTGAAATTGAGAGTCAATAATGGATGTGTAGATAATTTTACTGGTAAATTAATCTGTTTATGGATATTAATCTGCTCTGCTTTAGGTAAGTGTATCTTCCATTTACTTAATATATATTTTTGTTTAATTAATCGTTTGTTTTTATGTTTATTCATCATTTGCTATTCTGTTTTATTTTATTTTTGAGATACATATTGCATTTTAGTCATAATCATGATACAAATCTCTTTGAAACCCTCAGTTGAAAGCATGTTTTTTTTTATCAATTCACAAGAAGATTACACTCCGGATAATACCAAGTTAGGAAAAAAGGTATGGTGTACAAGTTGCTTGATTAAGACATTCAGTTTTGAAAGAATACTATACACAATTATTACCAATTTTAGTACATATACTATTTTTCTTTCGGTTCTTGCAAAATCATGCAGGCAATCCAAATATCAGTGGCGGATCCAGAAATTTACATGGGGGGGGGGGGGGGGGGGGGATCCCACTGACTGCCATAAGAGGGGGCCCGCTCCAGTCATGCTTCAGTGGTCCCTAAATAATCAACCAAATTTTTCCCTCAAAACCTGCCCCCTCCCCTACCCCCAACCTGACCCCCCCCCCCCCCCCCCCCCCCCCCCCCCCCGCATCAATCCGCCTCTGAATAACATTCACTGATAAAGTTGTATCAAATACAAGATAACAAATATCACACTAAATGAATTGAAAAATTAGAATTTATTTTCAACATAACCGGTATATTGTGTAGGAAACCATATACATTTTACGGTGTGCATGATTCGGATATTTCAATGGATATTCAACGATAAAATTGAACGACAATTAAATTACATGTATTACCCACAAAGGAAACGTTTGGAAGTTCGGAACATTTCTAAATTAATTATGATACTGAACTTAATAACTTGTTTAAAGTATTTTAGCAGATATTAACGATCAAAAGTGTTTTATGTGATATTAACGGCTAGGATTTTATAACATGTTGTATAAATATTTCATTAGTTCATTAATTACATTTAGAAATAAGTCAACTAGAACATCCAAAAGAACACATAAGTACTAAACATATTTGTATAAGCATTTACAAAACTGAAGTTCTGTAATAGTCGGATCACATTCAAATAAAAACTTGTGTTTGATTTTTCTTTATAATTGACATTCCTCTTTGAAAAAAAGCATCAAAGTATCAGATTGTGTTGGATACATAGGTTTTCTTTTAATCACTATAAATGTTTTAATTTTATCAGTGTATTCGATGTTTTGATCTAAATTGTTGTTCATTAGGCAACCCTATATCAATGTAGGGTTCATGACAACAATACTATGTGAAAAGTCGCATTTGAGTCAGATTGCATTAAAGTAACATTTGTATTGATCTTGTATATTTTTACTTGAATACCAACTTTTATGTAAGATTCCTATAGTTACCTAATATAAGATAGTTACTATTAACAGTCTTTCATTTATCCACGCCAGGTGGAAACTATGTTGTATCTTTTATTTAAAGCCTATTCGTTACTAGTACAATACTTCCATCTTTTTATTAATGATTTATACGACTATATGTCGCGGACGATTTATTCGTAACAGAAATAATGTTATTTGCCTTTTAGTAATACATCTTATACGACAAAAAACTTATAGGAAATACCTAATCTACTAGAGAGAATGGGGATAAGAGGTTACAATTTAAAAGACAATATGTGAACGATATACATGTAAATCAAAACGTACGTGACAGGAGTACTTATCAACAAAATCATCCAAAGACGAACGGCGAAAACCAAAAATATATTCAAAAGCTAAGTACATCAAGATTTATGGAAACTGTGAGTAATATTAGGGGTTTCATAAGGGTTAGCCTATCCGACTTTTCATTTTGCACCCGTCGTCTTGTCAATTGCCTGTGATGATCAGTATACAGCCAGATTGACAGTTAAACAATGCATCCATTTGAATGAACAAATCATATTGAGATAACTTTATTTCAGATTTTCAGTTAAGCCAAGTCATCTAACTTAATTTCATGACTTGTATTGATAAACAGTTCTAAGACATAAACCTAGCTATTAAAATAAAATATAGAACTTCTATTGATAAACAGTACATCACTATCAGACGATTTAAACTTCATAATGGAGATCAGAATACTAACTTAAGAACTTTCTGTCTACCAGTAAGTTTATCACAATGACAGAAACACTCGGTATAAGAATAACAAAAATTCCGTCATCCTAGTATACAGTCGGATTAATAGGTCAACATATTGAAAGAGTCCAACTTAGGACATTACTAGATAGACATTTCAACCTGTTATTAGAATGTCAATCTAAGTTAAGACAATGTCAGAATGTCGTGTCAACCTGTTAAAAGAATGTCATGCCGACTTTTAAGACTCTGTCAGAATATCATGTCAACATATATTTATAATTTAGGTTAAATAAATGTTATAATATAACATTTGGTCCTATTCTAATTTAGGTTAGTGTTGAAGTTTACAGTTTGGTCCTATTTTTTTTATTAATCTGTTTTATTTTTTATGGATAATGTTCACAACAACCCTCTCAGGGTCTTATTTAAGTATTGGGGTAGTTTTCAAAATCAAAACTATGTTGTTCGTTTGATAATGGTGACAATACAGCATTGATTATTTATTTAGATTTTAGATGCGTATAGAGATGCATCTTATTTTATTGACGATACCCTCCTTTAAAACATGAATATGAAATATTATGTCAATATTAACTGAACATGACATACGGTTAATTCTGAAAATTAAGATCAGCAACCTTTTCAATTCTGTATCCGATATTAAAAAAAAAACAGTTTTATTTTTTAGTGAATCGATATTCTTAATTTTAAGTTGAGTCATGGCAACAGTTCTGTTGCTTTGTTGTTAGTTGTTTCTATGTTTTAATTGGTATTTAGCAAACATTAGAAAATGTTATACCTATTAGTAAGTAAAGGTTGGAATCTCACTAAATATGTTAAGATTGACAGGCAACAGATATCACAAAATCTTGAAGTTTACATCATCACTCCATGATGCTTCCAACTGATAGAGAGAACATCGGTGTCTTATTAATGTTTTAAATTGTTGTAACAAATATATGTAAAGATCATCTTTGATATAACGTCGATAACAGATAAAAACAGATCAGCAAACAGAAAAATAAGGAAAACAAAGAAAAGAAATCCTATAACTTTACTTGACTTGTTAATTTGAAAACCGAAACAATTTAAAACAGTCTACTATTATTTTTCAATAACGGAATATGCATTTTTTAAAACTCGTCTGATAAATCAAAAGTGTTATTCATTTTGTGAATTTGTTCAATGAATGTGAAAATGGAGCAGTGAAATATAATTTTTAAAGTATATTAAGTATAGACGGTACTATATATCATTTTTGTGATTTCTCTTTGCTCGAAGTGTTGTATTGGGACTGAAGATGTCTCTAAATCAGTTAAGTAAGCGTAAAGGGGAAGGTTAATAGAAAAGTCATCAGTTATGAAAGGTCCTTCTTACTAAATAATGAGCTATGAAACAAACCAAAACATATAGAAATGTTCTTTTGATCAATCTCGTTAGTATTCGCTTAAGGTAGATAGGGTGTCTTCCTCCATCTTGGATTTTGAAATACCAGAAAAAAATCGGTCTAGACCTTTAATAAAATGTGCAAATTTTGAGAGTAGTGGGTAATTCATGTGTAAGAATTTTCATTTTAATATAGAAAATGACATGTTTTATTATATTTATGGTTGTATTTTACAAAAAAACAGAATACTTTTGTTTGATTCAATTTTTTCCAACTTTGCCACATAAGGGGAGGCAACTCAAATGTAAGGGCAGATAATTCAGATAAAGTTACTTTTACAATAGAATGTGTTAGGAATTTATCTATTTTATTATGTAGCAAGAAAACGGGCCCGGTGATCCCATTTTTTCTTTTTCTAATCTGAAAGTATAATATTAGAGCTATCTTCTCATATTTTATCTCAAAATTCTATGGTATAGTTTTCGTTTTATGGCAGAATATTGCGTTTTCCATGCATAATCTATACAAAATCTGTCAATTTTGCACATCCTGTAGCGTGAAAATAAGCCCCGTGACCCATTCTTTTTATTATTTTTTTCAAAAAAGCATGATATAAACTACATTTTGGCAAATTATTAAAAAATTCTATGGATTATAATTTAGACACCCCATCTACCTTAATTTGTATTGTTTTGCTATGAACTGTAGAATAAACCTGTACTATTATTCAGACAATACTGATTATGTATGATTTGTAAGTAGCATTACACACCTGGTCAAAGTACCGGTGGTAAATATCACCATAAATTGAAAAATTCTTTAAAAAGAAGATCTGTCTAAATTAATGATATTTTAAACTTTCAACTTTGCTCCAATAAAGAAGAGCAACAACACTAAGAAAACTGGAACACGAAAACATCTAGATAATCTTTTCTATTTTATATAGAATATATTTTATTGTTTTCTTTCCTCTATGAATTGACGTAACAGTAATCTATGCCAAGTCAGTCATGCCATGTTTCATTAAGGCATTTAACATAATATTTGTACCTGAACGTCTATGTTACAAGCCGAACTCATCTTATGAAGATTATCAGTCTTAGAAATAAATTAAAATATAAAAATCAGAGAAGTTTTTATTCTCATTTCTCATTTTGCATAATTCTTTATGGAGATAAGTATTTAACGATAAGAAATTAGACAATCATTAATAAAATTCTAAATTATCATAACATCAACTGTAATATTAAAAAAAAAAGAATAGTTGCTACTCGCGAAAACTGCGTGATAATCAGAAAAGAGAGAAACATTTGGAACACATCTGCAGTTTTACTCAAAATAAATGTTTCCGAGTTCAGTTTGTTAAAAATAATAATTTGATGTGAGAATTGTCTTTTTTGTCGAAGGAAGGCGTTTAGTAGAGTGACAAATCAAGAAAAAGTCGCTTATTTAAAGAGTTTAATGGACCGAAATACCTCACGGCTGAAAATTCACATGCAGATAGAGTAAACATTATACTTTCATTTTAGCCCTAGTTTTCCCACGGTGCAGTTTTTTGTAAAATTGCGATAAAGTGTGACTTTCCGATTTTTTTATTTTTCATTTTCAAACTCGGGAACGCTTATAATAAATTCCCGAATGAATAAACCATCAAACAGTTGTTATCAAATGAAACAGTTATGTGTCAGCTTTTATTCAACATCAAACTTTAATATCACATGAACATATGAATTGAGTAAATTGGACGATTTTCAAATGTATGTGACATTTTTTTCAATCTTACCGTCTGTCAAAGTATGTTACTTTTCTTATATATATTACCAGTAGTCAATTTGCCCAAAAAATAGATGAACAACCAATATGCAAGAAGTTTTAATAATAGTAAAAGTTTAAGAAAGCATACAAATTTACTTTTACGGGCCTTTTTATAATATTCATCATAAAGCAGTTTTACTATTCAATTTTCACCTCAATAAGTCTTGTTGCGCTCCCTTTTCCTATTTTCCCTTGACTTATGATTTGCTGTGTTTTTACAAAGAATTAAACTGTGTATTTTCTTTATTTTCGTATTTAATATAGATTTTTATCAATGCTTGTGTCTAGATTTTTGACTTAGTACAGATTTTATGTTTTAGTAACTTTTGAGGTGTTTTATTTTCTTGTTGAGTTTTTCGAATAGACTAATTTTAGACCACATTGGTACACCGCCGAGAAAAAACCCCGGAAAATAATGGACATGAGTCCTGTTAAATTTGCTCACTAAATGCCGAAAATGAAAATGCGTTATTTGCCAAATTTCTGCAAACGAATACAACAGAAAAAGGGTAAAATACTCTTTTAAATGCAATAGATGTGAGACAGGGTACTGTTTATCGCCGCCTTTATGATGAATTTGATTCAACCAAAATGAATCCATTAGAACAAATAAAGTATCATAGGTCGTGTTATAAAGCCTATCCAAGTAGAAAAAAAAATTGGAAACGTTTCAATTAGGGAAAGACCAATTCTCAACAGCGAGTGCAAAACATTCCGTGTATGAATCAAATTGCGTTAAAACACGCTCTATGGCATTACCATTACAGTGGTCTAAATGTTTATTGAATTCTGTAGACAAAAGTCATTCAAGCGAGATCAGCAATTAAAGCGAATCTATTGAAAGTGCCGATAATATCTTAAATGCCGCAAAAGACAAGTCTGACTATCCAATGGTAAGTTTACTTTCTATAGATAACTTCAAGGACAAGCGCGGCACTGTGTCATTCAGCATGCATTACTAACCACATGCTGAACTTGAAAACGGAACTTTATTATGATGCTTCAAATTAGTCGGAGCATGACATTCCTTTCCAGAAAGTCTACACGATGATCTGTTTGTGAAAAAGAAAGCATTTCGTTTTGTAAATGATTCCATACATCAGGAAGATCAGACCCTTCATGATGCGTCAAAAAGTTTGAGAAGCAGTTTACGATCGCTCAAAATTTCAAATGAATATTATTCATCTCCTTCATAAGTTTCTATCCCTACAGCTTTACAATTTATACCTACCTCTTTGATAAATTTTCTTGCCAGGTTAATAGATGACAAATGTTTTCATTTTGAATGAAGAATGATTACAATTCACTCCCATGTGATACTGTACGGAAATGTATTGCTTTAACTGAGTGTGTGATATCCCTGCATAAAAACCAGGACACCTCTTTTAGTTTAGCACTGGCTCTTCAGCTGCATCATGAATATGGTTCGAAAAATCTTATTGAAACTTTACATTCACATGGCTTTTGCGGGTCGTACACTGAGGTTTCTTCAATCAAAGACGCAAGGTTGTTTATACATGTACACGACATATGCAATGTTATTGGACCAGTGATGTCTAGCACCCTACCAGCTGCTCACACTCTAACGGGATGCGATACGACGTCTTCTTTCTTCGGAATTGACAAATCTAGCTGGTTCTGATATTGAAACATCTATTGCAGTGGGAAGACAATTTATCGCTGATCTATATGACCCCAAAGGCAAGGCTCAATCAGTACATGCTGATCTTAATAAATTGATAGTGAAGTCAGCGCTATCTAAGGATGCTTCTTTAGTGTGACTACCTCCTTCAGAGGCATCATTCAGAGAACACATTTTTAGAGTTTCACTACAAGTGTTAGTCTGGATGAATGCTCATATCGCCAAAACACCACTTAGATCACCTCTGGAATATGGAAGGACAATGGGAATAGCTCCATAAATCAAGTATATTTTGAAGGGCTAATGTCTTCCGACTTTCTACAGGAGCTTGTTTGCACATGCAAAGGCAAAACTATTTGTAGCAAATCGTGTGTATGCTATGAACAAAATTTGTCATGCACAAGCATTTGTGGTTGTCAGGGCAGTGATGATTGTAGAAACCAGCTTACTCATCAGACTGTTAGAAGATTGCAACGATGAGGATGGTGAATAAGTTTTAATCTTAATGTCCAATAAGTCATGTGTTTGCTGCAAGTGGCTTTTTTTACTTGACGTGTATAGGGAGGTTTTCTCTCTTAACAAAAAATAAAAAAAAGAAATATAAAATGATTTTTCCGACCTTGACGTGGTTGGTGGGCTTGTAAACCAACTGAAGACTTTGTCGAATATTTTGAAATTATAACATGACATCAAATCGATACATTTTTGTCTTAGTTTTCCGTTACCACTTCAAATGGACGTGCATATTGATGTCAAGTGTTACAGAAATATACACAAATATCTTCATTTTTATCATAATCTCTGTGAATCGTGTTTGTTTGATATATATCGTGCTTTAAAATCGATTTATGTCAAGAGTATGCTCTCTATTCCATTGTTCGTGTTGTTTTATAAAAAAGGGGACACACATTTTCGATATGATATTGCTCTCGTACTGATTGACCTATTAACATAAAATAAAATGCATATACTATCGTGTTCATGCTAACATTTATGCATCAAGACTATTTTTTATAGTTCCAACATTCTTTTGGGTTTAAAAAAATAATAATGAATTTCATCATTTTTTCATTGAATCATGGACCGGGTGTTAATTATACTGTACTTATTTCTCCTTTGTTCTTTATGGCATGTTAACAAAACTTTCCCAAAAATATCTTTATATGTTGTCATATATTATTACACAGCTAAATATTAAATATAAATATTTTTTGTCGATAATTTCTGTAGATAAAGATAATTTTTATCATTTTCTTCCATGTTGGATGCGGGGGTATTTATCACTACTGGCATAAATATGACAAGCTGAATTTGTGCAACACTCCCAGAGCATGATTCCATATAATTTTTTTCTCATTTATCATGAGGGACTACCGAGAAATTGTCCAAAATGTCAAAAAATTGCGATTTTTTTAAAATCCCCCCTTTTGACCTTTGACCACAGTTTTCAAACATCTGCACCACTTTGGCACTCTACGACATGCCTTAATCAAAGGGTATTATACTTATCTTCAAAATAAGACCAAATTTAGCCGTGAGGTATTTCGGTCCATTAAATTTTTAAATTTACATTACTTGTTACCGTACTAGTTGTAGGTTTTTTGAAATAAAGATAGTGATAATAATTCAGCTTTTTTAAATGACTACTGGATTGAAACTTTTTCAGACATCAAATATTAAAGCACTAGATAGGTTCTGTTTACCCTAAAATAAAACCACCTGTTGTGTAATTGTGCTAATTCATGTTAATGGTGGCATATTATTTTGATTTGGAATTCATAATTATTTACAGTTGTAATAAATTAAGATGAAACACAAACATTACAGAGAGAAAAAGATTCAATTATATAGGATTTTTTTATATCAATTATTATTTTCGTTGCAAGCATTGGCAAGAAAATTCATATTAAGAACGTGTATGTTTTAAAAATTCAAGAATGGAGAATTGTCAGTTTAGTAAAAGATTAAAAACTGTTACAGATAGGTTTTCAAATTTATTAATAAGTTCTGTTATAGGGTAGATCGCAAGAGGATTGAAGGCTACTTTTAAAAATACCGAACACTGGCCAAAAATCAAGCTTATAAATGACGTCAGAGAACGACGAACGAAAAACTACGGAAAATCATTATTGCGGAGCCCATTAGAAATAAGATACATGTAATATGTTATGTTGCTTCCTACATTATGTTTTCATGCATGGTTTCACTTTCTTTGCAATGGCTTTGCCACAGCTCGCTCAGTTCGATATTACAGCTTTATGTTTCTCAAACAATATACATATAAGATTTGATATGTATAGAAACACTCTGACATACTCTTACGACTAACACATGGATATCACTGTTTTTAATCCGTATATATTTTATGGTCGAACAAAAATGATTAATCAATGTTATCTATAATACGGATATAAAACACAAATCAAGTTGTAACTTAATGACCACAAAATACAAATTCTGATTAAATTGGTACAACACAAATGACACATGTTTTAACACTGAATGGATCAAAGAGATTATTGGCTTATGCACCCACTGTGAATTAAATGAATGAATCGTTTTATGTTTTATTTATGAATACGTGTACGGTAAATGAAATTGTTTTCTCTTACAACGGAATAATGAAATCTACACCAGAACCAAGGAAGGAAAAATGGTGTTTGATTTTTCTGTATAATGTATAATTTAAATGTTTCAATACTTTTAATAAAAATATCCTTCAAAAGAAGCCCTTGAATAAATATCTGACACACAAATAAATACCTGCTTCTATTGTTGATAGAAAGCAGAATAACCGAATGAGAACATGTCCATTCCTCAATCAGGTTACATTTGTATCACCTTTACTCACCGTGTATACTAACGTCACCTTATTTTCAATTCTAGCACGTATCTTAAAATTATGTTCAATTTTAATATATGTAGGCATTTTATCATAGATTGTTAAATAAATGTTTGTATTACTTAAAACGTCAAAACGGTTGAGAATTTGTCCATTTAATACGATGGGAAACCTAAATATGTTATTATTCCAGGTTTATTTTGCTGTCGACCGTATTTTTCCTCAACGTTTTTCATTTGTAAAAATAAATCAAAAACTTATATTTTCTGTTAACTAACGAATATTAATGAATTCTGTATTTCTACTGTTATTATGATTTTTTTATAATTGAAAGATGGAAGTTTTGAAAGAAAAAAGAAGTATATAGAAGTCTTAAATTATTTCTATCTCAAAGAAATAATAAACGTTTTACTAATTAAAAGTTGCTTTTGTTTCCGAGGATATTAGACAAAATAAATACTTTCCTTCAAGCGTTTGATCAATTTTGAGTTTCAGTGTTTTCTATTTGGTTGGAAGGGGCTTCGGTGGCCGAGTGGTCTAAGTAGTGCATAAACTGTATCACTAGCCTGTCAACACTGAGGTTGTGAGTTGGAACCTCCTCACATTCATGGCAGATGCGTTTGACTCCAATCTTAATTGGTTAGGATTGCCAGTTTCCTGCCAAATGTCGGTGATTCTCTTCGGCTTCCTCCGCCAATAAATACTGGCCATTGCGATATCGTCATAAGTGCTAAAAGTGGCGTTAAACACCAACAAGCAATTAATCCATAAATCTTCGTTGGATTGACATGTGTCCTGAAAAAAAATCTTGGTTTCACTGCAATTGGAGTCAATAAGTTGTAATTGATTATACTACCATGTTTGTCTGCCTGTTTGTTTGTTTGTTTGTTTGTAGTAATAACTTGTGATATTTTTATTGATGTGCTCAAGTTTCAATGTACTTTTATCTAATGAAAGATTCTGTTTAAATCATATATTACTTGAAATTAATTAATTGCATAGTTTGCTTCTAATGAAACATTTTTACTTATTTACGAGAAGAATAAATGGAATGTTGAATGCCGTATAAATATAATAAGAAAACTTTGATACTGTACACATTTGCTGCTGACAAATCCTGTTGTTTGATTTGCACTCAATTAACATCTATTACATAGTACCTGCTTATCACTACTCTTCCTTGCGGAGGTTGTCATGCTTCCCAGTCAGTAGTGATTGGGGTTGTACTCAAATAACATCTATTATATAGTACCTGCTTATCACTACTCTTCCTTGCGGAGGTTGTCATGCTTCCCAGTCAGTAGTGATTGGGGTTGTACTCAATTAACATTTCTTATATAGTACCTGCTTACTACTACTCTTCCTTGCGGATGTTGTCATGCTTCCCAGTCAGTAGTGATTGGGGTTGTACTCAATTAACATCTATTATATAGTACCTGCTTATCACTACTCTTCCTTGCGGAGGTTGTCATGCTTCCCAGTCAGTAGTGATTGGGGTTGTACTCAATTAACATTTCTTATATAGTACCTGCTTACTACTGCTCTTCCTTGCGGAGGTTGTCATGCTTCCCAGTCAGTAGTGATTGGGGTTGTACTCAATTAACATCTATTATATAGTACCTGCTTATCACTACTCTTCCTTGCGGAGGTTGTCATACTTTCAAGTCAGTAGTGATTGGGGTTGTACTCAATTAACATCTATTATATAGTACCTGCTTATCACTACTCTTCCTTACTGAGGTTGTCATGCTTCCCAGTCAGTAGTGATTGGGGTTGTACTCAATTAACATCTATTATATAGTACCTTCTTATCACTACTCTTCCTTGCGGAGGTTGTCATGCTTCCCAGTCAGTAGTGATTGGGGTTGTACTCAATTAATATCTATTATATAGTACCTGCTTATCACTACTCTTCCTTACGGAGGTTGTCATGCTTCCCAGTCAGTAGTGATTGGGGTTGTACTCAAATAACATCTATTATATAGTACCTGCTTATCACTACTCTTCCTTACGGAGGTTGTCATGCTTCCCAGTCAGTAGTGATTGGGGTTGTACTCGATTAACATCTATTATATAGTACCTGCTTATCACTACTCTTCCTTACGGAGGTTGTCATGCTTCCCAGTCAGTAGTGATTGGGGTTGTACTCGATTAACATCTATTATATAGTACCTGTTTATCACTACTCTTTCTTGCGGAGGTTGTCATGCTTCCCAGTCAGTAGTGATTGGGGGTTGTACTCAAATAACATCTATTATATAGTACCTGTTTATCACTACTCTTCCTTGCGGAGGTTGTCATGCTTCCCAGTGAGTAGTGATTGGGGTTGTACTCAATTAACATCTATTATATAGTACCTGCTTATCACTACTTTTCCTTGCGGAGGTTGTCATGCTTCCCAGTCAGTAGTGATTTGGGTTGTAACATTAATTACGATTATGTCACTAAATGGAACAAAAAAGTTGTTAAATATTGTTTTATCTCGGCCTCTAGTAAGTGTTCTATAACTTAGCAATGCGTTGTGCTGTTATACCGCTATCCCAAGTCAGATGAAGGGTCGGGCGTCCGCTAACAAGTTAATCCCTAAATTATAATAGACAGACAAAGTTAGTAGAATTATTGCCTTTTCAGCCTGATTCCTATATTCTGTTCTTGCAGGTAAAGGGGGATTTCAAAGTTAGTAGAATCATTGCCTTTTCAGCCTGATTCTTATATGCTGTTCTTGCAGGTAAGGGGGGATTTCAGCACTCTCAAACATATTAACCCCGCCCCATTCTTCTGTGCTGTACCAAGTCAAGAGTCTGTAATTCATTGGATTGTCTTATTTGTTTTTCGCTAGTCGTTTTAACATGAATCAGGCCGTTGGATTTCTCTTTGAATTTTTTCACATTTTGTCAATAAGCACTTCATCAAACCGCCATATATCGGTCACCATGTTAATTAAATCAGACATAAAGTCTAAGCTGGGCGTCCTATATATGCATGTTGCACTACTTGTGAATTAACATATACAGGATATTCAAATTCCAACACCGTAAAACTAAGAAAAAGAAAACTAACGATTCTGTCATTAAAAGATATCTACGTTTCACCTTCTGACACATGTTTAATAACTTTGTCTGATAAATCTTTAAGACTTTCAGCATGCTACATATAAATTAAAAATTAGATGCGTCAGAATTGATACACTTGCACCTATTTATCAAATTATGTTGTTATTTCAAATAAATGGCTTTGTTAACGGCTTTTAATGAAAACTGTTTCATAAACCATTTATTTTTAATCTAACATATATAATAGATCATGTTTCAGTTAATATAAAACGAAGAACATTAGGTACAAATGTGTATATTTGTAAGATGTATAGGTTATAATGATATAAATCGACTGTTTACAGGTAGTTGTTAGGTGCTCGGTGCATTAAATAGCCATTTAGACAATTTCAACAGACTACAAAATAACCAAAACCATATCTTGTAGTAGAAACGGCCAAATATTTGTAAAGGCAGGAGATCATTTTTTGATATTTGACAAAGATACAGTGTTAATCAATCATTGTGTATTACGCCTTCTCTTGATGTGTGTACTGCTTTCACCGTCCATGAAAAACTGCGTTGATGATGATGCAATGACGGCGTTGTTGCCAGCGGAAATATAATATTTTCGGCGTTGTGGTATCATTTTCTTAAACCAATATTTACCAAAAAAGATTTATTTTAGAGTGTTTCAAAAAATCATTCAAATGTTTTTCACTCTGTGTAAATTTGTCAAAAGAAAATTATCCTCACACCTAGTTAAAAACTGTTTTTAAAATATCTGTCAGTCATGATATTATACAATTATAGCCTTTGTATGAGGTCGATACGAGGTTATATCGACCTAAGAGAAGCATATTGACTGAGGACGAAGTCCGAGGTCGATATGCTTCTCTGGGTCGATATAACATCGTATTGACCTCAACCAAAGGCTACAATTGTTATATTATTAATCAACAACTATAGCATGAACAATGTAAAATTGGGGATTTCTAGAATCTATTTTTAGTAACATGCTGTATGCCCTGTGCAATATGCTGTTTTTGACCTACGAAAAGCTAAACACAACAGTATTGGCGTGCAAACTGAGCAAATACAAATGTACATGTGATCAAGTTTTCACGAATCACAAATCCTTAAAAATATTCGATTAATAATATTAAGTATGAACAATATCTTTATATCTATCGCCGTAGTATTGTATTCTGAAGTATCATTATATCGTATGCAATGGTATTATAGCTATTATATTCTGAAGCATCATTGTATCATATACAATGATATTATTAATTCGTATATTTTAACTAATTTGATTCGTTCAGGGATAGTCACATGTTAAACTATATTTTCGAAGGTAGAGAGAAAACGGCGGATAGCAAAATGCATATTGCACGGCAAAAAGCATATTGCACGGTTATTTTTAGAATATCTAAAAACCGATATACTTTGTGACGTCATGTTATGAATTTCATGATATTGTTAAAAGTTTTATAAAAAAAATATCTATGATCGATTATTTGAAGAAAAAAAATCTTCAAATACATAACATGTAAAAAAAACATCAAAAAAGTAAATGAAATAACAACTAATCTGTTGTTATTGTCTAGAAGACAATATGATATCTATAGAATTACAACAAAATCAAATGACGATTTTGATACAAATATGGTCGGAAATTAATAATATAACAATTATAGCCTATTTATGAGGTCAATACAGGATATATCGACCCAAAGAAGTATATCGACCTCGGACTTCGTCCTCAGTCAATATACTTCTTTCAGGTCAATATATCCTTGTATCGACCTCCTACAAAGGCTATAATTGTATAGTATCATTGCAACTGTATTGTAAAGCATCGTTGTATTGTATGCTATGGTATCATTGCCATTGCATTCTGAAGCATCATTGTATCATTGCTATTGTATTCTTAAGCACAATTGTATTGTGTGCTATGGTAACATTGCTATTGTATTCTGAAGCATCATTGTTTCTTATGCTATTGTATCATTGCAACTGTATTCTTAAGCATTATTGTATTGTATGCTATGGTATCATTGCTATTATATTTTGAAGAATCATTGTATTGTATGCTATGGTATCATTGCTATTATATTTTGAAGAATCATTGTATCGTATGCTATGGTATCATTGTAACTGTATTCTGAAGCATCATTGCATTGTATGCTATGGTATCATTACTATTATATTCTAAAGCATCATTGTATCGTATGCTATAGTGTCATTGCAACTGTATTCTGAAGCATCATTGTATCGTATGCTATGGTATCATTACTATTCCATTCTGAAGCATCATTGTATCGAATGCCATGGTATCATTGTAATCATATTCTGAAGCATCATTGTATCGTATGCTATGGTATCATTACTATTGCATTCTGAAGCATCATTGTATCGTATGCTATGGTATCATTGTAATTATATTCTGCAGCACCACTGTATCGTATGCTATGGTATCATTACTATTGTATCATATGCTATGGTATCATTACTATTGTATCATATGCTATGGTATCATTACTATTGCATTCTGAAGTATCATTGTATCGTATTTCATGGTATTATTAAGTCTCCCAAACAAAGTTTGGAGACATTGTTTTTGCTCAGTTCTTATAATAATTATGTCACCCGATCGACAATGTGAGGTGACATATTGCTTTTTCTCCGTTTCTTCATTATTATTATTATTCTTCCAACATTTTTGTCCGTGCATTTAACTTTGGAATTTCCAAAATGGCTGCCATTGCCATGGAAACCGGAGAAAAAGTTTACCATTGGACCCTATGGGAAAATTCTTTCAGTGGCATTTACTCACTTAACATGGTAGGCCAAACACCGTGATTCTTTCATGGTATGTTCCCTGTCATGTGCCAATGTGGCATCTGTCTTTGAAATTGTGGAAACAGACACTGTTATCATGGAAACATCACAAATACAAAAATGTCTAAAAATTTCAAAATGCTCCAAATTTAATGAAACTTAATATAATTGTTAACTGGCAAGTGAAGATGAGACTTTTGACTTTGGAATTTCCAAAATGGCCGCCGTTGCCGTGGAAACAGCTAAAGTGTAAAAAAAAATCAAAATGCTCCAAACTTAACAAAATTTTACAGAAATGTTAACTGGTATATATTTATCTAGCATTCGACTTTAGAATTTTCAAAATGGCTTCCGTAACCGTGGCAATGGGGGCAGGTGACATCCGCTCTTGCTTGCAATGGCAATTCTAGTTATTATTCTTCTTCCTCTTCCTCTTCCCTCTTCCTCTTCCGCCGCATTTTTAAATGAACTTGTCCGCACCCGTTCTCGAAAACCGCTAGTCAGATTTACTTAAGGTTTCACAATATGTTAGACTAACATGTCTAGTGGGGCAATCAGGGTTTCGTTTGTGCATTGAGGTCTAAAAAGGGGTACTTTGAGGGGCAAAAAGAAGGGAGGGGTTTACTATAGAAACCCTATGGGATTTTATATTTTTTATTTTCAAATGATTATAACTTGAAAACAGTAAGTGATAGACACAATCTATATTATTGAAAATGTTCTACACGATAAAGCACATCAAATGAAATAAAGGGTTAGTCCCCAGGGGCAAACCTACCCCCTGCCATTTGACAAAGTTCTAATATCTTGTAAGTGGTCGAGATCCCCACCCCTAAACCATATATATTCTGGTTTGTCATGAAACAGCACATCAAATTATATAAGAAATTAGTCTCTAGGGGTCACCCCACCACCTGCCATTTGAGAAAGTTCTAATATTTTGTAAATGGTCGAGATCCCCACTCCTTAACCATATATATTCCTGTTTGTCATGTCACAAATATTCGAATGATATATAGGGTTAGTCCCCAAGGGTTCCATCACCCCCAATGATCTTATATCTTGTAAATGGTCGAGATCCCCACCCCTAAACCATATATATTCCTATTCGCCAAGTCAAGAAGATTTGAAGGATATATAGGTTCAGTCCCCAGGGATTACCCCCTACCCCCTGTAATTTGAGAAAGTTCTAATATCTGGTAAATGGTGAAGATCCCCACCCCTAAACCATGTATATTCTGGTTTGTCATGCCAAGATGATGTGAATGATATACAGGGTCATCCCCAAGGGGTCATCCCCAACCCCTGTCATTTGAATATGTTCAAATATCTTGTAAATAGTAAAGATCCCCACCCTTAAACCATATATATTCCTGTTTGTCATGTCACGAAGATTTGAATGATATATAAGGTCAGTCTCCAGGGGTCACTAATGCATATCACTTTACTGGACCAAACCAATTTTTACTGGACTTTGCCCAATGTCCGGCGACCATGGGAATGACTGTAATTATGTGAACTTTGTTTGGGAGTCTTCGTAACAGCATCCTGTTACAATCATTTCTTGTTGTAATTATATTCTGAAGCATCATTGTATCGTATGCCATGGTATCATTGTAATTATATTCTGAAGCATCATTGTATCGTATGCTATGGTATCACTACTATTGTATTCTGAAGAATCATTATATCGTAATTTGTGATTTTGATATCATTGCTAGCGGGAACGCCTAATTTTTACATCGGAAACTTCTAGTTATAGATGTAGTGATTAAAAAGGGGGATAATATAATGATCACCTATGCCCTACATGGGAAATTTATAATTATTGATGTAGTGATAAAAGGGGGGTTATATAAGGATCGCCTAACTCCTACATTGAAAAGTTATTCTCATAGATGTAGTGGTTATATATATATAAGGATTTTATAGAATTGTGTAGTGATTAAATGGGGGGGGGGGGTAATTTAAGGGAAAGTTATTGATAAAGGGGGAGGGGGTTACTAGAAAGATCGCGTATGTCATACACGGGAAAGTTGATGGAGTGGTGAAAGAAGGAAAGGGGGGTTAAAAAAGGATCACCTAATTCCAACATCGGAAAGTTATTAGCATTGATTCAATGATTAGGGGTACTTAATATAAAAATCACCCAATTCCTTAAATTATAGATGTAATGATTAAGGTAGGGGACATACTATATGTATCCCCTAATTCCCACACGAAAAAGTTATAATTGTAGATGCAGTGATTAAGAGGTGACTTCATATACGCATAGACTAATGCTACTTCGGAAAGTTAGTATTATTGTTTAATCGTTTTAAATCGCTTTTGTTGTCATTTGGTTTGTGTTAGTGTTTTTTTTTTTTTATTTCAGAACACCTCATCAGGTTTACGATAAAGACTAAGTGTTTTTTAATTATTCCTTTTTGATTACAGTTCTCCAATTTCATACATTATAACGTGAAATGTATAAAGGACTGGTGTGTCTCTACAATTAAATGTGCTTGGTTCTAATTAAGAACTACATTGAAGCAATCAACATAAACGTTCGTTACAGTCAAATATACATAGGTTACATGTTTGTACAACCGAACGCTGAGATCAAGAATGTTATATGCTGACAAAAATACTTAGCTTTAGGTAGCATGCACTTTTCACTTACTTAGAGATATACCCCACATGATGTAGACAATCTCTTACTTGACAATGTGTGATATTCCCCATATATCTAATGTAGACAACCTAACTTGACAATGGGAAATATTCTCCATATATAATGTAAACAATTCCTAACCTGATCCCCGTATATGGTGTAGTCAATTCCTTACCTTGCAATGTGTGATATTCCTCATATATGACGTAGACAATCTGCTGTACATGTAACCTTACAATGTGTGATACTCCTCATATATGACGTAGACAATCTGCTGTACATGTAACCTTACAATGTGTGAAACTCCCCATATATGATGTTGACAATTCCTAACCTGAACCCCGTATGTGATGTAGACAATCAGTACATGTAACCTTACAATGTGTGATACCCCCATATATAATGTAGAAAATCTCTAACCTGAAAATGTGTGATATTCCTCGTATATGATGCAGACAATATCAAACCTGAAAATGTGTGATATTCCCCGTATATAATGTAGACAATCTCTTACCAGACAATGTGTGAAATGTAGACTTTCTCGAACTTAGAATGTGTGATATTCCCCATATATAATGTAGACAATTCCTAGCCTGACAATGTGTAATACTCCCCGTATATGATGTAGACAATAAGAATGGAACCTGAAAATGTGTGATATTCCCCTTGTGAGATGTAGACAATCTCAAACCTGACAATGTGTGATATTCCTCATATATGATGTAGACAATCTGTACATGTAACCTTACAATGTGTGATATTCCTCATATATGATGTAGACAATCTGTAACCTTACAATGTGTGATAAATATAAGATAAATAAGGTCTACAAACACGTCAAGTAAATGAAAAAAAACAATCGACTCCTTATAGGAAATTATACCCTTACATTATGAATATAAAATTTATGTATGCTTTTTAATCAATTTTTCTAAAATCAAGAACAGCTAAAAAATAACTGCAAACTCAAACATGGTCAGCAAAATAAGATATACTAATAAGGCAACATAAACCAAATGATAAATCGACTCTTTATAAGAGTTGTGTGTTTTTGGCAATTATCTTGAATACTATGTAAACACCATATAATAATATAAAAATAAGGAGATGTGGTATGATTGCCAATGATACGACTATCCACCAGAGTTCAAATGAAGTGGATGTGAGTAATTATATGCCACCGTACGACTTTTAACAATGAAAGCTCATACCGTATAAACGGCTATTAAGGTGGTACATAACACTACAGGGAGATAACTCTGTAAAAATCAGCTGAACGTTTTACTCACGTTCTAATGTTAAGGAAATAATAAGCTTCTCAATGATCAAAATTAGTGTTTGTCAAACTGTTATATATCCAATGAAATTTTTCCGATAAAGCGTGTGATTCAAGTTTTTTGAAATTTCTATATTTTTGTCAAAGGGTCAAAGTAAATATTTTGTCAAAATTTTATGAAAATTAAACGAGCCAAATTAATTTTAATCAAGGTGTTTGGTACCACCTTAAAGGACCAGACATGCAAAATGTGAAACAATTCAAACGAGAAAACTAACGGCCTAATTGTTTACAAAACAATTTACGAATAACAAATATGACAGACATGAACCAACGACAACCACTGAACTACAGGCTCCTGACTTGGGACAGGCACATAAAGAATATGTAGTGTGAGCGCTCAACCCTCCCCTAATATGGGAGAGTGGTGTAACAGCACAACATAAAGAACAAACTGTAAAAAAAAACAGAAGCAATTGGCTTAACACAAAAGATCAGTACGAGTCACAAAAACAATTTACATAAAAACATAAACATAAAAACTGGACCTGTAAAGTTCTCCTTACTGAAAACTCAAGTTTCCTTATCAAGAATATCTCTTGCAGACAAACCTGCAACAATTTGCAAAACACTATAAATATTTTACGACGTGTGAATATAATTATTACATGGTTTAAAAGTTAATAGACATCATTGTATTTCTTGAAAAGTAAGACAGCTAGTTAGAGAATATTTCAAATTACTATTTATAAAACTAAGTTAAAACAATTACATTTCCATTTACAAATAACATTTACGTACGTTTGAGATGAAAAAAGGTTATAACGTCTTCTAAACTCATTAAATTAGAGCGGCAACATTTTGATGAAAATGATCTAATAAATGAAAGAGGGCGTAAATAAGCCAACACTGCATGCAAGTTTCATTCGTCTGACAAAAATACAATTTTATATGCTTACAGTGTGATAAAAAACATATCGATTAAAGAATACGAATATTTTATTATTGTTTTCTAATCTAATAATGAATATAGGAGTATTACCAAAATTTAACAAAAGTCTTTATAAACACCGCGACATGTTTATGTAAATTATGTTCTGTGTTTTGTAACCTCTTTATGGGCATACGATACAGTTTTGATCCCACGGTGATTTTTTTACGAAAATTTGCATACAAACTATTTTTCACCTAGTCAATTCAAATATGTAATAAAAAATATACCTTCATGTGCTACTTTAAGGGATAAATGGGGTGGAAATTTTAGACATTTAATCAAAATTTCGTTGTTTTGGACATTTCTATCCTTTGGATAAACATACCTAACTTTTTTGGTTCTTTGGAAATAATCAATTTTTATTAAAGTTTCATGATTTCAGAAAAAAACGGTATATTTATCTAATTTAAAAAATTTTCATCGGTGACTTTTTCATAAAAATTGGTACAAATAATCTTCATATGTAATAAAACCTAGTGTCATTTCAAAAAAGAGGGGTCCATGAACTCGTTTTCAAGTTAAATCAGTCTGAATGATAAAAATCAGTCGAAAAATGCATCTTTTCCAGATATGTCACAGTTTGACGTCGCGAAATAACATTTTACGTTAGCAACGTCATTACCTCCCATGTAACTGTATCGTATAATAATAATAATAATAATAAATTCTTTATTTAAAGAGGGTAACTCAATTAGAAGTAGTCTAATTTTCATTGAGGCCCTCAAACAAAATACATGTATACAGTTAACATTCATACATTCGATTCATATATTAAAATACAATATATATTACTTGTATATACACAATTCAATCATTCAAACATACAAATGGCAATAAATGGCAATAATTGGTAAAGTTTTGATTAAATTTTCTTATTCTTACAATAAAAGAAAGAAAACAAATTATTCGACTTGCATAGAATTTTCAAGAAAATGATTATAACAATGTTTCTTAAATAATTCCACATTTCGACAATTTTTTATTTTGAGTGGTAAATTATTCCATACCTTTGTTGCAGAATAATGAAAAGATTTTTTATAAAAATTTGTATTTGGTCTTGGAACAAATAGATCATTTTATCCTGCAATCGACCTTTCTACTATACTAATACAGGTGTCGGATAACACGAAGCGATATACGTATACTAGACGTATATAGTCTCCTGGTATCCTGCTTCTGTTGCGAGCGAACGGTTATGTCAAATTACTGTTTACGTCACAGTTCAATTTGGGGTCCTCATTGCGGTCCGCGTTTAAGTCATGTCGATTTCTTTCAAAAACAAATTCAACGATTGGGATGGGAAAAAATGTACAAATTTAATTGCAGGATAAAGACAATAACTGTTTAGTGTCTTTAAATATCAGCTGTATTTGTACTCGGCTCGAAACAGGAGTAATAGCTCGCTGAAGCTCGCATTACACCTGTTTCTTAGCCTCGTACAAATACAGCTGATATTTAAAGACACTAAACAGTTATTGTCTATATTAGAGACAGACCGTAAGTTGTGGTGTTGCACATCATTAATATTTAGCATTTTTAAGTAATCAGGTGTTAGTCCATTTACAATTTTATACATTAGAATTGATTGTTGGTATTTTATTCTTTTTGTAAAAGATAGCCATTTTAAAGATGAAAACATAAAATTAGATGGAACAGAAATATCGCATTCAAGTATAATTCTTGCTACTCTTTTTTGAAGTTTTATGATTCTATCTGAATCTTTTTGTAATAAATTTCCCCAAACTGAACTACAATAGTCTATATATGGTAGAATATATGCATTATAAAATAGTTGTCTTGTGTATACAGGCAAATATACTTTAATTTTAAACAAAAGTGATATTTTAGATGAGATAATCTTGCATATACGATCAACATGATCCTCCCAGCTTAAATTTTCATCAATGTCAATTCCAAGTAATTTGAAAGAATGAACATTTTCAATACATGTTTCATTGACGGTAATACATAATTCTGATAGTTGTGTAAGTTTTTGTTTTGAACCCAATTGCATACACTTATGCCCTTATATAGAAAAATTCACAGCTTTTCCGAGTAGAATCTTCTCATAAAGTAAGCATTCTAACAAATACAGTACACATACAATGTACGTACACGTAAACCAAAAATGATTATTGATAACATGAACGGAACCAATTTTTACTGCACCAGATGTGCATTTCGACAATAAATTTCTCTTCAGAATGAAAATATACTTTCAAATAAAGTAAACATGCGTACAAATGAAGTAAGTGTTCGTACAAATAATTGCATAACATAGAAGTTTCATACGATTCCGTAATTTTGATTGGCCGAGGCATTTCAAAAGTTATATTTTATTTCCGTATACTTACATTTTATGTATGTATTATTAGAATCCATCATTTTGATTGGCTGACAACGATCGTGAGGATTTCAATATCATATTAAATTTCCGTATAAAATACAACAGCTATGACTGCGCATGCTATCCTTGACAATGTTAAAACAATACATAGAGAAACAAACGAAAAGCTAAGGCTGCTTGATATAACTCTAAATTTAATCGTTGTAGCATAAAAATGTATAAGAAGAATTGAATGCTTCTTTTTATAATTTTATAGGGTTATAAAAGCGTTGGTCTTATAAAAGCGTTGATCGTGCACACACTATTAGAAGGAAGCATTTCATAGGCGCTTCATACAAAATGTTCTTCGTCAACGCTTTTACACCCCCAAAAATTATAAATAGAACCATTCTATACTGAAATAAAATGCAACATCTATTACTGAACGTGATCTCCGTTACAACTTTAAAACAATGCATAGAAAAACAAACAAAATAGTTGATTTAACTCGTAATTTCATAGTTGTAGCATTGAAATGTAAACATTTGAATTGAATGCTACTTTTTATAATTTTATAGGATTTTAAAAGCGTGCGCACAAATTTTAGTACGAAGCGCTTAATTATTCCGCAATTACTTCTAAATTACGGAATTATATAGAAACACAGATAGAACTAGTATTCAAGTATAAGTAATGTATTTAAATTGATTTGCAAAAGTCAACATAGTTTTACAAACAGTTGAACATGATTTATAATCAAACTGTACTTGAAAACACATGTATATCAAATACTTCAATATTCAGATGCTTTAGATATGACTTCTCAAAGTTTCACTGCGGGGAGTTTAACGACATTGGATGACTATTCGTGGGGGTCTTGTAGAGTCGGTATTATACAATCATTGATACATGTAAGTAATGAATGACTGTTCGTAAGGATTTGCAGGGTCGGTATGAAATGATAATTAGTAAGCAATGGGTGACTATCCGGTTATGTATGAGATAATCATTAATAAGCAACGAATGACTATCCGTCAGGGTCTTGCATGATCGTTATGAGAACCCCACTAAAAACCGGGGTAATCTTAAAGGGTTCAGAGTGCCTGCTCCACTAGTCACACCCGCCATTGTTGTATAAATCATGCAATGTACATGTACACATTTTATTTCACATGAGAAACAACGGTTTTTATTCGATTTATAAGCTCCAAGAATGACACAAAAGCCTTACTTCATGACAATTACATTACATTATGGTAACCTGGTAACCTAATACATGTATTATGACGAACGATAATGGTCCTTCAACAATGAGAAACTAAGAATTTAAACAAACAATTGTCAACTCAAAGTCGAAGAGAATACTTGTTGTTTATATTTACGTTTGTTTTAAATGTTCGCTATTAAAGTAACAAGAATAAGTCTTAGAGTAGTCACTTTCATTGGTCTGAAATGTACTCGAAAATAAGTACTAATATATTAAAGGCACAAAGTACGAAAGATAGTATCATACTAAACACTATTACAGGATTATTATTTCTTAAAAAGAATTTTAAAATCCCGGATTATATAACTGTACTTTTATGTCCTTTTTTCAATACAATCGGTCCGAATTAAAATTTCCTTCCAGTATTAATATAACAATATCATCAGTATGTTCTACTTTAAACTTAATGTTGGAAACCAATAGGGATTGGAACGGTATTCTATTTTCATTCATTGCATATCCGTTTAATAAGGAAATGAATGTGGAAATTAATCTTGTTTTCCCTTGTTTGAAAATATAGGAGATATCATCATTTAATGATTTTCTTCAATAAAACGATGGAGGTATCCCTTGAATAAATATGTTTTTATGAAATCAATATAGAGTAATATTTCTTTCAACAATTTTAAGTGTTCTTAATGTTAACTGTTCATTTACAGGATTAAAATGAACATAGAACATTTGTTGATGATAAATAAATATTATAAATAATGGCAAATCAATTTACAGATAAAAGCAACCTGCCATTTCACTTACTATGATCAAGTATAGAAAGATCTGATAAGAAGCCACCAGTTTGCATAATGTTTAGGATAAAACTTACGTTTAATCAGTTTTCGTTTTTTTTTATAATATTCTAAACTTAACTATGTTTACAGGTTTTTATGTTGTAAATTGCTAGATATTTATTTCAATACCTTGTCAAACAATAAAAAACAAAACAATTAAAGCAGTAGACATTAAGAGGTTAACATGACATCCTTAGGAACTGAATAACAAGGTTATGCCTATATGCACGTCATTTGCACTCTGGTGGATAGTTGTCTCACTGGCAATCATACCACATCTCTTTTTTGTCGAGATGTCGAAAGCGAGACATAGTGATCCTAGATTCCGTCGTCGGCGTTTGCGGCGTCAACATTTAGGTTCAGTCTGTGGTTACAGTTTTTTTTAGACATAACTATGTCAATTAACTTTGCCAAATCTTCGTGGAAATTTATGAAATTTGGACAGAAGCTTGTTTATGACCAATATAAAGTATCCAGAGCAAAATTTTTAAAATATTCATTTTCATTTTTCCGAATTTTTTTTGATAGATGGACTTAGTTTTATTACAGTTAACATTTACAGACAGCCTTGGATTAAATTTTTTTTACATGATAATTTGTAAACCTTCATGGATTGTTATGAAACTTGGACAGAGGCTAATCTTCAAGACCAAGAAATACTATCTAAAGAAAAAGTTTGATTTTTTTTAAATTCTGTATTTCATTGATAAATGGACTCGTTACACTTTTACACTGACAGCAGCAATCGCAGGCGAGGCACAGGGTTCAGCGGTACCCCTTACGAATTGTTTTATTTTGTTTACCAAATTTGTCACGCTACATATCGCTGCTAGTATACAAAATTTTAACAGAGAAAATAAAAGATCTGCCACTGAAACCAAATATCCTATTAGAAAAAAAACTAACATATAACTAAAAACAACTAGCGAAAAAGTTTGGACTCAGGACAGGAATATAAACATCTTTTTTTTTTCAATCAATAGAATAAAAAGTTCTATAAAAGACCGTGCGATAAAGATCAGTGCAGAGGTAGCACTCTACAATATACAATTATTGTGATTGGTATAAAATATAAAAACACAAATGAATTACAACAATATACCTGATAAAAGTTTGCTCGCAGTTACTTAAAGAAGAAATAAATATAAAAAAAATGTAAAATGTTAATAGATATAAAAAGATGTGGTATGAGTGCCAATGAGACAACTCTCCATCCAAGTCACAATTTGTAAAATCAAACCATTATAGGTCAAAGTACGGCCTTCAACACGGAGCATTGGCTCACACCAAACAGCAAGCTATAAAGGGCCCCAAAATTGACTAGTGTAAAACCATTCAAACAGGAAAACCAACGGTCTAATCTATATAAAAAACAAGAAACGAGAAACGAGAAACACTTATAAACCACATCAACAAACGACAACCACTGAACATCAGATTCCAAAACCGATTTTTTTTCTTTCACCATTTTACTTATTTTTTATCTAATGTGCGAAACTAAAATTAACGAAAACATCATCACGAACTTTCTATCTAAAATTTTATTCTCGTGAAAGTTTATAATTTATGTTTTTCTTTCTAAAAACAACAATTACTAATAAGAAACTTTTATGAATGGCTTTTACGTTCCAAGGATGATATTCTAAATTCATAAGAAACTTTTTTGAATGGCTTCTTCGTTCCAAGGCCAAGGATGATGTTCTATACTCGTAAGAAACTTTAATGAATGGCTTCTACGTTCCAAGGATGATGTTCTACATAGCTCATTGTAACAAACCAATGTGCTTCTGTGCATTTGACACTTCGAGGGAAATCATGTGTAATAATTAGAATAACATGCTTTGACGTTGAATCAATGCCGTAAAAAGGAATGACGACTCAATGTTCGATTGACGTACGTAATTGTATTAAGTAATTTCACCCACTGGAAACAATTGAATTAAGCAGGATAACAGATGATTACTTTTTGGTTCTGTATATATGGAAGGTTATTGCATACACTTGAACTGTTCTTGTCATCTAAATAGAGCATATAAATAAGGAGACGTGGTATGATTGCCAATGAGGCAAATTTATAAACTACAGGTCACGGTACGGCCACAGGTGCGAGACTAAATTAAAAAAAAAACTATTATTTTTATACTGAATATACTATATACATATATTTAAAACAAATCTCGACTCGCACCTACTTGTACGACAAACACTAAGCTAAACCTAAACCGTATAGTAAACTATAAGAGACGCAGATAATACAAAATGTGAAGCAATTCGAATAATAAAACCAGTCGCCTGATTAAATCTTATACCTTTAAACGAAAAACAATTATGGCAGACATCAGCTTCTAACAACCACTAGACTCTTGGCTGGAGACCGACAAATAAAGAAAAGTGGTGGGGTTAAACATGTGGGCGATCGTTTAATCCTCTTTATCGTGTGACAGTGCTGGAACAGTAGATATATATATAGTTATTCTTTATTTCTCTTTGTATAACCATGGAAGTATTATATTGAATGTTTCATCCTCACGTAATGGTCTTTGGTCTAGTTAGGCCTACAAAATAATAGATATCAATCCTGGTTTTTTGTAGTAGTGGTCTAGTTTGGCCTACATAATAACATATATCACTCCTGGCTTTTGTAGGATTGGTCTCGTTTGGTCTACAGAATAATCGATACCCCTCCTGGCTTTTGTAGGATTGGTATAGTCTGGCAAACAGAATAATCGATATCACTCCTGGGTTTTGTAGGATTGGTCTAGTTTGGCCTAAAAAATAAAAAAAATATAACTTCTAGCTTTAAAGTAATCTAGTTTGGCCTACATGATGATATATATAACTCCTGGCTTGTGTATGATAGTATAATTTGGCATACATGATAATGAATATCACTCCTGGCTTTTGTAAGATTGTTCTAGTTTTACAATTATTATTTAGATTTCAAATTATACATACTTAAAAGCTCCTGCTTACAAAAAAACTGCCACAGGAAAAATTGCATTCTGACAATGCAGTGCTCAACGGGGTTTTTAACCAAACCTTTAAACAGACTTATTCGGAAAGGATATAGTTACGATACTGTTGTCAAGTCATTAAGGATTGCATATTTTGGTGTTAATATTGATTCACTCATAGGGTCTTTGCATCGGAAATAAACACATTTATTCTAAAACCAGTTGTTGGCATGATACGGGTTATGTTCTTCTCAAAAATTTTATGATGGTATGATACTAAACCCCTAACGGGAGGGATTGTACTTGATTTTCATATGATGAAGACATAATCTTTCAATCAGTTTAATTGAGGTCTGGAGCTGGCATGTCAGTAACTGCTAGTAGTCCTTTGTTAATTTATGTATCATTGTCATTTTGCTTAGTTTCTTTTGTTACCTATTCTGACATCGGACTCGGACTTCTTTTAAACTGAGTTTTACTGTGCGTATTGCTATGTGTTTCTTTATTCTACACTGGCTATAGGTATAGGGGGAGGGTTGAGATCTCACAAAACGTGCTTAACCCCGCCGCATTTTTGCGTCTGTCCCAAGTCAGGAGCCTCTGGCCTTTGTTAGTCTAGTATGTTTTTTAATTTTAGTTCATTTATATGTTTTGGAGTTTAGTGTGACGTCCATTTTCACTGAACTAGCACACAATTTTATTTAGGGGCCAGCTGAGGACCACATCCGGGTGTTGGATTATCTCGCTGCATTGAAGACCCATTGGTGGCCTTCGGCTGTTGTCTGCTCTTTGGTCGGGTTGTTGTCTCTTTGACATATTCCCCATTTCCATTCTCAATTTAATTTTATACTATTATGAAGCCCTAGTCTGAATTTGGTATGATATAACAAGAAGTAAACATTTGAATTGAATTACAGATAAAATCGAAATATCGATCAGTGCCGTCAATTTATAAAAGTACGAAATAGCCTTTCCGTAATTTTTGTCATCAATTGACTAAGCTCTCTGTTATTATAGTTACATGCTGCGAAACATTTATCTGCACTTTTTTCAGGAAATTTGTTACTATTTTATTATAATAAATAAGAAGATTTATTATAAAAAAATACGATTGATTACAACAACCATTTCAAGAATTATAGTATCAATGTTACCACCTACTGTTAGCTACTTCATAAACTCCAATTTAGATTGTAGTCCTATGTGAACTAAGCGTAGAACATGAAAATAAGATTTTCCACTTGTGATTCTATAATTGATAGCCGTTTAAATATGAAGTCGAACATAACTAAACTTTTCGACAAAAAAGATTATTCCAATTTTCAATTGAACTTTCCATTTCTGTGTAGGAACATTTTAATAGCACCTAGCAACACCTGCATACAAAGAATATATCTCCGAGTTGATACTGTATTCCAGAGCTTACGTTTCTTATCATGATTTCCTTGATAGAGAGAAACTGCTTACAAAGAAACATCAAGAGTTCCAAGTGGTGAAGTTGAAGTTATTCATCCCTTCGAAAGTTTTACGGACGCCATCATCATGGTTTAGTTGACCATGAGGGAATATTTGTATCACATGTGACCACTGATATGTTCCATTTGTTGTAACCACAATCCCGTCCTCTTGGTTGCTCGATTGTGACATTACAGAAAGAGCCTTATTATCTCTGATTTGTATTTGCTTGAGCAATGAGACGGGTGCCACGTGTGGAGCAGGAACTGCTTACCCTTCCGGAGCAGATGAGTTTGCCCCCGATTTTTGTTGAGTTCGTGTTGCACGGTCTTTAGTTTTTTTGGGTTCGTGTTGCACGGTCTTTAGTTTTGTTGGGTTCGTGTTGCACGGTCTTTAGTTTTGTTGGGTTCGTGTTGCACGGTCTTTAGTTTTGTTGGGTTCGTGTTGCACGGTCTTTAGTTTTGTTGGGTTCGTGTTGCACGGTCTTTCTATGTAATGTTCTTTCGTCGTTTTTATTTTTGGCCATACTTTTGTCTGTTTTATTTTTGGCCATACTTATGTCTGTTTTATTTTTGGCCATACTTTTGTCTGTTTTATTTTTGGCCATACATATGTCTGTTTTATTTTTGGCTATACTTATGTCTGTTTTATTTTTGGCCATACTTATGTCTGTTTTTTTTTTGCCATTCTTATGTCTGTTTTATTTTTGGCTATACTTATGTCTGTTTTATTTTTGGCTATACTTATTTTTGTTTTATTTTTGGCCATACTTTTGTCTGTTTTATTTTTGGCCATACTTATGTCTGTTTTATTTTTGGCCATTCTTTTGTCTGTTTTATTTTTGGCCATACATATGTCTGTTTTATTTTTGGCTATACTTATGTCTGTTTTATTTTTGGCCATACTTTTGTCTGTTTTATTTTTGGCCATACTTTTGTCTGTTTTATTTTTGGCCATACTTTTGTCTGTTTTATTTTTGGCCATACTTTTGTCTGTTTTCATTGTTCTTATGATTTTCGAATGTCCCCTTTGTATCTTCTCTCACTTTTTATGGAATTTCGTTTGTATAAACATGGGAGTACCACGTTGTCCATATAGTGCTCCTATGATATATCGGACTTTTGTTATGGTCCACGATTTTCTGCGCTGATCAAATATGAAGAGGATCCCAGCTGCTCAGGTGTCCAGTTCATTAGCCGTCAATTAAGTCCCTTGATGAATCTATGATAATCTTCAATGTAATGTGGTACCCAATTTAAAGATTGAAATCTAATATCAGTGGCGGATCCAGAGGGGGGCGTAGAGGGCGTACGACCCCCCCCCCCCTTTTGCTTGCACGTTTTTTTTTTTGTAAATTGATTAATCAGACTAGAATTCGTGAACTTTGCCATTTCCCGCGTGTTTAATTTTTATGCGACAGTTCTTTACTTATAAAGATATTTTTCGCTCGTATTTACTGTAATATATTATTGATTATGTCAAAATCATGTGATTCGCTACGGTGGAGTTAACCAGTGCGTTGAAAAAACGTCACTCAGTCATTTTGAATTCAAATAACAGTAACACATTGCTTAGGCTGAGGATGACAAGCATGACACCTTCAAAGCGACAAAGGATTGAGCAAGAACGTATTTATTGACTTCTATTTCACAATTCCACCAAACAGAAAGTAATACTCTATTACACTCTCTTGAAAAAAAAGTTCCACAGCAATATTATTTAACTACGAAAACATGTTTAACCCCACACGCCCCAGCCTATTAATAACATAGCTGAATAATGATCCCCAGGCAATAAGCTCTAGATAGATTTGAAGTCTAAGGTACGGACCATTTGATTTGAGGGGGCAGTCTAAGATATTTGAGAGAAAAAATTCTGACCCTGATTTTTGCCTTAAACAAAAATTCTGGCCGTATCTGGATTGAAAACAATAATCTTGTGCACTTTTTTGCTATTACAAAAATTTCCAACAGAATTATTTAGCATTAAATGAACATGATGAATAAAAAAACGGGCGTAATTTTTTTGGGGCCGGGGGTTTGCATGTTAATCCCATATCTTACCGGAATGTCTGTTTCGTCGAACTGATATAATGAATACTTTTTTCAAGGCCCGACTGCAACCTGCCTGCTGGGTGTGGCCTTTATGTCTTCACTTGTCGACCGTCATTCATAAATTCGTTGTCATTTTAGACTCATTCGAAGCCTTTGGTTGATTTGGAACCCCTCACTTCCCTTGTTGGGTGAAATATTTCAACCAAACATTTGGATAAAAATTGCTTGTTTGTCTTTCTTAACTCGTGTCGATAAATTTCATTGAATAGCCCGGCGTATTTCTGGTTTACAACAAGAAATCCGTGAGGTTATGCTAACTAAACATACAACAAACGAGAATTTTCCATGTCATTTTTTTACTGACAAGTCCCACATCAAATATATTAGTACATAGCTTTGGATCCATCCAATCATTTTATAATAGACAATTAATGGGGAGAATACGGCATCAAAAATATCAAACCCTTACACTTTAACTATAAAATATATATGCCCCACGTCAGGAAACGTTAAAAACGTGCATTTTACACTTATTTTATGTTTTTTACCCAAAAAAAGGTCCAAAAATTTTTCCCCTCGCTCCGCTCGGCAAAATATTTCCATACTTCGCCCCCCCTTTCCAAAATCCTGGATCCGCCCCTGAATATGAATCTGAAACGTAGTCGTAATTATGAATTTTGATGCTTACGATTGACCTCCATAGACCAAACATTATACAAGAGAATACAACGGGTTTTCAGACTATTTTATTCATTTTGAAAAAAGATCGAAACTAATGAATACAAGTACGTAAATTAAAGAACCTTTGTGAGCATGCTCACATACCCCACGCCCTCACATTGTCACTGAGCAAACAAAATTTTACCAGATTCCTAAGTTCAAAGACTCATAACTCCTTCAAAAATTTCTTGTGGATATGCACATCTACAAATTATGTCCTTATTATCTACAAAGTTTCATAAAGTTCTGTTGAGTGGTTTCAGAGAAGTTGCGATGACAAACTGTTGCAGTAGTATATTAAAGCCAAAATTCTAAGTTCAAAGGGGCATAACTCATAGAAAAACGTTGTATCAAAATTTCCTGTCGATAGGCATATGTGGTATGATTGCCAATGAGACAACTTTCTACCAGAGAACAAACGACATAGAAGTTAACAACTACAGGACACCGTACGGCCTTCAACGATGAGCGAAACCCATAACACGTACTAAGCTATAAAAGGCCCCGAAATGACAAATGTAAAACAATGCAAACGAGAAAAACTAACGGTCAGATTTCATATAAACCAATTAACGAAAAACAAATATGTAATACAGCTACAAACGACAACCACTGAATTACAGGCTCCTGACTTGGAACAGGCACATATATACAGAAGGCCATTTGCCAAAATATAATAAAATAGTCTGAAAATTCTGTGTATTCCCTTGATATATTGGTCAAATTCATATAACATCAACATGTTGATATTGAAATATTTAACACAAACGGCCATTTCACACATAGGTTTTGCAAAACTATATAGATATTAGCCAAGGCGTTGTCAACAATTATATTTTACCTTCGTGACATATTTGTATAAGCTATCTTGTAGTAGAATATCTTTTTATGTTAGGTCGTAGCTCATATCTAAATTATAGTGAAATGATCTCAAGAAAGGCTTTTTATTGCAGTTTTGCATGAAATGCAGTAAGTTTGTTCCAAGCCAACACAAATAATGATATCTGACAAACTCGTGTGCTATGAACATTTATAGACTGTTATTTGATATAGATTAATAATATTTTCTAATTCAAAGGACCATTAAAAGTTTATACCTTCGCCTTTGTACGTTTTTTTTTTTGCGTCTGGCAGCTCGGAATAAACTTTAAAGAGGTTTTTAAAAACAATCAGTGGAGGGAACTAGGTCAATTTTAGTTTTTTTAGTTGCAAAACAGGATTTGAATTTAGCTTTCATTGATAGAGAAATGTGTGACGTGTTACAATTTTTATTTATTATGGTGTTATGCACATTTATAAGAAAAATAACAGCTTATGAAACGTAAGCAATACAAATAAAGACATAACTTTGCGTGAAGCGTGTCACAATGTTTTTTTTCGTTATTTTTACATCGCGATGACCGTGAGGGCATTCCGATGTATTGCTATCGCCTAGATTTCAATTACGTAACTTTCGTTTTGGGTTTGTAACCGATCTATAAACATGATAAATACGCGGATATTAACGAGTGCAAAATAACATTCCTTATCGTTTGTTATAAATACATCTCTTCAATGAATACTGATAACAATATTTTTGTTTAGAACATAAATTAATAATATGAAAATGTTTTGTCGTTAGATATATATATATATATATATTATATAAGTAAAAATCATTGATATGGTAAAGCATGCGGAAGAATATCTCAAGAACATTTTGCGACAATCCCGGCAAGGACCGGTAACTCTGCATGAAAGATTGTTTTTGCGGGAAAATATGAATGCCTACTCATATCCAATCTTTCAGAAAAATCGAATTTTTACAGAAGAGTGTCCACAATGCACTTTGCATTGCACTCTTATTAGAATAGTAGAATAGAATGATATACAAATGGATGAAAATTATATATACATGTAACTGTTATATTAATATAATATATAACAACAAACCAGTGTATACTGATTCGTATCACTACAATATAATAGTTATTACAGTGAGGTTGAGTTTCCTTTCATTTATTCATCATCCACGCACGAACTTGTCTCAGAAAAATAATATCTCTGTACATTAACCTCAGTTTCAGGTATAGAGATGTAATTTTTTTCTGTGACAAATGCTTTTGACAATCCACAAGAACTTGCGGTCATCCGATGTTCAGTACTTCAGTACTTCAGTACTTTGATTTTTATTTGCACAAATTACTGTACACATTTACATTGGCAGTCTCAGAGGGCGTTGAGGGCGTTCGCCCTCCCTTTGGTTGTAAAAAATATCTTTCTTTTAGCATAAAATCATTAAAAAATAGATGTGTATCATTTTGGTTAATTACGTCCCCCCTTTTCACCCTGAACCCTGGATCCGCCACTGTTTCATATGAATCATGTTATTTTTTATTGTAAAGTATTTGTAAAATATTCATTGGCAGTAAATATGTTCCTATTTACGATTAATGTAACAAATACTTGTTTAATGTAACTATTGGCAGAAGACAGAAATGTTTGAAGTTTTTCACAGCTTGAAAAGATTCTATTTGACAATTATAAGTAAGTTTACTATACTAACCATCAAATTGTCTTCTTTAAGTGTTAACAGTCCCTCAATAATTAGGAAACCAGATCAACAATTGAGTTTAATTAGCAGTAAAATATTTTGATAAATGTTAATACAAATGGCTTTCCTATAGGCGATAATAGATAATATTAACAATAGGACATAATTTTCGACAGTCTTAGACTAGCGATTCCGTATCAATTAGTTTTATTACAATTTTACAAAGGAATGTATTAATTAAAAAGCCATTTTAGTTAGGAATGTAATAACTTTTTATTGTATGAATAGAATGGAAATAGTATCCGCAAAGATTTTGAGCTTTTAATACTAAGAAGAGTTTGATCAAATCATCAAAGAGAAGTTCTTTGTTATTATTATCTGTGATTGTCTTCATATTAATTTTTTGTTGATTATTACCACGTGTTTTTCCTACCCATATTTTTGTCATATGCCAGCATATGTTATGTATTAGCTTACCATAACTTATGATATACATATGTGTCCTTTGTGGTCGTTTTTTATTTATTATGGTCAATTATCTTGAAGATTGATTTCTTATGGTGGATAAAAAATAAATGTGTTTCTATGAACTGTCAACTATAGAGGAATATAAAAGTAAGAAGATGTTGCACAATTGTCAATGAGACAACTATCCACATAGACCAAATGACGTACATATATATGTAAACAATTATAGGTTCGCGTATACGGCATATAACAATGAGCGAAACCCATACCGTATAATCAGTTATAAGAAGTCCCGACATGAAAAATGTAAACAACAAAACGAGAAAACCAACGACCGGATTTATGTACAAAACTTTAAACAAATATGATAGACATGTGACTTGTTGCTTTAGATTTGTCTTGTTCGGTTATTGTCCATCGTACATCTGTCGTGATGCTTTAATTGTGTCTGTACGAATATTGTCAACCGAACACCTGGTTTTAGATTTTCTCTATTCAAATACTGTCTTGTCCTTGCAGTTGACTTGTTGCTTTAGATTTGTTTTTTGCGGATATTGTCCTGCAGAACATCTGTCTCGTTGCTTTATATTACCCTTGTTCGGATATTTTCAACCGTACATATATCTGTATTCGGATATTGTCCACCTTTCGCCTGTTGTTAGTTGTAATTGATTTGGGTCTTTTTCGCATATTGTCCCCCGTATATCTGTTTTGTTGTTTTATATATGTATTGTTCGGATATAGTTATGTCCGTACGCCTGTTTAGTTGTTATTTTGTTTTGTTCGAATATTGTCCTTAGAATTCCTTCCTTTTAAAGCGCATTTAGTTTTGTATCTTTGGCCTATTATTAATCGCAATGGGACTACTAACTATTACTATTTGTTTTATCTTTATTTTAGTACTTCTCGCTATTGTTAAATCTAAACTGGTAATTAGTTCGTTTTACAAAAAAATAAACTTGTAGAAATGGAACTGCGTGTGTTTATATATATATGTTGAAAATGCGTAATTATATGTCATTCATTGGAAAATGTGTCAATAATCGTCAATTTCACTTAGCAAATGTGACAGTGTTGTTGTCATAAACTCATTTAACCACGGAAACTCCATTGAAAAGAGCATTTAACTGTTTGAGATAAACGGATTTAAAATTGAAAGTGTGCAAACTGTTGAAGTATCGGTATTCATTAAGTTGTTACTAAATTTTATTTAAGGATACTATAATTTTTTAATGAAATTGTAGACAAATAAAAGTACTTCTAGCTCACAATTGTATTTATTATACTTCACGTTAGAATGCCATAATTTGATTGGCTACTTTGGTAGATTCATACACTTAGCATTACAAGGATTGACCTAAAATCAGGCCTCATGAAACCTTTTAACGAACCAACGATTATCCATTGTATCTCCTTTGCTTATCTGAGCTAGAGTAAGTTATACATCTTTTTTCCTTATTTTATCAAAGACTTACGAATAAGAAATACAATTGCAAACTATACACAAAACGTATATTGAAATTATTTTCCAAAAAGTCTAATGTTATTGTGTTTTGGCTATACTACAAAACATATCAAACGGAACTCCCTGCTTTGAATGAGAAATAGAGAGTATAAATATAACAAAATCTTTATTATTTGCACTGCATAAATACAAGAATATCTTAATAAAAAGCCTCAGGTTATGGATATCTACCTGGCAAAAAAAGCAATTAATATGATTTAAAGTATTAATAGCGTTCTAACCGAACTATCATAACGTATTGGGATTCCAATTTTGGTATTTCCTGTTTGTTTGATGTATATTAGAAATATCAGGGGTTGTAACTATAAAATTAAACAAAGTCATTCACAATTCAAATCGACGTACATTTTATGAAGTGTAGTTAATTATTTCTTGTATTACCTACTGTGGACATACTTGATACATCAAACATTAACACTTATATTGTCATTTAATGTCTTCTATTTCAAACACAAAGATATAGCGATAATAAAAACTCGAAAAAAGTAGGTCATTGTGGATGTAAAAAGTAAAATCACAAAAATACTGAACTCCGAGGAAAATTCAAAAAGGAAAGTCGCTAATCAAATGGCAAAGTCAAAAGCTCAAACACATCAAACGAATGGATAACAACTGTCATATTCCTGACTTGGTACAATATATACCAATTGTAAACAATAACTAGCTTTCTGCATTAGTACAAAATAGTTTGCGATAACACCCAGGATTGACAATTTCCTTCCGGTGTAATTTTGCATTATTTTTTGTGCCGTTTGGCTTCATGTCTCATTGACGTTAATACGTTTGTATTTCCGACATTTGGTCTTGAGACATTAAATATTTTTCGAAGTCTGCTTATTGTACATCAAAATATATTTCAATATATTGTATATCTATCTTACCAGTAAAACATTTCCGTTTGCAATTCTACAAATTTATTAAGATAACGGGTTGATAAGTTGTATTTGGTAGTTGTTTCTGATTCACGATGATCTAATATCTCTTGAAACTAAATGTAATTGTATATCCTATATTTATCATGCTTCATCTTTAAAAAAAATCCATAAAGACTCCTCTTCTAAATCATGGACAACTATCATTAATTATGCATCAACCATTATATACATATCATTGTGTTGATTAGATGTTCTAATGTTAACAGGATATATTAGATACAAAAGCAATATTTCGATTATTGTATTTCAGCGTAATATTTCCAACAGAAGGTAACGAAAAGTTAGAGTGCAATACATGTACATGTCAGTTTTCATATTAGATGTACTATTAGTTATAGTCTTAGGTCATTGTATCAGTCCAAGAGCAAAAGACTCGTGGAATTAGTATCGACCTAGAGCTGATCATACATCTGTTATGAAAACTGTCATGTACTCTTCTTCCACTTCCAAAATTATCATTTAATATGGACATGATTAGTTGTAAGTCAAAATCAACCACAACTTCGTAATTTATACTTATAATTTTATATACAAACATCTTCCTTAGTGAAGATTAGTTAAAGGAAATCTATGTGTGTATATACATTTGATTGGACATAGAAAATTATATTCATCTGAATATCACAAACATACTAGCCGATTAAAAAAAAAAAAATGATTGTTAAGATATATTATTTATTCAAATGTTCTCTTATATCCTTGAGGCATCGTCCCCTGGTATCAATTGCATTCAAGTTACCTATGATGCTTCCTTGTTTGCTTTTGATACAGGTAGGAAAGAGACATTTACACACATTTTACATGCCTATGGCCCATAAGGTATCGCCCCCTGGTGTCAGCTGCCTTTAGGAAACCATAATGCTTTCCTATTTGCTGCTGACACAGGATGAGTCATGGACATGCTTAATTTCTACTTTCTTTTTGGCTAATTATTATATATTTAATTGATCCAACTTTTTGTGTACTATACATATGTGGATATCTATTTTTCTTTTTTTCTTTTTGGGCTGCTTGTTTGTTATCTATATCAACCACACTTGCAATAAAATGCATTAGTATTAAAAAAAAAACATACTATAGATTCTTTATCTAGGTTTTCTTTAAGAACTTAAATAGTTCTCGTTTAACTTTTTTTTTTTATCTCATTGTTTGTATTGTATTATGAAAAATTATTGATGTTGTAATGTTTATGCCCTTTGGGGCCCATAATTGGAAATAAAATATCTTATCTTATCTTATCTTATCTTATTCTACAAGTTCGGGAAAAAAAATAGCACAGGTACTAGGGCACAATACAATTTGTTTTGCCCACCCCTTTTGGCACAATACAATTTGTTTTGCCCAACCCTTTGGCACAATACAATTTGTTTTACCCACCCCTTTGGCACAATACAATTTGTTTTTTCCCACCCCTTTGGATCATAATATGTTATATGTTTTGTTTTTCTTTTAATTTCAATTATTTTGTGTTTTTCTGTGTTAGACTTACATAAATATACAAGAGCCCTTTAATATAGACAGTATAAGTATACACATCTAAACATAAGAAGATATTTTTGTAGGAGAATTTTATTCAGAAAACTAAGATTGGTATATTAATTCAACATCTGTCAGTCAAAATCATCTTAATTCTTATAATAAGAACTAGACAAATGATGGGGTATCTGATACTGAAATGTACATTCTTGTTAGTTTGAATTGAATGATTTTTTATTTGATAGTGATTTTTTTACATGCGAATGACACCTAAAAACGTTTACCACCTGTCTAAAACATTTATTTATTGACTAAACTGTTTAATTAGCTGGAATGACTCAGCAGAAAAGATTTCAGTTGTTGATTGAACGAAGTAGTTGTTTATTTCAGTAGTTAAGCACAGAAAACGAGGCTCAGCATAATACATTGTATCTAAAATCGCAATAACGAGTCAGTTGCAAACATATATATTTCCAATATCTCTTATATCAAATTAGACTTCGGCGAAAACTGTCGCACTAAAACTTGTCATTGTTAGATAAGAAGATATGATGTAAATATCATGAAAACATATAAACTGCGCATGCTTGATTGTATCCATGGTTATTTCACGGACTTGCAGGGTCTCTCATCGTATTAAGCATTCTTCAATCGACCCGAATAATGACAGGTTATGAAATACCCCATCAATAGTTCATTCGTTGTTGATACTACCCGTACTCATGTTTTACTTTCTTTAGTTCAAATGATTATCTGACAAAACTGAACAAATAAAATGGATTTTTTTTCAACTTTCAGTCAAGCCAGAAACTTTTAAAACATACGAGTTTTAAGCATCATTTGCCTTTTTTTTTTTAAATAAACAAGAAAATGGATTCGTAAGGGTTAATCTGACTGAATGATACCATAGTCCAGTCAATAATACTAACTACAGCCATTGATCAAATACGTATTCTACCCTGAGAAATCAGAGGAAAAATCGAGAATAATACATAATACAAAAAGAAGAAGATGTCGAATAATTGCCAATGAGACAACACTCCACTAGAGACCAAATGACATAGAAGTTAACAACTATAATAGATCACCGTACGGCCTACAACAATGAGCAAAACCCATACCGCATAGTCAGCTATAAAGTCAGAAGAAATATCGGATTTCTTTCAATAATACTACATTAAACGTCTATTTACACATGTTGTCCGAAGAATCGGAGAACATATCGGGTACACGTCAATAATACTATCTTAATCGTCGATAATAACAAATTATTCCCTGAGTAATCAAAGGAAATATCGGGTACACATTGATACTGCTAGTTTAGTCGTCGATTAGACAAACATTACCATGATAAGTCTGGGGAAATGTCGGGTACAGATCAATAATATAAGTTATCTACGTTCATATCCGTAGATAACGCATTTATCCTCGGTCTTAGTCTAAATCTGGCAATTTCGACCACAAAGTTTAACGTGAAAGCAACGTTTTTTTCATTTTATTAAATATCTTTTATTGAAATTTGGGAATTTGACATAATTTTTACGGGATGTAGGGTATGACAAATATAAGACGTTTTTAATCTAGAGACAGAGAAACTGAAATGGGTTGAATTTGGCGCTCAATGTTGTGAGAGTTACATCATAGACGGCGTGACGTCAACGTGGGTCATTTGCATAGCTAGGTCAGTAGTCCCATTCATTGACAATGTGGCAGCATAGTGATGCATTTACTAAAATGAGTGCAAATAATCGACATATAATAAGATAAAATCGTTAGTGGATTAAGTATCTAATTATACAGACATCATGGATAATCTACATAATTCGATATTTCATAAGGAACAACTATGGAACTAAGGAAAACGCGCGTGAAGTTCCCCGATGTAATGGGTAGCAACGTCCGGGGATATGGGTTAGCAACACCCAGGGGCTATGGGTTTTGTAACGACGTGCGTTAACCAATCAAAATTCTAGAAATATACTAAGCCGGGGATAATACTATCATAGCCATCGATTAAACACACAATACCATGAGAAGACAGGCGAAATATCGGAAGAATACAAAAGATTGAAACTAGAAAACATGAAGTTATTAAATGTAATCTATCATATAATAAAAGTATATAAAAAAGTATAAGTAAAAAAAACCCAAGCTTTAATTAAGATTAGTTTGCAAACTAAGTTGTTAATTTTAGCACATTAGCAATAAACTATGTTGATAAAATACATTTAATGTTTAGTTGAACTTTTCTTTTATTGCTGAATGTATGTTCTGGTAAACACGTTGTTTATATATCAACACGAAAATACATGTTTACTGTCAATAAAACTGTGCCTATTGATTAGAAAATATCTTGTTTAAATCAATGTTACATGTTTCTCTAAATTAAATGTCTATTAGCGTCTAAAACAACACAGTGGTTCGCCTATCGTGCATCTAAAAAATAGATTCTACATCATAACTCTTTCATTTGATTTTGCGACCATTTTTGAATGACATATCATTTATGTTTGTATAGTTATGTGACCTTTCGAATTTTATATGTTATCTTTTTTGAATTTTAAGACATATCGTTCCCCTTTAAAATTTTTAAAACATGTCGTTCCCATTTTGAATTTTAAGACATACCGTTCCCTTCTTGAATTTTAAGATATGTCGTTCACGTTTTGAATTTTAAGACATGTCGTTCTCTTTTCTAATTCTAAGACATATCATTTTCTCAATCATTTCAACCTCACCATCAAGTTTGTTCCAGCAATCTGTTGTACTATGCATGGCAACCTTTGAAATATGAACCCTTACCTTTGACATTTGATATTATGTAAAAATGATATGTTTCAATTATTATTTTTTCAATTGAATTTACTTTTTTCCTTTCATAATGATTACCTCATTTGAAATACATTTTCTTTGTACCTCATAAGATTCTTGTTTGGTACATGTACACACTATTAGTTTAGTACACGGGTGTTCTTATTTGGTGCATTTCTTTGTGTGGTACATGGTTAATACATATTCAAATTTTGTACATTGATTTCTTTGTTTGATACATGGATATCCCTGTTAAGTATATAAATGTCCTTCTTTCCTACATTGGTGTCCTTCGTTGGTAAATGGATGTTCTTGTTTGCATGGTAAATGGATGTCCTTGTTTGCATGGTAAATGGATGTCCTTGTTTGCATGGTAAATAGATGTCCTTCGTTGGTAAATGGATGTCCTTGTTTGCATGGTAAATGGATGTCCTTGTTTGCATGGTAAATGGATGATCTTGTTTGCATGGTAAATGGATGTCCTTGTTTGCATGGTTTGCATGGTAAATGGATGATCTTGTTTGCATGGTAAATGGATGATCTTGTTTGCATGGTAAATGGATGTCCTTGTTTGCATGGTAAATGGATGATCTTGTTTGCATGGTAAATGGATGATCTTGTTTGCATGGTAAATGGATGTCCTTGTTTGCATGGTAAATGGATGATCTTGTTTGCATGGTAAATGGATGATCTTGTTTGCATGGTAAATGGATGTCCTTGTTTGCATGGTTTGCATGGTAAATGGATGATCTTGTTTGCATGGTAAATGGATGTCCTTGTTTGCATGGTAAATGGATGATCTTGTTTGCATGGTAAATGGATGATCTTGTTTGCATGGTAAATGGATGTCCTTGTTTGCATGGTTTGCATGGTAAATGGATGTCCTTGTTTGCATGGTAAATGGATGTCCTTAGCTTGTAAATGGAAGTGCTTGTATGGTTTAGATGTGTCCTTATATATATTTGATACTTGAATGTCCTTGCATGATAAATGGATGTCCTTCTATGGTAAATGGATGTCCTTGTATGATAAATTTATGTCTTTATTAGGTACATTGATGTCCTTGTATGGTATATGGGTGTCCTTATTTGGTAGATGTATTTTCTTGTTTGGTATAATTAATATAGATGCACTTGTTTTGTTCATATCTTTTTATGCAGATGTGTGTTTTGGAGAAAAGAAAAGTTAACAACAGATTATGCTCGGAACAATGTTACCCACCTTCAAATTTTTTTTTCTCGTATCTCCACCTACACTAGAAGATGTTTAAAACAAGTTTTTCTTGTCATTTTCAAATTCCTAAAAACCTAATTAAAGGATCAACGTATCTACATCAATTAGCACTTCATCAACACGTTTTCTATCGATAAAACAGACATATATCGATAACAGTATATCAATTATCGTCAAAATATTGACATATATGTGAACACACTATCAATTTTTCATTGGCGTTGCATAATATCGAGCACCTAATAAACGTTTTCAAAAAGGTCGAAATAATATAGTTCAGAATTTCTTTAAGTTTAATTATATGGTTCGTAAATTGTCTGCTGTACCACGCATAATTTCGTAAGACAAACACTTATAAATTGTATTGCCATGTTTAGTGTTGTTCTGAACCATAAACAAAATAAGTTTGTATATCAATATTGTGGTGACTTTCTCTCGACGGTAATTTAATCTTCCGTGTGGGGGCTTTTACTCGACAGCCATTTTACCTCCTTCTTGTTGTGGCTTTATTTCGACAATCGTTTGACCTCACTCTTGTGGTGGCTTTATTTCGAAAGTCAACTAATATTCCTCTTGATTGGGGGTTTCGCTTGACAGTCAGTTTACCTCCCCCTCTTGTCGCTTTATTCGGCAGTCATTTTACCTTGCTGTTGTTGTGGCTTTTTCTCGACAGTAATTGTACCTGCCTCTTGCGGGGGCTTTCTCTCGAACTTCAATTTACCCCTCTCTTGTGGGTTTTTTATTCTGACAGCCATGACCTCCCTCTCGGAGGGGGTTCTCTCGATAGTAATTTTACTTCCGTTTGTGGACTTATCTCGACAGCCATTACTTCCCTCTTAAAGGGGGGTTCTCTCGATAGTCATTTTACTTCCCATTGGCTGTGGATTTATCTCGACAGTCATTTCATCTCCCTTTTGGGTGGGGTTTAATACGTATGTCATTTTACTTCCTATTTGTTTTGGTTTCATCTCGACAGGTTTTTCTCATTGTTGAAGACCGTACGGTTGCCTATAATTGCTTACATCCACTTCATTTGAACCTGGGTGGACAGTTGTCTCATTGGCAATCATACCATAACTCCTTATTTTTATATTTAAACTCCATCTAGTGGGGCTATCTAGCGACAGTTTGTTTACCTCCTGTTTGTTGTAGTTACTTCTCGACAATCATTATACCTCCCTTTTGTTATTACTTTATTCCGATAGTCTTTACTTCCCTCTTGTGAAGGATTCATCTCGACAGTCAGTTTGCCTCTGCTTCGTGGTAGCTTTATCTCTACAGTCATCAAATCTTACTTTTGTGGGGGTTTTCTTTAGATGGTCGGTTTACCTCTCTTTCTTGTTACGGCTTTCTCCCAACAGGCAGTTAACCTCCCTCTTGTTGTGGCTTTATAGATTTCAACAGTCGTTTTACTTCCCTCGTGTTGTGACTTTCTCCCAATGGCCAATATACCTTCCGTTTATGGTTATTTTATCTCGACAGTCATTTTACATGTTTTCTCTCGACAATCCGTTTATCTCCCTCTTAATGTGACTTTAGCTCGACAGTCATTTACCTCTCTTGGTGCTTTCTATCAACAGTCAGTGTACTTTCTTCCCTCTTTCGATAGTGGACAATTGTTTTTCTAGTTGGTAAAAACATTGTGGGTTGTTATATAACATCAGTTCTAGAATGAAACGGAATAATTTCTGGAGGGAATCCAGTTTCGAAACCATTAGTTCAATAATTGTTTTATTAAAAGGTTTATTATTAGACTTTTTACACTAAATCATTTCTATGTATCACTTGTAAAGATTTAACAATGTTTCTGCTCTTGTTAATCAACTAGTTATATATTGTTATTGCTGGTTATATCAAAGCACATTCCCAGAATTGGAATTATTTACATCTGTAAGACGTGAAAACATATTTTAATTGATATTCAAAGACGTTTTGTTTCTCTATATCTGCTAGAAGGTTCACAGTACTTTGTGTAATATCTTCACTCCAATATACGTTTCATTGTATATCATTATATATACATATAAGTCTAAATTGAAAACAAAGTTCAAACCTATGATTGCATTGGATAAAAACCGCAATTTTTATACGTGTGCATGCAAAACAAATTTCTTGGTAGAGGGGTCTAAATACAGCACACACAACATTTTCCAAAAGACCAAAAAAGTGAAAAATTATATTCTAACAAAACGCATTTGACAAGCAGGTCGAACAACGGATGTTCTTAAACCCTGCTGACTGCCATTGGCGATTGCCAAATAAACGGATCACCAGATGTTACAAAATAATACCAAACAGAAAACAATAAACTTGCGGAAAAGATGGTATACCGCAAACAAAAGGTGCAAAAATTAGTACACCATATCCGGATTTCGACAATTAATGTCTCTTCAGTGATGTTAGGAATCGAAACAGTATTTGGAAGGCCATATAATTTACCTCAATTTAGGATAGACTCTTGAATTTTGAAGAGTCGAAATAGGATGAACGGGTCATATAAACCTGAAGGCAAATATAATACAAGCCCAAACGAAAAAATATAAACAAGTCTAAATTGAAAACAACGTTCAAACCTATGATTGCGTTGGATTATATTTACTTATATACTCAAACGCAATTCTACGGACATATAAAACCGTTGGTTTGTTTTAGGAAGGTGCCACATTCATTTTACCGATGTCTCGTGTTGCGAAAATGACATGCTCTCTTCGCCGATCTCTCATGTTGGAAAGTGCTACGCTCACTTCATCGATGTTTCGCGTTGGGAAAGTGCCAAACTCTCTTCAATGAACTCTCAAGTTGGGAAGTGCTACGCTCACTTCATTGATGTCTCATGTTGGGAATATTTTACGCTCTCTTCACCAATGTCTCGTATAAGGATGTGCCACGCTGCCTTCACTGGCGTCTCGTTCTGGGATAGTTGTTTCAAACTCTCTTCACCGATATCTCATGTTGGTAGAGTGTTACGCTCTTTTCGTCGATGTCTCGTGTTTGAAGAGTGTCACGCTATCTTATTAATGCTTCGTGTTGGCAGTTTCGCGTTCTCTTCACCAATGTCTCGTGTTGGGAGTTTCATGCTTTCTTCACCAATGTTTCGTGTTTTTGGAGTGTCACGCTTTGTTATCAATGCTTTGTGTTGGGAGAGTTTCTTTTGCACTCTCTTCACAGATGTCTCATGTTTGGAGAGTTACCCATTCTCCTCTTCCAGATGTCTCCTGTTTGGAGATTGTCACGCTCTCTTTATGCAAAAGGGTCATATTGAAATACCAAATCTTGCACAAAACGACATTGAACAGAGTAAATCAGTATCGAAAATATTTAATGAATACATTTACCAACTTTTAGACTAGATACGATTTAGACCTGGTCATTTTACAAAGACACCCGTTTTTAGTTGAAGAATACATGTTTACCATAAAATACCATTTAATCGTTGGATTTCTGTCTAATTGAAGATACGACGTTTATCTTTTTAGCTCACCGTTCCAAAAGGAACTGTGAGCTTTTGCCATCACTTTGCGTCCGTCGTCGTCCGTCGTCCGTCCGGTGTAAACTATTTCAAAGATCTTCTCCTCTGAAACTACAGTAAACTAATGAGTCTTAGGTTATCTAGAATAAAGTTTGTGTTTTATTTTCTGTTTCGTCAAAAAACATGGCCGCCATGGCTAAAAATAGAACATAGGGGTAAAATACAGTTTTTGGCTTATATTTCAAAAACTAAAGCATTAAGAGCAAATCTGAAGGGGTAAAATGTTCATTAGGTCAAGTTCTATCAGCCCTGAAATTTTCAGATGAATCTAATAACCCATTGTTGGGTTGCTGCCACTAAATTGGTAATTTTAAGGAAATTTTGCAGTTTTTCGTTATTATCTTGAATATTATTATAGATAATGATAATCTGTAAACTGCAAAAATGTTCAGCAAAGTAAGATCTACAAATAAGTTAAAATGACCAAAATTATCAATTGACTCCTTAAGGAGTAATTGCCCTTTAAAGACAGTTTTTTTTTTACAATTTGTTTATCATGTTTTCTAACTTTAAAAAATCTTCTCCTTTAAAAATACTGAACCAAATTGAACCAAACTTAAGCTGAATGATTCTTAGGTTATCTAGAATAAAGTTTGTGTTTTATTTTCTGTCTCCTCAGAAAACATGGCCACCATGGCTAAAAATAGAACATAGGGTAAAATGCAGTTTTTGACTTATATCTCAAAAAGTAAAGCAGACAAGAAATTAAAGTATTCATTAGGTCAAGTTCTACCTGCCCTGAAATTATCAGTCAAATCAGGTATCTGATTTTTAGGTTATTGCCCCTGAATTGATGATTTTAAGGAAATTTTGCAGTTTTCGGTTATTATCTTGAATATTATTATACATAAAGATAAACTATAAACAGCAAAAATGTAAACAGCAAAGTAAGATCTACAAACAAGTTTATATGACCAAATTGTTTATTGACCCATTAAGGAGTTATTGCCCTTTAAAGACAATTTTTCACAATTTGTTTATCTAGATTTCTTATAAAAAATCTTCTCCTTTGAAACTGCTGAATCAATTTCAGCCAAACTTGGGCTGAATGAGTTTCAGAGTATCTAGTATAAATTTTGTATTTTTTTTTTTCGTGTACGTCAAGAAACATAGCTACTATGGCTAAAATGGAACATAGAGGTAAAATGCCTTTTTTTGCTTTTAAAGAAAATATGACAGATACAAAGAACATTTGAATGGCATTTTTAAGCCACTCATAGATATATATTGAAAAGCAAAAATAATCATTGATGAAAGATTTAAGCAAAAAATTACAGGTGAGCGATTCAGGCTTTTGAGAGCCTCTTGTTTTATCATATCGAACCTACTGAACTGGAATAAATATGAAAATACATTACAGTATTTGAAATTCGCATATCAATTTTATGGATTAACACACCAAAGCAAACATTGATTATATACTAGTATATATTTTGTTCTATATATGACTTCATGTTATAGGAATTTTAAATTGTGAATGCATAAGTATTGTTTAGTTGGCAATATTTGTAGATTTTGATAGATCTGAAATTTTAAAACATTTATAGCAGATAGATTGCCTTCGTGCAATATATAGAAGACCAAAAATAAATGACCTAAGACCTGAAAGTAATCAAATTATTTTTTACAGGTCGTAACACAGACTACGGTTACAGAAGAAGACACCAAACACCCAGATTTAAGTCAGCCTCAGGGAACATAAGTTTTTACGTTGGCGCCACTGCTAATTTGTCATGTGTGATTGAAAACCTAGGTGCCAGACACGTAAGTCAGACTTCAGTCACTAATGATGGAGCACATGATATTAACACAGTGACATGTTTTATAATTGACGATAGTTACTGAACACATGACTTACGGTGTTCGTATCTATCAGGTTTATACAAGGAACTCATGAGGGAACTCCGGGTATAGAAAATTGACCCAGTTCATCCGACTGTGGGGAGTCTGTCATTATGTGGCATAAAATAAGTAACCCATGTCTCGATAGAGAGGGTGTCAGCCTTCTAGGAAAAAAAACACAGCATCATTTGTTTGTAGTACACAAGGATTATTGAAGACGAATTTGAGGCTAGACTTTCTAACCCTTCTAAACTGTCCATTTATTTCACGAGAAAGTCCAAATATGACCAAGTTTTTTGTTCCAACCCAACCCCCCAAAAAAATAATTTCATGTTTATTTTATAGTATCCATTCATATTTATCGTTTTTATGCTGAAGGAGTAAAGAAGTTTTAATCGTTATTAATGGGTTTGCCGATATGAATGCATATGTGTAATATAAGTCGAAAACTATCCTCAACTCTCAGTATAGGGCATTATACTTATTTTATATTAAAAAAATGCGTCAAATTAGCTGGTCATCAAGTCAAATATAACACATACGTGTATTTCCACGAAAAAAAATCCATAATTTCAATATGGTGTTTCGATTTTTGAGTACAGTTTTATGCTATGATATTGATAGTAAATAAAAAGAAATACAGGAAATATCTAGAAAATCAATTGTCTTACTTATCAAGTGTTAGTACAAACTTATCAAATATACTAAACCCCCCTCGATGCTTTCGTGGTAGCGTGCTCGCCTCGAGTGTGGGAGGTCATGGGCTCTATCCCCTACCGGATGGACCCAATGACATAAAAATTGGTATTTACTGCTCAGCCTGCGATAAGCACGCGACACTTAAGAGTAAGAGCAAAGATTGGTCGGCTCGAACTCAGTGGATCTCGGTAGGATGATCTGTTGTCCTACAGATTGTACATTTGTGAACTAGCGAGTAAGAAAATTTGGTTCAGTATAAAATGGGGTTCATTTTCAAATCACATTAACATATTCTCGCCTTGTTATGCATGTTATATTCGCCACTGGAAGTTAAACACCAATACATCGTCATCATCAAATATAACTTGAATTTTATATCTTGATCAAATACACCAGATGTGCACAATTGATCTGCATAAGACTCTTCAGAGGAGCTCGAATCAAAATAGTTGGAAAACAAATCAATAACGAAGAACAGGGAAAACCACAAAACTCCAAAAAGTTGCAATAAATCTGACTACTGCAATCTATATTAAGAAGTAGAAAACCTTAGTGTTTTAAACGTTTAATTATGGTTTTCGAGTTACAATTACTAATGCAATGTTCTAATTATTGGTTTCACAAAACCACAAAGCCAAAACGATATATATCAACGTTTATTGTTCAATATTTTGCAAGTAAAGAAGAACATAATTATACATAGTTTCAAATATCTATGGTATAATTCTGACACGAGAGCATCTGTACTTCTGATGTAGTTTTGTAGTTTTCCCGGATTTCCTTAATAATTAAAATGTGTATGGTGATGACATGTAATCGATGTTCATTACTAAAACACAGAGTGTGACTGCAATGTAAATTTACACTATAGAAATTGACACGATACGGGGAGACATCCAGACGGCTACAATAATGAGACTATCATATGTTAGCTTGTAATTTTTTTATGATTCCTGAGAAATTGTCATTTGTCATTAAGTTAAATTTGTTTTCAGTCCATTTCATTTACTAAATGAGATGGACATTTACAGCATTAATATTGACAAATTATGCTTGTTGGTAATTTGAAATTAACAAAAAATAAAAACGTCAAGGGGGAGGGTATTTAAAGTTTACCATATGGTATAGTTTTTACGGCGACCTGTTCTTGTTAACATCGTTCTCTTTTTGTCTATAATGGATACATTTTGTAGTATTTCCGTGTCAATCATTATATATCTCATTATTTCTACCAAAAAAACCTCCAAGTATTTAAAGCTTATGGAATATGGTTTATCTTTCTCTTTTGTTCGAATTTGGTTTATCTTTCTCTTTTATTCGAATATGGTGTATCTTTCTCTTTTGTTCGAATATGGGTTATCTTTCTCTTTTATTCGAATATGGTTCGTCTTTCTCTTTTATTCGAATATGGTTTATCTTTCTCTTTTGTTCGAGTATGGCTTGACATTCTCTTTTGTTCGAATATGATTTATATTTTATATTTCTCTGTTGTTCGAATATGGTTTATATTTCTCTTTTGTTCGATTATGATGTATCTTTCTCTTTCAAATCATTCTATTTGAGGAGACCAAGAAAGAAACAGTCGTCAATCTTTTGGCGATCACAGTTTTCCATCTTCTTATCGTGTCATCTTGGACCATTTTTCTAACGAAAGAAAGAAGAAGACGTCACTTTAGTTTCTTTTTTCGTGTCATCATTGAATTTTGTGACAAAAAAATGTGAATCAAAAATGTTGTATCGTATTAAAAACGCTGAAAGGACTTGGGAGTCTGTTTAAATCTCTTTTTAATGGTCCTCTTTCTTGAATCAGAAAAAAAAAATAGAACATACTTGGAATTGTTCACAGCTTTGTCTTTTGGTCTTTAAGAGTTGTTTTAATAGAAAATAAAACTTTCTTAAATAAGCCGGTGACTGTTTGTCATATCTTTTGATTGAATAGTTCTATCGTGTTACATACCATATGTGACAGTATATATAATTATACCCAAGAGAGAAAGTTTGACATACAAATACGGAACTGAACGTCTATATGAAACGCCACATTGTATTCAGAATAATTAATTGAGCACACTGAGCTTTTGGAGTGTACGGAACTTATGTGTACAGAAATGGATATAGTATACTACACATTGCTAGATATAAAAAAATAAAAAATTTGATGTCAACGCTAATAAGTTTATACAAATAGACTGAAAATACGCAAAAACTAAATAGCATTGATTATTTTTTTTTTCATATCCGCTAACCGAGTCCACGCCATTTAATTGACACAGTAATTATGACACAAAATGAAGCCGAAAGCAACATTCTGTCTACAACTTTGGTCTATAACATATAAATAATCCCCGTGTTGTTGATTGGCGGATACTGACTCAAAGTTACTGGGTCCAGTTTATAACATATATATAATCCCCGTATTATTGCTTGGTGGATACTAACTTAAAGTTACTGGGTCCAGTCTATAACATATATATAATCCCCGTGGTATTGCTTGGTGGATACTGACCCAAAGTTACTGGGTCCAGTCTATAACATATATATAATCCCCGTGTTATTGCTTGGTGGATACTGACTTAAAATTACTGGGTCCAGTCTATAACATATATATAATCCCTGTGTTATTGCTCGGTGGATACTAACTTAAAGTTACTGGATCTAGTCTATAACATATATATAATCCCCGTGTTATTGCTCGATGGATACTAGCTTAAAGTTACTGGGTCCAGTCTATAACATATATATAATCCCCGTGGTATTGCTTGGTGGATATTAACTTAAAGTTACTGGGTCCAGTCTATAACATATATATAATCTCCGTGTTATTGCTCGGTGGATACTTACTTAAAGTTACTGGGTCCAGTCTATAACATACAGTTGTATATATAATCCCCGTGTTATTGCTTGTTGGATACTAACTTAAAGTTACTGGGTCCAGTCTATAACATATATATATAATCCCCGTGTTATTGCTTGGTGGATACTAACTTAAAGTTACTGGGTCCAGTCTATAACATATATATATATATCCCCGTGGTATTGCTTGGCGGATACCAACTTAAAGTTACTGGGTCCAGTCTATAACATATATATAATCCCCGTGTTATTGCTTGGTGGATACTGACTTAAAGTTACTGGGTCCAGTCTATAACATATATATATAATCCCCGTGTTGTTGCTTGATGGATACTAACTTAAAGTTACTGGGTCCAGTCTATAACATATATATATATAATCCCCCGTGTTATTGCTTGGCGGATACTAACTTAAAGTAACTGGGTCCAGTCTATAACATATATATATTCCCCGTGTTATTGCTCGGTGGATACTGACTTAAAGTTACTGGGTCCAGTCTATAACATATATATATAATCCCCGTGTTATTGCTTGGCGGATACTAACTTAAAGTTACTGGGTCCAGTCTATAACATATATATATAATCCCCGTGTTATTGCTCGGTGGATACTAACTTAAAGTTACTGGGTCCAGTCTATAACATATATATAATCCCCGTGTTATTGTTTGGTGGATACTAACTTAAAGCTACTGGGTCCAGTCTATAACATATATATAATCCCCGTGTTATTGCTTGGTGGATACTGACTTAAATTGACTGGGTCCAGTCTATAACATATATATAATCCCTGTGTTATTGCTTGGTGGATACTGACTTAAAGTTACTGGGTCCAGTCTATAACATATATATAATCCCCGTGTTATTGGCCGGTGGATACTAACTTAAAGTTACTGGGTCCAACTAGTTGTTTCGGTACTTTAACAACCTGTTTATCTTGATAAATGAATAAAGTAAGATACAGGCAAGAACACACAATAAAAAAAGTTCAGTTTAGAACATTTATTCTTTCAGGTTTCTTGGCGTAAACTTCCTGAGGAAAGTCCTATAACCATCGGTGAAACCATATTCACACAAGATGATCGATTCTCCGTAGACCATAATTCAGAACGAAACAACTGGGATTTGAGCATAAAAGATTTGACATTTGGAGATACAGGGACATATGAATGCCAGGTTCCTTCAAAAGATAAAAATATACGACAACATATATTTCTTAGAGTAAAAGGTAAGTTTGCACTCCGTGATTTCTTGAATGTCTTTCACTTGAAATGAAATATTTGCTGTCGACATGACAAAAATCTGCATTTTGGTAACGTTAAAAATGCTGCAATAATATCGTCGTCACGAGTTGCTGACATATTCTGTCCGTCAGAGTGTCTATGCAACGTGAGGTCACGCTTGAATTGCTTGGGGTTCTGACTGCGTACATACATTAAAAGAGACCATGTGTCTGATTTTTGTAATTATTTACATTCCTTTTTCACCCTAGTGAGGTTTTACTGAATTATCCGTTAATAATAACACAGGGATTATATATCTGCGGAGTAATAACATGGGGATTACATATCCGTCGAGCAATAATACGGGGATAATATATCCGCCGAGCAGAGCAATAACACGGGGATTATATATCCGCCGAAATGTAATACGGGGCTTATATATTCGCAGAAAAATAACACAGGGATTATATATCCGCTGCGCAATAATACGAGATGATATCCACCGAGCAGAGCAATAAAACAGGGATTATATATCCACCGAGCAAAGCAATAACATGGGGATATATATCTACCAAGCAGAGAAATAAAACGGAGATAATATATCCGCCGAGCAATTACACGGGATAATATGTCCGTTGAACAATAATAAGAGGATTATATATTCGCCTAACAATAACACGGGGCTTATATATTCGATGAGTAATAACACGGGGATTACATATCCGTCGAGCAATAACACGAGAATGATATCCACTGAGCAGAGCAATAACACGGGGATTATATATCCACCGAGCAAAGCAATAACATGGGGATATATATCTACCGAGCAGAGCAATATAACAGAGATAATATATCCGCCGTGCAATTATACGGGGGTTATATGTCCGCCTAACAATAACACGGGGATTATATATCCATCGAGCAGAGCAATAACACTGGGATAATATATCCGCCGAAAAATAACACGGGGATTATAAATCCGCCAAGAAATAACACCAGGATTATATGTCCCCGAGAAATAACACCGGGATTATATATCCGCCGAGAAAAAAACACGGAGGATTATATATCCGCCGAACAATAACACGGGGATTATATATCCGCCAAGCAATAACACGGGGATTACTTATCCAACGAGAAGAGCAATAACACGGGGATCATATATCCAACGTGCAGAGCAATGATAAGGAGATTATGTATCCGCCGAGCAATTACATGGGGATCATATCCGCTGAGAAATACCACGGGGATTATATATCCGCCGAAAATAACACGGGGATTACAAATCCTCAGAGCAATAACACGGAGATTATAGATCCGCCGAGCAACTACACAGGGATTATATATCCACCGAGTAATAACATGGGGATTATATATATATCCGTCGAGCAATTACACGGGGATTATATATCCACTGAGCAGAGCAATGACATGGGGATATATATCTACCGAACAGAGCAATAACACGGGGATTATATGAACAATAATAAGGGGACTATATATTCACCGAACAATAACACGGAGATTATATATCCGCCCAGCCGAGCAATAACACGGGGATAATATATCCGCCGAGAAATAACAAGGGGATTATATATCCGCTAAGAAATAACACCTGGATTATATATTCGGCGAGAAAAACTCGAAAGATTATATACCCGCCGAACAACAACACGGGGATTTTATATCCGCCGGGCAATAACACGGTGATTATATATTCGTCGAAAACAACACGGGGATTATATATCCGCCGAGAAAAAACATGGGGATTATATATGCGTCGAGCAATTACACGGGGATGATATATCCACCGAGCAATAACACGGGGATTATATATCCACCGAGCAATAACACGGGGATTATATATCCGCCGAGAAATAACACGGAGATTACATCTATTTCACCTTTCAGTTTTGGATATCTCTTTCTGCATTGAGCCCAGGCGTCAAATTTGAAATGGAAATACATTTCTTACGATATAACTGAAGCTTCAGAATAAATAGAAATATCTTAGAAATAAGAATATTTAAAAAAAGATACAGTTCCAAAAACAAAAATAAATACGACAATGAACAAAATCACGCATCTATATAATGACCAATATGTCTTCCTGTTTATAGGTTAGACAATACTATGATAGTGTCACATTAAATCAATAAAACGAAACTATAAACAACAGTCATACAAGTAGGAGGTTTTTCTAGCTATAAAACCAAGTTTAACCAACCATTTTCTTCGGAAAATGCGTGTACCAAGTCAGGAATAGGGCAGTTGTATTACACTTGTTATGGACTTTCCCTTTTTGAATTTGCTTTGGAGTTCGGTATTTTTGTTATATCTTTATACTGAAAACTGTATTAAATGTCACTGTAACAACAGTATAAAGTTACTCGCTCCCCATGTTCACATTATAATTAAATGCATGGCACTGTAACAGAAGTATGGCGTTACTCACGCCTCATGTTCACCTAGATCTCTTACTTCGGTGAGATTGTGTCGTCCTCGGATTGCTGTGTCATTGATGTTAACTTAACTATATTGATATATTTTTGTTAGAAGGACCGTTTTATTTCTCAAACGACACTTTATCACAATAGTGGGAGGAATAATGACAAAGCAAAGCTTATCACTTAACTGAATTCTTATCGAAGGAATTTCTTACAAAATCAAACGTGCTGTACTTCATAGGTTGGTAGAAGTTTATCAAATGTTTTATGGTTCATTTGTTCGCTATAAAACACATCTTCACAAGAAGATGATCTTGTGATTGTTTGATAGCAATTGCTGAAGTGATTTAAGAGACTATTCGATCTTGATAGAAATTATGTACTGTACCTTGCTTTTAGAATATAATTAAACGAATGGTACAAAGTGAGGGATTGTGTTGGTGAAAATAGTACTTCACACCAATTTTATCAGTTACAAGTATCTGATTTTGTAGAGAAACTCGATATTTGTTCTGGCACAGTTCAGTTAAAAGAAGAACTGTATTATGCAAGTGAACATTAGGATGATCATTTTATAATGTAGCATTTTTTTAGAAAAAATTATTCTATTATCTTAAGAATAAAATAGTTATACAAAAAATAAGCAAATTTGATACTTCAGACTTTTTAATCCAAAATTTGCTGCTGCTTATATGTTGGAAAACGTTCCGTATATTAACATGTAGGATTAATAATAGAAATAACATTTGTTTTCAAAATAAAATAATTAAAATGTAATCATTAAAACATTTAAATTATTTGAATACTGCATTAGACTTTTATGAGAGGTTGCATTGCTGGTATATTGCTAGCTAATGACTTTTGTTTTTTAATCATACACTGATAAAAACTGTATATTGCATACTGTCATGTTCACGGGGAAAAAAACTATTTACGGCAGTTTTGAAATTAATAAGAAATAGAAAACAAAGAACATTGCAACGAGTTAGACAGCAACCAACATCGATTTAACTTTCTTTTCGGGCCAACTTAAAAAGTTTTTTTTTTCTTCTTCCCAACCATCCTTTCTCCGACATTCATTGTAAAGCAACAAATATAAAAAGAAGATGTGGTATGATTGCCAATGAGACAACTCTCCACAATAGACCAAATGACACAGAAATTAACAACTATAGGTCACCGTACGGCCTTCAACAATGAGCAAAGCCCATACCGCATAGTCAGCTATAAAAGGCTCCGAAAAGACAAATGCAAAACCATTTAAACGAGAAATCTAACGGCCTAATTTATGTATAAAATAATGAATTACAGGTTCCTGACTTGGGACAGGCACATACAGAATGTGGTGGGGTTAAACTAGTTTGAAGGCGCCAACCCTAACCTGGGACAGTGGTTTAACAGTACAACATAAGAACAAACTATAAAAATCAATTATACAAGTATATACAGTCCAATGAGAACATGCAATCATCACGATCCAATATAAGTTCATTATTACAGATAAGAGAAGGCAGTTCTAAGTTTTTAAAACTTCACATTTCGTTTTGTCGGGTCCTTTTATAGCTGACTACATGGTATGTGTTTTGTTCATTGTTGATGACCGTACGATTACCTATGCCAGGTTAACTAAATACGCTTCATTTGGGACTCTGTTGTGTATTTGTCTCTGTGTTAATCATACCACATCCCCATATTTTATATCTTATATATGAATAATAGTCTGTCTTTTTTTTGTATTAAATATTGTTCCTTAACGATACGTAACAGTAATTTGCCTTTTCTTATAATTCTTCCTTCGTTTCAGCTCGTCCAAAAGAAGACAAGACAGAACCTCCACCAGGTAAATGTTACATATAATCTTACTGCTCTGAGAAGACATCTACGTATTATAATGACTTTTAAAAGTAAAATAAAGAGAGGCGAAAGATACCATAGACTGAGCGATCAAAACAAACCACAAAAAATCTGGGGTGATCTCAGGTGATTCAAAAGGGCTAGCAGATCCTGTGTGACATAAACTGATTTCAATCACTCAATTTATCCACGCAGTTTTTATAAAGATGCTATAGCAATGTAACCAGAAAAAATAGGTTATAGGTCAATGCTGTACCAACAAAATACAAGTAAACTAAAACATACATTGTGAGGTCAATGTGCGGTCTTCAATTAAACCAAAGTCGTCTAAATATATCTCCAGACATTACAAAAATATGTTGCACTGTGTATGTTTTGGTCTCAATGAATACATAGTAGGCATTAAAAGCAAATAACAGTAAGAGAACGAATCTGATATTAGAGGGGGCAGTTGGTCAAATAATGCGTAACTCTATCTCCGAAAATAACAATTAATTGATTTTTATTATGGATGTCTCGGAACAATGAAGATCTTTTGCCAATCATTATTGAATATAGTTTGAAAAGAGCATTTGGAATATCGTATATATTACGATTTATAACCGTAAAAGAAGCGTTTTGAGGTAACTATATGTTTAATCAAGAACTTCCAAAATAAATGTTTGTTTCTTGTGCACTATTGTTTCAACAACAAAAATCTACTAACAATGAAAGTACCCCGGCCCTTCAGAAAATATTCACAATATCAATATTCCATTGAGCTGAACAATTGTCCTATAGCCACATTCATATATAAATATGGTATTGGCAATGAGGCAACTATCGACCAAATAACATGGAAAGAAAATGTAAACAAGTACGGACCTCGATGATATTAAGCAAAACCCATACTGTAAGCTATGAAAGAACCCTGAATAGCAAAAATAATCAACATTGAACTAAGCAACTGAACAAGAACCTGGCTTAGGACAGGCGAATACTTATGAGAATGGTATGATGAATAAACACATGCACATGTATATCGAGAATGCTTTTATTATTTGATAAGGCTAATGTATTCGGTGTGAGCAGGTTAAAAATTGTAGATTTTGAACTTATAATAAATTTACCACATCTTATTACTTTTATGTCAATCATTTTCTTTTCTTCAGTTATATCGATATCAGGTCCTGACCTGACGCATGTAGGTGATACTTTGGTAATAAAATGCAGCGCCACCTACATTGGAGTGGCTAGCATTGATTGGTTCTTTGATGGGTATTTGTTACAATCAAGTATTGCAGAAGGAATTTCAATTAAGGACAGATTTTCAAGTGTTTCAAAGACAATACACAGTACACTGCAAATAAAGAAGGCCACCATGTCTAGTTCCGGTACATATACTTGTAGATCTGCAGATAAATATGTAAAGGAATACAGAATTACGGTTCTCAGCGATGGTGAGTTGTATTTACAAGACAGAAATACATTTTAGTTGACGAGTACAATATACCGGTTGTTTTCGGACTTCTGGAGAACTTCCTGAGATTGTGTAGAAAGGTCTTCTAGGCTTAGTGATGAAATTTCCAAAGATATCCTGCTAAATGTGTTTTGTAGAACTTTTTTTGTTAAAACTTTTTTTTATCCTTTGTTTTTATCATTTGTAGCGAACTTTTTATGTATTAGTAGTTCTGCATATTTGTTAAAGAAGCACTTTATGATTATGTCTGAAGTAATTTAAATTAAAACCTTGTACCAGCACTCTGGTGTCATTTTAGGCATGCTACTGAGAACCTATGATTTAACTACCAGCATTCAGGTGTCATTTCAGGCATGCTACTGAGATCTTATGATTTATTTTTAACAGTAATGATATTTCAATATTTAAGACATAGATGGAGGATAAGAGTTTAATTAATCGTAGGCACTTACAAGACAAACATTAGAATCCTTAATCGGTACACCTTGTCAAATAAAACTGTAAGATAAACCGGTGTTTTTCAGTATCGAACCTCTTTCTTACATAAAAGCAGAAATTTCTTTAAAAAACTATCAGTACAGTTCATTGATATATAAACGACTCCATCATTGATATTTAATAAACAGCCGCATGAAATTGGAAATGTATATACATTGTAGAACAGTCCCATAACATGAGATATTTTATTAGAAAAAAACATCAGTGTTGTTAGACGATATCTACCATACACATGTATGATATGTTTTAAATGTTTGAAAAAGAATAATTTTAGTTTATTTTATATTTCAGTGAAAACAAATAATAAGAAAAGAGGTATGTAATGTTATTTTTATTGCATTAAACATTCATTTGATGACCATTACATGTAATTCCACTAATGGTCACTGCCATGTTTGTCTTGACATGAGTTATGAAATATTTTAACATCGACAGTGTAGTATTATATTGAAGTGTCTTCTAAATGCCAACAGACTACATGACTTTGCTTGCATCAAACAAAAATACGCCTAATTGTTGCTATTTCGATTTCATTTGCGTTGTCGAGTTGTCTCCCCAACGAAGTTTTCATCCACATTTCCTCTTAATCATATACTTATTTTATATATAGATTGCGTTTGTTTTACATAAGCAAGTTAGTAAATATGATTCGAATTTTAAATTAACGGCCGATTTGAAGCCTACCATATGCAAAAGTATTGTTAGTTTTCGTACATTGAAGCTGCGCATGTGAAAAGGAAAAGAAGGATATATGGTGTACACATAATTCCTGTAAAACAAAAATCAAATGAGAGCGTTTTTATTGGTATCTTCTGGGACTATTATACTAGTATAATAGTCCCAGGTATCTTCTTATAGTATTATACAATTAAAATTGACATGAGATACAAAAGGACGAAAATTTCATTTTCATCTGTTATTATATTATTAATCTATGTTGGTTATTTAACATAATATGTGTTTTCTTTCTCTTTCAGTTATTTCTGAATCTTTAGGGAAAGAATCCTCAACATCCGGTCAAAAAAGTAATACCTCATCACGCGTTTCTATCAACTTTCCAATCATGTACGTTATTATGATCACGTGGTTTATGCTGATTAAAAACAATTTCACTTGACATTCACCTTACATGGGCTTCTGGTCTGAAGCTTCCATGCAAGCAACATACATACACTCTGTAGATCACAAACAATGTTCATACGGACAGAACTCGGTTATCAAAATAGTAAAGTGAGCAGTACACTTGACTTATTAATATACACCAAAAACAAATAACAAACAAAATACACGTGATGTAATAAAATTTACTAATTAATGTTTATGTGATATACGTAGAGCTTGATAACAAATTAGTTTGCAATTTATATCTTAAGCTAAATAAAAATCTGGCTTTTGTAGAAAGTATTTTTGAACATTATGGGTTCTTGCTAATTAATCAGATACGGGGTGACTCAACTAAATGTTGGTGTAACCTTATTTCTTTTACCAGAAATTGTAAAAAAATTGACATTTAATTATTATAATGTTGCTTTACGATATATCTCTTGTCGTTGATGTAACTTTTATTGTAATTTATCAGTAGCTGTATGCATTGTACTTTGTTAATGTTATGAGGAAGATGTGATCGACTTCAAAGTCCTCAAGCTTTTATTAAACCAAAAGATGGTCCCCAAAAATCATGTCTTCTTAGTAAAAAACATAACATACTTTAATAACAGAATGGAGATATCTATTCATTCGAGCTGTTACAATGAAAAAAATAAAAAACAACAACCTTACTTGATGCCTAGTTTATTGCCATTTAACAATTTTTTTAGAAGCTGTTCAATGGTTAAACTTATATTCAGTTTGTTAAATGTGTGATGTCTATCTCTGTAATTGTTCTATAGAAAAGTATTAAAACAAATTATTGGATATCGACATCTTAAATGTTTATATGAATATGAAGTTTAAAAATCTTTATTTTTTCAAATCGTTTAAAGTATGTGTAGAGTTTTACCGATTATTAAAAAATAGAAATACTATTTCCTGCGTGATACTTTCCCTTTAATACTATTTCCTGCTTGATACTTTCCCTTTTTCAAATCTTTCTGTCTTTGGACTGTGTGCAAAATGTCTGACAGAAAAAACAATAAAAAAAAATCACATACGGATTTTCGCTACTCTGTTTTTCAAAGACTGCTATAAATTGATAGTATATATATAACGGAACTAAAAAAGCAGGGAAAAAATGCAATGTCCATGATTTTTTACGGAAAACGGCAAAGTAGAGATGCGCAAAAAAAAATCATACAATTGTGAAACGATTAAGTCAAATAGACAAAACGATCATTCGGTTTTAAAATAAATTATTTAGAATGAAAATTTTTAAGTTTTAATGTAAGAAAGCGTTTGTTTAAATCTCAGAATATGATAAAGATTATTCGACAAACAAATCAAGGGGTTTTAAATTTCAATCTAGTAAGGTAACTATTTTAGTAAAATATAATAATGATTGAAAAAAAATCTTTATCTTGTACATTTATTTCAAGAGGGTATATATATAGCTTGTTCGGATCTGACAAATCTTTCACAAGGCTCATAAGAGCGCTTACTTTGGAAATATATAGAAATTCGACTACATTAACAGGGTTGGTTTTCAATTTTCTTCGGTACAACTTCAATTTTTTCTCAATTTTCTTTGTAATGTTCTCCTGCTCATTATTATGCTAAACACTCCAGCATTTCCCTTTGCAATAAATGCAAAGATTGAAGAAATATGATAAATACAGACTCCTCCATTTGTATCAGCTGCTCCGATTGAAACTTAAATAAGAAATAAGACAACATATTTTTTATGTTTGCGTTATTTCGTTTGCGATATTTAAAAAAAAACGTATAAGAAGAAATATTTTTAAAAAGTCTTTGTGGCACTACTACGCATACGTAGAGATACAGAGCTTGCTAAGAACCAGAATTTTTTTTTACAAGAAACAATTAAAATTATTATGATTCAGGGAATAAACATATTGAAAATTTAAAATCATTGACATCTAATTACAAATTTTAGTATTTCACGATATTTAACAAAGGACTATTACGTACATTTTGTAGTTCCTTTCCTAAAATAGTGAATACTTTTAGAGAAAAAAAAAACAGTGAAACTTACGTGAACTAAATCATCAAAGAAACCCTTTAGTAAACTAAAGACACGTTGATTAAAGGTTCCTTGTTAGATTATAGCACAAACAGTATGAAAAACTAGTTCCTGGTTTGGCTAAAGTACAAGCATTGTGAAAACGGTTAAGCTACCTGGTTGGGTAAGAACAAAATAAAGCAAGGTATGGATACAGACAAAAATACATGGTTACGTTTAGAAAATAACCAAACACATTATTGAATACCGGCTTAACAACCTGGTTAGAGATAGAAAACGCAGTATGGATACCGGCTAAAATATCTGTTTAGGAAGGAGAACAACGTACAGGAAATGTTTTTAGGATTCAGTTATTTTCTAACATACGTAACATTACAACACATACAATAAAAACACTAAAAAAATCATCCATCTTAAAATAAAATAGAAAATAATGGGTGTCTTCGAGTTAAGTTAGTTGTTGTTATATTGTTGGTTATATTGTTTTGTTTTACTCAGTTAAGTTGATTCTATATCATGTCTTTATATTGTATATTTATTTTTCATTGTAAAAAAGGAGATGGTATGCTATGGCAACTGTTTTGGTCCCTTGAATTCGCAAAATGATTATTATAAATCTGATAAATAATATTGTACAGATGTTCAAAAGACTCGATCTGTCAAATATCAGTATTTGTATTTTTCAAATAAATCGTTTTTATTAAAAAAAATTATTTTGGGGTTCTTTACTTCTGTATTTTACTGAAAAACGATAGAAACTGTCAAAATAGCCATTTTATTGAGATCTTGCTTTTGATAATTTGATATTCTTATTCTGCTCTAAGATTTCTTGTAAAAATATGTTTATATGGATAAATTATCATATTTGTTAATGCTGTGGCTCATATCTAATTTCGCCTAAAAATTAGCTTAAAAATTGTCATGTTTTGGCATCATAGTGACAGCACTGCTGAAATTTCTAAACCGCAGTGCACAAATAATTTGATACAATTCGTTGACCAAAAAGGTTACATGATTTTGATAAAATTGTGCTATATTTGTAATTTCAGGGACCAGATCTTATCATACCTCCTTGTCTACAAATAAAAGAAAAAAATGTATTTTAATTTCTTTGTATGTATCTTTCACTACCGAGGACAAACACTCATGTATTTCTCCACATCCCTGTAAGTTATTCCAACCTATTATTAAAAGGATATAGTGTCGTACAAAATAATATGGACTACAGGAACAGTATATATGACTAGGCCAATTAAAAAAACCGACACATGATAGTCAAACATTACTCTCAGATCTGTACTTAGTGTCTTTTTGTTGTTAGGATGTACAAGTACCCGGCCACATCCACTTGTATTTGTAGTATCTGTATGTTTATCCATCTGATGAGTTAAGCCTCTTTCAACTGATTTTTATAGTTCGTTCTTATGTTGTACTGTTACACCACTGTCCAAGGTTAGGGGAGGGTTGGGATCCCGCTAACATGTTTAACCCCGCCACATTATGTATGTATGTGCCTATACCAAGTCAGGAGCCTGTAATTCAGTAGTTGTCGTTTGTTTATGTGTTAAATATTTGTTTTTCGTTCATTTTTTGTACATAAATTAGGCCGTTAGTTTTCTCGTTTGAATTGTTTTACATTGTCATTTCGGGGCCTTTTATAGCTGACTGTGCGGTATGGGCTTTGCTCATTGTTGAAGGCCGTACGGTGACCTATAGTTGTTAATTTCTGTGTCATTTGGTCTCTTGTGGAGAGTTGTCTCATTGGCAATCATACCACATCTTCTTTTTTATATTACACGACTTTCATGGAATGTATTGAATATAGTTAAGAGCATACGATACAGTTTTGATCCCATGTTGATTTTTTTTACGAAAATTTGCATACAAGCTATTTTTCACCTAGTAAATTCAAATATGTAATAAAAAATATACCTTCATGTGCTAAACTAAGAGATAAATGGGGTCGAAGTTTTAGACATTTACTCAAAATTTCAGTTTTTTTTGACATTTCTATCCTTTGGATAAACATACGAAACTTTTTTGTTTCAAAAGATAAACACAAGCGAATTTTTGTTAAAACATTTGGAATATCTTCTCAACATAAGTATGCTCTAAAATTGTATAACAATAATTAATTTTTATCAAAGTTTCAGGTTTTTAGAAAGAAAAAAAGTTTTTTTTTTGCTGTATATTTATCTAATTTTAAAAAATTTCGTTGTTGACTTTTTCAGAAAAATTGGTACAAATAATCTTCATACGTAATCAAACCTAATGTCTTTTTAAAAAAGAGGGGTCCAAAAAAAATCAGTCTGAAGGTACTTGGGCGTATGATGGTGTTATACGAAATTTTAAGAACTCAGGCTTTCAAACTAAAAACTGGCCGGTTAAAAATTCATTTCAAAAATGACACCAATCTGAAGTTGATAGATATTGTCTGGTCTGATTACGACAGCCGTATGGGACATAACTAAACAGACAAGTTATACTATTAGATATATGTGAAAAGAGATTATCTTGCCAGAAATAATAATCTGTCATTTAGAGTTGTTCAGTGATGATGGAAAAATAAACAGTGTTGGCTTGTGTCAAAGTAAGACCTGACTGCGTATTTATGGAGACGTGATCCCAATCGACAAGAGTGGTTAGAAGGGTACATAATATCAATAACAAATTTACACTGCATCAAGTTATATGCCTATAACGCTGGAAACAACAGACATTGATTTCAACTGGTAATTGTCCAAGAATGAGCTTTACCTGTTATCAATAATCCTTAATGATAGAAAACCGATGATTTTTGTCTAGGTCCGTTTGACCTATGACCTTTCTGAAACATTTGACATACCTTCACTTAAAAGGGACACCTTTCTGAAACACTTGATATCATTTCTACACTTAATATATATACTTACTTTGTTTAAAAATAAGAAGACATTTATAAAAGTCATGACATCTTTCCTATGCCTTTAAGAAAGACATAGATCAAACCCTTGATATTTTTCCTATGCTTTGAAGGGAGACGTGTATAAATCACTTGGTATCTTTCCTATGATTTAAAAGGAGACTTTTATATCACAATTGATGTCATTCATATGCTTAAAAGGGAGATATTTATAAAGCCCTTGCCATCATTTAAATGGTTTAAAGGGAGACATTTGAAAAACTCTTAATATCATCCCTATACTTTAAAAGGAGATTTTTATAAAACACTTGGGATCTTTCCTATGCTTTAAAAGGAGACTTTTATAAAAAAAAAAAAAAAAAAAAAAAACGTAATATCATTCCTATGCTTTAAAAGGAGACTTATATAAAACACTTGATATCATTCCTATGCTTTAAATGAAAACTTTCCAGAAATACTTTGCGTGAAAATAAGACCTCTATAAACACCTGATATCGTTACTATGCTTTAAAAGGAAGACTTTCCTAAACACTTGATGGCATTGCTATGCTTGAAAGGGAATGAGACCTCTATACAACACCTGATATCGTACCTATGCCTTAAAGGACGACCGTCATAAACACTTGATGGCATTTCTATACTTGAAAGGGAATGACCTCTTTACAACATCTTATATCATTCCTATGCCTTAAATGGCAGCATTCATATGCTTGAAAGGGAGACCTTTATGAAACACTTGATATCTTTCTTTTGCTTTAAAAGTGAACTTTTATAAAGTACTTCATATAATTCTCATGCTTTAGAAAGAAACTATTATATCATGCTATGCTTTAAGGGGGATCTATATAAACCATTGCACCTGATTACGTTCCTATGCTTTGAAAGGAGACCTCCCCGAAAAACTTGATATCTTATATTATGCTTCAAAGGGAGACCTATACAAATCACTTGTTATCTATTATATGCTTTAAAGTGAGACTTTTATAAAATCATAAGCTTTAAAGGGAGACAGTTATTGATCACGTTAAATCATGCGTATGCTTTAAAGGGAAAACTTCTTGAAACAATTGATATCTTTCCTATGCTTTAAATGGAGACATGTCGAAACACTCTACGTCGTTATAACGAGTAACTTAGTCGTTATAACGAGTAAGCTAAATCGAGTTACTAATTCATTATAACGAGTCATTTTAACGAGTAAGCTAAGTCGCGATAACGAATTAACTAAGTCGCCATAACGACTTAAAATAAAAACTACACTCTGACACTAATCGGCTTTCGTAACAATTCTAAACGCTGAAATTCATTTTTTTTTTACTTGATTAATAAATATCTTTTGGGGGAAATAAAAACATGGACTATTCGTTATCAAATGTATGTCCCCTCGTCACTGTAATTATAAATTAGTGTTCTGATGCATGATCAATTATCTTATTTAATATAAACTTTGATATAACTAATATCAAAAGTAACATGTGATATGCATATTATCCTATGATACGAGATTTCATATTTATTACAAGCAACATGTTATATGAAAATTACACATTAATGTATCTTTAATTTTACTATTTACATTTTTCATCACTTCAAACAGAACAAGAAAAACTCGAATTAATAATCCCAGATGCTCTAAAAATAGAGTTACAGTTAATGTAGTTAATTATACATTGATCACTTGGTATTGTACTTCTCGATATTTTTAACTTTTAGTAAATTATTGGGTAAGTTGTAAGTTTTCTTAGTTGTAAACTTGTAAATTAGCATCTCATGCATGGATGGATGCATTTGTGTTTTAAGCAGTACGGAAAGCAGTGTTGCAGCAAATATCAAGTTTTAAGTTTTTGGTTTGTCCCGGATAGGATAAAACCCATAACCTCCGGCGGTAGAGGCGAGCACACTACCAGAAGACCAACGAGGCGATTCAATTGGTTTTCGGTCCAAAGAACAAATTAATGCCAAACTTATTTTACTACGTATATATTGTGAACAACATTCTGTTGATACAAATGACTCTTCTTCACTGAAGTGGTTTGCTCAATTATAGCTAATTCTCTACCTTATAAATCTTTCATTAATGACTGTCATAGATCAATAGTGTAGGAAGGTGCCTTCAGGTCTAACACCATAATTATGTCAAATATTGACTTAGTTCATCTCTGGCATATAATCGTAGAATTACTTATAGTTAGGGTTAATTCTATACAAGAAGCTGAAAGAAACTAATGCGGCTATCTAACAGACATTCAAACAAAATAAAAGCAATATTGAAATCTACAAGATTAATCATTTCTTAAAGTTACTATCGTCGATTTCTGACAAACCAATGACGATTGTAGGAAATTTACGGTCCTAGCTGTTTCTTTGCCATAACTTGAGAACAGTTCAACAAATGCTTTTTCAAATTTTATTATGCATGTTGTTCCTGATGACAAAATGTCGTTCAGAAGTCATGCTCCTTGATTGATTATAAGTAAGCGCTTTATGGCGGTTCCGTACTTAAATCCTTTCCTTTTTAAATTTTGATATGTCTCATGGCAAAATGGAAGATAAGATTGGTTTTTGCGATTTTCACCCATGCTGCCCAGGGGTTATGGTCCTTGCTTGCATTGACAATGACACAAATAAATGCAGAAAACACCCAGTTTGCTGTCATTTTGGTAGCTTCTAGTTCCAAAAGTTAAAACAAGTGCATCTTATTTTTTCATTGAATAGGAGGGATGTGGTATATGTAAATACATGATAAAGTCAAAAGCGAAGAAACAGTAAATTTTTTTGCTGATCTCCATCTTAAAGCAGGATTACAACCAATCAATTTCCCCCGTGATTGATGAGCTTACATTTTTTAAATTATATTGTATGATTTGCGATAGCACAGCACGTATTTCAGGAATAACTTGAAACAAAAATGAAGTGCTTACCGGTATTAGGTATTAAAATAAAACCAAAAAGGGACTAAATATTACATCTAAGACTGTCTAAAGTCAACTTTGCCTGAAATATTATAGAACAAATATTCTAAAATTTTCAATTTAAACTGTTCTTACAGAAAAAAAATATCATAAACGTTCTACTGTCTGTTTTTTTTTTTTAGATATTTCATGTGACCTAAGGTTACATGACCACCGCAATTGATCTATTCATGTGTAACTCGATCTTAACAACAACATTTATCTCTGTAATTTATAAAGAATTAAGGATTTGTGCGAGTCCTACATAACAACCCCTTATACGCACTTATTGACGTTGTGGTCAATATAATGTAATTATATGCGAATGGCATACAAGTGAGAGGTTTGGCTAGCTATAAAACCAGGTTTAATCCACCATTTTCTACAAAAGGAAATGTCTGTACCAAGTCAGGAATATGACAGTTGTTTTTCATTAGATTAATGTGTTTGAGCTTTTGATGTCGACTTTTCGTTTTGAATTTTCTTTAGAGTTCGGTATTTTTGTTATTTTACTTTTTATAATTCTCTGTTTGAAATTTTAATTTTCCTCAGTAACATTCAAGGGATATCTTACTCAATATGCAGAATATGTCTCCAAATTTGTATTTTCTATCACCATTTTTTTAATACTCTTTATATATATGCTTTCATACTACTTATGGGATCTTAGCGGTAAAGATAGTGACAACTTATCACGTGGTGTTGTTTTATCGAATACTGAACTTGTTCTTGTAATTTCGTTTTGAAGTATGTATACCCTTCATCCATTTAGGATATTGGCGACTAGATTTTATTAATATCACCTTACCAAGAATTTAATATGACTCAGACATAAAAAAAGTATAATTAATTTCAAATAAGTGCCCTTAAATTATTAATGATATCACAACAAGTGAAATAATGCAATTAAAAGTTGATTTAGTACCGGTTATAATGTGTCATTCCAATCATCAAATGCACTGATTGCTGTTTTATTGCAAGTTGTATAATTCTAGCCTTTGATCGAACAAGATAGACAGGAACGTATTCAGGATATAATTCCTGATAATGACATTTCAAATATTAAAGTAAATTGTAATGTGGTTATAATTAGACAAATGAAAAGTAAGCGGTTTCGAATCAGACATGATGTGATATGGCCACTGAACAATAAACATTCAGTTGAGGGTAATGGGTCCAAACAGTTGGACCAACATGCACAAAGACACGTATAGTTGCTTCTGTACTACAATCCTATTTATTTAATATTTTGCCTCATGTGCAGCAAACAAAATATATTTTGTCTCATGTGCAACAAACACAATATATTTTGTCTCATGTGCAGCAAACACAATATATTTTTGTCTCATGTGCAGCAAACACAATATATTTTGTCTCATGTGCAGCAAACACAATATATATTTTTCACAAGGAAGTAAAAGTGCAGCATAACTGAATGACAACGCTTAATTGTTGTACTGCTTGGGTCACTTTGACCATTCATTTTCAAACATGCGAAGATTAAATAAACAAGTTTTGATAAGGAAGGTCTTTAATTGAAATTAAAATTTTTATCAAAAACATATAGGATTGATTGATTGTTCTTTGTTTAACATCGATTGTAAAATTGTTCATGTATACTCAGGACACGAAAACAATCTACAATAAATCCAGTAGGTAGACTCTGTAAAGTAGGTCGACTTGAAGGACTGGAATGTCGACCTCCACTGGAAGATCAGGGTATAGGATTTGATTTTGATTTTTGGTGTTTTAACGCCACTTTTAAGCACCGCTTTTGGGCTATTTCGTGGCGGCAAGTTTTTATTGGTGGAGGAAGCCGGAGTGCCCGGAGAAAACCACCGACCTTCGATAGGAAAACTGACAATCCTAGTCAATTAAGATTGGAGTCGAGTGCACCCGCACGAGCGGGGTTCGAACTCACAACCTCAGTGTTGACTGGCTAGTGATTACAGTAGTAACTACTTAGACCACTCGGCCACAAAGGCCCCTCAGGGTATAGGAATAATGGCATATATTTGGCCTTGCAACATGCATCCTACGAACCACTCAAAAATGTTTCAAATGTTCTTTAACGTGAGAAAGTGTGTGAACACTCCCCATAAGAGATATCGGATTAAACGTCCACATTCCGCCCGGTCATTGTTGAGTATTTATACATCCCGCACAGCCGAACGACTGCCTCAATTCGAGTGATATTGTTGGATGGAAAAGTGTCCAAGGCTAACTCTTGTGGTTAAAAACAAAAACAAAAACAAAAACATATATGACATACACACCGATATATTCATACATTACATTTTCAAAGAAACAGTGCTTTCGTTGCAATATTTATTGTTTTTGTAATTGACAGGTTACATGTTACACAACCAAAATGATGTTACCTGTACAGAATTTGACATTTCTTAATCTGGAATCATTCGAAATCTTCGAACAAGTTTTTTTCTTTTATTGATATAGTCAAATTTGATTGATAAAATGAGTTAAAAAGATATTCTATATTCAACAATAGGTGATTTATTTAAACATAATGGGGAAACGCGCTCACTGTAGTTGTCATACTTTAGACTGTTTAGGTATTTTCCAAGGAAAGTACAAAGTACATTCCTTACTAAATTCTAACAGCAGTTTTCGCGTTGTCTAGCATCAACAGTATTCTTTTGTATAAAGAACAACGTTTTTATATAAGTGTGATTGAATGAATCAGTCGAAAATTGGCCCTTTTATGGTTGTCACCGATTACAGATCCAACCTAAGGTCAAGTCAACACTTCTGATATTTTTGGGTGTCACATGACAGATCCAACATGAGGTCAAGTCAACATTTCTGATATTTTGGGTGACACATGACAGATCCAACCTGAGGTCAAGTCAACACTTCTGACTCCTGATATTTGTGGCACACTAGTCGCAGTTTGATATCAGTGAATAAGTTTGTTTGAATATAACCAATTATTTTGTTGCCAGTTGTCTAGAATTAGAAAACATTGTATTTACATGACACTGTTATGTCGATTGCTTTCAGAAACGACCCTATCAAGTTGATTTCTAGACAACCATGTTCAATAAAGTTTCTGATGACGAAAGTAACCAGAGTCAGAAAATACAACTACGACAAACATAATTGTGCATTGAATAATTCAACTCATTTCTCTCTTCCTCTTTGACAAAAAGGTTCCAATTACGACATTTATATCAATTTGAGTTCGAGAACTGTATCTTAATGGTCTTTCTTCTTCTAGAGATCTGACCAATTACCGACATCTATATACTGTCTGGTTATTATATTATTGTTAGTCTGGATGTTATATATTGTTCTCATTTTAGTGAATGGATCCAAATTGAAAGGACTCGTAAGTGCATAACAAAATACTAACAAGTTTATTTGTATTTCAAATACACAAATAATTTGCCCTGATGATGATTGGCTAATTTGTTATTTTGGAATTCAGAAAATAGGAGAAACTTCAAACAAACCGTTAGTGATATAATTGTACAAACACGGAACTTTCTTATTATATCACAAAATGATATTAAGTCTGATGTTTCATCATTCGAGATATCTATGATAATTTCTGTCATATTTCCGTACACATGGATAGTGGTATACAACGAGTCATGTAGTCTCTCGTGTATTCCAAATACTATTACACCCTTGGTTTTCTTTTTTTGTAGGGGGCGGGGGGTTCTAGCTAAAATGTGCTTCGGACGCACCAAATTAATAAAGTGATATTAATTTTCGATAAAAAATAAAAGGAAATATTGGTAAACAATCTTCAAAAAAGTACCTCTTTTATTTTCCTAACAATTAAGGAATGACTGTATTTTCTGTCTATGAAGAAATAACATCAAAAATGTATTGCACACTGAATAACTCGCGTAGCGTGTTATTTAAAAGTATGCACCACATTTTTTATGTTATTTCGAATAGACAGAAAAAATGTTACAGTAATTCTTTATAATTTAATTCTAAATTCTATTGTTAAGGAGTAAATCATGAAAAACGTTGATGACGTCACGGTCACATGACAAAATTATGTCTATGAGATGATAGACAAAAAACTTTCAGCCAATCAGAAGACGTGTTACATTCAAAATAAAATTACCAAATGATAGATAAATGAATTTATTTAACTATAGACCAGCTGGGATTATTATACATCAATATATTATGTCCCAGAGACCAGTAACCCTTAGAATTGTTTTAAACGAAATGAAATAATTCGTCATTTATTACTGTATATATATAACAAGATGTTCCTATTATTATTTTGTAATACTTTCCTTTTATTTCTGCAGACTTGAAGACTTGCCGTTTATAATCTATAAACTGTATATATTTTTACTGACTACATAACATAGAGGTTTCATGCGATTTCGTAATTTTGATTGGTATATATATATATAGACAACAACCGCAAGGCATTTCTAAATTGTTTTATTTTCCCAAAAATGCAACATTTTACTTCGCGTGCTTTCCATGACAACGTTACAACATTGCATGTAGGAAAATAAACAAAAGGCTTGATTTAACTCAAATTTTCATGATAGCATGAAAAAGTAATTATGATAATTGAATGCTTCCTTTTTGTATTTTTATACATGTACAGGGGTGTCGAAAAGAACGTACAAAATGTGCTCGGTCAACGCTCATACATCCCTAAACAATTACAAAAGAAGAAGCATTTAAATATCAAATAGGGCACATAAAACTTTTACCCCCTTGATGAATTATAAAATTAATTTGATTCAGATAATATCTTAGACTAACAAATTTGATAGCGTAATTAGTCATAAGCATCTCTAAAAATAGTTCAATCATAATCAACCATAGGGAAACACGACATTTTAAAAATATTTTATTAGTTTATTTTCGAATACTTTTATTTTGGTTTCAGTTTCATTATTGTAAGTAATATGATACAAGAATCGACCTGATAGGAATAAGCTCCGTTCTGAAGGTCACGAAAAATGGTCTGAGAAAGGAAAATATAACATAAAATTGTTAAACTATATCAAATTATTCAATAGGCGAAGGAGGTTAATTCTTACTAACTATTTTCACCCTCTCTAATGAATTAAATTAGTTCTGTCAGGTACAAGTAAATTGATTCTCTCGGCTTCATCATCACCTAAATTGCACATCGAGTGTAACCCATACTTTGACGTTTTTATTTTACCATGTTCGGAGGGTTACACTTACAATGTTGACGTTATATACCTGTGCGTTGGTAGTTTTGTTGTACTCTTTTTAAAGTACTGCTTAAGACCCATGCTTTCTCAATTGTATAATTTGTCGCATTCCCCACATCTCCTTCCACTCGCCTCTAGATGCCATTTTGTTTTCTATGTCGTGGGTTGCTGTCTCACTGACATATTTTTATTCATATCCAATTGACTCAACTTGATTTTTCCTATGAGGTATGGTCATTTCCCCTTATTTCATAAAAAGAGAAAAGACAGGACATTAACATCAGACAGGTCAATAGAATGTTAGTCATAATATTGAACGCCACAGATGTCTTATGTGGTACTCTGATATTTCGTTATGTTGTTTTATCATTACTTGATGATATTTTTATAAACTTCTTAGGAAGAAAGATAAGAAGTTAGCAATATCCTTTAACTTTACGTTCCGCTATATAGATGATGTTCTCTCACTAAATAATTCAAAATTTGGTGACTATGTTGAACGAATCTTTCCCATCGAACTAAAGATAAAGGATACTACAGATACAGTTAAGTCTGCCTCATATCTTGACTTACATCTAAAAATTGACAATGAGGGTTGGTTGAAAACAAAACTTTACGACAAAAGAGATGATTTCAGCTTCCCAATTGTGAACTTTCCATTTCTATGTAGCAACATTCCAGCAGCGCCTGCATACGGAGTATACAATACAATACAATACAATACAATATTTTTATTTTTCCAAATTAAAGGACCCATTAAGAGCATAACATTAATAACAACATGACATAAACATTACAGAGTGATTAAAGAAACATAAAATAATAGTTCAAATGCATGAGGAAAGGGTCAGTGGTCAAGGGGAGATAATTTTGCTATCTATTAGAGTATTTAACTAATTTTCTGATTTTCTAAGTTGCAGACCTTTATTAAGGTATGCACATAAAATAGATAAAAAAAATGCTATCTTCATTACTCATGATCCATGTAAAAAATATCATTTCTGTTTAAATTAACTGAACTGGGGTATTTTTTTATATAATCAGTCATATCTCTTCTGAGGTTATTGTAAAGAGGGCATTCCAGAAGAAAGTGCATTTCATTTTCAATAGAATTTGAATTACAATATAAACATATCCTCTCATGTCGAGGTAATATTTCATATTTACCACATACATTGATAAAACGTTCATGTCTGCCAGTTTCTATTCTTAAACAGTAAAGTATATATCTCCCAATTGATACGATATTCCCGGGCTTGTATTTCCTATCATGATTTCCTTGATAGAGGATTGCTGCTCACAAGGAAGCTATTAAACCAAGAGTTCCAAATGGTGAAGTTGAAATTATCCTTTCGTAAATTTTACGGACGCCATCACGAGTTGTTGACCGTTATGGAATAACCGTTTCACAGATGATATCGGTTATGTTCCTTATGTCGTAACTACAATACCCTTCCCTTTTCACGAATGTGACCTACCGAGTTAGACTATTTACCGGATTTGTAATAAACATAAGCAACACGACGGGTGCCACATGTGGAGCAGGATCTGCTTACCCTTCCGGAGCACCTGAAATCACCCCCAGTTTTTGGTGGGGTTCGTGTTGCTTAGTCTTTAGTTTTCTATGTTGTGTCATCTGTACTATTATTTGTCTGTTTGTCTTTTTTGGCCATGGCGTTGTCAGTTTGTTTTCTATCTATGAGTTTGACTGTCCTTCTGGTATCTTTCGTCCCTCTCTTGTCTTTAATTAATATGGTTTTGACATTACGTAATGATGTTTTGATATAGCTCAATAATGATATTTCGATTTTACGTGATATATGGTTTCGTATTGACTTGATATGTTTTTTTCATTACTTAATATGGTTTTGCCATAACTTGATGTGATGTCATCATTATTTAATGTGGTTGTGTCATTATGCAATGTGATTTTAACATTACTTGATGTGTATAAATACAATACAAATACAAATATCTTATTGGCACAAACTCAATTACAATAATTGGCAACGGCCAATACAACTAGTATACAAATGGTAATCGATGCAGCAATTAAACAATACTACATAACATATTAATTGGCACATTTCGAACAATGAAATTTGCAGGTATATATATATTAACATACATAGGTTAATGTAGAAAAGGCTACTGACATACATACATTGTATGTTATAGCTTCATAATGTTCATATTACTCATTTGTCAGGACATTTTTTCCTTAATTCAAATGATTGATTAATAAAAGATGATATTTCTTTGTGATCCATATTTTGTACAGTGCAAGATAAAATATTTTTCGTCTTCTATATTATTATTATGGCATAATTTGCACAACCTTTCTTCTCTGTTAACTCGCAGGTACCTGCCTCTTTCAATTTCAAGATTGTGTGCTCTTAGCCTAAGTTTTGCCAAAGGTGTCCTATCTTTCAACATATTCAATTGATCAACATAGTGTGCACGTTTATTTGAAAAACAATAATGTCGAAAAAATGATAATTTTGATGATTCCGTAATATATGAATTCTGTTCCTGTAAAATTTGGTCATGAATTCGTTGTTTTATCTGAGCAAGCATAGGTTTAATATGTACATGAAAAGATGTTAAATACGAGAAGCCCAGATTATTGATACATTTCTTCATACTACTTGTCCATAGGTTGTTTTCTCTTGTTTTAATAAAAATGTCATGAGCTAAGATCTTGTCAGATGAGATTAATGATCTAAGAATTTCATGGAAGACAACATAATTTTAACTTTTAAGGAGAGTCTACCAAGCTCATTGCGACATGCATTGTTGGAAGTTTTACAGTGAACCCCAAGGATTTCTTTCATAAATTTTATATGAAACTTTTCATATGGTTCATTCTCAGTATTTTTTAGAATTGATTCAATACCCCAAACTTCACTATCATATAATATTGGAAGTACCATTGTATCAAAAAGTTTTTTTCTAAAAGTCTACATGAATTGTTCAGACTAAGAGATTTCTTTATTTTGAATAGAGCTTTTCTAACCTTATTGGAGGCAAGGTTAAATTTACCATTGCATGTGTATGTGGCTTTACGTTATGTATTTGTTTCATTACATGATGTGGTTTTGTTATTTCGTAATGATGACTTGCCAATTCTTCATATGGCCGTTTAACATTACATAATTACATAATGATGGTTCAAAATTTGACGATTTTACACAACATAAGTTAATGTGTTTGTTCCTGTATTTGATGTGGTCCTGTCTTTCTTTGATGTGGTTATCACATCACTTGTAGCCTGGGGTTCTGGATCACTGCACGGCAGGGTACCTACACATATTTCTTCAAATGCTAAACATGGAGACTTTTGTATATTATCATATAGGTGATAAAACAAACACACCAGTATACCCTGAATTCAACAATATGACATTGATAAATACTATCTCTACTATATCCCGTGTAGACTTATGTTGAAGTAATTAGTGATAAAAATAAAGACAATAAGTCTCTTCATTAATTAAACAAAAGTGCTGATCAACTTGGTCAGTTTCTTCAGTCTGTAAAAAGACTAGCTACAACGTAGACCTATATGCACGTGTAGTTAATAAATTAAAAAAACTGTTATGAAACAGACACACATCTATCTATGATACTAGATACGAAATAAATAGCTAAAGGTCGGCCTCTGATGAGGGTTTACCTGGGAATACTCCCGAAAGACCCGAAACATTGCATGAATTAAGCAATAAAAAGTACGTAGTGTCAGGTCAGAAATATTGATACCATACCTTGAATAAGTGGGTTTATGGTCATTTTATAAAATAAAATAAAACAATTTAAAACCTATTGACGTAGTATAAGATTGGGCCAGGATGCCAGGCTACATCACTTGATGAGGTAAAGCCAGGTGACCATTTTGGAAAACAAATAGTTCTATTTTTAGACCGATTTCCATATGTCGTTTGTTATTGCTTCGGATGAGTGTCGCTATCCATTGAGTTAAAGTTATAATAGCTTTTCGAAAAAAGCTAGCCGTCTCTTAGCTGATGAAAGTGGAAAGTGTTCTCGTTTTGTAGATTAATTCATTCAGAATAGCCTTGCATATCAATCAACAAATTTTACCACACACTTTAAGAAGCAGTATATCGTTTAATGTTGAGTGTCAACTAAGGTCCTTATCGTACTTATCCTTAAAATCATGATTGTAAATGCTTTACCTATTTGTCAAACAATTTATTCTCTCATCATGAAATATCATAACCATGTTCAAGTTTTCTTATGTTTTTCGTGTATAAAATGTACGTAACAGTGAGCGACTGGATTGAATGTGAAACAATCATGTGTGTGTTTACAAACTTCAGGAGATTCGGCTATTTATAGATAAAAGTTACCTGGTCACCAATCATGCATATCGGTACACAGGCAAAATCTAATTGCTAAAATAGAGAGTACAAATCCGATACTCTACGGGATTGAAAGACATTTACTAGGTTTGAATTGTCCCAACCAATCAACGAACTTGAATTATTAACGTCTCAGTAATATCTTCCAATCAGGTAGTAAGAAGCATTCAGCCCGCAGACTGTCCATCGTTCAATTCTTAATAACGTCTTTAAGTGATTAAAGAAACATAAAATAATAGTTCAAATGCATGAGGAAAGGGTCAGTGGTCAAGGGGAGATAATTTTGCTATCTATTAGAGTATTTAACTAATTTTCTGATTTTCTAAGTTGCAGACCTTTATTAAGGTATGCACATAAAATAGATAAAAAAAATGCTATCTTCATTACTCATGATCCATGTAAAAAATATCATTTCTGTTTAAATTAACTGAACTGGGGTATTTTTTTATATAATCAGTCATATCTCTTCTGAGGTTATTGTAAAGAGGGCATTCCAGAAGAAAGTGCATTTCATTTTCAATAGAATTTGAATTACAATATAAACATATCCTCTCATGTCGAGGTAATATTTCATATTTACCACATACATTGATAAAACGTTCATGTCTGCCAGTTTCTATTCTTAAACAGTAAAGTATATATCTCCCAATTGATACGATATTCCCGGGCTTGTATTTCCTATCATGATTTCCTTGATAGAGGATTGCTGCTCACAAGGAAGCTATTAAACCAAGAGTTCCAAATGGTGAAGTTGAAATTATCCTTTCGTAAATTTTACGGACGCCATCACGAGTTGTTGACCGTTATGGAATAACCGTTTCACAGATGATATCGGTTATGTTCCTTATGTCGTAACTACAATACCCTTCCCTTTTCACGAATGTGACCTACCGAGTTAGACTATTTACCGGATTTGTAATAAACATAAGCAACACGACGGGTGCCACATGTGGAGCAGGATCTGCTTACCCTTCCGGAGCACCTGAAATCACCCCCAGTTTTTGGTGGGGTTCGTGTTGCTTAGTCTTTAGTTTTCTATGTTGTGTCATCTGTACTATTATTTGTCTGTTTGTCTTTTTATTTTTGGCCATGGCGTTGTCAGTTTGTTTTCTATCTATGAGTTTGACTGTCCTTCTGGTATCTTTCGTCCCTCTCTTGTCTTTAATTAATATGGTTTTGACATTACGTAATGATGTTTTGATATAGCTCAATATGGAATAGTCATTACTTAATGATATTTCGATTTTACGTGATATATGGTTTCGTATTGACTTGATATGTTTTTTTCATTACTTAATATGGTTTTGCCATAACTTGATGTGATGTCATCATTATTTAATGTGGTTGTGTCATTATGCAATGTGATTTTAACATTACTTGATGTGTATAAATACAATACAAATACAAATATCTTATTGGCACAAACTCAATTACAATAATTGGCAACGGCCAATACAACTAGTATACAAATGGTAATCGATGCAGCAATTAAACAATACTACATAACATATTAATTGGCACATTTCGAACAATGAAATTTGCAGGTATATATATATTAACATACATAGGTTAATGTAGAAAAGGCTACTGACATACATACATTGTATGTTATAGCTTCATAATGTTCATATTACTCATTTGTCAGGACATTTTTTCCTTAATTCAAATGATTGATTAATAAAAGATGATATTTCTTTGTGATCCATATTTTGTACAGTGCAAGATAAAATATTTTTCGTCTTCTATATTATTATTATGGCATAATTTGCACAACCTTTCTTCTCTGTTAACTCGCAGGTACCTGCCTCTTTCAATTTCAAGATTGTGTGCTCTTAGCCTAAGTTTTGCCAAAGGTGTCCTATCTTTCAACATATTCAATTGATCAACATAGTGTGCACGTTTATTTGAAAAACAATAATGTCGAAAAAATGATAATTTTGATGATTCCGTAATATATGAATTCTGTTCCTGTAAAATTTGGTCATGAATTCGTTGTTTTATCTGAGCAAGCATAGGTTTAATATGTACATGAAAAGATGTTAAATACGAGAAGCCCAGATTATTGATACATTTCTTCATACTACTTGTCCATAGGTTGTTTTCTCTTGTTTTAATAAAAATGTCATGAGCTAAGATCTTGTCAGATGAGATTAATGATCTAAGAATTTCATGGAAGACAACATAATTTTAACTTTTAAGGAGAGTCTACCAAGCTCATTGCGACATGCATTGTTGGAAGTTTTACAGTGAACCCCAAGGATTTCTTTCATAAATTTTATATGAAACTTTTCATATGGTTCATTCTCAGTATTTTTTAGAATTGATTCAATACCCCAAACTTCACTATCATATAATATTGGAAGTACCATTGTATCAAAAAGTTTTTTTCTAAAAGTCTACATGAATTGTTCAGACTAAGAGATTTCTTTATTTTGAATAGAGCTTTTCTAACCTTATTGGAGGCAAGGTTAAATTTACCATTGCATGTGTATGTGGCTTTACGTTATGTATTTGTTTCATTACATGATGTGGTTTTGTTATTTCGTAATGATGACTTGCCAATTCTTCATATGGCCGTTTAACATTACATAATTACATAATGATGGTTCAAAATTTGACGATTTTACACAACATAAGTTAATGTGTTTGTTCCTGTATTTGATGTGGTCCTGTCTTTCTTTGATGTGGTTATCACATCACTTGTAGCCTGGGGTTCTGGATCACTGCACGGCAGGGTACCTACACATATTTCTTCAAATGCTAAACATGGAGACTTTTGTATATTATCATATAGGTGATAAAACAAACACACCAGTATACCCTGAATTCAACAATATGACATTGATAAATACTATCTCTACTATATCCCGTGTAGACTTATGTTGAAGTAATTAGTGATAAAAATAAAGACAATAAGTCTCTTCATTAATTAAACAAAAGTGCTGATCAACTTGGTCAGTTTCTTCAGTCTGTAAAAAGACTAGCTACAACGTAGACCTATATGCACGTGTAGTTAATAAATTAAAAAAACTGTTATGAAACAGACACACATCTATCTATGATACTAGATACGAAATAAATAGCTAAAGGTCGGCCTCTGATGAGGGTTTACCTGGGAATACTCCCGAAAGACCCGAAACATTGCATGAATTAAGCAATAAAAAGTACGTAGTGTCAGGTCAGAAATATTGATAGCATACCTTGAATAAGTGGGTTTATGGTCATTTTATAAAATAAAATAAAACAATTTAAAACCTATTGACGAAGTATAAGATTGGGCCAGGATGCCAGGCTACATCACTTGATGAGGTAAAGCCAGGTGACCATTTTGGAAAACAAATAGTTCTATTTTTAGACCGATTTCCATATGTCGTTTGTTATTGCTTCGGATGAGTGTCGCTATCCATTGAGTTAAAGTTATAATAGCTTTTCGAAAAAAGCTAGCCGTCTCTTAGCTGATGAAAGTGGAAAGTGTTCTCGTTTTGTAGATTAATTCATTCAGAATAGCCTTGCATATCAATCAACAAATTTTACCACACACTTTAAGAAGCAGTATATCGTTTAATGTTGAGTGTCAACTAAGGTCCTTATCGTACTTATCCTTAAAATCATGATTGTAAATGCTTTACCTATTTGTCAAACAATTTATTCTCTCATCATGAAATATCATAACCATGTTCAAGTTTTCTTATGTTTTTCGTGTATAAAATGTACGTAACAGTGAGCGACTGGATTGAATGTGAAACAATCATGTGTGTGTTTACAAACTTCAGGAGATTCGGCTATTTATAGATAAAAGTTACCTGGTCACCAATCATGCATATCGGTACACAGGCAAAATCTAATTGCTAAAATAGAGAGTACAAATCCGATACTCTACGGGATTGAAAGACATTTACTAGGTTTGAATTGTCCCAACCAATCAACGAACTTGAATTATTAACGTCTCAGTAATATCTTCCAATCAGGTAGTAAGAAGCATTCAGCCCGCAGACTGTCCATCGTTCAATTCTTAATAACGTCTCCGCGGAGACGTTAATTAAAGTTCAGAGTTATTTGGTATGAAAAAGGGGAACGGCAGACAAAATTAAGAAAAAAAGTACTAAAAAAATATCAATATTTCGGACATAAGGGGGATATCCCCAAACCACTTGGTCCTGCCGTTTTTTTTTCTTAGTTCTCAAATGAAAGCAGTATTATAATAAATTCGTGTACTCTATTGTCAACAAATGAGACACTTTAAATCAACTCACACTAAAGTTACAAGGAAATGGGGGGATCGGACTTAGCGACAAAGCATCAATTCTATAAAATAAGAATTCTCCGATTTTTTTTAGCCTGTATTATCATTTGAATATATACGAATATCAATCTTTTAATACATATTTTAATTAATTCCATTCTCTGATATATCTCGTTTATGTGCCGTGTCTTTGTGAGTTATTTTCTCCGTTTCACGAGTTTAAAATAACGAGTTGCTGACTTACTTCTCAACAACCCGACTTATAAAATCGCCCGTTAGTGCCTTAAAACGCAATATATCAAATTGTATATTGCATGTAATGAGTTTGGTATCTTAAACTTCGTGCGATATCAAAATCGTGTTACTCATTTCGATCGCGTTATGCGAGTTTTACTTTGCCAGTTTGTGTGTTCTTATAACCCGATTACGAGTTGTAGAACTCGAGTTTGTTTAGCCAAAAACACTAACACAAGTTCCTTAACTCGCCTCAATGCAATGTTTTGCAATGTTTTGCGCCCTTTTCATTATCAAACTGGAGAAGCAATGGCGGAGGTGCGTATAAAATATTTCTGTACTAATTTTAAAGCATAAAAAATGTCTGATTTAGGGTTGGGAGAGCGGAACCCCTCTTTTACAGTCCACTCCTTTTGGGAAACCAAAGACGCGTCACTGAGTTTAGCACTAACAGTTAGCATTTACATGAAATGCAAAGCCCGAGCAAAAGCCCTTGATCCGCGATATAAAATTTAAATACGAACTCATATTAGATAACTCCAATTTCAACTCGAAATCCTAATCTAAATGAGACTCAAGTCTTACACGAACTCTACCTCAAAAGGTAACTCAAACTGAAGTTCAACTCGAACTTTAATTCTAATTATGACTTGAATTCTTACTCAAAATCGAAAATTACTCGAAGTTTAAATCAAAGACTAACTCGAAGTTTAAATCAAAGACTATAACTCGAAGTTTAATTCGAACAGTTACCCGAACTTTAATTTGAACTCTAACTCGATGGATTGCCACACTCATCCTAGGCAAATAAAACATGGAAATCGGTTTTAAAAATAGAAACTAGTTTTTCCCAAATAGTCACGTGGTTTTACCTCATTAAGTAATGTGATAACCACATCAAAGAATGACCGGACCACATCAAATACTGGAACGAACATATCATGTAGCGTAAAGTCGTCAAATTTTGAAACATCATTATGTAATTTTAAAGCCATATAAGGAATTGGCAAATCATCATTACGAAATATCAAAACCACATCATTTAATGAAACAACTACATTACGTTGAGACACATACACATCAAGTAATGTTAAAACTACATTGCCTGATAACACAACCACATTAAATAATGATGAAACCACATCGAGTAATGACAAAACCATATTAAGTAATGACAAAACTATATCAAGTCCATACGAAACCATATCATGTAATATCGAAATATCATTAAGTAATGACTATTCTATATTGAGTAATATCAGAACATCATTACGTAATGTCAAAACCATATTATGTAAAGACAAAATATCATCAAATTAAATAATAATACAACATAACGTAATATCAGAGTACCATAAGACAGCTGTGGCGTTCCATGTTAGGCTCTTTTAAAAATCGTCCCGAGTCGACAAACCAATACACATAAATTAAAGATACCAGTAAAAGCATATAAAATCTGTCAATTTTACAACAATAAAAAGTAAAAATATGCAAACATAATTTACAAAATAAATCATGATTTAAAACAACAATAATTGGTGCGCTTTTTTTACAAAAAGTACCAGTATTAATGTGATACGCGTTATATCTATATAAATTAACCGACCAATCATGTTTATGTTGACACCACAGAAGGTATAACTGCAATATACTTAGTACAGTACGATATAAAATTTATAACAGAAACTGTGATATTATCTGAAATATGTTTCGGTCAATCCTTTTATTAACTATAATCCAATATTACAAGTGATTACAGAGTCTTGTCCATGTTATAAATCGTTTGTTCAGATCGTTCATTTTGACGACTGCCGTGATATTGATCAAGATGCCCACAGGTCTAACAGATATTATCTAAGTACTACTTAGGATACGGTCATCGTTTGGTAATAAACAAAGGTCTTTATTGGCCTTATATTTATGGAAATATTGCTACGATCGACAAACTTTAGAGTTGATATTAGGACAAATAGCTGTCTTAATAACCGACTCATTAACCAACCAAGGATAAGATCTAATAAAAAATTGATTGTTTCTGTTTCTATTGGTTCGGTTAATCATTGTCTCTGACAGTCTGTAAAATAGGTTATCTAACTTGTTACTGTAAAGATGCCATAATATCTCATTTTGTTAATTCTATTTTTGTTTATATTAAAACTTATACTCATCACTATAATACAGCTTTCTCAATAAAACACAGAGGTCCCGGGTTCGATTCCCAGAGGAGACCAGGTGATTTTGTAATGAAAATCATACTTTTCGGTACATATGAATAGAATGAATTTCATAACAGTGTGGACATGGACACCTGATATTTAAATGATATTGTATCGGTCACTGGCTGTCGACAACAAAGACTTCACGGAATTACAGTATGTCAGATGCCTCTCAATGGGGATGTACATAATTACTATTTTACACATGTCCATTCATAGAATAGTTTATTTTGCATGAAAGTTTATAGGAATTCGTTTTGAATATATTTATATACTCACAGCAAAAAGTTTTTGAAAGAATGAGTATATTCAGAGGTGATATCACCAAGAAATCGAAAAAAGTAAGAATTTTTTCCCTGTTTGAATGGTTTTACACTAATCATTTTTGGGGCCCTTTATAGCTTGCTGTTTGGTTCGAGCCAATGCTCCGTGTTGAAGGCCTATAATGGTTTACTTTTACAAATTGTGACTTGGATGGAGAGTTGTCTCATTGGAACTCATACCACATCTTCTTATATCTACATAGATCCCGTAACTTTTGTTATACGTGTTCAGGTATCTAAAATAAATATTGATCAATGTTTCCACAAAAACTACTTTGACTCCTTTTTGCACACAAGACCGGATTCGTATGCTTCTTAATATTTTCACGAGTTATTTTTTGTTAGAATGATATTTGAATGTTCACGAAAATCTGATCGTTGGAGTCTTCGATTCAAATTCCAAATTTGTTCCATGCAAAAAATTATGCAGCTCAGAGGACTAAAATGATTTTTTTTATGAAGGTCCGGGGTTCTTTTTACCGACAAAAATAATCTTAGTATGAAAGTTGGTTGTAGGTTACTCTACATCAACTCGTACGAATAATTGTTTTCTTATTTTTTTAAGGAGTCACAGAACGTTGGTGCAAGAAAAAACATCAACTTTTTTTTTCTCGATTACTTGGTGATATCACCTCTGAATATACTCATTCTGTTAAAAGAAACTTTTTGTTGTGAGTATTTAAATATATTCATAATATATTCCTATAAACTTTCATGCAAAACTTTTATTTTATGAATGGACATGTGTAAAGATAGTAATTATGTGTATCCCCATTGAGAGGCCCTGACATACTGTAATTGCGTGAAGTCTTTGTTGTCGACAGCCAGTGGTACACACGATAACATTTTTTTACTATGTGTCCATGTCCACGCTGTTATGAAATTCATTCTAAAAGAACAGTTATATTCACATTAATGAATTGAATGATTAATTGATTAATTGATTGAGGGCTGTTTAACGTCAAGTTTGACACTTATATTTAGGACGGTAATATTTGAACATATACGTACCTGCTTTGTACTCGAATTCAACTTTCAAATTACATGTTGAAGCCAGGAACAAACAGTGATAAATTCAACATTTGGAAATAATTAAATGGTACTCTTATTGCATATTTTTTAATAACGAACTAAGGATATACTTTTGTGTTTCTCAGACGCCATCAGTATAACTATCTTGTGAAGAAATTACTATTGTATGGAAGTAAAAGATTTTTGTGTTAGTCAGCGACTCCCCTTAATATACAAATGATGTATTATAACTTGGCGTTGTGTTGGTAGACTTCAAACTTGTGGATCACACTTAACACGGCATAATGTATAAATACGTAAAGAGTCTTATGGTGTCCGTGTCATTTGGTATAATTCATATTACCCCGATCTTTCAAGTTGCATGTAACTAGTTTTAATTCTTCTGTCTGTCTGTTTGTATAAATAATGATATAAATATGTTACAAAGATAATCAGAATGTAGAAAATACATGGGACATATAGTCTGTACCAATAAGTATATACATAAATGTGTATGAGTGATACTGTTAAGAACAGAGTATACCACTATTAGTCTTCCATTAAAACCCACTTAAGTCTCAAATCATGGTCACCGTGGTAATTGCTACAATATTCAAAACTACGAAACCAAAACCGTTTCTTAATATTTCATTTGCGGTGCAGTCAAGATTTCTGTACATTGAGTGATCATTTCTTGTCGGTTTTTTATCAACGGGGTACCACTACAAGTAGAGCTGTCACTGGTTTAATTAACACTCTCAGTTTGGTCATAAGTTTATTATGAAAGCGTTTTTACTTCTGGATGGTATGATCACGTCACTGTTAATACCCGTTCATCTGATATTTGATAAGATTTCGGTATATGCATGCAAGTTTTGGTCCTTATCATGGTATATAAACACACGTTTGGAAGTAATTTCATGATCTACTGTTACGGTTGAATCCTAACTGAAACTCCAACTTTAATAGATCAGATGGTTTTATTTTCAGGTTGATTTGAATATCGTCATTTGGTGTACTGATTTCTGAGGTGTGGGGGATGTCAGAACTTCTCCTGATCTTGTATTTATAATCGCCCTCCATTAACTGCACTAGTGGAGTACTATCACAGAACTTCCTAACCTAGTAGAACTATGATAACTTCGGTAGTAGAGTACTTTGGCTTAGCTCATTCTAAACCTAGACGATATAACCGCCCTCTCTTAACTACACTAGCGGAGTAATTCTTTAGCGAAATCGACAGACCAGTGGCTTATTTGCCAGTGTTCTATGGATTGACAACTGGCTACAGGAGCCCTCTGTTGTATTGCAATATACTTTCATAAATGATATGATAACAGTCAGAAGTTATATTGAATCGTATGATTGGTATTATATTTTCACGGTTCTCTACAGATCCAAGACGTCTGTCTGACTTCAGGGGATGATAACATTTCTTCTTGGTCATCTATCAATAATGATGTCAATAAGTTGAGATATTATCTATCAATAATGATTATAATTGAAAATAATGAATGCTCTGAAGTTACTATAATTAGATCTTCACAAAAACGTTTTGAATACGAACACTTAGACAGAGATTAATATCAGCTAATAAAAGTATCTTCTGCTGCCGACCGAAACCATAAACAAGATTATAAATACCACAATAACGTACCATATTAGAGTTTTACATTAGGAACATTAATGCTGCAGCTATTTGTCTTATTGAAATTACATCCCACAGGATATACCGATTTTCGTTTCACTATTCTGTTTTGATGAGCTTTCGGAAAGCTATATCAATATCATCAATATTTTTTCCTCATCATTAATAAATCTATGACCGGTGTATTTCAGAGTGAACTGTAACTATATTCATTTTATTATATTCTCAGATAACTCAAAAGTCAATGATGGTGCTGATAACAATTTCAGGCTTTACTTCAACGTTACCGCTAAAAACTCTTGGTTCAGTGGCTTCCGTGTAGGTAGCAACTAACTCTCTGTCAAGAAATTATATGGCGTTTGCCTTTTGCAACGATATGAATCATTACAATGTATACATTGTTCCCATTGAGACCCATGAGCAAAACCATAAAGCTGGCAAGAGCAGATATCAAAATGTCAATGAAAGATTTCTACAGCATATACAAATTAGATATAGACTTGTTTCTCTCTTTTCGTTGCCGACAACTCTCTTGGTTTGTTTCTATTGTTCTATCCTTGGTCCTTTGATGGGACTCTTGAAAATTACAAACCCACCAGACTTTGTATCTTTAATGTTATGTACCTGTGGTGTCTTCCCATGTTTTTATACGCCCGTTTACGGGAAGTATTATGGTATACCGTTGTCCGTCCATCCGTATGTCGTCAACATGTCAGACAATAACTCAAAAACGTTTTAACCAATTTTCATGAAACTTTGGTGAATTGTTTATATATACTGACGTAAGCTCCCTTTCGATTTTTATAAATTTTAGATTTTACGTTTCCAAGTTAAGGGCTTTATTCATAAAAAAGGGGGGATTTTCCAGTTTTCGGACAATAACTCAAAAAAGCATTGAGAAGTTTTCATGAAACTTTTGTGATTGGTTTATATCTATCAAAATAAGCTCCCTTTAGTTTTTCATTATATATTTCTGATATGACATTGAGGAGTAATGGAACTTTATTCGTTGAAAAGTCGACAGGCGTATCATGCGCTCATGGCGCAGCTCTTTATTTATATCAAAGGATTGCAAATTTAAAGGCAAAGTTTGTTTGAGCTTTACTCGATATTCTGAGGAGTAAAGTAACTGGTAATCGACCAAACACCAAATTATTGAAAAGTCAAAACCTGATTGTTTTATTGGCTTGTTTTGAGAATTATGTCTCACCGTCCTACGACCATACATGTCTTAATCTTTTGTCCTCACATAAGGCCGAAAAGTAACCAGGTAACATATTGTTACCGGTCGTCAAGGCTTGAGACATCTAAGACTTGGAAATGGCATTTCAAGTTCATAAAAAAGAAATGTAACCGTCAATATATAAGGAGTAGACATTTTAAAAGAAGCAAGAAAAAAACGTGTGCTTCAAATTTCAGTATCAGACTATTTTATACGTTAAATCGTTAGACCCATGTCATAGCATTTCACCTTACACTGTTATTGCAAAACCAATATAAAAGAGAGGCGGAAGATACCAAAGGGATAGTCATACTCATGAGTAGAAAACGAACTGACAATGTTATGGCAAAAAAAAAACTAATAAAAGATAAAGTCTACAAACCACAACATAGAAAACTAACGACTGAGCAACACGAAACCAGTAAAAGTCGTGTATAAAGTAAGAATTTCAAAACAATATTGTTTCAATAAATAAATTACACTTTAAAAAAAAAACGTAAGTCATTTTTCTGATTCAGTAGCTAAATGGTGTTCGGGCATAACAAGCAGGTTCTACTGGAACATGTCAAAAGGAATATTCACAAATTGAAATTTTTGCTCCTACTGTAATGCTGCAGAATTTAATTTTCAGCCAGTTCTCCTGTCGATATTAACATGGTGGTAAGTCATTTTTAAGAAGCAGACGTATGTGGTATTCTTTATTTCAAACGGTTAGTGGAGTAAATACTTGATACTACGTACAATAATGTACGAAAAGTAACATTCGGATATTACACCACTTTAAATTTTCCATGATTCTCTGCTATTGATCAAACTAAAACATTCGCGGCATGTAATATATATAGTTATTGCACTGATAGTGGGGGAAATTAGACGTATAACATATTGCACGAGCTTTATTACATATATATAAATATATATATAACAAGTCTGAAAGGGTACAACATCACCAAAAAATAATAATAAATTGAACAAATGTTAAATATTTCGGATAACAGATATCTTTCATCAGTATGATCACGATGTAAAATGAATCATATCAATCTAGTCTGATTATAAAACTATAACAATCTTAAAATTTATACAATAAAACAGTAAAAACTGAACATCATAATCATCATAGAGACGCTTGTACAATTCTAAAATTTTTAAACAAAACGTAGGTTTTGTAGCTATTTACAACAGAGACTGCAAAGATATGCTTCAAATAAAATGAGGCAAAATTTGTTTGGTTATTTACTAATGAAAATTTGTCTGTACTTAAATATTTAGGGAACTATATTATTACATGTCTAGATGTTAGACGAAATGTAAATTAATGTAACTATGTAATAACAATGATAATTGTAATGATTTTATGGTTCTGGTCCTGTCTCGAATTAAATGTATGTGATATATATAGAATGGTGATAATAACATGTCTGAACTTTTTAATGTTCCATTTCAATTTATAAAAAAAATATGTTTTTGTTACAAATCATGATGTATTGTTTTATGTGTACATGTCATGCTGCCCATCAAGGGCCCTTGATTGGAATAATAAATATTCTTATTCTTATTCTTATTCTTAATAAAAATAGTAATGTGCGATATGAACTGGTACAACTCTAAAATTTCAAAGGTGACGACAGTTAAGATGTTACAACAATTAACGATTGCGTGGAAATACATTCCCAATAAACAGCAATGACCAAGCTAGTATAATATTTCAAATTTGACAACGGTAGAGTAATTAAAACAGAGGCTGCGTATTTAAACATCCCAAATAGATACTAGCAGTTTGATAATGATTAAAAAAATAATAATAAATTTTGACTAAGGTTAAATAATTGAACGTGACTGCGTACTTATACATCCCTCCCAAATGAATAGAACCCTGTAATTTAAACTGGTATAATTAAAAAATTCCTTAAAACTGTAAGAGTCCAGTACGGAAGCCTGAGTTACTGGAAACAAGTGATGGTAGGAAAACGAGTGATAGTAGGGAAAATGAGTCACTCATTCTATGTTATAATTATATATATATATATATATATATATATGTATTAAAGCTCGTGCAATATAAATATATATATATATTTACAAGTTTAAATTGAAAAAGATGGTATACCGCAAACACGAGGTCCAAAAATTTGTACACCATAACCGGATTTCGACAATTAATGTCTCTTCAGTGATGTTAGGAATCGAAACGGTATTATTATATAATTTACCTCAATTTAGGACATACTCTTGAATTTTTAAAGAGTCGAAATAGGATGAACGGATCATATAAACCCGAAGGCAAATATAATAATGGGGTTTAAATACAGCACAAACAACATTTTCCAAAAGACCAAAAAAGTGAAAAAGTATATTTTAACAAAACGCATTTGACTAGCAGGTCGAACAACTGGTGTTCTTAAACCCTGCTGATTGCCATTGGCGACTGCCAAATAAACGGATCACCAGATGTAACAAAACGGTATTTGGAAGGCCATATAATTTACCTCAATTTAGGATAGACTCTTGAATTTTGAATAGTCGAAATAGGATGAACGGATCATATAAACCCGAAGGCAAATATAATACAAGCCCAAACGAAAAAATATAAACAAGTCTAAATTGAAAACAACGTTCAAACCTATGATTGCGTTGGATAAAAACCGCAATTTTTATACGTGTGCATGCAAAACAAATTTCTTGGTAGAGGGGTCTAAATACAGCACAAACAACAATTTCCAAGACCAAAAAAAGTGAAAAGTATATTTTAACAAAACGCATTTGACTAGCAGGTCGAATTCCTAACATCACTGAAGAGACATTAATTGTTGAAATCCGGATATAGTGTACTAATTTTTGCACCTTTTGTTTGCGGTTTACCATCTTTTCCGCAATTTCATTGTTTTCTGTTTGGTATTAAATTAATAGTTAAGATCCATTTTGTTACATCTGGTGATCCGTTTATTGAACATCCGTTGTTCGTCCTGCTAGTCAAATGCGTTTTGTTAAAATATACTTTTTCACTTTTTTCTTGGAAAATGTTGTTTGTGCAGTATATATTGCGGTTTTTATCCAACGCAATCATAGGTTTGAACGTTGTTTTCAATTTAGACTTTTATATATATATATATATAGAAGTCTATAAAAAGGACCAACCAGCAAATTTACTATGTACCGGATCGTCTAGAATAGACGATACTGTGCAGATAAGGAAAAAATTATATAAGTCTTGAGATTTGCACAACGATACTTATATAAGATGGTATTATACGAAGATGTTGTTATTAAATCGTGTTGACAAATATTTCGGCTGTCAATTATTTTAACAATACAACAATTTCGGCTTAACAAATAGCCTTCTTCAGTGTCAATTATTTTAACAATACAACAGTATTGTTAAAATAATTGACACTGAAGAAGGCTATTTGTTAAGCCGAAATATTTGTCAACGTAATTGTTAAAATAAGCCGAAATATTTGTCAACACGATTTAATAACAACATCTTCGTATAATACCATCTTATATAAGTATCGTTGTGCAAATCTCTAGACTTATATATATATATATATATATAAATATTTAAATCTTGTTTACGAAGATATGGATCGTATTGACATTGCTTAGGAATGCATTATTTAATCCTTAAAAAAATACAGCGTCTATGGAGTATATGTTTAAATAGATGAAGAGCGATAACTCCATTTTAACTTGGCACAAAAAATCAGGGCCATATAGTTGAAAGATTACATATTCATCAAGATATTGTCAGTGTTTTGAAATCTCTTTGATTTTCGGGTACACGGCATAAAGATAAAGAATAAACGCATCAGAAAATTTATAATGAACGTCCTATATATAGTTGTGTAGCAACATTCCGGCACTACCTGCTTATGGTGAATATCTCCAAGTTGATAATGTTTCGGTCATTGTTTCCTGAGCTTTCCTTTCCAATCGAGATTTCATACACAAGAATCAGGGACAGCTCAGCGGGGGTAGCGTTATCAGTGACCAACAACGGAGCACTTTTGGACTGATAAAATTTAACATTGTTGTATATGGAAAAAACATGACAGTTGCTTTAAAATGATTTGTCAACATTTTATTTGTACAATCATAAACTATTGCCATGGCAGGTGAAAAAGTTATTAGATTTATCTTTACTTTGATGTTAAAAAAATTATTTTATGTTATTTTAAAGTGGTGTCCCTAATGATTTGAAAATTTCCTATGAAAAGATACGTTTTTCCTACATAACTTAACCAAATTCAATGATGACGAGTGGTAGTAAAAAAATCCTATAAAATTCATTATTGCAGTGACATTATTTCGCCATGTCCCATGTTATTTTTGTATAATTCTTCTTTCTGAAGGTGCAAAAAAAAATATTTTAAGTTTACATTTGATGGTGTCCCTGGAAGTTTGAATATGGTGATTATTTCGTTATCAAACGTCAGTTCATGTACATACGGTTAGTGTAAGAACTGAAACCGATATATATACATACCATATTGGGAAAGACGGAAAATGTTTGATATAAGATCGCGTCGAAACTTAAAAAAAAAAAAAATAATAAAGTTAATCATTTTTTATTTGTTTAAAATAAATTCATGATGACGAAAATGTTAAATTGAATTGTAGTCCTTATTAAAAATTGTTAAAATTTTAAACATTATCCGGATAATTTAAATATATAGATAGAACTTAAACACATTTTGTATGATTAGAAAATTGCTAATGCTAATGAATTACAAAGAGCTTATTTGCAGTACACACCTAATGACAAAGGAAACAATGTGAATTTGAAATTCTGTACTAAAAGTTAATTAAAAATGCAAAGCATAGCATTTGTGTATTGCTATAAAAGTTTTGTAGGGTTCGGGAAAAGTAACATTTAATTGTTTTTTCTTTCTCGTAAACACTTATTATGTATAATACATATTTTATTTATTGGAAGGAAAAAGATATGTACAAGTATCGTTTATTGTGTTCTTATCTTAACCATATTAAGGTGTGAGTTTAAACAACAACCACCCGTTGTTTTATCATCTGCCAGCTATTCAATTAATGAAAGATGTAGACCGACATTCATGCTGATTTTGAATATCATTTGACAGTACTAAAAGTTTAATGTACACTTAACGTATAACTCCGTCAACTTCTGTACTCAGGGATGTTTATACATGAACATATATAGCCCCGTCTAACATGTCTTGTGTGCATGAGACATTTAACTAAAATTTTGAATGTTGAAATATTGGAATGATTCGTTCATTGTTGAAGACCCTACATCAACTGTCAAGATGAAGAACGGGAATAAAAGCCCTGTCCATTGATAATTTTCTATGTTTTCAGATATGCTATGTATTGTGTGCGATTTTGTCCCATGTACATTTACGGAGTCCATATCCTTTTATTTTCTATCCAATATGTTAATTGTGCATCTAGAACATTCAAATGTCCGATGATATAAAACTTATTCAACAGTTAAATTATAATAATAAATTCAAAAACAGTTGGGCACTCTCTTTGGCATATCATTTGATATCTGCAACAGGTTTTCTGATATTTCCAAAATAATATTACTTTGCCTTTCAATATCAGTGTAATCATTTCTATCAGACCAAACTTTTTCTATGAATGAAGGTAGATGTGGGGTATAAGTAAATGCAGAAATCATGGACTTCTGGTAAATGAGATAGCAACCCAACCATGCACATACATAACTTAGACATCTAGAGAGTAAAATATAGCCTTCTCCAAAAGACAGGCTCTTACAGGGCAACTTAGATACTCAACAATAGACATGCCTTTATAAAATGTCAAGATCTAAATCGCCCAGAGTCTATACGTTCAATGTGAATTTAAAAACAACTATGTGGTGTTTGCTTACATCCTCGTTTTTCAGTCTCTGGTGGATTGTTTTCTAATATTGACAATAATACCACATCTTCTTATTTTTTATAAGGTCTGTTATAAACACAAACATTCTCAAAATAACGAAAACATATAAGATATGACATACTACAACTACTTACGAGGTCCCCAAATTTGGACAGGTACCAGTACATGTATATGGAAATGTGTTCGAGTTAAATTTACTTTTGTACATTGTAGGTCTCAACCCTCCCCCTTTTGAATCTCAGTATAGATTAACAGAACGTGCATAAAAGAAAATACAAAACAGATAAGTTCTAGAAAAGAACTTAACTCTGGTTTGTTTAAGTTTATGCCACACATCTTGTTTTTGGTACCGAAAATTTGCTATCATATGCCTTTTTTTTCACAGTAAATCGTCTAAGTTCCAATTCGCCTCCTATTGGTGTCTATATAAAAATGACCGTCCCACATGAGTGCATATTAAATATTTTTGAAAACCTATTTTGCCTTTCTGCTTACCGGTCTATGTGATTACAAAATTGTTTTGGATAGACATGTTTTTGTTTATGTCTAAAATTCAAAGAACCCTCATACAATGGCTGTATAAAAAGTTGTATATAGCAGACCTATAATGCTTTTTCATGAACTTATTTAGCGATTTTGCAGGTAAATATATATGAAAACATTTGTTATCTTCATCAATATGAATTGCTTTTTAAACTTGCTTGAGGTGGACGGAAAACGATCCCGGATACACATGTGAAGATGAAGCTCTATAGTTTATTGACAAATTTAGATTCACACCGCATATGTTTTCGAGATTTATGAGTTTCATTTGAAATTGTATTGTGTCTTGTTTTTGCATATTACTCCCATCTTTTCTTTTCAATATGGGTTTATGTTAAGAATAAACATCATCTAAAGGTAATACAGATACAGCGTTTTATTCTTTTAAATGATTTCTCATTTTTTCATACCGGGGCATTTTATAACATAATTTTTTATAACATGTATAACTGGGTTTTACTCATTGTTAAATGACATACAGTGTCCTATAGTTGTTAACATCCTCGTATTTTGTGCTTTCAATTGACGGAAAGTTTTCATCATACCACATCTTTTTATTTATAAGCCAATATATCCATTTGTTGAATTAAGATGATACATTTCAAATGTAGGACATAAAAGCCCCGGACACGAAGATGGTACCAGAAAAAAGTCAGGTTAGAGATAGTTTGTCTCTGATTTACAATGTGAAAAACTTATTTCATAGTAATATTTTGTGTTTTCTTGAACATTAATAATTATAAGTATAAACAACTTTGTAAACAAAATTAATTCACGGTAAAAGAATTCATAATGATCTAGTGATTATTTAGAAAATAGGCTGCGAAAAAAATTATTACTTGACTGGCTTTATGGTACCAAGAAATATATCCTTTGCATGAATAAAATTTGATAAGTCTTCATTTATCAATTCTAACGAACAATATCCCAAGCTGTATAATGAATTTTTGTGATAAAAAGAAAGTACTTCAATAACTTAAGTTTCTCTAATATATTCAAACGAACTGAACTAGTATACATATTTGTTTAGGGGCCAGCTGAAGGACGCCTCAGTGTGCGGGAGTTTCTCGCTGCATTGAAGACCCATTGCTGGCCTTCTGCTGTTGTCTGCTCTATGGTCGGGTTGTTGTCTCTTTGACACATTCCCCATTTCCATTCTCAATTTTATTACTATTTAATTGTGAATTTTTGTCCTATCAATTGTGTGACGGTCAGGCGTGGGACTTTGTGCCATTTACTTGCAACTAAAGACTGAAAAGTTACCTTTACTTATGAACTCATAACATTGTAAAGTCAATCGGTTACAGAGGCGTATAAAACAGATAGTAAATACCCTTTTTCAGATTTTTTTTTTACTATAATCAAGAAAGACAAAGAAGATTCTCTTGAAAGAAAGATTTGTAATTATGCCAAATGAAAATTAAACTATGAACTTTTTTTGACATAGTTAGTCGTGAATTCTTTCTACTACAGCCCAAGTACAATGTAGCAATATTGCATATTTAAATATAATTTTTCTTTCCCTTTAAAACCAAGTGTCTTGTTGATAGCAAGGATTTCAAAACTATACAAATCCTTGCTGATAGTTAATATGTTAAAGGATTCCCACTGATTAATCAATTAACACATATATGATCATATATAGACCATCGCGACACATATCGAGAGTTGTCTTATCTTGTGAACTGGACACCATATGAGTCAAGGAGATTAGAAACCCAGTTCAAAAGAATTATTTCTTAATTTGAGTTATCTCCCTCAAAAGTGTCCACAATTCTTGTACATGCTTGATAGGATCATGGGTCGTTACACTTTTAAAGGTAAAATTAAATTCATTTTACGAAAAAATAATTTGAATTCGGATACGGATTAAAAATTCGTTACAACGAAGTATAATAATTCGTCATCACGGAGTAAATTCGTGAATTCGTTATCAATAGACCAGAGGTTAAACAGAGGTAATATTAGACCAGGAGCAATATGGTAAATGGAAAAGCTATTGATATATGTAACGAGTTTATGTATTTAGGAATTTTGTTTTATTATACTGGTAATTTTGCAAATACCCAAAAGAAACTATCAGAACAAGGTAAAGAGTCTGTGTTTATCATATTTAATAAAATACATGACGATTACTATAATCATGAAACTTTGTTGTCATTATTTGATACTTATGTAGCAAGCATATTGAATTATTGCTCGGAAGTATGGGGATTTCATATGGCACCAAATATCGAAAAATCATTTATATTTTTTAAAACGTATTCTTTTAAAAATTCAATATGAGTGCTGTAGCCAATATGATTTATTGTGAATTAGGTAGATTGCCTATGTCCATTGAAAGGCAATATAAAATAGTCAAATATTGGTTAAAAATTGTGAGTACGGAAAATTGTATTATATATTAAAGAACTGCTATGATGAGATGTTTGAAAGAAGTTGTATTAAAAAGAATGATAAACAAAACTGGTGTTGTAAGATTAGAGCTATTTTGTTTAGATCTGGATTTAATTATGTTTGGTTAAGCCAAAGTGTAGTCTGTATAGATATTTTTCTATTACCAAATGATTACAATTGAAAGAAAGAATGCTTGGTGCCTTCATTAGTGAAGTAACTGCGTTTTTTGAGAATTCAAGTAAATGTCATTTGTATAGATATATGTATAGTACACATGCTTTGCAATTTTATTTAGATAGACCTGTAAACTATATATACAAACCATACATTTGTAAATATCGTATATCAGCTCATAATTTAAGCAACGAAACAGGCAGCAGGCAGATATTAGAATGTTGATAAAAATAATATACTATGTACAAATTGTAACACTAGCTCTATTGAAGATGAATTTTATACTTGAATGTCAAAAATATAGTCAAATCCGAGAAAAGTATATTAAAAAGTATTATCCAGTTGTTATCTGTCAGAAATATTAAAGAATTACTATATTTGTTCTCACATATTGTGTTAATTAAAGTATATCATTCTCCGCTCGTATTTCGTATTTTGTATTATGTATTATATTTTATTTCATGTACACCTTTATATTGTGTAACTCAAGAAAATTCTTATTATTGGTGCATATAAATTATTATTATTATGTGTATGTATCCTATAAGCTGTATTGCTTTAATTTGGAATAAAGTATTATTATTGTAATTTCTTAATCTGTTATAAAAAGTATGGCAATCTCTGAAACTTTCTATGAACTCCACACAACAGGAGAAAAAATATATGTGAATGCAACAAAAAAGCGGTATCGTGTGTTATTTATTTATTTGTAATACATAATTTGTCAATAAATAAGTAACTTATTTTAAAGCTGTATATGCTTGGATCAGAATAGCATAATACAACAAATTATATCAACACTTCGATGAAAATCGTCATGTCCGAGGACTGTAATAACAGCTTCAATGATATAAGAGATTGCGAGAAAACACAATTCATTGGAAATTTCTAAAAAAACAAATATTATAATTCAAAGTTATTGTGACTATAATTCGTATACAAGTGATACCACTTGCGATATTAATGGCGATCTTATTGAAAACATCGTTGAAAATGACATTGTAGTCGGCGGGGGGGGGGGGGGGGGGTCAGCATCTTCTCTAGCCAAGGATTACGAGAGAGGATGGGACTGGATCGTAATCCTTGGCTAGCGAAGATGGGGTTTCAGTAGATGATCAAAATTACAAATATAATCTTTTTAAAAGTAACAGCAAGACCATAAACAATAGCAAAAAGTATTTCTAATGACAATGGCTATTAATTCGATCGAGGTTCGAAAGTTGTCAATGGAGTCTATCATACGAATACGAATACGAATATTTTATAAAACCAATTATCGGCCCATAAAGGGCATGTTACATACATGTATAATGATTACAAATAGACACATATAAAAAACAATAATAATACTGAGTATGGTTAAATGGATTGAACTATTGCAGTTGTTTTCTTATTGTAAAAACATTTATAACAAATCAAAACCACAGTGTTGTATATTTCTTCATGTTCACACGAAAGTCGCCAAATAAATCTGTTTTCTGTGTTTAGATTTTTGAAATTTATTTCATATTTTTAAATCACTTGTTGTTGTTTTTCGAATGCTGCACATTCCAGCAGAAAATGAATAACATCTTCAATTGAATTCAAAGAACAAAATATGCAAATCATTATTAACTTTGTCATTTTTATTACGACCCTGCTCAATAGGTAATGTATGAGCACAAATTTGCATGTATGTGAGGTGCTTTCTAGTTTCAAAATTCTTCACAACATTTAGATACGTAGATATAAGAAGATGTGGTATGAGTGCCATTGAGACAACTCTCCATCCAAGTCAAAATTTATATAAATTAAAAGTAAACCAATATAGGTCAAAGTACGGTCTTCAACACGGAGCCTTGGCTCACATCGAACAGCAAGCTATAAAGGGCCTCAAAAATTACTAGTGTAAAACCATTCAAACGGGAAAACCAACGGTCTAATCTATATAAAAAACGAGAAACGAGAAACACTTATGAACCACATCAACAAACGACAACTACTGAACATCAAATTCCTGACTTAGGACAGGTGCAAACAATTGCAGTGGGTTTAAACGTTTTAATGGTACCAAACCTTCACCCTTATCTGAAACAATAGTGTAACATCACAACATAGAAAGACACACTATAAAATATCAATTGAAATAGCTTAACTCAATCAAAAGACATATTAACACCAGTGAACATACACTGAACAGATACGTCTCTCTTTTGAAAATATCCTTAAATTTAAAGTCAGTTCGTAACTTGCCCTTTTTTCACTATAGCATTCTGTAAAAGATTATCTTTCCAAAATTGCGTATACCTTTTAATTTATGCATCATTAATCTCATTAACATTGAGATTAGTATATCTACATGTACATTCAAATGTTTTTCAATAAAAAAACAATAGAATACCATGTTATATATCTTTCTGGTGCATATAAATGCTATCTGTTAGAGTTTGACTAACAAATGACACTCATTCATGTCTTTGATTCTACAAAAAAAATTAATAACTGAACAATAATATATCAATATGTAGTGGAGTACGACCAAGTTCCCCGTAAACTGCTAAATTAGTTGATTAAGTATGGACTTCAAGTGTATATTACTTATAAAATGTCAGGCATAAATTTTCACAAGGAAATTTGTTATAATACTTTTGCTATTATAGTTTATGCGAATTCGTATTTAGTGATTTAAATTATGTATATTATATCAGGATAGGATAGTGAAATTCGTATCTATTGTAATACGTTTCATAATGTACAGAACTTGAAATTGACATCAAAATGATTGTGCCTAAATCTCAATGTTAAACGAAATCTGCATATAATTGGATCAATACACTTATACTTTATCAAAATTCTTATCTTTCTAAATTTAATTGGCTAGACATTAAAACTGACTTTATCATTTTATCAGGTTAAACTTTTTAAGTACTAATTTCATGACATTTTAGCGAAAACATTTGAACTACTAGAGGACGTTTTAGCGCAGATATTATAGCCCATTTTAGCGCAGGATTAATTCGTTCACCTGTATTTTCGATAGCCCATTTTAGCACAGTCTTACCTGGTTGAAGTAAGGCTAGATAATACTTGGTCATGTTTTATGAATATTTAAAGCCCGAGGCGTAGCCGAGGGTTTTAAATGTTCATAAAACATGACCAAGTATTGTCTGATCAATTTAGAACATATTTACACCTTCGAGTGACATAACAAAATTAGCCTCTCATTGTAATAATTAAATTTTGATATTAGCTCACTTTAAATGTTAACATGGTTAGTAAAAGGGATGTAAATCATTTTAATGGTCATTTCAATTAATGGAATGAAAGAGCAATTAGATAGTTTTGTGATAACAAAAAAGGATAACTTATTCAAAAATGGAGATGTCTTCTGCTTCAGGTACAATTTAATCTTATATATTTAGAATTCCTTTATTTTAAAAAGCACACAATGTTATATAAATATTCTTTTCTTAAATTGTATAATTTTTGATAATGAAAAAACTTCATCAATGAATATTAAGTTACAATCGTTTCAACATCAGATGCTTAATTAATTTGTTGATGAATATACTGAGATTTTTTTCAAAAACTTTCTTTTATTTTTTATCAACAGTCATTGATTCTTAAAACATAAGTTTTAAGGTCTAATGACTTATTTAAAAAAATAGATTAAAAACTACATGTATTTTACCCACACCTTTGTCACCATTTCATTTTTTTGGAGGGGGGTCTATATCTACACCATTAAATAAAATTTGCAATGTTAAAATCTCAACTTAAAATGCTTTTATAGTTTTATTTTCTATTCTCCTGATTTCATTTATGATAATTAGACAAACAACAGTACTCATGATTTGTTTTGCTCTTTTCCTTTGGGAAATTGCCTTGGGGGATTGTACACTTCGTTAGAGCAGTTTTTAAGAGTTCATTTTCATAATTAATCTACAATGAAAAGTCATTCATGTATAGCATTTTATAGTGCATGGAAAGCCATGTAGTATGAAAAATAGAAGGGAAAATACTGATTTTCCATTGTACGAGAAGGTGTGAGTATGTTCTAATAATACTTACCATACTAAAACAATGAAGAGGGTGGTAAATGGTTATTTTCGTGCAACGTGTTTTGCCATTTTTATTTCACGTGCAGCCGTGAAAAAGGTTCATTATTCACCCTGTTTCGTGAAATCGGTAAAAAGATCAACGTGCAAGAAATTTTTAATTGTTCGTTCATCGTGAAATGGCAATTTTATTTCGCGTTCTTCCGTGCAGATACCCCCCCCCCCTTTTTTACGCCCCTCAATGAACAGTAATATGTGCTGGCTTGATGTTTGAGTTGTTTGTATTTACACTTTGGTTCATCATGTAAATACACATGTTGAAACAAACAGAGGAAAGAAAAGTATAATATGTGATGGCTACCGTAATAGAATAAATAGAATATCTGACCGAATAATATGTAACTATAAAGAAACAACGTTTCCACCTAATCTTTGAGCAGAAGTTCTATGTAATTCAAAGCGAACAGGTAATGGTCCAGAGTCGTTCCATGCCCATTATAATGGGCAATTTTATAGTTGTCACCAAGCATTAACGTTTTTGTGGATACTATCATCAAATTGCAAACAACAATATATAAATCAAAATAAGAAGTATAGATAGTGTGCACCTCAATATAGAAAAGATAAAGAGAAGGAATAGTTCCTACTGCAATTTTATGAGAGTATTGCACAGGGGGTATATCAAAAGCCTTTTACCTACGTTCTCTAGGATATAAATTCCAGGCTAGAACGGACTTGTAACATTTGAGTTAACCTTTTAGACTTTTAGTGATGATTCTTTTAATTTTTTTTATTTATTATTTATAATTATATATTTCTGTCGCTAAAACGGGCATTGATAATTTCACTTTTTCGCTTAAAAGGGGGTTACAATCTTGTGCTTAAATGGACATTGATCATTTAACTTTTCGCTACTATGGGTTTAAAATCTTGCGCTAAAATGGGTTATACTTTGGCGCTAAAACGTCCGATTTTTTCTCTCGCTAAAATGTCCTTTCAATGCACTTATTAAATGTCCTCCGCCGTAATTAGGACTCTATTCTCTTGACACTTCTTTGATATACAAAAAATAATTTTATCACAAAATTCTATAATTTAAACATTTTAAACAGACGTATTGAATACTTCAGTTTACCCATCGTTAACAATAGGAAAGAAAGCAAAAAATACAAAAAGCGAAGGAACAGTGCTTTTATTCCTGTTCTTCATCTCGAAGTCATCTAGCACCTAGCACCACAAACACATGATAGTAAAACTGTTTCACATTTTTAGATAAATTACAATACTTTCCCACAAATTTATTATTCCAGGTATCAACATATCCACATTCAATATATATATATTTATATATCTTTTACCGTGATAATTTAACCATTTAAAATGATAAAAATGACCACAGTCAAGTCTTAACAGCATTGCATACAGTGTATAAGAAATTTTCTCTTTTTTACAGTGCAATTAAGTGTACATTTTTATTAACTTTTCATAATATCATTACAAAATTCTAAATGTAAAGATTTAACTAAATCAGTTTTGCATAACCCCAATCCTCGGCACCATACAACAGAATAGGTGCGACCAAAGCATCAAACAATTTTTTATAAAATATCTGTTAATGATCTTGCATTACCCAATAATAGAACATGATGCTATTTCTGTATTGTTGTACAAGTCTAGACTTATTACTTTGAAAGGTACCTTTTCTGGAAAAAATTATTATACTCCAAGATATGGAAATTCTCTTTGTTAAAGTAATATTGAAAATTAGAGTTATCTTCCTTTGTCCACTAAACCATCTAATGTCTCTAATGATAAAATGCACTACAATTAATATTTTTTAGTTCCCACTGCTAAATGAATTATGCAATCTCCAAACTTCAATGTCAACAAGCATTTGATTTAAACATTTGAATGGCCCTATTTCATTTGTCATTTTTTTTTCGTTCATCGTGAGACAGTCAAGGAGAAAATGATATTCATCTTCACATGACCGTGGAGCCAGTCTAGATTTAATATGTACAATGAAAACATATCTTGTCAGAGCACTTCAGTAACCCGCTGTTCAGTTATTTCCCGACTGTTCGTAGCGTACAACAAATAAATCGAGGTCAATCGATTTGTGAAAGCTTTTCATATATTTCAATAAATAGATGACATTCTGGGATGAAAACCCAATGAACCCTCAATAAAGTCAATATTGTGGAATTTCGAAGAAAGGCTGTAATCCATATTGCATTTTTTTTTTTATTTACCAGTATATTGTTTCTGAGACTATTATACTAATATAGTATGCTCTAGTATGTCCAAGATCGTATGCAGTTCTTTTCTTAATAAATGAACAGGTGCTTAATTCAGGAATGTGCTCAATCATTGAAATCATGTAAAGTATTGTATGCTTTTGTAACAGTAAATTTGATCCGGTAGTAAAATTTGTCCGCCAGACTTTTTTTCCTAGTTAATCAAGTCCATGACCATTATTTTACTAGGAATTTAAGTCCCAGGACAAATTTTCCTAGGAAAATAAGTCCATATAGCTAGTAAAATATGTCTGGCACTTATTTTCCTAGGACAAATTGTCCCAAGACATGTTTTTCAGGTAATTTTTATTATATTTTAAAAATTATTGAAAATAAAAAAGACATTTTCTTAGTTAAGATTGGAAAGTTTCATTAATTTTTCCTATTAAAATAAAAGGACATTGCCGGACGTTATAACCTAGGCATGTTAATGACATGGACATGATGTCCTAAGAAAATTTGTCTGGGAACATAAATTTTATCAAAATATTAATACACAACTCTTAAACAATATTAAAACATAACATTTAAATTTAACTTTCAAAATAAAGGGAATGGACGTTTTTACCTAGGAATATTAATGACATGGACATGATTTCCTAGGAAAATTAGTCTGGGAACATGAATTTTATTAAAATATTAATGCACAACTCTTAAACAATATTAAAACATAAAAATTGAATTTCCATTGTTAACATGTAAATAATTTGTTTCATTAAAATTTTCCTTTTAAGATAAATGGCATGGACGTTTTTACCTAGGAATATTAATGACATGGACATGATTTCCTAGGAAAATTAGTCTGGGGACAAACATTATATTAAGAAAATTGATACACAACTCTTAAACAATATTAAAACATAACATTTATATTTACCTTTTAAAATAATATTAAAACTTAATATTTAAATTTCCAATATTGTTTAAATGTAAATGATTTGATTCATTAATATTTTTCCTATAAAAAAAAGGACATGGACGTTTTTACCTAGGAATATTGATGACATGGACTTGAATTCCTAGGAAAATTAGTCTGGGGACATAAATTACTAACATCGGACTAAAAATACTAGTAAATTCTGTAACCATGGACTTTTTATACTAGTAATATGTGTCCGCCCGGACATATTTTACCAGGACAAATTTATCTCTTACATATTGTCTTGCAGCGATAATGAATATTATAACTATTCTGCTTTCATGAGGGTACTTCGATTCATTAATTAAATTATTGTATTGTAGTTCCTCTCTAATCGTCATGTTTTTTAGGTTTTATGCTAAATCACATACTATAAGAGGAAAATTAAATCTTTGCTGTTGATTGGTGGAAATTAGAGTACCGTGTGAGCGCCTCCATCTCTAATTTGTAAAGTCTGCGAGAGCCGTTCAAAACAAGATAAACATGTCATCGGAAGGAACAATAGATCGAAAAGAGCCAGAATTTGTTGCACCTGAACCCACAACAATGACGATAAAGGTAAAACATTACCCATTTATTTCGTTCCATGAATATTTCGGTGCAAAGAGTGATCTTTTTTTGTCATTTGTTTTATTTCCATTTTAATAGACATTTATTATTTTCAGGTTAGGATTATTTCTTTCATACAATCTAAGAGTAAGTGAGTCAAATTTGAGGTGGATTTCATTCTGATCATCATTTTGTAGTGTATATACACTTATTTCTCAAGTCAATATAATTTGTGGAAAGGGTTTTACAATTACATGTACACCAGTCACCACAGCCGAAATGTGGATTTAATACCAGACAGGTGGTAAGGTGATAACTTCTTATGGTATCCAGTTATTCATCACATTTTTTATGATTACTAACTGCTGCGCATGGCTGATGAACTCCAAAAGGTTGTTGGTTTAGGTTTGTTTTACTTATCATTAAACACAGTTTGGGATTCTGTGTCCGAAGCAATTTTGTGGTTTGGCTGTCCTCAGAATCCCTTATCAAGCTTTATAATTACTGGATTTCCGGAAAGTTAAAACTTACTCATCTCGAAACAACACTTTTTACGACTACAGCACCATCCCTTACACCTGAAGCAGGTAAAAATTTAAAACATATTTGTCTTGTGGAATCTGTAAAAAAAATTCTTACCTTTTACGGTAGTCTTTGTATACAGCTTCATAACTGCACAGTAACGGTGGGACCATGGTTCTCACCAGCAAGTCTAAACTAGACAAAATAGACGAAGACAATGACATCTAGTTCATGTAGTTATGATTAATTTTAAACTTTTTCTATAAAAGACAATGTTTGGTCAGTTGGTACAACGTTTTACAATCTTAATGCGGGACTCATCAGATTTGAAAATGATGAGTTCAGACAGATTTTCATGGACTCGCCCTAGTGAGAACCTGAAATGCCAAGATACATAATTTGCTAGTTTGATGTGAGGATTTAAGTACAGATGGGCACAGTTTTATTGGGGAATGTTCTGTTGTATTTTTATTTAGAATCTAAACATTTTTATATTATTTTTCAGGTTCACAATGCAGCTTTAAATTATTCACACAGATAGTAACATATATGCTTATCAAATTTAAGGTTCGGCCCAAATGTTACACCTAAATTCTTTGGTTACAGGATGAACCTGGACGAAAATGTCCTCATTATCTAACATTGTGTATCTAGACGAAATTGTCCTCATTATCTAACATTGTGTATCTAGACAAAATTGTCCTCATTATCTAACATTGTGTATCTAGACAAAATTGTCCTCATTATCTAACATTGTGTATCTAGACGAAATTATTATGTTTTTTCTACCAAAGTGCATAACTTACCATCGAAATAAGAAGATGTGGTATGAGTACCAATGAGACAACTCTCCATCCAAGTCACAATGTGTAAAAAGTAAACAATTATAAGTCAAAGTACAGCCTTCAACACAGAGCCTTGGCTCACATCGAACAGCAAGCTATAAAGGGCATGTTAACATAATTTACTTGCATTAAATTATAATTTCCATTTTCTTGACCAAACACATATAATCTATTGAAATCAGCTTATTACCCACTAAACAGAAACATGATTAACAAACATCAAAATTGTAATTTTGATAGGAGAAAATGATGATGGAAGAAGCAAAATTAAAAGCTAAATATCCCAATGTGAAACCAGGTGGACCATCTGGACTATTGGCAAAAAGATTGCAGAGAGGAGTAAGTAGAGCAATTCAAAATAAGATGGACCATCAAGACTACTGCCAAAATTAATACAAAAAAATGTAGCATTGAAGAATAACCCTACATAAATACATAGTGCTGTACAAAATTGGATATTTTAAGGCATTCCATACAAAAAGGCGTGCAAAAAGTAATATATCAAAAATGCCTAACTCCTGGGAAAATTCAAAACGGAAAGTCCCTTATCAAATGGCAAAATCAAATGCTCAAACACATCAAACGAATGGAAAACAACAGGCATTTCCCTAAGTAGAAAATGGTAGATAAAGACTGGTTTTATAGCTAGCTAAACCTCTCGCTTGTATGACAGTAGTTTAAAATTCCCTTATATTGACAACAATGTGTGAACAAAAACAAACAGACATTATAGGTGAAAAATAGGGGTACAGCAGCCAAAATTGTGTTATAATCTTAATCTCTTATGAAAATAAACAAATGTGTCAAAGAAGAAAAACAAAATGGCATATAGACAAAGCACATAAATTAAACTTGAGTGTAAAAAAATGTAGATATATTTTTCATTTTTATCTACATCACATATATTATTTTATTTTACATATCACTTTCCTACTTCAGTTTAAATCAGAGTGTGAGATTCTGCCCTCCTATATGTCTTTTATCATTCAAAATTTTAACTCTAATTTGCTATAGAAAATGATAGATATGTACAATTTAATCAGATTATTTGAATTCTTTTTTTAGCAAAAATATTTTGATTCCGGGGATTATAATATGGCCAAAGCTAAGATGAACAACCCAAAGACCCCTTTGGCTCCCACAGAAAAGATGATATTACAGGAATCTATTGGAGATGCTATCCCTACGCCAGAATCCTTACCTCCTAGAAAACCCTCCATCATACAGAGTAAATTAGCAGAAGGAGAACTCTCATAGACGTTTAATTCATCCAGAATCATAAAAATCAGGGATGCCACAATATTGGTAGATTTAAGTGAGTGACAGTAACGACACACAAAGTGTAATGTCTGACTGCTTCCACTGTATACTTGCCAAGTTGTTCAGCAGCATCACATTTCTTTTAGATCCCTATATAGAGAATTTCTAGTGTAAAACAAAAATTACGAACATGTGTTTAATTGCTTTTTGAGAGGTAAAATTAATAATTGGGGTATATACATGTTCATTTTGATCTACTTTTATAATCAGGTAACTTTAATAAGGGAAACAGTCGTGCCTGTACAAAAGTAAGGTTAGTGGACAAATGTTTTAAATTTTCTTATCAGAGAAACTGGTGTCATGATTGCCATTGCTAGAATTCTTTAATTTAATCAGATTTCTGTCTTGAGTTTAACAATAATTTATTTCTTTAAAAAGAAACATTTGATTATTTAATATGTACCATTGTATACAGAATATATAACAAAATCCTATGATTTTATACACCCATCTATGATCATTGTATACTGTGAGTCGTGACTGTAGACACACAATTTTATTGGCCTTACTCACTGTGAAGAGACATATGTGTTGATACTTGTATTCGAGTAAATAATTACCGGCATTTTTATTCTTCGAATTACAGACTGGTAGATAGGAAACACTTTTTTAGTTTAAAAGTAACTTTGTAAAAAGAAACCAAGATAACAGGATACAATTTGGACAAGTTGATAGATTTTTTTTCGGAAATTATTTTTGTTATATTTGTTTTAGGGAGGAGGAGTTAGAAGAGGGAAGGGGTTCTTTACATTTGTTTAGGTTAACAAGACAGAAAATATATATTTAAATGAGACACAACCCATATTTAATTGAAAACTGATGAGATAAAATGCAATTTAAAGTGTAACTGAACAATTTAGAGAATCTGCCATCATTATGTTCATGCTACCATGGTAACTTAACATGTCAGAGAATCTACCATCAGTGTGTTCATGTTACCATGGCAACTGAACAAGTTAAGAGAATCTACCATCATTGTGTTCATGTTACCATGGCAACTGAACCAGTTAGAGAATCTACCATCATGTTGTTCATGTTACAATGGTAACTGAACAAGTTAGAGAATCTACCATCATTGTATTGATGTTATCCCTCTGACTTACAATAGTGCAATATTATTATTGACTGTGAAATTGTCTCCAAAATATGATATTGTTACTAACACCCAATTAAAATCAGTTTTATGAAATGGGTGAATGTTGAGGCGCACAAAAGTATTTCATATTTTTATAAAAAATTTATTGTTTTTGTTACATGTAGTTTTGCTTTAATTGAAGCTTTGAATCTGATGCTCGCAAGTCAATTATGTTAGATTGAAGTAATAACTTGTAATTATCTTATACAAAGGTAATACTTTTTTTTAGAAGTCATTTTTCCCAACCAAAAAAATCAATTACTTAGTATCTATTTATCATGTTTATTCAAATGAGTTTTCAATTAATAAAACATTAAATATTATTATTTTGTATTGTTTTTATAGGAATAGTGTTTCACACAATACTTTTATATTGGGAATTATGTATACTTCTTTTCTTTTTTTTTTGGTAAGAATTCTTAACTTTTCTGTTTACATTTTGTTCAGGGAGATAATTTGTTTTTAATTATGTATTCACATGCCAGACTGTGGTTATAAATTGTCATAATGGAATACTACTTATACAATGTAAATGTGTAAACTGTGTGTTGTGAACTGAATAACAGAGATATACAAAAGCTTTCATACCTTTTATACTAATGATTGTTGTTGTTTAAGTAAGAGTTGTAAGTAATCACATTGAAATTTCATTAATTGTAATGATTTCAACTGCAAAGATAATTTTATAATTTGCTTTGAAATCATTTACAGATATGAACTTTTATATCTACACTTTAACAAATAAATAATTGGGTAAATGAAATTTGCAAATTAATCCAAAAAATAAATAATTTTTTCCAACCTCCATATATAATTCACCTCTGGTTCATATATTTCATTATTTGGTAGTCAAAGTTTTATTCAAATTCTCAGTTGATATTCAAAAAAGATATGAAAAAAACGAAAAAAAAAAACATTTCACAAAACATGACATAGAAAACTTCAAAATTGATCAGAAAGAATATTACTTCAATGACCTTAATATTTTTGACTAAAAAAGGGTAAAAAATGAAAAAAGTGTTATTTCGAAGACCTTCACTTTTTTTACCTTCTTGTATATATATAATAGATGAATATTTTTCAGCACAAGGGAGAGAATATTATTTATATGACCTTGTTCTCTTGTTATAAATGTTTGTATGTATTTAGAGTATGCATGGTTATGTTGTTAATTTGATTCATCATTTCTTAGCCCATTTATAGATTACCAAGAATTTTTTTTACTTGCAATGGCATTTCCAAGATGAGATAAAAATGTATTTGTTTACATTGATTCGAATTTAACTTTTTTTGCAAAGGAATAGAAAAAAAAACTAAGTGTAGGTTTGTAGGTATAACGATCTTTTGATGTATTGACTGTATTTGCCATTCATCAAATTTGTTCTGGTAGAAATTTCAGAGTAATTGGTTAAGGTAATTACTATTATTTCTATTCTTGAAAGAGGCCATGTTTTGCAAAGACCATTGCTTATTGTGTTTATTTACAAACATTATATATATATATTTGTTAAATTTAAAGTCATGTTTGTTTATGTACATACAGAGTCATATTGTAATTATAAATATGAAACTAATTTTCGTTTTCTTTGATAATGGCCATGTTTATAAAATGCAGCACATTGGTATCTTATATGGTCCAACACAAATAAAATGCTTGACTGGTTTTGATGGTAAAGTTTGTTTTTATACTACATGTATCAGCAAAAGGTTAACTTCAATTGATGAATGTAATATTTGTAAGGTGTAAATGTCTGTTAGTCAGGGTTCTTCCTATTTTGACCTTGTTTTCATGGATCATTGGTCAATGTAAAGTCAACTGCCTCGGTTGGGTTATGGTATTGTGCTCGCTTCAAGTGCTGAAAGTTATGAGTTCGATCAATGACCTTGTAAAAAAAACCTTTTAAAACTGGTAATTTCTATTTTGCTGCTTCTCTACTAAGCATTCAGCATTAAGGAGTTAGCAAAAGGCTCAGAAACACAAAAAAGCAATAAGCTCTGAATCAAACATCAAGGAAGCAAAACTCTTATCAAATGCAACAAACGCATGCAGAATCAAACAACATAGATGAAAAAGGCTTGGCATTGAACAGCAAGAAAACTTGGCTCCAAATCAAACACCAGAAAAGCAAAAGTTTATGAAACTAACAATAAAAAAATAGATAGGCTCCGATTCAAACAACAAAAAAGCAATAAGCTCAAAATCAAAGACTGAAAGAGCAAAAGGTAAGAATAAACACAGGCAAAAGGCTCAAAGTCCAAGAGCAATAGACTAAATAAAAAAGGAATAACACCCTCAGGATCAAAGGAATAAAGATCCGTTTGCTCCATTCCAAACACGAGAGCAAAAGGTGCAGAAACAAACAATAGGCTCAGAATCATGAAACAAGGAAGCAAAATGCTCAGAATCAAACACCAAAAGAGCCAAAGGCTCAGAATCAAACAAGAAAAAAATTAGAAAAATTATCAGAATCAACAGAATCAACAGAACAAAAGCCTCAAAATTAAACAAACAAAAGAGTAGATAGATTAGGGTCTATGAAATATAGAGCTAGATGCTCAAAATAAAATCCATAAGAGCAATAACAAAATAGAAATAGGATCAGAATGATAGACTCCAACAATTAACTTAAGAGCAAATAGGCTCAAAATCTAATGCCAAACGGCTCAGAATCAAACAACTAAATAAAAACTAAAAGATAGAATCAAACAACGTTCTAAAACTAACCAACTAAAAAGGCAAAAGATTTGAACATCAGAGATTAACCAACGAAATAGTAAACGATTCAGATACAATCAACATCAAAGATTAACCAACGAAATAGTAAACGATTCAGATTTAATCAACATCAAAGATTAACCAACGAAAAAGCAAAAGGATCAGATTTAAACAACATGAGAGATTAACCAACTAAAATGCAAAAGGTTTAGAATCCAACAACAAAAGAAAAAAATCAAATTATAATATGGAATTTTAACCATTGTAACCGACTTAAAATCTAACGCGAATAGAATAATTGTCCTTTTTTTATTCAGATATTTCATGGGAAACTCGGAACTAAAATTTACAACAAAAGAAACGTTTTCGTTCAGTTTTGTTAATTTTTTCCCTTTTTTTGGATGGTGATGTTCCTTGCCGGTGTGTTTATTATCCTCACTCATTCACTCGTTAGCTATGTCCCTGTCGGAAATAACTTTTAATGTTTCAGTTGACGTAATATATGTATAACTTATAAATTGTTAAGGCATGGATTTCGTAATACAAATTACTTAAAGCCTTTACTAAAGATACTATAATAGATGTCAGTTTTGATTCGGAACTCCCCATTTTCTACGCTGATGTTTTTTTAAAGATCGTAAATTAAGATTAAAACTGAGTGGTTCTATGGATAAATTATTTTTAAATTGTATCAATTGAAGATTGTAGTAAGGAAGCTATGGTTATATCTCTCCACAATGGTGGTGATGCAACTGATATGATCAATTATAGACAATATCCATGCTCCCAACCGTTTCCAAAATTTTTGAAAAAATTGTATTTAAGCAACTATATGCATATTTCGTAAAAGTAATGCATCTTTTAAAAGCAGCAATCGGGCTTTAGATCTGAACATTTATGTAGCACTGCCCTCCTTAAATGAATTGATGCATGGCTAAGCGAAATGGATAAAGGGAATTTAATTTGTGCTCTTTTTCAAGACTTTAGAAAAGCTTTTGATATTGTTCGTCATCATATTTTTACTGAGCAACTAACAAATGTATCACTGTGATGATCATGCTATTGATTGGTTTAAATCTTATTTATCAGGAAGATTTCAAAAGGTAATGATCAATGATCTAATTTCAGAGAAGTTCAGTTTGGAGTTCCACAGGGTTCCATACTAGAATTTTTACTTTTTATAATAGTTATCAATGATTTATCTCTTGTGCTTGAACATGTGTCTTCTGAACTTTATGCTGATGATACAACATTATATAAGTCATCTCCATCAGTAACAGATTTAAATGCATTTATGAATGTAGATTTTTGTTATGTTATGAATTGGTGCAATGATAATGATATGATATTGAACAGAGATAAGACTAAGGTCATGTTAGTTCGTTCTAATAGATAAACGTTTGAAAACAAAATTAAGTATCAAATTTGATGATGAACATATAATAGACGTCGTTCATAATTTAAAACTGCTAGGAATCCATATTGAAAAATCTCTTTCGTGGGAAATCAAATTGACAAACTTTGTGCAGTGGTTGTAAGCAGACTGCATCTTATGGCCCGACTAAAAGCATATCTTCCAGTAGGTGTTCTCAAACTATATTGTAATGGATATAGTCTTTCAATAATGGAATACTGTTGTACGTGTGGTGAAATGCTTCAAAAACTAATATTGACGAATTATACAAGTAAATAAAGAGGACAGCAAGAATCATTTTAAATACAGATTTTGATATCTCTTCATCAGTTATATTTAAAAGTAAGGATGGCTTACCATTTAAAATAGTCATTAGAATTAAATATTCCATGATAATGATGGTTTATAAGTGTATGGATAATCTAGCACCTGAATATTTATCTGAACTGTTTTCAAATTGTTCAGTTGATAATAGATACGCATTAAAATCATCTTCCCAAAATAATATATTTGTTCAACGATATGAAACTAATTGTGGTAAAAGAACATTTATGTATTCCGGAACCTTGTGGAATTCCTTGCCTTTGACTTTGAAAGAAAGGTAAAGTATAAATGTTTTTTTAAAACAAAATGTCAAGCTTATCTCTTGAATATACAAAAAGAAAACTTTTAAAAGTTGTTGACGTTCAAATCTCTTGTATGAAAAGGTCAACAAACAATTTCTACCACTAAATGATACATATAACTCTTTTCATACAAGAGATTTGAACGTAGATCCGTCAAACATGCAAGAAGAGGTCTTTAAGTATGCCCTTTCTTCATACAAGAGTTTCTTATGAGGGTCGTGTCAGACCACTCCATGACACATTTATCTATTCATTCATTGACGTTGATACATGTTGAAAAAAATAACCTACTTGACTTATAATGCGTGTATTTTTGTTTTACCTTTCAATTATAAGAAAAAATAATTGTAACTAACTGTGCGAGTAAAAAAAAAGATACACATGATTGAAGTTTATACTTTTTTTTTTACCTGCGTCTTCTTTGTCATTTTGACGTGTTCCCTTCTTTTGAATAAAAGGTGATATGGGGTATGCGTTAATGAATCTGCAACCTCACGACAAAAATAACCGAGGACATTTCATATATTGACTACCCAAGTTCTACACAAGCGAAGGTTAAATATCGTTTCATCTCGACTTCTAGTAAAGGTTCCACAACTAAGCTTTCTGTCCTTTTAGCTCGTTCCCTGACACAATTGACTAGTATTTTAAGACTTTCGTAATAAAGGCTGGGACATAATAGTCATACTATTCCCAGAATAAATCATATAAAAATAGTGGAGTAATTTATATTTGCATTGAAAAAAACTTTTCAGTTCGGTTGAACATTATGACTTTTTGACTACTTTAATTTACACTGTAACATATTAATCTTTTTAATCATCCAAGATAAAATAAAATGATCATTCGAAAAATCTGAAAGCGTTATTTACCATGTTTACTGTAATTCATTAAAAACCTTTCTTATGTAATGAGAAAAGTTTAAAAAAATATATGCCCCTTTACTAGCAAGACATTATACAAGCACCTGATTCATGTTATTATGGAATTCTTTACTACTTAGTTTAAAAAGTGTGGAAACTATTGATACGTTTGTTTTTTTTTAAATATTCAGCATATTTATTGTAGAAGCAAAAATCATTATATTTCATATATTATTTATTTTAGAATTTTAGTTTGATGATATTAGCTGTATTGGTGCAAACTGTGCTACTCTCTGAAAATTAATTATTTACTTAATATTTACGTCGTACGTACTAGACTTCACCGTAGTAATCCTGTATTGTTATGAACCAAAGTTTATGGTCAAAAACAATTTTTTTAAAGGTTTGTCTGAATTTCATTTGGATATTTTAGTTTCACACAGTAAACTTTACTCCATTAAATGTATGGGGGAGGGGGGGAATTGTCACAGTTGGACATTTCGTTTCCTATTTTATTTCCACTATTAAAGAGGATGGAAATTAAGAAGATATCCTTGTCGAACAAACAAGAATTAGAAGTCCAATAAAAACAGACAACACCATGACCACTGAAAACAAAATAACAAACAAAACTGTTTGATTGATGCCCTTAGTATATTTTCTCCCTTTTTTTCAGTTCTTTCAGTTTTTGCGTGTTCTCAGATTGTATTTTACTCGAATAAGGTCCGTTCAAGTTACTTTGCCTATATGGAAACTAATTCTAAGAGCGGTTTTCTTTGCTGCATATCATTAGATAGTCCAGCTAATTATGACGTCTTGAAAGATTATTTTGTATTTTGCCGTGACTCGTCGTAGCAGAGACATGTATATATATATATAGACGTCATAATTATTTGGACAACTAAATCATTAGAATTCATTTTTATAATTTACTATTCCAGGTTTCTACAAAATCTAGAGTCATTCGGAGCAAATTCATCTATTAAAATACACAAATTGTAAATACGTGTATATAATCGTTTTGTTAAAACTAATCCGTATAATACGCCACTCTTGTTCGTATCGCATTATCATTCTGAAAATTGCATGGATTTTAATGATTATATCACGTGACAATAAAGATGGCAGACGAAAGAGAACCACCCCCGATGGAGGAATCAAACGAAAACAACGAAGATGACATTTTTTCTGAAGCTATAGAGGTTATTTAACTGATGCAAATCTTAATCTTTTTAATCATGGAAAAAAATTTCACACTTTTACTTCTAATTAAACTTAAACACAGGAAATATCACCCTAATGTTTTCCCCATAGTCAAACCGGCTCCTTTGACGTTGATACTATTTTAGGGGTGTTACTCATATGCGCATCATGCTTTGACCACAGAAATTTATCTATATAAACGAAAAATTCATATAAGTTACAATTTATCACCATAGCATATTTGTTTGTTTGGATTGACAGTAATTGACAAGGTTGGTGAATGGTGTCTTCCTGGTAAATATAAGTTTACTGTAGTCTGCAGGTGCTCTACATTTGTAACTCCTTATGCAATTCTTAGTTCTTGGTGGTTTTCTCATTTTACTGCCCATAAAATCTCTTATCAAGTCTATTAATCTTTATTCAGGAAAATTTTGACATAAACTGCATACTTCCCATACCTGTAATTCTGTTAGTAAAATTCACTTGATTTTCAAACCCTCTTTCGTCCTTCCATTTAAAAATTAAAATCTTTCGCATTTTTTATATTTCATTAAAAATTCATCTGTCTCAATTTTTGTTGTACCATTCATGCCATTCCCCAACATTGAATTTGTGTCAAAGATGAAGGTTAATTTTACAAACAAGTTAAAAAATTAGGCCAATTAAGTGACTGTAAATTGATGTCTGTCACCTTGGGGTTATGGTTATAATTAATTAATCTGTGTATTTCATACTGGTTTAGAAATAAATTTTGAGTTACTTTGCTTGTTTTACCTTGTTTTTCAAATTACACTCCTTTAAATAATGTTTTTTTTTTATAAAAACACATATTAAAAACAAATTTAAATGCACAGTTGAATATGAATGTTCTTAAATGATTTTAACCTCCTAGGACAAACTAAAATAATATATCGAAAATTATTTCGGACACCTTCATGATCTCTTTTTCTTTAAATGATTAAATTACATTTCTTTAAATGATTAGATTATAATTTATGAGTAGTTTATTTACACTATTGAGGTGAATTGATATATTTGAACCATGCAAAAAATATTCATGATAATAGAAAGTTAGAAAGGCATAATTAAATAAATATTTTAGATTTATAAAATTTAAGTTTATTTATCATATATGTGCATTTGCAAGTAATTATAAGAGTGAAAATTGAATCTGTTGAAGTCTAGCGCAGGTGTTATAGTCCCTGAGTAATGTGAAATGGCTTTTTAATTGGTCTGAGTAATAACTTGAGAACGCTTGATCTTTTCCATTTCAAATGTTGATATGTTGTTTTTCATGACAAAATGAAGGTCAGGATAGGTTTTGATGATTTACACTTTTGTTGTTGAGTCAGTATGGTCCTTGATTGCTTTAACAAGTAGACTAACAGATGTAAGAAAAACCCTTGTTTTCTTTCATTTTGACAGATTCTTGTTCTATTTATTTCTAATGATACATGTATTGATTAATTTCACATGTAAATATCAAAAAGCCATGTCACTAGATCTAGTTATGATATGTTGTCTCTGTTCAGACCAGATAACACACAAACACACTCTTTTTTGCTTGAAGTAGTGGAGCACTTTATTATATTCAAAGAGTTCACTATTCTTCTCTGTTATTTTAATATTAATACATTGCCAATAAAACATGATATATACTGATTTAAAGCTTTGATTTCAGAAGAAAACTACTGATGAATCAAAAACTGAGGTATGAAAAATCTGCACTCAAATATTCCTCTCAATACCATCAGTCCATATATGTTACTAGTGATGCATATTTTTAATGCTAGATCTATATCTTTATTGTATACATGTATACATGTATATATGTATTTCATTTGTAAAACTTAAAAACTATATTCCTATAAATATACTAGTAAGTCATGCAAGTGTATAATTAGAGAAATAACAGCATGTTGAATCACAGCCACATGTATTTTATCAGGATAATTAACATGTAGGTAAAAATCATAAATCCAATTGCTATACACATGTACATGTGATAAGGAAAGCATTTTTTACAATTTCGCCAACAATTATAGAAGATCCAAATTTTACATTCACAACAAAATCCCTTACATGTTCAAACCTATAATAATTAAATACTTTCACCTTTATTTTCACATTATATATATTGAAACTATCTAGAAGATTTAAGCTTCAGATATATTAAGGATTAATATGATTTTGAAATTTGATATATATAATATTTCGTACATAAACAACAGTGCATCATAAGCGTTTAAAGCCTGATTGTTATTTATATACATGTTTATTGACTAAAATTGTATGTTTAGAATTGTAATATATTGTATTTCATGTACATGTACAAAGTTGTACTTTGAAATAGAAATATCTATATTGTGTTACATAATTGTCACTTTGACACACACATTATACATATATACATATACCTGAAATTTCCGCTTAATTGTTGTCATCATGATATCCTCACATTGCTTTGCCAATGCATACCACCAGAAGTCATTTTCATGTTATCACTTTTCATTTGTTATATATATTATTAATGCTGACTTGTGAATGATTAGTTTCATGGTTTGTGGAAAAGTAATTGTTTCAATTAATAGTTTTCTGAATTATTAGCGTTTCAAGTCTTAGGGATTGGTAAAGAACAAATCAGTGTGTAATTCATTTAACTCGGAGGTTTAATTTGAATAAGAGATCCATGCATAAAGACACAGAATGCAAATACTCAATGAGTAGATACTAGTTTCACATTATTATATGGTTTATTCAATTTAGACATTTGACTAAAATTATAGTAAAACATGCAGTCATTGTAAAAGAATATTACAGGTATAGAACTAATTTGTACTTCTTTAAAAATTTCTCTACAAATAAATGGTTATCAGTTAAAATGGAGTCAGTAGGAAGCACACCTTACTATTTAGTACTTAAATCAGTTTTCTTTTCTTACAGGAACAACCAGTTATAGATTCAAAACAAGAAGAACCAACAAGAGTACCAATTAAAGCAGATATAAATACTGATGATTTGTTTAGTGGTAAATTCTTACATTGATTGATTATAAATTGAAAAAGGCTTACACTGTCCATAAGTGTTCACAATTGATATTTGGTGGTGGGGGAGGGGGGAGACATACAAAGAAATAACTCTTGATATGTGTCACCAAAATGACTATTAAAGGGACCATAAAATTGAGAATGGAAATTGGGAATGTGTCAAAGAGACAACAACCCGACCAAAGAGCAGAAAACAGCCCAAGGCCACCAATGGGTCCAACACTACAAAAAAATCCTGCACCCGGAGACGGGCTTCAGCTGGCCCCTTACATGCTATAAGACATAAATATCAATAAACAAATGTTCCTGTCAAACAGCATTACATAGTATTTACTCAACTTATCTATCACATGTTCATTGTATTTTACAATTTTTCCATACAATGTATTAGTTATTGACAAAAGACTGAAAGTCAATTATATCAAAATATGGATGTTTTGGCTTTGTTTATTGGTAACTGTAGTGTATAGTACTATAAAATTGAGAATGGAAATGGGGAATGTGTCAAAGAGACAACAACCCGACCACAGAACAGACAACAGCAGAAGGCCACCAACAGGTCTTCAATGCAGCGAGAAATTCCCGCACCCGGAGGCGTCCTTCAGCTGGCCCCTAAACAAATATATATACTAGTTCAGTGATAATGAACGCCATACTAAACTCCAAATTGTACACAAGAAACTAAAATTAAAAATAATACAAGACTAACAAAGGCTAGAGGCTCCTGACTTGGGACAGGCGCAAAAATGCGGCGGGGTTAAACATGTTTATGAGATCTCAACCCTCCCCCTATACCTCTAGCCAATGTAGAAAAGTAAACGCATAACAATACGCACATTAAAATTCAGTTCAAGAGAAGTCCGAGTCTGATGTCTTATACCTAGTTTTTGCAGGGGAATAATATAGGTTTTGTGATAGGCACTGCTGTCAAGCTTAAACTGTAATCTGCTTCATTCAATGTGTAATGCTAGTCTTAACTAATAACAGTCACTATTCATGTATTTATTTATAAAACAGGTGATGGTGATGAGGTCAAACTTGATTCTGAAGAGGAAGAGGAGGAGGAGGAAGAGGAAGTACCTGAACCAGAACCTTCAAAGACTGATGATTCCAACCCTTTTAATTCTGTAGAACCTCCAAAGCCTGTTGAGGAACCAACACCTACTCCTCAAATATCTGTGTCCTCGCATAGCTCCTCATCAGCAGTTAAAGTAACAGCTTCTAAACCTTCCAAGGAAGAGGTGAGTGTTATATAAATATATATACCATGAAAACCATTCCACACATTTTCTTGTTAAAAAATCAAGCAATTTCTTTTGCCAGCATAGTTCTGCCATGGCATCTTTTACACTAATAGCTACTGAACCTTAGTGTTATACCACTCAAAACCTTTGCTCATAAAGATGTATTAAAGTGTTATACCACTCCAAACTAGGAAGATCTAAAAAAACATCCAGACGATTCTATAATACAGATCTAATCGATTTAAAAATCATTTTCACATATGTTACAAAACAAATTTAGAAAAACCCAACACAAGTATGTACTTCCTTTTATATTGACATTACGTTAAAGTGTATTTCAGTGATGTAAACAAATATTGTATGACAGTGGACTTGTTATTTATGCCCTTGACGTAGCAGAAGGAGCATAAAGTTTTACCCTTGTCCGTCTGTCTGTCTGTCCGTACATACTGAAATTGGTTTCCGTTCTCTAACTTTAGTTTGCCTCAACCAAATGATATGAATCTTATACACAATGCTTATTACCACAAAACACAGATCAGCATTGAATTTTGGTGGTGTCACTTTTACCGTTCTAGAGTTATGCCCTTTTACAAATGGAAAAATTGCTGAATTTTTCGTTTCCATTCTCTAACTTAAGTTTGCATCAACCAAATGTTATGAAACTTATACACAATGCTTATTACCACAAAACTCAGATCAAGTTTGAAATTGGGTAGTGTCACTTTTACCGTTCTTGAGTTATGTCCCTTTATAACATTAAATGCAAGCAGGGGCATCATATGTGTCCAGATATGAACATTTAAGACACCCATATTGTGGTGTAAGATTAATTCATATGCAACTAAAACTGGCTTTGAAAACCAACACTTACTGATAATATATGTACATGTGTGCCTTTATCTTTACAATGTCACAATGAAGTATCTAGATAGTTAAGAGTACAGCCTCTAACCACTTATATAATTTACCTGAGACATTCAAGTTTTCCTTCAGGTGTTAAGTCCTTAAAGACAGGTTGTTCAAGTTATTGACATCTCTAGAATTTTCATTTCTTTTTCAAAATAACAGTGCAAAAATTATGGTTGTTAAAATAATTTTGAATACAAGGCAGTATAGAGATCTTATTCGAAAGTCTAATCCTTTTTAACATTCCACAACTTATCAGCCAAAATACTGTCATAGCTACATGAATGCAATATATGTTTTCACACTCACAGTGGTTTGGGAAAATAAGATTTATGCTGTATCCAAAAACAACAGCATTGACAAATATTTTGTTTTTTAGGAGGAGGAAGAAGATGAATTCACAATAGATATAAAAATATCAGATCCACAGAAGATGGGAGATGGTATGGGTGCTTATATGGTGTACAGAGTTAGAACTAAGGTATGCTAGTCATTTTATGTACGGAAACTTAAATCTAAATTTATGCTCACTTTTTCCATTTGGATTTGAGATGGAAATAGTTTCTCAATCCAGTTTATTTCATACTTTTTTTTCAATATTTGGTTAAACAATGTACATAATATATATTGCTTTTCCTATTCACTCTATAAAACAATTTTTATACCCCTGCTTAAAAAAAGGGAATATAATGGTTTACCCCCATCTGTCAGTCACATAATCCCAGCAACCACAAGTAATATCTTCTCTTTATATGGCACCAAGCTCATATGGATATGCCATACTCTGTGACAGTTTTTTAGTTTCTGCCGAAATTTTTTTTCATTTAAAAGTCATCCACAAATATGTGGTTTTCTTCATATTTTTCTCAGTATCAACAAGTCTTAGCTTCTTGGTACATGAGACAAAGATTCATCTGATAATACCATACTGTGTGATATGTTTTCAGTTCCTTTTTTGGTATTTTAATTCCTGTTTGCCAAAAACAAAGCTTCATTTGATTATGCCATACTGTGTGTTCTGTTTTTAGTTCCTTTGATATTTTACTTTCTGTTTGCCAAAACAAAGCTTCATTTGATTATGCCATACTGTGTGTTATGTTTTCAGTTCTTTTGATATTTTACTGCATGTTTGCCAAAACAAAGCTTCATCTAATTATACCACACTGTGTGATATGTTTTCAGTTGTTATACGACCGCAAAAAAATTTTTGTGGTCGTATATTGGTATGACGTTGGCGTCGTCGTCGTCGTCGTCGTCGTCGTCGTCGTCCGGCGTCGTCGTCCGAATACACATTAGTTTTCGCACTCTAACTTTAGTTTAAGTGAATGGATCTCAATGAAATTTTACCATAAGGTTCAATACCACAAAAGGAAGGTGGGGATTGATTTTGGGGGTTATGGTACTAACAGTTAAGGAATTAGGGGCCAAAAGGGGCCAAAAATAAGCATTTTTGTAACTTCCATACATAACTTGTGTGTAAGTGTATGGATCTCTCTGACATTGTACCACAAGGTTCCATATCACAAAGGGAATGCTGGGATTGATTTTGGGGGTAATTGCCTCCAAATTTTAGGAATTGGGGGCCAAAAAGGGGCAAAAAACAAGCATTTTTCTAGTTTCATGACAATATCTTGTTTGTAAGTGTATGGATCTTTATGAAATTTTACTACAAGGTTCCATATCACAAAGGGAATACTGGGATTGATTTTTGGGGTAATTTCCTCCAAATTTTAGGAATTAGGGGCCAAAAAGGGGCAAAAAACAAGCATTTTTCTAGTTTCATGACAATAACTTGTTTGTAAGTGTATGGATCTTTATGAAATTGTACTACAAGGTTCCATATCACAAAGGGAAGGCTGGGATTGATTTTGGGGGTTTTCCCTCAAAATTTTAGTAATTAGGGGCCATAAAAGGGCAAAAAAAACATGCATTTTTCTAGTTTCAGGACAATAACTTGTGTGTAAGTGTATGGATCTTTATGAAATTGTACTGCAAGGTTCCATATCACAAAGGGAAAGCTGGAATTGAGTTTGGGGGTAATTGCCCTAAACGTTTAGGAATTTGGGGCCAAAAAGGGGCCAAAAAACAAGCATTTTTCTAGTTTCCAGACAATAACTTGTGTTCAAGTGTATGAATCTCTCTGAAATTGTACTGCAAGGTACCATACCACAAAGGGAAAGCTGGGATTGAGTTTGGGGGTGATGAATCATAAGGGGGTTCAAAAAATTGGGGGGGGGGATTTTTTTTTCCTTTTTTTTCTTTAACATTTTCCATTTTAAATTGGTTATTTCTGATTTATATATAAAATTTCTGATTTATATATAAAAGCAAATAATAATGATATGGTTTGAATAGGCATACATGTGAACCTCCCGACGGGAGTACAATAATCCCGTTTTCAGGGGTCTCCTCCCGACCTCCCGTTGAAGAGGAAAAAATCCCGTGTATGAAATTTTTCATGAATGAAAAATTTCTGCCCAACATATCATCTCAGGCATCTGGTGTAACTGACATTACCTGAAGTTATATTTTACCTGTAAATCAATTAACATGCATAATTATATGGCTTCACTTGTCAGCTTGGGTGTCAAACATACAGGTAATCAACGATTTTTACCTCAGGCTAACTGCCGTTGTGTAACAAAAACTGTGTATTTATTGGGTTACTTCCCTTGATTTATCCTGTTTTAAGTTACTTTCCTTTTAATAATGAAAATTTTTAAAAGAATATAAATAAAATATAAATTGAACAAATAATCATAAAAGGATGGTTATTAAATGATTTTAAATGTCTTAGGACAAATAAAAAAATAATAATTTGAAAATTATTTGAGGATTCTAGACTTCCTTTCAAGGCTTAAATTGAAATTTATATAATAACTATGACCCCAATTTTACAGATAAAATGATTTACTGAGTTTGCAAATAAAAACTATTTGCAAGAGAAAAAAAAAAAATAAAAACTATTTGCAGATAGCTAAACAAATGTTCTGGTTGCAATGATTGTTTTATAGAATATGAAGTAAAAAATTTAAAGAACATACTGGAAAAATACAATGTTAGATTGAACATGTAGAATATAAAGATGGAGAAACTTTATAAGTACAAGGGTACTATAAACATAATAAATTGGATGGAAAGTTGAAGAAAACACATTTTAAAAGACCATTTTTACAGCACACGGTTACATTTACAACAAAATTGATGTCGATTAAAAACCTCCTGATCTGAGTCCTAATCTCCTGACCAAAATTTCCCAATCTCCTGATCTGAGTTTCACAGTCCATCACATGTATGAATAGGTAAATTGAAAATTTTTAAGTTCTTAGACCACTTTCATTCTGTGTCAGAAACCTATGCTGTGTCAAATATTTAATTACAATCCAAATTCAGTGCTGTATCAAGCTTGAATGTTGTGTCCATACTTGCCCCAACTGTTCAGGGTTCGACCTCTGCGGTCGTATCAAGCTGCGCCCCAGCGGAGCATTTTATTTTGATATTTACTTTCTGTTTGCCAAAAACAAAGCTTCATCTGACTATACCATACTGTGTGTTATGTTTTTAGTTCCTTTGATATTTTACTTCCTGTTTGCCAAAACAAAGCTTCATTTGATTATGCAATACTGTGTGTTATGTTTTTTTCCTTTGATATTTTACTTTCTGTTTGCCAAAACAAGGCTTCATTTGATTATGCCATACTGTGTGTATGTTTTTAGTTCCTTTGCTATTTTACTTCCTGTTTGCCAAAAACAATGCTTCATTTGATTAAACCATACTGTGTAATATCTTTTCTATTCCTTTGATATTTTACTTCCTGTTTGTCAAAAACAAATCTTTAATATGTTATGCATATACACAAGTATATGTACATGAATTTTCATCACATTTAGTCAAAAGCTTTTGAGTCTAATAGGTTTTTCTTTAATTTATCTTTAAGAATTAAATCATTATTATTGAAAAAAAAACAACATCTAGAGGTTAGCATATGGTCTTTAACTTTTAGTATTGGTCCAAGGACACAGTTATCGTCCTTTGGTTTTCGTTGTCTACGAATATAGTCCCTAGTGTGAACAGTGTATAACTTGCATTTTTTTTTTGATACACTTTCCCAATTTCTTTCTTGATATTTTATGCATGAAATATTAAGTAAGGGGATGAAATTACATGTTAAAAAAATTTGGGTGCTGAATCTTTATGTTAAGTAGTGATTTGGTCCAGTTAAAAAAGGTCAAAAATTAGAATGTCTGAAGCTGTCAAACTGAATTTTAGCCCCCCTTAACACAGAATTGTCAATATTTTGAGTTAGAGCTGGTAGAAGTTTCTATAATTTTGATATTATTTGTATCAATAGTAGTACACTACACTGTAAAAATCTTTTTGAGATAGAGCAGGTGCGATTTTTTTAATTTGAGTTTATTGTCTAAAAGAAATGCACTACGAAATAACTGTGTTCTCGGGCCTATTGTTCCTGTTGATTGAATTTAATTTTTCTGTGTAGTGTTTTGTGAACTGTCGTTTTGTCTACTGATCTTGGTGTTGTTTGTCTTTTGACTTTTGAGTTTTTGTATGCCTCCTCAAAATCTTTTTACTTTCTACTTTAGAGAAGGACTTACTTTTAGATTTAGGCAGGAACAGGGAAAACAAATGGTATTTTAATTCTGATTTTACCTTCCTTTTGTATGAAAGGCAAAGTTTATAAATAATTTGCAATTTTTACATTTCAGACAACAGTACCTGCCTTTCGTAAAGCTGAGTTGAGTGTATTACGTAGATTTAGTGACTTTTTAGGACTGCATTCTAAATTAGCAGATAAACATGTTTCGAAAGGTGTTATAGTACCTCCTGCTCCAGAAAAAAGTGTTATAGGTAAGAACATGACAAAAACTGGCTAAAGAGAAACAAATGTAGAGTGTAAGTTATTAGGAAGAGAGTTCAGTGTAGTTCTTTTGAATTGATTGGCTACTTGAACATAATGAATATATGGAATGTCAGAGAGAAAAAATAGCTAAATGTTATGAATACTACATTGTGATTGCATGAGTTTTAGGATTGTTTATTTTGGTCAGTAGGCATAATAAAAACAATGATTTGAGATATCTATTCCATTTCTAAACAGGTGAATGCTGAGGAAATTATTTTAGAAATTTATATGTACCACAATCATGATGAATCCATAACAGAACAGTTAATGAATTAAAAGTTGTTTTAAATTTATTTAAATATTGATGTCATTATCCAAGTAGTAGGACATTTGCATCTATGGGGTCACCATTGATTTGGATATGCTGCTAGTACATTGTTTTGTAAGGTGTTTCTAAAATTCAAGACATTTGAAACAAAACAAGAAATTAAAATGATTTTTTCTTTCTTAAAGATATGTTTACACCACTGACATAGTCATTAATCAAATAATTTGATTTTGGCAAAAAAGATAACTTTAGCATAGAGATGTACAATTCAAGGGATGATTGGGAGATAAAACTGGACATTACTGTAAATCAACAACATTTTAATCCACATTTTAAAACACTCCGTAACATAACAAGTCTTTCAATTTTGTTTTAGATTAAAATGGCTGTTTTGATTCTGAATCTATTTACTGGTAAATGTATTGAATCCTTATATATACAATGATTACTCAGAAAACATGGTATTTAGAAATTAAGAAATTGCTAAGAAACAACGGTTCCAACTCCCTCAGTCAAAGCCGACCTTAGCTGAATTTTGCCATTCTTTTTTATACGCCCGTTTACGGGACGTATTATGGTATACCATTGACCGTCCGTCTGTCCGTCCGTCCGTCGTCAACATGTTGGACAATAACTCAAAAACGCTTTAACCAATATGCATGAAACTTTATTGAATTGTTTATATCTATTGACGTGAGCTCCCTTTCGTTTTTTATAAATTTCAGATTTACCATTTCCGAGTTTTGGGGTTTTATTCATTAGAAAAGGGGGGATTTTCCAGTTTTCGGACAATAACTCAAGAATGCTTTCACCAACTTGCAAGAAATTTTGGTGAATTGTTTATATCTATTGACATGAGCTCCCTTTTGATTTTTATGAATTTTAGATATTGCGTTTCCAAGCTACAGGGTATAATTCATAAAAAAAGGGGGATTTTCCAGTTTTTGGACAATAACTAAAAAATGCTTTCAGCAGTTCTCATGAAACTTTGGTGAATTGTTTATTTCTGTTGATGTAAGCTCCCTTTAGAATTTTATAAATTTTAGATTTTACATTTCTGAGTTATAGGGTTTTATCCATTAAAAAAGGGGGGATTTTCCAGTTTTTCGACAATAACTCAAAAATGCTTTCATCAGTTCTCATGAAACTTTGGTGAATTATTTATAGCTATTGATGTAATCTCCCTATTGATTTTCATAAATTTCAAATATGACATTGAGGAGAAATTGAACTTTATTTGTTTATAGTCTGACAACAGATTTACTTAGTATTGCGCAACAGCACAGTGTATTGCACAACAGCAAGAAATCTATAATTGAATATAAATTCAATTCATATAACCAATTTCAAGTTCTTTGACTACATTTATTCAGAAACCTTTAATATGTCAAATATTTAATTACAATCCAAATTCAGACCGGTATCAAGCTTGAATATTGTGTCCATTTTTGCCCCAACTGTTCAGGGTTGGACCTCTGCGGGCGTATCCAGCTGCGCTTAGCGAAGCAGTTTATTAGTTTCCTTCTGATCATTTAGCTGCTAATGTTTCTTCATATTCATACATTTCTGGCTTTCAAACCTTTAGACATTCCTGAAATCCAGAAAAGCTCCCAGACCCATGAAATTAATTAGGTGTTTTTTTTTCATTTGTTCTTAAGGTATACTTTTTATGCCCCCGCCGTAGCGGTGGGGGCATTAAGTTTTACCCTTGTCCATCTGTACGTACGTACGTACGAACGTCTGTCCGTACGTCCCAAAATTGGTTTCCGTTCTCTAACTTGAGTTTGCCTCAACAAAATGTTATGAAACTTATACACAATGCTTATAACCACAAAACACAGATCAAGTTTGAATTTTGGTGGCGTCACTTTAACCGTTCTAGAGTTATGCCCCTTTATAAATGGAAAAATTGCAAAATTTTTAGTTTCTGTTCTCTAACTTAAGTTTGCCTCAACCAAATGTTATGAAACTTATACACAATGCTTATTACCACAAAACACAGATCAAGTTTGAATTTTGGTGGCGTCACTTTAACCGTTCTAGAGTTATGCCCCTTTATAAATGGAAAAAAATAGCAAAATTTTTATTTTCTTCTAAATATCAAGTTATTTTTAAAATTGGAGTTATCGTCCTTTGTCTATGATTACAGTTGAATCAACTACAATCAATGCTTTATACAATGCAATGTTTAATTTTGACTTTCACTGATAAAACACAGATCAAGTTGAATTTGGGTAGTGTCACTTTAACCATTATTGAGTTATGCCCCTTTATAAATAGAAAAAGTGCTGAATTTTTAGTTTCTGTTCTCTACTTAAGTTAGCCTCAACCAAATGTTATGAGACTTACACACAAAACTCAGATCAAGTTCAAATTTGGGTAGCGTCACTTTTACTGTTCTTCAGTTATGTCCCTTTATAACTATATGATATGCAAGCGGGGGCATCATCTGTGTCCACATGTGGACACTATCCACATTTATTTTTTTTTATTTCAAGGTATGACCAAAATAAAGGTGTCTAAAGATGATTCAGGATCATCTGATTTTATAGAAAAGAGAAGAGCTGCTCTTGAAAGGTTAGTATTCTGTGTAATGTCTTCACGTGTCAAGGCTAAAGCCTGGTTAGTTTATTGTATAATTTGTTTATAGTTTCCTGATGTCATGGTAAAAGGTTAGTGTTCTGTATAGTGTTTTTTGTAGTCAAGGTAAAAGGTTAGTGTTCTGAATATGTTTTTTGTAGTCAAGGTAAAAGGTTAGTGTCCTGAATAACGTTTTTTGTAGTCAAGGTTAAAGGCTAGTGTTCTGTATAACGTTTTTTGTAGTCAAGGTGAAAGGTTAGTGTTGTTAGTGTTTTGAATATGTTTTTTGTAGTCAAGGTAAAAGGTTAGTGTTCTGAATAACGTTTTTTGTAGTCAAGGTAAAAGGCTAGAGTTCTGTATAACGTTTTTTGTAGTCAAGGTGAAAGGTTAGTGTTGTTAGTGTTTTGAATATGTTTTTTGTAGTCAAGGTAAAAGGTTAGTGTTCTGAATAACGTTTTTTGTAGTCAAGGTAAAAGGTTAGTGTCCTGAATAACGTTTTTTGTAGTCAAGGTTAAAGGCTAGTGTTCTGTATAACGTTTTTTGTAGTCAAGGTGAAAGGTTAGTGTTGTTAGTGTTCTGAATATGTTTTTTGTAGTCATGGTAAAAGGTTAGTGTTCTGAATAACGTTTTTATGTAGTCAAGGTAAAAGGTTAGTGTTCTGTATAAAAAAAAATTAAGGTGGCTAACCATTCCAAGGGACATATTAATCTCAAATGTCATGTGAATAACTAGATTCGATATACAAGATCTTTATGTTCATCAGACAGAGCCCACCAGAACTTGACCCCATTTCATGGAATGGTGATCAAGGTTATGTTTTTGTGATGAGTCCCTTTCTTGGGTACTACAAGCAGTAGGTTAAATATATTTGGTGTATGGCATAATTTTACAGTGTACATGTCCTCCTTTATCAACCATGACTTCATTTTCATGGTTCATTGCATTAATAAATGTTTAGTTTTCTTGGTTTGATCTGTTTCTCCTATACTATAAGCAATATTTCATCTACATTTGGTGTTTGGAATTATTGTAAGATAGACATGTTCATCTGGCAAGGTTCAGCTGAACTTGACCTCATTTACATAGATAATTGATTATGCTTAGTTTTATGTGATGCTGTGGATTCATTATTATTCGTTGGATACCAATTTTTGTTGATTTCGTGGGTACAGGAGAACCACGAATTTAAATGTTCAACGAATTACAAGTTTTCTGAAGAAATGTATTCAGACTTTGTTAAAACAACGAAATCAAATATCCATGAAAATGCTAGTTTTCCTCAATTCACGAAAATTGGTACCCACGAAAATAAATGAATCCACAGTAATAGTAAAACCTTTATCTAAAGATTCAACATAAATTCAATCCTGATCAGTAAAGTAGGCAAGACATTTAAGTGTGTGCACGATTGTTAAATAATATGTGTTGAATATTGATAATTACATTGTATGTTTTATTTAATATAGATTCCTAACCAGGACAGCATCCCATCCTTTATTGAGGATGGATCCTGATTTCCGTGATTTCTTAGAACGTGAAGGAGATTTACCCAAGTCTACTAATACATCAGCTTTAAGTGGTGCAGGTGTGATGAGATTGTTCCATAAAGTAGGAGATGCAGTGGACAAAATATCATTTAAAATGGATGAGTCAGATGAGGTAAGGATAGCCACAACCATTGCAGGAACGGAGGGGGGGGGGGCAAATTTTGTATGTACCATACTAGGTGTAGGCAACTTTTTTCTGCTACATTTTATAGACATTTTATATTGTTCTCCCCATAAATCTTTCATCTAATCCAGTTATAATCTGTATCTCATTGATAGAATAGAAAAAAGGGAGAACTTACTCAAGAAATAATTTTTGCACTGCCAATCGTTAACAATTTTTTTTGGGGGTTCATATTTTTTTTCTTGAAAATTTTTGAAATTTCAAATAATTGCACAGTATTGTGCAATAGCAAAAAATCTTCAATTGCACAGTATTGTGCAACAACACAGTATGGCGCAACAACACAGTATTGCGCAATAGCACAGTATTGCACAATAGCAAGAAATCTTCAATTGCACAGTATTGTGCAATAGCACAGTATTGCACAATAGCAAGAAATATTCAACTGACAGTATTGTGCAATAGCACAGTATTGCACAATAGCAAGAAATCTTCAAGTGCACAGTATTGCACAATAGCAAGAAATCTTCAAGTGCACAGTATTGCACAATAGCAAGAAATCTTCAATTGAAAATAAATACAAATCTTTTTACCAATTTCAATGGGATTAATTAAAAGCCTTTAATTTTTGGGGATTCTAACCTTGTATTACTTTTTGGGATATTGGGCCCCATTTTAAATTGGTCTACATTGAGGTCAAAAGGGTCAAAAATTAAACTTTGTTTGACTTCATTAAAAACTGAATAATTGCAGCTATATGATATGCTGAATCTTATTGTGCATTTAGATTTTTTATTTTGGGTCCTGTTTTCAAATTAGTCCATATTAAGGTTTGAAGGGTCCAAAATTAAACTTTGTTTGACTTCATCAAAAACTGAATAATTGCAGCTGTATGATATGCTGAATCTTATTGTGCATTTAGATTTTTTATTTTTGGTCCTGTTTTCAAATTAGTCCATATTAAGGTTTGAAGGGTCCAAAATTAAATTTTGTTTGATTTCAACTAAAATTAAATTTTTGGTTTTTTTTTTATGTGCTGAATCTAACCATGTTGTTAGATTTTAGATATCAGACCATTCTAGGTAAATCAAATGTCCCATTTCAAATTTTTAAGATCTTTGACCACATTTATTTTGTGTCAGAAACCTATATTATGTCAAAAATTTGATCACAATCCAAATTCAGACAGTATCAAGGTTGAATATTGTGTCCAAACTTGCCCCAACTGTTCAGGGTTCAACCTCTGTGGTCGTATCAGGCTGCGCTCAGCTAAGCATTTTATTGGTTTTTATTATGTTGCTGTCTAATTGCCATATATACCCAACATTTACTGGTATTAATGTTCAAATTCATTTATTGAAATGAAGTTATCAACAAGTTAACTTCAGAAATCTCACCTAGATAAATTATATGTTTATATACATATTACATGCAAATATTTTCTAGAGACATAAAAAGTGTTCAGTTTTCATATATTGAATTTAAAAAAAAAAATGCCCTCAAACATACTTGTTTAAATCCACTTCATTTGAACTTTAGTGGATAGTTGTCTTATTGGCAATCAAACCACATCTCCTTATTTTGATATTGTGTCCATTCTTCATAATTGTATATGCTTATTATAGATTATCTATGGTTCTAAAAATTAGAGGGAGTTTCTACAGTCTTATCAAATAGCGATGGGCTTGAAATGAGATGTAGCAGAGAAACGTCCTTTAATTGAGAGACCATAGATTATCTGTTTATAGCTGTTTTCCTTAGGCATCTTCAACGATGTTGGCATATGACGTCATCATGATCTCAATCTACACTTACAAGAAAAAACATTCTTATTCCAAAGTTTAGGAAAAAAGAGATAAAATTTTTCCCATGACATACTTCTGTCCATTCTGTAGATGATGAATATGCTAACGTATTTGTCTAAGACATATTTCTGTCCATTTCTGCCCATGGATGACCAGTGGGATAAGGACATGGAGGTAAACATACCTGTTGTTTTATGTGTTTGCTGTAACCATTACTTATGTTGCAATTATAGTCAACACTCTTTTTTATATAGAATTAAGTAGTTTTTTGTCTCGCCTGTCACAGAATGGAAACACAGTGATACTTATCTTGCAATCCCAGGGGTGTTAGCTCCTTGTATGAAGTGTCATATTTCAGACGGTAGAAGAGCTAGATAATACATGTCTGTTGTCCTTGACATCCTTTTTCATGGATCAATGTCCACTTTAAAAACCTAGTTTTAGCTCACCTTGCCCTAAGGACCATGTTAGCTTATGCCATCACTTTGCATGAATACTTATTTGGTAGCTTGTCATCTAAATTTAAAAAAAAAATGTTCTCTTGAAACCACAAAGCCTGTTTCTCAGGTACAATAAGTATAAGTAATAGGTCAACTATATTGGGTGTATAGAATGATTGTAAGTTGTACATGTTCATCTGACCTTGACCTTAATTTCATGGATTATTGTTAAAGTAAAGTTTCTGTTATACCTGTAGTAAGGCTTTGATCTTATAGACTTTTAATATAATATGAAATTCAAACATAATCAGTAAAGCAGGCGAGACATTTTAGTGATTGCACTCCCATTGTGTTTTCTTTGTATTCATTTGGTAATTTTTTGTTAATCATGTTAATATTTTTAAAACTAGTCTTTGTATTGACAAAAAGTTAAGAAAAGGTTAAGCAGGTATTTGTTGGTAATCAGATATTTATATTTTTTTACGTCAGGAAGAAGGTTGTAAGTCTGTTTATAGTCCGTGAAGTTATAGTTATAATCAAATAAGGGCCCTTAGTAGAACCTACATATGTTTTATTTTTTTCCTAGTTTGCACATTATATGTTGTCACAGTCTGTAAAAATATATATGTACATTATCCATGACCATATGGTTTATAGTGCATGATAGAATAAAACATATAGTAAAGTCTGCATCCAGAGGGTTAAAATGTAGTCCTACGATTCTGGCACTAACTGATCACAAAGTTAAATGTCAATTTATAAGGCATTGGTGTCAGAGTGGTCTATGTTCCCTATTACATTAACCTGTGCAGATCACATCAATCAACTTCAGTTTTATATTCTAGTACATTTTTATAGTATTTTCCTAACCTTTTTTTTTTGTTTATTTGGTAATAAACATTTTTCTCCTTTTTTTTTTAATGTTCCCCATTTATTTGGTAGTGTATTCATTATCACTTGAGCAACAGTTCCTGCATTAGTAAAATTAGTATACTGGTATGGCTAAAATATTTTGTCTTAATTTACAAGAACTTAAAAGATATTGTTATTATTATAAGTAAATGTTTATTATTCTTATTTCTGTAAACTGGGTTTGAACTTTAGTTATAACTGAATACTAATGTCATTGCTAAGGGTCCCGAAATGGTCATTTTTGCTAAACATGACCTTAAGTGAAAGGTCAATGAGCAAAATGGTAGATTGGGATTTACATGATTTAGGTCAAAACATTTTTTTACAGAAATAATTTTGGTCATTTCATAGAGATCAGGTTTCTTAATCAGCATTTTGCACTAATTTATGTTTTCAAATGCTTTTCAGGTAACTCATTATTGAAGGCCTTATGGGTCCTTATTGTTGCGTATATTCACATCCTTTAGTGTCTTGTTGGCAATCATACCACATCTCCTTGTATTTATATAGCCTCAATATAGAAAAAGTCACTACTGTGTGTTTACCATGATCTTCAATAAATCAATAATGATATCATGGTACTGATGTAAAATCAACAGACCATAAACACCACCATGAAATTAACTTTCTTATCATGTGAAAGGATTTTTTTTTTCTAATTTTGGTAACAATACTATTATCAAATTGAACGAAAAACATCTATACATACTGAAAGCATCAGATGTTTACTTTTTTTATAGTGGTTTGATGAGAGACATCAACAAATAGAAAACTTAGATGTACAGTTAAGAAAATTACATTCCAGTATGGAGACTTTAGTGCATCATCGGAAAGGTAAGAAAATTACATTCTAGTATGGAGACTTTAGTGCATCATCGGAAAGGTAAGAAAATTATATTCCAGTATGGTGACTTTAGTGCATCATCGGAAAGGTAAGAAAATTACATTCCAGTATGGAGACTTTAGTGCATCATGGGAAACTTTAGTGCATCATCGGAAAGGTAAGAAAATTACATTCCAGTATGGAGACTTTAGTGCATCATCGGAAAGGTAAGAAAATAACATTCCAGTATGGAGACTTTAGTGCATCATCGGAAAGGTAAGAAAATTACATTCCAGTATGGAGACTTTAGTGCATCATCGGAAAGGTAAGAAAATTACATTCCAGTATGGAGACTTTAGTGCATCATCGGAAAGGTAAGAAAATTACATTCCAGTATGGAGACTTTAGTGCATCATAGGAAAGGTAAGAAAATTACATTCCAGTATGGAGACTTTAGTGCATCATCGGAAAGGTAAGAAAATTATATTCCAGTATGGAGACTTTAGTGCATCATCGGAAAGGTAAGAAAATTACATTACAGTATGGAGACTTTAGTGCATCATCGGAAAGGTATGAAAATTACATTCCAGTATGGAGACTTTAGTTATCATCTGAAAGGTAAAAAATTACATTCCAGTATGGAGACTTTAGTGCATCATGGGAAAGGTAAGAAAATTACATTCCAGTATGGAGACTTTAGTGCATCATGGGAAAGGTAAATTACATTCCAGTATGGAGACTTTAGTGCATCATCGGAAAGGTAAGAAAATAACATTCCAGTATGGAGACTTTAGTGCATCATCGGAAAGGTAAGAAAATTAAATTCCAGTATGGAGACTTTAGTGCATCATGGGAAAGGTAAGAAAATTACATTCCAGTATGGAGACTTTAGTTATCATCTGAAAGGTAAGAAAATTATATTCCAGTATGGAGACTTTAGTTATCATCGGAAAGGTAAGAAAATTACATTCCAGTATGGAGACCTTAGTGCATCATCGGAAAGGTAAGAAAATTACATTCCAGTATGGAGACTTTAGTGCATCATCAGAAAGGTAAGAAAATTACATTCCAGTATGGAGACTTAAGTGCATCATCTGAAAGGTAAGAAAATTATATTCCAGTATGGAGACTTTAGTGCATCATGGGAAAGGTAAGAAAATTACATTCCAGTATGGAGACTTTAGTGCATCATGGGAAAGGTAAGAAAATTATATTCCAGTATGGAGACTTAAGTGCATTATGGGAAAGGTAAGAAAATTACATTCCAGTATGGAGACTTTAGTGCATCATCGGAAAGGTAAGAAAATTACATTCCAGTATGGAGACTTTAGTGCATCATCGGAAAGGTAAGAAAATTACATTCCAGTATGGAGACTTTAGTGCATCATGGGAAAGGTAAGAAAATTACATTCCAGTATGGAGACTTTAGTGCATCATCGGAAAGGTAAGAAAATTACATTCCAGTATGGAGACTTTAGTGCATCATCGGAAAGGTAAGAAAATTACATTCCAGTATGGAGACTTTAGTGCATCATCGGAAAGGTAAGAAAATTATATTCCAGTATGGAGACTTTAGTGCATCATAGGAAAGGTAAGAAAATTACATTCCAGTATGGAGACTTTAGTGCATCATCGGAAAGGTAAAAAAATTATATTCCAGTATGGAGACTTTAGTGCATCATAGGAAAGGTAAGAAAATTACATTCCAGTATGGAGACTTTAGTGCATCATCGGAAAGGTATGAAAATTACATTCCAGTATGGAGACTTTAGTTATCATCTGAAAGGTAAAAAATTACATTCCAGTATGGAGACTTTAGTGCATCATGGGAAAGGTAAGAAAATTACATTCCAGTATGGAGACTTTAGTGCATCATGGGAAAGGTAAATTACATTCCAGTATGGAGACTTTAGTGCATCATCGGAAAGGTAAGAAAATAACATTCCAGTATGGAGACTTTAGTGCATCATGGGAAAGGTAAGAAAATTACATTCCAGTATGGAGACTTTAGTGCATCATGGGAAAGGTAAGAAAATTACATTCCAGTATGGAGACTTTAGTGCATCATGGGAAAGGTAAGAAAATTAAATTCCAGTATGGAGACTTTAGTGCATCATGGGAAAGGTAAGAAAATTACATTCCAGTATGGAGACTTAAGGTCATCATCTGAAAGGTAAGAAAATAACATTCCAGTATGGAGACTTAAGTGCATCATCTGAAAGGTAAGAAAATAACATTCCAGTATGGAAACTTTAGTGCATCATCGGAAAGGTAAGAAAATTACATTCCAGTATGGAGACTTTAGTGCATCATCGGAAAGGTAAGAAAATTACATTCCAGTATGGAGACTTTAGTTATCATCTGAAAGGTAAGAAAATTATATTCCAGTATGGAGACTTTAGTGCATCATCGGAAAGGTAAGAAAATTACATTCCAGTATGGAGACTTTAGTGCATCATCGGAAAGGTAAGAAAATTACATTCCAGTATGGAGACTTAAGTGCATCATCTGAAAGGTAAGAAAATTATATTCCAGTATGGAGACTTTAGTGCATCATGGGAAAGGTAAGAAAATTACATTCCAGTATGGAGACTTTAGTGCATCATGGGAAAGGTAAGAAATTATATTCCAGTATGGAGACTTAAGTGCATTATGGGAAAGGTAAGAAAATTACATTCCAGTATGGAGACTTTAGTGCATCATCGGAAAGGTAAGAAAATTACATTCCAGTATGGAGACTTTAGTGCATCATCGGAAAGGTAAGAAAATTACATTCCAGTATGGAGACTTTAGTGCATCATGGGAAAGGTAAGAAAATTACATTCCAGTATGGAGACTTTAGTGCATCATCGGAAAGGTAAGAAAATTACATTCCAGTATGGAGACTTTAGTGCATCATTGTAAAGGTAAGAAAATTATGATATATACTGTGGATTCATCATTTAAATCTTATATAAAAGTATATTTGACCAACTATTTTGATCATATTCATATCATATTCTTTAAGACAGACCAATTTGTCTCTTTTCTCTCACTTTAAAACTCCATTGACATTGAAAGCTTGGACCCAAAAAATCATTTTCAAAATTTTATAGTTAAGAATTTCCTTTATATTTTATTAAGAGTGTCTTTAAATTCATATACTTTTTATCTGCATTATCACAAATACTGATATCAAAGGAAACGATGGCCATCCCTTATAGGTACTAAGCTCTTTGTTCATGATATCAGTATGGTAAAACTATGTATAGGGTTAGTGCCAACAACACTGTTAACCAAAGAATGTCTATACATTTTAGAGATAACTGTATTGTATTTGAAGCTTTGTGGATGTTCATCAGTGGTTTTACTGTCACAAATTTAGTTTACCTGGCGACGCGTAGACAGGTAAACAGATATTTGCGACAGTAAAACTACCGATGGACATCGGCAAAGCTTCAAATACAATACAGTTATCTCTATTCTAATGCAAAATAAACAAACCTCTCAATTTTAGTCATTATTATAGTGTATATTTTCATTAAACGAAAAATCCGCGAAATGATGTTATCTTCTTTGGCGCCTTAACTTGGTGACGTCATAGGTATGCTTCCGGCATCAAACGTAATCACCAGGCGTTTTCTGGCTACTTGTCTGCTTCAGAATGTAATAAAATTTGATAAAAAGAAGATTTCTAGGTGTAAAATGTGAGTATTTTTGCTTATTACTGGAGAAATTACATGTCAATACATTCTGTATTCAAAATGTCGGCTTCCTTATTTTAGTTACAGACAGGGAGATAGAGAATTTTAAGCTTATTGTCATTCAATCAGAACCATTGATACAAAATTATTATATTAGAATTATGCATGCCTGTAATGATTTGAACAACTTATTTTCAATTTTTTACAGAGTTAAGCCTAACCACAATGCACTTTTCCAAGAGTGCAGCAATGCTAGGGAATGCTGAGGAGCATACTGCATTATCACGAGCCTTATCACAATTAGCCGAGACAGAGGAAAGGATAGAAATAATACAACATGACCAAGCTGATCACGATTTCTACCTGATGGCTGAGTTGCTGAAAGATTATATTTCTTTGTTAGGTTCAGTAAAAGTAGGTATAATAAAGATTGACATACTGTTAACTCACCTAACTGTTTCACGGTGCCTGATCAGGCTGATCATGATTTCTACCTGATGGCTGAGTTACTGAAAGACTATGTATCTTTATAGATTAATTCATTAATGTCAAGTTGAAGGAAATTAATAGATTGTTTCATTATTGTCAAGTTGAAAGAAATTTTATTGAAAGGAAATTAAAAAAAGATCTTAAGGCCGAACAAATTTGGGATGAAAGAAACATCTGACATAACACTAAATTCATGTCTGACCAATGAAATAAGGTATTCTGATGAGGAGGTCAACAGATCAGAATCATTCAACAGTCAATGATCTGTTGCCTGGTCAGTCAGTCTGTAAAAACAGTAAAATTATTTAGTTATTTATATACTGTAAATAATGTAATTATATCAAAAAATAGAATAAAGGTATAAAAAAATTGGGTAAAAGTCAGTGAGATAGCAACCCAACAACATTATTTCACTAAATGAGACATCTTTTTGTCACCATATGGTCAAAGAACTGACTTCACTTAACAGACACTTAATTGTCCAGGATCTAGACAAGTTGTTGATGAAATAAACATATACAACTAAAGTTTGTCTTAAGATATCAAATACCGGTAAAGGCCATTATTTCATAATTTATTTACAGGAAGTTTTTCATGAACGATTTAAAACTTACAAAGTGTGGAAGGAAGCAGAAGCAACCTTAACCAAGAAAAGAGAAAATAAAGCCAAGTTAGAGTTGGCCGGTAAAAATGATAAAGTACCGCAGGCACAGAATGAAATTACAGAGGTAAGAACATTAACACGAAAAAGAGAAAATAAAGCCAAGTCAGAATTAGCCATTAGAATTGATAAAAGTACCTAAAGCAAAATTTAATTATATACAGTGGATCCATTTATATTCATTAGTACAGTAGACTCCGGCAAATCGGATACCCAAAATGTCAGCTAAAAATATCCGATTATCCGATATATTCAATTAGACGATGAATGTATATTCATTGAATATTCTGCAATAATGAGTAGATCTAATCCTGAGATGTTACTACCCCTGACAATTGCTAAATATGTGAAAGGGCTGGAGGATTGATAGAGTGATTTTTATCAGTTACATCACCACGATGTTTTTTAAAAAGATTTCAGCTGATTACATAATGATTAAATTTGTTTGCAGTTTTTAAATCCTATATTTATTAAAATAAATTAAATGTCCTGAAAAATATATGTGAATTATTATCTACCCTCCATAGTTTGTGTCTTTATTTGTTTTGAAAACAAATTAATATCCATTATTTACATTATCACACAGGTAAACTAATTTAGCTATAAATAGATCAAAGCATGTTTGTGTAAATCTCCAAACTAAAATCGTATTTGTTATAATTTGATTTCTTTAAATAATCAAATTCAAATTGATGAAAATAATCATGATTGATAAAATATAATTGTATAAAGTTTACATTTTCTGAAGACTATTTATGTTTAGGTCATGGTTCTAGAGGCTTCCTCACAAATTTGTAAACAAACCAAAATGGCGGCCATGACATGTGGTTACTTTTGCACATGTGAAAAAAATATTTCTGACAAAAGTCAGATTTCTCTTGTCAAAAGGGATTTATATTTATATTGCAATAAATTATTCAGAAGGAGGTACATTCAGTTTACATTATATTTCTGATTGTGTGAGCATTTAGAGTTTTATCAAAATTCTCCAAACAGCATCGTACTGCTCTTGTCAACTGACCAGTCTTGTAAATTCAAACCATTTGAAGTAAAAGGGCATCTAATTCACATGATAAAGGAAGACAATGAATAAAGACAACAATTTATTAAGAAATAGTTCCTTTTTATTTAGTAAAAACGAAATCTTCTTGTCTGCAGGATTGTTAATTTGTAACTTCCGGTTTCATTTCCTGTCAGAAAAACATTGAAAATATCCGATTGTGCATGGTTTTGAACAAAATTACCTGAATATTCTTATCTGATTTGCCGATATATTCTTATATCCGATATTCGATTACGCGATGAAATTAACATTAAACATATAGGGAAGGGTTTGGTGTTTTGAAATAATATTACAATAGCCGATATATTCGTTTAGCCGATATCCGATTAGGTGGAGTCTACTGTACCAATTTTGAGGATTGAGGAAAAATTGTCTTTTCATGAATATTTATTTTTCGTGGTTTTGCCAAAGTCTGCATAAAAAAAACCTATAGCAAATTTGTACTTCGTTGAACATTTAAATTCCTGGTCCACATTTATCCACAAAATACATGAAAATGTGTACCCCCCTGAAAAATAATGAATCCACAGTAGGTAAGAACTGAGATGAGAGACCAATTTAGAATTTGTGGGAGGTCATATCGTAAGGTACCTCTCTGTTCATTGGTCATCAAAATTGGTCACAAATAAAGAAATAAACTTTTAATTATTGTTGTCATAACATGGCTACATTTAATGGGCAGTTGTGGTGACTAGGCAACAGTCAGTGGAGGAAAGATAATTAGACAAAAGTTTGTTGGTGGCAGTGATGATTGGGCAACAGTTTATAGCGAGTGGCAGTGATGATTGGGCAACAGTTTATAGCGAGTGGCAGTGATGACTGGGCAACAGTTAGCAAGTGGCAGTGATGACTAGGCAACAGTTAGCGAGTGGCAGTGATGACTGGGCAACGGTTAGCAAGTGGCAATAATGTCTGGGCAACAGTTAGCGAGTGGCAGTGATGACTGGGCAACAGTTAACGAGTGGCAGTGATGACTGGGCAACAGTTAGTGAGTGGCAGTGATGACTAGGCAACAGTAAATAAAGAATAATTCATACACAAAGGAATGTTGTAGATCAGTGCATAATTGTAGTTTAACAAAAAAACTGTAGTTATAAAATGTCTTACTTTTAAAAGATTTTTTTTATTTTCTTACTAACATGTTGTGTTATTTTTAGTGGTCAGAAAAGGTTGAGAAAGGAAAGGAAGATTTTGAAAAGATTTCACAGACTATAAGGAAAGAAATGGGAAGATTTGATAGGCACAGAGTGGAAGACTTTAAAACAACTGTAGTCAGATATCTAGAGCAGCTTATGGAAAATCAACAAAAGGTAACTGTCGAATCAAATAAAATCTTACAATGAAAATTTATCTCAAGTTATACACAAATGTTCATCACTTGGAATTTTATTTCTCTGAAGACTTGTGAAATGAGACATTTACAGATCAGATAGTAAATAGTACCTGTACAAATTAGGTACACATTGATACTGAATGCTCAGCCCTCTAACTCCTGAAAAGTTTTGAGATTCATACAAGACATTTTCAAGTATGAATTGATAATTGTATCAATCTTATATTTGATAGAGTCAATTTGTTCACAGTTTCCTTTTTGAAATATGAAAAAAGAAGACGTAGGATAAATGTCAATCAAAAGAGTGTCAAAATTATGTTTTGATAGCTGTAAATCATTCAATGGAGAGCAAATTATTTAATTTTCTGTCCAAGAAAAATATCGAATTTGTCAGTTTTCAGAGAAAAACGTAACATTTTAGACATTGGAAGTTTCATAGCACTAGAATACTGGTGAAAGTGGGTCATTTGATGACCCTGGAAAGTGAGTCAGGATTGAAAAATCTCAGGTGAGCTCTTAAATTTCTGGATGTGACCGTGAAAATTAGATCAGTTAACAGTTATGAGTATGTTGTTAACTTCATAAATTTTTTTCATTAAATAACAATAGCTTCTATTTTGCTTTATATTTATTTTACAGTTAATCAAATGTTGGGAAGCCTTTTTACCAGAAGCAAAAGCCATAGCATGATAGTTACCAAGATGATGGGAAGTGCAAAGGTCACTCATGCAGGTCGTGAACTATTGTGAACAAAAAACAATGATAAACTTTTTTTATAATTTAGTTTTTCAATTAGTTCATAGAAGAAACCGTCTCATTTATTATGGGCATGAGCTGTAAATTGTGGGTACATTTTGGAAAGATGAAAAAGCTTATATTTCCTGAATAAGAAATATTGTAATACTTATATATGTTACTCCTAATAAACTAGTTGAAAAAATATGATCAGATCATGAGATTTTGCATTAATTTAGTTCTCCTAAAACACTATGTTAATAGTATTTATATATTGTTGTTCACATTTTATGAGTTTAACCACAGAGGGTATAATAATGGACCAAAACGCAAGGATTTGTTAGTTTGTACTGTAACAGTAACCCATCTGATGTCACTAGATAATTATATCTATATTTGCATATTTCCTTTTACGAGAAATTTTGTCATATTTAAGTCCAGAAGAGGAAAGCATAAGAGAGTCCGACTCTTTTAACTATATATTTTATTACTTCTGAGACTATTTCATGCAGTATCTCCCTTATTTATGATATTTCTTAGAGAATTTGTGATATAAAATTTGTGATCATCCATTAGATTTACCTTACATAATACCATTGTATGATACAGAATGGGTGACCTTAAACAATATAGATAACTGTAAATTCAGAAATTATTACGTACATTTATAATTGCAATTTTTGAAGAATGAACAATAATGTGTGATTAATTATTGCAATTGCCAGAAAAGCTGCATACAGATTTATTTATCAGATATCAGAATACAAGTTCTTATTATTGTGATACTCATCCAGTCTCATTATTCGCATTAATAAAAACCTCGCAATAATTTCTGAATTCAGAGTACTTTACTGATAGTAATATTTTGTCAGCATTAACCAGCACATTTTTCCGATGAAATCTTTCAAAGTAGTAAATTTTAAAAATTTTGCACAAAACACTGTGATTAGAATTTCACTATGTTCTTATAGGCTGCATTGAATTTATAGCTTTAGATATAGAGTTAATTAAAAGCCAAAATATCACCATATTATCATAATTGCACATTAAAGTGTGCCAAATGAATAATGAGAATCAGGTGTGAATCAAGTTAGATGAGTATAAGGTGTAAAACACTTCTTTTTTTCCAAGAAAAAAGTAATAATAACAACCTATCTTGAAAATTCACCAGTATGATCAAGAAATTATATCCAAAACCATTTCTGTGAAATAGCAACTCATTTTAAGAATTTTTAGGCATGCAAATGGGACAAGAGATATACTAAAGATATTCTACAATTTTAGTTTAGTTGTTTTTGTAAAATTAAGCATTCCTTTACATTTTTTTTTTTTTAGAAGATTTTGTATCTTGTTGGGACTAGGTTAAACATGTTTAAAATTTGCATATTTTATGGATTTGAATGTAATAGACCATTTTAAGTCTGACTGTAAGAGATTGTGATGTTAAGAATTATTTGTACATTATTTATAGAGATTTTGTTTATGTTTACTGTTCCTATAGTGCTATTGACTTTGTTCTGAATAATATTGGTGTAATTCTATTGTCAAGGAACTGCAGTGAGGGGCGAAAGAACCTTTTTCAGGACATCAGGATTAGGCCTTTATTTTTGCGGGAATTCGGGATTGGGCCTTTATTTTAGCTGGGAATTCAGGATTAAACCCTTATTGGGACTCTAGAATTAATGATCCAGAAAAGAATGCTTTATTTTTTGGGGAATTGGGGATGACACCCCCTCCTACTGCCCCTCTGCAGTGCATGAAAAGTTTTTACTGTATGTCAAAATAACATGTGATTCCTTGTGATGTATAAGTAAATGTGTGATAACATAATTAGGTATATCTTGTATCAAGTTTCTAAAGGTATTGATCAAGAAAACTGAACAGGGGTTTCATGAAGGACCTTTATTTTCTGTTTGTTGGATGCTTGCTTTTAACTTCCTTTTCTTCTATATGGAAGCTAATTTTAACTGCTTCATCTCTTCTTACTTCAATATTCATTTCAAACCAAATTAGCATCACATATTCAAATTAATAGCCCCCCACCAAAGAAGAAAACAACAAAAATGAAACAAAACAAAAAAGATGTCAGAAACAATTTAATGCATAACATGCCTTTTGTTAATTTACTTCATAACATTATTATGAATTGATTATAAATGGATTTATTTTATATTTCATACTTGGGGTAAGAAAACAAAAACATATTAGACTAATCAATCATTTTAAGGATTTTTGCTAAAATGAGTCCTACCATATATAGCTATTCTTTATAATACTCTACTGAATTAATGGGCATCTAACAAAAACTAGCTGTTTTAGATCAGGGCAAGAAAGTATAAAACCAGTTTAGTAATAGTGGCTTTACTTTCTTTTCTCTTTTGAATTAAAAGCACTAACATTTAGATCTCAAATCTTATAATAAAAAATATTCCCATTTTAAACAATATAATTTCATAACTTGCAGAATTTGTTTTGTGTAGCTAACACTTGTATGTAGATTAAGATTAAATGTGTTTTATAATTATGTAGCTATAGAAAATATGTAAATAAAAGAGAAATCAAACATACATTCATTAAGTGAGCATGTCTAGTTTGTTTTGTTTTAAACAACCTAACTATCATATAGAAAAGTTTGAATGTTGGTTAAGTCGTGTCATTTAATCATATACTTGTTAAAGAAAGAACAAAATAAACAAAAAGTTTGTGTCTGATCTGGAAAGTACTCACACAATACAACTCATCACTGTCAAGCTGCTGACTGATTATAAAGTCATTCTTTGAAGTAGTACCTGAGAAAAGTGTGACTGAAATATTTGTTGGACGAACTGACGGACAAGGTGTATGCAATATAGTCTAATATAGTTTTTTAAGTAGAAAATCATGCACCTTTTTGCGTGGACATTTTGTCATATTTAATAAAGCTTGTAAAGTGTGCACGTTATATAATGAGCACTGCTATTGAGTGTATAAATGGAGGTTGTATGTACATAACTCACACTTGAGATTGGAAAAAAAAAACGGTCACTGACTATCAATTTTTTTATCATCTCTTCTACTCAGTTTTAAATATCAACAGAAAAAAACCTTGGACATTTAATGTATTTTATTCTTTGATCTAGGTATGAAAGTTATTCCCCCCTCCTTTTACACAAAAAAATGACGGATTTTATTAGTATTGTTCTGCAATATCTTCCAAGACAAAATACCATTAATATCAAAATAAAAAGATAAGTCAGAAATAAATTTTGCAAATTATACCACTTCTGCTTAAAGTGTATAAGAAATTTGAAACAAACAGTTATCATATTTATTGCGAACCAAATGAAAGTTTTCCACAGAGTCGTCTGCTCTTGACCAGGGTATTTAAACTTTTGTCTATTCTCTTGTCCTATTGAATAAATACAATAGATATTGTTCTCTGTGTAGTTTTTTGACTGGGACCTTTAAATTTCTTCTAGGAGAAATCTATCACTCATTGATTAATTTACCTGACCAAAAAATTATCTTCTTTTTTCGGGGAAATAGTTGTATAAACTCGCATAAACTGCATGCAATATTGTATTTAATCAATATCAATAATATATTTTCAATCTGTTCAATATAAACAATGATTTAATTATAAAAAGTTTATTTCTGACAAAATTTTTAGTATTGTTCCATTGTATTTGCATGTTTTTGATTTTGTTCAGTTATAGAATAGATTTATCAAGACCTTAATTTAAATACAATAATTTTCAAGTTTTTATTTGTCAAACACACAAAAAAAAGCAAATTTTGATAGGGAAAATATTAAAAATTTGTTCAGAAATCAACTTTTAATTTTTTGAATCAAAAATGAATTATTGATATTGAATAAATACAACACCACATGCAGTTTTTTGAGTCCTTATTTAGTATTTGTACATGTATTTTCATTATTGACAGTTCAATTTTTTGTTCAGGTAAATTAATCAGTGAGTGATAGATTTCTCTTGGAAGAAATTTAAAGGTCCCGTCAAATAAACTACACAGAGAACAATAACTATTGTATTTATTAGATGGGACAAAACAACTTACTAAAGTTTAAATCGACAGGTGAATCTGTGAAAAAATATCATTGGGTTCGCAATAAGCAGAAAATAACTTATAAAAGTGTTATATACAAACAGAATTGTCACTTTTAGATATATAAATTTAGAAATGTTATATGAGCTGCTGGTGGAAAATTATACTAGATAGATTTAAAATTATCACTAGATTGTGTTAATATGCCCATTTTATTTAAGAAATGTGAAGTGTTCATTTATATGTGTATTCAACAATTTACAATTATAAGAACTTTGCAAATAAATTGATTATTTTATTTATCTTTGTACTTTTTGTGCACATAGAAGGTATGTATAATTCAATCTTTATTACATTAACATAGGTACAACATTCAAGGTGTGCTTTAAAAGAAGGTTAAAGTTACATGTCATGCTTTAATGAACATGGTTAACATTTTGGTCATGCTGCAGAACAAAGGAAATACCAATAGGACAGTTATAAAATGGGTTTGATGAAAACTGACAATATTCTGACTCTTCAAGCTGTACCTGCAATCCATATGGCATTAGTTCTTTCAGTTAAATTTTATGATGTCACAAACAAGGTTTGAAGGATTGCTACTTTGATAAAGAGAACACATCAGTAAAGGTCTACACAGTTTTAGGGCAGATTGTTATAAAATATATCAGTTACTTAATTGTTGTTTCCTTAATGTCCAGTGGCAACCAGGGAGCCTTAGTGGCCGAGTGGTCGAAGTAGTGGAACTGCTGTATCACTAGCCTGTGAACACTGTTGTAAATGTTGTGCGCTCAACTCCAATCTTAATTGACTAGGATTGTCAGTTTTCCTACCGAAGGTCAGTGGTTTTCTCTGGGCACTCCGGCTTCATCAATTAATGTAAACTGACCCCCATGAAATAGCACAATAGTACTGAAGGTTGCCTTAAACACCAATCAATCAATCTAGTGGCAACTATTTCATGTATATTCAGGATGAGAAAAAACTTTTGCAATTAGTAGGTTCTGCAAGGTAGGTTGACTATGATGAAGGGTCAGAGTTTCCACTACCACAGGAAAATAAGGGCATGTTGAAAAGGGGGCCGAATTTTTGCCTTGAAACAGGCCACATATTGATCCCTCAAAGGAGATCTTCAATGTGCAGAGAGTGTGGCACTCTCTCAAGTACACAAAAAGAGGCGGATAATACCAAGGGAACATTCAAAACTCATCAGTTGAATAAAAACTAACAACGAAAAGACCAACAATTCATAAAACACTACATAGAACTAAAGACTGAGCAAAATAATTCCCACCAACAATCGGGGGTAAACTGGTCCAAATCTGGCACCTGTCGTGTTGCTCATCGAGTACACATTATCAACATAAAAGTTAAATACATAAATATTCATATAAGTGTGAAGTACACAATATATTTGTCAAATGGATGCTGTGTTTTTGTATTGCTGTGTCATCAACATTTTTGTTATAATAACTTGACATATTTTGTTTGCATCTTTCTACCTACTGCCGTGACCCTTTATAGACTGATTGTTAAGTAAGCATAGTGCCCACTCAACAAAAATTGTTTTTAGGTGCTTTTTTAATTCCATTTCAAAAAGAAAAAAAATACTTAAAAAAAAAACATGGTCTATATCTGAAATATACATGAAATGTTATAAATCAGAATAAAAATATCAAATTATCAATTGTAAGAATTATATCAGAAAATGAGCACAAATTGTTATCTCTATTATAATAGTCCCAGACCTTAATACTTCTGTTCAGAATCCGGCCTTGAACCCTACATTTATTTAGTAACCAAACAAAACAATGAAGCCAATCCATAGGCGGATCCAGGGGGGCCTTTCCTGTGAAAAATTTAGTTGATTATATAGGGAATCACTGAAGCATGACTGTAGCGGGCCCCCTCCTATGGCAGTCAGTGGGCCCCCAATTAAAAAAAGTTCTGGATCCGCCACTGCATTCTGTCTTCTATGCTGATTGAAATAGCCACAAACATAACATTTTATTTGTTTCATTTATTACAAAATTAATAAAATATCACAGATTATGGTAGATCACATGAGAGCAATACTAGGTTCAGATGAGTATCTTAATTGAATCCTGTCCATGAGAATCTGATTATACTCATACAGCAGATCTCCAATGACGTATTTGAATAACATAGGACATTTGACACGAATTTCTTCCTCTATATGAGTGTATGTCTTTGTACCTTTGTTTTTGCTGTGGAGTTTCCAATCCAAAGAAACTAAAAATAAAAACAATATATGAGTCATATATTTATTATTGCTAGGTTGTAGGTAAAAAAATGTACATATTTAGTATGTGTAAGTGGGAATTTCGTGTCAAAGAAACTAACAAGAATATCTGTCAATATGACACCATGTCCAGCTCGCACTAACGCTTTAATTTGTCATGTACAGTGATCTGACTCAGACTAAGAATTCCAGTTCAAAACCCTTTGGCCTATATTCGTAAAAGTTCGTTGTATTAATAATGAACACGTGACCTTAGTTTCAAGTTCATATGACCATAACTTAATGGGTAAATTTTTAATTAATTAAAAATGCTTTACTTATGTGTTGAGTTTTGTTTTACTTACATCGAAATGGGAGTGGAAGGGATAGTAAACTACCTTTACAAAAACTTCAATCTGATAACACCAACACATTCCCATGTTCAAAACGAAACCTTGGTCCGGCTGGTCGGTTAGGGGTTGCAAATGTCCTACACTGCAACAATTTATTGCTCTAACGTCTAGTTTGACAGTAAATTTGGATCCAAACCCTTATTTGGCTAAAATTTTAAAAATTCACAACAATATGCACATGTGTACTAAGTTTCACAGCAACTTCATGGTAAACTACATCAAACAAAACCTTTAAATTAAAACGAACGGACTCACAGACCTGAAAATAAAATGCCCCGCTTGTATTAAAGGCTGAGTTTAAAATAAATTAAAACCACAACAATGTTTATTGCTGTAAAGTACTTTGTAAAAACATATCTAAATACTAGATTATGTTTTTGACGTAAAGGATTTCATTGTATGAGTAAAAAATGACAATTTTTGAGGTGTATTTAAGTACTTACTAACAAATTAAAATCAAATTAGAATTGCTAGGCCGTTAGTGAAATATCTATACTAATTATATGTGTTATAAACAGATTCTAACCGGCTCAAACTAGCTGTCAGTAACTGCGAGTACTCTCAGATCTGTACTTAGTGTCTTTTTGTTGTTAGGGATGAGGGATAGATATATACCCTGCCACGTCCTGTTTGTGTTTTTGTTTTTCTTTGTATCGATCTGATGAGTTAAGCCTTTTTCAAATGATTTTTATAGTTTGTTCTTATGTTGTGCTGTTACACCACTGTCCCAGGTGATGGGGGAAGGTTGGGCGCTCACAAACATGTTTGTAATGTTACACTACTGTCTCAGGTTAGGGTGAAGGTTGGCGCCTGTTAAAACGTTTAAACCCGCTGCATTTTTATGCACTTCGTTCTAAGTCAGGCGCCTGTTGTTCAGTGGTTGTCGTTTGTTGATGTGATTCATAGGTGTTTCTCGTTTCTCGTTTTTTATATAGATTAGACCGTTGGATTTCCTGTTTGAATTATTTTACACTCGTCATTTTGGGGCCCTTTATAGCTTGCTGTTCGGTGTGAGCCGAACGACTGAGCAATCCTCTATACACACTGTTTAATGGATTAAGGAACGACTGAGCAATCCTCTATACACACTGTTTAATGGATTCATGAACGACTAAGTAATCCTCTATACTTACTGTTTAATGGATTTATGAACGACTAAGCAAACCTCTATACTAACTGTTTAATGGATTCAGCAACGACTGAGCAATCCTCTATACTTACTATTTTATGGATTCATGAACGACTAAGTAATCCGCTATACTTACTGTTTAATGGATTCATGAACGACTAAGTAATCCTCTATACTTACTGTTTAATGGAGTAAGGAACGACTGAGCAATCCTCTATACTTACTGTTTAATGGATTCATGAACGACTAAGTAATCCTCTATACTTACTGTTTAATGGATTAAGCAACGACTGAGCAATCCTCTATACATACTGCTTAATGGATTAAGGAACGACTAAGCAATCCTCTATACTTACTGTTTAATGGATTCATGAACGACTAAGTAATCATCTATACTTACTGTTTAATGGATTAAGGAACGACTAAGCAATCCTCTATACATACTGTTTAATGGATTAAGGAACGACTGAGCAATCCTCCATACTAACTGTTTAATAGATTCACGAACGACTGAGCAATCCTCTATACTTACTGTTTAATTGAGTCTGAAACGACTGAGCAATCCTCTATACTTACTGTTTAATGGATTCATGAACGACTAAGTAATCATCTATACATACGGTTTAATGGATTAAGGAACGACTGAGCAATCCTCTATACTTACTGTTACATGGATTCGGGAGCGACTAAGCAATCATTTATACTTACTGTTTAATGGGTTAAGGAACGACTAAGCAATCCTCTATACTTACTGTTTAATGGGTTAAGGAACGACTAAGCAATCCTCTATACTTACTGTTTAATGGATCAGGAACGACGAAATAATCCTCTATACTTACTATTTAATTGATTCAAGAACTACTTAGTTATCTTCTATACTCACGTTTAATAGATTCAAAAATAGCTTAGTAATCATCTACACTTGTTGTTTAATGGATTCAGGAACGACTGAGCAATCAGGAGCAGCTCAGAAATCTTCTTTACTTATTGTTCAACATATTCTACAGTTATATTATACTTAATGTGTAATAGATTTAGAAATGTGTTGAACCTGAGTTACAACATGTCTACTAGATTCAACACTAAATTGATTACTCACTGTGTAATAGATTCAGGAATGTATTGACTTTGAGTGACACTGATCTGTCCACGGGATTTGCCACCATATTAACTAGTGTTGTCGAATTTCCGTAGGATAACTGTTCTGTCATGTAAAACTCGGCAAAGTCCAGAGTCATCTGGGAATGTCTGTCTATTATTTGTATTTCAACTCTAGAAAAGTACAGTGAACTACATTTAAACAACAGGAAATTTGCTATTACCAAACGAAAGCACTGAATTAATTTCTCTTTAAATTGTATATTCGTAATACATTTTATTCAGACACACTTCTTAGAAATCTGATTTGGATCGAACAAAACAACTACCTCTTTATTTGAGTTTTTTTTTAAATCGTTCTGAATTTACGAAGATGCTTCCTTCAATAGTTCCAAGATGAAAAATTAATAGAGTAAAATAACTCCATATCAAATTAACACCTTTAAGAATGATAACAATCGATTCCGAAATTTCTCTGACACACCGCACCTCCTCCTGTTTTACTTTGTTTTCATTGGGATTAAAATAAACAGTTAAACTAAGAAATAAGATGGATAAACAGATACTATAGCAAGTTAATGTGAAATCGACAGTTAAACTAGGAAATAAGATGGATAAACAGATACTATAGCAAGTTAATGTGAAATCGACAGTTAAACTAGGAAATAAGATGGATAAACAGATACTATAGCAAGTTAATGTGAAATCGACAGTTAAACTAGGAAATAAGATGTATAAACAGATACTATAGCAAGTTAATGTGAAATCGACAGTTAAACTAAGAAATAAGATGGATAAACAGATACTATAGCAAGTTAATGTGAAATCGACAGTTAAACTAGGAAATAAGATGGATAAACAGATACTATAGCAAGTTAATGTGAAATCGACAGTTAAACTAGGAAATAAGATGGATAAACAGATACTATAGCAAGTTAATGTGAAATCGACAGTTAAACTAGGAAATAAGACGGATAAACAGATACTATAGCAAGTTAATGTGAAATCGACAGTTAAACTAGGAAATAAGATGGATAAACAGATACTATAGCAAGTTAATGTGAAATCGACAGTTAAACTAAGAAATAAGATGGATAAACAGATACTATAGCAAGTCAATGTGAAATCGACAGTTAAACTAGGAAATAAGATGGATAAACAGATACTATAGCAAGTTAATGTGAAATCGACAGTTAAACTAGGAAATAAGATAGATAAACAGATACTATAGCAAGTTAATGTGAAATCGACAGTTAAACTAGGAAATAAGATGGATAAACAGATACTATAGCAAGTTAATGTGAAATCGACAGTTAAACTAAGAAATAAGATGTATAAACAGATACTATAGCAAGTTAATGTGAAATCGACAGTTAAACTAGGAAATAAGATAGATAAACAGATACTATAGCAAGTTAATGTGAAATCGACAGTTAAACTAGGAAATAAGATGTATAAACAGATACTATAGCAAGTTAATGTGAAATCGACAGTTAAACTAAGAAATAAGATAGATAAACAGATACTATAGCAAGTTAATGTGAAATCGACAGTTAAACTAGGAAATAAGATGTATAAACAGATACTATAGCAAGTTAATGTGAAATCGACAGTTAAACTAAGAAATAAGATGGATAAACAGATACTATAGCAAGTTAATGTGAAATCGACAGTTAAACTAAGAAATAAGATGGATAAACAGATATTATAGCAAGTTAATGTGAAATCGACAGTTAAACTAAGAAATAAGATGGATAAACAGATACTATAGCAAGTTAATGTGAAATCGACAGTTAAACTAAGAAATAAGATAGATAAACAGATACTAAAGCAAGTTAATGTGAAATCGACAGTTAAACTAGGAAATAAGATGGATAAACAGATACTATAGCAAGTTAATGTGAAATCGACAGTTAAACTAGGAAATAAGATGGATAAACATATACTATAGCAAGTTAATGTGAAATCGACAGTTAAACTAGGAAATAAGATGGATAAACAGATACTATAGCAAGTTAATGTGAAATCGACAGTTAAACTAGGAAATAAGATGGAGAAACAGATACTATAGCAAGTTAATGTGAAATCGACAGTTAAACTAGGAAATAAGATGGATAAACAGATATTATAGCAAGTTAATGTGAAATCGACAATTAAACTAGGAAATAAGATTAGATAAACAGATATTATAGCAAGTTAATGTGAAATCGACAGTTAAACTAGGAAATAAGATGGATAAACAGATAACAGGGGCATTAGCTACGAGATATAAAAAAATTAAAATTTGATTTTTTTTCTTCAATCTTTACTGAAAGTGGAATAGTGAAATAATAATTCGCTTTTAGCAGCCAGTTTGGGTCAATTTTGTCAAAATAAGCAAAGAAACATAGCTGACGTCATTGAATCCGTATTCATGTGACCTTCAATTTAACCCCTTAAATAGAGTTGGGTTACGCATGAATTAGGTGTGTTCAGTTATTAGACAGGAAAAGAATGTCAACATTGAAAGTGAAACAAGGGTAATCCATTTGATTGACTGATTCGATCCACAAAAACTCATTCTTATACAGGTAAACACGATGATTAACATATATTTGTAACCTATAATATGAAATCAAACAGACCTAGAAAAATCCAATTGTACGAGTTCGCTATCTATTTGTATCTATATCTATGTTTATATCGGGTCATTTGACCGTCGGCAGTCTTCGGAGGTCACCTCGATGGTTAATTAGATGGCGTCTAGACTAAAATACACACGAAATGCGGGTACATATTATCGAGCCTATGCATTGTAAATTGTTTATTTTAGACTTTTATAACTTGGATATACGTTTTAGTATGTTATAAATCAAATATGAGAATTTGAGTCAAATCTGTGAACATGAATTTGACAGCTAATGCCCCTTTAACCTGAAATCGTCGTGATAAAGAAGTGTGATATTATGAATTAGTTTGAAACTTTTTGCTGCCATATTATCTTTTCCAAACTTTTTTTTTTTTTTTTTAATTTTCAAAATAACTCGGATTACATTTGTAAGTATCATTTTCGATGAAAGAGAGTTTGACAACCAATTAAGCAGTCAATGGTCCCATGAATTCAAAAAAAGAGTTTCTTGTATTTCATAAACGAATTTTTAACTATACGGATTTTAACCTTTATCGGATACTTTGTAGATGGGGTGTAAACCCGATTAGTTCCTTGGAATTTGGAATTCAGAAATATACATATATAGTTCTTACTTTTTTTATTTTCAACTCGTGGGCTTGACAATACTTTCTTAATACATGTACGATGTTGTGTACACAGTTCTACGTGGTTAGTTTTACTTCATTGGATCGATTAACTGTATAGAATCAATGTAATTAAAATTCATATCTATATTAACTCGCGTGCTCGTCATTATGAGAATAACGAAATCAGAGATATATATATTTAATAGATTGGAATAGAATAAACACTCGATCCCTCGCCCGTGCGTTGAACAACTAATAAGAACAAGAATGAAGAGGGAAGTTTAAAATGTCAACCAGACAGTCCAGTACACTCCGAATTCAAATCTACGAATTGTCTTTGTAGATCAGAGAGAGATGGGTAGCAGCCCGGTCCTGAGTAGAAATCTTAATAAAGTGGGCGATTAATTACTAGTATTAACGCCACATCGCAGTCTTCGGGAAAAAAGGGAGTTTATCCACTCGGTTGTCTGGTCCTACGGGTTTCATTGATAATTATCTGTATATGATAAAAGGGGGGAGGGGTATTATTCCCTTGAAAAAATCTTGAAGCCCAATCATCATTATGGAGTTTAAAACTAAGAATACATATGACCCCATTGAATTTTCCCAAGCTAGGATCATTTGAGAGGTTATCAATAAGGAAGTAAGGTCGTTGTCAATTTAAAAACTTAGAACTACTTAGGTATAGTTAAGAAGAGGGTGTCAAAAAGGTAGGCTCTGTTAACTTTCTTCAGCTTTCCGCTAATCTTGTCATGATTAAATCTTTAATGAAATACTTACACTTTAGGGTGCAGAATGAGAAGATTGACTGGATCTTTTAGAAGGTAGAAAACATCATTGGGATCCGCTTCAACAAATCTGGACAAATTCTGGACATCAACAGATAGATGAAATAAATAACACACAATAGTTACACTAAGAATCCAATATAGAGTTTTCCGTGTTATAATTGGCGAACGTTTATGACTTTTTGGCATATTTCATAGTCCTTTTTAAAATAATTGATATCATTTTAAGTCATTCCCTCGTGTTTACTAAACATTATCGTCCGTACTTTGTGAACTTTGAACCTAATTATCATGTTTGATAACAGTATTATACACATGTATACCTTTGTACGAAGCTCTCTTAGATTTCAACTTTATGACACAGGTTTTATAGAATCCATATTTAACAGGTAAATCATTGTTCGTGTGTATTGCTTTGCACAACTATTTGCTTTCTGACTTATCTTAATACTGTTATATATACTTTATTTGAAGTTTGTATTAAAACTCATCACAAAAACGTGACTGCTATAAACATGATAAAGAAACACTTCTATATACATTTATAAATATAGTGATTTTGTAGTTTGTGATACCGATCTACCAATATGATCTCTTGTCTGTTCTGAGATGTTGTAAATATTCTCTATACTGATCAGTTTTATCATGTGAGATGGCTGCATTTCTGTTACATGCATGTGTTACAAAGTTTATTATATTCTTCGTTATTTTAATGTTTTTGTCTGGTCATGAGTTTATTTTTGTTTGAAGTATTGAAAATCGAAATTTTAAGTTTTGGTTACTTGTTAGAATATTTTTTTTTGCACAACCAAAACATAGACTATATTAATTTAAAAGTCATATGAATTCGTATCATTTTTCTTCAGCCAGCAATTCCAGGACTAGACTTGAATCTAAGACAGATTTGTTTTTCAATATTTCATATATCCTAAAGTTTACCTGTTAATGAATGGCTAATTATTTTTTCTATTTTTTTTTTATGTTTTTATGCCCCACCTACGATAGTAGAGGGGCATTATGTTTTTCGGTCTGTGCGTCCGTTCGTCCGTCTGTCCCGCTTCAGGTTAAAGTTTTTGGTCAAAGTTGTTTTTGGTGATGTTGAAGTCAAATCAACTTGAAACTTAGTACACATGTTCCTATGATATGATCTTTCTAATTTTAATGCCAAATTAGAGTTTGACCCCAATTTCACGGTCCACTGAACATAGAAAATGATAGTGCGAGTGGGGCATCCGTTTACTATGGACACATTCTTGTTTTATCCTCTTTTTATATGACTGCTTATTGGTTTGATAAAAAAATAACAATATCGCTTTGAAACTGCATGATTGTAGGGTGGCGTATAGAGTAAATGTTATTCCCAGTCTTATAAAAAAAAATTCTCAGTGGTATCCTAAAATGGAGAATTTTTTGTTTTTGAAGCAAATTCTTGCAATATTTCAAAAAGGGGCACGTCTTCTGTCTACCTAAGTCATACAAGATTTCCATATGGTTGCAACTTGAAAACGAACTTTCAAAAGGTGGCATAGCATATTTTAAGGAATATTTAGAGCATATCCCCCTCCCAGAAAATTGCATTCGGTTGAAAGAAACACATTTTAAAAATATTTAAATCGGTGAAATTTCCTGTATTGAAATATACAATTGTACCTTGTTATACTGTACAAATGCCATCAATTTGGTGACCAACTCAACGGTATAACCATTGTTATTGCATTTTTTATTATGATTGCCTCACGTGAATTCCTAGGATTTATTCAAATTATTTATTGCAGACTATAAAACATTGATTTCTCAAGTGAAATATAGACCCGACTTGAATTTTTTGTTTTATTTAAACAGATTTTTTTCTTTCTTTCATCTTTTCTGATACATAGACCTCTTTTATCCTTGCTTTTACAAAATATGACCTGATCACTACACAACTTTTTTTTCTGTAAAAACTATGATAATGTATGCGGCGTTTTGCATTTGCGCCAATCTGCATTTCATTTGCGCCGATTTTTTCTTTCATTTGCGCTGATTTTTTTTTCATTTGCGCCGATTTTTTTACAGGTAATTTCCAGGTAAGTTACAGGTGAATGTTATTTTTCATTTATCATCATAGACCTCTTCCGTTAACCAGTTGTACAAATTTTATGAATTGTCAATCAATTGGGATAGCCATAATATATATCCAATGTCACTTAATTTGTCTGTATACTCTGTGCTCAGCCCAACAGAGTGGATTTTCCTCCACCAGTTCTGAGACAGATGAAAACGACAACAATATTCTACATTGTGGAAAAGCACCAATAATTGCGTTATGCATTGCTTGTTCAAAGTCAGTATATATATGCATAACCTCGGCCACAAAGGAAAGTTGTTTTTGACGGCAGAGATCGCAAATTTATTTACCCCATCACTTCATAACACTGTTCATCTTTCGCTGGTAAGAGGGCGTAAATTAAAGGTACGTAGTTTCCATTTTTACATCCGTGTAAAGTATATAACTTATAAAAGTATTTCGGACAGCACTTAAAAGTTCCATCTATAAATATTGCAGACATATCATTGCAAAGACATTCAAGATTGAGATGTGTAGAAAGAATAAACATACCTTTCTCACGATCAATTTACCAACCTTCCGATATGTATGGCCAGTATTTACTCACCTATGTTATACTGAAAATGCAATTAGGAGCAAATATAAAATCGGCGCAAATGACAAAATGAAATCGGCGCAAATGAAAGAATGAAATTTTTCAAAATCGGCGCAAATGTCATACGCCCAATGTATGGTAATTGTTTTGAGGTAACAAAACCTCCTAGACACTGAAAACGTAATAAAATGTTTGAATACTACCAGAAGTATCAAGTCCCTTCATGAATGGTGAACCTGTCTGTTTCTAGTTCATTTCTACTTTTTTTAGATACACATATAAGGTTCATGTGGACCCTGATGCTAAAATGGCTGCGTTTTCACCTCAAAATTTACTCTGAGCACATACTAACTTGTGCATCTGGAAAAGTTTTAAGGCATAGCATGCCCTAGATAAATAAAATCCAATTCATTTTATGCTTTGTAAATTTTAAACTTAACTAGATTTTGCTGTGCACTTTTTTTCGTCCCTGCAGAAGAAGATAAAATTAACTAACAGCTGAGTTTCGCTTGACATGGTCCACTCAGGTACACAATTTAAATCATCAATTATTGTCAGGTATCTATTGTCCCTCTGTTGTCCATGTCAATCAATACAGTTCACTTCAATTATTACCTGTGGGGAAGTTCTCAAACCTCTTTCCCCAACTTTGTTTATTTTATCACCTAATGGAGGAATGAAAAAAGTGCACTGCAAAATCTAGTTAAGTTTTGAATTTTCTAAAAGAGAAAATGCATTTGAATTTTGTTTATCTAGAGCATGCTTTGCCTTAAAATTTTTCCAGATACTCAGGTTTGTCTGTACTCAGAGTAAATTTTGAGATGAAAATGCAGCCATGAAGAAAAAACATTTAACATTGAAATGAAGTTTGAAGTCAAAATATATGTCATAATAGTTACAGATTTTACATCTGACATGTCTGAATCAAGTGTTAGACACTTCTGTTGAATAATCATGCAGATACTGATATAGATGTTTAAAATACTGAATTGCTAAAACTCTTAATTGTAATTTTTTCGAAGTGATCTGAAAATGTACGGAAATTTAAGTTGTTCCGGCTAGGACAAATTTTGTAATTATTTATTGACTTCCGGTCCTATAAAAGGGGCGTGCTTTCAAAATTTTTAAGTCCCAAAGGTGAACATCTGAGGCTAAGGCACAAAGGCGTAGATACAAAAACAAATATAGTTATTAAACATACACTCACTGAGACAAGTTGTAACTATCCTACTGTAAAAAATGAGATGAGGTCATAATATAGGACGTAATAGGCCAATGTAAACACTAAAACAGAGATTTTAATTGAAAAAAAGCTAGTATATGATTATCTAAATTATCCATCTAGTAGATTTAGATATCATTTGTAACCGAAACTATTATCTGTATTGTTACGTCGAAGATACCAATTCTGCCTTTTGTTCGACTAGGTAAACAAATTCAACGCAAATATTTCATGAGGTCACAATGTAGACCTACAGCCGTACAGTGCACGTTCATATCATTAGTCTACATGTTTCTCATATAGACATCGACTAGGACATTTAGGCTTACACTCCAGAAGGTTTTCAAAAGGTACAGTTTCCAATATAAGCAGATAATTTTATTGTGTACCAAATTATATGTTTAACAGTAGGATATCACTGTATCATGGAATACAGAGCACAGGGACTCAGTTTGCTGATATATATGTTTTTTAATGGTATCGGGTCTGTTCGCGCCCAATACACGTTCGCACCCTACACGTTCGCACCCCACACGTTCGCCCCCTGGGTCCGTTCGCACCCTTTTTTTTATTCAAAAACCCGATGAATTATAAGATGTTTTTTTAAGATGTTTATCTCAAAATAAAGAAAAATTCGGCAATTTTTGAATTTTTTAAATGAAATATTGTTTTAAATCGATTTGATGATTAATTATTTATGATTACTGTTAATTATATATGGTGTTTACACAGCTAAACTTGATGTAAATTCTGCATGTAGTTATATAAGCATGTATTTAACTTGGTACGAGTAAAAACAATTAAGATTCAAAATGTTATTGTTGTTGAGTTTAAAGCGGTTTGGTATCTTAACATTTAAATAATATTCTACACAAAAAACCTTTTTAGAAAGTCACTTTATTTTGAAACAATGAAAAAAAAAAATATAGCAATACGCAATACACTAACCAAAACACGATTAAAAAGATATTCAACACAAAAAATGTCACTTTATTTTGCATGTTTTGAAACAATGAAAAAAAACCTTATTTATAGCAATACAATAACCAAAACACGATTGAAAAATTATTTAAGACAAAATCAATAAAAAGGGTGCGAACGTGTAGGGTGCAAACGGACCCGGGGTGCGAACGTGAATGGGCGCGAACGGACCCGGATTCTTTTTTAATCCTTGTAATTTGTATTTGTTTTTTTCATATTTCCTGTCTATTTGTATAAATTATTAACATCACACTACCATTTGTATGTTAACTAGCAACTAGCAACATGCATTTTACTATCCATATAGGCTGGGACTGTTATACTAACTTAGTATAATAGTCCCAGATATAGGATTTTTTCAGTATACGTATAATGGATAGTAAAATACACATTGCTAGTAAGGGAACGACCATTTAACTTCAAGGGGGGTGGTTATGGTTTTTTCCTAAAAAAATATTCTGATCCCCAATTTGATGAAAAAAAATATTGTGGTCAAGCAGATGACAAAAAAAAATATTCTGAATCCAGATTTTCCCCATACCTTATAGTGTTAAATTTTGAAAAAAATAATTTGATTGATAGCATCGAAAAAATTTAAAAAAATTTCCATAACCCCCCCTTGAAGTTAAATGGTTGCTCCCTAAACACATAGATTTAAGAACCAACGTTGATAATTTTATACATTTTAATAGACAGGATATACGTAAAACAAATAGAACTACAATGATTAAAATAAAAATATATCCACAAACGGAGTCCCTATGCTTCAGAGAACAGGTAAGATGTCTCATCTAAATCAGATATTTCTTATAAATGATAAAATGAATAAAATAATAATGCTGAAAAACAAATTGTCCCCTGCTACACTATGTGATGGTTTTTTAAACCCTTCCGTCCAACAATGAGATCCCTGATCTTCACCTGTCTGTGAATGTTTGTTAAAGGGGCATTAGCTACGAGATATAAAAAAAAATAAAATATTGTTCAATCATTAATGAAAGTCAAATAGTGAAATAATGATTTGCTTTTAGCAGCCAATCATGGTTCAATTTTGTCAAAATAAGCTAAGACACATCACTGATGAATTATTCACTTGCAAGTGAATAATTTGACCTCACTGAATGTGTATTCATGTGACCTTCAATTTAACCCCTTAGCTGGAAATGAGTTATATATGTATTCAGCTATTAAAAGGAAAAGAATATATGTCAACATTGAAATTGAAAAGATGGTTTTTTGTCTGAGCCAAAAAAAAATTTCGGCAAAAGCGCGAACATTTTTTAAAAGTTTTTCGACGATATCAATCAAATTATTTTTTTCAAAATTTAACACTATAAGGTATGGGGAAAATCTGGATTCAGAATATTTTTTTTTGTCATCTGCTTGACCACAATATTTTTTTTCATCAAATTGGGGAATTATCATTTCATCATTATACTGATTCTCTTAAAGCAATTGATTCAAGTTCATTACAAATGTAAAAAAAAAAGGAACCTAGTTAGGTCAAGATCGCATCAAAATTTGTGACACATGAGCAGAAGGTAATTACAGTGAATAAATGTAACTCCATGTGATCCATATATAATACCATTCAAAATAATAAGCTCATTGATGCAAACCATTTAAGATCACATGTGATCAGTGTTTGAAAATTCAAGCAATAGATATGTAAATTTTAAGTGTTAAATGTTTCATTCAAGAAAAACAATTTTAAGATAACTGTATAAAGTTATTTTAGGTTATCTTTTTTTGACAACAACAGTCATAAAAATGTTTTTCCATTAGTCATGGTAGTCCTGTTCCGTGGTACAAAAATGTACAAAATGTCACCAGGCTAATTTGGACGTATTTTCATTTTATCATTTTATTTAGAAATTGGATTTTTACAAATATATGGTTTTACAAATTTAGCAATTTACACGTCAAGACAAATTTAATATATGTCATTATCTTAACTAGTGACATTTGATGTTAAAATGTTTGCGACAGATTTATTTATTTGTGAAGTTACTTTAGAACATACTCACCCATTCTCACCTGGACTATGCCTCAGGCTTTAAATATATTCATAAAACATGACCAAGTATTATTATCTAACCCATACGTAATTAATATTAGAATACAGCAAAGTGCTCTCAACCAATGAAATTGTTGAATTTGGTGTTTATTGATTGTGAAGAATGAATGTAAATCATGTTTGAAGTAAGGAATTATCCTATTGTTTATGCCTACTTACAGTTCAAAACAAAGAGTTTCTATAAATAAGTTACAAATTCCCCGAATCACATTTATCAGCTTGAAAGGATTTGTGATCAAAACTGACTAAGAGTTGAATTTTAAAAACAAACAAGAAAATCAAAATAAGTTGAAGTTTACTGGTGCAGTAAAATTGGTAACATTGAATATTAATATTTTCAAATTTATAAAAAATTAATAACAAAGCAATGCAAAAAAAAAAATAAAAAAATTATAGAATTAAATTTAACCCAAATCTTTAGCTTAGTAAGTACGCTTACCAAAACACAGATTCCTGGATCTGTTATTTACAAATAAAATCATGACCCTTAACATTTGGGGAGCCAAGACAAGTACCAGCTGCCCCTTTTACACATGTACAAAATGTATTTAAGAGTCCCGAGGAAACAATAACTCAATTCCTGCAATAATATTGTCCTTGTTACTTATTTGTAACTTGTTAAGTTTATACCTGTAAAATTTCCATTCATTTTTGTAGATAATATAATTGCTTTATATGGTAAAATATAGACAGCTAAGGATTGATAATGCCACCAACGGGAAAAGAGGCAGCTTTGTTAGGAGTTGGAGGAGTAGTAGGAGTTTCATTAGCTGCCTGGAAAACACTGTTCCCATGGATTGGCTATGATTTACCAATATTGAAACTAGGAAGAACATATGGAAAGAAAGCAATGGCAGATGCACTTAATGGACACTTTCTTATTGATCTTTTTGAAATCTCTGCAAAAGCTAATCCTAAAAAGCCATTTCTAATATTTCAAGATAGAATTTTTACCTATGAGTTTATGAATGAACAAGCATGTAGAGTTGCCAATATAGCCTTACAGATGGGATTAAAGCTTGGAGATACTGTTGCTATTCTTGTATCAAATGAACCAGCATTTGTTTGGACATTTCTAGGTTAGTATGATGCTATTTTGTATTGACTCGAAAACAATGAAGAAAGTTATTAAGATATTTTTAGGACTGTAATATAATGCATGGTCTATCTTTTTGTGGATCTTTCAATGTAAATCATACATATCGTGTGGGCCTTTCTTATTGACTTAAAAATCATGATAAGAGAGAGGCCAAAGATACCAAAGGGACATTCAAACTAATAAGTCAAAAATAAACTGACAACACCATGGCTGAACAAGAAAAAGACCAACAGACAAACAACAGTACACAAAACACAACATAGAAAATTAAAGACTGAGCAACACAAACCCCACCAATAATTCAGTGATCTCAGGTGCTCCAGAAGGTTAAGCAGATCCTGCTCCACATGTGGCATCCGTTGTGTTGCTCATGTTAATACAAACCTGGTGATAAGTCTAATTAGGTAGTTCACATTAGTGGAAAAGGGGACTGGGTTGTAGTTACGACAATTGGAACATATCTCTTGTCATCTGTGAAACGGATATTCCATAACGGTCAAGCAACTCGTGATGGTGCCCGTAAAATTTACAAAGGGATGATTTTAACTTCAACACTTGAAACTCTTGGTTTAATAACTTCCTTGTGAGCAGCAACCCTCTATCAAGAAAATCATGATAGGAAATACAAGCCCTGGAATATAGTATCAATTTGGGAGATATATACTCTGTATGCAGGCGCTGCTTGAATGTTGCTACATAGAAATGGAAAGTTCACAATTGGGAAGCTGAAATAATCTCTTTTGTTGTAAAGTTCTGTTTTCAACTGACCTCCATTGTCAATTTCTATATGTAAGTCAAGATATGAGGCAGACTTAACTGTATCTGTTGTATCCTTTATTTCAAGTTATGTTGGATAGATGTGTTCAACATAGTGACCAAAATTTGAAATATTTAGTTAGAGAACATCATCTATATAGTGGAAAGTGAAGTTAAAGGATACTGCTAACTTCTTTTCTATCGTCCTAAGAATGTTTCTGTATGAAGTCAGCCTCATATTAATAAAGGAACAAGTCGGCAAGAAGAGGAGCATAGTTGGTTCCCATGGGAATGTCGATTGTTTGTTGAAAAACATGTCCTATGTGGTTTTTAAAAAACCAGAATATGTACCTTTCTGCTGATAATTAATTTGATATGGATCTGACAGCACACTATGGAACTTTTGTATAATGTAGTAAGAGATAACCCCTGGTTTCTTAAACAGATAAATGTTAATCTTTTCAGAGCATCCATATTTTATCTCTTTTTTAACATGTTTAATGCAATGTTGTCAGATGTTTTTTTTCTATATTAGATATACTTATCATTAATTTCCAAATGTATGCAAAGATTTTCTCTTTTATATATTATTGTCTTTCCATAGGTATGCAGAAAATTGGAGTTGCAGTTGCTTTGCTGAACACAAATAACAAACATAAGCCACTACTACATTCCATAGAAATCAGTGAAGCTAAAGTAGTGATTGTTGGTCAAGGTAATGTCTCTTCAATGACATCAGTATAGCCAAAGTACTAATTGTTGGTCAAGGTAATGTCTCTTCAATGACATCAGTAAAGCTAAAGTAGTGATTATTGGTCAGGGTAATGTCTCTTCAATGACATCAGTAAAGCCAAAGTACTAATTGTTGGTCAAGGTAATGTCTCTCCAATGACATCAGTAGAGCAAAAGTACTAATTGTTGGTCAGGGTAATGTCTCTTCAATGACATCAGTAAAGCCAAAGTACTGATTGTTGGTCAGGGTAATGTCTCTTCAATGACATCAGTAAAGCCAACGTACTAATTGTTGGTCAAGGTAATGTCTCTTCAATGACATCGGTAAAGCCAAAGTACTAATTGTTGGTCAAGGTAATGTCTCTTCAATGACATCAGTAAAGCCATAATACCTAATGTTTGTCAAGGTAATGTCTCTTCAATGACATCAGTAAAGCCAAAGTACTAATTGCTGGTCCAGGTAATGTCTCTAAAATGACATCAGTAAAGCCAAAGTACCTATTGTTGGTCAAGGTAATGTCTCTTCAGTGACATCAGTAAAGCCAAAGTACTAATTGTTGGTCAAGGTAATGTCTCTAAAATGACATCAGTAAAGAAAAAGTACCTATTGTTGGTCAAGGTAATGTCTCTAAAATGACATCAGTAAAGCTAAAAGTACCTATTCTTGGTCAAGGTAATGTCTCTTCATTGATATCAGTAAAGCTAAAAGTACTGATTGTTGGTCAAGGTTATGTCTCTTCAATGACATCAGTATAGCCAAAGTACCTATTGTTGGTCAAGGTCATGTCTCTTCAATGACACCAGTAAAGCTAAAAGTACTAATTGTTGGTCAAGGTAATGTATCTTCAATGACATCAGTAAACCCAAAGTACCTATTGTTGGTCAAGGTAATGTCTCTTCAATGACATCAGTAAAGCTAAAAGTACTGATTGTTGGTCAAGGTAATGTCTCTTCAATGACATCAGTAAGGCTTAAGTACCTATTGTTGGTCAAGGTAATGTCTCTTCAATGACATCAGTGGAGCCAAAGTACTAATTATTGGTCAAGGTAATGTCTCTTCAATGACATCAGTAAAGCCAAAGGATTAATTGTTGGTTAAGGTAATGTCTTTTCAATTGGTAATGTCTCTTCAATGACACCAGTAAAGCCAAAGTACTAATTGTTGGTCAGGGTAATGTTTCTTCAATGACATCAGTATAGCCAAAGTACTAATTATTGGTCATGGTAATGTCTCTTCAATGACATCAGTAAAGCCAAAGTACTAATTGTTTGTTAAAGTAATGTCTCTTCAATGGGTAATGTCTCTTCAATGACATCAGTAAAGCCAAAGTACTAATTGCTTGCCAAGGTAATGTCTCTTCAACAACATCAGTAAAGTGAAAGTACTGATTGTTGGTCAAGGTAATATCTCTACAATGAAATCATTTAGCCAAAGTACTGATTGTAATATATATATAAACTACAAGTTATATTTTCTTAGAAATTAGTAAAGTCATTGTATGGTCAACTTCAACATCAAACAAAATAAATACTGTTGAACGATACATCAATTTAGAAGGGAAAAAATAGATAATAATATTTAGATCTGTTTTCATATACATGATGAATGTACTATGTTTGTTGAAATTACATACTTTTTGATGTAACAATTGTCTTGCTAGTATATATCTATCTTTTGTCTAGATATTAAACTCTTGTAATTTTTTGAATTGATAATGATATATTTATGAGCAATAGATAGTTTTCAAATGAAATAATTTGAGTTATCTACCTTTGCTCCCATGTCGAAAGGCAACATACATTTATATATACAAATTCCTTCATATATCAACCAAGTTCAAATTGTTAAACAGACCAATAGAAAAAAGAAAAAGTTATTTTCAGAACATTATTATCATTTAGTCTTGTATAGTTCATCACTACAAATTAAGAAGGATCTTTTATCAGACTTGCTTGTGCTACATGTTTGAATGTGGTTAGTCTTATATATAAAAATCAAAATGGTTGCCCTTCAACAAAGCAGCCAAGGAAAATAAGTCCTTTTCAAAGTACATCAATGAAAAATGATCTTTTTAGAAGTACTTTTTGGGTGGTTCAGATCTTTTTCTGCAACGTTATTTTGAAATAGTTCAAGGAGTACAGAAATGTAACCATATTTTTTACAATTATGTAAAAATACAAATACTTTTCTCCTCAGGAAGTGAGCTGTTTCATAATGTTGACGATATAAAACAGGAACTGCCCATCCCCGTCTATCTGATGGGAACAGGAATAGGAGAAGCACCAACAGGGTACCAGTCATGGGATCAGTTGATGTTATCTGCTCCCCATGCAGAAATTAGCCGTACCATGAGAACAGGGATGAATCCATTGACTCCCTGCTGTTACATCTACACCTCAGGAACAACAGGTAGGTTTAAACAGACTTCAACAAAAATACAGTATAATTAGAACTATCCAGAAGAAGTCTGGAGCTGGCATGTCAGTTAACTGCTAGTAGTCTGTTGTTATTTATGTATTATTGTCATTTTGTTTATTTTCTTTGGTTACATCTTCTGACATCAGACTCAGACTTCTCTTGAACTGAATTTTAATGTGCGTATTGTTATGCGTTTACTTTTCTACATTGGCTAGAGGTATAGGGGGAGGGTTGAGATCTCATAAACATGTTTAACCCCGCCTCATTTTTGCGCCTGTCCCAAGTCAGGAGCCTCTAGCCTTTGTCAGTCTTGTATTATTTTTAATTTTAGTTTCTTGTGTACAATTTGGAGTTTAATATGGCGTTCATTATCACTGAACTAGTATATATATTTGTTTAGGGGCCAGCTGAAGGACGCCTCCGGGTGCGGGAATTTCTCGCTGCATTGAAGACCTGTTGGTGACCTTCTGCTGTTGTCTGTTCTATGGTCGGGTTGTTGTCTCTTTGACACATTCCCCATTTCCATTCTCAATTTTATTTTGGGAAATTTTGTACCAGAATGCTTCAGGCAATGAAATTACACACCATCTGGTTATTGCATTAAAATGATCTTAGATCAAAGTTTTACAAGGAATGTCTGTGATTATGGGGGTTTCATTTGGAATGTGAGTAGACTTTTCATTGTGAAAAATCTCTTGGTATATAATAATCAATAAGTTATAATTGACATGGTCAAAAGATTTATTGATTGATTAATGAAGTCTTAATGTCAAGCAACAAATACCAAATCAAATCAAATAATTTTATTGGTGTAAATTCCAATACAGGAATGATACCACCTGACATTTACAAAATACAAATACAAAAACAGACAAAAATAAACAAAAAACAAATATACAGAGATATATTTTCTCAATGATAAGAGACACATATTTTATATCTACATTGCATGGAGGTGTTATTCATACTATATTATCACTTCAAGCTATTACAATAAGCTTTAATACTACAACAGTTCTTAACAACATTATGTTTGCTTTAAATGAATGTTCGAATCATACATTTTGCTTATTCCAGCTACACATACAGTACAAATGTCAGTATCATTACTTTTCAAAATGAAACTAAATTTATCTTGTTCAGGCATATTAGCAAAAGATGGAACTATATCACTTAAATTACAAAAGAGTATATGTCTATTAAATTCTAACTCTTTACATTTAATAAGGAAATGGAATTCATCTTCAATTCCATCCTTGCAAAGTGGACAAATTCTCTGTTCTAAAGGCGTTCTAGTATATCTACTAACTTCTAATAGTAATTGGCTATTACTAATTCTAATTTTTATACGCCCGTTTACAGGACGTATTATAGTATACCGTTGTCCGTCCGTCCGTCTGTCCGTCGTCTACATGTCGGACATTAACTCAAAAATGCTTTAACCAATTTGCATAAAACTTTGGTGAATTGTTTATATCTATTGACGTGAGCTCCCTTTTGTTTTTTATAAAATTTAGATTTTACGTTTTCGAGTTATGGGGTTTTATTCATTAAAAAGGGGGGATTTTTCAGTTTTCGGACAATAAGTCAAGAATGCTTTCACCAACTTGCAAGAAATTGTGGTGAATTGTTTATATCTATTGACATGAGCTCCCTTTTGATTTTTATAAATTTTAGATTATACGTTTCCGAGTTACAGGGTTTTATTCATAAAAAAGCGGGGATTTTCCAGTTTTTGGACAAAAACTCAAAAATGCTTTCAGCAATTCTTATGAAACTTTGGTGAATTGTTTGTATGTATTGATGTAATTTTTTATAAGCTCCCTTTTGAATTTTATAAATTTTACATTTTACATTTCTGAGTTATGGGGTTTTATTCATTAAAAAAAGGGGTGATTTTCCAGTTTTCGGACAATAACTCAAAAATGCTGTCACCAATTCTCATGAAACTTTGGTGAATTGTTTATATCTATTGATGTAAGCTCCCTTTTTATTTTCATAAATTTCTAATATGACATTGAGAATAAATTGAACCTTATTTGTTTATAGTCTGACAACAGATTTACTAAGTATTGCACAACAGCAAGAAATCTTTATTAATTGAATATATTAAAATTCAATTCATATAACCAATTTCAAGTTCTTTGACTACATTTTTTCAGAAACCTATAATATGTCAAATATTTAATTACAATCCAAATTCAGACCTGATTCAAGCTTGAATACTGTGTCCATTTTTGCCCCAACTGTTCAGGGTTGGACCTCTGCGGGCGTATCTAGCTGCGCTCAGCGAAGCAGTTTATTACCATTTTAGAAATAACATTTTTGTTAAGGTCCAGTAGGAGATATTTTTCTAATTCGTAATTATTTTTAACTATGCGATACGTTCTTAGTTTATTACCATGACTATCTTTATAAGAGTCACAAAAAATAGCTTGTTTCAAGGATTTTATGAATTCCTCCTCTAATTTCTTTTGAACTGAAAAAGGTAATTTTGTCTTTGACATAGTATTTTGATTTTCCCAAACATGCTGAAAACCAAGTTTACCTAATAACACTTTTATTTTACTACAAAAACCATTAGACATGTTAAAGTTTTCACTGTATGCTTTCTTTACCATACTCTTGCTATTCATATTAATTATATGAATCCAGAAATTAGTTGTATTTTTAAGGGCTGACAATGAAAGTGGGAATAAACCTAATTCAGCAAGTACAGCATTATTCACAGCACCTTTATTTACACCCAATAAAAATTTAGCAAATTTGATTTGAATCTTATTTGGACTAAAGTTTGCATAGTTTGACTCGATGGTAGTATTTTGTTTCACTAAACTAACAGTAGCCCAAACTTGACTGCTATATAATAAAATAGGTTTAACACATGAATCAAAAAGCTTTAAATGTGGTAGTAAATTCATCTTTTTAGAATATAATAATTTTCTAATACAAAAAATAGCTTTGTTAGCCTTTTTAGATAACTGATCAATTGCTGTAGTAAAAGATCCAGATGGATAGGTCAAGTGTATTTTTTAGTATTTGATTTTTATAGACCCTATGTTTTTTTACGTACAAGCTTGTTGAAGTTTTTTCTCTCTGTAAAAATTTTTAGTCTCAAACTAGAATCCCAAGGATTCCTACCTAAAGTTCTATAGAGTTTCCTAAAGTACGTCCATTTAAAATACGTAATTCGGAGCTAGTACACATTTCTATGATACTTTTTCCATAGCTATTTGTACGTTGTGGAATTTGAGTATTTCGTTTAATTTGTACATTATCCACAATGTAGTATGTAGAAAAAAGTCTTCCAAAGGGTCATTTAGTTCATCGCATATAAAATCTATTTCTTTTGATTCAATATGAGCTTTCAGATCTCCCATTATCATGACTTCACCTACTGAGTTAAAATTAGAAATATCAGTCTCAAGTTTTTCAAATATTTCTTTATCCATACCAGTTCTTAATGTATATGATGAATTAGAGGGTGATATGTACACAAAGCAAATATAAAGATCACTTTTAAGACCAAAGTAGGTGTGGTCTAATTTAAACCATAGCATGTCATTCAGAAATTTATCAACTAATTTCACACCACCTATTATTGTTCTCCTTACAAATACAGCTAAGCCCCCTCTTTTTCTACTACTTTCAGTAGATCTACAATTAACAAAACATTTATATCCTTCAAGGTATAAAACATCATTAGAAAAAGAATGAGTTTCTGATAGAAATACAATATCTGACTTAATGATTTCTCTGAAATTTTGGTCATTTAACTTGCTCATTTTATAACCATTAATATTTTTATACCACCACATGGTTCAGAACAAGTACATGTAATGTGGTATGAAACTTTAAACAGTAGAAAAGTAGATAACAACAATGAAAACTGATTTCATTATTTTGGGGAAGGGAAGAATATTAGGTTATAGCCTCAAAAATAAAAATCAACAGAAAAAAACCCATTATCCTTCTTGAAAGCGTTATTCTGATCATAACTAAATGGGATAAGAGGATAATGTAGGGATATACTGGCACACCATTGAGTCAACAACTTCACAACATAATAAATGGGATAAGAGGATAATGTAGGGATATACTGGTACACCATTGAGTCAACAACTTCACAACATAATAAATGGGATAAGAGGATAATGTAGGGATATACTGGTACACCATTGAGTCAACAACTCCACAACATAATAAATGGGATGAGAGGATAATGTAGGGATATACTGGTACACCATTGAGTCAACAACTCCACAACATAATAAATGGGATAAGAGGATAATGTAGGTATATACTGGTACACCATTGAGTCAACAACTCCACAACATAATAAAAAGGGATAAGAGGATAATGTAGGGATATACTGGTACACCATTGAGTCAACAACTCCACAACATAATAAATGGGACAAGAGGATAATGTAGGGATATACTGGTACACCATTGAGTCAACAACTCCACAACATAATAAATGGGATAAGAAGATAATGTAGGGATATACTGGTACACCATTGAGTCAACAACTCCACAACATAATAAATGGGATGAGAGGATAATGTAGGGATATACTGGTACACCATTGAGTCAACAACTCCACAACATAATAAATGGGATAAGAGGATAATGTAGGTATATACTGGTACACCATTGAGTCAACAACTCCACAACATAATAAAAAGGGATAAGAGGATAATGTAGGGATATACTGGTACACCATTGAGTCAACAACTCCACAACATAATAAATGGGACAAGAGGATAATGTAGGGATATACTGGTACACCATTGAGTCAACAACTCCACAACATAATAAATGGGATAAGAAGATAATGTAGGGATATACTGGTACACCATTGAGTCAACAACTTCACAACATAATAACTAAATGGGATAAGAGGATGATGTAGGGATATACTGGTACACCATTGAGTCAACAACTTCACAACATAATAAATGGGATAAGAGGATAATGTAGGGATATACTGGTACACCATTGAGTCAACAACTTCACAACATAATAAATGGGATAAGAGGATAATGTAGGGATATACTGGTACACCATTGAGTCAACAACTCCACAACATAATAAATGGGATGAGAGGATAATGTAGGGATATACTGGTACACCATTGAGTCAACAACTCCACAACATAATAAATGGGATAAGAGGATAATGTAGGGATATACTGGTACACCATTGAGTCAACAACTCCACAACATAATAAAAAGGGATAAGAGGATAATGTAGGGATATACTGGTACACCATTGAGTCAACAACTCCACAACATAATAAATGGGATAAGAAGATAATGTAGGGATATACTGGTACACCATTGAGTCAACAACTTCACAACATAATAACTAAATGGGATAAGAGGATAATGTAGGGATATACTGGTACACCATTGAGTCAACAACTTCACAACATAATAAATGGGATAAGAGGATAATGTAGGGATATACTGGTACACCATTGAGTCAACAACTCCACAACATAATAAATGGGACAAGAGGATAATGTAGGGATATACTGGTACACCATTGAGTCAACAACTCCACAACATAATAAATGGGATAAGAAGATAATGTAGGGATATACTGGTACACCATTGAGTCAACAACTTCACAACATAATAACTAAATGGGATAAGAGGATAATGTAGGGATATACTGGTACACCATTGAGTCAACAACTTCACAACATAATAAATGGGATAAGAGGATAATGTAGGGATATACTGGTACACCATTGAGTCAACAACTCCACAACATAATAAATGGGATAAGAGGATAATGTAGGGATATACTGGTACACCATTGAGTCAACAACTCCACAACATAATAAAAAGGGATAAGAGGATAATGTAGGGATATACTGGTACACCATTGAGTCAACAACTCCACAACATAATAAATGGGACAAGAGGATAATGTAGGGATATACTGGTACACCATTGAGTCAACAACTCCACAACATAATAAATGGGATAAGAAGATAATGTAGGGATATACTGGTACACCATTGAGTCAACAACTTCACAACATAATAACTAAATGGGATAAGAGGATAATGTAGGGATATACTGGTACACCATTGAGTCAACAACTTCACAACATAATAAATGGGATAAGAGGATAATGTAGGGATATACTGGTACACCATTGAGTCAACAACTTCACAACATAATAAAAAACACAACAAAAAACAACATAATAAAAAACACAACAACATAAAAGCAAATCTATTGGTAAACATATAACTCTGACAATTAACTTCAATTGATTTTTGTTTTTGAAATGAAAAAAATATAATGTACCTGTGTTTGTCTTCTAGGTCTACCCAAGCCAGCTATTATAAACCAAACCAAAGCTTTAGGAATGAGCAAGTTTTTATACCTTGGTGGACTGGAACATGATGATATAGTGTATACTGTAACCCCTCTCTACCACAGTGCTGCTATTTTAGCCTTGTTTTCAACTATAGATTGTGGTAGGTATCACACTGTCACCTCACTCATCCTGAGTGATGTTTGACATTATAGATATCACTGTTGTCTGATGTAATATATATTCCCTGTAGTCTGATGATATCAGCTGACGTTTGATATTGTGCACTGCTTTCTGATGATACCAGCTGACTTTTGATGTTATTCACTGTTGTCTGATGATATCAGCTGATGTCTGATGTTTTATTCACTGTTGTCTGATGATTTCATCTGACATTTGATGTTATTTACTGTCATTTGATGATATCAGCTGACATTTGATGTTATTTACTGTTGTCTGATGATATCAGCTGACGTTTAATGTTATTCACTGTTTTCTGATGATATCAGCTGATATTGATGTTATTCACTGTTTTTTGATGATATCATCTGACGTTTGATGTTATTCACTGTTTTCTGATGATTTCAGCATACGTTTGATGTTATTCACTGTTTTCTGATGATTTCAGCTGACGTTTAATGTTATTCACTGTTTTCTGATCATATCAGCTGATGTTTGATGTTATTCACTGTTTTTTGATGATATCAGCTGATGTTTGATGATATTCAGTTTTCTGATGATATCAGCTGATGTTGATGTTATTCACTGTTTTCTGATGATATCAGCTGATGTTTGATGATATTCAGTTTTCTGATGATATCAGCTGATGTTGATGTTGTTCACTGTTTTCTGATGATATCAGCTGACGTTGATGTTATTCACTGTTTTCTGATGATATCAGCTGATGTTAATGTTATTCACTGTTTTCTGATGATATCAGCTGATGTTGATGTTATTCACTGTTTTCTGATGATATCATCTGACGTTTGATGTTATTCACTGTTTTCTGATGATATCAGCTGACGTTGATGTTATTCACTGTTGTCTGATGATATCAGCTGATGTTTGATGTTATTCACTGTTTTCTGATGATATCAGCTGATGTTTGATGATATTCAGTTTTCTGATGATATCATCTGATGTTTGATGTTATTCACTGTTTTCTGATGATATCAGCTGATGTTGATGTTATTCACTGTTTTCTGATGATATCAGCTGACTTTGATGTTATTCACTGTTTTCTGATGATATCAGCTGACGTTGATGTTATTCACTGTTTTCTGATGATATCAGCTTATGTTTGATGTTATTCACTGTTTTCTGATGATATCAGCTGATGTTTGATGTTATTCACTGTTTTCTGATGATATCAGCTGATATTGATGTTATTCACTGTTTTCTGATGATATCAGCTGATGTTGATGTTATTCACTGTTTTCTGAAGATATCAGCTGATGTTTGATATTATTCACTGTTTTCTGAAGATATTAGCTGATATTTGATGTTATTCACTGTTTTCTGATGATACTAAGTTATTGTTGATGTTATTCCTAAATGGTGTTATTGATTGTTGTTCATTGAGATCAGCCAATGTAAAGATGATATTCGTTGTTATTGTCTGTTGTTCAATGAGATCAGCCAATGTTAAGGTGATATTTGGTATTAATGACTGTAATTGATAAGCTAATACTAATCTGATATTTTGTATCATTGACCATTATATGATAAGGTTAGCGGACTTTAAAGGCGATATTATACAATTACTGTCTTTTGATGAGGTAAACATGTGGTTTTATTGACTTTTGAAAAACTGATATTCACTGAGGCCAACGGCCGAAGTGAATGTCACTAGGTTTTTCAAAAGTCAATTAAACCACATATTTACCGAAACAAAAGACAGTAATTGTTTTATTCCATGTTTCGAGCGAGAAAAATATGTATAAAATAACAGTTATTTACCAAAACCAACTAAACGTCAAACATTGAATCGTTATTATACACGTAAAAGCACGCAACGTTTTGCGCGGTGAATATACTTTTTCTGCAGGTGAATATGCTTATTTATTCAAAATCCCATTCATATAGAAAAACCTACTAAAGTTCTATCAATATGGAATAATTGGTGTTATTGACTGGTTCAATGTGATAAGTTGATGTTTATCTGATTTAGCTTTAAGTTACTGCCATGACTTTTGTTTGATGAAATCATCAGATATTTGGTGTCATTGACTGTGGTCTAATGTGATAAGTGGATGTACAAAATGTATACCTGATTTAGCCATGACTTTTGTTTGATGAAATCACCAGGTATTTGGTGTCATTGGCTGTTTTCAATAAAATCACTAGATATGTGGTGACATTGACTGTTTCCAATGAGATCAGCAGTGATTTTAGTTCTGTCATTTCTCTTTAGGTAATACAATTTTACTACGGACAAAGTTTTCTGCTCATCATTATTTTGAGGACTGCAGAAGACACAATGTCACAGTCATTCAATATATTGGAGAACTCTGTCGATATCTACTAGCTGTACCTGAGGTATGTTGCATTGGAACTCTGTAGATATCTACTAGCTGTAACTGAGGAATGCTACATTGGAACTCTGTAGATATTTATTAGCTGTACCTGAGGTAAGTTACATTGGACCACTGTAGATATCTTCTAACTGTACATGAAGTGTATGTTACATTGGAACTCTGTCGATATCTACTAGCTGTACCTCAAATATGTTACATTGGAACTCTCTAGATATCTACTAGCTGTACCTGAGGTATGTTACATTGGAACACTGTAGATATCTATTAGCTGTACCTGAGGTATATTACATTGGAACTCTGGATATCTACTAGCTGTACCTGAGGTATGTTACATTGGAACTCTGTAAATATCTATTAGCTGTACCTGAGGTAAGCTACATTGGACCACTGTAGATATCTTCTAACTGTACATGAAGTGTATGTTACATTGGAACTCTGTAGATATCTATTAGCTGTCCCTGAGGTAAGTTACATTGGAACTCTGTAGATATCTACTAGTTGTACCTGAGGTATGCTACATTGGAACACTGTAGATATCTATTAGCTGTACCTGAGGTATGTTAAATTGGAACTCTGTAGATATCTACAAGCTGTACCTGAGGTAAGTTACAATCAAACTCTGTAGATATCTTCTAGCTGTACCTGAGGTATGTTACAATGATACAGTCAATTAGAGAACTCTGAAGATATCTTCTAGCTGTACCTGAGGTATGTTACAATGAAACAGTCAATTAGAGAACTCTGTAGATATCTTCTAGCTGTACCTGAGGTATGTTACAATGATATAGTCAATTAGAGAACTCTGTAGATATTTTCTAGCTGTACCTGAGGTATGTTACAATGATACAGTCAATTAGAGAACTCTGTAGATATCTTCTAGCTGTACCTGAGGTATGTTACAATGAAACAGTCAATTGGAGAACTCTGCATGTGTCTGTAAATATATACTGGCTGTACCTGATAGATATAGGAAGATGTGGTATGAGTGCCAATGAGACAACTCTCCATCCAAGTAACAATTTATAAAAGTAAACCATTATAGGTCAAGGTACGGCCTTCAACAGGGAGCCTTGGCTCACACCGAACAGCAAGCTATAAAGGGCCCCAAAAATTACTAGTGTAAAACCATTCAAACAGAAAAACCAACAATCTAATCTACTGTGGAATCATTATTATTCGTTGGATACCATTTTTTCGTGGATTTCGTGGGTACAGGTGAACCACGAAATTAAATGTTCAACAAATAACAAATTTTCCATAGGCTTGTATGCAGACTTCGTCAAAACCACGAAATTAAACATCAACGAACATGTAAGTTTTCCTTAATCCACGAAAATTGGTACCCACGAAAATAAATGAATCCACAGTATATAAAAACGAGAAACGAGAAACACGTATGAACTACATAAACAGACGACAACTACTGTACATCTGATGTATGTTATAATGAAACACTTTATTGGAAAACTCTAGATATCTATTAGATGTACCACAGGTATGTGACAATGGAACTATTTTGTTAACTACAAACTGTACCTGAGGTATGTTACAAAATACAGTATACAGACGACCTCCGTAGATATTTGCTAGCTGTTCTTGCTGAGATGAAACGATATTTGGCAGGTTATTTTTTTATATTTTAGGTGGCAAATACATAGTAGGAACCTTCAAATGTTCAGAGGAGGCTTTAAGCTGAGATGTGTCAATGATATGATTGTTAACTTTTTTACTCTCTATGGTGCGCACAGACCTGAATATAGAAGAATTTATAAGTTCAAGAACTTCCCTGTAGTATTTACGTCATACCAGAAAATTAAGAAAATTGTTGTGTCAAGGGATTCAATATAAATCTTGCAACATTTTGGTTACAGAACGTTTTTTATAAGCCTGTTTACAGGACGTAATGTGGTATACCGTTGTCCTTCTGTCTGTCTGTCTGTCTATCGTCAACATGTCGGACAATAACTCAAAAACGCTTTAACCAATTTGCATGAAACTTTGTTGAAAAGTTTATATCTACATGTATTGACATGAGCTCCCTTTCAATTTTTATAAATTTTAGATTTTACATTTCTGAGTTATGGGGATTTATTCATTAAAAAAGGGGGATTTTCCAGTTTTTGGACAATAACTCAAAAATGCTTTGAGCAGTTTTCGTGAAACTTTGGTGAATTGTTTATATCTATTGGCGTAAGCTCCCTTTCGATTTTTACAAATTTTAGATTTTACGTTTCTGAGTTTTTATTCATTAAAAAGGGAGGATTTTCCAGTTTTCAGACAGTAACTCAGAAGCGCTTTGAGCATTTTTCATGAAACTTTGGTGACTGTTTTATATCTATTGAAATAACCTCCCTTTAGTTTTTTTTATTAATTTCTGATATGACATTGAGGAGTTATGGAACTTTATTCTTTGAAAAAGCGACGGGCGTATCATGCGCTCATGGCGCAGCTCTTGGTTATGGTTGGTTGCTACCTAAGGTTTTCATTTAGCCTATAGGTCCGAAAAATGCATAAAATCAACATGTTTTCAAACATTTCCAAGATGTACTGACTGGGAGCTTATCTTATGAAGAAGTTCACGTAACACAATATTTTAGAAAACTGACTAAAATATTTACTCTTTTAGATGAATTAAAGATTGTTTTAATTATAGTTTCAACAATTAACAAGATAGAAAATGTTCCCAACCTAAAGGCATATTTTATGTCTGTTCAGGAAAATTACAATATTTAACGTTTTCTATTTTCAGCATCCAAAAGATAAAGAACATAAGATAAAGGTAGCTGTAGGTAACGGACTTAGAAAAGACATTTGGGAGAAGTTTCGGGATAGATTTAATATACCGAAAATTGTAGAATTTTTTGGTGCCTCAGAAGGAACATCTGCCACATTTAATGTTAACGGCAGGGTTGGTGCTTGTGGAAGACTTTCTCCACTTCTTGTAAGTATTTCTCGTGCAGCTTTTCATGACCCCAATAGGATAACAGAATAATGATTTTCTCTGACCATCTGTCATTCCATCCGCTATAGGGACCATTATTTGTCCACTGACCCCAATAAGATAACAGGATAATGATTTTCTCTGTCCATCTGTCATTCCATCTGCTATAGGGACATTATTTGTCCACTGACCCTAATAGGATAACAGGATAATGATTATCTCTGTCCATCTGTCATTCCATCCACTATAGGGACCATTGTTTGTCCACTGACCCCAATAGGATAACAGGATCATGATTATCTCTGTCCATCTTCATTCCATCCACTATAGGGACCATTGTTTGTCCACTGAACATGGTGAACATACAATTTTTATGCCCCACCTATAATAGTAGTTGGGGCATTATGTTTTCTGGTCTGTGCGTCCGTTCATTCGTCCGTTCATCCGTCCGTCCGTCCGTCTGTCCCACTTCAGGTTAAAGTTTTTGCTTCAAGCTGTCAATTCCCTATTTGGTTGGCCAGACTTCCAAGCCTCTCACGTCAATCATTTTGTGTTATCGTTGGAAAATACCTCAAAATTTAATACTGAATTGATGAGAAGGAGATAAACAAATGAACAGATTGACTTTAAACACTTTTTTACACATTTCCCTTCTGTTTGTCGTAAAATGATCGTATCTTGAGCTCTCCCTTACACTATCTACGTTTCTTTTACAATAAAAAAAATCAGTATTACGAAATATTCTAAATATATCCAACCTAGTGACGTCATGGTTGGAATTCCACACTTCGTAGAAGCAGGGATATCCTTTACTCATTATTAAAATCATTCACAGAAATCATGTTATTTCGTACCCTTACCATTTCGTACCTCATTGAATATTTATATGTATGCAATTTCGTTCCTTGTGTAATATTTATATTTTTTAAATGATATTAGAAAATCAGTCCTAATACAAATAAATCAGCATGTGTAATACTGTTGACGTCTTCCTGTTGACATAAATCATGAGTAAATATTGCTTTTCGGCCTAGTCCAATACAGGAAAAAGTCAGAAAAGCAATACAGGATTTTCACTTCTGGTGGCAGATTTTCGCTTCCAAATTATGTTGGACGCATCTTAACCTGGAATAGACGTATTTAAAAGAAATTGGAAGACACATTTTTCAATTCTGAATAACAAGAAAATTTTATTATGATCCGTTTTTTATTACGATTTGCGGAAACATTCCACAACCTTTCCAAGTAGAATTTTCAATTTATTATCATTGTCATTGTTTCATTTTCGTCAAAAAAAAAACATAATGTCTGAATATTCTTCCCAAGTACTTTATGTTTGCTAGATAAATATTGCATTAGCATAAATTAAGTACCTGGACTGGAAATCAGAAATCTCAATAAAATTGACAAAACAAATTGTCATGACTGGGAAGAACAAGTTCAAATGTGATTTCCTGTACCTACAATGTTTTTAACAGTAAGTTTCTTTTTTTTTTCAATCAAAGAATTTGTATCATATGATAAAAGTCTTATGAACTGGCTGTTTCTGTATTGGCCCTTTTATAGATTCATGATCATATATGTATTGGCCCTCATCTCTTCAAGTTTCTGCTCAGGGCCAATAAGCTAATATAACCATGAGAACATTGAACCTATAAGTTATAATGGGGTCAATACAGAAACAGGCAGTATTAAAGTCTTGAGAAATTTGTAGGGAGGAGTGTTGAAATATTCATGTCTTTTGGAAGGGGGTCTTGAATTTATTTTCCTTCAAGCCAATCAAGGTGGGACTTGGAAAAAAGTAAGAGAAATTCCAATTTTTCCATCCTGGCAGGTCCCCCAATGAAATAAAATGATCAGTCTATTAGATGATAAGTATATTAATCATTATTCATTAAACCTTGATCTTTTTGTCTCACGTGTCGAAAATCACAGAATGAAAGATATAGGGATTACAATCCAGTGGCAGCGATGGCATAAACTATTTGTATAAACATGATAAAACTTTATATTTTATACCTATATGCAAATGCCTTGTGTTACAAAGTTTCCTGTCTGTCATATGTCTATTGCCATTTTCATGGTGAATATTTTCAGTCCCCTATCAATGAAGTTTAGGTTTGCACTCTCCGTCTGTCTGTCCATCTGTCAGTCCTGCAAATCAGTTTTCCACATTTTTGTGCCCCCCGCCGTAGCGGAGGGACATTAAGTTTTACCTTTGTCCATCTGTGTGTCCGTTTGTCCCGAAATTGGTTTCTCTAACTTTAGTTTGCCTCAACCAAATGTAATGAAACTTATACACAATGCTTATTACCACAAAATACTTATCGATTGAATTTGGGTGGCATCACTTTTCCCTTTTTAGAGTTATGCCCTTTACAAATTGAAAAATTGCTGCGTTCTCTAACTTTAGTTTGCCTAAACCAAATGTTATAAATTTTATACACAATACTTATTACTACAAAACTGAGATCAAGATTGAATTTGGGTGGCATCACTTTTACCGTTCTAGAGTTATGCCTCTATACAAATGGAAAAATCGTTTCCGTTTTACAGATCGATTGAATTTGGGTGGCGTCACTTTTACCTTTCTAGAGTTATGCCCTTTACAAATTGAAAAATTGCTGCGTTCTCTAACTTTAGTTTGTCTAAACCAAATGTTATGAATTTTATACACAATGCTTATTACTACAAAACTGAGATCAAGATTGGATTTGGGTGGCGTCACTTTACAAATGGAAAAATGGCTGAACTTTTTGTTTCCGTTCTCTATCTTAAGTTTGCCCTAAGAACTCTGACACAGATCGTATGCGAATTTGGGTAGTGTCACTTTTACTGTTCTTGAGTTATGTCCCTTTATAATGTTATATGCAAGCAGGGGCATCATCTGTGTACCATGGACACATTCCCCATTTATTTTTCTTCATGTTTGAAGATATTGGTTTGATATTTGGTATATAGTTTTATCATGACCATGCAGTTACAGTTCAAATTTGAATTTTGTTCGGTTAGGATGATTTTTTTGCAGCATTTGGGTCCTCGGACTTGGAAAATTCATGCAAATAATCAGTTTTCCTCAAATGTGATTTTGGGTAGCGTCACTTTTACTGTTCTTGAGTTATGTCCCTTTATAATGTTATATGCAAGCAGGGGCATCATCTGTGTACCATGGACACATTCCCCATTTATTTTTGTTATGCTTGAATAAATTGATTTGATAATTGGTATATAGTTTTACCATGACAAGTTACAGATCAAGTTTTAATTTTGTTTGGTTTGGAGGATTATTTTGCTTATGTTCCTCAGACTTAGAAAATTCACTCATATAATCAGTTTCCAACACATTATTCATCGTGCTTGAAGATATTGATTTGATATTCATTATATACAATTAAAGGCCACGAAAAGTTATAGAACAAGTTAGTTGTTCCAGTTCAATGAATTTTTAACCAATAGGGGACCATAAAAATAAGGAGATGTGATATGTATTGCCATGCAATACTCTCAGAATGTCTAGTTGTTTTGTCGCTGTGAAATACTCCCTTATTATGAGTTATAGGGTAACTATATTTGGTATATTGGATGCTTGCAAGGTTTTTTGTTAAGTTTTCGTTGTCAAGTCCGTATCTCAGATACTATATGCAATAGGTCAACTATATTTGGTGTGTGGAATGACTGAAAGTGTACATGTTCACCTGAACTTGACCTCATTTTCATTGTTCATTTGTCAATTATAAGTGTTTTTGTAGTTTGGTCTGTTTTTCAGATACTATAAACAAAAGATTAGCTGTATTTGGTGTATGGAATGAATGATGAATGTAAGGTGTATATTGCCGTTATACCGGTTTCATCTGACCTTGACCTTTTTTGGGGTTCATTGGATAATGTTTTAAATATTTCCTGTTTGGGCTTTATCTATGATACTATAAGCCATAAGGGGCATTATATTCATGATAATTGGTATATGTCATGGAATGGTTGTTAATAGGTAGACATGTCTGTCTGGCAAGTTTTCATGGTTTTGTCCATTTATCAAATACTGTAAACTATATTAGTTGTAAGGAATGATTGCAGGATGTACATGTCTGTCTGGTAGGGTTCTTCAGACCTTGACCTCTTTTTCATGGTTCATTAATTTAGTCAATGTTCAATTATTGCAATCAGGTCTGTTTCTCTGGCCCTTTGGCTTATAGTATCTTAGTATATGCAAAATGCCAACTTTATTTGGTGTACAATGTACGGTATGCAATTTAATTTAATCAAGTAAAGCAGGCGAGACATATCAGCATGTGCACTCTTGTTGTCATTTAAGTTGCATTTTATTAAGTTATTTGTGAGTATAAATAAAGTTGCCTTCACAGAGACTTTTGATAATCTGACCCACCATAATGAAATTCAAAATATTTCTCAGTGGCTAGCTTAACTTTACTAATGCATTTGTCTCTCTTGAAATATTGAGATATTTGATCTATAAACAAGACCCTTTAATTAAATTTACTACTTCACTGTTTTATTACATGCACATTTTATGTTCTTTATATATAGAAGTTTTGAAAACCTATTTGAATTAATTGGGTATCTAACATTGATTATATTATATATGTGCATAGTTGACATTTGACAACTTGTTTCCCATCCACCGTACTGACCGTAGGGGGCTATTTCTTTCAGTTCTATGCATGCAAACAGTCTTTGTTTGTTTTAGTCTCCTTAGAGCAGACTGTATCTAGGAAATACATTATTGCCTCTCAGTGGAGAATATTTTGAGGTTTTGTTTCTTTCACATGATTTATTAAACCATGGAAGTAATATTTAAAAGGAATAACAACGTCGTCACTTCAAAGGTTTCATCTGCGTTACCGCCCATCTTTCGTTAACTCGTTAATTGGTTTAATATCTGGCATGGAAGTTGATTCTCCGCATTTGATCGATCAAATCACTGACACTTTTTGGTCATTTTCGTGTTCACGGAAAACTACGAAGGACAAGTTTTTGTCGTATATATGTGCGAAGTAACCCGAATAGTCCATTCGTTACATTCCGTTGATGTACACTGCCGAATAGAGTCATTCGTTCAATTTTTATTTTAGTCCAATTTTCCTATTTCTGGTTAGTTTGATCTTCATATGACATCACATATGAAATTGGAGAACAAGGCTGGATCATTTTCAATTTTAATATTTACAGACAGTTAAAAAGCAATTTCCGTAAGTTAAGAAGATGATTGTACAAAAAATACGTTTGGACCCCCTTTTATTAAATACGAATAATCTAAGTCTTTCGTGTATTAGTCAATTAAAATATTCACAATTCTAAACGGTTCTATCCTTTAATTTATAGTTCTTGATACATAAACTAATTCGTGTAAAATAAATTTGCCGTAAGACAGATAGTCAAGTTCATTTTGTCGGTTTGTTTTAATTTTTGCTGTAGCTTGTTATATTAATACAAGTATTCCACAATAAACACTTTTTAAAAAAATATATGTTTACGAACATATTATCCCTATTTTAGCTGTCCATTTTCAATAATGTAATCAATGACATTTATAACATATACATTAATTTAGAATACTTCTCGCTATAAACTTTGCACATTTCAACAGTAAAAAAATCTATGTCTAGATTTGTCTACATTATTTTGTTAAACATCATGTGAAACCTGATCGATTCATCGGTATTTAACTGTTTTACTCGGTATCTTTGGCCTCTCTTTAAGACAATTATTGAATCAAACATTGTTGTTTAGACAGTATTTTAACTGCTTCCAATTTCCATGTTGTGAAATACTCACCAATTTATATAGCCAATACTGAGTATTAATTTTTACATGAAAAAAATATATACTACCAAATATCATGAATATGTGAACTCGTCTTGCCCAGCATAATAATTAACTTTCAACTTTAATCAAATGTTTTGATTAAGAAGGTGCCAATCTCTTCCATTGGTCAACATTGACTCCATGATGAATTCTTGACTAAGGAAATGAAATTACATTAAACAACAATTAATTTCAATATTGTCAACCTTTCTACATGTTCTAGCTGTTCTTTTGCTTATTCTATGTATGAAGACTATCAAAAGATACCCCAAAAAATAGAAACAATGGCTGTCTTTTCCCTCAGAGCTCTCAAGCTCTTTGATTTTACAGTTAACACTCAGGCTCAGTCTGAGGTTAAAGTTTTTCAGTCATCAATAACTTTGTCAAACCTTCATGGAATTTTATGAAATTTGGACAGAAGCTCGTTAATGACCAAAATACAGTATCCAGAGCAAAATTTTGAAAATGTTTATTTTCATTTTTCTGTGTTTTACTAATAAATTGACTTAGTTTATTTTACATTTAACAAGAAGATACAGTCTGGGGTTAAAGTTTGTTACACATCAATTACTTTGTCAAAGCTTCATAGAATTTTATGAAACTTTGGCAGAAGCTTTTTTATGATTAAGATAGTGTCTGAAGCAAACTTTTGAAAACATATTTTTTTTTATTTTCAGTATTTTTTTGATCGATCATCTCATAGATGGACTTAGTTGACCTAGGAATTAAATTTATTTTACAAGATAAGTTTGTAAACCTTCATGAATTGTTATGAAACTTGGACAGAAGCTAATCTTCAAGACCTAGAAATAGCATCTAAAGAAAAACTTTGAATTTTTTTTTAAATTCTGTATTCTACTGACAAATGGACTCACTTTTTAAGTCAGCATTAAAGACACAGTGTTCTACAGAACCCCTTACCATTTATTTGAAGAAAACTTTTATTAATGTTATCTTTTGCCCTTTAAATAACAGAGATTACAATTATATTGAAAGATCTAACAGTTAAACATTATGCATTAACCTTAAATTATTTTATGCAAAAAAAACATAATTTTTGTAAAAAATATTTTCATAACCAAATATGAAATAAAGGATTTCTTTTCTCTTATAGTTTAGTTAACTAGTTTTTTGTCTCGCCTTGACGGAGTAAAAAAGCGAGACATAGGTATGCTGTTTCCGGCGTCAGCGGCGACGGCGGCAGCGTCAACAATGTATTAGTTTGTGATTAGGTCTAGTTCATGGGGAACCATTAGTGGTAGGCCAATGTTAATTGGTGTTCAGTTGTATAAGCATTAGCACATCTCATTTCCATGGAGAAACTTTTGCTTAGTTTACATGTATTAGTTTGTGATTAGAACAGTTTAAGATGAACTGCTAATGTTAAGTCAATAATATTTGGTATGCAAATTTATTGGCATTTGCAAGTATCGTTTCCATGGAGATTATATAGCCCCACTCCTGATCATGGTTCATTGACTTTGAAACTTTTACATAGTTTACAAGTTAATGTTTGTGTTTAGGTTTGTTTAAAGGGAACGACTTATAATAAGTCAATGGTATTTGGTATGCAGTTGTATTAGCATTGGCACATCTCATTCCATGGAGATTGTTTAGCCATGTACATTCAGTCATGGTTCATCGACTTTGAATATTTGCATAACTTACATGTTAAAGTATTGCTATTTTAATTTCAACATTTGCATTATCAAAATTACAAAAAGGCGAGACATATCTCTGTGATAACAGTTTATTTTTTGTTAAAAATTTCAGCAAAAACTACATCCCACAGGAATGGCTATTATCAAATATGATCCCTTGAAAGATGCTCCATATAGAGATAAGAATAACAGATGTCTTTCTGTGGAATTTGGTAAGAAATATACATCACATATCTTAGTTCGAAATATGTATTTTATTTTATGTCAAATTTTATGTTTACATTTTTTTTTAAATCTAAGTTTGTTTTGTTTTGTCTGTTGACATGTCATAATCAAAAGATATGAGTTGCAATGTTTTAGGTTATTTTGTCTGTAGATATTTCATAAACTAAGGTATTGAGTCATCAAGTTTTGGGTTATTTTGTCTGTAGGCATGTCATAACACAAGCTATTGTATTACATAGTATTGAGTTTTTTTATGTTTTTTTTTTGTTAAAGTTTCATGATTTGTTTTGTCATAAAATAATCCAAGCTATAATATTCTGTTGCAGAGTGTTGTGCTGTTTTTTTCTGTTCACATGTCATAAAACAAGATATTTGGCGGCAATATTTTGTGTTGTTTTATCTGATGACATATCATAAAGCAAGCTATTATATTACAAGTATTTATGTTTTTTTTTGGTCATAATAAGATATTTGATAACAATGTTTTGATTTGTTTTGTCTGTTGACATGTCATTAAATAATCCAACCTATTGTGTTGTTTTTCTGTTGACCTGTCACAATCCAAGATATTTGGTTACAATGTTTTGTTAAGTCTGTTGACATGTCACAAAGTGAGAAATTGTTTTGTTTTTTATGTTGACATGTCATAATCCAAATATTTGGTTACAAAGGTTTTTTTCTGTTTTTTGACAAGTCACAATCCAATCTATTGTGTGTCAGGCCTAAAGGTATTGTGAAGTTTTTTGTTGTTGACATGTCATATTCCAAGATATTTGATTACAGTGTTATGATTTGTTTTTTTTTTCTGTTGACAAAAAATAACCTAAGCTATTGTGTTACATGGTATTGTGTTGTTTTTTCTGTTGACATGTCATAATCCAAGATATTTGATTACAATGTTTTGTGTTGTTTTGTCTGTTGACATGTCCTATTCCATGATATTGTGAACAGGGTATTGTGTTAAGTTTTATTTGTTGACACATCATAATCCAATATATTTGGGTACAATATTTTGTGTTTTGTTTCTGTTGACATGTCATGAAACAAGCTGTTGTGTTACAGGGTATTGTATTGTTATTTTCCATTGGTGACATTTCATAAAGCCAGATATTAGCTTACATGTTGAACATAATTATGATGGTAATTAATAAGATATAAACATTTTATATTAAGTATTTACCTGGTGGATATTTTACGTTTCGAGTTGTATTTACTAGATGATCATTTAATGTTAATTATATAGGTGAATATTTTATGTTAATGGATTTATTTACAAGGTGAACCAGGATTGTTTATAGCAGGAATACCAGAATTTTATAAAGATGGATTTTACAAAGGTCCTAAAGAAGTGAATGAGAAGAAAGTCCTAAGAAATGTGTTCAAAGATGGTGACTCTTTCTTTAACTTTGGTGATTTGATGTACATGGACAAAGATTACTTTATTTACTTTCAAGACAGAGTTGGGGACACATTCAGGTATTTTGCTACAAGCAGAGATGTCAATGTCTGATTGATTGCTTATATATAACTGGTAACATGAAAGTATAAAAGTTTTAAGAAATACATGATTAATCATGATTTTTATTGGGTAAATATTGATTATTTAGTTTTGGATGAAATTCTTTAAATTATAATTAGACAGCATGTGTCAAATAATTCAGTAACAATTTCTAGAAAAATGGTTTTATATCCAAACTGAAGGTGTTGATGGTATACAGCATTAATGACTTTGTGTATCCTCCGATTCATCTGTTCATCCCCATTCATCTGTCCACCCCCTGGTTCATAATTCTATGGATTCTTTAAACTTATTTTTCAGCTTTTCTTTTATAGAAATATTTGCTGTTTGGTCTTCAACATTTTCCTGTTGTGTGGTCATGTATAAAAAGTTTCAGAGAGGCCTTAGGCTGTCACTTCATGTTTAAAGATACTTTGGACAAATATGCTATGTTAATTGGGCTGCCACTACATTTTTCAAGCTAAAGCTTTTTATGCTCCCAACACACAATTTCCAAGGGAATATTGTTTTACCCCTATCCATTCTTCTGTCTGTCAATCTTTAGTCTGTCCTTACATAGAGAAAATGGTTTGTTAGGCTAACTACGTCTTCAGTTTTCAAATCTGTACATTTATATAATGCAGGGTATTAGTACATATACTAAAGGTTTGCATATAATAAGCATTTTTATATTCTTTGAATTTTCGACATATGACAGGATGTTTAACTTTGTCATTTTTAGGGAATATTATGATTAATAACAAACCTTTCTAAATTTGCCCGTTTATAAATTTTGAAATTATAAAGAAAATACTAAGGTTTCAATTCCCTCAAGCAAAGTTGGCCTTAGAAGGATTTGGGTATTATTTTAGGTTAATTTTGATTATATAGCTCTTCAACTGATTCGGTTTTATACATCTATGGCTTTCAAATATTCGGGTTTGAGCGTTCCTGATGAAGGTAAATCCAGAAAAGCGCTTCGGACGCATGAAATGTATAAAGTGTTGTTTTCATATTTTATGCATGAGTGGTACTTGGTTTGTCTGGCAGACCCTTTCTACAGTTTTCAGGCTAGAACTTTTATATTATGAAGGCTATTAGTACATATACAAAGGGTTTGTAAGTTATCAGGATTTAGATTTTCTTTAAAGTTTTCATAAAGACAGTTTGTTGAACTTTGTCCTTTATTGGTGAAATTATGCATGCTGGGTACACAGTTTATTTGACTAACTTCTTCAGTTTTCAATTTCAAGCTATAACTTATGCAGTGTTTTAGTAAGAAGCTTTTTATTTATTTAGACATTGATAATGCATATACTCCAGACATGCATTTCATGCATAATTTGATTCTATGCAGTTTATGCAATACACATTTTATAAGCACTTTAAAAAATAGCAAAATTGAGAACTGCATGAACTATAACCTCATTGATATGTGCTAATCTTTTACACTTGACTCAATATTTTCTGACACTTAAACTATTGATATTATGTTTTACAATACAGATGGAAAGGAGAGAACGTGTCAACCAGTGAAGTAGCCAATATTTTCTGACACTTAACTATTGATATTATGTTTTACATTACAGATGGAAAGGAGAGAATGTGTCAACCAATGAAGTAGCCAATATTTTAACTTCCATGGACTTCATTCATGATGCTAATGTTTATGGTGTAAATGTTCCAGGTAAATGTCAGTTACTTTTATGTCATAAATTGATAAATACAGGGCTAAATGTTATATGATAATGCATAAGAAGGAATAGTAAAAAATACTACATTTTACAAGAATCTGAATAAAATACATTGAGGTCAGTTTTTGAGGCCAGTAATTGCAGTCAGTTATTGAGGCCAATAATTACTGTCAGTTATTGTGGCCAGTTGAGGAGATCAGTTGACCTAATTATTGTCTGTTATTGATGTCAGTTTTTGCTCTGATGACAAGAGTACACAAAAGACCTTTGTTCTCAATGCTAGTAAAACTATAATTTGAATTAATTTTACTGAAATATTTAAAATGTGTTTTTTTTGTCCTATATTCAAAAATATGAATTGTTTTTGTAGGTCAAGATGGAAGAGCAGGAATGGCAGCATTGCATTTAAATGAAAGTGAGAAGTTGACTGAAGAAAGACTGAAGCATATTTATGATCATTGTTTAAAAAATCTACCAAGTTATGCCAGACCATTATTCCTACGATTGGAGGAACAAACAAGAGTTACAGTGACCTTTAAACAACACAAGGTTGACCTTGTCAAAGAAGGATTTGACCCCAGGGTCATATCTGATCCTCTGTATTATTTATCAAATGAAGCTAAGAGTTATGTCCCTTTAGATGCGAGCTCTTTTGGAAGTGTACTCAAATCAAGACTTTGATTTATAATTACTGAATTTGTACAAAGGTTGTTATTAGTTTGCTATTAAACAGGAAATATACTATTTTGAATATAAGGCTGTACAATGAATTATCCCTAATTAAGGGGAAATAGAGGTGTTATCAGTATTTTATGAAAAGAAATGAATTGTGTTGTTGATTAATTTACATATAAAGTTTACACTTTAAATATGTATTATTTTTATATTTTATTCAAAGGTCCTCAATGCTGAATCAGGTCAAGAAATCATTAATCCAATATTAATAAATATTTGATATATAGCTGTTTTTTATGCGCATAATTGTCAGAGAATTGGGTATTGTAAATGCTAGTCATTTAAAAAAAAATTATCAATTTAAGATTTATATATAACATTGTCTTGTCTATACTAACTCCATTTGAGGAGAAACCAAATAATTTTATATATTTTATAAATTTATGAAGCATTATATTTAATCTTTATTGAAGACAAAACTTATTAAAAATTGTTAGATATTCCAAAATATTTGTATGGTTATATAAGATTCGTCTATTCGTTTGTTTTAAATGTGGGCCTCATTACATTATAGTTATCTGGTTGTGAAACATATTTACCTCATACTTTACTTTTCTTTTATTACTATATAGAAAATGAATTCTGTATTTAAAGTCTTGTTTAAGATATAAGCAGCATTATGTGTATGACTTACCATGATAGACAGATAAGTTTTAGAACAATCAATATTAAAACATACTACTCATCAACTAAGTTTTGCAAGCAATTTATATATGTGATTTAGGGAGTTGTAAAATAAGAGATATAAATTGGCTCAAATACAGAAAACTTTGATTTTCTCTTATACCAATACATCAACAAAAGTTTTAAAAATCTCTAGAAAGTGACCTTTATATATCTATTTTGGTGAATTTGTGTTGTAAAATTGCTGCCTTTTTTGTTTTCATCCATAAAGGGATAAATTTCCTTTCTAATGGGAAGTAATAGGTCCTTTCTATAATCCCAAGAAAGAGCAGAGCAGATATCTTCAGGATTTGAAAAAAAAAATAACACTAATCTTTGTAGTGATAGTTGTTATTAAACTAGATTAACACCTTCAAATCAACAATGGTGCTATATTATCTTTTACTTTCATATGTTTTTTTAAATTCTATATATTCAAGCATGAAAATATTATGTATAAAGCATTATACTTTAAGTGACTGTGTTGAGGGCTTTACTATATTGTGATTATTTTGTAATTCGTTGATTTTTACAGATTATTTAGAATAAATTTAAACAAAAAGTAATGTTTTTCTTGTTAGTGAAGCTTGTGTAGTTTAGGATAAACGAATGACAGTTACACGTGAGATGCCATTTATTATACCTTACAAAAATATTAATATATATTGGTTCTTATTTTTCATCCTACAGGATGTCTGATTTCATGCACACGAACAGAGCAACTATATTCAGATTCATAAGAGATACAAATATCTTGTTATAGGAAGGTATAAATCAAACTTTGTAAAACAAAAGCTAGTATGTTGCAAACAACACATTCTCTGAAAATGATATCAAGATATTTTAGATTTTGGATGGAAACATAATTAGTATGTTAGGAGGACATATTTTTTAACATACAATCAGCTTTCATATTGGAACCAACTGGGTTCTTCTTCTTGCTGACTTGTTCCTTTACTCATACGAGACAGACTTCATACAGGACCTTCTTAGAAAGAATGGAAAGAAATATAAATAAGAAGATGTGGTATGAGTGTTAATGAGACAACTCTCCATCCAAGTCACAATGTGTTAAAAGTAAACAATTATAGGTCAAAGTACGGCCTTCAACATCAAGCATTGGCTCACACCGAACAGCAAGCTATAAAGGGCCCCAAAATTACTGCATAATCTTTTAATTTCATGCTCAGGTTTATAGATGATGTCTTGTCACTAAATAATTCCTAGTTTGGTGACTATGACTTGAAATGAAGGATATCCACAGATACATTTTAGTCTGCCTCCTGTCTTTACTTACATTTGGACATTGACAATGTCAGTTGAGAATAAAAACAGGCGCCAACCCGAGTTGGTTGACTGTTATGGAATTTCTGTGTCACCTGACCACGGATATGGTCCAATTGTAACCACAATCCTGTCCTCTTCGTCAATTGTGACATCACCGAATAAGACCCATCACTGAATTAGTACTTATCATGAACATCATGAAGGATGCCGCTAGTGGAGCAGGTTCTATTTACCCTTCTAGATTACCAGTCTTAGAGTTTACCCCCAGTATATGAGGAGATTGGTGTTACTCAATCTTACCAGTCTTAGAGTTAACCACCAGTTTATATGTAGATTGGTGTTACTCAATCTTACCAGTCTTAGAGTTTACCACCAGTTTATATGGGGATTGGTGTTACTCAATCTTTAGTTTACCCTCAGTTTATGAGGAGATTGGTGTTACTAAATCTTTAGTTTTCCGTGTTGTGCTTTGTGGACTTTGTTTGTCTTTTCTTCGTTTTTCGTTTTTTGCCATGATGTTGTCAAAGAGAGGCGAAAGATACCAAAGGGATATTCAAACTCATAAGTCGAAAATAAACTGAAAACGCCATGGCTAGAAAAGAAAAAGACCAAGAGACAAACAATAGTACACAAAACACAACATAGAAAACTAAAGACTGAGCAACACGAACCCCACCAAAAACTTGGGGTGATCTCAGGTGCCCTGCAAGGGTAAGCAGGTTCTGCTCCACATGTGGCACCCGTCGTGTTGCTCATGTTAGTACAAACCCTGTAATAAGTCTAATTCGGTAGGTCACATTCGGGAAAAGGGTTCGGGATTGTAGTTACGACATTAGGAACATATCCGCTATCATATGTGAAACGGATATTCCGTAATGGTCAACCAACTCGTGATGGCGTCCGTAAAATTTACGAAGGGATGATTTCAACTTCACCACTTGGAAGTCTTGGTTAAATTGCTTCCTTGTGAGCAGCAACCCTCTATCAAGGAAATCATGATAGGAAATACAAGCCCTGGAGTATCGTATCAACTGGGAGAATTTCTCTTCCACTCATGAGCTTTGAATTTCCCCTTGGTATCTCTCGCCTCTTTTCAATGTAATAAAGAAAATATCGAAAACATACTGCGAGTAAAGTGTTTATAGTTGTAGATAGCCACAGGTCACTATTCATATGATGGATGGATGATGAGAATGGACTTCAAATACACTACTGTGAGTGCATGCTTTTTATGTGTGTTTGAGGCATAAAACATATCTTTCTGATATTGTTAAACATCTACACCCCTTGTTTTAATAATTTTGTATTTACATTGTGTCTTAGATCAAATTTATTCGTTCAGTGTATGTTCACTTGTTTTTGTTGATATGTCTTTTGATTGAGTTAAGCCATTTCAATTGATATTTTATAGTGTGTTTTTAAATGTTGTGATGTTACACTATTGTTTCAGGTAGGGTGAAGGTTGGCGCCTATTAAAACGTTTAAACCCTCTGCATTTGTTTGCACCTGTCCTAAGTCATGAACCTGATGTCCAGTGGTTGTCGTTTGTTGATGTGGTTCATAAGTGTTTCTCGTTTCTCGTTTTTTTAAAATAGATTAGACCGTTGGTTTTCCTATTTGAATGGTTTTACACTAGTCATTTTTGGGACACTTTATAGCTTGATGTTCGGAGTGAGCCAAGGCTCCGTGTTGAAGGCCGTACTTTGACCTATAATGGTTTACTTTTCAAATTGTGACTTGGATGGATTGTTGTCTCATTGGCAATCATACCACATCTTCTTATATCTATAAAGTACATGTATCCAAATGGCAACCTTTGAAATATTGGAAAGATTTGATAGCTATTATTCTTATACTCTCCGATAGTGACGGATCTTGGGAAATCTAGGAATGATCCGAATCTATTTGAAAAATGAAGTAGGTCATCGACGGTTCGGATGGAGTTGTAACTTATTTTATCATTACATTTGGATATTTATGGAAATATTTAGCACCAACAAACACATAAAAGGTAAGTATTTGTATGTATGCAAATGTATTTGTATGTATACAAAATATTCTAGCCGTCAGCGAAGATTTCATCGCAAAATTGGGTCTCAAAGTTGAGCGCAAATTTCTCTCTCAGAATCCAGTCGACAAAAATGGAAAAAACCGGACACCAGCAGAGCTGTATGACCGTTATGGAATATATATGTGTCGCATATGATCACTGATATGTTCATCTCGTCATGAACACAATTCTGTTTTTGTTTACACGATTGTGACATTACCGAATACGACATATCACCGGATGTTCACTTGCATGAGCAACACGACAGGTGCCACTTACTTACCATTCTGGCTGATCTTAGTTATCAAGAACGCTCAAACTAAAAAAATAAAATTATAGGATGTATACATACCAAGATACGCTAGAAGCTATATGTCCAAAAAGGAAGGAAATTAAACTATATGTACATTCAAAAATTGATGTTCTTTAACTTATGTTTACTAAGTAAAATGAAACTTTTGTTGATTGATGATGAATTTAATTCGAGATATTATGCTTTCTGATGAAACAATATCTTACAACCCTTTATTCCAATATCATACAACCCTTTATCCAAACTATTCAATATATTTTAATTTTTGCAAATATCCATATAAAGTATTTTTAAGCATGAGAAAAGAAAATTTCTCATTGAAGAGAAAGATTTAACCAAAACATAGATTAAAAACAAAAAAATCATTTTTTTTTTATTTGATTGAAAATAAAGACATTAAAGGTACATCATAATCCGTTTTTATCATTGTAATTTCAAGATTGAATAAAACATCGATTTAAAATAAGAATGTTTTATACAACAGCTATTTGGATGCATCTGTGTATAGATAAATACACTGAAGAATGGTGACAATTTGTCTGTTTGATTGATGAGTGTGATGTTTGTATAACTTAAAATATTTAGTCATCAAATAAGTCAATAGTAAAAGAAAAAAGAAAATCACAATGTTTTTAAAGATCATATATAAGTAAAATAAACAGAAGATTGAAATATCGAAATATCGAAATTCAATATATGTGTAATTGATACCTTTCATTAAACAAGTGATCGAAACCAAAGTTAATACCGGTTGTCCTAATACGAAGTACAATCACAAAGTCATATAAATCCACATTATATGTAGACAAAAAATACTCATTTTCAAATTCATTCTATTATATTTTGTGAATCATATTCGCGGTTTTAGTTTAAAATAAGTCTCTTATCTTGAACACGAAACCTTCCTAATGACCTTTCGTTCATAAGTATATAAGTTCATACGATTATTAATATTTAAAAGGAAATTAATTTTGATGTACACAATTTATCAAAAATTATCATGGAATTTTAGAAACTCGTAAGTCTTGAAGTTATACAGTATTATTTTCGAAGTGACGGTTGATATGACCAAAGTCCAAATCATTTATCAAAGTGCTATATATCTATCAAATAACATTTTACAGTTAATCCCAGTAATAATGTTTTGATTTGCTTCTGTTTTTTTTTATTTGTTTTATTTTCAAAATTGTTTTAAACTTTAAACTTTTGCACTTAGAGTTAAGTAAGCATATACGACGTAACAGCATGCCTTATTAGGTATCCTATAAAAGTGAACTTTTCTTATTAAACACCATGCAAGTACCATTTGATAAAAGTAGGAGTGAATAGCTCTACAATTATTTGGTGTGTTTGTGTCCTGAAATCTTACTAGTAGATTAGGAAGTTACCAACGCGGATGTTTTATCAGAATACACTCGACAATACACAATAAAATGACCAAATCTTCTAAACAAAAATTAATAAAAGACATTAATACACCTCTTAAATAAAGGCAACAGTAGTATACCGCTGTTCGAAAACTCATAAATCGATAGAGATAAAAACAAATCCGGGTTACAAACTAAAACTGAGGGAAACGCATCAAATATAAGAGGAGAACAACGACACAACAAAAACACAATATTAAAATGTAACCCACACAGAAACGAACTATAATATAACAATGGCCATTTTCCTGACTTGGTACAGGACATTTTAAGAAAAAAATGGTGGGTTGAACCTGGTTTTGTGGCATGCCAAACCTCCCGCTTTTATGGCAACGTCAAACACAACACCAAAACGACAACATCACATGACAGGACCACAATACAAATAAATGGGAGAACATAAAGGACAAAGATATATTAAATCTACAAATTAAACTTAGGTTGAAGCGATATCAGGCGCTGTGTGGTAGTAATGTCTTGGCACCATAATTCAAATAAATAACCATTTCTCCCGTATCACTACTATGCGTGTCGTAATCCGTGTGTACTTGCAGATGGAAGAGAACAAACAATGTCTGTACTTTTATGTTTTTTTTTAGTTTTCAATATTTATTTTAGTGACCTTTCTTTTCTATTATTTTTTTCTCGTGCTTCAAAATGCTTTCTATGGATAGTTGAAAAATAAAAAAATAGTAGTTTAAATTAGTGTAAACAATATTTCATTATGAATTACTAGTATACAAATTACAATATATATTCACATTCACAAATAGGATTCACAAACAAGCAACGTAAGTGCTTATGTTAATCTGTCTCCTTGGTTAAATTGGATACACTATACACAAATAAATCAAAACTACACACTCTGTTACATAATAAAAATATTGATAATGTCAGTTGAGTTTCATAATGAACTAAAAAAGAAAAGAAAAAATTTCAATTAAATTGAATAGTTTGAATAAAGGGTTGTGTATAGGATCTGCTTACCTTTCCGGAGCACCTGAGATCACCCACTGTTTTTGCTCAGTCTTTAGTTTTTCTATGTTATGTTTTGTATACTGTTTTTGTCTTTTGGTTGTTTTCCGTTCGTTGGCCGTGATGTTGTCAGTTTTTCTTCCATTTATGAGCTTTGAATTTCCCCTTGGTATCGTCGCCCTTTTTTTAATGTAACAAAGAAAATATAGAAAACATACAACGTTTATGCGAGTAAATTGTTTATGCTTGCAGAAAGCTACAGGTCACTGATTCATAAGATGGATGGTTGACGAGAAAGGAATTCAAATACACTACTGTGAGTGCATGCTTTTTATGTGCGTGTGTGGCATAAATTATATGTTTAATAAATGGCAACCTTTGAAATATTGGAAAAATTTGATAGCTATTATTTTGTTTGTATGATAAAAGGCTCCATAAAACCCTTCTGAATATGTTTTTCTATGCTAATTTATACCAATATCCAACTGCGTCTCTATTTGTCCTCTGCATCTATTATCTATCATTGTCCCTATGCAGATCTTGTCAAATAATATTTTCTATAGCCGCCCTCTGGAATTGTTTTCAAATGTTATTATACATCACTGCCCCACTAGCGCCAATTTCTACCATTGTCCGTCTGAGGATGTTCGCACATGCTATTTATAACATTACCTCTCTGAATATGATCTCATTATCTATTTCTAATTGTGCTCCTCTTAATATGCTCTCTCACGCTTTTTTCACGACTGTGCAATTGGAGATGTTCTTATATGCCTTTTTTCTACTCCTGTCCTATTGGAAACGTTCTCACATGGTATTTCTGTCACTGACCCTTTGAATATGTCCTCGTATACTATTTCTTCCACTGCCCCCAAGAGATGTTCTCACATATTATTTCTATTACTGAACCTAGATCTCAGATGATATTTCTATTACTGCCCCTCTGAACATGTTCTCATATGCTATTTCTTTTACTGCCCCTTGAATTCTCAGAAGATATTTCTACAACTGCCAATCTATTACTATTTCTACTACTTCCCTAGAATTGTTCTCAGAAGCACATTCTTTTTCTGTTTTCATATCGATCATTATCTTTCAAGAATATCGATAAAAGCAACTCTAATAAGTTCATTCCTCATCATGTTCACAGTCTTTGAATCTCTCTGCATGCTGGCAAATCACACCTAACGTCACAACCTCCGTGATTGACGTCATTAGACAAAGTGTTTTGAAGAAAACAGCATGCAGAAGAATGAGTAGAAAATAGATTTTTTAACGATTTGTTATTTATGCATTAGATAGGCGAAAAAGTATATTGTGTTTATGAAGTTGTAATCGTGAGCGAAATATAAGAAAATAAACAAAGTATTCCTGTGCTCAGTTTCAAATTCTAGAGAATTTCATGTACAAACTTTGTAGGTAAATCGACGCATTTTTTATGAACTCGAATTAAGTTAACCAATGGATTATAAAAGTTCGGAATACAGCATCATACAGAAAGTGTTGGATTCCAGGATTCGGACCTTTCGGGTTGCCTGCATGCGGACTTTTACGAGTATCAAATGAATATGTTATTCTAAACTTTTTCATCGATTTGATTGATGATTTTTTTTTATAACAATCTTTTAGTCTTGCTTGAATCCGTAGAATAGAATAGAGGGAACACATAACCTGCGCACCTTAGTCGGTATCAACGGTTTATATTGCAAATATTATCTCTACTATTATTTGTATGTAGTGTTTTTATGGATCGTTGTTTCTGTGCTTCATCGACTTTAGTACCAGTATTCATTTAGAGATCTTCTTCTTTTACAAATTCATATGTGACGTCACTTTGTGTGTTTTTTTAGAATTTCAAATGTGACGTCACTTTGTGCGTTGAGGCTTTAGCTAACTCGGCTGTGTATTTTTATATGTTGGATTAAGTTGTTTTATGTAATGTATCCGTTTTTATTCTGTAGTCAGTCCCCACTTTGGTTTTATCATGTATATCTATTATATAGTCATTTTATAAAATTTACTGTTTGCAAAATTATAAATTATTCTAAATAATAAAGATGTTCTTGTCCCAGGCAGAAAATCCTGTCCGTGTTAGGCGTAACTTTTTGGAAGTTTTGGTCCTCGGTGGTCTTCAGCTTTGTAATTGTTTTGGCTTTCAAACTTTTTTTATCTGAGCGTCACTGGTTGGTCTTGTGTGGACGAGACGCACGTCTGGCGTATTGAATTTTAAGCCTAGTACCTTCTGCTAGCTATTATTCGTGTGTTTCTTTGTCCTATATGTTCTCCCATTTATTTGTATTGTGGTCCTATCATGTGATGTTGTCGTTTTGGTGTTGTGTTTGACGTTGCCATAAAAGCGGGAGGTTTGGCATGCCACAAAACCAGGTTCAACCCACCATTTTTTTCTTAAAATGTCCTGTACCAAGTTAGGAAAATGGCCATTGTTATATTATAGTTCGTTTCTGTGTGTGTTACATTTTAATGTTGTGTTTTTGTTGTGTCGTTGTTCTCTTATATTTGATGCGTTTCCCTCAGTTTTAGTTTGTAACCCGGATTTGTTTTTATCTCTATCGATTTATGAGTTTCGAACAGCGGTATACTACTGTTGCCTTTATTTATGCTGGATCGTCCTAAACATGCATGAAATATATGCAACTGGACATAAAGCAACCCAAAATCAATCAATCTTTATGCTGTAAGAACTTTTAGACATAACTGAGTTGATCATTCACCTCACATAAAAACAAATTGACGTAAAGGAACCAAGAGTTCCAAGTGGTGAAGTTAAAATTATCCCTTCGTAAATTTTACGGACGCCATCATGCGTTGGTTGATCGTTATGGAATATCTGTTTCACATAGGACCACGGGTATGAACCAATTTTCGTAACTACAATCCCGTCCCCTTTTCCCCAAATGTGACCTACCGAATTAGACTTATCACCGGGTTTGTACTAACATGAGCAACACGACGGGTACCACATGTGGAGCAGCATCTGTTTACCATTCTGGAACACCTGAGATCACCCCCAGTTTTTGGTAGGGTTCCTATGGCTCAGTCTTTAGTTTTTTATGTTGTGTTTTGTGTACTGTTGTTTCTCATTTTAGCCATGGCGTTGTCGGTTTATTTTCGAATTATGAGTTTGAATGTCCTTTTGGTATCTTTTTCCCCTCTTTTGACGTAAATTAGTTTTATGTGAGAAAGAAAGAGCAGGACTGGTGGCATTACACTTGAACGAAACATTAACACCAGAGAGACGGAAACAAATGTGTTATGGTGCCACAGTAAACAATCTGCCGACCTGGATAGCTGTCACATGAACACATTTTGATATACAAAACAAGCAGATGTGATATGATTGCCAATGAGACAATTATCATTGACTTGGATAATCATAGGTCTGTTCTATGTTCCTTTGGAATTTCAACCAAAGATGAAGAACTGGATCTTGGATACCTAAACTACATAAGTGTCCTTACAAACAACGGTATATTGCTGGGTCTTCCAAGTGCTCCACGAAACCTCTTTCTAAATTATTAACATCAATTTTATCAGCAATCACAGCCGGGTTTCAAAGTTATTGTGAAACTACCTATTCAAGAGGTGGCATGGATCAGATGTGGATGCTAAAAAATTGTATAGATCTTTTAGAGTACATACAATCTAAGACTCTTTCATCTTGCAATAGTATTAAAACATTGGACTTTTCTATACTTTACACAAGTATTTCCCATTCCAAACTTAAAGACAAATTGAAAGAGTTGGTCCTGCTTTGTTTCATAAAAAAGAATGGCCAACGTAGATACAAGTATCTGGTCTTAGGGAGGGATAAATCCTACTTTGTAAAAAATCACTCTGATTCTAACAAAAAAATTCTCTGAAACTAACATTATCAAGATGCTTGATTTCTTGATTGACATAATATTTGTTACGTCTGGAGGACGTGTTTTTTTAACAAACAATCGGCATTCCCATGGGAACTAACTGTGCCCCTCTTCTTGTCGACTTGTTCCTTTATTCAAATGATGCTGACTTCATACAGGAACTTCTTAGGAAGAAAGAAAAGGAGTTAGCAGTATCTTTTAACTTTACTTTTCGCTACATAGATGATGTTCTCTCACTAAATAATTCAAAATTTGGTGACTATGTTGAACGCATCTATCCCATCGAACTTGAGATAAAGGATACAACAGATACAATAAAGTCTGCCTCATATCTTGACTTGCATCTAGAAATTGACAATGAGGGTCAGTTGAAAACAAAACTTTATGACAAAAAAGATGATTTCGTAATTGTGAACTTTCCTTTTTTATGTTGCAACATTCCAGCAGCGTCTGCATACGAAGTATATATCTCCCAGTTAATACGATACTCCAGGGCTTGTATTTCCTATCATGATTTCCTTGATAGAGGGTTGCTGCTCACAAGGAAGCAATAAAACCAAGAGTTCCAAGTGGTGAAGTTGAAATCATCCCTTCGTAAATTTTACGGACGCCATCACGAGTTGGTTGACCGTTACGGAATATTCGTTTCACAGATGATAGCGGATATGTTCCTAATGTCGTAACTACAACCCCATTCCCTTTTCCCGAATGTGACCTACCGAATTAGACTTATTACAGGGTTTGTACTAAGATGAGCAACACGACGGGTACCACATGTTGAGCAGGATCTGCTTACCCTTCTGGAGCACCTGAGATCACCCCAAGTTTTTGGTGGGGTTCGTGTTGCTCAGTCTTTAGTTTTCTATGTTGTGTTTTGTGTACTATTGTTTGTCTGTTTGTCTTTTTTCTTTTTTAGCCATGGCGTTGTCAGTTTATTTTCGACTTATGAGTTTGAATGTCCCTTTGGTATCTTTCGCCCCTCTTTTATCAACAAATGTGGAACAATTCAAAAAGAAACCCAACGACCTTATGTATGCTGAATGTAGGCTTCAGTTGTTTACCGATGTTCAAAGCTCATAAATCGATTATCAAATTATGGTTACAAACAAAAACTGAGGAATCAAATGGACTCCGAAAAGAGACAGAGTGAGTGCGTTTAAAAACAATAAACGAGGAACAAATATGACAGACGACAACCACTGGATTACAAGCTTTTGATTTGGTACATGGACATAAGAAACGTGAAGGTGTGAAAATAAGAGTGTTAACAATCCCCCTTCTCCTACAATCTGGGACATTGGTATAACAGCACAACAGAAAATCAAACTGTTAATATTTGTTGGAAAGGGCTTGACTCATCAGATCAACACAAAGCAGAAAAACAACTAACAAACCCAAACACAAAGCACCGACATTGTTTTTGTACTCTAAGCTTCAATTTTATCTTTTAATATTAAAAAGAGAGACAGAAGACACGCTTGGATACACATAAGTCAATGACAAACTGACGACGCCATAGCAAACAAAAACGAAAAAAGGTAAAAAAAAACAGAACACAAAACACAACATAGAAAACTAAAGACTGAGCAACACGTATCCCACCAAACACTCCCTAACTTGCCATTTATTGATCTACTAAAAGACATTTTCATCAGTTGTTTTTGTTATGATGGTCTGACTAATTGATGGCCATCTAACGCCTAGTTGCAAATACTATATATACATAATCCTCTCAAAAAGAGGTATATGCGATAAGAACATATAAACTGGCACTCTGAGTGGGATTTTTAACGTCGTAACTCATAGAAGAGAGGTGAAGGATAGAAAAGGGACATTCAAACACATAACTCGAAAACAAACTGTAAACGCCATGGCTAAAAAAGAAAAAAAAACAAACAACAGTACACAAAACAACATAGAAAACCAAAAACTGAGCAACACGAATCCCCACCAAAAACTGGGGGTGATCTCATGTACTCCGGAAGGGTAAGCAGATCCTGTTCCACACATGACACCTATCGTGTTGCTCATGTAAGTACAAAAAAAGTTCACATTTGGGGAAAGGGGACGACATTGTAGTCACAACAATTGGAACATATCCATCGTCACCTGTGAAACAGATACTCCATAACAGTCAACCAATTCGTGATGGCGTCCGTAAAATTGACGAAGGGATGACTTCAACTTCACCACTTTCAACTCTTGGTTCAAAAGCTTCCATGTGTGCAGCAACCCTCTATCAAGGAAATCATGATAAGAAACACAAGCCCTGGAATATCATAACAACTGGAAGATATATACTCCGTATGCAGGCGCTGCTGGAGTGACAACCCACAGGAAGATATGTCATCCTTCTATGACACTTTATTGTGAGTTCGAGTTTGTCTGGTGGAGAAGCAGCCATTACTAATTTTAGAGTCTTTGGTTTGTTTAAGTCGAAAGTTGAAGCAACGACCTCCATAACAGAGACGAGGAAGTTACCACAGACCACCGAGGCGATGGATATTACGTTTTAGGAGTAAATAAAAGATAAAAGACACGACAAAACAAATTATTTAGAATTATGCAAAGTAAGCTTTCAACTTCGTTGTGGCAACATGATCCAACATTGCAGCTGCTTTTTGGTCCCTTTTAGTCATGAATCTTTTCACATTTTTACTTATTATCACATCCATAGCTTTCGAATGTTTAGTTTTGAGCATTCATGATGAGGATTTATCCAGAAAAGCATTTCGGACGCAGGACATTTATAAAGAGTTTTTTTTTTCTTCTTCATTTTATAGTAACCAGGTTACTGGTCTTTTTACAAAGGTTGATCTATGAACTAAGGAATTGAAGTCAAGTGTACCAGTAACTAATCGTTTGAAGCTCGTCTACTTAAGAGCACTTATCGTAAATCAATGCACCATAAAAATGAAGTAATGGTTGGATAAATCATTTCGTCATGTGAATCTTATATTTTCATATTGCCATTTTTAATAAACATGGAGATAGCTATATATTTATGACCCAAGTGCAATGCATCTCCCTATACAACTATAATACAAGATGGAGATGGCCAGACAATTCTTTGAACTGACACGATCTTTTTATTCTGAAGCAATACATTAATAAAACCTATATATATATTGATGATGTTGCAGATTTTTGTAATTATTACAAGAAAGTAGATGTTGTATGATTGCCAATGAGCAGACTATCCATCAAAGTTCAAATGACGTTCATAAAGTAAATATAGGTCACTGTATGGCCTTCAACAATGAGTAAACATACCAATATTCAATTTACCAAGTCTAATACAGTTCACACATTTCGCCTTGTTACGATCAGTTGGTATGTTTTCATATGACGACGGAGATTGTGGTATAATTAGATGAGACAGCAAACCAAATACAAACAAACCAAAAGACATTTATTTTGTTGTCCAGTTTTGTCACATGTGCAGTGCGGAGGCCGTAAAAGTTTTCTCGTGCTTATACATTACATTTCTGACGTTATTGTTGAGAAAACATCTCTTCTTATGCATATATACTATATTTTTGTATTTTAGTTTCTCTAAGTTTGTTTGTTGTTATTGTTATGCAGTCCAACTGGATTATTTGGCATATCAATTCACCATTTTAAATGGCATTTGCAAGAAAAAATAAATTTTGAACCTTAATTGCAAAGAAATTGAACCATAAAACTATTTTTAGACCAGGTAAATAAGGAAGTACAAAATATACAATGAAGTATGCTTTCAAATGGTATAGAATTGATGGATGCATACAAACCATGTGTCTTTCCACTATACATATTTAGGTCAAAGTGTCTTATGTAAATGGTAGGTCTTTTCCAATTTCAAAATTAATATGAAATACACATTACATATATTCAATGAATTATTTATTCAGTTTATAATATATTTACATCATTTTATGAGTGATTGGTGGTGTATACCACATCGATTATATTAAATATGCGATTATATTTCTAAATGTTTAATAAGACCAGCCATTTTTATTCAGCTGTGTCATTTGTCATTGTAGGATGATATTAAATTCATTTTCATGTTATACAAAAATAGAGAAAATCTCGGCCAGATTTCCTTCCTGTTTCTTAAAAATGAAAGTTCGTTGAAATTAATTTTGTATTTTCCCAGATTGTTAAAATGTGCTTGTTGTTGGTTATTCATTTTACTGTTTGTATTATTTGATTGCGTTTATGTCTTTGTTGTTTACGCTTAAATCAAGCCGTTGGGTTTCTCTATTGAACTGTAGCATTAATATGTATATCATTTGGTTGTGACACTATATTCGATTTTCAATGGAATAATGGATTATTGCATACATGTGACAAAGATGCATTGTTATAAAGGTTGCAGGCATTCTGAATGATTCTTAAAACTGAATAAAAATCATACGAAACACTTGTTTCGATAAGGTCATTTTTCATAGTAATTTAGAAAGGTTTAAACAAATTCTCATTATACAAAGGAGGTCAAGAAAACGGCAGGGATATTGATTCAAATGAGTATCTATCGAAAAAACACAAATGCAGAAAAGGTGTCTCGCTCTAAGACATATTGATTCTAATCAAATATCACCATAAATTGTTACTAATGTTAATCAAACTTACATGATTAGGTTCCAGCTATAAAGCTGTACGAATAAGCTGGGGGTTGGTGAAACATAACTTATATGAAATATCTACGGATAAAGCATACATCCTCACTGAGATAGACGGACAGACTGGGAAACCACGATGCGCGTCTACATTTCCTCGCAGTGATATGGGTTGGGTTATGTCACAGGTGGCAATCAGTAATTATCCCTTATCAATACAGCTTTGGCAAAACATATCCAGAAATAACTCATGGGTCACTTTTTGCTTGTCTTACTTTCACCATTCAAATATTTCTACACATTACGGCACTAGGGAGATTCCCTCTTCATTTTAATATCGCTAAATATATGAGCAGATACTGGCATAAACTAGAACATTTGGGTACATGTTTTTAGTTTATATAAAAAGGAAGCATATTTGGAGTCAAAGTTGCGACATGAATTAAAAATGTCGTCATGGTATGCATCTTCAAACTTCTTCCAAAAAATAAAACATAAAATGAGTTGGCAGATAAGCTACTTCAAGTAATTATAGCTTTGAATTTTTATAAAAATCTATATCATTACTACGAGGATCAATGGAGACTCCAAATGCACGGCCGTGTTGATGGAAATGTCTGTACAATTGTGCTGATAGAAATTTCTGTACAGCTTTGCTGATGAAAAGCTCTCTACCTATGCTGATGAAAAGCTCTGTACTTGTGCTGATGAAAAGCTCATTAGCTACTGCTCCTTTAAGACACATTTTGGTCTTGAAAGATATCTGTTTCTATTCCCCTTAGCAGAGGAGAAACTTCATTCGATTGCGTATTTTATCACATTGACTAAGAATTGAAAAAGTCGTAAACAGTCTGGCTAGGATACTCTCCAACGAAGTATGTCGCAAGTGCAACTCAAAAGAAATTGATGATGATTTTTTTTTTCAATTTCATCCACATCATCTCAAAATAAGAAACACTTCGTGTATTCTTAGATTAACGCACTTTGTCCCAACTTTAAACACTTGATTTGGTTACTCAATGTAGCGAATTTTGATATATAGATATCCGTTCTTGATTTGATTGACAAAATACAAAATAGGGAACAAACTTTTTTGTGTTAGGCACGAGGGTTGCATGGTGGTATACATACTCAACAATATCAATATGCTTTTATATACGTATTTTATTTTAGAAGGTTGGTAGATGAGCTACTGCAAGACATTAAAGGTTTGATTTTTATACTTAAAATCTATATCCTTACTTTGAAGATTAGAGGAGACCCTAAAATGCACTGCTGTGCTGATAGAAAAGTCTGTACAGTTGTGCTGATCAAAATGTCTGTACAGTTGTGCTGATCGAAATCTCTGTACAGCTTTGCTAATGAAAAGCTCTGTAACTGTGCTGATGAAAAGCTCATTAGCTACTGCCCTTTTAAGACAAATTTTGGCCTTGAAAGATATCTGTTTCTATTACCCTGAATTCGAATGGAGGACGAACTTCACTCGATCGCGTATTTCATCATATAGACTGAGAATTGAAAACAATCCTTATTCGGCCTGCTACGGTACTCCTTAACAAATTGGAGTATGTTGCAGGTGCAACTGAAATGAATTTGATGACCAAGATAATGTTTTGTATCAAACTGTGATCCATGTGAACCCATTTAATGGAAATAAACATGTGCTTTTTAAACCAATATTATAAATCCTGAAAAACTGTATATCAAGCATTTAATAAGAATTCCATTAAAGCCTAAGTTTGTTATAGAAAACGAGATGCCATATGAAATGTGACAGCTTTGTAGCATGCATATTCTCGTCTGTGAAATCTAGCTTTTTCGCCGTGTTTCACTCCTTCAGGGTCTATTCTTTGCATTTAACTTTTTTGTATAATCATGCTTGCTAGTCTACATCTTCTAATGCTAACAATATCCATGAAGACTCAAGTCTTCCTGATCCCTAAATTTCTTCTTAGATAAAAGCAACAACGTTTTCAATTTATGTGTAGTGACGAAAAATTCTGATTCTTGAGTATACTTTTTGTAGTCGATAGCGAGAAGTAAGAGTAGGTCTCTGTAATCTAATACCACGTCAACCATTACCTTATGAAATCCTCAAATCTGTTTGACTTCATCTCTTTGGACAGGATATAAACGTGGCTCCTAACACGTGTAAGCTTTATGATTTCGAGCGCACATTGTATTAAATTGTAACCACGACATATTAAATTGAACATACGAAGTAATTATATTGCGCGTAATATTTAACGAAGCTCACAAAATAGTCTCTTGTACGTACAACATTATAAATTGTGCTCACAATATTTTAAATCGTGTGCATAATATCTTTATTTGTTCGGTATTTATCCCCAATGGGGCTCCGTAATATTGTAAAGCAGAATATGACTTCTTGGAAAGCAAAACTGTATCTGTTTATACACTTTGATCACATAGTTAACCTTGCATACTTCTTTTCTTTTCCGGATAAGAAGACGATTGAAAAGGAAAGCAACTTTATCATCAAGAGGATTAAACCCTATCAAACAAAGGGAATACAAAAAAAGTGGATATTCCAACTACGAGGCATTATATATAATCAACTAAGGTAAGTACAATACCGTTATTTAAGGAGTTTACTATTCACCTGTTAAAAGATACCTTCATTAATTGGTCACGCTCACCTCTTTCAAACAGCTGGGAAGATTTCTACTCCAATTCATATTATTCCTAAATTTGGGTACAAAATAAGATGCATTTGATTATCATATTTGCAATTTTGTGTGTTTACGGTGAATAGGGAATAACTTTTTCTGGTATAAAGTCATTAGATATTATTAAAATCGTAGTTGTGTTTCCCCTTATTTTGAACAGCTTCTGATTACCACTTAATACAAGTATAATCCCTTTTCATTCTAATTTCAGGTGTTTAACATGGATGAATATAAACAGTATCTGAAGTTGTTATCTTTCGTTGTTGGAATTTCAACAGACGTTGTACATCATTATTTTGAGATTAGATTTTTAAACACTTTAACTTTCGATGCGTTTTTGAATAGTTACAAACATATTCTTTTCCACGAATATATTCCAACAGTTCAGTGTTGTCAGTGTTTTCTCCTGTCAGTTGCCGCGCCAAATAAACGTGGCTGTCTCAAGAAAAATCAGTTTTCATTGTTATTTGACTCGAGTGGACCTGCTGTACCGAATCATGCCAAGAGAAGTATACATGGATCTGTTTCCCAATATTGTTTGTGCTCCATTTCCCCAGTCAGCAATGTTAGTATTGATGTTATGGATATATCACTAGTTTGTGCCTTAGTTCGAAAATGTTGTCTTTCTATACCGGGTAAACCCTTATGGTTAGAAATAATTCGAGACACGAGAAAATACCTAGTTCATCTCTCTTCGGGTCAGCTGTCATCTCAAGAATTTGAAAAGAGATGGAAAATTGTAGAAACAGCTGTAATAGATATAGCTAGCATTTTTGGAACAACATACCAGAAGACAACAAGAAAACATATATCTGATCTCAAAATGGATACTTTATCATTGGATGGTGTGAAAGATATAATCAAAGATATTAATGACGAAGCAAAACAAGTATTAGATACATACGCAAAAGTATTACAAATAATCTGAATACTACATGCCCGTCTCTTTTATATAGTTACTAGTATTCCTTTTTGGAAGTGTGATGCTAAACTACAATATCAGACGCTTAAACATCCGTTTATAACAAAATCGTTTTTACAACAGTTTTTTTTAGGCTGTCAGACAGAGTAAGCTCTAACTTAGGAGGTCTACAATTATTTACTTTACATCGTGTTTGAGACTATCGTGACTAAGGGATAAAGACTTTATGAACCATCTTGAGTCCTCAAATTATTTTCACATGTAATGGTGAAAACAAAAGTGGATCAAGTGTATAGCATGTCTTTTTACAACAGTAATACAGATATAAATTTGTATGAAGACGTTATTAGTTGTATTTATGGAAATATTTCATTACTCCAGCATGTGCTCTTTCAAAAACATTTTTAGCGTTATGAATAGACATTGAGTACCAATAAGGTTGACGCTTTTTCGTTCTGCTGGTTGATATAGTCGAGCGTTTGATTTGTCAGGTTTTATTGTCTTCCCCTTTTTGAAATTACCTTGGAGTTCGGTAATTTTGTAAAAACCTTTTTAGTTGATGTTAGTTACAGTCTTAATTTGATGTAAATTGTCATCAATCAGACAGAGTTGATCTAAGACAGATTATCTGTTTTGTTGATGCCAGTTTGGTTATGCTTGCAAATGTTTTATGTGTGGACGATCTACAGGCACTTGTCTCTGAAATGTTTTGTTTTCATATATACCTAAATATATTAAAGTATATAGGTATTTTTTTCAGAGACAAGTGCCTGTGGGACGAACCAAATACAGAAGAAAAAACTTATCATAAGAAAAATCTACATAAAAATCAATGTTCTGATCAATCCAAAATCGGTAACTTTTTTTGACTTATACATTTACAATGTAGGCTGATATCACGTTTTCAATGTCGTTTCTCTCTCCCTGTATTGTTTCTCTACTTTGCATAAAATGTAAGGAAGCATTATATGATTTTCCGCAACTTGGTTGTATCTGATTACCGAAAGAATATGGGCAGAATAAAGAAAATAAATTCCGTATCATTTTAAAATGAGTCAAGTGATTTTTCAACATACGATTTTATAAAAAATGAAAACAACACGTTATAAATTTCATGCGTTCGAAGCGCTTTTCTGGATATACCTTCATCAGGAACGCTCAAAGCCAAATATTTGAAAACCAAAAATGTATAATAACCTAAACAATTGAAGAGCTATATAATCAGAAATGACCTAAAATAATAACCAAATCTATCTGAGGTCAACTTTGTATGAGAGAGTTGAAACCTTAGTTTCTTATAATTTCAAAATTTATTAACGGATAATTTTATAACAAACAAAATGAGTTTTCTATGAAACTTACCTGATCAATCAGGCAGATTGTTGCATCTGATAAGGAATCGGATACACGGTGATTGATAAAAAGTCTACTTTGTATTTGCGTTGTTTTAAAGGAGATATAAGGCAGTTGTTACCTGTGAAAAAAGACGAAGTCCGTATAAATAATTATTTAAATACTAATTTTTTCAAAATTAAAAGTAGAAAGACTAGGAAATGTTTAGATTATAGAAATTTTGAATAGCTTTGAGACACAATTCAAAACTCCAGGCGTTTCCAGTCAAACGGGTTTTCAAACTAACGATCGAGTTCATTTTAATCCGTATTGATAACTTGGTACCCACCTATCTAAATTGTACAATTATCACTTGGTCTACCAATAAGGAAAAATCACTTCTACTGTCGTACCAGCTGTACAGCTTGACTAACATTCCCAAATAATTCATCAATAACTGCATGTTTTGTTAAGTTTGATTACTATACAACTTATTTTTGGTGTCATTATGTCATCGATTTTTTTTTCAGATCTCAATTGTATTGTTTTATTCTCGGCTTTAACAATCAATAGCGATCGTATTCGTATTTGAGGGATTTTAACAAGATGACAAGATTTTTACACCCCTTTAGTATGTTGGCTGGATGCGGCCATTTCGTGTATAAAAATTATGCTTTTATTTTTTTCATTTAGCGATACCACGAAAAGCAGGACCGGTTTTCATTCTACATTTCTAGTTTTCGCTTTTTTCAAGTTTTTACTTTTTTGCTTTGTTGGTTTAAAAATTAGACGAGACATACATCATCCCAAAATCAGGAACACATCAATATTTGAGCATATACTCTAGAAACCACCCTCCTAATATTTGTGGATGGAACTCTACTAAATATAAACATATGCTCTTAAATGTATTTTAACTAAACTTTTCAAAGATTTAATTTGCTGTTTTATTTCAAAAATGAAACTTAACTTAAATATAAGAAAACATCAATGTGAACTTAAACGAATAGTAGGGCTTTACAAGTTTATGCTAAAATGTATGCCAATAAACTACTGTTTAAAAAACCAGCCTTTGTTTATACATTCTAATTTACTTTACAAACATCTTGTTATACCTGTACTAGACTTAACTGAAACTTACATCTACAAATAAAGCTTTTCTATAAATAAGATATAATTATGATTGAATTTTGCAAATCTATTCTTATGTCTGTCTAAAGCATAAAGGTTTTATGTATTCATTTTATCTATTAGAAACTTGCTGACGTATTGAGAAATCAGAACGAAAATAAAAATGAGATCATGAAAGCATTGGAAACCCAGTTCGGTTAGTATCTTTATAAAACATGTACAATTAAAGGTAATAATATGAACAGCATGATCAGAATCCCAACGATAAACGACATTCTGTGGAATTTGCTTGGTGGTAATTGTATGTTTTTAAAAATTACAAATTCGGGGAATCAAATTTTATACTGTTTTGTCGTGTTAATGTTCACACATTTGTTTTTCCATGTTTAAAAGAGAGGCGAAAGTGTTACCAAAGGGACATTCAAAATCATAAATCTAAAACAAACTGACAACGCGATGACAAAAAAAGAAGAAACGACCAAAAAAACAAACAACAATATTCAAAATACAACATAGAAAACTAAACACTGAGTAACACGAACCCCACCAACCGTTTGAGGAAACGGCAGGTATAAATATCTTTTGAACCGAAACGAAATTTCCAACTTTGTAATAGGAGTTTTGCACGGTATCTAAATGCCATTTAAAATTTTCAATTTTTTTTTATAACAAAGTTTGGAGACTTATTGGTTTTGCTCAGTTTTCCTTTCTTTTCAATTTGAACTTGTCCGCAGCAGTTCTAAAAAAAACCGCTTGTCAGAATTACTTAGGGTTCCACAATATGTTAGACTTACATGTCTAATGGTGCCATCAGGGTTTAAAATATTTTATTTGCCAATGATTATAACCTGAGAACAGTTAGTGATAGCTATATGTATATATATAGACAAATGGGGTCTTCAGGAATGACAATGGGAACATATGGCCTACTTCAGTTCAAAAGGTCAATAGTCAATTTTTACAGTTTAAAAAAAAAAGGAAATTCTATTGAATTGAATGAATAAAAGGGAGAGTCCTTATGGGTTAATACTTATGAGGAATTTGTTCGGGAGACTCCGTAATAGCATCCTTTTACAATCATTTCTTGTTCATTCAGATTTAAACTATATGGATAGAGAAATAAACAGAAGATGCATATTTTGAATATCTGTATGTTAATCTTATTTATATGCAGGAACAATAAGTATGTCTGACGTTAATTTTTTCTCGTCATTGTAAGGAAAAAAACTCATCAAAGATACCAGGCTTATAATTTTGTCAGACGATCGTTTTGTCTACATAAGACTCATAAGTGACGCTCGAAACAATTAAAAGGCGGAAATAAAAATAGTATGACAATGGAATTATTGTGATATGATTGTTGGAAGTATATTAGTTCCTTTATAAAAATGCTGTTTTGATATATTTTACAACTTGTTTGTAAATAAAGGCAACAGTAGTATACCGGTGTTCAAAAGTCATAAATCGATTGAGAGAAAACAAATCCGGGTTACAAACCAAAACCGAGGGAAACACATCAACTATAAGAGGAAAACAAAGGAACAACAGGAACACCGAAGTGCAACAAAAAAAAAACCGCCAACACACATAGAAACGAAATATTTCATAACTGTAAGACAGAAATACATGCATCTATTTTACAAACTTCAGAAAAACTGTCATTTGACATCCGAAATCTGACTTTTGAAGTGCAGATTAAAAGAAAGTCAATATCACAAGCTTCAACTCAGTTGACTGTAGAATGCACAGCAGGCGCAGGTAAATAAATCAACCAATCGGTTTCTATCATTATTGTATTTAATTTTTAACGTTGTAAGGGACAAACATACTATTTCTTCAAATACGTTTTACTCAGTAATAACATTGGCGAAATCTATGTTTTTGTTTATTGATTGTGTAGGATTTCTCTAGAAATTGGCATAACTAAGTAACTAAGTAAAGAAAAAATAACTTTTTTGTACACTTTTAATGTATTGATATCGGATCCCTTCAATATTTATAGCAAATGTGTTAAAGTATTTTCTTTTCATTTAGGTCTTTCCTTTTACCACCGAAAAGAACTAACTGTATTTTTATGATTATTTCTATTATTTTCATTTTTAACATAATTATTTTCCGCCACATCTCGAAACCTCTTCAAGAATATAGTATGTGACATACAAAAATGATCTTCGTTATTAAGTATTGTGCAGATATCAACTATTGGAAATCGACTATGGCAAACCGAAATATATTTCTCTAAAAGAGGTATATCACCGAATGTCGGAATTCTTTGTAACGTGTTAAACAGATAAACCATAACAGGTATAGGAAAACCGAAATTGGTTATGGCCTTTGGGTTAAGGCGGAATTCATTACATTTTAACGAAATTAATTATCATATGGGAGATAACTTCAAACCCCGAAACCGTAGAAGTCGATGAGATCTTAGGTCCTTCATATTGATCTTATTGGCACGCGACCATTATAAATTTCAAAGTGAAAGATCATTGTGACCTTTCCACCTTATAATTTTATCGAATGAAATCGGAAATCGTAACAGTCATGATGACCTTACCTTGTAAGAACTTTTGATAAGAATAGAAACACACATAGTAAATGGTTAAGAATGTATGAGATATCAAGCTGTAAGTTAATCAGAATAAGAAAGAAAAGCTACAAAACAAAACAATTGCAATCAAAGGTCCAGAAAAGTCGTAAGTGGCCAAAACTAGTCTATGTTAAAATGAGTTATAGGGATCTATTGTCAAATTTATTGAACTGCTTGACATTTAGCATAAACAAAGTTAAATAAAACTAAGGTCAATTACACCTCCGTTAAACCAATACTACCTTTTATCTTGAGAAGTGTAATCATCTTTTGAGATTCAGAAGGAAATAGGCTATCAATGAGAACAACTTGCAATGAAAAAGGGCGTTTTCTGTTTTGTTTGGACAAAGTAGCTCCTCTTTACAAATCTGTTCAAATCACCTTTTAATTTAAAGTTTTCTTTTATATTATTTCAAGTTGGAGCTGGAAAAGAAGATGATTCCTTTGCAGATGTCACAGGTAGAAGTAAAGTATCTTATTTATGTCATCTAATGTTTCAACATTGCTTTCGTTTGCACGGATTTGAACCACAGTCTTGTTTGTCATTTGCTTCTAAGAACTTAACCTTTGTTCAAAAAGTAAAATGATAGGTTCAGAGGATTTTTCAATAGCAATGATATGTGTGTTTTTGGCGATGTTTAAGTTTATAAAAAAGACCTTCAATCATCTCCAATCGCATGACACATAGTTACTGGATTTGACTAATCATTTTTTTATAAGAATAACATGACGGTGTCTCTATTGGAGATGAAAATACCGACGATTCAGAGCATCCGACTTAAAACAATTTTGTTCATTTCGCGTTGCTCAACCATAGGATTCGCCACAGTGTTCTTTGGAATTTGTTTTGGTCATGGTGTTTTTCTTTAACTTATGCCCACTTGGTATCCTTCCTTTTTTGTAAAATATTTGTCTTGGTGTCACGTGAATATATTATATTAATGCGAGAACGACGGATTTATATCATTTATTGCAAACTAAACGAGATATTATACCAACATTTGTTTTAAAAGTTTAAAACAATTAACAATTATTACCGAGCTGGGTAAGGTTTTGGTCACTTGTTCTAGTCATTTCATCAGTTGAAGTTTAATGTTTTTCGGTTTTCTAGAATTCAACCTTCATACCAGTATTTTTTGCACTGGACGAAAATAAATAAAAGGTTTGCTTTTGGAATGATCACCACCGATGAACTTATTCTTAGGGGAAGACTAGTATATACTGTTAGCAAATGAATTTCTGTAGCAGAAAGAAAACAGGTAATTTAGAGACGAATACCAAAAACGTATTATGATCGTAGAGAGCGAGCGAGAGAGCGAGAGAGCGAGAGAGAGAAAGTACAGGTGATAAGCTTTCGAATGATATATAATATAGCCGTATGTTAGGTGGGTGCATTAAAGTCGTTAACTATGCGTCTTTTTGAAAAATGTCACTCGCCTATTGGGTGTGGGTCGCCTGGCTCGATCCATACATTCAGGCCATAAATGAAAATTATTTACGTTATTAAAGACATATTAAAAATGCAACACTTGACTCCTATATATCATCTTGAACCATTGAAATATATACTCAATCATGAGTTTTGCGATTAACCGTGTAAGGAAACAACTAATATTATCAGTGTGTTTTATTATATGGAAAGGGGTATTATATAAAGAAAACCTTGAAGAAAAACCTTCAACAACTGAAAAACATCAAACCATTATCCCCCATAATGGTCATTATCCATGTCCAACAAACAAACAGATGGTTGTGACTCGCATGAAAAAAAAACATTTAACATTGAAATGAAGTTTGAAGTCAAAATATATGACACAATAGTTACAGATTTTACATCTGACATGTCTGAATCAAGTGTTAGACACTTCTGTTGAATAATCATGCAGATACTGATATAGATGTTTGAAATACTGAATTGCTAAAACTCTAAGCTTGTAATTTTTTTCGAAGTGATCTGAAAATGTACGGAAATTTAAGTTGTTCCGGCTAGGACAAATTTTGTAATTATTTATTGACTTTCGGTCCTATAATAGGGGCGTGCTTTCAAAATTTTTAAGTCACAAAGGTTTGCAACATCTGAGGCTAAGGCACAAAGGCGTAGATACAAAACAATATAAATCATAGTTATTAAACATAAACTCACCGAGACAAGTTGTAACTATCCTACTGTAAAAAATGAGATGAGGTCATAATATAGGACGTATAATTTAGGCCAATGTAAACACTAAAACAGAGATTTTTTTTAAAATAGATTTTAATTGAAAAAAGCTAGTATATGATTATCTAAATTATCCATCTAGTAGATTTAGATATCATTTGTGATCGAAACTATTATATGTAGTGTTACGTCGAAGATACCAATTCTGCCTTTTATTCGACTAGGTAAACAAATTCAACGCAAATATTTCATGAGGTCACAATGTAAACCTACAGCCGTGCACGTTCATATCATTAGTCTACATGTTTCTCATATAGACATCGACTAGGACATTTAGGCTTACACTCCAGAAGGTTTTCAAAAGGTACAGTTTCAAATATTAGCAGATAATTTTATTGTGTACCAAATTATATATGTTTAACAGTAGGATATCACTGTATCATGGAATACAGAGGACAGGGACTCAGTTTGCTGATATATATGTTTTTTAATCCTTGTAATTTTTATTTGTTTTTTTCGTATTTCCTGTCTATTTGTATAAATTATTAACATCCACACTACCATTTGTATGTTAACTAGCAACATGCATTTTACTACCCATATAGGCTGGGACTGTTATACTAACTTAGTATAATAGTCCCAGATATAGGATTTTTCAGTATACATATAATGGATAGTAAAATACACATTGCTAGTAACGGAACGACAATTTAACTTCAAGGGGGGGGGGGAGTTATGGTTTTTTCCTTAAAAAATATTCTGATCCCCAATTTGATGAGAAAAAAAAATTGTGGTCAAGCAGATGACAACGAAAAAATATTCTGAATCCAGATTTTCCCAATACCTTATAGTGTTAAATTTTGAAAAATAATAATTTGATTGATAGCATCGAAAAACTAAAAAAAAATTTACATACCCCCCCTCCCTTGAAGTTAAATGGTAATGCTCCCTAAACACATAGATTTAAGAACCAACGTTTTGATAATTTGATACATTTTAATAGACAGGATATACGTAAAACAAATAGAACTACAATGATTAAAATAAAAATATATCCACTAACGGAGTCCCTATGCTTCAGAGAACAGGTAAGATGTCTCATCTAAATCAGATATTTCTTATAAATGATAAAATGAATAAAATAATAATGCTGAAAAACAAATTGTCCCCTGCTACACTATGTGATGGGTTTTTAAACCCTTCCCTCCAACAATGAGACCCCTGATCTTCACCTGTCTGTGAATGTTTGTTAAAGGGGCATTAGCTACGAGATATAAAAAAATATAAAATATGATTTTTTTTTTGTTTAATCATTAATGAAAGTGAAATAGTGAAATAATGATTTGCTTTTAGCAGCCAATCTGGTTCAATTTTGTCAAAATAAGCTAAGACACGTCTGCAAGTGAATAATTTGACCTCACTGAATGTGTATTCATGTGACCTTCAATTTAACCCCTTAGCTGGAAATAAGTTATGCATGTATTCAGGTATTAAAAGGAAAAGAATATATTTCAACATTGAAATTGAAAAGATGGTTTTTTGTCTGAGTCAGAAATTTTTTTCGACCAAAGCGCGAACATTTTTTTAAAAGTTTTTCGACGATATCAATCAAATTATTTTTTTCAAAATTTAACACTATAAGGTATGGGGAAAATCTGGATTCAGAATATTTTTTTTTGTCATCTGCTTGATCACAATATTTTTTTTCATCAAATTGGGGAATTATCATTTCGTCATTATACTAATTCTCTTAAAGCAATTGATTCAAGTTCATTACAAATGTAAAAAAAAAAGGAACCTAGTTAGGTCAAGATCACATCAAAATTTGTGACACATGAACAGAAGGTAATTACAGTGCATAAATGTAACTACATGTGATCCATATATAATACCATTCAAAATAATAATCTCATTGATGCAAACCATTTAAGATCACATGTGATCAGTGTTTGAAAATTCAAGCAATAGATATGTAAATTTTAAGTGTTAAATGTTTCATCCAAGAAAAACAATTTTAAGATAACTGTATAAAGTTATTTTAGGTTATCTTTTTTGACAACAACAGTCATAAAAATGTTTTTCCATTAGTCATGGTAGTCCTGTTCCGTGGTACAAAAATGTACAAAATGTCACCAGGCTAATTTGGACTTATTTTCATTTTATCATTTTATTTAGAAATTGGATTTTTACAAATATATGGTTTTACAAATTAAGCAATTTACATGTCAAGACAAATTTAATAAATGTCATTATCTTAACTAGTGACATTTGATGTTAAAATGTTTGCGACAGATTTATTAATTTGTGAAGTTACTTTAGAACATACTCACCCATTCTCACCCGGACTATGCCTCAGGCTTTAAATATTCATAAAACATGACCAAGTATTATTATCTAACCTAAACGTAATTAATATTAGAATACAGCAAAGTGCTCTCAACCAATGAAATTGTTGAATTTGGTGTTTCTTGATTGTGAAGAATGAATGTAAATCATGTTTGAAGTAAGGAATTATCCTATTGTTTATGCCTACTTACAGTTCAAAACAAAGAGTTTCTATAAATAAGTTACAAATTCCCCAAATCACATTTATCAGCTTGAAAGGATTTGTGATCAAAACTGACTAAGAGTTGAATTTTAAAACAAACAAGAAAATCAAAATAAGTTGAAGTTTACTGGTGCAGTAAAATTGGTACCATTGAATATTAATATTTTCAAATTTATTAAAAATTAATATCAAAGCAATGCAAAAAAAAAGAAAAAAATGTAGAATTAAATTTAACCTAAATCTTTAGCTTAGTAAGTACGCTTACCAAAACTCAGATTCCTGGATCTGTTATTTACAAATAAAATCATGACCCTTAACATTTGGGGCGCCAAGACAAGTACCAGCTGACCCCTTTTACACATGTACAAAATGTATTTAAAAGTCCTGAGGAAACAATAACTCAATTCCTGCAACAATATTGTCCTTAATATTTTATTTTAATATGTAACTTGTTAAGTTTATACCTGTAAAATTTCCATTCATTTTTGTAGATAATATAATTGCTTTATATGGTAAAATATAAACAGCTAAGGATTGATAATGCCACCAACGGGAAAAGAGGCAGCTTTGTTAGGAGTTGGAGGAGTAGTAGGAGTTTCATTAGCTGCCTGGAAAACACTGTTCCCATGGATTAGCTATGATTTACCAATATTGAAACTAGGAAGAACGTATGGAAAGAAAGCAATGGCAGATACACTTAATGGACACTTTCTTATTAATCTTTTTGAAATCTCTGCAAAAGCTAATCCTAAAAAACCATTTCTAATATTTCAAGATAGAATTTTTACCTACGAGTTTATGAATGAACAAGCATGTAGAGTTGCCAATATAGCCTTACAGATGGGATTAAAGCTTGGAGATACTGTTGCTATTCTTGTATCAAATGAACCAGCATTTGTTTGGACATTTCTAGGTTAGTATGATGCTATTTTGTATTGACTCGAAAACAATGAAGAAAGTTATTAAGATATTTTTAGGACTGTAATTTAATGCATGGTCTATCTTTTTGTGGATCTTTCAATGTAAATCAAACATATCGTGTGGGCCTTTCTTATTGACTTAAAAATCATGATAAGAGAGAGGCCAAAGATACCAAAGGGACATTCAAACAAATAAGTCAAAAATAAACCGACAACACCATGGCTGAACAAGAAAAAGACCAACAGACAAACAACAGTACACAAAACACAACATAGAAAATTAAAGACTGAGCAACACAAACCCCCACCAATAATTCAGTGATCTCATGTGCTCCAGAAGGGTAAGCAGATCCTGCTCCACATGTGGCATCCGTTGTGTTGATCATGTTAATACAAACCTGGTGATAAGTCTAATTAGGTAGTTCACATTAGTGGAAAAGGGGACTGGGTTGTAGTTACAACAATTGGAACATATCTCTTGTCATCTGTGAAACGGATATTCCATAACGGTCAAGCAACTCGTGATGGTGCTCGTAAAATTTACAAAGGGATGATTTTAACTTCAACACTTGAAACTCTTGGTTTAATAACTTCCTCTGAGCAGCAACCCTCTATCAAGAAAATCATGATAGGAAATACAAGCCCTGGAATATAGTATCAATTTGGGAGATATATACTCTGTATGCAGGCGCTGCTTGAATGTTGCTACATAGAAATGGAAAGTTCACTATTGGGAAGCTGAAATAATCTCTTTTGTTGTAAAGTTCTGTTTTCAACTGACCCCCATTGTCAATTTCTATATGTAAGTCAAGATATGAGGCAGACTTAACTGTATCTGTTGTATCCTTTATTTCAAGTTATGTTGGATAGATGCGTTCAACATAGTGACCAAAATTTGAAATATTTAGTTAGAGAACATCATCTATATAGTGGAAAGTGAAGTTAAAGGATACTGCTAACTTCTTTTCTATCGTCCTAAGAATGTTTCTGTATGAAGTCAGCCTCATATGAATAAAGGAACAAGTTAGCAAGAAGAGGAGCATAGTTGGTTCCCATGGGAATGCCGATTGTTTGTTGAAAAACATGTCCTATGTGGACTTCAAAAAACCAGAATATGTATCTTTTTGCTGATAATTAATTTGATATGGATCTGACAGCACACTATGGAACTTTTGTATAATGTAGTAAGAGATAAGCCCTGGTTTCTTGCACAGATAAATGTTAATCTTTTCAGAGCATCCATATTTTATCTCTTTTTTAACATGTTTAATGCAATGTTGTCAGATGTGTTTTCTATATTAGATATACTTATCATTAATTTCCAAATGTATGCAAAGATTTTCTCTTTTATATATTATTGTCTTTCCATAGGTATGCAAAAAATTGGAGTTGCAGTTGCTTTGCTGAACACAAATAACAAACATAAGCCACTACTACATTCCATAGAAATCAGTGAAGCTAAAGTAGTGATTGTTGGTCAAGGTAATGTCTCTTCAATGACATCAGTATAGCCAAAGTACTAATTGTTGGTCAAGGTAATGTCTCTTCAATGACATCAGTAAAGCCAAAGTACTGATTGTTGGTCAGGGTAATGTCTCTTCAATGACATCAGTAAAGCCAAAGTACTAATTGTTGGTCAAGGTAATGTCTCTCCAATGACATCAGTAAAGCCAAAGTACTAATTGTTGGTCAGGGTAATCTCTCTTCAATGACATCAGTAAAGCCAAAGTACTGATTGTTGGTCACGGTAATGTCTCTTCAATGACATCAGTAAAGCCAAAGTACTAATTGTTGTTCAAGGTAATGTCTCTTCAATGACATCAGTAAAGCCATAATACCTATTGTTGGTCAAGGTAATGTCTCTTCAATGACATCAGTAAAGCCATCATACCTATTGTTTGTCAAGGTCATGTCTCTTCAATGACATCAGTAAAGCCAAAGTACTAATTGTTGGTCAAGGTAATGTCTCTAAAATGACATCAGTAAAGCCAAAGTACCTATTGTTGGTCAAGGTAATGTCTCTTCAGTGACATCAGTGAAGCCAAAGTACTAATTGTTGGTCAAGGTAATGTCTCCAAAATGACATCAGTTAAGAAAAAGTACCTATTGTTGGTCAAGGTAATGTCTCTAAAATGACATCAGTAAAGCTAAAAGTACCTATTCTTGGTCAAGGTAATGTCTCTTCATTGATATCAGTAAAGCTAAAAGTACTGATTGTTGGTCAAGGCAATGTCTCTTCAATGACATCAGTATAGCCAAAGTACCTATTGTTGGTCAAGGTAATGTCTCTTCAATGACACCAGTAAAGCTAAAAGTACTAATTGTTGGTCCAGGTAATGTATCTTCAATGACATCAGTAAAACCAAAGTACCTATTGTTGGTCAAGATAATGTCTCTTCAATGACATCAGTAAAGCTAAAAGTACTGATTGTTGGTCGAGGTAATGTCTCTTCAATGACATCAGTAAGGCTTAAGTACCTATTGTTGGTCAAGGTAATGTCTCTTCAATGACATCAGTGGAGCCAAAGTACTAATTATTGGTCAAGGTAATGTCTCTTCAATGACATCAGTAAAGCCAAAGTATTAGTTGTTGGTTAAGGTAATGTCTTTTCAATTGGTAATGTCTCTTCAATGACACCAGTAAAGCCAAAGTACTAATTGTTGGTCAGGGTAATGTTTCTTCAATGACATCAGTAAAGCCAAAGTACTAATTATTGGTCAAGGTAATGTCTCTTCAATGACATCAGTAAAGCCAAAGTACTAATTGTTTGTTAAGGTAATGTCTCTTCAATGGGTAATGTCTCTTCAATGACATCAGTAAAGCCAAAGTACTAATTGTTTGCCAAGGTAATGTCTCTTCAACAACATCAGTAAAGCGAAAGTACTGATTGTTGGTCAAGGTAATATCTCTACAATGAAATCATTTAGCCAAAGTACTGATTGTAATATATATATGAACTACAAGTTATATTTTCTTAGAAATTAGTAAAGTCATTGTATGGTCAACTTCAACATCAAACAAAATAAATACTGTTGAACGATACATCAATTTAGAAGGGAAAAAATAGATAATAATATTTAGATCTGTTTTCATATACATGATGAATGTACTATGTTTGTTGAAATTACATACTTTTTGATGTAACAATTGTCTTGCTAGTATATATCTATCTTTTGTCTAGATATTAAACTCTTGTAATTTTTTGAATTGATAATGATATATTTATGAGCAATATATAGTTTTCAAATGAAATAATTTGAGTTATCTACCTTTGCTCCCATGTTGAAAGGCAACATACATTTATATATACAAATTCCTTCATATATCAACCAAGTTCAAATTGTTAAACAGACCAATAGAAAAAAGAAAAGTTATTTTCAGAACATTATTATCATTTAGTCTTGTATAGTTCATCACTACAAATTAAGAAGGATCTTTTATCAGACTTGCTTGTGCTACATGTTTGAATGTGGTTAGTCTTATATATAAAAATCAAAATGGTTGCTCTCCAACAAAGCAGCCAAGGAAAATAAGTCCTTTTCAAAGTACATCAATGAAAAATTATCTTTTTAGAAGTACTATTTGGGTGGTTCAGATCTTTTTCTGCAACGTTATTTGGAAATAGTTCAAGGAGTACAGAAATTTAACCATATTTTTTACAATTATGTAAAAATACAAATACTTTTCTCCTCAGGAAGTGAGCTGTTTCATAATGTTGACGATATAAAACAGGAACTGCCCATCCCTGTCTATCTGATGGGAACAGGAATAGGAGAAGCACCAACAGGGTACCAGTCATGGGATCAGTTGATGTTATCTGCTCCCCATGCAGAAATTAGCCGTACCACGAGAACAGGGATGAATCCATTGACTCCCTGCTGTTACATCTACACCTCAGGAACAACAGGTAGGTTTAAACAGACTTCAACAACAACAGTATAAGTAGAACTATTTTGGGAAATTTTGTACCAGAATGCTTCAGGCAATGAAATTACACACCAGCTGGTTATTGCATTAAAATGATCTTAGATCAAAGTTTTACAAGGAATGTCTGTGATTATTGGGGTTTCATTTGGAATGTTAGTAGACTTTTCATTGTGAAAAATCTCTTGGTATATAATAATCAATAAGTTATAATTGACATGGTCAAAAGATTTATTGATTGATTAATGAAGTCTTAATGTCAAGCAACAAATACCAAATCAAATCAAATAATTTTATTGGTGTAAATTCCAATACAGGAATGATACCAGCTGACATTTACAAAATACAAATACAAAAACAGACAAAAATAAACAAAAAACAAATATACAGAGATATATTTTCTCAATGATAAGAGACACATATTTTATATCTACATTGCGTGGAGGTGTTATTCATACTATATTATCACTTCAAGCTATTACAATAAGCTTTAATACTACAACAGTTCTTAACAACATTATATTTGCTTTAAATGAATGTTCGAATCATACATTTTGCTTATTCCAGCTACACATACAGTACAAATGTCAGTATCATTACTTTTCAAAATGAAACTAAATTTATCTTTTTCAGGCATATTAGCAAAAGATAGAACTATATCACTTAAATTACAAAAGAGTATATGTCTATTAAATTCTAACCCTTTACATTTAATGAGGAAATGGAATTCATCTTCAATTCCATCCTTGCAAAGTGGACAAATTCTCTGTTCTAAAGGCGTTCTAGTATATCTACCAACTTCTATTAGTAATTTGCTATTACTAATTCTAATATTTATACGCCCGTTTACAGGACGTATTATGGTATACCGTTTTCCGTCCGTCCGTCTGTCCGTCGTCTACATGTCGGACATTAACTCAAAAATGCTTTAACCATTTTGCATAAAACTTTGGTGAATTGTTTATATCTATTGACGTGAGCTCCCTTTTGTTTTTTATAAAATTTAGATTTTACGTTTTCGAGTTATGGGGTTTTATTCATTAAAAAAAGGGGGATTTTTCAGTTTTCGGACATAAGTCAAGAATGCTTTCACCAACTTGCAAGAAATTGTGGTGAATTGTTTATATCTATTGACATGAGCTCCCTTTTGATTTTTATAAATTTTAGATGAAACGTTTCCGAGTTACAGGGTTTCATTCATAAAAAAGAGGGGATTTTCCCGTTTTCGGACAAAAACTCAAAAATGCTTTCAGCAATTCTTATGAAACTTTGGTGAATTGTTTGTATGTATTGATGTAAGCCCCTTTTAAATTTTATAAATTTTACATTTTAAATTTCTGAGTTATGGGGTTTTATTCATTAAAAAAAGGGGTGATTTTCCAGTTTTCGGACAATAACTCAAAAATGCTGTCACCAATTCTCATGAAACTTTGGTGAATTGTTTATATCTATTGATGTAAGCTCCCTTTTTATTTTCATAAATTTCTATTATGACATTGAGAATTAATTGAACCTTATTTGTTTATAGTCTGACAACAGATTTACTAAGTATTGCACAACAGCAAGAAATCTTTATTAATTGAATATAAATTCAATTCATATAACCAATTTCAAGTTCTTTGACTACATTTATTCAGAAACCTATAATATGTCAAATATTTAATTACAATCCAAATTCAGACCTGAATCAAGCTTGAATATTGTGTTCATTTTTTGCCCCAACTGTTCAGGGTTGGACCTCTGCAGGCGTATCTAGCTGCGCTCAGCGAAGCAGTTTATTACATTTTAGAAATAACATTTTTGTTAAGGTCCAGTAGGAGATATTTTTCTAATTCGTAATTATTTTTAACTATGCGATACGTTCTTAGTTTATTACGATGACTATCTTTATAAGAGTCACAAAAAAGAGCTTGTTTCAAGGATTTTATGAATTCCTCCTCTAATTTCTTTTGAACTGAAAAAGGTAATTTTGTCTTTGACATAGTATTTTGATTTTCCCAAACATGCTGAAAACCAAGTTTACCCAATAACACTTTTATTTTACTACAAAAACCATTAGACATGTTAAAGTTTTCACTGTATGCTTTCTTTACCATACTCTCGCTATTCATATTAATGATATGAATCCAGAAATTAGTTGTATTTTTAAGGGCTGACAATGAAAGTGGGAATAAACCTAATTCATCAAGTACAGCATTATTCACAGCACCTTTATTTACACCCAATAAAAATTTAGCAAATTTGATTTGAATCTTATTTGGACTAAAGTTTGCATAGTTTGACTTGATGGTAGTATTTTGTTTCACTAAACTAACAGTAGCCAAAACTTTACTGCTATATAATAAAATAGTTTTAAAACATGAATCAAAAAGCTTTAAATGTGGTAGTAAATTCATCTTTTCAGAATATAATAATTTTCTAATACAAAAATAGCTTTGCTAGCCTTTTTAGATAACTGATCAATTGCTGTAGTTAAAGATCCAGATGGTTTAAAAATTATACCTAGATACTTGTATTCATCAGTCAGCTCTGGTAGTTTTCCATTACAGTAGAAATTGTTTTTTTTAATAATTTTTCCTGTTTTATTGAATATTATAATCTTTGTTTTATTAAGATTAACAGATAGATTCCATTTATCACAAAACATATTTAATTTATCTAAAGCATTTTTCAGGCCAGATACAGATTCTGATATTACTACTAAATCATCTGCATAAAGAAGACAAGACACTTGTTTATCATCTAGGCATGCTGGATCACATTTGTGGTCAAACGTTTCAACCAATTCATTTATATACAATGAAAATAATGTAGTGCTTAATATACAACCCTGTTTTAATCCTACACATGAGGGAAATGTTTGTGTTAGTCCCTCTTTTAATTTTACAGAGAAAGAGACATCTTTGTACATATCTTTTAAAATATCAAAAAAGACCCTTTTATATTATATTTTAATAACTTATGAAAAAGGCCATCTCTATTGATTGTGTCAAACGCTTTTCTTAGATCTACAAAGCAAGTGTATAGATGTTTAGATTTTTTAAAGGTCTTGTCAATCAGAGTTTTTAATGTTAAAATGTAATCACTTGTTCTGCTATTTTTCCTAAAGCCTATTTGCTCCTTGTGTAATATACTGTTAGTTTCAAGGAAGTTCTCTAACCTGGTAGATAATATCTTTAGGAAAAATTTACCTAAACAGCTAGAAAGAGCTATACTCCTGTAGTTGGAAGGATCATTAAAACACCCTCCTTTAAATATAGGCTTAATGATGTTTTCTCTCCATATAGAAGGAAAGATTCCACTTTTAAATATCAAATTAATAATCAACAAATATGTTTTAACTTAAATTTACCACATGACACTCTAATCATTTCGTTTGTTATACCATCACAACCAGCAGATTTTTTTAACTTTAAGTCTTTTACAACCTTTAACACCTCCTCCGCAGTAATACTATCATTTAAACAATCATTATTACAATCAATACTACTAATGTTTTCATCAAAATTATTACAATGTTGAAAATTCATTAAATTTCTAAAGTACTTCAACCATTCATCATGTGAAATATTGGAGCTAGGGTCTTCTTTCGCTTTGTCCTTTAATAAATTTACAGATTTCCAAAATTCCGAAGTATTTTTCTCGGATAGGTCAAGTATGTTTTTTAGTATTTTATTTTTATAGACCCTATGATTTTTTACGTACAAGCTTGTTGAAGTTTTTTTTCTCTCTGTAAAAATTTTTAGTCTCAAACTAGAATCCCAAGGATTCCTACCTAAAGTTCTACAGAGAGCTTTTATATGCCTATATTTAACATCACAGTCTTTGTCAACTCATGGTTTTTTAATTTTCCTTCTTTTTTGTTTATTATGCAGTTTTGATTCAAATCTGTTATCTAGTATTGCTGCTCCCTTTAGTAATTTATTAAAATCAGAAACCACGTCATCCACGTCTGATATGCTGTTAATAGCTTTTCGGTATTTGTACAAATATTATTAAAACTATCATAATTTAAGTTTTCAATAAATTTTTGCTCTTGAATTGGAGACCATCTTATGACTGGTGGCAATTTCCGAAGATTACATTTGTCCTGTTTAGGACCCATTATATTACTACAAAAAATGTTTACGGTTATTTGACAATGATTTGAATTATTTGGATGAAAGTCTTCAATTCTAAAGTTCATTATATTTGATACGAATATTGAACTACAGATACAATAAACATCTATTGAGGTTCCATTGTAACTATGATAAGTTACTTTCCCTATAGAGTTTCCTAAAGTACGTCCATTTAAAATACGTAATTGGGAGCTGGTACACATTTCTATGATACCTTTTCCATAGCTATTTCTACGTTGTGGAATTTGAGTATTTCGTTTAATTTGTACATTATCCGCAATGTAGTATGTGGAAAAAAATCTTCCAAAGGGTCATTTAGTTCATCGCATATAAAATCTATTTCTTTTGATTGAATATGAGCTTTCAGATCTCCCATTATCATGACTTCACCTACTGAGTTAAAATTAGAAATATCAGTCTCAAGTTTTTCAAATATTTCTTTATCCATACCAGTTCTTAATGTATATGATGAATTAGAGGGTGATATGTACACAAAGCAAATATAAAGATTACGTTTAAGACCAAAGTAGGTGTGGCCTATTTTAAACCATAGCATGTCATTCAGAGATTTATCAACTAATTTCACACCACCTATTATTGTTCTCTTTACCAATACAGCTAAACCCCCTGTTTTTCTACTACTTTCAGTAGATCTACAATTAACAAAACATTTATATCCTTCAAGGTATAAAACATCATTAGAAAAAGAATGAGTTTCTGATAGAAATACAATATCTGACTTAATATTTTCTCTGAAATTTTGGTCATTTAACTTACTCATTTTATAACCATTAATATTTTTATACCACCACATGGTTCAGAACAAGTACATGTAATGTGGTATGAAACTTTAAACAGTAGAAAAGTAGATAACAACAATGAAAACTGATTTCATTATTTTGGGGAAGGGTACCAATTTTATGGTTTGAGGAAAAATTGTTTTTTTCATGGATATTTTATTTCATGGATTTGCCATAGTCTATAGAAAGCTTGTACTTTGTTGGACATATAAATTCATGGTTAATATATAACCACGACATTTCACGAAATTTGGTATCCCTACCAATAAATTAAACTGAATTCACAGATGTACAAATATACATATATATGGTATTAAGGTTTGTATTTGAGACTGATTTCTGAGTTAGATTATTAGGCTATAGCCTCAAAAATATAAATCAACAGAAAAAAAACCATTATCCTTCTTGAAAGCGTTATTCTGATAATAACTAAATGGGATAAGAGGATAATATAGGGATATACTGGCACACCATTGAGTCAACAACTCCACAACATAATAAATGGGATAAGAGGATAATGTAGGGATATACTGGTACACCATTGAGTCAACAACTTTACAACACAATAATGGGATAAGAGGATAATGTAGAGATATACTGGCACACCATTGAGTCAACAACTCCACAACATAATAAATGGGATAAGAGGATAATGTAGGGATATACTGGTACACCATTGAGTCAACAACTTTACAACACAATAATGGGATAAGAGGATAATGTAGAGATATACTGGCACACCATTGAGTCAACAACTTCACAACACAATAAATGGGATAAGAGGATAATGTAGAGATATACTGGCACACCATTGAGTCAACAACTTCACAACATAATAAATGGGATAAGAGGATAATGTAGGGATATACTGGTACACCATTGAGTCAACAACTTTACAACACAATAATGGGATAAGAGGATAATGTAGGGATATACTGGTACACCATTGAGTCAACAACTTCACAACACAATATAAATGGGATAAGAGGATAATGTAGGGATATACTGGTACACCATTGAGTCAACAACTTTACAACATAATAAATGGGATAAGAGGATAATGTAGGGATATACTGGTACACCATTGAGTCAACAACTTTACAACACAATAAATGATAAAGAGGATAATGTAGGGATATACTGGTACACCATTGAGTCAACAAATTCACAACATAATAAATGGGATATGAGGATAATGTAGGGATATACTGGTGCACCATTGAGTCAACAACTTCACAACACAATAAATGGGATAAGAGGATAATGTAGGGATATACTGGTGCACCATTGAGTCAACAACTTTACAACACAATAAATGGGATAAGAGGATAATGTAGGGATATACTGGTACACCATTGAGTCAACAACTTCACAACACAATAAAAAACACAACAACATAAAAGCAAATCTATTGGTAAACATATAACTCTGACAATTAACTTCAATTGATTTTTGTTCTCGAATTGAAAAAAAATATAATGTACCTATGTTTGTCTTCTAGGTCTACCCAAGCCAGCTATTATAAACCAAACCAAAGCTTTAGGAATGAGCAAGTTTTTATACCTTGGTGGACTGGAACATGACGATATAGTGTATACTGTAACCCCTCTCTACCACAGTGTTGCTATTATGGCCTTGTTTTCAACTATAGATTGTGGTAGGTATCACACTGTCACCACACTCATCCTGAGTGATATTTGACATTATAGATATCACTATTGTCTGATGTAATATATATTCCCTGTAGTCTGATGATATCAGCTGACGTTTGATATTGTGCACTGCTTTCTGATGATACCAGCTGACTTTTGATGTTATTCACTGTTGTCTGATGATATCAGCTGATGTCTGATGTTATTTAATGTTGTTTGATGATATCAGCTGATGTCTGATGTTTTATTCGCTGTTTTCTGATGATACCAGCTGACGTTTGATGTTATTCACTGTTGTCTGATGATATCAGCTGATGTTTGGTGTTATTTACTGTTGTCTGATGTTTGATGTTTTATTTGCTGACGTCTGATGATTTCAACTGACATTTGATGTTATTTACTGTTTTCTGATGAAATTAGCTGACCTTTGATGTTATTTACTGTCATCTGAAGATATCAGCTGATGTCTGATGTTATTTACTGTTGTCTGATGATATCAGCTGATGTTGATGTTATTCACTGTTTTCTGAAGATATCAGCTGATGTTTGATGTTAATCACTGTTTTCTGAAGATATCAGCTGATGTTTGATGTTAATCACTGTTTTGTGATGATATCAGCTGATGTTGATGTTATTCACTGTTTTCTGATGGTACTAAGGTATTGTTGATGTTATTTCTAAATGGTGTTATTGATTGTAGTTTTTTGAGATCAGCCAATGTAAAGATGATATTCGTTGTTATTGTCTGTTGTTCAATGAGATCAGCCAATCATGAATGTAAAGGTGATATAGGCCAGCGGCCGAAGTGAATATCAGTTTTTCAAAAGTCAATTAAACCACATATTTACCGAAACAAAAGACAGTAATTGTTTTATTCCATATTCCGAGAGAGTACCAATAGAAATGTATATAATGACAATTTTTACAAAAACCAATTGTACATCAAAAGATTTTAACATACCGGTAACGTAAAAGCACACGACGTTTTGCGCGGTGAATATACTTTTTCCGCAGGTGAATATGCTTATTTATTCAAAATCTAATTCATATAGAAAAATCTACTAAGGTTCTATCAATATGGAATAATTGGTGTTATTGACTGGTTCAATGTGATAATTTGATGTTTATCTGATTTAGCTTTAAGTTACTGCCATGACTTTTGTTTGATGAAATCACCAGGTATTTTGTGTCATTGACTGTGGTCTAATGTGATAAGTGGATGTACAAAATGTTTACCTGATTTAGCCATGACTTTTGTTTGATGAAATCACCAGGTATTTGGTGTCATTGACTGTTTTCAATAAAATCACCAGATGTGTGGTGACATTGACTGTTTCAAATGAGATCAGCAATGATTTTACTTCTATCATTTCTCTTTAGGTAATACAATTTTACTACGAACAAAGTTTTCTGCTCATCATTATTTTGAGGACTGCAGAAGACACAATGTCACAGTCATTCAATATATTGGAGAACTCTGTCGATATCTACTAGCTGTACCTGAGGTATGTTACATTGGAACTCTGTAGATATCTACTAGCTGTACCTGAGGTATGTTACATTGGAACTCTGTAGATATCTACTAACTGTACCTGAGGTATGTTACATTGGTAACTCTACAGATATCTACTAGCTGTACCTGAGGTATGTTACATTGGTAACTCTACAGATATCTACTAGCTGTAACTGATGTATGTTACATTGGAACTCTGTAAATATCTACTAGCTGTAACTGAGGTATGTAACATTGGAACACTATAGATATCTATTAGCTGTACCTGAGGTAAGTTACATTGGACCACTGTAGATATCTGCTAACTGTATATGAAGTGTATGTTACATTGGAACTCTGTCGATATCTACTAGCTGTACCTCAAATATGTTACATTGGAACTCTGTAGATATCTAATAGCTGTACCTGAGGTATATTACATTGGAACTCTGTAGATATCTACTAGCTGTACCTGAGGTATGTTACATTGGAACTCTAGAGATCTACTAGCTGTACCTGAGGTATGTTACATTGGAACTCTGTAGAGATCTACTAGCTGTACCTGAGGTATGTTACATTGGTAACTCTACAGATATCTACAAGCTGTAACTGAGGTATGTTACATTGGAACTCTGTGGATATCCACTAGCTGTACCTGTGGTATGTTTCATTGGTAACTCTACAGATATCTACTAGCTGTAACTGAGGTATGTTACATTGGAACTCTGTGGATATCCACTAGCTGTACCTGAGGTATGTTACATTGAAACTCTGTGGATATCCACTAGCTGTACCTGAGGTATGTAACATTGGAACTCTGTAGATATCTACTAGCTGTACCTGAGGTATGTTACATTGGAACTCTGAAGATATCTACTAGCTGTACCTGAGGTATATTACATTGGAACTCTGTAGATATCTACTAGCTGTACCTCAGGTATGTTACATTGGAACTCTAGAGATCTACTAGCTGTACCTGAGGTATGTTACATTGGAACTCTGTAGAGATCTACTAGCTGTACCTGAGGTATGTTACATTGGTAACTCTACAGATATCTACTAGCTGTAACTGAGGTATGTTGCATTGGAACTTTGTGGATATCCACTAGCTGTACCTGAGGTATGTTTCATTGGTAACTCTACAGATATCTACAAGCTGTAACTGAGGTATGTTACATTGGAACTCTGTGGATATCCACTAGCTGTACCTGAGGTATGTTACATTGGAACTCTGTGGATATCCACTAGCTGTACCTGAGGTATGTTACATTGGAACTCTAGAAATCTATTAGCTGTACCTGAGGTAAGTTACATTGGAACTCTGTAGATATCTGCTAGTTATACCTGAGGTATGCTACATTGGAACACTGTAGATATCTATTAGCTGTCCCTGAGGTAAGTTACATTGGAACTCTGTAGATATCTACTAGTTATACCTGAGGTATGCTACATTGGAACACTGTAGATATCTATTAGTTGTACCTGAGGTATGTTACATTGGAACTCTGTAGATATCTACTAGCTGTACCTGAGGTATGTTACAATCAAACTCTGTAGATATCTACTAGCTGTATCTTAGGTATGTTACAATGATACAGTCAATTTGAAAACTCTGAAGATATCTTCTAGCTGTACCTGAGGAATGCTACATTGGAACTCTATATATCTATTAGCTGTACCTGAGGTATGCTACATTGGAACTCTAGATATCTTCTAGCTGTACCTGAGGTATGTTACAATGATACAGTCAATTAGAGAACTCTGCATGTGTCTGTAAATATAAACTGGCTGTACCTGATGTATGTTATAATGAAACACTATTGGAAAACTCTAGATCTATTAGATGTACCACAGGTATACAGTATACAGAAGACCTCTGTAAATATTTGCTACCTGTTCTTGCTGAGATGAAACGATATTTGGCAGGTTATTTTTTTTTTAATTTTATGTGGCCAATGCATAGCAGGAACCTTCAAATGTTCAGAGGAGGCTTTAAGCTGAGATGTGTCAATGATATGATTGTTAACTTTTTTACTCTCTATGGTGTGCACAGACCTGAATATAGAAGAATTTAAAAGTTTAAGAAAAGACCTCTGTAAATATTTGCTACCTGTTCTTGCTGAGATGAAACGATATTTGGCAGGTTATTTTTTTTTAATTTTATGTGGCCAATGCATAGCAGGAACCTTCAAATGTTCAGAGGAGGCTTTAAGCTGAGATGTGTCAATGATATGATTGTTAACTTTTTTACTCTCTATGGTGTGCACAGACCTGAATATAGAAGAATTTATAAGTTTAAGAAAATTGTCGTGTCAAGGGATTCAATATAAATCTTGCAATATTTTGGTTACAGAACATTTTTTATAAGCCTGTTTACGGGACTTAATGTGGTATACCGTTGTCCTTCCGTCTGTCGTCCATCGTCAACATGTCGGACAATAACTCAAAAACGCTTTAACCAATTTGCATGAAACTTTGGTGAAAAGTTTATATCTATTGACGTGAGCTCCCTTTCAATTTTTATAAATTTTAGATTTTACATTTCTGAGTTATTGGGTTTTATTCATTAAAAAAGGGGGATTTTCCAGTTTTTGGACAATAACTCAAAAATGCTATGAGTAGTTTTCGTGAAACTCTGGTGAATTGTTTATATCTATTGGCGTAAGCTCCCCTTCGATTTTTATAAATTTTAAATTTTACGTTTCTGAGTTATGGGATTTTATTCATTAAAAAGGGAGGATTTTCCAGTTTTCAGACAGTAACTCAGAAGCGCTTTGAGCATTTTTCATGAAACTTTGGTGACTGTTTTATATCTATTAAAATAACCTCCCTTTAGTTTTTTATTAATTTCTGATATGACATTGAGGAGTTATGGAACTTTATTCTTTGAAAAAGCGACGGGCGTGTCATGCACTCATGGCGCAGCTCTTGGTTATGGTTGGTTGCTACCTAAGGTTTTCATTTAGCCTATAGGTCCGAAAAATGCATAAAATCAACATTGTTTTCAAACATTTCCAAGATGTACTGACTTTGGAGCTTATCTTATGAAGAAGTTAATTTAAAACAATATTTTAGAAAACTGACTAAAATATTTACTCTTTTAGATGGATTAAAGATTGTTTTAATTATAGTTTCAACAATTAACAAGATAGAAAATGTTCCCAACCTAAAGGCATATTTTATGTCTGTTCAGGAAAATTACAATATTTAACGTTTTCTATTTTCAGCATCCAAAAGATAAAGAACATAAGATAAAGGTAGCTGTAGGTAATGGACTTAGGAAAGACATTTGGGAGAAGTTTCGGGATAGATTTAATATACCAAAAATTGTAGAATTTTTTGGTGCCTCAGAAGGAACATCTGCCACATTTAATGTTAACGGCAGGGTTGGTGCTTGTGGAAGACTTTCTCCACTTCTTGTAAGTATTTCTCATGCAGCTTTTCATGACCCCAATAGGATAACAGGATAATGATTTTCTCTGACCATCTGTCATTCCATCCGCTATAGGGACCATTATTTGTCCACTGACCCCAATAAGATAACAGGATAATGATTTTCTCTGTCCATCTGTCATTCCATCTGCTATAGGGACCATTATTTGTCCACTGACCCTAATAGGATAACAGGATAATGATTATCTCTCCATCTGTCATTCCATCCACTATAGGGACCATTGTTTGTCCACTGACCCCAATAGGATAACAGGATCATGATTATCTCTGTCCATCTTCATTCCATCCACTATAGGGACCATTGTTTGTCCACTGAACATGGTGAACATACAATTTTTATGCCCCACCTATGATAGTAGTTGGGGCATTATGTTTTCTGGTCTGTGCGTCCGTTCATTCGTCCGTTCATCCGTCCGTCCGTCCGTCTGTCCCACTTCAGGTTAAAGTTTTTGCTTCAAGCTGTCAATTCCCTATTTGGTTGGCCAGACTTCCAAGCCTCTCACGTCAATCATTTTGTGTTATCGTTGGAAAATACCTCAAAATTTAATAATGAATTGATGAGAAGGAGATAAACAAATGAACAGATTGACTTTAAACACTTTTTTACACATTTTCCTTCTGTTTCTCGTAAAATGATCGTATCTTGAGCTCTCCCTTACACTATTTACGTTTCTTTTTCAATCCGGAAAAATCAGTATTACGAAATATTCTAGATATATCCAACCTAGTGACGTCATGGTTGGAATTCCACACTTCGTAGAAGCAGGGATATCCTTTACTCATTATTAAAATCATTCACAGAAATCATGTTATTTCGTACCCTTACCACTTCGTACCTCATTGAATATTTATATGTATGCAATTTCGTTCCTTGTGTAATATTTATATTTTTTAAATGATATTAGCAAATCAGTCCTAATACAAATAAATCAGCATGTGTAATACTGTTGACGTCTTCCTGTTGACATAAATCATGAGTAAATATTGCTTTTCTGCCTAGTCCAATACAGGAAAAAGTCCAAAAGCAATACAGGATTTTCACTTCTGGTGGCAGATTTTTGCTTCCAAATTATGTTGGACGCATCTTAACCTGGAATAGACGTATTTAAAAGAAATTGGAAGACACATTTTTCAATTCTGAATAACAAGAAAATTTTATTATGATCCGTTTTTAATTACGATTTGCGGAAACATTCCACAACCTTTCCAAGTAGAATTTTCAATTTATTATCATTGACATTGTTTCATTTTCGTCAAAAAAACATAATGTCTGAATATTCTTCCCAAGTACTTTATGTTTGCTAGATAAATATTGCATTAGCATAGATTAAGTACCTGGACTGGAAATCAGAAATCTCAACAATAAAATTGACAAAACAAATTGTCATGACTGGGAAGAACAAGTTCAAATGTGATTTCCTGTACCTACAATTTTTTTAACAGTAAGTTTCTTTTTTTTTCAATCAAAGAATTTGTATTATATGATAAAAGTCTTATGAGCTAGGTGTTTCTGTATTGGCCCTTTTATAGATTCATGATCATATTTATTGGCCCTCATCTCTTCAAGTTTCTGCTCAGGGCCAATAAGCTAATATAACCATGAGAACATTGAACCTATAAGTTATAATGGGGTCAATACAGAAACAGGCAGTATTAAAGTCTGGAGAAATTTGTAGGGAGGAGTGTTGAAATATTCATGTCTTTTGGAAAGGGGTCTTAAATTTATTTTCCTTCAAGCCAATCAAGGTGGGACTTGGAAAAAAGTAAGAGAAATTCCAATTTTTCCATCCTGGCAGGTCCCCCAATGAAATAAAATGATCAGTCAATGAAAGATATAGGGATTACAATCCAGTGGCAGCGATGGCATAAACTATTTGTATAAACATGATAAAGCTTTATATTTTATACCTATATGCAAATGCTTTGTGTTACAAAGTTTCCTGTCTGTCATATGTCTATTGCCATTTTCATTGTGAATATTTTCAGTCCCCTATCAATGAAGTTTAGGTTTGCACTCTCCGTCTGTCTGTCCATCTGTCAGTCCTGCAAATCAGTTTTCCACATTTTTGTGCCCCCCGCCGTAGCGGAGGGGGCATTAAGTTTTACCTTTGTACATCTGTGTGTCCGTTTGTCCCAAAATTGGTTTCTCTAACTTTAGTTTGCCTCAACCAAATGTAATGAAACTTATACACAATGCTTATTACAACAAAATACAGATCGATTGAATTTGGGTGGCGTCACTTTTCCCTTTTTAGAGTTATGCCCTTTACAAATTGAAAAAATTGCTGCGTTCTCTAACTTTAGTTTGCCTAAACCAAATGTTATGAATTTTATACACAATGCTTATTACTACAAAACTGAGAACAAGATTGGATTTGGGTGGCGTCACTTTACAAATGGAAAAATGGCTGAACTTTTTGTTTTCGTTCTCTATTTTAAGTTTGCCTTAGAACTCTGACACAGATCAAATGCGAATTTGGGTAGTGTCACTTTTTCTGTTCTTGAGTTATGTCCCTTTATAATGTTATATGCAAGCAGGGGCATCATCTGTGTACCATGGACACATTCCCCATTTATTTTTCTTCATGTTTGAAGATATTGGTTTGTTATTTGGTATATAGTTTTATCACGACCATGCAGTCACAGATCAAATTTGAATTTTGTTCGGTTAGGTTGAATTTTTTGCAGCATTTGGGTCCTCGGACTTGGAAAATTCATGCAAATAATCAGTTTTCCTCAAATGTGAATTTGGGTAGCGTCACTTTTACTGTTCTTGAGTTATGTCCCTTTATAATGTTATATGCAAGCAGGGGCATCATCTGTGTACCATGGACACATTCCCCATTTATTTTTGTTATGCTTGAATAAATTGATTTGATAATTGGTATATAGTTTTACCATGACAAGTTACAGATCAAGTTTTAATTTTGTTTGGTTTGGAGGATTATTTTGCTTATGTTCCTCAGACTTAGAAAATTCACCCATATAATCAGTTTCCAACACTTTATTCATCGTGCTTGAATATATTGATTTGATATTCATTATACACAGTTAAATGCTACGAAAAGTTATAGAACAAGTTAGTTGTTCCAGTTCAATGAACTTTTAACCAATAGGGGACCATAAAAATAAGGAGATGTGATATGTATTGCCATGCAATACTCTCAGAATGTTTAGTTGTTTTGTCGCTGTGAAATACTCCCTTATTATGAGTTATAGGGTAACTATATTTGGTACATTGGATGCTTGCAAGGTTTTTTGTTAAGTTTTCGTTGTCAAGTCCGTATCTCAGATACTATATGCAATAGGTCAACTATATTTGGTGTGTGGAATGACTGAAAAGTGTACATGTTCGACTGGCAGATTTCACCTGAACTTGACCTCATTTTCATTGTTCATTTGTCAATTATAAGTGTTTTTGTAGTTTGGTCTGTTTTTCAGATACTGTAAACAAAAGATTAGCTGTATTTGGTTTATGGAATGAATGATGAATGTAAGGTGTATATTGCCGTCTTACCGGTTGCATCTGACCTTGACCTTTTTGGGGATTCATTGGATAATGTTTTAAATATTTCCTGTTTGGGCTTTATCTATGATACTATAAGCCATAGGGGCATTATATTCATGATAATTGGTATATGTCATGGAATGGTTGTTAATAGGTAGACATGTCTGTCTGGCAAGTTTTCATGGTTTTGTCCATTCATCAAATACTGTAAACTATATTAGTTGTAAGGAATGATTGCAGGATGAACATGTCTGTCTTGTAGGGTTCTTCAGAACTTGACCTCTTTTTCATGGTTCATTAATTTAGTCAATGTTCAATTTTTGCAATCAGGTCTGTTTCTCTGCTCCTTTGTCTTTTAGTATCTTAGTATATGCAAAAGGCCAACTTTATTTGGTGTACAATGTACGGTATGCAATTTAATTTAATCAAGTAAAGCAGGCGAGACATACCAGCATGTGCACTCTTGTTGTCATTTAAGTTGCATTTTATTAAGTTATTTGTGAGTATAAATAAAGTTGCCTTCACAGAGGCTTTTAATAATCTGACCTCGTCCACCATAATGAAATTCAAAATATTTCTCAGTGGCTAGCTTAACTTTACTAATGCATTTGTCTCTCTCGAAATATTGAGATATTTGATCTATAAACAAGACCCTTTAATTAAATTTACTACTTCACTGTTTTATTACATGCACATTTTATGTTCTTTAATGTTTTGTCATATAGAAGTTTTAAAAACCTATTTGAATTATGTTACCCAATGTGCAATTGATTATATTATATATGTGCATAGTTGACATTTGACAACTTGTTTCCCATCCCCCGTAGGGGGCTATTTCTTTCAGTTCTATGCATGCAAACAGTCTTTGTTTGTTTTAGTCTCCTTAAAGCAGACTGTATCTAGGAAATACATTATTGCCTCTCAGTGGAGAATATTTTGAGGTTTTGTTTCTTTCACATGATTTATTAAACCATATAACTGATTTGTTAACTTTATAAATACTTTTTGAACTTTAGTATTTCTTTTGAATTCAAAGATATAGGGCATTGTAAAGATTATTAGATAAAGCTAAAATTAACAGTACAAGTGCTTTATTTCCAACCTGAATATACATTTCCAATGCTGTTTTCTGTGACCTAATAGAGAGTATTTATAAATTAAAACTATTCATATATATATACTGATATACTAAATGTTTTCATTCAACATATCTATATATAAATGATGCATTTGTTATCTGCAGTAAAAAGTCAAGTCACTTCAACTGTTATATCTAAAAGCTGTCATAGTTAGTGAGTTTAAATCATTAATGTACCTTTGGTATCTTTGGCCTCTCTTTAAGACAATTATTGAATCAAACCTTGTTGTTTAGACATTATTTTAACTGCTTGAGCTTCCAATTTCCATGTTGTGAAATACTCACCAATTTATATAGCCAGTACTGAGTATTAATTTTTACATGAAAAAAATATATACTACCAAATATCATGAATATGTGAACTCGTCTTGCCCAGCATAATAATCAACTTTCAACTTTAATCAAATGTTTTGATTTAGAAGGTGCCAATCTCTTCCATTGGTCAAAATTGACTCCATGATGAATTCTTGACTAAGGAAATGAAATTACATTAAACAATAATTAATTTCAATATTGTCAACCTTTCTACATGTTCTAGCTGTTCTTTTGCTCATTCTTTGTATGAAGATTATCAAAAGATACCCCAAAAAAATAGAAACAATGGCTGTCTTTTCCCTCAGAGCTCTCACGATCTTTGGTTTTACAGTTAACACTCATGCTCAGTTTGAGGTTAAAGTTTTTCAGTCATCAATAACTTTGTCAAACCTTCATGGAATTTTATGAAATTTGGACAGAAGCTTGTTAATGACCAAAATACAGTATCCAGAGCAAAATTTTGAAAATGTTTATTTTCATTTTTCTGTGTTTTACTAATAAATTGACTTAGTTTATTTTACATTTAACAAGAAGATACAGTCTGGGGTTAAAGTTTGTTACACATCAATTACTTTGTCAAAGCTTCATAGAATTTTATGAAACTTTGGCAGAAGCTTTTTTATGATTAAGATAGTGTCTGAAGCAAACTTTTGAAAATATATTTTTTTTTATTTTCAGTATTTTTTTGATCGATCATCTCATAGATGGACTTAGTTGACCTAGGGATTAAATTTATTTTACAAGATAAGTTTGTAAACCTTCATGGATTGTTATGAAACTTGGACAGAAGCTAATCTTCAAGACCTAGAAATTGCATCTAAAGAAAAACTTTGAATTTTTTTTAAATTCTGTATTCTACTGATAAATGGACTCACTTTTTAAGTCAGCATTACACTTTTACACTGACCGTAATATCGCTGGCAAGACATAGTGTTCTTCAGAACCCCTTAGCATTTATTTGAAGAAAACTTTTATTAATGTTATCTTTTGCCCTTTAAATCACAGAGATTACAATTATATTTGAAAGATCTAACAGTTAAACATTATGCATTAACCTTAAATTATTTTATGCAAAAAAAAACATATTATTTTTGTAAAAAATATTTTCATAACCAAATATGAAATAAAGGATTTCTTTTCTCTTATAGTTTAGTAAACCAGTTTTTTGTCTCGCCTTGACGGAGTAAAAAGGCGAGACATAGGTATGCTGTTTCCGGCGTCGGTGTCGGCGACGGCGACAGCGTCAACAATGTATTAGTTTGTGATTAGGTCTAGTTCATAGTGAACCACTAGTGGTAGGTCAATGATATTTGGTATGCAGTTGTATTAGCATTGGTACATCTTATTACCATGGAGATTATTTGGCCTGCCCCCTCAGTCAAGGTCTATTGACTTTGAAACTTTTCATAGTTTACATGTATTAGTTTGTGATTAGGTCAATTTATGGGGAACCACTAGTGGTAGTTCAATGATATTTGGTATGCAGTTGTATAAGTATTGGCATATTTCATTTCCATGGAGATTATTTGGCTCTGCCCCCTTAGTCATGGTCTATAGACTTTGAAAATTTTGCTAGGTTTACATGTATTAGTTTGTAATTAGGTCAGTTCAAGGAAATTAGTGGGAGGCCAATGTTAATTGGTGTTCAGTTGTATAAGCATTAGCACATCTCATTACCATGGAGAATGTTTGGCCCCGCCCCCTCAGTCAAGGTCTATTGACTTTGAAACTTTTCATAGTTTACATGTATTAGTTTGTGATTAGGTCAATTTATGGGGAACCACTAGTGGTAGTTCAATGATATTTGGTATGCAGTTGTATAAGTATTGGCATATTTCATTTCCATGGAGATTATTTGGCTCTGCCCCCTTAGTCATGGTCTATAGACTTTGAAAATTTTGCTAGGTTTACATGTATTAGTTTGTAATTAGGTCAGTTCAAGGAAATTAGTGGGAGGCCAATGTTAATTGGTGTTCAGTTGTATAAGCATTAGCACATCTCATTTCCATGGAGAATGTTTGGACCCGCCCCCTCAGTCATGGTCTATTTACTTTGAAACTTTTGCTAAGTTTACATTAGTTTGTGATTAGATCAGTTTAAGATGAACTGCTAATGTTAAGTCAATGATATTTGGTATGCAAATTTATTGGCATTTGCAAGTATCATTTCCATGGAGATTATATAGCCCCTTCCCTGATCATGGTTCATTGATTTTGAAACTTTTACATAGTTTACAAGTTAATGTTTGTGTTTAGGTTTGTTTAAAGGGAAAGACTTATAATAAGTCATTGGTATTTGGTATGCAGTTGTATTAGCATTGGCACATCTCATTCCATGGAGATTGTTTAGCCATGTACATTCAGTCATGGTTCATCGACTTTGAATATTTGCATAACTTACATGTTAAAGTATTGCTATTTTAATTTCAACATTTGCATTATCAAAATTACAAAAAGGTGAGACATATCTCTGTGATAACAGTTTATTTTTTGTTAAAAATTTCAGCAAAAACTACATCCCACAGGAATGGCTATTATCAAATATGATCCCTTGAAAGATGCTCCATATAGAGATAAGAATAACAGATGTCTTCCTGTGGAATTTGGTAAGAAATATACATCACATATCTTAGTTCGAAATATGTATTTTGTTTTATGTCAAATTTTATGTTTACATATTTTTTTAAATCTCAATTTGTATTGTTTTATCTGTTGACATGTCATAAACTAAGATATTTGGCAACAAGGTTTTGTTTTGTTTTGTCTGTTGGCATGTCATAAACAAAAGATATGAGTTGCAATGTTTTAGGTTATTTTGTCTGTAGATATTTCATAAACCAAGGTATTGAGTCATCAAGTTTTGGGTTATTTTGTCTGTAGACATGTCATAACACAAGCTATTGTATTACATAGTATTGAGTTTTTTTATGTTTTTTTTGTTAAAGTTTCATGATTTGTTTTGTCATAAAATAATCCAAGCTATAATATTCTGTTGCAGAGTATTGTGCTGTTTTTTTCTGTTGATATGTCATAAAACAAGATATTTGGCAGCAATATTTTGTGTTGTTTTATCTGATGACATATCATAAAGCAAGCTATTATATTACAAGTTTTTATGTTTTTTTTTTGTCATAATAAGATATTTGATTACAATGTTTTGATTTGTTTTGTCTGTTGACATGTCATTAAATAATCCAACCTATTGTGTTGTTTTTCTGTTGACCTGTCACAATCCAAGATATTTGGTTACAATGTTTGGTTTAGTCTGTTGACATGTCACAAAGTGAGAAATTGTTTTGTTTTTTATGTTGACATGTCATAATCCAAATATTTGGTTACAAAGGTTTTTTTCTGTTTTTTGACAAGTCACTATCCAATCTATTGTGTGTCAGGCCTAGGGTATTGTGAAGTTTTTTGTTGTTGACATGTCATATTCCAAGATATTTGATTACAGTGTTATGATTTGTTTTTTTTCTGTTGACAAAAAATAACCTAAGCTATTGTGTTACATGGTATTGTGTTGTTTTTTCTGTTGACATATCATAATCCAAGATATTTGATTACAATGTTTTGTGTTGTTTTGTCTGTTGACATGTCCTATTCCATGCTATTGTGAACAGGGTATTGTGTTAAGTTTTATTTGTTGATACATCATAATCCAATATATTTGGGTACAATATTTTGTGTTTTGTTTCTGTTGACATGTCATGAAACAAGCTGTTGTGTTACAGGGTATTGTTTTGTTATTTTCCATTGGTGACATTTCATAAAGCCAGATATTAGCTTACATGTTGAACATAATTATGATGGTAATTGATAAGATATAAACATTTTATATTAAGTGTTTACCTGGTGGATATTTTACGTTTTGAGTTGTATTTACTAGATGATCATTTAATGTTAATTATATAGGTGAATATTTTATGTTTATGGATTTATTTACAAGGTGAACCAGGATTGTTTATAGCAGGAATACCAGAATTTTATAAAGGTGGATTTTACAAAGGTCCTAAAGAAGTGAATGAGAAGAAAGTCCTAAGAAATGTGTTCAAAGATGGTGACTCTTTCTTTAACTTTGGTGATTTGATGTACATGGACAAAGATTACTTTATTTACTTTCAAGACAGAGTTGGGGACACATTCAGGTATTTTGCTACAAGCAGAGATGTCAATGTCTGATTGATTGCTTATATATAACTGGAAACATGAAAGTATAAAAGTTTAAAGAAATACATGATTAATCATGATTTTATTGGGTAAATATTGATTATTTAGTTTTGGATGAAATTCTTTAAATCATAATTAGACAGCATGTGTCAAATAATTCAGTAACAAATTCTAGAGAAATGGTTTTATATCCAAACTCAAGGTGTTCATGGTATACAGCATTAATGACTTTGTGTATCCTCCGATTCATCTGTTCATCCCCATTCATCTGTCCACCCCCTCGTTCATAATTCTATGGACTCTTGAAACTTATTTTTCAGCTTTTCTTTTATAGAAATATTTGTTGTTTGGTCTTCAACATTTTCATGTTGTGTGGTCTTGTATAAAAAGTTTCAGTTAGGCCTTAGGCTGTCACTTCATGTTTAAAGATACTTTGGACAAATATGCTATGTTAATTGGGCTGCTACTACATTTTTCAAGCTAAAGCTTTTTATGCTCCCACCACACAATTTACAAGGGAATATTGTTTTACCCCTATCCATTCTTCTGTCTGTCAATCTTTAGTCTGTCCTTACATAGAGAAAATGGTTTGTTCGGCAAAATACGTCTTCAGTTTTCCAACCTGTACATTTATATAATGCAGGGTGTTAGTACATATACTAAAGGTTTGCATATGATAAGCATTTTTATATTCTTTGAATTTTCGACAGATGACAGGATGTTTAACTTTGTCATTTTTGGGGAATATTATGATTAATAACAAACCTTTATAAATTTGCCCGTTTATAAATTTTGAAATTATAAAGAAAATACTAAGGTTTCAACTCCCTCAAGCAAAGTTGGCCTTAGAAGGATTTGGGTATTATTTTAGGTTAATTTTGATTATATAGCTCTTCAACTGTTTCGGTTTTATACATCTATGGCTTTCAAATATTCGGGTTTGAGCGTTCCTGATGAAGGTAAATTCAGAAAAGCGCTTCGGACGCATGAAATGTATAAAGTGTTGTTTTCATATTTTATGCATGAGTGGTACTTGGTTTGTCTGGCAGACCCTTTCTACAGTTTTCAGGCTAGAACTTTTATATTATGAAGGCTATTAGTACAAATACAAAGGGTTTGTAAGTTATCAGGATTTAGATTTTCTTTAAAGTTTTCATAAAGACAGTTTGTTGAACTTTGTCCTTTATTGGTGAAATTATGCATGCAGGGTACACAGTTTATTTGACTAACTTCTTCAGTTTTCAATTTCAAGCTATAACTTATGCAGTGTTTTAGTAAGAAGCTTTTTATTTATTTAGACATTGATAATGCATATACTCCAGACATGCATATCATGCATAATTTGATTCTATGCAGTTTATGCAATACACATTTTATAAGCACTTTAAAAAATAGCAAAATTGAGAACTGCATGAACTATAACCTCATTGATATGTGCTAATCTTTTACACTTGACTCAATATTTTCTGACACTTAAACTATTGATATTATGTTTTACAATACAGATGGAAAAGAGAGAACGTGTCAACCAGTGAAGTAGCCAATATTTTCTGACACTTAACTATTGATATTATGTTTTACATTACAGATGGAAAGGAGAGAATGTGTCAACCAATGAAGTAGCCAATATTTTAACTTCCATGGACTTCATTCATGATGCTAATGTTTATGGTGTAAATGTTCCAGGTAAATATCAGTTACTTTTATGTCATAAATTGATAAATACAGGGCTAAATGTAATATGATAATGCATAAGAAGGAATAGTAAAAAATACTACATTTTACAAGAATCTGAATAAAATACATTGAGGTCAGTTTTTGAGGCCAGTAATTGCAGTCAGTTATTGAGGCCAATAATTACTGTCAGTTATTGTGGCCAGTTGAGTAGATCAGTTGATGACCTAATTATTGTCTGTTATTGATGTCAATTTTTACTCTGATGACAAGAATACACAAAAGACCTTTGTTCTCAATGCTAGTAAAACTATAATTTGAATTAATTTTACTGAAATATTTTAAATGTGTTTTTTTTTCCTATACTCAAAAATATGAATTGTTTTTGTAGGTCAAGATGGAAGAGCAGGAATGGCAGCATTGCATTTAAATGAAAGTGAGAAGTTGACTGAAGAAAGACTGAAGCATATTTATGATCATTGTTTAAAAAATCTACCAAGTTATGCCAGACCATTATTCCTACGATTGGAGGAACAAACAAGAGTTACAGCGACCTTTAAACAACACAAGGTTGACCTTGTCAAAGAAGGATTTGACCCCAGGGTCATATCTGATCCTCTGTATTATTTATCAAATGAAGCTAAGAGTTATGTCCCTTTAGATGCGAGCTCTTTTGGAAGTGTACTCAAATCAAGACTTTGATTTATAATTACTGAATTTGTACAAAGGTTGTTATTAGTTTGCTATTAAACAGGAAATATACTATTTTGAATATAAGGCTGTACAATGAATTATCCCTTATTAAGGGGAAATAGAGGTGTTATCAGTATTTTATAAAAAGAAATGAATTGTGTTGTTGATTAATTTACATATAAAGTTTACACTTTAAATATGTATTATTTTTATATTTTATTCAAAGGTCCTCAATGCTGAATCAGGTTAAGAAATCATTAATCCAATATTAATAAATATTTGATATATAGCTGTTTTTTATGCGCATAATTGTCAGAGAATTGGGTATTGTAAATGCGAGTCAATTAAAAAAAAAATTATCATTTTAAGATTTATATATAATATTGTCTTGACTATACTACCTCCAATTGAGGAGAAACAAAATAATTTTATATATTTTATAAATTTATGAAGCATTATATTTAATCTTTATTGAAGAAAAAACTGTTTAAAAATTGTTAGATATTTCAAAATATTTGTATGGTTATATAAGATTCGGCTATTCGTTTATTTTAAATGTGGGCCTCATTACATTATAGTTGTCTGGTTTGTGAAAAACATTTACCTCATACTTTACTTTTCTTCTATTACTATGTAGAAAATGAATTCTGTATATAAAGTCTTTTTTAAGATATAAGCAGCATTAGGTATATGACTTACCATCATAGACAGATAAGTTTTAGAACAATCAATATTAAAACATACTACTCATCAACTAAGTTTTGCAAGCAATTTATATATGTGATTTAGGGAGTTGTAAAATAAGAGATATAAATTGGCTCAAATACAGAAAACTTTGATTTTCTCTTATACCAATACATCAACAAAAATTTAAAAAATCTCTAGAAAGTGACCTTTACATATCTGTTTTGGTGAATTTGTGTTGTTAAATTGCTGTCTTTTTTATATTCATCCATACAAGGAATAAATTTCCTTTCTAATGGGAAGTAATAGGTCCTTTCTATAATCCCAAGAAAGAGGAGAGCAGATATCTTTGAAAAAATTTAACACTAATCTTTGTGGTTGTTATTAAGTTAGATTAACACCTTCAAATCAACAATGGTGCCATGTTATCTTTAAATTTCATATTTTTTTAAATTCTTTATATTCAAGTACGAAAATATTATGTATAAAGCATTAAACTTTAAGTGACTGTGTTCAGGGCTTTAATATATTGTGATTATTTTGTAATGTGTTGATTTTTATAGATTATTGAGAATAAATTTAAACAAAGAGTAATGTTTGTCTTGTTAGTGAAGCTTGTGTAGTTTTGGATAAACGAATGTTAGCTACATACGAGATGCCATTTATTATACCTTACAAAAATAATAATACTTATCTTACCTCCTATACATTTCAAGGAATATGATTGGTTAAAAGCAACCGCTTGGAGACCGTGTATATTCCATATTGGGTTAATAGGTGGGGCTTATTTCAATACACGGTTAGCAGTGGTGTTACGTCCCTTTAAAAAACAACTCGGATGAAAAATCTTAAAGGTTTCAACAGACGAAGAAATTAATGATGAACGATTGAAATAAATTCACAAAACACAAAACACAAAACACATTTAAAGCTAACAAGTTGTTACTGTTGGCATTTGTTTTTGTATAGACCAATGGAAGTAGGTTCTTAATACTAACGGTATTGAAGACTTGATCACTTTGATAGGCTACTAACCTAAATACCACATGTTAAGATAGTCGGTAAGATAAATTCGTTACATAGTGTGCTAGTGACCTAATACGATATATATGGGCTTCGCTGTCACTCCATATGGAATTTACTGATCCCATACAAATCGTTTTAGGTCACTAGCACACTATGTAACTAATGTGTGATTTCATACATATGAACAGAGCAACTATATTCAGATTCATAAGAGATACAAATATCTTGTTATAGAAGGTATAAATCAAACTTTGTAAAACAAAAGCTAGTATGTTGCAAACAACACATTCTCTGAAACTGATGATCAAGATATTTTAGATTTTGGATGAAACATAATTGTTATGTGAGGATGACATATTTTTATGTCCCACCTAGGGGCATTATGTTTTTCGGTCTGTGCGTCCGTTCGTTCGTTCGTCCGTCTGTCCTGCTTCAGGTTAAAGTTTTTGGTCAAGGTAGTTTTTGATGAAGTTGAAGTCCAATCAACTTGAAACTCAGTATACATGTTCCCTATGCTATGATCTTTCTAATTTTGATGCCAAATTAGAGTTTTGACCCCACTGAACATAGAAAATGATAGTGCGAGTGGGGCATCCGTGTACTATGGACACATTCTTGTTTAACATACACTCAGCTTTCCTATGGGAACCAACTGTGTTCTTCTTCTTGCTAACTTGTTCCTTTACTCATATGAGACAGACTTCATACAGGACCTTCTTAAAAAGAATGGAAAGAAAGCTCGCATTATCCTTTAATTTCATGCTCAGGTTTATAGATGATGTCTTTTCACTAAATAATCCATAGTTTGGTGACTATGACTTGAAATGAAGGATATCCACAGATACAGTTTAGTCTGCCTCCTGTCTGTACTAACATCTGGGCACTGACAAGGTCAGTTGAGAATAAAAACAGGTGCCAACCCGAGTTGGTTGAATGTTATGGAATTTCTGTGTCACATGACCACGGGTTTTGGCCAATTGTAACCACAATCCTGTCCTCATTTCGTCAATTGTGACATCACCGAACAAGACCCATCACTGAATTAGTATGAGCAGCATGATGGATGCCGCTAATGGAGCAGCATGATGGATGCCGCTAATGGAGCAGCACGATGGATGCCGCAAGTGGAGCAGGTTCTATTTACCCTTCTAAATTACCAGTCTTAGAGTTTACTCCCAGTTTATGCTCAGGAGATTGGTGTTACTCAATTTTTAGTTTTCCGTGTGCTATGTGGACTTAATTTGTCTTTTCGTCGTTTTTCGTTTTTTGCCATAATGTTGCCAAAGAGAGGCGAAAGATACCAAAGGGACATTCAAACTCATAAGTTGAAAATAAACTGACAACGCCATGGCTAAAAGAAAAAGACCAACAGACAAACAATAGTACACAAAACACAACATAGAAAAGTAAAGACTGAACAACACGAACCCCACCAAGAACTGGGGGTGATCTCAGGTGCTCCGGAAGGGTAAGTAGATCCTGCTCCACACGTGGCACCCGTCGTGTTGCTCAAGTTAGTACAAACACGGTAATAAGTCTAATTCGGTAGGTCACATTCGGGAAAAGGGGACGGGATTGTAGTTACGACATTAGGAACATACCCGCTATCATCTGTGAAACGGATATTCCGTAATAGTCAACCAACTCGTGATGGCCGCGTACGTAAAATTTACGAAGGGATGATTTCAATTTCACCACTTGGAACTCTTGCATGGTTAATAGCTTCCTTGTGAGCAGCAACCCTCTATCAAGGAAATCATGATAGGAAATACAAGCCCTGTATCGTATCAACTTGGAGAGTTTCTCTTACACTTATGAGCTTTGAATTTCCCCTTTGTGTCTTTTGCCTCTTTTTAATGTAATAAAGAAAATATGGAAAACGTACGGCGAGTAAAGTGTTTAAAGTTGTAGATAGCTACAGGTCACTATTCATATGATGGATGGATGATGAGAAAGGACTTCAAATACACTACTGTGAGTGCATGCTTTGTATGTGTGTTTGAAGCATAAAGTACATTTATCACAAATGGCAACCTTTGAAATATTTGAAGTATTTGATAGCTTTTATGTTTATACTCTTCGAAAGTGACGGATCTTGGGGAAATCTAGGAATGATCCGAATCCATTTGAAAAATGAAGTAGGTCATCGACATTTCGGATGGAGTTGTAACTTATTTTATCATTACATTTGGATATTTATGGAAATATTTCGCACCAACAAAGACATAAAAGGTAAGTATTTGTATGTATGGAAAACATTTCTAGTCGTCAGTGAAGATTTCACGCAAAATTGGGTCTCAAAGTTGAGTGCAATTTTCTCTCTCGGAGTCCAGCTGACAAAAATGAAAAAAAAAACGGTCACCAGCAGGAGCTGATTGACCGCCATGGAATATATATGTATCGCATATGATCGCTGATATGTTCATCTCGTCATGAACACAATTCTGTCTTAGTTTCCACGATTTAAAAATTGATGTTCTTTAACTTGTGTTACTTAACGTAAAATGAAACTTTTGCTGATTGATGATGAATTTAATTCGAGATATTATGCTTTCTGATGAAAGTTGTAAATAATATCTAACAACCCTTTATTCAAATATCGTACAACCCTTTATCCAAACTTTTCAATATATTTAAACCACTAATTGTTAATTATCAATTATCCATATAAAGTATTTTTAAGCACGAGAAAAGAAAATCATTGAAGAGAAAGATTGAACCAAAACATGAATTAAAAACAAAACATTCAATTTATTCAATTTGATAATTTCTTTTTAAATTTATTATGATATGATATATCATTTCTGATTTTTTTTTTATGATTGAAAATAAAGACATTTAAGGTACATCAAAACCTGCTTTTATCATTGTAATTTCAAGATTGACTAACACATCGATTTAAAATAAGAATGTTTTATACAACAGCTATGTGGATGCATCTGTGTATAGATAAATACACTGAAGAATGGTGACAATTATAAATGTCTGGTTGATTGATGAGTGTAATGATTGTATAACTTAAAATATTAAGTCATCAAATAAGTTAATAGTAAAAGAAAGAAGAAAACCTGAAAAAAAAAATCACAACGTTTTTAAAGATCATCTATTAGTAAAACAAACAGACGATCGAAATATCGAAATATCGAAATTCAATATATGTGTAATTGATACCTTTCATTAAGCAAGGGATCTAAACCAAAGTTAATACCGGTTGTCCTAATACGAAATACAATCACAAAGTCATATAAATCCACATTATATGTAGACAAAAAAAAACAGATATTCAAATTCATTCTATTATATTTCGTGATTCATGTTCGCGGTTTTAGTTTTTAAAACAAGTCTCTTATCGTTAACACGAAACCTTCCTAATGACCTTTCGTTCATAAGTATTTTAGTTCATTCGATCATTATTATTTTTTAGAAAGGAAATTAATATTGATGTACACAATTTATTAAAAATTATCATGAAATTAAGAAATTCATAAATCTTGAAGTTATACAGTATTATTTTCGAAGTGACAGTTGATATGATCAAAGTCCAATCATTTTTCAAAGTGCTATAAATCTATCAAATAACATTTTACAGTTAATCACAAGACAATAATCAAAGTAATAATGTTTTGATTTGTTTCTATTTCTGTTTTTTTCTTTTTCTTAATATTAAAATTGTTTTAACCTTTAAACTTTTGCACTTAAAGTTAAGTAAGCATATACGACGTAACAGCCTGCCTTATTAGGTATCCAATAAAAGTGAACTTTACTTACTAAACACCAGGTACCATTTAATAAAAGTAGGTTTGAATAGCTCTACAATTATTTTGTGTGTTTGTGTCCTGAAATCTTACTAGTAGATTAGGAAAGTACCAAAACGGATGTTTTATCAGAATACACTCGACAATACACGATGGAGACAACTCCTAAAAGACAACACCTATCAAAGAATTATCAATTAAATGACAAAATCTGCTGAACAAATTAATAAAAGACATTAAAACACATATTAATTCTACAAATTAAACTTAGGTTGAAACGATATCAGGCGCTGTGTGGTAGTAATGTCTTGGCACCATTATCAAAATAAATAACTTTTCCTGCGGCGTATCACTACTCTGCGTGTCGTAATCCGTGTGTACTTGCAGACGGAAGAGAACAAACAATGTCTGTACTTTTATGAATATTTAGATTTCAATTTATGCTTTAGCGACCTTTCTCTTCTATTGATTTTTATCTCGTGCTTCAAAATGCTTTCTATGGATAGTTGAAAAATTAAAAATTAGTAGTTCAAATTAGTGTAAACAACATTCTATTATGAATTATACAAATTACGATATATATTCATATTCGCAAATAGGATTCAGAAACAAGCCACAATATGTTAATCTGTCTCCTTGGTTATATTGGATACAATATACATAAATAAATCAAAACTATATGCTCTGCTACATGATAAAAATATTGATAATGTCAGTTGAGTTTCATAATGAACTGAAAAAGAAAAGAAAAAGTTTAAATTAAATTGAATAGTTTGAATAAAGGGTTATGTATAGGACCTGCTTACCTTTTCGGAGCAGCTGAGATCACCCACCGTTTTTGCTCAGTCTTTAGTTTTCTATGTTATGTTTTGTTTACTGTTGTATGTTTTTCTTCCACTTATGAGCGTCGAGTTTCCACTTGGTATCTTTCGCCTTTTTTAATGTAATAAAGAAGATATAGAAATCATACAACGTTTATGCGAGTGAAGTGTTTATGGTTGTAGATAGCTACAGGTCACTGATTCATAGGATGGATGGTTGATTAGAAAGGACTTAAAATACACTACTGTGAGTGCATGCTTTTTATGTGTGTGTGTGTCTGGCATAAAGTACATGTCTTACAAATGGCAACATTTGACATATTGGAAAAAATTGATAGCTATTATTTTGTTTGTATGATAAAAGGCTCCATAAAACCCATCTGTATATGTTCTTCTGTGCTATCTTTTACCGCTACCCCACTGCGTCTTTAAATATTATCAGCATCTATTATCTATCATTACCAGTATGCAGATCCTGTCTAATAATATTTTCAACATGCGCCCTGGAATTGTTTTCAAATGTAATTTTATGTCACTGCCCCTATTGCGCTAATCTTGCACACTATTTTCTACCATTGTCCGTTGATGTTCGCACATGCTATTTATGACATTACCTCATTATCATGTTTTCTTTACGACTGTCCAATTGGAGATGTTCTTAGATGCCCTTTTCTACTCCTGTCCCGTTGGAATCGTTCTCACATGGCATTTCTGTCATTGACCCCTTTGGGTAAGTCCTCATATACCATTTCTATCACTACCCCCAGGATGTGTTCTAACATACTATTTCTAGTACTGCACCTAGATCTCAGATGATATTTCTACTACTGCCCCTCTGCGCATGTTCACTTATGCCATTTCTTTTACTGCTCCTACATTTCAAGTTCTCAGAAGCTATTCCTACAACTGCCAATCCAAATATGTTCTCACATGCTATTCATACTACTGCCCTAGGACCGAATAAAGGATTTTCTGTTTTCATCCCGATCATTATCTTTCAAGAATATCAGTAAACGCAACTCTAATAAGTTCATTCCTCATCATGTTCACTGTCTTTCAATCTCTTTGCATGATTGCAAATCACATCTTCTGGAGTTATTATCGTGGTCTAACTGAAAAAAAAAAAAAACATTTTCAACTTTGTAGGTAAATCGACGCATTATTTTGTGAACTCGATTCAAGTTAACCGTTGGAGTTTAATGGTCGGCATGCATCATCATACAGAAAGTGCTGGATTCCAGGATTCGGACATTTCGGGATACCAGCATCCGGACTTTTCGGGATGCTAGCATTCTCATAAAAACCACTCACACATTGGCAATGGGATGCCAAGTATCTAGAAAAAATTGCAAAGCCGATCATAAAGGGTTTTCAGCGTTTCATCTGCATTTAGATATCGCAACGTTTTGTATTTTATCTGACACAGCTATTAGGCTTTAAATAGATGCTTTAGTAACAAAAATTGAACTTGAAAAAAATGCAGCACATATTTTATGAAATTGAACAAGATTAGTATTTAACACAACAAATATGCTAATTCTATATTATTGATAAGAATTCAATTAGATAATCGTTCATGAGAATTTAAAATTTCTGTTGAGAACCCGTTATGGTCAGCGTTTTCGACCCGGTGCTAGAAAATGTACACTGCACTCTATATTTTTGGTACGTTCGAAGCGCTCTTCTGGACCTAACAGGAACGCTAAAACCAAAACACTTTGAAAGCCAAGGATGTATAAATTCTTTATAGAGCTTTATGAAAAATGGACACAAAATGAATAGCCAAATCCTTCTAATGCCAACTTTGATTGAGGAAGTTGAAACTCTGGTTTCTTTAATGGTTTTTAAATTAACCAACGAAAATTTCAGAATGGTATGTTACAATGGGTGTCATTCAGCTGATGACATACAGTTCAACAGCAGCGATATTGAAACAAAATGCAAATAACAATCTTTCAATTCGGTACGTTCGAAGCGCTTTTTCGGACTCACTCCCATTCAAGTATTGCCTCTTTGATTGCCTGACCTGTAAGCGTCTTTGTATGTGAATCTTAAAATGTTGATTGGAGGCAGCGAAGCAAACGTTCGGATTTTACACCGTCTTATGCTGATATCTTGATAAATCTAAGACAGCCAAAAAATGCATTAAACCATAAAGATTTATTCACCCAAGGCTCTTTTGAATGACTAAATTTCGATTCTGTGAAATAGTTATGTTTTAATTTTCAACTTTTAAATTGTGACATCGTGAAGCGTTCAGGATTAAATGGTTATACTATTCTAAAATCTTTAATCAATTTGATTTTTTTTTAAATTTTTTATCACACAGTTTTAGTCTTGTTTGAATCCGTAGAATTGAATAGAGGGAACACATAACCTGCGCACCTTAGTCGGTATCAACGATTTATATTGCAATTGTTATCTCTACAATACACATTTGTATGTAGTGTTTTTATGGATCATTGATTTTGTGTTTCATCGACTTAAGAATTTTTTTATATACCACCCTTGATCTAGAGATCTTCTTCTTTATGCTGGAAGAATTTCTTTTTAACATAACTGATTTATTCATCCACCTCACATAAATAACAAATTGACTTAAATTAGTTTTATGTGATGATGGAAGAGCAAGAATGGTTGCATTACACTTGAACGGAACATTAACACAAGAGGGACGGAAACAAATATATGATTGTTGTGTTGAAAATACGCCAAACCTTTATTTGCACGGTTGAAGGAGACAACACGAATGGCAGTGACCTTTAACAACACAAGGTTGACCTCGTAAAACAATGGTTTGACCCAAGTGTCCTATCTGATCCTCTGTATTATTTATCAAATATTCCAAAATATATCGACCTCTAGCTGCTATAGTGATTATGGAAATTTTCTAAAATCGACACTTTAATGTGAATATACAGTTGGAGAGGTTGTACCATTAGTTTGATATACATTTTGAATAAATAAAGACGATTTTGTAAACAAATAGCTATAAGTTGACCTCGTCTGAATAAGATAACATAAACATCAACAATTTTATTGTAAGGCCTTCGTGGATTCGTAATAAAATGTATGTGTTTTATTATTCGATTTGACCAACAATTCCTAAATATATAATCATCGTTTTTACACGACGGGTGCCACATACGGAGCAGGATCTGCCTACTCTTCCGGAGCACCTGAGATAACCCCCATTTTTTTGGTGGGGTTCGTGTTGCTCAGTCTTTTCTATGTTGTGTTTTGTGTACTTTTGTTAGTCTGTTTGTCTTTTTCATTTTTGCCATGGCGTTGTCAGTTTTTTTTTGACTTATGAGTTTTAATGTCCCTTTGGTATCTTTCGCCTCTCTTTTACTGAATTAATTTCAAAGGATAAAATACAGGCATTCAAGGAAACTTATAAGAAAAGCATGTGTCGTTGCGGTGTGGTATATTAATGCAAGCGGCATGTTATAGAAACAATTGAAAATATGTATGCAACCGCAAGCTTAACATTTCTTTAAATAATTTTATTCTATCACTAGGTTGACCTTTTCTAGTTAGTGAATAATTAGCCCTCAGAACAAAAGCCACTCTTACTATGAAGAATAATTATAATCATTTGAAATGGGTTTTTTAAAAGTTGTTAACATTACAGTGTTATGGTGCCACAGTAAACGATCTATCGACCTGGATAGCTGTCACGTGAACACATTTCGATATACAAAACATGCAGATGTGATATGCTTGCCAATGAGACAATTATCAACAAACGTGGAATAATTTAAAAGAAAACCAACGAGGAAGAAATATGACAGACGACAACCACTGGATTGCAAGCTCTAGATTTAGTACAGGAACATAAGAAAAGTGAAGAGGTGAAAATAAGAGTGTTAACAATCCCCCTTTTCCTCCAATCTGGGACATTGGTATAACAGCACAACAGAAAAACAAACTGTAAATATTAGTTGGAAAGGGCTTGATTCATCAGATCAACACAACGCAGAAAAACAAACTAACAAAAACAAAACACAAAGTACCGACATTGTTTTTGTACTCTTAGGTTCAATTTTATCTTTTGATGTTAAAAAAAGAGAGACAAAAGACTCCAAGGGTATCCAAACACATAAGTTGATGACAATCTGACGACGCCATAGCAAACAAAAACGAAAAAGGTCAAAAGACAAACAGCAGAACACGTACAAAACACAGCATAGAAAACTAATGACCGAGCAATACGTATCCCACCAAACACTCCCTAGTTAGCAATTTGTTAATCTACCAAAAGACATTTTCATCGTTTTTTATTTGTTATGATAGTCTGATTGATTGATGGCCACCTAACGCCTAGTTGCAAATACTATATATACATAATCCTGTCGATAAGAAGTATATGAGATAAGTATAAAACATACAATGTATTAAACTGGCACTCTGAGTAGGATTTTTAACTTGATAGCTCAGAAAAGAGAAGTGAAGGATACCAAAGGGACATTCAAACTCACAAGTCGAAACAAACTGACAATTCCATGGCGAAAAAAGAAAAAGACGAACAACAGTACACAAAACAACATAGAAAACCAAAGACTGAGCAAAACGAACCGCACCAAAAACTGGGGGTGATCTCAGGTGCTCCGGAAGGGTAAGCAGCTTCTGCTCCACATGTGCCACCCGTCGTGTTGCTCATTTAAGTACAAACCCGGTGTTATGTCTAATTCGATAGGTCACTTTCGGGGGAAGGGGACGAGATCGTAGTTAAGATTATTTGAACATATCCGTCGTCATCTGTGAAACAGATATTCCAGAAAAGTCAACCAACTCGTGATGGCGTCCATAAAATTTACGAAGGAATGACTTCAACTTTACCACTTTGAACTCTTGGTTTAAATGCTTCCTTGTGAGCAGCAACTCTCTATCAAGGAAATCATGATAGGAACCCAAGCCCTGGAATATCGTATCAACTGGGAGATATATACTTCGTATGCAGGCGTTGCTGGAGAGACAACCCACAGGAAGATATATTATGCTTCTATGACACTTTATTGTGACTTCGAGTTTGTCTGGTGGAGTAGCAGCCATTACTAATTTTAGAGTCTTTAGTTTGTTCATGTCGAAAGTTGAAGCAACGACCTCCATAACAGAGGCGAGGACGCTACCACAGACCACCGAGGCGACGGGTATAACGTTTCAGGAGTAAATAAAAGATAAAAGACACGATAAAAGAAGTTATTTAGAATTATGCAAAGTAAGCTTTCAACTTCGTTGTAGCAACATGATCTAACATTGCAGCTGCACTTTGAGGAATTTTTCTTTGCTTTTAGGTCATGAAGCTTTTCACATCTCTACTTATTAGCACATTCATAGCTTTCGAATATTTAGTTGTGAGCATTCATGATGAGGATTTATCCAGAAAAGTATTTCGGACGCAGGAAATTTATAAAGAGTTTTTTTTCTTCATTTTATAGTAACTATGTTACTAGTCTTTTCACAAAGGTTGATCTATGAACAAAGGAATTGAAGTCAAGGTTAGATCAGTCATATGCCTTTCAGCGGGAAAAGTAACTCTTTGCAATTAATCTAAAAACAAAATAAAGTGTACCAGTAACTAATCGTTTGAAGCTCGTCTACTTAAGAGCACTTATCCTAAATCAATGCACCATAAAAACGAAGTAATAGCTGGATAAATCATTTCGTGATGTGAATCTTATATTTTCATATGTTCTTTTTTAATAAAGATGGAGATATATATTTGAGATCCAAGTGCAATGGTCTATCTCCCTATACAACTATAATACAAGATGGAGATGGCCAGACAATTCTTTGAACTGACACGATCTATTTATTCTGAAGCAATACATTAATAAAACCTATATATATTTTGGTGATGTTGCAGAATTTTGTAATTATTATAAGAAAGTAGATGTTGTATGATTGCCAATGATCAAACTATCCATCAGAGTTCAAATGACGTTCTTAAAGTAAATATAGGTCACTGTATGGTCTTCAACAATGAGTAAACATACTAATATTCAATTTACCAAGTCACACAATTCGCCTTGTTACGATCAGTTGGTATGTTTTCATATGACGAAGGAGATTGGGGTATAATTAGATGAGACAGCAAACCAAATACAAACAAACCAAAAGACAGTTATTTTGTTGTCCAGTTTTGTCACATGTGCAGTGCGGAGGCCGTAAAATTTTCTCGTGCTTATACATTACATTTCTGACGTTATTGTTGAGAAAACATCTCTTCTTATGCATATATACTATATTTTTGTACTTTAGTTTCTCTAAGTTTGTTTGTTGTTATTGTTATGCAGTCCAACTGGACTATTTGCCCTATCCATTCATCATTTTAAATGGCATTTGCAAGACAAAATAAATTTTGAACCTTAATTGCAAAGAAATTGAACCATACAACTATTTTTAGACCAGGTAAATAAGGAAGTACAAAATATACAATGAAGTATGCTTTCAAATGGTATAGAATGGATGGATGCACACAAACCGTGTGTCTTTCCACTATACATATTTAGGTCAAAGTGTCTTATGTAAATGGTAGGTCTTTTCCAATTTCAAAATTAATATGAAATACACATTACATATATTCAATGAATTATTTATTCAGTTTATAATATATTTACATCATTTTATGAGTGATTGGTGGTGTATACCACATCGATTATATTAAATATGCGATTATATTTCTAAATGTTTAATAAGACCAGCCATTTTTATTCAGCAGTGTCATTTGTCATTGTAGGATAATATTAAATTCATTTTCATGTTATACAAAAATAGAGAAAATCTCAGCCAGATTTCCTTCCTGTTTCCTAAAAATGAAAGTTCGTTGAAACTAATTTTGTATTTTCCCAGATTGTTAAAATGTGCTTGTTGTTGGTTATTCATTTTACTGTTTGTATTATTTGATTTGCGTTTATGTCTTTGTTGTTTAAGCTTAAATCAAGCCGTTGGGTTTCTCTATTGAACTGTAGCATTGATATGTATATCATTTGGTTGTGACACTATATTCGATTTTCAATGGAATAATGGATTATTGCATACATGTGGCAAAGATGCATTGTTATAAAGGTTGCAGGCATTCTGAATGATTCTTAAAACTGAATAAAAATCATACGAAACACTTGTTTCGATAAGGTCATTTTTCATAGTAATTTAGAAAGGTTTAAACAAATTCTCATTATACAAAGGAGGTCAAGAAAACGGCAGGGATATTGATTCAAATGAGTATCTATCGAAAAAACACAAATGCAGAAAAGGTGTCTCGCTCTAAGACATATTGATTCTAATCAAATATCACCATAAATTGTTACTAATGTTAATCAAACTTACATGATTAGGTTCCAGCTATAAAGCTGTACGAATAAGCTGGGGGTTGGTGAAACATAACTTATATGAAATATCTACGGATAAAGCATACATCCTCACTGAGACAGACGGACAGACTGGGAAACCACGATGCGCGTCTACATTTCCTCGCAGTGATATGGGTTCGGTTATGTCACAGGTGGCAATCAGTAATTATCCCTTATCAATACAGCTTTGGCAAAACATATCCAGAAATAACTCATGGGTCACTTTTTGCTTGTCTTACTTTCACCATTCAAATATTTCTACACATTACGGCACTAGGGAGATTCCCTCTTTTTTTTAATATCGCTAAATATATGAGCAGATACTGGCATAAACTAGAACATTTTGGTACATGTATTTAGTTTATATAAAAAGGTAGCATATTTGGAGTCAAAGTTGCGACATTAATTAAAAATGTCGTCATGGTATGCATCTTCAAACTTCTTCCAAAAAATAAAACATAAAATGAGTTGGCAGATAAGCTACTTCAAGTAATTATAGCTTTGAATTTTTATAAAAATCTATATCATTACTACGAGGATCAATGGAGACTCCAAATGCACGGCCGTGTTGATGGAAATGTCTGTACAATTGTGCTGATAGAAACTTCTGTACAGCTTTGCTGATGAAAAGCTCTCTACCTATGCTGATGAAAAGCTCTGAGCTTGTGCTGATGAAAAGCTTATTAGCTACTGCTCCTTTAAGACACATTTTGGTCTTGAAAGATATCTGTTTCTATTCCCCTTAGCAGAGGAGAAACTTCATTCGATTGCGTATTTTATCACATTGACTAAAAATTGAGAAAGTCGTAAACAGTCTGGCTAGGATACTCTCCAACAAAACGAAGTATGTCGCAAGTGCAACTCAAAAGAAATTGATGATGATTTTTTTTTTCAATTTCATCCACATCATCTCAAAATAAGAAACACTTCTTGTATTCTTAGATTAACGCACTTTGTCCCAACTTTAAACACTTGATTTGGCTACTCAATGTAGCGAATTTTTATATATAGATATCCGTTCTTGATTTGATTGACAAAATACAAAGTAAGGATCAAACTTTTTTGTGTTAGGCACGAGGGTTGCAAGGTGGTATACATACTCAACAATATCAATATGCTTTTATATACGTATTTTATTTTAGAAGGTTGGTAGATGAGCTACTGCAAGACATTAAAGGTTTGATTTTTATACTTAAAATCTTTATCCTTACTTTGAGGATCAGAGGAGACCCTAAAATGCACGGCTGTGCTGATAGAAAAGTCTGTACAGTTGTGCTGATCAAAATTTCTGTACAGTTGTGCTGATCGAAATCTCTGTACAGCTTTGCTAATGAAAAGCTCTGTAACTGTGCTGATGAAAAGCTCATTAGCTACTGCCGTTTTAAGACAAATTTTGGCCTTGAAAGATATCTGTTTCTATTACCCTGAATTCGAATGGAGGACGAACTTCACTCGATCGCGTATTTCATCATAAAGACTGAGAATTGAAAACAATCCTTATTCGGCCTGCTACGGTACTCCTTAACAAATCGGAGTATGTTGCAGATGCAACTGAAATGCATTTGATGACCAAGATAATGTTTTGTATCAAACTTTGATCCATGTGAACCCATTTAATGGAAATAAACATGTGCTTCTTTAACCAATATTATAAATCGTGAAAAACTGTCTATCGAGCATTTAATAAGAATTCCATTAAAGCCTAAGTTTGTTATAGAAAACGAGATGCCATATGAAATGTGACAGCTTTGTAGCATGCATATTCTCGTCTGTGAAATCTAGCTTTTTCGCCGTGTTTCACTCCTTCAGGGTCTATTCTTTGCATTTAACTTTTTTTGTATAATTATGCTTGCTAGTCTACATCTTCTAATGCTAACAATATCCATGAAGACTCAAGTCTTCCTGGTCCCTAAATTTCTTCTTTGATAAAAGCAACAACGTTTTCAATTTATGTGTAGTGACGAAAAATTCTGATTCTTGAGTATACTTTTTGTAGTCGATAGCGAGAAGTAAGAGTAGGTCTCTGTAATCTAATACCACGTCAACCATTACCTTATGAAATCCTCAAATCTGTTTGACTTCATCTCTTTGGACAGGATATAAACGTGGCTCCTAACACGTGTAAGCTTTATGATTTCGAGCGCACATTGTATTAAATTGTAACCACGATATATTAAATTGAACATACGAAGTAATTATATTGCGCGTAATATTTAACGAAGCTCACAAAATAGTCTCTTGTACGTACATCATTATAAATTGTGCGCACAATATTTTAAATCGTGTGCATAATATCTTTATTTGTTCGGTATTTATCCCCAATGGGGCTCCGTAATATTGTAAAGCAGAATATGACTTCTTGGAAAGCAAAACTGTATCTGTTTATACACTTTGATCACATAGTTAACCTTGCATACTTCTTTTCTTTTCCGGATAAGAAGACAATTGAAAAGGAAAGCAACTTTATCATCAAGAGGATTAAACCCTATCAAACAAAGGGAATACAAAAAAAAAAGTGGATATTCCAACTACGAGGCATTATATATAATCAACTAAGGTAAGTACAATACCGTTATTTAAGGATTTTACTATTCACCTGTTAAAAGATATCTTCATTAATTGGTCACGCTCACCTCTTTCAAAAAGCTGGGAAGATTTCTACTCCAATCCATATTATTCCAAAATTTGGGTACAAAATAAGATGCATTTGATTATCATATTTGCAATTTTGTGTGTTTACGGTGAATAGGGAATAACTTTTTCTGGTATAAAGTCATTAGATATTATTAAAATCGTAGTTGTGTTTCCCCTTATTTTGAACAGCTTCTGACTACCATTTAATACAAGTATAATCCCTTTTCATTCTAATTTCAGGTGTTTAACATGGAAGAATATAAACAGTATCTGAAGTTGTTATCTTTCGTTGTTGGAATTTCAACAGACGTTGTACATCATTATTTTGAGATTAGAATTTTAAACACTTTAACTTTCGATGCTTTTTTGAATAGTTACAAACATATTCTTTTCCACGAATATATTCCAACAGTTCAGTGTTGTCAGTGTTTTCTCCTGTCAGTTGCCGCGCCAAATAAGCGTGGCTGTCTCAAGAAAAATCAGTTTTCATTGTTATTTGACTCGAGTGGACCTGCTGTACCGAATCATGCCAAGAGAAGTATACATGGATCTGTTTCCCAATATTGTTTGTGCTCCATTTCCCCAGTCAGCCATGTTAGTATTGATGTTATGGATATATCACTAGTTTGTGCCTTAGTTCGAAAATGTTGTCTTTCTATACCGGGTAATCCCTTATGGTTAGAAACAATTCGAGACACGAGAAACTACATAGTTCATCTCCCTTCGGGTCAGCTGTCATCTCAAGAATTTGAAAAGAGATGGAAAATTCTAGAAACAGCTGTAATAGATATAGCTGGAATAATTGGAACAACATACCAGAAGACAACAAGAAAACATATATCTGATCTCAAAATGGATACTTTATCATTGGATGGTGTGAAAGATATAATCAAAGATATTAATGACGAAGCAAAACAGGTATTAGATACATACGCAAAAGTATTACAAATAAACTGAATATTACATGCCCGTCTCTTTTATATAGTTACTAATATTCCTTTTTGGAAGTGTGATGCTAAACTACAATATCAGACGTTTAAACATCCGTTTATAACAAAATAGTTTTCACAACAGTTTGTTTTAGGCTGCCAGACAGAGTAAGCTCTAACTTAGGAAGTCTACAATTATTTACTTTACATCATGTTTGAGACTATCGTGACTTAGGAATAAAGATTTTATGAACCATCTTCTGGCCTCAAATTATTTGCACATGTAATGGTGAAAACAAAAGTGGATCAAGTGTATAACATGTCTTTTTACAACAGTAATACAGATATAAATTTGTATGAAGACGTTATTAGTTGTATTTATGAAAATATTTCATTACTCCAGCATGTGCCCTTTCAAAAACATTTTTAGCGTTATGAATAGACATTGAGTACCGATAACGTTGACGCTTTTTCGTTCCGCTGGTTGATATAGTCGAGCGTTTGATTTGTCAGGTTTTATGGTCTTCCCCTTTTTAAAATTACCATGGAGTTCGGTAATTTTGTGAAAACCTTTTTAGTTGATGTTAGTTACAGTCTTAACTTGATGTAAATTGTCATCAATCAGACAGAGTTGATCTAAGACAGATTATCTGTTTTGTTGATGCCAGTTTGGTTATGCTTGCAAATGTTTTATATGTGGACGAACCACAGGCACTTGTCTCTGAAATGTTTTTTTTTTTTCATATATACCTAAATATATTAAAGTATATAGGTAATTTTTTCAGAGACAAGTGCCTGTGGGACGAACCAAATACAGAAGAAAAAACCTATCATAAGAAAAATCTACATAAAAATCAATGTTCTGATCAATCCAAAATCGGTAACTTTTTTTGACTTATACATTTACAATGTAGGCTGATATCACGTTTTCAATATCGTTTATCTCTCCCTGTATTGTTTCTCTACTTTGCATAAAATATAAGGAAGCATTATATGATTTTCCGCAAATTGGTTGTATCTGATTACCGAAAGAATATGGGCAGAATAAAGAAAATTAATTCAGTATCATTTTAAAATGAGTCAAGTGATTTTTCAACATACGATTTTATAAAAAATGAAAACAACCATTATAAAATTCATGCGTTCGAAGCGCTTTTCTGGATATACCTTCATCAGGAACGCTCAAAGCCAAATATTTGAAAACCAAAAATGTATAATAACCTAAACAATTGAAGAGCTATATGACCAAAAAGGACCTAAAAAATAGCCAAATCTATCTAAAGTCAACTTTGCATGAGGGAGTTGAAACCTTAATTTCTGATAATTTCAAAATTTATTAACGGACAATTTTATAACAAACAAAATGAGTTTTCTATGAAACTTACCTGATCAATCAGGCAGATTGTTGCATCTGATAAGGAATCGGATACACGGTGATTGATAAAAAGTCTACTTTGTATTTGCGTCGTTTTAAGGAGATATAAGGCAGGTGTTACCTGTGAAAAAAGACGAAGTCCATATAAATAATTATTTAAATACTATTTTTTTCAAAATTAAAAGTAGAAAGACAAGGAAATGTTTAGATTATAGAAATTTTGAATAGCTTTGAGACACAATTCAAAACTGCAGGCGTTTCCAGTCAAACGTGTTTTCAAACTAACGATCGAGTTCATTTTAATCCGTATTGATAACTTGGTACCCACCTATCTGAATTGTACAATTATCACTTGGTCTACCAATAAGGAAAACCACTTCTACTGTCGTACCAGCTGTACAGCTTGACTAACATACCCAAATAATTCATCAATAACTGCATGTTTTGTTAAGTTTGATTAATATACAACTTTTTTTTGGTGTCATTATGTCAGCGATTTTTTTTTCAGATCTCAATTGTATTGTTTTATTCTCGGCTTTACCAATCAATAGCGATCGTATTCGTATTTGAGGGATTTTAAAAAGATGACAAGATTTTTACACCCCTTTTGTATGTTGGCTGGATGCGGCCATTTCGTGTATAAAAATAATGCTTTTATTTTTTTCATTTAGCGATACCACGAAAAGCAGGACCGGTTTTCATTCTACATTTCTAGTTTTCGCTTTTTTCAAGTTTTTACTTTTTTGCTTTGTTGGTTTGAAAATTAGACGAGAAATACATCATCCCAAAATCAGGAACACAACAATATTTGAGCATATATTCCAGAAACCACCCTCCTCATATTTGTGGATGGAACTCTACTAAATATAAACATATGCTCTTAAATGTATTTTAACTAAACTTTTCAAAGATTTCATTTGCTGTTTTATTTTAAAAATGAAACTTAACTTGAATATTAGAAAACATCAATGTGAGCTAAAACGAATAGTAGGGCTTTACAAGTTTATGCTAAAATGTATGCCAATAAACTACTGTTTAAAAAACCAGCCTTTGTTTATACATTCTAATTTACTTTACAAACATCTTGTTATACCTGTACTAGACTTAACTGAAAATTACATCTACAAATAAAGCTTTTCTATAAATAAGATATAATTATGATTGAATTTTGCAAATCTATTCTTATGTCTGTCTAAAGCATAAAGGTTTTATGTATTCATTTTATCTATTAGAAACTTGCTGACGTATTGAGAAATCAGAACGAAAATAAAAATGAGATCATGAATGCATTGGAAAACCAGTTCGGTTAGTATCTTTATGAAACATGTACAATTAAAGGTAATAATATGAACAGCTTGATCAGAATCCCATCGATAAACGACATTCTGTGGAATTTGCTTGGTGGTAATTGTATGTTTTTAAAATTTACAAATTTGGGGAATCAAATTTTATACTGTTTTGTGTGTTAAAGTTCACACCTGTGTTTTTCCATGTTTAAAAGAGAGGCGAAAGTGTTACCAATGGGACATTCAAAATCATAAGTCTAAAACAAACTGACAACGCGATGACAAAAAACGAAGAAACGACCAAAAAACAAACAACAATATTCAACAAACAACATAGAAAACTAAGCACTGAGTAACACTAACCCCACCAACCGTTTGAGGAAACGGCAAGTATAAATATCTTTTGAACCGAAACAAAATTTCCAACTTTTTAATTGGAGTTTTGCACGGTATCTAAATGCCATTTAAAATTTTCAATTTTTTATTTAAACAAAGTTTGGAGACTTATTGGTTTTGCTCAGTTTTCCTTTCTTTTCAATTTGAACTTGTCCGCAGCAGTTCTTAAAAAAAAAGCTTGTCATAATTACTTAGGGTTCAACAATATGTTAGACTTACATGTCTAATGGTGCCATCAGGGTTTAAAATATTTTATTTGCCAATGATTATAACCTGAGAACAGTTAGTGATAGCTATATATATATATATATATAGACAAATGGGGTCTTCAGGAATGACCATGGGAACATATGGCCTACTTCAGGTCAAAAGGTCAATAGTCAATTTTTACAGTTTTAAAAAAAAAGAAGGAAATTCTATTGAATTGAATGAATAAAAAAATATTGAAAACAACACGTTTAATAATTTCTTGCGTCCGAAGCGCTTTTCTGGATTTACCTTCATCAGGAACGCTCAATATCAAACATTTGAAATCCGAAGATGTATAAGTACCGAAACTCAAAAATACATAAAATAAATAGCCAAATTCATCTAAAGTCAACTTTGCCTGAGGGAGTTGAAACCTTAGTTTCTTAATAATTAATAACCCTGAATAATAAAAGGGAGAGTTCTTATGGGTTAATAATTATGGGGAATTTGTTTGGGAGACTCCGTAATAGCATCCTTTTACAATCATTTCTTGTTCATTCAGATTTAAACTATATGCATAGAGAAATAAACAGAAGATGCATATCTTAAATATCTGTATGTTAATCTTATTTATATGCAGGATCAGTAAGTATGTCTGACGTTAATTTTTTCTCGTCATTGTAAGGAAAAAAACTCATCAAAGATACCAGGCTTATAATTTTGTCAGACGATCGTTTTGTCTACATAAGACTCATCAGTGACGCTCGAAACAATTAAAAGGCGGAAATAAAAATAGTATAACAATGGAATTATTGTGATATGATTGTTGGAAGTATATTAGTTTTAAAAATTCCTTTATAAAAATGCTGTTTTGATATATTTTACAACTTGTTTGTAAATAAAGGCAACAGTAGTATACCGGTGTTCAAAAGTCATAAATCGATTGAGAGAAAACAAATCCGGGTTACAAACAAAACCGAGGGAAACACATCAACAATAAGAGGAAAACAAAGGAACAACAGGAACACCGAAGTGCAAAAAAAAAAAAAACGCCAACACACATAGAAACGAAATATTTTATAACTGTAAGACAGAAATACATGCATCTATTTTACAAACTTCAGAAAAACTGTCAATTGACATCCGAAATCTGACTTTTGAAGTGCAGATTAAAAGAAAGTCAATATCACCAGCTTCAACTCAGTTGACTGTAGAATGCACAGCAGGCGCAGGTAAATAAATCAACCAATCGGTTTCTATCATTATTATATTTAATTTTTAACGTTGTAAGGGACAAACATACTATTTCTTCAAATACGTTTTACTAAGTAATAACATTGGCGAAATCTATGTTTTTGTATATTGATTGTGTAGGATATCTCTAGAAATTGGCATAACTAAGTAAAGAAAAAATACTTTTTTGTACTCTTTTAATGTATTGATATCGGATCCCTTCAATATCTATAGCAAATGTGTTAAAGTATTTTCTGTTCATTTAGGTCTTTCCTTTTACCACAGAAAAGAACTAACTGTATTTTTACGATTATTTTTACTATTTTCATTTTTAACATAATTATTTTCCGCCACATCTCGAAACCTCTTCAAGAATATAGTATGTTACATACAAAAATGATCTTCGTTATTTAGTATTGCGCAGATATCAACTATTGGAAAGAGGTATATCATCTAATGTCGGAAACCTTTGTAACGTGTTAAACAGATAAACCATAACAGTTATAGGAAAACCGAAATTGGTTATGGCCTTTGGGTTAAAGCGGAATTCATTACATTTTAACGAAATTAATTATCATATGGGAGATAACTTCAAACCTCGAAACCGTAGAAGTCAATGAGATCTTAGGTCCTTCATATTGATCTTATTGGCACGAGATCATTATAAATTTCAAAGTGAAAGATCATTGTGACCTTTCCACCTTATAATTTTATCGAATGAAATCGGAAATCGTAACAGTCATGATGACCTTACCTTGTAAGAACTTTTGATAAGAATAGAAACACACATAGTAAATGGTTAAGAATGTATGAGATATCAAGCTGTAAGTTAATCAGGATAAGAAATAAAAGCTACAAACAAAACAATTCCAATGAAAGGTCCAGAAAAGTCGTAAGTGGCCAAAGCTATATTAAAATGAGTTATAGGGATCTATTGTCAAATTTATTGGACTGCTTGACGTTTAACATAAACAAAGTTAAATAAAACTAAGGTCAATTACACCTCCGAAAAAAACCAATACTACCTTTTATCTTCAGAAGTGTAATCATCTTTTGAGATTCAGAAGGAAAAAGGCTATCAATGAGAACAGCTTGCAATGAAAAAGGGCGTTTTTTGTATTGTTTTGACAAAGTAGCTCCTCTGTTCAAATCTGTTCAAATCACCTTTTAATTTAAAGTTTTCTTTTATATTATTTTAAGTTGGAGCTGGAAAAGAAGATGATTCCTTTGCAGATGTCACAGGTAGAAGTAAAGTATCTTAGTTATGTCAACTAATGTTTCAACATTGCTTTCGTTTGCACGGATTTGAACCACAGTCTTGTTTGTCATTTGCTTCTAAGAACTTGGATTTTTTTTAACCTTTGTTCAAAAAGTAAAATGATAGGTTCAGAGGATTTTTCAATAGCAATGATTTGTGTGTTTTTGGTGATGTTTAAGTTTATAAAAAAGACCTTCAATCATCTCCAATCGCATGACACATAGTTACTGGATTTGACTAATCAATTTTTTATAAGAATAACATGACGGTGTCTCTGTTGGAGATGAAAATGCCGACGATTCAGAGCGCCCGACTTAAAACAATTTTGTTCATTTCGTGTTGCTCAACCAAAGGATTCGCCACAGTGTTCTTTGGAATTTGTTTTGGTCGTCATTTTATTTTTGGTCATGGTGTTTTTCTTTAACTTATGCCCACTTGGTATCCTCCCTTTTTGTAAAATATTTGTCTTGGTGTCACATGAATATATTATTTTAATGCGAGAACGACGGATTTATATATCATTTATTGCAAATTAAGCGAGATATTATACCAACATTTGTTTTAAAAGTTTAAAACAGTTAACAACTATTACCGAGCTGGGTAAGGTTTTGGTCACTTGTTCTAGTCATTTCATCAGTTGAAGTTTAATGTTTTTCGGTTTTCCAGAATTCAACCTTGATACCAGTATTTTTTGCACTGGCCGAAAATAAATAAAAGGTTTGCTTTTGGAATGATCACCACCGATGAACTTATTCTTAGGGGAAGACTAGTACATACTGTTATCAAATGAATTTCTGTAGCAGAAAGAAAACAGGTAATTCAGAGACGAATACCAAAAACGTATATTGTTTTGACTGTGCTGAATGTATTTATAAATTATCTTGAAATAGATTTTAGGAAACTCAGTTCATTTACTTTTCAAAAACGCTTACTTCACGGTATGGGCTTTGCACGTTGTTGGAGGCCTAACGATGACATATTTGATAAAATCCAATAACTGCACAATGTCAGGTAACGTTGAAATTTTTTCACTTTACTTTCAGGTTCAACAACAAAGTGTTATGTTCTATGGAAATTCGCCAATCCTGGAAGCTGGGATATGGAAAAAGTAGTTCATACACTTAGATCAGTATCTGTCCTGTTGAAGGAATGGTTTGAAATTGAATTTGTGTACGTAGGATCATTGGTGATTGAAACAACAATACTGGAATCTGTTGTTGCTGATAAAAATACATTTATCACTGCCATCAGATCATTTATATCAACAATTGTTGACGTTTGTGATTTAAATTCTCCTTCAAGACAAATCATTGATGTACTTCTTGATGTACAACATATTCCACATGGTATGTTTCTAAAGATTTTGAGGCGGCTGATGTACGAGTGTGAGTGGGCATTCTTTTTATATCATCAAATTATAAAATGAAAACACGTTATAAATTTCTTGCTTCCAAAACGCTTTTCTGGATTTACCTTCACCAGGACCGCCCAACGCCGAATATTTGAAAGCCAAGGATGTATAAGAACCGAAACAGTTATGTCGACCAACGTTTAAGTGATTTCGAACAATCTTTCATATGTCAGAAGTTAATACTGTTTTACTTGTAGCTGTGTTTTTGTGCTCAGTCATTTGATTAATTACTTTAATGGATTGATGTTTTGAGGGCTTTTTTCTTTGTATCGTACATATGCTACACATCGAAATGTAGGCGGTAAAAATGAGGATTCATTAAAAAGAACAACCCCGACAATTGTTTTGCAGACTGTCCAGGAACCTCGTTTTATTCGTTTTTGTCTCATTTATGTGTACATGTGCTACACATCTCTTTCACAACTTGTCTGGATTCCGGATGATTTAAAGCTTGCGTGCTGTAAATAGTATGCACGTACTATTTATACTGATGCAGGCCATATTGTAACATCTAAAATCTTTTTTTTAACTTGTGCATTGCTGTCACAATGACGTTATGGCGAAGAAAAAAGACATTGGTTAGTGGTGGAATCTGATAATAATGATACTGTAACCACTTGTGTTGACAAAAATCCTCGATAAGTTTGTTGAATGCATTTTAACGTAAATGTCTTTTTGTCATTTCTATGCTTATAAAGTTATTTCACAAGTGATAAATCGTCATTTATACACAATAATAAGTGATATCAAGATCTAGGGATAATAACAGGGAAAATATAAAAAAGACATGTATTAATCTATAATTATCGTATTTGTTTTCAGCCGTTAAAACATCGACGGATAATTGTTCAGAATGTTTAAAAAAGGAAGAAAAAATGAATGAAATGATGAAACAGAACCAATGTTTGTTGACTTGTAAGTTAAAACCTTGCTATGTATTTCTAAGTAATTTTATTTTTATTTTAACGGGGGTAGACCTGAAGTCAGGGAAATTAAGAGATAACTGTATTGTTTTGTAGTTTGGCCTACTTAGAACGTGGGTTTTACTGACGCAAATATCCGTTTACCAGCTCCGCTACGCGTCGCTAGTTATAATCAAATTGCGACAGTAATGCTCACGTTTTACGTAGGCCAAGCTCAAATACAATACGGTTACTCTATTCTTATGCAAAAGAAACAAATCAGTTCATTTCAGCCATTATTACAAATTTTATAAAACGAAAATACCGCGAAATGATGTTATCTTCTTTAGCAACTAAACAAGGTAACGTCACATGTATGCTTCAGGCGTCAAATGTAAACACCGGGCGTTGTCAGGCTTCAGAATGTGATAGAATTAGATAAAAGGAACATTATAAGGTGAAACATGTGAGTCTATATTTATTATTGAAGACATAACATGTCAATACATTCCAGAATTCACAATGTTGGCTTCCCTTAGTTACAGACAGGTAGATAGAAAATTTTACGCTTGTCATCCAATCAGAACCATTGATACAAAAATATTGCATTCGAAAAAATCTTATACATAGTTTGAATTAGTGTGTACTAGTAAGTTATTCAATCTGTAATTGGGCATCACTATTACACATATTGAATAGATTGATTAGCGAGTACGGCACAACAACACCAGAGAAAATAGGACAAGTTTGCGTCTATCAAACACCAATTGAAGATAAACGGAAGTACATTTAAAAGACGTCAGAGAAACAACACATCCACTGATATTTTGTCATATTCCTTTTACACTTACTGGATATTACATTGCAATCATATGATTGTCGACGTATTTAGTTCATCTGGTTGATTTTTATCCCTGTTGTCTGTTTTATTCCTGCACTTTGAAACAGTAACTGCAAATCGGTATACTATATTTATACTCAGAGACATGTCATTACTCGATGTGTATACAATAATGTCGCTAAATAAACAATATATACGAACTGTTTTGATCTGATGAAGGCTGGGTTTTTTTAATTTTTTTACCGTAATTAAAAATCCAGTAACTATGAAAATGATGAATACTAAGATAGCTTTTTCTTAGTTACAGTGGCTATATCCTTTTGTTTCTTTATATTATTGTTTCATATATATTAATCTTGCCAATGTAAGAGTAACTTAATTCATAACAGTAATCGGGAATTCGACGCTCTTTTCGTATGAATTCACTGGTGTAATATTTGTTTTCCTTCAATTCAATTGACTCAAACAGATGAGATGATAAGTAAAGTCACAGTTAGTGCGAAAATGTTTTAAATTATTCGCATTTATTTTCAGTAACAGCAAGTTTGAATTACCCATCTTTGAAGTAAGTATGTTAAAACTTAGGAGACTGCTGCTTTCCTTTAGTTTTTACCTTGTCCTTCCGTCTGTCCGTCCACAATGTTTGTAAATCCAATAACTTCAAAAGTATTGGTGGTACGCCAATAACATTTTGCCATTTGTTGTACATAATATGTAGATGCCCATATAAATTTGTTATGAAAATTGTCCTATCGATTTTGGAAAAAATTGTATTTGTTTTAAAAGCACAAATTTTCAGAAATTGTTTTTGTAAACGCAAAAGTCAATCGTAAAGTAAGAGACCACCGAAGTTTTGCACCGTTGTGCATAGAATGTAAATGTAAATATTCCATTTTTGTGCAAACTGCAAAAATTGAATTTTATTCAATAATAACAAATTGTGAGAAATAGTTTTTGTAAAAGCTGAAACTGTAAAAGTATGTTTAGTACTACAATAAAATATTGGACAGTGTTGTGCATAATATGTTAATTTGAATATTATTGCTTGTAATTAATAGGCCAATGAAGTTTTTGAAAAAGACTTAGTTTGTGTTTAAAAATCAAAAATTTAAAACATAGTTTTGTCCCAGGAATTCTTTGCAAACTGATACATTAGTATAATATATCTGTTATTTTACATTGTATGCTACTCCAATTGAGTAATAGTTAAATCGGTATGTATGACCATTTGAGGGGAAAGTTCTGTAAAAACGTTGTGTTTAACATGTTAAGCTATCACAAACTTTGAGAAATATCTCTTTGTGCTCGGATTTTACCGTTATTGTGCATATTCTAGACAAAAGTGTATTTTATTTCATTCATATTGGTTTGAAATTTGAAAAAAAATGATTGAAGTAAAATCTTTGGTTCGAAATTCTCAAATTTTGAGAAATATCAATTTGTTAACAATGCAACACAAATCGATCTATATATTCCAAATTGATTCGTAACAATTCGATGTTTCTCAAAATTTGTGAATATCTAACCAATTATAGTTAAGTTTTACTGCTTTTCAAATAGCAAAACACATGAATAAAGATTGAGCAACATGAACTCATCAAAACACCGAAGTACTCACAGAAAAGACAGCTTAATTATTATGATAACCACTGTAGATAATGGAAGCTTAATGTGCATGAGTTTATTTAACAAGATGTGCATGAGTTTATTTAAATCACTTCTTACAAATCTCGAATCTCAAATCTGTGTCGTTTATATGTGTCAATATTAAGAAAATAGAAAAAAATGAAAAAAGTGAAGCAGTCTTCTTGAAAATGTATCTTAATTATAACTTTGCTGTTATATCTGAGATGAGATCAACACTGATGATTGGGTTTTATGATCCCTTTGTCACGTGCATACCTATTGAAATGTATTCCAAAAACAAAACACAAGCATTACCCAAGAAAATCACAGTATTTGATGTTTTTCTTTCTACTACTAGTTCTGTATGCAGCTGAGGATACTTTTTGTCAAGTACTTGCATGATGTAAATGATATCTAAATGTGCTACAACGAAGGTTATCAATTTGTTAGACATCTTTAATTGGTTTAAACTTATTTTTGTCCATTTTGGTTTTATGCTCTCGGTTATTTTTGGCTTCCCATACCTTTTGTCACGAACTTGCTCAATTAAGGTTTTCCAGAAACACTCGTACGCAAGGAAATCGTTTCATTTATTTCTTACATAATACAGTAAGTTATTGATTATTATATATCAGAAGAATTTAAAACAATATATATCTATCAAAAATAAATACAGGGATTGCCTTTCGTTTCATTTATGGAGTATTTATTAAATGCCAAAACGTTATTTGTTATATTTTAGTTGTTTTGTATGCCAGCATGAAGTCGAAGATATCGCTGATGTGTATTATTGTCAGGACTGTATAGGATGGATGTGCGAAAGCTGCTTCCAGGTTCACCAAATAACTCGCATATCGCAGAGCCATTGTATCATGAACTTACCACACATAACACAAATTTCCAAAGAGAATACATACAGGTTCACATTATTTCACCACGCTTCGTTCCCAGGGTCTGATATAAAAGATATTAAATCGCTGGCATCAGGGAAATTAGCTATTGCAGATTATAATAAAAAAATTATAATTTATAAATTGCACGAGGATAGCTTTGATGAAATAGTGCTACCATTTGCTCCTTGGTATGTAGCTGTCATAGATGACAACAATATCGCCGTCTCGTTCAGAACCAAACATTTCATTGGCATTGTAGATATTTCAAAAAGTGATATTAAACGTGTCATTTCTTTGGAAAAGCCGTGCACTGGTATAGCATTTTTCTCGGACGTTTTTTTCGTGACTGCAATGAACAGTCTTTTTACCTTAGACATCGAAGGCAATTCCCTTGCTTCAGTAAATATAGAAAGTTTAGATAGTGCGTTTAACAACTACATTTGTATTGGTAGAAACGGCAAAAAATTTATCAATGATTATTTACATGATCAAATTCTACAAATAGATGAATTGGGTGATACAATTTCCGTCTTCAAATCAAAACATTTCAAATATCCATGTGGTCTTACAATCGACGAAAATGGTTATGTTTATGTTGTATGCAGCGAATCCAACAACGTATTCAGGATAAATCCAGAAAATGATAATATTCAAATCATTCTAACCACTGATAATTACAGTTCAGGTGACACGAAAATATGTTTTCAAGATGATACAAAGCTACTGGCAATTTCAAACGGGAACATTGTATCTTTACATAGTTTTATAAATCTGTTTGATTGAAACATCTAGTAAATATGACATAGGATTAACGTTGGGGTCATGCAGTTCTAACCTCTCATACAAAGTGTCCAAATAATCTGTCAAAGAATTGTTCCAAACAGTCCTAGAAAAGTCTTTATCTAGACAGCCTTGACTGTTCTTGGAGTAGAAATGTTCGAACTAGCTCTAGGTAAAAACTATCCAAAATTTTCTAAATATAGTACTATTAGAATCTGTCCTATGGTAGAACTGTTAAAACCAGCTGTCCAAATCAAAAAAATGATGGACTCTTTAATGGACAATGTATTTGTTGTGTTTGGTGGAATAAAATGTCAACAGACAGTCTGTACTTCAATTTGTACTAGTTGTGCAGTAGTACTGACCGACTTTCTTATGTACTCATTCATATGAAGCACAATTCATATAGAACCTCTTGAAAGAAAAAAAGAGAAAAGGCGTCTTGCAAAGTTTGGTAATACAATTTCAGATGTTTTGAAGATGTCGACACCCAATAACCAACATTTCAATGAATGCTGATATCTTATATATCCAAGTGAACTTGACAGTAAGGAAACTACCGAAATTTGAACGTCTGCCGCAAATCTTGTCATTTCCTCGATATTTACACAGATGGACTGCTTCAAACTAGAATCTATTACACACGTAATGATTTCAACTTTACAATTGTCACCTTCCAATTATGAAGTAGTAACATTCCGTCTATTCAATCGTATGGTGTTAACTTATCTTATTTTATACGTTAGGTTCGTGCATGTTCACATTAAACGGACTTCTTTTGCAAGGCGCGATTCTTACACAAAATCTGCTCCAAAAGATTTATGAGGTATAAAGTCGGCGAAACTCCGTTCTAAATTATTTACAATAATTTTATAAGCAATCAAAGCCGGGCTTTAAAGTTATTGTGAAACTACCTACTTTAGGGGTGGCGTGAATTAAATGTGGATATTTCAAAATTTGAATGATTTGTTAGAGTACATACAATCTTAATCTCTTTCTTCTGGCAAAAGTATTAAAACATTTCATTTTTCCACCCTTTACAGAAGTATTCCCCATTCCAAACTAAAAGACAAATTGAAAAAATGTACTATTTTATTTCATAAAACAGAATGGCCAACGTAGATGTAAGTATCTTGTCTAAGGGCGGGATAAATAAAGGCAACAGTAGTATACCGGTGTTCAAAAGTCATAAATCGATTGAGAGAAAACAAATCCGGGTTACAAACTAAAACCGTGTGGTTCATGTTGCTCAGGTTTCTTTGTTGTGTTTTGAGTACTGTTTGTCTTTTCGTCGTTTTTCGTTTTTTGCCACAGCATTGTCAGTTTGTTTTCGACTTATGAGTTTCAATATCCCTTTAGTATTTTTTGCCTTTCCTTCACGGTCAATTTTACAAATTGGTTGCTGAATAATAATTTGCAAGACCATTCGCTTATGTTTTTGGCCTAAAATAAAAGTGGTGGTGTTTTGTTGAAATCAAGAAGACTTTATCATTTTCACCAAATACTTATTTTCACCTATTTCGTGTGACAATTCAATGCTTTATAAAATGGTTAACAAAATTTTTCAATCTGACATTCTCCCATGGTTATGCATCAGCTTTTAAACTTTAATTGATGACATAAAATGCCACGACAGGGCCCAAATCAAACATTCTCTTTCCTATCGATGCACATGGTATGGCTCCTTTTAGAAATCATGCAAATCACTCAGGATTTTTTTCTCTTTTTTGTTTTCCTAGTATTGTATCTTTTTAATCGATTTTTGAGAATTGAACATCGGTACACTGCTGTTGCCTAAATTTAAAACGAATTTCAGAGATCGGTCTGCTAAACCTCTTTCTCTGGAAATGTATTACATAAGATAATAAATCACTTAAATTTTACTTTGGTATCTTTATATATTTCACAAAAAGAGAAGTACATTTTGAGGTTTCATCATTATAGCAGCATATTGTTATGTCATTATTCCTGCACAACTTATTTTTATCAATGACTCATTTCACATTCCGGTATTTTGCTTAAATCACATATTTTGCTTCTGAAGAAATAAAATAAACACTTTTTAAAATATGTGCGCCCGACGATTTTTTTTTTTTTTTTTTTATCTATCTTGATTAGGAACGTTTAAACTTAAAATTCGAAAAGACATCTGTGAATGGTTGTTTGTTTTTTGCTGGATGGTGTTTGTTTTAATCAATTCTTGATTTCACTCTTTGAATCTCCTCACTCTGTTTTCTTTTAAGTATGAAATATTATTGGTAATCCTTAAATGTCAATTGTTTACAATTCTGATCAATTTCTACTTAAGACGTGTGAATGTTGATGTCAACAAATTGACAAAATGTGTTAGATAAAGATGAAAAAGTATGAATGGCATAATTACATTTGGCTGGAAATGACACATTAACAAAAAATAAATATATGATCATTGTGCTGAAAAGTAAACAAAATATAGACCATTATTCCTACGATTGGAGGAAAAAACACACCTGACTATGACTTTTAATCACCACACCTTGTGACAGAAGGATATGTCTCCAGGGTAGTATATGATACTCTGTATTATTAATTCAATTATGCCAACTCTTATCTGCTTCTAGATGCAAGTGCTTCTGGATGATTCCTCAAAAAAACGACTTCAATGTTAATATTTGTTACAGAGTATGAACAGTTAATTGTATCTGTCAAGTAGTAAAAAATATTGATTAATTAATTACAAATACTAGAAGTAAAACATTGACCTCCATTTTTCTCAATAGATAACACAAATATGACACCGCATTATCATATAGCTATATTGGAATTCATACTTTATATAATGTACATATGTATAGATGTTAAATTGTTTTATTGTTTTTTTAAGAATAAATGTCAATTCCAATCCTTGTGTTCATTGCATTTAAAAACAAGGAGTAATGGTAGGATTGCCAATGAGATAAATATCCACCAAAAACCACGGACGGAGATGGGAATGAGATCAGGTTATCCTAATACCTCCAACAATTTGCAACACTTATACAATATACTGAACTTTACACGTTATGATTTGTTATGTCAGTGCCTATTAATCTATAGCTGACTGTACAGTATGGGATTTGCTCAATGTTGAAGACCGTACGGTGACCTATAGTTACCTAGATCATAGTGTCATACCACATCCATTTTTTATATATAAAAGTCAGATATTTAAAGCGAATTTGAAGAGGATATTAAAGTGACATTGGTTGAAATAGTCCTGCTCTCTTTGTGATAAACCTGTTATCCTTCAATGGTAATTACGATTATATTAAAGTGTTGACTGTTGTACCCCAATGTTTGACATTTTTACCTTTTATGTCTGTTTATTTTGCTCACACATTGTTGTCAATATAATAGAATTCTATGTTACTGTCATACAAGAGAGAGGTTTAGCTAGCTATAAAACCAGGTTTAATCCACCATTTTCTACATAAGGAAATGCCTGTACCAAGTCAGGAATATGACAGTTGTTTTCCATTCGTTTGATGTGTTTGAGCTTTTGATTTTGCCATTTTATTAAAGACTTTCCGTTTTGAATTTCCCTTGGAGCTTGGTATTTTTGTTATTTTACCTTTTTCAATACATCAAGTACGAATTATCACTATCACCACAAAGAATACACATTAATCACTATAAAGAGGTGATGTTCTCGTGATGCATTGATTGTAAACAATATACTAAATTTTACAACAAAAGAGATGAGTTCAATTGTCCAAGTGTGAACTTTCCATGTCTATGTAGCACTAATTTAGTAGCACATTCATAGAGGGTTGCTGCTTATATGAAAACTATTGAAACAATGATTTTTAAATAATAAAGTATAAATCATGTTTTGACATATACGGATGCCATCCTAATCTATTTGACTGATATCGTATACTTTTGTTACAGATGAGTTCTGATATGTTTGTCGATATTTTATTCATTCAGCAACTTATTTCTGTATTTGTACTTGCAAGAAAACGGGTGCTATCAGTGAAACAGAAACTGTTTACTCTTCTGGAATTAATCATTGTTCTTATGTGGTTAGTGTTTCTTTATTTATGAGTGAGTCGTTGCATGTTTGTCCGTTTGCATTTTTCTTTTGACAATTATGTTGTTTATCTTTTTAAGTTGTAGTTTTTAATAAGCCCTCGTTATCTTGTGTTCTTTTTGATAAAAAAAGGAAACGCTATTGTCGGACTTTGTATTGACGGCTTTTTATTTTTTTTTTATTTAAATTCATACGATACGAGTTCTAAAGTTATATTTCTATGTCAACAACTTGATGACACATATGTATTCATATAATTGTACAATTACAAAGGTTTTAAGGTGAACAAAGCCGATGCGGGATATACATCCATGTGACAGAACAAAATAAAACATCCAGAAGTCGACATATTGCACTCAATAAAACGCAGGTGTCTGACCGATATGACAACCATTAAAATGCACCGAATCTTAAAAAAAAAATTCGTAAGGGTCCAGCCGAACCCAGTGTCTCGCCTACTTTTGCTGCTATTCACAGGCTCAACAAAAATGAGGGAAAAATTATTAAAAATTTTCCTATAGATACTATCTTTTGATTGTAAGAAGCTTCTGTCCAAGTTTGGTAAAAATCAAGAATGGTTTATGAATCTAATAAATGTTTTTAAAACTTTAACTACAGATTGTATGTAATGTTAACTGGGAGAAAAACAAAACTAAGTCCGTTTATAAGTTATATACGGAAAAACAGGAAATAAATTTTTACATTTCCTTCTAGATACTAGCTTTTGGTCATAAAAAAGCTTCTGTCCAAGTTTGGTACAAATCCAGGATAGTTTAAGAAAGTTATTAAAAATTTTAAAACTTTAACCACAGAGTGAATGTAATGTTAACTGGCAGAAAAACTAAGTCCATTTATAAGTAAAAAACGGAAAATAGGATTATTTTTACAAAATTTACTTCTGAATACTATCTTATAATCATAAACAAACTTCTGTCCAATTTTGGTAGAAATCCTGGATAGTTTAAGAAAGTTATTAAAATTTCAAAAACTTTAACCACAGAGTGAATATTTGTGGACGTCACCGACGACGGCGACGACGACGACGGAATGTAGGAACGCTATGTCTCGTTTTTGCGACAAAATTCGCAGGCTCGACAAAAATGTGTATATTTTAAATATATAGAAAGACAGAATCACTAGCCAATTTGTCAGTGATTTGGTATTTTAACAAATATGAAAAGGAAATCACGTTTTCAAACATCTCAGACAAAATTGACCTTCGGTGGTTCTGCGTTTCTGCTTGACTATCTTTGGTTTTGATGTTCCTAAATGGTTTATATATCTTAACTTCAATATTCTGATCTAGAAAGCATCCAACAAATGGTTATCATAAAACAAGGGTCGTTTGGACAGAAATCGATATCACACCTACGCCTTCTAACTGTTTTGATTCGAGCGTCACTTATGAGTCTTATGTAAATGAAACAGATGTCTGACGTACCAAATCAAAAGCCTGGAATCTTTGATGAGTTTTTACATGTTATCTAAAGATTATGTAATTTTTTAATATTTTTGAAGAAACGGGACAAGTTCACCACCCGGTTCGAGATTTTTTAAAAATAGTTGCTGGTTTGATATAAGTAGTTCAAAATATGGTGTCAAGAAAAAGAACATAAGAACAGAATTGTTTTATTTTATAACAATACAATATTGCATAACAATAATACAATAAATAAATTCCCAGAAAGCACCCTTTTGAATGTTGCATAACACAATCATATCAATCATATAACAAAATACAACAAATCCTACCTGAATCAATTACATTTCATACACATTGTAATCATTTACACACTTATTCAACGACAAAAAGAACAATAACCGACTGAACTGGTCGGAGTACTGAAATAGATTTTTATGTTAATGAAAGGTCTACTTTTCGATCGAAATAAGTCAAACTGAATCATTGTTAAAAGTTAAGGTTACTATAACAGTCAAACTGAATCATTGTTAAAAGTTAAGGTTACTATAACAGTCAAACTGAATCATTGTTAAAAGTTAAGGTTACTATAACAGTTTCTCCATCATGCATTATCACTATTAGGATCATCGGGGTATGGATTTAATGTACAATGAATTCAATAATGATTTAAGTCATACATGTACCACATCGCTTTATCCTTATATTAACATTAATTGTGATAACTAAGTTTTATCAAATTATCAAAGTCTTAATTCTCTTGTAGAGTAAGAAAATGTTAACATGATATAGCATGCATGCAAGTGTTTGGCTATTTTACATGTTTTCTTTTTTAATTTTAGCAGACACAAAACTTGGCATTTCAATTAAATATGCAGTTATGAGGCAATACAACGGCATAATGTATACTAATTCATGAAAAAACAGTAATGTATTCATATGAATAATGATAAATTCTAAATGAGTTAACCAAAACGCTTGTTTTTGTCGAACTTCTGTAAAGAAAAAAATTGAAACCTAATTAAGACATCAACGTGTTTTGAAAACATTCTTAACTTATAAACCAGTTTGCTTTAGATAAATAGCTCCATGAATTATAAATTGAATATATTCATGGAAGGCGGAGGCATATTTTACATAAAATATGATTTTACATACCAGAACAAAAATAAAAGACTTAGCAAAAACAACATTTTGCAAAATAGATACAAATATTGTTTAAAAATGTTTTATACTGACATTAACAACATATTTGTGACGCATTAATAACGATCAAGAAAGTCAAAGATAAAAAAAAACCTTATGAACTGATTTAACATTTATTGGTACAAAAAAGAACACAGTAAAAACTAATTCTTTTTTGTAACAGTTTAAACCCTTAACTAATAAATACCGTTTTTTATCAATTTATTTGGGCATAATACATTTGATCTTGCAACATGCAAACACAATTTCCAATTCAATAACAAATCTGATCTTTAAAAATATATTAACAGGACTACAATACATTTTCAGTCTTGAACACATATTTGGAAGTCTTTTTACAGCACCAACTGCATGGATGTATGAACGAATTGAGGAAGGTAGCGGATTTGAATCAAGGAGACGGATACTCAGATACCAAAAACAGGAGAAGACATACAGGTATGTTTACAAAGAGATGATTATTCCAATCAAGTAAATCTTAAAAAAAAACTTTAACAATCATAAAGTATCTTTAAAACTGTAAAACCCAATAATAAAGTGTCTGTTTAAATGCAAAAGGAATCCTTTTTGAAAAGCATTAGGCACGCAGAGCCAAACTTAAATAACTTGAAAAGGATGTAAGCAGGTGAGATACATAGACTAGCGAAAACCATGGTCAGTCTATGGTGTTGTTGTCGTTCAATCTCAAAAACAAAGGTGCAAGCTAAGGGTTCATTACTAACAAACAAATAGATACGTTTAAGGTTATAAAAGGCAAGGTGGATTTTAGAGATCATAAATTTACACAAGGAGTAGTTCTGATTAACTAAAACCTAAAACTTGGTACATATATGAACTATCGTTTGATTTAGGTGAATGGATGAATGTAAAATAATCTTGAAAATGTTTACAAAAATGAACATGTTACATATTGTTATAGGTAGAAAATGAAAAAAAATATTTATAATACACCAACAAAAACAAACAATCAAAAATCTGTTAATTGGGAATAACAGTTTGAAAGACTAATGGTATGACTATCAGTAATTATAATGGTTAAACTGCCAATGCTGTGTAACTATCTGACTGTTACAAGCACGCATTATTGGACCTTGACCATCATGATCCAGACAAAATCCACTTTTGATATGTTTGAGAAAGCCACTCTGAAAAAAAGTCAAACGTTCAAATATATTAAATCAATGAAGAGTTTATAGCGTTGTTATATAGATTCATAAATTTTAATTTAACCTCCAATAGTCTGGGTACTGATGAATTAATGGTCACATTCACAACGAGCAACTGCAATAGTCTTTACATGTCAGGGTTATGATGTATTAACGGTCACATTCACAACGAGCAACTGCAATAGTCTTTACATGTCAAGGTTATGATGTATTAACGGTCACATTCACAACGAGCAACTGCAATAGTCTGTGCATGTCAGGGTACTGATATCAACGAGCAACTGCAATAGTCTTTTCATGTCAGGGTACTGATATATAAACGGTCACATTCACAACGAGCTACTGCAATAGTCTTTCCATGTCAGGGTACGGATTTATAAACGGTCACATTCACAACGAGCAACTGGGATAGTCTTGTCATGTCAGGGTATTGATATATTAACGGTCACATTCACAATGAGCACCTGCATTAGTTTTTTCATGTCAGAGTACTGATACATTAACGGTCACATTCACAACGAGCAACTGCAATAGTATGTTCATGTCAGGGTACTGATATCAACGAGCAACTGCAATAGTCTTTTCATGTCAGGGTACTGATATATTATTGGTCACATTAACAACGAGCTACTGCAATAGTCTTTTCATGTCAGGGTACTGATTTATTAACGGTCACATTCACAACGAGCAACTGCAATAGTCTTTTCATGTCAGGGTACTGATTTATTAACGATCATATTCACAACGAGCAACTGCAATAGTCTTTTCATGTCAGGGTACTGATATATTAACGGTCACATTCACAACGAGCAACTGCAATAGTCCTTTTCATGTCAGGGTACTGATATATTAAAGGTCACATTCACAACGAGAAACTGCAATAGTCCTTTTCATGTAAGGATACTGATTTATTAACGATCATACAACGAGCAACTGCAATAGTCTGTTAATGTCAGGGTACTGATATATATTATTGGTCACATTCACAACGAGCAAATGCAATAGTCTTTTCATGTCAGGGTACTGATGTATTAACGGTCACATTTACAACGAGCAACTGCAATAGTCTTGTCATCTCAGGGTACTGATATCAACGAGCAACTGCAATAGTTTTTTCATGTCAGGGCAGTGATATATTAACGGTCACATTCATAACGAGCAACTGCAATAGTCTTTTCATGTCAGGGCACTGATTTATTAACGGTTACATAACAACGAGCAATTGCAATAGTCTTTTCATGTCAGGGTACTGATGTATCAACGGTCACATTCACAACGAGCAACTGTAATATTCTTTTCATGTCAGGGTACTGATGTATTAACGGTCACATTCACAACGAGCAACTGTAATAGTCTTTACATGTCAGGATACTGATGTATTAACGGTCGCATTCACAACGAGCAATTGCCATAGTCTTGTCATGTCAGGGTACTGATATCAACGAGCAACTGCAATAGTCTTGTCATGTCAGGGTACTCATTTGTTAACGATCACATTCACAACGAGCAACTGCAATAGTCTATTCATGTCAGGGTACTGATGTATTAACGGTCACATTCACAACGAGCAACTGCAATAGTCTTGTCATGTCAGGGTACTGATATCAACGAGCATCTGCCATAGTCTTGTCATGTCAGGGTACTGATATCAACGAGCAACTGCAATAGTCTTGTCATGTCAGGGTACTCATTTGTTAACGATCACATTCACAACGAGCACCTCCAATAGTCTTTTCATGTCGGGGTACTGATATATTAACGGTCACATTCACAACGAGCAACTGTTATAATCTTTTCATATCAGGGTTCTGATATCAACGAGCAACTGCAATAGTCTTGTCATGTCAGCGTACTGATATATTAACGATTACATTCACAACGAGCTACTGCAATAGTCTTTTCATGTCAGGGTACTGATATCAACGAGCAACTGCAATAGTCTTTCATATCACGGTACTGATATATTAACGGTGACATTCACAACAACAACTGCAATAGTCTTTTCATGTCAGGGTACTGATGTATTAACGGTCACATTCACAATGAGCAACTGCAATAGTCTTGTCATGTCAGGGAACTGATATGAACGAGCAACTGCAATAGTCTTTTCATATCAGGGCACTGATATATTAACGGTCACATTCATAACGAGCAACTGCAATAGTCTTTTCATGTCAGGGTACTGATTTATTAACGGTCATTGATTGGCTCGGGGTCAGAATAATGTGTCTATGTACGGTAACATGTCTTTCAGTGGACTGTTATGATGTGAACTAGGAAGTTTAAAATTTGGATGAGCATGTCGGTCTAGTACAAAGCAGAGTTCATATCGCGTTAACATTATATCCTGAATATTCATCTGATTTGCCACTCGATGAAAATACAGCCATTCATCTTTTCACATTAGAATGCTGATGTTTTAGCGATCATGTATATCACGTACACCTATAATTCAGTCTTTCCTACCACTGGTCGATAATTCTGCTGGTGAACTGTAAGTATCCAAGGGTATCACCGGCCCAGTAGGCAGTACCTCTGTATTAGTATGAAAATACGGATATTGTTGAATTAAAATTCACTGTTTTAAATTTTGGAAATTATTTTGTGTTAAGGAATATATATCTCATTCATGTGAAGCTCGTATTCCTTGCCCGGCTTTGGCTATATGTATGTTGTTTTTGTATTTTTTGTTTTTTGGTTTCGTCAGCTCATAAACGTTTGTATTAGGTTTTGAATTTTCAAATATGTTGGCCTTGAGAGTCACTGAAGAGACATTATTTGTCGAAATGCGCCTCTGATGCAGGAACATTAGTACTATTAATCTTATTAAACACAGAAAAACTGAATTTGTATGGTCATATTTTGCACGAGTGCCTATAACAGAATGATGACCTTGTAATGGTCCAATTCATCACGCGAACTCATAAAAAGCACCTACAATACAGTCTTTTTACACCAAAATATTGACTTGTTTATAGTTCCATTTATCACAAGGGCCTAAATGCTATAATACAGTCTTCTAAAACCTAATACAGACCTTTTTGTGGTCCCATTGATCACGAGGACCTATAATACAGTCTTCTAAAATCGGCCTGGTACCTTCTTGCATGTCTTTTACAACCACACACTGTAAAGATGTTCGGAGAAGTCTCTCCTTGGTCCATGAAAACCCCTGAATTTTCAAAAACAGGTAGAGGCATGAATTTAAAGAGATATTGAACTGCAACCTAATCACTACTCAATAATAACAAAATAACTCTTGATATCAACAAAGGCTTTCAAAAGTATGTCTATAAACAAACGATTTTCTATTACAGAAATAGTTTGAAAGTTAAGTCATCAGTGCTCTCCAACTTCGTACTTGATTTGGCCTTTCAACATTTTTGATTTGAGCGTCACTGATGAGTCTTTTGTAGGCGAAATTAGCGTCTGGCGCAATACACTATAACCCTTGTACCTTTTGTGATTTTTTTCTATATAAAAAAAAACAATCCAGAAGATAAAAAAGATTCCTGCCTATACTTTTGTATCGCAGACGCGCGTTTCGTCTACAAAAGATTCACCGGTGACGCACGATGCAAGATGTCAGTTTTAAATACGTTCATATATCGTGTGGTCATTAACGGTCAATCAAAATAGTATAGCGTCCATTAATAATGCCAAACTCATTTAAAACTATATTTCACTACCATTATAGTAAATTCGAAATAATCATTCAAAACATTATCCGTCAAACGTTATAATCATCTGGAAACTTATTATTATTAAGCAAACTGACCCAAACTAATACCATCCCTCACCACGAACCTCAAAACAATTCGGACAATCAAATATTTTAAGAACTATATATTCCAAGTTTTGCTGAACACGTCCAAAAGTATATAAATGTTTGATGTTTAATGTTAATTATCATTTATACAAAAAGTATATTTTTAAACTCATCAGAACCAATCCGCTGCTTTGAATATTCTTCTGTTTTGTTGCTTTACTTTTTAGACCTTGTGCTGTCAAACCAAATTATTGTGCTAAACATAGTTTATTTAAACCAAATTAACGGTCATCTGCATTGAGTTTATAGCATTGTCTAAATACAATTAAGAAAACTTTGATTGTCTAGGCATGGATCAAGAAAATATCAACATCATTACCTGAGTTGCCAGTTTGTAATGGCATGTGTCCACATAAAGCGCTTCCGGTGCTTGAAATAAATAGCTATGATTGTCTAAACATTGATTATTCTTTAAATTCCGTGCCTACAAAAGAAACAAGAGAAAATATTTTTTAAAACAAAAACATCCAGGAGAATGTTATTCGTAGACTGTCGATGGTTGCCGACTGCCATATCTGCTTTCTGTTTCGGTTATTGTTTTATCATAAAAAAAAATTTATCCGCTGTCATGCCGGGGACTTGCATATCTTATGTTGAGGTATGTGTTTTGTTCATTGTTGAAGGCAATGCAGTGCTCTATATTTGCATACGATCATGTTTTAAAACTGGGTGATAGTTGACATGCTGAGCCGGATTTTTAACGTGCAATCTCACATGTTAACTTTCAGCAGGTAGACATGTCACCCAACACGGACACATGATTCTGACTCCGAGCTTATCAGCCTTTCTTCTACTTCAAAACGCCACGTGCTTGGCGAAGAACGAACGACCTTCCGCACTCGAGGCGATAATGCTACCATGAGATCACTGAGGCCATTACTTATTTTTTTAACTTTGTTTTGTGCGAGTTACTGTGTTTCACAATTGTACGCCTTTCTATCATCATTTTGAATATCGAATGGAAACTTTGCACGAGGTCATGTTTTCCTCTGACTGTTTATGACGTCTTTACACTAAATCCATTGGATGTTGGATTTGTACTGATTGATATTTTAGTCTTAGATGCATGCTTTTTTTATTAGTTGTTATTGAGTTTGAACTAGCTGTCAGTAACTGCGAGTACTCTCAGATCTGTACTTAGTGTCTTTTTGTTGTGGGGATGTATAAGTACCCTACCACGTCCACTCTGTGTTTTTGTTACTTGTTTTTGCTTTGTATCTATCTGATTAGGTAAGCCCTTTTCAACTGATTTTTATAGTTTGTTCATATGTTGTACTGTTACACAACTGTCCTAGGTTAGGGGAGGGTTGGGCGCCCGCTAACATGTTTAACCCCACCACATTCTGTATGTGTCTATCCCAAGTCAGGAGCCTGTAATTCAGTGGTTGTCGTGTGTTGCTGTATATCATATTTGTTTTTCGTTCATTATTTTATACATAAATCAGGCCGCTAGTTTTCACGTTTGAAAAGTTTTACATTTGTCATTTCTGGGCCTTTTATAGCTGACTATGCGGTATGGGCTTTGCTCATTGTTGAAGACCGTACGGTGACATATAGTTGTTAATTTCTGTGTCATTTGGTCTCTTGTGGAGAGTTGTCCCATTGGCAATCACACCACATCTTCTGATTTTTATATTATTTACATTCCTTAGTACTAGAATAAACATATTAAAAAAGAGGAACAAAAAAGTCACCATTATTTACCGAACGCTACGCTACATCTATTTCAAAAAGAAAACCAAATTTGTCTTTGTGATAACCTTTCAATTCTCTGTGGATTTGTCAACAAAAATATTTATTACAGGGATCATGCCTTATTTTCGCTCCTAATTTTATTGGACTCGTGTTCATTTGCTATAGTTTCGTTTTGTTCTTGTGGTATTTCTGTTGTCCATCATTTGTCCTGATAAACTTTGTAATCAATTTTAAAAATATCCATTTAAGGATGGTTTGTGAATTTGAAAACGTCGTAATGTTTGACATATTTTATCCCGCTACGGTATGAATCTTGGCAGTAACCATACATTATTGGATGTAAACAATAGTAATAACACAAAGGCTGTCACTTTTTTAGGAAGAAACCACTAAACCTTTTGTTTACCTTTTAGGGAGACGGATTTATACAAGAGCAGTGCTCTTGTTTCCTTATCCTAATTATTATATTACTTGTATAGTACGTATTTATTGTCGCTTGTAGCCATACATAACGAATTCGTTAATAAAATGTCTTTACACTAAACCTTTTGTTTTTGTTTTCGGTGTATTGTTTTGACAACTTTTGTTGTCTTTTGTCTTTAAATCATAGTCTTCTATGTTTTTCTGTGGGTGATATGCTTTGATTGTCCCATTGTTACTTTGCTTGCATCTGCCTAATGCTCACACATTGTTGTCAATATAATGGAATTGTATGCGAGTGTCATACAAGTGAGAGGTTTAGCTAGCTATAAAACCAGGTTTAATCATTTTCTATATAAGCAAATGCCTGTACCACTTCATGAATATGACCGTTGTTTTTCATTCGTTTGATGTGTTTGGGCTTTTGATTTTGCCATTTGATACAGGACTTTCCGTTTTGAATTTCCTTGGAGTTCGGTATTTCTGTTATTTTACTTTTTACTGGTGCCCAAGTCTTACTTTGTTTGCATTTGCATAATACTAAACGGTCACAAAGCACTACTTTGCTGGTAACTGCCTAATACTTACTGATCCCCAAGCAAATACATTATGATCAAAGATTGACAGTTCCGGCCAGACATTTGTGATAAACCAAGTGAAATTTTTACACTGTAGTTTCTCCTTCAGCTTAAACCGTTCTGATAAATCACCAGCGTTAATAGTCTGTAATAAAGACAGAAAGAAATTAAAGAATACACGACCCTGAAAAAGATTAATAAAAAGAGTTTTCCAGTATAAGTACCATATATTTTAGCAGCCAGCTACTTCAGACTGTACTTCAAAAGAATACAGTATGTCTTATATCAGCACTAGCTTTTTAGTGAGTTTAAGAATCAATTATTTTGAGGTCTTTATTTGGTTTTGTACATTTCTTTTTAAGAATCTATTTTAAACCGTTAACTTTACATAATTATGAAATATATTTGCTCGGTGAGCCAAATATATCGATATTTAACATTCATCTTACCGCCATTTCAGGGAAATGATCATAAATAAACTGTTTGTGATTCGGTTCCATCCACACTTCTACCGCCCGTTTGTAATTGTAAACCTCAATATTCCGTCTACCACCGGGAAATTCGTAGGGCTGTGTACGTGCTATATGTCCGAGATGAGAGCAAGGGAGGTGAACAAAGCGTCCACCACACATCCATACCTTTAATAACAACCAGAATTATATAAATAAAAAAAACATATAGTGTAAAGGCAATAAAGTAAATAAATGTAATGTATATATTTTACAGTAATTTATAATTCAAATTATCCAGCGTTGGGTAGATACGAATATAAAGATGTGACGAAACAAAAATACTCCCAAATGTAGCCTTCAAGAATTACCAAGTGTCCATAGTACATGACAAGTACTCATATAAGATATATATCGTCCCAATACAACTTTAAACATAAATAAAGGTATAGTTCAGACGTTAACAAAACAAGACAACATATTTCTGTTTAGTTGCTTAAGCCATGTGGTCTTGTATTGTCCATATAGAGATCTTAATTTTTGACACTCTGCGTAATGCCCTAGAAATATCACTAAACAAAGGGTTTAGGAAAATTAACCCTTCTCCCTCAAAGATATTTAAAACAATCCATGTGTGTATATTCAATGTACAATTAATGCATACCCTCCAAGACATTTCTAGATTTTCACCACCCCATACAGTCATGCCTTCATCATAAGCGCCGATTTCACCAAAATATTTACTGTCCACGGCATAAGCAGCACCAACCATTACCGTACCTCTGAAATATATAATTAATAGAAAAAATGATAACTAAAGGCAAATTATTTTTTTTTCTTAACGTTTTACTCCTGCAATGATCAAAGCATAGGCAAAACACACAACTTACTTGTCTCTGACTTGTTCAAATGGATTACTCTCCTTTGCTAACCTCCAGTTCCAATGACATGTGTTTATGGGGTAACATTCCTTTGCTAACCTCCATTGCCTATGACATATGTTTATGGGGGTAACATTCCTTTGCCAACCTCCATTGCCAATGACATATGTTTATGGGGGTAACATTCCTTTGCTAACCTCCAGTTCCAATGACATATGTTTATGGGGGTAACATTCCTTTGCTAACCTCCATTGCCTATGACATATGTTTATGGGGGTAACATTCCTTTGCCAACCTCCATTGCCAATGACATATGTTTATGGGGGTAACATTCCTTTGCTAACCTCCAGTTCCAATGACATATGTTTATGGGGGTAACATTCCTTTGCTAACCTCCAGTTCCAATGACATGTGTTTATGGGGTAACATTCCTTTGCTAACCTCCATTGCCAATGACATATGTTTATGGGGGTAACATTCCTTTGCTAACCTCCAGTTCTAATGACATGTGTTTATGGGGTAACATTCCTTTGCTAACCTCCATTGCCAATGACATGTGTTTATGGGGTAACATTCCTTTGCTAACCTCCATTGCCTATGACATATGTTTATGGGGTAACATTCCTTTGCTAACCTCCATTGCCAATGACATATGTTTATGGGGTAACATTCCTTTGCTAACCTCCATTGCCTATGACATATGTTTATGGGGTAACATTCCTTTGCTAACCTCCATTGCCAATGACATATGTTTATGGGGTAACATTCCTTTGCTAACCTCCATTGCCAATGACATATGTTTATGGGGTAACATTCCTTAGCTAAGGTCTAGTGCTAATGACATATACAACTTGAAAATTGTATCATGAGAAATATGCAACCTTAGTTTCAATAATAATATATGTCATATCCTGAACATATAAAGACACAGTCAAAATTATCGAATGCCTACTTTACCTGTGTGTGTGTGTGTGTTAACTTAAAATTGAGTGAAGATGTAGAACTTTTATTCCAGCGAAACTGATGATGTACAATTAAAATGAATCGTTTACATCAAGCAAGTAACAAAATAGTGGCTACTAAGCGGCCTGTTATCTTGATTTACAGTAAAAAAAAATTAATTTAATGACACATTTGTCTACAATCAGAATTAATCTCACTAGCCATTCGATTTTATCTATTTTTTTTTCATCCTTTTTATGTTTTTGATCAGTTGTAATAATTATATGAAAATAATACATTTATGATACATACATAATATGGCCTGTAAATTGTTTAAATTAATGCAAGATTTACTATTCAAGACATATTTAAAGCTTTTCTGTTGAACTACTTTTCCTGATCTTTGCTATTAAAATATTTACATACGGCCTTACGTCTTCCTCTGTCGCTCCAATCTGATCCTGTCTGAAGAAAGTTTCGAAAAATACAAGCCTCCAATCAAACCCATAACGAGTCATATAACCCTCGTTAAAACGATATTCAAAACTTTCTGCATTGACATAATCAAGTACACCCATAGCTATTGTTTTTCTGTCCTTTTTTACCTCTGTAAGTAAGGGTTGTAACCTGAAAGAATATGATTGATATGATATGACTATGTGTTTTCTATTCACAGAGGTATAACAAATAGAGATGTATTCTAGGCTAAACATAAACTACTTCAAAAGAGAAGGATGGCAATCATTAACTGTTTCGTGTTTCTACATTGCAATCACATATTTTGTATCGTACCACTTTCTCGGCGTCTGTGTTTTTTTTTTTTTTTCATTCAAACAATTGTTACGTCTTCAAAGATCCTACATATATTAAGAGGGATCTAGCATAAGGATCTATGTATCCGAGCAAAACATTTACTAAATACTTTTAAATAACCAATACATCAAGAACGCAACACTTGCATTGCTATTTTTCTTTTAATAAATAATGGGGTTCTTCAACAAAAGAAATTAACCCTTCAAACCTTAACCCTCTGCTCCCATCTCACATCATCTATTTAAACGGTACTACAACTGAATTCTATAAGCAGTGTAATATTGTCCATAGCAGGAATACACGAATATGATTATGATTCAATGATGGATGAACAGCTTGAAATATTTACACTTATTTTGCTTTTGTTTTGAAATGCCGTCGATTTACACAGTTTCTACACCCATGTCTGTATAGTTATAGATTTATATCTTATCTCCAGACTGATTAATTATACTACTACCTATTTGTAGGATTGGCATCTTTTTTTAACGTTAACGTGACTCATATGATTATTTTTTCACCGTTATACTAAAGTGACTTACCAGTCTATATTGACTTCCATGTGACTGTCAAAGAACACCAAAGTAACTTACCAGTCTATATTGACTTCCATGTGACTGTCAAAGAACACTAAAGTAACTTACCAGTCTATATTGACTTCCATGTGACTGTCAAAGAACACAAAAGTAACTTACCAGTCTATATTGACTTCCATGTGACTGTCAAAGAACACTAAAGTAACTTACCAGTCTATATTGACTTCCATGTGACTGTCAAAGAACACCAAAGTAACTTACCAGTCTATATTGACTTCCATGTGACTGTCAAAGAACACTAAAGTAACTTACCAGTCTATATTGACTTCCATGTGACTGTCAAAGAACACCAAAGTAACTTACCAGTCTATATTGACTTCCATGTGAAGGTCAAAGAACACCAGAGTAACTTACCAGTCTATATTGACTTCTATGTGACTGTCAAAGAACACCAAAGTAACTGACCAGTCTATATTGACTTCCATGTGACTGTCAAAGAACACCAAAGTAACTTACCAGTCTATATTGACTTCTATGTGACTGTCAAAGAACACCAAAGTAACTGACCAGTCTATATTGACTTCCATGTGACTGTCAAAGAACACCAAAGTAACTTACCAGTCTATATTGACTTCTATGTGACTGTCAAAGAACACCAAAGTAACTGACCAGTCTATATTGACTTCCATGTGACTGTCAAAGAACACTAAAGTAACTTACCAGTCTATATTGACTTCCATGTGACTGTCAAAGAACACAACAACTTGTCCAGTAGATTCCCGCCATCCTTTTAACCGAGCCTTGATTAAGCCTAAACGTGTAGGGTTACGTAGAACCTTTATTATGCCTTTAGGAAAATTGTCATTGATATACTCATCTAGGGGCCTTTTCAGCTCAACTGTAAATATATCATATTGTTAAACAGTTATATCTCATGTCAGTTAATCTGAAATTACGATGAATTGCTTAGGTTTTCATTTGTTAATGACTTAAAGTAAATATGGTATATACGTAAGACAGCAACCAAACACTACAAAGACACGGATATCTATAGGTCACCATAGGGTATTTTTGTTCGTTGTTTATCTTTATACTATTACATGACCATAAAAGGATACTATATGTAAACATATGCAAGGCAAATGGTTAGTCCTCTTTTAAGTATATTTGATTACGTATCATTGTGTAAACGGAAAAAATAGACAATTTCCTTTATTCTTCCGATTTGTCATACAGATTCTATTTTTTTTTTGTTAATTTATTTAGATTCTTCGTTAAGAATGACAAGAAAGTATCTGCGGGGAGTTGCAAATAGCTGACCTACACCTAAAAGTAAATATTCAACTTGCAAATACTTGAAAAGAGTCGAAAATCGGTTGCTTGTGTGTTTATCGTCCTACACGGCATCTTCATATAGTCAAAAGTCAATACACGGAATACACATATTTGCACAGAAATAGTGTTATATAAATTATTAAAGATATTAAAATGTAAATAGTTGTCGTCTTATGTGTGACCACGACTTACGTTTGTTGACATTGCTATGTCTGGTTGTTTTATCTAAGGTAACACTTCATTTTATCTATGAACGACCTGTCTCTTCAGATAAATTGTGTCAACGGGAAGAATCTTAAACTATTATTCTATGAGATGTGATTGATTAATCGATATTTGAATTGATATAAACAAATAGTATTAAATGTTAAATAGAATATGTTTAACCTGTAATAATAACGTATACCAATTAATCGTAACAAAAAATACTAAAACATATTTTATAAAAAAAAACCAAATATCTAACCAGACTTTTAGTCATATGACAAAGGAATATGACAGTTGTTTTAAATTCGTTTGATGTGTTTGAGCTTTTGATTTTGCCATTTGATAAGGGACTTTCCGATTTGAATTTTCCTTGGAGTTCTATTTTTGTTATTATACTTTTTAGTCATTTTGAAGTACAACAATCACATATATACTATAACTTCGCCTTATGTTTGTGTGTGCCTTTTCCATAAAAGAGAAAACACCAAGGTGTCATTCAAAAATCATCAGTCTAAGTCAAGAATCATTTCAATTTTTGTCTTTGTTCATTGCAGAATGGTTTCGTCATCTTAAAAATTTGTCTTGGTGAAGGTAATCTGTTAACTTTATTCACAACCTTTCTAGACTAAGGGTAGACCATATGAAGATCTATAAATGTCTTTTGTGGTTATTTTGTGTTGTTCCTGCGCTGTTTGGTAGTATGCAATTGACTTATACAACTTATCTTATGACTTAACTCAAGGCGCGCTTTAACCGAAATAGATAGGTAGCTGTCAAAATAAAGTCTACACAATTGTCCTGCAACCACTATAATGTTTATTTAAAAAGAGGGGGGTAGTACAACAATACTATTGAAACGGTATTTGAAACACTAACTGACTGAGAAGTTTCCGAAAATACGAGCTGATCTTTCTAACATCATACTTATAACATATGACAAACTTTGCCTTAGTTTATAATTAATTGTTACAATACTGTGATCCCAATGATAAGAGAAATCTTTATCATAATTACAACGCGCAGACTTTAATTTTACACAACATTCGCTTTTTAACCATACTCAATTTCTAGTTATACATATATTTTGAATAGAATATTCAATCGATAGCATCGATTGACGTAATTTTGGCAAGAGTTATTTCCCTTTAATTGCCACGTTGGATGTTATCATCATTTGCTAGGTTTTCATTTGTTAATGACTTAAAAGTATATATGGGATATACGTGGATGAGACAGCAACAAAACAAAAATACAAGGAAAGGACATCTACAGGTCAACATAGGAGGTTTTATGCCCAACCTACGATAGTAGTAGGGCATTATGTTTTCTGGTCTGTGCGTCCGTTCGTTCATCCGTCTTTCCCGCTTCAGGTTAAAGTTTTTGGTCAATGTAGTTTTTGATGAAGTAGAAGTCTAATCAACTTGAAACTTAGTACACATGTTCCCTATGATATGATATTTCTAATTTTAATGCCAAATTAGAGTTTTGACCCAAATTTCACGGTTAACTGAACATAGAAAATGATAGTGCGAGTGGGGCATCCGTGTACTATGGACACATTCTTGTTTTGTTTTTTTGTTTTTGGAAAGGGGGAGGGGTCTTTATCTGTATCCATGAGAGTGACCCTATAAGTAAAACATATATGATGCTAAATGATTAGTTTCCTTTTAGTATATTATATTTTATAATGTATCATTGTACAAACGAATAAAAACTTTTCCTTTATTCTTCCCATTTGTCACAGCAACTTCAGAGTAGAAAGTGAATACACTTATTTGCACAAAAAATAATGTAATGCAATTATTAAATGAAATAAAAATGTCAATATTTGTCTCATGGGTGACTTTTCCATAAAAGAGAAGATACAAGGTGTTATTCAAAAATCATCAGTCCAAGTCGGGAATCATTTCCATGGTTGTCTTTGTTCATTGCATAATGGTCTTGTCAATTTAGAAATTTGTCTTGACGAAAGTAATCTGTTAACTTTCTTCACAACCTTTCTAGACTAAGGTAGACAACATGAAGACCTATAAATGTCTTTTGTGGTGGGTTTGTTTTTGTTACTGCACTGTTTGGTACTATGCTATTGACGTATACTCCTTATCCTTTTTTTACTCAAGGCGCGCTTTAACCAAAAAAGATAACAAGATATAAAAATTTTAAACTTTTAAAAGTTTCAGGTAATACGAGCTGATCTTTCTAATGTCATACTTATAACATATGACAAACTTTGCCTTAGTTTAATTGTCACAACACCATGAATACTGTGACCCAAATGATAAGGGAAATCTTTATCATAATTACAACGTACAGACCTTAATTTTACACAACAATCACTTTTCAACCACACTCAATGAATTTCTAGTAATATATATTTTGAATAGGATATTCAATAGATAGCATTCGATTGACGCAATTTTGGCAAGAGTTATACCCTGTTGGAGGTCATCATCATTGTTATCATCACCCCCCCCCCCCCCCCTAAAAAAACAACATACCCATTTGACTGTTGTCATCTACCAATATAATCTCTTGAAGTAAATGTCTAGGAGTTCTGTTTATTATGCTGTATAAAGTTCGAATTAAAATCGATGGCCATTCGTCATAAAATGGAATTATGATACTTGTTGTTGGGAGATCATGCGCGTAAGTCCTGTATTTACACCTGAAATTAGAGGAAATAAAATCCAAAACCTCATACAAATACTACTCATATAGTTTAAATCTTTTTTTTCAGTTTACCGATGACGATTGAGGCATCATAATTGATATGTCAACAAAAGATATGGAACAAAAACAGTCGAATTTGTAGATTGACACAAGGTTAGATTTCACTTATTTAAATATTTTTAAATAAATCATCGCTTGCTAGTATATGGCTTAATGTCATAATAGCACGATTATCCGTACTTCGAAAGACCAGGAGTTATGTATGTAGTATCTTCTGTTAGTTTGTTTAACTTTAAGCTACCATACAGATCAACGATTTAGCGTGATGTTCTATTGATTTCGTTATTTCGTTAACATTTTATTTTTAAAGCAATTTTCTTTCGTCTTTTATTTCAAAGAAAATAACATAATCTAAGATGTCTATGGTTCAAATCGGGAATGATAACCACTTCATGTGGGACGATATAGAAAAAATAAAAACTACAAAACTCAGTGAAAAACTTATCAAAGATACCAGCTTTATAGTTTTGTACGCCAGACGTGCGTTTAGTATACAAAAGTTAAAAAGCAGTGAATGCATTTCTAAAAGAGAAACACTCCAGTAAATTTCTAATGACGAACATAGTATAACCAACTACAAGTTCGGAAAGTTTTATTGAAACAAATTTAATTAACTTTTGAATTGGGCTATTTATTCAGAAATATTGCTTAATTACGTAATAAAAATTGTATTTTGATTAGGCTTTAACAAGTTTTTAAACATGCAGTATGACGTAATATTAGTAGTTTCCTAGCAGACATGGATCTTTTGACATGTTATTGACAGTTGACATGTTCAAAAGAGTGTCCTTTGCTGTAAACCTTCTACGTATCTATATCTGCTTTCCAAACTGACGTTCAATATCAAAAATACTTGACTGACGTACACGATATGCCTTTCGGCTTGTAACTTTATATTTTTATCGTTTATCAAGTGACGAATATGAATGAAAATAAATGTCATAACATATTTGGTTTTGGTTTTTACATGTTTTCAATCCGACTGTATACAAGTTTTGATTGAATTAGCAGGGCTAACAAACACAGAACCCAAAATGCACACATTTTTTAAAACCTCCCCTTGATCCCCCATCCTGCCTTCTCTTATTGTCATTAACAGAAGGCATGTTTCAACAAATTATGCAATGAGTTCCGATGTTAATTACAACCGATATTCAAACTATTCAGTTCATTTTAAAACACTAATTGCTAATTTTTCAACTATCAATAGAAGGTATTACGAAGCACGAGAAAAAAAAATTGTCCCCATTCATATGTCTCATCGAAGAGAAAGATCACCAAAACATGAATTCATGAAAATACAGACATTTTTTGTTCTCTTCAGTCTGGAAGTAACGGATTACGACAGGGTAATTTATTTGAATAATGGTGCCAATATATTTCTATCACACAGCACCTGATATCGTTACAACCTTAGTTTAATATGTAGATCTAACAGGTGTATATGTGTCTTTTGTTAATTTTTAGTAGACAGGTTTTGTCTTTTATTATTTTTTTTTTGGAAGTCTCTCTCTTCTTGTATTGTCGAATGTATTCTTAAAATTCTGCTAAAACAAATGCGCTGGTATTTTCTTATCTACTGATAAAATTTCAAGAAATCAACTTGCTTACAATAAGAGCACCACTAATTGTAGAGCTATCCTTACTTGTATTTGTTTTCAAAAGTCTACCGGATGTTAAGCAAGGTAACTGTCTAAGGATACTTTATGATGCAGAATGCTCTTATAGAGTATAATGTTACTAAGCAAACCAGAAGTTAAATATAGGCAACAGTAGTTTATCGATGTTAAAATCATATAATTCGAATACGAAGGCAAATCAAAATAACAAACTAAAAACGGAGGGGATCGCATAAACCCCAAATGGATATGCTAACCTTTTAAGTGCAAAAGTCTAAAGCTTGAATAGAATATAGAAAGAAGGAAACCAGAAACATATGAAATACATTATTACTGAGACTAATGTAATAACAGTAAAATGTAAGATGTTATTTTATAAATTTATAGTTCTTTGTCTTTCATTTTTTCTTACGTGTTTAGTCTATATAGTGTCTATATTCCATTTTGTTTTTTTCATTGTGACATACTTGTTTGTTTGTATAGTGATAAAGTTTATAACACAATGTTGACTGCTTTACCCCAATTTTTTACATTTTTAACCTATAATGTCATTTTGTTTTCTTCACACATTGTTGTCAATATAATAGAATTGTATGTGACTGTCATACAAGTGAGAGGTTTGAATAGCAAGGTTTAATCCACCATTTTCTGAAAATGCATGTATCAAGTCAAGAATATGACAGTTGTTTTCCTTTCGTTTGATGTGTTTGAGCTTTTGATGTTGCCATTTGATAAAGGACTTTCCGTTTTGAATTTTCGTTGGAGTTCGGTATTTTTGTTATTTAACCTTTGATAAATGATTTTGACTTGCATATATTTAGTCATCTTATCAACTTTCACTTGTCATATCGGAAATAATACAGTATAATTTCAGAATTTATCAATTCCCTATTTTCATGTTTATTTGCTTTTTAATTGTTTTCGTCTTTTCAAAACATCATAATTAATTTCTTTTTCAAATATTTATCAATAAAAAGGTCATCAACTGTGTGGGAAAGTTTCGTGCCAAAGATAAGGGACTATATGAACATTACACACCATATCAGCGAATATGATCCATGAAATGTAATACATTAAAGTTAAATATTCGTAACTGTTGACCTACATATAATAACATTAACTGGACAAGATGTGCAAACTTTTTAATTCGAGCGTCACTGATGAGTCTTTTGTGGGTAAAACTAGCATCTGGAGTACAAAATTTTAATCCTGGATTATATGATAAATTTGGTTTCAATTCCTTTTTCAATTAAAAGTATTAGTTAAACAAATTTTTGATTTTTTTACTGAATAGAGAATCTTAAAAACGATGTGATTTTATTTCAGATTTCATTTTTTTTTACTATTGACTTATATGATGACTAAATATTTTAAGTTGTACAATCATTACACTCTTCAATCATTCAGACATTTATAATGGTCATCATTCTTCAGTATATTTATCTTTACACAGATGCATCAACAAAGCTGTTGTATAAAACATTCAAATTTTTAAATGGGATGTTTAAGTCAATCTTGAAATTACAATGATCAAAACAGGTTTTAAAGTACCTTAAATTAGTTGGATGACTCTTATTTTAATCAGACAAAAACAAACAGATATTATATATCATATCATAATAGATAAAAGAGGAGAAATCCAATTAAGATATGATTTACAATTTTCATCAGCAAGCAAAATATCTCGAATTGAAATGGTCATCATTAACCATCAAAAGTTTCAATTTATCTTGTAAAATACATAATTTAAAGAGAGCTTCATTTTTTTAAATGCACATGCAGTTTAATATGGGTCCTTTCTGGTCGTATAGGTTCTCGCGTAATTACGCTTTCTATTTTTTTTTTCTATTCGTTTTCTTTTTTTTGTATTTTTTTTTAGGCTAGAGCGTTCATGAAAACTCAGGTAAACGAAGGGTAATATCGCAATCGAGGAAACGAAGATGGGATCATGTTCATGACGAGATGATCATATCAGTGAACATCTGTGACACAGATATTATATAGCGGTCAACTAACTAATGGTGGCGAATGTTTAATTTCCAAAGGGATGACTTCAATTATTCCATTTGGAACCCTCAAGGAAAAACTTTCTTGTGAGCGATAATTATTAAGAAAATCATGATAGGAAACATACGCCATGAAATTTCGTATCAGATGAGAGATATATACTCCTTTGGAATGTAAAGTAAAATATGTATAATCATTTATGGTATTTAATGATGCCCTATGCTAAGTAGATTATGATTACCCTTATAACTAAAAAACTTGACAATGTCAATTAAGACCCCGCTTGCACATTTTTGTGTAAGGCACATAAACTCATACTTAATCTGATACAAACAAAGCAATACACTTAATTACGTTTAAAAATTAAAATAACAAAAACACCGAATTCCAAGAAAAATTCAAAACGGAAAGTCCCTTTTCGGATGGCAAAATCAACAAAAGTGCACACGCTGAAATGTCTCGACTGTTTTACTTATCATCAAATTTATGTTGAATTTCTGTAATATGAAGGTTTTACTACAAGTATCACATACACTTAACATTGACCAATGAACCATTAAAATGAAGCTAAGGTCATATGAACCCTGCAAGACAGACATGTGCACCTCACAAGTATTCCATACACTAAATATAATTGACCTATTGCTTATAATATTTGCGAAATATACCAAACCACAAAAACTAAAAAATGTCCAATGAACCATGAAAATGAAGTCGAGGTCAGATGAGACCTGGCAAACAGACATGTACACATGACAATCATTCCATACACCAAATATGGTTGGCCTATTGCTTAAAGTATCTGAGAAATAGACAAAACCACAAAAACTAAACATTGTTCAATGAACCATGAAATTGAGGTCAAGGTCAGATAAAATCTGTCAGTCGGACATGTATACTTTACAATTATTCCATACACAAAATATAGTTGACCTACTGCTTATAGTATCTGAGAAATAGGTTAAACACAAAAACTAAACATTGTTCAATGAACCAAAAATGAGGTGAAGGTCATATGGACCCTGCAAGACAGACATGTACCCCTTACAATCATTCCATACACTAAATATAATTGACCTGTTGCTTAAAGTATCTGAGAAATAGACCAAACCACAAAAACTAATAAAACATTGTTCATGAACCATGAAATTGTGGTCAAGGTCAGATGAAATCTGTCAGTCGGACATGTACCCCTTACAACCATTCCATACACCAAATATAGTTGTCCTATTGCTTATAGTATCTGAGAAATAGTCCAAACCACAAAAACTAAACATTGTTCAATGAACCATGAAACTGAGGTCAAGGTCAGATGAAACCTGTCAGTCGGACATGTACCACTAACAATCATTCCATACACCAAATATAGTTGACCTTTTGATACGGACTTGACCACGTAACTTTAAACTTGGTTACTGATCCATGAAATAAGGTCGAGGTCAGGTGAACCCTACCTGACGGATATGTAGACGTTGCAAAGAACCCATATACCAAATATAGTTATCCTACTACACATAAGTGAGTATTTCACTTAACAAAAAAAAAGCGCATTTTTTTCTAAGCAGTCACTGAACCATGAAAATGAGGTCAAGGACAAAGGACTTATGACAGACGTAAACTTCGTAACAAAAGGTATCTGCATACAAAGTATGAAACATCCAGGTCTTCTACCTTCTGAAATATAAAGCTTTAAACAAATAATTTACTCCGCCGCCGGATTGTAATACCTATGTCGCAGACGAGACAAAAACTCACATCAAATGAAGGAAAACAACTGTCATTTTCCTGACTTGCTACAGTCATTTCCGTATGAAGAAAATAGTGAATTAAACCTGGTTTGATAGCTAGCTAATTTAAAACCTCTCACTTGTATGACAGTCGCATAGAATTCCATTATATTGACATAATGTGTAGGCAAATCTTAAAGGCATTATAAGAAAAAATGTCAAAAATTGGGGTACAGCAGTCAACACTGTGCTATACTCTTAATCACTATAAAAATAAACAACTGTGCCAACAAAGAAAAATAAAATGGCATATAGACACTCTATAGACAAAGCACATGAGCAAAAATAAAAGACAAGAGCGAGATGTATAAATACCGAGCCACGCCAAAAAGGTGTATTACCAAAAATGGACTAAGCAGTAAAGTTTAAAAATATACAAAGCCAATAACAAGAACACTCCATTTAGATGGTAGACAACGTCAGTACCTAGAATATATACTTCAAGACCATCATGTATTATTTGTGAAGTTGACACGGAATATTTATCAACAAGGTCTTCCGATGATTTGTTTTTTTAGAAAAAGGACGAGACGTTCTTTGACATAACCCTGGTTCATCAACTTTCTGCTCAAACACTGGTGACGTTTTATAAAGTCCGAGTAGCAGCTGCAAGCTCTTGAATACCATATGCAGGTGAAGTTAGTAAATTGCTGCTAAGGTGAGGGAAATTTACATTTCAAAATCAAAATCGTCTCGTTTGTCATAGATTCTGGTACTGAGATGACTGATTAAGTTTCATTAATGTTGACACAAGGAAAAAAATCAGGATATATTCTGAGTAAGTATCAAGTTTCATAAATCCGAGAATACTATGATTTGTTTTATGCATAATGGCAGTTGAAGGATATTTTTTACCTCGGGGATTAATTTGGAACGGCATCTTATACATATATATATACATTACCTATATATAAATTTTCATTGAAATCATAGCACAAAAAGATGTTTCTCACAAAATAAAAATAAAAAGACTTCGTAAATTTCGTGCGTCCGAAGCGCTTTTTGGGATTTACTATGCCAGTAAGATAGCTTAGCCTAAAAGTATACTTATCATGTCAGATGCTAAGCAAATCATAATTACTCTAATGGAATACATCATTATGATGGGTCTTAAATAGGATATCTTAACCATTTTAAGGTCCCCTTTTATACATAAGATTTAAAGGATGTGCTTACGTATAAAATTGGATTTGTAGAATGTATATATTGATTGCACTTGCTAAGGCGAATATACCTGTCCTTATAGAGTGTCTAATATCTCTCCTGGTTTTAGTAGTTCCTACAACAAAGCTTTGGTTTCAGTCTCAATAAAAAGTCGTTTCTTAAGTCGTTGTGGTACCATTTTGTACTACAGTATTTTTGGCTCACTTTTATACATCGACATCTTTGTGCAAGACATAGAATGAATTTCATAACAGTGTGGACATGGACACCTGATATTTAAATGATATCGTGTCGGTCACTGGCTGTCGACAACAAAGACGGGATATGGGGATAAACATAATTACTATTTTACACATGTCCATTCATAGATTTTTTTTTTTTGCATGAATATATTTATATACTCACAGGAAAAAGTTTCTTTTGAAAGAATGAGTATATTCAGAGGTGATATCACCAAGTAATCGAAAAAAGTAAGAATTTTTTTCCTGTTTGAATTGTTTTACACTAGTCATTTTTGGGGCCCTTTATAGCTTGCTGTTTGGTTCGAGCCAAGGCTCCGTGTTGAAGGCCGTACTTTGACCTATAATGGTTTACTTTTACAAATTTTGACTTGGATGGAAAGTTGTCTCATTAGCACTCATACCACATCTTCTTATATCTATATAGATCCCGTAACTTTTGTTATACGTGTTCAGGTATCTAAAATAAATATTGATCAATGTTTCCACAAAAACTACTCTGACTCCAATCAACGTAATTTTTGCACACAAGACCGGATTCGTATGCTTCTTGATATTTTCACGAGTTATTTTTTGTTAGAATGATATTTGAATGTTCACGAAAATCTGATCGTTGGAGTCTTCGATTCAAATTTCAAGTTTGTTCCGTGCAAAAAAATATGCAGCTCAGAGGACTAAAATGATTTTTTTTATGAAGGTCCGGGGTTCTTTTTACCAACAAATATAATCTTAGTATGAAAGTTGGTTGTAGGTTACTCTACATCAACTCGTACGAATAATTGTTTTCTTATTTTTTTAAGGAGTCACAGAACATTGGTGCAAGAAAAAACATAAACTTTTTTTTTTTCTCGATTACTTGGTGATCTCACCTCTGATTATACTCATTCTGTCAAAAGAAACTTTTTGTTGTGAGTATATAAATATATTCATAACATATTCCTATAAACTTTCATGCAAAACTTTTCTTTTATGAATGGACATGTGTAAAGATAGTAATTATGTTTATCCCCATTGAGAGGCCCCTGCCATACTGTAATTGCGTGAAGTCTGTGTTTTCGACAGCCAGTGGTACACACGATAACATTTAATTACTATGTTTCCATGTCCACGCTGTTATGAAATTCATTCTATTTCGTCCAGCCGTTTCTTGCTGATAATTATTAAAGAAAAATCTAATCAAAGATACCAACCAGCCTTATTAATCATTACTCCAGACGTTTCGTCTACATAAGAATCATTTGTCGCGTTCGAATCAAAACAGATACGAAAATGAAGAGCATTGAAAACCACAAAAATTGCGAAAATACCAAAATGCAGCTATGGCCATCTATTCCTGGGGATAAACAAATTTCAGGGTTTCGAATATTTCAACTTAAGGTAAAAAGAAAATTAGCATAAAACGACCGTGTCAGGAATATTTGATGTCAACAAAGATGTGCGGACAGAAGTCTGAAGCATGAGGCAAACACAAGAAATATGTCGCATCACATATCTACAAGTCTAGTGTCTTGCGAATAACGGAAGTAATTGCATTGGTAACAACGAAATACAGTGATTTTTCAATGAGATAAAAACCGATAAATTCACAGGTGAAATAAATCCTATAATTTCACAGATGTAATAAATCAGATAATTTCACAGGTGAATTAAATCCGATAATATCGCAGGTATAATAAATCAGATAATTTCGCAGGTGTTATAAATCATATAATGTCGCAGGTGTAATAAATCCGATAATTTCGCTGGTGAAATAAATCGGATAATTTCACAGGTGTAATAAATCAGATAATTTCGCAGATGAAATAAATCAGATAATTTCGCAGATGAAATAAATCAGATAATTTCGCAGGTGTAATTAATCAGATAATTTTACTCCTTTAATGCCAAACAACAATGTGACAAGAAGTTGTCGACGAAGTTGCATCAAAACAAATAGATAATACATAAAAAACAGATATAGTTCCTTGCATTTTCTGCTATTTAAAATAAAGGTTAGTGCATTCAAAAGAATATCTAATTCAAATATCGAAAAACATTAGACTCGTGACCGATTAATACTAATAACTAATTTACGAACAACGCGTATCGGGAAAAAATGTGTTCTTCGGTCACTAGTTGAATATTTTTCAATATTTGAATTCTTGGATTAGTCTCTATAAATATTCATTTGATTGATTGATTGATTAATGTTTAACGCCACTTTCAGCAATATTGTGCTATTTCGTGGCGGTCAGTTTTTATTGATGGAGGAAGCCGGATTGCCCGGAGAGAACCATCGACCTTCAGTAGGAATAGTCAATTAAAATTGGAGTCGAGGTCACCTGCCACGTGAGGTATTCGAACTCACAACCTCAGTGTAGACAGGCTAGTGATACAGTAGTTCGACTACTTAGACTACTCTGCCACGAAGGTTCCTATTCATTTGATAGATTGATAGAAGTTTCTGATTTTCGAAATCAATGAGCCGTGTTTTACATTCGCCGTGGGTATCTTGTAATTTCTGTCTCGCCTCGTTGAAGGCAAGACTTAGGTGTGCTTTTCCGGCGTGGTCGACGTAAACAATTTGTTAAAGTTTGAGATAAGATAACTGTAAGGGGAACCACGAATGGTAAGTCAAACATTTTTGGTATGCAGTTAAACTAGGCAAGCATAAACACAACTCAAATCCATGAGAATTACTGGGCCAGCCCCTCAGTCATGGTCTATTGACCTTGAAACTTTTGTTTGGCTTACATGAGAAAGTTTCTGATTAAGTCGATCTGAGGGGAACCACTGAAGGTAAGACAATGATATTCTGTGTGTAGTCTAGTATCAGCAGATGGGAACCACTGAAGGTAAGTCAATGATGTTCTATGTGTAGTCTAGTATTAGCAGGGGGAACCACTGAAGGCAAGTCAATGATATTCTATGTGTAGTCTAGTATCAGCAAAGGGGAACCACTGAAGGTATCTCAATGATATTCTGTGTGTAGTCTAGTATCACCAGGGGGAACCACTGAAGGCAAGTCAATGATATTCTATGTGTAGTCTAGTATCAGTGGAGGGGAACCACTGAAGGTAAGTCAATGATATTCTATGTGTAGTCTAGTATCAGCAGAGGGGAACCACTGAAGGTAAGTTAATGATATTCTATGTGTAGTCTAGTATCAGCACAGTGGAACCACTGAAGGTAAGTCAATGAAATTCTATGTGTAGTCTAGTATCAGCAGAGGGGAACCACTGAAGGTAAGTTAATGATATTCTATGTGTAGTCTAGTATCAGCAGAGGAGAACCACTGAAGGTAAGTTAATGATATTCTATGTGTAGTCTAGTATCAGCAGATGGGAACCACTGAAGGTAAGTCAATGATGTTCTATGTGTAGTCTAGTATCAGCAGGGGGAACCACTGAAGGCAAGTCAATGATATTATATGTGTAGTCTAGTATCAGCAAAGGGGAACCATTGAAGGTATCTCAATGATATTCTGTGTGTAGTCTAGAATCAGCAGGGGGAACCACTGAAGGCAAGGTAATGATATTCTATGTGTAGTCTAGTATTAGCAAAAGGGAACCACTGAAGGTATCTCAATGATATTCTGTGTGTAGTCTAGTATCAGCAGAGTTGAACCACTGAAGGTATCTCAATGATATTCTGTGTGTAGTCTAGTATCAGCAGAGAGGAACCACTGAACGTGAGTCAATGATATTTTGTGTGTAGTCTAGTATCAGCAGAGGAGAACCACTGAAGGTAAGTCAATGATATTCTGTGTGTAGTCTAGTATCAGCAGAGGGGAACCACTGAAGGTAAGTCAATGATATTCTATGTGTAGTCTAGTATCAGCAGGGGGAACCACTGAAAGCAAGTCAATGATATTCTCTGTGAAGTCTAGTATCAGCAGAGGGGAACCACTGAAGGTTAGTCAATGATATTCTGTATGTAGTCTAGTATCAGCAGAGGGGAACATCTGAAGTTAAGTCAATGATATTTTATGTGTAGTCTAGTATCAGCAAAGGGGAACCACTGAAGGTATCTCAATGATATTCTGTGTGTAGTCTAGTATCAGCAGGGGTAACCACTGAAGGCAAGGCAATGATATTCTATGTGTAGTCTAGTATTAGCAAAAGGGAACCACTGAAGGTAAGTCAATGATATTCTGTGTGTAGTCTAGTATCAGTAGAGGGGAACCACTGAAGGTTAGTCAATGATATTCTATATGTAGTCTTGTATCAGCAGAGGGGAACCACTGATTGTAAGTTAATGATATTCTATGTGTAGTCTAGTATCAGCAGAGTGGAACCACTGAAGGTAAGTCAATGATATTTTATGTGTATTCTAATATCAGCAGAGTTGAACCACTAAAGGTAAGTCAATGATATTCTATGTGTATTCTAGTATCAGCAAAGGGAAACCACTGAATGAAAATCAATGATATTCTGTGTGTAGTCAAGTATCAGTAGAGGGGAACCACTGAAGGTAAGTCAATAATATTCTATGTGTAGTCTAGTATCAGTAGAGGGGAACCACTGAAAGTAGGTCAATAATATTCTATGTAAAGTCTTGTATCAGCAGAGGGGAACCACTGAAGGTAAGTTAATGATATTCTATGTGTAGTCTAGTATCAGCAGAGTGGAACCACTGAAGGTAAGTCAATGAAATTCTATGTGTAGTCTAGTATCAGTAGAGGTGAACCACTGAAGGTAAGTTAATGATATTCTATGTGTAGTCTAGTATCAGCAGAGGGGAACCACTGAAGGTAAGTTAATGATATTCTATGTCTAGTCTAGTATCAGCAGATGGGAACCACTGAAGGTAAGTCAATGATGTTCTATGTGTAGTCTAGTATCAGCAGGGGGAACCACTGAAGGCAAGGCAATGATGTTCTATGTGTAGTCTAGTATCAGCAAAGGGGAACCACTGAAGGTATCTCAATGATATTCTGTGTGTAGTCTAGTATCAGCAGTGGGAACCACTGAAGGCAAGTCAATGATATTCTATGTGTAGTCTAGTATTAGCAAAGGGGAATCACTAAAGGTATCTCAATGATATTCTGTGTGTAGTTTAGTATCAGCAGAGGGGAACCACTGAAGGTATCTCAATGATATTCTGTGTGTAGTCTAGTATCAGCAGAGGAGAACCGCTGAAGGTTAGTCAATGATATTCTGTAGGTAGTCTAGTATCAGCAGAGGGGAACCACTGAAGGTAAGTCAATGATATTCTATGTGTAGTCTAGTATCAGCAGGGGAAACCACTGAAAGCAAGTCAATGATATTCTATGTGTAGTTTAGTATCAGCAGAGGGGAACCACTGAAGGTTAGTCAATGATATTCTGTATGTAGTGAAGTATCAGCAGAGGGGAACCACTGAAGTTAAGTCAATGATATTTTATGTGTAGTCTAGTATCAACAGAGGGGAACCACTGAAGGTAAGTCAATGATATTCTATGTGTAGTCTTATATCAGCAGAGGGGAACCACTGAAGATAAGTCAATGATATTATGTGTGTAGTCTAGTATCAGCAGAGGGGATCCACTGAACGCAAGTCAATGATATTCTATGTGTAGTCTAGTATCAGCAGAGGGGAACCACTGAAGGTAAGTCTATGATATTCTATGTGTAGTCTAGTATTAGCAGATAGAACCACTGAAGGTAAGTCAATGATATTCTGTGTGTAGTCTAATATCAGCAGAGTAGAACCACTGAAGGTAAGTCAATGATATTCTATGTGTAGTCTAATATCAGCAGAGTTGAACCACTGAAGGTAAGTCAATGATATTCTATGTGTAGTCTAGTATCAGCATAGGGAAACCACTGAATGAGAATCAATGATATTATGTGTGTAGTCAAGTATCAGTACATGGGAACCATTGAAGGTAAGTCAATGATATTCTATGTGTAGTCTAGTTTCAGTAGAGGGGAACCACTGAAGGTAAGTCAATGATATTCTATTTGTAGTCTTGTATCAGCAGAGGGGAACTACTGAAGGTAAGTTAATGATATTCTATGTGTAGTCTAGTATCAGCAGAGGGGAACGACTGAAGGTAAGTCAATGAAATTCTATGTGTAGTCTAGTATCAGCAGAGGGGAACCACTGAAGGTAAGTTAATGAGATTCTATGTGTAGTCTAGTATCAGCAGAGGGGAACCACTGAAGGTAAGTTAATGATATGCTATGTGTAGTCTAGTATTAGCAGAGGGAAACCACTGAAGGTAAGTCAATGATATTCTGTGTGTAGTCTAGTGTCAGCAGAGGGCAACCACTGAATGAAAGTCAATGATATTCTTTGTGTAATCTTGTATCAGCAGAGGGGAACCACTGAACGTAATTCAATGATATTATATGTGTAGTCTAGTATAGCAGAGGGGTATCACTGAAGGTAAGTCAATGATATTCCTTGTGTAGTCTAGTATCAGCACTTAAGCATCTCATATTCATGGAAGTTTTTTGATCCCGTCCCATTCAGTCATGGTTCATTGAATTTGAAATTTTTACATAGTTTACATGCGAAAGTTTGTGATTATGTCAGTTATAATAAGTCAATCATATATTGTATGCCGTTGTAATAGCATTAGCATATCTTATTTTCATGGAGATTATTTGGCTCTTAACCTCCGGTCATGTTTCATTGACTTCGAATGTTTTTCTTAGTTTACATGTTAATTTCCCTTTGGTATCTTTTGCCTCTCTTTTCAAATATTAACATTTGTATTTTACCGTTAAAATAACATACGGTCTTTATTTTTCTTGTTTACTAGCTTAATTGTTGAAAACCTTTCTTACAACTCAAAATTAATTTCTTTTAGACTAGTAATTATCAAATGAATTTACATACTAAATAACAAAAAATGTCAGGAACTGTTGGGAAGGTTTCATGCCAAAGATAAGCGACTGTGTGAACATAAAAACATCGTATCTTGAAAACGGAAATCTTTTTACAACGTTTGAGTTCTCACAACCAGATTAGATTGTTAATAAAATTAATTAAATTCAGTTATCAATTAAGTTATTTATTGACTTAAATACCGTTACGCAATAAAGCATTACAACTTTATAACACATTTTCAACACCTATAAATTAAGGCTTTAATGTTGTGTTTTTTTTATAAATATATTAATGAAAAAATTGGAAAAAACCTGCAACTTTTCAATTTGTTTCATAAACAGAATCAATATCGAAAAATCAATTAATTCAACCTACCGAAATTTTAATGTTTAAAAATATTTAATTAATATCAATAAAAAACCTGTAATGTAATTCTAACCTACACATTCAATTTTGATGACAACTTTGATAAACTACTGCATATGTCTTATGATTATGTAAGGACTAACATTTGATCCTTAAGATGAAGTAATTTCAGGTTTATGAATTTTTGTCAAATGTTTGGACTCCTTGGTTTTTTTCCTCCGATACAGGGTAACATATTTTGCCCCATATCACAAACTTTTCTTTTTAGGGAGACTTCAAAAGCTCATAAAAGGTCATTACAAAAATTTAAGCAGATTCTAGATTTCATTTTTTACGATTTGAGACCCAAATAATGCCAAATTGAATGCTAAATATAAGGTAAAAGTCCGAGTCAGCCTTTTCCCGCCAGTTTTTAAAAATCAAATATCTCGAAAAAGATTTCCATAGCTTGTCAATATTTTCAGCTTATTTCATTCCTTAACTAATGCTCTTCTGATTTATAGTATCAATTTTTGTTCCATATTATTTTAATTTCACCTGACTACATCCTTAAATAAAATCAATTGTTTTTATATAAAACTATATAAAAAAAAATAAAACAAATCAAAGTATATAATTTGGTATGCCAGTTGAGCGCCTCGTCTTCACATGACTCAACAGTGGCGATCAGTTCAAAAGAGTGAGAATGTCACATCAAATACGAAGTTGAGCAGTAGAACATATGAAAGAGTTATGAATTTGATTGAATTGTCTTTCTTCGTCATTTTAAGGAGCTACCATTTGATTTTATGGGGGGGGGGGGGGGGGGGGAGTTTTGAGTAAAAAAAAAAGGCAGGATGACAATTTATGTAAAAAAAGTCAGGATTAACTAATGAAAAATTAAAAATTTGCCAGAATCATCCATTTAAATTACTGTGTTCAGTTTTATGTGTCAGCATTTATGGTATTTCACATAATACTAGTCTCAAGTACAATAATTAAAAAGAAAAGTTTAGATAATTGTCTTGGGTTTGGATCAAGAACTAAATTTCACCACAAAAAATCTGTAAGTTTAAAAAATGAACTTATTTTCATCAGTCCTATATTTAAGATCACATATAATTGTTATGAAATTCGAAAAAGTAAATTATTTTTTATTACTGATAGATATTTGGAAATAACGAACACGACCGTTAAATAAGAAAGTGACTAGGTGATTCAGGGTGATATATATAACACCAAATCACTAAGGCTATTAGGCTTAAAACTTGTTAACAGACGCGCGTTTCGTCTACATATTAAAAACTAATATTGGAGCTAGAATCAAAGTAGTTGAAAGGTCAATTCAAATATGGATTTAATGAGTATTGAAAAGTTTTTGTCAAATACCACAGGCACTTGTCTCTGAAAAAAAATCCTATATACCTTAATATAACACAAGGTACTTAACTCGAAAATGACTGTATCAATGATATTTAATGTAAAAACAGAAGTGTTGACAACTGGGTAGGTGAAACCCTCCCCTACCCCCGAAAATTTACAGAAAATAAATATCTTAATAATAAATAAACGATCACAACAGTGCTGACTTCTGGGATTGTGATGCCCTCGGTGACGAAAACGCCTACCAACATTAGCATGGACCCAGTGGTTCCAAAACGCCTACCAGTATTAGCATGGACCCAGTGGTTCCAAAACGCCTACCAGTATTAGCATGGACCCAGTGGTTCCAAAACGCCTACCAGCATTAGCATGGACCCAGTGGTTCCAAAACGCCTACCAGTATTAGCATGGACCCAGTGGTTCCAAAACGCCTACCAGTATTAGCATGGACCCAGTGGTTCCAAAACGCCTACCAGCATTAGCATGGACCCAGTGGTTCCAAAACGCCTACCAGCATTAGCATGGACCCAGTGGTTCCAAAACGCCTACCAGCATTAGCATGGACCCAGTGGTTACCAGCATTAGCATGGACCCAGTGGTTACCAGCATTAGCATGGACCCAGGGGTTACCAGCATTAGCATGGACCCAGTGGTTACCAGCATTAGCATGGACCCAGTGGTTACCAGCATTAGCATGGACCCAGTGGTTACCAGCATTAGCATGGACCCAGTGACCAGCATTAGCATGGACCCAGTGACCAGCATTAACATGGACCCAGTGGTTACCAGCATTAGCATGGACCCAGTGGTTACCAGCATTAGCATGGACCCAGTGGTTACCAGCATTAGCATGGACCCAGTGGTTACCAGCATTAGCATGGACCCAGTGACCAGCATTAGCATGGACCCAGTGACCAGCATTAGCATGGACCCAGTGGTTACCAGCATTAGCATGGACCCAGTGGTTCCAAAACCTCACCAAAGATACAAGACCGATCTTTGTTTAAATTTGGGACTTAACTTTGTCGATTCATAGAATACAATTGAATACTTTGATAAGTTATTAATTCAAGCTTGAAAATCAGTATACGCCTACATGTTTATTTACATTCATTTGCATACATTTGCATACATGTGCATACAAAGCTTGTGCATGAAACGAACATTATAATGTTATCCTGTCGCTAATAAATTGACCATCATGAGAGTTAAATCTGTCCTGCAACATAAGTCATGTGACAATTTTAAGAGTTCGTTGAAATAAGATATATTATCTGTTATCCTAACATTAAGACAAAACAATTCTTGTCTTAAGAAAAATAAAAAAAAGTAGGTCTTTCGTCTGATGCTAAGATTACGACTAAACACATTTTTTTAGGGACAGCAATAATTCTTTGGGTGTTTATTACGGCGATTAATTGACTAGAGTGGTAAAGGTTGTCGTATAACCTGATGCAACAGATATTGCAACGATCAACAAGATGACGACAGCCGTTATTAGAGAAGACATTTAAGGTAATTATAGTATGGATATTTACACCAAAACGTCTATAAATGAAATTAGATAGCCTGCATTGATCATGCTTCTCAATAACATCATTGAAAACTATCATTTTGCATTGACAATAATGTGTTTTTGTAAATAAGATACACCGTATTAATTTACATCGCTGAATTAATTAAAATGATGACGATTGTAAAACTGCCATTATTTTTATATCTCTTTTTTTTTTTAACTTTATCCAGATAGGCATTGATAAAACAAATAACACAATATATATATATATATAATATATATATATATTTATATTGATGAAAAAAGAGGCAAAAAAAAATAGAACAATGAGTTTAAGCGTTTAAAATTTCAAATTTTTTAGTGAGCATACGATCGAAGAAAAAATACTTAGCAATATTTGTATTCGTCGTATTATATAAGATATTTTCCTCAGTAGCAATTATAGGGCTGAGTAGTATTTGGTTGTCTGGATTTAACTTTTTTCTAAAGCTAAACAATAAATGTTTAATACTTTAGAAAGATTATCTTCATACATCTGACAATCGTTACCATACTTCAGTATGATTATCTTCATACAGCTGACAATTGTCACCATGCTTCAGTATGATTATCTTCATACAGATGACAATAGTCACCATACTTCAGTATGATTATCTTCATACAGCTGACAATTGTCACTATGCTTCAGTATGATTATCTCCATATAGCTGACAATTGTCACCATACTTCAGCATGATTATCTCCATATAGCTGACTATTGTCACCATGCTTCAGTATGATTATCTCCATATAGCTGACTATTGTCACTATGCTTTCGTATGGTTATCTCCATATAGCTGACTATTGTCACCATATGTCAGTATGATTATCTCCATATAGCCGACTATTGTCACCATGCTTCAGTATGATTATCTCCATATAGCTGACTATTGTCACCATACTTCAGTATGATTATCTCCATACAGCTGACAATTGTCACCATACTTCAGTATGATTAACTTCATACAACTGACAATTGTCACCATGCTTCAGTATGATTATCTTCATACAGCTGACAATTGTCACCATATGTCAGTATGATTATCTTCATATAGCTGACAATTGTCACTATGCTTCAGTATGACTGTCTTCATACAGCTGACAATTGTCACCATACTTCAGTATGATTATCTTCATATAGCTGACAATTGTCACTATGCTTCAGTATGATTTTCTCCATATAGCTGACTATTGTCACCATACTTCAGTATGATTATCCTCATACAGCTGACAATTGTCACCATGCTTCAGTATGATTATCTTCATACATCTGACAATCGTTACCATACGTCAGTATGATTATCTTCATACAGCTGACAATTGTCACCATACTTCAGTATGATTATCTTCATACAGCTGACAATTGTCACCATACTCACCATACTTCAGTATGATTATCTTCATACAGCTGACAATTGTCACCATACTTCAGTATGGTTATCTTCATACAGCTGACAATTGTCACCATGCATCAGTATGATTATCTTCATACATCTGACTCAGTTTGATTATCATCATACAGCTGACAATTGTCCCCATACGTCAGTATGATTATCTTCAAACAGCTGACAATTGTCACAATACTTCAGTATGATTATCCATACATAGCTTACTATTGTCTCAATTTTCGTCAAATATTTTGAATAGTATGTACCGTTTTCGAACATTCCTTCGTCCTGAATATGCATGAAATATTTGCCACTGTACATTCCTAATCAAACTACACTCGATCAATTAATCAAGTTTTTGTAACCTGCTCAAAGGCATTTGAAGTGAGGTGTGTTGAAAGGTCTCTACAAAGGTAGGACAGGTTCAAATTTTATAGCGAAGAAAGTTAAAATGATAATAACAAAAATATGTGTCCCTACATAAGAGTTTCCGGTTCGCATTCTTGCAGAAGAAATGAGAAAATTGCTTTATTCATATAAAAAATATATTATTTAAAACTAACATAATTATCATGTCAAGCATGATAAAGGAGCATACTCTGACACTACGTTATCAGGTAAGTGAAATTGACTTATATCTAATTGACTTCATCCCAAAGACCCATTTCCTTGTTACTTCTTCCAAAGATATAAAATAAATCAGTCTTTTTACTTTATGTGTTAACAAGTCTCTGGATACAGAACATGATATCCGCTCTGTTATTCTACTAAGTTCCTATAAAGCTAATGCGAAAGTTTTTAATTCAGGATTGGAGAATTTTAACAAGCATGTACGAGTTAAGCTTTAATTTAACCCCCCAAAAATAGAGCTGTGACACTACGATTTTTGTTAGTTTCCTCTTGGGAAGAAATTGGCATTACTTCTTGTTATAAAGATTTGCCGAATAAATTTAACTATCAATATCTAAATAGTGAAAACATTTTTTTACATGAAATATGTCAATTTGTCAAAATATCCGCACGTATCATCAAAACAATTGTCAAGTGGTATATCGTTGGGTCTTTAGTGACATTAAACGGATTGATGAAGCAGCTTGTCTTCTGCAAACATAGCAATAGAGGGTTAAAAGGTCAGCATCTGTCATAATATCTAAGCGTGTTTGCTAAGGAAAGACAATCCCTGTACATATGACTTTTAATTATCGTTTTGTTCTTATGATACATGTAAGACTTCTTGTTTGGGTACCCTTATTCATGTTAATATTGAAGAATAGATTTGAAATATTGCTATGTCTACAGTTTGTGCAGTTAACTTTAAATCCTTCATCTAATATAAAAGACAATGCATAATTATTGTAACTTAACAGTAAGCCCTTACTGATATATATCTGACAATTACAACTAAGACTTTTTGATACCCTCGTACTGCCAGTTCTTATCTACGGCTGTGAGGTGTGGGGTTTTTAAAACACTTACATTTTAGAAAAGATACACCTACAGTTTTGTAGAAATATCCTAGGCGTTAGAACAACAACTCCAAATTTCACGATTTATGGTGAGCTTGGTCGATGTCCGATCGATATCATAATTAAAATTAGAATAGTTAATTTTTGGAACAGAATTATTTGCAATAATCACAAACTTTCTCCCATTTTGTACCATACAATGTTCAAATTGAACGAATCCGGATTGCATAAGTTTAAACGGATTGAACATGTTAAATCCATATTTGACAATACTGGACTTAGCTTTATATGGAATATTCAATCAAAGATAGATCCAATTCAATGCGACTGTCATACAAGTGAGAGGTTTAGCTAGCTATAAAACCAGGTTCAATCTACCATTTTCTACATTAGAAAATGCCTGTACCAAGTCAGGAATATGACAGTTGTTATCCATTCGTTTGATGTGTTTGAGCTTTTGATTTTGCCATTTGATTAGGGACTTTCCGTTTTGAATTTCCCTTGGAGCTAGGTATTTTTGCTATTTTAGCTTTTTCAATACTTTAAGTACGAATTATCACTATTACCACAAAGAATTTTCCTCGGAGTTCAGTATTTTTGTGATTTTACTTTTTTTTCAGATAAAAACGAATATTAAGCAAAGATTAACAGACGAATTCATCCAACAGTGGTACAGTCAAATCCAAAACTCATCGAGGGGGGAATATTATGGTCTTTTCAAAATCGACTTTGGCTTAGAAAAATATTTATTAAGACTCTCATTTGCGGATCGTAAAAATATTACTAAACTGCGATGCTGCAACCTTAAAAATACCAATAGAAACAGTGAGATGAAATGGAATTCCTAGAGATGAAAGACAGTGTCATCTCATGGAATGGAATTCCTAGAGATGAAAGACAGTGTTGAAAGACAGTGTCATCTCATGGAATGGAATTCCTAGAGATGAAAGACAGTGTTGAAAGACAGTGTCGTCTCATGGAATGGAATTCCTAGAGATGAAAGACAGTGTCGTCTCATGGAATGGAATTCCTAGAGATGAAAGACAGTGTTGAAAGACAGTGTCATCTCATGGAATGGAATTCCTAGAGATGAAAGACAGTGTTGAAAGACAGTGTCGTCTCATGGAATGGAATTCCTAGAGATGAAAGACAGTGTCGTCTCATGGAATGGAATTCCTAGAGATGAAAGACAGTGTTGAAAGACAGTGTCATCTCATGGAATGGAATTCCTAGAGATGAAAGACAGTGTTGAAAGACAGTGTCGTCTCATGGAATGGAATTCCTAGAGATGAAAGACAGTGTTGAAAGACAGTGTCATCTCATGGAATGGAATTCCTAGAGATGAAAGACAGTGTTGAAAGACAGTGTCGTCTCATGGAATGGAATTCCTAGAGATGAAAGACAGTGTCGTCTCATGGAATGGAATTCCTAGAGATGAAAGACAGTGTTGAAAGACAGTGTCATCTCATGGAATGGAATTCCTAGAGATGAAAGACAGTGTTGAAAGACAGTGTCGTCTCATGGAATGGAATTCCTAGAGATGAAAGACAGTGTTGAAAGACAGTGTCATCTCATGGAATGGAATTCCTAGAGATGAAAGACAGTGTTGAAAGACAGTGTCATCTCATGGAATGGAATTCCTAGAGATGAAAGACAGTGTTGAAAGACAGTGTCGTCTCATGGAATGGAATTCCTAGAGATGAAAGACAGTGTTGAAAGACAGTGTCATCTCATGGAATGGAATTCCTAGAGATGAAAGACAGTGTTGAAAGACAGTGTCGTCTCATGGAATGGAATTCCTAGAGATGAAAGACAGTGTCGTCTCATGGAATGGAATTCCTAGAGATGAAAGACAGTGTTGAAATACAGTGTCATCTCATGGAATGGAATTCCTAGAGATGAAAGACAGTGTCGTCTCATGGAATGGAATTCCTAGAGATGAAAGACAGTGTTGAAAGACAGTGTCATCTCATGGAATGGAATTCCTAGAGATGAAAGACAGTGTTGAAAGACAGTGTCGTCTCATGGAATGGAATTCCTAGAGATGAAAGACAGTGTCGTCTCATGGAATGGAATTCCTAGAGATGAAAGACAGTGTTGAAAGACAGTGTCATCTCATGGAATGGAATTCCTAGAGATGAAAGACAGTGTTGAAAGACAGTGTCGTCTCATGGAATGGAATTCCTAGAGATGAAAGACAGTGTTGAAAGACAGTGTCATCTCATGGAATGGAATTCCTAGAGATGAAAGACAGTGTTGAAAGACAGTGTCATCTCATGGAATGGAATTCCTAGAGATGAAAGACAGTGTTGAAAGACAGTGTCGTCTCATGGAATGGAATTCCTAGAGATGAAAGACAGTGTTGAAAGACAGTGTCATCTCATGGAATGGAATTCCTAGAGATGAAAGACAGTGTTGAAAGACAGTGTCGTCTCATGGAATGGAATTCCTAGAGATGAAAGACAGTGTCGTCTCATGGAATGGAATTCCTAGAGATGAAAGACAGTGTTGAAAGACAGTGTCATCTCATGGAATGGAATTCCTAGAGATGAAAGACAGTGTTGAAAGACAGTGTCGTCTCATGGAATGGAATTCCTAGAGATGAAAGACAGTGTTGAAAGACAGTGTCATCTCATGGAATGGAATTCCTAGAGATGAAAGACAGTGTTGAAAGACAGTGTCGTCTCATGGAATGGAATTCCTAGAGATGAAAGACAGTGTCGTCTCATGGAATGGAATTCCTAGAGATGAAAGACAGTGTTGAAAGACAGTGTCATCTCATGGAATGGAATTCCTAGAGATGAAAGACAGTGTCGTCTCATGGAATGGAATTCCTAGAGATGAAAGACAGTGTTGAAAGACAGTGTCATCTCATGGAATGGAATTCCTAGAGATGAAAGACAGTGTTGAAAGACAGTGTCGTCTCATGGAATGGAATTCCTAGAGATGAAAGACAGTGTCGTCTCATGGAATGGAATTCCTAGAGATGAAAGACAGTGTTGAAAGACAGTGTCATCTCATGGAATGGAATTCCTAGAGATGAAAGACAGTGTTGAAAGACAGTGTCGTCTCATGGAATGGAATTCCTAGAGATGAAAGACAGTGTTGAAAGACAGTGTCATCTCATGGAATGGAATTCCTAGAGATGAAAGACAGTGTTGAAAGACAGTGTCATCTCATGGAATGGAATTCCTAGAGATGAAAGACAGTGTTGAAAGACAGTGTCGTCTCATGGAATGGAATTCCTAGAGATGAAAGACAGTGTTGAAAGACAGTGTCATCTCATGGAATGGAATTCCTAGAGATGAAAGACAGTGTTGAAAGACAGTGTCGTCTCATGGAATGGAATTCCTAGAGATGAAAGACAGTGTCGTCTCATGGAATGGAATTCCTAGAGATGAAAGACAGTGTTGAAAGACAGTGTCATCTCATGGAATGGAATTCCTAGAGATGAAAGACAGTGTTGAAAGACAGTGTCGTCTCATGGAATGGAATTCCTAGAGATGAAAGACAGTGTTGAAAGACAGTGTCATCTCATGGAATGGAATTCCTAGAGATGAAAGACAGTGTTGAAAGACAGTGTCGTCTCATGGAATGGAATTCCTAGAGATGAAAGACAGTGTCGTCTCATGGAATGGAATTCCTAGAGATGAAAGACAGTGTTGAAAGACAGTGTCATCTCATGGAATGGAATTCCTAGAGATGAAAGACAGTGTTGAAAGACAGTGTCGTCTCATGGAATGGAATTCCTAGAGATGAAAGACAGTGTTGAAAGACAGTGTCATCTCATGGAATGGAATTCCTAGAGATGAAAGACAGTGTTGAAAGACAGTGTCGTCTCATGGAATGGAATTCCTAGAGATGAAAGACAGTGTTGAAAGACAGTGTCATCTCATGGAATGGAATTCCTAGAGATGAAAGACAGTGTTGAAAGACAGTGTCGTCTCATGGAATGGAATTCCTAGAGATGAAAGACAGTGTTGAAAGACAGTGTCATCTCATGGAATGGAATTCCTAGAGATGAAAGACAGTGTTGAAAGACAGTGTCATCTCATGGAATGGAATTCCTAGAGATGAAAGACAGTGTTGAAAGACAGTGTCGTCTCATGGAATGGAATTCCTAGAGATGAAAGACAGTGTTGAAAGACAGTGTCATCTCATGGAATGGAATTCCTAGAGATGAAAGACAGTGTTGAAAGACAGTGTCGTCTCATGGAATGGAATTCCTAGAGATGAAAGACAGTGTCGTCTCATGGAATGGAATTCCTAGAGATGAAAGACAGTGTTGAAAGACAGTGTCGTCTCATGGAATGGAATTCCTAGAGATGAAAGACAGTGTTGAAAGACAGTGTCATCTCATGGAATGGAATTCCTAGAGATGAAAGACAGTGTTGAAAGACAGTGTCATCTCATGGAATGGAATTCCTAGAGATGAAAGACAGTGTTGAAAGACAGTGTCATCTCATGGAATGGAATTCCTAGAGATGAAAGACAGTGTTGAAAGACAGTGTCGTCTCATGGAATGGAATTCCTAGAGATGAAAGACAGTGTTGAAAGACAGTGTCATCTCATGGAATGGAATTCCTAGAGATGAAAGACAGTGTCATCTCTTCTCCTTGTCAATTGGAACTGAGTTTCACTATATATTTGAGTGCCAATCTGTTATTGTTAAATATATAAGAAAATAAGCATATTTCAGAATATTACCACAGGTATCCATGTGTTGAGAAAATGAAATGACTGCTTTCATTTTGCAATAATAAAGTTATGAAGAACTTATCACTTTTCATTATCAAATTAGTTAAAATATTGTAATTATGATCTCTTTAATATAATTATATGATTATGTTAACATTGTTCTGTAGCAACCATAATATGATTATGTATTCTGCCTCTTGTTACACATGTATATATGTGTCTGAGTGTTTCAAAATAAAGTATATTGTTGTTGTTATTGACAAAATCATATGAATATGTAAAGGGTGGTATGTAACAGATTTATTATACTTTTTTGTTTTCGGATTTAAGAGTCTAAAAAAGTATTATCATAACATCTTCTTTGAAAATGTAAAAAAACAACCTTCATGTCTTGATGGTTTAAAGGCCTGCGTTTTAAATACAAATAAATGGAGCTAGGGATTTACGTAACTACACAACCAAACGACATAAAGTAGCCAAATGAGATCTGCGAATCAACTTTCAGTCGTGTCAAGCTTTATATATTGAAATGTGAATGAATATATTCAACATAAAATATCAAAGATCTGCCATCAAATCAAATTCTCAGAAAAACAAAAACCAATTTAGACTTCAATTTTAACTATCTCCTTCATCATTTAAATCTTACCTAGGTGGTCTAGAATCCGGAAGAAGTCTATTCAAAGGTATTATATCACTAGCTAGAACATTAATTTGGTGTTTCTTTAACAACTCCTTAACTTTTTTCTTTTCTTCACCTACAAACGTAACCCCTCTTCCGTTTTCTCCATTATTCATATAATTATTACTTCCATAGTTATCTATTAAAACATTTCCTGTTTTAATATAACTGTATTTCCTGAACTCTTCAGCAGATATAAATATCTTTCCTAAATTTCTTATATTCGAATTCTGACTTAAAAAAGTAAGGTTTTGAATAAACTCTGATTTTTGAATGTTACGTAAATACTCCTCTTTCGAGTTCATTCCCTTTTTGAATAAAAAGTTGACTTCTTCCAAATAAAGCAGAGATTTAAATGTTACAACTAATATGAACGTAATGATAAAAGTCCCTACGTAACGACCACTCAATCTCATTTTACACTCATATACTGATATTAAAATTGAAAATTATGCTTTAAACGGAGTGTTTTAACATGTATGATAAATGTTGATCAACCAAAATCAATTTAGCAAGCTGTCAGCTAAGTCAAAGCAATTCTTATCAAAGTACGAAGTAAAAAGGTTAACTCCCATAACTGTTTTTGTAACTGTCAAAGTATGAAACTATTAATCGTTTACATCCAATAACATGAGGCGGGTGTTACCTGTGAAGGGGATGAAGTCCATAAAAGTAATTCTTTTAATACATAACGTTTTGGCAAAATGAAAACTAAAGAAAAATAAAATAAGGTCATCAGTTTGTTTTTTTTTTTTTTTTCATTTTACAAAATATGACATTTTATAATCACAAAAATCACTATAATTTAAAAACCACCTATAACATTTGTCATGATTTGAGATACCCTTTATCATTGTTTTCATTATTGAGGGCATGACAATAAGTACCTATTTACTAAATATTGCAAAATAAATTATTCCCAGCAAAATTTCTGTTGAAAAGGGAACTGAAATACGGAACGTAATCGATGTTAGTCCTGTTGTTAGAAATTTTATAAATGACGTCATTTTAAGCTGGTTCTCGGCTGACACTAGCTGCGGAACCGTAGCTCTTATGTCCTTATGTTATTTTTTGACTATTTGCGGACGATCTATGGTCCGCAAATAGTCAACAAATAACAAAAGGACCTAAGAGCTACGGTTCCGCAGCTAGGCTGACACTACTTCACTTTTTTCAAGTTTGAGTGTAGCATAAATACAAGCGGATTTCAGTTTATATCAATGTAAATGAAAACGTCATAGGCCTATATAAAATTCCTAACAACATGACCAACATCGGATAAAAAGGAACAAAAAACCAGCAAGACAAATTTGTCAATTCAAAAAAGCAAACTGGGAAAACATTAAATCAGACATACAAGTACTAGAAGAAAAGATAAAAACTATATATAATAAAAGTAACACAAATGAACTTTGGCTAACATTCAAAGAAGATCTTATAAAGACCATCAGTACTAACATACCACAAATACAAATAACACACAAAATGAAATTGCCTTGGACCACAGACCAACTAAGAATTAAGATTAACAAAACAAAACGTCTGCATAAAAAATCTAAGAAAAATCATCATCTGCAAATTAAATACAAACATATGAAAAAAACATTGCAGGCAGACATGCGCTCAGCTTACTGGCATTATATTGAAAACATGATCCTAGACCTTCCAATTGAAGAACCTGGAAGCACCAACAAAAAGCACACACCTAAAAACCTGTTCTCATATATCAAGAGCATGAGAAATGATAATTCAGGTGTAGCTGCCCTAAAAAAGGATGGATTGCTCATAACAAACACCAAAGATAAGGCGAACATCCTCAACGAGCAATTTCAAAAAGCATTCACTACTGAATCATCTGCAGATCCAATACCAGTAAAAAACTTATCATCACATCCACAAATGAATGAAATTAAAATATCAGAAAAGGGCGTCAACAAACTACTTCATAACATCAATCCAAATAAAGCCACAGGCCCTGATGAACTATGTGGAAAGGTATTAAAGGAAATGAAAGATCATCTCAGTCCTATCATCACACTCATCTTCCAAAAGTCAATTAACACTCATAAAATACCTACAGACTGGAAACATGTAAATGTCTGTCCTGCATTCAAAAAAGGCGACAAAAACAATGCCATAAATTACAGGCCAATTTCACTAACATGTATACTTTGCAAAATTATGGAGCATATCATAGCTAGTCAAATAATGGAACATCTCGAAAAAAACAATATTTTATATGATTTACAACATGGTTTCCGATCAAAACGCTCTTGTGAGACACAATTACTATCTTTCATACAGGACCTTGCAAGAGACAACAATAACAACATACAAACTGATGTCGTTGTGATGGACTTTGCCAAAGCTTTTGACAAAGTCCCTCACAAAAGGTTACTTTACAAATTAAAATACTACGGCATAGACAATAATACCTTGGAATGGATTGGTGATTTTTTACACCATCGTACACAGACAGTCATGCTAGATGGAGAACAATCAGAAAAAATTGGGGTAACATCTGGAGTGCCACAGGGCACTGTCCTTGGCCCAATCTTATTCCTCATTTACATAAATGATTTCCCAGAATATTTACAACACAGCACCTTAAGGTTATTTGCCGATGACAGCATCATCTATAGAAACATCAAAAACATAGATGATGCATCCAAACTACAACAGGATTTAAATTCAGCGGCACAATGGGAAAAAGACTGGTTAATGTCATTTCACCCAGACAAATGCTCCATACTTAGAATTACACAAAAAAAGAAACCAGTCAACCATGACTACATCCTTCATGGTCACATTCTCCAAACTGAAACAGCTACAAAATACTTAGGCATAACCATCCAATCTGATCTCAAATGGAATAAACACATAAATAATATAACAGCTAATGCAAATCGACAACTTAATTTCCTAAAACGTAACCTTAAAGTTTCATCCAAACAAATTAAAGAAAGGGCATACATGTCATTAGTTAGACCTAAGCTTGAGTACAGCTCTTGCGTCTGGGACCCTCACAACAAAAACCAAATCAATCAAATTGAGATGGTCCAACGAAGAGCTGCTCGCTATACATGTAATAGATATCACAATACCAGCTCAGTCTCAAATATGCTTGATCACTTACAGTGGCCTACATTAGAATTGAGACGTATACAAACAAGACTAGTGGTATTCTATAAGATCATACATCAACACATAGCAATCTACCCTAAAGATCTTCTCGTTAAATCAGACAGTAGAACAAGATATAAACATACCAACCACTTTAAACAAATTCAAACAAATAAAGATTCTTACAAGTTCTCATTTTATCCACATACAATAGTACAATGGAACCTACTTCCTACACCAGCAATCCTTTGTACAACAGTCGAAGGCTTCAAAGAGCAGATTTCTATATCTGCTCTTTCACAAATATTCTAAAAACTGCATAACATGTACATAGTTTTACCATGAAATATACATAGGATAACAATCCACAAAAAAATTTATTAAATCACTGTTATATTTTTACTTCATTTTCTATGCACCAATGCAATGTAACGTAAAATTACTGAAAATTTATTTCTTTTAAATTGTAAATAAGCCACGCATGCAACGGCACGTAATAGTCAAAGTTGTGACTGAGTGCGGAAATATGAAGATAGATAGATAGGATACGTATCCGTAATACAGTTATTTTTTCACCAGAAATTATGCTGGGAATTTTTTTACAATAAAAGTTTATATATATGCATTGTTAAAGGAACACCATATACATATAATATATATATATCGCAAATGGCAGTCAGCAGGGTTTGAGAATATCCGTTGTTCGACCTGCTAGTCAAATGCGTTTTGTTAAAATATACTTTTTCACTTTTTTGGTCTTTTGGAAAATGTTGTTTGTGCTGTATTTAGACCCCGCGGTTTTTATCCAACGCAATCATAGGTTTGAACGTTGTTTTCAATTCAGACTTGTTTATATTTTTTCGTTTGCGCTTGTATTATATTTCCCTTCGGGTTTATATGATCCGTTCATCCTATTTCGACTCTTCAAAATTCAAGAGTCTATCCTAAATTGAGTTAAAGTATATGGCCTTCCAAATACCGTTTCGATTCCTAAGATCACTGAAGAGACATTAATTGTCGAAATCCGGATATGGTGTACTAATTTTTGCACCTTTTGTTTGCGGTATACCATCTTTTCCGCAAGTTTATTGTTTTCTGTTTGGTATTAAATTAATAGTTCAGATCCATTTTGTTACATCTGGTGATCCGTTTATTTGTCAATCGCCAATGGCAGTCAGCAGGGTTTAAGAACATCCGTTGTTCGACCTGCTAGTCAAATGCGTTTTGTTAAAATATACTTTTTCACTTTTTTGGTCTTTTGGAAAATGTTGTTTGTGCTGTATTTAGACCTCTCTACCAAGAAATTTGTTTTGCATACACACGTATAAAAATTGCGGTTTTTATCCAACGCAATCATAGGTTTGAACGTTGTTTTCAATTGAGACTTGTATATATATATATATATATAGAGAGAGAGAGAGAGAGAGAGAGAGAGAGAGAGAGAGAGAGAGAGAGTTTAAGGCGTCTGCGCAATGCTAGGCGGTGTTGTCGTAAAGTATGAAGTGAAAAGTACAGGTTCCAGTCCCGGTCGGGGAGGAAGTAAAGATCCGATCTACTCTAACATTGTTTGGTTGATTTTCTAGGCACTATATAAACAATATATATATATATATATCTGCTGTTAACAGGATATCGTAAAGTATTCTAAAGGTTTGCTGACTTCGTCCCCTTTCACAGTGCCTCATATTATTTTCTGATGGAAACTTTTTATTGGTGCAGGAAACCGGAGTGCCTGGAGGGGAATTTACATCTCTGAATTTTGATATACAGAAACAAAAATTGACAAGATTTATAAAATATCTTTAGTTAAACAATTTTAAATTATCCTTAAACGGGATTTCTATTCATGATTTTAAAGTTCTTCTATCTATAGTTTTGACAAATGTCACGTCTAAAGCAGTTAATTAGCACATACTTACAACTTCTCGTCCAATCAAATTGCTAGAATTTGCCTTCTAATTTTCTTAGTACATACTTTTTCCGTGTACTAAGTAACTACGCACGAATGACCACAAGGGTAAGATTTCATTGTATCATAATCAAGATATTAAAACAAAATTGCCACTGGCTATTTTGAAATAAAATGCTGTGTTCCAAATTAAATTAAATAGTTTGTAATATAGTTTTCACGTTGATTTTTAAATATCCTGCTATTAAAATCTTGGATTTAAAAAATGTTTTTGACGATTGCAAGTTTCTTTCATTTAAATAAAGAGTAACAAATATGGTTCTTTATACCTTGATAAGAGTACAACGCCATCTTAAAATTGTGATAATTTATCATCCATGCAAAAGTGTGTACTATGAAACCTTGTGAAGGGAAATTCAGGCAACTTGATCTATTTCGTCATGAATTGATTGATTGATTGATTATTGGTTGCTTAATGTCCAGTTGCAAATATTTCATGCATGTTCAGGACGATGTCATAAATTGCAAAACCGTAATAATGTCTGAAGAGAATATGCCACCTATATATATAGATATAAGAAGATGTGGTATGAGTGCCAATGAGACAACTCTCCATCCAAGTCAAAATTTATAAAAGTAAACCATTATAGGTCAAAGTACGGTCTTCAAAACGGAGCCTTGGCTCACACCGAACAGCAAGCTATAAAGGGCTCCAAAAATTACTAGTGTAAAACCAACGGTCTAATCTATATAAAAAACGAGAAACGGGAAACACTTATGAACCACATCAACAAACGACAACTACTGAACATCAGATTCCTGACTTAGGACAGGTACAAACAATTGCAGCGAGTTTAAACGTTTTAATGGTACCAAACCTTCACCCTTATCTGAAACAATAGTGTAACATCACAACATAGAAAGACACACTATAAAATATCAATTGAAATGGCTAAACTCAATCAAAAGACATATTAACATCAGTGAACATACACTGAACAAATAAATTTGATCTATGATTCAATGTAAATACAAAATAAATATATATGTACATGTATATACATGTTCTGAAACATCTTTTAGTTTTTACTTTGAAATAAAAAAAAACATAAACCCTAGTATCTTTGATCTATTGGTAGTTGCTTTCTAATGACTATCCGCACACTATCTATGGGGACATTCCAGGGGCGGACCCCGCCATTTTTGAAAGGGGTTCCAACCCAGGAAAAAAGGGGGGTCCAACCATATGTCCCCATTCAAAAGCATTGATCGTCCAAAAATGGGTGTTTTCCAACCCCCGGACTCCCCCCCCCCCCTCCCCCACACCTGGATCCGCCACTGCATACTATCTATATGTTTCAAATTTATTATAGCTTTAGTTTTACTGTGAAATTGAAAAATGTTTTCAAGACATGTAAAGCTTCCAATGCAATTTAATCATTGCTTGCTTTTGGTCAATTTATTTTGTCATCTTATCATGTAAAGAAGTACATGTATAGTAAAAACACCGCTTTATACCAATAAACATACTGACACCAGCAGCTACCATCTTTTCATTCTGGAGTCAAGGCCTTTTGAAATCACATATTTTACAATGATACTAGTGGGTAGATTTACAAAACTTCGTTAATGAGCTCCGTTTTACAAACACCTGTCATACAAGTAGTCAGCCAAAATAAACTATCAATAGACCAATTAAAAGATTACTCGAGTTTTAAATATGTGCTAAATTGGATAGTCTATGAAAAGGTAAATACTATGAAATTAAGAGCTCGGGGCAAGCCCCTCGCTCTAAATTTCATAGTATATACCTTTTCATAGACTAACCTATACTTGGAAAACTCTTGAGGTTACGTAACAAAGAATAAAAATTTCAATTACCAAATCAAAGGTTATTCATGATAAACATGACGTAACATTCCATGTCTTCCAGGCAAAAATAAAGTGAACAGAGACATGATAAAAAAAAAGTTAGATAAATTTCGCTTTAGTATGTACATTGTGTCTTGTCCAATATATAGGTAAAGCGTTCGTAAGCAGTAATGACTCCAGTTGTAGTATGTTCTCGAAATAAGAGAAAAAAAGGACCGGACATTGCTTTATCAATAAATGTAAAAGGTTACAAACTTTAGCTTAAAGAACTTCATCTAATAACAACGAAGTTATATCCTTTCACACTATACAGTTCACAGTGATTTTATCAGTCAAAATCATCAATGAAAATGCAAACTTTATATCGCACAATACATAGATACAAGAAGATGTGGTATGAGTGCCAATGAGACAACTCTCCATCCAAGTCAAAATTTATAAAAGTAAGCCATTATAGGTCAAAGTACGGTCTTCAACACGGAGCCTTGGCTCACACCGAACAGCAAGCTACAAAGGGCCCCAAAAATTACTAGTGTGGAACCATTTAAACGGGAAAACCAACGGTCTAATCTATATATAAAACGAGAAACGAGAAACACTTATGAATGGCCATTATAGGTTAAACCAGATATTGCACAATGCCTATTATAGTTTAACCCATATATGCCATCTGGTACTTCCACTCTGATACCTCCAACACAAGCAAGTCCACTTCATACAAAATACATATTAGTATACTGTAAACCAACTTATTTTCGCGACTTTCGCGAGTAGAAAAATAACGAGAATATAAATCGTCGCGAATATGTTAAACTTGAATCTTTCCATATTAAACTACATCAAGTGAATTAGAAAATCGCGAAATTAAATAGCCGCGAAGTGGACTAGACGACTATACGGTTTGGGTTTTTCTCATTGTTGAAGGCCATACGGTTGCCAATAATTGCTTACACCCACTTTATTTGAACTTTGGTGGATAGTTGTCTCATTGTCAATCATACCATATCTCCTTATTTTTACATTATCTGTAACTTAGTTTACTATTTATGATAACGACCAGTTAAGACTGATTAACATGTTATAAAAGATAACTGTGAATCTATTTATTTCATATTTTTCTTTTTACATTTGACGAGATAACGAATTACCGGGTTTATCCTTTCGAAAGTTTTATGGACACTATGATCATGTGTATGATTGTTATGGAACGACTGTGTCACAGACGACCATATATATGTTCCGCTTGTCGTTGCCACAATCCCATCCTCTTTATCCCAATTGTGACATCACCAAGTGCAATTAACGAATTTGTACTTGACTTGCATAACACGACAGCTAATGAAGCGGGAACCAGTGGCGTAGCTAAGCCTGTTTTAAGTGTACGCCCGAACCTCGGCGAGGGGTATGAGGGTCCCCAGCGGGTACAGAGCAAGGGACCTCCCAGCAGGGGTCCGACGGAAGCTAACGATTTATTGAGAGAGATACTATTTCTGTCATTAAAACTCATCAATAGCAACATACTTTAAAGTCTAATTTCTTGATTTTTTCATGTATAATTTATTCAGTGCGTTGATTTGGAATCTAATGGCCAATAGTTGTTAGTATGAAATATGTTTAAAAGGAGATGTGGGGTAAAACAATCAATCGACAAGCAATAATAAATTTTCATAGATGGTCAGGTGTGATATAAACATACTCAAAGGGTTCCGTGGAATCCTGTGTTTCGCCTGGGATTGCTGCTGTCGGTTATTATATAAAAAGTGATTCCATTTATCAGTCAAATACAGGATTTAAAAGAAATCAAACTTTTCTTTGATGTTTTTCTTGATCTTGGAAGATAAGCTTCTGTCCAAGTTTCATAACAATCTATGAAAGTTTACAAATGTAGCAGGTGAAAAATATTTAATTCAAGACCGTCTATTAATTGCCCCCCAAAAAATGGTAAAATACTGAAAAATGAAAAAAAAATATAATTTTTAGACTGAAATTTGCTGACTGTTATAAAAGTTTTGAAATCATTTAAAAATAAAGGAATATATCTCCCCCATGCAAAGCTCTGATTTTTTGTCCGGAATTGGCTATACTTTAGGTACGTCTAATTTCGATCAGCTCTTCCAAAGTTTTTATTAGGTTTTGGATTTTCAAATATTTCGGCCTCGAGCATCACTGATGAGACATTAATTGTCGAAATGCGCATCTGGCACAGGCACTTGTCTCAGAATTTTTTTTCCCTATATACCTTAATATAACACGTATATAGGAAAACATTTTTCTAAGACAAGTGCCTGTGGCATCTGGTGCAAAAAAAAATCGTACAGTTGGTGTTAACATTTTTACATAAAATTCGATGAAGTTTTGACAAAGTAATTGATGCGTAACAAACAGTATCTACTTGTTAACTATAACTAATAAAAACAATGTTCTTTTCAGTAAAATGCGGAAAAATTAAAAGTAAATTTTCATAATTATGCTCTGGATACTCATTTGATCATAAAAAAAAGTTTCTGCCTATATTCTGTAAAATTACATAAAGGTTTTACAAATTTATTGATGTTTTAAAAAAAATTTAACCACAGGCTGAACATAAATATTGACGACGCCAACGCCGATTACGGAATGTCTCGCAGGCTCGACAAAACTGCATATCATATCTCAGCAGATAATGAATTGCTTTAAACTATAGGAAAGCTAGGGAGGCTAATTTACAGTAGATTCAGATTTTGACAGAAAACGATCAAATAAATAATATGATACCATTTGATTAAAAAGTAAATTTCTTCCTACTTTTATCTTCAATTACAAGTCAGTGGAGAAAGAACTACAAGACTCATGTGCTTTTAGCCAGATCTTTGAATTTATTTAGATAAAAATATTTTGGATGGGAACTGCCTACCCTTCGGGAACACTAGAAGTTTTTTGGGGTTCGTGGTGCTTAATATTTAGTTTTATATGTATCGTTTAGTTGACTGTTATTTGTCTTTTTAACCGTGGTATTGCCTGGTTTTATCCAACTTGTCGTTTCTGATTGTCCCCTCGGTATCTCCACATTCTCGTTACTCACCTTCGGGGTATGTCGTGGGAGAAGCATACATGATTGCTATGTGAGGCAGATGATATCACGGTGAGTTGACACAGTCCTAGCGTAGATACACGTACTAGAAAGTTCCCATGCCTATGTTAGCAATTTTTTACTTTTCCTTAAAAAAATTTATGTTTTTTTTCTCCTTTTTAATTCCAATCGTTCAATGTTATTGATGTTCAATTTTTTTAATTCCTTAATGAAAAAGTCACTCATTAAGTCACTTCATATCCTATTATTACTATACCCTTAATGTTCATTTATCGCCACAGAATGGTCAACTCACTGAGCAGATTTCACGTTGATGGTAAGTGATACATAGCAAAACAATTCATTTTAAATAAAATGTTGGAGCGAGCGAATCCAAAGATTTATGGATCATTTAGAGTGGCCTTAAAATTCATTAATTTCGTTTATATTACTATTTCGAGTTTTTTTTTAAATTTATTTTTTCTTCTTGATATTATGCTATTCCTTCTTATCAGCGTTGCCGTGGACATGAGAGTACTTATCTTTAAATGTCTCTAACAAACAAATCTACGATATAAAAAAGGAGACATGGTATAATTGCCAACGATACAGCCATCCAACAAATAAACAGCTGCGCCATGAGCGCATGATACGCCCGTCGTTTTGTGTGTGAGGTTTTATGCAATAATCATAAATCGTTTCTGAGATACGGCGCGACATGTGAACCCCCCCCCCCCTTTTTTTATAAAAAAATCAATAACTCTAAAATAAAATTTTGAATCATCACCAAAAAGTATACAGATCTTAAGATTAATATAATTAAGAAGTGTGTAAAGTTTTAAGCAATTATCATAAATCGTTTTTGAGATACGGCGCGACCTTTTTTTACAAAAACTCAAAAAATCAATAACTCTTAAATAAAATTTTGAATCATCATCAGAAAGTATACAGATCTTTAGATTAATATAATTAAGAAGTGTGTAAAGTTTTAAGCAATAATCATAAATCGTTTTTGAGATACGGCACGATATGTGACCCCCCCCCCCCCTTTTTTTACAAAAAAACTCAATAACTCTAAAATAAAATTTTGAATCATCACCAAAAAGTATACAGATCTTTAGAATAATATAACTAAGAATTGTGTAAAGTTTTAAGCAATAATCATAAATCGTTTTTGAGATACGGCGCGACATGTGAAAAAAACACCCCCTGTTTTAGTTACAAAGTTCCGTAACTCAAAAAGTTTTAATCTTATTTTCACTAAACAGATCATTTGACCATCATAAGAAACAACTATGCTAAGTTTCATGAAATTTGGATAAGTCGTTCTCAAGTTACGGTGCGACACGTGGACGCCGGACAGACGGACAGACAGACAGACAGACGGACGCCGGACATTTGTATACCATAATACGTTCCGTCAAAATTTTGACGGGCATATAAAAATTAAAGGAAAAGGATGTATAATTGTTTATGTGAAGTATAACTATAACTTTTATTCATAACTCAATGTTAAAAATTCATGAGCCATGGTGCTGTTGTGTAGGGATTTACATTTATGTAACAATTACAATCGCTTTATTGTTCAAGGTATATTAAACGTTAGGACAAATCGATAAATTTCTCCATAAAACAGGATAAGTATATTGATTCAGAAGTTATTTCCTTATGTTTAGAATAATTTGAATGCGCATTTATTGGAAATTAGTAATAATTTGTCAAATTTATATACGAAATACTCAAATACCAGAAATTCACATTCTGATTAAATCTTCTCGTTCGTATGGGTTAAAGTACACTTTTTAAATGTACTTTTAAAAAATGTTCATATGTACTGTAAATGCACTTTTTTGTTAACACAGGCTTACTCTGTTTGATAGGATGAAGGAATGACAATCAAACAAATATGTATGAATTGAAAACTGTGTTTTGACCCATCCCACGCCATCATATTGTTACACAAAGCCTTCATTGTATCCTTCATCCAAGCCAGTAACCAAAAAATCCCAAAAATATTAGGCCAAACTACAAAAAGAAATTCACCAATCTTAATTATCTACATGTATCTAAGAGCTATCATTTTGGTTACTAAAGGCCCAAGGAACATTGGGTAGATACCTAATTTTGCAATTTGTATTTTTTTTTGTATCTTTAAATATTTTAGTTATAGTTTTTGAATACGTAAAACTCGTTTTTATTCGTTTAAATTGTACTTAATTATAATTTCCATATAATTATTTTGATACGATACAACATTTTCGTCTGCTTAATTTCGTGAAAGATAATATTATTTCCCACAAGAGTTTATTACAGTGCGGAAAGTTTTTGTATAGGCATTGCTGTGTAACGTATTGTATAGGCATTCCTGTGCCATATATTGTATGGGCATTGATGTGTCATATATTGTATAGACATTGCCGTGTAACGTATTGTATAGGCATTGCTGTGTCATATATTGTATAAGCATTGCTGTGTCATATATTGTATAGGCATTGCCGTGTCATATATTGTATATGCATTGACATTTGTTGTGTCATATATTGTATAGGCATAACTGTGTACTGCATTGTACAGGCATTTCTGTATTTTGTATTGTATAGGCGTTGCTGTTTAATGTATTGTAAATATATTGCTGTATAATAAATTGTACATTAGGCATTGCTGTGTAATGTATTGTATAGGCATTGTTGTGTAGTGTACTGCATATGCATTGCTGTGTAATGTATTGTATATGCATAGCTGTGTAATGTATTGTATAGGCATAGCTGTTTAGTGTGTTGTATAGGCATAGCTGTGTAATGTATTGTATAAGCATAGCTGTTTAGTGTGTTGTATATGCATTTTTGTTTAGTGTATTATATATGTATTCCTGTGTAGTGTATTGTATAGGCATTGCTGTGTAATGTACTGTATAGACATTGCTGCATAGTGTATTGAATAGGCAATGCTGTCATATATGATCATATATTGTAAAAGGCATTTCTGTGTAATGTATTGTATAGGCATTTCTCTGTTATGTATTGTATAGGCATTTCTGTGTCATGTATTGTATATATATTTATGTGCTCTACGCGTAGTTATTTTTAGTCGCGTAGTACCTAGGGTAAGAACCGGTTTGGATTTCGCGGGTAGTATATAAGAAAAGGATCACGTTTTTTCAGTTATCGAGGTTAGGCGGTGACCACGTTGATTACTACTACAGTGTAGACATGTCCGACAACGAAAAGAATCCTAATGAGGATATGGATGAAGATACGGTTGAAGATACGGTGGGAGAAGATGTGTCTAATGCTGATCTTTTGTCACTAATGAAGACCTACATGAACAACAAAATCGCCGGGCTCGAGAAGAATCTAAACGATTCGACACATAGTTTAGCGAAAAAGGTAAAGAAGTCAGAAAACAACTTTAAATTCAAAGGTAACAAGGTCCAGTTTGACCTTAACGTAGATGTGCTGGACAATTTAGATTCCGCTATATCTTGTATTGAGAAGAAACGTCCGAATAAAGCCATTTCGTACTTAGAAGATTCCAAAGAGCTACTGAACAAACGGAATAAGCATATAAGGATCGCGGATAAGTCCGAAGGGGGTTGGCAGACGGTCAGTGAATACTTATCTGACGAGCTAGCGAGTGATTCGGAAGATGAGAAACGCATTAGGGCCGCGGATAGCAGGGCAGTCAAGAAAATTAAGGCAGCTAAGACGGATAAACAACAGCATGGTAGAAAAAGACCCGCAGAAGCGGCTGGTTCGTCGTATCAACAGGCGCACAGTGGTGGAAATTCTGGCGGTAATGGTTTGCAGCCCTTTCGTGCAGGGGCATCTGCCGGCGGAGCTCAAGGCCAGCAGAGCCCAGCAAAACCTTCCGACGTCTGTTATAAGTGTGGATTCTACGGGCATTGGGCGAGAGAATGTCGCAGACAAAGCAAGAACAGAGTACCCAGAGCACCTCCTTCTTAAAGAAAACAATCAAGAAATTTAAGGTACATGAACAATTTAATATTGACACTTACTTTGAATATGAAAAAGATGTTTCTGATATAACTGTAAAGGGCAGATTAAGTGCTTCTTTAAATTTTTGGGTTAAGATTTGTACAACAGATTTTGTTTATAATATAATCAAGGAAGGTTATAAAATTCCTTTTTTACAAGAACCTACTTCTGTATTTTTGAAAAATAATATATCTGCTTTAAAAAATAGAATTTTTGTACATGAAGCTATTTTAGATTTGCTCAAAGGCGGTTTAGTTAAAGAGGTATCGAACAGACCGCACGTTGTGAACCCGCTGACCGTAGCAATCAGCGCAAAAGGTAAACATAGACTTGTACTAGATTTAAGACATGTAAACAAAATGGTGTTAGTAAACAAAGTTAAATTCGAAGATGTGAAAGTTGCTAAACAATACATTACAAACAATTCCGTTGGATTCCTTTTTGATTTAAAAGCAGGGTATCATCATATTGATATATTTGCTCCACATCAAAAGTATTTAGGTTTTTCGTGGAAGTTTGAGGGAATTGAAAAATATTACGTATTAACAGTTTTACCTTTTGGATTGAAATCGAGTGGTTATGTATTTACAAAGGTATTACGACCATTAGTCGCGCACTGGCGGAGAAAAGGTATTAAAATTGTCGTATATTTAGACGACGGATTGGGGTTAGCTGATGATAGTGAAGTATGTAAATTACATGCAGACATCGTTAAATCAGATTTAATTATGTCGGGTTTTGTTCCAAACAAGGAGAAGAGTATCTGGTCCCCTTCTTATTCATTGAAATGGTTGGGGTTTATATGGGATTTACAAAAATGTGTTTTGCAAATTCCCGAGTCCAAAATATTGGACTTGCAAGAATGCATAGGCATTGCTTTAAGTAATCCTTGTAAAGTTAAAATTAGAACACTCGCAAAAATCTGTGGCAAGGTTATATCTCTTACTCCAGCAATCGGCAATGTTACTCAGATAATGACAAGAGCTACATTTGCTGTGATTAACGAACGAGATGATTGGGATCAGTGCATGGACATTAACTTCATTAGTGATTTAATTTTTGAATTCATGTTTTGGAAAAATAACGTGCAATTGCTAATGCCTGTCTCTTTATTACCAAAGGCAAATGAGTTTAGTATTTATAGTGATGCTAGCGATATAGGTGCAGGAGGTTTTATACAAAACTCAACGCATGTAATGTATAAATCCTGGACGAATTCAGAAAAAGTCAAAAGCTCCACATGGAGAGAGGTAAAAGCAATCGAGCTGTGCTTAGTATCATTTGCACATTTAGTATGCAACAGTTCGGTTGTTTTTTATACAGACAATCAGAACGCAGTGAGCGTTATTGAAAAAGGTAGCAAGATATTAGAACTTCAAAACTTGACTCTTTCAATTTTTAATACTTGTATTGTGAATTGTATTTCTATAAATGTAAAATGGATTCCACGAGAAGAAAACGAGCAAGCAGATTATTTAAGTCGAATCGTTGATATCGACGATTGGGGGACTTCAGATGAATTTTTTGAGTTTGTAGATAATTTATGGGGTCCTCACTCAATTGACAGGTTTGCCAATATGGAAAATAGAAAACTGTCTAGATTTAATTCTTTATATTGGAATCCGGGTTCAGAAAGTATAGATTCATTTATATGTAACTGGCATGAAGAAAATAACTGGTTAGTACCACCAGTAACACTGGCAGCTAAAGTCATTAATCATTTAGTCAAATGTAGAGCTGTTGGAACTCTGATAGTTCCAAAGTGGTCCTCATCGCCGTTTTGGCCGTTACTGTTTGAGGAAGGTTTACATTACAAACCATATGTTGAAGATGTTATTGAGTTTTTTGAGGCAAATAGAATATTTGTTGCCGGACATAATGTAAATTCTATTTTTGCTCAAGGTGATTTTAAAGGAACTGTTTTAGCAGTGAGATTAAATGCTTCAGATATGTAATATTATATATATATTTTACAGATTATCCATGTTGGTCACTGGACAACCGTTTTTTACTTGGTAATGATGGTCACGACTCTGTTAATGATTTGGCATAGGAACGTCACTGGACTCGCACTTGTTTATTGTTTTATGTTTGTCACTGGACATATGATTTGTTATGGTCACTGGACCAAGAGTATTGTAGTCACTGGACTACGCAAGTAAGGTCACTGGACCGCTTAAATGGATTAGGAATTTACAAGGTAAATATAGATTTATTGTATTATTACTGTTTAATTACTATTTCATTACAGAAAATTTTTACAACTGGTTTTTGGAAACAGAGTCACATTATTTCTCACCCACAGTTGAAAATACTTTTTCAAAAACTTTCAACAGTACTAGATTCAAGGGCTAACACTACAGTATCAAAGTACATTGGGTATTTCAAAAGATTTGTATTATGGGCACGTAAATATTCAGAGATAACTTCGATACTTCCGTGTAATGAATTACACGTCAGTTTATATTTGCAACATCTAATAGATACCAGTAGCCATTGCAGTGTCGTTGAGGCCGCATTTTACGGTATTAAGTGGGCGCATCATATTGCAGGCGTAAAGAATCCTTGTGATTCAGATTTGGTAAGAAGTATACTCGATGCATCTAAACGTATGTTATCTAGACCGATTCAGAAAAAGACACCAGTAGATCCAGATATTATGAAAAAACTTTTTAATTTTTATAACAAGAAGTCGAGATCACTTAAAGATTTGCGTTTACTGTGCATGTGTGATTTAGCTTACACTGGGTTTTTCAGATATAATGAACTATGTAATATTAAGGCCAAACATATTTCTTTTACTGTCGAATATGCAGACATTTTTATAGAAAAGAGTAAAACTGATTGTTATAGAAAAGGAAAGAATGTTTATATTGCTAATTTAGATAGTCCTCTGTGTCCTGTAAAAATTTTAAAGTCCTATTTGGCGAAAGCTAAAATAGAGATGAATTCTGATATGTACATTTTTAGGTCATTAACATTTTTTAGAAAATCCAATATATTTATGTTACGCTCTAAGAATGAGAAATTATCATATACACGAGCAAGAGAAGTGATAAAAGAGGCTCTTCATAGTATCGGATGTTCCGAAAAAGAGTTCGGCTTACATAGCTTTCGTTCAGGCGGGGCTACCATGGCAGCTAGAAACGGTATATCAGATAAGACTTTTTAAGATACACGGCCGCTGGAAATCAGACTTGGCAAAAGATGGTTATGTGTCTGAAGATATGACAAAGCGTTTATCTGTTACAAAAAATCTTGGTTTATAACCACTGCTTTCTTTGTACATCGACATGGTCACCGTGCTGGACAAAATCAGAAATGTGTTTCTTATTTTATACCAAGAATGATATAGTATACAGTTTGGGTTTGAAGTAGGTTTCAGAAATTAAGTAGCGATGTGCACATAGATACTTTATGTTCGTTTGAACAAGTGAATTAGAACATAAATATATTTATGTGCTCTACGCGTAGTTATTTTTAGTCGCGTAGTACCTAGGGTAAGAACCGGTTTGGATTTCGCGGGTAGTATATAAGAAAAGGATCACGTTTTTTCAGTTATCGAGGTTAGGCGGTGACCACGTTGATTACTACTACAGTGTAGACATATTTACAGTAGTGTAGAATTGTAATGTAATTCAGATATCAATTGGATGTGTACTAATTATGATAATTGTTTATTTTTAGATATTCTGTAAGGCCAGTGTACCATAAAAAATTTTATTTAGTGGACGTTACGTACATGTGTATTAGCATTCAGTGAATCCAATGTTTTTGTGGACAGTGAAATGATGATTTAGCTTGTATAATGTTTAATAAAATGACATGGTCACCGTGCTGGACAAAATCAGAAATGTGTTTCTTAATTTATACCAAGAATGATATAGTATACAGTTTGGGTTTGAAGTAGGTTTCAGAAATTAAGTAGCGATGTGCACATAGATACTTTATGTTCGTTTGAACAAGTGAATTAGAACATAAAGGCATTTCTGTGTAATGTATTGTATAGGCATTTCTGTGTAATGTATTGTATAGGCATTGTTCTGTAATGTGTTATACAGACATTGTTGAAACTAAAAACGATTGCGATTGTACTGGTATTTATCAGTACTATGGCTGTGTCTTACCTTGTTTTGGGTGAGTTTAATATCAACTCTGATAAAATCCCTAATTTTACTATTCATGAATTGAGTATTTGTGAAAAATAAATATCCAAATCCAGTATCCAAGCGACTATGGAGGAATCGGGTTGTTGGGGGTCGAGTAATCTTTTGTACTGTATAATATTTAATAGTAATTCCGTTAATTTTTTTTATGCATAATTCGATATTTTAGTGTCAGCTTAACAGCGTAATGTAAACAAATGATAAATCATTAGGACTAAACAGTTTTGATATGTGAGGGGTAAAATTTTAAGGGGTAGCATGCCGTATAAATAAAATTACTAAGAAGTAAAACAATATGCCATCCTGTCATGCTTTCCTTTAAACTGTGTGTAGAGAAAGGGTCAAACACACGTCTATTTTTTTATCACATATACGTTTATATTCAAATAAAAGATTATGTAAAATGAAGTAACTCGTTTATATAGACCCAAGTTAGTAGGTGCTGAAGGTCATTTATACGTAACAATAATTATGTGTCACCAATTTACTTTAATATTTAAAGATAATTGTATCATACATGTCGATAGCGACCTACATGTATACATGTACATGTACTACATATCTTTGAGGCTCTTTAAATTAGTTATGTTCCGATAGTCAAATGTCTTATGTATATGGTTTATTGAATACGAATACGAATACTTTATTATATCTAATTAAAGGGACCGTTTCCGAGCATATATACACACATATATATATATATATGTATATGTGTAAGTCTAAATTGAAAACAACGTTCAAACCTATGATTGCGTTGGATAAAAACCGCAATTTTTATACGTGTGCATGCAAAACAAATTTCTTGTTAGAGGGGTCTAAATACAGCACAAACAACATTTTCCAAAAGACCAAAAATGTGAAAAAGTATATTTTAACAAAACTCATTTGACTAGCAGTCGAACAACGGATGTTTTTAAACCCTGCTGACTGCCATTGGCGATTGCCAAATAAACGGATCACCAGATGTAACAAAATGGATCTTATTTATTAATTTAATACCAAACAGAAAACAATAAACTTGCGGAAAAGATGGTATATCTCAAACAAAAGGTGCAAAAATTAGTACACCATATCCGGATTTCGACAATTAATGTCTCTTCAGTGATGTTAGGAATCGAAACGGTATTTGGAATGCCATATAATTTACCTCAATTTAGGATAGACTCTTGAATTTTGAAAGAGTCGAAATAGGATGAACGGATTATATAAACCCGAAGGCAAATATAATACAAGCCCAAACGAAACACACACATATATATATATATATGGTTGTCACTTGCTTAGACTTGTTTGTATGATATACTTATTTCTAGTGACTGTATAATGAATTGAATCATTATCCCATACGGTATATAAAAATTGTTGAGTTAGATTGCTGACAAATAACAAATACATTGTGTATTAAATAATAATATAACATCTTCACACGCTTAAAACACATGTCTTATGTCTATCTCTAGATTCGCCTTACGTGACAAGGTAACACTACGACTATTGAAGTTATATTTTATAGCGGATGTGGTCGTGTGGTCTAGAGCGCTGGACATGAGGCTAAGCGATTGGTGCTGTAGTGTATCAAAGGTGTGAGTTCGAATCCCGTTGAGGGACAAAAATTTGTCAGCATAAAAGTCTAATTCTAACACTGTTGGGTGTAATTTTCAGATATATATATATATATATATATATATATATATATATATTAGTATTAATTACACAGCATTTGTAATGATATATTACATTGAAAATAAATGGATAAATAACTATTCTCCATACAAGATGGTGTTTAAGAATAAATAGATAGAATATTAACACTTTTGTAATATATTAAACATAAACTACAGCACTACTACATGTATATTTAGTCACTGGAATGCAAGTTCTAACAAATCTTGACACTAATTATTAACATTTTCAGACTCACTGGACATTAACCAAATAAACTGTTGGCAGTGGGAAATCTAGTGACAAAATATAACCTCTCCTGTCAACACAGAAATCTTTTTAATGTTTGCACAAGAAAAAACGTTCTGGTACAATAGTAACAGTAAAATTAAATTGTAATAAAATTAAAAAACAAAATTTTCATTTAGTGTTATCATTTTCTCCTAATGTAGCAAACGACGAGTACAGGAGGCATATGGCATATGTGTAAAATGGATTTGAAATGTTGCTATGCGAATGCATTCTTACAGTATCAACTTCAATTTATTTTTCCACTGGCTGTATACCTTTCTTAACACGCCAATTATCCGTTTATATATGCAGCTAGATCAGAGAAGTTCAAAGAAAAAATTCCAACGAAATCAATTGATATGCAGCAAAGATTATCACTTTTTAAATTAAGTTACTAAGCAAATTTAAACGGACCTTATCCCGATGTAAACATTGATTGTGAATAGATCGAGAAGACCGCAAATACTTGTTCAGAAATGGAGACGACTTTTTTTTTTAAATTGAATAAAAAAAAAATAGTAAAAATCTTTTGACAGATAAACTACTTTATAAAAATATTTATCTTTTTTTTTTGCCTGCACAAAAATTACTTTTACATTGTTATATTCACGAAACGACAATATTTCTATATTAAAAGTTCACGTGACAAGAGCAGACCGGTGTACTCGAAGACTTAAGATGTGAAAAATAGGTATATTTTTGATAATTGTAACATTCTAAGGACTTTAAGAAATTCGAAAAAATGTTCACCTGAAAGATCTATAGATTTTGTATGTATTTGATTTTTTCCCAATTTTTTTAATCAATAAGCAGCAAAGATTAACATTTGTTTTTAATTTCAGTTTCACAAGCTTCTTATGCAATCATCTTTGTAAATAATGAACATAAAATATCGTGTCTATGCATGTATATTTCTAATAACACAGTCTAACAAATAATGAATTTCAAATGTACGATTAACTTTTGATCAGCATCGTCACCCGCATTGTTTTACTGTTTATTTTCTCGATTCTATCACAAGAAGAGTTAAATTTTCTATTGTTCTCGTTTATCGGTTCATTTTTAACGTCCAGCGGCAAATTAATAAGCATATTCAGGATGAAAACATGTTAATGTAATATGAATATTAACCCTGCTTTGTACTAGACCGACACGCTGAGCCGGATTTTCAACTGCTAGTACATAGTCGTTAAGCATGCCTATTTTTTTTTCAACACTTACAGGCCACTATATTCATATTCAAAATACTCCAGTCTGAGAAACGCAATGACCTTGTATACCTTGTAAACATATACAATTAAGATTCTCGAAAAGTGGTGGTCCGAAGGTTTAGTCCATCAACATTTTGCAAGTACCGGCACAATTTTGGTATTTTGCAATAGAAATAAAAGTTAGAACCAGCAGGTTTTCTTCAAGGACGACCAAGGAAAGAAGATTTTGGAGAACTCTGCGTTATCTTTTATATACAAAAATAATCATGTTTGGTTACTTTAAAAAAAAATGATAGACAAGATGTCCTTTTCGATCATATACCCGTCAAACATTGACAACTTCTTGTACAGTTTAAGATTATTCCTGAAAATCTAATGGTCGGAGCTTTAAGCCGGATTTGTTTAGCTAAATTAAGTTAGGAAAGCATAAAGGAAAAATGTCACGAACAAAGCGATTTCTTCAAACCGATTTTCTTTGTTTTTACACTTATTATATAATTACATGAGTGCCAAAAGAGAGCACACTATTACAGTCATGTCTACCTAATGAACTGACGTAACTAAATTTTCTAATAAATCATCGTAAACTTCATTTATGTCATCCAACATAAAAAAAAAATCTGCTATATTCGAAGGCAAATTGATTTTGTGTTTTATTGCTTCTTCAACAGAATATATCCAGAAGAGGTCCAGATTCATTTTTTTTACTCTTCACCAGAAGACATTCTTGAGATGTACAGAAAAGACCAATAAAACACGCCCCTGATATCCTGCTTCTGTTGCGAGCGAATGATTATAATAAAGCAAAAACTCATAAAAAAAATACCAGCCTTATATTTTTGTACGCCAGACGAGAGTTTCGCCTATGTATAAGAAACATCAGTGACGATCGAATAAAAAAATAAACGTCAATTATGCATCTACGTTAAGAATGTTTATTCATATTTAAACAAATAAAAACAGTAAAGGGATTATTTTTCTGATTCCAGTTGAAATGTTTAACCTGCCGAGTTGAATGCATTAATCATGGAGAACAAATGTCACATCATGACTTAACTGTTCCTTGTGCAAAGGGTTACTCTGTTCAACTCAGTTCTACACAGATATTGTACGCATGGTTATGACAACAATGCCAAAATGGAAATTGTGCTTAACAGCGTACTTCTCAGGACTTTATGTTCACTGCATACTTTTAGCACTATAAATACATTTGAGCAAGGTAGTCTAAAAGTTTCACAGATTATCGACAAAAAACATACCCTTCGTAGTATACAATGAATCATCATAAATCGTGTAAACCAAAGAAAATAAATTATAAAAGTAGAACGATGACAGTAAATATCCTGGAGAAAAATCTTACCGAGGAGGTCTGGCATCGGGAACAAGTCTGTTTAAAGGAATAATATCACTTGCTAAAGTATTAATTTGATATTTTTGCTTCATTTTAGCGGCATTTCGTTTTTCCTGTCCTACAAACGTTACTCCACGTCCTTTTTCTCCAGTTTTCATTGGATCGTTTTTTCCATAATTATCAATTAAAATATTCCCTGTTTGGATTTTATCATTTTTCCTAAATTCTTCAGCAGATATAGACACTTTAGGTCCTTTTCTTATGTAAGTAACCAATTTTAAAGTTACAGGCGCATTACTATTTGATAAATTAACTTTTTGAACAAAAGTTGATTTCATTTTCTTAATATAATCCTGTTTGGATAGGAGTCCGTTGCTTATTAGCCATCTTGTATCTCCAGAATACACACATACTTCATATGTAAGTAACATTAGAAATACTGCAACACCAGCACCTATATAGCGTGTTGTTAGTCTCATTATTATAGCAGAATGAACTGTTCGTACTTTGAAATATGAGGGAAGTTTCAACATTGAATACATGCTTCCCGAATTAAGAATAAAGATGTAAATTGAGAAAAAAGATGTATCACGTGCACCGTGTAGCATCACAACCGGATATAGACCTAAGGCTCGACCATAAACAAGTTTTGCATACGTTAAAACAACTACACGCATTCACACACAGTATTTAACGTATACAAAACTTGTTTAACCCCGCCACATTCTACACATATACCTGTCAAAAAATAATTAATAATAAATAATTTTAAAAGATTTATTTAATGTCGGGTATACATATAACCAAGGAATTGTATAATTAAAATGAATGGAAACGCAACCGACTTCAAAGAGTATGATGCATCTCTGTTTCGGGAGATGCATGTGTTAATTACACCCCGTACCTCTGGCTAATTACTTGTCTTGCATTAGTTATCGAACTTGGCAATTTAGTATGACGACAATTGTCAAACTTTACTAGCGGTCACTGGTATAATATATACACACTTAAAGAGTGACCTAAAAATGAATGCCTTCTGTGAGGCAGACTTTCAAATTGGGTAGAAATGTTTTTCCCCAAGAAAATGGCAATTGCTCAGGGAAATTGCATTGTTTTCAAAAGGTCATATTGGGGAACCCGTACGCATCGAAAATTATTTTCTGCAAAAAAGGTCCAACATTTTTGTATTATATATAGGGGGCGTAACTTACTATTAAATATAGAACTTATTAATCTATAAATAGCACTTCCGTTATCCCCAAAATAATCAAAACAGTAAGCAGTGTATCAAACTAACTGACATTCTTGAAATTCACGCTGTGATGCCCAATGTGCATTTTTAATAAGAGACATGATGTCAAATAAGTGCTGAAACGGCTTCAAATACCATTTCACACGTATTATTATTTATACCTGAGACTACTTGTCTGAGTTGTTTATATACATTTATTTTAGATAGTCACACGAACAAATAATGTTTAATGAATGTTTTTTGTCTAAAATGATATATACATGTTTGTCTCTTTATTATTTTTCTTGTTTGTAATTGATATGCCCTTAGGGGCCCTTTAATTAGGAAATAAAATGATTTGATTTGATTTGATTTGATTCGAATGTAGGATCGGACATGTCACATTCTTTTTTTTCTCTAAAAGACTTTTTCATCAAACTACTTTTCTAGCATAAAGTTTTACGAAAACGATTACAAACTGTTAATTGACCTTTTTGGCTTAGCAATTTTGTACATGTACTTTTTTTTAACAAGATTGCACACGCTGAAATGTCTCGCCTTCTTTACTAATCATTGATTTTATGTTGATAGTCCTAAATATAAAGCTTTACTACAAGTAACACATAAACTTAACATGATCCAAGAAAATGAGGTCAAGGTCAGATAAACCAAACGAGAAATACATGTACACCTTAAAATCATTCAATAAACCAAACATAGTTGACTTATTGCTTATAGTTTCTAAGAAACAGTCTTAAACAAGAAAACTTAACATTGACCAATGAACCATGAAAATGAGGTCAAGATCAGATGATACCTGCCTGACAGACATATACACCTTACAATCCTTCCATAAAACAAATATAGTTCATCTATTGCTTATAGTTGAAGAAATGACAAATGAACCATGAAAATGAGGTCAAGGTCAAATAAAACCTGCGAGACTGACATGTACATCATAAAATATTTCCATACACCAAATATAGTTGACCTATTGCATATAGTATTAGAAAAAAAAGACCAAAACTCAAAAACTTAACTTTGACCACTAAACCATGAAAATGAGGTCAAGGTCAGATGACACCTACCAGTTGGACATGTACACCTTACAATCATTCCATATACCAAATATAGTAGACCTACTGCTTATAGTATCTGATATATGGACTTGACCACGAAAACTTAACCTTGTTCACTGATCCATGAAATGAGGTCGAGGTCAAATGAAAATTGTCTGACGGGCATGAGGACCTTGCAAGGTACGCACATACTATAGTTATCCTATTACTCATAATAAGAAAGAAATTAACATTACAAAAAAAAGTTGACTTTTTTTTTCAAGTAGTCACTGAACCATGAAAATAAGGTCAAGAACAATGGACATATGACAGACGGAAATTCATAACATAAGGCATCTATATACAAAGTATGAAGCATCCAGGTCTTCTAGCTTCTAAAATATAAAGCTTTTAAGAAGTTAACTAACGCCGCCGACGGATCACTATCCCTATGTCGAGCTTTCTGCGACAAAAGTCGCAGGCTCGACAAAAACTGAATCGATAAATCTACAGGTATGACTAGTCCAACTTTTCCAATATAGAACGTGAAATATTCTATTCTTTGTATTATAGAACACAATTATTCTCCACTTTATATTATAGCACACCATTATTCTCTACCTCTTTTTTTTATATTACAGCACACCATTATTCTCTTTTCTTTTTTTATATATATCAAAGCACACCATTATCGTGACCATTATTCACTATCATTTATATCATAACACACCATAATTCTCTATTCTTTATACTTATAGCACACCCTTATTTACTACTCTTTATACTCCTAATGGTGACAGGGGAATAGAAATATGGTCACTCTTGGTCTTCTTCCGACCGGCAGTAAAACCCTTGCCAAAGTGGCGTCATTTTTTTAAGGGATGTACAAGTACGCAGCCACGTCAGGTCAGATTGGGGATGTTAAATCCGATTCCTCGTCTAGTGTGTGTGCCACGCTCTCTGCACGCTAAGGAAGGGATCGTAGGTGGCCTGTTGTAAGCCTAAATTTCTGCCACTATCCAATATACCCTCATTTTCTAGTGGCAGTCATATTTTTTCCGATCTGTATCCCGTACGGCCTCTATTACAGGAATTTATTGTTAATTTCTTTTCGTCCTGAACATGCATGAAATATCTACCACTGGACGTTAAGCAAGCAACCAACAATCAATCTGCCCTTTATATTATAGCACACCAGCATTCTCTATTCTTATTTTTTTTTCCTTTTCTCTCCATTATTTATTTTTTGTTCCATTTTTCTTAATTTTTGACCATTATTCTCATTTTTGTAAAGTCCACCCAGTCTCTCCTGTATCTGCAAGGGCAGTTCAATTTTTCTGGATTTTTTTTTTTTACTTTTATGACATTTGGTCTATCAGTATGGTCTGATGTAGTCTAGTATTGTTATAATTTATGGTGTCCTTTTTATATATCCTTTCAGAATTCTGATACACTTACCTTACAAAAATAAACCACACACATCAAGTTACTTCCAGATAAAGAAAATAACTCATACAATTACTAAGAATGCAATGTAAAAAAAACTTCCTTAACAACTATTACTGGCATATCAGTGAGATCATACAATGAGCTAACTCAATTTTCATTTAAAACAGAAACTGCAAACGACCCAATAGTCTGAATGTGTCATAGCTTTTACACCAATAATCTATATCGCCTAATCCTTTTGGGAAGAAACAATATAGGAATCAACCATCACACAATACCACTGTGCCAGTGTTATCCGTGTCTATAAAGATGAAGAGTCATTCATGAAATTCAATACTCGTTGAATGCATGTGCGTATCGTTCACATGGAGAAGATGGAACGGGTGTATCCAACACTACATAGTAACTTGTCAAACCAATACCTCAAAAGTGTATTCTACTTCTCCAAATATTTTAATATCAAGCATGTATTAGCATGCAAGAAAGGAAAGCTTCAAAAGAACAATATCTTTTCTTGTGAACCTTTATATGAAGATAAGGAGATGTGGTATCATTATTAAAACGACAACTATGATCCACCAGAGTTCAAATTACGTGGATATAAGCAAATATAGGTCACTGCACGGCCTTCATTATTGAGAAAACTCCATACCGTATAGTCAGCTATAAAAGGGCAGGACTTTAAAAATGTGATACAATTCAAAGGAGAAAACTAACTGTTTTTAATTGTTTATAAGATTTTTTATTTGTTAATACGAATCTTAATGCTCTGACATGTCTGAAAACAATCTTTTTCTTGATTTTTGTTTTATATACTTATAGGTCTGTGTACCTTCTGTTTTGGCTTTGTGGTTGCTGTCAAAATAATATTTACCCAACATCCTTGGTACTGTGATTTATTTATAATGATTGATAATTCAGTATTTTATAAATTTTTCTTTGAATATTATTCTTATAAAAATATTGAAGCATGATATAATGATAATCCTGAACAGTATATTTTTTTAATTCTTGACATTTTTCATATCAACTGTGTCCAGAAATCATCTCTACAAAAAAAATATATATTAAAATCGTATCAATTTTTCATTGCATACATTATTTGAATGAATGAATCTTTATTGCATTAGCAACAACATTGCTTTAGCAAAATACAAGGTATATAAATATATGACAAATATAGAGAACAATTAAATGAATTAAATTAAATAATGCAGAGATAACTTATAATAACACATACATGTGTACAACATATTAGCTGATAATTTGCAATCTTAATTTCCATGTAGCCTTTAGATAGTTACATAGTTTCTTAGTTAAGCTTTTTGACACAGCTTGTAACAAAAAAAAATAGCTTTCGTGTATTAGGCCATGAACAATAATACTTTGGCAAAAAGTTACATCTAAGTGTTCTATATGCAGGACAAATCAACACAAAATGATATTCATCTTCAATATTATTCATTTTACGACATCTACAAATACGATTGTCTCTAGGAATATTGTCATAGCGACCTGTTTCTGCATATAATTTCAAGCTTCCACTACGTAGTTTGGTAAGTATATTGGTATTAAAATTATATTGTAAATAATTCTCTATCCAAAAATCTAATTAATAACATTTATAAATAGACATTTTTCACAAGCATTAATATTAGCATACCAGATTTGATAATATTGATCGTTAATACGAGATTTAATAAGGTCAAATAACACATTTATGTAATCTTGGTTAATCCGTAAATAAATCAAGCCTAGACTAAACAAAAGGTCTGTTACATTGGATGCCCAATTTGTTTTGTCATTAGAAGCATCAATACATAGAATTTTATATACATCGTTAACAATATTTGGTTGGTCCTGAATTAAATGCAACCAATATTTAATAATTCTATATTTTCTTGAAATACACATCGGGAAGTGCCCGAGTTCACCACATAAAAACGAAATTGGTACAGTTTTACCCAAGTTGAGTATATATCGACAAAAACGATTATGGACATATTCTACATCATTGGCCTTATGAAATCCTCATACCTCGGACGCATAGTTCTGAACAGATCCAACCATACTATTGAATAAAAAGCACTGTTGACTTGGACCAATGAATACTCTTTTCATTGAGTTGATTAAAGATGATAGAGCTCTTGCTCCTTGTTATGCCATTCTTTTTTTAGTTTGAACAAATTTACCATTGAAATGTAACAGCATACCAAGGTATATATATGATTTGACGATTTCAAGTTCTTGACTTTCGAAATAAAAATTATCACTTACGGGCTTCCAACTATTTCGAAATACAACAATTTTTGTTTTGTCCGTATTTACAGTTACATTCCATCTCAGGCAGTGTAATGAAAGTTTATCTAATAAAATTTGCAATGCATCGGGAGACTTTGCTTGCAGAACTGTATCGTCAGCAAATAATATCAGATATATGATGTAACCATTAAGTTCGAATATGTCACCATTATTATCCACTTGTATATCACTGATTATATCGTTAATGAAAAACAGGAACAGGAGAGGAGAGAGTGGTTCCCCTTGTTTCACACCAAGAAAATTTACAAACGCATCAGATAAGCCGTCTTTCGTTTTTATTCGTAGACGCACGGTTTCGTACACAGCTTTAATAATTGTAATAAATTTCCCACTGACTCCACTTTGTAACAACTTGTACCACAGAATTCTCCGTATTACCTTATCAAAGGCTTTTCGGAAATCGAAAAAGTACAATAAACTTTAGACTTCTGATGTAATATATGTGATATAATTCCATGTAAAATAAATATGGCATCAACGGTTGACCGGCCTGGTCGGAATCCGAACTGATTGTCAATAAGCTTTTCTTCGTCATCGGCCCAACTGATCAATCTGTTTGTCAAAATAGGCGTTAAAATTTTAGACATCACACTAACTAGAATTATAAGACGGTAATTATTTGGGTCAGATAAGTCTCCACTTTTTGGAATTGTTATAAGGATGCCTTCTGTCCAAAAATCTGGAAAAATTCCCCGATTGAATATGAAATTAAAAAGCATTTTCAAATCGGAGCAAAAAAGTTCGGCCCGGCAATAAACATTTCATTAATAATACTGTCATTTCCCGCACTTTTTCCAGTTTTAAGTAGATAAATAGACTGAAGAATTTCATCTTCGGAGATTTCAGTATCCAACGAATCTATAACAATGTCGTTTAAAAACGAGTTAGTTTCAATCAGATTTATAACTTCTGCACAGATATCAGGAGGGATTCCACCAGGTAACTGTTCGAAATGATTAATAAGTAAGTCAATGTCAGCAAGATATTTATTTTTATTCATTGGTTTAAATGCCGACCAAAATTTTCGAGGGTCAGATTTGGCAAATTCGCAGAGTTCTTGACCTTTAGCTCGCTTATAGTTGGTCACCGCCAACCGTTTTGTTCGATTGTATCTATTTCGGGCTGATATATAATGCTGACGATTAGCATCAGTTGGATGACGTTGGTAAAAATTTCGAACAGAGTTAAAGTCTTGTCTCGAAGAAGCACAGTTTTGGTTAAACCAATCGTTATCATGGCGTTTCACATATGTTGGGCTACGTTTCAGTACAGTTTTACCAAAAACAGCAAAAGCACTGTCATATAAAATACGGTTTATCTCCCTTACCGCATTATTAACATCATTGGCACTATTCATGTTTCCGACCAACAAAATAAGTAATTCATTATGTTGTGATAGCAGTTGAATATGGTCTTGGTTTTTACTAGAGTCCCATTTTAGGTATTTGTGGGTACTTGGCAAACTGTTACACTGAATATTGTTATTTAGACATATCTCGTATGATAAAGGAGTATGATCAGAAAATTAAGTAAGGTCTATTACACCAAAGTTCTTAATAATATCATAGTTTTCGGGACAAACCATCAAATAATCATTTACACTTTGACCCCTAGATGTACAAAAAGTATAAGATCCACAGGAATCATTGCCGAGTCGACCATTCGCAATAGTTAGTCCTGTATTGTGACATAGTTTTATTATCTTTCGTCCGTATGCGTTTATTACTTTGTCCATAGAGCATCGTTTTGAAATTGCAGGAAATACATCGGGCTCAACGCAGTTGATATACTTTTCTAAATAATCAATCTCAAGAACAGCATTTAGCTCGCAAGTGCGGCTATTCATATCACCACAAACAATAACTGAACCTTATATTTATATTCTAAAAAAATATTTCTATATCATTATGAAAATCATTTTCGCAAATACGATATAAAGTAGACTTTTCGTGTGGTGTATCAGCAAAACATATATAAATCATCATTCAAATTAAAATATAACTTAGAAAACTTTATAAGCACAATACCATGGTCATATTCTCTTTCAATAGAAATACCTTCAAAAATGTTATTCTTACAAAAAACAGCAATACCTCCCAATATTGTTCGGGAGCCAATTGAAGCCCGCCTCTTGGTGCGGGATTTTCTCACAGCGTTGAAGACCCATTGATGGCATTTTGGCTGTTTCCTGCTCTTTGTTCGGATTGTTGTCTCTTTGACACATTCCATGTTTTCTCTATCGAATACCTGCATGTAGACATTTCGGCACTTTTATCTTCAACTTTTGTTTTAAACTACATGATGACCTCTTGATGTCTACTTTTGGTTATTTATGTCATTGGGTTCACTGGCTGCTGCCTCATTAACACCTCCTTTCATTGTTGCCCGATCTTTAGTTTTACTGTGTATTGAATAGCGGAAAATTGCCTTTTCAGTGTTTTTCTTCATGCCAGTGCCATGTTTTTGTTTAACATTAAATAAACAGGTTTAGATTGCATCTTGGTATCTTTCCTGACAACTTTTTAATTCATATATATAATATACATAAATGAACTGTTGTTTTTTTTGGGGGGGCTATGAAAAAATGCCTTTTAAAAGTACAAAAAATGTATTTTGCTATCTTAAGTTGACCGGTCTAGCCTTTGTTAACTAACATTATATTTAAAATATTTTAGCTAGTGGAATAGGAGTAAAACGAAATTACTTCTAAAGACATTTGTATTTTAGCTAGTGGAATAGGAGTAAAACGAAATTACTTCTAAAGACAATGTGTCCCTTTTCCAATCTATATCTATATTAAGCTACATGCATATGATTTAAAAAAAGATCGAGTAAAGAACATTTTATCCGTTTGGTATTTTTCGCCTCTTTTTTATATAGTGTGGAAGCATTTCATACTAATAATGTCAATGCTTAATCTGCCAAGGCTGGAGAGGAGGGGACTGGATCGTAACCCTTGGCTAGCGAAGATGTAATAACGTAGCTACTTTTAAGGGCTCATTATGATCCTTAATTGGTTTTCTCTCTCTTCAAATTGTCAGAATCAGATAGGGTGGTATCTGTTCAACGAAGCACGTGACGATTTCAAACTTGTTTTAAAAAATCACATTTAACCTTCAACTATTCATTTTACGTTTTTCGTAGAACAAGGGTATATCATATTTAAGCTTGAACAACACTGTATTTCGAAATAAACTATTGATTACACAAAGAGATTCATGCAAACAAAGCGGATAAATTGTACGGCGAATAGTTGTTTACTGTACGGGGATTCGAGTAGGTACCTATATTAAAATATGCAGACGTTGTATGGGATTCTCAAAATCAAAGTTTTAATCAATAAACTTGAGAATATCTAGTTACAGGGGGGGGGGGGGGGGGGGGGGGGGGGGGGGGGCAAACTAACAAGCATTAATAAATTGTATGTTGAAACTAAATGGGAAAAATTGTGCGAAAGAAGATGCAATCATAGATTAGTCCTTTTTCATAAAACTTTGAATAACAACACACCAGATTATCTTAGAGACGCTATGCCCGATTCAGTGGGAAATGGACATGACCATTATACAAGACAACGTAATAGTGTTATTCGATATAATACACGGACCCGTTTATACTCAGAGTACTTTTTTTCCCAGCAACAACCAAGTTATGTAATAAACTACATTTAAACGTAAGAAAATGTTAATCTCTTTCAATTTTTAAGAAACAAATTAGTACTCAAATAAGAAAAGTCCCTCCTTATTACTATGTAGGAAATCGATTTGGACAAGTTCTTCAAGCTTGCTTAAGGATGAACTCGAGTGCATTAAATTCTCATCTATTTCTTCGGATTTTAGTAGAATCTCCAAAATGTCGTTGTGACTTGGAAACAAATTCTCATTTCCTTTTATCCTGTCCAATATATACCAATTTAAAGGGGCACTAGCTGTCAAATTAATGTTCACCGATTTGACTCAAATTCTCATATTAGATTTATAACAATGTAAAACATTTATCTAAATTATAAAAAGTTTTAAATAAACAATTTACAGGGCATGGGCTCGATAATATGTAGCCTCGTTTCGTGTGTATTTTAGTCTAGACGTCATCTAATTAACTATTGAGATGACACCGAAAACAACCGACAGTCACATGACACGATATAAACATAAACATAGATATCAATAGATATATGGACCTCGTGCAAATGGATTTTTCTATGTCTGTTTGATTTCAATTTTAAGGTTAAAACTAGAGGCTCTCAAGAGCCTGTGTCGCTCACCTGACTCTACTTTGGTTTTAGAAATCATGTAAAGATAGATAAAAATCATAACAGATACCCAAATAATGATTGAGGCCAATTTGGTTTAATATTGGTCCCGTTATTTAATAAAATATCCTGGTGGCCATCTTGAACAGTAAATCGGCAACAAAGTAGCTACACTTGGTCAGCACCTCATAAGGAACATTCATGCCATGTTTGGTTTCATTCCATTCAGTGGTACTCTAAAAGAAGACATTTGTATGTATTTCCCATAGGGTCCTATGTTAAACCAAGTCCCCCACTGGCGGCCATCTTGGATGATGGATGGGCTGCAAAGTAACAAAACTTGGTCAGCACCTCATAAGGAACATTCATGACATGTTTGGTTCCATTCCATTCAGTGGTTTTCTAAAAGAAGACATTTGTATGTATTTCCCATAAGGTCCTCTGTTAAACTAAGTCCCCCGCTGTCGGCCATCTTGGATGATGGACCGACTGCAAAGTAACAGCACTTGGTCAGCACCTCATAAGGAACATTCATGCCATGTTTGGTTTCATTCCATTCAGTGGTTCTCTAAAAGAAGACATTTGTATGTATTTCCCATAAGGTCCTATTTTAAAATAAGTCCCCCGCTGGCGGCCATCTTGGATGATGGATCGGCTGCAAAGAAACAACACTTGGTCAACCCCTCATAAGGAACATTCATGCCATATTTGGTTTCATTCCATTCAGTGGTTCTTTAAAAGAAGACATTTGTATGTATTTCCCATAGGGTCCTATGTTTAACTAAATCCCCCACTGGCGGCCATCTTGGATGATGGATCGCGGCTGCAAAGTAACAACACGTGGTCAACCCCTCATAAGGAACATTCATGCCATGTTTGGTTTCATGCCATTCAGTGGTTCTCTAAAAGAAGACATTTGTATGTATTTCCCATAGGGTCCTATGTTTAACTAAGTCCCCCTCTGGCGGCCATCTTAGATGATGGACAGACTGCAAAGTAACAACACTTGGTCAGCACCTCATAAGGAACATTTATGCCATGTTTTGTTTCATTCCATTCAGTGGTTCTCTAAAAGAAGACATTTGTATGTATTTCCCATAGGGTCCTATGTTAAACTAAGTCCCCCGCTGGCGGCCATCTTGGATGATGGATGGGCTGCAAAGTAACAACACTTGGTCAGCACCTCATAAGGAACATTCATGCCATGTTTTGTTTCATTCCATTCAGTGGTTCTCTAGAAGAAGTTTAAAATGTTAAAAGTTAACGACGACGACGACGGACGACGACGACGGACGACGGACGCCAAGTGATGAGAAAAGCTCACTTGGCCCTTTGGGCTAGGTGAGCTAAAAACAAGTCAATTTTCGATTTTACCTGTGTAAGCATGATTTTTTGTGGATCGAATCAGTCAATCAAATGATTTACCTTTGTATCACTTTCAATGTTGATATTCTTTTCTTTTAATAGCCTAACACGCATCAATCATGCATAATCCATCTCTAGCTAAGGGGTTAAACTGAAGTTCACATGAATACGGATTCAATGAGGTCGAATTATTCACTTGCAAGTGAATAATTCATCATCGATGATTCTTAGCTTATTTTGACAAAATTGAACCATACTGGCTGCTAATAGCGAATAATTATTTCACTATTTCACTTTCATTAATGATTGAACAAAAGAAAAATCATAATTTAAATTTTTTATGTATCTCGTAGCTAGTGCCCCTTTAAGGCAGGAACTTCTGGTTTCAATTTCAGATTTTCCAGTTCAATTTGACATTAATACCGTGCTTTTTTGTTCAACCGTACTCTCGGACGAGCAAATCAGCCTTTTATTTATTTAGGTACAGAAATATATAATAATCAAAGAGCATGATTGCTCTGAGGGATACGATTGCCATTGTTTTCATTGATATTAGTCAGTATAATGACAAAGTGCAGGTGTGATTTTGATCCTATATACACCGTTTGGTGGTGCACCTGACAGTCGGAAAGTACAGATTATGCAACAGGTAACAGGTACTATTGGGATCGGGACTGGAATGTCGTAATTTTCAATCAACACCATTGTCCTATATAAGTTAGATTTCGCGTTCAGTACGTCGATTGAGCATGCACGACAGTGTATAAGACATAGATCGATAACGGTCTCCGAAATTTGGATATTTTCTCAAAAATTGGCATTTTCTGTGGAAAAACAAGTGTTTTAAAGACAAATTTAGGAAGAACAAAACACTAGATTTATACATGATATCACAAATATTTCCGACTTTGTATGGTTTCAGAGGATTTGGGGCTCAATGAAATCAGTCTCTTCCTTTAGTAGTATAGATTCCTTCTAAATGTTATCAATCCCACATACTAAGTGTCAAAAATAAACATTTGTACAAGCACACAAAAGTCAATCGGTTCTTTCTTTGGGCTTAGGATTCATATGGCCCAAAATGTTAAAATCCTAAACGTCTTCCAAAATTGCACACATTTAAATGATGATCGTGGGCAAGATTGTAAATTCTATCATGAAAGAAAAGCTTTTTGGAAAACGGTATCTCAATTTAACAAAAAAATCTAATGGATTAAACTAAACCCTGTTTTTTATGTTCTTCAACTTTCAACTTTGTATTTGATTCGACTTTCTTACTGTTTTGATTCATGTGCCACTGATGAGTTTTGTGTAGCATTTCTAGCGTACCAAATTATAAGTTCCATACATTTTTTGTACATGAGATTTTGCTACTCATGCTTCTGTATCTTCTGTCATTATGAAATAATCAACATTTTTCTTCTGATGCATTTCTTGATTATGTCCACTGTTCATTTAATACATTAAACATGTTTAAAGAAATTTTGATGACTGAGATATAAATACTAGCTATTCATTGATGTCTTGTTAAAAAAAAAGCTATTCATCATGTTCATTGATATCTAAATTACTTTGCCCCATTACAAATAACTGAGTACATTTTAATTTCTCAGTAAAATACTAAAAAAATTACATTAAAATTTGTTTTTTCCTTCAAAATTTTGCCCTTTTGATAAAATTTACCCAATCCAGGTAGTACAATAAAATGTATGAAATTTGGATTTGGAAAATTCAAATTGATGGAGTGATCGAAGTGATCGTAATATAAAGACTGGATTATTCGGGATGCCCTGTATGACATTATGGCACTTCTTACTGCAAACAAAGCATTCTTGTTCAAAACCATCATGCAGTTCAACACCACCGTAAATTGACTTCAAAATTTCTAATAATTATATCAATTTCACCGTGAATCTTCTGAATATTTCGTCTGCATCCCTTCGCTAAATTCTTCTGTTCAAACACGTGTGTACATTGAAAACACGTTTCGTGCTCCATTGCACATGTTTACAAACAATTTTAAACTCCTCCTTTTTTCGCGCCATACGTCAGGATACATTGATCACATGATGCAGCTTATTTTTAATTTCCGGTTGACCGGCGTTAATGGATAGATCGAAGTGATCGTAATATGACGACTGGATTATTCGGGTTACGGAATTCCCTCTCTGACGTGATTCTAAATATATATAACCCTAAATATAAATACTGCTTAATTCTGATTTTCCGTACTGGAAAATAAACGCAAATGAAAAAGGGAGATATCAAAACAGGAGGATTATGAGAAGAAATTTAACAGAATGTTGTTTAAATTCAATCTCTTGTTTGTTTTTACTTTTCATAACAGGACAATCTTAAGAATCTGAGTTGTTCCTATTAATGTAAACACAAAACGGTTGACGTGAGAGTATTGGAAGGGAGTCAATGGTAAAAGTCTACAGATTGCCTGACGGCACTCGTATCCCAAAAACCAAACGATTCAATCCTTGATGCGAATGTTCGATCATTTATAAAACATAAGCATTTCAAATATGCACACAACACTCTATACTATTTACCACGTTTATTCAGTATTTTTTTTTATGAAACTTCAATGATCTCTATTTTTTTGTACAAACTGACTATTTCAGATCATGCCAAACTTACATAATAATGAACGTATCAGAAATTTATTTGTACACTAGGAGACAAGGAGACAGATTAATAAAAGCAATTTTGCTTGTTTCTGAAACCTACCGTTATTTCATGTATCAGAATTATATACTATGTATTGATATAAATCAATATTGTTTAAACTATATGTTACTTTTTGCTATCATTGTTTATTTGCTTCGGGGGTACCTATATCCGGTGTAGATTGTACACGTGAGTGTGTATATTGTCAACGTATATTTGTTCCGCCTAACAGAAGTTCCACTGGAAACTTTGTTATAAACAATGTCATAATATCTATTCATGTTGGAACAAATATTCTATACCATTTATTCCGTTAGGAACATATACTGTAATATTTATTCCTGTGGAAATAATATTCCAGAATATGTTTTCCTTTTGGAACTTGTATTATGAAGGAACTTCTATTCTGTGACAATATGATATGCATAATTGTCATTGGACGTTTAGGAAGCAACATTCAATCAACCAATCAATCAATCATGGTGGTTAGGTCTAGGTTAACCAGAATTTATGTCATTAAAGTTGAATTTAGTACGCCTACCTAATTCTTGTTGACTTCCAACCTTTACAAACATCATTACTAAGATTATAATACTATATTTCTTTTGTTTTCAAAAGTTTATATCTTAATCAACCACCGTTTTGACCATAAACGTTAGGATATATCAACAAATAAATTAACACAGGGTATGGGAATCGACATCCTTGTGTTAAAAGACTACAATGGAAATCAAATAGATGTACTCCAAACGAGAATGAGATGAAATTCTAGGATTTCTCTAATTTTATCCTACCATCGACCTTTTTACAACACGAAGTGATAAATATATAGTATATGATTATAGTCTCGTGATATTCTGCTTCTGTTGCTAGCGAATGATTGTAATAAAAAAAAACTCAATGTCATAAACAATACCAGGCTTATATTTTTGTACGCCAAACGAGTTTCGTCTACAGAAAACACAACAGTGACGCTCGAATAAAAAAAAATGAACGGCGATTATGCATCTACTTTAAGAATGTTTATTCATATTTAAACAAATAAAGTGAGTAAAAGTTTTTTTTTTCTGTTTTCTGTTAACATGTTTAACCTGCCAAGTTGAATGCATTACTCGTGGAGAACAAATATCACATCATGATTTAACTATTCCTTGTGCAAAGGGTTACTTTGTTCAACTCAGTTCTACACAGAAATTGTACGCATGGTTATGACAACAATGCCAAAATGGAAAATTCAAAACGAAAAGTCCCTTAGTAATTGGCAAAATCAAAAGCTCTAACACATCAAACGAATGGAAAACAACTGTCATACTCCTGACGTGGTACAGGCAATTCCTTATGTAGAAAATGGTGGATTAAACCTGGTTTTAAAGCTAGCTAAACCTCTCACGTGTATGACAGTCGAGTGAATCATCATAAATCGTGTAAACCAAAAAAAATAAATTATAAAAGTAGAATGATGACAGTAAAGATCCTGAAGAAAAGTAAACTTACCCAGGAGGTCTGGCATCGGGAACAAGTCTGTTTAAAGGAATAATATCACTTGCTAAAATATTAACTTGATATTTTTGCATCATTTCAGACACATTTCGTTTTTCCTGTCCCACAAACGTTACTCCACGTCCTTTTTCTCCATTTTTCATTGGATCGTTTTTTCCATAATTATCAATTAAAATATTCCCTGTTTGGATTTTATTATTTTTCCTAAATTCTTCAGCAGATATAGACACTTTTGGCCCTTTTCTTATGTAAGTAACCAATTTAAAAGTTACAGGCGCATTACTATTAGATAAATTAACTTTTTGAACAAAAGTTGATTTCATTTTCTTAATATAATCCTGTTTGGATAGGAGTCTGTTGCTTATTAGCCATTTTGTATCTCCAGAATACACATATACTTCATATGTAAGTAACATTAGAAATACTGCAACACCAGCACCTATATAGCGTGTTCTTAGTCTCATTATTATAGCGGAATATCACAAAAGATCAAATTTGTACAGCAGAATCGTATTTACACTAAACAATTGTAAATTATATATGCTATTGCACACTTGAATAATGCATGCTCATTAAATCTTCGTAATCCTTTCATCTTTTATAAAGAATTTAACATATGAACGGAATAGCAAACGCAAATCAGTCGTTATCAGGTGACTATGGAATGAATGCAGCAAAAATAATGTTGTCACTTATTAAATATGTAAAATCCAAATCATTGAAAAGATCCATATATTCCTAACTGAACGTGACCACATGTCTTCGGAAGTCAGATGTTTATTTCTCACGTTTGTTATCATGAAGGTGACAACAGAATTGTGTCCAATGGTTGGATAATACGGTACCGACATTATGATACCCCTTTATATGTCATATTTTGTGAACGAAATGCATTATCACCTGCAAAATGACATACTCTTGTTTTAACTGATAAAAACAGGTAGATTGTCCAGGTAAAGCTATTTATATAAATAATCCTTTACTGTGCCATCGTCCTTTATTGATTTTACAAAGGGTCAACCATGTGTATCATGATACTACTTAATTTGTAATTCGAAAGCGAATGAAAATTTCTTTTAAAGGCGATTTCCATACAAAGTAAGGGAGGTAAGATTCGTCCTTTTTGATGACACGAAAAGTTCATTGCTAAGTATTTATATGATATAGGAAAACAAAAGAAAAAAAATATCCGTTAACATAAATCTTAAAATTATTATTTCATTCGAGAAAACGGTAATGCTTTCATCAATACGCTTACAACAATACACCATCGATTCTATTCCATTGTTGGAAACACATTGAAGCTTCGTTTTCAGTTTCTATATGGTAAACAACTTTTTTTCATTCGGCATCATACGTACAGCATTCGCCCATCGTCTAGATCTGTGCATACTGTATCTATAAAACCAGGATTAATCCACTATGTTCTACATAAGAAAAATCTGTACCAAGTCAGGAATATGGCAGTTGTTTTCCATTCGTTTGATGTGTTTGAGCTTTAGTTTTTGCCATTTGATAAAGGAATTTTCGTTTTGAATTTTCGAGCCTTAGTTTTTGCCATTTGGTAAAGGACTTTCCGTTTTGAATTTTTCTTTGGAGTTCGTTTTTTGTTATTTTACTTTTTACTACAACGTTCCGTTTATCGTATGCTTTGTGATATCTGTGGCACTATAAAACCAATGGCTAAAGAGGAACTAATTTTTATTCAGTGCCTAGTTACAATCTGAACTGTCTTGTTAGGGACAGTTCTTTTATACAACTACGAAAGTGACTTTAATTTAGAAAGAATTTTGTTTATGATAGGTACTTACTTTTAAAAAGCCCAAAGCCACAAATAAAATGGTTCTAAATAGTGACCATTACTTTTGGTCTCATATACTTAACGTTAGGTCAATTAAAGCCAAACTATTAAGGTCTAATTAAATACGATGACCACACATGTTGCTGAATGAAAAAGCAATTGTCATAAACTTGAACATCCCTTAAGCCAAAACATTTACAAATAGAAAGTCACGTTTGTAGTTTAACAATAATACATACATTTATAATCTTTAGAAATTATATTTAATAATTTCAATACTTTCGATCACTGCATAGTGTTACATACCCCCCAATGTTCTAGAAATATAGCATAAATTTCTTTGCTACAAATATATAACACTACAGGATCGAAAGATACCTAAAATAAAGAATCAATACACAAAACCTGAAATAAAACATAAATATATATATTATATAAAACAATCAATTGATAAATTTTACATAATTGTTCAATTTATTGTCAAAAGTTCTATGCTATCATTCTCCATCTACCATTTTAGTCTACCATTTCTCCGTCCACCATTTCTCTGTCCACCATTTCTCCGTCCACTATTTTTCCGTCCACCATACCTCCGACATCCATCACTCCGATATCCTTACTCCGACATCCATTACTCCGACATCCATACTCCGATATCCTTACTCCGACATCCATACTCCGACATCCGTTACTCCGACATCCATACTCCGATATCCTTACTCCGACATCCATACTCCGATATCCTTACTCCGACATCCATACTCCGACATCCGTTACTCCGATATCATTACTCCATCATCCATAACTTCGACATCATTACTCCATCATCCATAAATTCGACATCATTACTCCATCATCCATAACTCCGTCATTTGTATATACAATGTATAAAGAACAGTTAATTGTCATGTTTGTATATATATGAATAAATAAAAAAGTCAGTATTTGTGATCGTATAGTGTTTTAAAAACATTGTTCGTTATATTCGAATAGTACTTCAGTATTTACACGTTGTGTGTTATGCTATTACTTCAATTTATATTCGCACTGTTTGTTCTGCTAATTTTAGCAGTGGATATAAATTATAAGCCACTTCTTCCTTTGAGTTGTCTAACATTGGTGCAGAGGGAACATCTCTGGAGGTGTTAACATCACCCTCGGTCTTAGCCGACACCAGTTTACTCACTCTGTCATACTTAGGGGCGACATTCTGCATCTTGCAACCACTTCCTCGTTTGACTGAACAAGGTAACTTATTTCTATATTTACATAATATAAAAATGATAATACCTAACAAAAGAGAAATTACTAGATAAATTACGTTATACACCCAATTTGGAAAACTTGAATCTTCTTGTATGGTTTGTAAATTTTTCAATTGGTAAATCAGATTATCCATTGGGATTTCTTTAATATTTTTCAACTCTTTTGGTAGCTCAGTCAAGTTAAACTTCGGTAAGGAGTCATGGAATGGCTTCCAAAGTTTTCGCATTGTTAAATTATAATTTTGAATAACTTTCGTAAATGGATCATCCTCAAGAGTATATGAAGATTGTCTTCTATAAAACGGTAAAAGCGTAAGATAGTCATTAGTCGCAGTACATGTCTCATTTAACGCTAAAATATTCAAAGGAGGGTTAATTATTTTAGTAAACGTTGTCTTTTGCTTATATTTTTCACAAACAATGGCAAAGCGTAAGGGTGTGTTAGTGGTAACTAACCACGAACCTGACGATATATAACTTGCCATTGGAAGAACTGAGTTTGGTTCAACTACAACACGACAATATTTATCAATATCATTTCGTTTCTTCAGGAACAAAGAAGTTATGCAATTTTTACTTAAATTAATAGGATAAACAGGACTTATAATTTTACAAAATTTCGTAAAGGTGTTTGTGCATGATTGAATTTCTTGCTGTTTAAGCAATACATATTTTGACCTTTTTGCATTAACTGCAAAGTATTCTACATCCAAATCGTATTTTGCAACCATACCTATACTTGTATGATTTTTTTGCATGGGCATTGGTAAATTAAATGCCTGATAAATTTCAAATTTATTATTTGAATCGAGAAGAGGTATTGAAATGACAACTAATATTCTACTGTCATACAGGATAGTGGAACATGTCAAGAACCTATAAAAGAACCACAGGTTTTCTTTTGGATCGGTCGTCAATTCTAAATATTTTGGAAGTTTATCTTTTATTTCAATAAGAAGACCTTGTAAATTATTTGGTGTTATTGTACTTGGTGAAAGATGGCCCAATGAAAGCATGCTCAACTGATCTTTTATATGTTCTAAATAGAAAAATCCTCTTTGGATTAATTGTTTTAAATCCCCAGTTATTAAATCTAATTGAATATATATTTGCACAAAGTTTTCCAAATCTATTATTTGTTTTTCAATAGCCTCAGTAATATTGACCAAACGGATGTCTAAATCTTGCAACCCCCTTGATAATTTATTAATGGCGTCTCTATTTTGAGATACCTCTAGCCTAGTTATGTTTAAAATTGATAAATTCTCAGTCAAAATGTGTGAAATTTTCTTTTGATTTTGTGCTAATGTACGAACGTTGCCCTTAATTAAATTAATATCGTCTTCTGTCAATGTACCAAACAAAAAACTTATTGCACTACCTATTAACGGCAAAACAGAACGTTTGTGTCGATGTAAAGTTTTGAAATCGTCGAATGTATCAGTTATCGAACGATGCATGTCCATTAACAGATTAAATTCTTGTTCCAAATTTGCAAAAGTATTATAAAAATGTTCCTTTCCAGGTTGTTCATAACGTCTCAAAACAGTTTGTGCTAATGCGGAGGATTTTATCATGTCATGGGATATTCTGTTCAAAAATCCTTCAAAAGGTTTTAAATCAATTATGAAGGTTACCAACCATTTCGACCTCGTGGTGGTAACAGTATTTACTTTGTCAAATACAATATTGTCAGATATGAAAGCCAGCTCGCCAAAACCAAAAAGAAGTGTTAGAATTATATGTCCAGCCGTCCGTCCCATATCCTACAATTAAACAAAATACCAAATTTTCATGTCTAATTATAAAACCATAAAATAATTTAAAATAGTTGCTGTACACGTTAACTCTCACGGTACAACCACAAAAGATCATTCCGTATATCTCCCCCAATTTCGGCCATGAACTCAGGGCAGAATACAATCGCCCTGTTATACCTTATTTGGTTTTCCATTTGTAATCTAAGAGTGTGTAAATAAAAGAAACCCTTGTTTCTGGCTCTATCTACCACAATTTCTACGACCTCTTTAACTAAAGAAGGAATTAACAGTCTGTCGTGGTGGGAACTGTCGAAGAAAGTTTTATAAGAATCCCTAAAAATAATCCCCATCATTCTATTTTCGTGGAACAATCTGGCCTTTTGGGACCAGGTTTTATAAATTTGTTTAATAATAGAAGGAAGAATCCCCTTTTCAGCCAACGATTCGTGGCAACCCGAGTAGGCTATAAAAGCGAATTCTGTTAAAATCAACTTAAACTTCTGTTTTTGTTCCACTGCCTCAATGTCCTTCCCTTCCAAGTCGATTCCTCTGAACTGCATCTAATATAGTAATATAAATATATTAGTATTTTATATATATAAAATGCCTAGACATACATGTATATATATATATATATATATATATAATATATAAAACAAGCTACTGTTCGAGAATATCTTTTAAACATTTTGACATATCAGAAAAGATATTCAAAATTTTGTCATTTTTGGCAATGTCATCCCGCTTACTAGCAGGTTTTTCAATAAAATGATTTACTGACATTGCCTCGTCTTCCGACGAGTTAGCATCTAAATTGATAGATCTTGTTTCAGAAGTCATTGCCCGAGATTTCAAATTATTCTGGAGCTCAAGTAAAGGAATATTGTCTTCTTCGTCCGTCGTATTTTCATATTGAGCCTTTATCCGTTTCTTACGGTATTTTACCCTTTTCGTAAGTTCCATTAAAGGAATATCATCTTCACCAGAGGAAGATTCGCGTTCGTTTTTATACCTTCTTATCAATTTGTCACGAGTTTGCTCTACTCCTTCCATAGAAGAATTTTCGCTATCAGTTTCATTTTCTGACTCTTTATCAGATGATTCGGGGGGTACAACATAAGTAGTTTTTCTTAACTGTTTATATTTGTCAGCTTGACCTAATTTCGGAATAGTCCACTCATTTACGGGTGCGGGTTTAAGATGTTGGGCATGCACTTTGGTGGTAGTTCCGTTTAGTTGATTTTTTATGATAAAACTGACCGGTGACCTTTGTTCAATTATCCTATAAAATGGTTTCCATTTACTGTCTAACTTACTTTTACGGAGGTGATTTCGATAAAATACAGCTTGCCCTACTTTAAATTCAATATCGCGTCTCGACTTATCCGCGTGTTCCTTTTGTTTTCTTTTTGACTTTTTCATATTTTTGTGAACCATGACAAAAGATTTATGTTGCTGCTCTAATAAAATTTTATGGGGATCATCACCTGCGTACTTCCGTCTTGGACGCAAAATATTATCAACGGGAAGTACAGGATCTCTGTTGTATAAAAGAAAGAAAGGAGAGAAATCAGACGACTCGTTTTTGTTAAATCTAATTGCAGCTAACGTTTGATTTAGATAAACGTCCCATGTTGAGGCATCGTCTTGTATTTTCTTTGCTAGAATGTCATGCAAAAATCGATGTAACCTTTCAACTTTGCCATTGGACCCTGGTGAATAAAATGATGTAGTCACATGGCTTATATTAAGTTCTTGTAAAGTTTCGCGAACCATATAACTTGTGTTTTCACCCCCATTATCTGTCAATATTTGTAAAGGAAAACTATGTTTTGGGATGATTTCTTCTAATAATAAATGAACTACATTTTCAGCGCACTTATCAGGAACAGCAAAGCATTCTGGGTATCCGCTATAAAGGTCAATAAAACTTATGATATATTTATTTCCCGACAATGACCTTGGGTATGGACCGGACAAGTCAATTGCAATTTTTGCAAATGGAAATGGTGGTATATCAGTTTCCTGGAGCTTTGGTTTCGCATGATAGGAGCTCCGTTTTTGACACGTTATACAAGAGTTTACATATTCATGGAGTTCTTTGTATAATTTTGGCCAAAAATATTTACCCTTAATAGCGTCATACGTTTTGTCAACACCCAAATGATCTTGATCATGATATTGTTTCACTACTTCGTCTCTTAATTGTAAAGGGACATACAACCTTAACACAGGTTCAGTGTCTGCTTTAGAGATATAATACATTATTTCATCTATCAGTATATACTTATTTTCAACTGATTTCGAGGCTTTGCCATTTTTTCTTTGACTAATTATCAAAGCTAATTCTTTGTCGAGTGATTGCTCATATTTCATGTCGTAACCCGAAACCACAAAATCTTTAAGTGTCAAAGTATCTGACTCTTTGTAACTACAACTTGCAAATTTCTTTGGGTCAATTTCTTTAGAATTAATGGTGTTAATTTCGTAAGCATTGTCTTGACGCGGCATTTTCCTAGCCCTACAATCCTTAGATTGGTGCCCAATTTTGTTACAATTATAACACCTACGTGCGGGTCGGAAGTGGTCAACTTCCATAGGTTCTTGTCTGTCCGGATACCCCGTCTTGTCAGTAGTTAATTTTCCCCTCCTTAAATCAAACTTTTTTCTTAAGTTTTGTTCTGTCATAGCAATTGTTACTGCACGTTGCAGTGTGTCAGGGTTTTCGCGCATAATTTTCATCTTAAGGGTATCCTGAGATAATCCATTTATGAAAAAATTGATCAATTGCGACTGAATTATCGCTTGAGTCCCATCTTGACCCCTGAACGCTTCTTCTGCCATAGTTAATAAACGTTCAGCAAAAACCTGAACATTTTCTGTCGGTTTTTGTTTCAATTTATTTAAAATTTCGAAAGCATGCTGAGAGTCGGTCACTTCAGCAAATCTTGAGCTCAGTTCTTCTTTTAACTGAGGCCAAGTTCCCCTGGGGTTGTCCCTTAGCCATCTATGAATGAAATCTCTTACCGAGCTTGTGCTTGACTGATAAGCTACCAATTTAGTATCGTTTTGTTCCAAGTTTGTTAACATAGCATATTTCTCAATTGATTTCATCCAATTTTTGAATTCAGCTTGATCGCCCGAAAATGTTGGAATAATTTGATAGAATTTTGTTTATGATAGGTACTTACTTTTAAAAAGCCCAAAGCCACAAATAAAATGGTTCTAAATAGTGACCATTACTTTTGGTCTCATATACTAAACGTTAGGTCAATTAAAGCCAAACTATTAAGGTCTAATTAAATACGATGACCACATGTTGCTGAATGAAAAAGCAATTGTCATAAACTTGAACATCCCTTAAGCCAAAACATTTACAAATAGAAAGTCACGTTTGTAGTTTAACAATAATACATACATTTATAAACTTTAGAAATTATTTTTAATAATTTCAATACTTTCGATCACTGCATAGTGTTACATATCGTTATATGTGGCATAGTATAGCGTTTCGTTTAGCGCATGAAACACAAATGTATCGAATAGTGTTTGCACATCGGGATCGTTAAGCGTATATAAAAATAAAAAAATAAAATATCTTGAATCCAGAAATGTGAATGTTGATTCTTGAAACCTACAGAAGTTTCAATTTGAAGAGTTAAAATATTATATCTATACATATTCGTAGAATCAAAATATTATTCAACGATCAAAATATTATTCAACGCTACACATTTTGATACAATATTTCGAATTTTACATGTTTTCTTCTTGCATTTTCGCAAATTAGAAGTTAGTGGTTATCCAGTTTGTAGCTAGATTGTACAGCTTTTCTTTGTGTTTTTCTTTCACGACTCATGGTCAACAAAAGGGGAAGTTTGTGTGCATGTAAAACTGGTCAAACCCTACCACGTTTTGTCCCTGTACATAAATATTCCAAGCAGGCTATCCGACCATTGACCATGTGTTCCTATTGTTTGTCTTTGTGCCTGTTCTTAATATATTTTTTGGAAAAGGACTCGGATGTTGCTGACTGGTGTGGTCAGTTGAACTTTCTAATAAGTTAAAATATGTTTGTTTACCTTTTATTTTAATTTGTGCAATTTCACATCAAATTCATTAGTGACGAAAATTAAATATTTTTATCTGAAAAATAATACGCACTTAATGTTAAAAGTCCAATAGACTTTTGCTTTTTAATTTCTTTCTGGCTCATTATTTAAAAAAAAAATCTCAAAATTTGTTAAGACCTTAATTGTTTATCAATCTTTCATGAGGCAATACTAAAGATAAGTACAAACATGTTGATTTATAAGTGATGTTTCGACAATGTAGCCACGGAACATAACTTCATAATGTACAATCAACAGTCATGTTTCTCTGTATGACGTACTTTACATACCCGTGAAACTGGCATTTGTCTGGTGGTGGAACAAAAAAGTATAGTTGAAAAATGTTAAACACTTCAGTCGTGCTGTTATTACATGTAAGAGGGAGATAGCGATTGACTCTGTAATACCCGTCAATTGATGCAGCTTAAAATTATTAATATCATGTTAATAATGCCGCTGATGATTACAAAGTCTCTAAAGTGTTACACAAAGGAACCCTTTGTGCACCAAAGAGCACAATGAAGCACAAAGCAATAAACATGAGTATCATAAGAGCATAAATGGTCTAAGATTGTATTTTTAATGTAATATAAATAAAAATTTTATGCAAATTTTTTTTTTGAAAAATCGCGGTAACGGAAGATTACCAAGACTATTTTGAAGTTGTTTCAAGGTCGAATATCGATATAAATATAACAGTATATTTAAGATAACCGATACCAATGGATGTTTTGTATACTCGTTTTGAATACTAACAGTTTAAATACTTGGGGTATGGATTTTAGAAATGGTAACAGATATATAGTTTGAAAATCGTATGATGCAGCTATTCAGTTGAAGAAGTCGTAAAACGGAAGTTTTTGTTATGAAGAAACTGTTATAAGTTATCAATTTTATTCAATTTCAATTTTATCATTTCCATTCTCAATTTTATCTATTACAAAAATTTCCTGTTTACCACTTCGTAAACTGAAAAGGACAACCTATAACAATTTATTTATAACAAAAAATTCCTTTTTACGAATTCTTCAACTAAATAGCTAATTTATAATAATTTCTTTATAAAAATCAATTCCTTTTACGACTTCTTCAACTGAATACATTGTAGCTGCATGATACGATTTTCAAATTATGGTTAAATCTGTTATCATTTCTTAAATCATATCCCATGCATTCAAACTGTTGATAACACTGGGTTGATCGACGCTGGTTATTTGTAAATACGAACAGTTTATGTCTGCTGAGATAGCCTTGAAATCCTTAAAGTCATAAACATTATTTTCATAAACAATACATTTACCGTCAAGGTGATTGACAAATATGATAACGTATCAAATTAGAGAGATTCGTGTGGCATGTGCTGTACGTTATATGACTACTATCCGTATATATTTGTGTGCATGTATGCGATTGATAGGTTTTATCACATTTCTCCATTAATTCATAGCCTATACGTAACAGAAAATAGTTACTATATAATCTGGTCTCTACGGAACCTATAGGATCCAATTTTCATAAAAAAACAATAATCTGTTCGCTTTGTAAAATTTAGGATCAGATTTCCATAGTTACTATATATAAAAATTATGTAGAATATATGTTATCAGTGAGATTTTATTAAGAATATACGTACGAAAGCCCAGAAGGATCATGCGAGATCCGATATTCGAAATTCGAGATTCAATAGTCTGGTCGCTTTGAAATTTAGAAATGGTCTCAGTTAAAATGTATTTTAACAAATTTTTTTTCTGACGCTCAGGTAGGATATTTTTTTTAGAATAAGAAAATACGGTACCACAAGCGTAATGTAACAGGAACTGCTAATGAACTTTTAATTAAGGTGTTAATATATTTTTGATATGAGTAATATGAGATGTTTGTGGGGGAGGGGATAGATATACGCTTATAAGAGCACAATCCGTAGGCACACACATTAAAGTTCCACCTTTTTTTTTTGTTTAACTTAAATTAACTTATCTGGTCAGACAGCTTCTCAGAACAATATAGCGATTATATAAAAAAAATCAAAAGAATAAACTGCGACTTTATTGTGTAAAAACTTCTCGATTACGTTTGAGTTTGTCCTCTTCATGGAAATGTTAAGATATGAGATCATTTTGAAATACACACAAATAATTTAACAGTACCATATATATGTCAATTACATATTGTAATGTTGAAAACTCCATTTTTGATGACGAGATGATGTATCACATTTGTCCATAAAGAGATTAAATCCATCATAGTTAATGCATAAACCACTTTTCACATGCATCAGATATCCATTCTGTAATAATAACATTACCATGAAAAAGAAATAACAAATATCCATTCTATAATAATAACATTACCATTAACTAGAAAGAACAGATATCTATTCTGTAATAATAACATTACCATAAACAAGAAGGAACAGATATCCATTCTGTAATAATAACATTACCATAAACAAGAAGGAACAGATATCTATTCTGTAATAATAACATTACCATAAACAAGAAGGAACAGATATCCATTCTGTAATAATAACATTACCATAAACAACAAGGAACAGATATCCATTCTGTAGTAATAACATTACCATAAACAAGAAGGAACAGATATCCATTCTGTAATAATAACATTACCATAAACAAGAAGGAACAGATATCCATTCTGTAATAATAACATTACCATTAACAAGAAGGAACAGATATCCATTCTGTAATAATAACATTACCATTAACAAGAAGGAACAGATATCCATTCTGTAATAATAACATTACCTACCATTAACAAGAAAGAACATATATCCATTCTGTAATAATAACATTACCATAAACAAGAAGGAACAGATATCCATTCTGTAATAATAACATTACCATAAACAAGAAGGAACAGATATCCATTCTGTAATAATAACATTACCATAAACAAGAAGGAACAGCTATCCATTCTGTAATAATAACTATACCATTAACAAGAGAGAAAAGATAAAGCAGATAATTATTCTGTCATAATAACATTACCATTAACAAGAAGAAACAGATATCCATTTTGTAATAATAACATTACCATTAACAAGAGAGAAAAGATATAGCAGATATGTAGTCTGTAATAATAACATTACCAATAACAAGAAGGAACAGATATCTATTCTGTAATAATAACATTACCATTAACAAGAAGGAACAGATATAGCAGATATCTATTCTGAAATAATAACATTACCATTAACAAGAAGGAACAGATATCCATTCTGTAATAATAACATTACCATTAACAAGAAGGAACAGATATCCATTCTGTAATAATAACATTACCTACCATTAACAAGAAAGAACATATATCCATTCTGTAATAATAACATTACCATTAACATGAAGGAACAGATATCCATTCTGTAATAATAACATTACCATAAACAAGAAGGAATAGATGTCCATTCTGTAATAATAACATTACCATTAACAAGAAGGAATAGATGTCCATTCTTTAAAAATAACATTACCATTAACAAGAAATTACAGATATCCATTATGTAATAATAAAATTGATTGATTGAATGGTGTTTAACGCCACTTTTAGCAGTATTGTGCTATTTCGTGGCGGTCTGTTTCTATTGGTGGAGGTAGCCGAAGTGCCCGGAGAAAACCACCGGTAGGAAAACTGACAATCCTAGTCAAAAAAGAATGGAGTCGAGCGCACCTGTCACGTGCAGGCTAGTTAAACAGTAGTTCCGACTACTTAGACCGGCTTTGACTATACTTGTTTGTCCTTTCTGGTTTATAGCTCGATCTTTTTAATAAGCCTTGGATTTTCAAACATTTTGGCTTCGAGCATCACTGAAGAGACATTGATTGTCGAAATGCGCATCTGGTGCTGCAAAATTTGTACTGTTTATGTTAATATACCACTGGTCACCGAGTCCCCCTTTTTTTATAAGACAATTAGTGGAAAAATTCACTGAAATCAAAAGAGAGTAACTAATTGCGACTATTAAAAATAATTTTAGAGCGACTGTATGGATATTAACAAGCGTAGCCTATTGGAATAGTCTGTAGGACAGCATGATTTATTATCAATAGATAAGTACGACGATCTGGCTTTCAATAACTTCGAGCACCATTGAAATGGTATAATATTGCTTTTTTTCATAGACATTTGTGTTTTTGCATGTAATCTATTATGTCGTTATTTTAGCGTTAAGTTCTTTTCCTGTCCTAGTAAAAGCTGCGCGTTCTTTTTTTCTTTTTCTTAGTCCACTATTTGATATGAAAAAGGGGAGGGTTAAGATAAAAATAAACACTAGTTTATCCCAGCAACATATTCATGTTCCAGATCAAAAGCAAAGAACCTCGTTAGTGGTCTTATGTCATATCTTTATATTTCTTTGAGAATTTTGTGTCGATTGCAGTTCTTTGATAGATTCTGCTTAATGTATTCACTGCGTTTTATTCATATAATAAGAAAATAATTCCCTTATAATACTTACATCATACTATAAACATATGATACGAATGTCAGTAGGCACGGTCCGTGATGTGCAAAAGCTTCAAATTAAAAGGGGCTAAACAGAACAGACAAGCCCAAATTTTAGTCAATTCCATCTGGGGACAAAGGAGGAGGGGGTTGCAACATTAGTTTAGTTTAGTGCTATTTAATATATACAGAAGACAATTAACAGGAATATGTATACATGACATTTCCTGAATCATGTAAGTACGTAACGTCAATACAAATTTTGAAATGTTTTGTTCATATTTTACGTTATTTATTTCATTTCTTTCTCGATCAAAACTATGTTTCTTTTTTAGTTAAACGTTTATTTTTTTTTACCAAAAATATAGCATACATAAAAACCTGAGTGAAATTCCGTCACTTTATATTATTGGTTACCTTCTCGTGTTTCCATTTATCTTGTGGACCGATTATACAGTCTTCTAGTTTCGGTTTTGAACCCTTTTTACTTTCCTTTACAACCACACATTGAAGAGAAGTTCGTAGCAAAAGATCTTTAGTCCAAGAAAATCCCTATAAGGTACAACAAATATTTAGATACAAACCATTATAAATTGACTGTCGTCTACATTCCAACACATAGTCTGGAAAACAATCTGAAATACCGGATAAAGGCATAAAGAGATTAGGCTTGTTTCCTGTAAGGGATGAGATGAAGATTAGGCTTACTTCATGTTTCAATTGAGGTGGTGGGATAAGGATTACGCGTGTTTCTTGTTTCAATTGAGGAGGTTGGATAAGGATTACGCGTGTTCCAGTGAGGAGTTTGGATGAGTATCATGCTTGTTTCAAGTGAGGAGGTGGCATGAGTGTTATTCTTGTTTCCTGTCAAGAGGTGGGATGCGGATTAGGCTTGTTTCCTGTTTCCAGTGAGGAGGTGGGATATAGATAAATCATGTTTCCTGTTTCTAGTGAAGAAATGAGATGAATATTATGCTTGTTGCCTGTTTCCGGTCAGGAGGTGGCATACGGATTAGGCTTTTTTCCTGTTTCCAGTAAGGAGGTGAAATGAGGATTGAGCTTGTTTTCTTTTGAAGTGAGGAAGTGGGATAAGGAATAATATGAAAATAAGAAGATATGGTATGATTGTCCATGAGACAACTCTCCACCAGAGACCAAATGACATAGAGGTTAACAACTATAGGTCACCGTACGGCCTTCAACAATTGCAAAACTCATACTGCATACTCAGCTATTATAAAAGGCCCTGAAATGACAAATGTAAAACAATTCAAACGAGAAAAATAATGGCCTGATTTATGTAAAAATCAATGAACGAAAATCAAATATGATATAAAACAACAAACGACAACCACTGAATCACAGGCTCCTGGTTTAGGACAGGCACATGTAGAATGTGGCGAGGTTAAAATAATTTGCTGGAAAAACACAGACCGGACGTGGCATGGTATTTATACATCCCAACAACAAAAAAGACACTAAGTACCGATCTGAGAGTACTCACAGTTACTGACACCTACATTGTAGTTCAAAGCCAACAACAACTAATAAAAAATCAAATTATCTAAGACTAAAGCAGTATTTCTGTTTCCTATGCGGAGGTGGGATGAAGATAAGATTTGTTTCTTGTTTCCAGTGATGAGGTGGGATTAGAATTAAGCTTGTTTTCTTTTCTAGCGATGAGGTGAGATGAGGATTAAGCTTGTTTATGTTTCTAGTGATGGGGTGAGATGATGATTAGTCTTGTTTCCTGCTTCTAGTGAGGAGATGATATGAAGATGTGGCCTCATCCATGTTCTAGCGAGGAGGTAAAATGATTATTCGGCTTGTTTCCTGTTTCTAGTGAGGAGATGAGATTAGGATTAGGACTGTTTCCTGTTACAGTCAGGAGGTGAGATCAGGATTGAGCTTGGTTCCAGTGATATGAGATTAGAATAAGGCTTGATTTATGTTGCCAGTGCGGAGATGAGATGATCATAGGGATTACTTTCAGTAAAGATCGAAGAAAAGACGGGCTTTGTTCGATGTTTAGAGTGCAGGTGAGATAAGAACCTTTTTCCTGTTAAAAGTGGCGAAGTGACAGAATGATGAGGTTGGGTCCATGTTTCCAGTATGGAGGTGATATACAGACTGGGCTTGTTCTATGTTATAAATGTGGCTTTGAAATAAGGACGAAGCTTCTTACATGTTTTCTATGAGGGGTGGACAGGGGGTACCCTTCTCCCACCTCCCGCACCCTATCTCCCACCTCCCAATTTTAGAATCTTTTTTTCTCTCCCACCTTTTTTTGTCCTCCACCTCCCGCCCCCCTCCAATCTCCCTCAAAAGCTGTCCACCCTCTCTTCTATGAGGAGATAGGATATGAATGGCACTTGTTCATCTTTCCTGTGAGGAGGTGAAATCAGGATGAGGCTGGATTCATGTTTATATTGAGCAAGTGAGATAATTATTCAATGTTTCTAGTGAGGAGTTGAGATACGGATTGGGGCTTATTGCATTTTTACATCGAGATGACCGTGCTATCGCCTAAATTTTGCACACGAAACTTTCGTTTTGGGATTGTAACCGATCTATAAACATGATAAATACGCGGATATTAAACTAGTGCAAACTAACATTCCTTATCGTTTGTTATAAATACATCTCTTCAATGAATACTGATAAAAATATTTTTGTTTAGAACATAAATTAATAATATGAAATTTTTTTTGTCGTTAGATATATATATATAAATGTATGTAAAAAATCATTGATAATATCTATGCACACCGTACCGAAAAATTGTGTTAAAGCATGCGGAAGAATATCTCAAGAACGTTTTGCGACAATCCCGGCAAGGACCGGTAACTCTGTAATTGTTTTTGCGGGAAAATATGAACTCCTACTCATACCCAATCTTTTAGAAAAATCAAATTTTTACAGAAGAGTGTCCTCCATGCACTTGCACTGCACTATTATTAGAATAGTAGAATAGAATGATATACAAATGGTTGAAAATTATATATACATGTTACTGTTATATTAATATAATATATAACAACAAACCAGTGTATACTGATTTGTATCACTACAATATAAAAGTTATTACGGTGAGGTTGAAAAAAATATATCTCTGTACATTAATCTCAGTTTCAGGTATAGAGATGTGATTTTTTTCTGTGACAAGTGCTTTAGACCAGCCACAAGAACTTGCGTTCAACCGATGGTCAGTACTTCAGTACTTTGATTACAGTTTGTTATGTGTATGAAGTGGAACTGAAGTTTTAAAAATGAAATCGAACACTTTACTTTAATATTTATTTAATCAAAGCAAAACACTATCTGGATTTAGTTTTGTCAACAAAAAACGGGGACCATTAAATACCGATTATCAAAATGCGGACAACCTGCTAATCGATTCATCGGATTTTATTTGGGTATTTGCAAGATAGAAACAAGTGTTTTCTTTGTTTCTCCAGAAAACCAGATTGAAGGTGACTTGATAAGTTTGGGTCAAACTTATCAACGTCAGTTTATTCATTATAACGTCGATTATATATCCGGGTCAAAGTTATTAAGGCCAGGTCAACGTATTTTGTCGTCACAAAGCCGTGATATGTACCAATTACCAGGTTGTCTGCATATTGATATCGTAAAATATCAGCTGCGAGTCGCAATATGAAGTTTTTTGTCGAGTGAGCGCAGCGAACGAGATCAAAAAGGCTTCATATTGTGTCGATCAGCTGATATTTTACAACATGAATATGCAGACAACCAGACAATCGATTCATCGGGTTGTATTTGCGTATTTTGTTTTCTTTGTTTCACCAGCAAACCGGAAGATGAGGTGATTAGTTCGGGTCAAACTTATCAACGTCGGTTCATATATTATGACGTCGGTGATATGTCCGGGTCATTAAAGTTATTAAGGCCGGGTCAACGTACTAGTATTTGACGTCACAAAGCCGTGACATGCAATTTTATTAAGTGCTGAACAGAGTGCTACAGACAGAGGGACGACCGATAAGTAATTTTATGAAGATCTGAGCAGATTTATACAGACAATGGCAACACTGATAAATTATCACCTCTTCCCTCGTCCCATAGTGTGAAAGAGGATAAATCTTTTTTTGTACAAGAAAAATCAGTTTCCATCACAATACACTGAAGTAAAAACGGTTTACCTTCAAATACAGTTCAGTTTCCAAATAAAATTCAAACAGTCTCATTAAAACAGGACTATAAATTTAGGTTACCCGTTATTTGTCTTCGTGCTATTATGTTTCTTTTAGTGGTACGATTTTTGCATGACTCGATATTCATGCATCCCGTCATCGGATTTTTAACCTTATAGGCGTTCCTGGAACAGGTGGGTCCTGCGGTTCGATTCGGACACAAGAGGTTTTTTTACAGTGTTGTTTATATTTTGTGCACCCTTGTATTTATATTTTACTTAATTTTTACTTATCGAGAAAGTGTATACTATATACGATATGTACTATTAACGACAAAATCGTTTCTATCAGTACCTTTGTCAATTCACCTTTTTTTTGCGTCTTTGTCAAATTTTCTATCTACTACAAAACCTTTTTTGTTGGCGTCTTTGTTAGATCTATTAGTATGTTTGTTTGGATTTTTAGTAAGTTGTGTTGTATGTCAGTGATGTCTGCACAGGTTTGGCTTCTGGATCCCAATTATTGTCACATTAACCTATTATGTCTGTTTGGGTAGCTAATCAAATTTTGTCAATATATTAAGGTAACTATAAACAACTGTCATACAAGAGGGAGGTTTAGCTAGCTATAAAACCAGGTTTTACCCACCACTTTCGTCGGGAAATGCCTGTAATAAGACAGGAATTGGCCGTTGTTTTTCACTTGTTCCGTTGATTGATAGCGTTTGTGTTTGTCATACTTTATTATACTTTTTTATCATGCAATATATTGTCAATGAAACCGTTAATACCACAAATGTTTTTCAAGAAGGCCAATCAATTATATCAAAAGCATCACTGCAGCTTAAAGTAAGTCATTACAGAAACAATTGCTTGTAATCACCAGCAACAGAATGAGGTAAGCCTCTTATTCTAGTAATTCTTATATCTTGTTCGAATGAATAACGAAAGAATAGACAATATGCTGTCTACTATAGTATTATTAATTATACTCGAGGGTCTGTTGGGTATCTTGGACTCTTGCCTCTTACATGATGTTAAAATAATATTTATTTGAATGTTCATGTTACTCCTCGAGATGGAAACATCAAGACAAGTTACTTGACCTCAAGATTTAAAATTTAGTACAAATTAATTGCCCTCGAGAAGTAAACCTACTTTTTTGTAGAAATTTTTCAGCAACGTAAAAGCTACCAATCCAAGGCGTCTGAACAACAAGTTGCAACAATTCTATTATAGTTCACATGATCTATCCTAGCTACATGTGGAGTGGAAAATATTTACCTAGCAAGATTACGGAGTATAAGCATTTATCTTTTGAAGGGATCAGTCAGAAACACAGGTTACTTATTTTTGTTCGCTTGTTTATTTCTTTTGTTTTATAATTTTCAATCTTACATTTTCAATTATTCAGGCATGGCTTTATCTGTCCACTCTTGTAGTTATAACCTTTCCTTCCGGCCTTTCTTTTTAACTTTCAACAAAAAAGATATTTAGTCTTTCGAGTTTACCTGTGTTGCAAGTTGATGAGAGCATATTTCTGTATACAGCAATTCTTCAGCTTGAAATAAGTATTCATGGTTGTCTAAGCACTTATCATGATTTATATTTCGTATCTGAAATGAATTACATTAACGATTGGTCATTATTTGTATAGTATTCTGTACACAAATGTGGTGTTTATAAATCTAAAGTATTATGTCTATATCTGATAAAACCCGCGTATCTTAAAACTATCTGTGTAAGTATCAAATAGGAGATATACACTGCGTATACAGGCGCTGCTGCAATGTTGCTTTACAGACATGGCGAGTGAACAATAAGAAAATTAGAATCATCTCTTTAGTCGAAAAGTAGTTAGTTATCAACAGATCCTCATTGTCAATTTCTAGATCTTAGTCAACATATGAAGCAGACTGAACAGTATCTGTGGTATCCTTCATTTCAAGTTTATTTGGAGTCCCGAATCATTAAATCAAAGACATCATTTTTATTGAGAAATTAAAATAATTACGTTTCTGATGTTATAAAATTGCCAAAGCATGTCTGTTAAAAGAATTTGTAGATAAACTGAGACAGGAACATTTCAAGTTTGTATCTTTTCTACTCTTAGGCCACACCAATTTGATTAATAGTTCTTTGGATTTTCCCGCTCCTTTTTGGAGAAATTGACTTTTCAATAAAAAAAAAATACTGTTTCCGCAAATTTTTGGTCCGCATGCCGCTCCAAAAATAGTTTCTCGTTGACATTTTTGTTCACATAGACGCTTTTCTGTTGCAAATGCTCCTATCGTTTTAAATGCACGTGTGATAAATCGACAAAACATGTTTAACCCCGCCGAATTTTTGTGCCTGTCCCAAGTCAGGAGCCTCTGGCCTTGTTAGTCTTGTATGTTTTTTTTTAATTTTAGCTCATTTATATGTTTCGGAGTTAAGTGTGACGTCCATTTTCACTGAACAAGTACACATTTTTGTTTAGGGGCCAGCTGAAACCCGCCCCCGGTTGCGGGATTTTCTCGCTGTGTTGAAGACCCATTGGTGACCTTGGGATGTTTTCTGCTCTTTGGTCGGGTTGTTGTCTCTTTGGCACATTCCCAATTTCCATTCTCAATTTTATTCCTCTTGTAAAATGCATCTGCTATGCTTCCTAAATATATATATATGACTTGTTTATATATATATATATATATATATATATATATATATATATATATAAATATATGGATTTAAATGAAAATTTACATAGACAAAGCTTACTTGAAGAAATTAACCAAAATTAACTAAACCACAGTGAGACAAGAAAGACTGATATGGTACAGGCACCAATAAATCAAATCATATACATAAGAGCATATGTTATGGAACGCCACAGCTGTCTTATGTGGAACTCTGATATTACTTGATGTTGTTTTATTATTACTTGATGATATTTTGTCTTTACTTAATATGGTTTTGACATTTCGTAATGATGTTTTGATATAACTCAATATGGAATAGTCATTACTTAATGCTATTTCGATATTACACGATATGGTTTCGTATTGACTTGATATAGTTTTGTCATTACTTAATATGGTTTTGTCATTACTCGATGTGGTTTCACCATTATTTAATGTGGTTGTGTCATAAGTCAATGTGGTTTTAACAATACTTGATGTGAATGTGACTTAACGTTATGTAGTTGTTTCATTACATGATGTGGTTTTGTTATTTTGTAATGATCATTTGCCTATTCTTTATATGGTTTTAACATTACGCATTGATGTTTCAAAATTTGACGATTTTACACTACATGATGTGTTTGTTTCATTATTTGATGTGGTCCTGTCATTCTTTGATGTGGTTATCCCATTACTTGATGAGTAAAATCACGTGACCAATTCGGAAAAACCTGTTCTATTTTTAGATAGATTTCCATGTTATATGTGCCTTGGATGAGTGTGGCCATCCGTCGAATTAGAGTTCGGGTTACTGTTTGAGTTAAACTTTGAGTTAGTCTTCGATTTCGAATTCAAGTCATTATTAGAATTAAAGTTTTAGTTAGCATTGAATTTCGAGTTGGACTTCGAGTTTGAGTCACATTTAAAGGTAGAGTTCTAGCTACAACATTAAATTTGAGTCACTTTTTGAGGTAGAGTTTGAGTAAGATTCGAATTTAAGTCTCATTTAGATTAATTAAGATTATGAGTTGAAATTCGAGCTATCTTATATGAGTTCGTAATTAAATTTTCTATCGCGGAACAAGGACTTTTGCTCGGGCTTCCGAAAAGAGGGCTCCGGGGTATGCGTACAAAAGATAAACAATGTTACAGTATACAAAACGCAACATAGAAGTTGAAATAAAGCTAGATGTGGTGTGATTGACAATGAGACAACTATCCACCAGAGTTTAAATGCAGTGGATGTAAGAAATCATATATAGACAACCGTACAGCCTTCAACACACCGTATAGTCAGTTACAAAAGGCCACCATGCACCATGTGAAAAAATTCAAACGAAAAAACAAACGGTCTTATTTATAAATAAACAATCTACAAAAAACAAAATGACAAACATTTATACAACGACAACAATTGAACTTCACGCTCCTGACTTGGGGCAGGTACATAAAGTAAGTGCACGTGGCGGAGTTTAACATGTATGTGAGCGCTAAATCCTAACCTTAAATCGGACTGTTACAGTTGTGTAACAGCACAACACGAGAAAAAAATGTAAACTAGACAAAGTGATTCCCCCGCACTCAACTCATTTAACCGCTTATACCCCAAAAATGACAAAAAAAGTTCAATTATCTCCCAAAAAGAGCAAAAGATAATAAAAATAAAACCCCTGACCACATGCACACTTTCAATCTATGTACAAACAGCCAGCAGAGTGAGAACTTCCTAGCATTCAAACTGTAGGAGGAGTTACCTGGAAACGCTCTTCTTATGCAAGTAAATTTCCCAAAAAATTACAAAGTTCAACTATCTCCCAAAAGAGCAAATATTAATAAACATTAAACCCTGACCACATGTACACCTTCAATATATTAAACAGACAGTAAAGAGAAAACTTCCTAGGATTCAAACTGTAAGAGGAGTTATGCGGAATAACTATATACCCATAATGGGACGGACAGACGGACGGACGGACGGACGGACGGACAGAGGTAAAACAATATCCCCCCCCCCCCCCAACTTTCAGTTGCGGTGGCATACAAAACAGTTTCATTTGACTGATTCAATAGATCGGTATGACTTGGTAATATAAATCCATCGGGGTGATCTCGGATGCTCAAGAAAGGCACCCGTCGTGTTATTCGAGAAAGTACAAACCCAGTGATTTGATTTTATTTGGTAGTTTACATTCAAGGAAAAGATGACGGTATTATGGTTACGACCACTGGAACATGTCCGTCGTCACATGTGAAACAGATATTCCAAAAAGTTTATTTTTCAATTAGTGCGAGGTAGATCAGGGAATTCAATTGATTACAAATAAAAGATTGATATTCGTATAAGTTCAAATGATCATTTACGCTAAAAAAAAAATTCGGAGAATTCTTATTTTATAGTATTGATGCTTTGTCGCTTAGTCCGAGCCCCCCTCCCCCCGTTTCCCTGTAACTTTAGTGTAAGTTGATTTGAAGCGTTTCATTTGCACCAATAAAGTTCAAGTCTTTTGATTTGTGTCGAGCCTGCGACATCAATGTAGCGGCAGTGAGACACAACAAACCCTATATTTCGTCGTCGATAGTGGCGTCGGCGTCTCCATCTCCATTTTTTTTTTATTTCTATTGAGTTTAACCTTTCATTATACATGTTACTAAACATGTATGCCATCATAATTTTGTACTTTTAGAATATCATACTGTATTTGTTTACTTCGAATATTGTATCTGTATTTATATTGTATGTTTCTCTTTAAACTTGTATTTAGTTTTAAGAGAATAAAGTATCTATGTATCTATCTATAGATCGTTAGGTTTCTAGTTTTTTACATTTTTCATTTCGGAACCTTTTATAGCTTACTATAGGGTATAGGTTTTGCTCATTGTTGAAAGACATACAGTTTTGTTTTAGTTAAATAAAACCGAATTAAATTGTTTTGACATGATAAATTTGTAAACCTCCATGAAGTGTTTTAAAACTTGTATAGGAGTTATTCCTCAATTTCAAGAAAAAGCATCTACAGAAAAACATTTTTTTTTTAAATTTTTTTTTACCGATAAATGTATAGATAAATGTACAGCCGACCAACATGACGTTTTTACACTTACAGCAGCAATATCAGGCGAGACACATGGTTCCGTGGAATTTTTTACGAATTTATTACAAAAATTCTGCTTCCGTTTGAGAACTTCGGATAAAAACAACAGGTCCAAGTGGTTTGGGGATATCCCAATTATGTCCGAAATACTGTAAACTTTTTAATACTTTTTTTCTTATTATTGTCTGCCGTTCCCCTTTTTCATACCAAATAACTCTAAACAACCACTCGAACTTTAATTTGAACTTTAACTCAATGGATAGCGATACCCATCCAAGGCACATTAAACAAACGATATATTGAAATCTGTTTAAAAATAGAACATTTTTTTTTTTCCGAATTGGTCACGTGGTTTTACCTCATCAAGTAATGGGATAACCACATCAAAGAATGACAGGACCACATCAAATAATGAAACAAACACATCATGTAGTGTAAAATCGTCAAATTTTGAAACATCAATGCGTAATGTTAAAACCATATAAAGAATAGGCAAATCATCATTACGAAATAACAAAACCACATCATGTAATGAAACAACTACATAACGTTAAGTCACATTCACATCAAGTAATGTTAAAACCACATTGACTAATGACACAACCACATTAAATAATGGTGAAACCACATCGAGTAATGACAAAACCATATTGAATAATGACAAAACTATATCAAGTCAATACGAAACCATATCGTGTAATATCGAAATATCATTAAGTAATGACTATTCCATATTGAGTTATATCAAAACATCATTACGTAATGTCAAAACCATATTAAGTAAAGACAAAATATCATCAAGTAATAATAAAACAACATAAAGTAATATCAGAGTTCCACATAAGACAGCTGTGGCGTTCCATAATATGTTGCTCCTCGTTTTTCTATGAAATAACCCAGTTATAACATGTACATAAATTGTACAACTTCTAAATCACTAAATTCTAAAAAAAAAATTATACCGTTCGCTTCTCTTGTAGAGCACTCGCCTCTAAAAAAAACTCAAGAAATATATAAAAACAAAAAAATTTCGCTCGCTCGCCCCATATATTTTTGAGCTTTTTTCCAAAGAACTATTAATCAAATTAGTGTGGCCTTAAGATACAATTTTGACGATTGAACATCCAGTTATTCGAAGCTTGAAATGATGTTGGCATATAAATAATACTCACAGAACCCCAAGCTAATGCATCTCTGTCAAATATTGTTAACTCTGGCCAGATATTTGTTAAAAACCATGTGAAGTTTTTACATTGTAATTTGTCCTTTATTTGTAATCTTTCTGTCAAATCTCCAACATCCATTTTCTGAAAGAGCATAAATATATACCAACTATTAGTCTTCAGTCATACATAAATATCTTCTGATCAATTGAGCAATGGCCTCTGGACGTTTAGAATATAGCAAAGTGCTCTCGACCAATGAACTTGTAGGATTTGGTGTCTCTTAATTGTGAAGAATGAATGTAAATCATGTTCTTAGTAAGAGATTATCCTATTACAGGGGTCTATTTACATTTCAAAACAAAGAGTTACAACTACCCCGAAGCACATTTATCAGATTGAAAGAATTTGTGATTGAAACTGACTAAAAGTTGAATTGTGAAACAAACAAAAAAATCAAAATAAGTTAAAGTTTACTGGTGCAGTAAAATTTGTATATATACCTTTAATGTTATTATGAAAATATTAATATTGACATTTTCCTGACATAATGAAATAGTATTTGATTTAAAAGCCGGACCAACATATTGGCTGTGAAATAAAATTAGTTGCAACTCAAATGCATTTATCCTATTGATTTAAACTGTAAAAAAAGGGATAATTCCTCAATAAAATATTACATGATTTACGTTCATACTCACAATCAGGAAACATATACAATTCCTACCTTTTCTTTGTACTGTTGTGTCACCTAATGTCTATAACGCATTTTTTTTTTAAAATATTTCCCAAATTATAAGGAAGTCCTTACATCACTAAAACTAACCCATAAATGAAATGCTGAAAAATGAAGTCATGCATCAATTATAAACATTTGATTTACACTGATAATGAAACTAATTCTTGAATACAACCAATCAAGAGACCATTCGAGCCTTGGGCACTTTACAATATTCTAAGTTTGTTAGAGAATGATAATCCCTTACTTCATGATAAGTACTCGCTAACGCTCGTACTAAATCATGAAGAAATGGATTATCATTCTCTTACATATACTAAGCCATCAACAATCAATGAATCAATCATTCAATCAGTTAAGCGATATTCACTCTCTGTTTTGAATCGAATATCACATGACAGGGTATGTTGTGCAGTGGAAAATTTTTATTCGGTTGGGTTGCATTATATTCGATCTAATTTTATGCAGAGTTTATGGATGTCTGTTTTTTTTGATACATGTAAAAAGTAATTTATGTTTATAAAATGATTAAAACGTAATGTCAATTTCGTTTATTATATTTGTTGCATTCAAAAACCTACTGATAATTTAACAATAAAAAGTACATATAACATTCTCACACAAATTATCAACAATGTTACATATTTTAATTTATAAAAATGACATTCAGCTCTTCATATTGATGTTGAGGACACAATGCAAATTGTACAATTTTGCCTCGAAAAGGGCTTTTATCCAAAATGAATGATTATATATTCGAAAGACCAACCAAGTTATCATTACTTGGCGTCCGTCGTCCGTCGTCGTCCGTTAACTTTTACAAAAATCTTCTCCTCTGAAAATACTTGACCAAATTTAATCAATGACCAAATTTAACCAAACTTGGCCACAATCATCATTGGGGTATCTAGTTCAAACTAAAGGCTCTAAAGAGCCTGTGTCGATCACCTTGGTCTATGTGCATATTCAACAAAGGACACTCTCCAACATTGCAGACGAGAATAGAATTCATGACAAAAATCTCTGTTTTGTTGATCTTGTATTGCTGATCATTTATTCTGTTTAGTTTCTCTCTATCTTCTTTAGTTTTTACTCAAAACACAAAAGAGGGTAAAAAAAAATCCTCATTTAAGGGCAATCACTCCTATAAAGCGTGATAGTCTACTAACTATATCGACAAACTTTGACTTGTTAGTAGATCTTGCCTTGCTGATCATTTTTGTGATGCAAAGTGTCTATTTATCTATAATAAGTTTTATCATATAAGGCAAAATGCAAAACAAATGGTACAAAATCGTCTTTAAAGAGCAATAACTCCAATAAAGAGTCGTCGGACGATTGTATATCTTATCTTGCTGATCATTTTTGCTGATTTAAGTTTCTATCTATCTATTATGATTTTTAAGATATAAGGCAAAAACGCAGAAAATTGGTAAAAATGGTCATCAAATGGCAATAACTCTAATAAGGAGTTGACTGACGATTTCGACTTATTTGAAGAGCTTGTTCTGCTTGTAATTTTTGCTATTTAAAGTTTCTCAATATCTATTATAGTTTTCAAGATAATAGGCAAAAATGAAAAAAAAAAATGTAAAATTTGTCATTTAAAGGCAATAACTCCTATAAGAAGTCGTCTGGCAGTTTTGATGGATATGAACAATTGGTAGAGCTCAACATTCTGAACATTTTTGATCTTGTCTGATTTTCTCTATTTATAACGGTTTTCAAAATGATAGACAAAACTTGCATTTTACCCCTATGTTCTATTTTTAGCCATGTCGGCCACCTTGGTTGACAAGCGGGGTCAGCGGACTCTTTTTTGAACTAGATACCCCAATGACGATTGTGTCCAAGTTTGGTTAGATTTTGACCAGTAGTTTCAGAGGAGAAGATTTTTGTAAAAGTTAACGACAACGTCGACGACGGACACTTCGGTGAGAGTCCATCGTTTATTATGCATATAGACCTAAGTGAGCGACACAGGCTCTTCAGAGCCTCTAGTTTGTTAAGGTAGTGGATTAAGTGTTATTATATAGCAATTACTTAAAGTCTCATAAAACAAACTAATGAATGACACTTGTGTCGCTGGAAAAACTACCATTTTCATGTTTTTTTAAAAAAAAGGAAACCCATCATAATAAAAGTTTCTTGGCATGTTTATCAACATCTATAGGTGTCAGACCACCAATTCACTCCCTCCAATTTAGAACGTATGTAAAAGTAGCCCTAGTCTGACACAAAATAGTGCTTTCGATGTCATTGTTTACTTAACTAACCAACAAATTTGCAGAAATGAAACTTTTGGTGAAAGACTTAGAGAAATATATTTTAAATTAGACCATTTTGAGCCTAAATATACTTGTCTATGTGTTTGCATTAAAAATTGAGGATTAATGTGCTCCATAGTATACTAATTCAAGATTTTCTAAATACCAGGGGTTATTTTTAGTAGCAATGAGTCTGTAAAATATTAACCGTAAACAGCTGTCCGTTACTGATAACAAATAGTTAGGAGATGATGGTAATTTTTATATAACTCGAGGTTTCTTTTCGATCATACAGTGTTTAACATCACTATACATGAAATGAAACACAATAACACATCTTAACTGAAACCACTATATTGGAGTATAGACCAATACTAGCGCAAGAGCTAAAAATGTGTCGGGGAAACAAATTAAAATGTTTTGTCAAATGAAACATTCTTTAATGCAACAATTTCACAAACAGTGTTGTAATACCAACTAAAAAACTATATATATATTTTTCAACAAAGAATCAAATAATTAAACAAATGAAAATTCAAAAGACTAAGCCTTAAACAGATTTATATGCAATTCCTGTTTCTTGTCAATAATGAATAGATAGATATAGGAGTTTTATAAAAAAAAGTTTTAATTTGAGGTAATGAAGGATAAATCAAAAGTTAAACATATTTCCAGAAATGGTAGCCATAAGAGTATGGCTTCTTAGGGCATCACAATATGGAGTGGGGACTTTTTTCGGGACTCCGAGATTAGGCGGTTTTAAGCTCAGAATTTCGGGATTGATCCTTTTGGGATACGGGAATTCCTATTTCAAATTTTAGGATGTCGGAATTAAAATTTCTTTAATTTCGGGGCCTCTGAATTTTAAGCTTTTAAACCCAGGGTATCGGGATCAGACCCCATCCTCCCCTCCTCAATATAGAAGGTTTGGGAAACAGAAACAGGAAATAAACATATAATTGTGTTCGGCTTTAAAGTGAAACTAGAGAGGAATCTCTGGAAAACATTTCATACCATTCAAACTTGTCAGACACATATCCTTTAAATCGACATCATATTAATTACAATTATTAGGCATATATGTCAGTTAAATTCGCAAATTCCTGAAACAAAATGTTAGCCCCCAATCATTTCATATTTTTTCATTTTCTAAAATCATTGCCGGAAAGGTATTTTTTTCCCTATTGATATCTCAAAATCATATCCCCACACATCCTCATTTATCAAAGCATATAGTGAATAGAAGGAATCGTTTAATTTTACGTTTTACAGAAGTAAAACAGAAATTCCAGATGTTCTGTAATGAATATATTAAAAGCAATTATCAATTTTAATGAATTTAATAGTGCAAATAAATAATTTTAAAATGAGTGTAGACCAGTGTACAATATAATTTTTTTTTACCACAATCAAGCTTCTTTCACTTTCGTTGGTGACTTCCATAGTATTGTCTTTTCGATACTATACAAATAATTCAATGGTGAATATATATATGAAATTGGTTATATATATAAAGGTCCAGAGCAATACTCAGTGGTGGATCAATAAAGGGGGGTGCCGGGGATTAACACCCCCTTTTTTATTGGAAAATTTGTCTTTTTCATGGGACAAATTGACAAAAAATGTTAAGTAAATAAAGTACTAGCACCCCCTTTTTTCTGAGAAACGCTGGCCAGCACACCCCTCCTTTTTTCACAGTGATACCGATACGTAGTACTCAACTATGGGTCATTATATAGAACGTAATACGTACGTAAATTAATTTAAGGTATTGCGTTTGCGCATTAACATTTCATTTGCGCGCAAAAATCATTACTTTTGCGCACAGTTTTTGATAACATTTGCGCGCATTTATTTGACAAGTAAACTCAGGTAAATACAGGTAATAATACTTCATATATCCGTATATCTCAACTTAAATTGTACTTAGTTTGTCGTTTTATACAACCTTTTGGCAAGTTACCTACATCCCAGAAATCAGTTACCCCGATCTTTCAAAAATAACATGAACAGTTACCATCATCAACGTACTTTTTTCACTCTCTATTTACTAAGTAATGGACAACTGTTTAAGGTTAATATTTTACAGACTCATTGAAAATGTTAACTCTCTTGCGGCCAGTTGTTTTTCAAGGTTGCATTTCGTGTGCCAGAAAATACGACCGCTCGACGTTTATATGACCGTTACATTTGGGAGCCATTGTAGAAAAATATAAGTTCATATTACACTGTTTAACCTTTTGTCTTGTATTTGAAAGAGGTACAGCAATGATGAGAAGCTTGCATAAATTAAAACATAGACATATGTGTCCCTCCGGCACAGCCGATTTCGACACATGTGTTCCTCCGGCATCAAGAGGGTTAATAACCAAACGACGGCTGAGTAATGTTAGCCACATTTATTTAAAAACAAAGAAATTAAGAAGGAAAGATCTTACGGGGATTCCCCTCCGCCATATTGGGATCGTGGGATCTTCAGTTACCATCATCCGCTTGTCAACATGTATGAAAATGGTGTTAATTTGGGACTAAGAGGGTTAAAGGGAGTTAACCCTAATGTAAAATTTGTCCCATCAATCACCATGCAAATGTACGGATGTGTTCACGTCACGTGTCCCTTGTGGAACAGGAACTAAATACCATTATGGCTCACTTTAATTTTGCGTAAAGGGAGATAACCTAGAGTACTAGTAACATTTGTCCCATCACTCACTATGCAAATGTTTTTGTTTTTTCCTTGATTTCCTTTAACCATGGCATTTTATGTCTTTCTTCGACTAATGGTTTTTTCATTGCCTTTTATGTAGCGTCATATGTTTTTATTTATTATACTTAACGTAAAAATGCAATATTTTTCATTGGCTTATACGAGGGAGATAATTTACTCTATCCGATGGCTCAGCAGGAGACAATTTTTTTTAATGTCACCTCTCGTGCAGACCAATCAAAATCTATAATTTAAAAGACAATGAATTGAATTTACATCAATAATTCTTAATCCAATGCTCAAATTTTACGTTTTGTCCTCAGAACTTTTTGATAGACTGTCAAAATAAAAAATATATCTTTCTTCATTTTTGTTGTTTTTCTATGATAACTGTAACGTTGTTATGTACACACGACGTCAAAATAAAGCACTTAAATTTAGAATTTGAAAGACCATGCATATTTATTATGAATAATGCCAGAACATTCAGTATAATAAATTGAATAACACATAGCTGAGAGGGTGATAGAGCTTCGCCCCGGTTGACGTCACAATGTTTTCTCGGGGTAACAATCTGCTCTATCCCCCTCTACACTATGTGTTATTTATATAATGTCGCCTGGCGAGTAATCTATATCACATATTAACTCTTTGAAACATACCTCCATTTCAGGATAGTGGTCGTAAACAAATTTTTTATAGTTTGGTTCCATCCAAACATCCATAGCTCTTTTATAATTATATGCTTCAATATGTCTTCTTCCGCCAGGAAACGAATATGGCTGAAATCGAGCGATGTGTCCAAGACGTGAACATGGAAAATGTAAAAGACGACCTCCACACATCCACACCTGTATAATCAGTACTGGAATTATTTGATAAAACCTGAGAGAACAAATGCTATAATGCGATGAATAACAGACTATCATCAGAATACTAAACTGATACATAAAGCATCCGAATATTGGTATTTTGAACACCAGCGTAAAATTCCTTACAACGCTGATTACAACAAAATAACTAATTTATTTCATATGAAGAGTTAATTTAGGCCTACTCATTTTTATACCAGTGTAAATAAAATGAAAATTATTATAAAGCACTTCCATTACACATTTTTATAAAAGTTGCATATTCACAGACCGAAAAAAAAACATCCTAGTTTAGAAGCTTATTTGACAAGTTTTTTTCTGTCAATTATGGCATTGTAATAGTCCAATGCTCAAAAACACATCTCAGTTTCCAATTTTAGAGAGAATACAAACGTCAATATAGATGAAAGAATGAGATATACTAGTAAACAATCACATATTTAGCATTCATGGTTTTCAATCTTTTTTATTTGAGCTTTTGTGATGAAGGTAAATCCAGAGAAGTGCTTTGGAGGCACGAACTTTATTTAGTGTTATTTTCATTTGCTAGGCATGCGTTACGTTCATTTGCTAGGCATGCGTTACGTTCATTTGCTAGGCATGCGTTACGTTCATTTGCTAGGCATGCGTTACGTTTACATTTCAGAAGTAGTAAATGCTAAAAAGGCGTAATGAAACAAATAATAATGTTAGAAAGACTGAATGGAAAATGTGACATGTATGCGAGCGGAATAATGTCGGTAGTAAAACAAAGCAACAATGACCAGTTACTGATGACGATAATAGAAGTTTTGGTAATTTCAGTCGATCGAACGTATAATGGTTTTATATACAAAAAGTCCAATACGTAAACGCCATAGTCTGAGGCAAATGTTGTGTTCTACTCAAGAATGAGAAGAAACTGATAATAGGTAAAACTAAAATACTTCCGCTTGTTATACATTAATATGGAGTAGTCTATCGGGGTCAATTTATATTAAATACATAAAGATAAGAAACAATGTGGTGTTTCTGTAGTATCATTTGCTTCAAGTTCACTTGGATAGATGAGATGCTTGGACACATAAAAATTAAAAAAAAAAAACGGCTTGTAGGTTGGATGGTTTGTTGGTTTGATTTACCCCTTCGTAACATCACCCGCCCCGCTCTCCTTTACAGTACACTCAAATATTGTAAAAATGTACGAAAATGTGACACTGTTTCCAATATATTATTACCCGCCATGGAAATTCTAGGTTTTCACCTCCCCATATCTTCATTCCTTCATCATATGCACCAATTTCACCGAAATATTTACTATCAACAGCATAAGCCGGACCAACCATGACAACACCACTATAATAATATATAACCTAAGTTAATACAATATTTTTGGAGATGATGGAATGTTGAATTGTCTTTAATAAGGATGACTAAAGTATTACCAACCGCTGTTAGATTTTTTTTGTTATTCTCTCATTTGAGTTGTTTTGCTATTTGTCTTTCATTTATTATACATTGTAGGAAATGATTAATGCCGCAAACTTTTTGACATACATTAAAACATGATATAATCACTAAATTGTTAATCATTTTCTTATCATGTATTTTAGAAGTGTCAAAATGTCTATAGTGTATACTTTAAACTATCGTAAATATATTGTAGCAGACATCATAACTCAGAGGATCTTAACATAGTGTTATTGTAGGAAATAATAAAATTACAATAAGAACATACGGTCTTGGGTCTTCGATGTTTGAACCAATTTGGTCTGGTCTGAAAAACGTTTCAAAGAATACCAATCTCCAATCAAACCCATATCTTGTAAAATAACCCGGATAATGTGCATACTCCAGTGTTTTGCTATCTATATAATCCAGCATACCCATTGCTATTGTTTTTCTTTCTTTCTTAACAGCAGTCAGTAAAGGCTGTAACCTATAAAACAGCAAAAATGAGCGATTACTTTGTGTGGTCCGTCTTTTCTGAGATATTTTTATTCAATTCGACCAATGAAATTTGTTATATAAAAGGACTCATCTCAATAATGCGACAGTCGTAATGCATATTTTCCATATAGCGGCATGTCAGAGATAGTACATCATCACTTTTCTCTTATGTTTGTGGTCAAGATTCGCATACTTATCTTATTTGATGAATTTCATATTGTTATATATCTTAACGGCCTTTATGTTCTTAATCTTCCACAAATGAGTAAATATGGACAAGGCTTAGCTTTCAAAAAACTCGTTTTAAATCCTTTAAATATGTTGGTTCCTGTCCAGTCAAAACTTTGTCAATGGTAATTGCTATCGTTAGAGATATTGTGTTATTACGACAATTGTCCTTCTTTATATATTTATTGATTTTTGAATGATTGCTTTAAGCCGCATCAGCGCAAAAAGGCTATTATCTCGGCGGTTCTGTTTATATATATATATATATATATATTTGGTCTTTTGGAAAATGTTGTTTGTGCTGTATTTAGACCCCAAGAAATTTGTTTTGCATGCACACGTATAAAAATTGCGGTTTTTATCCAACGCAATCAGAGGTTTGAACGTTGTTTTCAATTTAGACTTGTTTATATATATATATATATGTGGCTTCTTTTGCTTCTTTTGCTTATTTTGTTCATAATTTTGGTTCCCCTTGCGCCAATTCGATGTTAAGGGTCTTATTTGTATTGATGTCTATTTTCTTTCTTTCATTAAAATTTTACCAATTCATCCCCTTATTCACATAGTTTTATCAGCTACTATATTATATACGTTATTATTTATTTGTATGACTTCTGAAGAAAGATTAATTAACTTGTGAAATTCAAACTATTATAATTAAGTTTGCATAACCAAACGAAACCTTTATAACAGTCGCTCTAACTTAATTTTTTTAATTCACTGAGCTTACCCAAAATTATCATAGTATAAATTTCATACCTTCTAGGGTAAGTGGGAATTTTTTTCTTGTATAATAAAATTCTTTCATTATACTAGCATGGATAAAGGTAGCATTAGTCGTTAGATCTAAATAAAATGTCAAATTTGTAAGAAGTAAAAAGGTTTATTTCAATCGAAATGTAATTTTTCAGACTTTTATTTTACAGTATATTCACAGCACTTGAAACTTTTCTGTTGTAATTAACTGAGTTCAGTCCCCCCTACTGTACTTGTGCAAAAATGACTGTTAAAGACTGATATATTTTATTGATTGTCATATTCCCGATTGTAACATTTTGTGTGGATTCGCATGGAGGGTGATGCATGCATATCAGTAGACGCTTACCCTATCGGCACACAGGTCTCGCTCATATCAGTAGACACTTACCCTGTCGGCACTCAGGTCTCGCTCATATTAGTAGACGCTTACCCTGTCGGCGCTCAGGTCTCGCTCATATCAGTAGACGCTTACCCTGTCGGCACTCAGGTCTCGCTCATATTAGTAGACGCTTACCCTGTCGGCACTCCGGTCTCGCTCATATTAGTAGACACTTACCCTGTCGACACTCCGGTCTCGCTCATGTCAGTAGACGCTTACCCTGTCGGCACTCAGGTCTCGCTCATATCAGTAGACGCTTACCCTGTCGGCACTCAGGTCTCGCTCATATCAGTAGACGCTTACCCTGCCGGCACTCAGGTCTCGCTCATATTAGTAGACGCTTACCCTGTCGGCACTCAGGTTTCGCTCATATCAGTAGAAGCTTACCCTGTCGGCACTCAGGTCTCGCTCATATCAGTAGACGCTTACCCTGTCGGCACTCAGGTCTCGCTCATATTAGTAGACGCTTACCCGGTCGGCATTCAGGTCTCGCTCATATTAGTAGACGCTTACCCGGTCGGCACTCCGGTCTCGCTCATATTAGTAGACACTTACCCTGTCGACACTCCGGTCTCGCTCATATCAGTAGACGCTTACCCTGTCGGCACTCAGGTCTCGCTCATATCAGTAGACGCTTACCCTGTCGGCGCTCTGGTCTCGCTCATATCAATAGACGCTTACCCTGTCGGCACTCAGGTCTCGCTCATATCAGTAGACGCTTACCCTGTCGGCACTCAGGTCTCGCTCATATTAGTAGACGCTTACCCGGTCGGCACTCCGGTCTCGCTCATATTAGTAGACACTTACCCTGTCGACACTCCGGTCTCGCTCATATCAGTAGACGCTTACCCTGTCGGCACTCAGGTCTCGCTCATATCAGTAGACGGTTACCCTGTCGACACTCCGGTCTCGCTCCTTTTGGATTTTATACGATTCCCTCAGTTTTTGTTTGTTACCTTGATCTGTCTCTACCGAATCATCGATGTATGAGATTTGAACATTAGTAAATACTGGTGCCTTAATAGACACTAGTCGGCTGAAATGATAGTATCTGAACATCACGTGCATTATTGCATTAGAAAATATCAATACGAGTCAGGTTAAACAAAATAAATCTTTCTGGCATTCTGACCGCTCGATTAACTCTATTGTGTGTGACTAATGTGACAATCATTCACTTACCAGTTTATATTAACCTCCATGTGACTGTCAAAGAAGACAACTACCTCCCCCGTTGATTGTTTCCATCCTTTTATCCTTGCCTTTATAAGTCCCTCACGTGTAGGATTTCGTATCAGTTTTACTAAACCTTTCGGGAACTTTTTACTGATATATTTGTCTAGCAGAGATTTTAGTTCAACTGAAAATATGCCGTTGAATATAAATTATGTGTAAACTGGTTTAAGCATGTGTAAAATTTTCGTGTAAAATGAAAATTGACAAAATTGAACCTGTATTACTTTTAATCTATGAGTTTGGTTTCTCTTTGCATTTCCATTTATCTATTCCTGAATAAGGCAGCACTGTACAATGTTGTTGATAAGTCGTATAAAGGGTATTAGACCGATGAGTAATGCAATAAGATCAGTCCACAATAGTTTGATGATATCAGATCGTACAACTACTGATATGAACATACCATGGAAGTGTTAAAAGGCTGATATCCATTTGAAAAGAAAACCCTTTATTAAAGAAGATCAAAAAGGCAAAGTTGGTATATTTGAATTGTTTTCACCTGTTTCTATGGGATTTAAAAGTTTAATGTAAGTGCATAATTTAGGATTTTTTGCATCTTATATACGTGTTTTTACTTAAATTATAGTATGGTACTTCGAGATATTTGTGAACTTTTAAATTAAAGACATTTTTTTTTTCATAACACAGTCGATTGTGATAGGTACAAATACATGTGGAACTTTTATGTGCATAAGCATAAATTCCGCCGAATTAAAAAAATTCCACAGAAAGATAAAAGAATAATCTTTTTAAAGCACTAACTTGCATCTCTGCCCTCGGCAACAGTTTTTTTTGCCAAAAAATTCCAAAAAATGGGCAAAAATCTCATCGAAAAGAGAAAGTAGAGTACACCTTTTTATGATCAGGCGTGTTTGAGTTGACTGTTTTGTCTTGAAAACGTATAAAGCAAACATATTAGATACTTCATCTTGCTTCAGATTCTATCATTTTTTCATCTAATTAGATTTTTTTTAGTATTTTTTTTTACCTTCGAAAATCCCCCCCGATAACAGATCAGACAATTCTTTTAAGTTGACAAAAGGCATACAAGTACATTTAATGACACGTAATAGCTAGTAGATACATTTGTCTTTTTGAAATCCAACTGTCATGTTAGAATCGCTATGAAGCTATGTGCTGAAATCTATCGGTTTTCAAGAGCTAAATTGACAGCGCAACATCCCTACAATGGCTTTTATTTTCACAATTAAAAAAAATATGTGGCGTAATGGGGAGATAATTTTGATGAAGTAGAATCCTGGCTGTTAAATCGATATTAAAGGGGCACTAGCTGTCAAATTCATGTTCACCGATTTGAGATGAATTCTCATATTTGATTTATAACATACTAAAACGTATTTTCAAATTACAATAAGTCTGAAGTAAACAGTTAACACTGCGTTTACTCGATAAGTATATCAGAATTTCGTGTGTTTTTTAGTCTAGCCATCTGATTAACTTTCGAGAAGACCACCGGAGACTGCCGATTGTCATATAACCCGATATAAACATAAACATAAAAATAAACAAATACCGACCTCGTGCAATTGGATATTTCTAGGTCTGTTTTATTTCATGTTAAAGTACGATTTGAGAGTAATCGCAGTTACTGAAAGCTAGTTAAAAGCCAAAAACATTTAACAATAAAAAAATCATGCATCAGTGACTGAAATCAATTAAAACACATCCCAGGGATTTAGTGTTCTGACGCCATGAACAGTCAAAGAAGACATGACTTGTGCAATGCCAAAATAAAAGTATCGACAGGTAGTAGGATAGTTAGGACTTAACCTTATAATAAATATGTATCATGTTATATATAGATAAAGCAATTTCTAAATAGAAAATGAACGTGGATGTGTATTTATACATCCCAAAAACCATTCGAAAAGAATACAAATTTTAGTTATGTTTTAATTTGTTGATGACAAAATCGATGTTCGTGCCAATGTAAACAATATTCAAAGATCTTATTACAACATTAATAAGATAACCTTTACTAATAAGTTTGTTTAAAGGTTCGATGAGTTAAGACGGATCACATAGTGATTTCCGCGCTTTTAGTACAATATTACCGTAAAATTTAGGATGGGAAATATCGTTCATAATAAGTTTTCTACAGTTACAGCCAAATTTACTTATCAAATCTTTGTATTTATGAAAGAATTTAGTAAATGTTTTCAGTAATTTAACGAAATCCCTGACTTAACAATTTACTAGTGATGCATTGATTACGTTCGTTAAAATCTATGACATCACTACACACACGGGCAAAACATACGAGTTGTGATATATAAACACCGTATGATGGAGCAAAAGGAACATCGCCGTCTAAAAAAGGAAAATTAACAATAGGGAATGAAAAATCGTCTCTTTTGTCGTAAATTTTAGTATGGAGTTTCCCTTAAGAAATTGAAATGTCTAAATCTAAAAAAAGACAACTAATGTTGTTTATGTAAGATTTATTTAAAGTAAGTTCCTGAGGATAAATTTCGGTAGTATATTTAAATAACTCTGGATTATTTAACGAAAAAGTATCATCAAGATAACGGTAGGTATTGTTGAATGTGTCAACCAAATGTAACAATGACGTGTCTTTACTGAGTTTGGCCATAAACTGTGATTCATAGCAATACAGGAATAAATCTGCTATTAAAGGGGCGCAATTAGCGCCCATAGGAATACTTACTACCTGTCGAGATACACTTTATCGCCGAAACGTACATATATGTTGTCCAGGAGAAAATTTAAAGCTTCAATCATATCTTCACATTTCCATTAAGTGTATCTAGTATACTTTCTTTTTTCGTTACAGAAAATGGCTTTAAACGATTTACAGCAAACAAATTTGCAATGAGATTTTTAAAAGACCATTTAATTAAATATGAAAGATTGTGTGGAAGTGTAGTGTAGCCAGTAGAAAAATCATAACAGTCACCAGAATTAAAAGGACGATCAAAAGCACGTATTTTATCTATAAATAATTAATACTATTATTTTCATAAACTTTATTACAAAAGTTATTAACAAGTTCTTTGGTAGTAGTAAGGGAGGTAGTTAGAAGCACTGACAGATTAGTAGTAGAACATTATTTTACTAGAAGCGGAGATGAAACGAAATTTAAATGGTTGTTTGTGTAATTTAGGTAACCAGTACATAGTCGGGACTTTTAAATGTTCGGAAGAGGCTTTAAGGTGGATAGTGACAGTGATATGCTTGTTTACAATTTAACTCTTTGTAGAAGAATTGATAATTTCGTTTTGCAAAAGTTCCGTGTAGTATATGCGTCACACCAAAACTACATTATTGGCTGCTTTGTCTGCCGGTACGAACACAAACCGCCTTGCGAGTACTTGGAGTTTATTTTTTATTCTAGAAATGGGTATATCATGAACCCTATTATTAATTTCAGAACTTTTTTTCAAAATGAGATATACGAATATCAACAGTATTCATAATATCTGTCTAGAGATTTTTTATACAGTATACATATTTAAAATAATATCATCAAAGATACCAGGCTTATAATTTTGTACGTCCGACGCGCATTTCATCTACAAAAGACTCATCAATGACGCTCCAATAAAAAAATGTTAAAGAACAAAATAATCCAGTGGTGAATGTAATCACAAGTTCCTTTGCATTGTCAGAAATAATAATCTTCGATAACTATTGGATATAGACCCGACGCTCCGCAGCATATCAACTTGAAAGAGAAGAAATTCAGACTGTTCATAACGACCCAATTGCAGTCGAAACGTCAGATGTAATTTAAAAGAAACTGGAGATCAATTGTAATTCTTACTCATATAAGATCAAAGCATATGGATAGCTATAGGACCAAATGTTTATAAAAGTTATTGCCTTTAAATGACGATTTAACTCATTATTTTGTATATTTGCCAAAAACTACAGTAGACAGAAACTGAATACAGAAAAAAATGATCAGCAAAGCAAGATGAACAAAAAAGGAATCTTAGTCATGCATTATATTCTAGTCTTTCATGTGGAAGATTGATCATTGTTGGAAATGATAATAGATCCAAAGGAGCGACACATGACCTTAAGAGCCTCTAGTTTTTATTTTATCTCGGTTTCTATATTCTAACTGGATTTACGATATGGGAACATTCGACAAAAATCAGTTGCTTCTTATTTGTATGCTCTTTTTTTCGAAGATAATATTTTAAATAACGATATTTCTTTAAAAGGGTTGGAAATTCTTTAAATAACATAGTACCATTTCAGCCGTGTGTCTTACAACGTGTCCCATTTTAAAGGCTTAAATTTGTACCTATAATTATATTTCTAAAATATTTAAATAAAGGCAGCACTAGTATACCGCTGTTCAGAAGTCATAAATCGATTGAGAGAAAACAAATCCGGGTTACAAACTAAAACCGAGGGAAACACATCAACTATAAGAGGAAAACAACGAAATAACAGAATACATAAGTGCAACAAAAAACAATCAACAATGCAACATACATAGAAACGAACTATTAGATAACAACTGCCATATATCTGACTTTGTACAGGACATTTTAAGAAAAAAATGGTGGGTTGAACCTGGTTTTGAGGCTAGCCAAACCTCCGCGCTTTATGGCAATGTTAAATATACCGTTAAAATGACAACATTACATGACGGGAATATGTGAGCCAAAATTTGTTCCTGTGAAAAAAGTTCCAGTGGAACTTATATCACAGGAAATATGTTCTGGGAAAACTTTTTTCACAGGTAATTTCTATATAAGTTGTTCCATCTCTATAAAATAAGTTCCACACTTTACCTTGTGAAATAAGTACCGGGTTGGTGAAATTTGTTCCTTACCTAGTGAATAAGTTCCGGGTTTATGAGATTTGTTCCTTACCTGGTGAAATAAGTTCTGAGTTTGTGAGATTTGTTCCTCATCTGGTGAAATAAGTTCCTTGTCTGTGAAATATGTTCCACTGGTTAAACAAGTTATCTTATATACTGAGCATTTGTCATCAGTGAGTTTAAAGTTATCATTCAAGTGCATTATAAAAATAAGTATTATATTAATAATATAATAAATAAAAAGTGTAAATCATCCAGTTTGGATCCTATGGAGTATAGCAAATGTTTAATTATATACTCTGTAAAAAATATCTAAATAACACTTTTGAAGTAGAAAAGATTAGAATAAGAAAAATCATTCAGAAAAAAAGTTTAGTTTAAGAGGAACATATGTACTAATTTGAAAAGGACAAAGTGACTTGATCATTTATAAATATCAAAAGACATGTAGAAAAAAAAGACACACTCTTTTGAAACTGTGCCATGTCCTAAGTACATGTATGACTAGAACACGGGGCCATGACAGTTAACAGGAACCAAGGAGGAATACCGCATAAAACATAAATACAAATTATAATACATTACCATCGCTTTTATTTCTTATCTTCATCCTATAGTTACAGTCATGCCTTCAATTACAAATGTATCCCATGCAAGTACACTCAGTACACTGGTACAGCATTTAGCTTGCATTATAATTTAAGTGTAACACGAAAATGTTTCGGTGTGCAATAATGATTGAGCGGAACTTATTCATTAGTTTCTATGAAATATTCACATGTTCGTTTAAAACTAATGTCACATGAACTTATTTAAAACTTTTTAATGTTAATTGAAACAAAATTCATGGAGCTATGATTTTTGTTCCGGGACTTATTTCACATTTGGCCAAAAAATTAGTTCCGGAACAAATTTTACAGTGCTGAAACATATTTTCTGTGATATAAATTCCGGTGGAACATATTTCCTATGAAATTTGTTCCGGCGGAACAAATGTCACGCCGGAACAAAGTTTTTGTTATAAATACAGTACAAATACATGCAAGAACACCAAAGACAGATAAATACATAAATAGATAATATAATAGTACATTTCGACATTCACAGTGGATAGTACACAAAAACAGCTTAATAGAATTACGAAGTGTGTGTCTGTAACACGAATGGATCAACGCCACAAAAAGTAACGTCACAAGTAAATTTCTAAAAATTGGATATAAATCAAGATTATGTTTACATACGAATAGAAAATAAAAAAAAAAATGGAATCACAACTACAAAACGATAAAACACAAAACAATATCCGATCAGAATTACAAAAAAAATCCACCGACCTAACCATCCTATTTTGGAGTTACCCTCATCCTGAGTTAGAAATGGTGGGTCTTTCATTTCTGCGTGTCTGGTAATTCGAGAAATCTCTAGATAACTTTTATTTAGAATGATAGTAAAATCCGGAGTTAGCTCCCCTAATTGTTAATTTCTAGTACATTTCAACCAAATTATATCTTGAATTACCAGAAAAGGAAAAGGAAACGATTGTTATATTTGTGCACCATTATACATTTTGAACATAAATTAATGTCTACTTGAGTGGGTTTTTGTTTGTCATGTTTTCACCACTGCCTGATTCTTAGGCAGATTGGCACTTAAATATTGCACACTTTCCTGACGAGAACGATGCAATAAAATTTGAACAAACCATTTTTTTAATAATCCGCCATTTCATGAAGTATTTTACGAAAATCAAAACATCATTCACTTGTTCGAAATTGTGATTATTATTGAACCAACATTATCCTCGAGTGGCAGTAAAGAAACTAGAGCTTATTGTTTAAATCTTTCAATTCCTGTGTGTATTTATTAAAAGTTCACTTCAGGTCGTCATCCTTCAATCTTTCCAATCTCCCAAAAGAACGAATCTTTATTTTGATGACATTAGGGAATATATTGCAAACAAAATGTTTGTATCAAAATAACTGTTAAATGTCTACCATTTAATCTGAAATAGTGAAAATACAACGGACTGCCTAACATTTTTTTTTCTGTTTTGAAAATGAAAAAAGCAAATGCTGGAAATACGTCAAAAAGGGAAAGGTAACGAAGACAGAAGGTACCAAAGGGACATTCAAAACTCATTTAATTATAAGTCGAAATAAACTGGGCAAAAAAACGAGAAGACGACGAAAACACAAACTATTCCACAAAACACAACTTAAAAAATTAAAGACAAAGCTTGACAACACAACAACAACAAAATCAGGAGCTCGACATAAAAATTTCAACAATAAGCATGCGTCCACACAATACGTCAAGCTCTTAGTCTGAGTCTTAAGAAAGTTATTTGTAAATCTGACACAAATTTTGAGCATTCCTGGTCTATGTATGTCCAAAATGCGCTTCAGAAGCATGAAGTTTATCAAAGAGAGGCGGAAGATACCACAGAGGTATTTAAACTAATAATTCGAATACAAACAGACAACGATATGGCAAAAAAACAAAAAACGATCAACACGCTAGCAACCGGTTACAAAAAAACCCATAGAAAACCAAAGATTCAGCAACATTTACCCCACCAAAAACCAGAGTGATCTCAGATGCTCCGAAAGGATAAGCAAATCCTGCTACACATGGGTACCCGTCGTGTTGCACATGTAAGTATAAATTTTGCCAATAATTAGGATAAGACAAGACAAACTTAATTTGAAGCTGCGTTGTGGAAATATATTTCTTTAAAAGTTTGAAGCTAAATTTGGTCGTTTTGAGGTGAAAGTAAAAACGTCATTTACACTTCAAATATACCGGGCATAGTTAAATCTAATACTTTAAGATAGTGAATGTTTTACAAGTTTTAAACCTGAAATATTCGTCTGTGTCAAAGGAGAAGATAAAATAAGAACACTTTGTTCACCCCTATAATTCGAGAATTACCTGGTTTTTGGTGTGGTTTGTGTTGCTCAGTCTTTAGTTTTCTATATTGTGTTTTGTGTGCTGTTGTTTGTCTTTTGGTCTTTTTTCTTTCTTTTTTTGCCATAGCGTTATCAGTTTATTTTCGACTTAGGCGTTTGAATGCCCCTTTGCTATTTTTCGCCGCTCTTTTACAAATTATTCTAAATCTATCAAATATCATCTTCAGATGTTCAGATGATATAAGTCTGATGGATATCAAAATTTATAAAATTTTTAGTCTGTCTAACATATCGACAGTTGGGCTTCAAATCTCTTACATTTAGTGCAAAACTTCAAAATAATCATCTTCTCAATATACTATTTAGATATGAGCAGAAGTTTTTCCTAAAAAAAAGTCTTGTGCCTCAAGATGTATTCCAAAAAGAAGTTAATGCGTGTAAAATGTGTTTTTAGTTGAGGCGGATATCTGATATCTATTTTGTTCCCAAAATATGTCTAAAATGGCAATTTTAGGTCAAATATGTCAGTTCGACATGTTTATGACACCAAAATGACATCACACATGGCCAATCTGCACTTAAGCGTCCAGATTAAACCAACCAGTTGCCTGTTAATTTATTAATAAAATTTACATATTTTTGAAAGGATTGAATTATTTTTGTAATTTGAAATTTCCTAACTTTTCTACGTATTTATACAATTTTGATATTTGATGAAGATGTAATCCAGATAAACGCTTCGAACGCACGAGCTTTGTAAAGTATTAATTTTATTCATTATAACATTATGTAAGGGTCGGAGGAAATCGTTTACTTACCCAACTAACTGTCTCAGTGAACTAATGTTATTTCTTGTTGATGTTTTTTTGTCTTATTATCTTTGTAAAATCTCTGTACCAATTTAAGCCCGGTATATGATAGTTATTTTTCACTCGTTCTGTTGGTTGATAACCTATGATTTTGTCACGTTTTATAGACTTCCCCTTTTTTGAATTTGCCTTTGAGTTTAGTATTTTTGTTATACTTGTTTTTGACAATATGTGTCTTCTTATAAAGTGTTTCAAAGTAAGGGAGGGAATTGTTTACCTACCCAACTGACTGTTGTCGTCAACCAATATTATCTCCTGTAGAAGATGTCTTGGTGTTCTGTTGATAATACTATATACAGTGCGTATTAATACCGATGGCCACTCTTCGTAAAAGGGGATAATAATACTGGTTTTTGGTAAATCATTACTATATTCTATGGTCTTACATCTGGAAATAAGTATCAAATTATAAATATATAATGGTTTGTTTTTATCGATCATTGATATATAATACAATAATGAGCACATCATGAAGTGCATTTACATTTTAAGTAAATATAAATGTAAGGCTAAAGATAATGTATTAAGAAATAGCATTTACAAATTTCATGTACTTTATTATGGGAGTTTACCTGACATAAAAATGCAAATTATAAACAAACAGCATCAATATTTCGCAGCTGTTTAAAAGCTAGGTTTTATATTACTTGTTAGTACTCTTATAAACTAGGTCTTAAAGAAGTAATGAAATGAATATGATTAATACCGTACCAATTTCTGAACAGACAGTCTGCATTGTAAGGAAAATTATGTTTTGTGTTTTGCAAAATTGCTCCAAAAAACATGCAATTCACTCAAGGGGCTTGCTATCAAAACTGTGCAATTCACCCAAAGGGCTTGCTATCAAAACCATACAATTCACTCGAGGGGCTTGCTATCAAAACCATGCAATTCACTTGAGGAACTTGCTATCAAAACCGTATAATAACCTTAGGAATCTTAATGGTAAAACAATACAATTCACTTGATGGGCTTGCTATCAAAATCATATAATAACCTCGGGAAACTTAATGGTAGACCATACAATTCACTCGAGGAGCTTGCTATCATAACCATATAGTTACCTTGGGAAACTATGCCACATTTGTATGTGTCCACCAGAGGGCTGAAAAATCCTCAACGACTATTTGAGCGATACAAATTTTATGATCATAAATATAACAAAGATTGTTGTTGAAGGTGATAGCCTTGAATGTCTATTATATTTGTTAGCGCTGTTGCTTTGTTCAAATTTCAGTTATTTTACATAGTCATGAAAAAAGTTATTTCCCCTGAACATTATATCTATGACGTATTTTCAAGACCTTGGTTGGCCATATCGTGCTGCCTTTTTTCTTGATTTCTGTTATCTAGGATATATCAGTGGTAACCTTTCGATTTGATTTAGTACGGTTTTACTTTTTGTTTTGCTTTGTTTTTTCTTGTTCATGATTTTACTTACCCTGGTGGTCTTGAATCTGGAACCATTCTGTTTAAAGGAACTATATCACTAGCTATAATATTTAATCTATATTCTTCCAGTATGTCAGATATATTAAGTTGTTCCTTCTCCGTTGTCATAACAGCTTGACCATTTTCTCCTAACCGGGTTAAATCATTACTACCATATTCGTCTATAAGAGGATTCCCAGTTCTGATATTTGGAATCAATTGAAACTGCTCAGCTGTTATGGAAACGGTTATGTTTCCGAAGGAAAGATCATCATTTATATTTGACGATTTGGAATAATGTTGATTTGTCCCTCTTATGTTAATTAATTTTCTGTATATACCTTGATACCGTCCAGACAATAAATAAAACTCCGTTGTCAAAAATAATACGAAAAATAGCAAACTTCCTCCCAAATATCTTGTCGTCAGTTTCATACTTCCATTTTCAACGCACTTTATATTCGTAAATGTTCTTGTAATTTTATTGTATTTTCATATGCGTACATAGTTAGATAAATACATATAAATACTATTTCTTAATCATTGTAGGCAAATAATACTTTCTCTTTTCAAATAAGTTCATTCCCAACTTTTATGCCACTCTTAAGAAACTGTCAAACTGGAGCCTTAAAAATAAAAGGTGATGTATATGATTAAGACAAGGCTCTAACACAATTATATGAAATCAGTCAAAATCATTATAAAAGTATTATCTAAGATATTAATAGAAATTATTGGGTTTTTTTCATTTACGTTTACTTTGTTTTGATTGTGTGAACGCAGATGTTTTGTTTGTTAACTTACTATAAATGTTGAGTGAAACGGAGATCGTTATATCAAAGCGGTCTGAAATGTGTAATAGTACAACCTCCCTCATATTGCACCAGTTCAAAATATTTTAAATGCGAAAAGGCTACAGTAACCTTTTTTGCGAAATATATATATATTTTATATATATTAAGATCCATTTTTACATCTGGTGATCCGTTTATTTGGCAATCGCCATGGCAGTCAGCAGGGTTTAAGAACATCCGTTGTTCGACCTGCTAGTCAAATGCGTTTTGTTAAAATATACTTTTTCACTTTTTTGGTCTTTTGGAAAATGTTGTTTGTGCTGTATTTAGACCACTCTACCAAGAAATTTGTTTTGCATGCACACGTATAAAAATTGCGGTTTTTATCCAACGCAATCATAGGTTTGAACGTTGTTTTCAATTTAGACTTGTATATATATATATAGATATATATATATATATCTTTATTTCCATTTACGGAATAAGGCATATTCGAAATTATTTTTAAGTATAAATATATGTATAACTACTGAATTTCTAGGAATAAACATAATTCTAGCCTCATCACGATTTACACATATAGTAATTTGCGAAAATAATTTGATCATCTTATAAAAATTAGATACGACCAAACCCCTTAACGTAAGGTCTTTCCATGTTTCAGTTAACAACGGCCTCACAGGTTTAATGCTGTCCTCGACTGCCGTCTGGTTAAACAACAGAGTTTAAAGGTAAAACAGTTTTGTAAACATAACATTTATAATTATGACCTTATCAATGATAATTTATGTCAACAGAGAAGTACTGACTACTGGGCTGGTGATACCCTCATGTAGTAAACCTCAAGCAGATGAATTATGGTAATACTCGTCAAAAATACACCACCCGATTAACACAAATAAAGCAAACGTTTTATTATTGTCGTTTGCGTCCGATTGCTGCTAGAAATTTGAATACCTGACAGTAGATCTGGTGTCGGAAAAAACGCGAAGTACTAACATTGAACTATGGTAACGTTGTAACCATAACGCTGTAGTGAACGACGTTATTGTATTGATTTCATAGCTATCACGACGATTAAACGTATTTTGCAATCATAACGTATTTATTGAGATTCCACAACATTTAATGGTGCCGTAACCTTTGGATATGGATTCAAAGCTAAAGTCAGTTCGTGCTGGACATAAAGGAGACGTCACGAAGTTACTGATAAAATTCGACGAGTTAAAATCAAACACAAACACAGAAGTTGACGAAGTGAAAGCTCTCGATGATGCCGTCACGCAGAAACAGAAAACGTTGATTGACTTAAATAACAGACTCTTGGATCAAACATCGGAGGAAAATCTGGAGCAGGAAATCACCGACTCAGATGAGTATATGTATGAACTAGATTGCAAGCTTAGACAAATTCGCAAATTTATCAAGTTCTTAGAAACAAACACTAAAACTTCACATGATAATGTTGATCCTTCAACGAGCAGACTTAACCCAAACGCATATAATTTCACGCCCGAAGTCAGAGTTGATATGAACACTTGTGCAACAGATTCTATGAACGAGCAGTATTCAATTCACGCCCTGCAGTACATACCCGCCCGTCAGAGAATATAATGTATCAAGTCCCGTCAGAACCGGGATCGTCAAAAAGTAATTATCATAGGTATCCTAAGTTAGACTTGCCCTATTTTAATGGAAATATACTCAAGTGGCAGACATTTTGAGATTGTTTCGAGTCATCTATTCATCATAATGATACCTTAACGCCAATCCAAAAGTTTAATTATCTTAAAGCCAAGCTTGAGGGAAGCGCCGCGCAGACAGTAGAGGGATTCGTTTTGACAAATGGAAACTACGAAACCGCAGTCAACCTTCTCAGAGATCGTTACGGATAAACTAGTAAAATGGCTGTCGTTTCAGAAAACGCTATTTGCGTGTAGTTAAACCTGTCGCAAAGCGATCGTTACATCAAAGATGGCCGTCGCCTTGCACATTTTGAGGCACAACCGACGCCGAGACTTTAGCAGACAAAGGGTTTTCAGGGAAAGGATTGAAATCATGGACAATTTAAACGACACAGATATTATATCTCGCTATATACCGTCTTGATAGACGGGGCATATTTGAGTTTGCAGATCGTACAGTAAACTTTTACCACGCCTTGAAAGGCGCAAAACCTCCTTTCTGCCAAGTATTGACAAGTTACCTTATGTATTATGCAAAAGGGGGGTTTCGTGTTCGAGATAGGAGATATTCATGGGATAAGCTAGTAATCGGTCAGTTGTTCAATATCCTCCGTAGTAGACTGAGTTAATTTGCATCTCTCTTCTGACCGAAATAATTTTTTCCTATACACCTTATCGCTATTCCCGCTTGACCCGAGAATCTGTCCCGCTCGAACTTTTGACGTCATACAACAATCACTTTTCCATTGTGGCGTCAGATATTTTCTATTATGACGTCAAAATTTTACGGGAACTTGTGTGATGTCCAGTAATGGCGGATAAATAGCGATAAGGTGTATGAACAAGCAGCATTGGGAGGAATTAAACAAGATTTTTACAGTATCTACGTTATGCTGAATGTAATTGTTTGCGTTGACTGCATCTTGATCTCTATTATAAGACCTGTAGAAGATGAACTGACTTTCGTCTGTAAGATAAACTTTCATGCCTTAAATGATCACGGCATATGTGATGCAAACATGAAGATGGTATAAGTCAAATGTATGCTATTTGAGTGAACTTTTTATTATTGTATCAAACAATACATAGATATCGCCTAAATTAAGACCATATACGGAAATGTGTGTTGTTATGTACACGTGTCATTTATGATCTACCGTCCTAACTTTACTGACTTCTGAAGTTCTGTAGACTGTAACTCTACAAAAACTTGTTTTCTCTTTTCGGGTAAAGACACTCAGCGTGCTATGTACTTACAATTTATATGTAAAACAAGTTATTTCAACATAAAGAAATATCTGGATCCAAACCATTTGTTTATGATATATGAACAAAACATGAACAAATTAAATTTTATACCAAATGTTTACTGTTGACGCTACTTAAGGTGTCTTCTGTCACGTCCGCGTTTTGACAGGTAGTGCTTGTTTGTCAAATCATAATAACTCCGGTTAAAATAATTAATAAAGTTTTTTTTTGTGTTTTTATCATCGAGGGCATTTGAAACAGCACCCTATCAAAAAGATATGGAAAGGGTATACGGGTATATTTATAAAAAAAACTTGTCGGAACTAACTCCCCTTAGAATGGTAACAATAACTATATATAATAAGAAAAATAGCTTTTGCAAATGTTATTATTAATATGAGAAAGATGTGGTACGATAGCCAATGGGACAATAGCCGAACATAACCCCTTGATAGTAGTGCCTTAAACAATGAGCAAAACCAATATAATACTTTACAGAAATCCATAGTTTAATTTATTTAGTTTAAACATATCTTATCTGCAAAAGTAGCAAAAGGGATTGGACACAACATTATAGTGTCATCCTCTCCCTATATAAATATAAACACAGAAAAAATATTTGATAATGTCAATAACCTAAAAGGAATACATGTTATACAAAAAAAATCGTAAGGGGATTCCGAGGAACCCTGTGTTTCGCCTGCAATGCTGCACTCCGTGTAAAAGTGTAATGTGAATAATGGGCAAAAATGATGTCATTTAAGGGCAAAAACTCCAACACGAGCTCGTCTGACAATTTTGACGTAAATAGATGGTAGGGAGATCTCAACATTTTGAAAATTCCTGTCCCTGTCAGATTTTCTCTATCTATAGCAGTTTTCAAGATAATAGACAAAACTTGCATTTTACCCCGTAAGTTCAATCTATTTTTAGCCGTGTCGGCCATGTTGGTTGGAAAAAAGAGGGTGGTCATCGCACACAATTTCTAAAACTTGATACCCCAATGGTGATTGTGGCCAATTTTGATTACATCTAGCCCAATAGTTTCAGAGGAGAAGATTTTTGTAAAAGTTAACGGACGACCACAACGGACGACTGACGCCAATTGATGGGGAAAGCTCACACTGGCCCTTTGTTCTTAAATTGTACTTTGAAAATAATTTCAGAGACTGTATTTTATAGTTGGGTAATGTGTTCCCTTAGATAAAAAGCTGGTGCTTACAAAAATAACTAGATATGATTCTTAGACTGTCAAAATGTAGTCAAACTTAGAATTCAACTGCCAGACTTGAATGTACAGTGCATGCTGGATCCAAGGACCAAACACTCACGAAAATCATTTTACTACCAAATTGTAATGCAGCAGATGCATGTCATAATACATTCACAAATATTTCTGTTATATAAACACATATATTAGACAGAAGAAGAAGCAAAAATTTCTCGTTATAAAGTCCTCAACTGATCTTGAGTTCAATATATTCAATATTTGACAGTGGTACTTCTTGAAGTCTGAATCATGTACTACATCTGCTTCATCAATTGTTTCCACTTTATTAGAGTTGTCCATCATTTCATTTGTGTTCTTTAAGGTAAAGTTTCCAAATAAGCTTCTGACCTAATTTGATGATAACCATTCTTTTAGTGGAAACATTTTATATGGAGTTGTTTTTTAAGGCGATCGCAAATGCCTTCATAACGAGGTTTTATTCAAGTTTTTTTTCTCCTTGATCAAAAAAGCATACAATATAAAAATAAGAAGATGTGGTATTATAATAAGTTCTCTTTCAATTTTGGGGAAATTTTACAACTTTCTTGGGCCTTTTCAAAACCCAGCCTTTATTTATCAAATCTTCATGGTTTTCTTAGTTTATTTGGGAAATCTAACAAGCTGACTTTTACATGTACAATGTATCTCGAAACTTTCTGATCGAGACCTTCAAAATACGTTTCTGTAAATTCAAAAAATATTGCAATATGAATAACACAACAGATTTTCAATGTCACCCGCCTACTACTAGTATATATTTGTACAGGGCTCATTTTCAAACTTGACCGGTTGTCTGTAGAAAGCTACTGCATAAATTTTTATTCAAATTAGATAGCGATTAATTATGCTAGAAAGATTACAATCCGGACCAATGCTCGGACGGACAGACGAACGAACAGCAGTTATATATATTCCCGGCCGCAATGTGATGCTGAGGGTGACAACAAGAACATAAATGGGGTATATGTCAAGGAGACAACATTTCATCTCAGAAGTTAACTAACCAAAATGTACACCCAGAGGTCGCCACATGATCTGCAACAAACTGGGAAACCCCACACCATGTAGTTAGCCCTATATTTGACATGACCTTAGTTGCATTTTCTTTTTTTGTACAACATTCAATATAATTTGAATCTGCTTTAATTAATCTCATGTTTTTGACGGTCACCATGAATACGCAATAATTTTGTTACACACATTAAGTTCTGAATTCACAGTATTTCAATTTTTTCTGCATAAAGTCAGAATTCTACCAAATTATCTTTGAATTACAACTAGGTAGAACCGTTTTAGTGAATAAAAACTAATGTCTCCCCTGTAGAAGTCACTCTGGTAAAAAAAAAGATTGCCATTGCAAGTAAGAATATCTGGTTAATGCATGGAAATAACACTGTCTTCAATATATTTACAAATTGTTTACAAACGAGGGGGTAGGGCATGAGGGACAAAATATATTACACTTAATTGGTCTAGTCATGATATATTTATTAGAGTATATGGTTTAGGGATGGTATTTGAACAGTTAATATAAGGGGCACGAACCACAGCAAAAACATATATGGTACTCAAAGGTGTTGTCATGCTGATTGAGAATATATATTATATATGATTTAGAGGTAGGGATATGAACATATTTCAAGCTATTTTACCATCAATGGTATGTAGGGGCAGGGTATGACCCCCCCCCCCCCCCCCCCCCCCCCCCCCCCCATTTGGTTGAAATGTCATGTGGACCTACTTATAAACCTTTTGCCTTGTTCTATCAAAGACTGGGTGTTTAAAAGTGAGTCCATTTATCAGTAATATACAGAATTTAAAAGTAAATTAAAATTTTTCCTTTAGAAGCTATTTCTAGGTCTTGAAGATTAGCCAAGTTTCATAAAAATCCATGAGAATTGAATCTCAGTGTGAACCGTAAAAATCAAAGTCCATCTATCAGAAACATACTAAAAATGAAAAAAATATATATATGATTTCAAACATTTGCTTCAGACATTTTCTCTTAATTATTAAAAAGCATCTGCCAAAGTTTCATAAAACTATGAAGGTTTGACAAAGTAATTGATGTATAACAAACTTCACCCCAGACTGTATCTACTTGTTAACTGTAGAAAAACTAAGTCCATTTACCAGTAAAATACGGAAAAATGAAAATAAATATTTTTTAAATTTCACTCTGGATACTGTCTTATGGTCATAAACAAGCTTCTGTCCAAATTTTATAAAGGTTTGACAAAGTTGTTGATGACTGAAAAACTTTAACCTCAGAATTAATCTGAATGTTAACTGTAAAAAAACTAAATCCTTTAAGAAAAATACGGTAAACTAAAAATAAATATTTTCAAAATTTTGCTCTGGATACATAAACAAACTTCTGTCCAAATTTCAAAAAATTCCATGTAGGTTTGAAAAAGTAATTGATGTCTCAAACATTTCAAGTTTAACCACAGACTGTACCTAAAGTTGACGCCGGCGCCAGGTCTCGATTTCGCGAAATAAATTTTGTATTTGGCGCAGTTTTTTCAGAGGGGAAGATTTTGAGTCAAAAGTCGAGTACCATTTCAGGATAAATTTTAGAACCTCCAAAACAAATCTATAGCAAAGTCTTTGATTAAGTAATGGGAAAACCCCTAAAATAAGTATGACAAAAAAAAACAGAATAAAAGTGCAGAATATATGGTAAAGATTCGGAAAAAGGCACACACCATGCTCTCTAGAGGTTAAAGAGTAGTAAAATATATAAAAGAGGGACACAAGGAGAGACGGACGGACGGACTCTCCCATTACTATAACTTTATTCCTCCGCTTTAAAAAGAAGCTTGGGAATATAATAATAAGTCCTGAAACAATGAAGAAAAATAAAAGAGGTTAGAGAATATCTTTACCTTTAAATAAGAAATAAGACATATTTTAGTCTTTTTGTCTTGGATGCATGATTTTTTATTAGTTGTTATTGGCTTTGAACTAGCTGTCAATAATTGCGAGTACTCTCAGGTCTGTACTTAGTGTCTTATTGTTGTGGGGATGTATTAGTAAGAGTTAAGCCTTTTTTAAATGATTTTTATAGTTTGTTCTTATGTTGTACTGTTACACCACTATCCCAGGTTAGGGGGAGGGTTGGGCACCTGCTAACATGTTTAACCCCGCCACATTTTGTATGTGCCTGTCCCAAGTCAGGAGCCTGTAATTCAGTGGTTGTCGTTTGTTTCTGTGTATCATACTTTTTTTTCGTTCATTTTTGTACATAAATTAGGCCGTTAGTTTTCTCGTTTGAATTGTTTTACATTTGTCATATCGGGACCTTTTATAGCTGACTATGCGGTATGGGTTTTGCTCATTGTTAAAGGCCGTACGGTGACCTATAGTTGTTAATTTCTGTGTCATTTAGTCTCTTGTGGAGAGTTGTCTCATTGGCAATCATACCACATCTTCTTATTTTTATATTCTCATTTTACGTATTTGCGTTAAAAAAAAAATGCATTGAAAAGAATAATCAGGATTTAGAGAAAAGAGAAATTAGATAAAATGTCAGATTTTCGATGTTTGGAAAGAAAGAGATTACGAACCAGTGTCAATCACTTACACAAAAAGATATCAAAATAAATTGAACTTGATTTTGGATACACATGAAGCAGAAGTAATTTCAAATCATTTTATGCTGATGTTTTGTTTTTAAAGAGGCGAAACATACCAAGGGGATATTAAAATGGAAATGATAGTTGTTTAAAATACAACTATAGGTCACCGCTTTTAAGTGAACAAAACCCATACTGTAAAAAATCAGAATATAAAATGGTCCAGACCATGTGATAATTTCCAACTAATCTAGAACTTGCATGAATTATTCTTAAATAAATAGGAAACAATATTATTATGTCTACCATGCTGGAGGGAAAATTTTTAATGGGACTTTCTTTGGCTTGGACTCTTTTTTTGCTCTCCGTCGTTTTCTAGTATATGTTTCTCCAATGATAAAGAGTGCGATTTCCTGGGATTCCCGTGCTAAAAATAAATAGCGATTGTCTAGCGATCAAAAATTCTAACGATTCGTCTACGTATGCTTTATGAAACGCACGTAAACGTAATCGTTATGTAGTCGTTAGTATCACGCTAAAATCTATGTTTGTCGTTATTAGCGATTGTTTTATGAAACGGCAGCCTATTGCGCGAGAACACGGGAGAGATAATTTAATCTTGGAAAATCTACGCAAATCAATAACTAGAGAGATCGACATACTCGAAGCAGGGGAAGGAGTCACAGAATCAGACAGATTGCACGCCACTGCATTTTTTATGGGTACGCAATCACAATTACACAAGGACAAATCAACAGACACACTGAAGAAGTTAAATACACGTACATGTATTTTTTGTTCAGGTGAGCACTATCCGACGGAGTGAACAGACGCAAACACGAAAGATCAAATTGTCAAACAGAAACAGGTATGCTTTAACTGTTTAGGGTCACACCGAGTGGCCGCATGTAAGTCTACAAAACGATGTAAAAATGTAACGGAATGCATCATACGAGCATATGTAAAGGACAAGAGGTCATTACAGATACGACACAGGAGCCGAACATACAACAGTCGGCGATTAATGTAGTTGAAACAACAGACGAGACTAGTGTAATGCATTCTTCACAACAAAGAGAAGACATTATTGCACCAGTTATGTATAACGACCAAGGAGTAGAATCTAACATATAATTGTTTGACGAGGGAGCACAGCGTTTTTTCATATCGCAAAAATTAGCGGATAAATTGGAAATAAAACCGACAGAAAAAGTCAACATTCATCTGTCTGCGTTCGGAGATTTATCACAGAATGTTCGAAACTTAGATACTGCAACAATACAACTACAGACCGACACAGGAGAAAGGGTACGTATCAACACCAAATTGTTCCACAGATTATCGTCACGATTCGGAACAAGATTTCACAGACTACAAGGAGCTTGCCACACTTGAGAGGACTCAAACTTGCCCATTCTGTGCAAAGTGGAGAACGTTTTGAAATTGACTTACTCATAGGCGCGGTCTACTACTGGGAAATTATCGAAGACAAAGTTATTAGGGGAAAAGGACCCACCGCCGTTCAGTCAAAGATCGGATATTTGTTATCAGGACCAATCAATAGAAACATCAGCCAGACTTCAACATCTACAGTTCTTTTAAACGTCATTCCATGCAAGAACACAGATATTGATAACGAGAAAGGAAAGTCCAAGACAAAGTTGCCATGGAAACATGACCATCCAGATCTACCTTCAAGTATGACCGTTGCTCAAAGAAGAACAGAAAACACCTCGCAATGGCTCGTACAAAGTAGATCGCACATAAACCCATTTGTGGAAAATTTCCAAGGAAGTAACTTGCTACCAAGACCGCCAGAACGAACACACCCTCAATTTGTGGAGTCAAGAAGCCACATAGATACAGGACAGAACTAATTACTCGCAAAGAAGATTACCGCTTCGTGAAGCTGCCATGTGTGCCAGAAGAAGCATCCATGAATGGACTAAGAGATAAACTTTAATTGTAATAAGTTAAGGTTAAGTGACTAAATTATTTTTATTTGAGATGGACATTAATTTTAAATTTCTTTTATCTATATTGTGAACTTAAACTTTTTAATTTTCGTTACATATTTCACTTTTGTCGGCCCCCAGAATGTCGGAAAATACGCGAAGTACTAACATTGAACTATGGTAACGTTGAAACCATAACGCTGTAGTGAATGACGTTATTATATAGATTTCATAGCTATCACGACGATTAAACGTATTTTGCAATCATAACGTATTTATTGAGATTCCACAACACCTGTCAAGTGAATGTCGGTTTTGAAAATTTTAAAACGCAAACATACCAAATGGCCTAAGAATGTCGAATGAAAAGATTTGGCCATTTTAACTTATTTGATTCGAGCGTCACTGATGAATATTCTGTAGACGAAACGCGCGTCTGGCATACAATAATTTAAGCCTGGTATATATGATGAGTATGTCTATAGACAATATAATATTATAAACTTTTGAATCATCAACATATTCGTGTGATGATGCTTCAACAGCATTCAGCAAATATTCATGATGAAACGTTTTGTGATCTCAATGCTTTCTGAATGACATATATTTCTAATGTTGTCCACAGGCGCTTGGGAATATGATACAGACATTTTTTTTTAATATTTTTTTTTGTTGATTAAAATATTCAATTTTCTATATTTATACTACATATCTATCACTACTGCGCATGTCTCACTTAGTTTCGAGTGATTTTACTAACTCTGAGACAAACCCCCATTTTACTATCCACACTAAGAAACAAACTTTTTGACTTTTTAAAATCAATAGTCGTTCCGTTTTCATTTATTTTTCACTACTCATTCCTCATTTCCTTCAATATTTCCCTGAGAAGTTTTAAAAACACCGATGAGGACATTTCGTTCATTTGGCCAACGATATGTGCATATAGCATTTCGATCCTTTTGTAGTAGCGGTGAGCATCTGAGACATCCATTTCCCTTTTCATATATTTTGAAAATATGTATTCTATTATGCAATGCAGGATTAAGCTGTTCCGCAGAGAAATAAATAGATTTGACAAAAATCTGATGCACACAACACCCTAGCAAGACTATGTCTCTAATTATAGAATAACTAATCGAAGAATTCAAATAGAGAAAAATATTCAACGAGTGACCGAACACATTAATTCACGAATGCGCGTAGCGCATGAGTTAATTATCAGTGTTGTTCGGTCACGAGTTGAATATTTTTCGATATTTGAATTCTTTGATTAGTTATTCTTTTTATTACATTGGCAAATGGCTTTTTTAATGAAATTAATGTAGAAAATGTAAGGAACTATATCTTTTTTCTACGCATTCACAATTTGTTTTGATCCGACGTTATCGACGTCTTGACAACGCCTATTGTTGTATGACGTCAGAGAGTGAAATAACCACGTTTATTTCACATGTGAAATTATCGGTTTTTATTTAACTGGGAAATCAATGTAATTCATTGCTACCAATGTAATAATAACGATTAACCACAAGCCCTACTGCCATGGCCAATATAAAAATCGGTCAGCTAAATTAATTTGTTCACCACTAGCCATATGACATACACCAGTAAATTTCATCACTGGTAAGAGGCCTTACAATTTTAATACAGGCAATGTAAAGTATAAGAAATTTGATTTAAGATTGATTTTCGGTCTAGAAAGTCAAGAAGCTTTTCAAAGACTGAATTTGCCCTGAAAAAAATGCCTCACAAAGCCATATAAACCAAAAGAAATTCCATGAATACTGATTTTCGGGTTTGTAAGGGAGAATTTTCCTCGTACTAGGAGACAATAGACCATATTGCTAATTGAATATCAGAACACTTGACCTGATAATCTGCTACACTTAAAGTATTGACGTCATACAACAATCACTTTTCCTTTGTGGCGTCAGACATTTTGTATTGTGGAGTAAAAAATTTACAGGAACCTTTGTGATGTCCAGAAATGACAGACAAATAGCGATAAGGTCTATCCAGTTTATCAGAAAGTTGAATGTGTTGTTCGCATCTTAATTGCACGGGTCTGAAGGGAACAAGTATTTGAAATTCTTTGTAGGGGTGGTGGGAGGGGGGGATTTATCTGACATAACATTCATTTTCACCTGTTACTAAAGAGGCTTACCTTAAAGTCTGATAATACTATGCTCATCTAGCAAGTTGGTTGATTTAATAGTTCATATCATTAAAACTGAGGGTCGAATCATATCACAAGGACCATACGTGTCATAATTCAGGGGCGGATCCAGCCATTTTTAAAAGGGGGGTTCTAACTATATGTGCCCATTCAAATGCATTGATCGTCAAAAAAAAGGGGGGGGGGGGTTCCAATGATTGTCAATGAGACAACTCTCGACCAGCCTGAGACCATATGTCATTGAAGTTAACAACTATAGGGTACCGTACGGTCTTCAACAATGAGCAAAACCTTTACTGCATTGTCATGTATGAATATTAAAGGGTGAATGTCACTATGAATACTATGTAAATGATGTTTAAGAAAGGAGCACATATTGATTTATCGATTTAAGATAGAATTTACTCTTATACATATACTTGAAGAAATTAATTTGCTACATGTTTTTATGGGTCAAGCTAGTCCTATATATATATATATAATCTTAAAGATTTTGATCACATGAAGATCCTTGTGATCGAACAGGATTGTACATGGCAAAATAGGCAAAGAGAGAATCGGGAGAAGTTTTGGATAAAAACACTGGGTGTCCTTCATCCAGATGGAATCAATAGAAAGAAATAATTAAATTTACAGTCTAATGTTTATATTATGATATTCAGGATTTTGGATTAAAATCAATCGACCAAAACTTACCTGTATTATTACTGATCTATGTTTACACCTTATACATTATATATCAGTATTGTTAAAACTTTTAACACTGAGGAAGGCCATTTGTTGAGCCGAAATATTTGCAATTATTGTATAATTTATATCATCTGTTCAGTTTTTCCATCTTTGTGCTGATATTCAACACTTTTTAGTGTTTTGTTTTCCATCTATTTATCGGTATTGTTACACAATCTTTTAGACTCATATATATATATATATATATATATATATATATTCCTTTGCGTCATCTTTTCATTATTTAGTGTTTTTAAAGGGGCATTAGCTGTCAAATTCATGTTCACCGATATGACTCAAATTCTCATATGTGATTTATAACATACTAAAACGTATATCCCAATTTAAAAAAAGTCTTAAATAAACAATTTGCAATGTATGAACTCGATAATATGTATCAGAATTTTGTGTGTATTTTAGTCTAGACGCCTCTAATTAACCATCGAGGTGACCTCCAAGACTGCCGACGGTCATGTTACCTGATATAAACATAAATACAGATATAAATAGATAGCAAACACGTGCAATTGGATTTTTCTTGGTCTGTTTGATTTCATATTGTAGGTTAAAAAAATATGTTAATCATCGTTTTTTCCTGCATAAGAATGAGTTTTTGTTGATTGAATCAGTCAACCAAATGGTTTACTTTTGTTTCACTTTTTGAGTTTCAATGTTGACATTCTTTTCCTTTTATTTGCTGAACATGCCTAGTTTATGCCTAATCAATCTCTAGCTTAGGGGTTTTATTGAAGGTCACATAAAAATGGATTTAATGAGGTCGAATTATTCACTTGCAAGTGAATAATTAATCAGCGATGTTTCTTAGCTTATTTTGACAAAATTTAACCAAACCGGCTGCTAAAAGCGAATTATCATTTCACTTTCATTAATGATTGAACAAAATAGAAAAGTATTTTTTCCATATCTCGTAGCTCATGCCCCTTTAAAGCTGATATTTTCATTTCTTACTTTTTTTTAATTTTGAAGCTCGTGACAGCTTGATTATAAAAGTTGAAAATAGAAAATACCAAAATGAATGAAAAAGAAAATACGAAAAAATTAAAGATGTGTAAATATCGCCACACAATGTTTGTGTTTTAGGACTAGGGTCAAGCAAAAAACGGAACATAAATTAAGATGTAAAATGAATCTACCCATGGGATTGCAATTTCAAGAATTATCTCAAAATAGGGTATATTTCTCCAAAACGAATGACATTGATGAAATTGCATCCTTGTTATACGCCCGTTTACGGGACGTATTATAGTATACCGTTGTCCGTCCGTCTGTCCGTTCGTCGTCAACATGTCCGACAATAACTCAAAAACGCTTTGACCAATTTGCATGAAACTTTAGTGAATTGTTTATATCTGTTAACGTGAGCTCCCTTTCGTTTTTTATAAATTTTAGATATTAACTTTCCAAGTTATGGGGTTTTATTTATTAAAAGGGGGATTTTCCAGTTTTTGGAAAAAAACTCAAAAACACTTTCACCAATTTGTAAGAAACTTTATTGAATTGTTTATATCTATTGACGTAAGCTCCATTTCGATTATTATAAATTTTAGATTTTACGTTTCCGAGTTATGGGATTTTATTCATAAAAAGGGGTGATTTACCAGTTTTCAGACAATATCTTTAAAGTGCTTTGAGGAGTCTTCATGAAACTTTGGTGACTTGTTTATATCTATCAAGATAACCCCCCTTTAGTTTTCATAAATTTCTGATATGACATTGAGAAGTTATTGAACTTTATTCTTTTAAAAAGCGACGGGCGTATCATGCGCTCATGGCTCAGCTGTTTATTTGATAGTGTATAGATCTGAGTGTTGTTCCATAATTTTAATTCGATTTAATTAGTGGTTCAGATGTTTTTTTTAATAGATTTATCTGTGAATACGCAGAAGCATCAGGCTTTGTATGGAAAACTTTGGTAAAGTGAAGTTTAAATTGAGGGTTTCTTCAAATGACCATGCATTTTCTTGGGGGTGGAAAAGGATGGGAGGGTGTAAGTAGTTTTTTATGCAACCACGAGTAGTTATTTTGAACGTTGGAAGGAAAGCAATATATTTTTAACACTATATTCTATATGAATATCTACTTTAAAAGAATGGTGATGTTACAACGAAAACTTATTGTTGACATTAATCTTTCATACAATGTATATTTGCAAGATTTTATATGAAGAATATAGACTCATTGATTGCTTGAGGCCAGTTTATATTTTACTGTGAATGAATAACTAAGGAGATGTGGTATAATCGCCCAAGAGACAAATATGAGCCCAAATTGTCGTGGATGAAAGACGTAAGCAACAGGAAACTCATTTTTAAGCAATTTCTTTAAACATTTATATAATATTGAGGGGGGGGGGGTATAAATAAATAGATAAATAAATAAATAAATAATCTTTATTTCAAGAGGATAAAGTTTTAGTACATTTACTATATTCTAAATTAGTTCGGATATCACCATACTTGAATAAATTATTACTATAACAGAGTCTTTGATGGAAAGGCTGAGAAGCAGCCAGTTGGGAAAGAACATTCCAATAGAAGTGTACCGGAGTACATTTGGCATCTTTGAACTCGTGTACCAACATAACTTGCCAATTGGAGATTTTTTTTTCTTTCAACAATTGATTTCAATTTGACTATGCTCAAGTCTCGATAAAGCAATGGACACCAATGCAATTACCGGATCGAGACCAAGCAAATACACAATAATAACCTATGTTCATTCATAGTGCAGTGTTTTTAAAACCCTTGAAATTCATATAGATATAGCAAAAGCTTCAAGGAACAAGCCGGACTACCATAAACTGATGGAAAGACAATACTTTTAATTGAATAAGCAATGTTTAAAAGTAGACAAAAAAAAAAACCAAAACATGAAAAATATAACTAGAAATTGAATAACAAGGTCCCTTCCGAAAATGTTGGTTTCAATTAGGTGCTCCAGATGAAACCACAAGTATTAAATAAATTATCAGCAAGATTTTCCCGTGAAACTTGGGACTCGGATCAGCGTCTCGACTCAAATCGTTGTCCTTTTTTTAATTCAGCTTCCACTGATGTCAACATCTCAAATCATGGTCCGAATAAACTTTATTATCAAATCGATATGCTTTCCAAATTCTATTGTGTCTGTGTATAGCAACTTCACCAAATAATCGGCATTTTTATTATCAATTGCTTTCCCTTCATTAATTTATATAGATCAACTGGTTAGTACAGTTTATTCATTATTTCAAAGCCTAAGTAGCGTACGTATCGCATGATTCTTGTAAACATATGTACTCTCTTCGGCGGTACATATACATGTACTAAAATATATACGTCCATCAATTTGAGACAGTGAGAAACAGGGCGAAGCTCCCCATAAGTTGTAGAGGTTTTGCAAGTTGAACAAAAAGAATCTATTAGGAAATAACGATAGCAGTTGTTTTATTTTATTTCATCATAATAATGTTAATAATGTCTTACGCTATTAAAGTTATACTACAGATCTATGAGTTGATTACTAGTACCAACATCAGTTTCAATGTTCAAATGAATATATAAATGTTCTCAAAACATTTACCACTTTTTTCAAATTGAATAATGGCAGTGAATTTCCTAGGTTTTAATCTTTATGAATTAAAAGGAGATGGATATGGGGTGTACTTTAATGACACAGCAAGACAATAATACAGCTGTGATCCACCAACAATCCATATCAGCTGACTTATAGAATCGAAAAATATTCCGGGTCTCAGTTAGCGATGTTTAGGGGTTCACATGGATAGTCAAACTGTCAAATAGTAACAAACCCCTGTGTTCACGTAGTGAATGTCAACACACAACGATGTTTAAATTTTAGACGTTACTGGTTATATATGAGGATTTTCAGAATGGGGTCTTGAAATATGCATTATTAATTCTTGTTATCCATAATTTGATTTCCTTTCTTTTATATTTTAACACCATCTTAAACCTCTATTCTTAAAAGTTTAAATTAATTTATTGGCATTTTTGTGTATTTTCTAAACCTCACCAAGTCCGAAATATAGGCTACTAGAAATTTTTCAAATTAATTTTGCTTGGGGTAGGATATAGACATATAGAAATTTGTCAGCTTTTATTGTGTCGATTTCTTTGACTCCGACATATTCGAATTACTAAAAACTACCGCAAAGGGGTAGTGATTTCCAATTAGGGGATGCTCGGAGATGTACATGTTTCCATAAGTCTTTTACTCTGACGTTAATACCCTTTGCGAGTACTCGCAAAAGGGTATAAACGTTAAGTAGGGTGTCTTTTGCATTTTTGGAAAATTGTTTAAAAGAATATAAAAAAAAGTTGTTTTTATTATTTTTATTATTATTTTGACGAGGCTTGTGTCTCGGCTGCCGCAACGTAAGCTACGCCAAGGCTTATAGTCTCACTTTTTCTTATAGCCCTTTCATAAATTAAATAGCAACAAGCTGTAGTCAAAAATAGGTCTCATATCTACATGTTCATTTGCAAAATCGAAGTCAGAATCATACACTGAAACCTAATCAAACTATCAGGATCCAGCTCCGCGCTACTTAAACTTGAGCGACTGGTTTCCGTAAATTGCTTCAAATAGTACCATGCAGTCCTTTATAAATAGAGTTTAAGAACGACAACTCTTAAGATAAATTAGGGTTGTTTCGATTGATGTGTTTGAGCTTTTAATTTTGTCATTTGATTCGGTACTTTCCGTTTTGAATTTTCCTCGGAGTTCAATATTTTTGTGATGCTACTTTTTTCTATTGTAATACCACAAAACTGTTCACGAAAAACGACGGTTTAACACCTGCATCACGGAGAACGTAATTAAAATTTAATTGAAAACGAGTCTCGAAAAATGCACTTATCACGAGTCACGGACAATAAATCAATGCAAAAACGAATCACAAGCAAAATACGTCGTCCCGAAGGACGAAAATAACCCATCAGCACCCTCAATATTTAACAAATTGTTTTATGTGGTTTTTGATGTCTTATTCTGTAATTTTGTTGACACATACTGTAATGTTGTCCTTCTTCAAGAAGACCCGAATTAATGATAAGTCTTATATATTTATATTAGAAATCAATAAATAGCTATGTTTTACAGTAATATATGTTCCGGGTATCCCTGCTTTTCCAATAATTGACTTTAATTGAATTAACCTTCCAAACACTTACCTCAACATCAATTATAATGGCTAAGCAATGCCTTTCTCTGTCAAATTCATTTAAATCTGTCATTTTGGATAGGAATCTACCCAGAAATGCATGTATTTTTTATTTGTATTGGTTTTGTTGATTGACTCCATCTTTTGGTATGCATGGATAATTTTTCAATGCATTCAGATTGTTTAAACAGGTAGAACTTTGTATCACTATGTGTTTATTCATAGTGGTTAGGTATACTTAACCAGGCGGAAATTTTTTCGTTTTAAATTACCAATTCATGTGAACAAAGATGTTTACAATATGAGAAGTTATTCATATTAACATTTAAATGAGATCGAAAAACGCCATTCAGTAAACATGAAAACGTGCTTCCCCCACATGTGTTAAAAATGCATTGACTGCAAAATTATTTTTCTCATCATAAATAATAGATAACATGTTTGAAAACATTTGTTAAAAATCATAACATTCAACATCCACGAATTCCCATCAATTAAATGCCATTAATATAATGACTATTTACTTATGCAAGAATAATAATACTCTTTGAGCTATGCGCTATTATTTATATGATTATATTTGGAACTGCTTACATCAATCCATGGATTGATGCAAACATTATTTATAAATAGCTTATATTACTGATACAAATATGATAATTTCTTATCAGAAGGAATCTATCTCTTTATAAACATAATTATGGATTATGTGATAAAATAATTGTAGGACATTAGACAAACTAATATGTTGAATATGATACCGTACATTAACAATGTATTTTTTAGAAACTGAATTACCAGAAAAGAATGGACATGTTCGCCAGAGAATCACCAGTTAATAGCTACTCAAAACAGTTGGATTTGAAAATTAAGGGATTTGTCATTTTTTTATGAGGAGCTCTTGGCAGAAAAGATGTATTTTTGCAAGTTTAAAGACCATGTAAAAGAACAAAAAAGGGGGACAAAATACTTTGATATAATTTAAATTTCAAGCAAATCTATCCTTCTTTTCTTCAAAGATCATATTTTCCTTAAAGGATGAATAAAATGCATTGATACTAATATATTATTTTTAGGTCGGCAAAACTATGAATCTGTATCTCTTCTGTCTACGCCGTAACGGTTGATTACAACGACTCCATCTACTCATTGTAGACAGAAGAGGTATAGTTTTGCAAAACTGACGCCCTGTAAAAAATAACTTACCTTTGAATTATGCAATCACGCAAGCCATATTTCCTATGAAGTTAAATAATACATCACATTACAAATGTGTTTTTTTTTATTATTCTCTTCAATAAAATAAATCGTATTCATGAATATTTGTAATTTCTGCATAATCTAGTGCTTATGTACAGTATTTACCCCTGTCGTGTGCCCTCTACCGTACATTAACAATGTATTTTTTATATAAAAAAAAATGACAGTAATTGTGTGAAGATGAGGAGGGAATCCGTGGACGTTGAGTTTCGCTTTATTCTAATTTTTTGCTTTAATATCTATAATGATCAAGAAATCAAATATAAAGCAATTGACGTTATAAAGATGGTTCTGCTTATAATAGAAGATATCAATCATTAAAACTATTGTGTCATTTATACTAAACTCTTCATAAATACCAGGATTAAAATTTTGTACGCAAGACGCACGTTTCGTCTACAAAAGACTCATCAGTAATATTATCTCTACATAAAAGTTCTCCATTATAAAAAGCCTGTGTCAGCTCTTATTTAGAAACTGAATTACCAGAAAAGAATGGACATGTTCGCCAGAGAATCACCAGTTAATAGCTACTCAAACCAGTTGGATTTGAAAATTAAGGGATTTGTCATTTTTTTATAAGGAGCTCTTGGCAGAAAAGATGTATTTTTGCAAGTTTAAAGACCATGTAAAAGAACAAAAAAGGGGGGACAAAATACTTTGATATAATTTAAACTTCAAGCAAAGCTATCCTTCTTTTCTTCAAAGATCATATTTTCCTTAAAGGATGAATAAAATGCATTGATAATAATATATTATTTTTAGGTCGGCAAAACTATGAATCCGTATCTCTCCTGTCTACGCCGTAACGGTTGATTACAACGACTCCATCTACTCATTGTAGACAGAAGAGGTATAGTTTTGCAAAACTGACGCCCTGTAAAAAATAACTTACCTTTGAATTATGCAATCACGCAAGCCATATTTCCTAGGAAGTTAAATAATACATCACATTACAAATGTGTCTTTTTTATTATTCTCTTCAATAAAATAAATCGTATTCATGAATATTTGTAATTTCTGCATAATCTAGTGCTTATGTACAGTATTTACCCCTGTCGTGTGCCCTCTACGGATTATGTTCAGTGTAGCAAAAAATCCTGCTATAATAATATTCTTACATTAACATATCTCAATGTTCAGTTTAATACGATTAGTAACAGAAGGTTTACCTCTTTTACTCTCTTCCTAGAGAAAAAAAAACCAAATCTATATATAACGAATTAATTATTTATTGTACAAGTATATATTTTAGTTTCATTGAATAAAGTTTGGCAATCTAATATATGACGATACTGATTTTCATTTTTTTTATTTGTTTTTGGAATTCCAAATATTTTGGCCTCGACCATCACTGAATAGGCATTAATTGTCTAAATGCCTAAATCTGGTGCAGAAAAAAAATTGGTACTGTTAATGTTGTTACTTCCACAGGGTCGATGCCTCTGCTGGTGGACAGTTAGTCCCCGAGGGTATCTAAGCTCTGATTCCTTGCCAGGCTATAGCTATACTGTTTGTCCTTTTTGGTTTATAAGCTCTTAATTTTGTATTTTTAAAGTTTTAAGAATTTCAAATATTCTAGCCCTGAGCATCACTGAAGCGACATTAATTGTCAAAAATCGCATCTGGTGGTAGAAAAATGGTGCCGTTATCGTTATAACTACCACTGGGTGGGGATAAATATGTTGTTAAACTACTTGTAAGCACTAATTGTGTTAACATGCCTAACTTCTTTTTTGGATGCAAAGATGGTTTTGCTATTCTACATTCAACACACTTTTAAGAAAATATAAAGAACATTCAACGTATAACATTCAATTATCAACCAATAAATATCAAGTCGACTACAACGTTCAAATGAGGAGAATGTGTTAAGGGACAATTAAAAAAAACATGTGACCTATAATTGCTTTTATCTTCGTCATTTGGACTCTGGTTGATAGTTGTCTCATTGGCAATCATAACACATTTTCTTATTTTTATATGTATCGCAGAAAGACGGACATCATCATGTCTAAAAGGGAAAAAATGACACGATAGACAACCATTCACAAAAACACTGCACGGAAAAGCAAGGATTGAGCAACGTGCACCTCCTAAAAAACAAACCCTTCGGTGGTCTGGGGACGGATAAGCAGCTCTTTCTCCACTTGTTTTTTTGTGTTTTACATTGCAGGCTATCTTCTTATTTCTATATTGACACATTTTGACGTCACAAACGAAGAAAAGAAGACACGATTGGGCCACGACAAATTATATCATATAATATTCTGTAATAAAATTTGACATTACATTTCATCCTTCAGCATTCAATTTTCAATCACCACTCAACATACAATTTGCACCATTCAACTACATCTTCAACATTTGATTTTCGATATCAACGTTCGGTTTTCAATATCAAAAGGATACTATATATTTAGATGATCATCCAAAGTACAATAATTATTTGAACGTTCTTATGGTTTGTTCGATGCCGCATATGATGAATGTTTCACTTATTCATCAGAATTGTGTTATTTCAAGATCAAAATACAGTTATAAAAAGAGGCAAAAGACACCAAGGGGACATTCAAGACGCAAGCCCAAGAGAAACTGACAAAACAATGGCAAAAACTTGTCTACAAAACACTGAAAAAACTAAAGACTGCTCAACACGAACTTCAACAAAACGAGGGTGATCTCAAGTGTTCAAGTCTGTTTTATGTTCATGTGGAATATCAACCAAAGATAGATAAAAAATAAAAGTTGTGATATGATTGCCTATGAGACAACTCTCCACCAGAGACCAAATGAAATATAAGTTAACTTCTAAAGGTCACCGTACGGTTCATTTAATCTATTGGAGACTCATATTATATAATATAAGTCTTTTACAAACAACATTGTGTTGCTGGATTTGTAATCGAATTCCTAAATGAAAATTGAAAACACATTGATATTTTTTTGTTATTTGATCAGATGTATAAACGTTTTGTAAATTTAAAACTTACATTTGTTAAAAAGTACCTTTAGCCATAACATTTTCATCCAAAATTTTATATTCAAAAACCATTTTTTTTTTTAATTTTATCTTAAAAGTTATTTTACCTCTCTTTAAAACTTCATATATTTGATTCCCTACGTTTTCTAAATTTTACCTAAATACGGACGCTATATAAAAGAAGTGATCATAATCTTCTTCTTGTGTACAAAAGTTACAAAAATTGTTGTTTGCAATTTTCTACCTGATAAAAGTTTCTTTGTAGGTAGAATATGTTGTAGTAATTTACACCTAAAAGTTTTAAGTTTAGTTTCTTTCAAATATTTTAATATTCATATAAATTGTTTTATTATGACATATCATCTATATTGAGCATACGCAACCATTTTATTGGTCCTAGAGCCGTTTTTTTTTTACTTACACAAATTTAGTTTCATAACAACCTTTATTTTATAGGCAAACCTTTCCATAGAATTGGCTTATTTTTATATTATCTGTAATGTTAATAAAATTTTCTGACTTTAAGACTGCTACCAAATCTTTTGATGTTGATTTCTTTACTAAATTGATTTCAGCTAGCCAGTTTGATTTATTTTTCCCTTTATTTTAATAAACACAGCCTTTTTCGTTTATATCATCGTTTATATAAAAAATCCTTTTCTTTTTAATTATTGCTTAATTATTTTCAAATTTAATCAATGTATTGTTCCATAATATTTGTTTTCTACCAAATAAGATTACAAAGTTCCACATTGCAAATTTTCCATTTAATGTAGCAAATCTCAGCAGCATTTGCATTTGGAAGAAATTCCAATTTTTCTATAGGTTGATCGTTATTCCAGTGCTTTTGCTTCCAATCATGATTTTCTAGATAGATGATTGATGCTTACAATGAATCTAGGGTAATTTGTAAGTTATTTCTTCGAACGTTTAACGAACGTCATCATGATTTGCTATATATTTGAAAATATGATGCATATTTCGCACCCATTTGAGGGGAAAAAAACGAACCTGGTGACACGTTTTTGTCTTTGCATTTTTTGATTCAGCATATAAATATCTTCATGCGAAAATAAACATTCTATACCGAGAGTCCTTAATGGGGTTTATCACCTTAAGCGACTAACTACCTGATGTTTGTATGTAACCAGTGCTATGACGCAGAACCAGAATTACCGTGGACCTTTCCGAAGTATCCAGTTCACGCCCAACATGTGATGAGTTCATGTTCATAATCATTTGTTTGTAATGAAGAAGTTTGTGAATTGTTGTCAACGTCTTTTCTTTTTGTTCATTGCTACTCTTTCATTTTCCAGTTTTATTACCCTTCTTACCTTCTTAGTTTTGTCTTACCATTCGATTTCAATAGGAAATTGTTGATTCTAAAAAATTCGCTTTAGATTTCAAGCATCCAATTTGGTATTTAATTTTAACCCGTTGTTTCTCGAGAGCAGCTAAATATTTGTATATTCTACTTATTTATTGCAGCACTTTAATGTTGAACTGGTGTTTAAATACATTGTGTCAATACGTGGACATTTTGCAATGTATTCACATGTAGTTAAGTGTTTTTGGTTTTTGTTTTTTTTTGACAATTTCAAATAATTATTTAGTAGTCTGACAGTCATGTTGCCTGTATTAACATCAGTATGCATATGTTGGTAAAAAATTTGATTTCCATATTTAAACGTTATTTGTCTCATCTTAATCTGTATTACCCTTACTGGAGTTCATGTAGAAATATTTGAGTATACATTTGTATATAGTAAATATTGGTTATTTTTCCTAAAGAAGATAGGTGTTGAGAGACTATCAATTTAAACAAGACCACACTTTAGTCGATTTGCAGGTTGAAGCATGATCAACATTCTTAATTTTGTATGACCATCACATTTTATCATATAATGAATTGTAGAATAACCGTCGCAAGTATATGTAGTGGGTCACGCCATCATACTTTGTCGAGAAGCATCGCATTTTAGCGAGTCACATCATGACACTTTCACGATAATCATCACACTATCTCTTACCGTCTATCAACAATATTTAAATCATCGCACTATCGTAATTAATGCCATCACCTTTTATCAACAACCATCGTACTTTTAGCTACATCATCGCACTTTAGAGTACCATCACAATTTAGAGTTCTACTAGAAAACACCCGCGACATCGCGGATCCGTTACTAAAGTACCTACGCCTTATTTTAAGCCTGGATTTTTAGTATTCGTATTGTCATCTGATAAAGTCGTGCTGATTATAAGGTGCATAGTTTTTCTCTGGTATCAAAATCTTTTCGTTTGAACCCGTCCTGGTTTTCTTACTTCAACCGGAAAATTCATGTGACAAAGATTGAATTTAGTAGTATTAATCCCTGTATAATGACGAAGTTCATGACCTCGTTATTTTAGTATTATAGTTTTCGCGGGCAGTACGACGACTGAGCATGCGCGAAAGCGTATAAGACACGGATCGATAACGGTCTGCGATTTGGATATTTTCAAAAAAATTGGCGTTTTCTGTGGAAAAAAGATTGTTTCAAAGACAAATTTAGGAAGTAGAAAACACTACATCTATACGTCATATCACAAATATTTCCGACTTTGTATGGTTTCAGAGGAGTTGCGGCTCAATGAAATCGGTCACTTCATATAGAAGAATAGATATATTGTTGAATAACAAAGATATGTCTATCATCATCAGCTTTTGATTTGTCATGAGTAGCGTGATGTATGCCTTGTGAAATCCAGAAATACTCTTTCCTATCACCGAGAGTTTTGGTAGAGTACGTGTAGCCCAAACGTTTATTCTTATTTTTATTTCAGTATTTATTTATTTAGATATGCAATTGTTTGTTCTTTTAATGATTTGGCGTCGAACCTTTAAGGTCATCGCACTATTTCTACTTTAATATTAATTTGTTCTTTTATTGTCACTTATATATATATATATATATATATATATATATATATATATATATATATATATATATATATATATATAAACAAGTCTAAATTGAAAACAACGTTCAAACCTATGATTGCGTTGGATAAAAACCGCAATTTTTATACGTGTGCATGCAAAACAATTTTCTTGGTAGAGGGGTCTAAATACAGCACAAACAACATTTTCCAAAAGACCAAAAAGTGAAAAAGTATATTTTAACAAAACGCATTTGACTAGCAGGTCGAACAACGGATGTTCTTAAACCCTGCTGACTGCCATGGCGATTGCCAAATAAACGGATCACAGATGTAACAAAATGGATCTTAATTTTAATCTAATACCAAATAGAAAACAAAAAACTTGCGGAAAAGATGGTATACCGCAAAAATGAGGTGTAAAAATGTGTACACCATATCCGGATTTCGACAATTAATGTCTCTTCAGTGATGTTAGGAATCGAAACGGTATTTGGAAGGCCATATATTTTACCTCAATTTGGGATTGACTCTTGAATTTTGAAGAGTCTAAATAGGATGAACGGATCATATAAACCCGAAGGCAAATATAATACAAGCCCAAACGAAAAAATATATAAACAAGTCTAAATTGAAAACAACGTTCAAACCTATGATTGCGTTTGATAAAAACCGCAATTTTTATACGTGTGCATGCAAAACAAATTTCTTGGTAGAGGGGTCTAAATACAGCACAAACAACATTTTCCAAAAGACCAAAAAGTGAAAAAATATATTTTAACAAAACGCATTTGACTAGCAGGTCGAACAACGGATGTTCTTAAACCCTGCTGACTGCCATGGCGATTGCCAAATAAACGGATCACAGATGTAACAAAATGGATCTTAATTTTAATCTTATACCAAATAGAAAACAAAAAACTTGCGGAAAAGATGGTATACCGCAAAAATGAGGTGCAAAAATTTGTACACCATATCCGGATTTCGACAATTAATGTCTCGTCAGTGATGTTAGGAATCGAAACGGTATTTGGAAGGCCATATAATTTACCTCAATTTGGGATTGACTCTTCAATTTTGAAGAGTCGAAATAGGATGAACGGATCATATAAACCCGAAGGCAAATATAATACAAGCCCAAACGAAAAAATATAAACAAGTCTAAATTGAAAACAACGTTCAAACCTATGATTGCGTTATATATATATATATATATATATATATATATATATATATATATGTTCATACATGCATATCCATTGTTTTACCATACCATCATATTTATGTGAGGGGCCTCGGTGGCCGAGTGGTTTAAGTAGTTACTACTGTAATCACTAGCCAGTCAACACTGAGGTTGTGAGTTCGAACCCCGCTCGTGCGGGTGCACTCGACTCCAATCTTAACTGACTAGGATTGTCAGTTTTCCTAACGAAGGTCGGTGGTTTTCTCCGGGCACTCCGGCTTCCTCCACCAATAAAAACTGGCCGCCACGAAATAGCCCAAAAGCGGTGCTTAAAAGTGGCGTTAAAACACCAAAAATCAATCAATCAAATCATATTCATGTGCAAACGAGATCACCTAAATTGATAAGTTAATAAATTAACTCTGAACTTTTCAATGTTAAAACATTATTAAAACCTAGTTTTAAACAAAATCCAACTATAATGTACTTCTGAAACTCAAGTTTTGGGAAGGTTTACATTTCATCCATATATTATACCAAGTATTACAAAATATTTTTTATAATAAATACCGTAACTGTTGGGGTTCGGACCCGAACAACATGTTTGAATTAAAACGTGATAATCATGTATTATGAATTTGCATTTAGACGGCAAATTATCTAAAAAATAAAGACTTTATAAATGTTTCAACAGACTGGGATAACTAACAATTTGCCTTTCATGTATTTTATCAAATTCCATCCTCATTTCTACAGCAAACGTAATATAGATAAAATAGAAAGGAAACAATAAAGCGCTTTCAGTTTTAACTATGATGACTAGAGAAGCTCATATAAAAAGTAAAATAACAAAAATACCGAACTCCAAGTAAAATAAAAATGGAAAGTCCCTTATCAAATGGCAAAACACAAAGCTCAAACTCATCAAACGAATGGAAAACAACTGTCATAATCCTGACTTGGTACAGGCATTTTCTTGTGTAGCAAATGGTGGATTAACCTGGTTTTATATCTAGCTAAAGCTCTTACTTGTATGACAGTCGCATATAATTCCATCATATTGACAACAATGTGTGAACAAAACAAACAGACATAATAATAAGACTTCTTTTGAAATTTGGTGGATAGTTGTTTCATGGGCAATTATACCACATCTTCTCATTTTTATGATAATAGGTAAAAATGTCAAAAATTGGGGTACAGCAGTCAACCTTGTGTTATAATCTTAATCACTATAAAAACAAACAACTATGTCAACAAAGAAAAACAAAATGCCATATAGACAAAGCACATAAGCAAATATGAAAGACAAGAATACAGAAAATGACCATAGCACAATAACACAATAGCGGGATGTATAAATACTGAGCCACGCCAAAAGGATATTACAAAAAATGGACTAAATAGTAAATGTTAATAATATACAAAGACGAATAAAAGTACACGATAACACGTAATCAATATGATAAACAATTTCAGTACTTAGAATCTACACTTCAAGACCATCATGTATTATTTGTGAAGTTGATACGGAATATTTATCAACAAGGTCTTGATATCTTCCGATGCACTTTTTTTAGAAAAAAGACGAGACATTCTTTGGCATAACCCTTGTTCATCAACTTTCTCCTCAGACAGTGGTGGCGTTTTATGAAGTCTGAGTAGCAGCTGCACGCTCTTGAATACCGAATGCGTTGGGAAATGTATATCCAATATGCAGGTGAAGTTTATATATTACTGCTAATTAAGGTGGGGGAAATTGATAATTTCAAAATTAAAATCGTCCCGTTTGTCATAGATTCTGGTACTGGAATGACCGCTTATGTCAAATTTGAGGTATAAGTCTAAAACTGAGGCGGAGGAAGCCGTGTCTGTTGTTTCTTCATTTCTAGTCCTATTATTGGAACCCAATCAGAAAAGTTTGAATTGTTAATGGAAAGAACATCATCAATATATCTGAATGTAAAATTAGATGATCTGACTTCTTTGATCTTCTTGTTTTTGACAAGTGTTTGAAGGAACTCCGACTCATATGAAAATAAGAAGAGGTCGGCAAGGAGAGGCGCACAGTTCGTTCCCATAGGTTATTATTAAAATCGAAAATGCATACACTGAAAGTTAAACATCGTCTCAGAAGAATTAAGTACATAAAATTATTTAGGTATGGCTTGAATTCATTCGTATTAACTGGTGTTTAAGGGGGTACAGAAGGGAGTTAACTCTTAAAAAAACAGTTGAACGTTTTAATCACATACTCTTAGTACAGAGAAATCAAGCTTCTCAATGATCAATTGGTGATTTCCAAACTGCTATATATCCAGTAAAATTATTCCTGTAAATTGTGTGGTTCAATTTCCTTGAATTTTTTATATTTTTGTCAATAGGTCAAAGTAAATATTTTGTCAACATTTTATGAAAATTAAGCGAGTCAAATCTATTTTACTCAAAGTGTTGGGGACCCCTTAATTATGGAACAAGTTACCAAACCATTTAAGAACAGACGTCTTTCAAACAATTTAAAAGTTTGATAAATTCTTGAGATGGTGACTCGTGCTACTGCAATCCTTGTTGTAATGCTTAATCTATTTCATACTAGAATGTCACTTCTTTCACCTTTTGGGCATATACAAATTTAAGCTGCATGTAAAATTTTTATAGTGCTTCTAAGTAATACTACTGATTATGCTAATGTATGCTATCTTTTTGATTACTATAGTTTTAAATAATATACATAACTCTAAAGTTAATTTGTGTATGTTAAAAGGTATAGACTATATAAAAAAACTAAGCTTATTGTCCTGTATTGTCCCGGTTGGTACAGCGGTAATTTTAAAGCAACTGGTCCAGACGAAATTCCGGCATTTAAACTAAGATCAGCACCCAAGCAACTAGCATCAATTTTTCTCTGATATACCAGCACTGCCTCGACACAGGAGAAGTCCCCCCACCTCCAGACTAATGAGATGCCTTACCAATCTTCTAAAAAAAGGTGAGACATATAGCTGCATATTACAGACTAGTATCGTTTATATCTATGTCTTGCAAAATACTGGAGCATATCAGATTCATATTATATACATAGCAGTATAATGAAACACTTCGATACCAACAACCATACAAACTGAAACACAGCATGGCACCAGATATAAGCGATCATGAGAATCTCGGCTTATAACAACAGCCCAGGAAATAGTAAGACGACTTATTTTTTAAAGTATCACAAGTTGATATATCATCTTACTTGACTTAACTAAGGCTTTCGACAAAGGTCCCACATGCCAGATTATACTGCACAAGCTATCATACTATGGAGTGAGCCACAATACTGTAAGATTGATAAAATCATTCTTGGTCGACAGAAATCAGAATTTAGTATTAAAAGGATCAAAATCAACACCAGCTCATGTCTTGTCAGGCATACCACAGGGATCGGTGTAAGGCCACCTTTTGTTCCTACCCAACATAAATGATATGTCAGAGACTACCAAAAGCTCAGAGACATGGCCATTTGCGGACGATACCATCCTGCTTCGTGCCATTAATGAAGCATTATACAGCCATTTACTATAGGAAACTCTTAATGCGCTTGACGAATGGGAAGGCAGATAACAAATGAATTTCAACCCAAGTAAATGAACAATAATAAGGGTAGCACCTAGGAAAACCAAGTCAATTATACCTACCAACTACCAGCTTCATTATCACGTACAGGAAATAGTTGATACCTGCATGGGAGTCATAATAACCAGCAACCTTTCCTGGGAAAAACATAATTGACAACATAGCTGCCAAAGGAAACAGATCAATTAGTTTTATAAGAAGAAATCTAAAAGACTGTACCAACCAAAACCGTTAAAGAGAAAAGCTACACAACAATAGCCAGACCTACAATTGAAAATGCAGCCACTGTATGCATATCCAACTATCGCGGTCATCACGTTACTTTTACGATTAACTTGTTTATCAGTAATGGTCGATCGTTTTATCAATCAAGATAAACGGGACACGTAGATTAAACGATCATATTTTTTTTATAATATATTGTGTACATAGGCACTTGTCAGAAAAAAATTACCTACATACCATAATAATATATAAAGGTATACAGGTATTTTTTTTTAGACAAGTGCTTGTGATTGTATATTACCCCGCCATATCCCACGTTGTATAGATCTTTCTTATTTGCAATTAGATATGTTCAAAATTTCAGTTCAGAAACATGATTATTTGCTTCAAGCCAAATTAAAATCAAGGTCCTCAAAATTTGCAAAGAAGAGCAGAACGCTTTGTATCCAATAACTCTATGGACAGAACTATGACAAGCCGTTTTTATATTCATTCCATTTCGATATATCTTATTAAGTTACTAAGATATCTTCTAAAGTATATATGATTACTTCTATTCTTTATGAGATATCTTATTTAATTGGAAGTTAATGAGATATTTTATGTACTTTTTTTAGAAAGTTTAGAGTCATTTATAAAATATCTTTTGAACTAAATTAGATATCTTGTTCAGCTAATAAAATATCTTATCTTTTTAAGATATCTTTTAAGTAAATACTTTATGAGATATCTTTTATAGTTTGTAAGATATCGTTTAAAGTATAAATGATATATTATTTACTTTATTAGATATCTTATTTACCTTATTTAGATATCTTATTAACTTCATAAGATATCTTATAAGCTATACAAGATATCTTATTATTGCTTTATCAGCTATCTTATATAATTGATTTATTGTTTATTAGATATCTAATAAACCTAATAAGATATTTCATATATTAAATGAAATATCTTATAAATTAAATAAGATATCTCTTTTTGAGTTATAAGATCTCATATTTTTTTATAAGATATCTTAAAAAATATTAAAAAAATATATGAGATAACTTGATAAACGGGGGCGGCTGCTGCAGTTTGCTACAATATCGTACATTTAGTGATTAGGATACAATTATGAGACACTAAGCTTGACAATACACGGTAGTGAAAAAACAAAGCTGAGTTTACAGAAAAATAAAATAAATAATTTCCTCAGTTAAATGACCAAAATATCCTCTCTTTTAAAATAAACAAGATAACTTGTCAAGTTAAGTTATACCGGACTGTTTATGACTTACGAGTATTTTTACTCATAAGATTTTTTGTGAAAAGAGCGTTGGTTGAATTAAGACATGATCGCATGCTACAAGGGTTGTCCTCTTACCAGGGAGGGATATCTGCAAGAATTGAGTGGAAAAGAGAACGCTATTTCTAAGTTTCCATCCCCTTACCCCTTCATTCCCAATAGTATTGCGGGAAATTCAATATTTAAACCAACACAACACAGAACAGGATAGAGTTGAACAGATCAATATTAAGGAAAGAATTTATCAGATTATTGATTCGATTGTTAGCCAGGCATGTCAGGGAAGCAGACATTCCAGCTTAGAATCGAGGATTTTATTGGATAAGTGTGCGTGGTATTGCCTGTTGGGTTTCAAAATTCTTGTCTGGTATTTTAAAACAGTTCAATTCTAGCTAGTGACTATTAAAAAAGAGAGTCTCAGTTTCTTCCAATTTATAAAGGTACGGTTGTGATCACCTTTAAAATTTATTTGTACAGAGTGGGGCGCCCGTATTTGTCCCATATATGATATAGTGATTGTTGATATGAAGGTTGATATCACACCATTTGTAGACAGACCTGTACACTTGGTGTGGATATGAAGGTTGATATCACACCATTTATAGACGGGTACACTTGGTGTGGATATGAAGGTTGATATCACACTATTTGTAGACAGGTACACTTGTTGTAGATATGAAGGTTGATATCACACCATTTGTAGACAGGTACACTTGGTGTGGATATGAAGGTTGATATCACACCATTTGTAGACAGGTACACCTGGGGTGGATATGAAGGTTGATATCACACCATTTGTAGACAGGTACACCTGGAGTGGATATAAATAGAGAATATCATATGGCTTTTTCAATATCACATCTGTATCAACCCGAGACACCAATATAATCCCAAGAGCTCTGCTTGAGGGATTATACTGGTTGAGGGTTGATATGGTGTGTGATATTGAAAAAGCCATATCATATACACTTTATTATATACATTTATCATATATTTATTACAAAATACAGCAATTTTGTATATCTAATAAAGGTTCTTTTTCCCAGTCTGTATCACCTACCCTGTATGGCATACCTCATATCCCATAGCTTAACCCGTATTGCATACCCCCGTATCGCATAGCTAAACTCGTATTGCATACCAGGCATGACGCCTTTAGCGGGTTATTTTCGCAGGGTGTTTATTTTCGCTTATTTTGGCGGATAAACGAAAATCGCGAAAATAAATTCCGCGAAAATTTATGCATACGTTGGGTAGTTTCGAAGTTAACATGGTTAAACGATTTTCCGAAGTTAACATGGCTAAATGATTTTGTAAATAATCTATTTTTTCATGTCGGCAGGTCAATAAAGGTATGTTAGTTTTAACAAGATAAATGCCAAAGGGCAATGTACATAAATGTATTTTATAAAATGACTGTCAGGTGTGTATACCTTATTGATAAGTGTCAATTAGAATAAGAGTGCAAGGTACTCTTATCAGGTAATTACTCTTATTAATTAGTGTGAAGCCATATAAGAGTTGTAAACATTCATGATAATTTTGTAACCTAATTAGTACATCAAAGGTCCGGTTAATTTCTTAAATAATCATTCGTAAAATTTACAAGACGTTTGAATACTTGTAACAAATATCTAAGTGAGCTGTATTCTAATGATTAACTGTATCAGAATCTAATCAATAAATAAGAGGTCATTCCGGTATAAAAAATCAATTAACCATAACAAGAGACACTTGTTTGTAAAGTTTTACAGCTTTTTAACTGCAACAATTTCAGTATCCACCAAAATATTTAATTTGGATTTAAGAATCCATCAAAATAAAAACCGCCAAAATTTTTATTATACTTTGTTGCCCCTAAATCGTGAATTTTTACACCCGCGAAAATAACCCCCTATTCGGTATATCGAATGACGTCAAAGTTTGACATATGATGTCCAGTTGCTGTATTTCCTGGCATGATATGAAATGTAACCTCATTTAGTTAAAATTTCTGAAAAATACTTGCAAGAGAAAATGGGTCATTTACTGAAAAAATTTTAGTTTTTGAAGTATTCACATATTTGGTATAGCAAAATTGCAACCCTTTCAAATATGTGGAGTTCATATTTATATGGAGATCCCTCTGTTTGTCTGATAATAACCTTTGAATAATATCCACATTTAGGTATACAAATAAGCTCAGATTGTAGTATAATGGTTAAAAATAACAACAAATATTGGGAAGGTTTGTAGTATTCTACAGGAGGGAACAGCCGGCTGACAGTATCGTTAGTGAATGCATTTAAAAACATGGTCTTAAAATATATTATTTGCCAGTTTCATAGCTCTATATTGAGCATGTAGTGAGGTTATAGGGGACATTACGATGTGGATGTCTCGTGCAGTATGAACGATCCCTAATTTTGTTATGACTATCATGAAAAGGGATATTAAGCAAATAAGGAAGTCTATAAAAAAAAAAAGTCAGCTGAAAAAATACAGTAAAATCATAATTTTCTTGTCTTGTTTATATATTTTCGGACGATTTAAAAAAAAGATATCACATGAATCTAATTTTATTAAAATATGTGATAAACAGAATAATACATGGCAAAATCTGTATCGCATGCTGTATCACCACTCGACCAATATCAGCCCTCGGGGCTGATATTGGTTCCTCCTGGTGATACAGCATGCAATACGGATTTTGCCATGTATTATTCTATATATAACTCACGTAGATGTTTTTTTATGTGACATGACGTCATACAAGTAAGGTTTGAAATGACGTCATACAGATTATAGGTTTGACATGACGTCATACAGATAAGGGGTTTGATAAAGCCTTTGCAACAGTGAGTGCAATCGATGACGTGACGTCATACAGATTAAAGGTGTGATAAAGCCTTTGCAACCCTGCTGATATCGATATCATCACGGGTGGCTGATACAGCACGCTTGCCAATGATTGTACTACACATACAATTTATCTGAATTTACTACTAAGTATATAATAAAGATTGATATCGCACCATTTGTAGACAGATACACTTTGGGTGGATATGAAAATTGATATCACACCACTTTCTGTCACAAGAATAGGGAAAATATTGATTGGTCAGTGGCGTAGCACCAGTGTAGCATTGTAAGCATGTGATTACAGATAATCATTCAGCTTCTAGGGGCTGAGCTTCACCAGACCCCCTTCTTACAATTTATTTTCCAGAGGCTATGCAACATGGTAAATTGTTTTGATTGGAACAACAACTCTCAAAGAAACATACAAAAAAGTATCATAATTATTTTTTAAACTCCCTGTTCTGAATTCCTTTGTAAGTAAGACCGGTTTTGCTTTATTACATTGATGTTGGTGTTCAATACATGCTACAGTGTTCTCCATTTTTCACTAAGGTAAGGTGGGTGTTTTAAAAAAATCACTTGCAACCGGTTGTTTTTTTGTTTTTGTTTTAACATTTCCAACCGGGTTTTATTTTACTGTTTTTGGGGACACAAAAAGAAGGATGAGTATTGTATTCACATTTAATAAAATTGAACCGTTCTTCTGCTGTCACTGCTAGCCTTTCATTTGACAAATTAGTTTTTTGCATCTCGGATAGCAGATATGGCTTTTGCAGGACTCCCTTCTCCTGCAAATGCATTGCTTATCGATCCAAGTTTCTGTCCTGTTCCTCGCTTTAGTGTTGTATTTTTGGCACACAGAACAGAAATATCCTCCTGTGCCGATTAGCCATTTAAAGTCCTATTCATATTTATCAGCTTGGGAACGACCCCTCAAATGAGGGGTAACCTCTCAATGTAATGACTATCCCTTTTATGAGGGGTACATTTCACGAGATACAAATGAGCACATATTTATTTTATTTACAGAAACTTTTACCAAAGAACTATACATCTATTTTGTATTATATGGTCAAAACATGTCCAAGAATTTTGTAATATTCCTGGACTTCTATCTTCTTTATCAGTAAAAATGGGTCTCACTAATTAGCGACAAGAAGCGTCAACAAGCGACAAGAAGCGACAACAAGAATTATTTTAGCGACAAGAAGACTATTTAGCGACAAGAAAACATTTTTTTTTTATTAGATATAAAGAAATTTGTATTTAATGTTTTTTTTTTAAATATACGAGCAGATATGTCTAATTAAAATGTTTTATTATATAGATAGACGAAGAAATGAAACATTTGTGAGGAAGAAAGAGATTGTGAAGTTTATATTAGTATATTGGTAGATGAAGAAATTAAACATTTGTGAAGAAGAAAGAGATTGAGCTTCTTTTTTTTATTTTTAAATATGAAGAATATGTATAAGATAAATGTATGTATCTGTTTTCATCAAAGTCAAAGTATGAATAAACGAATGGAGATATATATGGAGCGGGCATAATGGAATATAATATTTTGATTCATTTGCTGAATACTATGCTCTAAGTGTACTCTTGTTATGTCAATTCGATGCTTTATTTGTAGAACTCTCAGCCACGCTTTGCCATCTTTATTATTTAAGCGTGTTTACAGACCCCACGACGAGGACGTGGTTCTACCTTGGGATCCATATAATTAATTTTTTTTTCGGGCCAGAATATACAATCATTGTAAATAGTGAACACCTGTTGAAAACTCAAGATTGTCATTAATTTCCTTTTATCTTCTATCAATATGCATAAACATGATAAATATCGTTTAATGAGGCAATAAACAAATAAAAAGATGAAAACATTCACATTTCAATTTTCTTTTCCTCTTGTTTGATTTCAGTTCTTTGTATTTCACAATTTGTGTCAATATTTTCAGGACAATGATGCACAAATAATTCATTTTGCGAGCTTAATATATATTGCACGAAAAGAGTTTTAAAAAACAAATTATAAGATAAATAATATGTTCTAAAACACAAGGAAAAGTAATCTCATAATACAATAATTAAACGTAATACTGGCTGTTATACATAATAGATGATAAAATATTATGTAAATAATGTTTCATTTTTTTCTATCAATTTTAACTTTCTTGTCGCTAAAATTATTTTCTTTTGCATATTCTTTTAATATTTATTGCAATAATTAATTTTAATTAAAAAAAATATGTTTTCTTGTCGCTAAATAGTTTCTTGTCGCTAAAATAATTCTTGTTGTCGCTTCTTGTCGCTTGTTGACGCTAAAATTCTTGTTGTCGCTAATTAGTGAAACCGGTAAAAATAATGGGACCCTCTTTTAAAAAAGTTGTTCCAAACATAACAATTTTTTCCCCTTTTAAGTTAAAAAATCTTAGTTTTTCTCTTTTCTTTTCTTCAACAGTATTAACATGACCTCTTGCCAGAGAGACAGTCCCTCATTTAAGGGATATCCCTCATTTGGAGGATTGTTCCCAACCTGTTCATCTTCGCGATCGCTTGCGTGCCTTTTCCGTTGTTTTGATACTTTTTTTTCAATTTCAACAATTTCAATACGACTATCCGTTTAAGTTGACTTATTTGGCCTAGAATTTTCCTTATCACCATCGTCATCTGCCTTTCTCTTCCCCCGATTAATAAAAGAAAGCGAGGCGCGATTAGTATTTAAATTTGTACGGTGCGGAACCGAAAAAAAACCGGAATTTGAAAAAAAGCCGACCACCTCCTAAAATGGAAAGGTGGTCGGCTTTCAAAAGAAGGTGGTCGGCAAACCCGGCTTAAATGCCGAATGGAAAACACTGATGCTAAGTGAATATATAAATAGTTCCTATGAATGCCGGTTAAAATGATTAACCAAAAAAATTAAATTCTTTAACATGGTTAATGTAGACTTAAACTCACACTATCAATAGCTCACTTTTTAAAAATTTTTAATTGGTTGTTTTTTTTTAAGTAGCTTATTACTTAATCATAAAATTAATAATTACCTTGCAGATGTTCTTTGAGCACAATTTTTTGTAAGGATCTATAGAATTCTGTTTAGGCTGATTATAAGTAAGGGTTCAGTTAAGTCCAATATTTGGTAGATGTAAACCTTAATAAACCTTTTATTGGTAAGGATCTAAGTTGTTCTATATAGTCTCATATTATGTTGCAGTGTTCATGGTGTATGGGATGTTCTAAATAAGATCGTAATTGGTATGGATCTGAAATGTTCTATATAGTTCCATATTTCGTAGGTGTATATGGAATAGCTTATGTTGTCTACAGTTAACTTGTTAATTTACTCAAAGTGATTTAGAATGTGCCTTAAATTGAATCATGAAATATATCTATTTTAGATGAATCGTTGATGTCAACATCAATGTTGTTGTTTTTACATGTGCCCACATCTATGCTGATGTAGCTTCAACATTTACATGTGCCCACATCTATAGTGTTGTAGCTTTGACATTTACATGTGCCCACATCTATTTTGTTGTAGCTTTGACATTAACATGTGCCCACATCTATGGTGTTGTTGCTTTGACATTTACATGTGCCCACATCTATAGTTTTGATGCTTTGACATATACCTGTGCCCACATCTTTGTTATAGCTTTGACATTTACATGTGCCCACATCTTTCTTGCAGCTTTGACATTAACATGTGCCCACATCTATTTTGTTGTAGCTTTAATATTTACATGTGACCACATCTTTTTTGTTGTATTTAACATTTACAATTGTGCCTACATCAATGTTGTTGCTTTTACATGTGCCCACATCTAATTTGTTGTTTTTACATGTGCCCACATCTTTGTGGTTTTTCCTTTGGCATTTTCATATTCCATCTCCTATGTTGTTGCTTTGACATTTACATGTTCTCACGTCTTTAGTGTTGTTGCTTTGGCATTTACATGTGCCCACATCTATAGTGTTGTTGCTTTGATATTTTCATGTGCCCACATCTTTGTTATAGCTTTGACATTTACATGTGCCCACATCTTTCTTGTAGCTTTGACATTAACATGTGCCCACATCTATTTTGTTGTAGCTTTAATATTTACATGTGCCCACATCTAATTTGTTGTTTTTACATGTGCCTACATCTTTGTGGTTTTTCCTTTGACATTTACATGTTTCAACTTCTATGTTGTTGCTTTGACATTTACATGTGCCCACTTCTATATTGTTGTTTTGACATTTACATGTGCCCAAATCAATGTTGTTGCTTTGTCATTTACATAAGTCCACATCTATGTTGTTGCTGTGCTATGACATTTACATATGTCCACATCTATGTTGTTGTTGCTATGACATTTACATGTGCCCACATCTATTTTTTTTCATATTTCTGTTGACCTTTTCAGGTACCAAATTCTGATTGAATATATCTCTATGTGACACAAGATGGCAGCTAGAAGAAAGGAATCTACAAGTGATGTGAAACAACGTCAACCATTAGGCACACCAACTGTCATGTCTACACCCTCTCGTAGTGGTCTGTATCACCTTAGAGAAAGGTTGGAGCGACAGATAGAAAACAACCAAGGAAAACTTGAAAAACAGACCAGTCCAACACTAGAAAAACTTAAAATGACCCCAGGTAAGAGATTTAGCCATTACATACTGGAAAAGAAGACGCATGTAAAACATAAAAAACAAACCAGTCCAAAACTTGTTTCCTAAAATGATCCCAGGTATGAGATGTGCAGGCTTACAGGAGAAAAAATTTAAATGACCTGAGGCTAGGGACTTAATCTTTTAGGTTTCTAATACCGTAGTACGATACAACTAGAAGCATTCATTTAATCAACAATTCTCTCTATTTATACTGCAGAAATTTTACCAAGGGAACTGACTTTAAATTTATCTTATATAAACAGCAAGAATTGTCCTTTTTTAGATTTGATATTTCAGTTTACAGGGGAAACTCTACACAAAAAATCAGGACACAAGAGGAGACTTTTTGTTTTTTTATTGTTAAATTTCCTTTTTAGGACTTGGTTTTCATTTTGGTCCCTTCTTACGATGTGTATACTCACAACTGATTGGCTTTGCCGTGGCAGTACTGACATTTTAGATTTCAATTGACATAATCTATGTATAACTGGTAAAAGAGAGGCGAAAGATACCAAAGGGACATTCAAACTCGTAAGTCGAAAATAAACTGACAACCCCATGGCTAAAAAAGAAAAAGACGAACAGACAAACAACAGTACACAAAACACAACATAGAAAACTAAAGACTGAGCAACACGAACCCAACAAATAACTGGGGGTTCTCAGGTGCTTCGGAAGGGTAATTATTACGTCAGGGATTTCATTACCACAATTTATTTAACACCTTTACTAAATTATTTCATTGATACAAAGATTTAGTTTGGCAGTTTGGCTGTTCCTGTAATAATCTTATCAGGGCCCCCATGACTAGTCAGAAATGTCCTGTAGTGATGACTTCCTTTTGCATCCTTTTGGTGTGAATGAAGTGTGTTTTTTTTAATCATGATAAAAGAATACTGTAAATTTCAGAAGTCATTGTGAAAAAAATGTGAACTTGGAAGCTTTTTGACTATGAAAAGAACTTTGATTGTATAAAAACTTCATGAAATGTTGTTCTCTATTTAAGGTCGAGTGTTAAAAGACAGGGAATTGTTGGCTAGCAAACATGGCAGTGTACGACAGAAAGCAGACAAGTTAAACGTTGGGGGAGGAGTGTGTTTGTGGCCTGGGATGGATGACATGAGATTATCACAGCGAGAGATCATAGAAATTTTCTTTGTATCTTTTTTCTTATTAGTAGCTGTCCTTATAGCGTTTAATAAACTTCATGGTATGAGTTCATTTAGATTTGAATATAGGACATGTGGGGTATATAAACATCAATGAGACAGCAACCCAACAGCAAGATATCCTAATGAAATCTAGAGGGCATCATGCTGTCTTCAGCAAAAGACATGTGTCTAAACATAAGTCAAGCTCGAAATCGTTTCTATTCTATTTAAGTTGTGAATAAATTAAACAAAAACAATCAATAATCTAAGATACAAAGATATGACATTAGGCAAGCACTGACAGGTTCTTGGACAGGCTAATATATGGTGGGGGTTTATAAGGATTTGGAATTGTATGACAGAGATGCATACATAGAAGAAGATTCTTTGTTACCTGTCAATGGATTTTACAATACTTTTCATATATATTGTATATTAAAAAAATATTTAAAAAATACATATCCTATCATATTTTGACAAAAAAAGACCTACACATGAATAGCTTTATAACACTATTTCCTGGAGTTATAATAGATTTGACAAATATCTGATGTATTAATCACTGTGGTTTTATGCGCATCATTAAAAAAACCTTACTTCTAATTCAGTAGTTTAAGAAACTTTTGATATAATAATATTGTTTATCAGAAATTTTCACCCTTATCTTATATTATGAAGCCTTGAATTAGCAACTCATCCCTTCCACTCAGTAGATAGTAAATCCCCCAGCAATTGCAAATAGATCTACATTGCCTATTTATACATGTAGGACTACTTTAACTAATCATTTTCTAAACATTAATGTCTACGTTTGTATCCACAGGATCAACAATTGAAGAATTATATAAATATCACAATGTACTAAAAGATTTCCATGGCAGCCATTACATATCAGTGAGTCAGTCCTCTTTAGATAGTGGTTTACAAAGATGGCACAAAGAATATAGAAAACTTATTGTAAGTAATTACAGTGAGTCAGTCCTCTTTAGATAGTGGTTTACAAAGATGGCACAAAGAATATAGAAAACTTATTGTAAGTAATTACAGTGCGTCAATCCTCTTTAGATAGTGGTTTACAAAGATGGCACAAAGAATATAAAAAACTTATTGTAAGAAATTAAATGAATAGCTACTTTCTCAATCTTCCAATAAAAATATTGAAACGATTTACTCAAATAACATTTATTAATCTAAAGAAATCTTTTGAATTTCTGCATATACATTTTTTGTGTTCATGTGAAGCTGACTTAATATTATACCTTTACTGAAGATGACATCAAGAAATTAAATATCCAAAATGCAGGTGCCAAGAAAATGTGACCTCAATTTCATGGTTCAGTTTTCAGTTTCTTTTTCAAATGGAAGGTATTTTGTTTTTTTTATGTGAATCTTATAAAATATCCCTATTTAACTTAACCACAACCATGCATCAAGATATGACCTATCCCATACATACCTCCAGTGGATGATATGACCTTGATTTCATGGGTCAGTGGTCACGGATAAGAATTTCAGGTGAAAGGTCATTTAAGTTCAAACAGATGTAATGTTAGAAGTTAACCACAGTATGACAGGATACACTATCAAATTAAAATTTAATATTTAAATTTCAAGGCATTGGTGGCCCAGCAGTCTAAGTAGTTCATATTCATCTTCAGTGATCACAAGCCAGCTGTCAACTCTGAGGTTGTGAGATCAAATCCTGCCCAGTTTTTTTTTAGTTTGTGCTTGTAAAGAGTTATTGTTCATGGAGCATATGTTGCCAACTCTCTACTTGTTTTATGTATACTGAGTAAAAAAAGTTCAGCAGCATAGATTTTGAATCAAAAAAACTTAATAGGTTGAAAATTTCCAAATTTGTGGAAATAAATTTTATAATTGAGTTTGTATGAGCACAAACTGCACCTTATGGTTTAATTTCTTTATTATACCCTACGCAATGAGTTGCAGAGGGTATAATGTTTTTGACCCGTCAGTCCGTCCGTCCGTCAGTCCTGTTTCTTGTCATCGCAACTCCTCTCAAACCACCCAACAGAATTTCACGAAACCTTTTCAGATAATAAGGACATACTACGTAGATGTGCATATTGACAGGAAATTTTGATTCAATTTTTTTTCCAGGAGTTACGCCCCTTTGAACTTATTTGCCCAATATACTACTGCAACCTTTTGTCATCGCAACTCCTCTCAAACCACACAAAAGAATTTCATGAAACCTTTTCAGATAATAAGGACATACTACGTAGATGTGCATATCGACAGGAAATTTCGATTCAATTTTTTTTCCAGGAGTTATGCCCCCTTGAACTTATTTGCCCAATATACTACTGCAACCTTTTGTCATCGCAACTCCTCTCAAACCACACAACAGAATGTCATGAAACCTTTTCAGATAATAAGGACATACTACGTAGATGTGCATATCGACCGGAAATTATGATTCAATTTTTTTTCCAGGAGTTACGCCCTTTGAACTTATTTGCCCAATATACTACTGCAACCTTTTGTCATCGCAACTCCTCTCAAACCACACAACAGAATTTCATGAAACTGTGTAGATAATAAGGACATACTATGTAGATGTGCATATTGACAGGAAATTATGATTCAATTTTTTTTTCTGATACAATTTTTTTTTCTTACACTTATTTTATTTCTCCAATGACAATGTGGGGACGTGGGGTATGTGAGCGCGCTCACTAAGGTTCTTTCATTGCTAATGTTATGAAGTATAGTTTATTTTTGAAATATAAAATTAAAAGTATTTGTTGCTTAACTATTCATATGAAACTTTTGTTACATTGTTATTGTAGTATATAGCTGTGAATGTTCTGTTCTATTGATATTTTACAGAGTTGCTAGAACACACCTGCGACATTGCGGGTCTGTGACTGAATTAAAGTACCTATGCCTTATTTAAGCCTGGATTTTTAGTATTCGTATTGTCATCTGATAAAGTCATGCTGATTGTAAGGTGCAAAGTTATCTATGCTTTCAAAATCTTTCTGTTTGAACATTACAGCAGCAGATTCACTCATCTTTTGACATGAGTCGTGTTCCCCTGATGTATGTGATGTATATGTTGGTATATTGTGGAGGGATGGGATTTTTAATCTACTGTCTTGTAGACAATATGTTTGCTAAAAGTAAATTGTCACCTAACAGAATTAAACAATGGTAAGTATAGTATACTATCTGAAAAGCTTTTATAATAATTTTATAAATTTCTGAAAGTGGGGTTATTCAGCAATTACCTTGTATGTACATTCATCCAACAAATATTTTGTCACACTTTTCTCAGGAGCCACTGAACAGAATGACTTCATATTTGGACAGCAGCTTGACAGTGATGAGTTGTAACATGTTATCACTTTTTGAATCTTTCAGACACCTACTTCCTGTTGGCCAAAACTTTAAATAATTGTATTTGTTGAATGAACTTAAAATATTCATCACACATTTCTGCAATACTAGTGTACAGAATGACTTCATATTTGGTAAGCAGCTCAACAGTGATAATTTGTAAGATGTGTGTGTGTTTTAGATCTATGGGACATCTACTTCCTATTTGCTGATACTTTGATCTTTTCCAACATGTTGAATGAAAACAAACATATACTTTGTCTGTTTTCTCAAAAACTACTGACCAGAATGACTTCACAATTGGCCAACAGCTTGACGATAATGAGTTACATTGTCTAAGCACTTTTTTGATCAGTCAGACACCTACTACCTGTTTACTTTTTTTGGCCAACTGTTGTTTAATGACACCCTGTGAATGCAACTCCTCTGAAAACATATGTTTGAAAGCTAGCTTACTTATTCAGATTTATTTTCATAGTGTTTACTTCATCATATTTTATCACCATTTTTTTTTTTTTTTTTTTTTGTGAGTCAATGAACTTTTACTCTTTTGGGCCTATTGTAGCATACTAAAAGCTTTTGAACACAACTTTATTTTAGGTTTTTTGACTGGTAAAAAAAGGGGTAATATAAATAAAAAATAATGAATACACAGTACTTCATATCTACTTTAATCATATTTTATTTGATTAATTTTAGGGTTAGTATATTAGTTGTAATCAGCACATGGACTGGAGCCCTGTTTTATTTTATGATGGCAGCCTACCTTGTAGAATCAGCAATAGAAAGTAATGTAACCAGACTGGTATATGTTTTAGTAAGTATATAGTCTTCCATATAAGTTTATATGTCCACGTATTAAGATATAATGAATTTGACCTTGCTATTTCAGGGCTCACGCTACAGGGGGAATGGGGCAAAGAAGTCACTTTCCTATCCGTCAGTTTGCTTTGCCCAACAGTCAAAAGCGATATCTAGTCACCGGGGTGTTCGCAGTAGTGGCTTTCAGTTGATTTCGTCATCTGCAATTTTCCATTTTTACCAAATCAATGAAACAGCAATTTTTTATTTATAAGAAAAGAAATTCAAAGACAAAAGATTTATTTCTGTAGAAAAAAGTTGAAAGCATTTACTTTACAGATTGGTCATATTTTATTTCAAAGAAACAACTTTTTAGAAAGTATTTTCGTTCACTTCGGGTACTTGTTACTTGAGAGCATACATCAAAACTTTTTTATTTTCGGCCAAAATAAGTTTGTTACTTCATTAGAACGTGATGAATATTGCCTTTAGATAATGTTTCATCCATTTTAAAAAACTCATATCTCATTCCAATTTGCTTGTCAAACATTGTTTATTTTTGTAAATTTTTCTTTGTCCGCCATTGAAATATTTATACTACCATGGATCTGAGGTGGAATACAACCGAGTCAGACCAGCTACGATAATAACAAGATGCAAGTATGGCACAGCTGACAGAAGAATAATGATCCTAACAATGAAAATTACTTTCCACATTCATCAACAGACTTTTGGTTATATCTCGTTGCTAAATGTATATATGTCCATGTAAATGCAGTGTTTCAATTTATTGATTTAAGTTTGGGATTATTACTTTTTTTTTATTGTTTTTAATGAGAAGCAATGAATTTTATAAACATGATAAACATGATAGTTTCTGATGAATTTTAATTGATGTATGAGACTTTCTTTTCCTTTTTGATATAAAAAAAAAAGTTCTTTATATAGTGCTAGATATTTAGTTGGTAGTTTCTGACAAGAGGAAAAAATATAATTGTGTAACTATAAATGATTGTTTAAGACACAAACTGAAACAACTGTTATTTTATTTGTGTTCTCAGGTATTATTTGAACAATATAAGAAAGAATTAAAATAATTGGATACATATGGTCCTTTATATTATTGTAAAATCCAAACATTGTAGCGACACAAACGAGCGCTTCTCTTTTAAGTCTCACCACTTCTCCTTATCAGTTTCAAAAAGAGGAGTCACTTCTCCCTATGATTCTGAAATAGTGTGAGCTCTGTAGCTGTATGATTTTAACCCTACCATCTTATGTTTTTAATGTAAATTAATGAATTCAACCCTACTTTTTGTGATAATTTCTATGTAATTTAATGAATTTAAAACTGATATCTTTAATTTTTGTCGAGCCTGTGACTTTTGTCGCAGAAAGCTCGACAAAGGGATAGTGATCCAGCAGCGGCTGCGTTAGCTAACTTCTTAAATTTTAGAAGCTAGAAGACCTGGATGCTTCATACTTTGTATATAGATGCCTTATGTAACGAAGTTTCCGTCTGTCAAATGTCCAATGTCCTTGACCTCATTTTCATGGTTCAGTGACTACTTGAAAAAAAAGTCAACTTTTTTTGTAATGTTAATTTCATTCTTATTATGAGTAATAGGATAACTATATTTAGACAATTTTCATTTGACCTGGACCTCATTTCATGGATCAGTGAACAAGGTTAAGTTTTCGTGGTCAAGTCCATATATCAGATACTATAAGCAGTAGGTCTACTATATTTGGTATATGGAATGATTGTAAGGTGTACATGTCCAACTGGTAGGTGTCATCTGACCTTGACCTCATTTTCATGGTTCAGTGGTCAAAGTTAAGTTTTTGAGTTTTGGTCTTTTTTTCTAATACTATATGCAATAGGTCAACTATAAATGGTGTATGGAAATATTTTATGATGTACATGTCAGTCTCACAGGTTTTATTTGACCTTGACCTCATTTTCACGGTTCATTTCTCAGTGTAAAGTTTTTGTGTTTTGGTCTGTTTTTCTTCAATTATAAGCAATAGATCAACTATATTTGATGTATGGAAGGATTGCAAGGTGTATATGTCTGTCTGGCAGGTATCATCTGACCTTGACCTCATTTTCATGGTTCATTGGTCAATGTTAAGTTTTCATGGTTAAGTTTGTTTCTTAGATACTATAAGCAATAGGTCAACTATATTTAATGCCTAAATTGGTTGTAAGGTGTACATGTCTGTCTGGCATGGTTCATCTGACCTTGACCTCATTTTCATGGTTCATTGGTCAATGTTAAGTTTTCTAGATTAAGACTGTTTCTTAGAAACAATAAGCAATAGGTAAACTATGTTTGGTTTATTGAATGATTGTAAGGTGTACATGTATTTCTCGTTTGGTTTATCTGACTTTGACCTCATTTTCTTGGATCATGTTAAGTTTATGTGTTACTTGTAGTAAAGCTTTGTATTTAGGACTATCAACATAAAATCAATGGTAAGTAAAGAAGGCGAGACATTTTAGCGTGTGCACTCTTTTTAAGTAAAGTGTCATTTTTGAAATGATTGTCTAGGGGTGAACTAATGATTAATTATGCATTTTTAATATAAATGTTCATCATATTACCATGTAAGCTACATTGTTGATGTAAGACATACATATATTTTTTTAGGGTGAAGCATTGGAACATAATGCAGAAGTAACAAAGTTATCTAATATGATAAGTTACTGGAAGACTGTACCGCAGACAGGAACACTGACATTACTTGGCCTGGTAACCATTAGAGACTTCATGCACTATATTCAATATTATTTTATACCCATTATGACAATACTCATAACACCAATTGTCAAACTTGTTATGTCATTGTATTCTGTTTATACATTTTCTAGTGAACAGTACAACAGACACGGACACTGACATACATGGTACCCATTCATAATCTCTTACAATGCATAAGCTCTAATACAAAGTGTGTGAAGAACATATTCCAATTTATTGAGGTTTTTTGGGGGGTAAAAAGAAGACAACTCTAACGTGAAAATATTTTGTCACTCTATAAATTTTGATATGTAAAATGTACAAATTAAGTTTGTTAAAAAAAAATTATATTATTACAATAGCATCCATCATTACTCTTTCAACTTGTCATTAACACAATCCGTCCTCTTTCCCTCGATTGTGACTTTACTGAATGAGACTAATCACATGATTTGTATGGTATGAGCAACTCGATGAGTGCCACATGTGAACAGGAACTACTTACCCTTTTGGATTTTTGGTGGGTTTCATGTTGCCCTAACGCATTATCCTTGTAATATTTTTGTCTCGCCTTGACACAGTCAAAAAGCGAGACATAGGTATGCTGTTTCTGGCGGTGATGGTGTCAACAATATATTAGTTTGTGATTAGGTCTCCTTTATGGTGAACCACTAGTGGTAGGTCAATGATATTTGGTATGCAGTTGTATTAGCATTGGCACATCTCATTACCATGGAGTTTATTTGGCCCTGCCCCCTCAGTCATGGTCTATTGACTTTGAAACTTTGCTTAGTTTACATGTATTAGTTTGTGATTAGGTCAGTTTACGGGGAACCACTAGTGATAGATCAGTGATATTTGGTATGAAGATGTATAAGCGTTGGCATATCTAATTTCCATGGAGATTATTTGGCCCTGCCCCCTCAGTCATGGTCTATTGACTTTGAAACTTTTGCTTAGTTTTCATGTATTAGTTTGTGATTAGGTCAGTTTATGGGGAACCACTAGTGGTAGGTCAATGATATTTGGTATGCAGTTGTATAAGCATTGGCATATCTCATTTCCATGGAGATTATTTGGTCTAGCCCCCTCAGTCATGGTCTATTGACTTTGAAACTTTTGCTTAGTTTACATGTATTAGTTTGTGATTAGGTCTCGTTTATGGGGAACCACTAGTGGTAGATCAGTGATATTTGGTATGAAGATGTATAAGCATTGGCATATCTAATTTCCATTGAGAATATTTGGCCCCACCCTCTCAGTCGTGGTCTATTTACTTTGAAACTTTTGCTTAGTTTACATGTATTAGTTTGTGATTAGATCAGTTTAAGATTAACCATTAATGTTAAGTCAATGATATTTGGTATGCAAACTTATTGGCATTTGCCAGTCTCCTTTCCATTGAGATTATATAGCCCCACCCCCTTATCAAGGTTCATTGACTTTGAAACTTTTCCAAAGTTTACAAGTTAATGTTTGTGTTTAGGTTTGTTTAAAGAGAACGACTTATGATAAGTCAATGGTATTTGGTATGCAGTTGTATTAGCATTGGCACATCTCATTTTTATGTAGATTGTGTAGCCATGTACCTTCAGTCATGGTTCATTGACTTTGAATATTTGCATAACTTACATGTTAAAGTATTGCTATTTTAATTTCAACATTAGCATTATCAAAATTACAAAAAGGCGAGACATATCTCTTTGTAAACAGTTTATGTTATTGTTGGTTGATTTTAGTCGTCCTTTTTTTTGTCAAGGTGTGATGTCTGTTTTTGTTGGATTTATGAATTTCGATTTGCCCCTTGGTTTCTTCACACTTTTATAGAACTTTTGAAAAATATCACATTAAGCATAAGCAGAAAGTAGATAATCTATCATAAATTGGTTTTATCTTATAACATGATTCAAAATGATTTAGATTTTTCTGTGTTTTTCACTGGGGTTACAGTCATTTGAGTCAACACAAAGAGTTATTACTTTTCAAGTAACATTCACTGCAATAACAAGTGTATTAGTTTATACATGACAGTGCAACAATATTTGGTATGTTAATTTTCTGTTTTAAATTATAAAATAATTGCCTATCTGACATCTGTCATTTGCCATTGAACTAATTTATTATTCAACTTTTAAGACAACGGTTTTGGATTAAGTATATTATCCAGTAACTTTGTATGGATAGTTGTTGGGTTCATTGTAAGAAAAAAATATCTGTCTGAGAGGTGTCATGACCCTGACCTACTTTTCGTACTGCAGTGATCATTATGAAGATTTTTTATTGGGTCTGTCCTACTTTAATTTTTGGAATGTGAATTCATTATAATACATCTATAAATGAATTTGACATTGGCCTTAGTTGTATGATGAAATTTCTTTTTTGTTATTGGTTTTACTGGTGATACCTTATAATTTGGTTTATCTAATTCTGTCTGCATTTAAACTGATTTTGACCAGTTTGATAATTTTGATATAACATACATTGATACATTTTGTTGTGTTTAATTTCACATCATTTCTATTTATCCGAATATTGCGCATTTTAAAAATTCCAAATTTAGCTATCTTGAGTGTATAAATACTGTTATCAACACGGTGGTGTCGTAGAATCTTTACTTATTAACTGTTGTTTTATATATGTGTTCAAAGTTATTATTGTTTTATATAGTTTTAGAAATATATATGTTCAAATTCTATAGAACCACTATCTATTATAATTTTTAACTAGTTAATAAAAGTTGAGTATTTTAACTTTTGTTTTGGTAAAAGTAAACTATACATTTGAAGGAAATAGTACTTTGCCACAAACTTGATAAATGGCATATAAGAGTTGAACATTTGGACTGAAATAAATCTTCTTGATTCCTGATAAATGGAGACTATATTCCCATAACAATACATTTTATCAATATCATATACACCCTACTAAAGTTGCAATTAAAAAATTTCCAATATGAAAATTATAAAAACCATAAAAAACTATTTTTTTTTCTCCACCATTTCAAAAGAAACAACATTGTAGGTTTCTGATTTTAATAGGTATTGAAACAATTATTGGCCTAAAATAGATATTTGCTGTGAAAGGGAAAGGGGTTGTAGATTGGAGAAAGGAGTCCTTATAATTTAGAAAAAACTATCAAATCTCTTAAATATATTTGTTTTGAAGAGCATATATGTTCACCTGAATCTATTCCCAATATCAACAGTTTCCAATCCTATAAAACCTTTTCAATATCGATTAGATATATGTTATGTAACCTCACATTAATGTAATTACAATGACAAAGATATACCTTAACTCAAAAACTAATGTGGAACGACTGAAACAATATGGTCAACTCTCATAAGAGAGGGGACATTCAAACTCATAATTCGAAAATAAACTGACAACGCCATGGCAAAAAAAAAAAGACCAAAAGACAAACAAAAATATACAAAACATAAAATATGAAAACTAAAGACTGTGCAACACGAACTCAACCAAAACCAGGGGTGATCTCAGGTGCCACATGTGACACCCTTCATATTGCTTATGTAAGTACAAACCCAGGGAGAATTCTAATTCGGTAGGTCACATTTGGGGAAAGGAAGGTGATATTGTGGTTACGACGATTGGAACATATCCGTTGTCATCTGTGGAACAGATTTTCCGTAACTGAACCAACTCTTGATGGCATCTCACTTAACAAGAGTCATTTTACTCTGTCATATATATATCCCATGTGCCTACTGAAGAAACACATATAGTACTTTATATGTCTCTGGTCTACAAATATCCATTTAAAATGCCTGTACTAAGTCAGGAATGTGACAGTTTTTCCCATTCATCCATCAAAAATGCCTGTACAAAGTCAGGAATATGACAGTTGCTTTCTATTCTACCCCATCAAACATGTATGTACAAAGTCAGGAATATGACATTTGTTTTCCATTTGTTCCACTGGTTGATATAGTCTAACGTTTGATTTTGTCAGTTTTTTGGACCCCCCCTTTTTTGAATTTACCTGTATCTATCTGTATACTACTGTCTTATTTAATTCACAATTTTCTGGGAGTATATTATGTCCCAGTTATTTTACAATATTGTCTTGGTATGTTTTTCGACACTTCATGTAATTTCTTCGGTTACTTAATCATGCAACCATCATACAATTTCTTTCTGTTGTGAGAATTTATGTTGCACACCATTAATATGCAATTGAATGACATTAGATTGTATTTGATATCTACTTTTGTGCCCCATATCTTGATTTTTTAAACATGCAGATCAATCTAGCCTGTTGCCTCTATAAGACGGATTTCAAGTCAGTCAAATGAGAGGGTGAGCTGTATTTACACTTGCACATGATCAATTTTTGTCAAATACTTCAAGGGTACAATTCCTTTTTCAATAATGCTGAAGGAGAGTGTGAAGATCGTGTTGTTTAAGCCGTTGTCGTTAAATTCTAAAAACCCTTCACCCCCTTTCAATATTTTTATGTGAATGAAAGAGCTCATTGTTGGAAGATGTATTTTGACTATCTGTTAAACACCTTTAGAATAACTATATTGTACAGCAAAATGAGGATGAGTTTTATGAATGTGAACTACACCACTTTGCCTTATTTCTAACTCGTCACATATATAGTTACATATATCTTCTGTATGTAACATATCCATGTATTTTCATGAAAAGTAATGAACATAAAAACTGCTATCGATTTTTCTTAGTAAAAACTCATCGAATACAACAGGCTTATAAGTGTTTACCCCAGACGTGCGTTTCGTCTACATTAGATCCATCAGTGGCGCTCGAATGGAAACAGTTGGTAAGCCAATCAAAAACGAACTTGTAGAGCTTTATAAAATAACCGAAAATTCCAAACATTTGTGCCAAATACAGTTTAGTCAATATATACATGAGGGTTAAAAACCTTAATGATTGAAATAATTCAGTATTTGATATACGATAAATTTACAGATGAACAGCTCAATTTCATGCCAACAAAAAAGTGCTGACTACTGGGGCATAGACCCAGTGGTCATAAAATCCCATCAAAGATACCAGGCTTATAATTTTGTACGCCAGACGCGCTTTACGTCAACAAAAAATTCAGCATCGCTTTACGTCATCAAAAGTGACGCTCGAATCAATGGAGTCAAAAGTCGGACAGCATTGTGGACCCAAAATTCCGAAAGATTTCTGCCAAATAAAGTTAAGTCGGTCTATTCCTTGACTAGAAACATCTTACTATTTTGAATAATTCAACATTTTATATAACGTAAATTTACAGAAAATGAACATATACCAATGTCAACAAAAAACTGCTGACTACTGAGCTGGTGATATCCTCGGGGACGAACGTCCACCAGCAGTGGACTGCAGTAAACATTGCATATTCAACATAAAAAGTTGTTTATATGTGACCTACCGAATTAAACTAATTACCGAGTTTGTACTTACATGACCATTGTCCAACACGACGGATGCCACATGTGACACATGATCTCATTCTGCTTACATGACCTCCGGAGCACATGAGATCACCCTCGGATTTGGTGGGGGTATTTTTGCTAAGTCTTTAGTTTTCTATGTTGTGTTTTGTATACTGTTTTTTGTCATTGATCGTTTTTCTTTTCTTGCCATGGAATAGTCCGGATTTTTTTTTTCGACTTACGAGTTTGAAAATACCTTTGATATCATTCGTCTCTCGTTTATAAAGGTTAACTGCATTGCTATAATTATCAAATATATCTTTCCTGATTGCTTTAGACATGTTACATGTGGAATGCACACATAAAATATCGCAACCAATTGTATGTATATGACGACTAAAAAAAGTTCAGTTCTAGTTTATAGACCTGTTTATAAAAAAATTACGAAACATAAAGTACAACTCTATACATTGATAAATACTATATTTACACAACCATAAATGTTTTGCAATTTCTAATATTTCTTGAATTTCCTATTATTGTAATCAGTTATGTTTTACAGCATTTCAATGTTTTGACGATTTTCTACACGTGAATTTAAGAATGTGTATAAAGAAATCGTGAAATACTCCTACTCATGGTTTGCTCTGTGTTGAATGGTATACAACTAGGATCAACTACGGTTAATTTCAGCATTCAAGGTGACTGACTCTTTTTTGTATTGGTTGTCTTTGTGCTAAATGTGCTTATTTCCTTTCGCTTTTTTTTTCTTTTGGGATTTGAACGTTCATCTTTTATCATATTAACTAAATCTCGTACCTGTAAAAAAAAATACTGTTATGTATTGAGCTATTTCAATGAACTAGCTTATAACAAGGCGAATGGATGGTATTAAAGAGGAGTACCTGGAGGAAGAATTTATGTTGAAAAAAAGTAAAATAACAAAAATACCGAACTCAAAGGAAAATTCAAAACGGAAAGTCCCTTATCAAATGGCAAAATCAAAAACTCAAACACATCAAACGAATGGAAAACAACTGTCATACTCCTGACTTGGTACAGGCATTTCTTAATGTAGAAAATGGTGAATTAAACCTGGTTTTATAGCTAGCTAAACCTCTCACTTGTATGACAGTCGCATCAAATTCCATTAACAACAATGTGTGAACAAAACAGACATAATAGGTAAAATTGTCAAAAATAGGGGTACAGCAGTCAAGTGTTCATGAGGTCTTTTTTGTTCTTTTTTGTTATCAGAATAACACGTACTTCATACTTGTAAATGAAAATAACACTATAAATTTCGTGCGTCCGAAGACAAATTATTTAAAAAAATTAAGGCTCCAACTCGCTCAGGCAAAGTTGAACTTGGCTATTAGTTAGATCCGTTTCGGTCATACAGCTAACATTTATACGTATCAATATAGCCCTGGCTTTCAGATGATTGAGTTTGAGCGTTCCTGATGAAGGTAAATCCAGAAAAGCGCTTTGCACACATGTTATGTCCTTATACCTGCTTTAATGTTGGCAAGGTACTTTATCGAAACATTATGATAGTAGTTCAACTTGATATTTTATCTATACGATATGCCTGCTTTAATGTCGACAATGTGCATTGTCGATGCATTTATATAATAGCAGACCTTGATATTTTTATATGTACCATGTACTGCTTAAATGTTGATAATGCACCTTGTCGATCCATTAAGACAGCAGTTAACCTTGATATGTTATCCATACCATGTACTTGTTTTAATGTTAGTAATGCACCTTGGCCATCCATTAAGATAATAGCAGACCTTAATATGTACCCTGTACCTGTTTTAGTGATCACAATGTACCTTATCATTATAAATAAGAAGATGTGATATGAGTGCCAATGAGACAACTCTCTATCCAAGTCACAATGTATAAAAAGTTAACAATTATATGTCAAAGTACGACCTTCAAAACGGAGCCTTGGCTCACACCGAACAGCAAGCTATAAAGGGCCCTAAAAATGACTATAGTGTAAAACAATCTATTAAGAAAATAGTAAATTAAGGAAACAGTAGTTTACCGATGTTGAAATCTCATAATTCGATTAAGAAGACAAATCAAGGCAACACACAAACAGCGAGGGAATCGTTTACACTCTAAAAGGAGCGAGACCGGGTGTATAGACATAGAGTTAAAGATCTCCTGCTATACACAAACACCGTGGGAATCGCTTACACTCTAAAAGGAGCAAGATCGGGTGTATAGACATAGAGTTAAAGATCTCCTGCTATACACAAACACCGTGGGAATCGCTTACACTCTAAAAGGAGCAAAATCGGGTGTATAGACATAGAGTTAAAGATCTCCTGCTATACAAAAACACCGTGGGAATCGCTTACACTCTAAAAGGAGCGAGACCGGGTGTATAGCCTAGAGTTAAAGATCTCCTGCTATACACAAACACCGTGGGAATCGCTTACACTCTAAAAGGAGCAAGATCGGGTGTATAGACATAGAGTTAAAGATCTCCTGCTATACACAAACACCGTGGGAATCGCTTACACTCTAAAAGGAGCAAAATCGGGTGTATAGACATAGAGTTAAATATCTCCTGCTATACACAAACACCGTGGGAATCGCTTACACTCTAAAAGGAGCAAGATCGGGTGTATAGACATAGAGTTAAAGATCTCCTGCTATACACAAACACCGTGGGAATCGCTTACACTCTAAAAGGAGCAAATCGGGTGTATAGACATAGAGTTAAAGATCTCCTGCTATACAAAAACACCGTGGGAATCGCTTACACTCTAAAAGGAGCGAGACCGGGTGTATAGCCTAGAGTTAAAGATCTCCTGCTATACACAAACACCGTGGGAATCGCTTACACTCTAAAAGGAGCAAGATCGGGTGTATAGACATAGAGTTAAAGATCTCCTGCTATACACAAACACCGTGGGAATCGCTTACACTCTAAAAGGAGCAAAATCGGGTGTATAGACATAGAGTTAAATATCTCCTGCTATACACAAACACCGAGGGAATCGCTTACACTCTAAAAGGAGCGAGACCGGGTGTATAGCCTAGAGTTAAAGATCTCCTGCTATACACAAACACCGAGGAAATCGCTTACACTCTAAAAGGAGCAAGACAATGTGTATAGACATAGAGTTAAAGGTCTCCTGCTATACACAAACACCGAGGGAATCGCTTACACTCCAAAAAGAGAGAGAACGGGTGCATAGACATAGATTTAAAGGTTTCCTGCTATACATGGTACATAGACATAGAGTTAAAGGTCTCCTGCAATACATGGTACATAGACATAGAGTTAAAGGTCTCCTTTAATACATAGTACATAGTCATAGAGTTAAAGGTTTCCTGCTATACATAAATCACCCACCATGTGAATGAATATAGACATAATACTAAAGGTCTCCTACTTAACATAAATCACACACCATTTAAATCCACATAGACATAGAGTTAAGGTCTCCTGCTATACATAAATCACACACCAAGTGCATCCACATAGACAAAGAGTTGAGTTAAAGGTTTCCTGCTATACATAAATCACCCACCATGTGAATCATCGTAGACATAGAGTTAAAGGTCTCCTGCTATACATAAATCACCCACCATGTGAATTCACATAAACATAGAGTTAAAGGTTTCCTTCTATACATAAATCACCCACCATGTGAATCCACATAGACAGAGTTAAAGGCCACCTGCTGTACATGGTACATAGACATAGAGTTAAAGGTCTCCTGCTATACATGGTACATAGACATTGAGTTAAAGGTCTCCTGCTATACATGGTGCATATACATAGAGTTAAAGGTCTCCTGCTATACATGGTACATAGACATAAAGATAAAGGTCTCCTGCTATACATGGTACAAAGACATAGAGTTAAAGGTCTCCTGCTACACATGGTACATAGACATTGAGTTAAAGGTCTCCTGCTATTCATGGTACATAGACATAGAGTTAAAGGTTTCCTGCTATACATGGGACATAGACATAGAGTTAAAGGTCTCCTGCTATACATGGTACATATACATAGTGTTAAAGGTCTCCTACTATACATGGTACATATACGTAAAGTTTAAGGTGTCCTGCTATACATGGTACATAGACATTGAGTTTAAGGTCTCCTGCAATACATGGTACATAGGCATAGAGTTAAAGTCTCCTGCTATACAATTATCACCCACCATGCCAATCCACATAAACATAGAGTTAAAAGTCACCTACTATACATAAATCACAGACCATGTGAATCCACATAGACATAGAGTTAAAGGTTTCCTGCTATTTATATAAAGGTCTACTGCTATTTATATAATAGATATTAAAGATCTGGTCATTATCGTGATATATGGACTGCCCACAGGACAGTGGTATTGACTTAGAAAGCGATAATAACTGAGCCGTAGGCGAGGTCACTATCGCTGTCGCAGTCAATACCACTGTCTTACGGGCAGTCCATGTATCACGATAATGACCAAATCTTCAATAACTATTATGTTTATTTCATTGAGGAACCATGTTTTTAAAAATTCTCATCAATTCAAATTGTTCAAAGCAAACTCGAGCTATTGTACGATTTCTATAGGAAAGAGTAGAGACCAGCCATAGTGATAACTATAAGTCACTGCCATTCATTTAAGTGCAATTTTTCAGAATATGAATACAAAATAAAGTTTTCTATGATTTTATAATTCTTGTTGCTGAGTAGTTTGTCTCTATCAGCATCGGAAAGCACGGCAAAACGATCATTTGAGTTGTCTGTAGCAGACATGCCTTCCAGTTCAGTCATGTTCCAAACGTCTGAATCGCAATTGCATTTTATTAAAGGAACATCACTCTAAACAGAGAAACCACGCCACACTGGTCATCAACATGTAAAATTCCGTTAACGACCGGTTTTCTGGTCCGTTTTTTTCGGTTAAAGACCGATGGAATTTTTTACTAAAGAATAAAGAATGTCATGTGGCCCCTTGTTATCCAATAAGAGAAGCTAATTCATAACCGATATGAAATAAACATAAATCACACACCATGTGAATCCACATAGACATAGAGATAAAGGTTTCCTGCTATACATAAATCACCCACTGTGTGAATCCACATGGACATAGAGTTAAAGGTCTCTTGCAATACATGGTACATAGACATAAGAGTTAAAGGTCTCCTGTTATACATGGTACATAGATATAAAGTTAAAGGTCTCCTGCTATACATGGTACATAGACATAGAGTTAAAGGGTTCCTGCTATACATAAATCACCCATCATGTGAATCCACATAGACATAGAGTTAAAGGGTCTCCTGCTATACATCAATCACCCACCATGTGAATCCACATAGACATAGAATTAAAGGGTCTCCTGCTATACATCAATCACCCACCATGTGAATCCACATAGACATAGAGTTAAGGTCTCCTGCTATACATCAATCACCCACCATGTGAATCCACATAGACATAGAGTTAAAGGGTCTCCTGCTATACATCAATCACCCACCATGTGAATCCACATAGACATAGAGTTAAAGGGTCTCCTGCTATACATCAATCACCCACCATGTGAATCCACAAAGACATATAGTTAAAGGTCTCCTGCTATACATCAATCACCCACCATGTGAATCCACACTGAAGTCAAAATCTCACAGGACGCAATCTATAAAGTTACAGATTAGACGACTATTCTGTTATCTAAAGATCTAAGACTGAAAACATGTTGCTAGTGAGATCAAACATATCTTAGCGGACAACCAATTCATGAACCTTGATATTTTATCTGTACCATGTATTTGCTGCAATATTGGTATCTTGTCGATCCACTGTACATCCTTTAAAGTCATCATACATAATGTTCATGTAAGCTCTTGCCCTAACGATGTATTTAAAATCAAAGTCGAAAGAGTTTGATTTTTATTGGATTTTCAGAATCAGAGTAGATAACTTTTAATTATATATGTTGAAGATATTTTTGACTTTTTACATTGTATATCATATATAAAAGTAAATTTTCTCCTTTTGTTCAGTGGCTGGGTGTTTTGAATTTTATGTTTATTAGCTTTAGATATCAACTTCTGCAGTAAAGCTAGCTGGTACCGTTAATGTTCTTGTTAATGATAATAAGTACCTACCCAGACATAGAAAGTCCCAGCTGCCGGACTTTTTGATTTGATACTTGGGAGGTCATGTTTTTCTGTAAGTTTCTGAGCTTCCTCTAAAGCGTGCTCCCGTAATTGTGATGTTTGGAAAGTTTTAATTCTATGAAGTAAAGAATCGTTGCCAATGGTGGAGAGAACACTATGTATATCTTCCCAGGTCTGAAAAAGAAAAAATAAAGATTGAATTTAATTATTACCGAAGTCACCGAGCAATCATAAACATAAAATAAAGGAAATCTTTCGATTTTGGTTCCATCTATAACCTCAGTTGTTTTTGAATCTACAAGTATATGTATAGTAATTTGCATAAATTGCATAAAACGCTATGATCAAAAGAAAAGAAAAAATGTACTTCTTTCAATGGTTTGATTTTTTTTTCATACCTTATTTATATTAACCCAAGAATTTCTTTTATTTCAACAATTTGTTTATAAGGTATGATGCAAAAACCTTAATGTAAAGATTGATCAACTTCAATCCAACTAAACAGGATTGAAGGGTTGAGCTCGGGTTTTCTCTGAGGGCAAGTAGTTCTTGTTTTATGTATAAACATACATTTAACATATCTGCACTTTCTCCTAGCAACAAATAGACGGCTTTCATAGTATCAAATATTGCTGTAGGTGGGTTCTTATAGGTTTTCAATTCTGCCACGGTAGATGGTTTCATTTCTAAAATTTCATGGATCCATGTTGTATACACTTCATTGCGAGCGTCTTCGGCTTTCTTTGTTGTGTTCTTCAACTTTGCCTCAAATTTAGATTCTCGCGCCTTTTTTATTGCAGTATCGAGAGTTCCAAAGTGACGTCGTACAGTTGCATCAGTTAAATCTGCAAATAAAAGAAAAATAATAAGGACATCACAAAATCATGAAGCAATTATGTTTTTACATAAATCGTGTTAGAAGATACCGATCGCGAAAGGGTAATCAAATACTTTTAAATTGAGAAGTATTTTCAACTGATTTTACAGTTGGTTCGTATGTTGTGCTGTTACACAACTGTGTCAGTTTAGGGGAAGGTTGGGTACCTGGAAACATGTTTAACCCCGTCACATTCTGTTTTTGTCTGTAATTCAGTGGTTGTCATTGGTTGCTGTCAATCATAATTGTTTCTTCGTGTATTGTTGTGTACATACAACAGGCCGTTGGTTTTCTCGTTTGAATAGTTTTACATTTTGGCATGTTAGTGTCTTTCATAAATGGCTATACGGTATAGGTTTTGTTGATTGTTGAAGGCCGTACGGTGACCTACAGTTGGCTATACGGTGTAGGCTTTGTGGCTTATTAAAGGCCGTACGATGACCTATAATAGTTGGTATTGGCAAGATTCAAATGTTACATTTTTTCTGTCAATTTCCAGTTCTTGTAACTATGTAATTCTGCTTAAGCTAAGGTTTCAACTCCCTAGAGAAAAGTTGACCTTATAGAGTTTGGCTATTCTGTTAAGACCCTTTTGGTTGTGTGCTCTCGGAGTTTTATTTTGTGTCTTTCCAAACCTTTGGTCTCGACCGTAACTGATGAGGGCAGAGTCCAGAAGCCAAAACAATTTTAATCTAATATGTAGAATCGGTTTTCTTAATTTGCATATTGCCATTTTGACATTTAGTCTTCAAATACAAATGCATTAATACTATAAGTAATTTTTCATGGTGTATATTTAGGAGTTATGTCGTTGAACAACTTTGATAAAGACATCATTCTGTAATTCCTTATTTTTTCAATATTGCAAACCCAGCATTTGAAACTTTATTCTGATATTTGCACTATGCCAGTGATCGATAAGTCATCCATAGGAATTGTCCATATCTTACTGTCATTCTACTCCAACTTTCTGTTGAACTTTTAATAGAAAAATGTCATCAACTAACAAAAAATTTCACCATACATCATCTTTATCCAATCCTTTTATATTCTTGAAAAAAAAACCTGACTAATGATACAATTGTAAAAGTGACAGTCATGTCAAAATGATATGCTTGGTATAACAACCAAAATCGCTTCCCTATATCATATCTTGACAAAAGGTGTTGACGCTTATCCGTTGTTGAAGGCCTTTTTGTGAACTTATAATGTTTGTTTTGATTACATTGTTGGTCCATTACTTAGTAGTTCATGCATACCTGGCGTTTTCCTTTATTCATACCTACATGCCAATGAGACAACTCTCCACAAGAGACCAAACGACACAGACATTAACAACTATAAGTCACCGTACGGCCTTTCAACAATGAGTAAAAACCATACCGCATAATCAGCTATAAAAGGCCCCGAATGACAAATATAAAACAATTCAAACGAGAAAACTAACGGCCTGATTTATGTACAAAAATAAAGAACGAAAAAAAAATATGATCTACGGCAACAAACGACAACCACTGAATTACAGGCTCCTGACTTGGGACTATACATGTCTTCTTAGGGTATACTAATATTAACCTTTTCTTATTTTGAGGAAATCTCGTCTGCTTCTTGCCTTTTTGAGATCACCTTTATCTTCCAATGCCAGCTTGTCAAATCTCTCAATAACCTTGTCCATCTCATCTGGGTCCTTTGTCTGCTGTGTCAGTGTCACTAATTCTTTTCGCAGATTCTTTTCAAATGCATTCTGTGCAAAAAAAATGAGCAAACACATAAATACAGAGTTCGCGAAAAGTGTCAGTCCTCAGGATTTCACCACCAAAATTTTGTATAGGACTGACACAATTTTAGTATTTTTCAATAGAGTTAATAGTGAGGACCAGTAGATTTTCTTCAAGGACCACCAGGGAAAAAAAGATTTCGCGAACTCTGTAAATATGAATAAAAGTGACTGTAAGATATCGTATATGCCCATATGAGTTGACGACATTGATTGCTGTGTTTTTTTTTATTGTTATTTAGGGCGTTGAAAACAAACATTTTTACGTTTCTAAATCAAACTTATTATGAACCCTTATAGTCATATAAATGAGTCAATTAAAGATGGGTGATTACCTGCAGAACTCTTTAACAAAACTGTATAAAATAAATCAATAGAAAATATACATCCAGTTCAGTTCAGTTTTCATATACTAAGCGGTCTACAAATATGGAATTGAATTTAAGGGTGCTTCCATGGAAGTATAACAACCTCTCAACTTCTATGTAAGCTACAAAGCATGTGCCCATGGTGATTAATGCTTCACACTTTATTGATTTTGGCTTTTTCGTCTGTGTCCAGTTCTTAGATACCAAGTGACCTAGGTTTTAACTTGGTGATGCATCAAGGGAAGGAAAGGCTACTTCCGAGGTCAAACTGATCTACATATAACATTTCAGTGACTTTTAAATTTAATTTTTTCATGCATTCAATTCACATATAAGTAATTAATTGAAAATGTCTACTAGTATGTTGTTTGCTTTACGTCCTGTGGTTTAGATAAGTGAAATTTGAAACTTACTTATTTACAACCTTTAACTAAAATGTGATCACTGTTACCTACATTTTACATAAAATGTACGTCATATTTTAGTTATCAGATAGATATCAAATGACCAACATACATGATTTTTTATAAGAATAGATCATAACTGCATCTCAGTCTATTTCATAACAACTATTAAAGTTATCTGTGCTGTATTTTTTCTGTCGTATTTTCTGTTTTAATGTTAGCGTTATAATATTCATAATTGTCTTGTCCTTTATGAGAAAAACTGTTGGTGTGTTCATTTAAAACTTTAATATTCGGGTTTTTTTTAATTATAGAGTTATCTAACTTTTTAAAGAACAATATCTATATATTGCTTTTCGATTTATTTTCTCACCTCTTTTCTGTATGTTCTTGGACCTGCAGGGTCATCTGTTGTTATCAAATAATTGATTACATTTTCCTCTGGTAGTTTCTTTTTCTCTCTAGCATACACGCGCAGTGCAAATTCTCCATCTTCTGGTACCATAACTTTAACAACAAGTTCGCGATTTGTAATTCGTTGGTCAACATATTGTTCCAGTTCGGACGGTTTGTACTTGTTACCAACTAACTCGGACCGAATGAAAAGTTTCTTCGTTAACGTAAAGCCTATATATAGATATTGGCGAAGTTTGGTCAAAATCGTGCCATGTGTATGAGAAGGAGAAGTCAATCCATACTGCTCCAAGTTATTACTAGGTCCCCATCCGACGGCACCTGTATCGCAGGGTAATGGCGGGATATCTTCTATAGCAGTTTTACACACTAACTTAAAGTCACATACCCATTCGTTACTTTTCGGAGGAACACCACCATTTATTGTTAATTTATAGACTCCATCAATCGGAAATCTAACGGTAAATTTCCAGTTGCTATTGCATCTGTCCATTAGGACAAAATTGCTGAGCTGTGTTTTCTTTGGTAGCACCATGGTTGATTTCTTGTTATTAAAATACAATTGATAGGTCAACAAGCCTTGCCAGTTTTCTATTAAACTCTTTATTCCTATCTCAACTATTCCGTGTTTGGCTTTCTGTAGGCCTGGCAAGAGTGTAGCTACCTGTAACTTATTTTCAAAGTACGGTTGACGAAAGTAAGGTTCCTCTAAATATCTTTCTAATGTAAGTGGAACAGTTAATAACTGCCAGTCTGGATTGTCAGGAAAAGCAAAATGAACAAAAACATCCGGGTCAGTCAGAAAGAAAAACTCATTGAACTTCTTTACTGCTGATCCTGATGACGCTTTACTTCTCGACATCTTACCACCTGCAACATTATAAAAAATAGTCATTGTCAATAAAAAATAGTCTCATTCATGCTATATTGTTATTTTATTTGTTCAATGTTGTCGTTTGTTTCCGATTGCTTCATTTGAATTATATTTCGACTGTATCCTGACAAAGTTTATATCTATATAGATTATATCCTACTTGATTCCCTGAACTTAGCGAAAACTACTATCATGTCATATCGGTTGATGAGAAGCATGGATTTACAACTTATCCACCCAATTCATGTACATTCACACCTGCTATAAAGGTCAACTCTATGCAGCAAAAACATGTCTTGTCGGGTAACCCTATTCTGTTTCCGCTGTAGATTTATATTTGTATTTTGAACTTAAGTTCAAAGGTCACCTCTCTTATAATTAAGGTCAATTTTAAATTCTCTTGTCCCAAGGATTACCTTTATATACACGTTTGACTGTACCGTAGGGAGAATTTGGCTGATAAGAAATCATCTTTTAGACCCACAGAAAAAAGTTGGCGTATGATTAGTCGTTAATGTATTGAATACAGATTATAGTAAACTGAATTGATATTTCTACTTGGCGTACGTCTTTAAAAAAATTGTTCAAATCTCTACACCACAACTTTATTGTGTTATATGTCCTCCTGGGGTCCTACTTTAATGAATAAAATGTTAATCCTTTACATTTTTATTCCGTACGACCAGTTTACTCATTTTACTGTATTAATTACCCTCAATAAGAGTATACTTGTCTGTGATTCTACCTTCCACTGCAGAGTAAGCCCACAAAGGGAACACGAATCGCCAGTCACCATTTACGTGAATAGCACACCAGTTATTCCGCAATTGTTTGAGTTCTTCCAAAGGGTCACCTACATCATATACCACGCTTTTGGCAATACCTTTTATTAGTACTGCCTTTAATCCTGCAGCCCTAAATATAAAAATAATTTACAGCTTACTATGTTCAGCACAAATTAAACTTTTTCTATAAAAGTAGGAATATGTGGTATGATTGCCAATGAGACAACTCTCCACCAGAGACCACATGACGGGAGAAGTTAACAACTATAGGTTAACGTACGGCCTTCAACAATGTGCAAAACATTTAGTATAGTTTTCCTTCAGTTTACCGATTCTAGCTTTTAAACTGTTTTGCTTTTTGAAAAGTTTTGCAGTTTTGAAAATCAAAAAAAAGAAGAAAGGATGCTATGCATATCGCAAAATTCTTACACTTGAAATTATTTTCCTTGTACAGACATTTTGCTATTTTTGTCTTTTTGTCCATTTTTTTTTGGTCTATATGTTGTCTGTTTTTCTTACACTTTTTAAAGTTTTTAGTATTTTATTATTTGACTACCTTGTTATCTGCTGTTTTATACACGCATCGAGATTATCAGTGCCCAATAAACTGGCTTTGATAAATCAGGGCGTTAGTTTTCTCGTTTGAATTGTTTTACATTTGTCATTTGGGGGCCTTTTATGGCTTACTATGCTGTATGATGTTTGCTCATTAATGAAGGCCGTACGGTGTGACCTATAGTTGTTAACTTCTACGTCATTTGGTCTCTGGTGGAGAGATGTCTCATTGGCAATCAATCATACCACATCTTATTTTTGTTATAAATAATCTTGACAGATATTCTTCCATTCAACTGCTGTTTAGTATACTCATAGAGATCATGGGTGCCAATAAACTAGCTTTAAGAACCCTGCAACATGCTCACTTTTGTCCACTAGAGTTAAAATGATCTGGATGTAATCAACTTTAATATCAATCATTAAATCAGTACACATCAACGTATTTAGTGTAATGACTTCATAAACTTCATAATAACAAAATCACCGTAAAAAATAGGATGTCCCGTTTGTAGTACGGTTCGGACATATTTTTTGTCATCATTATTGATGTTTTTTATTATAATTATTATTATTACCTGCATATTTTGACGAAGAATGCTGCATATGACATCGTCTTTTTCTTGACTTTACTCATGTAGCTTAAGGGGGAATCCTCTTTTCCATTTGGAATACTTCCCGATTGGAAGTTTTGACATCCCATCCACACAAATAAGGATCGAACCTTTTCAATATCTGTCGTCATAGCTTGTGTAAGGTATTTAGCAAATGAATGCCAGGTTAAGCAAATGTTGAAATCTGCCTGTAGCGTGAAAAAATACCCAAAATATTATGATTTCTGAAACACAGATTTCGACGGAGGCCAATTTAGGACACCCCAAACATTTATTTTGAATTCGTGTTCATGAATTTAAAAGATCGTGATCATGGATTAAAATAGGTATCATGAATTGTATGATTTGTTATCACGGATTAAATTCGTTATCACAGATTTTTATAATTCGTGATGAAAGATCAAATTTAATTCGTTATCGCGAATTTGAACATTTCAAATTCGTTTGAGCGAATTTGATATTTCAATATCACAAACTTTGGAATTAGTTACAGCTAATTTAATTCGAAAATATATGATTTTTTTTATTTCGTGATCTCGAATTTAAATTATGTTTTTGGATGTTTTAAAAGGGATTCCGTAATACTTTACATAAAACATTAATTTCTCAAAGAATATAATTATGATTGTTCGCGTAAAGATCGCAATGTAGAATTTCAAACAATGTGTTTATGCTTTTATTGGCACATTTGTTTTAACAATAAGAAATAAATGTATAATACATCTTTTTCGTGTGTTTGTGTTCGTATGTGTTATGGGTTCTTCCGATAATTAGAAAGTGCACGCATCCTATTAACTTATACTGATCGCATTTTTGTAGTGGCAGTGTGGCTCAATTTCCAGGCTTATTGTTTTACTGTAATATAGTTGGATCTGCATAATAATAAAACGATGTTTTCAGCACAATGAATAACGCCACATTATCAATTTCTTACAATATTAATTTGCAAATCCACGCATGTTTTTCCATCTTTCCTACATGAGGTAAACTGTCGGAATGTGAATTAACCTTCCAAAAAAGAATACAAACATAAAAGAGGTTTGTAAAAATAATTAATTTACGTCATTTCCCTTTCTGAAAGCCGTTATATACTTTGTCCACATATGAAAAAATACACTCTTCAGGCCTCAAAAATTATATCCCGTTTATTGCGAATAAGTCTTATTTTCACGTTCCTCCTATCACATGATCCACTATTATAATACACCTCTCATTAAAACCAATCAAGAATTACATAACTTTAAATGTTTCGTGCAGATGAAATACAGAGAGTTTTATTCCTGGAAATGATATCTTGAAGGTAATTCCTGCAATGTAAAAGAACGTTTAGAATTTGATTGTTTTTACGCTGCTTCTACGCAAGTTTTTATGGGGTTCCCGTTACTTGCTCAACCGCATAAGTTTCAATTACATTGATTTGTGGGTTGTTGTTTGTTTTGGTCTTTTTTTTGTCATGGTGTTGTCTGTCCCTCTTCGACTTATAAGTTTGGGTTTTCTTGTCGATTTTCTTCCTTTTTTCAATTTCGTGTGGACTTAATGCAAGAATTGGTCGCTTGCTTGATTCATGTCCAATCTGAACCAACTGTATTGACTGCAAACGTATTATCTATCAAATGTAATTAAAATCACAGTAATCATACATGCACTTACACCAGTTTCATTTTGTCTTCCTTATTATAATCAATCAATTAACTTACACGTCTTGCGTTATACTCCAGTTCGGAATACCCTCCAGGAGTATAGATATGACCTTTTCTGTCTCTAGGAGGTCTTGGTCTAGGATAATTTCTTTCGGGTGTTCCTAGTTTCTCATTCATCTGCATGAAACAATTAGTAAATTCAATTTCCCTCATAATATTTTTTTGCTATATACTAAGTTATATGCATTCTCCAATCAACAAGCAAATGATACCAGTGTAAACTGCCCGATTTATAACTTTAATGTTTGAAAGGCAAATACATAATAAATACAGACAAACAAAGACGGACACTATACATTTCTGTAAGTGGAAAAGTTATGTGTATATTATTAAAAATCTGACTAACCATCGGTGAAAGTGTTATCATTGTACAATCCGATCTATACTAACCATCGGTGAAAGTGTTATCATTATACAATCCGATCTATACTAACCATCGGTGAAAGTGTTATCATTGTACAATCCGATCTATACTAACCATCGGTGAAAGTGTTATCATTATACAATCCGATCTATACTAACCATCGGTGAAAGTGTTATCATTGTACAATCCGATCTATACTAACCATCGGTGAAAGTGTTATCATTGTACAATCCGATCTATACTAACCATCGGTGAAAGTGTTATCATTATACAATCCGATCTATACTAACCATCGGTGAAAGTGTTATCATTATACAATCCGATCTATACTAACCATCGGTGAAAGTGTTATCATTATACAATCCGATCTATACTAACCATCGGTGAAAGTATTATCATTGTACAATCCGATCTATATATCATTTGTTTATACTAAGTTACAGATATCGTACATGTTTTGATTTACAGTTCTGAATGCCGTTTAACTCTACAATTAAATTCTGGCCTTCCAATTGTTATGATTCGAGGGCCACTAATGAGTTTTGTTTACACAAAACGCGCCTGGCGTACAAAGTTAAAAAGCGGATATTTCTATGATTTTTTTAAAAATGCTTACTAATTCCCGGTAAAAATTCCATCTCTATGCATTATACTTATTCCCGGTAAAAATACCATCTCTATGCATTATACTAATTCCCAGTAAAAATACCATCTCTATGCATTATACTAATTCTTAATGAAAATCCCATCACTACATTATAGTTTATAAGGGCAAGGGATTGAGAAGATCTTGAATTGTACATTTGAAGAGTTATACATCAGAAATGTATTATATGATAACACTTAATTTTATTGACAATTGATGATGGTGAGGAGGAACTTATGTTTAAAGGTCAGTGACAAATATAACATCAGAACGAGAACATGTTAATGTTATGAACCCTACTTTGATTTATATAGACTCCGCTGAACCAGATTTTTAACGTGTTAGTTCAAAAGTTACACCTAACAATCCACATGAAGACATATCTCAATTCCCCATGCTTGACGGAGGAGCAGAAAATACTAATTTTCAAGTCTTTGGTTTGACCCGGACGGGGATAGAATCCACAACATCTAGCACTCGAGGCAAGCATACTACCTCAAGACCACATATGGTATATTGACAATTGAAAATTCTGTTTTAAGCAAAAAGGAGTAACATCAATCATTGTTTGTACAGTTTCATTTTCAAAATTACTTTGCAATATCAGAAATAGACTACCCCGTTTACTGTGTATATTTCAACTTAATCTCAAATTTTTAAATCTGTTTAAATTTCTGAAGATATTAGACCAAAAGAATTAAACAAACTAAAGGTACAACTTCACAAAGTTATATTGATTTAGTACCCTTCTGCAGTACGTTAGTTATACCCACGGTTTTTGGTGAAATAAGTTTTGTTCGAATCTTTAGATTTCTGTGTAGTGTTTGTATACGCTTTTCCTCTCCTCCTTCATTTTCTTTTGGCATTGTCTGTGTGTTTCTTCAATTGACGATTTTTTACCGCACCATTGGTATCTTTTACTTTTTTTATGAGACCCTCACCATTAAACTGCTTTAAAATATTTTTGATATACACAGGATGTGTACACGGATAGATAAATATATATGTTAATTTTTGGGTCTTAATCTTTGCATCATTTTTATATCCAAAATGTGAACATCAAATGGTGTATTATCATTAGGAGTGTATGATGAAGAAAATATTAAATCAATAAGACTTGTCACCAGAGTTTCGGATTACAGATTAGGACGAAAATCATTACTTAGTGCATTACAATACGCTGGGGGAGAATTGAAACCAATATGTTGGAACGATTTAGAGCTTGACATGTTGTCTCATCTGTTTTTTGAAACTTATGTTGCCCTCCAGATGTGTTTTGGTTATTTTGTGGTTAGATTGCAGCCTCATTGAATTATTAACCACATCTCCTTTAATTCATACTGTCGTATAATTTAGGCTTCATCCGTTTAGTCCGCATTCAAAATGTCAAATGAATACAGTTTTATGAGGGTTTAGTTGCGGTCTTTTTTTTTATATATTCTTTAATTTTTAGGCCATGTTCTCTATTCTCTATTCACTTTTCCTTTAATATTTAAGCACCCCATTATTCTCTATTATTTGTTTTTATTTTGCCTATTTTTCTGTATTCTTTATATGTTTAGCACTTTATTCTCAAGCTTTGCCCATTATTCCCTATTCAGTAAACCCCATCCATACTCACCTTCTCATTTCGGGTTTCGAGAAGATCCCTTTTTCTTCTGGAATCTTTTGACGGAAAACCGTCCATAGATGCAGCACATCCCATTTTTGACGGACATTGGAAAGTTCACATATTTTGGTTCATTATCAATACACGCTAATCACATATTTCATTAATATATATTTATTTTCAATGTCACCATTTTGTATGATGTTTCCACATTTTGTACGTTTGTTATGATAAGTTCTGTTACTATTTGACAAATGGTATTATAATACATTGAAAAGTGAACAGATTTAGAAAAAAAATGTATATCTTTCTGTATTGTTAAAGATCTGTTCACGCCTCTCTGAATTCAAAAACAATGCATATTATTAACCCTAACAAAGATTTAAAATGAAATCGTACTGGATATTGTTTCATAGGTATTGAACTAAACAATTGTAACTTTATTGGGTCTTTTCACAATTAATTATATTTAAATGTCACAATACTGCGCTGTTTAATTTCACAATGTATAAAATGAGATCATTGTACGACACATTTATTTAATTTAGGTTATCAGTAGATCAGATGTACAGGTTCAGTGTGGACTCTGCAGCCGTTTATAAATGTCTCGCACCCTTTCCCAAATTTTGGATCCTGCTCTGACGGTAATACTGTTTCACCATAACAAAAATATCTCAAAATAAGGAGATGTGGTATAATGGATAAAAAGAAAAGTATGCACTAAAAATGAGTTGCTTAATGTTTGTAAAGCAATTGTTATATATTTTGTGCATTGAAAATGCGTGGTACCTCTCTCCCTTCCCCTCATTGAATGGTGGGCTCCACAAGTGACCTCTTAATCAGTACAGATTGTCAGAGTAAAAGCGGCAAGTTAATATTATGGACATGTAAGATGATCTTGCATACCGTGATGTTGGCTAATTGTGTTGTTTACTTACATTGAACTTGGCAGCGGCCATCTAAAATGACTGGTGATTCTTAAAGATTCTCCACTGAATATTTCCTTGCGTTTTAATGGTAAAAATCAGAAAACAACATTTTAGAAATGTTAATCGTTCAAAGCTCTTTTTCTTGATTTACCTTCACCAAGAACGCTCTAACAATATAGTTGAAAGATATGCGAAGGAGAAGAATAGAAATAGCATGAGATTTTTTATCGATATACCTTTCATTTTTTTAAACTGTCTGTACCAAGAAATTATATATTAGCTGTTTGCTGATTTTGGAACTCATTGCAGTAGCAGTTGATTCCTTTTGCGTTGTTTTGAGAAATATGTTCATCTTCATTTCTTACTTTTTCATTTATGTACAAAGTATAAGGATTTTATAATCATTCATGTAAATAAAACTATTTATTTCATCTAAAAATACATATCCACAATGGTTGACTGGGGTATAGAATAAGGTCGTCCAGGAACTTTCTCCCGTTCGGCAGTAAAATTCTTGCTAAAGAAGGGTGTCCGTTTGGCTTTGCGGGATGTATAAAACATCCCACGGTCTCGTTCAAATTATGAAGTTAAACTACGTGCAAAGCTCTGTTTCTTTGCCCGGTTTTGGCTATACCTGTTGTCCTTGTTAGTTTTATCACCTCTTCAATATCTGTATTCGTTTTGAATTTTCAAACATTTGGCCTCGGGCATCACTGAAGAGACATTAATTGTTGAAATGCGCATCATGGCTGATGCAGTAAAATTGAAACCGTTAACGTTATTATTACCACATGGCCGATACCTCTGCTGGTGGACTGTTCGCCCCATAGGGTATCACCATCCCAGTAGCCAGTATTCCGGTACTGGTATGAAAATACGGATATTGTGTTATCATAATTTGCTGTTTTAAAATTTTGGAAGTTATATCTCCCTCGTGCAAAATCTGGTTCCTTGTCAGGATTTGGCTATACTGTTTGTCCTTTTTGGTTGTATCAGCTCTTCAATATCTGAATTAGTTTTGGATTTTCAAATAGTTTTGCCTCGGGCATCATTAATGAGGCATTAATTGTCGAAATGCGCATCTGGTGGAACCATTAATGGCATTAAACCCAATTCCTTAGTACGGTGATTGCCAAACGTCTCTGCACATTAAAGAACCTTTGCAGCAACTATCTGGCCTGTTTCAAGTCACAATTTCTGCCTCTTTCAAACATGCCTTCATTTTATAGTAGCAGTCCAAAGGACATTGTGCCATGACGTCATTTTGGAATTTAATATATTACTGAAATGGAACTTTCAACTAAAGATATCCATTTGTGTATAATTGAGAGATGAAGTAAAACCAAAACAAATAAAGAGTTGCGCCATGAGCGCATGATACGCCGGTGGCTTTTTCAACGAATAAAGTTCGTTTTTCAACGAATAAAGTTCCATAACTCCTCAATGTCATATCAGAAATTTATAAAAAAAAACTAAAGGGAGGTTATTTTAATAGACATAAACCAGTCACCAAAGTTTCATGAAAACTGCTCAAAGCACTTTTGCTTTATTGTCTAAAAACTGGAAAATCCCCCCCCCCCCCCTTTTATGAATAAAATCCCATAACACGAAAACGTAAAATCTAACAATTTATAAAAATCGAATTAAATCAATAGATATAAACAATTCACCAAAGTTTCATGAAAACAGCTCAAAGCATTTTTGAGTTATTGTCCGAAAACTGGAAAATACCCCTTTTTTAATGGATAAAACCCCATAACTCGGAAATGAAAAATCTAAAATCTATAAAAATCGAAAGGGAGCTTACGTCAGTAGATATAAACAATTCACCAAAGTTTCATGAAAACTGCTGAAAGCATTTTTGAGTTATTGTCCGACATGTTGACGACGGACGGACGGACAGACGCACGGACAACGGTATACCATAATATGTCCCGTAAACGGGCGTATAAAACAGTAAGTTTACAAACCATGACATCATAATAAATGTAGTTGTGCATTCATTCTATCTAAAACTCCTTTCGGTTTCAATTTTGCACATACAAACAGTTTTCTTTACGCAAAATGCGTCATTATGCATGAAATATTTGCTAATGGACATAAAGAAAGCAACAATTTTTCAATGATTTAAAGAATGCACAGAGGAAGTGTTATTGAATATTCTTCATCTTTGTTTAATGACCACCTCTGTCACAATTGCATGTGTACTGTCTGTGCAGACTAGGGGGGGCACTATAAATTCATATAAAAAGTTTTTTTATTTTAATTGCTTGCACAGAGTTATACCAACCCTTAATTTCTTGACAGCCATTACCAACATAAAAATAATGTGCAAAAATTAACAAATGAAAATAGTTAATATTTTTAATATGGCACGTAAAACGAAATATACACACGTTATACAAACACACATATAAGATAACAAGATTATCATTATCAAAGAATGTCACAGACATACTTATGTATATCAACATCGATGGAAATATATTAACAAGTTGTAAGCAATGATAAATATAAATTGTATTGACAGTAAAGGTGCATACTTTATTATTTCACCTAATTCAACAGATATGACGTATTGATTACAATGGTTATATATTAAGATAATTTTTCCTGGTTATGTAGCTTCTGATTAACGCTTACCCTATTTGTTTTATTTTTATCCATATTTATAATATATTAAATTGATGTTCGAAGATGTATGACTTGCTATAAACTAATATTCTAACTCTCTCAGTTAAAGTTGACATCAGATGGTTTATGTCACCACTTTCTGGTCCACCTTAATGATACATGAAAAGAATAACAAGAATCATCAAAAATATCTGACATGAAAAGGATAACAAGTCCACAAAAACCATCAACACGCGACTATTCCGAACAAAACTAGACGTAAAAGAAACTACGAACAACAAATCGTCAAAATAACTACCAAAGAGAAAAAAGATTGATGTACATATTAACAGGTCACCGTCTTGCCATAAACAATGAGCAAAACACAAAACTATACATATGAAGCAATTCAAAAGTAAAAACCAACGGCCTAAATTAAGCTAATAACATTAAACGAAAAACAGTCAAGAAACAACGGCAACCAACATCTACTAGACTACAGGAGTTTGGTTTGGGACATGAACATAAAGAATGTGTTTGGGTTAAAATTATTTTCGGCCGTCCAAATTAATCAATTTCTTACTCTCTTCTGAGATCAAATATATTTCATCTCATAAATAAGCATAAACATGCAAAATTAAAGTGAAAATAATAAGATACAATGATAATTGACTGATGATATTTACACAATTTATATAGCCATTTATGTCTTTGTGCAGTTTGAATTATAATCCATAAATTATAATAAATACATTCATTTACACGTGTGCGGAATGCTGACTTACTCCCATTCATCACAAAATGTAAAGGTCAAGTCTGAGGATAAAAAATATATTACTAAAACTTATGAACCTGAGGGCGTATTAATTGCTGTCACACTAGCTAATTTCAGTTTACAGGTTCGGCTTAAGTGGTTTATGGTTAGGTTTAAAATCCTTTCTAAGCAGTTTATAAAAATATTTTAAAAAAGTTTTGATGACGTTTGGTAAAATTGTTCAAACCACACGAGGACGTGTTTAAACCGGTTTCGGTTTCGAACTAGTTCGGAACCAGTTTCGAAGAACAAAAAGAAGATATATCAAACCTACCAGAAAATGAAACCAGTTTAGAAGCAACAAATACGCAGTAAAATGTCTGATTCAACAAAAGCTTAACAAATGATGGTATACATACTTTTCTTAAAAGAAAAACAGACATGAAATGAAAACATCTTTAAACAATGAACCAAAGTACAGATACATGTAACTAAATAAACACTTTATAAGTATATAATTAAAAAAAGTTAAGTAAAAATTTGACGAAGTATGCATAATTATGTTAGTTTGTTAAGGCAATTAGAATGTAAGTAAAATGACAACAAAATATATTTGTCACTTACTTAAGTTGACAATTCTAACAATTATTTGTCTTATCTTTTTGTCTGATACTAAGTATTGTGTTATTTATCAATAATATAAATAATGAGCAATAATAATTTACCATTTATTTTTCATTGTATATATTTCGTTTCAGATTCTCTAATGTTGCTCAAAAAATTTGAATGACATTTTGTATACAAATTAATAGGATAGATAATTATCAAACGAAAATATTAAATCCAACACTTTAGCTATTATTTTTTTCTGCATTTACACCATCAAGCTGCCTCTTCAATCATACATATTAACATGATTCTGCTATGAATACAATTTTTGGAATGCGAAGACAACTGTCACAGTCAGTAAAATATAGTTGGTGGCCATAACAGAACTTTTGTTTTGGTTATCTTGTTTTACTTGTTCTTTGTCTAGAAAGGAAAAAAAAACATATAAACTTCAATAACATACTTCTAGTGTTGAAATGAAAAACATATAATAGTATTGGGATAAACGCCATTTGGAAAGCAACTCTTAAACATAATACAACTATAAAGGTTATCTAGAGGAACACATGGTCTTCAACAGTACGGTAGTGTATGTTATACATTTCAAGCTTGTCTTTAAGAGGACGACTTAAAGTCGCCAACAGTACACACGTGTCAGTTCTAACTGTCAAGCTTGTCATTTATATGGCAAAATTTACTCTTCAACAGTATAAAAGTGTCAGAATCAAATGTCGAGTTTGTCATTCAGAGGACAACATACAATTACCAACGGTACATTAATACCTGTATCAAATGCCAAGTTTGTCATTCAGAGGACAACATACAATTACCAAAGGTACATTAATACCTGTATCAAATGCCAGGTTTGTCATTCAGAGGACAACATACAATCACCAATGGTACATTAGCGCCTGTATCAAATGTCAAGTTTGTCATTCAGAGGACAACATACAATCACAAACGGTACATAATTGTCTGTAACAAATGTCAATCATGTCATTCAGAGGAAAACATACAATCACCAACGGTACATTAGTGTCTGTACCAAATGTCAATCTTGTCATTCAGAGGACAGCATACAATCACCAACGGTACATTAGTGTCTGTACCAAATGTCAATCTTGTCATTCAGAGGACACCATACAATCACCAACGGTACATTAGTGTCTGTACCAAATGTCAATCTTGTCATTCAGAGGACACCATACAATCGTCAACAGTACAAAAGTGTCTGTACCAAATATCAATCTTGTCATTCAGAGGACAACATACAATCACCAATGGAACATTAGTCTCCGTACCAAATATCAATCTTGTTATTCAGAGGAGAGCATACAATCACCAACGGTACATTAATGTCTGTACCAAATATCAATCTTGTCATTCAGATTGATTGATTGTTGGTTGCTTAACGTCCAGTGGCAAATATTTCATGCATATTCAGGACGAGTCATTCAGAGGACAGCATACAATCACCAACGGTACATTAATGTCTGTACCAAATATCAATCTTGTCATTCAGATGACAACATACAATCGTCAACGGTACATAAGTGTCTATACCAAAATCAATCCTGTCATTCAGAGGACAACATACAATCGTCAACAATACATTAGTGTCTATACCAAAATCAATCTTGTCATTCAGAGGACAACATACAATCACCAACGGTACATAAGTGTCTATACCAAAATCAATCCTTTCATTCAGTGGACAACATACAATCGTCAACAGTACATTTAGTGTCTATACCAAAATCAATCCTGTCATTCAGATGACAACATACAATGGTCAACGGTACATTAGTGTCTATACCAAAATCAATCCTGTCATTAAGGGGGCAACATACAATCGTCAACGGTACATTAGTGTCTATACCAAAATCAATCCTGTCATTCAGATGACAACATACAATCGTCAACGGAACATTAGTGTCTATACCAAAATCAATCCTGTCATTCAGAGTACAACATACAATCGTCAACAGTACATAAGTATCTATACCAAAATCAATCCTGTCATTCAGAGGACAACATACAATCGTCAACAGTACATAAGTGTCTATACCAAAATCAATCCTCTCATTCAGAGGACAACATACAATCGTCAACAGTACATTAGTGTCTATACCAAAATCAATCCTGTCATTCAGAGGACAACATACAATCGTCAACGGTTCATTAGTGTCTATACCAAAATCAATCCTGTCATTCAGAGGACAACATACAATCGTCAACGGTACATAAGTGTCTATACCAAAATAAATCCTGTCATTCAGAGGACAACATACAATCATCAACAGTACATTAGTGTCTAAAACAAAATCAATCCTGTCATTCAGTGGACAACATACAATCGTCAACAGTACATTAGTGTCTATACAAAATCAATGCTGTCATTCAGAGGACAACATACAATCGTCAACGGTACATTAGTGTCTATTTCAAAATCAATCCTGTCATTCAGAGGACAACATACAATTGTCAACGGTACATTAGTGTCTATACCAAAATCAATCCTGTCATTCAGAGGACAACATACAATGGTCAACGGTACATTAGTGTCTATATCAAAATCAATCCTGTCATTCAGAGGACAACATACAATCGTCAACGGTACATTAGTGTCTATACCAAAATCAATCCTGTCATTCAGAGGACAACATACAATCGTCAACGGTACATAAATGTCTATACCAAAATCAATCCTGTCATTCAGATGACAACATACAATCGTCAACAGTACATTAGTGTCCATACAAAATCAATCCTGTCATTCAGAGGACAACATGCAATCGTCAATGGTACATAAGTGTCTATACCAAAATCAATCCTGTCATTCAGTGGACAACATGCAATCCCCAACGGTACATTAGTGTTTATACCAAAATCAATCCTGTCATTCAGAGGACAACATACAATCGTCAACGGTACATTAGTGTCTATACCAAAATCAATCCTGTCATTCAGTGGACAACATACAATCGTCAACGGTACATTAGTGTCTATACCAAAACCAATCCTGTCATTCAGAGGACAACATACAATCGTCAACGTTACATTAGTGTCTATACCAAAATCAATCCTGTCATTCAGATGACAACATACAATCGTCAACAGTACATTAGTGTCTATACCAAAATCAATCCTGTCATTCAGAGGACAACATACAATCGTCAACGGTACATAAGTGTCTATACCAAAATCAATCCTGTCATTCAGTGGACAACATACAATCCCCAACGGTATATTAGTGTTTATACCAAAATCAATCCTGTCATTCAGAGGACAACATACAATCGTCAACAGTACATAAGGTCTACATAAGTGTGTATACCAAAATCAATCCTGTCATTCAGAGGACAACATACAATCGTCTACAGTACATAAGTGTCTATACCAAAATCAATCCTATCAATCAGAGGGCAACACACTATGGTGTTAAATTGATAGTCAGCACATAAGTGTATGTATCAATTGTAAAACGTGTCTTATTGTACCTTCTTTTTTTGTATACATTGTACATGTTTCGTTACAAACTGATGTGAAACATGATTCACTTGGAAATCAATAAAACATTTCAGTTTAGTAAAACTAATTATTTTAACCACAGAAGTAATTACTTTAGTCGTAATTATAGATGAACGCACTCTTGTTTCGTTTTTGAGAAGGAAAATCAGTAACAAAACTTTATGTTTGGAAACCTGAAAAACTACCCCAAACTGTAATATAACGTTAAAGATGGTCTTAAGGTTAGTGGTGACCATATTGTCTTAAGGTTAGTGGTGACCACATTGTCTTAAAGTTAGCGGTCGACATATGGTGTTAAGGTAATTGGTCACCCTATGATCTTACGGTTATGTCACCATATGGTCTTTATGTGAGGTCGCCGTATAGTCCTAATATTAATGGTCACCTTATGGTCTAAAGGTTCAGTCACCATATGGTTTTGAGGTTAGGTCACCATATGGTCTTAAGGTTCGGTCACCATATGGTCATAAGGTTAAGTCACCCTATGATCTTACGGTTCGTCACCATATGGTCTTAAGGTTAAGTGACCATATGGTCTTAATGTTAGGTTCTCACATTGTCTTAATGTGAGTGGTAAACCTATGGTCTTAAGGTTAGTCTTAATGTTAAGTCAGCATATGTTTTAAAGGTTAAGTCACCATATGGTCTTAAGGTTACGTCACCATATGGTCTTAAGGTTACGTCACAATAATATGGTCTATGTAAGGTCGCCATATGGTATCAAGGTTATAGTCACCATATGGTCTTAAGGTCAAGTCACTATATGGTCTTAAGGTTAGGTCACCATATGGTCTTAAGGTAGGTCACTATATGGTCTTAAGGTTACGTCACCATATGATCTTAAGGTTACGTCACCATATGATCTTAAGGTTACGACACAATAATATGGTCTAGGTAAGGTCGCCATATGGTATCAAGGTTATTGTCACCATATGGTCTTAAGGTCAAGTCACTATATGGTCTTAAGGTTACGTCACCAAATGGTCTTAAGGTTAGTCTTAAGGTTAAGTCGCCATGTTGTCTTAAGGTTAAGTCACCATATGTTTTAAAAATGAAATCACAATATGACCTTAAGGTATTAAGTTCACCATTATATGGTTTTAAGGTTAGATCATCATGTGGTCTTAAGATTATGTCGTCATATGGTCTTATTGTTACGTCATCATATGGTCTTTATTCTTGGTCACAAATGGTCTTAAGAGTTGGTCATAATATGGTCTTAAGATTAGTGGTCACCGTATGGTCATAAGGTCAGGTCACCATAATAATGGTGTAAAGTTTAGAGTCAACATATTGTGTTCAGCGATTGACATATATTTTACCTGATTCTTTATACTCAGGTTCGGCAGTTGGTATGTATGGTCGTTTGGGTTTTCGTTTCTTTGTTGTTTTCTCTGTCGGCTTTGTTGTGATTATAATTGGCACCGGTGTTATAGGCTTTTTGGTAGATATCAATGTTTTTATTGTTGTTGTTGGCTTCTTTGTCATCTTTTCTGTTGTTACCATGGTTGTTGTGGAAGTCGTGGTAGCAGCTTTGGTTGTTGTGACAACTTTAAGAGAATAAAAATATCAAAACCAAGACAAGTGAAGATGTGGTATTATTGCAAACGAGATAAGGGGAAGGGTATAAACAACTAAAGGTCACTGTACGACCTTCAACGATGAGCAAAATCTAAAATGTTCATTTATAAAACAATAATATGTATTTTAGTTGCCTACAAAATTATTTAAATAAATCACCATTCGTTATACAAATTAATGTTTCTTCGTAATAGCCAATAAAAGGAGAAACTTAGCATATACTATTTATATCAGACAAGCCTTTTCATTAGTTAATGACAATTAATTTTCATGCAATTAGTGGGTCACAAATCGTAAGGAGATATTCAGGAGAGAAAAATCTTGTTCTTTTAGAATCACCAGTTGTTTTTGGATAACAAGTCCAGTGAAAGTCGATTAACACAATTAGCTAACATTAGTATATGCAATAGACTATGATATGTCTATGATATATTTTAGAAAGTTCTGGGGGAAAAAAATGGTTGCCTATAACTGCTAACATCCACTTCATTTGAACATTGGTGCATAGTTGTTTCATTGGCAATCATACTACATCTCCTTATTTTTACATTTATACCTGTTGTAATAAAGATCTTCTAGTTTTTCAATAAACTCAAACTCTGTACATTGTTCTCTGCATAGAACTTTGAAATTGAAAATGTTATGGCAAAAACTGAATTACCATAAAAAATCTAAAATAATAAATGGCTTACAAAGTGGTAAAATGGTAACACTGACTGAATCCTTGCCGAGGTGATTTCCACCAACACAGGTGTATTGTCCGAAATCTTCTATTCTTAATTTCATTATTTTCATTGCCACAGTCATATAGTTTTCATGATATGCAATATCTAATGTATGGTCAAACGTAGAATTAGGACCTTTTGGTGAGACCCAAAAATTCAAAATGATCGGATTTCCTGTTATATTGCATTCTGCTATTAATGGCGTCCCGATTTCTTTCTTGATTCTATGGGAGGTTACTGAAACTTTTACAGGATCTGGAAAACGCATAATCGACAAAACTGTTATTCTATAACGTACACATGTTATATATATGATGGATAAAAGGTATTCAAACTTTAAAAAATCATAACGAATACAAAATAAAAATGAAGCAAATTAAAATTGTAAGCATAAATCATAAATGTTAATGATTACTGTTAGCATAAACGAAAAAATCAAAGGGCTTCATGTCATAAATATAAACTTTCCATTAAAATCATGATTAGTTTAATAAAAAATTCAATGAAAAATGACATTCCTCATTTACTATGTACGATTCCATTTATCAAAATGTTGCATATTAATATTGATTGATTTTGGTTTGCGTAACGTCAAATAGCAATTATTTCATGCTTAATCAGGACTAGAATACAAGAGAAGATTGGGGTTAATGAAAAATTGAAAAAGCTGTCAAGTTTTATTTTAACATGCATTCCTACACTGAATGTCTACATCAATGTCCAGTGTTTCCTCTGATTGTTTTCCATTGGTTGCTCTACATTGGTAGGTTCCTGCCACGGATCTATGGCTGTTTAATGTCAACATTTCATCACCAGAGGCTATTTCTGGAATGGAAAGTACGATTAAAGTAATAATAATAAAAGAGAACTAAAACTATTTCGTATTCCCGTATTTATGGAAACATCCATGTAGTAATGGTGAGACGTAAATCAACGACTAAATCTTACTATTTCATTTCACTCGTCTGATCACAGTAGATAACATGTGGTTCATTTATACTTTGATTATCCATCTTTTAATTTATTTCAAAATTAATTTCCATTGGATTCCGATGAATGTTAAGCCTGCTTACAAAGAAGCAATTGAACCAAGGGTTTTAGATGGTAAGTTACAATCATCCCTTGAAAAGTTTAGATTGATAAACATTTCGAAAATACATTGCCATTTGTCGTAACCACAAATCCGCCCTTGGTTCATTGTTCATATTTATCATCGAATCCGACTTATTACAAGATACCCCTTGATATCCTCCTGTTTTATAACCAGATACCCCTTGGTTTCCATTTGAATTATCACCAGATACCCATTGGTATATCTTGAATTATCACCAGATGGTTTCCACTTGATATATAACCAGATACTCCTTGGTTCCCTCGTGACATATGACCAGATACCCCCTGGTCTCCTCTTGACTAATCACCAGATATCTTGACTTTCCACCAGATACCCCTTGGTATCGTCTGGACTTATCACCAGATACTTCTTGGCTTCCCTCTTGACTTATCACTAGATACCCTTTGGTATCCTCTTAATCATCAGATACCTGATGTTGTAACCACAAAACCGTCCTTGGTTCCTTGTTCATATGTATCATCGAATCGGACTTATCACCTGATACCTCTTGGTACCCTCCTGTTTTATAACCAGATACCCCTTGATATCCTCCTGTTTTATAGTCAGATACCTATTGTCTCCTCTTGACTTATTACCAGTTACCAATTGGTATCTCTTGAAAATTATCACCTGATGGTTTCCACTTGATATATAACCAGATACTCCTTGGTTCCCTCGTGACATATGACCAGATACCCCCTGGTCTCCTCTTGACTAATCACCAGATATCTTGACTTTCCACCAGATACCCCTTGGTATCGTCTGGACTTATCACCAGATACTTCTTGGCTTCCCTCTTGACTTATCACTAGATACCCTTTGGTATCCTCTTAATCATCAGATACCTGATGTTGTAACCACAAAACCGTCCTTGGTTCCTTGTTCATATGTATCATCGAATCGGACTTATCACCTGATACCTCTTGGTACCCTCCTGTTTTATAACCAGATACCCCTTGATATCCTCCTGTTTTATAGTCAGATACCTATTGTCTCCTCTTGACTTATTACCAGTTACCAATTGGTATCTCTTGAAAATTATCACCTGATGGTTTCCACTTGATTTATGATAACCAGATACCCATTGGTTCACTCTTGACTTATGACCAGATACCCTTTGGTATCCTCTTAACTTATCACCAGATACCCTTTGGTATCCTCTTAACTTATCACCAGATACCCTTTGGTATCCTCTTAACTTATCACCAGATACCCTTTGATATCCTCTTGACTTGTCACCTGATACCCCTAGGTATCCTCTTGACTTATTACCAGATACCCCTTGGTTTCCTCTTTTAACTAATCACCAGATATCCATTGGTATCTCTTGAATTATCACCAGACAATTTTCTCTTGACATATTAACAGATACCCCTTGGTCTCCTCTTGATTATTTATCACCAGATACTCCTTGGTATTCTCTTGTCTTAAAACCAGACGCCCTTTGGTCTTCTCTTAACTAATCACCAGATATCCATTGGTATCTCTTGAATTATCATCAAATGGTTCCGCTGAAAACATTACCTGATACCCCTTGACTTCTTATATTAAATACCTGTATACTGCTTTCGTCCATCGCTTTCTCCTATATATTTATACCAAAATATCATTATTCTTGGAAAAGCTTCTACTTTACACATAAGTTTGATTGGACCGCTATTTTCTTTTCTAATTATGTCTGTAGGACTTGAGATAGCCTTGTCTATGTTAACAAAATCATCTGTAATAAAGACAGTTCAACTATGGTCACAACTTGATATTAATTGGAGAAAACTGACAATTTCTTTTCTTTTTTAATTTCTTTCTATTTTCTGTGAAAATCATTAAAATGATATTAAACAAGAGTCTGTCAGAGTGACAGCAAACCGGATTTCCCTGCAGAGGTCGAACCCTGAACAGTTGAGCAAGTATGGACACAACATTTAAGCTTAAAACAGCTCTGAATTTGGATTGTGATTGAATATTGAAAATATTTGCAAATCTGAACCCCCAAACAGGATCAAGTAAAAATTAAACATTAACAAACACAACTAAAATAAAATACCACAAAACAACTGTGACATCTACCTTCATAATAAACGACTTAAAATAAAAGTTATAAAGAAATCTTTGAGAACTAATGACTAAAATCAATTGAACAGAGACAATCATTGATAGACTAAAATCCATATACCATATATGTTCAAAGGGAAATAACTCAAACTTATTTCCATGACTCAGTGATGTAAACAACAAAAATAGTTCTCTAAAACTAGATATGATTTAACCACTAAAACATTGTTAGAATAAGCATATCAAAGAACCCCAAGAATTCAATTGTTAATGAAATTAAACAAAAGTTTAATTTAGGACCTTTTGGACCTCAATGTGGTATTATCTAATTAATAATGAAAATAAATACAGGTTTAGATTCAGCATTTCAAAGAACCCTATATATATTCAATTTATGTTGAAATCAAACACATTTTAATTTTGGACCCCGATTTGGACCAACTTGAAAACTGGGCCTAAAATCAGAAATCTAAATATATGTTTATTAATAGACAATATAAGCTTAGTTTTTAAAGGAGTTCACTTCATAAAAAAAATATGTATAGCATTCAGAAAATTAGTTTATACAGAATAACAAACAAACCTACCACACAATTCTTCAAACAATTTACCAAAGAAAAGAAGAAAAAAATCCAAAATGTCATTTATCATTAATACAATGTCTTTTAAAAATCTATAAAACTTATCTGTAATTACCTTCAAAATGTCTAATAATGAACAGTAAATTCCTAACTATATTTATACTGTCCTACAGAGCTTATAATCATCAACACTTAGGAAACAGAAAATTTTCAAATAAATCTGTCACTCCAATTATAATTCTGTGGTTGATATTTACCACATGCTTTGTTATCTGATAACAGGTGAAAATTATTTAAAAACACTTAGTGTAATCAAACTTTATATATAATTAACCATTTCTAAGGGAAATAACTCAATCACATAATAAGTACCACTTCTGGCTACTGAAAAGGCTACAACTCAACAACGAGAAAAGCTAAAACCGTGAAAATTCAACTTGAGCTTCATTTAGTCACAGAAAACAACATATCTAAATTTGAAAAAAAAATCGCCAAAGCGTTTTCATGTTAATGAACGGACACTGTTTGGCTGCCGATTGCCCGCCCGCCCGCCCGCCCGCTGTACATACCCAAATCAATAACCGATTTTTCCTTCGAAAATCCGGTTAATGAAAAGTCCTTAATTTCTTGTATGCACATGTTATTACGATTTTGATACTCTTTTGACTTTTCACAAATGACAGATGTTAAACTTCGTCATTTTTAGGTTGAAATTATGCATGGGGGTACATATTTTTTTCGGCTAACTCCTCCTTCTGTTTTTAAGTTAGAACTTGTATATCACGCAGTTTGTTTACATACATTATGTGTATATGCAAATTGTCAGAATTTAGTTTGTCTTTAAAATGATGTTGAATTTTGTCAATTTTTGTGAAATTATACATTAGGGTACGTGGTTAACTTGTTTGCGGAACCATACACATGTACATGCATACGTCAAGGCCTTTGCGGAACCATAATCATGTACATGTGTACGTCAAGAGCTTTCTGGAACTATACACATGTACACGCATACGTCAGGGGCATGATCTTTATAAAAATAAAAAGATTTGGTATGATTGCCAACTTGTCTAGTTCTAACTTCTGGCAATTATTGGTACTAAACACAGTTTGAAATTGTACAAAACATGTTCACTCACCTGGAACCTGAGTCATACATAAAGGATGAGATTTAACTAAGATGTTCAATTATGCTTTGTTCGCTCACTTGGAACCTGAGTTAAACTTGAGGAATGAAATTTAACCAAGAGGTTCAACGTTTTACAGGTGTATGTTTGTTCACTCACCTGGAACCAGAGTTATACTAAATGAATGATATTTAACCAAGAAATTCGATGTTCTACAATTATATGTTTGTTCACTCACCTGGAACCTGAGTTATACTTAAGGAATGAGATTTAACCAAGAGATTCGATGTTCTACAGGTAAATGTTTGTTCACTCACCTGGAACATGAGTTATACTTAAGGAATGAGATTAAACAAAGAGATTCGATGTTCTACAGGTAAATGTTTGTTCACTCACCTGGAACATGAGTTATACTTAAGGAATGAGATTTAACCAAAAGATTCGATGTTCTACAGGTAAATGTTTGTTCACTCACCTGGAACATGAGTTATACTTAAGGAATGAGATTTAACCAAGAGATTCGATGTTCTACAGGTGTATGTTCCCTTGTCGCCAAGTTTCATCTTGTTTATAAACAGTTTGCTATAAATTCTTTGATCATCTGTATTAATATCACGTGACGTAGTGATGCGTGAAGACTTTATCAATCGTTGTCCGTTTTTGAACCATTCAATACCATCTTTTCCAATAGAATCAGTTGTTGCGTTACAAACCAGAGTTATATCCCTTCCTACTTTTCCTTCAACTGGTCCACTTATTTCAATAGCTGTAAATTATAAAACAAATTGCCTAAATATTAGCAAACTGAAAGAAATTATGAAAATGTGAAATAAAAATTCTATCAATTTTCGGCAACAAAAATATAATAAGAAATTTGTCCACCAATCAAAAAAAATAATTCAGTAAAAACTTTTTTAAAACAATCATCTTCAAAGAAAAGCTGTTTTACAAACAATGGAACACTTCTATGTAGTAATAACAGCATTTAATTGGAATCAAAAATATCCAAAAGAATGAAAACTAACAATACGTCAACATTGATTAAGCGACAGAAAAGTGAATAAACACTCATTCTAATTATGAGGTTCATCAAACGCTTTAGTTCACACTAGTGGTAAAAATACAATAAGAACTGTATGTCAGCTGATCTGCCGTGTTATGATTTGTCTGGGGTGTTCAAACTTACTTCCAAGTCGGAATCAGGTTAAAATAAACAAACGATAATACGAATATGTTAAAAGCAAAGATCAGTTCCTTCATTTCCGGCAGAAACACGTACAATACGCCGTTTCAGAATCTAATGCATTCTGGGTAGTATTTTCAAAAGCGTACACCAGAACGTTGTGATTGGTTAACAACGTCCTAAACAATCGAAATTCAACCAATGGCGTGACGTTGTTTTCATTTTGGTGTATGAACAATGAAATTACCCATGATCCTTTAGATTTTGAAACGGCGAAATTTTTATAATTTTTTAACATCATCCTAACTAGTAAACGCCTATATTTGTAAATGTTTAACCATTTTTCTTCGTCATTACGTCAATATTAATAATGTTTTCAATTACGGGAACAGCAAATCATGATATGCCTTTGAAAAGGCGCTTCCATTCACAAGAACGATCGTCTTTGTTGCTCGTGGTAAACTAGTTGGCATTAAGGGCCAACCCGTGATAAAATCAATATAAATTAAAGCCCCAATGAATTATTCATAATAGAACAATCGACTCTAAATGTGACGTAATAACAAAAGCATTGTACGTAAAAATGCACGCATTTAAAAGTCATCAAAACATGTAAGTTATGATATCGAACGTGGTAAAATTTTAGACATAAAGGGCCAACCTGTTGTAAAAGCAATATACATGTAAGCCCCCATGAATTATTTCTTTAATGTCTTATACACTTGCAACTTTGTGAAAGGAACAATTCCCAAATAATAGTCACATTGTAAAATAACGCTGCAGTTTTATAAAACTTTGAGAGTAACTTTAAGATATCAAGCAATCAAAGACGTGAAGATATGTTCTAAAATATCAATATCCGTATATACTCACTCACTAATTTCTTCTGTGCTAGCCAGTATAACACTGGCTAGCTCAGAAGAAAATCTCTCCAAAAGATTATCATGGAAACAACTGTCGAATGCCTGTAATAGTCTTGACAACAAAATTGTTAGTCAAGTAATTTTATTCCGATTTTTTCTACCATAATTGTGTTTGTCGTTTGATGTTATCAGCTTTAATTAGGTCGATAGTTTGTTTTCCCTTTTTTTTCTTTTTTTTTCCCCATTGTTTGGCCCTAATCAGTGGTTGTTAACATTCTCGTACTTTGATATTTGGTGAATATATGCCTAATTGGTAATCATACAACCTCTCGTTACATAAATACTTATCTAGTTATAAAGTCTGCATGTCGTAGACGACATTTATTATGAAACACCAGGTCTGTTTTAGCCCTCTGAATACGGAACTAATTGACCAACCTGGCATATTTGATTTCCATAGTCATGAACCAAATTTTATTTTAAAAAACAACAACACATTTTTTCTAATTTCCTAGCTATCTGTCGTCTTTCAGTTTGCCATTTGACACTCTGAATAAAATGCTTTCAACGTCATAAATTCCAATTTTGATTTCGGCAAATGCCATGATATAAATTCGCACAATTATCAAATAATAGTATAGGTTAATAAATACCACTTTGTTCCAAACGTATCTCCATTTCGTCACTACCGAATTCGTTGTCTGCCTGACATACATATACTGCAAAATCTGAAGCCTCGAGCGACACAATCGTTAATGAAGACACAGTGATGTCATCTTCTTTGTAAGTTTCGATAGCATATCGTCTGCTAGCGGTAGGTGAAAGTTTTTGTCCATTTTTAAACCAAACAACGCTCCTAGGAAAACCTCGAACTCTGCATTCTAAATCGCCATTTTCACTTTTTATTTTACGAACTAATGAAGATGCCACCGCTATTTTAGGAGCTCCTGAAAATTAGACAAGTGTACATGATCATAATATAACATCTGATATTTGATAATTTTTTTATGTAAATCAGTAGAAGTTATGAAGAAAGTGGTAATGTTTGTAAACGAGTAGAAGTTGTGAAGAAAGTGGTAATGTTTGTAAACGAGTAGAAGTTGTGAAGAAAGTGGTAATGTTTGTAAACGAGTAGAAGTTGTGAAGAAAGTGGTAATGTTTGTAAACGAGTAGAAGTTGTGAAGAAAGTGGTAATGTTTGTAAACGAGTAGAATTTGTAAAGAAAGTGGTAATGTTGGTAAACGAGTAGAAGTTGTGAAGAAAGTGGTGGTAATGTTTGTAAACGAGTAGAAGTTGTGAAGAAAGTGGTAATGTTTGTAAACGAGTATAAGTTGTGAAGAAAGTGGTAATGTTTGTAAACGAGTAGAAGTTGTGAAGAAAGTGGTAATGTTTGTAAACGAGTAGAAGTTGTGAAGAAAGTGGTAATGTTTGTAAACGAGTAGAAGTTGTGAAGAAAGTGGTAATGTTTGTTAACGAGTAGAAGTTGTGAAGAAAGTGGTAACGTTTGTAAACGAGTTGAAGTTGTGAAGAAAGTGGTAATGTTTGTAAACGAGTAGAAGGTGTGAAGAAAGTGGTAATGTTGGTAAACGAGTAGAAGTTGTGAAGAAAGTGGTAATGTTGGTAAACGAGTAGAAGTTGTGAAGAAAGTGGTAATGTTGGTAAACGAGTAGAAGTTGTGAAGAAAGTGGAAATGTTGGTAAACGAGTAGAAGTTGTGAAGAAAGTGGCAATGTTGGTAAACGAGTAGAAGTTATGAAGAAAGTGGTGGTAATGTTCGTAAACGAGTAGAAGTTATGAAGAAAGTGGTAATGTTGGTAAACGAGTAGAAGTTGTGAAGAAAGTGGTAACGTTTGTAAACGAGTAGAAGTTGTGAAGAAAGTGGTAATGTTTGTAAACGAGTAGAAGTTGTGAAGAAAGTGGTAATGTTTGTAAACGAGTAGAAGTTGTGAAGAAAGTGTGGTAATGTTTGTAAACGAGTAGAAGTTGTGAAGAAAGTGGTAATGTTTGTAAACGAGTAGAAGTTGTGAAGAAAGTGGTAATGTTTGTAAACGAGTAGAAGTTGTGAAGAAAGTGGTAACGTTTGTAAACGAGTAGAAGTTGTGAAGAAAGTGGTAACGTTTGAAAACGAGTAGAAGTTGTGAAGAAAGTGGTAATGTTTGTAAACGAGTAGAAGTTGTGAAGAAAGTGGTGGTAATGTTTGTAAACGAGTAGAAGTTGTGAAGAAAGTGGTAATGTTTGTAAACGAGTAGAAGTTGTGAAGAAAGTGGTAATGTTTGTAAACGAGTAGAAGTTGTGAAGAAAGTGGTAATGTTTGTAAACGAGTAGAAGTTGTGAAGAAAGTAGTAATGTTTGTAAACGAGTAGAAGTTGTGAAGAAAGTGGTGGTAATGTTTGTAAACGAGTAGAAGTTGTGAAGAAAGTGGTAATGTTTGTAAACGAGTAGAAGTTGTGAAGAAAGTGGTAATGTTTGTAAACGAGTAGAAGTTGTGAAGAAAGTGGTAACGTTTGTAAACGAGTAGAAGTTGTGAAGAAAGTGGTAACGTTTGTAAACGAGTAGAAGGTGTGAAGAAAGTGGTAATGTTGGTAAACGAGTAGAAGTTGTGAAGAAAGTGGTAATGTTTGTAAACGAGTAGAAGTTGTGAAGAAAGTGGTAATGTTTGTAAACGAGTAGAAGTTGTGAAGAAAGTGGAAATGTTGGTAAACGAGTAGAAGTTGTGAAGAAAGTGGTAATGTTGGTAAACGAGTAGAAGTTATGAAGAAAGTGGTGGTAATGTTGGTAAACGAGTAGAAGTTGTGAAGAAAGTGGTAACGTTTGTAAACGAGTAGAAGTTGTGAAGAAAGTGGTAACGTTGGTAAACGAGTAGAAGTTGTGAAGAAAGTGGTGGTAATGTTTGTAAACGAGTAGAAGTTGTGAAGAAAGTGGTAATGTTTGTAAACGAGTAGAAGTTGTGAAGAAAGTGGTGGTAATGTTTGTAAACGAGTAGAAGTTGTGAAGAAAGTGGTAATGTTTGTAAACGAGTAGAAGTTGTGAAGAAAGTGGTAATGTTTGTAAACGAGTAGAAGTTTTAGAAGTTGCAAGTTTTAATCACTAGTTTGCATTGTAAAAGCTTTTTAACTTTTTCCGACTTTCATTAGCAAAACATAAATGACCACAATGTCGTCTATTTGCAGTGAAGTTTTTCTTTAATAAACAGTCTGATAACAAGCAAGGTTTAATACAGAACTTTTCAATAAAAACCTAGAATTAGATGGACAACACGAGACCTCTGAAATCATGTCTTTTAAAAGCAGTCACCAACAATGACTTCATTAGTTTGACCCTTACCCTTGGATATCTATGTGTATACTCCAATGAAATTACCTGTTTTTTCTAATGTATAATCGTGTGAAGCGGACCCATATTTATTTTCTGCTTCGCAAGTGTAAATACCAAAATCATTATCGTTAAGATCGTTGATTCGGAGAGATAATATGATCGAATCTTTCTCTTCATACACATCCTGTCTAAATTTATACGACGCTTCAGTTCTGGATATGACGTTTCCATTTCTCTTCCAAACAACATAAGGAAGAGGATATCCTTCCGCAAGACATTCAAATATAACATTTTTACCAGGTTTCTTCGTCACTTGGTCATTCTGTGGATATACCTGAGGTTTATCTAGAAGATGTAAAAATAATTTCAATGGTTAAAATCAAGCGGAAAAGACACATGTAAGATGAAGTTTTTCGCGTGACAAGTTTGTGCCACTAAATCTGTAATTGTCTGTGCAGTACTTTGTGAACGTATTTGTCTTTTCGTTTTAATTTTTTTCAATAGCCATACTATTATTTGTCCTTTTTCGAGTTATGCTGCTTTTATCTGAGTTATAGTACAGAATTATTTAAGAACACAATATAAAAAGCTTAGCCTGCCAATAAAGTATGATATCCATTTCTGGAAGACCAGAGATAGGTTTCAAGAGTAACCTTAACTAGACATGCTCCATCTAGGATTTACACTTACACATCTGGATTACCTGATATCATTTCAGTTTTACATGCCGAAGCAGGAATGCCTACCCGTCCGGAGTGCTGAACATCTCCTTTTAGTGTGGCTTTTTCGATAGTCTATTAACATTCGATTTTTTTTAAATCCGCTTACTTCGAACACCAGTCATGTAATGAAGTATAGTAGATTTTGTATGCCATATCCTAAAACTTATTCATAGACACAGAAAGACAGCCGATTACATTTTCTTGGTTCTATGCAAAGCCCCGAAATGACAAATGTAAAACAATCAAGCGAGAAAACCAGCTTCCTGACTTTATACAAAACAATAAACGAAAAACAAATATGAATCATAATGATATATACAGCAACAAACAACAACCACTGAATCACATGCTTCTGAGATGGGACAGGCACATACAGAATTTGGCGGGGTTAAACATGATTGCGGGCGCCCAACCCTCCCCTAACCTGGGACGGGTAATGCTCTTTTATGAGAGTTAAAGTTCTCAATGTTATACTTACAATGAACAACTACAATAATTTCTCTGGACACATTTGGTGGTAAATTATTGGATGCCACACATTCATAAGATCCAGCTGCTTCTCGGGCAATATCCTTTATGGATAAAATCGGACCTGTTGTACCAAGATCTAAAAATATACATAATTACACAATGAATGGTCAGAATATCTTGCAATGTTCTTTGTGGATTATATTCCAGGTGCGAAACTATAATATTAAATTGCACATTAATATTCAGAATATTCTTTAAGGATATTTAACATGTTGTAGCAAGTTATGAAAATTTAAATAATTCCACAACGAATGTTAAAAATGTTCAAACACTGGTTTGATGTAAATCAACCCATTTCATTGCAATTTAAAAACAAAATTTGACAAGCCAATTTATTTATTCTTTATCTTCATAAAAATGCAGATATCAAAACACTAACACTGAAAAACTAAAGATTGAGTAAACTTGTGCACGTAGGAGAGGTTGTTCCTTTCTACTGGAAGCAGTGACACCCATGATGTGCCTTGGGCAATTCAAAATCTGGTGTAACATCATATTCAGCGGTGTCATAGCAAAGTAAGGAGGACGGGATATTGGCTACGATGAATTGAACATATTCATTATCATCTGTGACATGAATATTTCTAAACGGCCAACCAAATCAAGACGGCACTTCGTAAACCTTCGAATAAATAAACTCAATTTACTTCAAGAAAAATTCGTTTAAAGCTTCTTTGAAAGTAGCAACCCCTTTGAAGGAAATCATAAATATATCTAACATGATACTAAGCAGGGGATAGTTTTCGTAGAAAATTGAACTTAAGTCAAAAGATCAAAAATAACCATTTCGATGGAATACCGTTACAAGTGATGACGGATTTACTGCAGTGAGCCTCTTGTTTGTGTAATATATAGAAGAAAAAAATAAACTAATTTTTTTCACTCTCAGATTAAAATCTTATCGTGCCAAAGTTTCAATTATCGCTGTCATTTTTCCAGATGAGATCCACTCGATTAAATCAGCATACATGTCGGAACAATTACATTAATGCAAATAAAATACAAATCTTATGGTACTAGGAAATGTAAGTGTTATCAAACGTTTCGTTTTATTTCTGACCTTTGAAATTTTCTTGTTCAATCATTACAGAACAAAAGATAATTCTAAATGCATTTACTATCTTTATCACATTGTTAACTTCATAGAAAAGCTGTAAAGACAAGAAATTTACAATCAATCCAAGAACTTTACAATCAAACCAAGAATTTTACAATCAAGCCAAAGTGGATATATTTTTAGAAAGTTGAATTTTATCATGTTCTTGATTTCTTTTTTTCTGGTTATGTATTGAAAACATGAACATAAACAAAGTAGATTCTTGTTAAAGATTATGCAGTTTGCACTTTCATATCTTCTTTTATGAAGAGCAGTATATATTCAGAATCCTTTTTTATTTACACCAAGATGTCGTTAAATGAAATTGGATACCCTGCATTTATCATGCTTTTCAATAACATATGATCAAATCGCTGAGAGACCCCCCTCCTGAATTATTGAAAACTATCATTCTGCATTGACAATAATATATTGGTGTAAATAAGATATATACCCATTCGCGCTAACGCCCTCAAGGTGTAACTTATACTTAAATACTATAAAAAAAATTATGGATTAATCCTCATTTATTTAGTTGAATCTCAGTTATTGTTTTTTTTATCCACACCGCCTCATTTAATAGAATGGAAATAAAAATTCGGTTAAAATCTAAAATTGTAAAAGAGAGACGGTAGATACCAAAGGGATATTCAAACTCACAAATCGAAGACGAACTGGAACTGACAACGCCATGGCAAATAAAAAGCTGCGCCATGAGCGCATGATACGCCCGTCGCTTTTTCAAAGAATAAAGTTCCATAACTCCTCAATGTCATATCAGAAATTTAAAAAAAAAAACTGAAGGGAGATTATTTTAATAGATATAAACCAGACACCAAAGTTTCATGTAAACTGCTCAAAGCACTTTTCAGTTATTGTCCGAAAGCTGGAAAATCCCCATTTTTTTTATGATAAAACCCCACAACTCGGAAACGTAAAATCTAAAATTTATAAAAATCGAAAGGGAGCTCACGTCAATAGATATAAACAATTCACCAAAGTTTCATGCAAAATGGTTAAAGCGTTGTTGAGTTAATATCCGACATGTTGACGACGGACAACGGTATGTACCATAAAACGTCCCGTAAACGGGCGTATAAAAACTACAAAAAAACAAAATATAGTCTACACAAAACAGCATAGAAAACTATAAAGACCCAACGACACGAACCCCACCAGGTGCTCCGGAACGATAAGCAGATTCTGTTCAACAGGACTTGTGAGTAAATGTCTTTCTTTCCTTTGTAACTAATCCCGTTTTGTATGTTATGTTATTTAATGAGATGCAGTGTAAAAATTAATTTATAAGATGTGGTAGGCTTCATACACTTTATCCCTCAACAATCGGTGGATCAACAAGGGGTGCACATACGCGTAGCGTAAAAGGTTTTAAAGGCTCCCCCTATCCTGCAACAAGTGATCGACAGACTCATATCGTAAAAAGGTTTTTAAGGCCCTCGATATACAATCACTAGAGTTGCACATATTCATGTCGTTAAAGAGTTAAAGAGTTTCGACGACCTCCGATATACCTTAATTCACAAGAGTTGCACAGGCTCATTTTGGGTCTTCAATGCTCTTCAACTTTGTACTTTATTTGGCTTTTTTAACTTTTTTGATTCGGGCTTCACTGGTGAGTCTTTTGTAGACGAAATGCACCTCTGGCGTACAAAATTTTAATCCTGGTATCTATGATGAGTTTATTTACAACCACTGGTACTGCTACTGCTTGTGGGAGTTTCTCTCTGAGGGTATCACCAGCCCAGAAGTCAGCACTTCTGTGTAGACATGAATTATCATTGATATGATCATAATTATAAACTAACTGTTTATAAAACTTTGGTCCTCAATGCTCTTCAACTTCGTACTTTATTTGGGTTTTTTTAATTTTTTTAAATCGAGCGTCACTGGTTAGTCTTTTGTAGACTAAACGCGCGTCTGGGCGTACAAAATTTTAATCCTGGTATCCATGATGAGTTTATTTATAGAACCTCGGTAAGTTTAGTCATCCCTCAACAAAAATACTACGTACTCATATCGTACCTGGGTTTAGAAGATTCTAGATAGACCTTCAATTATGGGACCACAGACTCATATCGTAAAAGTGAATACCATTAACAGTCCGAGCAAAGTATCAGCTTGTTTAATGACACCTTTTGAAGCACTATATCACATGTATTTTAAAAAATGGACAGCTGTAACCGATGAAATACCTAAATAATTGTTTCACAAATGTAGTCTTCCAACAGGATATTTTGATAGCTTGTTTAACCGAATGTTGTCTCTTCTTTCATACCATAGATTTGTTCCTACCTTCTTTTGTCTGCTCAGGTAAATCTGTTTCCACAGTTCTGTACCAGCTGATTACAGGTTCCGGTTTTCCCGTGGCTGCACATTTTAATGATAACGTATCCCCTTCCATTACTATTTTAAGGTTAGGTGTAGATCTTTGTGTGTCCAGCGTTGGTGGTGCTAAATTGTATTGCAAAATAAAAATAAAGTTTATTCAAAGTCATGACTAAATGTATTCTCTCCTTTGTCTAATTGGTAAAGGTTCTTATACAACAGTAAAACAATTTTTTTTTTTTTTTTTTTAAATTAATATTGATTCACCTGAGTAAGTGATGACTGTTCGTCACAATGATAGACTTTCGTTGATGTAAATATTAAGCGATAATTTGGTCAAAGATCTCTATTCCAAATTTAAAAACAATGGGAAACGAGATGATCTTACTGAGCCATTTTCAGTCAAATATGAAATCGAGGAAACGTGTAAGATAACCTGACTGAGAATCTTTAAGTCAAATATGAAAAATAGAGAAAACATGTTGGAAACCATTTGGCTAATTATCAATTACCCATGGAAGTACTATATTGCTAATATGATATTTTCATAAAGGACTAGCATTATATATTTCGTTCATTATTGCTGTCCTCAAATTAATTTATATTATTTTGCCATATTGACATTTACACATACATTGTACTTCTAAAGTGACATGTTTCTCTGATTGTCCACCTAACACCATACATATGTATACCCCAGCGTCTGATTCCCGTATGTTCTCTATAGCTAAGTTATACTCTGTTTTGTAGGGATGTTGTACAGAGAATCTGTCATCTTGTGAATACAGATTGGTGTCTTTAGCTATAGCGCCACCGTTTGGTGAAAACCATATAATCTGGAAATGAATTTCACCATATATAGATAAAAAAAAAACAACTTTACATTTATATTTATACGAATATAAGATTTGACTCATTCAACATTATATATTAAACTTAAAAGTTTGTCAAATATTATTCGGTGTTTGAATTGCTATAATCTTTGGCTTGTTTACACTTTTTATTTTCTTCATATCAAATCAGTTTTGTTCAGGATAGCTGAAACATTGTAACACTTCAATGTGAGAAAATGGATACTCTTGCTTTATAAAATACTAAGTATGGCTTATATTACAAAATTAAAGTTATAATTATACTTGAACATCCTATGTTATACATACACTAGTACATGTTACACTAGAAAATCCTAAGTTTTGCTTACAGTAGAAAATCGTAAGTTTTACTTACACTAGAAAATCCTCAGATTTACTTACACTAGAAAATCCTAAGTTTTTGACGACACATGGTAATACAACTTGCTTTCCTTTTATTGAAGTAATGGTCAAAGCATCGTCGTTTAAAATAGGTGCACCTAAAAGTAAACAAATACAACAATAGAAATAATCAACTTGTTACTATATACTAATACATCATTGTCTTTAAAATTTTGGAGATTGCGATCCTGATGAAGGTTAAATCCAGAAAAGCTCTTCGAAAGTATAAAAATGTATTAAGAGTTATTTCATTTAGTAAATTAATCAGTATAAATCTAGCGCGAACAACTTGGTGTATAGTTGTCTTATTGGCAATCTTACCACATCTTTTTTATTTTACAATTTAGTTAATTTTCGCATTTTTCGATTATCTGGGAAATGATTAAGAAAAGAAAATGATGTCTGATTGTCCTTCTCGTCGTTTGATTTAAATGTAAGTACAGTACATGGCCAGTAAAGATATTACTGGAAAGCAACAACATAACCAAACAACAAAGCACACTAAAGTACCTTAATAAAACAAGACGGGTAAATAAACCAATATACAAATAACAACGTCACACAACGTACTCATTAAAATTAAATTGGTCTCAGAATATCAACATTGTGATCATAACAATTAACAGAACGGGCAATTGAACTTGAGGGAAATAGCTTACTTACTTCTCTCATCAACAGTTCTTACTTATCACATGCGCTTTTTAATTCTCTTTTTTTTTCACATGCCCGTTATTTTGCGGTGCTTTTAAAAAAAATATTGAACAAATCAAAATAGATGTGAAATAAAAGAGAATGGATTCAGCTACGATAAATGTAAAAGAGTTAATGCTCAAAGGAGTTCCTCGTTTTAGAACCAACTCAACTGAAATCTACTGTTGCTTTAATGCGAACATATTTGGCTAAAAGTACTTTGGCGGTATCATTATAAATGTATTAGTCGGAAAATACTTATCAATTGTATCTTAATGTCCATACGTGTTACGAATTTCGATGCAAATTATTTATATATAGAATAATTGTTACATTGTTGGCTTAAACAAGATATCCCACGGTCTTGACGTTATGTTAATACGGTCCTTCAAAAAAAAAAATCTTTCTAAATCGTTTGGCATTTAGAAAATGCGCTACATTTATATGACGCATTTAACTGCAGTTCGTTAGCTTTATTGAGAGATACTTAAATATCAGTTGCAAACAAAAGTATATAAGATGCATACAGTGTAGTACTCCTAAAGAGATAAGATCGGTGGTATCCCCGAGGAAATGGTTGGGGTTTAACATTCAATTGTAGGCAGGTGCACAAATTTTCTATGATAAATGAAAAAAGTGTGTCCCGCCCTGATTTCACTGATAATACGTCTGAAAAAATATACATAGCTTTCATTTTTACAAATATTGATATCATGAAAATGTTATAACTTTATTGTTTTCGTATTTCTTTATCTGATTCGAAAATATGTTTTAATGTAACTCTGTTAGAAACAAATGACACATGTGCGGTTAAGTTATTATGTAAGCTGGGGTTATTATGGACGAATACATTTCAATCTGTATATTTTAAAACTTTTTAGATAAAATTCTCTCGGGGAAAGAAACATTTCAAAACTACAAGCAAGTCAAAACATATGGCAAATCTCGAACAGTGCAGTGAAAGTTTTATAAATGAACATGAAGCAGGGGAAAATTCAAAACATCTTTTGACAAAAAACTAAATTAAAAAAATAGGTCATATTATATTATTATATTATCAATTATTATATATATTATATCTGGTCACTAGGTTCATATATTGTAAAGTGTTGATTAAGATTTGTAAGTAGAAATATCGTTCAACGCCGTTTCAGGACCAAAATATTATCATTCTTACAAATTTCAAACCTACTAAAGAAAATAATGATGATAAGTGTTGAATTCACAGGTCATTATCAGTATATTAGGTCCGAGGACACAGTTATCGTCCTTAGAATATAGTCCCTAGTGTGGACAATGTATAACTTGCAAATTTTTTTCATACACTTTCCAAATTTATTTCTTTATATTTTATGCATGAAATATTAAGTAAGGGGATGAAAGTACATGTTAAAAAAGTTTGGGTGCTGAATCTTTATGTTAAGTAGTGATTTGGTCCAGTTGAAAAAGGTCAAAAACTAGTATGTCTGAAGCTGTCAAACTGAATTTTAGACCCCCTTAACATAGAATTGTCAATATTTTGAGTTAGAGCTGGTAGACTTTTCTATAATTTTGATATTATTTGTCTCAATAGTAGAACACTACACTGTAAATATCTTTTTGAGATACAGCAGGTGCGATTTTTTTTTGACTTTATTGTCTAAAAGAAATGCACTACGAAATAACTGTGTTCTCGGGCCATATAGTGTTGAATTAAATACTAAAGAATAATCATAACTCATAAAAAAAATCTTCATGACTTGAGTTTGTTCCTTTATTACATTACATGTATAACCTAATTTCTATAAGGATAAGAAAATATCAAAACCAGAGCGTTCAGAAATTTCACCTACTTTTTTTCTTTTAATGATCTATGTAAACATATCAAGATCCTTAAAAAATCATTTAAAAATTAAAAAAGATTATTATAGCAGATGTCCTGTCGATGTTAATGTTCTGAAAGTAATTGATTTATGGGTTCCTGTCAAGCTAATGACTTCTGTTTTCTTGATTTGAAATCGAATATGATAATATCATTTATCAAAAAGTAAAATCACAAAAATACTGAACTCCGAGGAAAATTCTAAAACGAAAGTCCTAATCAAATGGCAAAATCAAAAGCTCAAACACATCAAACGAATGGATAACAACTGTCATATTCCTGACTTGGTACAGGCATTTTCTTATGTAGAAAATGGTGGATTAAACCTAGTTTTAAAGCTAGCTAAACCTCTCACTTGTATGACAGTCGCATCAAATTCCATTATATTGACAACGATGTGTGAACAAAACAAACAGACACAATAGGTAAAAATTTCACAAATAGGGGTACAACAGCAACACGAACCCCACCAAAAACTGGGGGTGATCTCAGGTGCTCCAAAACGTCCCCTTTTCAAAATATTTTTTTTTTTAGAAAGCTGAACCATTTTGAACATCCAATAACAAAATAATGGTGTCGAACTTTTTTTGTAAAGTGTATTCACTATAAGTATATCCTAGGTAAACTGACTTCACAGAAAATAAATTCTACTAAGGTTTTCGAATGCAACTTCTAATTTGTTTGTGTTGAATTTAGCAATAGTGCTGTAGAACCCTGATTTCATCATTCAAACGTCGCTTCTGTAAAACCTACCTATAAATATGAAATTTGATGGATAGTACAGCTTATGACGGCTTCACTGTTTTTGTGAGTATACTCAAGGTACATTTATAATATCGAAATCATGTCAGTTAAAGCCACAACTAAATAAAAACCCATGCTACATAACTTCATTATGATATATTCTCCATTGCATTTTATTTTATCTCAGTATATATAAATTTTGTAAGATTCTGTTTGTGGTGCAAACCAAGTGTATTGTTAGATCTTGCTAATTACGTATGAGAAGTCTATTAACCAGTTAACACATAAACTTTAGTTCTTTCAACTTCGCTTTACTGAATTACTTTATGAGCTTCAAAAACAGTAAAAGAGCAGAGGTGAATTCTTTCTTATCATTTAATAGGGTTCTTTTTTTGTTTTGTTTCAAGGATTAAAATAGCTGTAGTACATTAGAAGGATGATAAACAGAAGAAAAACACAAAAAGCTCCATTGAATTTATTATTTTATATATAAACTCTACGGTAGAAGCGTTGATTTCCTGGATGAGCGGGATGTAAAAATACAGTCAAATATGCTGTATGTGTCGGATTCGGTAACTCCTTCATGTATTAAGTGAATTAAATCTGGAAATGACTGTCCAATGTGTCATACAACTCATGAACTGGCAGATTTGGCACAAATTTTAACCATTTGTAAAATACCGGCACAAAGTCAGGAATATGAGAGTCATTCACACATTGAAAAGTGTGTTTCTGAACCACGGAACTTATCAGAACATATATATACAGTCAATATTCATCAGTAGTTTGAACACAGTTTTGCTTAAATAATATATTTTGAAAACATTTTTTTTTGCTTGTCTTATGATGATGTCTAATTCATTATTATTACTATAGATCAACACGTGATGTTTGAGAGATGAAAGTCAAACCCATAGGAGATCGCCCAGTAGGAGATTCACACGGACATTCCCTTAGCATGTTAGTTGCGTTTCTCAGCTAATTCTCCTCATACAAATGTTATTTGCTGTAACAATCAAGATAATTGTATACATACAACGTGGAACATCGAGTCCCTCCCAACCTCCCAGCTACAAAAATAGAAGTTTTACACTGATCTTTTGTTTTTCAGTTTTGCTTGTGTTTATTTGTGTCAATTTCTTTTCTCTCTTAAGTACTATATAGCTTGTTTAATAGTTATTTCGATAGTTTTCTTTAATAAAAACATAGTTTACATCAGGAATTACACATCCGTAGCCAAGGGCTTAAGACGAATCCTGTTCCACCTCTTCCTGTTAGAAACAAAACAACTATTTAAGACTATCAAAGTCAAGTTTCAGATTAAAGTTGACCATTAAAATCGAGATTCAGATAGAAATTTGACTTTTAAAGTCAGAGCGTCATAACACGAAATACCCCCCCCCCCCCCCCCCCCCCCCAACAGAGACATCCTGACTATGGGCCTGGAGTACATAAGGAATACTGTTGACAACTGTTTCCTCTCCCTTTAGTCCTACTGGCGGAAAACAAGTACCAGACATGCTTTTTGATTACGCAAATAACAAATTTTAACATCTTATAAACATCAGCCTGTGGTATTTTAACCATGTTTTTGACTACATGCCAGATAATTTCATTGTCAATTACTATAGATTTCATCATTATAATGCTCTGATCATTTGTAAGTGATCCCGAATAAACTAGGTTTTTACAATAATTTGCAATTTACAAATATATATTTCAAATACATCATTAGTCGAATTTCGCAAATATTGCTAGATATAAATAAGAAGATGTGGTATGGGTGCCAATGAGACAACTCTCCATCCAAGTCACAATGTATAAAAAATGTTAACAATTATAGGTCAAAGTACGGCCTTCAACACGGAGCCTTGGCTCACACCGAACAGCAAGCTATAAAGGGCCCCAAAATGACTAGTGTAAAACAATTCAAACAGGAAAACCAACGGTCCAATCTATATAAATCAAAGTGATGGAAATCACTCATGGAAAGATTGGAAGAGTAGTTTGAAGAATTTCAAACTATATTTACAAATGTAGGTACGGTGGACAGAAAAGAGCATTACTATAGCACTATTGCAGACAATTACATTACTTGTAGGTCTTTAGAAGGATAAGGCTAGCACTTTTTTCAGTAGATAAAATGAGCTAGATGCGAATCGATGAAAGTGGGTCCCTTAGTTTGCCCAACAAGTTCGTTTAAATTGCAATTTCATATCTTAACCAAATAATGTTCCCTGTTACATGTTTAACCTTTTACGTTCTATCTTTAGAAACAGAAGAAATTACCAAATACAGATTCTTCTAATAAAGTTAATCAATTATCCTTGTAGAACATGGAACCAATAGACTTGAAACTAAGATCTTTCTTGTCTCCAGAAATTATTCTTATTGAAACAGGTATTCTATTTTTCTCCTATAGGAATTGCTTATTGATTTGAAAAAAAACAACTATCATGATTATATGAGATCATATGACACTGAAGATTAAAGTTGTAAGTATTTCAATTCAATATACAATTTTATATTTCCTGGAGAGGAGCATTTAAAATGTACTTTTTCAACATAAACAAATTAATTTTTTTTTAACGAAATGGGAATTCATTCTTCGTTGCAAAAATTCAAATTTACTAATATTGTTAAAAGAAATTTGATGGGGAACATTTTATTTTAAATATTGGTTTACTCAGGTTAAGAGTTTTGAAATTTTACTGATTGTTCCAAGCCAATCACTGATAAGTGTAACCTAAATTATTAATTATTTCAGATGGTTATTGCACAGATTTATCAAGTAAAATAAAGACCTAACTTGAATAACTTTTTTATATTTATATTTAAATTTTGTCTTTTCTTTTGAAAAAAAATTGTTAATCCTTAGAATTATTTTATGAAATATATATCAAAAGTAAAAGGCAATGAATAAATCTATCATTTCTATATATCAAACATCTAATATATATACATTTGTGTATTCAATTATGAGGTCAAGTATCTGTGTATTGAGATGTATAATGAAGGTTTGCTTAATTATGTAATACTGAGTTTGATTAGTAATTTGGTCAATATGATTGGCATTTAAGGAGGTGGGACATTCTAATTAAGGCCCACTTTGTCTCTGATTGTTTGGTGATCATGGCAGTTGTCAATCATACTGGTATTGTATCATTGCTCTTACATTATTAAAATGACAAACTAGCCTGCAAATTGACAAAACTAATGACATACTTACTTGAATGAAGTGCTCCAAAGATATAACCCAAATTTTTCAGTTCATATGTGCATATGTACACAGAAATGAGAATTATAGGGAACTATATTTCAGTGTGTATACATTTTGTAGATTTAGTAGCTAACCTGTGATACTTTCTGTTTGAGAGGCCGGTGCCTTAGGAAAGACTTAGAACAAGTTCCAATCTTTACAAAAAACGAGAAACGAGAAACACTTATGAACCTGACTTATGACAGGTGCATAAAAATGCAGCGGGTTTAAACGTTTTAACAGGCACCAACCTTCACCATAACCTGAGACAGTAGTGTAACATTACAACATAAAAAGACACACAATAAAATATCAATTGAGATGGCTTAACTCGATCAAAAAGACATTTAAAGAAAAACAAGTAAACATACACTGAACGAATAAGTTTGATCTATGACACAATATAAATACATACTAGTAAAAAAAGATGTAGGAACAGTGTCAAAAAGACAACTCTAACCTGGGACAAAATGGCGTTAAATAAAAGAACGTACACAGGTAAACTTAAATATAATAATTTTGTTGTTAGGAGTACAGAAGTAAACATTTTTTACAAAATTGATAATTTGTTGTTCATAGTACGAGTACAGAAGTGAAAATTTATCGTCTTAATACAAACTTATCAAAGGTGGTACATGTTTAAAATAGTGAGACGAGATATAACACAAAATAAGTCATTGAAACATTAAACTAGAGTCTTTTTGATGCAGGTACATGTTATCTTTTAAGACTTAAGACTTAAAGTATAATACCATCTTATCTTTGTCTGATTCTAAAATTGAAGAACTTACGTATCTGTTATATATAATGTGATCAGATGTGATAAGAACGCAAAGGTATCGCGGGCCATTTGATTGGTTATTTATTGTAAAATATATAGAGCGAAATTATAACATTCAGGACGCAAAGAAAAGTTGAGAAATGGAGAGCGCAAGGAGGGGGTGACGTAAAGTATGTCTGTAAATCTTAAGTATTTGAAAGTAGATATTATAACTACGACTGCTGATTGTCTTGGGAATATGATTAAATAATATACCATCTTGTTTATGGCGACAGTTTTACGGCTTGTTTCTGATACAGTGATGCCAAGTAGATTCTATTAATACACAGATAATGTAACACAGGAGTACAATAAAATGAATAAGTTATTAAAAAACAAACAAAAACGATATAAATAAAAAAACAAAAATAACAAATGACTGGCGGGGGAGAGGATGGGGAAATAACACGGATCATACATCGAAGAAGTCACAATCAACAACCAACCAACAGCATCACCGAAAAAGTTGCACTTTGAAAATGGCTAGGATGATGACTCTCAAATTAGATATAAACATTTTTTTGTTTGAAATTTAGAGAGCATAATTCCTTTGTGAAGTATAATCAAATATGGACCGATCAAAAGAGGTTAGAGTGATAAGCACAGCAACAATTCATCGGATTAATTAGAAACCGGAGACCAAACCTATAGGACTAATATCATTAGAACCCGGAGACCAAACTTATAGGACAAATATCCTTAGAACTCGGAGACCAAACCTATAGGACCACTATCATTAGAACCCGGAGACCAAACCTATAGGACTAATATTATTAGAACCCGGAGACCAAACCTATAGGACAAATTTAATATCATAAGAACCCGGAGACCAAACCTATAGGACCAATATCATTAGAACCCGGAGACCAAACCTATAGGACTAATATCATTAGAACCCGGAGACCAAACCTATAGGACAAATTTAATATCATAAGAACCCGGAGACCAAACCTATAGGACCAATATCATAAGAACCCGGAGACCAAACCTATAGGACCAATATCATTAGAACCCGGAGACCAAACCTATAGGACCACTATCATTAGAACCCGAAGACCAAACCTATAGGACAAATATCATTACAACCCGGAGACCAAACCTATAGGATCAATACTATTAGAACTCAGAGAACAAACCTAGATGTTCAATATCATTAGACCTCGGATACCAAACCTATAGGACCAATATCATTAGATCTTGGAGACCATACCTATAGGATCAATACTATTAGAACTCGGAGAACAAACCTAGATGTTCAATATCATTAGACCTCGGATACCAAACCTATAGGACCAATATCATTAGATCTCGGAGACCAAACCTGCAGGACCAATATTATTAGATCTTGGAGACCAAACCTATAGGATCAATACTATTAGAACTCGGAGAACAAACCTAGATGTTCAATATCATTAGACCTCGGATACCAAACCTATAGGACCAATATCATTAGAACTCAGAGACCAAATCTATAGGATCAATACTATTAGAACTCGGAGAACAAACCTAGATGTTCAATATCATTAGACCTCGGATACCAAACCTATAGGACCAATATCATTAGAACTTGGAGACCAAACCTATAGGATCAATACTATTAGAACTCGGAGAACAAACCTAGATGTTCAATATCATTAGACCTCGGATACCAAACCTATAGGACCAATATCATTAGAACTTGGAGACCAAACCTATAGGACCAATATCCTTAGAACCCGGAGACCAAACCTATAGGACCAATATCATTAGACCTCGGATACCAAACCTATAGGACCAATATCATTAGACCTCGGATATCAAACCTATAGGACCAATATCATTAGACCTCGGATACCAAACCTATAGGACCAATATCATTAGACCTCGGAGAACAAACCTATAGGACCAATATCATTAGAACCCGGAGACCAAACCTATAGGATCCCCAAGGGTGACATGGGAATAGAAATATGGTCACTACAGGTCTTCTTCCGACCGGCAGTAAAACCCTTGCCAAAGTGGGGCGTCCGTTTGGCTGTGCGGGATGTATCAAGTACGCAGCCACGTCCGGTCAGAATTGGGACGTTAAATCCGATGCCTCGTGTAGAGAGAGTGTCACGCTCTCTGCACGTTAAGAACCCTTGCAACAACTCTTTGAGGGGTCCGTAGGTGGCCTGTTGCAAGGCTAAAGGACAAGGTACGATAAGGCCTGTTTTGGACCCCCTATTTTCTCATTTTTCAGATTCTGTTTTGGAAAGCTTCTTATTATGTTAAAATATTGCCTGAGGTTTGAAGTTTGTTTGGATGAACTACAAAACCACTAATTTAAGCAACTGGGTGAGGTGAGGGGGGTAAACTTTCTGTTATTATTCAAATATTGTAATTATTATTCACTTTGCAGGTGTTCCGTACAACTAATTTTTAGTTTTTTAGTGCCTGCGCCAACGTGACCCAGGAATTGTTTTATTCCAATGTCATGAGAATCGTTTTTGCTGTCTGAATCGCCATAATTTTCTCCGGGTCACGTAGGTGCACACTATTAAATCTTAAGAAACAATGTCAAAAAATCGTTCTTTTTCCTTCTTTTGGCGTTTTTGATGCCCTTTTACCCCCCTCAACTCACCCATTTTCTGAAATTAATGGTTTTTAAGTTCATCCAAACAAACTTCAAACCTAAGGGAATATTTTAACGTGATAAGTAGCTTTCCAAAACAAAATGAGAAAAATGAGAAAATAGGGGGGGGGGGGGGCAAAAACGGGCCTTATCGTAACTTGTCCTTTCTGTCCTTATCCAATGTACCCTCATTTTCCCGTGGCAGTCCAAATTTTCCCGACCTGCAACCCAGTTAACCTCTATTACCGGACCTACCTATTGTATTTATTGTTAATTTGTTCTCGTCCTGAACATGCATGAAATATTTGCCACTTGACGTTAAGCAACCAACAATCAATCAATCAATCAACCAAACCTATAGGACCAATATCATTAAAACTCGGAGACCAAACCTATAGGACCAATATCATTAGAACCCGGAGACCAAACTTATAGGACAACTATCATTAGAACTCGGAGACCAAACCTATAGGATCAATATCATTAGAACTCGGAGAACAAACCTATAGGACCAATATATCTTTAAAACTCGGAGACCAAACCTATGTGAGTGCTGACATTTTAAAAACCAAATCAGACAATCCTGTATCTATTATAACTGTAAGGAAACAAGGCTAATGATTGACATCATTAAATATATTTGCTCATAATTCCGTTTGCAATGACTAAATATTAATATATTGTTATGATTTAAAATGATAATACATAAATGAGTAAGAAAGCGTGATTTTCATATCAGCATACTTTGAATTTGTTTACAGTAACTGTAAGCCTTCTTTATTTTAGTTTTATCTCGTATTGTTATACTCCACACTGGTTTTGTTTTTGTGGTCCATGACACTAGTATTATACAAGTTTATGTTGTATGTCTGAACTTGTTTATACGCATGTGTAACTTTGTTATTTTACTCATTGGAGTGTCGAGTACTAAAAAAAAAGGTTTAAACTTGCCACAATCTGATTTCTTTGGTACTATATAGCATTTGTTTGTTAATTGTTATATATAGTTTGTTTATATCTCAATGACGTACATATTCTAATTCACTTGAAGTTCTTAGGTTTCTTACCGACCATCAAATGGCCACGTGTGTACTTATTTGACATGCTTCCTGTATAAATCAAGTATTGCAGAACTTGATGTTTTGAGTTGAAAAAAAGAAGAATTATATCGTCCATTTAGACAGGAACATATATATTAGTAAGATAGACTGTTCCCAGATTAAGATGGGCCTGTAATGTACGGAATAATTTTGACGACCTCGACGAAAAAATTATTAAAATATGTTCTGTATGATTTAACCTTGAACGTGTCGACTGTCAGTGAAAAACCCAGATCTGAACATAAATTCCAATAGCCGTGCACGCTTGCAATTGAAACTGATAACACGTTACATAATAACAACAGTGTATCTAATCAGACAGATATCGTCAGGGTGTATGATCTCACAAGGTCCGAGGTAACAATGCATCATCTATTAATATTTACAAAATGCCCAACATAGCGACGACCTGTCTTTTACAAAGATGAATACACGTAATCGAAATGAAAATTAAAGGTCAACAAAAGTTTTCATGAACTTATGTTTTGACATGTCTAGTTTTAGAATATATATATTCGATAAAGACATTGACATATTGTACAGACACCTGTCTATTGCTGAAGACTCTACTACTGCCCTTTAGTTTGTTATTTTCGGCGTAAGGTTATTTCTCATTGACGTTTACCCGATATCTTTTATTCTTAATGGTGAACAATCCCACTTAACTCGATTGAGTTTTAATTAAATGCATGAGAACCCCAATCTTACACTGCAATGGACCAACATTTAGTTTGTATCCGATACACCCATGAGGCATTAGCCCAATTGTATGTATCTATTCAACGCTAAGATTTTTATAATTTATGCAAAATGGTAGATTTCAATAATAAAGGAGGGGTATCGAGCAATTTTACCTTATTCTATGGTAATGCATAATAATGCAGGATATCCAATTACATGTAATCTGCAAACAATGATACATCAAATTATTGTTATACACGACCATCTTAATTTTCTTTATAGAAATGCATCCTTCAAATACTGAAGTGAATGTAACTATCAGAAAAATCGAGTTAATTTTATCGGGCAATTTTCTATAAATGTGGACACTATGCGCGAAACTGATTCAGTATATTACACTGCCTGTAACCGAGTACGGCAGAAAGTGATTTTCCCCCGATTACAGTACTGATTTTCCCCGATTGATTACTGATTTTTCCCGATTTTTCTATGTAGAGAACATCAAAAGGGTAATTATATATGAATTAAAGAAAATCTGTGTCAATAATTATGCAACCTTCCTTTTCATTCATACATTTTTATCATTGACCTCCCATGGGCAATGTGGATTTTGATGACCAATCCTAAAAATAGAAACTTTTCCGGAGCAAGGAAGTCATGGGAAGTGATTTTCTTATATTATTCAAATATCTAAATATTATTTCTCTAATTATAGAATACTTATTCAAATGTGCAAATTAAGTAAACTTAGAGCTGGAAGTACTTTTTAAAGGAGATAAGGAAAATACTAAAAAAAATATGATTTCAATTTCTGATGCAGTGTACTGATTGTCCATTATCAGTGTACAGATTGTCCCAGAGAAGATGAAGTTAATTACAGATTTTCCCCGATTTTCTCTTATAGTATCAAAAAGAAAAAGGTTCATTCTAAGTTTTATTTTTAACTGTTACTTGCAAGAAAATATCAACATAGCTTTAATAGCTTTCTAAAAATGTCATCTTTGAAGAAATAGTACCTCACCATCAGAAGACACATCCATCTGAAAAACTGGTCATTTGGAGAAGACTTGAAGAGGGTGGTGAAAGATAACATACCATGCATTCATTCCAGAACTTCTTGACGGAGAAGGAAAAACTTTTATTAAAATACAAGATGAAAAAAATTATAATTTGTAACTTATCAACAAATACACCACAAAAGATTATCAAAAAAGGCATATCATCACAATCTCCAACCATTTCAGACAATTTATCAAATTCACCAAACTATGAATCCAGAAATATTCAAACAGTAAGTTATGAACCCCAAGCAAGAAGAAACCTGATTATGGTTTCTGAACCAACCAATGAAATATCAATGAACAAAAAAATCTCTAATTCAATTTTATATATAAAATTGTAGAATTACAGGTTTGCAGGAAAATTTTTTATATTCTCCACTATTTTTATTAGCACATGTCTAAGTGTAATGAAGATCCACATATTAGCTTTATTTTTGAAGGATTAGCTTTTTCAAAATCGGGGACAATCTGTATAGGTATCAGGGAAAATCTGTAATCAACACAAGCTGATCGGGGACAATCTGTACACCAAAGCTCAAGTTTAATTGCTAGTTTTTTCCCCATTTAAATGCATATTTTGTCCAAATTTCTACTTGCATTTTTCAGATTATTATAAAAAATTTCATGAAAAAAAATCTAATTTATACTCCCAGTTTTCTAAAAGCAGACTAAAACAGATTTTGTTTGACTCAAATCAGCTGCAACAGCATCAAAACAAAGAACAAGGAAGGTCATGATGTAACTTCAAAGCAATCCCACCTCAGGATATCACTTACTAATGACTGCTGACCAGACAGAATAAATGATCTTTAACCAATTGATTAGATCAAGCTACTTAAATTAAATAACAGAACTATAGTGTAAAATTTATCATGAAAAATCAGTACAAAATCGAGGAAAATCAGTACTATAATCGGGGGAAAATCACTTTCTGCCGTACTCGGTGATAGATAGTGATTATCTCTGGGGGATGGTTGTCTCATTGGCAATCCTTACCTTTATCTAGTTATAAGAGCAGGTAACTTATGGGTGCCACTAACTAATTTTATGGTTGTAGGATGGTATATGATAAGATATATAACACCGAATGCTCATGTTGATCAAATTTGAGGTGATAGTAGATAATTTTACGTTTGTAGGATGGGATATGATAAGATGCATAATACCGAATGCGGTGCAATAAATCATAAATGTAGGTGTCATAACTTAACTGTAAAGTAGATGTTCCTGGTGATAGCATTTGTACTTCACATGGGTAGACACTGTACAGCTGTATTTGATACAGCAAACCATTGATAATTTAACTTCAGGAATTTATAAAAGTTTTCCGTGTTTATTTCTTTGGAATGTGTCTCGCCAGCGACGAACTTTGAAATTTGGTAAACACTTGTATTAGTATTTGAATTATGATCATAAAATGAGGTCTCGAAACCTAGGTAATGTCCTAGTAACTTTTAAAATATTGTTTTTGTTGTAAAGTTTAGTTGTCAATACTTATCTAAGATCTGCATAATATTATATTCTATTGAAGATGAGACCCATTTCACAGTAAGTTGTCCTTTATATAACGAACAGAGAAAATTATTATGGGATAAAGTAAACAGTTTTTGTAATAAGTTTAAAGAATTACCCAAGGATAAAAAATATTTCTGGCTGGATACAAAATATATAAAATAATATTTAATTATTATGAAATTATTGTTATAGTTATGTAAGACACATGATGTGTTAGGCTCTGATCCTGTCCATAATATGATAGTTTTATATTAGGATCTAGTTTTTCTTTTTTCCAATCATATTGTGCTTAATATTGTTGTAAATGATGCCCTTTATGGGTTCTTGATTAGATTAATAAAATTCTTATCTTATCTTATCTTATAGTCCGTCCACTCAGTCATACTTACCTAAGATTTGCATAATCATTATAGTCTGTTCACTCAGTCATGCCTACCTAAGATCTGCATAATATTATCATTTCTGATCACGTAAATCTATAGAGAAGTACTATCTATAGCCCATTGATATCTAGTATGCTGTTTGTTTAATAAGCGTCTACTCAGTCGCCCAATCTCATCCCATCCACACCCTATCATTTTTCTCTTATTTCAGTTACTAGAACTTTCACTGCCTTCAAATGTAGAACAAAAGGAGATGTGGGGTATAATTTTTCATACTATACAGCAACGTAACAAAAATAAAGACAAAGAAATCTTAAGGTCGACATATTGGTAGGTCTTCAACAAAAGACATGTGTCGTACAATATGTGAAGCTCTTATTCGAACAAAGTATGGAAAAGTGAATAAAAAGGGGACTATATATCAAAAATCCGTCAACATCAATGGACTTAGATAATAAAATACAACAAAATACAGCCACTGACAATTTTGTGAATTACGACAGTCACGTAAACATGGGGGTATGGGCCATTATACCTTGATCAGAGAAAAAACAAACGGTATTTAAAAGAACATACTTTTGCAAGTCAATTTGTATAGTGATAACTTTCATTGGCCAATAAATTTGTTTTCTTTGATTTGGTGGAACGAACACAGAAACGGTTTTAGGGGGAGGTAGGTCCCCCTTATGGAGATTCATATATGATAAATACATAGACTTTTCACAAGTATCACTCCAAACCAGTTGGCTTACCGCCGCCCCCTCCCCCTCCTATATCAAAATTATGGATCCGAACCTGCTACACTGACCAAAAAGTCAATGTTTTATGTTGTAGTGAGTATACGAGAATGTTTGTTGGTCAATCAGTTTGTTTTCTTCAATATTGTGGTATTGGTAATCTTATAAGTTGTTGAAGTTTTTGGCGATATTTCAGGTTTTAAATATAAACGTCAGCCAAAATAAAATATATGTAATTAAGGGGTGTTACTTCAAGATTAATAAGAACATTAGGAGTGAATTAACATCAATCAAGATTTACAACTAAATCAAATATCTTATTAGTAAACAAAGATTGTTTTTAAAAGGTTTTACAAGATCTCAAGAACCTCGTACTTGCCAACTTTATTGTTAATAGAAACAGTGTTATGTTAAAACAATTACACAGATATATAATATAATTGTTTTGCTGTTTCTGTTATGTATATTTCCTGAGAAATAATGACAATACAAGCAAAAGTAAGTGAAAAAACACGATGTTTGTATCCTTAGCTGACATGTATAGACATAGTTATGTCCTAACCTATTGTTGTTATGTTCTTAACTGTTCAGTGCGATGAAAACTTGTGTTGGTTATTAATATAAAGATAAGGAGATGTGATATGATTGCGAATGCGATAACTATCCACCGCAGTTCAAATGATGCAGATAAAATCAATTATAGGTCATTGTACGGCCTTCAACAATGAGAAAAACTCATACCCTATAATCAGCTACAAAAGGCCCCGACATGAGATTAGATGATATAAGACTTTTCCAGAGAAAGTTTTGATACTGGCTGATTTAGTGCTGTTATAACATATACTTGTAAGAAGAGGTTTTGAACGGGCATGATAGATACAGTAATTATGAAAGAAAAGAGAAAAGGAATTTTACCTAAAAAGGAGTAAAAATACCAAGAGGGCATTCAAAAATCACAAACCGAAGAAAAACAGACAACACGATTACCAAACAACAAAGGACGAAAGGACAAGGAAATAATCCCAAAACACTTCACAGATTACTAAAACACTACACAGATTACTAAAACACTACACAGATTACTAGAACACTACACAGATTACTTAAACACTACACAGATTACTAAAACACTACACAGATTACTAAAGATTGAACAACTCATAGATATATATATAAATACAAGTCTAAATTGAAAACTACGTTCAAACCTATGATTGCGTTGGATAAAAACCGCAATTTTTATACGTGTGCATGTAAAACAAATTTCGTTGTAGAAGGGTCTAAATACAGCACAAACAACATTTTCCAAAAGACCAAAAAAGTGAAAAAGTATATTTTAACAAAACGCATTTGACTAACAGGTCGAACAACGGATGTTCTTAAACCCTGCATACTACCATTGGCGATTGCCAAATAAACGGATCACAAGATGTAACAAAATGGATCTTAATATTAATTAAATACTAAACAGAAAACAATTAACTTGCGGCAAAGATGTTATACCACAAACATGAGGTGCAAATATTTGTACACCAGATCCGGATTTCGACAATAAATGTCTCTTCAGTGATGTTAGGGATCGAAACGGTATTTGGAAGGCCATATAATTTACCTCAATTTAGGATAGACTCTTGAATTTCAAAGAGTCAAAATAGGATGAACGGATCATATAAACCGGAGGGAAAATATGATACAAGCCCAAACGAAAAAATATAAACAAGTCTAAATTGAAAACTACGTTCAAACCTTTGATTTCGTTGGATAAAAACCGCAATTTTTATACGTGTGCATGTAAAACAAATTATATATATCAACAACAAAAGAAAAACGACCGTGAAATTGATGTCTTACAGAAATATACAACTATGTACATGACAAGTTATATTTAGCGAAAGTGTGTTGTGCATGTAAATCTCTAAGATTTATGTTTCGTAATATATGCAAATATAAATAAATAAAAAAATTGTACACTTATTCCAAAAGTCACTCCAATGTGATGAATCAGGCAAGACGACTTCGAAAAATGTGAACGGAGTTTGATATGAAACAAACATTTGTACACCATAAAAGCAATATAAATCAGAATATTTCTGTATAATGATGTTTATTTTTCTCAAAAAAGGATGCCCATGTTAGCTTTTCAGCTCATTTGGCTTACATGCAATGCTCGTGAAATAACGGTGCAGTTAATATTAGCATGCTTAGCAACTGTTTGTTGATTCTGCATATGACCAGAACAGTAATTTTGCAGAAAGTAAAAATGAAAGAGGGACGAAAGATACCAGAGGGACAGTCAAACTCATAGATCGAAAACAAACTGACAACGCCATGGCCAAAAATAAAAAGACAAACAGACAAATAATAGTACAGATGACACAACATAGAAAACTAAAGACTAAGCAACACGAACCCCTTCAAAAAGTGTCAATGCTCATTGGCATGAATGGAATCATTACACCTGTTAATGAGAATATTTATCTAATCTGGTCAAAATTCATTTAACATGATACGGATCTATTTCTGTCTACACGTGCGAACTTGAGATAGTTGAAAAATTACACTTCAGAGAATGTGGTATAAAGTAAAAGGTTAAAATGTTTATTTATTTATCTATCTTCTATTTATCTAAATAACAGACTCTAAACATTGCTGAAGAAAAGCAAAGTGTCATACAAATTCATGACAAAATAAAAAGGGTCAACTATTAAAATAAAAAGTTTTTTTAAACGTGGTTTGTTTGTTGTTGTTTTTTTCTCTCGTCATTTTTAGGTAATTGTTAGTATTGTTATTTTATTATCATTCGCCTACTAGTTTATTATTATCATTATCATTTTTATTCGTAGTAGTAGTATATGATTGATTCTTGGAACATTCTTTACAGCTGTCCTCTAGAGACTTAGTTTGACACTAAGAATGACTGAATTGTTTCTGTTAACCAGTTGTTCCATATAATAAATATAATCTTCAAAGAACGAATAGTCAAAATAATCTACTGTAACTGTATATTCTGATTTATTTATCAAACAAGTGGCATATAATTATAATTATATAAACGTTTAGGACAGTGACAAATATAAGGCGTTGTTTGTGATTTCTTCTCAATCTTATGACGAATGGTTTATAATATCATAAACATATGTTTGAAGTAGTGTCTGGCACGGAACGAGATTGATGACTCTTATGTAATGGTATATAATGGTTGGCGGTTCCTTATCTCAGCGGTAGTAAATCAACATAGAACACATTGGGAGGATTTCATCTGTGGACAATTTAGTAAACACATACCATAACATAAGAACTATTCCCTACGTGCTTGTGGTTTGTAGAACCGACATGCCCAGTTGTTTTGAAGGGCACATTAAAAAAAAAATTTCTACTCTTAGATAATTGTCCAAATTCCTATTTGCAAATTGCTAAGTTTACCAGCATTTTGAGAAATGCCTGTCTTCTAGTAATTCTTCTCTATTTTTCAAACCAAGAACCATTTGCAAAATGGTAAAACCTGTGGATTCGTGGTGCTGCAACTTACGTGCAGGAAGATGTTTTTTTGTCAAAATTTACCTTTAATATAGTAAACATATTTTCAAACGTTATCAAGCCAGCAACTAAACAACATAATAAAATCAAAAAGACACATACAAAGCTCGTGGTTTACATTTCAGAGTATGAATTTACAATGATTACGATTTTATTTTGAAATACTTAAAGATTTATTTTTTATAAACTACTAAATTGGCCTATTTTCAAGGATGTTTGCGTCTGGTCTTGTACTTATTGTAAATGTTTATTTTAATATCTTTGGATTACATGAATATCAACGATAAATATGCAAAAAGTGAAATAGATGAATGATGCACACGTCGGTTAATCAGCTCTCAGATAGATATCCCTATAAAACTCAGGAAGAAGGATTATACAAGGGTAACGTCAATGATAAACAAGATTTACTTCTGATTATTTTTGTAACCACGAATAACTGAATGTGTTGTCTCTATGGTGTGTTCTATTTTGAAAAAAAGACGAGGGATTATTGGTTTAGCTTCTGTATCTACACAGAACATTTCAAACTTCTCTAGTAATTATTTGTTTTGGAACTCTATCTTTAACTTGAACAATTGAGACCTACGTTTTATCATGACTTGTATTTGCATTTACCAAATTCAGTTTATTTAACCGACATTCTTTAGTCTGGGCATGACTTATTTATAAGATGTAATTGACTTAAAACAAGATTTCGTGAACTGCGGGTATTCTGTGTCTTTTTTATATTTTTGGTTTGCTTTGTACCAATCTGTTGAGTTAAGTCATTTCTAACTGATCTTTAGCGTTAATTCTTATGTTGTGCTGTTGCACCACTGTTCTAGGTTAGAGGGAGCGTAAGAAGCGTCCACAGTTATTTTTAATAACGCCACATTCTTTTTGTGCCTGTATGTAGTTAGTTCTGTGGTTGTCGTTGGCTGCTGTATATCATATTTGTTTTTCGTTTTTTGTTTTGTCATACACCAGTCCGTTGGTTTTCTCGTTTGAATTGTTTCACATTTTCACATGTCGGGTCTTTTAAAATTGACTGACTATTATAGAACGTAGTACAGTAACCTATAGTTGCTCAAATCTACGCCATTTGGACTCTGATGGATAGTAAAACTGTTGTCTAATTGGCAATCATGCCATCTTGTTTTTGTATAACATGAATAAAAGGTGGATTGAATGAGATGAGTTGTATATCATCAATAAACGACACTAATAACCAAAAGACGTCTAGAGGTCAATATACAGTTTTCAACATTATAGACAAATGTATTTAAACCAAGATGTAGTTAAATGAAATTGGACACCCTGTATTTATCATGCTTTTCAATAGTATATGGTCAAATTGCTGAAAGACCCCCTCCTAAATTATTGAAAACTAATATTCTGCATTTATCTTGGTGTAAATTATAGATACAATCATTCGGGCTAACGCCCTCAAGGTGTATCTAATACATACAAGCTCTAAATCACACTGAGTCTAAAAATCTGTACATATATTAAATAGACTGCCAAATATCTGACATCAACACCTAATTCTCCAAATAAATGACAATTAAAAAATATATGATATAAGACAACCAGTGACCATCGCAATTCACTGAAAGCCAAGTTCAAAGTAATTAACCTGTCGATACTATTGTCAACGTATATTTGTTTCTCATAACAGAAGTTCATCTGGAAACTTTGATATAAACAATGCATAATATCTGTTCCTGTTGTAACACATATTCTATACACTTTATTCCGTTTGGAACATATGCCTGTGGAAATGATATTCCATGTGGAACAAATATTATAAAGGAAACTATATTCCATGACATCATGTCGTCCTGTGCTCTAATATCGTTGGATGTTCTTCACAATAATTTCCATACATCTAATTCTTTAACAGTACACGAAGAAAAGCTATAATGCAATAACCTGAACAAACATGTACAGAATGTCAATGCAGAAAACAGATAGAACGTTTAAGTCCTTTTACAAATTGGTAAATTATCGAACTGCTGTTGAATAATACCAGAAGTAAGATTGTACACCAAGAGTATGAATATGCCATTTATCAATAAGATTATTCAGCTGTAAGAAAGATTTAAAGTACAGTTCCAAAACTTGTTAACCTTATAAATAAAAATTGCCGTAATGTGTTTTTCTTTTCCTGTTTCAATAACCATTACATTGTATGACAAGTTGGGCAGAACCTGCCTTTGCGATCATTTTTTTTATTTCTATAACTGCCTTTTAATTATTCTATATATTTCCCATTTTGTTGAATAAATGCAAAGTCAATATAAATATACGATGTTTCTTTTAAAATTCAAGCTCTGGAGTATTATTACAATTGTCCAAAATTACTCATACAAAATCCAAACAAAACTGCCAACCTATTCTTTCTGTGGATCATTTTAATCTGAGCACACTACAGGAACCAAGTCCTACGTCCATGCCTCATTTTTATTAATGCCGTTTAAACAGTCACAAGTTTCGTGTCACCACGGGAGCTTAAGTGTGCAACACTGTGAAGCCAACCTAACAACCTCCAAAATATCTACCAGATGTCGCTATGCATACAAAGGAACCATTCAAAACATGATGAAACAGATATTTACATTTTCTTTAAAGTGTGACTAATCGAAAAATGTTTTCTTAAGAAAGATAAAATTTACCAACATATTTGTTGGATGTAATGTCGTGTGACAATGTTGAAAAGAGCGACAGGCAGATCGAGAAGAGATAGAGAGAGAGTTAGAGAGAGAGAGAGAGAGGGCGGGCGGGCGGGATATTGTGTGTTAATTTTATAAGGAAGAGAGCGCGCGCGATTTCCTTTCAAGAAAAGTTAAAAACATTTAACGAATTTGAACAACTGGCATATCTTTCAAATTTTTACTTAATGATGTTACATATTTATAAACTTATTTGTACAATAAACAGAAAAAAATGTGTATATTCTATACAGGGATTTGGTAAATGCAGCAATTATTTCATCATTAAATATGATGTACAGAGTGTTTTATGACTAATTATTTTCTAATTACGTATAATTTTAAAATTTTCCACGGTAAATAAATACTTGTCAAGTATCATTTAACGAACTTATAATGTTTGTAACAGTATAGGAACTAATGGCAACATTAGTTCAATTTTCCAATAGTTTAAAGTGCATAAAAGATGTATGGACATGACTTATTGTCCTTTGTCTCTGGTTGATATTATATCGTTGGGTATAATTCCACACTCTTTATTTTTGTGGGGATAGAGTTTGTCCTACCTAGAAGTTGTTTTCCTTGCCTTTGCAAAACAATAACAAATCGGAACGAAGTTGGAAATTGGAAAATAGTCATAGGAACTAATTAGATATAAGAAGATGTGGCATAAGTGCCAATGAGACAACTCTCCATCCAAGTCAAAATTTATAAAAGTAAACCATTATAGGTCAAAGTACGGTCTTCAGCACGGAGCCTTGGCTCACACCGAACAGTAAGCTATAAAGGGCCCCAAAAATTACTAGTGTAAAACCATTCAAACGGGAAAACCAACGGTCTAATCTACATAAAAAACGAGAAACGAGAAACACTTATGAACCACATCAACAAACGACAACTACTGAACATCCGATTCCTGACTTAGGACAGGTGCAAACAAATGCAGCGGGTTTAAACGTTTTAATGGTAACAAACCTTCACCCTTTTTCTGAAACAATAGTGTAACATCACAACATAGAAGGACACACTATAAAATATCAACTGAAATAGCTTAACTCAATCAAAGGACATATTAACACCAGTGAACATACACTGAACAAATAAATTTGACCTATGATACAATGTAAATACAAAATAAACAAACTAACGGAAGAATAATAAAAGTAACATGTTATATCGGTATGAAATGTTAATTTATTGTTATAAATTCATGTGCTTTTAGTGAAAACTATAATGTGCAACACAAGTGTTTTACGCATTTAAGTAGATTTTAAAATACATATGGTGAGCCAAGTTGATTACATCCACGCCATTTAGACTCTGATAGATTTAGTCTTCGTCAACTTTTTTTCGTAACTAGTCACGTGAATGTACAAGATATGCCTGTGCGTGTAGTGTTTGATTTTTATTATCATTTCTTTTTTTCATTATTTCTATTGAACTTTTTTCTTTTTGAATTGATCGGTTCAATGAAACTGGGCATAATTATGATAATTTGACAAATTTGAAAATGGCAAAAACCATCTTCTAGTGTACCAGACCGCTACAAGGATTTAGTGAACGGAGGGAGGTGTGTGGTATCATAGTCAAGGTTTTACTGTAATTAACCACTCCGAATGCGGAAACCGGACATAGATAACAATTCCTCCCACGTGCTATTTAACATCTGTTTTATTTTGATATTCTAGTTAACTTATCTCGAAGAGCAACTTAGCGGTGACAACTGGCTTCTGAAGAACCATTCATCAAACTTTTAATGAATTTACTATCCGGGATAATTATGATAAGATAAAATTATATACAATTTGATAATCACGTAACCAAATGGGCCAATCAGAAATCATACCGTAGAGACAACACAGATCAAAACAATTAATTATCTTACGTGTCAGAAAGTCTCGTGGTCAATACATTTTGTACGGTAAATGATCTGGAACTAATTTAATTTCACGCATGAAAAAGCATAACGGATACTGAATTTTTAAATTTATGCTTATACGAATCTATACCTTAATGGCTGTTAAGTCTTTCAGATGAAAATGGATGTGAAGATTTGAAGAAAAAAAATGTTACACGACTTCAAGAAAAAAGTTCAAAAAGTAATATGTCAGCGAGTTTGTTTTTTGTTTTTTTTTTTTTTATTTCTTCAGTAAAAGGAAAATAAACTAGTCTTATATGATAATTGTAATAATGTAATCTCCTTTAAATACTTGATATTATCATTTTACTATGAATATTTTGCTAACATATGTGAAATTTACTACTGCATGCACATTCTTGTTCAAATCTAAGTAGTGAGCTAAGTTTATTTTCACTTGAAAACAGAAACTTTTCTGGTGATTTTAAAGTGGTCAAAGTTAACACACTTGTAAGAATACTTGACGCCCTTCCGAAGAGCTATCAACCGGCATGGCTAAACATGATTGTGAAACATACCTGGCAATGATTCTGACAATTAGGCTGACATACCCATTACATTACATCATTATAAACAAAAAATGACATCTTGTTAGTAATTAGTACCTGTCTCTAATAATAGAAATACTACTTGATACCCCGCCATATTAGCGTAGTAAACGTAAAGTGCATAATCATAATGAGAAAAAACAAATCGTGAAAAAAAACTGTGGGAACCGTTTAAATTACATTTTCATGTCGTGATTCTGCATCTGATAAACAACTTGTAACATTTTTTTATAAATCAGAAGCCATTGAAAATGTTATCGTTGCTTACAAATGTAATACCTACAAACTTGCGAATAACCAAACTTAACATCATAAAATCATTTGTTACCTGTAACAGCAATTCCTCCTTGAACGACTTATTTCACTTTGATGCTGTATATTATTTTTTCTTGAACTATTTTAATCCAATTTTGCAGGTTTTATCGGAATTTTACTTTTAAAATGCTAATGCATTGGTAATCGACATTTCCAAAACCCTCTGAAAACTCTCATTTTCCCTATAGGACCCTTTTAACTACAAACATTCATTTCCATTTTTTCTTTATATTAAAAAAAAAGTATGAAAACCTCCATATATTCACGTTTTAAACGTGTTTCATCGATTCAGTATGTGTATCCTTTCTTTGTTATCCTTTCATCTACTTTGTGATGAAAACATTTTACAAGCAAAGAAACAACTGCATGCACAAAAACTAATTAACATACTCACCGAAAACACTGTTCAATATTCCAATTAAAACACTTATAATTAATGTTAACATAGTTGCTTCTGAAGAATAAGTGGTTTACCGCCAAAAAGAAATCCTTTAACAAAACCTGGCAGAATGGAGAAAACTTAATGCCTATCAGTGTGTTGTCTAATGATTATATCGGCTCCCTTCAAAATTTTCCTGACCTAAGTAACCCGATCGTGCCGATTATCAACACTATACAGATGTTGATTAGGGTAATTAAGTCTATAGGCACCATGTACTCTTCATGGAATTATTAATAATATGTGTAACTTCAGTTACTATAATTGATGCATTTTCAATTTATTTATTTTACTATCATATAAATATCGGATTCGTTCCGCCCTATCATTGAGAGATTGTAAGTGTAAAAAAATATGTTATTTGCGAGAAAAAATGTATATAATATCAAACAGTTTATATCACCTACTTGGTAATACTTTTATAAAATCCACTCAAAAAGCATTTTATTCTAAGTTCGAAGTAGGTTTTTTTTCTTTTTTAACGTCGATAAAATTTACATCAAAAATGTAAAACACACGAAAATAGTTTAAATCATGATAATTTCGTTTTCAACAACAATAAATCTTTATAATTTTGTAATAAGATACGTTCATATGGATCAAAATAACAAAGTGAAACAATATACATTTATTTCCCGTGCCTGAGGGAGATATGAAGATTTGTTCACCCAAGAAAATTCCTATTTCACGAGGGCATCGTCGGAAATATGACCTTAAGAGGGTGAACTAATCTCACTAAGACAACGGAAATGAATGTTTTATTTCACTGCAGTTTACATGCAGTCGAATAATACTATACAGTTCACAATGAAATCGTAATCGAAGCGAAGCAGTCAAAAAGTCGTTATAACTAAGGAAATGGATTGACTTAGTATTGCTTAAAATTTACTGTTATATGATGTTTGCCTAACATTCCATTTTATAGTTTATTTATTTATCAATTTATCTATTTATCATTATTTGAGACATAACAATATGTTTTTAGGATTAATATATTAATAGAGTTGATAAATGACTAAAGGCAGGAATCATAACTCAGGGACAGATGCCGAACTACAGGCTCTCCTGAAGTATAAAATCTTTATTGTTCAGTAAAGTTGCTTATGTTGCAACCAAAACTGTTAAAATGAGGTTAAAAAGAGGGGCTGAGTAAAACTGAGATACAAGGTACACCTCTTAAAATACATCTTAAAGTTAGGACCTAAATTGGTGTCCTAAACTTAGCAAGATTCTTTAGGAGAAATCCTTACTTGCGACACGTTTAGTAAACCCACGTAAGACAACTGAATTAAGATATGTCCTGTCCTAATCCTAAGACTGTTTCGATAAACATGCCCCTTGTTTGATTGTTAGTCCCCTACCGACGAAGTCGAAGGGGACTTTAGGTTTGCACTCCGTCCGTCCGTCTGTCCGTCTGTCTGTCTGTCCATCTGTCCCTCTGTCCATCCGTCAGTCCGGCAAATCAGCTTTCCACACTTTTTTTCTTCGTTCTTGAAGATATTGATTTGATATTTGGTATATAGTTTTATCATGACAAGTTATAGATCAAGTTCGAATTTTGTTCCGGTATGATGATTTAGTCCAGAGTTATGGACCATAACTCTGGACCATATCTAATGTAAGAGTATTATGTTAAACCATATTTCTGTACAAAGGGAGATAACTCATTTTTTAAAAGACATTCTTTGTTAAATTATTTGAAGAATTTTTTGACAGGTTTGTTTGTTATTTAGTATAAACTAATTTTCTGAATGCTATATATATAAAAAAAAACTTATGAAGAGAAATCCTGTAATTAAATAATAATCTATTTTTATTAATGTATATATTTCAATACATTACATTGTGTAGATAAAAGTTGTTGACATTTTATAGATAAGTTACAAATCTATATTAGTTTGTGACAAATGAAAGAAAAAAATATTTGAAACTATTAATTATATATGATTATAATTTGAAAACAGATATACACTGTATTACATCATATCTAATTTTAGAGAACTATTAATCATATCTAATGATTTTTTCATCATGCTTATAAGATATTGATTAATAATTAGTATATAGTTTTATCATGACAAGTTACAGATCAAGTTCAAATTTTTGTTTCGGTCTAATAATTTTGTGCAGAGTTATGGTCCTTGGACTTGTTATTGTTTATTTTTATATTTAATTATTCATTGGAGTTATAACAATATGTTTTAAGGATTAATAGAGTTCTGGTTTGATTTGTTGCTTGCTTATTTTTGATTGGTTGATTTTGTATAATTTCATGTTGTCAGCTATCCTTGGAGAAAACTTGAATGTCTAGAGCTAAACACATTGATCTACTGCGAGTATCTTGCTCTATTTCATCAAAGTTCATATACCTTTAGATCAAATATTACACGATGGTTTGGAACCTCCTTGGTTTTGTTAAAAGCTTTAGTGATAAAAAAACACATCTGCTGAACGTTTGTTCTAGTGTTTAAATGGAACCTTTTAGCTATACATTTCTAGTTACAAAGTGTAATGAATAATATAAATTTTTCTACTTTTTTTATTCGAGCGTCATTGACTCTTTTCGAGACGAAACGTGCGTCTGGCGTACAAAATTTCAATCCTGGTATCTATGATGAGTTTACTTGTACGGTGTCTTCTGTCTATTCCCAAATTTGGGCTTTTCATAATTTGTTGAAAGAAAAGGAAAAATAACAATTTTTATGAAATTAATTGTTAAATACTGAATAAAATATAATTTTTGAGGGTGAAACAAGGATTTGTATAGTCTCACTATACAAATCCTTAGGTGAAATAATGAATAAAATTTATTTTTTTGGGGAAAACGCCTTTATTAAAATGTTACATCTTTAAAATTCAAAACCAACAAAAAATACAAATTTATTTTTTAAAAGGAGGGAATTCAATCATCTTTTCGTTATTAAACTGCTTGCTTTAACATCAAATTAAAATCATTATTCATTACGAATAAGTTATTATCTATTTAAAAGGAGATTTCATAATTAAAGACCATTAACAATGAATTAAAAAAGTATTCTAATTATAAGCAGTGCAGTAATTTGACCACTTGTTTTTAATAAAGCTAAGCCAAGTAACTTTGAGCTCTGATATGCATGGAGGAACGCACTAAAACATGGTTTGTAGACAGAAAACAACAACATCCATCTACTTTTTCGGAGAGCTGATGTTCTACCACTTCTACCACCCAACACAGTTGAAGATGTTTGGTAAGAGAATATCGATGGTACAATACTAATAAACAACTTGCTTTCACTTATTATATTACTAGCTACTGGATTGAAGACAACTAAAGCCTATGGAACCATTACGCAACAGAAGGTCCTAGAACACAAAATCACGCGGAAGGCACGCAGAGTAAATAGAAGAAATGGTCAAGGCACCCCACCAAACATCTTTAGTATGATAAAGCCATCCAAGCAGGCGCCTTTAAACAATACAGAGCTGGTGGGAAATATGTTCCCAAGAAAGAAAACATTGTGAGGTCGACAACCGACTTGAAACATTGAAAACAAGACTACAGAACGAAGAACTCATTCCAATTCAGTATGCTGTTGCTTCTTCTCATCTCTTGTACATTAACTAAGACACTGTAAATTCTCTGTATGTTTAACAATTAAGGGCTTCTGAAATTTGATGGTATGTCCTAATGATAATTTTTATACTACTATGTATTCAATTTGATAGAAGTTGTGCTAACACCATATGCTTTAAAATTATTAAACAAAAGGTTTTCTATATAAAAAGTTATCATTCTCTTTCATTTCCACTAATTTTACCTGTTTTTACATTGATTCATTAATCACGTTGTTAAAACATAATCCAACTTAATCTCTTTGTAGACAAAATAATTCTGGGAACTCCAACATGAATTTCTTTGGGAAACCATACAGCTTATTTTGTTAATAGTGAACAAAAAGGTAAAACATTCTACACAGAGGAACAAGTGATCAGTATGCTGGAGTTTCTTATTGACAACATATTTGTTGAACTTGGAGGTAGACTTTTTCAACAAATTGTCGTCATTCCTATGGTAACGAACTGTGCGCCTCTCCTTGCCGATCTCTTATTTTCATACGAGTCGGAGTTCCTTCAGACACTTGTCAAGAACAAGAAGATCAAAGAAGCCAGATCATTTAAGTTCACATTCAGATATATTGGTGATGTTCTTTCCATTAACAATCCAAACTTTTCTGATTGGGTTCCATTAATATATCCTCCAGAACTAGAAATTAAAGAAACAACAGACACGGATTCCTCCGCCTCATTTTAAGACTTATACCTCGAATTTTGACATAAGCGGTCATCTCAGTACCAGAATCTATGACAAACGAGACGATTTTGATTTTGAAATTATCAATTCTCCCATCTTAGTAGCAATATACCAACTTCACCTGCATATGGGATATATATTTCCCAACTCATTCGGTATTCAAGAGCTTGCAGCTTCTACCCAGACTTTATAAAACGTCGTCAGTGTCTAAGCAGAAAGTTGATGAAGCAGGGTTATGGTTATATACTAAGGATTTTCTTATCCCAGGCACAGATTACCTTAGTCGTATTTGGCACACCTTTTTGGAATTTTAGGTCCTCAATGCTCTTCACTTTTATACTTGTTTCTAACTATTTTGATCTGAGCGTCACTGATGAGTCTTATGTAGGCGAAACGAGCGTCTGGCGTATCAAATTATAAGCCTGGTACCTTTGATAACTATTATGTCAAAGAATTTCTCGTCCTTTTTCTAAAAAAAAGTTCATCCTAAGATACCAAGACCTTGTTGAAAAATATTCCGTATCAACTTCACAAATAATTCATGATGGTCTTGAACTATAGATTCTAGATACTGACGTTGTTTATCATCATAATTACGTGTTATAGTGTTCTTTTATTTGTCTTTGTAAATTATTAACCTTTACTGTTTAGTCCATTTTTGGTAATATCCATTTGGCGTGGCCCGGTACTTATGTATCCGTCCAATGTGTTGTTTTGCTGTGGTAATTTTTTGTAGTCTTGTCTTTCATTTTTGCTTATGTGCTTTGCCTATATTTTTTTTTTCTTTTTTTTTTTTGACATATTTGTGTGTTTTTATAGTTGTCGTACTGCCTTTTCTGCTATGTCTGATGACTTTTAGCGCCTGGTGTAAAACAGAGAGAAAGTTCTAGTAAATAAAGATGTTTATTGTTGGAAATCAGTAATCAAAGTGACCGTCGAAAGCTTAAATTGTTTCCATGGAGGTTTGGTCACATGATCACTGATTTCTTAACTTCTCTTGTTTTCACCAATCAAAAGGTATCTTGTACAGCTCCCTTGACCACAACCTATTTTCACTGATTTGGTCAATAATCAAGTCATGGGTGACAGGTGTTATAAATAATTTCACACAAGAGTAGTACAAAAGGTTGTTTAACAAAAGCCTTAATTAACATGTATGGTACATAATCCAAATTCAATAATTTAGCGCTTACATGTCTCTTTGTTATCTAACTAAATTACGTAATCTAAATATTCAAGTTGTATGTCATTCTTCTTATCAAAAATAAATATTCAAAAATAAGGTAATTTTAAAACTTCAAATTCTTCTACCTGCAAATTGTAAAAATTTAATAATTTCATTTTTTGTTTGGTCTGTTATATTAAAATTTTGTCTATGGCAATTCATAATGTTACTATAACAATTCTTCCTCAACCTCCCTAAGCTTTGTCCCACAGCTTGAATCTGAACAAATAAAATAAGAATAATAATGATATATATTCATGTATGAAGGTATAATGAAGACAATTATGATATAATACAATGTAAATGTTCATATAGAGTCATTGTTTATATATCGCACTCGTGTGATTTTAGTTTTGTGATCTAATGCCCATAAAATGCTGAAGTTAAGACTTAAAATATATATGATTTTAATTGCAGATATTCAATAAGATACTTTCAAAATTGAAAGGGTGTATTTATACATTTGTAACGGGGAGGCCCAGAGGTACTGACTGTTATCAAATATGCATTTAATTAATATTGTCATTTTTGCAATTTATGGAGGAAAGTTAACACTTTACACTCAAATATGTGTGTTATAAAATAGTACTGATGCAGTTTTCCAATAATGAAAAATCAAGTAAACCAGGTGCTAGTGCAACAGAAAAATTAAAGTACCAATAAATTTCATATTTATTGACATAGATAAATCAATAGATAATTCAAATAAATAAACATGAAAATAAACGATCCATTACATGTTCACGTCTTGCGTGCACATATTCTGCAATCTCCATGGTATAATGTAATCTAGAAAAATGTTTAATATATCTGTATTCTAAATCCTACACAAAGAAGTAAACTAAACATCAATACGCTCTACACTCCTTCACTTTGGCTCTCGGTTTCATTTTCACTATACACTTAACTTCATCTTACATATTTGTAATGTTGGAATGGATACTATCATTTGATTTTGCCGTTTGATTAGGGATTTTCCGTCTTGAATTTTCCTCGGAGTTAAGTATTTTTGTGATTTTACTTTTTTCTAGTTTCTCAGGACATTCAGTTGCTAAAATAAAGAAAATGTGATGATTAGTCGAATGAGCACGGCCGTACTCTAGCACTACTGAGAACAAAACACTTATGCATTCTGTTAGGTTTGACTTCACATCATAATTTGCCTATCAAAATTCCCGAAATTAGAAAAAAATGTTAATCAAAAGGTCAAATAAATTAAAGAATTGTCTACTGCGCAGTTTCGAAACTGGAGTTCAATCCAGATTATCTGTATGTTAGTGAGCTATTTGACATAATGGCTTTCTGTGTGTTATCTTAGTGAAAACTACACAATGATATGTTTTTCCATCTTTCCATTTCACAAGAAAATATTGTATTCCTCTTGTATTTCTAATATTTTATAGTTTGTCTACCTCATGAAATGTATCATCAATAACATTGTTTGGTCCATCTCCATCATCACTGTTAGTTTCTTAATCTTTACTCTCATTTTCTGCAATTTGACCCTGATCATTATCTGTATGTGGATCATTTTACTCTTCAGGTGCATTATCTAGAATATGACGTTCTAGAGCTTGTGGCGGATCACGGTAGTCAGTGGGATCTACATATTGCCTAAGATTGCTTGCATTGACCATAGCTTTAAGTTCCTTCTGGTCACTACAGCGTCTTAATTTATATGTGAAATTCGACCCACAGTCAGTTATGTCATAAGAACCATTATATTTATCTACTAATTTTGGTGAACGACCGACAGGGACTGCATGTTCTTTAAGTAAAACGTTATCTCTAAGTCTAAATTAAGGAATTTTGGTATTTATGTCGTATCGTTCTTTCATTTTTGCTTGTTTAAGCTTAACATTTTTAGCAGCCAAATCTTGGGTAATTTTGAGGTTTGAAATAATTTCTTCTAAATGTTGTTTTTTGACAGATTGTCTTTTGGCAAAAGAGAAGCGTCAAAAGGTAAGTTCATCTCCTAGGCAAACACCATTGAGAAGGGAGAATACTCTGTTGATTGAGTTGATTGAGAATTTCTAAAAGCCATTAAAATACCAGGGAGTTTATTTGGCCAATTGTTCTGGTCCTTATCACTATAAGCTCTGACTTCCCGTATCAATGTGCTATTGGTCCTTTCCACTAAGCCATTTGTTTGTGGATGTATGAATTTGTATGATGCCTTGTAATATTCAACATTTCACACAAAGCATTCACCAAATTCGAGACAAAATTTCGACCAAGATCTGTAACTAGACACTTCAATGCACCGTACTCCGTAATGACTAATAATCTCTCGAAATAAGACTTTTGCAACCCCTGAAGCTTATTGAGTTTTCATAGGAAAGGCCTCACTCCATTTTGAAAAAGAATCTACCAATAATAAAACATAAGAATAACCCTCATTATTCTTACTAAGTTTCAGAAAATCCATATGCCATCTTTCAAAGGTTGTGTCAACTGGCAGAAAATTAAGAGGTGGTTTCTTACCCTATGTATCTCTTTTTATTCTCTGACAGCGATCACATGATCGAATGTAGTTTTCAATGCTTTGATGCATTTCAGGCCAAAAGTACTTAAGACTCGAAGCATGATAAACACGTTCAATCCCAAGATGTGCACAATCTACGAAACTGTCATGATAACTTCTCTTTGAGCTTGTGGGAGACATAACTGTTTTATCTACTTTTCACCATTACCAACTCTGACTCTCTTCTGAAACCATTTATACAGAACATTGTTACAAATGGAATAATCTTGAGCCGATTTTTGAACCTTTGAACTCTGATCATTGTCTGCAGGTAGAATACCTTCAGTAAGGAATCTGTGCATATTTCCATAATCAGGACAACTTTGTTGCAAATTTGCAATAGCACGAAGGTTTGACAATTCTGGTCTGACAATAACCGGGTCTAATGGAACAACCATAGCGTAATCATCATACAAGAATTCCACTTGGATACTCTCAGAAGTCCTATTCTTCCCAATAGCTTCTGTTCTAGTATTCACTTTAGATACCTTTACAGCTGCAACTTCATTTTCATCGTCAGGCTGTTCAGGATATGAGCGTCTACTGAGAGCATCAGCTACTTGATTGTTACAACCTTTTCTATACTTAACCTCAAAATTATAATGCTGCAAATCCATTGCTCCTCTTGTTAGTTTACCTGTATTTGCCTTCTGATTCATGAGATATGTCAAAGCTGTGTGATCAGTATAAGTAGTGAATATCCCAGTATCAAGATGAGTGTTAAATGTTTTTTACACCATGAACTCCTGCATAACATTCTTTTTCAGTTGTACTCCAAGCTTGTACTGTTTTAGATAAATTTTTACCACCAAAAGCAATTACACGTTCCTTTCTCTGACTATCTAGCTGAATTTGAAGCATCACACGTCAACATATGCTCTTATAATATTTACAGTTATGGTGTGCGTGTTCATGTGAGAATTTCTCATATTTATACACCCTCAAAATTTCATGTTTGGTTAAATTTCGTCTGGTCATCTGTTTTGTATATTGCCCTTTCATACTATTTTAAACTGCTAGGTTTACTTACATATATTTCGATGTGCCCTGTGCTGTCTATCATTTGTTTTTTAGTTTTATATGTATTGTCTATCATTTGTTGTTTCGAAATTATTGGTCTTTTGTTGGGCAATGTATGACAAATATATGTTGAAAAACCTCGCCCGTAATTATAAATTATGTAATTCATTGACCGCTCCCGACATGTGTAACTTCAAGGCATATTTTAGCGGCGATCGATGTCTTTCAAAATTACTGCACTTTTCTTGTATCCCTGGTTCTTTCTAATGGAGAACCGTCGTACACAAGCATCGAACAAGTTGGCACTCCGAGGCGGGTGGGGAGCAAAAAGGTGAACTGTGGTTTATTTTTATCAATAGTACCGCTTAAGTCGACGCTAGGGGCCGTCTTGACCTTGTTGTAGGGTATGAATGATTCGTTCGTTGTTGAAGACCCTACATCAACTGTCAAGATGAAGAACAGGAATAAAAGCCCTGTTCATTGATAATTTTCTATGTTTTCTATGTATTGTGTGCGATTTTGTCCCATGTACATTTACTCCATATCCTTTCATTTTCTATAAAGGGTTTATTCATGTCAGGGTAAGCCAGGACAGGAGGTGTTAATAAAGCATGTTTTAAATTGTCAAAAGCTACTTGACATTCCTTATTCTATTTGAAATTTCGTTCTTCTTCCTTCTATAACAACCCATTCAAAGGAGTGGCAATTTTTGAATATGGATCAACAAAACGTCGATAATAATTGCACATTTCCAAAAAAATGAGCGAACCTGTTTTTGTCTTTTCAGGATCAACCTTAATGCTTTCCTTTGAAATGATGTGACCTAAGTATTTCACCTCTTTTGCTGCAAACACACATTTGGATAGTTTCAATGTGAGATTTGCATCACGAAGACGAGTGAAAACTTGTTCTAGATGCGAAAGATGCTCATCAAAACTCCTACTAAATACCAAAATATCATTCACATAAACTAAAACAAATTGCCAATTAAGTCCACGTAAAACATTAGACATGGGCTGCTGAAAACTAATAGGAGCATTTTTAAGACCAAAAGGCATTCTAAGAAATTCATAGACACCATTGCGAGTAATAAAAGCAGATTTATGTCTTGTTTCCTCATCCATTTCGACTTGCAAAAAACCACTGCGAAGGTCGAGACAACTTAGAATTTGAGGCTGCACTTCACCAATTGTGTCAAATATATTTTCTAGACGTGCGATCGGAAAGGAAGAACTTTTTGTCTGGAAATTTAATTTTCTAAATTCTACACAAAATCTATACTGCTGAGGCTGACCAGGTGTAGTTTTCTTCTTCACTAATATTACAGGTGAATGATACTCACTGGCTGATTCTTTTATAATGTTGTTTTTTCTTCATTTCTACCAAATGTTTTTCTGTTTCTTTGTGCATATGTGGAGACTGGTTATAGAATCCCATTTTTAATGGTCTAGCATCCCTGAAAGTTTCAATTATGTACTTGTACCTGTTTGTAAAACCTAATTCCGATAAATTAGTAGCAGAAATATCTCTATAAGAACTAAGAAATGTCTGCACTTTCTGTCTCTGCTCAGAAGTTAAATCAGAACTGCTGAAATCAACCTTAATAGGCTCCTTGACTTGATTAGTTTGCTGTAAACTAGCTACAGATGGCTCGTTATCACCTAAATTATGAATAAAATGCAAGTCAATGTCTGATACAGAAGCTAGCACTTTTGTTGCGGGAATGTGTATTTCCTGATTTGTAGGATTCTTATTAATTTTGATCAAACATTTAGCACTCGTAAGATTGTAATCCACTAAATTACTAAATGGTTCTAAACGAACCATTTCTCCTGAATTTTTTTTAGAAATTTTGACACCAACATTCATTTCACAAAATGGAGAAATAGTGACAGGAAAATATGATCTAGCAAAACCAGTACTAGTAGTCTGTATCATACATACTTTGGGTATATCTGCATTTTCTTTATCTGGTACCTGTAAAACACTTCTAGAAAAATCAATATTAATCTTATTCTCATGTAAAAAATCCCAACCAACTATAAAAGAATGATGTATCCCATCTATGATATAAACATGATAATTAAAAACAGAACCTTTAAATGAAATAGGTAGATTAACTTTTCCTAGCACTTGTAACCTATGTTCACTTACACCTTTAATTGATGTAATATCTGATTTAGACAGTTTGTCAGAAAGGACTAACTTGCTATAAAAATCAAAGCTACAGCAATTGATTTCTGCATCAGTATCAATCAATGCATGTGTTTTTCTGCCATTGATATCAACAATTGAAGTATTTGTCTGCATTGGTTATACCAAATTTACCTCTGCAAAAGAATTTCTACCTCTGTACCTATCCTTTGACAAATGCCTAGGGATAGGCGCGAATCCCTAAAAGTGAGGAGGGTTTTGACCAGATGTTTGTTATCTTCTGCATTTACGACCATAATTCCCTATCTTATTATATTGATAACATAATTTATTTCTTGCTGGGCAATTAGAACCACAAAACATACCACTATCTGGACATGATCCGTCAACTGCCTCATGTTGTTGCTGTTGCTGTTGATAAGGATTCTGTACTGTCGTTGACATGGACTGGCTGTATTGTTGTCCGTTATACACTTGATAATTTTGTGGACTGTAGTGTTGCTGAGGTACAAAGGCAGGTTGTTGTTGAATCACAGTTCCTTGTTGGTTGTTATGTCTTGGATTGTTGTACCGGATTTTGTTTTGTGGAGGCCGATTTGGTCTTGTCCATATCGAAGTATGGAGTCTTCTAATTTCTTCTAAAGGACTTTGCATTTTGGTTTCTAATATAGCTGCAATTGTGTCGGCAGTAATGGAGGATGCTGGTGCTAGTTGCTCTAATTTTTCTGCGTTTTCTGCAATTTCTCTTAATTGGTCTAATGTTGTAGGCTTTGGGAAAGTGTTATGGACTGTTTTCCCTATCTCCCCTCTAAAACCTTGTATGGCAATCCCTATTTTTATATTATCTGGAATGTCGTGTCCTATACTTTTTTCTTGTAAACGTGCCATGAATTCATCCACTCTTTCATTTTGGCCTTGCTTTAATTGTAGGATATTAACATCAAATAACCCTTGCGATTTTTCGAACCTTTTAAAAATTCATCCTTTCTGTGCTAATGAATTTTGTATAGTTTCAGTAAGTGTGGCAAACCATTGTTTTGGTATACCATCTACCATGAAAAAAAAGAAATGAATTGCACTGTAGTCTTTAGTTTTCTATGTTGTGTCATCTGTACTATTATTTGTCTGTTTGTCTTTTTATTTTTGGCCATGGCGTTGTCAGTTTGTTTTCGATCTGTGAGTTTGACTGTCCCTCTGGTATCTTTCGTCCCTCTTTTGCTGTTCATTCATTTTTTGTATGAGTGTCCATCGGATAAAATATCCCCACCATTGTGCTGCAGATGATTTTCTATCATAACCGTTTAAATTTATCCCTGACGGCATATTGACACTTACTTCTCTTATAACTTGTACTACGGCCGGTGTTGATGGTGTTGACGCAGTTGAATGAATGGATGCTGTTGTTGTGGTCACAGTTGTTAAAGTAAAATTATGAATTGCCAAAGACAAAATTTTAATATAACATAGTGAATAAGATTATAACACAACCTTGACTGCTGTACCCCTATTTTTGACATTTTTACCTATTATGTCTGTTTGTTTTGTTCACACATTGTTGTCAAAATAATGAAATTTTATGCGATTGTCATACAAGTGAGAGGTTTAGCTAGCTATAAAACCAGGTTTAATCCACCATTTTCTACATAAGGAAATGCCTGTACCAAGTCAGGAATATTCCAGTTGTTTTCCACTCGTTTGATGTGTTTGAGCTTTTGATTTTGTCATTTTATAAGGGACTTTCCGATTTGAATTTTCCTTGGAGTTCGGTATTTTTGTTATTTTACTTTTTTAAATATTTTATCTATAAATTCGAAATGGTAGGAATAGCCAGAAAAAAAACAATTGCAATACACAAATTTTGTAAATCTAAGGTTGCAACTCGCTCAGTCGCTTGCAAAGAATGGTTTAGACTGTTCTGTTCAAATGCGTTTTCTGCTTTCAAATGTTTTCATATTTCCTTTCCAAAGTTTCGTTCTAGGTCATACATAATTATGACCTATTCATTCTAAGGTTGAATTATATTATGTGTGCTTGTTCGTTTTATCGCTTTCTTTCAGTTTGTTGAAATTGTTTAACAGGCCACCGAATACTTTGTTCTGTTCATACATTATTTCATCTCATAAAATTACTGTTTTTCTTAAGCCCACAGGAGTGTTGTTCAGGATTAACAGTTTAACTTATGATGAATACTTTTATTATAATATAGGGTGGATATCCAATAGTAGAAGAAGAAGAAGAAGAAGGAAATTTCCTGTCCTGGTCCTGCAACCCCAACTTAAATCAAAGGTCGTCCCCTAATATATATCTTTACGTGCTCCGTAATTTTCTAAATGATTGCTATTTGTATCCATTTCTTTGTTATATAGATACAATCTATGATTTATTGATTTGTATACGTAGTTGTGTTCTTCAATGCATAGATGTAATGGCGTGGTCGACATGGTTCAATGCATAGATGTAATGGCGTGGTCGACATGGTTCAATGCACAGATGTAATGGCATGGTCAACATGGTTCAATGCATAGATGTAGCTAAGAACGCCACGAGGAGCCATCTTTAACTTGAGGTGTGGTGAGAGTTTTGCTCGTATTATAGGACTCACAGTGACTTTGAGACGAAGAAAAGCGATATAATAGCCGTTCCTTTGCTTTTGAACTTTTTATTGGCGTATAATGATTTTGTGTCATGAATTTACACATCACAGTTTTACTTTTCCTATGCGTGTGTCATTAATTAATAAACTAAGCACTTCTTTCAATTTTCTTGTGTGTGTAGTAATAAACTCTTTCTTTTCAACTGCTAAGATAACACATATCTTACGCATTGAAATTTGCATCTTATCTTTTTCTTTTGTAAATACTTCGCTTGCTTATTTGTATTATAAATATTTATTCAACGTTTATTGTTTTATTCTGTAATTCTATACTGACATTTGATTGATTTACTTCATTCACAAGACTAGGACTGCAAAAAGCACACTGAAAAACAAAATATGAGGTAAACATGCAGTAATTTGAAATTCGCTCATAACTTGAATGGAGGTAGGCAAAGAAGCAAATATCTATATAAAGGGACTTACTTTAAATAAATCTAACTTAAACAGCAGTATTTGTCCTTTTCTAGATTTAGACATTTCAAATTCTAAAGGGAAACTCCATACTAAAATTTACGACAAAAGAGATGATTTTTCATTCCATATTGTTAATTTTCCTTTTTTAGACGGCGATGTTCCTTTGGCTCCATCATATGGAGTTTATATATCCAAACTCGTATTCTGTGTTATATCTCGTCTCACTATTTTTAATATGTTCCACCTTTGATAAGTATTTAGTATGACGATAAATTTTCACTTCTGTACTCGTACTATGAACAACAAATTTATTTATTTTGTAAAAAAAATTTCCGAAATCCTAAAAACAAAATGATGATATTTAAATTTACCTGTGTACGTTGTTTTATCAAACGCCATTCTGACCAAGGTTAGAGTTGTATTTTTGACATTGTTTTACATGTCCTTCTTTTTTTATTAATATTATATTTATATTGTGTCATAGATCAAATTTATTCGTTTAGTGTATGTTTACTTGTGTTTGCTAATATGTCTTTTTGATCGAGTTAAGCCATTTCAATTGATATTTTATATTGTGTCTTTCTATGTTGCAATGTTACACTACTGTTTCAGGTTAGGGTGAAGGTTGGCGTCTGTTAAAACGTTTAAACCCGCTGCATTTGTTTGCATCTGTCCTAAGTTAGGAGCCTGTTGTTCAGTGGTTTTGTTTGTTGATGTGGTTCATAAGTGTTTCTCGTTTTTTTATATAGATTAGACCGTTGGTTTTCCTGTTTGAATTATTTTACACTTGTCATTTTGGGGCCCTTTATAGCTTGCTGTTTGGTGTGCGCCAAGACTCCGTGTTGAAGGCCGTACTTTGACCTATAATTGTTAACTTTTTACACATTGTGACTTGGATGGAGAGTTGTCTCATTGGCACTCATACCACATCTTCTTATTGCTATATAATATATGAATATCGCATTAGATTATTTGTTATAGTTTTCTCTTTATTTTTATTGTAAAAACGCGTCTTGCTTGAAAATGAAGTCCATCATTGAATACATTTATCCCCACATGTTTATATGCTTACTGTCTCAAATCGGAAACCTAGTTAATGTTGCTGCTTAGACCTGTCATGGTTACCCATTAATGAAATTAGTGTTCATGTCAGATCATTGATTGGTTTTTTTTTTCACATTCACTTGTAGTCTTTTGTTTTATTGGCCCAAGATTATTTAAAGTTGGGACAAATTATATAGACATTAGTCTATTGTTGCAGACAGTATGTTGACTAGCATTTATTGCACTTAAAAGCAACTAACATAAAAAAAAAAAACTCACAAGATTTTTAAAACTTGACATATATTATAGACACTAGTCTATTGTTGTAGACAGTATGTTGACTCTCATTTTGTGGTCCAACTTAAAACAACAAACACAATAAACTCCCGTAAAATCCTGCAGTGACACCAGATGCTTCGAAAGGATAACTATATATCTTGCAAGGAGCGATTTACTTTTTTTTATTTAGATAGAGGCTAACGAAGCAGTGTTTCTCAAACATTACCTATAAAGATATAAGCATAAGTATACTGATTGTCGATTGTTTATTTGATTACTATAAATAAATAGGTGTATATTGCATTAAAACTAAATACATATCAGCATCAAGCCCTGAAGTTATTACTACCAAACATATTACAAATCCTTCCCCTGTAATCAGTTTGGATTGAAGACTGAGGGTGCCCTATACCAAGAACTGCTCGAATAACTGGCGGCATACCTGTATATTGGTACCAATTAAACATTCCCGGTTCGGTCGTGTCTAAATTGCCGTTAGGATTATTCAGCTTAGCAAAATTAGTCCAATAAATTAAGATTTCGTCTGACAGTTGCATGTCAGGCATTGTAAAATTATATCCTAAATCCTTAATATTCTGGAATAAATAGGCAAGTTCTGAACCATGACACGCACTGATCGCGCAATGTGGAGAATTTCCACTTCCGGCTAAAAAATCCATATTCCGACCAAAAGCGTAAACCCACGTATTATTTATACGAGTCATGTCAGAAGCAAAGCTTCTTGCAGGACACGTATAAACAAAATCTGTGATAAACTGAGTTAACTCTCGCCTAGTATCGCCATTTGATCGTGGAGTGTATAAGGTATACGATAGTCTAGCTTGAGTGGGATTAAGTGTTGCTAGAATAGTGCGAAAAGCGACACTATTTAATGGCTCGAGATAGGTTTTAAAGACTATGTCGGCACCATCTGCTGTTGTTGTCCCTATGAGAAGGGGTATATCATGTACTCGGCCAAACCGGAAGCCAGCTTGAATATCACCTGCGACATCGTTTCCATCTACATGTGGACCCCATGGCCGTAATCGTTGTAACACGGTTCCAGAAGGTAAACTCGTTTTAACTTGAGCATCTAAAATATCCCATGGTGATTTTTTTCGTAAACATTCTATATCTGAACAACCTGCTTTTGTTGAGAAATTCTGTCCTTGTAACCTGGCTTGGTCTACAGTCTTAAGACGTAAACTAAAAGGTAGACTTTGAAGGATTGCATTTCGAAAGAGTCCTAAAGATTTTGGTGATGTCATATGTATTGCGACAGAAACTGCACCAGCGCCATGGCCAAAGAGAGTAACCTAAAATGATAAAACAGTAGAGTTCTGGTTGATTGTCGTCAGTTGTAACTCATTGATACAGAAGGCAGAATTATATGAATCAGGAGATCAATGAAATAACATAGTGACAATATAGTACTAGTAACCAATAGATGTGTTGGCTCGCTTGGTAACTCACCGATACAACAAAATTTTTAAAATTTTTGAAAATTGTAACTGATTGGAAATGTACTTAAAGTAAGAGGGACAAGCTGAAAAAATAAAAAGATAAAAACTAAAGGTTGAAACTATCGAACGACTTGAAAATCAGCATACATTGCTTTTCATTATCCTAATTATCTATGCAATTTCCTCGTCGATCAACATTTTTTTTCTTATTTGCCATTTCATTATTATACGTAGAAACTGTTGTCATTTATGTAAACTACTTTACACACTTTGCATATTAATGCAAACAATTTTGAATGCTGACATTTTTAACTTACTGACGCAATTATCCGACGACTACCACGTGCACGTGTGTATGTTTTTAACACTTTTTAGTGGTGTTGGTGTTAGTTTTTGTACTTTGAAAAAAGAACTGTTGATATTATCTATTTCTTTAATTTTAAATAAACCATAGTTTTTATTTTTGGCGAACAATTTGTGTTTGTTCCTTTTGTTGTTTCAACCTTTGTTTAAGAGATAACATACATTTCTTCTATCGCCTCCGAATCTGCCTATATTGTTTTGTACCCACTGTAACGCCAGTCTCTGGTCTGTTATACCGTAGTTGCCCGTCACTTCCTCCGTAACTAGAAATCCTAATACTCCTTTAAAAAGTAAAAATCATAATTTATTTTCAACTAGAAATCCTGACACTTCTTTAAAACAGAAATATGCCTAATATAGAATCGATTCCTCTGTAATTATAAGTCTGAATGACATTTCGCCTGTAACTAGAAATAAAAATGTAAATTCCTCTGCAACTATAAATCCGAATACTTCTTAACGATAAAGATATACAATTGTGATCAACGACTCTCCATAAACTATAGTACATATGGTAAATAAACAGTACAATACACTCTTTGTATTGAGTGCTTTAATCCATGACAGTACGTCAAGATAGGTCGAAGATATCAAAGGGACATTCAAAATCATAAGACGAAATAAACTGACAACGCCATTGGAAAAAATAAAAAGATCAAAAGACAAACAATAGTACACAAAACACAACATAGAAAACTAAAGACTGAGCAACACGAACCCCCACCAAAAACCCAGGGTGATCTCGAGTGCTCCGGAAGGGTAAGCAGATCCTGCTCTACATGTGGCACCGTCGTGGGTGAATATAACAGTACACCAAATAGATAAAAATAGAGAGCGTCGGGGAGACGGATACATATAAACATAAACCGTATCAAAAACTTTGGTTATCTTCCTTTGAACAACAAATGTTGTCATATACCATATGCGTGTAGCATTATACATACATTGTAATTGGTCCCCGATGCGTTGTCAGACATACAACTTTAATAGTTTATAATAAGCAATATAAATTTACACTATAAAATTGGAGGAGAACACTCAAAGAAACTATGCAAAAGGGATTTAATCACTGACAGGCCATGAATGGCATTCGTGAAATAATACAGTAATCACTGACAGACCATGAATGGCATTCGTGAAATAATACAGTTATCACTGACAGGCCATGAATGGCATTCGTGAAATAATACAGTAATCACTGACAGACCATGAATGGCATTCGTGAAATAATACAGTTATCACTGACAGGCCATGAATGGCATTCGTGAAATAATACAGTAATCACTGACAGACCATGAATGGCATTCGTGAAATAATACAGTCATCACTGACAGGCCATGAATGGCATTCGTGAAATAATACAGTAATCACTGAAAGGCTATGAATGGCATTCGTGAAATAAAATATACAAAGGATACCAGGGATTACAAAACTATTGGACAACGGTGCAGCATGTTACAACAGGCCACATCAACCGCCAACACCCGACTCTTCAGGTTACAACAGGCCACATCAACCGCCTACACCCGACTCTTCATGTTACAACAGGCATCATCAACCGCCAACACCCGACTCTTCAGGTTACAACAGGCCACATCAACCGCCAACACCCGACTCTTCATGGTTACAACAGGCCACATCAACCGCCTACACCCGACTCTTCATGTTACAACAGGCATCATCAACCGCCAACACCCGACTCTTCATGTTACAACAGGCCACATCAACCGCCTACACCCGACTCTTCATGGTTACAACAGGCCACCTCAACCGCCAACACCCGACTCTTCAGGTTACAACAGGCCACCTCAACCGCCAACACCCGACTCTTCAGGTTACAACAGACCACATCAACCGCCAACACCCGACTCTTCATCGTTACAACAGGCATCATCAACCGCCAACACCCGACTCTTCAGGCTACAACAGGCCACATCCAGGGCCGTAACTACATTGAGGCAAATGAGGCAAATGCCTCATGTTGGAAATTAAAAAAAAAATAAGTTGACACAAATGCTTGTCTTCACGGTGAGTGTCTTGCAAGAAGCAAGTTGTGTTCACCCTCTGACATCGCCCCTGTTTTTTCGGGATCCATGTTTCACATTTATTTTTAGTTTTCAGTGTTGATTGTTTGTCGTTATGTGTCTAATATCTGTTCCCAAGGTTGTCTTTTGTTCATTGGTTGCCTTTCTTTATGACTATTCTCCTAGTGTTGAATTACATTTGTAAATTAGTCATTTTGTTTTAAACTTGAGATTTATTATAATTCAGGACCTTTTGTCTAATTTTAAAAACTACTTTAAATTGTAAAAATATTTGAAATTAGCTCTCGCTTTTTTGTTCTATGTTCTATGTCGGCGTTAAGCGAACACCAATCAATCGACCTTGATGACTATGGCTTCAGTTGTCTAATATTCCTTGTTGTGAACGTTCATTCTCTGCTTTGCGTAGATTTAAGACTTGGGAAAGATCTGCAATGACCCGTGAACGGTGATGTGTGGTTTGGCAATGTTACATGCCCACCGATGTCCAGATAGTGTTTAAGAAAATGTTTTGAGAAGATACGATGCTACCGGAAATAGAAAAAATTGTCGTGTTTTCATGGAAAATTAAACTATATATTAAAGATTACAAAACTGGCTCTCTTTTCTGTAAATAAAACTAAAAAGCTGACATGGGTTAAATTTAGACAACCCAATCTCCCGGAATCAAATCATTTAAAAAGAAAATAATGTATTGTCATATGATCTTTTACATTGAAAGGCTAAACTTGCTTTAAGCCGTGTTCAGGCCCTAAAATTGAAAATAAAGGGATATGGAGTAAATGTGCATGGGACAAAATCGCACACAATACATAAAAAATACGAATTATCAATGAACAGGGCTTTTATTCCTGTTCTTCATCATGACAGTCGCTGGAGGGTCTTCAACAACGAACGAATCATTCATACCCTACAACAAGGTCTAGATGGCCCTAGCGTCGACTTAAGCGGTAATTAAAGTATTGTACTGTGAATAAATCTTAAAGTCACAAAAATATTACACCAAAGTCTTGACCTTATACAAGACCAGAACAGACAGATCCGGCATTAATCAGCCGGTATACATATTAAAACTGCACAAAAATGTAGCAATGAGGTCTAAGAACAGTTTCCCTTGTTGTAGGGTATGAATGATTCGTTCGTTGTTGAAGACCCTCCAGCGACTGTCATGATGAAGAACAGGAATAAAAGCCCTGTTCATTGATAATTCGTATTTTTTTATGTATTGTGTGCGATTTTGTCCCATGCACATTTACTCCATATCCCTTTATTTTCAATTTTAGGGCCTGAACACGGCTTAAAGCAAGTTTAGCCTTGCAATGTAAAAGATCATATGACAATACATTATTTTCTTTTTAAATGATTTGATTCCGGGAGATTGGGTTGTCTAAATTTAATCCATGTCAGCTTTTTAGTTTTATTTGCAGAAAAGAGAGCCAGTTTTGTATTCTTTAATATAAAGTTTAATTTTCCATGAAAACACGACAATTTTTTCTATTTCCGGTAGCATCGTATCTTCTCAAAACATTTTCTCAAACACTATCTGGACATCGGTGGGCATGTAACATTGCCAAACCACACATCACCGTTCACGGGTCATTGTAGATATTTCCCAAGTCTTAAATCTACGCAAAGCAGAGAATGAACGTTCACAACAAGGAATATTAGACAACTGAAGCCATAGTCATCAAGGTCGATTGATTGGTGTTCGCTTAACGCCGACATAGAACATAGAACAAAAAAGCGAGAGCTAATTTCAAATATTTTTACAATTTAAAGTAGTTTTTAAAATTAGACAAAAGGTCCTGAATTATAATAAATCTCAAGTTTAAAAGTTTAAAACAAAATGACTAATTTACAAATGTAATTCAACACTAGGAGAATAGTCATAAAGAAAAGCAACCAATGAACAAAAGACAACCTTGGGAACAGATATTAGACACATAACGACAAACAATCAACACTGAAAACTAAAAATAAATGTGAAACATGGATCCCGAAAAAACAGGGGCGATGTCAGAGGGTGAACACAACTTGCTTCTTGCAAGACACTCACCGTGAAACAATTTGATATGAAGACAAGCATTTGTGTCAACTTATTTTTTTTTTTAATTTCCAACATGAGGCATTTGCCTCATTTGCCTTAATGTAGTTACGGTCCTGTGAAATATCATGGTACAGCTACAGAAAGCACAAGCAAATCCACCGTATTGCCTTTCTAAACTATGTGTCGTTAAATCAAAACACACAGTAAATCAGTTCCAGTCAGATACGGCTGTACTTCAACAAGACAATCCGGGAATCATCTTCAACTATCAGAAATTGTCTTTTCTGTTTTACCTGAAAGATGGTAGTTTGGAAAGACAGATCAAAAAGAAAACAATTTGCATTTCCTGTGTACCTTATAAGAATGAAGGAAATACTCATAACCTTTGCTCAGGAAGAATGAAATGAAACCTTTTAACTTCCCGTTTCACTATAAAGATGATGTCCTCTCACTAAATAATTGAATGTTTTTTACTATGTTGATCACATCTATTCCATCAAACATCGGGTCAACAGATACAGTCAATGCTGTCTCATATCTATACTTACATCTAGAAATTAATACTGAGGGTCGGTCGTGAACAAAACTTTACGAAAAAATATGATTTCAGCTTCCAATTGTGAATTTTCCATGTCTACAACATTCCAGCAGCGCCTGCATATGGACTATATCTCCCAGTAGATACGATGTTTAGAGTCTGAGTTTCCTATCATGATTTCCTTGTTGCTAACAAGAAAGGTATTGCCCCAAGGATTCCTAACGGTCAAATTGAAATCGTCCCTTTTGAAGTTTTACGGCGGAAGTAATGAGTTTGTTGGTGGTTATGGAATAAAAACAACAGTAGTATACCGCTGTTCGAAACTTATAAATCGATAGAGACAAAAACAAATCCGGGTTACAAACTAAAACTGAGGGAAACGCATCAAATATAAGAGGAGAACAACGACACAACAAAAACACAACATTAAAATGTAACACACACAGAAACGAACTATAATATAACAATGGCCATTTTCCTGACTTGGTACAGGATATTTTAAGAAAAAAATGGTGGGTTGAACCTGGTTTTGTGGCATGCCAAACCTCCCGCTTAAATGGCAACGTCAAACACAACACCAAAACGACAACATCACATGACAGGACCACAATACAAATAAATGGGAGAACATATACATTGTAGGACAAAGAAACTGGAATATCTGTGTCACAAATGACCACGGATACGTTCATTCTCCCGTCCACTTTTTCTCGCTTGTTACATCCCCGAACACCGAATTTGTACTTGCCATGAACAACATGACGGGGTCACATGAAGAGCAGCATATGCTTACTCCCAAGAAGCACCTGGTGTCATCCTCAGATTTGTTGTGGTTCGTGTTGCTCAGTCTTTATTTTTTATGCTGTGGAGAATATACTGCTCGTCGTTTTTCGTTAATGTCATGATTCTGTCGGTCTCTCATCGACTTATGAGTTTTGATTCCCTCTTTGGTATCTTCTGTCTCTCTTTTTGCATTTTTTTTTCTCACAGACTGAGTACTAAAATGTTGATAATTCTAAAATCATTGATACATCCAACAGAACTTGAAACTATTGTAATATTTATCACTGTATAATGAGTTAATTCTTCTTTTGATCAATCTGGAAAAAGAAACATTTGCAAAAACGAAGACAAACTTCATCTCTCTGGGATTGATTTGTCTGACATAGAGAACAAGAAATTAAAACAAATTGCAAATCCTGTGTCTCATATAACATAATTAAAGAAATACTCCATAACTTTTGCAATTTTTGTTTATTCTCAAACACCTGGTTATCAAATGTTGATTATTCTGTAATAAAAATAACACGGAAAGACCCAAAAGGTTGAAACTATTACAATATGTATCATTGCATCATAAGTCTATTATAGATAATTGACAGAAATTTACAATGGTTGCTCCTTCCAACTAGACTTCAAAAACAATTTTTTTAAAGTTTTCCCATTCACTGCAATTAACCTGCCATTATTGTAACTTTTACTGCTTGATATTTTTGCTTTCTTTGTAAAACATCTATGACATGTAATGTTTTTTTCATAAGTGTAAAAGCCATTAAATAAAATCTAAAGGATATACTTGTCTGTAGTTGTAAATCCGTAATTTAATGGTTTTTTTTCACTTTATTATTCTTCCGTTTTTAAGTGCTACGGTTTATATCCCTTTCATTGTTCTTTGTTTCACAGTTGTATATCATTAAAGAAAAGGGCGTGTCAAAGTAATACTCGCACAGATCGTATTATCTAGCTTTCTTAGAATTGAATTTCCACATTAGAACACTTATTCTTGTTCTAGAGGTGTGACAGTGTATCTTTCATGTAATGACATTTTCAAATCAGTAGTCTCATACCTCTTTATTCTACAGTTGTCACAAAATGTCTCTGCGACAATTGTATATCTCAACATCTTCACCCTCACATATCTCTGCAAATGTATGTGTATATCTCTCATACCATTTTATATCCACATCAAGACTCACACTCCTCGTTGTTCTATAGATGTCGCAATGTATTTCCCATGTCTTTTTTGCATTTCTTCACACCTCTTTGTTCTGCATATTTCACAGCATTACTCTTATGTAATTGTACCTCACACCTTTTTGTTCTTATTGCATATTTGGCACAATTTTTCGGAGTTTTATGAATTTAATATCGGTTTTCAGTATTGCTCTTCATTCCTCGTCTTTGGTTTGGCCTTCCAACTGTTTTCTGACGAAAAAAGCGCCACTGATGAGTCTGATGTAGACGAAGCGCGCGTCTGACGTAACAAACATAAGCCTGGTATCTTTGATTAGTTTTTTACAACCACTGGGTCGAAATCACTGCTGGTGGACGTTTCGTTTCAGAGGGTATCACCAGCCTAGTAGTCAGCACGTTTGTGTTGTGTCATTTTCTGTAATTTACTGTTCATAAAATGTTGAATCACTCGAAATACTAAGGTTGATCTACCTATGATTACATTGCATTAACCATATTTGGCACACATTTTCGGAATTTTTGTTTTTGTTACTCTTCAACCTCTTATTTGATTTGGCCTTCCAGCTGTTTTAAATTGTCTTAACTCGTGCGCCATTGACGAGTCGTATGTAGAAGAAACGCGTCGTATAGCGTTATAGATTATAAGCCTGGTATCTTTGATGATTTGTTTTTCTATAGATGTCATACTATTTCTCTCATGTAGTTCTATGTTCTACAACGGTGTATCTCTCTATATAATTGTTTTTCCACATCAGGACTCTCACATCTCTTATCTATACATATTGTCTGCTCTATGGTCGGGTTGTTGTCTCTTTGACACGTTCCCCATTTCCATTCTCTATTTTATTATATGTGGCAATGCATCTTTCATGTTATTGTATTTCAACAAAAGCACTCTAACATTCTTTTTTTTCTATACTAGTATATACTGCAGTGTGTCATCTATGTAAATTGTATTTTCACACCAGGAGTCTTTGTCTCTTTGTTCTACAGACATAACAGTGTGTGTCTCATTTAATTGTATTTCCACATACGAACTCTAATAACTCTTTGTTCTACAGATGTCGCAGTGTATATCTCATGTGAATGAATTTCCACATTGTAACCTCCTTATTCTACAGATGTCATTGTATATCTATTGTTATCGTATCTCCACATCTTGACTCTCACAACTCTTTGTTCTGCAGATGTCATCTTTCATGTATTTGTATTTCGCCATGTGAACTCTCACACCTCTTTGTTCTGCAGATGTCATCTTTCATGTACTAGTATTTGTATTTCGCCATGAAAACTCTCACATCTCTTTGTTCTACAGATGTAAGAGAGTATCTCTCGTGTAATTATCTAAGTATCTAGGACTGTGATAACCTAGTCGTCCGATCTGTAATTTATCCGATTGTGTCCTATATTTTACATGTGTTGATTAAACCCAAACGGGTTTCCACATCCATTCTGCCGTTGATGTAATAATATTTCCAGTCGAATGAGTCGTTGCTTTGAGTTTGGAAGTATAAATTTCCAACGTAATGGCCATTTGTCCCGTTACTTTTAGCTCTGTTGACGTATATCTTAAATAACGTTACATTTTCTCGCAACCAGAAATGACTTTTGTTTCATATGACAAGTCTAACAATGTCAAAACAAAGAAATGTCTTGCAAGTGATAACTATTTCGATTCTGGCTAGGGCTATGGTGGCATGTTTACATGTCTTGTTTCTTGTCTCTCCGCCTTTGATTGGGCTGTGGTTGCATGTTCACCAAAGACAAAGTCACCATATATTATACAGGTCTTGTTTTTTGTCTCTTTGTCTTTGATTGGGCTGTGGTGGTATGTTCACCAAAGACAAAGTCACCATGTATTACAGGTTTTGTTTTTTGTCTCTTTGCCTTTGATTTGGCTGTGGTGGCATGTTCACCAAAGACAAATTCACCATGTATAACATACCTTATTTCTTGTCTCTCTGTCTTTGATTGGGCTATGGTGACCTGTTCTAGTGAACGTGCCTACAGTGTGTGCAAGACTTTTATATTCATATGATACAAGGACCTACACCTCACACGTCAGGAAACAGATTGATTACTTCCTTGAACTTATTTTGGCTTAACATGGTTTGATTCTGAATTCTTAATTGACCTACATACGTGGGATTCTATGGAATGAGTATGTTGACCAGTTTCAGTGTTTGATTGGGCATTTGATCCCAAGTACGGTCAACATAGTGTTCAATAAAGACTCAATCCTATCCTTGCAAAATATAGCATTTCAATATTTCTTAATATGTACTTAACGTTATCATAATTACAAAAAAATACAATTTCGTGTAATGTATGACCCAAAAATTTGATAACAACAAATATGAATAAGATATATTAATTAGCAATGTGTTACATTTTGATTGATATATGATTAATTGTATTGTAAAATGTTACCTATTTACCTGAACAATTGTACTGTGAACAATTTTTTTTTTTGTAATTTATCACGAATTCTTTAGATTTTATACCATTGTGTTATTTAACAGTTATGTTAAATAGGAATGAAGGAAGATGAGCGGTACATGTTAAACAGACAGCAAGCCAACACAATATGATAGGTGTGCAATATCATTAAAATTAGATCCTTTAATTGCTCCCGTTCTGATATGTCGAGCATCTTACCAGAACGGAAGCAATTAAAGGATTTAATTTTGATTAGATTGATAAGTTTGATTCCACTCTCTAAGGTTCGGGGAGGTTTGCGAGGTCGGAAACATGTTTAACTGCTGCTGTTTAACTCGGCGACATTCTAAATGTGTCTGTTCCAAGTTATGATCATGTAATTCTGTTGTTGTAGTTGTGGTTGGTCTTTCTATCATAATTGTTTTTCGATTATTGTTTTGTACATAAATCAGGCCATGTCGTTGGTTTACTCGTTTGAAATATTTTGTCATGTCGGGCCTTTTGTAGCTTTCTATACGGTATGGGTTTTGTTCATTGCTGAAGATCGTACGGTTACTTATCTATAATAGTACTTTTTAGACAATAGACAAAATCTCTAAATTTAGTCAAAATTCGTCATTTAAGTGCAATAACTCTTTACAAATTAAATCACAAAAACTCATTAGGGAGACATCTGATAATTTGGGTGAAAATAATAAGTTGACAGAGCTTGACATTTTGATCATTATCTACATGCCAGATTTCTCTATTAATTAAAGTTTTCAAGATATAAGACAATTGATGCATTTCACCTCCCTTTTTATGTTCTATTTTTGTCCATTACGTCCATTTTTATTGACTTACCGAAACACAAACTTTATACTAGATATCCTACGAATCATTCAGGCCAAGTTTGGTTGAAATTTGTAGAGAAGTTTCAAATGAGAAGACCTTTGGAAAAGTTTACGACAAAAACCGTACACCGGACAACGACGGACCCCAGAGTGATTGCAAAAGCTCAAATACTAGTAGCTTTTTAGACAGGGTGATCCACAGGGACTCGGTTAGCAGATTAAAATTTTGTTAAACAATGTTTTTTTATTTTTTTTTTTATTATTTCCTGTCTATTTGTATTATTACTTTATTAACGTATTTGACGTTGACATCACTATTTCTTTGTTTTCTAGCAATGTGCAGTTTACTATCCATATCCCTATACTGAAAAATCCTAGGGTCAAATACGTTAATAAAGTAATACAAATAGACAGGAAATAATTAAAAAAAAAATTAAAAAACATTGTTTAACAAAATTTTAATCTGCTAACCGAGTCCCTGTGGGTGATCGAGCTAAAATGTCTTCTGTCACTCTGAATGCAGATGTGTTAGATATTGTTTTCTGCTGATACCAAATGTTTTGAAATGCAACAGAATACATTATAGAAATAATATATTACTAACCTAATCTGTAATTAAACGTTACCAATATAACATCTCCTTTATTGACAAAATATTCCCCATTAAATGCAGGAGCACCACCAGACATGGACTGAAAATCTCCACCATGTATAAATACCATCACCGTCTTTCTATTTCCTTGTCTGGTATTCAACGGCACAAATACATTCACAAAATGACAGTTTTCCGACATCTGAAGAAAAAATGTGAGTGATTCTTCAGAAAATGTGTAATGTAAAAGATAAGCAGGTCGTGTAACTTTTGATTATGTACTGTGTCAGACATTTAATTTTGTTATATGTTCATGTGTTTCATTGGTGCTGTTCGTGTTTAAGTGTATATTCTGTGTTTGTTTTTGCTTTTTAATTATTTGTTGACGTAAAACATACAATCTTTAAGATCGGGTGTGACCAATACTAACATTTTCTTGGCACATCCCAGGAGGATCTAATCTACCACATGGTGGCTGTAGACACATCGGTCGTGGTTTGGTGGCATTTAGAACTCCGCCCCACGGAATAGGGTGTATAGCATGCGCCCATCTACAAGAGAAAATAATATCATCAAATTAAGGTGGTACATTACACTACAGGGATATAACTCTTTAAAAATCAGCTGAACGTTTTAATCACGTTTTATTGGAATTATTTAGCTTCTCAATGAACAAAATTAGTGTTTGTCAAACTGCTATTTATCCAATAAAGTGTGTGGTTCAAGTTTTTTGAATTTTTTATATTTTTGTTAAAGGGTCAAAGTAAATATTTTGTCAAAATTTTATGAAAATTAAACGAGCCAAATCAATTTTAGTCAAGGTGTTTGGTACCACCTTAATATTAACTCGGGTAAAATATACTTATTTTTATTAAATAAGCATATACTTTTAATCCTCATCGTGAGTTCAGTAAAAATGAATCTGTTTACATTTGAATAAGAAATGTTACTCATACTCAATGTCATTTAGATTGCAATTTAAATGCATTCTTTCCTTTCGGGATATATATGACTATACAGTTGTATCGCCTCTTCGCTATAAAAAATGTGTATGAGTATGTTTCCGGAATTTTACAAGTAATAATGGATATAGGTTTTTTAATTTGTAGCTTGAATATTTCAGTTTCAGTAATTTTTTGTATTTCCGAAATTCTCAAATAGTAGACAATTCTTGGTATCTCATGTTCGTAATATTATTCGTTAGATATCTGACTTAGGAATATGTTATACCATTGTTTGTAAGATAACTCTTGGTTCATAATGTACGTTTAAGTTGTATCCTTATGTTCGACAACGAGTTTTATGTTAATTAAAGTGTAATGTAATGTTGCTTGTTTGTTTTGTCTAGTCAAGAATTGGCCTGTTGAAAACGGAATATTTTACTTAGGACATGATAAAAATAAAGATTGATTTAATTCGTTCATAAATAAACTCAAAAAATATAATTGAAAATACAAATCATTTGGATATGCCTAACATAGATGCATGGTATCATGTGCCATGGAGAGATTTTAATATGAAATGTTCAATTTTAACACAGCCTTTGTGATCTATTTATATTTATTTAATATTGCCCCTTTATGATACATTATTATCTGGTATCGTTCATGATCCTATCGAAAAGTAAAAATACCGTGATATGTCACGTTCGGTAATGTCATAAAAGAGGAAAAAAGAACCAGATTATGGTTATGACAATGAACCCCGAGAAAAATATATTCCATCAGCAGGATCGACAGGAACCGCAACAACAACAAAAAAGCAGGATCGGCAGGAACCGCAAAAAAAAAAAAACAGGATCGACTGAAACCCGGAGCAACAAACAAAAAATACAACACAAAACTCTGATCTAATAGTACATTCAGTCAATGAACGCTGCTTTAAAAATAAATAATCCATGTTCCTAGAATCACTTGACTGGAATTAATTTTGCGTGTCAAACTAAAATGAAATAAGGTCACCATGGCTGAGACCGAAGTTCAAAGCATTGAAAGAACAGTGATAAAATTCAACACATTTATTTTCATATATGGTGAAAGTGGTGAATTTTCTCTCAACTAAAATTTGGTATTCGGAGAAAAACTTCGCAATCTTTTCCATTATATCCTAAAACTGTTTTTCCATATATAGATAAGGAAATGGCAAAAGATGTCGGTTAAGTTGATTAATTCAATGTTGTTGGAAAAAATGCAACATGTGAAACCTGTACTTTGAAAATTGCGAGATATAAAATTGACAAAACTTGGTTCAGATGTGATCAAAAGAATATATCCATCAAACAAAATTTTAATCGATACGAATGGCATTCTTTATTTGTGTGGTGATAAAGATAGTCAGTATAACATTATTTTTTTTTAAACGTGGAAGTGATAAACCAGTGCACTCTGTCATCGACGATTGTTGTTCTCTACATGTTTCTGTGTGGGTTTTGCAAAATTATGCTTATAACCCAAACCGTCCCCTCCATATATTTTGTATTTACAAGTCATCGTTATAAAATGTCTTGTCGTTACATAGTGTGTAAATAATTTACAAATAATTTACATTTGACATTGTTAGATTAAAGTATTTCTATTATTCTTTAATAGTGTGCTTTATCCTGTCCTGACCAGTTTGGTATATATGTATGTTCGACAAACCAGCCAAACCACGCTGTTGACGTGAATTTTCCATAAAGTGCTGGTATTTATATAAGAATCAGGAAGGTGTTGCCACATGAGGGGTGTTAGATTTGGCTCATTCTCAGTTTTTGCATGTAATTAGATATGTCATTTAATTGAATATCAATCCATTTTAAAACATGTGATGTGCCACCCTCCATGTTATTCTTGCATGAATACATCAGTACAATGTACTTATTAGAGACACAGATTCCATTAATTTACCCATTTGATTATGATATTTATCAAACTTCATAGCTAAATTTTCAAATTTAATTATTCAATGTTTACCAAAGGAATAGATTACTTTAGCTTTATTTTGTAAAACCTTTCGGAATTTTTGTTCCTCAATGCTCTTAAACTGCGTACTGTATTTGGCCTTTCTAACTTTTTATTCGAGCGTCACTGATGAGTCGTTTGTAGACGAAACGCGCGTCTGACGTACACAATTTAATCCTGGTATCTATGATGAGTTTATTGGATATAGTAATATTAATATATATATATTTGTTTTGATTTTTAAAATACAATGATGCTTCGAAGGACGTTTGTAATGAGTATATGAAAACATGAATTTGGGGGTTGTTTGGTTGTCGACCACCACACGACTGTTGTTTCTGTTTGCAATTCAGTGGTTGTCGTTGGTTGCTGTCTGCCATATTTGTTTTTGGTTAATTGTTTTGTCATATATCAGGCCGCTGTTTGAATTGTTTCACGTGTTGTCATGTTGGGCATTTAACGCTGATAATCGGGTATGGATTGGTTCTATGTTCAAGTCTCGTGATTGCTTTTATAATATACGTCATTTTGTACTCTGTTCAAGATAGTCATCTAATTGACAATCAAACCATATTTCCTATATTGTCCGCATCTTTGTCCTTTGTTCTTTACGGTTTGTTATCTCATTAGCATCCTATATTTTTATTCTCTTTCTTTCATATATGTTCCAAGTCAGGAGCCTCTGGCCTTTGTTAGTCTTGTATGTTTTTTTAATTTTAGATCATTTATATGTTTTGGAGCTTAGTGTGACGTCCATTCTTACTGAACTAATACACATATTTGTTTAGGGGCCAGTTGAAGCCCGCCTCCGGGTGCGGGATTTTCTCGCTGTGTTGAAGACCCATTGGTGGCCTTCGGCTGTTTTCTGCTCATTTTCTGGTCGGGTTGTTGTCTCTTTGACACATTCCCCATTTCCATTCCCAATTTTATACTTATTGACACTAAAAGCAGATCCCTTTCATGGTTATATCATGAGCTAATTGATATTTACTTAATAATTTTATAATAAAGCTTTGTATCCAAAGCAATCTGATTAGAGTACAGATCTTGTGATCAAGCTAGTATCAAGCTTTGCTTACAAGGAAAGACAGTTGAATGTGATATGGAGTGTTTTCGGATCCCTGTATGCAAAGCTTGGACACAGGATTGTATTTTAATCAGATCGTTTTGGATGTTTTATGTTTTAATCTTAAGGTAGTGATGTTATTATCATGTCAAATGTGTATACCTCCTGCTCTTTCTTTTTCTTTTTTTAATATCTGAATTAAACCAAGATTTAGCGGTAAGAAAACTAACAAAAATAATAACACATGGCACGTAAAAGAAAACAACAGTGTAGCAGAATATGCAGAATACTCGGAAACTTTCAAATTTTTAAATGAGTCTAAAACAATCTTACCGTCTAGGTTGTTGTGCATATGGAATTCCGTAAAAAGAGATCGCATCATTCGATCGTACTCCCCGTACCCATCCGTATTGTGTCTGGACATAAACTGCACAGGAAAACTGAACAAAAATAATACAAAATATAACAATTTCCATTATACACACTAATTTGTTCATCGACGTATCCTTGCGCCCTCCAGCGATAGTTTGAGGTTATTAGATTTGTATAACAAACATTTTCTAATTTTACAAGATTTTTAAAGATCAAATATACGTGATGTGTCATTTTATTTATAATTTTTAACCAGTGAAAATAAGTCATTTAGTACGATAAAGAAAACATTCAAATCAATTATTCATTTGTTTTAAGATAATCTCCTCTTCAAGGGCATAATTATAAAAAAAGTAAAAAGTTCTCTAAAACTATATAACCTAATTTTGTTAAAAAGGCTTGAAATGATAAAACAAAACATTCCAAAGTTGAGAACAAGTTAAGAACATATCTTAAATTTAAAAACATTTTCAAATTAAAAAATATGTAAGTTGTGTTAATGAAAATGAAAGAAGGTTGTTAACTAAATTTAGAGTAAGCTCCACAGGCACGTGTCTGAAAATAAATTTCCTATATACCTTAATATGACACAAACCAGAACTTTGACCAGTCTAAAGCCGTTGAAACCTTCTATTATGGTGCACCAGTAGAGAGTAAGGAGTATTACATAAAATAATATTAGATCAGCTTTAACAACAGGGATGAAAAGGGATTTCCCTGACAAACATATCATTGTTAAAGTTTTTAGGTATTTAAGATGACCCGACGATCGCCATATTTAAAACCAATATTAACCATCCAAAACACGAAAAACTCATAAAATATATCTATCGTACTTTTCAGAAAATTAATAAGATTACTTGTGAGATAGTCGCTTCGGTTCTCTTTTAATCTATAAATCTGAAGTTAACTATTGCAAACCCGACTGGACTTAAGGTGAAATCTGATGCGTGCCGAGAATAAAAGCAAAGCAGATTATGATTACATTTGCCAGGCGCCTCATCTTATACATTTCAGGCTATGCGAGATTTCTTTTCATTTCCTTCGGCAAATATCTTAACGTCATTACACAGCATTCAACAACGGCATAGCGCTCGGGTATATCGTACTCGTTACAGAAAGAATTACTGCGTTCAAAATCCTTTCCTAGGTAAATTTTCATCAAGAAAGCCCATAGCACGAATTTTTTTAACTGCTTGGTTATAAGAGTGTCTAAACACGTCTATCTAAAGTTAAATATCGAATCGTAGGTTCTATGAAAGTGTTTGAAAATATACCAGAAGAAACTTTTTTTCCTACTACATGTAGGCATTTTGTAGCATCAATGAATACATGGGGGTAACACTATATTCTGTCTTCTCCATTAGCTACATTAAAAGAATTTGTATTCTGTGTATTTTTATGTGGGTGGTACTATTTGTTAGTTTCCTGTTATGTAAACACTTTTACCAATAAACATCATCAATCAAAACTTGTCTCGTTTGAATATTAGTTATTTTGTTTGTGAAGTTAGTATTTTTACCACATAATGTGCATAATTATATCACTATTAAATAATAAAGTGATAACAACTCGGTCTTTTTGAGTGCGTTCAAATTTATCTATTTGTTTTCTTATGGATATCGATCTATCATTATCCATGGGGAAAACAATGCTACAAAATAAAAATAGTCGAATAGATCACGACCTGGTTTATAAATTTAGATATGATTTTTTTTATTTTTAATTATCTCTTTTTTTATTCACTTTTATTACACATTCAATGGTCGCTCTGGGGGATATAAGATCGTCATTGATTCCATTGACAATTATATTCTTTCTCAAAAATAATTTGCTGCACATGTACATGTATTCACTATTTGATTCAGTCTATATAAAATATAGTTTTCCAACTTTAGAAATTGTCAATCTCCTTGGTACAGTGTTTATTTATAAATGAACAATATGATTATTGTGTTTAAAATTTTCCCCTCTACATTTGCCTTATTCTTGGAAATTCAGACACAATCATTTCAAAATATTCCTTCTTGGTGGTCGGACGGATCAACCCCGCATACTCAGTGTCAAATATATACATTAGCACAATGCTAAAAAACAACTCGAAGAAAAACAAGTAAAAAAACAAGTCATAGTAATAGCTCTGAATGTTTTCAAATTATTTTGTGTGTGTGTGTGACCTTTGAATATAATTATACTGAAATCTGACACCGTCCGTTAAAATTATATTTGAAATCAAATATTTAAATGAAAATTGATACGAAAAGAATAAAAGAATCCGATAAATTCTGGATATGGAATCTATGCATTTATGAAATGAAATGAGTCCGCGGATATTCTTGAATTCTTAATAAGGAAATACTTCTCATTTTAATTTGAATTATTTATGTTTGTGGAATAACAATCATGGTAGCAGGAACAAGATTGGAATTACAAATGCTAAAAGCTAATTTGAAGCATTAAAACCAACGCAAGGCTTAACTGAATAATCGATAGTCTCTGTGTCTTATTTAGAATGTTTGCGAACTTGGCGATAAGCGGTACTTTTTAGCGAACAGGGTGACTTGTTAGAATTTTTCCGAAGTTGGCAAAGTTGGCGAATAGGATTGACTTGTTAGAATGTTGGCGAACAGGGTTACTTGCTAGAATGTTTCCGAATTTGGTGAACAGGGGTTCTTATAAGAATGTTTCCAAAGATGTCGAACTTGGCGAGCAGGGGTCCTATTCAGAATGTTGGCAATACAGGGAGTTGATTGGCGATATCATCCATGCAGGCTTATTTGTAGACATCATCATGCTAATCTTTTTTGTTATTTGAATTTTCTCTATATCTGTTATAGTTTTTTAAGATCATAGGCAAAAAACGAAGAAAAAAATTGTAAAATTCGTCATTTACGGGCAATAATTCCTAAAAGAAGTCGTCCGACAGTTTTGATGTAAATGGACAGTAAGTAGATAGATTCTGAACATTTCCGCCGCCTGACAATCTATAACGGTTTTCAAGTTAATAGACAAAACTAGCATTTTACACATATGTTCTTTTTTTAACCATGTCGGCCATGTCGGTTATCAGGCGGGGTAAACGGACAAAATTTTAATCAATATACCCCTAGGCGGAGTGGGGACAAGTTTGATTCCAATTGGCTCAATAGTTTCAAAGGAGAAAGTTTTGTAAAAATTAACGGACGCCGACGGACGCGAAGTGATGAAAATAGCTCACTTAGCCCTTTCGACCAGGTGAATTAAAAAGGACTTTAAACAGAATAGTCAAAATCATCCAAATTCACATTTTGCTTGATAACCTTAGTTGTAGTACAATTACATGATTAATTAACTGAAAAAAATACAATCAAAATGTACGAGGGTGTGGATAGGGGTTTACAGAATAGAGAATAATGGGCAAAAAATATAAAGAAGAGAAAAATGGACCAAAAAAAAAAAGAATAGAGAATAATGAGGTGCTAAAATATAAAGAATAGAGAATAATGGGCAAAAAGAATAAACAATACAGAAAAATTGCCTAAAAATAAAGAATACAGTAATGAAGGACCCCCATCCAGACCCTTGTGTATCATTTGAATACAGAAGTGCCAATACTGGGTGGATTGTACCGCGTGGGACTGACAGTAAACCAAAAGCGCCTTTACAAAACCATCAAAATGTATCAATTGAATAAAGAAGTGCCAATACTGGGTGGATTGTACCGCGTGGGACTGACAGTCAACCAAAAGTGCCTTTACAAAATCATCAAAATGTATCAATTGAATACAGAAGTGCCAATACTGGGTGGATTGTACCGTGTGGGACTGACAGTCAACCAAACGCGCCTTTACAAAATCATCAAAATGTATCAATTGAATACAGAAGTGCCAATACTGGGTGGATTGTACCGTGTGGGACTGACAGTCAACCAAAAGCGCCTTTACAAAATCATCAAAATGTATCAATTGAATACAGAAGTGCCAATACTGGGTGGATTGTACCGTGTGGGACTGACAGTCAACCAAAAGCGCCTTCACAAAATCATGTTTGATTATGATCATCAAGTTTATTAAAGTCAATAAAATGTAATCATCTCTTCTATCCTTCATGTTCATTAGTCAATAAAATGTAATCATCTCTTCTATCCTTCATGTTCATTTGTCAATAAAATGAGCAATTTTAACATTGATCAGCACGTCTTTGTATTGACTGTCCGTGCGTGTTTATTTCATGTACATTACTACAGATAGGTCAATCATCAAAGAGATTTTAGACAAGTTATCAAATGTGAAATTTGTAAATTCTTGTCAGACATCCATGCAGAAACTGTTAAAATTCATGTTACTTTTTATTATTTTTGACATGTCAGTTTGTCGCTAGAATAACATGGAGACTTAAAAAATTTCAACTCGCGATGTCACCACAAAATCTACTATGACAATAATTGTGGTGTATGTCAATGAGACAGCAATCAAACGACACGAATACAAGCTTACCGAGGCCTTCTCGACACTACACAATAACACGAAACCTTGTTGTTTTGTTTGATAGTTTACTAGTTTTAATGTACATAAAACATGTCTCTTGGAGTCAAATGACATTTAATGAACCGTGCAGTGTCTCTTGAAGTCAAATGATATTTAATGAAAAGTGCAGTCATTTGCAAAAAATAAAGAGGATTTGGAGTGATGTATTTTTTTAACAACACACTCAATGCAATGGATTGTTTATATCAAAAGTTATATCAAACTGAATAAAGTTAACATCCATATACATAGCCTAGAATATTAAAATAGGGAAATCTACCCCGAACGAAATACAATTTCTGCAAGTAGAATACAAGGATACAAGTTTAGTTGCCTATTAGGGGGCTCATGAGGGGCAGTGACAGCACAAACATTATTAAGTTTTTTTGTACAAAATGGATTTGCAATTAAATAATTAGTTTTCTGTATTATGGTTTCTTTCAGAGGCATGTGCAATAGTTATATCTGAATATCAAAGTATGATATATACTAAAGTTGATACTATTAGCCATGTCAGAGACATATAATTGCATTATATATCTCTGGTCATGTTGATCTTGTTGGAATTAGTGACGTTCCAGTAACTAACCAATAAGATGAAAAAACAGCAAGCACAAGCACTGTTCATTTATATTGTTTCATTTTGCTTAATCTTTGTTTTTTTTTCCACTGGAATTTCATAGATTTCAAAAAGTGATAGAAAAGCATGTAATCTAGCATATATAAAATGTTCTGCATGAAGCCCTTTCAACTGCAAAGTAAAACGTGTTGCTATCTCTTCTTGTCACATGACTATCTGCATTCAATTCCTCATTGTTATATTTTTATAAGGCATAATAAAAAAAGCATCCAACTTATTTTAATAAATAATTTTATTTAACAATTGACAGTATTAAGGTTTATAAAAACAAATGCATATTGTATTTTTACTTGTACCATTCAATCATTTATCTGATGTGCTAAAATTAAATACCTGTAAATGATTTTGAAATATCAAATAACAAACAGTTTTCATTATTTGAAATCTGGTGGACAATAACATACATAAATACATAAACAAGTACTTCCTCTAGTCAACTGCTCATTTAGGCAATAAGATATGAATAAAGGAGATGTGGGGTAAATTGCAATGAGTCAGCAAACCAACAAACCCCCCCCCCCCCCCCCCCCAAAAAAAAACTTCTACTGGTCAACGGGCAGATTATTGTATCAATATAAAATCAGAAGTTATGGTAGGTAAATATGAGTACAGTATATTAATAAAATAGCCTGAAAATTATATAGACAAATTCCCAATAATATTGTACAAACATCAATATTAAACATCGTTTAAAATTTAAGTTTAAACATAAATTAAAAAGATTTTAAATCATGTGCAAGAACTGTTATTACCATTTCGAAAAAATGTTGCATAAAATAAAATGCTATCAAAATTTAAAACATGCCCATTCGTTATAATTTTAAAAATTAAAACATAATAAAATCCTCAATTAAAAGCAATTATAAATTACAGGTATCATACCTAACTTATACTTAATATGAGGATCTGGCTAGGGTTTAGAAACTTAAAATGTCATTAAATGGGAGTTAACTTTCTTGGGTTAAATAATTATTAGCTGACGATGGCATGATGCTAAAATACATAACTTATATTGTGGTATTGGTTTGCTGTCTCATTGTATACCAGACATCTCATTAAGGGCCAATTGCAAATAAAAATAAATGCAATTTTAACAGATTCTTGTGTGAGAATGTCATGTGCTATTTCTTGTATCTTGGTCTAATCTTACATGCAAAAAAGTGTATGAATGATGTCTAAATGTTTGCCCTTGTTTTACAAGGGACTAAATCATTTATCTGAGGAAAAGGGACTGTTCCATTTATCTGAATAAAAGTTCATAAGTATAAATATTGCAAACCGTGCAAGGGCTGTATAGCCAGTCAAGGTCGTTAAAAACTTCCATCATCATATCAATGACTGAAAAACAAACACTGCATTGTGAAGGTTGCATTCAGAAAGGATAACAAGATCAGACTTCCTTGTACAAACATTATATAACGTAACATATTTAGTTATTCCTTGTACAAACATTATATAACGTAACATATTTAGTTATGAAAGTGTTATTTTACATAATTTATAATTATTCTTATACAACACCATTCATTGTTATATATTGTATAGATGTTAAACTATGTGTACCTGTGCTTATAGTACATGTATTGGGTGTATCTAAACCTGAACTGACATGAACTAATTATACTTTTCTACAATTTGGGCAAATAATGGTATGACTTTAAATAAATTGTTAGAAATTTGTTAAACCAATTAATCAAACTTAATTTTCAAAATAATTTTTCTGAAAATTTCTGTTTATAAAAACAGAAGTAGTTATAATGGAAGGCAGGTGATGACATCAGACATTCAAATTTGCAGAGAAACTACCATCAATGACTACTAGTAATTGACTGTAATAGGCTCTGTAATATCACAGGAAAGAATTATCATCAGTGAAAACCAATATTCTCTATTTACCCAAAGGTTGCTATGTTTTTGGGAGTTGTCAGGAATATTTAATGGACTCGGGCATTTTGAAAAAAAATTGTAAGATCATTTAAAGGGCTCAGAAAACTGAATTTTATACTTGTGTATATTATATTTTCTAAATTCTTTTGATGAACATCTTCCAGCTAGGAATATTGGTTATTCAAACATCTAAACTTACATAGTAAATGGTTGTTGCCTGTATTCTATACTTTTCAGTTTTATTGAAAACTTTCTTTTCTTTGCATACTGATTTTTTTTAAAAATGTGCAATGGAATGAATAATCTTAATATATAACAGATGAATATCATTATTTTCTCCGTAAAATACACAATTGCATATTACGAAAAAGAAAAATTAATTTAGAAGCACTGAAAGTGTACAATCCGTTAATTCTGAGGTGCATGGTATTGTAATACAGTCAATAAGTCAGAAACAATATCTATAACCTTCAACACACTTTTATCCGTGCTAAAACATTTTACTAGATTTATTTTGAAACTCTATATAAAATTATGCATCTAAAATTAACCCTATAACTTGGTACATGTAAGAAATAAATTGCTTCGCCGAACGCAGCTGGATACGACCGCAGAGGTACGACCCTGAAAAATTGGGGCAAAAATGGACGCAATATTCGTGCTTGATACAGGTCTGAATTTGGATTGTAATTAAATATTTGACACATAAAAGGTTTCTGACACAGAATAACTGTAGTCAAAGAACTTAGAATTGGTTATATGATTTGAATTTATATTCAATTTTCTGCTTTTGTGCAAAACACTTTGCTGTTGCGAATTGATTTACAAGCAGTGTAAGGGAGGTAATCAAAACGTTGTATTTGGATTACCTCCCTTACACTGCTTTTAAATTGTCTAAATTGTTCATTAACCATTACTTTATACATAATTTAAAAGCAGTGTAAGGGAGGTAATTCAAATGATGTATTTGAATTACCTCCCTTACACTGCTTTAAATTATGTTTTGTACTAAAGTATTTGTCCATTAACCAGGACACCCTTGTTTTTCCCCCTTTTTTGCCCTTAATTCCTAAACGGTTTGAGCCATAACCCCCCAAAGCAAATCCTAACCATCCCTTTGTGGTATGGAAACTTGTGTTATAATTTCAGAGAGATCCATACACCGTTCCACAAGTTATTGTCTGGAAACTAGAAAAATGCTTATTTTTGGCCCCTTTTTGGCCTCTAATTCCTGAACTGTTGGTACCATAACCCCCAAAATCAATCCCAACCTTCCTTTTGTGGTATTGAACCTTATGGTAAAATTTCATAGAGATCCATTCACTTAAACTAAAGTTATTGTGCGAAAACCAATGTGTCTTTGGACAACAATGCCAACGTCATACCAATATACGACCGCAAAAATTTTTTGCGGTCGTATAAAAACTAGAAAGCTGCCAGAACTGTGTTGTAACAGATAAAAAAAGCAACATTCATATCCAACATAATATTTTAGACATCTCATCTAGTTCATTCAAGTCAAAAACGTTACTATTTTAGTCAGGTTTTGTTCAATGTTCAGGCCTCCATCATGTTTGCAATTCTTTGCCATATACAATGCAATTGAATGAACAGTGAAATTTCCTGATATTTGGAAAAATCAAGGAAACATGCTCCAAATAATTAGTAAAGTTCCATAACTCTGGAATGACCCATCTGAAAATTGTCAAAAGCAAGTTGAAATTTGTCTTTATAGAATCAACATTGTGAAAAAAATGGATATAAAAGAAAAGTTTAGCTACCCCAAGATATGGCTGAACAACAGTTTACCGTATCATAGCATTTAACATGCCTCTTCCTTTGAACAGTGCTATTGAAGATTTATGAGAGCTAAATTAGTATAAATATATTAGGTGGGATCATATACTTACTGAAATAACACAATAATAAACTTGTTACAAATAAAAGAACCGAGTTCCAATGTCCCCCGCATTGCACATATTTTATCTGTTCTGTCCAAGGACAATAACTAAATTAAAACTTTTTTAAATTATCTTACTAGAGAGTTGAAGACTTGAGAGCAATTTCCAATATATTTAATATTTCCAAGGGAAACTCATTAAAAATATTTGATCTGCACTTATTTTCGAAATTGTCTGAGACATTGCTGTTATATACCTTTGATATAAATTTGATAAAAATGTGGCAAAACTTGTACATGCAAGAGTATTTACAATCCAAATTTCCATATAATTTATATTTCTAAGGGGCATAACTCATTTAAAAATAGTTGAACAACACTTATTTCAAACCCTTCCGAGATATTGCTGATATAAATCTACAATGTAAGTTTCATAAAATTCTGGCAAGAATTGCACACATGAGCACACTAACAATGCAATTTTCCATATAATTAATGTTTCCAAGGGGCATAACTCTTTTAAAAATAATTGATCGACACTGATTTTTCGAACTTGTCCAAGACATTGCTGATATAAACCAATGATATAAGTTTAATAAAAATCTGGCAAGAATTGTACACATGAGAGCGCTAACATTGCAATTTTCCATGTAATTTATGTTTCCAAGGGGCATAACTCTTTTAAAAATAATTGATCGGCACTGATTTTCGAACTCGTCCAAGACATTGCTGATATAAACCTATGATATAAGTTTTATAAAAATCTGGCAAGAATTGTACACTTGAGAGCGCTAACAAGACAGGACGGACGGACACCCAGCATTTCTATGTCCCCCGCAACGTGTTACACGGGGGAAAATAATGAGATTCATTTAAGGAACAGACATTATTTATGTATAATGCTGTTGGACTGATGGTGTCTGTCTTATTGTTGTGTTTTGTATTAGTGTTTATATATTCTGTATTGAAAACTAATATCATTAATAGCATGGAATCAGATAATCGGAAGATGTTAGCACAGTCAAGAGATTTACCTAAAGGCCAACAAACAATTAAAAAAAAAAGAAAGTTAAACAGGAAATAAAACTTTCTACTGAAAGTTGAAAAAATGCATAATATTCTACATACATCTTATTATATAACAGTTAAATTGAAATGCTATCACTTAGTACACTGAGATTCTTGTCATTAGTCAGATGTATATATATTACTTGCTATAAATGCATCATGAACTAGGTTTCGTGTACCACTTGAAAATATATGTCAAAATTTTTCAAAAGGGGAAAAAATCATCTTTTTTTAAATGAAATTTGTCCATGCATATAAGTGTGTTCTGCAATACAGTGAGTTTAGACAAAACTGTAAATGTAATTTGGATAAAGAGATGTATTTTCATACAAATAATTACATGACAATAAGTCAATTTATTTTTGTTTAAATAGATATTTTTTGTATTTGCTTTCACCTTCTGTAAGCAAAAGTAAGAAACCCCAAAACACAAGTTGTTTAATTTAAAAAATCACAACCATAAAGAAAGTACATGTATAATAAATACTATTTTTAAGAGGTAAAATTATATCAAAGAAACTATGAATATGATCAAAATCTCAAAATCAAAATTAGATTCATCAATTTACTTTATCATTCCTTCATATTTTTCTCCATAAACTGAAATACATAAATATACATATCAAAACATCAAATGACTAACTCAATGCAATCCCTGAATATATGTTGGCAAACATGTCATGATTAAATGAGTATTTATTCTTCCAACTTCTGTCATTGACTGATAATCAAAATAAATACATGTAGAGAAATACACAATAATGTTACAATAAGTAACAACAGCTTCCAACAACAACCATGTGTCAATAACTTTCATGCGTCTACATACTAATTTAGCAGCTAATAAACAGACATCTATAATGTTAAACAATACATTTATTGTTCAAGTTTATTGTTTAAGAAGAGTAAATATAAGTACCTGCCTACCAACTGAGATGTGAAGAATAAAGACAGTGTATATATATATAAGTGGACTGAAGAGACATTATTTGTCGAAATCCTGATATGGTGTACAAAAACCTTTGCACCTTTTGTTTGCGGTATATCATCTTTTCCGCAAGTTTATTGTTTTCTGTTTAGTATTAAATTTAAAATTAAGATCCATTTATTACATCGGTGATCCGTTTATTTTGCAATCGCCAATGGCAGTCAGCAGGGTCTATTAAGAACATTTGTTGTTCGACCTGTTAGTCAAATGCGTTTTGTTAAAATATACTTTTTCACTTTTTTGGTCTTTTGAAAAATGTTGTTTGTGCTGTATTTAGACCCCTCTAACAAGAAATTTGTTTTGCATGCACACGTATAAAAATTGCGGTTTTTATCCAACGCAATCATAGGTTTGAATGTTGTTTTCAATTTAGACTTGTTTAAATATAAGTGGATCTATATAACTCTGGTGTATATTTTTTTGTGATACAAAATGTTACGGGAACTTGTGTGACTAAGTTATGGCAGACAAATTTGTATACAAGTGTAAATATATCTATATTTCAGTGGAACATTGGCACTGTATGATTTTTTATTAAATAACAGGGTAAAGTGGCCACTTTCTATGCATACATACAATCTAAAGACAGTCAACATGACTGTTTAACACCTACAGTCAGTTTTTGACAAACTCTACAACATTAAAGTTTATCATTATTTTGCCTAACTAATCCAAGCAATACCAAGACATTAAAATCAGAGGTAATGTATCTTTATTTCTATTTTCTTAGTTTTCTTTGATATTTCTTTGGGATCATTTTCCATCTCATGCTACTTGACTGAGAATGGGTTTTTATCAGCTGAGTAGAGTGAGAACACAGTGATGCTATAAGCCAACATTATTGACGTTGCCTAGGGAAAAGCAATAAACATCATCGTTCGTCTTTCAACTCAAAAAAAGTTTCATGGCTATATCTCATCTAAGGACTATTGTCCTTTAAGGAGATCGTAACCAAGAAATGCCCTTTTGTTTTCAGAACCATAGAAAATCTATAAATTTATACTTATCAATATTATTTTTCCTTTATATGTATGGTCTTTATGCCCCTTATGGGCTGGTCCTTGGTTATAAAGTATGTTGTTACTGTTGTGATGAAGTGATCAGTAGAGATAGACATGTACTTTTTCCAATAATGTGGCAAAAAAAACATATTTATATGACATCAATATAGTGAGTTAGTTCACCAATATACTGAAGCTGTATAATTGAAAAAGTTGCATAAAAAATAAACCCCCCCCCCCCCCAAAAAAAGTGCTTAAATAACAGGGGCAGGTCCAGGTGAGGGCGTAATCCCCCCCTTTTAAAAAAAAACAAAAAACAAAAAACTATAAAATATACATGCTCCAAGTCAGGAACCGTTATATTAGTGCATTTCACAATTTTTCTATGTTTTTTAGCAAAAAAAAGGTCCAAAAAAGGCAAAAGATTTGATTCTACACCCCTTCTTTCAAATATCCTAGAAACACCCCTGAATAAATAAAAAACAATGCATAAACATTAAAAAACATAAAGTTAACATTTTTCAAATACTTTACCATTATGTAATATGACCCTATTTTTGTGCAACTATCAGTTTGTAATTCCTCTGTTTTATCTATGTCAGTATGTTAGTATGACTGCAAGTCTGGTGTATTAGGTGTATTGTAATGATACTTTTTTCTACACTAGAGACATAACTACTGTGGATTCATTATTATTCATTGGATACTAGTTTTTGTGGATTTTGTAGTTAAAGGTGAACCAGGAATTTAATGTTCAAGGAAGTACAATTTGTCTATCATGCTTGAATACAGACTTTTGCAAAACCACAAAATAAAATTTCCACAAAAATACAAATTTTCCTTAATCCACAAAAATTGGTACACACAAAAATAAATGAATCCACAGTAATCTTTGTATCCAGATTGTATTCAGTTCTGTAACAAGCTTTCCAACGATCTTGACTATTAGCTCTCCAATGACCTTGAAAATTTTTGTATCCAGTCAATGTATTTCTGTGCCAAACTTTTATGAAATTTATCTTTACTGATTAAATCACTTTTTGTAACAGTGTCTATTTCTTTGAGAAGAAGTACTTGTCTTTCATTTTCCAGTTTTGTTTTCTTTTGGCTAATGTTCAATACAATATCATCTTCATATTCATGTTGTGGATGAAACAATTCCACTAAGGTACCTGCTGAGTAACTCTGACACAGATTCTGGAATATATATCTCCTGAAAGAAATGATCAAAATCTAGTATTGAGACAAGAAAATTTTAAACACCAAAGGATAGTGCTAACAAAAATGAATGGTTCATTGTAACATTCATTGACTGATTGATTGTTGTTTAACCCCACTTTTAGAACTATTGTCTATATCATGGTGATCAGTTGTCATTGGTGAATAGAGCCAGAGTGCCAGAGAACCAATGACCTGCAGCAGGAAAACTGTTAATTCTAATCAATTACAATAGAAGTCACAACCTAAAAGTTGACAGGCTAGTGATACAGTAGATGAACTACTGTAAATTCTAAATTCGGAAATTATTGCGAAAAATGCGACAGGGTTGTAATCCCAATAATTTAAACTCGCATTTTTTATTTTTTTATATGAATGAAGCGGAATTTTTCTGAGTATCGCAAAAATAATAATCGCATTTTGGTCTAAAATGACAAAATCGCAATAATAAATGCACACCATTATTTTTGAATTTACAGTACTTAGACCACACTCCCACTTTCAGATATTCAAAAATATTTCTGTATCCACTGCATAAAACTGTTTGTTTTCTTTTGATGAATTATTCAGATGTTGTTGCATCTTAAAGTTAGCTGGTGTAAGATTTCTATTTATAAATTTCTAGCTCACAAGAAGTTGCACACATTGTCGTGCTAAGTACACCCGAAATGTGACTAAAAGTATCGGAAAACAGTAGGTAGGTGTCTAAGAAATAAAAATTGAAAAACCTTGATATAGCACTACTGTCATTATTGTAGTTCTTTAGAACATGTGGAATGATGAGCAATTTTCATACCAGAGAGCCAAACTTTCCTTGTAACAAACCTACCTATGATACCAGAGAGCCTCATGCCCCTCGTAACATTTGATCAGATCTATAGTTGTAGCAAGTTCTTTCTGTATTAAATTTCTATAACAGACAGAAAATTGTTCCTTCAGATCTATAGACTGTTTCTGTAAACTTGTCAATAAAAATTGTCTATAATGAAAGCCACTATGGTCAGAGATGTGTTTAGATACCCAGTTTTCTGTTGTATGTAGTTCACCAAATAAAACCTGTAAAAATATTTGATAACTAACAATCATTTTCATGTTGTTTATACGAAAATGTTTCAAGTGTAAGTAGTGTTGGAATTTTGGTAAGATGAAGAATAACTTAGGTTTGTGTATTTCATGTAATAAATTAAATTTCTTTGTTACACAGGTTCATGTATTTCATACAATAAATTGCTTTCTTTTGATACATAGGTTCGTGTATTTCATGCTATAATGAAATAAAATTATAAATAGGTTCACATATTTCATGCAATACATTGTTTTCCTTTGACACATCAGTTCATGTATTTCATGCAATTTTTTACAATTTCATTTATATAGGTTCATGAATTTCATCCAATACATTGTTTTCCTTTGACACATAGGCTCATGCATTTTGTGTAGTAAATTGTTTTCTTTTGACACAGGTTTGTGTAATTCATGTAATACATTGTTTACCTTTGATACACTGATTCATCTTTTTCATGCAATAAATTGTTTTCCTTTGATACACAAGTTAATGTATTTCATGCAGTAATTTTTTTTTTTATTCATATGTTTACGTATGTCAAGCAGTAAATTGATTTTCTTTGATTCATATGTTTATGTATTTCATGCTGTAAATTGATTTTCTTTAATTCATATGTTTATGTATTTCATGCTGTAAATTGATTTTCTTTGATTCATATGTTTATCTCGTGTAATAAATTGATTTTCTTTGATTCATATGTTTATGTATCTCATGCATTAAATTGATTTTCTTTGATTCATATGTTTATGTATCTCATCAATAAATTGATTTTCTTTGATTCATATGTTTATGTATTTCATGCAATAAATGGTTTTCCATTGACATATACAGTGCAGTGTTCCAGCTTGAATCTCAGGGCAGAAGGGTGCTAGTTGTCTGAAAGGGCACTTTAGCGTTATAACCCAGATTTTAAGGGCACTGTTGGACAGTGTATAAAGTAACCTTGAATATTGCTAGGCTCAGCTGGAGAACATTAGTTGTATTTAAACCATATTCAGAAACTAATGTGTTCTTGATGTTGTTTCCAGTAAGAATTTTTTTTTATCAAATTATCATACCATGAAGCAAAGCATATCATTGTGATGTTAATCTAAACAAACTTGTACATTTGGTAAGGAAAATAATCATCAGAAATTTCAATGTTTTATAACTTATACCAGTCTATAAAAATAAACAAGTAGTTTATAAAGATGGAGTTATACATGCAAAATTGAATGTTTGATGTAATTAAATTATCTACATTTAGATTACTTGTTCAAACATATAGTATATATGTTATTGAGAGTTATTTAGGGAGCTACCATTTGATTTTTATGGAGGGGGGGGGGGGGGGGGGGGGGCTAGGATGAAATTTGACAAAAATAGGCAGGACAGGAGTTTTGAGTTAAAAAAAAGGCAGGATGAGCAACTTGGTAAAAAAAAAGGCAGGATGACAATTTGTGTAAAAAAATTCAGGATAAACTAGTAAAAAAAAGGCAGGACCGAATAGAGTAAAAAATAAAAAGGCAGGACAGAGATTACAACTAAAAAAAGAAGCAGGACAAAATTTTTCATCCTAGCCCCCCCATAAAAATCAAATGGTAGCTCCCTTATCATCATTTGAATTGTTACAAAAAAGTATTTTTAAGTGCACACCAAAGTGCTCCTCAGTAAGGAGTTTTATAAATATATCAGGTGAGACAGGAGATGATCATTTTATATTGATGCAATAATATATTGCAGAAGGTATAAACAGTTACTTTTTTCTCCATCATTGTTAAAAATAAATTTGTTGAGTGCTCCTATGTTAGGAGGATTATAAAATACAAGAAGTAAAACAGGAAGTGAATCTTGTTATGTTCAAAGTACAAATTTCTTTGATTCATCTTTAAATTTCATACTGATTGGTTATGAAACAAAACAATTTTTACCAATTAAATCAAAACTATGTATGCCTTTAAAATTGTTTAAGATTTTATTTTTTATGTTATGCCTACTGAAATAATATTTTTCAGATGTACATGCAGTACATAAACATTACAAATGGATAACATGTGGACATTTCATTCTGCATTAAATATCTAGTATTTGTTCAATTATCTTAAATTCACTAATTAGCAGTAAACAATCATTAACAAAGGTGATAAAACTGCCAAAGCATTAGGTATTTAACTTAATCCCATTGTCAGTTAATTAGTGTTACACAATCAGGTAACAATTTTACCGGAAACGCCGGTAGGTATGAAATTTGGAAATTTTATTTTTTTGAAAAGGCAGAGGGGTGCATTCTTTTACTTTGGAGGGCAGAAGGGCAGGGGTAAGGGCACCAAGGGCGGGCCGCCCTTCTATTTAGGGCAGGCGGGAACACTGCAGTGCATGGCCAAAAGTATTCGTTACCTTTCTTTTTTGCTATATATTTCATACAAAAAGACATTTTTTCAAAAAAATATTTCGAAGGTATTTATTGTTGGATTTTTACAAACCAGGTGTTAAAAGATACAGTAATGGCTAAGGTAATTTTGTTTATTCAGTTATAATATTGTTGTCAATTGTTTTTGTTTTCTCTTGATATGAACACGTATAATATTTTTACAATTTGATTTGGTTGAAATACATAGCATTTATAAACAAAAAATAATCTATGTCTATATATCATCAGAAAGTGTAAACTCTTCAAAACAAAAATATAGCCAAATCAAGAAATAAGCATGTGACAATTTCGCTTCTTTTGATGCCAAGTTCATTAAAATTTATCTATGAAAAAAAAATAGTTTTATATTAAATATATAGTGGAAAATCACAAATGACAAATACTTATGGCCAAGTACTGTAGGTTGCAGGTATGTGTCTAAAATATTAATGCTATTTACAGAACACTTGTGTTAACATAAGTGATATGTATCATGTTAGAATCTCTTATTAAAATATACACATTAGAAAATGGTATTTTACCTGTAGTGAACAATTTAAGCAATGTTTAACAACCCAAATCCTATGGCTCCAAGCATTATAATTTGAAGGGTATTTGTCACTAGCTTTTTGACAGTTTCTGAGTTCTTTAAATGCATGTTCTTGGAAGTCTGGCTGCTTTGATGAAGGATCAACGTTATATCCATTCTGTACATTGGGATCTAAATTGACATCGATAGCGTCCATATTAACAAAATTATTGTACATATTGACACTACTATTACTAACTGTACTCCCACTGCTGTTAGCTAGGCATGAATCTACTAAGGTCGTAAATAACCATTTCCTGTAAACAGAAATCACAAGTTCATCTACAAATTCATATACTGAAAATTTTATTATATGCTTAATATTTACACATTAAAGTATGTTTTACAATTTCATTAACATTTTGCTTTACCAGGTCAGGGATTTTTTTTATTGTCCAAATGCTATTTCCTCTTATAATACACTATTTTGTTCTTTTCAAAATATCTTTTAATATTTTCAAGCAATATTCCACATGATTTAATTTCCCTGGCACATGATAGTGAAAGACATACAATGTTTGTGATTTTTTTTTTTTTATTGATCTTTTCATCTATTTATTTGACATGTTTGCCTTATTTTTTCAAATTTCTTACGACAATCTATTTGAAAGCTGCATTGTGAGAGGGGAGATAACTCATGAAAATTCAGTTATTTGGAAAGAAACTTCAAACAGATTTTTATTTTTACTTTTTACTGATTGAAAGTTTTGAATTATTTCTGATCAATGGAAAATTTATCTAATGAAATGAATTTCAACTCTGAAATATAATTCGGTATAATATATATTTGAAATTCTTAAATGCCCGAAGGAATTCAGTTTTAGGAAATAAAGTGCACCAGTGTACTTCATCAACAAGTTAAATCACCAGTTAAATCTGCAATTTTTTACAACTAGTATTAATCTATGCTTTGTTACAATTAAAAGAGTGTAAAATAAATTGTAACACTTCTTTTCTTTAAATGAATTACCTGTAGGTTGAATTAGCAAATTCCTCTGTAGGTAGAATCATACTTCAACAATATATCCCTATAGCTATGATAAAATTTTGCAAAAGTTTTGATATTTAAATTCCTGTTTAAATGTTATTTAGTAATGAAAATATTAAGTTCATTTAAATTTGAAAGGTCGCTGAACAATTTTGAATAAACTGAGAAATGTACACTATATGAGAAACCAATGGAATATCACTATCACAGAATGAAAAAGTTGTCATGTTTGTTAAAAATATTAGCATGAAGATTACCAAGAAAAGTTAGAATATTAATGAAGTCTACCAATGGCCATCAATTACTTTTTACGTTGGATTCAGTTACAGTAAATAGGCTGACCTGGTTACATTTCATTTCATATTTACCAAAATCTGGATGGTTTTTTTTACAAAATTTTGTTGATAATTTCACCTACATGTTTATATTTGCAGGTATAGCTTAAAATATCTATCAATTGGTGATTCCTTGAGTTTTTTTTAAATTTGATGTTTTTGGTTATTATTATCACCTATGACTGAAGGTTTCTTATATGTTTTTGTCATCTGTGACTGAAGGTTTGTCTAATACGTTTCTGATGTTATTGTTATCTGTGACTGAGGGTTTCTGATGTTTTTGTTATATGTAACTGAAGGTTTCTGGTGTTTTTGTTATCTGTGACTGAAGGTTTCTGATGTTTTTGTTATCTGTGACTGAAGGTTTCTGATGTTTTTGTTATCTGTGACTAAGGTTTTCCGATGTTTTTGGATTTCATTGTTATCTGTGACAAACTAATGTAAGTTAGGGTCCTTTTTTTTTTTTTTACCTGTGACTGAAAGTTTCTGGACTTTTTGGGTGCTTTCCCAATACCAATGCTCCAAGTTTCAAATCATCTGCCACTGATAGGTCACCACTCTCTATTAGTTCTTTTCTGTAATTCAAAAGTAATGCTTTTATTACATAATATTGGTATCAATTTTCTCACCTGAAAGATAACAATGGGCCCTTTTATGTTAATTTGCATGTATAACCTGAAAATGTTATGGGTGGCAAATTGATAACAGAATTATCTATTATTACAGGAAAATATTGTAATGTGCTATCCACATGACCTCATACGTAACTTGATTTTTATAGTTTGTTCTTATGTTGTACTGTTTCACCACTGTCCCATGTTAGCTGGAGGGTTGGCAACTTCAAACATTAACCCTGCCACATTCTTTTATGTGCCTGTACCAAGCCACGAGCCTGTAGTTCAGTGGTTGTCGATGGTTCATATCTATCTGTTTTTTTTTTTGCATAAATTGTTTTATTATAAATTAGACTGTCAGTTTTCTCAACTAAATTTGTTTCATATTTTTCATGCCAGGGCCTTTTAAAGCAGACTATACCATATTAATTTTTCTCATTGATAAAGACCATACGGTTTCCTATAATTGCTTACATCCACTTCATTTGAACTTTGGTGGATAGTTGTCTCATTGGCAATCATACAACATCTCCTTATTTTTTATATTGCATGTCGTCATGAAAAGGTCTTTGCTATATAAAGTGATGACATATTATACCATGACCGTAAAGATAGTAACATTCTTGAAGTTCAAGGTGAAGATATGAATAGAAACCAATATGAAGTGAATGCAAGGAGAGAAGGTTTTACAAATAAATTGTCATTGTATGCAATTAAACATCACTATCTATGCAATTGATACTATTTCATTTTGGTCACTTTATTGATTGAGGAAAAATGAGTTGTGTCTGGGATAAACCACTAACCTTCAGAGTGGTCAGTTTTGCACTTTACTAAAATTCATGGCTCAATTTCGTTTACAGTAAAATCATATCTCCCTTTTGCATTTTAAGCATATAACAGGACTATATAATTTGTATGATAAAAATTTGGAAGAAATACACTCCATTCTAGGGACTTTATTGTAGACAACAAATTCAAAGGGCAATAATGGTGGTCTCTGCCCAATTATTAATATGAAGGAGTTGGAAATATGAAGAAATATATAAAAAAATTCGTAAGAGTTCCGCGGAACCCAGTGTCTCGCCTACTTTTGCTGTTAATCGCAGGCTCAACAAAAATAAGGAAAAAAATTAATAAAAATATTCCTCTCTATACTATCTTTTGATTGTAAGTAGCTTCTGTCCAAGTTTGGTAAAAATCCAGGATAGTTTATGAATCTAATAAATGTTTTAAAAACTTAAACTGCAGACTGTATGTAATGTTAACTGGAAGAAAAACTAAGTCCATTTATAAGTAAAATACAGAAAAAATGGAACAAAATTTTAACAAAATTTCCTTCTAGATACTAGCTTTTAAACATAAACAAGCTTCTGTCCAAGTTTGGTACAAATCCAAGATAGTTTAAGAAAGTTGTTAAAATTTTAAAAACTTTAACCACAGAGAGAATGTAATGTTTCCTGGCAGAAAAACTAAGTCCATTTATAAGTAAAATACGGAAAAAATGGAATTTTTTTTTTACAAAATTTACTTTTGAATATTATCTTATGATCATAAACAAGCTTCTGTTCAAGTTTGGTACAAATCGAGGATAGTTTGAGAAAGTTATTAAAATTTCAAAAACTTTAACCACAGAGTGAATGTAATGTTTCCTGGCAGAAAAACTAAGTCCATTTATAAGTAAAATACAGAAAAAATAGAATTTTTTTTTACAAAATTTACTTGTGAATATTATCTAATGATCATAAACAAGCTTCTGTCCAAGTTTGGTAGAAATCAAGGATAGTTTGAGAAAGTTATTAAAATTTCAAAAACTTTAACCACAAAGTGAATATTTGTGGACGCCGCCGCCGACGGAATGTAGGATTGCTATGTCTCGCTTTTTCGACAAAAGTCGAAGGCTCAGCAATAATATTCATTATTTAATTGCTTAAGTGATTTAATGATAATTCAAACCATACCTGATGTTCCATGCAGTAGAACAATCTGGATTGACTAACACTATGGCTCTAGTTAAACATATCAAATCTAATGGACCTATAAAACATAAACAAGTTATATATATCATATAGGCATTTAAGTGTCAAAATATTTAATGATGCATTAAAACTATTGATGTCAACGAGTACTCGAGTATTCCAGTATCGCTCGGTAGTACAGAGTATCGAATACCAAAACGATACTCGACTAATCGGTTTCCTGTTAGAATATTGCTGTCTTCTTTATATAAAATGGATCTTCTTTAGAACCTCTTTCGGATAATTAAATATACATCACTGATTAATCATACTAGTAAATAAAAAACATTTTGTTTCGAATGCTTGTACTAAATTGTTATTAAAAAAATGCCTCGGAAAATATGTGGGCTATACCTAGGCTAATACTTTAAACTTAACATGTCTTACCCATTCTATCACATCGGTACCGTCAGAGCAAATATTTTCGTCTGCAAGACTGTAATTTACAAAGTTGCAAAACTGACTGTCCCCAACAATAATTTACAAGAAAATGTTCCCAAATGAAATAAATTCGTTGCATCCTCTGGTGACCCTCAGTGAATAGTTAAACTTCTAATCCTTACACCTTTGTAAACATTAAATGTGTTTTCTTAACGATTACCAAATACTTTCGTTTCATATGGTTTTTCCTTGTTATGCTTTTTAAGTAGGTGTTCATTAAATTATAAGAATAGTTATTGTTTTTTTGCTTAATTAGTACTTGTAGGTAATGAGCTATTAATTATGGTGTGTAATTCCTTGTCTCAGATATTTATGTAGATGGTTTTTCGCCAGTTGAACAACAAACCACATAATGTAAAGTACGTATCTTTGTGTTTCCGTGTTGTAGATATATTCCCGAGCGAGAACTCGAGTATCGCTCGATAAAACCAACGATTACTCGATTAGTAATTGTTCACCGAGTTGACATCCCTAATTAAAACAAAGAAAGTGATATCAAGACCATGCATTTGGCATTGACTTTTATTCTGATTAATGTAACCATTGAGATGAAATTGAGTGAAGTTTTACCTAAGAATTTGGCATTAACTTCTTTCATTCTCCATGTCATCAGTGTATTGTAGGCATAATGATGAAGAATTTTGACACTCCACATCTCAAGTCCAAGTTTATGGTCTTGTAGAATGAGTGGACTTCGGTTGTGTTTGGGTTCCAGTACTGGTAAAAAGTCATATTCATCACTGTAAAATAATTCAAAATGTAAATGTTTGGAATATTACATCTTTATCATATACATGCATGGCTTCTAAATTTGTTCTTCTAATGAAGGCTTATCCAGAAAAAAAAAACATTAATACTGAGTGGTAATTTTCAATAGACCTTATCGCTATTTGGATATCTGCAACACTTGAACTATTGACGTCAAACAACAATCACTTTTCCTTTGTGGCATCCAACATTTTCTATTGTGACGACAGGAACCTTTGTGATGTCCAGTAATGGCAGACAAATAGCGATAAGGTCTATAACTTTATGGAAAGGTAATATATTATGAAATTCAGTGTGAGGGGCTTTGCCCTGCCCCCCTCTCCTGTTCGGAAATACAATTTGGCAATTAGTCTCTGAAGTAACTATAATTTTTCTTATTGTTACTTTTGCGTGTAATCATAGCCAGTGCCTTGTTAATATGGACATTTTTTTTTCTATTCTCTGTTAAAAAAAAAATTAATCAAGTCCCAAAGTCAGAAGGAAGCGATGTCAATGTCTTCATCAGGTGTGACATCCTCTTGTTTCACAGCAGATGAACGTATGTCACCATGACAAAATGACTCAGATTGACGTCCGGTCTCTAATTAACGTCCATTCCACAGATCGACATCCAAATATGACTTCACATTCTCAAATCAGTGTCCAAAATATTACCCTCTAATCGACGTTCAATGTGCAGTAATATATTGGCAAAACGACGTCCAATGATACTCCAGTCGATTGTAGTCTTCTCTAATCGATCAATAAATAATAAATAAGCCTACTGCACATATAAACAAGAAAACAACCCAATGACATCTAGAGGGCAACAATAAGTCTTCAACAATAGACAAAATAAAGAAGTACAGCCAATTGTTTTGAGAATATAATAATTCAGACTCTTTAAGATATTTTTCTACAAATTTCTGAGTTTTACACTTGGAGTGAAACATTTACAATAGAAATGGGCATTACGTTTTTAGGTTGTGCTGTTACACCACTGTTCCAGGTATGGGGAGGATTAAGCGCTCACAAACATGTTTTACCCCGCCACATTCTTTATGTGCCTGTCTAATGCAGGCACCTTTAGTTCAGTGGTTGTTGTTGGTTTGTGTTTGTCATATTTGTTTTTCGGAATTGTTTTGTTATAAATAAGGCCATTAGTTTTCTAGTTTGAATTGTTTTACATTTTTCATGTCGGGCCTTTTAAAGCCATTTAATAAAGTTATGACGTCATTGCGGCAAGTTCATATAATGGACATTGATTAGGGAAGCCAAAAATTAAACATCCATTTGAGAACAACAAAAAAGACGTCAATTAGAGGGATTACAGAATTAGAGGGGCATAAAATTAGCCCTCGATAAATCTTATTTTATTGTGACGTCAAATTTGGACATTCATTTGAGGGACCAACATCAATCTGAGTCTTACATACATACATGTATATACCACTAATACTAATATTTTTATTTTCCTAATCATAGAGCTCATTACAAGCAAAATCGAGTTACAGATACAGACAATACAACAGTACAACAGGGCTGCCAAGTCTCACGCATTTAGCATGAGACTCACGCATTTTCATGCTTATTTGGCGGCATTTTCCTTTGATCTATTGTTTTTTTCTCTTTGATCTTTACGATTTTGGCCAAATCTCACGCATTTGCATTATTAAAAGTTGGCAGAACTGTAGTCCAAATAATTATGACGTCTTGAAAGGCTATTATATTTTTTTTCTTTGACGCCTTACATCGACCAGGCGTCAAAGAAAAAAAATATAATAGCCTTTCAAGACGTCATAATTATTTGGACTAGCAGAACTGGTACAATATAATTGTATATATATTTAAATAACAATATGAAATAGTGTGGCCGAATCGATTACGGCCGAAACGACTGTGGCCGAACTGGATGTGTATCCAAAACGTCTCGAAAGCAAACAGACGAATATCCTAATAATTTGACCAAACAACTCTTTGTTTACATCTGTTTTATGAACAGTTCGGTTCAAAGGCAAGCTTTCAAAATGAAATTACTTATCCTATTGAAATGCCAAACTGTTTTAAATGGAGACTAAAATTATAGTTTTTAATTACATCTCAGGGTCTTTGCGAAATACGCTGTTTAAATCTGAAAGTAGGCGACAACCTCTGCTGTCAGACGACATTTTGGATTTTTTGTTATGATCACGTGATGTCTCACAAAAAAAAGATATTGCTGTTCTTTTTCTTTTTATTTTATATTTTGAACGCCAAATAAAATCTATTTGTCTATTTTGAATCTATTTTGGACAATGAAATATATTTTATCGCTGCAATAAACAATTAAATTGAAGTCACGTACATTTGAGATTAAAGATGTCAGCGCGCATGAAAATCTAAAAAATGTAAATTTGAAAAAAAATAGGAAAATAAAGATGTACAGTCGAAATAACAGCAAAAATAACTTTCGACCTGCAAATCCTCGATTTGTCTCTCGGGGTCAAAATCAGAGACATCATTTTCGTCCGCGAACACCGGGACAGTATACGTACAACCCAAGAAATAACCAACCAAGAAGGTTCCAAAACACAATCAGGTCAAATTTTCAAGATAGTGAACACGGTCAAAAACAGAACTCATTTGAGAAAAGAGTTGAGAATCGCAATGTTCAAAGTAGTAGACCTCAAGTGCCGTCTTCATTTCCAATATACACCCAAGAGCAAACACATGGTAGTCAACAATGTCAATCTCAATCTTCAAACTGGGAGCAAAACACTACTATGAGAGATCCAAATCTCAATAGGACTTGCATGGCCACATACAGTTCTGATTTGAGAATAATGCCTCAAACATCAATGGATGGCTATCACCAGGCTCCACCTTTCAACATGTCAATGAATGATCAAAAACCATTCAACATGTCAATGAATGATCAGAAGTATGAAATTCTTGACAGTAAAGGTAGTGGTAGCTTTTTTGCAAAAGTTGCACAAGAAGGAATACTGTCAAAATCAACTTTCAATTCACAGAATATGCAAATTCCAGGTCTTGATGTTATTCCAGATCAGGAGGAAAGCAGCACGCTCGTGCACAGGTCAAGTATAATATCAACCCAACAAAGTTCTGAACTGCTGGGTTCTATGAGTTTCACACAAACTGAAAAACCATTTGACAATAGACAACAAGATCATACAAATCCTCAAATTCACCAATTTTCAAAACCGTTGGAGCATCATGGAATAAGTGTTCCTGAATCAGTTCAGCCTGTACATATGCTGATCCCAAATTGTCCACCTCCTCCCAATTCATTTTTGCAAAATGATATGCAATTCAGAAATAATCAGCAGCTTGGAATGCCATCACCAATGAACAGATTTCCTAATCCATTTCCACCACCTAATTTTCAACCAGAACGCTACTCAGGTTCGAATCAGTTTCCTTCAAATTCTAATCTTCCTCCAGTCATGCCAGTTATGAATCATCAAATGCAGCAGAACCATCGGCAGCCATTCCAAGTTAAAAAAGAATTAATTCAGGCAGAACATGCAACTGTATTGCCAGGGAAAGAAAAGGATACAGAGTGGATAAAATCATGGCTGGATGGAAAAGGAATAAAATCTTATCTTAATGATTGGAAGGTGGAGAAAAAAGAAAGTGTCAAAGCACCAGTTAATGTAAGCATTGGTTTACAATACTCAATCTATAGATGAGCAGTGTCATAGATAATGTAATAAAAACCCAGATGAAGTACAATTCCAAAATAGATATTGCAACTTTCCAATGATAGTAAAAAAATGATTAAATCAATTTAGTTGTATTGTATTAAATGTAAACACATTTCAAAGAGATGTACATTGTACTTGTAGGGAACACATCAATTAGACAGCAACCCAAATTATGTTAAAGATACAAGACTATGGGTCAAGATACAATGTACTATTCATGTTTGTTTTAAAGTTGAAGGTAAAGTTTTAACCCTAAACACACATTAAGTCCCCTTTTTGTTGGAATAGTGAATATATTGAACTAAATCTGTCAAAGGTAAAGATCTATTCCGACAAACTACTAAATTAATCTAAATAAAACTGGCCATGATTGACCCATCTATAGGTGTTTAGATGTATAGTGTATACATGTATACACTTATTGTTATATATGGGACCAGGGTTATAGCAAGTCTGTTGTCTTTGAGATACCAACTATTGCTCTAGGAGAAGCAGTAGTTGTTACCAAGTCTCAAAAATTTTGTCTATACATACATTGTATTTAAATCTTTAAATGTGCATGTTGGAAGGAAAGTTGGAAAAGCTTTACATACTTTATGCAAAAAGTACATTTCAGGTGAATTTATGTAGGGGTTAATGCAAGATTGCCTACAAACATGACAACTCTTCTTCAATTTTCATAATATGTTTCAGGTTTATGATGTCCAAGAAAAAACAAAAAGAATGATGTTTCTGATGGCATCCCTTCAAAAACAGATCAATATTTTAAAATCATGTGATGAACACCAGATTGAGGAAGAAATGAGAACAACTAATAAATTGAAGGTATGAAAGAACTATAAATGGATGAGAAATATTTAAACTATACCAGAGTTCAGCTTGTCCATGTTGTTAGATGTAATGGAAAGTCATTTTTTATTGGATGTCTATGTTAAACATACATGTGTATAGGGAATTGAATGATTGTTGGTTTTTAAATGCTTGGTGCAAATAATTGAAACTTGAAAAAGATGGAATTCAGGTATCTGCTTACTGAAACATGTAGAAATGTAGAATAAGTTAATTTTAAAAACAGCCTCTGTTTAAAACAAAGTACCTGTTGAAAATTAATACAAATGCTTGGAAAATAAAATGTAGGCAATATAGCATTAACTTTTTAATGATATTTTTAGTACAAATACCTATGGATCTAATCATAGGCATTGTATATATATTGAATTGATTCATTGAAATTTCTTCATTTGAATACTAATGATATCTATTTTTTGTTATTGAAAATGATTGTGGAAATGTCTCCATTTTTACAGGATGAAATGGATGCCATAAGGAAATATTTGTCCACAGTAGATGTTCTGGATTTACGAATGAAAGTTAAGAAGAGGATACAAAAAAGGGTTTGTTGAAAGCCATTATTTTGATGTGTCCAAGTGATTCAAAACTTTTAACAGCCCAGAATTTGTTTGTAATATCCAATGGTTATCCCCCCCCCCCCCCCCCCCCTCGGTAGCATTAAGTTTTACCTTTGTCCATTCATACATCCTTACGTCCCTAAATTGGTTTCCATTCTCTAACTTTAGTTTGCCTCAACCAAATGTTATGAAACTTATACACAATTCTTATTACACAAAACACAGATCAAGTTTGAATTTGTGTGGGGTCACTTTTACCTTTCTAGAGTTATGCCCCTTTACAAATGGAAACATTGCTGAATTTTATGTTTCCGTTCTCGAACTTAAGTTTGCCTCAACCAAGTGTTATGAAACATATACACAATACTTATTACCACAAAACTCAGATCAATTATGATGTTAGTAGAAAGTAGCATCACTTTTACCGTTCTTGAGTTATGTCCCTTTATAACGTTATATGCAAGCAGGGGCATCGGACACATTCCCCATTTATTTTAGTTGTAAATTACTAATTCCTACATGTATGTATAATGTATTTCAATAATATAATTTGATCATTCTTTCTCTCAGAAATTTTGTAGTTGGAAGGTAATAGGGTTTTGAGTTTGGTTCCTTTTGGAATCAAATTCTGCTTGTTCATTTAGTTCCCTTATTACTTCCAGTATATTTCTAAAGTATCAATTATAAGATTCATCAAAAAGGAGGTTAGTTTCAGGTTTAAATCAGAAAAAAATGAAGATTATGTTATTTACATTATTAATCTGTTTTTATTGAATAAATAGACAAGCGTTCTGGTTTTCCAAAGTAAGTTCAAAAATGAAAATACAAAGGCAAACTTAAGAACAGTCATACATGTATATAGATGTAAAATACAGAAGAAAGGGAAACCTTAAAGAGGCAATGTTTTCTTTTATTTTGGCCTTATCTTAAGCCTGAATTAGTTACTTTGAGCACTCAAATACTTGTTGCTGTATTAACTGTTAGAACGATACATCAACATGTAAAGCTATTTTTTTTTGGACTAAATCATAAAATGCATAAAAAAAATGCAACTTGTTTCCTTCTTATCTACTAAAGTAAAATGTATGTATAAATGGTGGTGCTACAAGAAGAATTGACATACAAATAGATAAATGTAGTCATATCCAGTAATTTGGTTCGTTCAAAACTCAGTTAATTTTGTTGACATAAGGGTAATAAATGGAATTAGGCTACAAAGAGTTCTAGCACCTTGTGTATTGTTTGTAAAATAATAATGGAATATAAAAAAAATTAAATGAATATTATATTATGAAAGCAGCAGCATTAAAAAAAATGTAATGAAATTTGGAAATAACTTGATTTTTTGTATTATTTTCAGTATGTGAACATTCTAGCTGGACAAAAAGAATTCAATTAGCCTGTTTATACAAATATCCTTTTGCATTACTGTATAATATCCTTTCTGACTGCTTCAATGTCTGTTGACACATCATTCACTTTATGATCTGTCTCAACAAATCTTTTAACTGCAAATTACTTTGTTTGCAGTTGAATTGATATCAGTCCAGACGTTCATGACCTTTGTTTAATCATAGTTTTTATTTGGACTTTGTTCATGGTTTCATCATAGTTTTATTTTGACTTATTTCATGGGTAACATGCTGTAAGCATTTTTTTAATGTTTTAATTTTGTAAGTAGAGAAACTTCACAGTACAGGAACACATACATATGGATATTATCAAGGAGTCTAGAAACTGACGATATCATGTATGGATATGACAAACATATCATCATTTTACATTATAATTCAAAGTTTGGAATATCTTAACATTGAAACTAGGTCTGTCCATGGGTTGCAATACACTGGATTCAAATTATTATTATTCAGTTATTTTTGTTTTTTTTTAGATGACATCATTGGATATCATTGATGCTTTTGTTAGACACAAAATTTTTGTCAGTATATATATGATAAGCAAAATGGTGAATAATTGGAATAATTTCCATACCAGACTAAGATAAATGTGATAAATGATAAAATGACATATTTCTGTAGGTTTGGTTGAATAATGTTTACATAAGAATACAGAGATGCTTGTATAATTTTAAGCAGCCACAATTACCTTGTCAGTTCAAAAATGCCGGAAACCAGTTTGACCATTTAACTTGTAAATGACAAAACATTTCTGGTTATGGAGATAATGATAATCTGGGGTATTGAAAAAGAATATTTCATGCCAGTGTAAAACACACTATTATTCAATTAAAAATCAATTTTCTAGTTGAATTTTCTCAGTGTGTTTCAGGGTTCAACATTAACTTTTATACCAACTTGTCCAGTTTGGCAAGTGCCCTCTTACTTTTACTTGTCCGAAAGTGAAATCTACATGCCCAAACTTTTACATGCCAGGGTTGATTGTTGTGCCATGATGGCAGCAACTAGACTTGGCCACTGAGATACTATGAGGCATATATGAGCTGAGGAGGGAGGGAAAAGATTGAGGAATATACGGGAATTGGATCATTTACATAGAGATACTTATTTCATAATAATTTATCTAAGAAATGCCATTTCAAAAAACCCTTCTTAATAAACTTGACAACAACTGACAAATTTGTTAAAGTTTAATTTCATTTTCTCTTTCAAGCTTTTATGTTTTCCATCTTCATGATCTTAGGGAAATACACATCCGATGTCAAATTCTAAAGTTAGAACAACGAAAATAGACCTCCGCTTTCCATTGATCGGTGGGAATAACACGTGCGTCGGAAACGCCAGAGTGGTGTCCCGATTGATAACGATAATGACGAAGCAAAGACGCGGCCGCCTGATTGGCCAAGATTTTTAAACATGATCTATTTTTGGTAAAATGGGGGAATTCAGTGCGAACAAATGACGAAATATACGCATTGAAGGGGGGTTAAGACCACTTTACTCGACCGTGCGGTGTTATCACTGAGTAATCTATGGACAAAACAACAGACACTAATGATTTTGTGAAATTTTAATCATATAACAGTTTTTTTTTCACTTGCCAGATCCGACAACCAATATGATGTTTTTACTTGTCCGAATACGGCATTAACTTGCCCCGGGCAATCGGACAACCGTAAGTGTCGGACCCTGTGTTAAGTATGTTGCTAACAGATAATTTAAGACAGGATCATAAGGGAGATTACACTTTAACTCACACTGACTATCTCACCACCAGTAACTTTGATTTATTCACTGTGTCATGAAATAGAAGTTCCGTCATAATATAAGTTCCTAGTGGAAGAATTATTCTGTTATAATATTTCCACTGAACAAATATTACAGTATTTGTTCCTTACGGAATAAAGGGTATAGAATATTTGTTCCATCAGGAACAGATATTATGGCATTGTTTATAAAAAAAAGTTTCCAGGGAACTTCTGTTTTGCAGAACAAACATACCGTGGTACATTGACAACTGGACTATCTTGTATCTTCTGGCAGATATTACAAATTAATAAAAAAAAATAAAAAAATAACAGCTTACAAATACAAAACAACCTTAAAGAATTGACACCTACCAAGATAAATAGAATATTAATTTGTTATAAACATTAATTTATTTTGAAAGATGTTAGTAACATGCCATATACATGTATTTATATACAAATTTACCCTAACAAACAATGTTGATCTTCAAATTTGAAATTGATTAAGACTTATAAATAAAAATATATTTTGGGTAATCCTCCATGAACAAAAACTCACCAATAGAAGCAAAATTAGCAAAATATGTGTATTTCTTGCAAGAATTTTTGTATGCTTATAATTAAATGAACTTTCATTAAAGGAAAGGATAAAGAAACAAAGAGAAGAGAAATATTTATCTAGACAGAGAGAATTAGAACAGAGAGAACAATTACACAAAGAAATAGATGGGAGATTGAAGAAAGTCCATGATAAATATGGTAACAAAAGACAGGTAGTGTTTGTTTATGTATCTAAGGGTTGTGATGTGAAACAAAAGTTTCAAGTTTTACAAAGAAAGAACTTCATTATAATCCTTTCATTATAAAAATCAGACCAGTTCAGTATTAGTGGGTGATCAAATATACTAAATAACAAAGAGGATAAATACATATTATATACTTTTTGGCTAACAAAATTTAGGAAGGTTTCAGTTCAACTAAATAGCTCTCACAATTTGAAAAGATCCAAACATCATTTAGTTTCTCAGCAGAGTTCTTATATAATTGAATAATTGATGTAGTAATCCTATGATTTTTAACTTCCATTGCCCAAAGAAGAATGTTCTGTAATCACTCTAAATATAGCAGAGTGTATCCCTACTAAAACTATCTTTATTTAGCAATTTTGAATTGTCTATTTTCTGAAAATAAAGAATGCACATTTATTTTTGAATTGATCGACTGAAAACTTTGGAAAAAGAACTTTTAACCTTGTGCATTCTTGTTGAAGCTTGATCTAGAAAATATTTTTGTACACATTCAATTTTTTATGTATGACCTTGATTTTTTTTTTCAATCGCAGAATGTCTGTTTTATGTGGTAACAATTTACTAGAATTGTGAAGCCCTATTTATATATTTCTGTGTTGGTGTATTATACAGCAAAAAGAGTTGAAGAAGATTGCAGACAAAGTTCTGGGTGAAATCAGAAAGAAAACACAAGATATTACAAGAGCCACAGATTTACTGAAAAATCTGACTAAACTCAGAAAATTGAGGAAAGATAGATTATTACAGCAAGGTTTGTAACATACAAAAAATGCTTATCTTTGCACCTAGTAGAAAAGATACATAAATAGTCTTCTATATGAAATAACCAGTATTTTTTTCTTTGTAAGATAAACAGGTTATTTGTGAGTGTCATTGACCAATTATATGAATAATGGACCTGATTTTGTTACAAAGATTCTCTTTTAGACCTTATTAGGTGACAAAAAAGGGAGCTACATTGACACATATTTTTTACACTCATTAAAACGTTATCTTAATCGAAACTTTTTATCTTATACAATACTCTCTCATGAAAAAAGGATAATTTTCCAATGCATTTCATTACCCGGTATACTAATTGATGAATTTTAAAAATATCAGAGACCTACTTAGCTATTTTTTTTTTAATTGTGTAACAATGGTTTAATGTTTTAGAAAGTTTAAATTACACCAGAATTTTTCCACACTAGTAAGGGTACATTTTATCTGATAAGATTTTGTTCATAGCAGGATGGGAACATACTCTTTGATTAGTTTTGATCCCAGTCTGTTATAATTAAGTATAAGATACGCTTCTTTTAATTTAAACTAAATAGTTTACCATTTTAGGAGTAAACACAAAACCTGAGAGTGATGCAGATTTTGAGGATAAAATTCAAGATTGCCTGGCTGTTGCGAAAACACAAAAGAAAGTTTATACTGCTGAAAATAAAGCACTACAGGTTAGTAATGTCCCTATTAGTTAAATCATCTCATTGAGTTGACATTAATCCTTTCTGCCTTTAACTCAACCTACATCATTTTTTAAAGCAACAAGAGCAATTGATAAAATATATGTATAAATACGAGGTGACTTAAATATGGTTTATCTTTCCACTTGTTGTCTATGATATATATATGGATGTACTTGAGGTGACAAATCCATAAAGAACTTGGGAATAGTGTATTAAAGGAAAAAAGTTTGTACTGCTGTCATTCATCTTGAAATCCGATTCATCCATCTTGTGGCAATATAGAAGAAATATGATGTGATTGTTCTTGGATAAAGTGTATATGGTTACATGTTCCTTTAATTCCCCCAACTTTCAATCCCCCAATCTCCTCTTTAGAAAACTAATATAAGATAAGGAGATGTGGTATGATTGGCAAGTAGACACCAGAGTACAAACGATGTGAAGTTAAAAAAGAAAGTTCTCTATTGAAAATACTCAGTTAAATAAAGTTGAAGAAATGCATTTATCAAAATAACTATATAATGTCAACCATTAATTCTGAAATAGTAGAAATATCCTGGACAATCTTTTGGTATGTTAAAATCAAAGCCATTCATTTTGTCCACACTTTCATTTGGCATAAAAGTCCAGAGCTTCAAGTTAAAAAAGGCAGAGTAATTAAACATAATCAGATTTTCAGTGTCAAGTTTATTGTTTATAGGTCATGTTGGATACGGAACAGGAAGAGAACAAAGAGAAAGAAAGAGAGAAATTACAACAGATTTTACGCAGTCAGGAAATAAAAAGACAGAAAAAAGTGGATCATTTATTATTTGGTGAATCAGGTAAATAAAATTAATGTTTGACATACCTTATATGAACTCATTTAAACAGTCAAGAGAAATTACAAGAATTTCATATAGGTTTATATATTCACCACCAGAAATATTGTGAGTTTATATTGATTCTCAGCTTGAATTTCCATATTTGATAATGTCTTGTTTTTTTGTTTACAAATAGAAGTATTTTTTTAAGCATCTTATACAACTATTGACAAATGAGGTAAAATGTGAAATTAATAAACAGGACTTAATTTAGAAAAAACAAATACACAGCTATTTTCAAAGTCAACAAATGTATACCTTATGCAAGACAAGTTAAAATATCTTTATTAGATACTTGGTGGTAAATATAATTTAATGTATAATACAGTCATTAAAAGTCATTCTATATATATCAGCCATCTGTTATGATTTGATATCAGTCATGGTTGTGGAGGCTTTATCTAACCTAAACAGAAAAATTCTGAGAGTTTATCAAAATCACACACCGTATGAAACCTCAACTGAGCTCAGGATTATATTGGTGTATGGGTTGATATGGTGTGATATTAAAAAAGACATATAATATTCTATGTGTAACTAACTATTTTTGAACAGATCAAAACTTTTAAATAAGAATTGACTTTGAATAACCAAAAAACACATACTATTGTGAGATTCTACATGCAACACATTTCATGTGTTTATGGAAACTATGGTTTGGATCAACCACCATTAATTTGATGAAAACACACACTATAATAGTATCTAAGATATAAACATGTTGCTCATTATTTCTATTTTATTTTTAAGTGGCTGCTGAATATTCATGTATTCCTATGATTTGTATTTCCAGAGCCAGTAGATATGAATGATCCAATGTTTATGTTTAGTCAGTATTATGACCAAGCTCATGTATCTGTTGATTCCCTACTCCAAATCAGGTCAGTGCTAATTTGCTCTCATATGATATACACAAGGAGATTTGGATTGTTTGCTATCAAGACAGTTGTGAATAATGGACAAAGATGTAAAGAGTAACTGGTCACTCTGTTCCCCTACAAAAGCATATTTTTACTATATAAGCACAGAAGTTCATATTAACCAACATCCTTCAACTTTGGCATAAATCAGAGATGCAGCTAATTGTAAGCCTTGTCCGACGTAGGTAGCAGAATTAAGAAGGTCTGGCAAATGAAGTCTTTTTGTCAGACCTAATGACCGTCAAACATTGGACTGTCAAAAAGTAATTTCAGTTGGTGATGGTAGGCTCTTTGGTTGTCTTTAAAAAAGTCAAAAGTCATTAAAAAAATTGGTAAATATTACTGTTCTTATCTGTTTTTATACGCCCGTTTACGGGACGTATTATGGTATACCGTTGTCCGCCCGTCTGTTCGTCTGTCCGTCCGTCTGTCCGTCCGTCGTCAACATGTCGGACATTAATTCAAAAACGCTTTAACCAATATGCATTAAGCTTTGGTAAATTGGTTATATCTATTGATGTGAGCTCCCTTTCGTTTTTTATAAATTTTGGATTTACCATTTGAGAGTTTTGGGATTTTATTCATTAAAAAAGGGGGGATTTTCCAGTTTTCGGACAATAACTCGAAAACAATTTCTCCAATTTGCATGAAACTTTTGTGAATTGTTTATATCTATTGGCATGAGCTCCCTTTAGTTTTTTATAAATTTCAGATGTACAGTTTCCGAGTTTTGGGGTTTTATTCATTAAAAAGGGGGGGATTTTCCAGTTTTCGGACAATAACTCAATAACAATTTCACCAATTTGCAAGAAACTTTGGTGAATTGTTTATTTCTATCGACATGAGCTCCCTTTTGATTTTTATAAATTTTAGACTATACGTTTCCGATTTATGGGTTTTTTTTCATTACAAAAAGGGGGATTTTCCAGTTTTCAGACAATAACTGAAAAATGCTGAAAGCATTTTTTATGAAACTTTGGTAAATTGTTTATATCTATTGATGTAAGCTCCCTTTTGATTTTTATAAATTTTCGATTTTACGTTTCCGTGTTATAAGATTTTATTTGTTTATAGTCTGACAACAGATTTACTAAGTATTGCGACACAGCATAGTGTATTGCACAACAACACAGTGTATTGTACAACAGCAAGAAATCTTTAATTGAATATAAATTCAATTCATATAACCAATTTCAAGTTCTTTGACTACATTTATTCAGAAACCTATAATATGTCAAATATTTAATAACAATCCAAATTCAGACCTGTATCAAGCTTGAATATTGTGTCCATTTTTGCTCCAACTGTTCAGGGTTGGACCTCTGCGGGCGTATCCAGCTGCGCTCAGCGAAGCAGTTTATTTAGCTAAGTTTCAGGCCCAATTCCAATTCTGTAGTGTATTTTGTATCCTATTGGTAATGATTGCTATTGGTTGATTGTTTCTGTTAGCTCTCCTGGGATAATTAAGTTCAAGGAGGGATCTAAACTTGGTTTAAAAAAAAACACCCCACAGCCATATCCTTTACCTGGTTCTTCTAGTCACTGTCTGTGTCAAGGCTTTAAGGTGTTCTTTAATCCTACTGTATCGAAAGTAAACTATTAGAATACTTTCAAAACAGTAGGTCTAACAAAAAACTGATAAGTTGGCAAAACTGTCTTACTTGCCAATTCCAAGTGTTTGGGGGAAAAATATCTGCATCTCTGATTACTCCTTCCATAAAAAGATTAATATCAAACTTTCCCAATGGTGGGTGATTTCCTTCAGTTTTTATTCCTCATTAATTTGGAAATCAGCACAATAATTTTTGAATTTGTTCACAATGAGGAAGATGTATTAAGATACAGTCTAAAATTTGATAGAAAATCATATAAAGTATCACAGCTCAATTATCTTTAGAATTGTATAAAGTTTTATAAAGGCAAAATAATAGAATTGGTTGTATTCAAATTATTTCTTCATAAAGATAAGTAATCATAAAGATAAGTAAGTAAGGTATGATTGCCAATCAGTCTAGTTTACTTTAATTAGATTTTTAACTTCAGCAGTTCAATATTTTTAATTGCATCTTTTGTTTATATCAGTTGTATGACTATAACAAATATGAAACAAGGATGTGGTCTATAGATCAAAGGAAGAGGTAACCAAGACCTATAAGCCAAAAATTATATTATTTGAACCTCCCTGATACACTGAAATGTTATTTTTATATAATTATAGATGTGATTGGGACAGATTCAGTGTACTTGAAGGAACACCAGGGGGCAGTAGAATTCCTGATGGATTTGTTCTTCCTGAGAAACCTTCCAGTGATGTATGGACATCAGCATTAAAGGAAGAAACATAAAACAGAGCTTTATCAATTAAAATCATTATTATATTCTTATTGTTCAAATTTTCTTAAAAATTGTGGTGTTAGGAAACAAGTTTAATTTTGTTAACCACATGACAGGTGCCACATGTAGAGCAGGAACTGCTTACAATTCCAGAGCACATAGTTCTCTTCTGTTTTTAAAAGCATTTGCTTTAATGGTCATCCTGTAAATGCCATTTTGTTGACGTGAAATAGAGTGCACACATTTTTCATTCTACAGTTCTTTGAAGATTGTTGAAAAGTATGTGTTTGTTTGACTTTTGTATTGAAGATGGAGTTGATTTGATTAAGAATTCCTCAAACACAATATTGAAATGGAAGTTTAACAGTTAACCCTTTTATTTAGAAATTTTGATCTGCTAGAGGTTACGTAACAGACTTCATTTATGAATGCAGTGATTTAAGAAAATCTGCACCCTCTATTGGCTAATCACGATCAGTCTTATTACCAGTTTGAACTGTGCCAACATGGTTGATTTTATTTTTTACAAATTAAATTTTGCTGTTACAGACTACACGAAATTCGTCGGACAAATCCGGTGAATAATGGATCGGTCTGGTAAAATTTTGTTGAATTCCGGTCCGAATGTCCGGTGTTGTTTTTTCATGGATTTTTCTATCATTCTAACAAAATTCCCAAACGATCTCAAAATTCATTTTCATCTTCATTATTCATGACAGCGATGTTTATTTTGTTGGACCACTAGCTTTATGCCGAAAATCGGCAACAAGTAATGTGTAAATCCGAGTAAAAACATATTTTACTGACAAAAACAACCAATGGCTGCCATCAACCGGAAATGTAGACAATACCGGATCAGATTCCAGGAACGGATAAGGCAAATTTTTAAAATCCAAGCAGGTCACAAAATACAGCTATGAAATATAAACAAAAGAATTGAAAACCAAAAGATATATGAAAAAAAAAGAAGAAACAGGAAATATTTTATACAGAAACAAAATAATTTTCATGTCATGTGACATTACTTTTCTTTATCACTGAAATGCATTCAAGCAATTGTGCACAACTTTCATCAAAATATACACTCTTGTCGCATGATTTTGTTTTTGTGCATTTTGGAGATGAGTAGGGCACAACAAGTCAGAAGTTTGTTGTATTTTGTCGGATAACATACAATAAGATGTAAAAAAAATGGTCTGGTAAAATTTTGTTCGGTCTGGTAAAGCTAGAATGTTAAACCAGACCGAATGTCCTGTAAAAATAAAATTCATTCGTGTAGTCTGCTGTTTTAAAAGAATAAATAGGGGCTATCTTGCTTGTTTGAATATCAAAATACTTTTGTTAATTTAATCAGAGTATTGTATTTGTAAACCTTACTCTGTTTGCGGATCTGCAACAATTCGTGTTTAATTCCATGTTGTAATTTGTGGTATTAAGATGTAGCATTACCGAACAGGTTTATGATGCCCAGTATTTCGTATTGAAACAGTTTACAAAAAAAATCTAGATTTAAACATTTTCTTCTTCTTTAAGATATATGGCAAATGCTTTGTCCAGAGCTTAAACGCTTTGATTTGGGAGGTTCATGTTGCTCAGTCTTTAGTTTTCTACATAATGTTTTGTTCTTATTGAGCAATATCAAATCCATTACCAGAAATACTCTTTTACTATACTCTGATTTCTCATGCTATTTAAACGTTTTATGGGCTAACTGGATCCCTGATTTTTTGAACTGATAAAGGAATTGTGACTTTTTATTCTTATTCACATAATCCAAACTGCTTTAAGAAATATATCAATTTTATCATTTAAAAACAGGGATCGAAGCAGTCATGTGGAAGTTGTCCCCATTAGAATATTTATCCCTCAGCTCAATGTACTTACGTAGATTTGATGCCCAATGAACGCTCTAATGAAGTCAAATAACATCACCTAAAACCAAACACTATGACGCAAAGATAACCATTGGAATTAATCATATTTGACATTATGTATCCGTGATATAAAATTACCCAGATGTCTTTGAAAACAACTGTATTGATTTCAACCAAACATGAAATACTACTACTATATGCAGTGTGTGCATCATACATTGTTCTGTATCCAGTGTTCTGTACTATTTTGATACCTGTAATTGTTTGAGGAGGAAATGTTTTCTTATCTATAGATCTATAGATCATATTTATTAATTATCAAAGTAATACTGCTAATATCTGTAATGTATACAATAGACCCTAAGTGTACGGTAATGTCAACTCCAGGTTAATATTACTTGCTGCTGTAATTGATACTAAAGATGAGGGTATTAAAAGATCAAGGAATAGTAAGACTTATGTCCCTAAATACTTGCAATGAAGACTTTAGTTCTGCATGAAACTTGCTAAAAGATATATTTGATCAGCAGACGAAAACCTACTGATTTTCAACTTAAAATATCTTGCTTTATTCAAGAGTCTTATATGTGCATACAGAACACCTTAATGCTATACAGACTTGAGGTTTTGACAAAAATATGTTACTATTATATTGTGACCTGATTACATGTCATCTAAGAGGTTTCCATGAAGCTAGTCTGAAACTCATCGTTTAAGGTTCGAGTATTTAAATGCAATTTTGAATTGTAAAATAGAAGAAAGAAAAAAACAGCAGCAGAAAAATAAACTACTGGTTCTGGATCCAAAATGGTCCACCTGATATCTTTACCTCTTCCTTTATCATAGGAGATAACATCTAAAAAAATTCTGATGACTTTGTTTTCATCAATTTTCTCAAGTTTTAAAAGTTTTCACCATGTAGTTTCAGAAGAAAAGACTTTGAAAATGGGGCTTATCAAAGTTAAAAGTCATGTAGCACATTGGTAAATCAATAGCTATTTTTGAAAATTGGACAACAAAACCAAATGCCATTTAGAAAGTTGGCTTATCAAAATCAAAAGCCATATTTTTATCTATTTGAAATTAAAGAACACTTGTTAGGGCTTATTTACTTTATTGTTGTCAAGCTTAGTTAGAATTAGCTAAAGTAATCTGAGTGAAGAACATGCCACTTAAGACTGTTCTAAAGGTTTCAATGTTATATGCTGCCATGTTTGCCATCTGATCCACATTAAATGAGAATGGTTATTAGTTCTTCTAATCATCCCTTTAGATTAAAGTTTTTGGCCTTATAATGGCATAGGAGATTTTTGTCGAGCCTGCGACAAAAGTCGCAAAAGCGAGACATCGCGATCCTACATTCCGTCGTCGGCGGCGGCGGCGTCCACAAATATTCACTGTGGTTAAAGTTTTTGAAATTTTAATAACTTTCTTAAACTATCCTGGATTTCTACCAACCTTGGACAGAAGCTTGTTTATGATCAAAAGCTAGTATCTAGAAGGAAATTTTGTAAAAATGTATTTCCTGTTTTTCCGTATATTACTTATAAATGGACTTAGTTTTTCTTCCAGTTAACATTACATAAAGTCTGCAGTTAAAGTTTTTAAAACATTTATTAGATTCATAAACCATCCTGGATTTTTACCAAACTTGGATAGAAGCTTCTTACAATCAAAAGATAGTATCTAGAGGGAAATTTTTAATAATTTTTTCCCCATTTTTGTTGAGGCTGCGACTAACAGCAAAAGTAGGCGAGACACTGGGTTCCGCGGAACCCTTACGAATTTTTAAAGTTGGCAAACCAGAAAAGATTGCATTTGCTGGCTATGTTTTTCATCCTAACCAAATGAGGATTACCTGTGGTTGACCTCTTGCACACTGTTTCTGCAAAATTGGTTAAAAGTTGTTTCAGAGAAGAAAATAAACTATTTAACATTTTATCAGGAATGTTTGTGTCATTTTTTAATGTTTTTAAACACGGTGAATTAAAAAATGGGCTTTGGAAGCCAAAACAAAAGAAAGATACTGCTGCTGGTAGGTTTGGTAGTCTCCGAGGGTATCATCAGCTCAGTAATCTGTGCTTTGGCACTGGCATGAATTATAACCTACTATTATAAAATTACTCGTTGATAAAGAAATTATTAAAAAAAAACCTAAGTTTCAACTTCCTCAACAAAGGTTGACAATATAAGAATTCCGCTATTCTTGCATGCCTTATTTTGTCATAGAGCTTACGTTTCGACATATTTATACATCCCTGACTTTCAAATATTGTATATTTGAGCGTTCCTGATTAAGGGAAATCAAGAAAAGTGCTTCGGACGCACACACTTAAGAATGTTATTTTCACTGCGTTGATACTGCTGCTGGTTGACTGTTATTCCCGAGGGTATAACCAGTCCAGTAGTCCGTGCTTCAGTACTGACATAATTTATATTTTGTTTTAGGTTTTGGATTTTAAAAAATTCGGCTGAATATATTTGAAGAGGCATTAATTAGTCGAAATGCTCATCTGGTGCAATAAATTGGTGCCGTTAATGTTATGATGAATGTATCTCCTTCGCGCATAGCTCTGATTCCTTTCCAGATTTGACATTTCTATTGGTCGTTTTTTGTATTATCAGCTCGTCAGTGTTTATTAGGTTTTGGACTCTCAAATATTTTGGCTTCGAGGAACACTGAAGAGGCATTTATTGTCGAAATACACAGCTGGTGCAGTCAATGTTATAGCCTTATGATTTAGAATTTGCTGCTGGTTTTTCATCCTAATCAAATGAGGATTACTTGTGGTTGACCTCTTGCACACTGTTTCTGCAAAATTGGTTAAAAGTTGTTTCAGAGAAGAAAATAAACTATTTAACATTTTATCAGGAATGTTTGTGTCATCTTTAAATGTTTGATAAACATGATAAATTTCAGAAATGTTTGAAAAAGCTATGGATGCAACTCCCGTAGACAATGCTGACCTTAGATGAATTTGTCTATTCCTTTCAGGACCCATTTGTAAATTTGGTAATATTGCTTCTTACATTTCTACGTATTTATACATCCCTGGCTTTAAACTATATTGATTTGAGCCTTCAAAATAAAGGTAAATCTAGAAAAGCGTTTTTTAAATTTATAAGTACAACTACGATAGTGCTAGATGGATTATGTATTCAATATGTAAAGAAATTTTTCAACCAGGTGCGCTACCTGTGATTGGACTTTGTACATTTCACTTCCCTGTATCACTTCAAAAAATAAAACCAGTTGTGAATGTAACAAAATTAGCTTTAGGTATGTATACACTCACAATAACCATGGCGACATATTTATTAAATATATAGAATAAATGCAGGAGGTTGATATATATTGATTGACCAATATTCGTTATGAATATCGTCCTGGATCGTGTTTATGTTTCATAAAATATTGGACGTTAATCAGATAATCAATTAATCAACCATTACGGAGAATGAAATACCACAGTAAATTTGTTAATACAAGTCACAATTTTTTTCAAGGAAATTTGGCTTCCTCAAATTTACACTGCAAGTATATGTAATATAAGTTAATTGAATTTAAATAAACATTCGTATAATATAAATTGTCGTCTTTGTTCCGACAAACATATGTTATATCGGCCATAGAGCTTTTAAATGGAACTTCAAGGAATTCCACCTAGAAAAGGATGGATTCCAATTTTATTTTATTTCGTTTTCTTCGGTATCATACATTTCTTTACAAATGTATGATTGAAAGGAGGTGTGGCAAACACGTCAGTTCACTTTTTGTATATATTTATAACACAAACGAAACAAAGAAGCGGTCTGGTGTTTGAGATGATAATGTGTTGCATCAACGGGTGGAAATTAATATGTACACATCCACAGGTCCCTAAACGATTTTGGATATGGACAAAGGCCGGCAATATCATTAGATAAGCAATGAATAATACAGAATAGAAACCAACGGTTTAATCCCTGACTTTTCCGCATATTCAGTTTGTTAAACTGAAATGTCACAATGGTAAAAATAGAACGAGATCATGTACTAAAGGGTACAGATCAGTAAACTAATATTGTTAAGAGTACTGCTGAGCGTGGGCAATTGCAAAACGTACCGACATATATACAAATACAAAATACACAAGAACATGCGCAACACGAACTTAACTATTGAATAACAAAAGTTTATTTGATCCAGTTTTAATTTGTTTTAATTTTGAAATATTCCAGAATGGCGACTTCTAGTAGAGTGTTTTGTGAAATATGCGAAGCTCAACATATCACAAAATCTGCCATCTATTGGTGTCCTGAATGTGAAGAAGGCTTATGTTCCGAATGTCAAAAACATCATAGCTTTTCAAAAGGAACTCGAAACCACGAAACTATTAGTATTGAAAATTATCTGAAGTTGCCGTCATCAATCTCGAAAATAGCCACATATTGCAATGAACACAACTTAAAATATCAGAACTACTGTCCACAGCATGACAAAACCTGTTGCCCGGTGTGTATTTCTGAATTACATAAAAATTGCAGTGGACTTATGTCTTTGCAAGAGATCGTTAAATCTTCCAAAGCTTCAGCTTGGCTCGAAAACATTGAACATAGTCTGAAAGATTTGAGGTTTAATTATGATAATATATTGAAAGATAGAGAACGAAATCTGGCTACAATCGAAAATCAGAGAAAGTGCTTTTACACTGAAATAAAACAAATACGAAAAAAGGTAAATTTCCATTTAGATTCACTAGAAAAACAGATTTTGGCAGATATGAATGCAGCTGAACAGGAAATCAAGTCGAAGATAGAAACTTTAATAACGCAACTTTCTGAAAAAATAAACACGGTAGAATCTTTGCAAATTAGCATTTCGTCTGTGAAAGAATATGCATCCGACCTACAAACTTTTCTGGGAAGTAAATCGATTGAAATGGAAGTGCAGAGAGAGGAAAAATTCTTTCAGTCGCTGATTGATGATTGTAGTATCCATCAAACCAACCTAACATGTAACATAAGTGAAAAAATATCAGATATATTGACCACCATTGTATGCTATGGATCAGTATCTATAGAGACAGCAAAATCATGTATCGTTTTAAAAACAGACAAAGAGAAACAAGCTCAGATTTTCTCTGCTGTACCCGTGAAGTCAATAGATAATATAAGTATTTCTCTTAAATCCAAATTACCTTTTCCCACTGACGAACACTTCAACCTTCGTGGTTTTACTATTTCGTCGAGTGGATTAATGGTGGTGTCGGACTATCATGGTAAACTCGGTATTCTGTACAATAACGGAACTTTTGATTTAATTAAGAAGTATTCAACTTCCTGCAACGATGTCACCTTTATCGATGACAGAACAATTGCTGCATCTATAGGCTACACGATAGAAATCATTAAAATTTACTCTAAGGTGACAGAGAGAGCGATCTGTACAAGCGGAGACTGTAAGGGAATTTGGTACTACAATGGAAAATTGATTTGTAATGTTTTATATAAAGGAATTCAGGTGATGCAGTTATCTAACGGAAATGTTACTGATCTCGTTATACAGAAGGATCTTGACAATTGGTCATATATAACAGTACACAAGAATAAAATTTATCAAACAGCGTCTAATGTGTTTGTTAGGTGTTACACAATGGAAGGAGAGAAGCTATGGGAATTCAGTTCTAAAGCTTTGAACATAACTATACGTGGCGTAACTGTTGATAATAGCGGCAATGTGTATGTTGCTTCATATAAATCAAACTGTATTTTACTACTTTCTTCAGATGGACAACGTAGCAGAGATTTACAAATCAAGGATATGGCGAATCCATGGAGGCTTCATCTCAATGCGCTGACGAATTCACTAGAAGTTGCTGGGTTGGACGGAACCGTTTTACTTTATAATATTCTGAATACCGATTAAATGAACAAAGTACAAAACTAAACGATAGACGGTTAATTATGGCTTCATAGCTATTGCAGTAAAACTGTTTAGCAATTAAAAATATAAAGTACACTATGACCTACATACCATAATTCTTATACAGGTTATGATAAGTGCATTGATTTATGGTTTGTTGAATTGTATTTATTAATGCATTGTCTTCTTTTTCTACAAAATTCCGTTTATAGATATAAGAAGATGTGGTATGAGTGCCAATGAGACAACTCTCCATCCAAGTAACAATTTATAAAAGTAAACCATTATAGGTCAAGGTACGGTCTTCAACACGGAGCCTTGGTTCACACCGAACAGCAAAATATAAAGGGCCCCAAAAAGTACTAGTGCAAAACCGTTCAAACGGGAAAACTAACGGTCTAATCTATATAAAAAACGAGAAACGAGAAACACTTATGAACCACATCAACAAACGACAACTACTGAACATCAGATTCCTGACTTAGGACAGGTGCAAACAATTGCAGCAGGTCTAAACGTTTTAATGGTACCAAACCTTCACCCTTATCTTAAACAATAGTGTAACATTACAAAATAGATAGACACACTTTTCTTTGTCTAAAATCACGCTAATTGAGAAAAACATTTCAAAAGTTGTTAAGTTGCAGACTTATAATTGCAACTAATGTATATCAAGTACCAACTGTAAGTTATACAGATATTATGTTGTGTCATCTGTACTATTATTTGTATGTTTGTCTTTATTTTTGGCCATGGCGTTGTCAGTTTGTTTTCGATCTATGAGTTTGACTGTCCCTCTGGTATCTTTCGTCCCTCTCTTATATTACTATTACTAAAAGGAGATCGGATGCATACATCGACTAGAACCAACATAACATCACAAAAACACACAAAGTTTCAGGCCACTTTAAGTATCGATAATATATATCTGTTCAATTTATTTACAGATTCAGGGCGATTTATCTTTGTGGTTTAGACTGTTATCTAGTATTTTGACTTTTTGTTTTTGACAATCTTATTAAAATATAGAACTCTGATTTCGTTTTACTCCATTTGAGCTCATATGGAGTAAAACGAAAGCAGAGTTTTATATTTTAATTAGATTGTGTTTTTGACATTTTTGCTTAGTTTAGTGGTTGCCGGGTCATTGACGTATACTCAAGATCTACTTTTTAATTCCTATTTAAAGCGATATCACTTAATCTTGCAAAAAAAAAAACGTTAAAGAAAATAACCTTGAAAATTGATTTTGTTAATTTAAATTAATATTACGAATGGTTTTCTATAGAATATATACAGCGTTCGTTGAAGGAGGTATATTAACAAAGACTCTAATGAGAATAACAATACAATTTTACATGTTTGCTTCTTTGATTACTTATTATGTATTCACAGTATTGTTTGTGAATTGAACTTTTGATTAATTGGTTCAAGCTAAAGACACAAATGACAACTTTACACTGCAAAGATGAAAATCAAAATAACGTCAGACGGAAGATATTATCAATTTACATAAATATTACATGGGAAAAAAAATTTGCTTTACAAACCGCAAAAACGGAATGAACGCTCCATCTGCATTAATCGTCATTATCTTCATGTTTGAATGAGTTTGCTGTTAATGGCACAACTTTGATAATCTATCTGTTAATTATTCACAATTTTTCTTGACTTAGGGATCGGTCAAAATTTATCAAGGCATGAGACCGGTGTAAATAAGCATGGGACATGCACTTTTTAAGGGAAAATATTTCATGGTACCTGGATTTTTTAAACTTAAATGTGCATGGGACATTGACTTTTTTTATCAAACTAAATCTATAAATTCTGATTGTATATAAACCATGTATATAGCCTGCACAAACACAATGACATTCCTATATATCCCCTTGTCAACTTTGTTTTGGAGGAGATAATAATAAAATAAAAGATCTCAAAGTGAATCAGATTAAATTATTGAAGCTAATGACAAAGATTCTGATTCAAATTCAAATTCTGAAAAGTGATTTCCCCTTTTTTTCTACTTACAAAAGTAGAATAGACCTTATCGCTATTTGGAAACTGCGACGCTTGATCCGCTAATCTGCGCCGCTTGAACTATTGACGTCATACAACAATCACTTTTCCAATGTGGCGTCATATATTGTCTATTGTGTCGTCAACATTTTACGGGAACCTTTTTGATGTCCAGTAATGGCGGACAAATATCGATAAGGTGTATATCGGAATCATTAGTAAAATACAAGTTTCGTCTGTTTCTTGAAAACCAATTTTTATCGGCAATTTTTACATTTTTCCTTTGATCTTACTGCCTAATAATTTTTTCTATATCATAGACAGGAGAATATCAGCTTGACCTAGTTGGCTCGCTTGATATTCTTGCTGATAAAGTCAGTATCAAAAACAAAAAAATATATTATTCTATATATATCAAGAAAATCTTATCTGGAAGGGCAGATCTACCTTCTGTCTATTTTAACCAAAACCGTAAGACGATTTCTAAAAAGAGTCATTACCCTGATATTGCTTCGAACATTTTTTATTCAATTAACTTTGGCTATTTTCTCGAAAACTATAGTGAGAAAGTGAAAATGGCAAACATTATCAGCAGAACAAGATGTATAAAAAAAAATTGAAAGGCCGAAATCGGCAGTATACTCCTTATGATGAAAATACCGAACTCCAATGCAAATTCATAACGGGGAAATCAACAAAAACTGACAAAATCAAACGCTTGTTCTTTCCATTAACAATCTAAACTTTTCTGATTGGGTTCCATTAATATATCCTCCAGAACTAGAAACTAAAGAAACAACAGACACGGTTCTTCTACCTCGTTTTAAGACTTATACCTCGAATTTGACATAAGAGGTCATCTCAGTACTAGAATGTATGACAAATGAGACGATTTTAATTTTGAAATTATCAATTTCCCACATCTTTTTAGCAATATACCGACTTCACCTGCATATGGGATAAACATTTTCCAACTCATTCGGTATTCAAGAGCTTGCAGCTGCTACTCAGACTTTGTAATACGTCACAAGTGTCTGAGCAGAAAGTCGATGAACCAGGGATATGTCAAAGAACGTCTCGTCCTTTTTCTAAAAATGTAACCGCTATTTTTGACAATTTTACCTATTATGTCTGTTTATTTTGTTCATACATCGTTGTCAGCATAATGGAATTTTATGCGACTGTCATACAAGTGAGATGTTTAGCAAGCTATAAAACCAGGTTTAATCCACCATTTTCTACATAAGAAAATGCCTGTACCAAGTCAGGAATGTGACAGTTGTTAACCATTTGTTTGATGTGTTTGAGCTTTTGATTTTGCCATTTCCTTATTAGGGACTTTCCGTTTAGAATTTTCCTCGGAGATTGTTAATTTTGTTGTTTTACTTTTTTTTCAATAAACGAAACAGGTAAAAAAACAACTGCCATATTACTGACTTTGAACATGCCTGTTCCAAAGAAAATGGTGTATTAAACCTGGTTTTAAAGCTAGCTAAACCTCCAATTTGTATGACAGTTATTGCAATAGCATTGAATCGACAATTTTCCCCTTTTTTGTGTGTTTTTTTTTTGGTGAAACCGAATTAGACGGAGAAAATTGTAAAGAATAAAAATGATCAGTAAGCCAAAATCTACAAACAAGTAAAAACTAATGGACAAAAACTTCGATCGACTAGAAGACTTTTCGCCTTTAATGACGATTTTGACCTAAAACTATAGTCAATGGAGAGAAACTGTACTTAGAAAAACTCCAGCAGAACAAGATCTAGTTATTTTCCTTGCATCATAATTTTGTTTGCATTTCTTTGCTAGAAACTATCGGAAATATACTTACTTGTATTGTATTGTTTCTATTTTTAAGCTAAAATGCAAGGTCGCACAGACTCCGTAGAGTCTCTATTTATAGTTTGTTCTTATGATTGGTGTGCTGTTGCACCACTGTCCTATGTCATTAGGCATGATTCAGCGCTAACAAACACGAATAAATCAACCAAATTCATTATGTGCATGTCCCAAGTGAGGAGCATGTAATAATTTAATTAACCGAATAAAGCGTCATGGTTATAAAGTGTTATTTTCATAATGCTGTTATAAGTATTCACAACTAATCAGATCTTTGTAGTTATTGGTACATACCAAGAATTCAATTCAGTTCAACATTTGAATAGAGGCGTTTTTCGATTTTATTCCCTAAATAAACTGACTGTATAGTTGCCGAACACACAAATATGATAAATTTGCATTTGGTAAATACATAATAAATGATACATGATTTTAACTGATAAATTTATCAGATATGCCGTGTGCACTATCGTACAATTATTGGTTATAGTTTCTTCAAATGAAGTTAAAACACATACAGTTTGTCTTTAAAAGGTAATATAACAAACATACCGAACTCCGAGGAAAATTCCAAACGGAAAGTCCCCAATCAAATGGCAAAGTCAAAAGCTCAAACACATCAAACAAATGGAAAACAACTGTCGTATTCCTTACTTAGTACAGGCATTTTCTGATGTAGTAAGTGGTGGATTAAACCTGATTTTATAGCTTGTTAAACCTCTCACTTGCATGACAGTCGCATAAAATTCCATTATATTGACAACGATGTGTGAGCAAAGCAAACACAAGTCATAGGTAAAAAAGTCAAAAATTGGCGATAGCTGTCATCAAAGTGTAATAATCGTAGTCACTATAAAAAGCAAAGAAAAACGAAATGGCATATATGCACTATATAGATAAAGCAAATAAGCATAAATGACAAAAAACAAGAATACAATAAATTACCAAATCAAAATAACACAATGGCGGGATGTGTAAATACAGAGCTACGCCAAAAAGATATTACCAATAATGGACCATACAGTAAAAGTTAAAAATGTACAAAGACAAATAAAACAAACCCTATAACATACAATTAAGATAATAAACAACGCCAGTATGTATAATCTATATGTCAAGACCATCATGTATTATTTGTGAAGTTGACACAAGGTTAGGTATCTCCCGATGAACTTTTTTAGAACAGGACGAGACGTTCTTTGACATAACCCTGTTTCATCAACTTTCTACTCAGACATTGGTAACGTTTTATAAAGTCTGAGTAGCAGCTGCAAGTTCTTGAATACCGAATGAGTTGGGAAATGTATATCCCATATGCAAGTGAAGTTGGTATATAGCTGCGGAGGTGGGGTAAATTTATTTCAAAATCAATATCGTCTCGTTTGTCATGGATTCTGGTATTGAGATGACTGTAGTTTACAGTCTTTCAACTGTATTGATTTGATCACCACTGATGAGTCTTATGTAGACAAAACGGGCGCATAAGGTACAAAATTATCAGACTGGTATCTTTGAAGAGTTTTACAGATGTTCGATGAAAACAACACATCGTTAATTCGTGCCACCGAAGCGCTTTTCGTGTTTTACCTTCAGCAGGTACGCACAAACCAAAACTTTTGAAAGATAAAGATGCATAAATACCTGAATACACGAGGAGCAATGTGACCAAAAGGGACATAAAAAGAACAGAAAAATTCTTCTGAAATAACCCTTTGCTATGGGGAGTTGAAACTTTCTAATTACTTTCTTAATTTATAAAATCTCACAAATCCAATAAGAAGTATACAAAGGGTAAAATAAAAGTGAGAGAATCACATGAACTTCAAATGGAGTGAGACCGGTTATATCGACAGGGTAAATGTCTCCTGCTTTACTGCCCCAAACGCCATGCGAATCCACATTGAGTCACAAATTTACAATCAAGAAAAGGACACGATCTTTGAATTTTACACACCAGATGACTATACTAGCGTCTGAATACCTAAGACACATGTCGTTAGTGTGTTGAGGCTGTTTACATCGTATAGGTAAACCAAATTGTGTAGCATTAATTTAAAGTTGTTCTTCCTCATCACTCTTTTGTATACACCCCTGTTAGTGATTTCGTATAATGTGAACATAGCGTAAATTCAGGGGCGGATCCAGGATTTTGGAAAGGGGGGGCGTTGTATTTAAAGTTTGCCGAGCGGAGCGAGGCGAAAATATTTTTAGACCTTTTTTGGGGCTAAAAAACATAAAATAAGTGTAAAATGCACATTTTTAACGGTTCCTGACGTGGGGCATGTATATTTTATAGTTAAAGTGTAAGCTAGGGTTGGACATTTTTGATGCCGCATTCTCCCCATTAATTGTCTATTATAAAATGACTGAATGGATCCAAAGCTATGTACAACTAATATATTTGATGTGGGATTTGTCAGTAAAAAATGGACATGGAAAATTCTCGTTTGTTTTATGGTTAGTTAGCATAACCTCACAGATTTCTTTTTGTAAACATGTATGATGATATGCGGCTATTCAATGAAGTTTATAATACGACCGACACGAACAAAGACAAACAAGCATTTTTTATCCAAATGTTTGGTTGAAATGTTTCACCCAACAAGGGAAGTGAGGGGTCCCAAATCAACCAAAGGCTACGAATGAGTCTGAAAATCAAATGACAACGAAGTTGTGAATGACGGTCGACAAATGGAGACAGGCCACACCCAGCAGGCAGGTTGCAGTTGGGCCTTGAAAAAAGTATTCAGTATATCAGTTCGGCGAAACAGACATTTCGGTCAGATATGGGATTTACATGCAAACCCCCAAAAAAATTTACGCCCGTTTTTTTATTCACCATGTTCATTTAATGCTGAATAACTCTGTTGGATTTTTTTTTCTGATAGCAAAAAGGGGACACGAGAATTGTTTTCAATACAGATACGGCCAGAATTTTTGTTTAAGGCAAAAATCAGGGTCAGAATTTTTTCTCTAAAATATCTCAGACTGCCCTATCAAATCAAATGGTCCGTACCTTAGACTTTAAATCTATCTAGAGCTTACTGACTGGGGATCACTATTCAGCAATGTTATTAATTGGCTGGGGCGTCTGGGGTTAAACATATTTTTGTAGGTAAATAATATTGCTGTGGAACTTTTTTTTCATGAGAGTGTAATAGAGTATTACTTTCTGTTGAGTGGAATTGTGAAATAGAAGTCAATACGTGGTTCTTGTTCAATCCTTTGTCGCTTTGAAAGAGTCATGCTTGTCATCCTCCGCCGAAAGCAATGTGTTACTGTAATTTAAATTTCAAAATGACTGAGTGACGTTTTTTTCGACTTACTGATCAACTCCACCGTAGCGAATCACATGACTTTGACATAATCAATAATATATTACAGTAAATACGAGCGAAAAATATCTTTATAAGTAAAGAATTGTCGCATAAAAATAAAATACACGGCCGGGTAATGGCAAAGTTCACGAAGTCTAGTCTGATTAATCATTTTACAAAAAAAAAAAAAAAAAAAAAGTTCATGCAAAGGGGGGGCGTACGCCCTCTACGCCCCCCTCTGGATCCGCCACTGTAAATAGAGGCAACAGTAGCATACCGCTGTTCAAAAGTCATACATTTTTATGTGTTACGTAAGGACCTTTATGTGTTAATTAAAACATTAAACGTCGTACGATGGACAGAGGGTACGTTACAGATTTTTAATTTAAATCAAAGCGCGAATGCTCTGTAAAGGCAGTTACCTACAGGTTGTATAATTTTATAGTCCAGATCGATTATAATCAAACATATTACTTTTCAGGAAAGATTATTTAACAATATCAGATATTTAGACATTTTTTTCAATTATTATGGCATGGAAATGGTAATGCTACATTGCATTTCCAAAGAACATATCATTGCATGGATATAGTAATGCACTAATATCTTTAAAAGCTAAATTTTACCAGCTATAAAGCAACTTAGAATTGACTTTTTCGATTAAAAAAATGTTTTTTTTTATTCATAACCAAAAATGTGCTATTGACAATTTAGGGTCAATTTTGGTTTTCACTATTTGTGGTTATGCACATGTCGAGTTTAAAAAAGAATTCCTCTAAGAGGTTCCGCGGAACCCTGTGTCTCGCCTGCGATTGCCGCTGTCAGTGTAAAAGTGTAACATTGACTTATAAAGTGAGTCCATTTATTAGTAAAATACAAAATTTAAAAAATTTAAACTTTTTCCAAAGACGCTTTTTCTTGGTCCTGAACATCAGCTTCTGTCCAAGTTGCATAACAATCCATGAAGGTTAACAAATGTTGAATGTCAAACAAATCTAATCCCAGACTGTATGTAAATGTAAACTGTAAAAAACTAAGTCCATCTATCAGAAAAATACTGAAAATGAAAAACATCTATTTTCAAAAGTTTGCTTCAGACATTAACTCTTAATCATAAAAAGCTTCTGCCAAAGTTTCATAAAATTCTATGAAGGTTTGACAAAGTAATTGATGTGTAAAAACTTTAACCCCAAAACGTAATTACTTGTAAACTGTAAAAAACACTATTTATTGGTAAAATTCGACAAAATGAAAATAAATATTTTCAAAATGTTGCTCTGGATGCTGGTAATTTTTCAAGTTTTGTCCAAATTTCATGAAATTTCATGAATGTTTGACAATATTATTGTTGACTGAAAAACTTTAACCTCAGAGTGAGCCTTACCGTAGATATAATACTTAGCCTGACTAATAACTGTTAAAAAATTAAGTCCATTTATCAGTAAAATACGAAAAAAAAATGAAAATGAATTAATAGTTTCAAAATTTTGCTCTGGATACTGTATTTTGATCATAAAATCATTTTATGGTACATAAAAACATTATTGTCAGGAAATTATTCTTTTCAAGAGTAATATGAAACAGTAAATTTGCATGGGGTTGTCTGAGAATTATGTAACTTTTTGATTACAGGCAGTTAAGGTCAGTATGGACATCTCGCGATCAGGGTCAAGATAAATTACCAGTATGATTTGTTAATAATATCTTATTGACCAATGAGGATAAGGTGCATGTGATCTCTGCACATGCGTTTAGATAAGCCGACATTCTCGCAATTGCACTGAATGCTAGCGAACGCCAGTTTTGTTTTGTAAAGAAAAGTAAAGATTTTAAATTTTAACCACGATTTTGTATGCTGAAATGAGGCAGAGATAAGTTTTTGTCAGAAGATAATGTTGGAAGGGAAAGATGCAATCAATATAAGAGAAATTGCTCAGAATGTAAAAGCCACCTGAAATGTGTAGTCACGGTTTAATATACTTTCGTTTAATTTGTTGCGTTATTATTTTTCAAATTTGTGAATTATGGTTCATTGAGTATCTATATAGTTTTCATTCATTTGTGCATGAATTATTATTTTGTTATACATATGTGAAAGTGCGAAAGGCCGATAAAATTAAGTTTCCGATTATACCAAAATTCAGGTAGAGTTTGCAAGTTTATGTGGAGGTACATGGCGTCCGAGTCAAAATGCACTGACAATGCTGATTTCATTAATATAGTTGAAACCTTAAAGCCAGATCAGTATTTATTCAAATTGGTGGTAAGTAGAAACCGAGAATGAATAAGAGAAATTGGCGCGAAATATTCGCGTCATTCTTTGACTACATATAATACACTTGTATGATGTAAGTCACGTGACCAATGAATGTGCTAAGTGTCGAGGTATTCAGAAAGGTCGGTTTCATGGTTTTCAACACTGAAAAAATCGCGAACAAAATATTCCTTTTTCTAAACATTTTGGCCTGTTAGAATACAAAGGAAAAAAGACGTCTGATTGAGGTTGATATTTATTAATGTTTAAACATGTAACTATTTATACAGGTTTGCAAAAACAATATTTTATTAGGTATTAGGGAATAGATGTTTATCAGCAGAAGTATCGACCCATCCAGTGGCTGTGATAACGTAAGATTTGAACATCAGTAAACCTGTATTGCCCCTGATAAAGAATAAATAGTAATAGATACAAACAATTGTCATATGAAATGAGAGGTATAGACATGACAAATTAAAAGTGTAATTGTGCACATAAAATATTTTATTACATGAACAAAGAACAAAAGCACGCATACACGCAACTTAGAGGAAAGAAAAAATAATTGTAAACCATTTTTGATTGTGAAATAATTTAGAACAGTACGGTGAGACGTTTGGTAATATGTTTTGTGGAAAATGTGCAGACTAACATATCACAAAATCTGCCATTTATAGGAGTCCCCGTTTTGAAGAAGGCGTGTGTTCCAGATGTAAAAAAAATCACTGTCTCTCAAAATCAAAATTATCTCATTTCAAAATTATTTAGAATTGAAATCACCAATCTTAAAAATAGCAAAATATTTCAGTATAACTCTCGGAACATAGCTAATTCAAATTTAAAACATCAACCAATATGTTACTCCCGCTATGTGACGATAAAATTGATGAAATCAATGGTTTTTGACTGCATGAAACAATTTATATCAATATAGAGAAAGTAAAAATATTCCAGAATAAACACTATCGTGCTTGTCTTATCAACGAGATATGAATGGAACCTTTTTGCACAAATGCATAATGTTTTGTTCTAAACTATCTTATTTTCCTTTCACATGTTTCACAGTCCCTCATTCGTGACCCTCAGACGGATGGCGATCGATTTTTTTTCTTCAATCGCCTGTTCCCTATTAGATCTCACTTTGTGTCAGATTACTGCCCGGTGCTGTAATAAAACTGAAAACTACGGTAAATAAAAGTATTGAAAAAGATACATATTGAATATAGAAATCAAAACTTTTCCCCAGAAAAAAATCACGCTAATGCAAAAACAAAAGCTGACGTAAATTTATGATACTTCGAAACACTCCTACCTTTTTAGAAAGGTTCAAAGGTACACTCGTCTTTTTCTCAAATTTTATCTTTATCATTGAATTATATAAGAACACTTTCAATTCAATTTTAGGATTCCATAATCTGTATTCTGAAGCATATATATACACCTATACATGTGTTTTTCTTCAATTTATAAATAAAAAAATAAAAATACGATAGTGCTAGATCATATATTCAATATGAATATGTATAAATATAAACACATTTTTCAACCAGGTGTCGCTACCTGTGATTGGACTTTGTACATTTCACTTCCTTGTATCGCTTCTTTGAATAAAACCAGTTGTGAATGTAACACATTTATGAAATATATAGAATTAATGCAGGGATATACTATTAACCCAAGCAAACCAATATTTTTTATTTAGTTTATTCCCCACCAAATGTCTGTAAACAATTTTAGTCATTTTAATACAAGAAGTGTATTTTAACAAATTTTTGAATGATTCCCCGTTTCAATAAAATAAGTTTTGTTAATTAGTTTATATTGAAAAAGTATATTTTCAATGCCCTTTTCTGGAACATATTAAATTATGAATTGAATTTAAATTCACTCTACAACTTTTAATCTTCAGTGTCATATAATCATGATAATTGTTTTCAAAATCAATAAGCAACTCTTAGAGGACAAAAATATTATACCTATGTTTCAACTTTTCAAAATATCTAAAACAACCTTTTTATATCATTATTTTTTGAGACAATAAAGTTCTGAGTTTCCAGTCTGTCTGTTTGTCCCATATTCTACAAGGATAATTGATAAACTTTATTAGAAGGATCTTTGTTTTGTAAATTATTCTGTTTCAAAAGATAAAACGTAAAAGGTGAAACATGTAACAGGAACAATTTTTTTGATAAGATATAAACTGCAATTTAAGCGAAATTGTTGTGCAGATTAAGGGACCCGGTATCAGTAATTCACATTTACCTCAATTCGAATAATACTGTGGTGTGGTCACTTTTTAAATTGTAATTCGAATTAGATTATAATTAATTAATTGATAATGCGAATTAAAACTTAACGTCGTTCGAACAGTAAAGCGAATTTAACGCGCATTGCCATTCGTACTAAAATTTACGTTGGGACGTAATCCGTTTCAAATGCGAATTATACTAATTCGAATAAGCTAATGCGAATCGAATTCGAATGTGAGCGCAGCATTAACTTCTTCGACTATGGACACAGGTCCATATCATTAGACAAGCAATGAAAAATACAGAATATAAAAACAACGGTCTTATATAAGATGATTTCATTAAATTCCCGACTTTTCTGTCACTGAAAAAATCACCATTTCATGAATGCTTACTTTTCAAATACTACTAAAAAAAAGATTTGCTTCATATCTTGACCATTTCTTCGATATTAACACAGAAGGACGACTTCAAACAAAAATCTATGACACACATGATGATTTACATTTTTCAATTGTAAACTTCCTATTTCTTAGCAGAAACATATCCTCTACTCCATCGTATGGCGTTTGAATACATAAATTAATAGGTTACACTCGTTCATATTAACACTATTCGGACTTCATCGTCAGTAACATGGATGTGCTGCTTATACAAGAAACTGCTACAAAATAGTAAAGAGGAAGACGACTTAAATCGATATTATATAAGTTTAACGGCCAACATCACGATTGGTTGACCGACACGATCTGTCGGTGTCACAACTAACTAGCGACATATTTTCGCGGTTTTAGATCTTTAGGTACTAGTAAGATCGTCTCGAATGTGAAATTTTAACCGAGTGTGAATTCGCATGACGGGTAATGCATGCATAGACACAGCATTTACCCTGCCCTTTTGAAGTTCATGCGATTCTATCAGTTTTGTTTGTTGTCTTGATTCGTTCCTCTCCAATCGATTTACCATATATACCAGATTTGAACATCGGTAAACTACTGTCACCTCAATTTTCCACATATTCATGGGCCTTGGTCATTGAAATCTAAACTAAAACTTTGCCATGGTAAAATGCTAATGGTGAATGAGTAAAAAAAGCCTGAGTAGGAGTAATATTTTCAACGGATAAAACCAGACCATGTACTAAAGGGTACACATCAGAAAAATGATTCGTTTGAGTACTGCTGAGCGTGCACAATTGCAAAAAGTACAGATATATATATTCAAATACAAAATATATAAGCAGAACAAGTGCAACATAATCTACACTAATAACAAATGTTTATTTGAGTACTGCTGATCGTGGGCAATTGCAAAACGTACTGGCATATGTACAATGCAAACTACACAAGAACATGCGCAACATGAACATAATTAATAACAAAAGTTTATTTGATCCTGTTTTAATTTGTTTTAATTTTGGAATATTTCAGAATGGCAACTTCTAGTGGAGTGGTTTGTGAAATATGTGAAGCTCAGCATATTACAAAATCAGCCAACTTTTGGTGTCCCGAGTGTGAAGAAGGGATGTGTTCCGAATGTAAAGAACATCACAGTTTCGCAAAAGCCACTCGAAACCACGAAATTATTTCTATTGAAAATTATCTAAAATTGCAGTCATCAATTTCAAAAATAGCCACATATTGCTATGAACATAATTTAAAATATCAAAACTACTGTCCACAAGACGACAAAATCTGTTGCTCAGTTTGTATTTCAGAATACCATAAGAATTGCTGTGGATTAAAGTCTTTGCAAGAGATCGTAAAAACCTTCAAAGCATCAGCTTTGCTAGAAAGCATTGAACAAAGTTTAAAGGATATGATGTCTAACATTGACAACATAATGAAAGATAGAGAACAAAATTTGACTGCCATTGAAACACAAAGAAAACTGTTTCACACTGAAATAAAACAAATACGTCAAAAAGTAAATTCCCATCTCGATTCATTAGAAGAACAAATGTTGCTGAAATTGAATGCAGCTGAAACAGAAATCAAGTCAAAGCTAAACACGTTAATGTCGCAACTTACAAACAAAAGAGTGTAGAGACTTTGCAAACTAACATATCAGCTCTAAAAGATTATGCGTCCGACCTCCAGATATTTCTTGGGAGTAAATCGCTTGAGATGGAAGTAGAGACAGAAAACAAATATTTGGAGCCGTTGTTTCAAGACGGTAGTCTCTACCAAAACGAACTAAAATGCGACATAAGTGAAAAGATATCAGATATATTGACCACCATTACAGTCTTTGGATCAGTGTCTATAGAGACATCACAACCAGCAATCATTTATAAATCAAAGAAGAAGATACAAGCTCAGATTTTATCTGCTATACCACATCACCCGAAGTCAATAGATACTATTAGCATTTCTCTCAGATCAAAATTACCTTTTCCCGCCATATCACAATCTAGCTTTCGTGGCTTCACGGTATCACCAAGTGGATTTATTGTGTTGTCGGACACTTCTCAAAGACTTGGTATCATGAATTCTTGCGGAACCTATGATTTTATTAAAAAAGGTTTGAATAGCTATAACGATATCACCTTTGTTGATGACATTACAGTCGCTGCATCTACAATTAACGCAATAGAAATCATTAACCTTGATTCTAAGCTGACCGAAAGAGTAATTAGTTTTCACGGAATTTGTTACGGAATACGGTACTACAATGGAAAATTGCTTTGTAGTGTTATTTCAAAAGGAATTCAAATGATACAGTTATCAAACGGGCAAATCACTGATCTAGTTAAACAAAGAGAGCCGGAAAATTGGTCATATCTAGCAATACACGATGACAAAGTTTATCAAACAACGTCCAATTATTTTGTCAGGTGTTATACAATGAAGGGAGAGATGTTATGGGAACACATACTTCAACAAAGTAAGGGCGTGGCACGTGGCATCACTGTTGATAATAATGGCATAGTATATATTGCAAAATATAATGGTAACTCCATTGCATTGCTTTCTCCAGATGGACAACGTTGTAGACATTTACAAATTAGTGATACAAAGAAACCATGGGGGCTTCATTTCAACGCGATAACGAACTCAATGACCGTTGGCTGTGTGAACGGAACGATTGAGCTCTATGATATTTCGTATTCTCATTAGACGAACAACTACTTAAATATGCATTATGAATCGATAGATAGTACAAACAACAAAACATAGTTAATTATGAAATAAAATATACAAGAGAGTACACGCTGAAATATATCACCTGCTTTACTTTAATACCTTGATTGAATTCATGTTGAAATTCTGTAATATGAAGGTTTTACTAAAAGTATCACATGTATTTCTCATTATCAATGATCCATGAAATGAGGTCAAGGTAAAATGAAACCTGCCAGACAGACATGTACACCTTACAATTATTCAATACACCTAATACATTGGCCCTGTTACATATACATGTTATAGTCTCAGAAAAATGAACCAAACCAGAAAAACTAAAAAATATGTGTCCCATCCACCCATTTCTACAAGTCATATGATTAATGAACTACCAATGGAATTAGAGAAAGGAGACCTAGGACTAACATTAGGACTAGAATATTGTGGCTGTCCATTATGTGCAGATGATATTGTACTGATGTCAACAGACGAAACAGAGATTCAAGCAATTCCTGATATTGCATACAAATATCCTTTTGAATACAGGTATAATATCCATCCGAAAAAAAAGTACTCTTATAAAGACTGAAAGGGTCAAGTCAAAAGTTCAATCGGAAAATATCAGAATAGGAAATGAAGCAATACAAACTCAGTTACTGACAACCAAGCGACACATTTAGGAATCATACGAGCATCTAAAGACGATCAAGAATAAATATACAAGAACGTTTGAGTATTGCAAGAAAGACTCTGTAATCTTTAACTCCAGTGGGACTTAACCCAATCAAAGCATCGTCGATGTTGTGATCCAGCCATATTCATAGCTATGATATTCTTTCTGACCATACTTTTTTCAATATTTATTTCTCTTTTCAATTCCAATCTTACTGTTAAATTTCTGTTATTGCCCACAGGTAGGGAATTTTGCAATATTGATGCAAATAATGATATATATATATATTGATATTTCAATTTTAGACTCTGTCAGATTTAAAAAAAAAATATTTGTAATTTAATGGCATTGACATGAATGGAAAGGGAAATCGTCAAACAAGTAATATTTTATATGCTATTAATAATAACTGGCTTAATAATTTCCAGAAAGATGCCTTGGAAATGCACTTTCTCAACAACAAAAAAGAACAAAAATAATAACTAATTTTTATCTAAATTGGTGTTCATTTTTCATTTAGAAAAAATACATTTCCTGTATTCAAATTTAAATGTACAAATACCTAATGCTGAGATATTTCCAATTACTGTTAAATAGCAATATAATGGGATATTAATGTAGAACAAACAAATAAATGTTATTGCAGAAAATGCTCAGGTAAGAGTTAAGCAATTTTGTTAATTGTTTCAACCAAATTTCTGATAACTGTAACTAATTAATTAGATCTTGATTATTGACTGATGATAATGACACTGATTTTACAAGTGAAATAAAATTTGCTTGCATTTTTATACATATTTTTACATTTTTTGTCATTTCTATGAAAAAAAAACCATGTCTGATTAATCATTCAGCTAGCTAGCAAAATTAACAGAATATTTTAATGTAGTGTAGATCAAAATAAATAATACATTTGTAGGTTTACTATTGAGGTCAAGAATGTGTGTATTCAGTTAGGTGTGTAATAAATTGTGCCTATTTAATTATGTAACAGGTCATGAGATATTAATTGTGGTGAATTAAGACTGGGGTTGTTTCCAATTAATACTTACATCTTTGAGTGTAATTATTTGAAAAATCATGAGAGTTTATAATCATACTGACTCTTACTTGCTTATGGAAAGAATTAAAGTAATACCATTTCAAAAAAGTGTGGGAATCAACCTAGATATATTAACACACATATTGACCTAAATTTTATAGACCAAAAACTTACACAAGCATAAGATAATAATATAATACTTTCAAAATTGTTATCAACTGATTCAATTGATGTAAAACATACTTTTTCAATTTATTTCATAAATAGTAAATCATTATAAATTTTGATTTACAAAGGAACTATATGCAGGGTTGTTCGACCAATCTTTTCTTAATTTAAGGGCAAATAACATGTCAAAAGTTGGCAGTTGATGATTAAAATGGTGTAGAAAGTTTCTGCAAGTCATAAAAACACATAATTAGTTTCAACTTAGTATTCTGCACCAGAGTGATCGCATAGATCCAGCATGGCTGAATCAAAAACAGCATACAAGATCTATCAAGCGCACGTTCTTCTCAGATTATTGTATGGCCTGGAAATACTACATTTGAATTAAACAAAAATAGAATTCCACAATAAGAACTTCAGCAAACAGAAATTCAAAAGGAAATAAGAAAGTACAAACTACTCTGTGTCATCAGGAATTAGAACACTTTTTCTCAGGTTCATCATACATTCTGTAGTATACAACGATTGAAATAAAATATTCCAAGGACATCAGAAATTATTTATCCAAATAATTATAGACTGCACAGCACTGGCTCAAGAAATGAAATTTAGAGCTATTCAAATCGAAAACCTCAGTAGAGATCTCTGCTATGGACGCCATTCTCAGAGAACATTTATGCAATAGAAGATTAAGACTATATAAAGTTATGTTAGCCCAATGGGCACAAAGTCTTCTGGCAGTATTTTTTATTTTGAATTTTACTAATTCTAATATTGAAATTACTTACAATGTAAGGGTTGAGAATCCTTGTGGAGATTTGGTCAACAGAATGTGGACATTATCAAGTATAAAGTCGTAGAAGTTATTATTTCTATAACTTATCATAATAATTTTAGATTTTGATTTTCTTTTAGATTTTAAATCTTATTATCCCAAATAGAATCAATGCTTCTTTTTATCTCATGCTTATTTTCTTTTTTTTCAACTATGTCTAAGCTTATCCCAAGAATAACATCGAAATGCAAGTACTAATTCTAATTTTGAAATTACTTACAATGTAAGGGTTGAGAATCCTTGTGGAGATTTGGTCAACAGAATGTGGACATTATCAAGTATAAAGTCGTAGAAGTTATTATTTCTACAACTTATCATAATAATTTTAGATTTTGATTTTCTTTTAGATTTTAAATCTTATTATCCCAAATAGAATCAATGCTTCTTTTTATCTCATGCTTATTTTCTTTTTTTTCAACTATGTCTAAGCTTATCCCAAGAATAACATCGAAATGCAAGTAGTATTTGCCATTGATCGGATACATGGAAATTATATAATTTTGTTCAATCATTAATGAAAGTGAAATGGCGAAATAATAATTCACTTGCAAGTGAAAAATTCAAACTCAATGAGTCTGTATTCATGCGACCTTCAATTTAAACCCTTAGCTAGAGATGGGTTACGCATAAACTAGGCGTGTTAAAAGGAAAAGAATGTCAACATTGAAAGTGAAACAAGGGTTAACAATTTAGCAAACTGATTGAATCCACAAAAACTCATTCTCATACAGGTAAAAACGATGATTAACACATTTTTTAATCTATTACATAAAAGCAAACAGACCTAGAAAAATTCATTTGCACGTGTTCGCTATCTATTTTTATCTATATTTATGTTTATGTCAAGTTTTAATGCCATTTAAAGTCTTCTGATGTCACCTCCATGGTGAATTAGATGGCATATAGTCTAAAATACACACGAAATGCTGAAACATATTATCGATTCCATGCATCGCAAATTGTTTATTTTAGAATCTTTATGATTTGGATTTACATTTTAGTATGTTATAATTCAAATATGAAAATTTCAAACAAATTGGTGAACATGAATTTGACAGCTAATGACATTTTAAGAAATTAAATTAAAAAAAAAACTTCCAGAAATTCATGTTAAGCTTACAGTGCGTCAAATGCTGAAGATGAAAGGATCGTTAATAAGTAAAAGACTAATATTTTTATTCTGAAAAAGGGACAACATAAAACTTTACTGAATCTAGATAAACTTGTATGTACACTCATAAAATGTTCACATGACGAAAGTAAACAAATATTCCACACCCTTAAGTCCTGGCATATAAAGTTTATTAAGTTGTTCTTCTTATTGCAACAACAAACATAAAGTATTTTATTTCATGTTATCTTAAAATTGTATTTATAAAACTAAACTCCAAGGTAAATCAACAATAGTGCACACAATGAAATGTCTAGCCTTCTTTAATAACCATTGATTTTATGTCGATAGTCCAAAATACAAAGCTTTACTACAACTATCACATAAACTTAACATGATCCAAGAAAATGAGGTCAAGGTCAGATAAACTCATCTGGAAATACATGTACACCTTACAATCATTCCATACACCAAATATGCTTAAAATATAGTTGACCTATTGCACATAGTATCTAAGAAACAAACATAATCAGAAAAACTTAAGATTGACCAATGAACCATGAAATTGCAGGCAAGGTCAGATGAAGCCTGCCAGACGGACATGTACACCTTACAATCATTACATGCTTTAAATATAGTTGCACTATTGCATACAGTATCTAAGAAACAAACTTATCCAGGAAGACCTAAGATTGACCAATGAACCATGAAAATGAGGTCATGGTCAGATGATAATTGCCAGACAGACATATACACTTTACAATCATTCCATACACCAAATGTAGATGACCTATTGCTAATAGTATAAGAAAAACAGACAAAAAAAAAAAAAAAAATAACATTGAGAATGAACCCTAAAAATAATGTCAAGGGCAAATAAAACATGCCAGACTGATATGTACATCGTAAAATATTTTCATACACTAAATATAGTTGATCTATTGCATACAGTATTAGAAAAACATACCAAAACACAAAAACTTAACTTTAACCACTGAACAATGAAAATGAGGTCAAGGTCAGATGACACCTGCCAGTTAGACATGTACACCTTACCATCATTCCATACACCGAATATAGTAGACCTATTGCTTATTGTATCTGAGATATAGACTTGACCAAAAAAACTTAATCTTGTTCACTGATCCATGAAATGAGGTCAAGTGAAAACTGTTTGACAGGCATGCAGACCTTGCAAGGTACGCACATACTCAATATAGTTATCCTATTACTCATAATAAGAGAGAAATTAAAAATACTAAAAAATCTTAACTTTTTTTTCAAGTAGTCACTGAACAAAGAAAATAAGATCAAGGACAATGGACATAATTTATGATAGACGGAATCTTCATAACATAAGGCATCTATATACAAAGTATGGAGGATCCAGGTCTTCTACCTTCTGAAATATTAAGCTTTTAATAAGTATGTTTACGCCGCCGGATCACTATCCCTATATCGAGCTTTCTGCGACAGAAGTCGCATGCTCGTTAAAAATGAGGAATACCATAAAATTTGACAAAACCAAACGCTCCACTTTATAAACCAACAGAACACTGCAAAAAACTGTTAAATTCCTGACTTGTTACAAACATTTTCTGAAGAAAGTGGTGGGTTAAACCTGGTTTTATAGCTAGCTAAGCCTATGATTTGTATGACAATTTTATATTGTCTTGTTATAATGACGAAGTTGTGTGGGCAACCCAGATATAATTAGGATTCAGCAGCCAAAATGCACCTTAATTTTGACATTTAGTCCAATATCATAATATTTTGACTTTTGTCATACAACCTTTAACATATAATGGAATAAATGGATGTGTAGAAATCAGAGTAGTTCCTAGTACACACATTTCAACTTAAGTTTTTCATTAGATTAAAATAAAGATTCTTATCATGCTATTTCTTTGCAAACAATGTGTGTTACTGCATTATTGTAGAGTATAGCACAAACCTGTCTGCGGATGTTCAACACATATAATGATGCATGTCAGTTGTTGTAACCTAAATCACAGTAAAAGTAAAATAATTTTTTTGTGTTGTGACCAAATTTCTTCTATTTAATTTTTTATTTGTAACCTTAAATAACTTAAGGAAGTTCGCTACCCAGTTTCAAAATAACAAGCTTTTCATAACACTAGTGTATATTGAAAGGGGATAAATAAAGGAACCAAAAGAGCAAAAAAAATATATAGGTCAATGTGCTTGTTTTCGAGATATTAGCCATTGAAATTTTGGCGGGAAAATGCTTTCTCTTGAGCTCTCAAAAACTATTAAAAAATAACAAAGATTTTGTAAGACTTTTACAGATGGCTTATATTATACATGTAAAAGATTTATAAAAAGAAAAATGAGGGTCAATGGGCCAAAAAATTTAATGCATATGAATGGATAAAACCAGTGGATTCAGAAAATCTGACAAAAATTCCAAAATATGACACGCGAACATCCTTAACCATAGTTGCAAATGAAAAGGTGGTAAGCAATAATGTCATGCAAGTTCAAATGATAAAATTCATGTGACATTTTCTTAGCTAGAAATTGAGAAGCTATAGACTTGTTCAATATTTGTTTGCCTCTGATAAAAAGTTAAATCACAAAAATACTGAACTCTGAGGAAAATTCAAAATGGAAAATCCGTAATTTTTATCTATATGTAAATAGAGCAAGATAAACACAAGAAACATCTTGATATATTCTAATACATGTAGTCTGTGCGATTTCTTCTTTGCTTGCTTAACTTGGGTGGGTCTGGTGCTTATCATGTTGTGTAAACACTTATCAATTGTTGGCCCATAGAAATCTGTAGTTGTTTTAGTGTTGCTGGATTGCTGTTGAAATGACATATACCAAAAATCCACTACTACTCATACTTTTGTGTATATTTCATAAAATATTACCTCAGATGCATTAAATTTTCAAAAACTTAATCAGCCACATTTGACAAATGATACTGACATTTGTGTGTAGTTCATGTATTTACTACAGTTACAGTATCAATAACTAGCACTTTACATTTCATCACACTATCAGTTACAAAAATACAAATACTACTCAGCTTGTCACAACATCTCCATCAAAATAAAGTTCAATACAAGAATTCATCCTCCTATCATGGTAGATAGCACAAGCTAACTCAAGTATTACTTCACATTAAGCTAAACAAGACATAACAGCATCAATATCAAGTTTAAAGTTCAGCCATGTTTCTGAACCAAGTCCATCAGGATCAGTTATTGGGACAAATTTTTTATCTTGAACATAAGGTTTCGTAAAAGTTGATCTATTTTTATCTGTATGATGAGGTTTCAGCCTCGGACTATTGTGAGCTTGTCTCTGTCTATCCTGTAAGGGGTTCCCTGTCTTTTCATACAATTGTTTGTTATATGTTGGTCTGTTCTGGTTAGCTCTGTCGTAACGTTTTTGATGATCTGTCCGATCCTTTGTAGGACGGTTGGAGAATTCAGTTCTGTCCTGAGATTCTAAAGGAGATTCTGGATTCACTAACATTCTGTTGAAAAAGTCAGATTTTTCTTGTGGCTGTCTGTAGTCTGGTCTTTCTTTTGATGCTAAACCTGTAAATATATCTGAAGATTAATCTCAAAACAAACCCTGTAAATGTTTTTAGCTTTTCAACCATTCACCCATTCAAAGGGATATTTTGCTGTCACATCTTTGTTCATCTTTATTGAATTCATTCACAACTTGTATAAGTTGAGGATAATTTAGACCTTGGCATATGATTGGGCACTTGCTGATAAAAAATATAACAAACATTCTTAGCTACTTCAGTAGTATTTAAAATAATCTGGAATAATATATATTTGTGAAATAAAATGCATTGTGTATATAGCTTAAGTTTCTTTCAGCCACTTAAAACAGTCATGCTGTGTTTCTATATGACTCTTTTTAAGCTTTATTTTGTTGAAACGTTTATGTTGGTATGTCTTAATTTATAACTGTGAATTGCCCTCATTGCCCTCTTCAGGGTTTTGATTGGTCAAATATATTATTTATTGATTCTGTCTGTGACAAATTTAACTAAAAATATTTTCAAAGATATTGTATTTAGCATGTCTAGCTTTGGTATATAAAAGCAGAAAAACATTCATTTTTTTCAATACAAACATAAAGCAAGATGTTTTAAAACAGGTATACATGTGTGCTTTGTAATAGGGCCTTATCTTAAAGGTAAACAAGAATTAATAGATCACAGACAACATCAGCAAGTATTGTTTGTTAATTTAAAAATAGCCAAATAAACTACATATACATGAAAACATCCTAAAGGGAAATAAATCTTACTTCACAGGAATTAAGAAAAGAGAAAAAAGTGAAGTGGCATGATGATGATGACATTATTTACTTTGTATAGAGTATTTGGACACTTGAAGTGTTCTAAAATTGTATTTCCTAGAAATAAAGATAATACCTACCCTGATTATCAAACTGACTTGCTAAACTTCTTCTTGGTGTTCCCCCTCCCCCAGATATCGTACCATCTCTGTTCTGGAAAAAATATTTTATTTTATAATCAATAGTAAAGTGGATTCCATGGACCTTGTTAATCTTTCTTTTGATGGAAACAAATTAATGTGCAGTGAATTAAGTCTTAAGAAAGTCATTAATAAAATACAGATACAAAAATTCAACAGAATTGAATACTGTGAAACAGGTTTTTTCAACAATCTGTAGTCATAGAGTTGTTATATTTATTTCGGGTTCCATAGTACAGAATTTACACTACAAGGAATAAAAGGTGTCTCAACATCAACGATGTTCTATTTTTTGTGGCTTTAGCATAGAATTTTCACTACTGGGACTTTAAGGTGTCCCAAAAATCAATGATGTTCTATTTTTTTGTGGTCCATAGTATAGAATTTGCACTACAGGGACTAAAAGGTGTCCCATGAATCAATGATGTCCAATTCATTAAGGATTTCATAGTATAGAATTACACTACATGGACTTAACTAGTAGAACTGTGAGCTACTTTTCACTAATAATACCCCTTATTAGGAATTCGGTTAACAGGAAGTTGAAGATCAATGGAAAAAATTCTTCACATATAATATGGTGTTCACATGAAGCCTGATAACAAAATTTAGGTTATTTGTTCCCTTGAAAATAGCAACCAACAATTTCATACACGGCCATAATGTATTAAAATATATAAGTACTCGGTGAACAGGAAGTTGATACAGGATGAATCTGAAAACGCATTACACTGTATAGCATGTTTACAAATTTCAGGAAGATCTGAATTATTGTTCCTGAGAAAATTGTGGTGGAAAATTCATGGGACAGATGGACAGACAGGGGCAAAACAGTATAACTACCTCCTTTGGAGAGGGGTAAAATGATGTTGTTCTATTCAGAAAGGGTTATATCTTATAGAACTACACTACAGGGATAAAAGGTTTCCCATGAATCAATGATGATCTATTCATTGAGGGTTTCATAGTAAAGAACTACACTACAGGGACTAACATGGGTCTTAAACATCATTTAATGATGTTCTGTTTATTCAGGGTTTATTTGTATAGAATTTACACTACAGGGACTAAAAGGTGTAAAACAAAATCAAAACTGTTCTATTCATTGAGGGTTCCTCAGAATTTTTGCTACAAGGACAGAAATGTGTCCCAAAAATCACCTTTTAGGGGATGTAACTCCATTTACTTACCAATAATTCTGTTGAAAAGGTGATCAGTTCTCTCTAAATTTATAGAATGTATCTTACTTGCTGACCATCTTTTCAGGATAAAATTTCATATACTAACCAACAATTAAGGTGTTTTCTGTTGAAAAGGTGACCCTTGCTCTCTGGATTTAGAGAATTTGTCTTTCCTGCTAACCATCTTTCAAGGGATATAACTCTATATACTAACCAATAATTTAAGGTGTTTTTGTTGAACAGGTTACCCTAACTGCATAGATTTATAGAATTTATCTTTCCTGCTGACCATCTTATAGAAGATATTACTCTATATGCTAACCAATAGTTTTACCTGTTTTTGTTGAACAGGTGACCCTTGCTGTCTAGATTTATAGAATTTATCTTTCCTGCTGACCAGCTTATAGAAGATATAACTCTTTATTCTAACCAATAATTTAGGTGTTTTCTTTCCTGCTAACAATCTTTAGGAGATACAACTCTATATCTATATACTAACCAATAATTTAGGTGTTTTTTGTTGGACAGGTGACACTTGCTGTCTAGATTTATAAAATGTATCTTTCCTAGGAGATACTGATCGTGTACTGTTCTGTTGACCATCTTTCAATGGATACAACTCTTGGTATTCCTGTTGGCACTGCTGAGCAAAATACTGTTGTAGTTTAAGTTTTTTATTCTCTCTATCTCTGTTTTTCATCTGTTTTTGTAGATTGATATGTCCTTGTGGATCTGAATCTGTTTCTTGTGGGAACAGTTTATTTCTGATCCATTTCCTAATATTTCTGGGAGAGGGAAATACACAAAATAAAAAGTTATTGAAATGAATTAGTTAAACAATTAGGTCTTCAAGTATTATATCAAAATTTACTCTTTATAAAGCATGTAAAAAATATATATTTCAAATTTAAAGATTGATAAAATAATATAATATATATGAAAGAGATATAAACCTTTGCAGTAAAATAAACTACCCAAATAATTTTTCTCAATTTTATTTAGGGTTTATATATATTGTTATCTGTTTTACAAAATGCTGTACCTTTTCACTTTAATCAGATTAATTTTTACAAAAATAACAAATTCAAGTACGAGTCTATGTCAGATCCAAGTGATTAATTACATAATAACTGAAATGCATAGACATGTTGTTGAGATTTTACATTTGCCATTTATTTCATATCCATTGTAATTCAACCACTTTTAAGGAACTTTTGGTAGTATATACATCTTGAAATAAGGCTTTTTACTTTGCATGAAAGTGGCTGAAAAATTCACAAGTGTTTTTGATTTTATTATAATGTGGAAATTCATTTCCTTTTATCATGTTCATAAGACATAGTCTACTTGAATTTTTTATTTCTTAGATTGAATTGTATGTTAATTTAGAACTACTGCTAAAATATCTATCTAAGCTACCAAAACTTACTTCACAAAAGGAATAACCATAAAGAAATTATTTGGTGTCATGTTTAACATTTTTGGTGTCATATCTCTTTTATGTGCAGGTAATGCATCCATAGGGAACCACTGCAAACTCTGAAATATAAACCGGTTCAATCTTAACAAATTCTGTTGAGAACCACCGTAAAGTCTGAAATAATAATATGTTCAATGTTCACAACTTCTAAAGAGAACCACTGCAGACTCTACTTTTACTGTAATGTGGTAAATTTCCACAAAAGATTTATTTTCGCTTATTTTGGAATTCAGATAAAATCGAGTCAGATAAAATCGAGAAAATATCCCCTCTAGTTAATTTTCTTTAAAATGGAAGTTTTGAAGCAGGGAAAATAAACTGCTTCGCTGAGCGCAGCTGGATACGCCTGCAGAGGTCCAACCCTGAACAGTTGGGGCAAAAATGGACACAATATTCAAGCTTGATACAGGTCTGAATTTGGATTGTAATTAAATATTTGACATATTATAGGTTTCTGAATAAATGTAGTCAAAGAACTTGAAATTGGTTATATGAATTGAACTTATATTCAATTAAAGATTTCTTGCTGCGGTGCAATACACTGTGCTGTTGCGCAATACTTAGTAAATCTGTTGTCAGACTATAAACAAATAAAGTTCAATTAATTTTCAATGTCATATTAGAAATTTATGAAAATGTAAAGGGAGCTTACATCAATAGATATAAACAATTCACCAAAGTCTTATGAAAATTGCTGACAGCATTTTTGAGTTTTTGTCGGAAAACTGGAAAATCACCCCTTTTTTAACCCCATAACTCAGAAATGATAAATGAAAAATTTATAAAATTCTAAACGGAGCTTACATCAATAAATATAAACAATTCACCAAAGTTTCATAAGAACTGCTGAAAGCATTTTTGATTTTTTGCCCGAAAACTGGAAAATCCCCCTTTTTTATGAATAAAACCCGGAAACGTAAATCAACGTTAAAGCATTTTTGAGTTAATGTCCAACATGACGGGCATATAAAAAATGCAAAAGTAAAATCTTATGACTAAATGGTGCTAGAAAATTGTGAAATTTAATCACAAAAATAGCTTACAGCTTATAGAGGAAACCACACTCACCTTTATTTCCTTCCTGGTCTTTGGTTTAAATTTGGTATCAAGGGGAACTCCGGGTACTATATATAATCTGGTCAGCTGATCATTGAAATGATTTTCTAAATATTCATTTCTGTCTATCAATTTGGTGATGTCAAAACCCGTTTCCTCTAACACCTGAAAATTAAAAATACAAACAAAAAAATACAGATAGCTTTTGAAAACTGCATAAATAGATTTCTATAAACAATCCCCTGAATATGACAGAACCAAGATTGATTATATGAAGAAAGTATTTCACTGGTTCATGTTACAAGTGTACCAGAATAGATATACCTATCCAATGCTTAGTTTATCAACTTTTGCAGAATTCCTTTCCTATCCTACCGAAGACCTGATTTTGTATTCCTCTTTTATTTTATGATTTTGTTCTTAATCTAAATCATTGTTTGTTCTAATACAGGACGTTGTTGGACTATCCCTTTGTCTTTAGGGATTAATACATATCTCCCTACAAGCACAGTTATTCTGGGGGGATTAGTTTCAGATACTTCTGTTTTAATCAGCATCCTTTTTATATATTTTTTATCCTAATTTCTCAACCTTGTCATATACCATAAAGCACCCCCCCCCCTTTCCAAGCAATTATTATGTGGGATTTATACATACCTCTCTACAAGCACAAGCATACGGCTATTCTTTTTTTGTTCACTTCGTCTTTAACAATACTTAAGAGGTAGTCTGTTCACCAATGTCAGATTTCATTTTACACAATCTCTGAACTCTCATATCATATAGTGGTATATTCTTGTTTACCTTGTCTTTAAGGATTTATACATACCTCTCTACAAGCACAATCATATGGTGGTTCATTCTTGTTTACCTTGTCTTTAGGGATTTATACATACCTCTCTACAAGCACAATCATATGGTGGTTCATTCTCATTTACTTTGCCTTTAGGAAATCCCCAGCTTGATTTGGTCCAAAATCCTTGTACTAATAAAACCTACCAAAAAAAAAATTCTGGGAGATAATGCATATACTACTCAATATTGATTAGAAGTCAAGTTTGTAAAGATGTAGTGTAATAGATGTATAGAGATTTAAATGAACAAATAATGAAGTTGAACAAGTATTTGCTTGTGGACTGTATTATTTCTAATGCAAGTAAAATATAAATATGTTAGTTAGTATCATGGAGACATTTTTGTGAGTACAAAATGCAACTGACCATTTTTATTACTCAGTAAGTTTTATGAGTGACTGACAACTCTATTATTGAGTAATTTTCTGAAAAGTTCTTGACAAATTCTATTACATTTGTACTTAGTAAGTTCTATGAGTGACTGACAACTCTATTTCTGAGTAACTTTCTGAAAAGTCTTGACAAACTCTATTTCTGAGTATGTTCTATGAATGACTGACAACTTGATCTTTGAGAAACTTTCTTAAAAGTTCTTAACAAACTCTATTACTGAGTAAGTTTTATGAGTGACTGACGCCTCTATCTCTGAGTAACTTTCTGCAAAGTACTGAAAAGCTCTATACTGGGAACTTTTACCAAGATAATGGCTCCTCAAGTTGGCACACTCATCTTGTAAGATAATCATTTTTCTACAATGTGATTATGTGATACTTACATGCTTTATTTCTGGGTCTAAGATAATGGCTCCATAAGTTGGCACACTCATCTTGTAGGATTTCCAGTTCTCCAAAATCTTATCCACTTCTCCAGCATGTCCACTCAGAAAAGGACAGTGCTTAAATAGTGCAAGTAGTTAAAGAAGATATAAAGCATCAAAATTTACTTTTTACAGTGTTTTACTATAAATGTTTAGGGAAAGTTAATAAGGTATTTTATATTTAAATTGTGTAACTGAGTTGTTCTGAATAAAATTAGGTGTGTTTAAAATGTTTAAAATTATCAAGTTCACCTCAGGTTTTCACTTAGGTTCATCATGGTCTACTGTGGATTCATTTATTTTCGTGGGTATCAATTTTCGTGGATAGAGAAAAAAGACGTTTCGTGGTATACGTAAATTCGTGGATCGCTGATTACAAAAAAAAGAAAAAATCAGATACGTAATTCATAGATTTCTTTTTGATTTAGAAAATCCTTGGTTTGATCAAAAAAAAAACAAACAAAAAAATAGGAATTCATTGAAAAAGTTTTGAATTGTCAAAATCTTGGTCATTCTAGGTTAAAGTGTTCATTGAAAACTTCTTTTACAATAATGGACAGAGACAAATTATTTGTTTGTTTTACAATTTATAAATTCTTGTCGGAATTTTATAAGGCATTCAAAACTCTTTGATTGAAATCTCATTTCCTTAATCACGATATAATTAACAGTCATATAAGTTAAAGGTTTGAAAATAAATGTTCCTGTCATAAACAATATTACCTACGGGCAATATCCCCGTACTTAATCCTATTGTTTTTTAATCACCAGTAAACCAAACTATGACACGGTAATAAACAACTTGCAGTTATTTTTCTTGAACAGTTTTAATCAATTTTAAAAAGTAAACTATCATTGATATTCGATATATTTATTATTGATTTTATCAAAATACTTGTATCTTATTTCAATAAAAACACGTGTTATGTTAAAATGTTTATCGCTAGTCAACACTATACTGGAACTGCATAACATAACCGGAAATAAACATCCGACTCCATACACATTTCTCGGGATTATTTTTCGTTGAATTCTTAAATTCGTGGTTTGCTGTGACCCACGAAACCCACGAAAATTGGTATACCACGAATAATAATGAATCCACAGTATGTTGTTCAATCTTTAGTTTTCTGTATTGTGGACAATCATTTTTCTCTTTTTTCTTTAAGTCATTGAGTCTGTTGTTTTCTTCAGTGTATGTTTTTTGAATTTCCACTTGACGTTCTCCTGCACTTTTTCAATGAGAGGATATTTTCCATTTTTCCTACATGTAAGTAGGGGTTTTATGTGTGGGTTTTTATTTAGTTGAAAGGGGTATGGGAGAAGGAGTTGTCTTCTTTTGAAATGTTATTTGTTTTTGTTAGATTAACTTTATTTTTTATCTAAAGATACCATAGTACAAATGCACATGTTGTATAACATGCAAGCCTCATTATCATATATTTTTCACAGCAGACTTCTTGACAGACTTCAGTGACATATTTGTAACAGCTGTGCTCTTGCCAATTTACTGACTGAACAATTAGCCATCTACTTCTGATTCTTTTATTTTCAATGGTACCAATTTTTGTGGATTCAGGAAAAATTGTACTGTTCTGTATACATGATTTTGTGTTTTACATAAATTCTCCAAACAAACCTACAGGGTATTTGTATTTCATTATACATTTGTACATTTAAATTCATAATTCACATATATACAATGTACATATTTTGAGATCTTATTTTCTGAAACTTAGTATAAGGATATCTTGAGATGAGAAATCTTTGATTCCACAAGTTTTAAGTTCTGAATTCTCTGCACAGTAGAAGTCTAAGTAAAACCAATGAGCTAACTCAATCTGGAAGAAAATTCGAATTAAATCCTGTCTTTCTTCTTCCGGTATGTTGATGATGAAACGACTGCAAAAAAAAAACAAAAAAAACATATATTACGATTATTTTGTAACAAGAAATATATAATGATTTTTTTTTACACCTTTGTCAAAATTCATCAATTATTGATTATTCAATCTCTATACTGAAGTACAATGTACATAAATAAATCTATGTGTGAAGATACTACACCAGTGTCTGTTCAAGTGACCAGTGTGCATGATTTACAATAAACCAGGCCCATAAAAACAATGTATATAGCCAATGTCCATATGTTCAAATCTGGCTAACCTCTATCATAGAGCTATATATAGCTATTACCCTTCAAAGTACATGTATTAGCTACACTAGAACACACCCGCGAAATCGCAGGCATTTAGAGCGTGGTTGAAAGTATGTAAACTGTTGTAGGATGAATTTTTGTAAAAGATTTTATGACTGGAGAATTTCAGGAAAGGTATCAAAAGTCATAGGTACTTGGGGACAATTTTTTATTACCCTTTTTCAAAAGCCGTTCTTTTTTGTTTGTTATTAATTTCAATTATTTTCGTGTTTTTCTGCATGCTATGAACATACATATACTATAAATAAAGTGTATTTGCTAATGTATCAAAAATTTCAGTTTTAAGGAAAGTAAGAGCCAGCATGGTATATAAGACCATTCATGATTGATCAGGCTATGGTTTACATATTGTATCTCATTATTAAATCTTTCATTTCATACTTTTGAGGATCAATTATTTTTAGTCCATGTATACACATAGGAGTGATAACAGTGAGTGAGACATAGATACTAAAACTAAACCAAACTTTTTCATATTCAAAGCTTGAGCACAGTTGTTCTATACATGGGCAATGATGGAGATATTTTTAGGTTCTATACATGGGCAATGATGGAGATATTCTTAGGTTCTATACATGGGCAGTGATGGAGATATTTTTAGGTTCTATACATGAGCAATGATGGAGATATTTTTAGGTTCTATACATGGGCAATGATGGAGATATTCTTAGGTTCTATACATGGGCAATGATGGAGATATTTTTAGGTTCTATACATGGGCAATAATGGAGATATTTTTAGGTTCTATACATGGGCAATGATGGAGATATTTTTAGGTTCTATACATGGGCAATGATGGAGATATTTTTAGGTTCTATACATGGGCAATGATGGAGATATTTTTAGGTTCTATACATGGGCAATGATGGAGATATTTTTAGGTTCTATACATGGGCAATGATGGAGATATTTTTAGGTTCTATACATGGGCAATGATGGAGATATTCTTAGGTTCTATACATGGGCAATGATGGAGATATTTTTAGGTTCTATACATGGGCAATGACGGAGATATTTTTAGGTTCTATACATGGGCAATGATGGAGATATTCTTAGGTTCTATACATGGGCAATGATGGAGATATTCTTAGGTTCTATACATGGGCAATGACGGAGATATTTTTAGGTTCTATACATGGGCAATGATGGAGATATTTTTAGGTAACTCTTGTCATTCAGGTCTTGTCATGATACATGTAATTGAATTCTAGACACTTCACCACCAAGACAAATCGGCACCAGAGAAAGACAGTTCAGTATCAAGAAAAATCGGCACCTCAGAAAGCTATGTTTATATTCCACTGTTAAGCTTTCAGACCTTATTATAAACAACTAATTCGGTGGCCACAGTGGCCTGATACTGATTAAGACTTTTTTAGATTAAATACATGTTCTCTGTTCGGAAATTTAAAACATCAGAAATGGGACATAATATAATGACAATAAAATTGAGAATGGAAACAGGGAATGTGTCAAAGAGACAACAAACCGACCAAAGGGCAGTATACTATTCCCAGGGTCAGTAGAAGCAAATGTTTTTTTCTCTCTTCTTTGAGCACTCACACTGTGAAAATTATCACAGTGAGAAATTATCAAAACTCATTATAAACTAACATATAATATTGATTAATGCATTTGTAACTACAATCAGTTATGATTTGATTATATATGTTAATTTTTTTTGGCATATTTTATGAAAGGATTTAAATATCACTACCAAAATTCTTGGTTTTTTATCAGTAATGTTAAATCATTTTTAATCATTATTTTTATGCCCCATCTATGCATGCTATGGGCATTATGTTTTTTGGTCTGTGCGTCCGTTCGTTCATTCGTCCGTCCCGCTTCAGGTTAAAGTTTTTAAGGTTAAAGTTTTTGGTCAAGGTAGTTTTTGATGAAGTTGAAGTCCAATCAACTTGAAACTTAGTACACATGTTCCCTGTGATATGATCTTTCTAATTTTAATGCCAAATTAGAGTTTTTACCCAAATTTCACAGTCCACTGAACATAGAAATGATAGTGCCAGTGGGGCATCCGTGTACTATGGACACATTCTTGTTTCTTAACTTTTAATAGACCTTACCACTATTTGGGGATCTGATACACTTGAACCAAGAATTTGCGACACTTGAACTATTGATGTCATACAAAACTCACTTTTCCTTTGAGGCGTCAGACATTTTCTCTTGTGACCTCGAAATTTTACGGAGATTTATGTGATGTCAAGTAATGGCGGACCAATAGCGATAAGGTGTATGATACATGTACATGTATCATGAAAATATAGAGATAAAAAACGACGTGCTGATTTGAATTGGTCCTGAAATGTCCTAATGCCAAAATGGTGCTGATTTGTCTTTGGAACAAGGTGCCAAAATGTCTTGGTGCACTTATTACCCATGGAATTCAGACAGGAGGGGGTCACATTCAACTGCTTCCCTACAATGTACATTTTTGTACATTGTTTTGGTTTATATACTTAGTAAACTGTACATGAAGTTTTTCTGTGAATTATTGCATAACCCCCTGAATATAAGGGTATCGGGTCTGTTCGCCCTAATAACATGTTCGCCCTTGGTTTGTTTGCCCATAGAGCCCGTTCACCTTTCTTTTATAAAAATAAATATTTCAAATATTAATGGTATTAAGCTTATTCGGATATTTATATGGTAAATATTATATTAAAGAAAATAAATATTTCTCAACATACATGAAAGAGACATGGTAATATTAAATAAAATGCTTCGCTGGGGCGCAGCTTGATACGACCGCAGAGGTCGAACCCTGAACAGTTGGGGCAAGTATGGACACAACATTCAAGCTTGATACAGCTCTGAATTTGGATTGTTATTAAATATTTGACACAGCATAGGTTTCTGACACAGAAAGAATGTGGTCTAAGAACTTGAATTTTTTTAATTTACCTATTATGGTCCAATGTCCAAAATCAAAATACATGGTTAGATTCAGCATATCAAAGAACCCCATATATTCAATTTTTGTTAAAATCAAACAAAAGTTTAATTTTGGACCCCAACTTGGACAAACTTGAAAACTGGGCCCATAATCAAAAATCTAAACACATGTTTAGATTCAGCATATCAAAGAACCCCAAGAATTCAATTTTTGCTAAAATCAAACTAAGTTTAATTTTGGATCCTTTGGACCTTAATGTAGACCAATTTAAAAAACGGGACTTAAAATTAAAAATCTAAATACACGGTTAGATTTGGAATATCAAAGAACCCCAATAATTCAATTTTTGATGAAATCAAACAAAGTTTAATTTTGGACCCTTTTGACCTCAATATAAACCAATTTGATAGCGGGGCCCACAAATAAAAATTCTAAATTCATGGTTAGATTCAGCATATCAAAGAACCCCATATATTCAATTTTTGTTGAAATCAAAAAAAGTTTAATTTTGGACCCCAACTTGGACCAACTTGAAAACTGGGCCCATAATCAAAAATCTAAACACATGTTTAGATTCAGCATATCAAAGAACCCCAAGAATTCAATTTTTGTTAAAATCAAACTAAGTTTAATTTTGGACCCTTTGGACCTCAATGAAGACCAATTTAAAAAATGGGACCCAAATTAAAAATCTAAATACACGGTTAGATTTGGCATATCAAAGAACCCCAATAATTCAATTTTCGATGAAATCAAACAAAGTTTAATTTTGGACCCTTTTGACCTCAATATGAACCAATTTGATAGCGGGGCCTACAAATAAAAAATCTAAATACATGGTTAGATTCAGCATATCAAAGAACCTCATATATTCAATTTTTGTTGAAATCAAACAAAGTTTAATTTTGGACCCCAATTTGGACCAACTTGAAAACTGGGCCCATAATCAAAAATCTAAATACATGTTTAGATTCAGCATATCAAAGAACCCCATATATTCAATTTTTGTTGAAATCAAACAAAGTTTAAATACTGGACCCTATCTTGGACCAACTCGAAAACTGGGCCCATAATCAAAAATCTAAACACATGTTTAGATTCAGCAAATCAAAGAACCCCAAGAATTCAATTTTTGTTAAAATCAAACTAAGTTTAATTTTGGACCCTTTGGACCTCAATGTAGACCAATTTAAAAAACAGGACCCAAAATTAAAAACCTAAATACACGGTTAGATTTGGAATATCAAAGAACCCCAATAATTCAATTTTAGATGAAATCAAACAAAGTTTAATTTTGGACCCTTTTGACCTCAATATGAACCAATTAGATAACGGGGTCCACAAATAAAAAATCTAAATACATGGTTAGATTCAGCATATCAAAGAACCCCATATATTCAATTTTTGTTGAAATCAAACAAAGTTTAATTTTGGACCCCAATTTGGACCAACTTGAAAACTGGGCCAAAAATCAAAAATCTAAATACATAAAATTGAGAATGGAAATGGGGAATGTGTCAAAGAGACAACAACCCGACCATAGAACAGACAACAGCAGAAGGTCACCAACAGGTCTTCAATGCAGCGAGAAATTCCCGCACCCGGAGGCGTCCTTCAGCTGGCCCCTAAACAAATATATATACTAGTTCAGTGATAATGAACGCCATACTAAACTCCAAATTGTACACAAGAAACTAAAATTAAAAATAATACAAGACTAACAAAGGCTAGAGGCTCCTGACTTGGGACAGGCTCAAAAATGCGGCGGGGTTAAACATGTTTATGAGATCTCAACCCTCCCCCTATACCTCTAGCCAATGTAGAAAAGTAAACGCATAACAATACGCACATTAAAATTCAGTTCAAGAGAAGTCCGAGTCTGATGTCAGAAGATGTAACCAAAGAAAATAAACAAAATGACAATAATACATAAATAACAACAGACTACTAGCAGTTAACTGACATGCCAGCTCCAGACTTCAATTAAACTGATTGAAAGATTATGTCTTCATCATATGAATATCAGGCACAATCCTTCCCGTTTAGATTCAGCATATCAAAGAACCTCATATATTCAATTTTTGCTAAAATCAAACAAAGTTTAATTTTGGACCCTTTGGACATTAATGTAGACCAATTTGAAAACTGGACCCAAAATTAAAAATCTAAATACACTGTTAGATTCGGCATAACAAATAAATAAATATGATCAAAGATTTTACAAATCTAATGCGCCATACTGTGCAATTAAAGATTACTTCTTGAAATTTTTCAATATTTGAAATTTGAAAAAAAAATAATATTTGAAGAATAATTCTTTTTAATTTCTGAAATCTGAAATGAGAAAAAATTGGCCCCCCACAATTTCTTTTTATCCCCCCCCCCTTTTTCCCCCAAAAAAATTCTTTCCCTCAAGATATGGTCATAATCTCAATTCAAATTTCCAATGGAGTTGGCAACCATAATTACCCATTTAAATTTACCATAGTGCTAACTTAATCTATTTTATAATAGAATTAATAAAAATATAGTGTCAAATCTTTCATATGGATTTTTTTGTAAAAAAAAAAGATGAAAACATTTGCAGATATTTTTACTGGTCTTCCTTTATAAATATGCATTTCTTTAAACATAATTTAAAAGCAGTGTAAGGGAAGTAACCAAAACGTTGTATTTGGATTACCTCCCTTACACTGTTTTAGATTATCTTTATTGTTCATTAACCATTACTTTATACATAATTTAAAAGCAGTGTAAGGGAGATAATTTCAATGATGTATTTGATTTATCTCCCTTACACTGCTTTAAATTATGTTTTGTACTAAAGTATTTGTCCATTAACCAGGACAACCTTGTTTTTCCCCCTTTTTTGCCCCTAATTCCTAAACGGTTTGAGCCATAACCCCCCAAAGCAAATCCTAACCGTCCCTTTGTGGTATGGAAACTTGTAGTATAATTTCAGAGAGATCCATACACCGTTCCACAGTTATTGTCTGGAAACTAGAAAATGCTCATTTTTGGCCCCTTTTTGGCCCCTAATTCCTTAACTGTTGGTACCATAACCCCCAAAATCAATCCCAATCTTCCTTTTGTGGTATTTAACCTTATGGTCAAATTTCAAAAAGATCCATTCACTTAAACTAAAGTTAGAGTGCGAAAACCAATATGTATTCGGACGACGACACCGGACGACGACGACGACGACGCCAACGTCATACCAATATACGACCACAAAATTTTTTTGCGGTCGTATAAAAATTAATGGGTTTTTTCCTAGCAATAATTGCCTTCATTGTTACATTTTTTGAATTTAGATTTACTTTTAATGGCTGTTAATTGCAATTTAGAATGCTGATTGGGCATTATTATGATGTCTTTGATCTCACTGGTTGTTGTATTAATTGCCTTTGGTGGATTGATATGGAAAATTAAATAGTCAGCTTGGAATGAGTGAAAACAATGATGTACGAATTGTATTAAGGGCATACATGTACGATACAGTTTTGATCCCATATTGAAATTATGATGAAAATTTGCATATAGGCTTTTTTTTACCTGATTAAATCAAATATGTAATAAAAAATATACCATCATGTGCTACTTTTTGAGTAAATTGAGGTTGAAATTTCAGATATTTCCTCAAAATTCTGATTTGTGGACGTATTTTTCCTTTCGACAGAAATACATAACTTTTTGTTTTAAAAGATAAACACTGTTCATGAATGTAGAAAAATAACGCCATTTTTTGCTGTATATTTATCAAATTTAAAAAAATTGCACTATTGACTTATTCATGAAAATTAGTATACATAATCTTCATACGTAATCAAACCAAATGTCACTTTAAAAAAGAGGGGTCCATGAACTCGTTTTCAAGTTAAATCAGTTTGAATGATAAAAATCAGTCGAAAACTGATTCTTTTCCCAACAAGTCACAGTTTGACGTCGCGAAAATAACAATTTACGTTAGCAACGTCATTACCTCCCCTGTAACTGTATCGTATGCCCTTAAGACTTGGACATTTGAAGGATTTTTTTTTGCAGGTTGGCTTTTTTTATATTAAGTTTGTTTTATTAAGTAAATCATGGTGTAGAAATGTAGAGTAAATGGCTGTGTGATTGGGTCTTTTTAGTATTTTTTTTTTATAGAATATTTTATAGAATTTAATTCAGTGCTCAGAGCCTCTTTAAAATAATAGTGTTAGGACATAACTCAGAGACATAACTGGTGTGTGAAGCGAATGACTGAATTCGAGTTGGATCTTGTTACAACTGTTAATAATTAGAAATTAGTGTAATGTACATGTATCAATATAGAAAAATACATACAGATAACTTGATCTTTAGTTGTTTTATATTAAATATTTTGAATTGCTGTACACTTTAGTGCAAATCAAAGAAAAATAATTATCTGGTAGCAGCAATGCCATGAATACAACAAAAATACAATAAATATTCAGCTAAATCAAAAAAAACTTTAAGATGCTTTTTTTAATAATATACATTATAGAGGGTAGTAATGGGGGTACCTTCATGACGAATAACGGTAAAAATTCTTGCCAAATGACGTTAATGGTAATTTTTGGTGCATGACGATAAAATGTACTTTCTTTAAGACGATAAATAAATCGCCTGAATTTGATGCATCACATTAATATTTTTCCAAAAAAGACGCAAACAATAATTATTTGAGACCTCTGACGAATCACGTTAAGGATATTTTGACAAATCACGGTAAAATTTTAACCAATTTGACGCTAACGGTAAAACGAAAATGACCGTTTGACGCCTGACGGTAAAGGGCATTACTACCCTCATTATACAACAAGCAACCACAAGCATTGACAAGACAACATAAAATAAAAATTAGGGCGAACGGACCCAGGGCAAACCGGTATTAGGGCGAACGTGAATCAGGGCGAATAGACACGGATTCGATTTTTAGGACTGCCAATTTAAGTATATCATAAAAATTTCTTTGGATAATTTGCAAACATGAACATAAGATTTTCACCGAATAATACGGAATGTGATTTCTATTTTTACTCTTATAAATCTAGATTGCTTACTGACCTACATAGGTCGTCAAGAACGTATTCTGGAATCGGACATGAACTGATTGTTGGAGTATTACTTAGAGTTGTCTGATTTTCCATCTCAGTAGTCTTTCATGAAAAAAAATCCGGAAGTGACATTTTGCAAGTAAAGTGCAGATTTCATATTATTATCTTCATATTTAATCAATTCATTATGATATATTTCTTTTAAATAATTATAAATATCTTTAAATGATTTGTAATATGTTCTTTGCTTATATGTTTTCTGTTCACAACTTGTAATAAATAAATAAACAAATTCGCGTACATTAAATTACCACTTTACTGTAAAATATAAACATTGACATGCTGTCATTTCAGAATGACTTTACAAACACTCTGCAAAGCAACAAAGTTTGCAGTGACAGCTATTTATAGACCATCATTTTTGTCATTTAGTGTGAGACATCTAAGAGACAGAGGACACTCAAAAAGACGAAGTCTTTCAGCCACAGAGTTCAAAGAATTTTTGGATGTTGATGATGAAGACACTTCTTCAGAGGACATCTTACTTGATGATCTTGTTGGAGGATCAGATAGAAGACATTTTGAAGAATTTATCACCAATGCAGATTTCAGGGATCCAGATATAAGGAGAGATTTGGAAAGGTATAGATCGGGTGAAAGTTGACCTGAAAAGTCACATACATTTGTATGTTATTATGACATACATTTTGTCAGGTTGGGGAGGATCCTCATATATGGGTACTATCCTCATTTATGGATATTATACTCCAAAACGGGTATCAATTTCCAGTGATAAAAATATAAACTTTGGATTTACAGATATTTTCTGTCATGGCGCAAACATTAGGGTAAAGGACAACATTTTGTCTGAAGACACCATGGCTGAAATATTATGAGGATAAAAGTTAACAGCCTTCAAAATGTAGGATATTTATAATTTGGAGGCCATTATCTTCACTGGTGTTAAACTGATCGTGGTAACTGCAGGACGTAGAAATAGGTTAAATCACTTTCTGCTAATTTCTCCTTGTATACATGGTATACTTCATGTACTTGTTGTTTTCAAGAATTAATAAGTCACCAGGTTGATCTGTACGGTTTTGTTGTGTGTGTGTTTTTTTTAATATTTATTGCCTTGTAAAAATTTGGTAGTGTGACTAAATTACTGAATAATTGGTTATCTTAAACTAATTTACTTTTTGCTTTGTCATGTTTGTAGATATATATATAAAGTCTATATATTTTACAAGTTAAAATTTACGGTAAATGATAATGATATACATGTATTTAAAGAAGAGATGATCGATGTATTCTGTATTTTTAATGATTTTTAAAATTGTATGACAGCAAATTTCTATCAATCAATATCCATTTTTGAGTTCCAAAGTACTGGCTACTGGGCTGGTGATACTCTCTGGGACATACAGTTCACTAACAGAGATATCGACCTGGTGGTAGTTGTAACATTGATGGTACCAATTGTTCTGCACCAGATGCGCTCTTGACTATTAATGTTGACTGTGAAAATGGATGCCCTTGATGGCAGCAGATATAAGATTGATTGATTGATTGTTGGTTGCTTAAAGTCCAGTGGCAAATATTTCATGCATGTTGAGGACGAGAACAAATTAACAACAAATACAATAGGTAAGTCCTGTAATAGGGGCCGTCCGGAATGAAGGTCGGAAAATTTGGACTACCACTGGAAAATGAGGATATGTTGGGAAGGAACAATTTTTCCTTGCAAAAGGTCACCTACAGACCCCTCAAAGAGTTGTTGCAAGGGTTCTTAACGTACAGAGAGCGTGGCACTCTCTACACAAGGCATAAGATTTATAACGTCCCCATTCTGACCGGAAGTAGCTGTGCATTTATACATTCTGCACAGCCAAAACAGATGCCCCACTGAACATGACTTTGGCTGGCAAGGGTTGTATTGCTGGTTGGAAGACTAAGATTGACCATATTTCTATTCCCCATGTCACCATTGGGGTAGGGGGGTGGGGCAGATAAAAGAAGGCTAACATGGCTAATGAAAAGATAGAATAGAGCATACAAAAAGATTAATAAATCTGGGGATAAAAGAGATGCCTCTACATAAAAAGAACTGAAGAGCAAAACTCAGTGAGAAATAAGAAAGCCGTTTTGAAAATACATAGAAGACATAGTAACACAAAGCAGTGAAGCTGACAGCTGTACATGTACTGACTGCATGAAACGATCGTTGTAATTATGACGCAATCTTTTTAGCAAATATTCCGTTAGCAGAGGTTACTGATAAAAATCAGTTACTATTATCAATGAAAATTTCTACAGTTATGATTATCTTTCCAGTTATTTGTCCACAAGTTATGATTATCTTCTTATGGAGTTACGATTATCTTCCTAAAATTTTTAATGGCTATTATTTTGGTAACGAGGCCATATATAATATTAAAAAAAACACACGCACAACAAAACCGTACAGATCAACCTGGCGGCTGAGTAATTCTTGAAAACAACACGTATACACGGAGAAATTAGCAAAAAACAATTCAACCTATTTCTACCTCTGCCATATTGGGATCGTGGTAACTGCAGTTACCACGATCAGTTTAACACCAGTGATCTTCGTACTCAGTTCTCATTTAAACTATGGTCTTAAAGGGAAAAGTGTTGTCATTTGTATGAATATTTGAGCCATGACAGCTATCATGATAAAATACAAAATTTGATTTTTTATCACTGTATATTGATACCCAATTTTGGGTATAATACCCATTAATGGGGATAGTACCCATTTATGAGGATTTTCCCTAACCTGTTTGTGCATCATTGTACATTTTTGTACATTGTTACGATTGTAATTTGAAGTGCTTATGTTCAAATGTATATACGTGTAATACACCTTATCACTATTTATTCCAAACCAGATAAGTTCTGAAATTACACAGCCTTTTTCATCCAGTTGAAGCTATCTGGGGCCCTGTCTAAACAATGTATTGTGCATAAAATATTTCAAAGAAACATGTTTAAACTATGGTAAACAATTTAAACAAAGCATGTTTGTCTCGCCTTGACGGAGTCAAAAAGCGAGACATAGGTATGCTGTGTCCGGCGGCGGCCGTGGCGTCAATAATGTATTAGTTTGTGATTAGGTCTAGTTCATGGTGAACCACTAGTGGTAGGTCAATGCTCTTTGGTATGCAGTTGTTTTAGCATTGGCACATCTCATTACCATGGAGATTATTTGGCCCCGCCCCCTCAGTCAAGGTCTATTGACTTTGAAACTTTTCATAGTTTACATGTATTAGTTTGTGATTAGGTCAATTTATGGGGAACCACTAGTGGTAGGTCAATGATATTTGGTATGCAGTTGTATAAGCATTAGCACATCTCATTTCCATGGAGAATACTTGGCCCCGCCCCCTCATTCATGGTCTATTGACTTTGAAACTTTTGCTTAGTTTACATGTACATGTATTAGTTTGTGATTAGATAAGTTTAAGATGAACTGCTAATGTTAAGTCAATGATATTTGGTATGCAAATGTATTGGCATTTGCAAGTTTCTTTTCCATGGAGATTATATAGCCCCACCCCTGATCATGGTTCATCGACTTTGAATATTTGCATAACTTACATGTTAAAGTATTGCTATTTTAATTTCAACATTTGCATTATCAAAATTACAAAAAGGCAAGACATATCTCTGTGATAACAGTTTATTAAAACTTTAGTTTGTTTTTAAAAAATTGAACCATATCCTATCAAAATTTCAAAATGTTCACTTGCTAAACTTTTTCCTCCCTCAGCTCAGTACTGATGACCTTTGTTTTTGCAATACTTGACCCAGACAGGAAGTTGTATAAATGACTGTTTTTTCCGGAATGGACTAAATAGCGATAAGGTGTATTATCACAAAAATGGATCATTAAAAGGATAAGAATCCTATATGGCAACCATCATTCGACAAGAAACACAATCATGACAAATGCAATAAAACCTTACAGTTGAGTTTAATTTCCATATGGGGGTGCAATAGAAATAAAAACAGAATTAAATTCTTTATTTACCAATCTTTGACCATTAATTGTGGGTTTGAAATTACAGTTATTTTTTTTTATGAAAATATATGAAAGTCTAGTATACATTGTACATCATTGAGACTTAAACTATTATTATACTAGGAAAGACATTTAGAATTCAGCATACATGTACATTATAATAATAAGAAGATGTGGTATGATTGCCAATGAGACAACTATCCACCAAAGTTCAAATGAAGTGGATTTAAGCAACATTACATTGTTCACTCTCTGATCAATAGACAAGTGTTTACACCATACATAGATTTTGTACATGTACAATGTATGTCAAACTCTGAATTCTCTAAGACCAAAACAAGTTTTAAATAAGTCTAGCAAAATAGCTAAGATTAGCCATTTAACATTGTTTTTAAAAGGGAAAGAAAAAAAACTTGAAAATGAAGTCCACAGAAAACATAAGATGAAGATAAACCAGTTCTTCACTCATTTTATTGAGTTTGTAGGTTTATATGGGGTACTTCAAATTTTTTTCTTAACTTAACTCCATACTCTTAACTTAAGTACAATTAAAACAATAAATAAGAATTTTTTATATTTCACTAGAAGAAGTCTAAATGTATGACTCAAATGTTGGTAAATAGTATAGTACAGCTATGAAATAATATAAACAAGTACATTTTACATTTTATCCTATATTTCTAAACAATGCTAAAAGGTATGAAAACAAGTTTTTCAAAGTTATTAATTGGGCTTTTGTTTGAAATTGTGTTGTCACAACTAATATTTCTTATAATGTTGCAGCACAGGCACTTGTCTCAGAAAAAAAATTTCCTATATACCTTAATATTAAATTATATAGGAAAAAAAATTTCTGAGACAAGTGCCTGTGTGTTGCAGGCAGATGTCACATATTGGTTTTTTGGTGGTCTCATGCATATTGAGATGTGGTCCGTGTGGACTTTTTTGTTCTTTGAAGCATTAAATCCAGTGGACAAAATTTTCTTCTTGCTCTCTAGTTCAATTTATTTTAATTCATTTTAATGGCAGAATAATATAGTGTCATATACAAAATGAGAGGATGTGGTTTAATTGCCAATGAGACAACTCTCCACCAGAGAACAAATGACATAGAGTTAACAACTATATGTCACTGTGTGGCCTTCAACAATGAGCAAAACCCATACTGCATAGTCAGATATAAAAGGCCCTGAAATGACAAATGTAAAACAATTCAAATGAGAAAACCAATGGCCTGATTTATGTTAAAAACAATGAACGAAATACAAATATGATATACAGCAACAAACGACAACCTCTGAATTACAGGCTCCTGACTTGCGACAGGCACATACAGAGTGTTGTGGGGTTAATCATGTTAGCAGCCCCCCCTTTCCCCCTAACCTGGGACAGTGGTGTAACAGTACAACATATGAACAAACAATTAAAATCAGTCGAAAAGGGCTTATATGTTACATTATAAAATTGCAATACATGTTATATGCTAATACTTTTTAATTCAAGGGAGATAAATCAATGTTTTTTAGTTCAGTCCAAAGCTAAGAGACATGAAACTGACTTAAACATAATTAGATGTCAGACTATCTGTTCTGTAGTAGGCACAGTTAATCTTCCTATCTATAACCTTAAACTTTTTATTAATCTCATACTTTGTAATTATCAGTTGCATACTGTCATGACTGCCTTGCCTGGCCACATACTTTTGAAAATAAACAACCCATTTTTATGTTAAATAGAGCAAAATCACCAATGATGGAAGAAATAAAAGCAGTGCCCTTTTAATACCAAGTTGCTGTCTCATTGGCATATTAAAGAAATCTCTTTTTATTCATATAAATTTAACATGCATCACATTTCACAAGGCTTATCTTTTGTAAGAGAAATGATATCAATGTAGTTTTTTTATATTCCACAGATTAGCCAAATTGGAGAGGAATAAATTGAAGAAAAAAATCATAGAAAGGAAATACTTTAAAAAGAATCCGGAGAAAAATGTACTGACATGGCAAGCTAAAGAACAAATGAGATATCTAAACCAGGAGTACCCTGAGGAGTGGACAGTTGACAAACTCATTGAGAGTTTCCCGGTGAGTAGGGAAGGAGTTATTGGCATCTTAAAATCAACATATCTTCCTTCAGATGAAAAGGAGATAAGGAAGCATGATGATAAAGCCATTTTAAATATAAATGATATAAAGAAAAAGTTAGCAGATGATACTGAAACAATAGATAGTGAAGAAAGAGAGGAATTGGAAGATAAAATCTTAAAAATTGGAAGTGCTGCTGGAATAAAAGACCTGCCATTGACAAAAGTAGTGACCAGAAGAACAATAGCTGCAGAGAGTAAATTATTAAAACTGCCTAAAAAAATTGGACCATTCACATCCATGTTAATGTATTATGATAGAGTGGTAGAAGGTGATACCCAGATTCAAGATCACAAATATGTGTTATTGCCTGAACCAGTCAGTGATGAAGGCAGACAAACTATGAAAGTGAAAGGTCAAGAGAAAGAACAAGTTGAGAAAGTTGTCAAACAAAGTGGCAATTTTGAATTAAATTTGTCAGATGAAAAAAATTCATATAAAAAAGAACAGAGGCCTAGATTGATACCTAATTCTAAAGATGATTTATTTGTCAATAAAAACAATAAACTGAGTCGAGCAAGACAGAATAGGGCGGCAGATACATTGGATGACTTCCAAGAAATACCGAACGAGAAAACTAACACAATGAACAAATACAGGAAGCAAAATACTTATGATACTTTTTCAAATTTCAATCTTGATACACAACCAGGAAGTAAAGAGTGTTTGAACAAATTTACAAAACAAGCAAAGGATCACTCATCGGTCAATTTTAACTTTGATTTAAAGCCAAAAAACAAATTTACAGTTAAATGTTTACACCAGAGCAACAGATCAGAACAGGTTAATTCAGAGTTAAAAAATTTACAGAATGAAAATATCAAATTTTCTGACAATTACCATGGTAAAAAAAGTTTTCAGAAATGGAATCCAAAGTCAGAACAATATAGTCAAGATTCCTTTGGGAAAATTGTGACTGAAAAAGTTCCTTATACTAACAGAACTTATAACGAGTCAAATGAGGAAATGAAACCAGTCAGAATTTCAAGGAGACGTCAGACATCATTTTACCAGAAAGGAAAAACTGTTTATGATGATCAAGGAGACTTTTTGTACAAAGTCCCATAATTGCGATCTGAATGAATATTGTATAGTATCATAAGTTGCGAAAGAAGATTTTTACTTCATTTAATTCACAGCTTTCCATGGCACCAAAAAAAAACTGCCATCTATGAACTGAGATATTGTATTACTTACTCAATTCATTTGGTAGAGTGGTGGCTCACTGTCCCATCTTAGCTTTTTTTAAGTAGTACATATTGTACAATACTATATTTTAAATTGTACATATTGTACTGCTGAAAGCATTGATACAACAGGATTTATATAGAATAAGGAAATGTGGTATGATTGGCAATGAGACAACTATCCACCAGAGTTCAAATGTCAGACAAAGATGAAAAAGTTTATAGGTCTCCGTACGGCCATCAACTATGTAAAAAATCCCTTCCATATAGTGAGCTATAAAAGGTCCAAACTTGAAAACTGTGAAACAATTCAAACGAGAAAACTAATGAAAAACAAATATGACAGACATGAACCAATGACAACCACAGAATACAGACTCCTGACTTGAGACTGACACATAAAGAATGTTAAGAGTTGGGGTTCAACATGTTTGTTAGCACTCAACCCTCCTTTAACTTGGAACTGTAGTGTTACAGCACAACATGAGAACAAACTAACTTTAGTAAGTTTTGCTGTATGCTATTTACCTCTTCTTAATTGAGGTCACTCTTTTCTTTTAAGATTGAATAAAAGAAAATTAATTACTTGAAGGCCTCCCAGATACCTTGTCTAGATTAGCCATTTTTGTTTTTTATCAGTATGGAGCTTTAGTTGACCTACATTAATACTGAATTTATACATTCTATTGCACTTTTATTCTATCACAATATGGAAAGAGTGACCTTCATTTAGAGGAGGTAAATAGCATACAGAAAAACTTATTAAATCCTGTTGAATGAATGCTTTGAGCCGATTGTCTCAGAGGACTTATGTTCACAAAGTGTCATTGTGTTACAACTCTCAAAAATGTTCCTTTACTCGCGCTCCCATAAGAATTGTCAAATTGAATTGAGGGTATACTATAGCCTACTACACATTTTGACAAACAATCCTATGAAGTATGAAAGCTTTCTGGTAAATGGTCACAGAGGAAACGTCTTCACAAGTATAACAATAGTAAAAAAGATTTAAATTTCTACAGGAGTTGTCTTCACAAGTATAACAATAGTAAAAAAGGGTTAAATTTCTACAGGAGTTGTCTTCACAAGTATAACAATAGTAAAAAGGGTTAAATTTCTACAGGAGTTGTCTTCACAAGTATAACAATAGTAAAAAAAGGGTTAAATTTCTACAGGAGTTGTCTTCACAAGTATAACAATAGTAAAAAAGGGTTAAATTTTTACAGGTGTTGTCTTCACAAGTATAACAATAGTAAAAAAGGGTTAAATTTCTACAGGAGTTGTCAAAGTCTAGCATCTCCCACAGAAATAGTCTAATCAAATGCAGTACATTATGGTCAAGAGAATATGAGGAGAAATACCAAGAATGAAAGCTTTTTGGCCTGTCAGTGTTAGTGTTTTACAGATAGATGGACTGAAAAGATCAATACTATGTCCTCTGTGGCATGTGTAGGCATTGGTTGTGGTGATAATCATAAAGAGACACTATCAATTAGACCTGACAATGGAAACATGTTTTAATGGTGTAATTCAACCTGCTTCTACCTTGAAGATGCTAGAAAGAGAAGAATACTTTTATTGGTTGTTTGAATTATTTAAAGTTTCATATAATATACTAAGAATAAAAGGAGATATTGGCCTAGATATCATGTATATATCAATGAGACAGTAACCCAACAAAACACCAGAATGCCTAGGTTAACATACAGTCTACAACAATATATAAATGTGTATACAATATGTCAAGCTCTAAATCACCGTTATTTGTGTGATGAAATTTAACAGGATCTATCATAAATCTTCCATCAACTCCCCAAGTTCCTTACAGAACAAAAACCCATGTAAGATATAACCACAGTCAGAATTCCTGTATTTATACGTGCACATTAACTTGTGATTAGTTTTTGCGATCTCAATTCTCCCCTATAAGATGTGAATCAGTAGAGTACCACAAGGTTACACGAAATTCAGAGGGTGTCACACAAAAAGCGGGATATACTTAGCTTTCCAAAGTAAATGATATCAGTTTTGATAGCAGTTTGTTAAAAAGCCGCAAGCTATTATTTTAACCAGGACAATAAAAGCTTTCTCTTGATGGATTGTTTTAATTATGATGCACATATGGGTAACACCTTATATCATAAATATATATTGTTATAATAATGGTGCAGATACGATTAATATCTCAGAGCATAGATTAATATTGTCATGATTATGATGCAGAGATCATTTAACACCTTGGTGCAGAGATGGTCAAGACCATAGCATCAATATTGTTACGACAACAGTAAAGAGAAAGTTAACACCTCAGAGTATTTATCAAAAATATATATTATTAAGGCAAAAACCTGAGCATTGATTAATATTTTTCTGAAAATGAAGTAGAAATCTTACACACCTCAGATCAGTAGGTTAAAATTGTATTGTTATGATGATGGTGCAGAGTTTGTTACCACAATGATTACCACATCAGAGCATAGATTGATTTTATGATTATAGTGCAGAAATGATTACCACATCAGAGCATAGATTGATGTAATGATAATGATGCATAGAGGATTAACACCTCAGAGCATAGGTTGATGTAATGATTATGATGCAGATATAATCAACACATCAGAGCATAGATTGATGTTATGATTATGGTGCGGAGATGGTTCACACATCAGAGCATAAATTGATGTCATGAGTATGGTGCGGAGATGGTTAACACTTGAGAGCATAGATTGGTGTTGTTTGTATGATTATGGTGCAGAAAGGATAAACCCTAAGGGCATAGATTGGTATTTATATGATTAGGGCGCAGAGATGGTTAACATCTCAGAGCATAGATTGATATTATTATGATTATGGTGTAGAGATGGTTAACAACTCCGAGGGAAGATAAACATTACTTTAATTATGGTGCAGAGATTTGTGACACCTCAGAGCATACATTGATGTTATGATTATGATGCAGAGATGATTCACACCTCAGAGCATACATTGATGTTATGATTATGATGCAGATATAATCAACACATCAGAGCATAGATTGATGTCATGATTATGGTGCGTAGATGGTTAACACTTTAGAGCATAGATTGACGTTGTTATGATTATGGGGCAGAAAGGATAAACTCTGAGGGCATAGATTGATGTTTTTATGATTATGGCGCAGAGATGGTTAACACCTCAAAGCATAGATTGGTATTATTATGATTATGGTGTAGAGATGGTAACAACCTCAGAGCATAGATTGATGTTATGATTATAATGCAGAGATGATTAACACATCAGAGCATAGATTGGTATTATTATGATTATGGTGTAGAGATGGTTACAACCTCAGAGCATAGACTGATGATATGATTATAATGCAGAGATGATTACCACATCAGAGCATAAATTGATGTTATGATTATAATGCAGAGATGATTACCACATCAGAGCATAGATTGATGTTATGATCATGATGCAGAGATGATTACCACATCAGAGCATAAATTGATGTTATGATTATAATGCAGAGATGATTACCACATCAGATAATAGATTGATGTTATGATTATGATGCAGAGATGATTAACGCCTCAGAGCATATATTGATGTTATGATCATGATGCAGAGACCTCAGAGCATAGATTGAAGTTGTTATGATTATGGTGCAGAGATTCATAACACCTTGGAGCATATATTGATGTTGTCATGCTTATGGTGCAGAGATGATTCACACATTAGAGCATACATTGATGTAATGATTATGGTGCGGAGATGGTTTACACTTTAGAGCATAGAACGATGTTGTTATGTTTATGGTGCAGAAAGGATAAACCCTAACGGCATAGATTGATGTTTATATGATTATGGTGCAGAGATTGGTCACACCTCAGAGCATAGATTGATGTGATCATAATGCAGAGACCTCAGAGCATAGTTTGGCGTTGTTATGATTATGGTGCAGAGATTGTTAACACCTTGGGGCATATTTTGATGTTGTTATGATTATGGTGCAGAGATGATTCACACATCAGAGCATAAATTGGTGTCATGAGTATGGTGCGGAGATGGTTAACACATCAGAGCATAGATTGACGTTATGATTATGGTGCAGAGAGGATAAACCCTAAGGGCATAGATTGGTGTTTATATGGTTATGGTTCAGAGATGGTTAACACCTCAGAGCATAGATTGATATTGTTATGTATATGGTGTAGAGATGGTTAACACTTCAGAGGGAAGATTAACATTACTATGATTATGGTGCAGAGATTGGTTCCACCTCAGAGAATAGACTTATATTATGATTATAATGCAGATATGATTACCACATTAGAGCATAGATTAATGTTGTTATGATTGTAGTGCAGAGATGATTAACACCTTGGAGCATAAATTTATGTTATGATTATAATGCAGAGATGGTTAACACTTTAGAGCATAGATTAATATTGTTATGTTATGGTGAAAAGATGCGTAATACCTCACAGCATAGATAAATATTGTTATAATTGTGGTGCAGAGGTGGTAAACATTTCAAAGCATAGATTAATAGTGTTATCGTTATAATGCATAGATGGCTAACTTCTCATGGCATATATTAATATTGTTATGATGATGGTGCAGAGATAGTTAACGCTTCAAAGCATAGCGTGATATTGTTATGTTTATGGTGCAGAGATGGCTTACACCTCAGAGCATAGATTGATATTGTTATGATTATGGTGTAGAGATGTTTAACACCTCAGATCGAAGATAAATATTGTAATGATTATGGTGCAGAGATTAGTAACAACTCGGGGCTGATATTAACATAGTTATCATTATGGTGCAGAGATGGCTAACACCTCAGAGTGAATATAAATGTTGTTATGGTTATGGTACAGAGATTGTTAACACCTTAGAGCTTAGATTGATATTGTTATGATTATGATGAAGAGATGGTTAACAACTCAGAGCGAATATAAATGTTATGGTTATGGTGTAGAGACTGGTAACACCTCAGAGCATAGATTATTATGGTGTACAGATGGTTAATGTCTCAGAGCATTGATTAATACTGTTATGATTATGATGCAGAGATGATTAACACATCAAATATAGAAATAAGAAGATATGATATGAGTGCCAATGAGACAACTATCCATCCAAGTCACTATGTGTAAAAAGTAAACAATTATAGGCCAAAGTGCGGCCTTCAATACAATTAACATCAGAGCATATATTAATCCGGTTATGATTATGGTATAGATATGGTTATCATCTCGGAGAATAGATTGATATTGTTATGATTATGTGCACAGGCACTAATTGTTTCTATCCATGGGAAGGTCGACTATACATATGTAATAGAATAATCTCTCGAGCTTTCTTTCAGTAAAAGCAACTGAAGTTAACACTACAAGTTTTGTGCGTCCTAAGCGCTTTTCTGGATTTACTTTCATCAGGAACGCTCAATCCCAAACATTTGAAAGCCAGGGATGTATATATACGTAGAAAGTTAGGTGCTGTATATGACAAAAAGGGACATAAAAAGAATGGCACAATTCATCTAAGGTCAAATTTGCCTGAGGGAGTTGGAACCTTAGTTTTTTCGTAATTTGATAATTAATCAACGGTGAATTTAAGAAAAAAATATTCATTGATACACATTGTGCATGTACCTGTGCCAAGCCCTAAACCTCGTCAGTGGTTAGTACATTGTGCACAATGGTTTTGTCAGTTGGGGAAGTTAAGTTGATGGAAGTTCACAACTCTTCGGGACCCGTCCGATTTAGAGCTTGATATCTCGTATAGACAACTGTCTATAACAGTATGATGACCGTTATATGTATTTGTTTTTGTACTGTTAACGTATCCCTTACATCTTTTAATCTTATGGGATTTCGAAGAATTGAAACGGGGGGAAAGTATTGGGAATTGGTTTGACTGATTTTTGATTGCTGAAACGTCCAGTTGCTTAATTGGGAAATGTAACTGAAATAGAAAAGTTAAAAGGATTGCAAGACAAAGACAAATGACAGGGAAATCGAAAAAGGAAAGAGTGAGTCTAACAAAACCTTGCGTTTCCTTTTGAGATTTCTATGATAGAGGATTGAACTAAAGACTAGACAAGAGATATAAATACCCGCAATCCACTACCGGAAAAAATCTTGACACCGACTATATTTCCTACCGGATTTTATCAGGGGCCACGCAACGGATTTCGCTTGCTTAGCTGGAACTACCGATTCTTCCAAAGTTGGATTCAAGTTGTCTTGTCGTATTTTTTCTTTAGCCGATTTTCGATCGTCGATTAGTGTTTCAAAGTTTATTTTGTATTGCCCTCTTGGCTATGTTGATTTATTTGTATACTAACTTTGTAATTTGCTTTCGAACTGATTTCTTCCTTCTTCTATCTGTTATTCCACTGGTCGAGAAAAACCTGGGACTAGTATACTATAGTATACTAGTCTCGGATAAAATAGGGGGACTAAAGTACCAATCAGTACATTCCAAAGGATTTAGTTCACAGTAAAGGCGTCATTAACAGTCTGAGAAAAACATGGCTATGCCGAAATATGAGTGATATAGTATCAACAGGTTGTAGGACCATAAGTTTTCATTACTGTGTAAAAATACATATATGGTTATGTTTTAAATATACTTAAAAATCAGAATCTCTTAAACTTATTGAATGGTTAAAAATGAATAAAATACAGGCAAACACTGACTTTCAGGTTACAGTACGGAAAAAGACATGTAACAAAAATCCACGAATACGTATTAAAAGCGCTGATTTTTCATGTGAATCAACTGTTAACATCCTTGACATTAATATGGATTAATCAGTTAAATTTTGATACTCGTATCAGTAAAAAATGCAAGAAAGCATCTCAGCTACTAAATATTCTTAACCGTTTCGGAACTTATTTAAACAAGCAAAGTAAGTGTACTATATTATCATTTTGAGGAATTTTTGCTCTTTGGAATGGAATTTCTGTACTAAGAAAAGTAAAAAAAAAATCGAAAAGGTGCAAAAAAGCACCAAGGTTTGTATATGAAGACCATTCAAGGTTCAGAAGCTTTCACTGCATCTTAAAAGGCAAAGATTAATGGCAATCGAAACTTTAAACATAGTTGATTAATTAGTACCTTAAAAAATTAAATCAACGGTATGATAAGAAAAGGTTTAGATTTACAGCTGCTACTCTGTGGAACAGCCGACCCGACCATTTCAGGACTCAATAGTTTTTAATGAATTCCAGAGCCTTCTAAAGTTCCGGAATGGATTGGCATGTCATTGTCAGTCTGCATATGTAGATATTTTTTTGTTATAGCGCTTCTCATTTAAACCTATATTCTTGATTTTGCAGTATGCTTTTAAATTTTCCTGATGTGCTTAAAATTATAGCTGTGCTTAAATTTTAGTTGTGCTTTAATTTTAGTTATGCTTCAGTTTTAGCATGTTAAGAAGTATTTAAACTTTTTTTAGTAGTCCTGTGCATGTCTTTTAATGAATGTAGGACAGACACTCACACGTCAAAAAGTTGAAACCAAACCTGAAGTCACAGGACAAAAAGTCCCAATTCAGTTATGAAACGGAAGTTATTTCTATTTCAATAAGAAACTGACACTTATTTAAAAAAAAAATGTATTTTTCTTGAACTATTATATACAAAGCAACTTTGTCAGTAAAATGTATTCTAAAAAAATCAATAATGATCAAATAATGTTAAGAAAACAATTTGCCAAAGTGGCTTGATACTTTAATGGCTTAATGGTGTCAAGAAATATATCATTTGCAAGATTAAAATTTGATAAGTTTGCATTTAGCAAGGCTTTTGGTCAATTTTCTAAACTGTAAAATGATTATATGTAATAAAATGATAAAAAGAAATATATTCAAACAATCATAAACAAATTATTTCCTATCAAAATTGTGACTTTCTGTCTACGTTTAACTATTTCAATTTGCCCATGTGACCATGGTGACGGTATTTATGCATTTTAATATATATATATATGTGCTGCTTAAATATCCTACTCTGCATGATCTGTTCTTATGTCGTGTGTATGTTATTTGTTTTTGATAAAAAGCAAGAGCTTATGTTTGAACTGTTATAAGTGAGCCGAATAAAAAAAATAAACTTTTGTAATAGTATAAACTGAAGGAAAATCTTTTGTTGTAAATTTGTATATTATGTTTCACATGTTTAACTGAAATATAGACATATAGAAAAGGACATTTATTTAAATTTAGTATAAATATCACCAGAATATCAGGATATAAACAACTGGTCACCTCTTTGCACGGATCGCGAGTTTCTTCAAGACATACACGGGATTGTGCTCTTTAATTTATAATGTTCTTAATGGCGGCCCCCATGGAAATGTGAAATTTTTTTTTCGACCTTTTGAAAAGTTCAAAATGGCAGTTTTAAAGCTTGCCCAGACTCAAATACTTAAGCTGATGACTATAAAACCAACAGCAAGTATTCTACCTTGTTTGAATTCAGTTCGTTATAGAAAACCAAGATGGGTACCGAAAGCGGCTAGCAAAGAGTTTTATGTTAGAGAACCAACGCCCATAGACCCTGTTGAATATGAAGAATTGAAATGGAGATACCAAGAATATAGAAACACTGTTGAAGCAATAAGGTTATTTTTTATTTTCTTTGTTATAAAGACTGTCTTTCATTTGTGGAATAACCCTGATCATGAACATGCATGAAACATTTGCCACTGTACATTAAACTTAAGTAAACATCAATCAATCATCTGTGGAACCCCCCATGAAGGTGGTCTCAGAGTACTGTGTATGCCTTGTGTGCAGGAGGTTGTGGGTGCAATCTGGCATCTCCATGACCTGTTTTATGATAGCTCATCATCACCTTTAGATTAAATTTTTGCTATCGTTTAATAACTGTGGAATGGTGTTGTAGTCAAAATTTGTTTTTGTTTCGCTAGCTTCCACTTTGTTCGTTATCAATTACAGTCAATTGCCTGTAAATGCATAACCTTATTGTATTATAATCCAAAGGGTCTTCATACATGTACATGTACATTGTAGTTAATGTTTTAAAGCCCAGTGGAATATCAGGCTAATGATCGCTCATTTATATAAAACTTGTACAGATGGATACACATGACTGCTGACAGAAGAAAACTTTGATCAAGATAGAAAATTTAGTCAAATACTTTCTAGCAAATGGTAATGAAAATTAAGATTTTATCGACACATAATCATGATAATCTACATCCCCCTTTTTGAATGACAGGACATAATATCACCTCAAGTTTCACCAGTCCAACAATTATTGATCAAATTGAATCCCTTTACAAGTGTTAAAATAAATAAACGAGCATTAAATGCCACTTGATAATCTAAAGAAATTTTGTACTGTAATTCTGAACTCATTTCATAATATACAATCAAATTAATATACATGTATATCCTGTTTACATTCAGAATCGAAAGATGCATATTGCATTGTCTATAACCATGATACATGTTGCTATGGCATTTGAAATTTTAACTCATTAAAACCATTACAGTTATTAACTATTGCCCTCCACAAACATGACAAAACTTTATTGAATGTTCTACAAAACAGGTATGAAACTTTTGCTGATGTTGCAAATCCTAGATAGGGGTTTGTGACTTCTGATTTAAATTGGTAGTGAGAAAAACGACCCAGATTTTTTAAATTCTAAAAAAATGTCCAAAACAGTGACAGAAAAAGACTTTGAACTTAACAGAACAGCTGAATAATGGTCATCCTTGACTATGAGGAGCCCAGCTTGACATTTGAATTGTAACAAATGACAGTTAATTGAAAATATTGGTTATTCTATAATGTAATCAATATATTATACTTAAGAAACCTTCATTTGGGTTTAAATTGATTTTACCCCAGGTTGGCCCTCTACATGTATGCTAAATATTTTACCACAAGGAAAGCCATGTTTTGATGACTTACAGATTTGACCGACTTTATATTCTTACGTCATCTTTTAAAGACATCATTTACAACGATTGACCTCAGGTAACTCATTCAGAAAAAGTATATAACTGGGAGCATGATTGGAAGAGCCCAAACAAATCATGACGTTGCTGCTCAACTGACAACCAATATACCCAGTATTCATATTTTAACATGGTGTGTACTCAACATACTCAAAGAGCTTGAAAAAGGTTTATATTAAAATAAACAATATATCAGTCTATTTGTTATTCCTTACAATGATTTGGATGAATCAAATGATTTCGATCATGGCATGCAGGTTATGTGACTTGTCCTAGTGAAAGTTCCTCCATGGTTAAATTTTCATCCATTGAGGTCCCTGTGCAATACCGACTTAAAAATTGGTATTTGCTGGTTACCCACAAATCACAGTGCATTTAGCAGTAAGGGCAAGACTAGTTGGCTTAGAGTCAGAATAATATGTCTTGGTCTTGGAGGAATGACATGTTTTCTTGCAGACTGTAACCTTGTAACCACACCACATAAAATTTTGACTCTGTGTGTAGGACAATACAAAAAAAATATATATTTATATTAGATTTACATGTGATCATCATTATATTCATGTTATATTTGTATTCGTTTATATGTTACTTAGATATAAGAAGATGTGGTATGAGTGCCAATGAGACAACTCTCCATCCAAGTCAAAATTTATAAAAGTAAACCATTATAGGTCACAGTACGGTCTTCAACACGGAGCCTTGGCTCACACCGAACAGTAAGCTATAAAGGGCCCCAAAAAATTACTAGTGTAAAACCATTCAAACGGGAAAACCAACGTTCTAATCTATATAAAAAACGAGAAACGAGAAACACTTATGAACCACATCAACAAACGACAACTACTGAACATCAGATTCCTGACTTAGGACAGGTGCAAACAAATGCAGCGGGTTTAAACGTTTTAATGGTACCAAACCTTCACCCTTTTTCTGAAACAATAGTGTAACATCACAACATAGAAAGACACACTATAAAATATCAACTGAAATAGCTTAACTCAATCAAAGGACATATTAACACCATTGAACATACACTGAACAAATAAATTTGACCTATGACACAATGTAAATACAAAATAAATAAACTAAGGGAAGAATAATAAAAGTAACATGTTATATCGGTATACTTGTATGGTATTAGCAAACTACATGTAGTATGAGACTTACTAGCAGTAAGGCTTGCCTGCATCATCTTGGTATTGTAGCATTTCATTGTCATCAGGCTAGGGTTTCCTCAACCGTAGCAGAGGGGGCATTAAGTGTTACCCTTTTCTGTCTGTCTGTCCTGTCCCAAAAATTGGTTTCCGTTCTCTAACTTTAGTTTGCCTCAAACAAATGTTATAAAACTTATACACAATGCTTATTACCATAAAACACAGATCATGTTCGAAATTGGGTGTCGTCACTTTTACCGTTCATGAGTTATGGCCCTTTTAAAAATTGCTGAATTTTTCTTTTCCGTTCTCTGACTTTAGTTTGCCTCAACCAAATGTTTATAAAACTTATACACAATGCTTATTACCACAAAACACATATCAAGTTCGAAATTGGGTGGCATCACTTTTACCGTTCATGAGTAATGCCCCTTTATAAACCAAAAAATTGCTGAATTTTTTGTAGCCGTTCTCTAACTTTAGTTTGCCTCTAGTTTGTCTCAACCAAATGTTATGAAACTTATACACAATGCTTATTACTACAAAACACAGATCAAGTTTGAAATTGTGTGGCGTCACTTTTACTGTTCTTAAGTTATGTCTCTTTATAAATTGAAAAATTGCTAAATCTGTCGTATCTGTTCGCTAACTTCAGTTTGCCTCAACCAAAAGTTATGAAACTTATGCTTATAATCACAAAACAGTCTTAACTACGTGAATCCTGTATCTGTATGTGGAAGTTGACTCGTGCATATTTACAAGCGGGGGCATCTGTGGCCCATAGACACATTCTCCATTTATTTTACCCTACAGTGTAATAAATGAACACTAAATCAGAACAAAAATTTCTTGAACTTTTATAAAGATACATGTACTGTAAAATTTGACTTCAGGATTCATCTTAAATCAGTTTATTGGACACTTCCTGTCTAGTTAAAGGACAAAGAATAAAATCAGAGATTTGTGTTACTTTTGAACACTTTCTTTAAAACAATAGTTTTCTCTTCTGTACCATCGTTAAAAGTAAAAGTTGACACGTAAAACAGGCCTAGGTGAGCCGCTAAAATGATTGTGAAGTTCCCAGTTCAAAACAATTATTGTTATCAAATTACTCCTTCATGTGACATGTGACGCCATGGCAAAATATCACACAATTTTATCAGACAATATAATTAACACCTTTCTGAATTAGTCCATTGTTGCTGATTGCTATCAATTGCAATCAGCTAATTATTGATTTCTGACAAAATCTATGCGAGTTCAAGGTGAAATCCGAGTATTGTCTGATCAGGGAAAAGGTCTGGAAAACCTTTAACAAATTAAAAAGATGAACAAAGTAAAACGTTATATTTCTTTCGCCAATCATGATTTTAATCGCCACAATTTAATTTTTTTTGCAAAATGTGAAAATGGCGACCTCCAGCCGAAACCCTGTCTGTCATCACATATTAGGGGTCACACTACTGGGCAATTATGTATCATACTGTGTGGTAGAAATTGCTTTCCCTGACTCCCAAAAGTGATATTTAGTTTCTTGAGTGTTCTTAAAGTTCTTAAAGATTTAGCTAATAACTGCATTGTACATTATTTGTTTACTTTTTTAGAATGCACTTGGCAGCTGAGATTGACAAGAAAGAAGCTGTAGAAATGTCTAAACAAATAGATACAGAAGCAGGATGGGAAAGGATGGTTAAATTGACAGAAGAGTGGAACAAAGAGACAGCTGTTAAAAGGTAGCAGTATTACAATTGGTGATGAATACCACCATGTTATGTGTGTTCAAAGCAATTCATGACAAACTTATTCAGGCTGTTGCAACTTAGAGCTTGACCTACTAACTCTATATTGCTTGACCTACTAACTCTATACTACTTTACATTCTCAAGGTCACTTTTAGGTTGAGCAATCTTCCAAAAAATGTGATGGCATACACTGTAGACCTTGTTCCTGTCTTTCTCACATCAAATTGAAACTTATACACCAGTATTCATTAACTCCTAAGAGATGGACACTCATGATCAGGTGCTCTTGAGTTTACCTGTCTAACTTACACTTATAAAGCTAGACATACTCATTATGGTACTCTTAAAAACACAATCTTTAAGTTTTTATACATGCTGCTACTGACCACTTATGAAAGTAATCTTAAAGCTTGTTGATACAATGCAAAGTTCTGCAGTAGATGATTTTCCTGTGTTTCATTATGTGATTTTTAAATTTTGTTCTGCAGAGAAAAACGTCAGGCTGAAGAAGATTTGATAGAGTTGGAAAAACAACAACAAATAGAAAAGGAAAAAGAAGAAGAAATGATGAGAATGCTGACAGAGGCAGAACAGAGGCTAGAATTTGAAAAGGTTGGATAAAATACTGCATTACTACAATATTAGGTTCACATTCATGGTGAAGAACTAATCAAAGCATTACCCCCTTGTATTAATCACTATGTCTGTATGTCCATCAACACATCTATATCCTACAATAATTCAAGATTGCCTTAACTGACATTCAAATTTTGTTTGGACTGTGTTAATACCTATAAAATTTCTCTAATTTTTTTGTGAATATAGGACATGTATGTTCATTTGTGTTGAAATTCTAGCATAAAAAGGTTTTTCTCAAAATTTAAAATTTTTTAAACAAAGTGCAAGTATTTTAGTATATACGTGTGAGTTCGTGGTCTAGTGGTTAAGACCGATGGCTACAGTGCTGAAGGTCCCGAGTTCGATCCTCACTCGGGGTGCTAAAAATATCAGTACATCAGAAGGGTGATTTTCACCCTCTCACACACATCTCTGGTACCCAGACCGGAGTTTAAACTAGAATGGGTACTATGGGGGCCTCGGTTGGTCAAAGTTGCTCCCGACATTGACATGGAGATCAATCTGCTGATATCTCTTCGGTTTTTCTGTTTCAGCCAAGCAGCCCGGTGGTTCTCGCCGAGTACTTCAGCTTCCTCCACCATAATTACAGATTCTGCCCGGTCTCCTAACACTCCCTGGTGTTGGGGTGGGGATTGTCCTTGTAAATATTGAACATTGTAAATACGTTAGTGACACATCTCCATTAATCCCGATAGGGAGTGTACACGGATTCCACTGTACCCTCCCAGCTCTCGAGGGGTGCTCCGTAAACGGAGGGATTTACGTACATACATACATACATACATACATACATATATCACAATTTTTGTGGTAGAATACTTACTTTTTGTTAAAAAATTTATAGTGTATGGATTTTAACAAAACTTATATTTACAGAGAACACATCCTGAATTAATTGCCGGTGTCATATCTTATAAAAATTGACATCCCATGAAAATGAAATGCGTTGTACACATCAGTCTCTGCATCACACAAAAATGTGCAAACTGGGCCCTTGCTGACATATCAGTTTTTTTAGTTTCCGTTGTATATTCGTTGTGGTCTTATGTATGTTTTACTGCGTCTGTTATTTTCAGTAGGATTTTATTCCCAGTCATATTACAAAAACAACACATGTTATTACATAGAATATATTACCGGTATAATGAGTATTTTTATGAATACATCATCTATAAAAACAGCAAAATCCCAATACTGTTCAAAGAGAAGGTTATTCCATCATACCAACATCATTATTTAAAACTGTTTGTCTATATTGTTTTATATATTTTATGTGAATGTATGTACGCTGTTATTTTATAGAGGGGCATGCTATTTACAAAAGACAACTGGTTGTCATTAGTTATAACAGTTCTTAAGAAGTTTAAAGGTGAAAGTCCTTATTGGTTTATGCAATCTTGAACATTCCATAAATAATCATATTTTTATTCCCATGCTGTAGGCTACAGGGACATTAAGTGTTACCATTGACCCTCAGTCTTTCTGTTCTTCCGTCTGTCCTTCTGTCCGTCCCGTTTTCGTTTCTGCACTCTAACTTAAATTTGCCTGATGCAAATTTTATGAAACTCATACACAATGGTAAGAACCAAAACTTGCAGACAGAGTATGAATTTGGGAAGTGAGTCACTTATTGTTCTAGAGTTATGCCCCTTTTTTACTTGGAAAATTGCAAAGCCTGAGCGGGGGCATTCGTGTCCTCAGAAAATTCTTCTTTCTTTGATTTTTTTAAAAGATTTTAGCTAAAATATTGACTAATTCACACACTGCCCTATTGTGGCCCAAAATATTTTTTTGCCAGTGTACATGGTAACAAAATACATGTACATTTCCTGTGAAATTATTTTTTTGACAGATTTCTGCTTTATATTATTTCTCTCATGCTTAAGTGTAGGCCAAACATATAGATTTATGTGTAGTTTTGCCATTTTTATGAATTAAGTACATGTATTATGTCATTGCAATAACGATCTAGACAAAAAAATACATTTTAACCAAAAGCTCTATTTTATTGAACATTAAATTTTACAGACTTGAACAAAATAATGAAAAAATCTTGATTCTCCGTTATTTGCTTGATTTGGAAGTATTGAAATGAACTGAAGAGAAGTTTGAATCCATCTTAATTTTCTTTTTGTCATGTGATGTGCAATGTTTAATCATACATTATTTATCTTTTACTTAGGGTTTTACTGTATTATTTCTATTTTGTCGTTACAGAAACAGACATTTATAACAATGGAGAATCTCGATGAAGAAATAGAAAAAATATTAGATGTACGAATGGACTATGAATATTCTATAGATCGCAGTGGCAATGTTCTAAAAGGAAATCAAACTGTCAAAGTTAAACCACAAAAATATGTTAAATAATAATGTATATTCATTATAAATGTAAAATAAAGTTTGTACATATTGTTACTCTTTTGTTTAAAGGAAAAATGTGATGATACAAATTGACTGTTTTACATTTATCATAAGCTCTCCTGTCAATTTAGGTATATTCATTTTACTAATGTTTGTTAACATAAAACTTTTACAAAATCTTCTCTGAAACCACTATACAAATGTCAGTCAAACTTGGCTTGGTGATCCATAAAAATAGCACATCAGTGCAAAATGCATGTAACTGTCTAATATTTAGGAAATGGAAAAGAAAGGATACAATGTATTCATCATGACAAAAAATACCTACGTGCACATCTAAAAGCAAAAAACAAAGGAATAACAATAATTGCTGCTGATATGAAGCCTGGTGTGTTATTCACAAAATTGTCATCAATGAATTCTCCAAAATGGACACTACACAAAATTTGTCAAATGATGGTGTGCTGCTGCCAATTGTTGGTCTTTTAACTGTGCACATTCAATAGGCTTTGTCCTTTCAAAATTATATTATACCATTGGAATTTTCTAAAATGTTTTACCCAATTGCATATGAATTGCAGTTTAAATTCATTTCAACAAATTGGTCAACTGATAAATTAATTTTGCTCATTACTTAAGGGAAATGTTGTTAGTTTGAAGCAAATACAGTGAAATCAAAATTATTCTTACCATCCAGTTGGTTGACTGTTGTGAAATTGGAATAATTTTGAATGTCTAGGTTAGTATAAGGAACACTGGTTTAAAAATGTATGACTAAGATATGAAAACCTTTATCATAATGACATTTTATAATTCTAAACATTGTTTTGTTGATCATTAAAGTATTGCTTTGTTTTCCAATCAGTAGTTAATGTGTACTTTTGGATATTTTTTACACACGCCTGCACCATTTTGTTGAGAAAGCGAGAAATACCTTATTGATCCTACATTCTGACAGTGGAGTCGACATTTATGTTCAGTCTGTGGTTAAAGATTTTTCAAACAACAATACACAGTGTAGAGACTATTCTGTACGCTATCCGGAAGTCGCGATTTTCGAAGCGAGAACTTTTTGGATCATATTTTAAATTTGATGGATATTATAATAACTGAATTAAACGGTAAGTTGATCATCTGTACATTGCTTAATGATTAATTCAGCTGACATCGATATTCTCAAATGGTTTAGAATTAAATTCAGCACATTCATTATTCGTATCTTTGCCTTAATCAAGAGATTTTCAAGTGCATCACTAAGGAAAATCAGTCGGTGAACCTAAAAACAATCTTTTTACCCTCTTAGTGTACGAATTAACGTAAAAACCAGACGTAATTAACTAAATGAAGTATATTTCAAGTTGTGGTAAAAGTTTCAACCAGATCTTTGATGCCAGAAATAAGAAAATTACACTTGTTTGAATTTCTCACTGTACGATCAGTCTCGCTTGTATATTTTGAAACTGTATGATCAGTCTTTATTTCACTGTATTCTAGTGGTGATTTCAAAGTTATTTACGATACATTAGAAGGTGGCATTTTTCTAAATAAAACAAATATATTTCAATAAATCTACATCCTGAAAACTTATGAAACATGTTTTAGCTCGATGGGGTGTACTCGACTTACTACATTAAGTATAAGGATGTTTAAATGTTGCTAAAATAAGAGGAAGGTTTGTTGTATATATAAGTTTCAGAAATGTCCTCCGTTATACTTAAAATTGTACAAACACACAGATTTAATTGTTATATAAAAATGCATGTATTTACACACATTCGAGGCCGTACTGTAGCTTATAATTGATCACAGTTCCTTCACTTTGTTTTGGATGTAGAGCTGTCTCTTTGACACTCAATTGTACACCACTTTGTAAAGCGGGGGTTTATAGTGATAATGAAGTCCGTCTTTCCGTTTGACCGGTACAATATGTTTCGTCGGTTTTGTAAGTACTGTTCCAATTCTAAACACAATATGTTCGGTTGTTAACATTAGTGTTCCACATTTAACGTCAGCTTTAAAGAATATAACACATTGTGTTCAGTCTTTTAACGCATATGTTCAAGACCAGTGTTCTAAATTGAACACTTTAGTGTTCTAATATTGTAATGGGGAGTGAAAAAATATTTCATCGCTTCAGACTCAAACAGACGATGAATAAGAGTGATTCGTATTATAATTTGACGATAAAATGTATTTTAGCTGTATCAACATAAGCAAATTATCAGTTTGGTAAAAAAAAACTTAAAGCATGTTACAAGAGCGTATTTATAAGCGTGCAAATGATTGATTTTTAATATACATCTTTTTTCTAAACGACTTAAGTTCTTTTGGGTATATTTTTTAACCAATTAAATACGTAAATGCTCATGAAAGCGTTGCTATTGTAAAAGCGTTCTGGTGTCGAACACGATTCGTTCAAATTTACCATTTTCCCCGAACGCCATGTGTTCCAAACATGACCGCGTACATAACAGCGCGTGACTTATTAATGTACCGGAAGTTTGCTTTTTGATCGCAATTGAAGAAGTTTCACTGAAGAAAATTAACAACAAAACATGATACGAATAAAGTCCCTAGTGTGGACAGTGTGTTGCTTGCCAATTTTTTTAGTACCCCTTCCAAATGTATTCCTTCATGTTTTATGCCTCAAATAGCAAGTAGGGGGATGAAATTACACTGTAAAAAAATTTGGGTCATGAATTGTAAAGTAAAGTAGTGATTTGGTCCAGCCGAAAAAGGTTAAAAATTAGCACTTCGGAAGCTGTCAAAAGATTTCAAGACCCCCTTAAAATAGAATTGTCCATATTTTGAGTTAGAGCCGATGAAGTTTTCTATAATTTTGATATAATTTGTCCCAAAAGTAGTACAACACACTGTAAAAATATTATTGAGAAAGCGCAGGTGGGATTTTTTTTATTTTCATTTATTGTCTAAAAGAAATGCACTACGAAATAACTGTGTACTCGGACCTGTATATCTATATTTATAACAAATTACGAACTTAAAATTTATTCTTTTAGTATTTAATCAACAAATTTCTACTTTGACAGGACACACTGAAGTATAAATAGAAATAGAACATTTTGTTTGAACACATAACTGTGCTGTTATGTCATAATTCGATTAAAAAAGCAGGACTGCCAGGAGGTTTTTTGAGAGAATACATTTAAATGATCATGTTTTTTTTTAATTTTTAACCAATGTAAATTTATACGTAAATCCCATATCCTATTAAGTTTTTGTCCCAATATCCCATATCCCTATAATGTTTACCCCTAATATCCAAATAATTTTTTTTTATAAATATCCCGTATCCCTAAAACTATTTTGAAATATCCCAAAAAATCATTAATTCATTCCAAAACCCATTTTTGTAAACAACATTCGTAAATACATGTTGTGCGTTGTAGTATGGATGTCAAGGATGTGGACTTTTTCACAGAGAAAAGTTAATCATTCAGAATTATCCAGGGACCTTTAAATTTTAATCTACATGTCTCTGGAATAACCAATATATAACTAAGCGTTTGTAACAAATAAAATGTTACTGTAGAGATAAGCGTGAGCCACCAAATGTGAGCTCATCAAAGGCACGTAGCTAAGAGAATCACCCAATGTGAACTCACAGATGACACGTCGTTTTAATAAAAATGCTAAGAAGCAAAAAATCCAATTTTACAATAAAAAAAGAACGGAATGAATATAATATGCAGCAAAGAGCTGCACATGCAAAAAAGCATGTATAGTTAATCTATTAAAACGCAAATTATCAAATCAGGAATATATCCTGTTGGCAAAAGGCTTGAAATTTATCAATTCATCAAGCAAAAATGTCTATACTAAAAGACTACAGTGAATTTGATAGACAACTGCGATGTCGATATATGTTCAGTCATGAAGAAAAAAATTTGTAAGGGTTCCGCGGAACCCAGTGTCTCGCCTACTTTTGCTGTTAATCGCAGGCTCAACAAATATGAGGAAAAAAATTAATAAAAATATTCCTCTCGATACTATCTTTTGATAGTAAGAAGCTTCTGTCCAAGTTTGGTAAAAATCCAGGATAGTTTATGAATCTAATAAATGTTTTAAAAACTTTAACTGCAGACTGTATGTAATGTTAACTGGAAGAAAAACTAAGTCCATTTATAAGTAAAATACAGAAAAACAGGTACAAAATTTTAACAAAATTTCCTTCAAGATACCAGCTTTTGATCATAAACACGCGTCTGTCCAAGTTTGGTACAAATCCAGGATAGTTTAAGAAAGTTATTAAAATTTTAAAAACTTTAACCACAGAGTGAATGTTATATTTCCTGGCAGAAAAACTAAGTCCATTTATAAGTAAAATACGGAAAAAATTGATTTTTTTTTTTACTAAATTAACTTCTGGATACCATCTTATGATCATAACAAGCTTCTGTCCAAGTTTGGCAGAAATCCAGGATAGTTTAAGAAAGTTATTAAAATTTCAAAAACTTTAACCACAGAGTGAATATTTGTGGACGCCGCCGACGACGGAATGTAGGATCGCTATGTCTCGCTTTTCGACAAAAGTCGAAGGCTCGACAAAAATGACCTTCATCCATTTCATAGCAATACAGGATATAAACCTGCTTCTACGTGCCATACGTCGGAAAATTATATCAATTTAACAAAGCTTGAATTATCTTTTCTAATAAATAAAAAAAAAAACAATCTTACTAAGGGCGAAAGAATAGCAAGTACGCAATTTGAAAAATGATGAAACAATAGTAATAAAAAAGGCAGATAACAATTCAAATTGTGTTATTTTAGACAGGCTAGACTACATAGCAGAAGTCACAAGACAACTAAATACTCAACATTACTGCCAATTAGATTCATTTAAAGGGACATTGGTTGTCAAATTCATGTTCATCGATTTGACTCAAATTCTCATATTTGATTTATAGCATACTAAAACATATATCCAAGTTATAGAAAGTATAAAATAAACAATTTAAAAGGCATGGGCTCGATAATATGTTTCATCGTTTCTTGTGTATTTTAGTCTAGACGCCATCTAATTAACTATCGAGTTGACCTCCGAAGACTGCCGACGGTCATATAAGCGATTTATAAACATAAATGTAGATATAAATAGATAGCAAACTCAGGCAATAGGATTTTTCTAGGTCTGTTTAATTTCATATTATAGGTTAAAAATATAGGGACGATGGATTCATAATATTTGATGGAACATCAGATGAAATTGCAGATTCTTTTCGTTTAGCAAATAAATATAACCCCTTATTGAAGTCCACCTATGAAATCTCAAACGACAAAATGTCATTCTTAGATGTTCATGTAATTAAAGGTCAAAGATTTACAACACATGGCATTCTTGACCTTGAAATACATTTTAAAGAAACAAATTCTTATCTCTATATGCATAGAAATAGCTGTCACTCACAGCATGTATTCCGAGGATTTATTAAAGGTGAAGCAATGCGGCAAATTAGAAACACAAATGACCATAACAATTTTATAAACAATCTAACTTGTTTCAAAGTGAAATTATTAGATAGGGGTTATGATAACGTCGAAATAGATGATAGTATTACTGATGCTTTATCAATTGACCGTACTGAATTATTACAGCAAAATAAATCGAATGAAAAAGAAAATATTCCGTTAGTTTTGATAACTAAATATAACCCAAATATATATATATACGTAAAATAAAGAAACGGTCATTTATTACAGTTTGACGAAGATTGTGTATAAATATTCAATGCTGCACCAATAGTTGTGTATAGCAAACATAAACATGTAAAAGTGTTGGAGATATGCTTAGTAGATCAAAGTTGAAGACTTTAACATAATATTGACAGTTGGACCCCTGATGATGGCAGATCTGTCATAATAACTAGACCTATTGATGAAGAATTAAAATATAAATATATCAATATATACATGAATAATTTTCATATTTGATTATATGAAAATAATGCATCTAAAGTGACCATCCCAAGCCAGAGCCTCTAATCCCAAGCTTTAACTGCCGAAACACTAAAATAGTGATCAATAGTATGTGTTGGGTCCTATCATGCAATTTGGGATGCGTGGTTGCATGGGTGTTTTATAATAACAAAACTCAATGAAAATCAACAAAGCACTTAAATAACTTTTTCTAGTAAAGGAGTAGGGGCATTAAGGCCTGGTTTTGGCCCAAGAAAATAAAATTTTTGACAACTATTTCAAATTGGCACATAATGTTTAAAAATGCATAGAGTGAAGAAATATAAATGAAAAACATAAGATTGGTTATATGATGACGTCACAGTTACGTCATAATATGTACCGTTTTCATGAAAAAGATGAAAAATGCAGAATTTGTGCAATTTTCCATCGTTATTTCCATTACGGAAACATCGTGCGCAGCCAAGAAACAACAAAATAATTTAAGAGAAGCTTTATTATAACTATTGAAATAATCTCACCAAATATAAAGTTGTTACTTGGGTGCGCACATACTTTGCCAATCTTAAATATACTTAGAATTTGATGAAAAACAAGAAAATTCACGAAATTTTATAAAATATACAAATTTGATCAAATTTCGTCATGGTTTGTTGCCATGGTAGCTCGTTTAATGTGAAATTTGTTTTTATTTTCTTAAAACCTTGTACCTTAGTCTAGTTAGGACAAATTTAAGGATATGTATGATAACTTTTAAATTTGCAGTAATATTTGGGCCAAATAAGGGGCTTATTGCCCCTACTCCTTTTTTTTGGCAATTTTATCAAGTGAGATGTAAATATTTCTGTACTTAACTTTTAATTTTCACATTTTTTTTCATTTTTCATTTTCAAAATTCAATATCCCTAAAAATGCACCAATATCCCATATCCCATTTATTTTTAGGACAAATATCCCATATCCCTAAAATTAAAATGGCAAATATCCCGTATCCCAATATACCCTATACAAGCCTCCCAATTGAAAACAGGTAATTCGGCAGGACCGGACGAAATTTTAAACGGATTTATCGAAAAATACCTTTCTCGTGCTTGGTAAATCATTTCTTAAATAGTTTAACCTTATTTTAAAAACGGGTAAATATTCAAACGCATTGAAAAAATCTTTCCTGATAGCTCTTTATAAATCAGGAGATCGAAATGTCTTCCAGAAATATTTAATGCAATTTTGAATAACAGTTTGAAAAAATAATAGATGGGCAACTATAATTAAAAATCGGTTCAGAGAAAGAAATCGAACATCTGATATCATATTTGCTTTTAAATCTTTAATTATTAAATACATACATAAAGGAAAAAAAGGTTTTGTTGACCTCTGTGAAGCTTTTGTATCGTTGTGGAGAAAAAAAGCCTATACGGTATGGGTTTTTTGAACTTTTTTCTCGTTGTTGAAGGCCAAACGGTTGCCTATACTTGCTTATATCCACCGGTTATTTGAATTTTGTTGAATAGTTGACAATCGTATGTAACATCTTATTATCCATTATTCCTATATTTTGTACAAACTACTGAAAATCGGGTGTTGGAAAATATGTTTTAAATGTTATAACAGAGCACTCTAAGAGAAACGAATCTTCTATCAAATATAAAAACAAATTTTCAGAATATTTAAGTTTTTCAAGAGGGGTAAAACAAGGGGATTCATTGCTACATTATTTAATATTTCTATAAATGATGTAATTAAAGAATAAGATGATAAAAATTACAGAATAATTAAAACAATTAAAATGTTAATGTAATAATTGACAACTAAATTTAATTATAATTAAAACTAAAACTAAGACTTTAGTTTTATGTCGTATTGTTGTGTATTCCATATTGGCTAGAGGTAAACGGGGAGGGTTGAGATCTCACAAAACATGATTAACCCCGACGCATTTGTGCGCCTGTCCCAAGTCAGGAACCTCTAGTTTGTGTTAGTGGTTTTAAATTTTGGTTCATTTATATGGTTCGAAGTTAAGTGTGGAGTCCATTTCACAGAATTAGTATTCATTATTGTTTAGGGGTCAGCTGAAGCCTGCCTCCGGGTGCGGAATTTTCTCACTGCGTTGAAGACCCTTTGGTTGCATTGGGTTGTTTTCTGCTTTTTGTTCGGGTTGTTGTCTCTTTGACACATTCCTCGTTTCAATCCTCAATTCTATTATATAGTAAAACTACTCAGAAATGGTTCCCGCATTTGTAACATGCAAATATATTCCAATGTCAGGTACAAATGAAAAACAATTTTGGGCATGTTGATTTAAAATAATGGAAATTTTTCTCACAGGGTAATAGAATAAATTAAAGCAAAAACAGTTAATTTTGGTATGAAGTCGTATACTAGTTCATCATATAAATGAAATACAATAATATAATGGGCCAAGTGAGCTTTTTCCTTTTCTCATCACTTGGCGTCCGTCAACGTCGTCGTCGTTCGTCAACTTTTACAAAAATCTTCTCCTCTGAAACTAGTGGACCACTTTTAACCAAACTTGGCCACAATCATCATTTGGGTATCTAGTTTAAAATATGTGTCCGATGACCCCGCTTTCCAACCTAGATGGCCGACATGGCTAAAAATAGAACATAGGGGTAAAATGCAAGTTTTGTCTATTATTTTGAAAACCGTTATGAATAGAGAAATTCGGACAGGGGCAGAAATATTTACAATGTTGAGCTCTACCAATTGGTATTTTACGTCAAAACTGTCAGGGGATTTCTTATAGGAGTAATTGCCCTTAAAAGACAAATTTTACCGTTTTTTTTTATATTTTTGTCTCATCTTGAAATATATACAGAGAAACTTTAAAATGCAAAAATGATCAGCAAGGTCAGATCTACAATTGAAATCGTCAGTTCACTCCTTATTAGAGTTATTGCCCTTTGTTGACGAATTTTACTATTTTCGGGTGTTTTTTGCCTTATTTCTTAAAACTCATAATAGATAGATAGAAACTTAGATAAGCAAAAATGATAAGCAAGACAAGATCTACAATTAAGATCAATGGAGGAAATTGTCCGATAACTCCTTATTGGAGTTATTGCCCTTTATTGACGATTTTTACCAATTATTTTGCGTTTTGCCTTCTACATTTGTTCTATGATAAAAAATTATAAAAGATAAATAGAAACTTTGAATAACAAAAATGATCAGCAAGGCAAGATCAACAAAGAAGTCAAATTTTGCAGATAAAGTTAGTAGACTGTCACTGACTCTTTATAGGAGTGATTGACCTTAAATGAGGATTTTTTTAACCCTTTTTTGTGTTTTGAGCAAAAATGAAAAAAAGTAGACAGAGAGAAACTAAACAGACAAAACGATCTTTGGAGCCTCTTGTTGCTTATTTTCTTGAAAACTGTAATAGATAAATAGAAGCTTTAAATAGCACAAATGATCAGCAAGACAAGATTTACAAATGTGCCATAATGGCCGAAATCTTCAGTCGACTCGTTATTTGAGTTTTGCTCTTAAATGATATTGTTTATTCAATTTTCGCATATTATTTTGTAAATAATGATAGATGAATAGAAACTTTAAAAAGGAAAAATTATCAGCAGGATAATTTCTACAAACATGTCAACATGACTGAAATTGTCAGTTAACTCTTGATAGAATTATTACACTTTTATGATGATTTTTACTCTAAATTGACCATTGTTGAAGATGCAGGTGAGCGACACATGCTCTTTAGAGCCTCTAGTTTTATACTTGTATTATATATTTTAGCAACGAAATGAGAGCACTGAATAATTTAGGAAAATAATAAAACTCTTTGCATTACATTGATAAAACACCTATAGAAAAGTGACTTCTAGTACATGTTTGCAAATATAAGAAAAGCTTCATCAAATTCAGGTGCAAGCGGTGATTTGGGAAGACTTCCTCTGGAAGTTATATTGAATATCAATCTATAATGTATATAATTAGATTATATTCTATACTATAATCCATTAATCGTCCTGCTAAAGAGTCAATTGTATTACTAATAACTCAAAACCTTGACTCTTTAGGAACTTACAGTTGTTTTTCATACTCAAATAATGTGGTAGAGGAAACTGGTCTAGATTTGGATGCATTGAAACATTATTCCTCACAGAAAAAAACTTTAACTATAAGAGAACAAATAAAGTTAAATTGATGCATTTATGAAAAATTAATAAATATTAAACTTAGTCTAGCAGATATAGAAGACAACAGCAAATTTTATAGTTAGATAAACATGTTAAAATAATAATTTTGAAATAAAATATCTTGTTTGATCCAAATTTGAATTTATAGAGCCGATAATTTTTTTTAGAATACGTGACTATTATTGATTTAAAAAAAAAGGGATATATGTTAAGATACACAGAGAAGATCGATTATGCTAAAAACGCAAATCGAAATGAAGATGAAATTCATTTCTTTTTACATTGTGGAATTAACGATCTATATGAAAAGTCTATTTTTTTTTTGATAAACTGATATATATGAAACGAAATATATCCTCAACCCTTTATCATACATTTAGGTAAATAAGTTTTGTTCCTTTAAAAACAGTCAACAGACCTGAGAACACGGGACTTGAAATTTTGAGAGCCAATCAAGGCTGTTTAAGTACCGAAACACATGAAGAGCTATATAACCAATAGGGACCTAAAATAATAGCTCAACTTTGACTGTGGAAACTAAGTTTCTTAATAATTTCTTAATTTATAAACGGACAATTTAAGAAGTTTAACTTGCAGATTTACATAAATAGAAAATCAACTGATTTAACTATGAAGACGTGATGGTAACAATCAAAAAGGTATGAGCAAAATACGAAATGTGTTGTTCCCATGATCAAAATATCTTATTTTTTGATCACATAATTAAAAAACTTTTTGCATGAAGAAAGAATCTGCACAATGTTTTAAAGGGTTGCTAGCATATTGACACGGCTAACATATGTTAGCGTTCACAAAAATAAAACAGAATTGTTTACTTCTTTTCTCGATTGTGACATCACCGAATGAGGATCAGCACCTATTTTGTACAAACCATGAGTAACACGACAGGTTCCACATGTGAAAGGATCAGCTTGTCCTTCCGGAGCATCTGAGATCACCCCAGATTTTGGTGGGTTTTGTGTTGCATGGTCTTTAATTTCCGCTATGTTGTGTTTTGTAGACTGATATTGTTTCTTCGCCTTTTGAGGTCTTTTTATTGCAGGGGTGTTGTGGGGTTCTCTTCGAAATATGATTTTTGAAATTCTATTTGGTATCTTCCGCCTTTTTTTTTTTTTTTTTTTTTTTACTTCACCGATAAATTTTATCAAGTCAACAAAAAATATATAATTTTGCTTAAAGGGGCACTAGCTACGAGATATATAAAAAATCGAAAGTATGATTTTTTTTGTTCAATCATAAATGAAAGTGAAAAATGAAATAATAATTCGCTTTTAGCAACCAGAATTGTTCAATTTTGTCAAATTTAGCTAAGAAACATTGATGACGAATTATTCACTTGCAAGTGAATAATTCGACCTGATTGAATCCGTATTCATGTGAACCTCAATTTAACCTCTTAGCTAGAGATCGATAACGCATGCATTGTCCGTGTTGAGTTATCTAAAGGAAAAGAATGTCAACATTGAAAGTGAAAGAAGGTAAATCATTTGATTGACTGATTCGATTCACAAAAACTCATTCGTATACAGGTAAAAACGATGATTAAAATATATTTTCAATCTATAATATGAAATTAAACAGCCCTAGAAAACTTCATTTGCACGACTTAGATATCTATTTATATCTATATTTATGTTTATATCGCTTATATGGTCATCAGAGGTCGTCTGAGGTCAACACGATAGTTAATTAGATGGCGTCTAGACTAAAATACATCCGAAACGAAGATACATGTTATCGACCCTGTGCCCTGTTAATTGTAAATTTCAGACTTTTTATAATTTGGATAAATGATTTACATGGTTATAAATCAGATATGAGAATTTGAATCAAATCGATGAACATGAATTTGACAGCTAGTGACCCTTTAACTTTCTCTTCTTTTTCAGGTAAAATAATGAAACTTACTGCATTACTTGTACTACTGCTTATTTTGTCTGGAAACAGTGAATCAGCCTTAGTGGATCCATGTTGTGTTCAATGCACCTGTACGAGGAACAACCATTTACTGATTACCAATTGTTCAAATTTAGAACTATCAGAACTTCCAACTTTTCCATCAAACGTTAATGTTCTTGATCTAAGTTTTAACCTATTCGGAATACTGATTGCTAAAGACTTTGAAAATCTACATCACCTTATACAACTGAATCTAAGTGACAATAACATGTTTCTTCTTCGCCAAGATGCTTTTTACGGACTAACTAAATTACAAAGGCTTCATCTCAACGACAATGAACTGTCCTATAACTTGAAAACCTTTCCAAGACTCGTTTTCAAACCTTTGAAATCACTAACACATTTGAATGTCGCAAATAATAAAGGTGCAAACAAGTTTCCGGGTGAAGTAATTTCATACCTACCAAATTTGAAAAGTCTCGTAATAGATGCTAGAATAACAGAACCAAATGAAACAGCATTTGGAAAAGGATTCTTACCATTAACCCATCTTCAAAAGCTTACTATTCGTTACTGCAACATGCACTTCAGTAACTATACCTTTAAAAATTTGTTACATCTGAAATCAATTAACCTTTATCACTGTACGATAAAGTCTTATAAGTATGGTACATTATGCGGAAGACATCTCAAGTTTCTAAATCTAAATAGGGTACAGGAACATGAAAATTATATAAATGCCATAATGGATGATATTAAAAATACTACAGTGGACGTTTTAAGGATGAATCATTTTTTTCGTGGTCAGTTTAATTCCTTAAGTTATATACTTAAAACACTGAATAAGACTGCCATTCAAAAGCTGTACATAAACGGGAATAACATTTCTAATGTCCAATTACCGGTATATCATGGAAACTTTATTATTCTTCCTAAATCTTTGTTGCATTTAGATCTATCTAAAAATGAGTTGTGTTACTTAGTATTGGTAATGCCAAATTTAATTTTCTTGAATTTAAATGGAAATCGGTTAGGTAGTTCTTTGCAATGGTACAGATACAGTCACTCCATTATAACAAAACTTAAAGGCATTTATCTATCAGATAACGGAATTGACAGACTGGTTTTTTCAATTTTTCATGGACATCCTCAGTTAGAAGTTATTGATCTGAGCAGAAATGCATTAGCTGACATCACGTTTGACCTTGCGCATTTACAAAATTTGAAAATGCTTGATCTTTCAAGTAACAGAATAAGTTCTTTAAGTCAAATGTCAATAAAAAGTATCAATGAAATATTTAAGAATTCCGATTTAAAAATTAACTTGTCCAAAAATGTGTTGCAATGTAGCTGTGAAACTTATCAATTTCTAACATGGATGGCAGAAAACAGTGATCATTTTATGCCAAGCAATGAATATATGTGCAGGTTTTCAAATGGTTCTATCTTAGAGATTGAACAGTTTAAACATACATTTTTACAAATATTGAGAGAATGTGAAACCCATGCTGTGCTTATAATTTGTATTTCAATTGCCATTTTTGCTATGCTGACAGTAACTATCGTGGGATTAGTATATCGATACCGTTGGAGGATTCGTTACTTGTACTACATGACAAAAAGCAAATATAAACAATACAAACCTGCTGATAACTGTTATCAACACAAGTATGGTGCTTTTATTTCATATGCAGACAGTGAGCAAGATTTTGTTCTGAAAGATTGCATTGCAAACTTAGAACAAAACGGAAACAAAACACTTTGCATACATCAGCGAGATTTTTTACCAGGAGAAGAAATAGCAAATAACATTACAAATGCAATTCATGAAAGTAGAAAAACTATCTGTGTTATAACTAGATCTTTTCTGGATTCATATTACTGCATGTTCGAATACAATATGACCAGAATGGAAAGTATTTATTCTAGAAATGGACAAAATATTTTATTTTTAGTATTGAACAGATACGTCCAAATGAGCTTCCATTAACTATGTTAGAACTTGTGCAGCAACACTCCTACATAGAATATCCACATGATGAACAAGGAAATATAGTTTTCTGGGCCAAACTACTTGAAGCTATTGGTTAACTGCAGACCATGTGATGATAGAACTTGCACAGCTCAATCCATCACACAATATCAAATTGATAAACGAGGGAATATTGTCTTCTGTGGAATGCTGACATGGATCTTCGATGATAGTGTGTTTTATTTGTTGTATACAAACTAAGAAACAACAAACGATTTTAACGCTAACGGTTCGAAATCCTGTCAAAAATCATATTTGTCTGTGCACAAGGTCATGTTTTCCTATAATGTTTATGACGTCATTACACTAAATCCATTGGATGTTAGACTGGTACCCGGCCGTTATTTGACAAGTTTGTTAATATTTGTATATTCCGAAGGCATACTGAATATTTTTTTTGTTTTGTACATAAATCAGAAAGTTAGTTTTTGTCATCCGCGCGACGTGTTGTGGGGGTTTCAAATACCGGGCGTCTGTCCGTCCGTCCGTACGTTCGGTCTTGTAAGCGCTCTCGTATATGTACAGTTCTTGGCAATCGTACCACATATCCCTATTTTAAATAGTAGTTGTTTTCAAAGGGTTTGAACAACACTAATGTTTGATAAAAAAATAAAAATTCCGGTGTATGATGTTAAAGTACTTTAAGAGTATTTTATCTGTGTGTAATATTGAAACTGATAACATGTAAGTTCTTGTAATAAATTGCTTCATTTTGTATTTTGTTTGTATTTTTTGTGTTGTGGAAACGGTTTATTTTGTTTTGCGATAAATTGTCATTTCATGACTATATGATTAAACCTAATATTTCATGACTATATAATTAAACCTAATATTTCATGACTATATAATTAAACCTAATATTAGTTAGATTATATTACTAATCAATATCCACTCGCAATAGCACATGTGCATGTCCGGTGAACCAAGAAATATGGGTAAAAACCCTTTAATTTTCTGTGAATTGTGGGACTAGCGATGACATTTTAAATTTCATGTAAATGGAGCGATAATTTAGCTTGAACGTTTTCATTGAAAGGAGGTCAATTTATTTTTACAGGTTTCAAAAATTTTACTTTTTCGATTTTTAATTAAAGATCGACATGTCTAGGATGTATGTAAAATCTTACAAAAACCCGTGACATTGCTCATTTACGTATAGGTTACTTGGCCTTAAGCTAACAAAATAAAATCAGATGCAAAAGCAAAGCAAAGATCATGAATCTTCACCGGTCAAATTGCTTTATCAGTTAGGTAAATTAATATGTTTGTGTCAAAATCCTTCTTTAGAAATCTGTGTCCTTAATTATCATTGCCCACGGTAATTATTGTAGCTCATATACTGGTTACTGACGTGTTGCTATACACATTCCAAATTTTGAATATCAATTTTGTTTAACGTTTTTTTTCTACATGTAGTACTGCAACAACAGAGTTTAACTAATTTTGATACCAATTTTCTGCGCACTGACGATTTTCTTTTAAGTTCAAATATTAAATCCAGGTTTAATGCCAATTCATATTAAAACCTATTATTCAAAATGTACGTAATATTAAAAGCAAATACATTATTCAGTATCAACTTAATGTTTTAAAAATAATATTCCTTGTAACACAAAATTTAAATGCTAATTAGTTTAACACTAAAGTATAATCCACAAGGAAATGGAATTGGGGATTCAAGTGGGAGTTTATCAAAGGAACAACCGGGTATCAAACGACATAAACAACCAAATGACATCTATAGAGGTAAGCATACCGTCTTCACAAATAGACAAGTACCTAAACAGTAGGCAAGACTTCCCTTTGAACCCCCCTTCATTTCTTCGCTTATTCCGTCATTAAGAGTGGTTCACAATGAAGTCTTTCCCAGTATATCTTGTATTGCTGATCATTTTTGATGTTTATAGTATCTACCGATCTATCATAGTGTTCGAGATAATAGGCAAACACTAGAAATTAGTTCCAGAACGTCATTTAAGGGCAATAACTCCTATAATGAGTCATCAAACAGCTACGGTCATTATTGACATTTTAGCAGATCTTGAGTTACTAACTTTATTCTTTCCGTTTTTGGAATAGTAGGCAAAAACTCGAAAATAAGTAAAAAGAATATCATGAAAGGGCAATAATTCCATTAAACAGTCTTCCAATGGTTTCAGTTATATTGACTTTGTAGATTTTCTGTGTTTGAACAACCAATGTAAAAATTGTAATCTGTGTCAATCTATCAAGCTATCTGTATCTCAGATACTACAAGTAGAAGGTCAACTATATGTGGTGTAAAGAATGATTGTAATGAGCAAATGCCAGTCTGGCAGGTTTCGTCTTATCTTGATCTAATTTTTATGGTTCAATGGTCAATGTTTTAAGTTTTTGTGTTTTGGTCTGTTTTTCAAATACTATAAGCAGTTGATTAACTATATTTGGTGTGTGGAATGATTGTAAGGTGTACATGTCTGTCTGGGAGGTATCATCTGACCTTGACCTCATGTTCATAGTTCATTGTTAAGTTTCTGTAGTTTGGTCCTCTTCTCAGATACTTTAATAGGTCAATTATAATTGGTGTATGGAATGATTGTAGAGTTGACATGACTGGCTGGCAGGGTTCATCTTACTTTGGCCCCATTTTCATGGTTCATTGGTTAAGCCAGTTTCGTAGATAATATAAGCAATAGAACCACAGGCACTTGTCTCAGAATTTGTTTTCCTTCTATATACCTTAATATATAAAGGTATATATAAAAAAAATTCTGAGACAAGTGCCTGTGAATAGAACAACTATATTTGATGCATGGAATGATTGCAAGGTGTACATGTCTGTCTTTCATGTATCATCTGACCTTGACCCCATTTTCATGGTTCATTGGACGATGTTTAGGTTTCACAGTTTGGTTTGTTTCTTTGATACTATAAAGGTCAACATTCTGTGTACGGAATGATTTGAAGGTGTACATGTATTTCTACCATGGGTTATCTGACCTTGACCTTATTGTCATCGATCATTGATTCTGTTAAGCTTATGTAATAACAGTTAAACCTTTATTTTGGTCAGTACAGCAGGAGAAACATTTCAGCGTGTGCACTATTGTAAAATTCCATTTAAGTAAGCCATGTTGGCAGTTGTTTTTTTTAATTTAAACTCTTTGTTAGTAATTCCTAGTTGAAGACATAAGTTTGTCATAGTTACCGGTATCTCACATTGAGTGCATGAGGTCATTGATTCAATCCCTAGCTTGTTCAAATCAAAGATTTCAAAATTTGTATATTTTACTTCTCTGCCAAGTGCACCGTGAATACTAGTATATACTATTATAGGAGCAAAAAACAAAGCTTAATTGGCATGGAGTCAGGAGTAGGGTGATCCCCATCAATTTGAGGTTTACTTGAAGGCCTGTTGTGACACTAAAAAGTGCAAGAACAGGTTGTCTGGATGAGAACTTTTGCTGGAACTTGACCAAAACTTTGATAGATTATATCATGTTTCATCATAAGAGGAAGATACTTCTTTATTTAAGAAGTCTAAGGTCAAGGTCACACATACTGAAAATAGACAAACTATTGCAGAATAAGGGTTTTGAATATTTACTCTTACTTAAGGATAAGATTCAAATTTTGATATATGGTCATAAATTATAGGTAGAAGATCCAACTTTTAGGGGGAGTCAACAACTGCAAGGTCTATTTCTATTGGTCACAGATATTATTAAAGAAGACAAAAGATTTGTGCAGAAAATGGGTATCTGGAATATTAATATTGGTATTGACTGGTCAATCGGATTGATCATTCTCGACTTGGATTGGATCAAACTTGGGTAAAATGGTCAAAACCATGCTGTTTATAGTTGTCTTATATTAAAAAAAAAGATCAATATTGCTGTATTCTGCAGTAAACCTAGGACACAGTATACTAGCTATATCCCCAGTGTAAACCCTTCCAGACCCTCGTATAAAGTTATATGTCTCTGGTTGAAATTACACACTTCAACTCTATTTACTGCAAAACATCTGTAGCTTTGACAATAATTGATTGTCATCCGGTAAATTATTCAATTGCATATCAAACTCTAGATTGGATAATTTTTTAATAAAGCACAATCTAATATATGACTCTCCGATTGGTTTCACTAAAAAGGCTAGAACATCTGACCATATGTTTATCTTAAAATGTATTATTGATAAATATTGTTCACAAAAGGATGGTAGAGTGTTTGTCTGCTTTGTTGATCTAAGAAAGGCTTTTGAAACTATAATTCATACAGGATTACGACTTAATCTCCTAGAAATAGGGGTTAGTACTAAATTTTGTAATGTTATTAAGAATATGTATTCTGTAAGTAAATCTTGTATAAAAACAAGTAACACTGCTCGCACTGAACTGTTTGAAAGTAAATTGGGAGATAAGCAAGGCGACAATCTAAGTCCTAACTTCCTTTATTACTGAAACAAACATCGGACCCGATTATACTAAACTCTCGGCCTATACATTGTTTGATGTATGCAGATGATATTGTTCTGCTCTCCTCCTCATCACGTGGACTTCAACAAAAACTAGATATTTTAGACAAGTTTTGCAAACAGTGGTGTCTTACTGTGAACTTATCTAAAACAAAAGAACTTATATTCGATAAGGCAGGCAGACATCTCAAAGATAATTTCAAATACAATGCAAAAATTGTTGAAGTCAGTATAGCAAAATGTAAATATCTTGGCATTACTTTCTGTTCATCTGGATCTTTCTCTTATGCTTAAAATGAACTTTATCAGAAGGGTCTAAAAGCTTATTTTAAACTGTGTAAGGAATTTATTTCTCATTGTCCTTCACCCAAAATTTCATTATATGTATTCGATCACACAATTTTGCCAATATTATTATATGGTTGTGAAATTTGGGATTACTTTAATCCCTTTACGACAAGATGAAAAAAACCCTGATTTGTCCTTTGATGAAAGGACAAGGTTCACTTTAGGCCAAATATGGCCTTGAAATACAACTGTATCATAAAATATTAAAATGGCCATAATTTGATTCTTAAATGGACCTATTTCAAAAGCCTTACTACTACATTAAACACATCTCTTCATTAGAGTACATTCTAGGCTTCAAAGTCATCACATGTTGGATATATTGTCAAAAAACGATGATTTTGTGCATTTTTCCGACCTAAAAGCTTGAGGAAATATTTGGCCGTAATCTAGGATCCAAAATGTTCTGTAGCCAAAAGTTGTCAACGATGATATTCAGGGGCGGATCCAGCCATTTATAAAAGGGGGGGGGGGGGTTCCTAACCCAGGATAAAGGGGGGGGGGGTTCCAACTATATGTCCCCATTCAAATGCATTAATCGTAAAAAAAAGGGGGGTTCCAACCCCCGGAACCCTCCTGGATCCGCCACCAGTCAATGGTATTTGGTATGCATGTTTTATAGGAATTATCATTTTGTCACATCATGTTATTTGGCCCTGAACCTTCAGTCATGGTTCATCGACTGAATGTTATGCATAGTTTACATGTTTGAAAATTGCCATTTTGAATTCAACAGTTGCATTATACTATTTGTATAACAAAAAGGCAAGAGATATCTCTGTTTCAACAGTTTATTTCATTTTGAACTATAAAAAAAAATTCTACCAGATTCAAATATTTATTTACCAGAAAACTACTATCAAAATGCAATATGTTTCTATGTGTTTAACCCGTTTTTCTAACCATCTGTACTGCCTACTGAAGAGTCCCACGTACAAATGGTAATTGTTTTAAATCCATGTAAAGGGACGAAACTCACAAGGCTTAAACAGACTAAGAATTTATCTTACATTGTTGAACATTAAAACTAGTTGGTAAAATAATAAAATTTTGTTATAGAAATAACAACTACTGTTGTCTAATGTATTTTTTTCTCAAATTTACAGTTGCATACTTCCTTCTTTCATTATTTGACACTTTTATGCAACAAGTTTGTTATTTATAAAACATAAATACATAACAAACTTCTGGAATGAAAGAGTAAATGAAAAAGGAGAACAAGTGTTGATTTTTCACATAAAATTAGATCAGTGTTGTAATTCTTTTAACTTTAACTATGAAATTCTGCACTATCTTTTCCATTTTAAATTAAGTAAAAATATATAAAATTTCTTTTACTTTACATGATTTATCTTATTTGACTTCTAGAAATAAACAAAAAGCCTTGTGGGTCTAGGCACAAAACATGCTCACAGATGGCACTAAAATAGAGTGGACTATTATGTGAAGTATTGTCATCAATTTGACTCCATCTTTTTCAGTAGACCCAATGAGAAAGACATTCAAACCAAAGCATGCACAAATGCTACTAGGGTGGTGAACACCATACTAAACAAACATTGTAGATAAGCCTACAAATTCAATAAAAAATATCTGTAAGTTCTGCTAAAAAAGAGAACAAATATAGTAATACCTCCTTAATATTACTATTTGTATAAAGCATATCTTGCAAACTTCAGTATGAAAGTCACAAAGTACCATGAATCAAACCAAACTATTACTATCCACACTGATCTGTGTCCACACTTGTATCTTCAAAATATAGATATACAAATAAGGGAGCTACCATTTGATTTTTATGGGGGCTAGGATGAAATTTGAAAAAAAAGGCAGGAAAGGAGTTTTGAGTTAAAAAAAAAGGCAGGATGAGCAACTTCGCAAAAAAAAAACAGGATGACAATTTATGTAAAAAAGTAAGGATAAACTAATAAAAAAAGAGATTACAACTAAAAAAAAATGCAAGACAAAATTTTTCATCCTAGCCCCCCATAAAAATCAAATGGTAGCTCCCTTAGAAGATGTGTAATGATTGCCAATGAGACAACTCTCCACCCGAGACCAAATGATGTAGAAGTTCGCACCTATAAGTCACCTGTCGATACAGCCTTCAACAATGAGCAAAATCAATACCAGATAGCAAGCTATAAAAGGCCCTGAAATGACAAATATTAACAATTCAAACGAGAAAACTAATGGCCTTTACGGATTGAACAAAACAAACGAAAAACAAATATGATATAGAGCAACAAATGTCAATCACTGAACTATAGGCTTTTGACTTGGGACAGGCACATACAGAATGTGGCGGGGTTAAAACATGTTTGCGGGCTCTCAACCCTCGCCCATCAGATCGATACATAGAACAAAAACAACTAACAACTAAAGGCTTGTATTGCTCACCTAGGCCTTTGTTCATCTCCAACAATGTACACTCTCCAACATTGTAGACAAGAATATAATTCATGACTGGTCATTTATGAATAACTCCTAGATTTTAAGACAAGTGACCTATTTGCAGAGCTTGATTTGCTTTAAAAATGTCTTTTTTATTTTATAATAGGCAAAAATGTCATTTAAGGGCACTAACTCCTATATAAAGTGTTGAACATCAACTTAATTGTAGATATTGCCTTGTGGATCATTTTTGCTATTTAAAGTTTCTCTCTATTATAGTTTCAAATCAATAGGCAATAACATAAAAAATATTGGTAAAAATCGTCATTAAAGGGCAATAACTCCAATAAAGAATCAACTAACAATTTCAGCCATGTTTACGTATGTGTAGATATTGTCTTGCTGATCATATGTGCTATCTAAAATTTGTATCTATCTATTATAATTTTCAAAATAGTAGGCAAAAACGCAAATAATTAGTAAAAATCGTCATTAAAGGGCAATAACTCTAATAAGAAGTCGTCTGACAGTGTTGATGTGACAGTATGGAGATTTCAACATTCTGAACATTTCTGCCCGTCAGGTTCTCTCTATGTCTAGTATTTTTCAAGATAAGAGAAAATTTATGTTACATTTTTAGTCATGTTGGTTGGCAGGCAGGGGTCATCGGACACATTGTTTTTGAACTAAATATACCCAAATGATGATTGTGGTAGAGTTTGGTAAAATTTTGTCCAGCAATTTCAGAGAAGATTTTTGTAGACGTTAACAGACGACAAGTGATGAGAATAGTGCACTTGGCACACCCAAAACACACAGTTGAGATCTGAGAGTACTCGAAGTTACTAAAAGCTAATTCAAGGCCAATAATAATAAAACAATTATGTATATAAGACTCAAATATCAATAAGTACACATCCTACATCCAATGGATTTAGTGTAAAGAGGACATTAAAAGTCTCGAGAGAAAAATGATATTGTGCAATGCCAAAACATAGGTATCAACAGAATGTAGGATAAAGTGTTGAATAATGTTTTTATCCCTGTGTCGGACTACTGCGAAGTTCACAAAAAGATATTTTATGTCCCTTGTATTTATCTTAAATAATATAAAACCTATTGAACTTTAATTTGTAGACAAACATTCCAACCAATTAATTCACCCTTTGGTGGTGGGCAAGCATTTTATCATTAATATCCTTCAAAGCAATCAAACATTGTGAGTGTGAGACACTTTAGCTGTATTTGAAATTATGGTCGTGACCTTGACCTTGCAAATAACCATTCCAAACTTTATTTTATGCACTCCCTCTGGCATGGAAGGCATGAATCATACCAAGTAAAGGTCCCAAACTGATCTCATCTCATATCCTGCAAAGATTTCAAAAGTTCTGAGTGGGACTTCAATAGTTAAAAAACTATTGCGACCTTGACCTTGCAGATAACTTTCTAACAACACCCACCTGAGGTGATGGGCAACAATTATACCAAGTAAATTAATTTCCTTTGAAGCATTCTTAGTTCTAAACCAGTCACAACCTACACAGACAGACATGGCAATAATCCCATGTTGCCTGAGGTTGAGAAAATTTCTACAAAATTGAAGAATGATGAGGATAGACACAATGTGATGGAAATAAAAATCACCCGTCACATATCAAATGTTCTCCCTAAGGTCTTTGGCATGATGGTACTTCAATGCTTTATTGCTTGAAGTCTAAAATAACTTTCATACAGATTGTGTTATGGATTGTGATGCTTTAATTTCTAGAAACAAGAAGGTATTTCAAAATTCCCTGTTCACCTGAGTAAGCTATATGAATATCATGGGCAGAATAGTTGCATATCCCTTACAAAAGAAACCTCTTCCCCCTTCAATTTTCATCAAGAGTCAAATAAGACAAATTTTATTTACCAATCAATGTATTCATCAAATACCATTATAATGCATTACATTACACAATACCTAAATGAAACAAAACAATTTGCTTCAAAAGCAAAAATCATTATAAATATTAAAGAAATAATTAATATATATATATCAATAATAACTTAATACTAAATGTATAAGAATTTATAGAATTCAACAACAAAAAACATGAATCCAGAGTTTGTCTTGTTCTTTTAAAAACAGCATTTCAAACAATATAAAAGAAATCTTAAACAAACAAAAATATTGTACGAGCTACAATAAAAAGGTAAAAACATACTAAATTTGTTTATTTGAGGTGTTTTTGACCCATTTCCTAGAGTGATTTAAATAAACTTCACTTCTAAATATGTGCAATAAACTTATCACCTAGAAAATATAATTGCCTTTTATTTTTTCCATCTAAACCCCAAGTTTTGTTATTTTGCAAAGACTCTTAATCTTTTTGCACTTCTATCCTTTTCTAATACTAAATCTGATTGGGTATATTGTAGTACAGTTCAATTTACATATCTAATTGTAATAATTGAGCATTCTGCAGGGAACGAGTACTAAATTTTTTCTAAGGAAGGGAGATAACTTTAAAGTCAAATTTCTTCATTACGAAATGTATGAAAGAGAGCAATATTATCTGTTGGCTCATAATCTATTACTCCAATAATAATTACTGTAAAATCATAAATTATTGTGATGTTCTTATTAATGCGAAAAATGCGACAGTATGGTTCACAATAATAAACAGTCGCATTCATAATTTTAGTAGTAAATTTCCTTCATCAAATCTTTGCAATTGTAGTAATTTTCGACTGTTCTTTATATACACACCAGAGAGAAATTCTGATGAACAATCTAAGATGGCTCCCTGATGACCTTATATTAAATGTTAAGTTACTAACATCTGGTAATCCAAACCTTTCGTATGAACAAAACGTCAATATATTTAAACATGTATTCGAGTTTATTAAAAGGTCTGAGAGATTTCTTGTTATATGATACTAATAGTGTATTTGCGGTACATTCACGTCATCATCCTCATCATCATTACCAATTTTTCCGTTATTATTGTTTTATCTTTTTTTTTCAATAGATAGACTCTTATAGTATTGTATATTCTGAATTATTGCATGCTCACATCAATATTGTATTGTAATTTATTGTTATTCGGAGCGGACTTCATATGGTTTACTTGTGTCCAATCCATTTTACTTTGAGTAAATAAAATATGTTTAAACTAAAAAAAGTAATTAAATTTCACACCTTTGCCAGATGTCGAGAATTTACAATAATAAATGCACACATTAATTTCTGAATTTACAGTAAAAGAGTATTATTGGCCTTTTTTCAACACTTTCATATAATGAATTTTCATTTTAATTTGAATCTTCAATGCTGGCATCTGACAACTACAAGCAGTGAAACAAACTAAAAAATATGCAAACCATCTTATCATTCACATTATAAAATTATGATAGAAGCTGCTTAATTTTGCTTTCTTGTTTCACAAGTCCATTCATTTCAATTGGGACACTTAAAATTTGATTTTGACAACCCCCACCCCCCAAAAAAAATACACAGTGCCATTTGATACTGAAGATAATCTATGACAACTAAATATGATAAGTATGAGGGTCTGGATGGGGTTAAAAGAATAGAGAATAAATCATTTAAGGATTATAGTAAAAACAAAACAACAATAGTTTATCATATGGTTTGGATGATAATAGTAAAAACAAAATAAGTTTATCATATGGTTTGGATGATAATAGTAAAAACAAAACAAGTTTATCATATGGTTTGGATGATAATAGTAAAAACAAAACAAGTTTATCATATGGTTTGGACGATAATAGTAAAAACAAAACAACACTAGTTTATCATATGGTTTGGATGATAATAGTAAAAACAAAACAACACTAGTTTATCATATGGTTTGCATGATTATTATCTTCCACAGGATTGACCCATAATTATTGTCCACAGGACTGACAACACACTAAGGCAGCAGCAGTTACACTTTTACCTGTAAAAGAATTTAAATAATATTTCATTCGTTGACAATTCATAATAATTAAGTAATGTTAAAATATATGAATAAGGTAATGTTAAAGTCATGTTTTAGGGATTAAAATATTTGAGTGGCATTTTTTTTTATTTAAATAGATAGATATTGTTGTATTAAAAAAAACTTGTTTTCTATTCAAATTTATTGATTACTACAAAAAATATTGCAATAGACATCATGCAGCTAAATTTATGATAAAATGGAAAGCCATCTTTATATACCAATTTTGATTTTTAAGGTGTTAAAATCACTATGACTGCTATGTATCTATCACACATAGTGTCAGATACATGCAGAAGCTATTAAGCTGTAATTCATTTTAAATTGACATACTGGAATAATACTACTGTGGCTATTTCGTTTTTGCCTTATGAGTTTGAATATCTCTTTGGTATCTTTCGCTTCTCTTTGATAAACTTGCATTGTTTAGTTCATTATCATTGACATTTACTCAAAATATTTTCTCAATATATAAACAAAAGAAATGAATTCTTTGAAAATTTGTAATGAAAAAATACAAAACTGAATCATTCAAGCAAAGCTATTAAACATCTCATCTTTCTAACAGCCTTTTCATGACAAATAAATGGTAGATTACCTCCCTTACTTCAGTGAATACAATACTCTATTATCATAAAACCATTCTCTCATTCAGCATAGGCGGATCCAGGGGGGCTGGGGGCCCCGGCCCCCCTTTTGTACGAAAAATTTGGTTGATAATATAGGGAATCACTGAAGCATGACTGGAGCGGCCCCCCTTAGGTCAGTCAGTGGGCTCCCCCATTATAAAAAGTTCTGGATCCACCACTGTTCAGTACATCACTTTAACAGAGTGAATAAGAGAAAGTAGTTGAAAAGGACTGTAATTACAATTACAGTTACAGCAGAAAATATAAAGATGAAATAAAGATTAAGAGACATTTTTTAACCATAACATCAATTAAAGTTTTATTCGAATTACAAATTTTCTATAGACTTGTAAGCAGACTTTGGCAAAACCGTAAAATCAAATATACTCATACCTACCAAAATGTTAGCAGTATCAGATCTCCCAAGTTTTACTTCAACACCATGAATACATTACATCAACCTATAATCAAATAATAAAAAAAAAAGGAGTGTTTGAAATATTTCTTTTACAGATCAATCCAAGCATGTTAGATTTCTTTAACAATACAGCATATAAATAACACATAGCCATGAGAGTATAACATTTTCAACCAATGCAAATCCAAAGTTGACAATGTTTTTTCAAGTGGTGACAATCTGCTTTATCAGCATCACAGCTATGTGTTATTCGAGTTATATATAAATGCTGTTTTTTAATGTCTTTTAAATTTAGAATCAAATTGTCGATGGACAGTATTTGTTGTCTATTTTTCTGCACCAAAGGACATTAAAATAATTGTTATCCTGCTGAGCCATGTGCTGTTATGCAGAATGCACGCTTACATTAACCAATGAAAACCTGGCCAATCATTATGCTTTATTTCTTTCAAAATTTTGTATTATCAACTTTCAATCTGTAAACTGGATACCAAATGTAGATGGATAAACTAATAACAAATGATTATGGTTTCAATGTTGAAAACAAATTTATGTTATGTAAAGATAAAATCAATGTCAATAATAGAAAAAGAATCCTCGAGAAAATAATTGTTTTAATGCCTTTACTATCAAGTTTGTGGAGTATTTAAACTTACCACAAATATTTCCTGGTAAAGCCTCAGAATTGGTTGAAGAATTGACAATCTTCCTTAGAGCTGCTATCCTGGCTGCCAAGATGGCTGTCATCATTGTATCAATGTAAGTGAATGAATGTCCTCCTATTCTATGAGTTTTGTCAAAACCTTTAGACACTAGTTCATAAAGTCTCATGTTATTTTTGTTTAAAACAGTTTATTTAATCACTTGTCAATGTATTTGTTTTCCATTTATTTTTACAAAATACAGTTCATCAAAAATATCAGATGCCTGCACTTTCACCTGATCATTTTTTGAGAATATACTCAATAATAGTAGTGACAAATAATTTCTCCCACAGTAAACAGTGGTGGATTCAAGGGGGTTGGCATAGAGGATGTATGCCTGGCTTTGTTTGGAAAATACATCGTTTTTAAGTTTTATATCATCTGAAAAAAATTTCTTCACTTTGATGGAAATATGCTCCTCTCTCTTTTCAAAAATCCAGGATCCTCCCCTGATAAAAATCTATTATTTAGAACTTTGTTTACATTTTTTTTTTATTTACAGAGCTCTAAATAATAGTCAATAAAATTAGCAAACATCTGATAATTAAAAAAAAAACCTCACACATATATCATAAATTATGTTGATTAAAAAATGTCTAGTATATTGCTTACACTGAAGAATCTTCCAGTATGATTAGTTCAACAGTATTATGACCTCACCTTTCCCCAAATTTGACCCTAATTGGGACTTCATTACAACTGGGCAGAATACCTCAAGTGATAGGCTTTCGTTTGACACATGTTTGCGATGGAAAGTAAATAAATATAAACAAATTTTGCTATATGTTACATCTTAAATTTATCATCAATATTGCAAAATTAATCAAAAAGAATTTTAATTTCCATTTAAAAAAATATAAATAACAATTTTTTGAAGGATTAAACACAATTTTTCACCCTTGCTGTCTTTTAACAAAAACAAAAATTTAATGGAATAAGAATATGATTTTTTTTTTTAAATCAACAAATTTCAATATAACATTTAGTACTCTTTCATTTTCACCCTAGATGTTCTTTAACTATGCTTCTTGTAAAATAAATTGAAATATTTTACAAAAGTTTTTTTTTTTTTCTTTTTTTTTAGATCCTCCATTCTAAACCACTAGAAGTGTTAATATTCCCTCTGAGGTTTGTAAGTATAAAAAGATCTAGCCATTTTATGCAAGGGATAAAAAGAAATTTTCCTAAATTTAAATTTTAAGATCATTAGAAATTCAAACTTCCATTCTTGTAGAAATTGGAGAATCTTTACAATTTGTTTTCTTAAAACATATTTAACATTTTTCAATTGCTTTTTTTTTCTTTTTACAGAATAGATCACACAATTATTTCATGCAGCCACAGTAATGGCATCCTGAAAAAGAAATAAGACACTTTTTAATTAATTTGTCATAAAATATAAAAGAACTGAAAAAATATTTACTCAAAAATAATAATGACGTAGGAATTACAATTATAATTTTTCATAGTAATGCATTAGTGGTAAATTTTAAACTTTTAAACTACACAAATTTTTAAGCAAGAATGAGTAGTGTTTAAATCTTACCTTAAAAGTCTGCTCCAATTGCCATTTCCAGTCTCAATCCTTATGGACAAACTGAATGCTAACCTAGAAAACGTAATGATTAAAAAAATATTTAGATTAAAATTACTGTTGGAAAATTAAATGTATATATAGATATAGGTTATACATGACTAAAGTAAAAGGATGTTAGTATTATTCAGTCCAAAAATCTTCCTTGCCTATCAATTCTGCACTTTAAAATATGTCTCCTCACAACGTAAAAAACACTTCAGTCCCTTTAGCGCCGAGGGAAATACATTATTTTGCCTTTGGTTTAATGCAAAGTGCTTGAAGTGTCTAGTAATAAAAAATAATGGTTGCACACATGATTCAATCAGGATTAGTCATACTTTTAATTCTGAATATCATGTTATCTTTTAAACTGGCTGCACCCATAATATTTAATGGTTTGTTGTAACCTATAACGATGTTGATTATATATTTTTTTCAATCCTCAGGGCACATTATTTTCCGGATATTTTTTTATTTATTATGAAAATATTTGTTTCAAATAAAGAAATTATAAACCTACTTATATCTTTGCTGTATAAGGCCACCGAGTCTTACTCCCAATACCATGAAACTTGTCTCAGAAATAACCTAAAAGGAATAACAAGAGTGCACACGCTGAAATGTCTCGCCTTCTTTACTAACCATTGATTTTATGTTGATAGTCCTAAATACAAAGCTTTACTACAAGTAACACATAAACTTAACATGATCCAAGAAAATGAGGTCAAGGTCAGATAAACCAAACGAGAAATACATGTACACCTTACAATCATTCAATAAACCAAACATAGTTGACCTATTTCTTATTGTTTCTAAGAAACAGTTTTAAACAAGAAATCTTAACATTGACCAATGAACCATGAAAATGAGGTCAAGGTCAGATGAACCATGCCAGACAGACATGTGCACCTTAGAATCAATTTAGGCATTAAATATATTGACCTATTGCTTATAGTATCTAAGAAACAAACTTAACCATGAAAACTTAACATTGACCAATGAACCATGAAAATGAGGTCAAGGTCAGATGATACCTGCCAGACAGATATATACACCTTACAATCCTTCCATACATCAAATATAGTTGTTCTATTGCTTATAGTTGAAGAAAAACAGACCAAAACACAAAAACTTAACACTGAGAAATGAACCGTGAAAATGAGGTCAAGGTCAAATAAAACCTGCGAGACTGACATGTACATCATAAAATATTTCCAAAAATTGACATAAATTATATATTTTTACAATTCAGTATGACTGTCATCCTAAAATTTTATCAAAGTTATTCTGTTTCTTACTACCCAATTATATAGCATCAATCCTGTCTGTGTAAAGAATTTAAGAGTTGGAAAAAGGTTAGATCTTATTCCATCTGCACAAAAAATTGTCGGAGTAATCTCCCATTGAATAAAACATCATTGTTTGTTTGTTGCACTTGTCTCCCCTTAAAGATAAAATAAACTTTTGTAAATGAAAAAGATAATTACAAGAATAATATTGTACGTTGTCTTGTGTACTTTTATGTACATGTAAATTGACAGGATGTAAAGATAATGTATGGCTTAAATAAACTTGCCTGATTTCTTTCATTCTAAATCATCAGACTTGGTTAAAGATCTATGTAACCATCTTCCTTGGAGCTGATATCCTGGCTGCCTTCAATGGCGTTTATGATATTTGACTCCACTAAAGTCCATTTGAATAACTGAAATGTCTACTTCATTCACAACATTTAATAATATACAGTTTGTCACAAAAATATTTATTTTTCTCACATTACTTTCTTTTTTCCAATCATGATGATTTTATTATACTTTGATGTATTAAGTACCAGAGATGAGCTTTTAAACAGAACTAATATTTTGAAATTTTACCAAAAGTTTAGTTGTAACCCGCAATTTTTTTCCACCCTTTAAAACACTGTTATAAAGATCTCTGCTTACAGTTTTTTTTTACAACGCTCCATACAATAGTAATAGACTTGTTAGCAGACATCTGATATATAAATACTTATACACATAAAATGAACATAATTAAACAAGTAAAACTGTGAGCTACTGCTCACTAATGATACCCCCGCCGAAATATTTCGGTAAACAGGAAGTTGTTGAGTGATGAATCTGAAAACGCATCACACGGTATAGCTGACTTATATAAACCCTGAAACCAAATTTCAGAAATCCTTGTCCAGTAGTTCCTGAGAAAAATGTGACTAAAATTTTCAACTTGGCTATCATGTGTAAAATAGTACAAGTGTTTGGTAAACAGGAAGTTGTTAAGTGATGAATCTGAAAATGCATCACACGGTGTAACTTACTTATATAAACCCTGAAACCAAATTTCAGAAATCCTTGTCAAGTAGTTCCTGAGAAAAATGCGACGAAAATATTCATGGGACGGACGGACTGATCGACGGACTGACGGCAGGACAGACAGAGGTAAAACAGTATACCCTCACTTTTTTAAAGCAGGGGTATAAAAATGTCTAGTTATTGGCCAATACTAAAGGAACTTCCAAAATGAGGAGTAAAACAGGGGTATTACCTGCCCTTGCCCAAAATGTCAGCCTGTTAGGACTCCACATCCATCACAACTGAAACACCGTACCTACGATGATAGACTTTTGTATGATACATTTATTTAGTAACATGTCTGTGATGGTACGAAATTTAAAATCAATTTATTTATCAACAGTCACTTTCTAAATGTATCTTTCATATATATACAAGACTAGACAAAAAATGTACAGCAAATTAATTGTTGAAATAATTCAACCATTTCTTCAATTTCAAAGCATAGTGAAATAGAAAATCTTTCTTTCAGGCCAACTCCCAGTGATTTATGAAAACAATATTTCGATATGAAATTGCACTGAATACTCATGGTATAGCATTGGGGGCCCGAGGGGATGTTTTAGGGGTTGGAACCCCACATTTCTTTAAATTTATTTATTTTTATTCTTTCAATCATATGAATGTTTTATGGTGTTCCAAGGGTTGGAAGGTCAGACACATCCTTGGCTTTCAAATATTTGCCATTGAGCGTTTCTGATGAAGGTAAATCCAGAAAAGCGCTTCGGACGCATGAAATTTATAGCTTGTTTTTCATTTTTTATAGTTAAAAGACAAAACTATAACTCATATATACAAATGAAATTGAATAATATTCTTTAATCATCAATGTAAATTCAAAAGTCAAATTGCACATGACAGTTGTATAAAGGAGTTGGCTGATAAGGGCCCTTTTTGGCCCGAAATAATAAAGTCCACTATTTCAAGATGAACAAGAATGTGTCCATAGTACACGGATACCCCACTTGCACTATCATTTTCTATGTTCACTGGACCGTGAAATTGGGGTCAAAACTCTCAGTTGGCATAAAAATTAAAAATATCATATTATAAGGAACATGTGTACTAAGTTTCAAGTTGATTGGACTTCAACTTCATCAAAAACTACCTTGACTAAAAACTTTAATCCAAAGCTGGACAGACGGACAAACAGACAAAAGACAATAGTTGGAAGTTCTCATTGGATATACACAATTTACTGCATACCTTTGCCAAAATACATCACTTTGTTTTGGAGAAGGTCTGACCCCTTCTCAAGCTTAAACATTTTCTAATGTTCTAATAACAGCAGCTTGTTGTTTAAAGGTTTGGTTGGCTTGCTTACTTCATTTGTATAAATGTTTGCTCAAGCATTGTAATTAAGATTGACATCTGCAATCAATAGATAGGTGGGGCTTCAGCCTGTATACATTATACTCACACATAAATGTTAGTGGATGTTAAGTATAATGCAGAGTATAAAATAAACAAGCTGAAGCCCCGCCTATCTATTGATTGCAGATGTCAATCTTAACTACAATGCTTGAGCAAACATTTATACAAGCAAAGCAGGCAAGCCAACCAAACCTTAAAACTACAAGCATTAGGAAAAAAGCTCCAAAGTCACAAAGAAACAATCAATTAATCATTCTACTTGCCTATATTTCTTCCAAATCTTTCACTTTCCTCTGGTTTTTCTGCCATCTTTGGTATACTTGGAAATAAAAAGAAAGTTATTATTATTCAGAATCTACAGAAATCACAACATTTTTATACATAGTTTACCAAAAAATCCACCATAGAGACAATAGTTGGAAGTTGTCATTGGATATACACAATTAACTGAATACCTTAGCCAAAATACATCACTTTTTTTGGAGAAGTTCTGAACCCTTTTCAAGCTTAAACATTTTCTAATTGTTGAAGGACTTGTCTGTGAACTTGATTATGAAAAACAGCAATACAATTAGGGCTATTTTCCTAATGCTTTTTGCTTAAAGGTTTGGTTGGCTTGCTTGCTTCATTTGTATAAATGTTTGCTAGAGCATTGTAATTAAGATTGACATCTGCAATCAATAGATAGGTGGGGCTTCAGCCTGTATACATTATACTCATACTTAAATGTTAGTGGATGTTAAGTATAATGCAGAGTATAATGTAAACAAGCTGAAGCCTCGCCTATCTATTGATTGCAGATGTCAATCTTAACTACAATGCTTGAGCAAACATTTATACAAGCAAAGCAATTAAGCCAACCAAACCTAAAAACTACAAGCATTAGGAAAAAAGCTCCAAAGTCACAAAGAAACAATCAATTAAACATTCTACTTGCCTATATTTCTTCCAAATCTTTCACTTTCCTCTGGTTTTTCTGCCATCTTTGGTATACTTGGAAATAAAAAGAAAGTTATTATTATTCAGAATCTACAGAAATCACAACATTTTTATACATAGTTTACCAAGTTTCCACCATAGAGACAAGAGTTGGAAGTTGTCATTGGATATACACAATTAACTGAATACCTTAGCCAAAATACATCACTTTTTTTGGAGAAGTTCTGACCCCTTTTCAAGCTTAAACATTTTCTAATTGTTGAAGGACTTGTCTGTGAACTTGATTATGAAAAACAGCAATACAATTAGGGCTATTTTCCTAATACTTGTTGTTTAAAGGTTTGGTTGGCTTGCTTGCTTCATTTATATAAATGTGTGCTCAAGCATTGTAATTAAGATTGACATCTGCAATCAATAGATAGGTGGGGCTTCAGCCTGTATACATTATACTCACACTTAAATGTTAGTGGATGTTAAGTATAATGCAGAGTATAATGTATACAAGCTGAAGCCCCGCCTATCTATTGATTGCAGATGTCAATCTTAACTACAATGCTTGAGCAAACATTGATACAAGCAAAGCAAGCAAGCCAACCAAACCTTAAAACTACAAGCATTAGGAAAAAAGCTCCAAAGTCACAAAGAAACAATCAATTAAACATTCTACTTGCCTATATTTCTTCCAAATCTTTCACTTTCCTCTGGTTTTTCTGCCATCTTTGGTATACTTGGAAATAAAAAGAAAGTTATTATTATTCAGAATCTACAGAAATCACAACATTTTTATACATAGTTTACCAAAAAATCCACCATAGAGACAATAGTTGGAAGTTCTCATTGGATATACACAATTAACTGAATACCTTAGCCAAAATACATCACTTTTTTTGGAGAAGTTCTGACCCCTTTTCAAGCTTAAACATTTTCTAATTGTTGAAGGACTTTTCTGTGAACTTGATTATGAAAAACAGCAATAGAATTAGGGCTATTTTCCTAATGCTTGTTGTTTAAAGGTTTGGTTGGCTTGCTTGCTTCATTTGTATAAATGTTTGCTCAAGCATTGTAATTAAGACTGACATCTGCAATTAATAGTCAGGTGGGGAATCAGCCTGTATACATTATACTCACACTTAAATGTTAGTGGATGTTAAGTATAATGCAGAGTATTATGTATACAAGCTGAAGCCCCTCCTATCTATTGATTGCAGATGTCAATCTTAACTACAATGCTTGAGCAAACATTTATACAAGCAAAGCAAGCAAGCCAACCAAACCTTAAAACTACAAGCATTAGGAAAAAAGCTCCAAAGTCACAAAAAAACAATGAATCAAACATTCTACTTGCCTATATTTCTTCCAAATCTTTCACTTTCCTCTGGTTTTTCTGCCATCTTTGGTATACTTGGAAATAAAAAGAAAGTTATTATTATTCAGAATCTACAGAAATCACAACATTTTTATACATAGTTTACCAAAAAATCCACCATAGAGACAATAGTTGGAAGTTCTCATTGGATATACACAATTAACTGAATACCTTAGCCAAAATACATCACTTTTTTTTTGAGAAGTTCTGACCCCTTTTCAAGCTTAAACATTTTCTAATTGTTGAAGGACTTTTTTGTGAACTTGATTATGAAAAACAGCAATACAATTAGGGCTATTTTCCTAATGCTTGTTGTTCAAAGGTTTGGTTGGCTTGCTTGCTTCATTTGTATAAATGTTTGCTCAAGCATTGTAATTAAGACTGACATCTGCAATCAATAGATAGGTGGGGCTTCAGCCTGTATACATTATACTCACACTTAAATGTTAGTGGGTGCTATAAACAGTTTCGTATAAAAAACTAGGGGTTATTCCCCGACTAAAAATAACCATGGAGGGAAATCCCTTTTTATTCATATAATTGGTGAAAAAGTATCATGTTTTTTGTATTCGATTGTAAAAATTAGTTAATTAGCTTTCAAATTAAACAGGTTGAATGATTAAAATAATTTTAAAAATTAGATTAAATATTCATGTTTTGAGGGGAGACAACACTGTAAACATCCTGTTTTTTTGGCAGTGAAAATTGAAAACTTATTTGCAGCCACTGTAGCTCTTTTCGAAGCAGGAAACCGTACCCTGAAACAAGATTTTTATTAAAGGCCAGGTAAAAACCTATGAATTTCATACAGTTTTGATTATGGGAAATGTGCCTGTATCATGTTTACATGGGTATGCACATGACCTGATTTCAGGTTTTTTATGTTCAGATTAGGCAACTTTTTCCCCATTTTCTCTGGATAGAACTTTTTTACTATATTAAAAGTACAGTATATTTTTATTTCAATATAAACTAGAGAAAATTCTGATTCCAGTAATATCTAGTTTTATACAAGTATCTTTATTAACCATTCCACCACTAAGGGTCACTTAGGCATGGTCCCTTAAAATATGACGTCATAGAAAAAAACTGTTGATTGCACCCTTAAAGGGTCAAACATATAATATAGTGAGGTTTTAGCATAGAAATGTGTTACTGAATGGAGTAAAACAATTCTGAAAAATATCATATGGCATGCATACATTAATTTAAAAGCATCAGTTTGGTATATTTAATGCAAATATTACAGATTTGTACATAGCAACCAGATATAAGAAAACCAGACTGTGTGCAAATTTTGAAGTTTTTTCATCTTTTTGCGACGTCGTAATATTTTTATTCATTCTCTCATATATTTGGAACCAAAAGTTGCACATGAAAAGTGTAGATTTTTTCTACTTTGACCTTTACTACTGATCAGTGTAACATACATTTTTATTCATTATATTATATATTTGGTACTTTTTATAGTCAAATAGCTACAAGTGCCGTTCCTAAGAAATACACTATTTCAATATTTTTCTCAACTCAGCTACACCTTAGTTCATATAATACTAGGGACAAAATCTGTTTAAAGTAACTTTATTTATGTTTATTTCATAGTTTTTATTCTATTTATTCAATAGAAACCCAATTTTATGATTTTTTTTCTTTGTATAACTGATGAAAATGTGATACAGGAAATGTTTGGAATATGCCAGTTTAACTATTTGCCACTGGCCAATATGCCAATACTATGCGACATAAAAAATGAGCCGTAGTTTCACTATCGATGGTCGCAATCCTTAAAGTAAGACATCATTTTAATCGATATAATGTACAGATTCAGAAAAGTAGAGAATTTTTTATATATCGCATACAAAGTTTTGCTTAAGGGTGCTATAAACAGTTTCGTATAAAAAACTAGGGGTTATTCCCCGACTAAAAATAACCATGGAGGGAAATCCCTTTTTATTCATATAATTGGTGAAAAAGTATCATGTTTTTTGTACTGTAAATTCAGAAATTATTGCGAGGTTTTTATTAATGCGAATATTGCGAATGGTTGAGTATCGCAATAATAAGAACTCGCATTTTGATATCTGATACATATATCTGTATGAAGATTTTCCGAAAATCGCAATAATTAATCTCGCATTTTTGTCCATTTTTTAAAAATCGCAATAATAAATGCACGCAATAATTTCTGAATTTACAGTATTCGATTGTAAAAATTAGTTAATTAGCTTTCAAATTAAACAGGTTGAATGATTAAAATAATTTTAAAAATTAGATTAAATATTCATGTTTTGAGGGGAGACAACACTGTAAACATCCTGTTTTTTTGGCAGTGAAAATTGAAAACTTATTTGCAGCCACTGTAGCTCTTTTCGAAGCAGGAAACCGTACCCTGAAACAAGATTTTTATTAAAGGCCAGGTAAAAACCTATGAATTTCATACAGTTTTGATTATGGGAAATGTGCCTGTATCATGTTTACATGGGTATGCACATGACCTGATTTCAGGTTTTTTATGTTCAGATTAGGCAACTTTTTCCCCATTTTCTCTGGATAGAACTTTTTTACTATATTAAAAGTACAGTATATTTTTATTTCAATATAAACTAGAGAAAATTCTGATTCCAGTAATATCTAGTTTTATACAAGTATCTTTATTAACCATTCCACCACTAAGGGTCACTTAGGCATGGTCCCTTAAAATATGACGTCATAGAAAAAAACTGTTGATTGCACCCAGTGGATGTTAAGTATAATGCAGAGTATAATGTATACAAGCTGAAGCCCCGCCTATCTATTGATTGCAGATGTCAATCTTAACTACAATGCTTGAGCAAACATTTATACAAGCAAAGCAAGCAAGCCAACCAAACCTTAAAACTACAAGAATTAGGAAAAAAGCTCCAAAGTCACAAAAAAACAATGAATCAAACATTCTACTTGCCTATATTTCTTCCAAATCTTTCACTTTCCTCTGGTTTTTCTGCCATCTTTGGTATACTTGGAAATAAAAAGAAAGTTATTATTATTCAGAATCTACAGAAATCACAACATTTTTATACTGTTTACCAAAAAATCCACTATAGAGACAATAGTTGGAAGTTCTCATTGGATATACACAATTAACTGAATACCTTAGCCAAAATACATCACTTTTTTTTGAGAAGTTCTGACCCCTTCTCAAGCTTAAACATTTTCTAATTGTTGAAGGACTTGTCTGTGAACTTGATTATGAAAAACAGCAATACAATTAGGGCTATTTTCCTAATGCTTGTTGTTTAAAGGTTTGGTTGGCTTGCTTGCTTCATTTGTATAAATGTTTGCTCAAGCATTGTAATTAAGATTGACATCTGCAATCAATAGATATGTGGGGCTTCAGCCTGTATACATTATACTCACACTTAAATGTTAGTGGATGTTAAGTATAATGCAGAGTATAATGTATACAAGCTGAAGCCCCACCTATCTATTGATGGCAGATGTCAATCTTAACTACAATGCTTGAGCAAACATTTATACAAGCAAAGCAAGCAAGCACACCAAACCTTAAAACTACAAGCATTAGGAAAAAAGCTCCAAAGTCACGAAGAAACAATCAATTAAACATTCTACTTGCCTATATTTCTTCCAAATCTTTCACTTTCCCATGGTTTTCTGCAATCCTTGGTATACTTGGAAATAAAAAGAAAGTTATTATTATTTAGAATCTACAGAAATCACAACATTTTTATACATAGTTTACCAAAAAATCCACCATACAGACAATAGTTATAAGTTCTCTTTCGATATACACAATTAACTGAATACCTTAGCCAAAATACATCACTTTGTTTTGGAGAAGTTCTGACCCCTTCTCAAGCTTAAACATTTTCCAATTGTTGAAGGACTTGTCTGTGAACTTGACTATGAAAACAGCAATACAATTAGGGCTATTTTCCTAATGCTTGTTGTTTAAAGGTTTGGTTGGCTTGCTTGCTTCATTTGTATAAATGTTTGCTCAAGCATTGTAATTAAGATTGACATCTGCAATCAATAGATAGGTGGGGTTTCAGCCTGTATACATTATACTCACACTTAAATGTTAGTGGATGTTAAGTATAATGCAGAGTATAATGTATACAAGCTGAAGCCTCGCCTATCTATTGATTGCAGATGTCAATCTTAACTACAATGCTTTAGCAAACATTTATACAAGCAAAGCAAGCAAGCCAACCAAACCTTAAAACTACAAACATTAGGAAAAAAGCTCAAAAGTCACAAAGAAACAATCAATTAAACATTCTACTTGCCTATATTTCTTCCAAATCTTTCACTTTCCTCTGGTTTTTCTGCCATCCTTGGTATACTTGGAAATAAAAAGAAAGTTATTATTATTTAGAATCTACAGAAATCACAACATTTTTATAGTTTACCAAAAAATCCACCATAGAGACAATAGTTGGAAGTTCTCTTTGGATATACAAAATTGACTGAATACCTTAGCTAAAATACATCACTTTTTTTTTTAGAAGTTCTGACCCCTTATCAAGCTTAAACATTTTCTAATTGTTGAAGGACTTGTCTGTGAACTTGATTATGAAAAACAGCAATACAATTAGGGCTATTTTCCTAATGCTTGTTGTTTAAAGGTTTGGTTGGCTTGCTTGCTTCATTTGCATAAATGTTTGCTCAAGCATTGTAATTAAGATTGACATCTGCAATCAATAGATAGGTGGGGCTTCAGCCTGTATACATTACACTCACACTTAAATGTTAGTGGATGTTAAGTATAATGCAGAGTATAATGTATACAAGCTGAAGCCCAGCCTATCTATTGATTGCAGATGTCAATCTTAACTACAATGCTTGAGCAAACATTTATACAAGCAAAGCAAGCAAGCCAACCAAATGTTAAAACTACAAGCATTAGGAAAAAAGCTCCAAAGTCACAAAAAAGCAATCAATTAAACATTCTACTTGCCTATATTTCTTCCAAATCTAACTTTCCGCTGGTTTTTCTGCCATCTTTGGTATACTTGGAAATAAAAAGAAAGTTATTATTATTCAGAATCTACAGAAATCACAACATTTTTATACATAGTTTACCAAAAAATCCACCACAGAAACAATAGTTGGAAGTTCTCATTGGATATACACAATTAACTGAATACCTTAGCCAAAATACATCACTTTTTTTTTGAGAAGTTCTGACCCCTTTTCAAGCTTAAACATTTTCTAATTGTTGAAGGACTTGTCTGTGAACTTGATTATGAAAAACAGCAATACAATTAGGGCTATTTTCCTAATGCTTGTTGTTTAAAGGTTTGGCTGGCTTGCTTGCTTCATTTGTATAAATGTTTGCTCAAGCATTGTAATTAAGATTGACATCTGCAATCAATAGATAGGTGGGGCTTCAGCCTGTATACATTATACTCATACTTAAATGTTAGTGGATGTTAAGTATAATGCAGAGTATAATGTAAACAAGCTGAAGCCTCGCCTATCTATTGATTGCAGATGTCAATCTTAACTACAATGCTTGAGCAAACATTTATACTAGCAAAGCAAGCAAGCCAACCAAACCTTAAAACTACAAGCATTAGGAAAAAAGCTCCAAAGTCACAAAGAAACAATCAATTAAACATTCTACTTGCCTATATTTCTTCCAAATCTTTCACTTTCCTCTGGTTTTTCTGCCATCTTTGGTATACTTGGAAATAAAAAGAAAGTTATTATTATTCAGAATCTACAGAAATCACAACATTTTTATAGATAGTTTACCAAAAAATCCACCATAGAGACAATAGTTGGAAGTTCTCATTGGATATACACAATTAACTGAATACCTTAGCCAAAATACATCACTTTTTTTTGAGAAGTTCTGACCCCTTTTCAAGCTTAAACATTTTCTAATTGTTGAAGGACTTGTCTGTGAACTTGATTATGAAAAACAGCAATACAATGAGGGCTATTTTCCTAATGCTTGTTGTTCAAAGGTTTGGTTGGCTTGCTTGCTTCATTTGTATAAATGTTTGCTAGAGCATTGTAATTAAGATTGACATCTGCAATCAATAGATAGGTGGCGCTTCAGCCTGTATACATTATACTCATACTTAAATGTTAGTGGATGTTAAGTATAATGCAGAGTATAATGTAAACAAGCTGAAGCCTCGCCTATCTATTGATTGCAGATGTCAATCTTAACTACAATGCTTGAGCAAACATTTATACTAGCAAAGCAAGCAAGCCAACCAAACCTTAAAACTACAAGCATTAGGAAAAAAGCTCCAAAGTCACAAAGAAACAATCAATTAAACATTCTACTTGCCTATATTTCTTCCAAATCTTTCACTTTCCTCTGGTTTTTCTGCCATCTTTGGTATACTTGGAAATAAAAAGAAAGTTATTATTATTTAGAATCTACAGAAATCACAACATTTTTATACAGTTTACCAAAAAATCCACCATAGAGACAATAGTTGGAAGTTCTCTTTGGATATACACAATTAACTGAATACCTTAGCCAAAATACATCACTTTTTTTTGGAGAAGTTCTGACCCCTTCTCAAGCTTAAACATTTTCTAATTGTTGAAGGACTTGTCTGTGAACTTGATTATGAAAACAGCAATACAATTAGGGCTTTTTTCCTAATGCTTGTTGTTTAAAGGTTTGGTTGGCTTGCTTGCTTCATTTGTATAAATGTTTGCTCAAGCATTGTAATTAACATTGACATCTGCAATCAATAGATAGGTGGGGCTTCAGCCTGTATACATTATACTCATACTTAAATGTTAGTGGATGTTAAGTATAATGCAGAGTATAATGTAAACAAGCTGAAGCCTCGCCTATCTATTGATTGCAGATGTCAATCTTAACTACAATGCTTGAGCAAACATTTATACTAGCAAAGCAAGCAAGCCAACCAAACCTTAAAACTACAAGCATTAGGAAAAAAGCTCCAAAGTCACAAAGAAACAATCAATTAAACATTCTACTTGCCTATATTTCTTCCAAATCTTTCACTTTCCTCTGGTTTTTCTGCCATCTTTGGTATACTTGGAAATAAAAAGAAAGTTATTATTATTCAGAATCTACAGAAATCACAACATTTTTATAGATAGTTTACCAAAAAATCCACCATAGAGACAATAGTTGGAAGTTCTCATTGGATATACACAATTAACTGAATACCTTAGCCAAAATACATCACTTTTTTTTGAGAAGTTCTGACCCTTTTTCAAGCTTAAACATTTTCTAATTGTTGAAGGACTTGTCTGTGAACTTGATTATGAAAAACAGCAATACAATTAGGGCTATTTTCCTAATGCTTGTTGTTTAAAGGTTTGGTTGGCTTGCTTGCTTCATTTGTATAAATGTTTGCTCAAGCATTGTAATTAACATTGACATCTGCAATCAATAGATAGGTGGGGCTTCAGCCTGTATACATTATACTCACACTTAAATGTTAGTGGATGTTAAGTATAATGCAGAGTATAATGTATACAAGCTGAAGCCCAGCCTATCTATTGATTGCAGATGTCAATCTTAACTACAATGCTTGATCAAACATTTATACAAGCAAAGCAAGGAAGCCAACCAAATGTTAAAACTACAAGCATTAGGAAAAAAGCTCCAAAGTCACAAAGAAACAATCAATTAAACATTCTACTTGCCTATATTTCTTCCAAATCTTTCACTTTCCTCTGGTTTTTCTGCCATCTTTGGTATACTTGGAAATAAAAAGAAAGTTATTATTATTTAGAATCTACAGAAATCACAACATTTTTATACATAGTTTACCAAAAAATCCACCATACAGACAATAGTTGGAAGTTCTCTTTGGATATACACAATTAACTGAATACCTTAGCCAAAATACATCACTTTGTTTTGGAGAAGTTCTGACCCCTTCTCAAGCTTAAACATTTTCTAATTGTTGAAGGACTTGTCTGTGAACTTGATTATGAAAAACAGCAATACAATGAGGGCTATTTTCCTAATGCTTGTTGTTCAAAGGTTTGGTTGGCTTGCTTGCTTCATTTGTATAAATGTTTGCTAGAGCATTGTAATTAAGATTGACATCTGCAATCAATAGATAGGTGGCGCTTCAGCCTGTATACATTATACTCATACTTAAATGTTAGTGGATGTTAAGTATAATGCAGAGTATAATGTAAACAAGCTGAAGCCTCGCCTATCTATTGATTGCAGATGTCAATCTTAACTACAATGCTTGAGCAAACATTTATACTAGCAAAGCAAGCAAGCCAACCAAACCTTAAAACTACAAGCATTAGGAAAAAAGCTCCAAAGTCACAAAGAAACAATCAATTAAACATTCTACTTGCCTATATTTCTTCCAAATCTTTCACTTTCCTCTGGTTTTTCTGCCATCTTTGGTATACTTGGAAATAAAAAGAAAGTTATTATTATTTAGAATCTACAGAAATCACAACATTTTTATACAGTTTACCAAAAAATCCACCATAGAGACAATAGTTGGAAGTTCTCTTTGGATATACACAATTGACTGAATACCTTAGCCAAAATACATCACTTTTTTTTGGAGAAGTTCTGACCCCTTCTCAAGCTTAAACATTTTCTAATTGTTGAAGGACTTGTCTGTGAACTTGATTATGAAAAACAGCAATACAATTAGGGCTATTTTCCTAATGCTTGTTGTTTAAAGGTTTGGCTGGCTTGCTTGCTTCATTTGTATAAATGTTTGCTCAAGCATTGTAATTAAGATTGACATCTGCAATCAATAGATAGGTGGGGTTTCAGCCTGTATACATTATACTCACACTTAAATGTTAGTGGATGTTAAGTATAATGCAGAGTATAATGTATACAAGCTGAAGCCTCACCTATCTATTGATTGCAGATGTCAATCTTAACTACAATGCTTGAGCAAACATTTATACAAGCAAAGCAAGCAAGCCAACCAAACCTTAAAACTACAAACATTAGGAAAAAAGCTCCAAAGTCACAAAGAAACAATCAATTAAACATTCTACTTGCCTATATTTCTTCCAAATCTTTCACTTTCCTCTGGTTTTTCTGCCATCCTTGGTATACTTGGAAATAAAAAGAAAGTTATTATTATTTAGAATCTACAGAAATCACAACATTTTTATACATAGTTTACCAAAAAATCCACCATAGAGACAATAGTTGGAAGTTCTCTTTGGATATACACAATTAACTGAATACCTTAGCCAAAATACATCACTTTTTTTTGGAGAAGTTCTGACCAATTCTCAAGCTTAAACATTTTCTAATTGTTGAAGGACTTGTCTGTGAACTTGATTATGAAAAACAGCAATACAATTAGGGCTATTTTCCTAATGCTTGTTGTTTAAAGGTTTGGTTGGCTTGCTTGCTTCATTTGTATAAATGTTTGCTCAAGCATTGTAATTAACATTGACATCTGCAATCAATAGATAGGTGGGGCTTCAGCCTGTATACATTATACTCACACTTAAATGTTAGTGGATGTTAAGTATAATGCAGAGTATAATGTATACAAGCTGAAGCCCAGCCTATCTATTGATTGCAGATGTCAATCTTAACTACAATGCTTGAGCAAACATTTATACAAGCAAAGCAAGCAAGCCAACCAAATGTTAAAACTACAAGCATTAGGAAAAAAGCTCCAAAGTCACAAAGAAACAATCAATTAAACATTCTACTTGCCTATATTTCTTCCAAATCTTTCACTTTCCTCTGGTTTTTCTGCCATCTTTGGTATACTTGGAAATAAAAAGAAAGTTATTATTATTTAGAATCTACAGAAATCACAACATTTTTATACATAGTTTACCAAACAAGAGTGGACACGCTGAAATGTCTCGCCTTCTTTACTAACCATTGATATTATGTTGATAGTCCTAAATGAAAGCTTTACTACAACTATTACATAAACTTAACATGATCCAAGAAAATGAAGTCAAGGTCATATAAACCAAACAAGAAATACATGTACACCTTACAATCATTCAATACACTAAATATAGTTGACCTATTGCTTATAGTTTCTAAGAAACAGACTTAACCAAGAAAACTAAACATTGACCAATGAATCGTGAAAATGAGGTCAAAGTCAGATGAACCATGCCAGGCAGACATGAACAGCTTACAATCCTTCCATACAACAAATATAGCTGACCTATTGCTTATAGTTTAAGAAAAACAGACTGAAACACATAAACTTAACACTGAGCAATGAACTGTGAAAATGAGGTCAAGGTCAAATAAAACCTGCGAGACTGACATGTACATCATAGAATATTTCCATACACCAAATATAGTTGACTTATTGCATAATAGTATAAGAAAAAAGACCAAAACTCAAAAACTTAACTTTGACCACTGAACCATGAAAATGAGGTCAAAGTCAGATGACACCTGCCAGTTGGACATGTACACCTTACAATCATTCCATACACCAAATATAGTAGACCTATTGGATAAAGTATAAGAAAAACGGACCAAAACACAAAAACTTAACTATAACCACTGAACCATGAAAATGAGGTCAAGGTCAGATGACACCTGCCAGTTGGACATGTACACCTTACAATCATTCCATACACCAAATATAGTAGACCTATTGGATAAAGTATAAGAAAAACGGACCAAAACACAAAAACTTAACTATAACCACTGAACCATGAAAATGAGGTCAAGGTCAGATGACACCTGCCAGTTGGACATGTACACCTTACAATCATTCCATACACCAAATATAATAGACCTATTGCATACAGTATAAGAAAAACAGACCAAAACACAAAAACTTAACTATAACCACTGAACCATGAAAATGAGGTCAAGGTCAGATGACACCTGCCAGTTGTACATGTACACCTTACAATCATTCCATACACCAAATATAATAGACCTATTGCATACAGTATAAGAAAAACAGACCAAAACACAAAAACTTAACTATAACCACTGAACCATGAAAATGAGGTCAAGGTCAGATGACACCTGCCAGTTGGACATGTACACCTTACAGTCCTTCCATACACCAAATATACTAGACCTATTGCTTATAGTATCTGAGATATGGACTTGACCACCAAAACTTAACCTTGTTCACTGATCCATGAAATGAGGTCGAGGTCAAGTGAAAACTGTCTGACAGGCATGAGGACCTTGCAAGGTACGCACATACTAAATATAGTTATCCTATTACTTATAATAAGAGAGAATTTAACATTACAAATAATCTGAACTTTTTTTTCAAGTAGTCACTGAACCATGAAAATGAGGTCAAGGATATTGGACATGTGACTGACGGAAACTTCGTAACATGAGGCATCCATATACAAAGTATGAAGCATCCAGGTCTTCCACCTTCTAAAATATAAAGCTTTTAAGAAGTTAGCTAACGCCGCCGCCGCCGCCGTAGCCGCCGCCGGATCGCTATCCCTATGTCGAGCTTTCTGCGACAAAAGTCGCAGGCTCGACAAAAATCCACCATACAGACAATAGTTGGAAGTTCTCTTTGGATATACACAATTAACTGAATACCTTAGCCAAAATACATCACTTTTTTTTGGAGAAGTTCTGACCAATTCTCAAGCTTAAACATTTTCTAATTGTTGAAGGACTTGTCTGTGAACTTGATTATGAAAAACAGCAATACAAGTAGGGCTATTTTCCTAATGCTTGTTGTTCAAAGGTTTGGTTGGCTTGCTTGCTTCATTTGTATAAATGTTTGCTAGAGCATTGTAATTAAGATTGACATCTGCAATCAATAGATAGGTGGCGCTTCAGCCTGTATACATTATACTCATACTTAAATGTTAGTGGATGTTAAGTATAATGCAGAGTATAATGTAAACAAGCTGAAGCCTCGCCTATCTATTGATTGCAGATGTCAATCTTAACTACAATGCTTGAGCAAACATTTATACTAGCAAAGCAAGCAAGCCAATCAAACCTTAAAACTACAAGCATTAGGAAAAAAGCTCCAAAGTCACAAAGAAACAATCAATTAAACATTCTACTTGCCTATATTTCTTCCAAATCTTTCACTTTCCTCTGGTTTTTCTGCCATCTTTGGTATACTTGGAAATAAAAAGAAAGTTATTATTATTCAGAATCTACAGAAATCACAACATTTTTATAGATAGTTTACCAAAAAATCCACCATACAGACAATAGTTGGAAGTTCTCATTGGATATACACAATTAACTGAATACCTTAGCCAAAATACATCACTTTTTTTGAGAAGTTCTGACCCCTTTTCAAGCTTAAACATTTTCTAATTGTTGAAGGACTTGTCTGAACTTGATTATGAAAAACAGCAATACAATTAGGGCTATTTTCCTAATGCTTGTTGTTTAAAGGTTTGGTTGGCTTGCTTGCTTCATTTGTATAAATGTTTGCTCAAGCATTGTAATTAAGAATGACATCTGCAATCAATAGATAGGTGGGGCTTCAGCCTGTATACATTATACTCACACTTAAATGTTAGTGGATGTTAAGTATAATGCAGAGTATAATGTATACAAGATGAAGCCTAGCCTATCTGTTGATTGCAGATGTCAATCTTAACTACAATGCTTGATCAAACTTTTATACAAGCAAAGCATGGAAGCCAACCAAATGTTAAAACTACAAGCATTAGGAAAAAAGCTCCAAAGTCACAAAGAAACAATCAATTAAACATTCTACTTGCCTATATTTCTTCCAAATCTTTCACTTTCCTCTGGTTTTTACTGCCATCTTTGGTATACTTGGAAATAAAAAGAAAGTTATTTTTATTTAGAATCTACAGAAATCACAACATTTTTATACATAGTTTACCAAAAAATCCACCATACAGACAATAGTTGGAAGTTCTCTTTGGATATACACAATTAACTGAATACCTTAGCCAAAATACATCACTTTGTTTTGGAGAAGTTCTGACCCCTTCTCAAGCTTAAACATTTTCTAATTGTTGAAGGACTTGTCTGTGAACTTGATTATGAAAAACAGCAATACAATTAGGGCTATTTTCCTAATGCTTGTTGTTCAAAGGTTTGGTTGGCTTGCTTACTTCATTTGTATAAATGTTTGCTAGAGCATTGTAATTAAGATTGACATCTGCAATCAATAGATAGGTGGGGCTTCAGCCTGTATACATTATACTCATACTTAAATGTTAGTGGATGTTAAGTATAATGCAGAGTATAATGTATACAAGCTGAAGCCTCGCCTATCTATTGATTGCAGATGTCAATCTTAACTACAATGCTTGAGCAAAAATTTATACTAGCAAAGCAAGCAAGCCAACCAAACCTTAAAACTACAAGCATTAGGAAAAAAGCTCCAAAGTCACAAAGAAACAATCAATTAAACATTCTACTTGCCTATATTTCTTCCAAATCTTTCACTTTCCTCTGGTTTTTCTGCCATCCTTGGTATACTTGGAAATAAAAAGAAAGTTATTTTTATTTAGAATCTACAGAAATCACAACATTTTTATACATAGTTTACCAAAAAATCCACCATAGAGACAATAGTTGGAAGTTCTCTTTGGATATACACAATTAACTGAATACCTTAGCCAAAATACATCACTTTTTTTTGGAGAAGTTCTGACCAATTCTCAAGCTTAAACATTTTCTAATTGTTGAAGGACTTGTCTGTGAACTTGATTATGAAAAACAGCAATACAATTAGGGCTATTTTCCTAATGCTTGTTGTTCAAAGGTTTGGTTGGCTTGCTTGCTTCATTTGTATAAATGTTTGCTAGAGCATTGTAATTAAGATTGACATCTGCAATCAATAGATAGGTGGGGCTTCAGCCTGTATACATTATACTCATACTTAAATGTTAGTGGATGTTAAGTATAATGCAGAGTATAATGTAAACAAGCTGAAGCCTCGCCTATCTATTGATTGCAGATGTCAATCTTAACTACAATGCTTGAGCAAACATTTATACTAGCAAAGCAAGGAAGCCAACCAAACCTTAAAACTACAAGCATTAGGAAAAAAGCTCCAAAGTCACAAAGAAACAATCAATTAAACATTCTACTTGCCTATATTTCTTCCAAATCTTTCACTTTCCTCTGGTTTTTCTGCCATCATTGGTATACTTGGAAATAAAAAGAGAGTTATTATTATTTAGAATCTACAGAAATCACAACATTTTTATACAGTTTACCAAAAAATCCACCATAGAGACAATAGTTGGAAGTTCTCTTTGGATATACACAATTGACTGAATACCTTAGCCAAAATACATCACTTTTTTTTGGAGAAGTTCTGACCCCTTCTCAAGTTTAAACATTTTCTAATTGTTGAAGGACTTGTCTGTGAACTTGATTATGAAAAACAGCAATACAATTAGGGCTATTTTCCTAATGCTTGTTGTTTAAAGGTTTGGTTGGCTTGCTTGCTTCATTTGTATAAATGTTTGCTCAAGCATTGTAATTAACATTGACATCTGCAATCAATAGATAGGTGGGGCTTCAGCCTGTATACATTATACTCATACTTAAATGTTAGTGGATGTTAAGTATAATGCAGAGTATAATGTAAACAAGCTGAAGCCTCGCCTATCTATGGATTGCAGATGTCAATCTTAACTACAATGCTTGATCAAACATTTATACTAGCAAAGCAAGCATGCCAACCAAACCTTAAAACTACAAGCATTAGGAAAAAAGCTCTAAAGTCACAAAGAAACAATCAATTAAACATTCTACTTGCCTATATTTCTTCCAAATCTTTCACTTTCCTCTGGTTTTTCTGCCATCTTTGGTATACTTGGAAATAAAAAGAAAGTTATTATTATTCAGAATCTACAGAAATCACAACATTTTTATACATAGTTTACCAAAAAATCCACCATAGAGACAATAGTTGGAAGTTCTCATTGGATATACACAATTAACTGAATACCTTAGCCAAAATACATCACTTTTTTTTTTGAAAAGTTCTGACCCCTATTTTCTAATTGTTGAAGGACTTGTCTGTGAACTTGATTATGAAAAACAGCAATACAATTAGGGCTATTTTCCTAATGCTTGTTGTTTAAAGGTTTGGCTGGCTTGCTTGCTTCATTTGTATAAATGTTTGCTCAAGCATTGTAATTAAGATTGACATCTGCAATCAATAGATAGGTGGGGTTTCAGCCTGTATACATTATACTCACACTTAAATGTTAGTGGATGTTAAGTATAATGCAGAGTATAATGTAAACAAGCTGAAGCCTCGCCTATCTATTGATTGCAGATGTCAATCTTAACTACAATGCTTGAGCAAACATTTATACAAGCAAAGCAAGCAAGCCAACCAAACCTTAAAACTACAAACATTAGGAAAAAAGCTCCAAAGTCACAAAGAAACAATCAATTAAACATTCTACTTGCCTATATTTCTTCCAAATCTTTCACTTTCCACTGGTTTTTCTGCCATCCTTGGTATACTTGGAAATAAAAAGAAAGTTATTATTATTTAGAATCTACAGAAATCACAACATTTTTATACATAGTTTACCAAAAAATCCACCATACAGACATTAGTTGGAAGTTCTCTTTGTATATACACAATTAACTGAATACCTTAGCCAAAATACTTCACTTTGTTTTGGAGAAGTTCTGACCCCTTCTCAAGCTTAAACATTTTCTAATTGTTGAAGGACTTGTCTGTGAACTTGATTATGAAAAACAGCAATACAATTAGGGCTATTTTCCTAATGCTTGTTGTTCAAAGGTTTGGTTGGCTTGCTTGCTTCATTTGTATAAATGTTTGCTCAAGCATTGTAATTAAGATTGACATCTGCAATCAATAGATAGGTGGGTCTTCAGCCTGTATACATTATACTCATACTTAAATGTTAGTGGATGTTAAGTATAATGCAGAGTATAATGTATACAAGCTGAAGCCCCGCCTATCTATTGATTGCAGATGTCAATCTTAACTACAATGCTTGAGCAAACATTTATACTAGCAAAGCAAGCAAGTCAACCAAACCTTAAAACTACAAACATTAGGAAAAAAGCTCCAAAGTCACAAAGAAACAATCAATTAAACATTCTACTTGCCTATATTTCTTCCAAATCTTTCACTTTCCTCTGGTTTTTCTGCCATCTTTGGTATACTTGGAAATAAAAAGAAAGTTATTATTATTCAGAATCTACAGAAATCACAACATTTTTATACATAGTTTACCAAAAAATCCACCATAGAGACAATAGTTGGAAGTTCTCATTGGATATACACAATTAACTGAATACCTTAGCCAAAATACATCACTTTTTTTTGAGGAGTTCTGACCCCTTTTCAAGCTTAAACATTTTCTAATTGTTGAAGGACTTGTCTGTGAACTTGATTATGAAAAACAGCAATACAATTAGGGCTATTTTCCTAATGCTTGTTGTTTAAAGGTTTGGTTGGCTTGCTTGCTTCATTTGTATAAATGTTTGCTCAAGCATTGTAATTAAGATTGACATCTGCAATCAATAGATAGGTGGGGCTTCAGCCTGTATACATTATACTCACACTTAAATGTTAGTGGATGTTAAGTATAATGCAGAGTATAATGTATACAAGCTGAAGCCCAGCCTATCTATTGATTGCAGATGTCAATCTTAACTACAATGCTTGAGCAAACATTTATACAAGCAAAGCAAGCAAGCCAACCAAACCTTAAAACTACAAAAATTAAGAAAAAAGCTCCAAAGTCACAAAGAAACAATCAATTAAACATTCTACTTGCCTATATTTCTTCCAAATCTTTCACTTTCTGCTGGTTTTTCTGCCATCCTTGGAATACTTGGAAATAAAAAGAAAGTTATTATTATTTAGAATCTACAGAAATCACAACATTTTTATACAGTTTACCAAAAAATCCACCATAGAGACAATAGTTGGAAGTTCTCTTTGGATATACACAATTAACTGAATACCTTAGCCAAAATACATCACTTTTTTTTTTGGAGAAGTTCTGACCAATTCTCAAGCTTAAACATTTTCTAATTGTTGAAGGACTTGTCTGTGAACTTGATTATGAAAAACAGCAATACAATTAGGGCTATTTTCCTAATGCTTGTTGTTTAAAGGTTTGGTTGGCTTGCTTGCTTCATTTGTATAAATGTTTGCTCAAGCATTGTAATTAAGATTGACATCTGCAATCAATAGATAGGTGGGGCTTCAGCCTGTATACATTATACTCACACTTAAATGTTAGTGGATGTTAAGTATAATGCAGAGTATAATGTATACAAGCTGAAGCCCAGCCTATCTATTGATTGCAGATGTCAATCTTAACTACAATGCTTGAGCAAACATTTATACAAGCAAAGCAAGCAAGCCAACAAAATGTTAAAACTACAAGCATTAGGAAAAAAGCTCCAAAGTCACAAAGAAACAATCAATTAAACATTCTACTTGCCTATATTTCTTCCAAATCTTTCACTTTCCTCTGGTTTTTCTGCCATCTTTGGTATACTTGGAAATAAAAAGAAAGTTATTATTATTTAGAATCTACAGAAATCACAACATTTTTATACATAGTTTACCAAAAAATCCACCATACAGACAATAGTTGGAAGTTCTCTTTGGATATACACAATTAACTGAATACCTTAGCCAAAATACATCACTTTGTTTTGGAGAAGTTCTGACCCCTTCTCAAGCTTAAACATTTTCTAATTGTTGAAGGACTTGTCTGTGAACTTGATTATGAAAAACAGCAATACAATTAGGGCTATTTTCCTAATGCTTGTTGTTCAAAGGTTTGGTTGGCTTGCTTGCTTCATTTGTATAAATGTTTGCTAGAGCATTGTAATTAAGATTGACATCTGCAATCAATAGATAGGTGGGGCTTCAGCCTGTATACATTATACTCATACTTAAATGTTAGTGGATGTTAAGTATAATGCAGAGTATAATGTAAACAAGCTGAAGCCTCGCCTATCTATTGATTGCAGATGTCAATCTTAACTACAATGCTTGAGCAAACATTTATACTAGCAAAGCAAGCAAGCCAACCAAACCTTAAAACTACAAGCATTAGGAAAAAAGCTCCAAAGTCACAAAGAAACAATCAAACATTCTACTTGCCTATATTTCTTCCAAATCTTTCACTTTCCTCTGGTTTTTCTGCCATCTTTGGTATACTTGGAAATAAAAAGAAAGTTATTATTATTCAGAATCTACAGAAATCACAACATTTTTATAGATAGTTTACCAAAAAATCCACCATAGAGACAATAGTTGGAAGTTCTCATTGGATATACACAATTAACTGAATACCTTAGCCAAAATACATCACTTTTTTTTGAGAAGTTCTGACCCCTTTTCAAGCTTAAACATTTTCTAATTGTTGAAGGACTTGTCTGTGAACTTGATTATGAAAAACAGCAATACAATTAGGGCTATTTTCCTAATGCTTGTTGTTTAAAGGTTTGGTTGGCTTGCTTGCTTCATTTGTATAAATGTTTGCTCAAGCATTGTAATTAAGATTGACATCTGCAATCAATAGATAGGTGGGGCTTCAGCCTGTATACATTATACTCACACTTAAATGTTAGTGGATGTTAAGTATAATGCAGAGTATAATGTATACAAGCTGAAGCCCAGCCTATCTATTGATTGCAGATGTCAATCTTAACTACAATGCTTGATCAAACATTTATACAAGCAAAGCAAGGAAGCCAACCAAATGTTAAAACTACAAGCATTAGGAAAAAAGCTCCAAAGTCACAAAGAAACAATCAATTAAACATTCTACTTGCCTATATTTCTTCCAAATCTTTCACTTTCCTCTGGTTTTTCTGCCATCTTTGGTATACTTGGAAATAAAAAGAAAGTTATTATTATTTAGAATCTACAGAAATCACAACATTTTTATACATAGTTTACCAAAAAATCCACCATACAGACAATAGTTGGAAGTTCTCTTTGGATATACACAATTAACTGAATACCTTAGCCAAAATACATCACTTTGTTTTGGAGAAGTTCTGACCCCTTCTCAAGCTTAAACATTTTCTAATTGTTGAAGGACTTGTCTGTGAACTTGATTATGAAAAACAGCAATACAATTAGGGCTATTTTCCTAATGCTTGTTGTTCAAAGGTTTGGTTGGCTTGCTTGCTTCATTTGTATAAATGTTTGCTAGAGCATTGTAATTAAGATTGACATCTGCAATCAATAGATAGGTGGGGCTTCAGCCTGTATACATTATACTCATACTTAAATGTTAGTGGATGTTAAGTATAATGCAGAGTATAATGTAAACAAGCTGAAGCCTCGCCTATCTATTGATTGCAGATGTCAATCTTAACTACAATGCTTGAGCAAACATTTATACTAGCAAAGCAAGCAAGCCAACCAAACCTTAAAACTACAAGCATTAGGAAAAAAGCTCCAAAGTCACAAAGAAACAATCAATTAAACATTCTACTTGCCTATATTTCTTCCAAATCTTTCACTTTCCTCTGGTTTTTCTGCCATCTTTGGTATACTTGGAAATACAAAGAAAGTTATTATTATTTAGAATCTACAGAAATCACAACATTTTTATACAGTTTACCAAAAAATCCACCATAGAGACAATAGTTGGAAGTTCTCTTTGGATATACACAATTGACTGAATACCTTAGCCAAAATACATCACTTTTTTTTGGAGAAGTTCTGACCCCTTCTCAAGCTTTAATATTTTCTAATTGTTGAAGGACTTGTCTGTGAACTTGATTATGAAAAACAGCAATACAATTAGGGCTATTTTCCTAATGCTTGTTGTTTAAAGGTTTGGTTGGCTTGCTTGCTTCATTTGTATAAATGTTTGCTCAAGCATTGTAATTAACATTGACATCTGCAATCAATAGATAGGTGGGGCTTCAGCCTGTATACATTATACTCACACTTAAATGTTAGTGGATGTTAAGTATAATGCAGAGTATAATGTATACAAGCTGAAGCCCCGCCTATCTATTGATTGCAGATGTCAATCTTAACTACAATGCTTGAGCAAACATTTATACAAGCAAAGCAAGCAAGCCAACCAAACCTTAAAACTACAAGCATTAGGGAAAAAGCTCCAAAGTCACAAAGAAACAATCAATTAAACATTCTACTTGCCTATATTTCTTCCAAATCTTTCACTTTCCGCTGGTTTTTCTGCCATCCTTGGTATACTTGGAAATAAAAAGAAAGTTATTATTATTTAGAATCTACAGAAATCACAACATTTTTATACATAGTTTACCAAAAAATCCACCATACACACAATAGTTGAAGTTCTCTTTGGATATACACAATTAACTGAATACCTTAGCCAAAATACATCACTTTGTTTTGGAGAAGTTCTGACCCCTTCTCAAGCTTAAACATTTTCCAATTGTTGAAGGACTTGTCTGTGAACTTGATTATGAAAAACACAATACAATTAGGGCTATTTTCCTAATGCTTGTTGTTTAAAGGTTTGGCTGGCTTGCTTGCTTCATTTGTATAAATGTTTGCTCAAGCATTGTAATTAAGATTGACATCTGCAATCAATAGATAGGTGGGGTTTCAGCCTGTATACATTATACTCACACTTAAATGTTAGTGGATGTTAAGTATAATGCAGAATATAATGTATACAAGCTGAAGCCCCGCCTATCTATTGATTGCAGATGTCAATCTTAACTACAATGCTTGAGCAAACATTTATACAAGCAAAGCAAGCAAGCCAGCCAAACCTTAAAACTACAAACATTAGGAAAAAAGCTCAAAAGTCACAAAGAAACAATCAATTAAACATTCTACTTGCCTATATTTCTTCCAAATCTTTCACTTTCCTCTGGTTTTTCTGCCATCCTTGGTATACTTGGAAATAAAAAGAAAGTTATTATTATTCAGAATCTACAGAAATCACAACATTTTTATACAGTTTACCAAAAAATCCACCATAGAGACAATAGTTGGAAGTTCTCTTTGGATATACACAATTGACTGAATACCTTAGCTAAAATACATCTCTTTTTTTTTTAGAAGTTCTGACCCCTTATCAAGCTTAAACATTTTCTAATTGTTGAAGGACTTGTCTGTGAACTTGATTATGAAAAACAGCAATACAATTAGGGCTATTTTCCTAATGCTTGTTGTTTAAAGGTTTGGTTGGCTTGCTTGCTTCATTTGCATAAATGTTTGCTCAAGCATTGTAATTAAGATTGACATCTGCAATCAATAGATAGGTGGGGCTTCAGCCTGTATACATTATACTCACACTTAAATGTTAGTGGATGTTAAGTATAATGCAGAGTATAATGTAAACAAGCTGAAGCCCAGCCTATCTATTGATTGCAGATGTCAATCTTAACTACAATGCTTGAGCAAACATTTATACAAGCAAAGCAAGCAAGCCAATCAAATGTTAAAACTACAAGCATTAGGAAAAAAGCTCCAAAGTCACAAAGAAGCAATCAATTAAACATTCTACTTGCCTATATTTCTTCCAAATCTTTAACTTTCCGCTGGTTTTTCTGCCATCCTTGGTATACTTGGAAATAAAAAGAAAGTTATTATTATTTAGAATCTACAGAAATCACAACATTTTTATACATAGTTTACCAAAAAATCCACCATACACACAATAGTTGAAGTTCTCTTTGGATATACACAATTAACTGAATACCTTAGCCAAAATACTTCACTTTGTTTTGGAGAAGTTCTGACCCCTTCTCAAGCTTAAACATTTTCTAATTGTTGAAGGACTTGTCTGTGAACTTGATTATGAAAAACAGCAATACAATTAGGGCTATTTTCCTAATGCTTGTTGTTCAAAGGTTTGGTTGGCTTGCTTGCTTCATTTGTATAAATGTTTGCTCAAGCATTGTAATTAAGATTGACATCTGCAATCAATAGATAGGTGGGTCTTCAGCCTGTATACATTATACTCATACTTAAATGTTAGTGGATGTTAAGTATAATGCAGAGTATAATGTATACAAGCTGAAGCCCCGCCTATCTATTGATTGCAGATGTCAATCTTAACTACAATGCTTGAGCAAACATTTATACTAGCAAAGCAAGCAAGTCAACCAAACCTTAAAACTACAAACATTAGGAAAAAAGCTCCAAAGTCACAAAGAAACAATCAATTAAACATTCTACTTGCCTATATTTCTTCCAAATCTTTCACTTTCCTCTGGTTTTTCTGCCATCTTTGGTATACTTGGAAATAAAAAGAAAGTTATTATTATTCAGAATCTACAGAAATCACAACATTTTTATACATAGTTTACCAAAAAATCCACCATAGAGACAATAGTTGGAAGTTCTCATTGGATATACACAATTAACTGAATACCTTAGCCAAAATACATCACTTTTTTTTGAGGAGTTCTGACCCCTTTTCAAGCTTAAACATTTTCTAATTGTTGAAGGACTTGTCTGTGAACTTGATTATGAAAAACAGCAATACAATTAGGGCTATTTTCCTAATGCTTGTTGTTTAAAGGTTTGGTTGGCTTGCTTGCTTCATTTGTATAAATGTTTGCTCAAGCATTGTAATTAAGATTGACATCTGCAATCAATAGATAGGTGGGGCTTCAGCCTGTATACATTATACTCACACTTAAATGTTAGTGGATGTTAAGTATAATGCAGAGTATAATGTATACAAGCTGAAGCCCAGCCTATCTATTGATTGCAGATGTCAATCTTAACTACAATGCTTGAGCAAACATTTATACAAGCAAAGCAAGCAAGCCAACCAAACCTTAAAACTACAAAAATTAAGAAAAAAGCTCCAAAGTCACAAAGAAACAATCAATTAAACATTCTACTTGCCTATATTTCTTCCAAATCTTTCACTTTCTGCTGGTTTTTCTGCCATCCTTGGAATACTTGGAAATAAAAAGAAAGTTATTATTATTTAGAATCTACAGAAATCACAACATTTTTATACAGTTTACCAAAAAATCCACCATAGAGACAATAGTTGGAAGTTCTCTTTGGATATACACAATTAACTGAATACCTTAGCCAAAATACATCACTTTTTTTTTTGGAGAAGTTCTGACCAATTCTCAAGCTTAAACATTTTCTAATTGTTGAAGGACTTGTCTGTGAACTTGATTATGAAAAACAGCAATACAATTAGGGCTATTTTCCTAATGCTTGTTGTTTAAAGGTTTGGTTGGCTTGCTTGCTTCATTTGTATAAATGTTTGCTCAAGCATTGTAATTAAGATTGACATCTGCAATCAATAGATAGGTGGGGCTTCAGCCTGTATACATTATACTCACACTTAAATGTTAGTGGATGTTAAGTATAATGCAGAGTATAATGTATACAAGCTGAAGCCCAGCCTATCTATTGATTGCAGATGTCAATCTTAACTACAATGCTTGAGCAAACATTTATACAAGCAAAGCAAGCAAGCCAACAAAATGTTAAAACTACAAGCATTAGGAAAAAAGCTCCAAAGTCACAAAGAAACAATCAATTAAACATTCTACTTGCCTATATTTCTTCCAAATCTTTCACTTTCCTCTGGTTTTTCTGCCATCTTTGGTATACTTGGAAATAAAAAGAAAGTTATTATTATTTAGAATCTACAGAAATCACAACATTTTTATACATAGTTTACCAAAAAATCCACCATACAGACAATAGTTGGAAGTTCTCTTTGGATATACACAATTAACTGAATACCTTAGCCAAAATACATCACTTTGTTTTGGAGAAGTTCTGACCCCTTCTCAAGCTTAAACATTTTCTAATTGTTGAAGGACTTGTCTGTGAACTTGATTATGAAAAACAGCAATACAATTAGGGCTATTTTCCTAATGCTTGTTGTTCAAAGGTTTGGTTGGCTTGCTTGCTTCATTTGTATAAATGTTTGCTAGAGCATTGTAATTAAGATTGACATCTGCAATCAATAGATAGGTGGGGCTTCAGCCTGTATACATTATACTCATACTTAAATGTTAGTGGATGTTAAGTATAATGCAGAGTATAATGTAAACAAGCTGAAGCCTCGCCTATCTATTGATTGCAGATGTCAATCTTAACTACAATGCTTGAGCAAACATTTATACTAGCAAAGCAAGCAAGCCAACCAAACCTTAAAACTACAAGCATTAGGAAAAAAGCTCCAAAGTCACAAAGAAACAATCAAACATTCTACTTGCCTATATTTCTTCCAAATCTTTCACTTTCCTCTGGTTTTTCTGCCATCTTTGGTATACTTGGAAATAAAAAGAAAGTTATTATTATTCAGAATCTACAGAAATCACAACATTTTTATAGATAGTTTACCAAAAAATCCACCATAGAGACAATAGTTGGAAGTTCTCATTGGATATACACAATTAACTGAATACCTTAGCCAAAATACATCACTTTTTTTTGAGAAGTTCTGACCCCTTTTCAAGCTTAAACATTTTCTAATTGTTGAAGGACTTGTCTGTGAACTTGATTATGAAAAACAGCAATACAATTAGGGCTATTTTCCTAATGCTTGTTGTTTAAAGGTTTGGTTGGCTTGCTTGCTTCATTTGTATAAATGTTTGCTCAAGCATTGTAATTAAGATTGACATCTGCAATCAATAGATAGGTGGGGCTTCAGCCTGTATACATTATACTCACACTTAAATGTTAGTGGATGTTAAGTATAATGCAGAGTATAATGTATACAAGCTGAAGCCCAGCCTATCTATTGATTGCAGATGTCAATCTTAACTACAATGCTTGATCAAACATTTATACAAGCAAAGCAAGGAAGCCAACCAAATGTTAAAACTACAAGCATTAGGAAAAAAGCTCCAAAGTCACAAAGAAACAATCAATTAAACATTCTACTTGCCTATATTTCTTCCAAATCTTTCACTTTCCTCTGGTTTTTCTGCCATCTTTGGTATACTTGGAAATAAAAAGAAAGTTATTATTATTTAGAATCTACAGAAATCACAACATTTTTATACATAGTTTACCAAAAAATCCACCATACAGACAATAGTTGGAAGTTCTCTTTGGATATACACAATTAACTGAATACCTTAGCCAAAATACATCACTTTGTTTTGGAGAAGTTCTGACCCCTTCTCAAGCTTAAACATTTTCTAATTGTTGAAGGACTTGTCTGTGAACTTGATTATGAAAAACAGCAATACAATTAGGGCTATTTTCCTAATGCTTGTTGTTCAAAGGTTTGGTTGGCTTGCTTGCTTCATTTGTATAAATGTTTGCTAGAGCATTGTAATTAAGATTGACATCTGCAATCAATAGATAGGTGGGGCTTCAGCCTGTATACATTATACTCATACTTAAATGTTAGTGGATGTTAAGTATAATGCAGAGTATAATGTAAACAAGCTGAAGCCTCGCCTATCTATTGATTGCAGATGTCAATCTTAACTACAATGCTTGAGCAAACATTTATACTAGCAAAGCAAGCAAGCCAACCAAACCTTAAAACTACAAGCATTAGGAAAAAAGCTCCAAAGTCACAAAGAAACAATCAATTAAACATTCTACTTGCCTATATTTCTTCCAAATCTTTCACTTTCCTCTGGTTTTTCTGCCATCTTTGGTATACTTGGAAATACAAAGAAAGTTATTATTATTTAGAATCTACAGAAATCACAACATTTTTATACAGTTTACCAAAAAATCCACCATAGAGACAATAGTTGGAAGTTCTCTTTGGATATACACAATTGACTGAATACCTTAGCCAAAATACATCACTTTTTTTTGGAGAAGTTCTGACCCCTTCTCAAGCTTTAATATTTTCTAATTGTTGAAGGACTTGTCTGTGAACTTGATTATGAAAAACAGCAATACAATTAGGGCTATTTTCCTAATGCTTGTTGTTTAAAGGTTTGGTTGGCTTGCTTGCTTCATTTGTATAAATGTTTGCTCAAGCATTGTAATTAACATTGACATCTGCAATCAATAGATAGGTGGGGCTTCAGCCTGTATACATTATACTCACACTTAAATGTTAGTGGATGTTAAGTATAATGCAGAGTATAATGTATACAAGCTGAAGCCCCGCCTATCTATTGATTGCAGATGTCAATCTTAACTACAATGCTTGAGCAAACATTTATACAAGCAAAGCAAGCAAGCCAACCAAACCTTAAAACTACAAGCATTAGGGAAAAAGCTCCAAAGTCACAAAGAAACAATCAATTAAACATTCTACTTGCCTATATTTCTTCCAAATCTTTCACTTTCCGCTGGTTTTTCTGCCATCCTTGGTATACTTGGAAATAAAAAGAAAGTTATTATTATTTAGAATCTACAGAAATCACAACATTTTTATACATAGTTTACCAAAAAATCCACCATACACACAATAGTTGAAGTTCTCTTTGGATATACACAATTAACTGAATACCTTAGCCAAAATACATCACTTTGTTTTGGAGAAGTTCTGACCCCTTCTCAAGCTTAAACATTTTCCAATTGTTGAAGGACTTGTCTGTGAACTTGATTATGAAAAACACAATACAATTAGGGCTATTTTCCTAATGCTTGTTGTTTAAAGGTTTGGCTGGCTTGCTTGCTTCATTTGTATAAATGTTTGCTCAAGCATTGTAATTAAGATTGACATCTGCAATCAATAGATAGGTGGGGTTTCAGCCTGTATACATTATACTCACACTTAAATGTTAGTGGATGTTAAGTATAATGCAGAATATAATGTATACAAGCTGAAGCCCCGCCTATCTATTGATTGCAGATGTCAATCTTAACTACAATGCTTGAGCAAACATTTATACAAGCAAAGCAAGCAAGCCAGCCAAACCTTAAAACTACAAACATTAGGAAAAAAGCTCAAAAGTCACAAAGAAACAATCAATTAAACATTCTACTTGCCTATATTTCTTCCAAATCTTTCACTTTCCTCTGGTTTTTCTGCCATCCTTGGTATACTTGGAAATAAAAAGAAAGTTATTATTATTTAGAATCTACAGAAATCACAACATTTTTATACAGTTTACCAAAAAATCCACCATAGAGACAATAGTTGGAAGTTCTCTTTGGATATACACAATTGACTGAATACCTTAGCTAAAATACATCACTTTTTTTTTTAGAAGTTCTGACCCCTTATCAAGCTTAAACATTTTCTAATTGTTGAAGGACTTGTCTGTGAACTTGATTATGAAAAACAGCAATACAATTAGGGCTATTTTCCTAATGCTTGTTGTTTAAAGGTTTGGTTGGCTTGCTTGCTTCATTTGCATAAATGTTTGCTCAAGCATTGTAATTAAGATTGACATCTGCAATCAATAGATAGGTGGGGCTTCAGCCTGTATACATTATACTCACACTTAAATGTTAGTGGATGTTAAGTATAATGCAGAGTATAATGTAAACAAGCTGAAGCCCAGCCTATCTATTGATTGCAGATGTCAATCTTAACTACAATGCTTGAGCAAACATTTATACAAGCAAAGCAAGCAAGCCAATCAAATGTTAAAACTACAAGCATTAGGAAAAAAGCTCCAAAGTCACAAAGAAGCAATCAATTAAACATTCTACTTGCCTATATTTCTTCCAAATCTTTAACTTTCCGCTGGTTTTTCTGCCATCCTTGGTATACTTGGAAATAAAAAGAAAGTTATTATTATTTAGAATCTACAGAAATCACAACATTTTTATACATAGTTTACCAAAAAATCCACCATACACACAATAGTTGAAGTTCTCTTTGGATATACACAATTAACTGAATACCTTAGCCAAAATACATCACTTTGTTTTGGAGAAGTTCTGACCCCTTCTCAAGCTTAAACATTTTCCAATTGTTGAAGGACTTGTCTGTGAACTTGATTATGAAAAACAGCAATACAATGAGGGCTATTTTCCTAATGCTTGTTGTTTAAAGGTTTGGCTGGCTTGCTTGCTTCATTTGTATAAATGTTTGCTCAAGCATTGTAATTAAGATTGACATCTGCAATCAATAGATAGGTGGGGTTTCAGCCTGTATACATTATACTCACACTTAAATGTTAGTGGATGTTAAGTATAATGCAGAGTATAATGTATACAAGCTGAAGCCCAGCCTATCTATTGATTGCAGATGTCAATCTTAACTACAATGCTTGAGCAAACATTTATACAAGCAGAGCAAGCAAGCCAACCAAACCTTAAAACTACAAACATTAGGAAAAAAGCTCAAAAGTCACAAAGAAACAATCAATTAAACATTCTACTTGCCTATATTTCTTCCAAATCTTTCACTTTCCTCTGGTTTTTCTGCCATCCTTGGTATACTTGGAAATAAAAAGAAAGTTATTATTATTTAGAATCTACAGAAATCACAACATTTTTATACATAGTTTACCAAAAAATCCACCATACAGACAATAGTTGGAAGTTCTCTTTGGATATACACAATTAACTGAATACCTTAGCCAAAATACATCACTTTTTTTTGGAGAAGTTCTGACCCCTTCTAAAGCTTAAACATTTTATAATTGTTGAAGGACTTGTCTGTGAACTTGATTATGAAAAACAGCAATACAATTAGGGCTATTTTCCTAATGCTTGTTGTTCAAAGGTTTGGTTGGCTTGCTTGCTTCATTTGTATAAATGTTTGCTAGAGCATTGTAATTAAGATTGACATCTGCAATCAATAGATAGGTGGGGCTTCAGCCTGTATACATTATACTCATACTTAAATGTTAGTGGATGTTAAGTATAATGCAGAGTATAATGTAAACAAGCTGAAGCCTCGCCTATCTATTGATTGCAGATGTCAATCTAAACTACAATGCTTGAGCAAACATTTATACTAGCAAAGCAAGCAAGCCAACCAAACCTTAAAACTACAAGCATTAGGAAAAAAGCTCCAAAGTCACAAAGAAACAATCAATTAAACATTCTACTTGCCTATATTTCTTCCAAATCTTTCACTTTCCTCTGGTTTTTCTGCCATCTTTGGTATACTTGGAAATAAAAAGAAAGTTATTATTATTCAGAATCTACAGAAATCACAACATTTTTATACATAGTTTACCAAAAAATCCACCATAGAGACAATAGTTGGAAGTTCTCATTGGATATACACAATTAACTGAATACCTTAGCCAAAATACATCACTTTTTTTTTGAGAAGATCGGACCCCTTTTCAAGCTTAAACATTTTCTAATTGTTGAAGGACTTGTCTGTGAACTTGATTATGAAAAACAGCAATACAAGTAGGGCTATTTTCCTAATGCTTGTTGTTTAAAGGTTTGGTTGGCTTGCTTGCTTCATTTGTATAAATGTTTGCTAGAGCATTGTAATTAAGATTGACATCTGCAATCAATAGATAGGTGGGGCTTCAGCCTGTATACATTATACTCATACTTAAATGTTAGTGGATGTTAAGTATAATGCAGAGTATAATGTAAACAAGCTGAAGCCTCGCCTATTTATTGATTGCAGATGTCAATCTTAACTACAATGCTTGAGCAAACATTTATACAAGCAAAGCAATTAAGCCAACCAAACCTAACTAGAGGCTCTAAAGAGCCTGTGTCGCTCACCTTGGTCTATGTGCATATTAACCAAAGGACACAGATGGATTCATGACAAAATTGTGTTTTGGTGATGGTGATGTGTTTGTAGATCTTACTTTACTTTACATTCTTGCTCCTTACTATTATCTCTATCTATAATGAACTTGGCCCGGTAGTTACAGTGGAAAATATTTTGTAAAAATTTACAAAAATTTACAAAATTTATGAAAATTGTAAAAAAATTGACTATAAAGGGCAATAACTCCTTAAGGGGTCAATTGACAATTTTGGTCATGTTGACTTATTTGTAGATCTAACTTTGCTGTACATTATTGCTGCTTACAGTTTATCTCTATCTATAATAATATTCAAGATAATAACCAAAAGCTGCAAAATTTTCTTAAAATTACCAATTCAGGGGCAGCAACCCAACAACGTGTTGCCTGATTGGTCTGAAAATTTCAGAGCAGATAGATCTTGACCTAATGAACAATTTTATCCTCATCAAATTTGCTCTAAATGCTTTGGTATCAGAGATATGAGCCAAAAACTGCACTTTACCTTATGTACTATTTTTTAGCCATGTTGGCCATCTTGGTTCGCAGGCGGGGTCATTGGACACATTTTTTAAACTAGATACCCAAATAATGATTGTGGACAAGTTTGGTTAAATTTGTCTTAGTAGTTTCAGAGGAGAAGATTTTTGTAAAAAATTACAAAAATTTACGAAAAATGGTTTAAAATTGACTATAAAGGGCAATAACTCCTTAAGGGGTCAACTGACCATTTTGGTCAAGTTTGACTTATTTGTAGATCTTACTTTGCTGAACATTATTGCTGTTTACAGTTTATCTCTATCTATAATAATATTCAAGATAATAGCCAAAAACGGCAAAATTTCCTTAAAATTACCAATTCAGGGGCAGCAACCCAACAACGGGTTGTCCGATTCATCTGAAAATTTCAGGGCAGATAGATCTTGACCTGATAAACAATTTTACCCCATATCAGATTTGCTCTAAATGCTTTGGTTCCAGAGATATAAGCCAAAAACTGCATTTTACCCTATGTACTATTTTTTAGCCATGTCGGCCATTTTGGTTCGCAGGCGGGGTCATCGGACACATTTTTTAAACTAGATACCCAAATAATGATTGTGGACAAGTTTGGTTAAATTTTTGTCTTAGTAGTTTCAGAGGAGAAGATTTTTGTAAAAAATTACAAAAATTTACGAAAAATGGTTTAAAATTGATTATAAAGGGCAATAACTCCTTAAGGGGTCAACTGACCATTTTGGTCAAGTTGACTTATTTGTAGATCTCACTTTGCTGAACATTATTGCTGTTTACAGTTTATCTCTATCTATAATAATATTCAAGATAATAACCAAAAACCGCAAAATTTCCTTAAAATTACCAATTCAGGGGCAGCAACCCAACAACAGGTTGTCTGATTCATCTGAAAATTTCAGGGCAGATAGATCTTGACCTGATAAACAATTTTACCCCATATCAGATTTGCCCTTAATGCTTTGGTTCCAGAGATAAGGCAAAATCTACATTTTACCCCTATGTTCTATTTTTAGCCATGGTGGCCATCTTGGTTGGTTGGCCGGGTCACCGGACACATTTTTTTAAACTAGATACCCCAATGATGATTGTGGCTACGTTTGGTCAAATTTGGCCAAGTAGTTTCAGAGGAGAAGATTTTTGTAAAAGTTAACGACGACGGACGCCAAGTGAGAAATATAATGTCATAAATCAATACAGTGGTCAGTGACCGGAAATTTAATTACACGTGTATTGTCAGATTAATTCTTCAATCCATTTAAATCCTGGAGGTCATGTTTTGACATATGTGTATTAGTTCGAGATAAATAATGAATTTTGAATGCTTTTGTTAACCTTGGGACCGTAAATTTAGTTCGACTCAACCGAAATTTCAACTCATCCAATTTCGACTCATCAGGAGTCGAAATACATATATTTATATGGAACAAAGTTCGGGACCACGAGAAAACTTCGACTCATCCGAAATTTCGAGACAACGAGAGTTAACTGTACATCACTGTGTTTTGGAGAAGTTCTGACCCCTTTTCAAGCTTAAACATTTTCTAATTGTTGAAGGACTTGTCTGTGAACTTGACTATGAAAAACAGCAATACAATTAGGGCTATTTTCCTAATGCTTGTTGTTTAAAGGTTTGGTTGGCTTGCTTGCTTCATTTGTATAAATGTTTGCTCAAGCATTGTAGTTAAGATTGACATCTGCAATCAATAGATAGGTGGGGATTCAGCCTGTATACATTATACTCTGCATTAAAACTTAACATTCAATAACATTTAAGAATAATGTATACAAGCTGAAGCCCTGTCAATCTTTTGATTGCAGGTGTCATTCTTAATTACACAAGATTTTGACAATGATTGTTTCTTTTTCAGTTGCTTTGGTACTTTTCGAATGTTTATGTTTACCACTGAAAAAAAAGATTGCTGATTCAATTAAAAGTGATAAAATTAAATGAAAAAAAGTATACTCTGCTTGCCTTTTTAATTATAAAAATGTTTAATGGAGAATATAATGTTCGTTTAGTTACCTTCCAAATCTCCTAATAAAAAAATATACCCCTCCTAAGTATGTCTAACATAATATCACCCTCAAGTTTGGCTATACAATCTCTTCAATTCCTCAACTTACGCTAAACAGTGAAAATCTCCTGTTTTGTTGCATTAACCCTAAAGACTTGCTATCAATATTATAAAAATTGGTGAACCTTTATTAAATATTGACATAAAATCTTGTTAAAACTTAAAATAACTGTTTGAAACAAACCCATTTATACTCTGGATGTCTACAAAGTCAAAGTCAGTGAGATGTTTTAATGCACAGAACAGTTTAATGCAATTAACATACATGTGATTTCATCCTGCAACCTCACCTGAGAGGTGCTTCCATACACTGGTGGACCTCCTTATTGTGGTCACTAGTGACATATCATTGATATAATTTGTCTGAAGTCCATGTATCAGTCAAGGTGAAGTTTTTGTGCGGTAGTCTTTTAGAGTAGAAATGAGTATTATAAAAATCTTTCAAAATAAGTCTTTCTTTACAAGTATGAATATAAGGATATTACATTATAAGCAAGATGTTATATGATGTAGGATACAATTTGGACATGTTAATGCTCTAATAGGGGGTCTCCATGCTGTTACTTATAATGATTGGTGTTTTAACAATGACATCCTACATCATATACTTTAGTTTTTGAAAAATGCAAACAAAGTCTTTCATTGATGTAAGCATGACTAAGGATAATGCAATAATTTCAATTTCAGTTTTTCTTTTATTTATATGTTATTGATAAGGAAATTAATGCCAAAGACTCACATAAAAGGAACAATTTGAGAAAGCGAATAATGTCATGTAGATTTTTGTTATAAAAAAAAAATTCAAGAAGGCTTTTACATGAAATATTATTCACTTTAAAAAAATTCTTTAATATTGAAATAAAAATATATAAATGAAACAATGAAAAATAAAATTCAAATGATCACAAAACTTTTAACAAGTTTAAATAAGTGGTGAATATTTTATAGTTGACAAATTTAACACAACTTAAAAACAAAATTGGGAAAGGCAATACATGTAATAATTTGCTTTAAAGGTAAGTATAATTTAGGCCATAACTATCAATTGAAATAAAAATAAATATCATGTTATCAGAGTTTTCTCCCACTGATTAAATGTCAACTTTAAATAAAACCAACTTCCATACACTTGTAAAAAAATCAAAAGTACCTAAGGATCTGAAAAAAGAACAATTTGAAATATTTTAGGCCAATGAGGTTTCTAATAAGATGCCTATTAAAAAAAATCATGTGATAAAAATTTTATATTTTTGTACAAAGATAATTTTATTACTTGATAAATATTTGCCATTATTGTATTATCTTGTAGCAATAATGCCACAAAAAAGTACTTACCATGTACAATTATAAAAAGTACTCTTACCAAACTTCTCAGAAACTTCAAGAGCTGTGTAACACACATGTATACAAACATTGCTCACTTTTTAAGGTTGTTGCATTGTTTTCTGTTTTCTGCCACGTTGTTGGGTTTCTCTAAGATATTGTTTTTTTAAGTTAATGTTTCAACTTGTGACAACTTTATGTGTTTTATTCAACTAAATTATTTTTTTCTATAAAAATGTCAAGTTATATACATGTTTTATTCAACATTTTTTTTTTTTTTTTTTTTTTTTTTAAGAATGTTATCTGATTTAATGAAGACACTGCCACTGGAGAGTCGCAGTACTGCCAAGTTTTCATGAAGCAAATGCATGACATTTGGCCAAAATTGTAAAGATCAAAGAGAAAAACCCATAGATCAATGAAAATGCCGCCAAATAAGCATGAAAATGTGTGAGTCTCGCGCTAAATGCATGAGACTTGGCAGCACTGGAGTCGTCGTTATCACATCTTCATTGATCACTAAACACCACCTGGAAGAGTGCAAGGGGTTATCAGTTCAATTCCCAACTAGGTCAAATGGAAATTTCAGTGAGTAAAATATGACTTTTGAAGTAAGAATAATGTTTAGAACTGGTAAAGGTAACAGGTCTTCATTCAGACTGTTGCCTTGTGAACTAACATGCTAGAAATCTGTTAGTAAGTACATACAGGTTTATTTACATGTTCTTGTCCTGAATATGTTTATAATATTTGCCACTGGACACAAACACTTATCCATACTGTTTCATCTAGTTTCTAATAATTCACTGTTAATGTTTAACATCTGTGACTTTCAGCACACTTGGTTATATCTCGGAAGCTAGTTTTTATTGGTAGAGGAATCCGAAGTACCCAGACCCCTGAAATTTCTTGTATTTTTATATCTCAAGAAAACAAAATTGCTGATTCTACCTTTATTAACTAGGGCTACCATTGGGGAAGTTTTTATTCTGTCACTCAGCTCTCCTATTTACATATTCTCTAAGTCGACTTGGGAGTTCAAAGAGCAGAACAGCTACCATGTGCAACATTGTACCATAAGAGGAAAAAACAGTACAGAGATACAAGTTGTGTCAACTTTGACCTTAGGATCAGGATCAGGATCTAATATATCATATGTTTAGTTATTTTCAAAATAAAATATTGTTTACACTAACATATCAGTTCACAGAGGCTACAATAGGGGAAGTTGTTATACTGTCACTCAGCTCTCCTATTTACAGAGGCTACCATGGGGAAGGTTGTTATACTATCACTCAGCTCTCCCATACAGAGGCTACCATGGGGGAGGTTGTTAAATATAATATCTGCTCACCTAGATGCATCACATCACCATTAGGTAAGATGACAGCAGTTCTCATAATCATACTATTCTAAAAATGAAATTAAATATAAAACATTATCAATGAAGTTGAAATGCAAGATAGAATGATCTGTTTGTGGAGGAAATATATTAATCACCTCTCTGCATTTCAATACATTATAGTTTTAACAGGTTGGGCTCAAGTCAAGAAAAGTGGGGTATTCCCTGTTTTCAGGGAACACCCCAGTTTTCTGGTGTTAAAAAACCCCAGTAAACAGGGACTTCTCTTTTCCTTGTCAATTTATGGTATGAAATCTACAAAAGCTCACCTTCTACATGTGATAACAATGTTATATGATCGCAAGTGTTTTTATATGTTCAAAAATCAAGCTAATTTCAAGTCTTATTTGATGCTCAACTCACAACAAAACAATTCCATTGTTCACCAATTCATACCTTGATCATCAATTATGAGAAGACAAAAAGATAAGTTAATCACTTAGGCATTTAAATTCAATGAATAGAAATTTTCAATAGAAGTGAACATAATTCAGTTATGATCAGTTACACCTGGAGCATGCAGCTTGATCAACTGGTTCCTAAACAAAAGATTTGTATGTTTTTGAATTCTAGAAAAAACAAGGCTTCACTTATTCATGTTTTGTTGTTCCTGAAATACTTAAAGTATTTACAAATACTACTGATACAGTTAAACATGTGCTTTTGTAAATTTCATGCCATAAATTGAAATAGAAAAAGGAAGTCCCTGTAAACTGGGGTTTTTTAACACCAGAAAATTGGGGTGATCCCTGAAAACAGGGAATACCCCACTTTTCCTGAGTTGAGCCCAACCTGTTTAAGGGAAGTTGCATGACCCTATGTTACAAGGTTTTCAAATGGTTTAAATTGGGTATAACAACAAATGGGAAAAGTTCCCAAAATAGTAAATAATTTCCTCAAATGAAAGTTATTTTCAAAGCCTCAATACACATGTTTTTGGGAACTCAATTAGTGCTTCAAAAACATGTCAATTTTAATTGCTTTTTTCAATTTTTTAAATTAATTCTTAAGATTTCAGCTATTAAAAGACTATTTTTTTTTCGATTGCTGCAGGTTTGAAGTTATATAATGTGCCATTTCAAGTAAAAATTATTAAAAAAAAAAAATTTTTAAGGTTCATCATAACAAATGGACAAATATGGCCGTATTTTCACCTCAAAAACTACTCTGTGTACAGGCTTACCTGTGTAGTTTGGAAAGTTTTAAGGCCTGGCATCCACTAGATATATAAAAGTTAAATTTATTTTGCATATCAGAAATATAAAAACTTTTTTGGATTATGATGGGCATTTTTTTCCGTTCCTGCTGAAGGTGTAAAAATAAACTAAGTTGGGATATAACTTTGAGATGCTCCATCTCAGGTAACAACTGATTTGTATTGTATTGATTGTCCTTGATTGGCATGGACAATAGATATCTACACATCTATAGGTGAGTTAAAGGTAGTAACTGAGTGGACAGTATCAAATGCAATTCAGGTGTTTTATTTTTACACCTTCTGCAGGAAGGAAAAAAAAAAGGCCATCATATTCAAAAAAAGATTTTATCTTTTATATGCAAAATAGATTTAACTTTTATATATCTAGTGGATGCCAGGCCTTAAAACTTTTCAAACTGCACAGGTAAGTCTGTACACAGAGTAGTTTTTGAGGTGAAAATACGGCCATATTTGTCCATTTGTTATGATGAACCTTAACACCAGAGTGGAGTAATGGGGTGTGTAAATTTTGTATTCCATAAAAGTTCAGCATTCATACCGGTCAACTCGATATGCACATTAACTCATTTGAATATTACGCTAGACGACCATCTGATTTTCTGTGTATGTGACAGGAGGATTTTGGACTTGAAAAATTAATATTCCGATAACAGAAAAAAAATATCTTGCCATAAACAGGATGGAAATGAAAATTCTGCCGAACAAAAATGCAAACAGTTATATATTATATACAAAAGTGAAATAAATAAGCAAAGCATGTCCAGCAAACAGGTGATGAAGAAATTTCCACCTGTTAAAAATACCAGAAAATCAAATGTCCCATAAATATTTTATTGCAGTTTGTTTAAATCTAAAACAGTATATGTTAATTGACATTTACTATTAAATATTTTTTTATTTAAAATTTTTTTTACTGCGTACAACTCGTTCTCGACTTTCAACATGATCATTCATAATGTGTAAAAAAAAAATTTGAATAGCCTCAATAGGGCCATTTTTTGTGATGTTAGGAAAGAAAGAATAAGACTAACCTGACTTGTGATATATGAAATTTCCAACCACTAACTGACTAAGACAAATATACCAAATATATATTACGTTTCGACTTCGAAATGACTTCCATCACATGAAAAATTACAACAATAGAAATTACCCGCCAAAACAGTAACCAATGAAAAGCATGCGGCTTAATGAACCGTGAACTGGAAAAAAATTAAGACATACAGTGGAAAAAAATTTCACTTTAACTTTATAATAGGACTTAATATTGAACACTAGACTAAAACAAAAGATCAAATCAGTACGTCAATTGTCTAGGTCCACGATAATTAGTTAAAATTAGGTAAAAAATCATGCCCGTATAGCCAGGAATTTTCAGGGGGGATTAACATCGACTCGTAAAGTCAGTTTAAAATAAAATCTAGACTTTGATAGTCACAGTTCAAACAAAATTTCAACTTTAATAGTCACAGTTCAAAAAGGATGTCGACTTTAATAGTGCTTATTTTGTTTTGGTTGGAACCCCCCTTTTTTTGGACAATCAATGCATTTGAATGGGGACATATAGTTGGAACCCCTCCTTTATCCTGGGTTGGGAACCCCCTTTTAAAAATGACTGGATCCGCCCCTGAGCCTTTAGTAACGTCGCTTGACTAGTGAAGGCATGAAATCATGTAATCACAGATATTTATCATACCCAACTATTTCAGTCCTATTCAGGACCGATAACTCTGTCGATAAATATTGTCGGGTATACAATGTTGCTTAAAAATAGAGCAGTTGTATTATATGTCTCTGTTGAAATGTATACAATAACAAATTTTTTTACACAAGTTTAACTTTATATCGATTTATTGAATGCCTGGATTTTGCTTAAAATATTGAATTAAAAAAATAAATAATAAAATCATATTCAATGAAATCTCGTTTAATTTTTTACGAAATAATACAAAATCCATTTAAATTAAAATTTGAATCAAAATATTTCTTTAAAATAATTATAGAAACATAAATATTAGTTTGATTATCTTTAAAGCAAAAATAATTTTTTTAAAGATTTTTTTTTATAATATTTATATTTTCTTAAAGTTTATTATGATACATACTTCTTCTTGTTTGACACGGGGAAGAGAAGATATTTATTTGTACAGTTATGAAAACTTTTGTATATCACAAAATTTAAACTCTGGTAATACATGTATACACAGGATGTTTAATGTCACCTGGTTGCTTTTGGTTTGCACGTCTACCTAACAATATATTGTTATGTAACATTACATCCAAAGTCAGAGTTCACCTGTTCGTCAAGTGATGGGATTTTGAAGGTATGGAATATTTATCTATAATAATTGTTGGGATTTTTTTCTCTCTTGGGACGTAAATATTTTTTTGTTTTAAAAGGAATGTATAAATATATTTCTAAAGAAAGATAAATTATACAGAAAAAAGGAAAAAAACCTTTTAAAAAAAGAAGAGAAAAAATGTTATTATAAATTTTATTGTTAACTATTTTCTGGTAACAGTATATCCTGGATATCTGTCATAATAAAATGTTCCCGTGTCACACTTAAAATAATATTTTGTTAATCAATAAATTTTGAAACAATCATATCGAAATATCACCAAAGAAAATAACAGAAACATTAGAGATTCTACATGAAAATTAAATTAAATCAAGGAAAGTCTTACTATACAAATCCTCGATTTGATGCAACATTTCCATATACATCATCCGCCATTTTGAAAAATCCCGAAATATTCACTTTTTTAAATCGATTTTTGACCGAAATTGCCCAGAAATTAAACTGTTTTAAATAGTATTTTTTGCCAGATATATGTTTGAATATACTTAATCGATTTGCAAAGATTTATTTTTATTAACGGAATTTCTTTATTTGTTATACAAGTAGACATGGGTATCGGTACATTTAGCATTGAGTCAACGGAGAAATAACGAGAAAAAGTACAGGTTTTTACGATTCTCCAGTGACAGAATTTAATCAAAAATTAAACTGTTGGGACCAACATTGTTTGATAGAAATATGTTTGAATATCAAGGATTGATTTGCAAAAGTTAGAAAACTGGTCAGGTTCATGAGGAAACTAAACTTTATTGAAGCACCTATGCATTTTATATGGGGGCAATACAATACAAAATGGCGGCTAGTATACGTCACAAAAGTCACGTGATGTCTGACTTAGTTGGATATGTTCCTTTGGGATGAGTCATCATAAAGTAAGGAGATGTGTATGGCGTGACATAAGGGTCAAAAGTCATTTTATCTTGCAATAGCACAAAATTATTGCAAATCGTGCTATATTCAAAATTTCAAATGCTCTTTTCAATATTGCAAATGCCATTTCATTGTAGGTTTTGCGCTTTTTGTGATATTTTGTAGCTAATCCGAGCGGCTGACAGGGGCGTAGCTACCCGGAGGCACGGCAGCACGTGCATCCACGTCGTTTTCACAAAAAAAAAAAAAAAAGAAAAAAAAAAAAAGAGAGAGAGAGAGAGAGAGAGAGAGAGAGAGAGAGAGAGTGAGGGACAAAGTTAACATATAGGAATTGGTCTTTCTGTGTATGCATTTTAAAAACTACACAAAGAATAAAAGCAAGAAGAATACACATGCAGCGAAATTTTTAATCCTGTAAGACATGTTTGTGTACGATAAATACATACAACTGGTGTAAACTTAGAGGAACTTTTTATATTACGGGCATTGTTTAGAAAATACCAGCTACATAGTTGTTGGTACCACAACCATACCGTATACTCGCTTTGAGTGTAAAAAAAAACTTAATCCCTCTAGGGTTAACAAAAAAACTTGAAAATTATTATTTTCCGCTTCGCCCCAAAGCACACATCTTACTAGAATGAAGACTTTCAACTTTTATCGATCCGGGAATAATGACTGTTACCTTGTGAACTAGTTCAATATTGACTAAGTATGTAGGTCTTGACAACACGAATAGTTCATTTACACATAACGTCAACGTATCTCGTCCTGTGTGCATGTAATATTTGCTACCGGACATTAATAACCATTCAATCAATCAATAGTTTCCGTATACTAGTAGATGAGAAGTTGGAACTGCTGTTATTATAAAAAAAAGTACACATTTTCCAGGACATGTTTTACGTTTTTATTTATTTTACAAAAAAAATCTTTTATATAGATTCGATAATTCGAAGTCGTTTCTATATGGGCCGGCTATACGAATGGTTGATCGTAAAACCATTTACATGTAAATAAATTGTTAATTCTAACTCGTTTTACTGGACTATTAGGTCATTCAATTTTAAAAAGAACTGTCTGTCCGAGTAGGACACTAAACTGCTGATTCTTGTTCGAAAGAGATACACCAAACTTTTATTACACGTATCTTCACTGTTATCATCTAGATATTGCCATACAACTGGTCGAATGCATATGCATTTGTTAATTAGCTGGCTAATTAAAAACGCAGATCATGAAAAAGATCGTGATCAAAGTACCATTTACTCTGAAAAAGTTCATTAATTTTAACTTCGAATATTCCTAACTACGTAAAATTCGAAATTCCCATCTCTCTCTTGTAGAGTTTACCCACAAATTTTTTAAACATCTAAATACATATGTTAAGCAAAATATATGAGAATGTGTCCACCCAGTATTTGGAATCCATGATGTTTTGCTAACAGAAACTCCACATATAGTATTGTGTTTATGTTTATTGTTTGTTTTTTTAAATCTACTTTGCTCAATACAAATACTAGCATATGGAACAAATCTCCATGATTTTAAAAGCTTTCACGTACAAAAAACGCAAGCGACAATGTTAAGTCTTCATTCGACTCGAAGTTAAACAAATAGTTGACCAAAAAACCACAACAAAAATGTCCAAGTTTTATTTCGGTTGTGATTGTTTTGAAACGCTATTTATGCGGAGCTTCCGGGGGCCTTGCCCCCCTGACCCCCCTACCAGGGCTTTGCCCTGGACCTACTGGGGGCCTTAGGGGGCCCCCAGACCCCTCGCCCTATAGTTTGTGATTCCACTTCATTAAGAAGGTAGCTACGCCCCTGGCTGACATCCATTAGGGTCAAAAATTCATTTGGTGCATTTGCGATAATTATTATAGCATTTGCGGTAATTCATGTAGCATTTGTCAGGCGCGTAGCTACGTTTACGTCAAAACGCCCGGGCGAGCACATGGATTTAGGAGAACAAAAATAGTTTAATCTAGATAAATCAAAAAGAAATGGTTGAATTTAAAGCACACAAGTCTTGTAATATTTTTCTTCAATGAATTGTAATTAAGATAAAAGTGACAAAATTCACTTTTTAATCAAATGGTATCATATTATATATTTGTTTATTTTCTGTCAGTCTGAATTTACTGTGAATTATACTCAATTTCCTATTGTTCAAAATTCATTGTCTGCTGAGATACGACATGTGGTTTGCATTTTACACTGTAAATATTGCGGACGCGTTCCAATAAACTCCTCTTAAACCACTTAATATACATTGTGGGTTCCAGCCATTTTTAAATAGAGGGGGTCCAATCCAGGAGAAAAGGGATTCCAAATATATGTTCCCATACAAATGCCATCTACAAAAATCATCAGAAATATATTTGTATTGTCTGATGAAAGAAATTACACGTTATAGTTCCCTGGACAGTTCATAATATCACATAGACACGTATATACCTTGAAATTGCCGTTGTTTCTTTTTCAAAATCACGACTGGTCATACAGTCAAAAAATCTGAAATCGCTTCTAGAATACAGTCAGTTCTAGACTGATCGTACAGTAATTTATTTTGGGATCCTCAAGGAAAACATATTTTTTTATGGGAAATACGAATATTCTACTTAAATACGAAAAGAATATTGAAACAGTATATATTTAACTGTAAACTGATGCAAATATTTGCATTAAAAGATTATTTGCTTTGTACTACGAGAGAAAAATTGTCCATCGATTTCACTTTTTTCTATCAAGTTGGTGTGATGCACACGTATATTTTATATTCTTATGCATGTTTTTGTTACAGTTACTCATATTTATGATGCTATACATACCTTGAAGATGTTCAAAGCACTTTATAGATATAGGAGTAAACAAATGATGAGAAAAGTCACCGTAGGCAAAACCGTCCTGTTAGCCAGCTGGAAATCATCGCTTCGAAAATCGTGACTTCCAGATAGCGTACAGAATAGTATCTACACTGTGCAATAACTTTGTCAAAACTTCATGGAATTTTAAGAAACTTTGCTGGAAGCTTTTTTTATGATTAATGGATAATGTCTGATGCAAAATATTGAAAACTTAGTTTTTTGCAGTTGCCATTAAGATACAGTTTGGGACTAAATTTTTGAGACATCAATAACTTTGTTAAACCTTCATGGAATGTTAAGAAACTTACACGGAACTTCTTCAAGATAACGAAATAGCATCTGAAGAAAATTTTGAATTTTTTATATTTTTTTTCCTGGATTTTACTGATAAATGGACTTATTTTTGTTAGTCAACATAAAACTTTTTACTCTGACAGCAGCAATAGCAGGTGAGACACAGTGTTCTTCGGAACCCTTTATGAGTATTTCTATATTAATTACTGATCTACTCATAAGAAAGGAAGATACTATATATTATTGTTCTTCCCTTCGCCTATATCACCCTGCTCAGTCGCTCTGTAATTCTTGTATCATGGCTATGAGACATGAGCATAAATTATCGGGGATGTCACAATGTGTTAGGAGACGTTATCAAGCTTGCTTTTGTCAGGCCTAAAACTGTCTTAAGAAGGGGGAAAGAACAGTAATAGAACGATATACAGATTATCAAGTTTCTACGTATAGATGTTGTAAAATATCAGTTGCTCAACACAATGTGAAGCTTTTTTTCTTGTTCGCTACGCTCACTTGCCAAAAAGGTTCATATTGTGGCTTGCAGCTGATATTGTAATGGTATCAGTGTTTAGAAAACCTGATAAACTGTACTAACTTTCAGCAGAAAACAACTTTATGTCCTTTTAATATTTTGTTTAAAATATTTCTTTCAAAATTTTCACTCATCTAAAAAGAAATTTCAGTGTTTTGTTCAGATGATGAGATAATAGTGTAATAACCATGGAAACAATTTTCTGAATACATAACTCATAAACGTCATTACAATGGAAGTTGATAGATCAAAGTCATGCTTTTTATATGTATCAATGGGACATATTATGGTAAACCATTAGGCCAACATGTTGTATGATAACTCAAATATTCTTTAACCATTTCTCATGAAATTTTAACACAATATAGGAGTGAAAGTTCCCTTTTGATTGTGAATTATTTTTATTTGTTGTTCCAATTACAGGAGTTTAACAGTCAGATTTAAGGGAATTTTTCATATATATCACATTTACTAGAGTATGCTTAGACCAGTATCCTCAAGACTTTAATCTGTTATTGGGATTGATTAAGGAAAACACTTCGGATTTAGAATTTTTTTCTGGTTTGTCTTTTTAGAGTTACAGGACATTAACAGTCAGATTTAAATTCATTTTTCACAGGTTGTACACTAACTTGAGTATGCTTGGAAAGATTTACTTTAATCTTTACACAGTTGTTGGTATTGGTAAGAGTGATATACTTGTAGGGTAACTTTGATTTTTTAAATTTTCTGGTTCAAATGTTCCAGATTTATTGGAATTTTAAAAGTCATATTTTAGGCAATATTTATATGCCTTAGGATATCAGGTATTTTTTACAGGCCATTTTATTAAATTCTGATTAGAAAACCTTCCTAAATGTAACATTTTATTTTTATGACAATTTCTATATGCACAAGAAAGGGATCTCGTGTGCTACTGGTACAGCTGTTTATTCAACTAGTTTTCCTTATAACCAATTACACATAGCTGTCCATCACAGGATTTGGATGGTAAGAATCTTTTTTATACGACATATTGGTATCACGACGTCGTCATCGTCATTGTCCGAAGACACTTGGTTTCCGGACAATTACTTTAGTACTAATTAATAGAAATCTATGAAATTTAAACACAAGGTTTATAACCACAAAAGGAAGGTTGTGATTGGTTTTGTGGGTTATGGTCCTAACAGTTTAGGAATTAGGGGCCCAAAAATGGGCCCAAATAAGCATTTTTCTAGTTTTCGGACAATAACTTGTGGTATGGTGTATGGATATCTCTGAAATTGTACAACAAGTTTCCATACCACAAAGGGATGTTTAGAATTGGCTTTGGGGGTGATGGCTCAAACCGTTTAGGAATTAGGGGGAAAAACAAGGGTTTCCTTGTTAATGGACAATCACTTTTAAGCACAATGTTAAATTTGGATTACCTCCCTTACACTGCTTTAAAATTATGTACAAAGAAATTTTGTATTGTCTTCAGGTGATTAGCTGTTAATTTGTTTTTAGAAGTTACTAATAAAAATGCTGATTAAAGATATATTATTTTTAGACATGATTATGTATGTCATTTTCTATTTTAAGACTTTTATGATGTATTTAAATGGGTAATTATGGTTGCAAACTCCATTGGAAATTTGAATTGAGATAATGACCATATCTTGAGGGAAATATATTTTTTTTTTTTGGAAAAAGGGGAGGTGAACAAAAATGGGGGGGGGGGGGGGGGGGGGTTAAAAAGAAATTGTGGGAGGGGATATTTTTTTTTTCTCATTACAGATTTCAGAAATTAAAAAGAAAATTTCTTCAAATATTAGTTTTTTTTTGTAAAAAAAGGGGTGTGGTGAAAAAAGGGGGGTGAATTTTTTTTTTTTTTTTGGGGGGGGGGGGGGGGGGGGCAATTCGCAACAGCATAGTGTATTGCACAAAAGCAAAAAATTGAATATAAATTCAAATCATATATTCTGTGTCAGAAACCAATTAAGTGTCAAACATTTAATTTCAATCCAAATTCAGACCTGTATCAAGCACGAATATTGTGTCCATTTTTGCCCCACCTGTTCAGGGTTGAACCTCTGCGGTCGTATCCAGCTGCGCTCATGAAGCATTTTATTATAACATTGCTCAAGCTTCATACTAACAACCTTTCACCCAAGCAATGAGCTAAACTGTTTTATTTGTTGATGAGTTTGTAGAGATGAATATAAACTGCAATTTGGTAAAACATTATAGCAAATTTATAATGTAAAAGGACAAAGCCTTATGAATATGCACAGTAATATTTGTTGGCATGGTACAGTTTCCTTAGTAAATCATGTTATCCAATATATCATCTGCTTTATTCAAACAATTCAGATATTAATACATTAAAAGTTGTAAACATTAATGAGAGACAGCAAACCAACAACACAAGAAATTCAAGACTAAAAGTCCCTTATTTGACCCTAACTTTTATAATGGGTTTCTGTTTCTTTAGTTTTTCTGTGAGTTGTCTTGTAGCTTTGTAATTGTTTTCCTGGTCATAGTGCTGTTTGTCTTTCTCTTCCTCTATGACTTATAGATCAGTCACTATGACAGCAACCCTATAAAACTAAAACAGACACTATTCATGAAACTTATTTTCTTGTGTGGCAGTTTTCAACCAACATATGTATCTACCTTATTGAGCTTGCTGTAGAAGAGAGCACAAGTTGACCCTTATTTCCATGATATGCCTTATCTTATCTCCTTTTTTGTAAATAGTCATCCTGTAAAGGTTTTTTTGTGTGTTTTTCTTATACAACAAATGGTCTGAAAAAACAAAGGGGAAGGTTTGTGCGCAAGAAAAGTGTTTATTTTTTATTCCTCCCACATTTTGTGCCTGTGCCAAGTCGGATGATCTGAACTTTATTTGTTTGTTTCACAGACGATGAGTGTTAGTGGTCTGTGTGATTTGTTGTACTGTCCAATATTTTGGGTAATTTCTGTTTTCCTTTTTAACTGGGTTTTCCGAAGGAAAAAGTAGTTATTAATTGATGAAGTACAGAGTTGGGCGAGCGACAGGCAGCTATGAACAATTTCCCTGCAATAACTTATGAACAGTTTAAATTTTTATATGTTAATACTAATGACAAAATGGAGGTCCAGTACTCCAGTATGATATTGATGATTTTCACTTATAACATACAGGAGTTATGGTACTTGATATACTGGAAAATGGTAATTTATATTGGGTCTGTTAAATAACTTATGAAACCTTCTACCAATGGTTTTCAAATTATAATATATTGTAACTGATGACAAAATGGAGGTCGTTCAATACTGAAGATTTTCACTTTTACTGTTCAGGAGTTTAAAGTCCATGATCTGCAATTGAATTACATTTTTCTCTCAAAATTCACACATTTCATTAAAGATTTAGACAAATTGTTTTCTACTATTTTACAATCCAAGATGGCGGAAGACACCAAAGCTACCTTAAACCCGGTCGATTGTTAAGAATTTTTGTTGTTTGAAATTTTGGAAAGATTTAAGATCTTACTGTTGATCCTGAACCCCTTCCACTCAAAGGGATATAACTTGTTTTGAATTAATAAATTTAGACCCAAAATACTGATTTGTGAAACAAGTTTCTCAAAATGCCTATATATACCATATATATTACTACAATATATGAAGTTTTGATCAAATGATTCAGGTTGCTTGTACTATGCTTTCCATGAGCTTTGTTATACGAAACGTTATATTGTCGTTAATTTCGTCAATAAAGTTGATAGTGTAAATTCAGAAATTATAACAATGTTTTTATTTATGTGAATAATGCAACTGGGTAAGAAATAAATATCATAAGCAAAGAACTCACATTTTAATATTTGATATATACATCTGCAGAAAACTTTTGCTGAAATTTTGGTTGGTTGTGTCATCATCAAAAAAATATATGCTCTCAATAATTTCTGAATTTACAGTAATTTGAACTTTAATGTTCAACCTGTGTCCATCATATCTTATTCATACTGTTAAAGGAGACTTTTTTGTTGAATAAACTGAATGTGATTTTTTTCCTTTGAGATACTGGTTATTTCAAGCATTACTGTCAAGTTTTGTCTTAATCAGTTCAATAGTTTGAGAAAAATCTAGTATAATGTAAGATGACATCTACAGCGATTCGAGCAAAATTTCTCGAAAAATCCAAATCAAGCCGCATCATGATAGAGTATAGTGTGGACCAATAAATGATAAAATATTTATCTCATCTGCCTACAAACAGTTGAATATGATACAAAATGTGACTATAGGATGATAAATAACACTAATGGACCTCTTTGTCTTCATTATAAGGTCTCTTTTGGTCCATTTATACCTCTCATTTCCTCAAAATTTCAACTTTTTAGGCCAAATAATAAACATTTTGGGGTAACTTTCACTCTTTTATGATAGAAATGTTATAATAAATGAGTAATTGAAGTATTCAAGCTGAATGAACTATCCATATATAAAAGTTTACTGACTCCATGGAGGTTTCAATAAGTCCTTAGTAAAACTTCAATTTATGCAGAGAGGGACATAAAAAGCTTCCCTTTTAGTGAATAATTTGTTGTTACTGCTTCAAAAATTATTTCATTTATTTATAACTATATATTTATTGAAGTATTACTTAAGAAAAAGTTTTCTATTATAGCAGTATATAAGAAATAAGGAGAAAAAGTCAGAAAAAGCTCCCCAAAACACTGAGTATGGCTTGCTCTGTCTACTAATATTCATGGTAGAGTCCTATTTCAAGGCAATGTTCTCATAAAATGTGTTTTTGAGATTCAATCCACTGAGAATATTTCATTTTTTATAATATTTCACTTAAATAGCATGAAATTTTAACAAATGAGAGTTCTCACAAGGTCAAGGGTGCATGTGCAGCTTCCCATATTACGTGTAATACCACCATTGACTTTCCCCTATTAGTCTTTGTTAAATTTGCACTTTTCAAAAAATTGTGCAGAATTTATCTTTGTTTCAAATAAAGAAATACTTGGCATGAGTAAAGTTTTTTCCTGTCCAGTACTATAGACAAAATTTCACATAACATTTCATTGCATATAAGAAAATAACCATCACTGGAAGTTAACCAATCAAATTTTCACCTCTTTTTTTCCTGTGTACAAGCTTTAGTAACCATGTAACCTCAAGTTTCCAAAATATTCTATAGAAACACCAAATAAAAAAATAATGGCGCTTTGAAACACACAAGATAAATGTTTATGACTCAGAAATTTTTTACTGCAATGAAATGTAGGATTAATTTCCTACAACTGTCAAATTCAAGGGAATATTTTTTTTTTTATACCCTTTTTCGTATGCAGCCGGATGTGACGTACTATGATTTGGTGGTATTACAGTGGCAGAAGGACAACAACTTCTAATGACGGGTCTTTTATTAATGATTGTAGATATATATATATAAAAGTATGAAAACAGAAATATAAAAAAACAACTATAAAACAGACCCTGATTAAATGTTAATTCCACATGGCTGCATGATTAATAAAAACATATAAAATGACTGTTTATATCATTTTTCTTCAAAAGAAAAAAAAAAACAGTACATTTTATAAAATGTAGAAAGTTTGTCACAATATTTACCCTTTTTCATTAAAAAAACCAACTTTAATAAGAAAGCACCAATTCGATGTACAAATAGATGACATACAAAGTTTATGCAAATTTTGCATTTTAAAATCTCATAACTTTTTTCAAATTTTCAATTCTATACAAAGTAAGCCAGTAAAAATGATGTGATATACAGACATCTGTTGAAGGCGACCTGAGGATTGAATGACAGAAAATAATTTTTTAGGGAATACAAGTTAGAGACATTACTAATGTAAACAAATGTCTTGTAAGGGGAGACAAATCCTGCTCAGCAGGAGGAATGTACATACAAATAAGTAAAATGAAGATGAATATAATTTTTGTATTATGCATGGATATATAATTCTATGGTACATATAAAACCTTATGGAAAATGAATAATTTTCTTAGTGTTTTGATTTGTAATTTTCATTTGGGATTTCTTGTGTTTGATTTTCTAGTAATATACAATAATTTTTTTTTTACAAAAATCACAAGTCAATAACAAACTTAACAGTTTAACAAAATATACAAATATTAACCGAACCCTGAAAAAGCCATAACAATTTTTTTTTTTTGATTTACAAACACCGTTAGTTTTACAAAAGAATAAAAACTGTAATTATTTCAATTAGTATTATTACAAAATCAACTTTCATAATTAATTTTTGACAAGGAATGTAATAACATAATCTTTTGCTTCAAGGGCAAACGCTCCGTCTGCTGCAAAATATTAAGGGCAAACATACTGTCTGCTGTAAAATATTAGGATTTGAATTTCATGAATTGTGTCATTCATTGGAAGGTGTAAAAAGTCAACAATTATGGGATAGCAATCCACAACATTTCTGTAAATCAACAAAAAAAATAAATAATGAGCATTATTTAAACACTGGAAAATATCGAAAAGTATTCATTTTCTTGTATATACAATTATTTAGTAGATTCTGGTTTAGTATCGTCGATCTCTATGGAAATATCTTTGTTGACATCAACTGTTTTTAGGTCAGTGGCAGAGGATTTTACATTCTCTCCTGTGAAGGTCGTGTCCTTGACAGCTCCCCCTTGATTTATATCTGTAGGAGAGAAAGCCTGGTCTAATCTGTCCACTCGTTTTGTAGCAGGATCAACAAATGTATAGTCATCGTTTCCATATTTAGATGAAGAATTAGGATAAGAATCACTGGATCTGTTTGATTTTGTTAAACTGCTGATGTCTGAATTACTACAAAAACAAAAATAAAAATTCTAATAAATTTTAAGGGAAAAAAAACAACACTTAACAAAACATCTCAACTTTACCCTTATTCAACATTATGTTTTTTACAAAAATGTGTTTTCTGTAAAGTAAATTTTTAATTTCAATTAAAATGGAGTTTTTTTTATATGTTAAGTTTTCTAATATCTTGTGTATGTTACTTGGTGCTGTGTCAAACTACAGATAATGGGTTGTGAAACATTAAATTTCATGCAAATGATGAATCAGTGGCTCCTGTACAATAACTTAATAATGGTCCATGATAAAATATTGATGAGTAATGAAGATGGGTGCAATCTATAGTACAACATTAACATGATAAGGGTCCATTATTATACTGATGAGCAATGCAGGAAGGTGAACTATGAGAGTGTTCTAGCATATACATATATAGTGAACAAAATGCTACAGTGAATACTAGAACAAAGTTGCAGTAATATAATCAAAGTGAAAGCAGAATTTTCTTTGTTTCTTTTTAAGATGCTTTTCAATTTAATAGACATTGTATTTATTGTTGTTTTTACATTATTTTCCACTAAAACAGTCTGTTATATTTTTTTATATTTCTAAATTTTGATACAAATATATATGTAGTCTACAAATAAACCTACATCCAAAATCAAGTATATTTACAGAAAAGAGATTGGAAAATAAAATAATGAAGGTTTTACAGTTCCAATCAGTTTCGACTTGTGAAAACCACACCAGTGGGAAAGAATTCTGATATTTAAATCATATCCTGCTCTTCTGAACAGGTGCTCTTGAAAATTTTTATAACATTTTATTTCCATAATTCCATTTCAATATTAAACTTGAACATAAAAAAAAACAACAAATTACACTTGTTATTATGCCCGTATGATATACTAGTAAGATATAAGGTTGCTTTAAGTCCAGAATTTTTTTTTCATGCACACTGAAACTAATCTTTTGTTTAAGGAAAGACATCAAAATAAGGATCAGAAATAAATACTTGATTCTGGAATATAAGAATATAAGATGTAATGATTTATTTACATTTTATAAATGTGACCGCTCTGCATCGACAATGATATTAGTGGGCGGCGGTAAGTCGTCTACTGCTGGTTGTTTCTCAGCGTAAGGCTGAGAGTAACTGTACCCCAGGTTATCAAAAGCACGAGCATTGTCATAGTCTTTGTTACTAGCAGAATCGGAGGCAGAAGGTGAGTAGCTTGGAGATTTTCTCTTAATTTCTGCCCTAGAAAAAAATAAGATAATACAGAAAAAGGCGCAATTTTGTGAAAAAATAATAAAAAGTAATATAATACATATGAAGTGAAGCACACTAAGATAGAAAGGGTATAGAGATTATGAAGCACACATGCATGACATGCCATTTTACTATCGAAGGACAAGGTGCAATAAGGACCTTATTTGGCCTAATTATTCCTTGAAAGGTACATGGCCACCTTTTCTGTCTCTTGAATTTAATAATCAACAAGTTTTATAAGTGTATCCAATAACATATTATATTTACAGAATATCAGTATTTATGTTTTGAAATTTTGTCTTGCATATTTGCATGATGGCTTCAAGTTCTAGCATTTAATGCAAAACTTCAATAAACAGCTGCGCCAGGAGCGCATGTTATGCCCGTCGTCTTGTGAAAAAATCATAATAAATTTTTTTGGAATAACACGGGGGTTGTACAGGAAGTCATGCTAAGTATATCCTGACTCATTCCTCTGAAATCCCCCTTTATTTAGTGGAGCTGCTGGTGGGATGTATATGGGAACCTGGCAAAACATAAGCATGTAAACTTTTAAGCAATAGAGATATGGCGCGAAATGTGACCAAAAAAAGACTTCCTTTTTTACCAAACAAAAAGCGTACCTTTTTTACCAAAAAGCTCAATAAAAATTCAATAACTCAAAAATAAAATAAAGAATCATCACGAAAAAGTATGCAGATCTTCAGATTAATATAACTAACAAGTGTGTGAAGTTTTATGCAATAATTATAAATAGTTTCTGAGATACGGCGCGACATGTGAAAACCCCCCTTTTTTTTACAAAATAACTCTAAAATAAAATTTTGAATCATCACCAAAAAGTATACAGATCTTTAGATAAATGAGAAGTGTGTAAACATGTGAAAAAAACACCCCCCTGTTTTAGTTACAAAGTCCTGTAACTCAAAAAGTTTTAATCTTATTTTCACCAAAAAGTATACAGATCGTTTGACCATCATAAGAAACAACTATGATAAGTTTCATGAAATTTGAATAAGTTGTTCTCAAGATATGGTGCGACATGTTTACGCCGGACAGACAGACGACGGACATTTGTATACCATAATACGTCTCGTCTAATTTTGACGGGCGTATAAAAACTGGGTAAAATATCCTTTTCTGGTAAGGCCTTTGCCCGTATCCAATATGTCCAAAAAGTTGTGTAAAATACCCATTGGGGGTCATAAATGTCAATATCATTTTTATAAGAAATCAAAATTTTTGCTGTCAGAATGAAAAATCTCTCTGCAAATTTATACTTATTACTAGTAATTATCTTTACTTAAATCACCTGATTTTATAATATTTCAATTTTTGGGCCAAAAAGGACACTTAGCGCACCTCCTTTTTTATAAAAGCAATTTTAAAGCATATATTATTATCAAAGCAAATGTGCTAGCATAATCTTTGGAGTTTTATCATCAAGTACTTTGTGTTTTTCAGACAAACAAGGATTACTATATAGATCTTTGAGATAAAATTGACATCTAAAGGTCACTTTGAAAGTCTTTTTTCATAATGGAAAAAAGCCAAAATTATAAGGCAAATTCTAAATGAACTCAGGGAGACTAGATTTTAAACAGAGATAACTAAAGATCTCACAATCTGCAAATGAAAAAGGGGAGATAACTTCCATTGAAGAAATTCCTCACTTGGTTTCTATATCAGATTTAATTTTATAACATGAAATTAAAATAAGCTCTTAGGAAAAGCATTTTTCTATAAGCTGTTTAAAAATATAAGTTTGATTCCACAAATTTCTGTCAAGTAAAATGGCGATGTGCATATGTATATGATATGACTGCATGGATCCCTCATTAAAAATGCTCTGTTTATGCTTACTAATGATAAATTGATTGTATGCAATAACAGGAATTTGTTTTCTGCTATAAATAAATAATACAATGATTGTCTGGTACTTTGTCATATGTTAAAAAATGTAATGTGAAAGTAAACAATCTACATGTATGTTAATATCATTCACCAATCATGCAATTTTAATCACATATAGTTTGTCTTATCATGCAAAATTAAAACATATAAACAGTCATGCAAACAATTACTTAAATCTTATGGATATCAATTTCACTTATTCAACCATTAAAATAAAATCTGAAACTATTGTAGGTGATTGCTCTGCAAAATATTTTCTGTTTCAATGAATGTTTGAGTTTCCAGTTTTACGGTGTTGTGTCATATAAAGACAAATAACTCAATCTTTTTTCTGAAAAGTATCCTTTGTGGTATCCTTATCTACTATTCACTTCTTAAAATGATTTTGATAATTGGCTGCTTGATGTCATATGGTAAATATTTGATATTGTCTTTGAACTGTAACCTCCAAACAAGACAAGTTCATCCTGTTCTCTACTATTGTTCAAAGTTAAGTACTAATAGGACTTCAGTCATCATCTCCATTATTTGTACATGGTTTTTCAGACAATTATCTACACACATGTTTATAAATGAATCAACATGTATCATTAGGCTGTTGTTTTTTTCTCTTTTGAATTGTTTTACATGTTGTTATCCTAGGGTCATTTATTGCCTACTAAACTTTACGATTTTGCTTATTTTAAATAGCAGGATGTGCTCTATAGTTGTTTACATCCTGGTCTTTCTGTCTTTTGTCGATAGTTGTCTTATTCGGCTTTTCAGAATCTAAAGGACTATGGGTAATCTCATTCATCGTACACCAAAATGAAAATAACATTGTGTCATTGGTTGAATTTCCATTGTTTAGAACATTTTAAACCAATCACAACGTTTTGGTGTACGCTTTTGAAAATATTACCCAGAATGCATTAGATTCTAAAACGGCAAATTGGCAATGAAAACACATCTCCTTATTTTAAACATAAATTATATGCCTTTCGATAAATATCCAGGGATAATAAACCATAAACAGTGGTATATTGAGGAAAATAATATAAATAAGATATTTTAATACATAAATTTTATATAGCTTATATAACATATTTTAAGTCATGCATAACAACATTATAATATAATAGTAATATATACGTGTGTTACCTTACCTTAAATTCATTGCTCAGTAGAAAAGACTATACTCATATTTAAGTACATTGTTCATATAGTTTTTCATTTGATTTGAATTACTTCAAAAATAAACCAACTACAGTTTTCAAAGGGCCTGTATGGCTGGCATGTCTTCTATGCATAAATATGACTCAATTTGAACAAACGTTAAACAGCAATAATTAAAGGGAGCTATCCAGCACGATCCTGTAAGAGTACTCCCAACACAGGTTTATTTTACCAACATTTGATCGAAGCTTAGTAGATTTTCCCATACCAAGCATGGACAAAGCAATTTCTATTTGTTTATATGCAACTTCTTGAAAACAGATTTCAACCAAACTTCCACAAATAATTAACACCTGCTATTTCAATTTTTCTTTTATGTGATACTGGGGGTTTCCCATACCAAAACATTGACTATATTTCCTGATGGTTGGCAAAGCATACCTTTATCAAAATTTTTAAGTTAATTTTTTTTTCACTAACTTATTCAAACAAATCTTTACTGAATTGTGAGAGAAATTGTGAAAAGATTTGACAATAGTAATCCTCCACATGATCTATTGGTCTTGTATCAGTATAATAACTTTATTTGGGTTTGGGTTTTCAAAAAGTTGTCCTGTCAGAATTTAAACAACAATTTAAGCCAATGCTTAAAACCTCCCCCCCCCCAAAAAAAAAACAGGAAAAAATGGAAAAAGAAATATCCTGATTCATAGCTCTGACTCAGATCTATAATCTATAATCTGAAAATAAAAGTTTTGTCAACAGAAGTTGTATAATACTTACTCTTTACTGGTACAGACTTTACAGGCCAGGAAGAGTGAGATGAGAGCAAATCCTCCAGCCAGACAACCAAGTACGATGTATACCACTCGGTCGTTGTCATCGTCAGATGTATCTTCTTCCTTATTACCTGCAGGGGACTGGGTACTACCTCCAGCTGGGGGCGTAGTGGGGGGTGTAATTGGGGGTTCTGGTGTACTTAGATAACCTACACAGCTACCACCTACAAAAGTCAATACACAATGATTATAAATATGTCCTCTATGATTTAGTGTCTGTCAGTTACTTGCAACAGGTCAGTGTTTGACCCTACATACTACAGTTTTCTCTACCTTTAAAACTCATCGGCAGAAATTTGCCTGAACATACAGGAAAGGAATGTTAGTAGACAGAGATGTAAAGTATATCCCTATGATGAGACAACAACCCAAAAACAAAAACAACCAAGGAAATCCAGAGGTCAACATCAAGTCGTCAACACTTGGTCACATCTTAATGTAGATGTTTATTAGAAAATATATTATAAGGCACTGATTTAATAGCAATTATCTGTGCCTTTACCATTAAAATAGGGAGAATAAATTTACTGAAATTATCCTTGTATAAGTATATACTAGCAAGCATATAGAAATCCAAATATTATTCTAATTGTTATCATTCATTATGTACTGTGGATTCATTTATTTTCGTGGGAACCAATTTTCATGGTATGAGGAAAACTGTATTTTTGTGGATATTTGTTTTCAGGGTTTTGCATATATTTGTATACAAGCTTACATAAATGTATACTTCCTTGAACATTGAAATTTGTGGTTTCCCTACATTCACAAAATCAATGAAAATTGATACCATACGAATAATAATGTCTCCACAGTAAAAAATTGTTGAGTATAAAATAATTGATACCTATAGAATAAGAAATTATCTCCCTTTCATAAACTCAGAGTATGTACTATCACAATTTCTGCCCTTAATAATCCTATTCCTCTTTTTATATAGTAAACTTTAAAAAAGAAACTGACACAATTTTTACATCTATGAAATTTACCTATAACATTTGTCCATGCATTAACAGATATTTCTGGTATACATCTCTGACATGAGTTGCCTGGATTCACAGCATTTCCATGGTAACAGACACCACCTAACATGCAACCAGTAGTCTACAAATTCAAATAATGTAAATAACTTTAATCAAACAAAGGGCTGGTAATTTTGTTATTATTAAGTAGTTCAACTTCTTAACTTTTGAATAAAAATTATTAAAAAAAGACATTTTGCATATTCATTAGAATCTACTCTATTCTTAGTTGTCTTTTTTTTAAAATTCTGATTTAACCGAGAGAAAAATCAGATAAAACATATTTTAACAAAACTTTCCCGCCTGAATCAACATTTTTTTCACTATACACAAAGCCACCTTCCACTGGAGACAAAACCTACTGAGTGGGAGGTCAAAATCATTATATATCTTTTGGATAAAAAAAATCTCCTTCATCATTCCCATCTCACCATTGCCAAAAGTAGATGTTTTTCTAACATCAATTCACAATTTATTATAAAAACATTGCTTAATTTCTACATCAGTGCCAGAGCTATCTGACCTCCCTTCACATAAAACTTTTCTGAGGTTCTCAAGTTTATTTTAATTTAAATCATCCAACCTTTTAAGAACATTCCTTTAAAAAGTGTAATATTTTTTTACCTTTATAATTTTCATACATCATTAAAATCTCATAAATGTGAAAATTAGTAAAACTGATTTCAAAATCTTGACAGAATGTGTGACAAAATCATTTGAACGATTATAATCTATTTCAATAAGAAGGCTTTTAATGTAATTCTTAAAATTGGGCTATATTCTTTATAATTGATTGATTTTTTTTTTTAACATATTGGCAATTTATATGAATTAAAGGTGACATGGGGGAATATAACAACCAAACAGTCATCCAAGACTTTATAGACTTATAAATACAAATTGTACATCATTAAAATTACCGGTACCCTCTTTTTCTTAAAGGAATATTAAATACTTTGTTTAGCTTTGGATTCATAGTGAAGGTAAACTTCCATCAGGATTTAAAGGTAGGAATAACAAAAACATATATAGTCAAGGTCCCCTCCAGTGAAAGGTGACTATTACAAGGAAGGACAAAGCTCCTTCAAATACCCTGTGTCCAGATGAGCAGAAACCTACCAATTGTTGACAAGTTTGATAGTTAGCACAGCTATAGCATCCAGGATGATACACAGCAAGTCCAAGGGTACCAGTTGCTTTCTGGAGATCACCACTGTTGGTTACAGAGATGGTCATTTGCTTGTATGCTGCCACTACCGGCAAAGCTTGACACTGTACCATAGAGCTTGTTATAAACTGGGCTGCTACTTTTATTGGTTGGTCACCTTGTGACTGAAAGCAAAATTAAAAAGACAATTTAATTTTATTCCAGTAGTTGTGGTAAAAATAGTTTAGAGCTGTCTGATTTCCACACACGTGCATTAATGTAAATTGTAATAACTCTATTTATGATTGGCTTAGAAATTTATATTTTAAAAATAGAAATCTTTGTTTAGTTTGATATGCCTTATGTCAGTTGTTAAGTAAGAAAAGGTCTGCGTCATAAATATGTTTAAATGTTACAGTCCTAATCTCTACTCTATCCAATTTGACTTTTAGATGTATTGGTATATTGTAAAGCCTCAAGGATCTGATATCCCTTTTCCAACATTCATTGCTGCTCGAAGTTAAGCTCATTCTATGAAAATGGTAATATGTTCCATGTATGTTGTACTCTATATTTTTTATACGAATGAGTTTTTAACAATTAATACTCTCTTTTCAAAGATAGCCTATGCGGCATACCGAAAAAATCATAGATAAGACTTATTATTGAAGGTCACTTACTTTTGGTTGTCTAGCTGATTTCTCTTCTTCTTAAATAATTTTTTAGGAAGATTTCAATACTGGTTTTAATTTTCAAATTTTTTCAGCATACATTTTATCATAGTAAACAAAATATATTTTTACTCATTTAAATAAATAACACATACAAAGGGAGATAATTTCTTTAATTGAAATTTCCCATCATACCTGGTAATGGCAAGACAGTGTAGCCTGCTCGATGAAATTCTGTCCAAGTACAAATACACTGTTACAAGAATTGGAATCACACACATCACCATCTCTAAGGGAGATAACTGTTGGTTCAGCATATCTACTGACAGAACAATCTGCTGATACCCAATCACCGTAGCAGGTACAAGTTCCTGAAAAGAAAAAAAAGGAGATAACTCATGGTTGAGATTTCTACTGACTGAAAAGTCTGCTGATACCCAATCACCGTAGCAGGTACAAGTTCCTGAAGAAAGAAAAAAGGGAGATAACTAATGGTTGAGATTTCTACTGACTGAACAGTCTGCTGATACCCAAGTAACGTAGCAGGCACAAGTTCCTGAAGACATAAAACATGTAAAGTAAGAATGTACTATCAATTTCAGTTTGCAATACAGTTCCAGTATTATAGCACTTGAATCTGATATTCAAACTCTATTTTGATTAAATTAAAAAAACATACATTAAGAATATTAAATTTCAAAAATTAAATGATTTGAATTAAAATACTAAAAACTTTTTGAAACAAGATCATGTTAATGAACCATACAACATTCTTCCCACAGAAACATCTTAATTGTTAAGTTCAAGTTAAATACTCATTTGGATAGGTTTGACTGGGAATTGAGGTCAGCAATGCTGGATCCTTAGTGAAACCCCCATCCTATTTAACCACACTCCTCTATATAACAACATACCTTGGTCTGTACATGTTCCGTGAGTTGAACAATCATTTGGACAGGTATGACTGAGGATAGTAGCCAGTAATGCTGGATCACTGGACAGACTTGGTAGGTTCTTATCAATCTGAGCTACACATTTAGTTTTCATGGCTTCTACATATGACCCTAAGGAATTGGTGTGGCCATTCATCTGTAAATAATTATACATTAATCTTTACATCATCCCATTTGAAAGTGAAGATGATAAAGCATGGTCAAAAAATTACCAAGGTTAATTACTAAAGGTAAATTTTTTCCCAAACAAATGGTAACATTTTTTTTTGTATTTGAGGAATCATTTTAAGAATTTCTGCTCATTAAAACACTAATGGCAGTGATCAAAGTGCCATTAACAATATGATAGTACAGGGCATTAGCAATGTTGCACACTATGATTTTTATTGTAGATTCATAAAAAGTTAATTATAAGTAATTAATTAACTACAGCTTTCTGCTTGTTTTTGAAGAGCCTATAGTAAAGTATCATTGATATTTTTTCGAACTGTAATTACCTAACTAGGAGAAAGTTATTTTGTATTCTAAATTAAAAATGTACCATTGATATATGTCAATTTTTCAGCATGAGAACTTTTTTTCCAAGTTTCAAGAAGTTGTTTGAGAACTTAATTTTTTTTTTCATATGATATGACAATGTAAAAGTATTCCTTTTTTTGGCAATTAATCTATACAGATATGTTCACAACTTTAAACTATTGAATTATCAATTTTATTTTGTATACAAATCACAAATGATATGATTCTAAACGGTGCTAGTTTTTAATGCTTTCATAAGTACCACAAAAATAGCAAAATTAATACATGTTGAAAATATCATGATCTAACTGTACTTTCAGCTTACAAACACATGAAATATTACCTTGATATTTTGAATACAGGCATCAACTTCTGCTTGGAATGTGTATCCAGTGGCAGCAGTACAAAGCTGTCCAAGACTTGACCCGGTCAATAGGCTCTCACAATGCTGTCTGGCTGAAGTCTCATTCCAGTTGTTTGACCATGTAGCCTAAAAATAGAAAAAAAATCCAATTCTATACTTGTCACCTTTTATGTTAAATATATGTCTTCAAATATTTTTCATCAGGAATAGAGACTATTATATAGTGGGAGTACATTAGATAAAATATAAATCAAATTTTAAATAAAAAAGAATTAAAATTTTAATATTCAGTCTAGCAACTTGACTAGTTGACCAATTAGGGAATTTTTATGTAAGAATATCTAATGGGATTAAGTCAATCCTAAAGACATCATTATTAGCTTTAGTTACCAACCTCTGGAGCAATGTAAGTATAATCGACATCCAGACCTGACAACGGGTCGACGGTTTGTCTCTTCTTCCTTGTCTGAGAGTTGTCTTGATTCACAGCTGTTCCTTCAATGGTTGATGTTACATCCACACCTAAAATATTCAATATCCTATATTAAACAGAGATCTTTATATGTGAATGATAATGTATTCATGTACCTTTTATTGATTCATCTTTTTCTTCTCTTAGAATTTCTAGTATCTTTCCTTTATATAGTGATTTTATATTTCAAAGTGAACATCTTGTTCTTTTTAAGAGATTTCAAGATTTTCTACTACTGAATAACAAACAGTGACAATAAAATGTTGAGTATTCGTTTTAAAACACCCAAATTAATTAAAATCAACATGGTAATATAGTATGGTCAACAAACAATCCTATGGAGTATGAGAAGACTCAGACAAGTGTTCTCAGAATTGCTGTGTTCACAAAGTGTTAAGGATGCACAGACAGACAAAAACTATTACAATTCTCCCTAATAGTATTGCCACTCAGACAAAAATTCCAGCTTCTGTTCACAGATTCAATTAATGGTAATCTTATTCATAAATTTTCTGCGGAATAACATACATACCTGAAACCAGGTCACATGACTCGACTATTCTCATTTCTTTACAAACAGGAGCAGAACTATCTGCTGGGCATGTGCAGTAACTTTTGTAGTTTAGTGTAGAAACAGTTCTTACTCCAGAAAACAAACTTTCATATACTGAAACTCTGTTGAAAGATGAAACAAATGTGTATATTCAAAACAACATCATAAATGTATTTATTATGCATGTGACTCTTGTTTTACATTTATGAAAAGAAAATTTAGGAAATGTATGTGACAGTTAAGTCTTTATTAAGTTAAATAGAAATTAAAAACACAAAATAAATGCTTTCATTACTAAGTTTATTGTATAACCAAATTGATACTTCAATATATCCTGAAATCTAAATTTTAAGATAATTACAACAAAATAGAATCTTCATATTAAACTGTACACTGCATTTATTAAGGATAGAAGTTTAAAACTGTTAAGATCAACAGAAGTAAGTATTTTATCATATATATATATATTTTTTTTTTTTACCTCCAAGATGAAGCAAATTGGTCAGGAGCAGCATTATTAACCAGACTCATAACAGTTCCGTCTTTAGACATGGCATCGTTAAATTTATTGGCATCGTAACTTCCACACAAACCTGTGTAAAATAATAGTAAAATGAAGTCATGTTTACCTAAAATATTGCAATAGAGAGTTTATCTTCATTTTTTTTTTCCAACAAAAAGCAGAAATTTTGGCCCATAACATCTGATTAAAGATAATGTTACATTATTCTAAGACCTCAATTGACAGATACAGAGACAGTTATAATTACTAAACAACGTACATAAGATGTTTTTTTTATTATAAGACAAGGAGATAATTTTCAGTTTACAAAAAATCAGAGTTTCCCAAGAAACTTGATCAAGAGTAGTAAATTAACTTATTTTTCCATTACAAATTAAGCAGTTGGTATTGACGTCTTTCTTGTTGTAAAAGCAATGTAAAGGTTGAACTATTACCTTCTGATCTGAGCCAATCCAATGAAGAAGGTAAAATAGACAGCTGCATGTCGCTAATGTCAACACTAACAATAGTTCCTGTTGGCAACATAAGCTGAAAAGGAAATAACCTGTTATGTACAAAATTAATTAAAAAAAAAAGACCAACTAAACTATAACAATGGTCGACTAAGAATCTTTTATTAGTTATTTGCCTCAATTTAGAAAATACATTCCATCTTAAACATGGAATTTAAATAAATGCTTCTGTTTTGGAAATTAAATATTTTTTATATTTTATAAAGAGGCAACAAATCACAAGAAAATCCAAGGAATAGGAAATAATATGTAAAATGTTATTTAACTTACTCTGACAATTTGTCCATTATTAGCCACATAGATCCTGAATCCTTCTGCTATTTGTCCTGACTTGTAGAATAAAGCAGATGGAGCTATGACCCCTGTCTGACCAGATCGTCTACACTTGTCAATTGTGAGAGAATCGTCACCTACCCTCACCATTACAGCACATATACACAAGTTAGAATCAGTTGGTGAACATGTCTGGTACAATGTGTGAACCTGAAAGAGAAAGGGTTGTCAATGGTGAGAGAATGATGTGCGTGGACCAATCTCATCATTACAGCACAAATACAAACACAAGTCTTAATATAAAGGCGATTTGTATTCAAAATAAAAAAATTTGGCACATAAAACCATAATACCATTAGAGAAATGGATTCTTCTTCACCCTGACTACTATACTTATCATTTATATATAATGAAATTTTAGGTAAACGTTTGATTTTAAAGTTTTATGACTATCTCAATTGGACAAGTATGTAAATCAACAAAGTTGCAAGATGGAATTTCTCTAATTCTTACCCCATTTATCTTTTTCCCCGACTGGTTAATTTTTTTTATTTAATGAACGTGTGGTTCATGTGATCTCAGTTGTTCATTGGACAAAATTTGATTATGACGTCAAATTTTCTTGCTCTTCTCTGAAATTCCTATTGTGACGTCATCAAAAAAGGCAACTATATCTGATGACGAGTGTTTTAAATTTGAAAATTTAACTGTTTTGATTGGATAAATATCATATCACACTTGATGCAGTAGTAGAATCTATATATATATAATCTCTTCCCATAATGTGACTTTACTTGTTTATACTCAATATGTCGTTAGTTTAATAACTTTTAGTACTGTTAAATATTCTCCCTAACAATTTACCTCTTGTGGGAATTCCTTGTTTTTGTATACAATAAATTCTCCCTGGTATCGAATGGTCTCAAACCTGTAAATATAAAAATCAAATGGAATTACAACAGTCAGGATACTACACCTTTTGGCTGAGGGCTGTTTCAAATATAAAAAATGGTTGATTGATCACTTGTCGATTAACATTCAGTGGCAAATATTTCATATATGTTCAGGATGATAAATGTAAGGAGGAGGGTGTTGAAAGGCACTTTTTATTCTACCCCACTATACTTAATATTTGATTGATTATATCTTATAATTGCACAGGCTATCTTTCTTAAATAACTATCACCCATCATATTTTAATAGAAGTGCCTACTGAACTCCATATAGTTAATTCTTGGAACACTGAGAGACATATAACTGATAATAAAATTCTATGTGCTATTCCAGTAAAAATATTGCCCAATAATCCAGTAAAAATATTGCCCAATAAATCAACAGATCTGTTGCTTTGCGTGTGTACTTACAAGCCCTCAACAGATTATATGTACCAGGTATTTACTCTCAAGGATATGCTGATGCTTCCTGATTTAGTATATTAACTACAGCCTCATCATGTGTATTGCATATACTTACAGTCCAACAAATGGCTACATCCAATTTCCATTCATAGGTGTACACATAGCTTGTTTATTAATATTTAGTACAACCTTGGGGCTCTAGTAGGGTACCTCTTTGGTCACAAAATCACTTTTAAAAGTTCCATCAAGTCTCCAGGATTCTTTTAAGCTAACTATACAGTTCTAAACTGCTCTAATTCTCGGTTTTTAATCATTTTTAAAGATCACAGGTCTATAAATGAGACTTCAGGTTGCTCTCAAAACCCCCAAGACTCAGTTTGGATTTGACCAAGTTGGAGCCAAACTTATCTTGTGAGTTTGTATGTATACTTACAGTCCATCAAATGACGACAGCTGATTTCCACCCATGGACGTGCACATAGCTTGTTGATCAGTGTTTACAACTACGGCCTTCAAAATATATAAATTTCTATATGTTCAGGGTATCCATGCATTAATATTTTCAAAATTTTACTTTAATATGACTTGTTACAAACTCTGTCTTGTAAAACTAAAAATGTTTCTGAATAACCCCTGAACCTTTAAATTATCAAAAGTAATTTATTATATAAATGAATACAAAGAAACCATGAACATTAAAATTTTCAGACTACAAAAAAAATAATATTTTTAAATACAAACAAAATTCAGTTTTACATGAAAAGAACATATAATTCCTTGAAATGGAGAATTAACACTAGAAATTTATAAGAAAGATTTAATCAAAAATTGAACTAATAATTTTCACACAAATTTTTCTACGTTTTCCTCCAAAAATTCATATAAATTGAACATATAATGTGTTTACCTCTAAACGTGAGATAACTCTGGTCAACACTTTAGTTCCATCAACAAACTTATGAGCAGTTATGTTGATGTTCAGGTTATGTGAATTGTCATATCTGCTATCTACTCTAGCCAACAGTGTGTATGATATTGGTGTGTTCCAGTTCTGAGTGGTGATAGTTCTCTGACATGATCCAGTGTCGTCTGCTACCACAATCTGGGGTATGTTGCTGCCATCTTTACATCTGTTAAAATACAGAATGAAAATTTCACTCATTATAAGAGGGTATGAAGCGTAAGAGCCTTATTTACAATAACAGAAAAAAAAATCTTTTAAAAAAACATGATGACTATGGTATTCAATCATAATTCTAAGAGTAGATTAAAATGTATCATTATATGAAAGTTTGGTGGCACTTTACAGGATTTTTCTGAAAAATGCTTTATATTTTTTCTCAACAGCTGTGTCAGTGGTTTAGATTATCAATCTTCATCTGTAGTCTTTGCCCAAATTCAGAGAATACAATCAATTAAGAATAACATGCATGTTGATCAACACTGTATGTCTGTATGATGACTTACTTTTCATTGCCAGATTCAATGTCAAGGTCAAATTTAATTTCACATGTCTGCCCATTAGCACACCAAAGTGCTGGATCTTCTTCTACAGTAATTTCCAGGGTAGTTGGTGTTCCTCCTTCTAATAAACGTAACACTGATGTTGGTACCTGAAAAAAACATAAAACATAATTATGATTAACACCTGCAAAGAAGTTAAAAAAAAAGGAAAAAAAAACAGTTCAGTTTAATTATTATAAAATTTCCTTTTAAGTAACCCCCAAGGGTGACTGGGGAATAGAAGTATGGTCACCATTGGTCTTCCTCCGACCGGCGGTAAAACCCTCGCCAAAGTGGAGCGTCCGTTTGGCTGTGCGGGATGTACAAATTTGCAGCCACGTCCGATCAGAACGGGGACGTTAAATCCGATGCCTCGTGTAAAGAGAGTGCCACGCTCTTTGCACGTTAAGAACCCTTGCAACAACTCTTTGAGGGGTCCGTAGGTGACCTGTTGCAAGGCTAAATTTCTGTCCCTATCCAATATTCCCTCAATTCCTGTGGCAGCCTAAATTTCTCCGACCTTAATACTGGACGCCTCTATTACAGAACCTACCTATTGTATTTATTGTTAATTTGTTCTCGTCCTGAATATGCATGAAATATTTGCCACTGGACGTTAAGCAACCAACAATCAATCAATCAATCCTTTTAAGTAAATCCTTTTATTTATTTTTTGATGTGTCAAATTGTAATACTTTTAACATTCATTCTATTCTGAAGTAAAAATATATTTTCATTTACAAAGGGAACCAAACCTAACAGAAAAAACTATATTCTACAAAATGATCCAACATAAATATATAACAAAAATAGTACATTTATCATGTAAGAAAGAGTAAAAAATCTTCTTTAACACCAACCTTGATAGCTGGGAGTTTCTCACAGGATAGTTGTGTATACAACTGCTGGAGTTCTTGTCTTATAGTATTAGACACACTAGCATTACAAAACTTCAGCTCAACTTCAACACAGGCATGGGTTGTCTCATACGTACTGAAATATAAAAAAAAAATAATTGATAATTGTCTTCTTTTTGGATTTCTAATAAGAGTGAAGCTTTGCATTTATTTAATTCAAACATTTAGAAGGTAAACAGACTTACAAAACTGACAGTATCCAAAAAATTAACCAAACACACCTTCATCTTGTAAACATGAACATAGTTTTAAATTTCACAGAGATTGATATATTAGAACACATTTTATAGAAAGAAAAATATTATGACCACAGAAATACTGACAACAATATAAATTCAAGAACTTTTTTTAATAGTTATTTAAAAAGATTTATTTTTTTCAAAAGAAACTTTCAAAAATCATGTCAGCGGACCTATTATCTAGTTCAATACAAAATGAAACCCTGTACCTGCAATCCTGTTGTGTTTTTAATGTGTTAACACATTGCTGAGCTTGGCTAGACATACAGTCTCCCTTGGCTCTACAAAGTGTGTCCCTGGCAACTTCAACAACACCATTCAATTTATCAAACTGGCCCTGGATCTCATCAGAGCAGGAATCTGAGTATTCCTTCACTTTATCTATAGCTGCTGACAATTCATTGGTTCTGAAAAGAAAAAGCCTGGATGTTGACAAGTCTGTAGAATAAATTCAATAGTTAAAATAATATTATTAGTTCTGAAAAATAAATATGGGTGTAGATGAGTTTTATCTTTTATAGCTTAATATGTTATATTGGTTTTGCTCATTGCTGAAGGTACTGTGACCTATAGTTTAAAATTTCTACATCATTTGGTCTCTGGAGGAAAGTTGTCTGTTTGACGATCATACCACATCTTCTTATTTTCATATTGTAGAATAATATTCTATATGACAAAGATATAAAATAATTTGTTAAGGTAAGGGTAACACAATCCCTGACAGCAGAACAATAAAGCATACAAAATTTATAAAATCATTGATTAAAAAAGAAAACCCAAAATAATCCATACACTAGGACCAATATACAAATTCAGCATATTGTCATCCAGGTCTTAAAAAAATCAAACCTAACACCAGGATATTCTGTACTTTCAAACAGAAGAAATCTCCATTGTGGAAAGATCAGTTAAAGAATCTATTTCTAAAATTCTTTTTCCTCAAGGATATTCATGTATAGTTGCTGTAACTTAATTATGTATGATGTGACATTAATTATTTTATTAAAACATGCAGTTCTATGAATTACTTGTACTTACAAAATTACATATTGAATATCCTATGTTATTAAACCAAAATGCCTCCTTGATCTCTTTTATGTGAAATGCATTTTCGAAACACAATCAACATGACCTAGCCACAATTTCAAATTGTTAGCTTCCAGGAAGTGCCAACTAGTCATGCCCAGTCAATATTTTGTAATTCTGGCAATGTTCTGGCAAACATATAGAATGGTCAAAGTTTTCTGCAATCTTGCGGCAAACATTCTTTATTATCTTAACTTTCTGGCAATCTTACGGCAAACATTGATGTTTCTGCAAACTTGCCGCAAGCTTGCAGCAAAAAGCTGCAATGTTTGCCGGAAGTTTGCAGCTAGCGGCAAACATCTGCAAACACTGATTTCTGTGTTCCTGCAAACTTTTTGTTTGCGGCAAGCTTGCAGTAAGTCTGCTGCAAGTTTGCGGCAAACAATTCAGTTCCATAAGGGCACCAATACTTACTGACAGAAAAGAGGCAGACCATAGTCTGGAATGGTCAATTTTTGGATCTGATTCATGAAGGTCATGGCTGCAGGCAATATCTGACAAGTTTCTGGTTCTGAAATATATTAAATTAATCATTTCATCAATCACAGACAAATCCTATATATTACAAATAAATAATCTTGTATATAAGATTTACTATTTGCTTGGGGAGTTTCCAGATTATTAAAATCTCATCTTTTGAGTTTATTCTTGATACATGGATACCAGAATGGAATTAGAAATCACTATAATATAATAATTTTTTTTGTGAGTTGAAATAAATATTCATTTACACTTACATATTAAAAGTTTTTTAGAAAAATAAAGGGAGTATCGTAAAAGTCATTATTTTATGTCACTATCAAGTCATAAACATGTTGAAATTAATGTATTTGACCTAAAATGGCTATTTCACGAATAGGTTTTTGTCATCACTACTTACCTTCCATCAAGTAAAGAACAGAAACTCTGCTACACATGCCACTGACCATACTGTAAAACATTCCCATTGTTTCATTCAACACATGTACAACCTCTGGTGACAAACCAGCCTCATCACCCTTGTCCATTAAACATGACCACGCCTCATTAAAGCCAACACACTGTAACATCTTCACTTTAGTGTACATAGCCATTGGATCATCCATCTCTGATAAACTAGCAAGGCTTTCAATGTGACTCTTCATCAACTGAAGTGTTTTATTGTCTGCATATTTGGACAGTGTGCTGAAGTTAAAGAATGCATCTGCCATTTTTTTCTCATCAATGGACATCATTCTAGTAGCATTGTCCATCATTTCTCCCATATTGTCTTTGTTCATCATCATGTCAGCAATTCTCAAGGTCATCTGCTCCTTCTTCTTTGCCATGGCAGCCATTGTAAGGTCGCCATGGAGAATGCCCATAGCTGTGATTTGATATTTGTGTAGACATGTTTCTGAACTTGGACTACAGTCTATATGTCTGGATTTTAAATGTTCGTCGATCATTTGTGGGAATGTACTCTGAGAGAAAATAGAACATTGTTTTGTATGTTCCATTGAACAATACTTGGCAACTTCACTAGATCTGAAAAGAAAAATAATCATGCATGAATGAATTCGACTATTTCTAAACAAAATTTATTCATTTAACCAGCTTTCCACATGGTTAAATATTTCAAACATTACCAAAAAGAGGTTCATCAATTTTAAATAAAAGGGATTTCTGAATTATTTTTGTGCTCTTAGGTTATCATCCATACCCTACATTCCTTTTTTTTCATTTTAAATATATAGCTGCATGATTTCTATGGTTACTCATTACACACATTAAATCAACGTTTACATTCACCAGTCAAATCTTTATCCATTTTTCAATACATATGTTAAAAATTATATAAAGTCTAGCATAAAAGTTTACATTTATAGCTCATTCCATCAACATTGCAATATTAATGCCATAATGAGGTCTAGTGGTCTTAAGAACAAAATTATCAATCAATTATTACATGAACACATGTATATGCCATCTATTAATGTCCCATAATCATCTACAAACATTTGATCAACAATACAAATTATTGTGTACACATACACAATGTGTCTTTCCTTTCACCAAAACACTAGAGCACCTGAGTTCACCTAAGTATTTTATGGGATCATGTTGCTCAATAAATATTGTGTTGTGTAACTAGTGTGGACAGTTGTTTTTCTTAAGGCCATAATGTTTTGTTTTTCTTTGATTGGCCACCCATGGTATCTTCTCCCCTTTTTTATCTATCTACTTACAAACATAATTCTTCCCCTCCTATCTTTGTGTTATTGAAGTGTTGTGTAAACCTCCAGTAACAGGCACCAGCTTTCTCAAAGGCACAATTGTCTGGTTCCCTGCATGGTGTCATGACAACACTGGGACACTTCATGTAGACTTGTTGTATTGTCATGTTACTAATAGCATGAGATAACATAGCAGCTGATGGATTCATCTTCATACAATCTTTTGTACTTTCATGTACACAATTCATTGTCTTCACATAGGTTCTACAAAATTAATAAGAAATTTGTTTTATCACAAGGATAATTGAAACAAGATCAATGAAAGTCAGCTTAGTTTTGATAATATTGGTAAAATTTGAATCTTACTAGGAAAATAATTATCCAAGTTTAAGCTTGACATCTAGGCATCCGCTAACATAGAACAAATGCGTGGGAATATGTTTTCAAGCCTGGTAACATACCTATGGAATCTTCTACAATCTTCGAAAGAACTAATGTTGGGGGCTATGTGGGAGAATGTTTTCAAGCCTGGTAACATACCTATGGAATCTGCTACAATCTAAGAAAGAACTATTGTTGGGGGTGCGTGGGAGAATGTCTTCAAGCCTGGTAACATACCTATGGAATCGGCTACAATCTAAGAAAGGACCAAGTAATTCATAATACATCATTCCAACACATTCCATGGCTTTGTCTAATGAGCATGTTGAATCGTCTTCTTCTTCATCCTCCATGTGAGCATCTCTTTTTGTTCTAGTTGTTCTTTCATCTGTTTTGATGTTGTCTTTGTCATTCATCTCATCCTTTCTGTCATCATCCATTTCCTTATCATTGTCACTCATGCACTTTGGAAGGTCAACTGATGTTACCATGGTTACAGAAGGACAACGTTTGAAAAGGTCGTAACCAAGACAAACAGAAGTTGCTACACTCTGTTTTACATACATAGCCACTTCTTGACTGCAGGCAAATGTAAAACGCTGTGTACAGTGCATAGTTTCATCAAATACTCTGAAAATGAATATCAAAGTTATAATAAACAACTACAATTGTCAGGTAATATGTAATGTTTTGATTATTATTAATGTAAATTTAGAAATTTTTGCAACGGAATAGGTGTCACATTTTAAATTTTGATAGCATTATTAGAATGCAGCATTTACTGAAATTGCATTCAGTAATCTCACATTTTTGTCCATTCTTCAAAATCGTAATACTAAATGCACACAAAAATTTCTGTATTTGATGATTGAATGGAATACTTCTTTGCAAGTTTTAAGTTATATGAATGTTAGTAAAGTAGCAGAACTTATATTTTGACAGTGTTGAATTTCTAAATAAAAATTACAAACTGCCAAATTTGAAATGGTAAACAAAAGCAATACAAGGAATTTCCTAGTTGTTTCCTTTCATTGTAATTACTAACTCTATTACAATTATTGAATTATGCCATTTCTCTTGGCATCTGTTGACTTTATTCATGATTTAATTACAATACTTTACATCTAAATAATGACGGTTGTGCAACCCACTTCAAGTCTTCAATAAATGCAGTTCCTTCAATTATTCTTCAAATAATTTTTGCCAAACTGCACAGGTTTTGGGTGAAATAACTTATGATTTACTATAAGATATTTTATGTTTCACTGGTTTTGAGCTCTGGGACAACTTATATACGCATTATTTTTTTCCAGTCCACACATTTGTTCATACTTGTCTAAAGCTTCACTTTTGTGCATACCTGCACAGTATCTCACACCTTCTTTAACTCTAGTTTTTACCTGCAGAGTTCCTCATTCATTCCTTCATCAATCATGTCTGTAGAATTCATTCTTCTAGGTGACATCTCAACCATCTTAGCAATTCTCTCATTCATGTATGTCCCACAAAACATTGCATCTTCTGGGGAACATATCCAAAGTTCATCTGAACAGACACCAGAAAACATTTTGACATAGTCCTGAATAGCATGAGCTGACCTGACAGCATTACTTGTAGTATTTGCACAACCCATTAATGTAGTGGCACAGTTTACCATTGGACTGATTGACCTGAAAAACAAATGGTCAACTTATATTTGAATTTGTTTTTTACATTTAGAAATTTATTTTGACATTAAACCAAGCAGTTTACCATAAATGGGAACCTTCTATGAAATTAAAGATAAAGACAAAATTGAAAAAAAAGAAATACAATATTAAACTATTTTTGTTGTTTCTGAAAGTTTTGATCCATGATTTTCAACTGTCATTACACTAGACAGCAGAAAATGTAGAATGAACACGGTCAGAGCAATACTGACAGACAGGGAGAATACACTTACTTTGAACAGAGAGCTTTCTTATCGGAAATGGTCATTACACTGGACAGCATAACATGTAAGCTAGACATGGTCAAGCACTGACCAGCCATGTTCCTGTCACATTTATCATCTGCAAATAGATATAATACAATTTTGCTACACGTGTATCATTCATTTTAATTTATTACATAGTCACTAAAAATATAGCAAATAATTTGAGTTTTCAATTAATATTTTTAAACAAACATTGGTTGGTATACATTATTACATATTTACAAACATAAAAAGTATGTTCATTTATTGGAAAAAAATATGAGAATTGCCCATTGAATAAAACCATTTATTTTGTCCATATACAAATCAAATCTTTGCAAGCTTACTAAAAAGAATGTTTTGGTAATAAGCCAAAGAAATAATTTTCTTTGAAACTGCTGTAAATTAAAGATGTAACCGTGACTACGTGATCATTACCTGGGTCAGCGACCTCTGCTTCATCCATGATTGGAAGAGAACAGAATCTCATCATGAATTCAACAGTGGTGTTAAAGGCTTGACCAGCAAATATTCCAGCCCAGGCAGCTTCATCTGCAGACACACCTGTACCCATGCAGGTAAGGAATTCCCAGAATGCATCACAACCATTTTTGAAGGGCATGGTTGACATCATAGCAACAGGTGAACCTTTCACATACTTGTCCACACATTGATAAATACGGTTGAAATCAGTTACATCTCCAGCATAAGCAGGAACTGTTGGAGTAATTGCAGTGCATAGTGGGTATTTTGTTCTCTGGTAGAAATCCAGAGTTGCCTTGCCCATCATGAACTGTAGATTACTACATCCTCTTGTGTGTTGTTCAAAGCATGTTTTTATATTTGCCATATGACTACAAAATAAAAATTATAAAAAGAGTTAATTTATAAAATTGGTTGTAGACAAGAAAATAAAGATGGAAATGGTCAATCAAGACAATGGACAAATATAAAAAAAAAATAGAAGCAGCTCAAACCCTACAGCCAAATGAAATATATATGTTAAACGCAAGCATGACTGCACAAATTGTTCACATGATGGCAAAAGAGAAAAGAATTCAGTTTTAAAATTAATCGAACAAATTCTGTAACATTTGAATTGCCTAATAAACTTCAGCAAAAATTAAAGTCACATTGACTGTTATTTGATAAATGTCCAATGGCAAATATTTCATGCATGTTCAGGACAATAATTCCTTCATGTCATGCTCTATGCTCATTTTAACATGGGTAGGCATTATATTTGTCGATTATGAGCGTAAGCAAGGTATAATATATGGTCAAATATAATGCCAACCCATGTTAAAATGAGCACAGAGCATGACATGAAGGAATAATTTCGCTTCTAATAGGACAAATACAGTATTTTTATTGGTGAAAAGCGTAAGAAAATCCTTAGAAATGTTTGGCTGTTCCCATTTCCTCCCCGTGCAGTATGTTCATTACATTTTCATATTTAACAAGTTCAAAAACTAAAAGCGGTATAAATTTATGCTGTTTGGTAAACAATATATAATAAAAGTTTATGTTAGCAGCTAAAATGTATATATTTTATAAGGATAAAAAAGGGATAATAATGAGAATGTCAACGTGAATTTTGTGCGCATGTTATTAAACATATTTTGTGCTAACTAGAACACGGCTTTGTTTACAAAGCATAATAAGGATGCCATATTAGAATATATTTTCGTTAATAATATCATTTGATAAATAAATTTCTTTTTTTCTACCATGAGCTGACAAAACTATTTTGAAAAGCGTTACATTGCCCAATAGTAATTTTAGTTGATGTTAATATTATGTGTTTAACATGTCAATCAATAGTTTGTTTACATTAGTATGCGGCCTGCAAAATGTAATTTTAAGTATTTTTGTATTGAAAACCATATATTTATTGGTAAAAAAAGACAAATGTTCACACTAAGAATCTAAATTTATCTTTATCAGAAGAAACTTTTCAAAAGATCAATAGAATTTGACACAAACCTGCAATCAGTGCTGTCATATTTCATGGAGCAGTTGTAAGCTTCAGCCAGTGAACAGGTTGGAGGTGCGGAGCATGATCCCTTGGAGTAAGCCTCTGCTACAATATCTTTCTCTGGACACACCTTTAATATGTTCATCCAAGTCATCTCCACAAAGCCTGTGATCTGCTTCATTTCATATGCAGAACAGTTGTAGGAATTCCTATTGATACACTCTGTTGTTGTTTTCACATCACTATAACAAACCATGACAAAATTAATAATAAATAAAAAAATGGGCACACATATATCACATCACTATTACAGACAATGACAAAATTATTAATAAATAAAAACATGAACACACATATTTCTCGTCTGTTAACTCTCTGTTCAGCTCATATGCAGAGCAGCAGTGAAAATTTCTGACCATTATCAAGTTACTTCTGAGTCCTGACCAACTCCACACTTTTTTGGAGCAGATCAATCTTGCATTTCATAGTACATGGGTAAAGATTTGGTAAAAATTAAAAAAAAAATTCATAATATGAAGTACAAATATAACAATAAGTCAGACAAACAACAGTAGAAATTGTATGCATCACTAACTTTTCAGATGGCAGGATTTAAAATTCAACAGGGATGGTTTTATTAAAGAAAGTTAGAAATTTTTCTATTGAAGTGTAAGTACTCCTGATATTTAAAATGAGGACAATAACATGATTTTCAGCAGAGAAGTTCTTATGTTCAGAAATTACTTTTGACCTTGATCTCTATCAAGGCTACCTACCTGCAAGTTTCCCAGGCATCAACACACATATGAACATCCTTGACACTACATTTAGCTCCAACCATAGAAGATGAGTCACTACACGCCACCAAAGAGGTCAGTAGGGGGCACCTGTTTCCAACGATTGTCTGGATATAGGACAATAGTCCATTAAAGTAAGTCTTTTCTCCATCAGAGCAGTGCTCAGTAGAGTGATGTACACACGTAACAGCTCTAGACAGATGCCTACAATACAAATACAGAGGATTAGCTTATTGGATGTGTAATATGAGCAGTGCTCGGTAGAGTGATGTACACATGTAACAGCTCTAGACAGATGCTTACAACACAACTAAAGAGGATTAGCATGTTGGATGTGTGATATGACAATAAATAAGGCGACAGTGTTGTGTTATTACATACTATAACGTGATGCTGAAATTCTGGTGTTGCTTAAAAAAGAAAGCAAAAGTATTGCATTACTATATCATCTCCCAATTTAGTAAAAGGAATTTGAAAATTATGTATCTATGATTGTAACCAAATTTGACTATACATACCAGCAGAGCTGATAGTCTGGGGTAGCCTGTGATGAAAGCCATGGCATGGCAGAAGCTATACAATATCCTGCACTTTCTAGTTGACATGTTGTTGGTTTGGTGATGTTCATAACAGGATTGTGACAGACAGGATTTGTCGTTTTCAGTCCTTCTATAATACCATAATATACCATTCTGTGGTCCTCAGAGCATTGGTCAATCTTATCTTTCAAAGTGGCATTAAGATTGTCCATTATTCTGTAAATATCATAAAACAATACCTATAAACATTTATCCTATTTCCCTTTGATAAACAGGTATTTGTTTTTATGAAGTTGTATACATTTCAATAATTGCTGTTTTTATGGGTAAACAAAATATATAACAGATTTAAAAGTATTTATTGGTTTGCATTTAAAATAAATGAATCTTACTGGAATGTTAACTATTATCCTTTTCATTCACATTTATATTTACAGAAGTTTTTTTTTAAATCTCCACTTATAGCACTATTGGGTATATAGCAGCGATAATTTTTTATTGGTGGAGGAATCCAGAGTGCCCTCAGAGAAACACAGACTTCCAGCAGGAAAACTGACAATCCTAGTCAATTAAGATTGGAGGTGAGTGTAGGGTTCAAAATCACAACCTGAGTGTTGACAGGCTAGGGATATACAGTAGATGAACTACTGAGACTTCCTGGCCATGAAGACCCTTTGTAGTACCTTAGATTAAGTGGTAACATCAGTCATACTCAATACTTACAAACACATTATAGAGTAGGTCTCCTGAGTCTTGAATGGTCCGGAGAGAGCGTAAGAAGCAACATTAGCCAAATAAGCAGCAATGTACCATGTGTCACACTGGTCACCTTCTGTAAAATAAAAACAGGTGTGGTCGAATAAATTGTAATTTTAATTCTAAAATGGCCATTGAGGAAACTTTTGATATTACTCTGTTACCTTATATTTTTTGGACAAACAGTATTACATAAGGATAAAGAAGGAGAATTGAGTTATAAAAATAAATTAAAAATTGAAGAGCAAGGTTATTAGGAGGAAATAGAAGGAAAAACCAAATATTCTCATTCCTTTACATAAATTCCTACCTTTCTGAAGATGTCCAAGGAGTTCCTTCCACTGACCATCAGAAATCATGGACATATCCATCTCTGTTGAATTTTCATTGTAACCAAGAGTTCCCATAATGGTCTTGCTAATGTCTACCATTTTATCCATATAGTTATGGCATACTCCTTCCATGTACCCAGCAAACTGGTCTCTCATAGACATGGCAAACATCATGGGAACAGTTTGACCTTCAGATTTACTCAGACATTTTACAAATTGATGAAGACTTTCACAATAAATGGCATCAAACATGGATGGGAATGCCATGGCAACTGTTGCTTGTGTCTCAAACTGTAAAGCACACATAACAATCTCTCCTGTGTCGTCCTGGATACCCATTCTGTAAATATTCAATTCCATTGATTGTTGTTTGCTTAACACCACCTTAGCACACAATACACAAGAGTGAATTTTTAATAGAAGTTCATTTAAATATTATATTTTATTTATTACTTGTAAAATTTCTACCAGATATGATGATTTTAAACCTCTTAAATAACATTACATGCACACTCAGGAACAGAATAACCAAAGTTGCTGTGGCATTACAAGAGATCAAAGAGAGAAACCAAAAAAAAAATCAAGATTTTTTTACTTCTGTTTGTTTATCCCTCCAAGTTCCATTATTAAAAGTAACACAGTTTTTCAAAAAATTATCATAGTTACAGGAGCCTTTTTCAAAATATAAAAGGATGACTGATTTTTAATTGAATATCACAAGTAATCTTTCATTAAAATTTATTTCAATACTTGTCAGGAACCTTTTTTTTCCTTGAAAAAGTTTCAGAAACACAAATCTTTTCGATCAACTAATTTCACAACCTGTAGCTAAAGCCATTTTATCGTCTGATATTTTCACACATTTGAAACAATAGCTGACTATGCCTACCTTTTCTCAGTCAATTCTTTGAAGAGTTCCTTAGCTTTCATGTATATGTTACTGCTCATGTTACCTAGAGGTCCCATTGCACCAGTAACATTCAAACGTAATGACATCAATTTATGGAACATGCTGGACACGGCCATGTCACTGGTTGGTTCATTCACCTTCATAATCATGGACCTTGTCATTACTAAGGCTGCCATTCTAGCCATGGCATGATCTACACGTGTTGCCCTGTTTGTCATCAGTACTTCAGTTACTGAATGGTTTCCACAACCCATTAGGTATTCTGTTACTGCGAAGTGTATAGAGTTGTATACTGGTAAATTTTGCATGTGAGAGCAGCCTGTTGTCAGATCCGAGATACAGTTCACTAATGTATGCCTTTTATTATCATCTTCTATAGCACTATAGTTGAAAAAAAAGAAAGTTGATTAAAACAAAACAAAAGTAGAAATGGTGACCTATAATTGTTTAACTCCACCTTATTTGGACTCTTTGATAGTTGTCCCATTGGCAATCATATCACATCTCCTTATTTCATAAGAGTATCTTGAAAAATACAATCTTAATGGCTTATAAAGAGTTATTTCTATTTTTTGACTAACTTACAAGAGATATAAATGGCATACGTAGTCCCATACAAATGTGCTGCGTATGAAACAACATTACAAAAAAAAGCCAGAAAAGTCACAAAATTCCTGGTTTTTCTTCAAGTAAACCAAATTCAGGAGTTTTAATGTAAGATGATCTATTTTTCAAGGTTTTTTATAGAAAATCAACTTTTGAAGCTTTTATACACTGAACGAACACATATTTCCAAATTCTATAATAAGAGTTAATAACAAAACAAAATATAAACCCAAAGGAACATTTGTCAAACAACATACTGTTAATTCAGAAATTATTGTGATGTTTTTATGTGAAAAATGTGACAGGGTTATAAAGGCAATAATTTAAAATCGCATTTTGAAATCTTTTATATGAATTAAACAGGATTTTTCTCAATATCGCAAAAATTAAAATCGCATTTTAGTCTAAAATGACAAAATCGCAATCATAAATGAACGCAATAATTTCTGAATTTACAGTATATCCTATATCACACAGACAATCAGTGACAAAATAATGTGCATATGTGACACATTTAACTCACACCTAAAAAGTTGATTACTAACCTGCACCCATCATCTGTGAGTGGTTGAATACACATGGTATACACAAGAGCTGGCTGACATACAGAGGGTTTTTTGAGCTCTGGATAACAAATATCTAAATTCATCTGTAAAATTGGACAATGGCTAATAGCATAGCCAACCTTCTCTTTGAATGTATTGAAGACTTCAGTCACGTCATCAGTGGGTTTACATCCAGCTGTGGCCTCACCCATACATACCAATAATTCTGTCATTTTCCTGCCAACAAAATAATACATAATGTAAAGAAGAAAAATAAATCCAAAATAAGATGTGCTGGAAATATGTAAAAAAAAATTTTGTTAACTAAATGAGTCTTAGTTGTTAAAGTTGCATGTTATCAATCATGTTTACTTAAATGACAATAAAAACTTTTTATTAAACTGTCATTATTTTTATCATTTAATATCCAAAATAAATGCAAATTGGTATCATTTGAAAAATATTTTTTTTAAATCTATCATATTGTTTTGTAAAATATTGTAAAAGTCAATTTCAAATATGTCCAAAAGTAATTTTTGTGAGGTAATATTACAAATGACCCTTTAACCTTCACTTACCAGCAGAGATTTGTGTTTTCCATGTCAGTCATCATGTCCTTCACTTGTTCCATGACCTTGTATTTAGTGAAACATTGTAGTGCAGCAGATTTATTACAAACAGTAGAGGTCACGTTCTCACAGAAGATCTTTCTGCTTGGCATCACTCCTGGACAATAGTCTGGACCTATAGTCTGCATGATAGACTTAATTCCTTTAAATGCGGCTGCTTTTTCGTAGTCTGAACACTTTTTGTGTTCTACAGCCTGGTCTAACATACGGAAAGTATCATTTAGTTGGCTGGAAAAAAAATATATAAAATTCTTTTACAGTTTCAAGAAATAATTCTAATGTTAATTGTTTAAGTAACAGACAAGTAAAGATTAAATTGAAAATCCAAGTTTTTCTTATAATTTCAACCCAGCATTTACTGTACATGTTTTTCATCCCATTAATTACAGAATACATGCCTTTTAGTTTAAATATAGATGTATTGTAATACAAAAAAACCCTATCCTTATAATATATATGAGATTACTTATTGCAAAAAAGAATTATTGACAAATGTCAGGTTTAATTTAGATAAAGATATTATAACTGACCTACAAGCACCCTTCTGATCAGAAGTCAGCTTTTCTTAAGGTATAGATATTATTACTGACCTGCAAACACCCTTTTGATCAGAAGTCAGCTTTATTTTAGGTAAAGATATTATAACTTACCTACAAGCACCCTTTTGATCAGAAGTCAGCTTTATTTTAGGTTAACATATTATAACTTACCTACAAGCACCCTTTTGATCAGAAGTCAGCTTTATTTAAGGTATAGATATTATAACTGACCTACAAGCACCCTTTTGATCAGAAGTCAGCTTTATTTAAGGTATAGATATTATTACTGACCTGCAAACACCCATACGATCTGCAGCGGGGTCCATTACAGTCATTCCTAATCCTATAATACTTCTAGTACCACACTCGTATCCTGCTTTATCTCCTGAACATTGGCTCTCATAAAGTCCATGTTTGAGCATGGGAACCAGATCTGCCATCATACGTGTATTCGACATACTACATGTTGATGTGTGTTTCTCAATGCAGGCAAAGTTTGAATAGATCATTCTGTAATAAAAAGTAATAAGTCATGGGTACCAGTTTAAGTTTTAAGGAGGGAATCATTGAACAACTTGTCAAATTAAGTTTCTCCATACAGATTAATCAAATAAAAAGATTAAATTAGTTTTTATTTTCTTATTCATCTTGTAATGGGAAAAAGGAATCAACTTCCTGCAAATAAAACACCAACAAAATCACATTTTTCTGATTCAATTTTGTTTCCCTTAAAAGTCATCTTAACAAGATATATGCAAAGCAATATTGAAAGATTTTGAAGTGATGCAATACTGGTTTACAGAAATGTTTTTCTTGAACAGGACAACTCAACAGCACATACAGGAAACAGTACTACCCAGGGCATCAAAGCAGCCATAGGTCAATATAATTCTTACCTTTCATCAAGGTGACCTTCTGCAGCAATAATAGGCACCATTCCTGCTAGACACATCAAAGCAGCCATAGGTTTGCAATTCATATCTTTTTCTGAAAAATATCAAATATTTCATTCTTTATTAATAGCTACGGAAGTCAACTGAGAGAAACTTGCATACTTCTTTAATTTTTATTCATTTTTGAAGACTTTTCTATTTTCATGTTTACAATGACTTTGGTTGCAAATTTCTATATTACAAAACATCACTGCTATTTTGTGCAAATGCTATAACTATTCCCTGTTAAGAATTTGCAGTCAGATTTCCAGTCTTTTCTACATCTTATATTCAATCATAACTTTAAAATATATTGCTTGCAATAAAGTATGGAGACTTATTTACATTTGAAGACCTTATGAGTATTTATTGATGTTTATTTTGCTGTGTTTAAATAGTGTTGGGTAGCTGTATCTCCTTTTATTTACACTTACCTTCTTCGACCATGTATTTGTGTTTATTACACATAGATCCCTGACAGAATTTCCAATCTTCTCCAAATGTATAACCATACAATGGGTACATACAGCCCTTGTGTAGTGTGTCGTCCTTCAGAAGAGTGAAACATCCCTGAAAACAAATGACATAATAATAATGGGAAAATTCTTTTAAAAAAGTCTTTACAAAAGAAACTGAGTGCATATTTGGTATATTTTACTTATGTTTCAATGTTTACAAAAATCATGTTTCATAATACTATTGATTCTCAATCCCTTAAAATTGGTAAACCCTAAAATAAATGAATCCAGAGTATTTATTTTGCCTGATTTAATACCTTAAAAAGTAGTTTACACTGTAATAGAGTTTTAAAAATTATGAAATGTAGAAGTCTGCTTTAAGATATTCTGTTTTGATTTGTAAAGACAATTGAAACATTCTATGAATTACTGATCACAAAGCAGCAATAAAAGTCATTAATGTAACAAATATTTGCTAGAAAACTTTTCCATTGCTCCTCTTTCTCATTTGATTTTGTTTTTAAAGACTTTACTTGAAAAACCTCACAAGTTTTGACTTCTTGTTTCTCAATGACCTACCTGTCCAGCCCAACAATTCTTGACCCTTATTCTAAAATGGCTTACCTGTCCAGCCTCACACATCTTGACCCCTTGTTTGTTACATTCCATATTATCCTTAACACCTTTGCACTCGTAACATTTTTGACCTGCAAGAAAAAACAAAAATAGCTAAATATGAGGGTGGTAAAGGGTTATTTTCGTGTTTTGCCATTTTTATTTCACGTGCAGCCGTGAAAAAGGTTCGTTATTCACCGTGTTTCGTGAAATCGGTAAAAAGATCAATGTGCAAGACATTTTTAATTGTTCGTTCATCATGAAATGGCAATTTTATTAAGCGTTCTTCCGTGCAGATACCCCCCCCCCCCCTTTACGCCCCTCAAATATGTTAACCCTATGTGATCTTTAGATATTCTTCAATACATAGTTGTCTAAATCTAAACTTGGTGTCATTATCTTTCTGATTACAGTTATGGTTATAGGTTTCAGTGGAGAGCTTACCATCTGGTAATTCCGCCCTGATAACATACTTATGGAGATAATCCATTACATTTTTTTTCAAATTGAAATAATTTTTTCTTTATTTCATTATGAATGTGCAAACAGATATTTTCTTTTGAATATGTTTGAACTTGTGATATTAAAATGAATTCTTTCAATGAGAGAAAAAAATAAAACATTTTTACTGTTTGTTTGTCTATATAAATGCCATGTTTATATAAATCATGAAGCTCCCTTTTTGGGGTGAGCAAAAAATGGAAATCCAAAATCACTTACAAGTCTGTGAAAATTAAATTGAATGATGAAGAAGTCACTTACAAATCTGTAAAACACTAAATTGACATATAAAATGATAAATCAGCTGTTTTGTTTTATCAGCTTTTCTTTATGACAATTACAAATAGGACAATACAATCTTTAAAGGCAAATTTAGAACGTACCCATACAAACTTCTGTAGCTACAGTAGCCAGAGCTTGGAGTGTGGCATTCATCAGGTGCCTTTTATCTTTGGGTAACAATGGTAAATTAGACATGGCACAGTGGGCTACCTCCATCATATCAGCACAGGTTGTCATTTTCTTCACCTTCATCATCATCATTAATCCTTCCAAATTTTGTGAGTTATTTGGCTCCATGTAAATGTCCATCAAGCCCATTGCTGCTTTTGTTAACTCCTGCTGTGACCTTTCCTTCATATTTTCAACTAGACCTTTGTTTAAGTAGTCCCAACGGTTGAAGTATTCCATCTCATCTTCTTTCATCACCATAGCATTTATCTGGTCCATCATTTCACCAATTTTCATATATGCCAGGGTGTGATAAGCAGATGACACGATTTCATGCCCGTTACCCATTCCAACGATGATCTTAATGACCTCATTCATCACCTCGACAACAGAAATATTCATTTTCTTCATAGTTTTGTCATCATACCTTTCATGAATTTCTTTAATAATGTGTGCTGACTGATCTAATAAGTCCTGCATGCTTTGATCTTTATCCAAATTAAGCATCATTATTCTCATCATTTTGATCATTTGTTCATCCTTTTGAATGACATCATCGTTCATCATGGCATATTTAACCATCTGTAACAAGCCATCCATTAGTGATCCTTCCATCTTACCCATATCCATCATGTTGTCTTTCCTGTCTTTGTCACCCATCAATTCTGCATAACTACAATTGTTTCTGTTCATCTCCATCATTTTATGAAGTAATGTTATGGTTTTCAGATATTCCTCGCTGACATTGACCTGGTTTTTCTTCGTCATCCAACCGGACATATCGATGGTCTTATTGTACATTTTGGCGACCTCTAACATTGTATGCATGGCACCAGTTTTGTGGATGTTTGCATCCAGTAGTACCAATGATCCTAGGTTCCATACCATTGATGTGAAGCATGCTTGGCCGGGAAGGGTCATACACATTGACCCAAGCATACCAAGAGATGGTTTCAAGGATTCATGTACTTTAAATATGACTTGTTCTGGACATTTCTCTACTTTCTCCATTATACATTCTGCAGCAATTTCAATGTAGCTAAAAGGAAAAAGGAATGGAAGTTTTACAACATATGAAATTGTCTATCAATATACAAAACAAGTATGTTTCTTTCACAATCTTTAATCTGGATATTTTGTGTGTTGCTGTTCATTTGATTCTGTTTCATACAATTCAAATTTCATGAACTACATAAAATATTGAACTGAAAAAGTGATGTGACCAAGATTGGGCCATATACTAATATCCAGATATTTTTCTCTGTAAATATTGCAATAAATGTGAAAAACAATACATTTTCTTTCTTCTCCACCTCCTTTTTCTTCCTTCTTCACCTGTTTAACAATGATGATAGTTCTTACCTACAAAGTTGTACTGTAGAAGCTGTTGGTAATTGTAAGGAAGCCATTATCTTACTGTGGAGGGGTGTCACACAAGATGGCAGTTCCATGGCTTTACATTCTGTCTTTACTTCACACGACTCCTTGACAACAGTCGGACACATATTACCCACATGTCCCATCACCTCATGGAACCTCATATGCAGATGTGATGTGGTCATGTGATCACAGCCCTGTGATGTCATCATGGCACACCTTACAGCCAGAGAAAATTTCCTAAAAAATCACATTAAGATGTTAAGATGTAAAATTTTATGTTGATGCATTTATTCTACAAAACATCAGTTTCCATACTAATTTGGTCTATGAAAATTACTGTATTTACATCTTACTATTTGTGTTTTTATCGTAGATGTTGATCTAAATATTTTGCTTCACAAAAACATTTCTATGAATTCTTTCTAATAGGAACACAAGAACTGTATTAAAAGATAAAGAAAATATATAAGGATGTCTTTCCTGCATCTAACAATGAATGAAAACTTTTAAATATTGTCTAATGAATCAGATAATCTTGATATTATGCCTATTCTTGGTGATTTTTATTTGGCTTTTATCTGAAAAAAAGAAAAGAAATAAGAATTAAACATCTGTAATGTAATGACAACAAATTTATTTCATAAGGTTTAACAGAATGGCAAATTAACTAGAAACTGATTTGATTCGAATACTCACAAACAAATTCTGTGTTTAGTAGCCCATGGTGACATCAGTTCCTCTTCTACTGCTCTTGCACATTCAAGGGCCATAGATGGGCTACAGTGACCTTGACCTTCAAATGAACCTTCCTTAATACAATCCATATCATTAGCTGACATTTTACTTATTTTCTTAAACATCTCCATCAGATCAGCTGATTCAGAATTCATCATTTCAAATGGATTGTCAGCTGCTCGTATAAAGTTCACAATCTGACCAATTTTGTTCATCTTAGAGAATACTTCATCAACATCAGCTTGACGTTTCTGCTTCATTTCATCTGAGTTCATTTCTCTTTCCATGGACATTTCCATTGCATTTCTCCTCTCGACTTCCATATCGTTTTTCATCATTTGGTCTCCTCCAAGGTACTTGGCCCACCACATATAGGTCTGACAAGATTTTTTGAATAGAACCATCATTCTTTCTTCACTGTAATGGACCATCATCTTTGTCATGTTGTCACATGGTTCTACATGTGGTCGAATACATTCCGGTAAATATTTGCTGTTCTGTCTGGAAATGGAAAAACAATAAAAGATTCATTATGTTTGTTGATTTTTGGCCTGATGTAAAACACTTGTCAAATATCTCTAATAAAAGATAAATTGCAGACACTCCTTTCATGGGATATACAGACATAAAAAGACTGAAAATTCATTAAAATCTTAACTATTTGCCTTTTGTACACACTTAGAAATAATATAAACCACAAACTTCCTCTAAATATAATATTTACAGTGAGACTGTATCTTTTGTTTATATATTTACTGGCAATCCATTATTTTGGCTGACACATGTTCTCATGTTAATAAAGCCAAAATGTCCTTTAAATTAGCCTATTTTTGCTAAAAATCTATAAATTTCTAACTTATGATATACTATTTCTAGAGATGTATATAATTACATTTTAAAAAGAAAATAGTGAATCAAATAAGTAGAAATCTAATTGATTATATTAAGGATACATTTCTTCATTTAAAAAACAAGTATTTTTTATCACAAATAATACAGTACATCGATTTGATTTGATTTGATTTTTGGTGTTTTAACGCCACTTTTAAGCACCGCTTTTGGGCTATTCCCTGGCGGCCAGTTTTTAATGGTGGAGGAAGCCGGAGTGCCTGGAGAAAACCACCAACCTTCGATAGGAAAACTGACAATCCTAGTCAATTAAGATTGGAGTCGAGTGCACCCTCACAAGCGGGGATCGAGCTCACAACCTCAGTGTTGACTGGCTAGTGATTACAGTAGTAACTACTTGACCACTCGGCCACCGAGGCCCCCTACAATACATAGAGGTAATAACACCAACATATTATAATTTGCTATGACATTGCTACCATATGGAAAGAAACAAATTAATTATACCAAAATAAATGTGGATCTTGTCCACATGTGGACACAGATGATGCCCCCGCTTGTATATCATATAGTTATAAAGGGACATAACTGAAGAACCGTAAAAGTGACGCTACCCAAATTTGAACTTGATCTGAGTTTTGTGGTAATAAGCATTGTGTGTAAGTCTCATAACATTTGGTTGAGGCTAACTTAAGTAGAGAACAGAAACTAAAAATTCAGCAATTTTTCTATTTGTAAACATGCATAACTCTAGAACGATTGTGTATAAGTTTTATAACATTTGATTGAGGCAAACTAAAGTTAGAGAACGGAAACGAAAAATTCAGCAATTTTTATGTTTATAAAGGGACATAACTCAAGAATGGTAAAAGTGTTGCAACCAAATTTCGTACTTAATCTGTAGTATTATATAGTAATAAGCATTGTGTATAAGTTTCATAACATTTGGTTGAGGCAAACTAAAGTTAGAAAACGGAAACAAAAAATTTGTCCTTGATCTTAGTTTTGTGGTAATGAATATTGTATAGGTTTCATAATGTTTGGTTGGGGCAAACTTAAGTTACAGAATGGAAACTAAAAATTTTGCAATCTTTCGATTTATAAAGGGGCATAACTCAATAATGATTAAAGTGACACTATCCAAATTCAACTTGACCTGTGTTTTATCAGTGGAAGTTAAAATTAAACATTGCATTGTATAAAGCATTGATTGTAGTTGATTCAACTATAATCATGGACAAAGGTAGATAACTCCAATTTTAAAAATTACTTGATATTTAGAAGAAAATAAAAATTTGCAATCTTTCGATTTATAAAGGGGCATAACTCAATAATGATTAAAGTGACACTATCCAAATTCAACTTGACCTGTGTTTTATCAGTGGAAGTTAAAATTAAACATTGCATTGTATAAAGCATTGATTGTAGTTGATTCAACTATAATCATGGACAAAGGTAGATAACTCCAATTTTAAAAATTACTTGATATTTAGAAGAAAATAAAAATTTTGCAATTTTTCCATTTATAAAGGGGCATAACTCTAGAAATATTAAAGTGACGCCACCAAAATTCAATCTTGATCTGTGTTTTGTGGTAATAAGCATTGTGTATAAGTTTCATAACATTTGGTTGAGGCAAACTTAAGTAAGAGAACAGAAACGAAAATTTTTCAATTTTTCCATTTATAAAGGAGCATAACTCTAGAACGCTTAAAGTGACGCCACCAAAATTTAAACTTGATCTGTGTTTTGTGGTAATATGCATTGTGTATAAGTTTCATAACATTTGGATGAGGCAAACTCAAGTTAGAGAACGGAAACCAATTATGGGACGTACGGACGGACGTACGTATGTATGTACAGACGGACAAGGGTAAAACTTAATGCCCCCACTGCTACGGCGGGGGCATAACAATGACAGTACTCAGCTTGAAGCAGCTCATTGGTTGAGGCAAACTCAAGTTAAGAGAACGGAAACCAATTTTGGGACGTACGTACGTAAACTTAATGCCTCCACCTCTACGGCGGGGGCATAAAAACATTAGAAGACATGAATTAAAGTTTTTTCAAAGAACCCAATTACATACCATGTATCTTCCAAGGTGCCTTCTATGCTAGTGTTTTTATTCTTGTAAAACATCTTTTGAAGTGTTCAGATATTTTATCAAATATCATAGATTGATTAGCCTTTAAGACTCTTTCACAACTCACCTACAAATTCTAGGGGCATACATATCAAAGTTAGCCAAGGCAGACATCATACACTCATTAGCCATGTAAATATTACAGATAGGTTTATCCATATCATCTCTTCTTTCCATATTATCTTCATCATCATCATTGTCGTCGTCCTCTTCTTCATTACTTTCACCAGAATCTTCTTCACTACTTTCACCTGAATCATCTTCATCATTTTCATCTGAATCATCTTCACCACTTTCATCATCATCTTCATTCATTCTGTCATTGTCACTTTCATCATCATTCATCATATTATTCCTTTCCATGTCCATATCTTGTCTTTCTGATTTATCTGTAATAACAACAGATATATTATAGTTCAAATCTATGCACAGCAATAACAATAAAAGTGCTATGGTTGTTTTAAAAAATTACTTTTTTTTCTTGATTTGTAATTTCTTGGCTAATATTTTTAATCAATATTGTAGAACTGTAATGAAAAAAAGAGGAAAGAAACAGAATTTTTAAACTGTTTTTTCTTTAGGACAAGAAAAGTTTTAAAAGGGGAAGTGTGACGTACCCATTCTGTTTTCTCCCATCATCATGATCTGTACAAGATTACTGTACATTTCTCTGGCCTTGTCCTTGGGAGTTTCATCTGTCATGTTTAGTTTGCATTTATCTCCAATCATCTGGAGATTGAGACTAAATACAGATACCAATTGTGATTTCAGAACAGGGGAACAGGCTTGTACATTGTCTTCAACACACTCATGCAACATCTGTACATCCCTAAAATATCAAAAACAATGTTAATAACAGTTTTTAAATATCTTTCTCTTTTGTTCAATTATATTTAATCATAATTGAATGCTTGGAGAATAATTCAAAAATAATATATAATTAGTACCTGCCAAAACATACAGATTGATATCATATGTCTTTCAAAATCAGTTTTGCAATAAATGATTGCATACATGAATTTAGTAAGATTATTTTGCACATCTTTTAAATTGTTCATTCATCAAATGACCAATGTATTATTATGTATTTTTTTACATTTTTTTCTATATATTACTGGTATGGGTTTCTTGCATCATATAATAGATTTTTTTACTATGAATAGCCAAGTATTGTGTGAATGACTACCATCAGTGACCTACTCTTTGATATTTATGTCTGTATACTAAGCCTAGTATTGTGTGAATGACCACCATCAGTGATCTACTCTTTGATATTTATGTCTGTATACTAAGCCTAGTATTGTGTGAATGACCACCATCAGTGATCTACTCTTTGATATTTATGTCTGTATATTGAGCCTAGTATTGTGTGAATGACCACCATCAGTGACCTACTCTTTGATATTTATGTCTGTATATTGAGCCTAGTATTGTGTGAATGACCACCATCAGTGATCTACTCTTTGATAAATATGTCTGTATACTAAAATATTAAGCCTAGTATTGTGTGAATGATATACATACTAACTAACATCACCCATACCTGCAGAACATGTCTTTGTTTTCCATCAACACTGGAGCTGCTAGATTTTTGACAGTCAGCAGCTTTACACAATTCATTGCTGTGTCTACCTTACAGTCAGCTGATTCTGAAAATAAATATACACATATATGTTATAAAGTATTGTTTATATATATTATTGTGTTTGTTGTTTTTCTATTCAAAACATGTATACAATTTGAATATTATTTGACATATTTTTCTGTTTGTTGTTTATCTATTTTTGGTTTCTAAGACACATAAAGAGGTATATCCAAAACTTTGTGATGATGGATAGTTTATAGAATATGTTTTTCCGGAGTTATTTAGAATGATGACTAAATAATTGCTTTTCTTACACTTTCTATAAGCCAATGTGATTATTTACCCTCAAATGTCATATATTACAACACATGTCCAGTCAATATTTTCTGGAAAGAAATTGTATAACATGATGGGTGCCACTAGTGGAGCAGGAGCCCTTTTCACAAAAAATCTTAAGTGTAAAATTTATCGTAAGTCTAAAATATTTCTTAATAATTCAACTAAATATTTTTATCGTAAGATTAATTTTACACTTAAGATTTTTTGTGAAAAGGGCTACTGGATCTGCCTACCCTTCTGGATCTACTCCAGATTTTGGTGGGGTTTGTGTTACTCAGTCTTTACCTTTCTATGTGGTATTTTGTATACTGTTGTTTGTCTTTTGGTCTTTTTTTGTTTTTTACCATGGCTTTGTCATTTTATTTTCAACTTATGAGTTTGAATGTCCCTTTGGTATCCTTCATCTCTCTTTTACCATTCTATTTTTAATATGATTACTACTGCAAAGGGGTCAGATGATTACCTCTACAATGCATCTAAATCTGAGGAGAATCTATACTTTTAACCAAATTATTAATTCAAAGTTTCCATGACAACTATGTACACTTACCTGCAGGTAAACCTGTTAACTCTACCAACATACTTATATCTGTAAAAAAAAATGAATTAATAAGTTATCTTCTTTTTTGCATCAAGCATATTCTAGCCAACATCACACTGATTTATTTTCTCAATTTTCTCACTTTCTTGCTGTATCCATTAAAATGAATTTCTCAAACATATTAGCGACGACTTATATTCACATGATTTTTCTACCTGCAAAAGTTCCATAACTAAATGAAACCAATTTCACAGTAGTTATAATGGAAACACATTGTTACAAATCTTAATCAATGAAAGTATACTAACATGGAGAATTCTGAGGAAATTTTCAATTTTAAGTTATTGATCTATAAGAAAATATTTGATAATATTATTACCTATAAGACTTTAAAGTGATTGTTATTAATTGGACAGATTTTGATAGCTATTTATTGAAACAAGTTATAATTAATCCTGATTTAATACAGTCCTATCAATCAAAGAAGGATGCTATAACTTACTAAATGATGAAGAACTACACTGGTCACGTAGAAATTCTGTAATGGAATTAGCTGTGTGGTTTAACTGAATCATTGCAGTGTCTAATACTGGACTGGTACCCATGTCGGCATATACTCCGTCAAAACATCTATGCATGCCATACATTACTTGACAAATATCCAAAAATCCATACTTAGGAGATTTGATAGCTGTTCCCATACTAGTATCCAGATTACTGAAGCAGTTTTGCAGTTTTGTAACATCGTCTACAGCAGGTGCTGGAAGGTCAACCACAATGTTCGCTGGACAATTGTTCAAGTACTGGTCAAGAGCTTTGTCCTTAATATATTGTAAGAGATAGGATTGTAGACTGTTACATCCTGCAACCATTTCCAGATGTGCTGTTATTACACCAGAAACATAGCTGAAATAAAATAATAATAAAATGAGTTTATCAGATTTATTGTGTTTGGTCACTCATGGGATATTGAATCATGTAGGGTATTGGTTATATAGCTTCGAACATGAATGTAGTACATGTACCATATAAGGATATACTAAAATGGTAGATTTTACCCGAACAATAGCACCATATAGGAATATATTGAAATGGTAGCTACGACCCTAACTCTAGAGTCTAGAACCATATAGGGATATACTGAAATAGTGACGTCAACCCCTACTCTAGCTCCATATAGAGATATACTGAAATGGTAGCTTCGACCATAACATTCAAATCATATAGGGATATACTTAAATGGTAGCTTCAACCCTATCTCCAGCATCATATAGGGATATACCAAAACTCGAGCCATATCCCTTCTTTCGATGCTCTATACCTTAATCTTATGCAATTTTAATCAAAATCTGAACCTCACATGTATCAAACATCTCAGTTACCTCAAGAAAAATAATGTAACATTAATTCTGTAACGCCTAACCAAATATTTCTGTAGTGAATTTCCAAAATAAAAGTTATGAGCTATTTCCATAAAAACAAATTCCTTTACTTAAAATAAGAATAACATTTATAAATTTCACAAGTGCTTTTCTGGTTTTACTTTTATCAGGAATGCTCTGACCTAAACAAATTGAAAGCCCAGGTTGTGAAAGTATTTGAACACAAGAGGAGTTTATGAACAAAAGGGAACTAAAATGTATAAAATTCATCTTATATCAACTTTGCCTGAGTGAGTTGTAATATAATTTTTTAAATAATTTCTGAACTGATCAACAGGGGATTAAAAGTAATATGTTATAGATCATGTCAATACAGACATACTCACTACTGACCTGATGAAGTCCACAAGCAGCGGTATCAACCTAGTGATAGAAAAAATATTTTTTTGCACTTACTTGCAGATCTCTATTGTAGATTTTTGTTCCTCTGTCATCTTTGTCACATTCTCCTTTAGTTCCATGATACCATACATAATATACTGTATGTTACACTGCTTCACTTCACACCGTGGCATCTGTGACAGAGCATAAGCATCAACGCTGGTACAGTTAACATGATGTGACCTCAGTCCAGGCAAAATTAGCTCCCCTATTTCTCTTACTTTTTGTGATGGACAATTCTTGGAATTTTCAAAGATACATTTAGAAACTGTCATCAGATGGCTGAAAATAAATATTAGGAATTAAGAACTACAAAATGTAGACACAATTATTTAAGACATCTATTAGCAATGTATTAAATCACAATGGATAAATGATCCATAGATGTGTGTGAATTTAAATATGTTACTCTTCTAATATTCTGATTTGAAAGATGGGACATGGTATGTACTAAATTTCTTTGAAAAGACAAAATGAATAGTTTGACACATATTTGCAAATGGGATACATGAATTGCATCAAGTGTTGTCTAAGATGGAAAGTTTACCTGCAGTAAGTGTTGTCTAAGATAGAAAGTTTAGCTGCAGTTAGTGTTGTCTAAGATAGAAAGTTTACCTGCAGTTAGTGTTGTCTAAGATAGAAAGCTTACCTGCAGTTAGTGTTGTCTAAGATAGAAAATTAAAGTTTACCTGCAGTAAGTGTTGTCTAAGATAGAAAGTTTACCTGCCGTAAGTGTTGTCTTAGATAGAAAGTTTACCTGCAGTAAGTGTTGTCTAAGATGGAAAGTTTACCTGCAGTAAGTGTTGTCTTAGATAGAAAGTTTACCTGCAGTAAGTGTTGTCTAAGATGGAAAGTTTACCTGCAGTAAGTGTTGTCTAAGATAGAAAGTTTACCATGTCGTAAGTGTTGTCTAAAATGGAAAGTTTACCTGCAGTAAGTGTTGTCTAAGATAGAAAGTTTACCTGCCGTAAGTGTTGTCTTAGATAGAAAGTTTACCTGCAGTAAGTGTTGTCTAAGATGGAAAGTTTACCTGCAGTTAATGTTGTCTAAGATAGAAAGTCTACCTGCAGTTAGTGTTGTCTAAGATAGAAAGTCTACCTGCAGTTAGTGTTGTCTAAGATAGAAAGTCTACCTGCAGTTAGTGTTGTCTAAGATAGAAAGTTTACCATGTCGTAAGTGTTGTCTCAGATAGAAAGTCTACCTGCAGTTAGTGTTGTCTAAGATAGAAAGTTTACCTGCAGTAAGTGTTTTCTTGCAACTCCATTCCATAGGTTAAGTCATAGTAAGTTTGAATACATGTTAACATAGTAGCCTCGTCACAGGTCTTAGTTATGTCCCTTGCTTCCCTTCTAGATATATCACAGATCCTCTCTTCTTGTTCAGGACACCAATCATGGGATCCATTACCAAGTAAATACATAGATTTCTGTATATAAGACATCTCAGGAGCTGTACAGTTATACACATGATGATCTACACATTCTACAGTCTTAGTCAGTTGTCTACAAAAAAAGATTCATCAATGATTTAGACAGGTTTTTTTTTTCATCAGAATTTAATGTGATTAATAAATATTGAAGTAGGTTTTTAAAATTAGGATAAATTTCAGATTTTCAAATATTTTTTAACTGAGGAGATGGACCTCTTATCTTTTTCTCTAGAGTATACCAATCTCTATAGAAGATTGCACACTAAAATTAAGAGATTTCCACAATATAAGAGGATTTCATATGTCAATCCAGCTTTAAATGCTTAAATAAATATTACAAACTGATTAGCAAATTGCATATAATAAAATGTTGCCTCTATATGTAAATCTTTGCAACTTGGATTATAACCAATACCTATATCAATCACTCAAATAATAGGACACTTCAAATCAATAATGATTTTACACGAGTCTTAAACTGGCACTTTCAAATGAAATGTACAACAAAGAGCACTAAAATTAACATATTCATGCTCTACTTCCTTTGGACATTTTCCATACAATAGAAGATTTGATGAGCATGTGATACTTAGTTCAATTTTCCTGCTATGGAGGATTTGATAAGCATGTGATACTTAGTTCAATTTTCCTGCTATGGAGGATTTGATAAGCATGAGATATTTAGATAAACTGATCATAAACACCATCACGATGAAAGTGGAATGGTAAAAAACTTTCTCTACATCTGCCAAACCAGCACAATTTTCTCCACTAAACATAGGCAACCAATTTTTCTCAAACTTTGTTTTAATTGCTAACATACCTGCAGAAATCTTTCTGTTCCAATTTTTCAGTCCTCATGCTATACTGTCCAAACTTCTCTAAACATTGGCCAGCTTTCATACATGAAGACTCTGAAAGGTCAAAGTGCATTGAGCAAGCAGGGCGGATCATGTAATCCATCCAAGCGTAACCCATCTGGAACATCTGTTTTGTAGGTTCTGTACAAGTTGGCACAGATGCATCTATACACATCTTTACAGAATTCAGATCTCTGAAATCAAATAAAACACATATATGTGAGGCATAAGTATTCTTTGTTGAGCATAGATACTTCAGTCTTATTCAATTAGTAAAATTCTGGAAGTTTGTTGGAATGCAAGTTTTTCATATGTTACATACATTAGCAAACAGTACAATCATTTTCATGAATAGATGGATTAGTGTTTTACCAGTGGCAAATATTACATGCATATCAAAATCTGAAAATTTAGATTAAATATGAATATGACCACTGCTCTATGAATTATTTAAAAATCTAAAAAGAAGTTACAACTTAGACCCGAAAGAAACCTTAAGATGAACTGATCAAAGAATTTATAAAATAAGGAAGAAACAACAAGTACTAAATCAAAAAGTGTGGTTTACATTTAGAACATACCTGCATGTAAACTGGTGATCATGGATTGGCATAAATGGTGAGACAAACATACGAGACATATAATTAGCCATGCAGAAAGCTGCCAGATCTTTATTACAGGTTGGTGGATCTACGGCTGGAGTACTACTGGCAGGCTGCACAGTCTTGCTCATGTTGACTAATATCTGACACAAAATGTCCTCTCTCTCACATTTAACTTCAGACATATCTGTCAATGAAAATAGGATTCAAATAAAACATTATTAGTTATATCAGTATTTGCCTGAAAAATCTGTTACAATATCATTTCTTATTTTTTACAATCAAACAATAAGCTATTGATATAAAACTTAGCATGGAAATATGTAAGTTACCAATAGAAAAAGACAGGAAAACACTATTTGAATGCTTGAAAGAAATATAATATAAGAAGAATATTTGCTATGTTTGCAGTCATGAGCTTTGCTTGGTACTGAAAATTTGAAGTCTTATAAAATAATCACCATGTGCCTTTAAATACTTATATACTATATGTGGATTACTTTGTTTTTTAAGTAATTTTTTCTTATTCTTTACTATGATTTCTCTTTTAAATCTGATTAAAATAATGTTTTACTACGTACTTGTTGGTATTGCCATGCAGGCTACTCGTTTCACTTCTGCTGTCATTTCAGCGAACTGTTGTCGTGCAACTTTAGCCATGGGGGACCAGTCAGCTTGGTGGAAAACACAATTATCAAGTTCTACAGCTGCCTTGCAGTCTTTAGCAAAATTTTCTGCTGTTGGATGGAGCCAAGCCTCGTGTTGTACCTTTATCGCCTCTCCAACACAGACAGATAAATTGTAGTATGGTGACATCATTAGGTACCCAAGCTGATCCTTGGTTGGTTCTAATGGATATCCACAATATTTGCTGTCCTTGGCTGCAAAGCTATAAAAAGCATGCATGACTGGGAGGTGCTGAAGTGGTGTACACTGACTTGTCATAACAGTCTGGCAGTCCCATGCTTTCTTAGCAATACTGAAATGAAAAAGAAATTAAAAAGTAAGTATTATGTATGTCAATAGAACATTGCTTGCTTGAACTACTGAAATGTTTATATAACATTTTTTTGAATCAGTAATTATGATTGATGCATAATTCTAACATGTAAACTTAAAATCTGAAAGGTTTGTCTTAGTAGTGCACTGTTAAACAACTAATATCTCTAAAGAAGCATGTGGCCTTATCTACACAAGGCTTTTACCAGGGTTGGAAAAAACAGTTTACCTTTGCTGTACTTATTAACTTTTACATGACATATAAAGATAGTATCTGAGCCCAGGGTAAAAGATGATGTAATAGAAAACCAATGCTATATCTGTATTCCTATTAATTTATCTACAATTCTTGGATATGAACGAATGTTAGGAGTGTAGCAGAAAAATATGTTATTTAATGCTACATTTAATTGCAGTTGTCAAAACTGTAGAGGTCGAATATTTAACAAGGGATCATGACTTTTATAGGTGTTCCTTGTTTATTTTTAATTTGTTTTGCTTTCAGCATAACTTCAGAAAAACAGGCAAAAATCATTAAAAAGTGAATTATTCAGTTCTGTGTTTCATTCTTGTAACCTTATCCACAAATGATTGGATCCATTACAGGATGGACTGATGACTATTTCCAAAATAGTAATTTTCAGTGGTATAATTTTAATTTCCTGGATCAGTACCAGCAGTAATGAACATTTCTGTGAAGCAGTTATTGAGTGCTATACTTGGTTTACAATAAGCCTGTTCACCCGTCACTCCACTTACCTACAGAAGTTTGGATCGGTACCAGCAGTCATGAACATTTCTGTGAAGCAGTTATTGAGTGCTATACTTGGTTTACAATTAGCCTGTTCACCCCTCACTCCACTTACCTACAAAAGTTTGGATCGGTACCAGCAGTCATGAACATTTCTGTGAAGCAGTTATTGAGCGCTATACTTGGTTTACAATTAGCCTGTTCACCCCTCACTCCACTTACCTACAAAAGTTTGGATCGGTACCAGCAGTCATGAACATTTCTGTGAAGCAGTTATTGAGTGCTATACTTGGTTTACAATTAGCCTGTTCACCCCTCACTCCACTTATCTACAGAAGTTTGGATCGGTACCAGCAGTCATGAACATTTCTGTGAAGCAGTTATTGAGCGCTATACTTGGTTTACAATTAGCCTGTTCACCCCTCACTCCACTTACCTACAGAAGTTTGGATCGGTACCAGCAGTCATGAACATTACCGTGTAGCAGTTATTGAGTGCTATACTTGGTTTACAATTAGCCTGTTCAACCCTCACTCCACTTACCTACAGAAGTTTGGATCAGTACCAGCAATCATGAACATTTCTGTGAAGCAGTTATTGAGTGCTATACTTGGTTTACAATTAGCCTGTTCGCCCCTCACTCCACTTACCTACAGAAGTTTGGATCAGTACCAGCAGTCATGAACATTTCTGTGAAGCAGTTATTGAGCGCTATACTTGGTTTACAATTAGTCTGTTCACCCCTCACTCCACTTACCTACAGAAGTTTGGATCAGTACCAGCAGTCATGAACATTTCTGTGAAGCAGTTATTGAGTGCTATACTTGGTTTACAATTAGCCTGTTCACCCCTCACTCCACTTACCTACAGAAGTTTGGATCAGTACCAGCAGTCATGAACATTTCTGTGAAGCAGTTATTGAGTGCTATACGTGGTTTACAATTAGCCTGTTCACCCCTCACTCCACTTACCTACAGAAGTTTGGATCGGTACCAGCAGTCATGAACATTTCTGTGAAGCAGTTATTGAGTGCTATACTTGGTTTACAATTAGCCTGTTCACCCCTCACTCCACTTACCTACAGAAGTTTGGATCAGTACCAGCAGTCATGAACATTTCTGTGAAGCAGTTATTGAGTGCTATAAGTGGTTTACAATTAGCTTGTTCACCACTCACTCCACTTACCTACAGAAGTTTGGATCAGTACCAGCAGTCATGAACATTTCTGTGAAGCAGTAATTGAGTGCTATACGTGGTTTACAATTAGCCTGTTCACCCCTCACTCCACTTACCTACAGAAGTTTGGATCAGTACCAGCAGTCATGAACATTTCTGTGAAGCAGTTATTGGGCGCTATACTTGGTTTACAATTAGTCTGTTCACCCCTCACTCCACTTACCTACAGAAGTTTGGATCAGTACCAGCAGTCATGAACATTTCTGTGAAGCAGTTATTTTGGTTTACAATTAGCCTGTTCAACCCTCACTCCACTTACCTACAGAAGTTTGGATCGGTACCAGCAGTCATGAACATTTCTGTGAAGCAGTTATTGAGTGCTACACTTGGTTTACAATTAGCCTGTTCACCCCTCACTCCACTTTTCATTACACTATTGATAACACTCATTTTCTTTGACAACATCTCTTCCTTATCTACAAATACAATTTATCTTAGATTTATAATGAAGTTTTCTTACATTAGTCTATACAATTATTGCCTACCTGTAAACATTATCAAATGAGAAACAGTAGTAATCTTTTATCAATTAAGTACCAATAAAAAATGAGAATAATCATTATTTGTCAAATTACTACGGTGTGTTTACCTATATAGTTAAATCTAATATAAAGAGATAGTTCTTTGTGGTTAACATTTAAATTAATAAAGCCAATTTCTTTTATATACCATTAGTACTAATTAGATATGATTAAAGTTTGTATTTCTATGCAAAATAAAGTTGCCAGTTACCTTTTTATACCAATAAAGTTTTCAGTAAAAGTAACTTAAAAATTTACGACTGCAGATTAATATAAACCTGTCAAAACTTATACAAAAACATTGCAAATGCCAGGATGTATAAATACTTGAGTTCTTAACAGGCTGCATGAATTAAAAAACAAATGATCTCATATGTAAAAGCAACTATCCTTCTTAAATGTAATAATCAATTTTTTATGTGAAGAGCTACTAACCTCCAATAGCCTCTAACAAACGTCCTCTGATAGCGTCATTTTCTTCCTGAGATGTAACTACAGGATTCATCAATTCTTTCACTAATGACATATTACACATACTGGATACATTGCTTAGTGTGGAAAATATAGTGCTATTTAAAGTTCCCAAGGCAACTGAAGCACAACTTTCAGTGGATACTTGAACACAACCCATCATCTTGTATACAGAGCTGTGGAAAATTAAGCAAACATTTAAATCAAACAGAATAAATGGACAACACAATTAAATTAAAGCATTGGCCATATTGTTGTCAGTTTTTATGTGACTTACAAATGTCCACTTGGTATCTTCTTTGTCTTTGTTAAAAAAAAATAAAAATGACTGACACTTACCCACAGATTGCTTGTTTGCCTAATTTCTCACGATGCTCCAACATCCAGCGTATGTCTACGACCTTCAAACACATCATGGCTTTTTCTAGGTCACAGTTTTCATCGTATTTCACAGGTACCATCCTTTCATATTCACTATTGCAGGCATCTCCAAGTACGGTCTTTGCAAACATGACAGATTCTGACAAGTCTTTAAGTTCCCCCATAGTACACTGGTCTGTAAGGACAGCACTAATGACAGCCTTCTGTGTGGTTTCTGCCATTCTGGTAGAGATATATTTCAATTTAATATAATTGTTTTACTTGGCATGACAAATTTGATGGATTAATTTGTCAGCAAAAACATTTAAGTATTATTTTTTTCTCTTTTATTATATTTTTTTATAAGCAGCAATATCTCCAGGTTTAAAAAAAAAACTATATATTCTAAGTTCAATCATAACCTCAATAATTCACTAAAAAAAATTAGGTTTTTTGAAATTACACAATAAATGTACATTACACACCAAAAAAAAAATAACTGAGGAAAAAAGTCTTACTAATTTTCTATGTCAGTAAGAAGAAGGTATGGAAAATGTGTGTTACTATGCACATGGCTAACATAATGTTTTATAGCAGACCTTTACTATGGACGTTATACAATCAGAAGACAATCCATATATTGGTGTCAAATAAATAAATGTCTATATTACCTGCAGACATCACTGGCAGATGTGAATGGACTGTACATGACTTTTCCAAGAGCCACAGCGGCACATCTACCACAGTTACAGTAGTGTGGCTTAACCTGACATTTCATCATCATTGGGGTAAGGAACAAGCTGGCAACCATCTTTGACATCTCATCATCTGTGTGTGACATACATTCCTTAGTGTGTTCATGCATACACATCAGTCCTTCACCTAGAGTGCTATAAAACAGAGAACATTTATTTATTGGTATGGTTGAAATTCTCATTAAAAATACCTAACAAATAGTAAAATATTACTACAACTTCTACTACATGTGGATTAAACTCTTTGGAAAATCTATTTATCTATAGTAAATCCCATAAATCTTCATCAACCAACTATTACCCTTTGTTCTTTAAAAAAATATAAAATAAAAAAAATCCAAATAACCATGCAAGTTTTCCTAATAGAAAGTGTGATACTTGTTACCTGGATCCAAGGCTGAACAATTTTTTTAAGTGTGAAACTACATGCATGAAGCATAGGGACTTCTTTTAGTTTGACCAATAATCTTATTGTATTTGTATACAGAATTAAAAAATGAAATTAAGAATTAGGAAACCTCTAAAATTTATTCTGAAATCATTCAAGTTTCATTGAAATCAATCCTATCTATACATTTAATAGTTACATGTTTTAATCATTGACAAAACTCTATCATATGGTTTCCCATTAAATGCAAAAAAAACACCAAAATTATTTGATGAATTAGATATAATCACCTGCAGTCTGGCTCTTCCATGGTAACCATATTATGTATCATATGCATCCCACAAGTCATTGCAGCTTTTCTGTCACAAGATGGTGGATCTGTAGAGAAATTAAAATATTAGTGATATTCAAATCCTAGCTTTTCCAGCACGGATTTTGGCTTTTAAAACTTTTTAATTCAATCCAAGAAAATAAGCTGATAGTTTGCAATTTTATTTCTGATTTATATCTAAAAGGGACGGTAAGAGAGAGGTGCAGGTATAATTGAGATCTCAGTCTACCTGTACTTACCAGCTAATAGTCTTTTTCCATAATTTACTGCACATCATTTAATTATACATTAGAATCCATACTATAAGCAATGTACAATATGCACAAGTTATCCAGTAGGAATCATGGAGATAATATCAAGTTTTTTTTTCAAGAAATGGATACAGGTGTATAAGATAAGACAAAGCTAGCAATAACAGTCCTAAATAATCTGAAATAAATAATTACAATTTGTTCTTTCTACACACCTACGACAGGTTTGTGTCTCATCATGTTACAGTCGTTTTTATGACACATGTACACACACTTAGTACCATTGTCTACACACTGTTGTTTTTACTCACCTACGACAGGTTTGTGTCTCATCATGTTACAGTCGTTTTTATGACACATGTACACACACTTAGTACCATTGTCTACACACTGTTGATGTTCCACATATGGTATTTTTGGCCCACAGCCTTTAGTGATCATACCATCATCCACCATTGTGTAGCACATCTGAAAATATATTAAAACATGAGGATTTTTTTCACATTACCAAAGCACTACTACTTATCATTGCTTAAATTATTCTATGAAAATATAAAGGTTCATAGTGTAAATTTTTGACAACCTTTGTTTATTATCTGGTATCAAACTGATATTTCCCCCAAATGACCAATGTTAACTCACCACCACCATATTATCTGGTATCAAACTGATATTTCCCCCAAATGACCAATGTTAACTCACCACCACCATATTATCTGGTATCAAACTGATATTTCCCCCGAATGACCAATGTTAACTCACCACCACCATATTATCTGGTATCAAACTGATATTTCCCCCGAATGATCAATGTTAACTCACCACAACCATACTATGTATAAGTTGTATTTCTTTTTTGCATGTTATTCTCTGTACCTTTTTAAAATTGTATTGGTTTTTTGAGAATAAAGTATTGTAGTTGTTAACCAGGGCAGTTCATTCATAAAATCGAAATTTTTTAAACTTTTCTATTGATGATAAAAAATATGCAATTTGTTGTTAGATTCATTTTTATCCCATAGCTGCTTTTATTCATTTCAATAACAAGTCAAATAGGTGCTCCAAAAAGTCATTACTAAACTAACCTGTGAATGTCTATTACAATGCTGCTGTGGTAACATATTACATTCTTCATCACTCTTTGCATTTCTACATTTGAAGCAGCTTAAATCTTTCTCTACAAAAATATGTTATAAATTATATTCTTCTTTGTCTAAATATCAATGAATTCAAACATATATTGCATAAGAACTACACTTAACAAATTTCATTATGGAGTACGTGGTATATGTTAATAAAGGATCAGTCATCTGAATAGCTTTTGTCAGATTTCTTCTCTAATCAAGACCTCTCTAAATCTGACATAGCATTTAACAAAATGTCACATTTCCATTAACGATGATATAATATATTTCTTTCGTCCCAATTTGAAGTTCACATTAATATTGAAAACAATTTTTACTAAAGAAAATTTCAGAAAGGGAGAATCTGCAGGTTATAATATGTTCATCAAAGAGAATTTAAGTAGTCATTTTGTCGTTTATTTCTTGAAAAAAGAGTAAACATCCTTTAATGAATCAATAAAGTATTATCTGTCCCCCTAGATCTCTTTAACATACCATAACATGCACTTTCTACTGCCATTCCAACAATCTTCATCACTCCCATAGCTAAGTCTCTGGAATTCATTGGAAGACCATTAACCATCCTCTCTACACATCGCCATGACAATGTAGCACGTTTACATAACGTCTCCTTATCATCTCCCATCAGGGGTCCAAGGCACTGGCTCTTATTTGATAGAAGGTGTTTAATCACCATATCAACGGTTAGATCGTCCATCATGGTATTGTCAGGGTCACGCATGTTTTTATCAGAGGTCTTGTTTAGGTCTTTATGCATGTTGTCTTCCATGTCATCATCCTCTATATAAGTAATAAAAATTAGAAAAATCAGAAAAGAGAAAATAAATGTGACATCCTTTATTCCACTGAATGCTGCATTCAAATTTATTACAATGCAAATTATGGTGGGTCAGTATTTTAAACTATTATGTCATATAAAAAGACTTAAAGGCAAATCTCAGTTTCATAATAATATTAAATTATTATTAATATTTTGAAAGGGAGTAACACAGCTTGTAACAATAACTAATTTTCCATGAGACCCTCTTATACACTTCAAACAAAAATAATCCTCACATATATTCAACTGATGATTATAAAGTTTAATGTGTCTTTAAAATCAAGGCCTAAGGAAAACAAATTTTACACTTAATGTCAACTGAAAGACTGAAACTCAAAAGTACAATCAGAATTACTGTAAATTCAGAAATTATTGCGATGGTTTTATTACTGCGAAAAATGCGACAGGGTTATAATCGCACTAATTTAAACTCGCATTTTGAAATTTTTTATATGAATTAAACAGGATTTTTCTCAATATCGCAAAAATCAAAATCGCATTTTAGTCTAAAATGACAAATCGCAATAATAAATGCACGCAATAATTTCTGAATTTACAGTATATAGGATCAGGTGAATGAAAATTTCAATTCTTCTAGGAGAGAACAATTTCTCATGTGGAACTGTAAACAAAACATAATCCAAACCTTCCATTCCCCAATCCAATTTCAAATCTAGACCCAATAATTTCTTGGTAATGTCCTTGAACTCTAGAGCACACATGTCCAATGCCTTTTTGTCTTTACAAGTTTCCGGTATTTTTTTGAATTTTTCCATCATTTCTGACATCATATGATTTTTCTCTTCCTCGCCACAAGATGTCACATGATTATTTACACATTCTTTGACCTTCCATCCATCACTGAAAATAACAATAAAATCATAACACAATCTTAAGGTCATAGATTCAAATATACAGTATATATTTATATATATAAAACTGAATTTGAAGACATGAATAAAAGGATAAAAAAACCAACTTAACTATAAAAAAAGATCTAATTTTAATAAATCTAAAAAGTCAATTAGAAAACATACAATTAAGTTATTTCTTTCTGTTTGTTTCTTTCTGTGATTGTTTGAGACTATGTAGAGGTATTCTTTGTACTGTTGGGTTTCTATTTCATTGAACTTATGATCAACATCTTCGATTTTTTTATTGCATGGGTACATTTCACATTTTACATTTTCTAAATGTTATATCATATAATATTCATATACTATCAGGGTACACAAATTTCAATCTACACTATTATTTGGTATCTTGTAAAAGTTCTATGATTTGTAATCCTTAACATTTTTTCAAAGATGTTTGAGTCATAATTATTCAATATTATTTGTAGACTGGTCTCCCCATTACTTTGAAAAGACTACCAGCAACTAAGGGATAATTCTTTTGCTTCAGGTTTGGGAAGTGCCTGTAGGAATATTTTGTCATGAACTAATATTCTATTACTTATTTTCATTGCACTTTTTTATCAGTGGACCATGAACTATGAGAATAGAGGATGTTACATGTTAATTCCATAAAGAATTAAAGTATTTAATTTACTTACAAACAAGTCATGTCTTCCTTTGTAGCATTAAACATCATTAGACATTGACGTGCTCCACAAATATCACAATTGGCCTTAGGACAACGGTCAGATATTCTCTTGTGTACTTTTGCAACTATGACTTTCATAGCCTCCTTGTGAGTTGGTTCACAACCAGACAAAGATTTATATATACAGGATCTGAAATCTGGTACCCCACTGTAAACAGAATAACGATGAAATATCAATAAAGTAAGAGGTATGATGCAAACATCAAGTATGTTTCATTCTGAAATCAGCTACAGTATCACAACAATATTCTATCATTGATGAAAAAATGTACATAGAAAAAGTAAAATTTTAAAAATGATAAAAATCTGAACATTAATCAACTCTTAAAGAAACATTTACAGCAAAATGCCTTGAGTGTGTAGGTAAAGGTATCTCTGGTTATCTTACTTGTTAGCTGAACCGTGAAAGCATTATAAGGTTAGCTATACTACCCTCCTTTCGGAGTTGTCTAGTCCTACAGACAGATAGATTGGTTATCTGTTGGACTAGTCTACTCTTAAAGGAGGGTAGTATGTCTAACCTAATAATGACCTCACGGTTCAGCTAGTAAGCAAGCTAACCAAAGATATTACCTTTACCTAAATACTCAAGGCATTTACTGTAAAATAAAAGGTCAAAAGAACCCTAAAAATAAGCTCTTTTTCAATGTTGTCTGTCCTTATTTACCTGCACAAATCTTCATCCCCTTTCATCATCTTTGACTGTAAGGATGTGATACACATCAAAGCCTGTGGCATATCACATGACCATTTCACCTTAGGATCCATTGCATCACATGACATTTTTGGTGATTCCTTGTGTGTTCCCATCATGCATGTTGTCATGGCAACAGGATACAGATCGTTCCATTGTCTTTCGATAGTTTCACGTTTTTCTTTTTCACACGCCCATGTTTGTTCCACTACACAAGAAAGAACAGGGCCAATAGATCTGAAATTTTGAAGCCAATATTTTATTTTAAGCAATAATATTAAAATATTCAATTATGAACGTTTGTTATACACAGTCAATGTAATGAAATTAAGAAATTATTGCATACACTTATAATGGCAATTGTTGAAAAGTTGACAAAAATGCAAGATTAATTATTGCAATTTCAGGAAATGCTGCATACAAAATTTTCAGTTTTCAATTATGCAAAACCAATCCCGTTGGCAAATTTGAATAATAAAAACATAGGAATAATTTCTGAAATTACAGTTGATATTCATATCTTATCATCTTTTACTAAGAATGTATTGTGCTTAGCAAAAATAAAGATCTTTCAAGTCTGCAACAAATCTATATACACCTACTGTTATGCGTACCAATTAAAATCTGACATGGAACATTTTTAAAAATTCTCAAAAATTGCAATAAATTCAGGAAAGTATCCTTTAATGAAATCAAAATTTAACTTACGAACAAATTAATGTAGAAGTCTCCTTCCCAACATTCCCAATGATAGCACCACTGAGCATGCCCATACATTTAGCTGCTTCTTGTGGCCGACACTGACCCATCATATCGTTGTTCATATCTTCTTTACCTGCATCCATTTCCATTTGTTCCTTTTCTGGGCACATTCCAATGGCGAGCTCCATTCTACGGGTAACCTCATACATTTTAATGAACTTTTGGCGAGTACGAGCTGAACATGACATTGTATGATTAGAAATACAAGGTAAAGCCACATGTTTTTTCCACCTGCAAATAAAAGGATTAAATTTCATTTAACAACAAATAAATAGCTAAACAAATCTGATTTAAACAGTAAACCTTTGTTTTAAAATGCCATATGAACAATATAGGATGTGTGATATAAGTTAATGGGACAGCAGCTCAATGATGCATATAATTACAAGCCATCTTAACGAAAATATACAGTCTTCAACAAGAAACAATTTTCTATAAAATATGTCAATTAAGCTTGCAATTATCTTGAGTCTAATATAAATAATTTAGATAAACAGAAATAAATAAAAATTTGCCATCTAAAATCCATAATTTATATTTCACATAAGGTCAAGAACAGCTATCTCAACAAATCATGGGCATGGTATTTTCTAATTTTTATTGACCTTTTATTTTTAATTGCCTCCTTATTATAATCTCATCCCCCTTTTTCTGAACATTAAGAACCTGTATACCTACCAACAAGTTCCTGGTCTGTCCATCAATGGTATATAACTCGAAAATGCTGTCATTCCAAAATATTCAAACATACACAAGGCTGCTTCCATAGGTTTACAGTCTTCTGGTTCTGTTAAACAATTCAAAAGACTAGTGATTAATAGGGTCTAACCTATTCATAGTATCAATTTATGTACCATGAATTCATTATTAATTTTGCGGAACTAGCTTTCTTTGAGAGCAAAGATGAACAAAGAATTGTCAAATTAGATGGACTTCAACATAGTCTACTGGAAATTTTAAAAATGTAAAAGATCCAATGGCTTTTGTTTGATAAAATTTGTGATTTTTTGGAAAAATGTATAATTAATTGGTAAAAGTGACTTATAATTGATATAAAGATGATAAACAGATTTTCATATTTAATTTATTATTGATATGGACAAGTTTGCATTTTATTTTGGTTACATGAGCAGATTTTCTATTAAAGAGTATAAATAAATGTTACTATGTAATTTATTCCTACCTGTATAATTCATTGCCATCATTCTAGAGTTATCTCCCATGTCACCATTATCTCTCATCTCACCGTTGTCATCACTATCGTTTTCATCTGTATCATTTCTCATCATCTCCATCATTATACGTTCTGAAACAAAGAAAACGTTTTATCTGATTCTTGTAAAAATAAACAAAACTTCAAGTTGGATATTATGAAAATAAGAAGACAAATATGTTCATTTAAACTTTTGTTTATTAATGATTAAACTCACCATAAAATTTACAGTTAGTAAAAGTAGCCTGTTTCATCATGGTTGCTCTCTGTCTCCACATGCCTTTCCACAGTGGATGTAAATTCTCTGAACTTGTCTCCACACAGTTATGGTAATTCTCTAATCCATAACAAATATCCGTGTGACCTGGATTTTCCATCATGAAATACATTTCAGTCAGATTTTTCATATCAAGATAACATTGTCCAATAATGTTTGGACTTGCAATTGGTGGACTTCCTTTCACATTCATGACATCACATGACACGTTTCTCATCATAAGGAAGTCTCGGATTAAACCTGCTCTAGTTAGTTTGAAATCCTGGCTGCAACTTTCCTCTTGTTTAGACAAACATGCTTCTATCTTAGTTACATTGCTGAAATATAATGTAAAATCAAAATAACCCTAAAATTCCAATCATTTATCTGACAATAGCAATATAGCAATTAGGGGTTCTGGTACTTTAGGACTGACTTTAGATTTTAGCTAGTTACCAAATTTAAAAGTAGATGTTGAATGCTCAATGTAATGGTATTGAAAAAATTATGAGTAAACATTTCACTTTTCTTATTGAGTGATTGAAAAATTAAAACTTGAGCATTTCATGTAATTCAAACAATTTTTAAGAACTTATGACTGTAAAAATATTGACATAAATACCTTTTTCATAAAGGTCAAGGCTTGACAGACTTCATACCTGCATATTTGAGTAGAGTTCTCTGGCAAACAGTTTTCAATCCACATTGTACAAGGTTCTTTCATCCAACATTTCTGCTCCTCTGTCATTCCATATTTTTCCATGCAGCGTTCTCCATACGTTGCCATGGTGACATACATTGATTGATTCACCATTGCAGCTTGTGGGTTGCTATGGTCACATGTTAAGGTATGAAGAGCAGCACATTCTGTTGCTTTTTTGTACATACTTCAAAATAAAACAAAATGAACATTAGTTTTTAACAACAAAACAAGATCTGCAAAGTTGTAAGTTAATAAAATTAAACAAACTGGCGAAGATATAACTTGAATATTTGACCAACAGAAAATTGTCCCTGTTCCCCCTAAAAATGGTCACCAATTTTAGATTATCAATATCAAAAAGGTTTTAAAGATTATAAGCTTCATACAAATTTCAAGAATTTCTGATAAAAAAAAATGAATGAAAAAAAATATACCTTGACTAGAATAAACATGGGATAATTTTACAATACTCCTCCAAAATAATATTTACTCAATCCAGATTTTTAGCTTATTGAATTCAAACTACGTTTTGTTAAGTGGACACCTTCATCTAAATTTGATGAGGATCCAACCAAAAATGAATATGCTGTCGTACTGACAAAAAAAGGATGACTGACTGACATATACACTTCGCAACATGGGGTTTAAAAAAGACATGACCTTTTTAATACAATGGAATGTTTAAGCCATATGATTTTTCTAGCAATCACAAAAATATATTTGTAATATTTTTGCATTTTTTACCATTGCCAATTCTTATTATTCCTGCCATTGTTGAAAAATAAATTGCATAAAGAGGTTTTCCACTTGTTTTGAACTTATATTGGTCAGATAACGCTACAAATTTCTACAATATTTGATGTTACCTGCACATAGCTGTATCATTGTCCATGTTCTCACGAAGCGACATACTGAATCCCATCATGCATTTCTCAGCAGCCTTAGGATCACATGACGCTCTTTGTACAATTTCTCTCCAGTTTTTAGTATCACAAGCCACAGCTGTCATCAATGGACAGGTATTACCCATAATGCTGTTGGCTGAGTTAACAAGGAACACAACATTATCATATGCTGCATCACTATATGTACAGTTCTTAGTGCTGTAGTGGAGGCATTTAATCATTTCTCCAAAATGTCTGAAATGAAGAAATTTGTTTTTACATCCCAGAAAAAAATTCCAAAATCAAATATTATAAAAACAAGCCTACAATTCAGTTATACATTTTTGATTTGTTTGTATATAAACAGCAAAGTAAAATTTCATAACCAAACTTAACTTATTTCAATATTTCCTTTCTCAAATTGACAACTATCAGTTATTTTTTTTAGGACACAACTAATGGTAAAAACCATCTTTAAAGTAAAAAGAAATGATTTTTTTTTGTTTTAAAGAAACTTTAAGAATACTGCTACCGAACCTCAAACTTTGAAAACTAGTGTTCATTTCCACATTGAAAAAGTGTAAAAACTCTGTAGCTTCTGTGTCCTATTTCTTCACACACCCCAATATAATAAATTATTTTTCACCTGCAGGTTTCCTGTTTGTTATGTCCAGAAGTAGAAGAAAGATATTTTCCGAATCCCTCAGCACACATAGCCGCTGTTTCTAGATAGCAGACATCGTCCTGGTATAATAAAAGTTGCTGATATGGCATTGTAGGACACGCTTTTTCATGGACGAAATAAATCATTTCCATTATGTTACGGTACATTTGTTGTCTTTCCGTAGAACAGGATGCTAATGCATCTTTAACGCAAGTTTCAACAGTTACCAGTTCCCTGTAATAATATATTAATACAAATATAATTCATATCTGTTAAGAAATGAATTCAGAACCAATCATAGCATATAAAGCTGTGAATGAAAGCCAAACATTTTGATAAATTATACAATTCAGGAAAACAAATCCTAATTTCTTCACCATCAAATGAGAACTTTGTATTTCAAAATCATGTTTGACTGTCCATTACTTTTTGACAAATGGACCATGAGACAGTATAAAGTTCTAAAATAATCAAACTTAAGGATGAAGTCAGGAGAAATTAAAAAAAATCTGAAATTCAAAATTGGTACTATAAATCAGAAGAGCATTAGTTAAGGAACAAAATAAGCTAAAAATATTTAAAGGTTATGGAGCTCCTTTTTGAGATATATGATTTTAAAACAAGAGGCTCTCAAGAGCCTGAATCGCTCACCTGTATTTCAGAGGAGAAGATTTTTAAATGTTAGCAAACTTGATGAACAAATTGTGTAAAATTGTCTTTAAAGGGCAATAACTCCTTAAGGGGTCAATTGACAATTTTGGTCATATTAACTTTTTTGTAAATCTTACTTTGCTGAACATTATTGCTGCTTACAGTTTATATATATCTATAATAATCTTCAAAATAATAACAAAAAACTGCAAAATTTTGTTAAAACTACCAATTCGGTGGCAGCAACCCAACAATGGGTTGTTTGATTCGTCTGATAATTTCAGGGCCGATAGATCTTGACCAATTAAACAATTTTACCCCATGTCACATTTGCTCTAAAAGATTTAGTTTTTGAGATATAAGCCAAAAACTGCATTTGACCCTTATGTTCTATTTTTAGCCATGGCGGCCATGTTTGTCGATGAATACAAACTTCGGATACAATTTATAAACAAGATACCCTAAGGAACATTTAGTTAAAGTTTGAAGGTAATTGGCCCAGTAGTTTCAGAGGAGAAGATTTTTAAATGTTAGCAAACTTGATGAACAAATTGTGTAAAATTGTCTTTAAAGGGCAATAACTCCTTAAGGGGTCAATTGACAATTAAGGTCATATTAACTTTTTTGTAGATCTTACTTTGCTAAACATTATTGCTGATTACAGTTTATATATATCTATAATAATATTCAAAATAATAACAAAAAACTGCAAAATTTTGTTAAAACTACCAATTTGGTGGCAGCAACCCAACAATGGGTTGTTCGATTCGTCTGAAAATTTCAGAGCTGATAGATCTTGACCAATTTAGCAATTTTACGCCATGTCAGATTTGCTCTAAAAGCTTTAGTTTTTGAGATATAAGCCAAAAACTGCATTTGACCCCTATGTTCTATTTTTAGCCATGGCGGCCATGTTTGTCAATGGATCAAAACTTCGGATACAATTTATAAACTAGATACCCTAAGGAACATCTAGTTAAAGTTTGAAGGTATTCGGCCCAGGAGTTTCAGAGGAGAAGATTTTTTAAATAGTTTACGACGACAGACGACGGACGACGGACGACAAAGGACGGCAAGTGATGGCATAAGCTCACATGGGGCCCTTCTGGCCCTGGTGAGCTAAAAATGGTGGGAAAAGGCTGACTCAGTCTTTTACCATATATTTAGCATTGGCATAATTTGGGTCTCAAATTGTAAAAAAAATCTAGAATCTGCTTTAATTTTGGTAATGACCTTTTATGAGCTATTGAAGTCTGCTGTGAAAAGAAAAGTGGATGGGGCGAAATATTTTCCCCTGTATTGTAGTATAAAACACAAGGAGTCTTTACATCTGACAAAAAATCCTAAATCTAACTTGACTACATCCTTAAAAAACACAATCTATTATGAATTATATTAAAAGTAAAACAATTTCTTACATGCAAACATTTTCTCTATCTTGGACAGGAGTGACCATCCATGTAGTCAGTCTGGTAAAGTATGACGTAGCACACATAGAGGCCACCTCTGTCATACAATAATACTGCTCTGCCACAGATACAGTGGATGATTCAGCTGAAACATACAATTAAGTACTGTTAGACTGTCAATTGACAATTTAACAGTCGCAAATGTAGTTTTACTGGTGACGCATAGCTATTTCTTTAAATTTCATAATTCAAAGTAATTCATATTAATACTCATTTAACAGGCATTGCAAATATTCTAAAATCAAAAAGAAAACTTTTCCTTTAATACAAAATTTCGAAAAAAGCCTCAGACAAAATAGATTTGAATTTTTTTATACAATTCTTCATACTAAATATGAGTCATTTTGTTTCAAGTAACCTGTAAATGTAAACCCTAATAATGCAGCTGCAAAAAATTAAATATAACTAGAAACTATGTTTTAGCTTTATGAAAGAAAAAACCAATATAGGATATGACAGTTGTTTCCTTTCATTTGATGTATATAAGCTTTTGATTGTGACATTTGATAAGGGACTTTCTAATTTGAATTTTTCTTGGAGTTCTGTGTTTTTGTTATTCTACTTTTTAAACAAATATTATTTATGTTTTATAATAGTAAAACATCAACTCACCTTTACTACAGAAATTTTTGTAGAAATGTTCATTGTTTTGACTTCCTGTACTGGTCATATATGTATACATGGGTGGTGGGTTCTCCCATTGTCCTTTACAGGCTGAGAAAGTGGATATAGCTTCACACACAGTCTTACTAGCCGATGTTTCCTTCAGGAAACCCTCGCTCATGTCTTCCATCATTCCCATCAAGCACTTGGTGGAGGCAGCAACTTGGTCTCCATGTACGAAACTACTGGTATCAGCTTGGGAATTACACATGGAGTGGTAGGTCTTTAGGATATTAGCATGAGGCGCCACCTGTGACGACATGCAGCCTCTGAGATGTCTTTGGAAACAGTAATCTATTTCTGTCAAATTTCTGTTTTAAAAAAAAATGTTTAAAGATATTTGCTGCAAGCTTAAGTAAGTTCCATTCATTATCAATGAAAACGTTACAGATAGTCCATGCTTGGTAATTATAACAAAACAAAGAGACCATGCTGGGAGCCTATAACAATAAGACCATGCTGGGTGTTTATAGCAATGAGACAATGCTGGGTGATTATAACAATGAGACCATGCTTGGTGAATATAACAATGAGACAATGCTGGGTGATTATAACAATGAAACCATGCTTGGTGAATATAACAATGAGACAATGCTGGGTGAATATAACAATGAGACAATGCTGGGTGATTATAACAATGAGACAATGCTGGGTGATTATAACAATGAGAAAGATTTGTTTGACTAGACAAAACAAATCAGACTCTGAGGATAAAGCAAATCTAGGAATACATTGTTTGAAATACTTTGCAGCAAGATGAGATATTTCTTTCCCATAGGGAAAGGTGTATACATAAGGGAGATAAGTCTCTAATAGTCAACAAAATACCTTATCACCATTACATAGCAGTGTTCATTTGGCTTTTTGTGTGTTTTTTGCTGTACATGTACTGATTTTGTGACATGGACGGATATCCAATATCCTTGCGTTTTTTATATCAAATAAAAAGATTTACATAAGTTACATATCTACTGGTTTGGCTATTTGATATAAATTTTGTTCAGTTTTAATATTTCTGTCAAATTGAAAATTGAAAATAATGTTAATTAGCAAACTATTTTATTTAAGTCTATAGATACAATTAGATGTAATATTCTTAAACAGGATAAAGAAATTTCTAAAACTCCTTGTTTTTTTTTTTCAGTTTAACATATTTAGTTATAGTGGATTGGGAAACAAGTTATTACAACTCATATTAATTCCTTCCCATGTTGCTGCCTTGTAGCTGCATTAGCCTGCTCATTTTTTAAATCTACAAGAGTGTCTTTTATGTGCATAAAAAATATTTTTTATATTTGGTCAGAACTTAGCAATAAATATAAAAGTTCTATGAACTTACTGACAAAGTAGTGTAACATCACTCCTAGTTTTGAGAGGCATATAACACTCTTCTAAAGCTTGATGTGTGTTGCAAGGTTGTGGTCGGGGTGTACACTTCATGGATCTGGCTTGCATCTCCTCTAGTGGACAATGGTCACCAACCATAGCCATCACATCAGCACCAAGCTGGATCATGGCATAGACGTCTTTGTGGTCAAAACAGGAACTAGACATGTTGTGCATGCAGCAAAGTAGTTTCTCTGTGGCTCTGTTGAAAAGTCATAAAAATAATACAATGTGTACAAGGTGTGTTTTATAGGTTTGAAAGAAGTTTGGCATGATTACTTACTAAGCACAAGTATAATCGACATTTAAAAACATTATTTGATTATTCAACAGGCTGCTAAATCTGAATTTAGCTATAAAAGTTTGTATGCTTAAGAAATATGTTTAAGAAAAAACATACGTTTGTGCAACTAAGTAAATTCCATTTGACCATGAAGGCTTTCTTTAACTTGATTACTTACTCACAAACTGGTTTCCAACCATTGAAAACTGATGTTGATATTTTACTTGGGATATCAACTTCCTTTGCACATTGCATCACCATGGAAACATTACAAGACTGGTGCTCTGTCTGGTCTTTCCACATGTCTTCATCATAACAGTAAGTGCCAACAATTTTTTCCATGACATAGGAATTTACTCGAGCATGTGCTAACTGAGAAACATTCATGTACCACATCATTTCAGCAAATCTTCCCATGGCAATCTTGGCTTGTCTGAAGTATAATATAAATAACATAGAGAGCAGACATAAATTATCATCATCTTTATGACTGAGGGGTTATATATTTTACTATGTTTTGAAAATAATTTTATACACAATAGTTGTCAGAATTTCTATGTCATTCCAAGAAATTGTTAAATTCTTAAATAAATTCTTTTAAGAATTATGACAGTTATATACAAATGAAAATCTTGGCTTGACTATAAAAAATTAATTATCTTAAACTTATATAAGATATAGACAAATGTTCTAACAGATACATCCAACACCCACTGCTTGAGTCAGGCAATAATAATTCTAGTGAATATAATTCTTTTTCATTTGTAACAGTTTTTGAATAAATAATTCAAATAAGCTTACAAGAGAGACAAATAAATAAAAAAATCTACCAATGTAATAAAAAAATGCAGCAATCTAAAAAATGGTCCAATTGGATGACAATTATGGTCAGATCATATGTTTTCTTGTGTCATATGAATTCGTACTATACATGCTTTTTCAATGGAAATTGTGACATCACAATGCATTTTTAATAGTGCCGGATTCCCATGAGACCAGGATGCTATAGTTACAACTCATACTTACGGACAAAGGGTTTCCTTATTGAGTTGGGGTAGTCCAAGAAGAATTTCTATAGGTAATATAGCCTCAACAGCTGTAGTGTTTTGTCCAGCACTAACAGCTTCATTGTAATGACTTTTAGGACACATGTCCATCATGACCTTTAAACTCCAGATACTCATTTCAAGGAAAGGGTTGTCTCCCTTCTCACAATGAACAGTATGGTTCACTGCACACATCAGGGATCCCATCACGGCTCTGTAATGTAAATGTATAAGAAATTATACCAAACTAACCGTATTTTTAATATGATGTAATGTTTACCTAATCATATCCATATAAACTATAAAACCATAATTGTAACTCATTAAATAAAATTATCCATTAATAGCAAAAATTTGATTGCTATGTTTTATCTCAAGGCTTTTTTTTCTCATTTTGATTAATATTTCAGCTTTTGCCATTGCTATTGGAAAATTGAATTGCAGGATTGCATGTTAGGTCAGTTAGCTGAGAAGAATTTTTTACTTACCCACAAGTCATTGGAGATTCCAACATTTTAGAACCGGCTGCCTTGATGTACTTGTCTGCATCCTCAATACAATGCCATGCCATATCTGAATTACATCCCCTTGATCCACACATTTCCATGGAGACAGTTGCTAGGTGCTTTGCTGCTTTAGCAACAACATATTTATAAGGTGAAGGACATATTTCTGTAGCTGTTCTCAAACATGCTAGAGATGGTATTGCTTGGCTGAATAAAAATATATCATAGTTTTGAATCCTTAGAGAAATAAAACATAAAATATATTTATTTTTTACACAAACTTTGTATCATTATTTCTTCATTGAATATGTTTAAACCATGTTTTCAATTTTCTTTACACGATAAATTTTTTAAATATTCCAAAATCTTCTGATGTCAAACATGGCAGTCAATTTTCTTTGTATGTAAAGAAAATTGACTTTGTATGTAAAGTACATTGACAAAAGTGTTCAGATGACAGGGGGAAAACTCCCTTTTAATTATATAAAAAAACTAAACAAAAAACAAATAATTACCTGCACATCCCAGTATATGATCCCATAGCTAGATAGAGATATTGTGTCAAACAAGCACCTGCCATCATGCTACAATGCTCCATTTCTAAAGAGATAAAATACACAGTGTCAAACATTATATGATCCCATAGCTAACCAGCAATATTGGGTTCAACAAGCACTTGCGAGCATGCTACAAAGCTATATATCTAAACAGATTAAATACACAGAATGCATTTATTTCATAATTGTTGATTTGAGCTTTCTAAAGAACACTACCCCTTAAAAACACTAATAAAACCCTGCAACTGTTAAATTACTTTATATCCTAATTCTTGTTAACTAGAAAAAGTTCTGCACAATCGAAGATTTTCATTAATGGAATTACCTTTACTGTTTTCTTCCATATCTGAAAAATAAACAAAAATAATTTCAGTTTTTATTTTATAAATGAATGTCCACCCCAAAAAGGTTTTAATATAATGATTTTCCTGTAGAGATTGTTCAGCAGTTACGCATTAATTAGTAAAAATGAGATTCCATGTAAGCAATATGAATAAAGATTATTATCGTCCTTTTTGAGAAATTTTTCTTTTGATCTTATTGACTGATAATTTTCTTTCTCAGCAGAGTCCAGTGATATGAAAAATCATCGCTAGAAAATAAGGGCGCATGTGCCTGTTGTCAATGAAATTAACAACGTCGTCATATGTAAAATAGATTATCATTGGTCATCTCAACTCGATTACTTTTCTCACTTTCCCCGTACTGGCTCAAGCGAGAAAATTAACCTAGTTATGATGACTAACAATAATCTATAATAAATTCTATCTCTATTAAAGATTTAATTTACCCAGAAAAAGATATAAAGATAATATTTATTCTACAGCTGCAGTCAAGTTTAAAAACTGTGTTGAAAAAATGCACAAAACTTCTACTGGTTTGTCGCTGAATGGTACTACTGTGGCAGAATTTTCTCATTTGCTTCTATAATTACTTTTATGTGAGAGAAACTGTCCTTGAAGAGATCAGAATGTTGTCACTGAATGTAAATAAGAATGTAAGATAAGAGCTGGCCAAACATATCCATGAATATCTAAATCATATTAAAATAATCTGTTTCTAAATAAAAAGTTTTACCTGGAGAACAAGCGCCCTCTACCAGTAATTTAAGCAGAGGCCTATTAGCATCTATCTTTTTTCCTTGGTGTCCTGGACAGTTCATAGACATCATATCTGCACATTCTAATAATTCTGTCATCTCACTGTAAATAGAAAAAATCTTACTTGAAAATTTGAAGTCTCAAGTATTAATCTACAAAAATATCACTTGTACATAAAATACCTGTCATTCTTAAGGTCACATAAGAAATGAAAAATTGAGAAAAAAAATTTGGGGCATTTGCTGTAATAACAAAAGTATATAACTCATGTTTTAAACCAGTACAATACATATACATCTTCCAAACTTGACTATCTACAGGACAAACGTTGTCTACAGAACAAACTTACCCGCAAGTTCTTTTTTTGTTCCCTTGACCTTCTAACAACATTGATGTTCTGTTCAGAAGCTGTGAAGTACACCAACCAGCCTTCTCCATATTACATTCACCTATAAGAGAGGAAATCTTCACTCAGTTAGTGAAAGCAATCAATTGCCTTATTCTAAACCTGTTTGCCCAGGCAACTTTTCAATACTCTAGGACAAAAATGTAGAACAAGGCGTTATATGCAGAGATAAATGATTCATTGAAATATGGCGTTGTATGGTTTTATGTCACTGGGATCTAACTGAATACTTTTAATCAACAATGAAAACACGAGAAATAAGCTCACAATAAATTTTTTTGTTTTAATGCATATCAAAACTAAGTCTACAAATACTTCTGTTGTAATATTGTCAATTATGCTTCAAGGTTCATATCTTCATGACAATCAACAACAAAAACTAATAGTTGTAACAGGAGATGCAGTGTAAACTTAAAGACAGCAAACAGACAACACAAAACAAGATTATTGTAGATAAGTACCTTTTTTCTTATCTTCTTCTTCCATATCTGGTTTCATTTCAGGACATACACTTCGTGCCATTGAGGAAACTTGTACTAAGGACTGTTCAATGCTTGCTCTGATATTCATAGGACAAGATGAAGCCTTTTCTACAACACATTTCTCTACTGGTCCAAAGGCTCTGTAGAAAAAAAACAAGATTATCAACATGGCTGTATCTTTGACATGAATTAAATCATATTTCCTATATCGTTGTTTCTTTTTTAATTTAATGAAGGCAATTTTCCAACATACAATTGAAATCAACACTGCTCTTTGTAGACACATAATACTTACGCACATATAGCGGATTCCATTTCTGTCCCACTGCTCAACACATGACCTGCTGAGAGTTGACTGATGCAATCCAGTGCACCCTTGGGATCACACACAAAAGGTTTTTCTTCAGAACAAACACCGATGGTTTGCATCATGCCATCCTGCCAGTCTAATTCATGCATGATTCTGGCTTTCACCACTTCAGAGCAGCCAGAGACTACACTCTGGACACACTGCAGGGAGGTTAATCTAGTGCTGCAATATAAACAAATTATCAATTAAGTCAAATTCTGTTAAAATCCTCAGCTCTTTTTACAAAGGAGTAGGTCCAGTAAGACCCCTTTTTGGCCCAAAAATATAGTAGTTTTACAAAATTGTTAAAATGTAAATAATTAGCTATTTATTGGAAAGAAGAATACTTCTGTTACATAAATATGGACTGTTTTTTACCATTCAATGCACATGTATCGGGTACATCATTTGTTCAAATTTCTGACCAGTTGAACAGTTTGGTTTTATAAAACAAATTGCGATTTGGGTAGAATTTTGAACAAGTTGCAATAGGTGGAGAGCAACACTAACAGTCAAGTCACAGTAATGGTCAAAGCCAGGGCTTCAGGCCATAAAAATTTTCAGCACTGTTATTGTACTCAGACTCAGAAATCAAACAATCAAAATACTGGATTTAGTGTTTCAAGCACAAATTTTGTTCTCCGAGTGTATAGTTTTATGACAGAGGATGGTTATCAACATGATAGTGCTGATTATCAGGTGTTCTCTATATTGAAACAGTAAAGTCTCAAGTAACAATATGAAATTTTCATTGAGTGAACCCAGAAACGTAAGTAAAAAAGGCACCATATATTTTTACACAGCTGATACTTTGCAATATTAAAACACGTATGATGAAAATCTGAAAATCAATTGGGGTTTCATTTGTGCATTTTGTATGAAAGAAACAATAGCTTTTCTTTGTTTCATCTGAAACTAGAAGGGGACTTGAACATTTTGGGTCAAATTTATCAAAGCTGGTTTTAACTCTTTCACTTTGTGATGAAACAAGGTCAACATATTTGACATCACAAAGTAGTGAAATGCCATTTTATGAAGAGCTAAGCAATTCATTCAGAAGGAAGACCAATAAGATCTGTTTGTGTAAATGTTTTATTACAGTGAGTGCTTTGTATTGACAGTAATTGTGAAAGAGGCACCCATGGGATATTTGTAACTGATTTATATAGTGTACCTGCAAAGCATTTCTCTGTCAGCAAGTGGTGAAGATATACCAAAATAATTATAAACACTAACACCCAGCATACAGGTGGCAGCATAGTCTGTGTTACAATATCCTGTGGCAGTATCTGTTTACAAACAAATATAGCAAATATTTAGTTGTTTAAAAATAACTTTCTATATAAATAATGAACTGTTCCAGACATTGGTCTTGTTAATCTTAGAGACATAATTTTGGTTCTCATAGCTGCTGACCATTAGAATTACTCAGGTGAGCCATTACACCATTAGAATTACTCAGGTGAGCCATTTCACTATTAGAATTACTCAGGTGAGCCATTACACCATTAGAATTACTCAGGTGAGCCATTTCACTATAAGAATGACTCAAGTGAGCCATTACACCATTAGAATTACTCAGGTGAGCCATTTCACTATTAGAATTACTCAGGTGAGCCATTACACCATTAGAATTACTCAGGTGAGCCATTACACCATTAGAATTACTCAGGTGAGCCATTACACCATTAGAATTACTCAGGTGAGCCATTTCACTATTAGAATTACTCAGGTAGCAATTACACCATTAGAATTACTCTGATGAGCCGGTACTCATCATTTAGAATACAAAATAATTGGTCTTACATGGCCAATATCATTTTTTGAGTCATTTATACATTTCCTGTATCCTTGCACTATTCAAGTTCATCAAGTGTCTTAGTGATCAGCATCATGCAGGACAAACTAGAAATAATGTTTGTTCCTAAGGCACTTAATCACAATTCCCTAAAGACAGCAGTGATGATTATCAATTATAAGAATTTAATTTGCTGAATAATTTGTGCAATATATAGCATCATCTTTTTTTCAACTGATCCCTCAACATGGGAACAAAAGTGACGACACCCCTAACTGCACCAATAATGTTCTGTTTCATTGATAGAACTTAATATTTATTGCTGGATATTAGTCTTTTTATTCATAAACAAAAACAAAATACAAAAGACAAATACAAAAGCTGATATAGCAATAATTTACGTACCATTCAACATTTCCATATTGTTAAGAATTTTATCTGTAAAATAAATGAGATCATTGATAATTGCTGTGGCGGATATACAATATGTTAAAAAAACAATTAATGAGATGAGTTCTTCTTGTCCACAAAGCACTTCATGCTATATTAATGCATTTGTACAGTGCAACCAGGAACATATATAAATTAACGTTAGGTATACTGTTCATAGGTACAACAGACCAAACTTAAACCTCTGGATATGTTTTGGTTATTTGGGCAAGTCATTGTATTGCCGTTGAACTGATGCCCTTCATCTTCTCATATTCTTACTCATTGTCAATATGTCTTTTTTTATCATTTACATCAGATTTTTACCTCTGTCTTATAATTTCAATGAAATTAATTGATACTTAGATGTCAAAACAATTAACTGTACTAATTATATGAAATTACTATGATCAGAATTACTATGAATTTATTTATTGTTGTGGGAACCAATTTTCGCCTATTGAGAAAAACTTGCAGCATTTTCATTGATATTTAATTTCCTAGTTTTGCCAATGTCTACATACAAGTCTTTAGAAAATTTGTAATTGATTGAACATGATTGAATCTTGTACCAAGGAATCCTCAATAATTGGTACCCAACAAATAATAATGAATCCACAGTAGTGATGTATACCGTTTATGTTAATGTCTTAGCTTTTTTGTAGGTTACAAATTAAGATTTCCCATTGTACATCAGAACAGACTACATTAAAAAAAATAAGCTAACAAATTTCTGGGAGGAACATCTGAACTTAAGCCTTCATGTCTGTGCCAGTTTTTGTGTCAAGAAATTTGATTCTTATTATTACCATGACAACATATAAACAATAGTAGAATACCTTCGGCAGCACACTTAATGAATGTCTGTTGTCTTAAAGTATTGGCCAGTCTGTGTGCCATAAATATATCAGCTTTCATAGAACCTTTAACCCCTTCCACCAAGCAGTCAGCCATTACTGGAAGCATTTCACAGGCTTCTTTTTTATCATCCTTCATTACTGGATCTTTAAAGTATTCTCTTAAGACTGAAATATTCAAAGTATGCTCTTAAGACTGAAATATTCAAAGTATACTCTTAAGACTGAAATGTTCAAAGTATACTCTTAAGACTGAAATGATAAAAGTACACTCTTAAGACTGAAATATTCAAGGTATGCTCTTAAAGCGAAATGTACGTAATTAACTACTCCACAGATTTTTTTAAAATTTAACATGTGGATTCTGCTTGTAAAAATACATCAGAAAATAAAATAAAAAAGGGGGTAACCGTTTTCGTTTTTCAGGTACAAGCTGTTGAAATTGACAGCATAATACGCCAAAAATACAAAGGATATATCATCTGCATCTTTTCATCCCCACCAATTACGGTGATTTTCGAAGTATTGTGTACAAAACACATTCTATTTGTCAGGTTAACACACATGCACGTGACACAACTCTACAATTTTGTTTTAAAAGTTCTTGTCTCGATCTCTTTTCCTTTTCTTTGAATGATATAACGTTTGCTGAAGTTTCAGTAACAAAGGAAATAATTTCTTGTACCATTATTTGTAAATATCCACATTGACGACTCCCAAAAAATAAGAAAACTGCATCTGAATATTATCTTGAGAATTTGTATGGTTGTAGTAAGGTCAGAAGAAGAACCCCCCCCATATGAATTTCAGAAAAATAAAACGGATCAGAGTTTTTGTTATAACTTCCCGTGGCACAGATCATTCCTAGTGTTATGCTTAAGTACTTAGTATTGTGTATATTGTTGTCTAGTGTAATTCTAAAGCTTTGTGTATAGTGTAATTCTAAAGCTTTGTGTATAGTGATATGCTATAAATGTACTAATCTAATGCTATAATGCTATAAAAATCTACCAAGGGCGATGTTATGAGAATATATCAATCCATTATGATGCTTAAAAAAGGTACTTAGTGTAATTTTATTAGAACGTACCTAGTGTAATGCAAGGAGACTGTTCATAATGTAATGCTATACATCGAGTTTAACTTGTGTATAGTGCCATACAAGTTGTGCCTGTATATAATACGAATGAATTGTGTTTTTAATATTATTCAAAAATAAGGAGATGTGGTATGATTGCAAATGAGACTTACAACTATCTGTCTCAGTATAAGGTAGATCGGGTGTTTTTTTTCTAAACGTCCGTTCTGGTCATGTTGCAACATTACTCGTTTTGTTTTAAAAAATAGTTTGCCAAGTATCATTCAATATACAACAAGATACCTAAAACTTAAAATTTAAAGATTGAACTATCAACAAATTAAGTGTCTTTAAGTATATTTAACAGTTTAGTGGATTTTTTCAAGAAAAATAAGGCCCGTGACCCCTATTTTAAAAAAAAATAAATTTATACTTGAGAAGTATTAATGAAAAATAAATTCTGTCATCAAATTTTAGCCAATTCTATCGTGTAATGTTTCCTCAATAAGGAAATCTTAAGTTTCCCCTATATAATCAAAATAAATTACTCCAAACTTCGTAAATTCAGTCAATGTATTATTACGAAAAAACAAGGTACGTGATCCCCAGTTTTTATATTGAAATTTGAAATTACACTGACTGAAAAGACTTTAACAGAAGTTTACTAATAATCTATCGATCGTCAAACATTTATACACCACAGCTACCTTACTGAATGAAGTGGATGTAAGCAATTATCATAGGCAACCATACGGCCTTCAATAATGAGAAAAATCCAAACCGTATAGTCTATTATAAAAGGCCCCGACATTATAACATAATTTTCTTCACCCCTCCACTTTCTTCCCTTACCTTATACTCTTTTCTATTATAATCTTCAATTGAAACGTGAGAAGAAATTTTTTACTTTAAAATTGTGTAATCTACTTCTGAATGATAATACACAAAAGCACTACAAAATAATACAAATTTCGCTGTCCAATCCAAACTAAAATTTGATAAAGAAAAAACATCATGTTCTATTTTTATCATGCATGTGTAGTTTCAGTTTCAACCATGGTTCTAAATTTAGATTTTACTTTTCCATAAACTTGCGGAAGGAATAGAAGACACCTGTTTTATTTTCTGCATCTCGAGAACTGAGATTTGGATGACATAGATTTTACTTATTCTGAGATAAATGTGATAGTGCTCAATTCTTAGTTTCTGTGTAAGATTTGTGGACAGAATCTGATGTTGTTTTTTGTTGTTGGCTTTGTTATCGATTTTAAATGTTATAAATGTTGCACTAGTGTCGTAGTGGTTGATTTTTTATACTTTTCACATAAATATAAATCATCCTATAAATTTCAGTTGTATTAAAAAAAAAGGGACATGCCATCGTCTTTCTAGTTCAACACACAAATTCACATACAATATTAGTTACCTACAATTTTACGCTACTGTACACTGAATTTCATTCCGTGGAAAACTATGACTTTTCAAAAAATATTGTGGGGTCAATACTCAGTCTGGTTTGATTTTAACGAGTTTGATACGACTAGAAGCAGAATGTCACTAGTTTATTTGTATATTTGAAAATAATTTTATTGTTTAGGCATTTTTACGTTCTGTTGAAATAAACGTCGTATTTTATACCTGCTCCTGTGTGTCTAAAACAAAAACAGTGATAAAAGAGCCAGACTAACTCACAATAGGATACTCAGACTTCTGATTGGAGTCATTCTGATAATTTCTTTGAAGTTTTGAGATAGCACAGGACTACTTGTTTTGATTCATGACAGACCACACAAAGTCATTTGTCTTTCGTGTGCCCATTTTTTCCTTTCTTGGAGTAGGGGAGATAACTCGCGTAACTAACGACGCATGTTGTTAATCGCAAATTCCGTTAGAGGCGTGCAATTACGTATACTTCGCCTTAAGACTGAAATATTAAAAGTATGCTTTTAAGACTGAAATATTTAAATATACTTTTAAAACTGAAATCTTCAAAGTGTACTCTTAAGACTGAAATGTTAAAAGAATGCTCTTTAGACTGAAATGTTAAAAGTTATAATTCTCTTACGACTGAAATATTCAAATTGTACTCTTCAGACTGAAATGTTAAAAGTATATTCTTAAGACTGAAATGTTTAAAGTATGCTCTTTTAAGACTGAAATATCACTTACATTGAACAATCTAACATTATAAATTTCTAGACAAATATCAAATCATTCCTCCACTTACAAGCTGAGAATTATGCAATGGAAATATCATACTAATGAATGGGTGATTGAGGACATTATTAAAAGCATACCCCTATTCCTTGAGTAGGGGTACACAATTTATTATTTTTTATATCACAAATTACTAGCAAAAAAAATATTTTATTTGCCTGCTACTTTAGAGCTCAAACATCAATCAGATTGATTGATTGGTGTTTGCTTTACGCCACATGAGGGCAAAAAGGCTATATTGTGGAGAGAGATAATTCAAATATTTTTACAATAACATCAATCAGAACATTTCAAATTACCTGTTACGTTAGTGTTCAAGCATTCAACAGGTAACATGATACCTGGTGCTTTATAGGTCGATGGAAGATCTGGTAAAATATCACATGGCAATCTCCCTAATACTTCATCCTCTTGTACATTTTTTCGTATTACGGTCAATATTTCATCATTACAGCCAACCATAGCCAGGTTCATACAAGCTTTGATAGCAACAGCATTACTAAAAATAATTATACAAAATAATAATGAGTCATGATTGTTTCTGCAGATTTTTTTTAATATTATGCTTTCCGCTACAGTAAAAATACTTAGTTTAAAATAATGACTGATTTAAAAGAAGTATTTGATAAATAATTTTTTTCAAAAATGTTTCAAAGCTTTCTGAGGCATCCTTAGGTTGCCTATCTGTAGGCCAGAGATCCTACCAAGAAACTAATTCTAATTTGAAGTAGCTTAATTTACAAACCTGCATAAAGATGATGGTGTGAAAGAATTATTGAAACATGGAGTAAAGACAGTGGTACATTGAGCCATGGGTTCCAAAAGGTGGCATTGTTTTTCTGTCGGGCGTTTCATTACTTCTTTGTCTTCCTCGTCTTCCATTTCCTCCATGCTAGAGTCCTCCATGTCGGGACAGTAAGCACTCATTTCGTCCATAATCTGACTAACATTTTTGCCTCCAGAGATGTTGTCTAAACTGCTACAGTTATTTGTTTTAGCCATTACACACATCGTGGTTCCCTTAGCAGCTCTGAAAAAAATACAAATATAAAATTGTAATATATAAAAAAAAACCTGCTACTACAAATTGATAAAAAATAAGGAGAATATGCATAAATGATACAGAGGTCGCACTATATGAACACACAAAAAAAATATATATATCTGTCAACAATAGCCCTGTACCTAGCCTGCATAAAGCTTTTCACTATATTTTAGCATGGGTTTAGTTTGGTGAACAGACTGACAGACATAACTGTCAACAATAGCCCTGTATCTAAATTAGCCTGCATAAAGCTTTTTCACTATATTCTAGCATGGGTTTAGTTGTGGTGAACAGACTGACAGACATAACTGTCAACAATAGCCCTGTATCTAATCTAGCCAGCATAAAGCTTTTTCACTATATTCTAGCATGGGTTTAGTTGTGGTGAACAGACTGACAGACGTTCCTGTCAATGATAACTCATCTAAACCAACCATCACAAAACTTTTCTATTATGCTGTAGCATGGGTTTAGTTGTGGTGAACAGACTGACAGACATATCTGTCAACAATAGCCATGTATCTAAACTTACCTGCATAAAGCTTTTCCATCATGTTCTAGCATGGGTTTAGCTGTGGTGAAAAGATTGTAACATCTTTCTGCTTCAGTTTTGCTACACATCATGTCGTTCATCATTTTAACAACAATATTTTCTCTCATGTCACAGAATTTTTCTCCATGGAAGTGTTTCCTGCATTGATTTCCAATCATAGCTTTAAGAAATGGAAGTTCTATCCTAATGTATTCCAATTCAGGTATATCCATGGAACAGCTACCAACTGCATGCTCCATACATTTAAATGTTTTTACAAGTTCCCTGAAAATATCATATTACCAGTATATAAATTTACATGGCCAGAATTGTTTGTTTTTTAAATCAAATGTTTTTTCGACTACAACATGCTATAATGTATGTACTTGGAGGCACTTTTAGTTAATTTATTGCAATGTGATTAGAAAAGTAGCTATTAATTGATAAAAAAAAATAGACCATCACAATTATTTTTTTTTTATTATCATTCATTTTTTTTCCGAATTTTTTTTTAAAAACAGAAGAAAGACATTTTGTACAGTGATCTTGCTTTAAACAACATTATTATTACTGAAAATTACAGTTAGTATCGGAGTCTTATGCATAAAAAATAAAAGCAAAAGATCAGACCAGCTTTTTAATGATAAACAAATTGCAATTTTAATAAGAGCAACCTATTCACTTTGTTACAATTTTTAAAAATTGTTTGATATAAACTACATTTGACGAAGTATGAAATTTTTTGTCATTTTATTGTTTTCACCAAAAACTACCTTGATAAGAATTTCTCTTTACTTTCAAAAACCCAAAGACCAATAAAGTATTGTTTTTTTTTAATTATTATTACTATCTTACATGCATGTCTGATCTGTATGGTAAGCATTGGTCTTAAGCAGAACATCCATAAAGTGGTCATGACACATGTCTGCAGCATCCAGGTTACACATAGGTTGGTCCATTTCCTGGTCATTATATGTTATAATCATTTTAACTGGACACACATGTTTATGGATTTTTTCAATCATTCCCCATGATTCATTGAATGCCATCTCTCTCTCTGTTGAACATCCAATTAAATTTGCCTTTGCATACTCGTGAAACCAGCTGAATGATCTGAAATATACAGTATTATAAATAAAGGGAAATAAGGATAGGAAAAGAACAACCAATAACCAGAAGTCAAAGAATGACAAAGACAAAAAACAACAAAAATTTAAATACAAACAAAAGTACATAAGATATATTGGCAATTACTAAAAGTCCAATGACAAATTAAATGCCTATCCATACAATTAGAATATGTTGATGTGATATGAATATGAACCCCAGATTTCTAACATGCTAGTTCACAAGGTTACAGTCTGCACCCTACTACATTATTCTGACTCCAGGTTGACCAGCCTTTGCTATTATTAAAACAAGTAACACTGCACATGTAAATAATGACCAAATTAATCTCTCTCTTTTATCCATATTTCAGTTCACAAATAAACAAATCAGATATTCAACCAAGATGTGGCAGTGTTGCCTTTTTCTCTAAAAAATCAATTAACCAAAAAATTTTGTTTTCTTATAACATATATTTTCTAGTGGCTATAATACATATAAATAAAGATGAAGATACATACCCACATAATTCATCCATTTCATTTATTGGTGTAAAAGCCATTTGCATCAGTCGTAACCAATAGTTACTGAAATAGCTTGCAACTTCATCTGCTTTACAGGATGTACTTTCTGAAATGTTATTATTAACACAAAATTAAAATTAACTTATTAACACAAAAGAATTTTCATTTACATAACACAAAAATTATATTTTTAATTAAAACAGGCATTCTGAGAGTATTGCATGGCAATACACAGTCCCCTACCAGTTGAAAATTCATTGTACTGGAACAAAATACTAACTTGATCTATAACTTGTGTATAACATACTGTGGATTCATTAATATTTGTTGGATACCAATTTTTGTGGATTTCGTGGGTACAGGGGAACCACGAATTCAAATGTTCAACGAAATGCAAATTTTCAAAAGGAATGTATGCAGACTTTGCCAAAACCATGAAATTAAATATCCAGGAATATACAAGTTTTCCTCAATCCACGAAAATTGGTACCCACGAAAATAAATGAATCCACAGTAGATGATTTCATGGTACAATGAAAATTCTTATGTTTTATGTGTATGGCGTACATGGTAGCATTTTATATCTTGATGATAAATGATAGCGATATGTAGAAATTAGTGTAGTAGCTGGGTATTAATAAGCTTAAATGAAACTTTCAGATTTTTTTAATTGATAAGGGGGTACTACTTCAAGCAAATGGTTCATTATTCAGACTCTTTTAGGAAAAGCTGCTGAAGGAAGAATATAGAGAAAATTGGTGACATTCAATTTGTAAAAAATTTAATCTCTTCCGCCCTCCCATCTTCCACCTGAAAATTAGTAGTTTCATTTACCATTGAAGTTTAGATGTTTGATTTGCTAATTTTTTCACAACATGGCATTAGCAGTATCTGCTCCCAAAAGTTGAGATATTACACTATTATCAGCAAATATATAGTTAAGGGGAGATAACTGTAATCATTTGAGTTTTCAAAATTCTTGATTTTAATAATTGATAACATTTGACTTTTTTTTTTAATTATTACAAAATATGCGTTTATGGGTTAAGATTGTTCTAAAAGTATTGTATATTAAAATTTACAATTGGTAGTTATAATTGCAGTGTATGCTAAATTTTATACATGTATCTTTTCATATTAACTGTCACAGTTGTAGCCTGCATCATCATAACTTGTGTTAGTTGTCATTTGCCTTCAGCAGACCATAAAAGTGCAATTATTATTCATATAACATGAAACAATGAAATTACACCCAGGTCTTAATCTGAATCAGGTAATTTCAAGGGAAACTTGGGCACAAGTGTAACATGCAAGAAACATTTTTTTTATCACTTAAAAAAGTTTTATTAAAATTTGGAAATTTGACATATTTTCACAGGGTAAAAATAAATGTATAAGTCGTTTTTAATTCAGATCGCATATTATTTCACAATTTTTTCAAGTTTCCCAGAGTAATAAAAAGGAATGATGGTGACGAAAACCCAGTCTAAAATGAGTTACGACTAAACAAATAAAAGACAGGCAAACAAGTATTCCTGATAGAATAGACACAAACACACCTGTCTATTGTTGAAGACTGTATATAAACCTGTTGATGTCTTTTGATTTTTGCTGTTCGGTTGTTGTCTCATTGACATATACCCCACATTTCTTTTTTCCATATATTTTATTATAAACATTTTCTGTCTGTAGAATTTTCTATCCTAATGTTTATTGGCATTTAGAAGTCCTCCATATGAATTTAATATTCAAAGAAAATCTAATTCAAATAAGAATACCCATAATTCCCTATTATCGTCCTACCTTGCACTGTGGACATGAGCTCCTTTAATGAATCCATATCTAAAACAGAGTTTAAATAAACAAAACTGATCAACTTCATGACAACCATTATTCTATGCTACTTAACATATTTCTAATTCATTTTCTAGATATGGTGTTGAATGAAACAACCAATATGAAAAAGTTAATAGCCTATAGATATTTTAGAATTATCTTGTTCTTTTTTAAAAGTACTGTGTTTCAATGTTTTGATGTGATCCTTCACAAATTCTACAAGCCACATTTCAAATTAAAAACTTAAAAATTATGCTGTTTAAAATCTACAAATTTTCAGAATAAATATAACCTAAAACAAAGATATTGATACCTACCAACAACTGGCTCCACACATGTATGACCACACCCGTTACTGCAGCATTTCTTTCCTTCAGGACATTTATTCATCGCAGAACACTGCTCAACACATGTTCCAACCTGGTCTTTAGCTATCTCAGGACAATTACCAGGCAATTCTGTTCAATACATTAAAAACTCATCAATTCTTAATACAATTATTAGATACAGTAGCTTGCTCAGTGTCAGATGGAGCCACTGCAAACTTAACATATCACCATGTGTGTTAAGAAATTGATTCCTTGATTGTTCAACATCTACTGGCGAATACTTGTAACTCCTCCATTTCATAGTTAATGAGAACTTTATATAACATGTCTATAAAACATTGTCAATGGCACTTTCATATTGCTTTTATTTACCAGTGTTTAGATGCTTGCATTGATGGTTTGGTATTTCTAAGAATCAATGTTAAAACATGTAAATGTTCACTTTGAAATGCAAGCAAATGCTTAACTTTATTTTTTAACATATATTTCATAATACAAATACATGTAGCAAGTGCTTACAAGTAATGTACAATAATCATTAATGGGTCATTTGTTATACTGTTTCTTCAAAATATTTCAGTGTTTTTTAAAACATTCTTTTTCCAGGGGATAAAATTCTGCAGTTTTGGGGATAAAATTGATTTTGTGGGGATATACTTCCATCATTTCATGTTTTCTCTGAGTTTTATCCTTGAAATCAACACTATATAAAAATGCCAATTAAAATTTCTACTGCATAAAATGATATTCTTTTTACTCAAACTGTTATTTCAGTATACAAATATATCAAAACATACCTTTCATTTGAGAACAGTGGTATTCAACCATTCCAGTCCAAATCATTTCTTGATGTTTCATTCCTGGCTGTAAAACTGAAGGTAAATCATCCATCTTTGCACATTCCTTGTCCATACTCATATACAGATGACACATGGCTTGACTGAAGTTCTTACCGTGAGACATTATATTCTCAAATCCTTCCATAAACTTAAACATACATCTTGTCATACGTGACAGGGGGTCCTTTCCGTCCATTTCCATGGGGGGAGTGTAGGCATATGGTCTCAAGTAATCAAGATATTTCTTTTTACTGTAACCCAGAGGTAACAGAGAGGGTGACATTGCACACCCTGCAGTATGTTGTTTAATACAGTGTAACGTCTCATTAACCATCCTGGAAACACATATACAACTTGCAGATGTTGAAGAAAAAATAAAATATAAAAGATTAAAAGTCTTCAAACAACGTTGTGTTATGAAAAATTACCTGAAATTGATCAGTTAGACCATCATAAAAACATTATACACTTATTTATTGGCTAAGAGGGCAAGTTCAAATTTATTGTCTCCCGAGGCAATAATTTTCTGGTGCGAAGTCGAATATTAAAATTAAGTGTCATTTTTTCCTACACAGCAATATGACTGTTTCATGCAGAAATTCATATTTGTCCTTAAAAAGTGAATTCCCTAAAAATATAAACCATAAATATATTTCATATTTATTGCAAGAAACTGCAGACATTTGGAAGAAACTTCAGAAATTTCTGTACCAAATGAAAAAATTTTTTTTTATTCAAATTGGACAATAAATATCTTCAGTAGAATATCTATTAAATTCATGATTTTATATGAAATGATAGTGGAATTTCAGAAAAGTGAAATGATAGGGGAATTTCTGAAAAGTAAAATGACAATGGAATTTCTGAAAAGTGAAATGATAGGGGAATTTCTGAAAAGTGAAATGATAGGGGAATTTTTGAAAAGTGAAATGATAGGGGAATTTCTGAAAAGTGAAACACTTTTGACCTAAGACTGTAGTAATTAAATCATTAGCAGAGATAATGAAAGAATACATTGTCTGTTCCTTGTAATTCACTATCCATTTACCATAAATATTATTGTTTGAAAAATTATTATCATTCTTGCATACTGCTTTAACAGACCTTTTATCATATATTTTATTTATAGTCATAGTTTTAATAATGGTTCTTTATACTCATATGGTCCTACAACCAGCGTCTTTTCATTAGGTGTCTGAAAACAATACATCAATATGGACTTACACGGGAGCTTGACCTGCAGCCAACGTTGTTACATTGGGCATCTTAAAGCAATTAGTCATTGCTGATGTGGCATCACATTTTGGTTGTAAACAATTTATTTTGGCCAGGATTGGTTCCACTGGACAATGGCTAGCTACCATCCTTAAAGTATGGTGAATGGTTTTGTTGGTTTCCTCCATCTCTCTCATAGCAGACATGTCACAACCAGAAATACTATGCTGGACACATTCCATCATCTTCAATGTCTCACTGCAAACAAAAGATAAAGTTGATCTTTTAAATATGACAATGTTTTATGCAAAATTGTCTTTAAATTTGAGATTTGAAATAAGCAGACCTTCAAATTGGAAATCAATTAGACCTTTAACATGATCAACTGACAATAAATATTTCACTCATTTTATAATTTAAAATGTTAAGATGCTTAAACGTGATGTTGTAACACAAAATTATTTGTTAATGTACGTACTGGCAGACAACCTCCCATCCAAGTACATCTACGCTAGCTACTAGTGACATAATGTCACCATATCTAACACAATCTTGAGCCATCTGTATCTCACAACGTGACTCCATCATCATCTCCATGTTCATATCTCCACACATTCTTTTATCGTCACACATTCCCCCAGTAGTGTGTTGTGCCATACTTATGGCATACCATATATCCATTGCATTTCCTTCCCCTTCCCTCAACATACCCATCATTTTGGATACTGAGCTGTAATACAACCTGTAAAATAACAGCAAAATGTATCACTTTTTTTGCATCTTTACTAATGGAAACTCAAATATGCTTTAGTCAGTTCAAGTCCTTAAGAAGCTTCAATTAAAACATAAGTATAATGTTCTTCTACTAGTAACAGCCTTCTGACATACTGAAGCCTTCTAATTTTTTCTCCCCTTCATCAAGGGGATGTCTGCTCCAGCCTGACTTTCTCGCTGACAAATTGCTGCAAAAAGGACATAAAGATCTTTCAAAAACTGAAAAATGTCAAAATGTGAAGAATATAGATTTTTCCAAATTTAACTTCTTTATAAATGATTATATATATGTGAAATTTAACAAATGTGGTTGCACAATTGATGTATAAAACAATCTTAAATTCCAGACAAGACAAAAATCAAAAATATGTCTTTTTCTTTGAGTCTTAAAAATTAAGTGTTAACATGGTTAATATTATTCAGTTCAGAAACCTTGTCTGCAGTATTTGACAAAATGTCTTGCCTTGATAATGAAACTGCTTTGCATTATAATTCCTTGCATTGTATTTTATCAAAACTAGGCATTTTGAGTACCAGACATTGTATTCCTATCAAACTAGGCATTTTGAGTACCAGAGCAAATTAAATTGCATTTTTAATTGGTTACACTGTAATTCTATCAGATTACGCTGCATTTATAATTCTGTACACTGTACATCTATCAAAATCAGACACTTTGTGTTTCAGAGCAGATTACACTGCATATATAATTCTTTACACTTTATTTCTATCAAAACCAGGCACTTTGTGTACAATAGGAGACTCCAGTATAATACATACGGGCAAACTGTTTCTTTACTGGCAAATGGGCTAGTTGCCACAGCATAAAATGAGGCAATATGTCCAACAAACGGCTGAGTCATGGACATAGTTATAGTGTTATTTTGACAGGTTTTGTTGGTAATTTCATGCAATTGTATCATATGATCTCCCATTTCTTTATAAACTTCATATTCACAGTTCATTGTGTTCTTAGATATGCATGACATCATATCCACCATAGCTCTGAAAAATAAATACAAAATCGATTAATAGTGAGACTAAAACATGTTTGAGTTGTTATTATATAACAGGGACATATTTATATGATATAGATGTTTGAGTTGTTATTATATAACAGGGACATATTTATATGATATAGATGTTGAGTTGTTATTATATAACAGGGACATATTTATATGATATAGATGTTGAGTTGTTATTATATAACAGGGACATATTTATATGATATAGATGTTTGAGTTGTTATTATATAACAGGGACATATTTATATGATATAGATGTTGAGTTGTTATTATATAACAGGGACATATTTATATGATATAGATGTTGAGTTGTTATTATATAACAGGGACATATTTATATGATATAGATGTTTGAGTTGTTATTATATAACAGGGACATATTTATATGATATAGATGTTGAGTTGTTATTATATAACAGGGACATATTTATATGATATAGATGTTGAGTTGTTATTATATAACAGGGACATATTTATATGATATAGATGTTTGAGTTGTTATTATATAACAGGGACATATTTATATGATATAGATGTTGAGTTGTTATTATATAACAGGGACATATTTATATGATATAGATGTTGAGTTGTTATTATATAACAGGGACATATTTATATGATATAGATGTTGTATACATTTGTATGTTTCAGTGATGAAATCAATGAAACTAAAGTCATGGTTTTTTAAACAATATTTTAAATTTTGAAGAATAAAGAACTATTTCTTTCTAAAACAATGTTTTTAATTTGTTTCTTAAGAAAATAAAAGTATTTCCCTATGCAATCCATGGTGATGGGATAGTTAAACAGCAAAAACAATGTTTATTCCAGTGGCCTTACAGTAAACTGCAGATGTTTATTCCAGTGCTATAACAGAAGACTGTAGATGTTTATTCCAATGGCCTAACATTAAACTGTAGATGTTTATTCCAATGGCCTAACAGTAAACTGTAGATTTTTATGTATTTTCAATTTAATACTAAACTACATATCTGGTAACTTTTTAAGCTTTTATTTTTAATAAAACTGGCTACAAAATGAAAGTCAAATAAAAATGGTATGTGTATTTGTTTTCTTTAAAAAAAATTGTTCAGTTGTCCTTATATCTCATTATGTAAATCTAAATACATAAACATTTCATTTTACAACTGTATATTAGGGTATATTATTTTGAATATTTTTTCTCTTTTGTAATTTTGACACAACCCAATATAGTTTTCTGTACAGTTATTTTTCAATTGATTGTGAAAAAAACTTTCGCAGGAAAAGTTTTTTACGACTAACTGAATCAGGATTTTACACAACCTTGACCATTAAGTAAACTGCTAACAATTTGCAGTACATTTGAACGTGCATATTTATATAGGTAAAACCATTAAAAATTTCATTTATTCAAATATAATACATATTCAATGAAAGTCCATTTGAACTAGGTAGCCCCAAGCTATTCAGTATTTTAAATGAAGTCATACAATTTTGAACACTTTGAATGAATACAATATGTTATACCTAAAGTAAACATGTTTCCTTTACTAAATGATTAAAAGATACTTTATAAAATATTTCTAATGGGTTTTTGATGTTGAAAACTTAATTTATGTTTTTTTGAAATGGCTTAAGTTGCATCAATATTAATAAAGAGGTCTATCTGTGTTATTTTCTACTCACTGACACTATCTCTATTTTATTATTAGATTTATGATTCTGATAACAGTAAATTTAGAGGGTAAATTCATAAATAATATATAATGTGTGAAAAAAAACTTCAAAGACTAAAAAAAGAATTTTAACCATAAAATGTTTGCAAAGCTAGGTAGTATTAACTTATAACATTAAATGCAGAACTGAGATATGCTATGGAACAGTACATTTATGTCTTAAAACATTCTAGGTTATTTTTAATTCAAAACAGCCCAACAAAACATTTTGATTGGCTAAAATTTTTTTAATACAACTAATAGTTATCATCATAACTAATGTTTAACAGTTTCTTTACCAAATCAAACAAAATCTCCTCTGTATTACACATACATACCCACATAGAACTGGGGATTTTTGAAAACCACCAACAGGAGAAAGTAAAATGGCTTTTGTTGCTTCAAAACATTCTTTGGCTACAGGAACATTACACCCTGGTTCTATACAGGATTCTCTGGCTGTTTGTGACAAAAGTGCATTCACCATGGAAACCATATTTTTAATCTGATGACTTTGACAATGTTGTGTAGCTGTAGACAGACATTTGTGGGTTTGCTTTGCTTGCCTAAAACATACATGTATGATATTTCAGTCTTTCTTAAAATTTCCTTTAGCTTATATGGCTGGTGAGGCCTCTTTTCAGGAAAATCTTTTGGGCCTCACAACATTTTTACTGGCTTTTGCAACTTTGGAAATAATATATGTATAATATATGAATATATATTTGAAGCTTAAGCCTGTAATTAATGAACACTTATTGTACCTCATTATAGACTTACATTTTTTTGTACCACTGGATCTTTACTTGAAATGAACAACGCAACGGGTGTCACAAGTGGAGCAGAATTGCTTACCCTTCTTCTCACAGAGTACCATGAATTCAACACTAGTTTTTGATGGCATTTCTGTTGCTTAATATTTAGTTTTCTGTTTTAGGTTTTGTGGACTACTGTTTGTCTGTTCATCATTTTCATTTGCTCATAGTGTTATCTTTCTTTCAGTAATTTGGGGCTTTAATTATCACCTTGGCATCAAGCTGGTTGTAGCAGACTTGACATCATATAATGTTTACTCAAGCAGGTTAAGTTATGGCTAAAAGAATTGTGTTTGTGTTTCAGGTTACACTGCTCAATTATAATACTAAATTTAAGGTAAACTACTTTGTTTTAACTAAATCTTGAAGATCAGTAATTTGGGGCTTTAATTATCACCTTGGCATCAAGCTGGTTGTAGCAGACTTGACATCATATAATGTTTACTCAAGCAGGTTAAGTTATGGCTAAAAGAATTGTGTTTGTGTTTCAGGTTACACTGCTCAATTATAATACTAAATTTAAGGTAAACTACTTTGTTTTAACTAAATCTTGAAGATCAGTAATTTGGGGCTTTAATTATCACCTTGGCATCAAGCTGGTTGTAGCAGACTTGACATCGTATAATGTTTACTCAAGCAGGTTAAGTTATGGCTAAAAGAATTGTGTTTGTGTTTCAGGTTACACTGCTCAATTATAATACTAAATTTAAGGTAAACTACTTTGTTTTAACTAAATCTTGAAGATCACAAAGGAGCTAGTGTACAAATGTTAAGGTTCACAGTATTACAAGCCTGTATTTTAGTGTTGATAGCTTTACAAACTGTTTTAACCATTTAAGTTGTCAGACCTGCCACCTTGTATTAATTTTTGAGGTTGATAGACTTATAAGACTAATTTAACCATTGATGTTCACAGATTTGCCACCATGCGTTCATTATTGAGGTAGGTTCACAGACCTACCAGATTGTGTACACTGTTGGGGTTCACAGATTTAACAAAATGTGTTAACTTTTGAAGTTCACAGATTTACAATTATGTGTTGTTGACAGTTGAGGTTTATAAACTTACCAGCATGTGTTAACTGTGGAGGTGTCAGCAGCAACATACACAAATCTCACAATGCATTGGGATATGGTATCCATATTACACTTTTGGTCATCATCTTTTTCATCGTTTCGAAAACCTTCAAGAAAAAAATCAATTTGATAAAAAGACAATCAATCCATTGAACTGTTGAGTCCTTACTCAGTTAGTAACTGAAAAAAATGTCAGCATTAAATAATATATAAATATATATGTATAATAACCAGACAGCATTACAAAAGTGAGAATCACAGTTAAAACTTTCAAACTGAGAAATGACTTCTCCATATCAAATTGTGGAAACGTCTAGACGTCAGCATTCCATCTAGAAAGCTAGACTCTAAATCACATAGAATCTAGATAAATGTGTTTAGTGAATAGCTTATACAGAAACTGTCAAAGATCTGCCGTCAACACCAAATTATCTGAAACTATCGAAGTTCTGTCGTCTTAACACCAAATTATCTGAAACTGTCAAAGATCTGTCGTCAACACCAAATTATTAGAAACTGTCAAAGATCTGTCGTTAACACCAAATTAACTGAAACTGTCAAAGATCTGTCGTCAACACCAAATTATCTGAAACTGTCAAAGATCTGTCGTTAACACCAAAATAACTGAAACTGTCAAAGATCTGTTGTCAATACCAAATTATCTGAAAATGTCAAAGATCTGTTGTCAACACCAAAGGAGTAGGTTCAGTAAGACCCCTTTTTGGCCCCAAAATATAGCAGTTTTACAAAATTGTTAAAATGTAAAATTTTAGCTATTTATTGGAAAGTAGAATACTTCTGTTACATAAATATGGGCTGCTTTTGACAATACAATGCACATGTATCGGGTACTAGCATCATTAAGTCATGCGAAATTACTGAAATCTTGACAATTTTAGCATTTGAGTTAATTTTTAGACGGTTTTCGTCTTAAATGGATGTGGCCGCATTTGTGTTCATTCTTAATATTTAAATGTAAGTTGTATTTGATGATAATACATAACATATATAGAGGTTGAGGACGAACACGGATGCGGCCACTTTCATTTTTGACAAAAAACATCTAAAAAGTGACATATTTTGGCATATTTGATGGATTTTCAATATTTAAGATTGAATATGAGCGTTTTAATGACTAAATCAGTTCTAATCTTTCACATAAATTAATTGAATCTACTAAAGTAGACACTTAAGTGTTTAAAAAGTGTCCAAAATCTTTCATCAGATGAACCTGAAATTTGGGGCCAAAATCGGCCCTTACCGGACCTACTCCTTATCTGAAACTGTCAAAGATCTGTCGTCAACACCAAATTATCTGAAACTGTCAAAGATCTGTCGTCAACACCAAATTAATAGAAACTGTCAAAGATCTGTTGTCAACACCAAATTATCTGAAACTGTCAAAGATCTGTCGTCAACACCAAATTAACTGAAACTGTCAAAGATCTGTCATCAACACCAAATGATCTGAAACTGTCAAAGATCTGTCGTTAACACCAAATTATCTGAAACTGTCAAAGATCTGTTGTCAACACCAAATTATCTGAAACTGTCAAAGATCTGTTGTCAACACCAAATTATCTGAAAATGTCAAAGATCTGTCGTCAACACCAAATTATCTGAAACTGTCAAAGATCTGTTGTCAACACCAAATTATCTGAAAATGTCAAAGATCTGTTGTCAACACCAAATTATCTGAAACTGTCAAAGATCTGTCGTCAACACCAAATTAACTGAAACTGTCAAAGATCTGTCGTCAACACCAAATTATCTGAAACTGTCAAAGATCTGTCGTTAACACCAAATTATCTGAAACTGTCAAAGATCTGTTGTCAACACCAAATTATCTGAAACTGTCAAAGATCTGTTGTCAACACCAAATTATCTGAAAATGTCAAAGATCTGTTGTCAACACCAAATTATTAGAAACAGTCAAAGATCTGTCGTTAACACCAAATTATCTGAAACTGTCAAAGATCTGTCGTTAACACCAAATTAACTGGAACTGTCAAAGATCTGTCGTCAATACCAAATTATCTGAAAATGTCAAATTTCTGTTGTCAACACCAAATTATCTGAAACTGTCAAAGATCTGTCGTCAACACCAAATTATCTGAAACTGTCAAAGATCTGTCGTCAACACCAAATTATTAGAAACTGTCAAAGATCTGTTGTCAACACCAAATTATCTGAAACTGTCAAAGATCTGTCGTCAACACCAAATTAACTGAAACTGTCAAAGATCTGTCGTCAACACCAAATTATCTGAAACTGTCAAAGATCTGTCGTTAACACCAAATTATCTGAAACTGTCAAAGATCTGCAGTCAACACCAAATTATCTGAAACTGTCAAAGATCTGTAGTCAACACCAAATTATCTGAAAATGTCAAAGATCTGTTGTCAACACCAAATTATTAGAAACTGTCAAAGATCTGTCGTTAACACCAAATTAACTGAAACTGTCAAAGATCTGTCGTTAACACCAAATTATCTGAAACTGTCAAAGATCTGTCGTCAACACCAAATTATCTGAAACTGTCAAAGATCTGTCGTTAACATCAAATTAACTGAAACTGTCAAAGATCTGTCGTTAACACCAAATTAACTGAAACTGTCAAAGATCTGCAGTCAATACCAAATTATCTGACACTGTCAAAGATCTGTCGTTAACACCAAATTAACTGAAACTGTCAAAGATCTGTTGTCAATACCAAATTATCTGAAAATGTCAAAGATCTGTTGTCAACACCAAATTATCTGAAACTGTCAAAGATCTGTTGTCAACACCAAATTATCTGAAACTGTCATAGATCTGTCGTCAACAACAAATTATCTGAAACTGTCAAAGATCTGTTGTCAATACCAAATTATCTGAAACTGTCAAAGATCTGTCGTTGACACCAAATTAACTGAAAGTGTCAAAGATCTGTTGTCAATACCAAATTATCTGAAAATGTCAAAGATCTGTCGTCAACACCAAATTATCTGAAACTGTCAAAGATCTGTCGTCAACACCAAATTATCTGAAACTGTCAAAGATCTGCAGTCAACACCAAATTATCTGAAACTGTCAAAGATCTGTTGTCAACACCAAATTATCTGAAAATGTCAAAGATCTGTTGTCAACACCAAATTATTAGAAACTGTCAAAGATCTGTCGTTAACACCAAATTATCTGAAACTGTCAAAGATTTGTCGTTAACACCAAATTAACTGGAACTGTCAAAGATCTGTCTTTAACACCAAATTAACTGAAACTGTCAAAGATCTGCAGTCAACACCAAATTAACTGAAACTGTCAAAGATCTGCAGTCAACACCAAATTAACTGAAACTGTCAAAGATCTGTTGTCAATACCAAATTATCTGAAAATGTCAAAGATCTGTTGTCAACACCAAATTAACTGAAACTGTCAAAGATCTGTCGTTAACACCAATTTATCTGAAAATGTCAAAGATCTGTCGTCAACACCAAATTATTAGAAACTGTCAAAGATCTGTTGTCAACACCAAATTATTGGAAACCGTCAAAGTTCTGTTGTCAACAACAAAGTAATCAAAACTGTCAAAGTTCTGTTGTCAACACCAAATTTCTGAAACTGTCAAAAATCTGTCGTTAACACCAAATTATCTGAAACTGTCAAAGATCTGTCGTCAACACCAAATTATCTGAAACTGTCAAAGATCTGTAGTTAACACCAAATTAACTGAAACTGTCAAAGATCTGTCGTCAACACCAAATTAACTGAAACTGTCAAAGATCTGCAGTCAACACCAAATTAACTGAAACTGTCAAAGATCTGTCGTCAACACCAAATTATCTGAAACTGTCAAAGATCTGTCGTTAACACCAAATTATCTGAAACTGTCAAAGATCTGCAGTCAACACCAAATTAACTGAAACTGTCAAAGATCTGTCGTCAACACCAAATTATCTGAAACTGTCAAAGATCTGTCATTAACACCAAATTAACTGAAACTGTCAAAGATCTGCAGTCAACACCAAATTATCTGAAACTGTCAAAGATCTGTTGTCAACACCAAATTATCTGAAAATGTCAAAGATCTGTTGTCAACACCAAATTATTGGAAACCGTCAAAGTTCTGTTGTCAACAACAAATTAATCAAAACTGTCAAAGTTCTGTTGTCAACACCAAATTAACTAAATCCATCAAAGTTCTGTTGTCAACACCAAATTAACCAAAACCGTCAAAGTTCTGTTGTCAACACCAAATTAATCGAAACTGTCAAAGACCTGCCATCAAAACCAAATTAACAGATTTTGAACTGTCAAACATCTGCCCTCAATACCAAATTAACCAAAACTGTCAAATATCTGCCATCAACACCTTATCAGTCAAAGATTTGTTGTCATCACCAAATTTTAGGATGAAATATTAAGATATCACCTACATGACTAAAAACAATCACTGACTACGTCTCAAAATTTCCTCATTTTTGATCTCAATTAGTGGAATTACAAAAGGTTCACAGAAGGATGTAAGATAAAAACTAGTATACCATTGTACAGGAAATGTAAATAACTCTATAAAGAGGGTATACATGAAACTGTCAACAAAAACACAAGTACAACTAAAACAATAGTAAATAATAGCAAGAATGCTTGAGTTTATGGTATTCAATCTGTTAATATAAAACCCTACTATGATAGTGCCATCTTATACTCTTATATTTGTTGCTGTAATTCAGAGTAGATTTTTTACACACACACAATCTTGTGCCATTCCAAGAGCTAATTTGTACAGAATTGAAATGCAGAAAAAATCGAGCATTTCAAATCAGTTTCAAACTAGAAATTATGACATTCATATGTGTCATAACTTCTTGATCTTTAACAATGTTATGGTCTTCTAAAACATGACTACAAGTATAATAAATGTATCATAAAAAACTAGTGACTTTAGTTAGTTTTTGATTTTTTCTTTACTCAACTCCCTTTCTCAATCTACATTGCATCTCTTCAGCTTGAAAGTTTTCATTCAATTATGACATGTATGACATCATGTTTTGCCATGACTTTAATGTGCTAAGACCATTCATGAAATTTTGTGGAATTTTATTTCATTATAATATACATTTTCCCACGCTCTGCTTATGCTCTTTAAAAGCATTATCTTTTTTTGTGTTTTTTTTTATATATAGATCTCTATAGTTTTCCATTGACATAATTTGAGTTGAAGTTACTTCCCTTTAATGGCAATGTTGCAGGACAAACAGATTGATATTCTTATTTGTGAAAAACCAAGATTGAACTGTGGTAGAAGCAAGTTTGATGAAAAGATCCCTACTAGATCATAGTGATGAATTAATCAAGGGTAACCTTTAACAGTTCTGTAGTGTTTTTTTTTCAATTTCAATTATCTCTGAACCCAAGGAATAATCCATTTATAATGCATGTGTACTGATTGCACATGAACAGATAAATAGATCAAAAGTGGAATGAACATGTTTAATTAGGTAACAGTCTTCACACGCCGCTTCACACTTATCTTTTCAAAGCACAGGCTGGGGGACTGTACATTCTGAAATCCACAGGCCCAAATTTTTAACAGTCTAAACACTATACCTGCATACAGGTTGAACTTTGAAGTTCAAACTACTTTCCGAAAGTATATTTTTTTTACAATGTCAATGGTATTTAGAAAATTAGAAAAAATATAACTGACCAATCAGTTAATCAGAATCATTAATTAATAATTACATTACATCAAGGATTTGTATAGTCTCACTATACAAATCCTTGATTACATATATGTTTCATTATGATATGTTATTTTAATTGGCTAACAGCAATCTCGCGTCCTTCTGAAATTAACAACATTACAGAATGAAATGTAACATTCATGATGACACGAAGTCCCACAATAAAGTGCACAGGTAAATTAAAGAAAAACTTGATAGAAATACTGTTTTCATGATCCGAGCTAAAAAAATGTAATAATAAGTATTGAAGGCTTCTTTTTGTAATTTCATAGAGTTGTAAAAGCGTTGACCGTGCGCACATTTTTAGAATGAAGCGCTTCCGCGCTTCATACAAAATGTACTACGGTCAACGCTTTTACACCCCAATGAATTTACATAACGAAGCATTCAATTCTTAAATGAATAAACCTCTGAACCATTTGGAGCCTAATCATCCAATACAACTTGGTAAAACCTTGTTATCGGGGATCACCTGCCAGGAATGTAGTTTATAAAGAAAAAAATAGAGTTATCTTTCTTTGCTATACGAGAGCGAGCGAAATAATATTTTGATGATGGGAGTACTGGCTATACAGCCCTCGCATGGTCGGTACTTTTGCCGACCGTGCGAGGGCTCTATAGCCAGTCAAGGTTGTTAAAAAAACATAAGTAATAATATTTTCATTTATACTCTGGCTTGTCTTAAAAACTCACTACTATTTTTCTAACAAAATCAACCAATACTGTAAGGGGACTGAAAACATAAATTCAGTGTTAGAGGGACAAATAGAGGATAGGTCTATCTGAATCTGAATCTCCTGGTATCTGAGCTGTAAATCGGATACCAGAACTATGATTTAGCCATCTTCCGAAGCAAGGTTGTCGGTTCTCCGAACTTTCCCGAAGTCCTGCGTTTAATTGCGTTGATTGATGATTGATCTTCGGTCCTAGCTTGAAAATTGCTTGATTATCTTAGTAGGAACTTACTTACTTAAGATTTGACAGATAATAGTGTTTTTAAAATAGTCTAATAAGATATTATAATCAGCGATCTGACTCACAACTACAATAAATCAGACAGTAAACTGATGCTTTTTAGCAGAGACATTATATGTCTCTGTTTTTAGTAATATTTTTGTTCCAAATTTTGTTCCATCTTACCAAAAACATAAAAATTAAAATTACACAACTAAATTCCAGGAGAAGAACGATTTTGCAAATTCTGCACTGAAGTAGAGACAGAAGAACATTTTTTATATCTTGTCATAAATATAAAACTTTTTATCATCTTATCATCGGGTTTAATAGATTTGAAAGATTCGATTAGTAATTATTTTTTCAGTTTCTCTGAAACTTTTAAATCCACAAAATATTATTGAATGTAATTATTTATACAAATTTATTAGAGATGCATTAGAAATAAGAAACAATTCTTAAAATTATGTGTACAATATTGTCTTATTGTACTAGTCACCAAACTAGACAAAGTTTGGAGTGGAATTATTAGGTAAAAAATCTGGATTAACAATAAGTGTAGCGTCAAAAGGAGGACCGGGCACACCGGGCACCCCTATATCTGCCTCTCATGTTGTCCTCTCCGGGCCAACAGGCACAATTCTTGCCAATTCAACATATGCCAAGACCCAGTAGCAACGTCAAAGTGTCGGGTTACATAAAGTGTACTCAAACTGGGACATAATATAAAGATTTTATGATGCCAAGATGCCAATAAACTCAAGATTTGTATCATTATTTGTATCCGATCCATCTTTATCTTTTCTGTGTCTTGGGTTTCTGTCTCATTGACGGATACCCACATCTATATACTCCTGGGTTTCACAAAGATGCTTTCACTTTGAAAATCTTACTGCTTATAAAACTAAAAAAAAAATCTTTTCGGCTCCTTTTGATCAATTTGAGACAAGAATAATTGTAGTAATTGTGGGTAAAAGGAGCAACAAACTTTCGAAACTATCATATATACCCTTTCTTTACATGCGATTTAATGAATATGGATCAGTGACTAGATTTGACATCTACAAAATTTAAATCTAAATAAATTTAAATCTAACTTGATAAACTGCACTCAAATTCGCCATATGGCAAAATTTGGGGTAATTTGCTAATTTGCATAGCGGCCATTTTGCCTTATCATGACGGCAGCCACTACAATAGGATTATATAAGCCCTTTTAATAAAAATGCCAATATGCAAATACCTATGTCGAATGAACAATTTGTTCGCATAAAGGTGAATTGTACATGTTTTTAGGCTTCTGTCCGTATACAAATGGACATTGTCTACTCTGAAATCTTTCGGCCTTTTTAGTTTAAAAATCGGAAGCGTAACCATTGTGTAATTGCTATATAAGATCAAATAAAATGACGTAAAATCGTAAAATAGCAAGATTCAAAACAGAAATACACATGCAAGAAGATATTGTTCATGATTTGTTCGCATATAGGGAAACACCTTGTAGGTTGAATTTTAAAGTCAAATAACTTTTAACTTACCTGCTTTCTTAAGTTTTCGGCTAAATTCTTTTAAAAACATGATGATTTAAACCCCATTTCGTAAAAAGTCAAATTTTAAGCATTTTCCCTTAGAATTACACAGCATTTTTGTAAATATCCGCCAAAGGAAGTTTTTAAAGATACATTAGTTTTAGATACATGACGGAAAAGGACTGGATTATCCGCAAATCTATAATAAATTATATTTTCAATCTTAAGCTAAGGGAAGTAATTTGATCAAAAGGGACAAAGTCATGTGGTGCAAATGATTTAAATAAAGTACCTTTGATTTTGCCATATGCACTGGCCTTCTTAAATTTTCACGGTCTACTATTTCAACTTGATTATACAACCCGATACCGTACTTTAAATGTTTGACACAAATCGTACTTCTCATCGGAAGAGTATTTCCAAACTCTATATTCAATAAAGTGTAATTATATTCACAATAGTTTCACAGTTACTTTGAAAATTGCAGAATACCTGTTGTCATTACATATCTCGTGATAATATAAAATTATACTTTTTTGCTAATAACTGTCTAAATAGCGTGATTAATATGTTTCGTAAGATCTCTTTTTGTCAGAAATGGATTTCCCACCAGACGAGTTTCTTGCGCTATTTCTTATCTTCTTATAGATTATTAACTTTTAAAACGTTTTTATCCTAATTTTTATTTATTTATCAGTATTTATTTCATATATACTAATTTATTATTTTCCCTCCTTTTTGTAGAATTGCAGTTGTAAATATAACTTACAGTAAATTATAAGTACCTAATCAATTTATAGAAATTTTAGATTAGTCGACATGAATAATTTGAGTATGTGAGGAATGCTTCAATGAGACAGTAACGACACAAAAAAAGACATCTAAAGATGTACATAAAGTCTTCAACAATAGCCAAAACTTATATGGTGGCTAAGCAATATGCCAAGCTCTAAGTACAGGGTTCTTAAACTAAACAGTCATATGAACATAAGCCGGGATAAAATTAGTTTTAAGCCCTAAACCCTCCCCCTTTTAATTTTTATCAATGGAATAAGATGCATAAAAGAACGTATATCGTAAAATCTGGTTAAAATGTAACTAACATCATATACCTGCATAGAAAACAGCAAAAGACACTGATACGAGTAATGTATACAGAGGTAGAAGATACCTAGGATACAAAATAACGCCGTAGGGAAGAGTTACTGAAAGTGAAGCTTTTTAGTAGATTCTGTTGGGCTTGACTTGCTGTATAGACACCTGTCTATTGCTGAAGACTGAGCGTTTATTGCCATCTATATGTCGATTTGGCTACTTCTGACTTATCCAACATCGTTTATTTACAGTAGTAAACCTGTTAATTTAGAAATCATACCGCCTTGCATACAATCTAATTTAGGCGACTGTACTTAAAAATCTATTTCATACAGCTACGTCATGAGTCTTGTAGGAAAACATAAGCTTGTGCAGTACTAAAAGAAAACTTGTATACATGATTTCAATAATATACTTTAAATGGAGTTCTTTTCAACTTTAGGTAAAATTTTATTTTTAGTAGGGTTTAAAATATGAGTTCCATTTAGAATTTAATATATAAATATAAATGTATTGCATATAAGAATACAATTATTGAACAAAAAACAACAACTCAGACGAGACATATCAACCTCAGGTAATTCAAATATTTTTAGTTATATGTAGAATATGTATCAAAAGTGATGGACAAACGAGGAGGTCAATATGGTCAATAAGTATAGCTTTTAATTTGTTGAAAAATAATACGTCGTGAAGATAAAAGGAGACGAGAGGTAAAACGCCGCCGGTAAGACATCAACCAAACAATACATTTGGCCGATTAGAGGTCACAATACTGAAGGCCACTTTATGATATAAAAACAGAGAAGTAACTTGTTCGCTAAGTAGAAAGTTAGAAAATAACTGATTAATTTATGGTAGATTTTTCCTAACAGCACCACTTTTAAGTCGTAATCGTCGTATCGGGTCGAGAAACTCATAGCAATTCAATCCCATCTCGTAAGAAGGAACAGCAGAACAAAGTACAGACTTTGACAGGTCAAATGTTTTAACATATTTCTATTCAATGAATAGATGGTGTTTGCACATGGCTTTTATTTACAATAAAAAATGTAAACACTCAGATTTAAATAGAAAAATAATCTGTCAATATTGGATTAACATGACCAAACCTGAGTGGTGTATACGCATATGACAAAGTTATATAAAAAAATGCCGACGACGTTTATGAAACACAGCTTTTCACAATGTCATGTGACTAATGACCAACGGGGCGGATAAAAAAGGTCGTAGAGTATAATTGCACCAAAAAATTGACACATTCATGCAGATCGAGGTTTACACCTTTTAATCTTTAGTTTACCATGATCATGTCTCACTACATTCATAAAGATCGAGGTTTAAACCTTTTAATCTTTACCATGATGATGTCTCACTACATTCATACAGATCGAGGTTTATACCTTTTAATCTTTACCATGATCATGTATCAAGTAAATTATATATTGTCATCAATTACAACTGTGTGACCATTGCTATTTTTTCTCTATCTCTCTCTATCTCTCTCTCTCTCTCTCTCTCTCTCTCTCTCTCTCTCTCTCTCTCTCTCTCTCTCTCTCTCTCTCTCTCTCTCTCTCTCTCTCTCTCTCTCTCTCTCTCTCTCTATATATATATATATATATATGCCATACAAAATTCACGTTATATACCATCCAATTAATAGTTTAACGAATTAGCTTAATCACTCCCTCCAAAAAAAGTGATTGGTACCCATATCATTCTCCATTGCCAGTATCGTTTACTTTTATTCAAATTTTGTACAAAAATCCAAATAATTACATTGCGTATATAATAAATGATAACGTGTCACAAAAACTGCAGACTGAGTTTACCGTACATACCCGGTGAACATACGGTCGATTTTATTGCCTTTAATAAACTGACAAATGGATGGATTACTTGTAGACCTGGCCATGAATATTCTGATGGACAGCCGGACATACTCCATTCTACACAGGACGACATTCTATCAGCTTCTCTGAAAAATATTAAAAATCAAATGTTAGTTATATTGGCCTTTTTGTTTGGTCTTTTTCTTGTCATTTCCTCATATTATTATGATTTTTAATATATTAAATATTATTATTATGCACCCCCTTTTATTGAAAGAATAATAAAGGAATAGCTCTTCCCTATGTAATTTTGGGTACCCAACCATGGCTGTAAGGAACAATCTGGACTGGTTTACATTACCACGTAAAAATACTTTCCTGGCATCACTCACATATATTGGTAGACGTATTGTCACTGTGTTTGAATATACCTTTTTTCCACAAATTGTGATACAAATTTTGTTATGTTAATACGAATGCAATCTCTAGACGTATATCATTTTCAACATGCCGTTATCTCGTACGTTTCCACTCTGAACCCGTCCTCGTTATACCTGTCTTTAGCATGTTCATATGCTTGCTAAACCTGTCTTTATCATGTCAACGTCCTCTCTTAACCTGTTCTTATCACGTCCGCACCCTTTCTGTATCCTCCCATGACATGTCCATACACCACACGTCCTCAATAAATCTGTCATTGCATGTCCACGCTCCATTTCAATCCTATGTCATGTCCTCCATAAAAAAGTCCATGACATGTCCACATCCTCTCTAAACATGTCCATGTAATGTTTACATCCTCTCTAAACATGTCCGTGTCATGTCCACATCCTCTCTAAACATGTCCATGACATGTCCATACACAACACGTCCTCACTAAATCTGTCATTGCATGTCCACGTTCCATTTCAATCCTATGTCATGTCCTCCGTAAAATGAACATGTCATGTCCACATCCTCTCTAAACATGTCAATGTAATGTGTACATCCTCTCTAAACATGTCCATGTCATGTCTACATCCTCTCTAAACATGTCAATGTAATGTCTACATCCTCTCTAAACATGTCCATGTAATGTCTACATTCTAAACATGTCAATGTAATGTATACATCCTCTCTAAACATGTCCATGTAATGTCTACATCCTCTCTGAACATGTCCATGTAATGTCTACATCCTCTCTAAACATGTCCATGTACTGTCCACATCCTCTCTAAAAATGTCCATGTCATGTCCACAACCTCTCTAAACATGTCCATGACATGTCCATACACCACACGTTCTCACTAAATCTGTCATTGCATGTCCACGTTCCATATCAATCCTATGTCATGTCCTCCGTAAAAATGTCCATGTCATGTCCAATTCCTCTCTAAACATGTCCCGTACTATCTAAATCCTGTCATGTCATGTCCATGTCCTATTTAAACCTGCATGTCCTTTTCATGTCCAATTCCTTTCCTAACTTGTCATGGGCGGATCCAGGATTTTAGGTTAGGGGGCGCAAAATTATCGAAATATTCTTTATTAAGCTGAGGACAACCCATGCTTTGCAAATTTTAGGGGGGGGGGGGGGGGGGGGCGCACGCCCGTCACGGCCCCGCTGAATCCGCCCCTGCTTGTCCTTTTCATGTCCAAGTCCGATTTAAATCACTCTTTGTCATGTCAACGTCCCCTCTTAATTCTAGGTTCTTTTTGGTCATATAGAACTTCTACTGTTTCGGTTCTTTCAAATGTGCGGCTTTGCGCGTTCCTGATGAAAGTAAATCCAGAAAGGCGATTCGGGCGAATGAAATTTATCAAGTGTTGTTTGCAATCTATAACACTTTGCTCCATACATACTTATCTAGATAGTTCAAAACGATTTTGTTACAATTTAGTTTTAAAAATAACGTATGTAATAAAAATCAAAATATTCAACTTTATTGTATTATAATTTAATTGTCAAATCGAAAAAAAAAAAACTTACCGACAATAGTCGTCCTTTCCATCTTCTTTTATGACGGCTTCCATTGTGACATTTGCCATCTTCATGAAACACATTTTGGCAATATAAAAATTGCATTGTGGCGCTTAAAGAAAACAATATAACATTAAAAAATTTAATGTGGTAGTAAAAAATGGTTGTAAAACACTCTTACTTTGAAAATATTAACTGGCACCGTGATGCTGAGAAATACATTTGTAATTATAAATATTTGACGACGACAATGACTTATTTGGGATACATTTGTGTCACTGACAGACTGGGGTGGCTGAAATCTTATTATATAGTGTTGTAAATATCGAACTGTGATACTAAGGGATTATAAGAACTTTATATGATTGATACGGATATGATGTACTGTAAATATATTGTATGTGACATGGAAAAATAAAAACACAATTTGACATAGAGGTCATTAAAACTTATGATCAATTTCTTTAAGTGTTCGGTGACACAAATGAATTCCGCGTTTTATTGAACAATGATGGTATTTCTTCAAAGAAAGGAGTTTGTAGAAAAAGCGGTGACCAAGAGGAAAGAGTTGTAAAAATAGTATCAAACAAAGAAAATGAATAAAATAGTAGGGTCGATCGTACAAACACACAACAGAGGACCAGTGCATTGATTGTTGTTGTTGGGCATTCAAAATATTGTTGAAGTGTTTTTATTCGTAGTGTATCAATTTTTGTGATTTCATGGCTAATTAAAACTACGAAATAATGTACACGAGAAAAATGTTTGTCATTTGGGTAGCTACTGTGCATTTCATTGACGTATATCCACATATCCTTTTATTCATGTGTAATAATCTAAATAGATAATCTTTTATTAATGTTCTTCAAGTTGTTTTTATTTATTTATCTTTTATTTTTGTGTGTTTTTTTTTAATTATTTTTTTTGGGGGGAGGGGGTAAAAACAAAGCCAAAAGTACAAGTACTTCAAAGCTTACTATATATATATAGATTCTACCACTGCATCGAGTGTGATACGATATTTATCCACTCGAGACAGTTAAATTTTCAAATTTAAAACGCGAGGCTCGCCGAGCGTTTTAAATATTTAAAATTTAACTGTCGAGAGTGGATAAATATCGTATTACACGAGATTTGGTGGTGGAATCTGTTTCTCTAATGATTTTCAAACAATATGCAGGCAAACTTCTTCCTTCTTTTTGAATGATCTGCAAAAAGATGTGTTCTTTCTATGTGACGTCATTAGGCATGGTCGCCTTTTTTCATGCCGTCACAATAGGAAATTCGTGAGGAAAGCAAGAAAATTCTACGTCATAATCGGATTTTAACCAATGAAGAACTGCGATCAAACGAACCACACGTTGATTAAATTTTTTTATATACAATGGGTGCAGAAAGGGATAAATTGACGAAGAATTCGAGAAATATATATATATATATATAGAAGTCTATAAAAAGGACCAACCAGCAAATTTACTATGTACCGGATCGTCTAGAATAGACGATACTGTGCAGATAAGGAAAAAATTATATAAGTCTAAAAATCGTATAATACCATCTTATATTAGTATCGTTGTGCAAATTTTTAGACTTATATATATATATATATATATATATATATATATATATATATATATGGGTTTTGCTAATTGTTAAAGGCGGTTTAGTGACCTATATATGTGCTTAAATCTTTTTGGTTGATAGAACTTTGTCTCATTACTAAATCTTCTTATCTTTATAGTGTTGAATATCATATTAAAATTATAATCTCATATATCCCGAGTATATCAATAAAACTAAAAATAAGTACCCAGACACAAGGTGTTGCGAATTAAGAAAGCAGAATACAATACATACATATATATAATAGAACGTGAAAAAAATAAGCAAAGTGGTAAGCCACTTAAGGTCAGTAATCTTTAACACTATCCATCAAAGTTAACGGGTTATAGATGAACTACACCTATTAAAAGAATAAGTGTCAATGAAAAGTAGTTATTACATTGTGTAATCACGTCCCACATTTTGACGTTCTCAGGATTCTGAGGTATTGCTTAACGTTCAATGAAAACCTTCTGGCCTTGTTATGTCCATTTAACTGAATTGTGTACATAATTAAACAACTTTTTCTCAAAATAACACTTTTAATGTAAATTAGTGAACGTCTACTTTGTGTGAAAAAAGTCTTTAGAAATTGTGCTCAGATTTAATTGATCGTTCAAAACAATTTGACTGTATAAACCTTATATATTTACCATGGGAATTAATAAAACTGGCATATTTAAAGATAATTTGTTTGAAGGACTTCAATGTTGATTCTGATATACATTATGAAAGAAAAGGGCACTGGTCAAGCCACTACATATAACTTTGATTATGAAAGCCAAGAACAGCCATCAATCCACTATTATATATAGTTTTGATTATGAAAGACATGGACAATGGTCAGGACACTACATTCATTATGAAAGACACGGACATTATAGTCAAGCCACTCACCTAATTCTATAAAAAATATAGAGATAAGATATATCACAAGAATATTATCATTATAAGAACTTAATTCCAGTTGTGTCACACCAAAGTTTTATTTCTGAAGACATTTATTTACTTTCATTGCAAAAGTGTTTTGATGTATAAACCTTAGTAAGAATACTAGTATAATATTTGATAAAGCTGGGGGAGGGGGGTTTCTTCAATACAACGCTAAGACCGGTATAAGTTAATAAGTACTTGTTAATGGGGTTATTACAATTGACTTTACACTTTTATATTTTCCCAATTCATGGACTGAGATTAAAAGGGGAGGTTTAAGATTTCGAGAAACCGGTTTAACCAGACCTCATGTTCATGCGCCTGTTAATATATCTTTTGGTTCCTCTGTGTCGTTGAGTTGCTGTCTCATTGACGTACGGTTATCGGTTGTTATAGAAGAGAGGCGAAAGATACCAAATGGATATTCAAACTCATAAGTCGAAAACAAGCTGACAATGCCATGACAGAAAACGAAAAACGAAGGAAAAAAACACCCCAAAAAAACATAACAAAACACACCATAGAAAACTAAAGACTGAGCAACAAGACCCCCACCAAAAACCGGGGATGTTCTCAGGTGGTCCAGATGGGTAAGTAGATCATGCTCCACGTATGGCACCCGTCGCGTTGCTCATATAAGCACACACCCGGTGATAAGTCTAATTCGCTAGGTCACATTCGAGGATAGCTTATATATTTTTTTGTCTTTTGGGGATGACATATTTTTGAGTATCTGTTAAATGTATTCATATCTGTTTAGACACGGAGCGATTTAGAGATTACTGTATAGGCACATGTCTATTGTTAACGACAAAATGTTGACTTTAAGATATTTTTTGGTTTCTCTGTGTTGTTGAGTTGCTGTCTCATTGACGTATATCCCATATCATCTGTTTTTTAGCGTATTATCTGGGATTATTAAGTATAATAGTCCCAGGTATTATGCGCAATTGACATAAATTATTTACGAACATTCATTGGATTTGGACATCTAATGTAAGTTGATGGTTCACATTAGCCTTGAACTCCGTTAAAATCCATAGCTACTTAACTCCTCTCTTTTCACAGAACCCAAGGGATGCATCTACTCATTATAAATGTCATAACCCCTTGAAGATTTTAATGAGTTCATAAAACTCGTCTACAAACAACTCGAATTTATATGAACTGATCAAAATACAATGTGTTTATTAAAAATATAAATGGAAAATGTGGAGTATATGTTCCAGGCAATAAGACATCAACCAAACGACACAAAAAAATATATTTCAGGCTTCTTACATTTTACAATTTCTCAAGTGTAGACTTACAGAGGCGTAACAGTATTTTTCGACTTTCTCTTCTATTCTATAAACATTCTTCAGTCTTATATGACTTATTGAAATAAAAGTTTTAATGGGCATCCGCCGGGTTAGATTTTGATAGCGATACTTCGTGTATAGTAAGTATCATTTTAAGTGTTTAATGGAAGGTAATTGTATATATAGTTGAGTAAGCGTAATGTGAGATATAGGGTATAAACCGTATATCGCTATATAGTGAGAAGTAACGGAATGTTAGTATAGGCATAGGGACATGTCTTGTCATAGAACCGTTTGTCGCTACAGAGTGATAAGTTACGGAATGTAAGTATAGACATAGGGACATGTCTTGTCATAGAACACGGTTTGTCGCTACAGAGTGATAAGTTACGGAATGTAAGTATAGACATAGGGACATGTCTTGTCATAGAACCGTTTGTCGCTGCAGAGTGATAAGTTACGGAATGTTAGTATAGACATAGGACATGTCTTGTCATAGAACCGTTTGTCGCTACAGAGTGATAAGTTACGGAATGTTAGTATAGACATAGGACATGTCTTGTCATAGAACCGTTTGTCGCTGCAGAGTGATAAGTTACGGAATGTAAGTATAGATATAGGGACATGTCTTGTCATAGAACCGTTTGTCACTACAGAGTGATAAGTTACGGAATGCAAGATATACTAGTACTATATATATATGTCTTGTCATGTAGCCGTTTATTTCTACAGAGTTAGAAGTTACGGAATGTTATATATAGGGCTATGTCTTGTTATGGAGCTGTTTGTCGCTAAAAGTGATAAGTTACGGAATGTAAGATATAGGGATATGTCTTGTCATGTAGCCGTTTATTACTATAGAGTGAGAAGTTACGGAATGTAAGATACAGTACTATGCCTTGTCATAGAGCCGTTTATCGCTATAAAGTGAGAAGTTACGGAAAGTAAGATATAGGGCTGTGTCTTGTTATGCAGCCGTTTATTTCTATAGAGTGAGAAGTTACGGAATGTAAGATACAGTACTATGTCTTGTCATAGAGCCGTTTGTCGCTATAGAGTGAGAAGTTACGGAATGTAAGATATAGGGCTATGTCTTGTTATGCAGCCGTTTATTACTATAGAGTGAGAAGTTACGGAATGTAAGATACAGTACTATGTCTTGTCATAGAGCCGTTTATCGCTATAGAGTGAGAAGTTACGGAATGTAAAATATAGGGCTATGTCTTGTTATGGAGCCGTTTGTCGCTAAAAAGTGAAAAGTAACCGGAATGTAAGATATAGCGCTATGCCTTGTCATAGAGCCGTTTATCGCTTTAGAGTGAGAAGTTACGGAATGTTAGATATAGGGCTATGTCTTGTCATGGAGACGTTTATTGCTTTAGAGTGAGAAGTTGCGGAATGTATGATATAGGGCTATGTCTTGATATGGAGCCGTTAATCGCTATAATAAAAATAAGGAGTTACTTTTTAACTTTAATGGAGTGGTCACTTTAAGCAATAAAATATGTACCCGACTCTAAAAATTAAGTTATGCCACCACTCGAATAAAAAAACCGAGGAGAGGTGTAGGTATCCTGCTGGATTAGTAACCAAACAGGAACCTCAAACGCTACTAAATACAATAAAGCCAAATCGGCAAAGTTGGCATATTTTTTATTGCCTTTTTTCTATATAATTGGAAATCGTCCAATTTTTTCTCAATAGTCTTGACTGTCGTGGGACTAACACCCCATAGATTAGACAAGAGAAGAGAGTGGCATATCCACACAAACAGACACACACACACACATGCACTCACGTGTCATAAGACGTGGACATAGTGTAATAAAGTAACTTAATCTGAACTTTTAAACGGATTAGTTGAATTACATTTGTATGTTAAACAAAGTCAAAAAAATTTGATTTAATTTTTGACGCATTGGTCACTGTTAAAAATGATAGTTTCAATTTTCATGTTTTGGAGGAAACAAATTCCATTTTATCTCGCTAATTACTAAATAATCTATACTTACAACTTTTGTTGGCGTTGTATATAAGCTCATTAAGCTTGTTCGTAAATTGTTCCTTAATTTCAGACACTTCGCTCCCATGTGCATCAGTCCGAGCAGGAACAGTAAAACAGCACAATAGTATAAAAGTCCAAAGAGTATGAAGTTGGGGTTGATGTGTCCCCATGATAGAAGCGTGCCTGTCTGTCTTGTTGAAATCAACGGCACTGGGTTTTAAATAGCCGAACAAACCCGTTATATAGTCATAAGATATATTTACACGGGAGTTTAAATTTTCTATATTTACCCTGATTCATGATTTTCAATCAATATAGTTTGTCTTTTCAGCCACTGGTTACGGATCATGGCATAGCTAGAACGAAAGGTGTTAATTTAGCTGTGAAATAGTTTCTCATTGACCTTTTATTTAGTGAAATCATGGGAGTTGTTCTACCTATTTGGGTCAAATTTTTTTTTTCTTTTGGTATTTATTATTTATGCATATTTGGAATGCAGGAAAGGGGGCGTATATAATAGAAAAAAAGGAACAAATGATAGTTACGGTTCACAAACATCTAGAACGAAATGTTTCAAGTAAGAATAAAAATACGTTTGTATCCTTCGATAAAACTACTGATATTGCATAAATTGGAGGCGGCGAACTTGGCGGATAGAGGTGATAAAGCAGCTAGAACGACATTAGTGTTACAACATTTTAAAGGAGTATGCGAACTAGGCGGATCGAGGTCATTAAGCAGCTAGAACGACATTAGTGTGATATGATTGTAATGATTGAGATTTGAAATGACACTGTTCAATTTAAATAAAAACAATATTCTGATGATACGTACAGTGCACCGTGAAAGTGAATAGCAAACATGTTTAATCGCGCCGCATTCTGTATGAGCCTGTCCCAAGCCAGGAGCCTGTAATTCAATATAGTTGCCGTTGCTGTATATCGTATTTAATTTTCATTTATATGTTTTACATAAAATGTGTCATGTCGGGGCCTTTTATAACTCGCTATGTGGTATGAGTTTTGTTCATTGTTGAAGGCAGTACGGTGACCTATAGTTGCTTACTTCTACGCCATTTGATCTCTGGTGTGAAGTTGTTTCATTAGAAATCATACCACATCAAACGGACGACGGATATGTTCAAAACTATAATCCCGTCCCCTTTCCCCCGAATGTGACCTACCGAATAAGACTTATCACCGGGTTTGTACTTACACGAACAACACGATGGGTGCTACATGTCGTGCCACATGTGGAGCAGGATCTGCTTACTCTTCAAAATGTGAATTTAATATGAATACTCAAAATAATCAGTTATGTAGAATGCATTTCCAATTTTGAGGTTCGAAAATGTTTCTCTAAAACCAAGTCCAAGTATATCAGCAAAAAGCAAAAAGCAAAAAGCAAAAAGCAGGATAAATCATAACAATCTGTTCAGCTTCTTGTGGCCTGTCCCCGAGACCCTCGCTTATTTGAATGCCTCTTATTAAGATAAGTCCTAATTTACAGCCCTGACCGGTGTAGCTGTCTATTATGGTGTATCGGTATTTCATTTTTTCTAACTTTTGGCATGTTTTTGTTTTTGTGTTTGTAACATACCCCAGCAATATATGCTGGATAAAGCGTATTGGTAGAAGCCCCTTAAAGAATAGAGAATAATAGGATGCAAAAGAATACAGAAAACTGTGGAAAATTAAAGAATTAGGTAATACTGATTACAGAAATAAACGATGTAGAGAATAAAGAAATCATCTAATTACAGAAAATGTTAATAGTAAAATCATTTTCATGAGAATTTTACAGAATAATGCGTTGTTTTTAAAAATAAAGAAAAATGTCTCCAAAAATTATAGAATACAGAAATTAAGGACGACGAATCCAGACCCTCATTTATATCATTTCAGTAGCTGAAAATAGGGCCAGACGTTCTTTAATGAGCCAGCACCACTTGGTTTGCTATCATAATCTACCCAGTAGTCGTTTAATTCGTTACTGGCATGATTTAAATGATATATTTATTCTGTGAATTTTCCCAGTTAATTAGGGCTGCAACCACACCAGGAAAAGTCGATCTAGAAAAGTTTTACTGTTCTGCTTAGGACCCTTATGCTTTTATGCAAACTTTTGTCTCGAGCGCACCTGATATAAATGGTTATTTCTGAAACACGCTTTAGGAAATCGATATCATATAGATTATTTTCACCGACTTATATTTGATATACCATTATTAGCAATACAATGCAGAAAGGGATTTAGCTATAAATTAAATAGATGGTCAAATGAGGGCTTTAGCTATAAATTAAATAGATGATCAAATGAGGGTTTTAGCTATAAATTAAATCCATGGTTAAGCAGGGCTGCAACCACACTAGGGAAGATTGATCTCCGACTGGTTTTGCTATTCTGCTATGGGTTTTGCTATTCTGCTTATGACCCTTTGGTTTTTATGCAAACTTTTGTCTCGAGCACACCTGATATTAACTGTTATTTCTGAAACACGTTTTGTATGCTAGGAAACCGGTATTAAATCAAATATTAAACAGATGGTCAAATGACGCCCTTGAAAACCAAAGATGAATATATGGCAAGTGTTTTTGTTTTGCCATATCTTATAATTCTGTATACTCATTATCGACGGCGAAAAAAGAAAAAAAAATACAAACAAAAAATAAAAAATAAATAAATAAATAAGTAAGACTAGTCCCACATGACTTTGCGATATGTACAAATGTTACATACTTCTAGTTATTACCCTCCAGTGAAACCGATACGTATCTTTAGGCATTTAACAAATCAGACATTTATATCCGTCATCTTTTAAGATGTTACATTCCTTTGTCTTGGTTTCATTACACGTCTGTCGTATGATTCAAGGCCAACAAAGGCTATGATAAGTATTCGATTGTTAGCGCTTTGTAATAGAAAAACAAAAGATATGGGGCATCCATCCATGACTCAAAATCAGTACATGCACCGCAAACAAACTGGCCCAAAATTGAGAGAATGATGTGGTACACATAAGAGAAGTCATCTTAAGAATTAGTACACCATAACTTTAAAAATACAGAAGAGCATACACCCCAAGCACGGGGACACTTTCTAAGTCCTCCACACAGCAAGAGCGACAAACTCCGTTAATATAATAGAAAAACAAAGGATATATGGGTATCCATCGTATTTATATATATTTCCTAACAGGTTATGCATTTTTAACCAACTAAATTTCGCGTTTCTAGTGAAAAATGTCATTTACAAGCGACAATTAAATAAAATTAAGAATTCCTTCAGTTCCAGAAAGAATCAGTCACAGTATATTTTGCATCTTTTTTGTTTGAATACGAATAAAAAGAAATGTGACAAATTTCTTTCATAAATCAGCTAATATAACAGAATTCATAAAATATACTTTTAGTCATAATACAACCTGCCATGATGGACAAAAGCCCAACCTATATGTCAACCGAAAGTTTGATGAACAAACGCCCAACTATGTGACAACCCGAAAGTTGCAAGGAGCTCCGTTAAGCTGTAAATAAATTGAACATAGACATCTAAAAATCTAAAACAAAACATAAACTTTCTACTTTTTTCTCTCTTGGAAAATTTCCAACCGCCCTATTTTTGTATTTAATTAGGAACATCAAGTCACATTTTTGTCTGATCTTACGTTGGAAATTTAAAAGAAAACAGAGAATGAATACATTTCAAAAGTCGTGACAAAATACAATGCATAAATATGCCGATACTATTTATGTATTAAATCTTTTAGAATTTAACTCACATGACTGTTTCATGTCAAGTATTATACTGAGAGGATTTAAACGCATCAAAAATGTGAAAATGAAATTTATAAAATTTGTAATACTTTTAAAACCCACTGTAAATGTTACTTCTGATGATCCAATACAGGATTTACAATTATAAATATAAAACAAGTCACGATTATACTGACATCAAAGACAAAAAGATATTCTGTTTAAATAAAACATACTAGTATAGAACTGTGTTTAAAAGGTTGCAGCACTATAAAGTTTCAGTATAAAGAGTACTTATGAGGACAAAATATAGAACTTTGAATTTGTAAGACTACAAAATGAGTCAATGAATATATAAGAAACTATTTAAAAAACGTTCATAGTTCGCTTTGTATACAAAGTTGATTTGGTAGGACATACTCCTATGTGTTTGAAAAAGAATTGTATGGTTATAGTAAAAGCTGACAAATTATAATAGAAATTAACTTAATCTTGAAATTGTATTAACCCTTAAAATGAGGTTACTGTCAGCCTTGTGAAGTAATTCTTTTCAGATCTTAGGCGCCATTGATAAACTTACATAACCTTTGTCAGAGAGTCATGTGAACCTTACAATAACTCTGAAGCCCAAAGGTTGTTGACCACATTAGGAAATTGAACGTTGGTCTACGAACTGGAAAAATAGGACCAAGGTCATGTGATAATTTTTTCGTAAATGCCTTTACGGCCGTATATGATAACTAGCTCATAAATGAGATTCCCTTTCGTCTAGGCAGTCATGTACAATTTACACTAAGTCGATATACACAAAATTGTAAAGTTGACCTAGTACTTATAGTAAATGATTTTTTGAAACGAATACAAGCACATCTAAACCATTCCACAGACCTAAAACATTTCAAAAGTTTGATCTAATAGTATTCAGAAAAACATAAACACAACATTCATAAAATTCCAATTACTCGAAACCGTCCAGAAATATCAAGGACAATCTCAAACTATTTGAAAGTTTTGGTAAAATTTTGCGAGCCTTCTTGGATACAGCATATTCTCTCGGTCTAAATGACAATGGTGTCTCCCCGATTGTCCCACTTTTTGAAATTACAGGTAAAAAGGGAATGAAATTATGCGGGACAATCGGGAATTGTTATGATAGTAATTTATTCGTGTATCAAAAAAATATAGGTATAATTAATCAATGTAACTTATAAAATGTTTAATAAACATGGAAAAAGTTGGTATTTACATACTTTATTTTGTATTGTGATATTTTGTTACTACTTTATTTTGTATTGTGATATTTTGTTACTACTTTATTTTGTATTGTGATATTTTGTTAAACTACTATTTAAAGATCGAACAATAAATAAAAAACAATATAATACAAAAACTAAATATATTTTAACTTCATAGAAGATACAATAGACTCCAATAACATAAATTGTAAACTGAACAAATAGCGAGCGAACAATAAGTCAGAGAACAATAAGTCAGAGAACAATAAGTCAGAGAACAATAAGCCAGAGAACAATAAGCCAGAGAACAATAAACCAGAGAACAATAAGTCAGAGAACAATAAGCCAGAGAACAATAAGCCAGAGAACAATAAGCCAAAGAACAATAAGTCAGAGAACAATGAGCCAGAGAACAATAAGCCAGAGAACAATAAGCCAGAGAACAATAAGTCAGAGAACAATAAGATACACATATGTAAAGGAAACATTTAGAAGTATCAGGGATAAAATTAGAATAAAAGATGAGACTTGTTCTTAAATTGGCAGGTGTGATGTAAATGTATACTAACGAAGCAGAGAAGTGAAACATATTCCATATACAAAGTCTGGTCACAGAATTGTCCAAGTAAACTTTCAGTTCATGACAAAAATTGGAAAAGGTTTTCAGGAAAAATTGTTCATAATAAAATCCTTGAAATAAAAAAATCGTAATCATAAAATCGAAATGATGTGCAGCTACATCAACTCTATAGATATCTGGTCTAACATTAACAATATAAAAAAAAAACAATTATCCCCCAGCCGTGTCAGACCAAAGACTTGGAAGTTGATATTTGCTGCATATCTGCTAAGCAGGCAGCATTTAGAGTTTAGAGCAAAGACTGGTCAGCCAAGAGTTAGAACAATGTGTCTGTTTAGGGTGACATGACTTCCATGTGGACTGTTATCTTGTGAACAAACACGTTACAGTTCTGGCTCAGTGTGTAGGTATAGTTCAAATTAGATTTTATATTCATCTATTATCAATATGTCTTGAATATGCATTTAACTTGCCACTGGACATTTAACAGCTATCCGTTCATTCTTTTCAATGAAATTCTATTTGTTCAGAGCACACTGGTGACATTACTACGCCCCATATACCTCTTCTCCCTAAGTGAGAAAGTAGATTAAGGCCTTGCCCTCTAACTGTTTGAATTATCTAAATTCTAATTATAAGTTACTTAATAGGTTTTGCTTATGTTACATTGTGATTGTATATTTTCTCCATTTTAAATCAGTCTCCCAACTCTCTAGTCTGAATGCTCATTACTTGATACGTCAAAAAGAGGGGGAAAATTGCATATTTGAATAAAAACTTTTAAAATAAAAATCTCTAGATATTGGTTGTCTCCTCTCATCTTCATATTTGTTTAACAACTAAACTTTGCATTATAGAAATCTTTTATAACTTATATTATTTAGTCAAAAGTGCATTTTAACTGATGATTTACCCAACAATTCATAAATAATAATAATTTATTTTATTAAAGTGTCACATATTTGTCTACAAAGTTATATACAGATTATTTATATGATATACATTGTACAGTAATAAAATAAGACAAATGCCCAGCCTAAATAGGCTTATGAGACACTATATATACAAATATATAAACTAAGTATTTAAAACAAACTAAAATACAAATCGTGAACCATAGTAAAATGTCAATAATGTTATATTATATTAATAAAATTGATATCATCTACTAGTATGCTCTTGCAATAATTAATTTTAATTTGATAAATGCAAAACAAACAACAATTACATTGTTTATTTAAGAACATTTAACATGATAAAATAATGTGGGACAACCAGACCTTTTGATGTGGGACAATTAGAACTCTGAAATTTAAAGTGGGACAATCGGGAATAAACGGTTTATTCCCGATTGTCCCACTTTTTAAAATTTTAGAGTTCTGATTGTCCCACATGAAAAGTTCTGATTGTCCCACATTATTTTATGAAGTAAAATGTTCTTAAATAAACAAGGTATATATTGTTTGTTTTGCTAGAAAAACAAGAATTAATTATTGCATGTTCAAACTTTTATTTAATATAAATTTTATAAAAGCATAAGATATGATTTTTTTGGTATATCATCAGATTAATGCACTTTTGAGTAAATAATATAACATTTATGAGTTATATTTATAAGCTTACGTTTATTTATATAAAACAAATATCAATACTGTGATTTTAATTTAAATTTTTTTTCGAAAGTTTTTAAAATGAATTAAGATATAATCCATGCAATTTAAAGAAAAGTGTAACTTAAAACTTAATTACGCTGTACACTATACACGCACTAGTTGATGGAGAGATGTTTCCACTAGTCTTTGCACTTTTACCAGTGAAGTCAGATGCCATTTACACAAGATTCTTTATCATACAGAATACAATCTGATGGTGGTGACGGCAACACCGTTAACTATTTGAAAAGCTTTATATTTCAGGGGGTAGAGGAATCGGATGGCTCATATTTTGTATATAGATCCATTGTGTTACGAAGTTCCCGTCTGTCATATAATCATTGTCCTTGACTTCATGTTCATGGTTTGGTGACTGCTAAAAACTGTATAGCTTGTTTTCGTCATGTGAATGTCTCATTTATCATAAGTTCTAGGATAACTATACTTGGCTACTAGTCTAATATATGGTATCCTTGCAATGCCTACATGTCCGTCAGACATCATCGTTCACATGACCTCGACCTTATTATATGGATCTATGAACAAGGTTAAGTTTCAATGGCCAAGGCCATATCTCAGATGCTATAAATAGTGGGTCAAATACTTTTGGTGTATGGAATGGTAGCAGGGTGTACATGTCTTTGTGACAGAGTTAATCTGACCTTTCCTCATTTACATGGAACATTGATAATGTTAATTTTATGTAGTACTAGTTGTCTAATATAAAAATAAGGAGATGTGGAAGTAAGCATTTATAGGCAACCGTATGGCCTTCAACAATGAGAAAGCCCATACAGTATGGTCGGCTATAAAATGCCCCGATATGGAAAATTTTATATAATTCATTTGAGAAAACTAACAGCCAAAATAACTAAACAATTTACCAAAAAAATTATGACAAACATGAACCAACGACAACCACTCAAATACCGGCACGATACTGACTTGGGACAGGCATATACAGAATGTATAATCCTTTTTTCAAAGACTTTCTACAAAATACAGTAAGTTAGTAAAACATGCTGTAATAGTAGAATCCTAGTTTTTACGGTAACGATGTTTATGATCATACTTTTCTAAGACTATTGATGACGTCCTTACATTAGCTTTCAATAAGGGGACGACCATTTGATTTCGAAAGGGGGAGGGGAGGAGGATTTTGAAAATGAATAACTTGGCCTGGTATTAACTGAAAATAAATGACTTTGCACAAGACAGGATGAAAAATTGATATGTGATGTTTTTTTACTTAATATTATATTCTTTGATTGATGATACTTCAATTGTACACTGATTGTTTACCTGTAACTATTCCTTCTACACCCTATACAAACAAATTAATCACTATCAAAACAATTCCCGATTGTCCCACATTTAAGCTTCCCAATTGTCCCACAAACATATTCCCGATTGTCCCACAAAATTTCATTACTTTTTTACCTGTAATTTTAAAAAGTGGAACAATCGGGAAGACACCGAATAAACCATGACAATATCATGGGACAGGGTAACATATCTAAAATCCCTCTTTTGACATTATGATTGAATATTGTTGATAAAAGACAACGTCGTCATAGTTCAAATCATTCGCAAAAAACGAATTCAACATCGAACTAAATTTACACTTGATGATTTCTTATCCATATCTAAGAACAATGATAGACATCAATCAATATGCAAACTGGGTGAAATACTCATTTGTATATTTCAGTCAAGTATTGTGACGCAAACTCGTTTGATGTCCACTCTATAGGTGAACGTGTATCATTACAGCTATTTGTCACCACAGGCTATTCCCCTCTAGTCGACCATAACACCTTTTCTTAAAACAAAATATATTAAAAGAGGTATTGATCTTATTAACTTATCTGCTAGTGTATCTAATGACCCTACCTTTTAAAATCTTATATCTCCCTATTTTGATAACATAGAGCCACCCATTATTTCGTATGCATATAAAAAAAAATTCACAGAAGAAGTTTAATTTTCAATAACTGGTCAAATACATTAGACGTCAATATAGAAAATTATCATTGAACATGAGACTGTGAAATATCGAAGTATAGATATGATCCCTGTGACTATGTAATCATACGGACCTCAACATCGTTCAAGACCAAATACTGTCCTCTATATATCAAATATAAATTAGAACGATTTTCGCCAGTTCATTAAAGATGCTCTTTAGTTTTAACTGTAAAAATGGTTGTAAACGGGAGAAACTAATAAGAAATCACTTGATTCTTATACAGTTAAATGTATGAACATCATGAATATTCGAATATCACGTTTCGATAATAATTTAGATATTAATAAAAGGATTACGAATACAGGAATTTATAGAATAAAAAATAGCATGCTAGTTCTCGCAAAGCGTTTGTGTTCGCACCTGCAGACAAAGCATCCAATAATGTGGTGGTGGTGGTATGGATACACGGAGGAAGTTTTATACATTTTCTACTGTCAAAGCCGTGAGCTCAAATGAGATTCAAATAGTAGACAATCATATCCAGCTAAAGGCCTCATCAGAACAATTGAAAGTCTCTATCATGCATTGGCAACCTAAAATACATAAAAACCCAAAATGTGGTTACATCTGGGATTTTAGTAAGCGTTCTACAACTAATCTTTCATTACTTTTAACTTTCTCTGACTGCAGTTAAAGAAAAAAGAATTACTAGCTTATTGTAATGAAGTATATGGAAATAATAGAATTATTTATTTTTTAGTGTAAAGAGCTATTTGGATGTTTAAGATAAATTGCATGTTTTTTTATAGTCCTTTCTATTCAGTTGACTGTTGAGACTGTCGACTCTCTACGCCCCACATCCACATAATCTTAACAGACGGAGTTTTGTTTTGTTTAATAGTTTAATAAGAGGTCGATTGAGAAATGGTATCGCAGATTTATTTGCCGGAACTCATAGTAAGCCTTCTTATGTAATGAAAAGGCAAACACTTTGGATATACTTACAGGACAACATCAATGTACGTTTCGGCAACAAAGTTTATCGACATGTTGTAGATATTCCTATGGGCACCAATTGTGCCCCTTTAACAGCAGATCGTGTAATATTTATCACAGTTTATGGTTAAACTCACTAAAGATCCGTCTAAATTTCATTTAATGGATAAATTTATAAACATTTATCGTTACCATGATGACATTGTTCCTTTAAGCAATCAAGAAGTCTCTAATTAAACTGCGGAAATTTACCCAAGGGAACTAATATTTTAACAACAGCAAGATTGCTCGCCGTAGAGAAATGTCCCTCGCGCGCTGTATAAATGAGGAGGAATTTAATTGTGAGTCACAATGTGGCATTGTGGTACGATAGTCAAAATATGGTAAAAATCTTATAACTCCTATAAAGATGGTCAAATCAAAATGACGGTACAATATGATGGCAAACACTCCTACCAAGTATGAGTTCTTTCTGTCAAATGTTCTAAGAGGATTTGTTTTCACAAGGTGACACTATTACCATTCCCCAAAAAAGTCAAAGTCCCATAACTCCCGTAAAAATGGTCGGATGAAAATGACGGTATAATATGGTCAACCACACATGATGGCAAACAATAATACTAAGTATGAGAGTTTCTGTAAAACGTTCTCAGAGAAGTTGCGTTCATAAGGCGTTATTGTCACTATATTCCAACAAATTGTCAAAGTCCTACTACTCCCTTAAAACGGTTGGATCAAAATGACAGTTTAATCATATGACCAAATACACATGATGACAACCGATCCTACCAATACGATAGGTTTCTGTAAAACCGTCACAGAGGAATTGGGTTCACAAGGTGACACAATTACAAAACTTAAAAAACGTCCCAATACTCCTGTAAAAATGGTCGGTATAATATGGTCAACTACACATAATGGAACAATACTAACAAGTATGAGAGATTTCTGAAAAACTGTAAAACTAACATATAGGAGTTGCGTTCGCATGGTGTTATTGCCACAAAACTCAAATCAAAAGTCAGAGTCACGGTCCCATGACTCAAGCAAAAACGGTCGGATCAAAATGACGGTATAATATAATCAATACACGTGATGACAAACATTTCTCCAAGCATGGAAGCTTTCTGAGTTGCGTAGATATGAGTTGGGTTCACAGGGTGTTATTGTCACAATACTAAATATATTGTGAAAGTCCTATAACTCCTGTCAAAATAGTCAAATAAAAATGGTGGTACAATATGTTCAACTGCACATGATGATAGATAATCCTACCAAGTATGAGAACTTTCTATAGAACGGACTCAGAGAAGTTGCGTTCCCATAGTGTCATGTTACAATGCTAAAAAGATGGTCAAAGTCCCATTACTACCATAAAACTATCGTCAAATCAAACTGACAGTACAGCACGGTCGAGAGAATATGAAGACGATCAATCCTACCAATTATGAGAGCGTTATAACAAACGATCTCTGAGTATAGATGTGTTTTCGATGGACGGACGGAGACCACCACCAATTTTTGCCCCCCCTTTTTTTTTTTAGATATTCTGGATATTTGTGTTTCACACAGAAAACTCTATACACAAAATTATCACAAATGACACGATTTTCCTCTTTGTGTGTTTTTTTTCAGGACGGATATGTTTCAGTGACCCCTTCATTCGGTGTGTATATATATTTCCCCAACTCGTTCGTTATGACAGTGTATGAAGAGACATTTAAGATTTCAATGAACGTGATCTTTATGTAACTGATAAATTTAATGCAGGGATTTTGTTACCACAAATTACTTTAAACCTTTACCAAATTCTTTCATCGATACAAAGATATTGTTTGGAAGTTTGGTTGTACCTGTATAAATCTTTTTAAAAATGGGATTTTTAAAGTAATGTCGTTTATAGAGCCCGCAAACTTCCATATGATCCATATAAACTTATTGGCCCTTTCAATAAAGTTGTCCTGAAAGGTTATAACTTTAACACTGTAGTAAGATCTTTTAATATTGCCTTTATTGGTGCTTACATTGATTTTGTTTAAAAAAAGAAATAAAACATAACTTAACATGTATTGCTACACAGTGATGAACAATTATGGTTCTACATCATGTCAATACTAATATTTTGGCATTGCACAAGGTCATGCTTTACTCTAGGTTAGTTTCCTCCTTAAAATATTCAATATAATTTTAATAGTTTGTTCTTAGGTTGTGGTATTACAACACTGTCCTAGGTTAGGGGAAAGTTGAGTGTTCACACACGTTTTACCTCACCACATTCATTGTTGTGTCTTTCCCAGGTAAGGAGCCTGTAACTCAGTCTTATTTTTTGTTTGTTTGTTGTTTTTAATATAGATGAGACCGTATTATTACATTTTTTGTACTGTTTTACAGTATGGCATGCTGAGGCCTCTTGTAGCTCATTATACAGTATGGGTTGTTGAAGGCAGTGCAGTGTCCTTTTGTCGTTTGCAACCTCGACCGTTGGTCTCTGATGGAAAGTTGTCTCACTGACAATCGTACCACATCTCCTTATTTTTATATTTATGATGAACATTATAAGTGGTTCGTGAAAATGATGTCAGGGTTGTGACCTCTGTAAGACAGGAATATACATCTACAATGATTGTGTCTGTCATGGAATATAAGTTTCTTTATAATATTAATTCCAAATGTTAAAATTATTCTCGAATATTATTTCCACCAGAAGAAATATTACAGCATCTATTCCTTACGGAATAGAGGATGTAGAATATATGTTCTAACAGGAATATATACTATAGCATTGTATAGCATTGTTTATAACAAAGTTTCCACAGGAACTTCTTTTAGGAGGAACAAATATACATATATGTTGACAAGCGTCGCACAGACCATATTACTTTAGTAACTTGAAAACTAAAGTGATGATGAAATTAAAACTGAAGGTTGATCGATGAAAGTGAAGATAATATAAAGATTGACGATCTCTTTCAAACTGTTTGCAGTACCTTTCTGCATTCATAATAGAGTATCATACCATTTTTAATCACTGCGAAATAAACTTATAGTAAGCATGACAACTTCATGCAGTTTGATTAACGATTTATGCCATGTTGACTTATTTGTAGGTCTTCTTGTTCTGCACATTTTTGCTGTTGACAGTTTCTCTCTATATATCATAGTTTTTTGCAGTTTACTCCTATGTTCTTTTTTAAGCAACATCAACCATTTTATTGATGAATCAAATTACTGGATACAAATTTTAAACTAGATTCCCTGAGGAACATTCAGGAAAAAGGTTACATTTGACCCAGTAGTTTCAGAGATTCAGGCTTAAAATTATTTTTAACATGACGGACGCCAAGTGATGGTAATAGCTAACATGGTCCTTTGAGCCAGTTGACTCAATAATAAGCCTTTTAGGCTTTAATGGGCATGTTGTGATTTGTATGCATGGTAACATTTAGGTAACATGGTAGATAACTCTGTCTTTTAGTCATGATTGACTACTAAGGTTGTGGCTAGGGCTTTCCTTTAGAGTCGAAACTCCAATTTGAAAAGCATAGAATATAGAAGAAGCAGTGCACTTGTTTTATGCCCCCACCATAGCGGAGGGGGTATTAATTTTTACCCTTGTCCGTCTGTGCGTGCGTGCGTCCGTCCCAAAATTGGTTTCCGTTCTCTAACTTTAGTTTCCCTCAACCAAATGTTATGAAACTTATACACAATGATTATTACCACAAAACACAGATCAAGTTTGAATTTTGATGGCGTCACTTTTACTGTTCTAGAGTTATGGCCCTTTACAAATGGAAAAATGCTGAATTTTTCGTTTCCGTTCTCTAACTTAAGTTTGCCTCAACCAAATGTTATGAAACTAATACACAATGCTTATTACCACAAAACTCAGATCAAGTACGAATCGGGTAGCGTCACTTTTACCGTTCTTGAGTTATGTCCCTTTATAACGTTATATGCAAGCGGTGGCATCATCTGTGTCCCATTGACACATTCCCCATTTATTTAATTCTCTAAACTTTTGATTGTGTTTGGCTTTGTGCAAGACACCTATTGAGTCTTCTGTTAGCCTACTAATAGTTTTAAAGAGATAAAGTTTAAGCTCTGAGTTAGAGCTTACATTTATGGGGACAGTTTGTGCCTCCAGAGACATATAATACAAGAGATTCGCAACTCGGCGAAATCCCGTAATAACACGCGGCCACTAGTTAAACCTCGCGAGATCTCCTTAGGTAATAAAGTCATTAATAAAAGTATTAAAAGTACTCGAAGTAAGGACGATTGTTTAAGCATAACATAAACTGTTTCAGTGTTAAATTTATCATAATTAATTAAATATAATTTGAGTACATATATAATTATTTATTTTAATGTAATTTTGATTTTAGATTTGTATTATTGAAAAAGAGACATAATTTGATATTGTATAAAAAAAAAACTGATATTAAATAATTAACACTTGATAAATTGTGTCAGAGTTCATTTTATTTGATAGTTACATAATGGGTTTCTATTGAATATACACCTGTCTCGGAGACATAATTTCACAGTGTGACATGTATATTAGGTTTGAATTATTCGATGACCAGGTAAATCACGAACATGTTATAAATAATGAGTTTTAATGGACACCTTGTAAACAAGAATTTGTCACACCACAGGTGTCCACACTCTTTCCAAAAATACAAGTCACAAAATGTATAATTAATTAATATGGAAAAAAACTTAATTTATTTGTTAATTAATTGTTAATCATGATAGGCTTTGTTTTTTATTCTTGATATTTATAAATTATTAAAATTTTATTTATTTTTATATTCCTCATTTATTGGGCTTTCATTGAGTTTTTTTCTGTAGGATTGTCGGTAAATGTTTGATTTCTAAGTGTTTACGACAGTTTTATCATATAGGCTTGCATTGAGTTTTTTTTTTTAAATGATTGTCGGTAAATTTATGGTTTCTTCATGTTCGAAGTGTGTATTGAGAATTAATATTTAAGAAAATTACAATTAATTTCTCATTTGAATAAAGCTTCATTCATGTGCACGCAATATGGAAAATTCCGATTTTATTTCGTGGGATGACAATCTTAATTTCGTGGGATGACAATCTTAATAGTTACGACTTAGATATACTCCTAGTTGAATAAACTGATAACGAACTCTTTGTTGATAGTGAAAAGGGCGAAAACATAAGCGAGAGACCCACCAACAAAAACAATTGACAATACTGCATACATAGATGGATATGTGTGTCCTCGAAGCAACAAAAAATCTATAAAAAAACACAGGTCATACATCAAAGCAACCCGGAGGCTATTTAAAAAGTATTTTATAACCTTGTTTACACGAGACAATCATTTGTAGTGGTTTTTGTCTTTTAATCATTTGTAGCGGTTTTTGTCTTTTTATTCTGGGGTAAAGAGATGGCAATTTAAAAGTAAGATTGTTTATACATATGTGTATACATATACAAATCCTTGGTGTAAATAAAATCTTTTATTATCAAATATATATATATATCTTTTGCAGTCACCACTGAAATGTCCTCAATACGATTTTAATTTAAAAATGAATTAGGTTTATGTTTTGAACGAGAAGCGTAGTCTGAAACGACAACAGATGCATATGAAGCTCATTCGTAATATTGCAACCAGCAGAAGGTTTCCTTTACTAGGAAAATTTTACTCCTTTTGTAAATTTACTGCATTTGTTCATCTTTGGCACCCTAAAAAGAAGAAAAAAACAATGACTTTAGAATAGGAGAAAATAAACAACTTTGCTATAAACAGAATGAAAAATGAATAAAATGTCTAACAAAATGCAGGCTATAAATTTCATAGTGCACAAAAAAGAAGGACTGATTTAAGGAAATTTGTCCATGAACAATTTCAATATTTAGCCAGTTTAATAAAAAATTTCGGGTATCAATCAGAAAAAATCGCCACATTGTTGGATCAAATTTTACGAAAATAGTCTTATTTTCACGAAACAACATTTGGGAGTACTATTGGCCCATAAAATTATATATTTATTAGCATATTTTCAAGTTTTAAGAAAAAAAATTGGGAGATCAAATGGTTTCTACGGCAATAGGTGAAGTAAAATGGGCCGAGTTTTAACGTTGTTTGTATTTGATTAATCTCATCATTAGAACACATTTTATCAATAACAAATTATTAGAATTAGTTTTTTGTAACTTTTAAATATACTTGCATGCTTTAGCTGTGAAAGGTATCGGCATTATCCATTAGAAAAATCGTGAGGCGTAGAACCTTTTACACAACAATACGGGTTATTACCCATAAATCCATCGGATTAATCGGCTTTCCGGTGGCCACGTCATTTCATTGGCTGTTATATAGACTCTACTAGAGTTGCGAATCTCTTGTATTATATGTCTCTGGTGCCTCTAACCTAGTTCTTGCTTATAATGAAACTGCTATCTCTTGGATTTCAATTATATATATTACCACATGCACATTGTTTGTTGATTGTTGTTTCGAGACAAAACAGAACCATAACAACTTTTTGTAAGGCCTTGACTGGCCTTTTGTAAAACAGTGTGGAGTTAGGTTAACTACAAGTTTAGATGGATCACATTGATCCCTCGATTTGTAGCCTATATTTATGGGGACAGTTTGTTCCCCTGACTGTGTTCTCTCTTCTAATAAGCTGTGATCTCTTGAGTATCAGTTATAGTCCCTTTAGTTTTTAATAGTGGTTTTGTGACTGATAATAGTCCAAACCATAAGAACTTTTTGTAAGACCCTGATTGCCCCTTTTATTAGCCAGTGTGGGGACAGTTTTACCACTAGTTTAGAGAGATAAAGTTGCAGCTCTTAGCTGGAGCCTACATTTATAGGGACACTTTGTCCCTCTGACTAGTTCTCTCTTCTAATCAAACTGAAATCTTTTGGTTTTCAGTTATAAATATTACCACAGGCCAATGGGTTGATAATAGTGTTTTTTGGCTAGTACAGTCTGAACCATAAGAAATCTAACTTGCATTTGATGAATTCCCTTTAACCAATGAAGTTAAAAAGAAAGTGTGATGGATAAAACTAGAGGCCCTAAAGAGCTTGTGTCACTCACCTTGGTCTATGTGCACATCAAACAAAGGACATTCTCCAACATTGTAGACAAGAATAGACTTCATGACAAAAATCTCTATTTTGTTGATCTTGTATAACTGTTTTTGTCTGTTTAGTTTCTCTCTATCTTCTTTAGTTTTTGCTCAAAACACAAAAGAGGGTAAAAAAAATCCTCATTTAAGGGCAATCACTCCTATGAAGAGTGGCAGTCTACTATTATATCGTCAAAAATTCACTTTTTAATACATTTTTTGTAGATCTTGCCTTGCTGATCATTTTTGTGATTTAAAGTGTTTATTGATCTATTATAATTTAAATCATATAGGGCATAACGGAAAAAAAATGTTTCTCTCTAAATATCATAGTTTTCATGGTAAAAGGGCAAAAATGAAAAAAATGGTAAAATTTGTCATTTATGGGCAATAACTCCTATAAGAATTTGTCTAACAGTTTTGATGTATATGGACAATTGGTAGAGCTCATTATTCTAAACATTTTTGCTCATTTCAGATTTTCTCTATTTATAACAGTTAAAAAAATAATAGACAAAATCTGCATTCTACTCCTATGTTCTATTTTTATCCATGTTGGCCATGTTGGTTGGTAGGCGGGATCATTGGACACATTTTTTAAACTAGATACCCTAATGATGATTGTGGCCAAGTTTGGTTAAATTTGTCTCAGTAGTTTCAGAGGAGAAGATTTTTGTAAAAGATAACAAAAATTTACAAAAAATTGTTAAAAAATGACTTTAAAGGGTAATAACACCTGAAGGGGTCAATTGACCATTTTGGTCATATTGACTTATTTGTAGATCTTACTTTGCTGTACATTATTGCTGTTTACAGTTTATCTCTATCTTTAATAATATTGAAGATAATAACCAAAACCTGCAAAATTTTCTGAAACTTACCAATTCATGGGCAGCAACCCAACAATGGGTTGTCTGATTTGTCTGAAAATTTCAGGGCAGATAGATCTTGACCTGATGAATAATTTTCAGATTTGCTCTAAATGCTTTGGTTTCAGAGATATAAGCCAAAATCTACATTTTACCCCTATGTTCTATTTTTAGCCATGGCGGCAATCTTGGTAGGCGGGCCGGGTCATCGGACACATTTTCAAAACTAAATACACCAATGATGATTGTGGCCAAGTTTGGTTAAATTTGGTCCAGTAGTTTCAGAGGAGAAGATTTTTGTAAAAGTTAACGACGACAGATGCCAAGTGATGAGAAAAGCTCACTTGGCCTTTTAGGCCAGGTGAGCTAAAAAGGAGATACACCAACTCTAAGGGAAAAAAAGCATTCAAATGAATAATTGTCTGACCAGTTTCAGTCCATCATAGGCTTACTGATTATTGGTTGTGCCCCATGTAAATTGTTTTATTATCTGTTATCTCTTATAGATAGCTACTAATCTAACTAGCTACTAATTGAACCTTCAGAAGTAATACTCTATTGTTTTTTAACCTCAGATAACTTAAACTTAGAATTGTCTATAGAGAAGTTATCCTCTAAAGCAGGGATCAATTCATGGGAATAAGCAACTAACCTTATATACATAAACCTTGGGAAGTTATCCTCTGGTTCAGTAATGTAGGAATTAACCAGACTGAGAATTATTTGAACATTCGGATGTAAACGTTCGGTTCAGTGATGTAGGAAATGACCTAAATCAGAATTGTTTGAACATTTGGATGTAATCCTCTAGATGTAAGATTTAACTGAATTTTTATAAGTAATTCTCTGGATCAGTGTTTTATGAGCCATTCCTAGAGCTAACAAACACATGTAGAAAAGATGGTTAAATACAACGAACCAGTCGGTGACTATGGGATACAATTCAACATTGAGCAATCTACACTCCCAAAATCATGTTTCTTTGACTTTTAATAATGCTAGACAATGTATATAAACGAATTAAGAAGAATTGGCAGAGAGAATAGAATAGCATAAAGACACAGATTGTTTTGTTCATAAAAATGACATTTATTTTCTTCAAAAGATGACATTTCAAATTTTGTTGACAATACTAAACTTTTATGATTACAAAACAGAATATGACCGACTACCTCTACACAATTATGATTACAATATAAAATACACATTAAATAAATGATTGAGTCAGATCTTTATATAGAATGTTACTACAAATTTATACATAGATCAGATCTGGGGAAAATGATTGTTTACAAATAAGAATTGTCAAAGGAGAAATCTGTTATTAAAGAACATTTTTATCAAAGATTTAATATTCTTTGTAGCATTTTCTTGAAATTTAAATGACATCATATACAATCAAAGTGCATCTGAGCACTGAAGGGTAAAGATTGCTTTCATTTTGCATTGATATGAACTTCAAATTCAATATAGCCATACGATATATTTTAAATTAGAGTTATCTTCCTTTGTTTATAATTGTTGAACCTATTTTTATAACAGATTCAAACATAATATACAACTTATGCAATTTTTAATAAAATTGTTTTCTTGACAAGTAAGGTTATACAAATACACTTAATTTTGTAACTCGAATATCTGAGTATAACATATAAATAACAAATAGCATGATATTAGCTATATATGATCTAAAGAATGTTCAACTTACTATGTTGTCACAAAGGTAGTGATAAACCTAGGTAGAGACAGATATCAAGCCAGCCACATAAGTGCTTTGATTGCATGAATGCAATCTTTACCCCAAAAATACAAGAAGAAAGCCACTATTTTCCAAGAGAGTTCTTTTCCTTCAATGCATTTGTAACATTAATAGTGAGTTACCGTTCTTAACTCTTGTTTCACAATACTAAGTTTTGTTGTTATAAATTGTTACATAACATTGCATACCAATATTTTGATGTTAACAAAGTTACAAACTAATATTTTTCAATGCAACTAAAAAAATAGCATGTTGGATCCAGTTTGTTGTATGCAAATACTTATTACTGGTAAAAACCTAAAAGTGCTTACAAAAAACAAATAAAATGCTTCGCTCCGCAGAGGTCCAACCCTGAACAGTTCGGGCAAAAATGGACACAATATTCGCGCTTGATACAGGTCTGAATTTGGATTGAAAATAAATATTTGACACATAATAGGTTTCTGACACCGAATAACTGTAGTCAAAGAACTTAGAATTGGTTATATAATTTGAATTTATATTCAATTTTTAGCTTTTGTGCAATACACTATGCTGTTGTGAAATTGAACCCCCCCAAAAAAAATTTACCCCCCCTTTTTTTTTGCTTTTGTGAAATACACTATGCTGTTGCGTATTGACATCCCCCCCCCCTTTTTTTTGCAAAAAGAAATAATATTGAAAAAATTTTCTTTTTTAATTTCTGTAATCTGAAATGAAAAAAAAAATTGCCCCCACAATTTCTTTTTTACCCCCCCTCCTAAATTTTTTTTTCACCCCCTGCCCCCCTTTTGAGATCCATTCACTTTGACTAAAGTTAGAGTGCGAAAACCAATGTGTCTTCAGACGAGGACGAGGACGTCAACATCATACGACCGCCAAAATTTTTTGCGGTCGTATAAAAACTCATAGTAAAGGTGGAAGTATGACCAATATAAAGGCAGTGTTTGTGGTATGATAGTACCCAACAGAATTTCCAAAAATTTCTGGTGTACTTGATGAAATGTATGTGGTAAGATGCAAGTCATCACTATTTGGTGTACAGCATAAGAAATTAGTCAAAGCAATTTCCAACAATATCTGATGTACATATGTGGTAAGATGATAATCATCAATATCTGGTGTACAGTAAGAAAATAGTCAACATAACTTCCAGCAATATCTGGGGTACAGAGTCTGCCAAGAGAAAATTATAAGTAAGCTATTAGTAAAAAGAATTCCCAACAAAATTTAATATGGTAAAGCATTTCAATATACAATATTGCTGGACATGAATAGATAAACAACTCTTTATTCACCATTATGTCTAATATAGACAAATCTATAACTGAAAATATACATTCAAATCAGTGGGATATCAAGGTGGATATAGTAGTGTTAAGTCCTCTTTGGATTTATCTTAATTTTTAATTACAAATAAAAAGGGGGAAAAAGTCTACTCCATTTTTCCAGGTACAACACCTAGAACCTCTTTTTTACAAACTGAATTGAAAGTCATTGTAAAACATAAATCATTTAATAATCTACAAAATATAAATATTTTGTAATATTTGTTCAAAGGGCAGCACAGTAATGATAGTTTTGTACAACATTTCAGCACTCAATGAATGTTAAATTTCATATTCTATCTAGAAAAAAAAATTCTACACAGTCAATAAAATATATTGCAGAAGAAAAGAAAACACCTATTCATAATGCCAATTTTTGTTTTTCTATCTTCATATAGTATGAGAACTTAGTATGACAAAGTTTAATATGTCCCATTTTAGTAATGACAAATGTATGATAACTCAGGTGTTTTATAGGCTTAATGTCAAATTAGGTGGTGATCACCTGTCTGTTATGATGAGACTTTGCTTAATCAAAATACTAAGAGTTATCTCCCATTGCACAACCTCCTTTTCATGATCAATAAAATCCACTTAAAAAACTTGTTCACAGGACAATTCCAAACATTATTTCTGATTAGGTTTACGGGTAAGTAGATGTATATATCAGATAACAAACATTTTAACTCTCCATTTCAACAACCATTTTACAAAATCAAACATGATTTACAAGGTTTCAGTAATAATAATTTCTCTAGAAAAAAAACTAGCCTGAGGAAAAAAACAGGACAGATGCAGTATTCAAAATATATTGATTTAAGTCGGAAATTCTATTTCAATCCACATGATTAACCTGATTTCTCAATTTTAACAAATTGGTGAATTGATGTTTGTAATATTTCAACATATCTGAAATGTATACTTGTCAAAGATTAACTGTTGAGCAAAAAAGTTGGAGAACAATAGCATAATATATGTAGTTACAAGGAGATTACAAACTCTTTTTCAATCTTACACTGTGATCTATGATATCTAAAAATAAATGAAAAATTTGTCGTTAATTTGAACTTTTTTGCCTATGTTCATTTAAAAAGATCAACCTGTACATTTCACTACTGTGTTGACACAAAAAGTTATTTATATACAACCATGATACATTGAAATGTCAATGTACTATCATGAAAGAATGATCATTTATGACTTTTTAAATAATAACTTCTTGATAAGTATAGCCTAAAGCCTACTGTCTTGAAAGTCAAATCTTTCTTTCTTCCATACAACTGATTATTTCACAAATGATATAAATTGATTCAAAACTACAAAATACCCTGTTGGTTAGTTTTAAATGTTAAAAGAATCCAAATTTTCTGTTTTCAAATAAAAACTCCAATTTATATTTGATCCTGCAAATTTTATCTGATGAACTTATTTTTTGTAAACATTATTATAATAAAAGTGATTTATATTTGATCCTGCAAATTTTTGTCTATAAAAAGCCATCTTTAAAAATATAGTAATTAAATCTGAATATGATCCTTCTTCTTCATAATTTATTTTACTCTATTTTTCCTTCTTCTGGCTGACTTGTAGCTGGGGGAGGTATACTAGCCCCTGGGGTGCTGCTGCCTGTGGGGGTTTTCTTGTCCTGACCCCAGGGACTATGAGCTACAGATGGTGAATTTTGAAAGTCTTTGCTATCTTCCTCAGGATTGTTGGTTTCAAATTGTGAATTTTCCAATCGTGTTATCAACCTTTCATCTTCGTCACCGAACTCCCCTCCCATCAAAGTAGGTTCTCCGACAACCATTACATCCTGTTAATCAAAAGATAATATAAAAGTGTAAAAATCTGCTGTTGGAAGTGGAATTCTAATATGTATTAAATGTTCACTAATGAAATAAAGTGAGGAAGAGATTATTTTTTATCCTTATGTAGTAAATTCAGAATTTTTTGCAATGTTTTTATTCATGCAAAGGGAAAGATTTTCCCTAAATAAAAACTAACATTTTTAATTTTGATACATTATATCACAATAAAATAATCTCATATTTTTGTCTATCTGTGAACAATCTCAATAACAAATGCATGCACACATTTCTGAATCTACAGTACATGTATTTAATTTGATCTGAGATGAATGTACACATTTTGTAATTGTGTGATAGTGATAGTGACAAAATAATCTGGCTAATGCTTTGAAGATTTCATATTTTTGCGTGTCTTAGTCAGATCATGTTAAAACATTACAGAATGATATGTAATAATTCAGTATGTTGTCATTGGTGTAAACATCTTGTCATAAAGACTTACAATACCTCTTTATTATATGTATTTTAGTTATCATATCTTATGTCAATGTATTGTTCTCGTGACATGTCTCTTGATTTGTTTTAGAAATTATAACTGTATAAATGTAGATATGCCCCTTGTAGGCCCCTGATTGGTGAATAACAATATCTATATTTGAATTTTTTCTTTATTTTCTAAAGGCCTCCCTAACACAACAATATATCAAATTTTATGTATAATGTCTTCTGATACTGATGGAGAAGCTTTAGTATCTTTTATTTTTCAAAAGTCAGTAAATAGTGTCACAAAAAGTTCATGTTTATGTTACACTTTTGTTCATTTAAATCTTTTAATAAAATTTTACTTTAATTGGACACTAGAAAACAGAGACAATTGTCTGTCATTCCTTGGATTTTTTTTAGGTATAATAAAATTATTAAAACCAGATCCCTACAGGACTGAAAATTCTGTTTAGACAAAAAACAATTAAGATCAGGGAAATACTTTCTTCATATTTTCTTAAACTAAGCCCTTAAGATTAAATCATTTCTTAGATTTTAAATTACGTAACCTAATGATTGGATCAGGAGATCCATCACTGTTTATTGAACTAACCCAAAGGGGTCCTTGTGCCATGAGGTCAAGGAGTTTTCCAAAGGGGCCTCGGTGGCCCAGTGGTCCGAGTAGTCCAACTACCGTATCACTAGCCAGTCACCACTGAGGTTGTGAGTTCATATTCCGCACGGGGCAGGTGCACTCAATTCCAATCTTAATTGACTAGGATTGTTAGTTTTCCTACCGAAGGTCGATGGTTGTCTCCGGGAACTCCGGCTTCCTCCACCAATAAAAACTGACCGCCACAAAATAGCACAATAATGTTGAAAGTGGGGTTAAACACCAATCAATCAAGGAGTTTTCCTTTGTTGTATCTCCACCACAGCTTATTGAAATTTTCCCAAGAACAGAACTAATGGGTCAAAGTCCAGGAGATTTGATTGTTTCTTTGTTGGACCTCTAAGTTTACTTATTAAACTTACCCCTGGAACAGAACTGCCAATGCCTTGAGGTCCAGGAGATCGTTTCTTTGTTGGACCTCTAAATCTACTTATTAAACTTACCCCTGGAACAGAACTGCCAATGCCTTGAGGTCCAGGAGATCGTTTCTTTGTTGGACCTCTAAATCTACTTATTAAACTTACCCCTGGAACAGAACTGCCAATGCCTTGAGGTCCAGGAGATCGTTTCTTTGTTGGACCTCTAAATCTACTTATTAAACTTACCCCTGGAACAGAACTGCCAATGCCTTGAGGTCCAGGAGATCGTTTCTTTGTTGGACCTCCACCACTATTCAGATTTCCAGCAGCATTTCCTGTTGAAGATTTCCGTTTCCTCCTTTTACCTGGCTGTCTTGTTGGTTCTGCAAAATCAGCAAACAATCCATCTTTAACAACAGAACAATAAGCTATGTTTTATTTTTCTGGATCTTTAAAAAAATCTTGCAAGACGCCAACAGACTGTGCAACACAGCAAAGCACACATACATTATACATGTATATATGTAGAATATTTGCAATGAGAAAGCTCTATACCTCTTTTCAGAACTCCCATGTAGAGACTTAATGTTACAGTCCTTATTGTGAATGTGTAGAAAGAATTGTTGAAACTATAGTATGCATAGTCATACCTTCTATAAAGGTCACCACTATTTAAAATGAAAAACCTCTATTTGCAAGTCACCCTCTCATTGTCAAGGTGGAGTAATATCATTTTAAACCTCAATTTAATAAAAGGTCACATCTTCTATAAGGTAAGTTTTTTCTGGTCCCAATGGTGACCATTAAATACAGATTTTACTGTAAACACCTATGAAATCTTAATAATCTTGAAAAAATTTTGTTTGCCTACCAACAATAACAGTATCATTTAAACACCACTTAAGCTAATATGAATCATAAGAATATATGATTGTATCATTATTAATTAATAAAATACATTATTCTATCAATAGACATATTAGTCTATCAAATACTCACCTTGCTTGCCTTTGCCTGGAGGAGCTACCATTCTCTGCCATTTTTGGAACAAAGTTGTTTTGAGACAATCCCTTGGATTTAACCCGTATGCTTTATGTCTAGACATTAACTCCTGCATTGGTTCCAAGATTACACAAAGCTGAAATAGGAAGTTTGCTGGTGAGTTTCAAAATAACAAAAGTTCCACAATTGTTGTTATATTTTGAAATACCTTCACTAATATTAAGTCAGAAAAAAATATTTGCCGTTGTGTTTAATCATATTTTTATTGTCAAAATATAAGATTTAATAAGGATTCAATCAGATTTTTCAGGTATGTAGTTTAAGATAAATTCAATGAAATTATGAAAAGAAAACTGGGGATGAGGTACTGGGCATATTTTTCGAATGCTATTTAATTGAAAAAGCCCAAGAAACTCAAAATAATGAATACCAATTAGCACTGAAAATTAAAAAATAAAATGTGTCAGAACAAATGTACATGTATCAGCTAGTAAAAATATCTATAATTCTCCTTCAACATTAATTTTGAATACACAAGTCATTTGTAACCTTTATGACAAATATTCTGTTACCATTACATAATCAGATATCTCCCATTCCTAACCCATTTTGGTGCCCTGATTACATTCATCAAAATAAATAACATGGATGATTTTGCTCATGGAATTACAAATGAGAAATAGCTGTACAGGAAAATATTCAGTATGTATAATAAAACTTATATAGACAAGAGTGCACATGCTGAAATGTCTCGCCTTCTTTACTAATCATTGATATTATGTTGATAGTCCTAAATATAAAGCTTTATTACAACTGTCACATAAACTTAACATTAACCAAGTAAACTAAACATTGACCAATGAACCATGAAAATGAGGTCAAGGTCAGATGAACCATGCTAGGCAGGCATGAACAGCTAACAATTCTTCCATACAACAAATATAGTTGACCTATTGCTTATAGTTTAAGAAAAACAGACCAAAACACAAAAACTTAACACTGAGCAATGAACCTTGAAAATGAGGTCAAGGTCAAATAAAACCTGCGTGACTGACATATAGATCATAAAATATTTCCATACACCAAATATAGTTGAACTATTGCATATAGTATTAGAAAAAAAGACCAAAACTCAAAAACTTAACTTTGACCACTGAACCATGAAAATGAGGTCAAGGTCAGATGACACCTGCCAGCTAGAAATGTACATCTTACAATCATTCCATACACCAAATAAAGTAGACCTATTGCATACAGTATAAGAAAAACAGACCAAAACACAAAAACTTAACTATAACCACTGAACCATGAAAATGAGGTCAAGGTCAGATGACACCTGCCAGTTGGACATGTACACCTTACAGTCCTTCCATACACCGAATATACTTGACCTATTGCTTATAGTATCTGAGATATGGACTTGAACACCAAAACTTAACCTTGTTCACTGATCCATGAAATGAGGTCGAGGTCAAGTGAAAACTGTCTGACGGGCATGAGGACCTTGCAAGGTACGCACATACCAAATATAGTTATCCTATTACTTATAATAAGAGAGAATTTAAAATTACAAAAAATTTTAACTTTTTTTTCAAGTAGTCACTGAACCATGAAAATGAGGTCAAGGACATTGGACATGTGACTGACAGAAACTTTGTAACATGAGGCATCCATATACAAAGTATGAAGCATCCAGATCTTCCACCTTCTAAAATATAAAGCTTTTAAGAAGTTAGCTAATGCCGCCGCCGGATCACTATCCCTATGTTGAGCTTTCTGCGACAAAAGTCGCAGGCTTGACAATAAACCGACACAAGCAGAATACAATCATCACTTATATAAGTTGTAGTGTGATTATCCAGTTGACAATAGACCTTTCACAAGTTTGGATTCTGTGACACTTGTCCATTTCATGTCATACAACAATCACTAATGCTTTGTGGCGTCATATATTTTCTCCTGTGATGTCAAGATTTTACATGATAGATGTTAGTCAATAATCTGATTCAGACAAATTCGTCTGCTTCATATCAGAAACAATGTCACTATAAAGACATCTAAAACTGTACCTATAATATAACTTACCCGTAAGAAGTTGAGCGTATAGTTAGTTAGTCCCTGTCGTGTTATATTTTTGGATAACTGTTCAACCATTGAAGGATCCTGGAAAGAAAATAAATCACATAAAACAAATTTATGGTACCATATCTTTATTGTGTGACCTTTTCCTTTCTTACCATATATTTTTGTTTATTCCTGTTATTCCTTGGTATCATGTTATATTTGAGTCTCACAAGACCATAAATATATCGGGGTTATATGAAGAATAGATTTCACCCCCAGGATATCAATTTCAAACATTTTCTTTTTACTTCGAGTCAGTAACAATGGTAGTGAACCATGTATCTCTGAGTGTACCATCTGCTCAGTAGCTAATGCTTTGGTATTACCATGATACAAATGATATTTTTTGTGGACACTTAAACTAGTAAAATTACAACTTCTTCAAACAGGTGTCACGAAAATGTTGCCAATTGTGAATTTTTATGTTCTCTTGCAACAGATTTTTATGTTTTTGGTGACATTCCTAGCACTGATTAAAAATATATGGGGAGGGGTGTCTCTTCCTATATAAAAGTTTACACAGAAAAGCCGCTGGTATGGGTAATTTTTTTACGGAATGTCAAATATATCAATGGGGTCACATTTGGGGTGCCATTTCATGGAGGTACTATAACTGGGTTAAAAATTTATACATATATGTAAATGGTTCATAAATGTTCATCTTCTGTTAATTAGACGACTGTGAAAACTAATCAATGCGCTTGTGAGCAATGAAGGATAAAGATTGCATTCATTTTGCAGTGGAAAATAAAAATTAAACATGGCAATGTATTAAGCATAGGAAGGCATTTCTATGAATTGGAGATATTATGTATAAAGGAAGGTAACTCTTAATTTTAAATATTAATGTAACAATGACATCATTGATATTTCTAGAACAGATACTAGATTCATGCACCATGCACAATTTATGTAATTTTCTTGACGAGTATGGTTATACACATAAACATCATTTTGTAACTTGAGTATCCGAGAAAATTATACTTTAGTGAAATATCCCAGTTAATCCTGCAATTTGATTGGTGCCTTGACAGGGCAAGTACAATTTATTTTCTCTTGCAAATTTATTTTTGTTTTATCAAACTGTTAATTTTTTATAAATATCCTGATATCACACATTCCAAATTGAGATTTTAGCTTTATTTACCTTTTCTACTATAGTATTACATAAGAAGAGCTTCAATCATCAGTATTATTGTGAAACTGGGTGGGATTAGCTCTCTGTATTTAATTCTGATTACCTACATTACTATGACACAAGATGGAATAAGATTTAATTACCTGCATTGCTATGACACTACGTGGGATGAGCTCTCTGTGTTGGCGAACTTGAAAATGCCATGATCTAATTCTCATCAAATCGTCAAACGTAAATTCTAATATCAATCTGCCTTCTGTAACAACCTAAAAAATATATTCATCGACATCTTAATACATGTATTATAAATTTAAACATCAGTAACTAAAGACTCAAAGGAGCCTGTATTTTTGCGTAAAATTGATACAACCCAACAAAAACATTAGTGCTGAATGGAAACTGTGTGGGTAAAAATCTTGCTTTGCTGATCATTTTTGCTATTTTAAGTGTCTGTAAGACTAATATAGTTTGAAAGATATTAAAGCAAAACTGAAAAAAACGTGTTAAAATTGAGACTTAAGGTTTACAACTCATGTAAAGTGTCTATTTAGACAATATCATTCATATAAATTTATTTGTAGATCATATGTTGCTGATCAGTTTCTCTATTCAAAGTCTCAGCTATCTAGTACAGTTTTCAGGATGATTATATATTTGGTTGAGGCTAACTTACGTTAGAGAACAGAAACGAAAAATTCAGCAATTTTTATGTTTATAAAGGGGCATAACTCAAGAACCGTAAAAGTGATGCCACCCAATTTCGAACATGATCTGTGTTTTGTGGTAATAAGCATTGTATATAAGTTTCATAACATTTGGTTGAGGCAAACTAAAGTTAGAGAACAGAAACAAACTTTGGGACATATGGACGGACGGACAAGGGTAAAACTTAATGCCCCCTCCTCCACGGCGGGGGCATAAAAAATTTGTTAAAGCGTTTTCATGTTATTGTGGAGACACTGTTTGGCAGCCGCCCGTCCGCCGTACATCCCCAATTTAATAACCGATATTTCCTTTGAAAATCCGGTTAAAAATGAAATTGGCAATAACTCCTATAATGAGTTGACAGACAATTTAGTTAATTTATACTCATTTGGCTTTCCTTTTTTATTGATCATTTTTGCTAATCACAGTTTCTCTATATCTACTAAATTAAAAGTTCCTAAAAAAAATGGTAAAAGTAGTCAAAAAATTGTAATAACTCTTATAAGGAGCCAACTGACGATTTCAACAAAATTGCCCTCTTTGTAAATCTTATTTTGTTGATCATTTTAACTATATAAAGTCTCTCTTTCTATAAATAATAGTTGGCAAGATAATAAACAAAAGCTGTGAAATTTGCTAAAAATTGACATTTCAGAGGCAATAATAGATTGTCCTATTTAAAAAAAAAAAAATCATGATATCTTGACCTGCTGATAATATTTACTCTTAATGTTTTCTCTAATTGCTTTATTTCTTTTTTCAGATATAAGCCAAAACCTGCCTTTGTTCTATTCTTAGCAACAGCAGCCTTGTTTGTTCATTGTTCAAACCCTGTGATAAAAATTTAAACTAAATTCCCTAAGGAACATTCAGGTAAAGTTTGGTAATATTAAGCCCAGTAGATTCAAAGGAGAAAATTATATAAAGTAAGGGATGGCAACAACGGAACCCAAGTCATGCTAAATAATTAGTTTCCGGTGACTTGCTAGATCCAATAGCAAAAATATTTCTTAATGTTGTGTATGGATATATTGTACAAGTTCTAAATTCTTTTGAATCTTAGTTATTCTGCTTTACTTGCTTTTAAGCAAACAATTTTGTGTCTTTTTTACTTTTAAATTTCACAAATGACTTATTATGTTTAATAATTTATTTTGGTGGATATTCATTGCATCAGGAGTGTTTAAATTTATTTATGTGATATTGTGTCCTGGACGTGTGAAGGTCACTTGCTGGTTTACCATGATAGCATGGTCTCAGTCAAGGGTGATTGATAATGGCCTTGAACTGTGAAGGTCACTTACCTTCGTAAGCATATGTTTGCCATGATGTGTTACCATGGAAGCATGGTCACAGTCATGGGTGATTAATGCATTATATATAACAATGACCTTGATCTGTGAAGGTCACTTACTGGTTTACCATGATAGCATGGTCTCAGTCAAGGGTGATTAATGTGTTATGGGTGATAATAGCCTTCACCTGTGAAGGTCACTTACCTTAGTAAACATAGGTTTGCCATGATGTGTTACCATGGTAGCATGGTCACAGTCGAGGGTAATTGATGTATTATGAAATGATTCTTTAGTATGCTTCAATATGTAGTAGAGATCTGTAACTCCTCCCTCAAATATACTTCTGAAATACCGAGGTATTAACGTTCTTCCAATAGCTGCAATAGAAATATCTCAATTCTGAAACATAGCCTCGATCAAATATAAGTCTAGATATACCGAGATAATAAAGTCTTTCCATGAGTCATGCTCAAGTTATTTATACAAAAGGTAGAGTACATTTGCAGTACAATTTAGAGACAGCATTTTTCATTTACTTATCAGTCAGTGACTTACTATTGTCATTATAGTATCCTGGAGTTATAAATTTAACCATCATGAAAAAGTAATACATAAAAAAATAAAATGCTCCGCTGGGGCGCAGCTTGATACGACCGCAGAGGTCGAACCCTGAACAGTTGGGGCAAGTATGGACACAACATTCAAGCTTGATACAGCACTGAATTTGGATTGTAATTAAATATTTGACACAGCATAGGTTTCTCACACAGAATGAAAGTGGTCTAAGAACTTAAAATTTTTTAATTTACCTATTCAAACCATATCGTTATTATTTGCTTTTATATATACATCAGAAATAACCAATTTAAAATGGAAAATTTTAAAGAAAAAAACATACATGTGATGGACTGTGAAACTCAGATCAGGAGATTGGAAAATTTTGGTCAGGAGATTAGGACTCAGATCAGGAGGTTTTTAATCGACATAAAGTTTGTCGTAAATGTAACCGTGTGCTGTAAAAATTGTCTTTTAAAGTGTGTTTTCTTCAACTTTCAATCCGAAATGTATTATGTATTATGTTTATAGTACCCTTGTACTTATAAAGTTTCTTTATCTTAATATTCTACATGTTCAATCTAAGATTCTTTTTTTTTAGTATGTTCTTTAAATTATTCAATTCATATCTTTTATATCATTATTCTATAGGACAAACATTGCAATCAGATCATTTGTTTACCTATCTGCTTTTGCAGTTAGATTTTATTTGAATATTCAGAAACTCATTTAAATTTTGAACATGGGTCATAGTTATTATATGAATTCAATTTAAGCCTTGAAAGAAAGTATAGAACCCTCAAATAATTTTCAAATTATTATTTTTTGATTTGTCCTAAGACATTTAAAATCATTTAATTACCATCCTTTTATGATTATTTGTTCAATTTATATTTTATTTATATTCTTTTAAAAATTTACATTATTTAAAGGAAAGTAACTTAAAACAGGAAAAATCAGGGGAAGTAACCCAATAAATACACAAAGTTTTTATTACACAACGGCAGTTAGCCTGAGGTAAAAATCGTTGATTACCAGTATGTTTGACATCCAAGCTGACAAGTGAAGCCATATAATTATGCATGTTAATTGATTTACAGGTAAAATACAACTTCAGGTGATGTCAGTTACACCAGATGTCTGAGATGATATGTTGGGCAGATTTCATACATAGGATTTTTTTCTCTTCAACGCGAGGTCGGGAGGAGACCCCTGAAAACGGGATTATTGTTCTCCCGTCGGGAGGTTTACATGTATGAAAAAAAGAAAAAAAAATCCCCCAAATTTTTTTGAACCCCCTTATGATTCATCACCCCATTGGCCCAAACTCAATCCCAGCTTTCCCTTTGTGGTATGGTACCTTGCAGTACAATTTCAGAGAGATCCATACACTTGAACACAAGTTATTGTCTTGAAACTAGAAAAATGCTTGTTTTTTGGCCCCAAATTCCTAAACGTTTAGGGCAATTACCCCCAAACTCAAACCCAGCTTTCCCTTTGTGATATGGAACCTTGCAGTACAATTTCATAAAGATCCATACACTTACACACAAGTAATTGTCCTGAAACTAGAAAAATGCTTGTTTTTTGCCCTTTTATGGCCCCTAATTACTAAAATTTTGAGGCAATTACCCCCAAAATCAATCCCAGCCTTCCCTTTGAGGTATGGTACCTTGCAGTACAATTTCAGAGAGATCCATACATTTGAACACAAGTTATTGTCTGGAAACTAGAAAAATGCTTATTTTTGGCCCCTTTTTGGCCCCTTATTCCTAAACTTTTTGGGCAATTACCCCCAAACTCAATTCCAGCTTTCCCTTTGTGATATGGAACCTTGCAGTACAATTTCATAAAGATCCATACACTTACACACAAGTTATTGTCATGAAACTAGAAAAATGCTTGTTTTTCGCCCCTTTTTGGCCCCTAATTCCTAAAATATGGAGGCAATTACCCCCAAAATCAATCTCAGCATTCCCTTTGTGATATGGAACCTTGTGATACAATGTCAGAGAGATCCATACACTTACACACAAGTTATTGTCATGAAACTAGAAAAATGCTTGTTTTTTGCCCCTTTTTGGCCCCTTATTCCTAAAATTTGGAGGCAATTACCCCCAAAATCAATCCCAGCATTCCCTTTGTAATATGGAACCTTGTGGTACAATGTCAGAGAGATCCATACACTTACACACAAGTTATGTCTGGAAGTTACAAAAATGCTTATTTTTGGCCCCTTTTTGGCCCCTAATTCCTTAACTGTGGGTACCATAACCCCCAAAATCAATCCCCACCTTCCTTTTGTGGTATTGAACCTTATGGTAAAATTTCATTGAGATTCATTCACTTAAACTAAAGTTAGAGTGCGAAAACTAATGTGTATTCGGACGACGACGACGACGCCAACGTCATACCAATATACGACCACAAAAATTTTTTTGCGGTCGTATAAAAACTAAAAAAAAAAAAAATCTAACATAGTATGAGAAGACTAAAAAGTTCCATTTCAAAACAATTGAAGATTTGAACATGAAACAACTAAATAAACTGCTGACACAGAGATATATCTTGCTTGTCTGCAGACAAATAAAAAAAGATAATCTGATGGACAGCAACAATTCTAATTAAGTTCCTGGACCATGACATAGAGGGCAGCACTTCAAAATGATCCTCAAACTGAGATGTGCTGATAGTAATGCAACTTTATAGAAATATCATTGTCTATCATTAGTTTCCTATCAAACTGACTTAAGCAGAAAAATTTCCATTAAAAATTGCTAATTATTTCAAAGTCACTGGATCATAACCTAGGGGGCAGAGCCTTGAAATAGTCATCAAACTGATAGTAATACAACTTTATAGAAAATGTCATTGATCTTTCACAAGTAGTTCCTATCAAACTGACTTAAGCAGAAAACTTAACAATTATTGACACCGCCCCGCCAGAAAAGCAACACCTATGTTCTACCTTCTGCAACTTTCTTCGCAGGCGAGACAAAAACTGAAGCTGACAAGGTATGACGTACATCAGAATTCCATTTATATAGTTGAGTATAAAAGATGATATATAAACCAAAGACTAAAGTCTGTATGCAGTTCAGAAGATTCAGTGAGTACAGCTGAAACTAACCTTAGACCTATCTTCTTAATTAAATGACAATGTCAAACTGGTGTCGTTATAAACTAATTCTGCTGTATACAAATCACATCACAAAAGTATCACTATCTTGGAACAAGAATACTTGTACATAGGACACCATGCCCTGCTCGCACTATCTTATTTCAATATTTAGCGAACTGTCTAATTCTTGAACAAAACCATAACTTGGCATATACATGTATATTAAACAGTACACTTCATACTGAACATGTGTACAAAGTTTCATGTTGATGTGACCTCAAAAAACCCCTAAACCTAAACTTTAACCAGAGACATGTATGCATGCCCAGGCATACAAATACAACACATAGAAAGATAATACTAACTGTAACGTTTGGGTCCGTCTTCTAAATAAAATGACAGAGTCATGCTGGCATCATCTTCAAAGAATTCTGTAGCAAAGGATTCCCACCATAAGATATCACTCTCCTGAAAGATAGTAAAAAAATAGTCAGAACTTATTAAACCAATGGCATGCCATTAAATATAGTTGCCAACCACACATTCACTAGATGCCATCATGACAATCCCATCACCCATTACATAATTAAGTTTATCACCATATATATTTAGACAAATCCTCTGTACCTGTATTCTTTCTGTACTAGATTGTCCCTCACTGTAGAGTACTAGATCTAAAACCAAGATCTTATGATATTGTCATTGATTTTCTTTTTCTTTCTTTTTTTTTTAGAAATGTGACTGTATTAGAAATAAATGAAAATTTAAAATATTTTCTACAATGTTATTATGTGGTTATTTTTACCTCACCTTCAAAAACATACCAGCATGCTGTTAAATAAAAACTTCTCTGAGCGCAGCCTGATTTGACCGCAGAGGTCGATCCCTGAACAGTTGGGGCGAGTTTGGACACAATATTCAAGCTTGATACTGTCTGAATTTGGATTGTGATAAAATTTTTGACATAACACAGGTTTCTGACACAAAATAAATGTGTTCAAAGATCTTAAAAATCTATTGCGCAATACTTTCAATTGAAGATTTCTTCTTGAAACTTTTCAAAAAATTTGAAATTTCAAAAAATTTGAAGAAAAAATATTGAGAAAAAATCCCCCCCACAATCTTTTTGACCCCCCCCCTTGGAGTAATTACCCCCAAACTCAATCCCAGCCTTTCCCGCCTTTCCTTTGAGGTATGGAACCTTGTAGTACAATTTAAGAGAGATTTATACACTTAAACACAAGTTATTGTCTGGAAACTAGAAAAATGCTTGTTTTTGGACCCTTTTTTTCCCCTAATTCCTTTATGTTTTGGGGCAATTACCCCAAACTCAATCCCAGCCTTCCCTTTGTGGTACAATTTCAGTGAGATCCATACACTTACACACAAGTTATTGTCTGGAAAGTACAGACATGTTTTTGGCCCCTAATTCCTAAACTGTTGGTACCATAACCCCAAAATTAATCCCAACCTTCCTTTTGTGGTATTGAACCTTCTTGTAAAATTTCATAGAGATCCATTCACTTAAACTAAAGTTATTGTCTGGAAACCAAATGTGTCTTCGGACGACGACAAAATCATAGCATTATACGAACCCAAAAAAATTTTTTGCGGTCTTATAATAACAAAGAAAAATAAAACTTTGCCTTTAAGGGGAACATTTTTTTTACATGTATTCTTGCATTATTGTCTGTAAACACTGACATGAAGACAAACCAGTACTTTACCACTTAAATAAGTGCAATTTAGTAGTACAAACTGAACAGAATAAAAATGTGTCTTTCAAGTCTAAGGAACATTTTCTACCTACATATGTACAGGAATATATAGTTTTGTTATCACAAATACAATGAATTAAAATACTCAAGTTTAATTGGCCTTTTCCTGTTTGTTTAAACATGTACATGTTTTTATGCAAATAATAAGTTAACAGCTGCAACACAATTAAAATAAAAATCCATATGAAAAGGGAAGAACACAGTGCCTTGCTTTAATTCAGCATTGAAAAGCATTAATACAACAGACCCTTACAACATAACAAAATTCCTTTAAGCTATAAAATAACATCGTAATTTTACAGGAAAATGTGTGACATTCTCCCAGTACAATAGCAGAATCACAGTCTTTGAATAAACTGAACCTAAATTATTTTATAAAACAAACAAATGAGGAATCTCAGTACACTATAAGGTTGTAATTATTTATATCTGTTCATATTACTTGATATATGAGTAGGAAATCAAATAGTGTTGTAAAGATGATATGCTCTGCATAACAATAGGATACACACATATAAAGTAAGCTTAATGTCAAACAATTGTGTCAAGTTTTGTTTAAATCTGATGTGTCGGAAATATATTAGGTAACAGGAAATAACTAGTAATAAATTGCATATCTTCCTCAATTTGCATAAAGTAGTTCCCACTGTTTTGAACAGTCAAATTTATCTTTGTTACTTAATGTTTCTTATAAAGGCAGCAAAAGTTAATCAATCAAAATGACATAAATGAAATCAATTTTACAAACTGCTCTGAAGATTTCATATTAACAACAAAGTAGTATGGTGGCACACAATAAGTTTGAATTTGAGCTGACAGCTCACTTGTTTGCCCTACGCCCTCTAAAAACATACGAACAGGGGTAAAACAGTATATTCCTTCCTTCAGTCAGGGGTACTACTTGTACAAGTAATCTTTATTTACTTGAAGAAGTAAATAAAATAAACTTATATAAGTTAATTATAATGTTTGAATAATCTCCCCTTAATTTTCTCAAAAATTTACTTGTATAAGTAAATTTTTTTTACAATCCCACAAAAATTCTCAAGTTTTGAGATGTAAAAACATGCCTTTAACAATTTTTCTCAGGTAAGCTCATAATTTTTGATTAGAGTTCAATGTTTCATCTCATTAATTCAACAAAGAAACTGATTGCAGCAAAGATTTGTGCAAGGCCTTCAAAAATTGCCCCTTGGGGGCTTGTAAATGAGCAGTGTTCTGAAGATAACAGACAAACGAGATTTTCATTGTCCATGAAATTACACTTAAATGATTAGTTAAGATATCTGCAAAGGACAGACAATCAAAAATTCTATTAGAGCAAAGAAGTCCTAAGAATTCAAGAAAAGAAGATAGGATGACTTTTTTACTTGTATAAGTAAAAAAATCTGAATGTCTATGGGACATAACTAAGCCCAATTTTTTTTACCTATACAAGTAAATAAAATACACTTGTATAAGTATCCTAAAAATTTACTTATATAAGTATATTAATATTTACTTCTTCAAGTAAATAAAAATTACTTGTACAAGTAGTACCCCTGACTGTCCTTTGGAGCTGGGGTTATAATTACATGTGTGTGTGAAGATTCTCTCCATTCTGAAGTACCTATACACAGTCATAGTGCAGAATTAAACCATGAATGATGATTATATAGAGACAATTATATTACAAAAGCTCATAATCATAACAATGGTAAATAAACTGTTATAGCAATACTTTAACATGTAAGTTATGCAAATTTTCGAAGTCAATGAACCATGACTGAAGGTACATGGCTAAACAACCTCCATGGAAATGAGATGTGCCAATGCTTATACAACTGCATACCAAATACAATTGACTTATTATAAGTCGTTCCCTTTAAACAAACCTAAACACAAACATTATCTTGTAAACTATGTAAAAGTTTCCAAGTCAATCATGCCTGATGGGGCGGGGCAAAATATTTTCCATGGAAATGAGATGTGCTAATGCTTATACAACTGAACACCAATTAACATTAGCCTTCCACTAATGGTTCCTCTTGAACTGACCTAATCACAAACTAATACATGTAAACTAAGCAAAAGTTTCAAAGTCAATAGACCATCACTGAGCAGATAGGGCCAAATAATCTCCATGGAAATGAGATGTGCCAATGCTAATACAACCGCATACCAAATATCATTGACCTATCACTTGTCATTCACCATAAACTAGACCTAATCACAAACTAATACATTGTTGACGCCGCTGGAAACAGCATACCTATGTCTCGTTTTTTGACTCCGTCAAGGCGAGACAAAAATAAAATGAAGGGGGTGAAATTTGGTATGCTGCACAATTCAGATTTATGATTATGAGAATTTGAAGTTACAGGATAATAATTGGTAGACATGCACATGTCAATAAATAGAGAATGTCGAGTAAAATCTACCATCCTGCAGATTATGGATTTTTCTAATGTAGGACATTTTAATAAATTGACGAAATCTTATGATTCCCTTTGTTATCACTTTTTATAATATCTGTGAGTGAAGAGTGTAAATTGTGGTCTCAGTGTGTACAGTACCCCTATAGAGCCTCAGTAAATAATACACTGTATATGGTATCAAGTTACCTTGATCAAATTTAATGTATTTCCTTCAGCATCTTGTCTTATATAATTAATTGTACACAACACCTTAAAACAAAACAACTTGTTTGTTGTTATATAGATAATGAATATATATGTATATAATATCCCTATGGTAAAAAGTACAATTGTAGATACTCAAGTGTGTTACATAATAATGTATTCCTAGGCTTCAAAGTAGCCAGAGATTATGATTTGTTACATGTAAATAATCTCAGATATGAAAAAAAAGTGTGTATGTCAATGAGACAGCTACCAAACAACACATCATTTTAACTTTGAGTCTACACTCAATAATGTAATGATCTTGAACAAATATTTTATGAATAAAATGAGATGTTGGGAATAAGTGAATGAGACAGAAACTTAATACTACAAAGTCATCTTTAATTTGGTCTACCATCAACTCCCTCCCCCCATTACCCCCCCCCCCCCCCCCCCCCCCAAGTCAATGAGACAGAAACTTAATACTACAAAGTCATCTTTAACTTGTTCTACCATCAACTCCCTCCCCCCATAACCTCACCCCCAACAAATGTCATTATAAAATAGATTAAATTTCAATTTCAAAAACAGGGATTATCTATTTCATTTAAGTTAGGATAATCATGCATGTATAAAGAAAACCTGAATCATCCTTATAACAATTGCATCAGTACCCTTAATGTTGGATTTTTCAAGAGTACTATTCACCAAGTAGTCAGTACATCTAGTATCTGTACATGTACTGGAATGATTTAAATGATACATTTCAGTCTAAATTCCCATTTCATGAAATATGCAACTCCCTCAGGCAATCTGGCCATAGGTAGATTTGGCTGACCTTTATTTTCTTTGGCAAAGACATTCTATAATGAGTAATCAAATTATTTAGGTGTCCGTTCCTCTTTTTAAGCAAGATTGTTATCTTGTGGCTGTGTTTTGAGTCGATTTAGATCTTGGCATTTGGTATGGACACTTGTTAAAGACGATATGCAGACCACTTGATGTTTTTTATTAATTATTTCGTTTTGATGCATCTCATTATAGTATACACAACATACAATTCCTTTAATTTATAGGAATCTGATCATCAAATCAGAAATCAATTGCATAAAGCCTGAATTATGTTTTTCTTTCAAACAGAACAAAAGGAAATCCCAAAAAGATTCCTTCTTAATTACATTTTCATATCCAGTCTGGTTTAATTTGAATTATGCAGTTATTTGGGCAAGGTGAGATAAGTTTGTAATTAAAAGTAAAATATTACTGACTCACACCAACATGGGTTACAATACAATGTATCATCCTTTTGTAAGAAATGAAAATACAAAAAATTCTCAAAGTCACTTAATTAAGCATGAAATGTAGGGCAAGGTAACACAAATGTTGTTGATTTTCTGAAACTATTTCATTCATAGAAATAACTACAGCGGTCAAAAATAGCTTTCTGAAGAACAAAAAACTTTATTAGCCAAATCTGGTTGTAATTGCTATGAAAAATGCCATGTAAACATTGTCAAACAGTTCCAGTAATGGCACCCATTATTATCACAAAAGGAGTAACCAATTTACCTTTAAAAAAAGGAAATAGTTTAAAAGCATTTAAGCAGATAAATTTAAAAGCCAATTAAAACTGATGACAAATTTTTGTTGCTTGTCATAATAAATCATAAAATGTGCTGAAACAAGCAGAGAAGGTAATAATTATAATGTAACATAACAGGAAACATGGCCTGGTTTCCTGTTGTTATCTGGTAACCTTTCATCATACTTCACATAACTTTATTTTATTTAAAAATATGTTAAGTTCATTCACTGAACTCAAAGGTATACAGTACACTTATGTATGACTTGTTGAACATTAAATGTAAATACATGTACAATATATTCAAAATTTTGAAAAAAGGGCTTAAAAACAAATGAAATATCATAATCATTTATCATATAAAATCAAACTCCTATAACTACATTTAGTCAAAAATACAGAAAGCAAAATAAATAGTCACTACAAAGCTATTTAAGAGTCCATAATGACTGACATGACCTAATTTGGCAGTGATAGTCCATTCTAACTCACGGAATCATATCTACCAGTAAATAATCCACAATAACAAGACCTTATAATTATCTTGGAGTAAACAATCCATTATAACTATATGAAATATAGTCCAAAATAACTAACAGGACCTTATCTTGCAGCAAAAAAATATCCATTTTAACTAACATGAAATATTATCCACTATACATGTTGTAATTAACAGGACCTTATCTCTCAGCAAAAAATCCATTATATTAACTAACATGAAATATAGTGCACAGTATAATTAACAGGATATCATTTTGTGGTTAAAAGACCACCATAACTAACCAGACCTCATTAACAAGTAAATAGTCCATTATAACTGACAGGACCTCATTAACAAGTAAATAGTCCATTATAACTGACAGGACCTCTATAACAAGTAAATAGTCCTTTATAACTGACAGGACCTCATTCACAAGTAAATAGTCCATTATAACTGACAGGACCTTGTTTACCTATAAATAGTCCACTACAGCAGCTGACAGGAAGTTATTTTACAGTAAAACATCTATTATATTTGATAGGACCTTCTATAGCAGTAAATAGTCTATCATAACTGACAGTAACTCAAATTATACCAGTAAAAGTCCAGTATAACCAACAGATCTTATTTTGAGGTAAATAGTCAATTATAACAAACAGGACCTTTTCTGGCAGTAAATAGTCCATTAAAGATTAAAACAAAGTACAATTCTTTTACCTGGTAGTAAATTAATGGTCCATTATAAAATTACAATTACAATGCTCAATATATATTACAGTTGTAGACCACCATCCTTGGTGTATACTTTTTCTTGGCTTAAATTCTAAATTCAAATAAGATAATTATTATCAATATTAACATTTTGTAACTGAAAGTTCTCAGTAAATAACATTACAGGCATACTTTGCTGGGTATGTATTTTTATCAATAAGACTTTTCCTTCGAATGAATTTTTTCATGGTTTAACAAACATAAAATAGGCTTCTTTACATTAACACGTAACACTTAAATCATATCTTCATAGAATGCATGGGAAGAGTGGCAGACCAATGTTTAAAAAAAAGACAGGGTGCCAAAATTTGGTTTAAATTTCCAAATACTTATCACTTGCATGCAATTAAAACAAAGGATCACTTTCTCTACCATGGGAAACCCAGTTCATTTTACTCTGCTACTGAATGGGCCCTTTCCCTTAAAGTTACTGATCATGATACTAGAAATAAATACAGCTTACCTCACTTCGTTGTTGTAGTCTTTTATTCAGCTCATGAATCCTATAGTCTGGCTGTCCCATGTATGGAGTATGTCTCCTATATAACATAGAAAATGGTGACAAATAAAAAGGATCATAGTTTAAACAATTCATTGTATGTACATCGTCAAAAAAACCACTTTCCCACGTAAATATCAATTATCTGTAGTATCTTCCTCTCACATGTGTAGTATAATTTAATCAGGACACCAGGTGCCCCACTATAAAACAATAAGTGTTGTTAGGGGGTGTCCATAGGAAATTGTCCTACTTTATCTAGCTCAGGACCTAAATCATCTTACATTTCCTTAGAGGCACATGATGGGGACAATATTATAGTTTGTTATCATTTGATGAATAATTTTAACATGGGAATATTTTAGGATGATTTCCCTGTTTTTATCAGGTAGACAATGTACTTCATTTATAATGTTAAATGATCATTAAATAATACTACAAATTAACACTTCTTGTGTGTTCATAATTCAGGAATTTTTGGAAGATCCTTCTATTGGAAATAAATTAAGATTTTATGGTAAAAACATAAGGTAATTATGACATTATAATAATACAATACACAAGAACATGATTTTATTCAAAACCAAAATTGGAAATTCCTGTACAGAGATCAAGACCATAAAAACTTCCTGTTTTTGTATGAAAAGGGATTCCTGGGATTTCTAGACTAAAATAGGGACCAGAAGGGGTCCCGAGTTTTAGGTACAAAAAGGGGGAATAAAGTCATGATAATTTAAAGTAATTAATGACACTTGTGTACAATTTGATTGAAATATTTCCGGTTTTACAAGTTCTGGCTAACTTTCAGTGGAAGTGGCCTTGGATTATGAATTGAAATCTGAAAACATTTGGTCTTTATCTGTGTAATGGCCCTGAATAAACCTTGTCCTTCAATTCTATGTATATATATATATATATCCTGACAAGTATAAAGGAATAGTTTATAAAATTTTATTTTCAGCTTGTATGTTCTTCAGCTATTTATTACACAAGGCCACAGGTATATTGTTCTCTTAAGAACTGTATTCCATCATATACTCCCTTTGATGTAAGGCATGGTTCATTTACAGACAGTTTTCTAAGTTAAAAAAAAGTACTCTTATCAGTTGTTTAAATCAGTATTCAAAGAAACTTCCAAGGAGGTTCTTCTATTCAGGACACATACTGTGACATGGTCATTCAAATGAATACTTTCAGTGTGTGAATAAAATCTTTTAAATAACAAGAAATGTTATGACCTGGCAAAAATTTATTTCCTAAAGGTAGAAATTCAACAGGAATTAAAATAAACCACTGTGACCATAATCTGGAAAACCATAAAATAAGTGAATAAACTGCTTCGCTGAGCGCAGCTGGATACGCCCGCAGAGGTCCAACCCTGAACAGTTGGGGCAAAAATGGACACAATATTCAAGCTTGACATAGGTCTGAATTTGGATTGTATTAAATATTTGGCATATTATAGGTATCTGAATAAATGTAGTCAAAGAACTTGAAATTGGTTATATGAATTGAATTTATATTCAATTAAAGACGTCTTGCTGTTGTGCAATACACTGTGCTGTTGCGCAATACTTAGTAAATCTGTTGTCAGACTATAAACAATTAAAGTTCAATTAATTCTCAATGTCATATTAGAAATTTATGAAAATGTAAAAGGAGTATAAACAATTCACCAAAGTTTCATGAGAACTGCTGACAGCATTTTTGAGTTATTGTCCGAAAACTGGAAAATCCTCCTTTTTTTTATAAATAAAACCCTGTAACTCGGAAACGTAAAATCTAAAATAAATAAAAATCAAAAGGGAGCTCATGTCAATAGATATAAACAATTCACCACAATTTCTTGCAAGTTGGTGAAAGCATTCTTGAGTAATTGTCCGAAAGCTGGAAAATCCCCCTTTCTTTAATGAATAAAACCCCATAACTCGGACACGTAAAATCTAAAATTTATAACAAACGAAAATGAGCTCACGTCAGTAGATATAAATAATTCGCCAAAGTTTTATGCAAATTGGTTAAAGCGTTTTTGAGTTAATGTCCGACATGTTGACGACGGACGGACAACGGTATACCATAATACGTCCCGTAAACGAGCGTATAAAAATGTACAATGGGAACTATGATAGGAAACTTGCACTTGATGCAACATGATTTAAATAGTCCAGCAGTCACTTTTGAATCTTTTTTTATTAGTCCTACACCTAAATGCTATATTGGAAACTCTGAATGTTAAATTTCAAACTAAAATAAAAGGGAACTTTATAAAACAAGGAAGATGTCTGTTAAGGAAATAGCAATTGTAAGGCTTAAAAAGAAATTATTAAAAGGTTATAGGATCACAATAATAGTTAATACATTCCTTTTATTCTTGACCATGTTCAAATATAGGACAACAACTTATTACTATAATTACATTTGTACATATTTGCATATTTGCCATTCAAATATTTTGTGAATATGTCAATGTGTTTAGTATGGGCATAGAGGCTGTATCCATCATGCCTCGCCTTAAATTTGAAAAATGGATTTTGCCCTTGGTGTTACTACCTTAAATTGGAAATAAACAGCTGCGCCATGAGCGCATGATACGCCCTTCACTTTTTCAAAGAATAAAGTTCAATAACTTCTCAATGTCATATCAGAAAATCATGAAAAACTAAAGGGAGGTTATCCTAATAGTTATAAACCAGTCACCAAAGTTTTATGATAACTGCTCAAAGCATTGTCTGAAACTGGAAAATCCCCCCTTTTTTATGAATAAAATCCGAAATTTAAAATCTTAAATTTATAAAAATCAAAAGGGAGCTTACGTCAATAGATATAAACAATTCACCAAAGTTTCATAAAAACTGCTGAAAGAATCTTAGAGTTATTGTCTGAAAACTGGAAAATCCCCCCTTTTTTCATAAATAAAACCCCATAACTTAGAAACTTTAAATCTAAAATTTATAAAAAACGAAAGGGAGCTCACGTCAATAGATTCCACTAGCAGTCTCAGTAATAATACTTATCTGAATACTGAACCTCTTTATATGCATACATGTGTTCTGCTATTTATCGATTTGATAAGTTAAGCTCTTTTAAGCTGATTTTTATAGTTTGTTCATATGTTATGCTGTTACACAACTGTCCCAGGTTAAGTGAGGTTTGGGCGCCCACAATGTTTAACCCCGCCACATTCTATATGTGCAGGATTGTGTCTGTCCCAAGTCAGGGTCCTTTTATTCAGTCGTTGTCTTTTGTTGCTGTATATCATATTTGTTTTTCGTTCGTTGTTCTATTCATAAATCAGGCCATTAGTTTTCTCATTTGAATTGTTTTACATTTGTCATTTCTGGGCCTTTTATAGCTGACTATGTGGTATGGGTTTTGCTCATTGTTGAAGGCCGTACAGTGATCTATAGTTGTTAATTTCTATGTCATTTGGTCTCTTGTAGAGAGTTGTCTCATTGGCAATCATACCACATCTTCTTATTTTTATATATACATAAGTGAAAACATTGCATTAATTTCTGAATTGTACTATTATTTTCTAATGTTGGAAAAACTGTACAATGGGAGATAACTCTAAGTCGTCATCCATTTAAACAACAAACATTTTAACAAAATCAGACAATTTTCTTATCAGTAGGTTGAAAATTGCAAAGATTATAGTGAGTCATGAGACTGTCTTGGTGAAGAATCTGAGTTCTGATGTACAATTCGAATGTGATCATCTAATAAAAAGCTGACAAAATAGGCTAGAATTAGATATAAATAATCAAAGCTCAAGAGTGCTGTAAAAACAGTTGCCAGCAAGTCAATGTTTCTGTGACTTCTAGTTTTCATCTTATTGTATAAGAATAACATTGGACAGGAGACTATATTGATCAAATTCAGAAAAAGGCTATTGACAATTGATTTTGAAAATGTAAACTTAACATTCAAAGAATAAAAATTCGTAAGGGTTCCGTGGAACCCAGTGTCTCACCTACTTTTGCTGCTAGTCACAGGCTCAACAAAAACGGAGAAAAAATTATTAAAAATTTTCCTATAGATACTATCTTTTGATTGTAAGAAGCTTCTGTCCAAGTTTGGTAAAAATCCAGAATGGTTATGAATCTAATAAATGTTTAAAAAACTTTAACTACAGACTGTATGTAATGTTAAGTCCATTTATAAGTTATATACTGAAAAACAGGAAATAAATGTTTATAAAATTTCCTCCAAGATACTAGCTTTTGATCATAAACAAGCTTATGTCCAAGTTTGGTACAAATCCAGGATAGTTTAAGAAAGTTATTAAAACTTTTAAAACTTTAACCACAGAGTGAATGTAATGTTAACTGGAAGAAAAACTAAGTCCATTTATAAGTAATATACGGAAAAACAGAAAATATATTTTTACAAAATTTCCTTCTAGTTACTAGCTTTTGATCATAAACAAGCTTCTGTCCAAGTTAGGTTCAAATCCAGGATAGTTAAGAAAGTTATCAAAATTTTTAAAACTTTAACACAGAGTGAATGTAATGTTAACTGGCAGGAAAACTAAGTCCATTTATAAGTAAAATAGAGATAAATAGGATTTTTTTTTTTTAAATTTACTTCTGGATACTATCTTATGATCATAAACAGGCTTCTGTCCAAGTGTGGTAGAAATCCTGGATAGTTTAAGAAAGTTGTTAAAATTTCAAAAACTTTAACCACAGAGTGAATATTTGTGGACGCCGCCGCTGACTACGAAGATGACCAAATGTAGGATCGCTATGTCTTGCTTTTGCGACAAAAGTCGCAGGCTCAACAAAAAATGTGTGAAACTGCGAGCAACTGCTCACTAATGATATCCCCGCATAAATATGGATAATTTTAATAGTGTAAAAATATGTAAGTGTTCAGTAAACAGAAAGTTGTTGAGTGATGAATCTGAAAACGCATCACAAGGTATAGCTGACTCATATAAACCCTGAAACCAAATTTCAGAAATTCTTGTAATGTAGTTCCTGAGAAAGATGCGAGGATGAATCTGAAAACACATCACACAGTATAGCTGACTCATATAAACCCTGAAACTAAATTTCAGAAATCCTTGTAATGTAGTTCCTGAGAAAGATGGGACGAAAAATATTCATGGGACGGATGGACGGACTGACGGACAGACAGAGGTAAAACAGTATACCCCCACTTTTTTAACAAGTCAAATGTTTGTATTTATTTATTTACTATGCAATATGAATGGGTGCTAGCATCTGTCCCTGTTTGAACAAGTACAAAATTAAATCCTTAATCACGTCATGAAATAACATACTTATAACATCAGTAAAATGATTATTAGCCATAATATAAGGCAAATAAAAAAAAATTTTTAAAAATAAGATATGGCATGATTGCAAAAAAAAAACTCATCATAAATACTAGGAATGAAATTTTGTATTTGTGCTAGATGCACGTAATAACAACTCCATACCAGGGACCAATGGACCAGGATATAGACAACTATAGATTACTGTATGTGGTATTGCTCACTGAAGGTAGTATTTCTTATTCCTGATTTTTCATACATTGTAAGCTTCTGTCCAAGCTTCTGCTCAGGTTTGATAATGTAATCTAAAATACTTTACCCCAAGACTATATCTAAATGTTACATGTAACTGTCAAAAAGTACATTTTAATATCAGTAAAATACGGACAAAATGAAAAAAAAATTACAATTTTGCTACAGATGTCATCTCTTAAACAGGAAGACACTTCTGTCTAAAAGTTTTAATCTTAGACTGTATCTCAATGTTAAGTTCAAAGAAATAACAAGTTCATTTAAAAAGTTATATGGGGGAAAGGGAAAAAGAAATTTCAAAAGTTGCTATGCATACATGTAGTCGTTCAGTCATTCGAATACGTTTAAACTTACATGTACAAATGTATGTCAATCTAATTGAAATTTACGCTCAGTTTATAAGGATCTGAAAGTGATCTGTTCTTCTTTCTGTTTTGATACCTTTCAAGATCCTCTGGTTTTGTTTATTTTTCAATGTGTACTTATAAAATTTGAAAACTTGGCAAATTCATTCAGTCAACTAAATTTTGCACAATATACAGATCTCTGCATTGACATTAACTGAACTAATTCCACTGCATCAGGTGTGCATTTACATTGAGGACAAAAACATGTCCCCTTCATTGATGCTCATGGTCAAAATACTGAAACTTTAAAACACTGTGGCAATTTGTTTACACACCAATTAGCAAACATGATTAGGTTCTAACAGTGACATTAAAATTTTAATTACTCAAAGGAAAAAAAGGTATAAATAAATAAATGTGGATAGTGTCCACATGTGGACACAGATGATGCCCCCTCTTGCATATCATATAGTTATAAAGGGACATAACTGAAGAACGGTAAAAGTGACACTACCCAAAAATTTTGTGGTAATAAGCATTGTGTGTAAGTCTCATAACATTTGGTTGAGGCTAACTTAAGTAGAGAACAGAAACTAAAAATTCAACAATTTTTCTATTTGTAAACACGCATAACTCTAGAACGGTTGCGTATAAGTTTTATAACATTTGATTGAGACAAACTAAAGTTAGAGAACGGAAACGAAAAATTCAGCAATTTTTATGTTTATAAATGGACATAACTCAAGAATGGTAAAAGTGTCGTCACCAAATTTTGTACTTAATCTGTATTATGTAGTAATAAGCATTGTGTATAAGTTTCATAACATTTGGTTGGGGCAAACTTAAGTTACAGAATGGAAACTAAAAATTTTGCAACCTTTCGAATTATAAAGGGGCATAACTCAATAATGGTTAAAGTGACACTACCCAAATTCAACTTGGATCTGTGTTTTATCAGTGGAAGTCAAAATTAAACATTGCATTGTATAAAGCATTGATTGTAGTTGATTCAACTATAATCATGGACAAAGGAAGATAACTCCAATTTTAATAAAATGCTCCGCTGTGGTGCAGCTTGATACGACCGCAGAGGTCGAACCCTGAACAGTTGGGGCAAGTATGGACACAACATTCAAGCTTGATACAGTACTGAATTTGGATTGTAATTAAATATTTGACACAGCATAAGTTTCTGACACAGAAGGAATGTGGTCTAAGAACTTAAAATTTTTTAATTTACCTATTCAAACCATATCATTATTATTTGCTTTTATATATAAATCAGAAATAACCAATTTTAAATGGAAAATTTTAAAGAAAAAAGGAAAAAAAAATCCCCCCCCCAAATTTTTTGAACCCCCTTATGATTCATCACCCCCAAACTCAATCCCAGCCTTCCCTTTGTGGTATGGTACCTTACAGTACAATTTCAGAGAGATCCATACACTTGACCACAAGTTATTGTCTGGAAACTAGAAAAATGCTTGTTTTTTGGCCCCTTTTTGGCCCCAAATTCCTAAACGTTTAGGGCAATTACCCCCAAACTCAAACCCAGCTTTCCCTTTGTGATATGAAACCTTGTAGTACAATTTCATAAAGATCCATACACTTACACACATTGACAAGTTATTGTCCTGAAACTGAAAAATGCTTGTTTTTTTACCCCTTTATGGCCCCTAATTCCTAAACATTTTGGGCAATTACCCCTAAAATCAATCCCAGCCTTCCCTTTGTGGTATGGTACCTTGCAGTACAATTTCAGAGAGATCTATTCACTTGAACACAAGTTATTGTCTGGAAACTAGAAAAATGCTTATTTTTGACCCCTTATTCCTAAACGTTTTGGGCAGTTACCCCCAAACTCAATTCCAGCTTTCCCTTTGTGATATGGAACCTTGTAGTACAATTTCAAAAAGATCCATACACTTACACACAAGTTATTGTCATGAAACTAGAAAACTGCTTGTTTTTTGCCCCTTTGTGGCCCCTAATTCCTAAAATTTGGAGGCAATTACCCCCAAAATCAATCCCAGCATTCCCTTTGTGATATGGAACCTTGTGGTACAATGTCAGAGAGATCCATACACTTACACACAAGTTATTGTCATGAAACTAGAAAAATGCTTGTTTTTTTTGCCCCTTTTTGGCCCCTAATTCCTAAAATTTGGAGGCAATTACCCCCAAAATCAATCCCAGCATTCCTTTTGTGATATGGAACCTTGTGGTACAATGTCAGAGAGATCCATACACTAACACAAAAGTTATGTCTGGAAGTTACAATAAAATGCTTCGCTGGGGCGCAGCTTGATACGACCGCAGAGGTCGAACCCTGAACAGTTGGGGCAAGTATGGACACAAAATTCAAGCTTGATACAGCTATGACTTTGGATTGTCATTAAATATTTGACACAGCATAGGTTTCTGACACAGGATGAATGTGGTGTAAGAACTGGAAAAAATTTAATTTACCTATTATGGTGGAATATCCATAAACTAAATTGTTTGTTAATTTCAATATATCAAAGAATATGTAGAATTCAATGTTTGATTTAATGTAATAAAGTTGAAATTTGGACTGTTTTTGTTCAATGTGGACCAATTTGGTAACATGTATAAATAATCAAAAATCTAAATACATGGGAGCCCATTTAAATACATCATAAAGGTATTAAAATAGAAAGTGACATCATAGTCATGGCTAAAAATAAACAAAAATCCTTAATCAGCAACATTCAAAGTAATATCTAAAAATAAAATTCCTTTGTTACCATAAAAGCCCATTTAAATACATCATAAAGATATTAAAATAGAAAATGACATCATAGTCATGGCTAAACATAGCAAAAAACCCTTAATCAGCATCATTTAACAGTAATATCTAAAAATGGAAATTACATCATAAAGGTATTAAAATAGAAAATGACATCATAGTCATGGCTAAAAATAAACAAAATCCTTAATCAGCATCAGCAACATTTTATAGTAATATCTAAAAATAAAATTCCTTTGTAACCATAAAAGCCCATTTAAATACATCATAACAGATATTAAAATAGAAAATGACATCATAGTCATGGCTAAACATAGCAAAAACCTTAATCAGCATCATTTAACAGTAATATCTAAAAATAAAAATTTCTTTGCAACCATAAAAGTAAAATAGAAAATGACATCATAATCATAGCTAAAAATAAACAAAATTTTTTTTATTGGCAAATTTTAAATGGAGTTTATTATACTAAAACAATAAATTTGCAACCATAAACATGATAAAACCCCATTTAAACACATCATAAAAGTATTAAATAATTCAACTACATCATAAGGCTATAAAAATAGAAAATGACTTCATAGTCAAGGCTAAAGGTAAACAAAAAACCTTCATCAGCAAAATTTTATATTGGCAAATTTCCAATGAAGTTTATTACACTAAAATTGTTGGCAAATTTCCAATGCATTTATTAACAATAAAGTTATTGGCAAATTTCCAATTTACATAATTTAAAAGCAGTGTAGATGAGATATTTAAATGAGTTTGAATTACCAACCTTACACTGCTTTTAAATAATGTTCTTTACTCAATTATTTGTCTATTAAAATGGAAACCCTTGTTTTTTAACCTTTTTCCCCCTTATTCCTTAAACATTAGAGCCATAACCACCACCACCCCCCCCCCCCCCCCCCCCCCCCCCCCCCCCCCCCCCCCCCCCCCCCCCCAAAGCCAATTATTACTTTCCAATGTAACCTAAATTTCCAATATACATAATTTTAAATTTCAATTCCTCATGATATATAACGGTATCATTATTATTTTCTTTCATATATAAATCTGAAACAACCATCTTTAAATGGAAAATTTTAAAGAAAAAAAAAGGAAAAAAAAAATCCTACCTCCCACACATTTTTTCAACCCCCTTTTGATTCATCATCCCCCACCTCAATCACAACCTTCAATTTGTGGTATGGTACATTGCAATACAATTTCACAGAGATCCATACACTTGAACACAAGTTTTTGTTGCAAACTAAAAAAATCCTTATTTTTGACCAATATTTGGCCCCTTATTCATAAATGTTTGAGCAATTAACCCCAAAACTCAATTCCTACTTTCTCTTCGTGATAAAAAATTACTAACTTAAAATGTAAATTTTAAACAAAAATAAAAGGAAAAAAAAAAAATTACCCCTTTTTTTACCCCCGCCCCCCTTATGATTCATCACCCCCACCCCCCTTTCCCCCCAAACCAAGCTCAATAACAGCCTTGCCTTTGTGGTATGGTACCTTGTAATACAATTTTAGAGAGATCCATACACTTGAACACAAGTTATTGTCTAGAAACTAAAAAATGCTTATTTTAAACCCCTTTTTAGGCCCCTTATTACTAAACGTTTTGGGCAATTACCACAACACTCAATTCCAGCTTTCCCTTTGTGAAATGGAACCTTGTAGTAAAATTTCAGAAAGATCCATACACTTACACACAAGTTATTGTCATGAAACTAGAAAAATGCTTGTTTTTTGCCCCCTTTTGGCCCCTTATTCCTAAAATTTTGAGGCAATTAACCCCAAAACCAATCCCAGCATTGACCCTTTGTGATATGGAATCTTGTGGTACAATGTCAAAGAGATCCATATGCTAACACACAAGTTATGTCTGGAAGTTACAAAAATTCTTATTTTCGGCCCCTTTTTGGCCCCTAATTCCTTAACTGTTGGTACCATAACCCCCAAAATCAATCCCCACCTTCCTATTGTGGTATTGAACCTTATGGTAAAATTTCATAGAGATCCATTCACTTAAACTAAAGTTAGAGTGCGAAAACCATTGTGTATTCAGACGACGACGCCAGACGACGACGACGCCAACGTCATACCAATATACGACCTCAAAATTTTTTTGCGGTCGTATAAAAATGCTTATTTTTGGCCCCTAATTCCTTAACAGTTGGTACCATAACCCCAAAAACAATCCCCACCTTCCTTTTGTGGTATTGAACCTTATGGTAAAATTTCATAAAGTTCCATTCACTTAAACTAAAGTTAGAGTGCGAAAACCAATGTGTCTTTGGACGACGACGACGCCAACGTCATACCAATATACGACCCCAAAAGAATGAAATAAAAATTTTGCAATTTTTCCATTTATAAAGGGGCATAACTCTAGAACGGTTAGAGAGACGCCACCAAAATTCAAACTTGATCTGTGTTTTGTGGTAATAAACATTGTGTATAAGTTTCATAACATTTTGATGAGAAAAACTTAAGTTAATGAACGGAAACTAAAAATTTTGCAATTTTTCCATTTATTAAGGGGTATAACTCTAGAAAGGTTAGAGTGACGCCACCAAAATTCAAACTTGATCTGTGTTTTGTGGTAATAAACATTGTGTATAAGTTTCATAACATTTGATTGAGGCAAACTTAAGTTAGAGAACGGAAACTAAAAATTTTGCAATTTTTCCATTTATTAAGGGGCATAACTCTGGAACGGTTAAAGTGACGCCACCAAAATTCACACTTGGTTTGTGTTTTGTGGTAATAAGCATTGTGTATAAGTTTCATAACATTTGGATGAGGCAAACTCAAGTAAGAGAACAGAAACCAATTATGGGACGTACGGACGGACGAACGTATGTACGTACAGACGGACAAGGTAAAACTTAATGCCTCCACCGCTACGGAGGGGGCATAAAAATGACAATACTCAGCTTGAAGCAGCTCATAAAGAACATTGCTGAAAGATACATTTTATATTTCTATTGTTTACATATTCATTTTCGTCTTTGCAATGCTTGTTTTCTTTTCCTGCGGCGTTGCCTGAAGAAAATCTATTTTTACTTTATGTACACAATTGTTTCCTGCATTTTGTGTTGCAGAATAAGTATTTTCATCCTGTGTTATGCAAGGTTATTTATTTTCAGCCCTTACCAGACCAGGATATTTATTTTCAAAATCCTCCTGGCTCCCTAGAAAATCAAATGATCGTCCCCTAACAAGTTAATTTTATTGGGGATTGTTCATTTGAATTTTCAATATGTATACATATATATATATATAAACAAGTCTTAATTGAAAACAACGTTCAAACCTGCAATTTTCATACATGTGCATGCAAAACAAATTTCTTGGTAAAGGGGTCTAAATACAGCACTAACAACATTTTCCAAAAGACCAAAAAAGTGACAAAGTATATTTTAACAAAACCCATTTGACTAGCAGGTCGAACAACGGATGTTCTTAAACCCTGCTGACTGCCATTGGCGATTCGCCAAATAAAATTATCACCAGATGTAACAAAATGGATCTTAAATATTAATTTAATATCAAACAGAAAACAATAAACTTGCGGAAAAGATGGTATACCGCAAACCAAAGGTGCAAAAATTTGTACATCATATCCGGATTTCGACAATAAATGTCTCTTCAGTGATGTTAGGAATCGAAATGGTATTTGGAAGGTATATACATGTATATATATATACTCAGGCATAAAATAATAAGTGTGGGTAACTGTTTTTTTTTTCAATTTTCTGTGTCCAATGGTCAAAAGAACTTCTGCAGGAATCACTTAAAAGGAATTGAAGGATTCTCAAACTCAAACTATAACTTCTTTTGATATGACTATAAATGTATATCAAATATCTAATCCATTGATTCAGGCATTATTTAAAAGTGAGGAATGATCACTTTTAAATAATGCCTGAATCAATCGATTCGATATCATTTAAAGCAATTTCTATGTCCAAAGGCAACAAACTTCTCAGAAAGAATATTATGCATATATATTGGTACAAAAAATGTACCACCATGCATTTATTTCATGTATTTAGGTCCCCATTCTTAAAGATTTACTATTGCCTTTACTAGAATAAGGCCCAATGCATCAGGACCACACATTTTTGTATAACTATATATTTATCTGATTATCGTTATGTCAATTTTAACTATTACATTATTATAAAATACAAATACTTAACAACTGCCATGAAAAAAAGAACTACCAATTATGAATAGAAGTTTCAAATATCAACTTACGCCATTCCATGATCTGGACGGTCCATAGGGTGCTGCATAGGCTGCCCTGAAGGCATCCTGGGATTGATAAATTGACCTCTGTCCAGTATGGCTAAATTGCAGATGTCCTGAAAGAAAATACAAACTTGCATTAAGTTTATTTCATCTCTTTTAGAAATAATTTCAACATATATTGTTCATACACAATTGGTTTAAAATCAGGTGTACTTAGATACATGTACCTTGTTCTTGCTGAAGATGTTCATTCATTTTCTTTTAATCAGTCAGTTTTCATGCAAAGCTCCCCTGAAAATTAATTACTTCTCAGACACATGGAAAATTTCCATGAGGAAGATTTGGCATTTTCTAGATGCATTGCCATATTTTGTAGATATTTAAGTAGCCATGCCCTTTTACATGTACATGTATTTTATAGCACCCTGCCCCCTTTTTATAACCAGTACAATGCTTTATCTTCAGACAAGACTGTTGGAATTATGTCCCTTTTGATATAAACAAATGTTTTAATGGATTTTCCATTATCCAAATGTTATGGTGTAATACCCCTAAAACATGGTACATCACATTGGGTTTCATACGAAAAAGCGTAAAAATAAATATTCCCTTGAATTTGACAGCCGTAGGAAATTAACCCTGAATTTCATTGCAGAAAAAAAAATCTGAGTCATAAACATATATCTTGGATGTTTTAAAGCACCATTCTTTTTTTATTTGGTGTTTCTATAAATTTTTATTTTTGTGACATGGTTACTTAAGCTACATGTAGTAAACAGGAAAAAAAGGGGTGAAAATTTGTTGGTCTACTTCTGTTGATGGTTATTATCTAAACTGTATATGCAATGAAATGTTATGTAAAATTTTCGCTGTAGTACCAGACAGGATTGAACTTTGTACATGCCAAGTATTTATTTATTTGAGCCAAAGATGAATTCTGTACAATTTTTTGAAAGATGCCAACTTAACAGACTAATATGGGAAAAAACAATGGCAGAATTACGCCTTATAGACTAGATAGCACAGCCTATAAAGTGAAAAGGTGAGGAGGAAAATAAAAAAAAAAGAAATTGACATGGGTATGCTAGAGACTTGACTGTTTTCTTAAATGTTGAAATAATTTTCTTGGATAAGCTATTGATCAGTGTCAGCCACCTGATACTCTTGTTTAGGGGTTAGTTTGGTAATAAGTTAAGTCAGCCAGCTGACACTCTTGTTTAGGGGTTAGTTTGGTATTAAGTTAAGAATGGTTTACAGTTAAAGTTTGGTAAAGGGATAGTTTAAGTAACTGGCCTAGTGGTCTGTGTGGCCTAAAGCAAGGGCATTCCTTCAACAAATAATTATATAGTTATGTTAAATGACACATATCTATATAGGTAATTTTATGAGAGAGATTACTTACAATTATTTTGAATCAGAAAAGAAGCATGGATTACATGCAAGATTTTGCAAATTTTTATATCATTTAATGACAATTGACATATATCATGTATATGATTAAGAATTAATTAAAATTGAATGGCGTATACAGATGAGAGGTAACCTAAAAAATAATCATAGAAATGTTTCTTCTATAAGTTATTTTATAAATCTGTAAAATCATTCATAATTATAATTTACATGTATATGACAGCCTCAGGCATACATGTATGTAATCTGCTTTGGGTTATATAATAATAAATAAGTTCAATTTTCTTATTATGAGTTACTGACTACTTACATTTGTATAAAAGTAGCTTATATCAGAAATATTTAAAATAACTAAATATTATACAATTACTGTATTTTGATAAGGTAAATGTGTGGTATATATATGACTTTCGAATATCAGTTTTTCAAAAGTAAAATTAAACCACATATTTACCGAATCAAAAGACAATAATCCTTTTATTGTCTTTCGAGAGAGAAAATGTATGTAATGACAATTATTTACCAAAACCAATTGTACATCAATCAATTTTATCTTGAATCTTGATAATTATACAAGAATAAACTGTTAACACAGAGATATGTCTAGCCTATTTGTTATTTTGATAATGCAAATGTTGAAATTAAAATTACAATACTTTAACATGTAAGTTATGCAAATATTCAAAGTCAATGAACCATGACTGAATGTACAGGGCTAAACAGTCTCCATGGAAATGAGATGTGCCAATGCTAATACATGTACAACTGCAAACCAAATACCATTGACTTTTCATAAGTCGTTCCCTTTAAACAAACCTAAACACAAACATTAACTTGTAAACTATGTAAAAGTTTCAAAGTCAATGAACCATAATTAGAGGGTGGGGTTATATAATCTCCATGGAAATGAAACGTGCAAATGCCAATACATTTGCATACCGAATATCATTGACTTAACATTAGTGGTTCATCTTAAACTGACCTAATCACAAACTAATACATGTAAACTAAGTAAAAGTTTCAGTCAATAGACCATGACTAAGAAGTAAGTACCAAATATTCTCCATGGAAATAAGATGTGCTAATGCTTCTTCAACTGCATACCAATTATCATTGACCTACCACCAACGGTTCCCCTTAAACTGACCTAATCACAAACTAATACATGTAAACTAAGTAAAAGTTTCAGTCAATAGACCATGACTAAGAAGTAAGTACCAAATATTCTCCATGGAAATAAGATGTGCTAATGCTTCTTCAACTGCATACCAATTATCATTGACCTACCACCAACGGTTCCCCTTAAACTGACCTAATCACAAACTAATACATGTAAACTAAGCAAAAGTTTTAAAGTCAATAGACCATGACTGAGGGGGCGAGGAAAAATAATCTCCATGGAAATGAGATATGCCAATGCTTATACAACTGCATACCAAATATCATTGACCTACTACTAGTGGTTCCCCATAAACTGACCTGATCACAAACTAATACATGTAAACTAAGCAAAGTTTCAAAGTCAATAGACCTTGACTTAGGGGGTGGGGCCAAATAATCTCCATGGTAATGAGATGTGCCAATGCTAATACAACTGCATACCAAATATCATTGACCTACCACTAGTGGTTCACCATGAACTAGACCTAATCACAAACTAATACATTGTTGACGCCGCTGCCGCCGCCGGAAACAGCATACCTATGTCTCACATTTTGACTCCATCAAGGCGAGACAAAAAGCATGCGACGTTTTACATGGTGAATATACTTTTTCTGCAGGTGAATATGCTGTTTTATTCAAAATCCAATTCATATAGGAAAACCTACTACAGTAAAGTTCTATCAATATGGAATTAACATGTATATATTTCTAGATTCTACCATTTCATTGATTGATGTTGATAAACACCACTTTCAGCACTTTTGGCTACGTTACGCATGTACATGTATATCGAAGCCGTCATTTTTTTTTTTATGTTGAGGAAGGTGGAGTGTCCTGAGAGAACCATCCACCATCAGCTGGAAAACTGACAATCTAGACAATAAAGATGGGAGTCAAACACACCTGTCACTTGCCAGTTTCAAACTCACAACCTCAGTGTTGACAGGCTAGTGATACAGTAGATGAACTACTAAGACCACTCAGTCACCGAGGCCCCTACCACTACATTGAGTGTAATAATGAAAGAGTGGAGAAATTTTGCATTGCACAAGATTTGGTTGTGGAATCTGTTAACCTTTCTCTTATGATTTTTAGTGACACTTTTTCTTTTTTTTTTCAATGATCTGCAAAAAATACACATGTAATTTTGAAAAGTTACTTAATGAATCTAAGATGTACATGTATGAAGCAATATCCATTATACATGAACAATGAAAGCAGATCAATTACTGATCAATGAAGAATATGAAAATTAATATTGTGCTTAAATTCAACTTTTCAGTTATTGAAAACAATGAAAGAAAATCAATGTGAAAATGGAAGACTTTCAATTCCAAAGAAACATTTAAGTTGTTGATTATTTTCATATTTTAAGAACCTTACAGGACAAGAATGAAAGTCACATTTATTCCAGCACAAACGGTTACTTGTGATGATGTGTCAATAACAAATCTATTTTAAATTTCAACATGCAATTGCATTGACAAATGTATATTTAAAATTTTTTTAACATTAATTTAAACATATAAAAAGAAATCACTAAGTATTTTGTGTTATATCCATAATAGAAATAGTGCTTTCCTAACTCTAAAGGTGTTGCCTGTTGTGCTCAGCTTGCACTCTTAGTAAAAACTTTAAAATGTATCCTGACATTTTCAAAGTTTTTTAAAATGAATAAAGTGGCAGGAAAAATATAATGAAATAAGTGACAAAAAAGACAAATGGCAAAATAGCAAATAGAAAAATATTTTCTTTAGGTGGCAAAACTTGGACCAGAACATGAATTGAAAAAAACTGAACTGAACACTGCTAAAAAGACTTGAAAAATATATATTTTGAAAAAAGATGGGAGGATATGAAATTATGAATACAATTACAACACCCACTAATGATGATTAGGAAAAGTTGATAAATTCAAGCAAGGATATCAAATAAACAAAAAGATGGTTCTGTTGTATTTTTAAAAGTTCATGTATAATCATAATTATTAAGATATTTTTGACATTCAGAAAAGTTTGGGCCACTGTCCGATTTGACATGACTGTGAAAAAGGTGTTATTAAGACTTGAGACTACGTTCAATGTCATGTACAGATGTACATGTACACTCTTCAAGCTTAACCACAAGTCCTACAGCATTTGCTTGCAAAATTGCTTTCAGACTTGTAAAATTCTTCCTTACAAGCCAACAGAATCCAACTGAAATTTTCCAAAAATTGAGCTTCAGGCTTGTGGACTCAAAACTTAATCATGAAGGCTGCATGTATACACCATAATATTATGTAACACCATACTATTTCATGCAAATTTGTATTTATCTGATTACCAAATAGTTTCATGAAAAAAATGCACACTGCGTCCTCTTTCAGGTAATAAATATGTAGCTTCATCAGTCAGGGGAATTACTTAAATGAGTGATGAAGAAATCACTGATTCAAGTAACATTTTCCCAGAAATGTTGGAAGTAAGAGTTGTCTTTCTTTAATAATCACCTATTTAAGTAGTACAAATAAATCACTATACCATGTATACTAAGTGATTTAATTTTATTGTAGCTTTAAATATACAATACTAATGATCCAGGGACTAATTATGTTGCTAAATTATCAGAACCAACTCTGAACATCTGTGTTTAAAAGATGACCGGTCATGTCAGGTGATGACCTTGTACTGAATCTGGGATTACTTGAAAATCACTTGTTTGAGTATCATACTCTAATTTCTTAAAAAAAAAATCACTTCTTTATGTGTTATTATTTTAATTACTCCCACTAATTACAACACCCTGAACAGAGAAATTTTGGTCGCGAACAGTAAATTTTTATTACATAATCTGTAAAATGAAACCTTGAATTTTACAGGAAAAATACTCCCACTGCTGGGAAAAATCTTTTGAATGTATAAAATCATTATGTAAAGCTTCATTATAGCATTTTTTTCCACAAATATGGAATTTTCAGATGAACGATTGCATCAAAAGCAAAAACCTTGCTACTTGAAAGACGCAAAAGAATAATTTTTTTCAATTTTATTAATAATTAGATATAATCTAAAACTGTATGTTAAAAATTTTGGTAAAACTACAAAATCACAGAATTTCTAGTTTGCTACTTAAATGAGTGATTAATAAATCACTTGTTTCAGTAATTCAGTAATTCCCCTGACTGTTCATATTACTTTTATAAACAGATATTCATCTGAATTCTCCTGCATGTTCTGGGTTAACCGTTATGATGGTAATAAATCAAGAACTTGTACATTAAAATATGAAAGAGGGTGACGGGTGTATTATGATCTATTATAGCACATATAAAATGTGCACCAGTTTACAAAAATGTATATATACCTAGCCTACATACACCTTATCACTTTTTGTCCGCCATTACCATTGATTACTGGACATCACACAGGTTCCCATAAAATTTTGACGCCATAATACAAAATATCTGATGCCACAATGGAAAAGTTATTGTTGTATAACGTCAATAGTTCAAGCGGGACAGATTCGCGGGTCAGCCGGGAATACAATACAATACAATATTTTTATTTTTCCAAACTAAAGGGCCCATTAAGAGCATAACATTAATAACAACATGTTATAAGCGATAAGGTGTATTGTAATTTGTAGGTAAAAAAGAAAAACACAAACAAACAAAATTCTAGAATCCAGCTGAGCTAATGAGGAGATGTTACAAAGCCCATGACAAATGTTAATGTGTGTTTGTTACTGATTCTCTGTGATTGCATCCCTTACTTTCCTGAAACTACATTTAGATATATATGGAATATTTATTTAGAGATAAGGGAAAAGTCATTATTTATCAGCTGAGGGGGTTGGTTCATTTTAGGGGGGGTCACTACCAAAAATATCATACAGCTGGGGGGGTTGCCATCAAAAATTTTATTTGACTGGGGGGGGTCACACAATGAAAGTTTTTATGTCTGATAAGCATATAAATTGTTGACAATATTGAAGTGAGTGTGCAATCTTTTAAATAATTTCTGTCATTATTAAATCTTTGGTCATGTACAGTGAGTAATAGAAGGCTGCCTAATTTCTCAAGGGTAGTGAATCTGGTGACTCCTTATCACAGTCATCTGTTATGGTTCATTGTCCCATGGAACTATTATATTCAATATAATAGTTCCATGATTATCCATAGGACAAGAAGGATGTGAAAGTTTACAATCCGACTTATCTCAAGATTAACAACTGTATAAAACATTTGTCTCTAGTTTTGACCACAGGAAACAATGAGTTTTAAAAGTTTCTGAACATGTGTATTACAACTTTCTGAAGTGTTCAAATCATTTTGATGCGATTTCTTAGGATAGATATAGGACTGTAAAAGGTGTGTACGTTCTAAAATCATTTGTAAATATGTGTAATTATTTTATGAAATTATTTCAAAGATATCGAATAATAAAAAGAATTTTTAATGTTCAAATCGAGGGACCTTGTTGGGCAGCATGGCATTCACACACACAAAACAATACACATCGGATTTCGTAAAACATTTTCACATTGAAATAAAATATTGAATGTTCATATAGTTATTAACCTACATATATATATTTCTTTATCGCAAATAAATCATGTACATATTTGATCCAGGAAGGACTAGAACCATACAATTATAGTAATATTTGTAATGTGTTATTTTCAGTTGCACTTCCAAATGTGGGATTGAAATAAAAAAATAACTATATGATGAGAAAATTAAAATCCAAAAAACATTTACAAAACTTCAAAATTTTAATAAAGACATTAAAAGAATTTAGCCATGTTTTCTCTTTTTTTTTTTTAATGTTTTTTCATTCACAAATAATTCTGTGTCAGACAGTAAATTTAAATTTATTCGAATTCATAACAGAGGGAAATTCATTATTGAAAGGTTATATATAATATTGTAGAATTATAGGTTGCATTCAAATAAATTGGAACAAAGAATTTTCTGTTTTTTTTTCTTTTTACGTCATTCCATTCATTTATAATAGCACATGCTCATGTATATAAACAAATTTGGCTAATTGTGCCTTTAAAAGCTTAACGTTTTAAGAATTAGCAGTTTCAAAATCAGGGACAATCTGTATTAAGGTATGACTTCATTCTGTTCATAAAGGTTCAAGTCAAAAAGCAATATATATTTGTTTTCATTTAAATGCTTATTTTGTCAATTTTTCTTCTTGCATGTGTCAGCTATTCATATTCGAAAGAAAGAAAAAAACAAAAGAAGAAAAACTCTATAGTATACTCAGGGTTTTCTCAAAGAAGAATACAACTGAAAAATGTTTTCTAAAATCAGTTGCATCAGCTTCAAAATAAAGAATATGGAAGGTCATGATGAAACATCAAGGCATTATAATATTTACAGAATATCACTTACTAATGACTGCTAACCAGACAAAGTAAATTATCTTTATCAAATTAATTAGTTCAAGCTACTTATACATGTTATATAAAATAACAGAATTATAGTGTAGAATTATAGTGTAGAATGTATTATGAAATATCAGTTCAAAATCAAAGAAAATGAGTACTGCAATCAAGGAAAACCCCTTTATGTCGTATTCTGTTACGGATAGTGTCAATGTCCACATACTTCTCATAGCTATTTTTCAAGTCAATTCCTGCAACTTTTTAAATTGTAGCTTGCAGTCATCATCTTCTCCCAACTGTTAATCGATAGAGATTTTTGTTTGGTAGGGGGGAGGGGGTCAAACTTTTGAAACTATGTTCTCAGGGGGGGGGGGTCATTATGTGGTTCATAAGAATCATGGGGGGGTTGCCAACAAAACCTTTTAATGTGAAAAATTTGAACCGACCCCCTCAGCTGATAAATAATGACCATTCCCTAATCTCATAACCATGTCGCTGCCAGGTGCTCTTCAGTATTGCACATTTTTTGCGTTATATGGACTTTCAAATTATTAACGATTGTCAAAAACATAAAGAAGTGGATCTTTTACCTGCTATGCAAAATATCTGTACTAATTTACGTGAATGAAGTTAATTAATATCATTGATTTTTAAAGACAATGCAAATGAAACTTCTTTATGTTGACATTTTTAATGGTGCATGATGGGAGTAGTATTCTTAATTGCAGTAAAGTGTTCATTTACAAAATTGTAATGCAGAGGACGATTAAGTATATTACCCATTGTTGACAAGAAAATCCATAAGATAAAAGATTTAAATATAGTCATTTCAAATAATTAGACATATAAATTGAAGTTAAAATTAAAAAATAACCTTCAATGTTTTGAGAGAATTTAAAGTATCACTTTAGTATAGAAACTGAAACTATGCAAACCACAGAAAGTTCTACAAAATTAATCACAATGTGAAAACAAGTTAATATCTTCAATGCAAATTGAAATGGTAAAGCTATGACTGTATATTTGTTCCGCATAATACATGTTCCACATGGAATAAATTAGTATATTACAAAAGTTCCTGAGAACTAAAGTTACATGATATTTATTCCCTCTTTATAAAAAAAATTTCCTGCAACATGAAGATAAAGCCCCTTAAGATTTGTTCCTAGACAGAGTTCTTGAAAAGTGGTGGTCCGAAGGTTTTGACCATCAAAATTTTTGAAGGACTGTCACAATTTTGGTATTTTGCAATAGAAATAATAGTGAGGATCAGCAGATTTTTTTTTTCTAGGACGACCAGGAAATTTTTTTTTTCAAGATCTCTGCCTAGAAAGACTCTTAAATAATACAATAGAGTGATTTTTAAAGGTCAAATAAAAGAAACATGTATATCATGTGATTGTTTACACCTGAGTGTAACCAAACAGAGATTATATACATGTACATGTATATGACTGTATAAATACACCTAATCGCTATTTATTCCATTCCGGATAAGTTCTAAAATTACACAACTTTTTCATCCAGTTGAAGCTATCTGGGACCCTGTTTAAACAATGCACCATGCATGATACTTTTTAATGAGACCTGTTTAAAACATCGTAAATACTTCAAACACAATATTTTTTTGACTATAATTTGAGTTTGGAAAAAGTGGATCATAATCTATCAAAGTTTCCTATTGATCGCTTTCTAAATTTTTCCCTCCCTCAGCTCGTTACTAATGACCTTTGTTTGCGGCCTGTTGACCCAAACAGGAAGTTGTCTAAATGACTGTTTTTTCCGGATTGGACTAAATAGCGATAAGGTGTATAGTAAAAACTTAACAAAAATCAGATTGGTTTTAAAGAAAATAGTTGCACTATATATCAGTAATTGATCATTATAAACAACAAAATAAAAAGGTATTTGCAGCTTTCATCGATCTTTAAAAAGCCTTTGATATAGTTTGGCGAATACATGTAGGAGTCTTTAGTCTTTAGAAGTGTCAACTTGACACTATAATCTCTCTGTATTTTCAATCACTCTGGTAATTTTATGTCACTATTGTATAAAACTCATTAGTACATTTGTATTTATGATGTGGCACTGCAGAGAAAAATAAATAAATAAATAATTAAAAAAAAAAAAAAAAAAAAAAAAGTGAATAAATAATTAACCCTTATAAAACCTTAACTGTCTATTTTGTGAACCTTCCAGTATCTTTAATAAAGACCCCTAACAAATGTTGAATATCTTCTATGTGATGTTTGTAATTTTCATTGTGATTGTTTTATAAACTTTTGATACATGATATTCCAAATAGAATTTTTAGAATTGTTTATTCAATGTATACTGACTCAGTATGTAGAATCAAGTTCTCAAATGGACTTAGTTCAGCATTTTTATCTGAGCGAGGAGTAAAACAAGGAGATGTACTGAGCCCTGTACTTCTTAATTAATATATTATGACCTCACTAATGCTTTAATCAATTGTAATTCTGATCCAGTTGTAATTAGCATACATGTGAACCTCCCGACAGGAGTACAATAATCCCGTTTTCAGGGGTCTCCTCCCGATCTCCCATTGAAGAGAGAAAAATCCCGTGTATGAAATATTTCATGAATGAAAAATTCCAGCCCAACATATCTGGTGTAACTGACATTACCTGAAGTTATATTTTACCTGTAAATCAATTAACATGCATAATTATATGGCTTCACTTGTCAGCTTGGGTGTCAAACATACTGGTCATCAACGATTTTTACCTCAGGCTAACTGCCGTTGTGTAATAAAAACTTTGTGTATTTAAAAATAATTGAAATGAATTTTGGGTTACTTCCCTTGATTTATCCTGTTTTAAGTTATTTTCCTTTAAATTATGTAAATTTAAAAAAAAATATAAATAAAATATAAATTGAACAAATAATCATAAAAGGATGGTAATTAAATGATTTAAAATGTCTTAGGACAAATAGAAAAATAATAATTTGACAATTATTTGAGGGTTCTATACTTCCTTTTAAGGCTTAAATTGAAATTTATATAATAACTATGACCTTTTGAGGTTTGAATGTGTTTCTTAACATGCAAAAAAGATCTATTTACAGATAAACAAATGTTCTGAACGCAGTGATTGTTCCAAAGAATAATGATAAAAAAGATATAAAATTAAGAATTTAAAGAACATTCTACAAAAAAAAGAATGTTAGATTGAACTTGTTGAATAAAGATAGAGAAAATTTATAAGTACAAGGGTACTATAAACATAATACATTCGGATGGAAAGTTGAAGAAAAAACACTTTAAAAGACGATTTCTACAGCACACAGTTACATTTTCGACAAAATTTATGTCGATTAAAAACCTGATCTGAGTCCTAATCTCCTGACCAAAATATCCCAATCTCCTGATCTGAGTTTCACAGTCCATCACATGTATGAATTGGGGACTTTTCTTTAAATATTCTTCTATATGCAGATGATATTGTTTTATTGTCTCAAAGTAAAAAAGGACTACAAACCAGTCTTAATGCTTTATATGATTATTGTGACTGTTGAACTACAAGTTAACACAGATAAGTCCAAAGTTATTGTATTTAATTCAAATGGTAAAACTTTTTTGGACGAATTTACTTATAATGATTCTTGAATTGAAACTGTGAGTCATTATTCTTATTTAGGTATTGTAATAAAATGTAATGGTAATTTCAATTTAGCCATTAATACTCTTATGGAAAAGGCAAGAAAATTAAAGCCTATTTCAAAATAAAGAAAACTGTTGGTCTGAATAATCCATGTAGACTACTTGAAAAATTGTTTGATACATTAATATCACCTATACTTATGTACTGTTGTGAAATTTGGGGCGTTGACTCATCCTTAAGGGACTCTGAACCCTTTGAAAAACTACACATTAAATTTATCAAAGAAGCACTTGGTGTTCATTGCAAGGCTTCAAATGATGCTTGTCGTGCTGAGCTTGGTTGAATTCCACTCAAAAGTAAAATTGTATTTTCAAGCATAAATTTTTCAGAGCATATACTTTCATCAGAAAATACACTTGTAAATCAAATTTTCTGTGCAACAAGGTTTTCAAACCCCTGGATAAAAAAAACCAAATGCAGTTTACAAAAATTAGGATATTCATATCTTGTAGAAAAAAGTTGTTTAACAAAGCAGCACTTGGGACAAGTAAAACAAAGAATTTATGATCAGTGCTTGCAAAATAAAAATACAAACATACAGGAATCTTCTAAACTCAGTTTCTTTCGTCAAGTCTACAAAATGGGTCAAAGACCATCATATGTTGATTCACTAAACAATTTGAATGATAGAGCAGCAATATGCAAAATACGCATAAGTGCACATTCTTTAATGATTGAAAGGGGAAGACATCTTAACATTCTTAGAGAGGAAAGATACTGTTCTGTCTGTAAAAATGGGGAAATTGAAGATGAACAACATTTCTTATTACAATGTAATAGATTTACCTCAAAACCAGAAATATTAGAAAATAAAATAAATGTTATATTTAAAATACAGCATAACATTACCACTGATGAAAAAATATCTCTATTGGTTAACAATAGCTCAGCATTATTACTTAGACATTTTTCTAGTTTCCAGACAATAACTTGTGGAACGGTGTATGGAATATAAATTCAAATCATATAACCAATTCTAAGTTCTTTGACTACAGTTATTCTGTGTCAGAAACCTATCATGTGTCAAATATTTAATTACAATCCAAATTCAGACCTGTATCAAGCGCGAATATTGTGTCCATTTTTGCCCCAACTGTTCAGGGTTGGACCTCTGCGGTCGTATTCAGCTGCACTTGGCGAAGCAATTTATTTTTCCTTAATATTAATCTCAAATTATTTGGTTAGGCAGAGTTGATGTCTTTATATAAAAAAAATGAAGGTGTTAATGGTTGTATAACCATCAAAAGACAGTTATGTATTAGATAGACAAGAAAACTTGCATTATTTTTTTATTTCGACTAAATACAACACAGAAAAGTCTCATTCTAATTATATATAACTTAAACTGAACTTTCCTACCTCAAAACTGACCAAAAATAATTATCATTTGACTAAACTGAACTGCACATACCCATCTCAAAACTGAAAAAAATCTCATTAAATCAACTGTTTTGCCTTAAAAATGAGAAAAAAAACAGTCTTGTATGATACTATACATACTTTTTTTTTCAGCTTTGACATGCTATGATATAGATGAATAATGTGCCATGGCAGGAGTAAGAGTTTCACAGATTTCTCGTGACCTGGATGGCGAAGATCTGAAGATATACTTTAGCAACACAAAACATGCTGGTGGAAAAATAGACAAGATTTACTTCCCTTTACTCAACAATGATGCAGTCATATTTTTCCGAGATCAAGAAGGTACTTTGTTTTAAACTGATTTGATCTATGACCATGATTACCTTCTGTTACTACATATCTTTAGAAGGAGGAAATTCATATACAATTTTTTGAAAATTATAAGCAAATGAGTAATATACCCAAATTAAAAGGTTTATACATGTAATAAAAGGTTATATTGAAGAACTTTATTAATGTGTAAACTTGGCATACTCACTCATAATTGAATACACTCCTCAAGGTTGTGGTGAAGGCCAATTTTACACAATAGTAAAGGTCTTTATTCAGATTGTGATTGGGTTGACTCAGTTTACACCTAAAAATAAAACCTTTATCACTTATAATTTCAATAATATGTACTAAACAATACAGATATATTTTGCTTCTGTAGGATAATCTTACTGGTGAAAACAATGAAATGGGATTATACATATATATGTAAACCTTTTAGTTGACATGATCATATATGACATTGATGAGGCTCAACAATTTAACAAAACTTTGGAATTATTTTGAATAACAAATATTTTCAACTGGTCTTTTGAAAAGTAAAAGTGGAATGATTTTGTGAACCTGCATGTAAATCAATAATTTTTCTGTTTGTACAGTTGATATATTTCACTGAATATATATTTTGTTTGTAATTGCATTTTAGGACCAAAGGCCCTTGCACTAATTAATTGATGTCAAAATTACTCTTTTCTTGCAAATTAAAGATTTTGTTGTTGCATTTATGTTCTATTATTTCCTCACTGTGTTTTAAAATTACATGTATGTGATGTCAGTTTAGAATACTACATGTATGTTATGTCAGTTAAGAAAACTACATGTATGGTATGCCAGTTAAGAAAACTACATGTATGTGATGTCAGTTTAGAATACTACATGTATGTTATGTCAGTTAAGAAAACTACATGTATGGTATGCCAGTTAAGAAAACTACATGTATGTGATGCCAGTTAAGAAAACTACATATATGTTATGTCATTTAAGAAAACTACATTTATGTTATGTCAGTTAAGAAAAGTACATGTATGGTATGCCAGTTAAGAAAAGTACTTGTATGTTATGCCAGTTAAGAAAAGTACATGTATGATACATGTATGTCAGTTAAGAAAAATGCATTTATGTAATGCCAGTTAAGGATGTACTTAGGTCAGGTTTAGGAATGTTTGTTAAATGTTTGGACTCCTTGGTTTTTTTGCCTACGATACAGGGTAAAATATTTTGCCCCATAACACCCATTTTTCTTTTCATATAAGACTTCAATAGCTCATAAAAGGTTATTTACCAAATTTTAAGCAGATCCTAGATTTCTTTTCTTTCGATTTGAGACCCAAATAATACCAATGCAAATATAAGGTAAAAGTCTGAGTTAGCCTTTTCCCCCCATTTTTTTAAAATTAGATATCTCGAAAAGGATCTCCATAACCTGTCTGATTTATTATATCAATTTTAAATTCTAGATTCACCTAAGTACATCCTTAAGAAAACTATATGTATGTAATGCCAGTTTAGAAAATTACATTGTACATGTATGTAATGCTAGTTAAGAAAATTACATGTATGTACAATGATGTAATACCAGCAGTTAAAAAAAAATACATGTATGTAATGCCAGTTAAGGGAAATACATGTACATGTATGTAATGCCAGTTAAGAAAAATACATGTATGTAATGCCAGTTCAGAAAAATACATATTTGTAATGCCAGTTAAGAAAAATACATGTATGTAATGCCAGTTCAGAAAAATACATGTATGTAATGCTAGTTTAGAAAACTACATGAATGTAAAGCCAGTTAAGAAAAATACATGTATGTAATGCCATTTTATTTGTCTTTGTCAGTCTACATGTAAATGACATATTTTAACACATTTCAGTTGTTGACTTACTTCTATCCAGAGATCACAACATTGATGGGCATGATGTACATGTTGTCAGAACAGATCCAATGGTAAATATTTTATATGTAGCTGAAAGGAATGGATAAAATGTATTTATTTATGACACAAAATCCCTTTAAAGCAGTTGACAAAACCCAAAGCTAAGGAACATCACTTTGATTGCTGTTCTGCATTTAAAAGTCACATTGTTTCATACATGGATCAAATGCTAAAATCTCAAATCAAGTGTGAATAACATAAAGAATTTAAATTTGTTTGGTATTAAAATAAGTGGCTGTAGTATGATTCTTAATTTTCTAATAATCCACTACAGGACAAAATATCAACACATTTTCAGACAAGTTTTCAACATAGGACATGGGTAAATGATATAAGTGATTCTCATTGTCAGTTCTTAACCTCCCACCTAACCAAAATTATGTTATGGAATAGCAAGGTAGAATTAAGACATTTGATATAATTTTACAGATATTCTCAGAAATATCAGCCAAACTCAATCCAGAAATATCATCTTTAGTAGCAGTATCCAATAGAATCAAAGATCGTTTAGAATATGTCATTGAGGTACAATTGGAAGAAAACCCAGAAGATCACTGTATAGAGTTGATTGGAAACATTTTTCAGATTGAACTGGCATGGAATGCTATTAACCATTCTCTCAAAACACAACGTAAAATCCATTCAAAAATTTACCAAAGGCAAGAATCTAAGGATGGAGACAGAGAAAGGTCAAAATCAAGGACAGATGAAGATAATGATGCTAGAGAGTCTAGTTTTACAGTAAGTCATGATTCTCTGTCACACAAGTTTAGAGAAAGGACACCTGGGAAAACAGCAAGAAATGTGTCCCAAGAAATTCCTTTTAGTAACCTTGATTCTGACCCTTATACATCACATGGTTATCAGAAACGGTCTACAGCTAGATTTGTAGAGGAATCTGCAAATAGGAGACCAATTTCATCCCACAAGAAGGGATCAGTGTTAAAGGAAGTTGACAATGTGCCAAGTTATTCATCGTCACATTATGACTCCAATCATACAGATCCTGAGGTAAGACCAAAGACTGGCACCATTACTCAGCCAAACCAAACAGATAATGATAGTACAATTCCAAAATTATCCTGTTTTGACCAGTTAGAACCTGATTTATCTGGTACATTGAAAAGGAGTGATAGAACACAGTCACATCACCTGAAGTCATTGAGTTCAAATCCTGACTACATAAATGTACATCCCTCAGATTCAATAACTGTACTTGGTAGTGAGACATATCAAGTTACTGAGCCAAAAATTCATATAACCAACATCGGTGACATATCTGATGACACAGATGAAGATGAAGTTCAGAAGATTTTCAAAAGTTCTAAAGGGTCATCTGATAGTGAAAGGTCTCGACAGGCCAATGACACATTCAGAGAATTCTCCACTACCAGTCCACAGAGAAGTTTTCCTGAGGAGAAACCAACAGGGAACCAGTCTCTGTTTTCTACTGATTTTTCTCTATCCTCTTACCAAGAATTTACTGTAGGAAATCTTAAAGTTGTTGTGACGCTCCAAAACATAACTGCAGTTGAAACAGATGGATTAGTGAATGCAGCAAATGGGAGTTTATATAATGGTGCTGGGGTTGCAGGCGCCATCTCTAAAGCTGCTGGTTATCGTCTAGAAACAGAGTGTGAAGACTTCATCAAAAATCATGGGAATATGGGTACATCACAGGTGATGCATACAAGTGCTGGAGGTCGATTGAAGGTCCGCCATATTCTACATGCTGTTGGCCCAATCTGGTTGGAACAAAGACAAGAGAGATGTACTTATGAATTGATACAGACTTACATGAATTGTTTTGAGTATGCTGATTCTAAACTAAAGATATCATCTGTCAGCGTTCCTTGTATAAGCTCAGGTAAGTATGGAACACAAAGAAAAATGTCAATTGTATTGTAAGCTGCTGTAAAAGTGTGCAATAAAAAAAGGGCATAATACATAAAGCATCTAAACATGTATAGAAAGGTCACCATATATAGGGACCAGATAAAAACTTCCCATATATATATAAGAGAGGTGACCTGTTGTTCTAGATCTGTCCAATATAATTTCTGGTAGTTCCTAAACATGTAATTTTTTATATATTATGTTTTCAGTATGAATAAAAGGAGATACATGGTTTATTTAAATGAAACAGCAATCCAACAACAAAAATAAACCAAAAAAAGGGATACAGTGTTTATAAAATTTTCCTGTTACTTTATTGCATGCTGTATAATTTTATATCTTAATGTATATTTTGTACCTTTTTGATATTAAATCAGACCTGCCAACTATCCCGATTTATGGAGGATAACCCCATGAGAGGTCACAGGCACTTGTCTCTGAATAAAAAATCCTATAAACCATTATACCTTAATATAACACAAGGTACTTAACTCGCATTTTTGAAAAATATCACACGGTCACAAAATTCCGTTATCAATTTAAATTTACAACATAACAAGTTTATATGGGACTGACAACCGAGAAATCGAAATATAACTGAATTTCGAGACCGGGTGACATTTTTCAAAAATGGGAGTTAAGTACCTTGTGTTATATTAAGGTATATAGGAACTTTTTTTCTGAGACAAGTGCCTGTGTTAGAGATGTTGACCTGAATTTTGAAATTCTTTATTTAATAAACTTAACACCTCAAAACAGGCATTCAAATGAGTTTAAGGGGTATTTAAGCATATATATGTAGGACTCTAAAGTGCGATGGGGACGCTAAAGTGCGATGGTCACGCTAAAGTGCGATGGTATACGCTAAAGTGCGATGCCTCCATACGCTAAAGTCCGATGGTCCGCGAAAGTATAGTCGTAAGAAACGTAGTTTGATTATGACGTTAACAGTCGTTTAAACAAACTAAAAATGAACACGGCGGAAGATAAATTAAGTTAAACCAAATATCAATGACTTATTAATAATTAATTTAAACCTAACTGTGCTTTGTCGGCTGAAGCAAATGTGTGTTGTTTTTTACGAGTGCTGGAAGAATGACTTGTGTCCTGCAGTTGACCATTTTACTATATAGATACAAAATAGTATACGCTTAGGTATCCTGTATCCTGCTTCTATTGGAAGCGAACGGATACATTTGATTTGTTTTATACGTTGCTGTTTACTTTGCGATCCCCGTTAAGATATTGTCGATTTTATTGAAAAGTAACATCGGTAAAATAAAGGTACATGTTTTCAAGCGTAAATTATAAACTGTCGGCTAAAACATAGTTTGTACATTGTAGGAAAATGAAACATGTATGTGTACTCGCTACGAAAAAGGAGAAAGCTAGCTCGGCGAATTTCGCCTTTCGCTCGCATTTAGATTAAAGCTTGTACAAATAAATGTTACTGATATTCCGACAATGATCGAATTTTGTATTTGTAATTTACAAAGACGACTGTAAGGGGAGGTGTTCAGGTTATTGATAGACTGTGTGAACGGCAAGCTACACCAATTATCCAAGAATTTAACATGTTTAATACGCCCGAATTATTAAAAGATCATTTACAGGAAATATAGTATTTTGTGACATCTAAATTGCCTTTTTAGCAATTATTACGTGGTCCGTCTTCTAAATTTAGAAACAATCACTTAAGCCTACCGGTAAATTATAAATTAAAGCCTGTCACATACGTTATACCTGAGCATACTAGCTTTTGAAAAAAGACTATTTTTTAACATCCATGTACTTTACCGTTTTAAGCCCTCGAACGTTACCCTATTGGTCCATCGCACTTTATCTTGATATACCACCGTACTTTAGCAAACAAACAACCATCGCACTTTAGCGTGATTCACCATCGTACTTTAGCGTAGATCATCGCACTTTAGCGTGACCATCGCACTTTAGAGTACCATCGCACTTTAGAGTCCTACATATATACTCATTCAAACAATATAGTAGTAGATTAAGAACACTTATGACAATATAAGAGGAGCATTAGTTCCTCTTGCACTTTAAATCCCCCATGGCGATTTTGAAAAGTTGGCAGGTATGCTAAATACATGCATTTTAGTATATTTTCAGGTTTTTGTCAATGAAACAGCAACCCAACAACAAGAATATTCAAAAGAAAGGGATACTGTGTATATAAAATTTTCCTGGTACTTTATTGCATGATGTATATTTTAATATTGTATCTTAAGGTATATTTTGTACCTTTTTACATACTAAATACATGCATTTTGGTATATTTTCAGGTATATTTGGTGCCCCTTTGGATACCTCAGTTCAGTGCTTTTTAGATGCAGTTTTGTTATATTATGACAAGAACAAGTCCAATGTGAGGCAAAACTTGAGAGAAATTCACATGGTAAACAATGATGAGGATGCTGTGGTTACAACAATTGTTATTATACATTCTCTTCTGGAAGGAGGAGTACCAATAGCCGTACAGACAGCAAAGGTCAAGTTTTTAGAACTGAAGAAGAAGGTGGATATAAGTAATCCAAGGTACTATTCTCATACAGACGATTGGGGTCCTCAGACCCTACCTGTCCAGGGTAATAGTTTACGACGAACTTCATCAATGGACCGGAACTCTGCAAGATCTAAATCAGACAGACATGAATTCAAAACATCAGGTTATAATCCAAGTAATGTTAATTCTTCTGCTGTGCCAAAGTTTTCTTCCCCAAGAACGACCAATAGTAAGACATCTGGTATTGGTACTAAATCGTCTGGGAAGTCTCCACTTCTAAAACAAACTCTGACAAACCCCTCCTCACTGAGACCAAAGACAGCACCAAGTAAAATCAAAGACTCAAGGTTAAGGACCGATGAGAGTGGACAGAACAGTGATTACAAGTTAACAAGTGATTTAAGAATGAATGGAGATTTTGATGGAACAGCTAGTCTCCCAGCACATCTAGTTTATCAAAATCATATTGAAGAATGCCCTATCTGTTACGAGAGAATGAAAAATCCCAAAACTCTGGACAAATGTGGACATTCATTCTGTCAGAAGTGTGTTGACAGACATTTTGCCAATGGGAAACCTGTTTGTCCAACCTGTGGTACTCTGTATGGCATTGTCAAGGGAGATCAGCCATTAGCGTCAATGACATATAAGATAGACAGATTGTTGAAGATACCAGGTTATGAGGATAGTGATGGAGCCATTGTTATTCAGTATGATGTTCCAGCAGGGGTCCAAATGGTAAGGTTTATATTTGAATCACATTTGTCACTTTTTAAACAGTTATTTCAAGACACAAGTCAAATGGTGAAGGAAATTAGGGTGATTGAGTGAAACTGGTTCTAAATAACACTCAAGCACTCTATATACAAAATTTATGTTAAAATTAGTCTGAGTTGAATTTTATGAGTGACAGTAAAAAGGTGACATCAGATGTTTTCTCAATATAAAAAATAAATTTTCATCATTTGTTTAAAACTATGAAATTGAATAGAGTTGGTAACACTTATATCATTCCAATCTATCTATAAAGCTGCCTTAGAAAATCACTGTAAGTTGGTGAGGTATTGGTTTCTCCTAGATGTTTATACATTGTATGACATTGCCATCAACAGTTTTTTGTTTAAAGCCTGCAAAACATGAAAGCACTTCACAGATATCTCCTAAATAACATACTAGGACATTAAATCATACTTTAAAAAATTATGCTATTTATAAAAATGTAATTATGAAATCAAGATGAAATATGAATGAACTATGAACCCCTAATAAACTCTCCAACAGTGAATGATCCTCATATATCCCTACTGCAAGGGAAATAGATGTATATATCATTTTTTCAATGTAAATGAATGCCTCATACATTGCCATAAATTCAACTTTTTAATGAGCAACACTTCTTCTCACATCAACATTTGTTTTACATTTTCAATTGTCAATGTGTATGAATGCCTCATTCATTGTCATAAATTCAACTTTTTAATGGACAACACTTCTTCACACATCAAAATTTCTTCTTAATTTTCTAGAGAAATCATCCAACTCCAGGAAAAAGATACAAAGCCTTAAAGAGGACGGCTTATTTACCAAATAACAGTGAGGGAAAGCAGGTCTACAAACTTCTAAAGAGAGCATTTGATAACAAATTGATCTTTACCATTGGAGCATCACGGACAACAGGGAAGGAAGATGTTTTAACCTGGAATGATATCCACCACAAAACCAATGTGGATGGAGGACCAACCAAGTAAGTTATATCCACCATACAACCAATGTGGATGGGGGACCAACCAAGTAAGTTATATCCACCATCAAACTAGTGTTGTTTGTAGATTAGGGACTAACACAGTAAGGGATAGCATTCATAACATTTGGGACAAAATAGGTAAAAGTAATCAAATATGAAAGGACTATTTATTATGTCATTAAAGACAGTATGAGGTTGGGTACCCATTGGGATCAAGTTGGCAATGAACTTGTAAAACACAATTATTACAAAATTTACTAAATTTAAGCAAAACTCTTATCTCGATTCATCTCACAAGATACTTCAGAAGCACTTTCATTGAAATGGACTGTTTACTAATGAAAAAGAATTTTTAACTGTATTTACTAGGGATGGCAACGAGTAATCAAGCACTTGAGTACTCGCTAGGAAGATCAAGTACCTGATTTTCTGAGTTTTTATCATTTGAACTTTCCCTTTTATTGTAAGATGAAAATGGTCCACTGTTAAAGTTAGCAGCAAGAAAATCAGTATAATAAAACTTAAGTAAAAAATGCTCCCACCAAACTTGGCTGTCTGGATCTATTTCAATTATTGTTAAATAAAAAAAACCTTTAAATATACCCTGTGTGTCCAAAACGATCACATATTGCATAATGTCTGATAATTGGCAGTACCAGATAAATCTGTTCCTTCCAAGAGTACAAAAATAAACCCCCTCTGATGAGCTCACACAACTGATCACTAGACACTTTATAGGACTCTGATGAATTGTATGAAGTGATTGAAATTTCACCGTCTTTCTTGTGTAAATACCTTGATTGTTTATTTAACTGATTATTTATTTTGATTATTATTTGTATTGCTCATGATTTATTACTGAATTGATGTAAAGGCAACTAAAGAAAGAAAAAAAAAACACATATTATCTGAGTATTCAAGTGCTCACTATTATTGGAACAGAGTACTCAATTCCACAAAAAAAAACTGCCATCCTAAGTATTTACACAGTGTCATTGTTTATCTGCTACAAAGGAGAGGATGTACTGTTTTACCTCTTTCTGTCCTTCTATCTGTCTCTCCCTAACACATTGATGTAGTATTTTTCAAAGCAACTTTAAGTCAAGGCTTCTTGATGTACAAATGTATAGTGACACTGGACATTAAACAAGTAGAAATACAAGTCAAGGCTAGTCCTCTTGATGTACAAATGTATAGTGCCACTGGACATTAAACAAGTAGAAATACAAGTCAAGGCTTCTTGATGTACAAATGTATAGTGCCACTGGACATTAAACAAGTAGAAATGCAAGTCAAGGCTTCTTGATGTACAAATGTATAGTGCCACTGGACATTAAACAAGTAGAAATGCAAGTCAAGGCTTCTTGATGTACAAATGTATAGTGCCACTGGACATTAAACAAGTAGAAATACAAGTCAAGGCTTCTTGATGTACAAATGTATAGTGTCACTGGACATTAAACAATTAGAAGTACAAGTCAAGGCTTCTTGATGTACAAATGTATAGTGCCACTGGACATTAAACAAATAGAAATACAAGTCAAGGCTTCTTGATGTACAAATGTAAAGTGCCACTGAACATTAAACAATTAGAAATACAAGTCAAGGCTTCTTGATGTACAAATGTATAGTGCCACTGGACATTAAACAAATAGAAATACAAGTCAAGGCTTCTTGATGTACAAATGTATAGTGCCACTGGACATTAAACAAGTAACAGTTAGTCAACCAATCTTGATTTACTGTGCATGAATTGAATAGAATAGAATATCTTTTATTTCCATAAGAGGTACCCTCAAGGGGCAAAGTGCATATACATATATGACAATATAAAGTTACAATTACAAATACAATAAAGCAGAACAGCAAAACAGTATACTAAAGTTAAACATTATAAATATTGCTAACATTGTCACAGTGTTACATTTGACAAGTAACAATAAATCAATCACATCACATCAATATATGGCACCAAACTTTACCATGTGACATCTTGTTATTTCTGTTTTTTCCAGATTTGGCTATCCAGATTCTACTTATATGAACAGAGTTAGAGAAGAACTTGCAGCTAAAGGCATTGTATAATTATATTTTTCTGATTGACAGATTTTGTTATATATAATGTTATTTTGATTCCTGAACTCATTTGGTTATGGCAACTTCTTTAGATTTGAATTGATATGTATTATTAATCATCTGTATTGTGGATAGCATTTTTATGCCCTGTCTACAATAGTAATAGAGGGAATTGTGTTTTCCAGTCTGTGTGTCCATCCGTCCATTAGTATGTCTGTTAATTAATCCATTTGTCTTCAAGTTCTGTATCAGGTTTAAGTTTTGATAAAGGGTAGTTTGTGGTCACATCAAATTTAAATTTAGTACACATGTTCATTATAAAGTGAACCAATTAATATATATAGGAAAAAAGTAAAATAACAAAAATACCAAACTCCAAGGAAAATTCAATGCGGAAAGTCCCTTAACAAATGGCAAAATCAAAAGCTCAAACACATCAAACGAATGGAAAACAACTGTCATATTACCATACCTGTCAACCTATAACAATGAAATTGCAGGTGATGACCTGCAAAGAAGAATGAAATCTCAGGTCATAACGCGTACGAACTTTTTCGAGCTGAATTTCAGTATTTAGGGGACATTTTTCTTATAATTTATATCAAAGTGTCCAAAACATGTCCACATGGTTAAGTAATTTAAAACTGTACATATTATTATTTCATTGCACCTAGAGTCCATTGATAGATTTGTGTTCCTGTTCATATTCATTCCATGACATAAATGTGCCACTTTGTGTTTTCTTTACATACATTTTTTTTTTTATCTTTAGTTTTCTTTACATACGTTTGTGCAGCTTTTGAACAGTAAATCATAGCATTGGTTGATATTAGAGTATAATAAAATAAAGTTAAACAATTAAAGGAGGTATAGATGAAAAAAGTAATTTTCAAAATTTTTATTTTTTAATTCTTCTAAGGTAGAACAATAAGTAAAAGTATTATTCTGATATGTTTGTGCATTCAATTCATTTTAGATTTAATCTTTTTACAATAAAAAACCATAAGTTTAAGGAGTATATTGTATATTGACAAAAAAGGGGAAGTAACTTTGAAACTTTAAAACAACTTTGAAATACACAAATTATTTACGACCTAAAGCTAAGGTAATTGGTGTTAATTAACAGTGTGTTTGACACCAAAGCTGTCAAGTGAAGCCATGCACTGAAATGGGTCAATTGAGCTGAGTTTACATAGCTAGTTGAACTTCTTGTCCAGGAAGAATTACGAATTTGCCGGTATTTCATTGAAATCACTTTATATCTAATCAGTCTGAAGGCTAAGGAATCCGGGTGGAAACGGGTTATTTTTCGAATTCCCGGGTTATTTGGTCATCCGGCAGGTGTTCCGGGTGACCCCTCAGAATTGTAAAAATCTCGGGTCACACCCGCAGGATCCCAGTCAGTTGACAGGTAGTTCATTGAGCATGAAAATGTTATAGTTAATATTTTTGCTTTAATTTAGTTTAAAAGTTATAAAACCAATATGTTAAGTATTATTTATAACAGGAGTAGCATAAAATATTTTAGTCTTTTTTTTATGTGTTTCCTAGTGAAGAAACTTTGATCTGATAAAAATCAAAACAATAGTCATAGAGTTATTTGCTATCTGAAAATTATTGAGACAAAAATATATTACCATTATCATAAGAATATGACATGTCACAGTTTGGTTTAAATTCTGACATCTCATTATAACTGTCTGATATTAAGTGCTAAAAATGGTCCGTCCTGTGAGATTGTATTTCTAATAAAAGATCTGAATAAATAATTTGAGGAATTTTTCATGTATATTGTTATGTGTAGAGATATTTCTTATGCTATGTATTTTGTTATGTGTAGTTTACAAAGATGTTTTTTGTGCATATATTGTTATGTATAGTGTACATGTATTTCTTATGATATGTATATTGTTATGGTAACTTGTAAAGGCAGCATGTAAAAAACATTTATTTAAGTTGTAAGATTCATTGATGTATATAATTGTATTCAAATTTGGTATTTGGACCAGACACAATCTTTGTCTAGACTTTAACTCAGTCTTATCCATGTATTCTTTAGTGCTATAAAATCTTTTATGATTTCAAATAAAAAAACATATAATTTGCATTTCTTATAAAAGCTTAAAAAGGACAAGAGGTGATAAGGGTTAAATCTGCCTTATTTTTAACTGAAATATCCACTTTTGATTCAAGATTTCCATTTATGTCAGTTTTAAAGATAAGGTATTGCAAAGCCAAAAGCAAAAACAGGTAGTTTATGAATCATTTTGTTATAATAAATGTTCTTGTGACATCATGGCAAAAGCCCTTCTTTGTGTTTTTGTGAAAAATTCAATTTATGCTATCTTTTGAAACCCAATTTTGATGAATATTCATGATATTTGAAATTCCTTATGGTTTAAATTTTGTACAAACATATCAATTATGAATTGTGCAAAAATCATCTGATTTTGTCATACTTTGATTTTTATGCCTAATATGGCCCTTATCCCTCTCACCTATTTTTTCATTTATTTGTTTCATATTCTTCTCTCCAATCTGAAGGTAGACAGTTTGTCAGCTGAAAAAAAATTAGAAAAAATAAGAAGTTTCTGTTGACAGTGTTAGTGTTTATTGCAGAGAAGATCAAACTTCTGTTTTGGCCTCATATTTCTCTTAAGAATGCTATTTATAACACTATTTTCTGTAAGTTACCATAGATTGATTGCCTTATAATTATAACTTGAGGTCTAAATCCATGAAGGTTAGATTGTCTAAATCACAAATAATATTTTGTCTCGCTTTGACAGAGTCAAAAAGCGAGACATAGGTATGCTGTTTCTGGCAGCGGCGGCAGCGGCATCAACACTGTATTAGTTTGTGATTAGGTCTAGTTTATGGTGAACCACTAATGGTAGGTCAATGATATTTGGTATGCAGTTGTATTAACATTGGCACATCTCATTTCCATGGAGATTATTTGGCCCTGCCCTCTCTGTCATGGTCTATTGACTTTGAAATTTTTGCTAAGTTAACATGTATTTGTTTGTGATTAGGTCAGTTTATGGCGAACCACTAGTGGTAGGTCAATGACATTTGGTATGCAGTTGTATAAGCATTGGCACATATCATTTCCATGGAGAATATTTGGCCCTGCCCCCTCAGTCATGGTCTATTGACTTCAAAACTTTTGCTTAGTTTACATGTATTAGTTTGTGATTAGATTAGTTTAAGATGAACCGCTAATGTTAAGTCAATGATATTTGGTATGCAAATTTATTGGCATTTGAAAGTCTCTTTTCCATGGAGATTATATAGCCCCACCCCCTCATCATGTTTGTATTTTGGTTTGTTTAAAGCAACGACTTATAATAAGTTAATGGAATTTGGTATGCAGTTGTATTAGCATTGGTACATCTCATTTCCATGGAGATTGTTTAGCCATGTACCTTCAGTCATGGTTCATTGACTTTGAATATTTGCATAACTTACATGTCAAAGTATTGCTATTTTAATTTCAACATTTCCATTATCAAAATTACAAAAACGCAGACATACCTCTGTGTTAACAATTTATATAAAATTTATAGAAATCTAAAGAAAAAAGTATTAACATCAAAGGAACATTCCTAAATTGAGATATTTGTTCTGAATGTACTTAAACTTAATGCTACTTTGAAGAGCTGCAAATTATATATTTTTTTTTATCTATTACAAACTTCAAGGATTTTTTAGTTGCTTTTCTGTGTGAATTTGGCATAACATTTTTAGAACAGATACATATACATTGTACCTCTATTTGTGGAATAATAATTTTATTTTTAATTATTTTCAGATTTTTCATGCACATTTCTTTTATATTTTAAAGTTTTAATAGTTTTTAAGTTGGTTTTATTTATTAATGGTTTTCAGGTATGTTTATTTATTGACTTATCTTTAACTCATTCATAATAATGGCTTATTTTTCATAGGTTACATCTGAAATGATTAGATTGGGAACTATGTGCATCTCATCTTGCTGATTGAACTTAAAATAAGGATACTACATACCTTGCTCCCTCTGTCACTCTTGTATTTAACACAGTCTTTTCCCTCAGAAAACTACATATTTAAAATCCTAAAAAGTTTTGTTTTTAAATTTCAATTTCTTATATGAGAATGATTACCTAGCTTGATTAAAAAAAGTTGTTATTGTGTATGTATATAATGATCTATTTACATCTTTTAGAATGATATAGATGATGTATAGCCATCCAGTTGTTGATATTAATAAAGATTGTTATATGATAAAGCAAAAGTTTTGTAGTCTTTTATCATCATAGCTCCATTGGTCTTAAGAGTTACTATGAGCTGTCGCTTGATGTTTGTCATTGTTTGTTAACATGTACACAAATTTTCTTTAAAAGTCTTTGGTCAAATTGACAGTAAGAAAATTTTAAAAGCCAATGATGTCACTAACTAATCAACATACAAGGCCTCATTATTATAAATATGATATTGAGAAATTAAAGGAAAGTGGGTAGGGTAAAAATGTTGGGTAAAACGCATCAGGTAGAGACTAACCATCTGAGATAAAACTCCTACCGTGTCCTTAACAGGGCGATGCTCTGGACCCACTGGGTACTTCTGGCTTAATTCTCCAAGTGTAAGCCTAGTACTATTAATGTTTTACATTTGTCATCCACAAAAAAGGCATGATTCAGTGAACATTTTATTTTACATTGTTTAATTTTTATACGACCGCAAAATGCAGTCGTGTATTGGTATCACGTTGTCGTTGTCAGCATCATCCAGCAATATTCCGGACAATAATTTTAGTAAATGTTAATAGAAATCTATGAAATTTAAACACAAGGTTTATAACCTCAAAAGGAAGGTTGGGATTGATTTTGGGTGTTATAGTCCTAACAGTTTAGGAATTAGGGGCCAAAAAGGGGCCCAAATAAGCATTTTCTAGTTTCCAGACAATAACTTTTGGAACGGTGTATGGATCTCTCTGAAATTATACCACAAATTTCCATACCACAAAGGGATGATTTAGGATTGGCTTTGGGGGGTTATGGCTCAAACAGTTTAGGAATTAGGGGCAAAAAAGGGGGAAAAACAAGGGTTTCCTCGTTAATGGACAATTAAAAAAAAGTACAATGTTATGTTTGGATTACCTCCCTTACACTGCTTTAACATTATGTATAAAGAAATGTTGTATTGTCTTGAGGTGATTAGCTGTCCATTTATTTTTAGAAGTTACTATTTAAAAATGCTGATTAAGGAATATTGATTTTAGCCATGATTATGTACCGGGTATGTCATTTTCTATTTTAAGACTTTGATGATGTATTTAAATGGGTAATTATGGTTGCAAACTCCATTGGAAATTTGAATTGATTGATTGATTGATTGATTGTTGGTTGCTTAACGTCCAGTGGCAAATATTTCATGCATATTCAGGACGAGTACAAATTAACAATAAATACAATAGGTAGGTTCTGTAAAAGGGGCGTCCCGGATTAAGGTCGGAGAAATTTAGACTGCCACGGGAAATGAGGGTATATTGGATAGGAACAGAAATTTAGCCTTGCAACAGGTCACTTACGGACCCCTCAAAGGGTTGTTGCAAGGGTTCTTAACGTGCAAAGAGCGCGGCATTCTCTTTACACGAGGCATCGGATTTAACGTCCCCATTCTGACCGGACGTGGCTGCAAATTTGTACATCCCTCACAGCCAAACGGACGCCCCACTTTAGCAAGGGTTTTACTGCCGGTCGAAGGAAGACCAATGGTGACCATACTTCTATTCCTTAGTCACCCTTGGGGGGAAATTTGAATTGAATTGGGTGGGGTCGTTTCGAAACAGCATAGTGTATTGCACAAAAGCAAAAAATTGAATATAAATTCAAATCATATAACCAATTATATGTTCTTTAACTTCAGTTATACTGTGTCAGAAGCCTATTATGTGTCAAATATTTAATTACAATCCAAATTCAGACCTGTATCAAGCGCGAATATTGTGTCCATTTTTGCCCCAACTGTTCAGGGTTGGACCTCTGTGGTTGTATACAGCTGCGCTCGGCGAAGCAATTTATTTTACTTTTTAGTTGGTGTCAATTTTGCTGTGGAATTATTTCATTAAATCTTTGATATTTTGTACCTTGTTTTATTAGACTCTCTATCATTTGAAGTTTCAGTTTCAGGTATAATAAGAGCTTTTCTTGACTTAGACATAGTTTTATACTTCAATGACTTTTTTGTTTTATTTTCATATTGGGCAAGTTTTTAGCTCACCTGACCCAAAGAGCCATGTGAGCTTTCGCCCTCACTTTGCAGTCGTCACCTGTCCGTAATCTTTTATACTCTCTGAAACTGCTCAATAGATTGAAACCAAATTTTGTCTTCATCATTTACTATATGTCACCTATGAAGTCTTTGATTTTTGTCCAGCTTGATCAACAAAAATGGCCACCATGTCTAAAAAAATGAATATAAGGGTCAAACTACATTTTTTGCTAATATCTTCAAAACTAGCGATTAGAGAAAAACTGACAACAGTAAAAAAGGTCTGCACAAGAAGTAATATCTATCCTGAAAATTTAAAAAATTTTGTCCTCAAAGTTATTGGCCCTGAAATATTGATTTATAACTTAATTGTTTTTAGCTCACCTGGCCCAAAGTGCCAAGTGAGCTTTTCTCATCACTTGGCATCCGTCGTCCATCGTCCGTAAACTTTTACAAAAATCTTCTCCCCTGAAACTACTGGGCCAAATTTAACCAAACTTGGCCACAATCATTATTAGGGTATCTAGTTTAAAAAATGTGTCCGGTGACCCGGCCAACAAACCAAGATGGCCACCATGGCTAAAAATAGAACATAGGGATAAAATGTAGATTTTGGCTTATATCTCTGAAACCAAAGCATTAAGAGCAAATCTGACATGGGGTAAAATGTTTATCAGGTCAAGATCTATCTGCCCTGAAATTTTCAGATGAATCGGACAACCCGTTGTTAGGTTGCTGCCCCTGAAGTAATAATTTTAAGGAAATTTTGTCGTATTTGGTTATTATCTTGAATATTATTATAGATAGAGATAAACAGCAATAATGTTCAGCAAAGTAAGTTCTACAAATAAGTCAACATGACCAAAATGGTCAGTTGACCCCTTAAGGAGTTATTGCCCTTTTATAGTAAATTTTTAACAATTTTTCATGATTTTTGTTATCTTTTACAAAAATCTTCTCTGAAATCACTAAGATGAATTTAACCAAATTTGTAAACAATCATCATTAGGGTATGTAGTTTAAAAATTGTGTCTGATGACCCCGCCCGCGAACCAAGATGGCCGACATGGCTAATAATAGTACATAGGGTTAAATGCAGTTTTTGGCTCATATAGCTAAACCCAAAGCATTTAAAGCAAATCTTTCAAAACAAAATTGTTCATTAGGTCAAGATCTATCTGCCCTTAAGTTTTCAGACCATTCAGGCAACCCGTTGTTGGGTTGCTGCCCCTGAATTGGTAATTTTTAGACATTTTTTCAGCTTTTGGTTATTATCTTGAATATTATTATAGATAGAGATAAACTGTAAACAGCAATAATGTACAGCAAAGTAAGACCTACAAATAAGTCAAAATGACCAAAATGGTCAATTGATGCCTTAAGGAGTTATTGCCCTTTATAATCAATTTTTAACAATTTTCATAAATTTTGTAAATTTTTACAAAATAATTTCCACTGAAACTATTGGGCCAAGTTCATTATAGATAGAGATAATTGTAAGCATCAAGAATGTTCAGTAAAGTAAGATCTACAAACACATCACCATCACCAAAACACAATTTTGTCATGAATCCATCTGTGTCCTTTGTTTAATATGCACATAGACCAAGGTGAGCGAGCCTCTAGTTTGCATTTCCTTACCATTGTTTTAAAAACTATAGGTGCTAGATGTAAAATGCAAAAATGATCAGCAGGACAAGATGTAATCTAAACCACTTGCATTGGAGTTATTGACCCTGAAATATCTATTTTTTTTCCAATTTTTAGCTCACCTTGCTCACAGGGTGTTCTTGTCTAATATCTTAAAATTATAAAAGATAGATAGAAATTTAAAAAAAGCCACAATGATCAGCAAGACTATTTCTACAGAAAAGACAATGGACAAAATTGCCAGTTTAACGAGAGTTATTGCTCTTCAATGACTATTTTACCAATTTTTATCGTTTTTGTCTATTATCTGGAAAACTAGTAAATTGATAGACACTTTAAAAAGCAAAAATGATCAGCAAGACAAGATCTTCAAATAACTCACAATGGCTGAAATTGTCAATCAATTGATTATTGGAGTTCTTGCTCTTTCATGACAAATTTTACCATTTTTATAGGCAGTGCTTTAATGCCTTTCTGGTTGCCGGGTTAATCTTTCCTTCCGCGATATCCAACTTATTGGGGGGTCATTAGGCTACAAGTAGATCCGGAAATGTTGAATTCTCTCCTCTTCTTTTTGTGATATAAAATGTTTTTTGTTTCATTTCATTTACATTGGGAAATAAAGAAACGATCATTGTGTTTTGTTAGTTTTAAAAACTTTTGATATATTTGTATTTTGCATTATAAGCAGTCAACCGATTGACAAACTAGACATTATTTGAATTCCGTGTGGAAAGAGGTCGGGTTAATTTCGAGTGTTATCTGCAATCTAGATGTTTTTAAATCATTTCAGTCGTTGATATCATAATTAAAGGTCGACTGGACATGAATTATATTTTACAATTTAAAGCGCATTTCTGTTTATGCACGTGAAGCCGTATGACGCTATTGTTATTTCGGTATCAGTTATAAAAAGTACCAAATTATCGTTCCTGATTAGGTGGCGCCGTGGTAGCCCTTCCTGTTCGTCAACTTCCGGTTTCTGCACTGTGCAACCTGATTACAGTCACATTTTTAATTAACGATGCCATGTACTTGTTGTTGTGTACCTGGATGTCATTTAAGAGGAGGACATGCATTTCCAAATGACTTAAAAAGAAGGAAAAGTTGGATCAACGCCATGGCCCATACGCAGATTGGAGGAGAACACGATGTTATCGTGGAGTCCATCTCAATCAGCTGTTGTTTGCGAGGCACATTTTACTGAAAAAGACTACGTGCAGGAAACTATTCATGGTAAAACTCTATTTTCTTTTTGAAATATATAGTTATATATATAATCGCCATGCGAATAAACCAAAGTCTGTTTACAACCACAATTATCGTTTAGAATAAAAAGGGGTGGTTAATTCAAGACGTCATAATTTTTTGGATTACGATTCAATGGGATCTGTTTGAGATTTTTTGGTTAATGCTACAATTATAATGATTTTTATACGACCGCAAAAATTAAAATTTTTTTGGTCATATATTGGTATCACGTTGTCGTCTTCGTCGTCGTCGTCCGGCGTCGTCGTCGTCCGGCGTCGTCGTCGTCAGCGTCGTCCGAAGACAGATGGTTTCCGGATGATAACTTTAGTATAAGTAAATAGAAACCAATAAAATTTTAACACAAGGTTTATAACCACTAAAGGAAGGTTGGGATTGATTTTGGGGGTTATGGTCCTAACTGTTTAGGAATTAGAGGCCGAAAAAGGGGCCCAAATAAGCATTTTTGTAGTTTCCAGACAATAACTTGTGTTAAAGTGAATGAATATCTCTGAAATTATACCACAAACTTCCATACAACAAAGGGATGGTTAGGATTGACTTTGGGGGGTTATGGCTCAAACCATTTAGTAATTAGGGGCAAAAAAAGGGGAAAAACAAGGGTTTTTCTGCTTAAAGGACAATTGGGACAATTTAAAAGCAGTGTAAGGGAGGTAATCCAATTCAAATTAAAGAACACTGTTTGAATACCTCCCTTACACTGCTTGTAAATTATGTACATTTGTATTAAGAAATGATGATTGTCTTGAGGTGATTAGCTGTCAATATATTTTTAGCAGTTACTATTAATTAATATTAATTTTAGCCATGAGTATGTATGTCATTTTATATTTTAAAACTTTTATGATGTATTTAAATGGGTAATTTTGGTTGCAAACTGCATTAGAAATTTGAATTGAGATACTGACCATATCTTGAGGGCAGGATTTTTTTTGGGGAATAAGGGAAAGGGGGGAGGTGAAAAGAATTGGAAGGGGGGACAATTTTTCTCATTTCAGATTTCAGAAATAAAAAGAAAATTTCTTCAAATATTTTTTTTGGGGGGTTAATATTCAACAGCATAGTGTATTGCACAAAAGCAAAAAACCGGGGTAAAATACATTTTTTGGTAAGGGTGGGGGGGGGGGGGTCAATTCGCAACAGCATAGTGTATTGCACAAAAGCAATAAATTGAATATAAATTCAAATCATATAACCAATTTGAAGTTCTTTGACTACAGTTATTGTGTCTGAAACCTATTATGTGTCAAAAATTTAGTTACAATCCAAATTCAGACCTGTATCAAACGTGAATATTGTGTCCATTTTGGCCCAACTTTTCAGGGTTGGACATCTGCGGTCGTATCCAGCTGCGCTCAGCGAAGCAATTCATTTACAAGAGGTATATCATTCTGAGAATTATTTTAGCGGTAATTATGCTAATGTTGTAATGAAAGGAATGCATAAGCTATGCCTCATAGACTGTCTTGAAAAATATCAATGACATGCTCTCATCTATATTATAGTTATTTAGGTACAGACAGTGTACGTTTGTTGCATAATTCTCTCATTGTTTGTCCTTTGGATTTACATATCATACATTGAACCAGGCAAAAATAGTTTTATCCAGTTTGTAATGAATAAATCTAGTTAATATTTTGCCAGGTAGTACAAAGTATACATTGCTAAAGGAAGTTCATTTGATTTTCAAAAAACTAATGTTTTATAACCTTTTTCAGGGCGCAAACCCACCATAAAGAGACTTAAGTCTACTGCCATTCCCAGCCTATTTTCCTGGAGCAAGCAAGAGACTGAATTGTCAGTAAAAAGAAAAATCAGGGCAGTTTGCCATGAAAACAATAGAACTAAACTGGATGAATATTGTAGGAGAAATCTAGAGGAAAGTTTTGATTGTGAAGTTGGTTTTCCTGAACAAGTCATTCATACTGCAGAAAGGATATATGACTGTCCACCACCAACTGCCGAGCTAATGCTGAGCTTCACAGATGGAATACGCAAACACCATCAATGTCTATGTTTTCAGCAGAGAATTTCGCAAATGATGACACATGACAGAGCCATGCATTTTTATACCGGTTTAGAGTCGTATACTAAATTTTTATTTGTTTTGACCACACTTGGTCCAGCAGCACATTGTTTGAGATACATATATTTTCAAATTGATAGGGTGTCAGTTGAAAATCGGTTTTTGTCTCGCCTTGACGGAGTCAAAAAGCGAGACATAGGTATGCTGTTTCCGGCGTCGGCGACGGCATCAACAATGTATTAGTTTGTGATTAGGTCTAGTTCATGGTGAACCACTAGTGGTAGATCAATGATATTTGGTATGCAGTTGTATTAGCATTGGCACATCTCATTACCTTGGAGATTATTTGGCCCCGCCCCCTCAGTCAAGGTCTATTGACTTTGAAACTTTTCATAGTTTACATGTATTAGTTTGTGATTAGGTCAATTTATTGGGAACCACTAGTGGTAGGTCAATGATAATTGGTATGCAGTTGTATAAGCATAGGCACATCTCATTACCATGGAGATTATTTGGCCCCGCCCCCTCAGTCAAGGTCTATTGACTTTGAAACTTTTCATAGTTTACATGTATTAGTTTGTGATCAGGTCAATTTATGGGGAACCACAAGTGGTAGGTCAATAATATTTAGTATGCAGTTGTATAAGCATTGGCATATCTCATTTCCATGGAGATTATTTGGCTCCGCCCCCTTAGTCATGGTCTTTAGACTTTTAAATTTTGCTAAGTTAACATGTATTAGTTTGTGATTAGGTCAGTTCAAGGGGAACCATTAGTGGTAGGCCAATGTTAATTGGTGTTCAGTTGTATAAGCATTAGCACATCTCATTTCCATGGAGAGTATTTGGCCCCGTCTATTTACTTTGAAAATTTTGCTTAGTTTACATGTATTAGTTTGTGATTAGATCAGTTTAAGATGAACTGCTAATGTTAAGTCAATGATATTTGGTATGCAAATTTATTGGCATTTGCAAGTATCTTTTCCATGGAGATTATATAGCCCCACCCCTGATCATGGTTCATTGACTTTTAAACTTTTACATAGTTTACAAGTTAATGTTTGTGTTTAGGTTTGTTTAAAGGGAACGACTTATAATAAGTCAATGGTCTTTGGTATGCAGTTGTATTAGCATTGGCACATCTCATTCCATGGAGATTGTTTAGCCATGTACCTTCAGTCATGGTTCATCGACTTTGAATATTTGCATAACTTACATGTTAAAGTATTTCTATTTTAATTTCAACATTTGCATTATCAAAATTACAAAAAGGCGAGACATATCTCTGTGATAACAGTTTATTTTATGACTCTGATGAAATTGAGCCATTACACATGGATTGTTTTCATGTCTAAACAGTGGCGAGAGGCTAACACTTGGCCATCTAGTGGTTTAGTCAGGTATTTTTCGCAACCGACTTCAAATTAAAGTTTCCTACAACTTGGATAATTATTGACAGCACAGAATATATATCCTGTGACAAAACCTAAAGCTCCTAGGGCTCAACAGGCAACCTTTTCATCATATAAAAACAGAAACACTGAAAATACTTGTATGTTTGACACCTGGTGGTTTAGTCAACTATGTCTCTAATGCATATGTTGGTTGTACCAGTGACCGTCAAATAGTTGAAAGATGTAGAATAGTTCAATTATGTGATCCAGGTGACGGTGTGATGGCAGACAAAGGTTTTAATGTTCAAGATTTGTTTGCTAACTTTAAAAAAAAAAAAGAAACAGAATAATTAGTTCGAAAACTCTTATACGGGATAGAAAAGTCTCCAATTAACACGTGCACATAGAGCGAATTATTGGACTTAGCAAAACATGAAAAATTCTAACAAATCCTATGAGTGGAACTGAAACAAAACTTTCATCTGAAATAACATTTAGCTGTTTTATGTTGTGTAATTTTAGAACTTGTATTGTGCCAAAGGATGCATAAATGAAAGTGACGCAATGAATTTTGTTCTGATATACATGTATATATTCTATTATTTACAATTACATGTACATGTAAATTGTAATGCATATAAAAATAAGGAGATGTGGTATGATATTTGGTGAGTTTATCGAACCAAAGAGCATAAGAAATGGGTTTAAGCAGTTACAGGTGTTACTGTCACCGTACAATCTCCAACAATGAGAAAAACTCGTACCGTGTAGAAAATTTCAGAGATCTTACAACTAAGTTTTATTTTTGGGTTGAATCATTTTCTTCTATTGTCTTACAAATATGGAGAGGTGGTTAAAATGCTAATGAGACAACTATTATGACAGTTACCAAACAACGAGTCTTCGAGATGTCATATTTTCTTAATTAAGAACTCCTTTTTTCATTCATAAATTACTTTATACTTGGAAATAATTTTGCTTGGAGTTATAGTTTCTAGAAAAAGTATTGTCATCGAAAGAGTTGACATGTTGCAATGTACACAAGGTTCTCACTAAGGATTTTTGAAGGCGAGTACTGGGACTCGTTATTTTTGGCCATGGTGAATCCAACAGTAAGAAGAAGATAATTAATTTCAATATATTCATCATTTTAGCCTCCATGACCTAATAGAGCAATGAAATGACATTGAATTCAGATTACTTTTAAACTTTTGCTATAAAATGATGATATGTGTGTTCAGTTTATACAAAATATTTCAATTTTGATATATCTTTGGACTCATCAGTTTTGAAATTGGTGAGTCCAGACAGATTTTGATGAGTCCAGTACTCATGGACTCGCCTTAGTGAAAACCCTGGTACATTTAACATTATGTTACTTGATGTTCTTGCAATACACACAATACAGTGACTAAGCAATCATTATGAACTACTTTTCATAGGATGGAAGTCATTAAATATGCTAATATAAACAATGATAAAGAATGGTCCATTTATATTAATAAGTAAAAGTTCTTTTATGTCTCAAAAGTGCGTACCATGGTGAGGTACAGAAAATCATATATACATGTATACAGTGATTATCACCAAGGTTCAAATTAATTTTCTGAAGTATAGGAAGACAATGTGTACCCCATTGTTAAATTTACATTGCTTTTAAGATTAAAATAGATATCTTGAGATTGACTGTATGTTACCATAGTTTACAAATAAAATTAATATAACATATCCATATAAAGTGTATTTTATAATAATGCCACAATATCTAATATTATCATCCATGCCAAAATATATGCTTGGTATATCCAATATTTAACTCCACAGATACACACATATACTATGTGCGAGTTAATTATATCAAACAGTCATACAAATTGCTCATAAACATCAAAGTGCACCGAGATTTAATACCAACATTCTTGTTGGCACACTTTACCATGAGCTGTGTTGCATATACATGGCATATAAACATGTGTTCACCTTATTTTTAAAGCTGTGGAATCCAAGGATAGCAGGTAAATACCATCATACATATATAAAATGATAGATAGACAAAGTCATCTGTGCACGATATTAAAGCTCAACAGGATTATTCTACATAGTTCTATGGTACCAAATCAAAAGTTTATATAAAAGAACGAAGTCAAAGGTTTCCCATCATAGTTTAGTTCCATACATTTTTTTGTACCTGAGGTCGTTGAATATAGATCATTATATAAATAAGGAGATGTGGTATGATTGCCAATGAAACAACTATCATCCATACTTACTAGTAACAAACGACATTTGCAAAGTTGAATAAAATACAGTTGATAACATTTATTTATTACTAAAAAGAAAATGCCCAACTATATTGAACAGTATTTGACTATAAACATAGATAAACAATGTACAAACTGGACATACTGCACTAGTTCATAAACAAGTGAGAACAATTGCCTTCTTATAGTGCTCAGAATATGACATTCATAAAACTTGTTCAATATCATTAGAGAACTCTAAATCTTAAATTCTGAAAGCCACCTCTGATAAGTACACTGTACAATGCAAGATATTGATATAACAGGACTAAAAATACACACAACCTGTAATTAACTGCCTTTACAGCGCTTTTGCGCTTTGATTTTTATTTTTTAGCAAGACAAGCTCTACAAATCGTTAGTAGACTCTACATAGGAGTAATTGCCCTTAAATGACCATTTGTTTACCCTTTTTTGTGTTATTGGGCAAAATCTAAAGAAGATAGAGAGACACTGTAGAAATTTTATCCATGAATTTTATTCTAATCTACAATGTCGGAGAGTGTCCATTGCTGAAGATGCACATATACCTAGGTAAGCAACAAAGGCTACTTAGAGCATCTAGGTGGTAGGCTGTTGGCTGTTATTGTGAAGAATAAAGGAGCTTGGTTAAAAGTGTAAATTGCAAATTGCAAAAAAGTTCAGCACGACAAGATGTATCTACCCTGAAATTGGAAAAATGCTGTCATACTGTTTTGGAGTTATTGCCCCTGAAATAATATTTGTTTGCCAATTTTTGCTGTCAATGTGAAAAATATAGTAGCTAGGTTTAAGTGTAATTCACAAAAGGTTTGGTATAATAAGATGTATATATAATACATAAAACATTGTAAAAAATATATGTTAACCTGTTATGGAGTTATTGTCTATGAAGTATACATTTTTTCCCAATCTTTCACATTTTTTTAGTGATAGGAGCTAAGTTAAAAGTATAAATTGCAAACTTTGAATGACCAGCATTGCATGATCTAACTTCTCTATTTTTGACAATCTGTTTTGGAGTTATTGTTCCTGAAATTATGATTTTTACTGTTTTTTCCTGGTTTGTCTGTTAAATAAAAACCTTTAAGAGCTAGATAAATTCGTCATAGATACCAGGATTAACATTGGGTACGCCAGACGCGCATTTTGTCTACAAAAGACTCATCAGTGACGCTCGAATCAAAAAAGTTAAAAATACCAAATGAAATAGGAAGTAAGTTGCAATATGATAAGCAACACAAAGAGTTACTATATTGTGTGCATATAAAAGTCCTAGTAAGCAAAATGGCGAATTTTTTTCTCAAGTGTGCCTTGTATTACGTTTTCTGACATTCATATGTGTATATTTTGAATATCTTTTCCTTTCCAGTTCGTGTTTTATTTGGCCTTTCCACTGTTTGATTGGAGTGCCACTAATGAGTCTTTATATGTAGACACAACGTGACTCTGCTGTAACTAAATTTAAGTCTTGACCCTAGTTGGCGCCAAGAAACATGTTTAACCCCGCCACATTCTATAAGTGCCTGTCCCATGTCAGGTGCCTGTTATTGAGTGGTTGTCGTTTATTGCTGTTTCTCATATTTGTTTTTTGTTTATTATTTTGTATAGATTATTCTTGTGTTGTGCGGTTGCACCATTGCCCCAGCTTATGGGGAGGGTTAGCGCCTTCAAACATGTTTAATCCTGCAACATTCTGTAGGCGACTTCTCCAAGACAGGAGCCTGTAATTCAGTGGTTGTCGTTTGTTGCTGTATGTTATATTTGTTTTTCGTTCATTGGTTTGTACATAAATCAGGCCATTTGTTTCTTGTTTGAATTTTTTTTAAATTTGTCATATCGTGGCCTTTTATAGGTGACTATGCGGTATTGATTTTGATCACTTTTGAAGGCCATACGGTGACCTATAGTAGTTAACATCTGTCATTTGGTCTCTGGTGGAGAGTTGTCTTATTGGCAATATACCACATCTTTTTATTTTTATAACACATTGGTTCAATGCCACTGCTGGTGGACGTTTCGTATCAAAGGGAATCACCATCCGAGTAGACATCACTTCGTGTTGATATGAAATATCATTGATACGACCATTGTCTGTAAATGTTTTGTTTATGAAATATTTCATTACTCCAAACACTAAGGTTTTTCTACACTCAGACATGGATGACCTTAGTAATCAGGATTCTACTTCGTCAAAATTATCTCTCCATTACGCCACCAAATTTTTTCAATCGTAAAAATGGAAGCCATTGTAGGGATGACGCGCTGTCAATTTTATAATAGCTCTTGAAAACCGATAAATTTATCCACATAGCATCATTACGATCCTTATACGCCAGTTGTATTTTAAAAGACAAATGTATCTCATAACTATTAAGCATCGTTTAATGTACAGCACAATGACTTGAGTGTGTAGGTAAAGGCAGGAACATATATATTGACATACTGTTCCCAGGTAAAGGTAATAACTTTGGTAAGCTTACTTGCTAGCTGAACCATGAAATCGCCAAGGTACTTCCTTCCTTTGAGCGGAGTCAATTATTATAGTTAAGTAGAGAACTAATCAAAAGTAAGGGGACGATCATTTGATATTCTGGGGGAGGGGGGTGGCAGGAGGATTTGTTTTGGATGGGTTATTTATTTTTGTGGACCAAAAGGACAGATTATTTATTTTCTGCACTGTTGAAGCATGATTTTTCATTTTCATTAAAACAAGGGACTGATTATCTATTTTCACAATTATATTTATAATATTTGAAAACATACAATTTTTAAATTCATAAATAAATAACACAGTCAATTAAGTCAATCAGAATTAATCATCATCCTCTGGAAGTTAATCTTCTGAATTGCAAACTGCATATATTGCATACGTACAAGGTATTAAAGCTGGGCTGTAACTAGTCTCTTTTAAAAGTTGTCAAAAATCAGCGAAGAGTCTGGGGTTCGCTGAAGGCCCCAAGAAGCTATAGAAAAAATGGCGCAAAATCATGCATTATGCGTGTTTCCCAGACCCTTTCTAAATCTGAAACGCAAGTTCTGTTTAAATTTTTGACAATATTCTGGTCTCAAAGCAAAACATATAGATTCAGTGCAAGACTTTTAGTTTTTAGGGACAACATCAAAAGAACAATATGTAGGACAAAGCAAAATAGTTTCAGTTTGCAGAAAAACCTTTTATACCTGTCAATTATGTTTTTTTTCAAATTAAGTTAAGAGGGGGCTGATTATCATTGATATAACTATGTCAAGTCAGTTTTTATAACACATTTCAATTACAACTTGATGTAGTTCCTAACTGGGATACAATTTAAAGTAGTTTGTAATAGACAAAAGATCCTTAAATATAATAAAACTCAAGTTTAAAATATAATTACTAAATTACAAATAGAATGCAACACTAAGAGAATAGTCATAAAGAAGGGCAATCAATGAACAAAAGACAAACCCGGGAACAGATAAAACACAAAACGACAAACATTATAGATAATCAACACTGAAAAATAAAAATAAATGAGAAACATGGATCTCAAAAAACAGGGGCTACGTCAGAGGTTGAATTAACAGAACTTGCTTCTTGCAAGACACTTGCCGTGAAAACAATTTGATATGAAGACAAGCTTTTGTTTTGAAATTTCCAACATGAGGCATTTTTGCCTCAAAGTAGTTACGGCCCTGTAATAAAAGTGAGGTAAATGTTTACGAGACACTATACCTCAAGTGAAATGAAACCCATTTTCAAACATTTCAAATACATTAATATTTATATTATTAAAAGATTTGGGAAGTTTTTCCCGAAAAAAAAAATATGAAAAAAGACAAATTTTGGAAGAATCTGGTGCCATCTCATACTTCGGCATAGCATTTATAAAATGGCTTAAAAGACCTGCCAAGTTATTTTCAACACATTCTAAGTCAGGTTATTTATTTTCAAACTACCACAGAACAAACCATTCATTTTTGTTATTATCAAGGCTGAGTTATTTATTTTCAAAATCCTCGGTTGTCAGGGGGAATTTTCAAAGTTCAAATACACAAAAAACAATTTTAATTAAATATTTCGTGGAAGGTTGAAGACAAATTACCATAGATAATACACACACAAAATGGAACTTTTTTGAAGTTATGCATTTTCAAATCCACTTGTAAAGTCTGTCATCAAGGTTTTTCAGTAAATATTTGTTATTCAAACACACCAAATCTGTTATGATTCATTAGAAAGGTATTTCGCTTGACCCATATATTTCATTTTTTAGTAATGCGAGTTTTTAATGTTTTTATATCAACCTCTAGCCAAAATGTATAAAAATAATATAATATGAAGCGAGATGGTGCATCAAATATTTTTGCTTTATACGCTTTCAAGACAAAAAAGTCAACTCAAACACGCGTGAACATATAAAGATGTTCTCTACTTTCCCTTTTCCATGACATTATCGCCCATTTTTATTTTTTTTTGCAAAAAACAGTCGCCGGTGGCAGAGATTCAAATTAATGCTTTGAAAAGATCAATCTTTTATCTTTCTGTGAAATATTTATTGGCGGAATTTATGGGTATGCACAAAAAAGATCCACATGTATTTACACCTACCACAATCGACTGTTTTGTGGAAATTTGTCTTTAATTTAACAAATATCTCAAAGCTCCATACTATAATTTAAATAAAAACACGTATATAATATGCATAAAATACTAAATTATGCACTTGCATTAAACTTTTAAAGCCCATAGAAACAGATATAAACAATTCAAATGTACCAACTTGGCCTTTTTTACCTTCTCTCATAAAGAATTTCATTTCTTTTGTTTAGTTTCAACTGTATATCAGCCTTTTAGCGTGAGCTGGTACAACTTTTCGGAAATACTCTGTAGCTTCGTGTTTAGTTTGGTCTTCTAACATTTTTATTCGAGTGACACTGATGACTCTTATGTAGACAAAACGCGCTTCTGGCCTAACAAATTATAAGCCTAGTATCTTTGACGAGTACTATAACCATTGGGGCGATGCAACTGCTGGTTTACGTTTCGTCCCTATGAGTATCACCAGCCTAGTAGTCAGTACTTTGTGTTGGCATGAAATATTATTGAGATTTTCATATTTCTGTAAATTTTCTGTTCATAAAATTGGAATCACTCGAAACACTAAGGGTTTTTGATCAGGCCCAGATAGACTAAGCGGTATTTGGCACAACTTTTCAAAATGTTTGGTTTGCAATGCTCTTCAACTTAGTGCTCGATTTTGGCCTTTCAACGTTTTTTATTCGTGAACTTCTGAACAGTCTTAGGTAGAACAAATGTGTCTAGCGTAACAAATTAGAAACCTGGTATCTTTGAATGAGTTTTTATTTTGAAAAAAATATGCCAAAAAAAAAAAAAAAATGCTCTTAGATGTGTTGTGGCATAAGACAGTATCATTCAGCTTTCAAGCAAATTATGATGAACTGAAATGTCAGAATTGGATAATTGAAATGTTAAGTTTTGGATCAAATCAAGAAAACCAAATCGTTTATATATATTTAAATATCTTTCTCACATTTTTGTAGAATATCTGCACCATGACCATATGTCACGAAAGGCGTTTTATATGTTTTTCACCATCAGGCTTAATAAAGGTCGGGGTTAGAACGCAAATGTGTATATTTTTAATGCTTTTCAACTTTATAATTATGACGAGTCTTAATAGGACGAGACGTGCGTCTGGCGAACAAAGTTATGAGCCTGGTACATTGATGGTGACTTTATACAATTATTCTTACACAATAAGGTAACAGAAGGAACACAATTGTTGAAATAAAAATTTAAAAAGTTTGAGGTGTAAAAACCTAGGTGTTTGAAGGGTTACACTAATGTCCTGACAATGTCCTGACGAATGTCCTGACCGATATGAAAATGCTAAATACTTTTTTATTACGGATATGATTGTATTTTTATTTGAAACCAATTCAAAGTTTTTTTTTATTTTTATCATTAACAAATTGGAAAACAATATTTCAAAGGTAATAACAATTGGACCTGACCAGCTTCAACTTTATTAAACTTAAGGATGTACACCTCTTTGGAGCCAAAAATTTCTAGAATTAAACTTTTTTTCTTAACATGATTTTGGGTTTATTTTTTGTTGATTTTCCCGTTTTTCATAAATTTTTACCTGTTTTTGGGCTGTTTTCTGGAAAAAAAATCACAGTTCCACAATGAAACTTTTATTTCATACTTTCAATAAAGATGAAGTGGACCAATTTCAATAAATTTAACTAAAAAACTATAGGTAGGTGTTAATATAAGAAAGTTTATTATATTTTGATGCTTTTTTGTGTCAAATTTACCATGCTGTCAATTTTGTAAATTTGTGATTTTTCTCAGTTTTAAGAACAAAATGCATATTATTTCAACTTTTTTATTATAAATGATTGAAAAAAATACTTATCTGAGAAATTTGAAAAGAAAAATATGACATAGGATGTACATGATCCTGGTAAAATCATTTTTTGTACCCCTCACCGTTTTTCTCAAAATTTTGGCTAAAAAGTCTGACTTGATTGGTCGTAAAATTTGAAAAATTGATTACTCAAAAACCACTCATTGTAAATACACAATTTTTTCACAGAGTTAAGTTTAATTATAACATTTTTAAAATTCATTGATATTTTCCACTTGTATCACATGTTTTGTAAATAATTCCAGAACGAGATTTCAACGAGACTGAAACGTCAGAAGAATACATCCTTAATACACAAACATAAACTTTATAAGGTCTTACCGTATATTATCATTGAACTTATATTTTTCCCATCCATTAAACACAACATCCAAAGCAAATAAATATTGTAAAATGAAAAGATAGGGGAAATATGAGTACAGGTTGCTGACTCTGAGTATTGTTTACCCCTCCTTTCATAATTACCCTATTTGTTAATTTGCTTAAGTGCAAGCAAGGATTTATTTGTATATTATGCAATCCTTAGTGCAAGTAATGAAACTAATTACTGCATTATTAAACCCAATTAATAATTATAAAAGCTACATATGATAATGATTTTAATAACTAAGTAAATGCAAAGTTTTTTTCCTAGATGCAAGAATTAAAACAAAGAAGGTAACATTAACAAATAAAATTAAATCAAACCAAGGATTGTGATACAAATCCCTGATCAGACCTATATATAAATTACTGTAATCACAAATTGGAATGTTTACTTACCTATCTATACTTATTCTTTTTTGTAAATTTAGTTATTGTGTGATTATAAATGTCACATAAAGGCAGGACATGTGCTTCGTTTTGTTTGAAAACGATGTGCATATACAAGCATACAAATTAAAATTAAGTTAGAATCAAAAAGAAATGAAACAAAGTATACACAATTTTAATGTTGAACGTTAAAAATGTCAATTCTTGCATCTAGGGAAAAATACTTTGCATTTACTTGGTTATTAAAAATAATTAACATCGTTATTATAGGAACTTTTCATAAATATTTAATTTTGTTTAATCAATAATTTGTATAGTTACTATACAAATCCTTGGTTTAATAATTCAGTAATTACTTTAATCAAATTAAAAAATAGGGTTATGTGAGGATGGGTGAACAATACTCACAGTCAGCAACTTGTACTCATATTTCCCCTATCTTTTCATTTAAAAATATGTATTTGCCTTGGATGTTGTGTTTTATGGATAGGATAAATGATAATATACGGTAAGACCGTTTAACGTTAATGTTTGTGTATTAAGTTTAATAAAGCTGAAAGTGGTCAGATCAAGTTGTTATTACCTCTGAGATATTGTTTTTCAATTTGTTTATGATATTAAAGTAAAAAAAAACTTGAGAATTTGACTTGGTTTAAAATAAGAAGTCAATCATGCCCATAATAAAAATGTATTTAGCATATTTATATTGGTCAGGACATTAGTTAGGGCAAAGTCGATGTTAGTCAGGTCAATTTTTTTAACTTTAAAATATTTTTTTTGCCATTTTTTTCAAATAATAATTAAATAAATGTTTAACTTGCTTGATATCAAATTTGAAGTCAATCCTTTTCTAAATAAAAAAGTATTTAGCAGTTTCATATCGGTCAGGACATTAGTCAGTAAAAGTCAAAATTGGTCAGGTCAAGTTTTCTAACTCATAAAAATATTTTTTTTAATTTTGTTTTCTTGTATTTATTTCAGGAATGTGTCATCTTGCTTGGTTCCAAATTTAAAGTCAAGCCTTTCAATAAAAAAAAAGTATTTAGCATTTTCATATCGGTCAGGACATTGTCAGGACATTAGTGTAACCCGTGTTTGAATGATATCAAGTTACATTTTATGACATTAGGTGAATGATCCGAAAATTGCCTTATCAAACGATACTTCATGGCGGCATATGAGTGATGAATAATGAGCTGGTGATATATTAAGGCGACAGTAATAAACCGATGTTCAAATCTCGCAAATCGATCAGGAAGAGACAAATCAAGATAACTGAGGGAATCACATGAATTCCAAAAAGTGGAAAGACCGGGTGCATTGACGGTGTACGCATCTACTGCTATGCATCACCCGCCATGCGAATTCATATTCAGTCAAAATGTCACATTCTGGAATAGGACACAATCGGTAAAGTTACAGATCAGACAACTTTACTGGTATCTAAAGATCTAAAGACTGCGGAAACATGTTGCTAGTGAGTTGAGACACCGAAATTGCCAGTCAACCAATTTGTGATCTGTCGATTTCAGTTGTTTTCGTCATATCTCTGTTGAAGCAGTTTTTATGTACGGAGCACACCGAGTAGTCTGAATATTGTGATCATGCACGAGCGTAAGCTTTTAACTTAAATAGGAAAACGCCCTACGATGGGGACGAAACGTCGACAAGAAATGGCATTCAACAGTGATTGTAAAAACTCATCTAAGATACAAGGTAAAAGATCGAGTTTATTTTTGAAAGTATTTTCATCTCGTAAGCATCAAAACGACAAGTAGTTTAACGCCGAAAAAATAAAACATTTGAGAGCAAGGAAATAAATCTCCATGAAAATTCTTGCATTAGATAATGGTAATAATATTCATAAGTCTTCAGGTGATATTCAAAGTATTTCATATTTAATTTGTTAGTGAAATTAAAATCAATTTTGAAATTACCTTGGAAGTGTGTAGAGTGTGTCGATTTGGTATTCTCTATTTCTTAAAATTTTTCTATTTTTAAATTACAAACTTTAACATGACCAATAATTTACGAATAGAACTATTATATCAAGAGTCAACACACACATATCCTTTTGACATAATGACACACCTAATGACTTTATTGACATGTTTATTAAAAAAAACCATAATATTTATGTACAAAGTATATATTTATTTATATGAAATAGTCTCACTATGAAGATATAGATTACCAATATATATATTCACCAAATGTTATTGTACGGGTTAATTTGCATCACAATCAATACATTGTATAAACATAAAGGTATAAAGTCCTCACTGGTAGCATAAAAAAGAAGTGAGCAAAAAATAAAGATTTTTTGGTCACATCTTGATTAATTATAGAATGAGTTTTAATCTTCAGAATTAGTGGACCAAAAAACCCCTAAATGTTTCACCAATGAATGTCCAGTATTGTTTCAAGTAGTGTGATTAATAATTCCTATAGTTATTTTGATTATTCTAATGATTTAATATTGCGGTACTTTATTGAAAGATATTTAATATGTTTGTTAAAATTTTGATGACAAGGACCCTACTGGTAATGACAGACATTATCATGTTAATATTAACGAAATTAAAACGGCTGAAGTTTTATAAGACTGATATTTTACTTTTTCTTAGATCTCAAAGAAATTCATAAGAATACACATGATCATTTAGGGGCTGTTCTCTTTTTAATATGCCATTTTCCATGTAGGACAAAAACAAAACTTGACTTTTCCAGTAAGCAGATTCAGACTTATGATAGTTTTGTAAAATGGTATCAATATACAACCAATTAGTGGCCAGATAGGGCGTTGCTTTCATCCAATGTGGATTTTGTCAAACACAGATTAATCAGTTATAAATCTGAAATTTTTAATTTATAGTTCACCCAAATAATACAGTGGATACATCTTCTAATCATAGCTCCACAGTCATTTGAAATAAAAATAAAACCCGATTTCTCCTAGAGCTTCGTATTTGATGAATTTTACAACGCTAATGAGAAGGAAAAAAGGATACATCAAAAGTCCAATAAAACAGACAACACAATGTTCAAAAAGACTAAAAAACCAAGAAAGACAAAAAAACATAGCAAAACATTACACAGAAAACCAAAAATTGACAAACACGACCCCTATCAAAAACCAAGTTAAATTCAGGTACTACCAAAGGGTAAGCAGTTCCTGATACACTAGAGTAACTTATGAATACTTAACGGACATTCTCATCACCGGTATGAAAGTACGCTTATATTTGCAACTAAGATACTATCTGTTCTGAAATGCAGCATAAAATATTTTGTAACAGCTTGCGCAGTGATTTAAGCTCCCTAAGATTATATCACAGTGGATATTTAATTAAAAGAATAAAAAAAATGTTGCAAAAAAAAATGTTCATGTATATAAAATACATATAGTAATCAATACAATGATGTCACACAAAGTTTTACAGGAAATGAAGTTTACAGAGTTATGAGACATTAGCTTGAAGTCACTTTTCGCTGTTTTCACCAGGTTGCCTCATTTCTAGCACTCCTGACATTCTTCCGCGTTCCTGGTTAGAGGTACCAAGGAGATTTCTAATTGTTTTTACATTAAGATAGATGTTTCTATTCAGCAGAAGTTATAAATGAAACAGAAATAAATTAGTGAAGAACAACTATAGAAAAATACAGTTTGTTTTCCCTCAATCGGAATCTGGATGTTGTAATACAAAACACGTACCTAGTGCTGACTACACGTAAATTATTAATGTCAACAATACATTTAAATATGAAATAAATAAGACAAAAACAATATGACATAGATGAAATATACAATGCAATAATAATCAAACATGTATAACCTTGGAATACAAAATACATAGCAGCATGATAAACAAAGACATATATGTATTACACACTACAATTTGTGACATAATAAGTAAAAACGTGCAATTTTAATGATGGATTAGGGTTTTATATATGCCTTATCCATCCATGTACTGGCTTGTACAAATATCAATAAAATATGGAAAGGATGATCACAGATATTTGCAAAATGACAAACTTAGTTATATGTTGAGAATTTTATACACAAGGAAGCAATAATTAGATGAAGCAATACTATTGATTAACTAGATTTGTAATTGCGAGCAATAACGGATGGCACCCTCGTCCCCCCCCCATTGCCAGGGTAACGGCAGTCATTTGAAAATTCTAAAGTCGAACAGTGCATCTACACATGGCCATTAGAATTTTGTAAAGTTTGAGAAAGTTTGGCACATTTTGAAATGTTTGACATTTTGGCTGTTTCCATGGTAACGGCGGCCATTTTGAAAATTCAAAAGACAGGTGCCACTTTGGGACATGCCATGCTACATATCCATACAGTTTTATTGGGTTTGATTCAATATTTTTTAAGGAAATGCAGCTTTAATGTATTTTCCCATTAGGTTAATGTTAAACTTTCGCCCCGTTTCCATGACAATGGCGGCCATTTTGAAACTTCTAAATATTGTCTGCACATCTAGGCATACCAAGTAACATTTCTATTAAGTTTCATCCAGTTGGGTCTTATAATAAAAGATTTAGAATTTTGAATTTTTTTCGCATTTTAGCAGTTTCCATGGCAACGGTAGCCATCTTGAAAATGCCATACCCCGATTGCAAATCTGCACTTGCTGGTTAACATTGTGTGTAGTTCCATTACAATTGGTTCATCCAATTCCAAGATATAAGCTGGACAAAAAAAGTGGAAGAAAAAAAATAAGAAAAAAAAAAACGTACAATAACAATATGTCACCCCAACTCCGTTGAGGGTGCCATAATTTGAAAAATAGATAGGACTCAAAGGCTATGATGACCGTTATCTGAATGTTTATTTTCTTAGGTGAGTAAATATTACAAAATATTGTTCTTGACATCTTTGAAAACCACAAATTCTTTCCTTCAGATATGAAATGCAATTTGAAATGAAAGGATTATTTCATTTACATATTTCACATATTTCATCAAAATATTAAAGATATTTTCTCAGTCCAGTATTCTAGATTCTCTTTAAGGTGGATTAACATACTTAACATATTTGAAATCGAATACACTACAGCACAAAAAAAAATCATGGCGTGTTTTGGATGTGATTCACAGATAAAATAATAACGGTGCTAATAAATGTTAACAATTCCTCAACAAGTGAACAATTCTATCAAATTTGTTTCAACTTATACGTGTATCTAAGGGATTGTGATGAAATTTTTAAAAAGCTCGAGAAATGACTATTAAATGAATATTAAATTTTTCTGAATAAATGTTTTCAGACCTAAATTAAAGCAAATCACAATTTATCAATCCACCCATAATACTGTTTGTTATATACTTTTTGCTGCATACAACACATTGTTTACGTATCTTTTCTCATACAAATTGAATTGTCTCATTGGAAGCTCGGATGTTGTTGAAATGGCGTTGTTAATTTCACTGTTGTGTTAGGTAAGTCTGTTGTGAAATATTCAAATAATAGTTCTTCCAACGTTTCTGCATGTGGTCCTGCCGTTGCAATAAAGTACTCGTCATTCTTCAAAAGGAAATACATGATTTTTATTATGGTTACTAAACACTTTTCTTAAATTTTGTATTGTAACCGTTCCATAAGCCATTTATTTTGTGAAGTAAGCATATATTTTGTACGTAATATATAATCATTTTGATATAAAGTGTTAAAGCATTTTTCAGAAGTTTGGGACACCATGAAAATAAGGAGATGTGGTATGAATGCCAATGACACAACTTTCCACAAGAGTAAAATGGTTCGAATGAAAGCAATTATATGTCACCGTATGTCCTTTGACAAATCTATGGTAACATGAATGATTTACCACAAAATTATAGTTACATGAATGATTTAGGACAAATTTATGTTTAAATGAATGATTTACCAATGGATTTCCCTTTTCAAAAAAAATGTGGCGATTCATATTGCTAGATCAAATTTTATAACAAGAATATGTAGGTTAAAAAATCGTAAAAGTTGTGAACAAATTGTGCAGAATCTCCAATTAGCACCAACTTCTCTCCAAATAACAAAAACATTATCAATGATCAATGTTTAAGTACTTACCTTACAATTAACTTTATATTTTTTTGGCATGTTGTCTGCAAAAACTACTAATACCTGAAAGTGTTAAAGTGCAAAAATGAAACAAAAAATGTGAGTAGGTGGGGAGCTTCCACAAAGTAACAGATAATGTTATGATTCAATTTTTGTGTTGTCTGATATATAGTAGTAGAGTCAACAATATTTGTAAAGATATCATTAAGTTGTAGTGTATTGCACTGTAGAAATCTACATAACATGGAACATAGTTTTTAGTTGCAATTTAGCATCAATTCTTAGAAAAATATATTAATAAACAGGTCATAATCGACTTTAAAGTATCCATAATTTTATCATCCTAAGGATACATATATATAACATTATTGAGAGAAATATCATTGATAACTCTGATAGGGAAAGTAATGGATTTTGTCAGATAATGTTTGTTTTGGATATTTGTTTTTCTTCTTAAATATTATGCTACAAATGAATACATTTATAGGAATATGTCGGCTAGCAGAGGTGCATATTTTCCATCAAACGGAATACGGAATGTCTAAGAAAATATCAATTTACAAATCCCAATAATAAATATGCAGTCGATAAAAAAAAGTCCGCCATTTTTATAATTTTCGCTTTTTTATATTTGTTATTCGAAGATTGCAATAATCTTAAACCTGCCAATGTACCATTTCATATCTTAAAGCTCTTATTCCTTGTCTGGATTTGGCTATTCTTTTGGTCCTTCTTGAATTTATAATCTCTTTAACGTTTGTTATTGTGATTTTGATTTTCAAATATTTAGGCATCGAGCATCACTGGAGACATTAATTGTCGAAATGCACATCTGGTGTTGTTAAAATTGGCACCGTTAATGTTATTAAAGCCAACTCAAGATGGACGAAACCTATTTATTTTAAAATGGGACAAACGCTTCATTACAAATAATTGTCAACTTAGGTATTATTATTTTTGTAGTACCAGCTTATTTATCCTTAAAAAGGTTTAAAAAAGGTTTTGTAATTTTCCTTCTTTTTCATTTTAATCGTGAAGATGGCTTGACCCCCCTATAAAAAAAAGAAAAAGCAGATCAAATAATGTTGATAAAATACCTTTCCGCCGTCATCTCCTTTTCGTACTAAGAAAACACCATTTTCGCCAATATCTCGAATAATTCTAAAAATAGACAATACAAGACTACATGTGCGTATGTTTACGTGGTAGACTGAAACATAATTTTTCATCGATAGTATGAATTCTTCAAGCGATGTATAAAGTAGGTAACTGAATGAAAACACTCTAACCATAATTCTTACACTTTCGCACGAAAATCAGAATCATATGTATTCTCGTCAACACTAAATCGGTACTCCCATTTCTTAAAATTAAATCATTGGTTGCTTTATCTATAGAAGAACTGAAAATTAAAACGTTTGGAGAATAGTTTATTATCTAGCCGTATATTTATACAGAAAACGTATGAAATGAACCACAGATTGTTTGGTTTCCTGAACATTTTGTCTCTAACCTACTTGGTAAAAATCTGTTCAAGATACTTATTTGGTATACTGAAATAAGCGTCATATGTTTAAATCAAAATAGAAATGAAAGCATCGGAGAATATTATTTGTAGATACTATAAATGATTCTGTTTGGATACCACCTCTAATAGATTCCAACAATAAAACAGTTGTTATCTCTTTTGTTCATACATAATAACAACCTACGCTGTTTCTGTAAAAAAAGAGACAGACTGAATGTATTTGCCTTAATATATTCATTCTAGTGACAATAGTTTTCAAAGGGTTGTAACACTTACTCGCTAGCCTTCTCCTTTTCTCCTTCAAAATGAATTGATTGCCAATACTTATCTCCATCATCTTCATCCTCTTCCTCCTTTTTGGAAAAAAAAAATATGATATTTTGAAAGGAATTGTGCTACTAGTATATTCTTTATCAATACCATCAAAGATTATATTCTAATATGACCACCTATATATCGTCAACCAGTATAATCACAGTATATTTACTTTTAGCGCAGACGCATTAGTACACAAAATTGGCTGTTACGCGCTACGCCCCCTTATTTATACGACCAGGTAAACTCAACAGAAATTTGCCATGTTTTACGCAGGCCAAGCTTCAAATACAATACGGTTATCTCTATTCTAATGCAAAATAAACAAATCAATCACTTTTAGTTATTATTTTCAATGTAAAATTTCATACAACCAAAATTCCGCGAAATGATGTGATCGTCTTTGGCAACTTAACAAGGTGACGTCATATGCTTGCTTCCGACGTCAAATGTAAATACCGGGCGTTTTCAGCCTTCTTGTACCCATCAGAATGCAATAAAATTAGATAAAAACAAAATCGCCCCGGATAAAATAATCGAATATAAATGCCAAACCCATGGTTAAATGAAAAGACATCTACGGCTGCCATGAATTATTTCTTAATAATATATATATAACTTTTGGTAAAGAATCTGCTCTATATGAGTTAAACAGCTACTCGGTTATCACGAATGCGCATTTAGCACCCTTTTAGATACGAGGTATCAGTTTTCCACCGATTAATGTTCAAATCTCATAAATCTATTCAAAACATAAACATCCAGGTAATATAACAACACCCGAGGGAATAAAATTGAGAATGGAAATGGGGAATGTGTCAGAGAGATAACAACCCGACCAAAGAGCGGAAAAACAACCGAAGGCCACCAATGAATAGCATGAACTCCAAAAAGATCTACAAGTGGTGCATTGACAGGATAAGCGTCTTTTGTTATGCATGCATGATCCACAATTAGAATGCACACTTCGTAAAAAAGTAACAATAAGGAAATGGACACATCCGTACGAAGTTTTGAGGCGAAATAAGTGAAATTAGAGTATGCAATCCACTAGTTATGTTTTAGTTCAAATTACAATTAATGACACATGACAATGAATGAATTGATTCAAATTATTTATTTTAATTCTCATTTAAAATTTAAAATCATTTAAGCCACTAAAGCTGTGTCTGGCTCAAATGTTTTTCTTGTAGTTTTTTCAATGGTTTATATTTCAAGTTTTATGTAAATAAGAAATTGTAAGCAACATTCGTAAACTTATAAACAAGATAACTTAATTATATAGTGACTGTAAGTGAACATGCTGAGGATTTCTAGAATTAAACTGCTAAAAACAATACTAAGTACAGAATATCTAAGTTATTACTTATACAAAAGTATTTCCATGTTATTATTTCATTCATTCCAATGTTTAAATTAATTGACCATCAATATTATAATTGTGTTAGTTCAATTTCAAATTGTTCTTTTAAACACAAAAGATAAACAGCACATGAATATATTAAGCTGCCATAAGTCCAACTCTTACAAGATAATACCAGAGAGCCAAATTAAAAAAAAAATCCCATGATCCTTTGAAATAAAGCATTCTGGGAGTCAATATTTACGCCTTCAACACTTTACGCCTGGTTTATTTTAATTTACGCCAAGTTGAACACTGTTATCTACGAATGAATTTACGTTTCCTGCACTTGTACGCCTGGATCTAGACACGTAACTACAACTTACGCCTGGTTTACGCCAGATTTCCAGGCGTAATACTCCCCAAAACTTCGTACGGGTTTTACAATTAGGTGTAGTACTATGTAAGAATATTACGCCCAAATTTCTTTTGACCAGACGTACTCATTTGCATATTACGCCTGGTTTTTCTGTTGACTAGGCGTACTCATTTAAATATTACGCCTAATTTAACGCCTGGATTCCGCCTCATTTACGCTTGGTTTCCGCCTGGTTTCCGCCTGGTTGACGCTTCCATGGACAGTGCATTCTCTTCATATTGCAATGACGCCAGGTTTAGATATGAAGTTTACGCCTGGTTTCCGTGTGATTTCCAGGCGTCACATTTCATACAGGCAGTCGATAAATTAACAGATCAGACGAATATTCTGGCATCTATGAATCTAGTACAGCTTAAACATGTTGCTAGTGAGTTGAGACACAGACACATCGTATTGGTCTTGATGGTGATCGTAAAATTATTTATTGTCGATTTCAGTCGTTCTTCCTTATAATCCAGTCGGAGCACTTTATATGTCAGGGACAACCTCTTGTAAATAAAGTTCATATAAACTGAACTTGCACCAACATTATGTTCAAACTGAGATATGCTAACGGCCAACGATGGGATAAATGGTATGTTACTGCAGAGAAATTAGATGTGGACAATAAGGAAAGCTGAAATCACCACGTTGTCATAGTCTCTAGTTTGAAGGCGTCCATCTGTGTAAATATCAAGGAAAAGACCAAGCTATGAAGCAGACCTTATTAAGGGGTATCCCTTATTTCACTTTAATTTTTTTTGCATATTTAGTCTCTGTCTCTTTAAAACTATCGATCTCTTATTGCTCACTTCTTTCATCTGCGTTGGATATTAACTAACGATTTTCTTAAAGATTCCAAACAAGAATATGTTTTGAAAGAGTATATTATATGCAGGAAAACAACTTTTGAAATACTTAGTAGGTTAAACAATACCAAGCCGACACCGGCTGCATTAAATATATTCACCCAATAAAACTGCATAATAAAAGACAATTGTGTGTCATTTGCTATCAGCTGGTCTTTAAATATGAAATAATAACAAAATTAAAAGATGCAGAATTTAATTTGATGACATTTTCAGGAGTTCCAACAGATATTGTCCATATGATACTACTAGAAATCAACCTATCTGAGCCCTACAAATATAGACAACTCCAGTTAGAAACAACTAAAATTGTACAGTGTCTACCGCCATAGGATTAGGTCAGAATTATTGAAGAATGTCATATAGGAACTCACATAGGAAATTACACTATTAAATACACAATAACTAAAACATGAATCGCAAATCTGCTATATATCTCCTACCAGTGCTACAAACGAAGCAGACACCCCTAATTTTCATGAACTGACTAAGTCAAAATGTTTAATCGCAAAAGTAGCTCATGTGGCCAAAGGTAGATCACGTTAATAAACAAAATTATGTTACCTCATCAACATCATCAACTTCGGGTTGTTCTACACTCGATTGTTTCTTCTGTCGACTCGTCGAGGATGGTTCTTCTGTGCTTTTTTGTTTTCTGTTTAAATACAATTTGTCTTGTTTAAAGATGCTTGTTCATAGACCATAATTCATTTCCCTATTAGTTCTTCGGACCTGTTTTTGTTTTGCGAAATATTTTGTATGTGTAATGTACAAGTCCCAAAATAAATTCAACATTTAAAAAAAATACATAATATGCTATACAGTTCATAAATTTAGCCAGCCTGTACAACTCCATACCGTATGGACAAGTCAAGGGATGCTACCTTTTTGCACCTTACCTGACCGCTCCTTCAAGTAATTAAACAGTTAAAATGAAACATCCATAAATTTATCTAAAATCTCTTCTTCCATTTCAATCATACTAAAATTGAGAAATTAATGATGAAGGGAAAGAAAAAAATTAGGAAAAAATACACTATAACTTATATTCGTCCACAACGAAAATAAGGATCATTAATTGTGGTATTTGACCATTTATACAATCTACATTTTCTTTTAAAAGAAGGCAAAAGATACCAAGGTACATCTCAAACTCCTAATTCAAAAAAAGAGAAACGTCATGACAAAAAAAAAACCAGAACTACGAAGAAAAGACAAACAAAAGTTCACAAAACACTACCTAGAAAATTTAAGACTGAGCAACACGAAGCTCATCAAAATCAGGGAATGCTTTCAGGTGTCCCAGAATGGTAAGTAGATCATGCTCAATTGCCAAAACTTACCGATGAGTCGTGTTGATACTCAATATGAATTATAATTTATGTAATTTTTATAATTCATATTTAGTATCAACAACATGAGAAGTGGTATGATTATTAAATAACTTTACAACAGAAAATACAAATGAAGGAGATTTAGGCAACTATAGATAGTATGTTTGTTAGTAACTGCTCACAAGGAAGCTATTAAACAAAGAGTTCCAAGTGGAGAAGTTGAAATCATCCCTTCGTAAATTTTACGGACGCCATCACGAGTTGGTTGACCGTTATGAACTATCCGTTTCACAGATGATAGCGGATATGTTCCAAATGTCGTTACTACAATCCCGTCCCCTTTTCCCCGAATGTGACCTACAGAATTGAATTTGACTTATTACTGGGTATGTAGTAACATGAGCAACACGACGGGTGTCACATGTGGAGCAGGATGTGATTACCCTTCCGGAGCACCTGAAATCACCCCAAGTTTTTGGTGGGGTTCGTGTTGCTCAGTCTTTAGTTTTCTTTGTTGTGTTTTGTGTACTATTGTTTGTCTGTTGTTCTTTTTCTTTTTAACCATGACGTTGTTAGTTTATTTTCGACTTATGAGTTTGAATGTCCCTTTGGTATAGTTGGCCTCTCTTTTAGTATCAATTCAGATTTTATGCACTTCCCCCTTTTGAATTTATCTTTGAGTTCGCTATTTTTGTTATACTTTTTGTCTTCTAGATTCTTTTTATCCGAAAGTTAGTGCTGATGTTATTCAGTATTGGACAATTTTAACAATTTCCCTTAAACTGAGTTACAACTCAAATAAAAAACACAATAAATATACAAAAACCATACCTTATATTGCAGATTTTATCATCACACTTTAAATGAATTGTCTATATGATTTTAATAACTTTATCATGAATATCCAGACTAAAGTTTATGTTTAAACTAAGAAGTTTTTTTTCAAATGAAATTATGATAAAGGAGATTGGTTGATTAGGTACAATAATGACTTACTCCTTTCCGAACATATTCTTCATTTCTGCCTGCAATCAAAAACAAATATACGTAATCAAATACTAGTAAAATCAATAACATTATAACAATTTATATTAAATGACAGGTTCAGTAAACCAAATGGATTACAGTTGGATCCAGACTTGAGTACACTTAAAGATGTTCATGCATGAATGATTTTAGGAATTGCATCTTTATTTTTATGTCCCTTCAAAGTTTTGTAGAGCTTCGATCGGTATACAATGTAATGTTTCATTTGAAGTGTCAAATATAATTTGTATTCTCATTAAGCTATTACTATTAAGGATACATTGTGTGGTTAGATGTCAGTAGAATACCCAAAGAATACCTAAAAGCTGTTATGTTTTACACAAATAGCAGTTGTCTCTTTTATATATATATTTGATACACTTTCATTGTCGAGTTCCGGTTAATGAACTATGCAATTGTACTGCTAAGGTCCTAAGGTTGTATTACTTCAGGCAAGTTGGAGTAGGATCTACGTTCCATCCTAAGCATCTATCGTTTTGTCGGGTGGGGTTAGGTTTGCTCAGTTGTCTATGTAGTGTTGTTTAAACCGTTTATTGTCTCTACATCGTTTTTCTTTTTAGCCTTTATATCGTCTGTTTTTCTTCTACTTTTTTTATACCCTTGGTATCTTTTGAATCTTTTTTCTTTATAGATGTCTTGTTAAGGTTTTTCTTCATAATGATGAATTCAAAATTTAGGTATCTGTTTACCCGAGTTTGTATATCGAGAATACCTGATGACAGTCAACGCGTGTCGTACACATTGATTATACTCACAGATATGGCATCTGCCTGCTGTTTTGCTGCACTCTCAGTCCGAGAAACAGTAACTTTTGATATATCTGCAAGTTATCAAAAAAAATGTAAATCTGACAGTGCTCAGTTTTGGAAGTGTTGGCTATTATTTACAGTGAAACATAATGCAATAAAACAGTTTCTTTCACCCAAATGAGTTAACCTGTTTTACATCTTTCCTTTATGTTATGTCATTCGCTGATACATATTTAAAGAGATAAGTTTAAACTACATCGAATACTATTCAGCTCAGTTTCGGTGAATAAAATTTAAACCAAAAGGAAACTAAAAGAACGATTAAAATTCATATGTTGAAGAAAAACCGACAAAACCATGATAGACGACGAAAACACAAACACAAGTCTACATCACACTACAAAAAACTAAGATTGACGACAAGAGCCCCATGATAACCGTGGGATATATCAGGTGCTCCACATGAGCCCCATGATAACCGTGGGATATATCAGGTGCTCCACATGATCCCCATGATAACCGAGGGATATATCAGGTGTTCCACATGCATGTGGCACCCTACATCTTAATGAAGTATCAATTAGAATGAAATAATAATAATGCAGAACTTTGTTTATCAAAGTGTTAATCTAAAGAAAAAGCAATGAATTCGCATACCACTGGAAGTTAGACAATAAGCGGGCTTTGTATAGTATTTCCTAATGTTTAAGTCATATGTTAAGCAGCTGATTGTTAATCCCAAATATTTCCTCTTTTCAGGTTTTACCCATCTTCCTGTCGTAGTTTTTAAATTTACAGATTCTGATTGCGCGATATTATATTTTTTAGTTATCTTAAACCTTGTTTTTAGGTTAAAAACTACTTTACCTGGCAATTGGTCTAGTTCGTCCATTTTGTTCTTATTTTTCTTTCTCTTCTTCTTTTTCTTAGTCTTTGTTCTTGGATCCGAATTCGCTAATCGTGGGGGTACAGGCGGTGGTTCGTCAGGTATATCTTCATCATCGGATGCTGTTATAGACATAATAATTCATTTCATTTTATTTACTTATTGTGTATTTTAACTTCAGCATTTCAGTTTCATTCACAGGTCAAGTGACCGGCACAAAGTAATTTATTCCTATCACTTATCTATGTCCCTGTCCTATGTCAGGAATTTTGACGAAGGTGTGTCTGTCGTTTTACAGTTTGTTTATTTATGCAATAAGCGTCAATATCATTAATGTGTCAAACTCATTCAAATCTTATGTATTATAACCAGATGTATAGAAAACGTGGGTGTTCGATTTTTACTATATATATATAAAAATATTAATTTTCGCGAACCATTTAGGTCACGGAAATTCCATTTTTTGCCATCAGTAAGGAGAGTTGTACAAATAATGTGAATACACAGAACCCCGATCCAATTCATCTTTTGCTAAAAATATTTATCATTTTCTGTTTTATATCTCCTAACATCATTCCATTTTTCTCAAATTTCGATTAAAATATGCCAAAACCTGCAGTAAAAATAGATGTATGCCCCAAATAAACATTCCCCGATTGGTTGAACTACTATGGCGTCGATGTAAAGCAACGAAAGCCTCGATGTAAAGCAACGCAAGCCTCGATGTAAAGCACACGCTTCCCAAGAGTAAGGAGAGTTGTACAAATAATGTGAATTCACAGACCCCCTATCCAATTTATCTTTTGCTAAAATTGTTCATCATTGTCTGTTCTGTATCTACAAACAACATTCCATTTTTCTATAATTCCGATTTAAACATTCGAAACCTGCAGTAAAAATAGATGTATGCCCCAAGTAAACATTCCCCGATTGGTTGAAAAGCTGTGGCATCGATCTAAAGCAACGCAAGCACACGCAAAAATTTCCGTTGAAATGTTGAACTTCGACCCCGAGCCGATTCACATAGAGATTTTCTTGCGCTCAAATGTAATTCTAAGTGAAGTATACTGGTAAAGTAAAATTATGTTCTTTTACAGAAATATTTACACATTTTATTAATAATGTATTGTCATGCTTCTGCATATTTACACTGAGCTTTAGTTAAATATAATTCTATACAAATTTTGTTACGTCAAGCATTAAGAGTAAGAATATATTTCGCGCCGAAACAAGAAAATAATCTGTGTCACCAAATCATGAATAAGTTTATCGGCATCTTTCTGAAATTTTCCAACAGCAAATAGCGTAAATTAAAGAGAAATGTTGGTGAGTATTACTTATTAATGTTAAGGTTCTCCAGAGGTGGTTCTCTACACCTTCTTGGCGGTCAATTTAATCCCATTTATCAATTATCCCCGATGGCGATGACACCCAGTCGATTTGTGTCATGAGTGAAAATCTTATCTATTTGATGAAATAACTTCTTCATTAACTGTACATGCAATATTTTTGTAGTTTTTGATAACCGTGCACATTCCCATTGCATGTCCGCAAGATAAATGGGTTATGCATTTGTGAATTGTGCAAGTACAGTAATATTGTGTGATAAAAATTTGTGACGGTCAGTGCGTGATCACGTGACATTATTATTTGTAAACAAACGGGCTCCCCATGTAACACGTGTCGGAACTATCCATACAAGGTGCAATCAATCTTTTATTTCACTATTTGATGATATTTCTGTGTCTGTTTGTAGGTTTTCCAGATCAGATCATCGACAGATGTCATAGTGTAGTTTCATAGGTAAAAAAGTACCATGATTGTTCCTGTTCAGTAGTTGTGAATTTTTTTTATAGAATTAGAAGGTAATTCTACATTAGTCATTATTTGAATTAAGTCTGAAAAAAAATGACTCAACTCTCTGTAATTTTTCCCCAATTTTTGAAACATGCATAATTTAAAGAGCATTTGCTTCCCTTGAACCCTCCCTCCCTTACAAATTGCCCAAAACTCATACTCATAGTCCGAGATTACTCTGGTGTCCAACATCTGTTTTTGCGATTCCGGCATTTTAACTCTTTTATTTTCAAATTGAACACACTCGGCCATTCAGCTTATTTGCCTCATAAATGAACGAGGTGTTAGATTATGTTTTCCTATTGAATAAGGGTCATTTTCTTAAATCAGCTCTCATACATGAAATGCATTGTAAATTACTTTTTCTGTTGGTCATGTCACAATCTTTTAAAGTTAAAGTAAAAATGACAGTATTGATGTGTCGATGTGAAAACTGTCCAAATATGAGAAAATAGCGGGTGGCAGGTCGATTAAACTTACTTTAATGAAGAGAAAAATGAACTAATTGAGGCTTGATTTATATAGATTATGTTTTCCTATGGAATATGGGTCATTTGCATAAATCAGTTCCCATAATGTTGGTCATGTGACATTCTTATAAAGTGAAAGTTAAAATGAGGGTGGTAATGGGGGTACCTTCATGACGAATAATGGTAAAAAATCCTGCCAAATGACGTTAACGGTAATTTTTTGTGCATGACGATAAAATACTTTCTTCAAGACGATAAAAAAATAGACGGTAACGATAATTATTTGAGACCTCTGACAAATCACAATAAGGATATGTTGACGAATCATGGTAAAATGTTGACCAATTTGATGCTAACGGTAACCGAAAATGACTGTTTGACGCCTGACGGCAAAGGGCATTCATACCCTCTAAACTGCCAGTATTGATGGGTCAATGTGAAAACTGTTCAAATATGAGAAGATAACGGGTGGCAGGTTGATCAAACTTACTTAGATGATGAGAAAAATAAATAAATTGAGGCTTGATTTATATGAATCCAGTCGCCTCCGCTTCGGACAGGCAAATATCATGATATGGGACCAGCTGAAGTCCCACTGCCCTACATGTAGCTGGTGTTGCTTAACAGTTGTTGGAGGTTAGAGTAATCTCCGACTACAAAACTCAATTCCAATGACAAAAATGCCCTAATCTTAAATTGAAAGCATTGGAAAAGTAAACTGTAAACTATAATTTTGACAATGACCACAATTTGTTTTAGTTCAATGTACATGTAATAATATGCAGGATAATACATGAACTTAATACTGCTTCAAGGTTAAACAGGTTTGTCAATGTAAAAATAAAATAATTTGTTTGCTAACTTAGGGAGCTACCATTTGATTTTTAGGGGGGGTCTAGGATGAAATATGAAAAAAAGGCAGGATGACAATTTATGTAAACAAGTCGGGATAAACTAATAGAAAAAAAGGCAGGACAAAAAAGAGTGAAAAATAAAAAGGCAGGACAGATTACATCACGAACTAAAAAAAAAGGCAGGACAAAAAATTTTCATCCTAGCCCCCCCCCCCCTTTTTCCTCCATAAAAATGGAAAGGAAGCTCCCTTATAGTGTTTCCTTCAGAGGGTGTTGGCCTGGAATGGTACCCTACAGTTTTCATACGCCTGTTCATGAGAAATATTATGGTATGCCTTTGTCTGTCTGTCTGCCCTGATCTGTCTGTTTCTAGCATGTTGTTCACTGAGTTTCATGCAAATTGGTGAAAATATTACTGAGTTAGTAATATTTTCACCAATTTGCATGAAACTCTGGTGAATTGATTATATCTACTGACGTGAGCTCCCTTTTAGATTTTTAGGAATTTTATAATATACATTTTCAAAATGTGAGGTTTTATTCATTAAAAAAGGGGGATTTTCATGTTAACGCCCATTAACTCTAAAAATGCTTTGTTCACCAACTCTACCACGCTTTCACCAATTTGCATGAAACTGTTGTGAATTGATATTTTATAAATTTTAGGTTTCCCGTTTCAGAGTTATATGGGATTGTATTCATGTATTGATGTGAGCTCCCTTTAGATTGTTTTGGAATTTTAGAATTTACATTATTCAGTTACAATGTAAGGGGTTTTATTCATTCAAAAAGGGGGATTTCCATGTTTTCGGACATTAACTCGAAAATGTTTTAAGCAGTTGTTATTTGTCATGAAACTTTGGTTAATTGTTTATATATATCTATTGATGCAAGCTCCCTTTCAATTTAATAAATTTAGGGATTTTATTCGTAAAAAAGGATGGCTTTCCCAGTTTGCAGATTAAATTCAAAAGTTTGTACATGCACTTCTCTGGCATGTTTCAGTAAATGTGTAAATTATAACTGACATAACTAACTTTGACAATGACCACATATTTTTAAGTTCAATGTACATGAAATATACAAGGTAATGCATGTAGACTCGATACTGCTGCAAGGTTATACAGGGTTGTCAATGAAAAAAAAAAAAAAATTGTTTGCCAACTTTAGTGTTTCTTTCAGAAGGTTTTGGTGTGGTATGACACCCTGTCATTTTTATACGCCCGTTTATGGGACGTACTATGGTATACCGTTGTCCGTCGTCAACATGTAGGACATTAACTCAAAACAGCTTTAACCAATTTGCAGAAAACTTTGGTGAATTGTTTATATCTATTGACATGAGCTCCCTTTCTTTTTTTATAAATTTTAGATTTTACGTTTCTGAGTTGTGGGGTTTTATTCATTAAAAAAAGGGGGGTTTTCCAGTTTTCAGACAATAAAAGCTTTCACCAACTTGCAAGAAATTGTGGTGAATTGCTTATATCTATTGACATGAGTTCCCTTTCGATTTTTATATATTTTAGATTTTACATTTCTGAGTTGCAGGGTTTTATTCATGAAAAAAGGGGGGATTTTCCAGTTTCGGACAAAAATCAAAAATGCTTTCAGCAGTTCGTATGAAACTTTGGTGAATTGTTTATATCTATATTGATGTAAACTCCGTTTAAAATTTTATAAATTTTACATTTAACATTTCTGAGTTGTGGGGTTTTATTCATTAAAAAAGGGGTGATTTTCCAGTTTTCGGACAATAGCTCAAAAATGCTGTCAGCAATTCTCATGAAACTTAAGTGAATTGTTTATATCTATTGATGCAAGCTCCCTTTACAGTTTCATAAATTTCTAATATGACTGGGAATTAATTGAACTTTATTTGTTTATAGTCTGACGATAGATTTACTAAGTATTGCACAACAGCAAGAAATCTTTAATTTCATCACGTTCTAATGAAGTAACAAGCTTATTTTGCCGAAAGTTAGAATGATTTGATCTACAATTGAGTAACAAGTACCAGAAGTGATAAAAAAATTGTCTTTATGAAAATAACATGCAACCAACTTTAAAATCAATGCTTTAACCTCAAGAAAATAAATTGTTTACGTCTTTGAATTTCTTTACTTTCAAATGAAAAATTGCTGTTTTATCGACTTGGTAAATGTTGAATATTGCCGATGACGAAAGCAACTGAAAGCGAGTATCGTAAACAACAGGGCGACTAGATTTCACTTTTGAAGGTCGGTCAAAACGAAGTGGCGACCGGGAAAGCGACTTTGTCGCCCCAGTAGCATGGTAACGTGAGCCCTGCACAATGCATATTACTTTAAAACACAGTCCTGTAATATTTTTTATTCTACTTTGAATATTGCCTGCTTATTTCAGCAACTATTCTTACAAAACAATCCTCTATTTATCATAGGTGTTGCACTCAGTATTGTTGATTATATTTATATGTATATGTAGTAAAGTGAATGCAACCCCCTTTTTGAAGGTAAGTAACAGTTAACAAACTTTATCACTTATCAGTAGTTTAGAATGGTTTAAAAAAGATCTAATAGATGTTACATGCATTATGCCTTCCTCTCCAAAAGTTTGCATGTGTTTTAAAGTGGTTATTTAGCAATGTAATTTTTTCCCTCAGTATTAACATTAATTTGGAAGTAAGTTAAAGGATTTCAGTTAACCAAATAATTTGGAAGTAAGTTAAAGGATTTCAGTTAACCAAAATTATTTCACGCCTAATTTATATAAACAAATCCCACGTCTATATATAACATGTACAACAATCAAACATCAACCCACGCCAAACTGGATGTAATTGAAAGACATCTAGAGGTCAATATACAGTCTCGAACAAAAGACAAAATGAGGAAAATTATAGCGAATTTTTGAGAATTATTATTGCATGTATATTTGCAATATTTAAAATGCATAGTTTAAAATCTTTTGAGTTTTAGGTTCCACCTACCATTTTAGAAAACTGGGATTTCATTGCAGCTAGTCTATTAGATAACATTTTATAGTTTTGAATGTTTCTTCATCAGTTAACTAAAATTAGGTGGAGGTATGTTCTTATTTCTGACAGAGGGGTACTCAACCTATATCAATTTGTGCATGAAGCGATTGATAGTTGCTAGATACTGAATAATTTTACCACAAATTTGTGAAAGTTTTAACCGGTGTATATACTTAAAATATGTTAATAAAGTTCATGTCTTTTTCAGGACTTCTGATCCAACCATGTAGTATGGCATGTTTGTGAGATATGGTTTTGGCCAGTAGGATGTTCATGAAGGACCTGTAGTACAAAGTATATCACTGGATTGAGCTCATTGTCTAAGTGTATTATTAAAGTGCTTTGCTTTGAGCTCAGTTCATTGTTATGCAATTCATTCTTTGTGAAATAAAGATTTGACAGACAACTCTCATGTACAAGGAATTGTCAAAGTAGTATCCATTCTACGAACAATGTAAGTAATAGGGAGATAAAAGCATTTTATTAAGATTTGAACCAAACATTTTTTGTCCATTAGCCAAACTAAAAAAAAGAAGCACAAATTCACCAAACAATGCTACTGGCGCTACTAGCAATATGATGCTAGGTTCTTTTGTTACACTTTATTATGCCCCAGCCGTATCAGAGGGGGCATTAAGTTTTACCCTTGTCCGTCTGTACCTACGTATGTCCCAAAATTGGTTTCCGTTCTCTAACTTTAGTTTGCCTCAACCAAATGTTATGAAACTTATGCACAATGCTTATTACCACAAAACACAGATCAAGTTTGAATTTTGGTGGCGTCACTTTTACCGGTCTAGAGTTATGCCCCTTTACAAATGGAAAAATTGCTGAATTTTTCATTTCCGTTCTCTAATTTTAGTTTGCCTCAACCAAATGTTATGAAACTTATACACAATGCTTATTACCACAAAACACAGATCAAGTTTGAATTTTGGTGGCGTCACTTTAACCATTCTAGAGTAATGCCCCTAAAGAAATGGAAAAATTTCAAAATTTTTATTTTCTTCTAAATATCAAGTAATTTTTTTATTGGAGTTATCTTCCTTTGTCCATGATTATAGTTGAATCAGCTACAATCAATGCTTTATACAATGCAATGTTTAATTTTGACTTCCACTGATAAAACACAAATCAAGTTGAATTTGGGTAGTGTCACTTTAATCATTATTGAGTTATGCCCCTTTATAAATTGAAAGATTGCAAAATTTTTAGTTTCCATTCTGTAACTTAAGTTTGCCCCAACCAAACATTATGAAACCTATACACAATATTCATTACCACAAAACTAAGATCAAGTACAAATTTTTTTGTTTCCGTTTTCTAACTTTAGTTTGCCTCAACCAAATGTTATAAAACTTATACAATATGCTTATTACTACATAATACAGATTAAGTACGAAATTTGGTGGCAACACTTTTACCATTCTTGAGTTATGTCCCTTTATAAACATAAAAATTGCTGAATTTTTCGTTTTTGTTCTCTAACTTCCAAATGTTATAAAACTTATACACAACCGTTCTAGAGTTATAATTATTCATTGCATGTTTACAAATAGAAATTGCTGAATTTTTAGTTTCTGTTCTCTACTTAAGTTAGCCTCAACCAAATGTTATGAGACTTGCACACAATGCTTATTACCACAAAACTAGGATCAAGTTCAAATTTGGGTAGCGTCAATTTTACCACTTCAGTTATGTCCCTTTATAACTTGTGATATGCAAGTGGGGGCATCATCTGTGTCCACATTTGGACACCATCCACATTTTTTTTTTTACATCTGTACTGCCTACTGGTGACTCAGTTCTGAGTGTAAATGGTCATTCAGTATATTAAGAAAAAGATCAGAATTTATAAGGCCTATCTGGCCTAATTGATTTCTAAAATATATTTCATTGTACATGTTCAACATTTATCATTCATTTGTTTATTTCTTAATTTGTGTGAATTAACAGTAAATGTTAGTTACTACACTTTCATACCATAACAAAACTGCCTTACTGTATTGGTATCACTTATATTTGTATCCATATAACAAAAAAAACTGAAAAGAGAATACTTTTGCAATAGCTTTTTCATATTGAATACTAAAACTTCTTAGATATTTAGACATATTAAGTAGATGTTCATAATATCCACTTGACATTTTATCATATGACTTCTGTAGTTAGTTATGAGTCTTTGAAGCATGCTCACAAAGGTTCTTTTGTTGATATCATTTTCATACTGGTCAAAACTTTTTTTTTGCTTTGACCAGCTTTGGAGGAGATATTTTCAAAGAATTAATAAAAAATAACACAGAAATTCACTTTCTAGCTCATCTAGCCCCAATCATCATGTCAGGCATTGTCATTACTAAAAAACATTAAATGTCTTCTAAACTGAGAAACAATTTCCACATTTAACCGAAATCTTTTACTTATGATACAGACAATCCCCCACAAAGTAATATAAATAGAACCATACAAATAATAAGCAAATACATGTTCTCAGATACCATCTCCCATATAAAAAAAAATCACATTAAGAAAAAAATGAACCTATTATGTGTTCCTCTCCTAGCTACAAAATGTATCCAAAATCAAAGATGTGGAACATATATATTCTATCATAATCATTTGGTAATTAATGCAATTAGTATCTGTTGAACATAAAAAACTAAATATTACATAAACAACACACCTAATGCTCATGTTGGTTGTCATTGGGCAACACAGTTAATACATAGAAAACATAAAACATAGAACTCCTTTTGTCATATAAAACACTGTCAAACATCCAATCATACTGTCCACACTGATCTGTGTCCACACTTGTTTATTTATTAAAAAAATATTATTTTATTGCGGAAGACGCAATTGTTTGAATACAACTTTTCAAGTATGACCAAAGATATGAATTTTCCCATCTAGCGTCTTCAGGTTACGTAAAGATTGTAAAACCAGTACATTAACTATTATGGAAGAATAATATGAAACTATAACTGCTTGTAAACTAATAAATTAAGGACAACAACATTTAATAAACTTCGTGCGTCTGGATCGCTTTTCTTGATTTACCTTCATTCAGAACGCTGAATTTTTAAAATCAACTTTGCCTGAGGCAGTTGATACCTTAGTTTCTTAATAACTTATTAATTTATAAACCGACAAGTTAAAAAAAGTATGTTTTAAATCATGTCAGTACGGAACTTTAAAAAAATACCTATACCAAGTCAGGACATCGACAGTTGTTATCCATTCGTTTGATGTATTTGAGTTTTTGATTTTGCCATTTGATTAGGGACTCTCCTTTTTGAATTTTCCTCGGAGTTCAGTATTTTTGTGATTTTACTTTTTACCAAATTTCTTCCAACTTCTACCGAAAATATATTATTGATGTTTGATTAATAACGTCAAACTTTGGGACACTCTGCATTATAAATCATCAATCAAATATGTAAAATCTGGGTCTTGTTACCAAATCTAGTCTGAATGAGGATTACCTTCATCTGCCTTTTTAGCATATAGGCCATAGTCTGACGGCGGTTGAAAAGCAGTTGGATCATCGTATATACTTTCTTCTATATCTTTGTAATTGTACGACGAAATACTGGTTGTATCACCATCAGCAGATGGACCAAATCCACTATCGGCAGACGATCCTTGAGCTTCCGGAGTTTGTTCTGTTTTATGCCTACAATATAAATACTATGAAAGCGCAAGGTAAATAGGAATGTGTAGCTGATATGTAATTGTTGCAATTCCGACCGAGACTAGGTGGGTCGCCAGGGCAAGAGTCCCCTGTTATACTTAATCAGTGATTTAATACTAATGGTTAAGTTTTGTTTGCTTCTAAACTGTTGATAACAATATAAAAAAAGCGAAAAGATACCAAGCGGTAAATAAAGACAGACAACACCATGATCAAAAATGAAAATGACGGAAAGACAAAAACGATAACAAAAAATAACACGCAAAACCGAAGTCTCAGCAGCAGGAACCCCCCAAAAAACAGGTGATCCGGAAGGTTTGGCAGTTCCTGTTCCACAGATGACACCCATCGTGTTGCGAATGCAGTAAAATCACGTGACAAGTTGCATTCGGTATTGTCACAATAGTGAAGAAGTGGACGGAATAGTGGTTACGACAAGTGTACTTTATCTGTGGTCCACTGCGACACTAAATAAAATCATGAATGCGTCCGTATGATTCTTCCGTGTAAGTAGTAATTCGCTATCAAGGAAATCATGATATGAAAATAAAGATACAGACTATCATATAAACTGAGACAACAGAGAGCAAGTATTAGAAACATTACTAATTTCACCATGATATTTTATTAAATGCAATACGATAAAATTCAATAATTTAGTAGTAGGGTCTTTCAGCATATTGACGTCATTTAAAGGTCATGAATGATAAATGCAGGATATCCAACACCATTGGTGGCATCATGGTGTAAACAAAAATAAATCTTACATAAAACCATCTGTATAATAATAATCTCCATCTCTTTTGCCTGAATCGTTGGCAATTTTCAATTCTTCTTTTATACACTTCATCCATTCCTGAAGAATAAATAATAAAAAAAGATATATAGCTGTTCTTTGGCTATAAGACACTTAAGGTTCAATTCCCAAGTTTTCCGACTAGTACTTTGTGGCTGCCAACACTGGGTTAAACCGCTATTGTTGGCTATAATTCTCCGATGGAACATTTTTCCAACTATCTAGTGCTTTATTCCTGGCACCATTTGGTCTGTATGATTTTGTTAGGGTATAAGCCTCCACCTGCACCAAGAAGACAGTGCATTATTTCTGGCATAATTTAGTTAAAATATCAAAAGAAGCACTCGACCTCTCTACTTTTAACACTAGTTTTCCTTATTCTAGACTTGGAAGAAGATTGTACGAATTGGTCTAACCTTCTTTCATAAAAATGAATAGCCAACTTATAAACAAATATCTTGCTTTAACGTACCAAAATTAAAAACCTTGTATCTTTGATATTTGATACGAAATAATAATGCATACTTAAAAAAAACACCATTCTGAGTCAAACAAGAAGTTTTCCTCTGAAAATGATATCAATAAGAATCTTGATTTTTATATCGACAAACATATTTGTAACATTTGGAGGATATGTTTTTTCAACAGTCCATCAGCATACCTATATATGGAAATCAAGTGTGATACTGTACTTGTTCCGATTTTTTCTATTATTCATTTGAGGCAGACTTCATATTGGAGCTGCTTATGAAGACTGGAAATAATTATGCTATAATTTCAAGTTCCGCTATGTATATTGTCATCTCACTTAAAAAGGGGCGAAGATAACAAAGGGAAATTAAAATTCAATAATCGTAGAGAAACCTACAAAACTATGGCACACATGAAAAAACAGCGAAAAGACAAAAAAAAAAAAAAAAACAAAAACAAACAGTCTTCACAACACTACATACCAAAATGTGGAATGAGCCCCACTAAATTTTTTGTCTCAAAAAGTGAAGTCTCGAGCGAACTTAATCTCAAAAACAGAAGCAAGTAAGCTTGAATCATGAACATTGCTCATTCTTACCGATATCTTTTAAGGCTAATGGAAAAACTACTTTATAAATTCTGTGCGTCCGAAGCACTTGTCTGGACTTGTCAGAAACGCTTAACGCTTATAGCAGGATATATGCGGCTGCTAGTGGTCTATACGTCCTGAAAGTATCATCAGCCTAGTAGTCAGCGATTCGGTACTGACATGTTTTATTACATACCTTTTCTAAATTGTCCGTTTATAAATTAATAATTCATTTAAACTAAGGTTCAAACTTTCACAGGCAAAGTTGACCTATAATGATTTTGGCTATCATATGTATGCCCTTTTTGTCATATAGCTCTTTACGTGTTTCGGCACTGATTTATCATTGGCTTTCAAATGTTTGGTTTTGAGTGTTTCTGATGAAGGTGGGTTCCGAAAAGCGCTTCGAAAACAAAAATATAATATAAAATGTTATTTTCATTTTTTTTTAACCAAAATATTCAAAAGCAAAGGATGTATAAGAACTTGAAAATGTGAAGAGCTACTTTACAAAATGAGACACAAGAAGAATATCCATATCCATCTAAAATCAATCATCCCGGAGGAAGTTTGAACAAAGGTTAAGAATTTCTAAATTTATCAACGGAAATATACAACAAGAGGCTGTAAGAGTGACAGCAAACTGGATTTTCCTGCAGAGGTCGAACAGCTCTGAATTTGGATTGTGATTGAATATTTGATACAGCATAGGTTTGTGACACAAAATAAATGTGGTCAAAGAACTGAAAAATTTGAAATTGGACATTTACCTATTATGGTCCAATATACAAAATCTAAGTACATTGTTAGAATCAGCTTATCAAAGAACCCCAAAAATTCTATTTTTCATGAAATACAGAATAATTTCTGTTCAAAAGGAAATAACTCAAACTTGTGTTCATGAACCAGTAATGCAATCTAAAATTAGATATGATTTCACCACTAAAAAATTGTTCTCTAAAATTTGATATGATGTTTTCAAATTATAATCAAATATAATTAATAGTTCCCAATATTTTTTCTTTCATTTGTCACAAACTAATATCTTATCTGCAACTTAACTATCAATGTCAACAAGTTTATCTACACAATGTAATGTAATGAAATATATCCTTTGATAAAAATAGATTGTTATCTAATAAAAATGATATTTGCAAATCTGGACACCCAAACAGGATCAAGTAAAAATTTAACATTAACACACACAACAAAAATAAAATACCACATAACAACTGTGACATCTACCTTCAAAACACACACGACTTAAAAAAAAATAGTTATAAATTTTTGACAACTTCTGACTAATCAATTGAACAGATACAATCATTGATCATCTCAGCTATACATAAACTTATTAATTTCTGTTCAAATGGAAATAACTCAATCACATAATAAGTAAATTTCTGATTTCTAAAAGGGTCCAAAATTCAAGAACGAGAAAAGCTAAAGTCGTGAAAATTGAACTTAACCTTCTTTTAGCCACAGGAAACAACATATCAAAATTCATCAAAGCGTTTTCATGTAAATGAACAGACACTGTTTGGCAGCCGCCCCGCCGTACATTCCCGAATCAATAACCGATTTTTTTGTCGAAAATCCGGTTAAAAAAGGTAAACTTTAAACATGCTATTCATGAAGGTAGCAATTTCAGCGATAGAGAACAATCGCTCTTTTTATACGATTTCACGTAAATAACAGTTTACTCATTGATCTAATATATCTTTTGAAATATTCAACGAAGAGAAAAAGTAAATAGTTTTCAAATCATTGAAACAGCAACTCAAAATTACAAGCTATTAAATTTTATTTGTTCATGACTAACACGACGGGTGCCATACGAGTAGCATCCTGAGATTTTTCCTGGATTTTTTTGGGTTTCATTTTTCTCAGTCTAAAGTTTTCTATGTAGTTTTTTGTATACTTTTGTATTGTCTCTTCACCATTTCTATCCACCATTTTCTACATAAGAAAATGCCTGTACCAAGCCAGGAATATGACAGTTGTTATCCATTCTTTTAGTGTGTTTGAGCTTTTGATTTTGCCATTTGATTAGGGACTTTCCTTTTTGAATTTTCCTCGGAGTTCAGTGTTTTTGTGATTTTATTTTTCATTGTCTTTTTCTTTTTCTACTATGGTCTTGTCGGTTATCATTCCGACTTATGAGTTTTTATTGTCCATGTTGTATCTTCCACCTCTTTTTTGACAGCACTGGTTGATGAAAATGAATATATATTGAATAGAGTCCTTTCTGTAATATTTGTAAGTTTTGAAAATGTTTAAAGGTTTAAAAACCATTAAGTCAACCAATAATCATCGAGAACATATGTAAATATAGGCCTAGTGTGACAACCCATAGTGCTTTTGGTGTTGTTTATATAATATATATAAATAAGAAGATGTGGTATAAGTGCCAATGAGATGTGGTATGAGTGCGAATGAGACAACTCTCCATCCAAGTCACAATGTATAAACAGTTAACAATTATAAGTCAAAGTACGGCTTCCAACACGGAGCCTTGGCTTACACTGAACAGCATTTGTTTACTTTAACTTACAAATAAATTAGCAAAGATAAAAGTTTTGCTGACAGTTAGATAGATTTGAAATATTTTCAAATTGAATGGATTTTTCAACGATTTTGCATTACAATTTCAGGAAGCTGTGCTATAATGTATACGGGTTAAAAAGTTTTTTTAGAAAACCAGAGTGTTATGTTTTGTGCCTTCCTGAACATGATGATAGTAACCTGTCAATAGATAATTACCTTCATTTCTTTTTCCGAGGAGCAGGCAAATAAGTAAGATTTAAACTCTTCAGGGTGAGTGTGGTTTATTTTGAAGGCATAAAGTGCCTCACCGTCTTTAATTTCTGTAGCTCTAGCAACCCTGAAATCATCAACATATCATTAAATATGCAAATTCTGTTAATTTAAAGAAAAGAAGTTTTAAAGAGCAAATGTGAATTAATTCAAAAGAGAAACCAACGGCCTGATATATGCTTAAACGACTTTCTAAAAGTAAAAAATACTAACAGCAACCAACGATAACCGTTAACTACAGGCTCATGACTTAGAACATGCCCATTAATAATCTGGCGGTGTTAAACATGTGTGTGAGCGTCCAACTCTCCCCGTAACTACACCAACTTTTATTACTACTACCAATACTTTCATATATATAAAATTGTATAACATATGTTTTAAAATGGCTTGTGGGATTTTAGAGTAAGTATCACTAATTCTCAGCTAAATTAAGTACAACTTGGAAAAAAAACGAGGATGTATGATGCAGTATCAGTTTTGTTAGTTGTTGAAGGCCGTACAGTTTCTAATAATTGTTGACATCATCGACTTTTTTCTTTTGTGGAATAGATGCCTCATTGACAATCATATCACATCTCATTATTTTCATAGTATTAAGTCTACCTTATAGATTAAGATAGACTTAATACTATGAAATACGTCTTATAATACGTCTTGCAGACGAGAAGCACGATTTGTTCCCAAGTGAATGACGATTGTTTGTTGAACATCCAAACGCAACAAGTATGCTGCCAGTTATAAGAATTAACCTTTATAACTATATGGGTGTGCAGTTTATCATTTAGGTGAAAGAAAATACATAACCTGAGTTGAATTATGCACATTTTGTTCCTAAAAAGTTCAAATCAAATATGCAATATTTTAACTGGATATTGATAAGGAACGGTTTTAAATACAGAGCATTCAGACTTTGATTGTCAGCTTTGAAATACATATAATATACTAATTTGTTTTAAAAAAAATCTCAACAAAGACACAAGGCCTATAATTCAGTACGCAAGTCGCGCATATTCATTTACATAAGACACATTAGTTACACTCGAATCAAAACAGTTGGAAAAACGATCACTCACGAAGTTGAAGAGCATTGAAAACCAAAAGTCATGGTAACCGTCTTTGCCCAGAGTAAAAGACAAAATAAGTGTTTTGAACTAGTTGAACATTTCAAAACAGTAAATTTACAGAAAATTACCGCTTAAATTACGTTTCATTACAGCATTATATTTTTTTTTCAGTAAACTCGATAATCAGCATAGTTGAGAAAAATCTAAATATCATGTCAAAACAAAATTGCGGTTTGCCATTGAAAGAAATTGAGAGGACAAACATTGATTTAAAGAAAATAGTATGTCGTTAAGAAATGTGGTACTGGTAAATCTAATTGTATTATCTTGTTTAAAGAACATAACTAACAACTTCCAGCAATATGGAATTAAGAGAGGGACGTAAAAGTGGGGGGGGGGGGGGGGGGGGTTATCTGCACGGAAGGACACGAAATAAAATTGCCATTTCACGACGAACGAACAATTAAAAATTTCTTGCATGTTGATCTTTTTACCGATTTCACGAAACACGTTGAATAACGAACCTTTTTCAAGGCAGCACGTGAAATAAAAATGGCAAAACACGTTGCACGAAAATAACCCTTTACCACCCTCTTAAGATATTTACCTCTTTTCATTGAAAAGATGTGTCTATCTGAGACTTCTATAACACAGTGTATGGTTGTCTCAGTGTCTATGTATTCTTTTTTTATAATGTCCTTTGTAAATGCCATTTGGTATCACTGAATTGATTTGATTTGATTTGAATCATATTTATAATTGTTTTGAAAAAACTTCATGTTTGACGCATTTGCAGGGCCTGGTTGGGAAGCAAAAACATTAATAAAATGTTCTAACTTACAAAATGTGATTAAAATATACAAAATTAGATACATATCCTCGACAAAAAGGATTTTAGTCAAGGTATAAAGCCAATGTTTTCTAAATCAGACACTTTAAACACATATATGAACATACAAGAATTGTCATGAAATTTGCATATACTGTACAAATGTTGATAAGTAAGATAAAAAAAAAATGCATGTGTTCTGATAAAATTGAAGATGGTGTTAATACTCTCTAGGTAAAAAGGTAAATGGAATGAACAAAACATTCCAACCTATCTACCATACCTTTCTAAAAGAAGAAACCTTAAACACAGATTTTATTCATTTGGCTTAAAAGTATAATTTGTTAATAAACCGATACATGTATAATTGAATGCATAAGTTTTTCTGAATGATTTCGATTGTACATATTTTTTTATCTTTGGTTTACCAACTCATTAAAATGGAAAAAGAGGGTTATACAGGTAAACGCCGCATGTGGCTATTCTAAGCTTGCATTGTCAGTGATCTATCTATATCTTGGCATAGAATATTTTCACGTGTCAAATATGGATGTCGTTTTTTGTTTTGTGCTTTTTGGTCGCTGTCTCTTTGATGTATCTCATACATTTTTTTCTTCAATATATAGTTTTCTATGAAGTGTTTTGTGGATTTGTTAGTCTTTTCGTCGTTTTTCTTTCTTTTTTTGCTATGGCGTTGTCCGTTTTGCATCGACTTATGAGTTCTGAATGTACCCTTGGTATCTTCCGCCTTTTTTCATAGCATCTTTTACTAAGATGTCACAGCAGTGGTCCAAATTATAGGATCTCTAACAGTATCTAAACGGACTGAGAATAGATGTGATGACAGAGAAACAATCTCGTGTAATTATGCAATACCAGGCACTGGTTTGAAATTTTTATTAAGAAGGATATGTACAGAACTGTAATTTTAAAACTTAATCTGAGCTACCACGAGAATTCAATTTTAGTTACGTTCACATTATTAAAGAAAAATTAGCCTCCTACAGTCGCTAGCCAGGGGCGTATAGACAATATTAACATAAATTGATAATTTCTTAAAATATATATAACCATAATATTTACGTTATTTTGTGCGAATGCCATTTAATAATAATAAAATTTATACAAGTTACATCATCAATCGTATGTCGATATTGGTGACATATGCGGACTATCAATTTAACATGCTTCATTGCAAATCATTCAAGAAGTATCTCAGTACTTACGTATTGAATCCAAATAAGGAAAATTTTCCTGAAGCAGTTTTACAGTATTCATTTCGAAAGTAATATATACACCCTCTGCTAAGGATCATGTATACTTTAGGCCCTGGAATGAACAGAACAGAACAGAATATTACAGTGGATACAATATGCACTGAATAATACTTGCAAAAATAAGTCTAGCAGTATAACTATAAAAACATATTTATAACGAACGTAGAATTAATCGTATAGAAACTAGACGAAACCAGAAAGGAACTGCATGAAAACATATTAAAAATAAATTAATCCAGAAAGGAACTGCGTGAAAACATATTTAAGCTAACTGAAACCAGATGAGAACTACCTGAAAACATATCAAAGCTAAATGAAATCGTATAGGAACCAGATGTTGAAAACCACATAGAAACTAGATGAATATTCAAGGGAACTGAATGAAGAAATCATAAAGGAACTACATTTTGTGGATGAACACATATGGGAACGTGATGAACCCAAAAGAAATGCCATGCAATGCGTCTTAAGACGATTAGCGTGATCTGTTGTATTTTTCAATATGTTTGGTAATACCTTGTATCCTTTAATGTCTTATAAAAGATACTGTTTAAAACGAAAATATCTCTTTATCAATTTGAAATGTTCTTTCGACTAAGGCCCAAGTAAAATAACAAAAATACCGAACTCCAAAGAAAATTCAAAACGGAAAGTCCCTTATCAAATGGAAAAAATCAAAAGCTCAAACACATCAAACGAATGGAAAAACATCTGTCATATTCCTTACTTAGTACAGGCATTTCCTAATGTAGAAATTGTTGATTAAACCTGGTTTTATAGCTAGCTAAACCTTTCACTTGTATGCCAAACAATCTTACATCATTTGGACTCTATCGAATAGTTGTCTCATTGGCATTCATACCACATGTCCTTATTTTATACTAACTGTCCATAATGAATTTGATTCCTCAATTTGCAAATGAAAACGCATAAATCGTGTTTTCATTCTTATACCAAAGAACTTATTACCAATATGTTCAACTGATATGTAGACTTACATCTGAATAATTTAAGTTTACTGGCAAAATGTTGTTTTCGTACCCAACCACAATTTAAAATGGCTTCCTTCAACAAGTCTTGACAACCTATAATACAAGAAAAAAAATACAGAAAATGTTCTTATTTAATTCAACAAAAAAAGGTGAAATTGTCGTGAAAGTGTTTTTTTTCTAAAACACAGTGCTGTCTAATTGACTAGTACCCCTTTCATTCATATACGATATAAATATAAAAACTGTAATGTTACAAGCTTGATTTGAAAGATTTGTTTTCGCTATATTATCTGTTGCCATTTTAGGAAGAAAATTTGGATTTTATTACCACTACCAATACTTTCAAATACATATAAAATGTTATTACCTATATTTTGAAATGGCTGTGGGATTTTAGAGTAAGTATCACTCATTCTCAGATCAATTAAGTAACTACTGTCGCCTTAATTTACATAATGTAGTTGCGTATAACTACTTTATCTGAAAAAGAAAAAGAAACAAAATGTCTTTAGATAAAAGATGTTCTAAATATATATAACAGTTCTATTATCTTGTATCTTAATAGAACCAATATGTAAAAAACATACAATAACCTTTTCAGATGGTGATGTGCGAAGAAAATATGCGTCTGACCTAGAAATGGAACGAAATAAAAAGCCAAAACACAAATAAAAAAAATAAATGAATACAAATTACATCATAAATTATGTGGACGAAACTGGCGTCCGGTGTACAATATTATAATCCTGGTATTTACGATGAGTTTATTGACATTAAATTTATTGAATGGGATGATATCTAGAGGCTTCAGGGAACCTATATTGCTAATCTGGATTCTATACATTGCTCTGTAAATATACAGCAATAATCTTAGGAATCTTGACATTGTTATGAATAATTTCCCCATAAATAAACCGTTTCAGTAACATGTCCAGCAGTATTGAAACTCAAAGACTATGATTGTTTTTTCTTTTTTTTTTTTTAAATTATTGACAGTTGATGGTGACAAGGTAAACCATGATTCCAAATCGGGTAAGGAATTTATCTTCCCTCAGTGTAGCATTCGTCTTATGCTATTTCATTATTCTTCATTAACTGCTCCAAAAAATTATATAATTAATTAACAGTAGCAGTCATGCTTATTTGCATTTGGAATCATCAAGCATACTCTTGGCTATTTGTGTTTTAAGGTTGCTGCCTCCTTGACGTTTAACTCATATTTTTTTTTTTAAATTTCTTATTCTCAAAGTTTCAAACAGTTTAGTTTTTATTACCCTGAAATTATAATTCTGGAATCCTTGATGAGTCGATTATCAAACCACTATTGTGTGATGCCCTATCATTTGATATAACGTATCAACATATTTTATATGAGTAACACGACGGGTGTCACATGTGCAGCAAGATCTTCTTACCCTTCCAGAACTGCTAAGATCATCCCTGGTTTTGGTGGGGGGTCGTTTTGTTCAGTCTTTAGTTTTCCATGTTGTGTTTTGTGTACTGTTGGTTGTATTTTGGTCGTTTTTTGTTTTCTTTGCCATGTCATTGTCGGTTTGTTTTCGACTTATAAGTTTGAATATCCCTTTGGTATCTTTCGCCTTTCTTTCACGTGATTTGATTTTTTTTTTTAATTTTTTTTTATAAATAGTATAATGAAAGGTTTTCCAAAAAAAATATGGTTATATCAAATATAAACTAGAAACTATTTCCTTTGTCATCGATATTTGCTTGCAATCTATATAGCAGTACACATTTACTCATAACTTTAAAACTCATTCTCATATGACGTTCTTCAAACGCTTTGAGTACACACCCGTAATAAAATTCGAGTATATTCATATGTCAGCTGATAGGCAACGTCATGATTTGTTTGGGCTGTTCCAATCCTACTCACACGTCGTATGCTTTTTATGAATGATTTACCTCACGTCAGATGGTGTAAATGACGTCATTGAACATTGACATAAGAATGTAAGGATTTTACGGGAAAATGCACAAATGGGAAACTGAAAGTCGTCAAACCATGAAAACATAAACAAACGATAGTGATAAGAATTTGTATAATGTCCATATCTTCTTAAATGAAAGTAAAATAGTCAATTAAGGTAGATGGGGTGTCTAAATTATAATCCATAGAATTTTTTAATAATTTGCCAAAATGTAGTTTATATCAAGCTTTTTAAAAAAAAATGATAAAAAGAATGGGTCACGGGGCTTATTTTCACGCTACAGGTTGTTCAAAATTAACAGATTTTGTATAGATTATGCATGGAAAACCCAATTTTCTGCCATAAAACGAAAACTACACCATAGAATTTTGAGATAAAATATGAGAAGATAGCTTTAATAGTATGCTTTCAGATAAGAAAAAGAAAAAATGGGGTCACCGGACCCGTTTTCTTGCTACATAATAAAATAGGTAAATTCCTAACACATTCTATTGTAAAAGTACCTTTATCTGAATTATCTGCCCTTACATTTGAGTTGCCTCCCCTTATGTGGCAAAGTTGGAAAAAATTGAATCAGACAAAAGTTTTCTGTTTTTTGTAAAATACAACCATAAATATGATAAAACATGTCATTTTCTATATTGAAATGAAAATTCTTACACATGAATTACCTACTACTCTAAAAATTTGCACATTCTATTAAAGATCTAGACCGATTGTTTTCAGGTATTACAATATCCAAGATGGAGGAAGACACCCTATCTACCTTAAATTCATCCAAATCTGTCTTAGTATGTTATTGTATATCGTTTAAGAATGTCACTTATTCAATTTTCTTCGTCGTTTACGTCAGTATTAATAGTGTGTTCTATTACGGGAACAGCAAACATTTCCCTTCACATTGAGCGCTTCGATCCAAAATAATTACTGACTTTGTCCTATTAGAATAGAAATAATTCATGGGGCTTGAATTTATATTAATTTTACTACGGGTTGGCTCTTTATGCTAATATTTTACCCCTCTCTCTCGCTCGTGGTAAAATACTTAGCATAAAGGGCCAACCCGAGGTAAAATCACGATGAATTTAATCCCCCTATGAATTATTTCTTATTTATATTTTTGGGATACCAAAATGACATGCATCTATTTTTAAACATTTAAGCTCAAATTATATACACATCTTCCTTCAAATCCAAGGGATCGTTAACTGAGTATTTAAATTTTCTTTGACTTAATCAGCTACTCTCTTTTGAAAGTGAATTCCCAGAGTTGTTATCAATGATTCTGACCTGATGCTATTGTTTTTGGAAAGTTTACAACCTAATTTAAACATTGAATCGCTTAAAAACCGGAATGATCATTCCGGTTTTAACATTCAAAGTTCAAAATTTATTATTCAAAAACAAATGTATACATTGAAAATATGCAGTAAATAATTTTTTTTTTTAAATTTTAACAAAAATACATGCAAATGGTCAATAATGCTTTAAAATTAAATCAATATTAAATGAGATATGTAGACAGTAGCAACAGATATTTGGTTAACACAAATCAAACAAAACCCATTTCGTTGACAATCTGAGGACTACTTCAGTATTAGCTTAGGAGGACGAAAGATACAAAAGGGGTATTCAAACTCACGAGTCGAAGACAAGCTGACTACGCCATGACAAAAAAAAAATAAAAACGAAAAAATAACCCAGACAAACTGAGCAACACGATCTCCAACTAGAACTGGGGTGATCGCATGTGCTCTGAAACGATATGCTGATTCTGTTCCACCTGTGGCACCAGTAGTATTGCTCATGGTAGTACAAATTCTAACAATGAGTTACGCTAAGGCCTTAATGAATCCACTAAATTGAAAAAAGAGAAGGTTCTACAGAATTAAATCTGTAAAAAGCGGTTGTAACATTATTTGCCGACTACAGTTTAATGTAACGTATGTTCGACTCCATCCCCTGGATCCAACATGAACATTTTTTATTCAAAAAAGTAAAATAACAAAAATACCGAACTCCAAGAGAAATTCAAAACGGAAAGTCCTTTATAACATGGCAAAATCAAAAGCTCAAACACATCTAACGAATGGAAAACAACTGTTATATTCCTGACTTAGTACAGGCATTCCTTATGTAGAAAATGGTGGATTAAACCTGGTTTTATAGCTAGCTAAACCTCTCACTTGTATGACAGTCGCGTTGAATTCCATTATATTGACAACAATGTGTGAGCAAAATAAATAGACTTGATAAGTAAAAACGTCAAAAATTGAGGTACAGCAGTCAACATTGTAATATAATCTTAATCACTATAAAAACAAATAACTGTTTCAACAAAGAAACACAAAATGGCATATAGAAAAAGTACATGAGCAAAAATGAAAGACAAGAATTCAAAATTGACCATAACACAATATCACAATGGCGGGATGTATAAGTACCGAGCCGCGTCATAAGTATATAATAAAAAATGGACTAAACAGTAAAGGTAGTCTACAAATGACAAGAAAACTTTAGAAGACGTTACTATGCTTAACTAATCTTAACTCTTAAGTATGTATAAATTAAGAAACATGAATATAAAACTATAGAAAAAAGACTTCACGGCTGTTATAGGTAAACTCATCATAGATACCAGGATACAAATTGTGTACGCCAGACGAGCTTTTCGTCTACAAAAGACTCATCAGTGACGCCGAAAAACAATAAAGTTAAAAAGGCCAAATAAAGTACGTAGTTGAAGAGCATTTCGGACCCAACATTCCGAGCAGTTGTAAGCCATTGCAACTATATATCCAATAATAAATTTACAAATCTACATGAAGACGAATTCGTAATAAGACTTCAATGTAGAAATAGTAAAATATGCTAGACTTGTATCCATAAAAGTGAGGGTCGATGATGTACAATTTTTTTCATATTTGTTGTTTTCTATAATAAAATTAACATTACCAATGTTTCTGCACCAGATGAACCAAGAAGCTGCGTGAAGTAGTTTTTGTAAAATTCAACAGTGAGACGTTTGTTTAGTAACAGCAAAAACATAGACAGGTGTTGTGCTTTTAGTGTCACTTTACCGTTAAGCTTACCTACATAACCAGAATTAGTATATATATATCATTTATAACAAGGTGGTGTATAAAAAAATACTGGATGAGAATTATCACCGAATGAGTTTAGTTAAACTTTTTCCATGAATTAATGACCTGTATTATTTTTTTTTTAATTAAGCGGAACAATATATTAGGTATAAAAATCATGTATCACATTAAATCTTGGTTGTAATATTGATCTTTTCATCATGTTATTTCTTTTGATGCAGATTATAAATTGTTTATATTTTTTAATTTGCAATATGACCTACAAAAATCTGTCGAGACGACTCTAAGAAAAACATAAAATTACTTAGTATCATTTTTTAACATTTTCATCGTATAAAGTGCAAATTAAATCTCTGCTTTTATTTCTATGCATATGATACTGATCTTTTTATCATTTCTGCAATTTATCTGTGCAATTTTGTGCCGTCACTGACTTGTTTATGACATTTATTTTTATTCATTTAAGATTGAAAAGATTCCTTGAACTTACTTAGTAGTTGATGTTAATTTTCTTTTATTATTATGTAACCGAAAACAGACAGCTTTTATTGTTTATTTCTTTTAATGAATTGTGACCTAAATGCATTCTCTTTTCCTTAATAACACTGAAGCATATCTAATGATTATTGCGAACAAACATATTGAATGAACATCAAAAGAGGAGTCATTAGATAATAGAAAATAACTACAATATTTCTATCCTACAACAGTACCAATAACGGTAATGTCACAGTACCCACATTGCACCGAGTACCCAATTTGTACATATTTTGCACAAAAAAAGCAGTATAAATCTGATTTTGATAAAAACTAAACAACGTCTATTTTTATAATTTGTCATTATGCACGTCTTTCAACATAGCTTAATATACACAAAAATTTCTCATTATATATCAACAGATGATGTATTCAGTGAAAAAGTAAAATCAAAAATGTCATTGAGCAATTTAAAATTATGTTATAGGCATTCATTTCTTACAAAATGCATATCAAGCAGAGACAATTGTCAAATTATTCTGATAATAGAGAGAAATAAAACAAAACATCAATATAGGTATCTATCCAATGACATTACCAATAGAGGTATCTACCGAATGGCAGAAACAATAGTGGTATAACCCTGTGACAGTACCAATAGAGGTATCTAACCAGTGACAGTATCAATCGAGGTATATAACAAGAGACAGTACCAATAGTGGTATCTACCCAGTGATAGTACCAATAGTGGTATCTAACCTGTGACAGAACCAATAGTGGTGTCTACCTTGTGATAGAACCAATAGTGGTGTCTACCTTGTGATAGAACCAATAGTGGTGTCTACCTTGTGATAGAACCAATAGTTGTATCTTACTTGTGACAGAACCAATAGTGGTATCTAACTTGTGACAGAACCAATAGTGGTATCTAACCTGTGACAGACCCAATAGTGGTGTCTACCTTGTGACAGACCCAATAGTGGTGTCTACCTTGTGATAGAACCAATAGTTGTATCTTACTTGTGACAGAACCAATAGTGGTATCTAACTTGTGACAGAAACAATAGTGGTATCTCACCTGTGACAGAACCAATAGTGGTATCTACCTTGTGACAGAACCAATAGTTGTATCTTACTTTTGACAGAACCAATAGTGGTATCTAACTTGTGACAGAACCAATAGTGGTATCTAACCTGTGACAGAACCAATAGTGGTATCTACCTTGTGACAGAACCAATAGTTGTATCTTACTTTTGACAGAACCAATAGTGGTATCTTACTTGTGACAGAACCAATAGTTGTATCTTACTTTTAACAGAACCAATAGTGGTATCTAACTTGTGACAGAACCAATAGTGGTATCTAACCTGTGACAGAACAAATAGTGGTATCTAACCTGTGACAGAACCAATAGTGGTATCTACCTTGTGACAGAACCAATAGTTGTATCTAACTTGTGACAGAACCAATAGTGGAATCTAACCTGTGACAGAACCAATAGTGGTATCTACCTTGTGACAGAACCAATAGTTGTATCTAACTTGTGACAGAACCAATAGTGGAATCTAACCTGTGACAGAACCAATAGTGGTATCTACCTTGTGACAGAACCAATGGTGGTATCTAACCTGTGACAGAACAAATAGTGGTATCTAACTTATGACAAAACCAATAGTGGAATCTTACCTGTGACAGAACCAATAGTGGTATCTAACCTGTGACAGAACCAATAGTGGTATCTACCTTGTTACAGAACCAATAGTGGTATCTAACCTGTGACAGAACCAATAGTGATATCTACCTTGTAACAGAACCAATAGAGATATCTAACTTGTGACAGAACCAATAGTGATATCTAACTTTGGACAGAACCAATAGTGGAATCTAACCTGTGATAGAACCAAAAGTGGTATCTACCTTGTGACAGAACCAATAGTGGTATCTTACTTTTGACAGAACCAATAGTGGTATCTAACTTGTGACAGAACCAATAGTGGTATCTACCTTGTGACAGAACCAATAGTGGTATCTAACCTGTGACAGAACAAATAGTGGTATCTAACTTATGACAAAACCAATAATGGTATCTAACCTGTGACAGAACCAATAGTGGTATCTAACCTGTGACAGAACCAATAGTGGTATCTACCTTGTTACAGAACCAATAGTGGTGTCTAACCTGTGACAGAACCAATAGTGATATCTACCTTGTGACAGAACCAATAGAGATATATAACTTGTGACAGAACCAATAGTGATATCTAACTTTGGACAGAACCAATAGTGGTATCTAACTTTTGACAGTACCAATAGTTGTATCTACCAAGTGACAGAACCAATAGAGATATCTAACAAGAGACAGTACCAATAGTGATATCTACTCAGTGACAGAACCAAGAGAGATATCTAGCAAGAAACATTACCGATTTGTAGTATGTACCCTGTGCCAGTGCCATTATAGTATCTTCCCTGTGACAGTACCAATAGAGATATCTAACAAGAGACAGTATGAGTAGAAGTATATACTCAGTGACAGAACCAATAGAGATATTTAACAAGGGACAGTACCAATAGTGGTATTTACCCAGTGACAGAACCAATAGTGGTATCTAACTTGTGACAGAAACAATAGTGGTATCTCACCTGTGACAGAACCAATAGTGGTATCTAACTTGTGACAGAACCAATAGTGGTATCTAACTTTTGACAGAACCAATAGTGGTATCTAACCTGTGACAGAACCAATAGAGATATCTAACAAGAGACAGTACCAATAGTGGTATATACTCAGTGACAGAACCAATAGAGATATCTATCAAGAGACAGTACCAATAATGGTATCTACCCTGTGACAGAACGATTAGAGATATCTTAGAAGAGATTTCTATCAAGAGACAGTACCAATGATGGTATTTACCCTGTGATAGAACCAATAGAAGTAGCTACCCTGTGACAGAACCAATAGAGGTTTCTCACAAAGAATAGTATCAATTGTTGTTTCTACCCAGTGACAGTACTTAAAGGGGTAATCTACCCAGTGACATTACTTATAGGATTATCTACCCAGTGACAGAAATATAGGGTTATCTACCCATTGACAGTACTTATAGGGTTTTCTACCCAGTGACAGCACTTACAAGGGTATCTACCCAGTGAAAGCACCGATAGTGATATCTACCAAGTGATAGTATCAATAGAGGTATCTACCAAGTGAGAGGCTAATAGAGGTATCTACCAATGACAGTACCAATAGTGACATCTACCCAGAGACAGCACCAATAATGATATCTAACCTGTGACAGTACCAATAGGGGTATATGCCAAGTGACAGTACCAATAGAGGTATAAAACCAGTGATAGTAACATTAATGATATCTACCCTGTAACAGTACCAATAGTGAAATTTTCTCAGTTATAGAACCAATAGTTGTATCTCAAAGTGACAGCACAAATAGTTGCATTTATCTTGCAATCACCCAAATAATGTACAAATAACAGGTATACAAATTTTCTGGTGACAGACCCAATAGTTGTATAGACACAGCGACAGTATTTATCCAGTTTTAGTACTAAAAGTGGTAATTTTTTGTGAGAATACCATAAGTGGTATGTTTACAGCAAAAGTTGAAATAGGGGTGAGAAAATGTCAAAACGCAAAATTATAAGCCACGTAAAAAAAGAGTTTTTTTAAACTACGGGGAAATTAAATCAAAAACATTCAGATGTGAAACTTCGTACACACACAACCTAAATGATGGATTTGGAACATTATTTATCTCTTGTGAAAAATTTTGATCATAGGAGGAGTCTGGAAACTAAGAATTTCAGCACATTGTTTGCAAATAGAAACTGAATACCCACAAGACCATAGATTTTGTTGGTAATGAGGTACAGGATGATATGTACTTTTTCCTTACTACACCGAATTCAACAAGAAACGACATTCTTTAAAATCTTTATCTTAGGCATACTCATGCAACTTTGCTAACATAAGTCTTCATGAAAAGTTTTATTGTTAATGACCTGCGAGCGAACACATATCAGAAGTAAAAATTGAGTAGTTTGGTTTGTTTGGTAATAAAGTAATAATACGATCCATTTTATTACATCTTGTAATCCGTTAATTTGGCAATCGCCAATGGCAGTCAGCAGTGTTTAAGAACATTTGTTGTTCGACCTGTTAGTCAAATGCGTTTTGTTAAAATATGCTTTTTGGAAGTTTTGGTCCTCGTTGCTCTTCAGCTTTGTACTTGTTTTGGCTTTCAAACTTTTTTCATCTGAGCGTCACTAGTTGGTCTTGTGTGGACGAGACGCACGTCTGGCGTATTGAATTTTAAGCCTAGTACCTTTTGTTAGCTATTATTCGTGTGTTTCTTTGTCCTATATGTTCTCCCATTTATTTGTATTGTCGTCCTGTCATGTGATGTTGTCTTTTTGGTGTTGTGTTTGACGTTGCCATAAAAGCAGGAGGTTTGGCATGCCACAAAACCAGGTTCAACCCACCATTTTTTTTTTTAAAATGTCCTGTACCAAGTCAGGAAAATGGCCATTGTTATATTATAGTTCGTTTCTGTGTGTGTTACATTTTAATGTTGTGTTTTTGTTGTGTCGTTGTTCTCCTCTTATATTTGATGCGTTTCCCTCAGTTTTAGTTTGTAACCCGGATTTGTTTTTATCTCTATCGATTTATGAGTTTCGAACAGCGGTATACTACTGTTGCCTTTATTTGTTTATGAACAATGTAGATATTTTAATTACTGAATCACAAGCTTTTGTCTTAATTGCTTAAACTTTGTTAAATTCCCATTTTTCACAACTGCTTGCTCGGCTGGTAAAAACAACAGGAGAATAATATTCACATGATTCTTAAGCACCACCTTCTGGTGTCTCCTCCATCTAAGCAATCAACTAAATGGCCTATCTTTACTACATATTTCTTGAATGCTTATTTTGCTATTTTCGACACGGGGATATTTGTACGAATCTTAAGCATTGTCCCCTCGTGTCTCCTCCTGATAACCAATAAATCAAACCAATATGTTGTCTTCCCTTAGGTCGCACTGCCGCACACATCCCTATTGCAGAGAACTGTACATTAAAAATCATCTTATATTATTATTGTTATTACTACATCGTTATTATATTTGTATTCTTGTACTATATCGTTTGTGAGATTTATGAGATTTGAACATTGGTAAACTACTGTGTCCCTAAATTTGCCAGATTGCATATGTTAACATAACTGACCATGTCATTCCTTCTGACGGACATTAATTGTTTTTTTTTAAATTATCCATGCGCCCAACCAAAAGTGACAGAATAGTCAACCTGATGACGGTGGTCACTCAGCGGTAGAAGTCGAAGTAGAATTTATTGGAATAGACACGTCTTGTATTGTATACCATATGTCATGTTCATTTAGTGATATGTTTACAGTATCAGTACCAATAGTGGTATGTTAACAGTATCAGTACCAATAGTGATATGTTAACAGTATCAGTACCAAAAGTGATATGTTTACAGTATCAATACCAATAGTGATATGTTAACAGTATCAGTACCAATAGTGATATATTAACAATATCAGCACCAATAGTGATATGTTAACAGTATCAGTACCAATAGTGATATGTTAACAGTATCAGTACCAATAGTGATATGTTAACAGTATCAGTATCAATAGTGATATGCTAACAGTAGCAGTACCAATAGTGATATGTTAACAGTATCAGTACCAATAGTGATATATTTACAGTATCAGTACAAATAGTGGTATGCTAACAGTATCAGCACCAATAGTGCTATGTTAACATTATCAGTCTCAATAGTGATATGTTAACAGTATCAGTACCATAAGTGATATATTTACAGTATCAGTACAAATAGTGGTTTGATGGTAGTATCTGTACCAATAGTGGTATGTTAACAGTATCAGTACCAATAGTGGTATGTTAACAGTATCAGTACCAATAGTGGTATGTTGACAGGTATGTTAACAGTATCAGTACCAATAGTGGTATGTTGACAGGTATGTTAACAGTATCAGTACCAATAGTGGTATGTTACCAGTATCAGTACCAATAGTGGTATGTTAACAGTATCAGTACCAATAGTGGTATGTTGACACTATCAGTACCAATAGTGGTATGTTAACATTATCAGTACCAATAGTGATATGTTGACAGCATCAGTACCAATAGTGGTATGTTAACAGCATCAGTACCAATAGTGGTATGTTAACAGCATCAGTACCAATAGTGATATGTTGACAGGTATGTTAACAGTATCAGTACCAATAGTGGTATGTTAACAGTATCAGTACCAATAGTGGTATGTTGACAGGTATGTTAACAGTATCAGTACCAATAGTGGTATGTTGACAGGTATGTTAACAGTATCAGTACCAATAGTGGTATGTTGACAGGTATGTTACCAGTATCAGTACCAATAGTGGTATGTTGACAGGTATGTTACCAGTATCAGTACCAATAGTGGTATGTTGACAGGTATGTTAACAGTATCAGTACCAATAGTGGTATGTTGACAGGTATGTTACCAGTATCAGTACCAATAGTGGTATGTTGACAGGTATGTTAACAGTATCTGTACCAATAGTGGTATGTTGACAGGTATGTTACCAGTATCAGTACCAATAGTGGTATGTTGACAGGTATGTTAACAGTATCAGTACCAATAGTGGTATGTTGACAGGTATGTTAACAGTATCAGTACCAATAGTGGTATGTTGACAGGTATGTTGACAGCATCAGTACCAATAGTGGTATGTTAACAGCATCAGTACCAATAGTGGTATGTTAACAGCATCAGTACCAATAGTGATATGTTGACAGGTATGTTAACAGTATCAGTACCAATAGTGGTATGTTAACAGTATCAGTACCAATAGTGGTATGTTGACAGGTATGTTAACAGTATCAGTACCAATAGTGGTATGTTGACAGGTATGTTAACAGTATCAGTACCAATAGTGGTATGTTGACAGGTATGTTACCAGTATCAGTACCAATAGTGGTATGTTGACAGGTATGTTAACAGTATCAGTACCAATAGTGGTATGTTGACAGGTATGTTAACAGTATCAGTACCAATAGTGGTATGTTGACAGGTATGTTACCAGTATCAGTACCAATAGTGGTATGTTGACAGGTATGTTAACAGTATCTGTACCAATAGTGGTATGTTGACAGGTATGTTACCAGTATCAGTACCAATAGTGGTATGTTGACAGGTATGTTAACAGTATCAGTACCAATAGTGGTATGTTGACAGGTATGTTAACAGTATCTGTACCAATAGTGGTATGTTGACAGGTATGTTAACAGTATCTGTACCAATAGTGGTATGTTAACAGTATCAGTACCAATAGTGGTATGTTAACAGTATCAGTACCAATAGTGGTATGTTGACAGGTATGTTACCAGTATCTGTACCAATAGTGGTATGTTGACAGGTATGTTACCAGTATCTGTACCAATAGTGGTATGTTGACAGGTATGTTACCAGTATCTGTACCAATAGTGGTATGTTGACAGGTATGTTAACAGTATCAGTACCAATAGTGGTATGTTGACAGGTATGTTAACAGTATCAGTACCAATAGTGGTATGTTGACAGGTATGTTACCAGTATCTGTACCAATAGTGGTATGTTGACAGGTATGTTAACAGTATCAGTACCAATAGTGGTATGTTGACAGGTATGTTAACAGTATCTGTACCAATAGTGGTATGTTGACAGGTATGTTAACAGTATCAGTACCAATAGTGGTATGTTGACAGGTATGTTAACAGTATCTGTACCAATAGTGGTATGTTGACAGGTATGTTAACAGTATCTGTACCAATAGTGGTATGTTGACAGGTATGTTAACAGTATCTGTACCAATAGTGGTACTTTTCTGATGAGAATACCAATCGTGTTTTATAGCAAGTGAGAGTACAAATAATAGAATATACCAAACGAGAGTGATAAAACTGGTGTTTACCAAGTGAGAGTAACGACAGAGATATCGATTCAGTGCTAGTACCAATAGCCATTCAAGTTAGAAAAGTACACACTGTAAAGCTTCCCATATTTATATATATATGCCTGTAAAAGTGTACAATACAACACCAATATTAAAAAAATGAAACAATAAATGTAAATATTTCGGATAACAGATATCCTTCATCAGTATGATTATAATGATGTAAAATGAATCATATCAATCTCTTCTGATTTAACTGAAACAATATTTACAGTTATACAATTAAAACCGAACAACGCTTGTATAATTCTTAATTTTCAAAAAATGATGTAGGTTAAGTATTTACCTAAATTTAAAAAGAGACTGCATAGATATGCTTCTAAACAGAATAGTAATGTGCGATATGAACTGGTATAATTCTAAAATTTCACAGGTGACGAAAGTTAAGTTATTACAAGAGAGACTGCGTAGAAATACTAAAATTTCAAATTTGACGAAAGTTGCGTAATTTCAACAGAGGCTGCGTATTTATACATCCCAAATGAACAGCACTGTTCGATTTGAACTGTATATATATAGACTACGGAAAATGAATAATAAAATTATACTTTCTCTCTAGAGGAGAGCTGATGAAACTACTACTAGAATTGATGTTTTAACGTAATGGAACAGTGAAACCCTTTGAAGTCAAGAAATGGGTTTTGGTGAATATAAAAAAAGTTGTGCCTCAGTTTTGTAATACTAGTTATAATTGAAAATTATATAGATGTTGTATTGACTTATTTTCCCTTAAGTTTTATATGTAGATAAGCTTTTTATTCAATTTATCATTTATTTTTAGATTAAAATGTTTGTTATAAATTTTACACTCTTATCTCAAATTTTAGGATCATTATTCTTTATACATTCAGTTCAAGCGCTCATTACAAAGTGCAAATTGGGAGACAATTGATCCCTTAATTGTGAATGTAATTGCATGCAATAGGGATCAACCATTTCTCATTAGACTATTGATGAATATGCTTTATAAATTTATCCGTTTGTTTTTCATCCAATATTTGTCTGTTTTATACTGGTATTTTAAATAGTTCTTCTCTAAAATATTTTCATAATATTTCTTCAAATGACATTTTCTAAATATGTTTCTTAAGGACGTATTTTGCGCCATTATACATCTTTTACAATAAATTTATCTTGGTTGATGGGTGCTACCAACATTTTTCAGAAGACTATAGAGATTTAAAGTGCATATATAATCAAGAAATATCATACTTTTGAACTATCAGCATTGTTTACCACAAAACGTTTACAGAAAAATACCTTGTTTATATATATACTTGCATAATTCTAGATCGAATATTGGTTTGAAGAAATGACAAAACATAGTCCAATTCAAGGGCAAAACTTAGGCCTTCTTGGCCTAACTCTTTTCCACTTAGTTTTTTTTTTTTTTTATCTTAATGCGCATATTGAAACTGAATTACAAGTTTTGAACATCGGTATATAACTGGTTGGTCGTACTTACTTGAAATGTTCTAAGACTTTTTTTAGATATAAGTTTTTATGTCTGAAGTTTGTTTAACGTTTTTGTTTTTAAGAAAGCAAATATCATGCATTTAGAAGAAGTTTGATTAAAAATGTTTATAAAAGTAAAAAGAATAATCTTTTTGTGAACTTTTTATTATTATTTTTAAATAATTAGCTTCCACCAGTTCTGATTTTGTTCGACTTTTTGTTTTTGATTGCCCCATTGGTGACTTCTCCATTTTTTAAGTAAACAAATATTTTGCTACCAGATGTTTTTTTTAAAGATGTTATTGGTGTGAGAAAAAATATCTTTTTGAGTAAGGCTGTTGCTAATTATCAAAGTTGTCAAATATCGTGTAAAAGGGTCATTTAAAACCAAATACTCCAAAAATCATATAAGACTTTTCTGAAACGGAATGCCAAGACAATGTTATCTTATTCATAAATGAATAAAATTAGGGTTATATTTAGATATGGAAGAATTTTACAATTTTGCAATACTAGGGACCTAATAATGGCTCTAACCATACTTCCTCTTTTGTCTATTGCAGTAGCATTAAAGTACAACAGACAACGCCTATCATCTAGTGCAGTAAAATTGGTCCCGTTATTGTTATGTCTCAGATAAATGACATAAATTTTAAAACAACAAAGGTTTTAAATGAATGTATCTTATAATAACACTAACGGTACCAATTTTACTGTACACGCCAAGTGAAACTTAGTTTTATCTCAAAAGCACACATGTATTATAGACTGAAATTAACAAGGGTTATCGAAAACTACAACTAGAAAAACAGAAACACTATGGGAATAAAAAAAAGACCAAGAGAAAAGAAAAACAGTTCACAAAAACTACACATGCAGATAGCTGAAGAAAGAGCGACGCGAACCCTATGAAAAATCGCAGTTTTAACTGATGTATTCCGCAAAGCTCAGCAGGTCCTGATACACAAGTGACAACAATCGTGTTAATTCTATCAAAATCTGTTCAAAAGTCCGAAACGATTTTATATAATACACGAAAAGAATAACAGGAAAATATGAGACAGTACAACAGACTTCACCTATCACCAACATCGTACTTCCCATCAGCATCACCATTTGAAAATTAGTTTGTCTAACCACCAGAGACTGAAAAATATATAGCTATTTAAAATTTAAAAAAGAAACAGGAACTATACCAGAGAAATATTAAAACTCACCAGTTGAAGACAAACTGACAACGCCATGGCAACAAACGACAGACGACGAAAAAACAAATAAGTCAACAAAATACTACCTAGAAAACTAAGACTGTGCAACACGAATCAAACCAAAATCTGGGGGTCATCTCAGGACACTACCTAGAAAACTTAAGACTGGGCAACACGAATCAAACCGAAATCTTGGGGTCATCTCAGGCTAGGACACTACCTAGATAACTTAAGACTGGGCAACACGAATCAAACCAAAATCTGGGGATCATCATACTAGGACAATCAGAAGGGTAAGCAGATCATGTAAATGACCGAATGATACTGTTGAATGTAACTTGTACATGTGTGAGGATCTGGATGGGGTATACAGATTAGAGAATAATGGGCAAAATGTAAAGAATAAAGGGCTAAAAAAATAAAGAATACAGAAACAAGGGTTGCTAAAATATAAAGAATAGAGAATCACAGGCAAAATTTATAAAGAATTGAGAAAAATGGCCTAAAAAATTAGAGAATACAGAAATGAAGGACCCCCCGTCCACAACCTCGTGTATAAAAACCCGAACGTGAAAACGACGAATGATCAGTTGTCGTAATCCTTCCTTCTTTCATATCATGTCGATACAATTTTTAAAATGTTGCCAAATCTGAACATTATAATTACAAAATATGTATGTACACACAACCAATACATATACATGTAAACACAAATGTTTTTGTTCTGTCAAATCATTTTCTGTTTAATCTGTACCTGTAAAGCCCTCCTACATTTGGTACATCATCAAATTTTACCGTTCTAAAAATATAACTACATGACTAATTTCATTTAAGTATTTCAATACTTAATGACTATCTTAATAGTACTTGAGAGGCTGAACCCAACATGTATGTTGAACAAATAAAAGTTTATTCTTGATAAGGAAGTTGTTTGTTGAAATAACCAGCATAAATATTGTAAATAAACAATAACTACAATTTCAAACATAGATTTATAAATTATTTGCTAATCATTGAAAATGAAAATTATAATCTATTTATAGTGTATGATCATTGTGATATTACAGTTGTTTTGTTAAAGTCCCTATAGTCAATACTACATCATATGGTATAGTTTTTGTTTTGGTACTGTAGAAACTAGACATGACTGAAAATATGTGACCTACGTTCAACAAGGAAATGGGAAAAGTTGTTTCTTTTCAATAAATCTTCTCAAAATCTTCGAAATAATTGATAAATTTCTTACCATTGACTAAAGGGTAAAAACCACATTCTTTTCATATAAGGAAGTATAAATCCCAGTATTTCGGTATACCTTGGACTGTTATGTTTAATTTAAATCTAAGTACAAATGTTGTTACCTGTTATCGCATTACAGGTAAAGTTGTGGCAGGTCAAACCTACACTTTTGACAAAAACTTAAATGTTGGTATATCAATAACTTGCATGTGATACTATTTAATATCCAATCAAATCCAAAATGTTAACTTCCTTGTCATGAAAATTTACATGAAGTAGATGTTTTGTTTTTAGTGAAAATATGGATGCAGTGAACAAAAATTAAATGTAGTCAACGATCATGAAACGTTTACATTGTCAATTCTTTTCTACGCAGAATGAAATAAATAAAAAACTTATACTTAAAAATACTTAGAATTTTCTACCCCAGAAATAGATTACCTAAGCTGTTTTTGGCAAAAATTTTCGGAATCTTGGGTCCTCAATGCCCTTCAAATTCGTATTTTTTTCGGCCTTTTTAACTTTTCTTATTCTGGTGTCACTATCACTAATGTATCTTTTGTTGACGAAACACACGTCTGACGTACAAAATTTTAAGTCTGGTGTATATGATGAGTTTATTAATTCCATATTGTGCTTTTCGTTAGTCTATTAGGGTCTGGATGGTGGGTCCTTTATTTCTCTATTCCTTTATTTATTTTGCCCATTATTCTCTATTCCATAAATATTTTTACACCCAATTATTCTATATTCATTATTATTTTTGCCTATGTTTCTCTATTCTTATCTGTTTTACCCTTTATTCTGCATTTTTGTCCATTATTCTCTATTCTGTAAACCCCATCCGGACCCTCGTCAATGGAACGTATATTAGGTAAAAGAAAATGTCATTGAATTATATTCGTTTGATTGCGTATATAACTTTGGAGTATCTAATGATAATATGATAGAATGTCAATTTCTATTACAGTAGTTTAAAGGACAAAAAATGCACTCTCAAAATAATCAACCGAAGGAATATTCAAAACTTAAATCTTGTTTTTTTATAACTCTATCGCATTCTCATAAGCTTGTAGATTAATCAAAAGTTTTTGTTCTTTTTATATGAGGAAACGTCTTGCTTTGTCCTCGAGATAAATATTATTTACTCGCATGAAAATATCCCTCGACGCACCTCAAAAACATGCTTTAAGATTTTTTATACGATTTTCCACAGAATATATGTAGGACTCACATCCATGGCAGGTTCCAGCGACTCTTTTCACAAAAAATCTTATGATGTGTATGACTTACGAGTATTTTTACTCTTAAGATTTTTTGTGAAAAGAGTCGCAGATCTATAGCAGATTCCCAATTTATGGTAAATGTGACGTCATGCCATTCCAAATCTATGGCAGATTTTTTAAATGCAAATCTATTGGAAATTTTGTAGTGACCTAAGCTATGGCGGATTTTCTAGTTTCCAAATCTATGGCATGATATAAATGCGGCACCCCTAGCAATGTCCAAAGGTAACGAAAAAGCCTTTAGTAATCATTAGTCAGTATTAGAAAAACGGATAAGGAGTACGACAACGGGAGCATATTCATAACCGTCTGTGAATTGGACCTTCCATAATGGTCAACCAAATTGTGATGGCGACCATAATATTTCCTAAGTGAGGAAGTGATATACACTGAAACAAACTTTAGAAGTGAAATGATGTGCCCCGGGAGGATAAGCATTCCCTACTCTATACACGGTAATTGTTTTACCCAGTCATTTAACCAACTAGTCAAAATGAAGTCCATTAACAAACCAAAATGCATTTTGAATAAAAAGAATTAAACAATTTGCCTTTTTATATAATATCTATTTTGGTTTTAATAAATCTTTTTTAACTGAAAACAATTTAAGTCAGAGTGGTATCCTGTAATTTCATCCCTCACTTTATGTACTTTGCAAGTCGTAGATGCTAAACTATTAACTATATAATTTCTTTCCTGAAATATTCGCTAAATAGTGTTGCCTTTATTCATCGCGGGATTAGGACGGCACAGCATATAATGTCTCTCCTCTGGTTGAAATGCCATATCTTCCTGTAAACCATCAAGAGGGGAAACGGAAAGTGTTTCCCTAGCTGTGTATTTGTTTGTAAAATTCTGTGAGTCCCGGGTAATATGACGTTATTTAAATTGTGACGCTATAGTTTTCTCTTCCATGGACAATTACGCAATTTCAAAATCTGCCATAGATTTGGAGAAAACATAAAACTGCCATAGATTTATGATTTGTATGGTGTTTGTGACGTCATATTTGCTATAGATCTGGAACCCACCAAAGTTTTGAGTCCTACATATATATCATTCATAAATAAAAGAGATGAGGGTATCCGTCAATTGAGACAACAATTCAAATGCACCCAATGAAATACTAGACTTACAATTTGTTATGCTAGACGTACGTTTCTCAAGTTCTACATAAGACTCACCAGTGGCACTCAAATAGAAAAATATGGAAGGCCGATCCAAACAAAGTTGAAAATATTGCAAGCCAAACAATTCAGAAAACTGAACGGTGCCAAATACGACTCAGACCATCTATGCCTTGAGTAGAAAACTTTCGTGTAAGCAATATTTCAATATTTTATAGACTGAAAATTTACAAAAAAAAAATGACCACATCTATGATATGTCTTGACAACACCAAGTACTGACTACTGATGGGGATGAAACGGACACAAATCTATAGTTGCATCGACCCAGTGGTTGAAAAATATCGTCAAAGATACCAGGCTTATAATTTCTTACGCTAGACGATCGTTTTGTCTACATAAGACACCGAAAGAGGCGTTCGAATAGAAATATCTGAAAGGCCAAATAAACACGAAGTTGAAGAGCATGGCAATTTAGCCAAAACTTCCAGAACAAAATGTGTCAAAATACGGCTAAGGCCATCCGAATCCGGGTCCGTTCGCCCTGATTCACGTTTTGCCCTAGTACCTGTTCGCCCAGAGTCCATTCGCCCTGATTTTTATTTTATTTTATTGTTGTCTAGTTGCATAATGTTTATTATTTGAACAGAGTACGTTAAAGTTTGTTGAAAAATTCGCCGAATATTTGTATTGCTGCAACCAAATAATTATTGATTTGCATAGTAGAATACTGGAATACGATGTATTTATCTTTATTGATATTTGTTAACGATTTTTTAAAATCATTCTAGTCAGTCAATTTATGCAGTATGATAATAAATGAATTTATAAATCCTTTTCGTGTTTTACAATTCGTACATCATTGAATTTACTCATTCCAAGCTGACTAGTTTTTTAAAACAAATGGTTGTTTTGATAATTAATCATCAAAGACAATTATTACAACAATCAGTGAGAATTATTATTATGAACAATGATTGATGCTCCAACTTTGAACGCGCCATCATCAGTTTTAAATATTTCCATGTGTTTTCATGAATTTCAGGAATTTATACCATATAGATATCTGAACTTGATAAGTTTATTCAACTTTAATACCCTTAATATTAATATTTTTAATAATAGTAGGGAGAACGAACCCAGGTCGAACGGACTCTATGGGCGAACATGTAATCAGGGCGAACGGACCCGATACCTGGCCATCTGAGCCTGAGGTAAAACATCCTTAGTGTTTCAATAAATCAAAAATTTAAAACAGAAAATTTTCAGAAAATTCCATTATCAAAGTTATTTCATGTCAATCAATACAAAGTGCTGGCTACTGGGAAAGTAATATGCTCGGGGACGCACGTCCACCAGCAGTGATATCAGAGAACAAACAGCTGTTTGGTACGACTGAATTTTACGTACTAGATCACAAAAATAGTCCACAGGGGGTAATTTCACTTATTTGACCTCTTTTCACATTTATTTTTGTTATCTGCCATGTCAAATTAATATTTTAGTCCATTTTTATTTTGCCAATTGCCAAAACTTGAAATTTTCCTGAAATTTGTCTACATTTTCAGAGGCGTAGCTGCCGTTAAGCACTTTAGGCACGTGCCTACACATAATTTTTTCACAAATATTTTTTTTATCAAATAAAAAAGATAATGACAACGTTATCTGTAGATGCACGTGAAGTCGTCAAAACTCTTTAATTATCAAATGTCATTTGTACACTAGTCTATCATCCCTAGTGATCGGAGTATTGGATAGAATTGTATGTACATAATATTAGAACTTTGGTTCAGATCATTTCACTTCTATCAACAAATACATGAATGAACCTCAACATGCTCAAAACCCTGACATTTTATTCTTAGATGCATGATTTTTTTGTTAGTTGTTGTTGGCTTTCAACTAGCTTTCCACTTGGTCTTCATCCGACCTACAATAAAACGCTTGCCAAGTGGGGCGTCCGTTTGACTGTGCGGGATGTATAAATACGCAGTCACTCAGGGGCGGATTTAGAGGGTTTTCCAGGGGGCCTGGGCCCCCCCTTTTGTGGGAAAAATTTGGTTGATTATATAGGGAATCACTGAAGCATGACTGGAGCGGGTCCCCTCTTAGGCAGTCAGTGGGCCCCCTCTTATGAAAATTTCTGGATCCGCCACTGGTCACGTCTGGACAGAATGGGGACGTTAAATCCGATGCCTTGTGTAGAGAGAATGTCACGCTCTCTGCACGTTAAGAACACTTGCAGCAACTCATTGAGGGGTCCGTAGGTGGTCTGCTGAAAGGCAAAAGTTCTGTCCCTATCCAATAAACCCTCATTTTCCATTAGCATTTCCAGATTTCCAGACCTTCATCCTGGACTACCCCTATTACAGGACCTACCTGTTGTATTAATTGTAAATGTGTTTTTGTCCTGAACATGCATGAACTATTTGCCACTGGACGTTTAGCAATCAATTAATCGGCTAGCTTTCAGTAACGTCGAGTACTCTCAGATCAACGTGTAATGACCATAGTCATTCAAGTTCCTTAGGTCGGAATTTTACAGTACAGGATATCAGAAAATATGAATTTCTTTAATTTTGTTAGATAGTATGAACAGAACCGAACTTCTGGCTTCATTAGGCATCGACTGTGTGTGTGTATGTGTTTGTGTGGCCGGGGAGAGTGAAGGTTTAAGAATCAAAAGATGAATGGTCGATGCCTAGCTCAAAGGATAGTATTATTATATAGGAGTCTCAGTGTTTACGTGCCTATTTAGTGAAGGATTGTCAAAATGTACTATCAATTGACGTACATATATCAATTATCCTCAATCAGAAAGGAATAGACATGAAAATACTAAACAGGATGTATTGCTTAATTAAAGGGCTACGCTTGGCAATGTATATTGTAAATTTTTATTTAGATTTCCGATTGTACTGCGTAAATTCATCAGTCAGATGTTATTGTCGAATTATTTATAATTCTTTGAACTTTTCTTCATGTATATTATGATAAAATTACACAAAACTTGCAACAAAAATTCTGAAAACCGTTTTCCATCCGGGGAGCGAACCCTGAACCCCCTACCAGGGCTCTACCCTGGACCTGATGGGGGCCTTGAGCAGCCAACAGACCCCCTGCCGCAATTTGTGCCTACAGTTTATTGGATACCTAGCTACGCTCCAGATTTTCTATCAGAGGCAATACGTGCCTGTGTCGTGTACACCATTTTTTATAAATGAGTTACACCGAAATGACTTCATCGGTTCTTATTGTGACAAAAGCATTGTTACGTTGGATATGTACAGGAAAGAGCACGAATTCGAAAGTCGTCAATAGCTCAGTGTCATAAATTATTGTTCAGAGGCAAGTGCCTGCGAGTTAACGTGAATGACGAAGAATCGGTTCTTAATGAATAGAAAAGAATAATGTTTTATTGATAATCACAGCGCCCAAAGCTGAGCTGAATGTTTACATTAAATTTATATACAATGATTACAATGAATGTTTAAAACAGGGACAGTCTATACTAGTATCAAAGATTTGTATACTATACAAATCCTCAGTTGGCATATTAAATAATTATGATCATACAATATACTAATCATTATTGATCATTAGTGGATAAAATTAGAACGGGTTTGTTTAGATAAGAAATAAACATAGAGAAGTATTATGCTAAAAAATATTAGGTACGAGTTGGTAGAAGTACGAGTTGGTAAAAATAGGGTACGAGCCCGGGTACGAGTTGGTTGAGTACGAGTTGCCGAAGATACGAGTTGACATGTATCCAAAACCAGCTGGTACATGTGACGTAATAATGTAAGTAGATCAAGATATAAAGCACCAGGAGGGACATTGAAATGCTCGAATTTGATAGTCGTCTACTTTGGCAAATAAATAAGTTTTTTTTTTATTTTATAATTGTAGGTTATTTCCATTTTTTGTAAGTCTTTCGTGTTACTATAAACAACATGGCGACCACATGGATCGAGAAACTTCGAAGTGCACAAAAAACTTGTCTCCTACAGGATGGTAAGCCATAAAAGCTTGCAACATAGAAGAATATCATTAGAACATTAGTTATTTTATCTTATGACTTATTCCAATTAAGGAAATGTTCAACTTAATAAGGTTTGTTAAGGTTCTTCAGAAAAGTATAGGGGGCCTCGGACCTCGGTGGCTAAGTAGTCCAACTACTGTATCACTAGCCAGTCAACACTAAGGTTGTGAGTTCGAATCCCGCACTGGGCAGGTGCACTCGACTCCAATCTTAATTAGGATTGGCAGTTTTCCTAATCAAGGTCGGTGTTTCTCTCCGGGCAATCTGGCTTCCTCAACCAATAAAAACTGACCGCCATGAAATAGCACAATAGTGTTTAAAGTGGCATTAAACACCAATCAATCAATCAGAAAAATATGGTCGTGTTTACACCACAAATTTTACTCTGAGTACAGGTAAACCTGTGCACTTGGAAAAGTTTTAAGGCATGGCAGGAACTAGGTACATGTACAGTAGTGTCCGGTTATTCCGCCTGTCAGGTAAACCGGCCCACTCCCATTTACTTCCGTATTTGTCTCTTCCAAGAATATTTCGTCTGCTATTTTATTCATAGGAACTGTACTTATCATTGCTGCATGTCAAATTTTAAAGAAAAATCTTTATTACGAAAATATCTAGTGATGTATATGATACAGTTCCTAAAGCTAATGATAATAATATTATTGCTTACAAAACACATTTCTGACTTGAAATTTTTTCTTTTTGGGATTATCTGGAATCCATTTATAAGTGGTCTATTAATAGATCACCTTTTCCTTTCATAAATGTGTGATCAACTGGCCCTCCTTACATATTTACTGTGCATGGGCGGATTTTCCAGACAAACACATTTCAGATTAAAACACAGATGACCCACTTGTTTTGTTGATTTAAAAATGTATTTCAGATATTTTTTGGGAAATGAGATATACTACTCACAATTGATATGTCAGTGAATCGATTTATATTAAATTTGTATATAATTAAGCAGAAATACATACGATCAAAGCCTTAAGTGGGCAGATTTAGCGAACTGCATCGTAAGTAAAATTGGAATGCATTTTATGTTTCAGAAAATTAAACACCTGGAATTGGAGATTTCTTCTTCTTTTCAGCCTGCAGAAGGTGATATAGAATAAACAAATGCCTGAGTTTCATTTGATATGGTCCACTAATTTACAGTTTAAATCACCTATTGTTGTGTAGATATCTATTTTCCATCTATTGTCCAGTTAACAATACAATTCACTTCAATTATTTACATAGGGGAACATCTCAAAACATTTTTCCAAACTTAAGTTTATATTGACACCTTCTGTGGGAACGAAAACAAAAGGAATCTCAAAATCCAGAAAAGTTTATAATTTTCTGAGACATAAAATGCATTTCCTATTTTAATCATCCAGTTCCTACCATGCCTTAAAACTTTTCCAGGCACACAGGTTTGTCTGTTCTCAGAGTAAAATTTGTGGTCTAAATACAGCCATATTAGCCAAAAGGTTATGATGAACCTTAATCTGCAGTTATGTACATGTACATGTGCTATTCCAAATAATTATGACGTCTTGAAAGGCTATTTTAATTGTTTGCTGTACATGTGAAGCCTTCCTAGGTGTCAAAGCAAACAATACACAAGATTCCAATTTCGATTGTATGGATGAAATGACCTGGCTGACCTGTAGTAATTTGGGGGAAAATATGTTGTAGTACATTGCGACTTAAAAGATATTTGCCTTTGTGACCTAAAATTTTTTCCAGGAAAAAGCACCAATTGGAAGATCAATAATTAAAATAGCCTTTCAAGAGTCTATGATTATTTGCACTAACACATGTGCGAGCTGAGATTTAAAAAAAAATATACACAAACACCATGCAGCCTATGCCAAACTGTCTGAAGTTTCTGTCTGATATTTCCTCTGCAGAATTTAATGAATTTTGGGTAATATTTTCAAAAGCATACACCAAAAAGTTGTGATTGGTTAAAATCCCTTCAAGTGACATCCAATGATGTTACAGTGTTTTCATTTTGGGTAGGAAACCCATGCATAGTCCTTTAGATTCTGTAATGGCGAATTACATGTATGTCTGACTGAAAAATTTAATTGGTCAAAAAAATAATGTTATGGCTTACTTGTTCTAGTACTAGTGGTACTCCTTTCTAAATCAGAGATTTTCTATAAAAAAGATTCATGTCACTGTTTAGAATGATGTTATGTTAAATATGGGACAACTTGGCCGGGAGACAACTTGGACCAACAAATAAGACAACTCAGACTATATATGAAGTAAACTCAGACAATCTATAAAGTCAACTTTGACCGTCTATAATGTCATCCCAGACAAAGTATTAAGGTAGCTGGGGTGTCTTAATGTTCGACAATAGATTTTTCTTAAACCTCTGTAAAAGACTTCTAGATCAATGTACTTCAAAATTTCAATATAAAAATTGGGGGTCACAGACCTAGGCTAGGGTTTCCGTTAAAATACATTGAAATTAACGCAATCACAGTTATTTAATGATATGGGTTAAACGTTATATAGGGGAAACATAATTTTTCGTTTTTGAGGAAACATTTTACGATAGAATTTGTTAAAATTCAATGAGAGAATTGCTTTTCATAAATACTTCCGAAATGTGAAATAAAAATAGGGCCTTATAATAAATTGATTTTCTTGAAAAATCCCTAAAACACAAATTGTCCTATCAAATTCAATATTATAATCTGCCCTTGATTTTGAAATAATTTGTTTAATGTGAATCCAAATTTCTACCGATCTATGCATGTCGACACAAAAAAAGTTGTGATCTTGATTGGTCTGTATCGACCCAATTGTCTCCATAGACTGTCTGAGTTGTCTTTTTTGTAGACTCTCATTCAATCATTTATATTGTTAAAACTTTTCTTTAAAACTTTGTCTAAGTTGACTTATTGACGTTCAGAGTTGTTTTCATCGACGTTCTGAGATTTTGTTTTTGTTGATGGTCCGAGTTGTCCATTTTGTCATGCACCCGTTGTTTCCTTCAATGAATTAATCTGACATTTATGTTGCGCAAAGAATTTCAGAAAATCTATTCATACTACATTTTCTGACGTCATACATGTACATGTAATTTTCATTATGGTGTTATATAGTTATTGGTTTGAATTAAAGGATCCTTGAATATATATTATTCAAGTAGCAAAAGTTTGTAAATAACCTTTAGCATGTTTAGGTTGTTTGGAAATTTTTAGATGTCATATTCTAACCAGGGACATGTCGCTAGCCCTGTTTTCTGAAAAGGAACATTTATGTCCCTAGCACGGCCAAAGGGTTAAAAGACTACAATAGTATCTTTTCTTTTATATTTGAATGTACGTTGAATCCTCTGTTAATCAGAGCACCCCAGAGAGCTGGGAGGTTACAGACAAAACTAACTGACACCAATGAATCATTGATATATATACATTTTTATTATTCATTTGTAACCTTTATTGATTGTTTTGTATTTAAGCAGTAGGATCTTAATATAAATAAGAAGATGTGGTATGAGTGCCAATGAGACAACTCTCCATCCAAGTCACAATATGTAAAAAGTAAACAATTATAGGTTAAAGTACAGCCTTCAACACAGAGCCTTGGCTCACACTGAACAGCAAGCTATAAAGGGCCCCAAAATGATGTGTAAAACGATTTAAACAGGAAAACCAACGGTCTAATCTATATATAAAAAACGAGAAACACTTATGAACCACATCAATAAACGACAACCACTGAACAACAGGCTCCTGACTTAGGACAGGTGCATACAAATGCAGCGGTCGGGTTTAAATGTTTTAACAGGCGCCAACCTTCACCTTAACATGAAACAGTAGTGTAACATTACAACATAAAAAGACAAACTATAAAATATCAGTTGAAATGGTTTAACTCGATCAAAAAGACATATAAACAAAAACAAGTAAACATACACCGAATGAATAAATTTGATCTATGAGACAATATAAATACAATATTAATAAACAAGATGTAAAACAATGTCAAAAAGACAACTCTAATGTTCATTTTTCATTAATTTTGTTTTTAAGAGTTATTTAAGAATTTGAATGCTACGTTATATAATTTTATTAGGGTGTAAAAGAGTCGACCGAAGCTGTAATACTGTGGGATTTATTTTCAGATTCCTTCTCCTCGTCTTCCTGTTTACCAAAAACTTATTCTTACACATAATCGCCATACATGAAATGTATGTAGCATTTTCTGAGGAACATCCAAAACAAGCCTTATGTGTCATGTAAATTTCTGTGTCATGTGGTCTCTTGTGGAGAGTTGTCTCATTGGCGATCATACCATATCTTTTTTTATACTTTCTGAAATTTAAAATCAACCGTCATGCCAGCATGCTATTTCAGGGCCATAGTATATAGACCCCAAATTAGCCCTCCTATAATATACGATTAATGCTCCCTTTAAGAGCATATTAATGAATAATCATTCTTTATGACTTGATGTTACTCAGAGATTGCTCAAAAAAGATTTTCCCCTTATAATTTTGAACACAAATCAAGAAAATTAGAGTTATCTTTCTTTTTTTTTACAGTCCATACTTAACACATGCCTATGAAATATTGGTAATGAACAGCAATGTAAATTATACTTGGAACACACAAATTCATTTATAAAGGAGACAGCTCCTAAAATGCCTAAGTACTTATTCTTTCATGATCATCACTATATACATGTAACTTACAATCTCTTACTTTGAGGATATGAGCACTAAACTTACTCTAAATTTTTGTTAACATTATCCTATCATTTGCAACTTAAATATTTTTCTGATTTGAGTATGTTTTTAAACTTTTCTTTATACCACTGAAATATTTTTAATTAATAAACTATTTTTAGTTGAATTCTTCATTAAGGGAATAATATTGTAAATGAAAATGCTTGTAATGTACATTTGTAATAGTCATTTATTTTAACTTTTCATTGGTTGCTATATATTACTAAGATATACACAATAAAATGGAATAAAACAAAATATAATTATATATAGTCTTATATTTATGTTATAAATTCATGTTTGGGGTGGGGTTCTTGGGTTTTAAAAATTGTTGATTGTAAGCTTCATAGCTGAGAAAAAACCATTCAGAAGGAAAGTGAAAAGAATAGTTTGTTTCTATTGAACATGTTGAAAATCATATGATATCTGAAAAGGCTGCCATGATTTTCGACAGTTAGTACCTTTAGATTGAAATAGGAACCAATAGGTTTATTTTATTAGCCTCAAAAGGGGATTTTTTTTTATTTGGCTGTTTTATTTCACTGTGACTTGATTTTATCCAAGTAATAGAGCCCTTTCCATTTTATTTCTACAACATTGTATACATGGTATAAGATGTTCATCTGTAGCAAGTTATATCTAGTAATATTTTCCAATTTTACTACAAAGAATATTGGATGACCATTTATAACGTAACGTAATTTCAGCATATACTTTTATAACTATTCCAGGAAGAAAAAAGGTGCATTTTACATTTCCTGATGGTAATGAGATGGCTGAGGAATATGATGTCAGAACAGATGAATTATTAGGTACATATGTATAGCATGGCACATAAAACTTATTTCCTATTTTTACAATCCTGCTCTGAAGGAGGGGTATACTATTTTACCCCTGTGTTGAAAATTTATTGCAAATAATGAAAAAAATTATCCAAATCCTGTTCCCAAGGGCCTACATGTTAATAGCCCTTTACAAAAAGTTTGTTTTCTTTTTTAGTTGTAGTTCCACAAGATTTTATATTGAATCATTTTGGGATAAGCTGTTTCATCCTTATTGTCTCGCCTTGACGGAGTCAAAAAGCGAGACATAGGTATGCTGTTTCCGGCGTCAGTGGTGGCGGCGGTGTCAACAATGTGTTAGTTTGTGATAAGGTCTAGTTCATGGTGAACCACTAGTGGTAGGTCAATGATATTTGGTATGCAGTTGTATTAGCATTGGCACATCTCATTGCCGTGGAGATTATTTGGCCCTCCCCCTCAGTCAAGGTCTATTGACTTTGAAACTTTGCTTAGTTTACATGTATTAAGTTTGTGATTAGGTCAGTTTATGGGGAACCACTAGTGATAGGTCAATGATATTTGGTATGCAGTTGTATAAGCATTGGCATATTTCATTTCCATGGAGATTATTTGGCCCTCCCCCTCAGTCAAGGTCTATTGACTTTGAAACTTTGCTTAGTTTACATGTATTAAGTTTGTGATTAGGTCAGTTTATGGGGAACCACTAGTGATAGGTCAATGATATTTGGTATGCAGTTGTATAAGCATTGGCATATTTCATTTCCATGGAGATTATTTGGCCCCGCCCCCTCAGTCAAGGTCTATTGACTTTGAAACTTTGCTTAGTTTACATGTATTAGTTTGTGATTAGGTCAGTTTATGGGGAACCACTAGTGGTAGGTCAGTGATATTTGGTATGCAGTTGTATAAGCATTGGTACATCTCATTACCATGGAGATTATTTGGCCCCGCCCCCTCAGTCAAGGTCTATTGACTTTGAAACTTTGCTTAGTTTACATGTATTAAGTTTGTGATTAGGTCAGTTTATGGGGAACCACTAGTGATAGGTCAATGATATTTGGTATGCAGTTGTATAAGCATTGGCATATTGCATTTCCATGGAGATTATTTGGCCCCGCCCCCTCATTCATGGTCTATTGACTTTGAAACTTTTGCTTAGTTTTCATGTATTAGTTTGTGATTATATTAGGTCAGTTTAAGATGAACCACTAATGTAAAGTCAATGATATTTGGTATGCAAATGTATTGGCATTGGCAAGTTTCATTTCCATGGAGATTATATAACCCCACCCCCTAATTACGGTTCATTGACTTTGAAACTTTTACATAGTTTACAAATTAATGTTTGTGTTTAGGTTTGTTTAAAGGGAACGACTTACGAAAAGACCATGGTATTTGGTTTACAGTTTTATTAACATTGGCACATCTCATTTCCATGGAGATTGTTTAGCCCTGTACCTTCAGTCATGGTTCATTGACTTTGAATATTTGCATAACTTACATGTTAAAGTATTGCTATTTTAATTTCAACATTTGCATTATCAAAATAACAAATAGGCGAGACATATCTCTGTTTTAACAGTTTATATTAAATGGATTAGTCTAAAAGGTAAGTTATTAAGTAAAAGTAACAGAATTTTCTTGTTTCATAGGTTGTAAGAATTTTTTTCGTCCATTCAGATTGATATATCCATTGACCAACCAGAATCTTTCACCTTAAAAATCAGTAAACTAACAATTTAAAAAACCATGGCCTTATGCCAGTTTAAGTGGAATCACACATTACTGTTGCAATTTTTTTTTAAGAGTTTTTCATATTTTTATTGTTTCTGCAGATTTATTCAAAAAAACATATGATCTTGTTATCTTTTTTGTGTATAATACTATGAAATGTTTAAAAATTCTTACAAGAAAAACAGAATGAAACTTTTCTTTCAATAACAGTTAGAAAATGGAGAAAGAAACTGAACAGTTTTGCAACAAAACAAAGCTCTGAGCAATGGGAGTATGAAATTGGTGAACAGTTAGCTCCCAGGAATCTGGAAACTGCTGGCCTCATGGAAAGTCTTTCTAATGTAAGTGGACTGAGATGATCTCAAAAATCTAGAATCTGCTGGTCTCATGGAAAGTCTTTCTAATGTAAGTAGGCTGAGATGATCTCAAAAATCTAGAATCTGCTGGTCTCATGGAAAGTCTTTCTAATGTAAGTAGGCTGAGATGATCTCAAAAATCTAGAATCTGCTAGCCTCATGGAAAGTCTTGTCTAATGTAAGTAGGCTAAGATGATCTCAAAAATCTATAATCTGCTGGTCTCACAGAAAGTGATAAGGGCTTTCTGTTCTGAATTTTCCTTGGAGTTCGGTATTTTTGCTATTTTACTTTTCACCAATACTTTCTCTGTCTATTTGTATTAATTGCACATGTATTGCACTGAGTAACATAAATCAAACACACACACTAGACTTTTTCAACATAAGTAAACACTGCTTTTTTGGCCTTGGGGATGGCGTTAAGTTTTCTGCTTAAATAAGCTTGATAGGATCTACTTTTGATAGATCAATAATATTTTCGATAAAGTTGCAATTACTATCAGTACATATCAGTTTGACGACTATTTCCAGGCCCTGCCCCCTAGGACATGGGCCAGTGACTTTGAATTAATTAGCAATTTTGAATGTTAAGTTTTTCTGCTTAAGTTAGTTTGATAGGAACTACTTGTGATAGATCAATGATTTTTTTTATTGTTATTCAGTGGTTGTCTTTGGTTATCTGTCACATTTTATTTTTGTTTATTGCTTTGTACATAAATCTGGCCTTTGGTTTTCTTGTTTGAAATTATTAACATATAGTCTTGTTCAGGTCTTGTATAGCTTGCTTACACAGTATGGGTTTTGCTCATTGTTGAAAGCTGTACAGTGACCTATAGTTGCTTACATCTACTCATTTAGTCTTTAGTTAAATAGGTTTCTCTTTGACAATCATACCACATCATCATATTTTCATAGAATATAATTAATGTTATTTTTTAATTCTCAATGATAAAATAATCTGATTGTATACATGGTTAACGGTACATTTACATAAAGTTTTTCTTTTGAACATATTTTGTTTTTTGCAGCCAATATTTGTGAGAAAAGATAGTAATACAGCATTTATAGGCAGAGTGAGAAATCTTCCCTTTCCTATTGAAACCTACAATGTAACTGTTGATGAAGATAAGAAAAATATTGTCATTAGAACAACTAATAAAAAGTAAGTTTGTACAGTCTTAATGCATTTGTAATGGCTGCCTTGACCTGCAGGACAAATCATAAAAACCACATTACTGTCTAAGTATTTAGTCCAGATGTGTACCCCTATATTTTGTTCCAATCATAGAAACTTATCACTGTTCAAGTATTTATAGTCTAAATTTGTACCTATTTCTATAGATTAAGGGTGAAACCTTATCACTGTTCAAGTATTTATAGTCTAAATTCGTATCCATACTTTAAGGTCCTGTGTGAAGCTTTATCACTGTCAAGTACCCATAGTCCAAATGTGTTATCCTACCTATGGGTCCAGTGTAAAACTTTATCACTGCCGTAGTTTCCATAGTCCAGATTTGCATACCGACTAATAGGATCAGTCAGAAACCTTTTCAATGCCAAAGTATCTATAGTCCAGATGTATATTACTGTCCATGTATTAATAGTCCAGATATTTTCCAATATCTTCAGGTCCAAACACCATATATATAAATATCTGATAATTATGTACAGGCCCTGCTACTCCAGTCAAGAAACTTTATCAAAGATCTCCTAACATGACAATATGGCTGATATCTTTATAGGAGTTACTGTCCTTGTATGAAATTTTTCCCCATTTTTTGCTTTTTTGCCAGAAACTATCAGAAATATTCTGAATGCATTCTACCAATATTAATTATACAAAAATGGCAGGCGAGCAATATAGGCTCCTAGGAGCTTCTAGTTAGATCTTGTCATAAGTTAAAAAGAGCAAAAACTTAAAGCATGTTGATCATGTTGATATGAGTTAATTATTTATAATTAATTTGTCCTCAGACTATGTGTAAAATGGGAATTTTAGTTAAAATATAGCAGTTGATTATTTTTTTTTGAAGACAATTTGACACAAAACTGTAATAAAAACATTTATTACACATTTAATGATTCCAAAAATCTGATCCCTAATTAATTTGCATGTGCTGATTTTATTTGTAGGTATTACAAAAAGTTTGACATTCCTGATATGCTGAGGGCCCAGATACCTTTGAACCAAGACAGTATATCAGTAGCTCATGCAAACAATACATTGATTGTGTCAGTAAGTACCACATTGTTTTATTGTGTTCATTAATTAAACACACATCTTGTACTTTAGGAGTAAAGGCTATATTGCTATCATCTTGATTGGCCATTTAGAAGTGTGTGCATTGTTCAATCATCTGTCAAAGGTCCAACAAATGTATTCATCACAGTTTTCTAAGGTACAACTTAACAATAACTTCATATTTAGTCAGTAGCCTGACTGTCTCATGAACCCATTTGTTACCTGTCAGACACCTACTTTCTGTTTGCTGATACATTGATTTGTTCAATATGTTGAATGATCTTAGTATTTTATTCAGAGATTTCTCCAGAATTATTAAACAAAAAGATTTCATATCTGGTCTGATGCTTGTCAGTGCTGACTTATAATAAGTAAACACTTTTCAGGTCTGTCAAACATCTAATAACTGTTTTTGGATACTTTAAATCATGACATGTGCAACTTTCCTGCGTCTAATGACACATTTTTATATCAGTACTGATCAGTTATCCCTAACAACATGAGAGTTTTGAAGCTTAAGGTGGCTGGGTGGTATAAATATCTAATATAGGATTTGGCTAATACTTTTTATAAATGAACTTTATCATATATTAAGTGGAAAATAAAAATAAAAAAATGGGTTCACCATCTAGTTAAATTTTTTTGAAGGGTTCAAGTTTATTGGTTTTCATTCAAGATTACTATAGAAATGATAGGGAAATGAATGCATAGCCATCTTTTTTGAAGAATTTCTCATGAAACCTAATATAGGATTTTTTAATGTTTGTGTTTTTTCTGTTGCTGAAATAGTCTTTTTAAATAATAAAAAATAAAATCAACAAGTCACCGTCTAGTTAAGACAAAAAATGTACATCATTAAAAATAATGAGCATTTTTTCAAAAAGGGAGATAACTCTGTCTTTTACACATTTTTCTAATTTTGAGACCAGATATAGAGAGACCTGGTTATAAAAACTTGTTATACCCTCTATACATGTAAGACCATATATAATATATATAACATTTCCAAACAGTTCATTTGCATATTGGTTGCCATGGCAACCAGCAGTCAAAATGGAAAATCACGAATTTTTGGGATTTTAAAAAAATTTTCAGTTCAAATTCAATAGCAAACTATTTGAAAAATGATCAGGCAGTATCTATTACAATAGGAGTGTGTTTGTTTTTAGAACCTGCATATTTATATGGACTGTGGAATCCCTGAGGCAAATAGTTCTTACTTTGTCTGCTCGTTCACTTGTTTAATACCACTGATTTCAGTTGATAATTTTTTGGTATCTCTTGCTTGATTGTAATAAAACTTGCCTTTTTTATGAAACCTAGAGACTCACTCAGACACCTGACTTAAACTGATTTTTCAGTTTACAAGACAATCCCTCATCTGCAATAAATATCCCACCTCAGGGACCTCTAAGATTAGTATTCCAATTTTGATGAAACTTTGCAAGGTATTTTTATTTTATTGGTGTTTTGTACATAAATCAGGCTGTTTTGACATGTTTGAATTGCCTTACATTTGTCATTTGGTTTTATAGCTTGCCAAACGGTATGGAGTTGGCTCATTGTTGAAGGCCATATATCTCTTAACTTCTATCTCTTTTGGTCTCTGGTGGCAAGTTTTCTCAGTGGCAATCATGCCCCGTATATCCCACCTTTTTATATATATTTGAAACTTTAAACACAATGCTGACAAATATAGCACACAGGACAGCTTCTATGTTTGTTGTATAATGGAATTATTACAGGAGCATATCTAAGTTTGACATAGACAAATTCTTCTTTTATTTCCTAGTACTTGTTTATGTATAAAAATTATCACATGAGATAGTTGAACCTGATACACCCGCCATATAATCCTTTTTTTATATCTGTCAATTTATCCGTTTTATGCTTTTGAAATTACATACATAAAAAATTTCAGGCTAAATAGTGTGTTATTAGATTTGTATTAAATAGAAAATGTGTCTATAAGACACAGGATGTCCTGCCATTAAATGTAGGTCAAAGTAATCAAATTGTTGATGACCTGTGTGGTATCATTAAAGAATACTGTAGTGATGATATATCACAATAGGTTTCTGTGAAATGATCCTAAACACAAGACTTTAAGTTAACCAAAGACACAAAAGCAATAAATGTAGGTCAAAGTGACTCAAGTAATGTATAGCATTACTAGTATACAAGATGTCTGTGGAGAAAAAATATCACTGATATATTACCATTAGTTTCTGAGAAATAGAGATAAATGCAAAACTTTACTGGAAAGGGATGTACATACATATGAACTGACAAAGGTATACTAGTATCAATCTATATAATCCATCCACATTTGTGGCAGGGCATAATAAAATCCAATCTTGGTAAATTTTTCAAATAAATATAAATAACAACATGCAGTATTGTGACCAAAGTACTCATTTATGATCAAATTTCAGTTCCCATAAATTACTTATTTAGATTTAATAAATTCCCCCCAAAAAAATAACTAATTTAAAAGTGTTGAATTGCATGGTTTGATTAGTAGCAGGCCAACTTCACAGGTTTATTCTATTCATATAACCTTATGATTTTCTTTTCAAAGTGTGCCAATTTTTAAAAATCCTGTTCTGTATAATCAGTTATGCAAATACCTGTCACCCCTCCCCCCCTTTCCTCCCTTTTACAATTAATTTAAATGTTTTTTTATGCTAAAACAGTGTTTTTGAGATTTATAAAGTTCTCAACAGTAAATTATTTTGATAAGTGTACCTGTTTCATTTCATATACTACCTTTATTTTCTTTGGTAGGATTGTAAGTTTACCAAATACCATGAACATGACAGTGTTCCCGCCTGCCCTAAATAGAAGGGCGGCTGCCCTTGGTGCCCTTACCCCCGCCCTTCAGCCCTCCAAAGTAAAAGAATGCACCCCTCTGCCTTTTCAAAAAAATAAAATTTCCAAATTTCATGCCTACCGGCGTTTCCTGTAAAATGATGTGTATAACAATTGGGACTAAAATTACATGCAAGTTTTCCACTAAAAATTAAAAAATATATTGCATTAGCGTACATTGTACTTCTTAACTTATGCAAAAACAATCTATTTCCTATAGCTTCTGTATTAATTTTTATGTGTAAACATGCTGCCTAAATTGACCAAATAACTTTTTTCAATCATGATGATGATGGGAGTTTTAACGACCTTGACTGGCTATACAGCCCTTGCACTGTCGTTTTTTTTCTATTCAATTATACATGACCAAGCACGTTTTATACTCATGTGGAAGAATTAAAAAATCTTAAAAATTTTAAATTGGTAGAAAAAAAAACATTTTTATGTCATGCATCATGCATGTAAAGCCACCTTCTTTGGATAATTTTTTATTATTCAGACACACATTAATTTAAATTTTAAATAATTGTAATAAATCTTGAATCCTTGATACACTGAATGATTCTTCAATTGCTTTACATACATGCTACATAATATATTAGGGCATTTAACATTGTTAAATAAATTAATGTAAAACATAAACTACCTAAGCTACATGATTAAAATGGATATATCAGTATTGTCTTTAATAAAGATTGTATATTTACTTCGTCAACTCTTTTATAATTCCCTACTCTAACATGTCTAAGGTCATGCAAAGTCTATAAAAAAAAGTCTATTCAGTTTGAAAATAAAATTATTTCATTATTTTAAAGAGGTGGATTTAGGGGAGGTACATATATGGTTTTTTTAAGTTTTAAGTTTTTCTTTCAATGAAAGATCAATATCTAACACATCAAGTCATAAACACTTAGGTGTAACTCTCTCCCAGGACGCAAAGTGGAATGAGCACGTAGAAAATATTTCCAAAAATATTACAAAGCATTTGGGAGTCTTAAGAAAATTAAAATTTAAGATGAAAAGACAGAACTTAGAAAAAATGTATCTGGTATATATTCGTCCTATATTTGAGTATGCTTGCAAGGTGTGGGACAATTGTGGTATTTGCTATTCAAACAAATTAGAAAAACTTCAACTGCAAGCTGCGAGGATTGTAACAGGACTGCCAATATTTACTAAAACCGAATATTTATATTTAGAGACTGGCTGGGAACCCCTTCACAGTAGGAGGCACAGAAGAAAACTCCAATTATTTTATAATATGTACGATGGTCTCGCTCCACAATATTTATGTGATTTAATTCCCCCAACTATACAAAGTACAACTGTTTATCCACTGCGTAATGGCAATGACTATATAGTCCCCTTTTGTCGACTCTCCTTAACAAATTCTGCATTTATTCCCTCGTCCATCAGAGAATGGAACAAACTTGATAATTCTATCCGTTTACTTGATACCCTATCTAAGTTCAAACGCTATTTGTTGAATAATACATACGAAGCAAAGACTGTACCTAAGCATTTTATGTATGGTCCGCGGAAATTGAGTGTAATTTTAACACAGCTGCGATGTTCAGCCTCATTTCTAAATAACGACCTATTTGAATCAAATATAATACAAAGTCCATATTGTGCTTGTGGCGCTCCGCGTGAGGATTCATTTCATTTCTTCTTTAATTGCAATAAATACGCCGATATAAGGAACGATCTATTAACCAACATTCATCGTCTACAAGTGACAATAAATCTACAGTTGCTCACTGAGGGTAGCCAAACTTTAACATACGAGGAAAACTGTGAAATCTTTAAAGAAGTCTTTAGATATATAAAAAAATCAAAAAGATTCCTTGTAGTATAATCAAATAAGATATGACTGAACAAAAAACATCGTGTCCACAGAATTTCATTTATTTTTTTTCTTTATATTTGTATTATTTCCTATTTTTTCTTTTTTTTTTTTTATTTATATTTTTTCTTTTCATTTCTTTTTCTCAATTCTCTATCCTTTTCCTTGTTAATTGCGTTAGGCTTTTATTTTTTCTTCCTTTCTTTTTCTTCTCTGACTGTCCAAATGCCTCATTTTACTATTACCTTTAATATATATATACTGAACTGTGCATGCTCTGTATAATTGTTATTGTAATATTATGTAAAGGAGTAGACTTCATAAGTTGGTTAAACTTGTGTCCGATCCTTTTTGTATCTATGAGCAAATAAAATCGTTATAAACTAAACATATATGGTTAATTCATAGCCTTTTTACATGTCCCACTTCAACCGTTGCCTAGTTTGGGAAGCCTTTTGCCCCTTTTTCGAAATCCTAGAAACATATTTGTAACATTTTGTTACCTGCATTTCTTTCAGACAATACCTGGTAAATGAAAATATAAAAAAACACACTAGACTTGCACCTTCTCAATTAAATTTTCACAGGCCTTTTAAAGCTGACTATGTGGTATGGGCTTTGCTCATTGTCGAATGCGGTACAGTGACCTATTGTTGTTAATTTCTGTGTCATTTGTTCTTTTGTTTTATTGGATATCATACCACATCTTTTTTTTTATATAATGTTCTACTTTTAGGCAAAAATATATATTAGAATCATAGAATATCTACCAGCTCTAACTCAAAGTATGGCCGTTCACTTCCCATATGTTAAAAAATACAAAAAATGTACATTCATTTGTATGTAATAAAGAAATTATAAAAGTAACGAATCAATGAAATAACCTGAATAACCTTTTACATTTTGCCACTTTGAAAATAATTATAAGAACTATTACATGTACCCCCCTTTTTCAATTCCAACTAATTTATAAGCATAGCCCGATTTGAATTAATCTAATTTTTCAATTCTGTCCATGAAAAGTGTACTGTTCTAGCAAAACACATACTGATATAACTTTATTAATTAAGACATTTGACATAAAATTTAACAAAGAGAACAAAATTTTAATACAACAGTAAATTGTTTGAAATATATAGTTCAATATGCACCTCACCTTATCCATGTTATCATTAAATAATTAACACAGTATGATATGTGCCAAGTTTTACATGAATAATCTACAAGAGGGACCCAGAATTTTAGAAAAAGAGGGTGGTGGGGTTACTGATGGATGGACAGACAGACAGACTGACAGAGTGCAAACCAAAAGTCCCATTCGACTTCGTCGGTAGGGGACTAATAATCTAAACTAACAACAGAGTAAATGAAAATTCTGTTTGCAAAAGAAACTCCTGCCTTTTTCCCCGAAAAGTCAAATAGTCATTAGTATTAATTTACTTATGGTGTCTGATGTAGACAACATTCTGTATGTATGTGCCTGTCCCAAGTCAGGAGCCTGTAATTCAGTGGTTGTCGTTTGTTGATGTGTCACAATTTTGTACATAATTAGGCCGTTAGTTTTTTCGTTTGAATTGTTTTACATTTGTCATTCCGGGGCCTATTATAGCTGACTTTATATATGCGGTATGGGCTTTGCTCATTGTCGAAGGTCGTACGGTGACCTATAGTTGTTTATTTCTGTGTCATTTGGTCTTGTGGAGAGTTGTCTCATTGGCAATCATACCACATCTTCTTTTTTATATATAACACAACTGCCAAGTTGCAAATAAATGGTGATTTAGTCAACACACCATGAATTACATTGTACTATCAATCTTAGTTGTAAGATTAACCATGTTAATGTGAAAACGACTCCTGGACCCTAAGTGGTCTGTAAAAAAAGTGTCATAACATTTACCACAAGTACATTGTAAAATGAGCATCACTCATTTTAGTGTGGGTATTGCTGTGTTTTTGCTTATTCCACATTGGTTACAGACAGTGGAGGGTTAACATCTGACAAAACATGTTTAACCTCGCTGAAATATTGTTTGCGTCTCACCATGTCCCAAGTCGTGAAATTCTAGTCTTTTTTAGTCTTGTATGTATTTTAATTTTTGGTTCATTTATATGTTTTGGCATTAAGTGTGACGTCCATTTTCCCTGGACAATACATTATTGTTTAGGGACTAGCTGGACCCAGCCTCCAGGGGCTGGATTTTCTCTCTGTGTTGAAGACCCATTATACCCATTGTGGCCACAGGTCATCTTCTGCTATTTGGTCGGATTGTTGTCCTGACATGTAATTTTCCCCGTTTCCATTCATAATTTTATATAATTTATAATACACATTAATGTTTGTCCCTGTTTTTTGCTTTTTTTCCCCATTTCCGTTAAAAAATAACTTTCAAATGATTTTACGGTCGTGAATCATTCTTGTGCTGGGATCATTCGAACACGATGTAAAATTTATCTTCAATAAACGAAGGATCGCATCGGTAGAAACTTAAAGAAGAATTACTTAGGGGACGACCATTTGATATTCTGGGGGGGGCCAGGAGGATTTTGAAAATAAATAACTCAGCCTTGATAATCACAAAAATAAATGGTTTGTTCTGTGGTAGTTTGAAAATAAATTACCTGACTTGCAATGTATTGAAAATAAATAACTCAGCAGGTCTAATCGAAAGTATGAGATGGCACCAGATTCTTCATAAATTCATCTTTTTTCCAAAAAAAAATCGGGAAACACTTCCCATATCTTTTAATTATTAAAGTATAAATATTATTTAAATATACTTGAAATGTCAGAAAATTGGTTTCATTTAACTTGAGGTTAATTGTCTCAGGAACACTTACCTCACTTTTATTAAATCAGGGCCGTAACTACATTGAGACAAATGCCTCATGTAGGAAATTTCAAAACCAAACGCTTGTCTCCATATCAAATTGTGTTCACCGTGAGTGTTTGCAAGAAGCAAGTTCTGTTCTCCCTCAGACGTAGCCCCTGATTTTTTGGGATCAATGTTTCTTATTTATTTGTCTTTTGTTCATTGATTGCCCTTCTGTTTTCTGTTAGTGTTGCATTCATTTTGTAATTTAGTAATTTTATTATTAACTTGATCATGAGTTTAAAAAAACACAGCAGCCACAGACTTAACTATGTGAATTACATTTTTGCTTTATCATGCATATTTGTCTTTTGATGTTGTCCCTAGAAACTTAAGTCTTACACTGAATCTATAACGTGATTTTGCTTTGAGACCAAAATATTGTCATAAAATTATTAAAACAGAACTTGCATTTTCAGTTTAAGAAAGGGTCTGGGGAACACCCAGAAGGCATGATTTTGCATCATTTGTTCTATAGCTTCTTGGGCCTTCAGCGGATCAAAAACCCTTCAAAAAAAATTTTGCCTCGCTCTGCTCGGCGAAACATGTTTGCCAATACTTTTAAAAGAGCCTTAGTTACAACCTAACTTTAATACTGTGTATGTATGCAATACATGTATATGCATTGGGGAATATAGAAGATTCATTTCTGCAGAGGATGATAATTAATTCTGATTAAATGGTACATAATGACTTGACTATACATGAATTATTTATAATAAACAAATAATTTAAAAATTGTATGTTTTCGAATATTATAAATATAGTTGTGAAAATAAATAATCAGTCCCTTGCTTTAATGAAAATGAAAAATCTTGATTCAATAGTGCAGAAAATAGATAATCTGTCCTCTTAGTTTACAAAAATAAATAACCGATCCAAAACAAATCCTCCTGGCCCCCCCCAGAATATCAAATGGTCGTCCCCTTACATTTATATTCCTTGTTTGTTTACAAAATATTACATACATTTTACGCATATTTCCGGGTCCTTTTCTAGTGTAAAACAAGTGTGAAACTGCTTCATAAGCTACTAAAATGAAGATCGTGTTCTAATATTTTCGATCTTTGTTTCAGTATTCATGAAAAGCAGCCCACGTGTTCGATTATTGTGATTTATCTTGTGTTTATCTTCTCACGCCGGCAAGAACATGCCATTACCACAAAACGGAAGTGCATTTGCAACAATGAAAATAGCAATAAATGTGTTTGTAAAATTCTAGAATTACAGTTTTCGATAACAACATTCTTTTGTTATATATTTAAATCAAATAGATTATTTATAATAATCAAAATTAATTATTATGAACAATTACGACAATAGGATGACTTGCGATATCGATGCGCAACTTCCTGCGCAGTTGGCGCGAAAATTTGAACCCGCGAGCCCCCTTAATAAGACTAAAATTGTTTCAGCTTCCACACATGTAATTTTTATTATACTCCACACTATGAAGAAGAGGTGGTATATAGTTTTCATCAGTCAGTAATTTTCTTTTCTGGATGCTATGTGTAACTTTAATGCTTTATATCAGATTGCAACCATACTTGGATATATGGTCACATATAATGTGAAGAATATCCTTATAGAATTTGAGGTCACAAGGTCAATGATCAAGGTCATAGTAAGTTACTATAGATAGACTGATTTCGCAGAAAAATAGTTTCTTGATTGCAATATTACTTAGACATGTGATCCCTGTTAATTTTCAGGTAATTATGTTCAAGGTCCAATTTAATAAAAATATATTGAAACTTGTGCTTAAAAGCTGTTTCTGGATGCTTATGGGAGTGCAACCTTACTTGGATATGTGGTCTAATATGAGGAGAGGACAATCCCTATTGATTGTCAGGTCACTCAGAATAAGGTCAAGGTCATAATTATAAAAATAGATTGCAATTAAAAACCAATTGTTCAGAGCACAATTGAAATTCTTTCCACATCAATTTTCTAAATAATTGATAAGAAGCTACCTCCAGTTACTCAAAGTTACTTTTGGCATCCAATCATAGGTTTCGTCATACTGATTCAATAAAAATATGGTTTCTATATACTTTTGACTGAAATAAGGGAGATAATTGCAAATTTCTGGTTTAGAAAATGTCACTTCAGATCTCATATGATAGCTGTATTTACACTGATTCCAAAAATATATGGTTTATGTATACTTTTGCCTGTAAAAAGGGAGAAAATTAGCTACTTCTGGTTTAAAGAATGTCACTTCCTGTCTCATATGATTGCATTTTTCACACTGATTCCAAAAATATATAGTTTGTCTTATCTTTTACCTGTTATAAGGGAGACAATTTGCTACTTCCGGTTATAGAATGTCACTTCCGGTCTCAAATGATAGGTTTATGTATGCGCATTTAAAAAATATATGGTTTCTAGGTACTTTTCCATGAAATAAGTGCAAAAATGACTACTTCCGGTTAACTCAAGGTTACTTCAGGTCGACATTTTTCAAGGTCATATGTCACGCAACATTATGGCTTTTAAGACCTTATGGTTTTATCATGTACCAATCTGAAGTAATAATCGATTTACCTTAAAATAAAACATTTCAGGGGCAATAACTCCTATAAGATGTCATTGGATTGTTACAGACCAAATGCATCATATCTTCATCACAATAAAGCAAACATTTTGCACTAGTTCTTTTAAATATAACTTTAAAAGTGTCAGAGAAAATGCAAAAACAAGCAAAAGTCAAAATTGAGAACATGACCTTGACCTTTAACCTTGACCTAATTTTCTAAGTTTGGACCCAAGGACCTCAAATAAAAAGACTAGGTTTATTCGGCTTACGGTTTATGAGTAAAAAAAATATATCGACAAATTCATTTGGTAAAGATAGATAACTCCTATAAGATTTCACGGGATCGCATCGATCCAAATCAGCCAAAAAATTTCTGAGGATGTAACGAACAAATCAGAAAAACAATTTTGTTGTTATGTTTTTTGGTTACGGAGGAGATACACTAACAAGAAAAATAGTATTTGGGAAGATAACTCTTACAATAAAAAAGTCTTCGGCTTACAAAAATGAGTTTTAAAAGCGCAATAACTGTTCGATATTATATGCAAAATATCTAAGCGACATCTTGCAAAACAACTTTATACTGCAAGAAAATGGTTTGGCGGAAGAAGAAAAAAAAATAATAATCAAACAATTAAAAACCAATTGAACAATTGAAGGTCTTTCCACTCAAATTCACTTAAGATTAGAAAATTTTGATAAAAAAACAGAATGTCTGGGCTTAAATGATAGCTTATCACTCACTGATTTTGAAAATACAATGTTTGAGGCACATTTTTCATCATTTAAGGGAGATAATAAGCCACTTCCGGTTAAATCAAAGTCACTTCTGGTGTCAAATAGTAGCTTACATTACTCTGATTCTTAAAATATATAGTTTCTATATACTTTTTCTTTAAATAAGGGAGATAAATTGCTTCTTCCGGTTTTAAAAAAGGTCACTTCTGGTTGACATTTTCAAGGTCATATGTCTACTAACCTAATGCAAAAGATCCCAAGGCTATATCATGAATAAATATGAATCTACAGCAGAGGTCAAAATCTAGAACATCAATTTTACCTTTGACCTTGAACTAAATTTCAAGGTCATAAAGCAAGGACCTCAAATCAAATGACCCTAAGTCTCCACTATGTAAGGGAAATGAGTTCTATCCCAATACAGCTTATTTTGAGTATTAGAGGGGAGGAAACTCCCATCAAATGTCAACACACCCTTTTAACCAAATATGTATGTTGCAAATATCAGTTTAGTAAAAATATTTTGTTGATATCCTATACGGTTTCTGAAAAGAAGCAATATTAAGCCAAAATCAAAATTTAGAATCTGACCTTGATCTTTGACCTTGACCCCATTTTCTTTTTGGTGGACCAAGGACCTCAATTCAAAAGATCCTAGGTCTCTATCACTTATGGTTTATCAGTTACAATTACAATTCACTTATTTTAAATACAGAAGGGGAAATAACTCTCATATGGAGTCTCCGGACTGCTTTGGTCAAAATTATTCTTTAGATCGTGAGAATATAACTAGCAAATTGGTGAAATAATTTTGTGGTTATCTTTAAAGGTTGCGAAGGTTTTTGGGGAGATACTGTAACAATAAAAAGTGTTCGGTTAACCCTTTCACCAATAGCTGCCCAGACAGAAGCTACTCTGAGACGATGGCTTCCTTGGCTACTATTACTCAAGTGGGAGATCTTCATAATAAATGTCAATAAAAATTTGTCTGTAGTTATTTGTGTCTTTATTTCATTCACTAACACCATGTTCACAGTTTTGTTCATGTTTTGATAATTTTTTCTTCATAAAATATTCAAATTTTCAAATTTTCGGCATTATCTAGGTGAAATTCTCAAAATTCTGCTCTTTGACCCAAAATCATAATTTTTTAACCCAAAATGGCAAAATTTTGAAAAATTTAATGAGGCTGTACAAATTCCTTACACTGAACGATGTCCATTCCAAGTGTTTTGTACATAAAACGACATTTTATGTAAAAAAAGTATACTAGTTTGGCTTCAATTCTTCCATATTCTTTCAAAAAAAATGTTCCCTCATTTCAAATTCTCGTAAATTCCGTAAATTTCCTCTGTTTTTGACACGGTTTTCAACAAACGGAAGCGCCATGTTTACACTTTCATCCGGGTATCAACAAAGAAAGATAACTCGTGTTTGCACTGTTTTGAGCGGGAAATATAAAAGAGGTATTCCGATCCCGGTAAAACGGGACTCATCGTCAGCTGTCTGAAGCGTGAATCCCGGTAAACTGGGACTCATCGGCGAAAGGGTTAAACAGGGTCAGTTTCAAAAGCGCAATAACTGTTCGATATTATATGCAAAAAATCTAAACGACATCTTGAGAAACCACTATACACTGTAAGAAAAAAATGTGGAGGAAGAAGAAAAAAATAATAATATTAAAAACCAATTGTTCAGAGAACAATTGAAGGTCTTTCCACTCAAATTCACTTAAGATGAGAAAATTTTGATAAAAAACAGTATGTCTGGGCTTAAATGATAGCTTTTCACACACTGTTTTTGTTAATACAATGTTTGAGGCACTATTGTCATCAATTAAGGGAGATAGTAAGCCACTTTCGGTGTCAAATAATAGCATACTTTACTCTGATTCAAAAAATATATAGTTTCTTTATAGTTTTACTTTAAATAAGGGAGATTAATTGCTACTTTCAGTTTAATAAAGGTCACTTCTGGATGACATTTTCAAGGTCATATGTCTACTAACCTAATGCAAATGATCCCAAGGCTTTATCATGAATAAATATGAATCTACAGCAAAGGTCAAAATCTAGAATGTCAATTTTACCTTTGACCTTGAAATAAATTTCAAGGTCATAAAGCAAGGACCTCAAATCAAATTACCCTTAGTCTCCACTATGTAAGGGAAATGAGTTCTATCCCAATACAGCTTATTTTGAGTATTAGAGGGGAGGAAACTCCCATCAAATGTCAACACACCGTTTTAACCAAAATATGTATGTTACGACATGTCGAAAATATCAGTTTAATTAAAATATTTTGTCGATATCTTATAAATTTCCTGTTTAAAAAAGTATGAATTTTTCAAAATACTAAGGATTTTCTTATCCCAGGCATATATTACCTTAGCCGTATTTGGCACAACTTTTTGAAATTTTGGGTCCTCAATGCTCTTCAACTTTGTACTTGATTGGCTTAATAACTATTTTGACCTGAGCGTCACTGATGAGTCTTATGTAGACGAAACGCGCGTCTGGCATATTAAATTATAATCCTGGTACCTTTGATAACTATTTACACCACTGGGTCGATGCCACTGCTGGTGGACGTTTCGTCCCCGAGGGTATCACCAGCCCAGTAGTCAGCACTTTGGTGTTGACATGAATATCAATTTTGTGGTCATTTTATAAATTTCCTGTTTACAAAAGTATGAATTTTTCGAAATACTAAGGATTTTCTTATCCCAGGCATAGATTACCTTAGCCGTATTTGGCACAACTTTTTGAAATTTTGGGTCCTCAATGCTCTTCAACTTTGTACTTGTTTGGCTTAATAACTATTTTGACCTGAGTGTCACTGATGAGTTATATGTAGACGAAACACGCGTCTGGCGTATTAAATTATAATCCTGGTACCTTTGATAACTATTTACACGGTTTCTGAAAAGAAGCAATATTAAGCCAAAATCAAAATTAAGAATCTGACCTTGACCTTTGACCTTGACCCAATTTTCTTTTTGGCGGACCAAGGACCTCAATTCAAAAGATCCTAGGTCTCTATCACCTATGGTTTACCAGTTACAATTACATTTCACTTATTTTAAATACAGAAAGGGAAATAACTCTCATATGGAGTCTCCGGACCGCTTTAATCAAAATTATTCTAAAGATCCTGAGGATATAACTAGCAAATTGGTGAAATAATTTTGTCCTTATCTTTTATGGTTGTGAAGGAGATAACACTTATAATAAAAAGTGTTCAGTTAAACAGGGTCAGTTTCAAAAGTGCAATAACTGTTCGATATCATATGCAAAAAGACTAAGCGACATCTTGCGAAACCACTATACACCGCAAGACAAAAATGTGGCGGAAGAAGAAAAAAATGATAATCAGAACAAAATCAATAGGTCTTTCCACAGAAAAGTGGAAAGACCTAATTAATTGAATTTATGCAGAAACATTGCTTCCAGATGCTATATCAAATGCTTGAAAAGTGATTGCAACCTAATTTGGAGATATGGTCATTAATAATAACAGGAAGTTCCTTTTCCATTTTAGATGACTTTTGTCTAAGGACAAGGTCAAAGTCACAAAAAATGGACTGAAATTGGTCAGAAAAGTGGTTTCCATATGTGAAATCAAATACTACATAGGGGATTGCAACCTTACTTGAATATATGGTCACATATAACGAGCAGACTTTCCCTATTAATTTTCTTGTCACTATGTTCAAGGTCATATTTATAAAAAGATATGCTGCAGTTTGTGTTAAAAAGTGGTTTCTGGATGCTATTCCAAATAATACATGTGGAAGTGTAAACTTACTCGGATATGTGGTCACATATTATGATAAAACTATCCATAGTTCTTCCAGGTCACTAAGGTCAAAGTCAATATCATAGTTCTAAAAATACATTGCAATATGTGCCAAAATCTTGTTTCCACATGCTTCATCAAATAGGATTGCAACCTACTTTTGAGAGAAAGATTCCTTTCCATTTTGAAGTCAATATGTTTAAAAGGCAAGGTCAAAATCACTAAATATAGAAAAAAAGTTGTGCAGAAATTGTTTCAGGACGCAAGTAAAACTATGCCATCAGGTATTTTAAGCTCTCCCCACTTTAAATGCAGGTGGTGGGGGATGGTAGTATTTGGTTAGTCCTCACTACAGGGTCTTTAATTGTTATTATGAAAATATACAAAATGTTGTGTGATTGCCAGAGAGACAACTATCCATAGGACAGAGGACACAGATGTGAACAGTAACAAAACACTGTGTGCAAAACCCTTACAGTATAGTAAGCTATGAAATGTACTGTGAGCAACAATTCAAAAGAGAAAACCCAATTGCCTGATTTATATAACTACAACAGTGAACCAAAAAAACCCAAAGCAGACAGCAAGCAATGACAACTCCTTGATAAAAGGTTCCTTGCTTGTGATAGACACACAATGAATTTGGCTGGTTTAAGATATTTATCCATTTTAAAATTTATATATTGTTTGGTTTCCAACTTAATCAGATAATAGTTGATGGTTTAATATGTTCAAATCTAAATTTACCTACCATATGTTTTTTTTTGCCAATTTAATGCGACAAGTCTTGTCACCAAACAAACTGTTCTTTCATGTCTTATTATATAATTTTCAACAATCTAACTTCACTTTTTACTGCTTCACAGTACAAGAAACCTAAAGCCATAATTGATATGGAGAAACAAATTCAGACAGAAATTAAGAAAATGAAAGCTGCAAAAGATGGAGATGTTGATTGTACACCAAGCTGATAGTCAGAAGTAATTATGATGTTTGATAAAAAACAATTGGTAATATTCAGGATTACTGAGAAATATGGTGGAACAACTATGTTACTAAGATCAGAATCAAGAAGATCAGTTATAACAGGACAAGATGATATAAAAAACCTTTGTTGTTTTTATTTACATTGACTGTTTCAAAGTATAATCAAATCTGTCTTGTTTGATTCTCAATTTATTTTGCAAAGCATTTGTTGATCCAATAACGAATTATTGATTTTGATCTTGATCTCAACAGGAATGAATTATTTTAAAACAAATACCGGTACTGATTTTGTTATGATATATGTCACGCCATGGTTAAGAGGAAAATATCTTGACTGATTGGTTTGTCATCAAATAGTCTTTTCTTCAGTAACTACAAGCTAAATACATTCAAGCTTTACAATAATTGTTAATAGAGACTCTCAAGTAAAAGGTTCTGTTTGAGGCTTACTGGATGACAAAACTATTTGCATTTAATCCTTTAGAAAATCTCCTTTTTATATTCATATGCAAGGTTTAATGTAAAGAGAACTATTTTTTATTAAAAACTCAACATTTTATGCTTTTTCAAAGACCACTAAGACCACAAAAAGCTATTGATTTTCTTAGATTGTTTATTTTAAAATTTCGTCTTGCAAAAGCTGTATTGTCGACATGTTTTGAATCCATAGCGAATTCCAATGTGTGAAAAAGGATCATGGTTAGCTATTGTCCTGTATATGGTGAAAGTGATTATAGTTTTACTCTCATAATATACAACTTTGAAGGTTAAAATGGTTAAGAAAACCTGAATGTGAATAAATTATATATAAATAAAAAAGAGATGTAGAATAAATGTCAACTATAGATCAACCTGAAATAAAATAAAATCAGAATAAAAAAAAGAGCTGCACTGTGATTTTGAAATAAAAGTATCATTCCTTTGCTGTTTCTTTTTTTCTTGTGCATGCAGTGATTTTGTATCCTGAGACAGTGAGTTATTTCACCATATCAATCTTTTCCAATATACATATATAAAGAGCATCATATAGTCTTTAGAAAAAGACCAGCACTAAAAGAAATTTTGAACTTTGAAGCCTAAGTATTGACCAAAAGTAAATAATTTTAGGAGTGACTACCAAATTCTGCCATCGAAGTCAATTTCTTTAAAAACATAAACATCAAGAAAAAGAGATTAAAAATGCAATCTAAATGCCAGGAAAAGGTGATCATGGTAATTTAAAAAAAATGTTGCCTTGACATTCATAAAATTTAAAACGAAGATACCAAAGGGACATTTCAAAACTCATAAGGAGGAACTGACAATGCCAACAAACGAAAATCTACAAAATGTCAAATAACAATCTACAAATCACTACACAGCAAACGAGGGCTGAGCAATACAAACTCTATCAAAAACAAGTGTTCTGCCATGGTAAGCAGATCCTGATCCAAATTTGGCAGTTTTGTGAGCATTCAATCCTACCCTTTAACCTTAGACAGTGATGTATTTGTGGAAGTTCAATTTAAAGCTATATTATAGGGAATATTTCCAAAGTTTTTATCACATGTTTGAAAGTGGTTTCTGCTAACATTGATCAGTCATAGATAGTTTTTGTCTCTCGTCTGAGATAGGTATTATAATCTAGTGGCGTAACCTATTTGTAATAAAGCTTTATATTTCAGAAGCTAGAAAACCTGACTGCTTCATACCTTTATGCACATATTTATGTTATGAAGTTTCTGTCTGTCATACATCCATTGTCCTTGACCTCATGTTAATGGTTCAGTGATTGCTTGAAAAAAAATTACTTTTTTTTTTAATTAAATACTCTCTTGTTATGAGTCATAGGATAACTATATTTGGTACATGTGTTCCTTGCCAAGGTCTTGAGTGGACAGCCCAAATTGACACTTTGTGCACAAAAATCAGTACCAGGCTAAATCTTTTGTCTAGGATAAAGAAATCCCTCCCCCTGGAAACACGAAAGTTATACTTTAATGGTTATATTCTCCCTATTTTGGATTACTGTTGTACAATTTGGGGAAACACCAGTAACCAAAATACAAATAGGTTAGATAAACTTCAAAAACGAGCAGCTAGAATTATTCTTGAACTTCCTTATGATACCCCATCTAATACAATGTTTAAAAAGTTATCATGGCTTCGATTTACTGATCGTGTAATTTACCACAAGGCCTTATATGTTCATAAATGTTTATATGGATCTGTCCCAGAATATTTGTCTAACAAAATCTCCTATGTTACAAATAAAAATGGAATGCAACTTAGATCAAATACTTCCCAATTACTTAATATACCAAAGGCAAGAACAAACACATTTAGAAGATCTTTTTCATATTCTGGCCCAACTTTATAAACTACCAGAAGCACTAAGACACATGTCAAACTTAAATACTTTTAAAACAAACTGCTTTAAGTTTTTACTTGAAAATCCAGGAATTATTTAAATGATTATGTATCAATTTTGATTATGTTTTCTTATGTTTATCTTTATTATGAAGAAATTGTGTGATGCATTGTGAGTGGAGTGTGAAGGCCTCAAGTGAGAATAGTGTTTGTACTAATTGAGCATACCCTCTTGAAATAAAGATTATTATTATTATTATTATTATTACATGTCCATCAGGTAGGGTTCACCTGACCTCGACTTAATATCATGGATCAGTGATCAAGGTTTAAGTTACGTGGTCAAGTCCATATCTCAGAGACTATAAGTAGTAGGTCAACTATATTTGGTGAATGGAATGATTGTATGGTGTACATGTCCGACTTGCAGGTTTCATCTGACCTTGACCTTAATTTCATGTTCATTGGACAATGTTTAGTTTTTGTGGTTTGGTCTATTTCTCAGATTCTATAAGCAATAGGGCCACTATATTTGGTGTATGGATCTGATTGTAAGGTGTACATGATTGACTGGCAGTTTTCATCCTACCTTGACCTCATTTTCAGGGATCATTGGACAATGTTTAATTTTTGTGGTTTGGTCTAATTCTCAGATACTATCAGCAATCGTTTAAGTATAGTTGGTATAAAGAATGATTATAAGTTGTACATGTCTGTCTGGCAGGTTTCATATGACCTTGACCTCATTTCATGGTTCATTGGTTAATGATATATTTTTGTGGTTATATCATTTGATCAGTTACTATAATCAAAAGGTCAACTATATTTGATGCATGGAATGATTATAAGATGTACACATCTGTCTGACAGGGTTCATCTGACCTTGACCTAATTTTCATGGATCATTGGACAATGTTTAGTTTTTGTGGTTTGGTCTATTTCTCAGATACTATAAGCAATAGGTCAAATATATTAGTATTAAGAATAATTGTAATTTGTACATGTCTGTCTGGCTGGTTTCATATTACCTTGACCTCATTTCATGGTTCATTGGTCAATGATAGATTTTGTGCTTTGATCTGTTTATTTTTTAGCAGACACTATAAGCGAAAGGACCACTATATTTGGTGTATGGAATGATTGTTAGGTGTACATGTCTGTCTGGCATGGTTCATGAACTCATTTTCAGGGATCATTGATAGTGTGGTACCTGTAGTAAAACCTTCATATTACAGACTTTCAATATGAATTCAATCATGAGAATAACAGGGGAGATATTTCTGCGTGTTTAAGATATAGAAAATAATATTTTTACTGTGTAGAGTAAATGTTCAGCAGTGTGGAATGGTATAATATTTATCATGTAAGGAGGAATCTTGTAAACATGGCTAATTTGTAGTTTTAATGCATAACAGTTTTTGGAATAGTTAAGTGCAAGCACTTAATTCGAACAACAAATAAATGTAAATAACCTGCACCTAAAAAATTCTCTTGGTTGCAGTAGGCTTTATGTACGATATTAGCAATAAACAATGCCATTTTATTATTTAACATATTGTTGCAAATTTTCATATAGATAGCGTATCATAAATGTATTCATAAAAACCTCATTTTAAATGATTGTTTTATAAGTGGGATATTTAGGAATTGTAAATTTGAAGGTGGTAAACTAATATTCCTAGGAAACTGATAGGAATTGGTTCAAGTACAGACATTTATACATAGGAGTACCTTGGACACTTTGCAATACCTCCAATCATAGTGATTGAGATCAATTATAGGAATAGAATTTATGGACATTGCATTAACTACAAACATATTCAGTCAGATCAGTTTTCTCAATCACAACACAATTGATGGATTTTACATGAGCTCCATACTTTGTGTTAATAAAACCAGTTTGGTCAAACAGTAGAAATCATGAGCTCCAAACAGAGTGAGTTGGGCAAATTTAATAGAACAACAGTATTAATTGTTTTTGGATAAGCTCCAAGCAGGGTGAGAGAAATCAACATGAGTTCACTTTTTTATTGGGTGTCGAGATGTCAATTAGTACACCTGAATGATCTAAATGATGCCTATCGCTAAAAGACAGAACCAACTAGTTGAGAAAAAATTGTTGACCTTTAGGGAGAACCTGAGCTCACTTTTTTATTGGGTGTCGAGATGCCAATCTTTAAATTGTTGTGGCGTCGTCTACAATGCTTTACTTGTGATTAAGTCAGTTTAAGGAAAATTGCTAGTGGTAGGTCATTGTTAATTTGTACGCATATGTTAAAGCATTGGCACATCTCATTTCCATGAAGATAGTTTGGCCCCACCTCCTCAGTCATAGTCTATTGACTATTGCATACATGTAGTTTACCTGATAAAGTTTGTAATTAGGTCAGTTTAAGATGAAACACTAATAATAAGACAATGATATTTGGAAGGCAGTTGAACTAGTATTGGCACGTCTCGTTTCAACTGAGATTATATGTTCCCACAACTTCATCATGTGTCAGTTTATTATCATGAATAAAATATATTTAAATCATGACTAATTATAAATAAGAAGATGTGGTATGAGTGTCAATGAGACAACTCTCCATCAAAGTCACAATGTGTAAAAAGTAAACAATTATAGGTCAAAGTACGGTCTTCAACACGGAGCCTTGGCTCACACCGAACAGCAAGCTATAAAGGGCCCCAAGTGTAAAACAATTCAAACAGGAAAACCAACGGTCTATTCTATATGGAGAAACGAGAAACACTCATGAACCACACCAACAAACGACAACCACTGAACAACAGGCTAGCACATTTAAAGGATTTTTTCATGTTCTTTGACAGATGTATTGCTATTTTTTGTGTTTTTAGACGACTCTCTTGAGTGTAGTTTTCAAATTTTTGAAGATAGTTAAAAAATGTCGCAGATGAAATTACATATGATTGTCATTTACGTAAAACGTTAGACATGCGTTTTGTCAGTACGAAACTTGTCAGTAACGGTCAAATTTGTTCAAATACATATCCTTGACAGACAAACAGACGGAGTACAAACATATCATCTTTTCTGTTTCATTTGTGATATTTTTAAAATAAAAATACCGAACTCCAAGGTAAATTCAAGCAGGGTAAGCCAGTAAGAACTGACAACAAACATTCGACTAAACCAACAAACGGAACGACTGGAAAACAACTATAATATTCATTAAAGCAAGTAGAAATCTTGATAAGTTGCATTCATTAATGTAACAATCAAGAAAAAGAGAATTTGACAATTTCCATATCAAATTTTGCGACCTGATACTTTAACATTCTGAAAGTATTGAACGCAATATAATGACTATTGTCCAACTACAACTGTTTATATTGAATATTTTTACACATCTATAAAACACACATTAAGTTTTTACTGATGTATATAATTTCAATCTTATAAAATACCATTGTAAAATGTCCCAAGGATAAAATATGAAAGCAATACTTTAAAAAGTTTATGCGTCCGAAGCGATTATCTGGATTTACCTTCACCAGGACGCTCAAAGCCGAATATTTGAAAGCCAAAGTATAAGAACCGAAACAGTTTAAGAGATATATAACAAACAAAGAACCTGAAAAAAAATCCCAATTCCATCTAAAGTCAACTTTTCCTGAGGGAGTTAAAAAAAAGTATAACAAAAATACCGAATTCCAAACAAGTCGAAAAATCACATCCTTTATAATAATATGAGACAAATAAATTTCGAAAACATAGTAAATAGATATTTACCCAAAATATGTCAGGACTAAAGGCATAACTTTTACTATTGTTATGAATCTGACCTATCTCACAAATGTTCAATGCATTTTCAATGTTTTAATGTCATAAACGGTACCAATTTTAATGTATCGAATGCTGATCTCGACAAATCTTGTCTCTTCAGTGATGCGAGGCTAAATATTTGAAAATTTCAAATCAAGTACAAACGTTGAAGAGCTGATCAAACTAGTATGAGATAATTAGGTATTTGAGTTATTCTTAATACAAATTCTAATACAAACGTTTAAGAGTTGTTCAAACCAGTATGATATAATAAAGTCTTTAAGTTATTCTTAATACAAATATATTCTGATAAATGGGAGATATATTAATTTTGAAAATATGTCAACGCCAATTAAACTACAATAAGCGTTACTTACTTACGTGAATAAGTTATTTTGCAAGTTCACACGTCTTCATAAGAAGATATATAAATTTAGATATTTAACCCCCATGATCAACCCCGGATTATGTAAACTGCTGCTTGTCTTACCGCAGTTTTTCGTTTTTCGCCAATTGTTTTGTCAATTTGTCTTCGATTTTTGAGTTTGAATATCCTTTTAGTATCTTTCGCCTCTCTGAGAAAATAAACGAGAAGTATGACGATGCCATACTAGTAGTTCTGATAACTATGTAGCCCATCACCCAATCCTTCTTCTTCCTCTTCTCCTTCTTCTTCTTCTTCTTCTTCTTCTTCTGTTTTGGACGTCATAATACTAGTTTCATTGGACGTGTACTGACAGTCTCGTCTGGGAAACATGATTTCATTATTAGTACCAATTGTCTATAAACGAGCTTTCAGTACCTGAATACAAGTAAGAATGGTACTTTGTGTCTTAGTCTTGTTGTTAGTTGTTTCGTTTGCTTTGTGTTGACCTGATGAATCAAGTCTTTTTAAACTGATTTGTATAGGTTTTTCTTATGCTGTGCTGTTACACCATCGTTTGAGGTTGTAGTAACGTTTACTATGTAATGATATACCGTAAACCAACTTATTTTCGCGGATACTTTATTTCGCGTTTATCCCTTTCTAGCTCATTTCGCGGCGATTTAATTTCGCGATTCTCAAATTTCTTCATGTAGATAGCTAAGGAAAAGTCAAAGTTTTACATATTCGCGACGATTTATATTCGCGTTATTTTTCTACTAATAAATCGCTCGCGAAAATTAGTTGGTTTACAGTATACTAGCAAATAATAATATGATAAAACATTAACATTATCATTAAACAAAGGAAAAATCGGACGATGAACCTTTAAAACCACAAATAAAAAATACGTTGCATGTTAACTCTCACAACACTCATGTAATAATGTTCTTTTAAAAGCATGTAAATAAAAAAAGAAGATAAAATCACCTTTACAGCTCATTGTTTTATTAATAAAATGATATGCCCATTTAGCATTGAATTGCACTTTGCTAATTTTCAATATTTACTTTGTACTTTAAACTACTGCGCTTAAAGTGAAATTAAACAAAGTGAAATAAATTGTTTCATGTAATTTTTAATATTAATGAAACCCCTGTGTGATAACAAATTAATTGAAATGCTCAAAGTCCTTGCATCACTAAGTACATGATATAAATTTATCTTAAATAATAAAACCCAGTTGTGATTTGTTACATTGCATTTGCATTAACTAGGAGTCGGTATCAACTGAATATCATACTGCTTATGAATTTAAAGATATTTTTTTTTTTACATTATAGATATTTTCAAAATAAATGTGAGAAGAAAGGAAAATGAATAATGCTTATATTACTTTGCTATGAATACACCAATGATTTACTTATCATTAACAGCAGTGGTACTACTAACACTCGGTATAGACAGTCATAACGCTAAATTGCAGAAATTCAAAAATGAGAAAAATACACGCATTATTTCAAATGATTCTCCGGTTGGAAATTTTATTGCCCGAACAAGGCAGGAATGTGCAAGCTTATGTACCACTGATGAGAACTGCTACTCTGCTACCTTTGAACTTATTACAGGGCAGTGCTACTTCTACACTATATTATATCCAAACACGGAAGCATTTGTTGGATCTGAAACCATCAGGAAGACCTCAATTACAGGTGTGGCTTCAGGTAAATGCGATAATACAATTTTTGTTCACTGCATAATTTTACTTCGGATTTATTTCTTGGAGAAACATCGTCGTGTGAATCTTAAAGTGTTATATGTCCACTTTTGATAAAAATGGAGATAACTATATATTTGAGATCCAAGTGCAATGGTCTATCCCCCTATACAACGATGATAGATTTCTTCATTCTACGAGTTTTTGTCAGAACTACACTGTTCCATCTTCACACTTCCATTGAATTATAATGGCTTATTCAGCTAGTTAGTTCACAGAAAAAATATTTTTATAGTGTTATATCTCCACTATTTCTCATGTATATATACTGTTAAATAATTGTAATCAAAATTATATTAGTAGTTCTATGAATAAATGGTTTGTATGGTGTGAACTCAATCTATAAGCAATTCTCAGAAAATCCAGCAGTACAGAATTAGGGATATTACAAAGTTAAAAAATCAATTGTCTATCTCGAATGGAAATATAGGGATACATTTCTAAAACTACATCGTTTGTAGTGAAATGTTTTATCTCCAAAAGAGGGGATGATATATTTATCTAAGTTGTTTGGCTTTAAAAAAAACCAAACAAACAAATAGCTACTCTTCATGAAGGTAAATTCGATTCCTATATAACTTTTTATGTCTCAGTCAAATATTTATGATATTGAGCATTTAAAGTTTAATTTAAATTTTCTCCATTATTACCAAAGGGGAAATACATCATAATAAGATTCACACGACGACATTGAAATGCATGTAGTTCAATTTCGTTTGGTGTTTAATAAATAATTTTGGAACACAATGCGCTAAAATGATACAAGTACGACTGTATCGAAACGATTCTGTTAACAATCATAATATACCATTTGTTTGATTTCTGTATTTCTGTTTATTGAACACCTTGTGACTGCATATTATATTATATCGTAGATGACCGTCTTGTCAATATTGTCCCAAGCAATGCCCAGTGTCGTAAATCTTTTGATAAAAAGGAATATGAAAAGATATTATATTTTTTGTGTTATTCTGATCGTTAATATGTTTATTTTATCTAGTAAAATCAAAGACTAAAAACTTCTTCTGAAGGTAAACAAACTAATTATAACTACACACAAAACTTTACAAAGTCTCAATAAACAGTTAATATTTGATACTATGTTTTGGAATTTTGGGTCCTAAATGCTCTCCAACTTCGTACTATATTTGACATTTTAATAGTTTTTTTATTCGAGCGTCATTGATGAGTCTTTTTGTAGACAAAACTTGCGTGTCGTGTTCCAAATTACAAACCGGGTATCTTCCATGAGTTTTTTTAGCATCTCTAAACGAAAATAGATAATTAAGGTTAAACGCAGGTGCTCCGGAAGGGTCTGGAGTTTCTGTTCAACCGTCGTGTTTCCCCTATAAAATTGCTTTATTTGTATAACGATGTCTATCGGCTATTGAACTTTACACACCTATTCTACCTGAACTCAAGAAAACTGTTTCATACGTATCAGATATTAATCATTTTATAGTCACGATTTCAAGCGTATGTTTGAAATTTAAAATAGATAATTTGCATTGAAAATGAAACTTTTAAAATCTCATTACATTTTTTGTAATTGTAAATGTTTTTATCTCACAATTTGGTTTTGATTGCAGATCTTGATTGACACTGTTAAATGAGTTCACCAGTGTTTTAAGACGTTGGTAGCTCAAAAGCCTGATATAGTATATAGACGTCTATAGCTAAAGTCTAAATTTCTGTCGCTGACACTGGCGTATCCCCGCATCTTTTTTTATCACATTGAAAACCATTTAACTGTCTCTTTTAATCTATAAATTGTACAATTTAAAACCATTTGACGATGTTGTTTAAATTATTGTTTGAATACTAGCTATATTGGTAGGTTGGATACGTTTTTATCACACAAAAAAAAAAACCCATTTAACTGTCTCTCCTAATTTATAAATTGCATTTTAAACCTTTTTATGGTGTTGTTCAAATTATTGTTTGAATACTAGGTAGGTTTAATGCAATTCTAATTATTTACTAATGTAACTGTAATCTTAAAACAATCTGTATTTATTGATTGTTGTTAACTGGTTAGAAATTAGCAAATTACATCATGCCATCTGATATAACACTTTAAACATTTACATTTTGTAATTATTTTCGTTTCTGAAAACTATCTAAATTTTGTTTGGAAGGGTCTGGGTTTCTTTTTTTTGTTTACATAAGCACTGACCTTATAAAGTTTAGTTAATTTTGAATGGGGTCTTGGAATAAATATATTTCTATTATTTGAAGATTTTAAAGAATATTTTGTAAAGTTAGCGCACGAAGTAAAAATATCATTTAACTTTTGAGGTGCATTATTATTCATACACTGAAACATTTCTAAAAGATATTTTGGAGACCATATAATTTATTTGTTTACACTACGACAAAAAGTTATCATAAGTTATTCATAGAAAATTTTGATATTTGTGTTTGTTTTTGCGCAAATTTTCAAAGAAATTTACAGAAATATAGATTGGAAGCTTCCACTGAAATGGTTAGATTGGTACCTTAGTTCATTATGTTTAAGTCTTTTATTAAGATTTTCTGGACACAAAAATGACTACATAGATACATTTATAATTTTTTAAGAAACTAACGTTTCCACTGCCTTAGACAAAGTCGACCTAAGATGGATTTGGATAGTATTAGGTCATTTTTGTTAATATAGCTCTTCAATTGTTTCAGTTCTTATACTTTCTTGGTTTTCAAATATTTGGCTTTGACCGTTCCTGATGAAGGTAAATCTAGAAAATTGCTTCGGACGCATGAAATTCATGTAGTGTTGTTAAAATTTTACAGCACTGGGTCGATATCGCTGCTTGTGGACTATCAGCTCCCGGGGTATCACCAGCTCAGTAGTCAGAACTTAGATTTATAAATTATCAAGAAAGTAACGATTTCAATCCTCTCAGGCAAAAATGACCATAGATGGATTTGACTATAACTTTTTAAGTCGTCTTTGGTCAATTAGCTTTTTAACTGCTTCGGTTATTTTGGCTTTCAAATATTCGGCTTTGGGCGTTTCTTAGAAGGAAAGGCAAATTGAGAAAAGTGCTTCGGACGCATGCAATTTATAAAGTGTTGTTTTCCTTTTTGACCGATACAGAAAATTATTGTTAGAGATGACCACGAAAATTTGTCGAAGCACAGCTCGGTTCTCTTTTCCCTGTCTTTTCAGAGAAGATGAATTTGACATAAAATTAGATGTTAAAGATGATATTACTTTGCTTCAATTTTCGTTAAAAGCGTATAACAGCTGAATCCTTTGGCTAATATTTTATGTCATTTTTAAAACAATTTTTAAAGACCGTCAAAACATGATATCACAAAAGGTAAATACATTAATAAAGTAACTTACTGATTTCAGATTTTTGTAATATAGTGATGGGCTATACATATGATGCAGACATCAACATTTGCTACAAGGCTTTTACCCAGAAACAAATTCATGCAAATGCAAAAGCAACATGTGACGGAGATGATGCACGTCTCCTTCTTATCAACTCTTTGCAGGTGTATCAATGGACTATATATCTGATGGGTAATATTTTATACATAAGACCCTACAAAATGAACAAACATGAATACAACTTCTTAATAGCAGTCAATCGTAAAAGATTCATTTTGAAACAAAGCGTTGAATAAAATCTGCCCAGAAAAATATGTCACATCTTAAAGATATGTTAGTAGGACAAAGGTAAATTGATGTGCACATTTGCGGTTGATTCTACAGAATTATCCCTTCAAAATTGAACACTTTGATGGAAATCCAATACCATATCTCAAAATATTTTAATACAAAATGACTTTTAAATAACCTGAATTATTGCAAACTGAATTACATGATTAGACTACAAACATCATTACGTTTAAATATAGATAATCAACGATATCAAGTAAGTTTTGAATCAATCCATTATATTTTGAACCTAATAAAATCCATGCAACCTTCTGTGATATCGGTGCAAATAGTATAGAAGGTTGGTTATTTAGACAGCATTTGATGGATTATTGACTGACACCAACGAGTGTTTCGACACTTATAATTGCTTTGACATAAACTCAATATATGTCAATGCTCTTGGACTGTTTTAATTCGATCCCCGCTGATGAGTCTCATGTGGACGAACGCGCTTCTGTCGTGCTAAATGTTAATCTAAAAATAAGGAGATGTGGCATGATTGCCAATGAGACAACTATCCACCAAAGTTGAAATGAATTGGATGAAAGCAATTATAGGCAACCGTACGGCCTTCAACAATGAGGAAAACCGATATCGTATGGTCGGCTATAAAAGGCCCCGACATGAAAAATATGAAACAATTCAATTGAGAAAACTATCGGCTTAATTTATAACAAAACAATTTACGAAAAACAAATATGACAGACATGAACCAACGACAACCTGTGATTTACGGGCTCCTGATTTGGCGGGGTTAAACATGTTTGTGAGCACTCACCCCCCCCCCCTAAACCTGGGACAGTGGTGTAACAGTACAACATAAGAACAAACTATAAAAATCAGTTGAAAAAGTCTTAACTCAACAGATAGATACAAATAGAAATACATTTAACAGAAACACAGAGTGGACGTGGACGGGTACTTATACATCCCCAAAAGCCTGGTATCTTTGATAAGTTTTTACAGGATCAATGGACGAAGCAAAATTAACTTGGAAATTAATTCTCAGATCTCGGACTCCTGAAATATAAGTCAGGGAGGCGTTTTTGGAGACTTTCGTTCTGCCCATAATTTAGAATGAATGATTAGTAATTGATTGTTTATGACATCAAATCCGAAATCTGAGTCTTCATAACTAAGTCCTGAATACCAAATCTACAATTGAAATTTCCCAAATACGCCTTATTGCAAAATTGTATAGATGTAGGCTAAAAATTCGACACTGAAGTGTTGATATACAAGTCAATATGTGTCACTGAAGTGCGACATTAAAGGTGTTCGCATTCGCATACAACTTTATTTCCCAAATTGCAAACCTACAACAAATCATTTGTGTATAGGTCGTTCGCGTAATATTTGAGATCTCGACATGGACATTAAACTAGATCAACACCACTGATGCTTGGTACGTAGTTCAGAGTAATTCCTTTTTTTTGGAGGCTGTTATTTGTCTTTGATGCTGGCTTACAGAAAATCAAACGGATTAAAGTCAGTTTCAGTTTAAAACTGACTCGCATTTGAATGATTTAAATCATGGGATTTACTCTTTAAATTTTCATATTATAAAATTATGCACTTGTTTTGAAACTAAATATACAACCTCATTAGACAAAGCTGACTCGATACAAATTTGATGGTATGGTTTATATTACGCTCGTTTGGTTTTGATAATGAAATTGCAGAAATATATAAAAATTCTTCCGAAATGAAAAGGGAGCTACAATGTAGATTGATTGATTTATTGTTATTTGCCTCATGTCCATTGAAAAAAAACACGTTTCCTTATCACGCATATTTCTTAAAGTTATTGTATGATAAGACCTCTAAACCCCAATTTTAATGAAATTTTCAAAGCTATATAAAACCATGCTATTTTATTTGTAAATGAATAGAATAACATAATCAAGACATTTACAATGCAGAACTATCAGATAGTGTGTCCTTATGATTTCATAAACATATCGAAACTGACACGTTTGATCTAAAATAGGCATTTTACTCATAGTGTTATGCAAAAATAAATGTCCACCCGAAAAGAAGGTTCACCAATAGGGATCTGTGTTTGAGACACATTGTACTACAGTGTTTTTAGTAAGACTTTGGCTCATATCTAAATATCAATGACAAGATTACAAATTGAAGCAATTTGAATTGTGTTTACTCTTCAATAAATTCGAGACTGGTGAAGCCTTATTCAAAAATCCAAATCAGAAATATTGACCTCTCATAGACTGTAGTATAAATAACATCTAAAGGATGTTATTTGGTAGAGTTATTGTTTGATTTTAGAATTCAAGAAGCAATATTTACCATTTTATATATAATGTTTCTTTATCGTTTCATTCCAGTCAATAGTATTTGTTACTTTCACACTCGTTGTTCTATTTTGCAGCTTCAAATGCCATGTCAAGAATCTATTTTCAAGGCGAGAGAGTCAATGACGTTTCTCCATTTTTGGACGACGAAGGAAATGTATTAACATATTTCAATTGGGTAGATGAAGGACCTGGCTCCGGAACATATTTACGTACGGACGGAACGACCAAACTCATGGAAGCATCTTCCGGTACAGGCGCATATAATTTTATTTGTCAGATATATTAAATTTGTTTTCCAATGATACAATGTAGCAAGATTTTCGGAATCACCTTATATTTAAAGATCGTATGTGCCTACCGACAATATTGTCTGAGCCTTGTATACACGGACAAAATCGTTGTTCAAATCTCGTAAATCGATTAGGAAGAAACAAATCTAAGGTAAAAAACAAAAACTGGGGAAATTGCAAGAACTCAAAAAGGAAAGAGACCGGATGCGTCGAAAGGGTAAGCGTCTTCTGTAATGCATGCATCATTCGCCATGCAAATTCACACTCAGTCAAAATGCCACATTCGGGAGCAGCTTTTGTGTAAGGAGCACACCCCTGTAAATGATGCCCGAATAGTGTGAACATGCACAAGTGTATGTATTAACTAAGATATGTTAACGCCATACAATGGAGTAGAATGGATGAAATGGGAAGTTAACGATTCTGATGTTGAAATCATCACGTTTGTCATAGATTATGGTTTTAATTTGTCCATCTGTCTCAATATTCAGAAAAATATCAAGATATGGGAAAGACTTTCTACTTTCGATAGTATCATAAATTCCAAGTTCACTTAGATTGCACTCATTGAAATGTGTTATTGAGTGACAGAACATCATCAATATATCTGAAATTGAAATTAGACAACTTTTCAAGATTTTTTTCTGCTCGTCTTTGAGAAGGTTTTGCATGAAATCTATTTCATTTTCGTACAAAAAAAAGTTGGCTAGCAGTGGTGCACAATAAGCACCAATCGGATTACCGACTGTGTGCTGAAATATCAATCCACCAAACTCAACAAATATTTTGTCGATCAAAAAGTCCAGCACTTTTATGATATATTATTCGGTGTATTTGGTGTTGTTGTTATAATCCAGATTATGCCATCAATTTATATTAAATAATTATGTTATTGCCCTTTTTGATAGCAATAAAATTGGTACGATACTGTGCGCATATAACATCTGTTTCTGGAATAATTGTTTAATACATTGACTTAAAATGCAATGTTACACATGTAAACGACAGCAGATCAAGAATAGTTAGGGACAAAAGTAAGATGAAGACATCAAGGAACCATTAGAATCATAATCTAAATATGGAGATTATCAATAAAACAACTATTAACCAAAGATCAAAAGAAAATAATGTAAACAGATCACCGTACGGTAGACAAGAATGAGTGAAACCCATACCGCATGGGGAATTATAAAAGACCTCGGGATACCTGTAATAAAAAACACTTGCCAGTTCCAGCAGATAAAGCCTCCAATAAATTGTCTTCATATGTAAAAGCCATTATTTGCAATGTCTCACAACAGAGCTTGGAATAAACAGCATAACTGGTAATCCTACATATTCTTTAACATCATTTACAAAGGATGAAATTTTACAAAATCACAAATCTGTCCTTCTTTCTTTTGGTATCAACATCAAAGAAAACGAAGAAAATTTACCGTCATTATATTGGATACCAAAACTTCACAAAACTCCATATAAAGAACGATACATAGCTGGATCATCCAAATGTTCGACTAAACATATTTCTAAAGTACTCTCTACTATTCTTTCTATAGTAAAAGATGGCCCTCAAAAATATTGTGATGAGATATATTTTACCAGTGGTGTTAACCAGATGTGGATTCTCAAAAATTCTTAAGATCTATGCTAATCTTAGATCAAAATCTCTGCAATTTTGCAGCAACATTAAGACTTTTGATTTTTCTACACTTTACAGTACTATTCCTCATGCTAAATTGAAAGATCGATTCCACCATCTCATTAAACAGAGCTTTTTCTATAACAAATGGGAATCGTGGATACACATTTCTTGTTTTGGGTTATAATAATTCTTATTTTGTATAAAAACCACACTGAATCTACCAGAAAATATACGGAAGATGATATTATCAAAATGCTGGACTTTTTGATCGACAAAAATTTTGTTGAGTTTGGAGGATTGATATTTCAACAGACAGTCGGTATTCCGATGGGTACTAATTGTGCACCCTTACTAGACGATTTGTTTTTGTACTCGTATGAAGCATAAAATTGAGAATGGAAATGGGGAATATGTCAAAGAGACAACAACCCGACCAAAGAGCAGATAACAGCTGAAGGCCACCAATGGGTCTTCAACGCAGCGAGAAAATCCTGGAACCGGAGGTGGTTCTCAGCTGGCCCCTAACTAAAATTGTGTACTAGCTCAGTGAAAATGGACACCACGCTAACTCCAAAACATATAAATGAACTAAAGTTAAAAAACATACAAGACTAACAAAGCCAGAGGCTCCTGACTTGGGACAGGCGCAAAAATGCGGCGGGGTTAAACATGTTTTGTGAGATCTCAACCCTCCCCCTATAACTCTAGCCAATGTAGAATAAAGAAACACATAGCAATACGCACAGTAAAACTCAGTTTAAAAGAAGTCCGATGTCAGAATAGGTAACAAAAGAAACTAAGCAAAATGACAATGATACATAAATGAACAAAGGACTACTAGCAGTTACTGACATGCCAGCTCCAGACCTCAATTAAACTGATTGAAAGATCAAGTCTTCATCATATGAAAATCTAGTACAATCCCTCCCGTTAGAGGTTTAGTATCATACCATCATAAAATATATGAGAACATAACCCGTATCATTCAGAACATTCTAAAAGATAAAAAGAAAAAGCACCTTGCGAAATTCTTTAATTTTACTTTCAGATAGATTGATGATATCCTATCACTGAATAACCCATATTTCAGCCAATACTTACATCTCATATATCCAAGTGAACTTGAAATTAAGGATATTACTGATACTAGATGGACTGCTTCATACCATGATCTTTTCCTCAGTATTGACACAGATGGACGACTTCACACTAAAATCTATGACAAACGGGACGATTTCAACTTCCCAATTATCAATTTCCCATTTCTCAGCAGTAACATACCCTCTGCCCCATCGTATGGTGTTTACATTCAGTAATGTCAGTATTACAAATCTAATCCTGAATCAATCCTAATCCTATCTTATTTTTGGGAAATATTTTTACAAATTCAAATGTGACGTCACTTTGTGTGTTTTTTTAGAATTTCAAATGTGACGTCACTTTGTGCGTTGATGCTTTGGCTAACTCGGCTGTGTATTTTTATATGTTGGATTAAGTTGTTTTATGTAATGTATCCGTTGTTATTCTGTAGTCAGTCCGTACTTTGGTTTTATCATGTATATCTATTATATAGTCATTTTATAAGATTTACTGTTTGCAAAATTATAAATTATTCTAAATAATAAGGATGTTCTTGTCCCAGGCAGAAAACCCTGGCCGTGTTAGGCGCAACTTTTTGGAAGTTTTGGTCCTCGGTGCTCTTCGGCTTTGTACTAGTTTTGGCTTTCAAGCTTTTTTCATCTGAGCGTCACTGGATGGTCTTGTGTGGACGAGACGCACGTCTGGCGTTTTGAATTTTAAGCCTAGTACCTTTTGTTAGTTATTATTCGTGTGTTTCTTTGTCCTATATGTTCTCCCATTTATTTGTATTGTGGTCCTGTCATGTGATGTTGTCGTTTTGGTGTTGTGTTTGACGTTGCCATTAAAGCGGGAGGTTTGGCATGCCACAAAACCAGGTTCAACCCACCATTATTTTCTTAAAATGTCCTGTACCAAGTCAGGAAAATGGCCATTGTTATATTATAGTTCGTTTCTGTGTGTGTTGCATTTTAATGTTGTGTTTTTGTTGTGTCGTTGTTCTCTTCTCATATTTGATGCGTTTCCCTCAGTTTTAGCTTGTAACCCGGATTTGTTTTTATCTCTATCGATTTATGAGTTTCGAACAGCGGTATACTACTGTTGCCTTTGTTTACATATCTCAGTTGATACGTTATGCTCGTGCATGTTCACACTATACGGACTTCATATACAGGAGTGTGCTCCTTACACAGAAACTGTCAAACAAAGTTATGAGGAGAAAAGTTTAAAAATGACACTCCGTAAATTTTATGGACACCATCACGAAACGGTTGATCCATACGATGTGTCTGTGTCTAAACTAACTAAGGACATTTTACCACGTCTTAGATTGTGGTTTACCATTTACGTCGTCTGGTCTTTTAAGTACCGAACATGAACTATTCCCGAATATGACTGTTTTGTTGAGTGTGAATTCGCATTGCTATAAGACGTGTCACGGTATTTGTATATCCAACATTCATGTATTTAGTTATGATGTTGTATTTGTAATTCTGATCGGATATTGTTAGATGAATGCGTTGTAGAGTCAAAGTTAGTAGAGATTTGTCGGGTTGGTTTAGGTTCGGATCCCTATTTTCTCTTTGTTGTCCCTTTTCTTTCGTTTTTCCGTTTTACTTATTTTGTATGTTATTGTCGATATTTTGTATCAAGAACGAATTTTCCCGTTTATTTCTGATTTATTATTGGCTATTCTACGTTTATCAAAAGAAAATGATTATATTCAATTTGTGTTTTCTTTTTATAAATATAGGTTGATTTTATCTGTTTTGAAACATATCTTTACAAATGCATATTCGCAAATATATATTTCAGTAAATTGTGATGTGCATAGCAATTGGTTTCTTGCTAGAATTTCGGTAACATACATATTATATATACTTCGAAATTAATTCGAAAAAGCCTTATTTCGTGAATTACGGATAATGTTCAGTAATTTTCATAATAATTCAATGGAAATTTCAGTATAGTATACTGAAAGTGCATGCGATTTTGTTTTTTAATATTATTTCATGATTTGAATCCACTACCTGTATACATGTACTTCTAAAAAAAATGATTGTTTCTTGTGAATCGTTCAAGATCTTTAGGTGGTTATTTAGATTCACTGACAATAGGGCCTAATTAGTGAAATAACTGTTATTTTGAAAAGACGTCTCAACAATAGTTTAACTAAGAGACACAATGGATAAGCGTTGGATCTTTAAACAAAATAACACTCACCCTACCGGTTTGTGTTACCTTTTTAACGACCCAACGATTATCCATTGTATCTACTTTATATATGACTTGTGCATCTGGATTAATTCATCTAATATTTGAACTGTAAATAACGTATTACTATATACATATTTTGAAAACAGTTTTAGCAGGGGCAACCAAAAACTATTAGTCAAAAAAAAAAAAATCAACACAACAATGGGTAAAAGCAAAAACGACTACAAACCATACATTCATTGACAACAGGCAATAATTTACTACAGAAAACTTTAGTTAGAACAAAAGCTGGTTGTCAACTCGTGTGATCCGCAATAGTCAGTGGTTCTCGCTTGACCAGTCGAAACATTCATGTTAAATGTCATTGGTTAACGATATCCGGTGATAAAGCAAAACATAGTCTATGATTGGTAAATGTCTGTTTTCATATACCAAGTCAAATGTTTGAACCATTGGTACATGTAAATTCTCTAGCCATTCAGCTTGGCTTGTGTAAGTCTGAAATTAGAAAAAAATATATTCTTCACAAAAGATTTACAAGGCTGTAACAGTAAAAACAATATAGATTGACAAAATAGGAAACAGCAAAAGCAATATAGATTGACAAAATAAGAAACAGCAAAATACAACACTAAAACTAAAGATTCAGTAAAACAAAACCCACCTACTCATGTATCCCGAAAGGGCATGTAGTGTTCCATGTGTGGAATGTTGTAATATTAGTCATGATAAGTAAACATTCTGTGATAAGAGTCATTCGGGTATTTCACAATCGGAGAAAAAAAGAGTGGATTGTGGTTATGAAAGATTAAACATTTCCGGTGTCATCTGTAACACCTCTATTCTATAACGTTAGTTAATATCAATCTGGCTATTGTCAAACATTCGAAGAGAACTCTTAAGCTTTACCATTTAGAACATTTGTTGGATACCTTGCGTGCAATCAGTAATCAAGACCAATATCTAAATCCAAAACGTTATATGATATAAACGGACATAACTGTATCTACTACAGAGGTAGTGGTTGCTAGTTGGTTATTCCTTTAGAGATCCTTTGGTAATATAGTTTTTCTTGTATTTATACATCCTTAGCTTTAAAATATAAATAAGTAATTACTTGAATATACCACGTCTTGTACCAGAAATGTATTGGAGTAAATAAGTAGCAATCGCTCACACATCATTACCATGGTGTTGTCCGTTTCTTTCAACTTATGACTTTGAATGTCCATTTAATATCTTCCGCGGTGCATATGTACATTGATCAAAGATGTAGGTTAATATCACAAAACAACAGAATATACCGGTCGATTAAGTTTGCAAAAAACTGTCCAATAATCTCATTGTAAAATACAATGTATATAAAACATAAACACATAAACAATATCTGCTAAAAATATGTTTAAAGAACCCCACCAAACACCGGGGGTTTACTCAGGTTCTCCATAAGGTTATATGTTCTTGCTCAAGTAGTGTCATCAGTCGTGTTACTCATGGTTAGTAAAACATTACTGGACAAGTCGCACCGATGATGGTCTTAAATACTCTTTAAAACCAAGGCAGAAAAAGTAAGTATTTCAGATTAACTACATTCAAATAAACAATATCCAAATATAAATAACTCCAAACATACATTTGTAATATGTAATATATTCTGTAAGAACAATAAAAGAACAGTATTAAGGAAAATATAAAGTAGAGCTCTTGAATAATTAAGCCATATATGCAAATACACGAGAGCATACATCTTCAGCATTGGTGAATTTTTTACGGCCTCCACACATCGTGCGACACAGACTTAGAAAAGTCTCGATATGGTGAATTATAGGTAAATGAATTCAAAACGACCACCGACAATGCTGTATGATCACTTTCCTAAAAAGTATTTTTTCTCAAGGTTGATACAGGTCACCGGGATATAATTCAGGTGAAGGATTTAGGCTACTTGGAGCATTTTAGATATTTGCTATGAGTAAAGTTTTCACATCAGGACTTCAGATTTTAGTGAAACTATCTACTATTTAAGCGGCGTGAATGAAATGTGGATACCTAACACTTTCAAAGTTCTAATGGAGTCTCTTATCATGTGCAATGTTAAAACGAATACTTGACTTATCTACTTATTCATAACTGTTTCTACTTCTAAGGTTCAGTAACAACGAAAAAATGTACTAGTCCTTTGTGTTTATAGTCTTTTGCTAGTTCGTGTTTCTGCTCTGTCGACGAGTAAAGTCATTTTCAAATGATTTTTGTCCCGCCTGCGACGAAAGTAGCGAGACATAGGAATTTTTATCAGGCGGTGACGGCAGTGTAAACTATTTGTATAAGGCTTTATATTTCAGAAGCTAGAAGACCTGGATGCTCCATACCTTGTATGCAGATACTTTATGTTTCGAAGGTTTTGTATGTTTTCATATGTCCATTGTCCTAGACCTCATTTTCATGTTTCAGTGACTGCTTGAAAAATTTACAGTTTTTTTTTGTCATGTGAATTTCTCATTTATTATGAGTAATATGATAACTATATTTGGTATATAGGTTCCTTGCAACGTCTTCATATCTGTCAGATAGGGTTCACCTGATCCTTACCTCATTTCAGTGATCAGTGATAGAGGTTAAAGTTACGTGATTAGGTCCGTTTCTCGGATACTATAAGTAGTAGGTCAACTATATGTCGTGTATGGAATGATTGTAAGGGGTACATGTCAGTCTGACAGGTTTCATCTAGCCTTGACCACATTTTCATCTCATTGGTCAATTTTAAGTTTTTGTGTTTCGGTCTGTTTTTCAAGTACTATAAGCAATAGGTCAACTATGTATGGTGTATGGAATGATTGTAAGGTGTACATGTATGTTTAGCCTTGACCTCATTTTCATGGTTTATTGGTCAATCGTAATTTTTTGTGTTTTCGTCTGTTTTTTTAAATACTAATAGCAATAGGTCACATATATTTTGTGTATGGAATAATTTTAAGGTGTACATGTCTGTCTGGCAGGTATCTTGCCTTGACCTTATTTTCATCTCATTGGTCAATGTTAAGTTTTTGTGTTTCGGTCTGTTTTGTCAAGTACTATAAGCAATAGGTCAACTATATATGGTGTATGGAATGATTGTAAGATGTCAATGTCTGTCTAGACGGTATCATCTGGCCTTGACCTCATTTGCATGGTTCATTGGTCAATGTTATTTTTTTGTGTTTTTGTCGGTTTTTTAAATACTAATAGCAATAGGTCACATATATTTTGTGTATGGATTAATTGTAAATTGTACATGTCTGTCTGGTATCATCTGGCCTTGACCTCATTTTCATAATTCATTGGTCAATGTTAAGTTTTTGTGTTTTGGTCTGTTTTCAATTACCATAAACAACAGGTCAACTGTATTTGGTGTATGGAATAATTATAAGGCGTACATGTCTGTCTGAAATTTTTGATTTGACCTTGACCTCATTGTTAGGGATCTTGTTAAAATAATAAGTTTATGTGATACATGTAGCAAAACCTCTATCTTTAAGACTTTCAACATAAAATCAATGGTCAGTAAAGCAAGTGAGACATTTCAGCGTGTGCCCTACTTATGTTGTGCTGTTACACCACTGTTAAACACAAATTATGTGAGATTGCAAGTTTGTTCTTTTGCTGGCCACGGTAAATTAGATGTTTTCGTTTTGTTTTGTTTTGTACATAAATCAGGTCGTGAATTATTTTACATTTTATCGTGTTGCGACCTTTTATAGCTTAATTTACGGTATGGGGCTTGATCATGGTTGAAGGTTATACAGTGTCCTATAGTTGCTTACATCAACATCAACATACCATATTCTCTTATTGTCATATCAAAGACAAAATCAAAGAATAGAAAAACAAAAAGTAAAATGATCGACACCATAAAAATATCTTTTGGTAGAAGTCACAGATTATATATTATGTAAAACAAACTTAGATTTAAAAAAGGTTCTCTGAAACTGTCATCTTCATGAAGCTCTATTTGTTTGACAGGCGACCTATCTGGAAACGCGCGTCTGCATGTCGTACACAATTTTAATCCTGGTATCTTTGATGAATTTATTTGTTCTATTTTGCGGACGTGTATTTGTCAAAAGAAACATTCGTCTCCGATGGTATCACAGGCCATTATTCAGTATTTTCTGTGTTGACTTGAATCATCATTGATATGTTTATTTTCTTTACATTTCAAGTTACAAAATGTTGAATCATTCAAAACACTAAGGTTTATTTTTACCACCATGCATAGATTGCCTTATCCTTATTTGGCATTTTCATTTAACTTTGTATTTAATTGGACCATCCAACTTTTTTTATTCGAGCGCCACTGATGAGTCTTATGTAGACGAAATGCATGTCTGGCGAACCAAATTATAAGCCTGGTATCTGATGAGTTTTTACAACCGCTTGATAGATGGCTCTGCTGATGGACGTTTTGTTTGCTAGGGTTTCACCAGCGCAGAAGTTAGCATTTTCTGTGTTGTCATGAAACATTAGTGATATGTTCGTTATCTGTATATTCATTGTTATAAAATTTTGAAGTAATAAGGTCATGCAAAGATTGCCCTTAACATATTTGGCACAATTTAAATTGAAATTTTTGTAATTAAAGTTCTTCAACTTCATTTTTTGTACTCTAGAGCCGCTGATGAGTCTAATGTAGATGAAACGCGAAGTCTGGCGACACAAATGATATGCCTAGTATATTTGATGAGTCTGTTTTCGTATGAGGCAAATTGTATAATCGAACTTCTCAGACAAAGTTGACTTAAGATGGATTTGGCTTTTTTTTGTAAGTTTTTTGGTCATATAACTCTTCAACTGTTTCGGTTCTTTTCACCTTTGGCTTTCAAATATTCGGCTTTGAGCGTTTCTGACGAAGGTAAATCCAGAAAAGCGTTTCGGACTCATGAAATTTATAATGTGTTGTTTTCATTTTTTCTCAAAACAAATGGCAAGAAGCTGACATTATCCCTTATTACTCCGCTTTAAAAATGATGTCCGCTCACTGAATAATTCAAATTTTAGTAATACAATCAACAGTACCAATATTGCTGCACCTGATGCGCATTTTGACAATTATAATGTCTCTTCATTGATGCTTGAGGACTACATATTTGAAAATCTAAAACATACGTTGAAGAGCTGATAAAAATGAACATTCAATAAAGCAAAATCCAGAGAAGGAATAGAACTGTATTTTCATAGGGAAGATATATTCCTTAATTTACAATTATTTTCAAACTTTTATTTCTGCAAATTGAAATGAAACAATATCAGCATTTTCATAAAAGTACCCAAGTACTGTCTAGTGACTTCGGGGAAAAACAAACCACCATCAAAGGTATCGACCCAGTGATAGTAATAACATTAGCAGTACCAATTTTACTGCACTAGACGCCCTTTTCGACAATAAATGTCTCGTCAGTGATGTTCGAGGCTAAACTTAAAAAGAGGTTGATGAAACGCAAATAGACATAAGTATAGCGAAATCTGGACAAGGAATCAGAACTTACATGAAGGTGATAAATTCTTTGATTAAATTTTATAACTGAAACTCTCAACCAAGCAATATAAGTGACATGTGGATCACATATCTATCTATCAACAGTCTTGGTGATCTCGCATTAGCGTCATCATTTCAATTGCGGCTGGTCATGGATTTAATTCACTGCTGGATTAAACCACGGACTTGAAAATTTGTACTTGCTGCTTCAGAATTGTCATATACTCATTGATACGATTGATACTAATGTCACTTTAATTTTTCATTTATAATGGTATATATAAATCTAAACAAATCGTTAAAATATTTTTTTTCGTTGAGATGTCGAAAATTTGAATTGTTACGGTATTGAAAAGAAACATTGTTCTTGAATGATCAGTTCTTCTAGATTTAAATGCTGGTTATGTAATAAGTTTTAAAGGTTGTTTCCATACATTGACATATAAAAACTCCGTATTAAAAAGATTAAACACTTGTCATTTCAGAAGTTTAAAACTAAGTAAAAAAAAAATATAAAAGACATGACCACATGCATGAAGAAAAAAAGTGAAGTAAACTTCAATAAAAAAATCCGTCAATCACTTGTGTTTACAACAATGTACCAACATTCTATGATAGAAATAGTATCAGTTCAGTCTTCTTGCCTATTCTTTTGTGTATAACAACATTAACAATACCAATACTATTGGTTTGTACTTAGACATTGGAATCATGTGTTGTATACATGTTAACTTTTTTACTATTTTAGTTTTGATTCATTATAATCTGATGTATTGACATATTTTATAAAAAAGTAATATGCAGCGTACAAAAAAACGGGGGAATTTATAGAACTCTGAAAGGGTGAAGTATTATAAAAGATGGGAAAATTAGTTTTGTTTAAAAGTAAGAAAAGAGGAGACTTATAGAAGTCACAAAAGAAGGAATAAAAGAGGAGTAATAACAAGAGGAGCATTGTCGACCTAGGGAAATGGGTGTTATAAGAAATAAGAAAAAGCGGATGATTATAGAAGTGAGAAAAAGAGGAGGATACTATAAATAGAATACGCGGAGGATTAAAGAAGTGAGAATACGCCGAGGATTATAGAAGAAAATACACGTCGTGTGATGAAAATTTAAAAACAAAATACGCAATACTTTGAATATCACAACCTTCATACAGCGTAGCTTACTAAGTAATTTGTGATAGTTTTTTGAAAGATCAAAAGAAAATATTTTCTGGTTATCTGTTATGTAGGAAAAAGTCCTGCTCATGTTTTCCGCATTATTTAAATCTTTCAATATATACATATTGTACTTTATGTAACAACATTTCAAGTAAATTAAAACAAAATCAAATAAATTGCTACTCACATTTTGCAAAACCAATAAATTCTTAGTGAGATAATTTAATTATATGATATGCTCCAGGTATTTTCATCTCATAGGACAATCTAAAAGCATCTTTTAAAGCTTAAAATAACCTAATTGAGACTAGCCCATTGGTTGACAAACAAATGAATATTTATTGATGTGAAGAGTACTCACTGGAAAGCATACTGGTTATGAAATAAGACACTGTTTTAACTGTTCTCAGAAAGCTGATCGTATTGAGTATATATGTTCAAGATAATTGAGCAAAAGCAGGAACATGAGTATTTTGTAGGATAAAATCACGGTACAATGATTACACAAATGATTCACTCAGCTGTAGCTGCTGCAGTACTGTTATCACAATGTACAAACACTCTGAAAACTAAACTACAGAAATTTGAAAATGAGAAAAATACATGCATTATAAGTGGAACACAGATTGAAACATTTTTTGCAAGAACAGTACGCGAATGTGCAAGCTTGTGTGCCATCGATGATAACTGCTACTCTGCTAACTTTAAATCCGTTTCAGGACAGTGCCATTTTTACTCCACTTTCTATCCGAACACGGACCCCCTTTTCGGATATGAAACCATCAGAAAGATCCCAGTTACAGGTAAGGTTATAAGAGATAAAATTGTATATGCAAATAATTTCCGACATCCTTATGCTTACAGGAAATTGAATTTTCGAAATAAAGGAAAAAATGAAATTTTAGAATGATTGCACATTTTTGGTACTATTAATGTCTTTTTTTAAAAGAAAACAAAATGTTCGTATGACCTTCCATTGTTTTTAAATTTCTCTTTAAAACTAGTACGAAAATCCTGTTTTGTTTTTGAATTTCTCTATCTTGGCAAACATTACATAAGATAAAATATTAATAAATAAATAAAAGCAGACAAAAATAATGGAATAATAAAAGTATAAAGAAATAAGCGAAACCCCCCCCCCCCCCCCAAAAAAAAAAAAAAAAACAAACCAAAAAATAAAATTTCATTATCAAAAAGGAAATGGTTGTTTTCTAATGCTAATCTAAGCCCCTCTAGTATAAAACCCGACGTGAATATATTCGATGTTTTCCCGAATATCTCTGTATCCAAAATTGTACGAGGTCAATTCTTGCACTGTTCGTGGTATTTGTAAAAAGACTGACAACATCCAGACTTTCCAAGTAAAACTTAAAGTGTCTCTTTCTGGTATGAAATTGATGAAGTCCATATCTTCTCTGAAATGCACTACAAAAGTCTAAAAGTCTGAAAAGACCAGTTTTTGTCTTAATTTGCATGAACTTTTACTCGACATTCTCCAAAAGTATGACTTGTGTCTTAATTTTTCTTGACAAATTCTCATTTATATTAAATTTGTATGAAATTTACTCGACATATTCCCGACATTCTGAATATGGTCTTCAAATTTCTTGACAAATTCTTGACATTTGAATAATGTCTTGAAATTTCTCGACATATTCTCGACATTCTTATTTTTTCTCAGTATGGCTTGACATATTCTGAACATTTTGAATCGTGTCTTAAATTTACTTGACAGTTCTGAGTTTTACAAATCATGACCAATATTCATGATATAACTTTAATCTTTATTTCTCTTTATATGATATACTGTTGTTTCAAGTTACACTTCTTTACAACAAAAATAAAAGTTGGGCATGTAAAATAATTGAAAATTTGGGTATATAAATATTTTTACAAATGCAAATATGGCTATGAAATCTAAAGTATAAAATAATTCAAATGTGGGTGTGTTGATATAAAACAATTTCAATGTGGGTTTTTAAATAATTACAAATTTTGATTCCTAAATCTTATAAATTAAATGAATCAAACCAATCATACATGATACTGTAGACATATTTCATTCTACATTCATAATATTCAATGTTGATATGGTAAATAATTATTATACCAAAATGTTGTTTATATAAATAGCAAATTATGATGATATACAAATCATTCATTTAACAGAAGAAAAATTTGTGTTATGTCATCTGTTGGAATATATTAAGTATTACACATGGACAGGATGTTCCCCATAAAATTAAGGTATTCCACACCCCAGAGTACACGCAACTGTCAAATGGAAGTTATTGCTTTACCTGTAATCAGCCATACAACTTATCAGTTGACCGACCATGCCACTACAATTTAAAAAGTTTGTTGATAGATGAAAATGAAAATCATCATTTTGATGAAAAAAAATTGAATTGAAATGGATTTTCTTCATCAAAATTATGAAGTTAATTATTTTAACATAAAAACAAATTGAATAATTCCCAAAGATTAAAAGAAAATTATTATCTACTCCAGGAAGAATAAAAAAAAATGTATTTATAATGGGTCCCATCAATGATTTCTATAGAAATCATCGGTCTTATGAAATGGTTCTCAAACAGACATGCATAATATAGATCTAAACATTTTTTTCTTTTCAGGAAGGAGTTATCACAAATATTTATTTTTGATAAAAAATTATAAAATTCAACACTCAAATTTGAATAAAAAATGTTTTTGGGTTGTTCTAAAAAATGAATAAGGTTTTTGAATCAAGATGGGAACAAATTCTTTGACCTGAACGAAAGCCCCCCCCCCTCTTTTTTTAGCCACACAAACCCAAAAAATGAATTGTGGGGTCCAAAAGAGATACAAGACACCTATTTTAGTAAAGCAAATTTGACTGGCAGTTTTGCGAACGACAAAAATCTAAATGCTGTTTGTCAATACCTTCGACTTATATTCCAAGTGAAAACAATTACTTAAATGTTTAATAAAAATAAATCAAAATTAAACTACATGGGGGATTATTCAGAGTATTCCAACTTAGTTGCACCAAAAGGGTATCTTACTATACCAAATTAATCCTTGATTCTTCAAAGTTTAGTTTAGCCATAATAAAAAGGAGTATATAACAGCAATAGAATGTCATAAACAGTGCAGAATAAGTCTGTTCACATTTCAAGCGAAATTTATACTGTTGAGATAGTGTCAAGACATATTTAAGACTGTCAAGAATGTGTTGAGACATATTCAGACATTATTTAGAATGTCAAGAATATGTCGAGACATATTCAGACAATTATTAAGAATGTCAAGAATATGTCAAGACAGATCGAGACAAATTTAAGACAGTCAAGAATTGGTCGAGACTAATCCAGACTCTTATCAGATGATACAGGAAGTGTCGAGAAATTTTAAGACAATGTTCATACTGTCAAGACACTTGTCAAGAAAAATCAAGAACCTTATTAGACAAATTCATACTATGTCAAGAATTTTTAAAAATTATTCAGACAAATTAAGAATGTCGAGTAAAAATTCATGCAAATTCAGACAAAAACTGGTCTTTTCAGACTTTTTGACTTCTGTAGTGATGGCTTGGCACTATTTTGCAGATAAGTTTCAGATTAATGTCCAGAAAGTTATTTAGTCTGTGGGTACTACAAGCTGGCCCAGCAATTATAGTACGCAGTTTTAGATCTGATGACTAGGTACCTTAATGTATGTTTGGTTTTGACCTTTTATTTTTTCCTGAATATCTTGTGATTTATGTTTTTTTGAAAGTCCGTAAAAGTTTCTAGTTTTTCTTTTAAATTTTTTTAAGTAATCAATATTAATATTTGTAAGATTACTATCATATATTTTGGTAAGTTAATCAATTTTTCAGCATGGTAATTCGGGTTTCAAAATACTGAATCAAACCATGTAGACATGTGATTTGTTGTGTGTAGACAGTATCAATTACAGCGATAATATGACTATCAGCATAATTAATATCAACCTTAAGTGAAAAAATTTTGAAGCAAGAAATGTATTTGGTAAAATTCTACACCATTCAAGTTTTTCTAATATAACAGAATGTGTGTGTTTCTCAAACTTTTTGTCTCGACGTACCTGACGGAATTGATAATATCATCATCAAACAATTGATAAATATTTGACTGAATAATTTTCATAGTCGTAATTAGTTTTTAAAGTACATATTGGATTGTCCTTTGTGCAGGACATTTAATTAGCTATATTTTTAAGTATGAAGCAAATCAAAACGAATGTGCACTGAGTCCCACGATTAGTACCACGAGCAAAGTTGGAACTACTTTCCATTTCAGAACACATATGATCAACCCCGGTTATCGGTATGGCCCGTATTTCTAAATTTTTAGTTTTTGGGAAAAGACGGCTTCAATCCGTCAATTCCCTATATGGCTGGCCAGACATTCTACTTTCAAAGCCTTTCACGTCAATCATTTTGTATTTTACAGTTCGAAACCCCTCAAAATTTCATACTGATTTGATGAGCAGGAGATAAACAAATGAACAGATTGACTTTAAATACTGTGTTACACATTTCCCTTCTGTTTCTAGTGAAATCGTGTCTCGAGCTCTCTTCCTTTCACTATTTACGTTTCTTTTACAATCCGGAAAAAATCAGTATTACGAAATATTCCAAATATATCCAACCTAGTGATGTCATTGTGGGACTTCCACACTTCGTAGAAGGAGGGATATCCTGCACTCGTTAGTATCGAAATCATTTGCAGAAATCGTGTACGATTATTAAATCAATATTTGTGTATTAAACATAATAATAAATGAAGTTTCTTCATGAAACGTAGAACTATCTTCGTGTGGTACTTAAGCAAAGTAAGGACGTATAATAACTAGTACAATAGTATAATAACAAAGCAAAAAAAACCTAACGAACTGTGACATAGGTGGCGTTGTTTTCTTGTCATGATTATAGTCATTTCGTACCTCATTGAATATTTATATGTATGCAACTTCGTTACTCGTGTACTATTTATATTTATTGAATGATAGGAGCAAATCAGTCCTATAACGGATAAATCAGCATATGTAATACAGTTGACGTTGTCCTGTTGACATAAATCATGAGTAAATATTGCTCTTCTGTCCAGTCCGATACGGGAAAAAGGACGAAAAGCAATACAGGATTTTCACTTCCGGTGGCAAAGTTTCGCTTCCAAATTATGTTTGACGTATCTTAACCTGGAATAGACGGATCTAAAAGAAATTGGAAGACACATTTTACAACGTAAAAGACAAGAACATTTAATTATGATCCGTTTTTGTTACGATTTGCGGAAACATTCCACAACCTTTCCGAGTAATCTTTCAATTTATTATCATTCCGTCGACAAAAAAACATAATGTCTGAATATTCTCCCCAAGTACTTTATGTTTGCTAGATAAATAGAATTGCATCAGCATAGATTAAGTACCTGGACTGGAAATCGTAAATCTAAACAATATGATTTACAAAACAATTCGTCGTGACTGGGAAGAGGCAAGTTCAAATGACTGAAATGTGATTTACTGTACCTACAATGTATTTGACGGTAATTTTCTTGGTTTTTTAATCGAAGATTCATGATTATATGTATTGGCCCAACCCTTTAGTCTCAGGGCCAATTAGCGTCGAAAGTCGCAGAATGCAAGACATAGGATTACAATCCAGCGGCAGCGACAGCATAAACTATTTGTATATAACGCTTTATATTTCAGAAGGTAGAAGACCTGTATGCTTCCTACCTTGTATGCAAATGCCTTATTTTCTAATATTACGAAGTTTCCTGTCTGTCATATGTCTATTGTTATTTTCATGGTTGAGCAACTGCTTGAATATTTTCAGTCCCCAATCGACGAAGTTCAGGTTTGCACTCCGTCCGTCTGTCTGTCTCGATGTCTGTCCAATTTTCAGTCCGGCAAATCAGTTTTCCCACACTTTTTACCTTCGTGCTAGAAGATATTGATTTGATATTTGGTTTATAGTTTTATCATTACCAGTTACAAATTAAATTTGATTTTTGTTCCGGTCTGATGATTTTGTGCAGAGCGATGGTCCTTGGACTTAAAAATTCACGCAAGTAATCGGTTTTCACACTTTTTTTCGTCATGCCTATTGGTATGTAGTTTTCCATGACAAGTTACATATTCAGCTCGAATTTTGTTCCCATCTGATGATTTTGTGCAGACTTATGTTTCTTGGATTTAGAAAATTCAGGAGATTATCAGTTTTCCGCATTTTTTTCATTATACTTGAAAATATTGATTTGGTTTTTGGTATATAGTTTTACAATGACAAGTTACAGTTCAAGTTTGAATTTTGTTCGGTTCAGGTGATTTTTTTGCAGCGTTATGGTCCTCGGACTTAGAAAATTCACGCAAATAATCAGTTTTCCACACTTTTTTTCGTCATGCTTGAAGATTATGATTTGATATTCATTATATAGTTTAACCATGTTAACACCAGGACAAGTTATAGATCAAATTAGTTGTTCCAGTGCAATGAATTTTTAGCTGGTAGGGGACTATGTATTGCCATGCTTGTTTCAGTTTTTTTGTCGCTGTGAATTACTTCCTTGTTATGAGTTATATGGTAACTATACTTTGTATATTGGATGCTTGCCAGGTCTACATATATCCCTCAGACATGGTTCACCTGATTTCAACCTCATTTCATGGATCAGTGATCAATGTTAAGTTTTCGTGGTCAAGTTTGTATCTCAGACACTATAAGAAATAGGTCAACTATATTTGGTGTGTTGAATGACTAAAAGGTGTACATGTTCTACTGAAAAGTTTCTTCTGAACTTGACTTCATTTTCATGGTTCATTTGTCAATGTAAAGCTTTTGTGGTTTGGTCTGTTTCTCAGATACTATAAGCATGATAAGCAAAATATTAGCTTATTTGGTGTGTGGAATGAATGTTAGGTCCGTCTGACTGGTTTCATCTGACCTTGACCTTTTTTTTTGATTCATTGGACAATGTTTTAAATTTTCCTGTTTGGGTTCTATCTATGATACTATAAGCTATAGGACCACTATATTTGGTATATATCATGGAATGATTGTTAGGTAGACATGTATGTCTGGCAAGTTTTCATGGTTTTGTCCATTTATCAAATGCAGTAAGCCATTGGTCAACTATATTTGCTGTAAGGAATGATTGTAAGGTGTACATGTCTGTTTGGTAAGATTCATCAAACCTTGACCTCATTTTCATGGTTCATTAATATAGTCAATGTTCAATTTTGGCAATCAGGTCTGTTTTTCTGGCCCTAAGGCTTACAGTATCTGAGAATATTCAATAGGCCAACTTCATTTGGTGTATGATATGAAATTTAATTTAAAGCAGGCGAGACATTTCAGCATGTGCACTCTTGTTGTCATTTTGGAAAGTAAAATAACAAAAATACCGAACTCCAAGGAAAATTCAAATCAGAAAGTCCCTTATGAAATGGCAAAATCAAAAGCTCGAACACATCAAATGAATGGAAAACAACTGTCATATTCCTGCCTGACTTTGTACAGGCATTTCCTTTTGTAGAAAATGGTGGATTAAACCTGGTTTTATAGCTAGCTAAACCTCTCACTTGTAAGACAGTCGCATAAAATTGCATTATATTGACAACAATGTGTGAACCAAACAAACAAACATAATAGGTACAAATGTTAAAAATAGGGTTACAGCAGTCAACATTGTGTTATAATCTTAATCATTATAAAAACCAACAAATAAGTCAACAAAGAAAAACAAAATGGCACATAGACAAAGCACATGAGCAAAAATGACAGATAAGAATACAAAATATGACCACAGCACAACAACACAATGGCGGGATGCATAAGTACGGAGCCACGCCTAAAGGATATTACCAAAAATAGACTAAACAGTAAAGGTTAATAATTTACAAAGACAAATAAAAGAACACTATAACACGTAATTAAGATGATAAACAACGTCAGTACCTAGAATCTATACTTCCAGACCATCATGTATTATTTGTGAAATTGATATATATCAACAGTTACATTTAGTTGCATTTTATTAAGTTAGTTATTTTTCAGTATGAATAAAGTTGCCTTCGCAAATACTTTTAATAATCTGACCTCGTCCACCATGTTGAAATTAAAAATATTTCACAGTGGCTAGCTTAATTGTTCTTGCATTTTTCTCTCTTTTTAAATATTGATATACCAAAAAATAGAAACAATGGCCGTCTTTACCCTCAGAGCTCCTAAACTCTTTGATTGGGAAGTATTTTTCAGACTTTGTCAAAGTGATGTCTGATTTTATAAGAATTATGGTTTTTGATTGCTCCTTGGTATTTTGATCCGACTTTTTCTTTAAATATTTCAAAAAACTACCATATCCTGATTTTTTTTGGGTCCGGAGGAAAGATAGATCAAAAGTGAATGACAAATTCATTATAGTAAGAACTATTGAAAAAGCTGAATGTGAGATGTATTCGTATAAAAGAATATGAAACGTGATGATTTCAGTTTTTCAATTGTAAAATATCAATTTCTCGGAAGAAACACATATTCTGTAAAATCGTATGTCATTTACATCTTTTAATTGATACGATACTCCGATACATCTCCACATTGTACCGACTTCCTTAAAAGGTGTTTACTTCTAACGCAAAAACTGCAGTAGGAATGAAATGAAATGAAATGAGGAGTGAATGTGAAAAATTGTTGTAGTTTTTGTCATTTCGGAACCTTTTCTAGTCCCCTGTGCAGTATTCCGTCTCCTCATTGACAAAGGCCGTACAGTTACCTATAGTCGCTTACATTTATGTCATTTGGACTTAGGTGGATATATGTCTCATTGGCAATTATATTACATCTCTTTATGTTTATGTTGAAAGCGACAATACCTAAGTTTTATGGTCACCATCACAAATTCCTTGACCAATTTGTATGTCTATGTTTGAGCTTACGAGTGACATGTTTTCATGTTCGTATATATATGAACTCCAGAATAGCTGTAAATTTACCACTTGTGTAATACTTTTTATCTAACATTTTAAAAATGGTCTGAATTCACATGGCTGGTGTAGGAGGATAGCAGGATATCCATACCTAGTCGAAGCACAAGGTCTTGCTGTGTTTGGAGTTCAAGCGATTCCACAATGAAGTATCTCTTAGATGGTTTATCAAAATTGATAAACGATTTTCAATATTAATGAATTATATAGGCTCATATTTAGCATGATACTGAAAAAAGAATATAGGAAATTAATTTCAGCATTTTGAAAATTCTCCTTTTTGATGCCACAGAATAATCTTTTCAATTGTCCTGTCATGAAAGCATACATATACCTTTGTATGCTTTTACAAATGTATTTTTTACGTCTTAAACCAAGCTTAAATCAAGCTTAAAATGGCATCTTAGGCAAATTCATCAATGTTTCTGGCATTTAAGACCACTCAGGTTATATAAAATATAACCATTTGATCTGATAATGTTAATTGAAAGGCACATCAATCGTTCCTACTTTCTCGGTTCAACATTGATCGGAATACATTTTTAGCTAGTGCTTATTGATTTTTATACATCTTTAAATTACATCATTGATGAACACTTTTATAATACGTTACATGTATATGAAATTAAATTCAAGTTGTCTTGTTAAAATCATTTTTTTTGGAAACAAACTCCACCTTTGTTGCCTATAAGGCCATCATGCATAATTTAGATTATATAACTTGAACTTTTTAATTCAATTTAGAATCGATAAACATGTAAGTAGTTTGAGTGGAATTTAAACAAAAACACGAAATATGCAAGACAAATATGAAATTTAGCCTTTCATCATATTAGTATCACATTATTTGTAAGATGAGTATTAATTCAACTATCAAAAGCATTCATTTTGGGCATTTACTTCAGTCAAGTCATAGCTGTACGATTCAATTTTCATATTAGGAATGCTATATATTCACTGTGTCTAAACTACCCCGGCAAAAAACGTTTGGACTCGATAGTATCTAATGTCCGGTACGGTGACGGACAATCAACAGACAGAGAAAAGGTAGAATTTCTATTTATTTATTTGGCTTTTAATGACATTGAAGAATAAACATACACATATAACTATTTTCGATTGTGTGATGAAATATTTTCTACAACCGTTCTAGATTAATGGAGAAATAAGTAAAAAGGTACATGAAAATGGTGAATTGAGTGAACCTTGCTACGAATTTGTTTAATTTCTTTTTAAATTGTGCACATTGTACGGAAAGAAAAGTACGGAAAGAAAGATATTAACACAGAGATTGCATGGCTAGTCACTATGAGCACCTCAATATTTGCATTTCTGTGCACGGAACGGAAGAAATGGGTCATGTCAAAATGGAAGGACCATGTTTCGTCAATGTTGTTTATTACACAAGGACCCTGTTTTGTCTCAGTATAGGACCCGGTTTTGTTTTGTTTTGAAACCACAAATTTATGAACAGCTACGTTAGCACGGATCTGGACATTGCCCATCGGAAGAAATTAATTATTTGAGTCAAAAAGATGTTATACAGATGTTATTGCAATACAAACATGTGTTAAAATATATTTCAAACGGGAACTTTTCGAAATAGGGAGTAGACATTTTTGAATGCTATACGTATACCTTATTGATCTTATCTTCGAACTAAGTTTAAATGGAAATAAATACTTTATATCATGTACTTACATTAATTCCTTATGATAGCAAAAAGAAGATGTGGTGTGATTGCCAATGAGACAGCTCGTCACAAGAGATCAAATGTCACAAAAATTAACAACTGTAGGTCGCCGTACGGCCTGCAACAATGAACAAAGCTCATACAACATAGTCAGCTATAAAAGGCCCCGAAATGACAAGTGTAAAACAATTCAAACGAGGAAACTAACGGACTAGTTTATGTACAAAAAAAAAATGAACGAAAAACAAATATGTAACACAGCAACAAACGACAACCACTGGAATACAGGCTCCTGGCTTGGGACAGGTAAATATATACAGAATGTGACGGGGTTAAACATCTTAGCGGGATCCCAACCCTCCCCCTAACCTGGGAAATTGGTGTAACAGTACATAAGAACGAACTATAAAAATCAGTTGAAAAAGGCTTAAGTCATCAGATGGATACAAATAGAAATACATCTCAAAAATGTTTGTTTGTTTTCTATACTACTGTAATGATGTAAAAATAAGAAGATGTGGAATGATTGTGTTACCATATCAATTTATCAAAAGAGTAAGGATAGTATGCTTTACTACACTATACGCTATGTTTACAATATATTTACTCATTCGTTCATCCATTGACGGACAGTGAGAGAAAAAGCTCCGTTTTGAAGGCCGTACAATGACCTATAATGGTTTACTTTTACAAATTGTGACTTGGATAGAAAGTTGTCTCATTGGCACTCATACCACATCTTCTTATATCTATTAGAACGTTTTGGATATCTCAAATCAAAATGGTTGCCTTTCGAACGTGTATTTTTTATGTCCGCTTCGAAATACACAAGTTCTAAACTTCCCCATTAGAAACAAAATAATTCTATCATGCCATGCTCTACGCTCATTTTAACATAGGTAGGCATTATATTTGTCAATATTTTATACCTGGCTAACGCTTGGTTTAAAAATTTTAACAAATATAATGCCTTCCTATGTTAAAATGAGCATTGAGCATGGCATGAAAGAATAATTTCTTTTTATAAATAAAAGTTGGTTTGCAACATTATAACGTCCAATATCTTCGTCTTCGTCTTCTTAGAACAACCTAATTGGCAATTTAGCCCGTGAAAAATGACAATGAGACAGCTTTCCATCAGAGACCAAATGACGTAAAAGTTAACAAATATAGAACACCGTATGGCATCCAACAATGAGAAACGCCCATACGGAATAGAAAGCTAAAAAAGGCCCCGAAATGAAAACTGTAAAAAAAAAAATTAATGTAAAAACTAACGACCTAGATTTATGTACAAAATAAAAAACGAATAACAAATATATGTATGATATACAGCAACAAAAGACAACAACCGATTTACAGGCACCTAGATTCGGTACTGGCACATACAGAATGACGGGGTTGAATGTGTAAGCCCCCCGCTCCCCCTTCAAAAAAAAAAAAACAAGAAAAAACTGGTATAACAGCACAACATATGAACAAACTATAAAATTCAGTGAGTTGAAAAAGGCTTAACTCATTTGATTTCAGAGCCCCTATAATAAATATGCGATTGGCGGCTGTCTCTGTTTTTTCGTCTTTTATTAAATTTAATGATGGTATACGATATAGTTACATTATATCAGTGGCGGATCCAGGGGAGTAGAGGGAGAACGCCGACCCCTCCCCCCTTTTGGAACTAGAAATAATTATTTTATCATTTTTTTTACGATTTATATATGATTTTTTATTTAGCATAAAATCGTTAAAAAAAGTTCCCCTTGCTACGCTCGGCGGTATAAAATCCGTTTATGAATACGCCCCTTTAAAAAATCATGGCCTCGGTCCGCCCTTGCATATTGACAATTTTAAACTTGACCAAATTGCTTAAATTGTAGAACATTTGTCAATGTACGATGATCATTATACAATGAAGAGATAAACCTATATATAATAGTTGTACTATACAGGGCAGTTGTTAACAACTTGATACTAGTGCATTAAAGAATTTGTTAATGTTAAAAAAAAAAAAAGAAAAAAAAGAGAGATAAAACATCGTTTATTTATAAAAATTACTAATCAAATAATCATTATTGCAATTTTTGGATGGCCTAAGACTTTTATACTAATTTATACTTAGTATTATTGTAACAAGGAGGGGTAAACAGATTTTTAACGCACTATTACTGTGATCCTTTGCGCCGCATGGAAATTCCTTTTCTTGGGCGATTCTGCATGCACATACATTTGTCTAATTCTCTTGCTTTGTAATGAACGTTTAGTTTCAGAATATTTATTTTCAAACGATTATACTGTCTTCCCTTTAAGTAGAGCGGACACTAAGATAACCATCTTGTTGTCCCAGAAAATCCCATATCAAATGTGCGTCCTTAAATTTTCAAAGCCGTACACTAATTAAGTTTGAACACTTAAATTTGTATAGATGATATAAAAAATCTAATTCCGTTTCAAAACCTTCATTTCTTTTTAATTTTTCCTTTTTTTTTTATACAAAACAAAATTGAAATTTGCTTTGTTCTAATATAGCAGGAATTCAAGTGTTTACGGATTCAAAAAGGTTATAAGTTATCCTCTGAAAGAAAATGTTTTTCAACGATCCCTCAAACTGCTGTTGAACGCCATATTTTAATTTTCGTCATGCGATTATGCATTATTTTCTATGACAAAACCGGGTCTGCTTTGTGAAATTTAAGGACAAAACCGGGTCGTACACATTGACAAAACCGGGTGCTTCAATTTTGACATGACCCACTTCTTTCATTCCATGCACAGACATGCAAATATTGAGGCGATCATAGTGAAAAGTCTTGACATCTCCGTGTTAATATCTTTCTTTCCGTACCTTTCTTTCCATACAATGTGCTCAATTTAAAGAGAAATTAAACAAATTCGAGGCAGGGTTCACTCAATTCACCATTTTGATGTGCCTTTTTACTTATTTCTCCATAAATCTAGAACGGTGGTAGAAAATATTACATCACACTATCGAAAATAGTTATATGTGTATGTTTATTCTTCAATATCATTAAAACAACATATAAATAAACAGAATTTCTACATTTCTCTGTCTGTTGATTGTCCGTCACCGTACCGGACATTAGATACTATTGAGCACAAACATTTTTCGCCGGGGTAGTTTATATTCAGTGATATCAATACCTTGTTTTGAAAAATATTACTATAGCTGTTGTGACATGGATCATAATGTCAATGTTCTGTACTAATACTTTAATGCAAAACTTAATCGTTGAGTAGACAACAATGCCTTGTTTTTGATTGGTGGTGTTATCTTCTTTCAAAGCCTCTATCAAGCTTTAAACTAAACAATTTAATCTAAATGAAATTAAAAGTGCTTGTGTTTCAATCAGTCGTGATTTAGAACGAACATTTGCGATTGCTTGCCAACTGAATGATAATATGATTAGTATTTACACATTCAATTTAATTTGGACGGATTCAGTATCCCATTAGAAATAACTAATTAGGAAAAACATACCATGAAAAAATAGAATTATACAAATTTTACCTATTAGAATTGAAAGTACACATCTGTTATTGGATAATTAGTCGTTCTTATATTGAATATACGCTAAATACTTCCTTGTTCGATTCCATTGATTCGACCAAGATAATCAATTTTTTCAATACTTTTTTGACAAAATAAACCATTTTTTTTACTATTCGTGAGAATATGACATGTTTAATTTGACTAATGACGTACCTCTCATACGCCGTCAAAAAGGCTTAATTTTCATCTGAGTACTTTAGTCTTGTTTTTCGTTCCTGCATGAATTTTTAATACGATATAAATTAATCAAAGAGACTTTCATAAAGTTGTTTTCATGATAATTGTCATGAACATAAACAATTCGTAAGGGATTCCATGGAACCCTGTTTCTCTCCTACGATTGCTGCTGTCAGTGTTAAAGGGCAATCTTTACTGTAAAACATGAGTCCATTTATCAATAGAATACAGAATTTTCTTTAGATGTAATTTTTTGATTTTGAAAATAAGTGTCTGTCAAAGTTTCAATACAATACATGGAGGTTTACAAAATTATTATGTTTAAACAATTTAATCCAAGACATTGTGTAAATGTTAACTGCAGTAAAATATTGAAAAACAAAAGAAATATATTTTCAAAATTTTGCCCCAGACATTATCTCATAATCATAAATAAGCTTCTGCCAAAATTTCATTACATTTTATGGAGATTGGCAAAGTAATTGATGTGTAACAAAATTTAACACCTAGCTGTATCTACTTCTAAACTGCAAACATCTAAGTTATTCTATCAGTAAACAATATTTTGATTATTTTGCTCCGGATACCGTCTTTAAAACATACAAATATTCCCTCAAAACATATGTAAAATTCCATGAAGGTTTGACAGAGTTATTTATAATTGAATTTTTTTAACCTTAGATCGACGTTAGACTGAACTTTAATGTTGACGCCGTTGACGATCACGGCATAGCCGACGACGATGGAATTTGGAGCGTTATGTCTCGTTTTTGCGACATAAATGTCATAGATTCGGCAAAAATGAGATCTGCTTTTAAGGACAACAAACTGTGAGGAGACATTGCATGTCGGATGCGCAATCGATAAAGTTGAAATGGTACCCTTTAATACGATCACATATACGAAATTGTAAACGACCTCCTTATAACAGTACCATCTCAACTTTATCGATTGAGCTTCCGATATGCAATGTCTTCTTAGTCAAGACCAACGCTAAAATATGTATTTATCAAAACAATAATGCAAACATTGAAGAGCGGCCATAACCAAGAAGGACATCAAGTAAAGCAAAACCGGAAAATACAATTAGAACTATGCATGAAGGAGAAAATTCTAAAATTCAAATGATTTGTCTTTTTTGTAGATCCAATCGTGGTCTTTTAGACTTTTAAAGTTTCTCTCTATCTGTTAGAGATTGATGCCACATGTGGAGCAGGAATTACCTACCTTTCCGGAGTGCATGCTTTCATTACCGGATTTTAGTTGTTTTCATGTTGTGTTGCTCAATTGTCGGTTTATATGTAATGTTTTGGAATTGTTGGTTGTTTTCCTGTCCTTTTTGAGGCCATGCCGTTGTTTGTTATTAAAGGAGAAATGAGTTTTGCTTGTCCCATTAGTATCTGTTCTCTTTTCCCCCATAATTGTCAAGATAAAAGTTAAAACGCTTTAAACGAAAATGCATATTGAAGGACAAATATCGGTCCTATAAATAAAAATAATACTTTGAAATGTTGGTGAAATAATAGTACTTTTCATTATTTACTTTCATAAGAAACTCTAAAACAATTGAAAATATGCAATTGTGTGAGGAGCTTTATAACAAAACGGACATGCATGTTATTGCCATAAAACTAGATAGATTCAACTTTAATGTAGAAATTTGAATATAAGCTTCTGAACAAATTTCTTAATTTATCAACGAAAAAATAAATAAATAAATGTATGTTATACATAATGTCTGTGTGAAGCACTGTCTACTTAGTAAATAACATTTCTAAGAACTTTTACAGCACCAGCTGTGGTATCGATGCATTACGAAATGAGAGGCAGATGATACCAAAGAGATATTCAAACTCATACATAGTAAGTCGATGAGAAACTGACAATGCCATGGCAAAAAAAAACGAAAACCGACCAATGACAAACAACAGTATAAATAACACAACAAAGAAAGCTAAAGAATGAACTACAAAAACCCCGCCCAAAACCGGGGTTGATCTCAGTGGCTCCGGAAAGGTAGGCAAATCCTGCTCTAGATGTTGCATCCGTCATGCTGCTCATGTTAGAACAAACTCGGTGATAAATATAATGCGGTGATTTCACATTCGGAAAAACGATGACGATATTGTTGTTATGACAGTTGGAACATATCTGTCTCATTTGTGAAACAAATATTCCAACCAACTAGTGATGGCGTCCGTAAAATTTTCGAAGGACTGACTTTAATTTCACCACTTACAACCCTTGGTTTAATAGCTATTTTTGTAAGCAGCAACACTCTATCAAGAAAATCATGATAGGAAATGCAAGCTTTGGAATATCGTATCAACTGAGAGATATATGTCCCATATGCAGGTGCTGCTGGAATATTGCTTCATAAAAATGTTAAGTTCACGATGGGAAGCTGGATCATCTCTTTTTTCGTAAAGTTTTGTTATCAACTGACCTTCATTGTCAATTTCTAGACGTAAGTCAATGTATGAGGTATACCTAACTTTATCAATGTTCTTAAACTTCATGCTTTAATTGGGCTTTTACCTTTTTTATTTGAGCGTCACTGGTAAGTTTTAAGTAAAACTACGCGCGTATGACGTACATTATTATAAGCCCGGTATCTTTAATGTGTTTTTGTATCCTTTTTTCCAGTTCTAAAAATTATAATTTTAAGTGCTATTAGGAGTCAATGAACATTTTCGATTATGTCGACTTATTTGAAGAACTTATCTGATCATATTTGCTTTGTACAGTTTCTCTATACATATAAATAAATAGGAAGATGCGGTTTAATTGTTAATAAGACAACCATTGATATCCCAAATGCCAAAGATATGAACAATTACAGGTCACCCTAAGGCCTTTAACAACTAGCGAAATCCATATCGAAAAGTCATCTATAAAAGTCTCTAGTATGACAAAACGTGACTCAATTCAAGATGGAAAACAAACCGCCTGATAGATATTATCACAATGAAAGAAAATAAAAAGATGGCAGAGAGCAACTTACGATAACCACTGGATTATAGGCGCATAAACAATTTTGCGGGGATTATATGTGAGTGAGCGCTAAATTATCTTTCCAACCTGGGACAGTAGTGAATTGTAGTGACAATAGAAGGGATTGAATCATCAGATCGGTTCTTAGAATATCTAAGTGTATATTATAGCGTTACTGTTAAAAGTCATATGTTTTTTTTTCTGTACAAAAGTTTCTAGGTACCAAATCACCAGTTGTGGTAAAACTAATAACACAAAGGTCAAAAGAAAAAAGACTTAAGATAAACTACAACACAGAAATAAAGAATAAGAACTAAAAGGCCCAAAAAAATAGACAAAATCATCTAATGTTCAAACATAACCTGCGGTAGTTTCTTACCTTAGTTTTTTAATACTTTCTTAATTCATCCATGGGGAATTTTGAAAATAGTATGACTAGTGGAAATGCGTTTGAACTTAAAACAAAGTAACACATGACAACTGTCTAAGGTTGGTGGCCTAATGCCTCTTTGCCCTTTAGTCTTTTATCGGCAAGGCATTCTTCTTTTACTTCTATTGCAAAAACTTTACTTAGTGCTCTTTGGACGCACGAAATCACAGTGCTATTTTTATTTTTCACTGTTAAAATCACAATACTGGGAAAGCTTTTATATTAATTAAAAGTAAGTTATTTTATGCATGTTCTTAGCTTTTCTACTTCCGTTTTGTGCATTTTAAAGATTTCTGTCATTATGGATGATTTAATGCACTTGACATTTTGCTTCAATCGATTTTCTTTAAATACAATAAATTTTACATTTATTTGTTCTTTCCCGTCCGTGAAATTTGAAAATACACGAGTTTATACTGATTTCTGAAAAGAGTTTGATTTAAATGAGGTCATCAGTTAAGAGAATCAGTATCCATGAAAAACAGTGAATTCTTTTCTTGTAAAGTAGTAAACGCTCTCCTGGTATTTTGTACCAGTAAATAGCAGAAATAAAAATAAGGTTTGCGCGTTTACCTTTATTCATCCAGCATTCTGATACAAAGGATTAACCATTTAAACAGAACATTATGTACTGACAACATCTAAAAATTGACACACGTTGTCTTACTTCCCCAAGACATTTACATTCTTAAAATCGAGGTTAGCAAATCGATTAACATGATTAAATAAGCTTACATGTATCTATTATGAAATATAGAAATGACCACGGTTTCCACATTTATATGAAGTTTTTGGAAGAACAGTTGCAAAGCCAAATCAAATGCATGTTCAATAGCATTCATAACCGAACATTCCGAAAAGTTGTGTCTAATACGATCAAATCAGTCTGTACCTTGTGTTAGAAACCCCTTAGTGTTTTAAATATTTCAACGTTTTACGTGTATAAACAAAATCAGCACAAAGAGGATGACTACTTGGCTGGTGATACCCTCGGGGACATTGTCTATGAGCAGTGGCATCAGGGAAGCTTGACTTTTTATTTCTTCTAAACAGCATTGAATGAAATAAACACGTTCTGTATTTAGCTTCATCAGGAAACCTCATACTGCATAGCAAGCAATGAAAGGACCAGACATGACAAAGTGACAACTCAAAAGAGAAAACCAACGTCGTAAGTGTCAATAACAATAACAAAATATATTCAGTTATGATTTAATGTATTGAACAACAAAATTAATGTTTGTACCGATAAAAACAATATTCAATGATATAATTAAAATATTTAATTGATGAACTATTAGAAAATGTTTATTCGAAGTGTAAATAAGCTTACACGGGTCGTATCTAAATTTACGGACTTAAAAAAAACACCATCGTAAAAATTAGAATGTGATATCCCGTTTGTAATACGTTTTCTACATTTTTAGAGGTACAGCCTAACTTCCAAACCAAATAATATATCTGTAAAACACTTTGTTAAAAGTTGTGATTAATTTGTTTTTGAAAAATCCTTGACTTAATCATTTTCTAGTGATACATAGATTACATTCATTTTATTTATAACGTCACTACAGACACGGGCATATCAAACGCGTTGGGATATATAACTATTTTAAGAATTGGTCAAATGAAAATTACCGTTAAAAAAATAAAAACATGGAAAAAAAGATTGTCCATTTTTGTCATTAATTTTAATATCGAGTTTCCCATATGAAACTGAAATATGCGAATATAATAAAGGCAGTTATTACTGTTTATATTAGATTCATTTTGAGTATGTACCCTAGAATAGATTTTGGCACTAAATGTAAAGACAAAATATCATCAAGGTAACCGTATGTGTAGTTAAATGTTTCAATCAAGTAAAATTTAGACGGGCCATGACTGAGTTTAGCAAAAAACTGTCATACCAATACCGGAACAAAATTCTTATTAAAGGGCGCATTTGGTGCCCATGTGAAAACCTTTAATGTGTCACTAAACTTATTCCAGAAACTAACATAGATGTTGTCAAGGAGACTTTAATAATCTCATCACACCTCAATTAAACATCTAGCATATTTACCTATCAACTACAGGAGAAAGCTTGATATGATTTGCAGGAAATAAATTTGCAGCCAGATTACCAAAACGATTATTTAATCAATAAGGACAAAACATTGTGTGGAAGTGCAGTGTTGAAAGTCGAAAAGTTAAAACTGTCAACAGAATTGAAAGGACCATTAAACGCATGTTATGTTTTTAAAACATCGAAATAATTTTCTACACAATAGAAATGTTTAAAACCGTTATTTTCATATGCTTTATTACAAAAGTCAATGATTGTGATAATAGAAAGAGAGCTAGTTAAAAGTACTGAAAGATTAGTTGTAAAACGCTTACTTGAGTCCAAGAAGAAACCACTATTTGACGGATTTGTTTGTATCGTTTATATAACCTATACACAGTAGGAACCTTAGTCTTTAGTTTTCTATGTTGTGTCATCTGTACTATTATTTGTCTGTTTGTCTTTTTATTTTTGGCCATGGCGTTGTCAGTTTGTTTTCGATCTATGAGTTTGACTGTCCCTCTGGTGTCTTTCGTTCCTCTTTTCAAATATTTAGAGGAGCATTCGCTGAGATTTGGGAATGATCTGATTTTAACTATTTGGCCGGCTCACTATTAAAAAAAAATTGAATTAAAACGATCATTTTCATCTAAAAATCTCTTAAAAGACTGAACAATAATTTTAAAAGTCATTTTCAGTCTTCCAATCAATTTTATGGCTCATTCACTGCGGCAAATTTAGAACTGTTCAGACAAAACACTTGCAGTCAAAATGAAACCATTTACTAAAAGACTGAACATGACTCAATAAATTATTGTTCAGACTTTCCAGTAGATCTTTACATCGAAATTACTAATACAGACTAAAATTCACTTACTAGTGTCGTTGGAAAGCACGTACCTGAACGTAGAAAAATTATTTTATTATTCATGATACTTTATAAATTTGGATCGTCGGTACACTAATCTATATTTGCCTTCGTGCTGTAAATTTGAAAAGCCAAAGATGTATCAATACACGAACATGTGAAGAGCTATATGACCAACACGGACATAAATGAAAAAACTAAATCCATCTTAGGTCAATTTTGCTTGACAAAGTTTGAACCTTAGTTTTTGTTTGATAATTTTGAATTTTACCCAACGAAGAAGTGAATTAATGAATGCCTCTTAAGATTTGATGTTAGACATTTAAACATAAGGAACACAATTTTGACCTTTGCATCGACAGAAAGCGTCCTTTAATTTTGACTGTTATCTTAAGTGCTATTTGCTTTTATGATCTAAACATTTTATGTACCAAACTTTTGAACCAGAACGTATTAAATAAAGATGATTTCAGAAACACGTATTCGTTTGTATATCAACCACAAAAATATGTAGTTTTTCATGGAGGACACGAGGAAATTTAGTCGAAGAGTACAGGATCAGAACCTCAAAGCATAAAATCGTCTTAACTATAGTATTTATTCTCTATCAAATATAATTTGATTGCAGAGTTTGTATTTAAAAGTTTTTTTCTCCTTAGATGACCCAAAATTCATAATATACAGATCATGATAGCAAAAACTAAACCAGAGGGAAACTCAGGAAATATGAACAGAGCCATACGAATCCATTCTCAGTCATAATGTCATATTAGGGAATAGAACATAATCGGTTAATTAATAGATCATGCAATCTAAAGATCTATGACACTTAAACACGGTGCTTGTGAGTTGAGATAAACGTACCTCGACTTGGTCGACATATATACATGACAACGACCGTAATACTTATATATAAAGTAATAGGGAATAGTGTATGTTGCATGATGAATGTTGTATGGTTCGTAAATTTAAGTTTGTTTAAGTAAAACATTTTTAATTTTTCATCTTGCTCAAACACCTTTCATGGTTGGTTATTTTGAATAGCGTGAACAGTATTTGAATGAATCGGGAAAGAGGAAAGGGGAATGATGTATGGTGAATGGTGTAATGTTGTATGTGACAGGGTGTATGGTGTAAATGAGATGATGACACCATTCGAGGATTGTATAAATAATAAACATAATAATGTTTGAAGCTATCAATTGTTTAGGTCAATCAATTGATACAATACCATTAACATCTGAGGTGACCATAGTATACATTTTAATTCCCCAACTTAGTTTATTTTGACGACCTTTGAAAGTAAAACACAAAATAATCGGATTATTAGAATTACGAAAGTAGGTAATTCTGAGAAGCACAAATTGTATTTAAATTGTATGATTCTAAAACTTTTTCAGTTGCCACAGTCTTATTTTTAGGTGTAAACACGACCATATTTGACAAAAGGTTATAATGAATTTCGGACCATGAAATTTATGAAGAGTTGTTTTCTTTAATCTTACAAGTTTCAAAATTAACGTAATCTTCGACATACCATACAATAAAACTATACACCACACCTTTTTAATGCATAACTCATACACATGTTCATAATTTGAAGCAAAACATAAAAAACCACACATATTTCTACACTCTTTAGTTTTCTAAGTTGAGTTCTATAGACTGTTATCTGTCTTTTTGGTCATTAATTTTGCTTTTTGCCATGGCGTTGCCAGTCTGTCTTGGACTTATAGGTGAGTATCCCTTTGATATCTTCCCCCTCTCCCCCTCTTCTATAATCTCTTATATATTTACATGTATTTATGTGTAGATATAACTTTTTTTCCACTATGGTCAAACTTAGAAAATTTAATAACGCTCTTAAAATACAAGATCATAGAAGAGTTATGTGCCCTTTAGAATGATGGACGTGTAAATTTTCAGAGTACAAAATATTGAAAATATAGCGAAATCAAAGATGCTATGGAGATATGTGAGATATGATTGGAATTGATATCTAACGGACTTTATTTTGGGATGAAGAGAGCCAATAAAAAATAAATGGTTTATTTATTTTCACACAATTTGTTTATTCTTCATAGACATCACCAAAATAGAACATAACACCTACACGTAACGAATAAAACTAACTAAGATTGAACAATACAACGTTTTTGAAAGCGCTACTGAACAGTTCATCGAAGTTAAACTTTGGACTTTAAGATCCAACTATGCCCATAAGTGTTTACACGCAACCTCAATACACATAATGGATTTGAGCGAGACACGTAAACTAATGGAAGATAGAAGGACAATTATTGAAGGCAATGGAGACGACCAAAGCGTACCTTTACTATTGAACACTTTTATTAGCTTGGTATCGAGCATTGATAAAAGATTGCAAGTTGTTGAAAAGGGGATTGAGAAGTTTGTAGAAATTAAAAATATAATTACATCCTAGACCAGTAGGGTAATAACTAACGAGCAGGGACAAAAATCTTGTCAAACCAAAGTAACGGAACTTGAAACCAATGTTCAAGGAAAAAGGGAACTTATTTGACGATGTAAAAGCTTGATGCGACAGAAACAAAAGCGTCAACGAGAAAAATTCAAATGAACTCGAACAAGCAAAAGCCTGCTTTAATAAACTCTTTAAAAAATTATCAGAATTGAGAGACCAGCGGCAAGAATGCAACTGTCAAACGGAGCTTGATAACATGAAGGAAAGAGTGCTCGACCTTCAGTGCCGCTCCATGAAGAACAATCTTGTTTTTACCGGGCTTCATAATGTCAGAGATGAAAATACCGAAGAACTTCTCCGGTGCTTTCTTTACAACGAACTAGGCATTGACTATAAAATTGAGTTCTGGAACGTTCACAGGTTTGGACGATATCAAGATGGCGGAAGACCGCCTCTTTATAGAAAATGAGCTGAACCTAATCCGCGACGAAGTCGAGACAGCAGAAATGCCATACCAAGGTGGCAGTCTACCAACACGCCAAGGTGGATCTTCGCCACCACGCCAAAGCGATGCCACACCACAGCGCCTAGGTTAAGCCACACCACATTGCAAAAGTTACGCCACACGCCTTCGCATTGAACAACTAACATCAACCCCCTCATCTGATAGCAACCCCAGGAAACGATCCCGCACAGGGTATACTCCGAAGGGACAGTTATTGGATTGCCTAGGAGTGCACCATATTGACAGTTCAACACTAATTGATAGATCTGATATTATTTATGTAGACATTGCTAATAATGATGTAAATAGTAACTGTAATAAAACTATGTGTAATGATGAAACATTTGAACAGATTAATTGTATTTTTGAAAATGTAAACGTCGATTAAGATATTGATTAAAATGTTAATATAAATCATGATGGTATAAGTTAGTCCTCTTTTGATGAAACTGTAGATTTGTCTAAAAACAAAAGCTATAGATCTTTTATATGTAAATTGTTGTGGCCTAAAACATAGGCTACAATATCCAGAATTTTAAAATTTGATCCGAAAACATGATATTGCTTGCTTTGTTGAAACAAAAACTGACGATATGGATGATATTCATTTATCTGGTTACAAATCAAAATTCAAAAATAGACGTAAAATATCAAGAGTGAAATCAGGTGGCATTATAATCGGGTATATAGAAAATCTGAATACTCTATAGAAGTGCTTGAAACAAATAGTAAATATGTTCTATGGTGTAAAATTTCTAAATTTTTAAATAACGAGGATATACTATTCGGAGTAGTCTATATCCCACTAGAATATACAACATATTCTTCCCCTGATGAATTCAATGACATTGAAAATGAATACTTGGAATTTTCAACCACATTTGAACATATTTTTATTATTGGTGATTTTTACGGACGTACCTCAAATGAGAAAGATTATGAATTAATTGATGAAAAAGATATAAGTAGAGATTTGGAGGGTGTATCTATAAATGATGTATGTAATTTAGAATTGTATAATATACCCAGAGATCGTATCAGTATGGATGAAGAGAAAACACGTTACGGTAATAACCTGCTTGGTTTATGTAAATGTAACAACATATTCATTATGAATGGTAGACTGGGAAATGATAAAACTGGGAAATTTACCTGCAAAAATGCTAGCGTTGTAGACTATTGTCAGAGTAATGTTAACGTTTTAGAGAAACTTATTGATTTTGATGTGTTAAACACTTGTATTCAGATGTTCATTGTCCATTGTATTTTCGCTTACAAAGCAATGCATTTGTTATAGATTGTAATGACCTGGACAGTCCGAATGATCAGTCAAGACAAAAGATTAATAAATGGAATCATAAAAAGGCACCTGAATTTAGAGCTAATATCAATGTTGATAGATTAGACAGTTTGTTACGTAATTTGAAAAATGTGAAAGAAAATGTTGATGATAACAATGTTAACGCATTTGTAAATGAGATTGCATTAGTTCTTTCTGCTAAGACAACGTTTGAAATGCGAACTGATATACCGAAAAGGCGAGCCCCTAAAAACAAAGGAGACAAGCCATGGTTTAATTATGACTGCAAATTTGCGAGGCAAAGCTTAAGAAAACTTAAGCGCAGGCTCATATCAACACCTTCGCTTTTATTATATAACGAAGTTAAAGATTCTGAGAGGAAATATAAAAAAGGTATGGACAAAGCCATTAAAAATCATAGACTGGATATGGCTAAAAAATAAATAACCTCAGATCTCAAAATTCAAAAGAGTATTAAAATATTTTAAATAAGCGGGAACACACGAAACAACCGGACATAAATTTTGATAATTTTCTTAACTTTTTCAGAGATCTAAATTCAGGCACCCGCGATCCTATGGTTTTACCAAATGTTGACCAAGATATTTTAAATGAATTAAATGGTACACTTAATGGTCTAATTACAAAGGACGAGATTATGAATTGTATTAAGAAACTAAAAAGTAAGAAAGCCTGTGGCGACGATATAATTATAAATGAATACATTAAATCTTCTTTTGATTTTTTAATTGATGTATATGTTGAATTGTTTAACTTAGTTTTTAGAACTTGGATTATACCAGAATCTTGGGTAATTGGCACGATCAATCCATTATATAAGAATAAGTGAAACAGATTTGATCAAAAAAACTATAGACCTATCACAATTGTCAGTTACTTATTCACTTCGATCTTATGTCATAGATTATCATTTCCGATGAAGTTTTGTTAATAAATGAAAATCAATTTGGATTTAAAAGTGGATATTCAACAGTAGATTGCATATTTATACTGCATTCTTTCTTTGAAATTTTGAAATTAAAAAAGAAAAAAATGTTTTGTGCATATGTGTATTTACAAAAAGCGTTTGACACAGTCAGAAGAGACGCTTTATGGTAAAATATGTTATTGAATAACATTAATGGTCATATGTATACCATAATTCATAAGATGTATGATAATATTAAGTCATGTTTATCTTATAATGGCAATACATCATATTATTTTTCATACAATATTGGTCTAAAATTTATCTCCTTTTCTGTTCTCACTTTTCTTAAATGATTTGGAAAACTTTTTAAGATTAATGATTTCCCATTTCTCAGCAGTAACATACCCTCTTTTCCGTCGTATGGTGTTTACATATCTAAATTGATACGTTATGCTCGTGCATGTTCACACTATACTGACTTCATATACAGGAGTGTTTTCCTAACGCAGAAACTGCTCCAACAGAGTTATGAGGAGGAAAGATTAAAAATGACACTCCGTAAATTTTATTGACACCATCACGAATTGGTTGATCTATACGATGTGTCTGTGTCTAAATTAACTAATGACATTTTTACTACGTCTTAGATTTTGGTGTAAAATCTATGTCGTCTGTCTGCTAAGTACCGAACGTGACCTATTCAAGAATATGACTGTTATACCGAGTGTAAATTTGCATTGCTCTACGACGTGTCTCGGTATTTTGTACATCCAACATTCATGTATTTATTTTTGATGTTTCTGTTATGGTTTCGGTTGGATAATGTGTTATGTCTTATCGTTTGTAGTCCAAATAATTTATAAAATTGCCTTTCAATTCCATCATTGTCATGAACATTGTTTGGACTGGTATTGCGAAAATATTTGTATAAAGTTCGAGACTGCATGTTTGTTACGTAAGTGCGTCACTGTTTGTGGTGTCTATCTTTGATAGAGGAGGTTCGTTGTTGTTCTGCAGTTTGCATGTTGTGTCAACTATTATATTATTTGTTTGTGCGTTTCTCTGTGATGAGTGTTCTTGCGTGTGTTTGTGCAGAATTTCTGTCACGTAGTGTTGTCATTTTAGCGATATTTTTTAACATTGTCATATAAGCGGGAGGTTTGGCTAGCCATAAAACCAGGTTCAACCCACCATTTTTTCTTAAAATGTCCTATACCAAGTAAGAAATAAGGCACTTGTTATCAAATAGTTCGTTTCTATGTATTTTGCGTTTGTTTTTGTTGCACTTCAGTGTTTTTTTTTGTTCCTTTGTTTTCCTCTTATAATTGATGTGTTTCCCTCGGTTTTAGTTTGTAACCCGGATTTGTTTTCTTTTAATTGATTTATGACTTTTGAACACCGGTATACTACTGTTGCCTTTATTTCATCAACGCGAACTTGATTGGTTTGAACACTATTGAAGATGCACTAGAAGAAAAAAGGGATATTTATGTTAAACTTTTTGCAACTCTCTATGCAGATGATACTGTGCTAATGACGGAATCGGTCAAGAACCATCAATTGTTGCTAGATAAATTTCACTCATATTGTGATGTCTGGAAAATGAAAGTTAATGTAGAAAAAACAAAAATTGTAATTTTTAGTAATGGTAGACAACCGAAAAATCTCAGTTTTACATATAATAACTCTGTCATAGATATCGTTCAAGTATTTAACTATCTTGGGATCTATTTTTCCCAAAATGGCACATTTAAATACTGTAGAAAACACCTAGCAGAAAAAGCTACAAAGTCAATGCATGAGGTGATCGAAAAGGGGAGAAAACATGGCTTATCTATTAGTTGTCAATTGGATTTATTTGACAAATTAGTGAAACCGGTCTTATTGTACGGTTGTGAATTTTTTGGGGTTTGGGAATAACGACATTCTGGAGAGAGTTCAATTAAAATTCTGTAAGCTTCTTCTGCACCTAAAGTCTTCTACCCCAAATTGTGTAGTATATGGTGAACTTGGATGATATCACATAAAGGAGAGGGGGCTCTAAGGGGCAAAATTGGCCCCACTTCCAAATCTATTGATATTTCTTTCAATTGATATCTATGATATGGAGCTTATAAAACACCAAGGATTTAATAGTTATCTTTTGCCGTTTTCTTGTTATGACGTCATAAAAATGGTATGCCGACTAAGCTAAAATATCAGCTTTTTGCATATTTTATCCTTTTTTTATGAATTGTGTACTTTTTACAACAGATTAAACCTTAAATAATCAACGTGAATACATTATTACTAGTGTAACATTGTATTTATACAATGAAGAACAAAATTGATATAAAGTTTAACTATTTAATATCAGTAATATAGTTGCTATGGTAACAACAAAGTTAAAATTTTGTTCTATGTATGACTAAATTACAGAATTTTTTTCACAAGAGAGAATCAACAAGTATTGTTTGTGTATTCTTTTACCTTGAATAACCAAAATGAGTATTGTGTGTACTTTTATGTAGCCTGTTGATAAAAACAAAAAGAAGGTATAACATTTAAATCGTACAGTACTAAGTATAGAGATAATATATGAATAAAGTTCGCAATTTCATAAACTATACATTTCAACAATTTCTCAACCTTCTTAAAACTGAAATATTCTTAGCACGTTTATCTTTATTAACTTTTCACATGTTCTTCATATCAAATTAAAAAATATAATGTGCATCCCCCTACCCCACCCCCACCCCATTTTTTTATTACCTCAACCTTCCTTTTTTAAATGTTGCCAAGGTTACAAGTGCTACATCAGGAGATAGTATATCAGATCAACAAAACTGTTGATTAAGAAACTCGTCTTACTAGACAATGATTATGATTTTTTTTTTAAACAACAGTTATCACAAATTCAGGTATTATGCTATCAATAATAATTATGCCAGTTTGGTGTAACAATTTGTTCGAATTTACCAATTTAACTATTGCAATAAATGTCTTCCCTTCTATATTCGACATCTGCAGATACACATGAAACTTGAATTGAAATCATTTCAATTGTTGTTTAAGATTTTCCGTACTGAAATTAAGCATGAATTGAATATTAAATATAATGAAAAAACTTCTTAAGTATCACCATTAAAAAATTTAGAAAAATCTCAGTCAAGCCATCATATTTGACATTTGTTTTTTGCTTTAGAAATGTTAAAGGAAGTACATGTATATATCAGGCAAAAACACTTTAACTGCTGTTCTTTTCTATAAAATTGACAGTTGTTGGTAATATTCCACATAGTGGTACCCTGATACCGACGTACGTCAGTTTCATTTCCAACAATGACATACAAAACAAAATTGACATTATACGATATGCCCTATATGGCCAAGTAATTGTTCAGTATAGAATACAAATGTTTAATGTTTACTCCTCGGGTTCACTGTCACTATCATCAATGACTTCAGGCTGATTAGCATCATGGACATAGTCCCTCCATTGCTTTGCTTGATTTCCTTTGCAACTTTGATGCCGGTAAAAACTGAGAAACCATATCACTGAGGAAATATGACTACAAGTGCCAACAATTCGAGCTCCGGCCTTGCAAGTACAGTACCAAGCCTTTATGCAGCAGTCATCGTATGTAATCCATAGATTATGCGATTTGCTGCTTGTATGCCTACTTGCCATTCTAACCCTAATGAGTTGATGTCCCTGTTGCATGACTTCATAGTATTCGTCATTTTCTAAATGTTCCTCAGTATAACTCTTAGCTAGTTTAAGCTGGTATACACCGAGCGTTATGTCCCTGATGTCCTCCTCCGATAGCTTCGGAAAATCTTCAACTGAATCGTTGCCGTCTATTTTTTGCCACCTACCACTTCTGGAATGCAAGTTTTCATTTGATACTCGTTCCATGAGCTCATTTTTCTTCTTTGACATGTGAAGCATTTTTGTACCTAAGAGAAGGTCTTCAGTTTCATTACCAGAATTAAGTGGTGGTCTATACTTATTACATATGGCACTGACAAAACGTGTATATTCACCAGCATACGGTATAAGGGAATTGGGTAGTACTTTGTCAAGCAATCGCCACTGCTTGATTCTACCATTAACGGACTCAACAACCCAGCGGACCTTTGTTACTAGACGTGTTGTGTTACCATCTTCAACCGAAAGTTGCTTCTCTTTACGTTTGAGAAAGCTTGGCATTTTAATTTGAATACCAAATTCTTCTAAAAGGTCGATACTGTCCCGAAATCCCCGATCAACCACAACAACATCATTTGTTTCAAACCATTCCTTAATTTTCTCCAAGTTATTTTTAAAAATTGAGTTCAAAATTTTGGCATCATTGTTTTTGCTGTTACAAAGGTAGGGTCCAATCACACTTACAATGTATCCAGTAGTAGTTACAAACATCATTGGCTTAATCAGGTTGCGGTATTTGTGCATGCTATATGTACTACGTTGAAATTTAAATTGTCCACTCTTTTGTATGTAAATATAAGTACCATCAATTACGAGTATAGCAGTTGTGTTTGTGATATCACCAAATAGTGTTTGTGCCAGTGGACGAGTGTGGTTTTGTATAACACTTTCTCTGGATACATGATCAAAACCTAAATATTTTGGTGTAAAGTGCTGTTTAACTGCATCTCTTGCGGATGATATAGCTTTCCTGATAGAATCTTTGCTTATATTAAACAAAGTTGCTAATATCTTATTAGACATCCCCGAACGAAGTTTGGTCAAAAATATACCAATGCATGTTCTCATGCTTCGTACTCGAGTATCTCTTATAGATGAGTTTGGAATGTGAGAACATAAGTCTTCAAAATCAGTTATTGTTAAGCCAGTCAAATTTCGAAAATCTGTGTCATTTAAAGAAGAAGATTTATCAAAGTCAATTCTAGCGTTTTTATTTTTTAAAGCATGTTCTCTAATTGTATCGATCAATTCAAGTAGTCCGCTGCGATTGAAGTCAGAAACAGTATACACACTTGTTATGTCTTCGTTAGCTTCTTTTGTAAAACCTTCAGTACATAAATGACGAGGACAGCAACGTGATCCGGCAGGAATAATTATATTCTTTTCCAAAAATGTGTTAAATCGTGCTTCTTGGGGAACAACCATAAGTTTTGGACCACGCTTTTTGCAAAGACAACATTGTGCATGACCTTTAATTGTTGAAGAAATAGGAAGCGATATTGATAAAGGAGAACTTAATTTTGCTCTTTTAGGTGCGGATGGTGGCATAAAATCAGGATCATTTGTATTTGTATCAGTTGTAAGAACAGTTGGTGTATTTACTTGTGCTTGCTCTTCTCTGTAGTATTTCCGTCGACAAGTATCACATATAACGTCATCATCATTAGGTAAAACAAGGAAACTCTTACTGAGAAAATTGCGCAGATTTTTATTTGCTTCTCCACACAAAGGTCTTCTTTTTCCAGGTTTTGTTCTTTTTTCACACAATATACATTTAAAATCTTTTCGTCCCTTTCTTATGTTGTCCATTCTGAAAAAAAAAACAACATAAGAGGATACAAATAATATTTGGTACATTCAATTGCAAAATCTATCCAACTCCTAAACAATTTCATTGCAATCTGTTTTTGTTAAATATATATGTGTTAACTGTATTGCAAAATCTAACGTTAGCCTGTGCTAAAAGAATATTGGTGAAATAACATGATTAAATTTAATGATTATTATTGTAAAGAAGAGAATAGAAATAACCGTTTATGAATATAGGCGGAATACATTTTACAATGTGTTGTGCAGAATAGCCATATTAAATGGGGAGGCGAATAAATAAGACAGCAAACCAACTACAGAGAATACCAGAACATTTTCGACATAAGACAAGCCCGGCACTGTAATGACTGTTCAGCATAAATTGCTTTTTTAAGTAACAGTCATGTTGAGGTTTTATGTTTGATGTTTGTTATTCACATAACACAAAATTTAGATCAAATATAATAAATTCCTTTGAAGATGAAACTCTGTCTGTCACTCTTCTTAATAGCGTAGATTATGCAAGCCAGTGCATCACATGAAATTTTCATAAGATTTTCCATAGTAGAAATAACATTCTAAGTTGTCAAATTCATCGATGTATTTGGTTATATGAATATTAAATGAATGTATTGACATCCAGTGGCAAATATTTCATACATTTTCAGACTATAACATAATGTAATCCATATTTTATACTTTTACTTCTGGATGCTGCGCATAAATATCTAATTTTAAATCTGGTTTCGCAATGCTTCTAATTGAACTATTAATCTTCTGCACTCAGTATCAAATAATCGATTGCATAAAACTATATGGATACTTACTCATTTTTAATTCTACAAGGAAATTATCATGTAATAATTTAGGTCCACTGTCTGCAGAATCCATTTATGTCTTAAAAAAAAAAAAAAAAAAATCACGTCTTTATATATATTGGTGCATGTTGATTTTGTTTCTTTTTTTTATATCTATCATGAAAGTCAACAGAAGGAACTTTCCTCTTTAGCACATATACCATTTCTTCATGAGTAAAACACGTGCAAATCTGTCGATAATGATACTATAGTACATGTAGCTTGAGAATTAACAATTAACAAAGTTCGGGTATATACTTTTATTTATCTTTTTTTTTAATTTTTTGTTGTTTAAGGTGTCTTTACAAAATTATTGATAAATGATAATATGATTTAAAACGACAAATGTAAAAAATTACGAAACGATGAAAAAAAAAAATTGGTCAAGATGAGACTCGAACGTAAATCCTTTTCTTACTAACGTAGCGTGTAGGCGATATGAACCACACTGCCACATCAACTACATGACGTTAATAACTCATATTTATCATTTTGATTCATAAACGGACGGAACAATATTATTTCGTTTTCATTTCTTTACTACTTACTTACGATTCAACTAAATTGTTTATATCATTGATATGGCCATTTCATAATTGTTGATTATGTCATGGTCTAAATTATTTTTGTTTTATACCAAACAGACCATGCAGACGTGCAAAATGAAAATGAAGTTTTCGTCTGCTGTGCCGTGGAATTTTATACGTGTTTAGTAATCTGTGTTCCGTTTTAAATACTTAATTTTGAATAACTTTGAAGCAATTAATAGAAAATAAATCATATAATTAAAATTTTGTTTTTATTTCGATTTTTCTTAGAGATAATTATATGAAAAGATGGAAGAACTTTTTACGTGACATGTTCATGGTGTAGTTTATGCATATAACTTAATTACCTTTCACGGAGTACAAATTCCACCATTTTCAAAAATATGATCACATCTTTTAAATTATATTAAGTTCTTTCAATTCTGTCTGGCAATATCAAGTATTTAACGAATGATACGCTGATTTCTATTCCGCTATAAAAAGCTTCTTAACAACAGCACTAGTAAAATTCCGTGCGTCAGTTCCGTAATCGTTTACAACAAATATACGCAAGGGCCAGGATATGCTTGAGAGGCTATGTTATATATATATATACCCAAAAAAATGAAGACAAACACTTTGTTATTTACTATCTATAGCCAAACTTTATTGTAATCAACCATTGACAAAAAATTCTGTTAAAAAAATACATCTGTTCCTGGTCAACTCTTTGTCTGACAAAATTTGCGTACCGGTATATATGAAAAACGGACGATAATTTTAGATTTTTGATGCCGGTTTGAGCAAGTTTTTAATTGAAATTCAGTATGAGCGCAGCTTTGCCCCATGAAAATATTTCAACATAAGATGCTTTTTGTTGATATTATTGCTCTGACAAAATATTTTGTTGGGGCAAGAATGCGCTGGTACTTTTTTCGTAAAAAAACTTAGTGAAAATGACTAGAAAATTGCGAAAAGCCAGCAAATATGCACGTGAAGTGATGTCAAAACACAGCATTGTGACGTCATAACTACAAAAAAACATTTTTTTCATAAAATGAATATGTCCAACGCAAAAAGAAAGCCATACACATACGAATAAGTAGAATTTGAAAAATTCTCGAAATTGAGGCCAATATTGGCCATTATAGCCCCTTCTCCTTTAGATATTAAAGTCCGTATGATGTCATTTTGGGTGAAATTAGTATGTGGTAAACCGACTAAATTATCAGCTAGCATTTATAAACTACTTTGCGTCAAATGAAAATGATGTAAACTTTAGTTGGTTAAATCATGTTGAATCTATTTTTCCATTTTTAATGAAACGGGATTATCTTCTGTGTGGTTATATCAAACATGTATCAGTGACATTTGGTTAAAGAATACAATCAGAAAATCACTTCAAGATCAGTTTCAACACATATGGTTTTCAAATGTGCAAGCATGTTCGAAGATATTAAATTATCGAATTTTTAAGAATACTGTTGGTTTTGAGAACTATTTTGATATTTTAGAATTTCTTGATATTTACACTTTATGCAAATTTAGAACCATTAACCATAAACTACCTACTGAGATAGGGAGATAGACAAATATTCAGAGAGATAGACGAACTTGTAAATTGTGTAATTCAAAAGATCTTGGAGATGAGTTTCATTATATTATGAAGTGTAAAGAGATGTCAGTAAAAAGAAACAAATGTATTGATAAACAGTATGTATCTCGTCCAAATATATTGATGTTCAAGGAAGTTATGAATTTAACCAAAAAATCTAAATTGAGAAAGCTTTATACCTTCATAAGATATATAAATTCCCATGTGTGCCCTCCTGGCTAAATACAATCAGTATAATTGTAAATAGCGTACATATTTTGCTCTGTGTATTCATGTATTTATGTCTGTATTTATTGATGTCATGTAGTGTCTGTATACCATTGTAATTGTAATGGTTTGACAAAATAAAAGATATATAGAACTAATAGGCAAAGCAAGTAAAAAGGAAATAATTCAGATAGAAAAATGCAAGGTAAAAGACAAATTACTGCCATGTAATGTATTATTAACATTTGCTTTGAGTATTTCGAAATTCGATCATGAACAAATTCAAAATATTATTTGGGATTTTCGCGATGATTTGGTTTAAATTTGTAAGGATTTCATGTTTCTAAAGCAGGTAATAAATATTTATCGTATTACATTTGAAAAAGATATCGATCTCAACAACTGAAGAATATGTATCATTTATAAACAATAAAGTTGTTTTTTCTAATAAATTAATGAATACAAGCACTCTAGGAGACTATATTCTGCGTTTAATGGACGAAGTTCTATCGATCCCTGTATTTGTCGAGAAAGTGAAAATCAAGTAGGTATATAAACCTTTGAAGTAGAAACGTAAAGAACATTCATATAATTGCAGAGCAGTTTATATCAAATATGCAGAGAAAACTGATTTTCCGTGTATTTTTCTCTCATCTTGGTACAATGAACTCATCAAAGTATCAGAGGTTATAATTTCGCACACAACACGAGCGTTTCATCTACTTAATACGCATTAGTAGGAATCTAAACAATTTGAAAACAAGAAGTTAAAAAACACTTTAAATTTTCAATAGTATATTTGATAAATTAGTTCTATCAGAACTTTTGATTTTTCAACCCATGATACCACCATTCCCCATGTGAAATTGATAAAAACGTCTAAAAGAAATAATCCTTTTAATACGCTATACATTTATTACTTTTGGATACCATAAGGCATATTTTGTTAATAGGAAACAAAAGGGTAAATCATGCTACACAGAGGAACAAGTGATCAGTATGCTGGAGTTTCTTATTGACAACATATTTGTTGAATTTGGAGGTAGACTTTTTCAACAAATTGTCGGCATTCCTATGGGAACAAACTGTGCGCCTCTCCTTACCGACCTCTTCTTATTTTCATATCAATCGGAGTTCCTTCAGACAAAACAAGAAGATAAAAAAAGCCAGGTTATTCAATTTCACATTCAGATATATTGATGATGTTCTTTCCATTACCAATCCGAACTTTTCTGATTGGGTTCCATTAATATATCCCCCAGAACTAGAAATTAAAGAAACAACAGACACGGCTTCCTCAGCCTCAGCCTCATTTTTAGACTTATATTTCGAATTTGACATACACAGTCATCTCAGTACCAGAATCTATGACAAACGAGACGATTTTAATTTTGAAGTTATCAATTTCCCCCACCTTAGTAGCAATATACCAACTTCACCTGCATATGGGATATACATTTCCCAACTTATTCGGTATCCAAGAGCTTGCAGCTCTTACTCAGACTTTGTAAAACGTCACCAGTGTCTGAGCAGAAAGTTGATGAACCAGGGGTATGTCAAAGAACGTCTGGTCCTTTTTCTAAAAAAGTTCATCGGAATGTACCAAGACCTTGTTGATAAATATTCCGTATCAACTTCACAAATAATACACGATGGTCTTGAAGTATAGATTATGCGTACTGACGTTGTTTATCATCTTAATAACGTGTTATAGTATTCTTTTATTTGTCTTTGTTAATATTACTTTCACTGTTAAGTCTGTTTTTTGTGATATCCATTTGACGTGACTCTGTACTTATGTATCCCGTCATACTTTGAACGACACAATTATTTCATTTTATTAATATTACTTTTACTGTTAAGTCTGTTTGTTGTGATATCCATTTCACGTGACTCTGTACTTATGTATCCCGTCATTCTTTGAACGACAAAATTATTTTATATCTACCTGTGTGACGTCAAACGCGCGATTCTACGCCAGTACTTTAAACCTTCAATCCTTTATGGGTGGATTTTACATAGTTAAATAAAATCGTATAATAAAAAAGCAAAGTGAGGATGTTAAATTTGATGTATGCCTTTTTGTGCTTCTTTGTTACATTTGTTTGTTTTTATAGTGATTAAAATGATAACACAATGTTGACTGCTGTACCCCTATTTTGACATTTTAACCTATTGTGTCTGTTTGTTTTGTTTACGCATCGTTGTCATTATAATGGAATTTGATGCGACTGTCATACCATACAAGTAAGAAGTTTAGCTAGCTATAAAACCAGGTTCAATCCACCATCTTCTACATAAGAAAATGCCTGTACCAAGTCAGGAATATGACAGTTGTTATCCATTCGTTTGATGTGTATGAGCTTTTAATTTTGCCATTTGATTATGGACTTTCCTTTTTGAATTTTCCTCGGAGTTCAATATTTTTGTGATTTTACTTTTAATGATAATCAACATTTCATCACATTGAAATATAATTGAGTGCATGTTGTTAGTGCTTTACTTGATTGATGGTCCACGAAAAATTGTTTTGATCAATATTTCATATCAGTGAAATAAACCGAACCAATTTTAAAGAGAAATAAATTTTGACAAAACATGTATACATAAATATATAATGATCGTTTTCAATCGAATATGTAAATTTCTGTCTTGTTTTGACTAAAATATCGGAAAGAAAGGAAAATGAAAATAAGTTTAATCATTTAAAAATGTAAATACAATTTACCAAAACAAAAAAAAAAAAGAAATCATGATGATCCCAACACAAATAAAAATATATAATTTGATAAGAGATAAAGGTAACATTTGTTCAAAGTTACAAATGCACGGAATTCACAGCAGGACAATATGCTTACATGTAAAAAAAAATTTCATCGGGTCGTATTAAAAAGTCATTAAAAATAAAAATCTATTAACAATCCGCAACCCTGAAGGAAACATTTATTATGTGTAGTTTCGCCGATTATAAATGAAATATTTATGTGTATTAAATTGGTTTTATGGTAATCTAAGTTGCCTTTGCAAACAGATATAATAACAAATATTTTTTTAAATTCTTATAATTGTTTAGTCGAACGTTTGATTTTGTTTGTTTTTGTAGATAAGTAAAATTTTGTACATCCATTTGAAAATGACTTCTGCGATACAATCTTTATTTGAATTTTTATATCAAAAGTTTTACATGGAAGAATTTCTTACCGATTACTCTCTTATGGCTTGTGTTATATTGATAGTCAGAATATCATTATTCATGTTTTTTTATTTGTCCACTAAATTCTTAGATCATATGAATTGTTAAATTGAAAGTATGCTTATGATATGAATATGTCTACACCATTATATGTTAGATTGTAGATAAAAGGAAATTGCAAAACGGATAAGAAAGGATATGGTGTTTCAATTCTTTACACAAAACCAGTACGAGCACATGGCTAAACCAGAAACAAAAGAAAAGCGTTTTTATTGCTGTTCAAATTTGGTCATTTGTGACACAGATTTGGCATGATGGTCAGGAAAACCATTCTGACGTTCATAACATGTCTAATGAACGACTTAAACCTTTCAATGAAGAGCAATTGATGCAATAGGTTCCATGTAGCCAACAACAATTTATCAGACAGGTTGTACTATGGGATGTATGGCTTGGAAAATATAGATGTATACTTCATATAAAGGTACTACTGGAGCGGTTATACAACGCTTACGATCCCAAATTGGAAAATGTTTGGATCATCTTATTTGTCATTTAGTTTATTACTCATTAAGTACTCATAGATGAAGATACAAAGACATGCCATAATGACCAACATACATTTTATACATCATACTCATTTATACATTATTTATAGCTTCAAGAACAGGTATATTGAAATAAAAAGTTCATTGTGAAAACGCACATTTGATCCATCAATTTTGAAAATATTGAGCATCAAATTAAATTCCGTATCTAATGAATTTTATTGTCACTATCTGTCGTATTTACAGTTGTGATTATCTATGAAAGTTTGGCAAATCTGTCAGAACAACAATTTCCAGAAATGTTCTTAACTGTTGTAGAACAGTATTTAGAATTAGCGGAGTGTATTTTTAACGGATACATTTGAATCAATCTCTAATTCTACAAATTTAAGCTTGATTGCGATTATATAACAATGATCAAGTCAATGAATCTAACAAAAATGTTACTATCTTGAATTTGCGTTTCGGACCAAAGATCATTTAGTTTTGCCTTAGTGTAAAGATAAATATGACAATGGTGTGGTGTCGTTGTCAGCAAAGTGAAATAATTTGCACCCGTTTGAAGACTGATCGACATATTCAAGTTGCTTTCCTACAGATAACTAGTTCGAGAAACATTTGACATTTTGACATAAAGTTCATGGTTTACAGTGTCAAATGGAGTTTGTAAATCTATTATTATAATCCCTGTAAAACTTAATATGATCAAATGATTGATAACAGAATTATCTGTTGATTGCTGAAACTTGAAATATGCATAATAGACTATGTTAAATAAAATGTGTCTCAAGTTGTTTATACAATGGCTTTTCAAGCAATGTATACACCATTCTTTAATTCGATTATTTATTTTGCTTCTAACTGATTTGATTCGAGCGCCCCTGATGAGTCTTGCGAAGACAAAACCGGCGTCTTGCCTACCAAATGATAAGACTGTTATGTTTCATGAGTTAGTTTTTCTCAAGAATCTTGATATTAATGTATGAAAGGCTGACAGGTCCAAACTTTCCTATTTCTATTCTACTATACACCCAGTCTCATTTAAGTCCTATTTATTAGAGACTTCGTATGATACTCGATATTGTTATATACGTATCATTCCTTGCTTTTATAATAAATCTTTTTAGATTTAGTTTTTTTCATGAAGATCTTTACCTTGAGCTATCAAATAGGATATATGAAGTTCGTCTCTTTCTCTACAGTTGACATAAATGTCTGATGTCTCCCAGGGCTCTGCGTGATGTCTTATGTTGACATTCCTATATGGAGCGACGTCATTGAGGATTGAGTGGAACAAGGAAGAAGCTTCCCCCAAAGTTCTTCAACGGATGACAAATACGTTTCTTAGCCGAAATTTCGTTTTGTACTTTAAATCATAGTTCAATTTCAATTTCAAGCAACAATAGTTAGATAACATATCATTTTCTAGTTAAGTCAATTTATACATGAGTTTACCTGATGCACGATAACCACAGAGTTTTGAGGAGGAAAGATTAAAAATGACATTCCGTAAATTTTATGGACACCATCACGAATTGGTTGATCTATACGATGTTTCTGTGTCTAAACTAAATAACGACATTTTTACCAGGTCTTAGATTGTGGTTTATCATCTACGTCGTCTGATCTGCTAAGTATCGAACTTGACCTATTCCCGAATATGACTGTTTTGCGAAGTGTGTATTCGCATTGCTATACGACGTGTCTCGGTATTTATACATCCAACATTCATGTATTTATTAATGATGTTTCTTTTGTAAATCTTTTTGGATATTGTGTTATGTTTATTTTCTATATGTATGTAAAAGTTAAGATAATTACTCAGCTATTTCATTTATATGATTTTTAGTTTATAGCAACTATGTGCACGGATTTTTGTTTTTTTTTTTTTGTTTATACACAGTTTTGATTAAGAAAAAAACCGAAATGGTTAGAAAATACAGTTAAATACACCATTACAAACACAATTCCATTTTAATATTCTTGTCATGGTTAGAAAATACATAAAATAACACCACTACAAACTCAATCCTAATTTTATATTCTTTTTTTTTTAGAAATTTACATGTGATAGAATAAACATAACAAATAATATGTCACTTTTGTGGTTTTTTGGTGTGACGCACAGTTCATCATTCTATTGTTGTGTCCTGGTGTACTTCCGTAAATTCATGGGAGGTGATCGTTGATATTCTGTGGTTTACATGTTGTAATGCACTGTTGTATTATTTATTTATATATTTTGTCTGTCCTGAGTGTTCTGGCGTTTATTTGTTCTGTATTTCTGTCACGTAATGTTGTCATTTTAGCGGTATTTTGAACGTTGCAATATAAGCGGAAGGTATGGCTAGCCATAAAACAAGGTTCAATCCACCATTTTTTCTTATAATTTCCTGTACCAAGTCAGGAATATGGCAGTTGTTATCAAATAGTCCGTTTCTATGTATGTTGGCGTTTGTTTTTGTTGCAGTTCAGTGTTTCTGTTGTTAGGTTGTTTTCCTCTTATAGTTGATGTGTTTTCCTAGGTTATGGTTTGTGACCGGGTTTGTTTTCGCTTAATCGATTTATGACTTTTGAACAACGGTATACTACTGTTGCCTTTATTTGACATTACACAATCTTATACACTGACAAATATATGGTTTAGCAAATTTATTAAATTTGGTTCACATGTCGTAAACAAATAATAAAAAAATCATAACGAAAAGAAATTAATTAAAAAAATTTAACAAAACTGAATAAAACATAAAAAAGACATAACTTCTGTTAGAAACTGTCCCAAAAGTGCAAAAAGAACTGTTTTATCGACTTTTCTTGAACAGTTCCGGACATTTTGTTTTATGACAGGTTAGATCTGATGCCACCTTTATCATTAAGTGGAATATGTACACGGGAGTATGTAAAGCCACATCAATGATCTGTTGGCTAAAATATTGTCAATGTAAACAAATCAGGTATTTGCATATGATTTTTGTCATCTGAAATTTGATAGTTTAAAATGAGGTATCAACAAGTGTACGATCTCGTGCAAAACGATATTTCTCCACTCTTGACAGTACAAATTTGAATATCTAAAACGCCCGTGGAGCCGTGCCGAATTAAAATTGAAATTTAAGTGCTCGCGAGTGGAGAATATTCGTATGCAATGGTAGAATCGATATTTTGCTTGCAGCTTAATGTTGACACTTTACTCAAATAGTTTTGTAAATCTCAACCGTTGTATTTTATTTGAACATCAATTTAAATGGTTAAAACGGACAACGAAGAGAACCTACAAACCAGCTGTGACAGTAATTTAATATGAATATTCCTCAATACTTAATCAAGTACTACGAGTAAATTTTCATGTACTTAAGAAATAAAAATTCATTTATTTGTATGTACATGTATATACCTATTGTTTGTACATAAGTTGCATGTTTGAATTATTAAATATGTTTGGGATAATGCACACTATAAATCGTCAGATCGCTATTATGATAAGTTTACCGTGATAAGTATTATAAATTAAAAAAGGAGACTTTATTTTCTAGTAAAAAAACGTGTATAAAATGATCAATGCTCGTGTTTATTGTTGTTTGCAAGTTGTAAAACGGCTTTTTCGGGGATGATGATGTATATCTTAAGACTGCACTTTTTCAACTTTACTTTTATACACATATATATAAAACAAAAATACAATTAATTCTAAATAAAGGAAACAGTATTCATAAAGATATGAAGTAAACAACGTATGAAACGGATTTTTGAGCCCATGACAGGTGTATCTTGAATATACTGTGTTAGTAACGTTTTGGCTTATATTTACAATGTGAATGCTATCAAGACAATTTGTCTCTTAAGGGCATACGATACATTTTTGTTCCCACGGTGAATTTTTGACTAAAGTTTGCATACAAGCTGTTTTTCACCTAGTCAATTCAAATATGTTATAAAAAAATAGACCTTCATGTGCTACTCTTTGAGATAAATGGGGTCGAAATTTTAGACATTTACTGGAAATTTCGGTTTCTTTGAAATGTATATCCATTGGAAAGACATACCTAACTTTTTTGTTTCAAAAGATAAACGCATGCGGACTTTTGTAAAAACTTCTGTAATATCTTCTCTACAGAAGTGTGCTTTGAATTTGTGTAACACTTCTTTGGAAATAATCTATTTTTTCATATTTTCATGATTTTAGTCAAAAAACGGCATGTTTTGCTGTATATCTATCTTATTTAAAAAAAATTTCATTGGTGATTTGTTTATAAAAATTGGCACAAATAATCTTCATACATCAAGCCAAATGTCATTTTTAAAAAGAGGGGTCCATGAACTCGTTTTCAAGTTAAATCAGTCTGAATGTGAAAAAACAGTCGAAAAATGCCTCTTTTCCCAATATGTCACAGTTTGACGTCGCGAAAAATAACATTTTACGTTAGCAACGTCATTACCTCCCCTGGAACTGTATCGTATGCCCTTAACTTTATACGTCTCACCAACGTCTTAGTATTTGCAAAATTCACGTTAAACGAAAAATCAATATCTTATATTTCAAAGACGAAAACAGAAACTACGTATCTTTCTATCGATTAGAGAACGTTGATATTTGGGTTTTTATACATACTTGGCTTTTCAATATTAAGCGTTCATGATATAGGTAAACCAGAAAAGCGCTTCAGACGCATGGAATTTATAAAATGTTGTTTTCATTTTCGAACTATAACAATTCAAAATCTTTTTGAAATCTGCGCCTACCCCCTTTTTATAAATATGATAACTACTTTTATCGGCAATTTGTTCATTTTCCCTTTGATCTTACTGCCTAATATTTTTAAGATCATGGACAGGACTTGATACTAAAAAAATTCAGGCAATGACGTCATGTATACAGCAGTACAGCAACGTGACGTGCTCAAGTCCATCCGCGTCAATTTATCAATGATTTGCACGCGCCTTCATTCATACAACCGAAATACTATCATAACGTTTCATATGCGTAAAGGTAGTTTTACTAACTAATTCATTTTATTTCATATTCTCAACAAATAAAACATTTTGTTAAGACAAATTGCCGATAAAAAGAATGATTGATTTTTATTTTTTGCTACTGATTTCATCAGCTCGAATATCATATCACCCTAGCGGGCTCGCTTGATATTCTTGCTGATAAAGTAAGTATCAAAAACTAAAATGCCATTATTCTATATATCCCTGTAAAAGAAAACTGATATCTATCTTATAAATAAATCATATTTAGGATAATTTGCATCTAACTGAGTACTCGAACATTGTTCAATTTTATTATATCCCGTTATCATATGTAATCTCAATTAAAATCGTATTCAGTGAAAAAGTTCATTAAAGGTGTGTGAGTCATTTACTTCTTTAAAATATAAGTTATGCCTTCTGGACATCTCTAGTACGTAATTATTCCCTTAAAACCTTTTCACGCAGTGAAAAATAAACAATATTATCACTTGATTTATCGCATCTCAGGTAAATAAGTGACGTTATGATTGATTTAATGTCGACATGTGGTGACCCCATGTATCTGTATGGGGTCAGTAGATTTTATTTTGGGTGTATGACGTCACGTCTACTATAAATGGTGGCGTCATCAATAAATAATATTGTATTTCATAGATTATTTTTATACAAAATTTGGCAGGAAAATTCCCGTGAGCGATGAATTCGTTATACGGTTCACTTCTGACCCCCTACCAATTAATAGAGGGTGGGTAAAATCCATAGGAGATTCGGCCATCGGTCCCACCCCCTATGGATTTTTTTTTAATCCTCTATGGATCAGAAGGAGTCAGCAGCAAAGCATTTAACGTTTTATTTTAGTATCAAATGTTTTCGAAAAGGAAATGTCTATATTCAATGTTTAATGAGATGTCGGAACTTTTGACAGAACAACAACATGCATTTATTACTCTTTATTTCGTCACTTGAATTACGATAGATATGTTTATATCATTCAAATAGTATATAATCTCCCCCTCTTATTACTTCTGAATTCAATGTATCAAGTCAAGGCTTACGAAACTGTTTCACCAATAATCAGTGAAATTAATATGTATCTTTAAATTGCGCCTAAATTTCAATAATTGTTTGAAATCATTGCAGGAACAAGCCAGACAGAGTTATTGTCTACTCCATCTGTAGACGTAAAAACAATTGAATCAACTCATCAGGTGACCAGTATTTCTACAATTGAAGGTATTTAACTTTTACAATCATAAATGTTTGAAAATACCCTGTATTAATTGTGAATTTCTGCATATACTAATCAGGTAAATTATACTTTAGATGAATAGAGCAAACGGATGTCATAAATTATTACTAACATTACTACAAAAACAGTGCCAAACAAATTATTTCTGAAACATTTAGAAATTATTAATAATCTAAGGTTCAAACTCCCTCAGGCACAGTTGACTTTAGGTGTATTTTTCTCTTCAATTTATGTTTTGGTTTAAGTCATATTGCTCCTCAAATATTTTAGCATTTATACATCCTTTTCTTGTTTTGAATTTTGGTTTGAGAGTTATTGATGATTTTTCCCCCAGAAAAGACAGCAACAAATCATTGAAGCATTATCTTTTTTATTTTAAAAAAAAGGAGGGAAATGTCATTTTTATTTTCAATACTCTTAATTCTCTTTTATGATTTGGCCTTCCAACTGTTTTTATTCGAGCCCCACTGATGAGTATTATATAAAAGAAACGCGCGTGTGGCATACTTAATTATAAGATTCTAGGTATCCTTGATGATTTTTTTTAATATAAATATACCTGAAAGGTAGAACATTAAAGTTACAAAGAGTTACAAAAATTGCATTTTCTTCAAAATTGCATTCCGTAATTTCTCCTTTAAGTTTGGAATGCACTAGAGAGATTCAAGTAAAAATATATTTCCACTCAAACAGACGAAAGATAAACAAGACGGCGGAAATAAACATAGCGTTCTAACTGAAGGTATCAGAGCTACATGAATTTAAAAAGAAGTATTTGTTGCTATATCATTAAAGGTTATAGTATTTATATTGATGAATTTTGTTTCTGGCAGTAAATCGTATTGTACTTGCAAAAATATGACATGCTGATTGGCACCATATTACTCAATATTAGTGCATTTTGTCGTAGGAACAAGCCAGACAAATTTATTGTCTACTTCGTCAGCAGAAGTAACAACAATTGGACCAACTAATCATGTGACCAGTACTTCTCCAATTCAAGGTAAGTCACTTTTATTATTATTAATATTTGAAAAGAATATTTGATAACATTTAAGACAAATCAGATCACTGTGTATAATAATCAGATAAAAATACACTAAAAACGAATGTAATAAACCAATGTCCAATCACAATAGAAAAAATAATCATTTCCTAAACTGTCGGAACCGAAAGCGTAAAAAATTAACTCATTAAAGACACCAGGCCTATAATTTTGTTCCCCATTTTCATCTATAAAAGTGTCAAAGTAGAGTGAAACCCAGATACCAGGTGTTTCAAACTTCTATTTGTTTGAGGTGCATTCTATGCGCCAAACACGAGTTTCTTAAAGAATTTTAATTTTACATTCTAGATTAAAAGTTTGGAAAAATCATTTTGTCATTACCTTCAGATTTATACGATAACTCCAGCTACAGATTTTTTAACATATTTTACTATGACTACGCATACATGTCATTTCTAGCAAATAACACATGTAAATCGGAATATAATCTAAAGTTAAGATTGTAACAAATGGTACATATTGCTGATTATTAATGAGGCTGTAGTTTGCCGATTAAGAAGAGACAAATCAAGGTAATAATCAAACACTGAGGGAATCACATGATCGTCATAAGAAGCAAGACAAGGTGCGTCGTCAGGGTAAGTGTTTCCAGCTATGCATGAAAAGTACGCTACCAGTCTTGATCCTTTTTGTTTGTCTTTTGTAATTTATGAGATTTGAACTTAGGTAAAACACTGCTTCCTTAATAAACACTGGTAATATTTTATCATTGACTTTCAATCAGAGGTTCCAGTTCAAGTTTTGTTCTTTCCGACTCATATTATACGAATAAACATAATAGAAAACAAAGGATACGGGTTAACCATCCATGAAACAAAATCAGTACATGCACAGCAAAAAGAGCATCTACAATCAAGTTTTTTATAATCTTATTTTTTGGTCTTAAATTATATTTTGCATAGTGCAAAAGAAGTATTCTGTCAGTAAAAATATATTTCAGGCCCGAACGTTGCATTAATATCTTGTAACACAAAAGCACAATAGATAACTATTCCTCAGCATACCTAAAATGATAAGCATGTAGCAAATGAATTACTAATTTACCACTCTCCTTATAAAAACGATCTTGCATCGAAAAACAATGATGGTCAATGTGAAATACATGTATATGCTATTTTTACATCCTATTTCAGTCCTATGTAATACAGCAACAGGATATACGTATGACGCAAACATCAACATTTGTTACAAAGCTGTTGCAACTTTAAGATTTTATACATACGCTAAAGCAGAATGTGTTTCAGATGCTGCACATCTCCTACTGATTGAGTCACCGGAGGTGTACCAATGGGCTATGGATCAAATGGGTACTATTTCACATATCGATTTACAAAATAATTAAGGAGTGTTTATTGTATATCAGGCTTCATCCAATGTCGTATAAATGTCTTTCGACTTGCAAACCGCCACGAACGCATAACAATTGTTGTTTTAATATTTTAGAGCACTGAGTCGATACCGCTACTGGTGGACTATCAGTGCAAGAGGATATCATCGGTTCAGTAGTCAATATTTCGGTACTGCCATGATTTATAACAAACCTTTCATTTTATAAATCTCAAAATTATTAAGAAAGTATGGTTTCAACTTCCGCAGTTAATTTGACCTCAGATGGATTTTGCTATTTTTAGGTCCTTTTCGGTCAGAGATCTTCGACTGTTTCGGTTCGTTGCACCCTTGGCTTTCAAAAATTTGTCTTTGAGCATTCCTGATGAAGATAAATACTGAAAAGAGCGACTGCATATGAAGTATATATCTCTCGGTTGATTTAGACCAGCTATCTATGATGAGTTTATTGATACGATATTCCATAACTTGCATTTCCTATCATGATCTCCTTGGCAGAAGGTTGCTTCTTACAAGGAAGCTATTGACCCAAGAGTTCCAAGTGGTGAAGTTGAAATTATCCCTTCGAAAATTTTACGGACGTCATCACGAGATGGTTGAACGTTATGGAATATCTGTTTCCCATATAACGACGGATATATTCCAATTGTCGTAACAACAATTTCGTCCTCTCTTTCTTGTTTGTGACGTCCGAATTAGACTTATCAGCGGGTTTGTACTTACATGAGCAACACGACGGGTTTACCCTTCCAGAGCACCTGGAATCACCCCCAGTTATAGGTGGGGTTTGTGTTGTGTTGTTTCTTTATTTTTCTGTGTCGTGCTTTGTGATGTGTTGTTGTCTTTTGGTAGTTTTTCGTTTTTTGTTCATGGCATAGCCAGTTTATTTTTGACTTATGTTTAAATATCCCTTTGGTTACTTTCGCCTCTCTTTAACACGAGATGTCTGATTAAATTATTTTTTAGTTATAAACCTCCCTCTTTCAATATTGATGAGTGAGATGACATAGTGATGCATCAATGCAACTTCCAGTTCAGAAAAAAATCACTTATTTGCATAAACACGATATAATAGACACCAAACTACAGATTAGAGCAAAACAACAATTATTACTATTGTAGTATTAAAGAGACCTTGTGGTAATTAGAAGAAACCAAAATTAACGTTATTTTAATCTTTTTAATATGGATACATGTCTACGTAAATTTACCATATTTCTGACATCGATTTTTTAAATTATCGATTATTTATATCTTTTTCATTACAGATTCAAATGGAATCCCTCGTATTTATTTTCAAGGTGAACGAGTCGACGTGTTTTCACCTTTTTTAGATGATGCAGGCAATGCATTAACATATTTCAACTGGAGTCCAGGGGAACCGGATATAGGGAATTATTTACGTACGGATGGAACAACAAGACTGATGGAGGCATCTTCGGGTAACACCGAATATTCCTACATTTGTCAGATATATTAGGTTTCTGAATGGCAATCAGATGTTTTAAAATTTATTGATGTAGACGCTTAACAATACTTTTTAGAAAATATACCAATACGAGTTATCCAGTTATACCCTAACCTAAAATAAACAGGTTTGGTGTTTTATGTATGATATTATAATTTATCATGACAATTCTCAGATGAACATTGTTGGTAAGAGGATAACAATTTCTTCTTATTCTATTGGTATTATTTTTACTGTTGGCATATGTGTACATGCTCGAAACACTAGGGGTTATCTACCCAAAGACATAAATTTCCTTAGCCGTAGTTGGTAATACATGTTTTATTCGGGCACCACTGACGGGTGTTATATAGAAGAAATGGGAGTCCGGCGTACAAACTTATAAGACTCTTATCTCTCTTTATTTAAGTGACGAGGAAATGTGAAATCATTCAAGTGGAAAAATCCAAAATGGGATTAGTGACAAAAAAAGTATTGGGAAACAAATACGGCAGTCAACTGTCAACGTATATTTGCTCCTTTTTACCGAATTTTCTCGGAAAAGCTCCTGACAGGGCAGGCAGATAGTGACTTGGCGGGATTAGCATATCGTGAGCGAACAACCCTCTCCCTACCTATGACAGTGATCTAGATGAACAAACTGCAAAAATCCGTTAGAAAGTACTTAATTGACTAGTTCGATCGGCACATAGCACAAACACACTAACAAAACCACAAAAGCTACTAAATACTTATCTTTGATGAGTTCACTTGGGGTCCCCCTTAGTTCACAAGGTCACGTTTTAAGTTTCTACAGGCTACCAGGTCACTTTAAAGCAAACTTGACAGTTTTAAATTTATTAGAATTTCGATTTTGATCATATTTGAAGGTCACATGTACTTTTAAATAAGACGTCAGGTTTCAAAATCGCCTGCCAAACCCCAGATCGCAGGTCATTTTTGAATAAGAGTCTTGGCGGTTACGGAAAGCTGATTAAAAGCCTATTGACAGTAGTTTGATGATGTTCAAATCACACCGATGGAAATAAAATACAACAACTGAATAACAAACTCCTGATTAGGGAAAGTCTCATAGAGAATGTGGCAAGATTAAGCACTACTCAGTTAAGATTGATTTCCGTTCAAATTAAGTTTGTTAACAAATGATCAATTAGTTAACATATAAGAAGTCTTCAGTATGTTAAACTGTTATTATTCTATTTGTTTTTTGTTTTGTAATGTTCATGAATTAAGCAAGCCGGAATTCTTACTTTACCCTTCACCCCCATTACTGTTCATATTTTAGTTCGAAAAATTCTTTGAATTGTTTTTTGCATTGTTCATAAATTCCGGAAGATTTTCATTTATGTATGTACATTCATTTTTTAAAAGACCACATTTACCTTAAAATATATTTTAGTTGAATGTGTCGTTAGATTGATGTTCATTAGTATTACCTAGTTTGCGAGAGAGTGATTTTTCGCTGGATTTATAATTGCTACGAGTAATATAAAAGGTACAACAAATATAAAAAAAAAAAAAAAAATGCTTTACCTTTCGTAACGCTTTAGCCCTTGTTCGATGAGTTTTCTGTTGCTCAATGTTTAGTTTTCTTTTTGTATTTTATAGACGATTGACTTTTCGGGTTTTTTGCTGTCTTTGTTGATTTTAGGGCTTTGACTACCAACATCGTTTCCTAATTGTTTTTAACTAAGACATGCACATCTCTGAAATGTTTTGTTAGCAGGTTAGTTGGACTGATATAACGGATAAGAGCTTCTAAATTAATTGCATGTTCCTTACACCTGTAGGTGGAATATCCGTCCCAGAGGGTATCATCAGCTCAGTAGTCAGTACTTCGGTACTGATATAATTGATAACATTTTTTCGTAAATTGTTCGTTCATACAATAACTTATTAAGAATCTAAGGTTTTATCTCTCTCAGGCAAGGTTAACTTTAGATGGATTTGGTTATTATTTTTAGATCCTTTTTGGTCATATAGCTTTTCAATTGATTCGGTATTTATACATCCTCAGATTTCAAATATTAGACTTTGCATCTTCCTGGTGAAGGTAATTCCAGAAAAGCCCCTTGGACGCATGAAATCTATAAAGTGTCGTTTTGATTTTTACCTTAGGAATAACAACCTGTCATTGTTTATTTTACTTCAGATTGTGTTATAAAGTCTAAATCAGTGTCAATCAAAACAAGTCACCTCAACGAAAGTCTTAGTTTGCATTGAGGTAATCATCTAAATTAAGCAACAAGTAAAATCACAAACCTACTGAACTCCGAGGAAAATTCAATAAGGAAAGTCCCTAATCAAATGGCAAAATCAAAAGCTCAAACACATCAAACGAATGAATAACAACTGTCATATTCCTGACTTGGTACAGGCATTTTCTTATGTAGAAAATGGTGGATTGAACCTGGTTTTATAGCTAGCTAAACCTCTCACTTGTGTGACAGTCGCATCAAATTCCATTATATTGACAACGATGCGTGAACAAAACAAACAGACACAATAGGTAAAAATGTCGAAAATAGGGGAACAGCAGTCAACATTGTGTTATCATCTTAATCACTATAAAAACGAAGAAGCACAAAAAGGCATACATCAAATTTAACATCCTCATTTTGCTTTTTTATTATACGATTTTATTTATCTATGTAAAATCCACTCATAAAGGATGGAAGGTTTTAAGTACTGGCGTAAAATCGCACGTTTGAAATTCGCACAGGTAGACATAAAATAATTTTGTGGTTCAAAGTATGACGGGATACATAAGTACAAAGTCACGTCAAATGGATATCTCAAAAAACAAACTTAACAGTAAAAGTAATATTAATAAAGACAAATAAAAGAATACTTAACACATTATTAAGATGATAAACAACGTCAGTACGCAGAATCTATACTTCAAGACCATCGTGTATTATTTGTGAAGTTGATACGGAATATTTATCAACAAGGTCTTGGTACCTTCCGATGAACTTTTTTAGAAAAAGGACGAGACGTTCTTTGACATACCCCTGGTTCATCAACTTTCTGCTCAGACACTGGTGACGTTTTACAAAGTCTGAGTAGGAGCTGCAAGCTCTTGAATACCGAATAAGTTGGGAGATGTATATCCCATATGCAGGTGAAGTTGGTATATTGCTACTAAGGTGGGGGAAATTGATAATTTCAAAATTAAAATCGTCTCGTTTGTCATATATTCTGGTACTGAGATGACTGTGTATGTCAAATTCGAGGTATAAGTCTAAAAATGAGGCTGAGGAAGCCGTGTCTGTTGTTTCTTTAATTTCTAGTCCTGGTGGATATATTAATGGAACCCAATCAGAAAAGTTCGGATTGTTAATGGAAAGAACATCATCAATATATCTGAAAGTGAAATTAAATACCCTGGCTTCTGTGATCTTCTTGTTTTTGACAAGTGTCTGAAGGAACTCCGATTCATATGAAAATAAGAAGAGGTCGGCAAGGAGAGGCGCACAGATGAAAAATGAAAGAAAATGAAAGAAACACGATATGAACTGGTATTAAGTCGGCTTTATATATTTTTTATTGGACTTATTACTTTATAAATAACGTACACCGTATCACACGTATTAATGTTGGTATAAACGTCGTTTTAATTCTTAATAAAGTAGTGTTTAGGAATAATGTTTCTTTTGTATACCTAAACATTGTGTTCATTACCACTAGCAATTAGATATTTTTTTTTCGTTCGGTCATTTTGGTCTCAACCAATTTTAAATCGGTTGAACAGTGTGCATTATTTAGCTTTATATTTGACTTGTTCAATGGGAAGTTTCAGAACTGGTCAAATGCTTAGTTTGCGGTCAATTAAGATTCGCTTAGTCTTACAAAGTAATGGACATTTTCATTATCAGAAACATAATAATAAATACTATATACAATTATCTATAAATATTATATACAATCTGATTAAAGTTATGAATTCGATCTTTATTCTAACAGCAAAATATTGTTTGTAATTTCGTCATGATTTGTTGCTTTGGTTACTCAAAGATATAAATGTACCATACCAGAACTTTAGGTAATCTGACATTGATGACAGAGTTTTCATCATAATCCTTCGGAAATGTTGGGACTTCAATGTTCTTCCACTTCGTACTCGATTTGGTCTTTTGACTTTTTTTATTCGAGCGTCACTGATGAGTCTTTTGAAGACAAAATTGAAAACCTGGTATCTTTGACGAGTTCATCTATTGAATCCAGTCACAACTTTCTTTAATTCTGTTAGAGATCAACCAAACTTTGAATTATCCAATAGAGAATAAATCATTCTATACTGTTACTACAACATGTTTCACAGTAGTTTGTTAATACTAATTCTTAATCAAGAAGCTAATATTTCTACACAAAACATAGATTTTGTCAGTACAAACAACACGGAAATAAGACTGGTTTTGTACATTTTGTTTTGTCTTAGAAAATATATTTAGGATTAATATTAATATCAATAAAGTTTGTAGAATTCTAATTTGTATATAACAACCTCATCTTGTAAGAATAGTGTTATTTTGTTGTCCAATATGTTACATAATCCTTCACAGAATCCCTAAGGATATCAAAGTATAACTTTTTGTTTCCATTTTAAGTTACCAATTAAGTAAATGAATGAAACATCCACATTGCACCAACACGTGTTTCTTGAACAATCTTACACTGATTTATAATAGTTATTGGCTGAGCAATAACTGCATATGCAAGTTATATGTAAAAATAAGCAGTTAGTTTTCAGCATACGGTTTATCCAATGAAAATTAGTTAATTTCAATAAAATTAATTAAAGCCGGATCACTTATATATATGTATTCTACACTTATATTTTCAACACTTAATTTGAAAAAAGCAAAAGAAATAGAGATAAGAATAACATTTGTCTAGAATGTTTTATCAAATAATCTACTGCATTCTAGCAACGGACACATTCATGTTACTCCGTACAAGCAGCATGAAAATTAACTTACAGAAATTCGAAATTGAAACTAATACACGTATCGTGCCAACCAATTCCTCCATCAGAACATTGATTGCCAAAACTTTCTTGGAATGTGCTAGCTCATGTACTAGTATTGCAAACTGTTACTCGGCAAACCATGAATCCGTTACAGGACAGTGTCATTTGTACTCTGCACACTTTCCTCACAAAGAGACCTCTGTGGGAGAAAATACCATCAGAAAGACAGGTAAATGTAAAACTATACTTATATGATTCATTTATTTAATAGTTTCAAGTTTGAACCATCCTAGTTTTTTTTAATTTTAAATCATTAAATGGATGTTAGTCGATTATTATTACTTGCTACCTAATAATAATTGCGTATATCTTTTATGAGAGCTAAGGATTGCTAAGTTTAATGTTTGTTGTTTGAATGATATATATGACAAAAAGTATCATTGAAGATCTTAAATTTAATATAAAGGTTGTAAATATATTTTCATTTGATAAACATGTCTTAAAACATTTTAATTTTTCTTAAATGCCAAAACATGAGGGATCCTGATAGTTTCAGGCAAAATATTTTTTTTGAAGGGAGAGGGCATTGACAACGCTATTATTTCGGCTACTTGAATTTGAAAATATAAAGTATGACATAGTTATCAATAATTCTGATATTCATAATACTAATGACCTCATATTGAATGTTGTCTTACATATTTGCTTTAAGGTATGAAAAATTGTTCGTTGAATGAAACACGGCACAAAACCCTGCCAAAGTATGCTCATTTTGATATTTTTTCAAACTAAGATAAACTAATATTTCTCTTCTGGAGTGTCTTGATAATATCGTTCTATACAATTTAAAAAAATTAAGGAACTGAATAAATTCTGTTTTTACAATTTAAGGAGTAAAATAAAGGCTCTCTTGACGTGGCTAGGTATTTGGTTATTGTGCTATGGTTATGTTTGTATTTTTGCTTATGTACTTTATCTATAGAGTCTATATGCCATTTTATTTTTCTTTGTTGAAATAGTTATCTGTTTTTATAGAAATTAAGATTATAACACAATGTTGACTGCTGTACCCCATTTTTGACATTTTTACCTATTATGTCTGTTTGTTTTGCTCACACATTGCTGTAAATATAATAGAATTCTATATGACTGTCATACAAGTGAGAGGTCTAGTTATAAAACCAGCTTTAATCCACCATTTTCTACTTAAGGAAATGTCTGTACCAAGTCGGGAATATGACAGTTGTTTTCCATTCGTTTGAAGTGTTTCAGCTTTTGATTTTGACATTTGATAAAGAACTTTCCGTTTTGAATTTTCCTTGGAGTTTGGTATACCGGTATTTGGTATTTTACTTTTTAAGCCATCTCGATTTGATATATAATTCACGAAAAAAACTAAGTGGAATTTTTCTATACAAGATTTGTGTTTACTAAAAGCAAAATGTTTTTTTTAATTGTCCGTTTATAAATTTGGAAATTATTTGGAAACTAAGGTTTCAACTCTTTAAGACCAAGTTGACCTCAGATGAATTTTGCCATTTTGCTAGTTCCTTTTTGGTCATATAGCTTTTCAACTGTTTTGGTTCTCATTCATCCTTGGCTTTCAAATATTCGGTTTCGAGCGTTGCTGTTGAATGTGAATCCATAAAAGTCCTCCGAAACATATTATTTATAAATTGTTGTTTTCATTTTTTACAACACTGCATCGATACCGTTGTAAGGTTTCTACTCCCTAAGTCAATGTTGACCTTGGATTTTGCTTGGATTACCCTGCTATTATTTTAGGTCCCAAAGCTCTTAAACTGTTTCGGTTTCGGTTTCTTAAACATCCTTGGCTTTCAATTACCCGGCTTTGAGCGTTGCTGATGAAGGTAATTCCAGACACATGAATTTTTTTGTTAATGTGTTGCTTTCATTTTTTGAATAAAGAGGATGTTATATTTCAAATATCTAAGTAGTCTTTCGAAAAGAGGGGCATGAACTGTACGAAAGCGTAGGTTCACATCGACAGCATAATTTACGTTTATCAATTATTTTAGAAGGGTAACAAGAAATACACTTAGAGCAATCAATAGACTGATCCAACAAAGGTATGAGGGAGGACGGCATAAATCCACACTACATACGTTTTGCGGTCACCACCACGAATTGGTTGACCGATACTCTGTCTCAAATCACTAGCGATATGTTTTCTCAGTTTCAGATATTAACAAACTAGAATAGTCTGTAATTTTGACGATGTGTCCTATTCAAAGTTATGACATTTTGCTTTCAACTCCGAACTTGAATTTGCCTTTAAATATTTTGATTCGACCATCACTGGTGAATCTAATGTAGACGGAACGCGCGTCTGACGTACAAAATTATAAGCCTGCTATTTTGATAATTTGTATGACTGAGTGTTGATTCTCATGGCGAGTAATGCAGGCATAGCTTGAGACGCATGTTTACCCTTCCGGTCTCATTCCTTTAAAGGCATACGATACAGTAAAGATCCCTCGTTGATTTTTTCTTGAAATTTTGGTAGAAGGTCAATTTCGATGTGTACTTTTGAAATATGTAAAGAAAAAGACTTACTTTATGAGATAATTTGGTTTGAAATTTGCATATTTGAAGGAAAAACCCTGAAATTTCATAAATAAGGACTTTTAAGGAAAGTATCAATACTTTTGAACGAGCAGTCATAATTTAACCGGTTTTTTTTGTAAAATGTTCCCTTGATCCATGGCATCAGCATGCTGTAACAAGATAACGGTTGAAATGAATAATTATATCCTGAATTCTTTTAATACAAGTGAAATAAAGAAGTTGAAAATATTTTTGTGTCTACACAGAAGTGCAGAAAAATTCTATCGTTGATTTTTTCTTATAATTTTGGCGGAGCGTTCTTGAAACAGAACTTGATAGATTGCAAAAGAAAAAACTGGGGGTCCATGTGCTTGTTTTTTCAATAAAAGCAATAAACCTTAGTTTTCAATGGCAAACGGGACGTTTGCCAATAAGGCGCCAAACTACGTTGAATTAAGTTTTATTCGCAACAACGTCGTGAAATCTTTCCCGCCGTTCACTACTACGTTGTCAATTTCAGTGGTAGAGCCAAGGTCTTTTTTGAAAGCAATGATATAAATCATGAAAATTAATAAAGCTGGTTACTCGTAAAATAGCATAGAATATTTTCCAAACCTTTATGAATTGTAACGAAACTTGGATAGAAAAAGTATTCTAGTAAATTACTTTTAGAAAAGAAATGTTCGGAAAAAAAACAGAGACATCTAATAAAAAAATAATTTGCATCTCTCTCCGACATTAGTCATAAAATTCATGTAGACAACACAGCTTTAGCATAGTTTTAATTATTCAAAAGCCCCGACATGACAAAATGTGCAACAATTATAAAGTAAGGGGGATAATATAAAAATAAGGGCATTTGGTATGATTGCAAAAGAGACAACTATCAACCATAGTTCAAATGACGAAGATAAACGCTATTAAAGGTCACCCTACAGCCTTCAACACAAAAAAAATGAAAAAGAAAAAGCCAGCTTTAAAAAGCCCCGACATGAAAATGTGAAATAATCAAACAAGAAAACTAACGACCTTCTCTATAGGCATTACATGAACACAAAATCATACCCACATTAAATCGGGTTAGCTTAGCTTAGTCCATTACCTGATTACAGTGAAGTATAACAATTCATAGGAAGTACAGCAGTCGATATTAGAGCATGAAATTTAATGATTCTGTATCAATAGATTAGTTACCGAAGCTTGTCTTTATGATATTTTTTTTTATTACGGTACATATAATCATTGAATTACTTGTCTGTATTATACCTCCAATCTAGGAGTGATTTCAACCACATTGTTTGTCCGGTCTAACAAATATATTGTTTCTTATCTGAGAAATTACATTACAAAAAGACTTCGTATTTGGTCAGTAACTTAACATCAATGAGTTGCAACTCTGGTCTGTCAAATACCTAATTCCTGTGTGCCGATTTTACTCTCTCAATATGACATATGGGGGTATGCTTAGCACATCAACGGGTGCGTTGTTGATTTTTGGTCTATAATACGGAGCTTATAACTGTGTCATTTTAACTGACAGTTTCTTCATACACATATATATTCCACTGTGTTAAATTCTAAAAAATGCCGTTAAACTCTTTAATGTACCTTTCCAAAGTCAGGAACAGTGTGATGCGCTGTCATTATTAATTACGTTTTTTGTCATTTTGTTGATAGTCTCTGTTTATCCGTACAACTCTAATTACGATCTAGAGTTTGCCAAATGGTAAAGTTACTATATACATTACTTATTGATTTTATTTGTGTAGTTGGGTTTCTCTCTCATCGACATCTTATGTTTTACATATCTCGTATTCGTTTCCTATATGAAACAACAGACATACAAAAATAAGAATGTGGATTTGATTTTTTTTCCAATTCGAAGTTAATATTGTTGACTTCCTTATTAATGAATAAATATAACAATTCTCGTGATTTGGCCGATTTTCATTGCAGGTACTTTTTTCAAATTCGCGCAATCGGGATTATGACGTCAGTGGATTTTCCGCAAATGTGAATACATCTGAAGCGACGTCGCCAAATGTAATCGTTCTTATTAGAAACATCGCGAAATTACAACGTACTGATTACCAACGTCGCGAAAACAACACGAAAAGTTTTGAAAACGTTATTATCTGCCCCTGCTACTGTATCGTATGCCCTTAAGAGTTCACTTGATTCCCTCAGTTGTTTTTCTTACTGTAATTTGGCTTTCATCGATTAACGAAATACGAACACCGGTAAACTATTGTTGCCTTTATTTTGACAAACTTGTTTCAATGAAAAAAAAAAGAAAAATCTGTTGGGTGTAAAAAAAATGTTTTATCAAAATTTTGATATTCAAATTTAACTAACATAATAAAGCTTGTATTGTTATGAAACATTATGATAATAATGTGAACTGTTTTATTATATTTTCATTCTGGTAAAAAGATTTTCATTAATTTTCATTATCATGTCTATTGATATTTGAGTAGTCATCATGAAATTGTGCATTTAGAATGAAATGAATGATTTCATACAATGAATTTATAAAACAAAATCCACTTAAGGACAGTAAAGCAAACCACTCAAGGAAATGTGTCTTTTTTATAATTTTGTATGGAAGTTATTCTGAGGAATTTCAATATCAATTTGACAAAATAATTATTACAAATGTTCTCTTTAAATTTAGTATAACAAAGTGTGTTTAAACGAATTGCATCAGTAAATTTTGGTTTGAGTCATTCTTTGATATAAGCTATAAAGACATTTGTTGTATACTGAGCACATTTTTCAAACTTGATAAAAGAAAAAAAGGTAAGCATATTGGCAAACTACATTGGCTAAATAAAAAATAAACGTTACCGATTTGTATATTCGTTTCGGTTGCTTTCTTATGGACATGTACTCCTCACATTGTTGCTATTTATATATTGAAAGCAAACGTATTCTCATAAAATGTCATGCTCTTTTAAAAGATGTGAGGAAAATTATATAGAGAATATCATATGGCTTTTTTTAATATCACATGAGTATCAACTAGAAACACCAATATAATCCCAAAAGATCTGATTGAGGGATTATATTGTTTGGGGGTTGATATGGCGTGCGATATTGAAAAAAGCCATATCATATACACTTTATTATACATGTATACTTCAAATGCATATTTTTTTCACGCAAGTCGTGATATGACGTATACGTTTAATGGTTTAATAAAGCCTTTGCAACTGTGTCTGATATCGATATCATCATGGATGGCTAATACACCACGATTTCAATTGATGGTATTACACATGCAATTTCCTTGTATATACAAAAGTATAAAATGCATTTTATTACATTATGGTGAAATGAAATTTACCTTTGGTAAGAAATATTTGTATAGTTTCAGATGAATAATGATCCGATTCTGTTATATTAGAAGCAAGGGGTATACTTACTAACATTGATTTTGTTTTCAATAAAACATAACTTAATAATATATTGCTAAACAGTTACTACTTCTTGGCCTATACCATGTCGATAATTATATTTTTGCTTTGCACACGGTCGTTTTTTTTTTCTCAGGCTGTTTAAGACGTCTTTACACCAATTCCATTGGATGTGTACTAGCGGTTTGATATTCAAGTTTGGCAAAATATGATTTGTTTGTTAGTTGTAGTGACCTTTCAACTATAGTATTTAGTAACTGCTAGTCTCTTAGATCGGTGCTTTGTTTATTTTGTCTTTTTGCTTATTGTCCTTGTTTTTTGTGTTCATCAGATGATCCAGGCTCTTTGCGACTGACATGTTGTTACATAGAAATGAAACGTTCACAGAAGCGAAGCTGAAATCATCTCTTTTGTCGTAAAGTGATGTTCTCAGCCGATTCTCATTGTAAATTTCTACATGCAAAGCAAGATAAGAGGCAGAATTAACTGTATCTGTTGTATTCTGTATTTCAAGTTCGATGGGATAGAAGTGTTCAACATAATCACAAAACTTTGAATTATTAAGTGAGAAGACATCATCTATATAGTGGAAAGTGAAGTTAAAGGATAATGGTAGCTTCTTTTTATTCTTCCTACGAAGCTCCTGTATGAAGTCAGCCTCATATGAATAAAGGAACAAGTTGGCAAGAAGAGGAGCACAGTTGGTTCACATGGGAATGCCAATTGATTGTTGAAAAACATGGCCCCAAAACGTAACAAGTATGTTAGTCAAAATGTCAATCGGGAATAGGACACAATTGGTAAAGTTACAGAATAGACAACTATAGTGGTATCTAAAGATCTAAGATCGCAAAATATGTCGATATTGAGTTGAGACACTAACACAGTATCGGTCAATCAATTCCAGATGAACATATCAACCGTAAAACCTATGTAGTGTCGGTTTCAGTCGTTCTAAAACTTTGTTGGAGGATACACCTGTAAAAGACATCCGTATAGTGCAGGTAACATGCAGGTGTAATGTATTAACTGATATATGTAAACGCCAATCGGCGGAGGGGTTGGTTAGTTACTGCTGTTGACAATTTGAAAGTTGCAATTACCACGTTTGTCGTAGACTCTAGTTTGACGACGTCCAACTGTGTCAATGTGCCGGCTGGAACAGCAACATATTTTTCGTGAAGGGAGGATAAACCATCCACAATCTCGGATTTTTTGAAAGGGTTAGAAACCCGTTTGTTCATTAATAATCGTAGATTTTAAATGCGCAAACGAATGCATGTCGAACCAGATTTTGTCCATTCTGATATAGGTCCCAATTTCGGTTCATCTAGCTAGTTCGCGCGTTACTCATATGCATTGTCTGGCATAGTCCTCAGATGCATCCATCAGTAACCTGACATTCTTCTTCCATCGATTTGCTAGGGAATTCTGTAAGTCGGGCCTATGGCTAACAATTGTCCAAGTTGTTCACTGTTAAAGGTTGCAAGATGCCAAGGTCTCCAGATATGACATAACAAGCGAGACTACATTTTCATTAGGGGCAACGCACAGGAGCAACCCTAAGGGTAAAGGTCTTTAATATCCTATGTGGTCGATCATTTTGGATGCGGTAGGTTCAGTGTAGACAGGTGCAGTTTTAATTATGTAGAAATCAGGGATTGTTTCCTGCACCGATTTTTGTTTGTGAATAATTGATGATATTGATGGCATTCAAACCTTTATTTGCGAATCTTACTGGACAAATTTACGTGTTTACGTGTTTCGTCATCTTTGAAATTTGTTATCACGGGTTGGAATACCTTCGTGTTATCAATGTTCACAATTATTGGGTCTTATCTGTAATTAGCGGAATTTTGTATCAATAACAAATAATGAATGGAGATCTGATAACTGTATGACGAATAATGTAGTTCGAATATAGTGCATTCTAATAGGTTTATAGAAAGAAGATAACAAACAATCTATATACTGGGTGGAAACTGCAGGTATCAAATTCAACTGTTATTGCATCGAACAGACGTGGTGATAAATGCCAATATGTTTTGTTGATATCATCATACCAGGGATAGACAAAACACCTTCACCATCAATGGTGTCGTTGCATCCATAAGAGGTAAATGTGCACAATGCATGAATCCAGAAATCGTCTCTTTGTAAGGGAAATACTGTACTCAATATTGCCGAAAGTTGGCCTTGGATGGATTTGGTTATTATTCTAATGTCTCTTTTTGCCATAAAGCTCTTCACGTGTTTCGGTTCTTTTGTATCCTTGGCTTTCAAATATTAAGTTAAAGCATTCCTTGTGAAGGTAGATTTAGAAAAAAGATCTTCTTACACATAAAATGAATAAAGTGGGTTTTTTTTGTTAACTGATCATACACATTAGACCGGTGCTAATACATATCCGAAAACCTTATTTAATCGGCAAATGAATTCAAACGAATTGCAATAAATAAAATTTCACTGAAAATCTTTGTTTTACACATTACGTAAAAACAAACATTCAGGAAAGACAAAAATTCAAAGAATTGCTTACAAGGGACAAGGAGAAAACAAATAAGTATTTTCGAAAAATGACATATTTGCGATTTATTTCCTTGTAAAAAGACAATAGTAGGCATTCGTTTTAGTAATGAGTTTCTGTTTAGAACTAGAAAGTTAGGTTATAAAACTAAACATTTAATTGTTTTGAATACTCTTAATCATTCATTATTTGCAAAACCTTTGAAACTGTAAGAAAATACTTATTCTAATCTGACTAATACGCACTATTGGCTAAACTGTATTTCTTGTGAGTTTTAATTTATACAGTATTAAGTATTGTGTTACCAGTTACAAGAGAAAGAATGCACCACTGAGGCAACCGAAAGACTAAAATTGATGAAGAACAGACAATACCATGAATAAGGAGAGAAACCATAAAAGACAAAAACAACTTCGCAAAACAATTCACATTATTAAAACTTTAGAAGGAGCATATTGTAAATCACAAGTGGTGCCCTTCATGTTGCTATTCCCATGATATTTCGGTTATAAGTCGTATTCGGTGTTTTCAGAATCAAATAAAGAGGGTATGATTATGGCTATGACAAGTGGAAACAAACGTAGTCATCTGTGACGCAAAAAATGTATACCTGACAACCCAATAATAATGGCGTCCGTAAAATTTTCGAAGGGATAACTTCAGTTATAACTTTTAGAACTCTCAATTTCTAGTGAAAGACTATTGTTTCGTAGTGAAAGACCTCCATTTTCAAAGAAATCATCAGAAAAAAATAAGTTTGCCCTGCAATAACATGCTTATGTTCAGAAACCATGTCAGCGGTTTTTCCCAGTAAGGAAGTTGTCTCTATGACGGTTTCTAAAACGTCTCTCATTTTTCAGGCTATATCAGATAATTTGAAAACGTATAAAAAGTATGTGGCTGAATACTAAGATTTTCAAGGGTCTCCGTGAAGGGTAATAGAGTATTTGCCATAGGGTAGAGTCGTATTTGATAAAGCGCACACTTGATCAAGCGTCTCCGTGAAGGGTAGTAGAGTATTTGCCATAAGAAAGAGTCGTATTTAATAAAGCGCACACTTGATCAAGCGTCTCCATGAAGGGTAATAGAGTAAATTAACGCCCTCGTATTAGCCAATCAAAATATGGCATTTTAACGTGAAGTATAATAAAATCAAATGTACAAGTATTCACAAACTGTAGAGATAATATTATAACATGACATTTTGACAATCTATTTATTTGCATAAAAATTGATGCGGTGATGTATCTATCCAAATGCATACATGCATTCAGCTATCATTTTATAAGTTTGTCCTTCGCTACCTCTGCACTTTGCAAAGTATACCATGTATGTGGCACTGATTTCTTTCACTCAAAAATGAGCTAAACATACACATGTATGGGCCGAATTACATTCAATAATAATCCATCATGGTTTAAAATTGAAATTCAAAACATGATACCGAGTTCTTTCTCACGACACGAAGTAACCGTAATCATATATACTCAGTGTCGAAGTAATCGTAATCATATATACTCAAGGTCGAAGTAATCGTAAGCATATATACTCAGGGTCGAAGTAACCGTAATCATATATACTCAGGGTCGAATTAACCGTGTTGTTAATTTGGTTGTTTAATTGCTTATTGACATATACTAATACCCAACATTTTCTTTTTGTTTTATTTATGAAAATTAGATATACTATCCAGCCTGTCAAAAGAACAAGTGCTCATAAAAAAAAGAAGTTTAGCTAGCTATAAAAAGTAAAAAAACAAAAATACCGAACTCGAAGGAAAATTCAAATCGGAAAGTCCCTTATCAAATGGCAAAATTAAAAGCTCAAACACATCAAACGAATGAAAAACAACTGTCATTTTACTGACTTGGTACCGGCATTTCCTCATGGTGAAAATGGTGGATTAAACCCGGTTTTATAGCTAACTAAACTTCTCACTTGTATGACAGTCGCATAAAATTCCAGTATAATAAAATCAGGTTTTATCCAAAGTTTCTTTAAAAAATTTTGTACCAAGCCAGGAATATGGCAGCTGTTTTTTTACACTTGTTCCGTCGATTGATAGCGTTTGATTCAGTAAGTTTTTATGGACTTCCTCATTTTTTGAAGTTTTTGGAGTTCGGTGTCTTTTTCACACAGTTTGTCAATTCAAAAGAGTTCCAATTCCAAACAAGGTAAAGAAAACACACGATCAGACAACGAAAACCAATGACGAATTTTCTGACTTAAAACTGTTTTCTTAACAAAGCTAGGTAAACAGGTTCAGTTTAACTTTTGTCTTGTTTATACATTTATGCATGATCCATTGATTATCACCCAGCTAGGAACTAAGTTAATCCCCTTATCAATCTAAATGTAAAATGAAGTGCATCGTTTTAATTAGCCAGAATAAGGAACATAAGCAAAGGTATGCATACCAAATAAAACCTAAGAAAAATAATATTATATAATCAGTACTTATTTATTCAATAGATATTATCGATGCACTCAGAACTTGTTCCTTTAAATAGCGATGCTCGATAATAACTCGTCAAGAATTAAAATTGAAAATAAATACTAGTACTCAAACTAATTTAGAAAAGACATGGGTTTAAACATACTGTAAAAGGGGTAATTGGTACTTTGAAAAGAATTACAAATATTCAAATTATCTTTATTAATTCGTTGATTGTTAGAGCAGTTTTTAAATGCACTAGTGATATTTTTATTCGGTCAATGATTCCACTTCTCGCGTTATGTCATTTGCATGGAATTGTTTTGTTACAAAAATTATTTTCTAAGCTTTCTTTTGTACGGATAGATGTTATTTTGAATTTATTAGTCATTGTGATGCATGCACATCAGAAGATGATCAATCTATTACTGCACTTGGTAATACTATTTGCATTAACTCCGATTGCTATCACTTTCATATTTGATTATAAAAATATGGTATTAGAACAATATCGTTGCAATACTATAAAATACACTATAAGAAGCTATGTGTTAAAGTTTGGTTTCGACTGGTGAATCAGTTCTCAATACTAAGGACAATTGTTTTGAATGTTTCCTCTATGTTTTAATTTTTAATAAAGGCGACTGTAGTTAATCGATATTTAAATCACTTAAATAGATTAAGAACTCCTAAAGGGAACCTTTCAGACAAACTGGAAAACGTTGACATTTTTTATGAAAGTAATAGCCTCAAATAAAAGTTAAAGTGAATTAACTATTGCTTTTGATGATCATCATGGGGATTTTTGACAGAGCAAATGTATTACCATGACAATACATTTTATTGGATTTAAACTCTTAGAATATGCCACAATGGTGTTGCAATAATATTTGTAAGCAATTCGGTATCACTTCGATACTTTTTCTAATTCGATACTTTTTTCTAATTCGATACTTTTTGTTAGAAGAAGATATCGTAGATTCAAATTAAATATCTATTCGGTCTTCAGTCAGTTATCATATCTATAATATGTGACCCGCCATGACATTTCTAGGTTTATGGAGGTGTAATTAAGTCAGTGTGAGAAAAAAGTCGTTAACTGTTAACGTCACGTCAGATCACGTATGAGGACGTACGAGTTTATTTCTATACTGCATTTAGAGTCTGGATGCTCTTTTAGAATCAAATATGAAATATCGTGTTTAGTTTTTCGCTAAAACATTAGAAATAATCATATTTAATATTCGGCAACATGAAGTTTGATACTATTTGCATCGTTTACTTCATCTCCGTCTAGAAAACGTGAAATTTTAGCAAAACATTTTTTTTCTCAGTCCTAATTCATTGCACAAGTACATTGTACATAACCTATTTTATTACCAATTATTTAAAAACGACCAATAATACCATAATACTATATTATTCAAAAATCTGTGTCTACTGTTTGTGTATATCTTCCATTATTTTCAACGATTTAAAATTACACATTTCATGTGATATTTGTCGCTGGCGTATACATGGTATATAGGCAGACAATATTTAAATTACTTAAATCAAAATGAATTCCAAATATTGATAATTCATATTTTAGAAGAGATTAATTCGGGATGAGTTCTCTTCTTGGATGAAGTTTTCGAATAGTAAACAGCATATTGTGGACGATTTGTATTATTTTGATATAACATTTTTTCTTAGATTATGTGAGACAACTCTTAACAAAACATGTTTCTTCGTCAAAATGTTACAATAATTGTATATGTCATGTAAAAATTGAGACGTTACATGGGCTTTATTTTTTCATTTGTTTTATACAATGTACATCTTCAGCAAATTAGGGCATGACTTACTTCACGATGCGTTCTGATTACTGTTTTATCCAGATTTTGTTCCCTCCATATTTTTTTGTTTGAAAATCGATGTATATGTTGTGACAATAGACACAATATCGCAAATATCATTTCAAGAAATAAATGCAGCCCCTGCAGTTTATGCTCAATCTTAATAAATATTAGTTTTCGATGAATTTGGTTCTTTAATGTAGCATTAAAAAGTATATTTCATATACGAACTTGTTCGTATTTTGTGTAACATTGAAAAATATATGTGATATCCGATTACGTTCGTTTGTTTTCCCTTTTCCAAAATATTTGTTTTTTTATCCGATTTATTTAAAGTTATGGCTGACACCAATTCAGCAGTTCCGAAATGTTTTGGTCCATTTCTTTGCAAGCCGCATTTCAAGCATATTAATTATATTATGAAAGTTTATTGTATATGTACGTTTAATTGTTTTGTTCATTTAAACCGTACTTTACTCGCTATGTGTTCACTATATGTGTAACATCTCAACAGACAATGATATGTTAAATGTCCAGCGGCAAATATTGCATGGATATTTATGAAAAACCCGGTTTTGTGCTAATCATAGATCACAAGGATATTATCCTAAGAAGCACTTGTGTCATCTGATCGAAAAAAAATTATGCTGACTTAAAGCCGCCATCCATTTACTATTGTCTTTGCGTACTTAGCAGAGAACCTGATGGGCAAAACAGTTTTAACGGTTAAACACAACCCCTCGCAGAACTCAAGGTAACATCTCTGCCACGAAACTACCGATATGGTTTTATATGTTTGGATATATTACTATAAACTTGTACCACTGCATAAACATTAGTTTCGTATCCTTGATATGATATTGGTTCTTCATAATAAACGTTTTACTTCTTTTTAATACATACATATGACAGGAACTGTACATTTTTCATGTGGATGAGAATGCAGGTGTTTGTTAGGGCTACTGAATAAATCACACATAGACAATGTTTGAGTCTTTAATTGGTAAGGGCAAAACATCTTATTTAACAATAAAAGCCACAATAGGTTGTCCGATGTGTGTGTGTAAAAAAGATTTGAATATCAGATTTGAAGTGTTTTTATTTCTCGGTTTTAAGCCGTAAATTTAGAATGAGTCGGATGGACATATTGTGTGGAAACCCATCTATTGTTGAGGACTTATATTGACCTTTAGGTGTCTGTTTTATCCTTTGTTGTGGAGTTGCTGCCTCGATGATGTATACTCACCATTTTTTTATCTATGATAAAAAAAGACCGTGCGAGGGCTTTACAGCCAGTCAAGGTCGTTAAACACACCTATCATCTTGATGAAAAATGTTGATTCCGGGTGTTTCTATTATGCTTTTTATGCTATATTTGGGTATGGCGCATCAATTTAAGATCAAAAGCAAACATATATCTAAGTATAGAAGGACGAATATAAAAGCTAACATGGCGATTTAAGGAACACATAACTCTAATAAATTCATGTATTATTAATTACAAACATTTGCAATTTTTATAGATTGGTCCTGTAAGACAATACATGTATGCTAAAGGGGTACAAATACAAAATTACAAATATTCCTGTTTTTTGTAATAATAACAAGGAAGAACTGGTAGTGGAAATAACTACCAAAATTAATCAAAATGATCATTCCTAAGTTCTGTATTTTTGTATTTTATTCCTATCTCAACTTTGGAAATATCATTTTGACCTTTCTGACACATTATTTTAGAGCTCCTTGTAGAAAAGTAAGTTAGATCTTGCGCTTCAAGCTTTTGTTTTATCAAATCTAATGTATATTTAAATAAAATGAAACGTGAAAAAGTGAGAGAAACGAAAAGTTTAGGAAATGAAGGTCATTAGATAGGTAAGAGACGAAGCATCGACTAGTTGAATGATAATACCCTAAAGAACTGACAGTACACAAGAAGAGGCATCGACCAACTGTACTATTAATGCACAACAAACCAAATAAATATCTGTTGGCTTCCTAAAATACCTAAAAGCCTATTGACTTTTTTTTATGCCTGTATGAAGTAAGTATTCAAAGGTCATTTTTTCTGTACACTAGTATTCTCGCAATCATTACGGAATTTGTTTCAACATATCAATCCGATTACTGATTTCAGAGCAATAATCCTATACGACTTGTCTTTTTGAAATTTTTAGATTTGGATAATGCAATTGCACAAGGGAAAAGTAAGTAAAACAAACATTTACGACAAATAAGTCAATTTATAGTATCGATTGTTCATTTCATTTTTTGGACGTTAATGTTCATTTTGCCACTTCTATCGGTGTGTATGTTTCCCAACTAGTTCGCCCTCCTCGTGCATTGACGTTTAAGATTAAGATTACATTGAACGTAATCTATGTATAACTGGTTAATTATTAAGTTGGGAATCAACTATTAATTACTTAAAACTTAATACAAAGATTTGATTTTGAAGTTTGTCTGTATCAGTAACATTCATATTAAAAACGGGATACCCCATCCTACGTTTATGTTCATTACAGATCCCTTTATTCTAAATATCATCAGGTTAAACTTTTTATACCGATTAATAAACTTTTCTTAAAGGTTATCAATTTAACACCATAGCTAGCATTTTCAATATTTTCTTAAATGGTTATCATATTGATTTTTTATTGATTACTAAAAGTATAAATAAATATATATTTATATACAGGTATCTACTTATGGTTCTTTATCCTATCAATAATATTGTTTAATTATATTTCGGAATTTCAAAAGGTCATGCTTTTCAGATGTCATTACATTAAATCCATTGGATATGTATCGATTGATACTTTAGTCTGGGAGAATATGATTTATTAATTTGTTGCAACTATCTTTGAATTATCTTTCAGTAATTGCGGGTACTCTAAGATCGTTACTTTGTTGTGCTTAGTGCCCATTCAACGAGTCAAGCAATTTCAAACTGACTTGAATAAAATTAAAATTGAGAATGGAAATGGGGAATGTGTCAAAGAGACAACACCCGACCAAAGAGCAGAAAACAGCCAAAGGCCACCGTTGATTAGTTTGTTTTGATGTTGTAATGTTACACCACTGTCCCAGGTTAGTGGTCGGGTTTCAGCGGACACAAAAAAGTTATTCAATATTGTAGATAGCCTTGTTCCAAATCAGAAGCAAGTAATTAAATGACTGTCGTTGGCTGCTGTCTGAGATTTTAATTTTCGTTTATTGTTTTAACATAAATCAGGCCGTCTTAAGAGTTTTGACATACATTGACTCTTTTTTAGCTTTCGTACGGTGAAGTATAGTTGCATACATCCGCGTCCTTTGGTCTCTGGTAGGTATTTATCGCATTGGCAATCATAATACATTTCCTTATTTATATTTGAAGGTGCAAATGGGTCTTGGGTAAAAAGTAATGTGTGATTTTGTCATATAATGATGTTTTTATTGGTTACTACCTACTATATGGATACCAAAAAGGTACAACACAGTTCACAATGTACGGAAGTCAATGTCAATAGGGGGGGGGGGGGGGGGTGCTCCTAACGAAAAATCTCCAGCAGATTTATGAGAACAAACGACTGAAATCGACACAACACCAATTTTACGGTCATCATCACAAATTGGTTAACCGATGCATTCCTTCTATGTTTCAAGTCAAGAGAGTCCACATTTCGTGTTCTAAGATCATAGGATATCACAATAGTTGTCGTATTTGTATATTAATCGATTGTAGCATATTCTCCTTTTATTACATTTTGTCCGAGTCTATACTCAAATGTCCATTGATGTATACAAGGAATGCTTTCCTCGTAGATGGACCCATTCCCGGTTTGATTTAGAAATTCCATCAGTTTTATTTTAATCTTTATAGTAAGTTCAAAATCGGTCCACTAGACCTTGTTGATCTGTAAACCAGCTGTTTTTTTTAGCTGAAGGTAACTTTCAGAATTTAAGATGTAGAACAGCAATAATGTTTCTGTTCCTTTGCTTCGTGTTTTGTTAAATTGTGTAGATCATACCCTTTCATGTCAGCCAACGTGACATTTAAGACACTTAAGAAAATTGAAAACTAGAGTTTGAAGTTATCCGACATAATCTTACAAATGTTTATAGTAAAAAAAATGAACAGTAAACATTTCTCTTTTCAGACTTATGTAATGGAACGATGGGATATAACTATGAAGCAAACCTCATCCTTTGTTACAAAGCTTTTATCAACAGAAAAAACCATAGTATTGCCAAAGCAACATGCAAAGCAGATGGTGCGCATCTCTTACTTATCAGCTCTGTGCAGGTGTATAATTGGGCTGTAAATCTGATGGGTAATATAGTATACATACCATTTATATAAAGTAAAATAACAAAAAGACCGAACCCCAAGTAAAATTCAAAACGGAAGGTCCCTTATCAAACGGCTCTGCAATGTTTATATGTAACATTTATCATCGGGTTGTACATATATATCACAAATCCCAAATATGTTTTCACTCTTAAATATCTTGCTACAAATGATAACTTGAAATTTTCAATGTCGACAGAAAACAAATTGAAGTTTATTTTTCCATTCCCATTAAAGAAAATAGTACAAAAACACGGAAAATTATTAACATTTTTTCTTAATTATTCTTTTATCAAACTGGAAATATAACACTCCAGAATTGTTCAGCTAATCTTACCATTACATTTAACTGATCAAAAAGTTAAGGTTGATTGGACATGATAAGTAATGTGTATCAAGTCAACTTGCAAGCGCTCATTGTTAAAAAATTATGATTGTCTGATTGATTTCTTTAGTAAAACTAAAGATGTAAAAAGAAATATTTATTCAGGACATGAACATATGACAAAAGAAAAAAAACTGTATCTTAGACTGCTATTGCTATGAGCCATACTTAAAATGTTTTTACGTTTCATATTAAAAAAAGTCTTTTCCTAATTTTAGGACTTGCGCACGTCTGCTACGCTTCGCTGAATTAATTTATCGATTCATATACTTTTTATTCTTTATTCTATCAATTTGAAAATATCTCAAAATATGATGAAGACGTATTTAAAATTACGGCGACTTTTGATTAGCGATTTTAAAATATTTGGTCTGTTTACAAAATGATACTTTAGTAGCGTTTATCTACTTCCGTCTATTGCCGAACATTCTAAAACATAATGGAACTCGTCGCCAATATCACCGGAATTACACAAAGTACAAATACGATTTTCTCTCTGAATATTTTGCCATCTACCAATATCGATAGGAATTTTTGTGTTCAAAGTTCTAAATCTACAAAAAGAAGCAATATTTTGTCATCTAAAATATCAAAGTAGGTTTCGAAATTTATACTATTTTTGAATAATTTATAATTTAGAGCTTTTGGAGAATTCTGTAGAGTAGCATTCCATGTCTGTCTGAACTGGTTAATCTTAATTTAACAGTACCATACAACCAGTTTTTACTTATAAAATACTTAGTGTTCCATATATTTGATAGTCCACAATTATCAAGCACAGATTTTACAAAAGTCCTTCTTACACGAAGCTATATTTCCATTATAACTACAAGTAACAAGATTGTATAGATTAACAGGAAGTTTCTTTTCTTCTCCAGTTACAAGCTTTGCCTAATAATTAATAGTACGTAATTTAATAAAAATATCCAGTGGGAATCGGCCAAGTTCCCCATATATCATGCAATCAGGAGTGGATTTTTTTTAGATTAAGCAGTAGTTTACAAAATTTAAGATGAACACGTTCTATGACAGAGGTGTTACCCATTCCCATGACTTCACACCCGTACAATAATATTGGCTTAACTACTTTGTCAAATAGTTCTAGTTGACATTTAATATTTAAATTATGTAATCTCCCCTTTTTTAGAATATCGTACATAGCCCTTGTTGCTTTATCAGCTTGTGCCTTTTTTTGCTTTTGTAAAACTTCTTGTTCTTGTTTCTGACATGAGTACAGTGTCGTCTGCGTACAATACAACAAACAGTTTTACATACATATTTAGCTCGCTCTCTATTTGATCTGATAAAGATTTCAAACCATTTATATTTTTGTTCTGAAAAAAGCTTTCCAAATCATTTAGATAAATAGTGAAAAGTATAGGAGATACATTTTCTTCCTGTCTTACACCTACATTACATGGAAAGTAATCTGAATATTCCCCATTACTGAAAATTCGTGATTTGACATTTTTATACATATAAAATATAGCATTATACATCTTCCCATTCACTGTATGTAAAATGAGTTTTGACCAAAGACCAGATCTCCAAACTGTATCGAACGCTTTAGCAAAATCCATAAAAGCACAAAAAAGTTTTTTTTTTTTTTGTCTCAGTAGTTCAAATAAATATGTAGAGTAAATATGCTGTCTATAGTGGAATAGCCCTTTCTGAAACCAAACTGGTTTTCTTTTAACAACAAATATTCTTCTAAAATAGTACCAGGTCTTAAATTCAAAATTGACGTGAAAAGTTTGCCCATACAGCTTAATATAGTTATTCGTGTGTAGTTTTGAGGATCTGACTGGTCACCTTTGTTTATATAAAATGGTATAAAATTACCAACAAGCCAAAGTTTAGGCACTTTTCTAGTATCAAATACAATATTGAACATCTTTACATAGATTGGCATGAAAATATGGGTGGGGCTTTTAATATATTCATTAATACTAAAAGTCATCACCACAAGTTTTGCCATTTTTAAGATTTTTAATGCATTTAAAAATTTCATTTTCCGTAATAGGACTGTTTAACAGTGAATTAAGTTCGTTATTCTCATCTGGAATAGTTTCTTCACCAGCGGCAGAATCTGACGAATTTAAATTTTTGAAAAAATTCAAAAAGTATATCAACTATGGCATGGTTTTGGTTGCAAAAATTTGATATTTTTGATTTAAATGCAATATTTTTTACTCAATTGGTATATTTCTTCATTTGAATGCAATATTTTTTTATTTGAATGGTATATTTTTTCATTTAGATGCAATATTTTTTATTCAAATGGTATAATATGTCATTCAAATGCATTGTTTTTTATTCAATTGGTATATTTCTTCATTTAAATGCAATATTTTTTATTTAAATGGTATAATTTGTCATTCAATTGGTATAGTAGTTTTTTTATTTATATGCAATAATTGCATTATGGGAAATTCTTTGACGTCTTAAGGTCAAATTTGCAACAACGTTTCTGATTGGTCGGTAATTGTTTGGATTTCCCCCTTTCTTTCTAAACATGAGTGACCAAGAATTAAAAAACGCGTCAGAATATCGCCCCTCTAACTAAATCTGGCGTTCGTGCGAGTCCTGCACTGGCTGTAAAAATCTTCTGGTCCTAACTATTATTTCTATTGCAAAATAACGATGGTCAACACGTTCGGACCACCACTTTTCAAAAACTTTCATTGTATATGGATCTATATGCAAGTATATCGTTTTTTAACTAGATTAGACACCGTTGATTTTCCCGTTTGAATGGTTTACACTAGTCATTTTTTGGGAGCCCTTTATAGCTTGCTGTGCGGTGTGAGCCAAGGCTCCGTGTTGAAGACCGTACTTTGACCTATAATGGTTTACATTTACAAATTATGACTTGGAAGGAGAGTTGTGTCATTGGCACTCATACCACATCTTCTTATATCTATATACAACATAAACCAGACGTTTCTCATACTGTTTTCTTTTTTAATAAATTCTTTGCCGCGCGCTGTGTACTGATTGATACTTCAGTCTGGGAGAACAAGATTTATTCCAGTACTAGTTGTAGTTAGCTTTGAGCAAACTTCCAGTAATTGTAAATACTCTTATGTCGGTGCGTTGTGTCTATTGTCTTAATGTTAGTTTTTTGTGTGTGTCTCATACCGATCTTTTGAGTTAATCTAATTGCAACTGATTAGTGCAGGTTGTTCTTTTATTGTACTGTTACACCACTGTCCAAGCTTCGGGATGGGTTGAGTGCCGCTCACAAACATGTTGTTGTACTGTTACACCACTGTCCCAGGTTAGGGGAGGATTGAGATCCCGCTAGCATGTTTGACCATGCCACATTCTGTATGTATGCATGTGCTTGTCCCAAGTCAGGAGCCTGTAATTCGGTGGTTGCCTTTTGTTGCTGTGTTATACATATTTGTGTTTCGTTCCTTTTTTTGTACATTAATTCGGCCGTTAGTTTTCTATTATATTATACCTGACTTCTAAACTCGTGTTTTCCTGAACAAGCATGAAATATTTGTCACTGGGCGTTAACAATTAGCAACAAAACAATCAATCAATTTAAACTTGTGCTAAATAAGAGGAAAACCATTTGATATTTATTTATTTGTTGTGGTGGGGGACAGAAGGAATTCATATATATGAGTATTGTTGCCTGGTAAGAGCTGAAAAATAGGCACGCGATTAGCGACAGATTAAAATGAATAATAATGCCCTCTCTTCCCTTCCCCATCCTTTATCAATAAATTTAAACTGACCACTACGGAATAGCCCAATAGTGTTGAAAGTAGCGTTAAACAACAATCAATCAAAATCCCTTACCTAGAATATCAAATAATCGTCCCTTAACTGTTATTGTCCGTGTAGTTCTTATATTTATCCAGCTTATCGTCCTACAGGGATGTCTTACTAAGGCTTTCATACCATAAAACGTTTATAACATAGCTCACATTCTAATATATCTGAATTCATAAATTTATTAATGTTATTTAGACTAAACGACGCCATGTTTGTTATGTGCCTCTGCCGTCTTAACAACCTATAAAAAAAAAAAGAGGTGGAAGAGAGCCAGAAGATCTTCCCAATGCAAAAAAAAAAAACAGAAATGGACTTCTTCTACAAAAAAAAAAACGCGCCCCATTAATATGTTTTAAAAACGCCTTGCCCCTACCCTTTTTTCCCAAAAATTGGCATTGTTAAATATATATACATATAAATAATCATTATTAAAATGCTATTGTATTTTTATAAGACCTACTTTATTACATGATCTGGGACTAATGACATCTATCTATAAGTCCAAGCATACAGTAAATTATTATAATATGAATATGTTTCTTGTTTTAATAACCACATTTGATGCTATGCATGAGTCACCATTTATCAGGACAGGAATTGGGTTTACATAGAGAGAATAATGTGCAAAAAATGGATATGGGGCGGGACCAAACCTATAGATAACATAATAAAGAAATGATGAAATATAAAGAATGCGTCGATTGTTTTTTTGGTTGCCAAATGTCAAGTAACAAATATTTCACGCATGTTTAGCACAAATATAATAGAGATCAAAGGATAAAGAATAGAGTGAAATGGTAAAAACTAAAAGATATAGAATTATAAAAACTATCTTTAATCTGAATCCCCTCCCCTCACACACACACACACACATTAACCATCACTGCAAATATCGCATATATACGTCTCTATACAAATATCTTAATCTGACCCACTCCCCTAGACACCGAGGTTTTGGATCCGCCCCTGTTAAATGTATCTTATAATATTATTCATTTTGTACGGGTCTAGATAATTGCCAAACGTACAATCCTATAATTTGTTGGATACATAGAGATTTGTATCTAATTATATAATATACTGTGTCACAAAATAAACTTGTATACCCCCTCCCCCTCCCAATGCAGTATTGAAAAGTAAATCGTTTAAAAGTCCTGAAGAAAAAATATGTTTTGAAATATGCCCTGCATATTTATTTATGCAAAGACATAGGTATATTAATTATTGAACTACTGTCACTACAAACCAGTAAAAGTCTGAAATGGCCTATATCTGTACTCAAGGCGACTGTACTGATTTTTACTCGACCAGTCTGAATTGGTCTGAATTTTACTCGACATTACTCGACCCCAGTCTTAACCATACTCGACCGTACTGATTTGTACTTGACCCTTATCTTTGCCATTGAAATAGTCTGAACTATTACTCGACCAGTCTGAAACAGTCTTAACCCATTCTCGACCTGTACTCGACCATTTTTTTCAGTCTAAACCATACTCGACCAAAGGTCTGAACAATAATCGACCAGTCTAAACCATACTTGACCAAAAAACCTATACTTTTTTTTAATTTTAGCTGTTAAAATTTATTTCTTTTTTTCTGACATGACAACAGCCACAATAAAATAAAGATATATATAAAACATATTTTTACATCCTTACATGATTCTCAGATTTATCAAATAGAGATATTTAAATTAAATTATCTTATATAATAATTTAATAATATTAATTTTAAAGTTTTAGAGTTTTGTTAGAAAAAAAAATTCTTTTAACTAAAAACCACACCTTTACTGAGGGTAATAAAACCTTATTAAGGTGCTTCTTGTTTGGCATGTGTTTTTTTTTTTTTTAAACTTAATTTTCCTAAATTCCTAAAGAAAAACTATATAGGTTTCATGGTTACATACAATAGTTATATAATTATCTTTTTAATGAGGTAACAACAGCCAAAAAATCACTGAAATTGTTTAACCTTATATTAGAAATATATCTATTCTTATTATAATTTGGGATATATTATATATAAATTATATATATCAAAAAGGGATAAAAAAAACTAAAGAAATAGATAAAAAAAATTCTTCTGATTAGTGGTAAAGTATAAAGTAATACCTCCTTCTTGGGCCAAACTCATTAAAAAGATCACACCTGGTCAGAGAGTATTAATTGCTAATTAACATTCATTAAAAATTGCAATATCCTGTAAAACTTAAATCACAAGGCCTTTTGAATTCACTAGATAAGTAATACACGAGTTTAAGAAAAAAGGGCTTTCTTTTAACCTGTAAAACACACATGTACTGAGGTAATTAAACCTTATTAAAGTGCTTCTTGTATGCCATGTCTTTAATTTTGACAAAAGTTATTTAAATTTAATTGAAATAAACTTTTTTCTGCAACTTTGGAACACATTTCCTTTTTTAAATGGTTATCAAGGATTGCTATGGAAGTTTTATTATCATGATTATATTAAATTCTTGGTTTTACAAAACAAAGGTGTGATTTTTAAAATTTATTAAGTTGCTTTATAGGCTATTTTAAATATATTTTAATGAAAAAAATGTTCACTGCATTATTAACTAAACTCAACTGACACCATAAATCTATACAAGGCTTAAGTAAATGGTGAAAATTGTCCAGTAACCATAAAATATATCTGAAACATTCAAAAAAATATTTGAATAACATTAAAAATATTAGTCACAATTCAGTTTTGAGATTATTTGATCAGCTTGTTTTATTTTTATTTTAAAGGTGATATATATATATATGTAAGTGTTGATAAATATCAAATATGGTGTTGAATTTATATTATGTTTATTGTTAAATTTTGGTTTCAATGCCATATTGAATACATTTTAAATTTCAAATTGTTGTTCAAATTTCTAGCCAGGGGAAATAGCTGTTAAAAACAGTTCCTAAATTGATGAAATACAATAGATAGATACAAAAATTAGGTCTAGGTTGGTTCAGACTAGGTCGAGTATGGTTCAGACTAGGTCGAGTATGATTCAGACTAGATCGAGCATGGTTCAGACTAGGTCGAGCATGATTCAGACGAAAATAAAATGGTTAAGTACTGGTCGAGTACAAGTTCAGACTGTTAAGTATGGTTCAGACTACAGTCTACATGCATTTTTTTTTTATTTCAATGTGTAGACTGTCGGGGAGTTTCTTCAGAAAGGGTTTTCATTGGAGGCGTCTTTGCCATGCATGCAGGCATCTGTTTCTATCCATGAACAGGTTGTGTGTCAAAATAATTATTATTACTTGTCACTCGCATTTTTTGCTCGACCTGGCCAATATTGGCATTAACAGCCAGTGCACGAACTCGCACGAACGCCAAATTTAGTAAGAAGGGCGATATTCCGACGCGTTGTTTTAATTCTTGGTCACTCATGTTTAGAAAGAAAGGGGGAAATCCAAACAATTACCGACCAATCAGAAACGTTGTTGCAAATTTGACCTTAAGACGTCAAAGAATTTCCCATAATGCAATTATTGCATATAAATAAAAAAACTACTATACCAATTGAATAAAAAATATTGCATTTGAATGACAAATTATACCATTTGAATAAAAAATATTGCATTTAAATGAAAAAATATACCATTCAAATAAAAAAATATTGCATTTACATGAAGAAATATACCAATTGAATAAAAAATATTGCATTTGATTGACAAAGTATACCATTTGAATAAAAAATATTGCATTTGAATGACAAATTATACCATTTAAATAAAAAATATTGCATTTAAATGAAAAAATGTACCATTCAAATAAAAAAAATATTGCATTTAAATGAAGAAATAAACCAATTGAATAAAAAATATTGCATTTAAATGACAAGTTATACCAATTGAATAAAAAATATTGCAATTGAATGACAAATTATACCATTTGAATGACAAATTATACCATTTGAATGACAAATTATACCATTTGAATAAAAAATATTGCATTTAAATGAAAAAATATACCATTCAAATAAAAAAATATTGCATTTAAATGAAGAAATATACCAATTAAATAAAAAAATATTGCATTTAAATGAAGAAATATACCAATTAAATAAAAAAATATTGCATTTAAAAGAAAATATCAAATTTTTGCAACCAATACCATGCCATAATCAACAGGAATATTATTACTTTTGTTTTCTTTATACGAGTTCAATATCTTCCAAAATTCTTTAGAATTACTGTTTTTTAATACATTCATCTTTTTTGTCATGGCTTTTTTATGCTTATTAATAGAAATGTTCATTTGCCTCTTATATTCACGTTCTGTATTCTTCATCTCCCCTCTTTTTAAACCTGTTTTATTGTATTTATATCTTCTTTTTGCTATTCGAAAGCACCGCCTTCTTTCCCAACATATTTGGTTAAACCAAGCTTTAATAACTTTTCTTCGACATTTCTTTTCATGTCGTTTATAACTAAATGATCCAAACACCTTTTCGGCTGAATCCAGCATTAAACCATTTACAGTATCAACTATTTTATCAATATTTTCTTGAGCCAGTATACTGGTCTTCAACATAGTTAAATCATTATTTAATTGATCGGTTTTATTTCCATCGATATTTCTCAGAAATTCGGCTTCTTTTTTACGATCCCATTTTTTGAAGCCCTTTCATGCCAAATCGTTTATTAAAATGTCATCACGTTCATCGACATTATCAATCGAGTTGAAGACTAGCTTACAGTTCAGAGGCAAATGAACATCGGAAAAACTACAGAAAAATCAAGTACAGACATATTTACAACACATGATAACAAATTATATGTACATATAAAATAGTCAACCACACTAGACTGGCGACAAGTAAATAAGCCTTCTTTATCGCCATCGACCCTTCCATTTGAAATAAACAGATTGTTATTTCTACACATTTCTAAAAGTAGATTTCCAAAGTGGTTTTTTGTCTTGTCACAACTATTTCTAATACGTGACATATGAAACTTGTGTAGATTGTTTGAAAAATCAATATTAAAATTATCTGATGTGTCATGATTGGTATTTGTTATTTCATAGAAGTCTGAATTGGCAGCAGTTCTGCTGTTAAAATCTCCTGTAAGCAAAATAGACTCATTGTTAGCTGAAAATTTTAGAAATTCTTGTTCTAGTATATTTATTGAATCTGATACCTTATAAGTAGAATTTTCTGGTGGTATGTACACTGTACCAATCATAACATCTTGTTCTGTTTTTAAATAATTGGCCGGAATTTTAACCCAAAATACTAAATTGCTCTCTGATTCTATTGTTTGCACATAGTTTTCTAATTCACTTTTAAATCCAAATGCAATACCACCTGATTAGACTTTTGATTTAGTTTTTCTATTTTTCAATTTAAAAGTATAACCTGGTATATCAACATTATCAAAATCATCAGTTTTTGTTTCTGTCAAGCAGATAAAGTCATAACATTTCATTAGTTCTATAAATTTAGGATATTGCATTCTGTTCATGATCCCACAACAATTGAGCGACAATACAGTATATTTAAGTCTAATGAACAGTTAACATTTTTACAGGTATTGTTGCCATAACTTGCGTCTCAGCTATTTAAACACCCTTGTTTCTTCATACTTTTAGAATCTCCATGGGATTCCTAATTGTGTGGTGTAGAAGTCGAGGATATACGTCGGCGTCGTTTGCGGCCTTGATGGTGGTCCGGTGTGCGCATGTGAGACGTAAGACTGTCAGTGGGTTCAATGTCCGACATTTGGTTGTTATATATTTCACCATCCACATACAAAATGTCTCTCACTAACTTAGCAGTGATTTGTAAATAAAATAATTGAGTCCTGTTCCCGATTCGCATGGCGGGTTATGCATGCATTGCAGAAGACGCTTTTCCTGTTAAGGCAACCAATCACGCTTTCTTTTTGAGGTCATATCATGCCCCAGTTTTTATTTTTAAAACGCTTTGAAGGAAAATATATGTTTTTGTAAGGTTGTGGTTAATATGTTGCTGTATAGGACAAAGTCTCAAAATGAAGCTAAGCTGACTCTGCATTTTATTCAAGATATTGGAAGCTCTGAATAAATATACATTACAATATACTGATATCTGACAAACTATCGTGGAAGAATATATTTCCTCAACTATTTTAATTTTTGTTCTTTATTTCAGCTGCAAATGATATGAGTCACATCTATTTTCAAGGCGAACGAGTTTTAAATGAGTATTCACCATTTTTGGATGACGAAGGAATCGAATTATTATATTTCAATTGGAATGAAGCGCACCCTGACACAGATATGTTTTTACGTACGGATGGAGAGACCAAACTTATGGAGACAAGCTCCGGTACCACCGACTATGAATATATTTGTCAGATATATTAAATTGTTTTACAGCGAAAGTCAGATTATCTTAGATAAAACCATAACTTTAATAGTTATGCTGGTGTATGTGGAAAGGGAGAGTATTATACACGAACAATTTATATTATTGTTTTTTTTATCCAGGAAATATTCTCATTAAATTATCATTTATGTGTACATAATAACAATATAATGATTTATTTGACGTTTCTCACAAAATTAGATAACAATACCATAAATAATACAAGGTTAATGTAAGAAAACGAAAGAAGAAACCAAGTAAAATATCAGAATAATTATTAGAAGAAGGACACCCTACCAAAAGAAAAAGGGCAGTCAACAATTAACAAAACACAACTTCAAAACAGGGTTATGTGATCAAAACAAACCTTATCAAAACCGTAAGTGATCTCATATGCTGCAAAAGGGTCAACAGTTCCTTCTTTACTATCGACACCCGTCATGTTATCCTTGTGTAAATCAAATGTAAATTTCTGATGGGATAAGACATGGTGCAGTATCAAATAAGTATTAAAAGAAACTCATCAACAATAACAGGCTTGTAATTTTACACGCCAGACGTTTCGTCTACAAAAGACTAATCAGTGACGCTAATATACCATAATCCTAAGGTATTACTAACTAAAAAGAAACCAAATGACTCTAAGTGATCATTTATCACATTATTCAGAATGTTTTAAATACCAAATATTTGAGTTTGTTTGAATCAATTTTTTTTTTATCTTAGCCATAAAAAGGCAGATAACTCAAATATTTAAATTTTTATATAAAAAGGAATGTTGAAGAAATTTTCATTTTATACTTGTAGCAAGAAAACAAGTTCAGTGACACAATTTTTTTCTTTTTATTTACTTAAAGCATATTTATTATAAAACCTTTCTTCGTATGTTTTATTTCAAAATTCTATCCCATGTTTCGTTTTATTCACAAAAAAGTGGGTTTTTTTCATGAATAATCTATGCAAATTTGGGCAATTCAGCATGACTTGTACCTTAAAACGGTGTCAAATACTTTTAATTATATTTTTGAAAAGCATGGTAAAATCTACATGTTGGCAAATTATAAGAAAATTCTATCTAGGGAAATTTATAGTATTACCGGTGATCCACCTTAACATAAATATCAACATCTTACTAAAAGTTGATAGCCTAAATTAATAATATAAACGGTACTGATTTTACTGCAAAAAATCTGAATTCTAACATTTAATGTCTCTTCAGTGTTCCTCGAAGCCAAATTAATTTAAAAGTCCAATACATAATACTAACGTTGACGAGCTTTTAAGACCAACAAACAAACAGACAGTGTAACGGAGCTTTGCATAAGGGAAATACATTCTTTACTTCAAAATAATTTCAAAAACTATCAATAAACCAATATCCATTTTTTGTCATGCCAGTACTTAAGTACTGGCTACTGGGCTGATGATATCCTCGGAGACTAACTGTCTACATGCAGAGGTATCGATCTAGTAGTAGTAATAACATTAACGGTATCAACTTTACTGCACCAGATGCACATTTAATAATTTGATTGCAATTCCGTGATTATCAAGGCCAAACTTGTTGAAAGTCCAAAACCTAGTAGATACTTTGATAAGCAAAAAATGGGCTTAAATTAAATCCAAACCAGGACAAGGAAACACCATCTATGCATGACGGAGATACATTCCTTAATAGACCTTTTTCAACAATTGTCTACACCTACAGTTGAGAACGACTACGACAGGTGCGATATGAGGGGTCGTCTCAAAAATAAAATTGAAAAAAATATTATTGATCGCATATGATTATTTTGATTGCCAATGAGACCACTATCCAACATGACGTGTATATAAGCAATTGTTGTGTACCGTACCTTATTTTGTTTTTTAATAGTAATTTACTTATTAAGATTAAACTTATGTGTGAATTGACTGTGAAGAAAAGGAAGGACTTCGATGTTTCATTTCTTTTAGACGTAGAGTTGGAAAATGAAAAAAACAAACAAACTGAAAACAAACCTGTATGTTTGTATTAGATGTTTAATTAATCAACGTTTTATTTTCTGTTGACTAGGGCGGTACATATTTCTACAATGTCTGCTTCGAATGCCTCAATGGTACTCATTACTTTATTTCTATTTAATTCATCAATTTGATTTCAACTTGAAATCGATATTCAGCGACAATGCAATTTAAATTTCGACTATTTCTCTTTAAATTATCCGGTTTACTGTGCCGTCACTGGACCTGCTCCTCGGCAACCAGATGCCGTAGCTGACCAGAGAAAGGAGGAAGCTGATGAATTGCCTCGCCCTAATGCTGTACGACCAAAACAAACGAAAAGCAAAATAGCGCCCACAAATGAACCTCATTCGTGAGAATCAGCTGGAGTACAATAAATTCATAACAAAAAAGGTACATGTACCAAGATTTTTTAAGGCCCTTGGTGTCTCTTCTGATAAAGATTCAGATCCAAATCGTAAGCTTTTTTTTCGTTTTCTTGTTATTTTTGTGACTTCCGAAAAAGGAAAAAAATAAAACAATGCAACATATAAAACAGACATTCAGAGTTACAGCATGGTCTCATTCTGCTAAAAGACCACCATCCCCAACCCAAAAAAAGGAAAAAAAGGAAACAAAGTTACTATCTTTGATCGAATAAAATTGAAATAAATATAAGAGCATTGAAGAGCGAAGCATAATGTCAAAATATAAAATTGTAAGCTAAAAATTCTATTGGGACAAAAACTTACCAATTGCAATGACCAAATTGTTCAGGAATTGTTTCAGGCGCATACAACATGCGGCGGTTTTTTACTTGTATAATTGGATCTAAAACCTCCTCTATATATGGTCAGAGATGAAATTTTAAAACCATTATGCATGAAAAAAATAGAAAAAAGTAGAAAACCAAAGCTATGTCCTGAAAAGAGTAAGGGTAAGCAGTTCTCGCTTCTTGCAAGACACACGAAGGTCATTTTTCGGAAACAAGGAAAGGAATCTACGACAAAGTGACAAGGTATGTTGTCTTGCGGGACACGGACAACCTATAACGGTCAACCAGCTCGGCACTGTCCAAAAGACATTGCAATGACAACAAGCTCTGTTGAGATATGAATACCATACGCATCACTGAAGAGACATTAATTGTCAAAATGTGCATGTGGCGCAGAAAAAATGGTGCCGTTAATGTTTCCAGTTCAGTAAGGAAACATCACAACTTTAACATGGTATCTACAAGCGGAGTAGTCCCTCGTAACAAAATTATCGATGTGGCCTTTTCCTTTGACCTTTAGACCAATAGGCTTTTACCCCTCCCAAAATTGAATGTGTTCAACAAGTGACGTGAAGATCGGTTGAGAAACACAAACTCTAGCGGACGTACGGTAGTCCTGTTACAATGTTCCTTCCGCAAATTTCATAAATAGCATTACAAAAACGAATTTATCGCTATTGGTATGTGGAACAATCTGCGTTGACAGACTCGCTTATCTAAACACTCGCATAATCATAAAATTTAAGAAGAAAAAAAGGCAGATTACGATGTGAATTGATTGCAGTAATTATTTACTTGAAGATTTAATAAATGCAACGTAAAATGTCGTTTGAATACAAGTAATTAGAATGTTATACAAAAAGAGAGAGATATAATTCATATTTGTTTAAAATGTTCTTTCGTCAAAATAGTGTAAAACGATAAATCAAATGTGTAAACGTAATACTATTCATGAATGATTGTTAATTTGAAGAAGACCCCTTCATTTTACCTGTAAACTGTATGTGTCATTAGTCGGTAACGAGAGTTGTTGAAAAAGTCTATTTGAAAATGATTTTGAAATATTTACAACAGCAAAGGAAAAGGTATGATAAGGGTTGTTTTTGGTCCCCTCTCCAAATAAGTTTATATTAATATCATTGATGGTCTTAGTAAAGAAACTTGATAAAACAATGATTTTATATTGTTCTGGTGAAAGAATGGTTGCCTAGCAACGGTTTTAGTTAAGTATCTAAATTATCACATAGGAATTTCTTTATCTGTACACATTCAAATATTTCAAAAATAATATTGTTTGTCCAAGAAGAACTTGAAGTCACAAATAAAAAACCTCTTTGATTTCATTTAATATGTGCTTAGAAACAACCTAGCAACAGAAATTTTGCCTAACAACGGTTAAAAAATGTGTGTTTTTTCCCCTCTGAAGCATGCATATAGCAGTTATTTGAAGATTTTACATTTCCATATGGTGTTTCATTCCCATATACTATCATCTTTATTCTTAGCAAATTCCGTATTGAGCATAGCAACTCAAATGTTGCTTAGCAACGGGAAAATGTGTTTGAATTGAAGACAAATACAAATCAATTAGTCATTTTATTGAACAAACTAAATGAAATGTAATGCAGACTGTCTGTTGATGAACAACTTTAAGTTAGAAATGAAAAGTAAGTTCAATTGTAGTTCACTTACTGCAGATCAACAACTAAGCAACATAACAAGTGCTTAGCAACCGTTCAATAATAGTTCTTAATGTTATCTCAAGTATGAATTTAGTCATTTTGAAAGAATGTACTTTCCCATATGGTGTAACACTATAATAAAAAACATCATTAAGAGTATCATTTATCCTTTTTTAACGAATTCCATATCGAGCATAGAAACCCACATGTTGCTAAGCAACAGCAAACATTTTCTTAAATTAAAGACAATTTCACAACCTATGTTTCAATGTGAAAGTCTTTTCATAAAAACACAATTTAAAGGATTTACTAATTATGGGTGGGTCTGAATAGATTTTAAAGATAGTCAACAGTTAATGAAATGAAAGAGACTTGGCTTGTACCACACATAGTCCTCGTAGGGAAATAAAATGTCTAAGAATATATATGGTTTAAGAGTTGAACATATGAAGCTCAATCATTTTACCAAGAACAAAACATCATTTATTTGACCTTGAGATTAACGGCAAAGGTCATTATGATATTAAACTGATACCTCATTGCTATACACTTTATGCTAAATATTATAAGTCAATGTCACAAAATTAAACAAGTGTGGGCTCGGACAAGTGTGTATGAGAATGAAATACAGAAAAAGAAGAAGAATACTTAAGTTAAACATAATGTATCCATTCATTTCATCTTGGAAGAAAGGGGGAAATGACAAAAAATAGTGAGAACTGAGTACTGTATAAACTGCTGTTTCTTTCGATGAAATGAAATATGGAACGATTTTTTTATCTGTAATTATGATGTGGATACTTGCGATGACAAACAATGATAACTCGTTCCTATTGTTGTCGATTGATTCGTGAAATATCAGGTAAAATCAATAATATATGTTTATTGTGCATTATCGTGTTTTTACAGCGGATGACCGTGAGGGCATTCTGGTGTATTTGCTATCGCCTAGATTTCCATTACGTATACGTAATATTCGTTTTGGGTTTTTAACCGATCTATAAACATGATGAATACGTAGACAATCATCAAGTGCAAACTAACATTCCTTATCGCTTGTTATAAATTCATTTCTTCAATGAATACTCATCAAATACTGTTTAAAGAAGATAACTTAATAATATTAAAATGTTTTGTTATATGTATATACACATAAGTAAACAATCATTAATATCTATGCACACCCATGCGGAAGAATATCTCAAGAATGTTTGCAATCTCAAGGAACGATAACTCTGCATGGATGATTAAACATTTTTTGCGGGAAAATACGAATGCCTACTCAAATCCATTCTATTAGAAAAATCGAATTATTACAGAAGAGTGACGTGTCCACCATGCACTTGCACTGCACTTTTATTAATATAGTAGAATAGAATGATATACAAATGCATGAAAATTATATATACATGTAACTGTAATATACAAGTATTAATATAATATATAATAATAAACCACAGTATACTGATTTGTATCACTGCAATATAATAGTCATTACGGTGAGGATGCATTCGCTGTCATTAATTTATCATCCATGCACGAACTTGTCCCTTTGTTTTGTTTTTGTGTTTTTGTAATGTTTTTATCAAAATGAACAACTGTACTTGGACATGTAAGATACTAATAAGAGTATAATTATGATCACAGAAGTCAATTTTTTGGGTTTAAGCTTATGTTTAAGCGAGGATTTGTATCAATAAGAAGAATTCATTTAAGTCATTGTAAAATTAAACAAGCATTCTGAGAGTATTGCATAGCAATACATAGTCCACTACCGGTTAAAAATTCATTGTACTGGAACAAAATGCTAACTTGATATATAACTTGCCATGGTGTAAACTATCTAACAAGTATAAAAGTCAATTTCTTCAAGCATGACGAAAATAAAGTGCGGAAAACTGATTATTTGAGCGATTTGTTTAAGTCCAAGGACCATAGCTCTGCACAAAAATCATCAGACCGGAACAAAATTCGAGCTTGATCTGTAACTTGTCATGACAAAACTATATACCAATTATCAAATCAATGTCTTCAAGCATGACGAAAAAAATGATTATTTGAGTGAATTTCTTAGTCGAAGAACCATAACTCTGCACTAAATTATCCGGGGAGGGGGGGGGGGGGGGGGGGGGGGGGGGGGGCACTTCAATACTTAGTTGATAGGCTGGGTTTCTGTTACCCCCCTTTTCATTTGAATATAAAAAAATGTATACCTTTTCATATATTGCGTAGGTTAAATTTTTACCTTTTCCCATATTGTTTTGGTTTTGTTTGGTGTGTAGTGTAACAGCGTCCATGGAATACCAAAGTGCAAAAGGGAGAAAATTGGTTGATAAAACAAAGCCAGGAACACCAAAAAGATGACAGATGAAGTTTATTGACCTTATCATATATTTCTGATAGTTTTTCCGACCTATTCACATATTTTCAAGATAAAAAAGGTGACCTATTCCAGCGGCATGTCCTATCACCTTATATATAGGAAGTGGACCTCCCGAGAAATTATCAGACTGAAACAAGATTCGAATTTGATCTGTGACTTGTCATGATAAAACAATACACCAAATATCAAATCAATATCTTCAAGCACGAAGAAAAAAAAAGTGTGGAAAACTGATTTGCTGGACTGACGGATGGACAGACAGCGGACAGACGGACGGAGTGCAAACCTAAAGTCCCCTTCGACTTCGTCGGTAGGGGACTAATAAATTGAAGAAATGAATTGAAAATATACAAAGTCTTCTTAAAACTGACTGCACATTTAATGTTTTATAAAATCGTGCAATTTTAAAAGATGTAATAGAATGACATTTGGTGATCTAAACTTTTTATGATCAATAATCACATTACATGTATGTCTCATAAGAAGCCATATTTTGAATTGCATGACAACACTTGAGAGGCATTCCAAATTCAGATGTTATTTCCCAAAAAAATGAAACATTTATGACAGCACATACTTTTCTTAACAACGTCACAACAATGCATAGAAAAAACAACGAAGAATTTGACAAAACTCAAAATTTCATAGTTAAATCATTGAAATGTAATTACGCTTTGAATGCTCTTTAGAAACTTCCGTGCTTCATCCTAAATGTGCTTCGGTCATCGCTTTACACCCCAATTACAAAAAGAGGTATCTGATTCTTAATTGAGTATTTGATTCTTAATTGGTCCATTAATTAAATGCGCGTAAACATACAGCTAAGAATAAAAGTGATGATATGTTTAGCATTTTTTTTTCAAGTTAAAAATATAAATCATTTATAGTTACATTTATCTATTGTAGTTAATTTTCGAATGTTCCATATTCATCTTTTAAAACACCATGCACATTTTGGTGCACAGTTTGGCTTTGTTAGTTTTTTTCCCACCCAGCATTAAACTCATGAGACAAACACCGCCTCAGTTGTCTCGTTGAAGCGTCTTCACCTCGAGTACCGGATACCATGTGTTGGGTCTAACCAAAGACTTTGCTGATTTTCCGTATCACGTGGCTTTCAGGGGTCAGAGCAACATAGCCAGAAATTAGTAGTACTTTTGCTTATTAATATTCATAATATGTAAATGAGAATTGTACCACGTGATAATAGTTTGAACTGGACTGGCTTGATATCATTAAAATCTTTAAAACACGGATATTATGAGTTGCCCGTCACAGAGTCCTTGTTTATAATCACTCTGATATTTCCGTAAAGTTGTCAGGCGGTCAAAATCAAAACAATGAACGCGAATTTAGTGAATTTTTCGTGTTTTCGTGAGTTTATTCTTCTTGAAATAGGAGCATTTTTAACTTTACGTGGGAACCTAGAGTTCAACGACTACACATACAAGGTTTGGACTTGCTTATTCTTTGGACATTCAAGTTTCAAGTTTCATCCCGGCAACCTGTTTTTGTAATGACCTTGTTAGCCAATTTTCAACACGAAGTTTGCAAATTTGACGTTTCAGCCATTTTAGCCTGTATTTTATACTGCAATGTTAAAAGCCTCTCGCTTCGATTTTTAAAATAGCCCAGGAACCTTGATTTTTGCAACGACAGTCATAATGATTCGTTTAAATGGTGTATATTGTTGTGCATATTTATTTTCTGTCCCGGCAACCTGTCTATCACTTAAATTAAAGTTAAAACAGACATTTTTTTCAAAATTCCCTATCATTTCAATATAATTTCCGTGACCCGTATCCGATTTCTTTAGTATGATATTCAAATAAGCAAAGTGGCGTTGATTTCTGGATATGAAGACTAGTTTGTTCGGAGTCAGAATATATATAGTGTCCTGTTAGGGTGATATGTTTTCCTGCGGACTGTAACTTTATGAGCACATTAAAAATAGTTACACAAACATCCCATGCAGTAACACAATGTCCAGTATAGATAGTGTCTATATCATGAATAATAATTGATATGGTCAAATTAATAAACTAACTGATTTAAAAAATTGAATTGTTTGAAAAACTACAGCTTATCTGTTCAGGAAAAGATAACTTTGGCTGTATTTTGCAAAAGTTTCGGAATTTTGAGCCTTTTATGGCCTTTGACTTGTTTTATTCGACCGTCACTGATGAGACTTATGTTCTTTGAAATATGTTTAAAGTCAAAATTGTACTGCAATTTAAGAGGAGATATGATTGATTGAATGTTGTTTTTTGACCGCCCAGTGGCAAACACCTCATGCATACTTATGACGGAAAGTAATATAGAGAATAATTTTCAGACAAGACATACGAAGTAGTATGCGTTTTCGTTGAAAAAGATCGGATGCAAGGCGGAGGACAATTGCAAATAATACAAACTTCACAAAGACACAAATTATACTCAATATACATACTAGTGTTGGATAGTTTTGTTTGATCTTAATTACTATTACACTTACAAAATTGAATAATTAAATTTGTCACATGGTTTCTTCTTATGTCGTATGAACTACAATATATGTAATTGTTCACAGTTTTGTATTTCATTTTCGCCATCCATAATGATTGCCTAAATGTTAACTTGGCATGCCATATTTGATAGAAATGCGGACCTGAAAGAAAGCACTTTGATAAAAGCGTCAATGGAGATATTACATTCCAGGGCGACGATTTCGTCATTTATAGAACAAAATACGTGTTTCTGAATAGGTAATTCGTACTTAAATATAATGTTGACATCAACATCGATCTGGTGAGTAAAGAATTTTGATTTAAAATGTGGGTTTGCATACAGTTCTACGGAAAATACATGCTTAACAAATCTTTGCAGTTACGCTACAAAAGACATATTTATGCTTCAACGTGATTAACTTCTGTGTCACAGTGTTCTAAATATTGAAATTTTGTAAAAAAAGGAACTGTTATCAAATAACTTTCGTTTCATTTACATTCACAAAATTTCTCTGAGGTTTGTCACAGATCCTTCTGATTTTGTGTCAAAACTCGACCGTGTCTGCTAATATGTCTCTTTAAATTCATACAATGATAAATACAGGAATATCCTGTGATCCTTTCTCATAGATGTTAAATTTTCGTCATAAAGAAACTAACCAGTAAAGATCATTATAGCACAAACAAAAATTTGTCGTTGGATCCAGTGAATACCGGAAGTCATCGTCCGTAGTTCGTTCAAATATTTCGATGATTCAAATGAAAACTACGACGATTTTTTTTAACTTTTTTTTTAATTTTTAACTATGAGTGTACCTACGGCCCACTTAGATATTTCAACTGCATCAATATTTATATTCAAGGAAAATCTGGTATAAATATGATCGTGGGCCGTAGGTACGCTCATAGTTTAAAATACAGAAAAAGGTTTGGAAACTGCCATTTTTATGCCCTTTTCTCGAATCTTGAGGTGTTTACAGCAACAAAGCATGAATAATATCAACGTAAGTTGACAAATCTATTGATGTTAACAAAAATACAGGTTTTAAACTTTAAAAATATACTATTATAATCCATGGCATGTCACTTTTAATTTGAACGAAAATTGGGGGCCGTTCTTTGATGCTTATCGTACCTTGTCCTTTCAATATATGAAAATAACACTATTAAATTCGGAAGACCGAAGCGCTTATAACCAATATCCATATGTTCATACCAGTCCCGAAGTATTGAGCAATGACTAGTGATACCCACGGGGATTAACAATCAACCGGCAGATATATTATTAACGTTGAACATTAATGGTACCCAAGAAATGCCAAATCTGCTATTCGATTATCTATTTATCTCTTGAAGTTACAATGTATGTTTTAAAAAAAATACTGTTTAAAGCTAGAACATATAGTATTATTCAAGAAAAAAATATATAAGGAATATCCCGGTTGTGTACCTGATATTCCGGATGAGTACCTGCAATCAAGAACGAGTACAAGGACGAGTACCTGCAATCTCAACCCTCGCCAAAAATAAAAGAAGTCACCTTAGAAATGAAGTTGTAATACAAATTTTTATTTTATTGTACAAATTATCAGTTATTCAATATTTGTGTCTTTTCTCTTTGATAATATTACGAGCCTCTCTTATGTAATTTGAAATAAAGATAGTCTTTGAAAAAATGATGGCCTCAGTGATATACTGCCATATATGTACATATAACTGTAACAAATACAATGACAGTCTTTTTTGTTAGGTGACTGTCTGCTGGTCGTTTGTCCGACATAATCTGATTACAGTAGTTGTCGTCTGTTTATGTAGTTCATACGTGTTTCTCGTTTCTCGTTTTTATATAGATTAGACCGTTGGTTTTTCCGTTTGAATGGTTTTACACTAGTAATTTTTTTGGGGCCCTTTATCGCTTGTTGTTCGGTGTGAGCCAATGCTCCGTGTTGAAGGCCGTACCTTGACTTATAATGGTTTACTTTTATAAATTGTAACTTGGGTGGAGAGTTGTCTCATTGGCACTCATACCACATCTTCCTATATCTATATAATACTATTCAAGTCTCTTTATAAAAGCAAAAATTCTTACGATTTAGTCAAGAATTTAATTAGTCATGGGAATCGGTTTGCAATAGTAGGGATAATGTTCAGGGTTTACTGTAAAACATCAACGTCTATATATGTACAAGGAAATAAGACATATTATTTGTGTGGTTAATGAAACCTGTACACCCTACACGCACTTTGCAAAATCCAAGCAAGGAAAGAAATTCATTGCAAGACTTTCAACACAAAACTTACCGCTTTATGCAAGTTCAAGACAACACGACCCTAGCACTGATCCGAGAGGAACTGTTCGCTAGATGTCAATATCGCTACATGTGTACATGGAAGAACACAAATGCTGATTGATATTAATGAATCGAACACTATAACAGACACCATATAATTTCTAACAAACACTGTCAAAATGGTGTATATCAGCTCATTAATGTAAAATGCAGATTCAACACAAACATTAAGTATTATGAAATTAAATTTTCCGATAAATAATTAGATAGAGACATTAGTGAAAACAAAAGTCCCAACTTCGTTAAGTAAAATTAACCTTAGATGGATTTGGTTATTCTTTGATGCACCTTTTCGGTGATGATTCTCTTAACGTGTTTATTAGGTTCGTTTATGTGTTAATATAATATGCCCTTACTTTCAGTTTTTTTGAGTAAGAGCATTCCCGATAAAGAAAAGACTTTCACGCGCCTAGAGTTGTTATATCTTATAAGAACAGGCATTTCTAAATAGTTGAACATGCTTTGACAGCGCTGACTTCTTACATACAATTCGAAATGGTTGAACATGGTTTTACAGCGCCGAATTCAATTCGTCCAAACAATTCTTGATAACTGAACATGCTTTTACAGCTCTGACTACGCACAGGATATTCTAAAGGGTTGAGCATGGTTAAACAACGCTGACATCGTACAGGCAATTATAAATGGCAAAAATAAAAATGACGAAAGAACAAACTATAAAACACCACACAGAAAACCAAAGACAGGGAAACACGAACCTTACAAAAACCGGAGTGATCTTAGGCGCTCAAGAAGGATGAGCATAATATCCTGCTCCATACGTGGCATCCGTTAAACGTTATATTAATATTGAGTTTTTGTGCTTGATATTATACAATTATTTCGTCCGAGGTCGATATTCTTCTTTATGTCGATATACCCTCGTATCGACCTCATACAAAGGCTACAATTGCTATATTATTATTGTAAATAAGCCAGAAGTAGAGTGCCAATTCATTTGATTGGTTGCTTCGATTGTGTCAGATATTCTTAAAATATTCGTGCAATATCACTTTTCTATCTGCTGTTTTCAGTCTACATTTGAAAATATAGTTGAGCATGTGACTCTTTCTAAACGAATCAAATCAGTTAGAATATACACAATTATTTATCATGTAATATCAAACCAAAAAACTAGAAAATCGTCTCAAAATGATAGGGAATCATCTAGCTTACTAACCGAATAAAATTCTTTCACAAATCGGGTTTACTACAAATCTATGTATCTTTCTAAAGTTAAATCAGCTACAAATGAAAATTGTCCAAATAACTCTGACAATTGAAGGAATTTATAACACGTGTACGCTATACGTAACTTTCAGTCGCCATTTAAACGTAGCTAAATAATTAATTGGTCTCTAAAACATCGATAACTTTACTATCAATGTATCGAAACAAGCCTATGAAATGACTGAATAGTAAAATAGAGAAATACAAGTAAATTGTATAATTTGCTTTAAATTATCAAGAGAACATCCACACCTTTAACATGAAATATTTTTTTTAAATATAATTTTAAAAGAGTATTTTGAAGCAACTCTTTAATTGAAATACGAAACTTCAACAAGCTGTGACACGCAAGCATTACTTTTTATACTGTAATACACATGTAATAATACACATGTAATGTTAAATTTAACTCTCTGTCAACATATTTGTAAACTTGAACAAAAGTGAAAATGAGATGTAAACCTCAATGATTGAAACAAGAAATTTCGAAATACAATAAAATCTGAATGTCGTTGGGTGCCTGTCTCATTGTTGTATACTACATATATATTATATGCTTTCTATCTGCATACTAAATGTTTCTCTATATGTTTTTGTTGCACTGGAATGAAAGAGAAACACATTTATTCTCAACCTAAATGGTACATCGAAAGTTACTGCCAGCAAATGAAATGCAATCACAAATCTCGTATCTCTTTATTTTATTACAAACAGCACAAAAACGTGAGACCTATTCTGGTACAGCATTTCTTTTGAAAATGATCTGATTTAACGAATATCACGGTGCCATACTATAAACTTACTTAAACATTAATATAAGCCTTACAGTTGATGAAAAAAACATTTTATGAAATGAGGATATGTATTTTGTGATGTTCAAATTACTGAGAACATTGATAGGTTGAGACAAACTGAAATGATTTTATAATATATTTTTATTAAGCTTTTGCTTTTGACATTTGATAAAGGGTTTTCCGTTTTGAATTTTCCTTGTCGTTCGGTATTTTTGGCAAATATCATAGCTATTATCCTGCCAAAAAGTGATAAATGATAAACAGCCATGTTTATATAAATAGGTATGAAAAGACCAAAATATAATCAATTATTCAAAGTCAGCAAAAGATATATAGGCAATGTACCTGAAGGTCGCTTAAGGATGACTACTTTAAAATATATTTATTAATAAGCTGCATCAAAAGTTGCTTTATTTTGATAAGAAGTTGTGATATGATTTATTAAATAGATAAGTACCAATCATAGAACAAAGACTGGGGATGTAAACATCTACACACTACCGTACGACCTTCAATCATCAGCAAAACATATACAGTATGGTAAACGTTCCTAAATAACAACAGTGAAATAATTCAAAAGGGAAAACTAACAGCTTGGTTGAAAATATTCAATATTTGGATGTTTCAGATAATTTTCAAACATTCGACATAATTAACAGATTAGAAATCAGTATTTAGAAGAGATCGTAATATGCGAGGAAGTCTGAAATTTTGTTTTTGTCATGTTTTGTCTTGAAAATCAACCTTTGGTGTTGAATTAGAAGACTGACCAAAAGCCTCGTTTACATCATCGATCCATTTATCAATCCTTTCAAATAGTTCATCCTTATTCATAGACATAATGACACTGCCCGTATCGTCATTATCATTATTATTGTTTTCATTGTTTATTCGTTCTAAAAAATCTTCCTCGACAAGCTCTACATCTCTGTTTCTAGTAATGGCTGAAGCCGTTCGGAATTTCCGTTGAGCTTGCCTTTCACAAAATGCAACAGCTCTCATGTTTGCCATTTCGTAATCAAGTCTTGCCCTTCCTTTAATTTTTTCTCTGGCAGATGGGTTTTTTGGAAGAGCGCCGTTATTTGGATGTATTTTTATTTTGGATTTTCGTATTTCAACACCATTTTTGTCATAGCGCACCATAACTGGCTTCCGTAAACCTCGTCTATGTAAAATGTCACTTAACTGAAATGGGTTCAGATCAAAATGATCACTATATTCCGAAATTGAACGACTATCGTCTGCAAAGTCTTGATGCTGTTGTCTATAATCCATATATTCCGTGTGGTGGCGCCTTTCTATGAACTGATTTGTCAAGGACCATTCTGGTCTCTGTATCGCATTTGGATCATAATAATAAAATGTTCCGGGTGCTGACTTTGTGAATATTGGCCTTTGCTGAAAATCGTATGAAAAAGCATTGTTATCATGAATCTTTGGAAATCTTTCCCTCGTTTTCCCAAATTCTTCTGATACTTTGTCGTAGAGTCGATTACATCGTTGTAACTGTAAAGAAAATAATGTAATTTAAAAATTTTCAATGTCATAAGACATGCAAATCTAAGGCTTCATAACTATATAATTACATTACATGTATGTTTCACGAGAATCCGTTAGTTTGATTGGCTAACAACAATCGCGCGTCATTCAAAAATTAACCTTCATATCAAAATGAAATGTTACATTCGTGCTTCCACAAAAAAGTACACAGGTAAATCAAATAAAAACTTGGTTAAAACAAATTTGTTCATGGTCTGAGCATAAAAATGTAATTTTATATGTACAAGAAAGAAGCGCTTCATTCAAAATGTGCTTCGGTCAACACTTTTACACCCCCAATAAAATTACAAAAAGAAGCATTCATTTCTTAAATGTTTGTTTCCGTTCCTGTGTATTATTATAGTTATCTGCTCTTATCCAGTTTCACATTGTCTTACACACAATACGAAGTTTGCATTCCAGGTCAAGCGTTCAGAAATTTCAAATCAGAGACACTTAATTAGGTAAAAGCTTCACATGGTACATATACATTATACAAAAAAGAAAATCAACGAGACGGTACATTGAAAGGAATCATCAGGTTACAAGAGCACTAATATTTGTTTACATGGTACTCAGAATAGAATCTTGTACGGCTTCTGATTGGATGATACAGGATTGGAATTACTTTTAATCGAAAGTTTATCCAATTAGGTTTAAAAAATCCAGAAAATCAAATTCACATTTTACAAAGTATAAAAAATATCTTCCATTTCTGAACATCGGAGCCATTAAAAATGTGCCTTTTTCATTAAGCGAAAAATATAGACGATGTTTTTCATCTGCATTTTAAGTTAATTTTTGCCGGTTGACCATATATAATTTTTTTGGTTGTTATGCAACACTGGCATTTCTAGTAACAGGAACTGCAACCCGTTTTTTCCTAGTTTGTGTAGTCTTAGAGAAATAAAATGCGGAACACCACTGGTACCCTATGGAAAATGCATAACGAATAATTGCGCTCTTGTAACCATCAAATCTACATAAGGTACATTAATTCCAGGGGAAACTGCTGGAAGAGCGACAACTCTTGATAATATGAAACAAGGTAAAGCTTTTCCTATAATTTGAAAAGAAAAAGAAAGCACAAAATAAAACACATAATCAAAAAGGTAACACGAAAAAGAAACATAGAAACAAAATAAAACAAAAAAGCAAGCAAGAAAAAGTAAAAATTAAAAAAAATATGACCCGAAAGAAAAAACTTATTTGTTGATTTTTTATTTAATAAGACATGTCAGTGTGTACGTGCATCTTAAATTTTGTTTAAATTTGATTTAATTTTAAACGACTGTTCGTCCAATTATAATAGATAATGATGATCATATACATAAAAGGTTTTCCTAGTTTGGATTGGCTTTTGTTTCTCTGACGTTAACCCACTTTTCCTGTTACAAAGATCATCACTGGGAAATCAAAATAAATTTCATATATCATATTCATATTGCATAAGACTAACAAATAATGATACCTGATATACTTCTACAATTTGATTAAAAGCTACCGACAGATTTGAATAAACAAATGAAGACATAGTAGTATTAACATTTCTTCACGAATCCCGCCCACTAAAATTTGCAAAATAAAGAATCCAAGAACATAGTCGAGAAATAACAAAATTAGTATCAACCGAAAATGACATGAACCCATCAAGTTTGTGAAATTGATATCACACGAATTACTATTTCAATATCTTATGAAAAGTATTTTCGTAAAAAATATTCGCCTTTGTCAAAATAGTAATTATTTGATTGATTGGTTTGCGTTTGCTTGACGTCCAGTGGCCATTAGTTGTTTTACTGCATGTAGATTAAAGGAGAGACTACATAATAATATAAATTTAATAAGTATAGATTGTGCAAATTGATTCGACCTGGAAGAAGTGTGGGAATATCGACTACAACTGGAAAAATAGAGGACAATTAGTTTTCTCGTTTGAATTGTTTTACATATGTCATTTCGAGGGCAAAATGTAAAAAAAAAACCAAACCAAACAAACAAAACATGGATACTGTTTACAAATAAGGAAATGTGGTATGGCTGCCAATGAGACTACTATCCATTTGTGTTCAAATGACGCGATGGTAAGCAATTATGGGTTACCGTAAGGCCTTCAACAATGAGATAAACACATACCGTATAGTGAGATTTTAAAGGCCCCAACATGAAACAATTCGAGCAATAAATTTAAACGAAATTACAGCGATAATGTCAATACCAGCTGACCAGCAGATATTTACATGATAATTGTCTACACCAACTGACAAATAACGAAATACATGGATACTGTCCATACCCACGGGAATTATTAATATTCCACTGCATTGAAATGGGTCAGTGTTATCAACATCCAGATAAAGGAAATCTATATGGTTTAATTGTATTCTAGGTTCTGTATTATTGACGTATTCGTCCCTATAAAAATAATGAAAATCATTTTTTTTCGTATTGTAAGTATCTTATTAGCAAACTTGAAACGTTTAGTTAAAACCAATGTGTTATTCCCCAAACATTCAAGTACAACAGTACAAAACAAAAAAAACCCATCCTTCTTATAGTAACAAGACAGGCGGATAACTTGGTAGCCACGGAAGGAAGGAAGGTCCGTATTGAATATACATAATTTTATCAAACGTTTAAATCATCAAAAACCTTGTGAAGTGCATGTGAATGTTATTTTGAACAAAGTTAAACATTGTATCAATAACAGACTGTCAAACGATCTCCGGCGATATAAAAATATTTAAGTAAAATTAAGTGTCTGTCACAGAAAGGCAATGTGTTCAATTAATTATTCGATTACTCACACTTATACAAAGATATAAAAATAAAAATAGAGATTTAAATTAAATTTAAATATTTACATTAATTGCTTCTGAGTGACTCTTGTAAAATTAAAAATAACACAAGTACTCGTGTTATTGATGACTTATACAAACACATTAAATCTCATTTTGCGCACTATGTCCTGACTTTGTTTTTTTCGAACTGAAAAGTTCAAGAACATTAGTCATTATTTAAAGATTATGTGTCAATTGAATTTTAAAGATACGCAGAAACGTTGTTTGAATAATTGAAACCGATTTTACAGCATGATGCACGCATAGCAAGAGACGCTTACGCTGTCTACACATTCGTTGAAGCTCCATTTTGAGTTCAGGCCAGTCCCACATACTTTTTCTCGTGATTTTTATGTTGAACATTGCCAGTTTGATTTGGTAAAAATCTTGCTTATAGATATTTATTATCATATTTAAGCATCATATTATATTAGTGAATTAGAGGCAACAGTAGTTTACGCTGTTCAAATTTCATAAATCATTTCAGAACGTAAAAATCAAGATAAACAAGACTGTGTCCATAGTACACGAATGCCCTACTCGCACTATCATGTTCTATGTTCAGTGGTTCGTGAAATTGGGGTCAAAGCTCTAATTTGGCATTAAAATAAGAAAGAGCATATCATAGGGTACATGTGTACTAAGTTTCAAGTTGATTGGAGTTCAACTTCATCAAAAACTTTAACCTGAAACGACCAAAAACTTTGACCTGAAGCGGGACAGACGGACGAACGGATGCACAGACCGAAAAACATGATGTCCCTAGGTGGAGCAAAAAACCAAATAGAATAAATGAATTTAGGCATGAATATTGTGTACCTTATAATATGTACGAATAAGATATGAGATTTTCATTTTGGGTACTGACGTGATTAGAAAAACCTTGTTTTGCGTAATTAAAATAGTTGATTATAAAATGGTGTTTGTTTCGTTTGTGTTTCATTTTTTGGTAAATCTATTCCATCGTAGACAAATAGCAGTTTTACAATCCAATAAACTTAGTCCAATGCCATATGACAAAGGTTCCATACCGGGAAGTTGTTGTATATCAATACAGAAGACTGGATACATGAACGTTCACATACTTTATTTTTCCATCCAACATATATACAATCAGTTCATAAAACATATATACAAAACAGTAATCATGGCAACATACATTAACCCGCCGCTACTCGCAGATCGAGAGCGAGGCGAACCGATGCGTCACATGGTTCTCTCTCTTTTCTCTCTCTCCCTTTTTTTTCAAAATTAACCTTTATAAAACATATGATCATCGACACGTTTTGACCAATGAAAATGGAAAAAAGGTACTTATAAACAAATAGTTTCAAAACAATGATATATTTAAAAAGCAGATTAAATTAACTGTTAATTGACATTATTCAATCTATATACAATTTGTATGTTGACAAGTAAATTAAATTGATGACCATTGTTGTCTCACAATCTTAATCTTAATCCATAAATATTTCCTAGTACCGCTAACCACAACTAATAAATGTTTCTTATAAAATTATTTGATAGTTCATAATCTTGTTTCCCGAACAAAATGCACTTTTTGCTTAATAAAAATATTGAAACTTAACTACTCATAAGAAATAATGACTTTTGATACCAAACACGACATAAAAAGAAGAAAATGCGCAAATCCACAATTTTACGCATTTTCACAACATGACAGTACAATCAGCAATTCTGATTTCACCTTCGTTGGAGACGCTAATGACCTAAAGATAATCACACCTGAGAAGCTGTATAATTAAAGGGGACATAACAGGCCTGACAGTCAAAACAAAATGGTCATTTCAAATGGTCAGTTTCAAAGGCAAAACCCTATACATGCAGTACTTTCGTTAAAACCGTTCGTATTGGTCAAGTACGTGTCGTTTTAGAAAATAAGATAAAATACAATTTCCCTCGTTATTTAATATGGATATATTTTACTTCCTTGACGCCATATCTACTATCTTCTAAAACAATATACAGTGATATATGATAGCTATGTAGTTTCAGAAGTGAATGGCTTTAAAATTTTAAAGATTTGAGCGTTCCTGATGAAGGTAAATCCATAAAAGCGCTTTAAATGTACGAAACTTATAAAGTGTTAAAGTGTTATTTTCGTGATTGGCAAATATTATTTCTGCCAAGCATGATAAAGATTATATAAGAAGTTTCAGCTATAATAGATTATAAAGATCGATGATTTGATTGAAACTGAACTCGAATTTAAGCCAATAGATCAATTAAAAATTCAACTTTAGTCCTTATGTGTTACATTTCACCATCTTTGATCGCGCTGAACATACATGAAATAGTTGCCACTGGACGTTAAGCAATCAACAATCAATCAATCATTGACACCTAGACAAATTTGGTCTTATTTCAGCTAAAACATGTGAAACAGGTGATTATAATACACCGAAGGGTATGACGGTATGTTGTTATTAACTTTATCTCATAACTGGTATGATGATATTCAGACTATCTTAAAATTTTGCAGAAACAGAAAGTTTTGTTGACTATTTGAGCAAAAACAGTTAATTGGTAGTGCTCCTTATCTGCTTTAAATAAAACCACTTTAACTAACTTGTATTATATAGATTATAGACAAGCTCTATTATATATGCAAAACATTGTCTGTTGGGATTACAACTCTCGAGCATTGCATCAATAGAAAGGTCATTGTACGTGTAGTTAATCCTTGAAGTGATCTTATGTGAAGAACTTATGCACCAACAACTTATTTACTGTGTTGATTGTATTTTTATAGAAAAGGGGCACTGTTTTGTAAGGTGACAGCTGATCTGAAATACGATCTTCCAGTTATGATTTAAATACATAAACCATTTCAATTTAATTTGAAATATTTGCATTGATGTTTTTTTACGTATATTCTGAATGAAAGAGATCAAATTGTCACCTTGAGTTGGTGAGATAATCAAAGATATCAGAATTTTTGACGCTTTAATAGTGCTATTAATCATCCAATTGTAGAAATTACTAGAATTGATAATAGATAATAAATAAATTAAAAATGAGCAAAACAAATTTCATTCATTAGACACATCTTCCAGGGTGAATATTGTTCATATTATGGAACGCAGTAACCTGTCAAGATTTCGTACAATCTATGTGAACTTATGTTCTGACTTTTCACTGACGTATACAGAAAACACTGATGCCATATTAGACATGTTAGATTTGTCACGACTTTGATAAGTTTAACTTGAACTTTTAAGGTCTACTTCCCGTTAACTTTTAAAACTAAGGAAACTAAACTAAGTTTTTAATCAGGAAAACCACACGAATACAATTGTATAAATCAATCATCTAGCTGTTTTGAACCATATTTATATTGTAAAATATCGATATGATAGAAACATATGCATTATCTTTACACGTATATGACTTTATGAATCACTGGGTACATATTTTGTTGTATATCTATTGACAAGATTTCAAATGGCAGCGTTCTAAATTTAAGAATATTTCCATTTCGTTTATTGCTTTGTGCGTCCGGAAGAAATCTAGAGATTCCATGGCTTTATCAGAGTGATTGTTTGATTATTGCTAGCTTAACGTCTAATTGTAATCTTCACCAAAGCGAAAGTTTCCATTGGAGATATAAGGGAGGGGAAGCAGTTTATAAACTTGGGGTCTATAGTTCAAACTTCTAGGTCGCTGTTAATACAGATCTTGTTGGGCAATTTTTTCTTCTTCACCAGGATATCACTTAAGTTCCTTTGTTGTTTTACAAATGACACTTTTAATGATAAAATATAAAAGGAAAGTGCGTGACCGATTTCTGGGTCAATTAAAGATTGTGATTGTTTTATGTACACATGTTTAGATTTCATAAAGTTTATACGAGTCGTAAAGTGTAGGAAAGGGACAAAGTCTGTTAATTTGAGATTGATATGTGAAAGGTTAACTTCTTTAGAAATCCGTTTAGTTGCACATCTTTCTCAAACAAACATTATCATAACAAAATATAATTTGAAGAATGTCTATAGGGCCTTTTACGTCTTCAATCATTTGTCCATTGTTGTTATATATGAGATCATTGCAACTGTTCGACAGACAACTTTATTTGTATGCGTGTAGTCTATTTAACGTATATAAAACTTGTTTAACCCCATCACATTCTACACATATACCTGTCAAAAATAAGTAATAATAAATAATTAAAGATTTATTTAATGCATGTCGGGTAAACATATGTCGGGTATACATATAACCGAAGAATTGTATATTTAAAAGGAATGGAAAAGCGACCGACTTCAATGAGAATTGTATGATGCATCTCTGTTTCGGGCTATGTGTTAATTACACCCCGTATCTCTAACTGGCTAAAAGAGTGATCTACAAATGAATGCCTTTTGAGTGGCAGATTTTCAATTTGGATATAAATGTTTTTTTCAAAGAAAATGATAATTGCGTTGTTTTCATAAGGACATATTGGGAACCGGTACTCAATAAAAAAAACGCAGTTGCGTACACATCGAAAATTATGTTCTGCATAAAATGGTCCAAAATTAGTAGTAGTAGTAGTGCCTACTCTTAAATACTAGTCAAGCTACACACCTATTAAGGTCACAGATACAAAAATGGACAATACATTGTATGAAAATCGTTAAAATCTTAGTTTCTGGATTAAACCTTTCAACTTAGCTTTTTAATTTACAGGAATATATTCATAGGGCATGTGTCTCATAGACCTGGTGAATATCAGGCCTGTCTCAATTTTTTAAGGTGAGAAAAGGGTTGTGGCAAAACTAGGTTTCCATGTATCAAGACGTTTGAGTTAGTATTGTAAACACATGACAGTTACACAGGGTCAGTGGACCCTTGCCTAGCTTTCTATTTGTTTTTCGCCAGCTTATATCTCAATACGTTCATAGTAAAGATTTTTAGTATTTTTTGTACATAATCACATGTATCAAAAGCGATACAAATTTTTCAAAAACAAAAAGATATTGATATATATATATATATATATATATATATATATATATATATATATATATACAAGTCTAAATTGAAAACAACGTTCAAACCTATGATTGCGTTGGATAAAAACTGCAATTTTTATACGTGTGCATGCAAAAAAAATTTCTTGTTAGAGGGGTGTAAATACAGCACAAACAACATTTTCCAAAAGACCAAAAAAGTGAAAAAGTATATTTTAACAAAACGCATTTGACTAACAGGTCGAACAACACATGTTCTTAAACCCTGCTGACTGCCATTGGCGATTGCCAAATAAACGGATCACCGATGTAATAAATGGATCTTAATTATAAATTTCATACTAAACAGAAAACAATAAACTTGCGGAAAAGATGATATACCGCAAACAAAAGGTGCAAAGGTTTTTGTACACCATATCCGGATTTCGACAATTAATGTCTCTTCAGTGATGTTAGGAATCGAAACGGTATTTGGAAGGCCATATAATTTACCTCAATTTAGGATAGACTCTTGAATTTTGAAAGAGTCGAAATAGGATGAACGGATCATATATATATATATATATATTAACACAGCTCACAATAACAGATTTGAAAAGGAAACATACTATATACCAACCAGCTTATTGTAGGAAACGTAATATAATAAATACAAAGTAAATATAAAAATTTAACATCAAACAAAAAGCCGGTACATTAAAAAAACTAAAAGACTCAACTTTAATACTTTTTTGTTAAATAATTTTATAATTAAAACCTTGTCAAATACACTAAACATTGTATCAATAATTGAACCCAGAAAAGGCCGATTTTATTTATATATATAAATACTGATGTTAAATTAAGCGATTGTAGCTAACAGGTACACAGATGTATATTGGTCAATTTATCGTTTGATTACTCACACGTAGGAATAAAGAGATTTAAATTAAATTTAAATATTTACATTAACTGCTTTTAAGTGTTTTTTTTTATAAAATCAGAATTAATAAGAGTTCGGGTTCCCATTCTATTTAGTAGTAGTACAAGTACATTAACTTAAAATCTACAAAATGTACTCTTATTCAATTTTAAGTTTCATATAAACAGTTTAATCCAGGAGATATATGTCAAATTTGAAGATTGAAATTGCATTTCAATGTAAAGAGTTTATCAGCTTTGCTTGCACATAAGTAATGAACCCCTTTTGACTTGAATGCAAATAGTTAAAAATTGTAAATGAATAATTACAATTATCTACTAGAAAGACGTACCAATGAAACCATATCCTACACTAAACGAGACAATACTATGTGAACTACATATTGGTAAATTAGTCTAACCAACAGGTGTTTGCAGGTCTTCCAAGTATAAATTGAGACATTTTGGTTCGCTGTTTATTATATTATTTCTTTATTTAATATGACTGTCTTTCAATTTTTGATTTAGGGTGTATTTTTAACTAAACATTATATCTGGACATTTTGATGTTCGTTTTTACATGTCTATGTTTGTATGTTTGTTATTATTTCGGAGTCAGCGTTCGTTGATTATGTGGTCTTGTTTTACTGTTTGAAGTATTTTTTGTGTGATTCCTACCGTATTATACCGTATGTTACAAAAAGTCTACCTCCTTAGAAAACATTCCTTTTTGGTTTATAAAAAAGCTATTCATGTTCTTAATAAGCTTTGGATTTTCAAATATATTGGTCACGAGCACCACTGAAGAGACATTTATTGTCGAAATGCGCATCTGGTTCAGAAAATTTGGTACCATTGATGTCATTGATATAGAAACGAGACATATGGGAGTCTGGTTGGATGTTCACTCCCATGGCCATTTCTCAGATAATTGAAAAAATGTATAGTGATAACCCATGAAGCATGAACGTGTAAATAGTTTCTTCTCAGATTGATCTTTAAACTGATGATATATCATGATAAACACAGCTTTCACATATTTTATATTCAATACTTGTTCATGTGTTATTTAAAATACATAGATATTAAATTTGATTTAAACGCCATTATTGCATTTTAAATATCATGACCTCTTTGTTAAATTTAACAAGAAAAAAAAAAACGATATATGCCTTTTATTTACATTCAATGCCGGGATTCAATGCTCAAATGACACTGGGTCTATATGAAATGAATTTCAATCAACAAGGGTCTTTATCATCTGGTAAATAAACATAGTACAGTAGATAATTGATTCGGTCTTCAGCTGATGTTAATTCTACATAACCAAAGGTGTTACTACGTAATGAAAACATATATTAGACAATGAGACAGCAGCATACCGACACAAACAAATCAATAGATCTATAAGTTGACATGTTTCATTCAATTTAGACTGACAACGCTTTAATATAAGTGTTTCGGAAAGTGGTTAATTGAGAAATGAACAGCGAACGCAAATTAAAACTCTGGCTTTAACTTTATCCGTCCGTCATACTTAACATTGGCAGAGCTGGTCTCTCGTCATATGCCACTCGTGAAAGTTTCTCTTAAGTTGTATTCTGTTGTAAATATTTTACAGTTAGAGCGTCACTATACATCTTCCCTTTCCACCACATTAAGTTTACATTTTCTTCAATAAGCAAAACATAGAAAAACAATGAATTTATTGAAGTTCAGAAGATAAAATAATGTTTAAACAAACCACGTGATCTACAATGACGACCATCAACTCACATTATAAAGCTAGCATTATGATGTCGAGTCTAATTACCGATAAAACATTGACTACTATACATGTATTAAGACACCAACATAAAAAGAATGCAAAACATAGACCGCAAACCCAACCTTTGAACGTTTGATTGAAAACAAATAATAGCCATTGGTTATCATATACAGATATCAATACATTAAACTATATTCCTTACCTAATCCTAATAAATTTTAATTCTATAATAACATAGTGAATATTAATATTTTTTTTGTTTTTATAACGAATTGCTTGTTCGCATAAAGATTATCTCTAAATTAGTTTTTTTGTTGTCCTAAAGACACCCTGGTCTGAAGTATTGGAGAATTAAACGTTCAAGAGGTATTTTGCACAATGCCACCACAGGTAAAAAAAGGGACCTATAATTACTTAAATTCACATCATTTAGACTCTGATTGATAGTTGTCTCTTTGGCAATCATACCACATCTCCTTATTTTATATACTATTGTGTAAATTTATAAACAAGCTGTCTATTCGACGGAGTAGTCCTTATATATGTACTAGTAATTGTCATTTTTTATATTTTTTCAAATTTATTTTGTTTAGCAGAACAACATTGTTTTTTCACGCTATATGGAGAAAAAAATACATGAAAAATAAAGAGAGATCTATTGTGATTAAATGTTCGTAGCTAGAGTGCCCAGAACAAGTATGATCTATCTTTCAATAATAAAACTTCCATGGAGCTACGTATTTTTCAAAATAAAAACTAGATCGATATTGAATAATTCTTTAGTCTAATATTTTAGGTTTTTGCTTTCGTGACTTTATGACCGATACCTAGTACACAATCATTGATTTAATTTATAATTTATCTTACAGCTCCAGACAAGCATATATTGCTCGTTGGATATCTGTTTGGACTAGCGTGTAAAGAAGAATTTATTAATTTGTCTCTCTTAATACAAATATATTTCATGCGCATAGACCCCCTTTTTTAGTTTTAGATTTTTTATTAATTTTCTTAAATTATTTCAACTTATTTTCATTAATTTTGTGTGTTCTTGACTTTATCCTTACAATTCATCAACAACTTATTGTAGTTTATGTGTGCTGCCCACAAACAATAACTGTAGTTTATACGAGCTGCCCCTCTAAGTAATAAAATATAGAACCGGGAGAGGGTTCATGCCAATTCTGCTTTTGATTTATGCAATGCCATTACACAGTCGCACTAGTGATACCGTACATGACAAGTATCAACAAACTTCAAAAAAGGGGAACGAATGCCAAGGGGGAACACAAATAATTAGTTAAAAAATGAATAAACACGATCATGACAAAAACAAAAAAACAAACAAAAAACAAAAAGCAAAACAAAAACGAAAAGACAAACAAAACTCTACACCCAAAACTGAAAAAAAAATATATACAAAACAAAAAACGGGTGCGAACTCGTATGCTCCAGTTAGTAGTTCCTGCTCCACTAGTGATCGTTGTCTTGTTCTCATGCTATTCACAGTAAACCGAAATTTTTTTTTATCTTGCAATCAGGCATCTATTGTACAAATACCCGGTACACAAATAAATTTTTGCTTTATTTGTAATAAAGTCTCCTGTTACCCAGCTTCCATGTTGAGCGAGCGGTAACGTGGATATTTCTTTTTGCGTACCAGTTCATTTTGAGGTCCTCTTCGCGGTCCGCGTTTAAACTATGTCAATTTCTTTGAAAAATTAGAGACAATGATGTAGACTTTGACAACTATAAAGTTTCAAGTGTTGGGTATGGCATGGTATTGGTTGCAAAAATTTGATATTTTTCATTTAAATGCAATATTTTTTATTCAATTGGTATATTTCTTCATTTGAATGCAATATTTTTTTATTTGAATGGTATATTTTTTCATTTAAATGCAATATTTTTTATTCAAATGGTATAATATGTCATTCAAATGCAATGCTTTTTATTCAATTGGTATATTTCTTCATTTAAATGCAATATTTTTTATTTAAATGGTATAATTTGTCATTCAAATGCAATATTTTTTATTCAATTGGTATAGTAGTTTTTTTTATTTATATGCAATAATTGCATTTTGGGAAATTCTTTGACGTCTTAAGGTCAAATTTGCAACAACGTTTCTGATTGGTCGGTAGTTGTTTGGATTTCCCCCTTTCTTTCTAAACATGAGTGACCAAGAATTAAAAAAACGCGTCAGAATATCGCCCCTCTAACTAAATCTGGCGTTCGTGCGAGTCCTGCACTGGCTGTTAAAATCTTCTGGTCCTAACTATTATTTCTATTGCAAAATTTCGATGGTCAAAACGTTCGGACCACCACTTTTCAAAAACTTCATTGTATATGGATTTATATGCAAGTATGTCGTTTTTTAACTAGATTAGACACCGTTGATTTTCCCGTTTGAATGGTTTACACTTGGGACCCCTTTATAGCTTGCTGTTCGGTGTGAGCCAAGGCTTCGTGTTGAAGACCGTACTTTGACCTATAATGGTTTACATTTACAAATTATGACTAGGAAGGAGAGTTGTCTCATTGGCACTCATACCACATCTTCTTATATCTATATACAACACAAACCAGACGTTTCTCATACTGTTTTCTTTTTTAATAAATCCTTTGCCGCGCGCTGTGTACTGATTGATACTTCAGTCTGGGAGAACAAGATTTATTCCAGTACTAGTTGTAGTTAGCTTTGAGCAAACTTCCAGTAATTGTAAATACTCTTATGTCGGTGCGTTGTGTCTATTGTCTTAATGTTAGTTTTTTTTGTGTGTGTCTCATACCGATCTTTTGAGTTAATCTAATTGCAACTGATTAGTGCAGGTTCTTCTTTTATTGTACTGTTACACCACTGTCCCAGCTTCGGGATGGGTTGAGTGCCGCTCACAAACATGTTGTTGTACTGTTACACCACTGTCCCAGGTTAGGAGAGGATTGAGATCCCGCTAACATGTTTGACCCCGCCACATTCTGTATGTATGCATGTGCTTGTCCCAAGTCAGGAGCCTGTAATTCGGTGGTTGCTTTTTGTTGCTGTGTTATACATATTTGTGTTTCGTTCATTTTTTTGTACATTAATTCGGCCGTTAGTTTTCTCGTTTGAATTGTTTTACATTTGTGATTTCGGGGCCTTTTATATAGCTGACTATGTGGTAGGCTTTGCTTATTGTCGAAGGCCGTACGGAGACTTATAGCTGTTGATTTCTGTTTACTTTGGTCTCTTATGGAGAGTTGTCTCATTTGCAATCATACGGTACCACATCTTCGTTTTTATATCAACCCTGCACTATTCTTTATTTGCCTGTCCCAGGTCAGCCTGTAGTTTAGTACTTGTCGTTGGTTCATGTCTCGACCCGTAATTGATATTTTGCAAATTGTTTTGTTATGTATAATTAGGCCGTTAGTTTTTTTCGTTTGAATTGTTCACACTTTTCATGTCGGACCTTTTATAGACGACTTTACAGTATCAGGTTTTTGTCATTGTTGAAGGCCTTACGATTGTGTATAATTGCTTACATCCACTTCATATTTGAACTCTGGTGGATAGTTGTCTTATTAGCAATCATATCCCATCTCTTCGTTTTTATATTATATACCTGACTTCTAAACTCGTGTTTTCCTGAACAAGCATGAAATATTTGTCACTGGGCGTTAACAATTAGCAACAAAACAATCAATCAAATTAAACTTGTGTTAAACAAGAGGAAAACCATTTGATATTTATTTATTTGTTGGGGTGGGGGACAGAAGGATTTCATATATATGAGTATGGTTGCCTGGTAAGAGCTGAAAAACAGGCACGATTAGCGACAGATTAAAATGAATAATAATGCCCTCTCTTCCCTTCCCCATCCTTTATCTAAATCTTCTGGTCCTAACTATTATTTCTATTGCAAAATTTCGATGGTCAAAACGTTCGGACCACCACTTTTCAAAAACTTCATTGTATATGGATTTATATGCAAGTATGTCGTTTTTTAACTAGATTAGACACCGTTGATTTTCCCGTTTGAATGGTTTACACTTGGGACCCCTTTATAGCTTGCTGTTCGGTGTGAGCCAAGGCTTCGTGTTGAAGACCGTACTTTGACCTATAATGGTTTACATTTACAAATTATGACTAGGAAGGAGAGTTGTCTCATTGGCACTCATACCACATCTTCTTATATCTATATACAACACAAACCAGACGTTTCTCATACTGTTTTCTTTTTTAATAAATCCTTTGCCGCGCGCTGTGTACTGATTGATACTTCAGTCTGGGAGAACAAGATTTATTCCAGTACTAGTTGTAGTTAGCTTTGAGCAAACTTCCAGTAATTGTAAATACTCTTATGTCGGTGCGTTGTGTCTATTGTCTTAATGTTAGTTTTTTTTGTGTGTGTCTCATACCGATCTTTTGAGTTAATCTAATTGCAACTGATTAGTGCAGGTTCTTCTTTTATTGTACTGTTACACCACTGTCCCAGCTTCGGGATGGGTTGAGTGCCGCTCACAAACATGTTGTTGTACTGTTACACCACTGTCCCAGGTTAGGAGAGGATTGAGATCCCGCTAACATGTTTGACCCCGCCACATTCTGTATGTATGCATGTGCTTGTCCCAAGTCAGGAGCCTGTAATTCGGTGGTTGCTTTTTGTTGCTGTGTTATACATATTTGTGTTTCGTTCATTTTTTTGTACATTAATTCGGCCGTTAGTTTTCTCGTTTGAATTGTTTTACATTTGTGATTTCGGGGCCTTTTATATAGCTGACTATGTGGTAGGCTTTGCTTATTGTCGAAGGCCGTACGGAGACTTATAGCTGTTGATTTCTGTTTACTTTGGTCTCTTATGGAGAGTTGTCTCATTTGCAATCATACGGTACCACATCTTCGTTTTTATATCAACCCTGCACTATTCTTTATTTGCCTGTCCCAGGTCAGCCTGTAGTTTAGTACTTGTCGTTGGTTCATGTCTCGACCCGTAATTGATATTTTGCAAATTGTTTTGTTATGTATAATTAGGCCGTTAGTTTTTTTCGTTTGAATTGTTCACACTTTTCATGTCGGACCTTTTATAGACGACTTTACAGTATCAGGTTTTTGTCATTGTTGAAGGCCTTACGATTGTGTATAATTGCTTACATCCACTTCATATTTGAACTCTGGTGGATAGTTGTCTTATTAGCAATCATATCCCATCTCTTCGTTTTTATATTATATACCTGACTTCTAAACTCGTGTTTTCCTGAACAAGCATGAAATATTTGTCACTGGGCGTTAACAATTAGCAACAAAACAATCAATCAAATTAAACTTGTGTTAAACAAGAGGAAAACCATTTGATATTTATTTATTTGTTGGGGTGGGGGACAGAAGGATTTCATATATATGAGTATGGTTGCCTGGTAAGAGCTGAAAAACAGGCACGATTAGCGACAGATTAAAATGAATAATAATGCCCTCTCTTCCCTTCCCCATCCTTTATCTATAAATTTAAACTGACCACTACGGAATAGCCCAATAGTGTTGAAAGTAGCGTTAAACACCAATCAATCAAAATCCCTTCCCTAGAATATCAAATAATCGTCCCTTAACTGTTTTTGTCCGTGTAGTTCTTATATTTATCCAGCTTATCGTCCTACAGGGATGTCTTACTAAGGCTTTCATACCATTAAGCGTTTATAACATAGCTCACATTCTAATATATCTGAATTCATAAATGTATTAATGTTATTTAGACTAAAAGACGCCATGTTTGTTATGTGCCTCTGCCGTCTAAACAACCTATCAAAAAAGAAGAGGTGGAAGAGAGCCAGAAGATCTTCCCAATGCAAAAAAACAACAGAAATGGACTTCTTCTGGCTCACTACCGAAGAACAAAAAAACGCGCCCCATTAATATGTATTAAAAACGCCTTGCCCCTACCTTTTTTTCCCAAAAATTGGCATTGTTAAATATATATACATATATATGATCATCATTAAAATGCTATTGTATTTTTATAAGACCTACTTTATTACATGATCTGGGACTAATGACATCTATCTATAAGTCCAAGCATACAGTAAATTATTATAATATGAATATGTTTTTTGTTTTAATAACCACATTTGATGCTATGCATGAGTCACCATTTATCAGGACAGGAATTGGGGTTACATAGAGTGTGCAAAAAATGGATATGGGGCGGGACCAAACCTATAGATAACATAATAAAGAAATGATGAAATATAAAGAATGCGTCGATTGTTTTTTGGTTGCCAAATGTACAGTAACAAATATTTCACGCATGTTTAGCACAAATATAATAGAGATCAAAGGATAAAGAATAGAGTGAAATGGTAAAAACTAAAAGATATAGAATTATTGAAACTATCTTTAATCTGAATCCCCTCCCCTCACACACACACACACACATTAACCATTACTGCAAATATCGCATATATACATCTCTATACAAATATCTTAATCATTAGAGATTTATATCTAATTATATTATATACTGTGTCACAAAATAAACTTGTATACCCCCCTCCCCCTGCCAATGCAGTATTGAAAAGTAAATCGTTTAAAAGTCCTGAAGAAAAAATATGTTTTGAAATATGCACTGCATACTTATTTATGCATATAATTATGAATAAAAAATATTGCAATTGAATGACAAATTATACCAATTGAATAAAAAATATTGCATTTGAATGACAAATTATACCATTTGAATGACAAATCATACCATTTGAATAAAAAATATTGCATTTAAATGAAGAAATATACCAATTAAATAAAAAAAAATTGTATTTAAATGAAGAAATATACTAGTTAAATAAAAAATATTGCATTTAAATGAAAAATATCAAATTTTTGCAACCAATACCATGCCATAGTTGGGTCTTAATTTCAGGATAAAAACCATATATGGACATTGTCGGAAAATATAAAATTTATATTTGTACTCTCTACGAAACAGGAGAAAAGCGAGGCGAGCCTCGCTTTTCGTCCTGTTTCTAAAGCTCGTACAAATAAATTTTATATTTTCCGACAATGTACCTATATTGTATATATATCCGTCCAGTGGCAAATATTTTACAAATATTCAGGTTTAGAACCAGTTACTAAGTAGGTTCTGAAATGTTGATTTTGATTGCTGTTGGAAATATAGACATGTTTTATGTGGTCTAAAATTGTCCTTTATAACAGGCAAGAAACACAATACAGAATTGTTGAAATAGATCTTATACATAAAGGCTCTCTCCAAACAAAGGTAGTGTACTAGGTCTAACGTCCCATAAAAAGCTGATGTGCCAGTGTATCTTTATCCCGCAAAGCCATACAGGCTTTCCAGCAGACAACTCAGTCAAGATCCTACTTAGAGATGTAAAATCTCAAGTAACTTCGCACCGTAAAAGTAGCTGTGTTGGTACAATATTTTTACCCAAGGTATAAAAGCAAAGAAAAAATAAAACTATTTATAAAAGATAATAAATCTTACCTGTTTTGCATATGTATTAATAACTGGTGTTTTAATCTCTGTTCGCTGCTGTCTGTATAGTTTTCCAGGAGACAATGGATGTTGAGTCCACGGTCTAGTCCTAATTATTTTCTCAGGCATTATAATTATATAATTATGTCCGATTATATTTCTCTTACGCCATTGAACACTGTAAAATCATAATAAAATAGTTCTATTCGAAATTAAATCCCCATCAAAGTGAACGACAAGTTTTGTTTCGGAATATAAAACGACAATGAAAAGTCTGTTCGGAAGTTGACAGTCTTAAGCGTTACCTGTCGTTCGTTTCTCCATCAGATCATTTTTCACCGTTAAATGTTGTCATGCTTTGATTTTCCTTAAATAGATATGATTTGAACATAAACTTCCCATATTATCTTTCAAATCATTCTTCTCGCATCGTTAATTCATATTTATGAGAAATCTAATCTTTTCATTTCTTATATTGAAAAAAAAAGTTATGTTCTGATTGGTGAACTAAGTTAAACTATCACATCCTGACGAAAATATCAATATGACTCTTGAAACACGTGATAGACTGGGGGTAACAGTAGCTATAATCTGCTATGTACGGTAGAATCCGACTAAGACGGTACAGAGCCTTGTTTAGTTTGAAGATTTAAGTCGAGACTTCGCGTATTGACCATTCAATACCAAGCTTTCACCGTTTAATTCCTAGGTAAATAAAATTCAATCAAATAACAGGGGGGACAACGCATTATCATTGTTGGCTTTTTAATTTTATTATTTTGTGTGATTTATTAAATCTTTGTGACGAAAGAATTTATACCGGGGAAACGTGATTTAAATTGCAACAAAATTAGATAATTTTAATCCTACAATATATGATACCTCCGTTCCAAGTACGAACACGTTAGATAGTTCTAAAAGATTAAATATGTAATAGTGAAATGTTAAAGTTTAAATATTATACAGTAACAAATGTCCCACTATGATTGATCAAAAACGGTTTTATTACAAACGAATAGTAAATATATTGACTTTCACATTTTATTAATATCTGTTAAAACAATATTACAAGTAACAAAATTTAACTAATAAACGGTATGGGTTTCACTGTGGAATGCCGTGCGGTGACATGTAATTCATATCTCTGTATTTTGGTCCTAATGGATAGTTGTCTTATTGTAAATTATACCAAATATCCTAATTTCTACATATATATATATATATATATTACCCATCATTCGTTAGACAATATGTGCAGAGATGAAAGAATGGGCGTACAAGTAAATGTCATAAATACCCATAACTTCAACTCCTTGATGAAAAAACACCAAGTAGTTTATAATATGCTACATTTTGTAGATTTGACATGATTTATAGAATAAATTTTGTTAAAATTCAAAAACAATTGATTTCTCGAAACCAATACAGTACAAATTACTAATTGGCAGGAACAAACTAAGATATAGTTAATGTTTAAGTTTTATTTTGAATGTTGGATTTAATCTGGTCCTTTTTGGTTTTATTAGCTCTTCAACATTTCTATTAGGTTTTAGGTGTTCAATTCTTTTGGCCTGTATCATCACAGAAGAGACATTAGATGTCGAAATGCGCATCTGCTGTAGTAAAATTGGTGCTGCTAATGACATTAATTAAAAAACAAAAATCACCTAATGTGAGGATAGATACTACCTATTTTGACAGTTCTTTCACCTACGTTTATTTAAAAAACAGACACAAGTTTCCTTTCTGTGTTTATTGTGTAGATGTATCCTTATATATCATATAGTTCCACAAACTTAATTTTGAATCCATAGAGAATCATTGAAAAATGGGTTTGAACCGACCCCCAAACAGTATAAAAGATTCTGAAAGGAGGAGTATCTAAGTTGCACCCATGCTTAACAACACATTCGTAAAAATCCAATTACTGAATTTGATTTGTTATATTTCTTCACATTTTTTGAACAATTGGACAATAGTCCATGCTTGTTTTGCATTTTGTATGAATTAAATGTTTGTGACATATTTTATTTTCTCATTTTTAAAAGTAGACACATGCAACGTTTCCATAAGGTCTTGATTTTTTCACTGGAGACGTTATCTGTTGATATATATGAAATATGTTTAAACTAAATATATTTTACCTCTTACCTTTACCTAGCGATTTTATTTATTTCCTTGAGCATTTCGTATACTTTTTCATTTTTTAATCATTGAAAACTGGGTAGTGAGGAAAATATATTCATGTTTCACCAAATTCATAATTTAGTTTTTTGTCTGAAGCCAGGAGCCAATAATACAGAGTTGCCTGTGGTAATATTTGATTTTTGTTTTATAAAATCGATTTTAGCTATGCCGTTAATGATCTTTTTGAATATTCTTAGTATTGTTCATCGAGGGCACAACTTACCGTCCAGGATCCTGTAGATTTAACTTATTATAATATTCTTTGATCTTTGGTGGATGGTTGGGAATAATAACTTTATTTCTTTATTTTTATATTTGTAGAAGAAGGCATCCACATCATTAGCATATCTGAAAATTGCCGGCTAGTGTAGTAGTTGCTAAAAGGATTCTAGCTTGAATTTGGCACCCGCAGCTCCGCTTAAATCATTGAATTTGTTTTAAAGGTTTTCATGTCATATAAACGTAATTGGTGTATATTTCCTTTCTTATTTTCTTTCTTAAAATGTTTCAGGTTGAATTTTGTATACACTATAAATTGGAGAATGGAAATGGGGAATATGTCAAAGAGACAACAACCCGACCAAAGAGCAGACAACAGCCGAAGGCCACCAATGGGTCGTCAATGCAGCGAGAAAATCCCGCACCCGGAGGTGGTCCTCAGCTGGCCCCTAAATTAAATTGTGTGCTAGTTCAGTGAAATGGACGTCACACTAAACTCCAAAACATATAAATGAACTAAAATTAAAAAACATACTAGACTAACGAAGGCCAGAAAATCAAGTACGATCCCTCCCGTCATACCATCATAAAATATATGAGAAGAACATAACCCGTATCATGCCAACAACTATGTTTGTATGTTTCAAAGGTTAATGATTTACATATCATTTCTGATTTGATATATTTCTTGCGATGTCTAATACGCTATGCTAGTTTTGGGAATGTTAATCGATCGGAAATATATAAACTATAAAATGTGTAATAAAATTGAGAATGGAAAAACAACTACGAGAAACTGGTGGAATAGTTTCAAACACTGACAAACCTGACTCAATTTTCCCTTTAAGATGTGAGTGGAGGATCGGAACATAAGATTAACAATTCAAATAAAAGAATAAAAATATTATAAATTAATGTACCAAATTGTGGGAGCACTTCAATACTTAATTGATAGGGGGTGCCTCTGAGGTTCTGTTACCCCACCCTTTTCATAAAAATGTTTTCCTTTTCATATATTGCGTAGGTAAAAATGTAACCTTTTCACAATTAGTTTGGTTGTGTGTGGTGTGTTGCAAAAGTGCCAAAAGAGGGAAAATTTGTGACGAAACTTTATTGACCTTATCATATATTTCGGATAGTCCACATACGTATGAAGTCTTGAAAGGCTATTTTAATTTTTTTTTGTGACGCAAGAATTATTTGGACTAGCTTGATACTTGGAGTTGATTAATGAGAATTTAGATGCATTTTAATTGCTTGCAATACTCATTTATTTCCAGTTAAATAAGAATATTTGTGTTAATGCATAATTGTTACTATTTCTGGTTATTCCGAATCCTATTTTTAAATGTCAAGGAAGTAAATTAAATATTGTCATGTTTACATAATGGCGTCGTAGTTACATTATGGACATATTTTGTGTAAGTACTTATGTTATTAATTTGTTTTCCGACCACATAGTTTAAAAGATCACCAATCACACCCCTAAAAAGAGTGCAAAAAAAAAAATAGTAAAACAAATCTGCGTTCCTCTATAAATCATGTGGTTCAACTCGGGTTTCAAAATAGTTCAAATGAAATTGTCATTCAATTTAGCTAACGATAGCCATGATAGCATAACATAATGTTTGTCAAATCACAAGTGAACAAATGGTGTACTTGACGAGTACGGTAGTGAAAGGAGAATTTCAACACTCAAAAGAACTCCTTATACATGTCACCCAGTCGTTTATTTTCTGTGAAATGCTTGGAAGACTTTTGATTGATTTCATCTTTTTAATTTGCCATGTTATTTTCAATCATTTAAGTTTACGTCAAAAACAAGACAACTGAAGCTGAATTGAACATTTTCTTAAAAATGTTTTTAAGAAAAATAATTTTATGATTTATACTTTTAATCAAGGTTTTGTGTTTTGAAATATATTGTTTCTATGCAAGCCGGGAAAAATGAAAAATAGCAAAACACTTTTATGACTGAATTTTGAAATAGAAATATTTAACCCATTATTATACGAACGCAAATTTTTTTTTGCGTTCGTATAATGCTATCATGTCGTCGTCGGCGGCGTCAGCGTCGTCGTCTGAAGACACATTTGGTTTCCGGACAATAACTTTAGTTTAAGTGAATGAATCTCTATGAAATTTTACCAGAAGGTTCAATACCACAAAAGGAAAGTTGGGATTGATTTTGGGAATTATGGTACCAACAGTTTAGGAATAAGGGGCAAAAAAGGGACCAAAAACAAGCATTTTTGTAGTTTCCGGACAATAACTAGTGTGTAAGTGTATGGATCTCTTTGAAATTGTACCACAAGGTTCCATATCACAAAGGGAAGGCTGGGATTGAGTTTGGGGGTAGTTGCCCTAAAACGTTCAGGAATTAGGGGCAAAAAAGGGATCAAAAACAAGCATTTTTCTAGTTTCCGGACAATAACTTGTGTTTAAGTGTATGGATCTCTCTAGAATTGTACTACAAGGTTCCATACCACAAAGGGAAGGCATGGATTGAGTTTGGGGGGTAATTACTCCAAAGGGGGGGGGGGGGGGGCAGTTTGGGGGGATTTTTTTTTCCAATTTTTTTGGATGGTTTATAATTTTTTTTCTTCAAAATTTTTGATATTTCAAATTTTTTGAAAAGCTTCAAGAAGAAATCTACAATTGCACAGTATTGCACAATAGCACAGTATTGCACAATAGCAAGAAATCTTCAATTGCACAGTATTGCGCAATAGCACAGTATTGCGCAATAGCACAGTAATGCTCAACAGCACAGTATTGCGCAATAGAACAATATTGCGCAATAGCAAGAAATCTTCAGTTGCATAGTATTGCGCAATAGCACAGTATTGAACAATAGTACAGTATTGTGCAATAGCAAGAAATCCTCAATAGCACAGTATTGCGCAATAGCAAGAAATCTTCAATTGCACAGTATTGCGCAATAGCAAAGTATTGAACAACACAGTATTGCGCAATAGCACAGTATTGCACAATAGCTCAGTAGTGCGCTGTGATATTGCGTAATAGAAAGAAATCGTCAACTACACAGTATTGCACAATAGCAAGAAATCTTCAATTGCACAGTATTGCGCAATAGCATAGTATTGCGCAACAGCACAGTATTGCGCAATAGCAAGAAATCTTTTAACCAATTTCAATGGGACTAATTTAAAGTCTTTAATTTTTGGGGTTCTAACCTTGTATTACTATTTTGGATATTGGGCCCCATTTTTAAATTGGTCTACATTGATGTCAAAGGGTCCAAAATTAAACTTTTTGTTTGATTTCATAAAAAACTGAATTATTGCGGCTGTATAATTTGCTGAATCTTATTGTGCGTTTAGATTTTTTATTTTGGGCCCTGTTTTCAAATTAGTCTATATTAAGGTTTGAAGGGTCCAAAATTAAACTTTGTTTGATTTCAACTAAAATTAAATTTTTGGTGTTTTTTTATATGCTGAATCTAACCATGTTGTTAGATTTTGGATATCAGACCATTCTAGGTAAGTTAAATGTCCCATTTCAAAATTTTAAGATCTTTGACCACATCTTATTTGTGTCAGAAATATATATTATGTCAAAAATTTGATCACAATCCAAATTCAGACAGTATCAAGCTTGAATATTGTGTCCAAACTTGCCCCAACTGTTCAGGGTTCGACCTCTGCGGTCGTATCAGGTTGCGCTCAGCGAAGCATTTTATATTATCATATTTTCAACTGCATATTTTAACAATGGGTTAACTATGACCATAAGAGAGAACGTTGTAATGATTCAACGAAAAACTATAACGTCAAAGTACCCAAATTGTACTTATTTAGCAAAAATAGCAGAGGAAATCTTACAAGTTTTCTTAGAGACTAAACAATTTCTATTTTTTTTTTATTTAACATAATGCACATCTTTTAACATAGGTAAATATATTTAAATATACACACAACGTTCACAGCATATATATCAACAGATGAAGTATTCACTTGAAAAAGTGAAATCTACGGAAACGTCGCCATCTTTTAAACATGAGCAAATAAAATATGTTAAAAGCATCCATTTCTTAAAAAATTAATAGTAAGCATGGACTAATGGTCAAATTGTTCTAAATATATGAAGACATAAAACAAAACATCTGTTGTTCGATTTTCAAGGATGTGAATTTAAACATGGATGTAAATTGGGTACTTCTCATTACAGAATCATGGATCGTTTGGAGGTCGGTTCAAACCCATTTTTCTATGATTCAATATGGATTCAAAATTAAATTCGTGGAACTATATAGTGAATAAAGATAAATCTACAAAATAAACACATAATGGAAACTTTTGTCTGGATCATTAATAAAAGTAGGTGAAAAAAACCTGTCAAAATGGGTGCAATATGGGTACCCTAACGTTATATGTATACTTTTATTCGAATTTCAGAAGGATGGCAATAAAAATTTAGCCGCAAATTTGGTAGAATAAAAAATAAAAGACACGGAAATGGAGGATCTATAACAAAGGAGAACCCCATGTTGTGACATATTCAACATCGTTATTGCTTGCACAACATGGATGGAGAACCTTCGACTTCATGTGGCATAAAACGTTCAATACCAAAAGAATTACAAGATGAAGTGGATGTGATAGCTGCAAAACTTCCACGAGATATTGGTATGTGTATCTGATTCAATATACACACCTAGTATAGACTACACATATAAATATTTGCGTTTTGTAAATTGTATAAGTTCAAGATTAATTTTTTTTTGGTTTATGGTAAAACTGTTTATCATCTACATGTATCTCATTTACTATTGGGTCCATTTAAGAGTACATAGCTGATGCATCCAAAAATTCTCTCCCTCTGATTTCTACCTTGTGTGTCCCAATTAAAGTAAGCATCTTTTATTTGAAAGGTGATATGTTCACAAGAATGCCATGTTCTTAAGAGGTGTCTCGTGATTGGGAGGTTTCTTCCTTTGGTAGACGATAATTTAGGTTGTTGTTGAAAATTAAAGATTTACAATGGAGGTTGCGGATGTAAGTATCCAAAATGAAACTATCACATCCAGCTGCTGTAGTTTGTACTGCAGAATTTGAACCACATCTTTTCATTGATCCCATTTGGTCTAACTTAATTTGTGTGAACTTTGAGATTTTAGAATTGAATATATCGCTAAGCCTAGATAAACTAGCTTCATCGGGCTTGCATCTAAATAAGTGAAATCGGACGCAGATAAGAAAATTTTTCAGCTCATTGTACATCTTGGTCAATAACATCTATTTTTGTAGTAAGGTAAGTTTGCAACGTCCATTTGCCAGTGTTACAAAGATATTAAAGGCGATGCGTCAAAATAAACGTAATCTTTATCTTTGCTGTACCTTTTTGGTGGAAGAAGACTTTGAAGTCTTCTGTAATCCTATACTGCCGGCTGTAAAATCATCGAACCGTCACCAGGAGTGTTGCCGTATCCTTTTCTGTGATTTACTATTTCATAACTTCCGTGCCATATCTTGACACCGATGTTTACACATGATCGGTTTCAAGTTTGTCAAATAGCATCTGCATCATTGTATAAAACAAATGTACAGTTAGACTTGAAAAACAATCACTATCGTTAGCGTTATAATTTCTCATATTTTAATGTTCTTATATCTACCTTTTTATTATGTCAATTATAAAATTTCATCTCATCTTACATGTACGTTATTTATTATTTACTTGTAACCGGATGTTTTTAAAGTAGATTTGGTATTACACATGCGTTAATTTAATTATAATCCGAAACTAAGTCGAATGATTCAGCGCCCTCTATCCACTGATGTTTCTCGTTGGAGTAATCGGAATTAACCAACTGGATTATTCGGGTTAATCCAAAATACGTTGGTTTCGTATCTGCGCATGTGCATAAATGGGAAATTTAATTGTGCATCCGAAAGTTTCAAAATAATGATAAACAGAATTTTCATTAATTCAAAACAATGCATCTTATGTTAATTTCAAGTATCTTCGCGGAGAGTACGACTTCAACTCAATGATCCTTGACAAAAATACACGGATTTAGTTGTTCCGTCTGTGTTCAGATCTTTAACGCAATCAAGTCATAATCAAGTTTTAGAAAACATGCGGTTTTTAAAACGAAAGTTAGAATATTTCAGTATGTTATTGCGATAATAAAGAGTCAAAAGCACACTTAAATCTCCTGGTGCTTTTCGCTTCAAACAATGCACTGTCAGTTGACAGAAATATCAATGTACGAACTATTGTCAATTGACGGAATCCATATCGAAAGTACGTATATTTTATGTCAGTCATTGTAGGAATGTCCCCATTGATTACCTTTATTGTCTTACTTTTCAAAGTTTTAAGTGATCCAAAACGGGATTTAACATATAAATAGTCCAGCTTTTTACCTTTATTCGTCATGAAGGTACCCCCATTACCACCCTCGAGTACGGAACCTAGGGGCGGATCCAGCCATTTTAAAAAGGGGGGTTCCCAACCCAGGAGAAAGGGGGGGGGGGTGTTCCAACTATATGTCCCATTCAAATGCATTGATCGTCAAAAAAAAAAGGGGGGGGGGGGGTTCCAACCCCCGGATCCTCCCCTTTGATCCGCCATTGGTTCAACTTATAATTATTTGCCGTCAATCATTCACGAAATTTTTCCGAAAATGACCGTTTGACGCCTGACGGAAAAGGGCATTCCTACTCTCGTACTTTTGTGTAAAAATATTAGACATGTTAGATGAAAAACAAATATTATTAACAACAGCAAATTAGTGGTTCACGATTTGGGTCAAGCACATACAGAAAATGAATGGGTTTGAAATGTTAAAAAGTGCTCAAAATCCAATCCCTGACCTCAGACAAATCTGCAATGGATATCTTTAGCATTTTTCAATATATGTTTAAAATGAGAAAAAAAAAAACAAGTAACTGAACAAATATAACAATTCATGGTTAACTGATTGGTGTTTGATGTTAAACCCTACTTTAAGCACACTTGACTAAAATCATGGTGAACAGTTTTTTTTATACGAAGGAAGTTGGAATACCCAAAGTGAACTTTCTACCTTTGACAGAGAAAATTTCAAGTGAAACCTAATCAATTACTGGTATAAATGCTTGCATCAAGTTGACCATGCTGAGACGATTAATGTATGGAATTATAGAAAATTTAATTTGAATCTACAGTATTGGTAGATTTTTTAGTTTAGTATAGTCAGTTTTGGTTGAGACATGAGTTTTATTAAAGAATATTATTTTTGGAAGAAAAAAATACGTCGAAAGCAATAATGGGATAGGGCAGGCTGGGTTGATGTGGGCTGCTTTCACGGTAATTCAAGTTACCTTTTATGCATCTTCTTCCACCTCAGAGCTATCAGCTCTTTGATTCATCTTTTTCATTTAAACCATCATATTCTAAAGTGTCTCTTCTCCTTCTCGCCGCGGTTTCCCACTCAATGTTCATTTCTATAATTAATTCAGTAAAAACAGTATTTCATCTTCAATTCTTTTTTGCAATTTTTCATCTTCCAACTTCTATTTCTAATTAATGTGCACTTAGTCGAAATTTAGATATCTATAAATAAGAAGACAATTGAAAATTAATCAAGACCAAGATATTAAGTGGTATGGTTAAGTCCTGGAATTGAGAAAGTAGCTATAAGTCGTTATAACGAGTTGGCTAAGTTGTTATAACGAGTTAGCTAAGTCGTTATAACGAGTTAGCTAAGTCTTGCCTAAAGCCGTGAGCAAATGAAATAAGGAAGTAGAACACTCATTACATGTCCACGCGCAAAGGATAAATCGTTACTAATTAACAGTAAAAGTGCAGTTTATACAGTTCTTAAAACGTCATGAAAGACAATTTTAAAGAATTCCACAATATTCTGTTGTAAAATTATAAAATTCAACCGCATTCTGTTAGAACTTTAACAATTTGAAAAAATATATATAATATATAATCATAAATTTACTATCTAAAAATACAGAGTGAGTACATACTTAAGGTAGTTTCACTAAAAATAACATATCATATATTCAAACTTCCCTAGCTGGTTTTTGAAGAATAAATTAATTCTACCGAACCATTTCATTAGCTAATTTCTTTGCAAGATGTTGTGTTTTGTCCCTTTTTGTCATATGCATCTCAATGATATCATTTTTCTAAATTTAGAAAATACCTGTAACATATACAAAAAGACCCATTACACTTTTGTTTCAACAAATCTGTCATTATAACTTGGCAGGATGTTTTATCTCAGTATGTACTGGTTAAATATGCAATACAAGTAAGCCAATTTTAGACTAGGTACCTCCATAAGCCTGGAAATCTCATGGATAGTCACATATATGTATGGTATACGTCAATGATAAACCAGGTTTAATCCACAATTTTCTTCAGAAGGAAATGCCTGTACCAAGTCAGGCATTCGTTTGATGTGTTTGAGGGACTTTCCGTTTTGAATTTTCCTTGGAGTTCGGTATTTTTGTTGTTTTACTTTATACAGCAACATAACAACACAAATAACAGAAAGGATATTGAGAGGACATGACACACATAAAAATTATTCAAGCGTCAGAACAATATATTATATGATCTTAATCGTCCAAAGTCGGAAATAAATAGGAACTAACACTTTATGTTTTTTGTGATTTTTATGTAGGCAAAACACGCGCGACTGGCATGCTAAATCCCAAGCCTATTGTCATTCAGGAAGTTTTACAACCACTGGGTCAATGCCACTCCTGGTGGACGTTAAAACACTACTATATCAATATCAAAGACGTGGCAAATCATCATTACGAAATAACAAAACCACATCATGTAATGAAACAACTACATTACGTTATGTCACATACACATCAAGTAATGTTGAAACCACATTGCCTAATGACACAACCACATTAAATAATGGTGAAACCACATCGAGTAATGACAAAACCATATTAAGTAATGACAAAACTATATCAAGTCAATACGAAACCATATCATGTAATATCAAAACATCATTACGTAATGTCAAAACCATATTATGTAAAGACAAACTATCACCAAGTAATAATAGAACAACATAACGTAATATCAGAGTTCCACATAAGACAGCTGTGGTGTTCCATAAAGAAGCATATACGTGTTGAAGTAAAGTCCAATATACAAATCAAGGACCTAAAGTGCATAAAATATCTTATTTTTATAAGGAATTAGATTAATATACAAACCAATGTTATTTTTATACTTATTTACAGTTAAATCAGCAGACTTGAGTGATAACCAAAAAAGATGGTTAGTTGTTGGAATATGCCTTAACAGTGTCATAGCACCAGCATTGAGAAACTATGTAGTTCATATTTTAACAAGCTTTTATAATCAGTTATCTTGTAATCATAAGATTGATGCACAAATATATCCAAACCATTTAAAGCAATATCAACCGACAAATACCTACTTGAATTATGAGAATGTCAACAACAACAAAGCAAAACATGGTTATAAAAAGGCAAACTACGACTACACGATCAAGAATGCTGTTGATTTATCCAAGCTTTTTCTACAGACACACATGGCACATTATACAGGCTTTGATGAAACATGTGACTCCTCCGCTTTGCTGGGATTGATCATTAACATTGACCAGTTCACTCTAGTTGTAAAGTCAGATGCCGAAGATGTACGTAAAATATCTGCTTAAACTGATGGCTTGCCTTTACTTAAAAGAATATAAAAAAGCGATGTTTAAATCATTTATATCTATCATAGGGACCAAACAGGGGTATGGCAAAAACATCAAAAGCACCAATTTTACAGTACCGGATGCTCAAGGCCAAATATATTTGAAAATCCAAAACCTAAAAGTCGAACTGATGATATGAAATTACCGTTGTACTTATTGTAAAACGAGAGTTTGTTTTAAAAGATCGATATACCAATTAATGTTTAACATTAAATGCACAACGAAAAGAGAAATGACACCATCAGAGAAAAGAAATACATGTATATATCGTATGTGTACTTGGCTTTCCTTTAAAAGCAAAATTAGCCTTATGAAATTTCGCGAAACCTTATATTTGACATGCTTGATTAATGTCAGGAGATCAATAGGAAAAACATTGAAATTCAAAAAAGAGTTACTCGTGTGAGTAGTTTACTGATCAAACTGTCCGAATTATAAGCCTACGAGGACAACAACTAGTTTGAATTACTACTGGTATTCTGTTTTATTACTGTTCAGTTCAAACCGAATATTGACAAACAAACTGATTCGTCTCATAATTTCAAATGATTGTTTTAAGTTTTCAAGCAAAGACAATTCTTACTTTTAAGGTATATAAGGGGCATCACTCTTGAAAAAGAGAGGCGAAAGAGACATTGAAACTCATAAGTCGAAAATTCACTGACAACGCCATGTCAAAAACAAAAGAAAGACCAAACGGTGAAGAGACGTGTGCTTCGCCATATACCCCATCAATGAGGTGGGGGTATAAAATAAAAATGAGGGAAACGCGTGCACACAAAAAGGAGCGAGACTGATAGCGTGAATATGCGTATACTGATATGCATGCATTACCCTACTAACGAATCCACACTCAGATAAAATGTCACAATCATGAATAGGACACAAAAGGTAAATTAACGGGTCAGACGACTTTTCTGTTATTCGAGATCTAAGACTTCGCAAAACATGTCGCTAGTAGGATGAGACACATACACGTCGTATCAGTCAACAAACTCGTGATAGTGACCATGAATTTATTATCATAAGTTGTCGATTTCATTCGTTTTTCTCCGAACTCTGTTGGAAATTTTTTATGCTAGGAACAGAGCCTCGCTAATCAAATTCCGGGATTGAGGTGGGTTATGAGTGGTATCAGGTGCACCTAAGAAGTTAACTGCTCCTGCTCATCTACTGGCACAAATCGTTAGCGTTATATATCATAAATCAATCTATAGATGAGTCGCATTCGGGGAAAGCTATTAATGAGGAACGGATGTGATTCTGAGGATCACGATGAATAAGCTTTGGTTAATGAAAAATAACATGATACTCATTTTCGTTTAAACTTAAAAATCATTTTATGTAATTTCAATGAAGGTACGACAAGAAATACGGAACCCATGGGCTCATTGCGATTACACCAAATGGGATGCTTTAAAGTACTCAACATCATTCCAGCTTATGGAGAAGCTTGTCACAGATCTCACTATGAGTCAGGCCGATAAAATTCAAGTAATGGGAGAGCTAAATAAATGGAAATTAAATGGTAATGTGAATTACGACTAGTTAATAAATTAAGTTTTTATTTCATATGTATGAATTAAACCGTGTTGTTTCTAGTCATTGAAGTTCAAAATGTATTGTAGCTTAATTGTACAGGTCGTATTCGGAGATTGTTGTTATCGTCGTGAGTATGATTCTGAATGTGACGACGTATCTTATCTATTACTTATTTCTTGTGATATGACGGTCCTGTCATTTCAGACGACACCGTGCCTCGACGTCTGTTAAACATACATGTATATATCGTAAACTGAATTTTCATTAAATATAGATGGAATTTTAAAATCGTAAATTATGTAAGTAAACCAGCACTGGTCCAATACCTTTGCTTATGAACTGTGAGTCACCAAGGCTATCATTAGCTCAGTAGTCAGTGCTTCGGTACCGATATATCCAAAAATAAACATTAAAGAAAATTCCTTGTTGAACAACTGGGACATTTTTGTTTTTAGGAAATTAAGATTGCAACACCTCAGGCAAAGTTAACTTTTGATGAATTTGGCGATTCTTTTTATGTCCCTTTTGGTCATTAGACTTATAGTGTTCTAAATATTTATACAATCCTCACATTCAAATATTTATGTTTGAGTATTCCTGATAAAGGTTAATTCATAACAGCGCTTTGAACACCTGCAGTTTTAAAGTGGTTTCCTTTTTTGACAATTTTTTCATTTCTTTTTTATCCAGGTCAAAGTTTTCTCAATGGTACTGCTCTGGGTCTTGAATTGGTAAATGAGATTCGTCAACAAACGTATGTTTTAGCTGAATATGCAAAGCTTGTAGCAAGAGAAACAGATGATAACCTCTTTAAGATAAAGAAAGAACTCGATAATTGTGGAAGAATTTTGCAAAATGAAAAAGTTCAGTTTAAGAAAGACATTCTTAAAATACAGAGAGTAAGTTAGAATTTTGAAAACATTATTTGAAACCTACGAATCAAGAGTATAATGATGGTTTAAGTGGGGTTCGTGTTGCTAAGTCTCTAGTTTTCTATGTTGTGTTTTGTGTACTAATTTTTCTGTTTGTTTTTTTCTTCTTTTTTAGCTATGGCGTTGTCAGTTTATTTTCGATTTATGAGTTTGAATGTCCCTCTGGTATCTTTCGCCCTTCTTTTATCATGGTTTTTCGATATTTTTTTGGCTAAAATATAAATTATGTATGAAGCAACAATGAGAGTTGGAAAATGAAGTCAATAACTAACAAATAAAACAGGAACTCATTGCTTTATCGCATTTTGAAAAAAAAAAAACTGACACATGATAGAGGGAGGTCATTTGTCGTGCCGAAATACCTGTCACTACGATTTCATTTTATCTTGTTCATATGTTTTTATTGCACAAAGACTTTTTTCATATTCGTTTATATTTATATAACCATTATTTTGATCAAAAACAACTAGTTGCTAGTAGAAATTTTCACATAAATATTCATAATTGTAGCTACGGATTTCTTTGTGTTAACTATATTAGCTATATAAAAACATTTGTATTCGCTTAAAAACCTTTTACATCCCATAAAATATGGTATTTCTGTTAATTTATGATTTTTTGTTGTATTTGCTTGTCAAAATTTTGATAGTTTGCCTATAATTCTACTTTATAAAAAATATTCACTCTTACGAAATAATGAGGAGTAAAAGCAGATGCTCATATGTGATAACAGAACCATCGGTTGAAAGAGACAACCATCACATTGCCTTTGTCGTGTCAATATTGGTCTGTACTGAAAAGGTTCAAATATTGGTTGATGTGTATTTAAATTGTTGTTTCTGTTTAAATTGTGTCGTTTTGATACGGTTTACTTAATCTTGAATACAAAGACATTAAGTAATAATTGTCCCTGATTTAATTTTTATTTATTCTTTAACTCATTGAAATCACATTGCAAAATTTAAAGAAATGAGGGGAACAACAAGTGCCTGATACCGGTAATCGTTACAATCCTTTAAGAATTTGGAACGATTCAAATATGCAGAAAGACTTAGCTTTAGGCTTAGTTGCTTTCAAATTGTCGGCTTTAAAATGCAAGAATATGAATATATATATATATGAAAATAATAAGTTGTTTTAGTTTAAACTTGAAAAAAAAAATACGTACGGTTGCCTATAATTGCTTACATCCACTTCATTTGAACTTTGGATAGTTATCTCATTGGTAATCATACCACATCTCCTTATTTTTATGTAACTTGATTTTTTCCCTTATATTCAGTTGGAGTAATTACATAAGGTGATGAACGTTAGCTATTATAATTATACTACAAATAGCCAAGATTCTTACAATAGATCAAACCGGATGTTGATTGGGAAATTTCAACTGTTACTGGAAAAAAATTATTACGTTGGCCAAGATCAGGAATACTGTCTTGCAACAATAAAAAAAGATAAGACATTTGAGGACTGAATTATTGGAAAGTTCTTTAACATCAGAAGAGTGTAATATGTTCTTAACAACAATAACAAAAAATTCAAATAAAACACCTTTTTTCGATATGCATGATTGAACAATGAATTTTAAGAACAAAGCATGTTATAAATGTGTTTGAGCTTTTGATTTTGCCATTTGATAAAGGACTTTCCGTTTTGAATTTTCCTTGGTATTTTTGCTATTTTACTTTTTATCGAATTTTGTATAAAAGAGACGATATGAAACCTTAGAGTCAAGGCATTTGTTGTTTGTTTTCTACATCTTGTTCATATTATTTCTATATTTGGAAACCAAACTTTCTTCGCCAAAAACTTGGAGTAACTCTTTGTTTGTACTTATGTTGTAAACACACGTATCAGATAATGCATACGATTAAATATTTTCCGAATATTTCTGCGGTTGGTGGTACATAGAATCATTGTGTAATTATTATATATGAATTTCACAAAATCTGATACACTAAGATACGATTGAAGGTGTATAAAAAAATAGTGGTAGCAAGGATCTGACTCTACTTATCTGACAAAATAATATATATGTAGAAGCACAAACTATATCCTTTTTTGTATATTTGCAGAAGGTGATGGGTCAAGATAAAACTCTGAAAAATCACGAGACACAGTTTGGTAAGTAATATAACTTAGATTGACACAATTAAATTTCTGAGTTAAAATAAAAAGCAATAACAAAAATAAAAGTTGAATTAAAAACCTACTTTTACAGTGTTTTTAACCACATACTGTATTGTGATTATTAATGAATTTCAAGTTAGTTTACCTTAGTTACGGTTCAGTAGAGACTTTTTAGCACGTACTTGTACAATTTGCTGACAATTAGATGAAACAGAATAAAAACACGACATTTGTCAGGTCAAATTTAAGGGGAGACAAATGAAGGTAACAAGCAGAAACTGAGGGAATCGCATGCACTCCAAAAAGTACCGAGACTTGGTGCGTCGACATGGTAAGCATCTCCTGCTATGCATTCATCACCCGCCATGCGAATTCATATTCAGTCAAAATGTCACAATCGGAAATAGGTCACAATCGGTAAAATTACAAACAAGACGACTTTACTGGTATAAAGAGTTCTATGACCACGAACACATGTCTCTAGTGAGTTTAAACACCGACACATCATAACGTCAATCAAATCGCGATGGAGAATATAAAACGAATGTTGTGTCTTTTTCACACCCCTGTTCATGAAGTCTGCATAGTGTGAACATGCACAAGTGAGACGTATTAACTGAAATAAGTAAACGCTATACGATGGAGCAGAGTTTATGCTACTGCTGAGAAATTGGAAGTTGACAATTGGAAAGTTGTTATCATCACGTTTGTCATAGAGTCTACTTAGAAGTCGTCAATCTATGTCAATATCGAGGACTTTCGGTAGTATCCTTAATTTCAAGTTCACTGGGAGACATGAGATATAAACACTCGTTGAAATGTTGGTTATTGAAAGACAGAACATTATCAACATATCTGAAAGTAAATTAAAGGAGGCTCTGTATGAATTTTGATTCACATAAGAACTAAAAAAGTCGGCCAGTAGTTATGCACAATTGGTACCTAATAAAATACCGACTGTCCCATGAACTATTATTGCATTAAACTCAACAAATATGTTGCCGATGATCAAAAGCAGTAGTCGCAGGCACATACTAATCCGATGAAAACATTCATTCAGTGACGTCACAATTGAGTGAAAGAGGCATGGATTATAATTATGAGAATTGGAACATATCCGTGGTCATCTGTTACACAGATATTCAAAGATCCAAAGGTATAAAATCACAACTCGCATTTAACACAAAATAATGATATTATTAAAAAATAAAAGTCAACAACAACAATATACAATTAAATTCTAAGGAATGATTACAGTAGCTAACAAGGTAACATGGCATGAAATATTAACGGTGGTATATCAGAGTCATGTGTGCATCCCTGAACTTCTCTCATCCAGCAACAACACCCGTGCCTAAGATGGTAAGCTGTATGGCTTTGCAGGATATATAATGCGCACATAAATTCATTCAAACATTTCCCATGTTTGGGTCTGAGAGTTCTTGATAATGGTAAACTACGAAAAGCTCCTCGGACGCACGAAGTTTATAAATTTTTATGTTCGTCTCTTATACGGGGAATGCGACACTTTTTGCACGTCAAACAAAGCATGCATTAAGTCCATAGATCCATTGTTGGACATACTCAAGACAATATTTCTGCATCTATCTAACAAACCGTTTAATTGTAATTGCAATTCTGCCTATCATCCCGGTCGATCAATTTTGCCACACCTACCACTGTATCAGTTTGTACTTATGTGGCCCTAACTATGCCAGCACTATTCGACAAACGAAATCAATCAATCTAAAAACTGAACTCAAAATTCGAAAAAAAGTAATATGGCTCTTTTGGCTTTATGATACATAAAGGTAGGACCTTTATAATGACTTTTCGAATGACATTAAACCTTGGCAAAAATGAAATGAATTTCTTTTTAACATTCTATAGATCCTTAGGGTAAATGAACACCTATTATGCGATTTGGGTTGTGCTATTTGTAGAAGCCGTACGGCGACCTGTAGTCTGTTGCATACTTGTGTTTTGGCCTCAAGTTGGTATTCATTTTATAGTAAAATCGCTTATTTTCATACTGTTAAGAAAAGAAGTGTGATGGCTTGAACCTTATATAATTCTGTCACAAACATTCTGAAAAAAATAAGCTTGAAATAACAAAAGCATTGTTTTAAAATATATATAAAAAATGGCTACATTCTTCTAACTTTATGTATAAAATATGGTTAAAAAATGCAATGCAGTTGATTACTCAATGATTATCAAACAAGATGACCGCCGTTGCTTAAACATTGGTAAATTCATAGGTTAAGAAAAAAATAAACAAACAAACATTAAGGTGCAATATAAAATTAAGAAGTGTAATGATTGCCATTTTAAAAAAAAAATAGTAACACTGTAATTTTCAGGACATTTTACGCGTTCGGTCTGTTTTCAATGAAATACAGGAAAAATGACTTATGTTAAGGTAGATTAACAGTGATCCGCCATCATTGATTGTAAAATAGCAGTACACAATCGGTCTAGTTCTTTGTTTAAATCTGCAAATTTTGATGTATATCACTATTTTAACTGTTTCAACAAATACTAAATATTTGCTTTTGTTTAAATCGATTTTTCTAAGCCAGTTAAGGGGAGATAACTTAAATAGGAAAACTTTTAAAAAGGAACATTAAAGAAACTTTCATTGTTTACTTGTAGCAAGAAAACAAATTCGGTAACACAATTTTTCTTTTCATTTTCTGAAAGCAGATAATATATTCTACTTTCTCATATTTTATTTCAAAGTTCTATCGCATAGATTTCTTTTTATTCACCATTAGTGTTTTTTATTCATTAATAATCTATGAAAAAAATTGGCAATTTTGCATGACTTGTAGCTTGAAAAATAGCACGGTGACCAATATTTTGTATTAAATTTTTGAAAAGAAAGCATGGTTAAATACATTTTGTCAATGAAAATTATATCTGATCAAATATGTACCAATTATCCACCTTAAATAGAAAACTTTAACTCTACATCCCGAGAACACAACAATGAACTAGATAAATCAATCACGGATTGAGTGAGGTTTGTTATGTTACTTATCGAGTTGCAAACATATCAAACATGTTTACTAGAATCGTTAATTGAATAACGCATTCAAGAGGGATACCCTTAACTATCATTGGAAAGGAGTGTGCAAATATGGTATATAATTGCAAAAACAATAAGACAAATAAGTATATTAAACGAGAGCAGAACGTTTGCCAGGCTAGCATTCACAGATTTTTCGTAAGGATTATCTATCAATAAAAGATAAGTCACAGATTTAACATACACATTTCATCCGGACATTGATGTCTATGTATACATGCAACTAAGGTAAAATTGACGTCTTGTCACCCACAGTTGTGTTAAAGGGGAAGTTCAGATTATTATTTACCCTTAGAATATTGTCTCATTTAAAGCAAAGATTTTTTTTATTCCGTGAATATTTGATGTCGTAGTTTTACAAAAGTCTGGATACAAGCATATAAAAAAAATTATACTTTATTGGACATTTAAATTCGATGTTTACCTACATCTACGAAACCCATGAAAATTGAAACATCACGAGTAATACTGATGAATCCACAGAAAATATTATTGGTTTTTCTTATGGTTGTAACAAAGCTTTGATATATAAATGTAGAGCTTTTTTCAAAACTAAGTTTCAGTTTAAAAACTGTATTTCTACTAGGAAATGTATTTTATTATATTTATATACTTCTGCAAAATTACCAATCTAAATTTTGGTCACTGAAATGACAAATGGAAGCTAAATTGCATTTGTCCGTCCGTCCGTTCGTTCTTCTTTTAGTTCATCTGTTCGTACCCAGTTATGAGTGCTCGCCGTTACTTAAAGTTACCTGGAAGCAAAAATAAAGTATTAAGTAAATGAAGTTCTTCCAAACTAAATTATCAATCGGAACACATCCTACGAAATTTGTGTATTGACGTCATAAACATTCTGAGAAAAGTATGACCTTGTGGAGTGCAAAATATAAGTACATACTTTAGACAGTATGTAGGACCATAAGTTCCAATAATTGTATAGCATAAAATTGAGAATGGAAATGGGGAATGTGTCAAAGAGACAACAACCCGACCAAAGAGCAGAAAACAGCCGAAGGACACCAATGGGTCTTCAACACAACAAGAAAATCCTGGCCCCTAAACAAAAACATGTACTATTTTAATGAAAATGGACGTCACACTAAACTATAAAACATATAAATGAACTAAAATTTAAAAAACATACAAGACTAACAAAGGCCAGAGGCTCCTGACTTGGGACAGGCGCAAAAATGCGGCATCATCAAATTTAGTTATGTTTTAACTTATCAAAAACAGAATCAATGCAATTACAGATAAAAACAATATCCAGAAATCTTTATACGGCGTTGTTAGCATGCATCATATCTAAATTTACAGGCTTAATAAACACATTACCGTTAACATTAAGATGTAGCCGATATTCTGATTGTTCAAAATGTAAAATGAACTTAAACTTTTTCATCACTCTTTTTCTAAATACTACTGAACAGAAACAATCCATATTTAGGTGACCATAAATTCAAAATCCTTATATATTCAACCAATTTGCTTTAATTTTCACAGTTCTCATAATATTTAACCTAAAGTTCAACTTCCTGAAAACCATGAATAACCCAAATTATACATGTATCAACTTTCTGCATGCAATTTTCAAACAATGTCTGTAGTCTTGTAGTGACACATGATGTTTGAGACTTCCCCTAACAGCATGTTGAGTTACTGAAAATCTTAATTAGAATACTATTGCGCACATCTACATTAAAATTGTGTTGCAAGTTCATGAACAAGTAAATTTGGGCTCAAAAATATATCTTTCTCAATAAAAAAAACCGTCACATTCATATAATTCATTTGCTAGTTTAAGTAAACAACAACAACACCAAATGCACAATTTTATTTGTCAGAGTAGGCTACCTTTGCATAGATTCTAAATGAAAGTGGGTGAATTGTTGGTGTGACACTTAAAGTAAACAGTATTGCAGTGATCGTGTGGGCCCTTTTATGATCTGTCAGACACACACTTCCTGTTTTCTGATAATTAATCTTTCAATTACGATTTGTCTTAAGCACGACGATGCATAATCATGTTTTTTTTTCATTTTCGATGTTTGTATTACATAATACCGTTCCTGATTGTAATGCTTCTCATATAATCTCGAATCTTACAATATTCCTTTTGTTTCTTTCGCCTCTCTGTTACAATTTAGTTTTTGTTAAAATAATTCTTATATTTACCTTTCATTATTTTCAGAGGAAGTAAGAGAACGCCTAAGTCTATGCCCATGTCGTGGTGAGTTTAAGTTAAATGTATTGATTACGTAGTGTTTGGGCATCTTCCGTAAAAATAATGCATACATATATTATAAGGTTTTTCTTGTATAACACCCCTCGGTGTGTTATACGGCAAGAAAAACTTTAAAATATGCATTATCTATAACTTATCACATACAAATGCAGCATATCAACGTCAGTTAAAGAAATCATATCAGTTGACTCTATCAAATGTAGTTTTTTTGGCGATCGTGGATTCTTGAAAGATAATCTTTTAGTTTAATGTGGATAATCATTATACATTTTCTCAGAAATAAAATACGGTCACACTTGGTCTTCTTTCGACCTGCAGTAAAACCCATGCCAAAGTGGGGCGTCCATCTGGCTGTGCGGGATGTACAAGTACACAGGTACGTCCGGTCAGAATGGGAACGTTTAATCCGATGCTTCGTGTAAAGGGGGTGCCACGCTCTCTGCACGTTAAGAACCCTTGCATCAACTCTTTGATGAGTCCATAGGTGGCGTGTTGCAGAGCTACATTTCTGTTCTTTTCGAATATACCTCTTTTTCCAGTGGCAGTCCAAATTTTTCCAACCTTCATCCCTGACGGCCTCAATTACAGAACCTACCTATTGCATTTATTGTTATTTTGTTCTCGTCATGAACAAGCATGCAATATTTGTCGAACATCATCTAAATAAAGCATTTAGAACAAAGACAATATTACGAAAGTACGAAAAATTAAATTTCAAATGACAACACGTGGAAACTTATCTCTTTTTTACTGATATCACCTGTTCCTGGCAAACCGTTTCAAAATCAAAAAACGTATTTAGTAAGCATAGATTGTCTTAGTCCTATTTGACACAACTTATCGGAATTTTCGGTTTCTATTGATCTTCAACTTACTAATTGATTTCACATTCCAACTGACGAGTCTTGTGTAAATGAACACAAACTCATCAAAGATACGCGCATCATGCGTACCAAATTATAAGCTAAATATCTTTGATAAGTTTTAACAATAACTGTGTCGACGTCGATGCTGGTAGACGTTTGGTCCCAGAGGATATTATCCGCTAAGTATTCAGTTCTTTTGTGCTGACATGAAATTATTGATTTGTTAATTTTCGTTAAATCAACTATAAACTGTGGAATTATTCAAAACACTAAGGTTTTTTCTCCCCCGGGCATAGATTGGCTTAGTCCTTATTGACACAACTTTTCGGCATTTTCGGTTTTTAATGCCCTTTTCTTTCTATTTGATTTGGACTTCCCTCTGTTGCGATACTTTGATACGAGCACTAGTTAATGAATTTTAGTCTGAAACGGTAAATTTGAACTTAATAAGATCTGCAAAGAAGTGTTAACAATATACTATTCAGTCATGTTAAGACTTATCCATTGCGGTAAATTCAATAATGATAAGACAAAAGACAATTTGCCTACAGTCAATTCAGTACTGTTCAGTAACATTTCAGACAATTCAGTATGATGTTGATGAGAACAGGTAAATAGCAGATACTGAACATGCTGAACATAGACTGAACAGATGTTAACTGACTACAAGGGATTTCTATGAACAGTGCTGAATTTAACGCAGTTGATAAATTGACTGAAAACTGAAAATGACGTAATAATATATTTTTCAGTCTCTTAATGTTTATGACCTATCTGTAGTCCTGTGTCTTACGAAATTTTTAAATTGCTACAATATCAAACAGTAAAAATACAGAATAAAAGTAACGTGCCATTTTGAAAATATATCGAAGAGGGGAAACGTTGTTCAAAGCAATAGTTTTAAATATTTCATTGCATTTAATTAATAACTAGAAAATAAGGATTTGGTGGCAAATAAAGCCAAGGTTTTGCAAAAAAACACACAGACTTTATCACAGATAGTTTAGTTATAAATTTTTTTAAGATAGATTACTCACTTGTTTATCCATGATGTGCTATCATGTATTGCATTCAAAAAGACCTAAACAACCTTTTCAATTAAAAAAACCTCGTGTTTATTTACTAAAGTCGAGCGCACCCTAGAAGGTGTACTTGAATAAGTTCATTTTTATATTGGTTGTAACCAATATCTTTATTTATATACTTATTGTAAGGAAATCATTGCCAACACTGCAGGCAATACTCCTCCATCTATTAAGCACCAAATTGTCATACATAACAGTACAAGTGGAATGGCTGTGGATTATTTATAAAATTTCCATATGTTTAGCATTGAAACAACAAAAGGGGACATTATCTTTAAGATCTGATCAGACCAAAATGACTGTTTCAGATAAAAATTGGTTTACTAGTGGAGCGTCATTGATGGGTATTATGTAAACAAAACGCGCGTCCAGGCGTACCAAATTATAAGCCTAGTATCTTAGATGAAATTCAAGTTACAATAACGACGATCTAAACAGAACCGTTCGGCAATGTAACTAAATCAGTTCCACCATGTACACATTAAAACCACGGATTTGCTATCAACAGCTTTTTACGAGAGAAAAAAGCAAAATGCCTGAAAAAGCGATTTAGTGATGAAAAGATGGCGTTTACTTAACATATATTTATCCCATGAATTGAACAACACTTATCAGAAAACACAAAGTAAACTTCTATTGATAACCATTACATTCATTCACATTACAAATAAACTGTTTTATCATTTTTCTTTATGATTTCTAACTTTTGTTAATGTTTTCCATTTCGTTTATTGAAACACACATATGGTATACAATTATGCTCCGAAACACTATTTAACGGGTTTCCAAACAGTACATATATATAATTCACTGCGTGTATTGAGTCCATCTCTTTTTCTATACAGACAATGAATTTAGTGGGCAGTAAGTTAAATATATAGGGGGCTTTAGCTGTAAATAGAAAGTTCGCGAAATAAAACACTAGGCGTGATTAAAATTGACTTTAAATATAGCTAAAAATTCATCTTTTCCATTTTCAGATTCCCATAATGTCGAGATAGAATCATGGAAGGAGGAAAGACAAATGTTCGTTGAAACACCTGCTGTAAATATGATTTCACATAGCATTACATCAGAACATAGTGTCTTAATAGTAGGTGAACCTGGCATCGGTAAGAGCTTTTTAATGCATCATATTGCTTTAAATCTACATTACAAGATGAAATATAGCATAATTCCATGTTCAGATATTCAGGAGATAGTCCAGCATTATAAAGAGGACGTAAGACAGATGTTTGTTCTGGATGATATTTGTGGAGAATACACAACTAGTTTTTCAGATGCTGAATATTTGAATAAAAATTAACACAAATTGAAACTGATGCTGAAAACGAATATTATCAAAATACTAGCAACGTTGAAAGATCAAAATGTACAGTTTACACCTTTAATGTGTTATCTGTATTCCAATAGTCAGAATTTTAATCTGACAGATTTTTTACAATGTCCTTTCGAAACATACCAAACAGAGTGGGACAAGTTAAAATCAATTGATCCAAACAAATACTGCGCGCTGTTTGTATGTGTTATTTACAACGGCATCATTAAAGAGTCATTATTTGATATTTATAATGAAAATAACACTAATAATAAATATGTCATTGAAAATTTGTTCGAAATCTGCGGAATAAGTCGTTGTACGTCTAGAAGTAAAATAAAGAGAGTTTTGGACAGCCTTGATGGAACTTATTTAAGAAAAACAGGAAACAAGTATATAGTTATTCATGACCAAATGTTTGATTTTATGTGCGGTTATTTTGGTAACAAGGATGAAATGGTCACAGGTATATTGCGTTATTCAGACATCAGAGTTATCAATGAACGGACACAATTAGAATCTTTTGATGAACAACATGGACAATTTACTATATTGATAACAAACAAGTATGAACAGGAATACTTCGATAGAATCAAAAATGAATTACAACTTGGAAAACTAAATCAGTGTTTTTACAATTCACAGATGAAGTTTGAAAAATTTAGAGCTTTTTTTCTCAAAATATTGAAATCTATAGACGATAGCTTACTCGTGGAACAACTAAACAAGAGAAACAGTTTGATGTATAAATTCACCGATTCATATAACAAAGATGATTTAGTTGCGACTCACGACTGTCTGGAATATGAATATGAGGATATGACTGATGGACCTTTTATAACAGCATGCAACCAAGGATATGATGATATAGTTCAATATTTTATTTCAAAAGGAGCTGATATCACACTTTGTGGTTTGTTCAATTCACCTCTGACAGCTGCTTGTATGGGGGGACATGCAAATATAGTAAAGGTTCTGATAGACAAAGACAGTGATAAAAACCAAACTAGTCGTTTAGGATTTACACCTCTGACAGTTGCGTGTATTAGAGGAGATGAAAAGATAATACAATTACTTATAGACAAAGAATGTGATGTAAGCCAGGCTGATGGTATGGGACGGACACCTCTGACAGCTGCTTTTTGGAGAGGAAAAGTCAATATATTACAATTACTTATAGACAAAGGATGTGATGTTAACCAGGCTGATGGTATTGGAGAAACACCTCTGACAGCTGCTTGAAGGGGAGGTGATGAGAAGTTCGTACAATTACTTATAGACAAAGGATGTGATGTTTACCAGGATGGTGGTATTGGAGAGACACCTCTGACAGCTGCGTGTAGGGGAGGCAATGAGAAGTTAGTACAGTTACTTATAGACAAAGGAGGGAATGTTAACCCGCGGTCGGTTGATGATATAGGAGTTACGCCTTTGACAGCTGCTTGTATTGGGAATAGTGAGAAAATAGTACAATTACTGATTGACAATGGAGTTGATGTTAACCAGGCTGATGGTAACAACGATACACCTCTTATAATTACCTGCAGTTTGGGAAGAAATGAGAAAATAGTACAGTTACTTATCAACCAAGGAGTTAATGTAAACCAGACTGATAGTATACGACATACTGCGCTTACTGCAGCTTGTAAAGGAGGAAATGAGAAGATAGTACATTTACTTCTAGACAAAGGAGTTAACGTTAATGATAATAATATGACGGGACAGGCACCTTTGATCGCTGCTTGTAGCAGAGGACATAATAACATTGTACAGTTACTTATAGACCAAGGAGTTGATGTTAACAACCCTTTCGATAAGACAAAATCACCTCTTACAGCTGCTTGCATCGGAGGATATGAGAAGACAGTAGAGTTACTACTACATCAAGGATATGATCCTCACCGGACTATTTTTACGCCAGTCACGCATTTGACAGCTGCTTGTTGGAGTCAAAATGAAAAGATATTCCAGTTATTGGTAGATAAGGGACTTGATATTAACGAGGCTGATGGCTTTGGTGTAACACCTCTGATGACAGCATGTGAATGCGGAAATTATGAAATATTTCAAATTTTGATAGCCAAGGGAGTTGCTATAGATCAGACCACCGAAGAGGGATTGACACCTATTACAGCTGCCTGTATGGCAGGAAGTGAGAAGATAGTAAAGTTACTGATAGATAATGATGTTGATATTGGCGATGCTGATTTTATGGGACCAACACCCCTGATAGCTGCTTGCTCCGGAGGACACGAACATATAGTAAAGTTACTGATAGACAACAGATGTGATGTTAACCAGACTGATTATGTTGGGCTTAACACACCTTTGATAGTTGCTTGTAGGAGAGAAAACAAGAATATAGTGAAATTACTGATAGACAAAAGATCTGATGTTAACCAGGATTGTGATTCTTGGGAGACACCACTTTCGGTTGCATATTCTAAAGGAAATATGGTGATAGCACAGTTATTGATAAATAGAGGAGCCAATGTTATCAGTTCATAAAGATATTAATATACAAAACCGAGAGCTGCCATCACCATAACAATAAAAAAACAGAATCAAACAGCAGTGGGGGTTTGGGTTTGCCAGAGAGCACCACTGATTTATATTTTCAAGACTTTAGAAGCCGAAAGTCTTAAAGTGGTAACTATGACGTCGTTTATCTTACAACGTTACATTCATTTGAAAATTCAATTGTTGATCGTGATAATCATTCAGAAATGCATGCGGTCGACAAACTGATTGATTGTTGATGTTTAACGCTACTTTCAGCACTAACTGCAACTTTTTGGCGGTAACTTTTTATTGGTGGAGGAAGACGTAGTTCCCGGAGAGAACCACCGACCTTCCGCAGGAAACCTGACAATCCTTGTGAATTAAGATTGGAGTCGAACGCACCTGCCACTTGAGGGATCTGAATTCACAACCTCGGTGTTGACAGAGTAGTGTTACAATCGTTCAACTACTTAGACCACTATGCCACTGAGGCCATCAGAAATACTAAACTTGAGCTAGTTAAAATAATTTTGAATAATAAATTCATTTTTTTAATAACGTCTTAAATTATGACTTTAACCTAGTTCTTCTTTATATTACATTTGCTACAGTATTTCAGTTTACAACAATATACTATATGTGTCTTATTTTTACCAGTTAAAGTGTGGAAATACTATGTGTATCATGGGTAGCATTACTATTTTTTTAACTGCACAGTGTCTCATTGTCTCCTTACACAGAAACTGCTCCAACAAAGTTATGAGGAGGACAGATTAAAAATGACACTCCGTAAATTTTACGGACACCATCACGAACTGGTTAGTCCATACGATGTGTCTTTGTCCAAACTAACTAAGGACATTTTTACAACGTGTTAGATTGTGGTTTGTCATTACGTCGTCTGATCTTTTAATTACCGAACGTGACTTATTCCCGATTGTGACTGTTTTGCTGAGTGTGAAACCGCATTGCTATAAGACGTGTCACGGTACCTTTCTATCCTAAATTCATGTATTTAATTTTGATGTTATATTTGTTATTCTCGTCGGATTTTGTCAAATGTCTTAACGTCTTTTCTGTTATATTCGTGTGTTATGGTAAAGATAATTAATCACCCCCTTCATTTATTAGATTTTAGTTTGGTTCAACGAAATTTATACGATATATTTGGTTTACAGTTTGATTCAGAAGAAACACCGACATAGCTAGATAATACAATTAATTATCTAATTACTACCACAATTTGATATTAATAAGTATTGTAATTTTCATTGTTATTAATAAATGTAATGTCAGTATTACAAATCTAATCTTGAATCAATCCTAATCCTATCTTATTTTTGGGAAATATTTTTACAAATTCAAATGTGACGTCACTTTGTGTGTTTTTTTAGAATTTCAAATGTGATTAAGTTGTTTTATGTAATGTATCCGGGTTTATTCTGTAGTTAGTCCCCGCTTCGGTTTTATCATGTATATCTATTATATAGTCATTTTATAAGATTTACTGTTTGAAAAATTATAAATTATTCTAAATAATAAGGATGTTCTTGTCCCAGGCAGAAAACCCTGGCCGTGTTAGGCGCAACCTTTTGGAAGTTTTGTCCTCGGTGCTCTTCGGCTTTGTACTTGTTTTGGCTTTCAAGCTTTTTTCATCTGAGCGTCACTGGATGGTCTTGTGTGGACGAGACGCACGTCTGGCGTATTGAATTTTAAGCCTAGTACCTTTTGTTAGCTATTATTCGTGTGTTTCTTTGTCCTATATGTTCTCCCATTTATTTGTATTGTGGTCTTGTCATGTGATGTTGTCGTTTTGGTGTTGTGTTTGACGTTGCCATTAAAGCGGGAGGTTTGGCATGCCACAAAACCAGGTTCAACCCACCATTTTTTTCTTAAAATGTCCTGTACCAAGTCAGGAAAATGACCATTGTTATATTATAGTTCGTTTCTGTGTGTGTTACATTTTAATGTTGTGTTTTTGTTGTGTCGTTGTTATCCTCTTATATTTGATGCGTTTCCCTCAGTTTTAGTTTGTAACCCGGATTTGTTTTTATCTCTATCGATTTATGAGTTTCGAACAGCGGTATACTACTGTTGCCTTTATTTAAATATCATCTGATAAAGCTGTATCTTCCACGTCTTTGATATTAAATTTCCTGAATTCTTAACAAATTGGTTAGTGGTGTTGTAAATATTGGTCTGATGTATCATGCATTTACTAGAATAAATTTAGTTATATTTATTTAAAAGGTTGTTTTACTTTGTACTGTTGTTGTTTTTGTCATACAACATATCGTTTATTTACTGTTTTTTCTTCTTTTTCCAATAGTGTCATTATCCAATTCCTTTGCATTCCGCTATATGTAGATTTTGTTTTCATTAAATACTGCACAGTTTTGTGACAACGTTGATCGCATCTATTTCATTGAAGTTGGAATAATGGGTACACACAGGTACAGTTAAATTTTATAGTATGCCTTACGTTTACACATGTATAATGAGGGGACTACTAAACTAAACTTAACGACAAACATGATGATTTATCATTTCATATCGTTAGATTTCATTTCAGTGCAGTGTTTATTAAGGATTTCTTTCCAATTGGTACGGTATTCTAGGACTCTTATAAATATTACTGCCTTCTATGAAATTACTATGAAATTACGATAATATGTTAACTATGTTATAATTTGAAGCCTATGTTCCGGATGCACAGTTTTTTAAGCTAGTTTCGTATATGACGAATTGAATGAACAGCAATACTGTGTAATATTATATCTAACAGAAAGCAAGATATTTTGCAGTATGATTTTATATGAATTATTCTTAAAACCATGGAAGGATATATTCTGTAGACACATTCTAAAATAATAGCTTTTGTGATAACATTTAAATGAAAATAACATATGTACTTATATGATTGTTTTAACTTTATTGTGATGGTTATTTTACTTAAATGATCCTCTGCTATTGTCATTTGCATTATTCATGACGGTCATTAAACAATATAAATAATTAAGATTTGAAACAGGGGCGTAGCTTGCCTGAAATAAAGTGGAAGCATAAGTCTTGTATCGCCGAGCGGAGCGAGGCGAAAAATATTTTGGGACCTTTTTATGCAGGAAATGATCATTTTTCGGTCATTTTCCAGGTATGCCATGCTTATGAAATTCACATTACTCCTTATTAACATGGTTGTCTTCAAATATAAAATAAATTTTATAAAACGGGAAGATCAGTCGACAAGTCAACCGAAGCGTTTATCAATAGAAGGGCAATCAATGGACACATGACCAACCCGGGAACAGATAAGACACAAAAGGACAAACAAAAACATTCAATATTGAAAACTAAATACAGATAAAAAAAACACGAACCCCGAAAAAAAATGTGGCGACCTCCAGTGCTCCGGAAGGGTAAGCAGGTCCTGCTTCTTGCAAGACACCCGACCGTAGCGTTTCTCACTTTGGTCATTTTCGAATCAAAGGAGCCTGAGGTTTCTACGACAACGGTAGAAGGTCACTTGGGACACAGATACCCAAGGTGAATTAATAGTCTTTTGGACAAACGGACAATGGGAATACTAAATCAAACGGCGACTTTTAAGTCTTGACTTATAAGTGAGGGATATAAATCTTAGATGTTTTCAAGGTTATTGTATTGAGCCTGTATTATTAAATGTTAATACTCATGTAAGACTTAAAGTAAAGTTAATATCCAAAGTCCATATATCTATTTTTTGCCAAGGCAAAAGATCGCAGAACTCTCTCGGTGTCGATATTCATTTCTCTGTGAACATGTATGAGCGCCAACGAAGATAGTCTGTCCTATACCATGGTTGAACGGGGATAAGTTTTCAGTCGCCGTAATGCACTAAATGACCGTTCAGTAGTTGATGTAGTTACTGGCATTGTAACTAAGATTGACACGATTGCAAACTATTGAAGGATATAGTTTCTTTTTAGTCACTGCTAGAGACATCAGAGATTTGGGCTACTCTATAACATCTGGACCCGACCAGCGTTTCTGCCATCTCTTTACCTCAGAGTTGAAGGTTTCTTGATTGTCCGTCAAGTCGTGTCTAAATGTTTCGTATATTTTGTCTATACACTCTGCTGTCAAAGATTCCAAACGTGCAGGTATTTAATTGAAATTAAGGTTCTGGCCTTGAAAACGATCAGAATTATCCAGTAAACGTCCTGTGAGTTCTTCAATGAAATAGTCAAGAAAGGAAAAATACAAGGCTCGCTTCCAATATTGACTTGGAGTGTCAGCTGGATAGTTAGCCCGGTTGACCTGTCTTCCTACTCATTCGTAATTTAATTTCAGAATTATTTTTTTTTGTGAAAAAAATGTGCAAGCAAATGATTTTTTGCGTAAAGGCAGCTACGCGCCTGTGAAATAAAGTATTTTATTGATACTTGTATGTATCCTTCTTATATTCCACATTTTAACACATTTTGTGTTAGCGTACTATGCACTGTATCGTTGTATTTTTCCTAGTCATTTGGATTTGTTTTTTCTGTTTATTATAATTTGCAATGTTATTAAAATTGAGAATGGAAATGGGGAATATGTCAAAGAGACAACAACCCGACCACAGAGTAGACAACAGCCGAAGGCCACCAATGGGTCTTCAATGCAGCGAGAAACTCCCGCACCCGGAGGCGTCCTTCAGCTGGCCCCTAAACAAATATGTATACTAGTTCAGTGATAATGGACGTCATACTAAACTCCAAATTATACACAAGAAACTAAAATTAAAAATGATACAAGACTAACAAAGGCCAGTGATTATTTGTAAGTATGTAAGTGCTTGATCCATCACATCTAAGTACCTGTTATACGCACACCGCAACAAGTTCCATTCTTTTTATACACTACAGTCATTATACTTACTAATAAGAAGTAGTCTTACTGTACAAACATTGTCGTAAGTTTCGAATATTTGTAAATGTCGATTAATCCGTATTCTTCAGTGTTGGACAACTTACTGTGGTTTGATCTTTGATGAACTTTTATTCTATCTAGTAACATATCGGAAATCGCTTTGTCAGTTAGTCCACTCTCCCTTCATACTCTCTTTCTGTCGTTTCGTTTGTGGATCCAAAGGAAACCCCGGATGATAATTTTATTATACCGTGAATGATGTAAATGGCACTTATACAGATAATGGAGATAAGGAAGGGAAATAAACTTATTTAGTGTATGGTTAACAGGTCAAAGGTCCTTATCGCTTAATGAAAAAAATATTGGTGTCAGGATGATATCTATAATATGTGATGCATTTGTGCAGGTGAAAAGTGGCAATAATACTTAATTTATTTGTCCTTATTCCAATCTTAAGCATACTATTGCTGTGAATCCTTGAAATACAAATGTGTTGTTTCCATAAACGTGAGCATGAATTGACAGTGCCAGCTTTTTGTTTGATTATCAAATGTGTGTATTTTATATTTTAATATTCGCTTTTAGGGTGAAGTATTGTAGGACAGTATTCATTTTTGTCACATGTTTAGCATTAAGAATAAAAAATCATGGTTCATTCAATGATAGCAAAAAATGTAACAACCAGACATAGCAAAGAGCCGAACTAAAAGCAATTTACACTGTCAGTTAGCGATTGCAGACGATATGAATTTAGTACCTAAATATGGAAATAAGAAATCTGACTGATACTGATTTCATATTAAAATTTTTGAAATCTGTAATTTTAAAAAAGAAGATGTGGTATGATTGCCGACGAGACAACTCTCCACAAGAGACAAAATGACACAGAAATTAACAACTATAAGTAAACGTACGGCCTTCAACAATGAGCATATTCAGCTATAAAAGGTCCCGAAATGACAAATGTAAAACAATTCAAACGAGAAAACTAACGGCCTAACTTATGTACAAAATAATGAACGAAAAACAAATATGTGACACAGCAACAAACGACAACCACTGAATTACAGGCTCCTGACTTGGGACAGGCACATACAGAATGTGACGGTTTTAAACTAGTTTGAAGGCGCCAACCCTCTTTTAACCTGGGACAGTAGTGTAACAGTACAACATAAGAACAAACTTTAAAAATGAGTTGAAAAAGGCTTAACTCATCAGATGGATACAAATAGAAATACATCTAACAAAAACACAGAGTGGACGTGGACGGGTACTTGAACATCCAAACAACAAAAAGACACTAAGTACAGATCTGAGAGTACTCGCAGTTACTGACAGCTAGTTTGATCATTTTAGATTATGTGTTTTAGTTATTTATACATATTTGTTATTATCAGTTTTTAAAAGTTGTAATCACAGTGATGCATTCAACTAGTGCAAAATATCTCACCTCAATGAAGTTCGTTTCGGTCTATAGTGCATTAAACAACACAGATTTGAGAAAAAATGTTTCGTCTCAAATCTTTATACATTAGTTTACAAGAAAAAAGAAAAATATATACAAATATGTATTAGGAAGACCAACAATATTTTCCTGGATCATGCAAGATAAAAATAAAGAGAAAAGGTATGAGTGTCAATGCAACATCTATCCACCAGAGGTCAAATGAAGAGGATGTAAGCAATTATTGGCCACCGTACGGCATTTAGCAATGAGAAAACCCTTACCGTGTAGTCGGCTATAAAAGGTCCAGACATGAAAACTGTTTTATTTATTATTTATAACAAAACAGTTTTAAGAAAAGCAATAATGACGGACATTAACCAACGACAACCAGTGAACTACAAGCACAAGAAGAATGTGACGGGGTTAAACATGATTGTAAGCGCACAACCCTCACCTTTACTTTGGACAGATGTGTCAATGTGCAACATAACAAGAAACTGAAAATAAGTGTTGCCATTTGCTGAACTCAAAAGATCGATACGAGCCATAAATACAACATACATAAAGGCAATGAACACAAAGCACCAAAATAAGAGTACTCGCAAATCCTGAAAGCTAGTTCAAAACCATATAAATAAACCATACTCTCCCAGACTTAAATATCAATCAGTTCCCATTCAACAGATTGAGTGCAAGGTATACTTCTTGGAAGTATATATGGTTATAATACTTAAGCTGGTAATTGATATTATGATTTGTACAACAGTAAACTGACATTCTAGTTCCCAAAACTCTCATTTTGCTCCTTGTGTAGTTAATCTCTACTATCTATTAAGGAAACCCATGCAAGGATTATTTGAGAAAGTGAGAACCGTAACCATGTCCTTCATTTAATATATTAACGAATAATAGTGCACACGATAATTTATTTCAGCCTCATTTATGTCGTGGTGGTATTAACTTAAATCGAGATTTAGTTTTTTTCTGTGTTTTTATAAAAGTATTATTTCATATCTCAATTCCGACCTTTTGTTTTTGTGCTATGGTCATTTTTTGTATTCTTGTCTTTAGTTTTTGCTTATGTGTTTTGTCTATAGAGTGTCTTTATGCCATCTTGTTTTTCTTTGTTGACATAGTTGTTTGTTTGTTTTTACAGTGTTTAAGATTATAAAATAATGTTGATTGCTGTACCCCAATTTTTGACATTTTACCTATAATGTTTGTTTGTTTTGCTCACACATTGTTGTCAATATAATGTAATTCTGTGCGACTGTCATACAAGTGAGAGGTTTAGCTAGCTATAAAATCAGGTTTAATCCACAATTTTCTACACAAGAAAATGCCTGTACCAAGTCAGGAATATGACAGTTGTTTTCCATTCGTTTGATGTGTTTTAGCTTTAGATTTTGCTATTTGATTAGGGAATTTCCGTTTTGAATTTTCCTTGGAGTTCGGTATTTTTGTTATTTCACTTTTTCTTATTGGCAATCATACCACATCTTCTTAATTTTGAATGTATGACTATATTGAAATGTTCAATAAAAGAAAAAAACTGGTTTTTCATCCTTGCCCAAAGCGCTGTACTATAGTGCCAAAAGAATAGTCATAGAAAGCGTTAATTTGATCCGGCATGTGTAAAACACATAATACATAATTTCTCACGAGTTTTTTGCTGAACATAAAAACAAAAACAAAGAAACATCTTCTGGTGTGTTTATTCCATGACAATAACTTAATTGATTCTCGTTATGGAATATACCGCGTTCCCTCATATTTAACAGTAATAAAACAGACATAATGTATATATAACTAATCCAACTAGAAACAAAAACGACAACAAACTGTCATCACCGTTCCCATCTGTATTGTAGCATTTTTAGATTCTATTTATAAAAACATATAATTTGAATTTGCAACTTGCACAGGTCTTATTATGTTTGTAATAAATCAAATCAGTGAAATATTTTTGCACAGTTCGGCCATGAACAAAAATGTCGAAATTCAGTTAAGTACTTTTTTTCTATTTTACAAAGAAACGTTGTCCCGCAAAGCAGCACGCTAGAATTTATCATGCTATTGCACGGACTCATATATACTAGAAACCATGTCAAATTTCTCAGTTAACTCCAGTAAACTAACAATAAACTTCATGATAAACGATTTGTTTTAGTTAACTACAGTTTACTTACAGTTTTGTTAGTAAAACCGTATATTTGGTCATCAATTTTATAAGAAAATTATGTGAATTGCTTAAGGTACCGTGAAAATACAAAAAATGGGAAATTTACAAATGTATTTTTATAATAAATGTTATCAATCTAATTCATTTTCGTGAAAAGTTAGTTTCTTTGTTCATCCATTAAGAGGTGTCTCGTAAGTCAGTATACTATCTTTAGTTGACATTTCAACATACGTTGTATTGTCGTTGGGATGTAATGTACCTCGGTCTGAATGGTCACTGTAAATATAATGTACACAAATAATTAAAAAAAGATCTATTCTATATATGTTGATATCTAAAATATGAATTATATTGAAACAAAAATTATGCAGATGATTTTGGCTCAACTAAAATGTAATATTTGAAATATACTGATTTAACAACAAAGAAGAAATAAAGCATTGGAGTCTGTAATACTGTTTTTATTTTGTACAGTGGGGTATCCAGTGAACGAAAACAAAAGAATATTCACTCTTCTTATGATAGAGTCGAGAAAGCCAATAATAAAACAATACCGGTGACGATACTGATCAAAAGTTATTTCTAAATAATAATTGTAAATTTTAAAGAAATTATTTATTAAACTGTGTTATTAGAAATAAACATGCAAATACACGATGTTTTATTTTCAGTATTTATCGAGATAATTGCTTTAGAACCTTTTGAAACTGAAATTTAAAAACTGACAATCTTTGCTGCATATTGATAAAAAAAAAATTGGAAAAAATCATGTACATACAAAATCGAAAGATCTTTCGGGTCACCAATTTTCTGAGTGTTCCAAAAAGTCCTTAGCATGTTACAATTTCCCAAAGTATGCTTATTTTTTCACACCTAAGTTAATGAACACACCGGTCTGCTCTTGTCACATGTACATTCAATAGAGAACTATTGTCTTTTCGTGAATATAAACATTTACAAGTCTGTCTGTTTTGTATACAATTTTAAGAAAAGGTCGTCTCGAGTTTTGTTCAAGTATTTACAGTCTTCTCGATCTATTCACATTCAATGCTTACATCGAGATAAGGTCTGTTTGATTTTGCTTAGTAACTTAATTTCAAAAGTGCCAATCTTTGCTGCATATCAATCGATTCCTTTGAAATGTATTCCCCGACTTTCTCTGATCTAGCTGTATATATTTACGAATAATTAGCATGTTCCAGAGAGGAATACAGACAGTAAAACAATTGAAGTTGGTTCTCCAGGAATTTATTCGCATAGCAACATTTTAAACCAATTTTACTCCAAACATCTTTATCCGGCTGCACTCGTTGTTAAGTAGGAAAATGATAACATTGAGTGGAAGTTTTGTTTTTATTTCAATTTATTTCTATTTTTACTATTTAACAGAATGTTTTTCCGTGAATCCATAATTGATAGCGTCCTTGCAAAAATGGGACAAACATTGAGATGATCTAGTTTTCAGTGTTTACAGGGGAGGTAATATTTTGTCACTAGATTTCCCACTGTGTATGTTTGGGTATTCCTGGAATCCTATAAGTATAATAGACGAAATAACGAATAATAATGTCGTTAATTCAGAAAAAGTATAATGCACTTTTTGTTTACATGTTTACAGTGAAAAATCTATATTATTCATAAAACTATACCTTAGCGAGGACGATTCATAATAATCTTTGGATATAGACACAGACAAGTTTATATATGGTTTCGTCTGTTCTAACATTACTTCTAACTTCTTTTTTAATTCTGTAAATGATGGTCTGCAATATGGATTAGGATGCCACACCGATAACATCATTTGATATCTGTAATAATTGTGAACACATTATAAGTACATTAAAATGATTAAGATGTAGAAATAAAGGTCGGCAAAATGAAGAAATACTTTCATTATATTTTAACAGTTTTGTTATCATTGAGATAATTTGATTTGATAGTAGATCTATCGGGTCTCAAACTACTTTGGCTAGAGGTCACGTTTTGTTTTTTTATTTTGTGTTTTGTTAGTATTTTGTTTGTTGGTTTCGTTGCAAATTTTGCCTCATTGACGTCACGAACAGTTCCCATTTAACCTTATCAAACCCATATGACATATTGATGTAGAATGAAAGAGCGCATGGTGGAAGTAATAATGTTTTTATATTATGGTTAGTCATTTATAAAAATTAAGTCCAAGAACATGAAACACGATTTGAAAATTTAGATGTATGAAACATATACATATTGCAAAATTAAAAATGAACATAAAATAGGTTGAAACAGTAATATCTATTTATGATTGCAGCCCAAGAGCTTGCCAAGTACTGATTTTTGACATTTTTGTCTGATATTTATTACAGTTGTAGAATAGATGTCAATTATTTTGACATGGTGTCTTTGTATACGAAAACATTTAACAAGAACGATATTCTACAAATGTCCAACTTATTCATAATTTAAATTGTGATTCATTGATTGTACTAAAACTAAGTCTGCAAATCCCTTACACAAGATTAACCTTCTGTTAAGCTCTAATGGTTGTTATGTTAAGCCCTTTCCTATATCTACCTTTCATAAGTGGTCTTGTGCGTGCCTGGTAAAAGATTTTCAGGGAACATTTGTCATACACACGGAAATGGTATTATAACTTTAAAATAATTGAAATACGACACTGTTGTTTTGTCGCTGAAATAAACTTCCCTCCTTGAATTTTTTTCATAATCGGACATATATTTTCGATTTCATTAACTACAATGTTTTCGATGCTATTAAAAGACAAGATTTCTTAACAGCACTTACACTTCCAAACTGCAATTTTCTGGTTTCTCCATACGATATCCTTCCTTGAGCAAATTAAACAAGTCTTTGTTTGGAATTCCTGGATATGGACTTCCTCCTAAAGTAACAATCTCCCATAAAACTATACCAAACGACCAACTAAAACAAAAATATTTGTTTTCAACATAACTACTCTCATTGTTATCTTTCTTTCTAAACAAAGAGTGGATTGATATATCAGTAGAACTTAAATACATGTATGAAATATATATCTCCCAGTAGATACAATATTCCACGGGGTGTTTGTCTCGTCATGATTTTCGTGATAGATGATTAAGGGAATATATTTACCCTATTATTTTTAATGATAAAGTTAGAATCATTCTTCGAAGGTTTTACACATATCATAATAAATTTGGATGAAAATTGAAGAATAGTTAATAAGCAAATATTTTTTTCACGTGCCGTAGCCACAATCCCGTCTTCAACGCATTAATGACCAAAATAGCACGACGGATACCACCAATGGAGTAAGAACTGCTAACCCTTCTGCTGCATCTGTGTTCATCCCCAGGTTATTGTAATTTTCGAGTGTTTTAATCTTTCTTTTTTGTGGTGTTTTGTGGACTCTTGTTTCATCGTTTTTCAGCCATGGTGTTATCAAAGTATGGTTTTTATTGACCCTTCGTAAATTACTCCTCTTTGTTGTGCTATTTTTGAAACAGTTCTTATGTATGTGGCAAGTTGTCTGTATTTGAAATAAGCTAATTGAATCTCAAACTATCGCATCATTCTGAAAAAAGAAGCCCAGTTAATCAGACTAATGAATTCTTTATTTACATTATCACTTTCAAGTTAAATCATAAAGTAATGTAGTGCTGAATGATTTATATATTTGATAGTTACGGAACATTTTTTTTCTTTTTACTTAATAATTCAAAGTTTTATTGAATATGTAGACTGATTGATATCAAAGAATTCAAAATTTAAGAGTACGAGAAATACAATAAGATCTCTGTCATATCTTAACTTTATTTAAGGCAAAATTAGTTCACCGATGTTTTAATTTCAGACAAACCAAGGTAACCCACATAAATTGAAGATTTCCATGAACTCCAAACGGACCGAGAACGAGTGTGTCGACTGGGTAGGGGTCTACTGCTATGCATGCATCTAAACTTTAACATAAAAAAAAAAATTGAGAACTATTTACAATTTACGTCAAAAGAGAAGGCTTAACTTGACCCATTATTGTTTTTGAGTATGAATATAGAAGGTGTATATATAAAGAATGTATCCCGCAGATACTTTAATATTCCAGGGCTAGTAATTATTATCATGTGTATTGCTATAGAGGGAGGCTGATAACTGAATACTAAGTAAGTTGGATATGAATACTATTCGCACAACACGTGTTTCTTGCATAGCCATCTGCAGTTTTTTTTTTTTAGATAGACTAATTTTCTTTCTTTCTATATTTATTTTATTTCTTTCACTTATTTTTTTTAATTTAGATAGACTAATTTTCTTTCTTTCTGTACTTATTTTCTTTCTTTTACTTATTTTCTTTCTTTCTATGCTAATTTTCTATTTTTCTATACTTATTTTCTTTCTTTACTTATTTTCTTTCTTTCTATACTTATTTTCTTTCTTTCTATAATAATTTTCTTTCTTTCTATACTTATTTTCTTTCTTTCTTTACTTATTTTCTTTCCTTGTATGCTTATTTTCTTTCTTTGTATACTTATTTTCTTTCTTTCTATACAAATTTTCTTTCTTTCTATGCTTATTTTCTTTTTTTCTATACTAATTTTCTTTCTTTCTTTACTTATTTTCTTTCTTATTCATACTTACATATCTGATTTGATTGTAAACACTTGGTCAAATATGGCTTCCAGTGCCATCCATTTGTATGGGAGTTTCCTTGCTGAGGTAGGTTGATAAAGATTTCTTTCGTAAATATCTCGTGTCAGACCAAAATCAGACACTTTTAGTCTCTCTTCATCATACATTAGTATATTTCGTGCAGCTAAATCTCTGTGAATGAATTTCTTAGATGCCATATATTCCTGAAATTAATATAATTTTAAAAAACAATTGTCTACCACACAGGACTTCTAATCACTAATTGATTGACCGATATACTGTGTCTATGTCTCATCTCACTAGATATATGATTTCGCAGTCTTTGGGTACTAGAATAGTCGCCAAATCTGTAAATAATTTACCGATTGTGACATTTGCCTTAGTGTGGATTTGCATTGCTAGAGATGCATGAATAGCAGGACGCGCTTACCTTGACAACATACTCGGTCTTGCTCGTTTAGAAGCCCATGCGTTTCTCAAGTGTTTGTTTTAATTTTCATCTCTTGAGGGTTTTATTACAAAGCGCTTTGGACGCATCAAATGTACAGAGCGTTAAGTTTTTTTTCAAGATAAAGAGAAACTGACAACTCCGTGGTAAAAAACACAAAACCACGAAAAACAAACAAATTCACAAAACACTACATAAAAAAAATCAACAACCGCGAGGGCGGGGGTTGCCACTTGGAACCCGTGGTTCAATACTTTCTTTGTAAGCAGCAATCTTTTATATGAAGGAAATCATGATGGGAAACACAAAACACAAGATCTGGAATATCGTTTCAACTAGGAGATATATACGTCATATACTGGAATGATGCTACATAGAAGTGAAAGTTCATAGCGAGAAAGTTTTCTCGTAAAGTTTAGTTCTCAAGCGACCCTTTTTGTCTAGATGTAACTCTAGATATAAGGCAAAAATAACTGTATGCATGGTATCCGTTATTACTATTTAATGAATTTATGAAATCTGCCTATAAGATATAGGAACAATGTCAAAACAAGACGATATGTATGATTGCCAATGTGACAACTCTCCACAAGAGACCAGATGACGAAGTAGGTTATCAACTATACGTCACCAAACGGCTTTCCCCAATGAGCAAAACTTAAACCGCATAACAAGCTATAAAAGGCCACAAAAGGACAAATGTAAACCAATCTAAACGAGAAAACTAACGGCCTAAAATATGAACAACAGTCGGTTAACAGAGGTGTACAGTTGATTCCCATAGGAATGTCGAGTGTCTGTTCATAAACCAGTCCTCCTACGTAACAAACAACCAACAATCAATCAATCCTACGTAACAAATGGTTTTATAGTATGAAAAAAGAATATCCAATGGTTATCATGCTTCATTAATACTAGTGTTCAAAGATAGATTCTTAATTTGCGTTGAAATTAATCCTTTTTTAAAACTTTTGACGAAATTTGAGCATTGTTGCATAAAGGCACTTCGAAAAATTAAGTTACAATTGTTAATTTTTAATATGCATTTCTGTCTTACTATTTCTATAACAACACTCACCATTGCTAGTACAATCTGTCTGGCATACGATAATAAACGATCTTGGTGTAATTCTGTTGATGGCTGTGCTGTAATGAATGAAAGGAGGTGTTGTTTATCGGTCAAAATTTTTTTTACTTTTACTTTTATCAAATAACACATTAATTTATATAAGGAAAGTGGGAGATTTAAAAACCATAAGTGACAGAAAGTAATTAATGTTGGGTAACACTTTTTACAGTTCTTGGTTTTACAGCACCACTGAACAGTGTAAAATTGACAAAAAATTGCCTCCGGAGTATTTTATCATAAACATATCATTTTAATGAGTTTTTTCTTAGCTTTTAACATAAAAAATCTAGACCAAAAAGTGTTGATAGCCTGCGATGTATGAGTAAATGAAGAACGGTATATATAATTGTGACGGTAATTTGCAGTTATCTGAAATTGTAAAGAACCATAGCATATAAAGTTGACCCTGACCCACATCTTTAATTTTCGAGCAAAAGGATTTCGATTATAGACCTAGCAAGAAACTTTTCACATAATTTGCGTCTAAATTATCTAGAATCAGGAGAACAAACAAGATATGCACTCTATTATCTTATGCAAAATTATGTTCCTTATTTGACCATATTAGATATCAGATTAGAATAAAGAACAAGTGCTAGTTAACTAAAAATCTCCATGAATTAAATGATTTTCAGAAATAGGAGTATCGACAATGTTTTAAAAAGCAATTTTCCTTCCTCTAAAAATTTTACTCACATGAAAAAGAGCTTTCTACTGATGAGTTCATGCCACTATCACTGCCAGAGGAATGTCGCAGAGTTCTGTAATCCTTCTGTAGTAATAACTATTATCAATGTAACTATATATGACACTACGTAACAAGCATATTTGGTGATAAAATATGTAGCTTTGTTGAAAATATTTGACTAGCCGTTAACTGTAACAATTTTGCTATCATTGTGTTTCTAAAATATTATCATATAGTATCTTATGGCTCTTCTGTGAAGGTCTTTGTATGGCTCTCCATATTGAAATGTTCTTGCCTCGCCAGAAATCATAACAAATCACATGTTTGTCTCATTAATGGGGGCCATTTTGTACCCCCTTTCCGCCTCAAAAAAAAAGGTTTTGGGATAGGTATTATCCTGTCTTTCTTGGTATCTGTCCAAAACTAACTTTTGCATAACACGATGCGGCCCCTGTACTTAAATTTTTGATCCCATTCAGTATGCACTTTGTGGGCACAGCCCCTCCTGCATGCTTCGTCAAGTGTTTATTAAACTTTGTACATTGTAAGAACCTACATGACCATGCGGTTATAAGTAGAGTATCCTGGTTTGTTGACAAATCCTGTAGTATGTCCTACGTATTTCACAAGATGCTCATGAAACTTTGTACAGATGTACATTTTAAGATCAAACCATGAAGATGCGTACATAGGTAAATCCGTCAGGTCCGATGAAATATCCACGAGGAATGCCCCCTTGCGCTTAAAAATACTTGATTCTATTCAGTATGCACTTTATGGGTGCAACTACATGCTTCAAATGCTCATAAAACTTTGTATATTTTAAGATCCCAACATGAAGATGTGAACCTTAGTATGGCATTATGGTCCTTTGATAAATCCAAATGGTTATGCCCTTTGCAATTAAGAAACTTAATACTATTCAGTATGCATATTGTGGACGCAAATCCTCCTGTATGCTTCAATAGATATTTGATGTTAATAAAAACTTGATTGGAGGTGTTTGTATATAAAATTCCTGTTTTTACTTTAAAAACGACCACAAAAGATGAAGTTTTCACATGTTTCATTGAGTTTGCATATTGAAAATTGCATTCTTACCTGTAAACGCTGACGATAGTGTAATAAAAATGAACGTAAATCTCCTAGTCTACAGTAGTCCATCAATAAACAAACAGTGTCTCTTTTACAACATCCAATAAAACTAACTATATGCGGATGACTTCCTAACTGCTTCATAAATTCTATCTCCATTAGTAAGCTCTTCTTTTCGTGGGCATCATGAAAATCTAAAAGCACAAAAAAAACAGATAGATATTAATAAAGCATGAAAGGATATTAACAATTGTAACAGATGTATGCATCAACATGATCAAAGTTCTTATAGTTCTGAAAATTTGAAGTTTAATATTTATTAGGCGATTTTTTTGCTCTGAAATGTCTTTACCTAAACACATTTCACACAATTTGTTATACGATTCTATCCATTTAAGCTTTAAATGATTATGACTGAACAGTCGGGTCTTTTTCAATGTTGTAGATATTTCATCAGTGTCCCTTAAAAAACGTTATAAATAGGTAATTCAAATGATCAACCAGCATTTTTCCAAAAAAAATAAATAACTGACATGTGTATTTATTGGATTTAAAATAGGAATATCACTGAGGTCACTAGTCGAGCAATCCCCCGGATTTTGGTAATCTTCGATTTTCACAACTAGTTTCCCTTGTCATGTTTCATGGACCTTTTTTGTCAGTTTTTCTTTTTTCTTTCTTTTGGAGATTGATTTGTTTGCATATTATTCTGATGGTTTTTGGTTTTCTCCTTGGCATCTTTCAAAGATAGATTGCTTCGTATCATGACGTATACTAAGGAAATGACAGTGAACCTCATAATGAACTTTGAATAAAGATTATCACAGATACAGTTACATCTGCTTCATATTTTGACATTGCTCTAGAAATTGACAGTCATGTCGATTTGTCTATCGTGAATTACACTTTACGAAAAACGAGAGGACCTCAATGTTCAGATTGTGAACTTTCTATCTTTATGCAGCAGGCTTCAAGTACAACCTGAATATTAGGTAAATGTATCATAGTGTAAAAGATATTCCAGGGCTCGAGCTTTTTTAAAAACGTTCCTTTTTATTGGCTGCTGCTGACATGAAAGGTATTGACAAAAAATGTTATGTGAAAAGTTGAAGTAATCTCTTCGAGTCAGGATTTGCTTGACTGTTATGAAATATATGTGTCACAAATTGTTGCGGACACATACCATTTGTCCTATTATTCATCACGTCCGTCTGTCCCATTTATGGGTACTTGGATGCTGAATTATCCCCGGATCAGTACCTGTTCTGGGCAAAATGACAAGTGCTACTTTGAAAACGAGAACTACTCATCCTCACGACCATATGAGGACATTAACTTTCTTTGGTAGGGTTTGTGTTGCTTTGGATTAGTTTTATGTGTTGAATGGGTTGAAATCTGTACTGTTTTCTGGATTTGGATTTTTGTGTTGCGCAATTTTGTTCTGTTTTCATCTTTTTTCTTCCGATGCTGGTGTTGTTTTATTTTCCTCGAATGATTGCTTCTTCGGCATCTCTTTACTTTTTTAAACGTATTATGATTTAAATGATTTTTTTAATGGCAAACATGTCCAAAAATCTACCCTTTTCGTTCAATTGTTTGATCTAAGCACCTCTTTAGATCGTAGAACAACATCTTACATGATATGAACCGGTCTGTTTTTTAAAGATTGTAATTTTAATTAAAAATCAAATTTAAAGAAACTATTTTAATGTAAAATGTAAAACAGGGAAGGCTTCCAATTTGTGCATGGCGTGTGTATGTTGAATGGCCTCTATTATGTACGCTCCAGAATAATAGTTGTGAAAGGACTTAGTTACATGTATATGCAGTAAACTTTGCCACTTCAATACCAAACACAGGACTTAAACGGAATATCAAACACCGTCTTAGAGCAACTCTGTTTAAAAAATAATGTAGAAATTACATTTTTACAATCGTACGAAATAAACTTTATCATGCAATTGTGCGCTATATTTCTAAATGACAAAAGGTTCACTATACAACACCTTTCAATGTAAAGGTTGATGTGAAAAGGAAAATGATATAAATATGTTATCTTACCTTTAAGCATTTTGACTGCTACTATTAAATCTTTCTCTTTAGAAAGCTTATTGTCGTTCAGTTTTGCCTTATATACTTTTCCGAACGCACCTTCTCCCAACACATCCAGTAACGTCAAAGAAGAAAATTCAATTTCAGAACTGTTATCTTCTTGGAGATGCGTTATGTAGTCAGTACCATGACAGTATAAAGGATTCAGTTCCTACGTAAAACAAATGTACATTTAACCCTCAACTAACACTATATTCCATTGTGTATGTATTATTGTGGGGTTGGGTGCCCGCTAACATGATTAACTCTGCGACATTATGTATGTGCCTGTCCCAACTGTGGAGCAGGTAATTCAGTGGTTGTCGTTTGTTGCTGTATATCATATTTGTTTTTCGTATATTGTTTTGTAAATAAACCAGACCGATAGTTTTTTTTTTCATTTGAATTGTTTTACATTTGTCATTGCGGGATTTGTATAGCTTGCTATGCGGTATGGGTTTTGCTCATTGTTGAACGCTTTGTGGTGACCTAAATTGCTAATTTCTACGTCATTTAGTCTTTGGTAAAGAGTTGCCTTATTAACAATCATGCAACATTTTTTTAAATTTTTATATATCACATGAGTAATATTTCAATAGAATATCTTTTATCAAAGAACGTCAGTACGAAAAGATCGAATAACAGATTTCACTTTTAAAAAGAAATATCTTGGAAGGAAGGCTTACATGTAAACAACATATACTATATTGAATTATAGGCAGTGAGGTAGACTCTTATCGCTATTAAAACAAAGAATATACGATGCTGAATATTTCTTCTCATTGTTAACATTTACTGGGTTTTATTATTTTTAGTAAAACATGTTACAAATGAGTCACTCGCATGCATCTACAAAGCAAAGCAGTGACCAAAGATAACAATTATAATGACACATGTGATCCTTTAGATATCTTTATCTTAGAATTGTATTGTGAATTTGTAAAAACACAAAACGCAAGTGTTGAAAATTTAGTTCTGATTGAAATATTTTAGCAAAAGACTCTATAAAGATAACAGCCTCAAAAAGGGTATTCATATCCAGTTATCCGGTTTTTTTGTACTTACCTCCCCTCTTGCTTCGTTAGTGCTACATTCTTTGTTTCTATGTAGTTTAATTCGATGTAGAATACTTATTGACAAGGCAATCATAATGACCAATATACCAGCTGATCCTTAAAATACAGTACACTACATAATAGACATTTAAAGCTTGGAACCAAAACATTCAAAATATTATGTACTATATACCACAAATAAATATGCTCTATATGACTACAGTACATGTATATTTATCTTATCAACAAAATATGAGAAATATATAGTAGAGTAAACTGTACGGTGATTCTTGTGGATTTTTCACGTCAAAGCAAAACACACATGTTTCGAAGTTCTTTGAAGAATAAATCATCAGTATGCCTTTGTCAATACTACATGAAGTATCCACATTTTATTGTTACAATATAAAGCAACAATTTTATAATACAAACGATCAATTATACATGAGGAAATGCCTGAACCAAGTCAGGAATATGACAGTTGTTTTCCATTCGTTTGATGGGTTTGAGCTTTTGATGTTGCCATTTGATGAGGGACTTTCCGATTTGAATTTTCCTTGGAGTTCGGTATTTTTGTTATTTTACTTTTTATTCAATCTTGATTTTTTTAATTATTTCATCATGATCTTAAATAAAATAGAAATGGCATGTCAGGAAATTTTCATTTACCACAAAATTTATTTTCATTAAGTATTTACATCCACAAGAAGAAATGTATCAGTGATATAAAAAAAAAATGCCTACAAGGAACACAAGAAATTAAGAATATCTTGCTGTTTCGGATCAGCTGTGATATTTCTCCTTTCGTGATAGTAAGTAATTAGTCTCTGGTTCGTTACAAATTTAACCAATCCAACACCAGATATTCCAGTGAGGTACTTTAATATCGGATGTAAACAAACTGATTATTACAATATAACCAGGTGAGATATAACGGGGGTGTGAATAACGAAACATCTTAACAACAATAAATATTAACAATATAACATTTGAGACCATTTTAACTTATTCATGGAGGATAAAAGGACATAATAAGGAACCAATTTTGGCCGGCACAACAAGTCTAAGTAAACTTTGTTTATTTTTGGGGCTTTCCGATTGTTAGTGGTATCGTCCTGCATTTTTTAAATTTTTTTAAATTTTTTTAATTTGTAACGTTTAAAAGCCTCCTTTTTTGTTTTGTTTTGTTTTATATTTATATCATGTTTCATAGAAGTGAAGGAAGGAATATACAAGTGCACCCATATCATAAGAAATATTTACCCCCAAATATTAAATTCAAATTAGATTTATCATCTGCTGTTGGCGTAGATTCCAATGCTACAGACTGCTGACAACCTTCTACAAATATAATAATCACATGAGATACACAATGTAACAAACACTGCCTTTAAATTTGGCATAAAAATCAATACTTTTTTATTGCCCTTTTCATTTTTTTTATTTTCATGAACGTGTCTGTTGGCTTACCACTCAAGAAGATAGAACTTGTGGAATTAGTTTGGGAAAGACGGTTCATCAATTAGTTGAAGTTGGACTAAAAACTAGCTTTCAGTATCTTCGAGTACTCTTAGATAAGTGCGTTGTGTCTTTCATCTTTTTCTGTAGTTGTTTTTGTGTTAAGTAGCGATCTAATGAATCAAAATCTTTCAAAATATTTTTTACAGTTTGTTTGTATATGTGCTGTTAAGCCATGTTTTCATGTAAGTGGAAGGGTTGAGCGCTCACAAACATGTTTAGCCCCGTCATATTCCGTATATGTCTGTCCAATGCTAGGATTCTATAATTTGGTGGTTGTCGTTTGTTACTGTCAATCGTATTTTCTTTTTCGTTTATTGTTTTAGAATCAATCAGGCCCTTGGTTTTCTCGTTTGAATTGCTTCTGTCATCACATTCTGTCATCCGGGAGCCTTTAGCTGACGATACGGTATGGGTTTTTGCTCATTGAAGGATGCCATTCAGTGACCTGGATTTGTTTTACATTCTTGTCCTGTGGTATTATTCGGATAACAGTTAAATCTGCAATCATGCCACATCTCCTCATTTTCATATATGAAATATATTTTAGACTTGTTAATATGTAGCTATGGATCTATTTGAAATGTTACAGTTTATGTGATGTTCTTACAATCTTCTGCGCCTTGTATTTGTTTTTGGTTTGGTTTATTGCTCATTAAATTTTGATGCTTTTCGGTGTCCAATATTTGGTTACAGTAACACTACTGATGATAACTAGTTATTTAAGAAGTGACATATAATCAGCTGCGGTGTCTTGTTTTCAACTCTCTTTTTCTATTCATACCTAAAAATGATTGATGTTAAGGGCAGATATTTGAGGGTGTCTATTAAATTTATTCACAACTTTTATCTACTCCTCAAAATTTATAACTTAATAAAAAATATAAACACTTGTCAATTGGTTGAGACTGTATGTTGTCCTCTCGGCTACTTTGGGTTATTTTTGTCATTGAGTTGATGTCTCATTCACGTATACAAAGCATCTCCTTTTATTCATACTTAAATCATTTAGGTCGTTGTAACTATGTTCTTTAGATTGTAATTTTCAAAAATGTGTTGCAATATGATACCTTTGTAATATACCTGTCCATATTAACCAAAGAAAGCTAACTTATTTTATATAAAGGCTGCCATGACATACCATTGGTTACTAGTAGTGTTACTGGTTTACTTTGACCTTTGGTAGATAATGCCTGCACATTGATACTATAGTTGTAATCCCATTGGATATCATTAATTTCAACCCAGTTTCTATCCTATAAAAATGCCATATACAAAATTATTCTTTTTATCTTTTAGCTCTTCGTCTTAAAAAACTTTTCTTTAATTCCTTAGTTTGCAATATTAATGGACAAATTATATCATTAACTTTCCATTATTTAAAAATTTTAAGTATACGCTGGCTGTTTAATCCTGCTCTCACGTTTCATATTTTCAAATTAAATATAGCAAGTATTTGTAGATTCCTTTCATGTGTTTCTCGTTTCTGCAATTTTTCTCTTGGTCACAGTTCTATATATCCTTCTTCGATTAATTATTCTTAATAGCCTCAATGTAATCTTCAATTTATTTTTTTTAATAATTGAGCCTTAAAGGTAGCGTAAGGGTCTTTAGTTTTCTATGTATTATTGTGGACTGTTGTTTTACTTTTCGTCGTTTTTTTGTATTTTGTCATGGTGATTTTTCTTATTATCACTTATTATTTTATAAATTTCTTTGGTATCTACTGTCTGTTTTATTGTATTTAGGAATGTGCTTACAAACAGGCAATCTTAATATATATATATATAGTACATAAGATATGTCGATAAAGGAGCAAGCAAACCATTGAAACATCAGATGTGTGAAAGTATCCGTATTGATAGGTGTATCATGATATACATTGTAAATGAATGCTTTGTGATCCTATGTTTATAACAAAATCATCAGCTGTAATGGAATTCTTATTACTTTTATTAATCGATTGAAAAAATAAATGATTTTCATATAATGGACTAAATGTAAGCATCCAGTCATAGAACGAAAATAAGTACATTTCAAAATGGCAATCACAATGATCACAACTTAATTATGCAACAAATGGTTACATGTATAAAACATTTTGTGCTCGCATTTGTATATCGACAAGATGCAGATTTTTTTTTAACTGTTGACTCTGTATATTAAGAAAAGTAAGAAATTTGTCAAAATTCAGTCAATACTTATTTCCATTCATGCATTCAAATATTAAATATTTAAAGAATACGACATACTAACCCCACTGATTTGTATTGCTTCTTGGTGTGGTTCAATGTATTGGCTAAGGTATATTGGGATAACTTTATACAATCTAATTAGATAGGAGAACAGTTCGGGACTAGATTCCATATGATAAGGTGGTGTCCATGAAATATTGACAGAACATATTGATGTATTATCTGGTTTTAAGATGACATCACCGGTGACGTTTCTGGGTTTGCCTGGAGCTGAAAACAAAACAATGTGTTTGTATGTACATGACAACATGTTTGCTACAATAATAACTTGTAACAGTATTTTTGAAGGTATAACAGAGCATAAAAAAGATTAACAGATTAAAAGGTATACAACCTTAATTGTTCTATTTGCACTGTGGTTCAAATCATTCAGTCTTATGTGACCGTAAACTTATACATGCTTTTACCTTCATTTATGTTTTTTTTGTATGTTTTTAACACCCTGGTATCAGTAAATGTAGTGAAAACACAAAAATCAATTCTAGGTCATCACATCAGGCTAATTTGAGACGCAAGCACTGCTGTCCTTCTGGATCATCTTAGTTCAAGCCTAGTTTGCGGTGGACTTCATGATGCTAAGTTGTCATCGTGTGTTTTGAATTGTTGTTTGTTATTCCGTCCTCCTTTTTCATTTGGTTGTTGTGTTGTCTATACAAGACTTTTGTTTTGAGTCACACATGAGTTCGTTTTACTTTTCTTTTATTAGAGCTTGAAATATTATGTACACATGTCTATAATCGTTAAAGACCGCATATTAATTTCTAGATGACTTTTTTATGTGTCGTTGGCTTGCTGTTTCATTAGTGTATATGCGCCACATACATGTATTTTTTCATTTACAAGAAAAAGTAGCTTAATATGAAATAGTACATCGATAACAAAAGACAAGCCATTATTTTCTGTAAAGAACGCAAATCTTCTTTTATTAATAAAAAGGGTATTGAAATTTTTTAGAACTGCTTCAACTCCAAAAATAATCCTGTGTGCCAAATGGACAGTTAGATAAAATGCTGAGCCAAATAAGCAGGAAATGTAAAATCCGTTTTGCCTTTTTTTATTTTGTTTTAATAGGATTTGCAGCCCGGAATTCATTACACATGAATACCAAGACGACAAGCCAGATATAGTAAATATATACCAAAGGTCAATACAAGTAATTAGTCGAACAAGGACAGACAAGACAATTGTATACCAAGACGAAATGACAGACAGCACAATAGTAAACCAAGACAAAAAGACAGACAACACAATAGTAAACCAAGACGAAATGACAGACATCACAATAATAAGCCAAGAAAAAAAGACAGACAAGACAATAGTAAACCAAGACAAAAAGACAGACTACACAATAGCAAACCAAGACGAAAAAGCATACAACACAAAAGTAAAGCAAGACGAAAAGGCAGACAACATAATAGTAAAACTAGACAAAAAGACAGACAACACAATATTAAACCAAGACGAAAATGCAGACAACACAACAGTAAACTAAGACAAAAAGACATACAACAGTCCACTAAGCACTTCATAAAGATTAAGCAAAATATTCCCAACCCATTCTTGGTGGGAAATGCACGTTCTCAGTAAGGGTAAGTTATTTCTGATTCACTCATGGCACTATTAGCATGTTTTCGATCCCCATTCGTATAAAAAGAGGCGGAAAACACAAATAGTATATTCAAAACTCATAATTCAAGATAAATTAAGATTTGACAAAATTTATTGAGACAAAAACAAATATGAAAGACAACATTCTCTGCTTTGCCTGTTTAACCGTCATCTGATTCCAAAGTCATACTCAGTGGAGTATCGGAAATCTGTTTGAATAATACTTACCACACACATAATAATCATAGTTTGTAGCATCCAAGCATTCCGCCGTAATAAACCAAACTACTATCTCCGCACTTCCGGTGTTGAAGTCTGAATTCGAATAACTACTCATATGTAAGGTATAATTACTTCCAAAATGCAAATTATTAATCCAGTACTTTGAAATTGGTGGCGCCTAAAGTAAATGAAATAAACCTCATCAAAGATAATATGCTTGATATTTTGTTCGCCAGCCGGTAGTACCTTTCCCCTACAACAGACCCATCAGTTACGCTCAAACCAGAAAAGATAAAAGGTCAAATAAAGTAAGAAGTTGAATAGCAATGAGAACTCAAAATTCCTAAAGGTTTTTGCCAAATACAGCACATATGTTTAACATATGGGATTGTTCGGATGACGAGAATAAAACGTACATTATTTCGTTTGGTGTATCGTTATTTGGATATAAACAAATCTGAAAATTCTTGTTTTTAGATGTTTTGAGGCACTTATTGCTTTTTTTATATTTTAAAGTTACGATTCACGAACAAACTTCCCAAAAAAGACAATGACATAATTACTATCCGAGTACATAATTATATCTTAAAGTGTGTTCTTATTTTGTATAATATCAACAAATTGAACGTACCATAAGTTCATCTCTACTGTAATCGGAGTACAGTGGATTATTTGTCATCCAATGAAGTCTGTAGTAACATGGAGGGTCTGCAATATAAACATGCTACGTGTTATTAGTATCCATACTTTGTACGGTATGGATTTATTTTACCAGTTAGTAGACATTTGATTTTGGGAGTGGAAAATGAATAACTTGACCTGGTAAGATCAGAATATAAATAACTTGGCAAAATACAGGATGAAAATGAATATTCAGCAATACAAAATGCAGGAATCAAATTTTTACAAAAATGAAAATAAATAAATGTTTGCACGGCAATGCTGCTGAAAAAAACCATGCATGCGTAGTAACAGATAAAAATAAATGATATATTTTATTTCTGTAGAAAATCCTTCTGGCTTTCCTCCGAAATTTTAAATGATCTTCCCCTTAGTATTCTAATTAAAATACTACCAAATAATGTCTTTCAATATCAAATTAATTTCATTTCATTTTATCTTACTTAGTATTAGGATATAAAATTTTCAATGAGAACATTGTCATAGCTAGCCTAACATTGGATCATCATTGTGTTGTCACAAATAAACAAAAACTGTATCTTTCTTTAAAGTGTAGTTTCCATGTTACTCTTGTTGATTGAATCTCAATTATTCGTAAATTTAAGTTTTTAGTCATGTTTTATTTCATATGATATCTTAAACCCTTTTCATTTTACATGATTATAATTAAAACATTAAATCTTGTACCTGTCCCAGAATTCCATTTCAATAAAACACTAACCAAGCCATTATGGACTTTTTGTCCGTCAATCTTGGCCTCTGATGGTCTGTTTAAAGTGTCCGTTGCTATAAAGAAAATGTTTTGAAGTATCAGATGGTTGCGCATAACAGTCTTTTAATCGACCAAATAATTATGTAAAAGTTTGATTTGAAAGCTGTCGAATTGTTTATAATACTCCGACTTGTATTCCTAGTCTTAGGGAGTCTTTAGCGGAAATCAAACTCATGCTGTCATCTCTAATTACATGGCACATGAAAGAGACTCTACTACTGAAGTATGATCCTCATTAAGTGAATATGCTCGAGTTGTCTAGGGTTATTGATTAGAGCTGAATAAGTTGAGAGTCCCGATGAGTGCATATGATACAGGTAAAATGTATATGATACAGGTAAAATGTATATGATACAGGTAAAATGTATATGATACAGGCAAAATATACATGATACAGGTAAAATGTATATGATACAGGTAAAATGTATATGATACAGGTAAAATATACATGATACAGGTAAAATGTATATAATACAGGTAAAATGTATATGATACAGGTAAAATATACATGATACAGGTAAAATGTATATGATACAGGTAAAATGTATATGATACAGGTAAAATGTATATGATACAGGTAAAATATACATGATACAGGTAAAATGTATATGATACAGGTAAAATATACATGATACAGGTAAAATGTATATGATACAGGTAAAATGTATATGATACAGGTAAAATGTATATGATACAGGTAAAATGTACATCCTTTTAAAAGAGGTAGAAGATACCAACATGAGAATAAAACAAATCATTCGAAGAGACAAATTCATGGTGAAAACAAAAAACTACAAAAAGACAAACATCAGTCTAAATAACTCTATATAAAAAATATGTCTCAGTTTTCTAATTAGAGAGATATATATTGTGTTGTAAGTTTGTAAGGTTTGTCACACAAAGAAGTTACTTTGCAAATATTAGAATACACATTGTAGACGTTAATAATATAGAAATTCAGCATAACAATAAAACCATACAACAGTTTTAACAAACGGTCGGTCTTCAACAACAGGGACGTGTTAGTCACAGGTAAAAGGTCAATCACTAATCACTAAAGCCATCCCCTTTTCTCCACCTATTAAGTGTACATATAAAGAGATAGTATATCAATGTTCAGTGATACATATATTTAGTGAAGACATAAAACAGGATAAATAAAGGCTTTTTTCTGTCGACATTTTAAGTATGTATGACTTTCGTACACTTTGCTATTTATTGCATATACTGTTCTAACTATGAAATGTAACGATCACTTTTAATTTGTGTATTTTGTCAAATTTTCTACATTGTTGATTTTTTTTTCGGAAAAAACAGACGTCATTTGATTACAAACACATTCCGTATGACTTCATGTTTCGATTTAAACGATACGCAAAAAGTAAAATAACAAAAATACCGAACTCCGAGGAAAATTTAAAACGGAAAGTCCCTTATCAAATGGCAAAATTAAAAGCGCAAACACATTAAACGAATAGACAACAACTGCCATAATCCTGACTTGGTACAGGCATTTCCTTATGTAGAAAATTATGGAATCAACCTGGTTTTATAGCTAACTAAACCTCCCACTTGTATGACAATCGCAAACAAGCAACTCCTACAATTTCCGAAAATTAAAGAAATTCCAGATTCAAAGAAACAGTAATTAAAATGTTATATATCCGGACGAACGAAACTTATCACATTGGGTAAATGTGTATATAATTTACTGGGTTGATATCGCTGCTGGTGGACTGTTAGTCCCGAGGGTATCATCAGCTCAGTAGTCACTGCTTCACTACTGCCGGGATTTATGATATACATGTATGATAAGATTTAGATTCCCCCGTTCCACGGTTAGTTTTGATCGTTCCTGATGAAAGCGCTTCGGACGCACGATATATATCAAGTGTTTAAACATTTAAAATAATGGGATGAGAGAAATGATTTTGATATAGCATTAAAACTGATTTTGAAATTTTATCAAAATGAGCAATGATGTAGAATAATTGATAAAGTACACACATAATACTTGTAAAGATTTGAAATGTAGATCTACAAAAATTATGTAAATAATTCAATTCGTGCATCTAAATGCAAAATAAATAAAACAGGAAGCGACAAAATACAGTTTCTATCTATTATTAATATTATAAAATTGTAATAATAGAACGAGAAAACACTACATGATCAAATCACAGATCTAGGCTAACACACTTCCCTACTGTTTGAACTATCTCACATCCATGATTAAACTTAAAAAAAAAAAAATCAAACAACGAGTACATTGAAATAAGTAATAATTACATGGAAAACTGGCATGAGATGTAATTTAGTAAGTTAAAATTAGTATAGCTTGTTCGAAATAATACGTAATCAAAAAGGCATTTCCGTTGAAAAATTTATTTAGCATGTTTAGGGAATTATAAATTGTAATACCGCAGTAAATTCATAGTGTGTAGGCTGTAATAAACCATTATTTGACACGTAAATGTGCAACAGATATAATTATCTTTACTTTCAAAATTATGTAAATTTATCATAAAGTACAAAAAAAATCTGAAGAGCACGATTTCAAGTGACACTATTAATCTCTCAGTGGCATTTTAAACACAAATGGCTACTTAATAAATAAACGGACTACAATCCGACTGAAAAGTTACATAATAGTAACGGTCATCGGCCGTGTCAACCAAAACTTAAAAAGAATTAAGTGTGGTTAATATTTAGAGGAATGTAAAAAATTGTTGGCTTTGAATCAGAATAATGTATAAGGATGTTTATACGACTTCCTTTTGGACTTGCGCGCTTAAACCCACTTTATATGTCTGTCTTTTTTAAACCAAGGTATTTGGCTACTGTGGTTTCATTTGTTTTCGTGGATACCAATTTTCGTGGATTGAGGGAAAATTGTCTTTTCGTGGAGTTTTCAAAAGCCTCCCTACAGACCTATACAAAATGTGTACTTCGTTGGAAATTTAAATTCATTGCTTACCTTTACTATATATTTTTTTTAATTTCTTGGTCAAAACAAAAATAAGAAGGAGTGGTATGATTGCCAATTATACAACTCTCCATAAAAGACCAAATAACGTAGAAGTAAAAAATAGAGGTTGTATATATAACTCAATTGGCCGAATAGCCTAGGCCGCTAGACTTGTATAAGAGGCGGAGTTGCCGTTATCTCACAGCAGCACGTGTTCAAATCCCGTTGAGGGAAAGACAAACATTTTCAACATCAAATGTGCAGTTCTAACAATGCTGGACTAAATTTCAGACGATGTATGATATATGACAAACAACATGGAAAAAATATAAAAAAATATAGATACAAGGTTATCACTCGTTTGATCGAGATTTAGCAGTGGGAAAGTTGAGATGAAAAAAAAAAAATTTAAATTTGTGTTAAATTAATGACAGATCTGTTTATGTTATGCATTGCCTTTATCGACAGTATTTGGTTGGGTTCGCTGTGCTCAATCTTTTTTAGTAATGTTTTGACTTTTGGTCAGAAGGTTGTATTTTTTTCCTCCAACTGCCTCCTTTAGTTGGACAAAAAAAAAAAAAAAAAAATAACGATGAAAATGAAAATTAAATATCCGAATGTAGATTTATACATATTCACAAACAATAAATATTTCTAATAAAATGATAAAAGAACGAGAGGACATGTTATGCTTCCAATATAAAGGCCAAATCATGAATAATTGGGATGTATACCTTTCATTGTCGTGATCCAGCCAGAATCTTTTGGTGGTTCAATGACGCCTTCTTTACTAACGACCGTCACTTTAAACATGTAATCAGTTTCGAATGTCAGGCCATGGATAGGAACAACTGCCCGGTTTATCTGGAACATAAGAAATATTGACATTCATATAGTGTTTGCAGTATTTATGTACATTGTAATGAAGTTCCATTTTCCTACTTGACAAACTTTGCATGCAAATAAAGAAAGGCACATCCCATTACATATGCATTCAAAATAGAAATTCGAGAGACCAAGGCTAAACCAAGCCTATACAAATCAACAGCCGACCTGTAGATATACAAGGGAAAAAACACAATTTTTAGTTTGTTCATTATGGTTGCTAAGGACATTTTTTGGTTGCTATGTAATACTTTCCTAGCAAAAATGGGAACAATTGACAATATTCTAATACATGTATGACTAGCTTGAATAAATTATAATTACTCCATATATATGCATTTAGACTTAAGAATTGAATGAATTTATGAAAATTTGATTTTGAGTTTTGTTGCTATAGGATTAACTTTGTTGCTATGGTTACACATTATTTGGAAAGAAACTCACCGACCTTTTATGAAATAATGAAAGTATGACAATGACTTGATCATATTAAGTAATACCAGGTATGTGCTGTTCTGGTAAAAGACAATATTTGAACTTGATTTCTGCATTTTTGTCTCATTTTGGGATATTATGGTCCCTGGAGATCATCCGTATCCCAAAAATTCTAGAATGAAATGGTATTTCATCAAAACAGCTATTCTTCAAGAATATTTGATAGTTGAAAAAGTTGCAGTTTAATGGAGAAATACTAGATTTTATATAGACAACAGATTTCATGAGATTGAAATAGTGAAAAACTGTTGGTTTTATATTAACCTCCGTTACTCGCTGCTTTGGAAAAATCAAATGGCCCTGTTTCCATGATGATTTATGTAAGTTTTCATCAAAATCTGAGACAATCATGTTTTGGTCACTGACTAATCCTTAGGCAGACTGGCACTTAATAAAGGAAGCTTAAACTGACAGTTAAGGGTAACAGTTTTGTGTTCTTTAACATAATATTTACGTCTGTTGTAATGATTTAACTAGTTTCATTGAAAGATAACGTTACGATGATTTTGTTTTCAGATATTAAAGGATTGCTTTATGTTGAAAATTACTTAAATCTGACACTTAAATCCCATAAGTCTGGTTAAAAACCAGATTTTTTTTCAAAATTGAAAGAGAGATTCCCTTTACAAATCTCAACAACAGTGTAAAGTTTTTTAGGGAAATTAATCTAAGCATGCTGGAATTAGTGCGTGATATGTGAAAATTGTTCAAACTTTAAGGAATGAATCCCATTACTCTCGAATGACAAAAGTGAAAATCAGGAATATTTAAAGACAGCTTACTTTGATCAATGATAGCCATGTGAGAAGATTTCAGGAAAAAGTATAACGTCAAATTTAAATTATTATAACTGGTTAATGCTAATTTAAGTTATCGTACGAAGTGTGGACATACAGACGGTCGGACGTTCGGATAGAATACGGTGTGTCATTGTGTGTCTCGTCTAAGACAGGCGTATAAAATAAACAGACAAGATATGTCATCCACACGCAATTCTTCAAAATTAACCAAATTTACGATATGACATAAATTAACTACTGACGAGATTTCTTAAATTGAGAACAGATATGTGACAGTGTGAGAGGATCAATTACTAGTAGATTCTGATATCTCAAACTTCCACTGATATATGACCTTGTTTTCGGATGATAGCATGATTTCCCTTACACTGGTTAAATACATATCCAGTGTCCATGCTTTGCTTACAAGGATCTTAAAACACTCCGTTCTACGTTCGGTTTTGAAGACCTTTCGGGATCCTCCGGTTTTGTCGTTATGATATATTAAAAAGGAATTGTTTTGGCTTATGTAATAATTACCAGAACATAAAGTAAAACGAAATGTTGTAAGATCCATGTATGCAAAGCACATGATTGATGTTTCAATCAGATTGGATTTCCTTTTACCTGTCTGCAGTGAAACTTACACAGATGGAAGAACGAGAAGACAATTTAGTTCTAGGTTTTTCGGTCAAAATGTATAATTCATTATACACCAAGTCAGGAATATGACAGTTGTTTACCATCGTTTGATGTGTTTAAACTTTTAATTTTGCCATTTGGTAAGAGACTTTCCGATTTGAATTTTCCTTGGAATTCGGTATTTTTGTTATTTTACTTTTTATATCAATTTACATTGTATATATTTTTTGAACAAATTTTAGCTTATCTTTGATTTCGTTGAAACTTATTTCTATAATTATGTTATTGCACTGATACAAAATTAATTTACTTTGAAAATAAAACGCATCTCTTCTTATTCTTTATTTGATTTTGCCATTTGATGTGGGACTTTCTGATTTGAATTGTCCTTGGAGTTCGGTATTTTTGTTATTTTACTTTTTATGTCAATTTACATTGAATATATTTTTTGAACAAATTTTAACTTATCTTTGATTTCGTTGAAAACTTATTTCTATAATTATGTTATTGCACTGATACAAAATTAATTAACTTTGAAAATAAAACGCATCTCTTGTTATTCTGTATTCAAAATATGAATCAAATTCAAATCAAATCAAATCAAATTATTTCAAATAAAACATAAATTAAAGATAAATTGAATTGGAATTGTTATCAAATAAAATAATAGCAGAATGAATGAAATAAATGTGATTAAAATACAAACCAGATAAGCAAATATTTTCTAAATTTTCAGAATTGTCCTAGCGGGATAACTCTGTTGGAGAACAAAAATAATGATTTCAACAAGTTTTCGAGCGTCTTCATCTTTTGTTAGATTTACGTATCACAATACCGTTCTCAAAACTTTTTAATTCTGCATTGTTTTAGAAGTTTGATTTAATCAATTCTTTTCAGATTCCTCTAAGGAGAAATGAACGGGACTAAACTGTGCGGTCGTTTAAACAAATATCAAAACTTTAGGTTTTACTAACTTTTAATCTTCTATTTCAAATATTAAAACGTTGATCAAATCAATAAAGCAGAGATTTTCTTCCAAAACAAAAGGAATCACCGATACAAGCTCTAGTTTTAACTTCATGTCAACTTTACATGTCTGATCAGTAGCATTCATGACGTGATTGAACGATATTATGTGTCTGTGTCTACTCTCGCTAGATACATGTGTTTCGCGGTATTAGATCTGTAGATACAAGCATAGTAGATTAGCTAACCTATAATTTTTCCGGTGTGTCTTATTCCCGATTGTGACATTTTGACTGAGTGTGAATTTTCAATGTACTGGCGATGCATGGATAGAAGAAGCCACTTTTCCCGTCGACGTACCCAGTCTCGCTCCTTTAATAATTCATGCGATTTCCTCAATTTTTGTTCGCGTCTAAATTATCATGAGTTATAAGATTTGGTATCAGTTAAGAACTGTTGCTATATAATGTTTTGTCTATGACTTGTGATTTGTGTATTTTGCGCTTGTTCACATCTGTTTGGAGAAAAAACTAATATCTATCAAAAACCAATAACCGAAACGACTTTACCAAGTTTAGACGAAATTTCCATGGTTGAAGTGGTAGTGTGGACTGAGTGTCTCGCATCGAACGGTCGACAAACCCGGATTTTGGAATTCATGCGATTCATTGAGTTTATTACCTTGATTTGTATCTCCTTGATCGATTTGTGAGATTTAAACATGGGCAATTACATGTAACTAATGTAGCCTGAATTTATTACCTTTAAGGCTTTATGTATTGACGATTTACACGAAAACCAACATATACTCAAGCGACACTAACAATCATACGTTTGTTTTATGCTATTTTGGTATTTAAAACTCAACTGGATACTCAAGTTGTATTTACACAAACCTGGCGAGATATTGTAATGGTGTGATATAACTATAAACAGTGATACGGGAACATTTTTAGTCCAAAAAATATTTCAAATTTGCTTAACCAATGAATTGTTCTATGATTGGTTCTGATGTTTTCTTGATTTCGTAGCATTTGAAGTTTAATTGTTTATTACCAAAATTTGATATCGATAAACACTAAGGAGAAATGAGATTTTCAGATGTTCATATGGTGCATAACATTTTACCTATTAATATTTTGTTTTCGTCCATGTTAGTTGATTAACATACATATACTTTTCATGATAATATTACAAGTATTTCTCGTGAACCAGTGAACCAGCACCACAAAAAAGTATCTATCTCAAAGACCTCGGTGACTGAGTAGTCTAAGTAGTTCAACTAATGTACTTCTAGCCTGTCAACACTGAGGTTGTGAGTTCGAATCCCGCACGTGGCAAGTGTGTTTGACTCCAATCTTGATTGTCAAGGGTTGCCATTTTTCCTACCGAAAAAGTAGAGCTGGTTCTCCTAGGGCACTACGGCTACATCCAACAATAAACACTGGCCGCCAAGAAATATCCAATAGTGCTGACAGTGACGATAAAAACCAAAAATCTAATCAATTCAAATCAAAGAGAAACCAAAATACGCACAATTAATTACTAGTACAAATAACAAAATTTTTTAGAAGATCACAGAATGTATCCTAAATCGTCTTGATTTCTACTCTGTTTACTACGCTATAAACAATTCTTATCAAACAAATATTTTCCTATTTAATAAAATTGTCTTTTCATCAATTTTGGTATTGTTATATCAATTGAGGTCATTACAGTTCGCTTTTAAGCAATATCAGTTATAAAGGTACTCATACAGTATTTGACCGATATGATTAAATCCTTTAGTTATTAGCTTGATATTATCGATGTTCGTTTTGAGATAAAATGTAACACAAGGTAACTGGTATTTCGATCGGAACTTAAACTATACTCCTCTTAGTGCAGTATCATTATTTCTCGAAAATCATAGATTATAACAAAAAAGCGCACAGACACATCGAAACACCACTTGGTTGATATTATGAACTTTTCTTGCAGATATTTAACCGATATTGATTCCGAAACAATTTAGGTGTTTTTCAATATAACAAAGAATGATCTTAAAAAGATATGATAAGGGACAATTTTCATAAAGTAATCCTCTTCTTGATGGTTAAGTTCATCTCTGCTTATACTGCTGTCTAGGGTATTAATTAACGTAATAGTTTTATTACTTAAACATTTACAGATAAAGCTGTAATAAATGAATCGTACATTTTTTAAAGTTTTTACCAATTTTTTTCACAATGATTAAGAATTATTATGGATGTATGATTCCTCCTGCAGTAAATTGAAAAAGTGGTATATCTTATCAGACTTTTTAAATTCGTATTTTTTAGTATGGTATCAAGTTAAGAAATGGTACTCCAAACTTTAGAAATGAATTAATAGACAAATAATTGATGAAGGTGATAATTATACCTTTAATACTGTTATTTTGTACAATGAAAATATTCAATCCACTAATATATAGATTTAATGAAAAATAAAATGTTTCTTTTGATTTTTATTTTCTGCAGTTCTGTATAGCTTGCTTTTGGGTAATTAAGATCGTTTCATCAGGTAATGTTGATACAGTTACTGTGTGAAAATATGATTTTGTTTCCTTTTCTAGTGACATATACCTCAAATGTTAATTTACTTATGTTGAAATTATAAAACATAGTATTGTACCTTTAGGTTCTAGTGCCATTCTTAAAGTTACCATATAATTATAATAATTATAGTAAAATTTTGTGAAAAATTTGACGTTATATATTGATGATGATGAAATTACTTCCTGGGAAAACAAATAATCAGAGGAAAGCTGTTTAGTCAAAGTTATGGAAATTTGAAAAATTAGAGTGTAGAAATTACATTTGAAAAACAATCCTCGATTAAATAATTTATCAAGAAAATTAGTTGTGAAAATTAGTTGGAAGACATATCCTATACCCTTTATTCCGTAAGGAACAAATACTGTTATATTTGTTCCAGTGGAAATATTATTACAGAATATTTCTTCCACTTGGAACTTATACTATGAAGGAACTTCTATTTCATGACATTAACCGGGTAGGCGTATTCTGCAATACGCATATACTTAATAGAACTATAGCGGCTTTAAAAGTCTTAGTTAGCTACCAATTAGACAAACAAATAAGATATGACTATTTTTGTTTCAAAAAATTATATTGCTTACTATTGAAATAATATTTCGCTATAAGAAGTAAGTTTGGTTCAATGTCAAAATTAGCTAAAACAAAATCCAATCACTGATGTATTTTTGGCTTGCATATCAATCTATCAACTCACTCATATCCCTATTTACGCAAACTTTTATTTGAAATTTAATGGAGGTGGCTTTTGCATGTTTTCAGCTTGTGGTTCATTCATCACATTGAAGAAAATGTCAACATTAACAAAGGGGAACGAAAGATACAGTCATAAAGGGACAGTCAAAATTCATAGATCGAAAACAAACTGACAACGCCATGGCCAAAAATAAAAAAACAGACAAATAATAGTACAGATGACACAACATAGAAAACTAAAGACTAAGCAACACGAACCCCACCAAAAACTGGGGGTGATCTCAGGTGCTCCGGAAGGGTAAGCAGATCCTTCTCCACATGTGGCACCCGTCGTGTTGCTTATGTTATAACAAATCCGGTAAATAGTCTAATCGGTAGGTCACATTCGTGAAAAGGGAAGTGTATTGTAGTTACTACATAAGGAACATATCCGATATCATCTGTGAAACGGTTATTCCGTAACGGTCAACCAACTCGTGATGGCGTCCGTCAAATTTACGAAGGGGTGATTTCAACTTCACCATTTGGAACTCTTGGTTTAATAGCTTCCTTGTGAGCAGCAATCCTCTATCAAGGAAATCATGATAGGAAATACAAGCCCGGGAATATCGTATCAATTGGGAGATATATACTCCGTATGCAGGCGCTGCTGGAATGTTGCTACATAGAAATGGAAAGTTCACAATTGGGAAGCTGAAATCATCTCTTTTGTCGTAAAGTTTTGTTTTCAACCGACCCTCATTGTCAATTTCTAGATGTAAGTCAATATATGAGGCAGACTTAACTGTATCTGTAGTATCCTTTATCTCTAGTTCGATGGGATAGATTCGTTTAACATAGTCACCAAATTTTGTATTATTTAGTGAGAGAACATCATCTATATAGCGGAACGTAAAGTTAAAGGATATTGCTAACTTCTTATCTTTCTTCCTAAGAAGTTCCTGTAAGAAGTCAGCCTCATAATAATAAAGAAACAAGTCGGCAAGAAGAGGGGCACAATTGGTTCCCATTGGAATCCCGGCAGTCTGTTGAAAAACACGTCCTCCAAACGTAACAAATATGTTGTCAATCAAGAAATCAAGCATCTTGATAATGTCAGTTTCAGAGAATTTTTTGTTTGAATCAGAGTGATTCTTTACAAAGTAGGATTTATTCCTCCCTAAGACAAGATACTTGTATCTACGTTCGCCATTCTTTTTAACGAAAACAAAGTAATACCAACTCTTTCAATTTGTCTTTTAGTTTGGAAAGTGACACCAGGTAGCCACAATGAATAACCATTTCGTTGACTGATCCGGCCAACAAAACATTCTTATACAGGTAAAATAATGATACACATAAATTTTTAATCCATAACATCAAATCAAAATGACCTAGAATAATTGTCATTATACTATTGCAAGTGCTTGATTGTTTTTTATATTTATGTTTATATTGGGTTAAATGACCTTCGGCGGTCTTCTGCGGTTATCTCGATAGATGATTAGATGGCCAGTAGTCTACAAACTACGCACGTTATGCTGATATATAAAAACGAGTCCATGCATTGTTAATTGTTCACTTAGGATTTTTGGTCATTTGGGTACACGTTTCAGTATATTATACATCAAGTATTAGAATTTGGGCCAAATTGGTGAACATGCCTTTAAAGGCATTCAATAAACAATTAGTCCCAGGAAATAAAAACAATTGAAAGCTATGAATACAAAACAATTTTATCAACAGATCTGCATTAGGTACAGTTGGGATCAGTTCTAACCCCTTTTAAGAACTGTCAGAATAATACCACTGTTGTATCTTAATAACAGATCTACCATAGACTGAGTGACATAAATAAGAGAAGATATCTAAATATGATAAAGAACAGTAAGCTAGATTCCCTCTGTAAATAACATATCACATACATTTTGAATTAGAGAGAAATAGTAACTGGACTCTTGATCTAGTTTTAGTTCTATTTTATCTCCATGTTCATAATCAATTTTTGAACAAAAATAAATATTTTATTTTAAATAATAATTCTTAAGCAGTGAGGAATATACTTCTAATATTTCCGTGTTAAATTAATGTGAACAATAATATAAATACAAAAAACTATAAATATAGTTACAGCTGTCCAAAAATGTTAGATATACTCATCATAGATACCAGGACTATGATTTTGTACTCAGACGCGCGTTTCGTCTACAAAAGACTCTTCAGTGACGCAGAGGTAGAACTGTTAGGATCGGTTCTAAGGAAGAACTATCAAAGTCTGTTCTAGGGCAGAACTGTTCAAACTGTTTTTCAAGATAAGAACTGACTAAAACTGTTATCGGCTAGAACTGTCTAAAACTCTACTCGGTTAGAACGGTAAAAAACTGTTCTAGGTAAAAACTGTCCAAACTTTTCTAGGTTTAAACTATTTTAAGGTAGAACCGCTCCTATTAAAAACTGTTCTACAGGTATAAGCGCTACTGTTCTACAGAATGTATCTAGAGCAGGTATCCGGAAGTTCCTGACAGATTTTAAGAGATGTAATTACTGATCCTAGCTGTACTTGGACATTTCTTTCCCATAAAACATATAAATAGAACTTTCATCAAAAACATACCAAATCTTTTTGACTTTTAGCAAAACGTTCATATATCACTGAGAACAAATATTATACATTGTGAGGTTTTCGTACTCAAAGTACACATATCAACAACTAATATAATGAAAGTTAGATCAATTATTACCATCCGTTCACCACAAATCTTAAAATGACAAAATTACAAAAAATATTACCTGGCCGAGAGTTTTCCACGTCTTAGAAGACTTTCCACGGATTAAAGAAACAATAAACACTATGTTCCTGGCATATTTTGGAGCAACGTTCCAATTTAGAAACACTGTCACTGTGCCTTTGGTTGCAATATGCTGACAGGTCACTCTTACAGATTCTATATGTACACCTATAATGAGTGAATAAAAACTATTGAATATAGTTATATGCATTACAACAACAGCAATATCAATTAAATATTTAAAGGAGATTAGTTTTACATTATAATTTTTAAGGAATAACTAGTATAAAGGATAAAGGTAGGTAAAACTCGTTATATCTGACTAGCTAGCTGCCATGTTTATACCTATTTATCAGTCTCGAAAATTCCAGCTGAAAATTGTTCTGAAATCACATCACATACCCATACCATATCTTGACATTGTTTACTTCAGCTTTTTATGGTTTATAAAGTGGTGAATTTAATATGAATTTTGAAAAAAAAAGTTGTGTTATCTTAATTCTAAAAGGGGGAGATACCAAAGGCAAAAAAGATAAACTACCTACCAAAGCCCAGGGTCAACGCATCCACGTCAAATGATAAATATGTTCAACTTAGAATTTAATCATAATTCATTATGGTGTTGATATTCAATTGTTAAAATAATGCTAGCTATAACAATTTGCTTTTGTATGCTGTAATATGTTGATAAGCTTTTCAACTTCGTACTTTATTTGGCTTTTTAAACTTTTTTATTTGAACGTCACAGATTAGTTTTTAGAATATTTGACAAACTTAAGACTATTTGCACGACACTTTATACTACTTACCACTAGTTACACTAGTAATCCCTGAAGAATTCCAGTTTGTCATCAAAACTTCACAACTACTCATACAGATGATCCCATGCCGCAACTTGAAATAAAATATGATTCAGTCAATTAAATCAGTATCTTAAAATATCTTTTGAACATGCGCTCGTGTGGAATGGTCTTAACTATCATTTTTGTCATGTATTTTTAGTTTTTTGTGTCATTGTAAATTTTAGAAATGCTCTATACTAATTTTTAACATGAGTAGGCATTATATTAACCAATATCATTATACTGAGAGTAAGCGAGGTGTATAGACTGTTGACAAATATAATGCCTACCCATGTTAAATTGAGCATAGAGTATTGCATGATATGATTGATTCGATTCTAATAGTAAAACTTAGAACTTGTGTACTTCAAAGCGGACATATAAACCGTTCGAAAGCAGTTTCATACACAGCAACACCATAAAAATGTCAATGATTATATTCTTTGTTGTTTAAAATACGATTGGCGTTCAAATTCTATTTGTGACGTAACACATGTGCACCTCATGTTCTATTGTAATTTGAACATTTCTTTGTTTACAGGGCGATAGAGGAGCATCATTCAGAATGACAAACACCAAATGCCCATGAAATCCTGACTAGCAATTAACTGTTTACTATAATTGGTCAATTGTTTTTGAGAGGAAATAAATAGAAAGGGACCATTCACAAACCTTGAGTCGAAGAATGAAAATCAACACCATGGTCAAAATAAATATAAAAAAATGAATTACAAACTTTGTGTAAATGTGTTAACGAAAGATGAGAAAAACACTGAATCCTTGCAATCTAATACGCCAAGGTATGGATAGAGATATACAAACGAAATTAAAGATAATAGAACAACGATTCCGTACAATTTGAAACGTCTAGGTATGCAAAAAAGAGACAAGAACGAAAGACAATAATACACCGTTTCCTTAAAACACAATGCGTCAAGGTATGCATTCCTAGACCAGATAAGAACGATAGATAATAGAACACAGATTCCTAACAATATAATGTTCAAATGTATGTATTCTCAAAGAGACAAAAATGAAAGATAATAGAATATAGGTTCTTTACAATGCAATGCGCTAATGTATGGCTAGAGAGATACGAACGAAAGATCAAGTTATGATAAGAGAAACATGAACGAAAGATGATAGAACGGCTATTCCTTACAATCTAACACACCAAGGTATAATGGCTAGAAAGACATGAACGACAGATAATACACCAACGATTCCGTACAATATAAAACAGAGAGACAACAGTGTAAAATCATTGACAAGATCTTTGACAGGGCACTATTACGTCTACTGATTTGCATCCATTCCGAGTCCTGCGAGTCCAAAGTTATATTTAATGGTACGTGTCAAGTCTACTGTTACTGTAAAAAAGAGGTGAAAGATACCAAAGGGACATTCAAACTCAGAAGTCGAAATAAACTGACAACGCGATTGCTAAAAAAACAAAAAAAGACAAAAAGACAAACAGCACACAATACACAACAAAGAAAAGGAAATACTAAGTATCACGAACCTAACCAAAAACCGGGGGTAATCATAAGTGCTTCAGAAGGGTAAGCAGATTCTGCTCCTCATGTGACACCAGTAGTGCTGCTTATGTAATTTATACCCAGTGATAAGTCTAATTTGATTCAGTATGTCACATTAGTAGGAAACAAGGATGGGATTGTGGTTACGACTATTGGAACATATCCATTGTCATCTGTGGAACAGATATTTCATGCGTTCAACCAACTCGTGATCGCGTCAGCATCATAAATAACAAGAACAGACTAGAATATTATTTAAAAACTGGAATTTTGGTGACATGCGACAAAATGAAACTTTGTTTAATATATTTTGTTTTTCTTTTAAATTTCTGACTTTTATCATGCTTAAATAATCTTCAATTATTACTCACACATATTTCTTTACAGGTTTTTCCTTGTTCAATGTTTGTTACATTTCCACATGGAACCATGCACTGTAAGAATAAAGAACATCAAGATAATTTGTGTTGCTTGATTCTGTTCTATATACACTAAAAGTAACCCAATTGTGTATGCTTTCCCCATTGATATACACTTAATGCGACTAAAAGTAGATGTGCAATATAATGTTCATGAAACAGCAACCCAACACCATTGTAGAATAGAACAGGTATATAGAGATCAAATTACCATGTGTCTAGAAATGTATCTATGCATTCCGTTCAGATGATCTCGAACAAGTGAGAATAACACTAATGTAATTAATGCAAAATACATTCTATATGAATCAGAGGTTGTCCTATCGGATTGAATGTAGTTTATGTATCGTTTAAAAAACACTTCAAGGGTACCAGGCTTACAATTTTTAAGCCAGACTCGCGTTTCGTCTACACAAGACTGATCAGTGCGGCTCGAATTAAAACAGTTTGAAGGCCAAATCAAATACGAAGTTGCAGAACTTTAAAAACAAACATTCCGAACAGTTGAGAAAAATACTGCTAAGGCAATTTATATCTGGAGTAGAAAGACCTTAGTGCTACGAATAATTTAACATTTTATATACAGTAAATGAAAAGAAAATGAACATATCAATGATATTTCATGTCAACACAAAAGACTCCATATCGAGGAAACATTAAACGATAGAATTGGTTAAAATTTATTGCTTTTAATAAATACTTCAAATAAGGGGTCACGGGCCTTATTTTCTTGAAAAATCAGGAAAACAAAAAACACAAATTGTTCTATCAAATTCAGTATTTCTATTATTTAAGTTATGAAGTTTTGTATTTGTTTTTATAAACTAAATCAATAAAAACTTTTAGAATGAAACCAAAGTTAAGCTCTATATATGTTCAAGTTGGCCTATCAGTGATTAAAAGAGCATGAGCTATGATTTAGACAAAAATTAAAATGTGATTTATGTTTCTCTTTTATACATTTATAAAAGCGGAATGTTGAAATCAATTTCGTTCAATCTCGTCACAATAGGCAACATAATATCGCTGATGTATTACTGGCTTGAAAGTCAATAATTCAACCTCATTTGAATTCGTATAAAGTCATGCAATTGCAACCTTTGATGATACCATTAACTAGAGATGTGACACGCATGTGCAATGCTTGTTTAGTCACAAATAAATCATTGTCTGTCTATAGTCTCTATATTTATGTTTTGATCGTGTCATTGACCGACAACAGTCTGACAATGCTGATACATTATAACGAGTCCATGCATTGTAAATTGTGTATTTTGGAAAATTTGTATTTCTTATTAGCATGATTAGTATGTTAAAAATCAAACATGAGAATTTGAGTCAAATCCCCATTGATTTGACAGCAAATGTCCCTTTAACTATTATGTAACAGTTATTAACCATTTCATGCCTTCTTTAGTGTAAATCACCTTAGCCTTTGACCACAAACATAAATTGTTTTATCATCATTTATCTTTTTTTTTTAAAGTGGAGAAGATACCAATGGAATGATAACTAATATGTTATAAGTAGTTCGTTCCGAATATGTTTTGTGGATTGTTTTCTGCCATTCAAGGATAAGACTTTCACTAAGCATAGCTATTGAAATAGCTACACATATTCAGTACCACAGACACAATAATCTGACACAAAAACAAATTTCAATAGTCAAATTTATATAAATATCTCGTTAAGACGGACAGAAAAACGGTATCATGTTTGATTTTGACGTTTTTGCTCACACAATACATGCCTAGTTGAGTTCAAATCGATTATATATTTAAAAAACTATTGTCAGCCTATTTTCTATCCCATGCATTTGATAAGAAATCTCTCCTTTGAATCTTCTTCCCCTTTCGTTAACATTATTTGATTTGACAAGATCAAACTGTTACCAGGACAACGATTGTTTTGTAATTAACATGTTTCTATGATAATTCATAATTTGAAATCAATTGCTTGCTTCCATCAAATTGTAGTTAAACGTACTGCTTTTAATGCACATTTAACATGTTTAAGAGCTCACCTTTAATATAAACCTTCAATGCTCGAGGAAGTATTTATACATTAAAGGAGCATTTTAAATAACCAATAAAGCCTAGACAGGAAAAGAACAATCGTGTAATATCTGAGGCTTTACATAGATGCAGTAATTTCTTTGATTGTCATGAACTGTCTACCATGGTACCTTGAATTCGTACCAATTTATGATATTGATGATGATGACGGATGACTGTTAAACATCCAGTGGCAAATTAAATGCATATTAGGGACGAGAACATGTTAGTGTAATATGAATATTAACCCTGCTTTGTATTAGGCCGACACCCTTAGCCGAATATTTACAAAGATATAACTCCACAGGAAGAACTATCGTCCTATCCGGACACCGAGACGACAGGTCTTTGCTATTACTCCGTAATACCGCATACGAATCTAACGTTAATATACGGATAACAAAATGAAACTCAGAAATTGAAAAATACTTAATACCAAACAATACGATAAGGTCCACGTTTAATGGTCGCACATTTTCCTTAAATTTTGAAACTGATATAAATTGAAAAACTAACAGTATTATCTATTTAATTACATGAAAAAACCGGTATGCGGTATTCAGTACGTAGGTGAAACTGGACGCCATTTATCTAAACGCACGCGAAACACCTTTATCGTTTTAGAAGACCCCATAAATTTAAAAGTATCATTTATCAACACCCTAAGAAGCACAATCATCCTATTAAATATTTAACAGTTCAACCTTTAGAAGAAGTAAATTAGCAACCCGCGGGGAATCTCATACAAAATTTGTACGATCACGGAAAATAATTGAATTAAATTGGATTAAAAAATTACAGACAGTCTATCCTCTCGGTTTTAATGATAATATCATTGAAATTGGTAATATAGCAAGAACCGATTCTGTTAACATTTTTGATATAGTGTCTGAAAGTGTTCGTAAAAGCCGTTCTCATTGACGTAGAATAAATCGCAATCGAAGAAAATTTCGTACTAACAATACAAATATTTCTGACCTAGTTGCTATTTCAAAAATCATTCCTTAGTAAAGGACCTAAATATCATCCCCCGTCAATTATCAATTGGAATGAGTGTCGTAACATCATCAACGACACACTTCGTACTTACTGTATAAAATGGATAAAACGAGAAAAAGCTGACAAAAAATCCTGAGATTCTTTTTTAATTCAATAATGAACATAGTTGATATTCGTATTAATCATTTTAAGAACATTTTACTCCTAACAACAACCATAATAACCCAATTTCTCGTATCAAACATAAGCTAAAAAACTCGCCAGGGAATTTGTTTTTGTCCCAGCTGATAAGGCTGCCAATAATATCATTATTGTTTGACGTAAAGTTTTTATTGAGGTTCTGCAAAAGGAAATCACGAATTCACCAACATTCCAACTGACACAATTTTCGGAAAATGACATTTGTAACAAACATGAACTTTTAGCTACCTCTTTTCAATCAGAACCGAATATCATGAAAGTTCCAACTATGTACTGGCCTCCGAAGCTGCACAAAACACTTTACAAATATAGATTTATTTCGTCTTCAAGTCATTGTTCAACCACTAAACTGTCTATTCTACTTAGTAGTACACTTGGTATAATCAAAAACCTGGTAATAAATTGTTCAAATAGTGGATTTAATTACTTTTGGAGTGTTAAAAATTCGTTCGAAGTACTTGATAAATTGCATGCTCATATTGGTGATTTCTAATCTGTTCAATTTTTGATTTTTCTACCCTATATACCACTTTGCTTCATAATCTCATTAAGAAATAATTCACATACCTAATTTATGAGACATTTAAAAAGTCATAATGCAAATATGTATGTTCAAATTATTTTATGTCATGTTTAGTAACAACAAACAAAATAACTATGTCAATTGGACCTGCTTTGATACGATAACTGCACATGCATTTTTACTAGATAACATTTTTGTTCGCTATGGAGATTCTTATATCGTCAAGTTATCGGAATTTCAATGGGGACTAACTGTGCACCACTTATTGCGAACCTGTTTCTGTATTGTTACGAGTTACAAATTATGACTAAAATCAGCAAAGACCCATCAAAACAACATCTGATACAAAAAATTATAATACTTACAGATATTTGGATGATATATTGGTTCTCAATAATGACGACTTCAGTATGTACACTAGAGAGATTTATCCTGATGAACTGACTTTAAATAAAGCTAATACTAGCAATGAACACTGCCCTTTCCTGGATCTTGAAATCTATATCTTTAACGGGAAGCTTAATACCAAAATTTACGATAAAAGAGTGGATTTTTCATTTCCTATTGTTAATTATCCATTTTCAGATGGTGACGTTCCCTTGTCACCATCTTATGGTGTTTATATATCTCAACTTGTTTGATTCGCTCGTGTATGTAACAACGTATTTGATTTTAACGAAGAAATCTCTGTATTACTGAAAAATTATTACACCAGGGTTTTCGATATCACAAACTAGTCAAAACATTTACTAAATTTTATCAACGGTACAAAGAAATCATTCGTAAAAATAAATCAACATGCAGAATTCTTATACAGTCAGGTATTTCACATCCAAACTTTTATCGGTCTTTGCATCGGCAATAAACAAATTTATTCTAAAACCATTGTTGGCATGATACGGGTTATGTTTTTTCATATATTTTATGATGGTATGATACTAATCCCCGAACGGGAGGGATTGTGCTTGATTTGCATATGATGAAGACATAATCCTTCAATCAGTGTAATTGATAATACTTATAGATATTTGGATGATATATTGGTTCTCAATAATGACGACTTCAGTATGTACACTAGAAAGATTTATCCTGATGAACTGACTTTAAATAAAGCTAATACTTGCAATGAACACTGCCCTTTCCTGGATCTTGAAATCTATATCTTTAACGGGAAGCTTAATACCAAAATTTACGATAAAAGAGATGATTTTTCATTTTCTATTGTTAATTATCTATTTTCAGATGGTGACGTTCCCTTGTCACCATCTTATGGTGTTTATATATCTCAACTTGTTCGATTCGCTCGTGTATGTAACAACGTATTTGATTTTAACGAAGAAATATCTGTATTACTGAAAAATTATTACACCAGGGTTTTCGATATCACAAATAAAGGCAACAGTAGTATACCGCTGTTCGAAATTCATAAATCGATTGAGAAAAAAACAAATCCGGGTTACAAACTAAAACTGAGGGAAACACATCAAATATAAGAGGAGAACTACGACACAACAGAAACACAACATTAAAATGTAATTCACACAGAAACGAACTATAGTATAACAATGGCCATTTTCCTGACTTGGTACAGGACATTTTAAGAATAAAATGGTGGGTTGAACCTGGTTTTGTGGCTAGCCAAACCTCGCACTTTTACAAACTAGTCAAAACATTTACTAAATTTTATCAACGGTACAAGAACATCATTCGTAAATATAAATCAACATGCAGAATTCTTATACGTTCAGGTATTTTACATCCAATCTTTATCGGTCTTTGCATCGGCAATAAACACATTTATTCTAAAAACATTGTTGGCATGATACGGGTTATGTTTTTCTCACATATTTTATGATGGTATGACACTAAACCCCGAACGGGAGGGATTGTGCTTGATTTGCATATGATGAAGACATAATCCTTCAATCAGTGTAATTGGGGTCTGGAGCTGGCATGTCCTTTGCTTATTTATGTATCATGGTCACTTTGTTTAGTTTCTTCTGTTACCTATTCTGACATCGGACTCAGACTTCTTTTAAACTGAGGTTTACTGATCGTATTGCTGTGTGTTTGTTTATTCTACATTGGCTAGAGGTATAGGGGAGGGTTGAGATCTCACAAAACATGTTTAACCCCGTCGCATTTTTTTGCGCCTGTCCCAAGCCAGGAGCCTCTGGCCTTTGTTAGTCTTGTATATCTTTTTTTTAAAGTTAGTTCATTTATATGTTTGGGAGTTTATTGTGACGTCCATTTTCACTGAACTAGAACACATTTTTGTTTAGGGGCCAGCTGAAGCCTGCCTTCGGGTGCGGGTTTTGTCGCTGTGTTGAAGACCCATTGGTGGCCTTGGGCTGTTTTCTGCTCTTTGGTCGGGATGTTGTCTCTTTGAAACATTCCCCATTTCTATTCTCAATTTTACTAATATCTGTCATGGTCTGTACGCTATGTTTGACTGGAGAACTGAATATTTAAAATATCTGTATAGATATTTAAACTAGTACTAAAAAAAGTAAATACGCTACTTTTATATTAAAATTGCATGTGCTATGATTTACCTCAAAGCGCTGCAATACTAACAAGATTTTATTTAAAACTGTTAGTCCGATCTGCTTAATATTAATATCAAATATATGATGTGAATCGCCGTTAAAGAAAGAATGTATTATTTTTGAACGACTCATTTTATGCAATGAATGCTTTTTGTATTTCCATTAAAAGAAAACGAATGCATTTTAGTTGAATTTTTAGTTCTGCTACGGATTTATTTCTGCAAAATACATTTTTATACAAATGGCTTACATCCACCCGACTTCATTTGAACTTTGATGGATCATAGTTGTCTCATTGAAAATCATATCACATCTACTTATTTTTATATGTTTACTGAAGTTAATTGACAACATTTGAAATGTATGACCCACTAAGAGCTGCAGTATTCAAATCGGATCGAAATACTTAAGATAATGAAAATTTGGAAAAAATATAACTTTGAATATCTGCCATGATCATACAGGACAAAACTTGAAATGTTTGAAATTGAAATAGAAATTGAATAATGTAATAAGCAAAGAATTGTAGAGCTTGGACAATAATTCTCAAATTTGTTTTTTAATACCAATAATGATATTATCAAAAAAAAATAAATTGCTAAAAATTACTTTCTTCATCTAAATTCCCATGTATTAAATCTTAAGGTGGATCATTGGTATATATTTCCTCAGACAGAATTTTCTTATACTTTGTCAGAATGTTGTTTTTTTTCCATGCTTTTTTCAAAAATATAATAAAAAGCATGAGTCACCGTGTTATTTTTTAAACTACAAGTTGTGCAAAATTGCCCAAATGTGCATGTTCATGAAAAAACACTTTTTTTTTCAAAGTGTTTTTTTTATCGCAGCTTCATGTAATGTACACACCTGTAACGACCCTCCCCTCCCCCCCCCCAAAAAAAAACACAAAAAAGCAAAAAAAAAAAAAACAACAAACAAACAAATAAGCAAAACAAACAAGCAAACAAACAAGCAAATAAAAGCAATAACCACCTAAAGATGTAGGTTAACAAAGGATTGTTGTGTCTTTTTTGAAAAATAGTGGAACTAACTTATATTCCATGTGTATGTACTATTTATATTCCATGTGTATGTACTATTTATATTCCATGTGTATGTACTATTTATATTCCATGTGTATGTACTATTTATATTTCATGTGTATGTACTGTTTATATTTTAGTTATTAAAGTTCGTGTATGCTTCATGCAGTGACTTTCCTATGATAAAAGTAAAACAACGGGTGTCACAAGTCTCCGAAAAACTAATCAGAAAAAACTAATGATCCCTAAGCATTTAATAAGCACACACAGGAATTAAAGTCACACGCAGATTTTAATTGGTTTCATATTGATTAAATTAATATTCTGCTTCGTGTTATGTGGTCTGTCATTTGTATGTTCGTCTTTATCCTTCCGGTTTTGATGGTTTCTGAGTCTTAATGTGGCAAATGCTTTTTGAATGCCCTCTTGATAAATGTTTTTATTTCCCCTTTTTACAACCTACTTTTACCGACTAATTGCTCAAAGCATCCAGTAATATGTTGGACGTAAATCAGAGTGGCCTTACTATTTAGGAACACATTACAATTCCTTATTTGCTTGGAATATTTAAACTCCGATTTGGATTGAAGTACTGTCCAATGGTTTAAGTATGTCCCTGTGTCTTGCTGTTATTGATTCATACCGTTTTGGACGCCCCGTTTGGTGTTGTCATTTGAACTCTTATTTATTACTGTATCGTATTTTTTTAATTGTCTTTCAGGAGGTCCCTGTTAAATACATGACATTAAGTGCTGCGTGTGACTTTAAGTCCTACGTGTGCTTATTAAATGTAGGAGAAAACAGAACACTATATCACTGTAATTCTTTGTATCTGACATCTTGAGTAGGGTATATGACCAAACTCACAATTACGTCATTGAATATTATTCAAACCGATTACTCATTTTATTCCATATTGTATATCTTCCTCCCTTTGAAATAGCTTTGATTTTATTTTGAATAAATGGAGAATGTGTCCATGGGACACAGATGAAGCCCCTGCTTGCATATAACGTTATAAAGAGGCACAACTAAAGAACGGTAAAAGTGACGCAACAAAATTCAAACTTGATCTGTGTTTTGTGGTAATTAGTATTGTGTATAAGTTTCATAACATTTGGTTTAGGCAGTCTAAAGTCAGAGAATGGAAATTATTTTTGGGACGTACACTATGTCTAGCATTATTTCTTCTGTTTTTGTGACATATTCGAACTAATCTATCTGCCCACAGAGAAAATGTAATGTTTAGGCCAGCTTGGTTTTATTCATTGTTTATTGGCCAATTACGGAAGTAAAAGAAAAATAGGATATAAAAATGTTGATTCATATCATAAAACCCATTAGGATAATGCTTTAAACTATTTCAGCCCGAACAGAAAGAAAAAAAAATTATGAAATAGAAACATCTCATTATTTACCAAACTTAGAGAATGAAACTTGTTTACCTTCACTTCTTGATACATAAAAGCATTTTAATGCCCCCGCCGCAGCAAAGAGGAGCATCAAGTGTTACGTCTGTACGTTGACGTTAAAGCAGCATAAAGTATATTACCTATTTATGTTATAACATCATACACATATTATAAACTTCATATAAGAGGAGTAAGGAATTTAAGTTGATTCTCCTTTAATAACTGTCAGCATTTTCTGTATTTTTTTTTTATTCAGAGCAAATTACTGTTTGCCATGTCTAATATTGTTTGCGTACATTGTGAGTCTATATAATGAATATTAGTCAGATGTCCGACTTTATTATCGTATGTCCATTCTTCTATTATACATGTTATAGTGCTTATCAGAACGAACGATTTCCCATTTTAATCTTGAACAAACTTACAAACTTTGGAATAAAATCAGACGGTAAATCAACATGACTGAACATTTGCTGTTGATTTTATTATGAACTAGAAGATAACGATGGTATTCATCAAACAACATCCCGCTTGAGTTAACAAGTGAATTGTGATGGGTAATTTTATTTAAACATAGCTTAGTAATACCTATTAAATTCAGAAATTGTCTGATGCACCATTAACTCAAACGGTTTGGGTTTTGAGGCTGAAACACTTTAGTAAAGATGCACAGCGATGGCAAAGCTGAACTTAGTTTTTGATAAAGACTTTTTATGAATGGTTTTCTTTAATGTACCAGACGCACCTTAAGCAGTGTTGAATAATCATGTCAAATATTACCCTACTCCTTATGTGTTTAAGGCAAAAACATTATTTTTACATATGTACTAGAATGACTAAGTTTTTGACCGTGATCGTCACTTTAAGAGTTTAAATCCTTAAAGGCGACCCACCTTCTTGTAGTGGCGAATAATCATGTCAACAAGTTTCATTAAATTTACTCATCTCTAAAGGGTTTGGCAGTTAGAGAACGGGACTGATTCTTCTACATATGCACAGGGTAGTAGCGGATCCAGAAATTTTCATAAAAAAGGGGGGGGGGGATCTGACTGCCTATGAGGTGGCACGATCAAGTCATGCTTCAGTGATTTCCTAAATAATCAACCAAATATTTCCAACAAAAAGTTTTATAACCAAACTCTTAGCAGTTTAAACGTTAGAGAAAGCATATGTGTTGTAGTATAGGTTTTCTGTCATTTAATTGACGGGGTCCTTATAAGATGAGGTGAGAGGCAAACACCTATATACAGTAAAACAACAGAAACCAGAAACAAACAAACGACTTCTAGAGGTCAACATACGGTCGTCAACAATAAAAAAGGTCTATACAACCTGTTAAGTTCTAATCAAGTTGTTAGACAAATTTGATAAATAAATCCGAAATATGTTCCGGAATGGTTAGCAATTCCTACCCCTCGAATGACCTCTGTCGTGTTGTTCATGCTAAAGTGCGATGGTATTTGATAATCAGACTACTCATCATAAATAGTAGATTGGTAGTTATATATATCTTATGATCTAACTGCAAGACATTAACAACATCATAAACTATCAATAGATTTACTATCCTTAATTATTTATGGTCTCCGAATAATTTTGACGTATTGTGTGTACCTTTCTCAACGAAGACCGTATCAGGACCTCTATATTTCTATTTCTTTTCGCTTTTGCCATGAGGCTTGCAGTTGTAATAGCATGTATGTCACATCTCTCTGATTTGTACTTCAGTCTAGTACTCACCATTTCAAAACATATTTTCACTTTTAAACTCAAATTGTTTATAAATTGTTATAAATTAATATTTCATTTAAGTCTAGTCACATTGTAGAAAAATCTAATTGATACATTAAAACAAGCACTGAACATACCGTTTTACATTCAATATTACTGCAATCACTGGCTTGGTAAACATGGTACAGCTCGTCTTGAACACTTTCATTATGCCTTTTCCCATACTGAAACAATAACAGGGAATTGTATAGTATTCAAATACTTATATACTAAACTCATATTAAAGACAAAACAGAAAACGATGTAAAAGGGTCTCCAAAGTGGGTTAAATTGAACAAGCGATAATAATAGAAAGTTCAGAGAATACATGAGAACCGGAAAGAAAGCATACGTGTATAAAACAAATGCATACATGTCCTTACTTTTTGTTTTACCTTTGAATGAATATACTATATTTGTGCAGCAATATTAAAAATAAATAAGAATTTCATTTTTATAAGACTTAAATAAAAACTTCACCTTTGAAAATAAAGATGAAATATAGAAATGAGACAGAAAAAGAAAAGAAAAAGAGAGAACAAAGAGTTCGAAAAATTACATTGTATGAAGCTAATTTCATGCACCAAATGAGCCTTCCATAAAAGGAAAAAGGTAAAGATAAATATGTATCCAATGGTTAAGGTACAAACGACCTGAGCATAATGATGATGAGCTTTGAATTCAATTAATACATTTAATATTGGTTTGTCAACTAAAAATGTTAACTTCTAACGACGTCACAACAATGCATAGGAAAGCAAACGAAAAATGCAATAACTCGCTAAACTCGTAATGTTATGGTTACAGAATAAAAATGTAATCATAAGAATTGAATGCTTATTTTTGTAATTTTATTGTGGACGTAAAAGCGTTGACCGAAGCACATTTTTAAAGCCTCATATTAAAATTGTTGCACGATCAACGCTTTTACCAACACTCTAAATTACAAAAAGAAGTATTCAGTTCTCATAATAACATTTAAATGCTACGACCACGAATTTACGAGTTATATCAAATATTTCTTTTAATTTCCTATGCATTGTTTGTGACGTAACATATATTTTAGGAAGCATATTCTGTCATTAATGCTGGATTTTATTCGGAAATAAATTTAATTTTGGAAAGCCTCTCGAATATTGTCAGCCAATCAAAAATAGGGCTTCTTATGAAACATACATGTAATATAATTATTCACATATGAAACTATGTTATATCTAAAGTTATCAAATGTTCGTCTTTAATTTCCAAAGCCAAAAGGGGATTCACACCTAATTGTTTATTTTGTTTCTTTATCGTGTTTTTCACTGATTTACTGTTGTTTTTGTTACCGAGTTAAAGTTTGCGTTATGACACGCAATCTACTTCGTTATATTCCCCCTGGTTCAAGTAAATTGACATATAAACCGACGACGCTTATGTATTGAAACATTAAATTTAATAATATTATATATATATTAGACTAAAAAACATCTATAATAGATACATATATAATGTATTTTTTCCCATAGGAAATCGTTTAAAGCCTTATACTGTGCCAATTTTACCATGAGGTATCATGAAAAATCATAGACTAAAATAAAAAGCTTCAAGACTCAATAGTTTTTGCACAAGGTCAACGTATGGGGTTCTGTGGCATTTTTCAACATGGATATGCATTTGTTTCTTAACAATGTAAGTTAGTTTAAAAAAAATATACTGCTCGTCCCTTTCTTTGAGGCTTTCCGGGTATTAATTTTGACCGATATCCAAAGGTTCTGATACGGTTAAAAGTCCTAAATGGTGTCTCTTTAAGGTAATATATATAATGTTGGAACAAGTAGGTTAACAAAACGAGATAATTTAGGTTGTATTCATTAAAAAATTGTTTCATAACACAGATTAAAACAAATTAGACGTAAAACATATTCATGCTATAGGAAATTAAAGGCAGTGTCTTCTCCGATTGATACAGACCATAACGACGGAGTAAATGTAATATCACATATATAAACCGCAAGAAGTTAAATCTATAGCGGATATACTATAAAAAGAAGATATATAAAATGACTGTGTATTCAAATAAATATTGTGAAAGCACCTGTTATAACTTAATATTATAAAGGGATCATTGCATTACAAAGATTATACTCTGATTTATGACACGTGTCATATATCATCTACGTACTGTTAAGTCCTCGTGGGATTTAAGCAAATGCTTATTCATCAAAACATATTGCTGTCTTTATTTCAATAGAAGTTCATCGTAAGAAAATGGATGGTAAACAATGAAAGATGTAGTAGTAAGTAATCAGTGTTTTTCCTTCACCAATGATTTCATACTTTTTGATTTCTTGATGTCTTTATATAAAAATTTGACAACAAACACCGATAAACAATGTCGATAACAATTGGGAAAGCAAAAGATCTGAATACGCCTTTATCGTATTATATATTTAACATGTATGGCATCGTCTATATAACTAAATAACGTTTGAGAAACCAAACAATCAGAATTAGAAATTTAACAGTGTTTTTTTTTTAATATTTACCCCTGTACACTAAAAAACTGATGATAAGCATCTACCAGACAACACGGACAACAAGGAAGATGTTACCAGTACACCAAACAGCTGTACATGTATGCTTGAGTAAAAAATCATCAGTTTTTATCATGTATTTTATATTTCATGATGCATTTTATAGAACAAAATGACTCAACTATTCTAATGAGTCAACGACTTTAGATTTATTTCGTTACAGTTATCTATCCCAGTGCAGGAATATCCACGATATCTAGTCAACAATTTGTAGTAAATATAATTTGATGTGCAAAACATCAAAGATCATTTAGTCTGACGATGTGTGATAGAGTTTGTCATCAATATGTCTATTACATTTGTAGTCATTTCTTAGTGCATTAACCATTAACCAGACAAACCTACGTCGCGTTTTACGAGAAAGTTATTATTGAATATTTATCTACTTCAGACATGTTAATCAAAAGAACATCAGATTAGTTGTATGTCTTTTAGTATGACGTTTGAGTAATGCCAACTGCATTTTCATTTCCAGTAAAATAAAAGAAAACAGTATTTTCAAATCAATTATATTTTTTTTCCGTAGAATTTCACTTATTATAGCATGTTTTTTTTCAAACTTTTTACTTAGGTTTTTACGTTATGTTGAAAGTTGTATCTATCTAAGGGCGCATGAATAAGCTTAGATCTCTAAAGTGTCTTTCGTTGATTATCTTTAATTTAGATATTTTATTTTTTTTAATGAAATGTACAAAATATAATTATAAAAAAAGAGAGAGAATGAAATGATGATATTACTTTTGCACATATCCAATTTGTGGAAAAAGAAAGTAAAAAAGTATGTTCTATACCGACAATAGACTCAATAAAAAGATAAAATAACATTACACATTAATTTTAAAATATGATTAAACAAGAGTTCATTTGCTTGCTTCTAATAGTCCCGTTGTCTAATACAATCGTGCTGTCGTGCTTATTGCTGGATAAGCAAAACGTGTCTGACTATTAAGATGAATACATTGACATATCATGATGGCATTATTAGAAAACAAGTTACAAGATATGAAAGGATTATAATTATAGTCTAGTTTGTCTGTAACTTATAATTATAATCTAGATGGTTTGTAATTTTAAAACATATTCACCTTGAATCAATTGTAGGATATAAAATACACCAAAGGCATAACTCTTTGCTAGATATGAATAAAGATGTCGTACTACCAATTCAAAACCCCTACCTAGTCAACCAAATCTTAATTTTCACAGCTCTACCCATTTTACATTAAATTTATCTTCATGACAAATGTATGTATCATGAATTGTATATATATCACCTGTCTATAAGCAGTTTTCAACCCATGTCTAAAGTCTTGTTGTGATACACTACTAAAGAAAACACTATGAAAACCATCAGTAAGCATTCTTAGTAGCTAGCACATCTACTCTACAATTTAACAGATTCTTTAATTGTAAAAATAAGAAGATGTGTTATGATTGCCAATGAGACAATGCTCCAACAGAGATCAATAGGTAGACAATTGCAGATGATCCTACGGTGAGAGCCAGTTGTTGTTGTGTCATTACTTTTATACTGTTATATATGTATCGCTTATGCCTATCCGGCTCTGTCTGTAATTTGTATTAAAGTCAATTGTTTTTTTGTAATTCAGTGGTTGCAATTACTAACTCTATATCTTAAGAATTGTAATTCAGATTATTTATTTGCTCTTAAATTCTTTCACTTCTTTGAAACTTGTTTGTTGTAAGGGGGTTTGGGTTGTCAAGAGTATTTCACTTAACTACGGCTTTTTTGGTTATCTAAAACCTTTTTGAACTATTCTAATAATTTTTCATCGCTCCTAATTTTAATTTCAACAGGATTATTTACAAATCCATCTGGAACCAACAAGATACAACTTATATAGTTGCCACGACAACATGATAAAACAAACTGTTCATAATCTCACTGAAAACGAGTGCACTGTTGATGATGAAATAATTCTCTCGAACCTTAAGCTTAATCTTGAGCTTAATGCAGAAATGTTTTGTAAGCATTGAAGAAAGTAGGCCTCTGCAGGTATGTAAAGAAAAACAACAATTTAATGTCAGCTTTACAGTAGGTGATAGCAACGTTAGTTAGAGTAAAACTACATAATCCATAACGTTCTTGTCTTGACATTTGCTTATGGACAAAATTAAAACCGTAGTAAGGTGTAAAATGAATGAACTTAGAAGATTTGTGTTCAAAGCTTAAATTAAAAATGAAATAATCACGGAATTCATCAAATTATACAGTAATATATATCTTTAGACCACGTAAAACATTTCATTATCGAAAACATCGCACCACACTTGAAAGTTCGTCACAGAAACGTCATCTGGGACAGTTGTGTTACAAATATTACGCCACTCTACGGCAACTATAAGGCTACAACCTTCCTATTGTGTCCTACAAGAAAATGCCATTCCACATAGAAAATTGACAGCAATCTGTCAATACATATCCTAATTAGGAAAAACAACGAAGCACCGCTCGTAGCTGTTTCATTGACACTACGCGAGACGATAAAAGTGTCCAAATTCACGACAACGAACTTGAGCAAATATTTGCAAATATTTGCAATCAGATCACAATTCGTCGAACCATCCATTATTAGTATTTTATTTACACAATGGATGCTGATCATGCAGAACGCCAAGACGGCATCCAACGTTCAGAAGGAGACGGGCATTTAAAAGTGCAACTTTATCTTGCATTCAGTGGACTGTGTTATCATTTATATTGACATTTCGTACTTTATAACATTGATTCATCCCATGGTATGATTGTAATTTAATGAGCATTTTTCTGTTTTACATCATTTGTCCGATAGGTTTAGGGAATAAACTTCAGCACCTAATAGTTTTGTTCTATCTAAACCCAATCGACGGTCAAACTTATTGAATCAAGCTAACACAGTATTTTTTACATGTCAATACCAGTTACAATTAACAATAAATTCAAATAAAACCAGCAATAAGACTAAAACAGCATTTCAATGAAAATAAGTTTCGGCATTGTATGTTAATGATTTAATCTTAAAAAGTCCTCAAAATTACGTTAAAAAAAATTTGCGTCAGGAACAAAACAAGGCCGAATGACATTGTGATAGAACCTTTTATATCTTTTAAAAGAGAATCATCGCATGTGTAATACTCTGAAATCAAACTTCATGAGTCATTAATTAAGTATTGATGGTTTGTTATCCAAGACATGTTAATCTGTTTCAGGCCATAATGTATAGCCTGTACTTTTATAAGTTCTCGTGGGATGACCAGCGTTGATTTAATGTAAGCGAATATTGCTCAATCAAAATTTCGATGTCTGTCTTATAACAGATTGTGGTCTTAATTTCAAACGAAGTTCGTAAGAGGAGAAAGAATGGTAAACAATTTAAGATGCAAAAGTTAAGAATCATTGTTGACAATACCTTTTCTTTCAACCGTTATTTTTCAAATTTTTAATCTTTTATGATGTTTTTACCTATCGTATCCTCTCATAATTAACTGTAGACAACAATCATCGAACAACAAAATTGATAACATTTGAAAAAGCAAATGATATGAATCCTATTATCAAAATGAAGTTCATCTTTCTTTATATTTTATAATCGTGTGCTTGAACTAAAAATAAGTAATAGTGCATTCTTTATTTTGAAAGCGACGATAACCTAGTATTGTTAGTTATTTTATACAGATTTTCATGATGCATTTATTTGTTATTTATCGGACAAAATGACGAAACGATTGAAATGTATACAATGATAATAAATATATTTACAAGAAAAATGTTGTCAAACATTTCTTGATTAAAAAAAAGTAGAAGGATTTTTTAAATCTTTTTATTCGGTTTTTACGTTATTACGAGACCTGAATCTAGGGCACACGAATTATCGTAGATTTCAATCGTTTCATTTGATGATGATCTTGTTTTCGACATTTCAAATTTCTTTGGACCGAATGAAACATGGAAAAATAGAGAATATAAAATGATAGAAGTAAATTAGACATTTTTAAACACAAAAGAAAGAAAACAAAACATATTTGAGACCAAATAATATCTAAAAGGTAAAATGCAATAGAAAATGTATTGATATGACTATGAATAAAATTATTATGAGAGTATTTTCTTGTTTCGAAATGGTTTCTTTGTCTTATGACTGCAATTATCTGACCATTATGACGTCGTTCCTTGACAAAAGTAAAATAACAAATATACTGAACTCCGAAGAAAATTCAACACGGAAAGTCCTTTATCAAATGGCGAAATCAAAAGCTCAAACCATTTAAATATAAGAAGCGAAAGACATAGTATGGCTATAATTACAATCTAGTATCTTTGTATTTTGAAAAAAATTAACTATGAACATTTTGATGAATCAAAAAATATTCAGCCTAGAATCAATCGTAGGCTATGACATACACCAAATTCATCATTTCTTTGCTAGATATAACTTTTAGATGAGCGATATATGTCAATAATAACTCATCAAATATACCAGAATATAATTTTGAATGCCAGACGCGTGTTTCGTCTACATAATGTTCGTGGCGATCGAATCAAAACAGCTGAAAGACCAAATCAAAATCAAAGTTGAAGAGCATTAAAAACCAGAGACTCATAAAAACCAAATACGACTGAAGAAATCTTTGTCATGGAGTAGAAATCCCTTAGTGTTTTGAATGATTGAAAATTCACACAAACGAATATATCAATGATATTTATTTTAAAACACAAGTGCTGCCTATTGGACAAAACGTCCGCCAACAGTCGCATCGACCAAGTGGTTTAAAAAACTCATTAAAAATGCCAATGTGTTAAAATATTGTTGCTTGTATGCCTTTCCATATTTGCCATTTTTATAATAGTTCATTTTAATTTTGTAATTCAGTAACTGCAAACACCCTAATGTATATTTTGAAAATGTTTATTCCAATTATCAGTTTGTTCAGTTTTCTTTGTTCGCTGAAACTTGACAATTTATGTTTTTATGTGTATTGGCGTCTTTGTTTTTCTTTTCGGACTATGCTGTTTATTCATTTATTACAATACAGTTTCATTTCAACATGATCATTTCGAATCCCAACTTGAATCAACAAGATAAAACTTATATAGTTGTTACAAGATCACAAATAACCATACAGATATTGCATAGTAACAAGAAATATATGATAATAAGTGCACTGTCAGTGATGCAATACTGTTCATCAGATGCACTCGAAACTTTTGTTTAATGCAGAAACGTTTTGCAATTTTTAAACAGAGAAGGTCTTAACAGTCAAAAACCATATAATGCTATCTTTGTATTAGGTATATATTTGTATAAGTGATGTCAGCGCTTGTCAAAGTTCAACTGCAAAATTCTTGAAATTACAAGAAATGCAATAATCAATAATAATCAACTGATAACACAATATGTACTCCTTTCATCATGTATATCACAGGTTTGTACTCGTCATTGTAAGTGCATAATGTATCTTGGTGTGTCTCTGATTTTTACACTTTCTATAAGGCAAGTGTAATTGACAGGAGTAAACGGAGTTAATAAACATGGGTAAGATTCATGTACAAAGCTTTACATGACAAATATTCAATAAAATTAACAATGGTTTTAAATTATGATTAGCATTGAAGCTGAAAAACTATTTTTCTGAAAATCAATTTGTAACAAATGTATATTGAAGACTTAGACGTCTCAACTGCGTTTTATACTAAACAAATGAATTTAGATTTCGGAACAAACGTAGATTTTATGAGGGAAATGTATGCTAGATATCAAAAACCCTTATAACAAAATAATACACTTTGTCAAGTTTACAACTGCTGTAATAATATACATTCATGAGGTCTTAAACATTGCATATCCGACTATAGCATACCAAAAGCTTAAGGTACGGTATAGTAGGTCTCAGTGAATGATAATATATATAGGGTATCTGTCAATGCGATTTCGACCCAACTACACAAACTACCAAAATCCATTTAGAGGACAACATACAGACTACAATAACATACACGTTTCTGTTCAATATTTCGACATTTACATCAGGCCGAGTCTTATGAAGGTGTAGATAAAATGAACAGTGACTATAAAAGATCGGCCATCCATACCATATAAAATAAGGAGATGTAGTATGATTGCCAGTGAGATGGCTATTCTCCAGAGACCAAATGAAGTAGATTAAAGCACATATAGGTCACTGTACAACCTCCAACAATGTGCAAATCCCATACCGTATAGTTAGCTTTACTTGACCCGACATTCCATTATTATAATGTGGAACAATTCAATTAAAAATTTCAGTTGCCTTATTTATGCAAAATCATGAAACAAAAAGAAATATAACAGGTAACAACCAACACATATAGAATGATGCGGGGTAGAGCATGTTTGTTAGCATTCAATAAATCCGAAAGAAACACGACCTTCTCCAATGCCAATATATAAATACGGTATTCTTATTATTATTTCTTAAAAAAATAAAGATAAGAGAAAAGAAACAACCAACGCAGTTACTGAATTTGCACAGGCACATGAATATGTAGCAATTTTAAACTATATTAAAAGGTTCATGAATTAAGTTTGTGTTAAAAGATGTCCTCGTCTTAAAAGGTAATGAACCGAACAAGGAAGTGTTACTTTCTTTTTTAAAGTACATACCTTTGATTTATTCCTTTAGTGTCAACAAAATCCATGTTTTCGGCCTGAAACATTTTATCATTGTTCAGAAACTGCACTGTCTACATGATTAATCATTTTGTGACATGTACATGTGTAATTCATGTAATAGATCTTCAAAAATATTTGTTTAAACAAATAATATTTTCAAATCCTTTGAAATTTATAAGAGGTTATTGTTTTACTGTAAGAATTTTTATATTGAAATTGACTAATCCACATCAATCTCTGACGAACATGAGATTAATGACTATAATAGAGAGACGAGTGGAAAAGTTCTATTTCATAATAAATGATTTATCAATGCGATATTTGCCGTACTGCATTATTTGCATACATTTTGATAAGGTGTAGTTTAGGGATTTAGATTGCCAGTTTTGTATCTTCTTCACCATTTCTAATACAATAAGAGATAATGTGGGATAAAACATTAAGGTCGACTGGTTAGAGTCAATGTTAAGCTGGAAAAGTAACAGCATGACTAAATTAAAACAAATAACAAAAACATAATGACAACAAAACATAACAAAGAAAAAAAAATGGCCCACATCATCATCAAAACAACTGGGTTTGCACTCAAGTATTATAGAACCGGAGGCAGTTCTTGTTTACTAGAATAGTCTTCAATATGTACAACGCTATGTTTAATCATATAAATTATTTATTTAATGATTAATGTTCTGCCTAGTTAACCTAACCATTGTAATGATGTTTATCACAGTCATACAACTTCGTTTGATTTTTTTCTGTTCTTATACCATGTTTGATCCTGATAACTTAATCATGTTTTGTGTAAGTTTAGAATAATTAGCAACATAGTGCAACTGTAATGCAAAAAAGAACATAATTGTAAGGATACATGCACCAAGCCTCATTTCTTCGACAAAAGTCGAAATCAAACTGACAATCCCATGCACAAAAATAATACGGACAAAAGACAAACAACAGTATAACATACACGTGTATTGTGTTATTTTGTATCTTAACTTATTATTTGGAATGAACTTAAAGTAAGAAGCAGAAAAAACATATTTTAGTGCCAAACATATTGTATTGACATCTGTCTATTCTTTGAGACAGTGTGTTCACTCTAGATAATTTGTTTTGTCTATGGATTTATATCTATATGGACGCATCAGACAAAAGTCATAATTCAATAATTCGGAAATGTAAACGCAAATGAAGATTTTGGAGTAGAACTTTAGAATGTTTAGGAATCGATATCTGATTGGCACTGCTGGTTGAATACACCTCGAAATATCAAACCGACTAACGACGGAGTCTTGTATATGAAAAAAAAAGCTGTAAACTCTTGCTAGTCGTTAGTTTTTTTTTTCCATGGCATTGCCAGTTTGTCTTCATCTTATTAGTTTGGATATTCTTTTGGGTATCTTCTGCATCTTGGACTTGTTAAACAGTGATAACTCTAGTTTATCGACGCGAAAACTTTTGAAAACAATGTTTTTGTTGCGGCTAGCCATAAAACAAGGTTCAACCCACAATTTTTATTAAAATGTCCTGTACCAAATCAGGAATATGTCAGTTGTTATCAAATAGTCCGTTTCTATGTATGTTGGCGTTCGTTTTTGTAGCAGTTCAGCGTTTCCGTTGTTCCGTTGTTTTCCTCTTATAGATGATGTGTTCCCTTGGTTTTGGTTTGTGACCCGGATTTGTTTTTTCTTAATCGATTTATGACTATTGAACAGCGGTATACTACTGTCTCCATTTATTTGTATTGCTCAGTCTATGGTTTTGTATGTAGTGTTTTGTGGACTTTTCGTCGTCTTTCCTTTTTTGCCATGGTGTAATCGGTTTCTTTAGATTAACGAGTTTTGAATGTCCCGTTAGTATCTTCGGCCTCCTTTGTGTGGATCGAGATGAGATCTTTGAAACATTATATAATAAACCATACGTTACATCAGTACCAAGAAACGGTTCTTTGGTTTCTAAAATATTACGATTTTCCTCGGTGGAATGTATGTAGCAGATGGATATTCATGCATTATATATAATTAAATATTTGTATATTTTCAAAAGCACTACCACAATTGTTCCTGAGAGTTTTATTTTTACCAAACTATGAGTTATTTACTCTGTTAAGTTACTATCATTGTGATATATTGAAGTTTGCATATTTTGAGACTTCTTTTGTAAAATGATTAAACTTAAATTAAATAATAGTTCCAGTCTGTTTGTATGGCAAAATTCATATTTGGAGTTAAGTATAACTTCGTTGGCCAAAATATATCAATGTAGTTAAGACGAATAATTATGTCTACTGATTAGGTATATATCGTGTTACTCATATGATTGGCAATTTGCACAATATTTTAGTTTCAGATTATTTTCGAAAAAATTCCGTGTTTTAAAGTTAAAAATAAAAAAAATGTTAGTTTTTTGAAACAACGGGAAATTAAACGTATTAATTTATTACATGCTTCGTGATAACACTTGTCGTCACTGAAACTGTATCGACTCATCTTAATGTGTAATCATATGTTAGTTTTGAGCTCATTTTTCAATACCATTTTACCATAATAATAGAGAATGACAAAAATGTGATCATTGTTGTAGTCTCTTTTATCACAGCTGGTATCTTATTTAATTATTTGATTAATTACTTTAACTTCATTATACACTTCACAGATGGAAAATTGCTTCATAAAAAGTAATTATTCTAAATTAAACAATATGATTTAATCGTGCATTAGACTTACATGTTAAAGCTGAATTTTTAAGTTGGTTGGCTATTATATATTTTACACTGAGCGTTCCTGATGAAGGTAAATCAAGAAAAGCGCTTCAGACACATGACATTTATTAAGTGTCGTTTTGATTATTTGAATAATTATATCAATAATTTCATCATTTTGTTGTCATTTAGATAACTTTTCGGGTTAAGGATAATTTTTCATAAATATAGTTGACTTATGAATTGTAACTCATGTAATTAAAGGCTGATCCAAGGGTTTGAAATCAAAGGTCACGCCTACTTAAAGGGTGACAATTTATTGACGTCTAAAACATTTTGTAGCTCTTGTTTTCAGGATTAATATTTCCAAAAACTACTAATGCCCACCCTTTTCATAAACCATCAATTGTTTTTTTTTATATAATATTAAACAGAACGTTTATAAATGAAATAAATATTTAAGATGTTTGACATCAAACTTCATTAGAGGAAGATACCATGCGAATATTACAACCAATTTCAAAAGAAAATGACAACGTCAAAACAACGAAGACCGACAACACAAAGAAAAGTCTACAAAACAAAATATAAATTAAAAATAAGGCCGTTAGTTTTCTCGTTTGAAATAAGAACCCACAAAATAACAAGGATGATCTCAAATGTTACGGAAGGGTAGGCAGATACTGCTCCGTGTGTGCCATCCTTCGTGTTAACGTTGCTCATGTAATTTCAAATTCGGTGATTAACCTCATAAGTTGATTACACATTCGAGGAAAAGCGAACAAATTATGGTTACGACAATTTGAATATATAAAAGAGAGGCGAAAGATACCAGAACGACATTCAAACTCATAAGTTGAAATAAACTGACAACGCCATCGTTAAAAAAGAAAAAGACAAACAGACAAACAGACAAACAAAAGTACTCAAAAAACAACATAGAAAACTAAAGATCGAGCAACCCAAACCGCACCAAAAACTGGGGGTGTTCTCAGGTGCTCCAGAAGGGTAAGCAGATCCTGCTTCACATGTGGCACCCGTCGCGTTGCTCATGATAGTACAAACCCGGTAATAAGTCTAATTCGGTAGATCACAGTCGGTGAAAAGGGGACGGGATTGTAGTTACGGCATAGGAACATATCCACTATCATCTGTGAAACGGATATTCCATAACGGTCAACCAACTCGTGATGGCGTCCGCAAAACTTACGAAGGGGTGATTTCAACTTCACCACTTGGAACTCATGGTTTAATAGTTTCCTTGTGAGCAGCAACCCTCTATCAAGGAAATCATGATAGGAAATACAAGCCCTGGAATATCATAGCAACTGGGACATATATGCTTCGTATGCAGGCGCTGCTGGAATGTTGCTGTATAGAAATGGAAAGTTCACAATTGTGAAGCTGAAATCATCTCTTTTGTCGTAAAGTTTTGTTTTCAATCGATCCTCATTGTCAATTTCTAGATGTAAGTCAAGAGAGGCAGACTTAACTGAATCTGTTGTATCCTTTATCTCAAGTTCGATGGATAGATGTGTTCAACATAGTCACCAAATTTTGAATTATTTAGTGAGATCATCATCTATATAGCGGAAAGTAAAGTTAAAGGATACTGCTTACTTCTTTTCTTTCTTCCTAAGAAGTTCCTGTATGAAGTCAGCCTCTTATGAATGAAGGAACAAGTTGGCAAGAAGAGGCGCACAGATTGTTCCCATGGAAATGCATATTGTTTGTTGAAAAACACATCCTCCAAACGTAACAAATATGTTGTCAATCAAGAAATCAAGCATCTTCATAATTTCAGTTTCAGAGAATTTTTTGTTTGAATCAGAGTGATTTTTTAACAAAGATAGATTTATCCCTCCATAAGACAAGATAATTGTATCTACGTTGGCCATTCTATTTTATGAAACAATTTGTCTTTTAGTTTGGAATGGGGAATGCTTATGTAAAGAGAAGAAAAGTCAAATGTTTTAATACTATTGCAAGGTGAAAGAGTCTTAGATTGTAGGTACTCTAAAAGATCTTTTAAATTTTTTTAGTATCCACATCTGAGTCACGCCACCTCTAGAATAGGTAGTTTCACAATAACTTTAAAGCCTGGTCTTAATTACTGATAAAATAGATGTTAAAAAATTAGACAGAGGTTTCGTGGAGCACTTGAGTGACTCAGCAATATACCGTGTTTGTAAGGACACTTATGTAGTTTAGGTATCCAATACAGTAATGGAAGATAAAGTTCTTCATCTATGATTGAAATTCCAAAGGAACATGGAACAGACCTATGATTAACCAGGATTTCCTCTTTGATAAGTGTCGTGAGGGTATATGTTGAGTTTCCAAATGAATTGTCAATACCTAATTCATTTATCAAGCAGTTTATGTTATGTGATTTACACACAAAAACAATGTTGTTTTGGGCTTTATCTGCGGGGACAACAACATATTTGTCATGGAGGTACGACAGGTGTTTCGCAACATTTTGGTCTTTAAAGATTGATGAAGCATGGGTATTAATAGACCCATTCAGTTTCTTAATTCTGATTTGTATCAATGACCTCACAGCCTTAATCCATTCGGAAAGAGTATCTATGTCTTCTTTCTAGCGTTTAACCCACTGCCTGGCATAATCATTGACTGACTATATCAGTATTTTGAAGTTGTGCTTCCAACTGATGGATTTAGGCTCACGATATTTCGGGCCTTTTGATAGCATATTTCGCAGAGAATTGTTATTGTTCCAAGATGAGGATTGTTAGTCCTGTGATATTATTTAGGTCACCGGTAATAACGTGGCGAGCCTGATTATAAATGAATGGGGAACTATCACAGGTGCAATCAAGAGGTTTAGACTTGAAGTCGTCAATATTGAGATCCTGTAACACGTGACTTTTATTGAAAATTTTAGTTTAGGATCTTTTCTCCTTTTCATCTTTTACAATGCGAACTGGTTTGAAAATTCTGTGACTTGCAATATCCGAAATGATAGCTGTAAGTTTGTATTGGTTTAAGTAACAGTGGTTTCCAAACATAAGCTTCGTGCGAATGTGATAAATACCTAACGCCTTTTTATAAATGAATGCTGGTCATTAATAATGATAGCATGGAGAGTTGCTGGTGTATAATGACTCTGACCATGACTGCGTCTACGTCGAGGAGTAGAGTTGAAAATGTTCATCACATTCACCCAGCTACAGGAAGGACTAGATAGAATACCTTTACCATCAATTTTGTCATTGCAACCATACGGTTTCGCAGTTCCCAATTGTCGAATCCAGTAGTCTTTTTATTTGTCTACGGAGAGATGTTGCAAGATGAGGATTGTTAGTCCTGTGATATATTTTTTCGATGATGCGAACTTGCATAGAAAAGCTTGAATGATCAGGCTGGTTAAAATGCTGGTAAACAATGTCGCTTGCACTGTGGTTGATGTCTGACACATTGCCGCACATACGTTTCTTTAGCCTTCCATTCGTATCACAGACGTCTCTAAAGGTTACACTCTAATCCGTAGACGACATTTGTTGATTTACAATCCGATCATCGTAACTTCTGGCAAAATAAGACTTTTTAGTAGGGATGTCAACTCGGTGAACAATTACTAATCGAGTACTCGTTGGTTTTATCGAGCGATACTCGAGTACTCGCACGGGAATATATCTACAACACGGAAACACGTATTTTACATTCAGTGGTTTGTTGTTCAACGGACGAAAAACCATCTTCATAAGAAAATGGGACAAGGAATTACACACCATATTTAATAGCTCATTAGCTACAAGTACTAATTAAGTAAAACAACAATAATCTAATCAAATAATTTAATGAGCACCTATTTAGAAATCAGAAGGAAAAACCATATCAAACAATAGTATTTGTTAATCGTTAAGAAAACACATTAACTGCTTACAAAGGCGTAAGGATTAGAAGTTTAACTATTCACTGAGGGTCACCAGAGGATGCAACGACTTGTCAACTATTATTGTAGACAGTCGGTTTTGCAACTTTGTAAATTACAGTCTTTCAGACGAAAATGTTTTCTCTGACGATACCGATGTGACGGAATGGCTAAGACAAGTTTAGTTTAAAGTGTTAGCCTAGGTATAACCAACGTATTTTCGGAGGCATTTTAAATGATAATTTAGCGCAAGCATTCGAAAAAAATGTATTTTATTTACTAGTATGATTATTCAGTGATGCCTATTTAATTTTCCGAAAGAAGTTCTCAAGAAGATCAATTTTATATAAAGAAGACAGCAACATTCTAACAGGAAACCGACTAGTCGAGTATCGTTTTGGTATTCGATACTCCGTTCTACCGAACGATACTCGAATACTCAAGTACTCGTTGACATCCCTACGTTTTAGTTAAATTAATAGTGAATTGAACATCTGTTATTCAAATTCCACAAGTTTTGCAGCCATTGGCTTCACATTTCGAAATGAGACAGTGTTGTTCAGATTCATCAAAAACCAAAATGTCTTGTAGAAGAACTGAACACGGCTGCGTACGTAGATTATTGCTGTTGTTACTAGTATGATGATCTGAATGTGTCATGTTAGGGATATTTGTCATGTCTCTTGATGAGAGGACACCTGCCATATCAGGCGACACCGTGTACATGGTGACGTCTGTTTCGGACCTTTTTATACTGGGCGACGTCCGAGCCAGTATTCTATTTGATCTTCGTAAATTCATGGATATTATGCTACTGGGGGATGATGTCCTCGGGGACCAAATGTCCACCAGGATATAAAACAGATAACCAATAATGGTCAAGCAATTCGTGATTGCGTCCATTAAATTGACGATGGGGAGACTTCAAATTTACCATTTGCAACCCTTGTTTAATATTTCTTTTGTAAGAAGCAACACCTTTATTAAAGAAAATAATTTTAGGAAATGCAACCTTTGGAATATTGTATGATTTGGGAGATATACACTCCATATGCAGGCGTTGCTGGAATTTTATTATACAAATGGAAATCACAATTTGGACAAATCATCTCTTTCGACCTAATATTTTGAGCTCAACTGACCCTCTGTAAGTCAAGATATAAAGCAGAATAAAGTATATCTTTGGTATTCATTATTTTAAGATCGATGTGTTCAACATGGTCATCATTATGTAGGTAGAGGACATCATTCATATAACGGAATGTGAAGTTAAAGGATAATACTAGCGTCTATTCATTTTCATAGGAAGTTTGTTTATAAGGACTGCGATATATCAATAAAGGGAATAGTCGTCAAGAAAAGGAGCACAGCTTGGTCAACTATGCCATGATGAAAGAGACTTATATTGTATATACATCTGATTCACACAGCCCCTACAGTAAGCAGTTCCACAAAACATTGGAACCCAACTTTGGTTAGTAATAAAATTGAGGTTAATAATTTGGAACGAGTTTTTGTAAAGCATTTAGCAGACCTTGCAATATGAAGTTGTTTGTATGGACACTTATGTAACTTACGTATTAAAGACAGTGAGCGAAGATCCAATTCTGTAACTTTTGTTAAAATTTAAAAGGAACATAGAAATACCTATATTGAATTAGGATTTCCTCTTTGGTAAGAGTCGTGAGTATATATATATAGTTTCCAAGTTAATATTCAATATCTGATTACTTTATTCAGCAGTTTATGTACTGTAAATTGCACAGTTGTTTTGGGACTTTATCTGTTGAGACAGCAACATATTTTTTTTATGGCGATAGGACAACTGCTTAGGAATATTTGGGTCTCTTAAGATCAATGTAGCATAAGTGTTCATATGCCCATTCAAATTTTGTATTTTTAATTTGTTTAAACAACCTAACAGCCTTGAACCGGATTAATATCTACGTCTTCTCTTGCGTTCAGTCAATTTCCTGACCTAATATTAGACTGAATCAATCAGTACTTTATAGTTGTGTTTCCACTTGATGGATTTTGGCCCTCAGTATTTCGGGTCTTTGGATAACACATTTCGCAAAGAAGTATTATTAACAATTTCCGGGTCATCAGTTATAATGTGGCCAGTCGGACTATATATGAACGGCTAGCTCGCACATGTACTGTAAAGGGTCAGAATAGAATTCGTCAATAGCGAGATTCTGCAACACGTATTTGTAATTGAAAATTTCAATCACAATTGGTTTGGTAAACCAATGGAACTCGTGATGGCGTTCGTGAAATTTTCGAAGGAATAATTACAACTTCACTACTTGAAACTCTAGGTTCAATATATTCCTTTTAAGCAGCAACCCTCTATAAAGGAAATAATGATAGACAATGCAATCTCTGGAATATCGTATCAACTGGGAGATACATCCATATCCAGGCGCTGCTGGAATGTTGCTACATAGAAATGAAAGTTCATAATTTGGAAGTTGAAATCGTCTATTCTGTCGTAATGTTCTGTTCTCAACCGACCATCAGTGTCAATATCTAAATGCAAGTCAAGATATGAGGCAGCCTTAACTGTATCTGATGTATCCTTTATTATTAAATAGATGCGTTCAACATAGTCACCAAACTTTGAATTATTTAGTGAGAGAACATCATCAATACAGCGAAACGTTAAGTTAAAGGTTAATTCTAGCTTCTGTTCATTCTTTCTAAGAAAGTAAGTCTGCCGCATATCAATTAAAGAACAAGTAGGCAAGAAGAGGAGCACAGTTGGTTCCCATGGGAATACCAATTGCTTGTTTAAAAAAACGTCCTTCAAACGTAACAAATATGTGGGAACTTTTTTTCATAATTGTGGCAATATGGTGTACAAGTTAATCAACCACTTCCTTTTCGATCTCAACTGAAGATGTCCCAATACTGTGTTCATAAGTACTTCTTGACAATATCACGTATAAGCACAATACAAAATGATTGATTGTAAGTGTTTAACGCCACTTACAGTACTTTTGGCTATATCATGGCAGCCATTTTTTGTTTTTGTGGAGGAAGACGGAGTTCCAAGAGAGAACCAGTTATCTTCGGTAGGAAAACTGGCAATTGTAGTAAATAAAGATTGAAATCGAACGCACCTGCAACGTTGGGGATTTGAACTCACGACCATGGTGTGCACAGGCTATTGATACAGTAGAGCAACTACTTTGAATCCCCGCACAATTAATGCAATGTCCAAAAAATCATCTACGATTTCGACAAGCGTCACAAGGCAGGTGAACTAGAGGAGCAGAAACTGTTGACGAATTCCGAAGCGAATGGGTTAACCTACTGATTTTCTTTGGTTTCGTTCACGTATTATTCGATCTGTAATTTTGAGTGCAGTGTTTTGTGAACTTAAGTTTTTGTCATTTTCTTCTCTATTTTTACTCGACTTTGAATTATAATGGCCTACTTTATGTCTTCTCTTTCTTTGGTCCGACAGTGTTTTTCTCATACTAAAATAATTATTATATTTGTTGAAAACACTTCAAATTTCAAATTCCTTAGTCATTGGATGCATACTGCAGGTCAACTGAGCATTTAAAAAAAATATCGTACAGATGGAGGCTAAAAAATTCAGTTTTTTGTAGGTATAAGTTAAGATTGCTTGCAACAATGTAATGAAGATTTAAATTACATGGTTGCTATAGGTTAAAAGGAAGTAATTAAAGATGACTGGCGCCACCTAGATTTCACACCAAAGATAATAGGTAGAAGTAAATTTATTTTCTGCTGCCCTGGTAATTAGAAATCAAAATTGAAATAGTGAGAAATGAGCGTTGGCCATTGGTGTAGAAATAGCGAGAAATTTGGAGAAAACTCTCTGTGACGAGTAACATTTTCTGCAACAAATTAAACAAGGGGTGTTCTTCATTCATACTATTTCGAAAATTCCCGAACCGTTGAGTACCTTTAAAAAATGCCATTTTTCTATCAAAAAAAGCTGCGGCACCATATGTGTTTTGCAGTTTTATTTACACCCAAAGGTGTTGATAATACAGAATTTGACATTTTTATCAACGGATCTTTTATAGTGAAAACGCAGGACCCAAAAAGGCTACCATTGTCGCCTATGTAAATAATTACTTCATTGTAACCTAAAGCGAAATAACGATTTCTGGCGCATCACTGTATTTTTTCGAGATATATTAGAATGGGATAGGTAAATTGATAAGCTACTAAGTGATAAACTGTATCAGAAGAAAATTGCTGATCACCATGAAACTATAGTCTATATCAAATTTTTACTGTTTTTTTATTCTTTTGCTTAAAGGGTAGGATTCATTAACCTACTGTAAGAATGAGAATTCTGTCAAGGACTCTGTCTTTAATCATTTCTCCTCATCTTAGATAACACTGCATGTATTTAGGCATATCTAAAAAAAGGGGGGCTTATTTTTGCTGACCTTAGCGAAGTTTTTGTATTTTTAATTGCCAAAATTTGCCAAAATGCCCCTAAAATAATAAAATAAGGTAAAAAATCAAAGGCTATTCATTTTTCCTCTTAGTATCGTCGAATTGAATATTCTATACACGGTTCATGTAAAACACATAACAGCAATGATAAATTCTTAATTTCAGCATTTTTATAGTCTATTTCATAAAATTTTATGACTCTCATGCAACGGTTTTCATATATTCGTGATAAAGACATATAAGTTGGACACAGTTATCAAATCATCAGCCTAAAGTCTTTAGTAGGCCTAAATCGAATTTCATTAATCAAACACCTCGTTTTAAACCCAGCCAAACAGTCAAAATATGCTTGTAAATGGCCCCAAGTCTTTAAAAAGTAACGTTTTCTGCCACGGGGGGTACCTGTAAAGAAAGTCTTTTTAAATGGTGAACAATTGTATCTTTAATCCAAAAATTTGAACATAAGCAGGGGTATATAGTAATCGACTAATGTAAAGGTTGCCTGATTTTATTTCAGTATATGTCAGTATAGGTTAAAAGGAAGTAATTAAAGATGACTGGCGCCACCTAGATTTCACACCCAAGATAATAGGTAGAAGTAAACTTATTTTCTGCTGCCCTGGTAATAAGAAATCAAAATTGAAATAGTGAGAAATGAGTGTTGGCCATTGGTGTAGAAATAGCGAGAAATTTGGAGGAAACTCTCTGTGACGAGCAACATTTTCTGCGCCAAATTAAACAAGGGTGTTCTTCATTCATACTATTTCGAAAATTCCGGACCGTTGAGTACCCTTAAAAAATACCATTTTTCTATCAAAAAAGCTGCGGCACCATATGTATTTTACAGTTTTATTTACATCCAAAGGTGTTGATAATACAGAATTTGACATTTTTATCATCGGATCTTTTATAGTGAAAACGCAGGACCCAAAAAGGCTACCATTGTCGCCTATGTAAATAATTACTTCATTGTAACCTAAAGCGAAATAACGATTTCTGGCGCATCACTGTATTTTCGAGATATATTAGAAATGGGATAGGTAAATTAATAAGCTACTAAGTGATAAACTGTATCAGAAGAAAATTGCTGATCACCATGAAACTATAGTCTATATCAATATTTTACTGTTTTTTTATTCTTTTGCTTAAGGGGTAGGATTCATTAACCTACTGTAAGAACGAGAATTCTGTCAAGGACTCTGTCTTTAATCATTTCTCCTCATCTTCGATAACACTGCATGCATTTAGGCATATCTATAAAAAGGGGGGCTTATTTTTGCTGACCTTAGCGAAGTTTTTGTATTTTTAATTGCCAAAATGCCCCTAAAATATTAAAATTAGGTAAAGAATCAAAGGCTATTCATTTTTTCTCTTAGTATCGTCGAATTGAATATTCTGTACACGGTTCATATAAAACACATAACAGCAATGATAAATTCTTAATTTCAGCATTTTTATAGTCTATTTCATAAAATTTTATGACTCTCATGCAACGGTTTTCATATATTCGTGATAAAGACATATAAGTGGGACACAGTTATCAAATCATTAGCCTTAAGTCTTTAATAGGCCAAAATCGAACTTCATTAATCAAACACCTCGTTTTAAACCCAGCCAAACAGTCAAAATATGCTTGTAAATGGCCCCAAGTCTTTAAAAAGTAACGTTTTCTGCAACGGGGGGTACCTATAAAGAAAGTCATTTTAAACGGTGAACAATTGTATCTTTAATCCAAAAATTTGAACATAAGCAGGGGTATATAGTAATCGACTAATGTAAAGGTTGTCTGATTTTATTTCAGTATATGTCAGTATAGGTTAAAAGAAAGTAATTAAAGATGACTGGCGCCACCTAGATTTCACACCCAAGATAATAGGTAGAAGTAAATTTTTTTTCTGCTGCCCTGGTAATTAGAAATCAAAATTGTAATAGTGAGAAATGAGTGTGGACCATTGGTGTAGAAATAGCGAGAAATTTGGAGGAAACTCTCTGTGACGAGCAACATTTTCTGCGCCAAATTAAGCAAGGGGTTTTCTTTCATACTATTTCGAAAATTCCGGAACCGTTGAGTACCCTTGAAAAATGCCGTTTTTTTTTTATCAAAAAAGTTGCGGCACCATATGTGTTTTGCAGTTTTATTTACACCAAAAGGTGTTGATAATACAGAATTTGACATTTTTATCAACGAATCTTTTATAGTGAAAACGCAGGACCCAAAAAGGCTACCATTGTCGCCTATGTAAATAATTACTTCATTGTAACCGTTAGTTCACGCCTGATAACAATAGTGTAACAAACGCGAATTACGGCTATTCCATCTTATTTTGTTAAATAATCAGGAGATGAGGCATTGATTACAAATGACACCGAAAACGTAATGACAAGGATGTAAAAAACTTCTCATATGCTTGAATAATGAGCTAAACCTATCCCTGTGTAATAAGCTATAATAAGCACCTGTATTGAAAAGGTAAAAACATCATTAATGAAATTTAAGCTATAATTGAGGCTTATTTCGTTAAGAAAAACACAATTACAGCTGACGACGTAAAAATGTATAACAAAAATACCGAACTCCAAGGCAATTTCAAAACGGAAAACTGACAAAATCAAACGCTATCAATGAATGGATCAAGTGAAAAACAACTTTCAAATTCCTGACTTGGTACATGCATTTTCCGGAAATAAAAATGGTGGGTTAAACCAGGTTTTACAGCCAGCTAAACCTCCCAATTGTATGACAGTTGTTTATAGTTCCGTTATATATTTAAACAACTGTTTTACATCCCGACTTCCAACAGGAACATAAGCAATGTGGCAATATTAAACTTGTTTGTAAGTGTCCAACCATCCTTCTTATCTAGGGAAGCAGTGTCACAGTATAATATCAAAACAATTAAAACATATATTGTTCGAGACAACATGTTAATTATGAGAAATTAAACGTCTATCAATGTTGCGAAAGTCTATAATAAAATCAAAATAAAATTGAAAAAAATAATTCGGCTTAAATTTTAGGAACCTTATTACAAAAGGGATATCATATTCATTTTTTTTGCAGGGATGTTGTTCATGGAAAGCGTAAATTTAAGATACGATCCAAATGAAACAAGTATTTTTTTCTGAAAGGTTATCAATTTGACAATGAAGTAAGATGTTTAAAAATTGCCTTCATCAGTATTTACAATAATTAAATAAATTGAAACATGACATATTATTTTGTTTTGCAAGATAGTGTGAACACTCATTGTCCTACATTCTGTCAAGACTTATAGTATCTTTTAGTTGAAATTGACTTTAAATACATTTCAGTAACTGCGAGTACTCTTAGAAAGGAATTGTGTGAGTTTTTTAAGTTAGAGGTTTGTTATGTGCTTTGTGGCGATCGTATGAGTCAAGTCACCTGAATCGATTTTAAAGTTTATTATATCATTCAGTTAAGTCATAGTTAGGAACAGAGTATCATAGACCACGGATATGTTCCAATTTTTGTAATATAATATCGTCCTCATTTCCACGGATGTAACATCATCGAATGAGACTAATCACCGAATTTGGAAATACCACGAGCAAGCTGACGGGTGCCACTAGTAGAACATTTTGCGAAACCCTTCCGGAGCACACGCGATCAACCACAGTTTTGATGAGGTTATTGTTACTCAGTCTCTAGTTTTCTGCGTAGTGTTTTGTAGTCTTGTTTGTCTTTTCATCGTCATCTTTTGTTTGTCATGACATTGTAGTTTCTCTCCGACTTGTGAGTTTTGATTGTTCCCTTTGTATCTTCTGCTTTGTTTTACACAGTACTAATGCCGAGTTTGAAATTGTCACTTATCATAGATGTTTTATTTCAACAGGCAATTTGATCTGGAAAGACTTTTTCAACTGTTTAGATTCTAGCCCTTCTAATGATGCTTTGGGTAGACCAATCACTCAAATTTGAATTTCAAATATATATGTCTTTGTAAATTACTAAATTAAAAGACATATATATATATATATATATATATATATATATATATATATGATATAAAAAATTTATCAGAAAAAAAACAATACATATTCGGGTTAAAGTAATTTTCTTACAGTTAATATAAACAAGGAGATGTTATATGACTGTCCATGAGACATCTTTCCACCGGAAAGTTGTCTAAACGAGGATTTTAACAACTAAATGACAATGTACGGCATCAAACATAGAACCACTACCATAACGTAAGTGAGTAATAAAAGGCCACAGAATGACAAACTGTTAACAATTCAAAAGCAGAAACCAGCTGCCTGATTTATAAAACAAATCAAGAACTAGAGATATGACAAACAGCGAACACCAACAACCACTGTATTACAGGTTTCTGATGTTGGTGAAACAGCACAAATCGTTGTTTTTGCATAATGTGAACTTTAGACACATTGTATTACAGCAAAAGTAGTAACTTCTTATAATGTTTATACAAGTACCATACTAGCTTTAGACGATTATTTGACCTAATGAACTTTTTCGCTCTTTTCTGAAATACAGTTGTTATTGGAAAAAAAGTTTGTGTTTGAGATGAAAACTATCTAACACTAAATTAATGAAGCTATATTATCAATTCCTTTTTTTCATTATTCAATTTTAAACGACTGAAAAATTTTATACTAGGCAAAGCTTATCTAAAAACAAGTGTAAATATATATAAATTAGTAAACCAATAGGAAACGAAAAATAGAAAACACATATATTTATTAGATCCCGGTTAAAACATACATAAACCATCTGCTGTTCGGGGCGAAAACATATTCAAATAATAGCTTTTAGAGCCTTAGAACTGCAATATTATAAGGAATAACGGGGAATCTAAATACTCCTCAAAAAAGAAAAACAACGCAATGATTTAAAGAAAACTTTGAACATTTCTGATATGTTAAGTTGACAAAGACACTACCATTTGACACGTTAACAAAATGCCCTTGCTTTCAAAAATCAGTTATACATGTTAAAATGAAAAAAAAGTGTTTCTGTTTGTTTTGTTATCAAATAAACAAATAAGGAGATGTGGTATGATTGCCAATGAGATAACTATCCACCAAAGTTCAAATGAAGTGGATGTAAGTAATTGTAGGCAACCGTACGGCCTTCAATAATGAGAAAAACCCTTACCGTATGGTCGGCTATAGAAGGCCCCGACATGAAAAATATGAAACAATTCAATTCAGAAAACTAACGGCCTAATTTATAACAAAACAATTTACGAAAAACAAATATGACAGACACGAACCAACGACAACCACTGAACTACAGACTCCTTACTTGGGACAGGCACATAAAGAATGTGGCGGGGTTAAACATGTTTGTAAGCGCTCAACCCTCCCCTAACCTGGGACAGAGGTGTATCAGTACAACATAAGAACAAACTGTAAAAATCAGTTGAAAAAGGCTTAACTCATCAGATGGATACAAATAGAAATATATCTAACAAAAACACAGAATGGACGTGGACGGGTACTAATACATCCTAAAAACAAAAAGACACTTAGTACAGATCTGAGAGTTCTAGCAGTTACTGACAGCTAGTTCAAAGCCAATAACAACTAATGAAAAAAATTATGTATCTAAGACTAAAATATCAATCAGTACACATCCAACATCCAATGGATTTAGTGTTAAGACGTCATTAACAGTCAGAGAAAAACATGACCTTGTGCAATGCCAAACTATAGGTATCGACATATTGTAGTACCGTGAAAGTACAAATGTGTAATATTTAGTATGGTTTTAATTTACTAATAACAAAATCAATATTTATACCAATAAAAACAATATTCAAAGATTGAATTACAGTGTTGAATAGGTAACCTTTTAGAATAAGTTTATTTAAAGGATTAATAAGTTTTAAAAATAAGTATCTAAATGTCCGGGCTCGGTTCACAACATCACCGTAAAATTTAGGATGAACTATTCCGTTTGAAATAAGTTTTCTACAGGTACAGCCAAACTTGCAGACCAAATCTTTGTATCTATGAAAGAATTTAGTAAATGTTTTAAATAATTTGTGGTAACGAAATCCCTGACTTAATAATTTACTGGTAATACATAGATTACGCTCATTAAAATCCAAAACGTCATTACAGACACGAGCATAGCGAACGAGTTGGGATATATAACAAAGGAACATCACCGTCCAAAAAGGGAAAATTAACAATAGGGAAAGAAAAATCATCCCTTTTGTCGTAATTTTTTGTGTAGAGTTTCTGGTGTAATACTGAAATATCTAAATCTAAGAAAGAACAGTTATTGCTGTTGATACTAAATACTCATTTTTAAAGGCCCAACACAATTCATGTGTCAAAACGATAGATAAAGCTCTTAGTCGTTCCGTTGACTTATCGACATATACCATTAAGACAACACTATTTATTATTTAAACCTATTTGCGTACCTCTTTTCCTATTAGTCAATTTACTACATGTACGATCAATGGCCGATAACAATTATATATTTCATTTCTGTCAATTCTAAGAATATTTAATAAAATGTGGTTTTTGTTAAATAAATCTGTATGTTTTATTATTGCATTACAAACGAGAAAATAACATTAAATACATGGTTTAAAAACGAATGATTTAATTTCTATATTCATAAGAGTTTCAAGCATAACCTCGTCACTACTATTTATAATTGCACAGAGTTCAAAATGATATAAACCTTGGAAAGCACACGAACCGAAAGATCATAAACAGTAAAAAATAAGGAGATGAGGCATGATTCCCAATGAGACAAATATCCACCAGAGACCAAATGACTAAGATATAAGCAGCTAAAGGTCATCGTACGGCTTTAAGGAACAGTACACACCGATACAAGTTAACTCATCTTGAAGGAGATACAACAGTATTTAATGAACATGACAAAATGGATCATGTGTGGCAAATTCAGTCTGAAACATTAGCTATTTTGACGATATAATGTTGACTTTAAAAGACTTTAACACTTTTATTGGTAATATATTTTCATAATTCCAAAGGTCGACTTTGGTGATCAATTCATTGTCTCCGTTTCTTGAACTTAACTGTGTTTAGTATTATTCATCTAGAACTCTTGGAATCTTGGCATTTATCATACTTTGCATTATTGACATATTATCAATGTTTATTTAGTTTCAAGTTCCGGTATATTGCTAATGTCCCTTCATTCAATATCAGTTGTAACACAACTTTTTATTATTTTTTAAACTTATCATTCAAGTATTGTATAAATTATATTTCAGATAGCAATGAAGTCTGACTGTTTAAAATGTCACATCTCTTGTTTTAACTGATATTACTTAGATCATTGATATGTAAAAAAAACACAACAAAGCGAAATTTTCTGTAAATGTACTGTATATAAATAGTTGAGTTATTCGAAACACTCAGTTTTTTTAACCCAGTCATAGATTGTCTTAGTGGTATTTGACACAACTTTTCAGACTGTTTGGTTTATAATACTGTTCAATTTGTTGTTTGATTTTAGCCTTCCAACTGTTTTAATTTGAAACCTTTAACACGTAGATTTTTTTAAGTATGACTAGAAATCGAGAAAAAAACTCTTCGAACATCGAGTCGTTCTATATCATTCTTGAATAGCTAGGTATTGTTGAATGCAAACGACGCCCACAGATAAGTAAACTTTACATAAGTTAACGATGATTATGACGAATGCGATGAAGTCCCATTTTCTGGTCTATTTAATATTATTGATGAGTTTGATATGTCTTGTGGGCGAGGGGCTCTTTGAAAGTAATTGAGTCGGAAAATTTATCAACACGAAGTTTTTAAAAGTCAATGTTTTCTTTCACCAAATTAATCCTACTATTACAAAACAAACGACAACCATTGACAAACTATCGATACACTTAAATATCAAAACGTACATACATTTGTAGATGTTGTCAAGGTGAAAATTTACTGCTTCAATTATCTCAAAGCATCACAATTCAAGTTAGTATATTTAGCATAACTCTTTTTCATTACAGAAGAATACTCCATATGAGTTCCAGCATACACATTTCACTTATATTTTTAAAGGACCTAACTTGTAAATACAAAAACGTTTGTTGGATTAGATTATGTAGAAGTGTCGTGCCGAAAGGCTACACCATACCGTTTGACAAATTAACCAATAGTTGATTGGGAAAAGTAAATTGATTTGGAAAACAGTGTTAGATATTTCTTTTAGTTTTAGTTGTTCTAGTTCTAGGGAAATGACCTATAGTTCCCCAATGGTAATTGTTTAGTTCAAAGGATAGTACATCAATTGCAGAAAAGTTATAATAAGTTCTGGTTTTAGATAAAAATGATTACAGGTTGCACTTCTGTAAATATAGACATTGCAATTTCCAATAGGAACTCCTTTTACGGCTACCACTTTTACTATGACATTTCGTAAAACAGCATATCCTCCTGGAATGAAAAGTTCAAATGCACTACTTCATTTTTGCAAGGTCAAAACATAGGGTTGTGCGGCATATTTCAACATTTATATGCCTTGAACTATTTAGTGTTTAAACTAATAAAAAAAAATGTACAAGTCCTCCATTTACTTTGAGTCTTCCCATGAATTTAATTTGTCCGCTATCCAACAGATCGTATACTTGTAAAATTCCCAAGGTGTATCTCTATGTGATGAAACACGGAGATCATATCTGGGAACCAGTAGGTTAAGAAAAATTGAATATCTGTGAATACTAAATATCTCCCCAAAAGAGGCGTGGTATGTGAATCAGCTATATTTACAAAGTGCAACCTAAACATTTATTCAAATTGAAAAATTTGAAAACACTTTTTATCACAACAATACTTATTTATCAGAATCATAGTCTTAAAGAAATCAATGCATATACTCTGCATACCCTTTTTACAGAACATCTTTTACCCCACATCTATTTCAATTTTTAAGAAATAGAAAACAAGACATTAATTGTTGTCAGACTGCCTTATGTGCATGTTTTTTGGCATGAAACGCATAGAATCTGTATTAAACTCCTCTGATAACCAATTGAAACCATTTCAGAATACTATAAATCTAAAGTTTAATTATTCATCATTCACATATTCAAGATTATATAAAGTATTCAATCCTGCCACTGTCCCCAGTCCACATCTTAATGTATGCCCATTTATCTTTAAAAGTTATCAATTACTGCCAAAATTTGTCAGTTTACAAATCTTGTCACAATCTTATCATCTCTTACCATATATCTAATATAACATGGCTAATACATGAGCAAGAAGTGTTTAAACAAAGCCATTCTGGACAGTTGTATTTATGAAGTTACCAGTTTGATATATAAGTTCATAAAGGTTTTATAGATGATATGTTTCCCTCGGTTTTAGTTTGTTACCCTGATTTGTTTTTGCTTAATCGAATTATGACTATTGAGAAGCGGTATACTACTGTTGCCTTTATCTATAGAAACTGACTGTTTAAATCTATTGTTTGCTTAGCTTCAAAGCAAGGTTATTGCTTTCTAAATTCACATCCTATAAAGTTAAATTATCTGTTTTATGACCATGAGATTGAGAATATTTTTCTTTTTTTGACCCTGGGGTCCCAATTTGCTAATTAACTCTGCTATTTCTGTAAAAATGGAAAATTATTTATATTTTTAGGAGAGAACACATTATAGTTAGTTTTATAGAGGCATTTTTGTAATTTGAATAAATTGATGCTACGATCACAAGAAAACATAATCAGGCTTTACAGCTTATTTATGGGATTTCGACAGGACAAATCCCCTTACAACAATTTTCATCAAACATCTACGAGTTTCAATAACTGCGAAGGGTGAATATAAGCTTTTCTTAACAATTTAAAGTACACATTTACATATTTCATGAAATTACTTTGCATACGGGGCTTTAGGTAAACTTACATACTGTTTACTGTGAATTTATGCGGAGTCATCATTTTGAGGGCCCGGGATTTTCTCATTCTTAAAGTAATATTAAGAAAACTTATATTTGGGTTAATTTCTTTAAAATCTCCAGATAAACCAGATTTGGTAAAATTCTCTTTTTTTTACCCAATATAAGATATAAGATATAAAGTAATAAGATTTAAATAATGCATTTACATTTTTTTTTCTTTTATTTTCTGTTTCTTTAGTTTTTGTTTGTCATGTGCCAGTAGTTAATAGGTGTCATCTTCATCATATTCATGGATTTCCAGTTGAGAAAGAATACTAATTAGCTTAAACCTCCACTGGAGTAAGACTATGTGCAACAAAGCGATCAGTGCTATATAAACATACATGCATCATGTCGAACAATTCCAAGGTCATACCCTGTCGACTCAACCAGTTCCGCTGCTTTTTGGAGGTCATGCAATTAACTCATTTAATGCTTGTTACATTGATTTGTATCCTCTTCATTGATTTACCAGATTTGAACATCGGTAAACTACTGTAACGTTAATTCATACAGAGAAAAAGAAGTTGACCTAAGATGGTTTTGGCTGCCTTTAAGAAACCATTTTGGTTATATTGCTTCAGTTTATGCAGCATTGGCTTTCAAATTTTTGGTTTGAACGTTCCTGCTAAACATTAATGTGGGAAAAACGCTTCGAACGCACACAATTAAACAAGCTTTATTTGAATTTTCTTTTGCAAGAACATTGAAAATTATCGTAGAAGGCATTAGATAAGTAGTCATCTATATCGCATTAAAAAATGGCTTATACGAGGTATCCTAATTTTTTAGTAAAGGTTCCATAACTCAACAATAGCATATCGAACGCGAGGATATATTTAACAATGCTTACGACATAAGAAAGAAGTAGATTGGTCATGGCATACTGGATGGTGAGCTACTGAGCATAACGTGAAAAATTGCATTCAAAATCAGATTGACAAAATGTCATAATTCTGGAACGACAAATGAGAAAGTTTTCAAAATCGATTGATTAAATGATAGATTGTTGGTGTTAAACGCTACTTTCAGCACTATTTGTATCGTGGCATCCAATTTTTATTGATGCAGGAGACCGTGGTACCCTTAGGTAACCACCGACCTCCGGCAGCAAAACTGGTAATCCTCGTCAATAAAGATGAGAGTCGAACGCACCTGCCACGAGTTGTTGTTCGTACTCACAAACTCAGTGATGAAATACTAGTGATTACTGTAGATGAACCGAGGCCCTCTTTCATAATCCGAAGAATCTTACTTTACTCTTATCACTCATTCCAACGGCGTAAAGAAATCTCGAGTGAGTGTTTTTATTTGAAGAATAAAAAACTGCCGTTAATATGATGGTTAAAGTTCTTAAACAAGTATCGTAGAATTTTATCAGAGTATTCCATATGTTTTAACGACGGACGAGCGGATAATGATATATCAAATACTTCTTGTCTACGACGGACAAAAACAGGTAATAATTTCGGATGAGAGAACGTGGACATTACGATTCATAATTAAATAAAATATTCCACTAGGTAGAGACATTATGACACTTCAACGTTCAAAACAACTTGATTTTCATTTCTCTTCATAACATTGGTCTTATGGTCCAAAAAATTTTTCGCCTCGCTCCGCTCGCCCAAACATTTAATTCTACGCCCCCTCTTTCAAATATCCTAGAAACGCAACTGGAGGCTGAGTATGAAATTGTATTACTGAAGATATGAATTTACAATAAAACAACTTAATCAGGTTTTACAAACAATATTTGCTTGATTGAAATTAATCGACATTTTCTTATGGTTTCATTATATGATAATTAACATTGTAATTCAATTGAATATTCTGATTGGAATATTAAACATGTTAACGTTCGTACAAGTATTTCACAGAACGCTCAATTAGCAAAAACAAACGTAATCAGTGTTTAAAACAAATATACAGATGCTCCTGGAATCTTACTACACAGAAATTGAAAATCACAAGGGTATATTTTTTATTGGAAAGCGTAGTTTTCAATCGAGTGTTATTGTCAATCACTTGATTGAAGTTATGATATGAAACAGACGTAACTCTTTCATAGGAAATTTTCATGTCATGTTCAAAAGGGGAAATGCTACCAACCAACAAAGTTTTGTCAACTTTGTCATCAAACTTTGAACTATTCAGTGAAAGGAAATTACATATATAGTGGAACATGAAGTTAAAGGATAATGCCAGTTTCTTTTCTTTCTTTTTTTCTCACTATACTTGATTAGCTTCGATTTCTGTATGAAGTCTGCATTATACAAATAGAGGAACTATCGACAAGGAAAGAAACAAAGTTTGTTTCGCTAGAAAAACGAGTCCCCTAGACGAAACAAATACATTTACGGTAAATGAATCAAACCGTATTCATAATTTTATTTAACAAAGTGTAATGTATTCCTTTCCAACACAAAAGACTTTGTATCTGCGTTGGTCATTATTTTTTTATAAAACAAAGTTGGTTTAAATCTTTCAATCGTTTTTGTATATATTGCACTGTATTTATTTGTATATTTTAAGCGTTGAAAGAGTTAAACATAAAAACAAACCATCGCACTAATCTGTCCAGTTCTCTGATATTGATATAGCAATAACCTTCATAATGTTTCACTGCAGATTTTGCTGGTGACTATTGCACTTAACATGTATGTTAAGTTGAACAAGATGTGCTAACCTTTCCACTGCACCTTCTAATTTATAGGATTGTCTTAGTTTCAGTATCATTTAATTATCCGATGTTATTCCAATGAGGTGTGTTTTATGTTCTACATAAAGATTTTAAAAGATAGGCGAGAGATACCAAAGGGACATTCAAAATCATAAGTCGAAAATAAAATGACAACGCCATGGTAAAAACAAGACCAACAGATAAACAACAGTACATTACAAACAACATAGAAGACTAAAGACTGAGCAACACGAACCCTACCAAAAACTGGGGGATCTCATGCGCTCCGGAAGGGTAAGCAGATCTTGTTCCTCGTGTGGCTCCCGTAGTGTTGCTCATGTTAGCACCAAACTGGTGATAAGTCTAATTAGGTAGGTCACATTTGGTTAAAAGGGGACGGGATTGTAGTTATGACAATTAGAACATATCCGTTGTCATCTGTGAAACAGATATTCCATAACGGTGAACCAACTCGTGATGGCGTCCGTAAAATTTACGAAGTGATGATTTTAACTCCACCACTTGGAACTCTTGGTTTAAAAGCTTCCTAGCGAGCAGCAACCTACTATCAAGAAAAGCATGATAAGAAATGCAAGCCGTGGAATATCGTATCAACTGGGAGATATATACTCCGTATGCAGGCTCTGCTGGAATATTGCTACATAGAAATGGAAAGTTCACAATTGGGAAGGTGAAATCATCTCTTTTGTCTTAAAATTTGTTTTCAACCAATCCTCATTGTCAATTTGTAGATGTAAGGCAAGATATGAGGCAGACTTAACTGTATCTGTTGTATCCTTTATCTCAACTTTGTTGGGATAGATGCGTATAACATAGTCACTAATTCTTTATTGAGAGAACATCATCTATATAGCGGAAAATGAAGTTAAAGATACTGCTAACTTCTATTTTTTCTTCCTAAGAAGTTCCTGTATGAAGTCAGGCTAAGTGGGTTTAACATAACTGATGGCCAATGTTGTGAATCTGAGATTATACGTATGCTAAACTATGTAGAACTATAGTTATAAATGGTGCGTTGGTATAGAAGGAAATTACTGCACTAGCGATACTACTGAATACTAGCTATAAAGATATCTCATCTATGTACACATGTATATAATATCTTTGATATTGATGTTAAGCGGGAAATATTTACTTTCTTCGTCACGTCTGACCACAAATCAGATTGAAAAAAATGTAATCAAGTATTACGCTTTAGACGGTTTATAATCGGTTGTTTTTGACACAGCTTTATAACATTTTCACACTTTACTTTTTAAATTATGTTTGGCCAAGGTGAATGGTTTTGATCGGATTTTTCTGACCGGGGCTATCGTTGATGACATAGCAACTTACATGCTTACAATATTTCATCATAAAATTATATTTTCAGTTGTTGAAGGAAATAATCCACAGGAAGACATGTCACCCTATCCCGTCAGAACTAGCCTTTTTACCACTAACAAAACTTAAAGAACTTAAATGATTTTAAAAGATGTGATTTAACCGCAAACGGTAAGCCATGAACAAACTACATAATGTTTTCTTCCTTTAATTCATAATATTTATTTCGTTAATTACACCAGAAAAGCGCGTCAGACTCACGATTTTCTAAAATATTTTGTTTTCATTTTTTATAGCAATATTCAAGCAAACTTTTCATTCTGTGTTGTATTTTCATTAGTTGCATCGAATTGAATAAAAAAAAAATAGTAAGATAACAGATTATATTGACAGAATACGTGCAAAGCAGATTGACACTACGTTTTTTTTCGGGTCTGCTACGATAAAACAAATGGTCTATATCATTACACAATGAACGATAAAGAAATGACCATATATCAGTAATACATAAATATTTACTGAAATTGTAAATGTTTTATAAAGAAACGAATATCTATTGTAAATTGTAATTTCATGGTTTGGCGTCGTCGTTCGTATCGCCTACACGTCGCATCGTGTGGCGTGGTTAAACTTGTTTGTTACCTCTCACTCCCCCTCCCCAAAACATCCCGGACAGTGGTGTGCTGGTAGACAGTGGTGTACTTGCGCAACAAAAGATCAAACTGTACAAATCTGTTGTAAATGGCTCAATATGGAGCCAATACAAAAAACCCCAACTAACATAAAATCAATAGTCAAAAAGCATTAATATAAGAGTACTCGCTGTTACTGAAATCTAGTTCAAAGCCAATTACAACAAATAGATAATTAGGATTTTTGTTACTACTACATGCTACACTGTCAGTGTCATTGGACCCTACCTATATAATAGCAAAAACAATGACGCAAAAGATTTGAATACAATTTCGGGAAATAACATGGAAGAATTAAAGAATGGTTGGAACCAAATGATGTCGTTGTGGTTGACCGGGAATTCCGGGACAGTATCGATCTCTTAAAATAATTCGGAATTGAAATGTAAAAAGCCTCAGTGATATGGTTTCTGGGTGTTTACAGGCATCAAAATTGCAAGGTAAATCAGGCAAATCAGTGGTAGAGATTTGTCTCATCTGCGATCATACCAAATCTTCTTATCTTAAAAAAGCAGTGGAGTGATCGATGATATTGACAGTGAACCAGAGGAGTAAACTATTGAAGATTGATATTCTACTGAACAATTACTTGAATATGTAGGACATATGATATAATGTGATCTTTGCTTTGCATGTCGGGAATAAAACTGACGTCCATATTAGTCTTTTTTTGACTTGATGTAAATTATGACTAACAATTGTTAAAGAACAGCAGTAAAATTGTCGTTGCCTGATTTAGTTTCTTCTTTTATCATTTCTTAAACAATAAACGCATGAAATGATGACTTGACATAGTATTATACCTGATTCAAAATCATATGATAAAATTTTTTATTAGTTTTTTCATGACTTTTTTTCCATATATTTCATGTGTAGCTAATATTTGTGCTGACGAATCAACCTGTTATTTTCTTATATATTTGCAGGCCTTTCATTTAGGAAAAGTAAACGTATTTTACAGGAAAATTTGGTAACTAAATTTTTAAATTAAAGTACGGTCAGATTAAAACAATGAATGCCAAAATGAGAGATTGAAATGTTTTCTTTTCAGTTTTATGTTTATCTGCAGATTTGTGTATATAGAAGGAAGAGAATGTTGCATTTGTGATGTTGGTTAGTTAAAACTCTGAAGTGTCAATAAACTATTGGAAACACGAAACCTGATTTATGTGATAAATGTTGTCCCGTTAAAGTTTGATATTTTTTGCAATCAACAGTTTGACTGATCTAAGCGCTCTGTCTCAGAAGAAATTACCAATATGTAGTACTTGTAACCTTGGCAACGCATTGTACATAATGTTGGTTTGTAGGGTTCAGGGGCTGGCATTATGTTTGTTACTTTACATGTAAAGAATATTTGAAATGATTTATAAATATAATTGCGTGAGGAAGTTATAAGTATGAAAGTATAAAGTCTCTGATATTTAGAACTTCATTATTTAAATTTTTCATGAATAATATTTGTCTCTTTGAAAATTTTTTTTTTTATCAAAAATATAAAAAGTGCACAAATTATTGAATTTGTTAGTTCAATGTCAAAGTAAACAAAAACAATTCATTTTAAGAAAGAGTCTGTGGAAAATCATACATATAATAATTTAATATTGTTGTTACCATAGCAACTATATTTCTAATAGTTATTTCTTAACTTATCAAAAGGAATATCAATAAAATCTGAGGTGGTGTCAAGTTTGACACTTAGAGCTCTTTTCAAATATGAGGAATACAAATTTAAGATGGTTTATTAGATAAAAAAAACAGTCAAAAGAGAGGCTAAAGATACCAGAGTTACATTCAAGCTCATAAGTCGAAAATAAACTGACAATGCAATGGCTAAAAAAGAAAAGGACCAACAGACAAACAATAGTACACTAAACACAACATTGAAAACCAAAGACTGATCAACACGAACCCCACCAAAAACTGGGTGTGATCACAGGTGCTTCGGAAGAGTAAGCAGATCCTGCTCCACATGTGGCACCCATCGTGTTGCTCATGTTAGTACAAACCCGGTATATATAAAGGTCAACCTCGGGACTAGAGAAATAACCTTATATTCGAATAGAAGTTCAAAGTGCTTCGTATTACTACAGCGGGACAAGATAAGACAAGTGGCTCAAAAACTCATTTTCATAACAGGTTTGACTGTATTAAGTAACAATATTTGAATAAAAAAAATCAAACGATAAAACAACAGAATTTAAAATAAACAACACAGGAAACTACAGACTGACCAACACTTACACCACCATGAACCAGGGATGCTCTCTGGTGCTCCGGAAGGTTAATCAGATCCTGCTCCAGTAGTCGTTACCGTGGCATTCTCGATGAAGAAAAGGAATAAAATCACAAGGTTTTTGGTATGCACTGTTATGTATGTTTTGTTATTGTATTGATCGAAATTTTAAAAAGTAGGTTTGATATTTCAAACAAGAGATTAACCCGGTCATATTTGTATTGCCAGTTTTAAGTCAAGAACCTTGTCAGTTTTCGTATACTTTATATTAAATGTGTTTTTTCTTTTGTTATGTGGAGAACTTAGTATTAATTGCAGATCCTCTCTAGTTTATGTGATATTTATTGACTGCGTTCATATACTAAGGGCGATTTTGAGCTTGATATATTGTATGGACACCTGTCTATTAATGAAAACAGTATGTTTCTCTACATATGTGTGTTTTTATTGATATCATTTGATGTTTTTTTAACTTAAGAATACCACATATCTTCTTGTATTCATATTTATAATTTCTATAGTCAGTGTCTGCACAAATCAAAATACCAAAATCCTTGGGGGTATTTACTTCGTTCATATAATTATATAGAAATGTGTCTTGATTGATTGATTGATTGTACGTCCAGTGGCAAATATCTCATTCTTATTCAGGACGAGAACAAATTAACAATAAATACAATAGGTAGGTCCTGTAATGTAGGCCGTCCGAGAAGAAGGTCGGGGAAATTTAGACTGCCACTGGAAAATGAGGGTAAATTGGATAAGGACAATAAATTTGCCTTACAACAGGACCCCTCAAAGAGTTTTTGCAAGGGTTCTTTACGTGCAGAGAGCGTGGCACTCTCTCTACACGAGGCATTGGATTTAACGGCCCCATTCTAACCGGACGTGGATGCGCACTTGTACATCCCGCACAACCAAACGGACGCCCCACTTTGGCAAGGGTTCTACTGCCGGTAGGAAGAAGACCTGTAGTGACCATATTTGTATTCTCCAGTCACCCTTGGGGATAATTGTGTCTCGAATAAGTCTAGTCTCGATTGGTGCAAAATATATGACTACTAATAGTTTTGTTAATCGTCAAGGGAACTGATGTTCAATGATACAAATCTACTAATGGGTCACAAATTATAATTCATTGTATCTTGCATATAGATACTGTTTATAACATTATGTAAATCGATAACACTAAAGATTATTGTTCTTGTCTAAAGAAATAAGGTATATAATTATCTTAATACGGTACTGTGATATAAAAGTTGCTTTGTCTTAAATACTTGAGATGATGATTACACACAACATAAGGTGAAGAAAAGCAAACAACGCAGTAGCCAAAAAAGTACGAAAGACAATAAATAGTCCATAGATAACTCACAGACAACATTAATATTTCTCAATTATGTCCACATTTGGTATGGGGTGTATATATATCGGTATTATAGTTTTAAAAGATTTATCTATCTTACCTGGTCATAACAACTTGCCATGCATCTTCCTTTTCTTATTTCTTGTAAATAAGTTTTGTCATCCGCATAATCCGCACCATTTTTAGCATCAATATATAAAATCCATGAACTTTTCAATAGGAAAATAAAACAAAACAGCACTAACGCCATTTATATTCAAATAGCCTGGAGAGAACGTTTCTACTTTATTGAATTATCTCTATTGTCCATTTAATTTCATCCACAACTATATGGCTTCTCAATGCTTTGATTTCTGAAAGAAACATTATATAAAAATTAATTTAATATTGAAAAATTTTACAAAAACTTACATTGGTAAAAGTTTAATAGTTACAATTATTAAAATAGTTTACGCCTAACGTACATCTTATAATAAAAACAAATAATGTCACTTCGACTTGTAGTCATTAAAAAATCAACTGAGAAAATGTGAATTGACGTTGTTTCCATCATGTCTTATATCAATAAAACGGATATTAATCAACATAAAATATCTAATATTTCAACAGCTATAAACTGGAATCTAAAAGTTACGACATGATATAAGAACGCGGGCTTTTACAAAAAGTACTCTTTTATAAATAATGGCATTAATTTTGTAAACAAAAATGCCTTTTTTTCTAATAATAAAAGGCGATGGGTTACGATGAATTGAAACATTTTATTTAAAAGTGCTGTCATTTCATTTTATCCATTTATTGTTCATTGTCGGTGTAGTCAAGTAGAGAAATTATTGTCACAATGTCTTTGTTTTAGTGTTCGTATTGTGTTTCATTTTCATTTCAAGTTGCAACGATGAGGCGATTATCAATTTAAACCCAGTATAAATAAAGTGTTTTATCAGTTAAATTATGATTTGGAGTTGGCATGTCAGTAAATGTTAGTAATTCTTTGTTAATTAATATCGATCACTATCACTTTGCTTAGTTTCTTTTTTGACCTATTCTAACATCGGACTCGACTTAAAACTGAGTTATACTGTGCTTATTGCTGTGTGTTAGTTCAATCTACATTGGCTAGAGATATAAGAGGAGGGTTCAGATCTCACAAAACCTATTTAACCCGCCGCATTTTAGCGCCTGTCCTAAGTATGGAACCTGTAGCCTTTGTTAGACTTGTGTGTTTTTTATTTTTATTTTTATTTTGGTTCGTTTGTATGTTTCGGAGTTGATTGTGGTTGTATTTCGCTGAACTAGTATACATTATTTTAGGGTCCAGCTGCGGGATTTTATCGCTGCGTTGAAGACCCAATGGTGGCCATGGGCCTTTTCTTCTCTTTGGTTGGGTTATTGGACCTTCGACACATTCCCCGTTTCCATTATCTGTTCTATGTTATGAGATAAGGAATGTGTTTTGGACACTCAAAGAACAACTTTTCTGTAACGTTCTTTTCTTTTCTTTTTCATGCTAGGAGAGCGTTTCAGCAGTTACGAAATATTAAAGTAGAATCATCCATAAAAAATAATGTAAAAGTATTGTCATCAATGAAAACAATGTATATCAATTGCAAGGATTCTGAAACGTTTTCGATTCTTTGTATTTTGTTAACTCCATACCAACTGCTACATTTAAAGGGGAGAAAATTCGAGAGGGGAAAAATTAAGAAAGACCTTAAGTTGAAGAAATACATAAAAAGAGAGGAGAAAGACACCTAAGGGACACTCAAACCCATAATTCGAAAATAAACTGACAACGCCATGGCTCAAAAAGAAAAAAAGACCAACAGACAAAAAACAGTACAAAAAACACAAAAGGAAGGGCTAGCAGATCCTGCTCCACATGTGGCAATGTCGTGTTGCTCACGTTAGGACAAACCCGCTGATAAGTCTAATTCGGTAGATCACATTTGGAGAAAAGGGGACGGGATTGTAGTTACGACAATTGGAATATATCCGTCGTCATTTGTGATACAGAAATTCCATAACGATAAACCAACTCGTGATGGCGTCCGTAAAATTTACGAAGGGATGATTCCAACTTGGCCACTTGGAATTCTTGGTTAAGTAGCTTCCTTGTGAGCAGCTTCCCGCTATCAAGAAAAATCCTGATAGCAAATACAAGCCCTGGAATATTGTATCAACTGGGATATATATACTCCGTATGCAGGCTCTGCTGGAATGGTGTTACATAGAAATGGACAGGACACAATTGGGAAGCTGAAATCATCAAATTTGTCGTAAAGTTTTGTTTTCAACCGACCTCAATTGTCAATTTCGAAATGTAAGTCAAGATATGAGACAGACTTAACTGTATCTGTTGTATCTTTTATCTCAAGTTCATTGAGAAAGATGCGTTCAAAATAGACACCAAATTTTGATTTGTTTAGTGAGAGAACAGCATCTATATAGTGGAAAGTGAAGTTAAATGATACTGCTAACTTCTTTTTTTTTCTTCATAAGAGGTTTCTGAATGAAGTTAGCTTCATATGAATAAAGCAACAAGTCGGCAAGAATAAGAAGAACACAGTTGGTTCCCATGGAAATGCCGATTGTTTGTTGAAAAACACGTCCTCAAAACGTAACAAATATGTTGACAATCAAGAAATCAAGCATCTTGATAATTTAATGTCACTTTCAGACATTTTTTGTTTGAATCAGAGTTATTCTTTGCAAAGAACGATCTATCCCTCCATAAGACAAGATACTTGTATCTACGTTGGACATCCTTTTAGGGACAGTCAAACTCATAGATCGAAAACAAACTGACAACGCCATGGCCAAAAATAAAAAGACAAACAGACAAATAATAGTACATATGACACAACATAGAAAACCAAAGACTAAGCAACACGAACCCCACCAAAACTGGGGGTGATCTCAGGTGCTCCGGAAGGGTAAGCAGATCCTGCTCCACATGTGGCACCCGTCGTGTTGCTTATGTTATTACAAATCCGGTAAATAGTCTAATTCGGTAAGTCACATTCGTGAAAAGGGAGGGTATTGTAGTTACGACATAAGGAACATATCCGATATCATCTGTGAAACGGTTATTCCATAACGGTCAACCAACTCGTGATGGCTTCCGTAAAATTTACGAAGGGATGACTTCAACTTCACCATTTGGAACTCTTGGTTTAATACCTTCCTTGTGAGCAGCAATCCTCTATCAAGGAAATCATGATAGGAAACACAAGCCCGGGAATATCGTATCAATTGGGAGATATATACTCCGTATGCAGGCGCTGCTGGAATGTTGCTACATAGAAATGGAAAGTTCACAATTGGGAAGCTGAAATCATCTCTTTTGTCGTAAAGTTTTGTTTTCAACCGACCCTCATTGTCAATTTCTAGATGTAAGTCAAGATATGAGGCAGACTTAACTGTATCTGTAGTATCCTTTATCTCTAGTTCGATGGGATAGATTCGTTCAACATAGTCACCAAATTTTGTATTATTTAGTGAGAGAACATCATCTATATAGCGGAACGTAGAGTTAAAGAATATTGCTAACTTCTTATCTTTCTTCCTAAGAAGTTTCTGTATGAAGTCAGCCTTATAATAATAAAGAAACAAGTCGGCAAGAAGAGGAGCACAATTGGTTCCCATTGAAATTCCGACAGTCTGTTGAAAAACACGTCCTCACGTAACAAATATGTTGTCAATCAAGAAATCAAGCATCTTGATAATGTCAGTTTCAGAGAATTGTTTGTTTGAATCAGAGTGATTCTTTACAAAGTAGGATTTATCCCTTCCTAAGACAAGATACTTGTATCTACGTTCGCCATTCTTTTTAATGAAACAAAGCAATACCAACTCCTTCAATTTGTCTTTTAGTTTGGAATGGGGAATACTTGTGTAAAGTGTAGAAAAGTCAAATGTTTTAATAATATTACAAGACGAGAGAGTCCTAGATTGTATGTACTCTAAAAGATCTTTGGAATTTTTTTAGTATCCACATCTGATTCACGCCACCTCTAGAATAGGCAGTTTCACAATAACTTTGGAGCCCGGCTTTGATTGCTGATAAAATAGATGTTAATAATTTAGAAAGAGGTTTCGTGGAGCACTTGGAAGACCCAACAATATACCGTTGTTTGTAAGGACACTTATGTAGTTCAGGTATCCAATACAGTGATGGAATCATGATTTCCTTGATAGAGGATTGCTGCTCACAAGGAAGCTATTAAACCAAGAGTTCCAAATGGTGAAGTTGAAGTCATCCCTTCGTAAATTTTATGGAAGCCATCACGAGTTGGTTGACCGTTATGGAAGATCGAGTTCTTCATCTTTGGTTGAAATTCCAAAGGAACATAGAACTGACCTATGATTATCCAGGATTTCCTCTTTGGTAAGTGTCGTGAGGGTATATGTTGAGTTTCCAAGTGAATTGTCAATACCTAATTCATTTATCAAGCAGTCTATGTAATGATATTTACACACAAAAACGATGTTGTTTGGGACTCAATCTGCGGGGACAACAACATATTTGTCATGGAGGTAGGACAAGTGTTTTGCAACATTTGGGTCTTTAAAAAATGACGTAGCGTGGTTATTGATATGCCCATTTAGTTTCTGAATTCGGATTTGTATCAACGACCTCACAGCCTTAATCCATTCGGAAAGAGTATCTACGTCTGCTTTCTCGCGTTTAGCCCATTGCCTGGCATAATCCTCGACTGAATCCATCAGTATTTTGAAGTTGTATTTCCAATTGATGGATTTAGGCTCACGATATTTCGGACCTTTGGATAACAAATTTCGCAGGGAAGTGTTATTGACAATGTTGAGGTCTCCGGTAATAACGTGTCCAGCCGGATTATATGTGAATTGGAAACTAGCACAGGTGCAATCAGGAGGTTTAGACTTGAAGTCGTCGATGTTGAGATCCTGCAAAACGTGTTTGTAATTGAAAATTTTAGTTGCAATTGGTTTGGTATAGGTATAAGAAATTATTGGTACAGACTGATCTTTAAAGTAAGGTGGTATTTTCGACTGAACTAATTTATGATGAAGGATATTGCCTAAGTTGACCATTGTTATATTTTAGTTCGTTTCTGTGTGTGTTACATTTTAATGTTGTGTTTTTGTTGTGTCGTTGTTCTCCTCTTATATTTGATGCGTTTCCCTCAGTTTTAGTTTGTAACCCGGATTTGTTTTTATCTCTATCGATATTTGAGTTTCGAACAGCGGTATACTACTGTTGCCTTTATTTGACGCCATCGAGACCTTTGTTGGCAAAGGAAAGTTTAAGGAAAGATCCTTTCTTTTTTTCATCGTTTCCAATGCGAACTGGTTTGAAAAGTCTGTGACTTGCAATATCCGAAATGATAGCTGTAAGTTTGTATTGGTTTGAATGAGGGTTTGTAACAGTGGTTTCCAAACATAAATTAAACAGAGAATGAAGTTTTGAAAGTGGTAATGAATACAGTTTCGTGCGAATGTGATGAATGCCTAACGGCTTTTGTATAAATGGCAGCAAGTCATTAATAGAGACATCATGCAAAGTAGGTGATGTATATTGACGATGACCATGACTGCGTCTACGTCGAGGAGTAGAGTTGAAAATATTCATTACATTCACCGAGCTACAGGAAGGACTAGATAGAATACCTATACCATCAATTTTGTCATTGCAACCATATGGTGTCGCAGTTCCCAATTGTCGAATCCAGTAGTCCTCTTTTTGTCTACGGAAAGGCGTTGCAAGTTGAGGATTGTTAGTCTTGTGGTATATTTTTCCGATTATACGAACTGTCATAGAAACGATGGAATGATCAGGCTGATTAAAATGCTGCTAAAATAGGTAGTTTCATAATAACGTTGAACACCGGCTTTTATTGCTGATACAATTGATGTTAATAATTTAGAAAGAGGTTGGAAAACCCAGCAATATAATGTTTGTAAGGCCACTTATGTAGTTTAGGTATCTAATACCGTGAAGAAAGATCCAGTTCTTCATCTTTGATTGAAATGCCAAAGGAACGTAGAACAAACATATGGATATCCAGGATTTCCTCCTTGGTAAGTGTCGTTGGGGTACAATACAATATTATGGTAAAAATAGGAAAAAAGAAACTATTTATTTTCAGTGATCATTTCAAGGAACCAAAGTGAATGAGTTTCTTTTTGTAAAACACAGAGAAGAATATAAAATACATTAGTCAATATGAAGCAAGATGTCAGTCAGATAACTGAGTCGAGATGATATTGGTTTTGGAAAAGCATATCTTAAGTCAGAAGATAAAACCCAGTCAAAAAACAAAGATCCAAAATAATTGCATGCGCAATCTAATTGTCTGTCTAAAGAAATGACCAAATAAAAAGAGATGAGAACAAAGCCAACAGTGTTACCGGGAAAAGCATATATGTAAAAGTGAAGATAAAATTAGGCAGAGATTAATTAGTTTTGTTTTGCTACTGAATATCTTCCATGTCTATCTTTTTAAGTGTTAGCTGTCTTCTTTATCTTTCGATATAAAACTTAAGGATTACAAAAAGATCATCAGTAAAACACTCGTTGTAAATGTACTATCGTCGTTTACTGACTATGTTTTTTCCTGCCAAAGGTCGGCTGTTCTTTAAGAGTTCCCTGGCTGCCTCCGCCAATTAAAAACTGGCCCCCAAGATATAGTGCAGAGTACTGAAAGTGGCGTTAATCAACAACAATTAATCAATCTATCTCCTTAGTAGTAATGCAAGCGAAGCGAAAGCTATTATTATGAAGTCTATTAAAGTAATAAAAATATGACATTAGAAGGTATTTCATTAAAAAATTGTTTGTCTAGCAATTTTGGATCAACTATTTGTGAAAGTGATATATATATATATATATATATATATATATAGTGGTAATAAATTGAAATTGAAATGAAAAAATTCTCAACCTCAAAATCTTAAGTAAACAAAATCAGTTTGCTGCAAACTGGAAGTTCTAATTATTGAAATAAAAATATTTGGTTTTTTCCCTCTTATATGGCATGTTTTAAACATTTTCTAATCTGAAATATGAGGACTAGTTTAAGCAGTTACTCCTTGCCTCTTTTTTTTATATCCAAATAGAATAAAAAGATACAGTATTTCAACAATAGACAGGTGCATTTAAAAAATAGACTTGATGTGCTCTCTTAAATGTCCATGTCTATTAATGGATAAAAAATCTCTTAGCAGTTATGAATTTGAGTTCTATCATGGGCTTTGTTTTAATGATCATTAAGCTTGCATGACATCATCACTATAGCTCATTGTTGTTTTCCTGTGTTTTCAAAGGTTTTAATTTTTTGTGCCTAATACGAGACAAAGAAGAAGTCGACTGGAAGTGACACACAAACAGTGTCTTTTGAAATGGAAACTTACAAAAATATGGGATAGTTATCGATTGAGTACAGCGTGTATGTTTTTGTTTTAAGAATCATGGTTATTTTTAACAAAGAAAAATCTAGAAATGCTGATTTGTATAATTTACAAAAAGTTAGCCAGCATGTAATTTGCTTGTTCTAAGATTTTCATAGTCAATCAATTTAATTTTGTTAGCCGATATTACCATTGTGTCGACCTGATAAAGGCGACCATGTCTGATGATCTCACTAGGAAAGAACATTTTCTATACATTATTGAGATACAACATTGCATGATATTTGTTGATCTTTGAAAACGTCAGTAGAACAGTTTTCTGGCATGAAAATAATGATATTGTGTTGCTGTTACAAAATTGTATAATTATTTTAAGGAATATATTCCTCTCTTACAAAGCTCTTATTCCTTTCCAGCTTTGGCTATACAATTTGTCCTTTTTGGTTTATAAGCTCTAGAAAATTCGAAATATTAAATTGTATCGAGTTAAAAAAAAACGTATTGCATTCTATTTAAATGGTAACTTAAATAAAAATTATCTTGTTTCAGTTCTTCAAGTTTTGCATTCATATTTAAGAAAAAAGTAATATAACAACAATACCGAACTCTAAGGAAAATTCAAATCGGAAAGTCCCTTATCGAATGACAAAATCAAAAGCTCAAACACATCAAATTAATGGAAAACAACTGTCATATTTCTGACATGGTATAGAAAGGGATTAAGTGTCAAACTATCTGTGTTTTTATTGTACACAATGAATGTTTTAGCTATGAAAATGGCTGTGCAAATACAAGTCGAGAATGAAGTATACTTGTTATCCTTTGATTGTCGAAATTACTTATACTGACATAACGTTTTTAATATATATTCAAGATAATTGTAAGTTCAACAATCACAAAGGTATAAAGTCGCGAGAGATTTTCATCACTATCTCCTCCCTTCATGTTTTCTGGTCAGCAGGAGAAAACTTCCTATAGGTTGCAATTCTGTAAATATAGACAATGCAATTTCCCATAGGAACTCCCTTTGCGGCTAAAACTGTGACACTTTTACTATGAAGTTTCGTGAAAAATAATATCCTAGAACGGAAAGTTTATATGCACTACTATTTTATTCAAAGGTCAAAATATAGGGCTGTGCGGCATATTTTCAACATTTATATGCCCTGAACTTCTAAGAGTTTAAACTTATACTAAAATTCTATACTACCCTTACCTCCATTTTTGGACCTCCTAAGAATTAAAATGTAGGCGCTACCATGTTTTTCTATACTGGTTACATTCCCAAGTGATGTCTCTATGAGATGAAACACAGAGATCATAAATGGGAACCAGTACGTTAACAAATTAACATATCTATGAATATTATATATCTCCCCAAAAGAGGCGTGGTTTCAGAAACAGCTGTATTTACAAAGTGCAACCTATAAACACTAGTCTTTAATTGTTAGACGCATAAAAATCCATATCATTCATTACAGGGTGGTACAAATAGAATTAGTTTTACCATAAACTCATCATAGATACCAGGAATAAAACTGTGTACGCTAGATGCACGTTTCGTATACGCTCAGTGACGCTCCAATAAAAAAAAAGTTAAAAAAAAAGGCAAATTGGAAGAGCATTGAGGACCCAAATTCCGAAAGGTTACCAAATTAAGCTAATATAATCTATTCCTGGGGTAGAAAATCCTTAATTTTCCGAAAACATTTTGTTAACAGTTAATTTATAATTATGACCATATCAATGATAATTCTTGTCAACAATGAAGTGCTGATTACCATAGTTTGCCGAAAGGTATGACCATAAATGACACAAATTTACTTTTGAAAATAGGCTAATACAAGCAACACAGGATGTCATTTAAATGTATACAACACGCGGTGCGGATGTTTGTTTCTCGGACTTTTGACATTGAAATACCTAATGAGGTTACTAAATTTTAATTCATTTTTTGGACTGGATGTGTCGATATTATTTATACAACATAAATGAATTGAATAACACCTTCAAATCTATATTTGTCATTGTTAAGAAACGAAATATAGTACATACAAATCATAATGATAGTTTGGAAATACGCTTACTTAACTCATTATTTGTATAAAAAATAACAAGATTTGGTAGGAAACCCAATAAGATAAATTTCCACTTCTACAAAAAAAATGTATTATTTAACCGTCAACATAATCATTACGGCGTCACTTAAATCTTGAAAGGGATGTCTTCAGATTTAACAACACGAACTTAATTGCGTGTTTTCAACTTTGATGATAACGGTAACGATAACAATTTTTCTGTACCAGATGCGCATTTCGACAAGAAATGTCTCTTCAGTGATGCTCGAGGCCAAAATATTTGAAGATCAAAAACAAACATATTTAGAAGATTAAGAGTTTATAAACCAAAATTGACAAAAAGCTATTTTGATTATTTGTGCTAATTCTTAAAATTCAACATTTTTCTGAAGTAATTAAAACTGCAGCTTCAGATGCAACGATACTACTGAATGGCTACGGTCACTGAAAAAGACTCACGTAAACAATAGACATAAAGTGCTGAGTTCACCAAGCGTAAATCCATCGATAAATCATTTAGTGCTGAGTTTACCGGAGTCTCAAATTACTGGTTACGGAGTTTCCCTTCACATTAAGGTGACAATAGTTCACAGCTGTTCAAGTCTCGTAAATCAATGAAGATATATTAAATCAATGCTGGGCAACATTTCCTTGATCAAAGAGTCTCAATTTAAGATAAATATTAAACTATTGAGACCAATGAAAACATTCAATGGTCATTGAACGTTAACACATACTTTTGAATTTAGAAGTCTTGTTTGCAATATGTAATAAAATTCACAGTACCAATATTAATGTTACAAACGTTATAGAGCTGTTACAAAATTTAAAAGGACCAAAAGTATAGCCAAAAAAGGACATGGAAGCAGAACTATGCATGAGACAGGTACATTCCGCAATTGTGAATAATTTCTAAAGTATTATAAATATCTTTATAAAACAATTACCGTTTTTTCTGCCAATACAAAAGTAATGAGCTACTGGTCAAAGTTTACACAGCAAATTCAGGAGCATATTTTTGCTGGTTAACAATTGTTTTCTATCTTTTGAAGGTGTGAATGCTGATTATATTGTACAATAAGTCTCAACATTCTTTGAAACAAACATCTTTAAGGGCGACACGTGCCCTCAGCATTATTGTTTCTATGTCAACAAGGAGTTCAGGTTAGAGTCGATCAAACAGTACCCGAACAACTTATCTTATGTTACCAAATATTTGACATCGAAATGTCATTATACGATTATTAAAGTTTTTTTCGACTTAAACATTTTTGTTATTCTTTGCAAAAAAGAGAGGGAGGTTTAGCTAGCTATAAAACCATGTTCTACATAAGGAAATGCCTGTACCAAGTCAGGAATATGACAGTTGTTTTCCATTTGTTTGATGTGTTTGAGCTTTTTCTTTTGCAATTTGATAAGGGACTTTCCGTTTTGAATTTTCCTTTTAATTCTGTATTTTTGTTATTTTACTTTTTGCAAAATGATACTTAGTTTTGTTATTCGAAATAATGTAAATCATTGCCTGCAACGGATATTATTACATTCAAACACTTATAATATGAGATCGTGCTAAATAGCCTATTTAACGCTATACTACGAATCATGTAACAATTAACTATTCAAAAATATAATGACAGTGACAATTTACAGAAATGTCACAAAATTATTTCAAAACTGCTAAATCGAGATTGCAAAATCAAGTACAAGTCTTTATATATAAAGGTTACACTAGTGTACTTGCGTCACATTACGGTACAAGTGATACAATACAGTTTGGTAATCGTCAAATACAGGTAATTTAACGTGTTGTAAAACTGTAAAATTCAAATGATATATTGTAATTGAGTATATGGAAGGTTTCTGATAAATGAATTTGCAATTCATTAACAAAGTCAAGTTCACTATGTATTAGTAGATGAAAGAAACACTTAACAAATTTTATGCGTTTGAAGCGGCCATCAAGATTGAAGTTCGTAGATATTTATCGAAATATCTTCTTGATACTTACGTTTCTTGTCATTAGCGCAATTACGGCTATCATTACTGGAGCATGAAACTGTTTACACATCATGTACATTTGCGTTTACCCCAGGCTTTGTTTTATGTTTAAGAAACGAAGAAGATAGAACAGAACAGTTGCACTGACAATCAAACAGTTCTGAAGGTAGATCGGATATATTTTTTTTATCACCACTTCATGGCATGTTGCAAGAACACTTCTTTGGTTAATATATTTTTTACCAAGTATCATTCAATATACAACAGAAATATCTAAAACTTGAAATTCAAAGATTACACTTTCAAAAAAGTAAGTGTATTTAAAATTTTCAGCAAAAAAGAAATGAATGGCAGATAATCATATTCAATTTGATTGTCTAATTTTTGTGTTCGGATTTTTTAATGAAAATAAGGCCCATGACCCCTTACTTGTATTTGATATTTCGGAAATATTTCAGATAAGCAATTTTCGCATTGAATGTTAACTATTACGATCCTTTAATGTTTCCTGAATACTGAAAAAAAAAAATTTTCCCTGCATAACTTATATAAGATAACTGTAGTTTCATTAATTTTAATGAAAAAACAAGGTCCGTGACCCTCCGTTTTTATATCGAAATTAGAGAGTACCATGACCCAGAAGTGTTTTATAGAATTTGAAGAAAAGATCTTTCGTCGAATATTTAGACATCCAAGCTACCTTAACTAATTGATGGTCTTCAGATGAAACTTAAATCGCTGCCGACAGGTATTATTTCATATGTAATAAATAAAGGCAATAGTAGTATACCGCTGTTCAAAAGTCATAAATCGATTTAACTGAAACAAATCCGGGTCACAAACCAAAACTGAGGGAAACACATCAACTATAAGAGGAAACAAAACGGAACAACAGAAACACTGAACTGCTACAAAAAAAACGCCAACATACATAGAAACGGACAATGTGATAACAACTGCCATATTCCTGACTTGGTACAGGACATTTTAAGAAAAAAAATTGGATTGAACCTGGTTTTATGGCTAGCAAAACATCCCGCTATATAGCAATGTTCAAAATACCTCTAAAATGACATATTACATGACAGGAATACAGTACAAATAAATGCAAGAACATTCAGGACATAGAAATACATAAATAAATAATATAATAGTACATTCAAACATGTAAACCACAGAATAACAAAGAACAACTAAAATTAATTTACGACATAACACAAATACAGCACAATAGAATAATCGAGTCGTTCGTCTCAAGTTCCGCTAAACTTGTTTCCAGATATAACGCTTTACAAGTAGTATTATGTTTAAATGTGCAATTGCCTATCGTGTACATATAAAACAAATAATTGATTTGAGGTTGTGAGTGTCTTCTTCTATCTGTCATAAGATCATGATCACTTTTTTATTTCTTTTGGGGTATTTGATTCCCTACTTTTTTACTTTGGATGTTCAGTCACCAGATCACAGCAATGGGACACGTTTGATATTTTTTCGGACTAAAAACTTAAAAATCTAGAGCAAAAATTAAGTTTTTATCACTCTACATCTGTTCATGTTTTAATTTAAAATTCTATACCCACTTCCTGTTCTAATATTTGTTTCTACAGTTTTCTCATTCTTTTTGTAAGAAATCACTTTTATCCTTTAGTATTTTGGTTTACTAACAGCAAATGGTGAGATACTTTATAATCTAGGTTTTAGACGATATAAGTTGAAATATCATAATCAATTTGTTTCACGTGCTTTTATTAATTTTAGATTCACTTACTTTATACTACAAGAGTGGCGAAATATACCAAAGGGACATTCAAACTCATAAGTCGAAAATAAACTGACAACGCCATGGCAAAAACAATAGACACCAAAAGACAAACAACAGTGCACAAAACAAAACATAGAAAACTCAAGACATAGCAACAATGTATCATAAATAAAATTCGTAATAGGTTCCGCGAAACCCTGTATCTCGCCTGCGAATGCTGCTGTAATTGAAAAAGTGCAATGCTTTAAAAAAAATTTAAAATGGCCCAAATATCAGTAAAATACAGAATTTTAAAAAATCCAACTTTTTCTGTAGATGCTATTTCTTGATCTTGACTTTTATCTTCTGACCAAGTTTCATAATAATCCACGAAAGGTTTACAAAATTAACCTGTCAAAATAATTTAATCCCCGACTGTCTGTAAATATTTACTGCAATAAACTTAATCAATCCATCATCCACCGATGATACATTTCAACCGATGATACATTTTAACCGATGATACATTTTTATTTAAGTATCTAACCAATGATTCACCGATGATACATTATCTAACCGATAATACACCGATGATACACATGTGGAGCAGGATCTGCTTACCCTTCCAGAGCACCTGAGATCACCCCCAGTTTTTGGTGGGGTTCGTGTTGCTTAGTCTTTAGTTTTCTTTGTTGTGTCATCTGTACTATCATTTGTCTGTTTGTCTTTTTATTTTTTGGCCATGGCGTTGTCAGTTTGTTTTCGATCTATGAGTTTGACTATCCCTCTGGTATCTTTCGTCCCTCTTTTAGTTTCATAAAGAAGAGGCGAAAGATACCAAAGGGATATTCAAACTCATGAGTCGAAAATAAACTCCAACATAAATATATTGTCCGATAAATAAAAGTTTTCGTCTTTCATTATAGCATAGTCATAAACTACTAGTTAAGTTGATTGTATTTGACAAAGCCATGGCTAAAACAGAAAAAAAAAACCTATAGACAGACAACTGTACAATATACACAACATAGAAAACTGGGGTTGTTGCTACATACAAATGGAAAGTTCACAATTGGGAAGCTGAAACCATCTCTTTTGTCGTAAAGTTTTGTTTTTCAACCGACCCTCGTTGTTAATTTCTAGATGTAAGACAAGATGTTAGGCAGACTTAATTGTATCTGTTGTATCCTTTATCTTTAAGTTCGATGGGATAGATGCGTTCAAAATAGTCAACAAATTTTGAATTATCTAGTGCGAGAACATATTCTATCTAGCGGAAAGTGAAGTAAAAGGATACTGCTTACTTCTTTTTTTTCTTCCTAGCTAAAATTTCCTGTATGAAGTCAGCCTCATATGAATAAAGGAACAAGTCGGCAAAAAGAGGAGCACAGTTCGCTCCCATAGGAATGCCGATTGTTTGTTGAAAAACACGTCCTCCAAAGATAAAAAATATGTTGTCAAAAAAAAATCAAGCATCTTGATAATGTCAGTTTCAGAGAATATTTTGTTTAAATCAGAGTTATTTTTTACAATGTACGATTAATCCTTCCATAAGACAAGATACTGGTATCTACGTTGGCTATTCTGTTTTATAAAACAAAGCAGGACCAACTCTTTCAAGTTTGGAATTGGGAATACTTGTGTAAAGTGTAGAGAAGTCAAATATTTTAATACTATTGCAAGATGAAACAGTCTTTGATTGTACGTACTCTCAAAGATCTTTGGAACTTTTTAGTATCCACATCCTTTTCACGCCACCTCTAGAATAAGGAAGCTGCACGAAAACTTTCAAGCCCGGCTTTGATTGCTGATAAAATTGATGTTAATAATTCAGAAAGAGGTGTTTATTAGTTAATTGCAAAAAACTCCTCCTATAGGTAAAATTTGGAAAACAAATATTGATTATTTTGCTCTTGATACTGTCTTTTGATCATAAAAAAGCTCTGTCCAACTTATGTAAAATTCAATAAAGGTTTGACAAAGTTATTGAAGACAAAAAAAAATTAAACTGTAGACAGTACTTAATGTTTACTGTAAACAAACTATAATAAAAATAAGAAGATGTGGTATGATTGCCAATGAGACAACTCTCCACATGAGACCAAATGACACAGAAATTAGCAACTATAGGTTACCGTACGGCCTTCAACAATGAGTAAAACCCATACCGCATAGTCAGCTATAAAAGACCGACAAATGTAAAACAATTCAAACGAGAAAACTTACGGCCTGATTTATATATAAAATAATGAACGAAAAACAAATATTATATACAGCAACAAACGACCACCACTGAATTACAGGCTCCTGACTTGGGACAGGCAAATACAGAATGTGGCGGGGTTAAACTAATTTGAAAGTGAGCCAACCCTCTCCCTAACCCGGGAAAATGGTTTAACACTATAACATAAGAACAAACTAAAAAAATCAGGTGAAAAGAGCTTAACTTATCAGATCGATACAAAGGAGAAATATATCTAACAAAAAAACACAGAGTGGACGTGGCAAGGTACTTATACATCCCCACAAGTGCATTTAATAGTAAAATACAGAAATATGTATATTTTTCAAATTTTGCACTAGATACTGTCTTTTTAAAAATTCCAAAAAGGTTCGAAAAAGTTATTGATGTCTTAAAAAAACTTTAACCATAGACTGAACATAAATGTGGACGCTGCCGCCGCCGTCGGTGACACCGTTGATGACGTCGACATAATCTAGGATCATAATTTCTTGTTTTAGCAAAATAAATGTCGCAGGCATGACAATAAGCAGATGTGGTATGGTTTCCAATGAGATAATTTAGAAATTTTCGAAAAGTATAAAGTACATAAATAGAAGGTATGCAAATATTGATCTGCTTGTTTAACCTTAAGTAAGACGGGACTAAAGACAATTACACGTGGTACGGTGTTACATGATAATAAATGTAAATTTAATTGAATAGAAGGATTCGAAAACAATCACGAAAAACAAAGTTATAGCAGAGGTGTATAAATCTAACGGACACTTATCCTCTTATAAGTTCAGATCTTAGTATAATTCTGTGTTTTAAAAGAGAAACAAAAGATACTAAAGGGACATATCAAGTCATTAGTAGAAAATTCCATGGCAAAAAACGAAAATCGATTAAAAGAAAAACAACAGTATAAGAACCAAAACACAGAACATCAAAGACTGAGCAGCACGAACCCCACCACAAACCGGGTGGATATCATGTGTCTCAAAAAGGTAAGCAGATCCTGCTCCACATGCAACACCAGTCGTGTTACTTATATAAAATACGTTGATAAGATATATCAAGTGATAATGCATCAGAGAATAGCGGATTTGTAATTGACTCTTTTCTAACCCTAGGACGTCACTAAATTGATAAACCATTTTAGTTTTTCGAAAGAGTATTGCAAAGTAATATGCTGATTCTAAATTATTTCTAATAGTTCAACTTCTTCTTTAAATAAGTAAATATGAAGATTTTGATATGATCATTCTTTGAAAAACTTCGAAATGTTTTTTTGTAAATGTCATTTTAACAAGTGAAAATTTAGATAAATACTTTTATAGATTATAAATTAATAATTTACTATCTACATGTACCAATCATGATGATAATTTTCAAAATACCTGGTGCTTGTTTATCCTTTCCTTTGTAAATATTGTTTCGTAGGTCCGTTTCACCAGAATTTGTACAAATCTTTATCAAAACAAATGCATTACAATGTCATTTAAATGAACGACTTTGTGTTTTACATAATGCCCAAAATAAATAATTTGATAGGGTAAGATTTATCGTTGTCATATAAAGTATCAAGTCAAGTTACCAGTCCTAAGGAATGGGAATGCGGAAATGGTGTGTGTTTGTATCATTACCTTAAATTGTACTATACCATGTTAATGAATACACAGCCGATTTGTCATATAATGGTGTAAATAATTTTTTTGATTTTTTTGTTTTTAAATTAATGTTACCTGATAAAGTCAATGGCTTTCGAATAGTTTGATTGGTTTTAATTTGTTACATTTTTATCGTTCATAACATATGAGTGTGTGTCATTCTTTGTAAAAGTTATATTTCTGTATGTTCCATGTCTTTAAAGCAAAGTTGTAAACTAACGTTTTTGACTCTTAAATGAATGGATAATCATAAGTGTTGGTACTATTTGCTTAATCTAATTGTTTCGGGGTAGGTTGCTTTTTTTGTTTGTTTTGCAAGTATTTTATTATTATTTACTATTTATGATATTATGGTTCTAGTTTTGAAAGTCTCAATACACAACATACGTTCTGAAATTGTTTTTCCGTTAATCTACTAGAACTAACTTACTCTACTGATGATCAAGCTAAGATTTAAAATACTGATTTTACTAGAAAATATAAAAAAAAAACAAGTGTACAAACATACTACAGCTAACTAAAATACTTTGCAAGAAAAAATAACGTACAAAAAAGACACATTAATGCAGAAAAAACTGTTACAAATATATTTGGAGCAATGAGTTCTACTAACAAAAGAACAGAGAATGTAGAAGAATTTCACCAGTGAAATAATTGTGTGCTCTCCTTGCATTTTGGATTTTTATTATAAGTTTCTTGGTATAATCTCCCCCTTATTAAGTAAAAGTCTATCTCATCTAGCTTTCGATCTAACAATGTTTTCTCTAAACGTTTGAAATATACGTCTGCTTACAGAATAATTTGACTTCAACAATATGGTCTGCTTACAAAGTGAACACAGTCTGAAAAGAAAAGTTCTTGGCTGGGATTCAATATAAAGAATATGTTTTTAACTTGTTAATCACATTAAAAAACAACTAAATGAAATAGTCTGTATGACATGACTCTCCTTACATCAATTCGGTGTACAATATCAAAAAAGCCTTTTAATGCTTTACTTTATTCGTTGAATTGAAATATACCACGCTGTCAAAGATTGTCTTTAACAGATCCTTCCTTCAATTGAAAATGAATGTTCCTTTATCACATTCATGTTTCTTTCACATTGTACGTAAATTTATATAAAAAATATGATATTTTCTGGTTTACTTCCTATATCTGTCCTTAGCACACAACAAGAATTTCAGTGCACGTGGCATATCTAAACTGCACTGGAAATGAACTAATGACAGTTTCCATACATAAATGACGTAAGATATAAGACTGAAAGTCATGAGACTACAATCAAACTATACAAAGTAATACAAAAACAGTCTTATTGAGTCACTGTTCGTTTTCAAATATATAAATTTATGTGTCTATATACATGTCAAACTCTAAATTGACTGAAGGCTAAAAACAAGATTGTCTTTAAATCAAACAGAAACTACCATAGATAGATAGGTTTGAAATATTTATGATATAGTGTGTGGTCATATTGGTTACAAAATTTTACACAATAATTGAATATTTCAAGGCTAAATTGCTTATTAGAAAATATGGATGTTTAAATAAGACAAATATGTGTCGTCACTTAACAATATTTTTTTCGGAAATCAAGAGTATTTCGATACTTAAGATGCCCATTCAATATTCGAGAATATTATTTTCTTAGTCAGGTTAGTCTTTTGTTGACGAAACGCACTTCTGGCGTACATAGTTTGTAAGCCTGATATCTATGATGAGTATATCTACCCCGACCCCATCTCAAATTTAAATAGTCATTCCCTGAGTAGATAACTCGAACTATTTTCATATTACTAATTTGATAAAAGTTGCAGTTAACATAGTCATCAAATATTAATACAAAGAGGACGACTTCTTTAATATCAGGCAGTGTTGAAGGAGGAGACCGAAAAGTTGGGGCAACTTCTAAAAATTAAGAGAAATTAAAAAAGATATAAACAAAAACATCACATTTTTTACATGAAAACCTCTTTTTTATAACACATGTTTTTATTCTGAAGTGTGCGCAAAGTCTAGAAACGTCTGGTTGTTTGACGCCGGAAGTGAAATTAACATTGTTAAGAGAAAAACCACTTAAATTCTAAAAAAAAATTATCCTTTTTGTATCTCTCTTTGAATTCAAGTATAGTTATGATCTAGCACTAATTCAAAAGTACAGTTAGTTTACTGTTGAAAATTATAAAAAACAGTTGTGAAGTATAATTCAATAGGAAAACAGCACTCGAGGTCAAACTACGTATCTAAATTCGATCAGGCGGGGCTAACAGTGCCAGTTTCCAAGGAAGTGAGGACAGTATGATACAAAAAAATCGGATTGTTTTGAACGTTACATCAGAACTTCTAAATTGGACATTAAATCTGCACTTGCAAGAATCAAATAATACTTGTACTGTACATTCGATTGTTAACTATTTCGAAATCCTATAATGTGTGCTATGTTATATAAATCAGTTTTTACTTTGTATCATGTCCCATGTCCAAGCCTTGAGTCTTTATTCATTCTGTTCTAGCTGATCTCAATATTGTGGATAAGGACTTTACATAAACTGTACGTTTTTCTTGATCAACTATCGAATTCATGCACAAGACACAATGTTTCATAAGGCACACTTTCTTAAATTTGGGGATACTCTATATTGTAACTTGAGCAGGCAACATTATTTTACGTAATTCCTTTTGGACTTGATAGTGTATGTTGGCCAAATATATCATCGTTCCCAAATTTTCCTGAGTAGTAGGGTGCCATCATACCTTAACGAGGAATAGCCATCGTGATTGCTCAGCAGTTCTATTTCACGTCGGTTTATGCCCAACTAGATCTACTCCAATGCGAAACAACGTGAAATATCAACTTAAACTATACCGCCCGGGAACTGCTTACTAAAGTAGTCGGAACAATTAGACATGGCACAGTATTTTAGCGGAAATAATAATATGAGAACACTCTACCATTTTATGTTCTTTAACTTGTAAATGCTGCATTCGTGTCAACTGCAGGTGGTATGTATTTTGTTTTTGTTCTTAATTTAAAATATGACAGAACTCAGTGAATTATATGCCACTAGAAAAAAATGTCCTCGTGCACTGCTCGGATAGTTAAGTATAATTATGAAGTCACCTCGCAATTATTAGATGACAGCTTTTCATTTGAAGACGCCAGTAAGGTTACTGATATTTCACATATCGTCCATCTGTCATTATAACTGGATAGTGCATTAACATTTGCAGCTGAATATGGATTCTAAATAGTAAGACAAGAGATGCATGCACACAAAGAGATTCTTACCATGTGGATGCACCTGTCAACACTCCGTAAGGAGAAAGAAGTAAAATAACAAAAATACCGAACTCCGAGTAAAATTAAAAAACGGAAAGTCCATTATCAAATCGCAAAATCAAACGCTCAAACACATTAAACGAATGGAAAACAACTGTCATATTCCTGACTAGGTACATGCATTTCCTTACGTAGAAAACGGTGGATTAAACCTGGTTTTATAGCCAGCTAAACATCTCACTTGTATGGGAGTCGCATACAATTCCATTAAATGTTTCTATACCATTATGTTTTCTTTTAAATCATATGTTTGGATGTTTATTTTACAAGTTACGGGTATAACATTTCAATTGAAATTGATAAACTATCTTTATGTCTATGACTGATCTTTAAACGTCGGAACATATTTCGCTCAGTTTTTTCAGTGGGAAGTAATCCTTATATTATATCCGTAACCTTGTCATAGATTGGACATAACTGAACAGTAACGGAATTTCAGCAATGTTTTTATTTCTTAATTAACTTTTCAGAGCGGAACAGTACAGAAACATTTAATGATTTATTGTTGGAGTTAATCACTACTTTCAAAACTCTTGGCTATGTCATAGCGGATAACTGTTATGGGAGGAGGCCGGACTACCCAGTGAGAACTAATACAGTACAGAACAGAAGCAGTCGCAATAGTTAATATATTAGAATGGAAACGGGGAATGTATCAAAGAGACAACAACCCAACCAAAGAGCAGAAAACTACCAAAGGCCACCAATGGGTGTTTAACGCATCGAAAATTCCCGCACCCGTAGGCGGGCTTTAAATGGCCCCTAAATAATAATTTATACTAGTTCAGAGTGATGGACGCAAAACTAAACTCCGAAACATACTAATGACCCAAAAGTAATAAATATACAAGACTTACAAAGGCCAAAGGTGTCTGACTTGGGACAGGTGCGAAAATGCGGTGGAGTTAAGCATGCTTTGTGAGATCTCAACCCTTCCCTATACCGATTTCGTCAAAATACTTATACTGACATAAAGTTTTCTGTCTTTGTGATATATTGAAGATGATTTTTTAGTTCAACAACGTGGTAGGTACAAAGTGGCACAAAATAGTTTTCTTCACTATTTATTCCCTCACTTCTTCTGTTTAGCAGCAGGAACTGCCTTTAATACACTAGTCTGTCAGACACTTTAATTGTAGGCATAGAAAATGCAATGTCATTCATAAAAGGTAGTATAAATAAACTTAGTTTCACCATAGTATGACATGTATGACCATAAATGCCACAAATATACTTTTGAAAATCGGCTGATACAAGCAACACCGGATGTGATTTGAAAGTATACAACACGCCCGGCGGATGTTTGTTCCTCGACCTACTAACATATTGAAATATCTAATGAGGCTAATAAATCATAATTTATTTCTTGACTGGATATGTCGAAACAAAGTATGCAAAATACATTGATTAATAAAGGCAACAGTAGTATACCGCAATCGAAATTCATAAGTCGATTGAGAAAAAAACAAATCCGGGTTACAAACTAAAACTGAGGGAAACACATCAAATATAAAAGGAGAACAACGACACAACAGAATCTCAACACTAAAATGCAACACACACAGAAACGAACTATAATATAACAATGGCCATTTTCCTGACTTGGTACAGGACATTTTAAGAAAAAATGGTGGGTTGAACCTGGTTTTGTGGCTAGCCAAACCTCCCGCTTTTATGGCAATGTTAAATATAACATTAAAATGACAAGATTACATGACAGGACTACAATACAAATAAATGAGAGAACATACAGGACAGAGACACACACAAATAATAGCCATCAAAAGGTACCAGACCCAACACACACAAGACTATATTTATCATGATTTAGAAAATGAAATATAGTACGCACAAATCATAGTGCTAGTTTGGATGTATTCTTCCTCAACTCATTATATTATAAAAAAATTTAAAAAACGTGGTATGATAACCGATAATACAACATTCCACATATATTTCAAAAACCGTCAACATAATCATTACGGCGTCAGAAATTCAAAGGAATGACTTCAAATTTAGCAGTAAAAAATTGCGGTTTTTCGCAACATTGATAAATAGCGCAAATTCTTAACATTAATCATGTGTCTGAAATGCGTAATACAATAGCATCAACTTCAACGAAAATACTTTAACTGCTTTATTTACTGAAAGAAAATCACTGAAATAATAGATCTAAAGTGTTAAGATCACAGAGCGTAGCTTCAACGACAGGTTTAAAGTGAGTTGCACCTCAAATTAAGGCGACAGTAGCTTACTGATGTTCAAATATCGTAAATCGATGAAGATAGACCAAAATATTGCTGAGTCTCATGTAATAGATCCATTCAAAGAGTTTGAATTAAACAATAGATATACAAATACTGATACCAAAGAAACATGCGACTGGCATACAAGTGAGAGGTATAGCTAGCTATAAAAGCAGGTTTAATCTACATAAGGGAATGCCTGTACCAAGTCAGGAATATGATAGGTGTTTTCCATTTGTTTGATGTATTTGAACTTTTGAATTTGCCATTTGATAAGGGACGATCCGTTTTGATTCTTATCCGACGTTTAGGGAATGTGCAAAATAATGACTGAAATGTTTCATTTTCATTATTTTGTTCAGTTTTCGTGTAACATATCAGGTGAAAGATTAAAATTTTCTATTTTTTTTTTTCTTTTTCAGTTTTAGAAAAAGTATTTTTCAATGGGAAACAGCATATAAGGTCAAACTACATATAAACTGTGGATTCATTAGTTTATCTGTCGCCTCTCTTTTACGTAGCATACTAATTGTTGTGGATTTCGTGGTTATTGTTAAACCGCGAATTTAAATGTTCAACAAAGTACACATGTTTTTAGCTGGGATGCAGACGTTTACAAAATTACGAAAACAAATATCCATAAAGAAAAAAATATTTCTCAACCCACGAAAGTTGGTACGCACAAAATTAAATGAATCGACAGAAAAAGACACCATACACGGTCATAAAAAACATAGTTATTTTGTAAATGTATCAACCACAATAAAAAATGATCTGGTGAAGATCTCTGGTAATGTCTTAAATTGGAAAATAAAAAGAAAACATGCTCAAACCACCACAATTATCACCATTTTCGAAGAAAAACAAAATTTTGTGGAATTTTCCCCCTAAACATATCATATAATTTTCTTCACTCAAATGTGTCCGATTTTATCTCACCCAAACGTGTTCGACAGTTTCTATCTACCGAAACGTGTCCACTTTAAGACGTCAGAACGTGTCAAAAGTTTTAGCTGTAATATGTCTTCTGTGACGTCAGTAATTTCTACGGCAAAATCGAATCAGGGGATAAACGATCAGAGATGTCGGATTTATGCTGGGTCCAGAAACAAAATAACATGATAATGATATCAATGCAGATGCATTTTTGATATAATTTACGAAGACTATTACCGAGTTAAAAGAAAAAAATACCAAGTGGGTCCTCATTAAATTGCAAATATGGTCCTGAGAGGGCTCATAGAATTGAAGAGAAAAAAATAAATATACAATTGTATTTTTATAAGGAATCCAGCCATGTATTCATTGAAATCTTAATGTTAATCAAATTCGCCAATACTTCATGCATATTCATGACAAACGCAGAAACTTAAAATTTGAAAATGGTGTTGATAAGGCATTTGTGTACTGTATGCCAGTACTGTTGAAATGTTGCATAATGTGGAATATAACATCTTGAATAAAATGCATTTTCATCGCTTTGATTTATGACAATTGATTATTTCTTTGTTTTGTTCGTTGTTATAATATACTTCGGTGGTACTTAACTACCTTTACTATCCATGAGGGTGTCTCAAGGACGGATATCTGTAGAAGTGATTTCAAATATTACTGTTCTTTACCAGCTCTTCGTAGTATGAATTAAGTTTTTATTTTTAAAAATTTTAGTCCCGATCATCAGAGAAAAGACATGCATGGTCAAAATGCTCATCTGGTGCAAGAGTAGTAGTTGGTGGTGCGAAAAATTCTACAACTTAATGTTGTAACAATTCTGTCTGGTTACTTGGAATGGTGAGTTGACATCCTTCACACAAATGAACCTTAACCCCTAAGTCGAACGCTTGAGCGCAAATTATATAAGTTTGGTGTTTACCGTCGACAAGGTAAGTGTCTCGTGCTATGCGTGCATGACCCCGAATGCGAATTCACACTCAATAAAAATGTCACAAACATACGTTTAACTATCGCAAATTGAGAGACGCGTATTGGAGCTAAGTAAATATGACTAGTTTTGATGATCACTGAAGAAATCAAAAACTGATAAGTTTCAACATTCCAAATTGTTACTTTCCTTAATAACGTCAGAGATATAGCGGACGTAAATCCGTCAATATATGTGTCCACGTTCAATCAACTACGTCGTCATTGACAAATTGCAGTAGAATTAGAAACAAAAAACATATGGCAAAGTATACGTCTTCGTCAAGTCTAATGACATTTCAAGAAATGGACATGGATATGCACGTGTAGCTGAAAACTAGGATCGATGACACTGCTATGATTTCAGATTTCCGCTCCACAATCTTCAGTACTAACATTTTCAAAATTCCTAGCATTTATGGATTTTGATCAATACGATGTGTTATGATCTATTACGATAATTTCGTAATAAAACTATAATTAAACGTAAACAGGTATTCCAGCAAGATTATGGAACGGAACGACTGAAATCATCACTTTATAATTTTGACAGACTTTATCTCGACTTAATTGAATTATAAATTATCTCAAAGTTTTTCAACTAACTAAAGTTATCTTAAGCTGTAGTTTATCCGATATTTGAAGTATCATCCATCTATCATTATAACCGGATAGTGCATTAGCAATAGCATTTGAATATGGATTACTAATTGTACAACTGCAGATGCATTCACACCATGAGATGAATACCATTTACACACACCCGTCCTGAATCCGTTAGGAATTCACACCATTTTGATCATTTAAATTGTCTGCCTGTTTATATTACAAGTTATGACATTTCAACAGAAAATGGTGAACTGCCTTGATATTTATTTCTTACATTTTTAAATCTTCACACATGACGAATGATGAATTTAGAGATTGGTTTAGATCATTATTAACACAGCTTAATAAAGAAAATCCGTCAATTCAGATAATTGTTGTTGGTGTACTACCAAGGGAAGGAGTTCATGTGATAGACCACATAGAATGTTTTGAAGACTTGTGTGGTGAGATGCACATAGAGTTTATAAATCACATTTACAACTATGTAGTCAGAATCGGCAAGTTGATTCCAGGTATTTTATATCTTATCTTGACGGAGTAAATTCCACCAAGAATCGAACATCAATACTTTTACATAGTATTAATGATGTTACACTCATATTTGCAATGCCAGTACATAAACAGAAAATGGCCTAGAAAATCAGATCTCGGATTTCAACAACATTTTCATCCAAATTTCATTAAAAATAAAAATCAATATCTCCAATGTGCTACATATACTCGTGAAATGCATTCAAAATTTGAAAGCCTGTCAAATTTGCCAAAATTTTGTTTCAACTGTGGAGAAACAAATCACAGCAAGTCAGTTGCAGATTTAAACAGAGAATGGGACATAAACAAAAACTTTGTAAAAAAATACTAAACCACAGATATTCAGGTTACAGTTATAGACAACTAAATGATCCTGTACCTTTTAAGTATATGAATGATAATCAGGGAACCAAAGTTGTTTGTAAAAACAAGTTTAGTGCTTTAATGTTTAGCCAATACTTGTTTAAAGTATAATAATGATAGGAACTTCAAACATAGATAATGTAACAAATGAAAGAAACATTAATAATACTTGTAAGTTAAGTAACTATACAAATTTGGACAATTGCTTGTCCTCTGAAGATTTTTTAAATTTGTTTTAATTTTCAATAAAACAAAAAAAAAGGTTATTACTGATACTGAGTGTAATTTAGAAAAAAATAAAACACAGATATATGTAAATGATTATACAAATAATATTTATTGTCATCACAAAACATAAGGTCTAAAAAATAAAGTTTCAAAATAATAAACATTTAATGTCAAAGTTAAATGAAAATGAAATATAATTTTACAAAAATGAAAGATTGGGAAAAACCACACGTACTGGGAATGTGTAATCATTTCTAACACCCGAAAAATGTCACGACAAGTCAAAAGAGCTAGAGATTGACATTTGAAAGAAAAGATCGGGATACAAGTAGAAGTGGAGGCTGGATTGTTTTTTTTTACAGTATTAAATACATTAGACGACGTGAATTTGAATCGAAAAATATTGAATCTATGTGGTTTGAGTTTTTTCCATGGTATTTAAAATTCTTTTTGAAATCATTTATTTTTAAACCTCCAAATAGTATTTAATATTGGTATAACTTCTTTGAAAATGGAATAGAAAAGACGTATTCTTATAATGATCACATAGTTTTAGCTGGTGATTTTGATATAGATTTTGGCAGCCTTTACATAAAACAATTGAAATTTATTTTGTCGGTTTATAGTTTTTTTAATTAGTCAATAAACTAACGAGAGTTACAAAAGACAGTGTCACACTTATACGTCATTTATTTCTACAAATCCTGAATAGATTACAGATGTAAATCTGCCTATTGTCCGGGAGATCATTATCCTGTAAGTTTTACTATCAGAAAGTCCGCTTTCAGAACATCAGTAGATAATTGTAGCATGTCGCAATAGAATATAGAAACTTCAATAAATTTAATCAAAAAAATATATAGAATATTTAAAGGCTAAACATGTTAATGAAATACTTCATTTTGATGATCCAGATCATGTATTGAATGCTTGTTACCCAAAGTTATTAACCTCTTAAATGTGCCTATAATAAAGAAAAGAGTATAGAAAGTCTCAACCCAAGTGGTTAAATGAGGATATAAATAAACTGCGAGACTTGTATCATAAAGAGAAGAATCTTAAAAATTACCAAGTTATATAGAAACAAGCTATCCGCCCAAATGAATAAATGAAAGACTGACTATTTCTCCACAGTTGTACAGTTTAATTCAAATACTAGTAAAATCTGGAAAATCTCAAAGATTTGAATTCCGAGTCAAAATGCCCAATATTAAGTGTTACTTTTAAATGATCTGAGATCGATGATCAAGTAACAATGTGTGAACACTTCGATGAGCATTTTGGTACTGCAACTGATTCAATTTTTCTCAACCCCAATCAAATTTTGAATCTCCAAAGTTAAAAGAATTAATTGAAAGACAAGTTGGTGACAACTGTTAAAACATGTATTTTATTTTTTATATCTCCAATAGAAGTCTTTGATAAACTATTACAAGTAAAGAATGATAAATTTACGATTCTTGATCGTGTTGGTCCTGAGATTCTTGATATAATTCCAATAATTCATAAATCTGTTGCGCATATTTTCTAATTTGAGCCTTTACACAGTTATATTTCAATCGACATTATAATGTGCAAGAATAGCACCAATTCATTGAAAGAGCGACGTAAAAAAATAACAACGATTGGCCAATATCTGTACTTTTTATCAAAGATAATTTTTTTCTCAAATTTACAAATAGTTGTTAGTATTTGATTTAATTTACAAGTACCGATCTGGGTTTATACATGGCCATTCTTTTCACTCCGCTCTAGCAAAAATTGTTGAAGAACTGTTAATTAGAATGGATCGAGGAAATTACACTGGAGATGTATTTTTAGATTCTAAAAAAGCTTTTGATATTGTAAATCACTCAATTTTATTATCAAAATTAGAGATGTATATGCTTGATACTCTTTCTTTTAAATGGTTCAAATCACATATTATTATTAACCAGGTCTCAAAAAGTGAGAAAAAAACCAACAACATATCGTCAGGTCAAGAAGTAAAATGTGTTGTACCACAGAGCAGTATGTTAGACCCTTCATTATTTCTTTCATATATTAATGATCTCAAACTTCAACAAAATCATACGAAGCCTGATGTGTATGCGGATGACACAACATTTAATAACTCCTCAAATTCAGTTAATGATATATGTGATAAACTGAAAAACCTGTAAAAAATGATATTCTTTTGAATATAAAAATAATCCGTCTTTATGCTAGATGGATCCAAACAAGCATCTTAGCTTAAAAGAAACATTAAAGGTAGAATACAGTGGAATTCTTGGAAAAAATATGAACAGTGAAAAATTACTTGGCATTTTATGTCTTATATGTATTTCATGGAATCAACAGATAAACAAAGTATGTACTGTAATTTCAACTAGAATTGATTTATATAGACGATTGTAGCATTATATTCCGCAAAAAGGTTTATGTTTATTTCATAATAGATATGTACATTTTCTCTTTGATAATTGCTGAAAATATATACAGAAACATGTAATTCAAATTTGATACAAATGTGTTTACATTACAAATGTGCAGCCAGCAGCATTTTTGATGAACAAACCATTTGATACACCATCAAAAATAAATTATTCAAACAATTAGGATGGTTAACTTTTAAAAAAAAAACAATATATCACAAAGGAGTATTAATGTATAATGTGTAAAAAGTATTGCACCTGATTACCTCTGTCAATTTTTTTTTAAAAACTACTAACATATAAATGCAACAAAATATTCTTTGCATTTCTCAGACAATAATTGTCTTTTCATACAACGTCTACGAACAAATTTTATGAAAACGAAATTTCAATGTTCCGATATTTTGGAACAGTATTTCTGTAGAAATAAAAAAAAAAGATAGAAAGATAAAGCAGTTTAAACAAAGGTATCATAATGTCTTGTTTTTATAACAAAATAGCTAATTATAAGATTCAGATACAACATGTAGACCAATAGAATAATCAGCACAACAATTATTTAATAGTTTAAAAGTCCAAATATTTGTCTTGTACATCATAAAGGAAATATGTTAATGATACAGAACACTTAATCTATATGTTTTTCACAATTTGTTTGCATATTTAGATGTAGTTATGCATATGTATAAATTATAATTTATTTTATTCAGTGGACCTCAGAGGAGATAAGTATTATAATAACTGGTTTTACTCTTTTTAAATAAAGTATGTATTGTATATCATTATTACATTTTTCGTTAACTTTTACCAAAGGAAATGAATCCTTATACCATTTTCATAACCTTTGCATAGAACTGAACAGACCCAGAAAAAATGCAAGGATTTTATTTCTTAAATATTGAACAGAATGGAACAGTATATTGATTGATGTATTGTTGGAGTTTGTCACCATTTGCAACACTTTTGCCTGTATCAGTGGATGAAGCCGGAGTACCAAGAGAAGAGAACAGACCTAATAGGCAGTATACTAGAATTGTAAAACTGGAAAAAATATATTACAGTTTCTCTTTGGTCATTTCTAGGATGTTAGAGTTTTAGATCAAAACTGAAATTAAAATACAATAAGGGGTTATTTGTAAATAATGATCCTACCATTCATTGCTTCATGTTGATTATTTAATCATGTCTTTTAATGAAGCATGTAAACTCCAAAGGCTTGATATGTATTATCCGTCAATCATCACACTAAGCATACTGCAAATCAACAAACTTGATTTTCATAAATCACCTTCTGAGAGACAATGTACTTTTTACTTTTACAAGCTCATCTGTTACACATAATGTAACATATTAAAGCAGTGAATGCCTAATAAAAAAGATAAAATATATAAAAAATCTCGTTGATTGATTTTCATTAAAACTATTTGATACAAGTTGTTACTTGATACTTAATAACAAGTTAATGAAAATTACATTTTAAACAAATTATTTCGCTACAGATCGAGCATGTAAGAGTAATTGATGAGGATTTGTTATTTAATGTTTGCATTTAGGCATGAAATATATGATAATCCTGAGCACTTAACTTTTGATTTTATGAAATCAATACACAGTGTATTCAAATTTGAAAACTGAAATCAGCTTAGAACTTTTATTATTAAATCGTTGTCATTACTAAAATATAGGACAATTGAGGGCATGAAGCACACATAGTTTCAAATCGAAACAGAAAGATTCACAAAAATATTGTAAGACAATGTTACAAAGTTTACATTTAGTAATATAATTTCACATGAAATTGGTAAACTACCTTTCTATGAATTACTCATCTTTTAAAGTCAACAAATATTTCGCCTTTTATTCTTCAAAGGGGAGTAATCCTTATGATTCCAGAGCACCGGAAATGGGGTTTTTGTTTGGTACATAATGATCAGTCTCGAGTTTTCTTTGTAGTGTTTTATAGACTTTTGTTTGTCATATGCCATTTTTCGATTTTTACCATGGTGTTGTCAATTTCCTTTCAATGTAGGAGTTTAAAATGTGCAAGCGACATCTTTTTTATATAAATTTAAATAACCTTAACAGAGACTAGAAAGAACCGAACAGTACCGAATAACTGCAAAGAAAGTACTTCTTAAATTACTGCAGAGAATGAAACAGCATAGAAATAGCCGCGGTTGGACAGTTTACTGGTAATGCACTGACTAACTGAAAAAAATACCGTTCACATAGGTATCTGCAGGACATCTCGATCAAGTATTTAAGAGTTGTGAAAATAGAACATTAAAAGTAGTGACTAGTAAAAAAATATACGACCATGTATTACTGTAAAATGATTATGTGAGATTTCTAACTATCTAGCATGACAACAACGAAGGCATGTAATAAGCAGATCATCTGATCATTAGTCACCATACTTAGAATGCTACATAACCCCTCCCCCTCCTCCCCCCGGCCTCCAACCCCAAAAAAATATTCTGCTAAGAATAAAATATCAACAAGTACAGAACAAGCTACAAAAAATGTTATTTCTCTTCCAACTGATTTTCAGTTAAACCAGTTTGATGCATCACTTGATTGATCTTATGTCGAAGTATACTGCAGATGTATGCGGTCTTCAAAATAAAAACATTGCTTTAGAAACATGTGCCGCGTTATTAACGAATATTGGAGGTATATGAGTTCTTCTCAAAATTTATTATACATGTGGAACTCGAAAGTTGTTCACATGAACTGCAGATCTAGTAAATGTATTAGGCACTAGTGAGCTATATATAATAACAAGCTGTAAGTAAATTGTGTAGGTTTTAGGGAAAAGATCGATTCAGTTTGATTTAAAATTGCATATTTAACGTACGTTGGCGAATATTCTACATATTTTCAGGACAAAAACAAATTAACAAGTACTATAAACGTTAGGCTCTACAAGGTAGGTTAATAATGACGAAAATTGAGAAATTGGATAAGGACAGACATTTCGTCTTAAAACACCATATAAACCACTCAGAGAGTTCTTAAAAAAAACAACGAATGAATATTCAAACTCATAAATCGAAACCAAACTGACAATGCCATGGCATGATAAGAAAAACGATTAAAAGACAAATAACAGTATGTAAAACACAACACAAAAAACTGAAGACTGAACAACACGAACCACACCAAGCACCGGGGTCATCTCATGTGTTCTAAAAGGTATACAATATTCTGAAGCATGTTATCATTAGGATAATTACAATGAAACAATATATAAAAATAGCATGTAAACTTCAAAGGCATGTCATGTATTATCCGCCATTCACCTCACTAGGCATACTCAATATCCAAACATAAACAACTGCCAACTTAAAATAGATGAATATCACTCTAAATCATTATGTAATTATTTAATCTGTTTCAACAAAATCATCTGTTACATATAATGTAAGATATAAAAAAAAATCATTTCTCTTGCTATTGATTTTCAGTCAAAACTATTTGATATATTGATTGATCATATGTCGACAGATTCGTCAAAAATATGGGATGTTGAAAAATTCAAACTAAGAAATTCAATCTCCAACGTTTTAAACATATGATGGAGGTATTGTAGTACATCCAATGAGGTCTATTTAAAACCTGGAAGTTATTCACATGAACTGCAGATCTTATCAATGCTTCATGTATTTGGCATTTAAGTTAGCAAACAATAATTACAAGTTGTCAGGTAAATTGTATTTGATTTGAATGTATCAATATTTTAGAAGAAAACAAAACTCTTCAGAAAAAAAAATCTTTGATATTGGACACTATTATAAAACAAAATTCAATAGGAGGAACATTATATAGCGGCATTAAACTTCGAATAGATAATTATCTTTAAAAATCAACATCTTAAGTATTTAATGTTTCTTTGACAAAGTCATTTGTAACACATTATGTGGCATATTAGAGCAAAATACTGTCTTTATTTAACGATATATAAACTATTTGTCTTCAAATTGATTTACGGTTAAAACTATGTGATGTATTGGCTGATCCTGTGCCGATATATTCGTTAGAAATAATGGTTTGAAAAAAAATATAATTGATTGATTGTTTTGTGGTTTAACGCCCAATAATATAAGAATATATATATTATAGTTTATAACGTCGATGAATGAATGAAATAGTGGTAAATAAAACTTACAGAATGATACAAGTTTATGAATTCCCATTCTTCTATGTACATTTGTACATGTAGTTAACAATTATAAAATAGTAGTTGTTATGCAAAAAAAAAAACAAAAAAAAAACAGTGAACATATTTTTGTTCTCAAATGTTGATTGCTGTAAACATTTAATGTCAGAGACAATAATGAAATGATTATTTATTTCTTTTATATTATCCTCCTTTGGGAGAGTATTAATATACATGAATATAAGTACAAATTATAGTATAATACAAAGCTACAATGTTAATAATGAGAATATAAATAAAGAATTGAATAAAATAAAGGAATAAAATAAAGGAATAAATAAATAAATAAATAAATAAATAAATAAATAAATAAATAAATAAATAAATAATAAATATTTAACTTAATAAGTAATTAAATAGATAATTGAATAAATAGATTAAATAAGTAAATGTTCATATAATTCAATTGATGTCTATTTAGATATTTTAGTTGTGATAAATATCATATTAACTGTCATATTCCTTGTATAACCTATAGATAAACTTTACACACGAGTACGTGAAACTGTCTGCATCTGATTTTTCAAGAGGGAAAAATTTGTCACTGTGACATGACAGCAGAGTAAGTGTCAAATGTATGTCTTCCATAGCATGGAGTATTGTGCTAAACTCAATGGGTCCAATATTAATTAGATCTATCCAAAATAAGTCTCTTGTTGTCGACACACTACAGCATTGTATTAAAATGTGTATAATTGCATTGTCATAGAAAAAACCACACTTATGGCATAACAGTAATTCCGCATCAGGTTCGTTTGGTATAACCAGAGCACACAGAAATATGAAAAATTGTGCTTGAAACTTCAAAGATGGGTACTGGGGCACGATAGTCCAAGCACGATGTGGATCAATGGAGTTATGAAATAGTTTAAAATATTCGAAGTCACGATCACAATTTAGGCGTTGTTTGAGAAATTTCTCTTCATACTCGTATATACGTTTTTTGACCATCGATTTCCATTAATTTTGCACAGGAAAGTAGCTCGTCGGTAATAGTTTTTCGATATGGCCAATTAAATCATATTTCTGCATAATCTGGATGACATCATTTACAAAGCCAACGTTATTTTCAGTACATTTATGGTAAACCATCAAAAGTCTTGACATAAGGACGTTTTTCGGCAAATATTCGATGGCATATTGTACAGCCTTCCAAAGAATAACAACTTGCTAATGTCAATAATACTTTCAATAGGAATCCATCCTAGCAATGAAGTGCACTTGTCAGTTCTGGTCAATTTAAGTAAACCTTGTACGTATTTGCAAATACACCGATGCGGTCGTTCAAGTAAAAGTAGCTCGTGTTTAGTCAAGTTGTTCCACAATTCACATCCATACAGGCCTTTGCTATAACATAGCAGGACAATTATTTTACTACATGTGATTGGATTAAGTAGAGACGGATGGACACCCAATCTGATAATAGACATACAAACAGAACGTATTGTACGACAGGCTGCTATTATTCTATGTACATGAAGTTAACAATTATAAAATAGAAGTTGTTATGCAAAAAAAAAAAAAAAAACAACAACATTGAACATTGAATATATTTTTTGTTCTCAAATGTTGATTGCTGTAAACATTTAATAAGACAATAATGAAATGATTATTTATTTTTTTATATAACCTGGACACTTAAGTTTAGTAATTGGCGTGATTGATGATCATAAGGTGATTATAACGAAAACAGTGCCTACCAAATGGGGCAATCAAAAATTATATGTAGACAAAAAACAGACAAATCCATGGCAAAAAAAAAAAACACAAAAAAAAAACGAAAGACATCCAACAGTCTACAAAATTACAATAACTATCAATATTGATATACTATATAAATAACCTATTGTTGAAGAATTGTACGTTAACCTTTAGACTTAATTATGAATGACCTTGGGTTGGTGGATACTTAATTATGAATGACCTTGGATTGGTGGATACTTAATTATGAATGACCTTGGGTTGGTGGATACTTAATTATGAATGACCTTGGGTTGGTGGATACTTAATTATGAATGACCTTGGGTTGGTGGATACTTAATTATGAATGACCTTGGGTTGGTGGATATCTTTTCTTTCATATAAACAAAATAAGATAACAGCGGTACAGCAATAAATGTGGAAAAATCATGTACAAATATAATGAAATTATCAGAAAAGCTGACAGACTATAACAAGAGTTAAGATTGTCTTTTCGAAGCAGGTGTTCATAACAGATTCAAGTGGAAAGTACAACTATAGCTCATAGCTCAGCTATTGATTCTATAGCTACTAATTCCTTATTATGGTATACATAGGATATGTTATTCTCTTGTCTAATAAACATAAATGACATCCCTTACGTAAGATAAAAAAAAAGTATAATCAGTACTCAAAAGTCTTTTTTATACTGTATCTTTGCTATTTGCGCAATCAAAATGCATGGGCCGTATAGTAACGGACCCAATAAAGCATTGATTGCGACGTTTGTTATGTGCTTCCGTAGAGGTGCTTTTTTTTTTGTTTTTTTTTTTTTTTTATCTATGACGATATGAAAAAATACAGTTTAATTTTACCCAAAGAATTTCATTTTGAACAGTTTAAAGATTTGCAGTATGAAGAGAACACGTATATATTGTCTCAAAACATCAATGCACTATAGTTTAGTTTTACCTTCAAGAAAACGATATTTTTTATGGTGCGACAATTCGATAATTTGAATAAAGAAGTAAAATTTATCTTTTCTTTTTACGGTAAATACATACATAGTTATAAAATTTGCCTACCTGTTGTGCATAGAGTAATGTTTCGTTGACGATATTGAATAAGATCGTTCGACAAAAGATAGCAAAAATTTTGATTGAGTTTAGTATAAATCAATAATTTGTCAATTATCATTGAGAAAGGATTGAAACTATTATTCTGAGATAGTGTTTAACTATACTTGTAAACAAAAACAAAAAATAAAGATAGAAGTTACACCTACCTTTACTACACATCAGTATCATAAGGAAATAAAATAAACAAGAGAAATGAATTAATATATTTCGTAATCTGTCATGTAAAAATGTGAAATTTTTCCTATCTTATAGTGTGTGTGAAATATGTGGTTTACTTGATAAATGGAAAAATGGTATTATGGCACATTGACACGCATACAAAACATGTAGACACATTATGTCAACTATATAAAAATTCGTCTTATTAAAAGTCCTTGAGGATTTCCCAGGTAGGTACAAAGGATTAAGGTGACTTAATTAACCTCGATCTTTCTCACATTTTAATAGACACTGTGTCATCTATTTGAAACGACTAATATGAAATTACAAACGGTAACATCATTTACTTCAATCTATTGTAACTCAAATGTTTAACCTATCAACACATTATTTTGATCACAAAACAAAATCAAGAAAAGAAAACAAAGAGGCCAAAAATATAAAGTCGAAGAAATGAAACCCGACGACAAAATCAAACAACAGTATACACAACACTACACTACATATCAGACTAAAACCTCAGCAACACGAACAACACAAAAAAAAAACCATGGAATATCACGTGTGCTTCGTAAGATTAATAATATCCTGCTCCGCATATGGCACTCCTCGTCTTGCTCTTGGCCATAAGCTTAATGTCTGACAGAGAAAATAAAGCTAGAAATCAATTATTATACCTTAATCTCCCTTCATTCATCATATCTGGTATTCAACAATAGGCATGGCTTTACCGTCGTTAATTTTAAATCGCCAAAAGATTAGACAACATATTAACTATTTCAAATATACGCATTCGTTTTACAAATCGACCCCATCACTATACAGGTTAACGAGAGAAAGAAAGAAACTTTATTTCCTTACAAAATTGATGTTATGTTAACATTAAAACTTCATTTTGTGTATTTTTCTTTTCCTCTATACAAATCTTACAAAATGATGGAAGGTCCTTATCCTAAAAAACTAATATTTAATGCCCCTTGGTTTCTTCTCTCTCTCTTTTCTTTAAAGTTACGTGAAACTATAATCATATGTTTTCAGATAAGGTGGATAAATAAATACATTTTGGAAAAATATCAAATGACATCACTATCGGTCTTGTCTAGCTTATTCAATGAGGGTCGGCTGAGAACTTTACTTTACGACAAAAGATATTTAGATCTAGAACTTTCCCATTTTATGTGGTAAAGCCCAGGGATGATTTTGCTTTCAGGTAAAATTAACTGAATATCAATAAAGTTTATCTGTAGTGTATATATCTATACCCATTTCAAAAGTGTCATTTTTTACTAGCTCTTGCTAAGTCCAACAACATTTGAAAAACTTTTCAAGAAGGAAAATAACTGAAATCAGATAAATAAATGACAAAACTCATCCCAGCGGTAAACATCCACCATCACATTGCTATGACGTTTATATTCCCAGTTAATACTATACTAGTTTCACCTAAGTAAGAGGTTCATGTTGCTCTTGCTTTGGTTACATTATCTGTGCTGTTTCTATATACACATTAAAGGCATGTTTATCCCTAATTTTGTTTTCAGTTCATAATTTCCCATTCGGGTATGAATAAGGGTAAGAGAATATACATTTACCGATAACTGATTATTTGGTAATTGCATCTTAAGGTAAGTAAGAGAATTTACCAATTCGAACTAAATCATGCCATGTTATCGTTCATTGCTCATTAACGGATTTTAACAGGAGTAACGCGGCTAGGGTCACTGTAGTTGGTTACATGCATATATTTTTTTTTTTCGTTCATGTTGTTGTCAGTCTTTTTCTATTACTCATTGTTTATGATCGCGTTATCAGACACTTTTTGCTATTTTGTGTTAAGTACAATTCTGTATTTAGAGTCTAAATTGTCAAATAGGATGATATGTATCAGAACAAAACAAACAATACACATAAAGAAAAGGGATAGGTGGGAAAGTGTTCATCTAATCTACAAAGTAACAGAAGTGAAACATTTTTTTAAGGCCGCGATCACGACAGATTTTAAGCACCTAATTATTTCTTAGAAATATCTAAAAAAAAAAAATCACACACTATTGTAATCGAAAAAATTCCAAAGTACTTATTTTTTCTTGTTATTTTGTTTGTCTTTTTGTAGTCTTTTTTTCTCATAGTGTTGTGTGTTTTTATTCGACTTATGGTGTTGATTTTCAAAATTCTAAGTTTTGTCCGGTGATTTTGAATTCAACTATCAACAATATCTATTTTTACGTTAAATGTGTTTTTTCTTGTTTTTAAATACATGAAAAGGACAACCGAAAATATCAAAACTATTGGACAGTTCAACATACAAAACCAACCACAACACCCAACTGCTCCAAGAAAATGGACTTACAACCATAGACAAACTAAACGAACAACACATGGTCAAGACAGTTTTAATTGGTACTGGTGCAAAGTATGGTGATATTTAACACGTTACCTGCTCAAAAACATCCGTTTTTTCCTGTTTAGTCCGATTGTCTTCAATGTGAAATAAATAATGAAATAATGCATATAGTACAGCTAACAATTGACGAACACTTAATTGAGCAAGGAAATATAAGATGGCACATAATTTACAAAGCATGGTCAAAATGTGTTCGCTCGCAAGGGAATCAAGCTAAGGAAACCACATGCATAGGTTGAATGCTAATGCTCGATGTGAAAAACAGAAACAACTGTCAAAGAGTCTCATGATTAAATTTAATTGAAATCTGCCATATTTGTCAGAAGATAGTACGTATTTTAAATTGTCAAACTATCGCAGCATAGAACCATTTTACATGAACTGTTATTATAAAATAAATCATAACTTGCTGTTGAAAGATGTGAATACTTTACCAATTTCATATATGAGAATATCGTCTCATATTTTTTTTATCCACCAATAACAAGATTCATTTATAGCCGTACTATAATTCAACTTAAATATATAGTGTGGAGTTTAATATTTGCTTTACATCAAACTTCTTTAGACCTCCCCTGATTCTTACCATAAAGTTATTTTAAAAATGCATAAAAGCCTTTTGTAAGGTTTAATATGTTTGTATTTATATAATAAAACCGTGATCGTATGATGTCCGTACTTTAATTGTTAACCACTTCCCAAACAACATCCAATTATATTTATAAATTCATCTCAATTAAGGTATGGATTAAAGAGTTACTAGTTGGTAGACAACCAAAAGTGACAGTACATGGGGAGAATTCTCAATGGAAAGAAGTTACTTCTGGAATACCATAAGTCGTTGTGCGGTATTCCCTACTAGTACTGGTTGTCTTGCATACAGCTGACTTAGAAGGAGAGGTCAACTAAGTAGCATATTTATTTGCAGAGTTACGGTATACAAAATGTTTGAGACTAATCAAGAACGAAAATGATGAAAGCATTTTAAAGGAAAATGGAAACTTGGAGAAATACCAGCGACTTTTTTCACAAAAAATCTTACGATTAAAATTGATCGTAAGTTATACTGAAATGTGTATGTATGTTTACTCTTAAGATTTTTTGTGAAAAGAACCGCTGGCTACTAACGTTCCATCCAGAAAAGTGTAAACATTTGGATATTGCTAGTGCAGGGAAATAGAGGAGTATATTCTATTAACTATTAAGTCTATTAGTAAAGTTAAAAAAAATAAAGTGATACAGAGTTATCTAGGTAAAAAAGGTTGAAAATGTACACATGTGAAGAGGACAGAAAGTGTACACATGTGAAGAGGACAGAAAGTATACACATGTGAAGAGGACAGAAAGTGTTCACATGTGAAGAGGACAGAAAGTGTACACATGTGAAGGGGACAACAAAGTTCAACCCTCGTTAAGAGAAATTAAACTATTCTAAAAAAATAAAAAATAAAATAAAACAACCAAGATTAGATAACAGGTGAGGATTACAGCTGAGGATTACAGGTGGAAGAAGGCAGACATGATAGACACATATGAATTTGTAAACACGAAGTATAACATCTGAAGTTCTATAGAAATTTAAGGAAAACTAATTTTACAGTAAGAATTGCTAAGAACTGGAATAAATTTCTTGAATACATAATAAATGTACAATCAATAAATACGTTCAAAAACTGATTAGACAAGTACTGGAAATAATGAAGATAAAAATTATGACGGCTACAAAGCTGGTAAAAACGGAAGTCAACGATATGAGCTTTGCTAAAATTGATTTAATCGAGTCTGGTGAAGAGGTGCCTAACGGATCCTGTACCGGAAAACAGTATTAAGTATCATTAAGTAGTACCATAAGGTGATGTCACAGAAATCTATGTTCATGAATATTTATCCAAAAAGAGCTTATACCCGCCTTTTACAGTTGACTATTTAGTACAGAAGGAGAAAATAAACATAATAATTATAATGTTTAAAAAACTGTCACGATAACACTGTTTACATTGCATTTACATATAGCAGGGGAAATATTGGTAATACGATCAAAATTAATGGAATTTATACTTTCTTAATGGATAATATAAATACGTATAAATCCAAACAACCAGACCCTGCTTTACATGTAGCTCATGTAGCTCAAAAGTCTTAGATTTAAATAAACGTCAAGCGTAAACCACAACATACGTATGTACAGCCTAGATGGCACTGTGGGGCATAGATATTATACCCAGTCTCTCGATTGAGGGCTACGTCCCAACGATCGTTTCACGCAGGGCAGGACTATGATTTGCCGAATGTATCAAAGTCGCAACCCGTCCTTCAGAAGGAATGTCAATGATTTGACTGTTAGGAGAATACAATGGTCCTTGCACAAAAAGACCCCTCCATCATCATTAAGACTATTCCTATGTCAATCCACAAGAGGTATGACACAAAAAGCGACATTTTGTTGCCTTTGTTTCTTTCAAAAGATCGCAAAATGGATCAGATCATATTTGTTCAGAACTTTAAAATGTGAAATAACTATGATATGCAAATTGACATATCTCTTCGAATTAAGCATTACTAATCAACACTGTACCTCAAAAATATTTGAAGTAATTTGATTGAGGTTAGAAGCCAGTACACAAATGCACATTTTTAAAATTAAGATCAAAATAGTCGATTTGTAACAGTGTTACATTGTACTAAAATAATATGTTTTTCTTTAACATTTATTTTCTTCCTGTATACGATCTACTACAGATAAAGGACCAGCTGAAACTTTAATTTTCTTCCTATATACGATCTACTACAGAGAGGGGTCCAGCTGGAACAGTTAACGACATTCTTTCGAAAGTTAAACGGACGTCATAATGATTTGTGTGTCCTTATTAGAAAATCAATGACACAGATGACCATTTGATGTAGAGCAAAACGATAGGTACCAGTAGAAAGGCAACAATAGTTTACCAGTTCTAAGTACCTTAGTTGCTTCAGGTTGTAGTTTGTTTTGTTTTCTTCAATCTATAGTTTGTAGTGTGGTGTTATGTGACATATGGTTTGGTTTTTCGTCTGTTTTCTTTTCATCATGTTTTTCTGACTTTTTCATTTATAGTTTACTTTCCCGCATGGTATCTTCTCCATTTCTTATATCAATTATGCCATTGTCGAACGCACCTTTTACTTACAAATGATACTCTCCTCGAAACAGAGTTCATTATCTTCTCTAATATGAACGTTTTGCACTGCATTGTGGTCACAAAAAAATATGATAAATGTGAAATGTCCACTTTAAATATATATTTTCCCTCAGGCTAGGTGCATCAACCATTATATACAATGTAAATAAAACTATAAAGTGCAAAATTAAACATTTAACTGCTGTAAAATGAAACTTCAAATATCTGGACGAAAGCTTCAAAACAAATAAAAAGAAATTTAATTGTTATATCTCTTAAAAATATGATGTTTCAAACTTTTTATTACAGTTATGTACTTCTTGATTTAAATAAAAATACTGTTATGAACTAGCTTCATGTAAACTGAAGTTGCTTTAGTCTTTTAAAGGTATAGTAGCGCTGATTTTCAATGTATCTTAAGACTAGTAAGACATGTCCAAAGATGGTCTCATAACATATCTTAGTCTAAGTTGAGGTTTTATAAAGTGTCTTACTTTAGGGTTCATCATAAGAAATTGACAAATGTGGCCATATTTACACCACAAATGTTACTCTGAATACAGATAAAAATGTGCGCGTGAAAAATTTTTAATGCTTGGCTTGACCTAGATAAAAAAATTTAAATGCATTTTTTGTTTCAGAAAATTGAAACCTTTCCTGGATAAAAGATCGGAAGACCTTTTTTCGTATTTTTTTTTTTACAAAAGTTGGCACCTACAAATGTTTGATGATCGGCGCGTAAACATTTCTTCACTGATATAATTTTTTATATTACCTTTATATATTATCATTAGCTTCTATTTATTTGTAGTATTATATGGACATTGATGATTTCGATTGTTAACGCTTGTTTTGTTTTGTTTTTAATGTTTGATGAAAATCAAGATGTATGATTGTACATATCAATAAAATACTTTACTTTGACTTCCTTTATATTATATAGACTAGAAATATGCATTGAATTATTCTCTTAATATACTAGTATCATTACAATCGATCAAATTTAAACAAGACAAGAACAAATTCAATTTATAATTTTCAACACAAAAAACAAGAACTTTGGAACAAAAAAAATCGTAAAAGTTCAAACTATTTGGAATAACACAACTAAACATGTTAACCTTTTCTACTGATCTTTACAGTTTATTCTTATGTTGTACTGTAACACCACTGTCCAAGGTTGGGGGAGGGTTGAGCGCTCACAAACATGCTTAACCCCGCTACATTTTTTATGTACCTGTCCCAAGTTAGGAGCCTATAGTTCAATGGTTGTCGTTGGTTCATGTTTGTCATATTTGTTTTTCGTAAATAGTTTTGTTATGAATTAGGCCGCTAGTTTTCTCTATCAAATTGTTTCATATTTTTCATGTCGGGGTCTTTTATAGCCGACTATACGCTATGGGTTTTTCTCATTGTTGAAGGCCGTATGGTTGCCTATAATTGCTTACAGCCACTTCATTTGAACGTTTGTGGATAGTTGTCTCTTTGGCAATCATGCCGCATCTCTTTATTTTCATATGTGTACATCCAAAGTTTAAAACAAAAATATAAAACATCTTACAATGAATCTATCAAAAATTAAATACAAGGATAAAAAAAAACCTCACAAATTAAAAATTAAAATTGTAACACATACTAATGTAGCATGAACACATAAAAGACGCACTTGATAATTAAACTATGCATATGTCCGTTATTAAGTCGTGGTAATATGCACTACACGAAGAAGTATTTAGTTTTGAATTAATTTAATGGGGCATTAGCTGTCAAATTCATGTTCCCCGGTTTGACCCAAATTCTCGTATTTGATTTATGATATACTGAACGTATATCCAATTTAAAAAGTCCAAAAGAAACAATTAACAAATGCATGGACTCACTATAATGTATCATCATTTCGTGTCTATTTTAGACTAGACGCCAGCTGATTATACATCGAGATGACCTCCGAAGATTGCCGACGGTCTGACTCATATAACCAGACATAAACACAACTATAAATATAAATAGACAAATAAGCACGTGAAATCGTGAAAATCTTGATTTCTCTAGGTCTGTTTGATCTCATGTTATACGTTTAAAATTGTTTTACCCGTGTAAGAATGATTTTATGTGGGCCGGATCATTAAACGAACTGGGTTTTCCTGGTTTCTCCCTTGTTTCACTTTTCATGTTGACATTTTTTTCTTTTTAATGAATGAACATGCTTAAAACCAAACTGACTGTCAAAAGTGAAATATTATTTCTATACATGTAACCCGCTTTTATGAATTTTATAAATGTTTGAAACAAAAACAAATCGTATCTAAATTTTTTCTCTAATTCGTAGCTAATGCCCCTTTAAAACACGGTCTTTAAAACGCATATTAGAAAACCAGATGATTGAAACGCACGCATGCATACATCACATCTAACCGTCTTTTTTCCTTTTCCTTTCTTTTTTATTATATGATACAGTGTGATAGGACTAAAGATTGTAGGAAAATATTTTACTTCTGTTTAATATATTGTAAAGAACTTTTTCTAAGGAGAAGACGTTCAAAGTTTGCCTAACTTGGTCTTTTTCCTTTTACAATGTTTTTCGCAAATACAATATATTCTTACTAATTTTACTGATTTTGTTGGTCCAAACTCCTTTAACTTAGACAATACAAAAGCTTAGCTGCTCGTAGTATACTTCGTTTAAAGTTTAATGGAATGAACGCTTTCAAGAATATCTCCAAATCTTGAATTATACTCAGTATGAATAGTACAAGAATTGGGATTGATTAATCTGCTATGTTAATTTCAACATGTATTGGAATGGACAGTTCCATATTAGACTGTGAAACGTTTAAAAAAATGTTTTGTTGAAGTTTATGCAGAACAGTTACATTAATAAAAAAATATTTCCATTTTGACTTAATTTTCAGGCTTTTTACTTTTGAAAAAAAAGTAATGTCGTATTTAAAAACTAGAGAAGCTGAAGTTATTAAATTATACTTTGACACTTAACCTGCTAAATAAATTTGAGTTTGTTGGGAGGCAAAAAAACTTATTGTAACCCCCTCCCCCACAAAACAAAACATACAAAACTAAAGATTAAGGAACACGCATACAAGTAAATAAGATATCGATGTAGGCTAAAACATTTATAATAAATGTCATGTATACAACAACAAAAACATCTTAGTTATAGTTTTTACAAAACAAGTCAAGAGGAAACGATGCTTATGTTTTCCTCATTCGTAATAAATGATACATAAAACTGAATGTAAACACAATCATTTTTTTATAACACACCAATAACTATAATACTTATTTATTTCTATATGCAATACGATTTAGAGCTTGGCATACTGTATGGGCACCTGTCTGTGGTTGAATATAAAAATAACAATAAGACAACTCTCCACCAGAGACCAAATGACAGAGGTTTAAGACTGTATGTTGTCCTCTGCATTGACGAATACCCAAAATCTCCTCTAATCAATATTCCTAACTTCACCTCTTTCTAAACAGGGAAGGGATACAGAAAAGTGTTAAAAGTGATTTTTCTCCTTTTAAACTGTCATATTAAGATTGAAGATTGTGAACAAATATATACTATGTATAATGTGTTATAACCAAGAGGATTTTTTTAAGTTGCGAAAACCATTCAGCCTTGCCTGAGGATAATGTAGTAAAAAATTCCTTCCTAATTACATAAACTTTTTCTGACATTTAAAAATGTGTGTACCTTGTTATTCAAGCCAGTGCTCCAGCAATGACAAATGGAGAACCAAAACCCCCAAGGCCAAACAGTCCACAAGTTGAAGTAAACAATGTAAACAGTTTGGGACCACTCAGTTACTGAGATATAATTATCCAAAATTGGAGAAGATTTCATACATAGGATTTAAAATCACTGTGATATATAAATTTTTGAAAATGGAAACTCTCAGATCAATCTGAAACCACATTCAGTTTTTGGAAAAGACATTTACTAAAAAGTGTCTATTTTTGGACTACACACATTTTTGCTGATATCCAAATTAAGTTGTTTTTTCATTTAAAACTGTATCCCATTTGTCGGGAAAAAAAAGGGGGGGGGGTCCAATCCTCTTAAACATATCGAATTTTCTGCATTCACAAAACTTCAAAAGGACAACAATTGCTTTTGCAAAGTTTATTGTCAGGTATGTAAACTTTTTTGCAATGTATTGTTCTGTAGAGTCACTTTGATGTGCAATACTATTTACAACTAGAAAAACTAATTTTGCAAGAAAACATGCATATTACGTACTAAGTATATTTAAGGAAACCACAGAATGAGTTCTGTTTAGGCATACCTAAGAACGTTTAATTTAAATAACAAACCGATAAATAAATATTTTTAAAGAATTACATTCTTATATAACACGATGAAACATGGCCATAACTGTCATCTTTATCTTAAATCCAATTAATAATGGGATACAAATTATACTTATAACTTGTTTACCGGAAACAATGTAATGGTGACGGGCCAACCGTAGAGGAAACTACGCTTCAACTACGCGCAGAATGCTTATAAACAAAATAAATAACGAACAATAGGTCGTGCTTCTGGAATAACCTTGGTCAGGTTTGTTCGACACCAAAACATTAGAAAGACAAAGATAAAACTTTCAGGAAAGATTATAAACCCAATGCCAAAACAAAACCATCTAACCAATTTCAGTATGAAATAGGAAGATGTGGTATAATTGATAATGAGACAACTAGCCAGCAAAATCCAAATGACGCGGACGTAAGCAACTATATGTCACCGTACGACCTTCAGCAATGAACAAAACCCATACTGTAATGTCAACTATAAAAGTCCCGATAAGACACTCTAAAACAGCCTTTCAAAAGGAATTACAACCTAGTTTTTAGACAATTATATAATTCATAAACTGGAAAATTACCCGTCTATTGGTGACGACAGAATTCTGATATATATAGATATTATACATATATACATTTATATCTATTATGTTTTTACTTGATTACTGTCGTTAGGTTGCTGTCTCTTTTAATACTTAATCGTATACACCACATCTCTCTTTTATTTATAAAAATCCAAAAGGCTCTAACATCTCATTTTATCTAAAATAAATTAAAATCAAAAGGCTCTAGAGTGCTTTACATTTTAGCTTATTTCTCAAAGTGTCACAATGAAAATTAGAATTTTTGAAAATGTTGTATTGATAAGGTCTTCCATTTTAAACAAAAAAGGGAATAACCTTTTCTAGGTTGAAAGTAATGCCACTGTAAAACTTTTATTTTTAATTTCTTTTTTTTTCTAAATTTTTAAGAACTGTAAAGATTAACAAGTTCACTTTCTGATTGATCAGTTTTAAATGCTAGACTAATGACCTTTTATCTTTACTAATTACATAATACTATAAATAAATCATTTCACAGGCATTTAAATCCGTAATATACAATCAATCATGGTGATGCCGTAAAAAGTTATATATCATATGTCTAAAATAAACTACATTTATTACTAATGTGTGTATGAAATTAATATCGCCTAGATTTTATAATTCCAAATTTTTTTAAAAACAACGTTCCTGGTTAAACCAGAAATAGTGTCTTGTACATACTGAAGATTGATTTGTTATCTACGATTTCCACAACATAACAGGTTGAAATTCATGTATGTTTAAAAAAGATATAACAAAAATACCGAACTCCAAGTCAAATTCAGAAAGGGGGAAGTCCATAAAAACTGACAAACTTAAGCTCTATAAACGAAACAAGAATATAGTTCATTTTGTATATGCAATATGAATGAAAATTAGTGGGTACCCATTTAAACGTTCTTTTCATGATAAATTGTTTTTAATCAAAAAACAGATTTTCATCGGAAAGACAAAAATTCCTTTGAAAACCCACCAATATTCATACCAAATAAATGATCGATTGATTGCTGTTTGCATAACGTCCAGTGGCAAATGTTTCATACATATTCAGAAGAATTTACTGTATAAACGGGTAACAACATAACAAAACGTAGAAATGCTATAAACAATATAATATACAAACACATTACAAAAAACTGCCTAAACAAGCATAAACAATTTAGTGCATACTTTCAACCAACTACAAAATTATCGATAATTTTTTGTTCATATAGCAACCTTAATTGGCAGTGAACATGTAGTATCAAACGAGAAAATCGTATTACAACTTTAATTGACAGTGAACATGTAAGATCAAACGAGAAAATCGTATTACAACTTTAATTGATAGTGAACATATAGGATCAAACGAAAAAATCGTATTACAACTTTAATTGGCAGTGAACATGTAGGATAAAACGAGAAAATCGTATTACAACTTAAAATTAATTGGCAGTGAACATGTAGGATCAAACGAGAAAATCGAATTACAACTTTAATTGGCAGTGAACATGTAGGATCAAACGAGAAAATCGTATTACAACTTTAATTGGCAGTGAATATGTAAGATCAAACGAGAAAATCGTATTACAACTTTAATTGATAGTGAACATATAGGATCAAACGAAAAAATCGTATTACAACTTTAATTGACAGTGAACATGTAAGATCAAACGAGAAAATAGTAATAATTACAACTTTAATTGGCAGTAAACATGTAGGATAAAACGAGAAAATCGTATTACAACTTAAAATTAATTGGCAGTGAACATGTAGGATCAAACGAGAAAATCGTATTACAACTTTAATTGGCAGTGAACATGTAGGATCAAACGAGAAAATAGTAATTATTACAACTTTATTGGCAGTGAACATGTAGGATCAAACTAAATCGTATTACAACTTTAATTTGCAGTGAACATGTTGGATCAAACGAGAAAATTGTATTTTAACTTTAATTTGCATAAAACATGAAGGATAAAAGTGAACAAGACATATTGTTGACAATTGGCCATGAGTTTCGAGTGCTCTGCAGGTTATATACTTTTTCTTTGGATGCACTTTTCTATGTATTTGATTGATTGATTGATTTTTTGTTTTTTAACGCCACTTTCAGGGCTATTGGCTATTTTATGGTGGCATGCTATTATTGGTGGAGAAAGCCTTGATCAAGGTTCTACTGATATGGTGCGTAGAATAGATCTGTTATTCTGGTACGGAATGTATATATGATTAATGTTATTCTGGTATGGAATGTATATATAATCAAGGTCTTTCTGATATGCAGCGTTTATATGATCAAGGTTATTCTGGTATGGAGTGTATATATGATCAAGGTTATTCTGGAATACAGCGTATATATGGTCAAGGTTATTCTTGTTTAGAGCGAATATATGGTCAAGATTATTCTAGTATGGAGTGCATATATGATTAAGGTTATTCTGGTATGGAGTGTATGCATGATCAAGGTTTTTCTGGTATGGAGCGTATAAATGATCAAAGATCTTTTGTTATGGTACTTATATAAGATCAAGGTTATTATGACATGGAACGTATATATGATCAAGGTTATTCTTGTAAAGAGCGTATATTTGATCAAGGTTATTCTGGTATAGAGCGTATATATGGTCAAGATTATTCTAGTACGGAGTGCATATATGATTAAGGTTATTCTGGTATGGAGAGTAGGATATTCTGTTATGGTGCTTATATATAATCAAGGTTTTACTAGTATGGAGCGTATCAATGATTAATGTTTTTCTGTTATGGTGCTTATATATGATCAAGGCTATTTTGGTATGGAATGTATATATGATCAAAGTTATTCTGGTTTGGAGCGTATAATGATCAAGATTATTCTGGTACGGAGTGTATATATGATTAATGTTATTCTGGTATGGAGTACAAGTTGACATTTTGTACAAATTATAATGTGTACAAAAAAATTGTACACATTAAAATTTGTATTTTGACTTTGTACAAATTGTAATTTGTACAAAAAATGCTTGTACAAATTACAATTTGTACAAAATTTGACTAAAATTCACTTATAACTTGTACATATAGATTCTACCACTGCATCGAGTGTGATACGATATTTATCCACTCGAGACAGTTAAATTTTCAAATTTAAAACGCGAGGCTCGCCGAGCGTTTTAAATATTTGAAATTTAACTGTCGAGAGTGGATAAATATCGTATTACACGAGATTTGGTGGTGGAATCTGTTTCTCTAATGATTTTCAAACAATATGCAGGCAAAGTTATTCCTTCTTTTTGAATGATCTGCAAAAAGATGTGTTCTTTCTATGTGACGTCATCAGGCATGGTCGCCTTTTTTCATGCCGTCACAATAGGAAATTCAGAGGAAAGCAAGAAAATTCGACGTCATAATCGGATTTTAACCAATGAAGAACTGAGATCAAACGAACCACACGTTGATTAAATTTTTTTTATACAATGGGTGCAGAAAGGGATAAATTGGCGAAGAATTAGAGAAAATAATTTATAGTATGGATGTTGTTATAAAAAAGCATTGATACACACTAAAGAATTTTTATTCAATGACCACACAATAAATCTTATTTACAAAATACAAAAATAGTTCTTTATTATTTGTTTAAGCATGTGAGTGAATTATGGCATCGGGAATTGCACAACATATTTTGCTTTTTACATTTACAAAAGAAGTGCCCCCTTTTGCATTTACATGAACCAGTTTTTGAAAGCTTTTTAACTGCTTCACGTAGCGAAAGTTGAAGCTCAGAAAAGCTCAGAAACCGTTGCTGCGAGTAAAGATGTGTCTTTTTAAAACAACTTCAATTTGATTTCTCGACAGATATCCTGTTAAAATTCCTACAGCTGTTCCAATATTCTCCAGATTCCATAATTACACCTAATTAAGATATTTCGAGGATCAGTTGGGACACAATCAAACTGAGGAATTGGTATAATGACATTATCCCCCACAGCAAGTTTTGATAATGTCCATTTCGTTTTCTTGGTAAGTTATTTGGCATGAATTTGTTGGCCAGACAGCGCATGCTTCATGTCACGTATGATTTGTGTTTCAACCTAAGTGTTATCCTGATTGTCACTCGGGCCAATTCATATTATACTATCAGAATTGTCACTGGGACCAATTACTATTAAACTATCAGAATTATAACTGGGGCCAATTTCTATTGTACTATCAGAATTAAGTGGCATGCATGTCTCATATACATTCCCTTTTTCCATCTGGGTATTTTTGTATTTTGTAAATAAGGTTTATTGTGTGGTCATTGAATAAAAATTCTAGTATGTATCAATGTTTTTTTATAACATAATCCATACTATAAATAACTGTACAAGTTATAAGTGAATTTTAGTCAAATTTTGTACAGATTGTAATTTGTACAAGCACTTTTTGTACAAATTACAATTTGTACAAAGTCAAAATACAAATTATAAGTTGTACAATTTTTTTGTTCAAATTATAATTTGTACAAAATGATAACTTGTACACAACATATATATGATCAAGGTCTTTCTGATATGGAGCGTTTACATGATCATTGTTATTCTGGTATGTAGCGTATATATGATCAAGGTTATTCTGGTATAGAGCGTATATATGGTCAAGGTTATTCTGGTATGGAGTGTATACATGATCAAGGTTTTTCTGGTATGGAGCGTATAAATGATCAAGGATAGTTTGTTATGGTGCTTATATAAGATCAAGGTTATTATGGCATGGAAAGTATGTATGATCAAGGTTTCTGGTAAAGACCATATATATGGTAAAAGTTATGCTGGTATAGAGAGTATATATGGTCAAGATTATTCTAGTATTGAGTGCATATAATATGATTTAGGTTATTCTGGTACTAGTATAGAGTGTGTACATGATCAAGGTTTTTCTGGTATGGAGCGTATAAATGATCAAGGATATTCTGTTATGGTGCTTATATAAGATCAAGGTTATTATGGTATGGAATGTATAGATGATCAAAGTTATTATGGTATGGAGCGTGTATATTATCAAGGTTATTCTTGTTTGGAGTATATATATGACCAAGGCATTTCTGGTATGGAGCATGTATATGATCAAGGTTATTCTGATATGGAGCGTACATTGTATATACATATATGACCAAGGTTATTTTAGTATGGAGCGTATATATGATCAAGGTTATTCTGGAATGGAGCGTATATATGATCAAGGTTATTTTGGTATGGCGCGTACATACATTGTATGAACAATGTTACTTTGGTATGCAGCGTATATATGTTCAAGGATATTCTAGAATGGATCGTACATAAAATGTAGGTTATTCTGTTATGGAGATATATATGATCAAGGTTGTTCTGGTATGGAGGGTATGTATGGTCAAGGTTATTCTAGTATGGTGCGTATATATCAAGATCATTCTAGTATTGAGCGCAGATATGATCAAGGTCTTTCTGGTATGGAGCGTATATATGAATAAGGTTATTCTAGAATATGACAGCACGTTTAATGTATTATTATATGATATGAATGAGTATTTGTTAAGTCCGGAAGATAGTTACAGCTTAATTATCTGTACAGAATTTGATGATGATATATGTTAAATGAGGTTTTAATTCATCAAACATGATACTTCAATAGGGCAGAAAACATTAACATTTTTGATAATACATATTTTTCATAATTTGATCGATCAGTTCTATCGCATAAGGTTTATTATCACCGTGTTTGTTGTAAATAAATCAAGAAACCCATTCTATTATCTATAAATAAAGGGAAAAGTAGTGAGATAAATCCGCGTAAATCAAGATTCATTTGAAAAATTACAGTACATGTCCAACAAATGAATATCATGTCATATACTAGTACAGATGTATATTACTGTATTTATTTTGTATTTAAATTTGAATAACAAAACTTATTCCTTTAAAAGGAAAAAAAATTGCGTTCTTTTTTAATTTTAATTCGTATGAAAAAATATATACCGTTTCTTTTTTTAATTGTTCAAATTTTGTCATGCTGGCGTTCTTTAATTTTAAGCCTGATCGTACGAAATCCTATTGATAACTGTGCCATAACTATTGCGCTGTGCAAGAATAGATGTGTTGGGATGATTGGAAACGAGACTAAAACCCAATCATAAAAGTCCATCTAAAAAGAAATCTTGATAAAAATAAGAAGATGCTGTATGATTAAAATGAGACAACTCTCGATTAAAGACAAAATACGTAGAAGATAGCAACTCTAGGTCACTGTACGGTATTCAACAATGAGCAAAACCCATACCGTATAGCAGGCTATAAAAGGCCCCGAAAAGGCAAATATTCATTAATTCAAACGTGAAAAATAATGGCCGGATTTATGTTTACAAAACAATAAACAAAAAACAAATATGATATGCAGCAACAAACGACAACCACTGAATTACAGACTACTAACTTGGGAGAGGCACATGCAGAATGTGGTTGGGTAAAACAGGTTTTGCTGGCGCAAAACCCCCCTAACTTTGGACGGTGGCGTATCACAACATAAGAACAGACTATAAAAATTAGTTGAAAAGGGCTTAACTCATCATCCAAAGCACAAAAACAAATCACAAAATCACAAAAGACACAAAGTACAGATATCTGAGATTACTAACAGTTACCGAATGCTAGATCAAATCCAAAAACAACTAATAAAAGAATCATGTATCTAAGACTAACATTTTAAATTTCTTGAGAAAAAAATAGTTGCAGAAGGGAAGTAAGAAATGGCTTGCTTCTAATGAATATATGCGAGAGAATAAAACTAAAAAAATTTAAAACAACATTGAGTTTTGAAAATATTTTCTGTTGCAGTAATTAAACTATATAAAGGAAAAAATAGTTTACGTTCTATTAAAAAAAACAACTCATGTCCCATAAAAGATAATTGGTCAGTGCATAAAGTGAAAACGAATTGGTGCAATGCTCCTTCGAAATCTTATACTATGGTATGTTCTCTGTCCAATAAGAAAAACATACACACACTACGAAGCTGTCACTCTTCACAGAAACAAGCGCGAAGGTCGGTGGTTCTCTCCAGCTTCCTCCAACAACAAAAACTGACCGCCACAAAATAGCACAATAGTGTTGAAAGTGGCCTTAAACACCAATCAATCAATCAGAAACAAACGTCAGATATGTTGACAGGTTAGCACGAATGCTGTTATCAATTACAGGAATATAATTATAGAAAAGAAGATGTTTTATATTTAAATATATGATAAGATCATTAGAAAGAAAATACGAAGATATTGAAAAGTCCATTAAAAATAAAAGATAAAACATTGTTAGAGAAAAATTGAATGTTTCATAATTTAAGTTAACATGAAGTTACCAATAATAGCTTCTATCCGTTTATCATCTGGACTGTGTTGGATGGTTATTATCAAACTTATCTAATTGACAATAATACCAAATCTCCCTTTTTATATTGAATAAGGATATGCAAAAATAGATAATTTATAGAGTAGTGGTGAAAAATAGTAACTTGTAATTAAAAGTCAATTTATGTATCAGAAGAAAGCTTACTTCAGACGTATCAAAAATATATTAGAATTTGCATCTTTCTATGATATAAATGAGATAATCAGCTACAAAAATGTACTACTGGTTTAGGGGGAAAGTCAACTCAGGAGTCAAATAATTGGTTACTTTACACTGATTAAAAATATGCAAGTTAGCTACTTCCTCTTTGAAAAAAACCATTTTCGGTGTCTTACGAGTGCTAATATCACACTGATTCCAACAACATATGGTTTCTTGTGGATGCTTAATTATTTTTTAGAGAAAAAAAATATTTTTATGATTTCTGAGGAGAAGCAATACGAAGAAAAAGTGTGTACATGGAGAAAACTCTTAAAGGGAAAAGTGTTCGGTTAAAAGTGATGAGTTTCAAAATCGCAATAACTGTTCCATTTCATATAGTATTGCCATATTGCGAAACAAAGGCGACATTTCAAAAGTGGCAGATAAAAAAGGCAATCAATACAAAATAATTATTAATCGAGAGAGCACAGAAGTTATCCATAGCAAGAGAAATTAATGGACAAGACAAATATAAATCTGTAAAATAAAGGCTAGACAACAAGAAGCAACAAATGTGAAGTTGAACTCATTGGTTTGGAAAGGTCCTGATATTCTGCTCACTGATGACCTCAGCCGTGTGATTTTGATAAGTTAAACTAATAAACTATTTAAGATCGTTAGGGTTATTACTGCTACAAACAGAAGTATTTTACACGATGTTTTTGCATGACGTAATAATAGGCAAATACGAATTGTCTAGGTAATTAGTTGAAATTTAAAAAAGGCAAAGAGTGATTATGTTTGTCGCGATAGGTGACAATTATTAGCATCGTGGTATGGTTTATAGACAAACACGTGCATTGACTCATCTAATAGACCTAACATCATATGTTTAACATTTTCGTTACTAATTCTATCATGTTCTCTTCTCCATACGGCATTATAATTTTTGATATAATATACAAATATAAGTCGCTTTAAATTGATAATCATCATTTAAAGGCAATAATTTGACCTTAATAGTCAAAATAAGTAATGAAAGAAACATTAAGTTATGGTATAGAACCACTAATTCAGGCCCGGTCGGAAAGAACATACAAGAAAGTAGTACATATTTTAAACAAAATAGTTCCTACGCATAGCTGTATCTTTGTCAATAGTGGGAATATTTGGGTTGTTTTAGTATCAAATGAAAGCTTGGGGACTTGGAATCACTGTAGAACCCTTGTTGAAAGTTTTATTTGAATAACAAAAAAGTATATGAAATTTTAATAGGGGGGCTCATTTGGCCTGTTGTTCAGATCAGAAGTTCCTGTTTTTGTACTATCAAACTTCCGGGAACCAGTACGCTCTAATATGCAATTAAAGGTATGTTGAATTTTTCAGCACAAGTCAGGATAAGGTACAGTTTTTACATGAAATAACTGCCACTTTATTTGAACCTAAGATAAAGTAGCCATTAATGCTTGAAATTGCAGAATTTAACATAGAAAGCAATGGGGCTATGAATTAGTGGTTTTATACCTATTACTGACAGGCATGTGAAATTCTATTTTTAGAAATCATACCCTTTACAGTGAAAATTGGTCACATTTGTTGTCAGAAATCATGTTACATTAATTTGTTTATGTAACAATTATGTTAGTGTCAAATTACAGCCCTCAAATTGCTACAATAAGGTATTTTAGCCTTTTTTGGTCATTTAGCATGCACACAGTTAAGATTTTACCTGAAATTTTAATTTTTGGATTATCTAACACTGAAACCAATGAAACTTGTATATTATGACTAGTTTATAGTATAAATATTGTTTTTGGTCAAATTATTTAATGAGTGTTCATGTTTTATTGTGTTTCTTAGTGAATTATTTATTTCAAGGAAAACTGGTGTATACTTATATAGGAATTACAAAATTTCACTTGAAATGCATTTTATAACCATTTTAGCAAGTTGTCTAGCTTGGATATACATAAATTGCTCTTGTTGATCCATGTTTATACATAAAAGTATGGTTTTTTACCAAATCACTCTCCTTTTCCAACATGTAGAAAAAAGGGGGGACAAAATTATCAATTATATTTTATGTTTGGACCACTGTATTTATATTCAAGGAAGAATCTCTGATAAAAATAAGACATATAGGTAAGAACACAGTTATTTGAGTAAATATTAACAAATCAGAACTGGTAAAAATTGAAAAAGTGTCATATCTGTCACTATTAGTATCCATATGTAGTTTTCTTTGTTTAACGCATATGTTACTACCAGTCCAATTTGTGCTTGAATTCAGTGATAGAGAGTTTTGACAAAAGCTTTATGTGCTTTTCTATGCTAGAAATAGATCATAGAAGGAAATTAAGTCAAGCAGAAGTCAATATAACAAGTTTGGTGCTGTTATAGGTATAGAACCACTAATTCAGGCCCGGTCGGAAAGAACATACAAGAAAGTAGTACATATTTTAAACAAAATAGTTCCTACGCATAGCTGTATCTTTGTCAATAGTGGGAATATTTGGGTTGTTTTAGTATCAAATGAAAGCTTGGGGACTTGGAATCACTGTAGAACCCTTGTTGAAAGTTTTATTTGAATAACAAAAAAGTATATGAAATTTTAATAGGGGGGCTCATTTGGCCTGTTGTTCAGATCAGAAGTTCCTGTTTTTGTACTATCAAACTTCCGGGAACCAGTACGCTCTAATATGCAATTAAAGGTATGTTGAATTTTTCAGCACAAGTCAGGATAAGGTACAGTTTTTACATGAAATAACTGCCACTTTATTTGAACCTAAGATAAAGTAGCCATTAATGCTTGAAATTGCAGAATTTAACATAGAAAGCAATGGGGCTATGAATTAGTGGTTTTATACCTATTACTGACAGGCATGTGAAATTCTATTTTTAGAAATCATACCCTTTACAGTGAAAATTGGTCACATTTGTTGTCAGAAATCATGTTACATTAATTTGTTTATGTAACAATTATGTTAGTGTCAAATTACAGCCCTCAAATTGCTACAATAAGGTATTTTAGCCTTTTTTGGTCATTTAGCATGCACACAGTTAAGATTTTACCTGAAATTTTAATTTTTGGATTATCTAACACTGAAACCAATGAAACTTGTATATTATGACTAGTTTATAGTATAAATATTGTTTTTGGTCAAATTATTTAATGAGTGTTCATGTTTTATTGTGTTTCTTAGTGAATTATTTATTTCAAGGAAAACTGGTGTATACTTATATAGGAATTACAAAATTTCACTTGAAATGCATTTTATAACCATTTTAGCAAGTTGTCTAGCTTGGATATACATAAATTGCTCTTGTTGATCCATGTTTATACATAAAAGTATGGTTTTTTACCAAATCACTCTCCTTTTCCAACATGTAGAAAAAAGGGGGGACAAAATTATCAATTATATTTTATGTTTGGACCACTGTATTTATATTCAAGGAAGAATCTCTGATAAAAATAAGACATATAGGTAAGAACACAGTTATTTGAGTAAATATTAACAAATCAGAACTGGTAAAAATTGAAAAAGTGTCATATCTGTCACTATTAGTATCCATATGTAGTTTTCTTTGTTTAACGCATATGTTACTACCAGTCCAATTTGTGCTTGAATTCAGTGATAGAGAGTTTTGACAAAAGCTTTATGTGCTTTTCTATGCTAGAAATAGATCATAGAAGGAAATTAAGTCAAGCAGAAGTCAATATAACAAGTTTGGTGCTGTTATAGGTATAGAACCACTAATTCAGGCCCGGTCGGAAAGAACATACAAGAAAGTAGTACATATTTTAAACAAAATAGTTCCTACGCATAGCTGTATCTTTGTCAATAGTGGGAATATTTGGGTTGTTTTAGTATCAAATGAAAGCTTGGGGACTTGGAATCACTGTAGAACCCTTGTTGAAAGTTTTATTTGAATAACAAAAAAGTATATGAAATTTTAATAGGGGGGCTCATTTGGCCTGTTGTTCAGATCAGAAGTTCCTGTTTTTGTACTATCAAACTTCCGGGAACCAGTACGCTCTAATATGCAATTAAAGGTATGTTGAATTTTTCAGCACAAGTCAGGATAAGGTACAGTTTTTACATGAAATAACTGCCACTTTATTTGAACCTAAGATAAAGTAGCCATTAATGCTTGAAATTGCAGAATTTAACATAGAAAGCAATGGGGCTATGAATTAGTGGTTTTATACCTATTACTGACAGGCATGTGAAATTCTATTTTTAGAAATCATACCCTTTACAGTGAAAATTGGTCACATTTGTTGTCAGAAATCATGTTACATTAATTTGTTTATGTAACAATTATGTTAGTGTCAAATTACAGCCCTCAAATTGCTACAATAAGGTATTTTAGCCTTTTTTGGTCATTTAGCATGCACACAGTTAAGATTTTACCTGAAATTTTAATTTTTGGATTATCTAACACTGAAACCAATGAAACTTGTATATTATGACTAGTTTATAGTATAAATATTGTTTTTGGTCAAATTATTTAATGAGTGTTCATGTTTTATTGTGTTTCTTAGTGAATTATTTATTTCAAGGAAAACTGGTGTATACTTATATAGGAATTACAAAATTTCACTTGAAATGCATTTTATAACCATTTTAGCAAGTTGTCTAGCTTGGATATACATAAATTGCTCTTGTTGATCCATGTTTATACATAAAAGTATGGTTTTTTACCAAATCACTCTCCTTTTCCAACATGTAGAAAAAAGGGGGGACAAAATTATCAATTATATTTTATGTTTGGACCACTGTATTTATATTCAAGGAAGAATCTCTGATAAAAATAAGACATATAGGTAAGAACACAGTTATTTGAGTAAATATTAACAAATCAGAACTGGTAAAAATTGAAAAAGTGTCATATCTGTCACTATTAGTATCCATATGTAGTTTTCTTTGTTTAACGCATATGTTACTACCAGTCCAATTTGTGCTTGAATTCAGTGATAGAGAGTTTTGACAAAAGCTTTATGTGCTTTTCTATGCTAGAAATAGATCATAGAAGGAAATTAAGTCAAGCAGAAGTCAATATAACAAGTTTGGTGCTGTTATAGGTATAGAACCACTAATTCAGGCCCGGTCGGAAAGAACATACAAGAAAGTAGTACATATTTTAAACAAAATAGTTCCTACGCATAGCTGTATCTTTGTCAATAGTGGGAATATTTGGGTTGTTTTAGTATCAAATGAAAGCTTGGGGACTTGGAATCACTGTAGAACCCTTGTTGAAAGTTTTATTTGAATAACAAAAAAGTATATGAAATTTTAATAGGGGGGCTCATTTGGCCTGTTGTTCAGATCAGAAGTTCCTGTTTTTGTACTATCAAACTTCCGGGAACCAGTACGCTCTAATATGCAATTAAAGGTATGTTGAATTTTTCAGCACAAGTCAGGATAAGGTACAGTTTTTACATGAAATAACTGCCACTTTATTTGAACCTAAGATAAAGTAGCCATTAATGCTTGAAATTGCAGAATTTAACATAGAAAGCAATGGGGCTATGAATTAGTGGTTTTATACCTATTACTGACAGGCATGTGAAATTCTATTTTTAGAAATCATACCCTTTACAGTGAAAATTGGTCACATTTGTTGTCAGAAATCATGTTACATTAATTTGTTTATGTAACAATTATGTTAGTGTCAAATTACAGCCCTCAAATTGCTACAATAAGGTATTTTAGCCTTTTTTGGTCATTTAGCATGCACACAGTTAAGATTTTACCTGAAATTTTAATTTTTGGATTATCTAACACTGAAACCAATGAAACTTGTATATTATGACTAGTTTATAGTATAAATATTGTTTTTGGTCAAATTATTTAATGAGTGTTCATGTTTTATTGTGTTTCTTAGTGAATTATTTATTTCAAGGAAAACTGGTGTATACTTATATAGGAATTACAAAATTTCACTTGAAATGCATTTTATAACCATTTTAGCAAGTTGTCTAGCTTGGATATACATAAATTGCTCTTGTTGATCCATGTTTATACATAAAAGTATGGTTTTTTACCAAATCACTCTCCTTTTCCAACATGTAGAAAAAAGGGGGGACAAAATTATCAATTATATTTTATGTTTGGACCACTGTATTTATATTCAAGGAAGAATCTCTGATAAAAATAAGACATATAGGTAAGAACACAGTTATTTGAGTAAATATTAACAAATCAGAACTGGTAAAAATTGAAAAAGTGTCATATCTGTCACTATTAGTATCCATATGTAGTTTTCTTTGTTTAACGCATATGTTACTACCAGTCCAATTTGTGCTTGAATTCAGTGATAGAGAGTTTTGACAAAAGCTTTATGTGCTTTTCTATGCTAGAAATAGATCATAGAAGGAAATTAAGTCAAGCAGAAGTCAATATAACAAGTTTGGTGCTGTTATAGGTATAGAACCACTAATTCAGGCCCGGTCGGAAAGAACATACAAGAAAGTAGTACATATTTTAAACAAAATAGTTCCTACGCATAGCTGTATCTTTGTCAATAGTGGGAATATTTGGGTTGTTTTAGTATCAAATGAAAGCTTGGGGACTTGGAATCACTGTAGAACCCTTGTTGAAAGTTTTATTTGAATAACAAAAAAGTATATGAAATTTTAATAGGGGGGCTCATTTGGCCTGTTGTTCAGATCAGAAGTTCCTGTTTTTGTACTATCAAACTTCCGGGAACCAGTACGCTCTAATATGCAATTAAAGGTATGTTGAATTTTTCAGCACAAGTCAGGATAAGGTACAGTTTTTACATGAAATAACTGCCACTTTATTTGAACCTAAGATAAAGTAGCCATTAATGCTTGAAATTGCAGAATTTAACATAGAAAGCAATGGGGCTATGAATTAGTGGTTTTATACCTATTACTGACAGGCATGTGAAATTCTATTTTTAGAAATCATACCCTTTACAGTGAAAATTGGTCACATTTGTTGTCAGAAATCATGTTACATTAATTTGTTTATGTAACAATTATGTTAGTGTCAAATTACAGCCCTCAAATTGCTACAATAAGGTATTTTAGCCTTTTTTGGTCATTTAGCATGCACACAGTTAAGATTTTACCTGAAATTTTAATTTTTGGATTATCTAACACTGAAACCAATGAAACTTGTATATTATGACTAGTTTATAGTATAAATATTGTTTTTGGTCAAATTATTTAATGAGTGTTCATGTTTTATTGTGTTTCTTAGTGAATTATTTATTTCAAGGAAAACTGGTGTATACTTATATAGGAATTACAAAATTTCACTTGAAATGCATTTTATAACCATTTTAGCAAGTTGTCTAGCTTGGATATACATAAATTGCTCTTGTTGATCCATGTTTATACATAAAAGTATGGTTTTTTACCAAATCACTCTCCTTTTCCAACATGTAGAAAAAAGGGGGGACAAAATTATCAATTATATTTTATGTTTGGACCACTGTATTTATATTCAAGGAAGAATCTCTGATAAAAATAAGACATATAGGTAAGAACACAGTTATTTGAGTAAATATTAACAAATCAGAACTGGTAAAAATTGAAAAAGTGTCATATCTGTCACTATTAGTATCCATATGTAGTTTTCTTTGTTTAACGCATATGTTACTACCAGTCCAATTTGTGCTTGAATTCAGTGATAGAGAGTTTTGACAAAAGCTTTATGTGCTTTTCTATGCTAGAAATAGATCATAGAAGGAAATTAAGTCAAGCAGAAGTCAATATAACAAGTTTGGTGCTGTTATAGGTATAGAACCACTAATTCAGGCCCGGTCGGAAAGAACATACAAGAAAGTAGTACATATTTTAAACAAAATAGTTCCTACGCATAGCTGTATCTTTGTCAATAGTGGGAATATTTGGGTTGTTTTAGTATCAAATGAAAGCTTGGGGACTTGGAATCACTGTAGAACCCTTGTTGAAAGTTTTATTTGAATAACAAAAAAGTATATGAAATTTTAATAGGGGGGCTCATTTGGCCTGTTGTTCAGATCAGAAGTTCCTGTTTTTGTACTATCAAACTTCCGGGAACCAGTACGCTCTAATATGCAATTAAAGGTATGTTGAATTTTTCAGCACAAGTCAGGATAAGGTACAGTTTTTACATGAAATAACTGCCACTTTATTTGAACCTAAGATAAAGTAGCCATTAATGCTTGAAATTGCAGAATTTAACATAGAAAGCAATGGGGCTATGAATTAGTGGTTTTATACCTATTACTGACAGGCATGTGAAATTCTATTTTTAGAAATCATACCCTTTACAGTGAAAATTGGTCACATTTGTTGTCAGAAATCATGTTACATTAATTTGTTTATGTAACAATTATGTTAGTGTCAAATTACAGCCCTCAAATTGCTACAATAAGGTATTTTAGCCTTTTTTGGTCATTTAGCATGCACACAGTTAAGATTTTACCTGAAATTTTAATTTTTGGATTATCTAACACTGAAACCAATGAAACTTGTATATTATGACTAGTTTATAGTATAAATATTGTTTTTGGTCAAATTATTTAATGAGTGTTCATGTTTTATTGTGTTTCTTAGTGAATTATTTATTTCAAGGAAAACTGGTGTATACTTATATAGGAATTACAAAATTTCACTTGAAATGCATTTTATAACCATTTTAGCAAGTTGTCTAGCTTGGATATACATAAATTGCTCTTGTTGATCCATGTTTATACATAAAAGTATGGTTTTTTACCAAATCACTCTCCTTTTCCAACATGTAGAAAAAAGGGGGGACAAAATTATCAATTATATTTTATGTTTGGACCACTGTATTTATATTCAAGGAAGAATCTCTGATAAAAATAAGACATATAGGTAAGAACACAGTTATTTGAGTAAATATTAACAAATCAGAACTGGTAAAAATTGAAAAAGTGTCATATCTGTCACTATTAGTATCCATATGTAGTTTTCTTTGTTTAACGCATATGTTACTACCAGTCCAATTTGTGCTTGAATTCAGTGATAGAGAGTTTTGACAAAAGCTTTATGTGCTTTTCTATGCTAGAAATAGATCATAGAAGGAAATTAAGTCAAGCAGAAGTCAATATAACAAGTTTGGTGCTGTTATAGGTATAGAACCACTAATTCAGGCCCGGTCGGAAAGAACATACAAGAAAGTAGTACATATTTTAAACAAAATAGTTCCTACGCATAGCTGTATCTTTGTCAATAGTGGGAATATTTGGGTTGTTTTAGTATCAAATGAAAGCTTGGGGACTTGGAATCACTGTAGAACCCTTGTTGAAAGTTTTATTTGAATAACAAAAAAGTATATGAAATTTTAATAGGGGGGCTCATTTGGCCTGTTGTTCAGATCAGAAGTTCCTGTTTTTGTACTATCAAACTTCCGGGAACCAGTACGCTCTAATATGCAATTAAAGGTATGTTGAATTTTTCAGCACAAGTCAGGATAAGGTACAGTTTTTACATGAAATAACTGCCACTTTATTTGAACCTAAGATAAAGTAGCCATTAATGCTTGAAATTGCAGAATTTAACATAGAAAGCAATGGGGCTATGAATTAGTGGTTTTATACCTATTACTGACAGGCATGTGAAATTCTATTTTTAGAAATCATACCCTTTACAGTGAAAATTGGTCACATTTGTTGTCAGAAATCATGTTACATTAATTTGTTTATGTAACAATTATGTTAGTGTCAAATTACAGCCCTCAAATTGCTACAATAAGGTATTTTAGCCTTTTTTGGTCATTTAGCATGCACACAGTTAAGATTTTACCTGAAATTTTAATTTTTGGATTATCTAACACTGAAACCAATGAAACTTGTATATTATGACTAGTTTATAGTATAAATATTGTTTTTGGTCAAATTATTTAATGAGTGTTCATGTTTTATTGTGTTTCTTAGTGAATTATTTATTTCAAGGAAAACTGGTGTATACTTATATAGGAATTACAAAATTTCACTTGAAATGCATTTTATAACCATTTTAGCAAGTTGTCTAGCTTGGATATACATAAATTGCTCTTGTTGATCCATGTTTATACATAAAAGTATGGTTTTTTACCAAATCACTCTCCTTTTCCAACATGTAGAAAAAAGGGGGGACAAAATTATCAATTATATTTTATGTTTGGACCACTGTATTTATATTCAAGGAAGAATCTCTGATAAAAATAAGACATATAGGTAAGAACACAGTTATTTGAGTAAATATTAACAAATCAGAACTGGTAAAAATTGAAAAAGTGTCATATCTGTCACTATTAGTATCCATATGTAGTTTTCTTTGTTTAACGCATATGTTACTACCAGTCCAATTTGTGCTTGAATTCAGTGATAGAGAGTTTTGACAAAAGCTTTATGTGCTTTTCTATGCTAGAAATAGATCATAGAAGGAAATTAAGTCAAGCAGAAGTCAATATAACAAGTTTGGTGCTGTTATAGGTATAGAACCACTAATTCAGGCCCGGTCGGAAAGAACATACAAGAAAGTAGTACATATTTTAAACAAAATAGTTCCTACGCATAGCTGTATCTTTGTCAATAGTGGGAATATTTGGGTTGTTTTAGTATCAAATGAAAGCTTGGGGACTTGGAATCACTGTAGAACCCTTGTTGAAAGTTTTATTTGAATAACAAAAAAGTATATGAAATTTTAATAGGGGGGCTCATTTGGCCTGTTGTTCAGATCAGAAGTTCCTGTTTTTGTACTATCAAACTTCCGGGAACCAGTACGCTCTAATATGCAATTAAAGGTATGTTGAATTTTTCAGCACAAGTCAGGATAAGGTACAGTTTTTACATGAAATAACTGCCACTTTATTTGAACCTAAGATAAAGTAGCCATTAATGCTTGAAATTGCAGAATTTAACATAGAAAGCAATGGGGCTATGAATTAGTGGTTTTATACCTATTACTGACAGGCATGTGAAATTCTATTTTTAGAAATCATACCCTTTACAGTGAAAATTGGTCACATTTGTTGTCAGAAATCATGTTACATTAATTTGTTTATGTAACAATTATGTTAGTGTCAAATTACAGCCCTCAAATTGCTACAATAAGGTATTTTAGCCTTTTTTGGTCATTTAGCATGCACACAGTTAAGATTTTACCTGAAATTTTAATTTTTGGATTATCTAACACTGAAACCAATGAAACTTGTATATTATGACTAGTTTATAGTATAAATATTGTTTTTGGTCAAATTATTTAATGAGTGTTCATGTTTTATTGTGTTTCTTAGTGAATTATTTATTTCAAGGAAAACTGGTGTATACTTATATAGGAATTACAAAATTTCACTTGAAATGCATTTTATAACCATTTTAGCAAGTTGTCTAGCTTGGATATACATAAATTGCTCTTGTTGATCCATGTTTATACATAAAAGTATGGTTTTTTACCAAATCACTCTCCTTTTCCAACATGTAGAAAAAAGGGGGGACAAAATTATCAATTATATTTTATGTTTGGACCACTGTATTTATATTCAAGGAAGAATCTCTGATAAAAATAAGACATATAGGTAAGAACACAGTTATTTGAGTAAATATTAACAAATCAGAACTGGTAAAAATTGAAAAAGTGTCATATCTGTCACTATTAGTATCCATATGTAGTTTTCTTTGTTTAACGCATATGTTACTACCAGTCCAATTTGTGCTTGAATTCAGTGATAGAGAGTTTTGACAAAAGCTTTATGTGCTTTTCTATGCTAGAAATAGATCATAGAAGGAAATTAAGTCAAGCAGAAGTCAATATAACAAGTTTGGTGCTGTTATAGGTATAGAACCACTAATTCAGGCCCGGTCGGAAAGAACATACAAGAAAGTAGTACATATTTTAAACAAAATAGTTCCTACGCATAGCTGTATCTTTGTCAATAGTGGGAATATTTGGGTTGTTTTAGTATCAAATGAAAGCTTGGGGACTTGGAATCACTGTAGAACCCTTGTTGAAAGTTTTATTTGAATAACAAAAAAGTATATGAAATTTTAATAGGGGGGCTCATTTGGCCTGTTGTTCAGATCAGAAGTTCCTGTTTTTGTACTATCAAACTTCCGGGAACCAGTACGCTCTAATATGCAATTAAAGGTATGTTGAATTTTTCAGCACAAGTCAGGATAAGGTACAGTTTTTACATGAAATAACTGCCACTTTATTTGAACCTAAGATAAAGTAGCCATTAATGCTTGAAATTGCAGAATTTAACATAGAAAGCAATGGGGCTATGAATTAGTGGTTTTATACCTATTACTGACAGGCATGTGAAATTCTATTTTTAGAAATCATACCCTTTACAGTGAAAATTGGTCACATTTGTTGTCAGAAATCATGTTACATTAATTTGTTTATGTAACAATTATGTTAGTGTCAAATTACAGCCCTCAAATTGCTACAATAAGGTATTTTAGCCTTTTTTGGTCATTTAGCATGCACACAGTTAAGATTTTACCTGAAATTTTAATTTTTGGATTATCTAACACTGAAACCAATGAAACTTGTATATTATGACTAGTTTATAGTATAAATATTGTTTTTGGTCAAATTATTTAATGAGTGTTCATGTTTTATTGTGTTTCTTAGTGAATTATTTATTTCAAGGAAAACTGGTGTATACTTATATAGGAATTACAAAATTTCACTTGAAATGCATTTTATAACCATTTTAGCAAGTTGTCTAGCTTGGATATACATAAATTGCTCTTGTTGATCCATGTTTATACATAAAAGTATGGTTTTTTACCAAATCACTCTCCTTTTCCAACATGTAGAAAAAAGGGGGGACAAAATTATCAATTATATTTTATGTTTGGACCACTGTATTTATATTCAAGGAAGAATCTCTGATAAAAATAAGACATATAGGTAAGAACACAGTTATTTGAGTAAATATTAACAAATCAGAACTGGTAAAAATTGAAAAAGTGTCATATCTGTCACTATTAGTATCCATATGTAGTTTTCTTTGTTTAACGCATATGTTACTACCAGTCCAATTTGTGCTTGAATTCAGTGATAGAGAGTTTTGACAAAAGCTTTATGTGCTTTTCTATGCTAGAAATAGATCATAGAAGGAAATTAAGTCAAGCAGAAGTCAATATAACAAGTTTGGTGCTGTTATAGGTATAGAACCACTAATTCAGGCCCGGTCGGAAAGAACATACAAGAAAGTAGTACATATTTTAAACAAAATAGTTCCTACGCATAGCTGTATCTTTGTCAATAGTGGGAATATTTGGGTTGTTTTAGTATCAAATGAAAGCTTGGGGACTTGGAATCACTGTAGAACCCTTGTTGAAAGTTTTATTTGAATAACAAAAAAGTATATGAAATTTTAATAGGGGGGCTCATTTGGCCTGTTGTTCAGATCAGAAGTTCCTGTTTTTGTACTATCAAACTTCCGGGAACCAGTACGCTCTAATATGCAATTAAAGGTATGTTGAATTTTTCAGCACAAGTCAGGATAAGGTACAGTTTTTACATGAAATAACTGCCACTTTATTTGAACCTAAGATAAAGTAGCCATTAATGCTTGAAATTGCAGAATTTAACATAGAAAGCAATGGGGCTATGAATTAGTGGTTTTATACCTATTACTGACAGGCATGTGAAATTCTATTTTTAGAAATCATACCCTTTACAGTGAAAATTGGTCACATTTGTTGTCAGAAATCATGTTACATTAATTTGTTTATGTAACAATTATGTTAGTGTCAAATTACAGCCCTCAAATTGCTACAATAAGGTATTTTAGCCTTTTTTGGTCATTTAGCATGCACACAGTTAAGATTTTACCTGAAATTTTAATTTTTGGATTATCTAACACTGAAACCAATGAAACTTGTATATTATGACTAGTTTATAGTATAAATATTGTTTTTGGTCAAATTATTTAATGAGTGTTCATGTTTTATTGTGTTTCTTAGTGAATTATTTATTTCAAGGAAAACTGGTGTATACTTATATAGGAATTACAAAATTTCACTTGAAATGCATTTTATAACCATTTTAGCAAGTTGTCTAGCTTGGATATACATAAATTGCTCTTGTTGATCCATGTTTATACATAAAAGTATGGTTTTTTACCAAATCACTCTCCTTTTCCAACATGTAGAAAAAAGGGGGGACAAAATTATCAATTATATTTTATGTTTGGACCACTGTATTTATATTCAAGGAAGAATCTCTGATAAAAATAAGACATATAGGTAAGAACACAGTTATTTGAGTAAATATTAACAAATCAGAACTGGTAAAAATTGAAAAAGTGTCATATCTGTCACTATTAGTATCCATATGTAGTTTTCTTTGTTTAACGCATATGTTACTACCAGTCCAATTTGTGCTTGAATTCAGTGATAGAGAGTTTTGACAAAAGCTTTATGTGCTTTTCTATGCTAGAAATAGATCATAGAAGGAAATTAAGTCAAGCAGAAGTCAATATAACAAGTTTGGTGCTGTTATAGGTATAGAACCACTAATTCAGGCCCGGTCGGAAAGAACATACAAGAAAGTAGTACATATTTTAAACAAAATAGTTCCTACGCATAGCTGTATCTTTGTCAATAGTGGGAATATTTGGGTTGTTTTAGTATCAAATGAAAGCTTGGGGACTTGGAATCACTGTAGAACCCTTGTTGAAAGTTTTATTTGAATAACAAAAAAGTATATGAAATTTTAATAGGGGGGCTCATTTGGCCTGTTGTTCAGATCAGAAGTTCCTGTTTTTGTACTATCAAACTTCCGGGAACCAGTACGCTCTAATATGCAATTAAAGGTATGTTGAATTTTTCAGCACAAGTCAGGATAAGGTACAGTTTTTACATGAAATAACTGCCACTTTATTTGAACCTAAGATAAAGTAGCCATTAATGCTTGAAATTGCAGAATTTAACATAGAAAGCAATGGGGCTATGAATTAGTGGTTTTATACCTATTACTGACAGGCATGTGAAATTCTATTTTTAGAAATCATACCCTTTACAGTGAAAATTGGTCACATTTGTTGTCAGAAATCATGTTACATTAATTTGTTTATGTAACAATTATGTTAGTGTCAAATTACAGCCCTCAAATTGCTACAATAAGGTATTTTAGCCTTTTTTGGTCATTTAGCATGCACACAGTTAAGATTTTACCTGAAATTTTAATTTTTGGATTATCTAACACTGAAACCAATGAAACTTGTATATTATGACTAGTTTATAGTATAAATATTGTTTTTGGTCAAATTATTTAATGAGTGTTCATGTTTTATTGTGTTTCTTAGTGAATTATTTATTTCAAGGAAAACTGGTGTATACTTATATAGGAATTACAAAATTTCACTTGAAATGCATTTTATAACCATTTTAGCAAGTTGTCTAGCTTGGATATACATAAATTGCTCTTGTTGATCCATGTTTATACATAAAAGTATGGTTTTTTACCAAATCACTCTCCTTTTCCAACATGTAGAAAAAAGGGGGGACAAAATTATCAATTATATTTTATGTTTGGACCACTGTATTTATATTCAAGGAAGAATCTCTGATAAAAATAAGACATATAGGTAAGAACACAGTTATTTGAGTAAATATTAACAAATCAGAACTGGTAAAAATTGAAAAAGTGTCATATCTGTCACTATTAGTATCCATATGTAGTTTTCTTTGTTTAACGCATATGTTACTACCAGTCCAATTTGTGCTTGAATTCAGTGATAGAGAGTTTTGACAAAAGCTTTATGTGCTTTTCTATGCTAGAAATAGATCATAGAAGGAAATTAAGTCAAGCAGAAGTCAATATAACAAGTTTGGTGCTGTTATAGGTATAGAACCACTAATTCAGGCCCGGTCGGAAAGAACATACAAGAAAGTAGTACATATTTTAAACAAAATAGTTCCTACGCATAGCTGTATCTTTGTCAATAGTGGGAATATTTGGGTTGTTTTAGTATCAAATGAAAGCTTGGGGACTTGGAATCACTGTAGAACCCTTGTTGAAAGTTTTATTTGAATAACAAAAAAGTATATGAAATTTTAATAGGGGGGCTCATTTGGCCTGTTGTTCAGATCAGAAGTTCCTGTTTTTGTACTATCAAACTTCCGGGAACCAGTACGCTCTAATATGCAATTAAAGGTATGTTGAATTTTTCAGCACAAGTCAGGATAAGGTACAGTTTTTACATGAAATAACTGCCACTTTATTTGAACCTAAGATAAAGTAGCCATTAATGCTTGAAATTGCAGAATTTAACATAGAAAGCAATGGGGCTATGAATTAGTGGTTTTATACCTATTACTGACAGGCATGTGAAATTCTATTTTTAGAAATCATACCCTTTACAGTGAAAATTGGTCACATTTGTTGTCAGAAATCATGTTACATTAATTTGTTTATGTAACAATTATGTTAGTGTCAAATTACAGCCCTCAAATTGCTACAATAAGGTATTTTAGCCTTTTTTGGTCATTTAGCATGCACACAGTTAAGATTTTACCTGAAATTTTAATTTTTGGATTATCTAACACTGAAACCAATGAAACTTGTATATTATGACTAGTTTATAGTATAAATATTGTTTTTGGTCAAATTATTTAATGAGTGTTCATGTTTTATTGTGTTTCTTAGTGAATTATTTATTTCAAGGAAAACTGGTGTATACTTATATAGGAATTACAAAATTTCACTTGAAATGCATTTTATAACCATTTTAGCAAGTTGTCTAGCTTGGATATACATAAATTGCTCTTGTTGATCCATGTTTATACATAAAAGTATGGTTTTTTACCAAATCACTCTCCTTTTCCAACATGTAGAAAAAAGGGGGGACAAAATTATCAATTATATTTTATGTTTGGACCACTGTATTTATATTCAAGGAAGAATCTCTGATAAAAATAAGACATATAGGTAAGAACACAGTTATTTGAGTAAATATTAACAAATCAGAACTGGTAAAAATTGAAAAAGTGTCATATCTGTCACTATTAGTATCCATATGTAGTTTTCTTTGTTTAACGCATATGTTACTACCAGTCCAATTTGTGCTTGAATTCAGTGATAGAGAGTTTTGACAAAAGCTTTATGTGCTTTTCTATGCTAGAAATAGATCATAGAAGGAAATTAAGTCAAGCAGAAGTCAATATAACAAGTTTGGTGCTGTTATAGGTATAGAACCACTAATTCAGGCCCGGTCGGAAAGAACATACAAGAAAGTAGTACATATTTTAAACAAAATAGTTCCTACGCATAGCTGTATCTTTGTCAATAGTGGGAATATTTGGGTTGTTTTAGTATCAAATGAAAGCTTGGGGACTTGGAATCACTGTAGAACCCTTGTTGAAAGTTTTATTTGAATAACAAAAAAGTATATGAAATTTTAATAGGGGGGCTCATTTGGCCTGTTGTTCAGATCAGAAGTTCCTGTTTTTGTACTATCAAACTTCCGGGAACCAGTACGCTCTAATATGCAATTAAAGGTATGTTGAATTTTTCAGCACAAGTCAGGATAAGGTACAGTTTTTACATGAAATAACTGCCACTTTATTTGAACCTAAGATAAAGTAGCCATTAATGCTTGAAATTGCAGAATTTAACATAGAAAGCAATGGGGCTATGAATTAGTGGTTTTATACCTATTACTGACAGGCATGTGAAATTCTATTTTTAGAAATCATACCCTTTACAGTGAAAATTGGTCACATTTGTTGTCAGAAATCATGTTACATTAATTTGTTTATGTAACAATTATGTTAGTGTCAAATTACAGCCCTCAAATTGCTACAATAAGGTATTTTAGCCTTTTTTGGTCATTTAGCATGCACACAGTTAAGATTTTACCTGAAATTTTAATTTTTGGATTATCTAACACTGAAACCAATGAAACTTGTATATTATGACTAGTTTATAGTATAAATATTGTTTTTGGTCAAATTATTTAATGAGTGTTCATGTTTTATTGTGTTTCTTAGTGAATTATTTATTTCAAGGAAAACTGGTGTATACTTATATAGGAATTACAAAATTTCACTTGAAATGCATTTTATAACCATTTTAGCAAGTTGTCTAGCTTGGATATACATAAATTGCTCTTGTTGATCCATGTTTATACATAAAAGTATGGTTTTTTACCAAATCACTCTCCTTTTCCAACATGTAGAAAAAAGGGGGGACAAAATTATCAATTATATTTTATGTTTGGACCACTGTATTTATATTCAAGGAAGAATCTCTGATAAAAATAAGACATATAGGTAAGAACACAGTTATTTGAGTAAATATTAACAAATCAGAACTGGTAAAAATTGAAAAAGTGTCATATCTGTCACTATTAGTATCCATATGTAGTTTTCTTTGTTTAACGCATATGTTACTACCAGTCCAATTTGTGCTTGAATTCAGTGATAGAGAGTTTTGACAAAAGCTTTATGTGCTTTTCTATGCTAGAAATAGATCATAGAAGGAAATTAAGTCAAGCAGAAGTCAATATAACAAGTTTGGTGCTGTATTACTGACAGGCATGTGAAATTCTATTTTTAGAAATCATACCCTTTACAGTGAAAATTGGTCACATTTGTTGTCAGAAATCATGTTACATTAATTTGTTTATGTAACAATTATGTTAGTGTCAAATTACAGCCCTCAAATTGCTACAATAAGGTATTTTAGCCTTTTTTGGTCATTTAGCATGCACACAGTTAAGATTTTACCTGAAATTTTAATTTTTGGATTATCTAACACTGAAACCAATGAAACTTGTATATTATGACTAGTTTATAGTATAAATATTGTTTTTGGTCAAATTATTTAATGAGTGTTCATGTTTTATTGTGTTTCTTAGTGAATTATTTATTTCAAGGAAAACTGGTGTATACTTATATAGGAATTACAAAATTTCACTTGAAATGCATTTTATAACCATTTTAGCAAGTTGTCTAGCTTGGATATACATAAATTGCTCTTGTTGATCCATGTTTATACATAAAAGTATGGTTTTTTACCAAATCACTCTCCTTTTCCAACATGTAGAAAAAAGGGGGGACAAAATTATCAATTATATTTTATGTTTGGACCACTGTATTTATATTCAAGGAAGAATCTCTGATAAAAATAAGACATATAGGTAAGAACACAGTTATTTGAGTAAATATTAACAAATCAGAACTGGTAAAAATTGAAAAAGTGTCATATCTGTCACTATTAGTATCCATATGTAGTTTTCTTTGTTTAACGCATATGTTACTACCAGTCCAATTTGTGCTTGAATTCAGTGATAGAGAGTTTTGACAAAAGCTTTATGTGCTTTTCTATGCTAGAAATAGATCATAGAAGGAAATTAAGTCAAGCAGAAGTCAATATAACAAGTTTGGTGCTGTTATAGGTATAGAACCACTAATTCAGGCCCGGTCGGAAAGAACATACAAGAAAGTAGTACATATTTTAAACAAAATAGTTCCTACGCATAGCTGTATCTTTGTCAATAGTGGGAATATTTGGGTTGTTTTAGTATCAAATGAAAGCTTGGGGACTTGGAATCACTGTAGAACCCTTGTTGAAAGTTTTATTTGAATAACAAAAAAGTATATGAAATTTTAATAGGGGGGCTCATTTGGCCTGTTGTTCAGATCAGAAGTTCCTGTTTTTGTACTATCAAACTTCCGGGAACCAGTACGCTCTAATATGCAATTAAAGGTATGTTGAATTTTTCAGCACAAGTCAGGATAAGGTACAGTTTTTACATGAAATAACTGCCACTTTATTTGAACCTAAGATAAAGTAGCCATTAATGCTTGAAATTGCAGAATTTAACATAGAAAGCAATGGGGCTATGAATTAGTGGTTTTATACCTATTACTGACAGGCATGTGAAATTCTATTTTTAGAAATCATACCCTTTACAGTGAAAATTGGTCACATTTGTTGTCAGAAATCATGTTACATTAATTTGTTTATGTAACAATTATGTTAGTGTCAAATTACAGCCCTCAAATTGCTACAATAAGGTATTTTAGCCTTTTTTGGTCATTTAGCATGCACACAGTTAAGATTTTACCTGAAATTTTAATTTTTGGATTATCTAACACTGAAACCAATGAAACTTGTATATTATGACTAGTTTATAGTATAAATATTGTTTTTGGTCAAATTATTTAATGAGTGTTCATGTTTTATTGTGTTTCTTAGTGAATTATTTATTTCAAGGAAAACTGGTGTATACTTATATAGGAATTACAAAATTTCACTTGAAATGCATTTTATAACCATTTTAGCAAGTTGTCTAGCTTGGATATACATAAATTGCTCTTGTTGATCCATGTTTATACATAAAAGTATGGTTTTTTACCAAATCACTCTCCTTTTCCAACATGTAGAAAAAAGGGGGGACAAAATTATCAATTATATTTTATGTTTGGACCACTGTATTTATATTCAAGGAAGAATCTCTGATAAAAATAAGACATATAGGTAAGAACACAGTTATTTGAGTAAATATTAACAAATCAGAACTGGTAAAAATTGAAAAAGTGTCATATCTGTCACTATTAGTATCCATATGTAGTTTTCTTTGTTTAACGCATATGTTACTACCAGTCCAATTTGTGCTTGAATTCAGTGATAGAGAGTTTTGACAAAAGCTTTATGTGCTTTTCTATGCTAGAAATAGATCATAGAAGGAAATTAAGTCAAGCAGAAGTCAATATAACAAGTTTGGTGCTGTTATAGGTATAGAACCACTAATTCAGGCCCGGTCGGAAAGAACATACAAGAAAGTAGTACATATTTTAAACAAAATAGTTCCTACGCATAGCTGTATCTTTGTCAATAGTGGGAATATTTGGGTTGTTTTAGTATCAAATGAAAGCTTGGGGACTTGGAATCACTGTAGAACCCTTGTTGAAAGTTTTATTTGAATAACAAAAAAGTATATGAAATTTTAATAGGGGGGCTCATTTGGCCTGTTGTTCAGATCAGAAGTTCCTGTTTTTGTACTATCAAACTTCCGGGAACCAGTACGCTCTAATATGCAATTAAAGGTATGTTGAATTTTTCAGCACAAGTCAGGATAAGGTACAGTTTTTACATGAAATAACTGCCACTTTATTTGAACCTAAGATAAAGTAGCCATTAATGCTTGAAATTGCAGAATTTAACATAGAAAGCAATGGGGCTATGAATTAGTGGTTTTATACCTATTACTGACAGGCATGTGAAATTCTATTTTTAGAAATCATACCCTTTACAGTGAAAATTGGTCACATTTGTTGTCAGAAATCATGTTACATTAATTTGTTTATGTAACAATTATGTTAGTGTCAAATTACAGCCCTCAAATTGCTACAATAAGGTATTTTAGCCTTTTTTGGTCATTTAGCATGCACACAGTTAAGATTTTACCTGAAATTTTAATTTTTGGATTATCTAACACTGAAACCAATGAAACTTGTATATTATGACTAGTTTATAGTATAAATATTGTTTTTGGTCAAATTATTTAATGAGTGTTCATGTTTTATTGTGTTTCTTAGTGAATTATTTATTTCAAGGAAAACTGGTGTATACTTATATAGGAATTACAAAATTTCACTTGAAATGCATTTTATAACCATTTTAGCAAGTTGTCTAGCTTGGATATACATAAATTGCTCTTGTTGATCCATGTTTATACATAAAAGTATGGTTTTTTACCAAATCACTCTCCTTTTCCAACATGTAGAAAAAAGGGGGGACAAAATTATCAATTATATTTTATGTTTGGACCACTGTATTTATATTCAAGGAAGAATCTCTGATAAAAATAAGACATATAGGTAAGAACACAGTTATTTGAGTAAATATTAACAAATCAGAACTGGTAAAAATTGAAAAAGTGTCATATCTGTCACTATTAGTATCCATATGTAGTTTTCTTTGTTTAACGCATATGTTACTACCAGTCCAATTTGTGCTTGAATTCAGTGATAGAGAGTTTTGACAAAAGCTTTATGTGCTTTTCTATGCTAGAAATAGATCATAGAAGGAAATTAAGTCAAGCAGAAGTCAATATAACAAGTTTGGTGCTGTTATAGGTATAGAACCACTAATTCAGGCCCGGTCGGAAAGAACATACAAGAAAGTAGTACATATTTTAAACAAAATAGTTCCTACGCATAGCTGTATCTTTGTCAATAGTGGGAATATTTGGGTTGTTTTAGTATCAAATGAAAGCTTGGGGACTTGGAATCACTGTAGAACCCTTGTTGAAAGTTTTATTTGAATAACAAAAAAGTATATGAAATTTTAATAGGGGGGCTCATTTGGCCTGTTGTTCAGATCAGAAGTTCCTGTTTTTGTACTATCAAACTTCCGGGAACCAGTACGCTCTAATATGCAATTAAAGGTATGTTGAATTTTTCAGCACAAGTCAGGATAAGGTACAGTTTTTACATGAAATAACTGCCACTTTATTTGAACCTAAGATAAAGTAGCCATTAATGCTTGAAATTGCAGAATTTAACATAGAAAGCAATGGGGCTATGAATTAGTGGTTTTATACCTATTACTGACAGGCATGTGAAATTCTATTTTTAGAAATCATACCCTTTACAGTGAAAATTGGTCACATTTGTTGTCAGAAATCATGTTACATTAATTTGTTTATGTAACAATTATGTTAGTGTCAAATTACAGCCCTCAAATTGCTACAATAAGGTATTTTAGCCTTTTTTGGTCATTTAGCATGCACACAGTTAAGATTTTACCTGAAATTTTAATTTTTGGATTATCTAACACTGAAACCAATGAAACTTGTATATTATGACTAGTTTATAGTATAAATATTGTTTTTGGTCAAATTATTTAATGAGTGTTCATGTTTTATTGTGTTTCTTAGTGAATTATTTATTTCAAGGAAAACTGGTGTATACTTATATAGGAATTACAAAATTTCACTTGAAATGCATTTTATAACCATTTTAGCAAGTTGTCTAGCTTGGATATACATAAATTGCTCTTGTTGATCCATGTTTATACATAAAAGTATGGTTTTTTACCAAATCACTCTCCTTTTCCAACATGTAGAAAAAAGGGGGGACAAAATTATCAATTATATTTTATGTTTGGACCACTGTATTTATATTCAAGGAAGAATCTCTGATAAAAATAAGACATATAGGTAAGAACACAGTTATTTGAGTAAATATTAACAAATCAGAACTGGTAAAAATTGAAAAAGTGTCATATCTGTCACTATTAGTATCCATATGTAGTTTTCTTTGTTTAACGCATATGTTACTACCAGTCCAATTTGTGCTTGAATTCAGTGATAGAGAGTTTTGACAAAAGCTTTATGTGCTTTTCTATGCTAGAAATAGATCATAGAAGGAAATTAAGTCAAGCAGAAGTCAATATAACAAGTTTGGTGCTGTTATAGGTATAGAACCACTAATTCAGGCCCGGTCGGAAAGAACATACAAGAAAGTAGTACATATTTTAAACAAAATAGTTCCTACGCATAGCTGTATCTTTGTCAATAGTGGGAATATTTGGGTTGTTTTAGTATCAAATGAAAGCTTGGGGACTTGGAATCACTGTAGAACCCTTGTTGAAAGTTTTATTTGAATAACAAAAAAGTATATGAAATTTTAATAGGGGGGCTCATTTGGCCTGTTGTTCAGATCAGAAGTTCCTGTTTTTGTACTATCAAACTTCCGGGAACCAGTACGCTCTAATATGCAATTAAAGGTATGTTGAATTTTTCAGCACAAGTCAGGATAAGGTACAGTTTTTACATGAAATAACTGCCACTTTATTTGAACCTAAGATAAAGTAGCCATTAATGCTTGAAATTGCAGAATTTAACATAGAAAGCAATGGGGCTATGAATTAGTGGTTTTATACCTATTACTGACAGGCATGTGAAATTCTATTTTTAGAAATCATACCCTTTACAGTGAAAATTGGTCACATTTGTTGTCAGAAATCATGTTACATTAATTTGTTTATGTAACAATTATGTTAGTGTCAAATTACAGCCCTCAAATTGCTACAATAAGGTATTTTAGCCTTTTTTGGTCATTTAGCATGCACACAGTTAAGATTTTACCTGAAATTTTAATTTTTGGATTATCTAACACTGAAACCAATGAAACTTGTATATTATGACTAGTTTATAGTATAAATATTGTTTTTGGTCAAATTATTTAATGAGTGTTCATGTTTTATTGTGTTTCTTAGTGAATTATTTATTTCAAGGAAAACTGGTGTATACTTATATAGGAATTACAAAATTTCACTTGAAATGCATTTTATAACCATTTTAGCAAGTTGTCTAGCTTGGATATACATAAATTGCTCTTGTTGATCCATGTTTATACATAAAAGTATGGTTTTTTACCAAATCACTCTCCTTTTCCAACATGTAGAAAAAAGGGGGGACAAAATTATCAATTATATTTTATGTTTGGACCACTGTATTTATATTCAAGGAAGAATCTCTGATAAAAATAAGACATATAGGTAAGAACACAGTTATTTGAGTAAATATTAACAAATCAGAACTGGTAAAAATTGAAAAAGTGTCATATCTGTCACTATTAGTATCCATATGTAGTTTTCTTTGTTTAACGCATATGTTACTACCAGTCCAATTTGTGCTTGAATTCAGTGATAGAGAGTTTTGACAAAAGCTTTATGTGCTTTTCTATGCTAGAAATAGATCATAGAAGGAAATTAAGTCAAGCAGAAGTCAATATAACAAGTTTGGTGCTGTTATAGGTATAGAACCACTAATTCAGGCCCGGTCGGAAAGAACATACAAGAAAGTAGTACATATTTTAAACAAAATAGTTCCTACGCATAGCTGTATCTTTGTCAATAGTGGGAATATTTGGGTTGTTTTAGTATCAAATGAAAGCTTGGGGACTTGGAATCACTGTAGAACCCTTGTTGAAAGTTTTATTTGAATAACAAAAAAGTATATGAAATTTTAATAGGGGGGCTCATTTGGCCTGTTGTTCAGATCAGAAGTTCCTGTTTTTGTACTATCAAACTTCCGGGAACCAGTACGCTCTAATATGCAATTAAAGGTATGTTGAATTTTTCAGCACAAGTCAGGATAAGGTACAGTTTTTACATGAAATAACTGCCACTTTATTTGAACCTAAGATAAAGTAGCCATTAATGCTTGAAATTGCAGAATTTAACATAGAAAGCAATGGGGCTATGAATTAGTGGTTTTATACCTATTACTGACAGGCATGTGAAATTCTATTTTTAGAAATCATACCCTTTACAGTGAAAATTGGTCACATTTGTTGTCAGAAATCATGTTACATTAATTTGTTTATGTAACAATTATGTTAGTGTCAAATTACAGCCCTCAAATTGCTACAATAAGGTATTTTAGCCTTTTTTGGTCATTTAGCATGCACACAGTTAAGATTTTACCTGAAATTTTAATTTTTGGATTATCTAACACTGAAACCAATGAAACTTGTATATTATGACTAGTTTATAGTATAAATATTGTTTTTGGTCAAATTATTTAATGAGTGTTCATGTTTTATTGTGTTTCTTAGTGAATTATTTATTTCAAGGAAAACTGGTGTATACTTATATAGGAATTACAAAATTTCACTTGAAATGCATTTTATAACCATTTTAGCAAGTTGTCTAGCTTGGATATACATAAATTGCTCTTGTTGATCCATGTTTATACATAAAAGTATGGTTTTTTACCAAATCACTCTCCTTTTCCAACATGTAGAAAAAAGGGGGGACAAAATTATCAATTATATTTTATGTTTGGACCACTGTATTTATATTCAAGGAAGAATCTCTGATAAAAATAAGACATATAGGTAAGAACACAGTTATTTGAGTAAATATTAACAAATCAGAACTGGTAAAAATTGAAAAAGTGTCATATCTGTCACTATTAGTATCCATATGTAGTTTTCTTTGTTTAACGCATATGTTACTACCAGTCCAATTTGTGCTTGAATTCAGTGATAGAGAGTTTTGACAAAAGCTTTATGTGCTTTTCTATGCTAGAAATAGATCATAGAAGGAAATTAAGTCAAGCAGAAGTCAATATAACAAGTTTGGTGCTGTTATAGGTATAGAACCACTAATTCAGGCCCGGTCGGAAAGAACATACAAGAAAGTAGTACATATTTTAAACAAAATAGTTCCTACGCATAGCTGTATCTTTGTCAATAGTGGGAATATTTGGGTTGTTTTAGTATCAAATGAAAGCTTGGGGACTTGGAATCACTGTAGAACCCTTGTTGAAAGTTTTATTTGAATAACAAAAAAGTATATGAAATTTTAATAGGGGGGCTCATTTGGCCTGTTGTTCAGATCAGAAGTTCCTGTTTTTGTACTATCAAACTTCCGGGAACCAGTACGCTCTAATATGCAATTAAAGGTATGTTGAATTTTTCAGCACAAGTCAGGATAAGGTACAGTTTTTACATGAAATAACTGCCACTTTATTTGAACCTAAGATAAAGTAGCCATTAATGCTTGAAATTGCAGAATTTAACATAGAAAGCAATGGGGCTATGAATTAGTGGTTTTATACCTATTACTGACAGGCATGTGAAATTCTATTTTTAGAAATCATACCCTTTACAGTGAAAATTGGTCACATTTGTTGTCAGAAATCATGTTACATTAATTTGTTTATGTAACAATTATGTTAGTGTCAAATTACAGCCCTCAAATTGCTACAATAAGGTATTTTAGCCTTTTTTGGTCATTTAGCATGCACACAGTTAAGATTTTACCTGAAATTTTAATTTTTGGATTATCTAACACTGAAACCAATGAAACTTGTATATTATGACTAGTTTATAGTATAAATATTGTTTTTGGTCAAATTATTTAATGAGTGTTCATGTTTTATTGTGTTTCTTAGTGAATTATTTATTTCAAGGAAAACTGGTGTATACTTATATAGGAATTACAAAATTTCACTTGAAATGCATTTTATAACCATTTTAGCAAGTTGTCTAGCTTGGATATACATAAATTGCTCTTGTTGATCCATGTTTATACATAAAAGTATGGTTTTTTACCAAATCACTCTCCTTTTCCAACATGTAGAAAAAAGGGGGGACAAAATTATCAATTATATTTTATGTTTGGACCACTGTATTTATATTCAAGGAAGAATCTCTGATAAAAATAAGACATATAGGTAAGAACACAGTTATTTGAGTAAATATTAACAAATCAGAACTGGTAAAAATTGAAAAAGTGTCATATCTGTCACTATTAGTATCCATATGTAGTTTTCTTTGTTTAACGCATATGTTACTACCAGTCCAATTTGTGCTTGAATTCAGTGATAGAGAGTTTTGACAAAAGCTTTATGTGCTTTTCTATGCTAGAAATAGATCATAGAAGGAAATTAAGTCAAGCAGAAGTCAATATAACAAGTTTGGTGCTGTTATAGGTATAGAACCACTAATTCAGGCCCGGTCGGAAAGAACATACAAGAAAGTAGTACATATTTTAAACAAAATAGTTCCTACGCATAGCTGTATCTTTGTCAATAGTGGGAATATTTGGGTTGTTTTAGTATCAAATGAAAGCTTGGGGACTTGGAATCACTGTAGAACCCTTGTTGAAAGTTTTATTTGAATAACAAAAAAGTATATGAAATTTTAATAGGGGGGCTCATTTGGCCTGTTGTTCAGATCAGAAGTTCCTGTTTTTGTACTATCAAACTTCCGGGAACCAGTACGCTCTAATATGCAATTAAAGGTATGTTGAATTTTTCAGCACAAGTCAGGATAAGGTACAGTTTTTACATGAAATAACTGCCACTTTATTTGAACCTAAGATAAAGTAGCCATTAATGCTTGAAATTGCAGAATTTAACATAGAAAGCAATGGGGCTATGAATTAGTGGTTTTATACCTATTACTGACAGGCATGTGAAATTCTATTTTTAGAAATCATACCCTTTACAGTGAAAATTGGTCACATTTGTTGTCAGAAATCATGTTACATTAATTTGTTTATGTAACAATTATGTTAGTGTCAAATTACAGCCCTCAAATTGCTACAATAAGGTATTTTAGCCTTTTTTGGTCATTTAGCATGCACACAGTTAAGATTTTACCTGAAATTTTAATTTTTGGATTATCTAACACTGAAACCAATGAAACTTGTATATTATGACTAGTTTATAGTATAAATATTGTTTTTGGTCAAATTATTTAATGAGTGTTCATGTTTTATTGTGTTTCTTAGTGAATTATTTATTTCAAGGAAAACTGGTGTATACTTATATAGGAATTACAAAATTTCACTTGAAATGCATTTTATAACCATTTTAGCAAGTTGTCTAGCTTGGATATACATAAATTGCTCTTGTTGATCCATGTTTATACATAAAAGTATGGTTTTTTACCAAATCACTCTCCTTTTCCAACATGTAGAAAAAAGGGGGGACAAAATTATCAATTATATTTTATGTTTGGACCACTGTATTTATATTCAAGGAAGAATCTCTGATAAAAATAAGACATATAGGTAAGAACACAGTTATTTGAGTAAATATTAACAAATCAGAACTGGTAAAAATTGAAAAAGTGTCATATCTGTCACTATTAGTATCCATATGTAGTTTTCTTTGTTTAACGCATATGTTACTACCAGTCCAATTTGTGCTTGAATTCAGTGATAGAGAGTTTTGACAAAAGCTTTATGTGCTTTTCTATGCTAGAAATAGATCATAGAAGGAAATTAAGTCAAGCAGAAGTCAATATAACAAGTTTGGTGCTGTTATAGGTATAGAACCACTAATTCAGGCCCGGTCGGAAAGAACATACAAGAAAGTAGTACATATTTTAAACAAAATAGTTCCTACGCATAGCTGTATCTTTGTCAATAGTGGGAATATTTGGGTTGTTTTAGTATCAAATGAAAGCTTGGGGACTTGGAATCACTGTAGAACCCTTGTTGAAAGTTTTATTTGAATAACAAAAAAGTATATGAAATTTTAATAGGGGGGCTCATTTGGCCTGTTGTTCAGATCAGAAGTTCCTGTTTTTGTACTATCAAACTTCCGGGAACCAGTACGCTCTAATATGCAATTAAAGGTATGTTGAATTTTTCAGCACAAGTCAGGATAAGGTACAGTTTTTACATGAAATAACTGCCACTTTATTTGAACCTAAGATAAAGTAGCCATTAATGCTTGAAATTGCAGAATTTAACATAGAAAGCAATGGGGCTATGAATTAGTGGTTTTATACCTATTACTGACAGGCATGTGAAATTCTATTTTTAGAAATCATACCCTTTACAGTGAAAATTGGTCACATTTGTTGTCAGAAATCATGTTACATTAATTTGTTTATGTAACAATTATGTTAGTGTCAAATTACAGCCCTCAAATTGCTACAATAAGGTATTTTAGCCTTTTTTGGTCATTTAGCATGCACACAGTTAAGATTTTACCTGAAATTTTAATTTTTGGATTATCTAACACTGAAACCAATGAAACTTGTATATTATGACTAGTTTATAGTATAAATATTGTTTTTGGTCAAATTATTTAATGAGTGTTCATGTTTTATTGTGTTTCTTAGTGAATTATTTATTTCAAGGAAAACTGGTGTATACTTATATAGGAATTACAAAATTTCACTTGAAATGCATTTTATAACCATTTTAGCAAGTTGTCTAGCTTGGATATACATAAATTGCTCTTGTTGATCCATGTTTATACATAAAAGTATGGTTTTTTACCAAATCACTCTCCTTTTCCAACATGTAGAAAAAAGGGGGGACAAAATTATCAATTATATTTTATGTTTGGACCACTGTATTTATATTCAAGGAAGAATCTCTGATAAAAATAAGACATATAGGTAAGAACACAGTTATTTGAGTAAATATTAACAAATCAGAACTGGTAAAAATTGAAAAAGTGTCATATCTGTCACTATTAGTATCCATATGTAGTTTTCTTTGTTTAACGCATATGTTACTACCAGTCCAATTTGTGCTTGAATTCAGTGATAGAGAGTTTTGACAAAAGCTTTATGTGCTTTTCTATGCTAGAAATAGATCATAGAAGGAAATTAAGTCAAGCAGAAGTCAATATAACAAGTTTGGTGCTGTTATAGGTATAGAACCACTAATTCAGGCCCGGTCGGAAAGAACATACAAGAAAGTAGTACATATTTTAAACAAAATAGTTCCTACGCATAGCTGTATCTTTGTCAATAGTGGGAATATTTGGGTTGTTTTAGTATCAAATGAAAGCTTGGGGACTTGGAATCACTGTAGAACCCTTGTTGAAAGTTTTATTTGAATAACAAAAAAGTATATGAAATTTTAATAGGGGGGCTCATTTGGCCTGTTGTTCAGATCAGAAGTTCCTGTTTTTGTACTATCAAACTTCCGGGAACCAGTACGCTCTAATATGCAATTAAAGGTATGTTGAATTTTTCAGCACAAGTCAGGATAAGGTACAGTTTTTACATGAAATAACTGCCACTTTATTTGAACCTAAGATAAAGTAGCCATTAATGCTTGAAATTGCAGAATTTAACATAGAAAGCAATGGGGCTATGAATTAGTGGTTTTATACCTATTACTGACAGGCATGTGAAATTCTATTTTTAGAAATCATACCCTTTACAGTGAAAATTGGTCACATTTGTTGTCAGAAATCATGTTACATTAATTTGTTTATGTAACAATTATGTTAGTGTCAAATTACAGCCCTCAAATTGCTACAATAAGGTATTTTAGCCTTTTTTGGTCATTTAGCATGCACACAGTTAAGATTTTACCTGAAATTTTAATTTTTGGATTATCTAACACTGAAACCAATGAAACTTGTATATTATGACTAGTTTATAGTATAAATATTGTTTTTGGTCAAATTATTTAATGAGTGTTCATGTTTTATTGTGTTTCTTAGTGAATTATTTATTTCAAGGAAAACTGGTGTATACTTATATAGGAATTACAAAATTTCACTTGAAATGCATTTTATAACCATTTTAGCAAGTTGTCTAGCTTGGATATACATAAATTGCTCTTGTTGATCCATGTTTATACATAAAAGTATGGTTTTTTACCAAATCACTCTCCTTTTCCAACATGTAGAAAAAAGGGGGGACAAAATTATCAATTATATTTTATGTTTGGACCACTGTATTTATATTCAAGGAAGAATCTCTGATAAAAATAAGACATATAGGTAAGAACACAGTTATTTGAGTAAATATTAACAAATCAGAACTGGTAAAAATTGAAAAAGTGTCATATCTGTCACTATTAGTATCCATATGTAGTTTTCTTTGTTTAACGCATATGTTACTACCAGTCCAATTTGTGCTTGAATTCAGTGATAGAGAGTTTTGACAAAAGCTTTATGTGCTTTTCTATGCTAGAAATAGATCATAGAAGGAAATTAAGTCAAGCAGAAGTCAATATAACAAGTTTGGTGCTGTTATAGGTATAGAACCACTAATTCAGGCCCGGTCGGAAAGAACATACAAGAAAGTAGTACATATTTTAAACAAAATAGTTCCTACGCATAGCTGTATCTTTGTCAATAGTGGGAATATTTGGGTTGTTTTAGTATCAAATGAAAGCTTGGGGACTTGGAATCACTGTAGAACCCTTGTTGAAAGTTTTATTTGAATAACAAAAAAGTATATGAAATTTTAATAGGGGGGCTCATTTGGCCTGTTGTTCAGATCAGAAGTTCCTGTTTTTGTACTATCAAACTTCCGGGAACCAGTACGCTCTAATATGCAATTAAAGGTATGTTGAATTTTTCAGCACAAGTCAGGATAAGGTACAGTTTTTACATGAAATAACTGCCACTTTATTTGAATCTAAGATAAAGTAGCCATTAATGCTTGAAATTGCAGAATTTAACATAGAAAGCAATGGGGCTATGAATTAGTGGTTTTATACCTATTACTGACAGGCATGTGAAATTCTATTTTTAGAAATCATACCCTTTACAGTGAAAATTGGTCACATTTGTTGTCAGAAATCATGTTACATTAATTTGTTTATGTAACAATTATGTTAGTGTCAAATTACAGCCCTCAAATTGCTACAATAAGGTATTTTAGCCTTTTTTGGTCATTTAGCATGCACACAGTTAAGATTTTACCTGAAATTTTAATTTTTGGATTATCTAACACTGAAACCAATGAAACTTGTATATTATGACTAGTTTATAGTATAAATATTGTTTTTGGTCAAATTATTTAATGAGTGTTCATGTTTTATTGTGTTTCTTAGTGAATTATTTATTTCAAGGAAAACTGGTGTATACTTATATAGGAATTACAAAATTTCACTTGAAATGCATTTTATAACCATTTTAGCAAGTTGTCTAGCTTGGATATACATAAATTGCTCTTGTTGATCCATGTTTATACATAAAAGTATGGTTTTTTACCAAATCACTCTCCTTTTCCAACATGTAGAAAAAAGGGGGGACAAAATTATCAATTATATTTTATGTTTGGACCACTGTATTTATATTCAAGGAAGAATCTCTGATAAAAATAAGACATATAGGTAAGAACACAGTTATTTGAGTAAATATTAACAAATCAGAACTGGTAAAAATTGAAAAAGTGTCATATCTGTCACTATTAGTATCCATATGTAGTTTTCTTTGTTTAACGCATATGTTACTACCAGTCCAATTTGTGCTTGAATTCAGTGATAGAGAGTTTTGACAAAAGCTTTATGTGCTTTTCTATGCTAGAAATAGATCATAGAAGGAAATTAAGTCAAGCAGAAGTCAATATAACAAGTTTGGTGCTGTTATAGGTATAGAACCACTAATTCAGGCCCGGTCGGAAAGAACATACAAGAAAGTAGTACATATTTTAAACAAAATAGTTCCTACGCATAGCTGTATCTTTGTCAATAGTGGGAATATTTGGGTTGTTTTAGTATCAAATGAAAGCTTGGGGACTTGGAATCACTGTAGAACCCTTGTTGAAAGTTTTATTTGAATAACAAAAAAGTATATGAAATTTTAATAGGGGGGCTCATTTGGCCTGTTGTTCAGATCAGAAGTTCCTGTTTTTGTACTATCAAACTTCCGGGAACCAGTACGCTCTAATATGCAATTAAAGGTATGTTGAATTTTTCAGCACAAGTCAGGATAAGGTACAGTTTTTACATGAAATAACTGCCACTTTATTTGAATCTAAGATAAAGTAGCCATTAATGCTTGAAATTGCAGAATTTAACATAGAAAGCAATGGGGCTATGAATTAGTGGTTTTATACCTATTACTGACAGGCATGTGAAATTCTATTTTTAGAAATCATACCCTTTACAGTGAAAATTGGTCACATTTGTTGTCAGAAATCATGTTACATTAATTTGTTTATGTAACAATTATGTTAGTGTCAAATTACAGCCCTCAAATTGCTACAATAAGGTATTTTAGCCTTTTTTGGTCATTTAGCATGCACACAGTTAAGATTTTACCTGAAATTTTAATTTTTGGATTATCTAACACTGAAACCAATGAAACTTGTATATTATGACTAGTTTATAGTATAAATATTGTTTTTGGTCAAATTATTTAATGAGTGTTCATGTTTTATTGTGTTTCTTAGTGAATTATTTATTTCAAGGAAAACTGGTGTATACTTATATAGGAATTACAAAATTTCACTTGAAATGCATTTTATAACCATTTTAGCAAGTTGTCTAGCTTGGATATACATAAATTGCTCTTGTTGATCCATGTTTATACATAAAAGTATGGTTTTTTACCAAATCACTCTCCTTTTCCAACATGTAGAAAAAAGGGGGGACAAAATTATCAATTATATTTTATGTTTGGACCACTGTATTTATATTCAAGGAAGAATCTCTGATAAAAATAAGACATATAGGTAAGAACACAGTTATTTGAGTAAATATTAACAAATCAGAACTGGTAAAAATTGAAAAAGTGTCATATCTGTCACTATTAGTATCCATATGTAGTTTTCTTTGTTTAACGCATATGTTACTACCAGTCCAATTTGTGCTTGAATTCAGTGATAGAGAGTTTTGACAAAAGCTTTATGTGCTTTTCTATGCTAGAAATAGATCATAGAAGGAAATTAAGTCAAGCAGAAGTCAATATAACAAGTTTGGTGCTGTTATAGGTATAGAACCACTAATTCAGGCCCGGTCGGAAAGAACATACAAGAAAGTAGTACATATTTTAAACAAAATAGTTCCTACGCATAGCTGTATCTTTGTCAATAGTGGGAATATTTGGGTTGTTTTAGTATCAAATGAAAGCTTGGGGACTTGGAATCACTGTAGAACCCTTGTTGAAAGTTTTATTTGAATAACAAAAAAGTATATGAAATTTTAATAGGGGGGCTCATTTGGCCTGTTGTTCAGATCAGAAGTTCCTGTTTTTGTACTATCAAACTTCCGGGAACCAGTACGCTCTAATATGCAATTAAAGGTATGTTGAATTTTTCAGCACAAGTCAGGATAAGGTACAGTTTTTACATGAAATAACTGCCACTTTATTTGAACCTAAGATAAAGTAGCCATTAATGCTTGAAATTGCAGAATTTAACATAGAAAGCAATGGGGCTATGAATTAGTGGTTTTATACCTTATACAAGAAAACTTAACTTTTTTGCAACTAAAAGTCAATGATAATTATGTTAAAGCTTATTAGAATTTTTTAACATCTTTCTATTTGCTGTCTACAGTTTTTGTAAATATAATGTATTTCTTAAAATGATAAAACGCTAGGATTTGACAACCCCGTCATTTAAGGAAACTATTTCCTAAACTCGTGTATATTTCCATCGCTGATTTTGCTGTGACAGTTTCTAGTTTTAATGATAGGCAAAACAGCTATAATTCTAAAATTGAGCAAAACTGGTTAATACATCGATTGATTGATTGATTGGTGTTTTTCGCCACTATTAGCACTATTGTGCATACTGTAACATATTATATCATAATTTTATGTCATGGATTGTATTCATTGACATAGTCTAGAGGAGAAAACGATCAAGATAACTAACTTTACATCTTTTGTTGTTTATAATTTTGATGTTTCCGTAAATCTAGCATTCTGACAACTATATGTAAATATTCACCTAAAATTGATTGATCAACGAAATAACATTTTCTATATACGAAACAAAAGTTATTTTTAGTTAGTTTTCTAACCCTTTCAAACTGTTTTGAATAACTCCTCTTCGAAAATATTCAAAAAGGGGCATTATTTCAATATCGTCTGCTATGAAACACTAATAAAAACAGAACTTGTCTTGATGCGTTTCCCATTCATTCTTCTTAATAGATCACCCTGCTAGTTTTACATGTTCAATTTTTTATATCTTAAAACAAACTTTTATTTTTAATCAAATAACATTTTTTACATAGTTTTATTTAATATAATATCTGTCTTTATACTACGAAGCAGCAATTAAGAACATTTGAATGTTATTAAAATTTTACAGAACTATCTCTTAAAATGACAGTGATCTTTGCAAAAGATACAGACAAAATGTAGCGCCTTGCAAATTGAACTCTTCGGTATAAAAATAAGGAGATGTGGTAAGATTGCCAATGAGACAACTATACACCAAAATTCAAATGAAGTGGATGTAAGCAGTTATAGGCAACCGTACGGCCTTCAACAATGAGAAAAACCCATACCGTATGGTCGTCTATAAAAGGCCCCGACATGAAAAATATGAAACAATTCAATAGAGAAAACTAACGGCCTAATTTATAACAAAACAGTTTACGAAAAACAAATATGTTTGCACATTTTCCACAAGGACATTAGTTCGCAACAAACGTCCTGTAAGTCGTGTTTTCGACTTCGCGTTTTTGCTTTTTCGCCCTATAGAATATGAAAGGCGAAAAGGCGAAATCGTGAAAACGCGAAATGACCTTAAACGTAAAAATGTTTTCAAACCATGTAAAGCTTCCACTGCAATTTAATTATTGCCTGCTTTTGGTCAATTTATTTGGTCATCTTACCATGTAAGAAGAACATGTATATTAAAACACCGCTTTATATCAATATACATACTTACACCAGCAGCTACCATCTTTTCATTCTGGAGTCAAAGGCCTTTTGAAATCATATATTTAACAATGATACTAGTGAGTAGATTTACAAAACTTCGTTAATGAGCTCCGTTTTACAAACACCTGTGATACATTTTTTTGTACAAATAGTCAGCGAAAGTAAACTATCAATAGACCAATTAAAAGATTACTCGAGTTGTAAATATTTGCTAAATTGGATAATCTATGAAAAGGTATATACTATGAAATTAAGAGCTCGGGGCAAGCCCCTCGCTCTAAATTTCATAGTATATACCTTTTCATAGACTTACCTAGACATAGTGCATGGAAAGCCATGTACTATGAAAATTAGAAGGGGAAACACTGACTTTTCATTGGACGAGAAGGGGACCCAGGTGAGTATATTCTAAACAGTCGATAGTGTGTGGGTTAAGTGTTCATAAAACAGGATATTAAGAGCTTGGATTTTATTGTGAATATTTAAGGAAGTTACATATATTGAATAAATATTATTATAATAATTCTATGAATTAAGTTATATTCCAATTTTATGAAAAAAACTCAAAAAGTGCTCCGTTAAAAATATGATTAAATTTAATAGCCTTAGTGCGTCATTTGATTTTCAGTGGGAGAATTTTTTTTTTTCTGATAGAATATTCATTTTACACCGGTTGATAGTAGTTTTATTTATTTAGCGCGAAAATTATTTTCACTTTTTTTCAACTTTTTCTTGCAAAGTCCCGCATTTTGTAAGACAAAATATTCATTGTCATTATGTCGTGGACAAGGTTATATTTACACTTAGTAAATGTACCAGTCCATACTATTCATTTCCATAATAACCATGTGTGTGACTAGGGAATAGCAATATGGTTACTGAGATCTTCTTCCGATCGGCCGTAAAACCCTTTCAAAGAACAGCGTCCGGTTGGCTCCGTCTCGGACGGCCTCTATTAAAGGACCTACCAATTGTATTTATTGTGAATTTGTTCTGATCCTAAACATGTATGAAATATTTGCCACTGGACGTTTATCAACCAACAATTAATCAATCAATCAATCATTTTAAAATCCCTTTTTATCGCATATTGTTTCGCTGTTTTATCAACGTTATCGTGACATCTTTAAAACTCTCAAAGTTCTCCAAATCAATAGAACGATTTTTTAAGGTACCGTCCATTCATCTTCTTCGTACAAACCATTCTTTTTACTACTTTAATAAAAACACAAAACATTTTGTGTTCAATAACGTACAGGAACATTTTTAAAACCTTTTAAGAATACAAATAATTTTTCTCACTTCCCTCCTGGAACAAATACATTTTTTTCTTTAAAAAAAATAATTTAAACAATTTATCAGGTTTACAGTACACAGCGTTTGGTGTGAACACGGCCGTAGGTATTTTGTCCGACTGAGATCGTGTTTTTTCGAGTGAATTGGTCCACTTTTTTCGAGAGTAGATCAGGTTTTTTCGAGTGATATTATTTGCGATCAGATCGATTTACTGCTATTTCGCGAGTATAATAGTTTTATTTTTGACTGTTCATTTTATTTTGATTACTTTACACGTATTGAGCACAAACGACGCACAATTTCCTTGTAATTCACTTACAATTAAATGTTTTACATTGTCCGTGTTTTTCAACAAATGTTCCGGGTTTTTCAAAGAAAATTGAATAAGAAATATAGTATTCTTGAGCTTTTCTAGTCTGCAACTGTAATTTTGCGATGGACAATATTATAAATTCCCAATGAGTCACAAAAACATATTACTATATTGATAAAATATAATCAATTAAATGATAACTTTCTTTTATGAAAACATTTAATAAAAATAAGGGACAGCGTATTATGCTATAATTATATACCAGACCCACTACCAAACAAAAACAATAACAAAAACACACACAAACATAATCCGCCCCTTTACTATTTCCCATTGACAATAAATTTTGAATTGAATAGAATAAACAATAAACAATGAAATAAATAATCTATAAGCTTTCATGTGATCCTTTTGAAATTATAAAAGTGTATATAATAGCGTACACCTCGTGTATTAAATTCATGTCTTTCGCAGAATTCCGTAGATATAAAGATTGTTAAATGTAATGTCTAGATAGAAATCCGTAAATTCGATTTTTTGAGACACTACAACTGATGGAAAGGAAGCTATCATGGTGCTTTATTGCTGTGCGATCAAGTATAACATAGCTTGATTAACTTTTTATCACAGAAGAAACGTTTTTCGTGTTTTTCGTTTCTAGAACGATAGAACAAATGATTGTCTCTTTGACACATTCCCCATTTCCATTCTCAATTTTATCAAGAAAAATAGAAAATGAAACATTTGGGATGTATTTTCTATTAAAGAAATACACATACCAGCTGAAGACACACATACAATGAACGGTCGTCTCAATCCAACATTTACTTCTTAATACCTTAGTCTGGGAAAAGATGATTTATTCATTAGCTGTAATAATTGGCTTTGAACTAGATTTCAGTAACTGCAAGTATTCTTATATCGGCACTTTGTGTCTATTGTTTTTATGTTAGTTGGTTTGTTAGTGCTTCGCATCGATCTATTGAGTTAAGCCATTTGCAACTAATTATTACAGTTTGTTCTTATATTGTGCTGTAACAACACTGTCAAAAGTTAGGGGAGGGTTGAGCGCTTGCAAAGATGTGTAACCCAGCCACATTCTTTATGTGGCCGCCCCAAGTCAAGAGCCTGTAATTCAGTAGTTGTCGTTGTTTCATGTCTATCATATTTGTTTTTTATAATTCATTGTATTATATAAATTAGGTCGTTAATTTTCTTGTTTTAATGGTTTCACATTTTTCAATTTGGGGTCTTTTATAGCGGACTATAAAGTATGGGGTTTTCTCATTATTAAAATCCGTACGCGGACCGATAATTACTTTTATCTTCGTCATTTGAACTCTTGTGCATAGTTGTCTCATTTGCAATCATACCAGATCTCCTTACTTTTACATATATATCGTTTACATTACGAATATTTACAGTATGAAATCCATATCGATACGCTTACATGAAGATTGCTTACATCACGTACATCTACTATATGAAATTGACATCGATATACGTATGATTGGTTCCACCATGTTTATATGGGCGTGGACATGTTTAATCTATTCAAATATACAAGCAATTTATAAGCTGTGACAAACATTTTACTTACAAAAGAGCAATGATTTTTATAAAATGTACTTGTTACGTAATACAGTATTATCAAACTGGTTATAGTATTGTTTATTCACTAGATCAAAACCTGAACCGCATTCCAAAAAACCCGGACTACTCTCGAAATAAAAACGGACATATGAAAATAAATTTATCCTAAAAATGTCCTTCTAAATACAATAACAAGAATTTTTATAATGTGTCTGTATATTCAAGGATAAATAGATTCTAAATATACATTTCCTTTGACATTTGCCGTAGTATTTGTATAACATAGCTTTATTCTATAATTTGGAATAAAGGCATTGTAAAGCTAAATTAAAATTTTTCAAAATAATGTAGGGTTGCTGATTTCTTTTTATATCACCAATACTAACTTACCTTGTATGATCCTTTTTATTAAAATCAAGCAAATATCTCTTTACGTCTTACAAGAAAAGAAGGCAGTTTGTTTACATTTTGGGTCATATTCAGTCAAAAAAACCGTTATCACACTAAAAAAAACCCTGATCAGATCACCCAAAAAACACGATTGCAGGCGGACACTTTACCTACTGTGTACATGCAGTCGATAGTCAATGTAGGCCTTGTGTGAGTTTAGTGTACATAAAACTAGATATTCAGAAAGTTATTTTTCTTTATGAATATTTAAGAAAGAAACATATTTTAAATTATGATTATAATACTATTAAGAATTAAGTTATGTTCCAATTTATTTGTCCAACACACAAAATATTGCTCATAACTAAAACGATTAAAAAGCCTTACTGACCCCTTTTCAGACGCAAGCACCATGTACATCATTCACTTGAAATTGTCTTTCTAAATTGAGTAGACTCATTCAGAAACATTAGTACATTGATGGTTGTTTGATTAATTAATTGCTGTTTGTCCTACGTCCAGTGACAAATATTTCATCATGTTCAGGACGAAAGCGAATTAATAATTAACACAAAAGGTAGGATCTGCAATAGGAAGTCGATCGTGATCAAGGGAGGGAAATGTCACTAGAAAATAAGGGTATGTTGGATAGGGGTAGAAATTAAGCCTTGCAACAGGCTACCTTTGAATCCTCAAATAGTTTTTGCAAGGGTTCTTAATTGCAGAAAGCGTGGAACCCTTTTTACACGAGGCAACGGATTTCAATGTACTTTCAATGAAAAAGTATGAGTTAAATCCTATAATACTTTAAGACAAGTAATTATTTTTCAAAATAGAGACGAACATAAAAATGGCGCCTCAAAATTAGCCATTTTGCTATACAATTGTTATTGATCATTATCAAATTATTAATAATTAGAAACAACACCTTATGCAGGATAATCCACATTGAGCAGTCTCATTTAGGTTCTCTCTCTCCATCCATGGAACTCTTATATAATGATGTGCATTTCAATGCTGTTTCCAAGCATTTTCATTCCCCTCGGCATCTATTCTTACAACAGTTAGGTTTTTCTTACCATAGGCATATATTGGTTTAGCCGTATAACTTTTGAGAATTATCCGTTTTTAATACTCTTTAAATTCGTATTTGATTTGACCTTTCAATTGCTTTGATGCAAGCGCCACTGGTGGGTCTCATATAAACGAAACTCGCGTATGAAGTACCAATTTAAAGTCTGGTATCTTATGAGTTTTTACAACTACAGTGGACACGCTCTTAATATGAAGTTTCAGTTTCTACAAGCACTGGGTAGAATGGCACCCACTAATCATCAAATTTTGGCAAACAGAATAAATCTGAGGTGGCATACAAGGTTTTTACACTAAACAATAACCCCTAAAACACTTCATTGGTAAGCTCCACGTTTTGTATTTTGAAGTAGTGCATCTCTTGTCGGAGGAATGTCATAAAGTCTTCTTCTCTTCTGTGTGAATAAATGTTTTCTTAGATCTTTCATCGTATTAATTGAACTTGACCACTTATATAGAAGCACAACATACCGTTCTATAACTTCATAACTTCCAAAGTTTCCACTTCATGTGTAATTTCAATAATCTACACTTATGCTACTGACAATTCCTCATATACGAACCATGTGTCCCAAACCTATCGATTTCTTACTTTTCCTGAGAAATAAAAACTTATACTGTGTCACAACTATTGAAAGCATGATACAACTGTAACACTTCTTATTTCAATGGTTTTAGAACAAGGCATAACTAATCAACTATAATAAAGTTCTTTCTAGTGCAAAAACCTATCCACAACTGTCCATTTTGATTTTTCTTTAACAAGACACAGACAAGACAACATCCGTATCATCTCAGGCATGTAAGAACATTCTGGTATCTGCCTCCTCATGTGAACATGGACTTAATGATTCATAGCTGTTTTTTGCAATATTTCCAATGTCGTTGTCCTCTACTGCGGTTTAAATTTTTTTGTCAGCGTTGATTATATGTTTTCCAGCGAAAAAGTGAAAGCTCAACTTTATTATCGTCTTTATATTTGACAACAATTCGCCGACAAGAGATGCACCAATACAACATGCAAACCGTGCAGCTTACCAAGAAACTGTTATTTGGGGGAATTGTAGAATGCCATCACCAGACTTTTTTTGTTTTTGTTGTTGTTGATAAAAGCATAATGAGACTTGGGTGCTATTCTGGTCAGTGCTTGCAGTAGCTGAACTGTCATGTCGAGAGCTAATCCACTGTGGCTGCATGTAATGATGCCGATATGCATGCAAATGCATCGGAATGCTCAACAATTTGTTACTGTTCATCGGACTGTGCGAGAGAAACTGAATGAAACTGATAAATGTGGATTATCCTGCATGTGAATGTTATTTTAATGTTTAATGATTTGAAAATGCTTTATAACGATTGTTATGCCAAATAGTTACTCTTAAGGCGCAATTTCTTTTCTCGTCCACATTTTGAAAAAGAAATACAATCTTTTATCATCATAGGATTTAACACATGTTTTTTTCATTGCAAGCTAATTGAAGGATTTTCTGAGGTAATGTTAACATTAACTACTAGTATAACTGTGAAAATTTACACCTTGTCAGAGATGTCATTTGGAAGTTTATCGCCTTTTTTTTTGTCATAGTTAATATCCCTTGTCACCAAAATATTGTCTGTATCTAAATTTGTATAGTTCTTTTTTCCCCCGATTTATACTTTTCATTACTGGTTGATTATTCTTTTTATAATCAAAGTGTGGTCCGTTTGATCTCAGTCCTTCAAAATTCAATTATGACGTCAAATGTTATTGTTGTCCTCTGACAATCCTATTGTGACGTCATAAAAAGGCGACCATGTCTGATCACAACACATATACAGAACACATTCTTTCATTTTTGCTTATGTGCTTTGTCTATATGCCATTTTGTTTTCTTTGTTGACACATTTGTTGGTTTTTATAGTGATTAAGATTATAACACAATGATGACTGCTGTACCCCTATTTTTGACTTTTTACCTATTATGTCTGTTTGATTTGTTCACACATTGTTGTCAATATAATGGAATTTAATGCGACTGTCATACAAGTGAGAGGTTTAGCTTGCTATAAAACCAGGTTTGATCCACCATTTTCTACATAAGGAAATGCCTGTACCAAGTCAGGAATATGGCAGTTGTTTTCCATTCGTTTGATGTGTTTGAGTTTTTGATTTTGCTATTTGATAAGAGACTTTCCGTTTTGAATTTTCCTTGGAGTTCGGTATTTTTGTTATTTTACTTTTTGTGAAAAAGTTTGACTATATATTGTTTAAAAATCGTTAGAGAAATAGATTCCATCACAAAATCTCGTGCATTACGATATTTCTCCACTCGCAACAGTTAAATTTTCAATATTTGAAAAGCACGGCAAGCACTTAACTATCTCGAGTATAGCTAAATATCTTATCACACCTGATGCAGTGGTAGAATCTATATAGTTTTTTTTATCATTGTAAAAACCGTCGAAATTTGGGCATTAATGACGGCGCTATTTTGAATTTTACCGCAATAATGAATACTTCCTGGTATTGTTTATACAACGCAGGTCTATGTTTGTATCAATCAATAAGTTGCACGACCTTGTTAACTTTCTACATTACATTTATAGTGTATAACGTAAACGTAAAATTGCACCGAGTACCCAAATTGCACCCATTTGGCAAAAATAGCAACGGAAATCTTACAAGTTTTCCAAGAAACTAAACAATTTGCATTTTTATGATTTAATATTATGCACGTATTTCAACATAGCTAAATATATTTGAATATACACAAAATGTGCACAGTCTATATCAACAGAAGAAGTATTCACTGGAAAAAGTAAAATCTACTGAAACGTCGCCATGCGACGTCCACAAAAAGTCAACTTTTAAAAGAGGACGAAAGATACCAGAGGGACAGTCAAACTCACAGATCGAAAACAAACTGACAACACCATGGCGAAAATGAGCAATCAAAATATGGTACATGCATCCATTTATTAAAAAAATGAATAGTAAGTATGGACTATTGTCAAATTGTTCTAAATATTTGAAAATAAAACAAAACATCAGTTATTCAATTTTTGTTCATGTGAATGTAGCATGAATGCAATTTTGGTACTCTTCATCACAGAATCATTGATCGTTTGGAGGTCGGTTCAAACCCATTTTTCTATGATTCAATATGGATTCAAAATTAAATTGGTCGAACCTTATTGTAAAAAAGGATACATCTACAAAATAAACACAGAATGGAAACTTTTGTCTGGATCATAAATAAACGTGAGTGAAAACACTGTCAAAACAGTTGCAAATTGCGTTCTATACGAATACTATTTGGCTTTTTTTACGGCCTCATTTTCATGATTTCTGTATTGATAAAGTTGAAAAAAAATGATTGGTATATTTTTTGGGTATTTTGTTAAATTTGTGATTTCTATTGAACCCTTGCATATTGTTAGACTTCATCATATGAACGGTGATGTATTACCAGTAACTTATGTCTACCATCTTTAATTTGCGAGCATACTGAATTTTTCTTTTGTTGCTGTTTATATTTGAATATTTTCGATACAACTTAATTGTTCACTATGCCAAGTTCTACATTTTTACCTTAAAGTAACCAATTGTTCTGATACCCGCTGAACTATATTTAATTTTAAAAACAGCTTGTTGGCCATTTTGAATCTGGCCGTCAAAATTGATTGGTTTAGGTGGCTCCACATCCAAAATAGTACATCAGCATAATAACCAGTACTGTGAAAGATTTCACGCTTTTTACCATAAAGTATCCAATTTTATGCATTTTTTTGTTTTTCTTAACACTACCTTAAGCATTGAAACCAACTACATACATAATTATATTACTTATATGTTATTCGGGATCTTGACAGGAGATATGGGCTCATATTCCCTGTAATGTTTTTTTGTCTACTGAACAAGCTTAAGGAAATCAATCAAATTGCAGGATTAGCTTGGATAATTTGGCTCAGTATAACATATCAAAATAATATTTATATGAATATATGAAATGTATCTGTGTTACCCTACTTAAGTGAATGTGTGTAAACGTAATAAATAAATGTGCGCAAATGTTATGCACTGAAAGATATTTAACTTCGTATACATGCATATGATTCGTTCCAGTTTTTTTAAATCAACATGTAGCAAAGTTTCACATTTAATATTAAGATGTAAATAAACTCATCATAGATACCAGGATTGAAATTTTGTATTTGCGCAAGACGCGAGTTTTGTCTACAGAAGACTCATCAGTGACACTCGAATCAAAATAAATATCAGTGAAACAAGAATCTTATGCAATATTTCGTTAGCAAAATGCGTTTTCAAACTCTAATTAAATCAGTTATACTGGGTGGTTACTGAAGTAAATTAAACAATAATGACTGTTGACCTACATCTCGAAGAGTAACTTTACAATTAAGTGGTCCAAAAGCTAAATTATGGAGTTTATGATTAAATGTTACTTGAATGCTTAGATTTTTCAATATCACATTGCTGAAATTTTTCAAAAATCTAAGACGAAAGCATCAGCATAGGAAAACAAGAGGAGTTATATATTATTTATAGAGTTAGTAGTCTTAGAGCTCCAATAAAGGAAAAAAATCACCTTGAAACCTGGGACATTATATATTAGTATAAGTATGATAGTCCCATTTGAAACCTAGCATATTTTTATTTTTATATAACTTTATCCTTTTAAACATTTAAATACAAATATTAAAATTGGTTTGAACGTTGTTTTCAATTTAGACTTGTTTACATTTTTTCGTTTGGGCTTGTATTATATTTGCCTTCGGATTTATATGATCCGTTCATCCTATTACGACTCTTCAAAATTCAAGAGTCTATCCTAAATTTAGGTAAGTTATATGGCCTTCCAAATACCGTTTCGATTCCTAACATCACTGAAGAGACATAAATTGTCGAAATCCGGATATGGTGTACTAATTTTTGCACCTTTTGTTTGCGGTATACCATCTTTCCCGCAAGTTTATTGTTTTCTTTTTGGTATTAAGTTAATAGTTAAGATCCATTTTGTTACATCTAGTGATCCGTTTTTTTGGCAATTGCCAATTGAAGTCAGCAGGGTTTAAGAACATCCGTTGTTTGACCTGCTAGTCAAATGCATTTTGTTAAAATATACTTTTTCACTTTCATTGGTCTTTTAAAAAATGTTGTTTGTAATGTATTTAGACTCCTCTACCAAGAAATTTATTTTGCATGCACACGTATAAAAATTGCGGTTTTTATCCAACGCAATCATAAGTTTGAACGTTGTTTTCAATTTAGACTTGTTTATATTTTTTCGTTTGGGTTTGTATTATATTTGACTTCGGGTTTATATGATCCGTTCATTCTATTTTGACTCTTCAAAATTCAAGAGTCTATCCAAAAATGAGGTAAATTATATGGCCTTCCAAATACCGTTTCGATTCCTAACATCACTGAAGAGACATTAATTATCGAAATCCGGATATGGTGTACTAATTTTTGCACTTTTTGTTTGCGGTATACCGTCTTTTCCGCAAATTTATTGTTTTCTGTTTGGTATTATTTTAATAGTTAAGATCCATTTTGTTACATCTGGTGATCCGTTTATTTGGCAATCGCCAATGGCAGTCAGTAGGGTTTACGAACATCCGTTGTTCGACCTGCTAGTCAAATGCGTTTTGTTCAAATATACTTTTTCACTTTTTTGGTCTTTTGAAAAATGTTGTTTGTGCTGTATTTGGACCCCTCTACCAAGAAATTTGTTTTGCATGCACACGTATAAAAATTGCGGTTTTTATCCAACGCAATCATAGGTTTGAACGTTGTTTTCAATTTAGACTTGTTTGCAGATATTAAAATATATATTAATGTTATTTGTTTTTTGTTCTTTCTAACTATTTGTACTGTTTTCTGATGTTAGCAAAAACAACCAATTATGAAATATTTTGTTATTCAAAGTGTCAGCTTGTTAGTTATTGACATCGACATGACACGTGCTTCAATCAGTTTAGAATTTTCTTTGTTAAACAATTCCTATTTATGTTTCTTTGCTAAATATAAATGAAGTGAACATGTTTACCTTTACAAATTGTGACTTGGATTGAGAGTTGTCTCATTGGCACTCATACCACATCTTCTTATATCTATGTGTATATGCAGTGGCAACATTTTATTTCCTTACAATTACAAAAGATAGAATATTTGATGTATCTCTAAATATGTTAATCTCTTGTCAAATTAGTGTCAATTTATTCACTTTTGTAATATGTAACACAATGTGACGTCACATGATTAATTATGTCGTAATTGTCAACTTTTATGAATGATTTTCATCCACAGTATTTAGGGTCAGCGACCGACTTTCAAAGTCAAAAGTCATATTTCTTAGTAAGGTAAATGAAAGGATAATTCTTCAATGATAATTTTGCATCCTTGATGTTCCTGAAGTTTTTTTTCTTCATTAAGATAGTTGTATTAATTTGTTAAACTTTAAAATTTATATTCAATTATAGAAAGGAGGAAAAGAATAATACAAGAATAGATACAAAATATTCAAATACGTGTAAATATGTAGATTTATAAACGGAAATTAATTTCAATATGATTATATACACATATCATTTGGTATCTATGATGAGTTTGTTGGTAATGTTGTTTCTACCTAAATCTATTAACATTATCCAGTCAATATATACATAGTGTTAGATTTAGATCACAGAACGATGGACAAAATGTACTGTGAAGATCGGAATCAAATATACAGACTTATACTGCAACTAGAACACTTCCTGTTGTCTTTATCTACCAAATATAGAAACAAGGGGATATTTCGTGCAATGTCGATTCTATGTCACGTCACTTTTCTTCACAATCTGGGGTTCGTTTAGGGATGCAAAATAAGTTTTATTTTTGTGTTTACATTTTCATAAATACAAATGAATCAATTTCATGCCGAAGGATAACAAAAACAATTTGATGTCAATGTCAGAAAAATATCAACTTTTTTTGTGTTTGGCTTTAAACTGTTGAAGGTCTCCGTAAATTTCGTCCTTCGCCATGCAGTTTATAGTACATAAATAAGGAGATGTGGTATGATTGCCAATTAGACAATTATCCACCAAAGTTCAAATGAAGTGGATGTAAGCAATTATAGTCAACCGTACGGCCTCCAACAATGAGAAAACCCCCATTTCATATAATTGGCTATAAAAGGCACCGTCATGAAAAATATTAAACAATTCAATTGAGAAAACTAAAAGTCAAACATGTTTGTGAGCGCTCAACCCTCCCCTAACCTGGGAAAGTGGTGTTACAGCCCAACATAAGAACAAACTATAAAAATTAGTCGAAAAGGGTTTGATATATATTAAGCCTCATACAAAAAAGTTTATATTGTTTATACATTGACCTATTATTGTATGTATATAGACAGATTCTTTCATCAATTTATCCTTGGTTTTCATTAATAGTTTCCACGTTATACCCATTACATATAGAGTGGATACGATACCTATACAAGGCATGATGTGATTATGCATAAATAATATGTATTATTTTAAGAACTATTGACTGTTTCACGACTTTGATGTACCGTTACATAACATAGTAAGATTTTGTTAAAGATACAATCATCTCTCTATATATTTATTATAAATTTGCATAGTTACCTACAACTAACATTACATTTGAATAACATTTTCAATGCATTGCACCTATACAGAAAAGTTAGCAATATAACAACATAATTTAAGGTATAAATTGCCATGTCTTGGTGACACCGTATTCATGCATCTCGTCCACTACGTGTCAAACCCTCACTTGAAAATAAAGCATCACATTTGCACATATAGCTATTGAAAAAGTCCAGTTCCCAATAAAGCGTGTATTGCATAAATGTGAAGGATGTATATTGCATTTAAAATAGCGTTTGATGCATCAGAAATAGCGTATGGTTTTAAAATTTTTGTTCGTTTTATATCGAATTTTTGAATTTGCAATTCTCTCAAACATGTTATATTGTAGGCCATTTTGAAAGGTGCGAATCGAGTAGAATTTAAATGGAAAAGAGCATATGATGTATGGGATGTGGTGTATGGTGTAATGGTTTTATGGTGTTTTGTGTATGGTTCACGATGTATGGTGTAATAGTGTATTGGGTAAATGGGAAGTTTGCATCATTCAAGGAGAGTTGTAGATGACTATAATGCACATTAAGTATGAAATGAAACAAAAAAGTGTATTTACTAGTATTAGAAATGAGAATTTTACAAAGACATATGGATACCCCACTACTTAATAGTCCACTCCATACATTTAAAGAAATGTCGTTACTGTGACGGATGTTGACATGTCGTTATGAAGTTTACAAAATGTTCTGATATAGAATTTCCCATATTTATGTATATAAGAGCGTTTTTGTTGTTGTTGGGAACGATTTATTGTAGTGTTAATTGTATACTATAATCTATGTACATGTATGTCCCCTACATAAAATGACTCTCTCTCTCTCTCTCTCTACCTAATTCTATATCCTCTACGTTACACAACACGTTTTTTTTGTTTTTACGGCCGTAAATTAATTTTGATTTTCATGTGGAACATCATTCATGAAATAACAAAGAAGTACATTGTAGTTTGAATCAAGTGAAACTATAAAAAAGTAAAACAAAAAATACCAAAATCCAACGTAAGTTCAAAAAGGGGAAGTCCATAAAAACTGACAAAATCAAACGTTATGAATCAACGGAACGAGTGAAAAACAACTGTAATATTCTTGACTTAGTACAGGTATTTTCCGAAGAAAATGATGGGTTAAACTTAGTTTATAGCCATCTTAATCTCTTGCTTGTATGACAGTTGTTTATTGTTCAGTTATATTGAAAAAAATAAAAATAAAACGAACTTCCTTAACATTTAAACTTAAATATAAGTAATAAATCTTTATTTGAAAAATGTTTTAAATTATTTTGAATGGATGTGTGTATTTTGTTTTTGGATATTTTAAAATCGGTTATTTTGATTTATTTTGAAATGGTGAATCACGGTCTTAAATGCTCCAAGATAATATCTTAACAGTTCAGAATCCTAAAGGAATATTGGTTATTTCGTTGATAGAATTTCCATTGTTTATAAATGTTATTAAACATTCAATCACAACGTTATGGCAAAAACGTTATTGAAAAAAATAATACCCCAAATGTTTTAGATTTCAAAATGGCACTAGAAAGTCTGAGAAGATACATGGATTGACGAGACGTACTACAACGAAAGGACAATGTGCAATTGATCAAATTAATAATCATCTTGAATTTAAAAGAGGGTGGTAAAGCTGGGCGCTTGCAAGGAAAAAACGTGAAATAAGACATAATTTCACATTGAACGTGAAATAATTTCTGTCATGAACGTTGCACGAAAAATAAAGACTTTCATGTGAACCTTTTGTAACTGATTCGCTGTATTCCTGTTTATATAAACTCTCTGTTTTACTTGATATTCCCGATTATGTATACATATCCATGATATAATACATGGTTTACGGCTTTTACAAAAGTATATAACGATCTTCTTAACTTTTAAAATGCAAATATCCCGCCGACACGAAAGCTCCAAAATAGAAGTGATAACATCAAATGCCTTTTCACTTTGTCAAAAAAACAAAATTTCTATTTTTTTCTTGACGATCCCTGCAAAGTGTTTGAACTTCATATGAAAAATACCGAACACGCAAAATAAGTATTTGAAAACCACGATGCACGTACAATTAAATAAGCAGAACACATTGAACGAGGCACCTGTTTTGCACGACTAAACGTCAAATAAAAAAAATAAAAACACGTTGAACGTGAAATAAAAAACGGCGATCACGTTGCACGAAAATAACCCTTTACCACCCTCTTAAAACAGTGTTTTCATTCACTGTTCGGAACGCGTTATTTGTACTCCGGGAAACAGCCACCGATATTACAATGTGAGTCGATATATATATATATATATATATATATATACAAGTCTAAATTGAAAACAACGTTCAAACCTATGATTGCGTTGGATAAAAACTGCAATTTTTATACGTGTGCATGTAAAACTAATTTCTTGGTAGAGGGGTCTTAATACAGCACAAACAACCCAAAAGACCAAAAAAATATATATATATACATAACTCCGCTACATGCTCACACTAGCGGATGTAATTTTATTTCGAAACAACTATTATTCTGAAAATTGAAATGTTAAGATTTATGTAACTGTTCGGAAGTTTTTCAAATTATTCATTTTACTATACACTTTCGTGATACGTGTTTGGTCCTAAATGTTAAAAATGATACATGTCTTCCAAATGAGACGGTGTGTTCTCTAACTTATCATATACTAACAAGTTATGTAAATGCATTTTTGACGCCGATCCCAATATGACCTCCAGTGGAAAATTTTCCAAAAACAGAGGCGTATTATAGACACTGCTAACATAGATATGCGGTGTGTGACTTCTATTTATTTAGTTAATAGTTTTGTGCATTAGTAATATGTGCGCTTTGTATATATAAATACTATGTATGCCAAGAAAGAAGGGGTTTTAAACTTTTGATTCTATAACTACGAAAGTTAGTGTCCCTAGGGCATGAAGATTACTGATGTCCGTTCATCCGTCCATTAGTTCGAAATTGATTGTTATCTAAAATACTACAGTTCTCGTCAGATTTGAAATCAAATTTATGTCAAGGGCTAACATCGGCTATATAAAAGAAGAAGAATTAAAACATAAGGGTTAACTGATCGTAAATTCAAAGGCAAAGTAAGCCAAAGGTTTCCATCAGCAATATTTCGAATAATTCAAAAATCAGGTCCGCTCAATTATTTACCCCTATCACTCCTATATTATTATTCGGAGTTTGGTTAAATTTATTCAGCAAGTATTATGTTTTAAATAATATCAAAATCAGTGGTAATAGAATATTTTATGTTACTAATGTATAAAGTTTGAATCAGCTATAACTAAGACGAGTTGGAAAGTCAGCGTCGTTCTTTTTCTTTTTTTTTTTTTGAGGGGGGGATTTTGTATGAAGAAATGAAAATAAAGAATCGGGCCTGCATTTCTGATTGTTTGAATGTATAGGCGGGGTCATTCATTTAACTACTCCGTATCAATCTTGTTACTCTAGCTTCTTCGCTTGTCAAAATAATCATTCAGTGATTTATAACTTAAGACTTCATATGTAGGCAAAACATGTGATCGATCCTATTTGTCTCTTTGAGCAAATACAATTTTATAAACTAGAATCATATTTAAACATGTCATACGAATGCAACTATTTCATTGGCAAATTCAAAGTGTAACAAAAGCGTAAGTAATCTGGTTGTCTCACTAAATCTATCGACAATAATGTCAATGTATCATTGATTTATATCCATATTTTCAAGGTTATGCTGCTTTAGAAGCTTCTAATATATTACTTTTCAATACATACATTTGTAATTAAGAATCATTTCTTTCTAGTCTTAGTTCAATAATGTAAGCTTAATGTGTACTGTAACTGTCTTTAAATTAACTGCATGTCACATAAGTAAATAAAGGCAACAGCATACCGCTGTTAAAAAGTCATAAATCGATTGAGAGAAAACAAATCCGGATTACAAACTAAAACCGAGGGAAACACATCAACTATAAGAGGAAAACAACGGAACAACAGAAACACTGAAGCGCAACAAAAACAAACGCCAACATACATAGAAACGAAATATTTGATAACAACAGCCATATTCCTGACTTGGTACAGGAGATTTTAAGACAAAATGGTGGGTTGAACCAGGTTTTATGGCTTGCAAAACATTCCGCTTATATGGCAATGTTAAAAGATATCGCCAAAATGACAACACTACGTGACGGAAATACAGCACAAACAAACGCAAGAATACTCAGCACAGAGAAACGCACAAATAAATAATATAATAGTAGTTACAACATGTAAACCGCAGAATAACAACGAACATCTTCCATTAATGACAGCACAGGACATCACAAACAGTGACGTATTTTTGTAACGAATATATAATCTTGAAATTCATACAATTATGTTCACAATACTAGTCCAAACAATTATCATGACTATGTCGGTATTGAAAGGCTATTTTAAATAAATGCTTTGACGACGTCATAATTATTTGGACTAACACAAAGACTTTATCCATGGAAAATGGAAATTAACTCGACTTTACTGATATATGTCCACTAAAAAATGTACAATAGTATACTTTTTTATAAATAAGATCATTCCTGTATCGAATAGATCTGTCTGGTTACTAGCACTACCATTATAGCCTTTCTTTACACAAAACAATGGTAGCATTTTGGGGAAATTACCTAAGATTCGATTTTATAAGTCTCAAGGACACTGTGAATCTGCAAAACCTCCACTTTGAAACGTGTCGGAAAATGCCTGTACCAAGTCAGGAATATGACAGTTGTTTTCCATTCTTTCCGATTGTTGATTATTCTAATATTTGGTTTAGTCTGTTTTTATGGACGTTTTTTATTTGTCTTGGAGTCCGGTATTTTTGTTAATACATTTTGATTATATAAGTAAAACATATACAATTCAATTAATTGAAATGTGATTGTTTTTAAAGTATGTTACAATAGTGACCTTTCAGTCAGATTAAGGTGACATTTTTATTTCCCACTTTCATTATGATCAAGAGTTCCATTTCAATTATCTGAGTTGCAAGCATGGGACTCAAATATGCACATGTTTGTTATTACTTTTACCAAAATCCATTCTTTAATGTCAAATAAGATAAGAATATTTGCTTAACCAGAAACAGTCATTTTCTTTTGATTTAAAAAAATGAAAACTGTTTATTTACCATTATCAGGTAACTACTATAATATATATATATAGTAAATGTTAAATGTTTTGAAATATTTTTTTGTCACATTCTGTTGAGAGATTGTTTATCGTTAATATGTTTGTAATTTGCTTTTTATAAACTGCTTATCAACGTCTAAATTGTTTGATGAGCATACAAATGATTAGCATATATATGTTACAGGCATTTTGTAACATGAATGAATTTTCAGGCAATTTATAGAATGCCTAACCTTGACAGGCATTTTATAAAATGACTAAAAATACCTAGTCATTTTTTAAATGAATGAAATTTTAAAAAACAATTCAACAAATTACCTGTTCAGTTTCAGGAAATTTGAAGAAAAGGGATATAGAAAATACTAAATGGTTCGTTAAAATTAACAACTTGGAAATTTGGTATGTCCATATAATTAGTTCTTTTTAGTGAAAGTAAGTTAAGTATGTACTCACTCTGATGATAGTGATTTTACGATCTTCTTGTCACGATGACAGAACAAATTGTTCTTACAATAGAACAAAATTTATAATCGAATTTTTAGAAAATCTAGATTCAAAACAGAAGTGTGCAAAATGAAGCCAAGAAAGTAGAATTTGTTTTGATTGACTGATTGTTGTTTGTTTGCTTTAAGTGGCAAATATTTCATGCATGTATAGGACGAGAACAAATTAATAATATGTTAAATAGGTCAGGTGTGCAATATATTGATCCGCATAAAGTACAGGAGTTTTGATTGGCCCTTGAAATGAAGGTATGCTGGATAGGGAAGAAAATGGTGCCTTCAAGTAGGCAACCTATGGAACGATGAAAGAGTTCTTAACATGCAGAGAGCATATTACAATCCTTACATAAGGGCATTCCATTTGCCCATTCAGAAAAAAATAAAACATCCTGCACATCTATACGGATTATATTAATATGATTGGTTTCACCATACAAGGCTGTGCATGATTGTGATGCAAAGTGAAAAATGAGTTTCTCCACCTCTACTGCCTTAAGATAATTATTTGGTCTTTACAGTCTGATGAATTAAGGGGACAGTAGTTTACCGGTGATAAAATCGAGATAGCCGTGAAACAAAACCTGAGGAAATCAAATGAACCCCATAAGAAGCGAGACCGTTTTCGTTAAAAGGGTTAATTTCACCTCCTATGTATGCATCATCCGCCATGCAAAGATCTGCATCAACCTGTTGAATTCTCTAATAAGCCAAACGATCTAAGTCACCCGAATCATGTTAATCATCTAAGGGGACACATGAAAAAGAAGATGTGCATATATATGCTGTTAGCAAAACCTCATGTTTTTCGAACAATAAGTGTTTTATTAGAAAAAGTATTTACAGAGCTGAATGTGTCGTGGTCCGGTTTTCACTCAATGTGGTTGTAGTGCTAAGACCAGATGTAACGCCAAACAATGTATTTGCCAAAATTCAGGACAAATGAGAAACAGAACCTGCCTTTAAATAATTCTATTAAAAACAAAACAATAAATTATCGATTTATGTGCTTGTTGGAATTTAAAAAACTCAGTAAATTTTATTTCAAATTTTTAAAACTCTTTAAATGCAAGCGTTAAAATGCAGTAATTATTAGATAAAATGCAATCTGTTGTTTAATACTTTAAATGGCTCAGTTTTTGTGAACATGTCATTCTATGAAATAATTTCAGGCATTTGGCATTTTTTAAATGCATCTAAATTTTTCCATGAATTTCTTGAAATCCCTTTCAATTTTTCCAGGTATTTTATAATTGAAAAATAAGTCAATACATAAAATACCTGAATCTTTTCAAGCATTTTACAAAATGCTAAAATTTAGAAAATTTCTGTAACATATATAATGATAATATGTTCTGGTTATCTTGTTCTAACGAGTCTACATCGAAATATTTAGTAAAGTCGAACAAATTGATCGTCATGCCCCAGAACTAACGTAAACGTTATTTTGCCAATCATTTCATCAATAGTTGTCATGAAGAGATCCCATTTCGACCCTCTACCTTTGGCTTTCAAATGTTTGGGTATGAGCGTTCCTAATGTAGGTAAATCCAGAAAAGAGCTTCGAACGTACACAACTGATAAAGTGTTTTACATGTATTTAATTATTTATGTACATGGAAATTTGTCTTAAATAAGGGAGGGAAAAAGATTTAATCATTCGTACGAAAATTGCATCTGACTGAATAAATGTAGTGCTTTACAAGTAAAGTAAATATTTGTTTTCATATATGTTTACCAATGATTAATGAATAGAGCTTAATTAATACTTAATGAATGTCATTATAACAACAGTACAATACAAAGATACTTTGTGCTCGTAATTTGAAGGTGGAATATTGAAACAAAATAGGAATATGCTATTTTAAATAGAAATCAGCCTTAAAACTTGATCGTTGTAAAATTTCTGATTCTCCAAAGCACGTTTAAAAGATTTGTTTAGACTGGGGCGATTTAGGGGTTGATATATTACATGTATGTAGACACCTGTCATATTTTAAGACCGTATATTAACCCATAGATGTCTTTTTGATGTGAGTGTGTGCGTATGTGTGTGTGTTTAGGTTAGTATATCATTGGCATAAAAAATTCTCTTTAAATCTATTACAGGTCGACAGATTCTTTTTGTTTTATTTCCCTTCTCTTTGTGGAAATTATAGATGTCTAAAATGTACCAAGCAACACTCTCTCCTTCAAACTAAATATCAATATTAAAAAATAATTTACGAAAACGTCTTACCTTTACTTTGTTTCTTTTACACACGTGATTACAAAGGCTAAATGAAGAAAACCATGTAACTTAAGATTGAAATATTGTGTAGTGAATAAATAATCATACATTAAGTAAAAAAATATGGTCATTACCTCGTATTACGTTTGTTTAACGTAATTTATCGCAACTAAAAATATTATACACTTTGCTTAATATATCATCCTTGACGTAAACAACAAATGTATATATTTTTATTTATATTATGTTGTTTATATGACTAGGATTTTTATAATTTTACAGAAAAATCATGAAAAAATGCAATTACTTGTTGTATCTTTGATATCTTTAGGATAAAGATGTTGATGTTGATGGTAATGATTCTATCTTTATATTTTGTTATTTGTTTTTGAATAAAGGACTAAATAAATAAATAAATAAATTTTATGTTTAGAAGTTAACATCATAAGCCAAAGCTTATGTTCCTTAGGGGTATAAAAATCCCGTATATACACAGTACGATAAACAACATAAGATAAAAGAAAATTATTTACACACGTAAATACATTTTCTATTATCATTTACAACAAATGCTTAACATCGTGTTCAGAAATTAATTTAACATTTATCTTTAAACTGTTTCAGCGATTTGCAATTTTTCATTTCTAAAGAAGAATTTTTCCATATATTGCACCAGATTACACTACTGTCTTTTTTCATAAAATTGAAATCTGTTCTCTAAAAAAGAAGGTGCAAATCTATTTTAAGATTTGAAAATCTTTCTAATATTATTTTTTTTTTCTCAATATTAATCCATGTTTAATGGTCATGGTATCATTACATCGGCTTCTAAAATAGCCTTTGATGGCCTCTTTATATAATTTGTCAATTTTATATATACATAAATTAATATCACATGCGCTATAGTGTGTTACAAATAATCAAATATTGGTAAAATAAATGTATTAAAATAAAAAAAACAATGCCTACGTGCATGTAGGTAGATACTTCAGTCTTGTAAGAGCTATTCAGATCAAAATTAGCGTGTCAGATTAAATTTGGTTTACTAGTGTGGCATTATTATATAGAAGAAATAGATTCAAAATTAATTATAAACATGGAAAAATAACAAAGCTAAAATATACATCCAAGACTTATTTTTTTTTTATTTGATCCTTTTTATCTTAAATCGCGATCAGATGGCTCCGCTAATTTACGTTATTTTAAACTGTTTGACATTACAGCAGATTCTGACAGTTCTAGCTAATAACATATTTGGATAGTTCTATCCTTTAACGGATTCTAAAAGTTCTAACCTAGACCAATTTAACTCTAAAACTGTTCTAGAACTAGTACTGTCTAGACCATATTTTTACAAATTATTTTGACAGTTGTTCTATAAAGAGAGGTATAATTGATCCAAATTATAACACTACAATGCCTGTTTAAAAACTATAGCATTTTACAGTTATTTCGCAAACAATTTCATAAAAATTTATGTAACATCCATTCTCTTATTTTGTAACAATACTTCATGCATTAGAAATATCGATGGCAGGTCCCTTATAAGTCCATTAGCAAATGAATAAAGTCCATTATAATAAGTCAAAATACAAATGGATATATCCCGGTGTCAATATCAACATATGGACTCTACATACAACCATTCTTAGTGTATATCAATGAAATAATACCATTTATAATACACGTAAATACTCAATAGATATAAATTAATAAAAGTTTTAAGAAATGAGTTTTAGTAAAGGTGTATTTCAAATAGAAAATGCAAAAACAAGCAATTTGATAACTCGCAGAGTGTATTTTTCACGACCTAGAAAAAATGAAGGTTGCGGTTAATGTGGAAAAAAAAACGGTTATAATATTTTACGCGAAAATTATAGCTACATTACCCATTAACTAACTTTGGTGTTGAACTCACGATTGTCAATGTTACTATGAAATGTCCCTGTGCATTACAATTGGACCCTACTACACGTAACAACACCACCGACCGACTTCATGCCGGATAATCTTAAACTAAAAGTAGCCCAACAGTTCAACACACATCAAAACACAAATTATCATCTTTGACACATATAAAATCAAACTGGATTAGTGTGCTATAAAAAAAGGAAGGCCACGAATCATCATTCCAGCCTAAGATCAGTATATCCGGGTGTTCCATTAACGTAACCGAACCGTCCCTGCCACAACCCCTTGCAATTGTATCCCAGGTTGACGGATACAATGTAATGTATACCAAAGTCAGACGAAAACTGTTCAAGTCAAGATGTAGGGACAAACATTGGACAGTGAAAATCGCATGGTGTTGAAATGTAGGAATACTATAGATTGGAAAAGAGTAGACCTGAGTATGTCTTGCGTGAATACTCTAGATTGGCGAAGAGTAGATATACTCTATGTTGGTGAAAGAATACCTGATTATCTCCTGCCATGAATACTTACGATTGGTGAAGAGAAGACTCAAGTAGCTCCTGTCGTTGGGAATACTCTAGATTGGTGAAGAGCAGACCTAAGCATTTCCTGTCGTGAATACTGTAGATTGGTGAAGAGTAGACATAAGTATCTCCCGTCGAGTATACTCTAGATTGGTAAAAAGTTGACCCGAGTAACTTTCGTCGTGAATACTCTAGATTGGTGAAGAATAGACATGCGAATCTCCCGCCGTGAATACTTTGACTGGTGACGAGTAGACCTGAGTATCTCCTGCCCTGGATACTCCAAATTGGTGAAGAGTTAAGCTGAGTATATCTTGTCGTGAATACTCTAGATTGGTATGTCGTGAACTGGGAACCGTGTCAAAGCAACGTTTCAAAAACTTACACACGTGAATGAAAACATTAATTGTGGAGAATCAAAATTTCGACACGAATACAGACGCTATTTCAGCAGATTGTATGCAGTAATTGTGCTCTACATTGCATAAGAAATATCTCCTCAGTTGTGACCTGCATGAACTGATCCGCAAACGAATGTCTGTCTCACAAATTGATATATCATCATTGTTTCACTAGCTTGTATCTGATCTCTGTATTTGATGTCTTCTTTTATAAGTCATTATATTTTGTTTGTAACTTTTCACCGAATATGTGCCATATGACCATTACTTTATCAACTGGTATTAACTGTGCATGTTTGATCAACTGAAATTCAACCCGTTATTCAAAATTCTAAAACGGACATGGTAGAACTTAATCTACATATAATTGCATCAAGAGGAGTAACTCGAAAACCACTTTCATCTTTCAGTTTAAGTCCTTGTCAAGTTGCGCCATGTGAATATATGTTCCCGAAAAACAAAGATAATAAATTGTATCATGTGTCCTTTGAGAATGAGAATGAAAGCAACCCAAAAACATTAACTAAAAAGACCACGTCTTCCACAAAAGACAGTTGTCTAAATATTAGTTAACCGTCGGAAGGACAGAATATCGAATACTTAAAACGCTATTCGGTTAACCGAACATTTATAAATTTTGATAGTTTCGATATAAACGTATATTGAACTCATAAAAACAATACTAATAATAGAATACCAATAATAACATCGTTGAACTCAATCAATCAGATCAATTATACAGTACATTATTGACTTTATTTACATTGAATACATTCTTATTTCACGGATGTCATTCGGTTTATCGAGAAAAAAGATCGAAAAAGAATACCTAACGGTGTTCAAGTATTACGATTGGATCGTGAAAGCTCTGGTATAAGATCGTGAATTCAATCTTATCGAGAAGACATATGCAAGGTCAATTAATAATCTGATATAATGAATTATACGGACAAATTTGCCAAAAGAATAAAACTGTCTGTCAAAATGGTTTAACATGATGATCAGTATCTGAGAAAAATCAAGGTTCAAAAGTAAACCGTTCTTACAAAACTACAAAAGGCAGATTGCTCCTCGACATTTCAATGACATTAAACATGTAAACAAACAAGATTGTTTTCATAATTCGAATGACTAAACAACTTTTCTTTGAAAAATGTCATTCCATTTTAATGATTCAAATGGTTCTTACAGTTAATTTGTGTTAGTGTAATCAGAAATTTTGCAAAAATGGAAATATTTACAATATTTGAAACTGATTTTTTGGATCGTGAAAGATCGTGTACCGCTTTTTGAAAATCGTGAAAAGGATCGTGAAAGTTCTGATGCTACGATAACGCAGCCAGAAAGTAAACAATAAATTAGCCAATATTGTCATACGATGTATATATGAACGATTCTCCTTATTACTGAAGGTAACATCCCTTAAACAAAACAAAAAAAAAAAAAAAAAAAATAACGTACACATGCATATATTTCCAGGGCGGATGTATTAAGTATTACAGATACATATATACTTTTATTTTTTCAAAAATTTACGCTCCTGAAGTCCTTTTATTTTGGAGATCTACTTATCTAGACACGTTTTTAGTTATTTTAGTAACTTTGAAGGAAAAGTGTTGAATTAAAAAAAAGTGAAACAAAATGAAAGCATTAATGTCCATTCTTATCAAAATAATTCCACGCTTCAACTAGTTGCAGGTTTATCAATTGGTAAAAAAAATATTGTTTTTGATTATTAAGCCTGGTCCGGCGCGGGACGTTTGCGCTTTTTGACAGGACATTTGCGCTTAAATGTTAAGGACATTTGCACTTTTTAAAAAAGGACATTTGCGCTTTATCAATAGGACATTTGCGCTTTCTCAACATTACATAACAATCTTTTAATATAAAAAAAAACACAAAACATTCATACATTTATATACAGCTAAAAGCATCAATTTTTCCCTTCATGCTTGTGTCAGATGAAAACGACAACACTCCAAGATGGTTGATGGGAGAAAATCCTTATAACAACCATGACTCTTTCTAAAATTCAAAACGTACAGCAGGTGGTTTAAAGATTAAGATTCGGTCTTCACAAATTGAAACAATCTTAGATAAACTATGATGGTACAGTTCATCAAACTATCCATGCAACAGAATAACCACAAGTGGAACATAATTTCCAATTTTAATCCACTAATAAGGAAGCTAATTGAAAAATTTCGGTCAAAATTTAATTGTTTCATCCATAAAAGTTTCGTTTTTTCTATCGTTTACCGAGAAACCGGTGCATGACACTTGCGCGCATTACCATTACATTTGCGCGAAAAAATCATTACGTTTGCGCACAGCTTTTGACTACATTTGCGCGAATTCTTTTAGAGGTAAATAAGGTAGATTATACTTATCCAATAATTATTTTCGAGCAAGATAAGTCAGTTGTATTACGCTTACGCACTCAGTCCTGGAACAATATACAGATAAAAATGAAGAAAATAGTAAATCTTAAGATTAAAAGTACTAACACGTCGTAACATGCTCAAAAATATACGTAGTACGCTTGGATTCTGCTGGATGCCCAAAGTCTTGAAGGAAAATGGGAATCCGGCGAAATACCTTTGCAATTATTTATGCTGCATCTCTACATGAAATATCCCCTGTGTTTTGTCTATACGGAAAATAATTCCATTGTACACAAATCCCCCCCAATTTGTTTCTGTCAAACGAAACTCCATGTGTGTGTCTTGGTGTAATATTACAAACTGAATTTCATTATTCATAAAATTGTCACTCGGTGAAATAAGGAAACAGAATGATATTTACTCTGAAATATTCGCAAATGTAAGCAAAGGCTTCGCGCAAACGTAAACAGAAATTAATCCCATAATGCGCGCAAATGAAATGCGCCCCCAGAAACGTATACTATATTCTTTATAATATGTCTGTTTTACCCGATATTTTTTTTTCTGAATTTCTCGTTTGTTCGGATGAACTTTCAAAGAATATGTCAACATTTATATAGGTAAAAAGCGCAAATGTCTTGTCAATTTTGTCAAGATGTATCAAAGTTAAAAGTGCAATTGTCCTTTAGTGTTACAGGTTTAAAAAAAACGCACAAACGTCCTGCGTCTGTCTAGTCACGCATTGTCTTTCACGATCGAGATAATGCGTTGCCCGATCTTTCACGATAAATTTTTATGAAAAATCAACAACATTCGGTGTTTTTAAAAACAAAATGAACGGTTTCAAGGGGAAAAAAACTTTTATTTTATTGTATTATCGGTCACACCAAAGATTCAGTTTCAAATATATCATTATATATTGGAATGTTGTCATTATAGGTACAAAACGTGCTCTTTTTTTAATAAATCCCATAGACTTGTGTTGCTCCTTTTGTGTTTTCTCCTAAAGTGTTGCATATTTTATTTATCTTATTGCACAGTATTATTGAGAAAGTTGAATCATTTTGACAGACATAATTTTTTTCGGATTTGTTCCGCGTTTTGAAAATACAACAGATTTTTCACAGATTTTGAAGTAAAATTTTAATTAATTACATTCACGATCCGATCGCAATGCTTGACCACCGTTAGGTATTCTTTCACGATCATTTTTCTCGATAAACCGATTGACAGCCGTGTATTTTACATTAGTTAATTAGCACGAAGACACTTTTTCATGTATCAGCTTGGAACAAAAACTAAGTAAACATAATTTGTAAAGGTTTGCATAAAAAACCAACGTGCATTGAACAGTTGTAAGATGATCAATACAGAATGTTATAGGAAAAGGTGTGACGATAAAATTTAATACATCATATTACATAAGGTATAAAACCACTTATTCATAGCCCCATTGCTTTCTATGTTAAATTCTGCAATTTCAAGCATTAATGGCTACTTTGTCTTAAGTTCAAATAAAGTGGCAGTTATTTCATGTCAAAACTGTACCTTATCCTGACTTGTGCTGAAAAAATCAACATACCTTTAATTGCATTTTAGAGCGTACTGGTTCCCGGAAGTTTGATTGTACAAAAACAGGAACTTCTGATATGAACAACAGGCCAAATGAGCCCTCCTATTAAAATTTCATATACTTCTTTATTACAACAAGGGTTCTACAGTGATCCCAAGTCCCCAAGCGTTCATTTGATACTAAAACTACCCAAATATTCCCACTATTGACAAAAATACAGCTATGCGTAGGAACTATTTTGTTTAAAATATGTACTACTTTCTTGTATGTTCTTTCCGACCGGGCCTGAATTAGTGGTTCTATACCATAACAATACACCGTGATAATGTACGGCATGCATTTCTTTGATTGGTTGAATGATTTATCGTTGTTTGCGTAACGTCCAGTGGAAAATAGTTCGTGCATGTTGATGATGAGAACAAATAAACAATTAATTCAACAGGTATGTACTGCAATAAGAGTCGATCGGAATAAAGGGTCGGACATTTGGATTGCACCTGGAAAATAAGGGTATGTTTGAAAGGGACCGAAATTAAGCCTTGTATTATGCCACTCACGGACCCCTCAAAGAGTTGCTACAAGGGTTATTAACGTCCGAAGAGCGCTTCCTCTACACGATGCATCGGATTTAATATCCCAATTCAGAAAGACGTAGCTGCAAATGCATACATCCCACACAGACAAAAGAACGCCCCACTTTTGCAAGTGTTTTACAGCAGGTCGGCAGAAGACCAAAAGCTACCAAATTTCGATACCCCTGTCAGCCTTGTTGTACATTTTGTTACTTTTCTATTTAAGTATTAATTTCAATTGTAAAAATATTTCTCACTAATTGAATCCTATTGTAAATTAAAATATCTATAATCCAATATATGTAAGAGTTATTTACAGAATATGTTTTTAGTAAAGTTTGCGTCATTTTGGTCAGTTGCATGAGAATGTTTACATTTTGTTCATTATTTAAGACACTATTTCTAATTAACGAACCAATGTTATTGCATGACATTCAAACATCTACTATACATGTATTTATATAGATAAAATAGCGCCCTCCTTGAGATCTTCGCTCAATGACAAAATCGGGAAAAGGACAAGTTAAGTACGGCAGAATATTTATATACTGGCTTTCCATAAACTCAGCATTCTCAAATACCCACTCTAGATGTTAGTTTTGCTATACATGAAGGAAAACATCAAAAATTACATGTTGTATGAATCCATTCTATGATGCGAACAAGTACTATCAATGGAAAACCTACTTGCACTATTTCATACGACATACATTAATGTATTAATGCACACATATAAATATTTTCATTGTTAACTTTGAACCCGTATAGTGTCAAATGGTTCAGAATCCAGAACTATATTTAAGAGGACAATGCACTCGTCAATAATTTCACTCGAGCAAGGTCCGGCCCAGAACTTTTTCGTAGAAAAGAGCCGAGGAGTACCGAAAGAGTGTACGGTTGACATGAAAAAATACGTAGAGTGGTAGTTTTGAAATGTGTAGAAGTAGTTATTATGTCACCTTGACTGTGATGTTGAGCTGGAAATTTGGTGGGGTGTTCAACCCACGAAGGTATTTGTACGGATAAAAGGGGCAGAAAACAGCTATTTAATATTTTGCCTGGATTGATCGAAGATTTGAACAAATGATATAATTCTATTAATACCTAATTTTCCGTATCAATCAGGTTTCTGTCTACACCAAAAAGGCCATAATTTCATAAATGTGTATACATCGTGTAATTGCAGACCGATATTCATTTCGATATTGGTCTGTTTATACACATTGAAAGAATAACAGATGGGATATCAGTGTGATGGTCTTCTTACTAGGGGTATAAAAACTTCATTAAAGATGGCAATCGGAAACACAGATTCTTTAGTATCTGCCATTGTAATAGCCGGTGAAAACAGTGTGAAGTTGAATTAGTATAAAACAGCAGATTAGAAAATTCCTATTTTACATTGAGAACATTGTGAGTTATACAGAAGATGAGATTTGTAATTGTCCTAATTTATATATACAGTCAATACACGCCCGCAAAATTTTAAAGATCATCCCCGCGACCAGAGAAACACTTACCTTTCCGGAGCACCTGAGATCAACCCCAGTTTTTGGTGGGGTTCGTGTTGCTTAGTCTTTAGTTTTCTACGTTGTGTCATCTGTACTATTATTTTTCTGTTTGTCTTTTTAGAGCACCTGAGATCACCCCCATTTTTTGGTGGGGTTCGTGTTGCTTAGTCTTTAGTTTTCTATGTTGTGTCATCTGTACTATTATTTTTCTGTTTTGTCTTTTTAGAGCACCTGAGATCACCCCAGTTTTTGGTGGGGTTCGTGTTGCTTAGTCTTTAGTTTTCTATGTTGTGTCATCTGTATTATTATTTGTCTGTTTGTCTTTTTATTTTTGGCCATGGCGTTGTCAGTTTGTTTTCGATCTATGAGTTTGACTGTCCCTCTGGTATCTTTCGTCCCTCTTTTAGAATTTCAGAGAGGTCACTTTTTAATGAACAGGTTTTCTCTTAATAGATGTGAAAAGCGAAAAGTCTAAACAGTACAGAATTTACCGCAATGAATAATTGTAGTGATACAAGTTTCGGTATTTTTTTTATGTCACATACGCACACTTTCGGTACTCCACGGCATTTCCATACGGCTAAGTTCTGGAACAGACCTGGCTCAAATGAAGGGTATTGACCGGGTACATTGCCAACTTAAATATCTTTTTGAGATCCTGAACCTATCGGACAAAGCAAGAGATCAAATATTTAACTGTACGTATTTCTTCATGACAACCGCGTACACTTTCGCGACTCCTCGGCATTTCCCTACCCCAAAGTTCTGGACTGGTCCTAGCTCAAATGAAAGGTATTGACCGAGTGAATTGCCAACTTGAATATCAATTTGGGATCCAGAACCTTTTGGGCTCTGCAGGGCAAAGTTCTGGACCAAGCCTGACTCAAATAAAAGGTAACTGATCGAGCGCATTGCCCACTTAAATATTGTTCTGGGATCCTGAACCTTTTAGACACTTTTTAAGAAACTAAATGACTGATTTACCAGAGACGAACGATATAGCTTACGGCTTAATAGCATTGGCTTTGAGCAAGTAAACTAACCTATTCATTTAGCTGTAGACGTGATATTGTACCGTCCCCTTCTTATCTTAAATGTTGACAAGTTTGGTTTATTAAATATTAAAAATAAAATGATATATTTTGCATTGGTATATAGAATTTTATATTAATATGACGTTGTTACCAAAAGCAAATTTGTTGCTTGTAGATATATCGTCTAATTTAAGGGTTCTCTAGCTTGTTGAATCTTATAATGATCTTTAGTGGTCGCTAAAATTTGTCGCTAGCTTGATTGAGTCTCTGGAATTGGTCGCTAACGTTAGTCTGGTTGCCAGAAATAGGGAAAGCGGTAAATAAAATTGATGAGCTAAAAACTATAAGCACATCATTAGTAGTGAGAATATTGGATTTTAAAACAACTTTTCATGACATAAGATAAAACAATTCTGAGATAGAGAGCATTGAGGGCATCAGCCATGTGTTTGACGAAGTATATAACACGTTCACGTAGATTTAAATATCATGATACAAGACTTCTAAAATGTACACATTAAATTAAAAGTGATATAAATATTTTGTGTCTTAGTTGTTGTGGTGATTGAACTACCTTAAATTCCAACGATTGTTGAATCATAATGATTTAATTTGTTTGGTTGAAACAAAAACTGACGATATAAATAGCATTGATTTACCAGGTTATAATTTCAAATGAAAAATAGAGATAAATAGATCAGGGGGAATAACTTAAGGATACAGATTATCAAATAAAATTAAAATATCAACAACTGACAGTCAGTTTGTTCTTCGGTTCAAATTATCGTCAGACTTATTTAATATTGACGATGATTTAGTTTTTTTGCATAGTAGCTATTCCTCCTGAATACACGAATTACTCATCTCAAGATGCTTACAGTCAGTTAGAAAATGAATACATCAATTTCCCGATCATACAGAAGCACAACATACCAATATGTATATATCTTTAACTTTTATTACTTTTAATATTTCCACTTCATTTGGATTTTCAATAATCTACACGAATGCATCTGTCAATTCCTCATATACGGACCATGTGTCCCAAGCTGATTTCCTACCCTTCCCAGAAAAAAACACTGATACTGTGTCACAACCGGTGAAGGCATGAACCTGTGGTAAGACTTTCGATTTCAAATGTCCTAGAGCAAGGCTTAATCCATGAACTGAAATATATCGGAAGTTTTTTCCAGTGCCAAAACCTATCCACAACAGTTCAATCTGCAGTATGTTGAAACAAGACATAAACAATACAACAACATCTGTGTCTGTTGAAACAAGACATAGACAATACAACAACATCTGTATCAACTGTTCTAATCAATATTCTGGTGTGACCTTTTTCTAGGCAGCATCTAAGGCAAGCAACAACATTCTGGTATCTGCCTCCTCGTGTGAACATGAGGTCAATAATTCATAGCTCTGTTCTGCAGTATTTCCAATGGCGTTGTCCTTATCAGTTACTACGATCTCATTTTCTATGCCAGCTTTAATTATTTTATCAGCGAAAAAAAAGACGAACTCAACTTTATCATCTTCTAGACCATCTTATATTCGAATACCTTTACCACGTTTTCTAAGAGTAGACGCTTTTAAGATGTTGTCAACATACGTGTTAAATCACAATGTCAATTTTTTGTCCATCTTTTCCAATATTCAGAATATGCAGATCCACCAAGAATAATTGAAGACACTACAGGTTGAACATCTGTTAGAGGCGACAAATTATCTAAACATTTTGACAGAAGGTCAGCTTTTGTTCCTAGACGGATTTTACCATTTTGACTAATCGATGTGTCCATCTCTTGATTGACAAGCAATATATTGGCACTCATACCACATCTTCCTATATCAATATACAGTCTTGAAAATAAAGAACAATTACTTTTCAAATACAGTAGCTTGTGATCTATAGTAGAAGTTTCCTTGCATGAGGTGGTGTTTGAAAAAGTGGTAATAGCTTGTTCCTCTTGATTTTATCAAAGACAGACGTTGTTCAATCGACAAGGCATTAGCCTCATGAATAGACCTTACAAATATTAATACTGTCAATTTAAATTGCAGGGTTACGTACCATAATTTAAAATGAGGAGATTCTTTGATCTTTCCAAACACCACTTTTCGAATTCTAAGATTACCTCATCATCATTCAAAGAATCTGTGTAATGTCGGTAAGCGTTTGACAATAAAATGTAAGATGTACATTCTGTAACTTAATATGCTCTACGTATTTTTGTAACATGAGACGCCTTCAGGAATGAATGTGCTGTACTGGGTGATGTAAGCTGGGCATTTACTAAAACAATAGTTCATTCAAGATCGTCAAGCCAACTATCAAGGGCTTTGAACGCAGCAATTTCCATGAGTGTACCGTCGAACATCATGGCAAAGTTTTCTTCACCATACATACGGTACCTGTTTCATTGTATTAGTGTTATTACTGTGAAAATTGGTTGGTCAAAAGCAACAACGGTAGTTTGACCTGGATTTAGCTTTTAGCGCTTCGAATAAGTTCAATACATGTCCTTTCATTGCTCGTAAAACAGAGGTTGAAGGGCAGACATTGCGGGTAGTTTATTCCCCATCTGGTAACGATGAAACATAATAGGCGGACTATGAAATGTTTGTCTGAATTTTAGCCTTAACACTTGAATTTTTCGCAACATCTTTGAGCCCATTTGACTTCCCCTTTTAATGCATATGGGAATAAAGACATATCAATATCTCCTTCCACTAATGGTATATCTGGTTTGCTGAATCTCATTGCAGCTGTTGGAAGATTCGAATAACTCTTTGGTAAAAGGCATTTTAAAATAGCTTCAGAATGGTCAAATCTTTGCAAAACTCCTTGAACATTCTATTGAATATGTTGGAATAAAGATATAAAGGTACCATGAAATGAATCTTTTGATGATATACTGCTTTGATTGTGGTCAATGTTGTCTACAGCAGACGAAGTGAAAAGATTTTGCAGTATATTGGTAGGGCAAACAATACCTTCCTGAATATAACGACAGGCATCAGAAGCCATCGAAGTATAAATTTCTAACACTCTGTCGTAGGAAACAGATACTCTAAGTTTGAAAAAAGTGTCTACTAGATCACATCTTCTAGTCTTACAGTAGATCATGATTCCCAAATAAGCACAAACTGGGGGTGCATGGCCTTTCATGTGACGGTTGGATTGTTTGTTTGTACAACTATACATCAGAAGGTGTGCTATTGTTAATTTCGACTGAGAATATGAACGATCCTGAATGTTGGGATCAAACTGAATCATACTGACCAAAGAAAACAATGACTGGCGTACGGAAGCTTTTTAAGGATTTTTATAGATGGCTTCATACTAAAAAAAATTTCATTAGCACTATAACTAACACTGTGCAAAGTTTCATGCTTTTACTATAAAGTGGTCAATTATACCTATATGTTGGACTTAGCCTCTTGACTATTGGCGGCCATTTTGAATTTGGCGGTCATTATGGAACTCCATATTCAAAAATGTTTGTTAGCTTCATAACCAGCACTGTGCATATTTTCGTGCTTTTACCATAAAGTTATCAATCATTACAATATATAGGTCTTAGCCTCTTGAATGTTGGTGACCATTTTGAATTTGGCGGGCATAATGGATTTTTTTTTTAGGTGACTCCATATCCAAAAATGTTGATAAGCATCATAACTAACGCTGTGCAAAGTTTCATGCTTTTACCATAAAGTGATCATTTGTGCCAAAATGTTGGACTTAGCCGCTGTACTATTTGTTCTGTTAACCCTGTGAAACTCTGGTTGTACTTCATCGCTCGACACTGAATGTCAGTAAGTTTCATTTTCAATCACCATTTTGTCTTTCTAATTTGATGAAATCTTCGGCTATCCTTAATCTGCTGGTATCTAATATCTGTTGGTCTTCTTTTATTTTGTCAAAACCCTTTTTCAAATACTCTGTCATTTTTTAACTTCATCAAAGATTTAACTGGTACCTTCATCATTTGATTCTAAATCTGACACTCTGGTTTTACCATCAATGATATCTTTTTCAGCCGTTATAACCCGAGCTATTATGGGTCGTTCATTTGATTAAGTGTTGAAGTGTTTTTGCCTGTATCTTTTTCAATACTTGATAGTCTTATGTCTATTTTATTTAAAAGAGTTAATACATCGTTCATAATAGTATAATACATTTCTGCTTTCATTTGAATTTCAGCCGTCGTTTTTTTCATTTCTTGATTTTTTATCTTTTCTGCTGGTCATTGTGTAGGTGTTCGTTTAGACCCTCATTTTAAAAACTGAACTCTATATATCTAATGACGATCAAATTGGAAAGGAATGCAGGACGGGAGAACTTCATTAAATAGATATAAGATGTGGTATGGGTGCCAATGAGACAACTCTCCATACAAGTCACAATTTATAAAAGTAAACCATTATAGGTCAAAGTACGGTCTTCAACACGGAGTCTTGGCTCACACCGCACAGCAAGCTATAAGGGCCCCAAAAATTACTAGTGTAAAACTATTCAAACGGGAAAACCAACGGTCTAATCTATACAAAAAACGAGAAACGAGAACCACAACAACAAACGACAACTGAACATCAGATTCCTGACTTAGGACAGGTGCAAACAATTGCAGCGGGTTTAAACGTTTTAATGGTACCAAACCTTCACCCTTATCTGAAACAATAGTGTAACATCAAAACATAGAAAGACACTCTATAAAATATAAATTGAAATGTCTTAACTCAATCAAAAGACATATTAACACAAGTGAACATACACTGAACTTCATTTAGCTGTTCGAATGGGGGTTGAAGGTGCACTAGGACCCCAATTTAACACAACATATGCAGTTCTATAAATTTCTATATAATCTATGTTATTCACTAAATTCTCGATGATTTCGGAGGAGGAAAATTATGCACCTCCATCTTGTCATGCGCACATGAATTTACCAGAACTTTGAATAGACCAAAACAGGTACTTCATACCTGAGAAACAGGAAATATCTGCCCTCCATTTTAAAATTCATTCATACATTTTTTTATGATTCAAAATTATCAGTCAAAAGATTTCTGCAAGGATATCTAGTCCTTCGCCTTGCATTTGATACCTAAATTACCAAAATATATGTTACATACTTTGATAGTCGCGCCTTTTCATAGAAACTATTTTGTTTTATATATGAACTACTTTCCGGATTTTTCCTTTTGATCGTTCCCGAGTTGGTGATGTTACACGCCCTAAACATACGTTTATACTCCCTGCCAAGTTATCTAACATATATCTCGATGTACCCCGTGGTAGTCTAAATGTTTGTATTGTTTTCACAGTAGGCCGTCTTAAGCTTACAGTGAAGTGAGAGTTTTTGCTCCGTGTTGAAGGCCTCACCGTGTCTGCCTTTTTATGATTTTTTGCTGTGCTTGGCTGATTTTGTGTCATGGCCAATTGGATACCCAATATCCTTTCTTTCCTATTTGTATTCTATGTAACAAAAATGATATTGGTGATGAATTTCATTATATATTATACTTAGTAATGTAAATACTAAGTTCATTTATATGTTTTGGGTTAAGCATGACGTCCATTTTCACTGAACTAGTACACATTTTTGTTTAGCGGCCAGCTGAAGCCCGCATCCGGGTGCGGGATTTTCTCGCTGTGTTGAAGACACATTGGTGGCCTTCGGCTGTTTTCTGCTCTTCGGTCAGGGTGTTGTCTCTTTGACACATTCCCCCATTTCCATTCTCAATTTTAAATACTTTGAAGAAAACAGAAGACTTTGCATGTCACATAATTAAAATAAAAATGCAAAAAATTTAAACACAAGCAGATTATTTCTTCAAAAAACAAATTAGAAATGATTAAAAATTGTAAATTTATAAAGATTATCGACACAGGTGTATGTTCTCCTGGCAGAAATTGTACTTCATATATTGTATAAGCCGTTTTTTTTTTCAGTCAAAATGTAAATATTGTACATTCATGTCTTCTCTGATTTACACTTCTTCCATTTTTAGACTTTAATATCACAGGAAGGCAGTAATAAAAAGAAAAATGTATCTTGAATTGTTACATTTAATAAATTGTTGTATCTGGTGCAGAAAAATTGGAACCGTTGTTGTTATTACATGTACAAAACACAAATTCCAATTTCTGCATTACTGAGGATTGATCCTAAAGAAATAAAAATAACATGCAAAGCTTTGTCCTCTTTTTTATTTAAACTTTTATGTGACGAACTGTCGACTGGACAGATTATTCAGAAAAATCATATTAAGCTTTTAATGGGTCCCTATGTTTATGTGCCAATAAATGAAGTGTAAATATTTGCAAAATATTTATGTATTAATTTCAATTGTTGGAGAGTGTGCATTGTTGAAGATGCACATAGACCTAAGTGAGCGACACAGGCTCTTTAGAGCTTTCAATTTTTTTAAGCCCCTTCACATACACAGATTTTTCATATGAGTCCTTACGGATTGCACAAACTCACGGATCCTTACGATTTGGTCACTTTTGCGATGGATGCAAGAGTTATTACGAGCTATTTACGATTACCATAGATTATTACGAGTTACAACGATGTATTTACGACAAAATTTCACGATTTGTTACGAGTCTTCACGGATAACTACGAGCAACTTACGGGCAATTTACGAGTTTTTTTGCGGATTGTTACGAGTATATTGTGATAGTTTGGATTTTTATCATATTGATCATTTATTATGTTTTATAGGTTATTCCGAGACACCATTGTACCTTGTAGCATGTGCCTATTATGTATTCTTCTATCAGTACTCACTGTTCACTAGAGTGTATAGGTTCTTGTATTCTGATTGGTTTACAAAGCCCTGCCCCCAGTTTGGTGGTAGTTATGAAGTAATAAAGGCTTGATGTCTTTTGTTGTGATCTTGATGTATTTGTATGTTTTAATGCACTTTGTGCTCAAAGACTTTATATTGTGTTTGATTAGTAGTTCCATAAGTTCTATGGATTAGTATAGTGATGGAGTTCATTCTTGAACAGGACATCATGACTTTATATGGTAAGTTTCCTTTTGTACTCTTTGAGGTGCCTTGGATGAACTGGATCCTTAACTTTGAAATGTATGTGCATTACATTCATTTTGGTAAGATTCCCAGCCCAATGAAAGAGTGTGCTTTGAGTGGTGCTTGAATCTGATTTATTTGAGAGATTTTATTATAAATGTTGGAAAGGAAGATTTAGTCAATTTTTATGAATGACCTTGACCTTTTGTCATCCAGCCATGAAATGACAGTGGTATATCCAATGTTATGTCATTCACAGTACAATTGTACTTGTACTTAATGTTTTCAGTATTGAAATAAGATCGAGTATTCATAATTGTAAATTCGAGATGAAAAATAAAGATTAGAAATAGTTTAAATATGAATTGTATAATGTCTTTAAGGATATTAAAGTCAGATTACTTATTATTGTCATATATTGTTTACCGAACCATATTTGATGTGAACCTCTGTTACCATTACTGTAGAAGTATGAAGATCATTACTATGAAGATTATGTAGACTGTCGATGTTAGTTTTTAAATTCAGTTCCACAGATTGGATAGTTCATGTATACTTAAAATAGCATAATATATATCTTGTTCATGTAAGACAGGGAAGAACATTTGATACTATGTAGAGTTATCTACCCTTGATATATATGTTATGGTTATTTATAAAATATGAATTTACACATCTATTTAGTTAATTCAAATAGTGTTATATAACCTTGACATTATAGTTATATATTTAATTGTCAAAGCTGATGATTTTATGTGAATGAATATTTGCTAGTGCTAATTATCGTCATGTCACCTTGTGTATTGATATTATGGAATCATGTTCCCTAAATTTATGTTGTTCTGCAAGAATGTTATAGTAACTATAACACAGTATGAAATAATTATAGATTGATCTGTTTTATATGTATCTTTTTATATTTTGTAGGGTTTATAATTATATGATTACACCATTGTTGAATAAAGAACCCTAGATAAAGATGAAATGGACTTGTTGTTATTTGATTGTCCAGAAATTCACCTTTTACAATATTACGGAATGTTATTATGCATCGAAGCTTTTACGTGATAGGAACGACCTGTGTACGTGTTGTAACGAATAGTTACGAGTATTTACGAGTCCTTACGATTTTACAGCTTTTGTACCTTCGCGGGTCCGTGACTGAATTAAAGTACCTACGCCTTATTTTTACCTGGATTTTTATTATTCGTATTGTTATCTGATAAAGTCATGCTGATTATAAGGTGCACAGTTTTCTCTGCTTTCAAAATCTTTCTGTTTGAACCCGTCCTGGTGTTCTTGCTACAACCGGAATCTACATGTGACATATACTTTAGTATCTGTATCGGATTCGACCCGGAACTTGTTAATTATTTGGAAAACAAAAGGCCTAGAATGGTGTAATTTTTAATCAACACTATTGCCATATATTAGTTATTATATAAAACTGAATTCTTTTATTCGACGTTTTTATGTCATGTCGGCTTACAAATTGGACCTCGTTATTTTAGTAGTATAGATACGTATCATTTCGTAATGTACACGTTACTACACGTTAAGGTGGCTGGGTGGTATAAATATCTAATATAGGATTTGGCTAATACTTTTTATAAATCAAATTTATCATATATTAAGTGGAAAATAAAAATAAAAAAATGGGTTCACCGTCTAGTTAAATTTTTTTGAAGGGTTCAAGTTTATTGGTTTTCATTCAAGATTACTATAGAAATGATAGGGAAATGAATGCATAGCCATCTTTTTTGAAGAATTTCTCATGAAACCTAATATAGGATTTTTTAATGTTTGTGTTTTTTCTGTTGCTTAAATAGTCTTTTTAAATAATAAAAAATAAAATCAACAAGTCACCGTCTAGTTAAGACAAAAAATGTAGATCATTAAAAATAATGAGTATTATTTCAAAAAGGGAGATAACTCTGTCTTTTACACATTTTTCTAATTTTGAGACCAGATATAGAAAGACCTGGTTATACAAACTTGTTATACCTTCTATACATGTAAGACTATATATAATATATATAACATTTCCAAACAGTTGGTTTGCATATTGGTTGCCATGGCAACCAGCAGTCAAAATGGAAAATCACTAATTTTTGGGATTTTTTTTAATTTTCAGTTCAAATTCAATACCAAACAATTTGAAAAATGAGCAGGCAGTATCTATTACAATAGGGGTGTGTTTGTTTTTAGAACCTGCATATTTATATGGACTGTGGGATCCTTGAGGCAAATAGTTCTTAGTTTGTCTGCCCTTTCACTTGTTTAATACCACTGGTTTCAGTTTATAATTTTAGTATCTCTTGCTTGATTGTAATAAAACTTGCCTTTTTTATGAAACTTAGAGACTCACTCAGACACCTGACTTAAACTGATTTTTCAGTTTACAAGACAATCCCCCATCTGCAATAAATATCCCACCTCAGGGACCTCTTACATTAGTATTCCAATTTTGATGAAACTTTGCAAGGTATTTTTATTTTATTGGTGTTCTGTACATAAATCAGGCTGTTTTGACATGTTTGAATTGCCTATATTTGTCATTTGGTTTTATAGCTTGCCAAACGGTATGGAGTTGGCTCATTGTTAAAGGCCATAGGGGGGCATATACATGTATCTCTTAACTTCTATCTCTTTTGGTCTCTGGTGGCAAGTTTTCTCAGTGGCAATAATGCCCCGTATATCCCACCTTTTTATATATATTTGAAATTTTAAACACAATGCTGACAAATATAGCACACAGGACAGCTTCTATGTTTGTTGTATAATGGAATTATTACAGGAGCATATCTAAGTTTGACATAGACAAATTCTTCTTTCATTTCCTAGTACTTGTTTATGTATAAAAATTAATACATGAGATAGTTGAACCTGATACACCCGCCATATAATACTTTTTTATATCTGTCAATTTATCCGTTTTATGCTTTTGAAATTACATACATAAAAAATTTCAGGTTTAATAGTGTGTTATTAGATTTGTATTAAATAGAAAATGTGTCTATAAGACACAGGATGTCCTGCCATTAAATGTAGGTCACAGTAATCAAATTGTTGATGACCTGTGTGGTATCATAAAAGAATACTGTAGTGATGATATATCACAATAGGTTTCTGTGAAATGAACCTAAACACAAGACTTAACGGTAACCAAAGACACAAAAGCAATAAATGTAGGTCAAAGTGACTCAAGTAATGTATAGTACTACTAGTATACAAGATGTCTGTGGAGAAAAAAATATCACTGATATATTACCATTAGTTTCTATGAAATAGAGATAAATGCAAAACTTTACTGGAAAGGGATGTACATACTTATGAACTGACAAAGGTATAATAGTATCAATCTATATAATCCATCCACATTTGTGGCAGGGCATAATAAAATCCAATCTTGGTAACTTTTTCAAATAAATATAAATAACAACATGCATTATTGTGACAAAAGTACTCATTTATGATCAAATTTCAGTTCCCATAAATTACTTATTAAGATTCAATAAATTCCCCCAAAAAATTAACTAATTTAAAAGTGTTGAATTGCATGGTTTGATTAGTAGCAGGCCAATTTCACAGGTTTATTCTATTCATATAACCTTATGATTTTCTTTTCAAAGTGTGCCAATTTTTAAAAATCCTGTTCTGTATAATCAGTTATGAAAATACCTGTCACACCCCCCCCCCCCCCCCCCCCCCCTTTTCCTCCCTCTTACAATTAATTTAAGTGCACACATGTTTTTTATGCTAAAACAGTGTTTTTGAGATTTATAAAGTTCTCAACAGTAAATTATTTTGATAAGTGTGCCTTTTTCATTTCATATACTCCCTTTATTTTCTTTGGTAGGATAGTAAGTTCACCAAATACAATGAACATGTGTATGACAATTGGGACTAACATTACAAGCAAGTTTTCCGCTAAAAATTGAAAAATATATTGCATTAGCATACATTGTACTTCTTAACATTTGCAAAAACAATCTATTTCCTATAGCTTCTGTATTAATTTTTATGTGTAAATATGCATTATTGCCTAAATTGACCAAATAACTTTTTTCAATCATGATGATGATGGGTGTGTTTAACGACTTTGACTGGCTATACAGCCCTTGCACTGTCATTTTTTTTTTCTATTCAATTATACATGGCCAAGCACGTTTTATACTCATGTTGAAGAATTAAAAAACCTTAAAAATTTTAAATTGGTAGAAAAAAAAAAACATTTTTATGTCATGCATCATGCATGTAAAGCCACCTTCTTTTGATAATCTTTTATTTTTCAGGCACACATTAATTAAAAATTTTGAATAATTGTAATAAATCTTGAATCCTTGATACACTGAATGATTCTTCAATTGCTTTACATACATGCTACATAATATATTAGGGCATTTAACATTGTTAAATAAATTAATGTAAAAAATAAACTACCCAAGGCAGGCTAAGCTACATGATTAAAATGGATATATCAGTATTGTCTTTTTAAAATAAAGATTGTATATTTACTTTGTCAACTCTTTTATAATTCCCTACTCTAACCTGTCTAAGGTCATGCAAAGTCTATAAAAAATGTCTATTCAGTTTGAAAATAAAATTATTTCATTATTTTAAAGAGGTGGATTTAGGGGAGGTACATATATGGTTAATTCATAGCCTTTTTACATGTCCCACTTCAACCGTTGCCTAGTTTGGGAAGCCTTTTGCCCCTTTTTTTCGAAATCCTGGAAACATATTTGTAACATTTTGTTACCTGCATTTCTTTCAGACAATACCTGGTAAATGAAAATATAAAAAAACATACTAGACTTGCACTTTCTCAATTAAATTTTTACAGGCCTTTTAAAGCTGACTATGTGGTATGGACTTTGCTCATTGTCGAATGCGGTGCAGTGACCTATTGTTGTTAATTTCTGTGTCATTTGTTCTTTTGTTTTATTGGATATCATACCACATCTTTTTTTTTATATAATGTTCTACTTTTAGGCAAAAATATATATTAAAATCATAGAATATCTACCAGCTCTAACTCAAAATATGGATGTTCACTTCCCATATGTTAAAAATACAAAACATGTACATTCATTTGTATGTAATAACATGAATAAAGAAATTATAAAAGTAACGAATCAATGAAATAACCTGAATAACCTTTTACATTTTGCCACTGTGGAAATAATTATAAGAACTATTACATGTACCCCCCTTTTTCAATTCTAACTAATTTATAAGCATAGCCTGATTTGAATTTATCTAACTTTTTAATTCTGTCCATGAAAAGTGTACTGTTCTAGCAAAACACATACTGATATATCTTTATTAATTAAGACATTTGACATAGAATTTAAAAAAGAGAACAAAATTTTAATACAACAGTAAATTGTTTGAAATATATAGTTCAGTATGCACCTCACATTATCCATGTTATCGTTAAATAATCAACACAGTATGATATGTGCCAAGTTTTACATGAATAATCTACAGGAGGGACCCAGATTTTTTGAAAAAGAGGGTGGTGGGGTTACTGATGGATGGACAGACAGACAGACAGACAGAGTGCAAACCAAAAGTCCCATTCGACTTCGTCAGTAGGGGACTAATAATCTAAACTAACAACAGGGTAAATGAAAATTCTGTTTGCCATAGAAACTCCTGCCTTTTTCCCCGAAAAATCAAATAGTCATTAGTATTAATTAACTTATGGTGTCTGATGTAGACAACATTCTGTATGTATGTGCCTGTCCCAAGTCAGGAGCCTGTTATTCAGTGGTTGTCGTTTGTTGATGTGTCACATTTTTGTTATTGGTTCATTTTTTGTACATAAATTAGGCCGTTAGTTTTCTCGTTTGAATTGTTTTACATTTGTCACTCCGGGGCCTTTTATAGCTGACTTTATATATGCGGTATGGGCATTGCTCATTGTTGAAGGTCATTTGGTCTTTTGGAGAGTTGTCTCATTGGCAATCATACCATATCTTCTTTTTTATATATAACACAACTGCCAAGTTGCAAATAAATGGTGATTTAGTCAACACACCATGGATTACATTATACTATCGATCTTAGTTGTAAGATTAACCATGGTAATGTGCAACGACTCCTGGACCCTAAGTGGTCTGTAAATAATGTGTCATAACATTTACCACAAGTACATTGTACATTGAGCATCACTCATTTTAGTGTGGGTATTGCTGTGTTTTTGCTTATTCCAACCAGTCCCTGTCCCAAGTCGTGAAATTCTAGTCTTTTTTAGTCTTGTATGTATTTTAATTTTTGGTTCATTTATATGTTTTGGCGTTAAGTGTGACGTCCATTTTCCCTGGACAATACATTTTTGTTTAGGGGCTAGCTGGACCCTGCCTCCAGGGGCTGATTTTCTCGCTGTGTTGAAGACCCATTATACCCATAGTGGCCACAGGTCATCTTCTCCTATTTGGTTGGATTGCTGTCCTGACATGTAATTTTCCCCGTTTCCATTCTCAATTTTATATAATTTATAAAACACATTAATGTTTGTCCCTGTTTTTTGCTTTTTTTTCCATTTCCGTTAAAAAAATAACTTTCAAATGATTTCACGGTCGTGAATCATTCTTGTGCTGGGATCATTCGAACACGATGTAAAAATTATATATCTTCAATAAACGAAGGATCGCATCGCTAGAAACTTAAAAAAATACTTACATTTATGTTCATTGTTTGTTTACAAAATATTACATACATTTTACGCATATTTCCGGGTACTTTTCTAGTGTAAAACAAGTGTGAAACTGCTTCATAAGCTACTAAAATGAAGATCGTTTTCTAACATTTTCGATCTTTGTTTCAGTATTCATGAAAAGCAGCCCACGTGTTCAATTATTGTGATTTATCTTGTGTTTATCTTCTCACGCCGGCAAGAACATGCCATTACCACAAAACGGAAGTGCATTTACAACAATGAAAATAACAATAAATTTTTTTGTAAAATTCTAGAATTACAGTTTTCGATAACAACATTCTTTTGTTATATATTTAAATCAAATAGATTATTTATAATAATCAAAATAAATTATTATTGACAATTACGACAATAGGATGACTTGCGATATCGATGCGCAACTTCCTGCGCAGTTGGCGCGAAAATTTGAACCCGCGAGCCCCCTTAAGTGCCCGTAATAACTCGTGTAACATTCCGTACAGCCATCGTAAAACGACCCGAATGAAATCATAAGCAACACGTAAGCACCCTTGATAATCCGTAAATAATCCATATACAAATCAATTACTAACCGTAACAAATCATTAAAAAAATGTATCGAGTCATTTACAGATAGTAACGTGTTGTTGCGAGCTAGTTACGATACCCACAGATTGTGACGAGATATTTACGGAAAAATCAATTCGTGGACATTCGTTAGAAGATTGTTGACATGTCAAACAATTTGCCTTTGATTTCACGAATCTTTAAGAGTTTCTGCGAGTTGTGACGAGATATACTTACGGATACCAAGGAGATATTTACGGATGCTGCGATTGCCTACGAGTTGGCGATCCGTATGGACTCGTAAGAAAAATCCGTTTATGTGAAGAGAGTATTACACAAGTTCCGTTACATATTAAAGGCAGTAATAGATACTGTTCATTCAGAAATTATTGCAAGGTTTTTATTAATGCGAATAGTGCAATTCGGTGATTATCGCAATAATAAGAACTCGCATTTTGATATCTGGTACAAAAATCTGTATGCAGATTTTCCGGAAATCGCAATAATTAATCTCGCATTTTAGTCCATCCTTTAAAAAACGCAATAATAAATGTACGCAATAATATTTGAATTAACAGTAACTACATGTTTTCTAACTTTAATACGAAAATAAAAAGTACAATTTCTGCATTACCAGGACTTATTACGGTGTGTCTTCTTCTAGACTATCCTCTATATATCACAGGAATAAAAAGAAAAATGTATTTTGATATTGTTACATGTGCCAAACAAAAAGGTTCAATTTCTGCATTACCAAAGATAAATCCTAAAGAGATGAAAATACCACACAAAGCTTCGTCCTCTTTTATCATTTGAACCTCTTGTGGCGAACTGTCTTCTGGACAGATTTATTTGAAAAACCACAAGCTTTTAATGGGTTCACTTGTTTAAGCTTAATAATACGTGCCAGCAAATGAAGTGTAAATATTTACATAATATTTTAGTATTAATTTCAATTGTGAAAATAATCCCCACTAATTGAATTCTATTGTAAATCAAAATATTTATAATCATACATATCTTTCATCAAAATCTGAGAGCATTTATTTACATATTTAATCATATTTGTTACTTGAGACCCCCAGGTTTTCTGATCTATGACATTTTAAAAACCCCGAACATTGATATTAAAAGGCAACCTTCCAGAACTAATTACGTTAAAGAAGATTTCACATATAAGTAATACACAGATATCAGTGATTTAAGTAAACTTGGCGAAGCTTGACAATGGGACATTTTATGTTGGTGTTTTCCGATATTATCTTTCTTGTCAAATGATTGTTTTTAAATGTTTGTTTGACTTTTAAAAGGTGAGATATGGCGCTCCATTTATAATACATATGTACACAAGTCAATGTATGGGTGACTTAAGGATTATATGTAAATAATAATACGCCGATAAGATTAGCTCGGTGGCTTGGAGATTAACTTAAGTTGTATAGTGATTTTGTCAAATTTGTCAATCAATATTAATATAGCAACAAGGAATGATATTCTATGCAGTAGGCTCCTGATAAGAATTGGCAGTTTTAGAACTTAACATTTTCTAATGGAACTTCAAGCACTTTGATAAGAATAAAAGTGAAGAATTCACAAGGTATGTAGTCTTTAGTAATCTTGTACTCTTTAAGAGTAAAACTATGTTTGTGTATTAATTGTCCATATATGTAGTGGATCATTTTATAATTTTATGTGTTTTTAAGACTGACTCGTTGATGTTAAGCCAATATCTGAACTACAGTATCTTATTAAGAGGGAGAATAGATATATGTACCAAAGGGACAATCAAAAGAAAACTTCACGCCATGTTCCGGATCCACTCGGTGTATATGGTGAGGCTAACGTATTGTTTGGCTGACCTGGTCGTTTTTAAAATACAGGACAACAAATTTGAAACGTTACTGTAGATATCTGACGAAACTGAATTACTTGGAATTTGAAAAATGATTCACAGTTTCTCAAATTTAAAAATTTGTGACCAACTGTTTGCGTCAATGTTTTGGAAATGTGTACCTTATTGTTTAAGTGTGTGTTGGCCCTTTTAACTTTTTTGATTCGAGCGTCACTAATGAGTCTTTTGTAGACGAAACGCGCGTCTTGTGTGGAAAATTTTAATCCTGGTATCTATGATGAGTTTATGTGCACATCAGATTCATTATGTTATGAAAATGATTTATTTTGATAGAACATTTAAGAGACTAATAAATTGCATGTGTCTCTGTACTTTATTATGGTTTACATACATACCAGTTACCCAGATCATAAAGGGTCAAATTGTAATCATCCCTTGCCCCTAACCTTACTTGATAACCCTCTAAGTCGCACAATACTTCAACTCAAATATAAGGAAATACTTATGCTTAATGTAAGTTACCAACACCAATAGTGAGGAAGTTATACATTCTTTAAATCATATGGAAAGAGTGAATGAATTAGACCGTGACCAAGAACAGTTAGAACAACATAGGAAAGATCTCTAGAAATAATCTACAGTCAATAAAAATCTTTGGCAGAGCAGGTACAATACATAGGATATGTCAGGAACCTGGGACCTAAAACAATGTAATTTTCTCCATTGGCATAAAAGTGCAAAAACCTATAATGCATACTAAAAAAAACGTCGGTGTTCTATGCTTTTTCAAAGAAACGAAATTGTTATATATGTCTTATAACTTTATGATTAGAGTATATTCTTAACATTTAAAAAGAAATACAAAAAATGTATGTTCCGCCTTAACACGTCCGCCCCAATCTATTTATCTACGGATTTAATGTGTATATAATTACGGCTTAATGCGTCCATAATCAAACATGTTTTAATCCTTAACAAGCGACGAGTAGACATACATTACGATTTTTTATTGTCCGCGAAATGTTTTCTTCACATCACTGAGTTCCGTCTATTGACATCATTTGTACCTTGGTTCGCATTTAATTAAAACCGAAATTATATACTAGTAATTTGTATCATATTGTCTTGCTTTGCTAGTCTTATTAAACTATTTTTTCTGACTTTTAAAAAGAACTGATTATATGTCTTAGTAATGTATTAAATCTCTTTTATTCATCTTTTTCATTTATGATTTGAAAGCACCAGTTTTGAAAGAGTATGGAAACTATTGCTTAATATGCAATCAAAATTGTGTGTATTTAATAAAGAACCTCTCACATAAAAATTAAATGGGCTTATTCATCAAACATGTCAAAGGGTAAATATACACGTCTATATGAATCAAACTTTTTCAAAATGTATTAATACGATTTTGTACAGCTTTGCAATAACTAATGATTTCATTGACCAAACATGATGGTTGACAAAATAGCTTACAAAATAAGAAAGTCTATCAGCTTATTTAGCAGAAATAACAGTATATTTACAAGTAAGTCGTGACGTTTTCTATGTTGAATTTGTCATCATGTAGTACAAATAAGATTAATTAAAGATAGCTGTTGAATGAAGGTGTGATTGAATCTGAAGAACAATAATGAATTTCTTTCAAAAAATGAATACGAACAACGTTCAAATCAAAAATTACAATTTCATGAAAGTATTATGCATTTTTTTTTTCAACTAAAATGAAGTAAATTGGTTGCTGGTGTCCTTCGATGCAAAAGTTTACAAATAATGTTAATTTTTTCAATACTGTCCTCGATTTGTCGTTAACATCAATTTACAGCAATAAGTAACATTTGAGTTTTGGTTTATTTTGACTCTCCCCTGTGCCATTAACGCTTCGAATTTTACACTGTGAGCGGCGACACAAGTAAATTAACCTTGCGTATTATACCTGGACAATAATATCGTCAGTTCTAACATTATTTTTTTGTCAGATTAATTTGAAAACAAGAATGTGTCCATAGTACACGGATGCCTCACTCGCACTCTCATTTTCTATGTTCAGTGGACCGTGAAATTGGGGTCAAAACTCTAATTTGGCATTAAAATTAGAAAGATCATATCATAGGGAACATGTGTACTAAGTTTTTAAACTACGTTGACCAAAAACTTTAACTTGAAGCGGGACAGACGGACGGACGAACGAACGGACGAACGAACGAACGAACGAACGGACGCACAGACCGAAAAACATAATGCCCCTCTACTATCGTAGGTGGGGCATAAAAATGAAAAAAACCTTTGTTACTAGAACTGTAACTTCACATTTGATGATTGACGTTTAGAAATTGATTTGTTTATTTTTATTTGTTCATTCATCTTTCGCCTTTTTTTTTCCAGTGAAATAATGCCGGGCGATATATCAGGCCCAGACCTACAACTAGCTAGACCAAAGACTAGTCCAGCAGCTATAACTAGAACAGGAAGAAGAGGAAAATCAAAACAGGATGAAACAACTCCAGAATATCATGTTGAATTACTTGAATACGAATGGCCGGATTTACCACCGATTCCGCATATGAAAGATGCAATAACAAGAGAGAAAGTAAGCAAGGGTATAAGTTACCTTTTACCAATTGATAAAGGTAAAAACTCGATTGATAATAAATACAGAACGGACCTCAGAGCCATGTTTCAAGAGCCGTATGCTAATGACGACCATGGATACAATGATAGCAAGGTCAAACTTAGTGCGCATGTACATTTTGATACAAACGCCGTTGACACAAAATGGTCAAAATCTTTACTGAAGCAAATACCTGTAGAAGTCAATTCAGATTCTGATAAATTTAGGAAAATGTATGCACGTTCAGCGCCAATTGGGCGCTCAAAAACAATGGGTTTGGATACGGATAAAATAAGAACTCGATCGTGCCGTTATCTGCCAATGAAAACGGTTCAACATCCAGAAGCTATGGAACTCCGACAGGAAGTAGAAAAAATAATCCGAACTGTGTATAGTGATAATGATGATAGCGATATTGAGACGGAGGTGGGTGAAGTCGACGCCTCTCGTCACGTCAGGCGGTTCTCACTTTATCCTAGACGAACTTCTGAGTATATACCACGTTTAAATACAGATACTGAAAGTTTCATGTCTATAAAGCCACCACGTTTAAAACTAACTGCGGATAAATTTAATAGTTACGAACAATTGAAGTTGACGAAACCACCTAAAGCAGTGATACCGGAACTATTTATATGTAAATACATTAAAAAAGAACGTGCTCAAGAAATTTGGGAATGGTTACATTACGGAGAAGAAATGTCAGAATTTGAATATTTTCTATCTGTATGTGGGTAAATAAATGCATTTTTCTTACATTAGTTTTGTTGTCGACGAATATTTTAGCATGTGTACGCAAAGTAATACAGCATGTACCAACTTATATCCATGGATTGAAAGAGCACATATGATAGTTAGTCATTGAGTACAATGTAAAGATCGAAAGGGCCAAGTACATGTAGCATGTTAACTTGAAGAATACAAATCTCTTACTTTTTGTGGAAAAGGGTGCTACAATTTCTCTACATGACATATGTAGTCTTGCAAGGGAAAGTAAAACATTCTTTAAAATAATAGATAGCAAAGAACAGTGGTATACCCACACTATTTATATAAATATGATTTATATAACAAACAAGTATAAGAATTGTCCTTTATTTAATTTTTACTAATCAGACTGAAATACAATGGTGGTTCCGACTGATTGGTATCATTGTTCAAACATCCTGGAGTATGATATTCACTCTTAAGTGCAGCGACCAATATAAGAGTATAAGATGGCATACTTAAATATTATATTATTGGCTTACTTATAACCGTGTTATTGAATTGTGTTTTTTTTTTCAACAATCTATGAGATAAAAGGGGAGAATTTAGCACCCATAAACATTGCTGTGTTAAACCAGTTTTCGTATTATAGTAAACTCTACTTGATTGTAGACATGTGTGTCTTCATGCGAACTAGTATGTGAGGAAGCCTATAAAAATCCAGTCAATATAAAAATAAGGAGATATGGTTTGATTTTCAATGAGACAACTATCCACCAAAGTTAAAATGAAGTGGATATAAGCAATTATAGGCAACCGTACGGCCTTCAACAATGAGAAAAACCCATATCGTATTGTCGGCTATAAAAGGCCCGACATGAAAAATATGAAAAAATTCAACTGAGAAAACTAACTTCCTAATTTATAACAAAACCATTTACGAAAAACAAATATGACAGACATGAACTAACGACAACCACTGAACTACAGGCAAGCCTGTCAATAAAGTACACAGTATAATGTCTAATTCCCATCACACAAATTTTGTATCCTGCTTATGGTAGATTGTCCACTGAACGTTTTGTATCCTTACTTTCCTACTGACGTCCGTCCATTTTTCTTCTTCATTCCATCCTGCGTTTTGAATGCGTGTTGTCTTTAATACAAAATTATCTCAATATTGGTATCCTAAGCTGTGATTTGGCATTCTTTTGCACAAATATTGCTGAACACCGTTTTTTCACTGCTTTGATTAATAAAAAAAGTTGTTGAAGGTTATATAATATGGAAGCTAGTCCATGTTAAGTCTGAAATAATTGTTATGTTGCTGTTAGATGTCATGTTTCTCTGTTGGATTTATATTTACATGTAACTTATCATTTCTGTTCTCCGGTATAACTGCATATAAACAAAGGCGTACTTTTCAAGATATTTAGTGTATTTATATCTAGTACCGTCTTATTAGTATGCACACCTAGTTCTTCATTTGTTTATTTACAATAATGACCGATGTTGCATGTTAAACGTCAAGTGGCAGTTCAGAACGAAAACAAATTTACAATTATCACGATCTGTAAAGTCGGTGTTTTTGAAAAAGAGGCTGTAGGAGCGAGCACATTATGACCCTGCTTTCGAAATTATTTCCTTGTTCAAGTTAGTGGTCATTCTGTTGGTAGCTGCACTGTGCGTGTCTTTAATTGTCTGTTTCAATTTTACGACATATGTTGTAGATATGTTAAAGGTTTGTGTGTGTGTGTGATGGGGGGAGGAGCAGGCTATTTTGACTTTGTGTTGGATGATGTGTCTTTTAGAGGAGTCGTTGTTGATTTTGGTCTCTTATACTGTCCAGTATTTTAGAGGAGTCGTTGTTGATTTGGTCTGTTATACTGTCTAGTATTTTAGAGGCGTAGTTGTTGATTTGGTCTGTTATACTGTCCAGTATTTTAGAGGAGTCGTTGTTGATTTGGTCTGATATACTGTCCAGTATTTTAGATGAGTCGTTGTTGATTTGGTCTGTTATGCTGTCCAGTATTTTTTGTGATTTCTGTTATTCTGATTATGTATTGTTCTGAACATGGATTATCCTATGTGCTGTATTATCTGTCATATATCATAATGTACTACAAAATCAGTAAAACATTATCTTGTGATTTGTCTTGACACAGCTTTAGTATTTAGTATAGCTATTATTATTATTATTATTATTATTACTATTATTATTATTATTATTATTATTATTATTATATGTAAACATGCAAAACCAATTTGTTCTTTCCTTCTCTTTCATCTAAACCCTCGTATATAATTTAGACTTGTATTTATATATATATATATATATATAAACAAGTCTAAATTGAAAATAAAAACCGCAATTTTTATACGTGTGCATGCAAAACAAATTTCTTGATAGAGGGGTCTAAATACAGCACAAACAACATTTTCCAAAAGACCAAAAAAGTGAAAAAGTATATTTTAACAAAACGCATTTGACTAACAGGTCGAACAACAGATGTTCTTAAACCCTGCTGACTGCCATTGGCGATTGCCAAATAAACGGATCACAAGATGTTACAAAATAGATCTTTTAAAATTTATAAATTTAATACCAAACAGAAAACAATAATTGCGGAAAAGATGGTATAACGCAAACAAAAGGTGAAAAAATTAGTACACCACATCCGGATTTCGACAAAAATATCAGTATTCATCTCAAAAGCTAACAAAACCTTTAAACAGACTTATTAAGAAGGGATATATTTACGATACTGTTGTCAGGTCATTAAAGATTGCATATTTTGGCTTTAATATTGATTCACTTATAGGGTCTTTGCATCGGAATTAATCATATTTATTCTAAAACCAGTTGTTGGCATGACACGGGTTATGTTCTTCTCATATATTTTATGATGGTATAATACTAAACCCCTAACAGGAGGGATTGTGCCTGATATTCATATGATGAAGACATAATCTTTCAATCAGTTTAATTGAGGTCTGGAGCTGGCATGTCAGTAACTGCTAGTAGTCTGTTGTTATTTATGTATTATTGTCATTTTGTTTATTTTCTTTTGTTTCCTATTCTGACATCGGACTCGGACTACTCTTAAACTGAGTTTTACTGTGCGTACTGTTGTGCGTTTGTTTTTTCTACATTGGCTAGAGGTATAGGGGGAGGGTTGAGATCTCAAAAAACATGTTTAACCCCGCCGCATTTTTGCGCCTGTCCCAAGTCAGGAGCCTCTGGCCTTTGTAAGTCTTGTATCATTTTTAATTTTAGTTTCTTGTGTATAATTTGGAGTTTAGTATGACGTCCATTATCACTGAACTAGTATACATATTTGTTTAGGGGCCAGCTGAAGGACGCCTCCGGTGCGGGAGTTTCTCGCTGCATTGAAGACCCATTGGTGGCCTTCGGCTGTTGTCTGCTCTGTGGTCGGGTTGTTGTCTCTTTGATACATTCCCCATTTCCATTCTCAATTTTACTCTTCAGTGATGTTAGGGATCAAAACGGTATTTGGAAGGCCATATAATTTACCTCAATTTGGGATAGACTCTTGAATTTTGAAGAGTCAAAATATTAGAAATAGGATGAACGGATCATATAAACCCAAAATATAAACAAGTCTAAATTGAAAACAAAGTTCAAACCTATGATTGCGTTGGATAAAAACCGCAATTTTTATACGTGTGCATGCAAAACAAATTTCTTGGTAGAGGGGTCTAAATACAGCACAAACAACATTTTCCAAAAGACCAAATGAGTGAAAAAGTATATTTTAACAAAACGCATTTGACTAGTAGGTCGAGCAACTGATGTTCTTAAACCCTGCTGACTGCCATTGGCGATTGCCAAATAAACGGATCACAAGATGTAACAAAATAGATCTTATTATTAAATTATTACCAAACAGAAAACAAAAAAACTTGCGGAAAAGATGGTATACCGCAAACATGAGGTGCAAAAATGTGTACACCATATCCGGATTTCGACAATTAATGTGTCTTCAGTGATGTTAGGAATCGAAACGGTATTTGGAAGGCCATATAATTTACCTCAATTTAGGATAGACTCTTGAATTTTGATAGAGTCAAAATAGGATGAACGGATCATATAAACCCGAAGGCAAATATAATACAAGCCCAAACGAAAAAATATAAACAAGTCTAAATTGAAAACAACGTTCAAACCTATGATTGCGTTGGATAAAAACCGCAATTTTTATACGTGTGCATGCAAAACAAATTTGTTGGTAGAGGGGTCTAAATACAGCACAAACAACATTTTCCAAAAGACCAAATGAGTGAAAAAGTATATTTTAACAAAACGCATTTGACTAGCAGGTCGAACAAATGATGTTCTTAAACCCTGCTGACTGCCATTGGCGATTGCCAAATAAACGGATCACAAGATGTAACAAAATAGATCTTATTATTAAATTATTACCAAACAGAAAACAATAAACTTGCGGAAAAGATGGTATACCGCAAACATGAGGTGCAAAAATGTGTACACCATATCCGGATTTCGACAATTAATGTGTCTTCAGTGATGTTAGGAATCGAAACGGTATTTGGAAGGCCATATAATTTACCTCAATTTAGGATAGACTCTTGAATTTTGAAAGAGTCAAAATAAGATGAACGGATCATATAAACCCGAAGGCAAATATAATACAAGCTTTTTATCCAACGCAATCATAGGTTTGAACGTTGTTTTCAATTTAGACTTGTATATATATATATATATGCATACAAGTAGGTTTTTGAAGATAAAAACATATTTTTAAGAATGATATTAGTTCAAATTAAGTAATTTTCAAATCTGTCTTGACGCACTAATATATCTTGTATATATATATATATATATATATATATATATATATATATATATATATATATATATATGTGTATCAATGTTTTCATTTAGTCAAGCCAGAAAACAGAGCTATACTAGGACATTAATGTAGCGGTGAAATATATCATGCATTTGTTAATTCTTCTAATCTGTTTTAATACTAATTTCTTTTAAATATGTAATGTTATGAAAGTAGTTTTAAAAACAACTAAGATATTTTATTATAACTTGAAAATAAAAGAACGAAAGAATATTAAGTCGATAAACGTAGTTTGATATTGTACAGCCTAAATCTTCTCATCTCTCTTACAGTATAAGTGTATCTTCCATACTTTTTTCTTCTTAAAGAAGAAGGCTTCTCAATGATTTGCAGCTAATACATTTGAAAATAGATTTTTAAAAGACCATTAAATTAGATAAGAACACATTTGTTAAAAAAGATTGTGTGGAAGTGTAGTGTTGAGAGTCGAAAAAGTGCTAACTGTCCACCCAAATTGAAAAGATCAATTACATAAATCATTTAAAGAATGTTAACACTCCGAAAAATTAATTCCATTTTTTTTCAGATTCTTTGAATTCTTACAAAAGTTAACAATATGTTCTTTGATAGTAGTAAGGGAACTAGTTTTAAAAACTGAAATATGAGTTGTATATCTTTCAATAAATGAACATATTGATCACATGTGATCTGTCCTATATCGATCCGCGAGTTACTGTTGATTACCCAGATCTTTTTTCAGAAACAATGCGTCATCAATATGGATTAGAGACGCACTACTGCTAGCTATATATTTATGTGGTTTTACTGAATTGTTTAACGCTTCAGAATCTATATTTGTAACTACTAAGAATTCAAGCACATTATCATATAAGTAATTCTTACACTGAGTTTCAAATACTGTTTCACAAAGTTATGATGGGACTTCCATACACATAATTTTTTAAGTAGATTTTACTGTTTGTACTATGAATATTGTAGGACCCAATATTTCCACACCTCTAACGAGATCTGTTCGAATCTAACTTATATATCGAAACAATATATATATACATCACTGAAGAGACTTTAATTATCGAAATCCGGATATGGTGTACAAATTTTTGCACCTCATGTTTGCGGTATACCATTATTTCCGCAAGTTTATTGTTTTCTGTTTGGTAATAAATTAATAGTAAGATCCATTTTGTTACATCTGTTGATCCGTTTATTTGGCAATCGCCAATGGCAGTCAGCAGGGTTTAAGAAAAGGTTTTTGTACATAATATCCGGATATATATATATATATATTTCGATTCCTAACATCACTGAAGGGACGATAATTGTCGAAATCCGGATAATGGTGTACAAATTTTTGTACCTCATGTTTGCGGTATACCATCTTTTCCGCAAGTTTATTGTTTTCTGTTTGGTATCAAATTAATAATTAAGATCCATTTTTACATCTGGTGATCCGTTTATTTGGCAATCGCCATGGCAGTCAGCAGGTTTAAGAACATCCGTTGTTCGACCTGCTAGTCAAATGCGTTTTGTTAAAATATACTTTTTCACATTTTTTGGTCTTTTGGAAAATGTTGTTTGTGCTGTATTTAGACCCCTTTACCAAGAAATTTGTTTTGCATGCACACGTATAAAAATTGTGGTTTTTATCCAACGCAATCATAGGTTTGAACGTTGTTTTCAATTTAGACTTGTATATATATATATATATAATTTTTGCATCTCATGTTTGCGGTATACCATCTTTTCCGCAAGTTTATTGTTTTCTGTTTGGTAATAATTTAATAATAAAATCTATTTTGCTAAAACCTGTTATCCGTTTATTTGGCAATCGCCAATGGCAGTCAGCAGGGTTTAAGAACATCAGTTGTTCGACCTGCTAGTCAAATGCGTTTTGTTAAAATATACTTTTTCACTCATTTGGTCTTTTGGAAAATGTTGTTTGTGCTGTATTTAGACCCCTCTACCAAGAAATTTGTTTTGCATGCACACGTATAAAAATTGCGGTTTTTATCCAACGCAATCATAGGTTTGAACGTTGTTTTCAATTTAGACTTGTATATATATATATACAAGTCTAAATTGAAAAAAATATATATATTCAATTTAGACTACACATTTTTATTTAGGGGCCAGCTGAAGACCACCTCCGGGTGCGGGATTTTCTTGCTGCGTTGAAGACCAATTGGTGACCTTCGGCTGTTATCTGCTCTTTGGCCGGGTTGTTGTCTCTTTGACATATTCCCCATTTCAATTCTCAATTTTATATATATAACAAGACGGACAATCTTACTGTTGGATACTGTATGACACTCGGATTTAGATTTCAGATGCGTTTAGAATGAATTTGTGCAGGATGCATTTTGATTACTTCGAGTCCCTTTTTTCAGTTATCATTTTAATTTTGCAGTCGCCGTTTTATTCCTAACAATTTTTCTTTTCCTTTTTTTTTTGTTGGTCTGGTTTGTTTTGGTTTTTTTTTTTTTTTTTGGGGGGGGGGGGGGTCGATTGGGGATGGAGGAATTTATAATTAACTGTACTTTTTTGTGTTTAAGTTTTATGTTAGTCATGGAAAACTGTTAGTAAAGGAAATTTTCAATAATAACTCACGCTCTTGGTGCGCGTGAATTGTCTCCACTTCTACACTTTACGAGAAGAAGTTAAACTGGACACTTTGTCAGAATGGGTCAAAACAGTTAGGTCTCTGATAAAACGTCGAGTTTATAAGTTGTAAGTTGAAAAAACTGTGTGAAGCTTCACGATAAATATGTTGATGTTCCTGCAGACAAAGCTTCAAATAATATTGTCTTTGTATGTAAATCGTTATACTACGAGTGTCTTGTAAAAGAATTAGGAATAAACGAGCACTCAGGTAATCCCACATACAAAAACATATCATTTGACAAGGAAGAGATTTTGTCGAAATCAATCATAAGTCCTTAATGGCTTCAATGAACATTACATCGAACAGCAAATCTGAAGACTTACCTTGTTTGTATTGGATATCTAAGCTTCACAAAATTCCGTATAAACAACGGTATATTACCGGCTCATCTGCATGTTCTACAAAGGAATTGTCAATTAGATACCTACGATTTTCTTTAATTACCATTGATGACGACCTATAATGTTATCAATTATTCCATGGGACGGATTTCTTCCTTATATAATCTGAAACAAGTCAGGAATATGACCACGGATTTCACCTATGTATCATAAGTGTCCTTTTATTCCGGTCCGAGAACACTTAATCTATGTATAAGCTGAACTTGGGATATGAGCTAGCTTTTATTCCAGATAATTATAAATAAGGAGATGTGGTATGATTGCCAATGAGACAGCTATCCACCAAAGTTTAAATGAAGTGGATGTAAGCAATTATAGGCAACCGTACTGCCTTCAACAATGAGAAAAACCCATACCCATATAGTCTGATATAAAAGGCCCAACATGAAAAATATGAAACAATTCATTTGAGAAAACTAACCGGCCTAATTTAAACAAAACAAAACAATTCACGAAAAGCAAATATGACAGACATGAACCAACGACAACCACTGAACTACAGGCTCCTGGCTTGGGACAGACACATAAAGAATGTGGCGGGGTTAAACATGTTTGTGAGCGCTCAAACCTCTCCCTAACCCGGAACAGTAGTGTTACAGCACAACACAATAACAAGCTATAAAAATAAGTTGAAAAAGGCTTAAATCATAGGATCGATACAAAGCAGAATAAAAACATCAAACAAAAACAAAAACACAGACCAGACACGGCAGGGTATTTACCCATTCCTCATCCCTAACAAAAAAGGTATAGATATGAGAGTACTCGCAGTTACTGGCAGTTAGATCAAAGCCAATAACAACTAATAAAAAAATCATGTATCTAAGACTAAAATATCAATCAGAACACATCCAACATCCAATGAATTTAGTGTAACGACGTCATTAACAGTCAGAGAAAAACACGACCTTGTGCAATGCCAAAAAAATAGGTATCGCCAGATTGTAGTACCGTGAAAGTAAATATGCGTATAACAACAATATTTAGAATGGTTTTAATTTACTAATAATAAAATCAGTATTTATACCAAATAAAACAACATTCAAAGACTTAATTACAGTGTTGAATTGGTAACCTTTTAGAATAAGTTTATTTAAAGGAATACGTTTACCCGGATCGTTACGGTATCTAAATTTCCGGGTTCAGTTACCAACATCATATAGGATATGCTATTCCGTTTGAAATAAGTTTTCTTCAGGTACAGCCAAACTTGCAAACCAAATCTTTGTATCAGTGGAAGAATTTAGTAAAGGTTTTAAGTAATTAAGAAATAATTTGTGGTAACGAAATCCTTGACTTAATAATTTACGAGTAATACATAGATTACGCTCATTGAAATCCAAAAGTCACTACAGACACGGGCATAGCGAACGAGTTGGGATATACAAACACCGTAAGGCGGTGACAATGGAACATCACCGTCCAAAAAAGGAAAATTAACAATAGGAAAAGAAAAATCATCCCTTTTGTCGTAAATTTTTGTGTAGAGACTGGTGTAACACTGAAATATCTAAGTCTAGGAAGGACAGTTATTGCTGATAATATTTGATTTATTTAAAGTAAGTTCCTTTTGGTAAATTTCAGCAGTATATTTAGAGAACTCTTGATTATTCAACGAAAAATTATCATCAAGATAACGGAAAGTGTTGTTAAATTTATCAATTAATTGGATTTAAGACGGTTCTTTACTGAGTTTGGCCATAAACCGTGATTCATAACAGTATAGAAACAAGTCTGCTATTAAAGGGACACAATTGGTTTCCATTGGAATACCTACAACCTGTCGAAACGTACATAAATGTTGTCAAGGAGAAAATTTACGGCTTTAATCATCTCATCACACCTCCAGTAAGTATATCTAGCACATCTATCTTTTTCATTTGAGAAATAGGCTTTATATGAGTTGCAGCAAATAAATTTGCAATCAGATTTATCACACCGCATTGTTGGCTGCTTTGTCTGCCGATACGAACACACAACACTTTGCAGGTACTTGAATTTTGTTTTTAATCCTAATAATGGGCGTATTAGTTACTCTTTTATTATTTCTAATTTTTTTTTCGAAAATATGATATGCGAATATCAACAATATTCAGAAATTTATTTAGATAGGAATCGAGAGACTTTTTGTCAGATTTCTTGCGTTTATGATTTTAAAGTATAGATTCTAGGTACTGACGTTGTGTTATTATCTTAATTACGTGTTATACTGTTCTTTTTATTTGTCCTTGTACATTTTTAACCTTTACTATTTAGTCCTTTTTTGGTAATATTTATTTTGGCGTGGATCGGTACTTATACATCCCGCCATTGTGTTATTGTGATATGGTCAATTTTGTATTCTTGTCTTTCATTTTTGCTTATGTGCTTTGTCTATAGAGTGTTTATATGCTTTTTTTCTTTGTTGAAATAGTTATTTGTTTTTATAGGAATTAAGATTGTAGCACAATGTTGACTGCTGTACCCTCATTTTTGACATTTTTACCTATTATGTCTGTTTGTTTTGCTCACACATTATTGTCAATATAATGGAATTATATGCGACTTTCATACAAGTGAGAGGTTTTAAATTAGCGAGCCATAAAACCAGGTTTAATCCACCATTTTCTACATAAGGAAATGCCTATACAAACTCAGGTATATGATAGATGTTTTCTATTCGTTTGATGTGTTTGAGCTTTTGATTTTGCCATTTTATAAAGGACTTTCCGGGTTTTTTTTATTTCCCTTGGAGTTCGGTATTTTTATTATTCTACCTTTTACACCATTTTTTACAACAGGATGAAAGAGCATCTTTAATAACCTGAGGGAACTCTTTCCAATATATTTTCGACGGTGGACGATATTTTGGTCCTTTTTTAGAAAGTTTATAACCTCTCGATCTTGAACGATGTTGAGGTCCCCTGTAATAACATGGCCATTGGGATCATACTTAAACTTCGGTGTTACACAGTTTCATGTTGAAAGAGCATTATTTGCTATACTGACGTCTGACGTATAATTAAAAATTAAACTTCTAGGTTTTTTATACGAATGAGAAATTACACGTGGCTCAATGTTATCAAAATTTAGCACATACTTACAACTTCTCGTCCAATCAAATTGCTTGAATTTGCCCTCTAATTTTCATAGTACATACTTTTTCCGTGTACTAAGTATCTACGCACGAATGACCACAAGGGTAAGATTTCATTGTATCGTAATCAAGATATTAAAACAAAAATTGCCACTGGCTATTTTAAATTAAATGCTGTGTTCCAAATTAAATAACATAGTTTGTAATTAGTTTTTACATTGATTTTTAAATACCTTTAGATCTAAAAAAAAAGTGTTTGACGATTGCAAGTTTCTTTCATTTAAATAAAGAGTAACAAATATGGTTCTTTATACCTTGATTAGAGAACAACGCCATCTTAAAATTATGATTTATCATCCATGCAATTACTTTGAACACAAACAAGTGTGTACTATGAAACCTTGTAAAGGGAAATTAAGGCAACTTGATCTATTTCGTCATGAATTGATTGATTGGTTGATTATTGGTTGCTTAATGTCCAGTGGCAAATATTTCATGCATGTTCAGGACGATGTCATGAATTGAAAACCCGTAATAATGTCTGAAGAGAATGTGCCACCTATATATATATATACGTATATACATGTTCTGATACATCTTTTAGTTTTTACTTCGAAAAAAAAATATAAACCCTAGTATCTTTGATCTATTGGTAGTTGCTTTTTAATGACTAGTCGCTAGACTATCTATGGGGACATACCAAGGGCGGATCAGGCCTTTTTTAAAAGGGGTTTCCAACCCAAGATAAGGGGGGGGGGTTCCAACCATACGTCCCCATTCAAAAGCATTGATCGTCCAAAAAAGGGGGTTTTCCAATTCCCGTAACCCCCTCCCTGGATCCGCCACTGCATACTATCTATATGTTTCAAATTTATTATAGCTTTAGTTTTACTGTGAAATTGAAAAATGTTTTCAAGACATTTAAAGCTTCCACTGCAATTTAATTATTGCCTGCTTTTGGTCAATTTATTTTGTCATCTTACCATGTAAAGAAGTACATGTATAGTAAAACACCGCTTTATACCAATAAATATACTTACACCAGCAGCTACCATCTTTTCATTCTGGAGTCGAGGGCCTTTTGAAATCACATAATTTACATTGATACTAGTGAGTAGATTTACAAAACTTCGTTAATGAGCTGCGTTTTACAAACACCTGTGATACAAGTAGTCAGCCAAAATAAACTATCAATAGACCAATTAAAATATTACTCGAGTTGTAAATATGTGCTAAATTGGATAGTCTCTGAAAAGGTATATACTATGAAATTAAGAGCTCGGGGCAAGCCCCTCGCTCTAAATTTCATAGTATATACCTTTCCATAGACTAACCTAGACATGGAGGTATAAAGTTTTGAACGGTAGAATAAAATTCAATACTTCTATTAATGTAATTTATTTTTACATGTTTTAGAAAATACTTTTTATGATCTTCAGATTTGTCAATTTGCTAATTGGCATTTGACCCAGTTTGTATAATAATTGATGTCTACCATTGTTTTTAAATATAGATAAAAAATCATCAAGTGTAAAATTAGAACGATGTTTATTTCGTTGATAGCGGTTAATGCGATTGCCAAGAGACTTATGATTGCGTTGTCTTTTATCAACAAAAGTTACCTTGGTCCATGAAATTACCAATTTCTAACTACATTTTATGTAAATTTTTAATTACAATTGAACCATATGGGATTTACAAGACATTAACATTCATGTTTATTTTTTGCCTTTTCGTTCACTTATTTATATGGTTTATATGGTTATATTTTAGTTGTAGCATTTATTTTCTCAATGGTGCATTTTATAGCCATACCTTAACAATATTGTTTATCTATTTACATCATTAGATATTTATGAATTTTCACTTGAAATATGAAACAATTCTGTTTTCATTCTTATGACTCCTTTTCTTTTTCAAAGATTCTTCATGTTCTGTAATGTTCGTTTCAGCCCACGTAAGAAATCGTACACATTAACATAGCTTTCCGACTGAATAGATGAACATATATTTCAATTGTTTATCCTTTTCATTTATACCGTATTTATACAAGTATTCCAATATATATTATGAAAACCAATCTGTTCAAATCATATGAAGTTGTGGTGTGTTTGCCAATTAGGCACATATACACCAGGAACAAGAGGACGAGGATACAAACAACTCTATGGTTGATTAATGCATGTCTATTCGAATATTCTGTTTACCATTTATTCATGTACAGGGGTCGGCAAAGTTCCTGAATAGTAAATGCATCTAAAAAAATTGTAATGCTCCTTTTTGCAAACGTCAGTATGGTTCCGGTTATGAAAGCTGAGTAAAAAATTTGTCTAACCTAGCTTGTCCAGCCATATATCAAACTGCATGGCCCTATGTAACCACTTGTGTTATCTTAAGAGGGTGTCCAAAGCTATAGCCAAACCCATTATCTAAGCTGTACTGCACAGCTATCATAGAGGAATGAACTCAATGCTGCTCAAAGTTCTCAAGACAGGGCTCGTATCGATCTTTTGAAGTAAGCCAATTGCAACTGATTTGACAGTTTGTTCTTATATTATGCGGTTTTACCACTGTCCACACTGTCCAAGGTTAAGGGAGGGTCGAGCGCTCACAAACATATTTACCCCCCCCCCCCCATCCACCGACCCACCCCAATTCTATATGTGCCTGTCATAAGTCAGGAGTCTGTCATATTTGTTTTTCGTAAACTGTTTTGTTATTAAATAGGCCGTTAGTTTACTCTTGTGAATTGTTTCACATTTTTCATGTCGATGCCTTTTGTAGCCGACTATACGGTATGGGTTTTTACTCATTGTTGAAGGTTATACGGTAACCTATATATATATATATATATATATATATATATATATATTTATAGCTATAGCTGCTTACATTCACATAGTTTGAACTCTAGTGGATACATGTAGTTGTCTCATTGGCAATCATACCACATCTCTTTATTTTTATAAAGATCTACAATTACACCACCAATTACCAAAATAGCGAGGAAAAAGATAAAATATGACAAACGACAACTTCTTACGAGATTCCCGTCTTGGGACTTGTGATTGAAAATGTGACCGGGCCGGGGTAAACTATTTTTTTAGATCACACTCCTATCCAATGTATATACAAAAAAAAAACACCAAAAACAAGAATGTGTCCATAGTATACGGATGCCCCACTCGAACTATCATTTTCTATGTTCAGTGGACCGTGAAACTGGGGTCAAAACTCTAATTTGGCATTAAAATTAGAAAGATCATATCATAGGGAACATGTGTACTATGTTTCAAGTTGAATGGACTTCCAACTTCATCAAAAACTACCTTGACCAAAAACTTTAACCTGTAGCGGGACAGACGGACGGACGAACGGACGCACAGACCGAAAAACATATTGCCCCTTAACTATCGTAGGTGGGGCATAACAAATTAAATTATACCGTATCAAAGAATGCTTGCAGGTTCTGAAAGCAAGCTATTAACCTGCTGATAAGAAATCAATCCGTCTTGGCGTCATGAACTGAACTAGTATTCTGCGGAAGGATAAGTAGTTTCTGCTCCATCGTAACACCCAACAATAATGTACTAAAACACGACTTTTAGCCTTTTATGCATAGTTGTCTTTTGTTTTAACTTGAAGACAATCTATTTGGGATCTGATTTGACGCATATTCTAAAGAGTGGATATATTTCTGTCGATAAGGGATATATACATTTATCTTAAAATCACCTCCTATACATTTCTAGGAATATGATTGGTTAAAAGCAACCGCGTGGAGACCGTGTATATTCCATATTGGGTAAGTAAGGTTCCATATTGGGTTAGTAGGCGGTTAGTAGTGGTGTTACGTCCCTTTATAAAAACAACACGGTGTTGAGGAAAAATCTTAAAGGTTTCAACAGACGGAGAAATTGATGATGAACGATTGAAATAAATTCATAAAACACATTTAAAGCTAACAAGTTGTTATTGTTGGCATTTGTTTTTGTATAGACCAATGGAAGTAGGTTCTTAATACTAACGGTGTTGATGACTTGATCACTTTGATAGGCTACTAGTCTAAATACCACATGTTAAGATAGTCGGTAAGATAAATTCGTTACATAGTGTGCTACTGACGTAATACGATATATATGGGGTCAGTAAATTCAATATGGGGTTCGAGCTTCGCTCTCACCCCATATGGAATGGTCGCTAGCACACAATGTAACTAATAACATTGTACGGGTAAAGGTAAACAACTGACTGTAATATCATCATTTTGTAATGTATTCTGAATTCAGAAATTGTATAGTCCCGTCTATTAAGTACAGTAATTTGTTAAAAATAATTGATCGGTCATCTTGACAAGGGGGTATGAGCCATATCTCGTGTTAACAAAAACGAAGATAAGAATTGTAAATAATGTTAAAATCAGGACACTCCAATATAATATAATTATTTCCGGGCTTTACTGGGGATATGGGCTCATATTCTCTGTCAGTGTCCTACATCCCTTCGACTAACGACTCAGGAGATACAAAACACCGGCAGGGAATATGAGCCCATATTTCCTGTGAAGATCCCGAATAACATAGAATATCTTATTGTACGTTGTTTTATGTGCATTTTGTCTAGACTCTTCTGATCGAATTTAAAAGGGAAATCCAGAAAATAAGTTTAACCTTCCCTTGTCTATTGTTAAAGACCGTAAGTTGATCTCTAGATGACTATTGGTTAAGTGATGTGTTTGGTGGCTGTCTCATTGACGTAAAGTATAACTCTTCTGTTATTCATACTGATTTAGTGTTTTACCATAAATACATGCCATGCGCAGTGACATCTGTATCTTATTGACCTATTGTACTTCATAGGAAATATATGTCAACAGTAAAACAAGTGTCTTTGGCAAATGCATTTGTAAACTGAATTCAAAACCAAAAAATATATAATAACTACTGCATCCTGTTACAACAGGGAAAGGTTGTTTATTTTTTCTCGTCCAATTCCAGTCGTCGTACGTGTACATGTTGTACATGTAATATTGAAATGTACATCATATAACTGAAACACATTTACGGCTCCCGAAATAAATCTAACATATTTGTACATTTCAATCCAAATTTATTTGATAATCAATGATTTACATTAGTGATTATAGATAAAAAGAAATCTATTAACATGAACTTTCACTAATGTGTAATATAATTCCACTGACTTGATCATTAAAAATTATATAAGTAAGCTCACTTTATCAAATATTTATCTCTAAATTAGAGAACCAGTAAAGATAGAACCAATCAGTTCCATTTCCATAACGACATGCCAGAAATGGTACAATTAACGGTCCATTTTAGACAGAAAGAGTCGTAAATTTGATCTACAACAAGATCTGTGGATAATTCCTTTTAAGGCAAGCGTCACTATATGTTTATAATGACGTTGTAGATACGACTATCGTCTCTTTTTAACTTAAAGGAAAAACAAATACTTGGTAAAAAAATAAAAAGTTATTAGATATTTACTTGGCTTTAGGTAAAAAAATAAAAAGTTATTAGATATTTACTTGGCTTTATCTGCATTATTTAGAATAGAAAAGTTACATCTGTCAACAATCCTTAGTGCTAGTATACAATAATTAAAACGGAAAAGAGGAATTTATTCCGTTTCCTTCTACAGTAAAATGGGAGAAAACAAGATTATTATTTATTCACTGCTGTGAACGTATGAAAATAAATGAATAATGAAAAATAAATAATAAAAATAAAGATATAAATAAAGATAAAAATAAAAATAAAGTACAGAGGAGATGTGGTAACTCAACGATAGAACCAAAAAACGTGGTTATCATTTTCATATCAAATCTAAGGGTATGTGTCGTCTGCTTAAAAAGCCGATTTAAATCTTTTAGTCATGTTTCATCTTCAAAATATAACAGGACAATTTTTAAGTTAGGCTAACAGCAACAATTAACAATAAAAGCAATCAAAAAACGACTTGGTATTTTGAGAGAAAAAAGGATTGAACAAAAATGCCAAACATCTAATATTATTATAATATTTACAAAAAAAGTGTTCGAGATGCATCCTTAGGCTGTCACTATCACTCAAGCACCAACGAAATCAATATAAATCTAATCATATCTCCAGAAGAAAACATAAATACTTTTTTATCTAACTTTTAGTTTTTATGTGATTTTTTCAACAATTTCAAAGCACAGAAGACAAAACATCGTCAAGAAAATCGTCTTAATTTGAAATTGTCCGTTGTTATTTAAAAGTGTTATTTTTTGCGCCTATTTTTAAAGGCTTTTGTCGTCTGCTACCGGTTGAAGTCGGTCAAGTAATGCAGAATATAGAGTTCTCTTTCCATATCCATTTCCACAACCACCCATGTTACAAAAAAGCCTTTTCTGTTGTGGTTGTCTTTGTTCGTCTCTTATCACAGGTACATCATATGATCGTTTCCCATTCCCACATCCAAAGAAACCATTGCAGAATGGACGCTTTTTAATCAATGACATCTGTTCTACCGAATCCTGAGGTTTCCTGCGTCGGAATCTATTTAAACAACCGACGGCTCCGTTACAAAATATTCTTTTTCCTGACGAGAGTTGTCGGTCATCAACTGCTAAGAGAGCGTCAAGGGAAGGTGTTTCTTGTTCTAATAAAAGTTCATCAACAATGTCTCGAAGCTTGCTTCTTGGTGGGTCTGTTAGTAACTAAAAAACAAGAGACGATCATAAGCATATACAATAATACAATTTTCTGAACGTAATTATGAGTTGAAAATATAATCATCACTTATTGTTTTATAATTATGATAAACACATAAAAAACGTTTAGTAACTATATGGGCATTTAAAAAAAAATGTTCTTCTCGTTCACCCGATTTCCCCTTGCATTTGAGGCTACAACAACACAGTGTTTTAGTCTCGGCTAAAATTCACCTCTATCGATTTTTTTCATTACTGGTTGTTAAAAAAATGACAATCCCTTTTGTTGAAGTCTTTCCAACACTGTATCTGTTTTGTCGGTTTCTACATATAGCATGATTTGAAATAACAATTCGAAAGCAAATCATTGTCTTATACGCAATCAACACATGTCTAAGAATGTCACCAAACAATGGAAATATTTTCGGAAATAAGAAATTTAAATTTCGCTCAATTGCTATATTCATACAAATACGTTGCTTTAAAACGTTTAGAGAACACTCATCAAACATGAACGATTCCAACAAATATAATAACTATAAAAGGGATTTGGTTACTTTACCAATTTTCCGGTTTTTACCTGCTGTTGTATATACGATATTGTAATCATTATAATCACAACATGGTATTATTTCAAAAATATTAGTAGCCTTACAGTAGTTTGTTCTGTCTAACTATATCCCATAAAAACATTCGAAACTGCGTATAAGTTCTACGCACCATCGGATTGGAATAAGGTAATTTATTGTCGATTGGTCGTTTTTCTGTAACATCAAAATCTAACTATTAAGTAATGATTCTATGTAAGTTTGAAAGTTCGAGTTAAAGGGGATTATGTACACACGCGTTACTCTTTCTAATTAAATTATACTAAAATAACCAACATACGTAGACGATAGCTCTCAAGTCCGAAACAACAACCCCTTCCCTCTTACCAAAAATTAAAAAAAAAATAGTGCAACATTATCGAAATAAACCAACAAGCTAAATTTGAATAAACTAGATATACATGATACATATCAAATGTATAAACACGTATGACCTTTCCAAATAATAAATATATAACAAGCGATAAGGAATGTTATTTTGCGTTCGGTTATCAGTAAAAAACGAAAGTCACGTGGGTAGAAATGTCTGTGGCAACAATACACCGGAATGCCCTCACGGTCATCCGATGTAAAAAGGGGAATCAATATTGAGTATAAAACACATGAAATACTGTCGAAAAAATAGAACATCAAGAAAATTAAGGTTAACTCCATAGGTGTCGTCAAATTGACCATTTCCATCCTTGTGGATTACGTTGTATAGTTTCAGCGTCCAATGATGTCACGATCTCTGTAAAGACCAATTAGTGCGTCCAAAAGCAATGGGTTTCCCATAATGCAGCATTACTACAGAATAGGTCCATGATTTAACCGTTATATAAAACCGCAATGTACTTATTGTTGGATAACACTGCCTTCTCGTGATAAAATGGCCATTATTTTTATCAGCAAATCAAAATATTACATTAAATAAGCCAAAGGGTTGACTGGAGTATATCAAAACCCTTACGAAAGAGGGACGTCTATTTGGTTGTGCTAGATGTATAAATACACAGCCACGTGAGGTCGGACTTGGAAAGTTAAATTTGAATCTCAAGTTTTAAATGTGTAGTAAATACTTTACATTTAAAATATTAGGATTCCTGTTTTAATGTTATGAATCATTATAATATCCTATGGCAGTTTATAATTACCACGAAAAATCCTAGAGCAATTTATAATTATAAAAAAACCTACTGGTTTAACACCCAAAGAGAATTTTTCAAAAAACATTCTAACTTATTTGATAATGGATATGAAATTTCTTTTCGAATATTTATTACGGTTTTCTCGAACCGATCGTCTCCCAACCTATCCAAACAAAAACATTAAAATACAAATACAAATGTTTTTTTTTTAGGACTTTTCACATTGTCTTGCCATTTTACAGCCAAAAAAATGTCACCTTTTATATCCCTCATTCTTTCATTTAAAATCTACAAACAAATAGTGATCGATGTTCATTTACTATCCATATATCCTTCCATGTGAAAACTACAAAAGTACTAAATCAACAACGGCAAAAGTTGAGTGAACAGTCGGATAACTAGTAAATGACCGACAACTCCAGATGAAGACTTTGAAACAACATAATTCCCGTATGATACCAGGAGTGCCATCTACTTAGCTTCACTCTACAGTTATGACCCGTCAGTTCTAAATTATAGATTTATCATTTCTATTTATTCCTAGTTATGATACGAGTTAACTGCATTATTAACAATGGAACTTAGATATATTGCCCTGTAAACATTTGAATATTAATTTTCATTGACTATTAGCCTGTCATTTATAGTCACAAGATTATAGGACTCATATCGTAGGTGAACCGCTACATCAATCTGAATGTAATATGTATTAGATACAATACAAAGGTAACAAAGAAACAGGCCGGTAACAAACGTTGCGGGATAGTTTGTCTGCACGAGTAGTCAGGTAAAGGTCCGAGGCGATAGCCGAGGACCTTGACCTGACTACAAGTGCAGAAGAACTATACGGCAGTTTGTTTCCGGTTTGTTTTTTTATTACCTTTGTTTTGTATCTGACTTGTACGACATTTCAAGAAATAAGTAGTACATTTTGTATTTAGAAGAGGTAGCAAAATTAAACAGGTTAGAAACTTAAATGGCCATATACCAGTTAATGTAAGTTACCGTTTAAACAATTTTTTTTCACTTCCCTTCAGCCGAGAGTTTTTTTCTCAAGAAATTCAAGAATCTGATAATTTTATAAAAAAAAACCAACCATGTCAAGTAAAAGATGAATGTTGTACACATTTGAGACTTTTTAAAATGCAATTTCGCTAGTAAGTAATGTATGAAAAACATTTCAGAGGTAAGCAAGCTAACATTTGATTTTTATTTGGGGAAAACGGAAAAGGGGGGGGGGGGGGGGGGGGTGGGGGTTAAAATAAATTTAAAATAAACAGGCTTGATCCTTTCTTTGTTGAAAAAATGCAGGATGTGCCATTCCATTCCCCCTTAAAAAATAATAAAAATCGTACGTTTGCTCCCAAATATATGAATTCATTATATATGTCATTGAATTCAATAACAATATAAATGTATAAAAAGAATGAATTTCCTTTTTCATTAGTGAATGAAATGTTATTAAAAAATGGATTTTGTCTTGTTATTAGATATATATTATAATATAGGCATATATTTATGATTTTTTTTTAAATTTTCATGCTTGTAGATTTTTATATGTCTTTAATAGTGTGGATCAGAATTAGACACGTGTCACAATATGATCCAATCGCAGCTTACCGTCCCTCAATTGGTGAAATAAGTTGAATGATTTTCTTCAAGATTCGCTACCTATTTGAACATGTATTACACGGAGACTTTTTATTTATAGGATCAATCGTGCATTGGTGAGTTGATAGGGATTTTATATTTTATTTAGATTTGATTTTTTTTATATATATTTCTTGTCTTTTTTATTGAAATATAAACGTCGGTACCAGCATTTCTTTACTTTCGGCATTGTCCAAAATACTATTCATGTCCATATATTGAAAAAAATACATTTACGGACCAACCATTTAGCTTCAAAAGGGGGTATGTTTTTCTGAGTAAGAAAATTATTTAGTTTTTCAACGCTATCACCCAAATATTTTTTTTCGAAATTAGCACTATTATATACGGTATTCGGAAAATCAGTAATCAGAACATTATTTTGTCATCTGCTTGACCACAATATATTTTTTCTCATAAAATTGGGGATCAGTATATTTTTTTAGGAAAAAACCATAACACCCCTTTTGAAGTTAAATGGTCAATCCCTTAGTGTACTGATATGAATAGTAATATACTGGAATTGTTTGAAAAAATCTTATGGTTATTGATGCCAACGTAAATATTTTAATAAAAAAGACAGGAAATATGTCGGTGAAACAAAAAGTTCAAATCTAACTGAAATTTAAAGTGCCCATGAACTCACTGATTCTATTCATAAAAAGTGTCCGTGTAACAACTAAAAAGTGTCCGTGTATCATCTAAAAAGTGTCCGTGTAACACCCGTTAATGTACTGTTTTTCTATAGCTCTGCTGGGGGCAAAGTCGTACAAGCTTAAAATGATATGTGGGTTATAATGTATACGTCAATGAGACAGCTACAAAACAACAAAAATAACTACAAAATAACTATTAGACATCAGCAGGGTAAATAAACTCATATGTCGCTCGTAGTAAAAATATTTAGCATAAAGGGCCAACCCATGGTAAAATCACAATAAATTCAAGCCCCCATGAATTATATCTTAATTATATCATATAAAAACCTACGAACTCTATACTATAGAAAAACGAGACTATATAAAAACCTACAAAAACTAGAGTATATAAAAACTTTGGACCACTTATCTATATAAACCCTACAAAAACTAGATTATATAAAAATCTGAGGACACTGATGTATATAAACCTACGAAGAATAAACCTAGGTTGAATATACTATATGAAATTTAAGTACACTGGACTATATCAAAACTTGGATTATACCCAAAAAGTCAAATCAGTTTAATGTTGTCCATTTCGAATAAAATGGGTTGCTGTCTCTTGACATTAATACATACATCCTTTTATTCCAACTTACAATCCGATTTAAATACTAATCATGTTTCCACGCTTCGCTTTTATCTGTATTCTCATTCTCATTCTAATAGATGTCTGTTTGTGTTTTAGGTTGCACGTAAACTTGACGTATAAACCATATCTCAATTTATTTAAACTTACAGAAATTAGAACAAAAGCCATGATATAGAAAACATGTTCAGATGTAAACCATACTTCAAACTTTATTGTTAATAGAATGTGTTCTTTCTTTTTTCTTGAACTTCGCAAATCTAATCAGGTAATCCTCAGCTTGTGTTGTATGCAATTGATTGTATAGCAACTGTTAAATTCAATACAGCATCCTTTTTTCATTATAGGGTTTGTTACTTTTAATCTCCTGCATATTTCATTCTTTATATAATTAAATACTTAATGAACACTCAAATAAATACTAAATATATATTTAAAGTTGCCATCTCACAACTCGTTACCATCTACACACTAAAGATATAAGTTTGCTTAGTTTAATTTAAAAAAGAGGCACAAGTAGTCTATACCAAGGAATCGCATGAACTCTTAACGGGACGAGACCGGTTTCGTAGACACGGTAAGAGTCTCCCGCTATGGATACACTCTCCGTAGTGCGAACCCAGTCTCAAAACAGAATTTAATTAATAATATGTGCAGGCTACAAGCAATGTAGGCAACTCCTCGATATGAACAAATTTGTAAAAAGAAAAAGTCGGATACTAAGTTCGATGTATCTGTATTTGGACCATACGCGTATGGTCATGACCATATGCGTACATTTATATACCTATATGGTCCGGGTAATTAACATCATGAACGATGAAAAGTTACTTTGACTGTTAATTGCGCACAGTATGACCCTTCAAGGTGTCATGAATTAAAAATTTCTAAAAACAAATACTAGTATATGATTATCATTGTTACATGATGTAATAAAGTAAATTCTAATATGACGTGCTTCGTTCGCTTTGTAAACAACACCGTGATAAAATTCTCGATATATCTATACTTAGCGCAGACTCAGAGATATACATAATAATGGATGTTACAATATACCTCCCTCGTAAATCCACATGTATTGGAACCTATTTGCAAATGCTATGCCGATTTTATTGTTTTAAAAATTGCAATTTAAAAAAGACTACAGAGCTTTTATTCTTATTCGGATGCATAACAAAAAGAATAAATGCACAAGAGCTCGGAGAAATCTACAAAATCAAAATAAAATAAAATTCCGCGAAAGTCCATTAATGCTTTTGGCGCATTTAAGTCACTTCAAAACATGACGTCATACAAATGAAAACGCTAAAGCTGAAGGTTTTTCCGTTATGTGAACCATCGAAATTCGTATAATATTACATTAAAATGGACTTTTGAGGTAGGTGTTGTTTTATTTTCTATTTTATTGCATTATTCGCATATTTACTGATTTCAGCAAGTCAACATGGCGGTTCCTTAGTTACGAAATGTCAACTTTGGATTTGCCGGTAGCTTACGAGAAAAACATGTAAATTAAAAATGGCAAATGTTGGGTTTGAGAATTAAAAGAATTAAGCACATTTTTTCTAGCGGTTGTTTACGAAATAATTCATGCAAGCTACAGATTTATTAGAATGTTTTAGCTTTATCTAACAGGGAGTAAAAAAGAACAGCCACACACACGGCATACCCACCCTCGCTTCAGTTTTTTAATGTCCGTATTTGTCCTATTAGAATCGAAATAATTCATGAAAGCCATAGATTTGTTGTAAATTTACACATGGCCTGGGCCATGTGTAAATTTCCAACAAATCTATGGCTTTCATGAATTATTTCTAAATTTACCTACACGTTAAAATTGTAGGAAGGTAATTATCGATTTTCCTCACGAAACACAATATGTCGAATTTGAAAAATAACTCCAAGAAATATCTAAATGAACTGTAAAATAAGAAGTCAACTGTTTGACTCACAGACACTTCGGGCATTGAACCCTCATTGTTCTTTATTTTATGTGTTAAAATTCTTTATTAGTAATTCAAAATTTCTAAAATATTTCAAATTATTTTTTCTTTTTCCATACGATCTAACAATACCAGTAGTTTATACGTGCTGTCCTTCTATTCGTATGTGGAAAATAAGAAAAGAGAGGCATCATGTATAAACTACTGTTATTGTGAGATGAACAGGAGCAAGAATACATCGATTAAGTGAAAATAAGTAGAAGTTTGAAGATTTTTTTTCTATGAAAACTAACCTAAAACACCAGCGGAAAAAAAGACAAAATCTCAATGCCTCAAACGACTGTTGTTTCACCTATGACCTAAAAGTTTACAGAATAAAGGCGCTATATGGATTGACTCTATCGAAGGCAATTTAACATATACACCAAGTTTCAGACAATATGTCAAAGATAAAGGATTTCAGTTAGTAACTTGTGCCGATTTTGGATCGGAGAACGAGCTGCGTGTTCCTGCGAAAGAAATAAGAATTTCTTCTAAAATGCCTGTATCGTATGGTCTAAATACTCATATGATCCGGATGGTAGTCACCAAACGAGTGTACTAAAATGGTCCAACCATATGAGTATCATACGCGAATGATCCAAAACACATATGATACGGAACATATACACATCTCATATTTTACGGTTTAAAAAAAGTGTGTGTCATATTTGAAGTCAGTTTGTCAATATTACTTGAATTTCTGAAATGATCTTAGTATACTCTGAAAGCATTAGGTTGATTTTGTTAGCGGATCTACTTTCTCTTTAAGGTACATTTTGAATTTGCCAAACCATATGGACAGGTGTTCTTTTAATATGGTTATCATTTAAAAGGAGGCGCATGTACATTGTATACCCAAGAGAACATGTAATTACACCACAAAACTAAGTGATACATTTATAAATGTAGTATTCTATTCTCGTAAATTAGATGATATCAAAGAAATTATCCGAAATAATCAGAATAAAGCTGATAATTGGTATTTTAATACTTAATTAATTAATTGAATTGTTCCGTAACTCGAGGACATAATTTTATAAAATTTACTAGATTCGTATCGTATAAGGAATTAGTTTCATATTAAAGTTCCATGAGGACGTTACTATACACAAGAGTAATATTATATTTTGAATAAAATGTAACAATTTAAACTAATCCACATTTAGTTTTCAGCTGTTTGTTTGTAATTCAAATATTATTTTCAACGAGAACAGAATCCAATTGGGACAGGTTTTTTCTTTTTCTTTTTCGTCGCAAATAGTGACATGTATTTCCATAATTAAAACAGCAATGCATATACAATATATGTACCTTGTCGGAAAATATAAATATATATATATATATATTTCCGACAATGTACATTATATTGTAATTATCCTGTAATATACACCCGGCACTTTAAGGTTCAGTTGTTTAAATCCAAATAGTTTCAAAGAAATCGACAGACTGTAAATGCGGACATCGAAGAAGTCTTCAAAATGAAGTGGTACACAAAAAGAAATATTCACATTACCGTTTGCTCAACATGGGAGTGGAGCAGCAGGAGAGTTTTGTACAAGTACAAATAAAGCAAAAATATATTTGTGCACCTGCTATTTGTACAAAAGTTGGCTGATTGCACGAAAAACAATAATATACTATTTTGAGTTCACAACATCGATACTTTTGTCTCTCATTCTTTACGTTCAATTCAGTAAGTTGTTGTATTCATTGTTTTAAAAGAACTTATCTCTATCTATATGGTAGAAACAATGCTCGTTTAATAAGCAAACACTTATTTCTAGTGAGAAAAAAAAATCGGAAGTTTTAGATATTCTAGATAAAAACGGTTTGAGCCCCGATTTTGAACTTTTTTTTTTTTTCATTTTAAGAGCTTGAATTTTTATGTTCTTACTCTTTTAAGGTTTAAATATTCATAAAAAGAAGTTGTAAATCAAAATACAAATTATAAGGACAACACGATATTCATTAGAAACAATATCTCCCCAATATGATTTAAAAATACAAGTGTAACCGTTTATAAATAGAAAAAATAAGAATAGTTAGACATCTTCCAGTCATCTTTTGTGTGTCTATTTGGGCAGGATGCAGGTTTTTTTGTTGTTGGAAGAAATGATCTTTGAACCGACTCTGATAAAAACAAATATTTTTTCAATAACAAACAGGAATTCTATTTTTTTTTTTTTTTTTATTAATTTTTATATTTTAGAAATAATTTACCAAATTAAATGAATTATATAATTGTTTATACAAAAAAAATTAAATAGTTTAAACATCGACGCGTTCCTATAACGACCCTTTATTCCTGAAACATGTATTGTGTGCTAAGATAGCATTGCAATTTTCTACTTTTTTTCTTTACAAGCCAAATCATTTAAAAGACTGGAAAATCCTTTGACTACTACTTTACACAAAATGGACGATTTTAGTGTCAGGAACGAAAAGTTTTCCTGGAAATAAAAGAATTTCAATACAAAAAAATTAACTGTTTTAAAATAAATAAAAAATAAATAATTTGCTTGTTTATTTACCGTTTTTAACAATTCTTCGTCTGTTACATCGTCTGCCAAGCATACCAAAATCATTGATAGCAAATAAATACTCCCAAAAACTAATTTCTCCATTGTGTTTGTAGTTCGTCTGTGTTTTCTCGTCAAATCTCGTCGGTTCTATGGTGTGTAACAAAGTGCCTGGCGGTGGTAGATTAGGATGCCGTCTCACTTTATTGGTCTTGAAAATGAAATGAAAGCTAAATGAGCAAACTATATAGAACTGAAATATAAACTTATTTAAAATTTATGATGAGAATTCCCTCGTAGTGCAGGCGGCTGTTCGAATGACTTGAAACATGATTATCACCATTTTATACCATTTACTATAAAGTGTTAATTTGTTGCTACCTACGGTAATTGAAGTTTTGTCTAATGTTACAGTTTTAAATCAATATGGTTCATTAAATATTTTAATAATCCATATTTGGAAAACGGATACAACTAGTGAGTATGTTAAAAAGAACCCAAAAGTAAAAGTACGAATTACGGTTCCGCGATGTTCAGCATAATATGGATAACTTTTGGAAATTCACCAAAAGGCTTTTTTTCTTCTTTAAATTCTTTTTCTTTTTAATGTCTACTATACTATGCTTTAAACAAGTTAGTTATAATTAAAGAGTATCATAAAGATGGTCGGACTCGATGGTAAAACTTTTTATTCACGATGACTGCATGATTATTCTGATTTTTTTTTATTTAAAAAGATATGATTCCTCTTAAGTACTGATTTACTTACCTGTCGTGTCAAAAAACTGATAAAATTTCCATTTTAAAAAATATATATCGTTTAGACGAAGGTTCAAAAATAAAAGACTAAAGAATATGTGGGATATAAATTCCGTATGGCGCATGCATACAATTTGTAGGTGCGTTAATAATATCTGTTTTTGTCTTAATCAAGAATCTTACTACCTCTTATCCCCGGGCATTGTCAGATCTAACTATGACAACATCAATTGAATCACACTAAAGACGAAAAAGGAATAATTTAATTTTGTTGTATGTTATGTTGGAGTTTTATAAGATAATTCCTGTAGAACAAGCATTTCGTTGTGGTGTTGAAACTTATCGGTGGCAAATGAATAAATGGATGGGACAAGAAGTACTATCGAGGGAATTTGATTTGAGAAGAATAATTCTTATTTTCAATAATGGGACACACCGATTTCCATTTACATATGGAATATCATTGGCAATTACAATAAATAACATCTCTCCTACATGTAACTTGTTGTTTGTCATCTGTCTTTTTAGACAGCCATTGAAAGATGTCATCTAAGAACGCCATACATCAATTCGGAATATCTCTATGTTTTAAGAAACACTTATTGACACCTTTTATTAAAGATAATTGTCTTTATTTTATAATCTGATTTGTAGCCCAGACTTGGAATATTGTTTTGTCTATCCGTCAAGATTTTATTGCTTTCACGGGTTTCTGAGGATGCAATTCTCTTTCGCTTATATAATATAATTAATGAATAGGTTTCATTTGTGCTCAATTTGAAAATAATTATAAAATGCGAGGGTGTGTAAAGGATGAAACTATGTTTAAAGGAAAAGAGGGGATACAAAAACAAAACGGAATTTCCAAAAAAACGGCAGTAAAAAAGAAAAGAAAAAATGAATGGGAATGGAATTCGACTGAAATTACAGAATTTTCTTGGGTCAAGAAATCAAAATGAAAATTTTAACATTTCAGATTAAACATTGAAAATTGGAGATAACAGTACGTACTAGCATTTGTAAGAAAAAATGAACAGAAATCCAAGAGATATAGAAATCCTTCTCCTTCATTTTACTGTTACACGTGTACCTGGAGTGGCATGGTGTCAGAATAACGGGCTACTATAAGAGAATAACAATGACCGAAATCAAGTGATTGAAAGGTGATATTCGATAATCTAGTATTACGTGAATGTTTGTCTGTTTGTGACATTCACTGAATTCGTCTTGTAGTATGTGATTGGACATTGGTTATCTCCAATATAATTATTGTCTGAGATCTCGAGTTTGAAAGTCTTTTAATGTTCCACTGACATTTCAACCAACGACGAAAACCTGGATCTTCATTTACTCTACTGGATACACAAATTATACAAGTGTCCTTACAGGATAAATAAAGACCGGGCTTCAGAGTTACTATGAAACTACCTACTCTTTTTTTTTTTGGGGGGGGGGGGGGGGGGACCAGATATGGATACTAAAAAATTCAAAAGAACTGCTATGTTCTGACAATTCAAGTCCTCTCCTCAAGTAACAGTATCGCAACATTTAACTTTACTACTCTTTACACTTGCATTCCTTATTCTAAGCTTAAAGGACAGATTGAAAGAATAAGTCCAACTTTGTTTCATTAAATAGAATGCCAACGCAGATACCAAAGTCATGTTTAAGAAATGGACAAATTATATTTTGTACAAATAGAAACACTGATTCGAACAAAAAGGTGTTACCCTCTCACTGAATCTGACTCGTCAAAGTGCTTTTCGCTATAAATATGTTACCCTCTCACTGAATCTGACTCATCAAAGTGCTTTTCGCTATAAAGATGTTACCTTCTCACTGAATCTGTCTCATCAAAGTGCTTTTCGCTATAAAGATGTTACCCTCTCACTGAATCTGTCTCATCAACGTGCTTTTCGCTATAAAGATGTTACCCTCTCACTGATGGTAATTATATTGACTGGATCTAACCCAATAAACCTAACACAGATACCGTACTTAAGTCTGCCTAATATCTAAAATTGAGAATGGAAATGGGGAATGTGTCAAAGAGACAACAACCCGACCACAGAACAGACAATCTGTTCGATTAAAAACTAAACTTGGCGACAAAATAGTTGATTTCTATTTTCCCATTGTAAAGTTCCTCTTTCTGTGAAGCAACATTCCAGATATCTCCCAGACGATACGATATTCAAGGGCTTGCGTTTCCTATCTAAGACTAACAATCCTCAACTTACAACGCCTCTCCGTAGACAAAAAGAGGACTACTGGATTCGACAATTTGGAACTGCGACACCATATGGTTGCAATGACAAAATTGATGGTAAAGGTATTCTATCTAGTCCTTCCTGTAGCTCGGTGAATGTGATAAATATTTTCAGCTCTACTCCTCGACGTAGAAGCAGTTATTGTCATCGTCATTATACATCACCTACTTTGCATGATGTCTCTATTAATGACTTGCTGCCATTTATACAAAAGCCGATAGGTATTCATCACATTCGCACGAAATTTTATTCATTACCCCTTTCAAAACTTCATTCTCTGTTCAATTTATGTTTGGAAACCACTGTTACAAACCCTCATTCAAACCAATACAAACTTACAGCTATCATTTCGGATATTGCAAGTCACAGACTTTTCAAACCAGTTCGGAATTGGAAAAGATGAAAAAGAGAAAAGATCTTTTCTTAAACTTTCCTTTGCCAACAAAGGTCTCGATGGCGTCAATTTGGGTAGGCAATATCCTTCATCATAAATTAGTTCAGTCGAAAATACCTCCTTATTTTAAAGATCAGTCTGTACCAATAATTTCTTACACCTATACCAAACCAACTGCAACTAAAATTTTCAATTACAAACACGTTTTGCAGGATCTCAACATTGACGACTTCAAGTCTAAACCTCCCGATTGCACCTGTGCTAGTTCCCAATTCACATATAATCCGGCTGGCCACGTTATTACCGGAGACCTCAACATTGTCAATAACACTTCCCTGCGAAATTTGTTATCCAAAGGTCCGAAATATCGTGAGCCTAAATCCATCAATTGAAAATATAACTTTAAAATACTGATGGATTCAGTCGAGGATTATGCCAGGCAATGGGCTAAACGCGAGGAAGAAGACGTAGATACTCTTTCCGAATGGATTAAGGTTGTAAGGTCATTGATACAAATCCGAATTAAGAAACTAAATGGGTCTTTCAATACCCACGCTACGTCAATTTTTAAAGACCCAAATGTTGCAAAACACTTGTCCTACCTCCATGACAAATATGTTGTTGTCCCCGCAGATAAAGCCCCAAACAACATCGTTTTTGTGTGTAAATATCATTACATAAACTGCTTGATAAATGAATTAGGTATTGACAATTCATTTGGAAACTCAACATATACCCTCACGACACTTACCAAAGAGGAAATCCTGGATAATCATAGGTCTGTTCTATGTTCCTTTGGAATTTCAACCAAAGATGAAGAACTTGATCTTCCATCACTGTATTGGATACCTAACTACATAAGTGTCCTTATAAACAACGGTATATTGCTGGGTCTTCCAAGTACTCCACGAAACCTCTTCCTAAATTATTAACATCTGTTTTATCAGCAATCAAAGCCGGGCTCCAAAGTTATTGTGAAACTGCCTATTCTAGAGGTGGCGTGAATCAGATGTGGATACTAAAAAATTTCAAAGATCTTTTAGAGTACATACAATCTAAGACTCTCTCATCTTGCAATAGTATTAAAACATTTGACTTTTCTACACTTTAGATAAGTATTCCCCATTCCAAACTAAAAGACAAATTGAAAGAGTTGGTATTACTTTGTTTCATTAAAAAGAATGGCGAACGTAGATACAAGTATCTTGTCTTGGGGAGGGATAAATCCTACTTTGTAAAGAATCACTCTGATTCAAACAAAAAATTCTCTGAAACTGACATCATCAAGATGCTTGATTTCTTGATTGACAGCATATTTGTTACGTTTGGAGGACGTGTTTTTCAACAGACTGTCGGAATTCCAGTGGGAACCAATTGTGCCCCTCTTCTTGCCGACTTGTTTCTTTATTATTATGAGGCTGACTTCTTACAGGAACTTCTTAGGAAGAAAGATAAGAAGTTAGCAATATCCTTTTACTTTACGTTCCGCTATATAGATGATGTTATTCACTAAATAATACAAAATTTGGTGACTATGTTGAACGAATCTATCCCATCGAACTAGAGATAAAGGATACTACAGATACAGTTAAGTCTGCCTCATATCTTGACTTACATCTAGAAATTGACAATGAGGGTCGGTTGAAAACAAAACTTTACGACAAAAGAGATGATTTCAGCTTCCCAATTGTGAACTTTCAATTTCTATGTAGCAACATTCCAGCAGCGCCTGCATACGGAGTATATATCTCCCATTTGATACGATATTCCCGGGCTGGTATTTCCTATCATGATTTCCTTGATAGAGGATTGCTGCTCACAAGGAAGCTATTAAACCAAGAGTTCCAAATGGTGAAGTTGAAATCATCCCTTCGAAAATTTTACGGACGCCATCACGAGTTGGTTGACCGTTATGGAATAACCGTTTCACAGATGATATCGGATATGTTCCTTATGTCGTAACTACAATACCCTTCCCTTTTCACGAATGTGACCTACCGAATTAGACTATTTACCGGATTTGTAATAACATAAGCAACACGACGGGTGCCACATGTGGAGCAGGATCTGCTTACCATTCCGGAGCACCTGAGATCACCCCCAGTTTTTGGTGTGGTTCGTGTTGCTTAGTCTTTAGTTTTCTATGTTGTGTCATCTGTACTATTATTTGTCGGTTTGTTTTTTTATTTTTGGCCATGGCGTTGTCAGTTTGTTTTCGATCTGTGAGTTTGACTGTCCCTCTTGTATCTTTCGTCCCTCTTCTATCATGATTTCAATGAATTTGTCTAGAATCTCGTGTTGAAAGTTTGTGATCCAACAAATGTCTTGAATCTCGTGCTTGAAATTAATGAGCCCATAAATTGTCTGGAAACACGTGTTTGAAAATTGGTGTTCCCAATAAATTAAGCAATCAAAATCCTACAAAAAATTTAATCACGACAAGAGAATCTATATCATATATTTTTTTTGAATTTAAATAATTCCTATGGATTCAAATTTTATTCAATGCTAAAGATTGGTGTTGAAGGCATTTCGATTTAGAAATAATATTATTTTAACCTTAATGTAAACACATGGATCTAAAATACTTTGAATTTGGGTAACCTGGGCTAGTTTTTGAACATTCAGATGAAAGTGGCTCTACCTCTCTAGTAGAGGTTTGAACATTTGCTTTTTTTAATTTTCTCATTAACAAACTGGACTTGGCAAATGACCTGCAAACATAATTAATTTTCATTTAATTTGAACAACTTCGGAAGCGTGCTGAGACGTAACAGGACAATGTTTAATATACCTCGGTCGTTTTTCGATTAAAAAAATAAAACAAGGGAGTGTAGACTCAAGGTTACATAGAGCTTGACATGTTGTCTAAATTTTACTCATAATTTTATGCATATGGCAGACAAAGGAGAGTTTTACCGCTAAAAAGATGACAAGAAACCAAACAACCCCGCTTAAAAACAAGTTTTATGATCTAAAAAATACGTGTAAAACAACTGCAAGCAATTTGGCGTGGCCTCACTATTATTATGATTATTGTTTTACATAGAAATACGCTTTCGATTTTAAACTGGGAATGTTTTTCACATATTTAATTTGATTGTTTTCCAACACAGGTGAAAATATCAAATTATGGAAGCCACATACAACGTATGACTATATTCCCTTTTGTATTAGCTCTTGAATTAATTATTGTATTCGCTTTGTGATTATAATCTATTTTAACGGACTTATGTCAGACGCCCATTTTGTTGGATGAATTGACGTACTCACAATGGGTTTTGCTAATGTGCAGTCCATTCATGTATACAATGAAAATCATGAAAATTTAAACACAAAATAGAATAAATAGCTGTTTTAAATGGTTGTTATAAACTGGTACTTTTTTAAATATCATCTGTAGATCTATTTCTACTTGTACCAAATGTTTGTAAAATTTTGCATCGAAATACGTCTCTTACCAAAACGAATTAATGTGTATCCCAAAGAAAATGTAAAGCTTTACTTCCAACATATTTTTGGTTTTGATTAAGAATGCCCTTCTTACATATTTTAGATAAAAACTAAAAAGAAAATGCCAAATTTATCAAAATTGTCGATGTTGATCTATTTATTAGCGTTTACGGCTTGGTGTTTCAATATGCCGTAATTTAGTGAATACACATACATGGAGTTGTCATTTCAAGTAGTGAAGATTAAAACACCTTCTGAAAATGTCCTTTTAAAAAAATCCAGGGGTAAATTTCTATATCACTCCAAGAAAGTAAATATTAAGTTGCTGTATAATTTAGTCACCCTTGATTGACAACTCTTATGGTACCCCAGTAAGCATCATGGACCATTTCTATGTGCCGTTCAAGATTTATCGTGCCCCGGTTTGGGTACTGTCTCATAGACGAACACCCCACATCTCATTAAAATTCAAAATATTTGCATTTAACGTTAGGTTTTAGTTATGGAGTGTTTAAACGCTATCCTATAATTACTCAAATGAGATCATATCAACAATAACGTTTTGAATCGAATTGAATAACTATACATATTGTTAGTCTGGGGATTTCAGTTATCTTTGCTAACAAAACTATTTCCAAATCCTCGTCAAAAGTTGTCAAATGTTATATTTGAATATTTTTTGTTATTTGGAAAATTGACTGTTGATGGTAGATCTCGATTGTTTCTGTTAAAGACGTGGAGCTCATTTCACCTGTATACGCACGGGTTAAAAATCGGAAAGTGTCAAAACTTATTAGACTTTTATACATTGCACATACTGAATTCTATACTTAAATAAGATTTTCATTTATAAAATAGTTATTTTGCGCTAAAAATTATTGATGACGGCCTTTTTACAATAATATTGCAAATTCTAGTTCAGAAATTTTTTGAATAGAATGACATCGTTAACCAACACAAACTAATTTGTTTACAAAATGCAATAAACAGTTTACTTCCGATGGAATTTTGGGTTCTTCTTGAAAAATACTCGGTCATAATATTATATCTAAATTGCAGTCCCGAGTAATCTGAAGATGTTTTTTTTTTTTTTTGTGGTTAAATGTTCAGAATTGCGCAGTTATGTTCTTTTATACTTGTGTATAGAAATAAAGCTATGATGATACTGATAATTGAAGTAAGATTAAAAGGCTTTCTCTTAAGACTAATTCTTTCTTTCTGGACCCATTGAATAAAAACATTTATTACATTGGTTGCAATGAATTTCATTGATTTCCCAGTGAAATAAAAACCGATAATTTCACATGTGAAATAAACGTGGTTATTTCACTCCTCTGTCGTCATACACCAATAGGCGTTGTCAAGACGTCGATAGCGTCGGATCAAAACAAATTGTGAATGCGTAGAAAAAGATATAGTTCCTTACATTTTCTACTTTAATTTCATAAAAAAGCCATTTGCCAATGTAATAAAAAGAATAACTAATCAAACAATTCAAACATCGAAAAATATTCAACTCGTGACCAAACAACACCGATAATTAACTCATGCGCTACGCGCATTCGTGAATTAATGTGTTGTTCGGTCACTCGTTGAATATTTTTCTCTATTTGAATTCTTCGATTAGTTATTCTATAATTAATCAACGCGTCGTTGCCGATGATCTCAGAAGATACTTGGCTGAGTTTAAGGGTCATAACATTTATCAGCTCACTGGATGAATCGAAATGTGTTTGAGAAATTGACTTTGTATCGTTTGGAAGGCAGTCGAAGTGGATTTTCGTTTATCAAAAATGAAAATGTATTTGATAAACATTAGATAAACAGATTCTTACATTGTTACTCGTGGATTATCGGATTTTTCCAATCTTGATTGTAAAATTTTCAATTTCAAACTATCGACATTGGATAAATCCGATAATCCACTGGTACTAATGTAAGAATCTATATTTAAAGATGACCCTGGCGTGGAATAAATTCGGGGTAAATAGGTCCTACTTCTTCATTTCCTTATTTCAATTCAGATATTGTTGTCGACTGTTTGACTCTATAGTGTTGTACGGTTATCCTTGTCGTTGGATTGATGTCTCATTGACGTACAGTATATCCACATCTGCCATTTTATATGAATTTGAAAGGAATGAGACAACTAGATTGAGTGGATCAACGTATATCATGTACGCAAAATATTAATGTCCATAGAATCTGCTCTCGATGGTTGTATTGTTGTCACTTGGTCACTTTATATCCGTCATTATGATTTGTAATATATATATAACATTTTTTTAAACAATTAGTATATTAAGACAGAATTATACGAAAACAGAACGATTACTTCAGATAAAATGATCAAACTGGGAACAAATGATTTAATTATATTAAACATCGATGAGAGGCTACTCAGAGGAATAGATTCATGACACCACGATGGACGGTGAAAATATTATACTTTGATTAGAAAATGTGACTTCAGATTGGACGTCGATTTGAGGAACAGACGTCGATTAGGTATAAGTCTTACACTGAACATCACTAAAGTGACACCTAGGTATTAGTTGTTCAGTAAGAAACGAACTAGAGGCATATAGTATACAAACTGCCATTTGATGTTTCATTATCATTATTCATTATTTTTACTCACATTATACCATGCGTATTTCTTAAGACGAACAGAACTATAATTAATGCATGTAATTCTTAGTTTCATCATTTCCACGGAATGAATTACTCCAAAATTGACAAAATCATGTCTTTCCAATTTACAGACAATAATCAGGTGTTAATCTTTTCTCTAATAAATCAATCGAATTGCCTAAATTACAGGACATTAGTTACTATTCCATTTTTCTGCACTGCATATAAAGTTGTCACGACTGCATATAATGCTACGACCACTTCCTAGGCCAATAATAATATGTTGTTTGTTTCCCCTCCCACGACCGACCCGGTAAAATCACTGCGACCCAACAAATTTTATTGGCAGTTTGTGCACGTGTCCAATATTTTTTTTTCTATTTTGGTTTTTGGTGTTACCTTTCTGATGCTGTAGTCCAAGAGCGTTATAATTCAAGGCATTTTTGCATTGAAGCCTCTAAATGATTCGGAATTAAGAAAAACAAACAAAATGGCTGTTCACACGATTTGTGTCTGCAAGGGTGATCTTTAAAAAATAAAAACTGAAGCATCTTTCAACCCACTAAGTGCATCTTGATTTGCTTGGTCTATAACCGATGTTCCTGTATAAAGGATAAAATCTTTGAGTAAAAATGGTCTGAATCATGCTTTAAAATCTATTTACTTTGAACAGTTTGAGAACAAGTTGGAAAAAGTGGGATATTCCCTGTTTTCAGGGAACACCCCAGTTTTCTAGTGTTTAAAAAAAACAATTTACAGTGACTTCCTTTTTCTATTTGATTTGATTTTCTATCATGAAATATACAAAAGGGCACGTTTTAACTGCATCAGTAGAATTTGTAAATACTTTTATTTAAAAAAGTATTCCAGGAACTACAAAACATGAATAAGTGAAGCCTTGTTTATTTCTAGAACTCAAAAGACATACAAATCTTAGGAATCAATTGACCAAGCTGCATGCTCCAGGTTTAGCTGACCATAACTGAATTATGTTCACTTCTATTGGAAATGTCTATTCATTGAATTTTCATGCCCAAGTGATTAACTTATCTTTTTGTCATCTCATAATTGATGATCAAGGCATACATTGGTGAACAAAGGAATTTTTTTGTTGTGAGTTACACATAAACATAAGACTTGAAATTGGCTTGATTTTTGAACAAATGAAAACACTTGCTACATAAAACATAGTTATCACACGTAAAAGGTGCACTTTTGTAGATCTCATACCATAAACTGACTTAATAAAAATAGAATTCCCTGCATACTGGGGGTTTTTTAACACCAGAAAACTGTGGTGTGCCCTGAATACAGGGAATACCCCACTTTTCCTGACTTGAGCCCAACCTGTTGAATTTTGTACAAATTAAATATGGAAAACCATATCAAGGAATAAAATAAAATAATTTGCCTACCTACCTACCCATACCCTGAAAACCTCAGTCGGGAAGGGGAAACACAGATATTTTTAATGTTGGCCCTATAATGATGCGACCATTAAATATAATGTTGTAACCACTGCTTATAATGTTTTAACCCCTGCATATAATATTGTGACCACTGCATATAATGTTGTCACGACTGCATATAATGCTGTGATCACTGCATATAGTGTTGTGACCACTGCATTTAATGTTGTCACGACAGCATACAATGCTGTGACCACTTCATATAATGCTGTCACGACTGCATATAATATTGTGACCGCTTCATATAATGCTGTGATCACTGCATATAATGTTGTCACGACTGCATATAATGCTGTGATCACTGCACATAATGTTGTGACCACTGCATATGATGTTGTGACCACTGCATATAATGTTGTCACGATTGCATATAATGCTGTGACCACTTCATATAATGCTGTCACGACTGCATATAATGCTGTGACCACTTCATATAATGCTGTGATCACTGCATATTATGATGATCACAAAATTAAGCAGTCATTGCGTTAATTACAAGTACATGTACTTGCATGATTAAAAAACACTGCGAAGCGCGGTTCTAAATTACACTGATATGACACATATAATGGAAAATTAACTCCTAAATGTTTATTTTCTGGTAAGATTTTTACAAATTAATATTCATTCATATCTGCGTTGACTGCATATACATGTATGATTGTAAACTGGGCACCTTTTGAATTTCATTTAGATTAATATTATTATATATATTTAAATGATCGAACTAGCAATGAGTTCTTTTTTGAAAAAAAATTGTTTTGTCAAATTTTTTAAATTCTTTCATAGGTTTTGAAGTTTGACTGTACCTGTAAAAACTTATTACAAACGGGATATGCCATCTTAAATTTCACGGTGATGTCGTTTGTAGACCCCGTACATTTACATACGACCAATGTTAACTTATTAATCCTTAACCTATTCCTAAAGGTTATCAATATAACATCGTAGTAAGATCTTTGTACATTGTCTTTTTCGGTACAAACATTGATATTGTTTTTAATGAGTTATATGATGCTATACAGATATGAAAACTTATGGTCCTACATCATGTCGATAAAATTATTGTAGCATTGCACAGGGTCCTGCTTTTCTCATTATTTTTATAACATCTTTACGTTGGATATGTACTAGTTGATGTTTCAGTATGGGAAAATATTATGGTTTATTATATACTTAGTAGTAAATACAGATACATTGTATGTGTAATACAATCATTGGCAAGCTTGCTGTATCAGTCACCCGTGATGATATCGATATCAGCACGATTGCAAAGGCTTTATCAAACCCCTTATTTGTATGACGTCATGTCATTACGTCATAACGCTACTTTTTCAAAGATTGACGATGTTGACGGTGATGATGTAGCAAACTTTGAAATTTATACCGAAGAATTTGTACTGTCTATGAGTTGTTTAAAGTATATAATAAAGTGTATATGATATGGCTTTTTCAATATCACACACGGTATCAACCCTCAACCAATATAATCCTTCGAGCAGAGCTCTCATGATTATATTGGTGTCTCGGGTTGATACGGGTGTGATATTGAAAATGCCATATAATATTCTCTATTTATTGACTTTGTACTAACTTCCATTTACTGCAAGAACTCTGAGATAGGCATTTTGTGTCTTTTGATTTTTTTCCCAATTGTTTTTTTTTTACTGTTCGTGACGATCTGATTAGTCAAGATATTTCCTGATTGTTACCGGGTATTTTTTCTTATGTTCAGCTGTTGCGCAACTATCCCAGGTTAACGTACGTATTTATTTGATTTTAACTAAAACAACTAACTTATGATTTTGTACAATATTTTTCGGCATAAACTACATGTTCTATAAATAACTAACAGAACAGAACATAAGAACATTGAAAACTTGTTATAATATAAATTATTGAAAACCGAAGGAGTTTTTATAAATCTATGCCTCTTCCATTCATACGGTTTATAACATTACTAAAACTATTATTATTTAAACATCAATGAACTGAACTTTGTATTAACAAGTTATCAAATGGAAATAGAATGAAACGTCATGTCAATGTTGTTTATCATTGAAAATAAATCATATTGAAGTATCTGTATCCTTTAGAGAACACATATAATCATATTTAGCATTAAGTGATGACAAAATGAGTAGTTGATCACTTCGTGTATCTAGTCCTCATATAGTGGGTGCGTTTCTCTTGAATTAATCTGCTTACCAGTTGTATTTGAGGTTTTTCTTATCAATTTATCGATGGTTATCAGCCCACAAAACGTTGTTTTCTTTTTTCTCTATGTATTTCCTTCTTTTTTTCTTTTCTTTTCTTTCTTTCTTTCTTTTATTTTTTTCGTTTGCAAAGGATATAGATATTTTTTTGATATCAACTGTCTATCTTATTGACTTTTACAATTTTTCTAAAATCCAAACGTAGATGATTGTTGCTGGCCTCCTTGGCGTGTATACCCTAAAACCCCTTTCATACATATTGTACTTTCTTTAAAAATGTTTGATTTTTGCGTGAACCTCCGGGTCAAATCTTTAATAGTATATCAAAAATGCCGAGCTGAATTATATTGACGTAGAGAACACGATAATTATGGAATATAAAACAATAAATGAAGAAACCTTTTCTCCAGACGATTATTGGCTATAAATATAATGGTCTGATGTTCTGAATATAGACTTTTATTTCTTTCAAATTGAACATAAAAACTGATCTATAATTCTATATTTCGAATTGATGATAAAATGTAAGGTCGGTAGCAGGACATGTATATTTTATAAATGCAAATCAATATAAAGACTATATAATGGCTTTTAAACTTGTAGTTACAGAAAATATTAAATAAACCTAGTGAGTAATCTCCCCAAACCCACGTCACCCTAAAAAGATCGGCCGGGAAAGGGAGGGGGACTTATACCTGCTAGCATAGTATTTCTGCTTACTTTTTAATGCAATTCTCTTTTCTTTTAATTTCTAAGTAATACTGTCTTAAAATCGATCATAACTAATATATTTATTGAATAGTTCCCCTCATTAATTATTTCTAATTATCAAACTAACATGGTATGTATTATTACAAATCATCTTCCACATTTAGAAAAGGATCTGATAAAAAGAAGATCGCATCCTGGTGACAAGAATTAATCTTTTCTATTCTTTTTCATCCCAACAATGGTCTACCATTGGAGATTTTTTATATTATCTTAGTCATCAAAATCCTTTGATGAGCGGAAACCATCATGCAAGTTTGAAGAGAACCTGGTTAAAATTGAGGGTTCTATCACAATGAGAATTGATATGTTTTATCAACTCCCCTCAAAGAAAATAGTTCCCCATTTCAGGTGTTTCTGATGATCAAATTCATCATTGGTTTTAATGAGTAGAAACCTTTATAGAAACATGATGAGGATAACAAAATATACAGGCTACAATAATTAATATTGGATATTTCTACTAGTCTCCCTACCTAAAAATGGTTTTCATTTCAAAACTTTTTTATAATCAAACTCATTCGAAAATTGTTGATGAGTGAAAACCTTTATCCAAGTTTGAATAGGATTCAACAAACGATCGATTTTATTAATTTGTGCCGTACATGACAACTCGGTGTTCAAACTGGTCCGACTTGTCTTTCACACTGGTTCGAGTTGTCTTTAAATTGGTACAAGCTGTCTTGGTCCGAGTTGTCTTTGGTCCGAGTTGTTTTGATTCCGTTTCATTAATGTTAATTAACCCTACATCTCTATTCATATAAACATAAGGAGAACTGGTTTGCTTGCCAATGAGACAACTACCCACACCAGAGTTCAAATGACAAAGATATAAGCAAGTACAGGTCACTGTACGTCATTCAACAACGAACGAGAAAAACCCATACCTTGTAGTCAGCTATAAAAGGGACCGACATGAAAAATGTGAAACAATTTAAACGAGAAGACTAACAGCATAACTTTAAATAATACAATTTACGAATAACAAATATGACGGACAACCACCAAATAACATGCGCTTAACTCGGGACGGGCACATAGAGAATGTGACAGGGTTAAACGTGTCTGTGAGCGCCCAACCCTCTCCTAAACTGGGGAAGCAACAACAACAACACAACACAAGATGGCTTTACTTAATAGATCTGTACTAAACTCAAAAAATAAAGTAACATAACAACAATAGACACAGTTACTGACGGCTAGTTCAAAGCCAATTTATACAACTTATTAAGAAAAACATGTTCTCTCCAAGACTTAAGTATTATTATTTATTTTGTATATCTAAATCATACTGGTACGGCCCTTTTAGTGAGCGCAAGTACGCTTCTGCTAAATTTTTTATCTAATCGAAGCTGCTCCCATATATGGGGTGGCTATGTTGGGTTTTTTTTTACTGCTGCATTGAAAGAATCCCAACATTTACTTTTCTTCCCTTTTAGTTAAATGAATGCTGCTATACTGCTTTCGGAAACGTGACGCTCAACGTCACACTTTTATATTAAATAAGATATAATGTTACACAAAATACCAGTGGAGCAAAGAATTCATGAATATTAATTTATCAAAATGTCTAAGTTATCATGAATTTGATTTCAAATTTCAAATTAATTGCAGGATCCATGACATTGGATAACTGCTCAAACAAGATTGGTGTAGATGCCAGCTGTTAAAGTATATGAAATATTAAGTATTTTGTGAAATCGAGACGTTACACCTTAAAATGTTTGATAAATAGACCGATATACGGTTTCTCTATTCGTCATCATTTTTAAATTACGCTTTTTATTTAAGAAGTATCCATTTAAATATTTAGTATATCGTTTCTGATTAACACTGACTATCGAATTGGAATTGCTGTAACTACTAGATCAGTTTGCCAATGTGATATAAAGCACAACTGAAAATCCTTTGTTGGTCATATTCAATGGCATATTCAATTTATCCTTTGCATTATTAAAATAATTTTACAACATATGGTCAACTATTTCATTTAGAATCATTCCTTTTTGTAAGTGCGTGTCTAGTATTACATGGAATATGTAGGAAGTATCAACCAGTTCACTCTCTCCACAACGATGTAGTATCATTATTTGCACAGAAAATCGTACACACAAGGCTGTAAATGGCAGCGGAAGTGGTTTGAACAGAGTACAAAACTCTTCAAAATTAGCTATGGTATCTATCAACATGTATTTACAATTATATTTCGTATCCAGGCAGTTATATTTCAATGAAAGCATGATTTAACATACATCAATCGAAACAAAATCAACAAACAGTACAATTTTATATGATATTATAACCACGGGGATGCAAATATCCATATTAAATAGATGTATCAAGTATAATGTTTGATGAAAAGGGAATAGAAAATGCAAAATAAAATTAATTTATTTGACCAAAACTAAGAGACTTCTACTTTATCTAGATAGATTTAAAGAGTCTTGTGATCATGTTCCATCAATTTATGATGTTGTCGTAGGTCGGTAACACGCCTGTGTTATATATAACTCAGTTCTAATTCTTCTCCATTTATATCTTCAACCACTATGTCATCTAAAATTGATAAATAATCTATATATGTTAGCATTGTTATTTGGTCTGTAAATTTGTGACAGAGGTCGAGGTGAATTTAAGATGTGCTTACCCTTAAGCACATTATTAATCCAAATTGATTCAATAAAGAGAACAAGGAAAAAAACCTTTTTTTTGGAATTTATTTTTTATGGTGTATGTGTTTTTTTGGGTTCGAATACAGTTTTTTTTCTGGTATCTTTGCAGTTACTATTTCCTATAAATGTAAAATCAAACGGCAATCGCCATTAGTCTTAGCCTAAAATGTGTTGTCATTGCAAATATTTGACATCTGAACTGCACTTGAAATCTGAACTAAACAAAATTTTCTGTACTACACCAGAAGAGCATATTACCCCATTTGGTTCACCACCCCATTCACACTATGCCTTTTTTATCCGGGTTCGACCCGAATTATTTGGGTAATTGGGACGCATTTACACAGCCGGGGGCGAAGTCGGAATAAAATATTCCCTCATTTTAGGTGGAGTCAATATGGAGCAAACCCGGATTAATTGCCTCGCCTTCTATATGTGAACGTTAAGTGGAGTTTATGTGAGGTTGTTGCTATGGTGCCACATGACGTTTATTTACGTCATTTTAAATTACAGCAGTCAGATCATGGGAGAAACGCATGGATCAACACGAAACAGACATAAGTTTCCTTTTGTATTGTTTTTGTTTGTAGGTGTATCAATGACTTATTTGCTATAAAGTTTCACAAATATAATTTTGAATTCATACTGAATCAAGGAGATATGTTTGAACCGACCTCTTAACCAGCCATGATTCTGTAATGAGCTTCACACATGCTTAAAGTTTACACATACGAAACTTTACCTGTCAAATTTAAACATCTACTCTCTATACTAATTTTACTGCCTAATCTCTTTGATGTTGATTCTTATTTACCTGTCAACTTTGAACTTCTACTTGCTATACTATTTCTACTTCCTAAACTCGTTAAAGTTGTGCCGCTAGAATTTTTACTTTCCCGACGAATAATTCGCTGCTTCAAATCCTTATCCTTTGATGAACTGTTCCTCTATTCAACAAAAAATAGGGAAACCATCAAATACAGATTTAAAGTTTTAACATAAGAATAATATACTTTTAATAACGATTTACTAGGCTGAAGTCTGAAAGTTAATGTTTACACATTGTTATCTTTTTTTTTTTTTTTTTTTTTACAGTTTTTCAACATTATGAAACTGTTGGTTTTATTCAAATGAAGATATATTTTTTTTACAGTTTTTCAACGTTAGAAAACTGTTGGTTTTATTCAAAATGAAGTTATCTTATTTTAACATTTTTCAACATTAGGAAACTGTTGGTTTTATTCAAAATGAAGTTATCTTTTTTTTTTATGAAAATTTACTATTTGTTTCGTTTGAAATTATTATTTCAATGATACTGTCTGATGATTTAAACATTTAATTATTTTGATGGAAGCATTCTTCAAACCGTAAAATGCGTCGTTTGAATTTTCTAATGATGTAAGGTAGTTATCGAAATCAAATCCTAAATATTTGATATAACAATTATAAACATAACTCTCTTTTTTAATTGCCTTTATAATAAATCCATTGTAAATTATAAGGTAAATCCGGCTTAAATAAAGAAATGTTGTATTTATTTTCAAGCCATTTTACATTCCAAACATGTACTCTCAAGCTTACATACTGGTTACATGCATGATAAAAAAAAATCTAATGGGACTACAACTTAAAAATCAAGTAAAACAATACTAACCTTAAAATAAAGTATATTAAGGCTTTCAATAAAACAATTCAGAACGTTGATTGCGTATAAGGATTTGGATTTCCAAAATGTATACATGTATTAAAATTCTCAAACATAACGTTTGTAATTTATCTGAAATGACTTGATGTTCATAGATAGTCTAAGATTGGTCTGACGTCTGAAGACCTTTTTCGGAACTTAGTGCGGTCATGGTAAGTCGTTAAAGGGCCGTTATACATCAGAGCAATCTCAGACTACATCATTTGGTAATTGAAAAATATATTTTGTAGCAAGAAATGAGTAATTCTGTCACCCTTTTTCGGTCCGTTTTGAATTTAGAAGTTTTACACTCCAAAAGAGAAGCGAAGGATACAAAAGGGACATTTAAACTCATAAGTCGAAAATAAACTGACAACGCCATGGCTAAAAAAGAAAATAAACAAACAGACAGACAGACAGACAGACAGACAGACAACAGTACACAAAACACAACATAGAAAACCAAAGACTGAGCAACACGAACCCCACCAAAAAATGGGGGTGATCTCAGGTGAAAGGTTCTATCTTTACCTGACCATGTGTGATTGAAAAGTTGACGGTATATTACTGTTAATATTTGTAAATAGAAGTAAGAAAATGTGGTATGAGTGCCAATGAGACAACTCACCATCAAAGTCACAATGTGTAAAAAGTAAACAATTATAGGTCAAAGTAAGCATGCTATTACTATCACACATATACGTACAGAAGATGCTGAAGAAAATGAGGAAAAATCTCTCATTAATCGCTGACGTTCCTGAAGTCTTTTCAGTGCTTGTCTAACCTTTTGGAAATAAATGTTATAAGTCCATATTTACTTGTTTAAAAAAACGTTTAATAAGAATATAGGTTAAGACTATTTAACAACTATCTTAACTAAAGGCACTTTCGCAATGAGGCCTCAATGACAAAGTGCTGACTGTAAATATAAGTCCATCACAACTTCATGTGTTTATGGTTTAAATATTCATGTGATTTGCATTGTTTTTCATTTACCGTCGTCACTTTCTTACTGTAATGCTAATATTGTTTACGATTTATTGCTAATTCCACGAAATACCGTCCGCCTCGTTTACTGAACTGAGTGTTTGATTTGATTTTATTGAATTTTAACAGAGAGAAGATCGTGTCTTGATGTCTTTGTTTTTATGTTGTTCGGTTGCTATTTCATTAAAGTATACACCACATCTTCTTTTATTATATCTAGATTATCCTTTCCTAATAATACAAAATATGTATAAAAAGAGTTGTAATGTTGCATTCCAATAGATCCAATTGAACTTCATTCTGCTGTTTTTTTTTTAAAATAATATGAATAATTTGTTTATATTGTTGTCCCGTGTATAGTCGCCCAACAACCAGTATTTCATTCCTGCTTTAATGTTGTTTGTACATGTTCAGTTAATCGCCTAAAACAAAAGTTTTCACCTTATTGAGTAACTGTTTCACAACTTTGTTATTTCCTGTTTAGTCAGTTACTTTTTAAATCACTTCTAATTTCGCCAATTAAAATTGAGAATGGAAATGGGGAATATGTCAAAGAGACAACAACCCGACCAAAGAGCAGAAAACAGCCGAAGGCCACCAATGGGTCTTCAACACAGCGAGAAAATCCCGCACCCGGCGGCGGGCTTCAGCTGGCCCCTAAACAAAAATGTGTACTTAGACTAGTTCTGTGAAAATGGACGTCATACTAAACTCCATAACATATAAATGAACTAAAATTAAAAATCATACAAGACTAACAAAGGCCAGAGGCTCCTGACTTGGGACAGGCGCAAACATGTGGCGGGGTTCTTTTTTGTAATGTTTTGTAAAATTGAGAATGAAAATGGGGAATGTGTCAAAGAGACAACAACCCGACCATAGAACAGACAACAGCAGAAGGTCACCAACAGGTCTTCAATGCAGCGAGAAATTCCCGCACCCGGAGGCGTCCTTCAGCTGGCCCCTAAACAAATATATATATGTAGCTTTTTTCTCTCGAGTGAACTTGTAAGAAGTGCTTCCATGAACAATGTGTTGCGCTTATTGAAATTGACATCATTCAATTACAACAATAAGATAAGCACTAATATATGGGTTCAACATGACCGAGGAAATTCTTTGTACTTTATCATTTTTAAGGAAAACAATACGGAAATAAATGATTTACCTCTGAATTGAAGACACAATGGAAAAGGAATATGAAAAAGCCCTGAAAATAAACTAAAAGTTACTTTGCAGAAGGAACTGATAGAAATTTTATAACTGAATCATTTATCTTCCAGTTCTGGTAGCTAACACGAAATAAAACTGTATTAAATAAATTTACTATATTTCATTTTGTACAATAACCTAATTAGCTATTGTCATTGTTCGTCTTGTATATACAGTTTAATTTAACAATTATATAGCACTTTGGGTACCTGTATATCATTGGAACAATACTAACACCTGTGTTTTCCGTCACGATAGTTAACATCAGGAAATTATTCTAGCAAACGGTGCTTAATAAGATCAATGCAATCTTTAATTATATGAAAAGGATAATACTTTTTTACTGATAATGTTTTGTGAAATCTTTGCAGGGAATTTTGGCTCTTATATGACCTTGACCGGTGATGACAGGAAATGCTTTATCTATCGACATAGCTGGTCTAACTCAAAAGTCAATTATGTTTTTGAAGTTGTTTTGGTTCACTACCTTTATATATGTATACAATCCGCATTTACAAACTAAAGCATCTGCGTACTACACAAATTTACCTGTAGTGAATTACAGATAGCAAACAGGTACTGAAATATGACAAAGTCTTCATTGACGGCCATGAGACCAAACATCCACGTCAGTCCTAGTAGTGGAATCAGAATCAAAGCTCCCTTCACTCCAGCCCTAGGTCATATATTACACATATTAGAAATATTCAGAAAACGTTTGACGGTACTGCACACAAAGAAGAGCACCAGAAAACGTTTGACGGTACTGCATACAAAGAAGAGCACCAGAAAACGTTTGACGGTACTGCATACAAAGAAGAGCACCAGAAAACGTTTGACGGTACTGCATACAAAGAAGAGCACCAGAAAACGTTTGACGGTACCGCATACAAAGAAGAGCACCAGAAAACGTTTGACGGTACCGCATACAAAGAAGAGCACATATCTTTCATTGGCTTATGAAATCTCTTTCTTCCTCTGCCTTCTACAAAACCTCAAATAGCCTTTGAAGCAAAATGTATACGCTAAAATTGAAGACTGCCGTTTAGGAAAAATGTTTCTCTGTCCATTACTCTTTTTAAATTAGTTTGCCTTTTTATGGTAGATTATCGTCCAACTCATGTTTTATTATCACCGGAAGTCTTTTTGTATTTGTTAATTAATATATACATAAACGATAAACGCAGATTCTAACGAAATAATGCTTTAATCTAAGTCTACCCAGGAAATTTAATGGGGTTGGTGTTGGTTAATCTTGAGGTGGATCATCACTATATATTTCCTCAGATACAATTTTCTTATACTTTGCCAAAACGAAGATTTTGGCATGCCTTTTAAAAAAATATAATCAAAAGTATGGGTCACTGTGTTATTCTTCAAGCTACAAGTCGGCCAAATTTGCCCAATTTTGCATAGAAAATTCATAAAAATAACACTTTTTTGTGAATAAAAAGAAATCTACAAGAAAGAATTTTGAAATAAAATGGAAGATAATTTTTATAATATGCTTTAAAAAAATAAAAAGAAAAAATGGTGTCACCGAAATTGTTTTCTTGCTACAAGTAAAAAATGAAAATCTCTCTATCATTCCAGTATAAAATTCAACTAAAAGAGTTATCTCTCCTTATATGACTAAGTTGAAAAATTTTAAATCTCCCCTTATATGACTAAGTTGAAAAATTTCAAATCTCCCCTTATATGACTAAGTTGAAAAATTGAATTGAACAAAAACAAATATTCAGTATTTGTTAAAACAGTCTAAATAATGCAACAAATCACTTATTTTTCTTTATCTAAACGAAAGTCTGATACATTAATTGATAATCTTTCTAAATATTTGCAGATTTAAGCAACGTTAGATCTACCTTATTTGACTGTATTCTGTTTTCTGGTCATGTTTTGCTGATGATATGACAATCTTGATAACCATCCATAAAATAACAATATTAACCTATAAATAAAGGTAAAATGGTACAAGCGTTTGATTCATCATACTTTCACTACACTTACTACGACCACTACACTTACTGCGTGTAACGACCACTACACTTACTACGTGTAACGACCACTACACTTACTACGCGTAACGACCACTTACACTTACTACGTGTAACGACCACTACACTTACTACGTGTAACGACCACTACACTTACTACGTGTAACGACCACTACACTTACTATGTGTAACGACCACTACACTTACTACGTGCAACGACCACTACACTTACTACGTGTAACGACCACTACACTTACTGCGTGTAACGACCACTACACTTACTACGTGTAACGACCACTACACTTACTGCGTGTAACGACCACTACACTTACTACGTGTAACGACCACTACACTTACTGCGTGTAACGACCACTACACTTACTACGTGTAACGACCACTACACTTACTGCGTGTAACGACCACTACACTTACTACGTGTAACGACCTTGCATTACAGTGTATCATTTTGTATACGAAATAGACTATCACAAGAACATTTCCATGGCTAGAATAAGAATGTTCTATGTATAAAAACTAAACAGAAAAAAAACGTTAATTATTCCCTAAAGCTCTTCCAATGAAACAAAATAAACCTTATTGATATAAAGATGTTTAGTCTTGTTTTTCTCTCCGCTCATTGAATAAACTTGGTAACCTCTTGCGAATAATACCATGTATGAGTGCAGCACGTCATCGATTTGTTTAGACGTTGGGTGAAACCATAGTTGAATTGGGCATTTGCTTTCTCTCTTACCAACACAATTTAGTTATATCGGCAACAACCTTTCTCTTTGGGATCACGAATATAACGTAGGTTCATGTATGTTAACAATTTTGCGGTTGATTCATACCTTATGAGCTAGTACGGACAAACGTCGAATTTATGGGGTTGTATTGCAAACGCACAACAGGGAGAATTTATATAACATTTACCTATTTTCACAATAAATATGGTTGTAATATCTTACTAAGGTTAAGATCATCAACAATCCCTCCTGTTTAAGCTGGTACTGTAATCAGTTCTAAGCAACGACAGTATAAAGAGTAAAGTCCGGTAATTTCGTACTTATTGTGATTCCGGTAATTTCGTACTTATTGTGATTCCGGTAATTTCGTACTTATTGTGATTCCATGCATTTCGTTCACATAACGTTCAATGTACGAACTTGAAAAAAAATAATTTTGTTTTACTAACTAATACTTTTTTCTCTACTTGAAGTAAACCCCTATTCTGAACACTGCTAAACGAAGAACATGAAACAACCATCTTATAACGTAACCCTTTATGGTTCGATTATTTACCTATAACTATTACTTTTTCAAATTGACGCTTCATTGATAAGCCCATTTTCAATATAAAATTATATACATGTATTTTGCTCACCTGGCCCATTTGTGCTTTCTAGGTCAGTCAAGAAACATAGCCGTTATGGCCAAAAAAAGAATATAATGATAAATTGCATTAATTAATTTTAATGTTTAGGTCTATAAATTCAAAAACTAAATTGGATAGGCAAACATGATCAGCAATACAAGATCTACCAAAATACCAATATGACTGAAACCATGGCGATTTTTTTTTTACATATGTTAGTATTTTTGCCTATCACCTCAAAAAATATAATAGATAGATAGAAACTGTAAACAGCACAAATAATCAGAAATATACACGTAAATATTATAACCGACTGTTATGAAGGTAACAATTAATAGCAAAAGTCATACATTTACCAAGTGAACGATTCATGCTCTTATGAGCCTCTTGTTAAAGCTTTCATTACTTTTAAGATGAATAGAAAACATTCTTTTGTTTTAACTTTCCCGCAAAATAGCCATATCTGTATTGAAATGTATCGTGTCCTTGTTAATACATCATAATTACCAAAATAATGGCGATGGCTGGTCCAACAAAGGCCCATATTGCTCCCGTTTTTGTTGATAACCAGCAGCTATTTAAAAATAAAAATATTAGTTCGGTTATAAACCGTAGTATCTCATGAATTTTAAACCAAATTTATAAAGGAAAGCCACAAACTCTATTCCAAGTGAATGAACTCTTCTATTTACTTAATATCCTGATCATTTTTACTTTCAAGGTAAATGTAAAGTGTTAATTTCTTACAAATACCTTCTCCAGAAAATAGATCATGATATTTTACATTTATTCATGTAGGAGTACTTCTATGAATCTGATAATCTGTAACAGTTTGACAAAAAGCAATTTGTAATACAGTTACTAAAGAAATTTATGAAAGTCCAAACGGAGAAATAAAAATAAACAAGGAAGGAAAAGAATAGGAACATCACGGAGAAACAATGTTCATAAAACAAAAACATAAAACAGATTTTAAATCTTTCCCGTTTCGGTAATCTGTATTTAACCGTCAAGTTTTTATGTGCATTTCCCAAGTCAGGAGAATCTAGTTCGCTGATTCTATTTGGTTCCTGTCTGACATATTGTTTTTTTTTTTGTTTTTTTTTTTTTGTTTTGTTTATTGTTTAATCATAAATCAGGCCATTGGTTTTCTCTTTTGAATTGCTTCACTTTTGTCGGGATCCCTTATGTCTTAGCATAAGGTATAGGTTTTGCTCATTCTTGAATTTTTACTGTTGGTGAGATGTCGATTTAAAATTATGACAAACTAACAACGCCAAGGCAAGAATCGAAAAAAGCCCAAAAAAGACAAACCACAGTCTACAAAACACAACGTAAAAAGTAAAGACTGAGCAATATACGAACCCCACCACAAACTGAGGTGATCTCGGGTGTTTCGGAAGGGTAAGCAGACCTGCTTCACATTTGACACCCGTCGTGTTGCTCAAGATAAATATATGAAATAATCATGTCCATATCTGTAGTATCTTTTATTTCAGTTAAATGTTATTCAAATGGACACCAAAAGTTTATTGAAATGACTTTATCTATATGGAACGTCGAACCAAAAGTTTATTGAAATGACTTTATCTATATGGAACGTCGAACCAAAAGTTTATTGAAATGACTTTATCTATATGGAACGTCGAACCAAAAGTTTAGTGAATTATAGAATAACTAATCGAAGAATTCAAATAGAGAAAAATATTCAACGAGTGACCGAACAACACAGTAATTCACGAATGCGCGTAGCGCATGAGTTAATTATCAGTGTTGTTCTGTCACGAGTTGAATATTTTTCGATATTTGAATTCTTTGATTAGTTATTCTTTTTATTACATTGGCAAATGGCTTTTTTTAATGAAATTAATGTGTAAAAATGTAAGGAACTATATTTTTTTTCTACGCATTCACAATTTGTTTTGATTCGACGTTATCGACGTCTTGACAACGCCTATTGTTGTATGACGTCAGAGAGTCAAATAACCACGTTTATTTCACATGTGAAATTATCGGTTTTTATTTGACTGGGAAATCAATGTAATTCATTGCTACCAATGTAATAAATGACTTTATCTATATGGAAAGTCGAACCAAAAGTTTAGTGAAATGACCTTATCTATATGGAACGTCGAACCAAAAGTTTAGTGAAATGACTTTATCTATATGGAACGTCGAGCTTAAGGTGATGTCGGCTTTTTTGTATAATATGGGTACGCCACATTGGCTATGAAAATAGTTAGAGTATGTTTTGTCAGGAGGACTGTTATAGCGACTCTCCCAGAACAGATCCCTTGAAAGTTCCTGGCAGATTTTAAGAGAGATAACAAAAGACTTAACTGTATATTTACCTTGTAGACGTCCAATTATACACAGTTTATTTACCTGGTAGACGTCCCATACAACGCTGTATATTTACCTGTTAGACGTTCCATACTACACTGTTTATCGGTCGTCCCACTAGTACTGTTTGTATCACTCTGCTCAGCTCTTACTCAAATTGCATATCACGGCTTTCTGAAGTCAAATACGTTGACCCGGCCTAAATAACTTTGATCCGGACATATATCAGCGACGTCATAATGTATGAACCGACGTTGATAAGTTAACCCGATAAATCGATTATCTTGGTGTCTGCATATTTATATTGTAAAATATCAGCTGCTCGACACAATATGAAGCCTGTTTGAACTCGTTCGCTGCGCTCACTCGACAAAAAGCTTCATATTGTGACTCGCAGCTGACATTTTATAATATTAATATGTACACAACCTGATAATCGGTACATATTTACCAGGTAGACGTCCCATACTGCACTGTATATCTACCTGGTAGACGTCCCATACTACACTGTATATTTACCTGGTAGACGTCCCATACTACACTGTATATATATATTTACCAAGTAGACGTCCCATACTACACTGTATATTTACCAGGTAGACGTCCCATACTGCATTGTATATTTACCTGGTAGACGTCCCATATCCGTTCCAATCAGCAGAGGCAGACACAGCAACTATAACTATTGGCACTCCTAATATTGCAAATATAAAGAGAAGTGCAATTGTATTTTTGTTTTAGGTCAAAAGAATATGTAAGACACTCTCTTTATATTATATATCTATACATTTGACCGTTATTTCTGTACTGCTTCACAAAACATCAGAAGATGTAACAAGTACATGCTCACTCATATGCAGTTTTTTTTTATACATAGCTGAATTATTTAAATCAATAATGGAAGAAAAGTCAGAAACTGCGAGATATAAATCATCCGCAATGAGCAGACAATATAGAATGTAAATATGCTTCCTAGGCAGTGTCTCAACTCTCGCGAGACAAGTTTTTCTTGGTCCTAGATTCCAAGACACCAGAATAGTTGTCTAATGTGTACATTAACTGACTGTGTCAGATTTCCCTTACGTGATATCTTTCACCCAATACGATTAAAATACAGATCATGTGTCCAAGCTTTGCTTACACGGATCTGAAAAAATTCATTTGCTCTTTGTTTTAAAGACCTTCGAGATCCTCTGGTTTTGTCGGATTAATACACACCTTCAAAAATTTGAAGACTGAAATTTCATTGGTTGATGTAATAGTTGTCAGATATTCGTAACCAAAGCTTGAACACAGGATCTGTATTTAATCAGATTGTCATTCACCGAGTCTGGATTTGGTTTTTCACTGATACATGTACAGCAGGAGAACCTTAACCGTTTGATGCATTAGATCACGCTCTTAGGATTTCATGCAATTTTCTCAACTGTTCTATTCTTGGTTTGGACATTTAAAATTATTTTGCGAGTTTTGAACATTGGTAGACTATTGTGGCACCTTTTTATTAACATTTAGTTGAATATTGATTTTAATTTTATTGCTTTTTTTGCGGTTTTATAATTTATGATTTTTAGTATCAACTTTCGATAAAAAAAATGCTTATATAGTTCATAAAATTAAATTTTGTATCAAGTTATTTTTTAATATTGCGGAAGTTACATCTTACCATGGCATGGCAAATGTCTGTTCAGTTGTATTATACATCTTTATATTTTTTTTGTGTACTAGCTATCATGACTAAAGTTTCAACCAGGAAAAGAGCCCCGTAATTCTGTCATCAAACTATGACAAAAATGTTTTTGAATTACGCTAATGGCAACATATATCATAAAGGTTTCGTGAAAAAAAAACGGAAACTCACCCCAACCAAATATACAATAGTAAGTCACACGTGACTTTTCTGTGCCAAACACTTGAACAACTTTACTGTACAGGAGTAAACCTTCCACCAGCATCCATACAAACACAGCTGTGTAGAAATAGTGCAGGATTGCGGCTACTATAGCACATACTGTCTGCATGTAAATATATACAATTATAGTAAAAACACCCGACATGTACTGTATCATATACACATTGCTGCAGTCGTAAAAGCAAAACAAATTATGCAAAGCATGTAAGATATAATGGCCACTCATGTTTAAATTGCACCAACCAAGGATATATAGTTCAGCATTTTTCACCTTAAACTATCTCTCAGGACACGAAAGATAAATGTTATACATACGTGTATATGCTAGTATAAATTGTATACATATAGTATGCCTATGTTGATACCGTATTCTAGGCCGATTTACAATCATAATTTATTTTTATATAAGATTGATGCTTAACAATAAGGAAAATTATATACCAATAGTACAAGAACAATAACGCAAGGAAGCTTTTCAACCAAACATTCTTCCAGGAAAGTTTAAGTCATGTCTTAAAAATGTTAACGAAGTTAGTTTTGATTTGGTTGACCATCATGGATTAACTATGTCACATTTGACAATGAATATGTTGCTGCTATCCTGTTTGGCTCTCCACGTCGATGACACCACCAAATTAACGTACGTTTGAGCTTGTCGTGGAAACTCACCAAAGATACCGGGCATATAATTCAATACGTGTGTGGTATGTATAAATACACAACCTTGTCATGCTTTCTCTGAAAACTCGCGTTTCGTCATCACAAGACTCAGCAGTAATGCTGGATTTAAAACAGTTGGAAGTCCAAAGCAATAACGATGGCGAAGAGTATTAATAATAAAAATTTCAAAAAAAAATAAGCCAAAACTGACCAGGGCAATTTCTCTGCCTAGGAGTTGAAACGAGCTAAAAAGCTTCACATTGTGTCCAGCGGTTGATATTTTATGATATCTGTAAGTTGAAAACCCAATAATCTGTTTATCTTTCTATTACCGTTCCTGCACCCTCCTTTAGACAGTTTGACGATTTATGAAAGTTAGCTTGATAACGTCTCCTTCCACATTGTGACAACTCTGATAACTTCTTCTCAGAAGTTGTGACGTTGCTGACAATGTCTGCTCACATTTCCAAGCGGTTCTACAAGAATTACGGAGCGACTGAGCAGAGTGATATAGGCGAAATGGAAGGACGATGAATGAACCAATACGCATTGAATTAATGCCATATCACCTATTATAACTCGTCAACGGATGTCTAAATAGAGGAGTATCGCATTGGATATCACTAAGCATTCTAGGGAAGTAGACAATGTTGAATCATACGAAGCACCATACCCTCGTTGTTTGCAATGTTCGCTATATTCTCTGGATGTAGATGTAAGATCAGCCTTGTAGTATAGTTGGTTAGGAGTTTGTTCCTTTTGTGATACTTACCTTGTATTCTATTGCCTTGATGCCAGATAGAAATCCTAACTGAGCACAAATTATGGATATACAAAGATTTCTGTGAACAAACACACGCTCTGAGTTTAATGATCTGAAATTGATATATGATTTTTAATCGTGATGGTTTTTAACATGTAAAATGTATTCTAAAGGTATAGAAATTCTTCAACTTCTTGAATCATATACATGTAGTAATTCTTCTTGAAAATGAAATGAGAATAAATAAAAAGAGAGGTTCGGAATACGCAAATGAAACAGGAACTCAACCAACTATATAAGATATCTGAATGGTTCTAGTAACATACGGTCTTAAAACATAGACAAGTGTCAACGCTGTGTGTCAACTTCCAGACCTAAGATTAATTTGGCTATTCTGTTTAGGTCGTTTTTTTGTCATATAGCTCCAAACGTTTCAAATGAAGCTAAATCAAGAAAAGCGCTACGGACGAACGAAATTTTATAAAGTGTTATATGCATATGTGTATTCCTGCACAGTAGATCTTCCGGATCGTAGAAAAGTTGTCGATATATTGAAAAAACTGTTTGTTGAGATCACCTGTTTATCAGATTCCCGTAAAGACATGCAAATTTGAAGATAAACATTGGGACATGCACTAAAAAGACTTATGACATAGGGTAAGCATACTAAATTATGTCGCGACTAAACTTGAAATATCCTCTTTTGAAATTCCCTGCAGTGGAAGAACAAAGGTATACAGAAAAAACCTACGCTATAAAAAATCCATTCACAAAAAAAAACTTTACTGTATTTAACCTACATGAAAAAAGTAAAATCACAAAAATACTGAACTCCGAGGAAAATTCAAAAAGGAAAGTCCCCAATCAAATGGCAAAATCAAAAAAAAACAAACACATCAAACGAATGGATAACAACTGTCATATTCCTGACTTGGTACAGGCATTTTCTTATGTAGAAAATGGTGGGTTGAACCTGGTTTTATAGCTAGCTAAACCTCTCACTTGTATGACAGTCGCATCAAATTCCATTATATTGACAACGATGCGTGAACAAAACAAACAGACACAATAGGTAAAAATGTCAAAAATAGGGGTACAGCAGTCAACATTGTGTTATCATCTTATAATAATCACTATAAAAACAAACAAATGTAACGAAGAAGCACAAAAAGGCATACATCAAATTTAACATCCTCATTTTGCTTATATTATACGATTTTATTTATCTATGTAAAATCCACCCATAAAGGATGGAAGGTTTTAAGTACTGGCGTAAAATCGCGCGTTTGAAATTCGCACAGGTGGACATAAAATAATTTTGTCGTTCAAAGTATGAGGGGATACATAAATACAGAGTCACGTAAAATGTATATCACAAAAAACAGACTCAACAGTAAAAGTAATATTAATAAATAAAATAATTTTGTCGTTCAAAGTATGACGGGATACATAAGCACACATATCTAAAAAAAACAGACTTAACAGTAAAAGTAATATTAATAAAGATAAATAAAAGAATACTATAACACGTTATTAAGATGATAAACAACGTCAGTACGCAAAATCTATACTTCAAGACCAGCGTGTATTATTTGTGATATTGATACGGAATATTTATCAACAAGTTCTTGGCACCTTCCGATGAACTTTTTTTAGAAAAATGACGAGACGTTCCTTGACATACCCCTGGTTCATCAACTTTCTGCTCAGACACTGGTGACATTTTACAAAGTCTGAGAAGGAGCTGCAAGCTCTTGAATACCGAATAAGTTGGGAAATGTATATCCCATATGCAGGTGAAGTTGGTATATTGCTACTAAGGTGGGGGAAATTGATAATTTCAAAATTAAAATCGTCTCGTTTGTCATAGATTCTGGTACTGAGATGACTGTGTATGTCAAATTCGAGGTATAAATCTAAAAATGAGGCGGAGGAAGCCGTGTCTGTTGTTTATTTAATTTCTAGTTCTGGTGGATATATTAATGGAACCCAATCAGAAAAGTTCGGATTGTTAATGGAAAGAACATCATCAATATATCTGAAAGTGAAATTAAATAACCTGACTTCTTTGATCTTCTTGTTTTTGACAAGTGTCTGAAGGAACTCTGAAAATAACATAAAACCGAGTCTGGGAGCAACCTGTTTTATTGAAAACAAAATACAGAATACATGTAGGAGTAAGAATTTATTCGGGTTCTTCTCAAGAGAAAAAAAAGATAAAGCTATCGAAATTTTTAATTACCCGTTCCACTTAATACAAAGATTGGTGACTTGTTTAGTCATATCTACACAAGAAAAATAACAGCGTTTTAAACTGGGTTTAAACGTATTTTTCCATGTGTTGTAATAAACATTTGAAGGCCGTACTGTGACCTATAGTTGGTAACTTCTACGTCATTTGATCTCTGGTGAAGAGTTTTCTCATTGGCAATCATACCACATCTACCTATTTTAATATAGGTGTTTTGGATGTTTACAACAATCATCACTAAAAGGTATGTTGCTATTTTGCAAGTTCGTTAAGAGTAATTTTGAGTTCATCTCCTCCAATTTTGTATGGATACCATCATTATTTTGATTACCGTTATTGAATATCTGTATAACAGATGACAAAGGATAATATGTTTCTTGGGTCGTAACCACTTTCCTTAATCTTTTCGTTGATCAGGACTATGAAAGAAAGTATAACAAAATACTGAACTCCAAGGTGAATTCAAAAAGGAGAAGTCCATAAAAACTAACAAAATCAAACTTTATCAACCAGATGAACAACTGAAAAATAAGTGCCATATTCCTGACATGGTAAAAGCGTTTTCCGAAGAAAAATAATTAAATGCAACTTGAAACTGTTATTTTACATGACATGAGCAATCAACAGCAGCCATTAGCGATACTCACCCAACACAGGTAAATACAGTTAGTGTTATCAGAAGATACTCACCCAACACAGGTAAATACTGTTAGTGTTATCAGCTGGGTAAGCAATGATATACTACATCCTATGTATGTTATAATGTCCAATACCAAAACATGGACATTATCTAGCTGTAGATAAGATAAGCTAAGATAAATTGTATTTCAAATAGTGGATCGTTAGTACAATGATTATCACATACAAAATTATAAGCCTGGTATCTGTGATGAGTTTTTTACCATTGCCACCGTTTGAAAACGTTTACTACTATATATAATTTCAGCAAACTTTATCGAAATCAATTTGTTACATTGATCGACTACATGTATTTGATATCCTTGTAGGAGGGGAGGCGATAATTTCAAAATGAATATTCTGGCCTAGTAAGAACTGAACTTATTAATCTTACTCAAGATAAGATGAAAATGAGTATTCTGTCCATCCAAAAAAAAAACAGGAAATAATTGTGTACAAAAGTGAAAATAAATTTTATGAACAACTTTGCCACGAGAAATTAAAAAAACCGGCCTATTAACAGGTGGAAAAGAACGTTCCAGACTCAAACAATCCTCCTTCAACCCGCGAAAATCATTTGGTCGAACCCTAATACCCGTGAAATGTGATCAAGGTATAATATTATATAGTTATATCCTCTTTTCCTAACATGCTGTACAACATGGTATAAATCACAGCTTCACAAATCACTCAAAGACACTTAGGTGTGTATATGAATATTTACATCTCTAAAGGACTTCGTTCAGTCTTCAATAATGCCAATAACCCACAACATTGATTTTTCTTCAAATATCTTTGTCTCAACAAAAAAATTACTTATTCAACAGATCAACAAACTGTATTGCAACATACACAACTCGACACATCCGATCGTGATTTGGATTTACCCTATTGAGTGCGTGACATGCAGTTACATTGTAGTTGTCATCGTGAACATGAAATGAAGATTAGAACACAACTATGTATACTAAACTGCAGGTTCAGAATTGTTTCTTTGCACAACGAACACTTAATTAATTTTTTTATCATTAGAATTCAAAGTTGTCATTATAACAAAATGATAAACAGTACCTTTAGTTCACGAACTTGCATTAAGATAGCAAAGTTTGTTGTATGGTTACATTTACACATCGTTCGATGACTGTTTCCTCTCAGTTTCAAACAACCATAATCTGACCATATACTATTGTAAAAAAAAAATGAACCATGAAAACATCCTTAATATAACAATACTGAATAGTGGTTTATTTTCATGGGATTTTTAATTTCGTGACTTTCTTTGGAAAAACCTTTTAGATTTCTTTTTGGCGTTTTCTCGTTCCTGTTTCTGTTGATTCTTCAAGACCAAATTTCTTGCGAGGTATATTTATCGTTTTTCTACAGATACCGAAATTATTAACAGTAAACTGTTCGCCAATATTCCCCCATAACAGTATACTAATTTGAAAACAGTTGTACACCAATAATTTGACCAAATTCTTTACAGAAATACCATGTCAATAGAAATATAATTAAACTATTTCCTGAACCTCTATAGGTAGACAAAGGGATCTCTTTTCAACTAAGATATTTATTCAATAATCCCTCTCCTGAACATGATGTATCTGTTTAATTATAAAGAATACACATATAGATGGTTAAGTTAAATATTCGCAATACAATTCCATTATTCTTAAGCCTAGCATTCATGACTATATGGACATTGGAAAAAAAACGCACAGAATGTTGTAAAGGGTACAAGAGAGCAAGCGTCTCCGTGAAGGATAAAAGACAAATGCCATGAGAAAAAGGGTAAACTGAGAACTATTTAAACAAAACCATGTCGGTGATGCAATATAATCCGATATAAGTACACGAACACACACTTGCTATGAACCATCCATAGTCTAGTATACTTTTAAAAGGTGTAAATATAATAAAAATATTCATTTTGATATTCATAAACTTACCATATATCAATTAAAAAAACCATTTTATTCTAGGTAAACCATCTACATGTACATTCGACCATACATTCGTGTTAAAAAGGATTCAATGAATAACTTATCTGAGAACACTAGATGTGGTTTACATTATACACATCAGAGGTGATCAAATCAAAACAGTTAGACGGCCAAATCAATATGGTGGTTGAGGAGCACAGGAGAACTAACTACATGCCATATATATTATATTTGCGTTGGATAAAAATGATCCGTTCATCCTATTTTGACTCTTTCAAAATTCAAGAGTCTATCCTAAATTGAGGTAAATTATATGGCCTTCCAAATACCGTTTCGATTCCTAACATCACTGAAGAGACATTAATTGTCGAAATCCGGATATGGTGTACAAATTTTTGCACCTCATGTTTGCGGTATACCATCTTTTCCGCAAGTTTATTGTTTTCTGTTTGGTAATAAATTAATAATAAGATCTATTTTGTTACATCTTGTGATCCGTTTATTTAGCAATCGCCAATGGCAGTCAGCAGGGTTTAAGAACATCAGTTGTTCGACCTGCTAGTCAAATGCGTTTTGTTAAAATATACTTTTTCACTCATTTGGTCTTTTGGTAAATGTTGTTTGTGCTGTATTTTGACCCCTCTACCAAGAAATTTGTTTTGCATGCATACGTATAAAACTTGCGGTTTTTATCCAACGCAATCATAGGTTTGAACGTTGTTTTCAATTTAGACTTGTATTTATAGATATATATATATATATATACACATGTTACTTATTTTTGTCTGGACTAAATTACACAAAGGCGTGAAAAGATGTTTATCTTAGATCATATTTTTTGCACTTTTAATAGTTTCCATGGTAGTCATTGATGTTTAGGTGACATAATTGAACTCCGTTAAGGTTCATCACAACCATTTGTTAAATCTTGCCGTTTTTACACCACACATTGTACTTTGTTTACAGACAGACATGTGCACCTCGGAAAGTTTTAAGGCATGGCTGGACCCAGATAAATAATAGTTAAATGCATTTTTTAGTTTCAGAATAATAAAACTTAACTGGATTTTGCTATGAATTTCAATTAAGACTTAGTGCATTTTTTTTTTCGTTTCTGCAGAAGTCGCCAAAATGAACTAAGTTTCGGATATATTTGAGTTATTTGTCGAGTATTGCAGAAATTGAAGAAGTCGTTTATTACAATCTTCGATCTCATTTCAATTAAGACTTGTCGATAGAATAACGAAACCAATGCAAAATCTATTAGAAGTACACAAGGGAGCATTACAGTCAATAAAAGGAAAGGCGATGTACATTTCGTACCTCTGACAAATTTGTTTTTCTAAAATATGTTATTTGAATACGGTCAAACCAGGGAAAATTATATTACTATTCAGTTTGCATTTGACAACCAATCATTAATTATCATCGTTGACCGCATGAACATCACGTTTGTAGGAAAAGAGTTAAAATCCGAGTCATCAAATTCGAACAGGATTACAGTGAAACATCTATATAAGTTTATATAAAACTGTGTCGACATTCAAACCATAGATTGATAGTCTATAAAAATCACCTATAATTACCATTTGTAGCTTTCCATAGTCCATTGTCAATAACAGTAAGGTAGAACACATATTCTTTTGGATGAAATCTCTAGAGGAAATTTTATCAGTGTCAAGACGTCAGATACTTATTCAATTAAAACGATCAGTCGTTATTTTGTTATTTATCTATAGAAAACATCGCATTTTTATCTTGTCCTTTGCTGCAAACAATTAAGATGTCAAAGATAAGAACTTTGGGAAATTAATAATTAACAGGATAACTATTGTTGTATACGTAAGAATAAAACAGGTGTCGTTATGCTCTAACGTGTCAAGACAAAAGGGAATTCTGAGCTATTTATATATCATGTTAAAGATACTATCTAGTCGTATAACACCAATTTAAGTGAAAATGGCAAGATTTGTGTGAATAAAATTTGAGAACTCGCACATGTAATAACATAATCAGCAACCCTTTGTAAATCATAAACAAATAAAAATGTGAGGGAGATCACTGTTTTCACCTTTTGAATTAAATTTAACAAAAAATAGGGGCTAGGATGAAATTTGAAAAAAAGGCAGGACTGGAGTTTTGAGTAAAAAAAAACAGGCAGGATGAGCAATTTGGCAAAAAAAAGGCAGGATGACAATTTATGTAAAAAAAGTCAGGATAAACTAATAAAAAAGGCAGGACCGAATAGAGTGAAAAATAAAAAGGCAGGACAGAGATTACAACTAAAAAAAATGCAGGACAAAATTTTTCATCCTAGCCCCCCATAAAAATCAAATGGTAGCTCCCTAACTTTCATATCATGTATGTTGCATTAGAGACTTTCACTGCCCAGTTTTTTTCATTAATAATCTATTCTGTACAAAAATAAAATGTTACATCAAAATAAATTCGCATCCTGGTGAATAGATATTTATTCGTAAATTTTACGGACGCCATTACGAGTTGGTTGACCGTTACGGAATATCCGTTTCACAGATGATAGCGGATATGTTCATAATGTCGTAACTACAATCCCGTCCCCTTTTCCCGAATATGACCTACCGAATTATTAGACTTATTACCGGGTTTGTACTAACAAGAGCAACACGACGGGTGCCACATGTGGAGCAGGATCTGCATACCCTTCCGGAGCACCTGAGATCACCTCCAGTTTTTGGTGGGGTTCGTGTTGCTCAATATTTAGTTTTCTATGTTGTGTTTTGTGTACTATTGTTTGTCTGTTTGTCTTTTTCTTTTTTAGCCATGGCGTTGTCATTTTATTTTCGACTTATGAGTTTGAATGTCCCTTTGGTATCTTTCGCCCCTCTTTTACACTTTACAACATAGAAAAATTACATCAGATTTTCAGATTGTGTTCTTTCTATTCTTATGTAGCAACAATTCGATATCATGTGCATATTAAATATAATTAATATTTCCCAGATGATCCGATATTTCTATTTATTGCATTTACTTTTAGGATTTGTTTGATACTGGATAGCTGCCTATAAGGAATCTACTGATACCTTGATTTTCAAAAGTATAGTTATATCCATGTTTTCGAAGTTTCATGGACACCATCCTGATTTGGTTGAGAGCCATGAAATATCTGTGCCATAATTGGCTGCGTCGTTATAAATTACCCATCTTCCCTGTGCTTTTAAACGTAGTAAAATGTTTTGTTCGTGTTTTCAATATGTTTACCATTATCAATTTGTTTTAATTATTTTGTAAATTTTCATTTATATGGAAATCCTACCTTTCTTTTTTATCATAATAGGCACACAAAGTATTGTTTGCATCTTCAGAAATGTTGATCTGCAATCAAAATCAAATACCATAATAAAACCTAATTCAATGTTCAACGTGTTACAAAAGTAAATAAGAAAAACAGCAATCCTGCAAAAAAAAAATCGAAAAGACATGTGTAAAGGCAATCACAAAGAATCAGTCAAATATCGTTTTCCTACACGTTTTTACCAACTATTCCTTTCTTTTAGAAATATCATTGATACACAGAATTTAATGGTGCATGTCCCCCTTTTTAGTTACACGATTTCTGAAGATTTCAACTTTCTATTAGGATTTAGATTTTATTTTCCAATATTTTGACCTCGAGCATGACTGAAGAGACATTAATCTGATGCCGTTAGGTATTTACAGTTAAAGTTATTCAAATGCCAACTTCCCATTTACAGCAGCAAAATATCCTCTGAACAATCGTATGGCGTTTACGCCGTTTATGTTCACACTATAGGGACTAAATGCTTGTTCTTTTACACAAAAATTTCTCGAATATTGTTATGAGGGAGAACGACTGAAATCGACACTACATACGTTTTACGGTCACCATCACGAACTGGTTGACCGATACGTTATTTCTGATTCTAAACTCACCAGAGACATGTTTTAGCAGTCTAAGATCTTTTGATACTAGACTAATGTCCAATATGTTATTTTACCGATTGTGTCCTATTACCAAATGTAACATTTTGTCTGAGTGTGGATTCGGATCGCGTTTGATGCATGCATACAAGGAGATGCTTATCCTGCCTCGCTTCTTTGGAGTTATCATTTTGTGTGTTACCTTGATTTGTCTTCTCAATCGATTGATGATATTTGAACATCGGTAAAAACTGTTGCTTTGATCTAATGAATGCAACTTATAGAAGCATGTCAGTAATTTCATACTTTTTTTAATACACTTATTCTTAAACACTGAAGTTAGTTCCTTCAATATTATCCGCATTGGTACTAACTTTGATTTCCTTTTTAGTCTGTGAAACATTGTTTATTCATTTATTAATTGTAATTGGTTTTGCACTACTTTTCAGTACCTGAGAGTACTCACAGATCGGATCGGTACCTAGTGTTTTTATCTTTCGGTTTCTATTTTTCCGACTCATTTGTATAGTTTTTTTCTGATGTTTTGCTATTTCACCAATGTCTCATACTAGGAGAGTGTTCAGCGACCACAGACATGTTGAACCCCGCCACCATTTTTAGACTGTTGGTTATCTTTTCGTCATGTTTTTTTCCATTGCGTTGTCACTTTGGCTTGTCTTCTTCGAATTTTTAGTTTGAATATTCCTTTAGTAGTTTCCGTCTCTCTGTTTAAAATGCCTATCCCATGCCAGAAGCCTGCAATTCAGTGGTTATCGTTGGTTGCTGTTTGCCATTTGTGTTTACCATTTATTATTTTAACCATAAGTTAGACATTGGTTTTTCTCGTTTGACCTGCTGCACATTTTGACATGCCGGTGTCATTTCATAGATGACTATATAGGCTTCGCACAGTTTACCATAGTTGTTTAGATCCTTATTCATTTTGGTCTCTGGTGAATAATTTCCTCAATGGTTACTATACTATATCTATGTTGTTTAATTTATTAAAGAGGTTTTGAACTTAACTAAATTTTGTACGATTCAACAATTACAAACGAATCAGATAAGTACAGTATGCTTGTGTAAACTATTCCCAAAATACAATTGTAGTATGAATTGACCTCATTTATCAAAAAACCTAGAATAAAATGGTGAAGCTACTTACCTGAGGTATTAAAGTATAATGTTGAATTTGAAATGTATGACTAAGTGATATCTCCTTGTTTCCAGAAAATGCTGTCAAAGACATTACAGGACTTATAATGTAGGCTTTGTTACTATCGATCGAGAAATTTGATCTGAAAAGAAAAGAAGAAAGAAGCCTTTATTTACAGAAAGACAACAATATTGTCTAATGCTTCCGTTACCATATGTAGTTTCATTTCTGATTATTAATTCTCTACCATATTTAGACAATATTTATCTTATTTATTCCGTACCATATCTAGACAAAATGTATCTCAAAATGATCTCAAAATGGGCTATATTGCCATTTAATGCCGTTTTTCATTTATTCCAAGAAGTTTGAAACCCTTATGCAAATATGCAAGACAAAATTCAAAATGTTTCATTATCATCTGAATGATGTCGTTTTGTAGAGTTATTATACTTTTGATTTGCGAATTTAAGGACTAAAACGTGGTCTTACAATTCCTTCCTCTTACACAATATAACTAATATTGACTGCATATGCTAGATGTACTAAAACATATATGATTTTTGAACTAGCGTTCAGTAACTGCGAGTACTCACAGGTTGGTACTTTGTGTTTTTAGTCTTTTTGTTATTTGTCTTTTTCTGCTTTGTATCAATCTGATGAGTGAAGCCCTTTTCATCTGATTTATCACTTTGTTTAAAGGTTGTGCTAATTCACGACTATCCCATGTTAAATTGAGCGTTGGGCGTCCTCAAACATTTTAATCCGCCATAGCCTGTGATCATTTTCGTTTTTCATTTATTGTTTAAACATACATCAGGCAGTTAATTTTTCTCGTTTAAATTATTTTACAATTTGTCATGTCGGGAACTAAAAAGCTTGCTATGCGATATGAAGTTTGCTCATTGTTAAAGGCCTAACAATGCACTAAATTTGCTATCATCTGCATCATTGGGCTCTTGTTGATAGTTGTCGTATAGGAAATTTTACCAGATCTTCTTATTTTGATAAAGGGTAATTGAATCAAACATAGTTTGAAATAAAAGGATTTTTGCTTAATATAAAGTCAGATACAGCATTGTTCAACCCATAATTCGTTCGACAGCATCTTTTTTGAATAAAGATTATGCCAGACAATCGCCAAATGTTTATACGAAAATCATGGTCATATATTCCTAAAACAAGCCAGATAAATGGACATTGACTTATTGGACAAGAAACGTCTATTATAGTGTTTTAATTTTGTTTTTTATATATTTTTTTTGGGGGGGGGGGGGGAATGGTGGGATATTTTTTTAATATCTGATACCTGAATATGCATTTCAACACCAAAAGCTGGCTATTGTAACCCTTCCTTAAGAAGTATTCTACTCAGAATTCCCAGCACTATTTATTTGTCTCAGCTATTGTTTTTAATTTTAACTTTGAATTTTAATGAAGTGATACCTAATTTTGTATGATTAGAGAAATTCAAGACGAAACAGAAAACGTTCAGTTTAGAACTTTATTATTAATGTCTCACAACCATAAGACATGGTGAACCAAATTAATTTGATTTTATTTAATTGTGTATTTTAAAATAGTTTAGGAAAAACACATGAAACATTTCATTTGAAATGTTTGAAATGTCGTCGGACTTATGTTCACTCTTTATAAATCTACTCCTTTGTGGTTTATCTATATACATATATATCTCTACTTCATTGCCGTGCACCGTAACATTTCTACCATAATGAAAAAATTCATTTAGTGTTAAAACAAATTTGATTTGCATTACAAGACTGTTATTGAGTTGCTGCATCCTTAGCATATATCCTACATCATGTTTTATTCATAAAAAATTATCAAATATGCACATCAAGGTCAACATTTTCATTTTAAATATAAGGTATGAATATAAAAATGTATGTCCCTGAAGTGATCAGTACTGCGATGCCAAATTGGGTTTAAGGTTAATTCAAGTAGTTATTGCGAGTTTATATTAAAATTACAAGATATTGTCATGATATCCTATTAATATTTTATTATAATTACAGGTAGAAGTCTCTTTATAAATTGGTAATATAATAGAAATTGAATATCAAATATAATTTTATATGCTTTATGTGATGAAAAATAAACGATTCAATAATTAGGTAGTAACTACAGTTTTTTTGTCAGTAAAACATATCCGTGATCTCCATTTTTCAATTAACTCGGCAGTCCCATTTAATGAAATATTAACGCGATTATTGCACGTATGCATTATCACAAAGTTTCCATCAAGGAAACATTAAAAATATATATGGCACTTGTAAATGTTTACCCCATTATACTTTGAATAGAAAAGTTACTATTAAATATATATTAACAAAAATACCGAATTCCAAGGTAAAATAAAAAAGGGTAAGTCAATAAAGCCTGACAGAATTAAACGCTCGACTATCAACCAAAGGAACGACTGGAAAACAACTGCAATGTTCTTGAATTTGTATAGGCATTTTCCGACCGTAATGACGTTTACACTTACAAAACGTCAAAGAATATAATCAAAACTTTTTTGAACACTCCAAAGAGTTTGTCAAAGAAACTTGTCCATTCATGAATTATTCTGTGTGACTTATTCATGTTTACGTATATTGTTTTGTGTAATTCACATTGCCGCCAATTTACATTTCTTTTACATAAAGGAAGCAATAGCTATGTTCTTGATAATTTTGTTTCTTTCTAAATTTTCCTTTTTTTTATTTGTACGACAAGAAAAAAATAATTGTTATGCTATATATATATATATATATAGAAGTCTATAAAAAGGACCAACCAGCAAATTTACTATGTACCGGATCGTCTAGAATAGACGATACTGTGCAGATAAGGAAAAAATTATATAAGTCTAGAGATTTGCACAACGATACTAATATAAGATGGTATTATACGAAGATGTTGTTAATAAATCGTGTTGACAAATATTTCGGCTTAACAAATAGCCTTCTTCGGTGTCAATTATTTTAACAATACTGATAATATGTATAAAAATAGCTCAATAATACAGGTAAGTTTTGGTCTATTGATTTAATCCAAAATCCTGAACATCATAATATAAAACAAAACTCAATACTCAAATATACGTGACTGTGTATATTTACAACCCAAAATGAGTGAAAAATAAAACTTAGTATTTTTTATTGATGCCGTTTGGATGATGTACATTTAGTTCCTTTATCCAAAAGCTTTCCCGAACCTGTCGCTGGGCATCACTCCAGTGAATGTTCTGTTCAATCACTAGGATCTTCATGCGGTTAAAGTCATCAAGTGTGTGACCAGACTGTCTGAAATGCTGAGAAAACTGGGAGAAGTGGCTTCTTAGAGATATCACTCCTATGGCCATTGAGGCGTTTGTGGAAAGGCTGCTTTGACTCACTTTTGGATAAAGGAACTAAATGTACATCATCCAAACGGCATCAATAAAAAATACTAAGTTTTATTTTTCACTCATTTTGGGTTGTAAATATACACAGTCACGTATATTTGAGTATTGAGTTTTGTTTTATATTATGATGTTCAGGATTTTGGATTAAATCAATAGACCAAAACTTACCTGTATTATTGAGCTATTTTTATACATATTATCAGTATTGTTAAAATAATTGACACCGAAGAAGGCTATTTGTTAAGCCGAAATATTTGTCAACACGATTTATTAACAACATCTTCGTATAATACCATCTTATATTAGTATCGTTGTGCAAATCTCTAGACTTATATATATATATATATATATATATATATATATATATATATATATATATATAAATTAATTAAGTCTAAATTGAAAACAACGTTCAAACCTATGATTGCGTTTGATAAAAACCGCAATTTTTATACGTGTGCATGCAAAACAAATTTCTTGGTAGAGGGGTCTAAATACAGCACAAACAACATTTTCCAAAAGACCAAAAATTGATATCCTGCCAAGTTGACTTCGTTCATAGTTCCTTAAAGCGGTCAACTATTTTTTTTTTATAATTCATAATTTGATATCATTTTACATAAATATAAAACTTAAGTTTTAAACATTTGTAAAGAATAATTGAGACAAAAACAATCTTGTTTACAAAAAGTAAAATAACAAAAATACCGAACTCCAAGGAAAATTCAAAAGCTCAAACACATCAAACGAATGGAAAACAACTGTCATATTCCTGACTTGGTACAGGCATTTCCATATGTAGAAAATGGTTGATTAAATCTGGTTTTATAGCTAGCAAAATGTCTCACTTGTATGACAGTCGCATAGAATTCCATTATATTGACAACAATGTGTTAGCAAAACAAACAGACATAAAGGGTAAAATGTCAAAAATTAGGGTACAGCAGTCAACATTGTGTTATAATCTTAATTACTATAAAACAAACAACTATGTCATCAAAGAAAAACAAAATGGCCATAGGACAATAACACAATGGCGAGATGTATAAATACCGAGCCACGCCAAAAGGATATTACCAAAAATGGACTTAACAGTAAAGGTTAAAAATATACAAAGACAAATAAGAAGAACATTATTACACGTTAAGATGACAAACAATGTCAGTACCCAGAATCTGTATTTCAAAATCATCATGTATTATTTGATGAGTTGATACGGAATATTTATCAACAAGGTCTTTGTATCTTCCGATGATTTTTTTTTAGAAAAACTTTCTGCTCAGACACTGATGACGTTTTATGAAGTCTGAGTAGCAGCTGCAAGGTCTTGAATACCGATGAGTTGGGAAATGTATATCCCATATGCAGGTGAAGTTGGAATATTGCTGCTAAGTTTAAATTTATAGCTTCAAAATTAAAATCGTCTCGTTTGTCATAGATTCTGGTACTGAGATGACCGCTTATGTCAAGTTCGAGGTATGAATCTAAAAATGAGGTGGAGGAAGCCGTGTCTGTTGTTTCTTTAATTTCTAGTTCTTGTATATATCATTTTATTCTGGTATCACCTAAGTTGAACAAAGGTATACAGAAAAACATATTAATTTACATTACATTGCATTGTACATTTGTTGAGGAAATTTTTGGAGGAGTTGTTCTGAAGGATATATTAATGGATCCCAATCAGAAACAAGAGGCTCTAAAGAGCCTGTGTCGCTCACCTTGGTCTATGTGCATATTAAACAAAGGACACAGATGGATTCATGACAAAATTGTGTTTTGGTGATGGTGATGTGTGTTTGTAGATCTTACTTTACTGAACATTCTTGCTCCTTACTATTATCTCTATCTATAATGAACTTGGCCCGGTAGTTACAGTGGAAAATATTTTGTAAAAATTTACAAAAAGTTACAAAATTTATGAAAATTTTAAAAAATTGACTATAAAGGACAATAACTCCTTAAGGGGTCAATTGACAATTTTGGTAATGTTGACTTATTTGTAGATCTAACTTTGCTGTACATTATTGCTGTTTACAGTTTATCTCTATCTATAATAATATTCAAGATAATAACCAAAAGCAGCAAAATGTTCTTAAAATTACCAATTCAGGGGCAGCAACCCAACAACGTGTTGCCTGATTGGTCTGAAAATTTCAGGGCAGATAGATCTTGACCTGATAAACAATTTTACCCATGTCAGATTTGCTCTAAATGCTTTGGTTTCAGAGATATGAGCCAAAAACTGCATTTTACCCTATGTACTATTTTTTAGCCATGTCGGCCATCTTGGTTCGCGGGCGGGGTCATCAGACACATTTTTTAAACTAAATACCCTAATGATGATTGTGGACAAGTTTGGTTAAATTTGTCTTAGTAGTTTCAGAGAAGAAGATTTTTGTAAAAGATTACAAAAATTTACGAAAAATGGTTAAAAATTGACTATAAAGGGCAATAACTCCTTAAGGGGTCAAATGACCATTTTGATCAAGTTGACTTATTTGTAGATCTTACTTTGCTGAACATTATTGCTGTTTACAGTTTATCTCTATCTATAATAATATTCAAGATAATAACCAAAAACGGTAAAATTTCCTTCAAATTACCAATTCAAGGGCAGCAACCCAACAACGGGTTGTCCGATTCATCTGAAAATTTAAGGGCAGATAGATCTTGACCTGATAAACAATTTTACTTAGTCAGATTTGCTCTAAATGCTTTGGTTTCAGAGATATAATCCAAAATCTACATTTTACCCCTATGTTCTATTTTTAGCCATGGCGGCCATCTTGGTTGGTTGGCCGGGTCACCGGACACATTTTTTGAACTAGATACCCCAATGATGATTGTGGCTAAGTTTGGTTTAATTTGGCCAAGTAGTTTTAGAGGAGAAGATTTTTGTAAAAGTTAACGACGGCGGACGACGACGACGGACGACGACGACGGACGACGGACGCCAAGTGATGAGAAAAGCTCACTTGGCCCTTTGGGCCAGGTGAGCTAAAAAATTAAGATGTGAAATTAAATTATCTGGATCGTTTGATGTGTGAGAGCTTTTAATTTTGCCATTTGATAAGGGACTTTCCGTTTTGATATTCCTGTTTTTGACAAGTGTCGGAAGGAACGCCAATTCATATGAAATATGAAAATAAGAATATGTCGGCAAAGAGAGACGCACAGTTCGTTTCCATAGGAATGCCGATAATTTGTTGAAAAAGTCAACATCCAAATTTAACAAATAAGTTGTCAATAAGAAAGATCACTGTTCCTCGGTATAGTATCTTTTACCTTTTTGTTCACTATTAACAAAATATGCCGTATGGTATTCCAAAGCAATAACTTTAAAGCCTATGCTACCAATTTTATATTGAAAACCATTGTGGATTATGTATTTTGTCAGACGATTTTTCAATTTCATATGGGGAATGGTGAAATAAAGTGTTGAAAAAGCAAAGGTTTTGATATATATATATATATATAATGGTTTGAACGTTGTTTTCAATTTAGACTTTCTTATATATATATATATATATATATATATATATATATATATATATACATATAGTCACTCAGTTGCATGAGTTCGAATCCCGGCCAGGGAAGAACAAAAATTTGCTTCCGCAAATTAACAGATCTAACATTGTTGGGCTGTTATTCAGACGAATTATATATAATTAATATTTAAGATTAATTGTCGAAATCCGGATATGGTGTACAAATTTTTGCACCTCATATTTGCGGTATACCATCTTTTCCGCAAGTTGATTGTTTTCTGTTTGATATTAAATTAATAATTTTTTAGATCCATTTTGTTATATCTTGTGATACGTTTTTTTGGCAATCGCCAATGGCAGTCAACAGGGTTTAAGAACATCAGTTGTTCGACCTGTTAGTCAAATGCGTTTTGTTAAAATATACTTTTTCTCTTTTTTGGTCTTTTGAAAAAGGTTGTTTGTGCTGTATTTAGACCCCTCTACCAAGAAATTTGTTTTGCATGCACACGTATAAAAATTGCGGTTTTTATCCAACGCAATCATAGGTTTGAACGTTCTTTTCAATTTAGACTTGTATATATATATATTTATACATGGTTAATACCGCTACTCGAGTAAACATTTTCACAGTATTTCTGAAGATCCTCTTTCACAGCGAACAGAACTTTTGTCAATCTAATGGACTATTCCTTTTTAGAACAAACATTCCGTTGTTTGTATAGAATTCTGTGAAGCTTAGGTATCCTATACAAACAAGGTAAGTGCTCAGATTTGCTGTTCGTTTTAATGTTCATTGAAGCCATGAAGGACTTATTATTCGCCAAAGTATCATCCTTGTCAAATGACATGTTTTTGTATGTGGGATTACCTGAGTGCTGGTCGATCATTCACACAGTTTTTCAATTATTGGATTCGATGTTTTGTCAGAGACCTAATTGCTTTAATCTATTCTGACAAAGTGTCCAGTTCAACGTCTTCTCATTTAGCCCATGCTCTGGTGTAGTCCTTAATGGAATCCATAACTTTTCTAAAGTTATGGTTCCAAGTGATGTGTTGGGTTTCTCCGAACTTAGGACCATGAGATATCACCTTTCGGAGATGTTCATGTTGAATTATTCTTAGATCTTCAGTAATAGCATGACCAGAAGGACAGTTAATTGAATTTCACTTTCAAGGGAGAGTAAACTCTAATATCACAAGCGTAGAATTTTGTAAAATGTTGTATCTCCGAAGTGCTTTTCGGGATTTGTCTCCTTCAGGAACGCTTCGAGACAAAAACTTGAAAGCCAAGTCTGTATATGTATACCCAATAAAAGTATCACGAAATTCATATTCTATTTAACGTTTTAATGATAGTTTTCAAGTTACATGTAGCAATTGTGCAACAACAACAAAGACCTACACATGATAAGTTATAAAAACATGTGTACACATAAACAAAAGACAACACTGACGCTTATAGTTTGGGAAATATGGCAGGGTGAAATATAACTAACACTTAAATTACCATGAATAACAAGTGTACACATAAACAGTAAACAATACTGAAGATTAAATTTTTGGAACTGACATGGGGACAAAAAGAATACGTGCACAAATAATCAAAACACAACACTGAGGCTATATTATAGTAATACAGTAGAGGGCAAAAAGAACACTTAATGCTTAAAGTTGGGGAAATAGATCTAGAGACAATAAACACAGTTTAAGTAATGGAAATTGAAAATATGTGAACTATGTTGATAAATAGTGATATAAGTATAATAAATACTAACCTATTCATTCCTATGAATTTCACTTCTGTTGATATGTTTATACGTAATACCATGATTGACAGCACCAAGTCTGCATCTGTTGTCGGAAAATAAAGTAAAAGAGGGATAACTCATGGTAAAAACGGGTTCAAACTTTAAACTGCTATAACTACTTCCATTTCAAAGACTGTATATCGTTAATGAAAACATACCATGCAAAACTTATTTTGAGACATCATATGTAATCAAACGATTAAACAAATAAATATACAATTTAAGGTCAATGTTAAATAGAGACAATAGAAAAACAAAACACAACACATCTCTTCAGATGTTGTACAAGATGTGTTTAGATGATACATATCTGTGATTTTGATGTTTTGATCACATACTTTTGAAATGAGGATCGACGACTAATACCGTTAAAAGGCATATGTATTACCAACCTTCCTATATATTTCATATTGTAAAGTCTAAATTCAAATATAACACATGTGAAGCAACACCATTTTCCCACGGAGAGTAACAAAAGTGTGACAAATTCTATAGTATTGCGCTAGTGCAAATATAGCTTCAAAATATCGACGTCATTAGTAACAGATATAGAACTTTCAAGATCTAAAATTAGAATTCTGGCACTTTTTTGTTTGGTCAGTATATTTTGATAGACTCGGGGAACAGAATCTATTCTAGTTTCAAATGTTATACTGTTCTATTTCTTTATGGTTTAGATATATTCATCGACATATTTATTATCTTCGGATATGATTACTATCTTTGAAGATAACCATCTGTAGGGTTTAAAAATAACAGATGAAAGGCAGTCTCCTTGTGAACTAATAACTTTATGCTTAATACAACTGTTAACTTCGGAATTACCATTTATTCATTTGCATTATAAACTTCGAAAAGGAATGGAATTATAAAAGTAGATTCATTATATAAAATTTTGAATTTTCGTTATCATATCTGTCTGTAACTAAATCTTTTGGGTCCTAGCAAAAAGATTCTTTTTTTTATAAATTTTGAGTGTTGCTCCTTTCTATGACGCCTTATTTACTGAGTCGGAAAACACATACCAAACCGAGTAAATGAATGTATTTTCATGCTAAAATGCTTAATACAAACCCATGTTCCAAGTCTTTTCTATACTCTCATAGTTTTTTATTTTTTATTTTTCATACTTCTACTTGTAGTACCTGCATTGTCCATGGGTTCTATCTCCTGGATTCTAGTGTTTTGTACATAATATTTTTTATCCGAAACATTACTCATATTAACGAAGTCAAGAATATAATCTGAAAAATATTTAATCAATAAGTAAATGTAGGCAACAAATGCAGATGTAAGCACATGTAGAAAACTATTGAGCAAGCATATAAATATACTAAGAACATGCACGTGCCATGACATGTATTTACACGATGCATAAATGTACGAACTGCATAAACACAAAAAAGGAGATGTGGCACTGCTGACGCTTATTGTATGTTTCCTTAAAATATACTAAGAACAAGCACGTGCCATGACATGTATTTACACGATGCATAGATGTACGAACTGCATAAACACAAAAAAAAAGGAGATGTGGCATTGTTGACGCTTATTGTAAGTTTCCCTAACATCCAGTGTGATAATTTAATGCGATTTTAAGGAATTGAATTAGAAAACAATAAATGTCCAATAGGTAGGTTCATAATAGAATGTCAACTTGGATAAAGGGCAGAAATTTCGATTTAGACTTCGATATATCATTGATTTGGTCATATTTATGAATTATATGTTAACAACCTTGTTTATTTGGAAATACATAGGATACCCTCATTGGCCAATTTACTTAGGCGGAAGTACATGTGATTCTGTCTCATTTGTTTAATATCCACTTAAGAGAGTGGACGTGTCCTGACCGCTCAGGCCAACCGTGATAATTTATAGAGAAGGTATATATTTTTATTTTTAAATGGCAAGAGGCCATATATTAGAATGACAAGAGGTCATATAATTTGAGAATGGCAATAGACAATATATATTTTTTAAATGGGCAAGAGGCCTTGAGATATGATATTGGAAAATGGCGAGGGCCAATGAGATAACATTTATTTAGAGATGGTAATTCTTATTTGAGATATAATTGAAGAATAATGGCAAGGGCCATGAGATATAATTTGAAAAATGACCAAGGCTAAAGAGATATAATAAATTGATAGATTGGAAAAGCCCGACACGAGGTCGAGTGTAAATATAAGTAATTATAAGTTTTTAACATTTGTATTACCAAACTGGTTGCTAAAATATGTGCATTTTCCTAGTTTTTCAAAAAAATTAATGAGGTATTATGTTAAAGAATTTTATGGCAGTTCAAAATCCCATCGTGGCGAAGGGTGTGCTCGACACGTGTCATCACAGATTTTATTAAAGAGTCATTATGTTGATTTGAATTCTAGGATTTAAAAATGATATATACAGTTTAAAAAACAAATGGTTGTTCGCTTTTTCTTTTAAAAGATTTTAATGAAAAAGTACATTTGCCTATGTTCGTTTATTACGTAGTGGTACTCCAAATAGCGGAGAAAAAGTATATATTGCCTAAAGGGGATTTCCCTCAGCAGGTTCGCGACGTCATGATAAGATAAGATAATTTTATTGGTTCAAAATCCAAAATTATAGGATTGTTACCAAGACAATACATAAACATATAAACAAAATCTGACCACATTATAAACATTATATATATATATAACTGTATATCCCTCCATTATTAAAAGTAAATATTGTTACAATAATAAATGAATGTATATAATCTCTGCCGAGGAGGTGGTACCACAAAGTTATTAAGTACTCAATAAAGCATTTCTAGAATAATACATGGTGCTTATGATTTTTACAATAATTTTAATTATATCAGTCTCACCACAGGTATAAAAAAATTTAAATCTTGCTTCATTAGTCATATTTAAAAAAGAGGGAACTATTTCACTAATTTTGGAAAATAATTGTTCTCTAATTGTATTTAGTTTTGTACATATTATGTTATATTATTTGTCATGTGATGTCTAGACTTGTGACAGTGTGTGTTCAGTTGTGTAGATAGTTGTGTATTTATTTTCAGATGGTTTTACCCACATGTTTCAAACGTAGACACTCATTAAAAGGGGTACGGCTAGTGGCGGCTATTAAGAGAATAAGAGGAGGACAACCACAGAGCTTAAAGGAGTTTGCTCGTTTTCAAAAGAATAAAAAATTGAATGATTTATACATGAATGATCTGAGGCAACAGGTTTGTACTATTCATCATTTCATTGTTTGACATGTTTTATCTTTCCTATTATTGCAATACGTTCATAGACAATCATAAGAAACTAAGTTAAGTGTTTTGTAATAAAATAAATAAGTTTTATTTAAAGTCGGCAAGGTTAGTACAACAAGTAAAATAAAAGCTCTGTTGAGTTTTTAACTCACATTTTTGTTTTATATTATTGAATAGGTTCTCGATTGAACGGGTGAAGAACTACAAGATTTACTTCAATTTGCTGATAGAGACTATACAGTTGAGAAAGCCAGGTGGGCCACGCATTGTTTGATACTGTATGCAAATGAATACGGACAACCCAGTGGACAAGATTTAACCCAGTCGCAAGATCAAGTAAGTCATTTCTACGTCTTGCACTTTGAATGTTATGTCTTGGCTGGCAGATAAAATTTAATCTGTTGAATTTTATGCATAAAAATTTGCACATTGCCTATGATGACAAGCTTAGAAGACAAATAAATGATCAAACTAGAAATAATTTCTAAACATGAAAAGAAATGATACATAGTATGTGCTAATGAGGTTATAACTTAAGAAAGTAATTGAACATTGCCATCATCTTGGGTCTTTGTGTGGCCTTCAATTACGAGCAACAACTTGTACCACATAACAAGCAATATTTAGCTGAAATGTAAAATTGTCTTGTTGGTAAATACATAATTACTGCTTTAGATTCACAGATCTCTTATTGACTACTTTTAATGCAGTTTTTTTTCTAAAATCTCAATCACAATACTCTTACTGTGATGTAATCCACACTAGTTGAATCCAGGTATTAGTTTATTCATATAAATGAAAATATTGATAACACTGAAGTAATTTACACAGAATTTTGATATTTATATATATATTCACTGATGTTACTTAATGTGTGTTAATATTGATATCATAGTGGTTTTGTTTTTATTTTTAAGACCCCCACTACTAGTGGTAATTCTGTAAATGTGCAGAGAAGTGGTGACAATGTGCAGAGAAGTGGTGATAATTTGCAGAGTAGTGGTGACAAGAATGGGACAATAAAGAAAGAGGGATGATTTGGAGGATAGGACTGCTAGCTTAGAGAATATCACAAAAAAAGAAGTTGTTAAAAACTTACAGGAGAAGGTGAGGACACTTTGTCTGCAAGATAATCCTTAACAATTCACTCATATTACTTACTCTGGAGGAACTTTCTAAAGCTGCAAGACGGGTTAATCATGATGTATCCAGGTGGCTTTAATGGTTATAGGGGCAGACCACGAAATTTGGGAATACGTCAGAGAGGTGCTTGTTTGTTTTGTGATAGTACAAGTCATCAGATAAGAGACTGCGACGAAATGAAGGCTGCAAAGGGGAAATAATGTTATTTAGTATCTTTTTATATTTTCAATTAGGGAATTACTGTGAATTATTATGGTTTTTATTTTACTTGATTTGAAATGTCTTCATTTACAATTCAAGGGTCACTGATACCCTAGTGGTTCTACATGTTCCACGTGGATTGTAGGTGAAGGGATTTCTCCTTTAAGTGCTTTTATGTTGGTTCTTGGATATAGAGAGTGTTTTTATTTTTCTCCTCAGAATAGTAAAACATTGTGAAGTTTAAATTCATTAATCATTCATGTTCCGGATGGGAAATGTAAATTGTTTTTAATCCATAAAAAGGTACAAGCATAGGCGAATCCAGGGGGGGCCTGGGGGGCCCGGGCCCCCCTTTCGTGGGAAAAATTTGGTTGATTATATAGGGAATCACTGAAGCATGACCGGAGCGGGCCCCCCTTATATCAGACAGCGGGCCCCCCCTTATGAAAAGTTCTGGATCCGCCACTGACAAGTACGTCAAGAACCAGCATGGGTAACACTTGGAGGTGAAGTTCTCTCACTTACAACACACTTTCCATCGGCTGAAGAAGTTCTGAATGGTGCATGTGGTGTTCATTTTGATAGTGGGACTTTGCCTTTGCGTGATCCTGATCTCTTTCTAAGAGGTCAGATTCATCATCATTTGTCAAACTGGAAAGATATTCTAGAAGGGACAGATAATAAAGATATACTAAAATGGTTAATAAATGTACAAATTTTTTCAGACACTTTAAAGGAAATTTTAAGGGTCGTTTTTATAATTCGGATATTCCCCCAAATCAATATTTTTAAAATTTAAAAATTTGTAAGCAACATGTTGATTTTATTTCAAAAGAATTATGCGAGAAAATTGTTACGGGATCAGTTAAACTGTTGGGAGCCGTTGGTGAATGTGTAATTGCACGAGTAATTCATTGTAAAATTTATAAAATACTCGTGCATTATATATGGATTGGGCCTTTGTATTTTAGATTGGGTTTCATCTTCAGGAAGTCTGTAGAGTTTCTGCTACCCACAACTTAATGGAACTGTAACAAAAAGATATTGGACACTGAGGATATGGTCATACCCTCATTGGCCAATTTACTTAGGCGGAAGTACGTGTGATTCTGTCTCATTTGTTTAATATCCACTCAATGAGAAGGTAAACGTTTGCCAGAATAGTCAACGTTTGTACTGTATTGTCTGTTTATAGCCTGTTCTTGTAGTTATTTTAATCCCACCCTCGTCCCACCCATTGTCTGTTTATAGTGTTAGTAGGGTACCAAAATGTGATATACAGGATTGTATGTGAAATATTGAGTTATTTTGTTTTTAATATTTTCAATGCAGAGGTCTTATAGTCTTTGATGTGTATTGTCCATCATGATAGGCGTTGAACAATAGAAAGCCTAACACCTAATTGCTAATTTATGACATAGACTTGATTGGTTTGTTTTACTAAGTCATTGGGTTTTTTGTTGGCTTAAGACGTTAAGCATTGTTTTGTTCGGAATCCGTAGGAAAAGATATATCCCCATTTTGGTACTACAGGAGTGTTCGATATAATCTCCCATCAGTTCCCCTGCAGAGTTTCTGCTACCCACAACTTAATGGAACTGTAACAAGAAGTTATTAGACACTGAGGATATGGTCATTTTCTAACCCAGAAATAGATTACCTTAGCTAAATTTGATAAACCTTATGAATATTTGGTCCTCAATGCTCTTCAGTTTTGTAATTTATTTTGCTTTTTAATTTTTTTATTCAAGCGTCACTGATGAGTCTTTTGTTGACGAAACGCGCTTCTGTCGTACAAAAGCAGGGTATCTTTGATGATTTATTATTTTTGATAATGAAAGTATGTTAGAAAGGGGCTTAAATTTTTATTTTCTGCGGGCTCATCAAAGAGTTGCTGCAATTGTTCTATATAGTGTATATAGAGTAATATTCTCTACACGAGGCATATAATTTAACGTATCATTCGATCTATCGTGGCTGCATATTTATACATCCCAAAAAGTTCAACGGTGGACTGTACTAGTGTACTTGAGATAAACGATACAACCGAGAGTAGTCTGTTTTAGATCTTGATCTTTTCCTCGATACTGACATGATGGACGACTTCAAACTAGAATCATTTCTCTGCCGTAACATCCCTCTGCTCCATCGTATGACGTTTACATATCTCAATTAATACGTTATGCTCGTAAACAGTATATGGATTTCATTGACAGGGGTGTGCTCTTTACACCAAAACTGTTCCAATGGATTAATGAGGAAAAACGGCTGAAATTGACACTACATGAGTTTTAAGGTCACCACCACGAATTGGTTGACCTATACGATTAGTCGGTATCCAAACTCAGTAGCGACATGTTTTCACGGTCTTAAATCTTTAATTACCAGTGTTGTCGTTTGATTTTCAATTTAACTGATTTCATTCGATTCCCTCAGTTTTAGTTTTTTACCTTGTCTCTTCCTAATCGATTTACGAGATTTGAACATCAGATTACTATATTGGAATACCCAAGTCACCCATTAGAGTGTAGGGATGGGTATGATTGTCTATCCACCAAAGGACATGAAGGTTAACAATTTTAGGTTATTATAAGGCTTCGATAATTAGCAAACATAATAACGCATAGTAAGGTATAAAAGGTCTGGGGTAACAAAATGTAAAACAATTGAAAATAAAAAAAACAACATGTTACTATATATACTAACAACTGTTTGAAGGCAGAAACCAAAGACTACCACTAGACTACAGTCTTCTGACGTAGGATTATGAGCCTGGTATCTTATATGAGGTTTTATAACCTCTCGGTTAATGTTTTCATTCCAAAAGGTTCAAAAGTTCGAAGAAACAGAACTTTAATAAATGGTTACTATACGGTTCTTAACGATATACATAACTTGACTTATTAGGTCTTCTTCATCCAGCGATTTGTTGCCCTACGAAAAATAGTATTATAATTGATAATCATGAAAAACATGCATCCACAAATAACTAGAGATAACTATTGACATAAAATATGTTCATCTGATGTTAAACGTTTCTTTTGAAGTTTATGTACAAATTATTATTTGTTTTTCTCACCTAGGTTTTGCAGATGAAATTCTTGTTTTGTAGATATATAAGGTCTTTTCAACGCAAAGCTAACAAATGGCTCTATCAAAGGTATTGACTCCTTAGATTGCTGAAATATTTTTTATACAATTTAGTTCATACTATTGCTGCCAATGCCATTGTGTATTAAGTATAAAACTACTATATTAAATGAAAATTTGTTTTCCCCTTGTAAAACAATTGGGTTCATTCTATTTAAATGTTTTTTGTTTTAATCCACGTCTTTTGATTGCTGGTGATTAGGTGTATCAAATGCAATCATAACACATCTCCTTATTCATTCATACATTTATAAAGATATATAGTTAAATATATTCTACATAAGTACTGTAACAGTTGATTATCAATTTGAGTACAGTTGACTGTATTGGTTCATTTTAATATGTCTTTTTTATATATTTTCACCAGACATATCAGAACGTGATCACCTTTATAAGCAATATTAGATAAAAGCATGCAAGTTTGACTCAATGAGAAAACCGATAACGCGAAAAAAAAAAATAAAAAAGTAACTCTTCTATGAAAAGTCGAGACAAACAATAGTAAAAAATGCCTTTAACCTTTCTGATAAAAAGTTATTTCTAAATTTCTATCGTACATTTTAAAGAAATTATTTGTTAAACTGTTTTATTTGAAATATACATGCAGATATATGATGTTTTATTTTAATTATTAAATATTGAGATAATGGCATTAGAAGCTTGTCCAACTAAAATTTTTAAAAAAGTTAATCTTTGCTGCATATCATGTCTTAAAAAATCTAAGCTCTTTCTTGTTATCAATATTTGGAGCGTTCCACATAGACTTTAGCATGTTACAATTTCTCAAATATGCATATTTTCCACCATTAAGTTTTCGAGTACGCCGCTCTGCTCATTTTCACGTAAATTCTCAATATAGAGATATTATGTTTTCGTAAATAAAACTATTTAAAAGTTGTGTCTGAGCAGGTGAATAAATTAAAGATAAATATTTTTACAAAGTATGTTATCCGTAAAAAGAATTTAACTATATTTTTTTTACAATTTGATAAAAAGGTCGTCGTCGTCTCGAATTTCGTACATTTTATGCGTTTTTTTCGATTTATTCCCTTTCAATGTTTACATCGGGAAGAGGTTTTTTTTAATTTGCTTAGTAACTTAATTTCAAAAGTGTTAAACTGTCAATATTGTTTTTCTTTTCCTAAACTCTCTAGCTGTATACGTTACGGATAATAGACATAATCCAGTTAGGTGTACAGCCAGTAGAAAAAAATATATAGGTTCGTACGCTAAGAATTTAATCGCATAGCAACACTTTATACCAAATTTTCACCAAACTCCAATATCATGTTTTTTCTCATCGTTTGGTATATTAAGAGGGAAGCGATGACAATATACTGTGATTTGGGGTATTTCAATTGATTTTCATCATTACTATTTACGAGAACCTTTTCTTTTGAATTTGTAATCAATAGCATTCTTGCGGAAAATGTCCAAATGAATATTTTTTCACTAGATTGCCCACTGAACTACACCTGGAGGAGTTCACAGACGTTCTGTTGTCGTGTTTTAATTTTATACAAAGTCTACATTGTAACTGTATCTAAGAATTCATTAAATTTATTCAATTACGGAATGTCATTAAAAAAGAATATATATTGTTTGGTCTGCCAAGTGCAAGAGAAATATCTTTCAAGATTATTAACCTTATTTCATCAATAATAAAATCGTCTTTGCGAGTTACTGTGAAACAAACTACTGTAGGGGTGGTGTTTATCGCATTCACCGAGCATTACTTGAAATAAAGGCTACAGTAAAAAATTTGTTCCAAATCTTGACTAACATCTATGAACCGTCATGGAATTTACCCACTGATTATCCCGTTTATGTTGTACTAGTCGCAGCCAGAATCAAGTCGTGGTTTTCTCCATTACACCGAAATACAACGTATCATAGAATGTTTACTTGTCAGGAGGAACACGATAGATGACACTAGTGAAGCAGGAACTAGATATCTTTTTTAGAACAGACGTGTACAGTCTCGTAGTTTTTTCTGTCGTTCATGTTGCTTGTTCTAAAAAAAATCATGTGGTGTTATATTGACTGTTATTTGTCTTTTTTATCGTTTTGCTTTTTGGCCAAGACATTTTGTTTCCTACTTATTGTTTTGTTTGCACCCCTTTATGACATGTTTAATTTGCAAGAAAGGTAAACCAAAGCTCTTACCAGACATTCGTGAAGGCTGCTGTCATTGTCGTTTTCAAAAGCACTATCCAAGATTTCTAATAGAACCTGCAATAAAAATTTAGTAGATCGAGTTCTGTTACACCACTGTCCCTTGTTATGTCAAAAATGAACGCCGCCATATTCTGTATGTGACTGTCATAAATCAGGAGCCTGTAATTTAGTGATTGTCGTTTGTTGCTGTATATCATATGTTGTTTTTGTTAATTGTGTTGTACTTAAATCAGGCCGTTAGTTTTCTCGTTTATTTTACGTTTGTCATGTTATTTTATAGGTTGCTATGCTGCATGATGTTCGTTTATTCTTGTAGGTCATATGGTTATCTTTAGTTGCTAACTTTTGTATCATTTGCTCTCTGGTGGAAAGATGTCTTATTGGTAACCATACCACATCTTCTTATCTTTATATTAAAAAACTTGAATGGGCTTTTTATTATTTTCATTCTGTCAATAGATCTACAAAGTTCAGGAGTTAAAATCAAAAATTTTAAGAGAATTTGCGACCTACTACGTATACCAGGCATATATCGCATTTTTATTATTTGTTTTGACACATAGATTATGTAGATTAAAGAAATCAAACAAATTAACTTCAATTGAATTGTTTTTGTTGATCGTGAGCATCTTTAAATAAAGAAGTAAAAGCGTTTCCTGCATTTGGTAAACACTTGCTAATATATTATGTGTAGGTGTTAGGTTGTAAGGTTAACATAATCTGGAATACAAATGTGGACGCCATGTTTTCATGGCTGCATCGTCTTCAATTGTGTACGGTTATCAAACGTTATGGTAGTAAACAGTCCCTTACAGTGTGTTAAAACACCTATCAACAACGCATTAATAATATTATTGAACGTTAGAACGTAACACACCAAAGGGAATGACAATCGTCTAAATAGAGCTAGCTAGATTTATAAAAGTTATTTTAGTACAAATACTGTTCTTTTGATATGAAACTGTCACTGTATAAATAAAGGCAAAAGTAGTATACCGCTGTTCGAAATTCATAAATCGATTGAGAAAAAAACAAATCCGGGTTACAAACTAAAACTGAGGGAAACACATCAAATATAAGAGGAGAACTACGACACAACAGAAACACAACATTAAAATGTAACACACACAGAAACGAACTATAATATTACAATGGCCATTTTCCTGACTTGGTACAAAAAATGGTTGGTTGAACCTGGTTTTTTGGCTAGCCAAACCTCCCGCTTTTATGGCAATGTTAAATATAACATTAAAATGACAACATTACATGACAGGACTACTATACAAATTAATGGGAAAACATATAGGACAGAGAAACATACGAATAATAGCTAACAAAAGGTACCAGGTTTAAAATTTAATACACAAGACCAGGTTTAAAATTTAATACACAAGACCAGGTTTAAAATTTAAAACACAAGACGCGCGTTTCGTCCACACAAGACTAACCAGTGACGTTCAGATAAAAAAAGTTCGAAAGCCAAAACAAGTTCAAAGTTGAAGAGCATTGAAGACCAAAAGTTCCTAAAAATTGTGCCAAATACGGCTAAGGTTATATGTCTGGGATAAGAAAATCCTTAGTATTTAGAATAATTCATACTTTTGCAAACAGTAAATTTATAAAAATGACTATATGATAGATGTACATGATAGCACCGAAGTGGTGACTAACTACAGAATAAAAACGGATACATAAAACAACATAAACAAGCACATAAAAATTCACAGCGGAGTTAGCCAAAGAGATCGACGCAAAAAAAGTGACGTCACATTTGAATTTCTGAAATTTCCCCAAAATAGGATAGAATTAGGATAAAATTCAAGATTTGGTTTATAATACTAATATAACATTTATTAAAAACAAGCCAGTTTTCAAATAAAAGTGCTCGATCGACTGGTTGGTTTTAAAATGGAAGTGTGCAATTGATAATATCTACAGCATCACAATACGTTTGTTTAAAGTAGAGAGTTACCTACATCTTACCTTCAAAAAGACCGTGTAGTCAATCACTTTTATATAGTTTGTAAAAATTCTTGCTACTGCCTGTGTCATATTGTCCATTCCGTCCACATTACACTGAACATTGATTTGGTGTGCAAACTATATTAAAGTAAAAACAAACGCAAAATTGTTTTGATGCCAGACAATAACTTTCATGAAATAAACACTTTATATATTTCATGCGTCCCAAGCACCTTTTTAGATTTACCTCCATCAGGAACACTCATGGCCCAAGCACCTTTTTAGATTTACCTCCATCAGGAACACTCAAAGCCCAAGCACCTTTCTAGATTTACCTCCATCAGGAACACTCAAAGCCCAAGCACCTTTCTAGATTTACCTCCATCAGGAACACTCAAAACCAACATTTTTGAAGCCAAGAATGCCTTAGTATTGAAACACTTAAAAAGCTATATGACCAAAAGGGAACTTAAATAATAACCAAATTCTTCTAAAGTCAACTTAGACAGAGGTTTTTCGGACCTTAGTTGTCTTACGGAGGACACAACTCTTGTCTTGTCATTTTTATGTTGTTAAGTTGATATTAAGCTAACGACACATTTTTGCTTATTTTGCCTTTTATTAACACATATTTTTCTTATTTGTTTATATATATTAAACCAAATAGCCAAACAATATCAAATAAATTAGAGTAAACTATGCAAAACTCACAAATTGATGCATCGCCACTTGCAAAGTCCGTGCTTTGGTAAGCGAACTCCAATATCAATTGATAATTGAGATATAAAACAAGAAAGGAGGTGCACAATGACATTTTATGTAACGATTCTGAGCAAATTTCACCAAAATTTGATTTCGAGTTTAGAAAAAGAAAGGGATATAAATATGAACTCTAGTGTGTACATGATTTACTGAAGGAAACCGCATTAAAGTATTCTAATCATAAAATATAATAAGAAGCGCACTATAGCATTTTATGGTTAAGATTGTCACATTGTTTCAATAAATTGAAATAAATTGCACAGGGGGAGTTTCGGATACAATTTAGGTAGCACCCAAATTAAACAATAGCCATGTATTGGTAAGAAAACCAAAAACATAAATCTCTCACAGAAAAGTCATTTTTTTCTTTATAGGCGGCAACCCTCTTTCAAGGAAATCATGATAGGAAATCAAGCTCTGGAATATCGTTTCAACTCGAAGATTCATTATTCAGGCGCTGCTGGAAGGTTGCTACATAGAAATGAATTTTGGCTAGCAACAAAACCAGTTTCAACCCACCATTTTTTTTCTTAAAATGTCCTGTACCAAATCAGGAAAATGGCCATTGTTATATTATAGTTTGTTTCTGTGTGTGTTACATTTTAATGTTGTGTTTCTGTTGTGTCGTAGTTCTCCTCTTATATTTGATGTGTTTCCCTCAGTTTTAGTTTGTAACCCGGATTTGTTTTTTTCTCAATTGATTTATGAATTTCAAACAGCGGTATACTGCTGTTGCCTTTATTTATCCACTGCGGTAAATTCAGTATTGTTCAGAAAATTTGCTGGCAGTCAATTAAGATCTGTTCAGTCCATTTTCAGACTGTTCATTATAATTAAAATAAGGAGATGCGGTATGATTGCCAATGAGACAACTATTTACCAAAGTTCACATGAAGTGGATGTAAGCAAACATAGGCAACCATACGGCCTTCAACAATGAGAAAACCCATACCGTATAGTCGGCCATAAAAGGCCCCGACATGAAAATATGAAACAATTCATTTGAGAAAACTAACGGCCTAATTTATAGCAAAACAGTTTACGAAAAAAATATATGACAGACAAACCAACGTCAACCACTGACCTCGGGACAGGTACATAAAGAATGTGGCGGGGTTAAACATGTTTGTGAGCGCTCAACCCTCCCATAACCTGGGACAGTGGTGCAACAGCATAACATAAGAACAAACTATGAAATTAGTTGTTTTTAACCTTTTCAAATCAACATTATACTGAATTTTCTAAAAAGCTACTAAATAGTACTGAATTGACTGCAAGCGAGTTGTCTGAACAGTACTGAAATTACCGCTGTGGAAAATGTACTACAAGACTGAACATGACTGAATAATTAATTGTTCAGTCCTTTCCAGATGATGTTAAGATGAAAATGACCGTTCAAGACTTAAATTTGTTTACGAGAGTGTGTGATATTCAAACCTGCAATGCATCTCTTTCAAGATGATATTGCCTATCCTGAAGAGAAAATGTGGTCATGTTGTCATTGATATTATGTGTTGTGAGCCCAGTTGCTGCATCGTTGGTAGATATCTTGTAAGAAGCTGTAAACAATTCAGTGATGTTGTTTTCATCTAACGAAGATGATATCGTCACCGTTGATTTTTCGTCTATTGTTGTTATTGCATCGGTTGTTGTTGCTTCATCTGTTGTTATATACGATAGTCTTCTGCCAGACACTATTCAAATAAAAGCACAAACTACTATATAAATAAGAAGATGTGGTATGAGTGCCAATGAGATAACTCTCCATCCAAGTCACAATGAATAAAAAGTTAACATTTATAGGTCAATGTACAGCCTTCAACACGGAGCCTAAGCTCACACCGAACAGCAAGCTATAAAGGGCCCCTAAATGACTAGTGTAAAATAATTCAAACGGGGAAAACTAACGGTCTAATCTATATAAAAAACGAGAAACGAGAAATGAACCACATCAACAAACGACAACCACTGAACAACAGGCTCCTGACTTAGGGCAGGTGCATACAAATGCAGCGGGTTTAAACGTTTTAACAGGCGCCAACCTTCACCCTAACCTTAAACAGTAGCGTAACATTACAACATAAAAAGACACACTATAAAATATCAATTGAAATGGCTTAACTCGATCAAAAAGACATTTAAACAAAAAGCAAGTAAGCATATACTGAACGAATAAATTTGACCTATGACACAATATAAATACAATATTAATAAAAAAAGATACGAAACAATGTCAAAAAGACAATCTCTAACCTAGGACAAAATGGCGTTAAATAAAATAACGTACACAGGCAAATTAAAGTATAATAATTTTGTTGTTAGGAGTACGGAAATATTTTTTACAAAATTTGTTGTTCACAGTACGAGTACAGAAATGAAAATTTATCGTCATACTAAATAATAATCAAAGGTGGTACAAATTAAAAATAGTGAGACGAGATATAACACAAAATAAGTAAACATTGAATAACAAAAATGCATTACAAATTGTGTCAACAGGTAAAATAATTTTCTATTCCATAATGTTGATAGGTTAAGATTTATTTTTCTTTTCCATTTCATTTTGAATAACATTTTAGAATATTTTTTATCTATTATTTGGAGACTCGATAAATCAGAAATTAACTGTTGAAAAGTGTTGTTATATACTCGCTGTTTTAAAAATCATGGAAAAGTAAATGTCAGTTAATAAAATCGCTTTTATCTAATTAATAAATGAAACATAACAATTTTCCAAAGGTTATTTTTTACGATGTACTCATTGACATATTAGATTTTAAATAATCAGAAGTAAAAAGATCGTCTCGAACGCTATTTAGATATGATAGATGGTCTATACGTTAACTAACAGTCTTTTCAAACTAGATAAGTATATCGTCCAAACATTGCACATATATTTTATGCATACTGATTTAATTCAAACTATCGTACTAAGAATTCATCTTATTTATCCAATGGCACAATAGAAATATGTTTTCGAGATAACTGAAATTAAAAACTCACCAAGTTGACAAATAAATCCAATTTGTTCATCACATGATCGCTGAGTCCATACCGCTTTCCGTTGACTTACATCTGGTTGCAAAGCTATACACTGTTTCGAGGTTGGACTGAAACATTGGAAAAAAGTTAAATTACAAAAATACTGAACTCCAAGGAAAATCCAAAACGGAAAGTCCCTAATCAAATGGCAAAATCAAAAGCACAAACACATCAAACGAATGGACAACAACTGTCATATTCCTGACTTGGTACAGGCATTTTCTTATGTAGAAAATGGTGGATTGAACCTGGTTTTATAGCGCTAAACCTCACTTGTATGACAGTCGATCTTGAAATTGGAATTGACAGATCAGAACAACACAATCAATTATGTTGCTTTCCTTCTTTATTGCAACATTTTTCTCTTATTTATCACTCGTGTTTAACTGATATTTTAAGGTGTGATTACAGCATTTTTCAACCGTAAAGTTTAAAACCAAAAAAACAATATTTCAAATATCAGAGGTTTAAGTTGTGATTGAATCAAGCAAAACATGTTAAGAATGACAAAACAAAACGCTTGACTATAACAACCAACGGAACGTAATAACTAAAAACTACTGTCATACTCCTGAATGGTATCAGGCAATTTCCAGAGAAATTAAGATAGTGTTGTATTCGCAAAGATGTTACATCAAGCGTGTCAACAAATTAATCGTCCTGAGTATGCGTAAAATATTTGTATATATACGACAATTAATAAATCGAAGCTGGAGGGTATAATTGAATAATTTCTGAGATCAAACGGTAAAAGTTTATCAGCTAATTCCAGATGTCAGTCAAAATATAAAAAGAAGTCTTCGATCAACTGAGACGTACGATCATGGTTGATTTCTTAATAATAGTCTTTGAACTTGAAGTACTCATGCCTGACGAAAAGACCTTCTTGCATATCTTATTAACTAGCATATGCAAAACTCCTTAGGTTTTGACGAGTAGTATGTGACGAGCAACGAGAAAAGTGATTCGTCATTGACCAGAGGCGTATGGTTTGTTCATCATTGTCAACCTCTAGAAATAAAACAGACTTTGATAACAACTTTCATGTCTCCGTATAATCCTCAGCTTGAATAAAATTATATGAAAGAGCAACCTATAATAAAACAGTATTCGTCTTGCTTTTTGAAAATGTTTTTTATTGATATGAAAAATAAGGAAATGTGGTGTGACTGCCAATGAGATAAATATCCACAAGAGTAAAAAAAGACGTGGATATAAGTAACTATATGTCACCGTACGGCCTCAACAAGATACTTATAGTCAGCTGTAGAAGGCCCCAACGTGACAAAATGTGAAAGAATTCAACGAAAAAGTCTAAAAGCATGCTTCTTGTTTGTTCATGAACAGATGAACAGGATGATATGCGAGGATACATGAGTGCTTGTACTATTCCAACTGGATATTGAAATACAATCACCATATTCAATAAATATCAAAAGCACCTAACACTTAAATGAATATTGAAGATTTAGAACTCAAGCAGTTCTGAAACGTATATATCAGTACATTTTGTAAAGAATAATTGTGTTTTCAGAGAGTAAGATTACAGATAAAAAGCGATTTTTTGCTTTAACAAATCTTATAGAAAAATATTTTAACAACAAACTCCTCTGAGGTATCATTACCAGCGGTAAATGATTCTGAAAATGATTCGTATTCGTTTCTAAAGGTACTCGGACATATTTAAATATACTGCACGATGTAAATAGAAATTTCCTTGTTCTTGAAAGTTCTAACGTTTTCCTCCTATGTCACTAAAATCTACCACATAATCAAATTCTTTCATCGCTTGTAGCCTCACATTTATAGTCATTGCTCTGAATACTAATATGAAAATAAGATGATATGGTATAAATAACAATGAGACAATTATCCACCAAAGACCAAATGGTGTAGATGTTTAGTTCACAGTACAGTCTATAACAATGAGCAAAACCCATACTGTATAGTCAGTTATAAAAGGCCCCACAGGACAAAATATAAAACAATTCAAACGTAAAAAACAACGCTATGATTTAATGTTCAAAACAATAAAAAAAAAATAATATGATAGAAAGCAACCGACGATGACCATGCTTTTATATATATAATCTATCATAACTTACCAAGAAAAGTAGATATTAAGGACAATAAAAACACATAATTCGAAAAAGAAAGACAAAACAAAAAAAGGACGAATAAACAAAATCATTTGGTTTTTCATGACAAGTAATAATTTCATTAATGGGTAAAACTTGCTCGAAAAAATACGAGAAAAAAATAAAAACATAACGACATATTTATGGTGTTTACCCAACATATACCCAAAAGCTTGTTTTGTGGTGTATTGTCGAGGATGCTCTTGTAACTTATCATGTCTTTGATCTTAATTACTACTCACGAAAATGTGTGTTGACTTGATATAACTTTGGCTGCTGCTGTTCCATTGACCCAGGTAAATAATTTGTTTGAATCGTTGTAGTAAAGTCCTATCCACAAATCACTGTTTAAGCTGTAATATAATAATTCAATGCAATTGTCTACTCATAATACTCGCTAAAAATCTATCTCCAAAGTAAAACAAACTCAAATGTCATAAAAAAATATATGCATGGTTAAAGATGTAAATATGAATGAAATCAAATCAGAGGTTCGGTAGTCATTTTTGTGTTATTTTTTTTTAATCTAACACATCAAACATATTAAAAAAAAGTCTGAATCGCCTTCCTCTCCTCATTTTTCAAAGATGAACATGTAACCAACCGATTGTTTTGCAAATACTAATCAAAATGTGATAGATTGATTTATTCATTGTGGTTTGATTAACGTCCATTCCTAAATGTATACAGGAGAGAAGTTACGAGGAAGCCATTCCCCTGGTAGCCAGTATTTCGGTATTGGCATATTTTGAATAAGACATCTGGTCTGAAATTTCACTTTAAAGCTTTATAAACTTGTCCTCAAACTACGCTTGCGGCTCCCTTAGCCAGAGTTAAATTCTGTAACTATTTCAGAAGTTATGTCTGGACCATTTTCGTTTCGTTTCGTTTTATGCCCTCTAAGTTTCATTTGTTTTTCTAAGCTCTTGATCTCAATGGTGCTAGATGATGGAATTATTTGTAATTAACAAAAACGGTATTTTAAGTAGGTGCTACAGAATTCGTCGTTCGTTAGGAATGGCCGGAAATTTGGAATGCTAGTGGAAAATAATGACATCTACGGACCTTGAAGATTTATTGCAAGGATACACTAACCTTCAAGCAGGTTGTGTTTTACCTACACGGTGACTTGGATTTAACGTTTCAATTCAAACTAAATGTGGCAGTCATTTTTGTCATCCTTCACAGCTAAACGGACAAAGCATTTTGGAGAGTTGATTCTCTTTGAGATCGGTATTTTTGTTATGCTTTTTTATGAAAAAAATGAAACACATTTCTTTATCATGCAGACAACAGTTGTTAGATTATTAATCACAGCTTACTGACATGTTTATCAAAAACACGAAAATTCTGCTTGCTTATTAATTTGATGAATAAAAAAACAAAGAGACTGTTGTTTACTGGGTAAATTGCTAAACATTCAATAATGAAATTGAATTGTTATCTATAATAGAAGGTGTCATATCATATTCTTAGTGTACCTGACGCTGATATTTTTTAACATCTGTAATTCAGTATTGCTATCCCATAAAACCAGATCAGCGTTGTTGTTTTCACAGTATTCTCGGGCTTTGTGCCAAGTTGTGTTTCCCTGTTTTGTCAATATACAATGATAGCTTGGTGTTAACAGCCATTCATCTGCATTTTCACATTCTACAAAAACAGTGAATTGGTCAGGAGCTGATTAAATTTCAAGGTGCTTTAAATTGTGTTATTTTCATGACTAACCCATCTCCTCTTTTTTTATATTCTTTGTGTTATATATTTGGTTATATTTATGTACATAATGTTATTTAAGTTCACTTTATTTGTTTTTCATTTTATAAAGTTAAATTATAGAACGGAAATATAACGTTATATATTTTTGTGTCGCAATTGTTAGCGGAAGGATTTTCTGAACATAGGTGTGCACACATTTTTTGCCCCTGCCGTAGCGGAGGGGGCATTAAATGTTACCCTTGTCCGCCCGTACAAACGAACGTACTTACGTCCCAAAATTGGCCTCCGTTCTCTAACTTTAGTTTGTTCCAACCAAAATTATGAAACTTATACACAATGCTTATTACCACAAAATTCAGATCAAGTTCGAATTTGGGTGGCGTCACTTTTTACCGTTCTTGACTTATGTCCCTTTATAACGTTATATGCAAGCGGGGGCATCATCTGTGTCTCATGGACACATTCTCAATTAAGTTTTTAATTTTTTAACGTGTTTGATAAATGTTCAATGCAGTTAGTACTTAAGACTTCATATTTGAATTGTTTTACGTTAAATATTACAGAGCTTTTAAAAGCTTGCTATGCGGTGTGGGATTTGCTCATTGTTGAAGGCCGAACGTTGACTTATAGTTGCTAGCTGTTATGTCATTTGGTCTCTGGTGGAAAGAAGTCTCATTGGCAATCCTACCACATCTTTTTACTTTTGTATTGTCTGTTCTTTGTTCTCAAAACCGGATGTGTATTGAGAAAAAACATGCAGTTGCAGTCCACCACGTACCTGTATGTTGCAGTCTGAAAAGAACCTCAGAATCTGGTTGTAGGCCGACACGTACCTTTGGTTTGTGGCTTAAGCCTGACACGTACCTGTGGGTGCAGCCTGACATACAACAGGATGATTGTTGCTGCAGTTTGTTTCATACCAGAATCTTCTATCCATCATGACGCATTGGCCATCATCTGGTATCAAATAAAACCAGTAATCATTTTGAAAGTATCTACAACTAGTATTTTGCAAATACTTTCTTTTTAAGGTGTATACTGTTATCTTATATAAAAATGAGGAGATGTGGTATAATTGTCAATGAGACAACGATCAATCAAGAGTCAAAATGAAGTGGTAGTAAGCTATTATAGGCTACATAACGGCCTTCAACAATGAGAAAGGCCCTCGCATGAAGAACAATTCAATAGATAGAACTAACGGCCTAATTTATAACAACTTACGAAAAACATATATGAGATATGAACCAACGACAACCACTGTACTACAGACTCCTTACTTTGGACAGGCACATACATAATGTGGCGGGGTTTAACATGCCTATTTTAGGTATAAGCTAACTTCTAATAAAAAGGGGGAAATATACCAGAGAGGAAAAGGGATAGAAAAAGTGCACAAAAATTATTGATAATTATATTTTAATTATAATTAAATTATATTTGTCCTTAACTGTATCGCATTTCATATTACAGCTTTTCCTTTTTACCTTATCAAAAAACCGTAACTAAAATACAGATTTTGCTGTAAAATTTATTTTATGTTCTGGTTGCCTGATTATCTTTACAAACAACATCTTGATGATTTCATATGTAAATTAAAAAAAAGCATTCTTATAACGGAACTATAAACAACTATCATACAACTGGGAGGATTAGCTAGCTATAAAACCAGGTTTAAATCATAATTTTCTACGGAAAATGCTTGTACCAAGTCAGGAAAATGACAGCTGTTTTCCACTGCTTCCGTTAGTTAATAACGTTGACTTTGTCAGTTTTTATGGAATTCCCCTTTTTGAACTTACCTTGGAGTATTTTTGTTATACTTTTTTCCTATTTGAAATATATCAAGTTTAACATGCACATGTAGTTATTGTACCTTGTGTTTGGTCTTTAAAACTATTATACTGGTTACTCTGACCGTCTGTCCATGTCCAACCAGTTTTCTGAAATGTATAATGTATCTTCCTGACGTACAAACATTAGTAGTCTATATCACTACATATTTGCTTAAATCAGAATTTTTTTATAGACTTTGTATAAATATTCTTTACATCAAAATACCTTAAAGACCATCAGTTTTTGTGGACAGTTATTTTCGAAAACGAGGTCAATAAAATGGCATGCATGCGACATTGTATTGCGTTCGTTATTTGTCATTCACGGGCCATTTCATCTGTACAGAATATAGCACGAAACTTACTTATCTATAATATGTAGCTATTATTACCCTACATCCTGTTAACTTATATTTTGGCATTGCTCAAGGTCAGGCGTTACTCAGTCTTTTTATGACGTCTTGTAAACCCGTGTAATGGAGGGGGTCTATTTGAGCAGTGCTCACAGTATTTCCAGTTGATCATATATATTCATTGAAAGCATAAAGACGAGCTAAAAGACGATCGGCGTATCAAGCGCTCATGGCGCAGCTCTTTATTCGTAAATGGTTTTGATATAAATTGGGCCATTAGTTTTCTCAGTTGAAATGTTTCACATTTTTCATGTCGTGCCCTTTTATAGCAAACTAAACGGTATGGGTTTTTCTCATTGTTGAATGCCGTACGGTTACCTATAATTGCTCACATCAACTTCATTTGAACTTTGGTGGATGGTTGTCTCGTTGGCAATCATAACACATCTCCTTATTTTTATATTATAAACGATATTGTCTTACATTTGCTTTCAACCCGATCCATACGTCATCATTCATATCAGAAAATAAATTCTTCTGAACTTCGGTTTGCTGAGGTATGTCGTCAAACTGTACAAGATGACCATTAATGGTAATACAATGGTCTCTGGCATCCTCCCAAGACATAGGGGTATGTTCTACTTTGTAGCATTGATCCGAAAGCCACGTCCATCCTTGATAGCATGTGCCAAGATTGCTAGATGATGCTGAAGGGATTAATTCATTATCATTTTAAAATCAGAAATGTTTTCAGTTCAGAGAAAGACAACAAATATGCACATCTTGATATTTCAGACAATAAGTGAACAGATACCAGTAGAATAATACGAAATGATATCGCATTCAACAATACTCTTTGTCCCCAAAAGCAAGATAAAGCTCTAAAACTTAATCGCTGATAGAGAAATATCATTACCGCTCGCTGTACTCCCGTTTATATTTCGTACAGCAAGTCTAAATAAATAATATGATTATAGAAGAACAAGAATGTTAAGGAATTTATACGAAAAAAAGCGAAGAAAATTAGTAGGTATTTCTTAGGATTAAAAGAAATTTCGGATATTCGACAATGAGACGGCAACCTAACGGACACAAAACACCAAAAACATGGCAAAACAAAAACAAAGCAACAGAACATCACAATAAACTAAAGAACAATAACACTAAGTCATAAAAAATAGTCCCTTTTAAACACAAAATAAAAAAAAAGAAAGCTGCGGTGTACAAAAGATTGCATTTATGAATAATAGCCAATATCTGTGTAGAAATGTTTTTGAAGTCTCATAACTTACGCAATACCTTACGGAATCACTGAGTTTAAAGCACATTTCAGTATAAACATGTTATTTAGCCTTTTACCACAATCACCAAGAAGCTTTTATTCTATGAAGTAATAAAATGTTCAAATCTTGTCACATTATCTAGTTTCATGGCGGATATTTGGAGACATATGTACAGTATTTATTAACCAGTTAAAACTAAGAGATATGGGTCTGCAAGTTATTTGTTTAATTTTGTTCTCTGATCTCCTTTTGGAGTTCATGCGATTCCCTCAGTTTCTGTTTGTGACCTTGGTTTGTCTCTACCTAATCGATTTACGAGATTTGAAATGTATTTATCAAAGTTGTACAAAAATCGAACATGTAAAAATGTTGTTTGTTTATAGTTGAATAGTGTTTGGTTAATTATAGTAAGGTCAGTTCGATTGGGATATTGAGTTCATGCACGAGTGAACTCAGGTGGTTAAAAGTCATCCGAGCCATTGCAGTCAAAGTGTACAGTAGCATTTTGCCAAATAAATAATATTATTAATTATATTATTTATTTTCAGATTTGTAGACCACTGTGGTTATTTGATAAATATTTTATGTTCGTTTGAGTTTACGAATTAGAATTTAACATCGATTAACTACTGTTGCCTTAGTTTATATTTATCGTTGTATAAATGAAGTATTTTCAGAATCTTTAATATAATACAATGTAATCCTATTTATAATCCCACCTCACAGTTCTAATCTGGTTAATTGATTACTTGTCATTTACTTAATGTTTAATACGAAATATGTCAACGTCAAATAAAACAGCAACATATGAAGAATTACTTTGTAACAACAGCAATATTAGATTATTATATTATACTGATAGCTGCTATCGCAGGTTTATTAAACATTATACTTGCCGTCAGTGCTTGTTATATGTTCAGATCACGATTTCCTCAAACTAAAAATACTACTTTGTAAAAAAACTTTTTGCACTCCTAGGGTAGTAAGAGTAGAGAACTATATCGCTGCAATATAATTATTTCAGAAGTCTACTTTGATACGATCAAGCAAGTAAAAATTATTTTACAAAGTTGATGAGATAAAGGAGGAAAATGACAATTCTGTTTTATAGAAGATGAAGGAAGTGGTGTAAGGTATTACATGGTAATGTGCCTTTGTAAAAAATATGCTTTATCTTTGTTTAAATGTGGCATATGTATTTTTAACGGACACACCACAGAATATTGTTCAATGTAACTTTACTTTCCTCTCTAGACAATATCTGACAATATTTTCATTCCATGGTTTTTGGTTCAATTAGTTCAATTATACTTTTGAGATATCCCCCGGTATTGTTGAGTTACTATACCACTTTGGTCTATACTTAGATATCCCGGTATTGTGGAGTTACTATACCACTTTTGTCTATATTTAGATTTCCCCCGGTATTGTGGAGTTACAATACCACTTTGGTCTATATTTAGATATCCCCCGGTATTGTGGAGTTACTATACCACTTTTGTCTATATAAGCCCGGTATTGTGGAGTTACAATACCACTTTGGTCTATATTTAAGTATCCCCCGGTATTGTGGAGTTACTATACTACTTTGGTCCATATTTAGTTGTTATCACCTACCGGTACATATCAGGCTGTAAGCAGTAAACACTATTACCTGCAAGTAAACAACATCAATTGGTATGTGTGGAATAATGCAACAATGGGAAATGTTAGAATGGAAACATATAAATACTGCTGTACATGAAGCATAATATAGTCTGCTGCATAATCAAATCTACATCTCAAGCTTCGACGCCAATCTTTTTAAAAGAAGTGTTGTCTGTGTTCACTATACAAAACTATCCCTTACCTGGAAATCATCTGCGGCTAAAAGCATTCCAGCAGCCATTACATATGGAGTGTTTGTATACACCCCCAGATGAATCAAAAATCCGGAACTTGCGTTTGACTACCATTATTTCCTTGATTGAGGGTTGCCACTTACAATGACGCTATTGGACCTAGGGATATAATCCGTTCGAATGTTTTACGGACGTCATCAAGATTTGACTGACCCTTTTGGAATATGTCTGTCAGAGATGACCACTGTTATGGTCGAATTGTCGATGTCACAATCCTGTCCTCTTTTCCTCGATTGTGATATCACCAAGTTTACTTGATAAGAGCAATAAGACAGGTGACACTAGCGGGTTTTTGGTTTCTGCTGCTCAGTTTTTTGTAGTGTTTTTCGTCGTTTCTTTTCTTGGCTATGGTATAATTATCTGTACAGTTTGTCTTCGACTTATTATTTCTATTATTACCTTCGTACGTGTATCTTCTTTTTCTAGTTTATATGGAATTCCCAACATTTGTGTTCAATGCATACTTGACGAAGAAAATTTAAGAACCACGTGTCATGCGCAGTTCACCACTGACCGACAGTTTATTTACGGTCCATCAGTAGAAGTTCAGGAAATGCTGATGAAGATGAATGGTGTAATCAAATAAATTTTTGTCTCACTCAAAGTGGTCTTGTTTTTATTCACATTTAGAAAGTATAGCGATTTCGAAAACGGTTCTGCTTGACGAAACCAGCTGACATTGAGATACTGCCTTAATTAACTAATCTTTTAAGGTCGAGGTTTTCACTTTAATTTTCTATATACACTATAATATAATTCAATGTGAACGTAGACAATGACATGCAACTACAATGTATTATAATATTTGATAAAAGGATAAATTAATCAGAATCTCTGATGACATCTTATGAATCTTTATTGGAATAGAAAGAATTTGCAGGAGATAACTACAAACAAGTGTGAAACAAATAGGGACTTTATTGCTTTTCGTCAACTTGACAGGGAATATTTAGAGCGAATTATTTGAGACCGGTTTTTGAGTTTTATTTAAAAATGTCAAGGTAAGATTTATGTGAATAAAAGGCGATTTGGGGGTAAACGTATATAGCACTACAAAAGTCAAAAAGTCTGAAAAGACCAGTTTTTGTCTGAATTTGCATGAATTTTTACTCGACATTCTTAATTTGTCTGAATAATTTTTAAAAATTCTTGACATAGTATGAATTTGTCTAATAAAGTTCTTGATTTTTCTTGACAAGTGTCTTGACAGTATGAACATTGTCTTAAAATTTCTCGACACTTCCTGTATCATCTGATAAGAGTCTGGATTAGTCTCGACCAATTCTTGACCGTCTTAAATTTGTCTCGATCTGTCTTGACATATTCTTGACATTCTAAATAATGTCTGAATATGTCTCGACATATTCTTGACATTCTAAATAATGTCTGAATATGTCTCGACACATTCTTGACAGTCTTAAATATGTCTTGACACTATCTCAACAGTATAAATTTCGCCTGAAATGTGAACAGACTTATTCTGCACTGTTTATGACATTCTATTGCTGTTGTATACTCCTTTTTATTATGGCTAAACTAAACTTTGAAGAATCAAGGATTAATTTGGTATAGTAAGATACCCTTTTGGTGCAACTAAGTTGGAATACCCTGAATAATCCCCCATGTAGTTTAATTTTGATTTATTTTTATTAAAAATTTAAGTAATTGTTTTCACTTGGAATATAAGTCGAAGGTATTGACAAACAGCATTTAGATTTTTGCCGTTCGCAAAACTGCCAGTCAAATTTGCTTTACTAAAATAGGTGTCTTGTATCTCTTTTGGACCCCACAATTCATCTTTTGGGTTTGTGTGGCTAAAAAAAGAGGGGGGGGGGCTTTCGTTTATGTCAAAGAATTTATTCCCATCTTGATTCAAAAACCTTATTCATTTTTTAGAACAACCCAAAAACATTTTTTATTCAAATTTGAGTGTTGAATTTTTGGTAAACGGACAGAAAGTCACAGGACAGAAAGTCACAAAGTTGATAGGACAAAAAGTCACAGGACAAAAAGTCACAAATAATGTGTTGCCAATTGTTTGAATATATTAGAGAAAAATCTTGAAAAATATTCTTTTTATTTCATATATTCATTTTACAGTTTAGGACATTGTTCATTAAGCCTTGATAAATGAAAAATAATTAGATTTTAACGATCTTTAACCATGCAAAGGATATATTTCTTGGCACAATGAAGCCATTTTAGTACCAAGCCACTTTGACATTTTGTTTACTTAACAATTATTTGATCATTATTGAAATTTATTAAATAAATTCTAAGTACAAAGTTGCTTTATATATATTAGTTCAAGAAAAATTTAATTTTTTTTTTTTTCTAAATAAGTGTTTTCTTATTCAAAGAAAAATAATCTCAAAACTGAATTGTGACTTTTTGTCCTGTGACTTTTTGTCCGTGACTTATTGTCCTGTGACTTTCTGTCCTACATTCGAATTTTATAATTTTTTATCAAAAATAAATATTTGTGATAACTCCTTCATGAAAAGAAAAAAATGTTTAGATCTATATTATGCATATCTGTTTGAGAACCATTTCATAAGACTGATGATTTCTATAGAAATCATTGATGGGACCCATTATAAATACATTTTTTTTATTATTCCTGGAGTAGATAATAATTTTCTTTTAATCTTTGGGAATTATTCAATTTGTTTTTATGTTAAAATAATCAACTTCATAATTTTGATGAAGAAAATCCATTTCAATTCAATTTTTTTATCATCAAAATGATGATTTTCATTTTCATCTATCAACAAACTTTTTAAATTGTAGTGGCATGGTCGGTCAACTGATAAGTTGTATGGCTGATTACAGGTAAAGCAATAACTTCTATTTGACAGTTGCGTGTACTCTGGGGTGTGGAATACCTTAATTTTATGGGGAACATCCTGTCCATGTGTAATACTTAATATATTCCAACAGATGACATTACACAAATTTTTCTTCTGTTAAATGAATGATTTGTATATCATCATAATTTGCTATTTATATAAACCACATTTTGGTATAATAATTATTTACCATATCAACATTGAATATTATGAATGTAGAATGAAATATGTCTACAGTATGATTGGTTTGAATCATTTAATTTATAAGATTTAGGAATCAAAATTTGTAATTATTTAAAAACCCACATTGAAATTGTTTTATATCAACACACCCACATTTGAATTATTTTATACTTTAGATTTCATAGCCATATTTGCATTTGTAAAAATATTTATATACCCAAATTTTCAATTATTTTACATGCCCAACTTTTATTTTTGTTGTAAAGAAGTGTAACTTGAAACAACAGTATATCATATAAAGAGAAATAAAGATTAAAGTTATATCATGAATATTGGTCATGATTTGTAAAACTCAGAACTGTCAAGTAAATTTAAGACACGATTCAAAATGTTCAGAATATGTCAAGCCATACTGAGAAAAAATAAGAATGTCGAGAATATGTCGAGAAATTTCAAGACAGTATTCAAATGTCAAGAATTTGTCAAGAAATTTTAAGACCATATTCAGAATGTCGAGAATATGTCGAGTAAATTTCATACAAATTCAATATAATTTAAATGAGAATTTGTCAAGAAAAATTAAGACACAAGTCATACTTTTGGAGAATGTCGAGTAAAAGTTCATGCAAATTAAGACAAAAACTGGTCTTTTCAGACTTTTAGACTTTTGTAGTGTAGAAGAGTAATCCAACGACAAAAAATATAAATACAGGGCAACGTTCATTTTTCGACAATAGACCGGTGTCTATACAATTTGTAAAGTTCTAAATCATTCCAAATGTAAAAAGGCTTGGAAAACATGTATATTAAACAATAAAAAATCTGCCAAAATCAATTTCCTCAAATAAATAAATAAATGTGATACTTTCTTACTTTTGCAATACATATTTGCAATGCTTTTCGTTGGCGTATTGCCAACATTCTGGTCACACAATTAGATGATTTTTCAATTTCTTAACTTCATTACATGTGGCATATACTTTCTTTTTTTAAAATATGTGATGAATTTTGACAGGAGATCAGCATTTAAAATAATTTCTGGAGTCATTACAACCAGATAAACAGAAACATGTATGTGATGACTCAGTTCTCGGGAAGAAATCGGAATTTCTTTACATGTATAATATTGAAGTCAATAAATGAAAACAAGGAATTTTACTATTCACCAAGTACCTTTTAATTCGCATTGACGTTAAGTTCATTTATTTATTTATGAAATGGAGAATGGAAATGGGGAATGTGTCAAAGAGACAACAACCCGACCATAGAGCAGACAACAGCCGAAGGCCACCAATGGGTCTTCAATGCAGCGAGAAACTCCCGCACCCGGAGGCATCCTTCACCTGGCCCCTAAACAAATAGGTATACTAGTTCAGTGATAATGGACGTCATACTAAACTCCAAATTATACACAAGAAACTAAAATTAAAAATGATACAAGACTAACAAAGGCCAGAGGCTCCTGACTTGGGACAGGCGCAAAAATGCGGCGGGGTTAAACATGTTTTTTGAGATCTCAACCCTCCCCCTATACCTCTAGCCAATGTAGAAAAAACAAACGTACAACAGTACGCACAGTAAAACTCAGTTTAAGAGAATGTATATATACTGAGAAACCCTAAGAGATACAAAAAGTGAAAAAAGTGAAATCATTCCGGACATCAACCGCAACTTCTTTATATTTTGACGGAAAAACTACGTTCGAGATACTCCCAATCAAAGGTTTAATAATACCATAAATGGCTCTAACCTGTCCTTGTATGAACCCAGTTTGATAATGGTAAAATTACCAAGAGTCCAGATCATCTCTATTTAACCAGTAGATTCTTCTCAGATAGAAACCATATAATTAGATTAAAAAATACAGTTGTTTTCAATGGAATACACTAATAACCATAATATTGTTGGATTCAAGGATTTGAGCTATGAGATTATTATTTCATATGATTTGTGCACGAGGGTGAAATGCACTTGCTTCCATAATAGCATGCTGATGCATGAATTTATGTATATAATTTTTTTTAAAGATATCCAGATTTAGGTCTTAATGAGAAAACTAGGATTTTCTTTGCTAACATGCATCATTATGACATCGCAGTTATGAATGATTGATTATTGATGCTTTAGTAGGATTGTATGTTTTGAGGATTTGCTGCCTATTTCTTCGTAACATTGACTTTGACATCATTCTCCAAAACAACTTACTTAAATGTAGCGTACACTACTAAAAGTGTTGATGGGTTTTGTCAAATGTATATATTTTTTTCCAAAAGTCTGCTTTGCGTTATTTCAGAGGAAGCCATTATATCAAAATTATTTTACAATGTTCGTTTATCTCCAGTGCATTAGTCGGTGCGCCTGATTAAGGTGTCATGGTTGTCGTTAGTTGCTGTATATTATATTTATTTTTCTTTAATGTTTTATACATAAATCAGGCCGTTGGTTATCTCGTTTGAATAATTTTACATGTATTGTGTCAAAGTCGTTTATGGCTTGCTATGCGGTATGGGTTTTGCTCTTGTTTCAGGCACGGTGACCTATAGTTGCTAACTTCTACGTCATTTGGGGTCTGATGTAATGTTGTCTAATTGGTACAATGTCATCATAGTACATCTTCTAATTTTCATTTGCGAGTCTGATCGATTTTATTCCAAGCATTACTTGTTTTAAATATATGTATGCTTACTGCAGATTTAATAGTTTAAACAAACATTGCCTCGAATTGATGATCCAAAAGGGTAAATGTGTTTAAGAGGACGAACATTTGATTGTCAAGAGGGCGGGTGGACGCAAGAGTGTTTTTGTGGACGGAATTCCTCTCGAAATTTTATATATTTTTTGTACATATATATTTCCTTCTTTTCGGTGGGCAGACTAATCATTTGCATCCCCTCTTAAAGATTGGGTATTTTTTTCAGTTCCAACCACGCAAAAATATTGATTCATTTTGGAAAATCATCTCCCCTTCAGAATATCTGATTACTAGTATCATCACTTAGTAAATATTGATTAAAATGTACAGCTGTTTAGTTACTTTAATTTGTTAATGCTTATTGGCTTCTCGCTTATACTGTCGATCTCAATTAAAATTATTATGTGACTTTATAAAACTGTTAAGGCGTAGTTACTAGGCCTTTTTTTTCTTGACCTGCAGTACCCACCAACAGTTGTTACTACAAAAGCATATTTCCTGTAGTGGTAATCATAAAGCTTTAAGTTTTTTCCAAATTATTAGCCGACTTATATTTCTTAAAGTTAGCGGTTATCCTGTTGGAAGTTCAAATGTACATTGTTTATATTGAATGTTTTACTTTTACGATATATGTTTTTTATCTTGTATGTTCTAGATAGGCAAAGGGGAGGTTTGTGCACGTGCAAATCTGGTTAAACTCCACCGCAATGTTTGCATGTACATTTGTAGGCTATTTTGACAACGTGTTGTTCTTTGTTGTTTGTTTTTCTATTTTCCCGGATGATTGGGTTGTTGGTTTGGTCTGGTCTGTTGTACTGCCGAATATTTTAGTTTTGGTAATTGCTGTAAAAACATGGAAAGCGCTGTTCCTTTACTTAAGGTTAAGTGCGAATACGGATTTTGTCAAGTGCAAGTAGGGATTCTGTCATGTGCAAGTAGGGATTTGTCATGTGCGAGTAGAGATTTGGTCGTGTGAAGAGGGATTTTGTCATGTGCGAGAAGGGAATTTTGTCAAATGCGGGTACGGATTATATCATCTGCGGGTACGGATTTTGTCAAGCATGAGTAAGGTTTTGTGTATCATGAGAAGGGATTTTGTCAAATGAGAGAATGGAATTTTTGTCAAGATCGAGCAGGCATTTGTCATGTGCGAGAAGGGGTTTGGCAAGTATTGCGTGTAGGGATTTTGTCATGTGCGAATATGGATTTTGTCAAGTGCGAGTAGGAATTCTGTCAATAGATATAATAAAATGTGGTATAAGTGCCAATGAGACAACTCTCCATCCAAGTAACAATTAGTGAAAAGTAAACCATTATAGGTCAAATTACGACCTTCAACACGGAGCCTTGGCTCACACCGAACAGCATTCTATAAAGGGCCCCAAAGTCGAGTTACGAATTTGTCATGTATGATAAGGGATTTTGTCAAGACCGAAAACGGATTTTATCAAGTGTGAATAGGGATTTTGTCATGTTCGAGTGCGAGTAAGGTTTTGTCAAGTTCGAATAGGGATTTTATCAAGTCAGAGTAAGAATTTTAATAAATGCAAGTAGGGATTTTGTAAAGTGCGAGTAGAGATTTTTTCCAATGCGAGTAGGAATTTTCTCAAGAGCGAGTATGGATTTTGTCAAGTGCGAGTATGGATTTTTCAAGTTCGAGTAAGGATTTTGTCATGTGCGAGGAGGGATTTTGTCAAGTGCGAGTAGGTATTTTGTCAAGTGCGAGTAGGTATTTTGTCACGTGCAAGTAGGGACTTTTGTCAAGTGCGAGTAGGAATTCGGTATCATTTTTTTTTCCATTGCAAATAAAATTCTATAAGTATTCAGTCTGATAACAAAAAAATAGGTTTGGAATTTTTGCATCAATAATGGATAAAAAGTACGTTTTTGAAAATTATAATTAAATAATAATTTAACTCTTAAGTTAAATTAAATAATAATTTAATTCTTAAGTTAGAAAAAAAGTAAAGAATTTGCTTACCACAGGATTGTCCATTCTTTGAATTATATTTCAGTATTTCTTAACATATTGTTTATCTAAACTAGCATAATCCAATTAAACCCGTTTCCAAACAGCATTGAATATAATCAGGCCGAGATTATCATTTTATTTGAACAACGCTTGTTCACTTTGTCAATTATTTGTCAGAAAGTTGCGTATACATTGTTTCATCCAGACAAAACAATCATTTTTTCAAAGAAATATTCAATTCTGTAATGTTATAATATATTTCTGTTGCAGGGCAATATTCCCTAAAGTTATTACAAGACAGGAACAGTTCTGAAAGTCTTTCAATCTTATTTACCCTATTTTACATGATCATAGTTTGAGATTCTAACAGGTCTGGCTTACATGTATTTAAAGCATGACCAGTTAATCATAAATTCTTTAATAATATAAATAACGGTTTTGATAGATTAAAGTATTTATTTAACAAAAATTAAAAAAAAAATACATTTTTTTAACCTAGGTAAAAGTTCGATTAGAAATAACTAAATTGTTTTCTTATAAACAGGAACCCCTAACTGAATAGCGAAGTTTTGATTTTTTATCCGCGTCTTTTCGAATCATCTCCAAGACAAAAGGTACGTAACATATGAAATATAATCATTTGTGTTCAGTATTGGGCTGACTAATATTATTGGCCATGCGACCGAACAATCTTTCTTTGCGTACTTATCTTCCAAACTTAAAAATAAAACAGAAACAGTAATAGACAGAAGAAGACTAAATGATCGGATGCTTCTTGGCTCATGACGATACTTAATTAAACTTATAAGAATTGAATCTATAAGAAAAAATAATCCGCGTGTGAATCTAAATCGTTTCAAACGTCAAAACTTCTAGAAATATAAATTTTTCATTATTGTTGTTCCGTGCACAAGACCATGGCAATTATCAAAATATCAAAGGACAAAATGACCGTAGTAGATAGGGAAAAAGTAAATTCTGGAATATAATCGGAACATCACAGTATATGTAAACCGAAGAGATACGACTCATCGTCCTCCTCTGATTATTTGAAGGTCCCACTATGTATTGGTTACCTAAACTACACAAAACACCCGTAACATATCGTTTCCTCTTGGCCTCTAGTTGTGCTCTGCTACTTATCTTAAAGTGCGTTTAACTATTTCACTAACTACTATAAAAAAAAGCTTAGTGATAAATATATAAAAATTTCTGGAGTGTAAAAAAATCATTCGATGTTTTAAATCAATTTCGTGCTTTTGATTGTCTTTTAGATTCAGGTGAAAGTTTTTATTTTTCCACTCTTTATACTTCACTTCAACACAATCTTATCAAACAAACGTTTTCCTATTTAATTCAAAGGTCATTGAAAAAAAATAATCAGCTGGTTCACTATCGAACTTCTTGACATGTGAACTAGACCAAGGTAAAAGTTCAAGTTCTGCGTGACCTTCACACCCTTGTTATGGGATGGTAACCTAGTTGAACGTAAGACTTAGAAAAAAAGAAAATGGTGGACAATAAGACGCACCTATTTGTATTTTGATCGAAAAGCTACTAAATACCTCCTCAACAAAGACTATTCTTAACGAAGGTTATACAACACTGTTTTACAGTCACTTTCGCGAATTATTTAAGCCAGTTAACACTCACGATACATGTGTTATCAAAGTTGCCCCTTCCGCAATAAGTTCAAAGTAGTCTTCCCGAGATTGTTTTCGGTTTTTCGTGAGAACCTAACAGCAAAGATTCGTAAAATGAAAATGTCCTTTGAGAAAGTGGCTTGTATTTCTTTTTTACCATACATCAATGCAATGACAATTAAGATCGTGTACTTCATCTTATGGTCGAGGAGGTGATTATTATACCAAGTAGCCCTCGTAACTGCCCCCAAAAAATAGAATTACTTAGATATAAAATAGGTCACTGTACGGTCTTCAACAATGAACAAACTCATAACGCATAGCAAGCTGTTAAAGGCCTAAACATGATAAACGAATAATAATTGAATCGAGAAAAGTTACAGCAGAATTTATGTAAAAACAATAAACGAAAACAATTTGGTAAACAGCCACAAAAAAGACAACCACTGAATTACGGGCTCCTAACTTGGGACAGGCACATACAGAATGTGGCGGGGTTAAACATGTTTGCTGATGCCTATCCTATCATGACCTGGGACAGTGGTGTTACAGCACAACATAAGAAGAAAATAATGTATAAAATCAGTTGAAAAAGGCTTGACTCATTATATAAGCACAGAAAACTTACAAATAACTAAAAGAAAAATGACTTAAGACAAAAATATAGATCTTTGAGTACTCATGTTTAGTGAAAACTAGTTCAGAGCCAATAACAACTACTAGTTATGAAAAATCAGTCATGTACATGTAACTAAGACTGAAATATAAATCAGTTCACATCAGATAGATAATTTTTTTAAGTCATTTAAGAGTAAGCTTTGTGCACCCTTTCAAATATCAATTTGATAAGGAAAAATACTAGAGCAGTATAATCGGGAAAAATCGAAGGAACGTGACATAACTAAAAACCCTGTTCACACTTGCATTTTTTTTCAATAGGTCTAAATTTGAATCTTTCTGAATAAAAACCAGTTAGCGTTCACATTATCTTTTATCCTAATGATCTTTATCGGTTGCGTTTTCACTACAAGTAATCATGCAATTCTTTGAAACAACGTCGAATCCGCAAGTTAAAAAACTGTTTAAATGTTGGACCCGTATTCAGAGACAAAGAAGCTGTGAAATACCTATCCTCATTTCAAGATAAAGGGTGTTGATCCTGCGGACGAAACTTCAAACACTATTGTGTTTGTATGTAAATTCTATTACTATGAGTGTTTTAACAAAGAATTAGGAATAAATGAACAAAAACGTTACTTTTGATATGGATGAAATCATGGCAAATCACAAGTCCCTCATGTCTTCATTGAATATTCCTTTGAGTAACAAATATGAGGTCTTACCATATTTGCATTAGATAACTAAACTCTATAAGACTCCGTACAAACAACGATACATAGCAGGATCATCTGCATATACTACCAATGAAATGTCAGTTAGATTAATCAAAATTTTGTCCACAGTGCAAGAGGGATTACAGAAAGGATGTGATACTGTTTCCAAGCATAGCGGCTTTAACACATCTGACTATTATTAAGAACTCAGAAGAACTTTAGAAAATCTTTAAATATTGGTCACTGTCTGAAATAAATTCTTTCAAAACCTTCTTTGTTTTACCCTTGATACCACCATACCACATGAGAAAAAGCTAAAAAAAAGTTTAAAAAAATAATTCACAATGCTTTTTTCATTAAAAGGGTACCATACGCTACAAATTTATTGTTTTGGGTAACATTTCGACATATTTTGATACAAATGAACCCGTGAAAAACATGCTTCGCCAGTGAACAAGTGACCAGTATGCTGCAGCTTCTCAATGATAATATATTTGTTGAAGATGGATGTAGAATTTTCAAGCAGGTTGACGACATTCATATGGTAACCAACTGTACGCCACTCCTTGCCAACCTTTCTTATTTTCATATGAGTCGGAGTTCTTTAAGACATTTGTAAAAAAAAAACGACAAAAGAAGCTTGATCATTTCATTTCACATTCAGGTATATTGATAATGTTCTTTCCATTTACAATTCAAACTTTTCTGATTGGGTCCCATTTATATATTCTCCTAAACTAGAGATGAAAAAAAAACACAGATACAGCATCCATCGCTTCATTTTTAGACATAAACATTTAACACAAACTCCAAAAAATTCATATTGGTTAAGTGTTTATTATTTGAATTGCATTGCATGGTAAAGTTAGTGACAAATAAATGACTGCTGTACATATACCTCACACTTTGATTGTGAAACAACTATTTACTATATAATCATTATAACTATGAGCAATCTTTTGAGTCATTGATTAAAAAATCTTGAAAAAATTGTCCGAGCCCATAAAAAGTAAAAACAAAATAGGAATAAAATTTTAAAAAATAAGGTTGCATATAAGAAAATTCTTGTTAAAAATAAAAGATTGAAATGAAAGACTTCCTAATCATTTATTTAGTTATTGATCATTTGGTTTATATGTACATAACATTGATCAATATTCCTTTATCATTGTAAGATGTTATTAACAGTAGAAAACTTCTGATAAATATAGGGTCAAATGACAACCTTGTCTACATAAATCCCCTTAATTGTTAAAAAAAATATTGCTGTATAATTACCGATTAAGAATACATTTCATTCTTTATTCCTGTCTGTTTTGAAAATGTTAGTTTTTCAAAAATTGGCAGAATGTCCTTAGTACCACCGATACTGCATTGTTTCAAACAATTTGTGGAGGATTTTCAATATTGGCAAATCAAAAGCAAACGTTCGGCGGCAAATTTTTTTTTTCATTTGAATGGAAGGACATATGGAGTTTCATAAAGGACCTTCAAAATTTTTATCTCAGCAAAATTTAATACAAACTGTCAAGGATGTTTAAATTGGATGGTGAGAACCAAAAGTTGTTCATGTTTTTTTCCCAGATGATTTATCATTCAGTATTAAAGATAATATCATTGTTGATATCAATTACAAACATTAGTCAATGATGACTATAACTAGAAAATATTTAACTAAATACAAAAATTACCCTAAAGCAAATATTACAAATCATCCATAATATAGAAAATGTTCAATAACATAAAGTATAGGGCTATTTAAAAACAAGAGTGCACACGCTGAAATGTCTCGCCTTCTTTACTAACCATTGATTTTACGTTGATAGTCTTAAATATAAAGTTTTACTACAAGTATCACATAAAATTAACATGATCAAGAAAATGAGGTCACGGTCAGATAAACCAAACGGGAAATATATGTACACCTTACAATCATTCAATACACCAAATATAGTTGACCTACAGCTTATAGTTTCTAAGAAACAGACTTAACCAGGAAAACTAAACATTGACCAATGGACCATGAAAATGAGGTCAAGGTCAGATGAACCATAACAGACAGACATGTACACCTTACAATCCATGAAAATGAGGTCAAGGTCAGATGAACCATAACAGACAGACATGTACACCTTACAATCCATGAAAATGAGGTTAAGGTCAGATGAACCATAACAGACAGACATGTACACCTTACAATCAATCTATGTATTGAATATAGTTGAACTATTGCTTATAGTAACTAAGAAAACAAACTTAACCATGAAAACTTAACACTGACCAATGAACCATCAACATGAGGTCAAGGTCAGATGATACCTGCCAGAAAGACATATACACCATACAATCATTCCATACAACAAATATAGTTGACCTATTGCTTATGGTTTAAGAAAAAACAGACCAAAACACAAAAACTTAACACTGAGCAATGAACCGTGAAAATGAAGGTACGCACATACCAAATATAGTTATCCTATTACTCATAATAAGAGATACACTCTTTTTTTTCAAGTAGTCACCGAACCATGAAAATGAGGTCAAGGACAATGGACATATGACAGACGTAAACTTCATAACATAAGGCATCTATATACAAAGTATGAAGCATCCAGTTCTTCCACCTTCTAAAATATAAAGCTTTTAAGAAGTTAGTTAACGCCACCGCCGGATCACTATCCCTATGTCGAGCTTTCTGCTACAGAAGTCGCAGACTCGACAAAAACCCAGATATTTGAAATATAAAACAGTCCTGATGAAGTCTAAACCACAGGACAAATCATTTTGAAAAACGTTCAAATACTTAATCAAAACAGATATGGCTTTTTTTATATAGTACATGTATATGAAAAAAGTAGTATATGGCATATAATTATACTTTGAAGTTGGACAATATGTCTAGGTTAGTCTATGAAAAGGTATATACTATGAAATTTAGAGCGAGGGGCATGCCCCTAGCTCTTGCCCCTAGCTCTTAATTTCATAGTATATACCTTTTCATAGACTATCCAATTTAGCACATATTTACAACTCGAGTAATTTGTAAATCTATCATTGTAAAATATGTGATTTCAAAAGACCCTTGACTCCAGAATGAAAAGATGGTAGCTGCTGGTGTAATTTGCTTATTGAAATAAAGCGGTGTTTTACTATACATATACTTCTTTACATGGTAAGATGACAAAATAAATTGACCAAAAGCAGGCAATAATTATATTGCAGTGGAAGCTTTACATTTCTTGAAAACCAAAGAGGGGGGGGGGTTTCAGGGGGTTGCAAAACTCCCTTTTTTGGACGATAAAAATGATTTTGAATGGGGACATATGGTTGGAACCCCCCTTTATCCTGGGTTGGAACCCCCTTTCAAAAATGGCTGGATCCGCCTTTGGTATGTCCAATAGATAGTCTAGCGGATAGTCATTAAAAAGCAACTACCAATAGATCAAAGATACTAGGGTTTATGTTTATTTTATTCATTTCAAAGTAAAAACTAAAAGATTTATCAGAAGATGTTATATATATATATAGGTGGCACATTCTCTTCAGACATTATCACGGTTTTTCAACTAGTGACATCGTCCTGAACATGCATGAAATATTTGCCACTGGACATTAAGCAACCAATAATCAATCAATCAATCAATTCATGACGAAATAGATCAAGTTGCCTTAATTTCCCTTCACAAGGTTTCATAGTACACACTTTTTGGTGTACAAAGTAATTGCATGGATGATAAATTATCACAATTTTAAGATGGCGTTGTAGTCTAATCAAGGTATAAAGAATCATATTTGTTACTCTTTATTTAAATGAAAGAAACTTGCAATCGTCAAAAACATTTTTTAGATCCAAAGATTTTAATAGCAGGATATTTAAAAATCAATGTGAAAACTAGTTACAAAACTATTTATTTAATTTGGAACACAGCATTTTATTTCAAAATAGCCAGTGGCAATTTTTATTTTGATATCTTGATTACGATACAATGAAATCTTACCATTGTGATCATTCATGCGTAGTTACTTAGCACGGGAAAAGTATGTACTATGAAAATTAGAAGGCAAATGCAAGCAATTTGATTGGACGAGAAGTTATAAGTATGTGCTAATAATGAATAGTTAAAACGAAAATAATCACGCAAATTACAACACAACAAATACAATGTAATACAGAAGAACAAAATAATAATATATCGTTAGGAATGAATTGAATACTTCTTTTGGATTACATCGTATGGATAGTATTAGCAATATATTATAGGCAAAGAACTACAAATAGAAAATTACAAAAATATAAATACATTTGTGGTATATTGTCATACCCATAGTATCAAGTATCGATAATTTTAACTCTTATTTTTATATCCGTAGACGTAGTATTATATTCACCATAACATATATATTTATTCTATTAAAATGTTATTATTGCTTTCAAATCAAGTAAAGTGTCCTTATCTTTACAATGCAAGAAAATGAACAGCAGAGCTGAAATATCTGACGATCGTTTTATCATTCAAGCAACAATAAAAATATGAAATTTTAGTTATATTCATTCCTGAATTACTTTGTTTCCAGTATTTCCATCAGAACAACGACTAACGTATTTCTTGTCCACAGCGTTCATAGCTAGATTCATAAATAGAATAAACAAAAGTTAACACATTCTTTGTAAACTGAAATTTCGTCTAGTATTAATATCAATACAGCATTAACAATATTGACACATTTTGACGACTTCAAACTAGAATCTAGGACAAAAGTGATGATTTAAACTTTCCATTTCTCTTTTCAATTGTATGGCGGTTACATATTTCAGTTGATACGTTAGGCCCGTGCATGTTCACATTAGACGGGCCTCATTAACCAGGTTGTGCCCTTTACATAAAATAAACTCCAGCAAATAGGAATGATTTAAATTTACACCATATAAGTTTTAAGATCGATATGTATTAACTTTATTAGGGTATCATGTCCTCGCTCACATGCAGCTGTCAGAAGTGTATGTCCCGTACCATTAGTCTGGTGTACACCACATCCTTTTTCTATAAGAAACTGTACTCTCTTTTCATTTACTCTCTCACAAGCAACTGTCAGAGTTGTATGCTCAAACCATCGGTCTAGTGAACATAACATCCTTTGTCTATAAGAAACAGTATTGTCAGAGGTCTCTGTCGAATACCATCCGGTTGGGTAACATTACATCTTTTGTCTATAAGTAGTTGTATGATCTTCTCGTTTCCTCCCTTACACGCATCTGTTAGAGGTTTCTCGCCAATACCATCAGTCTTGTAATTGTCACATCATGTACAATCTTCTCTCTCCCAAACAAACAAACAGCTACCAGAGGTGTCTGTCTCAAATGATTAGTCTGGTAAACATAACATTCTTTGTCTACTAGACATGGTACTACATTTTCATTTCCTCCTTGACAAGCAGCTGTCAGAGGTGTACATGTATGCCTCATACCATCAGTCTGATGAACTTCACATCCTTTGTCTATAAGTAATAGTACTATTTTCTCATTTCCACCATCGGAAGCAGCTAACAGAGATGTATGACTCAAACCATCAGCCTGGTGAACATTAAATCCTTCTCTATTAATAACCGTACAATAACCAGAGGCGTCCTTGCCATATGAATAGCCTTTTTACATTAAGTCGTCCTCTATAAGTAACTGTACTAATCTCTCATTTCTTCTCCTACAAGAGGGTGTCGGAAGTGTCTATTTCATACCATCAACCTGATATATATAACATCCCATACGTAACTGCAGCATCTTCTCATGTCCTTCTTCACAAGCTGCTGTTAAAGGTATTGTCATAAACCATCAATCTGGTTTACAATACATCCTTTGTCGATTAGTTACTGTATTTTTATGTCCTCCCACACAAGCAACTGACAGAGGTGTCTGTCCCTTACCACAAGTAAGGTTTACATTGCATCCTTTCTCTATAAGTAACTGCATTATATTCTCATGTCCTCTCTGACAAGCTGCGGTTAGAGGTGGCCGTCTCATACTATTAGTCTGGTGTACATTACATTCTTCTTCTATAAGTAACTGCACTATCTTCTCATGTCCTTCCTCACAAGCAGCTGTCAGAGGTGTCTGTCTCATACCACCAGCCTGGTTTACATTACATCGTTTGTCTATAACTAACTGCACTACCTTCTCATTTTCTCCCTCACAAGCAGCTGACAAAGGTATCTGTCCCATACCATCCGCCGGGTTTACATTACATCCTTTGTTTATAAGTAACTGCACTATCTTCTCATTTCCTCTCCTACAAGCAGCTGTCAGAGGTGTCTGTCTCATACCACCAACCTGGTTTACATTACATCCTTTGTCTTTAAGTAACTGCAATATCTTCTCATTCCTCTCTTTGTCTAAAGTAACTGAACTATCTTTTCATTTCTTCCCCACAAGCAGCTGCCAGAGGTGTCTGTCTCATACCACCAACCTGGTTTACATTACATCCTTTGTCTTTAAGTAACTGCAATATCTTCTCATTCCTCTCTTTGTCTAAAGTAACTGCATTATCTTCTCATTTCCTGCCTTACAAGCAGCTTTCAGGGGTGTGTGTCTCATACCATCAACCTGGTTTACATTACATCCTTTGTCTATCAGTAACTGCACTATCTTCTCATTTCCTCCCTCACAAGCAGCTGTCAGAAGTGTCTGTTCCATACCATCAGCCGGGTTTACATTACATCCTTTGTCTGTCTATCAGTAACTGCACTATCTTCTCATTTCCTCCCTCACAAGCAGCTGTCAGAGGTGTGTATCCCATACCATCAGCCGGGTTTACATTACATCCTTTGTTTATAAGTAACTGCACTATCTTCTCTTTTCCCCTCCTACAAGCAGCTGTCAGAGGTGTCTGTCTCTTACCATCAGCAGGGTTTACATTACATCCTTTGTCTATAAGCAACTGCACTATATTCATATTTTCTCTCCTACAAGCAGCTTTCAGAGGTGTCTGTCTCTTACCATCAACCTGGTTTATATTACATCCTTTGTCCAAAAGTAGCTGCACTATCTTCTCATTTCCTCCCTCACAAGCAATTGTCAAAGTTGTCTGTCTCATACCATCAGCCTGGTTTACATTACATCCTTTGTCTATAAGTAACTGTGCTATATTCTCATTTCTTCGCTCACAAGCAACTGTCAAAGGTGTCTGTCCAAAACCATCAGCCTGGTTTACATTACATCCTTTGTCTATCAGTAACTGTGCTATCTTATCATTTCCTATCCTAAAAGCAGCTAGCAGAGGTGTCTGTCTCATACCATCAGCCTGGTTTACATTACATCCTTTGTCTATAAGTAACTGCACTTTATTCTCATTTCTTCGCTCACAAGCAGCTGTCAGGGGTGTCTGTTCCATACCATTAGCCTGGTTTACATTACATCCTTTTTCTATAAGTAACTGCACTATATTCTCATTTCCTCTCCAACAAGCAGCTGTTAAAGGTCTCCGTCCCATACCATCAGCCTGGTTTACATTACATCCTTTGTCTATAAGTAACTGCACTATATTCTCATTTCTTTGCTCACAAGCAACTGTCAAAGGTGTCGGTCCCAATCCATCAGCCTGGTTTACATTACATCCTTTGTCTATAAGTAACTGTGCTATCTTCTCATTTCCGCTCTGACAAGCAGCTGTCAGAGGTGTCTGTTCAATACCATCAGCCGGGTTTACATTACATCCTTTGTCTATAAGTAACTGCACTATCTTCTCATTTTCTCTCCTACAAGCAGCTGTTAGAAGTGTCTGTCTCATACCATCAGCCGAGTTTACATTACATTCTTTGTCTATAAGTAACTGCACTTTATTCTCATTTCCTCTCCTACAAGCAGCTGTTAGAGGTGTCTGTTCCATACCATCAGCCGGGTTTACATTACATCCTTTGTCTATCAGTAACTGCACTATCTTCTCATTTCCTCCCAAATAAGCAGCTGTCAGAGGTGTCTGTCCCATACCATCAGCCGGGTTTACATTACATCCTTTGTCTATAAGTAACTGCACTATATTCTCATTTCCTCCCCAACAAGCAGCTGTCAGTGGTGTCTGTCCTATACCATCAGCCGGGTTTACATTACATCCTTTGTCTATAAGTAACTGCACTATATTCTCATTTCCTCCCCAACAAGCAGCTGTCAGAGGTGTCTGTCTCATACCATCAGCCTGGTTTACATTACATCCTTTGTCTATAAGTAACTGCACTATCTTCTCATTTCGTTCTTCACAAGCAACTGTTAGAGGTGTCTGTCGCATACCATCAGCCTGGTTTACATAACATCCTTTGTCTATAAGTAACTGTGCTATCTTCTCATTTCCTCCCTCACAAGCAGCTGTCAAAGGTGTCCTTTCCATCCATCAGCCGGGTTTACATTACATCCTTTGTCTATAAGTAACTGCACTATCTTCTCATTTCCGCTCTTATAAGCAGTTGTCAGAGGTGTCTGTCCCATACCATCAACCTGGTTTACATTACATCCTTTGTCTATAAGTAACTGCACTATATTCTCATTTCCTCTTCTACAAGCAGCTGTTAGAGGTGTCTGTCTCATACCATCAGCCAGGTTTACATTACATCCTTTGTCTATAAGTAACTGCACTATCTTCTCATTTCCACTCTTACAAGCAGCTGTCAGAGGTGTCTGTCCCATACCATCAACCTGGTTTACATCACATCCTTTGTCTATCAGTAACTGCACTATCTTCTCATTTCCTCCCAAACAAGCAGCTGTCAGAGGTGTCTGTCCCATACCATCAACCTGGTTTATATTACATCCTTTGTCCAAAAGTAGCTGCACTATCTTCTCATTTCCTCCCTCACAAGCAATTGTCAAAGGTGTCTGTCTCATACCATCAGCCTGGTTTACATTAAATCCTTTGTCTATAAGTAACTGTGCTATATTCTCATTTCTTCGCTCACAAGCAACTGTCAAAGGTGTCTGTCCAAAACCATCAGCCTGGTTTACATTACATCCTTTGTCTATCAGTAACTGTGCTATCTTATCATTTCCTATCCTACAAGCAGCTAGCAGAGGTGTCTGTTCCATACCATCAGCCGTGTTTACATTACATCCTTTGTCTATAAGTAACTGCACTATATTCTCATTTCCTCCCCAACAAGCAGCTGTCACTGGTGTCTGTCCCATACCATCAGCCTGGTTTACATTACATCCTTTGTCTATCAGTAACTGCACTATCTTCTCATTTCCGCTCTTACAAGCAGCTGTCAGAGGTGTCTCTTCCATACCATCAGCCGGGTTTACATTACATCCTTTGTCTATCAGTAACTGCACTATCTTCTCATTTCCTCCCAAACAAGCAGCTGTCAGAGGTGTCTGTCCCATACCATCAGCCGGGTTTACATTACATCCTTTGTCTATAAGTAACTGCACTATATACTCATTTCCTCCCCAACAAGCAGCTGTCAGTGGTGTCTCTTCCATACCATAAGCCTGGTTTACATTACATCCTTTGTCTATAAGTAACTGCACTATCTTCTCATTTCCGCTCTTACAAGCAGCTGTCAGAGATGTCTGTCCCATACCATCAACCTGGTTTACATTACATCCTTTGTCTATAAGTAACTGCACTATATTCTCATTTCCTTCCCAACAAGCAGCTGTCAGTGGTGTCTTTCCCATACCATCAGCCTGGTTTACATTACATCCTTTGTCTATAAGTAACTGCACTATCTTCTCATTTCCTCTCTTACAAGCAGCTGTCAGAGGTGTCTGTTTCATACCATCAGCCGGGTTTACATTACATCCTTTGTCTATAAGTAACTGCACAATCTTCTCATTTCCTCCCAAACAAGCAGCTGTCAGAGGTGACTGTCCCATACCATCAGCCGGGTTTACATTACATCCTTTGTCTATAAGTAACTGCACTATATTCTCATTTCCTCCCCAACAAGTAGCTGTCAGTGGTGTCTGTCCCATACCATCAGCCTGGTTTACATTACATTCTTTGTCTATAAGTAACTGCACTATCTTCTCATTTCCTCCCAAACAAACAGCTGTCAGAGGTGTCTGTCCCATACCATCAGCCAGGTTTACATTACATCCTTTGTCTATAAGTAACTGCACTATATTCTCATTTCCTCCCCAACAAGCAGCTGTCAGTGGTGTCTGTCCCATACCATCAGCCTGGTGTACATTACATCCTTTGTCTATAAGTAACTGTGCTATCTTCTCATTTCCTCCCTCACAAGCAGCTGTCAAAGGTGTCCTTTCCATTCCATCAGCCGGGTTTACATTACATCCTTTGTCTATAAGTAACTGCACTATCTTCTCATCTCCGCTCTGACAAGCAGCTGTTAGAGGTGTCTGTTTCATACCATCAGCCTGGTTTACATTACATCCTTTGTCTATAAGTAACTGCACTATCTTCTCATCTCCGCTCTGACAAGCAGCTGTCAGAGATGTCTGTCCCATACCATCAACCTGGTTTACATTACATCCTTTGTCTATAAGTAACTGCACTATATTCTCATTTCCTCTTATACAAGCAGCTGTTAGAGTTGTCTGTCTCATACTATCAGCCTGGTTTACATTACATCCTTTGTCTATAAGTAACTGCACTATATTTGTATGTCCTCCCCGACAAGCAACTATCAGAGGTGTTTCTAAAAAATGACTGTTCTCTAAATCAACATATTTTGAAATAAGAAATTGGACTAAATCATAATATCCTCGAAAGCATGCTGTTATAAAAAATTTTGAAAAACCTTTATTGTATTTTTCTAAAAGGGGTCCCTGATTTATTTGTTTAAAAAGAAACTTTTCGTCTATTGACTCTAATACTTTGATTAAAGAAGCTCTATAATTGTCATGCTTCATCTGTGGATTCCGAGAACATTCTGTGATTTTTCCTAGTTTAACTTCATTTTTTATTCTCTCAAAGTATTCCTGTTCATATTTGTTTGATATCATTATAGTAAATTTACCATGTTTTTCATTAATCGATTCTAGCCGTGTACGTTCATTTAAAACTTGAATGCATGCATCACGCAATATACATCTGACCATTGTATCATTGTTACCGAAATAACCACACATAAAATCCAACATTTGGTCATGTATTACCCTATACTTGTTTCTTATTTTCCGTACGTAAGTTCCAATAATGCTGTCAAAGACTGCCTTTATTTTACATCTTGGTGCACCACGGTTTAATCCACAGATTTCAAAAATGGTTTCCCAGTCAAAGTTTTTGCTGCTAATATTTTCACTATAGATATCAAATAATGACTCCGTAATAATGCCATTGTGAAGAACACAAACAAAGAGTGCGCAATATTTATATGGATCAATTGATCTTAACTTTTTCCATTCATTTTGGTATGTTTCGTAAGGACAGTGTAAAAAATCTGTCAAATTGAAATTTTCATTTTTAGAATAAAGATAACACATAAAAGGTGTAAACACCTCATTTTCATCTTTTAACAGCTGAATATTAGTTTCGGTTAAATACTTGGCACATATCGTTAGTTTGTTCTCTTTTGAATATTCTTCAGACAAATTAAAGATATTCGATGTGAAAACAGTACATGATGCATGGAAATTTTCGTCACTGTAAATATCTAACCGGCATGTTGCTGCTATTTTTATCTTCCCCTTTTCGAGCATCCTTTTTAAAGTTTCTCCTTTTTTTTGCAAATATTCAATCTCACCAAAACTAGCTGTAAATCGTCCACAAATATCATCAAGAATAAACATCTGCTTTATGTCCTCTTTATAATGATGAATTATATCCTTAATTGCTGCACATGGAATTATGTTGTAATTCGTCGTTGAATGTAGTTTTAAAGCGATATGATGCATCAACATACTCTTACCAATACCAGGTTCACCTACTACCAATACACTATGTTCTGATTCAAGGATCTTTGAAATATCTTCTACAACAGGAGTTTCAACGAACATAACGTCTTGCTCTTTCCATAACTCCATCTCGACATTGTGCGAATCTACAAATAGCAAAAGTCATTTTCACTACTATTTTGAATCGATTTTGAGCGCATTGATAAACAAATATTTTGTTCTAATATCATATGTTTATATATAAGAAACCTTCATATATATATATATATATATATTCTACTCGTGATATATATATATATATACGTTTTATTACCCTCAGAAAACAGGCTCGGACAATAAACCCATTCATATGACCTTGCACATTGTGTCTTATTATGATACAAAATGTATGATATACATAAACGGCTTGGAATCCTATAAAAACTTATCAAAAATACCAGGTATATCATTGTTACACAAGACGTATGTTTTGTCTATATAAGGTCCATCAGTGATGCTTGAATTAAAACCGTTGGAAGGAAAAATCAAAAACAAAATTGAAGAGCATCATACATATTAAATTTCCAAAAGGTATGCCAGATAAAGCTAAGGCAATCTATACCTGGGAGTTTAAAATTAATGATTCAAAATATTTACAGAACAAATTACCTATCAATGATATTTCATGACTACTTGGCTGTTGTTACTAGGGGACGAAATGTCCACCAGCAGTGACATCGACCCAGTGGTTGTAAAAACTCATTTAAGACAGTAAGTTAATAATTTGGTACGCCAGACGCTCGTTTCGTCTAAATAAGTATAAACAAGAAGATGCGGTATGAGTGCCATTGGGACAACTCTCCATCCAAGTCACAATGTATAAAAGGTAAACAATTATATGTCAAAGTACGGCTTTCAACAATGAGCTTTGGCTCACAACGAAGAGCAAGCTATAAAGGGCCCTAAAATGACTAGTGTAAAACAATTCAAACAGGAAAACCAGCGGTCTAATCTATATAAAAAACGAGAAAAAAAAAACACTTATTAACCACACCAGCAAACGACAACCACTGAACAACATGCTCCTTACTTAGGTCACGTGTATACAAATGCATCGAGTTTAAATGTTTTAACAGGCGCCAACCTTCACCCTAACCTAAAACAGTAGTGTAAAATTACAACATGAAAAGATTCAATATATATATATATATATATAATTAAGATATCAATTGACCAAAAAGACATATAACCAAAAAGAAGTAAACATACACTGACCAAACAAGTTCGATCTATGACACAATATACATACAATATTAATAAAAAAAAGTATTAGGAATAGTATCAAAAAGACAACTCTAACCTGGGACAAAATGGCGTTAAATGAAATAACGTGCACAGGTAAATTTAAATATAATAATTTAGTTGTTAGTACGGAAACATTTTTTACAAAATAAATAATAAATTTGTTGTTCACAGTACGAGTACAAAAGTGAAAACTTATCTTCATGTAACTAAATACTTATCAGAGGTTGTACATATTAAAAAATATTTAGACGAGATATAACACAAAATACGTAATCATTGAATAACATAAATGCAGTACAAATTGTGTCAACAGGTCAAATTAACATGAAAACACGTTTTGAAAGTACTCGCAGTTACTGATAGCTAGTTTAAAGCCAAAAATAATTACTAATAATAAAAAAATCATGCATCAGAGGCTAAAATCAATTAAAACACATCCCAGGGATTTAGTGTTTTAATGCCATGGACAGTCAAAGAAGACATGACTTGTGCAATGCCAAAATAAAAGTATCGACAGGCAGTAGGATAGTTAGGATTTAACCTTATCATAAATATGTATTTCATGTATAGATAAAGCAATCTCTAAATTGAAAATAGACGTGGATGTGTATTTATACATCCCAAAAACCATTCGAAAAGAATACAAATTGAGTTATGTTTTAATTTGTTGATTTCAAAATCGATGTTAGTGCCAATGTAAACAATTTTCAAAGATCTTATTACAACATTAATAAGATAACAATTGCTAATAAGTTTGTTTAAAGGTTCGATGAGTTTACACGGATCACATAGGGATTTCAGTGCTTTTTGTACAATATTAACGTAAAATTTAGGATGTGAAATACCGTTTTTAATAAGTTTCCTACAGGAACAGCCAAATTTACTAATCAAATCTGTGTATCTATGAAAGAATTAAGTAAATGTTTTAAGTAATTCATGGTAACGAAATCCCTGACTTAATAATTTACCAGTGATTCATTGATTTCGTTCATTAAAATCTATGACATCACTACACACACGGGCATAACAAACGTGCTGGGATATATAACCACCGTATGATGGAGCCAAAGGAACATCACCGTCTTAAAAAGGAAAATTAACAGTAGGGAATGAAATATCGTCTCTTTTGTCGTACATTTAAGTATGGAGTTTCTCTTTAGAAATTAAAATATCTAAATCTAGAAAAGGACAATTACTGCTATTTATGTTAGATTTAATTAAAGTAAGTTCCTTTTGGTAAAGGAGTAGGCCCGGTAAGAGCCCTTTTTGGCCCCAAAATATAGCATTTCAAAAATTTGTTAAATATATAAACTGTTAGTTATCTATTGGAAAGAAAAATACTTTTGTTACATAAATATGGGCTGTTTTTGACAATACAATGCACATGCATCAGATACTAGCATCATTAATTCAGGCAAAATTACTGAAATCTTCACAATTTTTGCATTTGTGCTTATTTTTAGACAATTTTTGTCTAAAATGAAAGTGGCCGCACTTGTGTTCAGTCTTGATATTTAAATATATGTTGTATTTGATGATGATAAATCAAATACATATATAATGGTTGAGACTGAACACGAATGCGGCCACTTCTATTTTAGACAAAAACCATCTGAAAAGTGACGTTTTGTGGCATATTTGATTGATTTTTTTTATATTTAAGCTTGAATTTAGGCGTCTTTAATGACCAAATCAGTTCAAATCTTTTACATTAACTAATTGAATCGACTGAAGTAGACACTTGAGTGTTTAAAAAATGTCAAAAATCTTTCATCAAATGTACTTCGAATTTTAGGCCGAAATCAGCCCTTACCGGACTTTCTCCTTTCGGTGGTTAATTTAGAGTGAATTTAATGAAAAAATATCATAAAGATAACGGTAGGTATTTGTGTCAACCAAATGTACCAATGATGCGTCTTTACTGAGTTTGGCCATAAACTGTGATTCATAGCAATACAGGAATACATCTGATATTAAAGGGGTGAAATAAGTACCTATAGGAAAACCTACTACCTTGTCACCATCTTACGGTGTTTATATATCTCAACTTGTACGATTCGCTCGTGTATGTAACAATGTTTTAGATTTTAACGAGAGAAATTTATGTATTACTGAAAAATTATTACACCAGGGTTTTCGATATCACAAACTAGGCAAAACATTTACTAAATTTTATCATCGGTATAAGGACATCATTCGTAAATATAGCTCAACATGCAGACTTCTTATACGTTCAGGTATTTCACATCCAATTTTTTATGGAAATATTCTTTATAAAGCACAAAAATGTCAGTATTCACCTCTGAAGCTAACAAAACCTTTAAATAGACTTATTAAGAAGGGATATAGTTACGATACTGTTGTCAGGTCATTAAAGATTGCATATTTTGGCGTTAATATTGATTCACTTATAGGGTCTTTGCATCGGCACTAAACACATTTATTTAAAAACCAGTTGTTGGTATGACACGGGTTATGTTCTTCTCATATATGTTATGATGGTATGATACTAAACCCCTAACGGGAAGGATTGTGCCTGATATTCATATGATGAAGACAAAATCTTTCAATCAGTTTAATTGAAGTCTGGAGCTGGCATGTCAGTTAACTGCTAGTAGTCTGTTGTTATTTATGTATTATTGTCATTTTGTTTATTTTCTTTGGTTACATCTTCTGACATCAGACTCGGACTTCTCTTGAACTGAATTTTAATGTGCGTATTGTTATGTGTTTACTTTTCTACATTGGCTAGGGGTATAGGGGGAGGGTTGAGATCTCATAAACATCTTTAACCCCGCCGCATTTTTGCGCCTGTCTCAAGTCAGGAGCCTCTAGCCTTTGTTAGTCTTGTATTATTCTTAATTTTAGTTTCTTGTGTACAATTTGGAGTTTAGTATGGCGTTCATTATCACTGAACTAGTATTTATATTTGTTTAGGGGCCAGCTGAAGGACGCCTCCGGGTGCGGGAATTTCTCGCTGCTTTGAAGACCTGTTGGTGACCTTCTGCTGTTTTCTGTTCTATGGTCGGGTTGTTGTCTCTTTGACACATTCCCCATTTCCATTCTCAATTTTACCTAATGATACACTTTATCGCCGAAACGTTCATATATGTTGTCCAGGAGAAAATTTAAAGCTTCACTCGTTTTATGCTGGCAAGCGATTTAAATTTTGAGGTTTGGTCAATAACCAACTATGAAAAAGTAAATCAAGATATAGACTGTGAGCAAGAAGTCATATCAGTTTACTTTTTATTCTTTTATTTTTTTAACCAAGGCTTACGTTCATAAAAATTAAATAGCAAAAATTCCCAACTACAAGGAAAATTCAAAACGGAAAGTCCCTTAACAAATGGCAAATTAAAAGCTTATACACATCAAGCGAATGGAAAACAAATGTCATATTCCTGAATTGGTACAGGCATTTCCTTATGTAATAGTGGATTAAACCTGGTTTTATACCTAGCCACACCTCTCACCCAAAACGCTACATTTTGGTTAACATTTGCCAGAAATTATGAAGAGCCAAAGATTCAAAGGGCAATAATTAATGTGGATTAGAGAATGGAAACGGGGAATGTGTCACAGAAAATACAACCCGATCAAAGAGCAGAAAACAGCCCAAGGCCAATAATGTGTCTTCAACGCACCGCAAAAATTCGCACCGAAGGCGGGCTTCAGCTAGACCCTAAACAATAATGTATACACTACCAAGAATTGTATCACACTTTTATGGTACATTTCTACCCTCTTGTAAAACTGTACTGAACGGCTACATGATAAAACTGTAATGATGTACTTTTGTTTAAATAAGTACTGCTGAAATTTATACTTATATTTGTACAGTGACTTTTTTGTTATATTTAGTACATATTTGTTCAGTATTGTATCAGTACGGTTTTTTTCAGTAATGGGACAGTACTATTTTTAACAGAACTGCAACTGTACTGATTTTTTCAGTACTGTTTCAGTACTGATATTTTCAGTACTGATTTTTGCAGTACTGTAACGGTACTGATATTTTCAGTACTGTAACACTACTGATTTTTTGCAGTACTGTAACAGTAATGCTTTTTGCAGTACTGTAACAGTACTACTTTTTAGTAGTGTGTTTCGTGGAATGATTTATTTCCCTACCGAACCGTAAACTTACCATTCAGTGCTCACCTCATTTTGGTCAATATTTAACTTCTGTTTAAGTAAATGTTGCAATCTGTCTTTTCAATGTCTTTTTTTTCTCTCGATACTTTGATAAAGTAGGTGTGGCTTGTATTTTGATTTGAATGCATTAAGGTAGCACTACAGTCTTACAATAATTTTTGGACGATATTTTTTTTATCATATAATTTTGAAGTAAGTATTACTCTGCACAGTTTGTAAAAATCCCAAAGTCATTATCATATCACAACAGGGAGTAAATTGATAATGAACTTATGTAAATAAAAGCACATGTAATTAATCTAAATATATAGGCATTTGGGAGGGGCTAATATGTCAATCATCTGTTGATGATGTACCAGTGTCCAGCTGGTAATCCCTGACCACAAGATGAATATCTCATTGCATTGCAACAAAACTAATTTATAAAACATGGAAGTTTAGAACAGAGAAAAAGAAAAAGATATGAATAGGAAAAAATTTAAAGGGAAAAAAATCTACTAAAATGAAAAAAAAAGTATGGAAAAGAGTGTGAATGTATCTTTGAAAGCCTCTGACTGCCTGTATAAATTTCTCGTCTTTGTTCTTCTACATTTAAAAATAATTTTAGGCATTTTAACTAATTTTAAGTTTATGTGAAATTTTTTAATTCCACGAAACTCATAAATCATGTTGGACAGTCTATTTTCAAGAAGGGGATTGTCTTGATCTTTTTATGGACTTGTCTTTTAATGCACAATTTTAATATTTAAGCTAATTTCAGTCATGATGGTCATATTATATTTCTTTTTAAAATTCAAATGAAAATTATTCTTTATAGTGAGAATAATGATGTTAAATATTAATTATGATGCAGCTGGCCAATCCTGTTATTCTCTTATCTTAGACTGTCTGGACAGAGGCGGAGCTTTGTCTTTATTTAATTACTACAACACAGATGTTGGTCAAATCTGTGACGTCATACTCCCGCCAAATGCCAAGTTAGTGTTATACAGTGCACACAAAATGTAAATTTTACAGCATTAGAGCATCAAAGACACAATGTGTGTGGTTCTATTGATAAAGTAATGGTGTTAGAACACTACTGGGGTGTTCCCGGTGGAATTTTTGTATTTATGTGGCATTTATAGGGGTTCTTTAGAGGAAATTCAGTTTAAAGGTCATTTCTCAGAACAATTTTTCATGAGAATTGTAAGGAAAAAATGAAAATAGAAACTTTATGGGTACCCCTATTGGCTTGACTTTGATATATGTGATTGAAGGGAGTATATTCTACAATACCGTGTCCCAGTTTTTGGATAATTTGTTTCTAAATGAATTTATAGGTCTTCAAAGATGAAAGGTGAAATGAGGTTTGGCATCCAGCAGTAAAAATAATATATCTTATTACTGGAGGCATATATCAAAAATCTGAGACACGGTTTTGTAGATTGTGAATGGTTGATTAAAGGGATGAAAACAAATTTTTACTACCATTTGACCTGAATGTGCCATTTTCATCCAAGTTGGAAGACCACTTTTTTGGCAATTAATGAGCTATATTTTGAGATTAATCATTCCAAAAATAAATTTATCTATAGATTAAGAAAGAGTTATATTTCAGCTTTAAAATGAGTTAAATATTTTAAAAATCCATTGAGTAGTTTTGGAGAAATTAATCTTTAAAGACTGTTGGTTGGAGTCAGAAAATTCTGACTGTAGTGCTACCACTGGGTCTTCAACGCATTGAACAATTCCTCAACCTGAGGCTGGCTTCAGTTGGCCCCTAAACCATAATGTATACTACTACAGCTAAATGGACGCCACACTAAACTCAGAAACATACAAATGAACCAAAAATTTTAAAACACACAAGATTAACAAAGTATAAAGGTTCCTGACTTGGGAGAGGTGAAAAACTATGGCGGGGTTAAATATGTCGTGTGAGATCTCTACCCTCCCCCTATAGCTCTAGCTAATGTGCAATAAACAAACACACATTAATACCATGTATGTTTAATTGCTTGTGTATATACATTTCATAATATACATTTTTTATGTTTGTAAGCATTTAATTTCAAATTTTGTGAGTATCGTCTTTTGTATGTCTTTGTATGGATCAAAAATTTGGATTTTACACCAAAAACACTATCATTATAGTCGCGAAAACTAAAATATAGTTATTATTGTGATTTGAAAAAAATATATAAACTTAGACTACATATAGTAGTCGTTAAAAACTATTATATGCTCATCTGTTAATGTTCTTGAAATAAGTCATATAGACTTAATACCTCTTTCAAGCAGTTTAACAATAAACAAACTCATCCGACATGCTAAACTTTGAGTGAAGTTCGTTGGACTGACAAATAAAGTTTGTAAGCATCACACCCATATCACAAAAGTTTGTGAATAAGTATTGCATTGAAAACGTATAAATATTGAAAGCAGTTTCAGAACTTTATATAATCCCTTATGACCTTTGTGGTGAATAAAATAATTAAAAAACACTTATTCATTTATTTTTTATTTTATTTCGTTGTTCATTGTGACAACGGTCATCCTTCCCTGTAGAGCCTCATACATGGGTTGATCCTTTGTTTCAATAAATTGAAATAAATCTCTAACTTTAACCCAGAAGGTTCCCCTTTCAACCCCTCTTATGTATACAATTTTCTGAAAGAAAAATAAAACACTAAATAAAAATAGGTCAATTCAACTGTTTACTGTTTGCTACTTTCATTGCTAAATACTTAAAATTCAATATGCAAGGGACATTTCACACCATTGCTACATCAATTTGTTTACTAATTTCTAGTTTTACACAAGGAACATTTTATCCAAGAAAATTGATAACTCAAACTGAAAGAGATGAAAATTTTATGGAACACCTTGTTCTTGCATTTGGAGACTGTTTAAAGAGGAACATTATGTTCACGTGTGGATTTTGTCGGTTTTTGTTTATCATATTTGTTTTCCATCTATGTAATTTACATGAAATATGTCTTTGATATCTGCTCTAATTGTTTATCATTCTGTAATATCGATGCCCTTTATAGGTTACTAGCATTATACGACATGGGTTCTTGGTTGTGCTTTATAGCGAAAATTAAGTTGTCTGGTTTACAATGATGCAACATCTTTGTTAGGAGGCCTTCGTATATATTTGAAATATCAATGTGTTACGTTGAATGTGGCATTCTACCACTAATTTAATATCAGGATGATTGTGACGCGGCAGATATGCATATGGAGAGTTGTCCCATTGGCACTCAAACCACATCTTCTTATATCTATATAATCGGCTATTACAAAAATATATCAGATTGCTATCAAAATGCAGTTTCTAATCTGCAAATATATTTAAAAAATTTTCCGATCAGTTTTCGATCTAGCAATTCAAAATATTTATATGTATACACCCTAACCATCAGCAGAACAATTTTCTTTCTGTAACTGATTGTGTTCGAATCAGTTGGATGGATTGAATCCTGGAAGTTTTGAAACAGTTTTCTGGTTAAAGGCTCCCTCCCTAAATCCATATTTTGTTTAAGATACAATTGACATTATGGCAATTTAATGGTATGGACAAATTGGCAGCGGTTCTGATTTTATTTATTGCAGACAGAATGATTTTACATTGTTAAACATTTTAATGGTTCTTTGAATTTGCAAAGGTGTGTGCAAATCTTAAAAACTGTATATTCATCGTGACTTTGAACATGTTTTCAATCATAAGCCGATATATACAAACGAATATTTACTTCTTTTTCATTGTGGCATTCATAACCTCTTTGTTTTTTTTATAACTAATTTACCATTTTTAAGGGCTTGTATCCGGTTTCAAGAGCCGTTTTAAATTTGAACCTAGTTATAAGCTCCAGCTCTGTGACTTTAAAATGTATAACGTCAATAGAAAACACTCCTTTTTTGCTAGTGTGTGTGTATCGATTTCGTGTTATGAATTAATGCAAGTTTTACACCATTTCAATTTATATGGCATTACCGTTTACATCATCCTACTGACATGATATGATGTCCAGCAGTCGTTATAAATCTGCAGGCATAATATATTTACCATAATCAAGTTTAGTTTACAGACTGCATTGCAATATCTGTTTTTGAGGACATTGTATATTATCCCCGGCTTAGTATATTTCTAGGATTTTGATTGGTTAACGCACGTCGTTACAAAATCCATAGCCCCTGTGTGTTGCTTACCCATATACCCGGACGTTGCTACCCATTACAACGGGGAACATCACGCGCGTTTTCCTTAGTTCCATGGTTGTTCCTTATGAAATATCGAATTCTGTAGATTATCCATGATGTTTGTAATTAAATATTTAATCAACTAACGATTTTATCTTATGTCGATATTTTGGACACATTTTAGTAACTGCATTACTTAGCTGCCACATTGTCAATGAATTGGACTACTGACCTAACTATGCAAATGACCCACGTTGACGTCACATCGTCTATGATTTAACTCTCACAAAATTGAGCGCCAAATTCGACCCATTCCCGTTTCTCTGTCTCTGGATTGAAAACGTCTTATATTTAACTACCTGTAGGGTTCTACCAAAGGTAGTACCCTACACCCCGTTAAAAATAGGTCAAATTCCAAAATTTCAATAAAAGATTTTCACAAAATGAAAAAAACGTTGCTTTCACGTTACATTTTGTGGTTGAATTTCTCTAAAAATCGCAAGATTTGGACTAAGACCGGGGATAAATTTAGGGTGTACTTGGATACTTCAGGGTGTTAAAATATCCATATCTACGGATATGAATGTAGATAACTTATAAGATTACCATGAGGACATTGCATGGGATTACTATGAGGAAATTGTACAAAACAACACATATGAATTATTCTTACATTTCTGTACATGTTAGGTCTATATTCCATAGAAAATTTCCTTTTCATGAATTGTTTTGCCATTCTTATTTCGTAAGGCGTAGCTGACCTGTTCATCTCTATAACCACGATCTGCTTTAGTTCATCCTTCAAACATATAATGACATTTTGCAAAATGACTTTTTTTTTAAACTGCTCTAAACATTTAGCAGGATCTGCGTACCCTTCCGGAGCACCTGAGATCACCCCCAGTTTTTGGTGGGGTTCGTGTTGCTTAGTCTTTGGTTTTCTATGTTGTGTCATCTGTACTATTATTTGTCTTTTTGTCTTTTTATTTTTGGCCATGACGTTGTCAGTTTTTTTCGGTCTATGAGTTTGACTTTCCCTCTAGTATCTTTCGTCCCTCTTTTAGCACGAATAAAGGCAACAGTAGTATACCGCTGTTCGAAACTGATAAATTGATAGAGATAAAAACAAATCCGGGTTACAAACTAAAACTGAGGGAAACACATCAAATATAAGAGGAGAACAACGACACAACAAAAACACAACATTAAAATGTAACACACACAGAAACGAACTATAATATAACAATGGCTATTTTCCTGACTTGGTACAGGACATTTTAAGAAAAAAATGGTGAGTTGAACCTGGTTTTGTGGCATCCCAAACCTCCCGCTTTTATGGCAACGTCAAACACAACACCAAAACGACAACATCACATGACAGGACCACAATGCAAATAAATGGGACAACATATAGGACAAAGAAACACACGAATAATAGCTAACAAAAGGTACTAGGCTTAAAATTCAATACGCCAGACGTGTGTCTCGTCCACACAAGACCAACCAGTGACGCTCAGATGAAAAAAGTTTGAAAGCCAAAACAAGTACAAAGGTGAAGAGCACCGAGGACCAAAACTTCCAACAAGTTGCGCCTAACATGGCCAGGGTTTTCTGCCTGGGACAAGAACATCCTTATTATTTAGAATAATTTATAATTTTGCAAACAGTAAATTTTATAAAATGACTATATAACAGATATACATGATAAAACCGAAGTGGGGACTAACTACAGAATAAAAACGGATACATTACATAAAACAACTTAATCCAACACATAAAAATACACAGCCGAGTTAGCCAACGCCTCAACGCACAAAGTGACGTCACATTTGAAATTCTAAAAAAAACACACAAAGTGACGTCACATTTGAATTTGTAAAAATATTTCCCAAAAATAAGATAGAATTATCATTGATTCAAGATTATATTTGTAATACTGACATTACATTTATTAATAACAATGAAAATTACAATACTTATTAATATCAAATTGTGGTAGTAATAGATAATTAATTGTATTATCTAGCTATGTCGGTGTTTCTTCTGAATCAAACTGTAAACCAAATATATCGTATAAATTTCGTTGAACCAAACTAAAATTTTAATTTTAATTATCTTTACCATAACACACGAATATAACAGAAAAGACGTTAAGACATTTGACAAAATCCGACGAGAATAACAAATATAACATGAATTTGGGATAGAAAAGTACCGTGACACGTCTTATAGCAATGCGGTTTCACACTCAGCAAAACAGTCACAATCGGGAATAAGTCACGTTCGGTAATTAAAAGATCAGACGACGTAATGACAAACCACAATCTAACACGTGGTAAAAATGTCCTTAGTTAGTTTGGACAAAGACACATCGTATGGATTAACCAATTCGTGATGGTGTCCGTAAAATTTACGGAGTGTCATTTTTAATCTGTCCTCCTCATAACTTTGTTGGAGCAGTTTTTGTACATGTTAGGTGTATATTCCATAGAAAATTTCTGTTTAATGGCATGTGCAAAAAAACAGTCAAAATCTATACTGAACTGTATCACAAATAGAAACTAGACATCATTGAGATGGGAGCCATCTCTGTGGGCCCTGCTGTGAATAACGTGTGGTAAAAAATTTGTATCTTTACCATAGGACATGGGGTCATCTAAAACCAAAGTTTTTGACCTTGACCTTTGAACTAGGAAGTTGTACATACATTATGACACAACCTCTGGTGTTGGTTAATATATATGTCAAATATAAAGTATGAATGAAATCAAAACGGTTCTCTAGATATAGAGCGGACACAGTTTGTTACGGACAGACGGACGGACGGACAGACTGCTCACTATTGTGCGACCCGCCATTCGGCAGGGCCCTTATAATCATTTTTGAATTATGATTCTACGTGCAGATTTTTATAAAAAGTGTGATTACCCATCCATTTTCTTGTATAGCTAAATTGTATAAAAAGCTATAACAAAATCAATAATTGTCCTTTAAATCTATCTCATTGTTTAGCGCCATGACTACTGATGGATTAGTAGAACAACAAATAGCGCAAATAAGAATCGCATTATATTTGGTTGCATATACTTACAATGAAAACACCAGAAATATCAAATATGTCGACACCAAATGCTGACTTTGCAACTGTACTCAGTTCAACTCTAATTTTTCCTTCAACCCTGAAATTTTTTTTGGAAGTCTATTTTCTTATTTATTGCATCCACCGCCTTTTGAATTTCTTACATATATGCAAATATGTTTCTACCTGTAACATTAAAAATAAAAATGACACAATAAATGTGTTTTGCTGATAAATCAAATTAGTCAACTGTATGTGAATATTTTTGTCCTGTTTCTAAAGCTTGTACAAGTACAGTATATATTTCCTGACAATGTACCTAAAATGCACATGTAGACGAAACAAGCCGCTGTTAGCACACACAATAAGAAAAAATAATTTTACAAATGAAAAAATAAGATTTGGTTCTTGTACATTGCATACCAGATAAAAATCTATTTGCATACACTTGTCTTGGCGTGTCTGTGATAATTTCTTCATTCTCTGATTGTTCCTGAAAAAGAATATAATGAAATTGACAAAATCACATGTACACCATTCGTAACACGCTCCCCTAAAACTAGAATGGTGATGTAATAGTTAGTCAATATAAAAAGATGAAAAGTTTCGGCCCGTTCAATGTTGCATGAGAACGTGAAGACAATAAATGTAGAATATGTCTATGAGCCACAGATGTCCTCTCTTGTGAATATGCATGAGTCAACTTCCACAAACAGATGCAGGATTCACGTAGTTAAGACTGTATTTTGATTTTAAGCATTGTGTATAAGGCATTGGTTGAGGCAAACTAATGATAGAGAACGGAAACGACATATTTAGCATTTTTTATGTTTATAAATGGGTATAACTCATGAACGTTAAAAGTGACGCCACCCAATGTCCAAATTGATATGTGTTTTGTGGTGATATGCATTGTATATAAGTTTCATAACATTTGGTTGAGGAAAACTAAAGTTAAAGAATGGAAACCAATACTTTGCGGGACATTTTGGACAGACGGGACGGACGGACATGGGTAACACTCAATGCCCCCTCCGCTACGTTGGGGGCATAAAAATGTTCGTTCTAAAACACGAAGGGGATACCAATTAATGATAACACTTTGCATTCTTGACTCAATGAGAGATTAATATGGTATTTCATGTTGGATGGATCCTGTGATGATTGTGCCCAGTATAGAACAATGTATACTTTATTTAGTCAATAGATTTCCTATATGTTGTAACGACACTGTTGTACATACTATGTCCATATTTTCGCCTTGGTTCTCTACCGTTGGTGACATGGATGACATACAGGGGGCATATTCATTAGATTGATCTGCCTATGAAAGAAAGACATGAGTAGCAAGATTTAAAAATCACAGGGAAAAATCATATTCTCTTTGGAAGAACCTAACTGAAGGTGCAAGTAACAAGTGAAATTAATTGATCTTTATTGTCACCAGGGGCGTGTTTTATTTGGTCTCATCTGTACATCTCCAGAATGTCTTCTAGTGAAGAGTCCAAATAAATAAGCCTGGCCCTCTACTGGAGTTATGCAGAATTTTTTTTTTTATGTTGGATGACAAAGTTTACGATGATTTATTAGAAAATTTCTAGTTACGTCAGGTCATTCGGTAGACATGACTCTGTTTTGGCATTGATGTAATCATATTATCAGTGAAAAAACAAAGAAAATTAGTTGGAAGAAATCGCTGCATGTGTTCGTGTCATTTTTTCTTTATGCTTTTCTAACTTGATTAAGCTCAACAAATCCGGCTTAAAGCTCCGACCATTTAATTTTCAGCAATAATCTTAAACTGTACAAGAATTTGTCAATGTTTGTCTGGTATATGATCGAAACTGATATCTTGCCTCAATTTTTCTCAAGTAACAAAGCTAGATTATTGTTGTATATAAAAGATATCGCAGACGGTTCTCACCATCTTTCTTCCCTGGTGGTTCTTGAAGAAAATCTGCTGGTCCTAACTATTAATTCTATTGCCAAATGCCAAAAATGTGCCGTTCCTTGCAAAATTTTGATGATCAAAACCTTCGGACCACCACTTTTCGAGAACCTTAATTGTATATGTATATTATACAAGGTTGTGGCATTTCTCAGACTGCTTCTGACTAAATCCGTTGGTTATGTAATGATTGTCCTCTCTCGTCAGGGAGAACATAATTTATTTGTAAGTTGTAATTGGCTTTGAACAAGCTTTCAGTTATTGGAAATACTCTTATTTCGATGCTTTGTGTTTATTGTCTTAATGTTAGTTGTTAATTTTGTTCTTGTTTCTCGTACCGATCTTTTGAGTTAATCCATTTGCAACTGATTTTTACAGATTGTTCTTATGTTGTACTGTTACATCACTGTCCAAGTTTAGGGAAGGGCTGAGCGCTCACAAAAATATTTAACCTTGTCACACTCTTTATGTGCTTCAGTCTGTCACAAGTCAGGAGCCTAATTGGCAATCATAGCACATCTCCTTCTTTTGATATTATATACATGACTTTTAAACTCGTGTTTTCCTCAACCGTTCGGCATCCATGAAATATTAGTCACTGGACGTTAAAAATAAGCAAAACTATTTGATTTCTTTTTTAAGTGGGGTTGGGGTTGGGGAGATGACATATATGAAGTTTACGATGATTTATTAGAAAATTAAGATACGTCAGTTCTTCGGTAGACATATAAAAAAGAAGATGGTGTATGATTGCAAATGAGACAACTCTCCACAAGAGACAAAAATGACACAGAAACTAACAGCTATAGGTCTACGTACGGCCTACAACAATGAGCAAAGCATAGTCAACTATAAAAGGCCCCAAAATTAACAATGTAAAACAATTCAAACGAGAAAACTAACGGCCTAGTTAATGTACAAAAAATTAAACACATATTAGAACTACATACAAAACTTTCTGTGTCATTTGGTCTCTTGTGTGTGTTGGTTAGCTTTTATTGGTGGATGAAGCTTAAGTGCCTTAAGAAAACAACATACCTTTGTAAGGAAGATGGCAACAAAAACATCTGACTTATGTTAACAAACTGGTTCTGTGGATTTGCCTTACAAATCTTCTTTTTAATTTTAAGAATTAAATCATATATGTAAAAAAAATATTTTAATCATTTTTGTTCAAATTGTATACCTTCATCATAGTTTCCATTTACTTTATAAAACGATAACTGTTTAACAATTATTATTACATTTTTAGGTCACAGCTCTGTAAAAAGAAGCCATGATGGCATTAGTTTAAAATCCAGATGCAGAACAAAAAATGGGGAAAAATTTAGAATAGATGTAATCTATTACTACCATAATGCTCAAGTTAGTATTCATTAAAACAGTTATATATATATGTGTCTTAACTTTTTTCTCAAAAAATTGAAATACTCAGTGTGATTGTTTAGATACAAAATGACAAGACAATTTAGCAGTCAGCATATAATACTATAAATAGAAAACTAAAGACTGAGAAACACAATCCCCACAACAACGAAAATGAAGTGATCTCTGATGCTCCAGAAGGGTAATCAGATACTGCTCCTATTTTGGCAACCATCTTATTGCTCAACATTTGTAATACCGGGTTGCTTGTATGGTTTGGTGGTTTCATTTGATGAAAAGAGCATTAAGTTTTATAGATAAGAAAACTACAAACATTTTTAATTGTTTGGTCTGCACAAGATAGGCAATTTGACATTGCGAGCAATTAAAGCAGATATCTCCTCGTTTGACGTTGCCAGGCTACCTTACTTTGGCTAAGGTTACGGTAGCCATTTTTAAAATTCCAAAGTCAAAGAAAATATCTCTATGTGTCGATTAACATGTCTGTAAAATTTCATTAAGTTTGGAAAATTTTGATTTATTTTTCATTTTGGCCATTTTCATGGCAATGACAGCCATTTTGAAATTTCTATAGTCAGATTGCACATCCACACATACTAATGCTCGGTATAAAGATATTGACAAATATAATGCATACCCATGTTAAAATAAGCATAGAGCATGGCATGAAAGAATTATTTCTTAATCACATATTACTTTTTCCTTGATGAACAGAAAAAATCATGTTTTAGCCAAATAAAATCTTTTGTCGTAGAATAATGTATCCAAAAATGAAGAATCATACAGTTATTAGTACCTAATACAGATTTATGTTTGTAATTTCTTGCAGGTCAAATTTGGTGAAATAACAAGTATTTCTAGTACACTGGTAGGTATTTCAAGAATGCATAAATTGGAAGATAAAGATAGAGTTTTTAAATGTTACAAATTAAGAAAAACATCAGATAAATACTTTATTTCAATTGAAGATGTGCATGGTATTGTTTATGTAGTGCATGATTGCTGTAGTTGTGGCTGTTGTGTCATGATAACACGGAATGAGGGAAAAATTTCCAGGGTTTTAAAACACAATTCAGATCATCCTGTTTTTTTTTAATTAATAAGCTTAAAATGAATTTTACCATAAATTGTGATAATTTTTGTTTCTTTTTCTTAAGTAGTATACCATATTTTTGGTTGATGGAGAGAATGAATTGGAATGTTTATCAATAATAATTATCAAGGATAACCATGTTCTGCTTGTATTTTGATTTTTGGTCGGGTTTGACGAAGTCAAAATCTCGGTCTATAGTATGGACAGATCGACAATTTATATGGAACACTGTTATTTTAATAGACGAAAATAGTTGGGGTTTTTTTGGGGTTTTTTTTTTTTAGCTTTTTTTTTCAGATCTCGAAAAACTTACCATTTATATTTGTTGGATTCAATTTATAACTCAGCCATATAAAGGAAGATAACTCTTATAGCAACGATTTTATAAAGGAATGTTAATGAAATTTTCTTTTTCTCTCTTGCAGCAATAAGAATGAGTTCCTTGACACAATTTTATCATTGTATTTTCTAAAGGCACATAATATCAAAGCTATCTTATTGTTTCAAAATTCTATTGCGTTGATTTCTTTCTGTTCACAATAATGTATTTTTTCCATGAATAAACTATACAAAATTGTGCAATTTGTAGCTTAAATGATAGAACAGTGGTTGATGATTTTTGTCATGAACATCCAAAAATGGATATCAATTCAAAATTGGGTAGCAACAGCCGGGGAAATGGGTTTTCAACAATGTGCCATTAACAATCGAATTCCGAAAAATATACAAAGCTGGGAATAAGGTGTTATAGTCACTGTCTTTTTATAGCCTTATTCAATCAAATATTGATGATGCTACCAATATTAACATATAGTGAATCAATATTGTTTCTATTAGGTTGTTATTAAAAGTATCATTGTGGACTAACTGCACAGTATAGTTTACAGACAAAGTATATAAAATAGTGTTTAAAAACCTTAAAAACAGGTTCGTTTCTAGTTTCACAACTTTTAGATTTGATTTAAAAAAAAATACTTATTTGCATTGCATGTATTTATTATAAATTTTACATGTTTATGCATTTGAACATCTATTTGCATTTAGTTTAGAAATTAGAAGAAAGAATATTTATTATATTATAGTTAAATTTTCATTATGTTAAGAATATAGGAGTGAATTAGATCTTAGTTTCTGCAGAAATTTATATTTGTGACTTGATTTATTGATGGAATGGCATTTACTTGTAATGCTGCTTTACAGCTTTTCTATAAAAGCATGCGAAGCAAAACTTTGAACGACTTGCTTGCTATGTGGAACTTAACCTCGAAATGAAGTTAATGTTTATTGTCCAATCAAGTTCCAGTGTATAGTAAACAGACTAAAACTCCGCCTACCTGTTGTTTGCAAACATCCAAACAAACATAGCAAGCAAGTCGATCAAAGGTTTGCTTGCATGCTTTTATAGAAATTCTCCAAAAAATTATTTTCATATGAATAGTAGTTATTGATTGTGATTAAGGTGTAGCCTTATTGTTACAAGTGAAACAACATTAATCATGCATTCATCTTTGTACCAGCTTGCTTGAAAAAATCATTAAATTAATAGGGTTTTTGAGAAACGTCGATTGCCTAAAATGTGTATTCATTTACAGCAGTTCTAAACATCTTTTATATATGTTTGAAAAACTTCATTTCGGTTTTTTATTAAATGTGATTTATCAACAAACAAATTGTAGATATGATTTCTATATGTTCAGTTGAACAATTGGCGCAATAGTAAATTTTAAGACTTACTTTTTTGCAGACTTGTTATCAGACATTCCTGATACATGAACTTCATGTCTTGCAATAAAGATCAACTTTCATTAAACATGAGTTTCTAATAACATATCTCTTAAATATTTTTATTGTAGTATTAAATCTGTAAAAATACTGATAAAGTAGACAAATTATAGATGTTATGCTCAATTGTTGTTAATTTTTTAATAATATGAAGGAAAGAACATAACAGCATCAATACAAACATTATAATAACCTTACCTACAATCAAAAATAAGGGCTAATGTGTATTATAATACAAATCCCTGCATGCAATGTACCAGGGTACTTCATGCATGCTTGCTTTGGACAAATTACAAGTGAAAAAAATTGCAGCATGATTAATGTATACCAAAAAAAAGGAAATCTGTCAATGGCTGTCATTAGATTTATTTAACCATTAAAAATCCTACAATGGGCATATGAATGGAAATTTATTTATGAGACCTGGCATTATGCTACTTTTTATTGTGAAAATAAACAATATTGACATAAAATATCATTATTAGAATTGGACCCACCGGATTCAAACTGGAAAAGTGGTTGTATTCTAATTATTCCCTCAGCACACATCATAAAGGAGAAAAAACATAAACTCATCAGTCTGAAGGTACCTGTCAAGGTAGGGTGACATGTCTTCTTGCAGATTCTCTCCTTGTGGTGAACTAGCATTTTAAAAATTCAGCTCGGTGCATTATTGGTCTAGTACAAAATAGGGTAAATATTTATATATGAGTATCATGTCCTCGTCCTAATTAGGCGCTTAACTTGCCACTGGATGACAAAACATCCATCCATCCATCTTCCCGAAAGCAATATATCCAGTTGCAATTTTCAAGTCTTGTTAATAATGTTTTGATTTGACCTAAGCAAGACACAGATAATATCACTGGTGTCAACGTGATGATCGTAACTGCAATTACGACCATCCCTATATGGCGGATACAACTTCAGGTAAATTTTTAGGCCGATTTCTCCAACAGCTTATTTTCAGATTTGTATTATGTCAAGAAACATCTTTAAAGCAACCAGAAGAACGAAAATCGAGATACAAAAAACACGATGATGATCGTAACTTCGTGTATGGATGATCGTAACTTGGACTTGTTTTTATAAAAAGATGATCGTAACTCAAAATTTACTATGTGTTTCTTCTTTAAATGAACATCCTATTTAGCAGTACCGATATATTGGTATCACTAAAATAGTAAGATTTAAAAAACTGAACAAAATGAGCGTTAATGAACACCTCAATTTGTCAAAAAGAAATGAAATAAGGGGGAATTAGCCGGCTTATTTGTAAATATTATCAATATATATCATTGAGATGGGAGCCATCTCTGTGGGCCCCGCTGTGAATAATGTGCGTTATAAATTTGTATCTTCAATAGGACATGGGGTTGTCAACTGAAACCAAAGTTTTTTACCTTGAACTTTGACCTAGGAAGTTGTACATAAATTATGACACACACCCTCTGGTGTTTGGTTTATATACATGTCAAGTATAAACTTTGAAATCATAACGGTTCTCAAGATATAGAGCGGACACGATCTTTACCATAGGACAAGGGGTTGTCAACAGGAACCAAAGTTTTTGACCTTGACCTTTGACATAGGAAGTTGTACATACATTATGACACACCCTTTGGTGTTGGTTAATATACATGCCAAGTATAATCTTTGGAATCAAAACGGTTCTCAAGATATAGAGCAGACACGATCTTTACCATAGGACAGGGGGTTGTCAACTGAAACCAAAGTTTTTGACCTTGACCTTTGACCTAGGAATTTGTACATACATTATGACACACCCTCTGGTGTTGGTTAATATGCATGTCAAGTAAAAACTTTGAAATCATAACGGTTCTCAAGATATAGAGTGGACACAATTTGTTACGGACGGACGGACGGACAGACGGACGGACGGACAGACGGACAGACGGACAGACAGACTGATCACTATAGGGCGTACGCCATTCGGCGGGACCCTAATTATAATTTAGTTAACATTCAAAATGGAATACGTTTATATGAAGTAAATATAATATATCATCCTATTGATACAGTCTAAGATTGCAGGGCAAAACTTTCACTGAATATTAATAAAATATTTTAGAAATAAGAAAGTAGGCATGAAGTTACATTATTTTGATGTGTTTCAATCGGTTTTAGCTTGTTGCCTGGTTTTGTATTTTCTTAATCGAACTATGGCTATGTAACATTGGTAGACTACTGTTGCCTATATTTACCACGGGTATGCTCTTTATGTAATGAAGGAAAAGCTGATAAAAAAGGTATACACGTTCATATTAGATTAAATAAATTCCATATTTTTTTTGAAACTATAATTGCTTAGTTATTAAAATCTTAAACATAACAACTTGGTGATGGGTATTTAATCCATATAAACTGCCAAACCAGAAAAATATGCAAAAGGAGAGCTCAATCTGACATATGGTAACGGTCCAGGGCGTAGCTGCCGTTAGGCACTTAAGGCACGTGCCTACACATAATTTTTTCACAAATATTTTTTTTTTATTAAAAAAAAAATAATGACAATGTTATCTATAGATGCACGTGAAGTCGTCAAAACTCTTTAATGATCAAATGGCATTTGTACACTAGTCTATCATCCGTAGTGAATGGAGTATTGGATAGAATTGTATGTACATTATAGAGGAATTTTGGTTCAGATCATTTTACCTCTATCAACAAATACATGAATGAACCTCAACATACTCAAAACACTGACATTTTATTCTTAGATGCATGATTTTTATTATTAGTTGTAGTTGGCTTTCAACTAGCTTTCCACTTGGTCTTCATCCGACCTACAATAAAACCCTTGCCAAGTGGGGCGTCCGTTTAGCTGTGCGGGATGTATCATTAAATACGCAGTCACGTCTGGACAGAATGGGGACGTTAAATCCGATGCCTAGTGTAGAGAGAATGCCACGCTCTCTACACGCTCTCTACACGTTAAGAACACTTGCAACAACTCATTGAGGGGTCCATACGTGGTCTGCTGAAAGGCAAAATGTCTGTCCCTATCCAATAAACCCTCATTTTCCAATGGCATTTCCAAATTTCCGGACCTTCATCCTGGACGACCCCTATTACAGGACCTACATGTTGTATTAATTGTAAATGTGTTTTTGTCCTGTACATGCATGAACTATTTGCCACTGGACGTTTAGCAATCAATTAATCAATCGGCTAGCTTTCAGTAACTTCAAGTATTCTCATATCAACGTGTAATGACCATAATTATTCAAATTCCTTAGGTAGGAATTTTACAGTACAGGATATCAGAAAATATGAATTTCTTGAATTTTGTTAGATAGTATGAACAGAACCGAACTTCTGTCTTCATTAGGCATCGACTGTGTGTGTGTATGTGTTTGTGTGGCTGGCGAGAGTGAAGAATTAAGAATCAAAAGATGAATGGTCGATGCCTAGCTCAAAGGAGAGTATCATTATATAGTAGTCTCAGTGTTTACGTGCCTATTTAGTGAAGGATCGTCAAAATGTACTATCAATTGACGTATATATATCAATTATCCTCAATCAGAAAGGAATAGTCTAAGATATGAAAATACTAAACAGGATGTACTGCTTAATTAAAGGGCTACTCTGATCTACGCTGGGCAATGCATCTTGTAAATATTTTTTTTTTTTAGATTTGCGATTGTACTGCGTAAATTCATCAATCAGATGTTATTGTAAAATAATTTATAATTCTTTGAACTTTTCTTCATGTATATTATGATAAAATTACCAGTAAATTTTATGTTTTTTGTACACAAAATTTTGCAACAACAATGCTGAAAACCGTTTTCCGTCGGGGGGCTTCGACCCCCTGAACCCCCTACCGGGGCTCTGCCCTGGACCTGCTGGGGGCCTTCAGCAGTCCCCAGACCCCCTGCCGCAATTTGTGCCTACAGTTTATTTGATACCTAGCTACGCCCTGATACCGGTATATATTTATCAGAAAATGATTTGTTGGAACAGACAGCTACGATCATCTTAAGTAAAAGTTACGATCATCGTTGATAAAAATAAATAAAAGTTACGATCATCATCGTGTTTTTTTTTTTGTATCTCGATTTTCGATCTTCTGGTTGCTTTCCCATCATTTAGGAAAAAAACCATTCAATGGCAATGCTTATAAAGATGTTTCTTGACATAATACAAATCTAAAAATAAGCTGTTAAAGTGGAGAAATCGGCTTTATAAAATTTACCTGAATTTGTGTCCGCCATATTGGGATGATCGTTAATACAGTAACGATCATCACGTTGACACCAGTGTAATATGGTATTATCAAATATAAAACCTATATTAATAAGATCTTACTAAAAACATAAATCATATCAAATGACCGCACAAGATGCAATTTTGACAATAAATGTGTCTTTAAGTGATGCATAAAGCCAAAATAGCAAAAAAGCTAAAATAATTGTTGAAGAGCTGGACCTAAAGCAAAGCCAAATCAGAACAAGAAATCAGAGATATATAAAAACACATAACAAAATTATCAACATGTCACAATATAGAAAAAGATTGGAAACGGGGAATGTGTCAAAGAGACATCAATTAACCTAACCAAAATGTACAGAACATACCAAGACCACCAATATCTTGCTATCAATACATAATACATAATTTATACCTAGTTAATTAGTTTTTCATTTCCTAGTATTTTTAATTTTGCAGCACTGTATGCATTCAAATGTAAATATTGTAACTAATTGTAAGACAAATAAACAAAAGTGTACCTAACATGGAAATAAATTAAAACCTTAAAAAAAGACCAAGAGCTACGTACTTGAAGAAAGGACATTTTTTTAAATGAACAAAGTGATCTAATAAGACGTGCACTTAAAAGTAAGTATATACTTACACAGTTATGAAAAATTCCGTATAAAAACATTACTGACTTAATCAGTATTATAATGAAACAGTACTGACAAAACCAGTACTGAAACAGTACTGACGAAATCAGTACTGAAACAGTACTGAGACAGTACTGAAAAAATAAGTACATTTGTAGTACTGTTAAAACAGTACTGTCCCATTACTGAAAAAAACAGTACTGATACAATACTAAACAAATAGGTACTGAATATAACAAAAAAGTCACTGTACAAATATCAGTATGAATTTCAGCAGTACTGAATTAAACAAAAGTACATCATTACAGATTTTATCATGTAGCCGGTCAGTACAGTTTTACAAGAGGGTAGAAATGTACCATAAAAGTGTGGTACAATTCTTGGTAGTGTACTAGTTCAGCGAAATGTGCGTCATAATAAATTCTGAAACATAAAAATTAACCAAAATTAAGTAAACATACAATACTAACAAAGGCTAGAGGTGCACGTCTTGGGACAGACGCAAATATGCAGCGGGGTTAAACATGTTTTGGTACCGTTTTTGTTATTACTACCACTGGGTCGATGCCTCTGCTGGTGGACTGATAGTCGCCGAGGCAATCACCAGCCCAGTAGCCTGTACTTTGGTACTTGCATGAAAATACAGATTTTGTGTTATTAAAATTTGCTGTAATAAAATTTTGAAAATTATTTTAAAATAATGAATATATCTCCCTCAAGCAAAGCTCTGATTCCTTGCTCGGCTTTGGCTATAAGATTTTTGTCCTTTATTGTTTATAGCTCTTCATCTTTTAAATAAGCTTTAGATTTTCAAATATTTTGGCCTCGAGCATCACTGAAGAGACATTGATTGTAGAAATGCGCATCTGATGCAGCAAAATTGTAACTGTTTATGTTATTACTACCACTGGGTCGATGCCTCTGCTGGTGGACTTAAACATCCCCGAGGGTGTCACCAGCCCAGTAGCCAGTTCTTCGGTACTGGCATGAAAATTCAGATTTGTGTTATTAAAACTTGCTTTTACACAATTTTGAAAATTATTTTGAATAAGGAATATATCTCCCTCATGCAGAGCTCTGATTCTTTACCCGGCTTTGGCTATACGTTTTTTGTCCTATATTCTATTTAGTTCTTCATCTTTTTCATAAGCTGTGGATTTTCAAATATTTTAGCCTCGGGCATCACTGAAGAGACATTGATTGTCGAAATGCACATCTGCTGCAGAAAGATTGGTTCCGTTAATGTTATTACTACCACTGGGTCAATGCCACTGCTGGTGGACTGATAGTCCCCGAGGGTATCACCAACCCAGTAGCCTTCACTTCTGTACTGGCATAAAAGTACGGATTTTGTGTTATCAAAATTTGCTGTTCATTTTTTTTAATATGATTTGGATTTTCAAATATTTTGGCCTCGAGCATCACTGAAGAGACATTGATTGTCGAAATGCATATCTGGTGTAGCAAAATTGGTACAGTTTATGTAATTATGAGATCTCAAACTTCCACTTATACCTCAAGCCAATGTGGAATAAATACAAACACACACCGATACGATCAATTTAAAAGAAGTCCGAGTCCGATGTCCGATGTTAGAATAAGTAACAGAAGAAACAAAACAAAATGACAATGATCAGCATAAATTGACTACTAGCAGTTACTGACATGCCAGCTCCGAACCTCAATTAAACTGATCGAAAGATAATGTCTTCATGATATAAAAATCGACCACAGCCCCTCCCGTTAGGGATTTGATATCATGTCATTATAAAATATACGAGAACATAACCCGTTTCTTGCCAACTTGTTTTAAAATAAATTATATGTCTATAAATATGTTATGATGCAAAACCCTTTGAGCGAATCAATATCAATTTTATAAATATACCATCTTTAACGACTTAACAGAAATATCGTATAGTATATTTTTAAAAGCCTCCCTTCCAGAGATGTGCCCACCCTTTTCTGACTTTAAAGAGTATCAAACGAGTTTGATCGAAAGTTTTAAATAAGTAAACGAACATACAAATTCTAGAGATCTAATAAAAAAAATGAAAGCGCAATTCCTGTGACAATTAATGCCACTGACAGACAGACTAAGCAACGGTATGATGAGAGAATGCAATGACGGGTAAAAACTCATCATAGATAAAACACATATTCTCCACAATTGCGATGATATAACAAAACATTGAATTTTAACAACCATAGTTTCTAAACAAAATGAAACAAGGTATGTCCAGTCGGTAAAAATATCTTGCTAGCAGGCAACAATCATTAGCTCATTCACACATTTTACCAAGTGATCAGTATCAAAGCCAGAATCATGATTAAACCGGTTTATATATCAAATGTAGATGGTTGATACGTATAATTTGTGAAATCTTCCTCAAAACTATGATAAGACACCCTTCAAATATTGTCATAGGCATGCGGTATTTATAAGATAACGTCTATCATATTAGTATAATTTCTTCACTGAAATATTCCCAATTACATCACCAGCATAAAATGTACTTGACAACAAATAATTGCATTTGCCCATTTTGAGGGGGAAGTCAATTAATACAATGTTATGAAAATGTTAAATTAAATCTCACCATGACATGCACACTGGCTAAGGGTTTTACCGAAGTCCGCTGAAAATAATATAGAGCCAGTAAGAACAATATTTGTTGAAATAACATACTGTACATATTAAAATTAAAAATAACACTTTATTTATTGTATTCGTCCAATGCCCTTTTCTGTATTTATCTTCATCAGGAAAGCTCAAAGTTAAATTTTAGAAAACCAAAGAATTATAAATATCGAAACACACGTAAAGGGACCTTAAAATAATAGAAGATGAACTTAGCCTGAATATAAAGAAAGGTCTCAATTTGAAATTTAAAGAAAGACACATGTACCAGTAATATGAGGCAGCGGAGATGGACCGAATTTCATACTTATCGTCTAAATATATATCATTATACTTTATCATCTTATTTGGTAATCATATATACATATGCGCTGAGAATTATATGCTCATTTTTTTGTTTTAATCAGCTAATCAGGTAAAAAAATTGAGGGAAATCGCACGTTCCTTAGCCGATTGATTTGGAAAGTGTTTATACCCAAGCTCTGTTAGAGCGAACTTCATAATAAATTTAGACCGAGTATGTAATGTATTAGGTCATTAGCCCATTGTGTATCGCATTTATCTTATCGACTTTCTTAACATGTGGAACTCAGACTAGTGGCCTAGTAACATCTGTCTTAGTGGCCTATTAAAGTGGCCAAGTCTTCAATATTTATTACCTACTTTTATTGGTCTATACAAAAACAAATACCAACAATAACTATTTGTTAGCCTCTTTTTTGTTTTCTGCGTTTATCTTTATAAAGGTATGTAACAATGCTACTAACCCTGTATTAGAATAAAACACGCCAACTAACCCAATATTAAATATACAGCGTCTCCATATGTTCTCTTTTAATCAATGATATTCCTAGAAATGTATACCTAGGAGGTATATAAAAATTAAAAAAATAACAAGCCTTCTGTGAGTATTGCCTGGCAATACATAGCCCCTACCGATTAAAAATTCATTGTACTGGAACAATTGCTAACTTGATCTATAACTTGTCATGGTGTACACTAAGTTTAAGGACCATAACTCTGCACAAAATCGTCAGACCGAAACAAAAATCGAACTTGACCTGTAACTTGTCTCATGATAAAACAAACTATATACCAATCATCAAATCAATATCTGTAAGCATGACAAAAAAAGTGCGGAAAACTGATTATTTGAGTGAATTTTCTTAGTTCAAGGACCATAACTCTGCACAAAATCGTCAGACCGAAACAAAAATTGAACTTGACCTGTAACTTGTCATGATAAAACAATGTCGTGATAAAACAATAAAAAAAACATCAAATCAATATCTTTAAGCACGAAGAAAAAAAGTACGGACAACTGATTTACCTGACTGGCAGATGAACAGACAGACAGACAGAAAAACAGACGGACGGACGGATGGAGAGACAGACAGACAGACAGACAGACAGACAGACGGATGGACGGACGGAATGCAAACCTAAAGTCCCCTTCGACTTCGTCGGTAGGGGACTAAAAATATAAAGTATGAAAAGAATTGTTTGTGTTATATTTTTTTGGGTATGCATACAGCTGATTATCATATCAATAAATAATCTCTAACAACTAACGAAACACAAATATGACAGACATGAACCAACGATAACCACTGTACTGCAGTCTCCTTACTTGGGCCAGGCACATAAAGAATGTGGTGGGGTTTAACATCCTTGTGAGCGCACAGCCCTCCACTTAATCTGGACAATGGTGTAACAGCACAACATAAGACTAAACTATAAAAATCAGAAATAGTAAGTTGCCAATTAGAAAGTTGAAATCTTCATGTTTGTCAGATTCTAGTTGGAAGTCGCTTGATCTGTGTAAATATCGGGAAAAGGACGAGATAGGTCCATTATTGTGTTCAATTACTGCTTTGATAAATTTTGTCATATACAAAGTTACTACTGTGTAGGAGGTTTATTGTCGCTTATTAGTGTCATCAGGAATGTATACTTGTTCCTTTATTCATATGAGGCTGACTTCATACAGGAAGATGTTAAGTCCATCTCATATCTTGACTTACATCTAGAAATTGACAATGAGGGTCGGTTGAAAACAAAACTTTACGACTAAAGAGATGATTTCAGCTTCCCAATTGTGAACTTTCCATTTCTATGTAGCAGCATTCCAGCAGCGCCTGCATACGAAGTACATATCTCCTGTATAAACTTGTATTTCCTATCATGATTTCCTTGATAGAGGGTTGCTGCTCACAAGGAAGCTATTAAACCAAGATTTCCAAGTAGTGAAATTGAAATTATCCCTTCGTAAGTTTTCCGGGATATAAATAAATCCACTGTAGATAAAAAGGCAAATTGTTAAATTAACACTGGCGGTTGACCAGAAGTGGGATGTTTACAATGATAGGTATGAATACGCTATTGTTAAAGTTTGTGTAGAGATAAAAATATTGGTTATAATGTAAATAAAGTAGGCATATTTGCGATTAGGCATAAACGTTATTTGAATTAACTTGGAATTCTACATCACTGCCATGACAACCTCCATTTCATTTCCCTAAATATATTTCATTAATGAATGTGGCTTCCCAATTATGTTATTGTAATCTGATGCCAAAAGGGTTTTGAAAAGATTAGGACGGCACTTCAAAAAGGTGATGAATAAATTCAGGCACATGCTTAAATATAATTTAGGTTATCAATGGAATTATTTGAAGACAGATAAAACTTATAAAAGAATAATTATTTAATATAATCACTTACGCATTATTTGTGTAGTAATTTAATGCGGTTTTTATAATCCTGCGACATGTCAATGCATAAAGTGTAAACATAAAAAAACTTTATGTGCCCAAACATGCCGTAAGGGAAAGGTTCTGTATTGAACATTTAGAATTTTTGTATATTTCAAAACCAGCAAGGTTACATGTAATTATTAAACTTCCGTTTCCAATATAGAGACAACATTGGTTTATTAAAAGCGATTATACTTAGTCCCTATTTTTTTAAAACTAAACACCGTATCTGATAAAGGTTAGTCCAGACACAAGAATCATACACTGAAATCGGTTTTTCACATTTATATTGCAAACATAAATGAGCTATTAAAATCAATTATCCTCTCGAATATTCAATTGTGTCAATATTAGCACTAATACTTACCTAATTGTGTATGTTGATTTTTCAGGATTTTATCTTGAGCCATCATCCTCTGCAAATGTAAAACGATATAGTGTTTTTCTATATAATTATATTGTTTTCCTACAGGCAACGATTAAAAGAATTTCTTCCCTCTTTTAGATTTACAGGATTTCTTTATGAGCAGATGTGAATTTGAGTTTATAAATTTAAAAGCACCTCTTTTTTATAAAGAAGTATAATCTGCTTGGAAACGTTTCAAGGGGATTTTCAATCCGTTAGATGCATTTCATGTGAGAAAAGAATTTATTTGGTAAACCAAAGTTGACAGAACGAGTATTTTTTACAGATCTTTGTACATGAAAGGCATAAGGTTCATCAATGATGTTGTAGATGATAATGGCGAATTTTTGTCTCAGGACGTTATTAAACAAAAGTATAACCTGAATGTTACTTTTGTAGACATTCTATTCATTAAACTTGCTATACCACGTGACTGGAAAGATTTATTATTACAGCAACACCTAACAGTAACTCATTTGGATTCGATTTGACCATGAGAATAAAAAAATGCTTATCAGTAAATTATTTGCTAAAAATGTTTTTACACTTTTTATCGATCAGGAAAATGTTTCTCCGATTTCACGGCAAAGGTGGGAAGAAAGATTTAATACAGAAATTAGTGATGAAAAATGGAAAAAGATTTATTCACTGGCTTTAAAATGTACTATAGAAAGCAAATTACAAGCTTTCCAACACAGAATAGTCTCTCATAATTATCTTCTTGAAAAATATCAAATTTCCGAAACTAATGAATGTGCCAGTTGTAAAGAAATAGAAACTATAGAGCATAATTTTTTTGAATATACAGAAATAAAACAATTTTGGAGAGAATTTTCTAATTGGTGGTACTTTGTTTTTGGAGCAAGAATATTTTTGAAAAAAGACAGTGTCAATTTTGGTGTTTTGAATTATGATAACTTAGTTTTAAATTATTGTATTCTACAGGCAAAGTATCACATTAATTATGTAAAGATTGCACAATTAGACAGACTGTTAATATATGTGCAAGCTTTCCTTAAATTTTTGAATAGACGTCTGGAAATTTTAGAATATTTATATCTTTCTAAAGACAAACATGAGTCATTTGTCGACAGATAGGGGGGATTTATGGAATTTATTTAAATTATTTTGAATATGATTATATATTTAATGAACTCCAAAGCATTCTTAAGATGTATCATATACTATGTATTAACATCGTAGACTTGTAAATTTTTACTATTTCTTACTCGCATAATAATAATTATAACAATGCTATAAATGTCATTCACTTATGTCTTGTAACAATGTATGTATGCACTGTAGTTTGAACACTAAACAGATCAATAAAAAATAAAAAAAGATTAAAAGAGAAATTATCGTTTCCCTCTAAATTTGGTCAAAAGCTAAATCCAAAACTCTCAAAAAAAAAGGGTACGAACAAATGTAAAAGGGACTTACAACATTTTTCTGCAGAACACTTATGCATGCATTCCATAGGTTTTGAATATATATATCTTCCTGAGAAGTAGACCAATTACCATAAATTCATTTAAAGTGAAACGTAGTTAAGATGCCTCCGAGCAAAACATCACATTCAACTTTGGTGCATTTCGACATACCTATTTACAAATTAAATACACTTTTATTTACTTCATCCGGTTTCTTTCACTCATTTGCATGATGTCTACATACAAAGCACTTCTGAATCGAACCTAAAAAGTCCCAAATGAGCAAGGTGAACTAATCAATAAATAAAGAGCTGCGCCATGAGCGCATTATACCACCGTCTCCCCTTTATCTCTTCTTTATGCTTTAAATAAACTTATTTGATCAACTAGAAATACTGTGAGCACTACTCAAATAGACACTCCGCCCATGTTAAATATAAACAAGTCAACTAAGTTTCATGAAAACGGCTCAAAGCGTATTTTGAGTTGTTGTCCAAAAACTGGAAATTCCCCATTTTTTCGTGAATAAAGTCCCATACTCCAAAACATAAAATCAAAAATCTTTAAAAATTTAAAGGGAACTTATGTCACTATATATGAACAATTCACCAAAGTTTCATGACAATTGCTCAAAGCAAAATTGAGTTACTGTTACAAAACTGGAAATTCCCAAATTATTTTATGAATAAAATCCCATTACTCTGAAACGTAAAATCTAAATGCGTTTTTTGAGTTTATGACTGACGTGTTGACGACGGACGGACAGACGGCCAGGCGGACAACGATATACCATAATAAGTGCCGTCTTTAAAGACAGGCGTATAAAAATGTTTTCTGATACATCTACCAATTAACTTACTTTGTCCATTTCTTTCACGTCTTTCTCTAACTGAGCTATTTTATTTAAGAGCAGGATTTCAATTTTCTCTAGTTCATTGTTGATTTTAGTAAAATTCTCATCTGTTCTTGCTCCTATCAGTCTTCCATATTCACTTAACACACAGGTTTGTTGACGAATCTCATTGACTAATTCAAGACCAACAGGTGTTCCGCTTAAAAAAATTTCACCTGAAGAAAAATAGTTTGGAGGTTGATTTAAAAAAAATCAACATAAAATTTAAGACTAAAGATTATTTAAACGTTAACGTTGAAACTGTTCATAATAATATGTCTTCAATAGGTGAAATATAACTATATTTCGTATGTGAGTTTTATAATTGCTATGCCACCGGGCTGGCAACAATTGGCAACCTCAAACCATGGAAGTATTATATTGACATTTTACTTCCATGGTTAAACCTAAACTTCTCACTTGTATGGCAGTTGTTTATAGTTCCGTTATATTGACCAAAAAAAGGCGAGTAACCCAAACAGACATAATTGTCAATGTAGCAATAATTGGGTTTCAGCAGTCAAAACTTTGTAAACATACATCACAGACATACAATACAACTGACTTCAAAAATCAAACAAACATACAAATAAATCTGACAAAGAAAGTATATGTAGTTGATAGTACATAAAACATAACGCCGTACTAGAATGCACTTTCCCGATAAAGTACAAATTAAGTAAAATGAAAAGAACGCTATAAAAACCTCTTGCGTCCGAATAACATCAACTCTGGACCAACCTTCACCAGGAACGCTCAAAGCAAAAAACCCATAGCTGGATGCATGAATACTGAGTCACATCAAGAGTCATACGACTATAAGGAACATAATAGCACAAAGACAAAAAAGAGAAAGCTGTTAAGTAAATAAAACGAACGCATACAATTTATAAAGTGTTATTATCATCTTTTTTTATACCGCTGTTTTAGGACAATTAGTTTCCTGAGGGTATTAAAGGCTAAGTAGTCCGTGCTGCGGCACTGACATAATTTATAACATCATGTCATGCCTTTCTTCAGTTTATAATTTAAGAAAGTATTAAGAAACTAAAGTTCTAAGTGCCTCAAGCAAAATTGACCTTAGATGTATTTCGCTTTTATTTTTATGTTTCTTATATGGTCATATAGCTCTTCACGTGTTTTTGGTTTTCATACATCCTTGGCTTTAAGCGTTCCCGATGGAGATAAATCCTGAAAGCTTATGACACATACCAATTATAAAGTGTTAGTTTACTTTGTTTACATTAATGGTGATTATAATTAAATGCAGTATCAGAAATATAAATCTTCCTACAAGTATGAAATATTTTCTACTAAACATTTTGCAAACTAAACTTCATTATTTTGTACATAAATTAGGCCGTTAGTTTTCTCGTTTGAATTGTTTTACATTTTTCATTTCGGAGCATTTATAGCTGGCTATGGGGTATTGGCTTTGCTCATTGCTGAAGGCCGTACGGCGACCTATAGTTGTTAATTTCTGTGTCATTTGGTCTCTTGTGGAGAGTTGTCTCATTGGCAATAATACCACATCTTTTTATATATTCTTTATCAATCAAGAATTCAAATTTTTACATTACCATTCATTTCCCATTTTTTCAGTTTCCCTATGATTTGATGTTCTTCGTTGGAACTGAGACTGAGATCTACGACGAGCTTCTCCATCAGACTAAATGCATTTGAATACTTTACTGCATCCCATTTAGTAAAATCACAATGAGCCCATGGATTCCTCAAATTTCGTCGTACCTTAAATGTACCAAAATTCATACGGCATGTTATTATGTGACTAATGTAAGTAGGGTGTTGACAAGTTAAGTAGCAAGGCACCAAATTGTTTTTGAAAGTAGGTGTAAAATTGTGTAACAATGACCTGTCAGACTCACTACATTTTGCTTAGTATGTGATCCGTAAATAAATGTGTAGTTTTCAATCAAGTGACCATAACTTTCTGCATACAAAACAACTCACCTGTTTTTGTTTTTTTTTTTTTTTTTTTATTTTTGGGGGGGGGGGGATCTATCTGACCATTTATATTCGACAGATTTTATCGCTTAACATTTCAGTAAAGTTCAATATTTTTCTTAATGTACAGACCATTGTTTTTTCTTATGTTCTGTTAACGAACGATATATCGGGATTTCGCAAACTTGGCTATTCTTATCTTACTGAATATTTCGGCATCTTACAATATTATGAAGGTCTCGATTATTAAATGAAATGCTTAGTTCACACTAATGATTTAATCTGCTAGCCTGTTTTGCATTGTCTATGTAGTAATTTGAGCATCTCTATCAATTTGTATACATAACTTAGTGTACTTGAGTACCTCTTGCTGTAATAATTTTAACTTTTGATTTTCATTTTAATTCTAATGAGGTTTAACCACTGCTGTTGTAAGACACATGCAGGGACTCGGTTAGCAGATTATATTTTTGTTAAAGAATGTTTTGCAAAATTTTTTTCGTATTTCCTGTCTATTTGTTTTACATTATAACGTTTTTTTACGTTGGCATCAATATTTCTTTGTTTTCTAGCAATGTGCAGTTTACTATCCATATCCGTATACTGAAAAACCATAAAGGGATATAAATCGCCATTTTGAATAGCCTACCCTATTTTAGATAAAAAAAAAATAATTAAAAATATTTCTGTTTGGTGGGAGATTGGGGTGGGAGGTAGGAGACTAGGAGATGGGAGGTGGGAGACTGTGGTGTGGGAGGAAGGAGAGAGTACCCCCTGTCCCCCCTCATAGTATATAAACAGAGGTGGATTTAGGAGACAAGAGGCCGCTCTCCTTATGGAGCTTCATATATGATAAATACATAGACTTTATACAAGTATCACTCCAAACGTTGGCTGGCCAGCCCCTCCCCGCCTTTTCAAAATCCTGGATCTGAACTTAGAATACTATAACACATATAGTGTTATAGTAGTCTCAGATCTGAACCTGATAAATCCTTGACCACGTCAATATGTTTCAGTGACTACTCGATTTTAGTGATGTATCTAGCAAGAAACCAGTGAGTGAGTTATGTTCCCGCGTTTGCAGAAAGGTTTTTTTTTCGTTTGCTCTTAATATTTTTTGATGGATTTTTATTCCGCGGCTAATAGTAATAGAAGAAATTTGCGTTCGATATTTATGAGGGATTATCTTTGTAATAAACGTATCAACCGGGAAGTTTCCGAATGACATAGTTGTCTCCCATTTCGTCTATGTTGTTTAAAAACGACACGTTTGCCATTTACGTTGCTTTTGCCGGGAAATTTGAATTTTTTGACCTTAATGAAACGATAGCTGAGTAAGAGTGTCGTTGATCGGAAAATCAATACATGCTTATGATAGAAGAATCATTGAGGAAGGACACGAGTGCCTTTGTAAGGTATATAGTCACATAGAAATATTTTTAATTATTTCTTATCTAAAATAGGGTAGGCTATTCAAAATGGTGACTTACTCACTTAGATCCCTTTAGGATTTTTCAGTATACGGATATGGATAGTAAACTGCACATTGCTAGAAAACAAAGGAATATTAATCCCAACGTAAAAAAACGTTAATAATGTAATGCAAATAGACAGGAAATACGAAAAATAAAATTGCAAAACATTAACAAAAATATAATCTGCTAACCGAGTCCCTGCGGTGTAAGATATAAGCCAGTTTTCACAGACACTTTACGTACATCATCGGCATCTGATTTTACGACTGGAGAAAACTTGTCAATGTTGATGATCAGTCCCAGCAAAGCGGAGGAGTCACATGTTTCATCAAAGCCTGTATAATGTGCCATGTGTGTCTGTAGAAATAGCTTGGATAAATCAACAACACTCTTTATCGTGTAGTCATAATTTGCTTTATAATAACCATGTTTCATTTTGTTGTTGTTGACTGCTTCGTAGTTAAGGAATGCCTTGTTTGTTGGTGGATGTTTTTTTAAATGACTTGAAAATGTTTGTGTATCAAGCCGATGCTTTATAGATAACTTATAACAAAGTTTTGTTAAAATCGTAAGAACATAATCCCTCAAGGCTGGTGATACTACGCTGTGAAGGCATATTCCAACAACCAACCATCTTTTCTGATTATCGTCTAAATCTGCTGGTTTTGCTGTAAAAAAGAGGTTTAAATAGTATTGTTTTTATTATCTGTCAAATGCATAGAGCATATCAATTTAGGACAGCTATTGAGTGTAATTGCAGAATACGTGCATTTTCCAACTCACCAAAGTTTATTTGGCACTGTCCTATAAGATACGTGTCAAATAAAAGGTTTTTTTCTCAAGACGACGCTTTACAAAAACTTGAGACGAATGAGACTCTTTTTCGTTCGCTGTTAATTTTCCTTCATTGGACGTTGATGCCCCTTAGTTCCGTCGTACTTCGAGGATATTTTATTAATTATTCGCCATGCTCGCGTCTGCTGTGTCGTTTTAGATGTCAATGAACGCAATCTATATATAACAGATATGGTATCTGTACTATATTTTTTTGTTTGAAAGTTCTACTGTACCGGTAGAAATCTTGTATCAAACGGGATACCACATTTCAATTTTAACGGTGATGTTGATTACATAGTCCGTAAATTGAGATACTTTAGATATGAAAACATCCTGATTGATGACAAAAAAAAACAGCACAAGAAAAACAAATTTGACATACAGCAACAAACAATAATTTGTTTTTGTTGTAAGCTTAATATTTCAAAATAGAATAGTCCATGACACACTTTATCTATTTATATATCGTGTATATAGTTAATCTTTTTTCTGGAAAACAGAAAATCCATTCTGACTTTTATCTCAACAGGAAACATTTTTAAATAAATACATTTGATTATTATATATTTAAAATCAACTGGACTTTGATATTTGATGAACATTAAGCATCAAGTGAATCTCTAATCTAGTCAGTCAGATATTCGTAGTAAATGTTCATGACTTACTGCTACACTTAAGAATTGAATGCTTCCTTTTATAAATTCATTGGGGTGTAAAAGCGTTGACCGAAGTACATTTTGTATGAAGGCGGAAGCGCTTCATTCTAAAAATTCTAAAAATGTACGCACGGTCAACGCTTTTAAAACCCTATGAAATTACTAAAAGAAGCATTCAATACTTATAATTACATTTTTTCGCTATGATCATGAAAACACGATTACTATCATTTTTTTCTTTTATTTACCTGTGCACTTTATTGTGGAAACGTGTGTCATCATGTATGTTACAATTCACGAAATTCATTTTGAAATGAAGAATGACGCGAGATTGCTGTTAGCCAATCAAAATAACGTATAATAATGAAACATACATCTAATGTAATTATTCATTATTGAAAATCAAGCGACAAAAATGGCCCGGCTAGGCTGTCTAAACACAAAAATCACAGAATCGATCATCAGGTCGAGGAACAACGAGCAACTAATTATTTTTTAGTCGCTGTTTCAAATGATCGATGCACCACAATTTTTTGGACGTGTCTTCAGTTTGTAAAGAATAGTTATACGTTCCATGTGCTAAAACCCGTCTTACTTTTTTTTCTATTATAAAATACTTTACAACACTTCTTTTAGAGCATATACATTTGAATTGATTGACCTTTTATTAAAAAAAAAACTTGTTTTGATGTTATTCCAGTGCATGTTAAGAGAAAGCTTGTCATTTTTTCAGGACCTATACTGATAAGCAACAATTTAGCGTTATGTTTACAACAATGTTAAAACACAACGAAATCCGAGCTAGTTTTGTTGCCGAATAACGAATTGCCATCTTGACGTCATACTTAATACATATATTGCGTAAAACGGATTTTTTAAATTGTAAAATAAACGCAAATAAAAAACACAGAGATATCAAAACAGGTCGGAAAGTTGTTTTAAGCAAATCTGATCGTTTGTTTCACTCTTTTATTTATTATTAAATCAATGCGCAGAATATGAAATGTTCCTTAATGTTAGCACAAAATGATTAAAAACCGATTTTTAACCATATTTAACTTAAATATATAAGTAATTTAAATGTAGATAATTTAATTACATTCAACATTCAATTTTGCATGTATAACTCCATCTTTCAAAACTACTTGTTTATTTTGGTATAAGTTATAAAACATTGAAATTTCTGATGATTATTTTCCATACCAAATGTACAAATTTGTTAAGATTAACATCAAAATGATATGCTTTGCTTCATGGTATGATAATTTGATGAAAAAAAATTATTACTGGAACCAACATCAAGAACACATTAATTTCTGAATATGGTTTAAATAGAACTAATGTTCTCCAGCTGAGCCTAGCAATATTCAAGGTAATTTATACACTGTCCAACATTGCCCTTAAAATCTGGGTTATAAAGCTAAAGTGCCCTTTCAGACAACAAGCACCCTTCTGCCCTGATATTCAAGCTGGAACACTGTTAAGTGAATGTTGAACCAATCTTAATTGTTCTAACGTTTATGTTTGTTGTTTCCGTAGTAGATATGACTTGTGCACCTTTGGTTTTAATACGACTTCAAAAGGACTGGTCATATCAATGCTGTTTTTTCCAGGTAGCTAAAATACTATCATGGACAGAGTCTAACAAGTTTGTATGCTTCTATATAGTATATTAAACACATTTACAATATTATAAACATGAATAAAAACAAATAATGTAGGTCAGAATGACCTACCATGTAATGGCTCTTTATTTGCACGTAAACCTTTATGACAATTTGAATGACAGTAAAATGTCCTTGTATGAACAAATCTATACCAATATACATGCATCTCATATTAACATTCGTGCTTACCAGTCAGTTTGGTGCTTTATTAGGACAAGGATAGCATTCATTCATATGAAGTATGGTCGCAATGAACTTATTGAATTAGGTATACATACCTGTTACTCGTGGAAGTTTTGAAGCTATCAAATCGACTTCATCTTGTAACTCTTGTGGTATTGAACGTTTTATGCCAGATGATGTCGAAGGTTCTTCATCCATGATCTGCTTGATTTGTTATAGCATGTGAATCTTAGATATTGTCATCAATTTCTGTATCTGTGTATTGTTGTTACATCATTGGAAGTTATCTTTGTATTGTTAGTTTATGCTGGGAAAATAATATTAGATAGTATGCAGTTTGTCATTTATCAGTAAGACATTTATGGTCTGGTTGGTTTTGTTTTTGTTTGTTTTGCTCACAAATTGTTGTCAATGTAATGGAATTTTATGCGACTGTCATACAAGTGAGAGGTTTAGCTAGCTATAAAACCAGGTTTAATCCACCATTTTCTACATACATAAGGAAATACCTGTACTTAGTCAGGAATATGACAGTTGTTTTTCATTCGTTTGATGTGTTTGAGCTTTTGATTTTGCCATTTCTTAAGGGTCTTTCCGTTTTGAACTTTCCTTGGAGTCCGTTTTTTTTTTTTTTTAATTTTTATTTTACTTTTTTTTGTAAAAATATTTTAACCAGTATCTTTATATACGATATTTTGTTAGATGACATTAAGGTAGTTTTATACCAATTTTGTCAAGTTAACGTTTGTTTTTCAAACTTTCCCACGTTTGTTTGTTGTATGGTTGTTCTTTTGTCCATTTGGAAATTTTTTTTGTAAATGGCAAAATGTTTTTGCCACTTTTTAAGCCTTGGGACGATTTATATTATAACATATTGCATATGTACCTGACAGTTAGCTACTTCTTAGTGTCTTTTGTCTATTTATGTCGTTACATTGCTGTTTAATTTCATACAAGACCGATTCTATTTTAAAATGTTGATTTTAACATTTTCAGAACATTTTGTTTCTTATTTTAAACAACACATTTTGACAAACTATATATATATATGCAAATAAAATCTCGTTGTGATATTGCCTTTGGTTCTAAAGGAGAATAAATATTAATCAAGAGAAATGGTTTAACGAGTTTATTAAAGCGTTATTTGGCCAAAAATATCGTGATCTTAAATTTATCAATTGGAAACACAACTTCAAAATACTGATGAATTCTTCCAAGTCCACCACGAAACATCTTTTTTAATTATTAACATCCAATGTTACCGTCACGGAATAGAAGTTCCTTCATAATATAAGTTCCAAATGGAAACAATATTCTGAAATATTATTTCCACTGGAATAAATATTACAGTAAATGTTCCCAACGGAATAAATGATATAGAATATTTGTTCTAACAGGAACAGATATTATGACATTGTTTATAACAAAGTTTCCAGTGGAACTTCTGTTAGGCGGAACAAATATACGTTGACACAATGTTATCAGCAATCAAGCCGGGCTTCACATTCGTGTGATACTTCCTACTCTAGGGACGGTGTGAATCAGATGTGGATACTAAACAAATTCCAATGATCTGGCAGAGTATATACAATCTCCATTCCAAACTAAAAGACAAATTGAAAGAATTGGTCCTGCTTAGTTTAACAAAAAAGCATCTTATTTCAGTTAGGGGTAAATCGTACTTTGTAAAAAACAACTCTGATTCAAACAAGCATTTTTGAAACTGACATTATCATGAAACTTAATTTCTTGATTGACAACATATTTATTACGTTCGGAGAACGTATTTTTTTAGCAAACAATCTGCATTCCCATGACATCCAACTTTTTTCCTCTTCTTACCGATTCGTGCCTTTATTCATATAAGTCAGACTGCATACAGGAACAACAGCAGAAATGAAAAGGAGCTAGCATTATCCTTTTAATTTCACCTTCTGCTTAATAGTTGTCCTCTTACTGAATATTTCAAAGTTTGGTGACCGTGTTGAGCACATTTGTTTAATCGAACTTGAAATAAAGGATAAAACAGATATAGTTAAGTCCGCCTCATATCTTGACCTACATCTTGAACTTGACAATATGGGTCGGTTAAGAACAAAAATTTCCGACAAAATATATGATTTCTGACAAAAAAAGACGATTTCAGTTTCCCAGTTGTGAACTTTTCTTTTCTATGTAGCAACTTTCCAGCAGCGCCTGCATATGGAGTATATATCTACCAATTGAAACAATATTCCAGAGCTTGCATTTTCTATCATGCTTTTTTTTGACAGATGTTTGCTGTTACCCAGAGTTCCAAGTGGTGAAGTTAAAATCATTCCTTCGAAAATCTAACGGACGCCATAACGATTTGGTTGACCATTATGTTATATATCGATTTCCGCCATATTAATGTATTTGCAGATTTGGTCTTGATAAATCATTTTTGCTGTTTGTAAGTTTCTTTTTCTACTATAGTTTTGGCCAAATAGGCAAAAGTTAAGTAAAAATCATCATTGAAGAGCAATAACTTTTATAAGTAGTCAACTTACTGACAAAACTTGTTCTGTGGGTCATTTTTTGCTCTATACAGTTTTTCATTATATACTATATTTTTGCCAAAAAATGCTAAGATTGGTGAACATTTTATTTAGGGGCAGTAATTCCTACAAGGAAGCGACTGTCGATTTCAATCATGTTGACAAATTAAGATCTTGTTATGTTGGTGATTTTTTTCTTTATCAATAATAGTTTCCGAGATAATAAGAAAACATTCAATTAATTGGTAAAAATTATAATTGAGGAACAATAACTGCGACAAGGAATTGACACACGATTTCAAAAAATTAACTTCTTTGTAGATCTTGTCTTGCAATTCTGCCTTTTTGCATTTTAAAGTTTTTCTCGATATGTTACTCTTTTCAAGATAATGGGTATTTGTTTTTTATGAATCGGTAAAAATCTCATCATTTAAGGACGATAACTGCAATAAGAAGTCGTTTGACGGATGTATATTAAATGGACAGTGTGTAGATCTAATCATTCTAAAAACAAATGTTTCTGTCAGATTTTCTTTATTTATGGCGGTTTTCAAGATATAAGACAATTTTAAACTTGCATTTTATCCCAATATTGTATTTCATGCAATGGCAGCCATGTTGGTTAGTAGGCGGGATCATCGAACACAATTTTGTTAACTATATACCCCAATAATGAGTGTGGACAATTTTGGTTCCAATTGGCTCTGTCGTGTCAGAAGAAAAAAATGTAAAAGTGACAGAACGACAGACGACGGGCAAAGGCTAAGACGGACGACAGACGCTACAAGATGAAAATAGCTCACTTCACACTTGAAAAATGGAATAACAAGAGAAACACTCAAACCCAAGAATAAAAAATAAACTGTTGACAGAGATATGTCTCGCCTTTTGGCATAAAATTCAGAAAAAGACAATCTGATGTACATTAACATTGCTGATTAATTAAAATCGAGGGACCATGAACTAGTGGACAGGGCCTAAAAATTGTCAACAAACTGAGATGTAGGGACAGTATATAACTTTAGAGAAAATATAATTGTCAATTGTTGGTAGTTCCTATCAAACTAACTAAAGCAGAAATCGTAACATTGAAAATTGGTAATTAATTGAAAGTCACTAAACCATGACCTAGGGGACAAGGCCTCAAAATTGTCACCATACTGATTTGTACTGATAGTAACGCAACTTCATACAAAATATCATTGATATATCACAAGTAGTTCCTATCAAACTAACTTAAGCAGAAAACTTAACTTTTGAAAATGCTAATAAATTCAAAGTCACTGGACCATAACCTAGGGAACAGGGCCTCAAAATAGTCATCAAACTGATTTGTACTGATAGTATTGCAAATTCATACAAAATAACAATGATCTATAACAAGTAGTTCCTATCGAACTAACTTAAGCAGAAAACTTAACATTGAAAATGTCTAACGAATTCAAAGTCACTGGACCATGACCTAGGAGGCAGGGCCTCTAAATAGTAGTCAAACTGATATGTACTGATAATAATGCAACTTCATACAAAATATAATTGATCTATCACAAGTAGTTCCTATCAAACTAACTTAAGCAGAAAACTTAACCATTGTTGACGCCGTCGCCGGAGAATTTCGTCGCTGGCGAGACAAAAAACAGATATGTACCAGTACTTTAGCCTAGAGGTCAATATACCAATGAACAGTATATGGTTTAATGATCAGAACATTGGCTAAATATAACTGCTGGATTTAAATCTCATCCTGTATCTGATTTTGTTTTGAACAGGAAATAAACGGTGAAATTTTAGGAGCCATCTTAACAAAAGGAAACAAAAAAAAAAGAATAGTCCAATCAATCTAGGATCAATTTTGCCACAGGGAATACAGTTTAAATTATAAAATAAAAGAAATCTTAGGAGAACGCCAATAAGACGGTTACCAATGACACAAATTGTCGATGACATATTAGGCTATTAACTTCAGACAAGATGAAATCTTTGTGAAATAATAAAGAATGTACTTACAACAAATATGTCGATAATTTATCGACGCCATTGTACGACACTATTACTTCCTTGATTACGGCAACTTGGTTATTTAAAAATATAGTTGGGAATAACCTTAAATAGAACTTTTGTTTTTATAAGTTTATTGTATAACAATAGCTTTGTGTGTACAAAAAAAGGTAACACTTAGCAGAAGTTATGTGTACATATTAGGTAAACATTTGGTTTATGAGAGCAATGCTAGTATAAACAACGTTTCTTCTTTTAGATTTTTTTTAAATTGATGTATCTTCTAAACTAGATTTTTTTAAGCGTTCAGTCATTCATAACACCTTTTTCGTGCTAATTTTTAAACATATTGATATTTTTTTTTAATTTCAGATAAGAAACGAACCTTTTTTTTTAATATGCATCATATGTTTAACATAGCATTTTAACATAGCTTATAATACAACTACTTACAAACCTGTAAAAATAATTGTCTAAGATACCTAGGACGATTTCAATACTCTTTTGTTATCTTATTAAATTCCAACTTACGCTTTGATGGGTACACTACCTTATACGGATATGCATAAATAAACATAATGATGTTGCCCGTTCTAATTGTTTGTATATGTTCCGGGCCATGTAGTATTTGGATTATACGCGTATGGTCTTGAGTATATGAGTATATGCTCCTTTTATTATTAACGGGTCGGACAATATCAATGATCTATGTTCATGTATCCTACTTGTGTGCTTTTTGTTCAGAAGATACGAAACCTTTGCCGAATTGTCTGAATCTGGTGTACCAGTGTTCTTGCTTTCGCTTGTGTGAATTAAAAGCGTTTTAATATTGTTAAAGTTAACAACTATAGGCCACTGTACGGCATTCAACAAAGAGCAAAACCTTTAACGCGTAGTAAGCTATAATTGGCCTCAAAATGACAAATATTAAACAATCCAAACGAGAAAAAAACTAACGGCCTGAATTATGTACAAAACAATAAGCGAAAAAAAATATGATATACAGCAACAAAAGACACCCACTGATCTACAGGTTCTTGACTTTGGACAGTCGCATACAGAATGTAGCGGGATTAAACATCTTGATCGTATCTAAATTTACGGGCTCGGTAAACAACATCACCGTTCATTTCTACAAAACTTAATTAATGCCGATGCTTTGTCTAGAAGAGATTATTTAGTGGGCTGACTACGAAGTTTACAAGGATTAAAGACTTAAATCGAATCAAATACAATATACCTCAATAGTCTTTGATCAACCAGTGTATGTACCTGGAAAGAGATTCATATGTGATCTATATATTAAAGATGAGATTTACTGTAACAGGTTGAAATAAAGGAGCATTACGTTGGTAACTTGATATAGATGTCAAACCTGATACCAGATAAAATTGTGTCAATCTTAAAGGATAGGTTCAATATGATAGCTCAAATTGTGTTATTTTGGTTTTTTTTTTTAACATTCTGTACTTTAAATTAAACATTACTATTGGTGAAACAAAGGAATATATTTGGGTAATGTTTTTAATTGGGTTATCGTCTTAGACCATAATTGTAAACAGAACAGACATATTCATACATCATGCACCAGTTTCTGCAACTTTTGCAAATTTTAATAAAATGTTTTTTACAAGTACGATTAAATATGTTCAAACAATTTTGTTACTTGAATATCTGAGTATAAACCATACGTAAACTGCTAGCCATGCGCATGATCAGGATCTAAATGATGTTCATCTCAATATGCTATCTATATTGTGAGTACATACAAACGCAAGGAGAGGCCTGAAATGTAGCTATCATACCAGTGACAATTGGTATTTGATTGCGCTCTGTGCTACTTTTACCCCTAATTAAAAATCAACAGAATGTTGCATAGTTCGCTGTCAATGAACTTTTAAAGAAAAACTATGCTTCTGTGAAAGTTTGTTATATGAGATCGGAGCGCTATGATCCTAAAACTAATGTTGCGTGCGATCAAATGCATTCCTTTATATTTCAATTTCTTTTTTCATGCCAGTCGAAAAATACCGATGAAGCGAAAACACTTGTTGCCTACTTTTCAAAAGAGAGGCAAAAGATACCAAAGGAATTAAGTAAAAAAAGCACTAGTTTGTTTACTATACTGATTAAATTTTCTTTCGTTACTATATTAAAACAGCCTTTAAAACAATCTGTCTAACTTTGTTATGTATCATACACTTTGTTGCAAATGTGAATGCAAAAACAAAATTAATAATGTTAATCTAAAATCTAAAGCTTTATCCATTTACTTATTTTCAGAGTTCCACATAACACCTAACATGACACATTTTCCTGAAATCTACTAATTTTCAAACAAAATTTTTGACCACGCTCTTTTGACAATGGTCACCTTAACTTTCGTTTTGAAATGTTATCTTTTTGTAAGTAAAACGTTTAATAACTGCGACTGTTCAGTTACAAAGCTCAAGGAAATTATTAAATTCGATGGGATAGATGCGTTCAACAAAGTCACCAAACTTTGAATTATTTAGTGAGAGGACATCATCTATATAGCGGAACTTGAAGTTAAAGGATACTGCTAACTTCTTTTCTTTCTTTCTTTCGTTCCTCTATAAAGTGAAAAAAGGAACAAGTCGACAGGAAAAGGAGCACAGATGGTTCACGTGGCAAACGTCACTTTCTGCTTAATAGTTTATGTCCTCTCACTGAATATTTCAAAGTCTGGAGACCGTATCATGCGCATCTATCCAATCGAACCTAAAATAAAGGATAAAACAGATACAGCTAAGTTTGCATTTTAAAGTTTCTCTCGATCTATTATACTTTTCAAGATAATGGGCATTTTTTTATAAATTGGTAAAAATCATCATTTAAGGACAATAACTGCAATGAGAAGTCGTCTGACGGTTACAATGTAAATGGACAGTGAGTAGATTTAATATTTCTAAAAACAAATATTCCTGTCAGATTTTCTTTATTTATAGCCGTTTTCAAGATATAAAGTGGGATATCCAGTGAAAGAAAACAAAAGAAAATTCCCTCTTCTTATGATAGAGTCGAGAAAGTCAATAATAAAACAATACCGGTGACGATACTGATCAAAAGTTATTTCTAAATAATAATTGTGCATTTTAAGGAACTTATTTGTTAAACTGTATTATTAGAAATATACATGCAAATACACGATGTTTTATTTTCAGTATTTATCTAGATAATTGCTTTAGAAGCTTGTTAAACTGAAATTTAAAAAATTCCAATCTTTGCTGCATATTGATAAAAAAAAATGGAAAAAATCATGTACACACAAAATCGAAAGATCTTTCGGTTCACCAATTTTCGGAGTGTTCCAAAAAGTCCTTAGCATGTAACAATTTCCCAAAGTATGCTTATTTTTTCACACCTAAGTAATAGAGCACACCGGTCTGCTCTTGTCACATGTATATTCAATAGAGAAATATTGTCTTTTCGTGAATAAAAAAATTCTGAAGTCTGTCTGTGCAGGTTAAGAAATTAAAGATAACTATTTTTATAAAGAAGGTGTCTTTCTACTATTTTGTATACAATTTTAAGAAAAGATCGTCTCGAGTTTTATACATGTATTTGCGGTCTTCTCGATCTATTCACATCCAATGTTTACATCGAGATAACGTCTGTTTTGAAATTGCTTAGTAAATTAATTTCAAAAGTGCCAATCTTTGCTGCATATCAATCGATTCCTTTGAAACTTTTTCCCTGACTTACGCTGATCTAGCTGTATATATATATACGAATAATTAGGAATTTACTCGCATATATAGCAACATTTTAAACTAATTTTACACTAAGCTTCTATAGCCTGCTGTACTCGCCGTTTGCTACATAAGGAGGGAAATGATAACACTGAATGGAAGTTTTGTTTTTATTTCAACTTATTTATTTTTTTACTATTTACCAGAAAGTTTTTCCGTGAATCCATAATTGATAGCGTCCTTGCTAAAATGGGACAAACATTGAGAAGATCTAGTTTTCAGTGTTTAAGGGAAGATAATATTATGTCACTAGATTTCCAACTGTATAAGACAATTTTAAACTTGCATTTTACCCCAATATTGTACTTTTAGCAATGGCGGCCATTTTGCTTAGGTGGCGGGATCATCGAACAAGATTTTTTTAAACAACATACCCTAATAATGATTGTGGCCAAATTTAGTTTTAATTGGCTCTGTCGTGTAAGAAGAAAAGATTGTAAAAGTGAATGGACGACAAACGACAGACGACGGGTAAAGACTACGCCAGACGACGGACGCCACATGATGAAAATAGCTCACTTCACACTTGAAAAATGAAATGACTAGAAAAACACTCAAGGCCAAGAACGAAAAAAAAAACCAGAAATGTATCAGTACTTGAATACTTTAGGAGCCATCTAACCAAAAGGAAACTAAAAAATATAGTCTAATCAATCTAGGATCAATTTTTCCACAGGAAATAGAGTATAATTTATAAGATAAAAAGAAATCTTAAGAGAACGTCAATAAGACGGTTACCAATGACACAAATTGTAGGCTATTAACTTCAGTCAAAATGAAATCTTAGTGAAATATTAAAGAATGTACTTACAACAAATATGTCGATAATGTATAGACGCCATTTTATGACATTATTACTTCCTTGATTACGGCAACTTGGTTATCTAAAAATATAATTGGAAATAACCTTTAATGGAACTTTCGTTTTTGTTAGTTTATTGTATAACAATAGCTATAAACATTAGGTAAAAATTTGCTTTTTAGGAGCAATGATAGTATAAACAACGTTTTTTTCATTTATATTTTTTACATTGACGTATTTTGTAAACTAGATTTTTTAAGCGTTCACATACTGAACACCTTTCGTGCTAATTTTTAAACAAAATGATATTTATAAATTTCGTATAAGAAACAAACCTTAATATGCATCACATGTTTGGCATAACATTTTAACATATGTTATAATAAAACTACTTACAAACCTGTAAAAATAATTGTCTAAGATACCTAGGACGATCTCAATACTTTTTTTGTTTACTTATTAAATTCCAACTTATTCTTTAATGGGTACACTTTCTTCTACGGATATGCATAAATAAACATATTGATGTTGCCCTTTATAATTGTTTGTATATGTTCCGGACCATGTGAATGTTTATACCATACGCGTATGGTTCTGACCGTATGAGTATATGCTCGTTTGATTATGAACGGGCCGGACCATATGAGTATTTGACCGTATAAGTATTTTTTCAAATATATATGAGAAACGTAAATCAATGATATATTTTCATGTATCCTACTGGTGTGCTTTTTGTTCAGAAAGTACGAAACCTTAGTCGTATTGTCTGAATCTGGTGTACCTGTGTTCTTGCCTTCGCTTTTGTGAATTAAAAGCGTTTTTATATTGTTGAAGTTAACAACTATAGGTCACCGTACGGCCTTAAACAATAAGCAAAACCATTAACGCATATCAAGCTACAAGAGGCCCCGATATAAAAAATATTAAACAATCCAAACGAGAGAAAAACTGAATTACGTACAAAATTATAAACGAGATAAAAATATGATAAACAGCAACAAACGACAACCAATGATTTACAGGTTCTTGACCTTGGATAGGCGCATACAGAATGTGGCGGGATTAAACATTTTGGTGTTGCCAAACCCTCTCCTAACCGGGGACAGTAGCATGACGGTACAACATAAGAACAAACTATAAAAATCAGTTAAAAAGCTAGTCCAAAGCCAATAACAACTTTAAAAAAGATCATGTATCTAAGACTAAAATATCAATCAGTACACATCCAACATCCAATGGATTTAGTATAAAGACGTCATTAAAACAGTCAGAAAAAAAACATGACATTTTGCAAATCCAAAATAAAGCTATTGACAGATTTCAGGACAGTGAATGTTTAGTTTGGTTTAATTTATTAATAAAATGCAATACTAGTATGCATACCGATAAAAAAAAATATTTAAAGATCTAATTACAGTGTTGAATTGGTAACCTTTTAGAATAAGTTTGTTTAAAGGATCGATATGTTTACCCGGATCGTATCTAAATTTACGGGCTCGGTAAACAACATCGCCGTTCATTACTACAAAACTTAATTAAAATGCCGATGCTTTGTCTAGAAGAGATTATTCAGTGAGCTGACTACGACGTTTACAATGATTAAATACTTAAATCAAATCAAATACAGTATACCTTCATGGTCTTTGATCAACCAGTGCATGTACCTGTAAAGAGATTCACATGTGATCTATGAGATTTACTGTAACAAGTTGAAATATAGGTTCAATATAATAGTCAGAAGAAAAGGCTGAAATTGTGATGTTTTTTTTTCACATTTTGTACTTATAATTAAACATTACAGTACTATATGTGAGGGAAGGAATCTATTTGGGTGATATTTTTAATGAGTTATCGTCTTAGTCCATTTTTATAAATAGAAAAGACATATTCATACATCATGCACCAGTTTCTGCAACTTTTGCAAATAATAAAATGTTTTTTTACAAGGACGGTTAAATATATTCAAACAATTTTGTTACTTGAATATCTGAGTATAAACCATACGTAAACTGCTAGCCATGCGCATGATCAGGATCTAAAGGATGTTCATCGCAATGCGCTATCTATATTGTGAGTACTCACAAACGCAGAGAAGAGGCCTGAAATCTAGCTATCATACCAGTAACAATTGGGTTTTGATTGCATTCCGTGTTTTTTTCACTCCTAATTAAAAATCAACAGAATGTTGCATAGTTCGCTGTCAATGAACTGTTCAAGAAAAACTATGCTTCTGTGAAAGTTTGTTTTATGAGATCGGACAGTTATCATCCTAAAACTAATGTTGCGTGTGATAAAATACATTCCTTTATATTTAAATTCCTTTATTCATGCCAGTCGAAAAAAAAACTGATGAAGCGAAAACAATTGTAGCCTACTTTTCAAAAGAGAGGCGAAAGATACCGAAGGAATTAAGTTTAGAAAAACAATACGTTTACCTCGCGGTCGGTTACCATATTGAATAAATGTTCTTTCGTAACCATATTTAACAGCTTTTTGAACAATCTGTCTAATTATGTTATGTATCATACACTTTGTTGCAAATGGATACAACAAAACGAAAATAATAATGTTAATCTAAAATCTAAAGCTCTTTCCATTTACTTATTTTCAGAGTTCCACATAGCACAAAACATGACACATTTTTCCGAAATCTACCAATTTTCAAACAAAATTTATTACCACGCTCTTTTGACAATGGTCACCTTAACTTTCATTTTAAGATGTTTTATCCAGCAGGGCCTCGTATCTTACTTGGTCAGAGGTACACTCTCCAGCAGGGCCTCATATTTTACTTGGTCAAAGGTAGACTCTCCAGCAGGGCCTCGTATCTTACTTGGTCAGAGGTAGACTCCCCAGCAGGACCTCGTATCTTACTTGTCAGAGGTAGACTCCCCAGCAGGGTCTCATATCTTACTTGTCAGAGGTAGACTCCCCAGCAGGGCCTCGTATCTTACTTGTCAAAGGTAGACTCCCCAGCAGGGTCTCGTATCTTAATTGTCAGAGGTAGACTCTCCAGCAAGGCGGCTGGGCCTCGAATCTTACTTGGTCAGAGCTCAAGGTAGACTTCCCAGCAGGGCCTCGTATCTTGCTTGTCCTCTCGAGTTTGGTGTTATCGAACATCCACTTACACGATTCATGATACGTTTCTTCTTTTTTTTTCGCTAAAGTACTTTCAATTCCATCACCATCATCTAATCGATGTATATAGATTACATTTTATTTATTTTTGGAACTCTGGAATATTGTTGGAAAGAGTCCTATACCCCGAATTTTAAGAATTATTTTACAAATTCCCTGAAATGATTTCAGGGATTATCAATAATAAAAAGATCCTCAGTTTGATGAAAAAAAATAATCAAATACAGACAAATAAATTATCAGTATTACCCCTTTATGATTTTAGTGTGCAGTTTTATTTCCCTGTCCTTTTATCAAATCTATATTGAACAGTGTTTCTAGTAATATTCTATTTGACTGTGTTGAACCACATTAACTTTGTTGAACCACATTAACTTTGTTGAACCACATTAACTTTGTTGAACCACATAAACTCATTAACACAAAGATGTTTCAAATTGAAATTAATGATTCCAACATGAATCCAGAGATCATGTAATTTGTTGTCAAACAAAGGGGGTGAAAGTTATCAAACATCTGTTTTATGTTTTCTATGTTCCAACGAACAAGGAATTCAAATCAAGCAAAGAAAGGCAACTAAACTTGAAAAACAAACAGAACGCATGTTTGACATATTGAACACAATTGTTTGGCGGAGACTAACATTGGCTGTCATGTTTTTATACCGTCCCGTGTGTTAATCGAGGAAAAGGAGACCCAAAAAATGTAATGGCTTTCTTTCATAAGAGGACTGAAAATGATAATGCCTGGCTACGGAACATTAAATTTTGCTCATACAATACACAAGGAATCAATTTGAGGTATTTGATTGACCTTTTTAGCACTTTTATATGTTTCTAATGAACACTTTATTTCTCTTCAATGTGCCGTAAAATCAGATTAAATAGGTTAAGGCTAAGTTTTTTTTTAAAAAATATTTGTTTAATAAAAAAAATATAATGCGTCCGCTAAAATGTCTCGCCTGCTTTACTGAAAATTGATTTTAAGTTTTAAAGGTTTTACTACATATACAAGGATCACATACACTTTTTTTTTAAATATTCATGACAATGAGGTCAAGGTCAGATAAATATTGTCAGACATGCATGTTCATCTTTCAATTATTCCAAATAAAGTTGACCTATTGCTTATGGTAATTGAAAAACAGACCAAAACACAAAAACTTAACATTGACCAATGCACAAATTGAAGTCAAGGGCCGATTGTACCTGCCAGACAGACATGTACACCTTACAATCATTCCATACACCAAATATAGTTGACCTACTGCTTATAGTATTTGAAAAACAGACCAAAACACAAAAACTTTTTACTGACCAATGAACCATGACAATGAAATGAGGTAAAGGTCGGATAATACAATTTACCTGTCACACAGACACGTACCCCTTACAATCATTCCATACACCAAATATAGTTGACCTATTGCTTATAATACTTGAAATTCAAATCAAAATTCAAAAACTAGATTGACCAATGAAATATGAAAATGAGGTCATAGTCATATGAAACCTGCCAGCCCGGAAATTTATATACGATCCGGGTAAACTTATCAATCTTATTCTAAAAGGGTTACCAATTCAACACTGTAATTAGATCTTTTAATATTGTTTTTATTGGCGTAAATATAGATTTTGTTATCAGTAAATTAAAATCATACTAAACAGTTTTGTTATAGACATATGCACTTTAACGATACTACAATCTGTCGATACCTTAATTTTGGCATTGCACAAGGTCATGTTTTTCTCTGACTGTTAATGACGTCTTTACATTGAATCCATTGAATGTTGGATGTGTACTGATTGATATTTTAGTCTTAGATACATGATTTTTTTATTAGTTGTTATTGGCTTTGAACTAGCTGTCAGTAACTGCGAGTACTCTCAGATCTGTACTTAGTGTCCTTTTTGTTTTGAGGGATGTATAAATACCCTGCCACGTCCGGTCTGTGTTTTTGTTTGATGTTTTTATACTTTGTATCGATCTGATTTCTCAACTGATTTTTATGGTTTGTTTTTATGTTGTGCTGTTACACCACTGTCCTAGGTTAGAGGGAGGGTTGAGCGCTTACAAACATGTTTAACCCCGCCACATACTTTATGTGCCAGTCCCAAGCTAGGAGCCTGTAGTTCAGTGGTTGTTGTTGGTTCATGTCTGTCATATTTGTTTTTCGTAAATTGTTTTGTTATAAATTAGGCCATTAGTTTTCTCAATTGAATTGTTTCATATTTTTCATGTCGGGGCCTTTTATAGCCGACTATACGGTATGGGTTTTTCTAATTGTTGAAGGCCGTACGGTTGCCTATAATTAATTGCATCCCTTGTATAGCATTCTACGATATCAATACTTTCTCAAAATGATTGTATATAGCATGTTAGTTTCACAATATTCAAACAGTTTAAGTCACGAGCTTGTACATTTTTTTACTGAGGAAGAATTTTGTTTTTATTAAAAATGTTTTTTAATCTAAGATATTGGTTGTAGTTGCCTTTTAAAAATGAGTCAATAATATTTATAAAATAAGTAGGTGAGCTATGATCGTCAATGAGACGACTACCCAACAGAGTCCAAATGGAGCGTCTATAGGTCACCGTACCGGAACGTCAGCAATGAGAAAACCCTATACCGTAGAAAGGCCCAGACTTAACAAAATGTGAAACAGTTTAAATGTAAATAACAAAGGCCTTATTTATGGCAAAACGATAAACGAAAAACAAATATGACAGACAGCGACTTACAACTACTAACTTACAGGCTCTTGACTAGGGACAGGCACATATAAATGTTGCGGGTTTTAACATGCTTGTGAGTGCTCAAATATCCCCTCACCTGGGACAGTGGTGTAACAGCACAACATGAGAACAGGAAAAGATATTTAACTAATAATTTATATAAACTGTTGTGATTCTAAATCTACATTTCGTGAACAGGTCCTTGTTTGGCAAACTGAATACCTGTTTAAAGAGAGCATATGGGGAAAATATCTTTTTTCAAGTAAACATGCGATAATCAAATTGTAAGGCGAGTGAGTCATTCTTGAATGGTTTTCTCACATAAATAGTCTAGTTTACATAAAACGTGTTTCTTAATATTATTTGACTTTTCTTGTTAATGACATCTGTCACACATCAATAGTTTAAAAGAATGTTAAAGCATTTATCCGTGGTTGTACATGTATGTATAGTATTCAAATTTTAAACGCTTGGTTTACATTTTCTTTATTATCAAAATTTTAAAACTGGGAGAAAAGATAATTTGATTTTTCTTTTGTTCAATGTGAATTGACTACATTACACTGCATTGCATTTCATATCTGATTTCAACTCGGATATATAAGATGTGCATGTTTATGCACCTGTACTAAGTCAGGAGCCTGTTGTTCAGTGGTTGTCGTTTGTTGATGTGGTTCATAGATATTTCTCGTTTATCGTTTCTTATATAGATTAGACCGTTGGTTTTCCTGTTTGAATTGTTTTACAATAGTCATTTTGGGGCCATTTATAGCTTGTTGTTCGGTTTGAGCCAAGGCTCCGTGTTGAAGGCCGTACTTTGACTTATAATTGAAATTGAGAATGGAAATGGGGAATGTGTCTTAGAAACAACAACCCGACCAAAGAGCAGAAAACAGGCGAATTGTTAACTTTTTATACATTGTGACTTGGGTGGAGAGTTGTCTCATTTGCACTCATACCGCATCTTCTTATTTATAATGTAAACTATGAAACAAATATAATTCAAATGGTTTTATTTAATAGTACGAAAATTTCATAAACGTTGTTATACTTAGTATGGGTAAAATATTGACATAAAATGTATACATCTGGAAAACATGTATTGTTTGTATGCTGCTAGAAATCTAATAGGACTATGTACATTGTAGCTTAATATTGGGTATACATATACCATGCCGTCAAGCGAATTGTATTTTTATCAAATGTTTATTTAGGTATTTGAACTTATAGCAAAAGACGGCATATAAATGTCATAAAACTAGCAAGTTACCATACAGTTGGAAAACAAGTTGCCGTATTGTAATTATGTAAACACGAGCAAGTTGCCGTACCCTAGGCTTGATTGGTTTTTATCCATATTCTTTAGAAAACATCTTTTTGATAGCGAATTTCAGTAAATATGAAGTCATATTATGATGAATTTATTATAATCTAAAAAAATGCCTTTAAAAAGAATGAAAAATAGTTGAATATATGGGTAGTAGGACGTCGGAGGGCAATCGATCTCGAAATTTTCTGATACCAAGTGCACAGTTTTGGAGTATAACACAAAGTCTTGTCTTTGTTTGCTACTTTTTGGCATAAAAAAATTAAAGCACTTTATATCAAAAATCGTTTCATAAGCGGTAACCTCATTAAACCAGTAGAAATGGTTTAAATTAAAGTAATTCTTACCTTGTTTATTTTTGTTCTGCTTTCTCCCGCTTCGTTGGTACCCAATTGCCGGTGGCGATGATACACAGTGTGTACGGCCATTCGACAGACGCATCATCACATTCCGTCAATGCGAATACGACACATAACCGTATAAGGGGTTCATTTATTTGTACCGTAGTCTCCGTCTAATTTTAGAAATGTTTGTTATAAATCATGTCCGTACCGAAGTACTGACTACTGGGCTGATGATATCCTCGGGGACTAATAGTCCACCAGCAGAGGTATAAATTTAATGCGTCGTATTTAAGAAATGTTAAGGGCGAAAACAAATTGTCTATTTATACAAAATGTTATTCTAAATGGAAGGGGAGGACCGGGATGTAAGGAGAGGGAGTGGTGGGGGAAGGATGGGTGGGAGGAACATTTGGTATGACCGAAAGCGACGTCCCCATTAAAACCAACCGTAGCTGGCTGCATAGTTTTCATCGGGGAATGGGGATGTCAAAATGACTATATTGTTTTTTTTTAAAAACCAGTTCATCTTTGGGGTCCGATGACACGATTTTGACAGAACAAGACGAAAATATTGATGTAAAAGTCGTTCAATTATTTTGTGATGGCCTTCTTGAAATTGGTTGAAGTTTCGGTGGCCAACGGTAGTGTTAGATAACGTTGTATATAAAGTGTCCATATGTGAAATTTTATGCTTGTATCACTAAGTTACTATTTGGCTTTATTTTCATGGTAACCGCTCTACTAACATGATAAATCGGAAACCGTCTATTTTGGTAAGGCAACAATACCAAACTTTATGCACGAAGAAATTCCCCAATTTTATAGCTTCTATACTTTCACAGTTTTAATGTTTAATGGGAACATTCATTAATTTTGCCTATCTGAAAAAAAGAAAGAAAGCATACTAGTATTGAAATTTTCCTTCATCTTTTAAAGATTGGATATGAAAAATCCAGAAAAAAATTAAATGTTACAGATGTTGCTTTTGATTCAATGAGGCATAAAATGTTCCATTAAATTCATGTTACATTTTTTTTAAATAAGCAGATAGAAGGAGATAAACAGGCTGTGATAAACGAAACATCGAATTCCCTCATAAAAATGTAATTACATACTAAATAGATATAAGAAGATGTGGTATGAGTGCCAATGAGACAACTCTCCATCCAAGTCAAAATTTATAAAAGTAAACCATTATAGGTCACAGTAAAGTTCACTTATCTGTAATTTTAACTCATTAAATGCCGAGAACAAATATGTTGGCAAGATGTTTCACATATATCACAAAATTTATACAGGACTAAAATAGGCTGTGTAAATCCAACCGAGGAAAACACAGGTTATTTAGTCTACTCATGGTCAGTCTGTTCAAGTCATAATAACACACAACTCATGTAAGGCTCCACAAACTCGATGTCATTGCGTTAAATTGATGACACATAACTCTTTATCTAGTGACAAAATATATTACCTCCCCTGTAAACACAGAAATCCTGATCTGTTCAATGTTTGTCTCATTTTACCAAGGGCGACATTAACTATAAATTAAAAAAAAAAAACGTTTTCGTAAATCGTAACAATAAAATTGAATCGAAATAAAAACAAAATTTCCGTATAATGTTATCATTTCCCTCCAAAAATAGCAAACGACGAGTACATCAGGCTAAAGGATCTTCGTGTAAAATTGATTTAAAATGTTGATATGCTACACTAATATACGTCCTTGGTATTTTCATTTTGGTCCTATCATTGGTCTGTCATTGTCCTATCATTGGTCCAGTCATTAGTGTAACCCACCATGCAGTAGTAAAAGTGCGTTTACCTTTTATAAAAAAAAAATCAAAACAAAAGACGTGCCACTTTCACGTTAACGCGGAAGTAAACGCGGAAGTAAACGCCCGTTTACTATGAACAAAATTAGAAGACGCGCCTTTTTCGGAAATTTATATACGATCCGAGTAAACTTATCAATCTTAATTTTAAAAGGTAACCAATTCAACACTGTAATTAGATCTTTGAATATTGTTTTTATTGGCGTAAATATTGATTTTGTTATCAGTAAATTAAAATCATACTAAACAGTTTTGTTATAGACATATGCACTTTAACGACTACAATCTGTCGATACCTTTATTTTTGCATTGCACAAGGTCAAATGTTTTCTCTGACTGTTAATATTAATGACGTCTTTACATTGAATCCATTGAATGTTGGATGTGTACTGACTGATATTTTAGTCTTAGATACATGATTTTTTTTATTAGTTATTATTGGCTTTGAACTAGCTGTCAGTAACTGTGAGTACTCTCAGATCTGAACTTAGAGTCCTTTTTGTTTTGAAGGATGTATAAATACCCTGCCACGTCCGGTTTTTTTTTGTTTTTTTTTATTGATGTTTTTCTGCTTTGTATCGATCTGATTTCTCAACTGATTTTTATGGTTTGTTCTTATGTTGTGCTGTTACACCACTGTCCTAGGTTAGAGGGAAGGTTGAACGCTCACAAACATGTTTAACCCCGCCACATTCTTTATGTGCCTGTCCCGAGCCAGGAGCCCGTAGTGCAGTGGTTGTCGTTGGTTCATGTCTGTCATATTTGTTTTTCGTAAATTGTTTTGTTATAAATTAGGCCGTTAGTTTTCTCATTTGAATTGTTTCATATGTTTCATGTCGGGCCTTTTATAGCCGACTATACGGTATGGGTTGTTTCTCATTGTTGAAGGCCGTAAGGTTGCCTATAACTGCTTACCCCTTGCAATCATTCCATACACCACATATAGCTGACCTACTGCTTATAGTATCGGAAAAACGAACCTAATCATGTTACTTTAACCTTGATCTCTGATCCATAAAATTAGGTCGAGGTCAAGTGAACTGTGTCTGACAGACATGTAGACGTTGCAAGGAACCCATATACCAATAATAAGTGAGAAATTCACATGACAAATTTTTTTTTCAAGCAGTCGCCGCCGAATAGTAATCCTTGTCTCGCATACTGAAACTTTGTCACATGGAGACGAACTGCAGAGCAAATGTTCAATAGTAGATGACATCCAAATTTACAATGCAGTTTGTAAAAAAAATTATTTGTATTAGAAAATTATTAAGATATAAGATTTTATAGAATACATTATTTAAACTTTCGTCATTATCTCTTCATTCCAGTTATTATGTATAATCCCCGACATTTCTTCTATTTTTGTATAATATAAGCAAATAAATGATCAATCCGAAAGAAAAATATGATCATCCCCCCCCCCCCCCCCCCCATTTTTAAATTGTCTGATTGTCCTCTTGTAAAGGTATAGAACTCTTGGACAATTAAATATGCATTACAGACGAGGAAAGCTTAAGGATTACAACGACGAATAAATACCTTGAATAGTTGAGGATCTTTCTAGCTTATGAAAATCATCTTTATCGTCTCTCTATGTTGTCTGCATATTAGAACAATAAGTATATAGAAAAGAAGGTTTTATGGACAGTATCGTACCACAACACAAATTGATAATAATCGTCTCAGTCACACAATATATAAATAAGCTTGATAGACGATGATCACGCTTTATAGATTTATTGATATATGTAATTTTATTTATTTTCATATTTCGAATATGGAGAAAAACGTTGGGTGCTCACACAACCTACCGGATCTGCTATACTAATGATAAAAGTGTACTAAATGCAAAGAACTACCACCAATTGAACAAATTTAGACATAAAGATACTATAAAAGAAACCGATCGCTTGAAATCGACATATTTGCTAATAATACATTTATACATCGCAGTTTATTTACACAACATGACAATGTTGAAAGGTTGCTGCTTCACGAAATTGGTAGCATTACAGTTATACATTGTTTTCTATTACCTCTATCAACACAGTATGTCATGCATTATCCTAGTGAGATCTGTTTATTAATCTAGCAAAATAGTATGAAATGCGTTAACCAAGTATTAGATACAATACAAAGGTAACTACAGAAACAGGTCGGTAACAACCGTTGCCGGATAGTTTTTCTGCACGAGTAGTCAGGTCAAGGTCCGAGGCGATAGCCGAGGACCTTGACGTGACTACAAGTGCAGAGAAACTATACGGCAGGTTGTTTTCGGCCTGTTTTTTGTTACCTTTGTTTTGTATCTGACTTGTACGACGTTTCAAGAAGGAAGAAGTACATTTTACATTTAGAAGAGGTAGCAAAACTAAAGATATTAGAAACTTATATGGTCATATACCAGTTAATGTAAGTTACAGTTTAAACTCAATTTTTTTTTCTCACTTCCCTTCAGCCGAGAATTTTTTTTCTCAAAAAAATCAAGAATCTAATAACTTTTTAAAAAGAACCATTTCAAGTTAAAGGTGAATGTTATACACATTTGAGACTTTTTGAAATGCAACTTCGCAAGTAAGTAATGTATAAAAAAAGATTTCAGAGGTACGCAAGCTACCATTTGATTTTTATTGGGGGAAAAGGGGGAGTTAAGATAAATTCCCCCTAAAAAATTCGTAAAAATCGTACGTTTGCCGCCAAATATATGAATTCAATATATATGAATTCAATAACTGTATAAGTGTATCAAAAGAATAAATTTCCTATCTCATTAGTGAATGAAATGTTATGAAAAATGGATTTTGTCTTGTTATTAGATATATATAGGCATATATTTTGGATTAAAAGAAATGTTCATGCTTATAGGTTTTTATATGTCTCTGATAGTGTTGATCAGGATTAAACACGTGTCATTATATGATCCAATCAGAGCTTACCGTCCAAAATTGATGACATAAGTTGAATGATTCTCTTCAAGATTTGCTGCCTATTTGAACATGTATTACACGGACACTTTTTATTTATAGGATCAATCGTGCATTGGTGAGTTGATAGGGATTTTATATCTTGATTAGATTCGATTTCTTTTATATATATTTCCTGTATTTTTATTGAAATATAAACGTTGGTACCAGTATTTCTTTCAGCATTGTCCAGAATACTATTCATGTCCATTTATTGAAGAAAAAAAAAATTTACTGACCGACCATTTAGCTTCAAAAGGGGGTGTGTTCTTTTCTGAGTAAGAAAGTTATTTAGTTTTTCAACTATATAATATATTATATATTTTTTCTCATAAATTTGGGGATCAAAATGTTTTTTTAGGAAAAGACCATAACCCACCTTTTGAAGTTAAATGGTCAATCCCTTAGTGTACTAATATGAATAGTTACTGGAATTGTTTGAAAAAAATATAGTTATTGATGCTAACGTAAATATTTTAATTAAAAAGACAGGAAATATGTCGGTGAAACAAAAAGTTCAAATCTAATTGAAATTTAAAGTGCCCATGAACTCACTGATCATGCACGAGTGATTCTATTCATAAAAAGTGTCCGTGTAACAACTAAAAAGTGTCTGTGTATCATCTAAAAAGTGTCCGTGTAACACCCGTTAATGTACTGTTTTTCTATAGCTCTGCTGGGGGCAAAGTCGTACAACATAAGTGTGCTTCGACAGATGAATTAACTTTTACAGAGAGGTATTTTTATATTACTATTAAACTGCAGTAATTATGGGATTTTTTCGGATACCTGCGTTATTCCGAATATACATGCAAAACTAACCTAACTGTTGATGTAATATTTATATCTGACTGTCAAGTTAATTTACGTTAACAGGCATCTTAAAAACTGTCAATTTGTTTTTGGTCAAGTAATTATTAATCTTTTAAAAAAACTTATTATCATATTGTTTATAAGATCAGTTGTATAAATATGTGACTCATTGGTTGCAGTATCATTAAGCTTTACACAGAGCACTCACTATTCATATGTAATTCAAAGACACAGTTCTAATGGAATCCAAGATCACATGATTCAAACTGGGGGGCGTCGGACATCTGACGGATACACCCGTTATATTAGAAATTAGAAGTTAACAAACATCAAGCTCTGTTGAAAATGTAAAAAAATATATTATTCATAAGTTTCAGATAGATCTATTATTTTATTATTTCTTTACTAAGTTAGTAGATGGCTATTTAGAACTAATTTCTATGTTAAGTATTTTCTTATACAATCAATTTCTATTTTTATTTTTTATCACTACGCTCTAATTAATTTTTAGAACAAAGGTTTGTTACAGTACACATAACCAATTCGGCACAATCACTATCTCGGAATAATTTTGGGGAAACTCAATGCGTTACAAGGGCAGCATGTGTAACATATTTCGTTTGGGCAATGTAATAATGGATTTTACCCATTCTTTACCTGTCACAAAACTACTACCCGAGTTCTCAGGCAGCCCTGAATTAAACGGGTAACTAGGCAGCCCTCTCGTCGGGTGAACGAATCGTTTGTTTGTCCGTTTGACAGTTATTTTGGATACATGTTTTAGTGTGCAAATGTTTTTTTCACTCGAGGTTATCCGTCTCAGGTTGCAAAGTGGGCCCATAACCTTTAAGCATGGGCTGGGCCAGCGCTCAACATGTAGTTATATAATTTAAGAGTAGGTATACTTGAGTTACCTATGTTTGACATTGGATGAGCCAGCGCTCAACATGTCACGCGTAGAGAGGTATTTTGAAGTAACATAATGTTCGGTATCAGATTCGACCTGGAACTTGTTAATTATAGGTAATAATAATTATATGTAAAAAAAAAAAAAGGGCCTGGAATGGCGTAATTTTCAATCAACACCATTGTCCTATATTAGTTAAATATAAAGTTGAATCCTTTGATTCGTCGATTTAACGTCATGCCGGCTAACAAATTGGACCTCGTTATTTTAGTATTATAGATGCGTATCCAGGCTATCCAGGTCTTCTATCTTTACTTTCATAAAGCTTTATATGAATAGTGTATGCCGTAGCTGCAGCCTGATTTGCATCCCTTGTATAGCATTCTACGATATCAATACTTTCCCAAAATGATTGTATATAGCATGTTAGTTTCACAATATTCAAACAGTTTAAGTCACGAGCTTGTACTTTATTTTACTAAAGAAGAATTTTTGTTTTTATTAGAGATGTTCTTTAATCTAAGATATTGGTTGTAGTTGCCTTTTAAAAATGAGTCAATAGTACTTATAAAATAAGGAGGTGAGCTATGATTGTTAATGAGACGACTACCCAACAAAGTCCAAATGAAGCGGATATATGTCATCGAATTGGAACGTCAGCAATGAGAAAACCCTATACCGTAGAAAGGCCCCGACTTAACAAAATGTGAAACAGTTTAAATGTAAATAACAAAGGCCTTATTTATGACTAAACGATAAACGAAAAACAAATATGACAGACAGCGACTTACGACAACTATTAACTTACAGGCTCCTGACTAGGGACAGACACATATAAATGTTGCGGGTTTTAACATGCTTGTGAGCGCTCAAATATCTCCTCACCTGGGACAGTGGTGTAACAGCACAACATGAGAACAGGAAAAGATATTTAACAAATAATTTATATAAACTGTTGTGATTCTAAATCTACATTTCGTGAACAGGTCCTTGTTTGGCGAACTGAATACCTGTTTAATGAGAGCATATGGGGAAAATACCTTTTTTCAAGTAAACATGCGATAATCAAATTGTAAGGCGAGTGAGTCATTCTTGAATGTGTATAAAAAAAGGTTTTCTCACATAAATAGTCTAGTTTACATAAAACGTGTTTGTAAATATTATTTGACTTTGCTTGTTAATGACATCTGTCACACATCAACAGTGTAAAAGAAAGTTGAAGCATTTATCCGTGGTTGTATATGTATGTATAGTATTCAAATGTTAAACGCTTGATTTACATTTTCTTTATTATCAAAATTTTAAAACTGGGAGAAAAGATAATTTGATTTTTCTTTTGTTCAAATGTGAATTGACTACATTATATTGCATTGCATTTCATATCTGATTTAAACTCGGATATATAAGATGTGCATGTTTATGCACCTGTACTAAGTCAGGAGCCTGTTGTTCAGTGGTTGTCGTTTGTTGATGTGGTTCATAGATGTTTCTCGTTTCTCGTTTTTATATAGATTAGACCGTTGGTTTTCCTGTTTGAATTGTTTTACACTAGTCATTTTGGCGCCCTTTATAGCTTGTTTTTCGGTTTGAGCCAAGGCTCCGTGTTGAAGGCCGTACTTTGACCTATAATTAAAATTGAGAATGGAAATGGGGAATGTGTCAAAGAGACAACAACCCGACCAAAGAGCAGAAAACAGGCGAATTGTTAACTTTTTATACATTGTGACTTGGATAGAGAGTTGTCTCATTTGCACTCATACCGCATCTTCTTATTTATAATGTAAACTATGAAACAATTATAATTCAAATGGTTTTATTTAATAGTACGAAAATCTCATAAACGTTGTTATACTTAGTATGGGTAAAATATTGACATAAAATGTATACATCTGGAAAACATGTATTGTTTGTATGCTGCTAGAAATCTAATAGGACTATGTACATTGTAGCCTAATATTGGGTATATATATACCATTCCGTCAAGCGAATTGTATTTTTATCAAATGTTTATTTAGGTATTTGAACTTATAGCAAAAGACGGCATATAAATGTCATAAAACTAGCAAGTTACCATACAGTTGGAAAACAGGTTGCCGTATTGTAAGTATGTAAATACGAGCAAGTTGCCGTGCCCTAAACTTGATTGGTTTTTATCCATATTCTTTAGAAAACATCTTTTTGATAGCGAGTTTCAATAAATATGAAGTCACATTATGATGAATTTATTATAATCTAAAAAAAATGTCTTGAAAAAGAATGAAAAACAATTGAATATATGGGTAGTAGGACGTCGGAGGGCAATCGAAATGGTTTAAATTAAAGTAATTCGTACCTTGTTTACTTTTTTTCTGCTTTCTCCCGCTTCGTTGGTACCCAATTTCCGGTGGCGATGATACACAGTGTGTACGGCCATTCGACAGACGCATCATCACATTCCGACAATGCGAAAACGACACATAACCGTATAAGGGGTTCATTTATTTGTACCGTAGTCTCCGTCTAATTTTAGAAATGTTTGTTATAAATCATGTCCGTAAATATCGGGTAACGCAACAGTAAATTGCACCAGAGTGCCATGGACATGTTTACTAGACTTTACTACTATAGTTGGGAAAAAATGAAAACAACACGTTATAAATTTAATGCGTCTGAAGCGCTTTTCTGGTTTTACCTTCATCAGGAACGCTCAAAGCCGAAAGCCAAGGATGTATAAGAACCTAAACATTTGAACAGCTATATGACCAAAAGTACATAAAAAATAGCCAAGTCCATCTAAGGTCAACTTTGCCTGAGGGAGTTGAAACCTCAGATTCTTTATAATTTCAAAATTTATAAACGGACAATTTTAGAAATGTCTGTTATAAATCATGTCCGTATCGAAGTACTGACTACTGGGCTGATGATACCCTCGGGGACTAATAGTCCACCAGCAGAGGTATAAATTTAATGCGTCGTATTTAAGTAATGTTTAGGGCGAGAACAAATTGTCTATGTATACAAAATGTTATTCTAAATGGAAGGAGAAGACCGGGATGTAAGGAGAGGGAGTGGTGGGGGAAGGAGGGGTGGGAGGAGCATGGTATGACCGAAAGTGACGTCCCCATTAAGACCAACCGTAGCTGGCTGTGTATTTTTCATCGGGGAATGGGGAAGTCAAAATGACTTTATTGGTTTTTTTTATAAAACCCAGTTCATCTTTGGGGTCCGATGACACGATTTTGACAGAACAAGACAAAAATATTGATGTAAAAGTCGTTCAATTATTTTGTGATGGCCTTCTTGAAATTGGTTGAAGTTTCAGTGGCCAACGGTAGTGTTAGATAACGTTGTATATAAAGTGTCCATATGTGAAATTCTATGCTTGTATCACAAAGTTACTATTTGCCTTTATTTTCATGTTAACCGCTCTACTAACATGATAAATCGGAAACCGTCTATTTTGGTAAGGCAACAATACCAAACTTTATGCACGAAGCAATTTCCGAAGTTTTTAGCTTCTATACTTTCACAGTTTTAATGTTTAATGGAAAAATTCATTAATTTTGCCTATCTGAAAAAAAGTAAGAAAGCATACTAGTATTGAAATTTTCCTTCATCTTTTAAAGATTGGATATGAAAAATCCAGAAAAAAATAAAATGTAACAGATGTTGTTTTTGATTCAATAAGGCATAAAATGTTCCATTAAATTCATGTTACATTTTTTTTTAAATAAGCAGATAGAAGGAGATAAACAGGCTTTGATAAACGAAACATCGAATTCCCTCATACAAATGTAATTACATACTAAAGTTCACTTATCTGTAATTTTAACTCATTAAATGCCGAGAACAAATATGTTGGCAAGATGTTTCACATATATCACAAAATTTATACAGGACTAAAATAGGCTGTGTAAATCCAACCGATGAAAACACAGGTCATTTAGTCTACTCATGGTCAGTCTTTATAAGTCATAATAACACACAACTCATGTAAGGCTCCACAAACTCGATGTCATTGCGTTAAATTGATTACACATAACTATTTATCTAGTGAAAAATATATTACCTCCCCTGTTAACACAGAAATCCTGATCTGTTCAATGTGTGTCTCATTTTAACAAGGGCGACATTAACTTTAAATTAAAAAAAAAAACGTTCTCGTAAATCGCAACAATAAAATTGAATCGAAATAAAAACAAAATTTCCGTATAATGTTATCATTTCCCTCCAAAAATAGCAAACGACGAGTACATCAGGCTATAGGATCTTCGTGAAAAATTGGTTTAAAATGTTGATATGCTACTAAATTCCAACTTCAATTTATTTTTCTACTGGCTGAATACGTCTCTAGAACATGCAAATTATCCGTATATGTATGCAGCTATATCAGAGAAGTTTAGGGGAAAATATCCAACGGAATCGATTTATATGCAGCAAAGGTCAACACTTTCGAAATTAAGTTACTAAGCATTTCAAACGGACTTTACTCCGATGTAAACATTGAATGCGAATAGATCGAGAAGACCGCAAATACATGAACAGAAATCGAGACGACCTTTTCTTAAAATTGTATAAAAAAGGTAAAAATGTTTTAAAAGATAACCAATTTTAAAAAAATGTTTAACAAGCACCGACATGACTTTTAAATGTATATTCACGAAAAGACTTCATTTCTATATTGAAAGTTCACGTGACAAGAGCAGACCGGGGTACTCGAAAACTTAACATGTGGGAAAATCGGTATATTTTGGGAAGTTGTAATATGCTAAGTACTATGTTGAACACTCCAAAAAAAATGACCTGAAAGATCTTTAGGTTTTGTATCTACATGATTTTTTCCATTTTTTTTTTCTCAATATGCAGCAAAGGTTTACATTTTTTAATTTCAATTTCACAAGCTTAAAGTGCAATTATATCTCTAAATAATGAACAAAAAATATATTGTCTTTGCATGTATATTTTTGATAACACCGACTAACAAAAAGATTAATCTATATGAACATGCAATGTCCTACATTCTGTCGTTATTTATATTTTCTCTGTATTTTGACATTGCACAAGATCGTGTTTTTCTTTGACTATTAATGACACCTTTACACTAAATCCATTTGATGTTAGATGTTTACTGATTGATATTTTAGTCTTAGTGACATGATTTTTTATTGGTAGATTTTGGCTTTGAACTAGCTTTCAGTGACTGCGAATACTCTCAGATCTGTACTTTGTGACGTTATTGTATTTCGTGCTTTGTATCGTTCCTTTTTAACTGATTTATATAACTTGTTCTTATGCCGGTTGTGCTGTTACCCCCACGGTCCCAGATTAGAGGAGAGTTAGTCGTCCGCAAATATGTTTAACCCCACCACATTCTATATGTGCCTGTCCGGGGTATCCCGAGTCAGGGGTCTTTAATTGAATGTTGGTTGCTGTATATCATATTTGTTTTTTCGTTTATTGCTTTGTACACGGTTTGTTCTTCTGTTGTACTGCTGTCCGAATGTCTCAGGTTAGGAGAGGGTTGGTCAACCCCAAACATGTTTAACCTCGCCACATTCTGTATGTGCCTGTCCTAAGACAGGAGCCTTTAAATCAGTGGTTGTCGTTTGTTGCTGTATATTATATTTTTATTAATTTATTGTTTTGTACATAAATTAGTCCGTTAGTCTTTTCGTTTGAATTGTTTTGAATTTGTCATATCGGACCTTTTATATCTTGCTATGTGGTATTGGTTTTGCTCATTGCTGGAGGTTTTCTATTACCTATAATTGATAACTCATCATTTGGTTTCTGGTGGAGAGTTGTCTCACCGGCAATCATACCACGTCTTATTTTCATATTATACATCATTGGCATTCAAATGTTTTGGTTTGAGCGTTTGATGAATTAGGGTTTGTCCAGAAAAGCGTTTCGGACGCACGAAATAATAAAAAAAAAGTTCTCATTTACATCACAATTATGTTCTTTCGGCCAACAAAAACTCATTTGCAATGAAAGTAAACACTTGAATATATCGTTCAAAGGAATGTTTGCCGGAAATGATGAAGTCGAAAGTCCTTTTGTTTGTTATAAACTATCAACCATTGTGATATGTAGTTCGAAATACTGAATACTATGGCAAGATATCACAAAACGAGAAATATATATATGTACGCAATCAAAACATGAAAATTTATTTTCCTCCAGTTAGTATTGTTGCATATCAATGGTTTGGAAATAGACAATTTCTTAGTGGTTGTCATAGCAGATTCAAGTTAAGTAAACATAGATGTAGATACATGAACATTATTTCATCAACTGTCTCCAAATCATCATATCCATCCAACGTTTGCTGAGATATGTTTTGCACAATCTGTACTACTCAAACTATTGTTTCAACAGTCTGGTATTATTTCCACCATTGTTTGCATGTCTTGAATGTAAGTGCCAGAAAATATGAAACTAAAGTCAATCCAAGTACACTACATATCAAGAAAGCATAGATAAGCATATAGCTGTTCATAGAGTCATGGTATGACAACATTGCTGTTTTAAATTATATTCAGCTGTCGGTGTTGTTTTTTCAAAGTTGTTATGGTATAAATAGATCAAATCTCTTGTCTTCTTTTTTTTAAACATTTAAGTTTACACAATATATCCAACTGTTTAGAGGTTATCCCTCGATGTTCACTAAACAGCATTTTATTAAACCGTATTATTTCTTTCTGCAGGGCAGTCGATCTTCGTATGAAATGATAACATAGCTCCTAGTCCTCTTTTTTTGGAAATGTCAACGCATGATGTTTTTCAGATCTCTGAAATAAAAATCAATATAATTTTTTTTTAAATATGGAAAATGCGTTAACCAACGATTTTTCTTTTTAATAACTGACAAAAATACTTCCCATTTATCCGGAAATGTGTACTCATTTAATAAGGAAATTTTAATCCGGATATATGCACACATTTGATAAGAAAAGGAGAATAAAAATATGTAATTTAAAGTATTATAAACATCATATAGCTAAGAGTCGAGCATATTTTTCTTATATCTAATCGAACAAATTTAAAGTTTTCGCTTTATTTTATTGTATACATGTCAGACTTTAAATTGTTGCATATTTAACTATACGTTAATATTTGTTTTCTTTCCATTTTTCTGTTCCCATTTTATATTGATGAATTTGACTATATCTTTATTCTAAACATGTGAAAATAATGGTGGTCGGTTAAGGCCATTTCGTGTTTTCGCGTTTTCGCCCTTCATATTCTATAGGGCGAAAACGCGAAAACGCGAAATCGCGAAGTCGAAAACACGAAGTCGAAAACGCGAAATATTTTTTTCTTTCCGATATCGCGTTTTCGAGTTCGCGCTTTCGCGTTTTCGACTTCACGTTTTCGCGATTTTGCGATTTCACGATTTCGCGATTTCGCCTTTTTTGCGTTTTTTGCGTTTTCGCGATTTCGCCTTTTCGCGTTTTTGTTAGGAATACTGAAATATATAATCGAGTACATGTATTGTTAATTGTTTGTTTCAGACTTTTTTTGTTATTTGAATATACGTTTTAGTAGGTTATATATCAAATATGAGAATTTGAGTCAAATCGGTGAACATGCTGCTAATGCCCCTTTAAGACATAGGTACTTGTCTCGGAAAAAAAATCAAAGATAAATGTGTTATGTCACTGAGTGCCTGTGATCGTGGTGCCTACCGATCGAGACCCTCATGGGTAGTCAATGTTGTTAAACACCCTATTCATAGTAGTGACCATCGTGACTTAAGACACACGTTTCCAACTTTGGCAAGATGTTGAAAACTTCTTTTGGTGTCAAAAGACAGTCATCAAATATGACTAGAAGATTTGAATGTAACATGAGTCCGATGCTGATTGTCTAATTATATTTAATGTATAATAGTTATATGAGACTATTTACAATGAATTTAAATTCTCCCTCATGAATTCGTCCGAATTTAAAACATTTCTATACTAAATACATGGCTAAATAAGAGACAAGTCATAATTTAGGTTTGTTTGCTCGCAGTAACTTTCTTATTTTCTCAGCGAAACAACATTTAATATCTTGTAAACATTTTACAAATTACAAAAATATACCACAATTCCATCTATATACATTCACAATGTCCTCTAAATACATATCAATACAAACATAACTGTAATATATTATGCAGAGCTTAACGTTAACTTCGTCTATCAAAGTTACTGGAGCACATCGATAATAATCAAACGTAATCAGGACTTATATATGCCTATAAAACCCCACCCGTACTACCGCCCTCGAAATATTCGTGCAGAAAACAACAGTAACATCAGACCACTTCTGATTTACATACTAGCCAAACTTGTACCACAAGTCTAAAGATAGAAATAGAATAGGGAAACAGTGGCGGATCCAGAGGGGGGCGTAGAGGGCGTACGCCCCCCCCTTTGCTTGAACTTTTTTTTTTTTTTTTTGTAAAATGATGAATCAGACTAGACTTCGTGAACTTTGCCATTTCCCGGTCGTGTATTTAATTTTTATGCGACAATTCTTTACTTATAAAGATATTTTTCGCTCGTATTTACTGTAATATATTATTGATTATGTCAGTCATATCTACGGTGGAGTTGATCTGTACTTTCGAAACGTCACTCAGTCATTTTGAAATTCAAATTACAGTAACACATTGCTTAGGCGGAGGATGACAAGCATGACGCCTTCAAAGCGACAAAGGATTGAGCAAGAACGTATTGACTTCTATTTCATATTTCCACTCAACAGAAAGTAATACTCTATTACACTCTCATGAAAAAAAAAGTTCCACGGCAATATTATTTACCTACGAAAATATGTTTAACCCCACACGCCCCAGCCAATTAATAACATTACTGAATAAAGGTACGGACCATTTGATTTGATAGGGCAGTCTGAGATATTTTAGAGAAAAAATTCTTACCCTGATTTTTGCCTTAAACAAAAATTCTTTTTTTTTGGAGGGGGGGGGGGGGGTTGCATGTAAATCCCATATCTGACCGGAATGTCTGTTTCGCCGAACTGATATACTGAATACTTTTTTCAAGGCCCAACTGCAACCTGCCTGCTGGGTGTGGCCTTTATGTCTCCATTTGTCGACCGTCATTCACAACTTCGTTGTCATTTGATTTTCAGACTCATTCGTAGCCGTTGGTTGATTTGGAACCCCTCACTTCCCTTGTTGAGTGAAACATTTCACCAAACATTTGGATAAAAATTGCTTCTTTGTCTTTGTTCGTGTCGGTCGTATTATAAACTTCATTGAATAGCCGTATATCATGTTTACAACAAGTAATCTGTGAGGTTATGCTAACTAACCATACAACAAACGAGAATTTTCCATGTCCATTTTTTACTGACAAATCTCACATCAAATATATTAGTACATAGCTTTAGATCCATTCAATCATTTTATAATAGACAACTAATGGGGAGACTGCGGCACCAAGCTTACCGGCACTTTAACTATAAAATATACATACCCCACGTTAGGAACCGTCACTAAAAATGTGCATTTTACACTTATTTTATGTTTTGTAGCCAAAAAAAAAGGTCCAAAAAATTTTCGCCTCGTTCCGCTCGGCAAATATTACATACTACGCCCCCCCTTTCCAAAATCCTGGATCCGCCCCTGTCTCGGATGCATTTATTTATCAGCTATGTATAATATTTTTATTTATCAGTTATTGCATTTGCATATAAATATTTTACATGTCATTGTGCTGATGATGAGCATTATTTTCTTAAACTATTAAAAGAATTGAGTTTAAGGACACTTACATGCGTTTTGCGTGATCATAACTTCAACAGATTGACTTTGAGTTTGAGGACCCTTGAAAGAGTTATGTGTAACTATCGCTTCAACCATGGAAGTATAATTTTACTTCCATGATCAAACAGACCTTTATTTTGAGGATACTTAAATGAGTTATGTGTAATTATCACTTTAATAGACGGACATTGAGTTTAAGAACGCTTGAACGAGTTATCTCACTTGAACAGAATGACTTTGAGTTTGAAGACCCTTTAATGAGTAATATGCAATTATCACTTTAACAGACTGACATTGAATTTGAAGAGCCTTTATATAGTGGCTAAATCGATGAGCGAGAACAATAAAAAAAATTCACCTTGATGAAAAAGTCGAGAAAATGAATAGTAAAACAATGCCGGTGACGATATTGATCAAAAGTTATTTCTGAACAACATTCTCTAATAATCTGCAGTTAACGCACTATATAATGGTCTATCTCTATTTATTTCTATTCCGTTATATTTGGAATTTCCCTATTCTATTTCTATCTTTAGACTTGTGGTACAAGTTTGGCTAGTATGTAAATCAGAAGTGGTCTGATGTTACTGTTGTTTTCTGCACGAATATTTCGAGGGCGGTAGTACGGGTGGGGTTTTATAGGCATATATAAGTCCTGATTACGTTTGATTATTATCGATGTGCTCCAGTAACTTTGATAGACGAAGTTAACGTTAAGCTCTGCATAATATATTACAGTTATGTTTGTATTGATATGTATTTAGAGGACATTGTGAATGTATATAGATGGAATTGTGGTATATTTTTGTAATTTGTAAAATGTTTACAAGATATTAAATGTTGTTTCGCTGAGAAAATAAGAAAGTTACTGCGAGCAAACAAACCTAAATTATGACTTGTCTCTTATTTAGCCATGTATTTAGTATAGAAATGTTTTAAATTCGGACGAATTCATGAGGGAGAATTTAAATTCATTGTAAATAGTCTCATATAACTATTATACATTAAATATAATTAGACAATCAGCATCGGACTCATGTTACATTCAAATCTTCTAGTCATATTTGATGACTGTCTTTTGACACCAAAAGAAGTTTTCAACATCTTGCCAAAGTTGGAAACGTGTGTCTTAAGTCACGATGGTCACTACTATGAATAGGGTGTTTAACAACATTGACTACCCATGAGGGTCTCGATCGGTAGGCACCACGATCACAGGCACTCAGTGACATAACACATTTATCTTTGATTTTTTTTCCGAGACAAGTACCTATGTCTTAAAGGGGCATTAGCAGCATGTTCACCGATTTGACTCAAATTCTCATATTTGATATATAACCTACTAAAACGTATATTCAAATAACAAAAAAAGTCTGAAACAAACAATTAACAATACATGTACTCGATTATATATTTCAGTATTCCTAACAAAAACGCGAAAAGGCGAAATCGCGAAAACGCAAAAAACGCAAAAAAGGCGAAATCGCGAAATCGTGAAATCGCAAAATCGCGAAAACGTGAAGTCGAAAACGCGAAAGCGCGAACTCGAAAACGCGATATCGGAAAGAAAAAAATATTTGCGTTTTCGACTTCGTGTTTTCGACTTCGCGATTTCGCGTTTTCGCGTTTTCGCCCTATAGAATATGAAGGGCGAAAACGCGAAAACACGAAATGGCCTTAACCGACCACCATTATTTTCACATGTTTAGAATAAAGATATAGTCAAATTCATCAATATAAAATGGGAACAGAAAAATGGAAAGAAAACAAATATTAACGTATAGTTAAATATGCAACAATTTAAAGTCTGACATGTATACAATAAAATAAAGCGAAAACTTTAAATTTGTTCGATTAGATATAAGAAAAATATGCTCGACTCTTAGCTATATGATGTTTATAATACTTTAAATTACATATTTTTATTCTCCTTTTCTTATCAAATGTGTGCATATATCCGGATTAAAATTTCCTTATTAAATGAGTACACATTTCCGGATAAATGGGAAGTATTTTTGTCAGTTATTAAAAAGAAAAATCGTTGGTTAACGCATTTTCCATATTTAAAAAAAAATTATATTGATTTTTATTTCAGAGATCTGAAAAACATCATGCGTTGACATTTCCAAAAAAAGAGGACTAGGAGCTATGTTATCATTTCATACGAAGATCGACTGCCCTGCAGAAAGAAATAATACGGTTTAATAAAATGCTGTTTAGTGAACATCGAGGGATAACCTCTAAACAGTTGGATATATTGTGTAAACTTAAATGTTTAAAAAAAAGAAGACAAGAGATTTGATCTATTTATACCATAACAACTTTGAAAAAACAACACCGACAGCTGAATATAATTTAAAACAGCAATGTTGTCATACCATGACTCTATGAACAGCTATATGCTTATCTATGCTTTCTTGATATGTAGTGTACTTGGATTGACTTTAGTTTCATATTTTCTGGCACTTACATTCAAGACATGCAAACAATGGTGGAAATAATACCAGACTGTTGAAACAATAGTTTGAGTAGTACAGATTGTGCAAAACATATCTCAGCAAACGTTGGATGGATATGATGATTTGGAGACAGTTGATGAAATAATGTTCATGTATCTACATCTATGTTTACTTAACTTGAATCTGCTATGACAACCACTAAGAAATTGTCTATTTCCAAACCATTGATATGCAACAATACTAACTGGAGGAAAATAAATTTTCATGTTTTGATTGCGTACATATATATATTTCTCGTTTTGTGATATCTTGCCATAGTATTCAGTATTTCGAACTACATATCACAATGGTTGATAGTTTATAACAAACAAAAGGACTTTCGACTTCATCATTTCCGGCAAACATTCCTTTGAACGATATATTCACGTGTTTACTTTCATTGCAAATGAGTTTTTGTTGGCCGAAAGAACATAATTGTGATGTAAATGAGAACTTTTTTTTTATTATTTCGTGCGTCCGAAACGCTTTTCTGGACAAACCCTAATTCATCAAACGCTCAAACCAAAATATTTGAATGCCAATGATGTATAATATGAAAATAAGACGTGGTATGATTGCCGGTGAGACAACTCTCCACCAGAAACCAATTGATGAGTTATCAATTATAGGTAATAGAAAACCTCCAGCAATGAGCAAAACCAATACCACATAGCAAGATATAAAAGGTCCGATATGACAAATTCAAAACAATTCAAACGAAAAGACTAACGGACTAATTTATGTACAAAACAATAAATTAATAAAAATATAATACACAGCAACAAACGACAACCACTGATTTAAAGGCTCCTGTCTTAGGACAGGCACATACAGAATGTGGCGAGGTTAAACATGTTTGGGGTTGACCAACCCTCTCCTAACCTGAGACATTCGGACAGCAGTACAACAGAAGAACAAACCGTGTACAAAGCAATAAACGAAAAAACAAATATGATATACAGCAACCAACATTCAATTAAAGACCCCTGACTCGGGATACCCCGGACAGGCACATATAGAATGTGGTGGGGTTAAACATATTTGCGGACGACTAACTCTCCTCTAATCTGGGACCGTGGGGGTAACAGCACAACCGGCATAAGAACAAGTTATATAAATCAGTTAAAAAGGAACGATACAAAGCACGAAATACAATAACGTCACAAAGTACAGATCTGAGAGTATTCGCAGTCACTGAAAGCTAGTTCAAAGCCAAAATCTACCAATAAAAAATCATGTCACTAAGACTAAAATATCAATCAGTAAACATCTAACATCAAATGGATTTAGTGTAAAGGTGTCATTAATAGTCAAAGAAAAACACGATCTTGTGCAATGTCAAAATACAGAGAAAATATAAATAACGACAGAATGTAGGACATTGCATGTTCATATAGATTAATCTTTTTGTTAGTCGGTGTTATCAAAAATATACATGCAAAGACAATATATTTTTTGTTCATTATTTAGAGATATAATTGCACTTTAAGCTTGTGAAATTGAAATTAAAAAATGTAAACCTTTGCTGCATATTGAGAAAAAAAAAATGGAAAAAATCATGTAGATACAAAACCTAAAGATCTTTCAGGTCATTTTTTTTGGAGTGTTCAACATAGTACTTAGCATATTACAACTTCCCAAAATATACCGATTTTCCCACATGTTAAGTTTTCGAGTACCCCGGTCTGCTCTTGTCACGTGAACTTTCAATATAGAAATGAAGTCTTTTCGTGAATATACATTTAAAAGTCATGTCGGTGCTTGTTAAACATTTTTTTAAAATTGGTTATCTTTTAAAACATTTTTACCTTTTTTATACAATTTTAAGAAAAGGTCGTCTCGATTTCTGTTCATGTATTTGCGGTCTTCTCGATCTATTCGCATTCAATGTTTACATCGGAGTAAAGTCCGTTTGAAATGCTTAGTAACTTAATTTCGAAAGTGTTGACCTTTGCTGCATATAAATCGATTCCGTTGGATATTTTCCCCTAAACTTCTCTGATATAGCTGCATACATATACGGATAATTTGCATGTTCTAGAGACGTATTCAGCCAGTAGAAAAATAAATTGAAGTTGGAATTTAGTAGCATATCAACATTTTAAACCAATTTTTCACGAAGATCCTATAGCCTGATGTACTCGTCGTTTGCTATTTTTGGAGGGAAATGATAACATTATACGGAAATTTTGTTTTTATTTCGATTCAATTTTATTGTTGCGATTTACGAGAACGTTTTTTTTTTTAATTTAAAGTTAATGTCGCCCTTGTTAAAATGAGACACACATTGAACAGATCAGGATTTCTGTGTTAACAGGGGAGGTAATATATTTTTCACTAGATAAATAGTTATGTGTAATCAATTTAACGCAATGACATCGAGTTTGTGGAGCCTTACATGAGTTGTGTGTTATTATGACTTATAAAGACTGACCATGAGTAGACTAAATGACCTGTGTTTTCATCGGTTGGATTTACACAGCCTATTTTAGTCCTGTATAAATTTTGTGATATATGTGAAACATCTTGCCAACATATTTGTTCTCGGCATTTAATGAGTTAAAATTACAGATAAGTGAACTTTAGTATGTAATTACATTTGTATGAGGGAATTCGATGTTTCGTTTATCAAAGCCTGTTTATCTCCTTCTATCTGCTTATTTAAAAAAAAATGTAACATGAATTTAATGGAACATTTTATGCCTTATTGAATCAAAAACAACATCTGTTACATTTTATTTTTTTCTGGATTTTTCATATCCAATCTTTAAAAGATGAAGGAAAATTTCAATACTAGTATGCTTTCTTACTTTTTTTCAGATAGGCAAAATTAATGAATTTTTCCATTAAACATTAAAACTGTGAAAGTATAGAAGCTAAAAACTTCGGAAATTGCTTCGTGCATAAAGTTTGGTATTGTTGCCTTACCAAAATAGACGGTTTCCGATTTATCATGTTAGTAGAGCGGTTAACATGAAAATAAAGGCAAATAGTAACTTTGTGATACAAGCATAGAATTTCACATATGGACACTTTATATACAACGTTATCTAACACTACCGTTGGCCACTGAAACTTCAACCAATTTCAAGAAGGCCATCACAAAATAATTGAACGACTTTTACATCAATATTTTTGTCTTGTTCTGTCAAAATCGTGTCATCGGACCCCAAAGATGAACTGGGTTTTATAAAAAAAACCAATAAAGTCATTTTGACTTCCCCATTCCCCGATGAAAAATACACAGCCAGCTACGGTTGGTCTTAATGGGGACGTCACTTTCGGTCATACCATGCTCCTCCCACCCCTCCTTCCCCCACCACTCCCTCTCATTACATCCCGGTCTTCCCCTTCCATTTAGAATAACATTTTGTATACATAGACAATTTGTTCTCGCCCTAAACATTACTTAAATACGACGCATTAAATTTATACCTCTGCTGGTGGACTGTTAGTCCCCGAGGGTATCATCAGCCCAGTAGTCAGTACTTCGATACGGACATGATTTATAACAGACATTTCTAAAATTGTCCGTTTATAAATTTTGAAATTATAAAGAATCTGAGGTTTCAACTCCCTCAGGCAAAGTTGACCTTAGATGGACTTGGCTATTTTTTATGTACTTTTGGTCATATAGCTGTTCAAATGTTTAGGTTCTTATACATCCTTGGCTTTCGGCTTTGAGCGTTCCTGATGAAGGTAAAACCAGAAAAGCGCTTCAGACGCATTAAATTTATAACGTGTTGTTTTCATTTTTTCCCAACTATAGTAGTAAAGTCTAGTAAACATGTCCATGGCACTCTGGTGCAATTTACTGTTGCGTTACCCGATATTTGGGGTCAGTGTGAGCTTTGCTAATCTTTAGACGGAGACTACGGTACAAATAAATGAACCCCTTATACGGTTATGTGTCGTTTTCGCATTGTCGGAATGTGATGATGCGTCTGTCGAATGGCCGTACACACTGTGTATCATCGCCACCGGAAATTGGGTACCAACGAAGCGGGAGAAAGCAGAAAAAAAGTAAACAAGGTACGAATTACTTTAATTTAAACCATTTCGATTGCCCTCCGACGTCCTACTACCCATATATTCAACTGTTTTTCATTCTTTTTCAAGACATTTTTTTTAGATTATAATAAATTCATCATAATGTGACTTCATATTTATTGAAACTCGCTATCAAAAAGATGTTTTCTAAAGAATATGGATAAAAACCAATCAAGTTTAGGGCACGGCAACTTGCTCGTATTTACATACTTACAATACGGCAACCTGTTTTCCAACTGTATGGTAACTTGCTAGTTTTATGACATTTATATGCCGTCTTTTGCTATAAGTTCAAATACCTAAATAAACATTTGATAAAAATACAATTCGCTTGACGGAATGGTATATATATACCCAATATTAGGCTACAATGTACATAGTCCTATTAGATTTCTAGCAGCATACAAACAATACATGTTTTCCAGATGTATACATTTTATGTCAATATTTTACCCATACTAAGTATAACAACGTTTATGAAATTTTCGTACTATTAAATAAAACCATTTGAATTATAATTGTTTCATAGTTTACATTATAAATAAGAAGATGCGGTATGAGTGCAAATGAGACAACTCTCTATCCAAGTCACAATGTATAAAAAGTTAACAATTCGCCTGTTTTCTGCTCTTTGGTCGGGTTGTTGTCTCTTTGACACATTCCCCATTTCCATTCTCAATTTTAATTATAGGTCAAAGTACGGCCTTCAACACGGAGCCTTGGCTCAAACCGAAAAACAAGCTATAAAGGGCGCCAAAATGACTAGTGTAAAACAATTCAAACAGGAAAACCAACGGTCTAATCTATATAAAAACGAGAAACGAGAAACATCTATGAACCACATCAACAAACGACAACCACTGAACAACAGGCTCCTGACTTAGTACAGGTGCATAAACATGCACATCTTATATATCCGAGTTTAAATCAGATATGAAATGCAATGCAATATAATGTAGTCAATTCACATTGAACAAAAGAAAAATCAAATTATCTTTTCTCCCAGTTTTAAAATTTTGATAATAAAGAAAATGTAAATCAAGCGTTTAACATTTGAATACTATACATACATATACAACCACGGATAAATGCTTCAACTTTCTTTTACACTGTTGATGTGTGACAGATGTCATTAACAAGCAAAGTCAAATAATATTTACAAACACGTTTTATGTAAACTAGACTATTTATGTGAGAAAACCTTTTTTTATACACATTCAAGAATGACTCACTCGCCTTACAATTTGATTATCGCATGTTTACTTGAAAAAAGGTATTTTCCCCATATGCTCTCATTAAACAGGTATTCAGTTCGCCAAACAAGGACCTGTTCACGAAATGTAGATTTAGAATCACAACAGTTTATATAAATTATTTGTTAAATATCTTTTCCTGTTCTCATGTTGTGCTGTTACACCACTGTCCCAGGTGAGGAGATATTTGAGCGCTCACAAGCATGTTAAAACCCGCAACATTTATATGTGTCTTTCCCTAGTCAGGAGCCTGTAAGTTAATAGTTGTCGTAAGTCGCTGTCTGTCATATTTGTTTTTCGTTTATCGTTTAGTCATAAATAAGGCCTTTGTTATTTACATTTAAACTGTTTCACATTTTGTTAAGTCGGGGCCTTTCTACGGTATAGGGTTTTTTCATTGCTGACGTTCCAATTCGATGACATATATCCGCTTCATTTGGACTTTTTGGGTAGTCGTCTCATTAACAATCATAGCTCACCTCCTTATTTTATAAGTACTATTGACTCATTTTTAAAAGGCAACTACAACCAATATCTTAGATTAAAGAACATCTCTAATAAAAACAAAAATTCTTCTTTAGTAAAATAAAGTACAAGCTCGTGACTTAAACTGTTTGAATATTGTGAAACTAACATGCTATATACAATCATTTTGGGAAAGTATTGATATCGTAGAATGCTATACAAGGGATGCAAATCAGGCTGCAGCTACGGCATACACTATTCATATAAAGCTTTATGAAAGTAAAGATAGAAGACCTGGATAGCCTGGATACGCATCTATAATACTAAAATAACGAGGTCCAATTTGTTAGCCGGCATGACGTTAAATCGACGAATCAAAGGATTCAACTTTATATTTAACTAATATAGGACAATGGTGTTGATTGAAAATTACGCCATTCCAGGCCCTTTTTTTTTTTACATATAATTATTATTACCTATAATTAACAAGTTCCAGGTCGAATCTGATACCGAACATTATGTTACTTCAAAATACCTCTCTACGCGTGACATGTTGAGCGCTGGCTCATCCCATGTCAAACATAGGTAACTCAAGTATACCTACTCTTAAATTATATAACTACATGTTGAGCGCTGGCCCAGCCCATGCTTAAAGGTTATGGGCCCACTTTGCAACCTGAGACGGATAACCTCGAGTGAAAAAAACATTTGCACACTAAAACATGTATCCAAAATAACTGTCAAACGGACAAACAAACGATTCGTTCACCCGACGAGAGGGCTGCCTAGTTACCCGTTTAATTCAGGGCTGCCTGAGAACTCGGGTAGTAGTTTTGTGACAGGTAAAGAATGGGTAAAATCCATTATTACATTGCCCAAACGAAATATGTTACACATGCTGCCCTTGTAACGCATTGAGTTTCCCCAAAATTATTCCGAGATAGTGATTGTGCCGAATTGGTTATGTGTACTGTAACAAACCTTTGTTCTAAAAATTAATTAGAGCGTAGTGATAAAAAATAAAAATAGAAATTGATTGTATAAGAAAATACTTAACATAGAAATTAGTTCTAAATAGCCATCTACTAACTTAGTAAAGAAATAATAAAATAATAGATCTATCTGAAACTTATGAATAATATATTTTTTTACATTTTCAACAGAGCTTGATGTTTGTTAACTTCTAATTTCTAATATAACGGGTGTATCCGTCAGATGTCCGACGCCCCCCAGTTTGAATCATGTGATCTTGGATTCCATTAGAACTGTGTCTTTGAATTACATATGAATAGTGAGTGCTCTGTGTAAAGCTTAATGATACTGCAACCAATGAGTCACATATTTATACAACTGATCTTATAAACAATATGATAATAAGTTTTTTTAAAAGATTAATAATTACTTGACCAAAAACAAATTGACAGTTTTTAAGATGCCTGTTAACGTAAATTAACTTGACAGTCAGATATAAATATTACATCAACAGTTAGGTTAGTTTTGCATGTATATTCGGAATAACGCAGGTATCCGAAAAAATCCCATAATTACTGCAGTTTAATAGTAATATAAAAATACCTCTCTGTAAAAGTTAATTCATCTGTCGAAGCACACTTATGTTGTACGACTTTGCCCCCAGCAGAGCTATAGAAAAACAGTACATTAACGGGTGTTACACGGACACTTTTTAGATGATACACAGACACTTTTTAGTTGTTACACGGACACTTTTTATGAATAGAATCACTCGTGCATGATCAGTGAGTTCATGGGCACTTTAAATTTCAATTAGATTTGAACTTTTTGTTTCACCGACATATTTCCTGTCTTTTTAATTAAAATATTTACGTTAGCATCAATAACTATATTTTTTTCAAACAATTCCAGTAACTATTCATATTAGTACACTAAGGGATTGACCATTTAACTTCAAAAGGTGGGTTATGGTCTTTTCCTAAAAAAACATTTTGATCCCCAAATTTATGAGAAAAAATATATAATATATTATATAGTTGAAAAACTAAATAACTTTCTTACTCAGAAAAGAACACACCCCCTTTTGAAGCTAAATGGTCGGTCAGTAAATTTTTTTTTTCTTCAATAAATGGACATGAATAGTATTCTGGACAATGCTGAAAGAAATACTGGTACCAACGTTTATATTTCAATAAAAATACAGGAAATATATATAAAAGAAATCGAATCTAATCAAGATATAAAATCCCTATCAACTCACCAATGCACGATTGATCCTATAAATAAAAAGTGTCCGTGTAATACATGTTCAAATAGGCAGCAAATCTTGAAGAGAATCATTCAACTTATGTCATCAATTTTGGACGGTAAGCTCTGATTGGATCATATAATGACACGTGTTTAATCCTGATCAACACTATCAGAGACATATAAAAACCTATAAGCATGAACATTTCTTTTAATCCAAAATATATGCCTATATATATCTAATAACAAGACAAAATCCATTTTTCATAACATTTCATTCACTAATGAGATAGGAAATTTATTCTTTTGATACACTTATACAGTTATTGAATTCATATATATTGAATTCATATATTTGGCGGCAAACGTACGATTTTTACGAATTTTTTAGGGGGAATTTATCTTAACTCCCCCTTTTCCCCCAATAAAAATCAAATGGTAGCTTGCGTACCTCTGAAATCTTTTTTTATACATTACTTACTTGCGAAGTTGCATTTCAAAAAGTCTCAAATGTGTATAACATTCACCTTTAACTTGAAATGGTTCTTTTTAAAAAGTTATTAGATTCTTGATTTTTTTGAGAAAAAAAATTCTCGGCTGAAGGGAAGTGAGAAAAAAAAATTGAGTTTAAACTGTAACTTACATTAACTGGTATATGACCATATAAGTTTCTAATATCTTTAGTTTTGCTACCTCTTCTAAATGTAAAATGTACTTCTTCCTTCTTGAAACGTCGTACAAGTCAGATACAAAACAAAGGTAACAAAAAACAGGCCGAAAACAACCTGCCGTATAGTTTCTCTGCACTTGTAGTCACGTCAAGGTCCTCGGCTATCGCCTCGGACCTTGACCTGACTACTCGTGCAGAAAAACTATCCGGCAACGGTTGTTACCGACCTGTTTCTGTAGTTACCTTTGTATTGTATCTAATACTTGGTTAACGCATTTCATACTATTTTGCTAGATTAATAAACAGATCTCACTAGGATAATGCATGACATACTGTGTTGATAGAGGTAATAGAAAACAATGTATAACTGTAATGCTACCAATTTCGTGAAGCAGCAACCTTTCAACATTGTCATGTTGTGTAAATAAACTGCGATGTATAAATGTATTATTAGCAAATATGTCGATTTTAAGCGATCTGTTTCTTTTATAGTATCTTTATGTCTAAATTTGTTCAATTGGTGGTAGTTCTTTGCATTTAGTACACTTTTATCATTAGTATAGCAGATCCGGTAGGTTGTGTGAGCACCCAACGTTTTTCTCCATATTCGAAATATGAAAATAAATAAAATTACATATATCAATAAATCTATAAAGCGTGATCATCGTCTATCAAGCTTATTTATATATTGTGTGACTGAGACGATTATTATCAATTTGTGTTGTGGTACGATACTGTCCATAAAACCTTCTTTTCTATATACTTATTGTTCTAATATGCAGACAACATAGAGAGACGATAAAGATGATTTTCAAGGTATTTATTCGTCGTTGTAATCCTTAAGCTTTCCTCGTCTGTAATGCATATTTAATTGTCCAAGAGTTCTATACCTTTACAAGAGGACAATCAGACAATTTAAAAATGGGGGGAGGGGGGGGGGGGATGATTATATTTTTCTTTCGGATTGATCATTTATTTGCTTATATTATACAAAAATAGAAGAAATGTCGGGGATTATACATAATAACTGGAATGAAGAGATAATGACGAAAGTTTAAATAATGTATTCTATAAAATCTTATATCTTAATAATTTTCTAATACAAATAATTTTTTTTACAAACTGCATTGTAAATTTGGATGTCATCTACTATTGAACATTTGCTCTGCAGTTCGTCTCCCTGTGACGAAAGTTTCAGTATGCGAGACAAGGATTACTATTCGGCGGCGACTGCTTGAAAAAAAAATTTGTCATGTGAATTTCTCACTTATTATTGGTATATGGGTTCCTTGCAACGTCTACATGTCTGTCAGACACAGTTCACTTGACCTCGACCTAATTTTATGGATCAGAGATCAAGGTTAAAGTAACTTGTGACATGATTAGGTTCGTTTTTCCGATACTATAAGCAGTAGGTCAGCTATATGTGGTGTATGGAATGATTGCAAGGGGTAAGCAGTTATAGGCAACCTTACGGCCTTCAACAATGAGAAACAACCCATACCGTATAGTCGGCTATAAAAGGCCCGACATGAAACATATGAAACAATTCAAATGAGAAAACTAACGGCCTAATTTATAACAAAACAATTTACGAAAAACAAATATGACAGACATGAACCAACGACAACCACTGCACTACGGGCTCCTGGCTCGGGACAGGCACATAAAGAATGTGGCGGGGTTAAACATGTTTGTGAGCGTTCAACCTTCCCTCTAACCTAGGACAGTGGTGTAACAGCACAACATAAGAACAAACCATAAAAATCAGTTGAGAAATCAGATCGATACAAAGCAGAAAAACATCAATAAAAAAAAACACAAAAAAACCGGACGTGGCAGGGTATTTATACATCCTTCAAAACAAAAAGGACTCTAAGTTCAGATCTGAGAGTACTCACAGTTACTGACAGCTAGTTCAAAGCCAATAATAACTAATAAAAAAAATCATGTATCTAAGACTAAAATATCAGTCAGTACACATCCAACATTCAATGGATTCAATGTAAAGACGTCATTAATATTAACAGTCAGAGAAAACATTTGACCTTGTGCAATGCAAAAATAAAGGTATCGACAGATTGTAGTCGTTAAAGTGCATATGTCTATAACAAAACTGTTTAGTATGATTTTAATTTACTGATAACAAAATCAATATTTACGCCAATAAAAACAATATTCAAAGATCTAATTACAGTGTTGAATTGGTTACCTTTTAAAATTAAGATTGATAAGTTTACTCGGATCGTATATAAATTTCCGAAAAAGGCGCGTCTTCTAATTTTGTTCATAGTAAACGGGCGTTTACTTCCGCGTTTACTTCCGCGTTAACGTGAAAGTGGCACGTCTTTTGTTTTGATTTTTTTTTTATGAAAGGTAAACGCACTTTTACTACTGCATGGTGGGTTACACTAATGACTGGACCAATGATAGGACAATGACAGACCAATGATAGGACCAAAATGAAAATACCAAGGACGTATATTAGTGTAGCATATCAACATTTTAAATCAATTTTACACGAAGATCCTTTAGCCTGATGTACTCGTCGTTTGCTATTTTTGGAGGGAAATGATAACATTATACGGAAATTTTGTTTTTATTTCGATTCAATTTTATTGTTACGATTTACGAAAACGTTTTTTTTTTTAATTTATAGTTAATGTCGCCCTTGGTAAAATGAGACAAACATTGAACAGATCAGGATTTCTGTGTTTACAGGGGAGGTAATATATTTTGTCACTAGATAAAGAGTTATGTGTCATCAATTTAACGCAATGACATCGAGTTTGTGGAGCCTTACATGAGTTGTGTGTTATTATGACTTGAACAGACTGACCATGAGTAGACTAAATAACCTGTGTTTTCCTCGGTTGGATTTACACAGCCTATTTTAGTCCTGTATAAATTTTGTGATATATGTGAAACATCTTGCCAACATATTTGTTCTCGGCATTTAATGAGTTAAAATTACAGATAAGTGAATTTTACTGTGACCTATAATGGTTTACTTTTATAAATTTTGACTTGGATGGAGAGTTGTCTCATTGGCACTCATACCACATCTTCTTATATCTATTTAGTATGTAATTACATTTTTATGAGGGAATTCGATGTTTCGTTTATCACAGCCTGTTTATCTCCTTCTATCTGCTTATTTAAAAAAAATGTAACATGAATTTAATGGAACATTTTATGCCTCATTGAATCAAAAGCAACATCTGTAACATTTAATTTTTTTCTGGATTTTTCATATCCAATCTTTAAAAGATGAAGGAAAATTTCAATACTAGTATGCTTTCTTTCTTTTTTTCAGATAGGCAAAATTAATGAATGTTCCCATTAAACATTAAAACTGTGAAAGTATAGAAGCTATAAAATTGGGGAATTTCTTCGTGCATAAAGTTTGGTATTGTTGCCTTACCAAAATAGACGGTTTCCGATTTATCATGTTAGTAGAGCGGTTACCATGAAAATAAAGCCAAATAGTAACTTAGTGATACAAGCATAAAATTTCACATATGGACACTTTATATACAACGTTATCTAACACTACCGTTGGCCACCGAAACTTCAACCAATTTCAAGAAGGCCATCACAAAATAATTGAACGACTTTTACATCAATATTTTCGTCTTGTTCTGTCAAAATCGTGTCATCGGACCCCAAAGATGAACTGGTTTTTAAAAAAAAACAATATAGTCATTTTGACATCCCCATTCCCCGATGAAAACTATGCAGCCAGCTACGGTTGGTTTTAATGGGGACGTCGCTTTCGGTCATACCAAATGTTCCTCCCACCCATCCTTCCCCCACCACTCCCTCTCCTTACATCCCGGTCCTCCCCTTCCATTTAGAATAACATTTTGTATAAATAGACAATTTGTTTTCGCCCTTAACATTTCTTAAATACGACGCATTAAATTTATACCTCTGCTGGTGGACTATTAGTCCCCGAGGATATCATCAGCCCAGTAGTCAGTACTTCGGTACGGACATGATTTATAACAAACATTTCTAAAATTAGACGGAGACTACGGTACAAATAAATGAACCCCTTATACGGTTATGTGTCGTATTCGCATTGACGGAATGTGATGATGCGTCTGTCGAATGGCCGTACACACTGTGTATCATCGCCACCGGAAATTGGGTACCAACGAAGCGGGAGAAAGCAGAACAAAAAATAAACAAGGTAAGAATTACTTTAATTTAAACCATTTCTACTGGTTTAATGAGGTTACCGCTTATGAAACGATTTTTGATATAAAGTGCTTTAATTTTTTTATGCCAAAAAGTAGCAAACAAAGACAAGACTTTGTGTTATACTCCAAAACTGTGCACTTGGTATCAGAAAATTTCGAGATCGATTGCCCTCCGACGTCCTACTACCCATATATTCAACTATTTTTCATTCTTTTTAAAGGCATTTTTTTAGATTATAATAAATTCATCATAATATGACTTCATATTTACTGAAATTCGCTATCAAAAAGATGTTTTCTAAAGAATATGGATAAAAACCAATCAAGCCTAGGGTACGGCAACTTGCTCGTGTTTACATAATTACAATACGGCAACTTGTTTTCCAACTGTATGGTAACTTGCTAGTTTTATGACATTTATATGCCGTCTTTTGCTATAAGTTCAAATACCTAAATAAACATTTGATAAAAATACAATTCGCTTGACGGCATGGTATATGTATACCCAATATTAAGCTACAATGTACATAGTCCTATTAGATTTCTAGCAGCATACAAACAATACATGTTTTCCAGATGTATACATTTTATGTCAATATTTTACCCATACTAAGTATAACAACGTTTATGAAATTTTCGTACTATTAAATAAAACCATTTGAATTATATTTGTTTCATAGTTTACATTATAAATAAGAAGATGCGGTATGAGTGCAAATGAGACAACTCTCCACCCAAGTCACAATGTATAAAAAGTTAACAATTCGCCTGTTTTCTGCTCTTTGGTCGGGTTGTTGTTTCTAAGACACATTCCCCATTTCCATTCTCAATTTCAATTATAAGTCAAAGTACGGCCTTCAACACGGAGCCTTGGCTCAAACCGAACAACAAGCTATAAATGGCCCCAAAATGACTAGTGTAAAACAATTCAAACAGGAAAACCAACGGTCTAATCTATATAAGAAACGAGAAACGAGAAATATCTATGAACCACATCAACAAACGACAACCACTGAACAACAGGCTCCTGACTTAGTACAGGTGCATAAACATGCACATCTTATATATCCGAGTTGAAATCAGATATGAAATGCAATGCAGTGTAATGTAGTCAATTCACATTGAACAAAAGAAAAATCAAATTATCTTTTCTCCCAGTTTTAAAATTTTGATAATAAAGAAAATGTAAATCAAGCGTTTAAAATTTGAATACTATACATACATGTACAACCACGGATAAATGCTTTAACATTCTTTTAAACTATTGATGTGTGACAGATGTCATTAACAAGAAAAGTCAAATAATATTAAGAAACACGTTTTATGTAAACTAGACTATTTATGTGAGAAAACCATTCAAGAATGACTCACTCGCCTTACAATTTGATTATCGCATGTTTACTTGAAAAAAGATATTTTCCCCATATGCTCTCTTTAAACAGGTATTCAGTTTGCCAAACAAGGACCTGTTCACGAAATGTAGATTTAGAATCACAACAGTTTATATAAATTATTAGTTAAATATCTTTTCCTGTTCTCATGTTGTGCTGTTACACCACTGTCCCAGGTGAGGGGATATTTGAGCACTCACAAGCATGTTAAAACCCGCAACATTTATATGTGCCTGTCCCTAGTCAAGAGCCTGTAAGTTAGTAGTTGTAAGTCGCTGTCTGTCATATTTGTTTTTCGTTTATCGTTTTGCCATAAATAAGGCCTTTGTTATTTACATTTAAACTGTTTCACATTTTGTTAAGTCTGGGCCTTTCTACGGTATAGGGTTTTCTCATTGCTGACGTTCCGGTACGGTGACCTATATAGACGCTCCATTTGGACTCTGTTGGGTAGTCGTCTCATTGACGATCATAGCTCACCTACTTATTTTATAAATATTATTGACTCATTTTTAAAAGGCAACTACAACCAATATCTTAGATTAAAAAACATTTTTAATAAAAACAAAATTCTTCCTCAGTAAAAAAATGTACAAGCTCGTGACTTAAACTGTTTGAATATTGTGAAACTAACATGCTATATACAATCATTTTGAGAAAGTATTGATATCGTAGAATGCTATACAAGGGATGCAATTAATTATAGGCAACCGTACGGCCTTCAACAATTAGAAAAACCCATACCGTATAGTCGGCTATAAAAGGCCCCGACATGAAAAATATGAAACAATTCAATTGAGAAAACTAATGGCCTAATTTATAACAAAACAATTTACGAAAAACAAATATGACAGACATGAACCAACAACAACCACTGAACTACAGGCTCCTAGCTTGGGACTGGCACATAAAGTATGTGGCGGGGTTAAACATGTTTGTAAGCGCTCAACCCTCCCTCTAACCTAGGACAGTGGTGTAACAGCACAACATAAAAACAAACCATAAAAATCAGTTGAGAAATCAGATCGATACAAAGTATAAAAACATCAAACAAAAACACAGACCGGACGTGGCAGGGTATTTATACATCCCTCAAAACAAAAAGGACACTAAGTACAGATCTGAGAGTACTCGCAGTTACTGACAGCTAGTTCAAAGCCAATAACAACTAATAAAAAAATCATGTATCTAAGACTAAAATATCAATCAGTACACATCCAACATTCAATGGATTCAATGTAAAGACGTCATTAACAGTCAGAGAAAAACATGACCTTGTGCAATGCCAAAATTAAGGTATCGACAGATTGTAGTATCGTTAAAGTGCATATGTCTATAACAAAACTGTTTAGTATGATTTTAATTTACTGATAACAAAATCTATATTTACGCCAATAAAAACAATATTAAAAGATCTAATTACAGTGTTGAATTGGTAACCCTTTTAGAATAAGATTGATAAGTTTACCCGGATCGTATATAAATTTCCGGGCTGGCAGGTTTCATATGACTATGACCTCATTTTCATATTTCATTGGTCAATCTAGTTTTTGAATTTTGATTTGAATTTCAAGTATTATAAGCAATAGGTCAACTATATTTGGTGTATGGAATGATTGTAAGGGGTACGTGTCTGTGTGACAGGTAAATTGTATTATCCGACCTTTACCTCATTTCATTTTCATGGTTCATTGGTCAGTAAAAAGTTTTTGTGTTTTGGTCTGTTTTTCAAATACTATAAGCAGTAGGTCAACTATATTTGGTGTATGGAATGATTGTAAGGTGTACATGTCTGTCTGGCAGGTACAATCGGCCCTTGACTTCAATTTGTGCATTGGTCAATGTTAAGTTTTTGTGTTTTGGTCTGTTTTTCAATTACCATAAGCAATAGGTCAACTTTATTTGGAATAATTGAAAGATGAACATGCATGTCTGACAATATTTATCTGACCTTGACCTCATTGTCATGAATATTTAAAAAAAAAGTGTATGTGATCCTTGTATATGTAGTAAAACCTTTAAAACTTAAAATCAATTTTCAGTAAAGCAGGCGAGACATTTTAGCGTGTGCATTATATTTTTTTTATTAAACAAATATTTTTTTAAAAAAAACTTAGCCTTAACCTATTTAATCTGATTTTACGGCACATTGAAGAGAAATAAAGTGTTCATTAGAAACATATAAAAGTGCTAAAAAGGTCAATCAAATACCTCAAATTGATTCCTTGTGTATTGTATGAGCAAAATTTAATGTTCCGTAGCCAGGCATTATCATTTTCAGTCCTCTTATGAAAGAAAGCCATTACATTTTTTGGGTCTCCTTTTCCTCGATTAACACACGGGACGGTATAAAAACATGACAGCCAATGTTAGTCTCCGCCAAACAATTGTGTTCAATATGTCAAACATGCGTTCTGTTTGTTTTTCAAGTTTAGTTGCCTTTCTTTGCTTGATTTGAATTCCTTGTTCGTTGGAACATAGAAAACATAAAACAGATGTTTGATAACTTTCACCCCCTTTGTTTGACAACAAATTACATGATCTCTGGATTCATGTTGGAATCATTAATTTCAATTTGAAACATCTTTGTGTTAATGAGTTTATGTGGTTCAACAAAGTTAATGTGGTTCAACAAAGTTAATGTGGTTCAACAAAGTTAATGTGGTTCAACACAGTCAAATAGAATATTACTAGAAACACTGTTCAATAAAGATTTGATAAAAGGACAGGGAAATAAAACTGCACACTTAAATCATAAAGGGGTAATACTGATAATTTATTTGTCTGTATTTGATTATTTTTTTTCATCAAACTGAGGATCTTTTTATTATTGATAATCCCTGAAATCATTTCAGGGAATTTGTAAAATAATTCTTAAAATTCGGGGTATAGGACTCTTTCCAACAATATTCCAGAGTTCCAAAAATAAATAAAATGTAATCTATATACATCGATTAGATGATGGTGATGGAATTGAAAGTACTTTAGCGAAAAAAAAAGAAGAAACGTATCATGAATCGTGTAAGTGGAAGTTCGATAACACCAAACTCGAGAGGACAAGCAAGATACGAGGCCCTGCTGGGAAGTCTACCTTGAGCTCTGACCAAGTAAGATTCGAGGCCCAGCCGCCTTGCTGGAGAGTCTACCTCTGACAATTAAGATACGAGACCCTGCTGGGGAGTCTACCTCTGACAAGTAAGATATGAGACCCTGCTGGGGAGTCTACCTCTGACAAGTAAGATACGAGGTCCTGCTGGGGAGTCTACCTCTGACCAAGTAAGATACGAGGCCCTGCTGGAGAGTCTACCTTTGACCAAGTAAAATATGAGGCCCTGCTGGAGAGTGTACCTCTGACCAAGTAAGATACGAGGCCCTGCTTTGATTTCCAAAACCAAAGTAGAATCAGGTGAGCGACACAGGCTCTTGAGAGCCTCTAGTTATAATTAAAGCCGAATATTTAAAGACAAGGATGTTTAAAAACTGAAACAGTTGATAAAGTTATATGATAAAATAAGGATGTTTTCTGCTCTTTGGTCAGGTTGTTGTCTCTTTGACACATTCCCCATTTCCATTCTCAATTTTACATACACAAATATCCAAAACCATTTAAGGTCAACATTGCCTGGTTGGTGAAACTCCATAAGCTTGAAATAAATTTTAAATAATTAAAAAAAAAATTAAAATTAGTGAAAACATATTTTGGCATCACTTCCATCAGCATCAAGCTAGAGGTTTTTATCATTTTATCATTTTTTTAAGCACATCCATGTATTTAAAATCCCTTAAAAATATCAAATCCATGGTCTCTGTCCATGACAAGAGCACGAATAATATCCAGATCAAGTAATAGATCCTTAAAAAAACTTTAATGAGCCAATATTCAAACATTATAGCTACATCAAAGCAGGACCCATTACAAAACCAGTGGCGTTCGATTGTTTTCTTATGGTGGTTTGCAAAGATTAGGATCATTCTTTTAAACCCTTTTAAGCTCACCTGGCTGAAAGGGTCAGTATGAGCTTTTGCTATCACTCGGAGTCTGTTACAAGTCTGTCCTCGTCCGTCCTCGTCCATAAAGTTTTACAAATATGATCTATGAAACTACTGGACAAAAAACCAAAGTTAGCCACAATCATCAATGGAGTTAAATTAGTTTAAAAATTGTCTGATGTCCCGGCCTGCTGTCTACTGTTAACCAATTTATTTTCGCGGATACTTTATTTCGCGTTTAGCTCTTTCTATCTCACTTCGCGGAGATTTAATATCGCGATTTTCAAATTTGCTTGATGTAGTTAGATAAGGAAAGATTAATATTTTGAAGTTTCGCGACAATTTATATTCGCGTTATTTTTGTACTCGCGAAAGTCGCGAAAATAAATTGCTTGCGAAAATTATTTGGTTTACAGTAATATGGCGACATGGCTAAAAATAGAAAATAGGGATAAAATGCAATTGTTTTCTATTATTTTGAAACTCACTATTGATAGAGAAAATTTGACAAGTGCAGACATTTTCTAGAATGATGGAGATCTACATGACACCAAAACTGTCAGACAACATCTTATAGGAGTTATTGTGCTTAAACGACGAATTTTACCATTTTTTTTTTTGCAGTTTTGCCTTTTATCTCAAAAATTATAAAAGATAAACAGGTACTTTAAACAGCAAAAATGATCATCAAGACAAGATCTACAAATAAGTCAACCTGGTCGAAATCGTTAGTCAACACCTTATTATTAAAGTTATTTCCCTTTAATAAGGATTATTCCTAGTTGTTTTCTTTCCATTTTTGCCTATTATCTTGAAAAGTATAATAGATAGGTAGAAACATCAAATAACAAAAATGATCAGCACATGGCAAGACCAGATCTACAAATAAGTCAACATGAACGAAATCATTAGTCGACACCTTACTGAAGTTATTGCCTTTATTTGACAATTATTCAAAATCTTTGCATTATTGCCAATTATCTTGAAAACTATAATAGTTAGATAAAACTTTGAATAGCGAAAAGGATCAGCAAGACATGATCTACGTATCAGCCGATATGGGTGAAATCTTAAAGTCAACTTTTTATTGGAGTTATTGCCCTTTAATGATAATTTTTACCATTTTTTGGCATTTTTTGCCTATTATCTTGAAAAACTATTATAGATATATAGAAACTTTATAAACAAAATGATCAGCATGACAAGATCCACAAATACGTCAACATGACTGAAATTGTCAGTTAACTCTTAATAGAGTTATTCCCCTTTAATGATGATTTTTTACTAAAAAGTGGCTATTGTTGAAAATGTAGATGAGTGACACAGGATCTTTAGAGCCTCTAGTTTAGTGTTAAATAAATTTTAATCAACAGCAGAGGAATATTGTGTGGGAATGTCTGTTCGTTTAGTTGCTGTCGGGTAATACATAAATAATATTGAAAATCTGAGGTCTAAAGGAGGGGGTTCAGATTTCCATGCTATGGGGTTCAATTTTCAATGGTTAAGTAAAAATGTTTAAAAATATTTCCTAACGTTTTATTCCTATCAAGTACTTATTAATGCATTATAATAACATAACATAGCTGGAATAGTTATGACAATTTGAAAATATGAGGTCTATTTGGGGGAGGGGGGTTCAGTTTTCTATGGTTGGAGGTTAAATTTTCCATGGCTGAGTTAAAAATTTTAAAGATACTTTCTTACATGTTTTATTCCTACCAAGTACTTATATATGCATTATTAGTATTTATTACTATATAACAAAGCTGTAATAGCTATTACAATTTTAAGATATGAGGTCTATAGGGGATACAGTTTTCCATGACTGAGTAAATTTTTTATCAATATTTTCTACATATTTCCATGGTAGGGAATTGAAGGCAAGGTTCACTCAATTCACCATTTTGATGTGCCTTTTTATACGCCCGTTTACGGGACGTATTATGGCATACCGTTGTCCGTCTGTCCGTCCGTCCGTCCGTCGTCAACATGTCGGACATTAACTCAAAAACCCTTTAACCAATTTGCATAAAACTTTAGTGAATTGTTTATATCTATTGACATGAGCTCCCTTTCGTTTTTTATAAATTTTAGATATTACGTTTCCGAGTTATGGGGTTTTATTCATTAAAAAAAAGTGATTTTCCAGTTTTCGGACAATAACTCAAAAACGCTTTAACCAATTTGCATAAAACTTAAGTGAATTGTTGATATCTATTGACGTGAGCTCCCTTTCGTTTTTTAGTAATTTTAGATTTTATATTTCCGAGTTGTTGGGTTTTATTCATTAAAAAAAGGGGGATTTTCCAGTTTTCATATAATAACTCAAAAATGCTTCCACTAATTTGCAAAAAAATTTTGGTGAATGGTTTATATCTATTGACATGAGCTCCCTTTGTATTTTTATATATTTTAGATGTTACGTTTCCGAGTTATGGGTTTCATTCATTAAAAAAGGGGGGATTTTCCAGTTTTCGGAAATGCTTTCAGCAGTTCTCATGAAACTTTGGTGAATTGTTTATATCTATTGACGTAAGCTCCCTTTCGATTTTTATAAATTTCTGATATGACATTGAGAAGTTTTCGAACTTTATTCTTTGAAAACGCGACGGGCGTATCATGCGCTCATGGTGCATCTGTTTATTCCTTATTTTTCCATTAATCTAGAACGGTTGTAGAAAATATTACATCTCACAAATGAAATAGTTATATGTGTATGTATATTCTTCAATATCAACAAAACAACAAATAAATAAACAGAAATCCGACCTTTTCTCTGTCTGTTGATGGTCCGTCACCGTACCTATTATTAGATACTATTGAGTCCAAACATTTTTTGCCAAGGTAGTTTAGACATAGTGAATCAGGCTGTTAGTTTTATTTTTTGAATTGTTTTACATTTGTCATTTCAGGGCCTTTTATAGGTGACTATGCGGTATGGGCTTTGTTCATTGTTGAAGGCCGTACGGTGACCTATAGTTGTTAATTTCTGTGTCATTTGGTCTCTTGTGGAGAATTGTCTTATTGGCAATTATACCACATCTTCTTATTTTTAGCTCACCTGGCCCAAAGGGCCAAGTGAACTTTTCTCATCACTTGTCGTCTGTCGTCGTCGTTAACTTTTTACATTTTGAACTTCTTCTAGAGAACCACTGAATGGAATGAAACCAAACATGGCATGAATGTTCCTTATGAAGTATTGACCAAATGTTGTTACTTTGTAGCCGATCCATCATCCAGGATGGCCGCCAGCAGGGGACTTCGTTTAACATAGGACCCTATGGACAATACATACAAATGTCTTCTATTAGAGATCCACTGAATGGAATGAAACCAAACATGGCAAGAATGTTCCTTATTGGGTGCTGACCACGTGTTGTTATTTTGATGCCGATCCATCATCCGAGATGGCCGCCAGCGGGGGACTTAGTTTAACATAGGACCCTATGGGAAATACATGCAAATGTCTTCTTTTATAGAACCACTAAATGGAATGAAATAAAACATGGCATTAATGTTCCTTATGAGGTGCTGATCAAGTTTTGTTACGTTGTAGCCGATCTATCATCCAAGATGGCCACCAGAGGGGGGACTTCGTTTAACATAGGACCCTATGGACAATACATACAAATTTTTTCTTCTAGAGAACCACTGAATGGAATGAAACCAAACATTGCATGCATATTCCTTATAAGGTGCTGACCAAGTGTTGTTACGTTGTAGTCGATCCATCATCCAAGATGGCCGCCAGCGGGGGACTTCGTTTAACATAGTACCCTATGAACGATACATACACATGTCTTCTTTGAGAGAACCACTAAATGGAATGAAACCAAACATTGCATGAATATTCCTTATGAGGTGCTGACCAAGTGTGGTTACTATGTAGCTGATCCATCATCCAAGATGGCCGCCAGCGTGGGACTTCGTTTAACATAGGACCCTATGGACAATGCATACAAATGTCTTCTTTTAGAGAACCACTGAATGGAATGAAACCAAACATAGCATGAATGTTCCTTATGAGGTGCTAACCAAGTGTTGTTACTTTGAAGCTGATCCATCGTCCAAGATGGCGGACAGCGGGGGACTTCGTTTTACATAGGAACCTATGGACAATACATACAAATGTCTTCTTCTAGAGAACCACTAAATGGAATGAAACTAAACATTGCATTAATGTTCCTTATGAGGTGCTGACCAAGTTTTGTTACGTTGTAGCCGATCCATCATCCAAGATGGCCGCCAGAGGGGGGACTTTGTTTAACATAGGACCCTATGGACAATACATACAAATTTCTTCTTCTAGAGAACCACTGAATGGAATGAAACCAAACATTGCATGCATATTCCTTATAAGGTGCTGACCAAGTGTTGTTACTTTGTAGCTGATCCATCATCCAAGATGGCCGCCAGCGGGGGTCTTCGTTTAACATAGGACCCTATGGGAAATACATATAAATGTTTTCTTTTAGAGAACCACTAAATGGAATGAAATAAAACATGGCATGAATGTTCATTATGAGGTGCTGACCAAGTGTTGTAACCTTGTAGGCGATCTATCATCCAAGATGGCCGCCAGCGGGGAACATCGTTTACCATAAGACCCTATGGACAATACAAACAAATGTTTTCTTCTAGAGAACCACTGAATGGAATGCAACAACATTGCATGAATATTCCTTATGAGGTGCTGACCAAGTGTTGTTACTTTGTAGCTGATCCATCATTCAAGATTGCGGCCAGCGGGGAACTTCGTTTAACATAGGACCCTATGGACAATACATACACATGTCTTCTTTAAGAGAACCACTGAATGCAATGAAACTAAACATGGCATGAATGTTCCTAATGAGGTGCTGACCAAGTGTTGTTCTTTTTATAGCCAATCAATCATCCAAGATGGCTGCCAATGGGGAACTTAGTTTAACAAAGGACCCTATGTGAAGAACATACAACAGTCTTCTTTTGAAGAGCCGCTGAATGGAATGAAACCAAACATGGCATGAATGTTGAGGTGCTGACCAAGTGTTGTAACTTTGAAGACGATCCATCATCCAAGATGGCCGCCAGAAAGGCACTTAGTTTTACAAAGGATCCTATGGGAAATACATACAAATGTCTTCTTTTAGTGAACCACAAAATGGAATGAAATAAAACATGGCATGAATGTTCCTTATGAGGTGCTGACCAAGTGTTGTAACTTTGAAGGCGATCAATCATCCAAGATGGCCGCCAGCGGGGACTTAGTTTAACATAGGACCCAATGGGAAACACATACAAATGTCTTCTTTTAGAGAACCACTGAATGGAATGAAACCAAACATGGCATTAATGTTCCTAATGAGGTGCTGGCCAAGTATAATTACTTTGTATCCAATCAATCATCCACGATGACTGCCAGCGGGAAACTTAATTTAACAAAGGACCCTATGTGAAAAACATACAAAAGTCTTCTTTTGAAGAACCACTGAATGGAATGAAATCAAACATTGCATGAATGTTCCTTATGAGTTGCTGACCAAGTGTTGTTACTTTGCAGCAAATCCATCAACCAAGATGGCTGCCAATGGGGGACTTAGTTTAACAAAGGACTCTATGGGAAATATATGAGACTATATCTAAAAAAGTCTAACTTCCTTGTTCCATTGTTCACTGGCAATTTTTTTTTAATTCAATTATCTTTTTGGGAAATTTTAAGTTTCAGTGTTAACTAGAGTATACAATGCACCAACTGTTGTCAATTTAACACTCCTTCTTATATTTTTTCCAATAAAATATTATAATTTAAATGTTCAATCCCCCCAAAAAAATCATGTTGTCCACTGTTGTTTTCTGATTAATCAAATCATTCAAAGAATGTCCAAATCAAATAAATAAGTTTCCAATTGTCACAAATATGATAGATTATATAAAAAAGTTGTCCCCTATTGATCTGTTTTTGTTTAAACTACAGTAAATTCAGAAATTATTGCGAGGTTGTTATTAATGCGAATAATGCGATTGAGTGAGTATCGCAATAATAAGAACTCGCATTCTGATATCTCTGATATCTGATTTAAATAACTGTATGTAGATTTTCATGCAATCGCAATAATTAATCTCGCATTTTTGTCCTTTCCACAAAAATCGCAATAATAAATGAACGCAATAATTTCTGAATTTACAGTAAAGCATATCTAAAAAATTTGCACTTTATTATAGTACAAAACTTTGTCCCATGGGGTAATTTTCTTGCTGTTACCACTGTTATTTTTTCACCTGTGGAGACGTTTGAAAGACCAAGATTTGATTTTCTAAAATGCAATGAGAAGGGCATCATTTCCTGAATGTATGACTACACATGTATAGTTTGAATGGCGGCCAGTTTGAAAAATCCGAACTCATCCAAGATAAGAATTTATAGAAGAATACTTTTGTTGTTCTGTCCTGTTACAGCCTTTTTGTGTACCTTCTGAGAATATTTTAATGTTAGCACTATAACATTAAGTGTGTTTTTATATCATCTTATTAAATTGATATGTAGATGGAAGTACACAAATAAAAGGACAAAAAGTACTGCGTAATTCCTTTCTGTTACGTTCTGTCATGCTACCTGATAAATAGTAACAGCATAGCCATAATCAGTAACAGGAAGGATGATAAAGACAATTTTACTGATAAAACACAAAGTTAACCTACTACATGCCAAACAGTTTATGTAATATAAGTTATTATCATCGTATCAAATAATCCTCATCATAATATACTGTCTATTGAATGACAAGACAGGGTTTTTGGATTTTTCATTACAGGCAGATTTTTCGTCTAGCAAATGAAAGTTTCAAAAGAAAAATGACTTTGTTTGCTGTTAACTTTCAATTTTGACCAATTTGTAATGATGTATTTTTCTTAAACTATGAAAACAAAGGAATAATTTTTGAAATACAGTTCTTTCCTGTTACCAGCTCTGTCCTGTTACTGAAGATTCTTTCATGTTACCTACAAATCGGACTATAATTTACTATATTTCTTAACCTTATGTATTGTATTGGTAAAAAAATTAATTGGCATTTGATAAAACATTGCAGGATGTACTAGTAAACCACAAATAATATCTTTAATTTATTCCTCATTCACATTAGAAACTTTTAAAAATTGATTCCTTTGGTGACAGGAAAGAACTGGAATTTTTGGTACCATTTTTTAAAATTGCCATATTTACCACATTTATCAATTTTAGAATTACAGACAACTGTTCCTGAATCCTCAATGTTTTGTTCTTGGTTTTGTGCTATTAAAATACAGGTTCCAAAGACATTTTTGTTTTGTTTTTCCCATTGCCCAAAAATAGACTTTTTTTTAGATATTGTCTCATATACAAATGTCTTCTTCGAGACAACCGCTTAATAGATTGAAACCAAACATGGTATGAATGTTTATTTTGAGGTGCTGACCAAATGTTGTTACTTTGTAGCTGATTTGTCATTGTCATAAAGTCATTTTCTACAATTTCAATGAATTTATTGGTAATTTCTGTGAGTTTTACAAAAGTCTTCTGCTTTTGATTAAATTACGGGGCCAATATTAAACCAAATTTGGCCTCAATCAATATTAGGGTATCTGTTATGATTTTAATCTATTTTTACATGATTTCCAAAACCAAAGTAGAATCAGGTGAGCGACACAGGCTCTTGAGAGCCCCTGTTATAATTAAATCCGAATATTTAAAGACAAGGATGTTTAAAAACTGAAACAGTTGATAAAGCTATATGATAAAAAAAATGATGTTTTCTGCTCTTTGGTCAGGTTGTTGTCTCTTTGACACATTCCCCATTTCCATTCTCAATTTTACATACACAAATATCCAAAACTATTTAAGGTCAACATTGCCTGGTTGGTGAAACTTCATAAGCTTGAACTAAATTTTAAATAATTAAAAAAAAAATAAAAATTAGTAAAATATATTTTGGCATCACTTCCATTAGCATCAAGCTAGAGGTTTTTATCATTTTATCATTTTTTAAGCACATCCATGTATTTAAAATCTCTTAAAAAATATCAAATCCATGGTCTCTGTCCATGACAAGAGCACGAATAATATCCAGATCAAGTAATAGATCCTTCAAAAAACATTAATGAGCCAATATTCAAACATTATAGCTACATCAAAGCAGGACCCATTACAAAACCAGTGTCGCTCGATTGTTTTCTTATGGTGGTTTGCAAAGATTAGGATCATTCTTTTAAACCCTTTTAAGCTCACCTGGCTGAAAGGGTCAGTATGAGCTTTTGCTATCACTTGGAGTCTCTTACAAGTCTGTCCTCGTGTGTCCTCGTCCATTAAGTGTTACAAATATGATCTCTGAAACAACTGGACAAAAAACCAAAGTTAGCCACAATCATCAATGGGGTTAAATTAGTTAAAATAATTGTCTGATGTCCCGGCCTGCTGACTAATATGGCGACATGGCTAAAAATAGAACATAGGGATAAAATGTAATTGTTTTCTATTATTTTGAAAATCACTATTGATAGAGAAAATCTGACAAGTGCAGACATTTTCTAGAATGATGGAGATCTACATGATGTCTACTGACACCAAAACTGTCAGACAACATCTTATAGGAGTTATTGTGCTTAAACGACGAATTTTACCATTTTTTTTGGCAGTTTTGCCTTTTATCTCAAAAACTATAATAGGTAGACAGGTACTTTAAACAGCAAAAATTATCATCAACACAAGATCTACAAATAAGTTAACCTGGTCGAAATCGTTAGTCAACACCTTATTATTAAAGTTATTTCCCTTTAATAAGGATTATTCCTAGTTTTTTTTTCCATTTTTGCCTATTATCTTTAAAAGTATAATAGATAGGTAGAAACATTAAATAACAAAAATGATCAGCACATGGCAAGACCAGATCTACAAATAAGTCAACATGAACGAAATCATTAGTCGACACCTTACTGAAGTTATTGCCTTTATTTGACAATTTTTCAAAATTTTTGCATTATTGCCAATTATCTTGAAAACTATAATAGTTAGATAAAACTTTGAATAGCGAAAAGGATCAGCAAGACATGATCTACGTATCAGCCGATATGGGTGAAATCTTAAAGTCAACTTTTTATTGGAGTTATTGACCTTTAATGATAATTTTTACCATTTTTTGGCAATTTTTGCCTATTATCTTGGAAAACTATTATAGATATATAGAAACTTTATAAAAAAAAATGATCAGCATGACAAGATCCACAAATACGTCAACATGACTGAAATTGTCAGTTAACTCTTAAAAGAGTTATTCCCCTTTAATGATGATTTTTTACTAAAAAGTGGCCACTGTTGAAATTTGCAGATGAGTGAAACAGGATCTTTAGAGCCTCTAGTTTAGTGTTAAATAAATTTTAATCAACAGCAGAGGAATATTGTGTGGGAATGTCTGTTCGTTTAGTTGCTGTCGGGTAATACATAAATAATATTGTATGAGTGCAATCATGAATGCTATTAGAACATTGTTAATTGGTTGAAGAGGCGATTGGAGTTTTTTCGTGTTACCTACTTGCATTTAGGGATAGCATATACTGTATAAGCATCAAGGTTTTAATTTTATTTATTATGTACAGCGCAGCACATGGCCTTGGGTTAAAAATATTTACACGTACAGAGAGAAAAAGAAACACGCATACACAACTGGCACATCTATTTGGTTTGATAATTGACTTGTTGTTATTGTCCTCCGCGCAATGCGTTGCGGGGGACATAGAAATACCGGGCCTCCATCCGTCTTGTTAGCGCTCTCACGTGTATAATTCTTGCCAGATTTTTATGAATCTTATATCATAGGTTTATATCAGCAATGTCTTGGACAAGTTCGAAAAGCAGTGCAGATCAATTATTATTAAAAGAGTTATGCCCCTTGGAAACATTAATTATATGGAAAATTGCATCGTTAGCGCTCTCTTTTGTTCAATTCTTACCAGATTTTTATAAAACTTAAGTCATAGGTTTTTATCAGCAATGTCTGACGAGTTCGAAAATCAGGGCTAAAAGAGTTATGCCCCTTGGAAATATTGATTATACAGAAAATTGCATTGTTAGCGCTCTCATAAGTTCAATTCTTGCTAGAACTTTATGAAACTTATATCATAGGATTATATCAGCAATGTCTTTGGCACCTTCGAAAATAAGTTCTGATCAAATATTTTTAACGAGTTATGCCCCTTGGAAATATTAATTATAATGGAAATCACATTGCATTTGCTCTGAAGTCTTCATTTCTCTAAGATATTAATAAAAAGTCTTATAGAACCAAAAAAAGGTGCTTTTTTAGTTATTGCCCTTGTACCTTGGATAGGTAAAATATGTGTAACGCGGGGAACATTGGAACTCTGTTCTTTTATTTCTTTATTGTCTTGTGAATTTGCTATTGTTCTTTGATGACCCTTTAATTAGTTGTATGTCACTATCGCTTTAACATGTTGATCTTGAGTTGGATTCATCAGCTGAAGTATTTACTGTTTAATTTGGGTCTGGATGACTTCTGGTACATCCAAGATAATTAGTTTTAAATAACACTTATGTATTTTATCAAAACTAGAATATTTGATGAAGCTAAACAATATTTGATTCAATTATTGTACAGCTCGTCAAGGTGTTTGTTGTAAAATACTGTGTAAATAATGTTTGTTCACAATTTTACCTTAGCTATTAAAGGGAGCTACTATTTGATTTTTTTATGGGGGGCTAGGATGAAATTTGAAAAAAGGCAGGACAGGAGTTTTGGTTAAAAAAAAAGGCAGGATGAGCAACTTTGCAAATAAAAAAAAGGCAGGATGACAATTTATGTAAAAAAAGTCAGGACCGAATAGAGTGAAAAATAAAAAGGAAGGAAATAGAAGGAAACTACAAACAAGAGGCTCTCAAGAGCCTGAATCGCTCACCTGTAATTTTTTGCCTCAATTTTTCATCAATGATTATTTTTGATTTTCAATATATATTAATGAGTTGCTTAAAAGTGCTATTTAAATGTTCTTTGTATCTGTCATGTTTTCTTCAAAAGCAAAAAAAATGCATTTTACCCCTATGTTCCATTTTAGCCATAGTGGCTATGATTCTTAACGTACAAGGAAATAAAATACAAAATTTATGCTAGATACTATGAAACTCATTCAGCCGTTTCAAAGGAGAAGAATTTTTAAAGTAAGCAAACTAGATGAACAAATTGTGAAAAATTGTCATTAAAGGGCAATAACTCCTTAAGGGGTCAATTGACAATTTTGGTCATATAAAACCGATTTGTAGATCTTACTTTGCTGAAGATTTTTGCTTTTTACAGTTTATCTTTATCTATAATGATATTCAAGATAATAACCGAAAACTGCAAAATTTCCTTAAAATCATCAATTCAGGGGCAATAACCTAAAAATCAGATACTCGATTTGGCTGATAATTTCAGAGTAGGTATACCTTGACCTAATGAATACTTTAACTTCTTGTCTGATTTCCTCTAAATGCTTTAGCTTTTGTGATATAAGTCAAAAACTGCATTTTACCCTATGTTCTATTTTTAGCTATGGCAACCATGTTTTCTGAATAAACAGAAATTAAACACACATTTTATTCTAGATAACCTAAGAATCATTCAGCTTAAGTTTGGTTTAATTTGGTTCAGTAGTTTCAGAGGAGAAGATTTCTTAAAGTTAGAAAACATGATAAACAAATTGTGTAAAATTGTCCTTAAAGGGCAATAACTCCTTAAGGGGTCAATTGACAATTTTGATCGTATTAACTTATTTGTAGATCTTACCTTGTTGAACATTTTTGCTGTTCACAGTTTATCTTTATCATTAATAATATTCAAGATAATAACCAAAAACTGCAAAATTTCCTTAAAATTACCAATTTAGTGGCAGCAACCCAACAATGGGTTATCAGATTCAACTGAGAAGTTCAGGGCTGATAGAACTTTACCTAATGAACTCTTTAACCTATGTCAGATTTGCTCTAAATGATTTGGTTTTTGAGATATAAGCCAAAAACTGCATTTTATCCCTATGTTCTATTTTTAGCAATGGCGGCCATGTTATTTGACGAAACAGTAAATAAAACACAAACTTTATTCTAGATACCCTAAGCATCATTCAGCTTAAGTTTAGTTGGAATTGGTTCAGTAGTTTCAGAAGAAAGATGTTTGAAATAGTTTACACCAGACGGACGACGACAGACGACGACGGACGACGGACGACGACAGACGACGACTGACGCCAAGTGATGGCAAAAGCTAAAAAAGATCCTTTCCCCTACATTATTGTGTGTTCTAAAAGTTTAATTTAGCTTTACAATGCTTTTATTCCAAGATATAGAATAAAGCTATTTTATACAAATACCAATGCAAATGTAAAAGGAAATGCATATTTCGAATCTATACATCCTTAGATATACAGACACTTTATAAAAATTCTTGTTTAATATTGCATTGAGAAGGACATTTTTAGAATACATTCATTTTTGTATGTCCGTGTTTTTTCGATAGCAGTTCGGGTCAGTGCATTTACGTTTAAAAAACAATGAAAAGAATAAAACATAGCATCAGTCATTTGTTTTTATTCTGCTTCATGTCAAAATGCCAGATTTTGATTGGTTAATACGAGGGAGACAATTCACTCTATTCTATGGTAAATACTCTATTACCCTTCACGGAGACGCTTGATTAAGTGTGCGCTTTATTAAATACGACTCTATCCTATGGCAAATACTCTATTACCCTTCACGGAGACGCTTGATCAAGTGTGCGCTTTATTAAATACGGGTGGTTGTTATGTACAAGACGTCATAGTTTATTACTTTGAATTTGAAATTTATAATCGACAGTAATAACAGAACATTCAGTATAATAAATTAAATAACACATATCTGAGAGGGTGATAGAGCAGATTGTTACCCCTCGAAAAGACATTGTCAACCTTGGCTTCGCCTCAGTTGACAATGTTTTCTCGGGGTAACAATCTGCTCTATCACCCTCTCAGCTATGTGTTATTTATATAATATTATTGTTTGCCACATCTTATAGATTGCATGGACACCGGCATAGATATATTTGGAGAGATCAAACATGTCAACTCCCATCTAAACATGGTGGTACTATCCAACAAGTCAACGCTCAGGTACATAGGTTGTATCGATTCAAACATACGTATATCGATATCGATTCCAAAAAGTAAATTTACGTGATGTGATCAATCTATATATATAATATATATTTGTCCCTAAATTAGGAGGTGTGGTATGAATGCCAATGCGACAAATATCAACAAAAGTTCAAATATGAAGATAAAAGTAATTATAGGTCACCATAAGACCTTCAACAATGCGAAAACCCCATACCTTATAATCAGCTATAAAAGGCCCAACATAAAAAAAATGAAACAATAAAAACGAGAAAACTAACAAACTGATTTATTCAATACAGCATACAAAAAAAAACCAAATACGACAAACATGAACCATCAAAAACCACTATATTACAGGCTCTTGACTTGAGACAGGCATATATAGAATGTGGCGGTGTTAAATATGTTTGTAAGCGTCAACCTTTCCCTAACTTTAGACAGTGAAGTTACAGCACAACATAAGAACAGACTGTAAAAATCAGTTGCAAATGGCCTAACTTAATATATCGGTACGAAGCACCAACTAACATAAAAACAATAGACACAATTGCAAAGTACCGATATAATCGCAGTTACTGAAAGCTATTTCAAAGCCAATTACAACTAATAAATAAATCATGTTTTCCCAGATTAAAGTATCAAGCAAAAAAATGTTGGATTGAGACGTACGTACATTGTGTGTGTAATGCGGGTATGTGTATTTTTAACAGAAGATACATCCTAAATGTTTCATTTACTATTTGTCTTTATGATAATTTGTTTCATCGTTCTAGAAATAGAAAACAAGAACAATGTTCAAATACTACTACTGTAATGAGAAGTATGATCAAATGTATGTTATACTTGGTCACACAGCAATAAAGCATCATGAGGATAGCTTCCTTTCCAGTAGTTAGTAATGCCTAAAAAATAGAAAATACGGATTTCTATCTATACATTACAATTAACAATGTATATCTACGGAACTCTGCGAAAAATATGAATTAAATACACGAGGTGAATTCTAATGTATACACATTTTTCTTATTGTAATTTCAAAAGGATCATATTAAAGCTTATAGATTATTTATTTCATTGTTTTTCATATATTTCATTCAATTTACAATTTATTGATTTTGTGATATAATACAAGGGCGGATTAAGTTTGTACTTTTTGTTTGTTTTGTTTGGGGGCTGGGCTGACCCCAGGCCTCTCTTAGTAGAATATTTGTAGTAGAATTGCATTTTACTGATTCATTTCTTCTGTCCCTTAGTTTTCTTATCCCTATTTTTAAAACTCCAGGTTTCGCCACTGTAATATGATATATAAATCATAAAATATCAATTACTGTAAAAACAAAAATGCAGCATGATATGATATTGAAAAGATTGTGAGGCCCTGTTCTCGGTTCTAAAGAGAGATTTACAAAGAACCCAGTAGTTTCTGATATTCTTTATACTGCAAGGTTATGGTAAAATATTTTCAGAACAGAAAAGTATCATTCAATTGAAAAGAGTTAAATTTGATCAACATATTAATATGTTTTGTGACTTATAAGGAATATATAATATTGTCCATGGCTAAATTACAGTTACAAACTAGAAAATATAATTTTTAAGCCCAAGAATGCCAATTCTTCACAGTTTCTTTGAAAAACCCAGACGTTTTAAATGTTGCATTGCTATCGAAAAAACACGGACAATGTAAAACACTGAATTGTAAGTTACCTACAAGAAAATCGTGCGTCGTTTGTGCTCAAAACGTGTATAGTATTCAGAATAAGATTAACAGTTCTGATAAAACTATTGTAAACGCAAAATAGCTGTAAATCGATCTGATCGAATCTAATATCACTCGAAAAAACTCGAAATAAGTGGACCGATTCACTCAAAAAACACGATCTCAGCCGTCGTAATATGTAACCTTTGTAAAGTTCTTTTCCATGTATTTAAACGTAGAACAGACTTGTTAGTATCCAATACTTTAAAAAGGTCATTATTCTTCTCGCAGTGGCGGATCCAGAGGGGGGCGTAGAGGGCGAGAAGAATAATGACCTTTTTAAAGTATTGGATACTAACAAGTCTGTTCTACGTTTAAATACATGGAAAAGAACTTTACAAAGGTTACATATTACGACGGCTGAGATCGTGTTTTTTGAGTGAATCGGTCCACTTATTTCGAGTTTTTTCGAGTGATATTAGATTCGATCAGATCGATTTACAGCTATTTTGCGTTTACAATAGTTTTATCAGAACTGTTAATCTTATTCTGAATACTATACACGTTTTGAGCACAAACGACGCACGATTTTCTTGTAGGTAACTTACAATTCAGTGTTTTACATTGTCCGTGTTTTTTCGATAGCAATGCAACATTTAAAACGTCTGGGTTTTTCAAAGAAACTGTGAAGAATTGGCATTCTTGGGCTTAAAAATTATATTTTCTAGTTTGTAACTGTAATTTAGCCATGGACAATATTATATATTCCTTATAAGTCACAAAACATATTAATATGTTGATCAAATTTAACTCTTTTCAATTGAATGATACTTTTCTGTTCTGAAAATATTTTACCATAACCTTGCAGTATAAAGAATATCAGAAACTACTGGGTTCTTTGTAAATCTCTCTTTAGAACCGAGAACAGGGCCTCACAATCTTTTCAATATCATATCATGCTGCATTTTTGTTTTTACAGTAATTGATATTTTATGATTTATATATCATATTACAGTGGCGAAACCTGGAGTTTTAAAAATAGGGATAAGAAAACTAAGGGACAGAAGAAATGAATCAGTAAAATGCAATTCTACTACAAATATTCTACTAAGAGAGGCCTGGGGTCAGCCCAGCCCCCAAACAAAACAAACAAAAAGTACAAACTTAATCCGCCCTTGTATTATATCACAAAATCAATAAATTGTAAATTGAATGAAATATATGAAAAACAATGAAATAAATAATCTATAAGCTTTAATATGATCCTTTTGAAATTACAATAAGAAAAATGTGTATACATTAGAATTCACCTCGTGTATTTAATTCATATTTTTCGCAGAGTTCCGTAGATATACATTGTTAATTGTAATGTATAGATAGAAATCCGTATTTTCTATTTTTTAGGCATTACTAACTACTGGAAAGGAAGCTATCCTCATGATGCTTTATTGCTGTGTGACCAAGTATAACATACATTTGATCATACTTCTCATTACAGTAGTAGTATTTGAACATTGTTCTTGTTTTCTATTTCTAGAACGATGAAACAAATTATCATAAAGACAAATAGTAAATGAAACATTTAGGATGTATCTTCTGTTAAAAATACACATACCCGCATTACACACACAATGTACGTACGTCTCAATCCAACATTTTTTTGCTTGATACTTTAATCTGGGAAAACATGATTTATTTATTAGTTGTAATTGGCTTTGAAATAGCTTTCAGTAACTGCGATTATATCGGTACTTTGCAATTGTGTCTATTGTTTTTATGTTAGTTGGTGCTTCGTACCGATATATTAAGTTAGGCCATTTGCAACTGATTTTTACAGTCTGTTCTTATGTTGTGCTGTAACTTCACTGTCTAAAGTTAGGGAAAGGTTGACGCTTACAAACATATTTAACACCGCCACATTCTATATGTGCCTGTCTCAAGTCAAGAGCCTGTAATATAGTGGTTTTTGATGGTTCATGTTTGTCGTATTTGGTTTTTTTTTGTATGCTGTATTGAATAAATCAGTTTGTTAGTTTTCTCGTTTTTATTGTTTCATTTTTTTTATGTTGGGCCTTTTATAGCTGATTATAAGGTATGAGGTTTTCGCATTGTTGAAGGTCTTATGGTGACCTATAATTACTTTTATCTTCATATTTGAACTTTTGTGGATATTTGTCGCATTGGCATTCATACCACACCTCCTAATTTAGGGACAAATATATATTATATATATAGATTGATCACATCACGTAAATTTACTTTTTGGAATCGATATCGATATACGTATGTTTGAATCGATACAACCTATGTACCTGAGCGTTGACTTGTTGGATAGTACCACCATGTTTAGATGGGAGTTGACATGTTTGATCTCTCCAAATATATCTATGCCGGTGTCCATGCAATCTATAAGATGTGGCAAACAATAATATTATATAAATAACACATAGCTGAGAGGGTGATAGAGCAGATTGTTACCCCGAGAAAACATTGTCAACTGAGGCGAAGCCAAGGTTGACAATGTCTTTTCGAGGGGTAACAATCTGCTCTATCACCCTCTCAGATATATGCTATTTAATTTATTATACTGAATGTTCTGTTATTACTGTCGATTATAAATTTCAAATTCAAAGTAATAAACTATGACGTCTTGTACATAACAACCATCCGTATTTAATAAAGCGCACACTTGATCAAGCGTCTCCGTGAAGGGTAATAGAGTATTTGCCATAGGATAGAGTCGTATTTAATAAAGCGCACACTTAATCAAGCGTCTCCGTGAAGGGTAATAGAGTATTTACCATAGAATAGAGTGAATTGTCTCCCTCGTATTAACCAATCAAAATCTGGCATTTTGACATGAAGCAGAATAAAAACAAATGACTGATGCTATGTTTTATTCTTTTCATTGTTTTTTAAACGTAAATGCACTGACCCGAACTGCTATCGAAAAAACACGGACATACAAAAATGAATGTATTCTAAAAATGTCCTTCTCAATGCAATATTAAACAAGAATTTTTATAAAGTGTCTGTATATCTAAGGATGTATAGATTCGAAATATGCATTTCCTTTTACATTTGCATTGGTATTTGTATAAAATAGCTTTATTCTATATCTTGGAATAAAAGCATTGTAAAGCTAAATTAAACTTTTAGAACACACAATAATGTAGGGGAAAGGATCTTTTTTAGCTTTTGCCATCACTTGGCGTCAGTCGTCGTCTGTCGTCGTCCGTCGTCCGTCGTCGTCTGTCGTCGTCCGTCTGGTGTAAACTATTTCAAACATCTTTCTTCTGAAACTACTGAACCAATTCCAACTAAACTTAAGCTGAATGATGCTTAGGGTATCTAGAATAAAGTTTGTGTTTTATTTACTGTTTCGTCAAATAACATGGCCGCCATTGCTAAAAATAGAACATAGGGATAAAATGCAGTTTTTGGCTTATATCTCAAAAACCAAATCATTTAGAGCAAATCTGACATAGGTTAAAGAGTTCATTAGGTAAAGTTCTATCAGCCCTGAACTTCTCAGTTGAATCTGATAACCCATTGTTGGGTTGCTGCCACTAAATTGGTAATTTTAAGGAAATTTTGCAGTTTTTGGTTATTATCTTGAATATTATTAATGATAAAGATAAACTGTGAACAGCAAAAATGTTCAACAAGGTAAGATCTACAAATAAGTTAATACGATCAAAATTGTCAATTGACCCCTTAAGGAGTTATTGCCCTTTAAGGACAATTTTACACAATTTGTTTATCATGTTTTCTAACTTTAAGAAATCTTCTCCTCTGAAACTACTGAACCAAATTAAACCAAACTTAAGCTGAATGATTCTTAGGTTATCTAGAATAAAATGTGTGTTTAATTTCTGTTTATTCAGAAAACATGGTTGCCATAGCTAAAAATAGAACATAGGGTAAAATGCAGTTTTTGACTTATATCACAAAAGCTAAAGCATTTAGAGGAAATCAGACAAGAAGTTAAAGTATTCATTAGGTCAAGGTATACCTACTCTGAAATTATCAGCCAAATCGAGTATCTGATTTTTAGGTTATTGCCCCTGAATTGATGATTTTAAGGAAATTTTGCAGTTTTCGGTTATTATCTTGAATATCATTATAGATAAAGATAAACTGTAAAAAGCAAAAATCTTCAGCAAAGTAAGATCTACAAATCGGTTTTATATGACCAAAATTGTCAATTGACCCCTTAAGGAGTTATTGCCCTTTAATGACAATTTTTCACAATTTGTTCATCTAGTTTGCTTACTTTAAAAATTCTTCTCCTTTGAAACGGCTGAATGAGTTTCATAGTATCTAGCATAAATTTTGTATTTTATTTCCTTGTACGTTAAGAATCATAGCCACTATGGCTAAAATGGAACATAGGGGTAAAATGCATTTTTTTTGCTTTTGAAGAAAACATGACAGATACAAAGAACATTTAAATAGCACTTTTAAGCAACTCATTAATATATATTGAAAATCAAAAATAATCATTGATGAAAAATTTAAGCAAAAAATTACAGGTGAGCGATTCAGGCTCTTGAGAGCCTCTTGTTTGTAGTTTCCTTCTATTTCCTTCCTTTTTATTTTTCACTCTATTCGGTCCTGACTTTTTTTACATAAATTGTCATCCTGCCTTTTTTTTATTTGCAAAGTTGCTCATCCTGCCTTTTTTTTTTAACCAAAACTCCTGTCCTGCCTTTTTTCAAATTTCATCCTAGCCCCCCATAAAAAAATCAAATAGTAGCTCCCTTTAATAGCTAAGGTAAAATTGTGAACAAACATTATTTACACAGTATTTTACAACAAACACCTTGACGAGCTGTACAATAATTGAATCAAATATTGTTTAGCTTCATCAAATATTCTAGTTTTGATAAAATACATAAGTGTTATTTAAAACTAATTATCTTGGATGTACCAGAAGTCATCCAGACCCAAATTAAACAGTAAATACTTCAGCTGATGAATCCAACTCAAGATCAACATGTTAAAGCGATAGTGACATACAACTAATTAAAGGGTCATCAAAGAACAATAGCAAATTCACAAGACAATAAAGAAATAAAAGAACAGAGTTCCAATGTTCCCCGCGTTACACATATTTTACCTATCCAAGGTACAAGGGCAATAACTAAAAAAGCACCTTTTTTTGGTTCTATAAGACTTTTTATTAATATCTTAGAGAAATGAAGACTTCAGAGCAAATGCAATGTGATTTCCATTATAATTAATATTTCCAAGGGGCATAACTCGTTAAAAATATTTGATCAGAACTTATTTTCGAAGGTGCCAAAGACATTGCTGATATAATCCTATGATATAAGTTTCATAAAGTTCTAGCAAGAATTGAACTTATGAGAGCGCTAACAATGCAATTTTCTGTATAATCAATATTTCCAAGGGGCATAACTCTTTTAGCCCTGATTTTCGAACTCGTCAGACATTGCTGATAAAAACCTATGACTTAAGTTTCATAAAAATCTGGTAAGAATTGAACAAAAGAGAGCGCTAACGATGCAATTTTCCATATAATTAATGTTTCCAAGGGGCATAACTCTTTTAATAATAATTGATCTGCACTGCTTTTCGAACTTGTCCAAGACATTGCTGATATAAACCTATGATATAAGATTCATAAAAATCTGGCAAGAATTATACACGTGAGAGCGCTAACAAGACGGATGGAGGCCCGGTATTTCTATGTCCCCCGCAACGCATTGCGCGGAGGACAATAACAACAAGTCAATTATCAAACCAAATAGATGTGCCAGTTGTGTATGCGTGTTTCTTTTTCTCTCTGTACGTGTAAATATTTTTAACCCAAGGCCATGTGCTACGCTGTACATAATAAATAAAATTAAAACCTTGATGTTTATACAGTATATGCTATCCCTAAATGCAAGTAGGTAACACGAAGAAACTCCAATCGCCTCTTCAACCAATTAACAATGTTCTAATAGCATTCATGATTGCACTCATACAATATTATTTATGTATTACCCGACAGCAACTAAACGAACAGACATTCCCACACAATATTCCTCTGCTGTTGATTAAAATTTATTTAACACTAAACTAGAGGCTCTAAAGATCCTGTTTCACTCATCTGCAAATTTCAACAGTGGCCACTTTTTAGTAAAAAATCATCATTAAAGGGGAATAACTCTTTTAAGAGTTAACTGACAATTTCAGTCATGTTGACGTATTTGTGGATCTTGTCATGCTGATCATTTTTTTTTATAAAGTTTCTATATATCTATAATAGTTTTCCAAGATAATAGGCAAAAATTGCCAAAAAATGGTAAAAATTATCATTAAAGGTCAATAACTCCAATAAAAAGTTGACTTTAAGATTTCACCCATATCGGCTGATACGTAGATCATGTCTTGCTGATCCTTTTCGCTATTCAAAGTTTTATCTAACTATTATAGTTTTCAAGATAATTGGCAATAATGCAAAAATTTTGAAAAATTGTCAAATAAAGGCAATAACTTCAGTAAGGTGTCGACTAATGATTTCGTTCATGTTGACTTATTTGTAGATCTGGTCTTGCCATGTGCTGATCATTTTTGTTATTTAATGTTTCTACCTATCTATTATACTTTTCAAGATAATAGGCAAAAATGGAAAAAAAAAACTAGGAATAATCCTTATTAAAGGGAAATAACTTTAATAATAAGGTGTTGACTAACGATTTCGACCAGGTTAACTTATTTGTAGATCTTGTGTTGATGATAATTTTTGCTGTTTAAAGTACCTGTCTACCTATTATAGTTTTTGAGATAAAAGGCAAAACTGCCAAAAAAAATGGTAAAATTCGTCGTTTAAGCACAATAACTCCTATAAGATGTTGTCTGACAGTTTTGGTGTCAGTAGACATCATGTAGATCTCCATCATTCTAGAAAATGTCTGCACTTGTCAGATTTTCTCTATCAATAGTGATTTTCAAAATAATAGAAAACAATTACATTTTATCCCTATGTTCTATTTTTAGCCATGTCGCCATATTAGTCAGCAGGCCGGGACATCAGACAATTATTTTAACTAATTTAACCCCATTGATGATTGTGGCTAACTTTGGTTTTTTGTCCAGTTGTTTCAGAGATCATATTTGTAACACTTAATGGACGAGGACACACGAGGACAGACTTGTAAGAGACTCCAAGTGATAGCAAAAGCTCATACTGACCCTTTCAGCCAGGTGAGCTTAAAAGGGTTTAAAAGAATGATCCTAATCTTTGCAAACCACCATAAGAAAACAATCGAGCGACACTGGTTTTGTAATGGGTCCTGCTTTGATGTAGCTATAATGTTTGAATATTGGCTCATTAATGTTTTTTTAAGGATCTATTACTTGATCTGGATATTATTCGTGCTCTTGTCATGGACAGAGACCATGGATTTGATATTTTTTAAGAGATTTTAAATACATGGATGTGCTTAAAAAATGATAAAATGATCAAAACCTCTAGCTTGATGCTAATGGAAGTGATGCCAAAATATATTTTACTAATTTTTATTTTTTTTTTAATTATTTAAAATTTAGTTCAAGCTTATGAAGTTTCACCAACCAGGCAATGTTGACCTTAAATAGTTTTGGATATTTGTGTATGTAAAATTGAGAATGGAAATGGGGAATGTGTCAAAGAGACAACAACCTGACCAAAGAGCAGAAAACATCATTTTTTTTATCATATAGCTTTATCAACTGTTTCAGTTTTTAAACATCCTTGTCTTTAAATATTCGGATTTAATTATAACAGGGGCTCTCAAGAGCCTGTGTCGCTCACCTGATTCTACTTTGGTTTTGGAAATCATGTAAAAATAGATTAAAATCATAACAGATACCCTAATATTGATTGAGGCCAAATTTGGTTTAATATTGGCCCCGTAATTTAATCAAAAGCAGAAGACTTTTGTAAAACTCACAGAAATTACCAATAAATTCATTGAAATTGTAGAAAATGACTTTATGACAATGACAAATCAGCTACAAAGTAACAACATTTGGTCAGCACCTCAAAATAAACATTCATACCATGTTTGGTTTCAATCTATTAAGCGGTTTTCTCGAAGAAGACATTTGTATATGAGACAATATCTGAAAAAAGTCTATTTTTGGGCAATGGGAAAAACAAAACAAAAATGTCTTTGGAACCTGTATTTTAATAGCACAAAACCAAGAACAAAACATTGAGGATTCAGGAACAGTTGTCTGTAATTCTAAAATTGATAAATGTGGTAAATATGGCAATTTTAAAAAATGGTACCAAAAATTCCAGTTCTTTCCTGTCACCAAAGGAATCAATTTTTAAAAGTTTCTAATGTGAATGAGGAATAAATTAAAGATATTATTTGTGGTTTACTAGTACATCCTGCAATGTTTTATCAAATGCCAATTAATTTTTTTACCAATACAATACATAAGGTTAAGAAATATAGTAAATTATAGTCCGATTTGTAGGTAACATGAAAGAATCTTCAGTAACAGGACAGAGCTGGTAACAGGAAAGAACTGTATTTCAAAAATTATTCCTTTGTTTTCATAGTTTAAGAAAAATACATCATTACAAATTGGTCAAAATTGAAAGTTAACAGCAAACAAAGTCATTTTTCTTTTGAAACTTTCATTTGCTAGACGAAAAATCTGCCTGTAATGAAAAATCCAAAAACCCTGTCTTGTCATTCAATAGACAGTATATTATGATGAGGATTATTTGATACGATGATAATAACTTATATTACATAAACTGTTTGGCATGTAGTAGGTTAACTTTGTGTTTTATCAGTAAAATTGTCTTTATCATCCTTCCTGTTACTGATTATGGATATGCTGTTACTATTTATCAGGTAGCATGACAGAACGTAACAGAAAGGAATTACGCAGTACTTTTTGTCCTTTTATTTGTGTACTTCCATCTACATATCATTTTATAAGATGATATAAAAACACACTTAATGTTATAGTGCTAACATTAAAATATTCTCAGAAGGTACACAAAAAGGCTGTAACAGGACAGAACAACAAAAGTATTCTTCTATAAATTCTTATCTTGGATGAGTTCGGATTTTTCAAACTGGCCGCCATTCAAACTATACATGTGTAGTCATACATTCAGGAAATGATGCCCTTCTCATTGCATTTTAGAAAATCAAATCTTGGTCTTTCAAACGTCTCCACAGGTGAAAAAATAACAGTGGTAACAGCAAGAAAATTACCCCATGGGACAAAGTTTTGTACTATAATAAAGTGCAAATTTTTTAGATATGCTTTACTGTAAATTCAGAAATTATTGCGTTCATTTATTATTGCGATTTTTGTGGAAAGGACAAAAATGCGAGATTAATTATTGCGATTGCATGAAAATCTACATACAGTTATTTAAATCAGATATCAGAGATATCAGAATGCGAGTTCTTATTATTGCGATACTCACTCAATCGCATTATTCGCATTAATAACAACCTCGCAATAATTTCTGAATTTACTGTAGTTTAAACAAAAACAGATCAATAGGGGACAACTTTTTTATATAATCTATCATATTTGTGACAATTGGAAACTTATTTATTTGATTTGGACATTCTTTGAATGATTTGATTAATCAGAAAACAACAGTGGACAACATGATTTTTTTGGGGGGATTGAACATTTAAATTATAATATTTTATTGGAAAAAATATAAGAAGGAGTGTTAAATTGACAACAGTTGGTGCATTGTATACTCTAGTTAACACTGAAACTTAAAATTTCCCAAAAAGATAATTGAATTAAAAAAAAATTGCCAGTGAACAATGGAACAAGGAAGTTAGACTTTTTTAGATATAGTCTCATATATTTCCCATAGAGTCCTTTGTTAAACTAAGTCCCCCATTGGCAGCCATCTTGGTTGATGGATTTGCTGCAAAGTAACAACACTTGGTCAGCAACTCATAAGGAACATTCATGCAATGTTTGATTTCATTCCATTCAGTGGTTCTTCAAAAGAAGACTTTTGTATGTTTTTCACATAGGGTCCTTTGTTAAATTAAGTTTCCCGCTGGCAGTCATCGTGGATGATTGATTGGATACAAAGTAATTATACTTGGCCAGCACCTCATTAGGAACATTAATGCCATGTTTGGTTTCATTCCATTCAGTGGTTCTCTAAAAGAAGACATTTGTATGTGTTTCCCATTGGGTCCTATGTTAAACTAAGTCCCCGCTGGCGGCCATCTTGGATGATTGATCGCCTTCAAAGTTACAACACTTGGTCAGCACCTCATAAGGAACATTCATGCCATGTTTTATTTCATTCCATTTTGTGGTTCACTAAAAGAAGACATTTGTATGTATTTCCCATAGGATCCTTTGTAAAACTAAGTCCCTTTCTGGCGGCCATCTTGGATGATGGATCGTCTTCAAAGTAACAACACTTGGTCAGCACCTCAACATTCATGCCATGTTTGGTTTCATTCCATTCAGCGGCTCTTCAAAAGAAGACTGTTGTATGTTCTTCACATAGGGTCCTTTGTTAAACTAAGTTCCCCATTGGCAGCCATCTTGGATGATTGATTGGCTATAAAAAGAACAACACTTGGTCAGCACCTCATTAAGAACATTCATGCCATGTTTAGTTTCATTGCATTCAGTGGTTCTCTTAAAGAAGACATGTGTATGTATTGTCCATAGGGTCCTATGTTAAACGAAGTTCCCCGCTGGCCGCAATCTTGAATGATGGATCAGCTACAAAGTAACAACACTTGGTCAGCACCTCATAAGGAATATTCATGCAATGTTGTTGCATTCCATTCAGTGGTTCTCTAGAAGAAAACATTTGTTTGTATTGTCCATAGGGTCTTATGGTAAACGATGTTCCCCGCTGGCGGCCATCTTGGATGATAGATCGCCTACAAGGTTACAACACTTGGTCAGCACCTCATAATGAACATTCATGCCATGTTTTATTTCATTCCATTTAGTGGTTCTCTAAAAGAAAACATTTATATGTATTTCCCATAGGGTCCTATGTTAAACGAAGACCCCCGCTGGCGGCCATCTTGGATGATGGATCAGCTACAAAGTAACAACACTTGGTCAGCACCTTATAAGGAATATGCATGCAATGTTTGGTTTCATTCCATTCAGTGGTTCTCTAGAAGAAGAAATTTGTATGTATTGTCCATAGGGTCCTATGTTAAACAAAGTCCCCCCTCTGGCGGCCATCTTGGATGATGGATCGGCTACAACGTAACAAAACTTGGTCAGCACCTCATAAGGAACATTAATGCAATGTTTAGTTTCATTCCATTTAGTGGTTCTCTAGAAGAAGACATTTGTATGTATTGTCCATAGGTTCCTATGTAAAACGAAGTCCCCCGCTGTCCGCCATCTTGGACGATGGATCAGCTTCAAAGTAACAACACTTGGTTAGCACCTCATAAGGAACATTCATGCTATGTTTGGTTTCATTCCATTCAGTGGTTCTCTAAAAGAAGACATTTGTATGCATTGTCCATAGGGTCCTATGTTAAACGAAGTCCCACGCTGGCGGCCATCTTGGATGATGGATCAGCTACATAGTAACCACACTTGGTCAGCACCTCATAAGGAATATTCATGCAATGTTTGGTTTCATTCCATTTAGTGGTTCTCTCAAAGAAGACATGTGTATGTATCGTTCATAGGGTCCTATGTTAAACGAAGTCCCCCGCTGGCGGCCATCTTGGATGATGGATCGACTACAACGTAACAACACTTGGTCAGCACCTTATAAGGAATATGCATGCAATGTTTGGTTTCATTCCATTCAGTGGTTCTCTAGAAGAAAAAATTTGTATGTATTGTCCATAGGGTCCTATGTTAAACGAAGTCCCCCCTCTGGTGGCCATCTTGGATGATAGATCGGCTACAACGTAACAAAACTTGATCAGCACCTCATAAGGAACATTAATGCCATGTTTTATTTCATTCCATTTAGTGGTTCTATAAAAGAAGACATTTGCATGTATTTCCCATAGGGTCCTATGTTAAACTAAGTCCCCCGCTGGCGGCCATCTCGGATGATGGATCGGCATCAAAATAACAACACGTGGTCAGCACCCAATAAGGAACATTCTTGCCATGTTTGGTTTCATTCCATTCAGTGGATCTCTAAAAGAAGACATTTGTATGTATTGTCCATAGGGTCCTATGTTAAACGAAGTCCCCTGCTGGCGGCCATCCTGGATGATGGATCGGCTACAAAGTAACAACATTTGGTCAATACTTCATAAGGAACATTCATGCCATGTTTGGTTTCATTCCATTCAGTGGTTCTCTAGAAGAAGTTCAAAATGTAAAAAGTTAACGACGACGACAGACGACAAGTGATGAGAAAAGTTCACTTGGCCCTTTGGGCCAGGTGAGCTAAAAATAAGAAGATGTGGTATAATTGCCAATAAGACAATTCTCCACAAGAGACCAAATGACACAGAAATTAACAACTATAGGTCACCGTACGGCCTTCAACAATGAACAAAGCCCATACCGCATAGTCACCTATAAAAGGCCCTGAAATGACAAATGTAAAACAATTCAAAAAATAAAACTAACAGCCTGATTCACTATGTCTAAACTACCTTGGCAAAAAATGTTTGGACTCAATAGTATCTAATAATAGGTACGGTGACGGACCATCAACAGACTGAGAAAAGGTCGGATTTCTGTTTATTTATTTGTTGTTTTGTTGATATTGAAGAATATACATACACATATAACTATTTCATTTGTGAGATGTAATATTTTCTACAACCGTTCTAGATTAATGGAAAAATAAGAAATAAACAGATGCACCATGAGCGCATGATACGCCCGTCGCGTTTTCAAAGAATAAAGTTCGAAAACTTCTCAATGTCATATCAGAAATTTATAAAAATCGAAAGGGAGCTTACGTCAATAGATATAAACAATTCACCAAAGTTTCATGAGAACTGCTGAAAGCATTTCCGAAAACTGGAAAATCCCCCCTTTTTTAATGAATGAAACCCATAACTCGGAAACGTAACATCTAAAATATATAAAAATACAAAGGGAGCTCATGTCAATAGATATAAACCATTCACCAAAATTTCTTGCAAATTAGTGGAAGCATTTTTGAGTTATTATATGAAAACTGGAAAATCCCCCTTTTTTTAATGAATAAAACCCAACAACTCGGAAATATAAAATCTAAAATTACTAAAAAACGAAAGGGAGCTCACGTCAATAGATATCAACAATTCACTTAAGTTTTATGCAAATTGGTTAAAGCGTTTTTGAGTTATTGTCCGAAAACTGGAAAATCACTTTTTTTTAATGAATAAAACCCCATAACTCGGAAACGTAATATCTAAAATTTATAAAAAAACGAAAGGGAGCTCATGTCAATAGATATAAACAATTCACTAAAGTTTTATGCAAATTGGTTAAAGGGTTTTTGAGTTAATGTCCGACATGTTGACGACGGACGGACGGACGGACAGACGGACAACGGTATGCCATAATACGACCCGTAAACGGGCGTATAAAAAGGCACATCAAAATGGTGAATTGAGTGAACCTTGCCTTCAATTCCCTACCATGGAAATATGTAGAAAATATTGATAAAAAATTTACTCAGTCATGGAAAACTGTATCCCCTATAGACCTCATATCTTAAAATTGTAATAGCTATTACAGCTTTGTTATATAGTAATAAATACTAATAATGCATATATAAGTACTTGGTAGGAATAAAACATGTAAGAAAGTATCTTTAAAATTTTTAACTCAGCCATGGAAAATTTAACCTCCTACCATAGAAAACTGAACCCCCCTCCCCCTAATAGACCTCATATTTTCAAATTGTCATAACTATTCCAGCTATGTTATGTTATTATAATGCATTAATAAGTACTTGATAGGAATAAAACGTTAGGAAATATTTTTAAACATTTTTACTTAACCATTGAAAATTGAACCCCATAGCATGGAAATCTGAACCCCCTCCTTTAGACCTCATATTTTCAATATTATTTATGTATTACCCGACAGCAACTAAACGAACAGACATTCCCACACAATATTCCTCTGCTGTTGATTAAAATTTATTTAACACTAAACTAGAGGCTCTAAAGATCCTGTGTCACTCATCTACATTTTCAACAATAGCCACTTTTTAGTAAAAAATCATCATTAAAGGGGAATAACTCTATTAAGAGTTAACTGACAATTTCAGTCATGTTGACGTATTTGTGGATCTTGTCATGCTGATCATTTTGTTTATAAAGTTTCTATATATCTATAATAGTTTTTCAAGATAATAGGCAAAAAATGCCAAAAAATGGTAAAAATTATCATTAAAGGGCAATAACTCCAATAAAAAGTTGACTTTAAGATTTCACCCATATCGGCTGATACGTAGATCATGTCTTGCTGATCCTTTTCGCTATTCAAAGTTTTATCTAACTATTATAGTTTTCAAGATAATTGGCAATAATGCAAAGATTTTGAATAATTGTCAAATAAAGGCAATAACTTCAGTAAGGTGTCGACTAATGATTTCGTTCATGTTGACTTATTTGTAGATCTGGTCTTGCCATGTGCTGATCATTTTTGTTATTTGATGTTTCTACCTATCTATTATACTTTTCAAGATAATAGGCAAAAATGGAAAGAAAACAACTAGGAATAATCCTTATTAAAGGGAAATAACTTTAATAATAAGGTGTTGACTAACGATTTCGACCAGGTTGACTTATTTGTAGATCTTGTCTTGATGATCATTTTTGCTGTTTAAAGTACCTGTTTATCTTTTATAATTTTTGAGATAAAAGGCAAAACTGCAAAAAAAAAAATGGTAAAATTCGTCGTTTAAGCACAATAACTCCTATAAGATGTTGTCTGACAGTTTTGGTGTCATGTAGATCTCCATCATTCTAGAAAATGTCTACACTTGTCAAATTTTCTCTATCAATAGTGAGTTTCAAAATAATAGAAAACAATTGCATTTTATCCCTATTTTCTATTTTTAGCCATGTCGCCATATTACTGTAAACCAAATAATTTTCGCAAGCAATTTATTTTCGCGACTTTCGCGAGTACAAAAATAACGCGAATATAAATTGTCGCGAAACTTCAAAATATTAATCTTTCCTTATCTAACTACATCAAGCAAATTTGAAAATCGCGATATTAAATCTCCGCGAAGTGAGATAGAAAGAGCTAAACGCGAAATAAAGTATCCGCGAAAATAAATTGGTTAACAGTAGACAGCAGGCCGGGACATCAGACAATTTTTAAATTAATTTAACTCCATTGATGATTGTGGCTAACTTTGGTTTTTTGTCCAGTAGTTTCATAGATCATATTTGTAAAACTTTATGGACGAGGACGGACGAGGACAGACTTGTAACAGACTCCAAGTGATAGCAAAAGCTCATACTGACCCTTTCAGCCAGGTGAGCTTAAAAGGGTTTAAAAGAATGATCCTAATCTTTGCAAACCACCATAAGAAAACAATCGAACGCCACTGGTTTTGTAATGGGTCCTGCTTTGATGTAGCTATAATGTTTGAATATTGGCTCATTAAAGTTTTTTTAAGGATCTATTACTTGATCTGGATATTATTCGTGCTCTTGTCATGGACAGAGACCATGGATTTGATATTTTTAAGGGATTTTAAATACATGGATGTGCTTAAAAAAATGATAAAATGATAAAAACCTCTAGCTTGATGCTGATGGAAGTGATGCCAAAATATGTTTTCACTAATTTTAATTTTTTTTTTAATTATTTAAAATTTATTTCAAGCTTATGGAGTTTCACCAACCAGGCAATGTTGACCTTAAATGGTTTTGGATATTTGTGTATGTAAAATTGAGAATGGAAATGGGGAATGTGTCAAAGAGACAACAACCTGACCAAAGAGCAGAAAACATCCTTATTTTATCATATAACTTTATCAACTGTTTCAGTTTTTAAACATCCTTGTCTTTAAATATTCGGCTTTAATTATAACTAGAGGCTCTCAAGAGCCTGTGTCGCTCACCTGATTCTACTTTGGTTTTGGAAATCATGTAAAAATAGATTATAATCATAACAGATGCCCTAGTAATGATTGAGGCCAAATTTGGTTTAATATTGGCCCCGTAATTTAATCAAAAGCAGAAAAATTACCAATAAATTCATTGAAATTGTAGAAAATGACTTTATAAGGACAATGAAAAATCAGCTACAAAGTAACAACACTTGGTCACAACCTCAAAATAAACATTCATACCATGTTTGGTTTCAATCCATTAAGCGGTTTCCTAGAAACAATATCTGAAAAAGTCTATTTTTGGGCAATGGGAAAAATAAAACAAAAATGTCTTTGGAACCTGTATTTTAATAGCACAAAACCAAGAACAAAACATTGAGGATTCAGGAACAATTGTCTGTAATTCTAAAAATTGATAAATGTGGTAACTATGGCAATTTTTAAAAAATGGTACCAAAAATTCCAGTTCTTTCCTGTCAACAATTGAATCAATTTTTAAAAGTTTCTAATGTGAATGAGGAATAAATTAAAGATACTATTTGTGGTTTACTAGTACATCCTGCAATATTTTATCAAATGCCAATTAATTTTTTTACCAATACAATACATTAGGTTAAGAAATATAGTAAATTATAGTCCGATTTGTAACATGAAAGAATCTTCAGTAACAGGACAGAGTTGGTAACAGGAAAGAACTTTATTTCAAAAATTATTCCTTTGTTTTCATAGTTTAAGAAAAATACATCATTACAAATTGGTCAAAATTGGAAGATAACAGCAAACAAAGTCAAACTTTCATTTGCTAGATGAAAAATCTGCTGTAATGAAAAATTCAAAAATAAATTCCTTTCTGCTTCCATCTACTATACTAGAATTGCACAATCTTCTCTGCTGTTATCAAAAGTCAAAACCCAGTGTTGTCATTCAATAGACAGTATATTATGATGAGGATTATTTAATACGATGATAATAACTTATATTACATAAATTGTTTGGCATGTAGTAGGTTAATTTTGTGTTTCATCAGTAAAATTGTCTTTATCATCCTTCCTGTTACTGATTATGGCTATGCTGTTACTTTTTATCAGGTAGCATGACAGAACGTAACAGAAAGGAATTACGCAGTACTTTTTGTCCTTTTATTTGTGTACTTCCATCTACATATCAATTTAATAAGATGATATAAAAACACACTTAATGTTATAGTGCTGACATTAAAATATTCTCAGAAGGTACACAAAAAGGCTATATCAGGACAGAACAACAAAAGTATTCTTCTATAAATTCTTATCTTGGATGAGTTCGGATTTTTCAAACTGGCCGCCATTCAAACTATACCTGTGTAGTCATACATTCAGGAAATGATCCTCTTCTCATTGCATTTTAGGAAATCAAATCTTGGTCTTTCAAACGTTTCCAAAGGTGAAAAAATAACAGTGGTAACAGCAAGGAAATTACCTCATGGGACAAAGTTTTGAACTATAATAAAGTGCAAATTTTTTAGATACGCTTTAGTTTAAAGTTTGATTAATCAGAAAACAACAGTGGACAACATGATTTTTTTTGGGGGGTTGAACATTTAAATTATAATATTTTATTGGGAAAAATATAAGAAGGAGTGTATTTAGATATTGTCTCATGTATTTCCCATAGGGTCCTTTGTTAAACTAAGTCCCCCATTGGCAGCCATCTTGGTTGATGGATTTGCTACAAAGTAACAACACTTGGACAGCACCTCATAAGGAACATTCATGCCATGTTTGGTTTCATTCCATTCAGTGGTTCTCTAAAAGAAGACATTTGTATGTGTTTCCAATTGGGTCCTTTGTTAAACTAAGTCCCCGCTGGCGGCCATCTTGGATGATTGATTGCCTACAAAGTAACAACACTTGGTCAGCACCTCATAAGATACATCCATGCCATGTTTTATTTCATTCCATTTTGTGGTTCTCTAAAAGAAGACATTTGTATGTATTTCCCATAGGATCCTTTGTAAAACTAAGTCCCTTTCTGGCGGCCATCTTGGATGATGGATCGTCTTCAAAGTAACAACACTTGGTCAGCACCTCAACATTCATGCCATGTTTGGTTTCATTCCATTCAGCGGTTCTTCAAAAGAAGACTGTTGTATGTTCTTCACATAGGGTCCTTTGTTAAACTAAGTTCCCCGCTGGCAGCCATCTTGGATGATTGATTGGCTATACAAAGTAACAACACCTGGTCAGCACCTCATTAGGAACATTCATGCCATGTTTAGTTTCATTCCATTCAGTGGTTCTCTAAAAGAAGACATGTGTATGTATTGTCCATAGGGTCCTATGTTAAACGAAGTCCCCCGCTGACCGCCATCTTGGATGATGGATCGCCTACAAGGTTACAACACTTGGTCAGCACCTCATAAGGAACATTCATGCCATGTTTTATTGCCATGGGAATTAATTGTGCACCCCTACTGGCCGATTTGTTTTTGTACTCGAATGAAGCAGAATTCATTCAGAACCTTCTAAAAGACAAAAAGAAAAAGCACCTTGCGAAATTCTTTAATTTTACTTTCCGATATATTGATGATGTTCTATCATTGAATAACCCATATTTCAGCCAATACTTACATCTCATATATCCCAGTGAACTTGAAATTAAGGATACTACTGATACTAGAAGGACTGCTTTATACCTTGATCTTTTCCTGAATATTGACACAGATGGACGACTTCACACGAAAATCTATGATAAACGGGGCGATTTCAACTTCCCAATTATCAATTTCCCATTTCTCAGCAGTAACATACCCTCTGCCCCTTCGTATGGTGTTTACATATCTCAATTGATACGTTATTCTCGTGCTTGTTCACACTATTCGGACTTCATATACAGGAGTGTGCTTCTTACGCAGAAACTGCTCCAACAAAGTTATGAGGAGGACAGATTAAAAATGACACTCCGTAAATTTTACGGACACCATCACGAATTGGTTGATCCATACGATGTGTCTTTGTCCAAACTAACTAAGGACATTTTTACCACGTGTTAGATTGTGGTTTGTCATTACGTCGTCTGATCTTTTAATTACCGAACGTGACTTATTCCCGATTGTGACTGTTTTGCTGAGTGTGAAACCGCATTGCTATAAGACGTGTCACGGTACTTTTCTATCCCAAATTCATGTATTTAATTTTGATGTTATATTTGTTATTCTCGTCGGATTTTGTCAAATGTCTTAACGTCTTTTCTGTTATATTCGTGTGTTATGGTAAAGATAATTAATCAGCCCCTTCATTTATTAGAATTTAGTTTGGTTCAACGAAATTTATACGATATATTTGGTTTAAAGTTTGATTCAGAAGAAACACGGACATAGCTAGATAATACAATTAATTATCTAATTACTACCACAATTTGATATTAATAAGTATTGTAATTTTCATTGTTATTAATAAATGTAATGTCGATATTACAAATCTAATCTTGAATCAATCCTAATCCTATCTTATTTTTGGGAAATATTTTTACAAATTCAAATGTGACGTCACTTTGTGTGTTTTTTTAGAATTTCAAATGTGACGTCACTTTGTGCGTTGAGGCTTTGGCTAACTCGGCTGTGTATTTTATGTGTTGGATTAAGTTGTTTTATGTAATGTATCCGTTTTTATTCTGTAGTTAGTCCCCACTTCGGTTTTATCATGTATATCTATTATATAGTCATTTTATAAAATTTACTGTTTGCAAAATTATAAATTATTCTACATAATAAGGATGTTCTTGTCCCAGGCAGAAAACCCTGGCCGTGTTGGGCGCAACTTTTTGGAAGTTTTGTTCCTCTGTGCTCTTCAGCTTTGTACTTGTTTTGGCTTTAAAACTTTTTTTATCTGAGCGTCACTGGTTAGTCTTGTGTGGACGAGACGCACGTCTGGCGTATTGGATTTTAAACCTGGTGCCTTTTGTTAGTTATTATTCGTGTGTTTCTTTGTCCTATATGTTCTCCCATTTATTTGTATTGTAATCCTGTCATGTCATGTTGTCATTTTAATGTTATATTTAACATTGCCATAAAAGCGGGAGGTTTGGCATGCCACAAAACCAGGTTCAACCCACCATTTTTTTCTTAAAATGTCCTGTACCAAGTCAGGAAAATGGCCATTGTTATATTATAGTTCCTTTATGTGTGTGTTATATTTTAATGTTGTGTTTTGTTGTCCTCTTATATTTGATGCGTTTCCCTCAGTTTTAGTCTGTAACCCGGATTTGTTTTTATCTCTATCAATTTATGAGTTTCGAACAGCGGTATACTACTGTTGCCTTTATTTATTTCAATCCATTTAGTGGTTCTCTAAAAGAAGACATTTATATGTATTTCCCATAGGGTCCTATGTTAAACGAAGTCCCCCGCTGGCGACCATCTTGGATGATGGATCAGCTACATAGTAACAACACATAGTCAGCACCTCATAAGGAATATTCATGCAATGTTTAGTTTCATTCCATTTAGTTGTTCTCTAGAAGAAGACATTTGTATGTATTGTCCATAGGTTCCTATGTTAAACGAAGTCCCCCGCTGTCCGCCATCTTGGATGATGGATCGGCTTCAAAGTAACAACACTTGGTCAACACCTTATAAGGAACAGTCATGCCAGGTTTGGTTTCATTCCATTCAGTGGTTCTCTAAAATAAGACATTTGTATGCATTGTCCATAGGGTCCTATGTTTAACGAAGTCCCACACTGGCGGCCATCTTGGATGATGGATCAGCTTCAAAATAACAACACTTGGTCAGCACCTCATAGGGAATATTCATGCAATGTTTGGTTTCATTCCATTTAGTGGTTCTCTAAAAGAAGACATGTGTATGTATTGTCCATAGGGTCCTATGTTAAACGAAGTCCCCCGCTGTCCGCCATCTTGGATGATGGATCAGCTACAAAGTAACAACACTTGGTCAGCATCTTATAAGAAATATGCATGCAATGTTTGGTTTCATTCCATTAAGTGGTTCTCTAGAAGAAGAAATTTGTATGTATTGTCCATAGGGTCCTATGTTAAACGAAGTCCCCCCTCTAGCGGCCATCTTGGATGATTGATCGCCTTCAAAGTAACAAAACTTGGTCAGCACCTCATAAGGAACATTAATGCCATGTTTTATTTCATTCCATTTAGTGGTTCTATAAAAGAAGACATTTGCATGTATTTCCCATAGGGTCCTATGTTAAACCAAGTCCTGCTCTGGTGGCCATCTTGGATGATGGATCGGCAGCAAAGTAACAACATTTGGTCAGCACCTCATAAGGAACATTCATGCCATGTTTGGTTTCATTCCATTCAGTGGATCTCTAAAAGAAGACATTTGTATGTATTGTCCATATGGTCCTATGTTAAATGAAGTCCCCCCGCTGGCGGCCATCTTGGATGATGGATCGGCTTCAAAGTAACAACACTTGGTCAGCACCTCATAAGGAAAATTCATTTCATGTTTGGTTTCATTCCATTTAGTGGTTCTCTTATAGAAGACATTTGTATGTATTGTCCATAGGGTCCTATGTCAAACGAAGTCCCCTGCTGGCGGCCATCCTGGATGATGGGTCGGCTACCAAGTAACAACATTTGTTCAGCACCTCATAAGGAACATTCATGCCATGTTTGGTTTCATTCCATTCAGTGGTTCTCTAGAAGAGGTTCAAAATGTAAAAAGTTAACGACGACGACAGACGACAAGTGATGAGAAAAGCTCACTTGGCCCTTTCGGTAGGGTGAGCTAAAAATAAGAAGATGTGGTATAATTGCCAATAAGACAATTCTCCACAAGAGACCAAATGACACAGAAATTAACAACTATAGTCCACCGTACGACCTTCAACAATGAGCAAAGCCCAAACCGCATAGTCACCTATAAAAGGCCCTGAAATGACAAATGTAAAACAATTCAAAAAATAAAACTAACAGCCTGATTCACTATGTCTAAACTACCTTGGCAAAAAATGTTTGGACTCAATAGTATCTAATAATCAGTACGGTGATAGACCATCAACAGACAGAGAAAAGGTCGGATTTCTGTTTATTTATTTGTTGTTTTGTTGATATTGAAGAATATACATACACATATAACTATTTTCGATTGTGAGATGTAATATTTTCTACAACCGTTCTAGATTAATGGAAAAATAAGGAATAAACAGATGCACCATGAGCGCATGATACGCCCGTCGCGTTTTCAAAGAATAAAGTTCAATAACTTCTCAATGTCATATCAGAAATTTATAAAAATCGAAAGGGAGCTTACGTCAATAGATATAAACAATTCACCAAAGTTTCATGAGAACTGCTGAAAGCATTTTTGAGTTATTGTCCGAAAACTGGAAAATCCCCCCTTTTTTAATGAATGAAACCCGATAACTCGGAAACGTAACATCTAAAATTTATAAAAATAGAAAGGGAGCTCATGTCAATAGATATAAACCATTCACCAAAATTTCTTGCAAATTGGTGGAAGCATTTTTGAGTTATTGTATGAAAACTGGAAAATCCCCCTTTTTTAATGAATAAAACCCAACAACTCGGAAACATAAAATCTAAAATTTATAAAAAACGAAAGGGAGCTCACGTCAATAGATATAAACAATTCACTTAAGTTTTATGCAAATTGGTTAAAGCGTTTTTGAGTTAATGTCCGACATGTTGACGACGGACGGACAGACGGACAACGGTATACCATAATACGTCCCATAAACGGGCATATAAAAAGGCACATCAAAATGGTGAATTGAGTGAACCTTGCCTTCAATTCCCTACCATGGACATATGTAGAAAATATTGATAAAAAAATTTACTCAGTCATGAAAAAACTGAATCCCCTATAGACCTCATATCTTCAAATTGTAATAGCTATTCCAGCTTTGTTATATAGTAATAATGCATATATAAGTACTTGGTAGGAATAAAACATGTAAGAAAGTATCTTAAAAAATATTTACTCAGCCATGGAAAATTTAACCTCCTACCATAGAAAACTGAACCCCCTCCCCCTAATAGACCTCATATTTTCAAATTGTCATAACTATTCCAGCTATGTTATGTTGTTATAATGCATTAATAAGTACTTGATAGGAATAAAACGTTAGGAAATATTTTTAAACATTTCTACTCAACCATGGAAAATTGAACCCCATAGCATGGAAAACTGAACCCCCTTCTATAGACCTCAGATTTTCATATTGTCATAGCTATTCTAGCTTTGTGGTATAGTAATAATGCATTCATAAGTGTTTGGTATGATAAACATCTTAGAAATGATGAATGAATAAAACAGGGGGTTTAATTTTCTGGGGGGGGGGGGTCATTTAAAGCTCATTTTCCATGACACCGTTAAGTTACAAAATTCACTGGTGCTTAAATAGTCTGATAAACTGATCAAAACAATCCAAACACATACAATTTGCCATGCTTTAACAATGGTGTTGTAGACTGTATTAAGAAGTTTTGTGGGAATGTCATTAGACAAATTTGGTTAACAGCATGTTTTGTACAGGGTCGAAATTTGACAATAAATCATGGTTAGAAATGAGACTGCACTAAACCAGCTGATCCAATCGTTACATTCCGACTCACTATCAATCGCTACATTAACCTAGAGAGGACACTGACCAATTAAGGCACTGAATCATTCAAGATGTAATACAACACAAACAATTTCCTGTATCAATGCCCCTTGACTGTTTGAAACTGTAAGTGGATCATTTTTTAGTGATTTATTACCACCACAGAGGTCGAACCCTGAACAGTTGGGGCAAATTTGGACAAAATATTCAAGCTTGATACTGTCTGAATTTGGATTGTGATTAAATTTTTGACATAATATAGGTTTCTAACACAAAATAAATGTGGTCAAAGATCTTAAATATTTGAAATGGGACATTTAATTTACTTAGTATGGTCTGATATCCAAAAACTAACAACATGGTTAGATTCAGCATATAAAAAAACATCAAAAATTTAATTTTAGTTGAAATTAAACAAAGTTTAATTTTAGACCCTTCAAACCTTAATATGGACTAATTTGAAAACAGGGCCCAAAATAAAAATTTCTAAATGCACAATAAGATTCAGCATATCATAGAGCAGCAATAATTTAATTTTTGATGAAATCAAACAAAGTTTAATTTTGGACCCTTTGGACCTCAATGTAGAACAATTTAAAAATGGGGCCCAATATCCAAAATAGTAATACAAGGTTAGAACCCCCAAAAATTAAAGACTTTAAATTAATCTCATTGAAATTGGTTAAAAGATTTGTATTTATTTTCAATAGAAGATTTCTTGCTATTGCGCAATACTGTGCTGTTGCACAATGCTTAGTTAATCTGTTATATATAATAATTTACACACCCTGTTTGGTGTGTATCTCCAGCCATATCAGTATTTGTTGCTTTTATATATAAATCTGAAATAATCAATGTAAAAATGGAAAATTTTTGGGGAAAAAAAACAAAAATTATGAAAAAAATAATCCCCCAAAATTTTTTTTTTGAAAAATCTTGAAGAAAAAAGTATGACCCCCCCCCCCCCCCCCAAAAAAAAAATTAAAAAAAAAATCCCCCCAAATTTTTTTTTAATTTCAATGATTATTTTCTTTTCAGGAAAAGTGTACAATTTCAGAGAGTTCAATATACTTTAACACAAGTTATTGTCTGGAAACTAGAAAAATGCTTGTTTTTGGCCCCTTTTTTGCTCCTAATTTCTAAACATTTGGGACAATTACCCCCAAACTTAATCCCAGCCTTCCCTTTGTGGTATGGAACCTTGCAGTACAATTTCAGAGAGATCCATACACTTAAACACAAATTATTGTCTGGAAACTACAAAAATGCTTCTTTTTGGCCCCTAATTCCTAACCTGTTGGTACCATAACCCCCAAAATCAGTCCCAACCTTCCTTTTGTGGTATTGAACCTTCTGGTAAAATTTCATAAGATTCCATTCACTTAAACTAAAGTTATTGTCCAGAAACCAAATGTGTCTTTGGATGCCGACAACGCCGACAACATGATAGCATTATACTAACTCAAATTTTTTGCAGTCATATAAAAATTAGTCCATTTAAATATTGTGTTTGAGGAATTTTCAATCAAATTATCTTAATATTTAATATAAATGGGGAATGTGTCCATGGGACACAGATGATGCCCCCGCTTGCATATCATATAAAGTTATAAAGGGACATAACTGAAGAACGGTAAAAATGACACTACCCAAATTTGTACTTGATCTGAGTTTTGTGGTAATAGGTATTGTGTATAAGTTTCATAGCATTTGGTAGAAGTAAAATTAAGTTTGAGAACGGAAACGAAAAATTCAGCATTTTTCCATTTGTAAAGGGGCATAACTCTAGAACAGTAAAAGTGACACAACCAAAATTCAAACTTGATCTGTGTTTTGTGGTAATAAGCATTGTGTACAAGTTTCATAACATTTGGTTGAGGCTAACTTAAGTTAGAGAACAGAAACGAAAGATTCAGCAATTTTTCAATTTGTAAACGGGCATAACTCTAGAACTGTTAAAGTGACACCACCAAAATTCAAACTTGATCTGTATTTTGTGGTAATAAGCATTGTGTATAAGTTTCATAACATTTGGTTGAGGCAAACTAAAGTTAGAGAACGGAAACAAACTTTCAGATGTACGGACGGACGTACAGACGGACAAGGGTAAAAATTAATGCCCCTCTGCTAAGGCGGGGGCATAATAAAATCAAGCCAAATCATAATCTTAATCGATCTTGAAAGAACTATATTGATTGATTGTTGGTTGCTTAACGTCCAGTGGCAATGAAAGAATTAAAGAAATGTAAAACGTGTGCACACTATTTCATGTGACTGTCGGTAAACAAAATGGCATGTACATCATGACAATAAAAGGAATATACTGGTACACCCATGAAATAACATCATAGACTTCCATTGAAATAATACAATATACATCCATTGAAATAACACCATAGACATGCATCCTTTAAAATACTATCTTAGTTGCCTCAAAAATTATTACAATTCCTTTACAGCAGAAACAATGTGCACTTTTGTGGTAATAAGTATTGTGTATAGGTTTCATGTTTGGTTGGGGCAAACTTAAGTTACAGAACGGAAACTAAAAATTTTGCAATTTTTCGATTTATAAAGGGGCATAACTCAATAATGGTTAAAGTGACACTACCCAAATTCAACTTGATCTGTGTTTTATCAGTGGAAGGCAAAATTAAACATTGCATTGTATAAAGCATTGATTGTAGTTGATTCAACTATAATCATGGACAAAGAAAGATAACTCCAATTTTAATAAATTGCTTCGCCGAGCGCAGCTGGACATGACCGCAGAGGTCCAACCCCAAAAAAAAACCAAAAAAATTTTTAACCCCCCCCCCCCCACCCTTTTTTTTTTGCAAAAAAAAAAATAATATTTGAAATTTCTTTTTAATATTTCTGAAATCTGAAATGAGAAAAAAAATGTTCCCCCTCCCCACAATTTCTTTTTTACCCCCCAAATTTTTTTTCACCTCCCTCCCCCCCCCCCCCCCCTCCCTTTTTCCAAAAAAAAATTCTTTCCCTCAAGATATGGTCATCATCTCAATTCAAATTTCCACTGGAGTTTGCAACCATAATTACACTTTTTAAATACATCATAAAAGTCTTAAAATAGAAAATGACATACATAATCATGTCTAAAATTAATATTCCTTAATCAGCATTTTTAATAGTAACCTCTAAAAATAAATTGACAGCTAATCACCTCAAGACAATACAACATTTCTTTATACATAATTTAAAAGCAGTGTACGGGAGGTAACCAAACACAAAACATTGTACTTAAAAGTAATTGTCCAGTTACAAGGAAACCCTTGTTTTTCACCCTTTTTTGCCCCTAATTCCTAAACGGTTTGAGCTATTACCCCCCAAAGCCAATCCTAACCATCCCTTTGTGGTATGGAAACTTGTGATATAATTTCAGAGAGATCCATACACCTTTCCACAAGTTATTGTCTGGAAACTAGAAAAATGCTTATTTGGGCCCCTTTTTGGACCCTAATTCCTAAACTGTTAGGACTATATCCCCCAAAATCAATCCCAACCCTTTTTTTGTGGTTATAAACCTTGTGTTTAAATTTCATAGATTTCTATTTACTTATACTAAAGTTATTTCCGGAAACCAAATGTCTTCGCTGACGCTGACGAAGACAACGACGTGATACCAATATACGACACTTGATCTGTGTATTGTGGTAATAAGCATTGCGTATAAGTTTCATAACATTTGGTTGAGGCAAACTTAAGTTAGAGAACCGAAACCAATTTTGGGACATGCGTACGTACGAACAGACGGACAAGGGTAAAACTTAATGCCCCCCTCCGCTTCGGCAGAGGCATAAAAAAACAAAATTATATGTCTTCCCATAATATAATTTTTCATTTCTGGGTATAAGAATAGACTTGATTTTTATTAAATTAAATTCACTTTTTAAATAATTAACAACAAAACAATACAAAAAGACAGTGACAAGGCATAAAATATAACAAGTTTACAATAATGTCAGATACAAACCCCAATGGATATTAAAATGAATATTTCAAAATGTTATCATGTGAAATTCTACAATACCTACAAGATAATTGTTTACAATAGATAATTACATTATTGCCTCTGCTGTAATCAGCTGATTCTGTGTTATATTGCACAATCAAATAAATAATATATCAGTCAGGCCCTGTTATTTGGCATTACACATTTTTTGTGACAGATAAAATCTCAAAAGTTTAAACCCTTTGGTCGTCTCCTAAGCAATAAGCCTGATATCTTTGATGTGTCTTCAAAATAAAAGAAAATGACCCACTAATCCCTATATTTCTTAATGCTCTAAACTCAAACATCAATACACATCTAGTAAAAGTTTAACAATCTTGTTATATATAGTATATTTTGAATACAAAGATGGTTATATATATATGTTTTTGTCTAAACCCCAAACAAAGACCTTTTTTTTATTTCCCCCATAATTATGATGTACAATACATTGTCTATCTACAGGGACATCATTTATAAAAATGTTGTTAATTCAATTTTAGTAGCAAACATCCTAAATTTGAAAATTCTACATGATGTACATAATTAACTTTTACCTAAATGTCCAACTGTGATGAATTCAATTCAAGATTTATTTAACCTGAGTATTAATATCATAATTTTAACAGGTTAATAATTAAACTTCTAGTTAAATAGTATGATGGAAGTCAAAGAGGTATACATCCTAAAGTGTCTGAGTCTTGTGATATTGATTATGAATATCTATCCTACACTTAACCATAATTGTTTCTCTTGGGTTCATTTTGTTTGTCTGACGGTTCTGTTTTATATCTTTTAATTCATTGTTATCTAGTATGAAAACATTATATTAAAGCTGACATTGAATATCTTAAATAAAAAACTTTAATCTTTGGAGTCAGTCAAATATCTTTGATGGAAATATTAAATAGACAGTACATCTAATGAAATAAAGATCCTAGGGAGAAATCATGGTAGTAAACTAATTTAATCTAACCCAGACAAAAAAATAATTTTCTTTGAAACACTAATATCAAATACAATGTATATACTCAAGAGAAAACAAATTATCACATTTCTTCTTTATCTACAGATAAATTAAGCACAGAGGTCACACAGAAATTTTGTTTTAGTTTTTGTGAACAAAATAAAAATGAAACAATTAACTTACATTAACAAAATGAAAACAAAACGATTATCTCCCATTTCTAAAACATGATATGGAGTAGTTTAACATTTTCTACCTTTAGCCCTCAAAAAATAAATCTAGGATGCTTTGAATCTGCTTTATAGCTTGTAAAACTATACATTCTATGTAAAGAATACGTTACTTTAATCATACATTTCTTAATTTAAAACAATCTGCAGTTATGTCCCTTAGATCAAAAGTAACACAAGACTATTCAATTTGATTATTAAAATTTCTTAATATCAAAACAATATTTTTATTCTCCTCTGAGGCAAAAATGTGAAACTTTAATATTATGCTTTTCAATTGTAATAAAAAAAACAGGATTTCACTGAACTTAAAATTTCAAAATAAATTAGTGTTGACAACCTTATGCTCCTGGAATTAAAACACCTAAAATTACAATTCCCTTTTTCAAGAGAAACGATAAAATACATTTTATTAATATTATTTTAAACTTACCAGGATATCAATTCATCTAACATTTAAACACTTTCAAACAAAGATCTCATCACATTTAAAGATTCTCACATATAACTTATGTATAAAGTACAATATCTTCTTACAGCTAAATTATTTGAATGGGTACCCAGCATGTTAAATCTTAAGTTGGTTTTTTTTTCAGTGAACCATGATTTTGCATTAACTATTGTAAATATAAAAACAAACTGGTCAAACTGGTTGTAGCATCCTTTTGTTGCACCTTCCATAATTTGAATAACATGTAAAGGCTGTTCCATCAAAACATACATGGGAACCAGGGAAGACACTTCCAAATCTCAACTATGGGTAGGAGTCTTTTTATATTAAAGTGTAATAGAAATTCCAAAATTTCCTATATAGATGGATAGCCCATTTTCAAAGTGCATTCTCTGGGTTTTAACAGAACAGCCAGGATAACAACTGCTAATTTTCCAGGTAGTAAACATCGTTTTTATTGACCAGGTTCATTGAACAAACAAACACACTTAACATCATTGGTCTTTGTACACATTCAAAAAGATCATCTGTAACTATATTTATTATGCAACATTTGTATTAAAGCTTTATGCTTGCTCAAGGCCACTCAACTGGTTGTATAGTAAAATTTTCTGTTGTGGGTTAATAATTGGAATCTATCTATATTTATATCTTCAAGCATATATAATAGATATGATTGTTATGTATCAATTCCTAATTTCAGAAAATACTTCTGTATATAAAATAAGTAATCCCACATATCGAAATTTACTTTAGTAAATTCAGTACATTATAAATGCAATCCAATATATTAAAGTTAACTTTTAATAGTTAAACGTGTAATGAATAAATCAATTAATACAGTAATTACATGTTCAACTAACATCTTTCAAAAATTTAATCCCTACCTATTACCTCATCAATGACAGGGGACCTGTGACACACTGAAATTTAAAGATACAATTGGATAATGGGAAAAAATTTAGATTATACAAGTGAATACAAGTTCCATATAGCAGTAGTATTTTCTAATATAATTTTAAAACTGTGTACATTCATAGATTTCCTATCATACTAATTATTGTGACAATGAAATATTTAAAATAAGAAAATCTCTATTCATCAAAAGCTAGTCATGAATTTATAGCCTTAATAATTTTGCTTTGAAATATTTGTTTGTTAGCAATGTTGTTAACAGTAAATTTTAGAGAAGTGAAGTCATCATAAACTATTCAGGTATTGATATGTTGAACATAGTGGTATTAAATGTAAAATCTAAAAAAACAGTCAAATAAAATATGAATGACTTTAAAACGTATATAATAATGTTACAAAATGTCTCAATACTTTAAAACATATGGTCTAATTCTCAGTGGATTTATCCTTTTCCCCAAGGGGTTAATTACTTTTTTATAATCAAAGTGTGGTTGTCTTGATTTCATATCTTTATTGGTATAAATCAATTATGACATCAAATTGTCTTGCTTTCCTCTGAATTTGGTATTGTGCCCTCATGACGAAAGGTGATCCTGATTGATGACATAGCATAAATAAAAAAAGAACACAATTTTTACAGATCATTAAAAAGAAAGATATAAGAATGTTTGCTTACATCCATTAGAAAAACAAATTATACCACTATAAATGGTGTGATACAATATTTCTTCACTCTTGAATGTAAAATTTTAGATTCTATACTGTGTCATGGAGAATTATCCTATTGAATTTGATAGAGTGGTAGAATCTTTATTCATAATTTTTCCAGAATTTAATTTGGTGATTTAATCATTTTAATAATATACATTTTCAAGTATATTTTTTTTTTCAAGCTTTTGAAAACCACAAAAGTATTATAAAGTACCCCATCAAACTTAAAATTTTATCCAAATGTTCTCAAGGGGGAAATATTGTTTCATCGTCTAAAAATGCAGTAGTCTTGCTGTAGTATGAATATCCTTACAGAGGAAATTAAATAAAAGTGACCTCTTTTAAAGAGTTAGATTCAGAATCCTGTTCTAGCATATAATGCAATTGTCCTTAATAGAAGAGTGGTCTACCTTTGAGAGGGGCTTTCAACGGTTGCAAGTATATAGGATGTGACAAATTTGAAGTCTAATTAACTTAATCATTGGACAAATTAGATTTACAATATTCCTCAAGATTTACATCTATAAGAAATTTTTAGATGTGAAAATAATCAACAAAGCTTTTTAGTTTAACAAGAAAAGCAACTTTTGTAATGCTTTATGTACATGTGATCTTAATACAACAGACATTGCGCTCAAAAATGATTTCACAAAAAGATTAGTATTCCTGACTAGATTTTGGCACAATCAATACAAAGAATTAATAAATGCATAAGTTAAGGGGGACAGCTCTATTCTTACTTCTAAAATAGGACAGTTTTTGAAGATTAGTTTAATTTATCTTTAAATTATCAACAGCTTGTCACAGCTTATCAAAATGAGATTCAAGCTCAGTGATAAAGGGTAAATAATCAGAAAAAATAATATCATTTTTATATTCATTTAATGAAAATACTAAGACTTTTTAATAACAACTTCTAAAAGTAAATTAATGTCAATTTTAAAGCTTTTAATCTTAACTTTTACATAAGTATTGTACAAAAGTGTAAAATAATTAACTTATTAACATATATTATTATTGAACAATATTTCTAATTTAAAGCCATTTACTAAGAAAGAATAAATAAAACTATGCCTACTTAACAGGGTAAACTTCAACAGTTAACTTTTGCTCACATTTGCTAGCATAATGTTTCATTCAAATTTACATCTTTTTCAACGTGAAATTTAAAGCAGTATCACTCTGAATAAACTACTTCTAGCAAAGCCATAGCTATTTAAGAATGTACATTATATACATGCAGCAGTCCAATGCGGTTCTACAATGTAAATTATATAACTGTTTAAATTCACTAAAATTAAAACTATATGACAGTTTCTTTTCAACATTTTCAGACTTATAAATGAATACTAAACATCAAAATATCAATTTTGGCTTGGTGATTAAATTTGTCTGTGAAGTTATTAAAGTAAATACATAAAGTCCAAACTTTCGACAAAAGATATGTATTCTCTTTGAAGACTACAACTGTTGCATGAATCTGTAGTTTCCATTTCTCTATCCCCCCTTAAACCCCTTTCTTTTGGTATCTGCTCCCCCTTTTCAGAAGTAATCCTATTGATAAAAAGGTAGATTTGATGTGACCTTACTTTTTTTGGTAAAATTGATAAATTGCCTTTATAATCACCTTTGTCTGTTGAAAAAATAGTCAGAAGAAAAATGAATGACAAGTTTTTCCGTGTCAAAAAAAAGGACAAGAAATCTGAATGCTGAAAAAAGGTAAAAACTTCTCCCTCACTATATGAAAAACTCAAAAATTGACATTAAGGGTTGGGCCAAACAATTAACAACAATTAGAACATAGTCCAATGCATTCGAGCACAATATCAAAATACCAAGTGTGAGTAAATAATTACTTTCATTCTAAACAATCTATGTTTACATTGAAACAATGCAGAATTGACAATTCTTTGTTTTACTTTGTTTGGCACAACTTCATACGTACCCCTAACATCCGATGTCATTACGAAATAACTAAAATGAACTTAGAAAATCTCAAAATCAACCTTAACAAACAGAAAGCTTCCTTTCAGACTTAAAATCAAAATGAATCCCTTTTTCAGTGGTGACTGATATTTGTAAAACACCTTGTAAGAGAGTAAAACTTTTCATATATAAATATTGTCTCATTACTATAAAGTCCACCTTCAAAATAATTCCATTTTTAACTGCTGTTGGCTGTTGTATAAAATTGCATGTAATATTATAAACTCATTCATTGTTTCATTATATAAAGAAACAATAAATAGTATACACTACTACACCTATGGATAAAAATACATGTAGCACATACACTGATTTACATATGAGACAAGTTTGGTCTTAAACAGGTACTGATGTCTGTTTCCATCACTGATTGACGAAAAACATATACCGGTATTAATATTCACGTAAACATATATATAAATATCAACAAAAAAAAATTTCCTATCATTGTTTTTAAAGTTCAGTATGCAATAGGGTTTTGCGAGTATGAAAATTGCTTATAAATTGTGCAATTTAAAACCTGTGAAAAAATCTGGTATTGCCCTTAACTAAAACTTGGTCTTATTTCGTTGTTATCGATGTAATAAAAATTTATATATACATGGAGGAATAATATCATCAACTGCACAAAACTGTTATGATGTTTTCAATTCCTGATGAGGATGTTTTATTGAGTATTTTTTTATAGAACATACTATAAAATGAAAACAATATTTCATGTTATTATCAAATAATATGGCATCCACAGTAAAATTACATTTAAAACACATTTGACTTTTTTATAAGTTTTATTACAACATTTTTGAAAAAAGATAAGGTATAGTAAAAAAATAATAATTAATATATATAAAAACTTTCCTTACCAATAAATAGGTTGTAAATATTCAGTTTAGCACATTAAAGAGATTATGTAAAGAAGTTACACAAAATAAGTATTCCTATTTAAAGTGGACGACGGTATTAAATAATTAAAATATTATGGTCTTTTCATCAATTGACCTATAGTTATGGTCCCTCTTACTAAATATCCAGGAAAAATTTAATATGATTAGCCAAAATTCACTTTTTATTCCTTAAGACCTACAGATCAATTTAGAAAATAAGTCTGGTAGCAGTGAGCAAAGCTTCTAGCTTTACAAAGAGTACCAGTAACTCAAGCAAGATGGTGAAGTATTGATGTGTTTTGTCCCGCAACTGTCATGTGACTATCATAAATTTACCCATTCTTTCTGTAAGCAACTAATTATCACTTATTATTTTTACTATATCCAATCTTTTCAAGAAAAGTTAAAGTAAAACTTGTAAAAAAGTCAAATGTGTTTTAATTCTACTTTTACTTTGGATGTCATATTCTTTGATAATAACAGGACATTTTCTTTGATAACATGACATATTCTTTGATGATAACATGACATAGTCTTTGATGATAACATAACATAGTCTTTGATGATAACATGATATATTCTTTGATAATGACATGACAAATTCTTTGATGATAACATGCCACATTCTTTGATAACAGCATGACATATTCTTTGATAATTACATGACATATTCTTTGATAAGAACATGACATATTCTTAACACTTTGTACAAGTATCTATGATAAAATACTCAACAAAAACATCACCATCAGAAATTGAAAACATCATAACAATTTCCAGCACATAACTGATAAAATATTATGGTGTATAATGACACATCATAAATTTAATTTATTTTTGGTATATTTTCCTATCAGAATGGAATTAATCAATAGATGTGATTTATTTTCAATTTCCTAATTGAAAGACTCTTTTTTTTCTAAAAATTTAAGCCCTTGCTCGAGGGTATTTGGTAAATTAATCTCAGTGACCAGTCAAAAGAAAGAAGCATGGTGATCTGTGTCATTACTGTCATTTTCAAAGTATACAAAGTAATAGTTTGTCATTTCCTTATGAAGTTAATTTGTCCAGTAATAAGATTAATAGCTGTATGTGTACCCCAAAAAAAATGTAGCCCAACAATGATAACAAAATATCCAAGTAAAATGAGTCTATACATAATGATGTGTTACACTTGACCTTTAGCAAAACTTAAACATAATTCTCTATCCCTCTTGTCTCCCCAGCCACCATTAGGTTTGGGGTCACGTAATTTGAACTTTGATTGTCCTCCCACTGACAGAACATTAGGAAATAAATGCTGTTTATTTGAATGTAACTGAGTTTCTATCTGTTTCTTTTTATTGTCTGGCTGACAATTCTTCCCTTTGTGATGCACACCACTGTAAAAAAAAAGTTAAATAAAACAAAAATAAAACAAAACAATAATAAACCTTGTCAGCGATACTCATTATTTAAAGAATCTGTTATAGATTGAAGATATTTGAATTTCTGTTTAATTTGTTCACAACTTGTTTATACTGGGTGATTAAGTGTCTGTCTTGATGGTGATAGTAAGTTGACCTTTAGATGTCCTTTTGTGATAACCACAACATACCCATACAATAAAATAACCACAAATAATTGTTTTATTTCTATCCAATATGTTCCTTTTAGATCAAATCATATAATCACATAAAATATTTAGCATGATATGGATTTCTTGATTCACTAAAGGATATATGGTGGTCAGTATGGGGTCATTTCTTTTACCCTTTAGTTGTCATACTGAGCTTATTCCATCTTTTCTCTTCATTTGATATTTATTGTTGACTAGAGCTTTTCAAACATGTTTAAACAATAACAATCCGATAAATATATATTGACATAAATTGTTCAGTTATCAAAATAATTTAAAACAAAATAATAACATTTGATCAATAATAAGCCAGTTATAATTACCATTCCCCGATATGAAAGACTCTGGTTGCCTTCATCTTCATAACTTTGACTTTATCTGGGATACACTTCATACTTAAATGTTGTAATGTCCAATCCCAGTTGTAATCGTCAAAGTTACAAAACTCCTGAAAAATAATCAACAATTCAACACCATATATATATATATAAATCTTTTAAACAGAAGTAAAATCAACACTCTGAGTTGTCTGTGATTGTGTAACAGTTAAAGTTACAATCAATCACAATGTCTAAGCTAATAAATTAAAGGGGCATAAGCGACTTAGCTATATTTTTCCATGTAATTTTGAATATTTCATTATACTAAACTATAAATGAAATATTAAAAAATGTTATCATTAGGAATTTCTGCAGTGGACATATTTAGGTAATGACTAAACCATTCATTCAAGGTTTGAGCATTATCCTACAAATTATTTGACGAAGATTCAAATTGTTACTACACCAACTTCATGTCAAACTTAAACCATCAAATTGAGGTCACGATTTCATGTTGAAATATAAACTGGATTGTTTATATTGTAATGTCTTTTAGGGTGACGTTGCCATTCTGATAATATATTTTTAATAAACAAACTTAAAACTGAAACTCAACCAAGAAATCTATTCATGCAACCTCAAAATTTTATTTATGAACACTTAATATAGATATTACAAAATACGGAATTTTTGGACTGCCAATGATTTGAAAGTAAATGCAAGAAAAAAGGGAATTATCAAACATACAAAATTCAGAAAATTGCACGCTGGATAGTTTAAAACCAATCTGTACATTCATTTTACTGTTCAAATCACATTAGTCTGAAGAATTTCAGCTGTTCCTTAGTGTTAAGCACAAAATGAGTCAGTCTTGAAAAGAGGAAAATCCTTTAACTGATGGAATAGTTTAGGAGATGGCTTGAAACCCTTACTATTCCCAAATATTCATGACTGAATCATGATCAAATCATCTCCATCAATATTGTGTCACCTCTAGTGAAGGTCTAACATTAGAAGTGCTCTACATAAAACTGCCTTATACCTACATTGTAACCTGAATAAACTGACAAACATAAAAGACTTTTCCACAAATGGAAACTGTATTTGCCCTGTTGACAGACCGAGGATACACCCTGTATATCCTGCTGACAAATCCAAGTAGGGTATAAATATATCATCTTCTCCTAAAATCTTTTTTATATGTTGAATGACTTACTGAAGTACATTTTTTAATATCCTTCCACAGATCTCTATTAAATGCCATCCCCATATTATGTCTTGATGATATCCAATGCCCCAGTTCAACCTACAAAAGGAATGATATCAATTACATTTCTTTGTAGTCCATTATTTCAAGTTTCATTCTTCTGATTGGAGACAATGTTTTGCTAATTTGGCAGTGTACAATGAATTTTCTTTACATATGGTCCTGTAAAAACAATGTAACTTAAGTAGGGGCAAAATAATACTCTTTACTATTAAAAACGTTCTCTTCATTTTCTGGTCTAAATATCAGATTAAAATCATATATTACTGGACTATTGTCTAGGTAGAATTTCTAACATATCTAACCAGTTAGTATTTGTCATTCTCATTAAATTTTGTGTTTCATCATTTCTTTTGTTCTGTTTGCCAAATATTGTATATGCAGGGTGCCTGAGTTAGTAAATTAAGTTATCATTATTGTGTAATATCTCACAGATTTTTTAAATGAGAAAGCTGGCTTAAACCGTCATGTGTATTGCTCAACTATAAATATATAAATTAGTAAAGCAAAAACTCAAAAATACACACAAGCTGGCAACTGGCTAGTCTTTTTAATGAAAAACAATGAAAAAAATTCATTGAATTACAATATTTAGGCAGTTATTATGAACTCAATATTTCTTGACTTCCTCTAGACGTCTTTTGTGGTCATTTGTGTATGGTGGCGATCTAATTGATGTCTATACCCCAAACATCTTTATTCATATGTATTTGTTTTTAAAATTTTCACGTATGCAATTATAATCCCTTTTTTCCTTTCCTACTTGTATTGAAAGTTTGGGTCTTCTGTTGAGATCTGGGATATTGTGTGTGTGTGTGTTCACCATTTAAATATGTTCATGTAAATCTTACCTTTCCAGAATTTATTGAATAACTTTGTGTTTTGTCGTAGTTTCCTGCAGTAAGCATTCTACAGTCTTTACAATCTCTGAAACAGTAAACAACAATACATAAGCTACAGAGCATAATTAGATATTTGGAGTTGGTCAAAAATTATTAACATATGACGTTTCTTTAAATTTCATTTTTTCTTCAACCCTCAATTGTAAGTAATTCTTTTGAGTGTGTTATGTGATGTTGTTTACATTCATTTAGAAAGCACTATAGTAAAAACTGTCTATCAAAATATAACTTGCCACAAAAAAAGCACCTTAAAAGTTGCCTGTAACCAACTACAGTAAGAGATTCCTAATTATGCAAATCATATATTGTATTAACATACATTGTAGCATATATATATACAAAACACTGGACAGAAAGCAAACAACAAACATTTAATGTTTTACTAAACAAACAACAATATGGCAGAGTAACAATACCATTTTTAGTTCAAAATATACATGTTTACATTGTTAAATTAAAGGCAGGATAAAACAACATGAATAAGGGGACTATCAGAAATGATTAGAACTATATGGAAACATTAGATGTACTGTGTCAGACATTTCTTAATCATTTCAAAGTTATATAATCAGTCTTTTTTCATTGGTAAATGTCATGGCAACCAAAAAGTTTATACATGTATAAACCCATTTCATTATGTTATGGATATGATATTGCCTACAGAGGCTAAATAATTTTGTTAATAAGTGTTAATGAAATATTTTGTGTTGATTTCATTTCATTACTATACATGACAGGACAGTCACTTAATACATAAAGATAAGGAAACACAAATCAGAGAGCACCTTCTCATGTTTATCTAATTGTATTTTTTTTTGTAATAGTTGCATGACCCTCTCACTATCATCAACTATTAACTGATTAAAAGTTTAACCCTAAAATTATTCTACAAGCAAATAAATAGTACCTTACTATGATAAGCACATACCCCAACACTTTATACTGTGGACTCATTTATTTTTGCATTTTCTTGGAAATTTGATTTCGTCCTTTAGCCAAAGTCTCCATCGTGTTTATTGAACATTTGTAATTCATTGAACATTTAAATTCCTGGTTCCGCTTACCAACGAATTTCACAAAATTTGGTATCCAACAAATAATAATGAATCCACAGTAAGCTAGAAGATGTGTAGGAAAGACACAGATCCAAGTGTGAAATATAACTCAAGTCAACCATGAAATGGTAACCCATCTGCTGAGGAACATGACTTTAAGAATTATATAATGGCCAGTGTTTTGTGAAACAGTATTTCGCTAAATATAAGAGATGTAAAGCATGGAAATATCACTAATCTTGCTACAATATTTAATTGATAACCTTTAACAAGGAGTTTTTTCTCAATAAAAAAATTGTAAGGAGTTCTACAGAACCCTGTGTCTCGCCTGCTATTGCTGCTGTCAGAGTTAAAGTGTAATGCTGACTTAAAAAGTGAGTCCATTTATCAGCAATATACAGAATTTAAAACTTTTTCTTTAGATGCTATTTCTTGGTCTTGAAGATTAGCTTCTGTCCATGTCTCATAACAATCCATGAAAGTTTACAAATGTATCATGTCAAAAAAATTCAATCTATCAGAAAAATACCAAAAAAGGAAAAAAAAAGTTTGCTTCAGACATTATCTCTAAATCTTATAAAAGCTGCCAAAGTTTCATAATATTCATAAAATTCTATGCAGGTTTGACAAAGTAATTGATGTGTAACAAACTTTAACACCAGACTGTATCTACTTGTTAACTGTAAAAAAAAACACAGTAACTAAGTCCATTTATCAGTAAAATATGGAAAAATAAAAATAAAAAAATATTTTCAAAATTTTGCTCTGGATACTGGTTTTTGGTCATTATCAAGCTTCTGTCCAAATTTTATAAAATTCCATAAAGGTTTGACAAAGTTATTGTTGACTTAAAAAACTTTAACCACAGACTGAACATAAATGTTGTCATAGCCTTGACGACAATAGTTTATCTGGATAGTATCTTAATTTAGAAGCTCTATAAACATCACCAGAAACTTCAGGATGTGATATCACATTTCTTATAAGATTTCTATAGGTTCAGCTAAACTTACACAAAATCTTTGTATCTTTGAAAGAATTTAGTAAAGGTTTTCAGTAATTCGAGGTATAAAGGAAAACCCTGACTAAATAATTCATCAGTCATATATAGATAATCTTAATGGAAATCTAAAAGTCACGAGAATAGCAAACCACACTGTAAGAAGGGGGCAACAAAAAAAAGATCAAGAAAAGGACAATAATTCCGGTTAATATTAGCTTTGTTCGAAGTCAGTTCCTTGAGGTAAATTTTCCCATTACAATGTATAACTAGACATTTCATTAATACTTCTATTACTGTAATTTCTTAATTTTTTTTGAAATGTAATTTGCAAATATTTACAAGATCATTCTTTTTTCAACTCAAATAAGCTTAAACATTACACAAGGTTTAAATCTCAAAGTGTTAAAAATAGTGATGTTAATATTTTTCCAGGATAATATCATTATTACTTTTATTGCGAAGGAAATAAAACCTTTCCCAAGATTCTGTTGGTTTTAACCTGACCATTTCATATTTTGCAAATTGAACTGTCCCATTGAAAAAATACAATAGCTTTTGTTCTTTGTGGAATTCATTGAATGGGAACTTTAAATTTCTCCTTGAAAAACCAATCATCCATTGATTAATTTGACTACAAAAAAAAAATTAACGGAGAATGTGTCCCCATGGACACAGATGATTCCCCCGCTTGCATACAACATTATAAAGGGACATAACTCAAGAACGATAAAAGTGACGCTACCCAATTTGTACTTGATCTGAGTTTTAAGGTAATAAGTATTGTGTATAGGTTTCATAATGTTTGGTTGGGGCAAACTTAAGTTACAGTACGGAAACTAAACATTTTGCAATTTTTCGATTTATAAAGGGGCATACAACTCGATAATGATTAAAGTGACGCTACCAAAATCCAACTGGATCTTAGTTTTGTGGTAAAGAGCATTGTGTATAAGTTTCATAACATTTGGTTGAGGCAACTTAAGTTAAAGAACGGAAACTAAAAATTTTGCATTTTTTATCATTTATAATGGGGCATAACTCGAGAATGGTTAAAGTGACCCCACCAAAATTCAAACTTGATCTTTATTTTGTGGTAATAAGCATTGTGTATATGTTTCATAAAATTTGGTTGAGGCAAACTTAAGTTAGAGAACATGAACTAAAAATTTATGAAGGGGAATAACTCTAGAACGGTTAGAGTGGCGATATCCAAATTCAATCTTGATCTGTTTTTTGTGGTAATAAGCATTGCGTATAAGTTTCATAACATTTGGTTGAGGTAAACTTAAGTTAGAGAACGGAAACCAAAAATTTTGACATTTTTCCATTTATAAAGGGGAATAACTCTAGAACGGTTAGAGTGATGCTACCAAAATTCAAACTTGATCTGTATTTGGCGGTAAAAAGCATTGTATTTAAGTTTCATAACATTTGGTTGAGGCAAACTTAAGTTAGAGAACAGAAACTAAAAATTTTGCATTTTTTATCATTTATAAAGGGGCATAACTCGAGAATGGTTAGAGTAACCACACCAAAATTCAAACTTGATCTGTGTTTTGTGGTAATAAGCATTGTGAATAAGTTTTATAACATTTCGTTGAGGCAAACTTAAGTTAGAGAACAGAAACTAAAAATTTTGTAATTTTTCCATTTATAAAGGGGCATAATTCTAGAACGGTTAAAGTGACCCTACCAAAATTCAAACTTGATCTGTGTTTTGTGGTAATAAGCATTGTGAATAAGTTTTATAACATTTTCGTTGAGGCAAACTTAAGTTAGAGAACAGAAACTAAACATTTTGTAATTTTTCCATTTATAAAGGGGCATAACTCTAGAACAGTTAAAGTGATGCCACCAAAATTCAAACTTGATCTGTGTTTTGTGGTAATTAGCATTGTGTATAAGTTTCATTACATTTGGTTGAGGCAAACTCAAGTTAGAGAACAGAAGCCAATTTTGGGACGTACGGACGTACGAACGTACAGACAGACAAGGGTAAAACTTAATGACCCCTCAGCTATGGTGGGGGCATAATAAACTCCCAGAGATGAAAACAAATGTACCAATACTGTATTTATTCAATGGGACAGTTCCCTTTGCAACTGATTCTGGGGAAAAGTTTAATTTCCTTCGCAATAAAATAATAAATAATAATATATAGGCTAAAACATTAAATCTGTGTTTTTACCTCAACTTGATAACAACAGTGATGTTAGTTAGAAAAACAAGTGGACAGAAGTCTTATTGTTAGAAATTAAGTGCATAAGAGAAAATCTTACTGAGATTTAATTCTGACCATACTGATATGCCATTAGAGAAATCAGCGTTTTACATGTACATTTATATAACATATCTCTCTTACTGATTCATGAATATTTATTATAAAGGACAGACTGCAACTCTTTTCACCAAAAAAAAATCTAAGGATTAAAATTGACAGTAAGTTATAGGAAATGTTGACGACTTCAGAATATACTTGAGTTTAAGATTTATTGTGAAAATAGCTGCTGAATCTTAATAGGTAAGAAATAAGAAAATAAGGGTTTTGTCAGAATAACACAAATATTAAGCAATAGTATACAAGTCAGAAGATAGTCAAGGAGTTTTAAAGTTATTTTTATAAGACAGCTATAGAAGTGAAAACAATATTGCTGAGAAAATTATTTTTTTTAAATATGAATTTGTACAATCAAATACTCACTTATCTCTGTAACATTAATGGAAAACAATAATTCATTATTTTTATGGAACGTTTGTAGTGTCTAAGAAATGACAATATCACATGTACCACTGTAACCTGTTCAAATATTTCAGTTTAAAAGCAATTATTCTATATGGGTTGGTGACCCACTTATATATAACAGTACTAAGGAGTGTGTTTTAGCATTACACTATATGTTAGTTAACTAAAGATATATCATTCTGTATTTTTTTTTCAAAGTCTTCATCAAAAGAACAAAATATATCAAAAAGCTATTTTGTTTATTTTTTTTTTTTTTTAAGAATTGCAATCTTGTATCATTTATTTCAGGGCTGCCAAGTCTCACGCATTTAGCGTGAGACTCACGCATTTTCATGCTTATTTGGCGGCATTTTCCTTTGATCTATTGTTTTTTCTCTTTGATCTTTACGATTTTGGCCAAATCTCACGCATTTGCATTATTAAAAGTTGGAAGAACTGATATTTGTTATTTTATTGAAGGTGTAGGGATGTGGATTTTATCTTTATCATGAAACTGTTCAGAAAAGAATAGAAAATAGCAAGTTAATGTGACTGTTCCAAGTCAACATGGTGTACAGGCTTGTCAGTAGTTTTCTCACTTTAATCACCAGCCCTGTAGTCAGCACTTCAATGTTGACATGAATTATCATTGATATGGTCATAATTATAAATTTACTGTTTACAAAACTTTTTTAGAAACATTAAGGATTTTTCTATCCCAGGAATAGATTACCTTAGCTTATTTGGCAAAACCTTTCAGAATTTTTGTTCCTCAATGCTCTTCAACTTTGTACTTTATTTTGCTTTTTTTTTAAATTTTTGATTCAAGTGTTACTGATGAGTCTTTTGTAGATGAAACGCGAGTCTGGCCTACAAAATTTTAATCCTGGTATCTAAGATGAATTTATTTAAATTCATAGATTATCTATGGTTTTTAAAACGAGATGGAGTTTATTGGCAACAATCTGATTTAAAAGGCAATAATCTTAAAATGAGATGTAGATGAGAAACGTTTAGAAGTTGAAAGACCCAATAGATAATCTGTTTATTGCTATTTTCCTATGCAAAGTCAATGATGTTGACTTATGAGTAGCTTGAAATGGCAATAAATTTTTGTGTATCAATTTATAGAATTCAAATCTTTAGTTGCTTTTTAAAGTCAGCATCTTTAGAAGTTTTGCTTAATGCTTACTATTTAGAGTGACCTACTGCTTTGGTATAGGCCATTTTGGTGATTTCTTGGTTTTGTTGGATTAAGTTTCCATGTGCTGTAGGATGACTTTCTCACTAATATATACCCTATATCTCTTTTTTCCCATTCAGATTCTACAATATAATCCAGATTTTATTCTTACTTTTTCTTTAAATGATTCATCATCTGTAATATAGTTATAACGTCTGGCGCTACATAATAATCTTCCTCCAACAATAACACCAGACCTGTGTAATTCTTCATCACGGTCAGCTGGTCAAACACGTGGAATAACTGCAAAAATAATTATATCATTGTAAACACATACATATTATCAAGCCTCTATAGATTTCTATTGAGCTATGTTCATATGGAACAACTGAGCATACAAAGTATTATTATGTCTGAAATTAAACTTCTAAGTCATTTGGTATCTGGCGGAGAGTTATCTCATTGGCAATCATACCACATCATCTTATTTTTATACAGATTACTCATTTCAAGTGGTTTGTCAATTACAGGCAGGTAGAAATCTGAATATGTTCTGAATCTATTAATCATCATTCATATTAATATTTCATGTTTTCTGGTACTTTAGTTTGTTTATTTATAAAAAGTATGCCCGTCTTTTTGCATCCTCTCTAAGGCCTATTCTTAACCCTTGCTGTATCCTATCTATAACCAAACCTTAACTCAGTTTGCCATAATCACACTGTTGATATATTAACTACCCTTAACATGCAAAGTGAAATCTAAGTGAAGAATATTGGTATAAGGTCAGGTTAGCATCGAATATCTTGACTTACACATAGAAATTGACAGAGTTGTTTTAGAACTAATTCTTTCCATCTATCTTAAGGCTAAGAATGAGGAATACCTTTGAAAATTTTGAATAGATTCTTTAGGTCTAACAGGACCGACAGAAATTTTACAAGCCCTTGCTGACGTGCCTGTCACCAAGACTCAGACTGTTGAAGATTGCAAGGTAACTTCTAGATATCTATTGACTATTTTATGACATTGAGTTTCTGTCTTACTGACATATATTCCCCATCTCTCTTTATAAATACAAAGTGTTTTTATTATTTCTGTTTCATTGTTAAGATCACAAACTCACACAATCAATAAAATTTTGAGCAATTTAATATAACTGATTGATTTTTTAAAACCTTACATGAAAAGCTGTTATATTACATCTTTTACTGCTTGACTTACGGTACAAGAAGTTTGCATTGATTTAAAAATAACATCTTGAACTATTAAACTGTATAAATGTATCTGTTTTTTTTTTTATCTATTGATATTCTATCAGTATTTGTATGTATAACTGAGATATATCAACTAAAAAATGTCATTAAGTTCATCTCATTTTAAATGAATTTTATAATATCAAATTTGACAGTTGTTAAAAAAAGTGTCCGTCTAGAAAGGCATATGGCCTCTTTCTGGTCTCCCCTCTGCCCCTTATTAGTTTTCTGAAGGAAAATAAATACTTTTAAATGCCAAATAAATCACTTCAATTACTGGAGAAAGCTTTTTATAACCCTCAAATATCATTAATCTAGTGAAAATTAATGTTTTCAACTAATTCAATTTCTGGTATATAGACATGATCAAGTTGAATCTTTTCAGACAAGAAAATGCACTTATTTCCTAGCTAGAACACTGAAACAGATAACTTTGATTATGATATAATATAATTCATAGTCAATATTTGATCAAAATAAAAAGGTATTTTTTTAATCTGATGCTAACAGACATAACAAACATTACAATACCCAAACAAATTAAGATAATTCTGTAGACTTAAACAAGCACACATTTTACTAAGACATAACACCTCTCTTGCAAAAACACTCCAACACTATTCAACCAACTGAACTTCACAACCAATTTCTTCATTAGAATCTCCTTAGATTGCTATTATTCATCTAAATGTTACAAAAAGTCAACAATGTTACAAGTTGAAGAATTCACAGAAAATTCAGGACAGTCCTATTCATATTTAATGATAATTGCTGTGTTTTGAGGTAAAATACGTTACCAAAATCCAAAATTAATATTGACTATAACCATGATAGACAAACCATCTAGAACATATGATGGTTTTTTTTGGCAGTAAAATTGAGAATGGAAATGGGGAATGTGTCAAAGAGACAACAACCCGACCATAGAACAGACAACAGCAGAAGGTCACCAACAGGTCTTCAATGCAGCGAGAAATTCCAGCACCCGGAGGCGTCCTTCAGCTGGCCCCTAAACAAATATATATACTAGTTCAGTGATAATGAACGCCATACTAAACTCCAAATTGTACACAAGAAACTAAAATTAAAAATAATACAAGACTAACAAAGGCTAGAGGCTCCTGACTTGGGACAGGCGCAAAAATGCGGCGGGGTTAAACATGTTTATGAGATCTCAACCCTCCCCCTATACCTCTAGCCAATGTAGAAAAGTAAACGCATAACAATACGCACATTAAAATTCAGTTCAAGAGAAGTCCGAGTCTGATGTCAGAAGATGTAACCAAAGAAAATAAACAAAATGACAATAATACATCAATAACAACAGACTACTAGCAGTTAACTGACATGCCAGCTCCAGACTTCAATTAAACTGATTGAAAGATTATGTCTTCCTCATAAGAATATCAGGCACAATCCTTCCCGTTAGGGGTTTAGTATCATACCATCATAACATATATGAGAAGAACATAACCCGTGTCATGCCAACAACTGGTTTTTAAATAAATGTGTTTAGTGCCGATGCAAAGACCCTATAAGTGAATCAATATTAACGCCAAAATATGCAATCTTTAATGACCTGACAACAGTATCGTAACTATATCCCTTCTTAATAAGTCTATTTAAAGGTTTTGTTATCTTCAGAGGTGAATACTGACATTTTTGTGCTTTATAAAGAATATTTCCATAAAAAATTGGATGTGAAATACCTGAACGTATAAGAAGTCTGCATGTTGAGCTATATTTACGAATGATGTCCTTATACCGATGATAAAATTTAGTAAATGTTTTGACTAGTTTGTGATATCGAATACCCTGGTGTAATAATTTTTCAGTAATACATAAATTTCTCTCGTTAAAATCTAAAACATTGTTACATACATGAGCGAATCGTACAAGTTGAGATATATAAACACCGTAAGATGGTGACAAGGGAACGTCACCATCTAAAAATGGATAATTAACGATAGGAAATGAAAAATCATCTCTTTTATCATATATTTTAGTATTAAGCTTTCCATTAATGATATAGATATCAAGATCGAGGAAAGGGCAGTGGTCATTGTTAGTATTAGCTTTATTTAAAGTAAGTTCAACAGGATAAATTTCTTTAGTATACATACTGAAGTCGTCATTATTGAGAGCCAAAATATCATCCAAATATCTAAAAGTATTATTAAATTTGTGTATGAACTAAGAACTAACTTTCTAGAACCAATGATGTTTTGCTTGGCAGTGTATGAACTATGAACTAATCATGTTTTGCTTGGCAGTGTATGAACTATGTACTTACTTTCAGGAAACCAATGATGTTTTGCTTAGCAGTGTATGAACTATGAACTTACTTTCCAGAACCAATAATGTTTTGCTTGGCAGTGTATGAACTATGAACTTACTTTCCAGACCCAATAATGTTTTGCTTGGCAGTGTATGAACTATGAACTTACTTTCCAGAACCAATGATGTTTTGCTTGGTAGTGTATGAACTATGAATTACTTTACAGAACCAATGATGTTTTGCTTGGCAGTGTATGAACTATGAACTTACTTTCCAGAACCAATGGTGTTTTGTTTGGCAGTATTTGGCTTCTCTGTAATGACCATACTTGTCTGGATGGTTTGCATTGTTACATTTTATTTTTAAAGCTCTAAAATAAAATAGCAAATATCATTACCGTAATAAGCTATAAACTTAAACATTTATATATATATCAATTAACAAACAAGGATAATTCTAACAAACGAACATTGTTCACTCCAAATAATAATCATGGTCTATATAAAAGGCTTCATGTAAACGACAGCATTAACAAGAACTGTTTTAGTACTGTTTTACTTATCATAGTCACAATCCTTTCCACTTTGCCTTCTCTATGACATCACTGAATACAATTTTAAACTGAGCAATAGAACTGGTGCCTCTAGTACTATACTAGTGGAGTAAGAACTGCATTATAAGTAACCCTATCAAGCACCAAAATTCACCCTTAGTTTGTCATGTTTGTGTGAGGTCATGTCTTTCAATCGTTTCTGTTATGAGTTTTGTGGACATTTGGTTTTTTTATTATGCCATGGCGTTATTTGTTTCTTTGACTGGTAGTTTTACTTCCACCCTTGGTATCTTGAACTTCTTTATGGTACAAAATGTTTTTAAAACTGCAGTTGCTCAGGACATTAATAAAACATAATGTATCAAGGGTATTAAGATCTAAAAACGTTTGTTATGCCAAACGCTAATGTTCCACAAATTACATTTTAAATTATATACAAACACTTAATATCTACTTATTAGACATTTGTATAGAACTTTCAGTGTAAATTATATGTAACACACCTACCCAGATGTTAATGTATTAGTTGCTTTGCTTTTCTTAGGTCAATGACTACTAATATTAAAATAAAGCTTCATGTGCACCAAGTAATAAGTTTTCTAAGTGATATCTTACTGATCTTTTTTGACATTACGGGGACAATCATTGGGGTGTTCACCAGGGAACTCTTTGGGATGAAGTTGAGCTGAGACAGGGAAAAAAATCTGCATTACCTGAAAAAAAAAAACTAATTGTTTCATTCCAGTTCACAAACTTAAATGTTACACAAACTGTTGACATAATCATTGTATCATACAAGATAAATATTATACATTGTGGACATTTGTCTGCAACACTATAAGTATTAACTAGTATTAGCCTTAGAAAAACATCTTGACACTTGTACTGAATAAAATATAAACCAGGACCCCTACATACATATATATATATAGCTTCTGGATACAGACATGTATTAATAAGGATATTTTAAACTAAATCCATATATTTACATCTGATAATAATCAACTATATTCCACATCAAGTATTATCCATTAAAATGACAGGATTTCAGTACAAAATCTATGATTTTTATCCGGAAATCTCTGTAAAAGTATAAGATTTCCTGTTGTATTAATTTTCCCTGTTAATTATCATGTCACCTACACAGGCATATAAAAAATCATTTAATGATGGCATTCTCAAACTGCAGTAGTATTACACTTCACATAAACTACATTATAAAATCACTAAATATTAAATCACAATATTAAATCAAACTGTGAAATAATAAAAACCAGCAAATCTGCTGTTTCTGCAGTCATGACAGTAATACAAAAAAAGTCATGAAAATGAAAAAAAAATTCTGATCATGATCTTTTTCATTTTAATATACTGGGTATTTAAGCTAAATTGACCACTGCATACAATTTTTTTCAATATTAAATTAGTGAGAATATAAAGTTAATGACTAAATCTATTATGTATTTCATTTTCTATTGAATACATGTACATGTATGCATAACATACTAGCTACTGGACATAATCCAACCAACAATTAATCACTGTATATCTTTATTTAATTACTAATCTTACTATAGGTTGCACTTTGTAAATAGTAATACAGCTGTTTCACAAGCCACACCTCTTTTGGGGAGATATATAATATTCATAGATATTTTGTTTTGTTTACATATTGTTTCCCAGATATGATCTCTATGTTTCATCTCATAGAGACATAACTTTGGAATGTTACCAGTATAAAAACACATGGTAGTGGCAAAAATTGAATTCTGAGGAAAACCCAAAGTGAAGGTAGGGGTAGTACAGAATTTTAGTATAGGTTTAAACTCTTAGAAGTTCGGGACATATAAATGTTGAAAATTACTGCACAGCCCTATGTTTTATATGAAAATAGTAGTGCATATCAACTTTCCATTCTAGGATATAATTTTTTACGAAACTTCATAGTAAAAGTGACACAGTTTTAGCCGCAAAGGGAGTTCCTATGGGAAATTGCATTGTCTATATTTACACAAGTACAACCTATATTGGGTGAAAAAAGAGAACATATAGAATTTCAACAAATCTGGTTTATCTCAGAGATTTTAATGAAATTAACTCAAATATAAAGTTTTATAAATATTTCATGAAGATTCAGAAGATCCTAGGCCTTAATTATGATGACTCAGCATAAATTCACAGTTTACAGTACATGTAGTATACATAGTTTACTTAAAGCCCTGAATGCAAAATAAATTCATAATATATGCATATTTGTAATTTAAATTGTTTAGAAGTGCTTTATATTTACTCTTCGCAGTCATTGAAACTCATAGATCCTCGATGAATTATTGAATATTGTTGTTGGGATGTTTTTGTCCTGTCTATAACCCAAAAGTAAGCTGTAACACCTGAATGTGCTTTTTTGTGACAGCGGCATAAAAAATACAAGCTAGAAATACAAAAATACCTCAATAAAAATAAATAACTGATAAAAGCTCTATCTTTTCCTTGTTTAAGACTTTAAGAATTAATTCCACAAAATATTAAAAAAAGATTCAATTGAACAAACAATCTTATATATTATTTCTACCTTTTGATAGACTATAAAGAAGATTAAATACATGGTTTATAACTTCCCTATCAGAGCCTTTTTACAGTGAACTAGACTATTTTTCAAGATTTTTTGGGGTATGAAAGGGTATTATACACAAATGCATACTACACACACACAGGAATACGGTAGTATTTTGGATTTCTTATTATTCTAAAACAAAATCCAATAACTTGAAGGAATCATAAGAGAAAGTACCTGAAACAAAAAGGAAAATTTGGACATCTGGGTGCAGTTCAGAACAAAACAATTTGTAATTTACAATGCTCAAGTATCAAAATAACCCAGACTTCTACTAAAAACAATTAAATATTCCATTTACCTACTTTAATCTTACACTGCTGTCAATTATTTCAAATAATTTTGAATTATTAACGAACACTGTAATGACTATCATTTCAATCTAATAATAATACTTGTATCATACATTTTCATTTCCTAATTATTTATTAATTATCAATAATTTTCAAATCCATTTACAATCATTTTATAAACACATGTGCATTGCAATTTGCTTCAGGACATAAACATCATAACCAATGATGCCATTGTACAATGTTGTAACATGCTTATAACTCTCAAGACATGCAAGATCTGATCCCCATAAATCAAATAAAACTTTTCTGGAACACATACAGTTATAAACTGCTTCGCCAAATGCAGCTGGATACGACTGCAGAGGTCCAACCCTGAACAGTTGGGGCAAAAATGGACACAATATTCAAGCTTGATACAGGTCTGAATTTGGATTGTAATTATTGCGAACCCAATGAAAGTTTTCCACAGTGCCATCTCTATCTTGACCAGGTATTTAAACTTTTGCAAGTTCACCTGTCCTATTGAATGAATACAATAGCTATTTTTCTCTGTGTAGTTTATTCACTGGGACCTTTAAATTTCTTCTAAGAGAAATCTATCATTCATTGATTAAATTACCTGTGTAAAAAAAAATTCTTATATATAGACAAAAATACTTTTTTTATACTCATTAATTGCGTGTGCTGATGTATTTATTCAATATTTATAATATATTTTCATTCAGTTTAATATTAAAATTGATTCAATCATAAAAAGTTGATTTCTAACAAAAGTTTTATCAATGTTCCTATTGAAATTTGATTTTTTTTTGTTTAGTTATAGAATACATTTAAGAAGATCTTAATTTGAAACATCATTATTTTCAAGTTCTTATTCATGTCAAACAAATTTTTTTTTAAAAGGAACAATGTTGAAAGTTTTGTCAGAAATCAAATTTTTATGATTGAATCAATGTTTATATTAAACTGAATGAAAATATATTAATAATATTGAATAACTACATCATCACACGCAGTTAATGAGTATAAAAACAGTATTTTTGTCTATATATAAGAAATTTTTTTTACTCAGGTAATTTAATCAATGAATGATAGATTTCTCTTAGAAGAAATTTAAAGGTCCCAGAGAATAAACTACACAGAGAACAATAGCTATTGTATCTATTCAATAGGACAGGTGAACTTGCAAAAGTTTAAATACCTGGTCAAGATAGAGATGGCACTGTGGAAAACTTTCATTGGGTTCGCAATAAATATTTGACACATTATACATGTAGGTGTAAGACACAGAATAAATGTAGTCAAAGAACTTGAAATTGGTCATATGATTTGAATTTATATTCAATTGAAGATTTCTTGCTGTTGTGCAATACACTGTGCTGTTGCGCAATAATTGGTAAATCTGTTTTCAGACTATATACAAAGAATTAGCAAAATAAATTGTGACCCCCAATTTTTCTTTGGAAAATTGACAATTTCTTAAATCTTGAGGGAAAAAAAATGATATTTGAAGAAAATTTCTTTTTAATTTCTTAAATCTTAAGGAAAAAAATTGCCCTACCCCAAAAAAATTTTTTTTAACCCCCCTCCACCCCCCTTTCAAAAAAAAGTAACTTTTGAAGAAATTTTCTTTTTGTAAAATGTGGTAATATTTAAGAGAAATCCATATGGTTAACCACAAGTAATTGTCTTAAAACTAGAAAAATGCTTGTTTTAGACCCTTTTTGACCCCTAATTCCTGAACGGTTTGGGCAATTACCCCCAAAATGAATCCTAACCTTCTACTTATGGTATTGAACCTTGTGGTACAATTTCAGAGCAATCAAAATACTTATACACAAGTTATTGTCCTGAAACTAGAAAAATGCTGACGATGACATGATAGCAATATATGACCCCAAATTTTTTTTGTGGTCGTATAAAAACATTGGACCAAGTTTCCTTATAATGTACATCTTAACCTTATTGATGAGTCCAAACAGATTTTCCTGTGAGTCCAGGACTGGCCTCAGTGAGAACCCCGTAAAAATACAAGTTGTGTGCAGCACATTCACTTGTCTTTTGTTGAAGACTGTAAGTTTATCTCAACTTGCTCAAGATGTCTTTTGGTTGTTGTTTTTTGTGTTGGGGCTTAGCTGTCTTATTTGGAAATACCCTTTATCTCCTTTTACTTATAAAACCTCTACTGGTATTTTGAAGCAAAGCAGAACGTAATTATATCTAAGGATGTACTTTGGACAAATTTAAGTCAATTGGAACAAATCCATATAAAATACAACTTGTATCTTTTTTTTACACTATTATATACATGAACATGTACTCAGTATATACATGATATATATAATAGTGTAATAAGAAAATATAAGTCATATTTCCTATAATTATACCTGTAATTTAACATGTTTAATATATCAAACATATTCGATTACAATACCAGTAAATAATTTCTAAACAATATGAATTGGATTAAAAATTAGTCACTTGCTATTGATTACATTTATCTTACAGATTGATAATGTTGGTGAGTCAATTATTTGTAGAAAACACTGTAGAAGACAATATGACTACACCATCAGGAAACAATTGTATTCAAAACAGGGTAATCAATAGTGATTCTTCAAGATGAGTAACCCCAAAGGTTACTTGGGTTTGAAATATGGTCACTTTGGTCTTCTTCAGATGACAATTTATTAAACCTTTGCTAATGTGGGGATCTGTTTGGTTGTGCTGAATTTATATTTTTGCAGCCAGGCCCAGTCAGAATGGGCTGTTAAATCTGATGCCATAGCCTCAGTTAAACAATTTGTCTATCACCTGAGTCTGAGTTAACCAGTTTTCCTCTAATCAGTCTGAGAAAGACAATTTATCTTGTATTGTAACAAAAATGTCTATAACACCACATTATAACCTGAATAAGAGTTAAATATGAGGTACACCAATTTTATAAAGTTGAATAGTTGTGGTCATTGATCATTTATTTCATGTCATGCCTGTATGTCATGTATATTTACAAACTATTTTACTTTGATATAGCTTTAAAAGTACATGAAATACTTATTACACATAAATGCATCATGTTTTAGTTTAAAGTAGGTTCAATTTAACCAAATATTTTTACTACATCTTAAAAATAAAAAGGAAAAATAGTTTAAATTGTCTCTGAGAATTTAAATATTACTTAAGGTTTACAGTTGATTACATCGAATAAGAACATTAATAAGAGCATTGTGTAACAAAAGCCTAAAGCTATAAACACTTGTAATTATATATGTGTAAATCATCTGTAAGAACTAAAAGATTTCAAGTCATAAAAAACATATTAACATATATATGCTTTAAAAATTCAGTTATTTTTTAACTGAAATTGAAATCAAATTAACTTCTCCGTGTACAAACATTACAAATAATCTAACAGGTCTTAAAAAATTGAAAACAACACGTTTAATAATTTCATGCGTCCGAAGCGCTTTTCTGGATTTACCTTCATCAGGAATGCTCAATGCCAAACATTTGAAATCCGAGGGATGTATAAGTACCGAAACAGTTGAAGAGCTATATGACAAAAATACCTAAAACAAATAGCCAAATTCATCTAAGGTCAACTTTGGCTGAGGGAGTTGAAACCTTAGTTTCTTTATAATTTCAAAATTTATAAACGGACAATTTTAGAAAAGTTTGTTATAAATCATGTCAGTACCGAAGTACTGACTACTGAGATGATGAAACCCTCGGGGACTGATAGTCCACCAGCAGAGGTATCGACCCAGTGATGTAAAAAATTGATAACAACACGTTTAATAATTTCATGCCTCCGAAGCACTTTTCTGGATTTACCTTCATCAGGAATGCTCAATGCCAAACATTTGTAATCCGAGGGATGTATAAGTACCGAAACAGTTGAAGAGCTATATGACAAAAATACCTTAAACTTAAAGTGTCCTTCTGTGAAAAATTAGAAATGAGATCTTAATAAATATAGAGTAACCAAATATATATTCCTCAATACCTGACATTTTCAATAAGCAAATTGTTATAAATTATGATATTAACTTTTTAATTTCATTGACAGTCATGACAGTATATTTTTCACTTTCGTCAGAAGTTTCTCAATCTGAAAACTTCCAACAAAAGACAAACTAAGTTAGCAGAAGGTTAATATGGCATAGTTCTGTTAATTCCCAATCAATAATTTCACACATCTTTGGGAAGTTCTGTTTAAAATGGTGTGAAAACTTCTACTTTATATTGCACGATCCCAGGATAATAAAGATTTATTGCTGTCGACATTTAATGCAGCAACAATGAAGTTAGTTGCCTTTAAAATTAGATTTCTTTGGCATTAATCCTCTTTACAGCTATCCCCTTTTAAAGCTTAAGAGAAAAAGTTATCTCTAACTGTCACAATACATCTAACACCAATGTGGTGGCATCAATATCTTTTAATTGGATTTTGTCATCTCAGTCAAGTGAGTGACACTACCCTGCTGTAAGATGTATGGATTTGTTTCTTTACAAAAATTTAATTCTGTCGTTTGCTGTGTGATCCAGGTTAAGTACAAATGTTCAGATGTATATCCTACATGTGTACTACTCTTGCTTTTCTATCTTTGTTTTATTTGTGTTTATTCTTTAATGCCACTTGAAGACCCAAAACTGGATTTAATAATAATTTGTATTTGTATGTGTTTGTAGGACAGTGTTTCATTCAGATTTCAAAATGTGTGAGGTGCTTCAGCAGTAAAAAGGACAGATAGCTGTGTTTAACGATGTTTGCTACTTTTTAATTTGTGTCACTCTAGTTCTATCCATTTAGTGCCCATAAGAATTTTACCTGATAACCCCTACTTTTCTTTCCATAATTTTATCACATTATAGTTTAAAAAGCCATTTATTGAAAATCTTGTAAAATCCTTGTTATTTTTTCATAGTTTTTGAAAGAAAAAAGGTGCCAATGTTAAGTGTATGAAAAGTCTATCCCACTAAATTTTCAATTGATTATATCTCAAAAACAAGGACATGGACCTGTCATTATTTTCTACTTTTTAAGTTCCGCTATTTATATACTATCAATTTAATTTATAACAGTCTTTTAAAAAGCTTGTTATTTTGAAACTGAGGAGTAAACATCCTGTAGTCAAATGAAAGGTGTACTATTGCCTAGTTATCATTTTCAGTAGTAAATACTTTTCTTTGGCAATCCAGCAATGACAATTTTATTTAAGGAGTCCTGTTAAAAATTTTTTTTAAAAAGGTGTCATATCATTCAATTCAATAAAATATTCATCTCCAGTACTTAAAAGGCATTTTTTTTTAATTGTAAGAGAACAATTGTTTTTAAAGGAAATTAACTGGGGAATAACTCCACAATATTCTTTTAATAAAATGCTTCGCTGGGCGCAGCTTGATACGACCGCAGAGGTCGAACCCTGAACAGTTGGGGCAAGTATGGACACAACATTCAAGCTTGATACAGCTCTGAATTTGGATTGTGATTAAATATTTGACACAGCATAGGTTCTGACACAGAAAGAATGTGGTCTAAGAACTTCAATTTTTTTAATTTACCTATTATGGTCCAATGTCCAAAATCAAAATACATGGTTAGATTCAGCATATCAAAGAACCCCATATATTCAATTTTTGTTGAAATCAAACAAAGTTTAATTTTGGACCCCAACTTGAACAAACTTGAAAACTGGGCCCATAATCAAAAATCTAAACACATGTTTAGATTCAGCATATCAAAGTACCCCAAGAATTCAATTTTTGTTAAAATCAAACTAAGTTTAATTTTGGACCCTTTGGACCTTAATGTAGACCAATTTAAAAAACGGGACCCAAAATTAAAAATCTAAAAACACGGTTAGATTTGGCATATCAAAGAACCCCAATAATTTAATTTTTGATGAAATCAAACAAAGTTTAATTTTGGACCCTTTTGACCTCAATATGAACCAATTTGATAGCGGGCCCACAAAATAAAAAATCTAAATACATGGTAAGATTCAGCATATCAAAGAACCCCATATATTCAATTTTTGTTGAAATCAAACAAAGTTTAATTTTGGACCCCAATTTGGACCAACTTGAAAACTGGGCCAAAAATCTAAAATCTAAATACATGTTTAGATTCAGCATATCAAAGAACCCATATATTCAATTTTTGTTGAAATCAAACCAAGTTTAATTTTGGACCCCAAATTGGACCAACTTGAAAACTGGTCCCATAATAAAAAATCTAAACACATGTTTGGATTCAGCATATCAAAGAACCCCAAAAATTCAATTTTTGTTAAAATCAAACTAAGTTTAATTTTGGACCCTTTGGACCTTAATGTAGACCAATTTAAAAAACGGGACCCAAAATTAAAAATCTAAAAACACGGTTAGATTTGGCATAATAAAGAACCCCAATAATTAAATTTTTGATGAAATCAAACAAAGTTTAATTTTGGACCCTTTTGACCTCAATATGAACCAATTTGATAGCGGGCCCAAAAATAAAAAATCTAAATACATGGTAAGATTCAGCATATCAAAGAACCCCATATATTCAATTTTTGTTGAAATCAAACAAAGTTTAATTTTGGACCCCAATTTGGACCAACTTGAAAACTGGGCAAAAAATCTAAAATCTAAATACATGTTTAGATTCAGCATATCAAAGAACCCCATATATTAAATTTTTGTTGAAATCAAACAAAGTTTAATTTTGGACCCCAACTTGGACCAACTTGAAAACTGGGCCCATAATCAAAAATCTAAACACATGTTTAGATTCAGCATATCAAAGAACCCCAAGAATTCAATTTTTGTTAAAATCAAACTAAGTTTAATTTTGGACCCTTTGGACCTTAATGTAGACCAATTTAAAAACGGGAGCCAAAATTAAAAATCTAAATACACGGTTAGATTTGGCATATCAAAGAACCCCAATAATTCAATTTTTGATGAAATCAAACAAAGTTTAATTTTGGACCCTTTTGACCTCAATATGAACCAATTTGATAGCGGGTCCACAAATAAAAAATCTAAATACATGGTTAGATTCAGCATATCAAAGAACCCCAAGAATTCAATTTTTGATGAAATCAAACAAAGTTTAATTTTGGACCCTTTTGACCTCAATGTGGACAAAGTTGATAACGGGGCCCAAAAATCAAAAATCTAAATACATGGTTAGATTCAGCATATCAAAGAACCCCATATATTCAATTTTTGTTGAAATCAAACAAAGTTTAGTTTTGGACCCCGATTTGGACCAACTTGAAAACTGGGCCCATAATCAAAAATCTAAATACATGTTTAGATTCAGCATATCAAAGTACCCTAAAAATTCAATTTTTGTTAAAATCAAACTAAGTTTAATTTTGGACCCTTTTGACCTTAATGTAGACCAATTTGAAAACGGAACCAAAAATTAAGAATCTAAATACACGGTTAGATTCGGCATATCAAAGAACCCCAATAATTCAATTTTTGATGAAATCAAACAAAGTTAAATTTTGGACCCTTTGGACCTCAATGTGGACCAATTTAAAAACGGGGCCCAAAATCCAAAAACTTAATACACGGTTAGATTCAGCATATTAAAGAACCCCAAGAATTCAAGAATAAAACCCCATTGAAATTGATCAAGAAATAAGCAATTTATACGAAGTATCTTCTTTTGCACAATACTGTGCAATTGAATATTTCTTGCTATTGTGCAATACTGTACAATTGACAATTTCTTGCTATTGCGCAATATTGTGCTATTGGATATTTCTTGCTATTGCGCAATACTGTGCAATTGAAGATTTCTTGCTATTGCGCAATACTGTGCAATTGAAGATTTCTTGCAATTGTGCAATACTGTGCAATTGAAAATTTCTTGCTATTGCACAATACTTATTATATAATAATTTACACATCCTGTTTGGTGTGTATCTCCTACCATATCATTATTATTTGCTTTTAAATATAAATCAGAAATAACCAACTTAAAATGGAAAATTTTAAAAGAAAAAAAAAAGGAAAAAAAGAAAAAAAAAGAAAAAAAAAAAATTCCCCCCCCAAATTTTTTGAACCCCCTTATGATTCATCAACCCCAAACTCAATCCCAGCCTTCCCTTTGTGGTATGGTACCTTGCAGTACAATTTCAGAGAGATCCATACACTTGAACACAAGTTATTGTCTGGAAACTAGAAAAATGCTTATTTTTGGCCCCTTTTTGGCCCCCAATTCCTAAACGTTTCGGGCAATTACCCCCAAACTCAATTCCAGCTTTCCCTTTGTGATATGGAACCTTGTAGTACAATTTCAGAAATATCCAAACACTTACACACAAGTTATTGTCATGAAACTAGAAATATGCTTGTTTTTTGCCCCTTTTTTGGCCCCTAATTCCTAAAATTTTGAGGCAATTACCCCCAAAATCAATTACAGCCTTCCCTTTGTGATATGGAACCTTGTGGTACAATGTCAGAGAGATCCAGACACTTACACACAAGTTATTGTCTGGAAGTTACAAAAATGCTTATTTTTGGCCCCTTTTTGGCCCCCAATTCCTTAACTGTTGGTACCATAACCCCCAAAATCAATCCCCACCTTCCTTTCGTGGTATTGAACCTTATGGTAAAATTTCATGGAGATCCATTCACTTAAACTAAAGTTAGAGTGCGAAAACCAATGTGTCTTCGGACGACGCCGGACGACGACGACGACGACGACGACGACAACGACGACGACGACGACGACGCCAACGTCATACCAATATACGACCAAAAAATTTTCAATTTTTGCGGTCGTATAAAAACATAATTTTTCGCCACCTTTTTCTAATTTACATTTTTGTGATGCATTATTAATTGTGAAGAACTGTATATATATTCTTACATGATTTATAAAACACAAGGTTCAATAGACAAATCGCCTGGCCAAAATGCCATTATTCATCCATTCATTCTATATATGAGGTCAAGAATCAAGTAAATATTTCACTTCTATTATGCAATCATCATTGAATTATCTATCCCATACAATCAACCTATGATGGCAACACAGGGTAACCAATACTTACAGGACAAAAGTCAATGGTTTCTACGATGGAATTCAGCTGCTCGGAAAAAACATCATGACTGAATATAAGTAACGTCTTCTCAATTCCTTTGACTTTCCTTAAAGAGTCTAGTAAAATTTTTAAATAGTTTGCTCTATCATGTACTTGTACAACTATTACAACACTTTCTGGTCCTAAGCTCAGGCCATATTTTTGAAGATTGTGAACGTATTGTTCAGCATTTCGACGGTCAATTTCTAATTTTATTTGAGTTAAGTTGTGCTCAGGTATATTGTGTCGTGAAACAAACGTTTGATTGTACTGATTTGGTAGTATTAATACTTCTACTTTTGAACTGTTCTCAGGACCATCTGAATCCTGCAGCTGAGATCGGTCTGTTTGGACATGAGCTTTTAAATTGTTACTATGACGCAACTTATACAATAAAGTTCGATCATACGCATCGGAATTGTGAGGTTCAAAGTTCATCAACACATGAAGATTTAGAAACACAAACAATATTAAAACTATCATAAACAGAGATCTTATAAGTCGCACAGGACGAAATCTCATGTCTAAAGGTGATGTTAATGTTGGCATTACGTCAAGATTTGATATGTGTATATGCAAAATATCACAGCGACCTCTATACTGATGTCTTTATCTCCAAACTGATATCTCCACACATATATCTCCAAACAGATATCTCCACACAGATATCTCTATATCACAGATTTATTTAATATTTCAACATCCCCTGATGCTAAGGAAAATTATCACAGTTAATTTTCTGGGACTGTCTTTGATACATCACGTCATCGTAATGTCTTAAAAGTTAACGATTAAAACTATCATCTTATCTGCAAGTGATATTTATCCCACATGATACTAAAGCTGCTGCCATCTCTTTTTTAACTTTCATTGCCAACAATTATCTATAATAGAACAAAATCAATTATTTACACTTAAATATACATATATATATATACATGGTATATATATCAATTCAACACTTTATAAAATGGTTTATATATCATTCACTAAGAATATGATATACCATGGCCAGAAAGTATTAATGTCTATAAACCATTAGGAATATCAATTGTTCATTAATAATTTATCTCACATATATACACATGAAAGTATAAGTATTTATTAGGTACAAAACTGTAACATACATGTACTGTATAAAACATATGTTTTTAATATTCTGTAATTAACAAACTGTAAAAGACAACATTGCAACAGCCAACTTGAACTGAATAATAGATATATGTAATTAAAGATTTATATATTTAGTTAAAAGATTTAACCTTATGTTTTTACTATATGCTGAATTCAAATGAAGATTTCTATGTCTTAAGATATTGCCCTTGGACATGGTGTATTAGGGTCTTAAGGTGCATTATCTTTGTCAGAAAAAAAATTATTACAAACATGCACCGAGTCAAGACCACTTGTATTTAACTTAGGCCTAAAAAGTAAAATTACATTTAATTTACATAAGTGGCTTTGTGGATTTGCAAAATTAGCCAAGTCTTTCTAAACAATAAAATTGTTTATATACATGTACTGTATACTGTGTACATCATGTATAGTGGACAAACAGATAGCTAGAAATGTCAGGATTTATTGCAACCCAATGAATGAGTGATAGATTTCTCTTAGAAGAAATTTAAAGGTCCTAGAGAATAATATACACAGAGAACAATAGCTATTGTATTTATTCAATAGGACAGGTGAACTTACAAAAGTTTAAATACCTTGACCAGATAGAGATGGCACTGTGGAAAACTTTCATTGGGTTTGCAATAAATGATCATGAGGCACAATTGGTTTGCATGTGGAATCACATATTTGGACTTGCAGGATTTTTAGCAGATGAAGATTTAAGCAAATAAAACCATAGAATTTTCATGAGGATCTTTTAATTTGCAGATGATGATTTAAGCACATAATTTTCAGTTGCTCATTCAAATTTAACCTATAGTTTGCAGTTAGGAATTTGATTGTCTTACTACACAGAAATGTATATTATTATGATTTCATCAAAGATTATGAGGAAATTGTGTGAATTATTGTATTATTATGACTGTGTAAACAAACACAGGATTTTTTTGTTTGATTCTAACTTACTCATATAGGGGAAATAATTCAGATTATTTAATTCTTTAAAGGAATGTATAGGAAATTTACCTATATTGTTTTGTAGCAAGAAAACAAGTACAATGACCCCAATTTTTCATGAAATTTTCTGAAAGAACATCATTATATATATATACATGTAAGAACAGCATCTTCTCATATCTAAATTTTCAAATACTATCATTAACTTTTCTTTCTATTAACACAAAAGTGGCTTTTCCAAATATAATTCTTCCACAATCTTCCAATTTTGCAGAACCTGTTGCTTAAAAAAGCTCTTTGACCCATACTTTTTAATATATTTTTTAAAATAGAATATGACATTAGCAATTATTGAAAAATTTTATCGATTTTAATTTAAACCCCTCACCTACATCACAGCTAAATTAATTTCTGAATATTTTTGAATCATGCAATAGTTGTTGCCTGAAAGTTTGTTAATAGCAGATATAATCAAAATAATCAGAAAAACTGGGTAGAAGCAGGTTCTACTCACAAGGGTGCTTAACAACCTCGACTACCAATGATGGTTCACAAGATAGGAAAAAGTGGTTGTTGTTGGTTTTTTCAGTGACAGCCATAGTCTATGAAAATTTTATACAATAGTATACATTTATTTCCCATGCCTGAGGGAGATATGAAGATTTGTTCACCCAAGAATATTCATATTTCATGAGGGCTCTGCCTGAGGGAAATATGATTTTTCGAGGGTGAGCAAATCTTCATATCTCCCGAAGCAAAGGGAAATGAATGTTTTATTTCACTGCCTATGTTTTGTTTACTATCAATACATTAATTATTATTTTGCATATTTTTTTTTTCTTATCCGCTTGTTTTTATAAGTTAAACTTAACATGACATACACATTGATAAACAGTACGGATCAAAAGTTCATTATTAGTCTTTTTGTTTTATCATCTGAAATAAATTTGAACATGATAATGATTTTTGCTATCACTATCTTAAGGATGTATTCTTCTGACGTTTCAGTCTCGTTGAAATCTCGTTCTGGAATTATTTCCAAAACATGTGATACAAGCGGAAAATATCAATAAAATTTTAAAATGTTATAATTAAACTTAACTCTGTGAAAACATTGTGTATTTACAATGAGTAGTTTTTGAGTAATCAATTTTTCAAATTTTACAACCAATCAAGTCAGTCTTTTTAGCCAAAATTTTGAGAAAATGAGTGAGGGGTACAAAAAATGATTTTACCAGAATCATGTACATTCCATATCATTGTTTTCTTTTCAAATTTCTTAGATATGTATTTTTTCAATCATTTATAACAAAAAAGTTGAAATAATATGCATTTTGTTCTTAAAATTGAGAAAAATCACAAATTTACAAAATTGACAGCATGGTAAATTTGACACAAAAAAGCATCAAAATATGATAAAACTTTCTTATATTAACACTTACCTATAGTTTTTTCAGTTAAATTTATTCAGATTGGTCCACTTCATCTTTATTGAAAGTATGAAAAAAAGTTAAATTGTGGAACTGTGAATTTTTTCACGATAACAGCCCAAAAATAGGTAAAAATTGATGAAAAATGGAAAAATCATCAAAAATTGGGTACTTTCAAACGGCCGTAGCAAAAAAAGAAGTGCACCACCATAAGATTTTTTCTTCACCAATTATTTTTTTACAGTCATATAGACCCAAAAATCAGGTTAAGAAAAAAAGTTTAAATCTAGAAATTTTTGGCTCCTCAGAGGTGTACATCTTTAAGAAGAATAAGAAGTCCAAAATGTTATGTAGTACATTAACCGGTGTAACGTCGCACGACGTTATCCCGACATTTCAGAGGGGAATATGATTGTCAGAAGGGAATATGAAGATTTGTTCAATGACACGTGGGATAGTCTCATCCAATCAAATATTGATTAAACTATCAATATGTATAAACAGTGGAATAACATCAGTTGATTTGAATAAGTAAAAAATATCAATTCTTGGTAGGGAAATGCAGACCTCCCTGAAAGTTTGTTTACATTTTGTACTCTTACTTGATTACAAATGCAGGACTATATTACATAGCATTAGGATGGTTATCAAGTCATCTTACAGTCATTATTATACATCTACTAAACGCTTTATCAGGTATTTGATATGACTGCATAATATATGAAACTTTTAATAACTTTAACACAAAGTATGACCTCCCATGTTAGGTTTGTGGTATGTGGTTTCATTTTGAAACATTCATTAAAACAAAACCACCACAAATAATTACTGTCACAATTTTTTAAGCACAAGATCAAAATGTATAAATCTGTTATTAAACATGATGGTCATGCATGTACTTGTATTCTCAGTTGCATCTCAAATTCAGGTATATTTTTGTTCATTTTCTGTAAGATCTGAATTAATTCATAACACCAAGTGGTCTAATTTTGATTTTTCAATTTGTAGAACCTACTCAAATATATTTTTGTAAAGTTTGCCCCCTTGACCTGGCACTTGGCTCCATTATTGTTAGATAAATTTTAAAAACAATATGACATACCCATATTACAACACTTTATACTTTCTCTATTTCCATTATATATATATATATATATCTTAATCCTGACAATTTGAGCAGTAACCTCCAGCACTGAAAAATCACCTGTTCTAACAGAGACTAACACCCACTACTGTAAACAATGTCATTTATTCCTTAAAGAACAATTGTCATTATGTATTTTATTAGGTGTCAATCAGAATAAGCTAGTAATTCACAGGTAACGGGACATTACAATGTAATCTTTTGTCATTTTACTACAGATTTATAATGTAGGTCTATTAAATTCTCATAACTTTCACCTGATCAATTCTTCTTGTCTATTTATATCTGAAAGTAACATACAGATGTATGTACATTAATTATTATTTCAAATTAATTCTTTCAGTCCATCATTTCACCAGATGTAACATTTGTTACTAAATAGTTACCAAACTAATTATTTGGAAGTCATTTATAACTTTATCTTTAATATGTTTGTCAAAATTTACAATTAAAACAATTTCTGTTAGGTTGCTTTCTCATTGGCATAAATACTGTAAATACAGAAATTATTGAGAGGTTTTTATTAATGTTAATCATGCGCCTGGCTTGGTATCGCAATAAGAAATCACATTCTGATATCTCGTAACATTTATCTTTTTGCAGATTTTCCTTGAATTGCAATAATTAATCTCACTTTTTTGTCAATTCTTCAAAAATTGCAATAATAGACATGTTTAGATCTAGACTGCATATGTATTCTAATCATGAAATTTAATTAAGTATAATAAAATGCTCCGCTGAGCGCAGCTTGATACGACCACAGTGGTCGAACCCTGAACAGTTGGGGCAAGTATGGACACAACATTCAAGCGTGATACAGCTCTGAATTTGGATTGTGATTAAATATTTGACACAGCATAGGTTTCTGACACAGAATGAATGTGGTCTAAGAACTTAAAAAATTTTAATTTACCTATTCAAACCATATCATTATTATTTGCTTTTATATATAAATCAGAAATAACCAATTTAAAATGGAAAAATTTAAAGAAAAAAAAAAGGAAAAAAAGGGAAAAAAAATCACCCCCCCAAATTTTTGAACCCCCTTATGATTCATCCCCCAAACTCAATAACAGCCTTCCCTTTGTGGTATGGTACCTTGCAGTACAATTTCAGAGAGATCCATACACTTGAACACAGGTTATTGTCTGGAAACTAGAAAAATGCTTGTTTTTTGGCCCCTTTTTGGCCCCAAATTCCTAAACGTTTATAGGCAATTACCCCCATACTCAAACCCAGCTTTCCCTTTGTGATATGGAACCTTGTAGTACAATTTCATAAAGATCCATACACTTACACACAAGTTATTGTCATGAAACTAGAAAAAATGCTTGTTTTTTGCCCCTTTTTTAGCCCCTAATTCCTAAAATTTTGAGGCAATTACCCCCAAAATCAATCCCAGCCTTCCTTAGAGGTATGGTACCTTGCAGTACAGTTTCAGAGAGATCCATACACTTGAACACAAGTTATTGTCTGGAAAGTAGAAAATGCTTATTTTTGGCCCCTTTTTGCTAAACGTTTTGAGCAATTTCCCCCCAAACTCAATTCCAGCTTTCCCTTTGTGATATGGAACCTTGTAGTACAATTTCAGAAAGATCCATACACTTACACACAAGTTATTGTCACGAAACTAGAAAAATGCTTGTTTTTTGCCCCTTTTTTAGCCCCCTAATTCCTAAAATTTTGAGGCAATTACCCCCAAAATCAATCCCAGCATTCCCTTTGTGATATGGAACCTTGTGGTACAATGTCAGAGAGATCCATACACTAACACACAAGTTATGTCTGGAAGTTACAAAAATGCTTATTTTTGGCCCCTTTTAGGCCCCTAATTCCTTAACTGTTGGTACCATATCCCCCAAAATCAATCCCAACCTTCCTTTTGTGGTATTGAACCTTATGGTAAAATTTCATAGAGATCCATTCACTTAACCTAAAGTTAGAATGCGAAAACCAATGTGTCTTCGGACGACGATGATGACGCCAACGTCATACCAATATACGACCACAAAATTTTTTTGCGGTCGTATAAAAATAAGGAGATGTGGTATGATTGCCAGTGAGACAACTATAATCCACCAAAGTTCAAGTGAAGTGAATGTAAGCAATTATAGGCAACCATACAGCCTTTAACAATGAAAAAAAAAACATACTGTACAGTCAGCTATGAAAGGCCCTGACATGAAAAATATGTCATTAATGGGGTATATGCACAGATGACCAAAGAAAAGAATGGCAATTTCACTACAAACGAAAAAATTAAAAGAAGCTTATACATTGCTTTTTACCAGTTAGCACAAAACACTGTGAATAATAAAAATAAGGCAAAACAAGAGGCTGTCAGAGACAGCAAACTAGATTTCCATGCTGAGGTCGAACCCTGAACAGTTGAGCAAGTATGGACACAACATTTAAGCTTAATACAGCTCTGAATTTGGATTGTGAATATTTGATACAGCATAGGTTTGTGACACAAAATAAATGTGGTCAAAAAATAGAAAAATTTGAAATTGGACATTTTCCTATTATGGTCCAATATCCAAAATCTATGTACATTGCTAGAACCAGCATATCAAAGAATCCAGAGAATTCAATTTTTGATGAAATACTTCTTCGTTAAACCATTTCTGTTCAAAGGGAAATAACTCACTTTATTTCCATGAACCAATAATGTAAATCTAAAATTAAATATGATTTAACTATAGTTCTCTAAAATTAGATATGATGTAATTAGATATGATGTTATATTTATTTTCAAATCATAATCTAATATAATTAATAGTTTTCAAATAAATCTGTCACTACAATTATAATTGGGTGATTGACAATAACCAGATGGTATTTTCTTGATAAAAGGTGAAAATCATTTAAAAACATTTAGCATGCTTAGTGTAATCAAACTTTATATATATAGTTAATAGTTCCCAATGATTTTTTCTTTCATTTGTAACAAACTAATATAGATCTGCAACTTACCTATTAAATTCTACAACTTTATCTACACAATGTAATGTAATGAAATATATCCTTTGATAAAAATAGATTATTATCTAATGAATTTGCAAATCTGGAACCCCAAACAGGATCAAGTAAAAATTTAAATTAACACACACAACAAATATAGCATTTAGAAAATTAGTTAATATAGAATAACAAACAGACCTACCACAAAATTCTTCAACTAATTTACCAAAGAAAAGAAAAAAAAATCCAAAATGTCATTTATCATTAATACAATGTCTTTTAAAAAATTTTAAAAAATGAGTTGTTTCCCTTCGTACAGGGCTATAACTGACTGAAGAGAAATGCTAAAATCATGAAAATTGAACTTGACCTTCATTTAGTCACAGGAAACAACATGTCTAAATTTGAAAAAAAAATTTCAAAGCGTTTTCATTGTAAATGAATGCACACTGTTTGGCAGCCAATCGCCGGCACATCGCCAAATCAATGACCAATTATTACTTCGAAAATCTGGTTAAAAATATGTGAAATAAAAATTGCAAACTCCAGCATGAAAACATTCCTTTAACACCCGCTTAAATAATTAAAGGTCTTAGAGTCTCATTTATCATGATTATGAATTACTCATATTTCACTGTTTCAGCATCAAACACAATATGTGCTGTGTGCAAAACGTATATATATGGAAAACGATTGATTTGTAGATGTTTTTATATCGTGTTAATTTTAAGTCTTTTGAAATCGCATAAAAATATTACAAGTTTTTACTTTTTTGTCTTTATGAATTAAAATTATTTCCCATAAAATATTTACTCTGTAATATTGATTTTTATAACCATATTTTACTATTCAAAGAAATCTCAACTATAAATAAAGGCACACATTTAAAGCTTATTTTCCTTATGCTTGTAGTTTAAAGGTTTAAAATTGAGAATGGAAATGGGGAATATGTCAAAGAGACAACAACCCGGCCAAAGCAGACAACAGCTGAAGGCCACCAATGACTCTTCAACGCAGCGAGAAAATCCCGCACCCCGAGGTGGTCCTCAGCTGGCCACTAAATGAAAATGTGTACAAGTTCAGTGAAAATGGACGTCATACTAAACTCCAAAACATATAAATGAACTAAAATTAAAAAACATACAAGACTAACAAAGGCCAGAGTCTCCTGACTTGGGACAGGTGCAAAAATAAGTTATATAGCTAACTGTGTAACCCTCTTAAAATAAAGTGTTGTTGTTGTTGTTGTTTAAAAGAAGTCTGAGTCCGATGTCAGAATAGGTAACAAAAGACACTAAGCAAAATGACAATGATACATAAATTAACAAAGGACTACTAGCAGTTAACTGACATGCCAGCTCCAGACCTCAATTAAACTGATTGAAAGATTATGTCTTCATCATTTGAAAATCAAGTACAATCCCTCCCGTTAGGGGTTTAGTATCATACCATCATAAAATATATGAGAAGAACATAACCCGTATCATGCCAACAACTGGTTTTAGAATAAATGTGTTTAGTTGGCTTGAAAATGGAATTGATTGCAGATAAGCTAAATTATCTATCGCAAAGGATCATAAGATACAGTCACAGAAATAATTATTTGATAAGTACGTCTAAACAAGTGACAATTCTACAACAGATCCATCCATTGGATCACAAGTGAAGGTGATACACGGCTGAAAACACATATTATATTCATTATTACTCTAAATACGCTGGACACAGGTAGGCGGTGTTGTCTCGATATCCCAATTAGCATGAGTTCGAATTCCTGGCGAGGGAAGACAGTGTTGTGCTGATATTTAGAGTCATTATGAATATAATAATGGTTTTATCAGTGTATCACCTTCACTGGTGATCCAATGGTTGGATCTGTTGTAGAGTTGTCACTTGTTTAGACGTACTTATATATATATATAATTTGTCTCAAATTTAGCCCAACAATTTTAGATCTTCAAATTTGCGTTAGCAAATTTTTGTTCTTCCCTCAGCGGGATTTGTACCCTTGCTTCTGTGACATCATGGCATTACCACCTGCACCATGTCCAGCCCCCCTGACCACTCAACCACCTAGGTTACATAAAAATATAGCTTTTGGTGGTCGATGTTATGCCTTTCCTCATTGGCTTTATCTAGGGTTGTAACACGGTACATGATGTTTAGTGTGGCAACAGTACTTAAATATAAGATGGTTATATACGAAGGTGATATTATAAAATTGTATTGACAAATATTTCGGCTTAACAAATAGCCTTCCTCAGTGTTAAAATTTATAACATCATCTTCGTATATCACCATCTTATATTAGTACCATTGTGCAAATCTTTAGACTTTTATATATATATATATATATATGTGCATTTTTTGTTGCACTGTTCTGCCATCAGATTTGAAGACAGAACATTACCAATGGTTATAAATTCTATCAATGGAATGAAGGTCAAATACTCTGAATATGAATATGAAGATAACATAAACATTTTCAATATTGACCAAATCATAATAAATCAAAATCATCATTATTGAGACAGCTGTTTTCAAGTCTTTCATGTTATAAAACTACAAAGATATTAAATTAACCATTAATATTAAAAAAAAAATAATGAGTTCTTAGTCTCAATTTGGAATAGAAAAAGGATAATTTTCAAAATTTCAAGAAGATTTATTCATGATCAGTAAAAGGAGATGAAAGAATATATGTTTATCATTATAAGACAAAGCCAAATGACACAACAAATAAAAAGACGAGTAATAGAAAAAGCCAAATGACACAACGAATCAAAAGATGAGTAATAGAAAAAGCCAAATGACACAACGAATCAAAAGATGAGTAATAGAAAAAGCCAAATGACACAACGAATCAAAAGACGAGTAATAGAAAAAGCCAAATGACACAACGAATCAAAAGACGAGTAATAGAAAAAGCCAAATGACACAACGAATCAAAAGTTGAGTAATAGAATAAGCCAAATGACACAACGAATCAAAAGATGAGTAATAGAAAAAGCCAAATGACACAACAAATAAAAAGACGAGTAATCATGGTAATAGACAAAGCCAAATGACACAACAAATAAAAAGATGAGTAAAAGACAAGCCAAATGACACATAAAAATCAAAAGATGAGTAAAAGACAAAGCCAAATGACACAACGAATCAAAAGATGAGTAATAGACAAAGCCAAATGACACAACAAATAAAAAGACAAGTAATAGAAAAAGCCAAATGACACAAAAAAATCTAAAAGACAGCTACAAAATGATGCCCTTCAGCTTTCTGTTTTAATTTTAATATTTGTTGAAGTCTTATTTAATAACTTTCACAATTGTGAAAAATGAAAAACTTTAATAGAAATAGCTTGATATAAATGACCACTGGTTGTCATGGACTAGGTCAAATAATATATATATATACAATACCTAATGTACAATGATAGTCTGTACAACCCTTATAAATTAGAATCAAGTTTAGAATGTTTATGACAATTGTATGAGTAAAAATTAAAAAAATATTTATCTTACGTTGGCACACCATTATATTATCATTTAAATCCTTTACTTACCTAAGATCAATGAACACAAAATTCAATGTCTGAATTGCTATCCCAATGTAGCTTATTAACTATTCTAGTTCAATGAAATTCATGTTTATAATTAGATAGATATGACAAGTTTGGAGTTAATAATCTTCAAGTTAATTTTCATTTAGTTTTATCTACAAAACATGAACCAAGGTTATTATAACATGGACATACAGATTACATGATCTGCGTTGCCTAAGTTATGAAATTAATATACCATTTTGTAAACCCCACTAGACTTGATACCATTTGTCCTACATATGAACTAGAGACTCCTACTCCAACCACCTTTCAAACTCACCCCTTAATTGCTTGGTGACAAAGGAGCAGGAGCAAAAACTCCTTAATTTTTAATTTGGTCTAAATATGTGTGCAATTAAAACAGTACCATAAAAGTTCTTACATTTGTCTTAACTATAGCAAGATATGTAAGGTGTATAAAAAAAAATTGCACACTGAACCATAGCAAAAAAACATGACTAAAATTTTTTTTGTAAAATTTCTCAATTTATCTTGTTTTACATACACTTTTAAGTACATTTTGGATTGGAAAAGGGCATGAGTACAAATACCAAAAAACAACCTGATTAAAATGCAGTTCCTGTACGTGTCCACACTTCACTTACAAGCAAAACTTGGACACAGGATCTGTTTTTAATCAGATTAAACCCAAAAACAACTTTGATTGGGTTGTTGTCTCTTTGACACATTCCCCATTTCCATTCTCAATTTTATTATATTTGGTGAGATAATGTAAAAAGCTATATATATCTATATATACAGTTAATTCAAAGCTTTTCTTAAATTATTGTATTGGTTCTTGAAGACTGGGTGCAACTCTTAAGAAAATACAAAGTAGTTACATTTTTTATCTGAAAACCTCCTTTTTGTCAAAACTTATTTAATTTAATTCTAAACTGTACCCATTTAATCTTAAAACGTCTGATGTTAACATTTGACACTGGAAATGCCTTTATGACATCATGATGTTTAGCTGCAAAAGACAAGAAGTAGGTAGCTCTGCTACCCATCACTAGGTAAACTCAATTTGTGACAGTTAAATCTATGTAATACATTGTACTTCTTGTCCAATCTTAAAATACTATTAGTTATCTTGGTGAAATCAGGGGTGTACAGAATTTTACACCGTTGTTGAAAATTCATACACCCTGATGCGCAGCCGAATGGGTGTATGAATTTTTAACAACGATGTAAAATTCCGTACACCCCTGATTACACCAAGATAACGAATTTATTTCTTATGAACAGTTCCTTTACTCATTTTTAAACAGGGATGTAAAATTGAAAAATGCTAAAGAAAAATTTCCAGTGTAACATTTTTTCAACTTTGATGTTGCTGCATATTGTCAAATACTTTTTTTCTTTATTTTTGGGAAATTAATTCAGAAAAAAATTTTGTTCTTTTGAATTTTCGGGAAAACAAAATATTTTTTAATTTTTTTTTTTTTAAATAAAATTTTTGTCCTCAAATTTATTTATTTTTTTTTTTTTTGAAATTTTATTTATTTTTATTATTTTTTGACATTTTTTTTTTCTCTTTATTTTGGCAAATTTTTTATTTTCTTATTTTTGGCAAAATTTTATTTATCCCGGGGTGAACAAGGGTTGGGTGTTATTTACACCGGGGTAATTAACCAATAAGATTGCAGTATTTTTGCTGCATAAGAAATAAATTACAGTTATCTCCTAAATTAAATGCGTAGCTATTAGCTTATTTGTACATGTATAGTTTCAGAGCAGAAAATTAGTGTGATTTTCCAAAACGTTTCAATGGCACTAATGCCACCTGATCAACATTACAAAAAATGTAAGTGATAAAAAAATCAACAGCATCCTCTATGTCTGGTATAAGATGTCAGACTTTTATTAGGGGTCACAATCTATTGACTCAAGGCAATTTAATCTTCCTACCTGCTGGGTTAATTAACAAGTTGTCATGCAGGTGTGAAATTCACTACCACAGGTTGACAGTTATGCTTTATATTTGTAGTATATATACCTGCAAAGTTACTTTACAGCACAGTGTGACTTAAGAGTAAATTTGCATAAAGTAGATCATTAACACACAAACTGACAAACATATGCATCTTTATTTTACAGGTGACATTTGGATAAGAAAAATCAGTAAAATAGAAATTTAATGAAAACAATAAAAGTTAAATAATTATATTATATGTATTTAGGATGAAAGGCCTGAGGGTAATGCTAATAAGAAAAACATCATAAATTAAAAGTAAAAGTACAAGTGCATAAAATTAAAACACAGGACAAGAGTAGAAGGGGAATTTAACTGCATGGTTTAAATTTGATTTTGTTTAAAGTATTTATATTTATGTACGGCAGGCGTATGAATTTGCGAGTATAGAAGGCGGGCTAATTGTAATAACAATAGAGTAAGTAGTTCCATCAGTAATTAAAGTCGCGCGTGCACGAGAAAAGTTATCGACAAGGGCGGAGACCATCTAACGAGTAAAACATATTTGTGTATAGGAAGATTAATCTTCAGTATAACAGTTCGTGCATTATATATGTAGTATTCATATTTTGATTATGCGCTTATTTTTTGGAGATTGTATGTTATTTGAATGAACTGATGCCATTTGTGGTGCATACTATTGAAGACATTTGTCTTCTTGTGTTTTATGTGTATAATAAATTTTGAAGATGGTCACCGCACCTGACAGTCTCTATAATGGTCTTAGTCTTTATTAATACAGAAATAATTTCAATGCAAATATTTGAGACATACTTGTTTACTTTTTTCATGGTTGGTATTGGGGTGTCATGAGAAAATTGGAAGTCAAGAGTACATAAATGATTTATTTTTCAGTTGAAGAGAGTGAATTAAGAAAATAATTTTGTTTACCAATTTGAAATACATGTACAATGTACTTCACTTTTTACATGGATTTTTATACTCATTTCTATATCAGCATGATCAGAGGCCTGAGGCTTCTTAAATAAGGAAAATAAACATGCTGGGCCTTTAATAGCTGACAATATGTATATATTTTGAGTTTTTCTCATTGTTGAAGGCTGCACGGATGCCAAGGCTATAATTGTTCATATCCACTTCATTTGAACTTTGGTGGATAGTTGTCTCCTTGGCAATCATACATGTACATTTTGTAACCATGGTAACACATCTCCTTAATTTTTTATGTAAATACAAGAAAATGAAAAAAATGCCCTGATTTTATTTTGTGTACGTTTTACATACATATATATGCATTTGTCCATGCAGAATCTTCATAATTCCTTTTTTTCCCACTTAATCAATTAAGTCGTCAAGATCAGGTACACTCTGTCAGTGTCAAACAGAAATGCGCAACTTACATTCTATACCCCAAATACAGCTGACTTACTACTTTAAACAAAAGACTATATCACTGAAAATTTGGGTACAGGGAATTATATTTCCACTGGTATTGTTCTTGACAGTGATGTTCTTTTTTTTCAACAACTTGCCTCATACTGAAAATCATCATCAAGTTATATATAAATGTGTAAAACCAAGTAAAAACATTGTTACATGCCGTACATCACAATGATTATTGTAATGATTTGATGGCTCTGGTCCTGCCCGGAATAAAATGTACATGATTTATATAAGATAAAGAAATATATATATATGTACATCATGAACATGTAGCTCTATAACTATATGAACATTTAATATTTCATTTCAATATAAAAATTAGTTTTTTGTTACAAATCATAGTAAATTGTTTTCTGTTTATAAATTTTATGTCATGTTACCCATCAAGGGCCTTTAATTGGAACAACAAATATTTAAAAGTTGCAGGGCCAAATAAAAAGGTCAACTGTACTCATTGAAGAAAACAAATCTGTGTCAGCCTTATCTTAAAACCAGGTGTGATCTCAGCCCATCTCAGGTGCTCTGAAAGGGTATGTAGCACCTGCTCCACAGGTGGCACTCATTGTATAGCTCGTGTAAGTGCAAACCCGGTGATAATTCTAATTCAATATATCAAAACCTAGGAAAAGTGATTGTGGTTATGACAATTGGATCATATCAGTCATCATCCTTGAAACAGATATTCCATAGCGGTCAACTGGTGATGAGGGGTTCGTGGTCTAGTGGTTTAGACCGATGGCTACAGTGCTGAAGGTCCTGGGTTTGATTCTGACTCAGGGCGTGGAAATTTCAGTACATCAGAAGGGTGATTTTCACTCTCCCACACACTTCTCTGGCACCCAGACCAGAGATCAAACTAGAATGGGTACTTTCGGGGCCTCGGTTGGTCAAAGTTGGCCCCTACTTTAACCTGGAAATCAATCTGCTGATATCTCCTTGGATTGTCTGTTCCTGCTGAGTGTCCCGGTGGTTCTCTTCAAGTACTAAGGCTTCCTCCACCATAATAACAGACTTCCCGGTGTCCTAGCACTCCCTTTGTGTTGGGGTGGGGATCGTCCTTGTAAATATTGATGTAAATACGTTATTGACACATCTCCATTAATCCCAATAGGGACAGTGTTCCAGCTTGAATCTCAGGGCAGAAGGGTGCTAGTTGTCTGAAAGGGCACTTTAGCGTTATAACCCAGATTTCAAGGGCAATGTTGGACAGTGTATTAAATTACCTTGAATATTGCAAGGCTCAGCTGGAGAACATTAGTTGTATTTAAACCATATTCAGAAATTAATGTTTTCTTGATGTTGGTTCCAGTAAGAATTTTTTTCCATCAAATTATTATACCATGAAGCAAAGCATATCATTTTGATGTTAATCTAAACAAACTTGTACATTTGGTATGGAAAATAATCATCAGAAATTTCAATGTTTTATAACTTATACCAAAATAAACAAGTAGTTTTGAAAGATGGAGTTATACATGCAAAATTGAATGTTGAATGTAATTAAATTACCTACTTTTAAATTACTTGTTCAAACATATAGTATATATGTTATTGAGAGTTATTTATTATCATTTGAATTGTTACAAAAAATTATTTTTAAGTGCACACCAAAGTGCTCCTCAGTAAGGAGTTTTATAAATATAACAGGTGAGACAGGAGATAATCATATTTTATATTGATGCAATTATATATTGCAGAAGGTATAAACAGTTACTTTTTTCTCCATCATTGTTAAAAATAACTTTGTTGAGTGCTCCTATGTCAGGAGGATTATAAAATACAAGAAGTATTAAAAACAGGAAGTGAATCTTGTTATGTTCAAAGTACAAATTTCTTTGATTCCTCTTTAAATTTCATACTCATGGTTATGAAACAAAACATTTTTTACCAATAAAGTAAAAACTATGTATGCCTTTAAAATTGTTTAAGATTTTATTTTTTGTGTTATGCCTACTGAGATAAATTTTTTCAGGTGTACATGCTGTACATAAACATTACAAATGGACAACATGTGGACATTTCATTCTGTATTAAATATCTAGTATTTGTTCAATTATCTTAAATCCACTAATTAGCAGTAAACAATCATTAACAAAGGTGATAAAACTGCCAAAGCACTAGGTATTTAACTTAATCCCATTGTCAGTTAATTAGTGTTACACAATCAGGTAACAATTTTACCGGAAACGCCGGTAGGCATGAAATTTTTTTGAAAAGGCAGAGGGGTGCATTCTTTTACTTTGGAGGGCAGAAGGGCGGGGGTTAGGGCACCAAGGGCGGGCCGCCCTTCTATTTAGGGCAGGCGGGAACACTGAGGGAGTATACACTGATTCCATTTTACCCTCACAGCTCTTGAGGGGTGCTCAGAATAACGGAGGTACATGTATCTACAAAATGTACCAGTAAATCCATATGATGGCGTACGTCTGTTTAATTTTTGAAGAGATGATTTCAACTTCACCACTTGGAATTATTGTTTTTATCTATTTCATGTAAGCAGTAACCTTTTAGCATGGTCAGAAATGCACAAAGAAAAGACCAAAAGTTGCCAGAAGACATGAAACAAGTCTAACATCAATGAAAAATTATAGCCTTCCAGACAACAGGTCGTGACAGGAGCTCGATTTGTTGGGTCAGATGAGGATTTGCTATTAATGACGGTGGTTTTCCCATATAAAATACCAGTTGTGTAGGATAGCCACCGCCACTTACAGTAAAACATTATCTGACTCACTAAACGAGCCCCTGACTCCTGAGTTCTAGTTTATTCCGATCTGATAGATCATGGTTAGTCGGAAACAGAAGCATGCCAAAGGCATCTGAATGGTGCAAAGATGAAACTGATGATTTTTTAAACCGACAACATATCAAGTGAGTGTATCATACTTACAGCCCCCGTCTACGTTCTTTACAAAGCCACAACATTTTTTGTCAATTTTAGCATGAAACCGGATGTCAATATCACGTGACTGCTAGTTTGGGTGACACTAAAGACCTGAACGGAATAATAACAAATAATAAATCTGTTAAGCTCACCTGACCAAAAGGGTCAAGTAAGCTTTTCTCATCACTTGGCGTCGTCGTTAACTTTTACAAAAATCTTCTCCTCTGAAACCACTGGGCCAAATTAAACCAAACTTGGCCTAAGGGAGCTACCATTTGATTTTTATAGGAGGGGGGGGGTGCCTAGGATGACAATTTATGTAAAAAAAAAAGTCAGGATAAACTAAAAAAAAAAGGCAGGACCGAATAGAGTGAAAAATAAAAAGGCAGGACCGAATAGAGGGAAAAATAAAAAGGCAGGACAAAATTTTTCATCCTAGCCCCCCCCCCCCCCCCCCCCCCCCATAAAAATCAAATGGTAGCTCCCTAAATCATCCTTATAAACGTATTTACACTTTTGGTATTTAACTATATTTTGCCTCCGAATGACCTTAGATCTACTCCGAATCACCTTTTGACGTCAGACAACAATCACTTTTTAATGTTTTGAATTATGATGTCAAAGTTTACGGGAACCTGTGTGACTTTACGTAATGGCGGACAAATGTGCATACAAGTGTAAATACGTCTATAGTATCCAGTTTAAAAAATGTATCTGATGACCCCGCCCACCAACCAAGATGGCCGCCATGGCTAAAAATAGAACATAGGGTTAAAAATGCAGTTTTTGGCTTTTATCTCTGAAACTAAAGCATTAAGAGCAAATCTGACATGGGGTAAAAATGGTCATCAGGTCAAGATCTATGTGCTCTGAAATTTTCAGACGAATCAGACAACCTGTTGTTGGGTTGCTGCCCCTAAATTTGTAATTTTAAGGAAATTTTGCAGTTTTTGGTTATTATCTTGAATATTAAAATAGATAGAGATAAACTGTAAAACAGCAAAAATGTTCAGAAAAATAAGATCTACAAATAAGTCAACGTGACTAATATTGTCTTTTGACCCCTTAAGGAGTAATTGCCCTTTTAAGTAAATTTTTCACAATTTTTTTGTAATTTTTTGTAATCTTTTAGGGAGCTACCATTTGATTATTATGGGGGGGGGGGGGGGGGGGTGGCTAGGATGAAAAATTGTGTTCTGCATTTTTTTTAGTTGTAATCTCGGTCCTGCCTTTTTATTTTTCACTTTATTCGGTCCTGCCTTTTTTTATTAGTTTATCCTGACTTTTTATACATAATTTGTCATCCTGCTTTTTTTTTGCCAAGTTGCTTATCCTGCCTTTTTTTTTTAACTCAAAACTTCTGTCCAGCCTTTTTTCAAATTTCATCCCCCCCTTCCCCCCCCCCCCCCCCCTAAAATCAAATGATAGCTCCATTACAAAATTCTTCTCCTGAAATTACTGGGCCAAGTTAAACCATACTTGGCCTAAATCATCCTTAGGGTAGCTAGTTTTAAAAATGTATCCGATGACCGCGCCCACCTACCAAGATGGCCGCCATGCCTAAAAATTGAACATAGAAGTAAAATGCATTTTTTTGGTTTATATCTCTGAAACTAAAGCATTAAGAGCAAATCTAACGTGGTTAAAATGTTCATCAGGTCAAAATGACCAAAATTGTCAATTGACCCCTTAAGGAGTTATTGCCCTTTAAAGTCAATTTTTCACTATTTTTCGTAAATTTACAAAAATCTTCTCCTCTTAATCTACTTGGCCAAATGGAATTAAACTAAGCCACAATTATTATTAGAGTATTTTGATTGAAAAATGTATCCGATGACCCTGCCATACCGTGAACCAACACGGTCCCCATTGGTAAAAATAGAACATAGGGGTTTACTATAGAAGTTTATGGGGAAATGAAAAAATGTATCCGATGACCCTGCCATACAACCAACATGGTCCCTATTGGTAAAAATAGAACATAGGGGTTTACTATAGAAGTTTATGGGGAAAATGTAAAAAAAAAAACAATTTCAAATGGTCACAACTTGAAAACTAATTTTAAATAATGATAAGGGGTCTTCAGTCACAATTGTAAGACTACAATGGGATGACTTGATCTTTTTTCCAGATTTCATTATCTATTCAAATGTCAAAAACAGGAAATAAAACTGCTCAGAAATAAATATATACCAGAATTTTATACTGCAAATCCAACGGAGTACAAATTAAAACAGCTTCTAACATTTTGTCATGTAGAACTTTACAAAAACTTAGCAATATTTTTAAAAATACTTACACGATACTTATGATTTATATTTGTCTTTTTTGAGTTGAATGTCATGGTAACTTGTAAATTGACATTTTGCTGTATTTTACCATGCATGCATGCATTATTATGTTTAGTGTAAATGTATTGAGTATAAAAATGTGTATACGTGTATATATGATGTCCTCTTGTACACCTATGTGTCTGAGGTTTAATAATAAAGTATTGTCTATTGTCTATTGGAAAAATAGAAAATATTCTATTCAATTTTTCCGGCTCTAGGTAAGTGAAAGCTAAGTTTAAAACAATTTTGTTTACACATATTCAATTAAAAAAAACTGACTATGATTTCAAAAGCAAATTTAATTCAAACATTTTTGATTTGATTGATTTTGTTATATTGTATAATGTGTTATCAAATTTATGATGCAAAGAGATTTTTAACTTTTATTTTTTTATAACATACAGTTAGAAAATCTAAGATTTTATTCTTATGCAAATATGTAGCATTAAACTGTGATTTTAGACATTAATTTCAACTACATATGTTATGATATGATTTCATTACAACAGATGGATGCTCAATATTTTTATTTCCATTTCTTGTTATAAATTCTTATTTTCTTTTTGACTGATATATGTTTTTAAACGATTATATGTATCTCAAACATTGTTATCTGTTTTCTTATTTAACTACCGGTATATCAGTAATTATTTGATTCTTTTATGTTGACAGTGCACATTCTCGTAGTACTTTTCCGTGAAAGTAAATATCTTTCTTTACAAAGAACCGGCAAAATACAAATTAACTATATTGTCGATGCTTGTAAAATAGCCATTTCTATAGAAATATGCTATTTTGCCGGCTAAGGTATTTTAATCAGAACCGGCAAAATAGAATATTTCTATAGAAATGGCTATTTTACAAGCATCGACAATATAGTTAATTTGTATTTTGCCGGTTCTTTGTAAAGAAAGATATTTACTTTCACGGAAAAGTACTACGAGAATGTGCACTGTCAACATAAAAGAATCAAATAATTACTGATATACCGGTAGTTAAATAAGAAAACAGATAACAATATTTGAGATACATATAATCGTTTAAAAACATATATCAGTCAAAAAGAAAATAAGTTATATATTGATCCTTGCCGGCAAAATAGCCACTGCCTTTTTGTACACACTTTTTAAAGCCAGTCAAAATTTCAAAAAGTTAACATGGATGGATTTTTTTATTTGTGCTACTGAATGCAATACATCGGTTACCTATAACTATCTGATACACCCCTTCACTCGCAATTAAAGATTGATAGACTATATCTAGTTAGTATAATAGTCCAAGGTACAGAAGACCGTTATTTAAACTATATGAAACCGAGGAGTAAAATGTCAATGGTGAGAAACCGAACAAAAATAAAACTATTGAAAAAATCGGAAAAATGTACTCACTCTCCAAGTAAGAATGTAAACAAATTATAGTAGTCTCAGTACGAACTGACCAACTTTTGATTTTATCTGTCAAATTATTTCTATGTATTATGTAAGAATTATAATTGTATTTTGTTAAATGGTTATTCTATAATCCCGTTTCTATTATGAAATTGTAAACAGGCAAAATTAATATCTTAATTTAAGTATGCCAGTTTTCTGAAAATGCGAGTTAGATAGTCTAACTGACAACATCCGCTATACTTGTAAAATAACATGTATTATATTACATTCTGATATTGTGTCTTATTCTACCAGTGGAGTTAGAGCAACTGTTCTGAGGCAATGTCTAAGTGATCGTCTATCGTTGACATCTCCTTTCTCTGCCACCGGTCAGGGTGTATCTCGTCTGTTCTGAGGCAATGTCTAAGTGATCGTCTATCGTTGACATCGATTTTCTCTGCCACCGGTCGGGGTGCATCTCGTAATTATCATCGTCATTCCAGTAATCTGATAATGAGACTAAAATAAACTGTGCCATTCATGCCGGAGACCTTCTTTCATTATTTTATCAAATATACACCCTAAAATCAAAATTATTTTCTGTATAAGGTTTGGGGTTTGTTAAATGTTTCTCTCGCTCTATTTTCAACCATGGAATTGAATTCTTCATGTTCTAGTATATAGTATAAGGCAGGGGCGATCAAAGTCTAGAATATTTGAAAGAGGGGCGTAGAAAAAAATTATCGCAGAGTGGAGCGAGGCGAAAATTTTTTTGGACCTTTTTTTTGCTAAGAAACATAAAATAACTGTGATATGCACTAATGTAACGGTTCCTGACTTGGAGCATGTATATTTTATAGTTAAAGTGTCAGGGTTTGACATTTTTTATGACTAATTCTCTCTATTACAATTGTCTGTTGTATATGGTTGGATGGATCTTAACAGCAGTAGACCAATAACGAGAAATTCCAAATTCTAGGGTATAAGGCGTTACTTAACATTTCAATAGTCCCCGGCCAGGATTTTATGAACGGGAGACGTAATTACGGTTGCCCTGGTAGAGGGTCCATGGGGAAGCACAGAAGCTCCTAGATTTCAACAATTTAGCATCAAATTATGAAGTAGCCAGACTGATAAATATCTCTCTATTTTAAATTAAGTTCTGGTTTCGTTGAACGACACACATGATACAAGACAAACAAACACTGAAGTATAAAGTTCTTTCGTTCTAAATATTGTAGGCTTTAATACGGAATACATGATTGAATATTAAAAATTGACGTCATTGTACTACAGTACTAAATTAAAGCAATCATATCACTCTAGTTCCGATAGGTGGTATATGGTGCATAAATAAATATGGTGCTTGAACTTCATGGCAAAATATAGGTCAATGTCACTTAGTTACTCACTAATAGATAGTGAAACAATATGATACTACCAAAGGCTATCCAGATGGGAAGTAAAAAAATGCTATACCAAATATACATGTTACTACAAATGTAGTATAAATGTACCTTAACGCAAAACATAAAATGAACACAGAAATACTGACGGACTCTCATTTTCAATGAATGGTTAGACTAGAGTGGATTCATTAGAACCATTTTACGCGGATTTCTCATAGCGTAATCGTCAATTATTTTTATCATAATCGAGTGTGATGTCTCTGTGAACATAAAGAAGAAGCAGAGACGAACATCCTTCATGGTAAATTTTACGGATCACCCATCGGATGGAGGAATCAGTATAAAAAGAAATCAGGGTATGTGTTTAATTAATGAATATGATAAATTGCCATATTCAATACAATATTAGAAGATTACGATAGTTTTTTGTTTGTTTTTTTTTAAAAGGGGGGGGGGGGGTTCGCCCATTACGCCGGCCCTCACCTGGACCCGCCCCTGGTAAGGTTATCTTCCTTTTAAGACGGATGTGTCGCTTTACATATTCCTGTCGAATTTTGCCCTACCCGTTTGAAAGGTATAAGTTCCAGAAAATAGTCTTATTTGTATTCTCAGTCTTTAGCTTTTAAAATATTTTTTGAAAAGTCTCCTCCATATTTGATGCGGATTCCCAATCGGCCTTGTCTTGATATTTATAAATGATTTTCATTGTACACATGTTTTATATTTGTCCTTATATCCATGCAAATTTCTTTCCAATATTTTCGTAGCATTTTTACAGTAGTTTTTCATTTTCCAAAGCTTGAGAGAGTGATAATTATTCCAGAGCTTTTGGAAGTCCATATTTAGTTACTAGTCCAATGTTTAGCCGTTCAAAATTCGGAAAATATGGTAGATATAGAAACTAGGCCGGTACACCAACTTATAAAAGTTTAAGGAAATATGACCCTATAGAAAGTCAGTTGAGAATGACATCGACGATCCAACGAAAGAGTCAAATACTTTAACGCTGGGGAAAGGGTAGCATATGTATGGAACTACTAATTTGGGTCCGGCACGAAGAACATTTGAAAGTAATAAGTATTTCACAAAAAAAAATCTTACCCATATAGCTGAAACATATATAAACTTTTAAAACATGTAAAATATTTGGGTAGTTTGGTCTCATTCTTATTAGATTGATACATTTTCTCCGACAAAACTCCAGATGTAATGGCAGTGTTTTAAAGTTGCAAACCGAGTTTACAAAGCCGCCTCAATTCAAGGATGGGATCAATGGCCGAGTCAACGAGATCGAATAGGTCTTGAATGTTTTAAATGGTTGTGTGCAGGTCTTCAGGAGTACACAACCCACAGCCATCATATAACATCGTATAAATAAAACATGTCGCAACATAAGAGAGGATATCCTCTGAAATACTTGTACGGTTTCAAAGCCTAGGGACTCGGTTGGTGAATACATTCATGTTTTAATCATTATAATTTGTATTTTTTTTTTCGTATTCCCTGTCCATTTGTGCTGAACTATTACGTTGGCACAAAGAGTTGTATGTTTACTATCAATGTGCAGTATACTATCCATGTCCGTATACCGCGGAAAACAGCTATTATTTTTTCAATATACGGACTTGTTGTCAACGTTAACAATTCAATAAAAATGGACAGGAACCCATTATTTTACCGATTGTATCATATTCCCGAGTGTATCCTATTCCCGATCGTAACCTATGTCCGATTGTGTCCTATTCCCGATTGTATCCTATTCCCGATTTATCCTATTCCCGATTGTGTCCTATTCTCGATTGTATCCTATTCCCGATTGTATATCCTATCAATTCCCAATTGTGTCCTATTCCCGATTGTGTCATGAATTTGCATGGCGCGTGATGCATAGCAGGAGGAACTTACCCTGTCGACACATCCGGTCTCTCTCCTTTTGGTGTTCATGCGACTCCCTCATTTTGTCTCTTCTGCGACTTCTGCCTCAGAAAGCGAGACATAGGGATGTAGAGATCCGGCGGTGTCGGCGGCAGCGTTAACTAATTATTCAAAGATTAATATTTCAGAAGGTAGAAGACTTGGATGCCTCATATATGCTTTGTATATATAGATGCCTTATGTTCATGATACATTTTTTCGTCTGTCATATTGTCCATTGTCCTTGCCCTCATTTTCATGGTTCAGTGACTACTTGAGAAAAAAGTGTGTATCTCTTATTACGAATAATAGGATAACTATATTTGGTATGTGCGTACCTTGCAAGGTCCTCATGCCTGTCAGACAGTTTCACTTGACCTCGACCTCATTAAATTCGTGGATCAGTCAACAAGGTTAAATTTTCGTGGTCAAGTCCATATCTCAGATACTAGAAGCAATAGGCTTACTATATTTGGTGTATGGAATGATTGTATGGTGTACATGTCAAACTGGCAGCTGTCATCTGACCTTGACCTCATTTTCATTGTTCATTGCTCAATGTTAAGGTTTTTGGTTTTGGTCTGTTTTTCAAGTAATACTGAGACTACTATAACACATAGTTATAGTAGTCTCAGAGTAATATAAGCAATAGGTCGACTATATTTGGTGTATGGAATGATGTAAGGTGTACATGTCTGTCTAGATGGTATCATCAGACCTTGACCACATTTTCATGGTTCATTTGTCAATATTACGTTTTTGTGTTTTGGTCTGTTTTTCAAATACTTAGAGCAATAGGTCAACTATATTTTGTGTTTGGAATAATTGTAATGTGTACATGTCTGTCTGGCAGGTTTCATCTGACCATGACCTCATTTTCATGGCTCATTGGTCAATGTTACATTTTTTGTGTTTTAGTCTGTTTTTCAATTACCATAAGCATTAGGTCAACTATATTTGGTGTATGGAACAATTGTAAGGTATACATGTTTGTCTGACAGTTTTCATCTGACATTGATCTTTTAAAATATTAGTTTATTGGTACTTGTAGTAAATCCTTGGTGTGAGTGTCTCTTCTTTTAAAATCTATTTACGAGACTTGAACATTGCGGTAATTTACTATCGCCATAATTTAGGATTTTTTTTATTTCAAACCGAAATTCTTAAGAAAATTCCATTTTTTTTTTATATAAAGCCAATCTTGGAATATTCCGATGAACTATTATGGATTATTTCTACGGTCATTTTAATTCATGAAATAGAAAGTGTCTAATTAAAAGGAGTACGGATTGTGACTGGAGGGACACGATTAATATGATCAATTAATACACTATATAAGTATACTTCAATCTATATCTACTGTAACAAGAACACCATTATACTCGAACTATTTTCTTTCCACAACAATGAAATTCTAGAACTCCTAGACTGTTGCATTACAGTCAAGTTCATCCCTCAGTCTCGCCTTCAAAAATTATTTTAAAAGGAATCATACAAGTCAACTAGGCCTATATTTTTGTTATTGTGGTTCCCTTCCCAATCTGGTCAAATATCAAGTTCATGCAAAAATAATAATAAACTAGCGTTCTTAACAAACGTCTCTATTACAGAAAATTGAAACAATCCATAAACTGCGTTTTGGGAAAAATTGAAAGTACTCAAACGCAAAAGATTCAATGTATCTCGTCAAAGAAACATAGAAAGCCTAGGTCTTTTAATCAGAATTTCCACAAAATTTTACTTTTTGGCTCCGATTAATTATCAGTAGATTAAAACAAATAAAACTATTTAAAAGCTGTCCAATCTTTATTATGAGTTGCAATCGACTAACATCTACAATCTAATACCTCTTCACTCCTCCCTTCAAAAGAATATTTTCCATTTCTATAATATCACTGTTATTTTACTTATCACATTTCTTCTTCCCCATGAACTAACACTGTATGTATATGGATAGACATAACATCCGATAATGATCTTTATTTAGTTTACTGTATCCATTGTACATATATTTTGCCCTTACTTATTCGTCTGTGTATCAGCATGTAACATAGTTTTGCAATTTTTTACTGCTTTTACCCTAATCCCATTTTTTTAAAATTTCTTCCAACTTGATTATACTAGTATTCATACACATATACTATATATATCATGTACTGTGTTACAACTCTAGATTTTACTAACGAGGAATGGTAACACTAGGCCACCAAAAGCTGAATCTTTCAATGAGTCTAGTCTAGGTGGCCGAGTGGTCTAGAGCGCTGGACACAGTGCAGGCGGTGTTGTCACGATATCCCAATAACATGAGTTCGAACCCGGCAAGGGAAGAACAAAAATTACATTGGTGTGCTGATATAATATTTAGAGTAATTATGAATATAATATGTGTTTTCAGCCGTGTATAATATGGCTAATCTGCAATCAATTCCACCTTAATGCCTAATATATTATGTACTGTGTTACAACTTTAGATTCTACTGACGAGGAAAGGCAACACTAAGCCACCGAAAGCTGAATTTTTAGTTCAGTCTAGGTGGCCGAGCGGTCCCAAGCGCTGGACACAGTGCAGGTGGTGTCTCAATATCACAATAGCAAGAGTTCGAATCCCGTCCTTTCAACAAACAGTTTTGATTCGAGCACCACTGCATATTTAGTGGACTAAAAGCGCCTCTGTTGTACCTATTTATATATATATATTTATACGCATGATATCTTTGATGAGTGTTCATCTCTTTTAGAGTTCTCTATGGCTATATACGATATCTTATAAACTTTATGTGGTGTTCGAATCAAAATTTGAAGTTCCTGGAAGATTTGAAAAAAAAATTGTTAAATGAGGAGGAAATGTTCTATATATATTTAAAAATTATAAGGCATATTTTATATTGTTTGATAATTTTTTCATCTAATCTGATTTGCCATAAATTTTGTATAATCACAAATCCTTTTTTTTTTTTTTTTTCATATTCTATCAATCAAATAATTCTATTCCTATGTTATGTTGTTTCTATTACTCTCGTGTATCCCCACCCCCCACCCCGTGAGCCCTTTCATTTGGAATAATGTACTCGTCTTCTTATATATACAAAAGAGAGGCCAATAATTCCAAATGGATATTCAAACAACAGTCGAAAACAAACTAATAACGCCATGGCAAAAACATAAAACGACCAAAAGACAAAAAAAGTGCACAAAAAATAACCACCGAAAACTAAATACTGAGCAAAACGAACCCCATCAAAAACCGGGGGTAATCATTGGTGCTCCAGAAGGGCAAGCAGATTCTGCATTTAACACCGTCGTGTAGCTCATGTTAGTACAAACACGGTGATAAGTATTATTCGGTAGATCACATTCGAGAAAAAGTGGAAGGGATTGTGGTAACGACAATTAGAACATATCAGTCGTCATTTGTGAAACAGATAATATTCCAAAACGGTCAACCAATTTGTGATGGAGTCCGAAAAATTTTGAAGGGATGATTTCAACTAAACCACTTGGAACTCTTGGTTAAATAGATTCCTTAAATAGCAGCAACCCTTCATCAAGGAAATGATAAGATATGCAAGCTCTTGAATATCGTATCAACTGCTGGAATGTTGGCTACATAGAAATGGAAAGTTTACGATTAATTGGGAGGCTGAAATCATCTATTTTGTCCTAAAGTTTTGTTTTAATTGACCCTTGTCAATTTCTAGATGCAGGTCAATATATGAGACATACTTTATTGTCTCTATTGTATCCTTTATTTCAAGTTCGATGCAATAGATGCCTTCAACATAGTCACCAATTGCAAACTTTAAATTATTTATTTAAAGGATATCATTTATATAGCGGAACATGAAGTTAAAGGATAATGCTAGATATTTTTCATTCTTCCTATGAATCTGCTATATATATATGAAGTCATCCGCATATGAATAAAGGAAAAAAATCGACAAGAAGAGGAGCACAGTTGCTTCCCATAAAGATGCCGATTATTTGTTGAAATTACGTCATCCAAACGTAACACATTTGTTGTCAATCAAGATAACAAACATCTTGATAATGTCAGTTTCTGAGAATTTTCTGTTTGAATCAGAGTGATATTTTTACAAAGTACGATGTATCCCTCCCTAGACAAGATACTAGTATTTACGTTGAAAATTCTTTTTATGAAACTAAGAAGGGCCAATTCTTTCAGTCAATTTGTCTTTTAGTTTGGAATGGGGAAACCTGTTTAAAGGGTAGAAAAGTCAAATGTTTTGAGATCTTTTAATACTATTGCAGGAGGAAAGAGACTTAGAAAGTATGTTTTCTAACAGAACTTTAGAATTTTTAAGTATCCACATCTGATTCACGCCGCACCACGAGTGGGTAGTTTCACTATAACTTTGAAGCTCGGCTTTGATTGCTGATAAATTTGATGTAAATAATTTATGAAGAGGTTTCGTGGAGCACTTGGAAGTTCCAGCAATATAACGTTATATGTAAGGACACAACATTATGTAATTTTGATATCTAATACAGAGAAGGAAGATCCAGTTCTTCATCTTTGGTTGAATCTTCAAAAAGGAACATAGAGCAGACCTATGATTATTCATGATTTTCTCTTTGATGAGTGTCAATGGGGCTTAATCTGCAGGGACAACAACATATTTGTTATAGAGGTTGAACATGTGTTAAGCAAAATTTGGGTCTTTTAAGATCGATGTAGCATGTGTATTCATATATACTCATTCAGTGTTTAAATTATAATTTGTACTAACGTCCTCATAGCCATGACCCATTCGGAAAGAGTATAGATCTACGTCTTCTTTTTTCACGTTAAAAGATCGCTAAGAGTTGCTTGACTGCCATTTACTGTAACTTGGCCTTAAGTTGCATGAAAAATATACATACAGAACCCCCCCAAAAAAAAAGATTGATATGAGTCAATATATCTGGACAACCCCTTCTTTATTTTTATCTGTTTGCTTAAAATACTGAAAAAGATATATATTCAACTTATTTACCATGGGTGCCGATTTAACCAGGTGCCGATTTGACTAGGTGTCGATATGACTATACCGGGTGCCGATTTGACTATGCTGGATGCCGATTTGACCAGGTGCCGATTTAACCAGGTGCCGATTTGACTAGAATTTTCTCTGTGCTAGTCCAAGGGGAATCCTTTTGAAGAAGCGTGTCAGTAATACTTTTTTACTTTTTAAAATTTTGATTTGAAACTACAACATTTAACTAATTAAAGAACACCAAAGTAACATTGTTGAACTTCAAATCAGAGATAAAGTTCTACAACTCATTGTAAAAAATAAAGTAACGTTTGGCCTTTGACCTGAGTACTACCACAGGCCGGCCTAATATTAAGGTAAATAGGGAAAAAATTCAGAGACAAACGCCTAATCATAGTAGTCTCAGAATAAGTTAATGTGAAAATAAATCTTTTGGAATTTGAATATCAGATTATTGAAATAAAAGAAATTTCAATCTCAAAATAATTTTAGATTTAAAAACGTAACAAAGAGACGTGATGTAAAATTTCAAAACTAAAATGCGGAAACTGTCTTTCATCGTCCGTATTTGTCTTCAATTTAGTATATTGGTTTCCTGTTTACATTTGTCACATTTGACACTTGCCACCTGTCCATTGCCAACTCCATATTCAATGGGTAATTGTGAAACCCCACGGAACGAAGATTCGAAATGAATAATGTTTTTGACGCATTTCTCCGTCAGTCTTCTTAATGTCTCCATTCCTGTCTTCTTCTTCACGTAAATCCCTCAAACATTGCCATTGCCGGCATTGGCTCAAGCTTACTGTGTTCACTTAACAGAACAGTTTTGAATTAACATATTCAAAGTTAGAATGTGAATAAGTCCTCCGTCAGAAAAAGTTACACTTAAACACTCATAAGTTCGACAAGATACATGTACATATTGAATTAATCCATGGCCAGAATTCCTGAAGTTAAAATGTAGTTTTATTAAAAGAAAATGTGAAATATCTCAAATATATGAGGGTAGGAATGCCCTTTATTGTCAAGTGTCAAACTTCCTTTTTGACTACCGCTAGTGTCAAATGAGCATTATTTTTTAACATCGTTCTTCAAATCTCAGTTTGTAGCTACAGTTAGTGTCAAATGGCTTGAAATGTTTATCATTAACAGACAAATATTTTATGGTCATTTGTCATGTGGGTATCCCATTCATACCATTCCTACCCTCAGATTTATTCATAATTATCAATAAAAGCTGTATTACACCATATTAAATTGAGTTTTTGGATAATAACTATAGGTTCTTTCTAACTTTTTGGGAATTCTCAGGAAGTGGTTGTAGTACCTGTTGTACCCTCCCTTTTGTGATTCTGTGTCCAGAATGATTTTTTGATTTTGCCACCCTCAAAATGACCCTCTACTTTAAATGTTAACAGACTTGCCAACTATCCCGATTTATGGGGGATATCCCCCATGAGAGGTTTTGACCTGAATTTTAGAATTCTATATTATATAAACTGAACACCTCAAAACAGGCATTCAAATGAGTTAAAAGGGTATTTAAGTACATACATACTCATTGAAACAATATAGTAGTAGATTAAAAACACTTATGACAATATAAGAGGTGCATTAGGTCCTCATGCGCTTAAAATCCCCCATGGAGATTTCGAAAAGTTGGCAGGTATGAGATGGCATATTTTTTGTATTAAATTTTGTAACAAAATGGACATACATATGTATGACTACCTTGAAAGGTAAGGTATTTTCAAAAATTTGAACAAATTACATGTCATGTATGTAAGGCAAATTATATGTATTCTTTTCAATTCTTACCTGCTTCATGTGTACAGAATGTTGATGTAAGCATAAAATACACCTGTTTGAAGTGAGGTAGTTGGCAAACATTTTCAAAAATAGACTTATTAGGGCTTGATAAGGGATTGTGAGGGCAGACAAAGCAGAAAATCGCTCCAGACACAGAATCCCAAAAGGGATTAATATTGGTAAAAATTGAAAGCAATGTCAAGCTGAAGGTTCATCATAAACTTTTGTCAACTATAACTGTATTTACACCATTAATTCTACTCTGACATGTCTGAGTACAGAAAAACCTGTGCACCTGGAAAAATTTAATGATATGGCATGGATCGATATAAAATAAAATTTAAAACCATTTTACATCTTTAAGTTTCAAAATTATAAAGATTTAACTGGATTCTGGCATTTCTGCTATTATTTTTTTTATTATTCCTGCATAAGTTGTACATAAATTTACAAACCAAATTTGTAAAGAAGAAACATCAGTTAAATTACTAATGTTAAAAATTGGTAAATTTAATTTCTTATAATTATTAGTATTTTTTTTATACTGTACCTATAGCAATCTACAGGGACCTTGCTGGGCTTCAAATTACGATTATATTTCCCAGGTGACAAAATATGGCTGCTGGAGATATATCTGGCATCAACCTTTTCCAATTTCAGAATTTCATTTCTTGACTGTAATGGTAATGAAATCGATATCTGGCATTTATAGGTAAATTTGTCATATGCTAGCACTTGCCTAAAATCTACGGCACAGGTAAACAGATTAACAAAGGGTGAAAGTGTTTTTCATGCATGTTCAGGACGAAAACAAATTAACAATAAATACAATAGGTAGGTCCTGTAACAGAGGCCATCCAGGATGAAGGTCAGGAAATTTAAGCTAATAAAATTGAGAATGGAAATGGGGAATGTGTTAAAGAGACAACAACCCAACCATAGAGCAGACAACAGCTGAAGGCCACCAATGGGTCTTCAATGCAGTGAGAAACTCCCGCACCCGGAGGCGTCCTTCAGCTGGCCCCTAAACAAATATGTATACTAGTTCAGTGATAATGGACGCCATACTAAACTCCAAATTATACAAAAGAAACTAAAATTAAAATTAAGACTGCCACTGGAAAATGAGGGTATCTGACATAGATATTAAGGGACAGAAATTTTGCCTTGCCACAGGCCACCTACGGACCCCTCAAAGAGTTGTTACAAGGGCTCTTAAAGTCGGTGAGTGTGGCACACTCTCTACACGAGGCATTAGATTGAATGTCCCCATTTTGACTGGTTGTGGCTGCGTTCTTGTATATCCCTTGCAGCAAAACGTACACCCCTGGCACTTTGGCAAGGGCTTTACTGCTGGTCGAAAGGAGACCTGTAGTGACCATATTTCTTTTCCCTTGGGGTGGTGATGACTATAAGTTTACATTAAAAGTTATTTACCGCTACATTGACAACAACACTTAAGTAAACTGCATAAGTGTTGTTGTCAATGTAGCGGTATTTGATTTTTTATCTGACAACCCTGCATACCATCTGGTATCCACTTAAGGGAACTCTACCAGGACAAAACATAGGAGGCGTTGGTTCAGCAGCTCTTTATTTATATTAAAAGTTATTGTGCTAATTAACAAGAATTTGTAAATTAATAAAAGCTTGTTCTTATTTAAGCCTCTAAGGTCATATTGTTTGTCAAACATGTAATTGTTGTATAAACAAGACCACTTTCTCTCTAAAAGGTGACAAATTATCAATTGGAATTGAAAAATTGAACATACCAGTAGTAGGTATTTTTAGCGACCTTGACTACCCATGAGAGTCTCACACAGTCGGTATAATCATAGACACAGAAGTGCACTTTTATTATTAAAAGATAATAAACACTGAAGCAATTTCATGTACTCCCCATTGTGTTTGACCCTGTAATTTCAGATTTCGAATATAAACTGCATATTTTTCTTTGACAAACTGGCTATGAAAATAACAGAAATTCATTGTACTGTTGACAAGAAAGAATGGTTAATAGTGAAAACTTAGTAGCCATAGAATAACCGGGCTATGCATGATTACACAACAAATCATTTGAAATTAAACTGTATCACAGTTTCAATTTGGGTAGAGGAAATCAAGACTCCAGCTGGCTCTTAAGATGGCTTCAAGTTTTCCAAACTGGGGACAAAAAATGGCAGTTAGCGATTTTTCTGCCTCCAACTATTATGAAACCAGAGCAGCCTTTGCAATCTTCTTGTTCATGTAGGAGAAGAACGATTTAGAACTTGACATATTATATATACACCTGTCTATTCTTGAGGACTTTTTGACCTCTTGATGTCTTTTGGTTATTTTTGTTGTTTGGTTGATGTCTTTTCACACATACCTCACACCTCCATTTATTGATACAGGTCCAAACATTTATTTACTGAATTATATAACACTGTATCTTGTAACCATGGTAACTTTCAAAAACATTTTTTTCATTTTCAATATGGAAACAAATGAACATGGAAGATGTCACCACACAAGTAAAAGTTGTTGTCTAAAAATTATGAGGATAAAATTATTTTTTTTTAATGATTGAAATATCTATCTAAAATGATTTTCTTATAGCTATTGTTATTATGTGATGTTATAATTTGTATAAAATAAAAGATGCTGTTTACAAAATTCTAGGTGTACCAGGATGTTATATGAAATTCACAGACAGAACACTGTACATCCATGAAACAGCAACCCAACAACACAGAAAAAAAGACATCTAAATGTCTACTTTAATAAAAAAAAAAGAAACCTCTGTTTGTCTAACATTCAAGGAAAGTCATAATCATGATAATAGCAAGATATATAATATATATATATATATATATATGAGGTATTACTTTTCTGGTGGTGGAATTAGCCAAATTAACAATATGAAGATCATTATCTTCTGACCAGGATATAACTGTTTCCAATTTTTTTTCAAGAAATATTGATATTTTTGTCGACATATGTAACCTGTATTTGAGGTAGAAATGAAACTGTTTGATCATGTTGATATATTTCAGGAAGACATTTGATTGTAATAATAATTGACCTATAAATCATAGTACAGTTACTATTTTCAATGTCATATGAATGTTGTATTATATACATGGTATATTTTCAGACAAGAAGATATGAAAAAAATATTCTGTATGGAATGGCACAAGAAGAAGATGGGAAAAGAAAGTTTATATTATTGTTGCGATCACCAACTGAAGGAGGCATAGACCAATATCATAAGGTAGACATTTTTTTCATTATTAATTAATTTGTGTTCTGTAGTAAACCCTTTATTGTTTCTTACTCTCAGATAGAATTCAAAAGTGGAATTCATACAACTGTTTGGTATCTCAAATAGAATCATGTGAAAATACGACCATACTGTGGGATTCCAATTATTTTTTACTATTTTCAGATATAAAAGTAAGGAGATGTGGTATGAATCCCAATGCGACAACTATCCACCAGAGGCCAAAGTGTGTGGATGTGAACAACTATAGGTCACCAAACAGCCTTCAACAATGAGCAAAACACATACTGCATAGTAAGCTAAAAAAGACCCAGGCTTTACAAAATATTTCAACATAATTAGATTTCATTTGACCATGAACTTGTTAAAGAACTTTAATATGATTTTAGATTTAATTACGCATAACTTAACATATATATTTCTATCCAGGTATAAACATGTATGGTCCTACATACTATCAAAACCTATTTTTATTCTGTTACCAAAGTTTCAGTTTTCAAGTGCCCTCTGTGGTTTGCCAGAAAAACATTGTCATTATAATTGGACATTTGTTTTCTGAAGTCTTTTTAAACAATATCATCATGATCATTGAGTCTTCCAAAGTTTGACTAAGGTTAAGAAAAAAGGTGAATAGGACTTTTATATTCAGTAGAAAGACATTCCTTAATGGGCTCCAGTTTAGCTGTGTGTGAGTGGAAAACATTCACCTGCTCAGAAAGAGGAAGTTAAATGAAGTGCTCTATGTCTAGAGAATGCAATTCTTTTTTGTCATTCTAAGAATTCTTGCAACAGCTCTTTGATGAGTATGAAAGTCAACTCTTGCATGATAAGATGTCCTCCCTTTTCCAAAAATCTTTTATCATTTGCATTCCTTTATTTCCTTCCCTTCATACAAGTTAAACAAGCTTTGTAAAATTGACTATTTTACATATTATTTGAATTGTTCTTGTACTGTATATAATTATATTTTCAATGCACAAAATAATAATTTTCTTAAAGGTTATCAATTTACTTTATTGATAATCTTATTTTCAATAGTTTGATACATAACTATACAAATGTATATATATATATTGCTATCCAGTAAACACTAACATCCCTTAATCATCTTTATACCTTTTTTTTTGTTACATATATTGTGCAAAGTGATGTTTTTCCAGACTGCTTATGACATCTATTCATCTAGGAGTATTGCTTTTTTTTTGGTCTTGAAAACATGGCTATTTGAACTTATTTCATAAGTTGAAATTGTGCTTTGAACTAATTTTTTTGTAACTATCTGTATCTTGTTGTTGAGCTATGTAACAATCTGATGAGTCAAGTCCTTTTCAACTGACTTTTACATTTTGTTCTATTGTTGTTCTGTTACACCACTCAGTGTTCTCTTCAATAGCTTTAAATAACACCATGGAATTTGAAATGGCACTGTTTCCCTTAAAATTATAGCATGAAATTTATAGTACATTCTAATTATTATGAAATCTATATTCAAATAAACACAATGCTGCATTGAAGACCCATTGGTGGCCTTCGACTGTTGTCTGCTCTATGGTCGGGTTGTTGTCTCTTTGACACATTCCCCATTTCCATTCTCAATTTTAATTTTACAATGGTAAAAAATATATTGCCATGGTACCATGAGCTACTTATACCCCATTATATTTATAAAAATAGAGAATAATTATTTAATTACATGTATTTCTTTTTGTGCTTCTCTGCTTTTCACCTAGAATTTAGAACTAAGAGAACCGACTGGTTGGCTTATATTCAGTATAACTTGCCCTTCAGACTACACATTAAAAATCCAACTCCTTGTCCAAGTCAAAGTACATATTTTCACATGCCTTAATTGGTCTTAAATATCCAATGTATGTAATAAATGCTTCTTGATGTTAAAAACCCATCATTACCAAGTTATCTAGGGGAGACAATTTGAGATGTCTCCCATAGGTATTTTAGCTAAATAAGATATTTATGATAATTTCATGCATGTATGGCTTTTGTTAAGTTTAACTTTAAGGTCTAGATAATTTATATCCCTGTGGTACTGTGGTTAATTGTTGGATAACTGACTATTATGAATATAAGGAGTTATGGATTGATGTACAATGTATGTCATTGAGCGACACAAAAATACCAATAAAAAGAAAAGACATCAAGACATCTTATGTATGTTCTTCAACAACAGACAAGTGTATACATGTACATGTATGTTCTTCAACAACAGACAAGTGTATACTTGTACATGTATGACAAACTCTAAATCTCAACTTGTCTAGAAAAGTTATGAATGAATAAAAAAAAATCTCTTCAAAGATATCAGGCTTACAACAGAGACCCCAAAAGATCTACCACTAACAACAAATTACCTAAATAATAAAAAAGAACCAATTGAAGGCCGTACAGTGACCTATAGCTGTTAACTTCTATGTCATTTGGGTCTCTGGTGGAGAGTTGTCTCATTGGCAATTATACCACATCTTTTTGTTTTTATATACAAGACAAACTGTGGTGGTATAATCTGCAGTCTTATGTCCTTTTAAAGTATCATAGCATCTTATAACACATTGTCTAGTTCTTACCCTATTTATATTTTTCCTGACTGATTGATTTTTTTTTATAATCAATGTGTGGTTCATTTGTTTACAATTCTTTATTGGTCTCAATATTTGAATCATAAATATTTAAATGCTCTGCAAGCCATTGCCTTTTAAATATTAAGATTTAATTGACTCGAGCTGAGAAATGCCATATCGCTATGATGCAGCAGTAGAATCTATATTTATAAGAGTATTTTTTTGAGTGTTTAATAAGAGATAAACTGCCAACAGTATTATAAAATGTAATGTTTACCTTGATTTACAGACATTAGAAAGTGAAGAATATAACCCTGTAAGTGTTCCAGTTCTGAAGTTTAACTTTATCAACATTGATGAATATACTGACAGACTGTCAAACTATACCAGTTACCATTCCATAGTGTTTACAAGCCAACAAGCTGTTAAAGCCACACAGGAAGTCATCCAGTCATGGAATGGTTTGTTTGATTAAAAAAAATCAAGAACATTAGATTCAGTTATTACTGCGGATACCAAATGTTTGTGGATTAAAACATTTCCAATAATACTTTGATAATGTGGTTTTAAGAATTTCTGTATACAAACCTGCAGGAAATTTGTCTAATGATGAATGCTTGAATCAGTGATTAATTTTTACCATGAAATCCATCATAGTACCCCATAAGTAATAAAATTGAATCCACTGTATGTTTTATTAAGAGAATGTAAAAAAGATAGAAGAGGAGCTTGAAAATAGAGGCTGACATATATGCATACAGAACAATGCTTCTGTTTACATTTATAGTATCCATATAATCTTTATCTTAACCGCTTGTCAACCAATATGGCCGACATAGCTAAAATAGAACATAGGAGGTAAAATGCAAGTTTTGTCTTTTTTCTTGAAAATGCTATAGATACATGTCTCTAGAAAATCACACGAGCAAAATTCATCAGAATGTTAACTCTACCTCCTGTCTATTTACATCAAAACTGTCAGACAAGATCTACAAATAAGTCAACTTGGCCGAAAACGCCAGATGAACCCTTATAAGAGTAATTCCCTTAATGACAGTTTTTGGAAAATGACGCTATCAGCGGCATGTTTCCGATACCATTGACCAGAACTTACGGAAGTCGATTATTGCCTCCGCCTACCGCACCATGTTTCATATTTACTATTTTACATACTAACTGGAATCTGCTTGTATTACGCTACACTCGAACAAAGAGTTGTAGTCGGACGGGAACCAGTTTACATACTTTATTTTATTTACCAAAAAGATATCTTGACCTGTCCATATGTTTTTTGTTATTAAATGGTATTTGGAGCTATCCCTTTGTTATATTTTTCATATTTATTCGAGCTTTCACTTTTATGCACATGTCTTACAATCGTAAACAATTGGTGTGTATACATGATAAATAGATCCGTTCTGTTGTGGTGTTGGACTTTTTACCCTCCAATGATCAGCAATCGCTAGACAAAATAGTTCTCCTAAATAATGTCAGCCTTTCATGCCATTTCAACTTTACAATCATTAAAAAAAGTGAAAATCGGAATCATTTTGATATCCATTGGATAGAAACTGGTCTCTATCCAGATTTACGAAGATTTTAAAAATCGGAAATGAGTAATACGGTTATACCCACGCGGTGCGTATGAATCTTTGTTTACAAAACAGGATTTCAGAACATCTCTAGTTTTTAGATCGTAAGTCACGATAAACTCAAACTGAAAGTAAACAGTTGTTTGTAAGACGCAGGTTTACTCACCATAAACAAGCTGAAACGTTTAGTATGGCATATATTTTAGGTTAAAGACGGTCCCATTCATTTAAAAAGCATTTTGAAAGTAGACGATGGGATTATTTCAGGTTTGGGGAACGAGTAAATTATCACAAAGTTCATTTCTTGACGACCTCATAATTTCATCATGTCGATGGTACAAATCGATTTTTACTGTTTACTGTCGCTTCTCATGTTTTGTATTTAAAAGGTTGTTTATTTTTAAACCTGAACCAGGCATATGCATTCTGTAATTGTGCAAATCTTCGTTCTTTGATCAATTGGCTTATGGATAGTTGTATCAATTTCAACTCTTACATTATTTTTTTTTAAAATATATTTGCATTACACATGCAATGGCAGTACCTTTCCAATTACTATTTATGTGTTGTGTCTAAATTAAAGTTGTAACACTTTATAGTGACTGGAAAGGGTAGAAAAATTCATCAGATGAGAAAAGGCTGTAGATACTTCAAACGGCACTGAATCATTAGATATTGCATCTTATAAAAAGAAACTGAGATTTGGATAGTTCCACTTCAAGGTAAAAATGTTTATCTCTTGTGAAATGAAATAAAAAAAATATTGTAACACTGTAGTTAATTAATAAAGATACTATTACGTGTATTTCTGTATCGGCCTTATTATTGGTTCTCGGCCAGCAGTCAAACGGCACCGAATCATTAGATATTGCATCTTATAAAAGGAAACTGAGATGTGGATAGTTCCACTTCAAGGTAAAAATGTTTATCTCTTGTGAAATGAAATAAAAAAAATATTGTAACACTGTAGTTAATTAATAAAGATACTATTACGTGTATTTCTGTATTGGCCTTATTATTGGTCCTCGGCCAGCAGTATTTGCCTTCCGCTTCGCCTCAGACCAATACACCCAAGACATGGACCAATAACAAGGCCAATACAGAAATACTTACACAATGATATTATAGAATGACAGTATGGTTCAATAACGGGAATCAGCCCCTCAACTACTTTTTACATAAATATTAACTTCTGGCTTCAACGCTTTGTTTGTCTTGTCTGGAGATCTTGCTGTAGTTCCAGTTCAGCAAGCATTTTAGAGACGTATCCCGTCCATCCTCTTTTGACTTCTAATCTCTGGTGATAGATTTTGCCGCTTGACATTGTATCCTTTCAAGCTTGTTTTTTTTTGTTACCGTGTAGGGGTCCCATACTATGGCTCCATATTAAATTATAAGATCCATTCCTAAAGATCTAGATCATTGTTCTAATCTGACACAAATTTCAATAACTGGAATGCTACCCAAGTTGAATATATGGTGACCCACGAGAACAGCATTATCACTATTGAAATTGTGTTTAATACCATGATTGTTCAATGTCATTAACTTAAATGGAGACAGACATTTGACTTGAAAGACATGAAAGGTGGTGTGGGAGTGCAAAATCAAAAACTAACTGACTGATATATGGTTAAAGAATGAATATCAGTTACATGGGTCAACCTTGGCAAGGGCAGAGTTGTTATAAAATAACAATATGGCAGAGAAGTGGTTTCAAGTTTCATATTAAGCGACCTGACTAACATGAAATAAAAAATCGAAGGAGTATCCCTATTTGTCTAATCTTCAAGGTGAAATAAAACTAGTAAAACAATATTATACTATTGTCTAAATATACAGAAATATAATTTGCTTCAAGTAACAGAAATAACTAGGTCACTAGTAACTTATTTAATGAGTATGTGGGGTATAAGAGCTTGGTAACAACAGGCTCTTCATAATCATTTGGTTTGAAAAGGATACTAGTAGTCTATATTCTTGATTTAGAAAAATGTAATTGCAAGAAAAAAATCACATTACTTAGAATACTTTAGATCATTCAGGTAGTCTTTATTTATATGTACAAAAGAACAGCCAGTAGTCATTGGATATTGTAGATCATTCAAATAGTCTTGACCTTTTTATTAGTACAAAAGAACAGCCAGTAGTCATTGGATATTGTAGATCATTCCGGTAGTCTTGACCTATTTATTTATACAAAAAAACAGCCAGTAGTAATTGGATACTGTAGATCATTCAGGTAGTCTTGACCTATTCATTTGTACTGAAAAAACAGACACATACACGAATATCAATTATATGCTTACGAGACATGTTGCAATGTTAAACTTATTACGACATGTGAAAATCAAGACTTGCATAAAAAATATCTCAATATTAGAGACAGTGGCGTCATTTTTCCTCAGAGCTTTCAGCTCTTTGATTACTAGTTTCTATGTCATGTGGTCTCTTGTGGAGAGTTATCTCATTGGCAATCATACCACATCTTCTTATTTTTATAAGATATGCAAATATGTCAGCATAAATGAAATTGTCAGTTGCCTTCTTATATGATTTATTGCCCTTACATTATGGTTGTTTACCCTTTTTGTGTTTTGGGGAAAAAAACTATAGAAGATAGAGAGAAACTGTAAACAGAAAGAAAAGATCAGCAAAACAAGATAAAAAAAATCCATTTCATTCTTGAATTATATCCTATTCTACAATGTTGGAGATACAGGTATGTCCACATCCATTTCTTCAGAAGCAATATCATATTTGGTTGAAAGTGACAATCATGTACTTTACATATGAAAATCACATTTTTATGATTTCCCATACTCATGCTTCAGGGTTTTTGATGATAAAAAGAATATTTCTAGAAATTTTATTTCCCAGTTTATTTGTCAGATACTATTTGACCGACACTCATAAAACATATTGAAAAGAATGCATCTAGGAGAGTATACATTGTACATGTCCCTAGTACAATATATTTTATGAGGATATTAATTTCCAAGATTGTAAAACTTACTGAATTTTCAGCATCATACTGGATGAAGGAAACCAATTTTGTTAACTCTAACAAATGTCAACCAAGAGCTTGCAAGCTTCAAACAAAATGTTTGTCTGATAAACATTTAGTTGTTCACTTCTATTTTTGTAACTTGAATTTTAAATCATGAATAACAAGTCAAGATGACCTCAAACTTTCATTAAATAAAAACAGTTTGGTCAATTAAGCCTTGCAGCAGTGAAAATCCCTACCTGCAATATGCCAATTTTGGAGTTTATTTCCTGTTGTTTTTTTTTTTTTGGCTTACATTTTGAAAATTGATATAGGTAATGAAAAGCTATTAAGAGAACAAATCTGCAATAAAGATTAACAAATAACTTTAAATGATTAAAATACCACTTTCTTGAAGTTATTGCCCTTGAAAAGTTTTGTTTTTATCTCATGGAAAATAGTAAATGTATACTAAAGTTTTAATAGTTTGTACATATTTTTTTTATTTTTGGCTTTGTCATTCCAGAGTTTATGGAACTTTGACCCTTAGATTTTAGGCAATTTTTCACAAATCTCCCAATAACTTTAGTATTCCTGAATTGATTTCCTCCAAACTTTACATTATTGTTGGGATTGATGAAAGGAAGCTCCCTTATGATTTATTTAATTTTCTGGTATGTTGCTCCAGAGTAATGGAACTTTGATTGTTAGATTTTAGAAATTTTTTCACATAGTGAGTCTGTGTACTATAACTTGAGTTTGCTTGGATTGATTAAATGGAAACATTAAATTATTGTTGGAAATGGTGGCATAATTTTTATGCCCCCGCCGTAGCGAAGGGGGCATTAAGTTTTACCCTTGTCTGTCTGTACGTCCGTACGTCCCAAATTGGTTTCCGTTCTCTAACTTTAGTTTGCCTCAACCAAATGTTATGAAACTTATGCACAATGCTAATTACCACAATACACAGATCAAGTTTGAATTTGTTGGCGTCACTTTTACCGTTCTAGAGTTATGCCCCTTTACAAATTTCAAAATTGCCGAAATATTTGTTTCTGTTCTCTAACTTTAGTTTGCCTCAACCAAATGTTATGAAACTTATGCACAATGCGAATTACCACAAAACATAGATAAAGATTGAATTTTGGTGGCGTCACTTCTACTGTTCTAGAGTTATGCCCCTTTAAAAATGGAAAAATTGCTGAATTTTTCGTTTCTGTTCTCTAATTTAAGTTTACATCAACTAAATGTTATGAAACTTATAAACAATGCTTATTACCACAAAACTCAGATCAAGTTCAAATTTGGGTAGTGTCACTTTTACAGTTCTTAAGTTATGGCCCTTTATAACGTTATATGCAAGCGGGGGCATCATCTGTGTCCCATGGACACATTCCCCATTTATTTTTTAAAAGAGCCATTTTATTTGCAAATATCCAATTTTTTTCTAGCAATAAATTCAATATCCAAAATAAGGGCTTATCATGAGCTCTTGATGCATCTGTTTATTTTGTAAGTGCTCTCACAATTCAATTCTTGCCAGATTTCTTTATGAAAGTTGGAATATAAGTTCAGATCAATTACTTTCAAAGGAATTACGATTCTTGGATATATAGATAATATGGAAAATTGCATTGTATGGTCACTCAACCTTACATTTCTTGCAAGAATTTAAACGAAATTTGTAACAACGGTTAGTAACAACGTCTTTGGCAGTTTCATGCCTCTTGGAAATAAGAATTATATGGAAAATTGCATTGTATGGGATCACATATAAAATAAGAAGATCTGATATGATTGCCAATGCCTACATTTCTTGTCAGATGTTTATAAAACTAACAAAAGAATTTTCTTATTTTAATGCTGAAATTTATCTAAAGGAACTTACATTAAATAAATCTTATACAGACAGCAATAATTGTCCTTTCCTAGATTTGGATATTTAGTTTCACATGGGAAACTCTATACAAAAATTGTCAACAAAAGAGACTAATTGATCCTTTGAAAAAACTTATTCTTAAAGGACATTAATTTAACACAGTAGTAAAATCTTAAAATATTGTTTTTATTGGTACTTACATTGATTTTGTTTTTGAAAAATTAAAACATAACTAAATATATATTGCTATAAATACACAGTTATGAGAACTGCAGGTGATACTTCATCCTGTCGATACATGTACTGTATTTAAATTTTGGCATTGCACAAGTTCATGTGTTTCTCAGACTGTTTATGAGGTCTTTACACTAAATCCGTTGGATGTGTACTGATTGAAACTTTATTCTGGGAGAACGTGATTAATTTATTAGATGTAATTGGCTTTCAACTAGCTTTCAGTAACTGCTAGTACTCTTATATACTGTGGATTCATTTTTGTTTGCTGGGTACCAATTTTCGTGGGTTTCATGGATAGAGGCAAACTAAGAATTTAAATATTCAACAAAGTATGAATGTTCTATTGTCTAGAGTTGAAACTTTGAAATTAAGTATCCACAAAAATGCAAATTTTCTTCAATCCATGAAAATTGGTATCCACAAAAATACATGAATTCACTGAAGGTGCATTGTGTCTATTGTTTTTATGTTAGTTGTTTTTGTGCACTTTTCCAATCTTTTGAATTATGCCAATTGCAACTGATTTTTACAGTTTATTCTTATGTTGTGCTGTAACACCACTGTTCCAGGTTAGGGGGAAGGTTTAGCGCTCACAAACATGTTGAACCTCACTACTTTTTTTATGTGCCTGTCCAATGTCAAGAGCTCGTTGTTCAGTGGTTGTTGTTGTTTCATGTCTGTCATATTGTTTTTTCGTTTTTCATAAATTGTTTGTTATAAATCAGGCCTTAAGTTTTGTCGTTTGAATTGTTTCACATTTTTCAAATGCCAGGGCCTTTTATAGGTAACTTTACGGTATGGCTTTTTTTTCATTGTCGAAGGCCATGTGGTGGTCTATAATTTCATATATCCATTTATTTGAACTCTGGGGGATAGTTGTCTCATTGGCAATCATACCACATCTCCTTATTTTTATATCCTAAGTTTAGTTCAGCAGCAATTTATGTCTAAGATGAGTTTGAAAATCAGTGACAATCAATTATTTTTACAGGTGTCATGTCCTTTGGACATGTAAATTCTATTGGAAATCATATTGTATCCACTCTCATCAGAATTCTAAGAAATTTATTAAAAAGGTTGATATCAACAAGTTAAGGTCATGGATAAACAGTGCTAATCAAATATTTGTACAGGAGTTATGTCCCTTGTAAATTGAAAACTGCGTTGTAAGTGATCTCACTTGATATTAATGAAGAAAGTTAAAATAAAACACAAAAAATATGTATATTTGAGGCCAAGGACAAATAAAACATGTGCTTTGGAAGAGGACATTGGAAAACTTTTATTCTTGTGGCAGTTATATCATATAGCCCTCCATCCGGTTAAACCAAATGTGCTGACCTGCCTATTGCATTTTTTTACCCTACAGAACAATGTTCTGTAAGGTATAATGTTTTTTGACTTGTTCATCAGTCAGTCAGTCAGTCAGTCCATTCGTCAGTCCTGTTCTTGTCATCGCAACTCCTCTAAAACCACACAACAGAATTTCATGAAACTTTGTAGATAATAAGGACATACTATGTAGATGTGCATATTGTCAGGAAATTATAATTCAATTATTTTTTCCATGAGTTATGCCCCTTTGAACTTAGAATCATGGCCTAAATATACTACTGCAACAGTTTGTCATTAAAACTTCTCTGAAACCACACAACAGAATTTCATTAAACTTTGTAGACAGTTAGGGCATACTATGTATATTTGCATATCAATAGGAAATTATGATTCAATTTTTTTTCTAGCAGTAATGCCCCTTTGAACTTAAAATTTCTGCTTAAATATACTACTGCAACATTTTGTCATCGCAGCTCCTGAAATTACACAACAGAATTTCATGAAACTTTGTAGATAATAAGGACATACTATGCAGATGTGCATATCATCAGGAAATATTGATTCAACTTTTTATGCCGTAGCAAAGGGGCATTAAATTTTACCCTTGTCCGTCTGTACGTCCATCCGTCCCAAAGTTGGTTTTCGTTCTCTAACTTTAGTGTGCCTCTACCAAATGTTAAAACTTATACACAATGCTTATTACCACAAAACACAGTTGGAGTTTTAATTTTGGTGGCGTCACGTTAACCGTTATAGAGTTATGCCCCTTTATAAATGGAAAAATTGCTGAATTTTTTGTTTCTGTTCTCTAACTTAAGTTTGCCTCAACCAAATGTTATGAAACTTATACACAATACTTATTACCACAAAACTCAGATCAAGTAAAAATTTTGGTAGTGTCACTTTTACCGTTCTTCAGTTATGTCCCTTTATAACTTTATATGATATGCAAGCAGGGGCATCATCTGTGTCCCATGGACACATTCCCCATTTATTTATAGAAGTTATGCCCCTTTGAACTTAGAATTATAGCCTAAATATACCACTGTAACATTTTGTCATCACAACTCCTCTGAAACCAGACAACAGAATTTCATAAAACTTTGTAGATAGTTAGGGCATATTATGTTGATTTGCATATTGACAGGAAATTATGATTCAATTTGTTTCTAGGAGTTATCCCCCTTTGAACTTAAAATTTCTGTTAAACACAGTTATATACTACTGCAACAGTTTGTCATCGCAACTCCTCTGAAACCAAACAACAGAATTTCCTGAAACTTTGTAGATAATAAGGACATAATATACAGATGTGCATGTCCACAAGAAAATATTATCAGTTGGCTTTTGTAGGAGTAATGAGCCTTTGAACTTAGGGATCTAGTGAGATTTTGTTGCCTGTGACAATATTTTGGGTGTGGTGTATGTGAGCTTGCTCACAAAGGTTCTTTAATTGTTACATTAATTTGTCTACTCCTGAATATGCATGAAATATTTCCCACTTGAAATTCAGCAAACAATAATCAATAACTCATTCTTTATAAGTTTTCAAAATGATGCATATCAAGTTATAGCCACTACATTATTACAAATCTAGAGTGTTTGGCATCATATGTGTCAAACACACAAAAATTTCAGATGTAGATTGATTGAATAACATGATAAACCACAAATCAGTGCTGGCCATGCAGCTAGTTCATAGTAGGGAATGAAGGATTTAGTTAGTTACCTTTTGCATACAAAAAATAATACATAGATAAGTTAAGTTTAGTATATTTTTGTATGTTAAAGGTGATAAAAGTACTTGTTTACATGTATTTCATTGAAAAAAAATCAGTAAATTTTATGAAAAATTCACACCATATTGACTTAATCTTCAAGTAGATAAAGTACGGAAATTTTTGCCAAAAGTTTTGTTACATTTATTCAGTACTTAAGCACTGGAGAATCCAGATATAGGTTGGTTGTTCACCAAATAAAAACTGGCAGCTATTATATAGCAAGAATGGTGAAAGTGCCATTAAACCCAACCCTTAATCAATCAGAATAGAAAATTATGTAGAGTTACAATAAATGGACAACTATAGTAAAGTGCATGGAGGCCGGAGATAAGTATTTGTCACCTTTTATTCTTCAGTATATATTATTTTGACTTGAAAAGTTGGAATTTTCTGTTTATATCTACTTAATTAAATGGTAGATAATTATCATGCCTGTTCACATTAAACAATAAACAGCTGCGCCATGAGCGCATGATACGCCCGTCGTCTTGTGTGTGAATTTTTATGCAATAAGCATAAATAGTTTCTGACATACGGTGTGACATGCGAAAACCCCCTTTTTTTTTTTACAAAAAACTCAATATCTATAAAATAAAATTTTGAATCAAAACCAAAAAGTATACAGATCTTTAGATTAATATAACTAAGAAGTGTGTAAAATTTTAAGCAATAATCATAAATCATTTTTGAGATACGGCGCGACATGTGAAAACACCCCTTTTAAAAAAAAAAATCAATATCTCAAAAATAAAATTTTGAATCAAAACCAAAAAGTATACAGATCTTTAGATTAATATAACTAAGAAGTGTGTAAAATTTTAAGCAATAATCATAAATCATTTTTGAGATATGGCGCGACATGTGAAAAACCCCTCCCCCTTTTTTTACAAAATACTCAATAACTCAAAAATAAAATTTTGAATCAAAACCAAAAAGTATACAGATCTTAAGGTTAATATAACTAAGAAGTGTGTAAAGTTTTAAGCAATAATCATAAACTGTTTTTGAGATACGGCGCGACATGTGAAAAACCCCTCCCCCTTTTTAACAAAATACTCAATTACTCAAAAATAAAATTTTGAATCATCACCAAAAAGTATACAGATCTTAAGATTAATATAACTAAGAAGTGTGTAAAGTTTTAAGCAATAATCATAAATTGTTTTTGAGATACGGCGCGACATGTGAAAAAAAACACACACCTGTTTTAGTTACTAAGTCCCATAACTCAAAAAGTTTTAATCTTATTTTCACCAAAAAGTATACAGATCGTTTGACCATCATAAGAAACAACTATGTTAAGTTTCATGAAATTTGGATAAGTCATTCTCAAGTTACGGTGCGACATGTTTACGCCGGACAGACAGACGGACAGACAGACAGACGGACGCCGGACATTTGTATAACATAATACGTCCCGTCAAAAATTTGACGGGCGTATAAAAATGAAAAAGACAAATTTATAATCAGATAAATAAAATTCAACTGCATTTTCTACATCTGTTTTGTAACTATCAAAACATAAATGCATTTAAAATATTTTTTTACAAAAATGTATTATTTTATGAAATGAATAACAAAAACTGTAGGTGACAAAGACTTGTGTCTCTGCATGTACTGTAATTTACATCAACTTGGCTTTAACCTGTTATCAACTAAAACCGTTTAAAAATAAATGTAAACCAGATGTTATAACTTGGTTGTACAGGTTCCTATTCAGTGCCCACTTCATGAATCTTATGGGTAAATGAAGGGTAACTCTGTTCACTAATCAGTTTGAAAAAAATATGAAAACACCATCTACATTAAAGTTATAATGATAGAAACATCAGACTCAAGTTAGTAAACATATAATTTTTTACGGTTTATATAAATGTCTATATAGAAAGTTTTAACATCCTGATATGGTCACATTATAAATCTTATTTTTTCTGCCATCTGGTGTAAAACATCCTATGTAGAGTTGTCCTGTTGGAGAGAATGCAAGAGACATTGGGGACATTATGTTTATGTCACTTGTTTTATAATATGTCATCAATATGCCAGAATTGTTCAGGATATGAAGTGTACTAATACCTGTATCAGCTACAATAACATTGTCTCTAGGTGTTGTCACTATGCCTGTTGGATAGAATTGTCTGTCCTTGTTTATCTCTGTATCTCCTGTATAGATATTGATTATATCACCATCCTGTCCTAACACTACTACTCTGCCTCTGTCATCACTTACTCTATCCACCACATGAATATTCCCATGAATGGTTCTGGTTATACTCCTGGGAAAGGTAAATATAGGTTGTTTATGTTGATCATGTTCATACACTCTCTCATGAACTCCATTCTGATTCATCAGTATTACAGCTCTTCTTCCTTTACCACCACCTCCTACTAGAACTTTATTGTCACTGGTGGTATAGATTGCTGTAGGACCTAATGGTGACATATTATATACTGAGTCTGTTAGTGTACTTGTATTACTACTGATTTGTTTTAGTCTTGATTCCCCTGTACACAGAAGTAGATTATTTGATTGAGTAACAGCCATACCATAGACCTTGGTATTAAAGCTGGATAGTATGTTCAGTTTGGTTCCTTCAGGTTTTACTCTCTGTAATACTTTATCTCTGTAATTATATATCCACAGTGAATCATCATCACAATAAGACACACTAGATACTGCAGATAATTCAGTCTGATATTGTTTATTTATATTTAGTTCTACAACAGTCGGTTGTCCCACATCTTTGGTGTTTACTACCTGATGATCCTTGGCATTTTGGAAATTTGGATGCACTTTTTCTTTACAATGATTGCACAATAATTTACTACAGTCAATACACTTCCACTTTATTGGTCGGTCAGTTTCACATATTCCACATTTAGCTGGGGCTTGACTTCTTATAACAGACTGAGAGAATGCCATTATAGATTAATGATATATTTTCTTCCTGGTGTGTACCTATAAATAATACTACTTTGATAAGTTATATGATCATATATAATGTTTTAGATCATGCACAGCCCTCATGTGTTTTAAACACCTTAGTAGATATGATTTGATTAAACATTTAAATTTTATTCATTCAATGGATATAAACCTACCAATGACCTAAACAATGATTACTATTGATTTTGATTTCAGATATTTTCGTTTGTCTTTATTAGTGGAAACTTTTTTATGGCTGAAATGTTGTACATTATCAATTATATGATTTCAGCAATCATGGTTAGTCAATGTCCTTAAATATTTTGTTTTGTATTTATGATGGTTGTTTAAACATTTAGATTATATTCCTACTATAGATAAATAACTAAACCATATAACGAGCCTACCTGTGTCCCTAACCATTGATTCTATTTTTGTGGATTTTAATCATTTTGCTGTAATTTAAAATTCAAGTTAACCTGTAGTGAAAAAAAACTTCCTGGGATAAATTGTGCTGTAACTAACCTTTATATCTTTCTTAATTGTGTGAACAAGTCATCATCTTCTGCATATTGTATTTTGTTTTAATATATTTCATGTATTTAGCAATAATTATAATTTTTCATTTTCTTATATTTTACAAATTGTGATTTCATACACAAAAAGTTGCATGTTATGATAATTGTATATACCTTAGTATTCGGTTTACTGAATGATTTAAATACATGTACCACAATGCCTTTCCATACGATTTCAGCTCATATATTTGTATGTATATGTATATTAATTACTTCTTGGGTTTTTTTCAGAAGGCAAGCAATCAGAGCTAGTCAAAAGTCTTACTTGTTATGTAGTTGGAAAGGCAACAGCAAAGACAGGTACTGAAGTTTTATGCTATAAATGTGTTCGTCTCATATTCTAGATACAGGAAATTGTATTAAAAATATTTATTCCATTTTCAAATATTATGCCATGACAGACTATGTATCTGGTGCAGCAAAATTACTACCCCTAAAGTTATATTGAACAATATTTCTCATTTGGGTTTTAAAATGGGTGCATGCTTGTCTAAAATTTTTCATGAGTTATGGCTGTGAATACTATTATAGATAAAAAGAAACTGTAGACAAGTAAATTGATCAGCTATACAAGATCTACAAAAATACCAATGTTATTGAAACTATTTATGAATAAAACATACCAAAGACTTCTAGGAATTATTGAACATAAATGGAGAATTTTTACCATTTCAGCAAAAGTGCAGATAGAATATGACACCTGAGAATAATGCATATTAGTGAAAAGTTAAACTTAAAGTATATTAGTTGCATCAGTCTTTATATATTTAACTGATTCTGTCTTTTATTATGAAAATTTTGATAAATTGAAATTAACTCTAAACAAGACAAAAAGGATCACAATACAATATTTACAGAATTGCACATTTACAAATTGAACTGAAATATATTTTTTACTCTATATTGGAGTTAATGCCCTTTAAAGATGACTTTGTCCAATTTTACCATTTTTGCCTATCATCCTGAAAACTATAACGGATATACAGAAACTTAAAAGAGCAAACTTATTAGATGTACAAGATCTACTGTCAGAAGAACTATTTGAAAAAGTGATTTTGAAATCACTTGTAACTTGTTTGAATAATGTTTTGTTCAGAATTATTGCAAATATGAGTTATCTTTCTTTATTTCCAGTTTGAAATTCCTCAAATGAGTAGTTCATTTAGTGTACTAAAAGAAGTGAATTCATATTGTGTTACCTTTTCTCCAAGATTATAACTATAACTTTACTGATATAAATAAAATTAAACTTGATAAAAAAAGCTTAAGTATAAAAAAATACGGAACTGTAAGGCAAATTGAAAAAAGAGGAAGTCCATAAAAACTGACAAAATCAAACTCCATCAATCAACTGAATAAGTGAAAAAAACTACTGCCATATTCCTGAATTGGTACAGGCATTTTCCAAAGAATATGGTGGGTTAAACCTGGCTTTTTAGGTTGCTAAACCTCCCACTTGTATAACAGTTGTTTATAGTTCTGTTATATTAACAAAATTGGGTGAGCCATCCAAACAGACATAAGAGGTTAATGTGACAGTAATTGGGATCCAGCAGCCAAAACGGTGTAAACATACATCACAGACATACAACACAACTGACTCAAAAATTCAAGCAAACATAAAAATTAATCTAACAAAGGCGCCAACAATAAAGGTGAAAATTTTACAATGATGTCAACGAAAAAAGTTTTTGTTGTTGATTGTACTTACCGCATATAGTATACACTTTCTTGATAAAGTAAAAATTAAGTAAATATAAATCCAAGACCAAACAATATAGAAACAACACTGTAAAAACCCTTTGTGTCTGAATCATTTACTGTTAACTATAAGTAAATACTTGCTTGAGAAGTATATGGTCATTTTTTGCTAAAAAAATAATTCTTTCAGGGGTATTTTTTCAGCTGACTCCATTGTATTCAACCACCGAGAACACTTAAAATTTTGGCAGAGTTTTGTTTTTTAATTGCATAATCTCAAAGCTGAAATACAGAAGTTTTTAGGCAAAATAATGCTTCTGTTGGGCAAATTTTGATTATCTTGTGTGCTGAAAAAGTAGTGCAACATGTGCACACTGTTTGTTTTTATTGAATAAACCAAGACCTGATTATTCCTTCACAACAGGTATTTTTGGTAATCTTAACTTTACCATTATTGCAAATTTATGTTGCCATTACAATTTTGCAGACAACAGCCTCCTCACACATTTTTACGCACAAACGGCCATTATGACACACAGTAGTCAATACAGATACTCTACCATGTCTACCAGTAGTATAAATGAAAGTGATAATGATATTGGGAATGAATTACTTTCTGTGCATATGTTGCTTGAAATCAATGTTTATCTTTCTATATTGGCTTCATTGTGAGGAATATGCATGTAGAAACACATTTGTCTGATCTGATCTCAAACACCTTTACTATATAAAGACTCTATTTATCCCCAAACAAACAGATTAAAGTGCCCAACCTGTAATCAGCTGATGGCGGAAATGACAACGGTGAAAGGAAATTTTAAGATTTTTCATTTGGAAATTTTTCACTTATTTTTTTTTTTTTGTGTTTTGTTTATGATAAAATCAAAAGTTGATTATAAACTATTGCATATTACTTTTGAATTTGTGAATAAAATTGATATTTTATCTTAATAATTTCATTTCCAGGTGTAAAACCCTCATTGTTTCACCAATGAAAATTGTTTTATTTCAAGTCTGGTTCAATTCACTTTTAAATTTCAATATCATTCAATTTGTCATAGAAACAGAAATTTCATTAAACCATACTATTCTACATCAAGTAATAAGAAAGTACCTTAAAGGCATATTTTTTAAATTTTTCCCTCCCAGGTAAGTGACTTATTCCAAATTTCAGTTGTTTGTTGAAGAATGGAAACAATCCTGATTTTCAATAATTATTAGCAATTAAGTTTGCATTATTTACTTTTAATATTTTATCAAATAACTTTTTTTGGATTAAGAGTGCACAAAGCACTAATCAAATACTTCTAGTCATGTAAGCTATGTTTCAGCTACCTTTTATTCCAGTTTTTGTTAGCTCAAATCACACAACAGTATACTTTAAATCATATCCATGCCGATATCAAGCAATTTATTAAGATATTCAATTAATGAAATGATGTGTGTAATTATTTGGTCACTTGTCAAGAAAATCAAGTTTTACCAAAAATTACAGAAATTGCAGAAAATAGTAGAAGGTGCATGAATCTCTCTGTTCTGCCCACAAATAATGGACAAAGGGAAATAAATCAATTCAATATATTAGCCTGAACATTTCTTTGCTTTCAAACTGCAATACAATGATTGATTAATTTAAAGTTCACATTGCATAATTGACTATTTTCTTATGGTTGACTTTTGACTCTGGAATATATAATTTTTCGACAGGTTACCTAATCTGTGGTAGGATATTCTGGTACTTGGTCAAGTAAGAACAACTTAAAGAAATAAAAATCAAGCTCATAATATGTGCTATTTGGGGAAAATATTTAAATGTTTCCCTATGATTATGTTGTGTATAGAAAAAAAAACCCAGATAATTTTTCCCCAATTGCAACGATTGTAAGCTTGATTTTACTACTTTTAGTTGCCTTTACTTGACCACATACCAGAATCTCCCACCACAGATGAGGTAACCTGTCAAAAAGTTATATACTCCGGAGTCAAAAATTGGTAATATGAAAATGGACTATTATATTTTTAAAGGCAGTGCTTTAATGCCTTTCTAGTTGCCGGGTTAATCCTTCCTTCCGCGATATCCAACTTATCTACGTGGGGGGTCATTAGACTCCAAGTAGATCCGGAAATGTTGAATTCTCTCCTCTTCTTATTGCGATATAAAATGTTTTTTGTTTCATTTCATTTACATTGGGAAATAGAGAAACGATCATTGTGTTTTGTTAGTTTTAAAAACTTTTGATATATTAGTATTTTGCATTATAAGCAGTCAACCGATTGACAAACTAGAATTATTTGAATTCCGTGTGGAAAGAGCTCGGGTTAATTTCGAGTGTTATCTGCAATCTAGATGTTTATAAATCATTTCAGTCGTTGATATAATAATTAAAGGTCGACTGAACATGAATTATATTATACAATTTAAAGCGCATTTCTGTTTAAGCACGTGAACCCGTCTAACGTTATTTTCGCAGTTATATAAAGTAGCAAATTATCGTTCCTGAATAGGTGGCGCCGTGGTAGCGGATCCTGTTCCTCTTCTTCCGGTTTCTGCACTGTGCAACTATTTCAGTTATAATTTTAATTAACGATGCCAAATACTTGTTGTTGTGTACCTGGATGTCATTTAAGAGGAGGACATGCATTTCCAAATGACTTAAAAAGAAGGAAAAGTTGGATCAACGCCATGGCCCATACGCAGATTGGACGAGAACACGATGATATCGTGGAGTCCATCTCAATCAGCTGTTGTTTGCAAGGCACGTTTTACTGAAAAAGACTACGTGCAGGAAATTATTCATGGTAAAACTCTATTTTCTTTGTGAAATATATAGTTATATATGTAATCGCCATGCGAATAAACCAAAGTCTGTTTACAACCGCAATTATCGTTTTAGAATAAAAGGGGGTGGGTAATTCAAGACGTCATAATTTTTTGGATTACGATTCAATGTGATCTGTTTGAGATTTTTTGGTGATTGCTACAATTATAATGATTTCTTACAAGAGGTATATCATACTGAGAATTATTTTAGCAGTAATTATGCTAATGTAGTAATGACAGGAATGCATAAGCTATGCCTCATAGACTTTCTTGAAAAATATCAATGACAATGTTAACAGGAACAAAACAATGACATGCTCTCATCTATATTATAGTTATTTAGGTACAAACAATGTACGTTTGTTGCATAAGTCTCTCATGTTTGTCCTTTGGATTTACATAACATACATTGAATCAGGCAAACATAGTTTTATCCAGATTGTAATGAATAAATCTAGTTAATATTTCGCCAGGTAGTACAAAGTATACATTGCTAATCAAATGGAAGTTCATTTAATTATAAAAAAACTAATGTTTTATAACCTTTTTCAGGGCGCAAACCCACCATACAGAGACTTAAGTCTACTGCAATTCCCAGCCTATTTTCCTGGACCAAGCAAGAGACTGAATCGTCCGCAAAAAGAAAAATCAGGGCAGTTTCCTGTGAAAACAAAAGAACTAAACTTGATGAATATTGTAGTAGAAATCTAGAGGAAAGTTTTGATTGTAAAGTTGGTTTTCCTGAAGAAGTCATTCATACTGCAGAAAGGATTTATGACTGTCCACCACCAACTGCCGAGCTAATGTTGAGCTTCACAGATGGAATTACGCAAACACCATCAATGTCTATGTTTTCAGCAGAGAATTTTGAAATGAAGACACGTGACACAGCCATGCATTTTTATACCGGTTTAGAGTTTTGTTTTGACCACACTTGGTCCAGCAGCACATTGTTTGAGATACATATATTTCAAATTGATAGGGTGTCAGTTGAAAATCAGTTTTTTTATGACTTTGATGAAATTGAGGCATCATACAACCAACTTTGAACTGTCTAGATTCTAGATTGAATCTAGTGTTAAGAATATTGTGTATACATGGATTGTTTTTATGTCTAAACAGTGGTGTGAGGCTAACACTTGGCCATCTAGTGGTTTAGTCAGGTATTTTTCACCATCCAACTTCAAATTAAAGTTTCCTACGACTTGGATTATTATTGACAGCACAGATTATCCCGTGATATAACCTAAAGCTCCTAGAGCTCAGGCAACCTTTTCATCAAATAAAAACAGAAACACTGAAAATTCTTGAATGTTCGACACCTGGTGATTTAGTCAACTATGTCTCTAGCTATGTCACATAGAGCAAATTATTGGACTTGGCAAAACATACAAAATTCTAATAAATCCTATGAATGGAACTGAAACAAAACTTTCATCTGAAATAACATTTAGTTGTTTTATGTTGTGTAATTTTAGAACTTGTATTGTGCCAAAGGATGCATAAATAAAAGTGACGCAATGAATTTTGTTCTGATATATATATATTTACAATTACATGCACATGTAAATTGTAATGCATATAAAAATAAGGAGATGTGGTATGATATTCAGTGAATTTATCAAACTAAAGTGCATAAGAAATGGGTTTAAGCAGTTACAGGTGTTACTGTCACCGTACTATCTCCAACAATGAGAAAAACTTGTCCCGTGTAAAAAAATTCAGAGATCTTACAACTAAGTTTTGTTGTCTCACCTTGACTTTGGTGAATTTTTTATATCTGTTGATGTAAATATAAAAAAGAAGATGTGGTATGATTGCCAATGAGACAACTCTCCACACATGCACAAGAGACCAAATGACACAGAAATTAACAGCTATAGGTCACAGTACGGCCTTCAACAATGAGCAAAGCCCATACCGCACAGTCAGCTATAAAAGGCCCAGAAATGACAATGTAAAACAATTCAAACAAGAAAACTAACGGCCTATTTTATGTAAAAAAATGAACAAATATGCAACACATAAACAAACGACAACCACTGAATTACACTTTTGTAGGCTGCTGACTTGGGACAGGCACATACATGTACATACAGAATGTGGCGGGCTTAAACATGTTAGCGGGATCCCAACCCTCCCCCTCACCTGGGACAGTGGTGTAACAGTACAATATAAGAAAGAACTATAAAAATCAGTTGAAAGAGGCTAAACTCATCAGATGGATAAATACAAATACAAGTGGACGTGGTCAGGTAGTTGTACATCCAAACAACAAAAAGACACTAAGTACAAATCTGAGAGTACTCGCAGTTACTGACAGCTAGTTCAAAGCCACTAACAACTGATAAAAAAATCTTGCATCTAAGACTAAATTATCAATCCGTAAGCTCCCTTTAGAATTTTATAAATTTTAGATTTTACATTTCTGAGTTAAGGGGTTTTATTCATTAAAAAAGGGGGGATTTTCCAGTTTTTCGACAACAACTCAAAAATGCTTTAAGCAGTTCACATGAAACTTTGGTGAATTATTTATAGCTATTGATGTAATCTCCCTATTGATTTTCATAAATTTCAAATATGACATTGAGAAGAAATTGAACTTTATTTGTTTATAGTCTGGCAACAGATTTATTAAGTATTGCACAACAGCAAGAAATCTTTAATTGAATATAAATTCAATTCATATAACCGATTTCAAGTTCATTGACTACATTTATTCAGAAACTATAATATGTCAAATATTTAATTACAATCCAAATTCAGACCTGTATCAAGCTTGAATATTGTGTCCACTTTTGCCCCAGCTGTTCAGGGTAGTACCTCTGCGGGTGTATCCAGCTGCGCTCAGCGAATCAGTTTATTTCTTAATTAGGAACTCCTTTTTATACGACCGCAAAAAAATTTTTGTGGTCGTATATTGGTATGACGTTGGCGTCGTCGTCGTCCGAAGACACATTAGTTTTCGCACTCTAACTTTAGTTTAAGTGAATGGATCTCAATGAAATTTTAAAATAAGGTTCAATACCACAAAGGGAAAGTGGGGATTGATTTTGGGGGTTATGGTACCAACAGTTAAGGAATTAGGGACCAAAAATAAGCATTTTTGTAACTTCCAGACATAACTTGTGTGTAAGTGTATGGATCTCTCTGACATTGTACCACAAGGTTCCATATCACAAAGGGAATGCTGGGATTGATTTTTGGGGGTAATTGCCTCCAAATTTTAGGAATTAGGGGCCAAAAAGGGGCAAAAAACAAGCATTTTTCTAGTTTCATGACAATAACTTGTGTGCAAGTCTATGGATCTCTCTGACATTGTACTGCAAGGTACCATATCACAAAGGGAATGCTGGGATTGAATTTGGGGGTAATTGCCTCCAAATTTTAGGAATTAGGGGCCAAAAAGGGGCAAAAAACAAGCATTTTTCTAGTTTCATGGCAATAACTTGTGTGTAAGTGTATGGATCTTTATGAAATTGTACTACAAGGTTCCATATCACAAAGGGAAAGCTGGAATTGAGTTTGGGGGTAATTGCCCAAAAAGTTTAGGAATAAGGGGCCAAAAATAAGCATTTTTCTAGTTTCCAGACAATAACTTGTGCTCAAGTGTATGGATCTCTCTGAAATTGTACTGCAAGGTACCATACCACAAAGGGAATGCTGGGATTGATTTTGGGGGTAATTGCCTCCAAATTTTAGGAATTAGGGGCAAAAAGGGGCAAAAAACAAGCATTTTTCTAGTTTCATGACAATAACTTGTGTGTAAGTCTATGGATCTCTCTGACATTGTATAACATGGTTCCATATCACAAAGGGAATGCTGGGATTGATTTTGGGGGTATTTGCCTCCAAATTTTAGGAATTAGGGGCCAAAAAGGGGCAAAAAACAAGCATTTTTCTAGTTTCATGGCAATAACTTGTGTGTAAGTGTATGGATCTTTATGAAATTGTACTAAAAGGTTCCATATCACAAAGGGAAAGCTGGGTTTGAGTTTGGGGGTAATTGCCCTAAACGTTTAGGAATTTGGGACCAAAAAGGGGCCAAAAAACAAGCATTTTTCTAGTTTCCAGACAATAACATGTGTTCAAGTGTATGGATCTTTCTGAAATTGTACTGCAAGGTACCATACCACAAAGGGAAGGCTGGGATTGAGTTTGGGGGTGATGAATCAAGGGGGTTCAAAAAATTTGGGGGGGGATTCTTTTTCCTTTTTTTTCTTTAAAATTTTAAATTGGTTATTTCTGATTTATATATAAAAGCAAATAATAATGATATGGTTTGAATAGGTAAATTAAATTTCTTTAAGTATCTTAGACCACTTTCATTCTGTGTCAGAAACCTATGCTGTGTCAAATATTTAATTACAATCCAAATTCAGTGCTGAATCAAGCTTGAATGTTGTGTTCATACTTGCCCCAACTGTTCAGGGTTCGACCTCTGCGGTCGTATCAAGCTGCACCCCAGCGGAGCATTTTATTTCATTCATAAATTACTTTATGCTTGGAAATATAATTTTGCTTGGAGTTGAAAGAGTTGACATGTTGCAATGTACATTTACTCTACATAGTTCTATGGTACCAAATCAAAAGTTTATATAAAGAAAGAAGTCAAAGGTTTCCCATCATAGTTTAGTTACATACATTTTTTTTGTACCTGAGGTCGTTGAATATAGATCATTATATAAATAAGGAGATGTGTTATGATTGCCAATGAAAAAACTAAGGATTTTCTTATCCAAGGAATAGATTACCTTAGCCGTATTTGGCACAACTTTTTGGAATTTTGGGTCCTCAATGCTCTTCAACTTTGTACTTGTTTGGCTTTGTTACTATTTTGATCTGAACGTCACTGATGAGTCTTATGTAGACGAAACACACGTCTGGCGTATTAAATTATAATCCTGGTACCTTTGATAACTAATTTGACTATAAACATAGATAAAAAAGGTACAAACTGGACATAATGCACTAGTTCATAAACAAGTGAGAACAATCGCCTTCATATAGTGCTCAGAATATGACATTCATAAAACTTATTCAATATCATTAGAGAACTCTAAATCTTAAATACTGAAAGCCACCTCTGATAAGTACACTGTACTATGCAAGATAATGATATAACTGGACTTAAAATACACACAACCTGTAATTAACTGCCTTTACAGCGCTTTCGTGCTTTGATTAATGAAAAGCAACTGTTTACTCCTTAGTATTCTAAAGCATTCTGATTATATTTCAGTCAGTAAAACAAATCTGAGAATGCGAATTAGATATAATAAAAGTTATCAATGTTAAGAGTTGTACCTTATGTTGTTTTATTTCAGCTAGACAGCTAGGATTCAGTCCTAATGGAGAAGATTCTGGTAATGCTGATAATCTTTGTGATTGTATACTGCTAGGTTTGTACAGTTTTAACACATAAGATCACCTTGTAGTATTTTATCAGTGGAAAAATTCATTAATGGTTTTTAGTAGTGTTAGATTACTGTTTCATTGGCTTATACACAACATTTTTTTTTAAACATATATGGAATGATTTTGACACAAATAAGTTATGACTTATTTATAAAATATTATACCAGTATATATTATTTAACAAAACTAAGGTTAAAATTAAGTAAATGATTGGTTGAAGATAAGAACTAACAGTGTTTATGTATCCATCCGTAATTTACAGCATGATAATTTCAGTTGACAGAGAGGGTTCTATGCAAAGCAAACATCATCACTTTGGCATATATCTTTTTTTCACTTTTTTAATTTCTTTGGTGCATTAAAGCAGGATTTTACAAGTTTTCTTTTCTAAAACATTAATTTTGAGTAAGATAAAAGAAACATGTAAATTTTGCTTATTTCAAAATTATGAATATTTGACTGGTTTGTCTAATTATGTTATGGATAACCGAAAAGAAGAATGACTGGATTTCCATAAATTTTTGTATTAAGGCTTCAATACAAAAATATATAAATGGAATGCTTTATCCGTAAAGCACATCCAATTTTATGATAAGGTAAAGTTAAGCCTTTTCACAATCAGGAAAATGTAATAAAACTTTATTTGCAAAAAAAAATCTGTTTATACAGTGTTCCAGCTAGGTCGTTTTCACAGGGTGGTCCGCCCGCCCTTTCCCGAGTGCCGCCCTGTGCCCTTTTTACAGTTTGCAGGGCGCCCTGCCTTTTTTGAAGATCGATTGGTATATTATTTGTTCGTATTGATATGATCAGCCAATTACGAAAATTTACCTGGCGACAAGATATATGACTTTGTTTACGACCCCAAGCTAATCAACGGTTACAACAGGTGTCATAATCTGTTGTTATAGGTAATCCGTTTATCGGATGGGTCATTTAATGATCATCAACATTAATTCATTCAAATAGAATCGGTCAGTCGGCATTTGTCTTTGAACTTGAAGAAATGTTCATACAACTTGGGCACAATTAGCAATGTTTACCGTAGTTTCATGGAGAAAACGTAATTGACAGAAAGTTGAAAACCATAATCATCTCGTTAAAAACATTGCTCTTATTGTTTCCGTGAAATAAATAGCAAATTAAGACGTATTTTTCATTGACTGCCTTCATTTTTTATACGAAAATAACAAAATCGGCCGCCATATTGTTGATCGTATTTACATCTTCTACATACTGTTTATTATCCTCCAAAGAAGAAGCACACCCAAATAAAGAAAGATAACTCAATCTTATTTTTTCCTAGCATTGAGTAACCTACTAAGATATTATAAAATATGTCTTCATACTTCTGGCTTTAGAATTTATATGTTTAGGTGTTTTGAGTTATGGGAACAGTTAGAGAGGGTCTTAGTAGCAGGGTTGGTAGGGTGCCTTGGTCATCTTTTTCTGTATTTTTTATTTTCAATCCAAATTTTCACTGTTCACTATATCCTAACATTGTGCATTTACAGCTGTTTTGTGCTGTATTGCCATTAAGCACAGAAAAGGTAGAAAGTTGAAACTTGTAAAGTGTGTCAGACCATAGAAACAGAATGAAGCAGGACATTTTTCAAAAAATACTGCATAAAAAGCTTAACTGTGCCAAGCAATGATTTAAAACTTGTGTCACAAGCTGCTTGATAAGTTTTCAGCCTAAAAAGTAGAAAGATAGTTTTTCTCTGGGCTAATGATGTTGTTCTTGTATATTTATAACCAGTGATTCAATGAACAAACAATGTTTGATTATAATCTTTATTAAAACATGCCCTTTTCATATTATCATATCACGCGTTAAATGCCCTTTTTCAGGATTGGCACCCTGCCCTTTTGAAATCCTAGCTGGAACACTGTTATAATAGTTATATTTTTTATTTCAGAAAGGGATAAATCAGAAGAGAGGCCAATTTTATTTCCATGTAGTAATATCAGAAAAGATACTATAATAGAAAGACTATGTTCTAAAGGTACCGAACACTATAAGTTTTATTATTTTCCTATAGAAGACTGATCTATTTAAGATTTTAATTGGTTTATTTATTTGTAAAAAATTTAATAAACAGTTTTAAAAAAAATTATATTCATGTAATGGTGTCATGGGAATAGAAATTGCTGTTGAACATTTCTAGAAATTGTTAATACCTCATAATAAATACATTTATCCATCTAATGTAGATGTGAAATACTGTTACCTTTTCTATTTCCTTTAAACACCTGAAAGAAATATGTGATGCTATCTTATGAAATTGTCCTTATGCAGTCTTTTCATCTATCTTCTATGTGACTTGTTATGTTTTAGGGGTGCCAGTAGAGGAATTAAATGTATATGAGACAGTACATAGAGATGACATTACAGATGAAATTAAAAGATTGGTTGATAAATATGTAAGTCTTGGTATGAATATGATAGGGTATAAATACTTTCTACTCCCAAGAGTAAGACTGCAAAAATAAGCAAGTTTTAAAGACAGAAAACATACAAAATCTTTCGAAAACAACAGGTATGTCTCAACAGAAGATCAAAAGATATCTAACTGTCAACATACATTCAGTATTTAAGGAAAGACTGTAATATTTTTTTCTGGCTATGAAAAAATAACATAAAAAATGAGATGCACTAAAAATAAATCACATAGCAGGTTATTTAAAAGTGTGCACCACATTTTTGAGGTTATTTCAAATAGACAGAAAAAATATTTCAGTTATTCCTTATAATTTAATTTTATTATAAAATTCAATTTTTAAGGAGTAAATCACGAAAAAACATTGATGACTTCACCGTCGTATGACAAAAATATGTATATGAGCTGATAGACAAAAAACTTTCAACCAATCAGAAGACGTGTTACATCTAAAATGAAATAATTTTCTAATGTTCCTAATGGGCTGAGTGTATGAACAGCTTGGCAAGTTATACTGTTTTATAATGTGGCTTTGTTTCTGAATGTAGTCAATAAGGTTGTTCTTTTTTATTTTGATGTAAAGCAGGTAAGACATATCTGATTGATCTGATTGTCAACAATATATGATATTTATAGATTATTACATGGCATTTTCCATATTGGCCCTGGTATCAGCCCTAGACTCCCATATCAAGCCAGAGGGCTTTAGCCCGAGGGCTTGATATGGGTCGTGGGCTGATACCACAGACCATATGGAAAATGACATGCAATAATCTATTTATCACATATTTTCAAGCAAGAGAAAAAAGATAGCATATACCAAATTATGTTTGATATTTTCAACAAAAATTCAAAGAAACATTTAACGAAAAAAATTTTAAAAATGTTTCACAGTGAGTTAACAAAGTTCGTATCCCAGTGAGTAAACAAAGTTTTGTGAAAAGTTTAACAAATAATTAACAATAAATATATTAATTCTCAGAAATGTAAATATTAAACGACTAAAAGTGTTACATTTCCAATTAATGCTGACGAAGAATACACCATATCACTACTATGATTTGGAAATATGTTCCGCTTGAACTTTCGATGTCATACAACAATCACTTTTCACTGTGGCGTCATATATTTTCTAAATTCTTTATGACGTCCAAATTTTACGGGAACTTTTGTGATTTCCACTGTTGATTTTTTACATTTTTTCTACTACAGCAGATTCATAAATTTCTAAATTTCTTTTCATTGTGTTCTCATTTTTCATTTCTTGTATGAATTTACATACATCGTCATTTGATCTGTGAGAAACCTCTCCTGATCGTCTAACTGCTTTGGATGACAACTTGTTTACAAATAGTTTTTGATTGACAGGTTACCGGAAGTTAAACTCGGGGGCTCGATATGGATTTCAAGGGCTGATATCGATATTGGCCCAGAGGGCTGATAACCAACCTTGACTTCCGGCTATTATTGGCCATGCAAAAACGTACATATCAGTACAAAATATGTGATAAAAGTTGTTATTATAAGTGGCCTTAATTTTTCAGTCTTAACTTGAATTCTTAAATGATGATAAAACTTTTGCTATTTCATATCAATATTAACAGGTCAACTTCTCTATTTTTATGCCCCTGCTGCTAGGCAAAGGTGGCATTAAGTGTTACCCTTGACTGTCTGTCCTTCTGCCCATCCTATTTTCGTTTCCACACTCCAAGTTAAGTTTTCCTCATTCAAGTTTTATGAAACTCCTACACAATGCTCAAAAGCAAAATTTGCAGACAGGGTTTGAATTTGGGCAGTGAGTCACCAACTAGTCTACAGTTATGCCTCTTTATAATTTGGAAAATTGCAAATTTGTTCGTTTCCACACTCTTGCTTAAGTTTGCCTCAACCAAATGTTATGAAACTTATACACAATGCTTATACCACCAAACTCAGATCAAGTTCGAATTTGGATGATGTCACTTTCACAGTTCTTGAGTTGTGACCCTTTATAAACGGAAAAATTGCAGGATTTACCATTTTCGCACTTTAACTTTACTTTGCCACTCAAACACAATGCTTATTACCACCAAAAGCAGATTAAGGTTGAATTTGGGTGACATCATTTACACTGTTACCCTTTATAACTGGACAAATTGCAGAATTTGCCATTTCCCCACTCTTGCTTTACTTTGCAACAACTAAATGTGATGAAACTTAGAATAAATTTCATTCCAGTGTGGACATGGACACCTGATATTTAAATGATATCGTGTCGGTCACTGGCTGTCGGCAACAAAGACCTCACGCAATTACAGTATGTCAGGGGCCTCTCAATGGGGATATACATAATTACTATCTTTACACATGTTCATTCATAAAATAATTTTTTTTGCATGAAAGTTTATAGGAATTTGTTTTGAATATATTAATATACTGACAGCAAAAAGTTTCTTTTGAAAGAATGAGTATATTCAATAGCCAAAATAAAAAAAAAAATGCTTTATTTGTAAACAAACACTAATACATGCATTGACGGGGGCATACGTATGCTAAATTATACATGTCCGTATAAGGAAATGTGCCCGACCTGTTAAATGCAGCTGTTCTGTTGATTTGATTTAGAATTGTACTTATTTTTTTTAATTTGTGTTTCAGTATCTATCCATGAATTAAATATGTTCAGAATACCTTTTATACTAGAGTATTTAAACGAGTGCACCCAGTTTAAAGGTTATTATAACACTATTACTGTTATCTTGACATAATAACCTGTACATTATCTCGTGTTACAGTTGACAAGTTTAGTCTTGTGCACATGATTTATTATTCCTAAACAGATGTATTGTGAACATATCATTAAATTCATGGATATATATTGAAACACAGAAACCGCAAAAGAAGTGAGTACACTTTCAAATTGTAGGGGGGCGACCATTCCTGATACAGTTAAAACAAGGGAGGGGTGGCTATGCAAGAGGCTTTTGAAATCACCAAGAATAAAATTGCAAATAAACGTTTATGCAGAATTGTCTCAAATATGTGTCAGCAAATAACCAAATTCATTGAAATAACCTGCTTAATTTGTAGTAAAAGAATATAGATCCCTTAACTTTTGTTATACGTGTTCAGGTATCGAAAATAAATATTGACCAATGTTTCCACAAAAGCTACTCTGAATCCAATCAACGTAAATTTTGCACACAAGACCGGATTCATATGCTTCTTGATATTTTCACGAGTTATTTTTTGTTAGAATGATATTTAAATGTTCACGAAAATCTGATCATTGGAGTCTTCAATGGGAATTCAAATTTGTTCCGTGCAAAAAATTATGCACCTCAGAGGACTCAAATAATTTTTTATGAAGGTCCGGGGTTCTTATTACCAACAAAAATAATCTTAGTATGAAAGTTGATTGTAGGTTACTCTACATCAACCTCGTACAAATAATTGTGTTTTATTTTTTAAGGAGCCACAGAACGTTTGTGCAAGAAAAAACGTAACTTTTTTTTTTCTCAATTACTTGGTGATATCACCTCTGAATATACTCATTCTGTCAAAAGAACTTTTTTGTTGTGAGTATATAAATATATAATAATAAATTGCTATAAACTTTCATGCAAAACTTTTATTTTACGAATGAACATGTGTAAAGATAGTAATTATGTTTATCCCCATTGAGAGGCCCCTGACATACTGTAATTGCGTGAAGTCTTTGTTGTCGACAGCCAGTGGTACACACGATAACATTTAATTACTATGTGTCCATGTCCACGCTGTTATGAATTTCATTCTATACACAATGCCTATTACCACCAAACACATATCAAGTTAGAATTTGGGTTGCATGACTTTCACCGTTCTGGCGTTATTGTCCCTTTATAAATAGAAAAATTTCTTAATTTGCTGTATATTTACAAGCAGGGGCATCTGTGTCCTATGGACACATTCTACTTTTATTTATATTACTTGTCCTCTGATACAACTGCACTTTTGTTTATCTGTAGGGTAAACCATTTGCAGTTGTATTCTTCAGTCCATCTGGAGTTCAGGCTTTAAAGAAGAATAATCTGTTAGAGATTTTAAGATCATCAAAGGTAAGCTTTTTAAAATAATTCATGAATCAAAGGATGATAAATTAGAGCAGCATCAAAAATAGTCAGTTTCAATGTGTAATTGTGTGAAGTATAAAGCTAGTTTCTATGGTAATTTTGCATGTTTTCAGTTTGTCAGAATATAAACAAAAGTTATTTCTGTGACAGTTTCTAATGAAGTTATACTCCTTTCCATGGATAATTGTTAAAATTGCAAATGTTGAACTGTATTTTGTTATGTTGGGGGCCATTTATAGTTATCTATGCAGTATGTGTTTTGCTCATACTGTTCAGGCATCCTATCTTGCTAACATCTACATCATTTGGTCTCTGGTAAATAGTTATCACATTGGAAATCATAGCACATCTCTTTATTTTATGATGATCTGTTAAAAGAGTTCTCTCAATGAGTTCTGATGGCCTGTGGGAAGATAAAGTTTTGTCACCAATGAAAACTTTGATTTCAGTCTGACAGACTAGAATGTCAGACTATGACAGAGTCTGTATAGTAATTAACCTACGAGATGTCACATTACTGTTTGGAAGATATTTCGATATAAATATATTTTAGTGATTTATAAGTTCCCATAGCTTTGTTAGTATCTAGATGTTTAAGTTTATTTGCTTTGTTTAAAGAGACCATACAACAAGGGTATTTCCCCCCAAAAAAATGATGATTCAAAGACTAGAGGAGAGTGTTTGATTGCCATAGTTTATAATTGGTAGAGAAACTTACATCATGGAATTTATCTTAAGCTTAAATTTCCAATAAGGCACACATTTGATCCAAAATTTAGGGCAATTTAATAGTTCATACAAAATCTTAAATTTGGTCTAATATGACTTGGATAATAGTTTTTAGGAAATGATATTTTTTTTACATTTGCTGAGTTACTATAGCAACAAAGCATGATTTTATTAGTAAAGAATGTAACATATCTTTATTTTCATTGTTTTGTATCAACTTTGACTATATTTTGGATTGAAAAAGTATGGGTGCATCAAATTTCATATTTATATATATATTTGGTTGAATTATGTAAATAACTAAGAAAGCTTCTCTAAAAAAATGTTGTCTTTTTGCTGCTGTCTCTGTTTTGCTGGGTGGGAAGTGGCATAAGATCATAATTTTCTTTATTTTCTTAAAATATGGGCATATTAGATATATTATAAATTATGTCTCATTTATTCATATTTCTTGCTTTTATGTATTTTGCTAAATCATGAGCAAATTTGAAGTATCTCCCCAAAACTCAATTTACCTAAATGCCTCTTTTCCTTTTATTTTTCATAATTTTATTCTTCATCAATTATAACTTTTTTACTTCGTTTTGGCATATGAACAATAATTTCTTGCAAAATGCTACAGCAGTTATTTGGAACTTTATTGAAGGCTATTCCCCTAGATTTTATTGATTGGCAGATGTATTGAAGCTCTACTTACAATAGGAAGTCTAATTAATAATATTGTAAAAAAATAAATACCCTTCAAAATCTTTAATCTTTTAAGAAAAACTAGTAATCATTTAAAAAAAGTATTGTTTTGTAATCTTAGATAAGTTATGATAAGTTATGAACCTGTTCTTCTGGTTTCTAAAAACCATTTACAGACATGTTTCATGCAAAAAAAGTTAGCATGTAAAGTTGGTTAAAATAACAAGTTGAAATGATATTTAAACAAAACCATGATTTGCAGATCTGAAACTGTTGTTTTAGTGATTTAATATTGTTTCATGTTAACCAATGTTTGATAGAAGCAGTAATTTTCAGTGATATAACAACTGGGTAACACCATTGCTTACAAACTGATATCTTTATCAAAATGGACAATTGGGGTTGTTAAATAAAATTGAATACTCTTAAGGGTATCACACAGTCATTAATGGAATAGAAAAAAAAACATATTTATGTTTGTAAGTCATGTTAATTGTAAAAAAGAAACACTAACTTGTGCATCTACAGTTTTTATACGCCCGTTTACGGGAAGTATTATGGTATACCGTTGACCGTCTGTCCGTCCGTCCATAGTCAACATGTCGGACATTAACTCAAAAACGCTTAAACCAATATGCATGAAACTTTGGTGAATTGTTTATATCTATTGACGTGATCTCCCTTTCGTTTTTTATAAATTTCAGATTTACCATTTCCAAGTTTTGGGGTTTTATTCATTAAAAAAGGGGGGATTTTCCAGTTTTCGGACAATAACTCATAAACAATTTCACCAATTTGCAAGAAACTTTGGTGAATTGTTTATTTCTATCGACATGAGCTCCCTTTTGATTTTTATAAATTTCAGACTATACGTTTCCGATTTATGGGGTTTTATTCATTACGGAAAGGGGGATTTTCCAGTTTTTCGGACAATAATTCAAAAATGCTTTATTAAACTTTGGTAAATTGTTTATATCTATTATTGTAAGCTCCCTTTTGATTTTTATAAATTTTCGAATTTACATTTCTGAGTTATAAGATTTTATTTGTTTATAGTCTGACAACAGATTTACTAAGTATTGCACAACAGCAAGAAATCTTTCATATAACCAATTTCAAGTTCTTTGACTACATTTATTCAGAAACCTATAATATATCAAATATTTGATTACAATCCAAATTCAGACCTGTATCAAGCTTGAATATTGTGTCCATTTTTGCCCCAACTGTTCAGGGTTGGACCTCTGCGGGCGTATCCAGCTGCGCTCAGTGAAGCAGTTTATTGGTGTATCTGTTCCTCTATGATAGAAAGATCTTTTATGGTATCCTTGGTATTTATTTTTTTATTATGCCCCCGCCTTAGCGGAGGGGGCATTAAGTTTTACCCTTGTCCGTCTGTACAGCCATACGTCCCAAAGTTGGTTTCCGTTCTCTTACTTTTGTTTGCCTCAACCAAATGTTATGAAACTTTTACACAATGCTTATTACCACAAAACACAGATCAAGTTTGAATTTTGGTGGCGTCACTTTAACCCTTCTAGAGTTATGCCCCTTTACAAATGGAAAAATTGCTGAATTTTTCGTTTACGTTCTCTAACTTTAGTTTGCCTCAACCAAATGTTATGAAACTTATACACAATGCTTATTACCACAAAATACAGATCAAGTTTGAATTTTGGTGGTGTCACTTCTATTGTTCTAGAGTTATGTCCCTTTACAAATGGAAAATTTGGTGAATTTTTCGTTTCCGTTCTCTAACTTAAGTTATCCTCAACCAAATTTTACAAAACTTATACACAATACTCATTACCACAAAACTCAGATCAAGTACAAATTTGGGTAACGTCACTTTTACTGTTCTTCAGTTATGTCCCTTTATAACGTTATATGATATGCAAGCGGGGCATCATCTGTGTCCCATGGACACATTCCCCATTTATTTACACAGACATGTGTTAAAAAAAAAATTATAATTACTGGTTGATAGTTGATATAAATACATATAATAAATTTCATCCCTTATAATTTTTTTAGAAGTTGGTATCAGAGAATCAAAAAAAATATTTTACATTGCCTAACATATTTGTCACTGAAAAATATTGAAATCCTACATTAAAAAAACTATATGTATGAACAACATGGATATTTTCTACATGGACAGTTTCATAATATTTCCAGATGCAAAACAACATGAAATGTGACATTTCTTGCAGAAAATAGCTGATTTCCCTTGTAGTCACTTTGGGATCATAGTTGCATGTTGTTTAAAAATTTAGTTTGAGTCTTGCCTTGACAGAGTAAAATATCAAAACATAGGTAATTATTCTGTTTCCGGCGGCAGCAGTGGCGTCAACAATGTATTAGTTTGTGATTAGGTCAGATATTCAGCATCCTCTGGTTTTATCTATGTAGTGCCATTGAACATTTTGGCCACTAACCCCTACTTTTCTTTTTATAATTTTATTGCATATAGTTCAAAAAGTTATTTTTGAAAATCTTGTTAAATCCTTGTTATTTTTTCATAGTTTTTGAGAGAAAAAAGGTGCCAATGTTAAATGTATGAAAAATCAAGAGAAAATCATTTCCCACAATTTTTCAGTGGCTTATATCTCGAAAAAACAAGGACAGGGACCCATCATTTTTTTCTGCTTTTTTAGTTCCGTTATTTATATAATATCAATTTATGACAGTCTTTTAAAAAGCTTTTTATTTTGAAACAGAGTAGCAAACATCCTTAACAGTTTATTTTAGTATATTTAAAAGCTATGTTCTTCTCATATATTTTATGATGGTATAATACTAAACCCCTAACAGGAGGGATTGTGCCTGATATTCATATGATGAAGACATAATCTTTCAATCATTTTAATTGAGGTCTGGAGCTGGCATGTCAGTAACTGCTAGTAGTCTGTTGTTATTTATGTATTATTGTCATTTTGTTTATTTTCTTTTGTTTCCTATTCTGACATCGGACTCGGACTTCTCTTAAACTGAGTTTTACTGTGCGTACTGTTGTACGTTTGTTTTTTTTCTACATTGGCTAGAGGTATAGGGGGAGGGTTGAGATCTCAAAAAACATGTTTAACCCTGCCGTATTTTTGTGCCTGTCCCAAGTCAGGAGCCTCTGGTCTTTGTTAGTCTTGTATCATTTTTGGAAAATGACGCTATCAGCGGCATGTTTCCGATACCATTGACCAGAACTAACGGAAGTTGATTATGCCTCCGCCTACCGCACTTGGTTTCATATTTACTATTTTACATACTAACTGGAATCTGCTTGTATTACGCTACACTCAAACAAAGTGTTGTAGTCGGACGGGAACCAGTTTACATACGTTATTTTATTTACCAAAAAGATATCTTGACCTGTCCATATGTTTTTTGTTATTTGGTATTTGGAGCTATCCCTTTGTTATATTTTTCATATTTATTCGAGCGAGCTTTCACTTTAATGCACATGTCTTACAATCGTACACAATCGGTATGTATACCTGATAAATAGGTCCGTTTTGTTATGGTGTTGGACTTTTTACCCTCCAATGATCAGCAATCGCTAGACAAAATAGTTCTAAATAATGTCAGCCTTTCATGCCATTTCAACTTTACAATCATTAAAAAAGTAATAATCGGAATCATTTTGATATCCATTGGATAGAAACTGGTCTTTACCCAGATTTACGAAGATTTTAATAATCGGAAATTAGTAATACGGTTATACCCACGCGGTGCGTATGAATCTTTGTTTTTTACACTGTTATTGTACTTAATATGATGAAAACTGCATATGCAATATAAGATGTCAACTCGGCCAATACAGATTTTTTTTCCGTATTGGCCGAGTTCTGATCCGACCAAAACAGGATTTCGGAACGTCTCTAGTTTTTAGATCGTAAGTCACGATAAACTCAAACTGAAAGTAAACAGTTGTTTGTACGACGCAGTTTTTATTTACTCACCATAAACAAGCTGAAACGTTCAGTATGGCATATATTTTAGGTTAAAGACGGTCCCATTCATTTGAAAAGCATCTTGAAAGTAGACGATGGAATTATTTCAGGTTTGGGGAACGAGTAAATTATCACAAAGTTCATTTCTTGACGACCTCATAATTTCATCATGTCGATGGTACAAATCGATTTTTATGCAGTTAAGCTGCATTATGCGAGCACCCTAGATTTGTGTCCTACCCAATAAATGCTAAAATACTTGCCATTGTTATTATCTAGCTGGCTACTATGTTATATATAACTAATTGAACACTTTTTTAATACTTTTAATTCTGGATTACAAAAAATATGACCAGAAAAACCTTAAATGATCGTCGAATCACCCAAAAGTTTTGAAGTTGCACATAGGAAGTAGTGCTCATTAGGAATCCTTATGTAGTTTATTATCGCCTGTGCTTTTGGCTAAGATGTCAAAGAACAATTGTATGAAATATTTAATCACCGAAAATCTCTAAAGACAAGTAGTTTAGATTTCCCAAATGGCAAAAGTCGTAGGAATATTGTTTGTCGTCAATACGTAGTACAACTACGTCAGTAGTCTATTATCATATAATAAGTTTAACTGTTCATGCTGTTGGCGGTAATTTCAAATTAGTAGACGAAATTTTCGTATCTTTTTAATTTGGAGGCAGGGGTTTAAACTAGCGGTGGTCCGAGGTCCGCGACCTTCCACTTTTGTAATAGGACTTTCGACTTGGTTACTAGCTACGCCCGACAGACCTTCCACTTGAAAGAAAATAAAAAATAACTTTGCAAACCTTTTCACCAAAGTCTCCAAATAAACGATCTCAAAACTTATTTTCATCATTATTATTTATGACAGCGATGTTCATTTTGTTCAACCGCTAGCTTTATACAGAAAGTCGCCGACAAATAATGTGTAAATTCGAGTAAAATCGTATCTGACTGACAAAAACAACATTGTAAACACAATGACAATGGATGCCGTGAAGACAATTATAATATCGGATCCACTCCGGAAGCGGATATGGGTAATTCCGGGTTTTGGCAATCAACTAACAAAAAAAAATCCAGGCAGGTGACAAAATACATCTATGCATGGTAAATGAATATAAACACTAGAATTGAAAACCAAAAGATATATGTAAAAGAAAGAAAAAGCAGAAAATATTTTATACAGAAACTCAAAATTACCTTTTGACAAATTTTAATGTCAAAATCCAATACAATATGACAGCTGGTCACAGTATATCTAACAATATATATGTTCCTGGTCACAGTATAAATTTTCTTTATCAGTGATAAATGTTGATAATGCATGTAAGATGCTTTTAAAGTGTAAACATATTACTGCAATTTTGAAGGGGTATAGTTTTCTAAATTTGGATGGTTATATGTCTCTGGTTAAAGTAGCTGGAAGTTTCTTACTTTATTTTCACAAATAATGCAACTACCGGTATATTGGGTACCTGAATGTAAGCAAATCATATGATATATAGGTGGCGTCCTTGTGGCCACTCTACCCCTCCTGTTTGATAACTTTGATACGGATGAGATCCCCACCTCTCAACCATATACATTCATGTATGGGATGGCTATATAACTAAAATGAAATTAAATATAGGGGAGTTCCTGGGGTCACCCACCCCCTCCTGTTTGGGAACTTTTGAAACGGTTGGGATCCCCACCCCTAAACCATATATATTCAAGTATGGGACAATATAACTTATCAAATGAAATATAGGGGGAGTCCATGGGGTCACCCACCCCTCCTGTTTGATAACATATAAATTATTTGCCTTAATAATTAATTCATTAGATAAACATAAATGTACAATATATGAATGTTAAATGTTGAAGCAACATTGCCACAGTTTTCATAATTACGTTTGCCTTGGTTTTTGGTTAACTGCCTCAGCGCTTACAGCGCTTTGATTACTGTTTACTTTGGCTTCTCATGTTTTGTAAACGGTCTTTTATTTTTAAACCCGAACCAGGCATATGCATTCTGTAATTGCGCAAATCTTCGTCAATTGGCTTATGGATAGTTGTATCAATTTCAACTCTTACATAATTTTTTTTAAAAATATATTTGCATTACACATGCAATGGCAGTACCTTTCCAATTACTATTTATGTGTTGTGTCTAAATTAAAGTTGTAACACTTTATAGTGACTGGAAAGGGTAGAAAAATTCATCAAATGAGAAAAGGCTGGAGATACATGGAAACGACACCAAATCATTAGATATTGCATCTTTATATAAAAAGAAACTGAGATTTGGATAGTTCCACTTCAAGGTAAAAATGTTTATCTCTTGTGAAATGAAATAAAAAAATATTGTAACACTGTAGTTAATTAATAAAGATACTATTCCATGTATTTCTGTATTGGCCTTATTGTTGGTCCTCGGCCAGCAGTTTTGGCCTTCGGCTTCGCCTCAGACCAATACACCAAGACATGGACCAATAACAAGGATAATACAGAAATACAGCAATAATATTATAGAATGACAGTATGGTTCAATAGCGGGAATCAGCCCCTCAACTACTTTTTACATTAATATTAACTTCTGGCTTCAACTCCTTGTTCGTCTTGTCTGGAGATCTTGTTGTAGTTCCAGTTAGGCAAGCATTTTAGAGACGTATCCCGTCCATCCTCTCTTGACTTGTAATTTCTGGTTATAGATTTTGCCGCTTGACGTTGTATCCTTTCAAGCTTGTTTTTTTTTTGTTACCGTGTAGGGGTCCCATACTATGGCTCCATATTAAATTGTAAGATCCATTCCTAAAGGTCTAGATCATTGTTCTAATCTGACACAAATTTCAATAACTGGAATGCTACCCAAGTTGAATATATGGTGACCTTCTAGAACAGCATTATCACTATTGAAATTGTGTTTAATACCATGATTGTTCAATGTCATTAACTTAAATAGAGACAGACATTTGACCTGAAAGGTGGTGTGGGAGTGCAAAATCAAAAACTAACTGACTATGATATATGGTTAAAGAATGAATATCAATTACATGGGTCAACATGGTCAAGGGCAGAGTTGTTATGAAATAACAATATGGCAGAGAAGTGGTTTCAAGTTTCATATAAAGCGACCTAACTGACATGAAATAAAAAATCAAAGGAGTATCCCTATTTGTCTAATCTTCAAGGTGAAATAAAACTAGTAAAACAATATTATACTATTGTCTAAATCTACAGAAATATAATTTGCTTCAAGTAACAGAAATAACTAGGTCACTAGTAACTTATTTAATGAGTATGTGGGGTATAAGAGCTTGATAACAACAGGCTCTTCATAATCATTTGGTTTGAAAAGGATAGTAGTAGTTTATATTCTTGATTTAGAAAAATGTAATTGCAAGACAAAAATCACATTACTTAGAATACTTAAGATCATTCAGGTAGTCTTTATTTATATGTACAAAAGAACAGCCAGTAGTCATTGAATATTGTAGATCATTCAAATAGTCTTGACCTATTTATTAGTACAAAAGAATAGCCAGTAGTCATTGGATATTGTTGATCATTCTGGTAGCCTTGACCTATTTATTTATAGAAAAAAACAGCCAGTAGTCATTGGATACTGTAGATCATTCAGGTAGTCTTGACCTATACATTTGTACTAAAAAAACAGCCAGTTGTCATCTTCACATAACACACACATATACAAATATCAATTATATGCTTACGAGACATGTTGGAATGTTAAACTAATTACGTTATGTGAAAATCAAGACTTGCATAAAAAATATCACAATATTAGAGACAGTGGCGTCATTTTTCCTCAGAGCTTTCAGCTCTTTGATTAATTTTAGTTTCTTGTGTATAATTTGGAGTTTAGTATGACGTCCATTATCACTGAACTAGTTACATATTTGTTTAGGGGCCAGCTGAAGGATGCCTCTAGGTGCGGGAGTTTCTCGCTGCATTGAAGACCCATTGGTGGCCTTCAGCTGTTGTCTGCTCTATGGTCGGGTTGTTGTTTCTTTGACACATTCCCCATTTCCATTCTCAGTTTTATGATCAAGTCATTCAAAAAACTTGAATATTGGAGCTGTTTTTCTCTGAATAAGTTTCTAATTAGTTTAACATGAATGTAGTCTTTAAATAACAGTAAAAAAACAGTTTTTTTTCCATCTTTGGCAATAGACATGAAATATGATTTATCCCTTATATAGATTTCAATTTTTTCTGTCAGATGAGAATAAAAAAAAGATTATGAAATTTCTGTGAAATAAAAACCAATTATTATGCTTGAACAAATATGGTTTGTATATGATTCTGAATAGAGTTGTTTCTCTTTCATTAGTTATGGCATGGAAGTATTATATTGATCTCTCATTTTACTTCCATGGTTATGGTTAGCTTATATTGTCTATGGTCAAAACTAAACTTATAACACAAATGTCTTTTACATTTTATGTATATGGATAATTAAAAAACATGTATTTAATTGTTATATAAATAACATTACCATAGACAAATGAAATAAGTTGAACAGTACCCATTATATATCTCGCAATATTGAGGAAGATTGCACCTTCCAAGAAATTATTTCATTGGTACAGAAAAGTTTGTCCTAATCCTTACAATAAATAAAAACAACATTTTATAAATTTCATGCATCCAAAGCACTTTTCTGGATATATCTTCATTGGGAACGCTCAAAGCTGAATATTTGAAAGCCAAGGATGTATAAGAACTGAAACAGTTGAAGATCTATATGACCAAAGAGGACATAGAAATAATAGCCAAATCCATCTAATGTCCACTTTGCCTAAACCTTAGTTTCTTAATGACTTACAAATTTATTAACAAACAATTTAATAAAGGTTTGTTATAAATCATGTAACTACTGAAGTACTGACTACTGAGCTGGTGATACCCTGGAAACTGATAATCCAAGTGTTATTTGATTTATATTTCTATGCACAAATATAAATCTTTCATCAGCTCAGTAGTCAGTACTTTAGTTCTGACATGATTTATAACAAACCTTTATTAAATTGTTTGTTTATAAATTTATAAATTATAAATTATCAATAATTACAAAATACTAATACGAACTTAAACTCAATAAGAGGTAAAGATTAGCACAGTTAAGGAGCTCCAAGGGGTTCTGTTTTTGATTATTTAGAAAATTGACTCTGTTTAACTTTTCTATCATTAGGCAACTGATATGAGAAGTAACCTAGTGACCATGCTTGCTGTGACTAGAAATTTGTTTTTTAAATAGGGCTTGCCAATATAGTTTTTTTTTTTGGAAAACTCTTTAAGACCCTTCTTGAGTTATGGTAAAGTACCGAGTGAGCAAATTTGTCTGTAATCAGAAGGATAGCTTTCTAATGCAATATTTGAATTTCAAAATATTGAGATACCAACTATGATATATAATTTCTGGAAGACTTTCAGATATTGACTTTTTAAAGTATCAAGCAACTTAATTTCTAATATATGTAGAGCATCCATATATGTATCTGTTACCTTGATATACATGGAATAATAAAAGATAACAGCCACCACAATGATGATTAGAAAACAAACATTTGGGAAAAAGTAAAATAACAAAAATACCGAACTCCAAGGAAAATTCAAATAGGAAAGTCCCTTATCAAATGGCAAAATCAAAAGCTCAAACACATCAAACGAATGGAAAACAACTGTCATATTCCTGACTTGGTATAGGGATTGAGACTTGGTTTATGCCTTTAGAAACAGAAACAACTACTATTTTAAATGAGGAGGATTATGTATTGCAAGCACAAACTAATTTCCCAAATCGCTTTAAGTTGAACAATTTCAATACAACTGTATTAGACAACAGTTGTTTACCGATGTTGAAAACTCGTAAATCAATTAGGAAGAGAAAAATCAAAGTAACGAACATAAACTAAATGGAATCACATGAACACCAAAGGAGCCACACCAGTCGCGTCGACTGAGTAAGCGTCTCCTGCTATGCATGCATCACCTGCCATGTGAAGTAAAACTATCTAATGTCACAATCTGGAATATGACACAATCGGTAAAATTATAGATCAGACGACTTTACTAGTATCTAAAGATCTAAGATCCCGAAAACATGTGGCAAGTGACTTGAGCCACTGACACATCGGTCACCCAATTCGTGTTGGTTACCCTTAAAGTATGTTGTGTCGAGGATTATGCCAGGCAGTTGGGTTAAACGTGAGAAAGAAAACGTAGATACTCTTTCCGAATGGATATAGGCTGTGAGGTCGTTGATACAAATCAGAATTAAAAAAATGAATGGCTCTATGAATACCCATGCTACATCAATCTTTTAAGACCCAAATATTGCAAAGCACCTGTCCAACGTCCATGACAAATATGTTATTGTCCCTGCAGATAAAGCCCCAAACAACATTGTTTTTGTGTGTAAATCACATTACATAAACTGCTTGATGAATGAATTAGGTATTGCCAATTCACTTGGAAACTTAACATATACCCCCACAACACTTACCATGGAGGAAAACCTGGATAATCATAGGTCTGTTCAATGTTCCTTTGGAATTTCAACCAAAGATGAAGAACTGGATCTTCCTTCACTGTATTGGATACCTAAAGTACATAAGTGTCCTTACAAACAACGTTATATTGCTGGGTCTTCCAAGTGCTCCAAGAAACCTCTTTCTTAATTATTAACATCAATGTTATCAGCAATCAAAGCAGGGCTTCAAAGTTATTGAGAAACTACCTATTCTAGAGGTGGCGTGAATCAGATGTGGTTACTAAAAAAATATCAAAGATCTTTAGAGTACATACAATCTAAGACTCTTTCATCTTGCAATAGTATTAAAACATATGATTTTTCTACACCTTACAAATGTATTCCCCATTCCAAACTGAAAGACAAATTGAAAGAGTTGCTTTGTTTCATATAAAAGAATGGCCAACATAGATACAAGTATCTTGTCTAAGGGATAAATCGACGTTGTAAAAAATAACTCCGATTCAAACCAAAAATTCTCTAAACTGACATTTTCAAGATGTTTGATTTCTTGATTGACAACATATTTGTTACGTTTGGAGGACGTGTTTTTCAAAAAACAATCCGCATTCCCATGGGAACCAACTGTGCTCCTCTTTTTGCCGACTTGTTCCTTTTTTCATATGAGGCTGACTTCATACAGGAACTTCTTACGAAGAAAGTATCCTTTAACTTCACTTTCCGCTAAATAGATGATGTTCTCTCACTAAATAATTCAAAATTTGGTGACTATGTTGAACGCATCTATCCCATCGAACTTGAGATAAAGGATACAACAGATAGTGTTATGTCTGCCTCATATCTTGACTTACATCTAGAAATTGACAATGAAGGTTGGTTGTAAACAAAACTTTTTGACGAAAGAGATGATTCCAGCTTCCCAATTGTGAACTTTCCATTTCTAAGTAGGAACATTCCAGCGGCTCATGTATACGGAGTATATATCTCCCAGTTGATACGATATTCCACGGCTTGTAAAGGAAGTTATTAAACTAAGAGTTCCAAGTGGTGAAGTTAAAATCATCCCTTCATAATTTTATCGACGCCAATACGAGTTGGTTGACCTTTATGAGAATGATATATAAAACAGAGGAGTGGTATAACTAGAAGTGCATGAAAATAATTGGAACAACTCTATAAGATCTACAGGACATCAGTTACTAAGGTCAAGACTTTGATGTTTAAAACCTTTTTTATGTTTTTATGTTTTTTCTGTCTGTGAATTGCACTTTTGAATAAAAGTTCTAATGTTCGCAGTGGTAGTGAATATTAGATTAACCCTATTGTGGTAATTAATGGAATACTTCCATGATCTAACTAAAATTTATATTGAGAGTGGGTTATGGGAGACCTTATATAACAAGGAGGTGTGGTGTAATTGCAAACTTGACAACTATCCACCTTAGTCCAAAGGACATGGATTTAGCCAACTATCGGTAATAGTACAGACTTTAACAATGAGCAAAACGAATACCGTAAAGTAAGTCATAGTAAGTTGACCTTAACGTCCTTTAACCTTTAATTTGTGTCTACAATAGTTCAATTTCTGTTTCCTGTAACTGTACATGAGTTTTATTTTTGAGCAATTGTCACCGGGAAAATATGGGTGACCTGTGGGATTGTGTAACAATAGCCTGACTGAATGGCCTCTTGTTACTGAAACTTTGTGATGCACCTGATCACACAACAAACAAGTACTCGTAATGGCAATGACAAACCTGGGTCTGAAACTTTAGTGCAAACTAACATTCGAGACTCTGGAACTCGCGATGAATAATTCAATAATTAAGCATGGAATACTTTTATTACGGATGGACTGTGTTCAGTGTAAAGTCCTGAGTCTAATCTTATTTGTCAAAATTATAAACAAGTATTTATACAAATTTAAATTGACAAGAATAAACATAACAAATAACAATTAATCTGAGTGATATTGTTCACTGTCTAAAGATTATACTATTTTTAGAACTTGGAAGAATAAATGTGAAGTAATAATCTGATTACGATAATTAAGAACATACAGTTATAAATTAGGTAAATTTTCACTAAATAGGTAACAGATTAAAACATGTCACTCAATGTCCAAACTTAGAATTTCAAATTACTAAGTAGCAATATAAACATTTTGATCAAAAGTTATGGATAAGAAATGAAAATAGAAACCAATATATGAAATAAATAATTAAACACAATGAATTTAAGTCCAAAATGTCGGAATTGTAAATTTTAGTAAAAGTCCAAAATAATATTAGAAGCGACTTTTAACTTGGTCACAAAATGATCCTTTGACGGATGCCTTACGTCTTTTATTTCATTGCACATTCCTGCGATCCCATGAAGTGTTTAGAATTAGAATTGTTTGTCAGTATAGGACAGGTCAATAATATTTTGATATATTTGGACGATATATACCAAATAGCCCTGTCCTTATTTACATGGACCAATCGTCAATGTATTGAACAAGGCCTCATTGGCGTAGCTTACGTTGAAGCAACCGAGGCAGCCGCCTCGGTAAAAAAAATCCTTTATAATCTTTTAAACGATTTCCACCTAATGCAGCAGACTAGCTACTAAACGCTAATATACTGACTTGTTTTGTCTTGTTGCCGCTATTGATTCATATACCCTTTGCGAATTCAAGACTTATGGAAACATTTCCCTCCTCTTCTTGGAAATCCCCTTACGGTTGTTTTTTGTAATCTAAATTTGTCGGAGTAAAATAAATCGACAACAGATTTATTTAGTCTTACCCCATTGCAAGCAAAATCAGTAGAATAGATGATGATCCAACTTACGAGTCTTCCCCGATCGAATCACTTTACTAGTACCATTACCCGATTCAATGGTAACTAAATTATTTAATTTTGTGTGAGAATAATTTCTAGTATATGAGGGTCTGGATGAGGTTTATAGAAAACAGAAAAATGCCCTGAACTTAATTTCAACTTAAAAGAATAGAGATTTAAAATGGTGCTTAAATATTAGAGAAAGGAAAATCAAATTATGGGCGAAAATCATGATTAGAAATTAATATTTGAAAATCCCATTCTTAGACTTCAAACCCTCATTTATAACCGCGACGTCTTAAATTGAAACATCGTTGTGTGTTGGCATTTTCCCCTACATGTAGAACTTCAAATACATAGAGTTTCATTGACTTTGGTAACAATCAAAATAAAATATGCATCAATCAACATGCACAGAAAATAATTTATATGTTGCGGTTCTCAAGTTTTATTCTCGCTATTTTAAATTTATAGTTTTCACTAGCAGGGAATTTAAAATATTTAAAAGAGTCACTTATTCCAGAGAAATATTTATTATATGTCTGTTAGTTAATACATAATGTCATTTTATATATATAAAAAATTCAACCAAATACTGTTTTCATTTATCATGAAGACTTCAGAATAACGTAAATGTTAGTACTTCGCCAGTTGTCATTTTCATCGTGAATGTAAAAAAGTTCAAAACCATTTAATAATTTGAAGACCTTCCAAGGAATACCAGGACGAAACACAACCAATACAAGTGCCGTGGTGCACTTTACATGTAGCATGTGTTTATCTCATAGTTTATCAAGAAATTGTGCTTTTCAATCCGTCCGTCGTTTTGGGATGATTATCTATAATTCGTTGATTCGTGACCCACGACCAAGCGAGTAAATGATCATCATAAAAATTATTTCAAATAAACCTTAATCGTTGCGTTTGTTTTTCTGTTTTGAAAATTCTGTACCGGTTTCTTCTGTCCATCGAACAAGGCCATAATTTCTTTTGATATGACGTTAAATCATATGTCACAGTGAGATACAGCCACCTATATTAGAGTGTACAACGGCTTGGAAATATATTGGGAAATTAGACTTTTGTGCTGGCTTTCAGCTACTGCTAGCAAGTCAGGAAACTGACTTGTCAGTCGTTGTCTTATGTGATATCTTCACGTGTTTTGTTGTTTTTATAACTTTGAGTTGACCGTAGATTAGATAGTATCGGTTTAAATCATACACAACTTTCTATAGACTCGGGACAATTTTGAACTTGACAGATCAATCTCCTGTATCCGTAAAAAAGTTTAAATCTGGGAAGTTCACTGAAAGGATTTGATTTGAAAAAGTGGTAAATGCTTTTGATTTATGTATTCATCTGAACATTGAAAATGATGCAGGTACCAGAAATCAACTAATAAATCGGTAGTATAACTTAGTGTAAGGCATATAAACATTATTATGATGAAATAAAATTAAACAACAACTATTATTTTTAATAGATTCTTCTTGTTCAAATTGTAAAAACCTCGATAGCGTTTGGGGGCGCAGCCCCCCCCCCCCCAGACCCCCTGCCTCGGTAAAAACAGAAAGCAAGCTACGCCACTGGGCCTGTACATAATATTTACGCTAAATACTGGTTTCTGTGCACACAACCCATATTTATTTCAAATTATTTCTTGAGATACAATTAAACAAGCATAATTGTGACACCCGAAACATAAAACTTTTAGCAACAAAAAACTCTTAGCCCTGAACCCTGAATTTTAAAAAAAGAAGGTACATTATTAGACAAATTTTCATGTCCAATTTATTGGAAATTCTGAAAGAATTATAAATCTATTAAATAATAACTTTCAGAAATTCTAGGGCTTAAAAACTTCTTGCATTTCATTTAAAACTGCAAAAATCGGCAAAATAGCCTTATTTTGTACACCTTGGTCTTACTATTTAGATAAAAGCGAAAGATGTACCCGAAAATATGTTATGGTACATTTAGTCTTATATGAACATGTTAATGTGAGTTTAATATCCTTTTTGTGTACTCAACCATCTTAACCATGATCTATGTGCACAATGTCCAATGTAGGTCAAATACGTCAATTTCAACATGTTTATGACGTCATAGATTTACAGTGGCTATTACATCCATGTATTGGAAATAGCTTTACTTGTTTTAATTTACATGGTCAAGATTGCTCTTACGTCTACAGCTTGTTTTGCGGTTTTGCGTAGCGTCTGAGTGCAGTTCGTGTAAAAAGAGCTCTTTCCCAATCATGCGCATCAATTTTTCTGTCTCCAATAGAAAAACGCCAATAAACTCATCGTAGATACCAGGATTAAAATTTTGTACGCCAGACGCGGGTTTCGTCCACGAAATACGCATCATTGACGCTTGAATTTAAAAATGCCAAATAAAGTAGCATGAAACAGCAAATAATATTGAAATACGTGAAATTGTTTGGGCAAAAATGTTTTCTGATTTATAAATTTCAAAAAATTACAGTTAGTCATTTTATTCGGTATTTTAAGTCTTGATTTCAATATTGATATGCGAATCTTGGTTAAGAACGTGTGCACTTATACTACATCACTTGTAAGAGGATAAGGAAAAGATGAAAATCATCTGGTAGCCTTTTAAGTTGTTTTACTAATGAATTATCTGATTCTTTTACGTTATTACATAATTTGTCAGAGATGATAATTTTTTTTTTGTATTTTTGTTTAGAATTTCAAGAACAAATTACGAAATTGTCCTCTGCGTCAGTTGGTGCAAAGAATCAGAATAATGCTTATACTACCATAGTATGTAAATATATCTTGAAATGTTAATACCCTGTTTTACATCACACAAGCTTTGATTTTTAGTAGTTTTGGTCTGTACTCCGGTTTTTGTCTGATTTGAAACAAGGTAATAATAGAATTAAAAACAAATTACTGCTAATCAGAATTCTGAACCTCCTGTTTGCATGCTATACCTTTCATCATTGTTTATTCATTTAATATTTAGTCGTAATAACTCACCTTTCTCTGAAAGGAGACAGACGAACAAAGAAAAAACGCTACAAAGACTTGGACGAACCCCACCAAAAACCATAGTTAACTCAAATTCTGTGAAAGGGAAAGCAGGACCTGTTCGTCCAGTGATACACGTCATGTTGCTCATGGAAAAGTAAAATATTTTGACAAGTTGTCTTTGGAGATTGGGGATATTAAAATCTATGGAAAGAGGACAGTATAGTGGCTTTGGCGAATGGAACATATCAATAAAGGTCTACAATCATGATGATGTCTGCATAACTGTCATAAATATGACCATTAAGGACACTTGGCTTAATATATTCCTTATAAGCAGCAATTGAGTAAGGAAATCGTAAGAGGACGCGCAAGTCATGTAATATTGTATCAGTGGGATAACTGGACATTATACTAGTTGAAGCTACATGTTAGCGCTATAAAACCAGGTTCAATCCACCATTTTCTACATCAGAAAATGCCTGTACCAAGTCAGGAATATGACAGTTGTTGTTCATTCGTTTGATGTGTTTGTGCTTTTGATTTTGCCATTTGACTTTGGCTTTGAGAGTTCCTGATGAAGGTTAATCCAGATAAGCATTTCGGACGTATACAATTTATAAAAGATTTTCATTTTTTTAGTCAACATCATCAAAATATCGGAAATTGACGTTAATTTACAATTCTTACTTCTTTCCAAAATGAATCCCAGCGTTTTGATTTACTGGACTCTGCTTTTTCTGTCTTTGTTTTGCTCGTTAGCAGATGTGTAGGGTCTGTATGTATGTGTCCTGCAACTTTTTGTTCTCATTCTTCACATATTATCGCGAATTATTCCACAAATATATGACTCTGTCCTTAGAGCGAGGGTGATGATCATCTATATTTTCCATATATTCATTTTTGGAATCAAGTACGAACTTTATCCTGGGAACCCGTGACAAGTGACACAAGTACATATTTTATCTGACACATTCTTTCGTAGATAGTTTTAAGATTTTATGACTATTTGACTTTGGTGCAGATATCAATATTAATTATAAGGCTATATTAAAATATTTAGTGATGATAATACATGTTTGAAGCACGTAACCTTTGTGTCGCATGTATTTATATCAGCTTTCCTCATAGATATATATGGATCGAAAATATTGTCAGAATATTTTGATACGTTTGAGATTTTAAATGTGAAATTACTTAATTTCATTATATATTTTTTTTGAGAAATAAAGGACTGCATGCTCAATGATAAACAATAAATGCTTATCACTGGTTGGAATGGTATATTTTATTAATAATTTTTCATTAAAATTGTTTTTGGTATGATGTATTTTTAGAAAATGAAATCTATTGACTATATAACGGACTATTTTTAGAAGATGTTTGATTTTTCCTATAAGGTTTTGTTTGGACTGGGAAGCAGACAATTACTGTACGTGTTATAACAATACAGATTATATGAGTCATTTTGAATATCTTTCTAATATTGGCATACATCAAGCAGACATGGCGACACATGTCTCCTGTAAATTGTAACATTGATTGATCAGCAAGTCTTTACCAAATTGTTTTCTGATATTTGGCATCTGCTTTTATTATTTTAAAATGTACTCAAGCACGAAAGCAAACTTGATGATATGCCCAAGACATAAAATAATAAAAGTCAATAAAAGAATTTGCTTAATCTTCAAATTAATGCATATATATTGACCGGTATCCATGATGTATTGAAGTAGCAATCACAAGTCTTTGATTTGGAATAATTTTAATGGGGTTTTAGTTCTTAGATGCTTATTTTTTTACCATTCATTAAAGTACTAGGTTGTGTTCGTATTTTAATTTCAAAATGAAATTATTTTCTTCCACTTAAAAGAAATCACATTTCTCTTCATTGGAAGTAGTTATGTGCTGTTTTGTATTTTCACATAACTTGTTACTGAATATTTTGTATGGTTTGTTCAGTCGTATTTCCTTTCCACAAATTTTAATCCGTATTATACAACGAAAAAATCCGGATATAATTTGGGCGATACGGCTGGCATAGCGGCGGGCAACTCCAGTGATTTTCGTGCAATAAATTGAGAACCTTTCAACCAATGGTTTTCAAATTTTGATATATTTTACTGATGACATAATTGATATCAAGTATGATATTGTCGATTTTCACTAATTTTTTCTGGAGTTATGTTCCTTAATTGATTTGAAAATGGCACGTTTTGTCGATTTCATGTGATAGCTTGATCCTATCGTTTTTTGTATCTCGTTTTCATTTCATAATGGAAGTCAATATAAAATAAGATTTGTTACATGTAAGATTACCAATGATACAACTATCCACCAAGGACAACATGACGGTAGATGTTCGTTTGGTTTCAGCAGTTAGATAGATCCTTTGATTGCTTTAACAAAGACAATAAATTTAAGAAAAATTAGGTTTTATGTCATTATGACAACCTCTTGTTCTAAAAATGTTTTCAATTTCAAAAACACTGCAGTGGTATTTAATGAAGGCATTAGTTTGTTTTACCGATGTTCCAAATCTTGTTGATCGACAAAGAAGAATCAAATAAAGGTGTCAAACAAGATCTGACGAAATCACAAGAGCTCCAAATGGAGCGATACTGGGTCTGTGAACAGGATAAGCATCTCCTGATATGCATGCATCACCCGCCATGCGAATGCTCACTTGTTTATAATTTCACTATCGGGAATAGGACAATTGGTAAAAATACAGATCAGACGACTATTTTGGTATCTAGAGAGCTAAGACCGCGAAAGCATGTCGTTATAGAGTTGAGACATAGACACATCGTATTGGTCAACCAATTCGTGAAGGTAACCGTACACCTTATATGACTTACGCGCTGCCGATTACAGTTGTTCTTCTTCCTAAATCTATTGGAGCAGTTTTTATGTAAGTAAATCACTCCTGTCAATGCAGTACGTATAATACAGACATATGGATATGTTGACGGTACCGTTTGTAAGTCCCTTTTTGGCAACAATTTGTTTTAAATTAAATGTTCTAGAGGATGACATTTTGAATTGATATTGGAGGAAACTATTAAGGATTTCTTTACTTTTGATTTCTTATGAAATTGAACTATACATATTGTAATGAACACGTTTCCCAGGATATCACGTACCAATAGGCGCCAACAATTATATGCTTTATAAAAATGTTTCAAATGTTAATGTCTTGGTGTAAACATACCATACTCTAACGGATTAAGATGAAACCTTTAGTTCTGTTTGTACTTAGAAAGGGTGAATATAACGCAATATTTGTTATTACTGTTATTGTAAAAGATTGCTACATTTTGTAAAAAATGAAAAAAAAAATCAAAACATAAACCTGCAACAAAGCGATGTTATTCTTGTGATGCTAATGCATGTTAAACAGTATTTTCATCACGTTTAGATTTAAGATTTTTTTCTCGGATTACTTATCGATACAGTATTCCCATCAACACAACGAAATTGCACCAGTAGATATTTTTGCTAAGCGCGATGTACTTTTGAAATACAATTTGAAATATTCCAATGTTGTTTCTCTTTTTATCACCAAAGTATGGTGATCTGCCAAGTCTAGAATAAAATGCTTTGATGAAAGTATGATACGTATTAGTGACAAGTTCCTCGGTTTTTACTGTATTGTTTATGGAATCTGTTCTCTTTGCTTTATGAAATTTACTGTCTGTTTACAGTTGATGAAGGACTCGTGACAGTATAAAAACCGCCTACGTCTTCACATATCTGGGTTCAGTTATTTAATATGTGTGACGAATAAATTGTATATGATTACATAATAAATGAGGGTTTTTTTTTCTTCATCTAAAACAAAATACCACAAGAATCATTTGCAAGTTATGCATTTTTGCAAATAAAATAGCATCTTACATACAATTAAATGGACAGAAAAGATTAAAAGACTGAACATACACATAGCACAAACGTGTAGTTTTATCGAGCCTGCGACATTTATGTCGCAAAAGCGAGACATGGCGATCCTAGATTTCGACGTCGGCGTCGGCGGCGTCAACATTTAGGTTCAGTCTGTGGCTAAATTGTTTTAGACATCAATAACTTTGTCAAACCTTCATGGAATTTTATGAAATTTGGACAAAATCTTTGTTAATGACCAAAATACAGTATCCAGAGAAAATTTTGAAAATATTTCTTTTCATTTTTCAGTATTTTACTGATAAATGGACTTAGTTTTTTTTACAGTTAGCAAGTAGATACAGTCTGTGGTTAAATTTTATTACACATCAATTACTTTGTCAAACCTTTATGCAATTGTATGAACCTTTGGCAGAAGTTTTTTTATGATTAAGAAATAATGTCTGAAGCAAACTTTTGAAATATCTTTTTTTTTTTCAGTATTTTTGATAGATGGACTTAGTTTTCGACAGTTTACATTTACAGGCAGTCTGGGATTGATTTTTTTTACATGGTATATTTGTAAACCTTCATGGATTGTTTTGAAACTTGGACAGACAATAATCTACAAGACCAAGAAAAAGCATGTAAAACAAAAGTTTGATTTTTTTTTAAATTCTGTATTATATTAATAAATGGACTTACTTTTTAGGTCAACATTACACTTTTACACTTGACAGCAGCAATCGTAGGCGGGATGAACCCACCCCAGCTGAAAAATGGTTATTTTCAGTTTATTTTTCGATTTTAATACGACCTCGAGAGTTGAACATTGACCAAACTGTGTTTCTTTGTCATTCAATTACTACCTTGTAGTTACAGCAGTCCATCCATACTGACTGGAAGTAAATGTGCCTTGATGGTCTTGCTGGGGTATTATTATTGGCAAGCCAGGTCTGCCTAAATGTCTAGATTTCTGACAAAACAGTGACCTAGATTTTACAGACCAGATTTTTTTTCCATATTATACCTTCTTGTATTCCTGTACCACCTGTGCATGTATTTAGGATAAAAGTCAATACCTACGACCCATACCATTGACATAGTGGCCATCAAGTGACTCTCACCCCACCTGATTTTGGCTACCTTTCTAATTTTTCGGATTTTGAACTCTTTAAGAAGGGCATTAAGGTTGTCATATTTTCATAAAAACACACCTGGGAAGAGTTAATTGCCATGAATTGCATGGTTGAACTCCCTGCTGTCAACACAGTTCTAAAAAAAGAATGGAGGGTCATACGTGCCATCAAAGAATGGCGGTTCCGATCACGACTACCGGCGGGATTGGGGTCGAAGATGTTAACACAAAGTCACATGATAACGTAAGATAATTAGGCTTAGTTCGGATCAACATTATGTATACCTTTCGTCATACATGTTTTGCCAGCATATTTGTTTGAATAAATCAAATTCATCAATAAATGATAAAAAAAAACGAAAAAAAACCACACACATCTCATTCATATATGTAATGTCGCATGGCCATACGTTTCAGCAGTATAAGGTACTCAACATAGAAAAGTGGCCGATCATTTTAAGTAAAAGTTTATTTAAATCATTTCACTTGCTTATTCGTCTGAGAATAAAAGGTAAATTCATAGAAAATGTCACGTGCTAATTTTTCAACATCCTTCTCTCGGAAATCGTCCAACTTAGTTAAAATGTATTTCATATGTACCATATGTTTACCTCTTTCATAGGAGAACCATCATGAAAGTAATGTTAAAGTAAATGTTCGTTAAATGCTAAATGCTGCTTGGGACGCTGTACATAATAATGATGATAAAATAAACAATCATATGTAATCAAGGAGTAAAATGAAGGTATCTTTTCAACTGTTATGATGACTTTTTTAGAGTCTTCGAAAACAACGGAAATATCAGGACACATTGATATCTTTTTGAAACTGAGGAAAAAGCTATACGACTTGTTTAACCTTAATGAATGCCCGATTTGATAGCCTACAAAGAACGAAAATATCGAATTACCTTTTATGCTTAGTTATGTTTTGAATTTACCAAATCTATCAATATCGTGGTTTACAAATATTTGAAATCAAATTCAAAGTTTGGCTGCTGAAAAAGCAATAAAATTTACTGTTCAATATCAACAAACTTTTCCGAAAATGACCCTACTAGTGGAATAAAGACGAGGGATTTTAACCATAAATTTCTCTTTTCGATGGATCGTCTTCAAGCCAATTGCGTGGCATAGGTTTTATTGTACAATGCATTCCAAGAGTTTATTTATAACTTAAGTAGAACTGAATAGTTTCTATGATGAAAAGTTTGAATTTGTGTTAATGGCTTGCCGAAAAATCATTGTATGAGCCAGTTTGAATATTATGATTATTGCGATATTGCTAATTTGAGTTATAAGTTTGTGTTGTAAGCGTATTTCAAACATGACTTTTTCCCCACTTGTTTTTTTTAACTTTATCATTCCTTACTGTAGATAAACATAAAGCAGCTCGCTTTCTTATTGAAGCGAAAAAAAGTTTTTGAAATGCTGTTTACTAACAACTCATTGCACCATGCAAGAAGGGATATTTCAATAATATGATTCTAATGTCTTATTCTGAACTACCCGCGCCGGTAAGTACTCGTCTGTTCCTTTTTTAAGAGATGGAAGTCGAATGTTTATGGGTTTTTTGTATGTTGTGCTGGCCAATATTTTTGGTAATTGCTTAAGTAATTTTTAAGTATGATCAGTGCTGAATTTACATCAGGTTTTTTTTTTGTTTGTTTCAAAGGTATCCTTAATTTGAAACATTTATCAGCCATTTTATACATTCTAACAATGTTTACTGAAGTTTACTGAAGTTGATGCAAATTTATTGTCCTATGTAACTTTTTCGTACGAAGTTTTTTTAAATGACATAAATTGGTTAAGATATGCCTGATGACACACATTCTGTACTTTGTATAGTTTGACAGACATACCAATTTTAGTTCTCAGTAGAACCATTCAGAAAATGTAACATTCCTCCTGTGAATATTACACTTATCCCGATTATTCTATTTGTTTTAAGGATTGGTGCAATTACCATTGTTACATAACAAGTACTTAGTACAACATGGTTTTATTGTAGTGTTAGCAATCTGTTATATTGTCTCAGTAATAGATCATTGTTTTAATTTCCTGTATTGTTGAATCGGGAATACAGTTTCACATTCTTAACAAGTGTTTGGTGCAAGACGAAGAGTTTATGTAATGATTTTATTTAAGAAAATGTTCACACGTGTACACTCGTTTTAATAGGTCATTGCTCTTGAAAATTTTGTTTCCTTAATATATCAACGGTTTACGTGAAGGTAAATCTTTGGATTTTTTTTGTATAACTTTGTTATGAGCTGTTTTCTGTATTTCATTTTAGCTAAACTAATCCGAAGCGTCAAGTGATTTTTTCATAAAACTTGGTGTTCGTCGTCGTCGCCAGTCATCGCCCATTAGATTTTACAAAAAACATCTCTGAAGCTACTTTGAAGATTGGAATCAGACTTTGCAACAATCATCATTGGTATCTAGGTTAAATAAAATGTCCGCTAATCTCGCTTGTCAACCAACATGGCCGACATTGCTAAAAAAAGAACATAGGGTTAAATGCAAACTGAGTTTTACTGTGCGTATTGCTGTGTGTTTGTTTATTCTATATTGGCTAGAGGTACAGGGGAAGGGCTGAGATATCACAATACATGGTTAACCTCGCCGCATTTTTTCGCCTGTCCAAAGTCAGGAATCTCTGGCCTTTGTTAGTCTTATTATTTTTTAATTTTGGTTCATTTATATGTTTCTGAGTTTAGTGTGACGTCCATTTTCTCTGAACCCGTATGCATTTTTGTTTAGGGGCCAGCTAAAGCCCGCCTCCGGGTGGCCTTTGAGCTGTTTTCTGCTCTTTTGGTCGAGTTATTGTCTTTTTTACACATTCCCCGTTTCCATTCTCAATTTTATTTGTCGATTATCTTAAAGATAATCTGACAGGGCCAGAAATGTAAGAATGTTGAAATCTACCAACTGTCTATTTACACCAAAACTCTTGAGTTTTTATTGCCCGAAAACTATAATAGATAGAGAGAGACTTTAAATAGCAAGAATGATTAACAAATCAAGTTCTAAAAATGTGTTGGTCAAAAACTCCTTATTGGAGTTATTGCCCTTAACGGACGGGTTTGCTTTCATCTTGAAAACTTTAATAGCTAAAGAAACATTATAGATAGCAAAAAAAAAAAGATCTGCAAAACAAGTTATAAAAAAGGGTTTATATGACCGAAATAGTCGCTTGACTTCTTCAAGGAGTTATTTCCCCTAAATGACGATTTTAATCATTTTTGTTCGGCATTTAGACAATACTATAGTAGATAAAGAATACATATGAACTGTGAAAATGATCAGCAAAACAAGATCTACAAATAAGTCAGCAATGCGGAAATTGTTTTATAGTTGTTATTGTCCTTAAATGATGAGTTTAACCATTTTTTTTTTTTTGCTCTTTTGACGAAAACTATAGAAAACTATCTACAAATAACATTGCCGAAATTGTCGGTTGTCTCCTTATAAGAGTTATTTTCCTTGTATGACGATTTTATTTTGTTTACCCTTTTTGTGTAATAGACAACAACTATACAAGATAAAGAGAAGTTGTAAACAGCAAAAATGATCACCAAGACAAGAGTTTAAAATAAGTCAACAACGCCGGAGTCCTATACTAATGGAAGATATTGAACTTCAATAGCAATTTTTTGTCTCGCCTTGACGGAGTCAAAAAGCGAGACATATGAGGAACCACTAGTTGTAGGTCAATGATATGTTGTATGCAGTTGAATTAGCATTGGCACATCTTATTTCCACGGAGATTGCTTGGCCCCGCCCCCTAAGTCATGGTCTATTGACTTTGAAACTTTTGCTTACTTTATATGTATTGATTTGTGATTATGTCAGTCAGGTTATGGGGAACCACTTGTGGTAGCTCAATTATATTAGGTATGCAGCTGTATTAGCATTGGCACATCTCATTTCCATGGAGATTGTTTGGCACTGTACCTTCAGTCGTGGTTCATTTACTTTGAACATTATGTATAACTTACATGTTAAATTATTGCTATTTTAATTTTAACATTTGCATTTTACTTTCAAATAAAATAAAAGGTGAGACATATCCTTGTGGTAACAGTTTATTTGTTTTGTGGGCAAAACTATAAAAGATGGAGAGCAACTGAAAACATAAAAAAAATATCAGCAATCTATTATGAAAAAAATGAGATCTTATTATAATGAAAAATATTTTTAGTCTTCAAAGTTGAAATTCATATGAATGCAGTTGAACGACACAGGCTCTTTAGAGGCTCTCGTTTGTTGCTTTTAAAAGTCATTGTGTTGTCCGTCCTTACGTTGTAGTATGTTTGTTGTTGTTGTCATTTGGTATCTTCTTTTTTTCAAAGCATCTGGGAACGCCTTCTCATGCTTATAGAAACTATAAGTTTATGGTTTTGATCCTAGCTCCTCACGTAATCAAGTATTTACACATCATTTGGGAGCGCCTTATAAAACTATAAGTGTATGGTTATAATCCTAGCTCCTCACGTAATCAAGTACTTAAACATCATTTGGGAGCACCTTATAGAAACTATAAGTTTATGGTTATAATCCTATCTCCTCAATTAATCAAGTACTTACACATCATTTGGGAGCACCTTATAGAAACTATAAGTGTATGGTTATAATCCTAGCTCCTCACGTAATCAAGTATTTACACATCATTTGGGAGCGCCTTATAGAAACTAAATTTATGGTTATAATCCTTGGGTTATAATCCTAGCTCCTCACGTAATCAAGTACTTACGCATCATTTGGGAGCGCCTTGTAGAAACTACTAGTTGATGGTTATAATCCTAGCTTCTCACGTAATCAAGTACTTACACATCATTTGGGAGTTCCTTATAGAAACTATAAGTTTATGGTTATAATCCTAGCTCCTCACGTAATCAATTATTTACACATCATTTGCTTAAAAATGTTTGGGTTACAAAGTTTCGGGTGAAAATTTTAATCCATAAATGCGCTGCGATCTCATATTTCTACTAGTGGGTTGATACAACTGTTCGTGGATTGCTAGTATCCGCCGTTACTGAGATAACATTATTGGTCACTATTTTCTAATTCTCCATGGATAAATTAAGAAATTGTATAAAGAGACTAGGATTCCAACCCCATCAGGTAAAGTTGACTGTTAATTGATTTGACAATTCTTGTAAGGTCTCTTTTGGTTATAAAGCTACTCATGTATTCATGTACTTATACATTCTTGGTTTACAAATGTTTTGGTTAGAGTACTCCTGATGAAGGTGCATCCAGAAAAGTGATTCGGACTCATGATATTCATAAAGTGGTTTTTTTTTTTGAATGACTAACAGGAAACATCATACTGTTATAAATGCATTAGATAACGTAAATATTATGAAACAGTATTTTACCGATGTTCAAATCTCGTAAATCTGTTTTAAATATATATAGTACCTGTGGAACCTCAAAAGAAGCTAGACCAGATCGACAGTGTTCGCGTATTGCGCAAGCATCATCTGTCATACGACTCCAAGCTCAGTCAAAATGTCTCGATAGGGAATAGTGCACAACATTTGGACCAAAGACCACAAAACAATTTCTCGTGAAATGAGAATCAAACACAGGCGTCGTATTAGGCGACCTATCCATGATGATGACTGTAACATGTGTTTAGTGTCGATTACAGTCGTTCTTCCTCGTAATCCTGCAGAAACAGTTTTGATGTAGTGATCATACCCCTGTTAAAAAGTGTGTATTATTTGAACATAAACGATGGGGCAGAGGGTTTGTAACTATGTGGTAGACGACAATGTTCTTCTTAGAAGCTATTTTGAAATTTTCCATCTACTTTGAGTTCAAGAATAGGATATAAAGAAGAACATCTTATCCCAGTAGCTCCCCTGGTGTAAATTTCACGGAGTATATGAGGTCCACATACTCGGTGAAATTTGTGGTAGAAACAGAGACAGTCAGTCTTCTTAAGATATCAACACGTAGCTAAACCATCATGTATACGACAAAACAAACCAAAGTTACCAGTCTTATATATCAGTTCGCAAGATTCGCATTTCTTATACAGAAACTCATCAAAGATACCAGTCTTACTCATCAGTACGAAAGATTCGCATTTCTTATACAGAAACTCCTCAAAGATACCAGTCTTACTCATCAGTACGCAAGATTCGCATTTCTTATACAGAAACTCATCAGTGGTATATTAATCAAAACAATTGACATCCTTAATTGACTAGGAAGTTGATGAGCAGCGAAAAGAACAAACATTCCAAAAAGTTATCCCACATCCATCAGACTACAGTCATCTATACCAGGTAGCAGAAAACTGAGCTGAAGACATCTAAACATCAGACAACACGTACTTAAGCTCACATACATATACGAATAAAAACAGTAAACAACACGTAATAATTTCCATTGACATTATGTTACTTTAGTCAACTATTTATCACTAAGACATGTATACAGGGAATAATTAAAACTACGAAATACTTTTACTCATGAAAACAACTATAATCACACAATTGTTAGCTCAAAGACGTGGACATATGAAAACAACTTGCATCAAGCAATTTAGCTGTTCAATTAATTTCATCTGTATTTGAAACTGGCTGGCTTTGGACAGAACCCTTACTTAGTGAAGAAGCACATTGATTCCCACAATAAATACACTAAATATGATATCATCAAAATACAAGACCTTTCGGTTGACAGCATATTTGTTGAGTTTGGTTGATTGATATTCAGCAGACAGTCTGTATTCCAATTGGTACTAATTTTGTACCCCTGCTTGTTGACTTGTTTTTTTGTTTTTGAAAGCAGATTTCATTCAAAACCTTCTCTCAGACAAAAAGAATCAGCAGCTCGCAAAGTTCTTTTATTTTATTTTCAGAAATATTGATGGTGTTCTGTCACTCTATAACCCACATTTCAAGGAGTGCTTACATCTCGTATATCATAGTGAACTTGAGATTAAAGATACTACCAAAAGTAAAAGGTCTGCTATATATCTTTATCTTTAATGCGATGTTGACACAGATGGACGACTTCAAACTAGAATCTATGACAAGCGTGATGATTTCCAATTGTCAACTTCTCATTTCTCATCAGTAACTTCCCCTCTGCTACATTGTATGGCGTTTACATATCTCAGTTAATATATTACGCTCGTGCATGTTCTCACTATTCGGACTTCATTGACAAGGGTGTGCTCCTTACCAAAAAAGACGGTTCCAACTGAGTTATGAGGAAGAACGACTGAAACCGACACGCAATACGTTTTAGGGTCAACATCACAATTTGGTTGACCGATACGATGTGTCGGTGTCTCAACTCAATAGCAACATGTTTTAGCGGTGTTAGATCTATAGATAACAGTATAGTCGTCAGATCTGTTATTTAACCAATTATTTCCTATTCCCGATTATGACATATTTTCTGAGTGAATTCGCTTAGCAGGAGACTCTTAACCAGTCGACGCATCCGATTTCGCACCTTTTTTTAAGGGGGGTTGGGGTTGTATGCAATTTCCTAGTTGTTATACGACCGCAAAATGTTTGCGGTCGTATGATGGTATTATGGCGTTGTCGGCGTCGTCGTCATCGTCCGAAGACATTTGGTTTTCAGACAATAACTTGAGTATAAGTGTATGGATCTCAATGAAGTTGTACCACAAGGTTTAATACCACAAAAGGAAGGTTGGGATTGATTTTATGGATTATTGTCTTAACAATAAGTGTATGGATCTCTATCAAATTGTACCACAAGAGTCCATACCCCAAAAGTAAGGTTGAGATTGATTTTGGTAGTTATAGGCCAAATCGTTTAGGAATTAGGGACCCAAAAAACAAGGATTTTCTGGTTTCCGGAAAGAACTTGAGTATAAGTGTATTGGTTTCTATAAAATTGTACCACAAGGTTCCATACCAAAAAAGAAAGGTTGGATTGATTTTGGGGGTAATTTCCATAACCGTTTAGTAATAAGGGGCCAAAAAGGAGCCAAAAACAATGCTTTTCTAATACTTTGTATAAATTGAATATTTCTTGACCAATTTCAATGGGGTTTATATCAAAGTCTTGAACTCTTTGAGTTCTTTGATATGCTGAATCTAACCGTGTTTTTTTGGATTTTGGGACCCGTTTTTAAATTGGTTCACATTGAGGTCGAAAGGGACGAACATTAAACTTAATTATACTTAACGTTAAAATGCCAGCTTTTGATTGGATACGAGGGAGAAAATTTACTCTATCCCATGGCTGAGCGGGAGACATTTTTTTTAATGTCACCCTCTCGCGCAGACCATTCAAAAATCGATAGTTTAAAGGACAATAAATTGAATTTACACCAATTAATTAAAGACAATGCTCAAGTATTACGTTTTGGCTCAAAACTTTTCTAAAGACTGTCAAAATAATGAAAATAAACCACCTTGCTTCACTTTTGTTGATTTTTCTAATATCTGTAACTTTGTTATGTACGTGACGTTACAGTTAAATACTTAAAATTTAAAATTCAACAGTAAAAGACGATAATTATAGGACATTCAGTATAATAAATTAAATAACACATAGCAGAGAGGGTGATAGAGCAGATTGGTACCCCTCGAAAAAAACATTGTCAACCTTGGTTTCGCCTCAGTTGATAATGTTTTCTCGGGGTAACAATCTACTCTATCACCCTCTCAGCAATGTGTTATTTATATATTGTTTGATTTCCCCAAAACATTAATACTTTGGGTTCTTTGATATGCTGAATCTAACCGTGTATTAAGATTTTTGTCTCGCCTGCGACTTTCGTCGCGGAAAGCGAGACATAAGGATTGCTTTTCCGGCGACGGCGTCAACAATTGTGTTAAGTTTTCTGCTTAAGTTAGTTTGATAGGAACTACTTGTGATCGATAATTGATAATTAATAAGAAGTTGCATTACTATCAGTATATATCACTTTGACAATTATTTTGAGGCCCTGCCCCCTAAGTCGTGGTCCAATGACTTTGAATTGATAAACAATTTTTAATATTAAGTTTTCTGCTTAAGTTAGTTTGATAGGAGCTACTTGTGATAGATCAATGATATTTTGTATAAAGTCGCATTACTATCAGTACATATCAGTTTGACGACTATTTTCAAGCCCTGGCCCCTAGGACATGGTCCAGTAACTGAATTAATAAGCATTTTTTTTCAATGTTAAGTTTTCTGCTTAAGTTAGTTTGATAGGATCTAGCTACTTGTGATAGATCAATGATATTGTGCATAAAGTTGCATTACTATCAGTACATATCAGTTTGACGACTATTTTGAGGTCCTGCCCCATAAGGACATGGTCCTGTGACTTTGAATTAATAAACAATTTTCAATGTTAAGTTTTCTGCTTAAGTTAGATTAATAGGAACTACTTACAATAGACAACGATATTTTCTATAAAGTTACATACAATTTTTTTTAAAGTTTTTAGACATTCATTCTGTCAAAAACCTATGCTGTGCCAAATATTTAATCACAATCCATATTCAGAGCTGTATCAAGCTTAAATGTTGTGTCCATACTTGCCCCAAGTGTTCAGGGTTCGACCTCTGCGGTCGTATCAAGCTGCGCCTTGGGAGCATTTTATTATTTGTTACCTTGATTTGTCTCTTCCAAGTACTGTCGCCTTTATTAGGCTATACTTTTGTCCGTTTGGTTTTTTAAGCTCTTTAATTTTTATACGACTGCAAAAATTTTTGTGGTCGTATATTGGTATCAGGTTGTCGTCGTCGTCGTCGTCGTCCGAAGACAGTTGGTTTCCGGACAATAACTTTAGTATAAGTAAATAGATATCTATGAAATTTAAACACAAGGTTTATAACCACAAAAGGAAGATCGGGATTGATTTTGGGGATTATGGTCCCAACAGTTTAGGAATTGGGGGCAAAAAAGGGGGCCCAAATAAGCATTTTTGTAGTTTCCAGACAATAACTTGTGTTTAAGTGTATGAATCTCTCTGAAATTATACCACAAAATTCCATACCACAAAGGGATGGTTAGGATTGACTTTGGGGGGATATGGCTCAAACCATTATGGGCAAAAAAGGGGGAATACAAGGGTTTCCTGGTTAATGGACAATTTTAAAGCAGTGTAAGGGAGGTAATCAAATCACATTTAATATACAATGTTGTGTATGTTTTGGATTACTTCCCTTACACTGCTTGTAAACTATGTATAAGAAATGCTGTATTGTCTTGATGTGATTAGCTGTCAATTTATTTTTAAATGTTACAGTAATTAATATTAATTTTAGCCTTGAATATGTATGTCATTTTCTATTTTAAGACTTTTATGATGTATTTTAATGGGTAATTATGGTTGCAAACTCCATTAGAAATTTGAATTGAGATTCTGACCTTATCTTGAGGGAAAGATTTTTTTTTAGAAAAAGGGAAAGGGGGGAATTGAAAAACAAAATTTGAGGGGGGGGGGATATGAAATTGTGGGGGGGGGACAATTTTTTCTCATTTCAAATTTCAGAAATTAAAAAGAAATTTTCTTCAAATATTTTTTTTGGCAAAAAAAAGATGGGAAGGGGGTGAGGGGTCAATACGCAACAGCATAGTGTATTGCACAAAAGCATAAATTGAATATAAATTCAAATCATATTACCAATTCTAAGTTCTTTGACTACAGTTATTCTGTGTCAGAAATCTATTTTGTGTCAGATATTTAATTACAATCCAAATTCAGACCTGTATGAAGCGCGAATATTGTGTCCATTTTTGTCCCAACTGTTCAGGGTTGGACCTCTGCGGTCGTATCCAGCTGCGCTCAGCGAAGCAATTTATTTAATAAGCTTTGGTTCTTCAAATATTTTGGTCTCGGATATTACTGAAGAGACATTTATTGTCGAAAAGCGCATCTGGTGCAGTAAGATTTTACCGTTAACATTTTTTACATCAAGGGTAATGCATGTGTGGCCTTCATATTTTATTATAAAAAAAAACTGTGTCGTTAATTCTAATACTTCAACTCATATTGCTACCTTAATATTAACGAAGATGTAAAATATGTTCTGCTGTTTAACTATTTTTGATAATGTTCAAAGGGGAACCATTTTTTCTCGGAAAGACAGAAGGACATTTTGGTTAGCTTAATGTAATTGTGTATGAGAGACAAAATAAATACAAAACTTGATTTAGTGTACGAAGCCTTGTATCAGGTTAGTTAACTTTTTCTGTCCAGACACTGACCAACCCATTAGCTGGTCTGTTTCATGTTTTCGTTAGACATTATTGGCAGACAGTCTGATAATTAGATCATTCACAGCATAAGATATATCAACGTACTAGAAACAAGGCAATTCAATTGTTACATTTCATATGTCTGTTTGGTGTTTCACCGATTCTCAAATACATCCCAAACTTCAATAAGCTCATTGCGGACAAAAAGCTGAATAAGTTAATAAAAGTACAAATAATGTATAGTGTCTGATATATTATGCAGTTGGGAAAAAGGAAACTTAATCTAACTTGAAATGAGTATATAAATTATGAAATTTTATAAATTTATAAATTTATCAATTACACTTCATTACACGTCGAGCGAAAAAAGGATACAATTTTCATCAGGGTTTCATATTTTTTTTGTTTCTGTGTTCCCGTCAATTGCTTATTTATTGTCATGCTTAACTTTTGGACAACGAAAATATTTGTAACGTCAATTGGGACGCACGAAATTTATAAAGTGTTATTTTCGTTTAAAGCATAAATGGATAATTTAAAATGAAAATTCTTTTATTTTTCTTTACTTAGTATAGTTCTATACGATCAAAATGATATGTCAAGGAAAAGGGAAAACAAACAAACTATGCTAATCGTGGGTTAAAACATCTTGTCGAGCTTACAAACCTTTTGTTGACGAGAACGGTTTCAAAATACTAGCAGACATGCAAAGTGGTGATGAATTCATTTGTTATTGGCAAAATACAAACAGGAATAAACTACAATAATTCGTTTAATGTGTGTATACCCCCCCCCCCTTTTTTTTTCTCTCTCCTTTCGCTTTTTGTCTATCTTGATCAAATATGTCGTTAAAGTACATATGTAAGCACACAATAAAAACATGCACAGTGCTAGGTTTTGATAAGGTTTTGTAGGAATTGCTTCATATCAATATAAATAGAAGTCCGTCAAGGTGTAATACCACCAAATCATAGTACGTCACATCCGGTTTTGTACGAAAATGGGTCGAAAAAAATATTACGTTGAATTTGTAGGAAGTTACCCCTGCATTTCATTGCCGAAAAAAATTCTGAACCATAAACATAAATCGTGTGTGTTTCAAAGCACTACTTTTTTAAGTCTCCCAAACGAAGTTTGGGAAGACTTATTGTTTTTGCTCAGTTCTTATTATTATTATTATTATTATTATTATTATTATTATATTCTTCTTCTTCTTCTTCTTCTTCTTCTTCTTCTTCTTCTTCTTCTTCTTCTTCTTCTTCTTCTTCTTCTTCCGCCGCTTTTAAATTTGAACTTGTCCGCACCCGTTCTCCAAAACCACTTGTCAGATTAACTTAGGGTTTCACAATATGTTAGACTAACATGTCTAGTGGTGCAATCAGGGTTTTGTTTTTGCAATGGGGTTTATAAAGGGGTACTTTGAGGGGCAAAAAGAAAGGAGGGTTTTACTATAGAACCCTATGGGATTTTATTTTTAAAAATTTTCAAATGATTATAAATTGAAAACCGTTTGTGATAGACACAATCTTTTTAATTGAAAATGTTCTAAATGATAAAGCACATTAAATGAAATACAGGGTTAGTCCCCAGGGGTCACCCCCACCCCCTGCCATTTAAGAAAGTTCTAATATCTTGTTAATGGTCGAGATCCCCACCCCTAAACCATATATATTCTGGTTTGTCATGCTAAGATGGTTTGAATGATATACAGGGTTAGTCCCTGGGGGTCATCCCGACCCCCTGCCATTTGAGAAAGTTCTAATATCTTGTAAATGGTCGAGATCCCCACCCCTCAACCATATATATTCTGGTTTGTCATGCTTAGATGGTTTGAATGATATACAGGGTTAGTCCCCAGGGGTCACCCCCACCCCCTCCCATTTAAGAAAGTTCTAATATCTTGTAAGTGGTCAAGATCCCCACCCCTAAACCATATATATTCTGGTTTGTCATGCTAAGATGGTTTGAATGATATACAAGGTTAGTCCCCAGGGGTCATCCCGACCCCCTGCCATTTGAGAAAGTTCTAATATCTTGTAAATGGTAGAGATCCCCACCCCTGAACCATGTATATTCTGGTTTGTCATGACAAAGCACATCAAATGAAATACAGGATTAGTCCCCAGGGGTCACCCCACCCCCTCCAATTTAAGAAAGTTCTAATATCTTCTAAATGGTCGAGATCCTCACCCCCTAAACCATATATATTCTGGTTTGTCATGCTAAGATGGTTTGAATGATATACAGGGTTAGTCCCCAGGGGTCATTCCCGACCCCCTGCCATTTGAGAAAGTTCTAATATCTTGTAAATGGTCGAGATCCCCACCCCTAAACAATATATATTCTGGTTTGTCATGATAAAGCACATCAAATGAAATACAGGGTTAGTCCCCAGGGGTCACCCCCACCCCCTCCCATTTAAGAAAGTTCTAATATCTTGTAAATGGTCAAGATCCCCAGCCCTAAATCATATATATTTTGGTTTGTCATGCTAAGATGGTTTGAATGATATACAGAGTTAGTCCCCAGGGGTCAGACCGACCCCCTGCCATTTGAGAAAGTTCTAATATCTTGTAAATGGTCGAGATCCCCACCCCTAAACCATATATATTCTGGTTTGTCATGATAAAGCACATCAAATGAAATACAGGGTTAGTCCCCAGAGGTCACCCCCACCCCCTGCTATTTAAGAAAGTTCTAATATCTTGTAAGTTGTCAAGATCCCCACCCCTAAACCATATATATTCTGATTTGTCATGCGAAGATGGTTTGAATGATATACAGGGTTAGTCCCCAGGGGTCACCCCCACCCCCTGCTCTTTATTTCAAAAGGTACTTTTAGAGGTGTACAGTGTGGAAAAATCTAAATGTTTGACATATTACGAAATTGTATTGATTGTGATTGAAGATTGTGGAGATTTTTAGGATTTTTCAAAAATAACACTTGATTGACACCATTGGTAAATGATAGTTCAAATCGTAGAAAGACGTTTTGTGATACATATAGACGGATCTGCTATATTTTATTCATTGTAGGGATGTTTATGAAGTCTAAAGAAGGGAGATTTTCATCGTCCGTTTTATGTTAAAACCATCTGACAGAAGGACAGATTTGGTGACTTTATAAAATTGATTCTTTCGTAAAGTTTATATGTCGATTCCCATAGCTGTGCTTTGGGTAGCTTTTTATTAACCAAATAATTATTTTTTGTATATAAAAATGATATTGTCTGAAGCTTTGACTGTTGGGACAACAACCCATTTGTCGCAAAAAAAGATGAAGCATTCATGACCATATGTTTCATGAAATGGTTAGGATTGTGTTCAATGTACATTGTACATCTAGTCTGCCAGTCTTTTGTTAGTTAAGGTCATACTCTGACTTGCTTATGTTTCTAATGTTATAACCACTTAATGATACGTATACTCGTGCGTGATATAAATCCATTTATTTGTATAATTCGTTTGATGACAATCATTTTCCTCTTGGTGAAAATAATATGAATACAATCTCATTTATAAAAAAATCGAAGTTGTGCAGCCTCTTTTCTCGAGTGGGTGTTACAAATGCTGTATCGGAAGCGCCAAATAAATAACCTTCAGTAAACCAACAAAATTTGCTTCGTTTTGTTTCTTACAGAGGTGTTTCCAGATGAAACATTCAAGCCAACTATAGCTTTGTGTTACGAAATAGGAAGTCGGTGTGGATTTGCTCCCAAGACACATGTTCTATTTCCCATCGATTGGGATATAACGAACATTTTTATTTGCGAGTAAAATAGGATTGTATTGCACTGAAACCATACAACACCTGGGGTTAGATTGTATTGCACTGAAATCACAAAAAAAACCTTGGTTTAGATTGTACTGTACTGAACCCATTTAATACCTGGGTTTAGATTGTACTGTACTGAACCCATATGGCACCTGGGTTTAGATTGTACTGCACTGAATTAATATAACACCTGAGTTTAGATTGTACTGTACTAAACCCAAATAACACCTAGGTTTAGATTGTACTGTACCGAACCCATATAACACCTGGGTTTATATTGAACTGTACTGAACCCATATAACAACTGGGTTTAGATTGTACTGTTCTGAAACCATACAACACCTTTGTTTAGATTGTACTGTACTGAACCCATATAACACCTGGGTTTAGATTGTACTGCACTGAACCCATATAACAACTGGGTTTAGATTGTACTTGTACTGAAACCATACAACACCTGGGTTTAGATTATACTGTACTGAACCCATACAACACCTGGGTTTAGATTGTACTGCACTGAACCCATACAACACCTGGGTTTAGATTGTATTAAAAACATTGCACTTACTAATGTTTAATAAACCCTTATAGAATCCAGTCCAAAAAGTAACCGTTAGTAGTATTATATAAAAAGGAAAGTTTGATGACTTTCCTTTTACAACTATTGACTCTCTGCATGACGCACATGGTATAGGTGAACACCATGTGTGTCATGCAGAGAGGTGTTACATTTGTGCACGTATTTTCTCGTTTAGTGTAAAAACAAAATTTATATTATAGGGTCAATATAACATTTTAAAACATGACTATAGCGTTAACCTTTCATACGTAGATAAGTTTCTAAGTAACCTCAGTTACTAAAGGTTAAAGGTCAACTATATGCTAGTAATAAAGTGAATCATTATAAGGTGTACATACCATATAAATAAGGGTCATGTAACGTTGACCTCCGTTTGACGGTACACTAAACAACCCTCCGATTGCGTACTTTGGTGTGTTTCCTAGTTACTGTTAGAAATAAGTTAATGTTATGATTTAAAACATTCATAGTGTATATGCGCGTATGACATGGATAGCATGATCTTGATTCCGTGTTCAAAGCTAACGATACGTTTTAGGTCAGTAAATCGGTTGTTTTAAGTAATAGGTCAACTATGTGTGATCATATTATTAATGATAATATAAGTATTATAAGGCGAACATGTCTGACCTTTACGTCTTTTTCATGGTTAATCGATCAGCCATTGACTTTTCCTACTAACGTCCCTTTCTCAATAGATTCATTGTTAGGCTTTACATGTACGAACTCGTCTAGATTTGACCTTTAAGACTCTTAACATATTCAGTCATAATCAGTTAAGCAGGATATTAAGAATGTCATAAAAATGTGCATAGAAGCTTAAAATGTTTGTTTATCCTATAATTAAATCGTGATTGTAGCAACTTTGCCTTAAATCATGAGCGCCATAGACTGACGAGCAATTTAGTACAACCATGTCAATTTATAAACCCGAATATAAGGAGCGATATAGAATGTCAAGATATTATTGCATAATTATACTGTCGTGGACATTGCAATCTGATGCTGATGATCATTGTTTATAGAAATTAATATGGCGATATTATGAATTGGAATGTCTAGACGATGTACTCAGTAAGATAAGAATAAATTTGCTAAGTATAATTGGAGTCGCGTCTTCAGACAAAAACAATCAAGAGGTTATAAAAGTTATGAAACGGAAAACTCAAAATATCGGAATATATAACATTACTTGGTTTCCATTTATAGTTATGGTATAATTAAGGCCTTGCATTTCAAATGTCTTATACTATTTTTGTCGAACACGACACGCAATTGAACTCTGATGATATGGTGCCTCTGTTGTAAGGGCCATCCCATTACTTCACTACTTGACCCTTTAAACAATAGCACTTGTATTTAGTATGTATTCCGTATACTAGGGACACATGTCGGATTACAAACGGTTCATAATCTAGACAAGCCGTGCCCGTACCTACACTTTGAAAAAATTACTTGCTCTGAATATAAAAGATAAGGAGATGTGGTATGATTGCTGATATGATTGCCAATGAGACAACTATTCACTCAAGTTGAAATGAAGTGGATGTAAGCAACTATAGGCAACCGTACGTCCTTCAACAGTGAGATAAACCCATACCGTATAGTCAGCTATGAAAAATATGAAACAATTCAATTGAGAAAACTAACGGCCTAATTTATAACAAAACACTTTACGAAAAACAAGTATGACAGACATGAACCGACGACAACCATGCACTGAACTACAGGCTCCTGACTTGGGACCGGCACATTAAGAATGTGGCGGGGTTAAAAATGTCTGTGATCGCTCAACCCTCCCCGTAACCTTGGACAGTGATACTGGGACAGTGATGTTACACCACAACATAAGAAACTATAAAAGACTGAACTCATCAGATCTATACACAGTTTGTTACTTGTTACCTTTGAGTGTGTCATATGATCTATACACAGTTTGTTACTTGTTACCTTTGAGTGTGTCATATGAGTGAGTAATAACGAAAAGTTAGATATTGCATAATATCAAAAAGTTAAAACAAAACAAACATACAAAGAAAATGACCAAAATGCGTGTTGAAGGGTGGTATATAAGTACAATCTCATGCACAATATACAATGTAGTATGTAATAAGGTATACATGTTCATTTTTGAAATGTAGTCTGTAATTACCACTAAACAATTAGTATATTGTATCTGGTAAGTAATAGTTGTACTTGATGTTTATCAACCGGTCTATAGCTATATGTCTATATCTTATATATGTATTAGGAACTCTTTCAAAAGTGTAAGTAATACAACACATTTATCGAATGAAAAGCATATTCTAATATTTTAAATCCATTTTTTGGTCCATCATCACGTAATACGGACTAAATGTAGATTTATAATTCATTTCTAGTACACATATATATAAGACCGTTGTGTGCTCTGTAAATATAACCCTTTCAGATCTCATTTTAATTTTTAATTAATAATGACAGGTAATTAACCCATTCTGGATTCTTTCTTATTCGGTTAGAATGTTAATCTTCCTACATCTGCCTAGCTTTCCGGAGCACCCGAGACCAGCCCCGTTTTTTTTTTTTTGGGGGGGGGGGGGGGGGGGGGGGGGGGTTCGTGTTGCTCAATCTTTAGTTTTCTATGTTGTGTTATGTGTACTGTTTGGTTTTTCGTCGTTTGTTTTCTTTTTATTGCCATGACATTTTCAGTTGAGTTTGAATATCACTTTCGCCTCTCTTTTTCTTCTTGATTATCGTTACAGAAAATGAACATAATGATTAGTAGGGTGAAGGTTGGTGGTGCCTATTGAAACGTTTAAACCCGCTGCATTTGTTTGCACCTGTCCTAAGTCAGGAACCTGATGTTCAGTGGTTGTCGTTTGTTGATGTGGTTCATAAGTGTTTCTTGTTTCTCGTTTTTTATATAGATTAGACCGTTGGTTTTCCTGTTTGAATGATTTTACACTAGTCATTTTTGGGACCCTTTATAGCTTGCTGTTCGGTGTGAGCCAAGGCTCCGTGTTGAAGGTTGTACTTTGACTTATAATGGTTTACTTTTACAAATTGTGACTTGGATGGAGAGTTGTCTCATTGGCACTCATACCACATCTTCTTATATCTATATAGTATACAAGGCTTATCTGTGACGCTCGAATCAAGACAGTCCAAATCAAATACTCAGTTGTACAGCATAAACACCGGGATGATACAGTCATTCGTGTGATCTAGCTCTTATTGCCCAGAGGACGCTATCGGCTTCAGTTGAATGTATCGCTATCAAAAGTGAAACAGTCACATGTTTATGAATTAGGGAAGTCTCGTATTCGGAAGATGTATCGTTGCGTGTACATCTTATCATGACTGTGCTTATATCAGAACATACAAGAAAATCGGTACACATGATATAGTATTTCACGCTTACTACATACATAGCGGTTGTACTACTAAGATCAAGTGCAAATATATCCAGATAAAATACATGCTATTTATTGAATTAGGATAAAATTATTCTATATAGCAATTTGCTTGATTGATTCTGCTTTCATGTGGTTAGATTTGTTTATTTATCTGAGGAGTTAAAACGAATTTCTATGTGAAAACGTAGTATCGTAGTGCCCTTGACCAATTTTTTCCCGCCGTTAATATCATTGATAGCTAGACGATCGTATATCAGGTAAATTGGTTCAACAAATTTTGCTGTTTGAATTGCAGCCAAATCAATGAAGATTCAATGTCTGGGAATATGTGTACAGCTATCTGCTGATATGTGGAATTAAGGTTATTGGCAACCAAACATACTAAAATGTAGTAGAATGGCTGATGATGAATTATTTCTAAATCTCTATCAACAGTTTATAAAAAAATACAAATACAAAAGTCCAAGGAAACACCTTAATATTTTGAAACGCGGTTCGATATAACTGCACCATATAATGCTTTAACTACGATATTTTGTTTAAGGACCTGACTTTCTATTGACTTTTAGCTTTAAAAAGGGATACATAAGGTAACACGTGGGCTATCGTTGTTATTTTCAGTTTCGGAGTATATTCATAATGAAGAGTAATGTAGTTCAGTAAATAAATGCAGGGGAAAAAACACAGCGAGAAAAGAAAGGATTATGGGTAGATATACGTCAGACAAAATTACTAGTACTTAGAAATACCTTTTATATCCAAGGAACAGTTGTTCTTCGTCTTGATAGATGTCTGAATGTCTTCTACGAGAAAAAAAAAAGAATTTCCTTATTCAGAACCATTTATCTTTACCATTTCGATGAAGGTGTATAAATGCTCTTTTTGTTGATTAATTACATTGCATATTAAATACAACCTTTAAAAATGTAAGTCTGTATGAATGTGAACTTTTTCTAAATATGAAACGATTAGTTTTCTAGAACGTTTTCACACATAAAAAAATAAAACGATTTTCTTTCAAAAGGCGTGTCTTATAGCTCCGCTTCGAAAACATTCTGTGAATAAAAGAACGGGCATCCGGATATCGTTTAGTAACACGTGAATCCAGATACCATACACTAGAACAGAAATCCAGATACCATAAACTAGAATGGGAATACCAGAAACTAAAACGTAAATCCAGATACATAAACCAGGACGTGAGTCCAAATACCAGAAACTAGAAACCAGCAACAAGAAAATAGGAGATGAATCTAGATACCATAAACTAGAACAGGAATCTAGATACCATTAATTAGAAGATAAATCCAGATACCATAATCTAGATACCATTAACTAGAAAATAAATCTAGATACCATAATATAGAACGTGAATCCAGATACATAAACCAGAACGCGAATCCAGATACCAGAAACTAGAACGTGAATCCAGATACATAAACCAGTACGTGAATCCAGATACCAGAAGCTACAACGTGAGTCCAGAAAGTAGAACGTGAATCCAAAAACCATACACTAAAATGAGTGTCCAGATATAATAAAATTTAACGGGAATCCAGATACCACAAACTAGAACTAGAATACAGATACTATAAAATATATGTATACTGAAAAATTAAGTTAATTTCCAGAATAAAAACCTTATTCTGTCTGTAGTTTTATTGTAGAATTATGTCAATTGTTTATACAATGATCGTCATAGAACCGTGATAAATTTTACTATGTGCTAAACAATTACTTCGGAGTAATTATAAGAAATTCCCATGAAACATGCGTACACGTAGTCGAAATTAAACGTCCCTCTGTTAGTCCGTTCTTTTATCATTCCGAAATCCAACAGCTGTCTGGAAACTTATTCGTCATACCTGTAGATATTGAACTGAATTTCGGTTGTAATAAATGTTATAGAATAAAGTTAACCTTTAATTTTCATGGGCGACATCTTTTACGGAATTATGACCCTTCGAGTGTGTGTGGGGGGGGGGGGGGGGGGTCTAAGGAGGTTGAAAAGACTCCAATATTTGTGTAAACAATTTCTCATTTTGTAGATATTCTGTACTCAACAAGAAATAAATGTCTAGCTAGAGATCAAAATAAGAAGAAATTTGTGGTGAAAAGATTTTATGTACAAATGTATGTTCTTACAGTGTGGTTGTCTACCCATCGACAGTACTCTGTTGAATTTGTAAACAAATAGGCGAGACATAATTTTGTGTCAACAGTTTGATCTTTTCACTCGTTTTCAATTTTAAAACTTGTTTTTCACCGTGTTTTGTCCAAACAGTTATAAAAATACAACTATTCAAGCTGGAAAATATATATAAAAAAAATTTATATCACGAAATTACTCTTTTAGTCCGCACTTTCCTATGAAAAAAGTCCTTTACGAACCCAAACTATATTCCACTTGCAGTAAATATATATTTAGCTTAATCGAAAAATTGTATTTTTATTGGGTGTGTTCTTGTTTCATCTGTAATTTAAATTGTTATAGACAAGTTGCATATACCAAAGTCGTGAAAAAAAAGTTGAAACACAAAATGAGATAATCTGTTATCAGAAAAGCGCTGCCAGGATTATCCCAAGATTCCATCTTTTGCAAAGAAAAAAATATATAATGTTGAAGAGTAAAAACCATAAAACAGATGAATTTTACGTGAAATGTACTTGGGTATGAAATGAAGCCAATATGTTGTTGGTTTTTTTAACATTGTTATTTGATGATTGCCTTCCATTAGATTAAAATGAACAACAGTTATCTGGTGTAATGCGCCCTAAATTCTTAATGATATTTTTCTTTAAACACTTAATTAACAAAATTATTACATTTTATAAAAGTTGTTAACAATAACCTTGTAAAATGTTCTACCGACACGTCTATACAATGAAAACAAAACCCAAAAATCTATAAGTCTGTCACATCTTGACATCCATGTCAATAAATATTACAAATGAATCTTGTGGTCTGCTACATGTACAACATCTAGGTAATAATTCCAAAAAATAATGTCTTTTTTTGCGATGCTGTATTGTTTGTGCTCTTGTATCTTTTTACAATTACTAAGTTTATGAGGGAAACATAGAAAGCTGGCGATAAAACTAACGAACGAACATGTCAAAAGCAGGCATATGGTAACACATTTCATATCAGGGCAATTTTCAAATAATATGCAAATTTTAAAACTAAAATTTACATATATCGAAAGAAGAAGTGCATTTTTTCCTGAAATGCTTTCACTCACATGGTTAAAATACTGAAGTTATAAAAAAAAAACATCTGTTTTATGGTTTTTAAAACTAAAATTTACAGCTTCATGCATGTGCGTTCTGGTTCTAACAGCATTGTGTCGTATTTTCGAACAAGTAACCAAATTAAAAGTATAAAGATTGCTCAAAACTTCCTTTTTTTTATAAATTTTGGCGAATTATGAATAAATATTCAAAAAATAGATACAAAGAACAATTGAAACGAAAACCATTATCTAATTGCAGTAGATGCATGTTTTTTCTCTCTTCCTTTCCAATGTTTATTAATGATGCTCTTCAATGTAAAGTTTTATAAAGCATATAAAATGTGCTATATTAGAATCTATCGTCAACAACATTGCATACATCTGAAAAGTACTTCTTGATTAATGGATGTAGAACTATTATAAAATATTTAATGTATAAATGGAGACTTTACAATATTCAGATTCCAGATGGTTTTGATAACTCCAGTATTTAAACCATGTGAGTGAAAGAATTTCAGGAAAAAAATGCTATATTTATTTACCAGATGACAATATTCATTGTTACACAGTATTGTTTATACATTTCAGATGATAGCTCTCGGACCCTCTACACATGCAGAACTTGATAAAGAGTCAATGCAAGTTTTTGGAACTGCGGAAAAACCAGATCCTCAATCTTTGCTTGCGGTCCTCAGAAGATAAAGTGTTTTATTTATATTAAATTTTTATGTTTTCAAGTTGTCTTTAATGATTTATTTAATGTATGAGATTAAAGAGTAATGAATAAGTTAGGTCAGAATTATTGACCATCCCCACTTGTCACTCAGTTTTAGAACGAAGGATGTAAGCACTCATAGTTCTATATTTAAGCAGGATCTGTTTACCCTCCCGGAGCACCTGAGTTCTAGCCCGTTTTTTTTTTTTTTTTGTAGAGTTCGTGTTGCTCAGTCTTGAGTTTTCTATGTAATGTTTGTTATTGTTATTCGTTCTTTCGTCGTTTATATTTTGGCCATGGTACTGTCCGTTTTATTGGACTTATGATTATTGAAGCCCCTTGGTATATTCCCTACATTTACAAGTTAACCGTTTAGTTTCTTTCTTAGTGATTGACACAAAGAACATTTCTCTGTTTTTTTTAAATTTTGAAGCGTTAAAATAAACTGGGAAAGTATTGTTTAAAATAAAAAAAAAATCTCCATCCGTTTGATATTGTTTCATTGCCTAAAAAATGGTTTTAATGACATGAATTTTACAAATTATACAAGCATGTTTGTACTACATTGTAATAAGTATAATGTTGGAAATGCGACAGCAACCCAACGAAACAAGAAAATCTTAAAGGCATTCAGAGGTGAGCATACGATCTTCAACCCTCCTCCTAACCTGTGACATTGATGTTACAAGGCTCCGTGTTGAAGGCCGTACTTTGTCAAATTGATCTATAATTGTTTACTTTTCACACATTGTGACTTGGATGGAGAGTTGTCTCATTGGCACTCATACCACATCTTCTTATTTCTATTTACAGCAGTTAAAAATGGCTTTACTCATCAGATCGATACAAAGCAGAAAAACATCTAACAAAAGCACAGACCGGACGTGGCAGGGTATTTATACATCCCTAACAACAAAAAGGACACAAAGTACATATCTGAGAGTACTTGCAGTTACTGACAGCTAAATCAAAGCCAATAACAACTAATAAAATAAATCATGTATCTAAGACTGTCATATTTATTTTTCGTAAATTTTTTATTTTTTATAAACTAGGCCGTGATTTTTCTCAGTTGAATTGTTTCATATTTTTCATGTCGGAGCATTTTATAGTCTACTATACGGTATGGGTTTTTCTCATCGTTGTAGGCCATACGGTTGCCTATCGTTGTTTACATCCACTTCATTTGAACTTTGATGGATAGTTATTTCATTGGCAATCATACCACATCTCCTTATTTTTACTATGATAGTTCAACGCCATTGGATCTGATTATTTGATAATACCATACTGACAAGTTGCCTCATAATAATATAAGTCCGTCTGTCATGGTTTTCTAGCTAGCTAAAACGCCAAATTGTATAACAGTTTTTTTAATATTCTGTAATATTGCCTAATTGGGTAACCAAACCAAACAGACATAATTAGTTAACGTGACCATAACTGGGATCCAGTAAACACAAAACTGTGTAAATATACATCACAGACATTCTATACAACACAACTGAATTAAACAACGTTCAAACACACTCAAAAAATTAATCAAACAAAGACGCAAACAAAAAAAAAGTTTTTGTAGTTGATAATGCTGTCAGTATAGTAAAGCAAAATGGCATAATATTATACACCTTCTGGATAAAAAACAAAAGAAGTAAAATATAAATACAAGGGTATGTGTCCGAATCGCATCTCTGGTCCCACTCGCATCAGGAACGCCAAAAGCCAAAAACACGAAATCTATAACGCAAGAATAAACTGAATCATTTGTGAAGTAAACACTGAATGTTTATCTATTAGGTCTTGGTACTTTCCAAAGAACTTTTCAAGAAAAAGGACGTGATGTTCTTTCACAGAACCCTGGCTCATTAGTTAGTCCATACGCGAATGAAGATGATTAATTGCTGCTAAGGTGAGGAAAATTTATAAATTCAAAATTGAAATCATCTCGTTTGTCACAAACTCAGATATTGAGATGACCGCTGCAGCCAAATTCGGGTATACATTGTATATGTCTAAAAATGAGGCTGTGGATGCTGTATATGATGTGTCTGTAATCTCTATTTCAGAACTATTACTGGTACCCAATCAGAAAAGTTTGTATTGTTACTGGACCAAACATCTTTGAAATACCTGATGTAAAGTTAAATGATAAAGCTTCGTTGATCTATTACCCCTACGAAAACAAAAAACGTATATATTAAGATACTTCTAGGGAAGACCACCAGACCCCCTCTCGCTTCACTTACTCGTAAAGATATTTACTATTCGATAATTTACGCTCTTGGAGGTCTTATTATCTTGGATGCTTACTTAGCATTGTCTCTGAAATGAAAACAGGTCAAAATATGTGTCTATATGTATAAATATATAGGTTTGAACGTTGTTTTCAATTTAGACTTATTTATATTTTTTTCGTTTGGGCTTGTATTATATTTGCCTTCGGGTTTATATGATCCGTTCATCCTATTTCGACTCTTCAAAATTCAAGAGTCTATCCTAAATTGAGGTAAATTATATGGCCTTCCAAATACCGTTTCGATTCCTAACATCACTGAAGAGACATTAATTGGCGAAATCCGGATATGGTGTACAAATTTTTGCACCTTATGTTTGCGTAATACCATCTTTTCCGCAAGTTTATTGTTTTCTGTTTGGTATTAAATTAATAATAAAGATTAATTTTGTTACATATTGTGATCCGTTTATTTGGCAATCGTCAATGGTAGTCAGCAGGATTTAAGAACATCCGTTGTTCGACCTGTTAGCCAAATGCTTTTTGTTTAAATATACTTTTTCACTTTTTTGGTCATTTGGAACATGCTGTTTGTGCTGTATAAAAACCCTTCTACCAAGAAATTTGTTTTGCATGCACACGTATAAAAATTGCGGTTTTTATCCAACGCAATCCTAGGTTTGAACGTTATTTTCAATTTAGACTTATGTATACATATATATATATATATATATATCATCCCCCCAAAAAGCATTAATTGACGTTCTTTGTAAGTAATTACACGCTTTAACCATTTACAAGTATATCATTTAGTAAAGGAAATGGTGTTTTCTGATGATCCCTAAGCCTGGACACGTCTGGTCTTTCACGATCAAAATAATGCGTTGCCTGATCTTCATGATCAATTTTGATTAAAAATCGACAAAAAATTATTCTCTTTTAATAAATAATTTGAACTTTTTCAAGTTATAACATACTTTGATTTTACTGGACTATCTGACACACTAAAGATTGAGTTTAAATATATCATGATATATTGAAATGTGACCATTATAAATACAAAACGTTATTTTTCTTAATGATTCTTATAGGATCGTGTGTCGCCTTTTGTGTTTCTTAAAAAGTACTGAATTTTTTCTTAAACGTAGTGCACAGTATTATTAAGGAAGTTGAATAATTTTGACTGACATATTTTTCATCTGATTTGTTGCACCTTTTGAAAAAACAGCAGATTTTTTTTACAGATTTTGAAGTAGAATTACACTTAATTGCATGCACGCTCCGATCGCAATGCTTGACCACCGTTAGTCATTCTTTCACGATCATTTTTCTCGATATACCGAATGACACCCGTGCTATAGTTCAGTGGTTGTGATTGGTTCATGTCTGTTATATTTGTTTTTCGTAAATTGTCTTGCTATAAATTAGGCCGTTAGTTTCCGCAATTGAATTGTTTCATATTTTTTAATGTTGGGACCTTTTATAGCCGACTATACGGTATGGGTTTTTCTCATTGTTGAAGGCTGTACGGTTGCCTATAATTGCTTACATTCCACTTCATTTGAACTTTGGAGGATAGTTGTCTCATTGGCAATTATACCACATCTCCTCATTATTATAAAGCACTAAAAAACTAATCATTGGTATCTTGTACAGTAGATGGATTTTGGTTATTTGTGTCGTTGGGTTGCCGTATTCTTACGCATATTTAAGGGTTATGCCTGTTTAGATTTAAAAGAACTTGTTTTTTCACAACGAAATATGGGGGGGGGGGATTTATTACAGCATCGAGGACAAATTAACTGGCTCCTAAACTGATTCAAAGTCTAAACAAACAAATGTATATTTCATCAAAATTTGTACTGCTGATCAAATCAAACAAGGAAATTTTGTTTTTGAACTCATCGTTGTACTTTTAATAGAAATTCGGTTTGGCAGAATAATTTAACTAATTGTACTTTAAATTTGATTTTTGAAAAGTAATTCCAAGCTATTACGCATCGTAAATTTTAAGTAAATGATGTAATTTTCAAGCATTGGTTCCAGAATAATGGAATCTATCAATATTTTTGGTTTGAGCGACATGCAAAATAAACGAGGCAGCATATTGCATGTCTACATTCCTCCTGGAAATTCCATGTCAGTCGCAAATATCGTCTAGGATATATAGATTATAATAACTTGTCAAATTTTTATACAAATATGGTCAATTTATTCTCTATTACTCACCAATCAATAAGACAGACAATTTGGAAATACTTCCAGTCTGTCTTGACCTTTAAAGTTAGACCCATTGAATCTGCTAGCATGACAATTGAATAGATATGTTCAAATAATAATTGTTACATTATACAAAATCTGTTGGATCTTAAAAGATGCATTAAAAGGTCTTACTTCATCCAATGGCATGATATATCAGATTTGGGACACAGCGACATAAGCGCAGAATTGAAAAAAAAATCCTACGAACGAGATGTAATTTGTCTCTTAAGACCAATAAATAATTTCCTTGCATAATCTGTGATTGTTTGTAGGATATATATATGATTTATGAAAGTTCTTCAGACTCCGCGGTCATTGATTTATTATGTAGTTGTAAATATGAATATATCATCAAGAAAAACAAAAAGCGATTTGTTTGATGTATACAGACCATTCGACTACAAGAGAAATAGAAACAGATTTATCATGTATAATTTTGATCAAATCCCCAGGAATGAACTAAGAAATCATTAGAATCAAGCTCGTAATGATGTTGAACGAATTAAATTTTATTTGTTGAATTGAAAGTAATCTATCTGAAGTGGCTTTTTTCTATTTAATTTGGCAAATGATTTGGTACAATTTTGATAGTAGTAATTTGTAACAGTGCAGACATTTACAAGGAAAACACTGAAAGATTCAAGGAGACAAATTTAACTGCATATGCATGATTTATGTGATTAGAATTACTATACTCATGCTTTAGGTTCAATGCGCTTTTCTTAATGTTATACTTACCTGTAAATTAACGACGATATAAAGAATCGCTTAGGCACTACAATTTTTTTTTAAAACCTGCTTAGGCACTAGAAAATAATAAAAACTGCTGTAAAAGCAGTACACAATACTTGAATAAACCGCTGCAGCACTTCTGAAAAAAAGGCACTACAAAATAAAATATGAATAGGCAGTACAAAATAAACCAAAAAAAAAAGCTTTAGCAAAACAATACTGCTTAAGCACTACTAAATAAACAAAATTGCATTGGCACTACAAAATATTCAAAAACTGCTCAGGCAAAATCTGCTTCAAAAAAGATAGAACTGCTTAGCATAGGCTTTTACAAAAAAGTAATATTCCAGTTGCATTAGAGGCCTGGTAAGCAAATTGTTGTTATAACAGGAAGCTGCCTAAAAAAATTTCTGCTTTTGATGTTGCTATTAAAAAAAAACCATTCATTTCAATGTAAATAAGTCATCAATGCTCTATTCAAAATTCAAGGGAAATTTGCATTAGTTGTAAATAAGTCATCAATTCTCTATTCAAAATTCAAGGGAAATTTGCATTAGTTCTGTTCCATAACGATTAGAGAGGCGCAAATTAAAAGTGTAGTTTCAAAGTCGTTACAGTTTTAAAGTTATAATTATTGCAAATTGCAAATTCTAATCTGTAAAGTCACTTGTGTTTTTGTATAGAATCTAATCTGATTGTTATTGTTTACACGAAAATAAGCAATCACCGTTACACTTTTCGTTGATAAATTAATTTATAAATACTATCGACAACTAGCTCTTCAGTTCTGTTACTAAATCATATCAAATCTCAAGTTCCCCAAAATTCAAGTATTTATACATCCTTGTCTTTCAAAATTTCTCGTTTTACGCATTCCTGGTGAATGTTATTCCAGAAAAGAGCTACGAACGCACATAAAGTATAAAGACGTCGCGTACGGTGTTGGTGTTAGTTTTGGTAACGTTTTAAAAGGGCATACGATACAGTTACAGGGGAGGTAATGACGTTGCTAACGTAAATTGTTATTTTTCGCGACGTCAAACTGTGACTTATCGGGAAAAGATGCAGTTTTTGACTGATTTTTATCATTCAAACTGATTTAACTTGAAAACGAGTTCATGGACCCCTCTTTTTTAAAATGACATTTGGTTTGATTACGTAGGAAGATTATGTGAACCAATTTTTATGAAAAAGTCAATAGTGCAATTTTTTTTAATTTGATAAATATACCTCAAAAAATGACGTTTTTTTTCTACATTCATGAACATTTGATAAATATGAGTTATTTGTAAAAATAAAATGTACAAATTTATAGAACATTTATATAAAACAGAAATTACAAATAATTAAACAAAAAACAGCTTGTGTTTATCTTTTAAAACAAAAAAGTTATGTATTTCTGTCGAAAGGAAAAATACGTCCACAAATCCGAATTTTGAGGAAATATCTGAAATTTCAACCTCAATTTACTCAAAAAGTAGCACATGATGGTATATTTTTTATTACATATTTGATTTAATCAGGTAAAAAATAGCCTATATGCAAATTTTCATCAAAATTTCATTATGGGATCAAAACTGTATCGTATGCCCTTAAGGTGGTCCCAAACACCTTGACTAAAATCATTGGATATATAGCAGTTTGATAAGCACTAATTTTGATCACTTAGAAGCTTGATATTCCCTTAACAATAGAACGTGATTAAAACGTTCAGCTGATTTTTACAGAGTTATCTCCCTGAAGTGTTATGTACCACCTTAATTTGATACGAAATGAAAGAAGTACGACGTTATTCAAACAATGTATGAAAAGTAAAATAATATTCAAAGTATTGTGCCATTGTGGTTTTTTAGCATTGTGCCATTGTGGTTTTTTAGCATTGTGCCATTATGGTTGTTTTAATTGCTGAACAAATTTTCAAAACTATTTTTTTTAAGCCAAGAAAGAAATATATATATTATTTTTTGTCAGATATATAATATCTCCAAGAGACACGTTTCTGATTAGTTTAGTCCATTTTTGAAATTTTACATAATTCCAACATTTTGATTTTTTATTCAAATGATCTATAACACATAAGTACTCATTCCAACACATTTAAGGATATTCAGATGAATATCTTCAGAAAGTATATAACTTCACCATTACGTACGCAAATATCAGTGCATATATATAAGCATGAATTTGAAGAAACGAAAAACTTTGAGAAACTTTAACAGACGGGTTAAAATCTATAAAAACTTCGGATTGAGTCTGTTCTAATATTTGAACGTGGTGACTTGAATATATTTTTGGTCTAATACGCACTCTTTTCACGTCATTTCTATCTCCGGTTGGATGTGAATTTTCCGAAGAACACCATAAGTCATGAATTATTTTTTTATTAGAATCCGAAATGGCATCTGATCTTAATTTTCTCTTTGTGTATAACTGAGACGATGACAAACTATGAGAAATTTTATTGCGGAGGGTAAAGCTTATACGCCTTACATGAACACCCAATTGTTTTGCATGGGAAAGTTTTGATCGTAATTGTTTGCCGCTGACTGACGCACTTAAAACTTTCATTGATGCTCTTGTCTGATATGTTCGTTTTAGTTTTTGTCTCTGAAATTGCTAATTTCATATCTTCACAGCTAGACCTAGTTTGTTTTCATTTATTTTACTCTGGAGAATATATAATATTGGTGCTTTGAAGCGTTTTTACAGTTAGCGATTTTTCATTTTGAAGATATGCTGAGAGTGTAGACAAGCGCGTCTTGGTGACTCTTAATTTCTTCAGTGACCTGTGCTTTTTTTATTTTGTTAAAGAATGTTGGGATTTTCTCAGTATTAATATGTGTTGTTTTAATAAAAGAGCCCACCCCTTTTTTCTTTTATACTGGCGCTTCTTTTCAGGGCTATTCTGTCGCTTTTTAAATTCTATTTTGTTTTGCTCCTTCTCCTTTCCTTTTCTATTTTTACAATTTTCTTGTACTATACATTCTTTTACTCTTTGATGTCTTTTGCGAATGGCACTAGCAGATACTGATTTTGTACCTACAAAATTGTTTAGTTTTAATTATGTGTACCTACATATTTAATATCGTTTACTTACACGCGATTTATTCCGGCAATGTGATAAATAATTTATTGCTGCTTTTTCGTTATTTGCCTATATAACACCAATAAAAATAACATATATGTACGATTAAACGTCATTGCCCAAGACCCCCACCCCATTTTTTTGTTCAATTTTTTCCCCGAAAAAATTACTGTATACGCACTACATATATACTAGATATATAATAACTAGACTGTGTGGACCTTTTTTTCTTTTTTTTTTTGCTTGTCACTTTTAAAGCTCCGGCGCCCCACCCCCATTTTTTTCAGTTCACTCCATCGCCACTGAACGTGTACATCAACAAAAGACTAAATGTGTATTATTCCTTAGTAAGTGGTTCTTTGCTTAAATGATTACGTTTTCTTTTTACGGTTCTCTGATTTTTGTGTGGAAAAAACCCACAGACTTCATTCTTTTTCCGGTGCAACATACATGTTTATGTAATCACTTCTGATCCTTATTTTATGTGTTTGACTATCTTAAATGAGCGAAACGTTTTTGGTTTTAAAAAATCTCAATCATACAGCAGAATTTATATGAGCGGTTTGCTTGACTTGCTACGTATAGAACCGAAATGCAAAAGCGGCACATATTTCTTATAGTGCAGTTAAATTAAAACAGAGAAATAATATTCATTAATATAGTATCACCTAGGAGCAAAGTTTGATTGTAAGAGTTTATTTTTATTTTTTTCAAACTACTCTCTTTTCTGCTGTTTTCTTTTATCTGCTTTTGATAGTTTTTGGATAACATTTTTATTAGTTGAAGCGTTTATTTCATCACCTGTATTAAAGGTTGAAAGCAAATTCAAAATTTACAACAACAAAAATAATTTAATCTAATTTGCCAACTGCAAATAAAAAGGAAATTTAATCTCAACTATGAACAAGTAAACGGATACAGTTATTAATTTTGATTAGATTCGATAAAAATCTGTTGAAAAATTGTTTCCCCCAAAAAATTCTCAAAAATCATGGTTTTGCATGAAATATGTAGGGGAAAATATTTGGGACGTTGGGTACTACATGTCAAGTTATACAGAACGTAACGTCAAAACGAGTATAAAAGCATGGTGTGACATTATGACATTATGGCAAGACAAAAGAAGTCGCTGACTGTGTCGTTAATATTTACGACATATTGTCGAAAATGGGTTCAAATAAATCCCTGAAATGTATATTTTAATGTGATATAGTATTTTTTGTGCTATAATTTCAAATCCCCCCCTTTTACCCCCAAAAAAGATAATGAATGGCTGTTTAACGTCCAGTGGCAAATTAAATGCATATTCGGTCGAGAACATGACAAAATGACAAAATGATATACGTATAAACCCTATTACACTGACAGGGTGAGTCAGATTTGTAACGCGCTAGTTCACAAGGTAACAGTCTGTAGGAAGACATGTCACTTACCCGGACACATTATTCAGACTCCAAGCCGATCTGTCGTTGTTCTTACTTCTAAATGCCGGGTGCTTAGCGGAGAAGCAGCAAATACTAATTTTCAAGTTTTTTTTTCTGCCGGGTTCTTAACCACGTCCCCCGCTCTTGAGGCGAGTAAGCTACCATGACATCACAGAGGTGGTTATAATAATATGATATAAACAGACTGAGCAACGACTCAATCACCAATACTCCTAAGAGTCATGTGTGTTTATTTCTAAATGAACAGAGAGATTAAGAAGGTGTACCATGAATGGGTATTTTTCCTGTGATTTTCGAGTGAGCTATCTTCTGTTATTTTAGAGGAGTGCATTAACGGAACGGTTTTAAGTTGTTCCACTATTAAATCCCGCTGTTGACCGCTTGTCATCTGTCATGGGGGAAACCAAAGAATGAGAAGAGCTTAGACCAGTGTATTAACCACTAAGTACTCATTTCTGAAAAGATAGAGAAAATTTCTGGATATGGGAACTAGGTACTGCAATGTCAAATGATTGCAATGATAACATCAAAGGAGTAGGTAATTTGTCCAGTCAGCAGTGGTTTAAATGTAATGAGCTTATTTAATACTAACTTAAGACCCAAGCGTAGTCATGAGCAAAAACATTACCATCGGCCTAAAAAGGACTTTCAAATCTAGATTCCCCTCTGGGAGCTTTGATGACCTTCTTTCACATCTTCATCATCCGCTAAGGTAACATTACATTAGAATTATTAGTTTTTCTCTGTCTGTTAATTTTCTAAATGTTTGAGAGATTACGTATTTGACAAGGGATGCATAAATACATGTTTTCAAATATACAGACTGGTCAGTATAATTTGTGATGTAGTTCTTTTCCGTTTTTTGAAACCAGTACATGATGAAAATAGGAAATTCCTTTCAGTTCAGTTTTCCAATTAAGGAATCGATGCTATCAACACCAGCAACGTTCTTCATCACAAAGAGGTAATATCTAAAATACCACTTTATTTTCAAAGTCAGTCTGTCCCTATTGTATACTTCAGTTACACCAAAAACCATTGCACCTGAGGTATTTAACTATAAGCAAGTATTGCAGGACCTTGATATAGAAGAATACATAATAAACCCTCTGAAATGTGACCGTTTCCACTCGCCTTATATTTACATCTACGAGTTTATTGGAAAATAATTAGGAATAAATGAGCACTCAGGTAATAATCCCACATACAAAAACATATCATTTGACAAGGATGAGATTTTGACGAATCATAAGTCCTTAATGGCTACAATGAACATTATATTGAACAGCAAATCTGAGGACTTTCCTTGTTTGTATTGGATACCTAAGCTTCACAAAATGCCGTACAAACAACGGCACATTGCCTGCTCATCTGCATGTTCTGCAAAGGAATTGTCTATTAGATTGACAAAAACTTTAAGTTATGTCAGCAGTGAATAGTGGAGTGACAAATCAAGAAAAAGTCGCTTATTTAAAGAGTTTAATGGACCGAAATACCTCATGGCTGAAAATTTACATGAAGATAGAGTAAACATTATAATTTCATTTTAGCCCTGTCGTAGAGTTTTCCCACAGTGCAGTTTTTTGTAAAATTGCGATAAAGTGTGACTTGCCGATTTTTTTCTTTTTCATTTTCAAACACGGGAACGCTTATAATAAATTCCCGAATGAATAAACCATCAGACAGTTGTTATCAAATGAAACAGTTGTGTATAAGCTTTTATTCAACATCAAACTTTAATATCACATGAACATATGAATGTAGTGAATTGGACGATTTTCAAATGTATGTGACATTTTTTCAATCTTACCGTCTGTCAAAGTATATTACTTTTCTTATATATATCACCAGTAGTCAATTTGCCCAAAAAATAGTGGCACAACTAATATGCAAGAAGTTTTAATAAATAAAAGTTTGAAAAAGCATACAAATTAACTTTAAAGGGCCTTTTTATAATACTCATCATATAGCAGTTTTACTATTCAATTTTCACCTCAATAAGTACTGTAGCGCTCTCTTTTCCTTTTTTCCCTTGACTTATGATTTGCTGTGTTTTAACAAAGAATTAAACTGTGTATTTTCTTTATTTTCGTATATAAGAATATAGATTTATATCAATGTTTGTTTCTAGATTTTTGACTTAGTACAGATTTATGTTTTAGTAACGTTTGAGGTGTTTTATTTTCTTGTTGAGTTTTTTTAATAGACTAAATTTAGACCACATTGGTACACCGCCGAAAAAAACCCGGAAAATAATGGACATGAGTCCTGTTAAATATGCTCACTCAATGCCGAAAATGAGTAGACTCAAGAGTAATTGGGAATAATGCGTTATTTGCCAAATTTCTGCAAACGAATACAACAGAAAAAGAGTAAAATACTCTTTTAGATGAAATACATGTGAGACAGGGTACTGTTTATCGCCGCCTTTATGATGAATTTGATTCAACCAAAATGATTCCTTTAGAACAAATAAAGTATCATAGGTCGTGTTATAAAGTCTATCCATGTAGAAAAAAAAAAAATTGGAAACATTTCAATTCTCAACAGCGAGTGCAAAACAGTCCGTGTAAGAATCACCAATGCTCAAATTGCGTTAAAACACGCTCTTTGTCATTACCGTTAGACTGGTCTAAATGTTTATTCTATAGACAAAAAGTCATACAAGCGAGATAAGCTATTAAAGCGAGTCTATTGAACGTACCGATAATATCTTAAATGCCACAAAAGACAAGCCTGACTATCCAATGGTAAGTTTACTCTCAGCGCGGCACTGTATCATTCAACATGCATTGCTAACTACATGCTGAACTGGAAAAAAAAACTTGATTATGATACTTCAAATTAGTCGGAGCATGACGCTGCTTTCCAAAACCTAACAGAAAGTCTACACGATGATCTTTTTGTGAAAAAGGAATGCATTTTCGTTGTCGCATTTACTAGATACATATTGTTCCTTTCTTTCACAAGAAATGAGAAGTAAATATTCAACTGATAAACTGCAACACAAACCAAAAAATCTCTACGGTGATAACATTGTTGTTCAGACTCAAAGAGGACAGGGTAGATCCAATATGATTTTCAGTAGCTCAATTAGTGTTTCTGAGGCTATTCGCGCTGCCAGTTGTTTAAAAGCGGAATTACAGTTTTCAGAGATGGAAACAAGTTTTGTAAATGATTCCATACATCAGGAAGGTCAGATCCTTCATGATGCGTCAACAATTTTGAGAAGCAGTTTACGATCGCTCAAAATTTCAAATGCATATTATCCATCTCTTTCAGAAGTTTCTATCCCTACAGCTTTACAATTTATACCTACCTCTTTGGTAAATTTTCTTGACAGGTTAATAGATAACAATTGTTTTTCTATGAAGAATGATTACAATTCATGATCACTCCCATGTGATACTGTACGGAAATGTATTGCTTTAAGCTGAGTGCGTGATATCCCTGCATAAAAACCAGTACACCCCTTTTAGTTGAGCATTGGTTCTTCAGCTGCATCATGAATATGGTTTATAAAATCTTATTGAAACTTTACATTCACATGGCTTTTGCGCGTCGTACATTGAGGCTAGAAAATTTCTTTCAGGTTTCTTCAACCAAAGACGCAAGACGGTTTATACCTGTACACGACATATGCGATGTTATTGGAACAGTGATGTCTAGCACACTACTAGCTGCTCACGCTCTAACGGGATGAGACACGACGTCTTCTTTCTTCGGAATTGGCAAAAAGACAGCATATAAGGCGTTGAAACAACACACATTCAGATATCAAAGTTTGACAAATCTAGCTGGTTCTGATATTGAAACATCTATTGCAGTGGGAAGACAATTTATCGCTGATCTATATGACCCCAAAGGCAAGGCTCAATCAGTACATGCTCATCTTAAAAAACTGAGAGTGAAGTCAGCGCTATCTAAGGATGCTGCCTTAGTGAGACTACCTCCTTCAGAGGCCTCATTCAGACAACACATTTTTAGAGTTTCACTACAAGTGTTAGTCTGGATGAATGCTCATATCGCCAAAACACCTATCAGATCATCTCTGGAATATGGACAATAGGGAATGGCCACTTTTACAGGACCTTTTTTGCACATGCAAAGGAAAAATTATTTGTAGCAAATCGTGTGCATGCTATGAACAAAACTTGTCATGCACAATCATTTGTGATTGTCAGGGCAGTGATAATTGTAGAAACTAGTTTACTTATCAGACTGTTTTAGAAGATTGCAACGATGAGGATGATGATTAAGTGTTAATCTCAATGCCCAATATTTCATGTGTTTGCTGCAAATGGCTTTTTACTTGACGGGTAGAGGGAGATTTTCTCTCTCTCTTAACAAAAAATTTTAAAAATTAAAAAATGAATCTTTAAATTTAAAATTAAAAAAAAAACTGCCAGTGGTCTCCGACCTTGACGTGGTTGGTGGGCTTGTAAACCAACTGAAGACTTTGTCGAATATTTTGAAATTATAACATGACATCGAATCGATACATTTTTGTCTCATTTTTCTGTTACCACTTCAAATGGACGTGCATATTGATGTCAAGTGTTACAGAAATATACACAAGTATCTTTATTTTTATCATGATCTCTGTGAATTGTGTTTTTTAATATATATCGTGCTTTAAAATAGTATGCTCTTTATTCCATTGTTTGTGTTGTTTTATAAAAAGGGGGACACACATTTTCAATATTCTATTGCTCTCGTACAGATTGACCTAGTAACATGAAATGAAATGCATATACTATCGTGTTCATGCTGACATTTATGCATCAAGACTATTTTTTAAGTTCCAACATTCTTTTGGGTTTAAAAAAATAATAATGAATTTCATCATTTTTTCATTGAATCATGGACCGTGTGTTAACTATACTGTACTTATTACTCCTTTGTTCTTTATGGCATGTTAACAAAACTTTCCCTAAATATCTTTATATGTTGTCATATATTATTGCACCACTAAATATCAAATATAAATATTTTTTGTCGATAATTTCTGTAGATACAGATAATTTTTATAATTTTCTTCCATGTTGGATGCGGGGGTATTCATCACAAATCTCTGTCAATCTGGCATAAATATGACAAACCGAATTTGTCCAACACTCCCAGAGCATAATTCCATATAAATTTTTTCTCGGTTATCATGAGGGACTACCGAGAAATTGTCCAAAATGTCAAAAAATTGCGATTTTTTAAAATCCCCCCTTTTGACCTTTGACCACAGTTTTAAAAAATCTGCACCTTTTTGGCACTCTACGACATGCCTTAATCAAAGGGTATTATATCTATCTTCAGAATAAGACCAAAATTAACCGTGAGGTATTTCGGTCCATTAAATTTTTAAATTTACCTTATTTGTCACCGTACTAGAAAGAGGGTCTTCCGAAGTACTGTGAAACTGTTTACTCGCATAGTGGTATTAACCATATGGGGATTCTAAAAATCTCTAAGGAACTCTTGGATAATTTTAGACCTCGATCTTTCTCTGAAATTAATTCTTTCAAAACCTTTGCTTCTTCAACCCTTTATACCACCACTCCCCATGTGAAATTGAAAAATCGTCTAAAAGAAATAATCCGCAATGCTTTTCAATTTAAAAATGGTAGCATATGCTATAAATGCATTGCTTTGGGATACCATACGGCATATTTTGTTTATAGTGAACAATATGGTAAAACATGACACCGAGGAACAAGTGATCTGTATATAGGAGCTTCTTATTGACAACATATTTGTTGAATTTGGCGGTAGATTTTTCGAGAAATTGTTGGCATTCCTATGGGAACGAACTGTACTCCTCTCCTTGCCGACCTCTTCTTTTTTCATATCAGTCAGAGTACCTCAAGACACTAGTCAAAAACAAGAAGACCAAAGAAGCTAGATCATTAAATTTCACATTCAGATAATCTGATGATGTTCTTTCCATTAACAATTCAAACCTTTCTGATTCGGTTCCATTGATATATCCTCCAAAAGTAGATATTAAAGAAACAACAGACACGGCTTCCTCCGACTTATTTTTAGACTTATACCTCGAATTTGACATACGCGACCATCTCAATCCGAGAATCGATGACAAACGAGATGATTTTAATTTTGAAATTATAGATTTCCCCTACCTGAGCAGCAATATACCAACTCAAACCATTGCAGTGACGTCAGCCTATTCATTTACCGTGGTTTCTTTTTTCTAGACTCAATGTTCCCTACATCTGTCGCTTAAATGGACTCACCAAATTATATTCAATTGTTTCCTTTGTGGTTAATTTCATTTTGTTTGAATTGGCTAATTTGGTGATTTCTATTCACTAATGGAATTTATTTGGAAACTTACATAAAATGTACCTTTAACTTTTGTAATTTTTTTGAGTTGACTGGGAATCGAACCCTTACTTCAAGTCTGTTATGTATGACTGACATCAACTCATCGACGAAATCTCTCGTCTACCATTGGGTTGCAGTTTAAATGTCTATTTTATATATATATATCAATGAACATGATACACATCAGTATAACGGACACACAGGGCTTGTACCTTTATATGTACATAATAGACAATCGCATGGTATAAGTTGGTAGCCGCGAGGTTTAGATATATGACTTGTAGAGTCAGGTTAGACGTAGAAATTTGTCGGTTTAGTTTCGAATCCCTGTTATATTCTTGTAGTTCCTTTTCTTAGTTTTTCATATTTTGTATGTTAATGTGGATATTTTTGTAAAAATAGCGGGGTTTCCGTTTGTGTTTGGATAATCACTGGCTATTTCACGTATTTCAAAACAAAATGATTACATTCAATTTGTCCATTTTTGTTTTCTAAATATTGTATGATTTCATCTGTTTTAATACATATCTTGCGAATAAATAGTGATGTGCCTAGAATTAGGTTTCTTGCTAGAACTTTTTGTAACATTTATAATATACTTAGAAATTAGTTCGACTATATCTTATTTTGCAAATTACGGGATAACATTCATATGCAAAATAATTGACCGAAATTTTCTTTCATATAAAAAAAGAAGATGTGGTATGATTGCCAATAGGACAACTCTCCACAAGAGACCAAATGACAAAGAAATTAACAACTATAGGTCACCGAACGGCCTTCAACAATGAGCAAAGCCCATACCGCACAGTCAGCTATAAAAGGCCCCGAAATGACAATGTAAAACAATTCAAACGAGAAATCTAACGGTCTAATTTTTGTACAAAAAATGAACGAATAACAAATATGTAACACATAAACAAACGACAACCACTGAATACAGGCTCCTGACTTGGGACAGGCACATACATACTGAATGTGGTGGGGTTAAACATGTTAGCGGGATCCCAACCCTCCCCCTAACCTCAGACAGTGATATAACAGTACAACATAGGAACGAACTATACAAATCAGTTGAAAGAGGCTTAACTCATCAGATGGATAAAAAAACAAATACTACAAATACAAGTGGACGTGGCCGGGTACTTGTACATCCAAACTACAAAAAGACACTAAGTCAGATCTGAGATTACTCGCAGTTACTGACAGCTAGTTCAAAGCCACTAACAACTAATAAAAAAAATCATGCATCTAAGACTAAATTATCAATCCGTACACATCCAACATCCAATGGATTTAGTGTAAAGACGTTATAAACAGTCAGAGAAAAACTTGACCTTGTGCAATGTCAAGATACAGGTATCGACAGATTGTAGATCCATGAATGTGTATATGTATATAACAATAATATTTAGTTTGCTTTTAATTTAGTGATAATAAAATCAATATTAGTACCAATTAAAACAATATTTAATGATCTAATCACAGTGTTGAATTGGTAACCTTTTAGAATAAGTTTATTTAAAGGATCGATAAGTTTACCAGGATCGTTTCTAAATTTCCGGGCACGGTATACAATATTGCCGTAAAAATGAGGATGTGCAATCCCGTTTGAAATAAGTTTTCTACAGGTACAACCAAACTTCAGTTTACTGAAAGTGCATGTGATTTTGTTTTGATATTTTTTCATTATTGTATCCGCTATCTGTATACTTCTAATTAATGGTTGTTTTTATGTGGATAATAATGTGGTTATTTGAAGTAGCTGATAATAGGGCCTAAATAATGAAAGAAATATAATTTTGAAAAAGACATTTCGAGAAAAGTTTATATAAAAGACACAATGGATATGCGATGGATCGTTAAAAGAAACCATTCACCCTCCGGGTTCATGGTTTTTTTTAACGAACCAACGCTTATCCATCGTATCTATATTATTTCACCTGCATATGGGATATACATTTCCCAACTCATTCGGTATTCAAGAGCTTGCAGCGGCTAATCAGACTTTATAAAACGTCACCAGTGTCTTGAGTAGAATGTTGATAACCAGGGTTAGGTCAAAGAATGTCTCGTCCTTTTTCTAAAAAAAAGTTCATCGGAAGACACCAAGACCTTGTTGATAAATATTCAGTATCAACTTCACAAACAATACATGATGGTCTTGAAGTATAGATTCTAGATGCTGACGTTGTCTATCATCTTAATTAAGTGTTTTAGTGGTTTTTTTATATGTCTTTGTAACTATTACTGTTTAGTCCATTTTTGGTAATATCCTTTTGACGTGGCTCGGTATGTATACATCATACCCTTGTGTTATTGTGCTATGGTCATTTGTTTTATGATTGTCTTTCATTGTTTGCTTATGTGCTTTTTCTATAGAGTGTCTATATGCCATTTTGTTTTGTTTGCTTTCTCACACATTGTTGTCAATATAATGGAATTCTATGCGACTGTCATACAAGTAAGAGGTTTAGCTAGCTATAAAACCAGATAAAATCCACCATTTCTATTTAAAGAATTGCCTGCACCAAGTCAGGAATATGACGCTGCTTTCCATTCGTTTGTTGTGTTTGACCTTTTGATTTTGTCATTTGATGAAGGACTTTCCGTTTTGAATTTTCCTTGGAGTCCGATATTTTTTCTATTTTACTTTTTTCCATCTCAGACGTTGTTATTGCACTGTCTGGCTCCGCCTTCTTGGACTAGTGAATGTTAAAAGAATAAAACAAAATGTAAAATCAATGACCGTAAAATTTCCTTATACATTTAAATAAAATGCATTCTGAAAAATAGTTAAAACATAAATTCGGGGAAGTGGTTTTCAAACTAACTCTTGCCCAGACCTTACCCTACCACCAGTCTAACTCATTATTTGCCTAACCCTAAATCAAAGCATGAATCCCTAAATTTGAAGCAAATGAATGCACGAGGGGAGCTACAAAAGAAATAACGTGTCTATATTTGAGGAGGCGATATTCATAAATTTCTAGAAATACCAAAAGCTTATAAACCAGATAAACTGGTTGCACTTACCTAGGATATGATTTAAGGGAGACCATGTCCTCGTTTTTATCCTTTCCCATCGACCCTGCCCAATGGATTTAAAGGAGATACAGACATTTTGGTTGGACACTTTAAGTTATATGGTTTGCTACTGACCCTCTATGGACCCATAGAGGGTTAGTAAAAATTCATAGGGAGTGAGGCCGAAGCCCGATTCCCCTATGTATTTTACTAACCTCTATGGATCCGTAGGGGTCAGTAGTGAACCGTATAACGATTTTATCGCAAACGGAACTTTTCCTGTCAAGTTTTGTATAAAAATAAATAAAGAAATACAATACCATTATTAGAAAAAAATATATGTGACTGTATATCCAGTAATTTCCTCCACTTTATAAACGTTTTTCTCCGTGAATCGAACATGCTTCAAATATTTTGTATGCATACAAACTTAAGCAATTAACAACCGATCAATAAATCGATCCTTTTCTTATTGTTGGGAACATTTGCTTTAAAACATATAAGCCCTTGTTATCATTACGTTTAACTATTCTAAAACTACACGTCCTATTCGGGCTTTAAAAGCAGGTATACACAGAATAAGAATTTGCATCTATCCCCTTAAGAATTTTCGGAGAAAAAATACTATGCAATAAAAGAGAGGCGAAAGATACCAAAGGGACATTCAAACTCATTAGTAGAATATAAACTGACAACGCCATGGCTAAAAAAAAAAGAAAAAGACAAACAGACAAACAACAGTACACAAAACACACCACAGAAAACTAAAGACTGAGCAATACGAACCCCACTAAAAATTGGGGGTGATCTCAGGTGCTCCGGAAGGGTAAACAGATCCTGCTCCACATGTGGCACCCGTCGTGTTGCTCATGTAAGTAAAAACCCGGGAAAAAGTAGACGGGATTGTAGTTACGACAATTGGAACATATCCGCTGTCATCTGTGAAACGGATATTCCATAATGGTCAACCAAATCGTGATGGCGTCCGTAAAATTTACGAGGTGATGATTTCAACCTCACCACTTGGAACTGTTGGTTTAATAAGCAACCCTCTTTCAAGGAAATCATAATAGGAAATACAAGCCCAAGAATATCGTATCAACTGGGAGATATATACTCCGTATGCAGGCGCTGCTGGAATGTTGCTACATACAAATGGATATTCACAATTAGGAAGCTGACATCATTTCTTTTGTCGTTAAGTTTTGTTTTCAAACGACAATCATTGTCAATTTTTAGATGTAAGTCAAAATATGAGGCAGATTTAACTGTAACTGTTGTATCTGTTGTATAGATGCGTTCAACATAGTCTCCAAATTTTGATTTATTTAGTGAGAGAACATCATCTATATAGCGGAAAGTGAAGTTAAAGGATAATGCTAACTTCTTTTCTTTCTTCCTAAGAAGGTCCTGTATGAAGTCAGCCTCATATGAGTAAAGGGACAAGTCGGCAAGAATAGGAGCACAGTTGGTTCCAATAGGAATACCGATTGTTTGGTGAAAATCACGTCCTCAAAACGTAACAAATATGTTGTCAATCAGGAAATCAAGCATCTTGATAATGTCAGTTTCAGAGAATTTTTTCTTTGAATTAGAGTGATATTTTTCAAAGTACGATTTATCCCTCCCTAAGACAAGATACTTGTATTTACGTTGGCCATTCTTTTTTATGAAACAAAGCAGGACCAACTCTTTCAATTTGACTTTTAGTTTGGAATGGGGAATACTTGTGTAAAGTGTAGAAAAGTCAAATGTGTTAATGCTATTGCAAGATGAAAGAGTCTTATATTGCATATACTCTAAAAGATCTTTGGAATTTTTTAGTATCCACATCTGATTCACGTCACCTCTAGAATAGGTAGTTTCACAATAACTTTGAAGCCCGGCTTTGATTGCTGATAAAATTGATGTTAATAATTTAAAAAGAGGTATACAAAAATAACACATGAATCGCTCTTGGATCGGTAAACCTCAATATTAGTACCGCGACAACGATTCATTTACATGAACATGTATCTGAAATACAAATCCTTCTAAAAGCCATTTCCATGTGTTATTTTTTATTAACTTAAGAGACGTTTTGTGCATAGTATATTTAGCGCGACTACTTTATTGCCATACTTAATTTACGAAAAACACAGTTAAGTTCAATTTGTCAGCATTTGACATGTGTCATCGCCCATTGATATTACAAATCACAAGGCCACGCCTTAATCAATAACATATTCCATGCGTTTAAAGCCATGATTTTCATGCATTAACGACATTAATTCGTAAAAGACGTGCTTATAGGACTTCTAGAAACTCACTTCCGAAAGCCCGAATCTGATTTACAATTACAATTAAATCCAAATTCTTTCCCTTGTTGGGAAGCTTTGTATACTGGTATGAATACTGGTTCGCTGCAATACAGAGCAACGGTGAAAAGTAAAATAGAAAACAATGCGTTACTTTAGCTTACAATTATTTCCAGCTTATCAATCGATAACGAGTATGTTGGAAGGCAAAATTTTATTAATATTTTTTTCATTTATACAAACCAAATATTATCTTTAAATCAACAGGGATTAAAAACCGTCAATGTTGACTCTTAATTGAGCTTCATCTTCAGATTATACTTTTTGAGTATAACTCGTGATTCCGGGAATGAGTTTCTGAAAAATGCTATATAAATTACTTTAATAGAGAGAAAACTCACAGTAGTATACAAGATTACGGATTATGGAACTATTTTAACTCCAATAAGAGTGAGAAGATATCAAGATAGAGAGAAAATTCACAGTAGTATAAAAGATTACGGATTATTGAACCATTATAACTCCAATAAGTGTGAGAAGATATCAATGGGGCAAACATATATCATAATGCAAAGAAAATAAACAACACCATGGCCAAAAATAAAGACAAAACAACAGTCCACAAAACACTACACATAAAAGTAGTTCCTGCTCTACTTCATAAGTCGCACCTGTCATGTTGCTAATGGCAAGTTAAAAATACGACGATAAGTCGCATTCGGTGATGTCCCAATCGAGGAAAAGAGGACGGATTTGTTATAAGGACAAGTAAAACATATTCTTGATCATCGTAAACACATATATTACATAATGTACGTAAATCGTTCGATTCGGATGACTGCAGTTTGTCATTTGGTACCCATGGTTCAATACCTTACTTGAAAAGAGTTCTTCAGCCAAAACCCTATCAAGCAAACCATGGTAGAAAATGCAAACCATGGCATATCGTAAATAAAGAGAGATATAAACTTCCATTTGCAGGCCCTGCTGGAATATCCCTACGGTAAATGTTCAGTGACAGTGAAAATTTGAATTCTCTCTTTTAATGTAAGTTAAGTAATCAAGAGACCGTAATTTTTAATTTCTAGATGAAAATCCAATATGCAAGAGAGTACAAATTTTTGTGGTTTCCGTTTTTCAAGATTAGTGGGATAGATGCGTTCACCATAGTCACCAATCTTTGAGTTATTTAATGCAAGGTCATTCTCTAGATAGCGGAATGTGAACTTTAATGATAATGTCAGCTTTTTTTCATTATTCGTGAAAAGCTTCTGTATCTGCATAATTGTGTCAAAGGAATGCCGATTGTCTGTTGAAAAACACAACCTCTAAACGAATAAAATATGTCATTGATAAAACAAGAACAAAAACATTTTGATGATGTTTCAGATAATTTCTAACTTGATTCAGAGAAGATTTTTTACAAAGAGCAGTTTACCCATCCTTAACCAAGATATTTCCGTTGTTCATTCTTTTTATGAGACAAGGTTGGGCTAGTTCTTTAACTTTAGAACGAGGAAAAATAGTGTAAAGGGCGAAGAAGTCAAATGTTTGTCTAATATTCCAAGAGGAAAGAGACTGATATTGTATATACTCTTAAACATTTTTGGAATTGATTAGTATCCACATCTGATGCACAACACCCTTAGAGTAGGTAGTTTCACAGTTACTCTGAAGCTCAGTTTTGATTTTGATAAAGATATTGGTAATAATTTGAAAAGAGATTTCATAAAACCTTAAATAGATGCTTATAAATTTAGAATTTGATAAGAAACTAAGGTTTCAACTCCCTCAGGCAAAATTTACCTTACATTGATTTGACTATTACTTTTATGTCCTTTTTGGTCATATAGCTCTTCAACTGTTTCTGTTCCTCTACATCCTTGGCTTTTTAAAATTTGACTTTGAAATTCCAAGTGAAGGTAAATCCTGGAAAGCTCTACGGACGTATGCAATTTGTAAATTGTTGTTTTCATTTTTAATACAATTCAGCAGTTGATGACTTCAGTTACTAATTGTATTTCTATATTGTTCATGGTCGATGTGAAATGGAACGGTTACAAACGATTAATTGTAGGCAAATGTGTGATTATTTGTCCCACAAAATGTTGAAACGCTGCGATGTTTCTCATAATATTAAAAAAAAAAACAGGTTGTACGTTTGACGAGATAAAAATTACAAGTACCCGGTTACACATAACAATATTCGTTGATTAATATAGAATACCAGATCAGGATATTGCACACAAGTCCAAACCGCCGTCAATGAAAATATCCTCTGAAAGCTTTGTTCCAAAAAGGTCCCCAATTAAGATATTTCTTCTACAAAATAAAAAAGAAAACTATGCACTTATAAAGACAAAAACTTGAAAGGTCAAACATGTAAATAAACTCATCATAGATACGAGGATTGCAATTTTGTATGACTTCTCATGTAAGTGCATTATAAGTCATCAAAAACCATAAGAAAAAAAGAAGAGATATGACAATAAACCTTGTTTTGGTCGTAAGATAAGCGTCTAGAACGCATGTTAACAATTGATTTAATTGATGATTTGTATATGTATTGTGAGAGGTACGAGGAATCAGTGGTGAGACAAGGTGCGTCGACAGAGAAAGGGAGTAACCATTGAAAAAAAGGAACAAGACATTTTGATTTTAATTTTCTGTTTTATTATGTTAAAATTAAAAGATTATTTAACAAATAATATAGGCCTGTAATTTGCTCTTAAATAAACCATTTTAAATTCCAGAAAACAATTCTTGATTTTAAGTATTTAACAATCAGAATTTTGTATAAAAAACTTGTCTAGAAAACACAGACTTTCCCGAAAATTCCAATAGCTGCCCCTTAAACTAATAAGTCCCGACTTTGCATGCATCACCCTTCGTGTGATTCCATAAGTCTATAAAGAGCAACATAAAAACAAATATGCTCTTTAAAGTTATTTAAGTTGAGTTTCTTCCCCTCATACGGTGTTAAAATAAATAAGATTATTGCCAAATCCCTTCTGATTCCAACAACGGCTGGATTTTGACAAAAAACATTGCAGGATCTGTACAGACAGGTGTACGTGCAATATTCCTAAGAACTAAGTTTCTCGGATTTCCATAAATAGGGCCCTTTTTAGCTTGCTGATCGGTGTGAGCCAAGGCTCCGTGTTGAAGACCGTACTTTGACCTATAAGGGTTTACTTTTACAAATTGTGACTTAGATGGAGAGTTGTCTCATTGGCACTCATACCACATCTATTATGTCTATGTGTATATTATTGCATTATTTATAATATAAAATAGGCAGATTCACATGAATTATATTGAAAAACATTCTGCAGGGTGAAAAGAGTGTTAAAAAGTATGACGAAACTAAGGACGAACCCAGAAGGAAAAGACGCAATACAACAGTCCACGAAACACTACACAGGAAAATTTAAGATTTAGCAACACAAAGATAACCTATAAAAACTGAAATCGCCTGCTCTAGTAAGTCAAACGAGAAATGGAGATACCTTGTCTAAATTTTATTCATTTCTAGTTTCAAATTAACATAAAAAAAACAATGTTTTCTTTGTTTTATAGACGCTTACCCAGTCGACGCACCCGTTTGGATTTTATGCTATTCCACCAGTTATTTCAAATTGATTTGTTTGTTGAACACAGATGTACGGTTTACGAACATGGGTATTCTGCTGTTGGCTCTTTAACTCAGATAGTATGTCAACATTATTGTTCTTGCTTTTACCGAATCTTTCGGTATTTGATATGTTATTGCGTTTAAGACAGCTTCCTCCGCCTCATTTTAAGACTTATACCTCGAATTTGAAGCACTGAAGAAGTGTATCATCTTAATTACGTGTTATAGTGTTCTTTTATTTGTATTTGTAAATTATTAACCTGTATTGTTTAGTCCATTTTTGGTAATATTCTTTTGGTGTGGCTCGGAACTTATACACCCCGCCATTGTGTTATTGTGCTATGGTCATTTTTTGTATTCTTGTCTTTCATTTTTGCTTATGCACTTATCTATATGCCATTTTGTTTTTTCTTTATTGACATATTTGTTTGTTTTTATAGTGATTAAGATTATAACACAATTTTGACTACTGTACCCCTATTTTTGACATTTTTTCCTATTATATCTGTATGTTTTGTTCACACATTGTTCTCAATGTAAATGGAATTATATACAACTGTCATACAAGTGAGTGGTTTTGCTCACTATAAAACCAGGTTTGATACACCATTTTCTACATAAGGAAATGCTTGTACCAAATCAGGAATGTAACAGTTGTTTTCCATGATGTGTTTGAGCTTTTGATTTTGCCATTTGATAAAGGACTTTCCGTTTTGAATTTTCCTTTGAGTTTGGTATTTTTATTTTACTTTCTATATATTTGCAGTTTATTACAATCAAATTTTTATGTTACATTTTAATGTAATAGATATGTATACATTCTTTAAATATATTTTTAACCACATCGACCGATATTTTCACCGATTTTCCAAATCAAAGAAAAAACCACAGCAATTCAGAAGATGTCTGCCATTCTACAAATATAAATCTGTTAAAAAATATCGAAATTAACATTCTTGAAAATATATTTAGTGTCTGACATCAAAATGAATAATTTTTTTTTTGTAGTAATGAAACATAAATGTATGGTATGTAGGAGTAAACAGTTTCTTTCTGGCTTATCTGTAAAGAATAGAATCACTAAATCTTAAAACTGATGAAAGATGTATTGAATATGTTGCAAAATTCGTAAAAATATTGACCATTCGAATCAACATGAAATAAATGACCTCATCGTAGATACCAAGCTAACAAATTACATGCGCCAAACGCAGGTCTCGTGTACAAAAATCTCATTAGTGACACTCGAATAAAACAAATTTCAAAGACAAATAAAGTATGAAGTTCAAGAGCATTGAGAACCCATATTTCCGAATACACCGCATCTGCTGAGATCGAAGCTATTTTCCTAATTAGTCTTCATCAGGAATTCTAGAAACCTTCAGTTTCCCTAAAATGGTTTTAGCTCATCTTCAGGTCCTTACCTTGTTTTCTAGGTAATTGGATGTACAAGTAATTTTTCCAATTTTTTTTAACCAAATGTGTCTGGTGAACCTTATTTGATAAGAATAAGTGTTCACGATAAGGTCTTTCCTCAGTTAGCAATTATTAATTATAGTTGGTCAACATGTATCATCACAATATTTTCAAACATCAAATGTGATGTTTCAGTTTTTGGATGAGATCTGTATCTAACAAATTCTAAACGATAAATTCAAAATAATAGAGTGAAAATTTACTAAATGAATATTTCCATCTTCCTGCTTTCGTTTGACTCTGAACTGCATTCAGATTACAAAATCCATACATTTTTTATTTTGAAAACATTTTTGAATATATGAATCTTTATCCAATTCCATAACGGTATAATAGCTATTGTGTGTACAGGCTCTGACATAATTGTATTATCTTTAAATACACTTATTTTTTTATGCCTGAAGTTCACTGAAACCTGCATTTTCAATAGAATACTTTTTTTTCTCAGTATTTCTTAGTAATAATATTAATTGTATCAAATTTACTGTGCCATATGCGCATTTCGACAGTGCATTTGTTTTCAATGATGTCCAAACTAATTAGAAATCTAAAACCTAATACAAACGTTGCAGACCTGATGCAAAAAAGACCGAATGTGTAGAAATATCCGAACACGGATTCAGAGCTTTAAATGAGGGAGATATATTCAATAACTTTAAATGATGTCCGCAATTTCAAGGGTTGAAAGTTCAAGTCAACAACTGAAAATTCCCCCATACTATATTGATGTATTTACTTGTCCATTATATGTTTCATATGAATGAAACACTTATGTATGGTATGAAGATGTAGTCTTTCTGGCTTACCATTAAATGATAGAAGCACTTTTCCTTACAATTGATGAAAGATGCATTGAATACCTCAAAATATCTGTCAAAATAAAAATGTTTTAATGAGTTTCAACAGAAGTCGGTGCCTAATTGTTCGTAACTCTGTTGATCAATACATGTTTAGTTATGTTTTAATTTCTTATAAACAGAATCAATGTTAGCACCGATTAATAAAATATTCAAATATTTTACTACTAGGTCAAATCTTTTATAGCTTTTTAGAACAAGTGTATTCAAAGAATCAAGAACTTTACGTGGATAGTATCTAAATGTACGGGCTGTATAAAATAAAATCATCAACGTAGAAATTAGCATGTCATATATATTCACTTTGCTATACGATTCCTATACAGTAATTTGTGCTAACGAAATTACCGTCTTAGTCATTTACCAGTTACACACAGATAAATTTAATTGAAATCTTAAACGTCACTTCATATACAGACATAATGAATTAGTTCGGAAATATACAAAAAAGAACTGACTGGAGGAACATCACCTTCCAAAAAAGGAAAATTAACAAAAAGGAACGAAAAATCGTGTTATTATCGTAAATTTTTGCATAGACTTTCCCGTGTGAATTATTTTAATGAATCATGTTGTTCAGGTAAAATACACAAAATTAATTGTCCACCATTGAGCATGTTCTGCTAATTATTTGTTGTTGTTACTGGTCTCCCATTTTCCCACCAATTTACTATAATTTTTATACACCTTCAATACCAGAACTTATAATTCATTAAAAGAGAAAAAAGACAAGGACAACATATGCATATTGTCTTTGACCTTTTGTGACGTTATGCAAAATAGTGCGTAGATTGTTGCATCGCCGTTACTGAATTTACAATTGATTGCATATCTTTTTAACACATTGAACAACAACTTCACACGTTCGTAGACATTTTCATAGAAGACCATATGCAAATAAACAAACTAATTAGATTTTATTTTACCAACGGAGAAAATATTGCCCTCTCGAGAGATTTGTATGTTTCAAATTCAAAATATGAATACAACATGAAATCAATAAAACCAAAATCATGAAAAGGGAAAGATAATAACTAAAAGATAGGCGAAAGATACCAATGGGACATTTAAACTCATAAGTCGAAAATAAACTGAAAACCCCATGGCAAAAAAAGGAAAAACGATCAAAAGACAAACAACAGTATACAAAACACAACATAGAAATCTAAAGACTGAGCAACACAAAACCCACTAAAAACCCGGCGTGATCTCAGGTGCTCCAGAAGCGTGAACAGATCCTGCTTCTTATGATTGATTGATTGATTTTTGTTTTTTTTTAACGTCCAGTAGCAAATATTTCATGCATATTCAGGACGAGAACAAATAAATAACAAACACAATAGGTAGGTTCTGTAAAAGGGGCGTCCGGGATTAAGGTCGCAGAAATTTTAGACTGCCACGTGAAACGAGGGTATATTGGATAGGGACAGACATTTAGCCTTGCAACAGGCCACCTACGGACCCTCAAAGAGTTGTTGCAACGGTTCTTTACTTACAAAGAGCGTGGCACTCTCTTAACACGAGGCATCGGATTTAACGTCCCTATTCTGACCGGACGTGGCTGCAAATTTGTACATCCCGCACAGCCAAAACAGACGCCCCACTTTGCCGAGGGTTTTACTGCCGGTCGGAGGAAGACCAATGGTATGCGTACTTCTAATCCCCAGTCACTTTTGGGGGTCTACTTCTCATGTGGCACAGTTGCCACTATACGTAGTAAAACGTATTGTTTTACCAGAAGTGTTTTGTTATATATTATTCTTCAAGCAGAAGACCAATAAAATTTCCCTGTTTTTGTCTCTTTGTCATTTCTTTCACTAGTAAGGTTCACATGGAAAAGATTTTGTTATTAAAAGTATTTACGATATCCTAATGAAAAAGAAGGAACATGATGCATTAATCTTTAACATAAAATTTTTTATTTTATGCGTCCGAAGCATCTTTCTTGATCTACCTTCATCAGTCAGAAGAACACTCACAGCCAAACATTTGAAGCCAATACAATTTTAGGAAGCATTAGAAAAACATAGCCTTTGTCTGTTAGATGTTGATCTCGCTATATCTGTGGATCGAGGAAACAAGATGCTAGGTAATATTATACTGGAGTGAAATTTCCCGGTTAATCCTGCAATTTGATTGGTTATCTAAAGAGGGGATCTGAGCCCATATCATCTGTTAATGAAAACAAAAATAAAAGTATTTAGCGTTGAAATCAGGACACTCCAGTTTAAAATAATTGTTATTCGGGCTTCAATGGGGATATGGGATCATATTCCCTATCAGAGCCATATACCCCTTTCGTCTGGTGGCACAGGAGATATAAAATACTGACAGGGAATATGAGCCCATATCCTCATGTGAAGATCCCGATTAAGATGTAATATCAACATATCATAGACTATAACGGGTTAACAAACAAGTCTGTCATTATTTGGCCGACAATCGCATTGTAAAATAGAAAACAAAACATTTTGGGTCACCATGGAAATACATCATTGTATGAATTTTAGAAATATAGGTGTCTTTTGGTTGTTTTTTTTTTTTTTCGCTTTAGTAGCTATCATATGGATTGTTAACTTTTTATACATTGTGCTTGGATGGAGAGTTGTCTCATTGGCACTCATACTACATCTTCTTATTTATAATTATAGGTTTGCAAATAGACGAAGAACAAAAATAAAATCTCAACAAAAAAAATGTTGTTGTCCGACATATTATAAAACAATTCAAGTAAAATATGTGTGTAAATGCATGTAATGGGCATATGAACAAGTTTTCAATGATCTTTTTTGTTTTGTTTTCCGTGATAACGTTCTTTCATATCAGAATGCACAGTAAGCAATGCATCGGTTATTAAGGCAAATCATACGTAATTCAATTGTAGATGAAATATTTTGAATAAATCAAATAAAATCAAACAATTTAGGACAATTGGGTCGTTTTGGGGCATGCGTACTTTATTCTGTAAACCAAAATCCGACCGCAAATCAAATAAGATCAATGTAGCATCAAAGAGAATAGATAATGTCGTGATGTAATAGATGTACTAATATTCGTTTATATCAATAATTCATTTGATAATGTTTTGAAATCTAGACTCCATAACGACATTAAATCGTGTAAATGGGGTATATTAGTTGTTTATATTTGTAAAAACTAGCTTCAACCCGGTCACCTTGACCACAAATGAGTTAGAAAGACATATATCGCAGAAAATCAGATTTTATTAAATTTTGTCGACCAGACATACAATAATTGTGGAAAATTTTCATGTTGATTTATGAGTATATTTACTAGAAATACGAGAAATCAATATTATGGCGCCTGACTACTACTACTACGGAAAATATGAACTATGGATGCTAGTGCAACCAAACATGTCATATAGTATTAAAATAACAGTAGTAAATATGTAATCTACTTTATAGGTAGCTCTTTCTCGTCTGCAAACATTCAACAAAAAGCGACAAAACAATATTCTTTATTTCGTACGAGGTCAAACTATATACTATAAGATTCAAGATTCAAGATTTTATTAAAAAATCATGGACCCAACCCTCAAGGGGCATATACATAAAATACAACAATTTCATTGATTATCATAGCAGAACAAATTATTAAAGGTACATTGGTAGTGCATAGATATGTGTACCAAATGAGGGAAACGAACGGTATCAGCACCATACAAAATGTAAGGAAAAATCTACAGTACAAGGTAAAGGCAAGATAATAAATGAAATAATGTTGTTTTTATAGAAGAAGTCATGTGGAATGATTAAAATTGGTAATCCAAAAGTACAAAGGATACACCCTGCAATACGATTTAATTTAATATTCGTAAAATGCAACAGCCAAAATAAAAATAAAATCCTTCCATTTTTTTTATTATTTTTATTGTTGTTGAATAATGATTTTTTTTTATCTTGAATTAACATGTTGGTTACCATTGGAAGTTTATTAAAAGATATGCATGGCCAGCCCGATCTGAGCGCACACACACAGGCTGGAAGGCATTACTAACAGTTGGACGGTTGGGATCAGTTCCAAACACTCTTTAGAACTGTCAGAAACATCTGCCATAGAACTGCACTAAACAAGTCTACCGTGGAACTGTTCTGGGTAGAAATGTCAGATTCAGTTCTAGGGTAGAATTGACGGATTCAATTTTAAAGTAGAACTATCCAAATTTGTTCTGAGTTAGAACTGTCAATATCTGTTCATGGATATAACAGTTTTAAATGACGTTAATTAGAAAAGCATTATGATCATGATTTAGAACAGTGATAATTAGCTGGATTTTTACCGGTAAGACGTATTTTAGAAAAAGGATTAAAGTAGATATAATTATAGTCTTGGATGTATATTTTTGTTCCATTATTTCTCCATGTTTATACTTTTTTTTATCAATTAGTATATAATAATGCATAATCAGTGAGGTTATATACTTCATTTTTTTCGTTATATTCGTAATACCACAGTAATATATTTTCTATACAAAGACAATTGTACACATTGGGAGTGTTTATTACAGGTAAAATATACTGCACACTGGATTACATAATGACCATATCATACAATATAATATAACGATATATATGGAACGCCATAGCTGTCTTATGTGGCATGTGCTATTATATGCTGTGGATATTGCATTACATGATGGTGCTTTTCTATTATATGATGGTGCTTTTTTATTATGTGATTGTGCTTCCGTATTATACGATGGTGCTTTTTTATTATGTGATGGTGCATTTGTATTATATGATGGTGCTTTTTTATTATATGATGGTGCTTTTTTATTATATGATGGTGCTTTTTTATTATGTGATGGTGCTTTTTTATTATATGGTGGTACTTTTATTGTGTGATGGTGCTTTTGTATTATAAGATGGTGTTTGTTTATTATGTGATGGTGCTTTTTTATTATATGATGGCTGATCCGATGATCAACAGGAAGCGTGGCTTGTTTTTGAAAACAGGGACGGGCCAATTGCTAATAAAATATGAAAAAATCTAAAATCAAGAAAATCAATTAAATCTTTAAAAGTTTTAAGGGATTATTATGTTTGAAATAAAAGAAAATCAATTAAATATAATTGATAAATGACTTTATCAATATACAGGAATTGGACCACCCGCTGACCCTGCATTGTTTCTGGCGATATATCCGTAATAAAAATAGCAGGATCTACGAGCATGAGAAAAATATTGAAGAGTTGAAGTTACAGTATTTCGTTCCATAACTTCAATTTCACATGTACAAATTGTTTACTGTTACAATCAATGAGGTCATAATGAAGACCATTGAACTTATGAAGAGATGAAACCAGCATGGGAACAAACCTTTTTCTCGGCTCTATTGTTATACATGTATGACCTCTTTACAAAAAATGGTATACAATCATTTTGTTCCTTGTACATCTCAATATGATGTACTTCCAATATTAAAACTTTCGATAAACGTTCTTATTTTTTGTGTTCGCTATGGAGATACCGTATATCGCCAAGTTATCGGAATTCCAATGGAAACTTTACTGTGCACCACTTTTTGCAAACTTGTTTCTGTATTGTTTCGAGTTACAATTTATGACTAAAATCAGCAAAGACCCATCGAAACAACATCTGATACAAAATTTAATAACACTTGTAGATATCTGGATGATACATTGGCTCTCAATAATAACGAATTCAGTATGTACAATAAAGAGATTAACCTTGCTTAACTGACTTTAAATAAAGCTAATGCTAACAATGAGTATTGCCCTTTCCTTGATCTTGATATCTTTATCTTTAACGGAAAGCTTAATACCAAAATTTACGATAAAAGAAATGATTTTTTATTTTTTCCCAGGTTGTAAGCACTTAATTTTTTCGCTTAATGTCTTGCATTTTCTTTTCTCTAAACTTTTATACAAAAAACATTGTTCCATACTCACAGGAAAACAATTTAACGGGTGATCTAGTATCGGTAACAGGATAGAAACACATTTCATGTACGCCGATTCAATTCAGTAAGTAGAAAAAAAAGTTACATAAAATAATGAAAAAAACTATGATTGTTCGTTAGAGTCATCATTCATCAACATTCAAAAATAGTTCTTTTAAAAGATTGCAAGCCAATCAGAAAACGGGAAAAAGTCATTTGAAATTTGTAAAAATGACCCTATACTCACATAATGCAAAAATCTTATTTAGAATACAATAATATTATCAAAATAGATTTAAATCATGTTGATTTATCGATGTTTAAAAACATAAATTCTACAAACATACAACTGCAGTTTCCATCAAAAATTTAAAACAAATATCATAGGTGTACTGAAAATTCGACATTTATTAAAAATGACTCATGCAAAGAAATAATGATATAAACTATATTTATTTATCAATTATATTTAATTGATTTTTTTATTTCAAACAAAATAATCCCTAAAAACTTTTAAAGTTTTGATTTTCTTGATTTAAGATTTTCTCATATTTTATAAGCAATTGGTCCGTCCCTGTTTTCAAAAACACGCCACGCTTCCAGTTGATCACTGGAACCGCCATCACATAATAAAAAAAGCACCATCTTATAATACAAAAACCCCATCACATAATAAAAAAGCACCACCATATAATAAAAAAGCACAATCACATAATAAAAAAGCACCGTCTTATAATACAAAAACATCATCACATTATAAAAAAGCACCACATATAATAAAAAAGCACCATCACATAATAAAAAAGCACCATCATATAATAAAAAAGCACCATCATAGAATAAAAATCCACCATCACATAATAAAAAAGCACCATCGTATAATACGAAAGTACCATCACATAATAAAAAAAGCACCATCATATAATGAAATATCCACAGCATATAATAGCACATGGCACATAAGACAGCTATGGCGTTCCATAGATATATATATATATACAGTTTAATGTTTATCTAGCTTTCGACAGGCGTTACTACTAAAACAGTTTATAATATTAAAAACTGTAAAAGTAATAACAATCCTAATGGGTTTGACCTATAATGGTTTACTTTTACAAATTGTGTCTTGGATGGAGAGTTGTCTCATTGGCACTCATTTACATCTTCTTATATCTATTGAAGTAATATATATACACAAAAGCTAAACAAAAAGATAGACAAACAAACAAACAAACAAAAAGAAAGAAAGAACTCAAGAAATAAATAAATAACATAAATAAATAAATAGAGAAAATAAATAATTTAGATTAAAAAAAATTAGTAAAATAAATTTAAAAAAAAGATAAATGTTTAAACAGAAAGAACTGTCCACAACGTTTCCAGATATAGAACTCTTGGATTCCGTTCTACGTGTTCTAAGGTAGAACTGTCAGATTCAGTTTTAGGGAAGAACTGTCCAAAACTGTTCTACAGAAAAATTGTCAGAATCTGCTGTAAGTTAGAACTGTTCTAGGTTAGAACTGTCCAAACTGTTCTACAGAAAACTGTCAGAATCTATTGTTGGTTAGAACTATTCTAGATTAGAACTTTCCAAACTGTTCTAAGGTTGTCAGAAGAACTGTTCTACTGACTGTTCTAGAACAGTTTTCCTGAAGTTCCTAACAGATTTTAAGAAGGCTGAGAACTGATTCAAACTATACTAATGGTGCCTATCCCAAGCAATAAACATGTAGGTTAGTGGTTTGTGTATTATCTTTCACTGTATTTTATCGACATACATAGATACGTTGATGATATGTGGGATACGTTAATGATATATCAACCCGATGACAGTTATAAACTAAATGACGTCTAGATTGCACTTCTAGATTGTCTGCATGGTTTTTTTTATTTTTTACATGTATTTTTCTAGATTTCATAACCGTATGTGTTCTGCACGATACAAGTATTTGTGCAGGCTTGCGATATGTGTTCAATCTCAGCTTTTCTTGCCTGCCTACGATCAATAACAACCTTTTTACGATACAACCCGTGTTGCAAAACAGTGTGGTTAAATATATATTTTCTTATTTTTTTTTTTAAATTTCAATGATTTATCGAAAGAGTTAAAAGGTACAATGTTTAGAATTCTCGTTAATTTTAGGGAAGATCTTTTTAACGCACAGGGATTCATACACAATAATATATTACTAGAGAGACGTTCCCAATGTCCGTTTATAAACATTTATTTTTCGTTTTTATCATTGTAAACAAGCAGATATTATTATCGTCAATGGACCACCTGCTACAAAACCCCATAATCAAAATCATTATGATCTAAATTTTATTTTTTTGTATTTTATGACAGTTGTTAAAGGAAAATGAATCTTTAAATACCATACAATCAACACTTCAACAAACAATTATTATAAATTGTCCAGGAAGGATAAAATTTCAAATTATTTCGGTACAATTGTGGAGGATAAGCAATAATTAAATAGAAACATCCCCCGGATAGACGAATAGAAACAGATGAATAACAAATTCTAAGTACTAATGCATGTAATTCGATCTGCATTTTTCTGTATGTAATGTATTTTTTTAATTTCTCATTGATACATTCTACAAATCTAATCTAATACTAACATGCAAGTTCAAATCATATAAGAAATGTATTGAATGTATATAAATGACACTGCATTTTTTCTATGGCTATGCTGGGCATTTCGGGCCATATAAGAACGATTTCTTCGAATATTTTATACACAAAGGTCATTGTTCTGCTAAAAGTTGATTGTACATCTGTTTTCTATGTATAATGTACAGATCTTACGTCTTTCGTTGTATTTATGAACATATAACAAAATAGTTAGATTGCTTAAAACTTATAAAATTTTAGTATTAATTATAAAAAATGTGGATTAGGATTAGGTAGGTTATGATTAGGTCAAAGTTAGTCTTGGATTTTGTAATTGGTTTAAGTTAGGTTTAGGGTAAGGGTTTGTTCAGTTTATCTTTAAATGCATGTAGGTTGGGACCCCATTAGTGAAAGATAACTGACTAAATATTTATAGAAGTTTTACCTCATAATCTGAAGAATACTATAAAATGAATATAAGTAATTAATTATAAATTGATGTTTTGCCCTTTCGGTGTTGTAGAAACAAAAAACAAAAACAAAACAAAAAACATGCATACTTTAATGAAATAGAACTGCAAATTAATTGTTAGTCTGTTGTAAGAAAACATATTTTATTTCAAAACTTTTGCAGTACAGATAGTGAAAATATTTTAAAAATACCTCACAAAAGTGTTCACGCCAACGTTTTCTTGATAAATAGATGACTTAAACATATGTAAAAAGTAAAATAAAAAAAATACCGAACTCCAATGGAAGTTCAAAACGGAAAATCCCTTATCAAATGCCAACATCAAAAGCTCAAACACATCAAATGAACGGAAAACAACTGCTATATTCTTGACTTGGTACAGGCATTTCCTTATGTAGAAAATAGTGTATTACCCCTGGTTTTATAGCTTGCTAAACCTCTCTCTGGTATGACAGTCGCATAGAATTCCAATATATTGACAACAATGTATGAGCAAAACAAACAGACATTATAGGTAAAAATGTCAAAAATAGGGGTACAGCAGTCAACATTGTGTTATAATCATAATCATTATAAAACAAACAACTATGTCAACAAAGAAAGAAAAATGGCATATAGACACTCTATAGACATAGCACATAGGCAAAAATGAAAGACAAGAAAACAAAAAATGACCATAGCACAATAACACAATGGCGGGATGTATGAATACTGAGCCACGTCAAAAGGATATTACCAACATGGACTAAACAGTAAAGGTTAAAGTTATACGAAGACAAATAAAAATAACACTATAACACGTAATTAAGATGATAAACAACGTCAGTACCTAGAATATATACTTGAAGACCATCATGTATTATTTGTGAAGTTGATACGGAATATTTATCAACAATGTCTTGGTATCTTCCGATGAACGTTTTTGGAAAAAGGACGAGACATATCCATGGTTCATCAACTGTCTGCTAAGACACTGGTGACGTTTTATAAAGTCTGAATAGCAGCTACAAGCTCTTGAATACCGAGTGAATTGGGAAATGTATATCCCTTATGCAGGTGAAGTTGGTATATTGCTGCTGAAGTGGGGAAATTTATAATTTCAAAATTAAAATCGTCTCGTTTGTCATAGATTCTGGTACTGAGAAGACCGCTTATGTCAAATTCGAGGTATAAATCTAAAAGTGAGGCGGAGGAGGTCGTGTCTGTTGTTTCTTTCATTTATTGTTCTGGAGGATATATTAATAGAACCGAATCAGAAAAGTTTGGATTGTTAATGGAAAGAACATCATCAATATATCTGAATGAGTAAATGTAACTGAGGTCAATGAACTCAGCACTAAATAAGCCGTATCAAAACTCATCAAAGATACCAAGCTTGAAAGACTGGTAGAATAAAATATAACAGTTTAGTATTTTCTACCTTGTTGCCGAATACACATTAGGACAAATAAAGTGTCTTCAAACTAATTATCTTTATTTTAATTTCTGTTTAAATGGTCAGTACGGCATTGTGTGAACACAACATTAATTGAGATTTGTAAATTCAAATTTGAATTCCGTATGAGCTCGTCCTACCTACTGTCATGAGATGGAGACCATTCGTATTTTGTTGATTTGAATAAAATAAAAGAAAACTATCAAACCACTGGACCACACTAAAAAGTATCCTAAGATCCTAGCTTATCAAAGAACATGGACGTTTAACTATATACCGAAGACAACGAATAAAAACATCATGAGTTGGTGAACAAGTTTATAAGTTGTGTCCTATTAAAAGTATAAGTAACGAAACTTCTGAATCTTTACTTAAATAGGAAGAGGTAAGCAAATTTTGTCGATTTTATTCCACTAACAGACACTTTCGTGGATTTTAAATAAAAGTTATAATATCGAAAATCATATGTTTATTTCGAGATTCTTACAACTTGGTGTAATAATATCCGAACTTATAGAATTTCCTAGACGGTTCAAAATTGCAATTTTGATGGTGTAATCATCTTAAATAGTTACTACAAATGATGTTTTTTAAATCGGACAAAACATCTTTCAGATGTAAATCTGTTTAATGCATTTCAGGCACTACAACAGACCAATTCAATTTAGTTCCGAATGTCCTTACATGCATTAAATATCAAACTTATTTGAATATCAAGATTTTATCAATGTTAGTAGGAATATATTATTTATACATGTACTAAGTAATATTCAAATTCTACAATCAAAGGTTGTTGAAGTGTTACATCATAAAAATGGAAAGTAAATAATGTTGAAACTGAAGCCATCTCTTTTGTCGTCAAGTTTAGTTCTAAATCGACTCTCACTGTCAATGTCTAGGTTGAAGTCATCGGATATCTGATCTCTATAATATCCTTCATTTCAATTTCAATGAGACATATTCGATCGACATAATCACATTGACAATTTTGATTTTTTTTTCTGGTGTTTATATTCGCATTACGGTGGTGCATGCAAAGCACGACACCCTTATCCGCTCTCACTCCTTTTAGAGTGCATGCATTTTTGTTTTATACATTGATTTATATATTCTTAATCAATTTCTGATATTTGCATATCAATAAAATAATGTTGTCTAAACTTATGTGACCGAATTTCCTATCCAACTATAAATGAATGCTATATGATATGATATATAATTTGATGTGACTAGCTTTGCGGGGGGAAACATTGGCAAATGGTACAACATCGTAAACATATATTATAATTGAACGAATTTTCTCGGTTGGTGATAATTTACTTATTGGAATTATTTTATTATGACAGGTTAGCTAAATTAACAATCAATATTCTATCCTGGTATCTATGATGAGTTTATTTTATCATTGTTTTCTTCTATTTATTTTCTCTGTCAGTGCAATTTAAAGACCTCATGTTGTACAAATATTGTTTTCTGCAAAACTCAAACCTCCGACAGAGAGTATTATCACCAACATTAGCACATATAATTAGGGTGGTTAATATTCCCACACATGTTAAGGCAAAGAACAAATTTTATTTCTCATCATAAAATGTACGATTCAATTTCACGATGTTTAACTATAAAGGATATCACATTTAATTTGACACCAATAAAATATAACTTAATTGAACTGTTCATTTTTACAAGAAAGTTCCAAGTACTTGTTCACCTCATGCTTTGGTGATGGAATCATCTTTTGACATTAAATGGATATAATAAAGAGAATTAAACATTTTTAGACAGTTATAGTCTAACAAAATAACTATTTCTGTCATAGCAATTATTTCATTTCAAATTTTCACATTTGGTCACGTATCAAGGTTAAAGGATTAAATTTTACTGATGTTTCATGAATTTGGTAATGTTTCAGGGATAGAAAAGATACAATTTCCAACTAATATCGTATAAATAAGATGCACCATGTTTACCTATGTTCCAAACTCGTAAAACCATTTTTATATACGAAACGGAGTGCCATATATTTTAAATATCTAAGACATGGAAAACATGTCCTGCGTGAGTTGAGACTAAGACACGTCGTATCAAGCTACCAATTTGTGATGATGACCAAAAACTGGGAAAATATCTATTTCAGTCGATAATCCTCATAACCCCACTGGTGTAGTTTGTGTGCTTGTGAATTAAAACTGACACAACTGGGCGACTTCAAACTGGAGTAGTTTGTGTGCTTGTGAATTGAAATTGACACAACTGGGCAACTTCAAACTGGAGTAGTTTGTGTGCTTGTGAATTAAAATTGACACAACTGGACGACTTCAAACTATGACCAACATGACGATTTCATTTCCGCATTGCCAATTTTCCATTTCTAAGTAGAAACATAAACTCTGTCCAATCGTACGCCTTTTACATATATTATGATGGTAAATTGGTTGTAATTGCAATAAATTTACACTTTATAAAATAAATATTTTTGAGTATTATTTATCTCGAGTTTTCAGGATTAACATTAGCCAAATATTCACCAAAATAGCGCTTTTTAACAAGTCAGCAAGGTGTTGTAGTAATACATGGTCTAAAATTGAAAAGTCTTTTGATACAGGGATTTCCCTAATCCCTTGGTTAACAAATTACAAGACATTTAATTTGTTAAGTTAAAGTATGAATTATGTATAACCAAATCCGCATCAAAATAGTTGGAAGTAATCATTAATTGAAACTTATGCAATAATCCTTTCATTACCTAATCAAATGTATAATTTTGATGTTTCGTTCTACAATCTTAGTTTCAATATATTGTTTTTGATTAATAAGATAAAGAAGATTCACATATGATAACACCAAAAGAAATTTGCAAAAACTAAATGGTCAGAGAAAGGCCAGAGGACCAGACATCACATACTTGATTTTAAATAAGAACGGATAGTTTACAAAGTCACTGATTCTATTCTATTCGATGTCTGGTGTCCTGATAAACGTTTTATCATAAAGTGGGATTTTTTTACTTTACCAGGCCTCGAAAGATCGATTCCAGCAGCCTAGCATATAATTTAGAAGTTACATGAATTAAGAGACCAACATCTGCCAGAATCGCATGATAAACTCTTCACGGGAAAGGGACCGTCTTTCCTTCCATCCCCCTTTCCCGCATAACACATAAATCAATTTTAACTTTACGCGTGTATATGTTCATGTTATACGTACTTCATTAACAAGGGTAAGCTCATAACCCAATAATAAATATGGCAGAGTTATGAGGAAGAACGAATGAAATCGACATTACATAAGTTTTACAGTCACCATCAAACTGGATTATCGATACTTAACTCACGAGAAACATCTTTTTTTGCGGTCTCAGATATTAAGTTCTCAGAAATATCGTCTTATCTGTAAATTTCCGGATTGTGTCTTATTACCTATCATGATATTTTGACTGAGTTTTGAACTTTAAACCGCATGGCGGATGATGTATGCACATCAGGAGACGCTTATCATGTCACCACTTCTTTTGCATGGAGTCATGATCATGCGATTTCTGATTTGTATATTCAAAATGATTTACGAGAAACTACTATCGCCTGTTATTCATAAATAATGGGATACGAACATGATTAACCCGTGTGGTGTTATATGCATGCTGACCCTTTTGGAGCACATGAGTAAATCCTCGGTTTTTATGGGGTACGTATTGATCAATCTTTAGCTTACTGTATAGTATTTTGTTGAATGTTGTTTTGTCTTTTTTTCTATTGTCTTATTGGTACGGTGTTTTCCTTGACTTTTGTTCCCGAAAGTTAGGTATATCTCTGAATGTCATGGTTTTTGATTTTTTTTCTCTATCTGGTTTTGTTTATTGTTTTTGTTTTCTTACGTCTTTTCCACATCTTTTTTTTTCTTTTTTACTTACTTATACACTGCTTTACATAAAACAGTTTATGCCTTGGTAAATTATACCAAGATATAGTACTCAAACAAAATCCACCATTCATGCAACAAAACAGATGCAGTGATTTCAAAAAGGTGGGATACATCCCTTAATATAAAATTTAATGAAATACATGCATTTCATTTTTTTGTGCTTTTTTTCTGTCAAAGAGGAAAGGGAGGGGTGTGTTTCTTAGAAATTCGATTTTTTTATTTCTCCGTCTTAGTCCACTGCATCGTTTTTTTTTTCTCTCTCTCTCTATCCTTTTGACATTTGCTTTTCTCTTTCCTTTGTGGAATTTAATAGTGAGGCTATAGACTGAAACTCTGCTAGGAGATAGATTAATGTTTCCGGGTAGTGTGGTGCCGGATTATTACCTTGTCTGTAGTTGGGCCGTTATTGTTTTATCCCCCCTTTTATTAAATCAGTTTGATATCCTCTACCATTTCTTTCTAGACATGTTTATTTCAGATATAAAATAAAGCAATCAAACTGTCATTATGATGTAACGCATCAAAACAAAACATGAGAATTCGGTAAGGTTAGAAGTACTTCATTCTTCTTTATTTACTTTTGTTAATATAATGATCGAAAAAAAGCTACGCAACTATACTAAAACAAAGAATGTTGGCATTTCATTTATCTATGTAATCAACCCTCCTTCTTGATTTAAAGGATGAAATAAAATATAATTCAATTTGCATTTAAGTGGAAAGGAGTACTGAAGAGAGTAAAACGATAACAGTTTAAATTTTTAATGTGTTATTGTTCTTTCTCTGCCTTTCATTGCCTCCAACATTGTTGCTTTTTTCATTTGTGCATTTATGTTTTTACACTTATACATCAAAGTAAATAATCTGAGGAATGAGGGAATCGCATGAACTCAAAACGGAGCGCAAGAAATCGGGCGTGTCTAAAGGGTAAGCCTTTCTTGCTTGATATAAAGTGCGATACAAATTTTAGTTATTAGTTAGGCTAGCGGTTTAAATGTTCTACGAAAATATCCTGTAGTCATTTTGAACAAAAGTGCTACTGAATACATTAAACTTCATGTATTGAATATGCTTCCTATTGGAAACTTGTTGCTATGTTGTGAGTGTGGGGAGAGGCAAACCATGTTTATAGGTTTTAGCCTTTGTTAGTCTTGTGTGTTCTTTCAAATTTTGGTTCATTTGTATGTTTCGGAGTTTATTGAAGCGGCTATTTTGCTGAAATAGTATACATTATTGTTTAGGGGCAAGCTGAAGCCCGCCTCCGGGTTCGGGATTTTCTCGCTGCATTGAAGACCGATTGGTGGCCTTGGGCGGTTTTCTGCTCTTTGGTCGGGTTGTTGTCTCTGTGACACTTTCCCCGTTTCCATGCTCTATTATATTATCAACAATGATAGGTTTGAGTGATTAAAAAAAAAATCTACTCACAAAATTTCATCTGTACCATGCCGAATATGCCATGATGCTTTTAATATAAAGTGTTTACATGTTTGAAAGTTTTTATTTAACTATTGCGCAACCGGATAGTTGTCATGAGTAAGAAGCAGACTAAAAATGACTCAGCTACCTGTGTGGGCTAATATTAGTATCCTATGATATACTTGGTATAACGCAATAATTCAAATAAATGACTAAAGTAAGTACCACCGACGCAATTTACTAATGTTATGTAAGATAATAATCACAGTTGGACATTTTTATATTTACTATGCTTTAACTGGTAATTTTATTACAGTGGTCGTAAACTAACGAGATTTTCTGCAAAAAATGTCACATTTGATCCTGTTCTGTCGAACGTTTATTCTTACAGAGGAGGTGTGGGAGTTAAATATAACAGAAAACAATAATATAGAATTTATATGCAAATCGTTTTGGCCTTGGTGGCGAAACTTATATTTATGTTTTTGATAAAATGTGAAAAGGACATATTGAATCTGACATTGCCGTTTGTAATGGTAATTTTCTTAGATATCGGGCGTCACGTTATGTAACGAGACATTCACGATTTTCATTATAAACAGACCTTTTGGGAATGGAAATTTATAATGATTTTTCCAATGCAAAATAAGTAAGACTATGACAAATTTCCTTATCATTTCTTTATTTCCCAGTGGCAGTGAACACTTGCATATTTCACAATAACATAAAATTTACAGAAATTATGTGCATTCATATATTTCAATTAATACAAAATCCAATATGATGATAATATAATGACCAAACCAAGATTTTGCTCCAATGATCATACAAAGATTAGTATGGTTTATTCATTATTTATTTTTTGTTTCAATTATTTATTTATTTTTAATTTTTTTTTATGTGGGAAACTACTGTAACAGTATAAATCATATATAGCCAAATTTGAATAAACGCAGCCAGTAATAAGGGGACCACCCATTATTCATTAGTTCAGCGGCTTTATCTAAATTTTATATTAATTTGTTATGAAAAGTTAAAACATATCTCTGCCCAGAAGGAGGAGTATTAGGACTTGATATAGCAATTAAGGGGGAAGTGTGTTTAGAGATTTATTTATCAACATGGGATTTATGTGGCTTTTTATGACTTCAAAGCCTGTGGTACCTATTTGGACTTACATGAGATTGAAGCATGTACATAAATATGTACTTGCTGTGGTTTCTTAATACGGAAGACATCCAGACAATTAATAAAAACACAAATGGCTACATTTTTGAGACTCGGGACGATTAATAGCTTGACAACTGGCTATTGTAAAAGACAATATGTTGCCCTTTAGATATCTTTTTGTTATTTTATTCGGTGAGTCATTGGTGTACATTTTACATCTCCTTTAATTAGGTCTTTCCACTTTTCTGTGGAAAGACCTATTGGTTTTGTTCTGATTATTATTATTATTTTCTTCTTCTGCCACATTTTTTTCTTGCGGTGTATTGTGGTTTTGCAAGATGTCGCTTAGATTTTTTGCATATGATATCGAACAGTTATTGAGCTTTTGAGACTGAACCTGTTTTACCGAACACTTTTTATTGTAAGATTTAGCTCCGCAAACACTGTTTTCATGTGCGCGCATCTCCTTCGCAACTGTAAAAGATTACGACAAAATTATTTCACCAATTTTCTCGTTATATCCTCAGGATCTGAAGAATAATTTTGACCGAAGCGATCCGGAGACTCCATATGAGAGTTATTTCCCCTTACTGATGCATTTGATATAAGTGATATGCATTTGTAACTGGTAAACCATAAGTGATAGAGACCTAGGGTCTTTTAATTTGAGGTCTTTGGTCCAAAAAAAAAGAAAATTAGGTCAAGGTCAAAGGTCAAGGTCATGTTCTGATCTTTTACATTGAATTCATATTGCTTCTTCCCAGAAAGAGTTATAGATATCGACAAAACAATTTAACCAAAATGTTTGTCGCAATATGTCCTTACTGGAAATTTTTTGTCAAAATGGTACACGTCATTTTATTGCAGGGTCAATGCCCCTGGAATGGTCAAATAAAAAAATTACTAATCAAAACTTCAAACTTTGCAGCTATCATGTTGTAAATTTTTTTTATCTCTATTATCAACTACAGTCTACTACTACACTTCCCCTTTTTTCCAACTGATTTTTTTTTTAGTTATCCCATTTCTATGAAAAGAAAATCGCTTTTAGTCCCGTACTGTAAAGTGCTAATCCTTCTTATGTACAAACTTCTTTCTGAAATAGAAATTTATCCCTGAAAAAATCTGTTCCATTTCATGTATTTTCTGAAATTAATCGATAAACGTTTTGTTAAAATACTATAACAAGAGTATTACTTGTGTGTGCATGCAACGAATGAAGACTCGTAAAATAGTTTACCTGTAAAATGAATCAAGAAAATATATTCCCGTTAGCACTATAAATACACGTGCGGTGCGCTTGATTGAGAAATTAAAATCAATGACGTAGAAATCGCTCCCAAGTTCGTAAATATTACTGAAATCCTACAATCAAATTTCTAAACATGCATTAAAATACAAATATGCGCTCCCGTAAACATGTGTACGTAAAATGCATGCATGATCTGTATAAATCCAATAGTTATCGTGTTACTCATATCAATACACATGTGTTCTCCTTTGAAAAGATATAAATAATCCAGACATATATATTTGAGCGTCACGTGACTTCACAAACACAACCGCGCGCGCGGACCTAAATTTAGAATAAAACATCACATATCCAAATACAGAAAGTGAAACTTCCCAGACAAAACTTCCCAGACAAAATGTTGCTCAGTTTCCGAAAATTTCAAACAAAATGCACACACAACAAATAAACAAAAACATAAAGTTCGAGTTTCGGTAGAAAATAGAGAAAAATAAAAAAACAAACTTGTAAGGATTTTTTTTATTCATTAGGAAATCCAGGCAGGTATAAGTACGCAGCCACGTTCGGTCAGAATATGGACGTCAAGTCCGATGCCTCGCATAGAGAGTGTCAAGCAAACTTTCAATCAATCAATCAATAAATATGTTTAATACGGGATCAAATATCTCATTTGTTTCTTTTTCGCTTGTTCAAAGAGACCCTATCCCATGTGTTTAATTAGTAAATCAGTCAACCAACCAACCAACCAACCAACTGACCGATCGACCGACCGACCAATCAATCAACTTACCAACCAATCAATCAATCAATCAAACAATGTTTCGGAGGGGAAAGACCGTTAACAATTGTTTTTAAAACAATTGATTTATATTTCATATAAACTTTTCATTATATCTATTAAGGGCTGTGCCAAAGTCAATACCATTAATATTTGTTGATTGTTTGCTGCCTCATTTAAATTTATCCAACACCTTCTTTTTTACTTATTTCAATAATGATTTCATAGAATTGTTATATCAGTAAATGGAGGACATGCGGTCATATGTTTTGAATTGCCTTGTTGACTGTAGACACAAAAGCGAATTGTTATAGTGATCACCTTATAAACTAATCATAGATACCAGGTTTAAAATTGTGTACGCCAGACACGTGTTTCGTCTACAAAATACTACAACAAACTTATCTGATAGTTTTCTTGTCTACAAATCTCTTTGCCTAATTTGCTTTTTTGTTTAATTAATTTTTGTACGGTGATTTGATCAGCTATTATTTAAGGAAGTTCAAAAAGTATACATATCACGATTTTGAATGTATGAAATGGTGCGTTTTTAATTTAAACACATGTAAATGTAATCTAAAGTGAATTATAACGAGAGAAGATTATAGAAGATTAATGATCTCGTTTTAGCATTTATAATGATATTTATGATACTGATATTTTATGGTTTTAATTGGCATTTATAACGGAATTATTTGTTTTGAACATTTTATCTTAAAGTCGAAGACGATCAATTTCAAGGACACTAGTGATAAAAATACTTAAAGCTTACTACTGAATCAAGGTATTCTGGTATTTATTAAGTTGTTTTACATTGAGGCTTCCTTTTCAAAGCTCTTTTATTTTTTCTATTTATGTTAGTACCTTAAGCTTTACATTTAAAATCCTTTTCACGAGCTGTACCTTTCAAATCGGATTTGCTTTGTTTTCTTTAGCAACATTATTCTGGTTTTACAAATACATTTTTAGATTACCAAAGTGTGGGCAGGATTTAGTTCATCGTTCAAATACTTCTTAAATACAAGTATTTATTTAATTATTTTCTTAAGTATTTTCTATTTTTAGGGGTTTTTTTTCGAATGTGCCGCCTATTCTATTGTATTCCTTTTACCATTTATATATTCTTGTAGCATATTACGTCCATCGTCTCTTGTTTGTCTTCAGTCGATTTACACATTTTGGTTATAACTAAGTTCTACATGCATATTAAGAAAACCTGACAAGGACAAGCTTAATGAATGCATGTTTGCATATCTGATTATATTGTGCGTCCAAAACTGTACAAGCGTGATGTGGACTAGTGATCATATGGTCAGTTAATCTTTTAAAACTATCCATAATCTGATTCTTGTTTGTTCACAAATTACCTATCTTTAGTCTATTATTGTTTCAAAACATACAAAGACGGAAAAAATGAGACAACTTTACACCAGAGACCAAATGAGGTAGATCTTAGCTAACTTTAGGGCACTTCACAGCCTTCATCAATGAGCAAAATCCATACCGCATAGTGAGCTATACATAAAAGGCCCAAATATGACAAAATGTAAAACTATTCAAACAAGAATAACAACCGTCTGATTCAGCCTTTGTACATTTAGAAAAAATTACCTGTCATTTATGCCATCTACTTAAAGCCTTAATCTGTTTCTGGTAAATTTTTGCCCAGTAAACCCAAATCCAACTTTTGGATTAAGGACAATAATTATGAGCCGGAAGACTTATTCCTCGTTGGATTGTTATTAAGTAGGGAATAGCCATAGAAAATTATCGTCGTACCGGTCAAAATTGCAAAGTGTCGGAAAGATGGTTATACCTGGAAACCGTTCCGTATCAGAAGTCTTTGCCCGTAAAGTTCTAGCGGAACAGACCATTTAGCATGCCACATAGGTTTTTTAAGAGAGAAACCCCTTAACTATGGTAAAATTTGAAATCTTCTTCCGGTCATTACAGTCTTCTTTAACCAAACAAGTGATATGGATATATATGAAGCAACAGTAGCTTACCGATTGTAATGCTCGTAAGTACATTTGGAATATACCGACCAATAGAAGAAGAAAGGTAACGGGATATCAAATGAACTCCTGGTGAACTCCAAACAGAGCGCAACCGGGTGCGTCGACAGGTTAAACGTCTCTGAATATACGATAAAAGTGTATTTGCACATTATGCTAATTACCCAGTATTACTTGTTGTATTTTACGTCGAGACAGTAGTCATATGCAGCAACACTACTTGATTAATCCACAAGAGTATTAATGTAATCATACATAATTATACTATAAAACGTCTCCACCCCAAGTCTTGTTATATTGCCGTATCTGTCTATCAAATTGCATAATCAAAAACTCGTTATCATTTGTTTATCTACTCTCTGACACCATGCATAGCGATAATAACTCGTTTTAATGCTATCGAGAGGTTAGTCTGGAAGGTCACATTACGCCATCAACAAGTTATATCCAGGGTAAATAGCAATATACTGCATGGTCTTCATGCACGGTTTTATTATTAACAACAACAATGCATGTTCCGGTTCAGCTCTGAAGAGAGTGTTTTGCTTTTATCGGTTGATGAACTTTTATGTTGTAGGATACAACTCAATGACTAACTGACAAATTCAATCAGAAACCTTGAAGTATAACTTGTTTGTTTTTCTTTAAATGATGGGAACAAAGTATTGATAGTGAAGGTAATGCAGTGATCCGTACAGATTACCAGTACCTATGCATCAATCTGGTGTCATGTTAACGATTTTACAATTTATAAAAAACGGCTTTTTTCAATTGCATTAGAATTTAGATTTTATTATTTGTGGGTATCACTTTGCGATTTGATGGTCGTAAATTTAAGTTTACTATTGACACTTCATTAATACAAACAATTTAAGTGATCGGTTAAATAGAGACAATAAGGATACATCAAAATGAAAGTAAAAAGTATAACAAAAATACCGAACTCCAAGGTAAATGCAAAAAGTAAAGAGATGTCTTATGATATTAAAAAAATCAAAGAAGAGCGATTTTACTTCTATTGGACAAGTACTAGATGGTATGAAGAGTTCTGACCTGAAATCAAGATCAATACGCCTACTAGCGGCTCATAATTGTTTTATGTGCAATGTTGTCCGTTTCAAAAGTAACATTAGTTGGAAATCAGCATTTCACTTCATTTAATAACTATAGAAAAGTGGCAAAACAAATTGATTTTAAACCTGAAAGATCCGATAAAATTTCAAAATTATTACACTTGCAGCAGTTATGAAATTTTAGAAATCTTGATATAAAAATTTCTCTCGCTGCCCGTTTGTTTTAACAACTATAGACCACTATAGACCACTCAAACACAATAGTTTTAAAAAAAGAAAAGTTTGGTTCCGATTTTTATGATATAATGGTTCTCAAATAATCGTCAAAAGGTAAGCTTGTTGTGTTTTGAAATGAGGAACTTCCATATTGATTATATAGTCAGCTATAACACATTATGAAACATTTCACAAGAAATAACTTATGGCCTGATCTAAGCTATAAAAAAATAACGAAAAGCAAAGTAGAGAAACGGCAACCACTGGACGGACTACGGCATTACGGGTGGCACACAAAGACTGTGACGGGGTTAAGCATGTTTATGAGTGCTCAATCCCCATATATCCTGGAACAGTGGAATAACAGCAAAATTTTTCGAACAAATTGAACATCCGCTGCAAAGGGATTGACTCATCATAGTGAGACTTAGCATAAAACAACTATCATAATGACAAAAGACACACACTACCAATCTAGGAGTAATCGCAGTAACTATATATCAACTCATAGATCAACTAGGGTTTTTTTACCGAAAAATCAATCTTACACTAATGTGAAATTGATAAACCTTAAGAATAGGTTTATTCAAAGTACCAATACATTTACATGGATCATATCTTAATTTACGAGCTCTATCAACAACATCACCGTAAACATAAGGATGTAATATTCCGTTTGTGATTAGATTCTACAGGTACAGCCAAATTTCCAAACAAAATGTATTTATCTATGAAATATATTATCGTACAAGTGTTAATGTATTTGAAGGACCGAAATTCTTGACTTAGTAAATTACCAATTATGAATTCGAAGACGTCACTACAGTACAGACACGGCATAGCGAAAGAGTTGGGAAATATTAAAAGTCAGTTCCCTTGGGCAATATAATTCGAGAATACATGCAACCTGCCGATAAATTTCATTGCCAAAAAAATTATTAAGAAAATCAACAATGTTATTCATGTTATCATAGTTCCAGCCATTATAATTATATCTTTTCACAATGAAAATACTGTTAAATGGTTAATGTTTGCCGAGTTTAGATTTCGCGATTTCTAGCGAGGTTTTATTTTTCACGTTTTTATCTTTATCGCGGAATTAGCGAAAATGATGACAACACTTCATAGAATTAAGTACGTCCGAAGCACTTTTCATAATTAACTTTCATCAGGAACAACCCAACCCAAAACAATGAAACCCAATGATGTCTTACTACTTCAATATGTGAGAAGCTTATTCTTATCCCAGGTAGATAACCTAGCCGTATTTGGCACAACTTTTTGGAAATTTTTGGAATTTTTTGGAATTTTTGGGAATTTTGGGCCACCATCAATGCTCTTCATCTTTAGGCCTGGCACCTTTGATAATTTTTAGCTTGTCGTAATGTTCTATTGTATTGTTTATTTGTGTGTTTCTCTGTCCTGTATGTTCTTCCATTTATTTGTATTGTAGTCCTGTCATGTAATGTTGTCATTTTAGTGTTATATTTAACATTGCCATTAAAGCGGGAGGTTTGTCTAGCCACAAAACCAGGTTCAACCCATCATTTTTTCTTAAAATGTCCTGTACCAAGTCAGGAAAATGGCTATTGTTATCTTATAGTTCGTTTCTGTGTGTGTTGCATTTTAGTGTTTCTGTTGAGTCTTTGTTCTCCTCTTATATTTGATATGTTTCCCTCAGTTTGAGTTTGTAACCCGGATTTGTTTTTTCTCAATCGATTTATGAATTCGAACAGCGGTATACTATTGTTGCCTTTATGTATTATCAAAAGGGACCTAGAAATAGCTAAATCCATCTAAGGTCAATTTGCATTGTTGAATGGAGTTGGGCCCGTAGTTCCTTAATAGTTTCTAAATCTATTAACGGACAAAAGAAGGTATGTTTTAAATTATGTCAGTACCAAGTCACTGACTACTGATGTAATGATATTACCTACGAAGACTAGCAGTCCACCAGTATTTGAACCTATAATCACAGACTGTTATAATATATGAACATGATCCTATTATAAACTTATCGGTAATGGTGTCTGATTAAGCTAGTTTTATAAATACATTAGAACATACTGCGTTCGTGTTATTTCATCTGTTAAAAAGTAAACTAACAAAAATACCGAACTCCAAGGAATGTTCAAATCGGAAAGACCCTTATCAAATGGCAAAATCAAAAGCTCAAACACATCAATCGAATGGAATACAACTGTCATATTCCTGAGTTGGTACAGTAATTTCCTTATGTAGAAAATAGTGGATTAAACCTGGTTTTATAGCTAGCTAAACCACTCACTTGTATGACAAAATAAGTAACTCATTTTTTGAAACGCTTGCTTCTATTTGCGTGCCTTTTTTATATATTTTGTAGGATGCTTTCTTAATTTCTTTGTGATAGTCTGATAAAGAGCACACCAGAACTTTTACTTATATATATGTTCATTTTACTTGTATGGCTTTGTGCCTTATATTTGCAGCTTATTGTCTGCTAGAGTTGTGTTGTTTTATTATGATTATTTTTTGCATGTTGCATGCTTAAATGCCTGTTATATTTGCTATTGTATATTTTTTTAATATTTGAAGAAAAGTTATACCAGACCTTATGTTTGAATTGTTTGTCAATATATGCCTAGTCAAAATAAATTGTTCTCACTTTCTTACTTACTTCTTAATTAAACCAAGTTCATCATTTCTGTTAGAACTGGTTTTCATGTGTGTTAGGAACAAGATAATATGAAAAAAAGATAAATGGGAAAGTTCTTTTATGATTTGAATAATTAGAAACCGTGTACTTTGATTGGTTCTTCAAGAACTGTGTTCAATCGGGACTACTTTTGAAATCAATATAAACAACATAGCGGCTAAAATTTACGTTACACAACATGTGTAAACATTATTTTCAATCGACTTGTTTGAAAGAAAAATACGACCTAGGATAAAACTTATTTGTATATAACTGTCAACGCAGTAATCCAGGTACTTATAGATCACAATAACAAATACAAGCACCAATAGATAATTATGCATAAATCCACGCACTAAAGCAGACAATACAGGAGTTCATGCACCAATGGGTGCAAATGAAGAATCCACTAATAGATGACAATGAAGAATCTACGCACCAATATTATGCCATGGAGGAATCCACACACAAATAAAAGACCATGCAGGAATCCGTGCACCAATAGATGAAAATGTAGGAGTTCGCGCATCATATAAATATTTCTAAATCTAAATATAGACGACAACGAAGAATCCACCCACTGATAGATGAAAATGAAAAGGAAGAATCCACGCGACAATAGATTAAAATGGAGGGATCCACGCACAAATAGATGAAAATGGAGGGATCCACCCACCAATAGATGAGAAGGAAGAATCAACGCGACAAAAGATGAAAATGGAGGGATTCACAATGAATAATCCACACACCAATAGATGACAATGAATAATCCACACATCAATAGATGACAATGAATAATCAACACACCAATAGATGACAATGAATAATCCATGCACCAATAGATGACAATGAATAATCCATGCACCAATGGATGACAATGAATAATTGACACACCAATAGATGACAATGAAGACTCCACATACAAATGGAAGACAAATAAGAATCAACGCACCAAAGATGACAATGAAGACTCCACACACTAACAGATGACACCAATAGATAACACAAACCAATAGATGACAATGAAGAATCCACACATCATCAGATGACAATGAAGACGCTACATACAAATGGAAGACAAAGAAGAATCAGCGCACGAATAGATGACAATGAAGACGCATTAAAGGATGTAAATGGATTCATCAATATATGGCAGAAATCCTTGCATCAATAGTTTACAATCCAAGAATCTATGCACCAATATATGCAAAGCAGGAATTCATGCACACTATATGACAATGCAGGAATCTACGCGCACCAAAAGATTACAATGCAATAATAAATATACCAATAGATGACAAAGAAGAAATCACGCAGCAAATGATGAAAATTAAGAATCCACGCTCTTATAGCTGACAATCAAGGAATACACGCTCCAATAAATGTCAATGATAATGCAGGAATTCACGCACCAATATATGAGAAGGAAGTATCAACGCACCAATAGATGAAAATAGAGGGATCCATGCACCAATAGATGAGAAGGAAGAATCCACGCAAAAATAGATGACAATGAAGACTCCACATACAAATGGAAGACAAAAGAGGAATCAACGCACCAATAGATGACAATGCAACAATCCAGGTACTTTTAGTGTGGAGGAAGTTGGAGGTTACGAATTACATCCAAATATCAATTAAGATCCTCAGAAAGATCCCCTGAAATTAAATTTCATTATGCTTTCGTTAGCGAGAATAGCTATATTCATTTAAGCACACAAATGACAAAGCGTCCTAGTAAGGAATAAAAAGCGCATATAACTTCTGTCAAAACCAACGACAGAGCAGGTAAAAAGGCATATACGTGTGGATATTCCCCTGCGATGGTGAAATAAAGAAACAAAATCGTCTGAAAAAGGAAATACCTGAAAAATATACAAGATATCAACCAATCAAAATCCAAAATTCTTATATATAAATTATAAAGTGTAATTAATGCAAATACATCGAGAAAAAATATTGATATGCTACCTACTCCAAAGCCCGGAACATGTGTTTCAATAAGCGTCATGGGTACGATCATCCTTACATTTGTGGTTAGACAAATACATTAAAGGTTTGCGAGCTAAAAACCAATTATTGCTAAGGTCAGCTTTATTTGAGGAACATTGAAACTATAAGTCAAGTGAAGGATATCTGCATTTGTAGGTTTGAAAACCTTGTACTTTATCTTAACTGATGTACCGTTATACCATTCAATAGATTCATACCATGTTTTTATATATGCCGTTTATTCTTTTTCTTGCATCTATTGCAAGTTTTGCACTAGAGAAGAAGGTGAGACGCTGTTCGAATAGAAAAAATAGTTAAAACATCATACATCTAAATATCTGTGTGGTCTGACATTTACAACTGTTTTATTGGGATGCTAATATTTCATTTCGATGTACAAGTTAGTGGTTACAAACAATATAATGTACGTCTACGTAGATTTAACGAGGTATTTAAGCGGTCTTTATGTCGAGTACTATCTCTTCGCATGCAAACTATCCAACATTAATACTTTTGCGCGAACCACACAAAAGATACCTTAGTATTCAAGAATGATAAGTATCTTATTGGAATTTTAAGAAGTGTTTTCATCTTTCAAGAGTTCTGCACTTCTGTTGGGAATATGGAGACAAGTAAGGTCACTTAATGTTAAAAACTTGGAAGGTGAATACAGACTACTAAATCAGTTTCCACAAACCGTTATCGTATATATAATCATGAAAGATTTCGTCTTATTTGTATTTTAAGCTTTTGCATATTTTATCAAGTATTCTGTAATGAATCAATGTGAATAATATTTTGGCAAATGATTTACAATTAACTAATAATGATCAAATAATATTATTTTACACATTTTTTTTTTATCTTTATAGACACTTCTGCTCGTTAAAAGTATTGGTGGGAAATAAAGATAATTCCGGTATGTTTAGTGCTTAAAGTATGTAAGGCGAATACTCATTTGGAGCATAAAGAAGGACTGAAAAGTATAGTGAAAAACTTCCAATTGAAGAATACTACACGGTTGAGATGAACATTTTGTGATGAAGTACAGCAATAAAAGCGCTGTGCCTTTGCTTTTCTGTGTTTTTGATGTGCACATACCGATTTTGTGTCATGGATGGTTACCCTATATATTTATGGTTGATGATATAATTTAATGAACTGTGAGTTTGATGTGAAAGTATAAAATAAATCATATCAATGTCGAAGCCCCATCTACCTGATAAATGACCCCCTCGAGACAAAGACTAGAAGTTGGTGGATGACTTTCGTGGAACAAATCACCAGGGGCTAGCAGTATCGATCTTTTATATAGAAATAAATATGCGTCGATGCACATTTTGATTATCGCAACATGCATTTTTTTTGTCAGGTACGCAACATGTAGCCAGAATTATTCCTTCATTTTTATTTACTTAAATAAAAACAAAAATAGGTACATAATAGTTTCTTGCTCCCTAGCAGAAAAAGATAGAATACATTGCAGACATGTAAGTAAAATAAATCTATTTTTGCAAAAAAAAAATATATTAAATAGATTACAAATATTACATAGATTATATAGGAATCGGACTTGCACGTTGCTAAACTAAATATGTCCGGTTTTAAATAATGTGTAGTGAAAGTGCAATGTCTAAAATATATACGATTTCGTATACGGATTAAACAAATCAAAAAGAGAACTTGCAAGACTATTATTAAAACATGCAAACATTATTACACAAATACTAACCCCATTAAAAGTAGGAAACTGTTGGCTTCTAGAAAGGATGCAATCAAACGACCACAGTTCTTATCATTAGAAAAATCTGCAATTATGTAAGATGAATGTATGGTTAGTAACTATCACACTGGGTAACATCAAATTTGGTAAAAAGTAACTATCACTTTGGGAAACATCAAATTATGCTAAAAGAAACTATCACATTTGAAAACATCGAATTAGGCTAAAAGTAACTATCACACTGGGTAACATCAAATTAGGCTAAATGTAATTATCACTTTGGGAAACATCAAATTAGGCAAAAAGTAATTATCACTTTGGGAAACATCAAATTAGGCAAAAAGTAACTATCACTTTGGGAAACATCAAATTATGCTAAAAGAAACTATCACATTTGAAAACATCGAATTAGGCTAAAAGTAACTATCACACTGGGTAACATCAAATTAGGCTAAATGTAATTATCACTTTGGGAAACATCAAATTAGGCAAAAAGTAACTATCACTTTGGGAAACATCAAACAAGGCAAAAAGTAACTATCACTTTGGGAAACATCAAATTAGGCTTAAAGTAACTATCACACTGGGTAACATCAAATTAGGCTAAAAGTAATTATCACTTTGGGAAACATCAAATTAGGCAAAAAGTAACTATCACTTTGGGAAACATCAAATTATGCTAAAAGAAACTATCACATTTGAAAACATCGAATTAGGCTAAAAGTAACTATCACACTGGGTAACATCAAATTAGGCTAAATGTAATTATCACTTTGGGAAACATCAAATTAGGCAAAAAGTAACTATCACTTTGGGAAACATCAAATTAGGCAAAAAGTAACTATCACTTTGGGAAACATCAAATTAGGCTTAAAGTAACTATCACACTGGGTAACATCAAATTAGGCTAAAAGTAATTATCACTTTGGGAAACATCAAATTAGGCAAAAAGTAACTATCACTTTGGGAAACATCAAATTAGGCTAAAAGTTACTATCATATTGGGTAACATCAAATCAGGCTAAGAGTAACTATCACATTGGGTTCCATCAAATTAGGCTAATAGAACCTATCACATTGGGTAAAATCAAATTAGGCTAAAACATTGGATAACACATTGGGTAAAATCAAATTAGGCTAAAACATTGGATAACGTCAAATTAGACAAAATGTCAGCCTTGCATCAAATTTCATTTTTTACTGGTCATTATCTCTGCCAGAATAAAAGATGATATAAAGGGCATGTATATGCAAATATGCAAGATACCTTTAATATCCCAATATGATAAGCAATACAACTTTACACTGTTTTTTTTTTCGTTCAGACAGTGCATTGCCATTAAGTTGGAAAAGAAATGGTTTGATTTTTGTCTTGTCTATCATTGAAAACTCCAGGTTAAACAATTACCTTAATATGAAAACAACGTGTGGTAATTCTTTGATGTTTATGTAAAACATTGACAATAATGTCTATTTCGAATGACAGAAATAGCAACGTCCATGGCGAAGTGAAGAAGGGCTATGCTCTAAAAATCTTAAATGTTCTCAAAACCCAACTTCAAACAAAGCTATCAAACTGTGAGCTTTAATGATCTAAGTCCGAATCCTATTATTTAAATGGGTAAATCTATCAATTTTCTAATTTTGTCGCTGTGATTCATGTGTTCCTGGAAGTGCATCTATTTCAAAAATATAATTTTCCTCGTTTAACCTTTATTTCAGAAAACTGATATTCATAAATCGACTCCTCTATTCCAGATATTTTTAGATTTCTGGATTGACTTCTCTGTTCCAGATATCATACATTATGAAATGAGTCCTCTGTTTCAGATATCATACATTATGAAATGAATCCTCTGTTTCAGATATCATACATTATGGAATGACTCCTCTGTTTCTGATATTTTACATTCTTGGATTGACTTCTCTCTTCCAGATATATTAATTCCTGGATTGACTTCTCTGTTCAATATATCTTACATTCCTGGATTGACTCCTCTGTTTCAGATATAATTCATCATGGATTGACTCCTCTGTTTAAGATATCTTATATTCTTGGATTGACTTCTATGTTCCAGATATTACACATCATGGATTGGCTCCTCTGTTCCAGATATCCAAAATCCTGGGTTGACTTCTCTGTTCAAGATATGTTATATCATGGATTGACTCCTCTGTTTCAGGGATCTTACATCATGGATTTTTTTTTCTGTTTCAGATATCTTATATTCCTGGGTCGACTTCGATGTTCCAGATATCGTATATATATATTTACTTTCTATGATTGACCTCTGTTCTTTGTTCTCTATTTCAGATATCCTATATTCTTAGAAGCGGATTTAAGTAGCAGGAGGCCGGGTTCACCTTATTCAGCTACCTATATGGTTAATGCATAGACTTTTTCATACCCAACTTCTAACTCTTCTGTTCCAGATATCTTATATTCCGTGATTGACTCTTCTGTTCCAGATATTTGATATTCCGTAAAAGACTCCTCTGTTCCAGATATCATATATTCAAAAATAGATTTTTCTTATCCAGATATCTTATATAATAGGATTTTTTTTTTTTCAAACATCTTATATTTTAGGATTGACTTATCCGGTACACAACTATTATATGTTACAGATATATTATAGTCCAACATTAACGTCTGTGATCAAGATATCTTTAATATTACTGGTTTTATTTATCCGATACAGATATCTTATATTCCAGAATTTACCCCTCTGCTCTAGATAGAGAATGGCTAACCTGATCATGATATCTTATATTCCGCATCACATACGTGTGTATACCAATATTAGCTTTCTTTTTACTGTAGTTTATAAATCCATCAAACCGGGTTTGGGATATATCTCTCTCTAACTGATTGATACTTCGTTAATTATACAGTTGTATAATAACAGTGTATTACTCGAACTAGACTATTTAGCCCTATTTGTGACATTTTTACCTATTGTTTTTGTTTGTTTTGTTCACACATCGTTGTCAATATAATAGAATTTGATGCGACTGTCATACAAGTGAGAGGTTTAGCTGGCTTTAAAACCAGGTTCAATCCACCATTTTCTACATAAGAAAATGCCTGTACCAATTCAGGAATATGACAGTTGTTATCCATTCGTTTGATGTGTCTGAGCTTTTGATTTTGCCATTTGATTGGGGACTTTCCTTTTTGAATTTTCCTCGGAGTTCAGTATTTTTGTGATTTTACTTTTGATTTAATACTTATGATATTAATGCGTTTAAAATACAATTAAAATCTTTACAGTCATAATCATGTTTGAATAAATGCTGGAAACTAGTCTTAGTTTCATACTAGTACATTGTCTTCAAACTCGAAAGCAGTTTCATTTTGAATTAAGCAGATTATTCTTAAATTACTCGTATTGTTTCCGTAAATCAGTTAACAGATCAATGTAATTCTAACTCACGAACTATTTTTTTCCCGTGTAATTACCGATAAAGTGCATTGACAGTGCTATGGTTTGATCATGCGGATGCATTGCAATCTAATTCATTAGGTAGCAATTATTATATTTTATATCCCTTTGATGTTATCTATGTTAACTGTTGCAAAATGGTAAACAGAGAAGCCGTTACGGTGTCCTACTGTTAGTAAGCTCAGTGCCTAACTTAAATATCAAAATTCTGGTATATTATGTAATATTTGGAGGAGATATCTCTACATATTTAGGTGTGTTTGATAGCGATAAACTTATTAACGTCAATGAACAGCGGTTAACATACTTTCACCAAAGGGTGTCCGAATTTCTCCAGTCTGGTTACCTGCTGTACAAAGTTAATACAATTGTAATGTTTTTGTCTCATTATCTTTGACCTGGATGAACAAAGTGATATAACTGCTGGTTAGGTATCAGTTAAAAACAAGCATATGTCAGTATGTATTACTGTTGTTTATTTGAAATCAGAAACAAATCTTAAACAAAGTTTTGATAACAAAACCTCTAAAAAGTACGGAAATAAGGTGTTTCGTAATATCTTAATGCGTATATTAACCAATTTTTACAGAATTGTGTTAAATCAAATTATTTTCTACGATTCGGTTGTAATAAAACTGATGACGTAGCCATGCGGAAACTAGATAACCTAAAGCTTCAATAGTTCTGTCGAAGTTTATTATAAGCTACAAAAGACTGTTAAAATTTCTTTTGAAATTTAAGAAAGTCAACTTGGAAGTGAGAAATATTTATGTCAATAGCTTGGAAGTGAAAAATAAATATCAAGTTGGAGCTGAGAAATTTTAAGTTAAAACTGAGAAATGTAAACTTGGAAGTGAGAAATGTTATCAACTTAAGCTTGAAAGGGTAAAATGTCAAGTTGAGACTGTCAAGTTCGAATTGAGACTTTTTAACTTAATGATAAGAAATGTCACTTGAGATAGAAATGTCAGCTTGGAGAAGAGAAGTGTCAGATTAGAGCAGAGAAAGGTCAGCTTGAAACTAACAAATGTCAAGTTAGAACTTAAAATTTGTCAAATTGGAACTGAGAAATGTTATCAACTTAAGCTTGAAAGGGAAAAAATGTCAAGTTGAGACTGTCAAGTTCGAATCGAGACTTTTTAACTTAATGATAAGAAATGTCACTTGAGATAGAAATGTCAGCTTGGAGAAGAGAAATGTCAGATTAGAGTAGAGAAATGTCAGCTTGAAACTGACAAATGTCAAGTTGGAACTTAAAATTTGTCAAATTGGATCTGAGAAATGTCAATTTGAAACCAAAAATGAACTGACAAATCTCAACTTAGAAGCGAGAAATGTCGACTTGGAACTGAGCAAGTCGAGTTGGACCTAGGAAATAGTTAGACATGTGAACTTGAAAATGAAAAATGTCAACTTGGAAGGGAGAATTGTCATGATTGAAAGAGAAGTTTTAACAACAGAATTTCCATACCGGTCTGTCGTAAAAAGCAATCAAATAATTACATGCAAATAATTAATTTATAAGTTTGATGATGGAACTCCAATTAAAAAAAAAACCCCGACTGATGCTCCGGAAGGGTAGGCATGTAGCATTCGACGTATTGTTCGGAAGGTAAGCATGTGACATTCGTCGTATTGACCAAAACGATAGAATACGGCATACGTCGTATTGCCTGAAAGATAAGCATGTGACATTCGTCGCATTGCCCGGAAGTTGAGCATCGGGCAGTGGAGGTATAGCCCGGAAGGTAAGCATGTGGCATTTGTCGTATCGCCAAGAAGGTTAGCACCTGATATTCGTCGTGTTGAAACTTAGCTAGAATTGAGTTGTTATGATATTGATTTATCTTTACATTCCAAATTTAACTAACAGCTGTATTACTTTAGGTAGCTGTTTCTTAAAAAAGTTAGTGGCCATTTTGTGGATTGTTTTTCTGAGCAGCTTTTGTTTTCGTTATTAACTTTTCTGGCACTCAGTGTAAGTAGCTAAGGATGAGGTTCAAGTAACCGAGATACGATTTAAACCCCGACGACTTTGTATGCCTTTACATGTCAATTTGACGAGTCTATTGTATTTTTCTTTATCAGTTGTCTATTTCTAACGAGATGGCTTTCGGTGCATGGGTGGTACACATTGCTGTTTTGTCCAATACTTTTTAAAATCTTGTCAATTTCTTTTTTCAAAATGACAATGTATATAGATCTGTATGCTTAATAGAGATTGTATCTAGTTTATAGAAATGTTTTGGTCCATTTCACTGATATAATTTGCACTTGATTAAAAAATAATTGTGGGAAGTATACTTCGTCAAGCAAACGACAAAAAGTCCCAAAACGAAATCCAGAGCGCAAAATTCAGTTTTAAATTATAGACAGATTTCAATACAATAAATCAAGCTCTAAACCGCCCTGTGTCTATACATGGTATCAATAAAATAAATAGAAAATAATAGGGACTGCATGTTGACATCTAGATGTCCTTTGGTTATTAAGTGTGAATTGTGTGTTATCTCATTGAAGTTTATCTCATATCTACTTGTATGAACATTAAAAACGTTTTGTGGTTTCTAATGAAAGTGTATACGTTCATTCAAATCACTTACATTACAAAATATTTTGAGAAATCGTATTGGTTTTCCTTATAACGCACATAAATAATATATTTCCATTTTAAAATATTATTCTAATGTGAAATTGATGTAAATGTAAAGTTCTAATAATTTATGAGAATATATGCACTATAAGATAAACTAGTTCTAAGTACATGTATCTGCTGTAGTATCAAATGACCTTAAATGATTTGCCTATCCTTGATACGTCCTTTTGTGGTCAAATAGCTCTTCGTGTAAAAAGGTGTTTATACATCCATGGCTTTCAAAATTTTGAGGGTTTCAAGCGTTCCTGATGAAGGTTAATCAAGAAAAGCGCTTTTGACGCACTTTATCTATAAAATGTTAATTTCATTGACTTGTCATAATTATTTGTTTATTTCATAATATCTGTACATGAGTTCACTCCAGTTTTGGCGGGGTTCATGTTGTTCAATTTTTAGTTTTCGGAGATTTTAGTGGTGTGATAACTTTGCTTTTCTTCGTTTTTCCTTTGGTCATTGCATTGTCTGTTCTAACAGGCAACATTTGACGAAATAACTCAATGTTTTGCTTTGATTAATTGATTGAAGTTTGACTGACGTACTGTGGCAAATGTATCATGTATATACAAGACGAGAACAAATTAACAAAATTAGACAGAAGTTCCCCAATGTGGATGGATCGAGATGTAAGGCGGGAATTATGGACTGCCACTGACAAAAGACAGCATGTTGGAAAGACGTGGAAATTTTGTCTTGCAGTAGTTTTCCTGTATGTACGGGCCTCTCAAAGAGAAATTGCAAGGGCTCTAAAACGTACAGAGAGCATGACACTGTCCCTAAATGAGTTATTAAAAGTACCATTTCGACAGGACGTGGCTCCGTATTCATATATCCGAATAGTCGAACAGCTAAACGGACACATCCTTCAGCACGGGTTATATTACAGGACGGGAAAAGTCCAGGTGACCACTTATCTATACCTCAGTGAACCCTTTGAGCCGTTTTGTAAATTGATCTTGAAAAAGTGCAGCAATGTTATCCCTGCCTTGATTATATATTTGTATGTTTTTGTGAACTTTCATACATATTTACTTGTATTTTGTCTTTTGGACTATTGTTGTTTGTCCCTCTTCGGCTTATGATTTTATTGTCCCCATTGTGCGTCATTTTATGTGGAGAAGGGTTTGGAGCAACTTAGATGACCCTCCGTTTTTGTGTGGTTTGTGATGCTTAGTTTTTAGTTTTTTGTGTATTGCTTTTAAGATTGTTTTTGTCGTTCGTATTTCTTTTCGGGGTTTTTTTTTGCCATGATTTTGTAGGTCTCGAGTTGTGAGTTTTATTTATCCCTTTGGAATCTTCCACCTCTTTTTTATTCATTTTTTTTACAACATTTCTACTTATTTTTATCAACATAAAATATTCATGTTAGTATAATGTTACTTGCAGTATAATCTACCACATGTTTATCTTTTTGAAGACAGATATTGGACATCATCTTGTTTACGTATATCCAACGATAGAGCATGCACATTGTTTATGCGTAGTCCAGCTCAATGCTACAATACTCGTGCGTTTTTTCAGATAACCGAATTGTAGTTTAATCGATGTATGATAGAAAAGCTGTTTATTATTAGTCTATCATAATGCATTATCTCCTTAATAACATATTTACCACAATTTATCTTTTCTGAAAATTGAAATAAACTGTTTATCACCATCGTAATAATCAGAGGGGAATATTTTTTATTGCTTTTTAACAAGCCACTATTTTTATTAACACTTTACACGAATTAATGGCTAAGACTCCCACACACAGTATTTACAAATAGAAACTGGAGATACTTTGTGCCTATAAATTGTTTTCTATGGGACATCAGCGTGATGTTGTCAGTTAAGGGACACACGTGTAATAAGCTGTTGCCATGGAAAACCAGTTTCCTGTCGTTAATATTGTTGGCTATTGCGGTTTCTATTTAGAATAGGGCTATTAACTATTGAAAACCATGTTCTGCTCTTAATACTTGTGTCGCTGGTCTTTGGACACCAATTTTCTGTCCCATTTAAAAAGATTGTTAGCTATTGCTTGTACTGGACAACATTTTTTTCAGACACATTTATAAATATTGCTGGCTATTTCATGCATTTAACAACAGTTTTCTGTCACATGAATATGTTTTGAGTGCAATGGAAAAACAGTTTTCTGCTTTAGATATAGATAGAAAAGTAAATATTATTGGTTATTGGGCACTTTTGATTTTTCTTTATATTGTTGGCTATGGAACACCAGTTTGCTGCTGTAAATATTCTTAGATATGTGACACATGTTTTCTACTGTAAATAATGTTGGCTATGTGACACCATTGTTCTGTTTTCCTGTTGTTAATATTGTTTTCTATTCTCCACCAGGCCTCTGTTATCATATCAGTCAAACCGTTAGAACAACATCTCGACCGCTTATTGACAAAAAGCGATGAGGGTCAATGATTGGTTGAATATATTGGTCATTTATCATTGATGGTTGTGCATACCATTGCTGTATTTTGTACATTTTTCTAGATTCTGTTTTTCTTGTCAAATTTTCTTTTAAAAGGATGACTTGAATTGCATTCCCCAAAAGCATCTTCAAACGTTGATTGTGCAAATGCAACATTGAATGGATTGATAGACTATTTTCTGATATGAGCCGAGGCTGATATGAGCCGAGGCTATATTCTTTAAAGATTTTGGTTTCTTTCCACCAACTGCGATCGTTGATTCGTCACCATAAATACTGGATACTAGATTCACAAGTTTCGCTTTCAACATACCATTGTAGGTTTTTGATGAACAGGTTAGACTTAAAATAACTTTCAATTCTTCAACATTGAAAATCTGAATGATTTTTATAGCACTTGCAAAACAGTCCTTAAAATTGGCTATACTGCAAGATTCCCTATAGAATCTGTTTCAGGGATTTTTTAGGCAATTGAAGCAATTAGAACGGATTCGAAGTCTATTTGTTGAGGCTTAAAATCTGGAACATCAGTTACTGGTTCATTCAGTTGGGTATTTTCAGTCATTTCAGTGACGATCTCTCTAGGAAGATACTGTAAAAGGTACAGTTCATTGTTAGTTGTAGATTCTAATTCCTTATCTTCTCGTGCACTCTCGTGTTGACGAGTCTTCCTGTCCTGGCTAATGTATACTCCAAAGGCCACTACCTTATGCTGTAATTTCAGACCAATGTTGTTTCCTTGAATACCGAAGTTGTCCATCAAATCTTTCTGACTTCGTATGGAAAGTAAATTATTTAATCCAATCAAATGGGTCACCTTCTCAACTTTGTCAATGTGTTGAACCTTTTCCCAAAATTTCTTCATGAATCTCAATACAGTAAGGGTATTCCTTTGTCATCCTCAACAGGTATTTCTAAAACTTGTCAATCAAAAGCAATGGCCTTAATATATAACTCTTTCTCTGTGCAAACAGAAACCGCATCTTTTAAAATGTTGTGAACTGATAGCATTAACAGGCTGAAACCACTTAAACCATACTGTATCGGTAAGGCATGTGCAAAATTATTGTCAATAGGTGCATTTCTCTCTAGATCTGAAAGAACGGTCAATAAAACTTCTTTAGCTGGCTTTCTTAGGATGTTGAAAGCTTGATCTAATACGCTGGGACATTTTTCAAGAATAATTGACATCTCTTGGAGTGGGAACTGAGAATTATCCCTGTCAGAATTTTTCTTCTGTGAGAGTTAAAAAGTAAAATTACAAAAATACCGAAGTCCGAGGAAATTCTAAACGGAAAGTCCCTAAGTAAATGGCAAATTCAAAATTTAAACACATCAAACGAATGGATAACAACTGCCATAATCCTCACTTGGTACATAAAGACATCTTTCTTTGATGAGCTGGTGGACAATTGCAAGGTAAAATTCTAAGAGAGGGCAACTCGGCTACAGAATGGTAAAAAATCATTTACATTTAGAAGCGTTTCTGATCTTTTGTTTTTACGTCTTGTTGGCCTCTTTGTGTCTTTTTTTTATATATTTCCTCAGCCATCCTCCGTAAGTTCTCCCAAAGGTCGAAATCCATCTTCCCATCTATAAATACAGTGCTCTCTAGGCTAAAGCTTATGTACGTAAATGAATTTGAATTTTTGAACACCTGACTTAGCACTTGAGCGCTATAATACTTTGGTAAGGCGTAGTGTATGTCCGTTGTTCGTTGTTTACCAGGTTTCGGGCATTTAAATTCAAACGCAACCTTATTTGAATGGTTCTGATCAATACCACTTCCGTCTCCACCGTAAAAGTTACGGACATCATGTTAAAGTTACGGACATCCCTTAATGAAAAAAGTTACGGACAAGTCGTTTTCAAGTTACGGACATCCTAAGTGTTTTCGCAAATCGTGCTGTGATCGTTTATTTTGTAGTATTTAATCACCTTTTACGTTTAGGAGTTTCCCTAAAAAATTTATACAACTTTTTAATTACTGAACATTTGTAATGTAATCGATGTATTCATGGTATTGTTATATAGGAAAGAAATTTCTTACGAAATCAGGCAGCTCTATCTTGGGCTGTGGGTAACTTAAGTTATGGGACACATGTTTTTCGCTGTTGATATTGTTGGTTATTAGGCACCTGTTTTCTTTTGTAAATATTATTGGCTTTTGTGCACCGGTTTTCTGTTGTAAATAGTGCCGTCTATGTGAAACAAGATTTATGCTGTGAATATTGTTTGCTAATAAACACCAGTTTTTTTTCTGTAAACATTATTTTATTTTACTTATTTACTATATATATTTGGTCTTCATTCTATTTCATTATACAAATTAATTAATGGTAAATTTTTCCCTCTCACTGCTTTGCCAAAAGTCATTCCTAAGATGTTCTACTGCGTAGATAAAAAACGAGAACACTCGCTAGAGATAAATAAAAATACAATTTTCTAGTTAAATTTTTAAAACTTATTGTAGATATAGGACTATATGTACTAAATATGCTCCTAATTCACACCATGTTATTACGGTTAAATCAAAACTATCGGTTCCATTAATTTTAAAGTGGGAGTTCGACCTTTTTTTTTATAATTAATGACGTCATGGTGTTAATGCAGTTTTAAAGACGAATTGCATTGTTGGATATTATTTTCTTGTCTCTGTTTTAATTCAAATGATATTTTTAAGGCAGTGGCTATTCTTCGGCTAGCCGGAACAATAGACACACCGTACTATTAAACGAGTCTCTGGATGTCCTTCTTCTTAAGTTCTCCTACTCTAACATATATATATATATATAAATATAGGAATGGCTTAAATACAATTTCTAGCTAGGTAATATAAATTGAGCTGCAAGGTAAGTTAAAGGTGGGATTTTCAGTTTGTGATATGAAAGCTTATATATATGAAACTTTATACACCGATATTTCTATACTTAGCTTATCAAATGACTCTTAATGCCTGTATGAGGGTCTAAATGTCTGTCTTATGTACTTTAACATCGTGTATTTAATATATAGTTTTTGCCCCCCCCCCCCCCCTTTTTCCCATATAAAAAAAAAACGAACAAACAAAACAAACAAAACAAAAAGCAAACAAAAACAGGAAAAAAATAGAAAAACAATAAGCCTTTCCTCACGTATGTGGAAAGACCTTAAAAATACGCTCACCCTTTTACCTCTTCCTCCTACATTTTAGGCTAACCACACGATATGAATATTTAAACACATTTGTTTACATTTAAAATAGCTTTCTTAATCTCAAGTTTGAAATAAAACATCACTCCTTGTCAACTGATAATACATAAAGGTAAGTATAGGTAAGCATATCTAAAATCATGAATGAAAAATTATTTCATGGTAATTTTAGCATTTTATCACATCAAAAACACCTACAATTTTGCCAATATTTACACAAATTTATAAGAGGATTATATTTTGACGATAATAGGTCATCCTCATCCTCCCACGCTGTATGTATTTTTATATTTTGCTGTCTGCGCACTTTCAAACTATTGTCGTGAAATGATAATTTTGGAAGTGATGTGCTGCTTCTGACTGAGCCGTTTCCGGTCATATCAGCCAGTATTAGGTTTTGGGTTTTCAAATATTTTGGCAGCGAGCATCACCGAAGAATTATTATTTATCAAAATGAGCATCTGGTGCAAAAAAAAATGCGCCGATAATGTTATTCCAAAGTTGAACCAATTATTTTGTTTTTAGAATACCGAAACGCATGTATATTCCCACTGTTGAGCAAATTTGATTTGGTTGTTCTGTTTGGCCCTTTTAGTTTTTCTGTTTCGGCCTTTTTATGTTGTTCTGTTTTCGGTCCTTTTTGGTTATTCTGTTTTCGGTCCTTTTTGGTTATTCTGTTTTTACCCTTTATGGTTGTCCAGTTTCTAATCTTTTTGAGTTTCCAAAACCAATTACTTTATATTTACTTGATTTATTGATAATTTCCGCACGTGCATGTACTGATGTAGATTCAAGTATATCAGATATACCACATGATGCTACTTGTCTCAGCAACGGGTCTACTTCTTTTTTCTACAAGGTTATCTTAAATTGACAGTTTATAACCTAAGAGTAACTTTCAACCATGCTTTCCCATCCTCATCCATGCCATACCCCAATCCTACCCCACCCTCTTTGGTAGATTAAAGCGCAATTACCGAAACACCACAGCAGACTGACGAATCCCATCAACGTTTTTAAACGCAACAAATAAGGCGATTGTCACTCGCCTTTTTTTAAACGAAATTATAAATAAATTGGAAACGACTGAACATTGTTATTAGATGTTGATGTGACCTGTAGGATCTACCACAGGTGTTTAATATTAATCCCAGCATGGACGTAGTAAGATCATTTTGATGTCTAGATACGGTAGATGCACAAAAAGATATATACAAAGACTGTTATTACCTGTATTCATTGAGAAAGTGAATCTGAATGGTGATATATCGTACGACATCGTATATATCATATTACACTTGGTTATGCTTATTTGATCAAAGAAAACCGCTAATCCATTCATAAATTTAATGTATATTTTGTCATATTTCAATGGGTTTTTATTTAACATGACAAATAACAGTTTTATATGCTGTATTTTATCTGATTTATTTGTGTTTATTTGAGATAAATTATGATAAATATTGCACATCACGTATGGCTTAGGTTTTAATTTGGCGGTATTGTGCTGCATGTCGGTCCGTTATAGGTCTTTTTGTCCATTTGCGCACCAGATTACCTCTGTAACAAAACATGAACTGTAGTTATAACCAGCGTTTTATAGGGTTAAAAATACTATTTACTATACCGACCTACATCTGACTAAATTAAATGGCGATAAACATAATTAGTCGACACTGTTCATAAGTGCCTCGTATGTGATAAAATGTTGTATTTTCTGAACGGGAACCAAATATCGGATCTTAATATTTTAAATTGATGTCTTGGGAAAGACAACATGAGTTACAAATGTAGAATTTAAAGATTTTAACTTGTCTAGCCGATTCGGCTTAAACTATTGGCAAGAGGCCACCCAAACAATACATTCAGCAGGTGCGCGAACCAAGGTTTGAGCATATTGTTATTATTATTATTCTAGCCTTTGGATTAGATGACATTGCTGTTACCACTGGAATATAGGTCAAATTCTTATTCATTTGAAACATGCTTTAAACACGGCAGGATGTAAATACTATAGAACGAGGGACAAGGTTTTCCAACAGTTGGTACGACTACCTTTTGTTGTGTGACTTAATTAAACTTCAACGCCAAATTTTAGCCATATTTAAGGATTATTTCAGAAATACGTCATTTTAAATCCAAGAGGCAGGATTCGTTACACTTCGGTTCGAAATATTTAAGGCTAAACTATCCTTTATGGTTATCTGCGTCAACTGTAGATCAATAGGGACCTCTTCCCGAACCGTATCGTTACAGACCGCATCTTGTGGTAGCGCTAACTGTTCGTGTGGTATTTACTGGATACACCAATTGGAAAGTCGAATAGCACTGCTGCATCAAATCAAAGGTAAGAAGAGTTTGTTTACATTCTACTAGAGATAATTCTGGGAAGAATTCCATTATGTATTTAATCTGTAAACAATTTTAGATTTAAGCACACATCTGCCAGACAAAATTTTGTGAACACCTACAATACAGTTATGTAATATAGAGATGACCTAAGCACCTAAGTTTATAAACACTTGTCAGACGTGTTAGAAATGCTTGTCAGCTGTTGTCTGAAACTTGTTCCAAAATTGTTCAAAATATCTATTTTTTTCAATTGTTTCTTGATGTTGGGTGGAGGAGGTATGAATCTCACATCAAGTGCTTATCACATTATAATTTTGTCGCTGTGGGTATGAATCATCTCAGTTGTCAAAACAGTATTATAATTAAAATAAACATTTTGCTGTAGAATGCAATAAATTCTTCGGAAATTTAAAACACTAACTTATAATATATAACCTAATTATGAAGTCGGTTACTTACACTGAAGTTTTGTCGCACCTGTTTTTACAAGCCCAGGTTTACATGTAAATTTATTATTTCATTGACATGTATCTTATATCTCTGTTTAAGTATAACACTGTACACCCGTTCTTTTATATTATCCTCGTATTGTACATGCAATATTTTGTTCTTTCTTAAGAAGACTGGAATAGTTTGATAAGAAAACGTCTTATTACATTTTTTGCGTCGCTCAATATTATAATCGAAAGTTTAAACATGACTTTAATGAACTTTTTTGCTTTTATAACACTTAATTCTAAATATAGATTTGTTTGAAGTTTGTACATGAATGAGAGAACATTACCATACTTAATCATTTGTTCTCAGACGTCTTTTATTATACTATAAAGTTTTATTAGCTGCTTCTTTTTTATTAGACTACTTTTTGATAGCTGTCTCATTATATGATTGACTTTAAGTAGCTGTCTCTTTATAAGACTAGTAAGTTTTATCATCAGTCTCATTATGTGGCTAACTTTTAGAAGCTATCTCATTATTCAACTACGTTTTAGTGGCTGTCTCATTATCCGACTACGTTCTAGTAGGTGTCTCATTATTGGACTAAGTTTAAGTATCTGTCTCATGAATATAGTAAGTTTTAGTAGTGGTCTCATTTTTAGACTAAGTTATAGAAGCAATCGAATTATTAGACAAAGCTTAAATAGCTGTTTCATTATAAGACTACGTTTTAGTAGCTGTTTCAATATTAGACTTCAGTTTTAGAAGCAATCGAATTATTATACAAAGCTTAAGTAGCTGTTTCATTATAAGACTATACGTTTTTGTAGCTGTTTCATTATTAGACCTAAGTTTTAGAAGCAATCGAATTATTATACAAAGCTTAAGTAGCTGTTTCATTATAAGACTACGTTTTAGTAGCTGTTTCATTATTAGACTTAAGTTTTAGAAGCGGTCTCATTATTAGGCTAAGCTTAAGTAGCTGTCTCATTATATAAGACTAAGCTTATGTATCTGTCTAATTATATAAGACTAAGTTTAAGTAGCTGTCTCCTTATATAAGACTAAGCTTAAGTAGCTGTCTCATTAATAAACTAGATTTTAGTAACTGTCTCATTATTAGACTACCTTTAAAAAGCTGGTTTTTGTCTCGCCTTGTCGGAGTCAAAAAGCGAGACATATTTTTACTGTTTCTGGCAGCGGCGGCGTCAACAATGTATTAGTTTATGATTAGGTCAGTTTATGGGGAACCACTAGTGGTAGGTCATTGATATTTGGTATGCAGTTGTATTAGCATTTGCACATCTCATTTCCATGGCGATTATGTGGCACCGCCCCTCAGTCATGGTCTGTTGACTTTGAAACTTTTTCTTAGTTTACAAGTATTAGTTTGTGATTAGGTCAGTTTATGGGGAAACACTAGTGGTTAGTCAGTGATATTTGGTATGCAGTTGTAATAGTATTGGCATATCTTATTTCCATGGAGATTATTTGGCCTTGTACCTTCAGTACCTTTATTATACTATACAAATAACAAAAAGGCCAGATATATCTCTGTGTTAACAGTTTATTTTATTACGTTTCAGTAGCAGTATCAATTTTAGATTAAAATGGTAGTCTTATTAATAGACTATGTTTCAATAAATGTTTTGACTAATTTTTAAAGCTATGGCTGTTACAACAGCCTATAAGTTTTAACTATGTTGTTAGCTTGTCGTCTCATTACCGTAAAACCAACATTTCTTCACATCAAATTACAAGGTTGCCGTCTCATTACCGTAAAACCAACATTTCTTCATATCATAGTACAATGTTGCCGTCTCATTATCGTAAAACCCACATTTTTTTACTCATTAAACGGTTTTGCTGTATGGATCAAGCTTGTTGTTGTAATATTTGGATTGCAAGTTTGATAAATGGCACGATAGTTAAGCGGCACATTATAAGATTCGTTTAAACATTATTACAAAGTATTTTTTTTTTTTTTGCTTCATCATGTTGGTAATACTCTGTATTTTTTTAATGCCATTGTATGTAAATGGATTTAAAAGTCAAAATATTAATGTTTAATAAGTACAACAACATATATACTACTTTGTTAGGGATATTTAACCTTATTAATAACCACTACTTATTGGTCGCATTATAGGTAGACCACGTGTGCACCCTCTATCTCCCACACCACAAACCATGTGTTAGCAGGGGTATAGAAAGTGTCACCAGGACGCCTTTTGACTGAATAAATACGCAGCCCTATCCAGTTGCTTTTGGTATCTAACATCTTCGTCATTTGGTCTCTGGTGGATAGTTGTCTCATTGGCCATCATACTACAAATTAATTTTATACTTGAAATAAAAAAAAGTAGTATATATATATTCCAAAAATATAAATGGGTTAAATATCTACATAGTTCACAACACAGTAAATATAGATAATGTATATAGATGTCGGTAACCTAACCAAATTTAGATTTTTGCTAGTGTTTTGACTAGACTTTTATTTGACGGAAGCACATAAGGGAACTCCTGTTCGGAGAAAAAAACTTCTAATTTTATCTGCTGTTGATATATTATAACATGTCTGGCTGTCAAATTTTACACCGCTGGAGGTAGTGTTTCTTGGACATTGTTAATCTAAATCAATAATTGTCAAATTTCACTGACATTTGCTCTTCAATTATTATCCAGAATTACAATGTACAATTGTGCTGTTAAGAATGTTGTTGTATATAGTAGCTTCGGTTGAAATAGTCTAGCTCACTCTTCTATTGAAAACTCTTCGGATATCTAATATCAGAAATCTTAAATAGTACGAAATATATTATTGAATGATGTCTTTTTAAGTTTCTTAAGTTTTTTTAACGTAGCTTCATAAGTCTGTGACAATTGATCTGCCATTCACAAGATTTCTTTTGGCTAAATCGTTCAATGGCAAATTTTTCTTAAAAACTTATTATACAATTATATATATGTTCTGCAAAATGATTTGACCACAAATAAGGCTGGATATTTTGAATTTTACAACAGAAAGAGGGAATCTTGGTTAGGGACAGAATTTTTGTGTTATGACAGGTAACATACGACCCTAAAAATGTTTTATTATGCATTTTAGTGTGCAAAGGGCACAACACTATCCCAACGTCGAATATAACAATGCCTCCATTTCGATTCGTCATGAAAACGTATTTATTCTTTTGCATAACTCAACGGACGTCTCTTTTGTTTGAGTTTCACTGTCGGGTGGGAGAAAGCAAGGTTACTACAAGTATATGTTTTGTTTCCCCATGAAATCCAAATACAAGTCAATGAGGGAATTTATATAAAGATTGCACAGTAAATGTACAGAGAAACTATGGTGATATATATCCTTATTATTCTACAATGAGTAAAATGTGCAAAACTTAACCAGTATGGTAAGATTACAAAGCCATGAATGACAAAATGTGGAACAATTGAAAAGAAAAAAAGCAACGGCCTGATTTATGCTTAAAACATTAAACGAAAAAACAAACACGACAGACAACAACCTTTAAATCCTTTTTTTGATATTTTTTTTCAAAACTGGACAACGAACATTTCAATCACATCGCCAATTCCAACCAAAATTCATTTCTTTGTGTATACCAAGGAGATCATCCTTCATGTTCTTATAGAATTTTGTTTTTTTGTGGGAATAAAACATTGTTTGGCCCAGAAATAACAAATAAATGCCAACGGGTTGGCACAGTTATGCATGAAATGTGTGAAGATGCATGACAATCATACATGTGAACTAATTATTTGCCTGACTGTGTAGCACGTCATTCATCTTTTTTTCTTATACTTCCATGTAGGTCTGTCGACATTTTACTGAATAACTTCCTGACAAATTGGTTGTCGTCTTGTTACAGACGTTAGAAAATACAAAACTGTCTGTCAAAAAGGGACAGATTACAACCGAAATCAGATAGAAAAAAACCAAAGCAGACAGAATACAGAAAATAAAACACAGAACACTTACAAACAGGTGGGGACTCATGAGCTCAGACAGGGATGGTTAATACATAACTGAAGTATGAATAAAGGGAGATGAATAATAAACCCTCCCAGAGATATCAACATATAAATTAACCAAAGCCGACAGGATTCTTTACATTTTAGATTAATACAGATACCAACTTTCCTTTTTATGTACTGATAGACGATGAAATAGAGCCCTCTCCTCGCTACTCAAAGAGTGTGGGGATTAAACTATGCTCCCTACAAAACCCAAGTAAAAAGTATGCACCGAACACCTTTCAAGCCAAACTTGTCGTGAATTTACACTTCCGATTATATTTTTGGATCTGAACGCTCCCTAATATCTAAAAGTACTAAATCTTAAATTTGTTTACTCGTCAAAATATTGTCGGAAAAAAATGCTTCACTTTGCTATAATAAGTTGTGTTTAGTATGAGTCACGTGGTACGAGTAGATCATTCATTTCCTTTTACCACTTTACATAACAATAAAGAAAGTAATTTGTTATGGATTAAAATCAAAGAGCAGGTATAAAGATAAAGATTATAGGCATTTAGGCAAATATACATAAAATATAACTATTACAGTAATATATTCTTGTTGAATTTTAACAGTTTACTATTGGTTTTTTCATGCGTATGTACGATTTTCAACTATAATTGCACTTTTAAGAATTAAATAAGCAGCGGAAGAATTGATAGGTGTAATGGACGCTGCTCCTACTTCTCAGCGAACAAATTTAAAGTCAGCTACAAAACCTTGAGATAAATGATTTTTGACTTTAAGAATTTCTTAAATTCTCTAGTGGAATACTGGAAGGACTGTAACAATTTATAGTAAAACGTGAAAAAATGCACATAAATTGCTCCCTATTACTAAAATTATTGCTCCCTCTTACTAAAAAGTATTGCTCCCTCTTGCTTAAAGATGTTGTTCCCTCTTGCTTAAAGATGTTGTTCCCTCTTGCTTAAAGATGTTGTTCCCTCCTGCTAAAATATTTTCTCCCTCCTGCTAAAACATATTGCTCCCTTTTGCTTAAAGATATTGCTCCCTCTTGCTAAAACATATTGCCCCTTCTTGCTAAAACATATTGCCCCCTCTTGCTAAAAAATATTTCTCCCTCTTGCTTAAATATATTGCTCCCTCTTGCTAAAACATATTGCTCCCTCATGCTTAAAGATATTGCTCCCTCTTGCTAAAACATATTGTTTTCTCCTGCTAAAACATATTTCTCCTTCTTGCTAAAACATATTGCTCCTTTTTGCTGAAACATATTGCTCCCTCCTGCTAAAACATATTGCTCCCTCGTGCTAAAACAGATTGCTCTCTCTTGCTAAAAAAATGTTACCCCCTCTTGCTACAAAATACCTCATGCAGTCGATTACATGTCACTTCTGTAAAGATAAAAATAAGATACATGTATGACTCAGGACAATCGTCAGTCGATAATTTCCAAATGATAATTCAATGATATTAACACATCGTATGGTACAGTTGTAAAATGTTTATACGAAAAGTTGAAAATTGAATAATAACGTTTACTGAATATTCCTGACGTGAACAAATTAACAATAAATCAATTAAGTTGTTACCGCAAAGTTTGTCGAAGGGCAAGGAATTAAGACTGACACTGGAAAAAGAAGGTTATATGTTTGATAGGCACATACTTTTTTCTTCCAAGAGGTCATCACTCAAAGAACTATTGCAGGGTTTCGTTAACGTACAGCGTGCGTTTCATTTCCCCTACAGGACACATCAATGCCTTCATTCCGAGTGGACGTTACTGCGTATTTTCATACCACATAGTCAAACGAAGTCTCTCTTTTGCGTGTAGTTTACTACCAGACGAGACCAATCAAGATGCCCATTTTTCTATTCTCCAGCCAACCCTTGGGTTAACTCCAAGGAAACTACCAAAAATCTTATACTTATTTTGACCGTACTTTGACCTATAATGGTTTACTTTTATCAATTTTGACTTGGATGGAGAGTTGACTCATTGGCACTCATACCACATCTTATATCTATTATGATAATAAAAACAATTGCCGGACAGGAAAAAAAAAACAATGGGTAACTGGTTCCTGATTTTGGATAAACACATTTAGCTAAATTGTATGTTCTAATTTTTCAAACAAGCAGCTGTCCTGCATGACGTCATAATTAGACCTCCGTTCAATGATCTTGATATTTATATGAGGAAATTAATAGATTGCCTTCAAGAAACTTCTAATCTTGTTGCATTTCCTGTATTTTTTCCTTCCTTCAAATTCTTTTTTCAATGATACTAAGAAATTCGAAATACGTTAGTTTATATGTTGACCTTAAGATAGATCTAGGGAGGGATTTATTTTACCGCGTTTACCATAATCACGAACGAATCTCAATGTAAAGCTGTCTCTAACACTGATTCAGTGGTGAAATCTTGTGTAATCTCAGGTAATAAACACTTTCTTAAGGTCGTTAGCACTTTATCTAGAAATTACGTAATCCTTAGTCGCCTTCAGAAGTGTATGAAAACAAACTTTCATCACAGACATTACAAGGTATCTGCAACTAAATGTTACAAAATTAACGGAAAAAAAAACAAATTCTGTTTACATGTTAATTTGCTGATTTGCAGTCGAGATTGATTTGTTGATTGTTGTCTGCTAAACGTCCAATGACAAATATTTTTTGCATATTCAGAATGGGAACATATTAATCTGATACAAATAGGTATGTTCTATTAAGTTGGTACTAGGTTGTAGTTGGATGGATTGATTCATTGTTGTTTGCTTTACGTTCAGAGGCAAATTTTCCATGCATATTCAGGAACGGAAACAAATTAACAATTTAAAATACAATAGGTATATCCTGTAATAGAAGCGCGGGAAAGTAGGAATGCCACTGGAAAATAAGGATATATTGGATAGGGACAGTAATTTATCATTTTACCAGGTCACCTACGGACCCCTCAAATTGAATGTAATAGTTGGAAAGTGATTTGCAGGTTATAATGTATTGAACATTTACCCTGTAGTTGCATACTAGATCCTCTCATAGATGACCGTTAGTTATAACTTAAAACAATGATGGACGTCACCCATACTCATAACGCTTATGTCAAACGACTTTTGCTCATCACTTGTTTTGTAACGGAAAAGAAAAGAAATGCTGTATCAGTTCATGACACATGTATGGTACGCACTCACGGAAAACCAAAATCCGAAGGATCAACACTTCTATTCGTCATAGTAACCCGTCAATATGGAGACCCTTTACAGCAATTTCGCGACGGTAAAAAAACGCTACGGGTAATATGTTCGATTGGAGTGGTCGTCTTTTTCTTGAACTCGCCTGATCGAAAATACTGACAGAAGGACTACATAAACTGTACTTGTATATCTTTTATGACTTTTATAGTGACCTGTGAACATGCGTATATCTTTTATGTCTATTATAGTGACTTGTGAACACGTGTATATCTTTTATTGTCTATTATAGTGATTTGTGAATACGTATCAATAACTATAACACAATTGCAAAGCTTGTATAGTCAATGTTGCACTCGGCCCATTGGACCTACATATACAACGTACACAGGTGACTCTGTTGCTTACGTTCATATATACCATAAACACAAGGGGAGTAGAGGTAGCACGTGTAAACTGCAATTATTGTAAGATTGTATGGATAAGAACAAGAACACAAAAATGTGGTGGGCATATGTCCCAAACGCCTCTGTTATAACCTTAGGGTGGGTACTTAGTATATGTCCAAAGCGCCTCTGTTATAACCATTCGGTGGGTATATGTCCCAAGCAGCTCTATTGTAACCCTACAGTGGGTGTATGTCCAAAGCGGATCTGTTATAACCCTACGGAGGTTCTATGTCCCAAGCGACTCTTTTATAACCCTACGGTGGGTATATGTCCCAAGCGCCTCTGTTATAACCCTACGGTGGTTATATGTCACAAGCGGCTGTGTTATAACCCTACGGTGGGCATATGTCACAAATGTTCTGTTGTAACCCTATGGTGGGTGATGTCCCAAGCGCCTCTGTCATAACCCTACGGTGGATGTATATCACAAGCGGCTCTGTTATAACCCTACGGTGGGTGTATGTCCCAAGCGGCTCTGTTATAATCCTACGGTGGGTGTTTGTCCCAAGCGGGCCCGTTATAACCCTACGATGGGTATATGTCCCAAAAGTCTCTGTTAAAACTCTACGGTGGGTATATGTCCCAAGCATTTATGTTATAAGTTATAACCCTACGTTGGTGTATGTCCGAAGCGGCTCTGTTATAACCCTACGTGGTGTTTGTCCCAAGCGGCTTCTTTATAACCCTACGATTGGTGTATGTCCCAAACGCCTCTGTTATTATCTTGCAGTGGGTCTATGTCCCAAACGCCTCTCCTATAACTCTATGATGGGTCTATGTCCAAACGCCTCTGTTATTATCTTGCAGTGGGTCTATGTCCCAAACGCCTCTCCTATAACTCTACGGTGGGTCTATGTCCAAACGCCTCTGTTATTACCCTATGGTGGTTATATGTCCCAAGCGGCTCTATTATAAGGGTGGGTGCATGTATTTCCCAAGCGCCTCTGTTATAACCCTACCGTGGGTCTATGTCTCAAACGCCTCTCTTATAACCCTATGATGGGTCTATGTCCAAACGCCTCTGTTATTATCTTGCAGTGGGTCTATGTCCCAAACGCCTCTCCTATAACTCTACGGTGGGTCTATGTCCAAACGCCTCTGTTATTACCCTATGGTGGTTATATGTCCCAAGCGGCTCTATTATAAGGGTGGGTGCATGTATTTCCCAAGCGCCTCTGTTAAAATCCTACGATGGGCATATGTCCCATGCGTCTATTGTTATAACCCTACGGTGGGTATATGTCCCAAGCGGCTTTGTTATTACCCTACGGTGGGTGTATTTCTCAAGTACCTCTGTTATAACCGTACGATTGTTTATGTCCCAAGCGCCTTTTTTATAATCCTACGGTAGTTTGTGACCCACGCAGCTCTGTAATAACCCTACGATTGATCTATATACCAAGCGGCTCTGTTAACCTTACGATGAATACATATATCCTAAGTGCCTCTGTTATAAAGCTACGATGGATCTATGTCCCACGCGGCTCTGTTATAACCGTACGGTGGGTATATATATCAAGCGGCTCTGTAATAACCTTTCGGTGAATCTATGTCCCAAGTGTGTCTGTTATAGCCCTACGGTAGGTCTATGCCAAAGCGTCTTTATTATAACTCTACGGTGGGTGTATGTCCCAAGCGCCTCTGTTATAACCCTACCGGGTGGGAGTATGTCCCAAGCGCCTCTATTATAACCCAACGGTAGGTGTATGTCCCAAGCTCCACTGATATAACTCCTCGATATACGGTATTTTATTCATGCATCTGATGGTTTTACACAGCGCTCCTATATATAAGGGAGATAGGAAATTTCTTTTTATGTTGGGTGTTTTCATCATATGTTTGTTTGTTTTATTATTTGTTTTCGCCTTTTCCTGTATTTTTTAAACGCCTAATAAATATAACAAGCCATTAGTACTCAGATTATCAGATCATTCATCAGATGCAGATATTACTCAACTGATCAAAATGGTGTCATCTGTGTAACGATTGGTATTGTTAATTCATATCTATAAATAGAAACTATACCTAAATACACGATGAATGAATAAAAAAACCCGAAATTCTTGAAATTCATTCCAGTATAATTCAAGTATTGTTCAGTTTTATTTTTAATTTTGTCGAATAAAGATGATTTTAGAAGTGTAACTTACATTAATTCTTATTTTTATTGAATTATTGAATTTTTTACTTTTTTATATTTTTTTAATGTTTTTCGTACCAGTCTCGTGTTGGGTAACATTATTCATCCTGTTCTACTTTTATCATTAATACTTATTGTACACGGACTTTTAAAAACCAATAATTTGTTCGGGGATTAACTTTTTCTAAATGATTTTGTTTATCTGCCAATAAATGTATTTTGATTTTCGAGGAGAATATATTTTTTGCGCAGTCTATCTTAATATTTTGACTACATTAACAACCGTAAAGTTGAGGTTATCAAACTTTCAGCTATGTAGAATGTCGTGAATTACAATATTTTGTCTGATGAGCGCATTATACCTGGTATAATAAATAGTTTCCTCCGCATGTTGTCCAATTAGCAGCAAAATATTAAATAATGAAACTGTTTATCATGTCTACTAGTGGGATTAGATACCTTCCGAGAAGCGCTCGATATTCAGAATCCAGAGCTCCATGAGATATAAACGCGCCAGTACTAACTTGTTGTAAAGTTCTATAAAGTTTTTTTTTATATATTGAGAAATTATTAAGAAACTATAAGGTTCCAACTCCCACAGGCAACATTGACCTTAGATTGAGTTGGCTATAATTTTTATGTCCCTTTAAGTCATACTGCTGTTTACGTGTCTCGGTATTTATACATCCTTGGCTTTCAAATGTTTGTCTTTGAGCGTTCCTGATGAAGGTAAACTCAGAAAAGCGCTTCTGATGCCTAAAATTTATAGAGAGTTATTTTTTTTTCTATTGATATTGATAATGGTTTGCAGTGACAGTACTTATTCTTTTTTAGTGATAGAAGATCCGTGTACGTAATCAGACCCCCCTATATCTTGTCAAATCAAGATCCACGTAAAGAAATAATTGTCCAATCAAACACGCAATACATTTTTTACAGCGGGTTTTCTAAAGGGTGTATGAAATTGTTATAGTACATTTGTAATTTAAACAGACGAAATAAATAAATATTCTCGTCCAAATTATTGAAAAGATTTTTTTTCTAATGTTTGATATGAAATGGTATTAAAACCGACTTTTTTTTTTAAATTCAAGCATATCTACAAAGACTTCGACTTGTCCAAATTGTATACCTGTAATATTTGCCATTGGATGGGGTGTTGAATGTCTTTGTTATTTCCTATTTTTAATACAGGGACATGAATTAAAAGATCACTTTATTTGAATAAAAATTTATCGCTGCAAGGTGACAGTGAAAAAAGTCAAAGAAACTTGTAGAGTAAAAAACAACAGATGCAATTTAAATGACTTTATAATTTAGATTGAAAAGTACAAGAAAAAAAACAAAAGTATAAGTTACAACTTGTCAACAAGAACGTGAATTCAAGTTCAGTTCATACAAAAAAAGATCCTATGTCTATCGTGTTGACATTTTACTGAAAATCGGTCAGTTTTCCCTGCAGACAGACTATGTGGATAAATTCTATACTCTATTAATTAAAACATAACAATACCTGTCCTCTGAAATTGAAACCGAGACAGGGTTATTTTTTTATTGTTGTAATGCACAAAATCTATGCAGGATAGCATATATAAAAAAAATCAGACAATATGTTTTTTTTTTTTAAATGCCCATTAAACGATTTAATATTAACACCACTTCTCTTGGTCACCGAGTACTTATATTCTTTTTCCATTCATAATTTAAATACCGATGAAAATAAATCTGAAAAATTTCAAATAATGAAACATTATTCCACAGGATGACGTAAATTAGGACTTTTTACCACACACATCACTCAGTGTTTTCGTTCGATGAGAAATCTTGTTCAGGAAATTGATGTGTTTTCATATTTATACATGTAGGAGGATTTACTGCATTATTGCAGGCAGTATATACATAAATTGCTATGTGATTATTCAATGTAAAAGTACACACAACAGATATATTCGTCTTCTTATACATTCTTCCTTTCGCTAAATTCTGTAAAATCTCAGTCATATTTCCACTTCTTTTTTTACTAACTTATTGTATTATTTATATCACCTTTATTTATTTATTTTTTACTTCATTTTATACAGTTTTATGATTTTTTCCCAAGGGTTGACTGAGATGTAGAAATAAAGTCACCTGGACTTCTCCAATCCGGCAAAATGAAGAGGGACTTCCGTTTTGCACAGGATGTATAAATACGCAGTCACGCCCGGTCTTAATGGGGACTTTAAATCAAATGCCTCATGTACGGAGGATGTAACGCTTTCCGTTGTTAAAGAACCCTTGTAACAAACAAAGATTTGTGGGATCAATGCGAGGCATCATTTCTGTCCTTATCCATCATGCATTGTTTTTACCCAATGACAGTCTAAATTCCCCGCTACTCGTCCCGTTCGACCCAGTGTCATGACAAGTATTAGATGCATGTTCAGGACGGGAACCAACGGACAATATGTCATGCATGTTAAGGGCTGTAATCCGAAGTTAATATTTCATGCATGTTTAGAAAATTGACGAGATTGTTGAATTAATAATAAATATAAATCGGAGGCACTTTTTTACTGACTAAGACAAATGCCCAAACATTCTAGCCCTTATTTTTGACTGGAACTGTAAAATAACTTATTTCCTATTTGTACGTTTGTATTTGTTTCAAATCGTGTGTACAAATATGGTCATCTTTAGCCTCGTTCAATGTCAGGAAAACCTATGCTTAATAGAAGCGCCGTTTCGTTGTTCGGGACATATAGATTTCACCACTGCAACAAGTGTGTTACGATATTTCTCCACTCGAGACAGTTAAATTTTAATATTTAAAGCGCGAGGCTTGCCGAGCTTTTAAAATATTTAAAATTTAACTGTTGAGAGTGGAGAAATATCGTAATACACGAGTTATAGTGGTGGAATGTGTTTCTCTAATGATGTTTATCCTTCCTTTTCAAAGATTTGCAGAAAGTTGTGTTCTTTATATGTGACGTCATCAGGCATGGTCGCCTTTTTCATGACGTCAAAATAGAAAATCCAGAAGAAACCAAGAAAATTTGACGTCATAATTAAATTTTGACCAATCATATGCCGAGAACAGTTATTTCACTAGTGAGGAGAAAAAATTTTCACAATCGGTTAGGAAATTCGAAAACTATGTAGTGAAAAAAATAGAGAAGTATAAATACACAGTAATGTCCAGTTACGATGGAGGCGTTAAATCCGATTCCTCGCGTAAGGTGATTGCCACTACTCTGCAGGCTAAAGAACCCTTGCAAAACCTCTTGGAAAAAGGGGGGGGGGGGGGGGGGGCTCCGAAGATGACTCTTAGCAAAACAAATTGTATGTCCCTATCCAACATGCCTTCATTTTCCAATAGTAGTAAAAAAAACGATCGACCAATTTAGCAGAGCCTACCTATTGGATTAATGCTTAATTTTTTCTTGTCCTAAAGACGAAATATTTGCCATTGAAACATATGCCAACCTCTATGGATCTTTGTTATAGTGAATGTAGCATGAACTAATGGTGCATCAGACTTGGATCTCTCTCTCTCTTACTCTCTCTCTCCATTTTCTTCTATGTAAATTGATTTGAAAAAGTTACAAATGTTATTTTTTTTTTTTATTTCTTGTTTCTTTTTATCTAAGTTTTTGAATTTCTATCAGTTGTCTAATGACAGGCTGTTTGTTGTTTCTACATGTGCTGAAATATATGTGGACAATGATCTTGCTGTGCTTTTTATCATTGTTACCTATAAGTCTTGTCTTCAACCGTTTTACATAATACCTAAACTGTTACAACTGTACTTTAAACAGTTTAGATTTCCTACTTTAAGTGATATCTTTTTCAATATTTTGCCTTTAAATAAACACTTCTCCACGCCTAATATGTAAATAGTTGATTCTTTCAGACAGTTTGGTCCGATTTCCTAATGAAATATAAATCTATTTTAGGTAAAGAGCAAATATAATAAATCGTCTTATCATTGAACACCGACTCTACGTCATCAGGTGAGGGGCATACTGATAAATACTCATTCTTAACTCACACCTTGGACCCCTTTTATTGTTTTGTACACACAGCTTGATAAACAAAATCGTTCCTGGACACACCTTTCAAGTTGTTTATTGTTTGTATAATTAATAAAATAAGTGAACATATAAATGGCTAGAGTCCACGTTGATGTTTAACTGTTTCCATGAGAAATAATCCTTGCCATCTGACCACCAATTCCAGAAATATTCCAAGACTGAATGTTTTGATATTAATTATTACAATTTTTGGTTACGTAAATGCATGATGGCATTTTAGCACATTTTCCAGTGGAATTACGTAAAGTATTTCTATCGGGGACAAATGTAACTTTCAGGATACTAAATTTCTATAAAGGTAATATTATTCAAACTTAAGAAATTAATGAAAAGTATATTAAAGATTCGATCAATTGTTTTATCGCCGCTATGGTTATTAAAAAGTTAAATACTACAGCTGTTTATTGGTATATAATTTATTTCATGTTGGTATAACTACCTGTGATTGCCCAACTCTCCTCTCTTTCTCTACCGTCTTAAAAATATCTCTCACTTATCTAGAAATATCTCTCTACACTCTTATTCTCTCTTTCTCTCTCTATCTCTCTCCTATAATAATCTTGCTCTCTATCTACTCTAATAATCTCTCTCTCTTCTCTCTATCTCATAATACCATCATCTCTCTTTCCCTGTTATATTGGTATCTATGATGAGTTTATATATCTGTTAAGTTGAGTAACATTTTTGCAATTCTTTGTATGCATACCCTTTCCAGTTAATCGAATAATGCGATTAAAACCGCAAACATAAATGCCATGTATCGAGTTGAATTCATTTGAACAAATCATTAATTGACTCCTTAACCTCTAATAAAGACTTCAAGATAGTTAAATCAACAGTAAATGACTTTAAAAGTATAGTTAAAAACATTCTTTGGTTGTCAGGTAGCTTTAAATAGTATTTGACTTGTAGTAATACGCTCCTTGTAGAGACAATTTACAATGCTTATCAAACGGTACGAATATTATATTGTTACACAGATATCAGGGTTTCAAAAGTTGTGAAAGCAAACGCTGAAGTAGTTTTAAGAAAGTAAAGTAGAAATTAATTTGTGATCCATGATTATCAAAAATAACTGTACTTCAGTCTAATGCCTGTAAGTCATTTTTACATTAATCTGACAAAAGGAAAAATTATCTCTTAATTAAAGCAAATCAAAATGAATATTATTCAAAGTCATTATTTAAATAAATTGCATGGTGATAGTCGTGTAATATATTGGACATGTCAGACAAATGACGAAATGTTACAGTTATACTCTTTCTAACTTTACATTGGAAGTAATATATCCCTTCGCTGCTTCTTGTTTCATTGGAAGCCATATATTTGTGAGTATCATACTGTTTTATGTAACCTATTGTTTCAGTAATCAAACTTTCGGAGTACAAAATTTGTGCTCGAAACACCAAACCCAGTATGTTTGATTAATTGATTAAGAGTTTTATAATCGTACTCGAAAGTTTTATGACTGCAAGCCCTTATTTTGATGCCGTTAAATTACTCTTATTTAAGTTTATACAACCTGATAAATGTGGTCTACCACATTAAATATCAGCCGTTCTTTTATGATCTATTCATCATTTTATAATTTATATCTACAGTAAAATAGTAAAAATATGAGCTTTTTTAAGTTTGAAGCATTATTTTTTCACGATTTTTAAAGGAAAAATGCACCAAGTCCCTTCATTGAATATTACTTCGATACACTGTCTATCTTCTGAAATATCTTATGAGCAGAAATTTATAAATTCACTCTGAAAAAATTGTTTGTTCACACTTTAAAAAATGCATAGAACAGCATTGATATAAAACGGCATCCCGTAAAGGAGACCATTTCGAAAATATTTAAATAAATATTGAAAGCACTTGTTTAAATTTAAAAGCTACGGCCGGTTTAAGTCGAGTTGACTTTTGCATCCTGGCGAGCACACTCACACAATCATTGTTTGTGCCTTCACACATTGTATTGGAATTTTGCAAGATTATCAAGAACACGTTAACAGTTTAACATATAAATAAGTCTAAGCTAAATATTGCTACAATGCGTTATAGAAAATTGTTGCAAAAATATGACGGAATGTTTCTGCAGTTCAGCAATTTTAAGTCATTCGTGCAAAAAAATCCTATTTTCGACCTTATAGTCTTGCTTTATGATGTAATCACATTTGTTTTAACAGCAAATGTTTTCATAAAGAATTGCATGGAGTTTAGTTATACTATTAGATTTAGGGCGAACTTCATGGTCTTACTGAATACATTTCTCTTGTTGTAACCAATAATCATTGAATTACTTTTTGGTAACTTGCCCTGGGGGTTGTTTTCTAAAATAAGACGGTTTAATGTTTTCCTTACTATATTGTCCATTGGTAAATTTTAAAGATGGCATGTCACGTATAGTTGACTAGTTTAAACTACATTTGGGCACTTTTTAGAAGTATTACAGATTTTCAGTAGTTTTCTTTTTTTCTTAAAGCATTGTCGTTAACTACTGATCAAGTTTCAAGATTAATTGATGGACAGACTATCTCGTTTCTTTATCTGTTCCAATACATCACTTGGCCACGTAAAATTGTATAAGGACCGCTAGACTGTCAGACAATCGCTTCTGCAGTTTAACTGCTCAAATTTGTTTCAATCTTATCTATATGTGTATGCTACATTCAGTCCAATCACCATTACTATAATACATCTTGGATCTCAACTTTCCACAAGTCTTAACAATAACTGTTATAATCACTTCATTGAAATTTGTGATCAAGTTTTGTGATATATCATGGTCCTATTTTTTGGTAATTATATTCAAAATACAAACCAATACCAAATATTTCATCACACCTGTACAACGTATACACTACCTTCGTCTTAGTTTTTACAATTTATCATGATCTGTTTTTCAATTGTTGTAAATACTCTAGATGTAATTGTGCGGAAATAATATATTAATGGGGTTATCGTAACCGCTATTACGATACAATCTGTCAAATAAGGTCAATTTAACAAAACAGGAATCTCTAAACCGTTAAAGTGCATGATATGTTGATAAAATTATGGTATGAGTATGTGTGAGAAGTTAGTAGATAACAAACAATTAACTTCAAAAAGACAAGGCATTCGTCAAAATACAGGAACACAAGTGGAGTAATGGAAAGGTGACTACGTCTCAATAGTGAAGGCATGGCACTGTTCACTGTTTAATTCCATCGTATGCATACCTGGTTTCTCAGACACTGCATTCATAATGTTAATCATTCACACCAAGTCCCCCCCCCCACAAACCCACGCTTCCCCCTCCACATTTTCACCCTCACTCTTTCCCACTCCAAAGAGAGAAACAGGGTGATAAATGTGTCTTTGCAGAAATGGACTTATATATACATATACATATATACACACAACATAGCTAAATTGAATTGAAGAAATCATCGATTGTTTCCAAATCAAATTCAATACGTGCTCAGTAAAAACCTACATGTTTCTTGAAAATCACGTCCCATCGGGTCCACTATACTATACGGAGAAATAATTATATCTGTCATTTAATCTTCAAATTGCAATGAAGTGTGGGTTTGTATGTTTTGTTTTTTGTTTTTGGGGAGGAGAGGGCTTTCTGTTAACGGCCCACTTTTTTTAGTTGAAAATGTTCAATAAAAGCGCTAATCTTTTTCTTTGGGTTTTGCCAAGCATGTAGAGATTTTTCGTCTTGAATCTAAACACCAGACCCCTTCTTTTGCAGTCAATAAAATTGGTCAAAAAATGATTTGATCAAAATGTGACAAAAATAAAGAGCAGTACTAATTTAAAATTCATAGATAAAAGTACACGATATTCGGTAGAAGTATGTCGGTTGTATCACGAGGGACAGTCTACGGATTGTGTCTCTTATATTTAATATGATTTTATTACAGTAAACAAACTAGCTACTGTTCCATTTGAAATAGTTTTGCTCTTATGTTAATATCACAGAACATGTACTGTTTTGTAAAGAGATGGTTGAATATTTTGTATTTGTTTTCAGTCAATATAAATTCTGGCTGATATCTTAATGTTAAGACGTAAATTGATATCTGTGTAGTCTTTTATTTAAATGTGTATTTAGCTAGACAGTTTAAATGATAAAAAGTTTTCTTTATATTAAATTCATAAATTTAATATTTTGTAGACTTGTCGACCTTTTAATGCCGAGAGATTCCGAACATTGATAATTCTTTTGATATTAAAACATATATCCAAACATTCTTTTTCCTACTTTCAGACGATATAAATCATTGGGCGATCATATGTTACTATTGCAATCTCTTATAACGAGTGCCGTGCGCACGAAAATCATGATGAATGCATATTATGCAAATTAAATGCTGGTTCTCGGTGGCCTACTGGTCTAAGTAATTCATCTGCAGTGATCACTATAGCCTGTCAACACTGAAGTTGTGGGTTCAAACCCTACTTGTGGCAGGTGCGTTCGTCTCTGACCTTAATTGACTATATATGGTTGCCAGTTTCCCTGTAAATGGTCGGTGTTTGTGTCCGGTACTCCAGCTTCCTTCATTAATACTAATTGACTGTCATGAAATAGCCAAGGGTAGCTGATGTTGGGCGTTTAACAACAGTAATTTATCATCGAAATTAAAAACTTCAGTCCATTTTCTTACTGAAGCATATAATATCGTAAAAGATGTTAAATGGATTAAATAAACGATTGGCGCAGCATCATAATAGTCTTGTTCTTACCTTGTCGACCCAACTGGTCTCGCCACTTTTGAAATACATGCAATTCCCTCAGATTTTGTGTTTTACCTTGATTTGTATCTTCGAAATGGATTCATGAGATTTGAACATCGTGTAGACTAAAAAGCAAAAAGTAGAAACACAAGAAAATATTCTATGGACTTGTTACGATCGCAAACTCTAATCAAAAATCGAAAAATGACTTGCGTTATCATGGCTTCGCAATGGAAAGTATAATAATATGATTCTGCGGGTTTTTATTTTAACCTCAGATTTTAACAAACTATAAAACGTCGCTGAAATTGTATTTAGATATACATATATATGTGTTCCTTTATTCCACATTAATCCATTGATAGAAGATATATATGTTTGAATAATTAAGATTTCGTTTAAATTTGAAATAAAATATCAGTAGTTGCGTAATAATGACCAGTGAGACAATTGTCCGGTATAATGACCAGTATGACAATTGTCCAACTAAAAGCGCAGAGGAAATATCTACGTCATAAACGGAGGAAATGTCAATAAGGTATATCAAGCTCTACAATACTTTACATTATTCTATTAACATGAATATATTTTTAATCAGTTGACTATTCTAGATTACGTGCATTTTGTCTCCAGACCAGTGTAACCGTACAAATAGTTGCATGATGATACCCACAACTTAAAAGTAAATAGTTTAATCGCTGCAACATGCAGAATTCAGTTACATAATGGAAAAGGGCTCTATCATGTTCAAGATTTAATAATTTAATAGTATAATTTGAACTTTTAATTCTATTTTATTTTTCGATGTTCAAATGTAAAAGGTTTCTTCACACGGTAATGTTTCCCCTGTCGCCTTCGGAGAGACTATACAACATCTGTTTCCAAACACCCAGGTCTCTCTCGTGATGTGACCACATAAGACCAATATCCACTAACTTACTCATCTAACTACCGAAAAAATCAAATAAAAATCATTTTGGTATATCGCATTATTACATAACATTGTTACTGTTGTAAGTCTTTTTGTAATCGTGAATATTCTATAAAATATGACACCAACCAATTGTTCCCGTCGTGTAATTAGTATGAATTAAAGGTATGAAGAAGCATATTTTTACCTGTTAAACCATCGCCTTTGATAGTACAAGTACATCGTATGTATCAAACCGTGTATGTAGTATATATAGATCATTTAACAGAGTATAGTGTTCACTAAATTACTGTAATTTTGCAATTGGAGATAGTCTAAGAGATTACATTTAGGTAAAATGTTTAACAATCAGTGTGTGGTCCTAAAAAAATCTTATTTTCTTTCAATAAAGAAAACGGAGCAATTCTGATGATCAAAATGGACATTCGCCAAAGTGAGCTGTCAGTCATAATTGATCCCACCTATTTGCTATGAGTAATATTTGTCGATCGACAACAGTATCTTAGCCGCTGTATAACATAATACAAGAGAGATATATAATTATTTGACCCATAACGAGCAAGGATGCTTCGCGAGGTTGTTAGCGAAAGCATTATCTCTATGTATTTGAACACGTGTTTCCATTCTCTCTGAGATTGGGATATTTGGAAGATTATTCTGTGCGACATTATGATTTCTAGGAATAATGTTTTACTTTTATTTGCACGGTTTCCATGTGATTATGTACCACAAAGAACAATCAATTCTAATGAACTACAAGCATCATCAGCGACCCTATACATGTTCTGTATTTCCTGACTTACTAACAGGCTTTGTTCTTCTTACAGGAACAGGGCAATATCTGGATAAATAATTCCGTTAGCTACACGTGTATCTAAACCTACGTAGTTAACCACGCTACTGATTGGAGACGTTGACACCTGCTGGGGATACGGAAGCGACGTAAGTTATCCAATGCAAATTACGGAACATAATTTATACAAAACGAAATAAATTTTGACTTCTAATCATGTGATAGGAAGGATATTTATTCCTTGTGGCTGTAAAATTTAAGCAGAGTTTGGATGTCCTACCATGGCTAAATGGTCTGTACTATTCCATCAAACTATCGTTGTTGTGCAAATTATATGGATAGTCCGACCTGTCACGTCTGAAAAGTTTTTCCAATACAGGGACCATAGAGACCAAAACTATTATCTGAAACAAGCCAATGAAAATAAAAATGAAGTTCAAGATGAAGTACAAGCAGAGGTAAGATGTTCATATATTTGTCTTATGTAATCAGTTAATTCTATAGTTATTCTATGTCTTGTCCCACACAATCAGTGTGTTACTCTGGTGTATTGAATTGTTGTTTTACACTCAATGTCATTGGATTTTTTTTTTCTTATGTATTTTGCTTTTTTTACTAATTGATATTACTGTTGATTATAATTAACATAGTTGCTTTATCGGAATTTTGTTTGAAAAAATCACAATACCTGTCTTTTTACTTTACTTCAAGTACCGTCTATACATATTTTCATAAACAAAACTTGACTAAAACAACCTTTTTACTAGATAGGTCATATTAGACATTCAGTTTACATGTAAATCATTATTCAAGATTCGTGTTTTCCGACCCACCACCCTAACATTAACAGGAAACTTTCTTAATTCGTGTTCCTTGTTCTACGTACATCTACCATTGAGAAATACATGCCGTGTAACAAAAATAACAATAACAATTGTACAAAATTGTTTTTATTGTTCTCAATATACTTTGTATCATGACGGTATCTAAATGTAATGTTAAATTTAGACTGTTTAATCGCGTAGACATGAGTTGGCATTAACACAGAGTTAAACCCCGATAAGTAATGAATTTATTAGTCTAAGATTAATTCCTAAATCTGTTTGTAATTAAACACGTTCAATTATCACACTATGATAATTGTATGTGAACTTAATGGTAAGATTGCTATCTATAAAAACAAGATGGAGTCAAAGATGATTTTTTAATCCAAACATAAAGTCATACCAGTGAAAACACGTCTGGGATATGTAGCGCAATCATAGATTTTGTTGAAAGGGTTAACACTACATTGTGTTTGTTGTTGTGGTGGTTTTATTTTGTCATTGGGTTGCTGTCTCTTTTTGGCACCCCAGATCTCCAGTTATTCAAAATAACGAATACAGAAACTTCTGCGTTTAAAAAAATGTCTTCGAATTTAAAGTCTAATCATCATTTTTATCCACTAATGTAAAATGGACCCATCATACCGCCATTACAGCAGAAACCGATGAAATCACCTAGAGTTTGATGTCGACATTTAACTTCATATGGATGTTATTAAAGCGTTTTATTAGTCTTTAAAATCTTAAAGAAACATTAAAGATGAAGAACAGGAATAGAAATTCACCTGTTGTATATTTTGTTTACTCTGTCATCCCATACCATCGAACAGACGGTGACATGGACTTAAAGAATGTCATCACATAAGTTGGCCACGTTTCATTTTCCAGTATGATTAGCGATAGTCCAACATATTGACCGTTATTTAAACTTCACTTCACAGTCTTCAAGAATTAAGTGGCCCGTTTTAAATAAGTGGTAGGAGTGAAGCATATTTGATTTTCACAAATAAATACTTGTGTCTGATCTTAAACAGTATCAGTTTATAAAACGTTATCTGTTCAACTGTTTATTTAAGCATGTCTTCAGATTATTGAGGACGTTTTTATGAAGATCTTTTGTTAAAAGTTTTGATTTATTTCTCAATAAACTTAAGGACATTATGTAGATGTACTCATTTAAAACGTTCGATTTAACTGACATAGTTTTGAATGGATTAAAACATTTCACTAGCTGTACAATGTCTATGTTCAAACTGAACAACAGCATGTAATGCATGTCTGTGTAAAAAATTATATATACATTGTACTAGAAGCCCAAATAAAGCATGTATATAAATATACATTTGCATCAAATATAGATAAATGATTCATAGTAAGGTAGTTTTAGGCAGTGGATGGTTATAATAATAAAGGCGTGGGAAAGATATAGGCTTTTATTGCTACTCTTCACACTGTAATTTATGTGTATTCATCGTAGCAAACAATAAAAACTGATTTTGAAGGAACCGCCCTAGACCTATAAGTTTGTTAAATAACGCTGCTGTACCTCGTCCGTTGACATCCATTTCATGTTCCCCTCGTGCGCTTGTAATACTGGTAGCTGGACGTACAACATTATTAAATAAAATGTTTCCCTGGGACATCTGCACATAACAATTAAGCTAAACGATCGTGTATTGCCGTATTCATGAATATTCATTGCTTTAAGTCGTCTCTTAATATTTTTATCTATTGTTTGACATAGACCCTTGTAAGCCTCCTTGTGTAGTTTAGAACTTTCATTTAATACTAATCTATTCGAAAATTAATCTTGATAAAATTGTAAGTTCTTTTTATTGTTAATCTTTATACAATTCATCATAGTGCACTTTTTTCGTTTTCTTCTTTTTATTTTCATTTAAAATCCCATGTTTCTTTAAACCAGGTAGACCCTTGCACATAATGAAACTTTAAGATTCAGTTTTGGATTAATTTTTAAATCTTTATCTTTGATCTTTTTCCTTATAATAATATGTGATTGACGGGGAGTATTCTCAGATGTAAAGTTATGGAATATTATTGAATGAACACGTGCAAAAATTAATAGAAAATGTTCATCTACCTAAAGAGACAATTTAATATTTTTATGGTGATTTTCATATTATATTTGTTATGAACGACAGTTTGAATCAGCTGGGTAAGAGTGAATGAAGGGTATCAAAGCATTGCATATACTGACGTTCCCTTCGATAGCAAGCGAGGCGAGTACACCTTTAAATGAAAGCACAGCATGTAATCAAAAACACAGCAGAAGGAAACATTTAATCCGTTTTACTAAATCGTATCCCATAAACTCCTTAATATCCCTCATTCAAGTGAACATTTAAATGATCTGCTTGTATTCTTGAAATAATTATAAAGTTTAATATCTTTCATTAATGTACATTGAGTGTAGTGTTACACAGTTTAATGCATTACATAAGTGAACCACTGCGATGGCTGGTCTTAATAAGTACACCTTCATATTCACTCTAGACCACCAAAGATTCCGTTTATATTACTTTCAAAGATGTAACTCTCAATTTCTTGTATATATTTATAGGATATGCATTGTTATATATGATATATGAGAAAACGAAATATATCAATATAAAAAAGGAAAACTTAGCAGATAAGATCTTCGTCATAAGAATTATGATTTACATCTAAAAAGATGGCAAAATACTAAAATGTTTTAAAAATTATAAAAATATTTTGTTCAGGATAAGAAAGAAAAACAGATGAAAGTTGACAAACTTCAAGGCAAAATGTTCCCTCATTATAAAAAATGAGATTAAGAACTTTTACTTTATTGACACTATATTTAGGATTTCTGTATGTTCTTCCACGTTCACATGTTAGAAATAGTTATGTGAACAAACAAAATACAAGTATTTCATATATTTTTCAATACATGATAACGTCCTACTGAAATAGTAGACTATCTGTTGTGTGTTAATGTAGGTCTTATAACGGTCGCTTTAATTTGTTTATTCGGTACAAAATATATAAGTGAATATAGGACAAGTAAGTAGGCCAAGAACATTGTTACTATTAAGTATATTATTACAAATTTTATGTCGTACATGTAGCGATTGCAACAATAGTACTGCATCAAACATTCGAAGGGATTTTCTTTTTATATAACTTTTTTGCTGCATAGTCACAGGAATACGGATCTCTATCATATTAAAATCCGTATTTCTGAGAATCGATTATATTCAGAGTTAACCAACAATCATATTATATAAGTATATCATATATTTAAATATTTTGGAGGAGGTGATACTTTTGCAAATTTGAAAGTAAAATGACACCAATGACACCCGTTAGATATAACACTTGTCTTCTACTTCAAAGAGAAATTTTTATTAGACCAACAACAATTGCATTCTTTGGAACCAATATTTTGAAATTTAACTCAACCAAAGAATATGTTTTGCAACATAACTTAAATGCTGATATAATATACACATTATCTTAGTCTACAAAATCACATATATAACCAGCTATATAACTTTATACCCACCTGTAGTCTGACAAGATCATTTTTCACAATCCTATGATATATTGGTAAAAATGATAAGATGCCAGAAGCTTCGATGTGATGGTTATTCTTTGGCATCATCAACTTCATGTAGAAAAAAAACAGTCAAAAAGTCGTATATAAACTAGGCAGAAACTTAAAACGAGAAGGAACATGCATTCCAAAGGTCACGTACTGGAGAATAAATAGTAATTATATTTGATGATGATCGAAGTCGTGTTTGATTAATACTTTTCCCGCGAGATCCTTTGCAGATGACCCCGTATACATCAATGGATGCAGACTTTAAGCTTGACCCGCCCATTGTTTTAATTATATTTTTCGACGTTTTCTTATCGCTTCATTACAATCTATGCATTTCCTAGTCATCAATCTAACACCTATATCTATAGTTTGATAGATGTTGTCTGAGGCATTTGTTTTTCATCACGTATTTCTGATATTCTACATGTTTTCATGTTCAACGGTACTGTTAGTTTTGTTGATTTTACCTATATATTTGACCACTGCACATGTGGTTTACCGTTAAACAATTTAGCACTAATGTAATTCTTATCATTCCTTTGTTGAGAAACAGTACATGAAAGGTTCCTTCTCTACTTCATTAAACTAGATGTGCTACTAGTAAATATACAGTAACATTGATAGCTACACTTATTAAACAGAGGAAAATGCGTGAATTTTGATGCACAGACACATGCTGTTGTGGATTTAAAGAAAGTGTTTCTTATTCTAAAATTCGCGAAGACCATCAAACTGACCATATAACTATCATATCGACTTTCAGTTATTCCGAAATCAAGACGTTGTGTGGACTTTTTTACGTTATGCCTGTAATTATTGAGCTGAGTTTATGGCATATCAGTGTATATATCGAGTTCTCATTTCAGACTGACGTACTTTTAACGGGTTTATAAATGTTCGACTCTATATATTATTTTTAAAAATTCATTGAAATTGTAAATGTCCGCCACGACGCCCCTTTACTAGATTTACACATTTATTGAAATTCGCATACTGCCTCAAACTTACAATCTTTCCCATTTATTCGAACCTAAAACATTTCTGTCGGTTATTTTTGTCGCTGTCTTGCCGTCTTTTTGGCGCATACCTAACATTTCCTTTTATACAAATCTGATACGGGGAATCAGCAATTTGACTACTAAATCTGAAACATGTTTTACGGGAAGTTAAAAATGCATGCATGCATACCCATCGTTTCATACATTTACAGTAACCACTAAATATACTCAAGACGTTTTAAATCTTATTTATACAGTGTTTCACGTATATGTTTTTCTAGAAGCGAGCTAAAAAAAATTGCCCATTATAGTTGCATCAGGTTTTATCCTAAAAGAACAAGAAACCGCATACCAATGTCTTATAACGTATACTGCCTTGACTGTCATTATAATATTATAGACTATGATTGTTTTGGAATGTGCATGTAATATTTGCCGTTGGATTTTAATCAGTCATCAATCAAGCTATAAATCTTATTCTTGGTTGATCTTTTCATACCTGTTCCCCTCTGAAGTCATAAACAAATCAAGATCTATTTATCTACCTCCCCTCATTTGATAGTGTTCATTTTATACGCAGAATATCTACAGTACGGTGTTCATTTTATCAAACTGTTTACAATTGAATAAGTACGTATTACGCAACCTGTTAAATGGTAGTACGTCTGCTAAACAAATCTAAAATTCATCGCTAGCTTTACCAGAGTGCATACCACAGACAAAAACATATATAACATGTGTTCTTTGTTTTGTTTATGATTGCTTCTTATGCAGTATAAGAATTTTCTATATCTATATTACAGATGCAGCTTGAAAAATATGGATACCTGCGGTGCAAAGTAGGTCGACGCAAACGGCGGTCGGTGGATACACCGACACACAATAGTTTTAATGTTTTTGAGGGAAATGGGAGAAGTTGTAGTGAGGACGAAATTAAAACTGCAATCAAAGAATATCAAAAGAAATATAAATTACCTGAAACAGGTGTAGTAGATGAAGAAACAAGAAAGTTCATGAGCACTTCAAGGTGCGGGAACTCGGATAGTGCCGACAACCCTGACATTGAACCAGTAGATATTACTGATATGGTTCCAATTGAAGTTATTAATCCTCCTCCAAGTAAAAAACGGTGGAAAAGAACAGCCAAAAATACAGTATTATATAAATTATTATTTCCTCAATTAACTGATAATAGTGTCAAGATATCTGGTAAAAGAAGAACTAAATTCCTTTTAAATCATATTCAAAAAATTAAAAATGAAGATCCAATATGGCTGCGACCAAAGAGACACAAAAGATTTGTTAACATTCATATCAATGAAACGGGACTGAATGGTGAAAAAATTAGAGACGGTCAAAAATTCACAAAAACGGATATTCGATGGCGATTATTAGAGAATGGTTTCAGCACAAGAATACCTTTAGAAGATCAAAGAGCAAGTCTTAATATGGCATTCCGTATGTGGAGTGAGGTAATTCCTCTCAACTTCGAAGAAGATGTATCTGGTGATATAAAAGCCGTAGATATAGAAATAGCATTTGGAAGAGGTGAGAATTGTTTTGTATATATAAGTGGTTTTGATGTTTAAATCAGTAACATTGAAATTATTCTACTACCTTTATGATTAACCTCCATCTATCACTATTTATTTCAAATCAGAATCAAATCTGAAATACTGTATTTTTTGTTGGGTAAATTGACTCATGGACATAAATGAATCCACGTGTCATTGTGTCTCTGACAACACTGTGGACACTGTCGTTGAATGCATAATGAATCCACGTGTCATTATGTCTCTGACAACACTGTCATTGAATGCGTAATGAATCCACATTTCATTATGTCTCTGACAACACTGTCATTGAATGCGTAATGAATCCACATTTCATTATGTCTCTGACAACACTGTCATTGAATGCGTAATGAATCCACATTTCATTATGTCTGTGACAACACTGTCATTGAATGCGTAATGAATCCACATTTCATTATGTCTCTGACAACACTGTCATTGAATGCGTAATGAATCCACATTTCATTATGTCTCTGACAACACTGTCATTGAATGCATAATGAATCCACATTTCATTATGTCTCTGACAACACTGTCATTGAATGCATTATGACATGATATATTAACATATCGTACGAAATTCGTGGACAATGAATGTCCCCCGGCTATGGTGGGATTCGTGTTGCTCAGTCTTTAGTTTTTCTTTGTTGTTTTTTGTATACTGTTGTTTGTCTTTTGTTTTTGCATTGACAGTTCGTTTTAGACTTATGAGTTTGAATATCTCTTTGGTATATTTCGAATCTCTTTTTACAAGTATAGTAGGGATTCCTCTGCTCCTCATGTAGTAAGACGAATTGATTTTAACTAGTAGTAAAGAGTCTGGGCGATTAGTTATAACAGTATGTTATACTTTTCTTTTTGCAAAAAGGGGAGGACACATTTTCTCCTCGTAAAAAAAACAAATGCATAGGCTCTTTCCTTTTATTTCATTTCTCTTTTTTACTTTTATATCATTTGTTAGTGTTTTATTGATAACTCTTTTCTCTGTTATTTGATGTTCAACAATCAGCAATCAATCGATGATTTCAAGGTTTTTATTTAGCTTCATTTGACATGTTTGTCCAGTGCTTGCCAAATGTCAGACGAAATATCTTAATCTCAGACAAAAACAGATCGATGATGCGATCATGGTCAATCTTCTATCTCATCGTGCCTGCTACGTATAATCATAGCGTTTATCCTCCTGGTCAATCTTCTATATTCTCGTGCTTCGTATAATCATAACGTTTATCCTCCTGGTCAATCTTCTATCTCCTCGTGCTTCGTATAATCATAACGTTTATCCTCCTGGTCAATCTTCTATCTCCTCGTGCCTGCTACGTATAATCATAACGTTTATCCAGGAGGTCTGGAATTTTAATACAATTATCATTAAGCTGATAAACATAATTATATAATGAAACAAATAATAACGGTTTTTCAAGGTTTTCAGACTGTTGTTTAATTCGGTTACTATGCCAGTCTACTAGACTTGTAGTATACTATACATTTAATGTAATTTAATGTGAAATATGGCATTAATATTGGATATTTTGCTGTTTACATGAAAGCTTGATTGTAGATAGTTCCGTATCAATCAAATTTGATTACGAAAACTGTTTTGTAGTAAAATGATTGAGTATGGAGATGGTCGGTAATTATCACTCGGTTGCTGTCCGTGAAATTACGTCATTTAGCTCTGCAGTTTAATTAGAATCCATTTTGACAAATATTTCATCTTAAAATCAGCTGATTTATGAGTTTTTAGATTGCATTTTGTATGAAAACACAGAGGTCGAGTCTTTTCTGCAAATTGATGTTAAGATTTGAAGGAATTTTCAGTCAACTTTTATGATTCATTTTCTGTTATAAATTGTTATATTACATTTTCAAATTATATCATCAAACTCTTGTCAAAGAGGTAATAAAGCGAGAACCACAGACAATACAATATTTTATCTGAAGACGCCCAGAATGTGAAAACGTTTATCTATAGATTCCAAAAATTAAACTAGCATTGTTTTCTATTATGCAAAATAGTTTATATTTATATTGTTTAAAACAATTATGTGTTCTTCAGACGCCACGGTTCTAACCAATGCCAACTGAAACATTTTCATTTTACCAACTTGTTTGAAAAGCCTTCTAATTCTAACATAGTCTCTCTATAATGGATATATTCGAAACCTTGATCTTTTTTTTTTCTATGACTCAAACATTTCTTAGATATATCAACTTGTATTGATTGATGAAGTAAACATCAATCTCTTAACTTTTTGTTGATACGAAAACATGTAATCGGATTTATTAATGCATACAAACATCACAATAATGTCGGTTGTGAAATTCATCTTCTTAATTTCGATAGTAAACTTTTTGCACTGTTTTGCATTCTTAAAAAGTCTTATTTGGGCTACATGTAATTTCTTATGTATATATTTGAATTCGCATATTCAACCAGGTTCAACCCACCATTTTTTTCTTAGAAATGTCCTGTACCAAGTCAGGAAAATGGCAATTGTTATCGTAAAATTTGTTTCTATGTGTGTTGCATTGTCGTTTGTTGTTTGTTCACTTCAGTGTTTCTGTTGTTTCGTTGTCCAAATGTACTATATTGTATTGTTTATTTGCGTAATTCTCTGTCCGTAATGTTGTACTGTATTCATGTCATGTAATGGTGTCATTTTAGTGTTATATTTAACATTGCCATAAAAGTGCGAGGTTTGGCTAGCCACAAAACCAGGTTCAACCCACCATTTTTTTCTTAAAATGTCCTGTACCAAGTCAGGAAAATGGCCATTGTTATATTATAGTTCGTTTCTGTGTGTGTTACATTTTAATGTTGTGTTTCTGTTGTGTCGTAGTTCTCCTCTTATATTTAATGTGTTTCCCTCAGTTTTAGTTTGTAACCCGGATTTGTTTTTTTCTCAATCGATTTATGAATTTCGAACAGCGGTATACTACTGTTGCCTTTATTTCCTCGATGAAGAATACGAATATGTACGTCAGTTTTCTGATAATGATGCTTTTGTACAAGTACTGTCTTTATAAACCAAGGTTACTTGCGTCATAATTTACTTCTTTCTTCACATCTCTAAGACTTAGGATTCGATTTAGTTTTACAACATAGAGAAGTATGTAGATCACTAGGCGACTATTTTTACTTCCTTGAAACTTTGTGGTAAGGGCATATAGTATTACCTATGTACGTAATTCCATCTGTCTCAAACTATTGTCTGGACTTTTTTTATCGACATGACTACAGATATATTGATCTGACTTTTGATAAATTAGTGTATGAAGATGACTTACAGATGGGTTTCAGTTTCCTTTTGGTGGCCGACTTTTGGAGAGAATTACTGTCCCTGGAAACCCTTGGAAAATACACTTGTCTGTACAGGTTTGTAATGCCTACAGCTGTTTAGAGATATTTTTGTGTATATGTGTTCAATGATAACTAACAGATCAAGTTTGTAGTTTGTTTTCTCCAGTTGACCAAAATTTAGGGAATTCAAATAGTTGTCGTTATCAACAGTTTTCAATTTCGTTAACCCACTTTTCCCATTCAACAAAGACAGAATGCATTTGTAGGTTAACCACATTAGCAACACTATAAACCTATGAACTCAGTGCTGCCAGTGTATATTCATGGGAATGTGTAAATAGCAAAACCAGAAACTAAGAAACCAGAAATCAGAAATCAGAAACCAGAAACCAGAAACAAGAAACAAGAAATTAAAAATATTTAATATTGAATATGCTCCTAATAACTAATTATAATTGACTTGATATAAATTCACATGTATAACTGATAAGGACTCTGATCTTTATGCACCTGCTGTAGCAGAAAAACTTATCAATTGTAATAAAACTTAATTATCTACAAAAAAGTGTCAGTTCAGTGTTAGACTGCATATACATAACTTGTTACAGATTTTTAATTGTGTTGAAAGGTTTACATTGTTTATAGATGTTTTAATAATGTGTTTACTATAGTAAAGGGTTCCTCCATTTGACATAGTTTATTATTATGTCAACGAACTTGGCCAGCTTAAACTATCACTCAGGCTGGAATTTGTCCATTACCATATTAACACACAGTGTATTTTGAAGAAAGATTCATTATTCGATGGACAGAAAATTCTCTTTACACCCCTTATTTCTTTCGGTTTTTCGCTAAACCCTAATGGTTACATTGACATTTGAATCATCTTTTCAATATTTTTTGTCATATTTGTGAAATTTAATACTGATATGACACCCTTTTACTTTTTAACTTCATTCAGTATTAACCAAAATATTAGGGGGAACAGCAATTAAACCAGCATCTAACATGCCCAATATCTACATGCTTGAATTATAGTCATTTTATAAACAGTTGAAGATTGTGTCATCTTTCTCTATTTTATACATTTTTACATAGAAACTATGAACAGTGTAACTGATGATTGTTTTTTATTCTATTTCCTTGTGACCATCTGACCACCATTTATTTAAATGATTAAATAACATTGAAAGACATGTTTACAGGTAGAATGTAAAACAATATTAAAACATCTATAATCAATGTTTACCTTCCAACACAATTAAAAATCTGTGTATTAACAAGTAATAATTAATGTATGCAGTCTAACACTGAACTGACACTTTTTTGTATGTGATTAAGTTTTGTTCATCTGATAAGGTTTTCAGCTACAGTAGGTGCATAAAGAACAGTCCTTATCAGTTATAAATGTGTAATTATATCATGTCAGTTAGTTATTTAAAAAAAATAATATTCACATGATATACTTTTTATATTTTGTTTCTTGTTTCTGGTTTCTGGTTTCTTGGTTTCTGGTTTTGCTATTTACACATTCCCTATATTCATTGTACACCCCACCTGTTGTGTACTTCAAAAATGTGTATTTAGCCATTAGACATTTGTTGTAAAAATTTGCGCCAGAGAAGATGGTGAAGTTGTCATTTCTCTGTTTGGCTTTTACATATATTAAGATCTACTTTTCTGAAATGACTGAATCACTGATGTTATAAGAATTTAGAGGTCGAGTTTGTTTCATTCTGTTGTGGGTTTATTTGGTTGCAACTGGTTTTACTCTTACTTTTATTTGTCTTACGATGTACACATTCTCATCTGTTTTGGGTTTATTCAATTCCAATATTTTTGTCTGTTTGTACCTGCTTTTTGTATTTAATTTTGTTAACCATATTTTACAGGATCACATCAAAATTGTGAAAGGAAGTTTGATGGTAATGGCGGTGAGATTGCCCATTCTAGAGAAAACGGTAGGGACGTTGTACATTTTGATGATGAAGAGGATTATAAATCTATAGAATCCATTACAAAAGAAAAAGACGGGATTTATTTATTACGTGTAGCTGTTCATGAAATAGGACATGTGTTGGGACTATCTCATTCTAGCCAGATCACATCTATCATGTATGCTATTTATCATCAGAGTAATGTTAATCCAGATAAAGAATTCGAGCTGACCTGGGATGATAGGAAAGCAGTACAGAAAGCTTATGGTAAAGTTTTTTTTTTATATTTTTAAAATTATCGGATAGTTATTTATTACATGATGTTTATCCTGCATTTCATCTTCTTTACATCAATCCAATTTCTTACTTCGAGCAAATACTTAAGTGTGTAATGAGCATTGTTTAGTGATTCTAGCAATATTGAATCTTTAAAATTCCAAGTTGATTTACCTTTTTGAATTCTTACCCCCGTATAGTTGTTTCTGGATTGAAATATTGAAACATTTGGGTTTATCTACATCTAGGCATAGATGGCCTTTGCCAGATTTGGCACACAATTATGAATTTTTGTTCTTCATCTTTGTAATTCCTTTGGCCTTCAAACTGTTGAACTGTTTGAGCGCCACTGATGAATCGTGTACAGAAAAATCGCGCGTTGGGCGTACTGACGTAAAAGCCTGGTAAGTGAGTTTTGAGAATGTGATTTCTTTTCTTTTGTTTTGATTTGTTTTTTGAGTGTATTTGTTTTTGTTTCTTCGCACAGTTTTTTGGGTTTTGAAATATTTTTATTGTCAGGGGTAAAAAGATGTTGGAATTTTGTGTTGTTGGCAGTTATTTTATAGCCTCTCTTAGAAATATTCACTACTGCTCTAGCAGGACAAGCAGTCCCTGTTCCATTAATTGTACCCTTTATGTTGTTTATTACCATTGATATCATTTCCAGCACTCCATTTATGACAATTTATCGGATATCACAAATAATCAGAAATGCAGGCATACATGCAACATGCGGAGTAGGAAACGCTAGCCTATCAGAAGAACTGGATGGCCACTAATGGAATTTGGCTGTTACACTGAGGATGTCGATATATCTCGGGGTTGTCTAAGTCTTGTACGGTTCTGTCCTGATCTGTTCCGTAGGACATCGTCAATTCATATACTTATATTTTATTATCATCAAATAAATTGAATAAGTACATGGTTGTACTTAAAATTGTGGTCATAATTGAGTGGTTCCATGTGAATCTTTATCAGTTTGTTACGTCATAACCAGTAACATTTCTGATTAGTACGTGTCTGCAACGGGGGCACTTTATGATTAATTTACAAAAAGTAGGTTACTCATTTATTTGTATTATTTATCAATTTAAAACCTGAATCTATAATCTTGTTAAGATTGAAATGTACCCACATTAATTTATTATCGAATCTTGAGTGATCTTTTATAAAAATACGTAACTGTAAATAAAATGCGATAAAATTGTTAAATGTTCAAAACCTGTTAAAAAATTACAGAAGGAAACTTAACACAACATTGTGAAATAAATTAAAACAACACTTTATTAATATCATGCGTCCGAAGCGCTTTTCTGGATTTACCGTCACCAGGAACGCTCAAAGCCAAATATTTGAAAGCCGAGGATGTATAAGGACCGAAACAGTTGCAGAGCTATTTGACCAAAAAGTACCTAAAAACAATAGCCAAATCCATTTAAGGTCAACTTTGCCTGAGGGAGTTGAAACCTTAGTTTCTTTATAATTTCAAAATTTATATGTGAAAGGTCATACTTATTTTTCTTATTATAATAATAAAAAATTGTAAAAAACAAACATCTAATATGTAAAAACACAACAACAACAAAAACAATAAGATACCAAGAGGACAATAAAATCTCACCAAATATATCAGGTTTATAATTTGTTACTACATAAGCGTATTAGTCAACATAAAATCCACCAGTCGTTCTCGAATCAAAACACTTAGAAGGCCAAATACAAATAGGAGATTTAAGGACATTGAAAAATTTCCCCAAAATATTGGGGCAAATACGGCGAATGGCATCTATGGAAACCTTAGTGTTTCAAATGATTAAACTCTTAAATAAACAATACATTGACAGAAATGACCGTATCTTCTGATATCATCTGCCTCTGAAGGGTAAGAGGTTCCTTCTCGACTTGAAGCACCCGTTTTATTTCTCATGATAATGAATATGGTGAAACGTTGCGTTCGTGACGAAAAACACCAAGAAAGGAAGACAAATGAAGCATATCCTTACATTCTATAATGGTCATCTAATATTACTTTCGAAGACATGACCAGCTTTATAATTAAGAACCCTTAGTCGGTACTTATGTTCGGGAACAGAAATCCTCTGTCAGTGAAATTGTGATAGGAAACGCCAGCCCTGAAATATCCTTTTCACTGTGAGATATATACCCCATGTGGTGATGCTACTAAAAGGTGCTACGTGGAAGTTCATAATGGAAAAAGTAATCTTCTCAACCGACCCTTAGTATTAATTTTTAGTTGTGTTTATGTAAAGACATGAAACAGACTATGTATTATCATTATTAAAGTGGAACGCGAAGTTAAAAAAATATGCTAGTTTTGTTTTTATTCTTCTTTATGCGATATCTGCCTTATACAACTAAAGGAAATAGTCAATAAGAATAGGGGCACAGTTGGTTCCCATAGGAGTGTTTACTTTCTGTCAACTAAACGCATCAAATATAATTCATCTTGATTATATCATTTTTAGAGAATTTGCTTTACAATGTTACTTGTAACTTATATGATTCTCTTAAACAAGACGACCGATAAATTTCATTAACATAAGTTAACAAATGTATTCAATAAATATTAAATTGTTTAGGGAAAAGGTAGCACATCAACAGTACGGTACTGTTTAGTGTCCGAACATCTACACAAAAGCGTCAACCATAAATTACTAATCATTGTTTATAATGGCTTTAACCATGAAATCCACTTGCAACACCTAATGGTGGTAAATAATACACATCACACCATACTATCACTGGGGATGACACAACAAACGAAAGGGATATACGTTGCTTGAAAGCATCACCACACGTAGGCATACCGTCATAAGAAAAATGTAAAAATTAAATCATTTATTACTGTGTAGTTCTAATTGTTCTTTCTTAGAACATACGTGTTTTTTTTTTTTTTTTTATATTCCTCAATTATTATATAGTATACAGCTATTGACAGTGACAATAAAACATCCATTATACCATTACATTTGTGGCACTGTACGATGAATTGACATTTACAATGATATAAAGAGCGAAAACCCGTTTATTAAAAATTACTGCTCGTATAAAGAAAGATCAATCAAGTTATTAATTTCAAATTTCACAACTAGATACTTTAGAAAATTCAAAAACCATTATTTATTTGAACACTTAAGGATTTGTATTTTTAAAATCTATATTAGTAAGCATCCATACTCCTAAGACTTGACCATACATGGAAATAATTGTATAACTGTGCGCATTTTAAAAATAAATAAAGAGTGTTAAACCTTTTTATGTTAAGTTAAGGAATGCTATGATATTTTAGGAATAAACGTCATAGAGACACCAACCAAAAAAATTAATAACACTAAAATGACGTCTGGAATGCAAGATGCGATTTGAATGAAGTATATCAAGCTTTAAAGCACTTCTAGTCTAAACGTTGTAAATAAATGCATTAGTAGCTACTAAAGGTCTGTTATCTTCATTTCCGGAATAAACAGAAAACATTCAGTTAGAAAGTTAAAAGGCAAAGACAATATCTGTGAAAGTTCCTGACATTGGACAGAGTTACTAACGTGTTGTTGTGCTGGCATAGTTTTTGTCTTTAAAACTCTCTTTTTCATCTTTATCAAAAGGATAAAGAAGAAAAAGGTCAAGAAATGTATAAGTCCAGGAAATGCCTTTATTCAATTCCATCAGTATAGCATGCTTTCTTGCAAATTTATATCGACCTCTGTATTTCCATGTAGATTACTTGAGACAGTAAGGACTATTGCAAAATACAACGATTTTAATTCTTGTAAATAAAATAGGAAGACTGATATTTGTTTAAAAAATATGATCCATCTCCAAAAACACAAGGTTCGAGTTTATATTTTCTCAGTCCATTTAACAAGATGTCTGGGAAGTAACTTGATTTTATACATTTATACAACATTAGGTTAGTTATGTGTTGACAAGTAAGACAACATAAAATGTATTGGTATCTCACTAATAAAACATTTATTGAAAAGGTACATCCATTAATCGATTTACGGAAACTAAAGGCGAATCTGATACCATTCAGAAAGTGAAAACCTACAAAATCATAAATCATCCGAAGATTTGAATCTTTAACGTTTCATATGTGGACATTTTAAAACATTTGTCGCCTGCTACGTTATTGATGAAGTCAAACATAATACTTGTGGGTGTTCATTTAAGATCATTCGAACTTACGAATAATAAAATCCATTCATCTTTTTCATTGAATGAATATGATATTAATCGAGAAGATAGTATAAGTGAATGGATGTTATTTTAAATGGCAGGTCGGAAAACAACTTTGAAACGTACAGACAATTTTATATCATTTAAATGGCAATAATATATAAGAGCTGAGGAAATCGTTCAGTTGTTAAAAATGAACTGTTAATGAGCCACTTCCCATATTTAATTGAAAACAGGAATGGTTCGTTATGACACCATCATGGCAATGTTTCTTCGTTTCAAATAAATTAAAAGCCGGATATCAGTTGAACAATTGCTTCCCATCCTTTTGTGAGCGGGACAAATTAATGATCTAAATAAGTGAAATTAAAATCACGAATTCCTCGTATTAATCTTTCAGAATTTTTCCCTTGTTAGCAATGTTTTGTTTTGTAATTTTAAAGATAGTTAACTTTTATCATTTTCTGCTCATAATCATCGTCGTGCTTTCGATATGCAAAAATAAAGAAAATCTGTTTTTTTAAAGGGAGGCTTTTAGTTTAATTTACGAAAGTGTCTGAATATTCAGATGATTTTCAAAAGGAATAAATAGCTGGAAGTCAAGTTGTTTTCTAATATCACAGTTTAACAGGAATATGTAAAAGCAACACTTTATCTCTTTGGTTTATCTTATCTGGTTTTTTTTAATTTAAACAGGAGTATGTAGAGGAAAATTCAATACGATATTCGACTGGGTAAGGAAAACGCCTAGTAATGGACTAATATACAATACCTACTTCTTCAGAAGTAACCAATATTGGATGTATGAAAACCACGCCAATCGTACAAGATATGGCGATCCGTTATACGTTGCCCAGGAATGGAAAGGTGTGCCAGATAATGTAGACGGTTACCTTCATGTATGGTACTTTGCTGGAACTCGAATTATTGACGATACATACTTCCTCAAAGGTATTTCTATTGCATGTACTATATAAATAACTAGAGGCTCTAAAGAGCCTGTGTCGCTCACCTTGGTCTATGTGCATATTAAACAAAGGACACAGATGGATTCATGACAAAATTGTGTTTTGGTGATGGTGATGTGTTTGTAGATCTTACTTTACTGAACATTTTTGCTGCTTACAATTATCTCTATCTATAATGAACTTGGCCCAGTAGTAACAGTGGAAAATATTTTGTAAAAATTTACAAAAATTTACAAAATTTATGAAAAGTGTAAAAAAATTGACTATAAAGGGCAATAACTCCTTAAGGGGTCAATTGACAATTTTGGTCATGTTGACTTATTTGTAGATCTTACTTTGCTGTACATTATTGCTGTTTACAGTTTATCTCTATCTATAATAATATTCAAGATAATAACCAAAAGCTGCAAAATTTTCTTAAAATTACCAATTCAGGGGCAGCAACCCAACAACGTGTTGCCTGATTGGTCTGAAAATTTCAGGGCAGATAGATCTTGACCTAATGAACAATTTTATCCGCGTCAGATTTGCTCTAAATGCTTTGGTTTCAGAGATATGAGCCAAAAACTGCATTTTACCCTATGTACTATTTTTTAGCCATGTCGGCCATCTTGGTTCACGGGTGGGGTCATCGGACACATTTTTTAAACTAGATACCCTAATGATGATTTTGGACAAGTTTCGTTAAATTTGTTCATGTAGTTTCAGAGAAGAAGATTTTTGTAAAAGATAACAAAAATTTACGAAAAATGGTTAAAAATTGACTATAAAGGGCAATAACTCCTTAAGGGGTCAACTGACCATTTTGGTCAAGTTGACTTATTTGTAGATCTTACTTTGCTGAACATTATTGTTGTTTACAGTTTATCTCTATCTATAATAATATTCAAGATAATAACCAAAAGCTGCAAAATTTTCTTAAAATTACCAATTCAGGGGCAGCAACCCAACAACGTGTTGCCTGATTGGTCTGAAAATTTCAGGGCAGATAGATCTTGACCTAATGAACAATTTTATCCGCGTCAGATTTGCTCTAAATGCTTTGGTTTCAGAGATATGAGCCAAAAACTGCATTTTACCCTATGTACTATTTTTTAGCCATGTCGGCCATCTTGGTTCACGGGCGGGGTCATCGGACACATTTTTTAAACTAGATACCCTAATGATGATTTTGGACAAGTTTCGTTAAATTTGTTCATGTAGTTTCAGAGAAGAAGATTTTTGTAAAAGATAACAAAAATTTACGAAAAATGGTTAAAAATTGACTATAAAGGGCAATAACTCCTTAAGGGGTCAACTGACCATTTTGGTCAAGTTGACTTATTTGTAGATCTTACTTTGCTGAACATTATTGTTGTTTACAGTTTATCTCTATCTATAATAATATTCAAGATAATAACCAAAAACGGCAAAATTTCCTTAAAATTACCAATTCAGGGGCAGCAACCCAACAACAGGTTGTCCGATTCATCTGAAAATTACAGGGCATATAGATCTTGACCTGATAATCAATTTTATCCCAGTCAGATTTGCTCTAAATGCTTTGGTTTCAGAGATATAAGCCAAAATCTACATTTTACCCCTATGTTCTATTTTTAGCCATGGCGGCCATCTTGGTTGGTTGGCCGGGTCACCGGACACATTTTTTAAACTAGATACCCAAATAATGATTGTGGCAAAGTTTGGTCAAATTTGGCCCAGTAGTTTCAGAGGAGAAGATTTTTGTAAAAGTTAACGACGACGGACGACGACGACGACGACGGACGACGGACGCCAAGTGATGAGAAAAGCTCACTTGGCCCTTTGGGCCAGGTGAGCTAAAAAAGGAGATGTGGGGAATACGTCAATGTTCAATGAATAATGTTTATTATTTTTTTTTATTTCCATATATTCTTTCAATACTTTAAACCAACTAATTTTCGCGAGCGATTTATTTTCACGACTTTCGCGAGTAGAAAATTACGCGGATATAAATCGTTGCGAATATGAAAAACTTTGAGCTTTCCTTAACTACATCAAGTAGCAATTTGGAAATATCGAACTTAATCGCCGAGAAGTGGGCTAGAAAGGGCTAAATGCGAGATAAAGTATCCGCGAAAATAAGTTGGTTTACAGTTTGTTATGCAGATGTGCATGTACTTTTAAAACATTGTCCTGGTAATGGAGTTGTTGGTAACTCATTTCCCAGTGAAATTAACTTGTTTTACAATTCCGGGAACTTTGAATGTAGAACAAACAATCTTGTTTGTGACATAATGAATACTCCAAACTGTTGGACCTCGCTCTTTAATTAGCTACGGTTCACGAGGTTTCATTTTCGCGTTTTTTCTGACCCTTTATTCTGATATTGCTTAAAGATCAAACTACGCGAGGGGAGATTTTATCCATTTTTCTGAATCGCGAAACAAGCGGAAATAACCAATTTTACTGTATGAGCCAAATAGATAATTACTTAATAACAATCTTTCCTTCGTTTCATGCAGCAGAATTGTGTAAATTTCTTTTTCAGGTGAAAATTACTTCCTTTATAACAGTGAAGAAGATAAAGTTTATGATGGTGGTACTGGAAAGATCAGTGAAAAATTTGGACCAAAGAAAGGTCAAGATTTAGGCGTTCCGGACAATTTAGATACAGCTTACTTCGATAAGCGAGATAAAAATATATATTTCTTCAAAGGGGATACTGTAAGTCAAAAGTCTATCATTACGATGTATAGGTGAACACTAACCTTAATATTGAAACATAACTACTTTTGGAAGAATTTTAATATTAAGTTTGATCAAACGATGCTAATAAACAAACTTCATCATAGCCGAAATCCCTTCCTCTTTTCTTGTTAATAAATCATCACCTAATGAACATGTAAAACCTGTCTTGTGTGTCACTGGTGGAATAGGAACTGCTCACATCAGAGCTTCAGAGTTGTTTCTAATTTAGATGAGGTTTTTTTGTTTCCCTGTCTGTATCTGTTTACTTTTCCAGTATGACATATCTTCTTCTCTTTCCAGTATGACATATCTTCTTCTCTTTCCAGTATGACATATCTTCTTCTCTTTCCAGTAGGACATATCTTCTTCTCTTTCCAGTAGGACATATCTTCTTCTCTTTCCAGTAGGACATATCTTCTTACTTTTCCAGTATGACATATCTTCTTCTCTTTCCAGTATGACATATCTTCTTCTCTCTTTTTTGTTTGGTATTAAGATGGGTTATCCGGTCTCATCAGTGTATTTTATAAAAACCTCTTTGACATAAATTATATTAATTCAGGCGTTAAAATAGTACATGTATATGGCAATAGTACAGACAAAAAGGAATGTAACGTTTAACTTTGTTAATTTATTCTTATGGAAAACTTTTCTTGTCATTGTTACAAATTCACAAACATTGACTTTTGGATTAGTTTTGAAGTCTTTGACATTATTCAAAGCAGCAATGGATATTTGTTCAAAAACTCCAATCCGTTGCTTACATTCAAGCTTCCCTTTCTTTTGAAGTTATTTAAATGTAAATCCTTTTATTTGTAGAAGTAGAAAAATCTCTTTGAAAAGGCTTTTAAGAATGAAATCGTGGAGATATAACTTATCAACGATTGTAACGTTCAAACTGTCTAAAAACTGGCAAATTTTCAATGTAGTTTACCATAGCAGAATTGTTAAGTTCATTTTATTACTCATTCTTTTTGTTGAAATTTTCCCATTGATGTCCTTGAAAATCCAATTGATGCCCTTGAAATTTGTTTTTGTTATTTATGTATGTCGCAAATTTGTGCAAGTGTGCAAGTTTAAAAAGATGGGTTATTATAGATGTCAGACATAACATTCAAGGCACATTTCAATTAATCTTAAAAGTATCCATGCTGAGGGCCCTTCCCTTTAACAATGTTTTGAAACATTAAAAAAAAAATATTTCTTTAACAGGTCAATAGTGCCATTCTAATAAATATATAAATTACTTTTCTAGAGTTACAAATAATCGCATATTGATTTTGGCTTTCTCTCAGTTTTTATGATTCATGTACCGATTGCAACTGAAGACCTAAAATGCATGTAAGACTGTGTGACAAATTAAGAAATAAAAAAAATAAACTTCATCTTTAACATACAAATGCCCTGTAAAGTATGACTGTTTTTATTGTGTGATCGTTGTAATAACACTTTTAAAAGAACCGTCTATACAGATATAAATGTTCTTATGCTGCGTCGTCCTATTTGCTTAGAATTTGATTTCCCCTCATGCTCTCGTTATGTAGGAACTCATTTTGCTTAAAAGGACCAGTTGATAAAATATAGGTTATTTAATCGGTAATTTTTTAAAATATACTGATAAAGCGGTATATTATATTTAAAAATATTTTTTCTTCTTGATAGGTTTATGTTTACGATCCAACTGATGAGGAAGATGAAACAAAAGGTTGCTGCTTACGAATTAGAAAAATTTGGGAAGAGTTCCCTCCACTTGATGGAGAACGTCAAATTGAAGGCGATTTAGACGCTGTATATTACTCTTATAATGACACAACTGTTTACTTTTTTAAAGGAGAAGACGTTTGGAAAAATGAATTATTTCATCCAAGGCAAAAGCAAATTAAAAACGGTGTAAAATATGTGGGAAACTGGTTTGCACATTGGTACGATATTTGTGACGTACGACCAACATTTAGTAATTTTGAAATCCCATCAAATAGTCATGTGTGATTATTTATTTTTTTTCAATGTCAAGGTCATTCCAGAAGAAGACATGTTGTATTTCTATCAACTTTTTACTTTTCAGTGGGGAAGACATGGCTTGCTTGTAATACAAGTTGCTTCTCTGTGATTATGTAATAAGAGGTGACATGTAACACAGTTTGTAAAGGTATACAAAGAAAACACTTGATTGATGAGTGTTAGTATGTGTGTGTGCTCCATCGATTACAGGAGAAACTTTTCAATTAACACAAGAGTAATATTGGACCAACAGTCAATAGTGTCCTGAAGATACTGAAACATTCCCTTCATTGATTTATCCGTATATATGTCTATATTACAAACTGCTTTTGTGATTACTGTGAAGACGTTTCATGCGATTAAACTGTGATAACCTTTATATATATATAATGTGAAATATTTATAAGCATTTTTGTCATTTTCGTAACATTCTATGATTGTTGTATTCTAATATATATATATGTGTAGTCCAATGTTGCCATATCATGCAGTGGAATGATACGTGAGGTTGTTTGACTAGGGAACACATGTTACTCAATAATTTAGGTATCTTTAAGCCCTCGGTTGGTTTCCTTGTACAAGCTTTTTGTTTGGATTGGAACTCGAAATGTATCGAATTTTTCGTGTTTTCATTATTACTTTCCAAATAATGAATGTAAATATTAATAACAATGAATTAAAATTGTATTTTTGTCGGAAATCTTATTAATGGATTGATTGATATCTGTGTAACGCCATGTTTCAAAAATCACATACAAGTTCAGAACGATAGCATTTTAATGCGAAATAAAATAGAAACCTGCTTTTACATTATTTGACTGCGTTTGGGTTAGGGTTTCACTTACAATGTAGAATAGTTTCTATTCTTCTGGTACCAAGATAATTAATGAAAATTCAAATAAAATCAAGATGATGTGCAAACTCTAAACGACTTTAAAATATACAAATCTAGAAAGAAAAAAATAAACCGTGAATTAAAGTGTTTCCTTTTGTAATTATTCTTTTCGCATACTGGAGCAGCTTTTGTACTAAATGATCAAAATAAACTGATTTGACAGTAGACTATGTAATGGATGCCGATAGGCGAAAAACACTCTACTGCTGGTACCTCGATATATATATTTGGCAAAGAATTACACATGTAATTTTATCAATTGTTCTGGTGTAGATAAATGTATGTTATTTTTTATTGACAAGTGAAAACTGCTGTGTAAATAATTTGTTCAGTGTCATTTTAGTTAAAGCACTAAGATTATATCATCCTTTCTTTTACAATGGCGAACAAATGGTTGTTTGCGCTCTCTGAGTCCACATAAAGTTGGTTCAACTAAAGAGGCAACTTTTACCCATGTGAATAAAAGGTAAAATAAATATAATAATTAAAAATTATATGAAAGTTAACATATGTAAAGTTAGATTTATTTCTATTAGGTTGAAATGTTCTGGGTCATTTACAAAGAGGTAACTTGATTTTTAACCTGGCTTGTTATTCAAAATAACTCATCACATGTTTTTGTCAGTTTAACTTTAACACCAATTAAATACACAAAACTATCGAAACAAGAGTGTTAGAAAGATGAATCAAAGTCCCATGGGGAAATGCACTAACAAGGCAAGTGGAAGGACAAACAAAAGGACGCATGCCAGCAGTTTGTAAGTTCTGACTTTTGGCAACACGAATTCTTTTCTAGACTGGAAGTGTTCTAAAATCATGTACTGAATAACGTGAACCTCCACATAAATACAGCTTCTGCGGTTGATGCTTGTGATCGCAGAGTTCCATAAGAACAAAATAAAATGTATGTCTACTCTGGGTTTCACTGACCACTTCGCGAGTTTAAGTGTAATTAAAAATACGATTATCACTCTTTAGGCAAAGTTGAACAAGAGTTAATATTAAGTATATGCAAATTAGAAATTATTTCCCTTTACTGAAAATAGCACTGAGTATATTGTGTTTATTCGGTTGTTGATATTTAATTTGATGATGTACACATTTTAGATCATTGTTTGTAGACTGTAGAAGTAACTTTAGTTCCCGTCCGCTGTAAATATTCACTAATTTACCAAACTGTGCAATATCTCATGGTTACAGCTTCCATTTTTGTAATTATCGTCATCTTCACAACAGTGATTAGATTGCTATTAATGCGTCATAATTTTAAAAGAAATATATTATTATATTCTAACCATTTTATGTGGAACATTTTTATAGTTACCTGAACTCGTAATTTAGATCATATCCCCCCCCCCTAAACTAATTGATAGTCGTTTAACACTGTTGTGACGTTGATGATATGTTATCATTCGTTATGTTTTGAGATTATATTTTTCGTACTTTGTATAATAATTGTGTTTTATTTATATCATTTGTTACGTAAAGATCAAAATATTTGTATTTATTTTAAACAGATAGTCGAATGCGTAAATTTTGTCTCGGTGTTAAGTGACTTTTTTAAATGTCAATGTAATGCATCTGTGAGATGACGACTTTCTCATTGGTTCGACTTACAGTTTTTATTGCAAACATTTTTCTTGTAATCAATAATTTCAATGTTTTAATGCTAAGATTAAAGAAAAAGGGAAGACATCATATAGCCTCTAATGAAAAAGAATAAACAAACAATCCACTCAGAGAAACATTTATTTAAGTAGTAAATTTAATTGAACAGTAGGAAGGGGACATAACTCTTATATGTCAACAGATCATTTACAGTATTAGGATATTAAAGCATTTTATTGATGCAGATCACAGTGCTAAAATAGAAAGATTATGTGTTTATATTCCAGTTGAATTGATTTGTTATATTTTTCTAACTATGATAACTTTCTCTCGTTTAACAGGAAATCTTACAATAAGATACGAACATCAAAACAGAAACTTTTTCGAAATATCACATTTATGCTAATGACATTCAATTGTATCTCTAATGACTGCTCATTTGGGCATGTATTCCTTAGGAGTCTGTCAGTAGTCAACTAAATACATAACACAGCCACCAGAGTTGTAGACAAACTAGTTGATTGATAGACAATGTATACTTAAGAGTCACTACCTGGTTTTGATTTAAAAAAAAGTTGCACTTTAAAAATCTTTGATAGTATAATTGTCCTTTCCTTTATTTTAAGTATGGTGTGCTAGTAGAAAACACTTTGTGTAATAGGGTGTATATTTAGTCTTAATGGGCGTAAAATCATGCTGAAAAGGTCCCTTTTATCCACTTCTGAACACAAAAAACTGGTTCGACACACTAGTATATATTGCTTTCTTTTGGCGTAAATTTTAAACCTCATCTACAAACTTATGAAATTCCGCCATTGCTTAGTTCGTATTTTCTGAAGCAGACGACACTGAGAATTGGGTTTTCACCTAGTAAACCTATCCAGTTTCGCTAAAGTGTATTGCACTGAAAACATCAATTGTTTTCTACATAATCATTTTGATACAGCATTAAAATAATTGCTTTTGAGAAGACACGCTGGTCTTAAGCCAATATTACTTTGTAGACTATTAAAATTTATTATGAACAAAAACTGTTCTTCAGACATTTGTTTGCTTTGTTGATTTTGTAAAGTGTATATTGTCATAGGAATGTAGAAAAAAAATCGAACTTTTTAAGATTTCAAAGTACAAAAGTAAAAGTTTATAACATTAAAAGTGTACCTTGGACAAAACTTTGCCTGCCAAAATATTTTTTTTAACCTTATACTAAAATGTTTGCCTTAATCGTATGTCTTAAGATATTTCAGCAAAGCACAAAACAAATTATGGATTTCAAATTTCAAATCTGCTATTTCCTTACCTATTCATCTCTAGTTTATGCACGTTGAATCTTCATTCACGACACTTGAATCAGAGTTTTAAGATTCGAATTAAATCGTAAAATTCAAGCCAAATCGTGGTTAGCTATAGTTTACTATTTTTATTGTTTAAGACTGGAAGTTTGTTAGTTGAATTTATTTGCATTTTACATCTACTACGTTACGTGTTTCTCTTAATAAATTAAGATTTTATTGGTATAACAACAGGTTTTTATTTTTGTGAATACTTTTGGTAACTTTTGTAAAACATCATTATTTTCGACTGTATGTAAGCTAAAATTTGGCGTTTGACAAACAAGTATTGAAAGCGGTATGCCAGCTGCAATTTTATATTTTATGGTAATCTCTTACTTGTATTCTAGCTTCATCGATAATACTGTGTCAGTACGAGATCTATTGTAAATCATAAATGAAACTAGTTCTGAAAATGTTAATATCGTTTTAAAAAAAAATTATCCGTAATCTGTATTTTGCAAGGAAACCAGACTGTTATTATATTCGCCGTTTCAGAATCTAAAGGATTATGGAAAATTTCATTGTTCGTACCCCCAAAGTGAAATTAGCGTCACGTCATTGGTTGAATTTCCATTGTTAATGACGTAGTTTAGTCTATCACTATGTTTCGATGTACGCTTTGGAAATAATACTCGAAATGCAATAGATTCTGACAGGCGAATTATAACAGGGTTGGAAAATTGTTCAGCTAATATTTCATTTTTAAGGAAAACAAACCTTATGATATGTACAGACAATTACACCAATGGACGTGTACAGACAATACACCAATTGACGTGTCAAGTCTTTTAAGGCAGAATTGTATCAAATGGCATGCCTAAAAAGAAGAGCTTGTATCTAAAGATGCAGCTTTGTTATCTTGTTAATACAATAAAATTTAGTAAAAACTTAATAGTGTGTTATTTTATTTCAGACATCTATACGGAAGGCCAAATGAAAAATGTCCGTCATTTCTACAAGACAATGTATCTTCACGTACAAGAAGATGACACTAAGATGGTTGAGTCATTTGATATATTTCCAACAACTACTTGTATTGATATAAACCGCCTCGCCGGGTCAAAAAAGACTTGAAAAATTGTATTTGCTGATTCTTTGCTTCGCCTGTCGCATTAAAGATTAAGACCAGTGTGGTCGGTTCGGGGTCAAATTACTAGTAATGTGTCCGGGTAGTTTTGCATGTCTCCATCAGTGGACTATTACCTTGTGAAATAGCACGTTAAAATTTTAGCTCGGCTCAGGGGACAAGGCATGATTTACAGTGGCGGATTCAGGGGTTTATATTATACAATCGTTCAATACATATATCATTTCTGGAATTACGCGCCTTTCAAAAATCCTGGATCCGCCCCTGATTGATATTCATGTCACATTAACAAGTTCTCGTCCTGATTATGATTTTGATTTGCAGTTGTGCGCTACGCTACCAGATATCGATCTATTATTTTATTCATACAAAGACACATCTTCGATTAACATTAGTCAATTTGACCATTCATAGCTCTATCATTTGAGTAAACAAAAGTCAATAGTCTACTTATCAGGGTTCTTGTTGCTCAATCTTTGGTTTTCTGTGGTATCTTGTGAACTATGGCCTTTGTGGGGTTTTTTTTTTTGGCCTGTTTTTCTTTCCCTTATGGTTTTTAGCCCCTCTCCCTCCCACTCTTGGTTTTTTTCTCTCCTTTCGATAAACAGCTGCTAATATGATACTCTTTATCTGCAACAACCAATGTGAGTTCTAGGGCACACCTTTTGTTAACACTGATTTTTATGACTTTCAAGCCAGTATTCAATAAAGTTGTGGACTTCATTGTTGTATATATAGAGCTAAATAATGATCACCAACTTACAGAAATGTTAAGAATATATATGATTCCATGGTATAACTTTTCACATCAACACAAGATAGATTTCTGCATATTTTCTATAGCTTATGAAAACAATGTTAAGAGAAGTAATGAGTGGATATAAAATACAAATTAGCCAATATATACACACCATCACAACAAACAACTCCTACTACATTGAATCGGACATCAAGAATGTTGATGGCGTCATTACGTGGTCATGACCATACCTGGTCTAGCTTCATGCCACTAGACGTTACGCAAGCATGAATAAATCAATTAGTCTTTCAAACTATGTTTAAACTTTTAGAATAAGTAACAGGTACAGCAGTTAAATGCATATGAGAAAAATGAATAATGTAATTTTCAGCAACGTCACATCAGTGAAAAAACTAGAGATTGGGATTACAATGCACACATTTCTTTGACGAAGAAACCAAATTTAGAACAAAATTACAAATATAGGAAAAATAAAATCCTACTTTTAAAAGAAAGGCGAAAGATATCATAACTCATAAGTCGAAAATGAACTGACAACGCCATAACAAAACAACAAACCAAAAGACCAAAAGACAAACAACAGCATACAAAACACAACATAGAAAAATAAAGACTGAGCAACACGACCCCACCAAAAACCGGTAATAATAATAAGACATGATTAAGATTTGAACGAAGGTTGGTGTTGTTGCTTAACTCCAACAATAAAAACTATGAAGAAAGTCATTTTTAAAAAAATGAATGATTCAAAATAAATTGACCTGTTTATTTAAATCAGCGAAATCATTGAATAGTTTCACAGTTTGGTCATCATATGATATACATCTTCCTTACAAAAGGTCTTTCTCCTTTTTATTTCAAGTGTCTCCACCTATTTCTTGTACTTGCACAGTACGGATAAATATGGACGGTTTAACACAAAACTGCATAAAAAGCTTGCATGCATAATTATGTCATGTTTTTGTAATTGATTTTGGGATGGTTCTAATCTCTTTGTGTAACCAGGGTCTTGTATTCATCTAAGGATTATTCGATACGTTGATATTTCTTTGTGATATAATCATTTCAATTCTTTTGTAGACCCTTCTCTGTTCTCATTAAAACACGTTGTATAATATTCACTAAAACAAACCAATTTCTTTAGACATCGTTTCTAAACTAGTTAAAGTTTTAGGAAAACAGTTTATTACTGCATTATTGGGACAGATATCAATAAAATGAGATGTGGGTAAACATCAACTGGTCAGCAATATTTATGAGTTGTTATAGTGAACGCCTTTTAAATATTCAATCGCAGACGTCTGTAACTATAGATACGGTGTCCAATGTATAGGATGCTTAAATTTAGAATAAATACACTTTTTCATGGAAATTGTTACTCAGACATGTTATGGCCGATGTGATTTGACAGTTTTATTCATTGCTTTGTAGATGTGTTTTCTTATTTGTCCATACCCGTGAGTTGTTTGACTGTACAATGGGCTTGTTTGTCAATTCGCTTGTCTTGTTTGTCGGTACACTTGTCTTGTTTTTCCGTAAAATTGTTTTGTTTGTCCGTAAAATTGTCTTGTTTGTCCGTAAACTTGTCTTGTTTGTCCGTAAGATTGTCTTGTTTGTCTGTAAACTTGTCTTGTTTGTCCGTAAAATTGTCTTGTTTGACCGTACACTTGTCTTGTTTGTTCGTAAAATTGTCTTGTTTGTCCGTACACTTGTCTTGTTTGTCCGTAAACTTGTCTTGTTTGTCCGTAAGATTGTCTTGTCTGTCTGTAAACTTGTCTTGTTTGTCCGTAAAATTGTCTTGTTTGTCCGTACACTTGTCTTGTTTGTCCGTAAAATTGTCTTGTTTGTCCGTACACTTGGCCTGTTTGTCCGCACACTTGTCTTTTTTGTCTGTACACTTGTCTTGTTTGCTCGTAAATTTCTCTTGGTTGTCCTTACTCTTATCTAATTTGTCCGTACTTTTGTTTTGTTCGTCTTTACACTTGTATTATTGCATTAGGTTTCTCTCGTTTATGTAATATCATTTGGATTTTTTTTCTCTCACAAAGTGCCGATATCTTTTAAATATTATTATACCTCAGGTATCATTTTCTATATGAATATGGTGAAATAAGTACACAATATTTTCACTATTTTTCAAATTGCAAGTGTTGAACTATTGGACCGGTCAATTGGTTCCAACTTTTAGACCTCGATGAAACTTCATGACTGGTACCATTAATACTTTTTCTCAATGTCCTTAAACAATGACGTAATATTACAATTTGATTCATTCAGTCTGAGAGGATTTTAAGTACAAAATAAACATAGGAGGCGTTAGGTATTTCAGTCAATGGGTCAGCAACTCAGAAAGAAATAAGATATACCTACGCCTCAGGGCAATAGTTGCACCTCGGGGACAATAAACTTACTATTCCACTCATACCCAGTCAATAAGTATACACTATTAGTTACAAGTATTTACTATTTATGTAAACATAATTATTTATATCAAATCATTTCATTTAATCCCAAACTTAAAATGTGGTGTCGATGGTAGATTTTGGGTTCTCTGATTTTGCATTACCTTTACATTTGCCTGCATTACCATTACATTTGCCTGCATTACCATTACATTTGCCTGCATTACCATTACATTTGCACGCATTACCATTACATTTGCGCACATTACCATTACATTTGCGCGCATTACCATTACATTTGCGCGTAAAATACTCAGTTTTCTCTGTTCCACTTACATGAATGCCTTTAGCACTTACGGGATTACTCGGGATCTCTGAATATGTTTTTTTAGAATTCTTTATGAATGAAATTATGAATATGAATCAAAAATTAAAAACCTTTGGTATATTTATTTAAAATTATCTTTACATGTGTTACCTGTATAATTAATATGCGCAAATGTACATTTTTGTAATGAAATATTGCCGGCGAAATCGTTAAAACATAATCCCCAAATGCACGCGCGCAAATGTAATGTGCCGCTGAAGACGTTTCCTATAAACAATTGTACTTTGTATCTTTACTCCTGGACGTTTTCTATATCTTATTTCTCTCTGAGTTGCTGACCCATTGACTGAAATACCTAACGCCTCCTATGTTTTTGTTGTTTTTTTTTTGTACTTAAAATCCTCTCAGACTGAATGAATCAAATTTTAATATTACGTCATTGTTTAAGGACATTGAGAAAAAGTATTAATGGTACCAGTCATGAAACTTAAAAAGTGAAATTTTGTTGAGGTTTTTGTGAGATCTGGTGTTTATTTCAGTAATTTTTCATGAGAAACATTAAAAACGACGTCACGATTGTAGAGTCTTTTTGTTATATACTGTTTCTTGGGTTACATAATAAACATTTACGATCCGCCTTAAACTAATTACATGAAAAGAGACAAACTTGTTCTACTTAATGGCTGGTTATTACCAAACTGCTTCTTTTCAATGCAATTTTTAGTGCAAAAAATGTCAACAAATACATTGTCGTAGAAGTAAATGCAGCGAAAATGTTGAGCTCGTGCATTTCATTATAACATTAAATCCTAGCAGTTTAAACATTTAGGAAAAGGCTTTGGTATACATCAAAAGAAATGGCTAGCTTTGATTTTTCTGTTGCTATTGACGGTTAATTATTTTATTTTTTTTATTTTTCGTCCATATATTTGTTCGTGACATATATGTACAGTAAAATCCTAAGAGTTCATTGTAACATTTGTGACATCTCGTATGACGTAAGAAAAAACGAACCATACAATACCTATGTGAGCTTTTCTCTGTAGACACTTATTTTGGAAAGCGGCGTGAAAAGTTGTGAGCACGTAATTAATGTCCTTTTCGCTAATTTTAAAATAATTTTTATCTAAAACAAGGAATGGAAAAGGTTTTGCCTTCAAGTGTGCTAACTTTTCATTAATATCATTTAATCCTTATTGATAAAAGATTATAGGAATTACCAAAAATCCCGCACAGCATAACACACTACACTAACCATCAACACCAGAAACCTCGGAAAAAATAACAGAAAGACATACAACAACGACCAACATACGATCCATGCAGATAGATGGACTTGGTATAGACACAAAATGTGGTGGGGTTAATCCATTGTTACGTCCAGATTCCCCTTTCGCTACATAAGTTCTTCCTGTGGACTGTTACCTTGTGAACTAACACGTTCAAAATCCGGCGCAGCGTGTCGGTCTAGTACAAAGCAGGGTTAATATTCGTATTACATTAACATGTTCTCATCCTGAATATGCATATTAATTTGCCGCTGGACGTTAAGCAGCCATCCATCATCGTCCTCTCAGTAGACAGTATTTTGTTATTTAAGTTTATAGATATAACAGTAACTGACGGCTTTAACAATGGATTGTTATTTTGAAGTTCCTAGAACAGAGATAAAATAGCTCTTTCAAATCTTATCCGATTTTGGACATAAGCTAGAGTAAGACTTACAAATTAAAAACTAAAAACTAGTGTCACCAATAAATAAAATTTATAGAGCAATTGAGGGGCTTGTCTAAAAAGTGATAGGGCAACAGAGAAATAAGAGAAACCTCGAAATGGAATGGAAATTTCATTTAAATCGTCATTTTGATTTTTTGCTGATGTCCAGTGGTAACTATTTCAATACAAGAACAAATTATTAATAAATCAAAAATATAATTGCAAAGTGGTTCGACCGGGAAGATGAAGTGGAAGTTTGGACTGCCAATTGAAAGAGAGGTTATATTGAATAGTGGCTGAAAATAAGCCTTGCACCAGGCCATCCATGGATCCCTTAAAGAGCTCCTACAAGGGTTCTTTATAGTCTACAGAGAGTTACCCACTCTCTTTATGAGGGATCGGATTTCACGTTCCCAATTTTTAGTCATCGTGTGTGACTGCGAATCAATACACCCTGCAAAGTCAAACGACCGTTCATCAGTCATCAGCAAGGGTTTACTGTCGGACGGAAGAATTCCGGGTGCCCATACTGCTTCTATATTCCAGGCAAACCTTTGCTCATGGGATTAATTGTTGTCTTATGACATCTGACAATGTATGCTTGAATTTCACGCTTGCCAGAAATGATAAGTTTTTTTAAAATGTTTTATAACATTCCAAAGTCATGTACTATTTCAATGTAACAGACACCTTAAAGTGCATAAATATCTTTGTGTTGACACATTCCATAGTACTTAAAACAATTAGTACTTTGAAATAATGATTAATTTAAGATGTAATCATTCAACGTCCAGATATGATGTATCTTTACTCACTGGGTGACGTGAGGTATTGTCACTGTGGTAAAATGACACATGCACGGTGGCACATGAATGACACGTGGTAAACCCGGTCATTCTTGTACATTTGTTAGAAGAATATGATGTTGTCAAAGATAAACAATCTGGTAGTCTTTATACCTGTTTTACCTATCTTCTAACCACGTGGTTACACACCTGTTCTGTGGTTTTTTGCTGCTCACCGCAATGTAAATGATTTTGTAATGTTTACGTTTTTTGAATTGTTAATTTTACAATAATTGGTTGTATGGCACATTTTTGTGTTTGAAATGTTATACATAGATGCGTCTGATGATAATAAAAAGAGTTTAATTGCCCAATTATTGTCTAATTGTTTTGTTGGTATTTTATTGTGTTTTTAATAACATGCTAATTTAAATACTTCTCCGTCTCATTTTTAGAAATGACTTTCGACGATAAGTATCTATAAGCGGGTGCAAACAGGAAAAAAGAGGTTAAGTATGTGAAGTGTTATCAAGATACGATAAGTGTTTACTATATAATATTTGTAATGTTTGATCGAATTAAATTCTCATTCATAAAACTTGTGACAATCTTAGAACTGAAACATTAGTGCAAAATCCTAAGCAAAATCTAATATTACTTCTAAGTTAAATTTATGCATACTTACAGAAAGTAAATTTAAAGTCTAAATGATATGGACAGACAAGTTCCTTTGTCTGTTTAGCTGAGTACAGCTTTAATTTGGCTATTATTTTAGGTATTTTTGTCATATAGCTCTTCAACTGTTTCGGTACTTATACATCCTCGGATTTCAAATGTTTGGCTTTGAGCGTTCCTGATGAAGGTAAATCCAGAAAAGCGCTTCGGACACATGAAATTATTAAACGTGTTGTTTTTAATTTTTTACAGAACAATATTTTCCACAGATTTACCCCCTTTGTCTGTTTGTGGTAATCATTTACGCAGACTGACCCGTTCCTTTGTCTGTTTGGTAGTATATAGATTTAAGCAGCAATCTGTTCTAAGACTGGCCCGTTCCTTTGTCTGTTTGGTTGTATACAGATTAAGCAACAACATTTTCCCTAGCCTGACCCGTTCCTATGTGTGTTTAGCTGTATACATATTCAACCATCAACCTTTTTTCCTATAGACTGACCTTTCCTTTATCTATTTGGCTGTTACGTATTCAAATTGAAAGGGGCGCTACACAAAAGGTGTCGGAACAAGAGTTTTTTTAACATATTACCTACATCTGACATGCTCATTCCATAAAGTTTGCATTGACAGGTACAGTCTGTCCTACTAAAAGAGTTGTCTCGATTTGGAAAAAAAAACAACTAAAATTGGAAACAAACATACTACACGGTATGGGTTTTTTTCCTTGTTGAAAGCCGTACGGTGACTTATGTAATTGATTAAATTCACATTCTTTGGACTATTGGATATTTGTCTCATTGCCAATCATTTCACATTTCCTTATTTTATATCGGTAATTTGGAAATGAACTATTACGGAACAAAACAGGGATCTAACGCATGGATGATACAGTAAGCAAAAAAACTTTACAGCGATGCTTAACGATGGAAAAACATACATAATGTGTCTATGATATGCCATGATACTTTTTCATTTTTACCCTTGTAGATTTTCTTGTAGAAATGTTATGTCAAAAGTAGCAGCAACCCAGTAATACAACAAATTCTAATAATGCACCAAAATGTAATAATACTTTCTTCAATTGCACTATATGTCAAGAGCTATTCGTTCATGCAGTGAAAATTCCTTCATCAATAGAACGTCGTTTATACGGTTCGAGTCTAAAAAAAAGTTCAGAATAAATTCAACAAAAGCTATCAAAAATCAGAAGTCGACACCAAATTTGCAAATTACTAAAGCATTAACATATAAAAAGACAATAACTAACAAAGTCTCTGACTTCAAACAGGTACATTAACATGTGGCAGAGAATACGTGTCCTTTGTTGAAGATTGCATTTTGACCTGTTTTTGTAGGCGTTCTGCACGTCTTATGGTAAGTATAGAATTATGTGTCCGTCAGGAACTCGTCAGTAGTTCATATTTTAGTGTTTTCAGAAATGTAGTGTGGGTGTATGATTTTTGGTAAAAATATACCACTTGTCTCTTTTTATTTATAGAATGATCATGCAGAAAAAAGACACGTACTAAATAATCGACTTTCTTTAATTAAACCAACAAAAACTTTTACAGAAATTACAAAGTCATACATATCGTATCAACAGCGCCACTTTAAGTCCTTGTTTCTTTAAGTTGACAGAGTTTCGATTTTTTTTTCGTTTTATCTGAAATGACGACATGATTTTGCTTTTATTTGCTTTCTTAAAATAAGTTATCATGATTAATACTTGAATGTCATTAACTTTGTATTGAAATAGAAGTTACAAATATCAAATATAGGTTTCCTTTGTTTATTGAGGCTATTACTATACTATCAATATGAAAGCTTTTCCATGAGTCATTGTATTCCAAAGGTTGCCAAATTTTGTATGCATTGACACTAAAAACTTAATTTTGCTGAAACTGACGGAAATGGAGATCAACTAGGTATACCTCCTTATTTAGAAATAAAAGAATGGTCACGATTTTGTTCGTAGAACGGAAACTACAGTGGGTGTGTTGCCGTCTGCAAAGTAGCAAATATTGCGGGAAAATTTATCACTATGATCTATAAATACTTAGTATGGAAGTACTTCAAAGTTGTTGACAGTAACAGTATTATTCTGTCTGTTAACTTTCCTTCAATTAAACGTTCAAAGACTTGTGAATAGTTTCCGCTAAAATGTATCGATTTGTTCCGAAATAGATTGATAGCCTTTGATTATGTACTGAGACACGGATGGTTGTAATTCGGTTAAGTAGCGTAGGAAATAGTTCATACTTTTCGTTATCTACCGTTTCCGATGTCTTTTCCTTGTTCGCTATTTTTAGTTTCAATGCTGTTCGTATTATAACTTGTGGAATTCATAGAAAAATTGTAACTCCTTTGAACATTGTGTAAACTGTAATTTACCTACAACAGTATACAAGACACATTAAGTAACACATCTATCAATCTCCAAAAAATGTAATTACGCATGCGCGCGCATCACATTACTTTTAGATCACAACATGATGGCCGTCTGACTCTGACGTTTTTTAAAACTGGCAGACGTACAAATTGATGTCTATACGTCAGAATATTTTTCTTCAAATCAGTCCAACGTTAAGTGATATAAAATGGTTAAGCATCTCCATGGGTTTGTTATAATTGATAGTCTACAATGCTGTCAATAAAATAAATAAACAACTCAGTGTAACAATTTGTATGTACCGTTAGATATATGTTGATGAACGCTGATGGGATGATATTGTAAAATGTCACAACAATGCCGAGTTGTTCTTTCAAAATATTTTTTCTCTGTTTTCTTTATACTTATAGTGCGTGCAGTAAACTCATTATTTATTGTAGAAAACAGTGTTAAAAAGATGACAAGGCAGTCAACACAATTATCAAGTAAAAATGGATATTTATACAAACATTTTAACCTGAGGTAAACGTGAAATATCTCGTAGGTATGAGATCAGTTGACTTGTAGCAACGGTCAGATAACATCTGCTGCTATATTGTATGATCTATCATGTGGTGCTAGTACAGGTCCTTGGTAATGTGGTATGGATCTCTTATTCACTGTTATTCAACTTTCGTAGTCTAATCGTGTGATGCAAGCATGGATCATTTATCATCTGCTGCTAGCATAGATTATAGTGAATTTTTACTAAATGTGGTTTCACATGGCGGGTTATATGCATGTATAGCAGGAGACGCTTTCCCTGTCGAAGCACCTGGTCAAATTCCCTCATTTTTTAAATTTTTTACTTTGATTTGTACCTTTTTAATAGGATTTATGAAATTTGAACATCGATAATCTACTGTTGCCTCTACTAGATCATTGCCGGATATAGATCTCTCATTCACTATTATCATGGACCATTTATCCTTTGTACGTCGTCTATAAAGCGTTGCAAGCCTGTATCATTGTTTATCTGCTGCTAGTATAATCCATCAACTGCTGCAAGGATAATAATCTATCTATCATATCCTAACAGCATGGTTATTCTATACTGTGTTCTAGCATGTTCTTTTGTAATATTCTGCTGGCACGTATTATCTTTAATGAGTTGCTAGCATAGATTTTCTAATATATACTTCTAGAATAGAACTATGACAAATCACTAATCTTGTGCAACTAGCATGGATCGTCTTTCAAGTGTGGATCTTCTATGATATGCTTGCTAGCAAAGATCATCGTTCGCATTCTATTTGCAAAAATCTTCTATCATGGCTTCCTCAAATGGATCACTTATAATGTGTCCCATAGAGCCCCAATAATTAATCACGAGCTGTATTTATGAACTGTATGTCATACGATACCAGCATGCATGCATTGTAATGTAATGCTAGAAAGAATTATCAATAATGTGTTGATATCATGACTCTACTACCGTTTCATAGCTGCTACCATGAGACCTCTTATCATACATGCTAAAATATATATGACCTTTATGTGCCCATAGTATAGATCATCTATCATATGCTACTAGTTTGGATCACAATGCAGTACACAGCAAGCATACATCAACTATCAATCACTGCTGGCATAGATCATCCACCATCAGCTAGCAGCATGGATTATGCACCATGTGCTGCTAGCATTGATGATTTATTGTGTGCTGCAGGCATGAATCATCAATCGCATGCTGCTGGCATGGATCATCTTTCGTCTGCTCAAAGCATTGCTCACCTATCCTATGTTTCAAGTATGGATCAAAGACTTAAGCCGCTAGCATGGATCATCTAACGTTTGCAGGAGGGAGATATTATTATCATGTGCCAATAGCACTGATGACATATCGTCAGCTGCAAGTATGACCAACTACTGCATACTGGAAGCATTGGTCATCAAAACGTTTGGTTCTAGCATATATCATCTATCTTATGCTGCAAGCATGACTCATTTTTTTGTATGCTGCTTACATGGATCATTTTTTGTATGCTGCTAGCATGGACAATTTATCGAACGCTACTAGCATGGATCATCTATCATATACTGACTGCATGGATCATCTATCGTATGCTCTTAACATGGATCATCTATGGTATGCTCTTAGCATGGCTCATCTATCGTATGCTGCAACCATGTCTCATTTATCGTTACTGCTAGCAAATATTATTTATCGTATGCTGTTAGAATGGACCATTTATCGTATGATGCTAGCATGGATCATCTATCGTATACCACTATCATGGATCATTTATCGGATGCTGCCAGCATGGATTATCTTTCGTCAGCTACTATCTTGGATCATCTAGAGTACGCTGCTAGCATGGATCACCCAGTATCGTATGATACCAGCATTGATCATCTATCATTTGCTGTAAACATGTATCAAATATCGTATGCTGCTAGCATGGATCATTTATCGTATGCTGCTAGCATGCCCCATTCATCGTATGCTGCTAGAATGGATCATCTATCATATACTGCTTGCATGGATCATCTATCGTATGCTCTTAACATGGATCATCTATGGTATGCTCCTTGCATGACTCACCTATCGTATACTGCAACCATGTCTCATTTATCGTATGCTGCTAGCAAATATTATTTATCTATGCTGTCAACATGGACCATTTATCGTATGATGCTAGCATGGATCATCTATCGTATACCACTATCATGGATCATTTATCTTATGCTGTTAGCAAGGATCATTTATCGGATGCTGCTAGCATGGATCATCTTTCGTCAGCTGCTAACTTGGATCATCTAGAGTACGCTGCTAGCATGGATCACCCAGTATCGTATGATGCTACCATTGATCATCTATCAATTGCTGTTAGCATCAAATATCGTATGCTGCTAGCATGGATCATTTATCGTATGCTGCTAGCATGCCCCATTCATCGTATGCTGCTAGCATGGATCATCTATCGTATTCTGCTAGCATAAATCATCAATCGTTAACTGTTAACATGGGTCATCTATAGTATGCTCCTAGAATGAATCATATATCGTATGCTCTTTCGTATATTGCAGCATGTCTCATCTTTCGTATACTGCTAGCATGGATCATCTTTAGAATGCTCCTAGCATGCATCATCTATCGATTGCTGCTAGCATGGATCCTCTATACTATACTCCTGGCATGGATCATCTAATATACTCCTGGCATGGATCATCTATTCTATGCTCCTGGCATGGATCATCTATCGGATACTGCTGTCATGGATCATTTATCGTATGCTGCTGGCATGAATCATCTTAAGTTTATTGCAGCATTGATCATCTATCGTATACTGCTAACATGCATCATCTTTTGTATATTGCAGCATGGATTATTTATAGTATGCTCCAAGCATGGTTCATCTATCGGAATCTGCTAGCAGATCATCTATCGTATATTGCAACATGGATCATCTATCGTATTCTGCTAGCATGGATCATCTATCGTAGCATGGATCATCTATCGTAGCATGGATCATCTATCGTAGCATGGATCATCTATCGATTACTGCTAACATGGATCATCTAAAGTATGCTCCTAGCATAAATCATCTTTAGTATGCTGCTAGTATGGTTCATTTATCGTATACTGCTAACATAGAATATCTATCGTAAACTGCTAGCATGGATCATGTATCGTAAGCTGCTAGCTTGGATAATCTATTTTATGCTGATAGCATGGATCATCTTTCGTATATTGCAGCATAGATCATTAATTGTATGCTGTTATTATGGATCATCGTTCGTATATTGCAGCATGATTCATCTTTCATATACTGATGGCATGGATCATCTATAGTATGCTCCTACAATGGATCATCTATAATATACTGATGGCATGGATCATCTATAGTATGCTCCTAGTATGGATCATCTATCGTATGTTGCTAGCATGGATCGTCTATCGTATATTGCAGAATGGATTATCTGTCGGATATTTCTGACATGGATCATCTACCGTATGCTCCCAGCATCGATCATCTATCGTTTGCTGCTAGCATGGATCATCGATTGTATATTGCATATTGATCATCTTTCGAATCATCTATAGTATGCTCCTAGCATGGATCATATATCTTAAGCTTCTAGCATGGATCATCTATCGTATATTGCAGCATAGATCATCTACCGTATATTGAATATGGATCATCTTTCGTATATTGCTAGCGTGGATCATCTATAGTATGCTCCTAGCATGAATCATTGTTCGTACAGTGCAGCATGAATCATCTATCGTTCACTGCCTGCTAGCATAGATCCTCTATCGTAGCTGCTAACATTGATCATCTATTGTATACTGCTAGTAAGGATCATCTATCGTATACTGCTAGTAAGGATCATCTATCGTATACTGCTAGTAAGGATCATCTATCGTATACTGCTAGCATGGATCATCTATGGTGGGCGGCAGGCATTAGTAATCTTTCATTTGATGCTAGCAACAATAATCATTTATTCACTGCTTCAACGGCATTTCTACCATGTGCTTGTAGTATGTGTTTCATGTCACGTGCTTTTGTATGTTCAATGCTATCTAGATTAAAAATGCCAACTTGAAAGGATTATTTGATAATTATTTATACCTATGAGAGTATGTTTGCAGCATTGATCATTTATCGTATGCTGCTAGCGTTGATCATCTTTCGTATATTGCAGCATGGATCATCTATCGTATACTGCTGTCATGAATCATCTATAGTATGCTCCTAGCATGGATCATCTATCTTAAGCTTCTAGCATGGATCAACTACCGTATATTGCAGCATGGATAATCTTTCATATACTGCTAGCATGGGTCATCTATAGTATGCTCCTAGCACAAATCGTCTATATTATGTCCCTAGCATGAATCATCGTTCGTATATTGCAGCATGAATCATCTATCGTACACTGCCTGCTAGCATGGATCATCTATCGTAGCTGCTAACATTGATCATCTATCGTAGCTGCTAACATTGATCATCTATTAGCACGGAACACTGGTAACCTTACAACACGTATTATTATCACAATAATAACTATAAAAAACATTGAGCAAGAAAATAAAATGTGATAAAGAGATGATTTTCAGGTGAGAAAAACTAAAACACCATTAGTTGCAGACAGGTATTTTATCCTCGAGATTTTATCCCCTCAAAATATACGATGTCGTCCATACAAACGTATTAGAATTTACGATATTTAACGACAAAATATCGTTGCGGGTGGTAGAAGGTTATTTTCGCCACTCGTTACGTGTGTGCAATTTTCATTTCACGTGTTTTCGTGCATGAAATTCATTATTCACCGTGTTTCCCAAAATTATAAAATCTGAAGTCTAACATATATATTTCACATGCTTTATAATGAAAAGTATTTATCAATGAATGTAGATTAAATTGTTTGCATTTTTTTTTACTTTAGTGATTTTCTCCCAATTTATTCTTTTCATTAATACTTCGTTTTTTTCTTGAAAGAAAATCATTTCAACTTTCCTCGAAATTCAAAAAGAAAGACATCTTAAGACGTATAAGCAGTGTGACACGATTCGGTTCCCAAAACGATCAGAAAGTAACGAAAAAAGAGATCATAACTACATGTTTTGCAAAAACCTAAACACAATTCTTTGATCATAAGACTTGTGTAAAGTTATAAAGTCACCATTATGTAGCTATTAAAACTGTTAATCAAATATCAAGTTTGTAATTTGAGGAAAAAAAATAATCAACCGAATATAAATTTCACTAAAAAAGAAATAAAATGCACAAACATGTAACGCCTTGGTGTTATATCATGCTGTAACATTTGTAAACAAATTATATCAGTGAGAATATCTCCATAGAACTTTCATGATTTCTCTATGTGAAATCATACCTCGTTATAAAAAAAATCCAATTCCTTTAAAATCTCGTACATGTTTTATGAATTAAAACAAATGTGTTTACATTTTGCTAGAACTACATTCCAAAGTATCAGGCACCTCTTGACCTATCAAACTATACTTTCGTTTGATAGTCTTTTCATTTTTGAGTTTCTAAGACCTTTCCTTGTATGATAAGGAATGTGGCGTTGGATGGATAATCTCTCCTTTCATTCATGAATTACATGTGGATATTTTCCCTTATGAAAATTGACAAATGTCAAAACAGTGTCATTTTTCATTTTTATCAGTACTAATACAGGAAATAGGTAAACAGTTATTGGTCAATTATTACATGCAACATTTTCACAAGGATGTTGTGGGTGGACTTAGTTTGGCTATTAATACGTCATCGAAATCAGAGCTCTGTCGGTGGGCATATATAGTTTGTCTATTTTAAATATGTCATCGAAATCGGAGCTCAGTTAGTGGATATATCCCCAATCTTATATATTTACCCTAAAAATGACGTTAAAATGGACTGATATCATATCTGTAAAAGTATTCTCCTTGAATCAATTTTAAACTTTGAGGACCACAATGGTTGACTGAGGTATAGAACTATTGTCATCCCTGGACTTCTTCCGTCCGGCAGTATAACTCTTCAAGTGCTACAGTGGGGCTCCCTTTTTGTTGTTCGGCCAGGGGTCTGTTGTTCATCTTGTCGTCATTTTAACGATTGATTAAATTTAACGAGTCGTTAAATCTTTAAACGAGTCGTTACATAACGAGTCGTTTATTTTCTGTTGTTCAACAATATTTAACGTGTCGATTAAATAATCAATGATTTAAAATTTAATCAACTGATTAATCAATGCGTTAAAATTTAATCAACCTCAATGAGGTCGATTAAATATAACGACACTTTGACAATTTTAAACCACTCGTTAAATTTAACGACAAGTTGAACAACATGATAATGGACTGATTAAATTTAACGCAGTGATTAGTAAAATTTAACGACTCGTTTAATTTAACGACAAGTTGAACAACAGACCCCTGAATGAGTACGTTAAATCCGATTCCTCATGCAGGATGAGTGCCACGCTCTCTTCAAGTTTAGAGAAACAACATGCTTGTTTTAAATGTTTTGTTTGTAATTAGACGAAAAGCTTTTGGACCTTGAAAAGACCGCTTGCAACAACTCTGAGAGGGGTCCGTTCGTGCTCAGTTTGAAGGCAAAATGTCTGCCCATATCTAACATTCCCTCAATCATTTTCCCGCGTCAGTCCCAATATCCCGCCTTTTTTTTCCGACGACTTACTTTACAGAGCCTGTAAACTGTTCAATGTGTTCTCGTTCTAAATTTTCATAGTTGTCACATGATATTAACACTGTGTCTAAACTACTCCGGCAAAAAATAAACAAAAAACTATTGATGTTCCGTCACCGTGCCGGATATTAGATACCATTAAGTCCAAACACTTTTTTTTAGTTTGGACACAGTGTTTAAGCAAGCAACAATCATTATTAGGTATCTTCAAAGACTACCTCTCACTTTCACTGAGTATTGTGTTACACAACAGACATGGTAACTTTTGACATTGAAATATTAACGATATCGTAATGAGATCGTATTTTGGCAAATAAAATCACAAAAAAATTGAAACTTCAACAAATCAAATAAGCGCTTATGCAGCGTTAAATCGCCATCAATCAATTAGAAATGTAAAAAAATAACCCGATGAAAATGAGAGATTATAAATACTACAATGACTATTCCATCGGCCTGTATGATAAATGTACAAAGTACCGTTTTGATTAGTCTTTTAAGTCGTCGAGTTGTTGTCTCATATGCGTATATATCTTACATCATTTTTATTTATATTCCGTGTTGAATTTTTTTTTCTTGCAGTTAGGGTGAAAGTTTTGCTCAATGTTGGAGGCCTTTGAGATGCAGAAAGTGACCATAGCGGTGTTCCTTGCCCTTTTACGTTTGCTTTTTATTCATGTGCGAGAAACAATTTTGTGTCATGGACTTCTCTTTTCCATTATCATTTCTTCCCATTTGGGATCATTCGAAGAGGTTTCCAAAATCCTGTATCAATGGACGTTTATTATTAAGAATATAATATTGACATTTCAGATTATTTGTATTTACTAGTTTTCATACCAACATTCATGAAAAACGGAACGACTTCTGTGCTTTATCATTGTTAGCTTGTATTGTGATGTTCCTCCAAGTCGTAAGGAGTGTGCATGTCTCAGTTGGTTTAAAATACGTGTGTTTGCAGTGGCTTCACAGATTTCCGGGATGATAAAAGTTTCACTACTAAAGAGTGTTTGCAGTGGCGTCACATATTTCCGGGAAGATAAAATTTTCACTACTAAAGATTGTTTGCAGTGGCTTCACATATTTCCGAGAAGATAAAATTTTCACTACTAAAGAAAAACTTTTACAATAGGGAAACATTTATCATTACTTAATCTTATCACAAATTAAATACAGGAATTAATAATGGACGCATGATTCCTCTCGCAGGAACTTAATGTGTGTTTTGCAACCAGATTTTAATGATTATACATTTGAAAAAGCTAAACAGTTTAAGATGTCGTACAAAGCGACTGTCTTCTTTGGTTACACAGTATGACTGATGGTACATGTATTACTGTTTTTGGTGTTGGTAGTATTGTTATTTATGTTGGTGTTAGTTGAATTGTTGTACTATATATTTAGTTTTTTTTTGTCTCGGTTAGTAAAGCAATACTCTTATTGACAGTTAGGAAAAAGCCTCAAATTTACCATTGATTTTTTCATTCATGGAACTTTAACTATTCAAAAGTTGCTTTATAAAATCTTTTCCGAACTTGAGTACAACCACCGATATCAGAGTGTATGCTTTTCATATCAGAAGGTAAAGTACTTCGATCTTACTTTCAGTAGCTGAGTTCATTCTTTGATACTTATTCTTAGCATTGTTTGTTTATTTAAAAGAAAAGAAATTTGTCTATGCTGATGTTAATTTAATGTTTTTCTATGTACCTCTCGTTCTTCCACTGATCGAGATTTGGTTAATGCTTAAACAGATTAGTGCTTATATGAAAACAAGATCCTGTGCCATGCCCTTAGAAACTTCCGAGAATTTTAATGAAGAAAAACAAAAGAAAAATTTAGCGTTACTTCAAACTGTAAATTAGTAAATTGATGTTATTTAAAAAATGCCAGATGCAAAATTTGAACAATTTCTCATGTAAAATAAGTATTCATCCTATGAAATATACAAAACTTGCAATTAAACAATCATTATAATCTTTATTTTTAACTGTTCGTATGCAGTTCAACAGTTGCAATTTTAACATATAACTTTATATATGCAATAGTTCAGACAACGAACAACATTAGACATTATTCCCAACACAGTATTATAGACTAGTTAGTGAACAACACGTCAACAAATACTTTGTGGAAAATATATGTCACACAGAAAAATTATAAAAAAAGAGGATAAATGGGTCAATAGTGTTTCAAATCTTATACACGTCAACGTTTCCAATAACAATGCCCCAGTTGAAATTGCATAACCGTTTAGTTTATTGGATCTCAATTTAATACCCACTTTCCTTATTTTTTGTAGACATTCTATAATTTTGGGGTGATCCGGTTGGTTTTATTATAAAATTACCCAATCATTACTGAGTTTACCTAATAACATTGATCTGATTAGATAATAAAAACAACAAGCAGTTTTTCAGGATCTACGCGTAATTAATTTGTTTCCCGATCTTTTGTTGAGTTTCATCCCACAACAATTAATTTTCCTTTAGTAAGAGAAAACATTAAATACATTAGTCTAATGATTCTGACGTAAATCTGCGGTTGGTTTTCTTATCTTAAATATACATAAAGTAATTAACTCCTATTTCAGGAGGTTTAACATTCATTGTATATCAATAAAGCTTCAAGATACAAATTGTTGTAAAATTACACTTTTACTCTTAAGTATTTCCATTAAATAAATCTTAATAATATCGTCACGCATGTAATGTATGGCTTTCATTCTTAATCAATTTTTCAACATTTTCTCATAAAGCACCATGATTATGAATCTATATTTGTACCAATCTACTATAAAATCATACTAATTAACAACTTAAAATGTTAAACAGTTTCCCGATAGCTGTAAATATTTCTTAAAGAAGTGTTATTTTTTGCTATTTTTGCAACAAAATTATTTGATCGTGGTTTAAGTAGTAACAGTTTTCTAGACTGTCTGGCTGGAATTTATGTAGAATAAATAGCCGTATTATTTATATCAAGCCAAATTGTAAGAGGTAGAATTTAATAGAAAAGAAAATAGTTCAGGTTTTTATGAGATTGAAATGACACCTATTTCTAAAAATTGCTCTGTTTTTTGGATGATATATTTTAAAATTAAACACAACTTGATTACCATTGATGTATCTTCCATGAGTGAATCTGAAATACAAATGGCTGGTAACAAGCAGCAACACCATCGGCATACGTTGTGACATTTGTACCAAAAAAGTAGTATTTTAGCAAAACAAATCCGATTAACATATGATAACATGTTCTTTGTCGTTATTGGGTTGTTTTCCTTGGTCGTTCTGACTGGTGTGCTTGAAATATCTGCCACTGGGAGTTAAGCTTCCTAATGTATATGATATTTGAAACAACATTCCATCTATTTTTCTCTCCTATTTGTAACTCCTTTGTCTTTTACCTAGGGGAGGGATTCGATTTCCCTTGCCCATAAACTCATAATCATCAACAAATATTTTTGTCTTAGGTTTAAATTATATATTAACGTAAAGGGGTAACCATTTGATTTTCTGATGGGAGGGGATGTGGATTTTTGAAAATGATTTTATTAATCTACAACAAGACTGGACGACTGTCCCACAAAATGCAGGATATAAGTGTGTACAATATCCAAAATAAAAAAAATATCGCCTGCTTACCAACAGGTGAATTTAAAATTCCGTTCTTGAAAAAACTGCGTATTTTTTTACAGTTTCGGTACTAATTGTCAAACGGTTGGTTTCAGAAGGAAACTTTTATTGACGAACGAAAGACGACAGACGACAAGTGATGTCGATTGCTTAAATGGTCTACGGGGCCATTTTTTAACAGTCAAAAGCCTATCACGAGACATCTACTTAATATGACGTCTTAAAACGAAAGAATTCCTTGTGCAAATGATTTCGAAGAAAAGGAATGGATTCCGTAACCAATTTAAAAACGTACACATTAAGAAATTATTTGTCTCCTAAGACATGTTTGTTTGCATCTAAACAATTAAAATTTTTGTACATTTAACTTACTTTTAATACCTTAGATCATTGTATTCGTATGATGTTTTGAATGTCATTGAAATACGCACTAACTCCTGATTTGGTAAATATTTAAGTGTTTGAACGAATGACAAATATTATTCATGTGCTCTACTCGTTAAATCTTAAATAAACAAAATATGAAATAATATAACGGGCGTGTGTAGCCGTTTAATTGAATATCCACTGTTTCAAAAATTGGTTACACCCCAGATTTGAGACTACACGCAGTTTTAATGTCAAAGGTCAAATTATGTCTTTAGTATCTACACATAATATCTGCTTAAAAACCATATAATTTCAATTTGTCGCCAAACTTTGAATTTTTTATGGTCTAATTGATTACAGACGCATTCAATAAGGACAGTGTTGGTTTTCATATATCATCATTAGATTTATGACTTTATAATTCTATATAATTGCTGATTATTATTTTTTTCAAATAAAAATTTCATATACGTACCTTATATTTATCACCTTATGAGTATATATTGTAAGGTGATACTTTTGGTTGAGATGTTGTAAGAGAATTTGTGAGATACATAAATGCAACATAACCCGGTTATAAAGAAAAACAAAATCAAGCATGACCATGAACTACAGTAGTACTATGCTGTGACAATTAAGTTATTATACTCTGTATAACACTCTAAAATACTATACGCATGTACAACTAACGAATAAATGACTATGTATCTATTGACATAATCGAAAAAGAAAAGATAAATTCCGGTACCCTGACTTTAACATTTCTCTTGTGGAACTACCTAATTACTTAATATAGCGTTCAAGTAATATAAAAAGTAGTTTAATCTTAAGTAAGCTCCTAATAATCACTTATTTGCACTTGACTTCTCTTTGTTTGAGTGATACGTGTATAAGTAAAACGGAGGAACTGAGGAGAAACTCCAGTCTATTTGGTCACGCTAAGATAAAATATGTTTCGCTAATTTTACCAACTGTTGATTGGAATCTATTTGATAAATAAAGTAGATGAGTGGTATATGTCAATGAGACAGCAACCCAACGACAAAAGTTACCAAACTTCATCTAGAGTTCAATATGAAGTCTTCAGTTACCTTGGTAAGAAAACCGTTCTTTTAAACGGAAAATAGCATTGAGCAAGCTCCCTTTTTTAGTTTTATTATTTTCTTTAATTAGTCCCTGTACTTATAAGTAGCTTTTTAAAATATAACAACGTAACAAATTGTGGATGGAACACAAAATGTAGCGTGATACTCATAATAAATTTGCCTAAAAAATCCAATTATAAACAAAATATTAACAGTTTAATTATTAAAAAAAATGTAAATCAATTAAATCCCTATAAATACAAAATATATAAAGATATAACTGCATTGACATTTAGTTTTTAACTCAAATATAATGGAAATTGTTAGACCTATTAATATGTCCAGGGGGAGTCGTCGACCATTTAATCCAGCAGGGTTGTAAGGAAGAACGACTGAACTCGACATTACATATTTTTTTGGTCGCCATAAAGAATTGATTGACCGATCATACGATGCGTCTGTATAAAATAGAGAGAGGTGGGTGACTGCGGGATGACTACCAATGATACAACTATCCACCAATGACTTAACATGCTAAAAGACGAGAATGGTAAAAAATATAGGTCACCGTGCGGCTTTAAGCAAATCCATCTTTATCGTATAGTAAGCTTTAAAAGGCCCGACATGACAAAAGTTAAAACGATTCAAAAGAAAAAACTAATGACTGGCCTGATTTTATTATGTCTCAACTAACAATAGGAATGTTTTCAGTCTTACTTAGATCTTTAGCTACCAGAAAAGTCGTCTGATTTGTACATATATCGATTGTTTTTCTAGTCCCGATTGTGGCATTTTGACTAAGTGTGGATTTGTATGACGCGTGAGGCATTGATAGCAGGAGGCGATAATCCTGTCGTTTCACACAGTTTCGCTCCATTTGGATTTTATGCTGTTCCCTCTTGTTTTGTTTTATGATATTCCCTCTTGTTTTGTTTTATGATATTCCCTCTTGTTTTGTTTTATGATATTCCCTCTTGTTTTGTTTTATGCTATTCCCTCTTGTTTTGTTTTATGATATTCCCTCTTGTTTTGTTTTATGCTATTCCCTCTTGTTTTGTTTTATGCTATTCCCTCTTGTTTTGTTTTATGCTATTCCCTCTTGTTTTGTTTTATGATATTCCCTCTTGTTTTGTTTTATGATATTCCCTCTTGTTTTGTTTTATGATATTCCCTCTTGTTTTGTTTTATGCTATTCCCTCTTGTTTTGTTTTATGATATTCCCTCTTGTTTTGTTTTATGCTATTCCCTCTTGTTTTGTTTTATGATATTCCCTCTTGTTTTGTTTTATGATATTCCCTCTTGTTTTGTTTTATCTTTAGTTTGTATATTCTTCATGATCCTTCATGGATTTACGAACATATTTAACCTAGTGTTGCGTATAATTAATTCTAAAAGCATAATTTTAAAATAATGCTTTCTGCTAGTCACGTTAATTTTGGATCAAACACTTCCTCTATTTTGTATTTTCTGTATATCTAATTTCGAGGTAGTTAAATTATTGTTTTTGAGGTCAAGGTCTATATTTTCCGTTTTCGCTAAGATTTTTCTGGCTTGTGACCTTGAGCATACAAGGGGAATGTCTGTATTTTCCGTACTCCAATTTATATCTTGCGGTCTCGAGCATACAGGGGGGTCTTAAACAATAACATAATGGACAATCCTAAATGATCGCTATGATTGCAATAAAGTCACTAACGAATAAAAAACGGAATAAAGAAATCTAAAGAAAACAGACACAGAAGGAAATGTAAAAAGGGCAACAACTCCAAACCAATTTATGTTTTACATAAACATTCTTTATACTCAATTACTGATTTGTCTTTAAAAGGTCATTAAGGTATTCAATTCCTCTGAAGAAACCAGATTCTCATATGATTTCTAAAATGGCATATGAGACCTTTAAGCTATTTGTCAGAAACTGAGTGCGTTCTTCGGTACGTTATCGTTCTTTATTAATCGCCTAGGTGGTCTCGTGGTAACGTGATCATCTTTGTAGCGGACCAGCAGGTCGTATTTTCCGATTAATGGTTGACGAAAAATAGTGAAATTTGAGTCTTATAACTTGTTATCTACAGCGTTTATAAATAGATTTACTCAATTCTCTCCTTACAACCGTGCCTTCACAAGCCATTTACCATATTATTTTCTCTTGGAGATTTTTATTTAAGAACATATCCGAAGACGTTGCGCACGTTGTTGATACTAGTGTTATAATTTTTTGTATTTTTATTTTCGGTTCCTATTAATCTTTATTTTCAACTCAGATTTTCAAGCCTATCAAACTCATTTCAATCAAAAATCACTATATTTTTATCGAGCTGACCAGTCTGCGCATTTATATTTATGATAATCTATAGCAAAACGGAATTCGTACCAACATCGTGCGCAACGTCCATATGAATCAGTCGGATATAATAATAATTGTGAAACCTTTGACAACTATTTACACCACTGGTCGATGCCACTGCTGGTGGACGTTTCGTCCCCGAGGGTATCACCAGCCCGTTGTTGACATGAATATCAATTATATGGTCATTTTTATAAATTTCCTGTTTACAAAATGATGAATTGTTCGAAATACTAAGGATTTTCTTATCCCAGGCATAGATTACCTTAGCGTTATTTGGTATAACCTTTTGGAATTTTGGGTCCTCGATGCTCTTCAACTTTGTACTTGTTTGGCTTTATAAATATTTTGATCTTAGCGTCACTGATGAGTCTTATGTAGACGAAACGCGCGTCTGGCGTATTAAATTATAAGCCTGGTATACCTTTGACAACTATGTACACCACTTGGTCGATGCCACTGCTGGTGGACGTTTCGTCCCCGAGGGTATCACCAGCCCAGTAGTCAGCACTTCGTTGTTGACATGAATTTCAATTATATAAATTTCCTGTTTACAAAATGATGAATTGTTCGAAATACTATGGATGTCCTTATCCCAGGCATAGATTACCTTAGCCGTATTTGTCATAATCTTTTGGAATTTTGGGTCCTCAATGCTCTTCAACTTTGTACTTGTTTGGCTTTATAAATATTTTTATCTGAGCGTCACTGATGAGCCTTATGTAGACGAAACGCGCGTCTGGCGTATTAAATTATAAGCCTGGTACCTTTGACAACTATTGTCTATCATCTCACAACTACTACAACATAATAAGAAATGAATCTCGTCCTCTGTGTTGCTCGGGAAAACCACTGACAAAGTACCCTACTGTCTGCCCCATTCAATTTTTAAAAGATTGTTTAAATTTCTGAGTTTGGTAAGATCTCTCCTGAGCCGTAGAATAGTTACGTCGGGAAATTAATTATATTTTGACCGCTGAATCGAAAATTATGATGCCTGGCCGATGAGAAATTCCTGGAACGTTTTTGTTATTTTTGATTCACAAACGTCTACTGTGAAAAATAAACAATCAAACAAATCAGTGTCTGACTTTTATTATATACCATTAAATGACAAGTTTGTCAAGGAATGAAATACAAAGCTAAGTTTGCATGCGAGTTAGGTTGAAAGCGAAGTACTTTTAGATATAGATTTCTGGTACAATTGGACAATTGTAACAGAAATCCATATCTAAAAGTACTTTTAACAAAGACATTGTAAAGCCAGCATGATTTGAACGGATGAGCCACGTGGCTTCATTACAAGTTACATTTTGAAAGTTGTTCTCGAAGGAGTAGGTGTGGAATAGGCCCTATGTGTGTCCTAAAATATTGAGTCCATTATTTTAAGATGTAAAATAATTTCAAATTGATGCATCGACATTAGTTTTGAGAACGTGACATTAAACAATATTTGTGGAGCTTTTCTTGTATAGCGTTGATCGCATTTACGCCCAAAGTGTGTCAAAAGTAATTTAGAGCGAATGATTCGACTAACTAAACATTCAAGTCAGAAAGGTTATGTGTTATAAAATATGAAGTTGAATGTTGTTTTTTTTGTGGACGCATGGGCTATATGTTCCATATATTTCCGGTCCTAAAATTGGCCTGTTTTATTGAATTTTATGGAAGATATGAATTTATGTTAATTTTGACGTCATATAAATAAACGCTGATGATGATACAAGATGATTTTGGAGATATAATAGATGGGCGTCTGGATGGGGTTTTGCAGAATAAAGAATAATGGGCCAAAAATAAAGAATAAAGGACCAAAAACATAAAAATAAAGAATAAAGGACCAAAAACATAAAGATTAGAGAACATCAGATAATATAAATAAAGAATAGAGAATAATGTGTGTTAAAATAAGAATAGAGAATAATGGGAGAAAAATAGCCTATATATTAACGAATACAGAAATGAAAGACCCACATCCAGACCCCAATGGATAAGTTGGTTCGATAAAGAAACACCTGAGTCCGGAGATCGAATATTATTTTTTGACGAACCAAAGCTTATCAATTTCGTCTTTAATTTAAATTATTAATGTGACATCTCTTATTCAATGGATGATGTAATTTAAAAAACACGAAATATCCAATTATAAACAAATAAACCATAAAAGTACATGCGCATTGCAACAATAATACAAAAAGACAACGAAAGAAACAAAGGAAAAAGTAAAACTGAATCTCCTAAACAAGCTACACAAAGTTGGTCCAAATGACGACTGTACTAAACTTCGAGCTTATGAACTTACAGTCTACGTTTTTGGTTTTTACATATATAACGACTCAAGCCTGTGTGTTCATTGTACTGGTGTGTATATATTTAATAAAAATAATTTCTGTGAACAAAAAATGTTCGTTGACGAGAGATTTCGGCGATGTGCTTAAAATCATTTTAACATTACAATTACACACTTGAACAGAGAATGACAAAAAGGGTCTTTAACGGGATAAAAAGCGTTTTATATTATTTATTTGTGCGTTTCTCTGTGATGAGTGTTCTTGCGTGTGTTTGTGCTGTATTTCTGTCATGTAGTGTTGTCATTTAGCGATATTTTTTTAACATTGCCATATAAGCGGGAGGTTTGGCTAGCCATACAACCAGGTTCAACCCACCACCTTTTCTTAAAATGTCCTGTACCAAGTCAGGAATATGGCAGTTGTTATCAAATAGTTCGTTTCAATGTATGTTGGCGTTTGTTATTGTTGCACTTCAGTGTTTCTGTTGTTCCTTTGTTTTCCTCTTATAGTTGATGTGTTTCCCTCGGTTTTAGTTTGTAACCCGGATTTGTTTTCTCTCAATCGATTTATGACTTTTGAACAGCGGTATACTACTGTTGCCTTTATTCATATAGTTTTTATTTTGTTTATTTTTTTTTTCAATTAGAATCGGTATAATTTGCCTATCTACTTCTTCGATGTTATACTTTCTCTCCTATGAGTACAAGACATTCTTCTTGTCGCATATGTCTAACCAGTGATCATGACTTTTTTTGATGGTTTTGTAAAAATCTGTTTCTTTCTCGACTTTTTGTAAGGATAAATCTTATCGGAGTAAACTAGGATGAGGCTATGTTCTCTTTCGACATCAAACCGGCAGGTCTAGTGTTATCTTTCTTATCCTAATTCGTGATGTTGGTCGTGACGTTTTTCCACTCCTGCAAAATTTGCTGAAGGTCGACCTTCAGCACCTGTTGTGCAGACTGGATCTTCAGCGAAGGTTCGATACCCAATGACGGTTAATGAAATAGCAGAAATCAAAGTTCAGTTTTTAAACAAATTCCATATGTGAATAGACATCAGTAAATTAGTCTGTTCAAACGTACATATGAAATTAAGCAAACAAACTTAAATGATGCGATCAGGCGTTCAGTCGAGATTGAAACCGAAAGTGAACGAAATCTTCCGATCAAATAGAGCATATTCGAAAGGATACTTCGTAGCTTCTAAAAAAACAATTTAGTAATAAATTTTAAAATGTATAACAAAAATAACGATCTCCAAAGCAAACTAAAATTTTTCTAAAAGCACACCCACAGAAACAACGAGAAGCTTAAATGAATAAGATAAATGTTATTAAAAAGGCGGGAACATGGTCGCAAATCTTTTTATTGTGATATAACGATATAATCCTCGTCAGCAAAATAGAAACAGTCAACACCAAAAACATAATAGCATCAATTATAAGCAAACTAATGTAAAAATGCGTACACAGCTTTGTGTGTGCACAAACCATCTTTCGATAAATGATTTCAAATTAAGGATTCGTCTGAAACAATTCCATCATATTTCAAAGACTTGTATGGCAAAACTGTCCAGGGCCTAACTTAAAAAACAATTCCACACAAACAGAGTTTTCTAGTGTTGGTTTTGCTAAAGTATGAAGGAAAAACATTGTCAAACACCAATCTGGTGTTGAAAATACAAAGCCAGTAATAGAGCCACCGAGAAGAGTTTTCTTTCGTCTATTAAAAGAATGTGACCAGGCCATTATTGACATGTTATACAAACATGCAATAGAACCTTTTACAACGTTCAACACATGGTATAGATAAGCGGGCATGATACAGACACACAAATTGGTGAGGTTAAACAACTTTTATATAATTAGCAATTCAGAGGCGGTTGTTGTACAGAAAATGGATGGATCAACACGTTTCTGTGATGATAACCGAAGACTCAACAAGTTTTCTACCATAGATTCATACCCCATTTCAGGATCGATGGTTTATTGACCTTAATGTCTGGGCATTTTTTAGATAGGATTCATATGTGCTTTAGATATTGCAGGTAAATTTTGAACCTAATAATTGACAGGAAAAAAACATTTTTTTTAATTTGACGAAGGTATTTGAGTTACATGATTTGCCATATTTGAGCGATAAATGGAAACTGCAATGGGACACACGTCTTGTACATTTAAACAATGTTAAAATGCTTGGTCGAACAGTGAATGAAATTATGTCAAACTTAACAGCAGTTGTTGAAAGATTGGCGGCAGCAAATATTTTTTCAATTTATATATATAAGTTTTTGGCATATACAATTTCGGACAAAAGTCTAACAGATTTGGTAGAATAATGTTGCTTATAAAAGTTAATTTTATCTATATAAAAAACTTTAAAAGGATTGCAAAAAATTGAAAACAACACGTTTAATAATTTCATGCGTCCGAAGCGCTTTTCTGGATTTACCTTCATCAGGAACGCTCAAAGCCAAACATTTGAAATCCGAGGGATGTATAAGTACCGAAACAGTTGAAGAGCTATATGACAAAAATACATAAAACAAATAGCCAAATTCATCTAAGGTCAACTTTGCCTGAGGGAGTTGAAACCTTAGTTTCTTTCTAATTTCAAAATTTATAAACGGACAATTTTAGAAAGGTTTGTTATAAATCATGTCAGTACCGAAGTACTGACTACTGAGCTGATGATACACTCGGGGACTGATAGTCCACCAGCAGAGGTATCGACCCAGTGATGTAAAAAATTAAAAACAACACGTTTAATAATTTCATGCGTCAACTAGAATCTTATCTAAATATATCTAATTTTCAGATAAGGAGATTGATCACTAAATTTAGACTAAGTGATCACTCCTTCTTAATTGAAAAGGGGAGATATTTTAAAATCCCAAGAGAGGAACGACTTTGTCATAAATGTAAAATACTAGAGGATGAGAAACATTTTTTACTCTTGTGATTATAAAAAAACACAAAGAAATGCCTTTTTTGAACACATATGTACTGAAAATAATAACTTTAATAATTTAAATGAAGAAGAAAAAATTCATTATTTACTAAATCCATCAACGCCTTCACAAACAAATAAGTTGGGATCCTTCTTGAAAAAGAACTGAGGGCAGGGGACTCTTAACAGCTTGTTTGTTTTTATAAATTTTTATGCTGTTTTTATTGTGTTTGTTTGATATGTATGTATATATGTTTATTGTGTTAATACATGTTGGTCACAAACTGTAAACGACAATAAAATATTTGATTTGATTTGACTTGTTTATAGCATATAACTGGTCATTTATAACTTTGGTAGACATGTTAAACTGCACTGTCATCCTAAAAGTAGTGTTTCTAGTTAAACAGTAGTGGCACAGGCATATGAGGTTAATAGATAATCTAAACAAGCTAGTTTTTGACAAGGGTTGAAAATATCTATTAAATTCACCAAGCTGCAGGGAGGATGTTAAAGAAGGTTTATATACTATCAATTTTGTATTTATAACCGTAAGGTAATGTAGTTCAGTTCTAGAATCAAGCAGTTTAAATTTGCCTGTGAGTTTTATTTCATCTTTAAAAAGAGTATGACCAGGCCATTAATGACATGTTATATAACCTTTAACAACGAACAACACGTGGGATAGATAACCTGGCATGGTACAGACACACAATTTGGTGGGATCAAACAACTTTTATATAATTATCAGTTCAGAGGCTGTTGTACAGAAAAGGATGGATCAACACGTTTCTGTGAAGATTACTGCAGACTCAACAAGATTTCTACCAAAGATTCGAACCCCATTTCAGGATCGATGATTCATTGACCTGGATGGCTGGGCATTGTTTCAATATAATGCATATGTGCTTTAGATACTGTCAGACGTAGCTTGAACATAAGAATTGACGCAAAACATTTTTTAATTCGATGAAGGTCTTTGAATTGCAGAGTTTGCCACATTTGAGCGGTGAATGGAAACTGCAATGGGACACAAGTGTTATTTATTTTAACAATCTCATAATTTTTCGAACAGTGAATGCAATACTGTCAAACTTAGTTGCAGTTGTTGAAAGATTGACTGCTGCAAATATTTTTTCAATTGATAGATTTTGGCTTATAGAATTTCGGACAAAAGGCTAACATATTTGGTATAGAACTGTTGTTTAGAAAATTTATCTGGTCATTTATAACTTTGGCAGAAAAGTTACATTGGACTGGTACAATCAGGAGGTTTAAACTTGAAGTCATAAAATGTTGATTTCATCCTAAAACTACTGTTTCTAGTTAAAAAAATAGTGGAACAGGTATCCAAGGTTAGTAGATAATTTTAACATGATGGTCTTGAAATATTTTAAATTTGACAAGGGTTGATGAATATCTATTACATTCATCAAACTGCATGGAGGACATCATATAATAGTTACACTATCAACTGTTTCATTACAACCATAGGATATTGTAGTTCAGTTCTAGAATCCAGTAGTCTAATTTTGCCTGTGAGTTTTATAACATTTGGTATATCTTTGTTTAATTATGTGAACACACATAGGAAGCATTGAATGATATAGAATACATTTACATCAAATGCAGAGTATACATTACCAGGCATCGTATTTCCTGTCTTGATTTCTTACATTGATAGAAGGTTGCTCCTTTCAAGGAAGCCATTGCATCAAGAGGTCTTAACATTACAATTTATTTCAAAGTTTTACTTCCCAATTATCAATTTCCCATTTCTCAGCAGTAACATACCCTCTGCCCCTTCGTATGGTGTTTACATATCTCAATTGATACGTTATTCTCGTGCTTGTTCACACTATACGGAATTCATATACAGGAGTGTGCTCCTTACACAGAAACTGCTCCAACAAAGTTATGAGGAGGACAGATTAAAAATGACACTCCGTAAATTTTACGGACACCATCACGAATTGGTTAGTCCATACGATGTGTCTTTGTCCAAACTAACTAAGGACATTTTTACCACGTGTTAGATTGTAGTTTGTCATTACGTCGTCTGATCTTTTAATTACCGAACGTGACTTATTCCCGATAGTGACTGTTTTGCTGAGTATGAAACCGCATTGCTATAAGACGTGTCACGGTACCTTTCTATCCCAAATTCATGTATTTAATTTTTATGTTATATTTGCTATTCTCGTCGGATTTTGTCAAATGTCTTAACGTCTTTTCTGTTATATTCGTGTGTTATGGTAAAGATAATTAATCACCCCCTTCATTTATTAGATTTTAGTTTGGTTCAACGAAATTTATACGATATATTTGGTTTACAGTTTGATTCAGAAGAAACACCGACATAGCTAGATAATACAATTAATTATCTAATTACTACCACAATTTGATATTAATAAGTATTGTAATTTTCATTGTTATTAATAAATGTAATGTCAGTATTACAAATCTAATCTTGAATCAATCCTAATCCTATCTTATTTTTGGGAAATATTTTTACAAATTCAAATCTGACGTCACTTTGTGTGTTTTTTTAGAATTTCAAATGTGACGTCACTTTGTGCGTTGATGCTTTGGCTAACTCGGCTGTGTATTTTTATATGTTGGATAAAGTTGTTTTATGTAATGTATCCGTTTTTATTCTGTAGTTAGTCCCCACTTCGGTTTTATCATGTATATCTATTATATAGTCATTTTATAAAATTTACTGTTTGCAAAATTATAAATTATTCTAAATAATAAGGATGTTCTTGTCCCAGGCAGAAAACCCTGGCCGTGTTAGGCGCAACTTTTTGGAAGTTTTGGTCCTCGGTGCTCTTCAGCTTTGTACTTGTTTTGGCTTTCAAGCTTTTTTCATCTGGGCGTCACTGGATTGTCTTGTGTGGACGAGACGCACGTCTGGCGTATTGAATTTTAAGCCTAGTACCTTTTGTTAGCTATTATTCGTGCGTTTCTTTTTCCTATATGTTCTCCCATTTATTTGTATTGGGGTCCTGTCATGTGATGTTGTCGTTTTGGTGTTGTGTTTGACTTTGCCATTAAAGCGGGAGGTTTGGCATGCTACAAAACCAGGTTCAACCCACCATTTTTTTCTTAAAATGTCCTGTACCAAGTCAGGAAAATGGCCATTGTTATATTAAAGTTCGTTTCTGTGTGTGTTACATTTTTAATGTTGTGTTTTTGTTGTGCCGTTGTTCTCCTCTTATATTTGATGCGTTTCCCTCAGTTTTAGTTTGTAACCCGGATTTGTTTTTATCTCTATCCATTTATGAGTTTCGAACAGCGGTATACTACTGTTGCCTTTATTTAGGGACTCCACAATGATATGGTCGACGATTATGAAATATCTACATCTTGGACGATTATGAACAGGTTATATTTATCGTCACAATCCTATTCTCCTTTTTGACATTACTCTTCATTTAATGGTCATGAACATTAATTAGCACATCTACTTTTTCAGAAGGAACTTCTTTACCTCCCACAGCACTTGAATACATTCCTACTTTTAGCAAGGGATTAATGTTTTCTGTGTGGTTTTGTGCGATTCTATTTTCAAATAGCTTGTGTGTTTCTATTTTTAAACGTCTTGTTCTGATAAAAAAAAACATATTTCAAACTTTTTGTTTAGGTAGGAGTTTATTTACCTTGTTTATAAACCTTATAATGCTTTAGGTTGAACGAAAGATGTACACCAATCCACAATTGTATGTTTCATCACCAAGAGTTTCAATAACATATAAAAGAAGGGTGTCATTAGCAGAGCAGCAAAGATGACCTTTCTGAAGCATCTCAGTTCAACCCAAGGTTTTGTTGGGATTTTAGGTTGCTAACTCTTTTGAATTCTGTGTAGTGTTTTGTGAGTCGTTATTTGTCTTTTTGTCTCTGTTTACTTAGCCAATAGGGTTGTGTGTCTTTCTTCAATGTGTGATTCTTGTACTTTCTTATATTTTTTTGGATTAACAATGTCAATACCTCCAATATTGATATCTGATTTATTTCTTTAGCCTCTCCGTATTATGAATAACAAAGTAAAGACATTATCTAATTTGTACAAACTTTATTTGGAAAATGTTGGAAACAAACTGATATAAACATAATAAACATGGAACAGATAAGGTTTTCATTACAACATGGCTTATAATCCCATCACCACTCCGTTTAATGTCCCCCTCCACAATAAATAAATCAACTGGTAAACATGAAGTCATGAGTCCAGAAAAAAGCTTACTTTGAACTAAATTTGTTTTTGTTTCTATCATATATTATTTTTCATATGTAGACATGCAATACAACAGTTTACAGTTCCCATGTAAATAATTCTTCATTTTAATTAGTATTGTGTACTCTGTTGTATTTTAATATACAGAATGTTCTCCTTAAATGCATGAAGATAAATTAAAGAAAAAGACCTTCTTCATCAATAGAATTTAAACCCTTTCCCTGAACTGAAAGCAGAGCTTAAATGATGTTACTGAAACAATCTCAATATAACTGGATTGATCCTAGCATAACAAAAGCTCCCTGAATTGCTAACAAATATTAACAATACATGTCAAGCTGAATGTGAAACTGTTTGAGTGCACACATTAAGTGTTGTTTTGGTAGAGTCAGTTAAGCAAAAGAAATGTAAATTTTCAAAAGAATTAACTTGACAAAAATGTTAATTACTTTTTAAAAGTATGTAACATAACTTTGGTCAGAGTAGCATTTTGTACCTATGGTATTTATGTATATATTCACACATATAGATGAAATTCATTATCTAATTAAATGTAAATAAAGCAAGGGTATCTAACCTACAAAGCCACATAAACCAAGCAAATATTGAAACGATTTGAAAATATAGTAGATACTTCATTCATTTCTTTTCTATTTTTACACATTTATCAAAACCAAAACAAAAACAGAGGATAATTTTCACAACAAACCTTTTAAAAAGTTTTTTTTAAAGGCATTTAAGCGTTTATTTCAATATCATAGCATTTTATGAATAAAGCAGATGTAAATGCAATTATTTTTAAACTAGACAACTTCCAAAAAATAATGTCTTCACAACTTAACATAGGCATTTTACCAATTTCACATAATACTACACAAAAATCCATTACTAATCAATAAGTAATTATGTTTTTGAAAGACCAATTAACAGTTCACTCATTGTTATGTTTCAAAAAACATTTTCCTTAATTATTTTACCTCTGCTTTTTGCAATTGAAAATCTAATAAATTCTTACCACAAACTTTCAACCACTATTATTTCTTAGACAAAATACAATATTAAATGTTGACATTTTGAGAAAAATATTTAAAGAAAAGATGTATGGTATTAAAAAAACTTACATGAATTTGTGGTGTAGTGAAATTACTAGACACTAAATACCATTGAACTTTTCTCAGTGAAATAATAAATTGAAAAAACACTTGTCTGTAGACTGAACATCCATAGAGCTGTAATGACATAACTAATCCTATTATCAAAATATGAAAACTATTTATGAAAAGCACCTTTTCTGTATTATTAAGATATCTTTTTGCATATAATAAAGAATACAACTTAAATTGTGTATAATTAAAACACTATGGGTATTGCATAAATGCTAATTGCAAAACTAGACTATTGCAGAAATAAAAGCTACATAATAAAAATAAAATGATTTAAGATAAAAGTTCAATGCTGTAGATATGTGATTATGGCCACTTTTAATATTAATAGTATTATGGGGAAATATATAAATCAGGTTCCAAATTGTTCATTTAAAATCATTTTTCATTGAATCAGATAAATTAATTCTAACTCACAAAAATATCATAAAATCTCTGATGTAACATTTCTGAGATTTCATTAAGGAATTTATTATCTAAAATATATAACTTACAGAGTTGGCACTTATAAATATTTCCATGAGTGTGTTGATTAAATGCTTCACGGAGTTTAATTTAACTTGTTATATTATCATAATTATATATATTGACTTAAATAAAACTTGAAATGATTTATGTGTGTACCAAAATAATTCTGATTGCAATGAATAAGCATGACAACGTTAAAATTCCTGCAATGGATTTAAAAATAAATAATTCAAAGTACCATCCCTTGGTAATTTGCATGTTTAAAAAGTACAACCTTTTGTAAAGAGATTCATGCAATTGAGATTTATATTTTGAAGTACTTAACATTAAGTTTATGGATGGAGTAAGAATGAGTGCAGTTTGCATAAAACTAACATTCATTATTGTGAACAATACATACTCATTATGCCATCTACATCTATAAAAAAAATTACTAAAATAAAAAAAATATTTGAACAAAAAAAATTCTGTTTAAATGAAATCCTTCTCTTTAACACAATGTTTTACTACAAAATGGAATGTGTACAATGAAAGTATAATTAGGGTAGCTTAGTTATTGTGATGAGCACTATACATATTAATACTATTGTATTTGTATCACCATTTTTATTCAAACAGTGCTGCTATAATTTATATACTCCTAAAAATTAATAAAGATCTTTCTTGTATTTTATCAAACATTTTTAATTTCAAAATATTTTCCTGTATTAAGTTACTTTTGTGATCACAATTAAGTTTCTTTTTTATAGGTTTTTTATATCTACACAGTAACCTATTGACAGAATCTGTTTAAACATTTTTTACTGAATCATACTTTTGTTTCTGTCTGCCAATATGACAAGTTAGTGTGAGAAACAAAAATTTATGATAGAAAAAAAAAACACTGACTTATTTGATTAATATAAAAATATAAACATAATTTCTTCCTATATAAACTTTAATTAAAATAAATAAAACTTTGTATGGCACATTTTGTATAGAATTGTTAGTACATTACACAAGATTTCATTAAAACTTATCTGAAGCTTGGCAAAGACAGTAATACATTTCATTATAAAGACAAAAATATATCTACCCTATATCCTTGATGAGAAAAGTCTATTAAATACATCTTTTAATTGATAATTAACATGGTATATATTTCTTATTTGATTCAAAGATTTTTCTCACAAAATGTTTTTTTTAATACAAGCCCTATAGCAAATGATCTTAAAACTTAAAAAACAAAACAAAACATTCTATAACAAAACAAAAATCAAGAAAACACACATGTATATGGCAACAACAGAAAAGTTAAAAAACTTTTAACTTGAGATAAAATAGTCATTTATGGTCAGTAAGATAATTTTAAAAACCTAAGTAATTTATTTCACCAGCATCTCATGCAAATGTAAGTTATTTTTTTTTATCTTAAGATATTTGATTGTTTCAGAAATTATATTCAAAGTTTGAATTCAAACATTTTGTTTGATTGGAAAACTTAATGTATGAGTAATACGTTTCCTTGATAGCACAAGAATCTGATGTTTTATTTACAATTAATCATAAATATCTTCAAAATTTTATTTGCATAAAGTAAGGTATGACCTGTGATGGTTTTAATGTTGATGTGATATGATATGAGTTGGCTTTTTGAATATTTTTGAACAATTTCATTATAATGAAAGAATGCTAAAACAAGCTTACTACATATACTACATCAGTCCTCTTTTTATATCTTTATTTTATCAAAATATTTGATAAAATAAAGTGATTTTTTTTTCTTTTCAATATCCGAAAACAAATCATATAAACTTTTTTTTAACATTTTTTTTTTTACTTTTTTTTTTTGTGGCTTCATCTAGTATTTGATAGGATGTAAATTATTAAGTAGACTATTGGCAAACTAATTTTCTATTCCTTCAATTAACCTCCCAAGATTTACCTGGGGAAAAAAACAAAACACACATTATATATTGTCTTTTTTCTGGTATTATCAATTGATAGTATTATATTTTTAATTGAAAATGAGCTAAAACAAATCCAAAACAAATCACCTCTCTTTTAAACTTTCATCTATCTGAAGTGCTTATTACAATCATAGATCACTCTTCTTACTGTCTTCCAATAACAATATAAAACCAAACCTTCAAGAAGTTATACAAAATTCTCTGTAGAAAATACGGTTTGTGCATAGTTATAAACTTGAGGTCATTTCAACTGAGTTTAAACTTGTTATCGTTCTAGGAACTAAACCATCTATACTGTAACAACCAGGCAAAATAATTTATTCAGGTATCCTAGGAGGACTTGTTGACATCTGGATACCACTTTTAGGACTAGTAGATAATGATGCAGTTCTAGCAGGACTAGAGGAGTAGATACCCAGGGGTTTGTCAGCTTCTTCCATCGACATACTTCTTTTTCTGAGAGGAATATCTGCTCCATCCATGGAGGAAGATCGGGAAACTCTGGTCATAGGTACACCTCCAACTGTCAATAGAAAACAGAATAAGGTCAGGCCAGAAACTTAGGTCATAGGTTCACCTCCAACTGTCAAAAGAGGATGAAAAGTCTGGCCCAAACACAGGTCATAGGTTGACCTTCAACTGTCAGAACAGGACAAATGGTAAAAAAAATATAAACTTTGGTTGGCACAGCTTACCTACCACCTTCTACTTTTCAATGACTTAACACTTCCATTGCAATTTTTTAGCAATAAAAATCAACTCTTTTGAAAGGCCAATAAAACTAAAACAACTAAAAACTGAAAAAAACAAAAATATTCAAAAGTAGATTACATATGCATGTACAACTCTTTTCTATATATCATAAAGATTGGACATTTATTATTTGAGTTACTTCCCTTCATACAGGTTCTGATTTTCTTTTAATTATTCTGTATGTACAATTTTCCAAATATTTTGCATAAGGGAATTTTCTTCAACATGTTCAAGAAAAAAATAAGAAATCCAAACTAAACAATGCTATGAAGTTTTGTTTAATGATTAAAAAAAACATATTCATAATGCATATGAAATATTCCCTCAAATATTGTTCCTAGAGGGCACCTTGCAGTCAGATACTTTATCAGTGGCTGTCTATAATCATATCTTAATGTTTCTTGTTATTTAAGCAATCTGATGACATATCTTTGACGGTCTTTTTTAAATTTAGAAGCAGCTTTTTAGACTAAGAATGATTTAGGGCTTGATATTGTATATACACCTATCTATTGGTCGTGATTTAGGGCTTGATATTGTATATACACCTATCTATTGGTCGTGATATAGGGCTTGATATTGTATATACACCTATCTATTGTTCGTGATTTAGGGCTTGATATTGTATATACACCTATCTATTGGTCGTGATTTAGGGCTTGATATTGTATATACATCTATCTATTGGTTGTGATTTAGGGCTTGATATTGTATATACACCTATCTATTGTTCGTGATTTAGGGCTTGATATTGTATATACACCTATCTATTGGTCGTGATTTAGGGCTTGATATTGTATATACACCTATCTATTGGTCGTGATTTAGGGCTTGATATTGTATATACACCTATCTATTGGTCGGCCATTTGTTAGCCTCTATACATGTCTTTTTGGTTTTTCTGTGTTATTGAGTTGCTGCCTCACTGACATAAACTCTCAAACTCCTTATATTCTAGGGAAAATATAGATCAATATTATAATCTATTGATATTTAGATCAATCTTTTACCCTAATGACTTACTTAGTCCTAATCCTTGACAGAAATACAAAAAGGCTTCTCCTAATTTCTCTGTCTGTAAAAGAAATAAGAACATTCAATCCCCAATGTAATAAATAAGTTAAACTTAGTTATATATCAAACATGTTCATGATGGGTAAATAATATTTGTCGATCTATATCAAATATACATTTTCTAATCAAAATTTTCAATTGTTTATTTTGGTTCTTGTACGGCATATATTTATTTTGTAATGGTGGGTAGTAAATGCATGTTTTTATAATGTCTTCAACAAAATTACCAGATGTTTCTAAATGTTTCAATTGTGTGCAACTGGGATCTTCTTCCTCTTCTCTCCAGAAAAAATACATAAAATTCCTCTTCTTGGTGTTACTTTTTACCATTGAGGGATCTTTGTTTGATTGCAATTTATAAAATACTGGTTAAAAGCAAGAAATTTATAACTAATCACATCTCACAGAATATATGTTAATTTAATCATAGTGTTGTTTACAACATGCCTAAACAGGTGTATTTTATGAAACAAGATTCAAGTCTTGTGGTAAATTTTTAATATTATATTTAGGATAAAAAATTCAAATATCACATTGATATATTTTACTTTGTACTAGACTAATATGACTGACATACTGATTTAGATTTGAAATGTTCTAGCCAACCTTGTTACAATCTGAAGGAACCATTCAATCATCTGAGAGAGCTACCTACCTTTTCTTCTATTACATTAGACACATCCACTACCTCTAATAATGCGTCAATAATCTAAAGAAGCTACCTACCTTTTCTTCTATTACATAAGCCACACCCTCTACCTCTAATAATTCCTGTCAATCATTTAAGACAGCTACCTACCTTTTCTTCTATTACATTAGCCACACCCTCTACCTCTAGTAACTCCAACTGTTTCTTGTCTACTTTTTGCAACATGTGACCATATAAATTATGTACAGTGTGGTTGAAAGAGGCCTTAGTTCCAGTGATCATTAGCACCTGACATCTACAAGAAGAATGTTAGACACTGATTATTTTAAGAAGGCAAGGCAACATATTAGACAAGTTAATGTGTATTCAGTACAATAAGTTTACGTCACCTCGGAAAATTAAGCTTCAAAGTGATGGATCACATACTTATTTGGTATTGAGAAGTTAGACACATTGTCATGCTAAGCATATACCCTCTCTTTAATTCAAAGTATTGGAAACCAGAAGCTAGGGCTTCAACAGATCTGAAAAAGTATCAGGAAACAAGTAGTATGTGTCGTAAAGATCTGAAAACAGTACACACCTTACAACTCATCACTGTTAGTTTATTAATCAGACACTGAACCATGACTTAAGACACATAACAGACCAAAAGTCAGAGCATAAGGCATCTGTGTACAAGATATGACCTACCCATGTCTTCTACCTTCTGAAATAAAAAGCTTTATAGAAAGAGCAAAAGCCACCAGATTAGCATCTCTCGGTCTCCAATTGTTACATTCATTGCAGGGGAGACACAAAACAATAATTTATTAATTGTCTATATCAAATCAGTTACCGCACTGAATTGCATTTAATTTACTTAACTAATGTTGTTTTATTTTGAAGGTTAAATCTGTAGTGGAAACAATAGTTAAAAACAAGAAATAAAGGTAAAAATTCGTAAGGGTTCCACGGAACCCAGTGTCTCGCCTACTTTTGCTGTTAATCGCAGACTCAACAAAAATGAGAAAAAAAAACTAATAAAAATATTCCTCTCTATACTATTTTTTTATTGTAAGTAGCTTCTGTCCAAGTTTGGTAAAAATTCAGGATAGTTTATGAATCTAATAAATGTTTTAAAAACTTAAACTGCAGACTGTATGTAATGTTAACTGGAAGAAAAACTAAGTCCATTTATAAGTAAAATACGGAAAAAATGGAATTAAATTTTAACAAAATTTCCTTCTAGATACTAGCTTTTAATCATAAACAAGCTTCTGTCCAAGTTTGGTACAAATCCAGGATAGTTAAAGAATGTTGTTAAAATTTTAAAAACTTTAACCAGAGTGAATGTAATGTTAACTGGCAGAAAAACTAAGTCCATTTATAAGTAAAATACGGAAAAAATGGAAATTTTTTTTTGCAAAATTTATTTTTGGATACTATCTTATGATCATAAACAAGCTTCTTTCTAAGTTTGGTAGAAATCCAGGATAGTTTAAGAAAGTTATCAAAATTTCAAAAACTTTAACCACAGAGTGAATGTAATGTTTCCTGGCAGAAAAACTAAGTCCATTTATAAGTAAAATACGGAAAAAATGGAAATTTTTTTTGGCAAAATTTACTTCTGGATACTATCTTATGATCATAAACAAGCTTCTTTCCAAGTTTGGTAGAAATACTGGATAGTTTAAGAAAGTTATTAAAATTTCAAAAACTTTAACCACAGAGTGAATGTAATGTTTCCTGGCAGAAAAACTAAGTCCATTTATAAGTAAAATACGGAAAAAATGGAATTTTTTTTTTACAAAATTTACTTTTGAATATTATCTTATGATCATAAACAAGCTTCTGTCCAAGTTTGGTAGAAATCCAGGATAGTTTAAGAAAGTTATTAAAATTTCAAAAACTTTAACCACAGAGTGAATATTTGTGGACGCCGCCGACGACGACACCGACGGAATGTAGGATCGCTATGTCTCGCTTTTTCGACAAAAGTCGAAGGCTCGACAAAAATAGAAATAAAGGTAAAAATAAACCTTTTGTTCAGATACACAAATATGCATGAGAATTGTTATTTATATAATGATAAACAACACCCTATTATCAATGTAATATGTTTATTTTAAATTTTAACATTTCAATTTGTCACTTATTTGAATGCAAACTAGGCACACAATATGCGTTTTATCTTTCAAAATGTAAAAAAAAAAACAAGAATATATGTCCATAGGCCAGGGGTTAAAAAATTTTGTTACAGCTCACTAGCCCAGGACTTATTGGTAGCAGGATTTTAATAGTCCTGTTGGAAGAACTGCTAGCCCATCAAAACTGACCTGCTAGCCCGAGTATGTCTTACAAATTCAGAGTTTGCTGCATAATACAATGACTTCTTTAAACTTGTTAATTTCTATCTGTTGTACTATGGGTTGTTAAATATTTTACAGGACCTCGGGGATTTAAATGGATTGAAGAGTTATCCGATAATACACGTGTAATTAAATTTCCAGTCACTGACCACTGTATTGATTTATGACATTCTTTTTGCACGAGTGTTTACCTAAGATTATCTCTGATCACCATGATAAACTACAGAAAACATGTTCATTGGTCTTTTCATATGAAACCAGTGGTTCAAATCATATATTTGTTCCCACATACAAAGCAGACTTTTTATTAGCGTTATCGGGAAAATAACGGCAATATTCACAAAACATTGTCTCTGGTTTATCATCAGCAACAGCTGGCCTTGCCCTGGAATTCGTTTTGTCCATGACACTATAAAAGTTCTTTTCTGCTTTTCCCGGTTGTATTTGGCATTTTTTTGGGATGAATTTTCAGCCTCATTACCCCCTTCATCTACCGTTTTTTGTATTGAAACTGACCAAGTTCCTGGGGTGTCCGTACTAAAATATTTCAAATATTTTGTTAGATGGTTTAGTGCTCAACAGCTGTCCGACATGACAGGTCAATATCGATCAATGCAGCATACCCCCACTAGCCCCATGCAGTACCATTACCGGTAATTGAAAATCTCGGCATTAGCAATGTACAATACCCCCTGTACTGAGGAATTGATATTGAAGGTATGGGAATTGCGATCAACACATGATACCGGTCCACCCAGAGTTATTTGTTCTTTTTTTAAAACATGTACAAAATCAATTCAAATTCTTGGAATCCCGGATGACGTAATTGAATCTGATTGGCTAAGATAGAATAGTGATGAGGGGATTTTCCACTTTCTATTTTGGAAACGCCAAGAATTTTATGTTACTAGTCCGTCGGGCATATTGGGTTACAAGTTTTGATTGCCCGAAGCGTAAAAGCTGTAGCCCTGGGCGTCGGGCTAGTGGATTTTTTAACCCCTGTAGTCATATAGGACACAATTCCCTACTCACACTATTTTCTTGTGCAAAATCATGATCAAATTCATAATTTGAAATGCATTTTCAAAAGTAAAAATCACAATGAACATAAATTTCATGTTACAGTGATGACTTCATGGTAAACTACATTTATCTGATAATTTACTGAGCCACAGACTGGAAAATCTTATCTGCTTCAAAAGAATGATTAGACCACTGAAAAGTACAGTATCTGAACGAAATACAAAACTATCTGGAATCTCATGTGTGTGTGTCTTAAGTTTTGAGCCTATGACCTATAAAATTAATAGTTTTCAAAATCTCCTTGTAGATAAACATTGGACAATGTCCCCAATGATGTGATGGAAGTTGAAGTTCCTACAATCTTACGCTGTGACCTTGACATTTACCCTACTGATTACAGTAAGTTTATTCCCACTGTTTCTACTTACTTTAACTTTCCAATACTATCTAGAATATTAGTTCTCCTGAAAAAAAAAACACAAATATACAATTACAGTAAATAATTTATTGCATGAAAATAAATTCAAATAATATAAATACAGAAATTATCTGACAAAAATCATATTTCATTAGAAATTCATTTTGATTGTGGTAACATCAGATTTGATGGAGTTAAACAAAACACAAAGTTAATGTTACATCATGTCAATCCAATCATATTTTCTATTCAATTTATAAATATTACTGGTTTTTTATCTGTTTAATATTCATTATCTAGTAAGTTAATCAGTTTTATTGTCAGGAATAAAACAAATTAGACTTTCTAATACTCTGGGAAAAGGATTCAGATAAGTATGACAAGTTGATACACTTTCTTACTATTTTATTGATTTGACACAACATATTTTCCAACTGGTTAAATGGAAATTAAATAGCAGAAGAAATGGAAGACTTTCATCATCACACGTATCTGAGAAAAAGAACTGGTCTTTTAGATGGTCATTAATGCACAAACCTGTGTAAGCTATGAGTATTAATATGGTTTACTTTCTTTATGAAAGACCATACATTAATGTGGGTCTATATGGTGTATTAATTTGGTGAGCAACAATCCACAGGAAGATGTGTTGTCATATCCAGACATTTTAGTCTGACTCTGGGAAACCAGTTTTTGCTCTTTATTCTTAATCCTGCATGATAAGTGGAGAAGCAGCATATACAAACTTTAAAATCTTTTGTTTGACCTTGGCAGGGATCCAGATCAAACCACTGAGGCGGTTTGAGAAGTTATGTCCATATATAATTACTTCATGAAAGTCTGTATAATTTTTTTAAAGTTATGAGGGTCTATATAGTGTCCTTACTTCATGAGAAGTTATGAGGGTCAATATGGTGTTCTGACTTCATTAAAAACTTACAAATATGTGTCAAAATAAGGGTCTATATGGTGAACTTACTTCATGAAAAGTACTTACTTCCTGAAGAACTAAAAAAATCTGGCTCAGGGTGTACTTACTTCATGAAGATAATTTTGCTGTATTTTCTTCATAAGACAATACACTTCTGTGTATTTTTTAAGGGTCTATATGGTATACTTACTACATGTCTGTATAGGTAATGAGGGCAGTCTTCACGATAAACTTTTGAATCTACAGGCCCAAAGCTGAATTTTACGAAAATTTTAGTTATATTCTATTGGCCTGTAGACTGTAGAGGTGATTTTCAAGGCCCAAAGGCATTTTTACAAGCCTGGGCTGGTGGGCCTGTAGTTAAGCGTGAAGACTTTGAGGGTCTATATGGTGTACTTACTCCATGTCTGTATAGGTAATGAGGGTCTATATGGTGTACTTACTTCATGAAAGACTGTACAAATCTGTGTAAGTTATGAGGATTTATGTGGTGTCTAAGAGAGTCCTGGAATGTTGCAATCACTTTGTTTAAGTCATCTTTATTCTTTGCTTTCTCAAACTATATTAAAAGAAAAAGGAAAAATTTTATTTATCTATAATTGGCATTTAAAGATGTATCTTGCTCAACTTATGGAATAGGTTCAGAACTAACTGTACAAAGCAAAATGGTATAAAATTAGGATAACGTCATACTATGCTTTGAAATTGATAGTATCAGTATTTGAAGTTAAAAGAACTGGCAAAAACATAATAAGTTCCAGTATTAACTTTTTTATTCAACCTCCTGAAATATGATTTTATCATTGAGTTTTAAATGAATAGTTGTAAAAGTTGTTAGTTCATTATATAGACACTAGCTAAAAAATCAAAATGTATACATTATAGTTATAATCTATAGTATTTCAAGCATCTATAGGTATAAGGTATAAGATATAAATGCAACTCATATAATGTGTTAAATATAAATTCTACAACAGATCTATGGATTTACAGGGAAATATTTATCCTACATACAACCAACACTATGTCAGTCATAGTAAAACATTGAATACTTCATTGTGTGGGGTATAACAATGTACAGAAGTATGATCTAAACCTATTCATACCAGGTCAATAACAGTATTGCATGAGTACAAAAATTGATAAGACAGAATTACGAAAGAAAGGAACTCTTATCAAAATGGTTCATTTACCACTTTCAGCAACTTTGGTTGCTGTGGATTTATTATCATTTGTGGGATACCTTTTTTCGTGGATTTCGTGGGTATAGGTGAACCAAAAATTTAAATGTTCAACAAAGGACATATTTTCTATAGGTTTGAGGGAAGACTTTGGCAAAATCCACAAATTAAATCACCACAATTATTTTTTTTCTCTCAATCCATGCAAACTGGTACCCACGAAAATAAATGAACCCATAATATATCATGGCAGTCAATTTTTATTGGTAGAGGTAGAAATCTGGCAATCCTTGCCTGTAAAGATTAGAGAAGAATAGAGCTCCCAATCAGATGATTCAAGCTCATAAGGCCAATTAAAATTAATTGATAGATTTTCATCCCCGCCCGCCCCTCTGAAATCGTTCCGCCCCAAATTTTTTTATTTTGAAAAATTTACGATTTCCAGATTTTGTTCATTTTTCGTTACCGGTAACTGTCGATAATTTCGTTTCATTAATAACATCCTGTTTCAAATTTTGGTTTTTGCATTTCTTTGTATGTTCGATTCGTTATACATGTATATACATGATAGAACCTTATTATTACACTTGCATATATGAAGAACACGTCACAAGAGCGTTTCATATCTAATAAAAAATAAAAAATATAATCCTCCCACCCACCCCATTTTTTTCAAAAATTTGGATGAAAATCTACTAATTAAATTTACTTGGCCTAACCTCAGAGTTGACAGGGCAAGTGATCACTATAGATGAACTACTTGGACCACTCAGCCACCAAGGCCCCTCATTGAAGCTCCCCATCAGACAATTCAAGCTCATAACCTTAGAGTTGACAGGTCAAGTGATCACTGTAAATGAACTACTTGGACCACTCAGCCACCAAGGCCCCTCATTGAAGCTCCTAATCAGACAATTAAAGCTCATAACCTCAGAGCTGACAGGGCAAGTGGTCACTGTAAATGAACTACTTGGACCACTCAGCCACCAAGGCCCCTCATTGAAGCTCCTAATCAGACAATTAAAGCTCATAACATCAGAGTTGACAGGGCAAGTGGTCACTGTAAATGAACTACTTGAACCACTCAGCCACCAAGGCCCCGCATTGAAGCTCCCCATCAGACAATTCAAGCTCATAACCTCAGAGTTGACAGTTCAAGTGATCACTGTAAATGAACTACTTGGACCACTCAGCCACCAAGGCCCCTCATTGAAGCTCCCCATCAGACAATTCAAGCTCAAAACATCAGAGTTGACAGGGCAAGTGATCACTGTAGATGAACTACTTGGACCACTCAGCCACCAAGGCCCCTCATTGAAGATAAAATATAGCATTTTTTTAAAAGTTTTCTTTGGACTTCCAAATAGTTTCAAAACTTTGTAAAGAATTTCTTTATTTTTTTTCTAAAGGTAAGGATGTTTAATACTATTAACTACCAGCTGATTTCTTTTCAAAGGGACTACTTCGATATTTGCAGAACAAAAATTCAATATCCATTAAACATAAAACTAATCTTTTGTCCAAGTATTGATTGGTTCTTCTTGTACAACACAGACATTTTTTCTCTGTTCAACTAAACAATATGCAGATAGCCATATATACTTTTTTGTATCTGTGAATTCAAAAATAATGATATCTCTTGCTAAATCATTTTTTTTTTTTTTCCCTGTAATATCAATGAAAAAAGAATAAAGACTGTCATTTTCAATATAAACTTTATCCTTTAAGCTTAAATGCAATAAAAACATACATGGAGAACATTTATAGTCGGATTTAATTAAATACAAAATCCTTCACAGACTTCTTTTGTTGCATCTAGAAATAGATATATGAAAGTAACTTTTGATGAACTCAAAATAATATTTTTCTGTCGTAAAGTCACAACAGAAAATGGTAAAATTCAGTAATACCAGGATGGTAATTCAACATGAATATAAATGTTATTCATTGAGGTTAGACCATACAATTATTTGCCATCTAACAAATAATGTCCTGTAGACAGACAGCTTTCATCCTTTTTTCTGATGATGATCAATAAACAATCTATTAAATGGATTACATTTTATGTAACTTGGGACAGAGTACTTTACTGTCAAAACAGAAGATGTTTTGTGAATCCCAGATAATTAAGTACATTTTATTTCTAAATCAACTATCACTAGAACATTGGACTCCAAATATATCCTGTCATATAACGTTTTAATAATATTTCCATCCATGATATTATACAGATGCCTTGATAGAAGTTTAGATTGACTCAATAATTTAAACATGTCGTCAACAATGCAGTGTGCCAGGAAGGAAAATATACAATAACTGTAATTCTATTTGGAAGAACATAAATAGCTAGGTCATATATATACTTACACTACAAAATTATGTAATGGGCTCTTGATTTCATAAAATGTACCCCAAAAATATGAAAGGAATCAAAAATATTTCCAAGTCTTAACAAGATCTGCTGCTTCAAAACAATACTCCTATACAATTACCAGGATTGTAGATTTGGTTGAATGATGTGAAAGTTTTGAGCAGAATAAAATATTTTTTAGGAGGGGGATTGGTTGTGTCGAAACTGAAGAATTTCACAATTAATTTCTGTATAGACTTCAAATTTGAATTTAGTTGGATCAAAAATAAATTGGTTTGTTTTAAGCACTTTAAAAAAAAATCTCCTTAAAAGGCATGGGTTTGTAAAGCTAGGCATGAGCCTTTACAAGAACATATATCATTTTATTGCAATTTTATGATTGTAACGAATGATTAATTAGTATTTCAGCCCATCAATATTTTTTATCCTCTATGTTCTATTTGTCTTTTAATGGTATCCATGTCAGTAAATACTCAGATCTTTTTTGAAGTTTCCTGCAAACAGCAATCATGATTGACAATGAAGACATGCAAAAACATGGCAATGTTAATTATTCAAAAGGCTTTAGATAAGTGATGTTCTGATTTCCAAGGAAAAGAAGGAATTATGTTGGGAGCTTGCCCCTTCGGACCTTTAAAGGCAGAAAGCCATAATGGATACATAAAATCTGGAGAAGATTGAAATTTTCAATGAAAGATAAGAATTTTTGAATGGTGAATTTATAAAAGAAGTATGCAGCAATGGAAGCCAATACTGAAATACCTGCTACTTTCAGGGTAATACCCACTGTGAGGAACCTCCATTAGTAAAGTATTGATCAAGTGATCATCTTACAGATACAACAATTCATTCATAAATCCCTATAGACATTATCAGTAGTACTAATGTCATGGAAACTTATAATAATCATTATTATTGAGCAGAGTTCATTTAATGATTCTATCTGTGTGTCAACAACAATTGATTATGGAAGCTAACATCGCGACACTAATCAGGAAAAATAGCTTAAGTTTGTATTTTAACACCTTAATGCAACACTAACTCAACTACCAGTAGAAATCAATAATAGATCTGAACTGTAAGAGGGTTAATCATTAATGGAGAAATGATGCAGAGTATAGGTTACAATACACCATTAGATTTTATGGGCGCAGCCATTTTATGAGCATAACATGGTATTCAGAATTAAGAGTATAGCTAATCCTGATTGGTTGATATGTGCGCCCGTTATTTTTTGTAATTAGAGACTTCGTGCATTCTGCATTATACCAAAGGCCAAATAAATTATTTTCCTTAGCCCTAACGGAACTGAGATGTCTTTTAAACGCTAGGATGAGACACGTATTTTTAAGTGCAAAATTGATAGGCATGGGAGATAAGTACAAATTACGCTAAGAAAAGCAACGCGAACCTATATTTTTTGGACCAAAAAATACTGTCCTAATAACTTTTCTTTAATTCAAGCAAGGTTTTGTTAAAAAAATCAGCTTTCTAAAGTCTGTATCTCGAAAAAGGCTATCATTGTCGCCTATGGGGAAATTAATTGTTTATTATAATCTATACAGCGTCGACATTTCTTTATCATAGTGCTCAAAAAGTGTCAAAAACAGTAATTTTACTGGATATTTGATGTGAAACCGTATTTTTTGGTGACAAATGAATTATTGATTAACTAGTTTTTAAGCTATAGTCTGTTTCATATTTGTATAGCGTTTTACCTTAGAAACAAGGGTGGGTTCGACTTTTGACTTACTGTGGAGAGAATATGTCATTTTCTGAACTTCTGCTGATTTGTTTGAAAAAAGCACATACACGTCTAGAGTTTGGATATACAAATCGATTTTTAAACATGACAATCTCGATCCAAGTGCTGTTATCGAAATTACCAAATTCAGTGAAAATGTACAGAAATGATCCCCTTCGAACATTGAAATGTTCACTCGAATGGCAGACTATAAAAATTAGAATAGGCATGACATTTTGTAGTTAACGAATAGTTTTCGCTGTTTCAACACAAATATTTACACATTTTTTATATTTTGAAATGCTATAGTCTGTTTCAAAAATGTACTTTTATACGAAAATGGTTTCATTTAAAACTGTTGTTCAAAATTCACCGTAGTAGTTACATATTGGATCGGTTTTGGTATCAATATAATCAGTACTTGATGACATATAAAGAATCATTGGAGAAAGTGGACATTACCTTCAGGCCCTTTTTAGCAGTACCGCATTTACTAAAAAAATCAGAATTTTTTTTTTCACATTTTTTGACTGGGGTTACCTCTGATAAAAAATTGTGAAAATTCAGAGAGTAATGCCAGAACGTTTTGAAGATGATTTTTGTGTGGCATATATATTTATGCATCTAACGAACTATGAATTGCATGATTCTAGAAAGTATTAAATAGCGTATAGGTTACAATACACCATTAGATTTTATGGGCGCAGCCATTTTATGAGCATAACATGGTATTCAGAATTAAGAGTATAGCTAATCCTGATTGGTTGATATGTGCGCCCGTTATTTTTTGTAATTAGAGACTTCGTGCATTCTGCATTATACCAAAGGCCAAATAAATTATTTTCCTTAGCCCTAACGGAACTGAGATGTCTTTTAAACGCTAGGATGAGACACGTATTTTTAAGTGCAATATTGATAGGCATGGGAGATAAGTACAAATTACGCTAAGAAAAGCAACGCGAACCTATATTTTTTGGACCAAAAAATACTGTCCTAATAACTTTTCTTTAATTCAAGCAAGGTTTTGTTAAAAAAATCAGCTTTCTAAAGTCTGTATCTCGAAAAAGGCTATCATTGTCGCCTATGGGGAAATTAATTGTTTATTATAATCTGTAAAACATACAATTATACCATTGGGGAGATTGCATACTAGTCTGAAGCTGAGATTGAACCACTGATTGTTTATCATAGTTTGATTTCAGAAAGAAAGATATTTCAGACATGTTATGCTAGTATGAAAACAAGGCACAAACATATTACTATACAAATTATGAGATTTATAGATTATATGGGCATCCTATCATCATAAGATATGAAATCATTAAAAGAAATATTAATTTCGCGAAAAAAAACCATTTACCAATCCTTATCTACCAATAATGAGCTGTGTACTTCACAGATTGCCAATATTTACATACATGTTTGTATTTTGTTTTAATCTTAACAGCATTGGAACAGATTTACCTGCTAATGAGGAAAACATTTTATCTAAGAAAAATTGATTATCTTCGAAACAAATAGTAATTTTGCAGAACAAGAATAGGAAAACAGATTACTGTACATACGGATAGCTTTCAAAAAGTTATATTAAAAGAATCCATTCCCATCCCAAACTGAAGGCCTCAACTGATCAATATTATATACAATTACTAATAAAAATTAATAAGCAGAAAGATAAAAAGATTCCTGGAATTAGAACTGGTTACAAAGTGATTATACTGAACTGCAGAGTCAGCTTTTTTCAATGGCATCAACCATAACAAAGAATAATGTGTTACTATTTTTAAAAAGATACTTTAATATCTCAAAAAACATTTATATCAACCCCCCTCCCCCCAATTAGATTGAAATTGGTTGAGGCAATCCTGACTTATCATGCAACCATAGAATTGCTGACAGACAGTCACAGACTAGTTGTTGAGGCCAATATAACTTCTACACATAATCAGACGATGGAATGCAGCTTCTCATTATATGAAGATTTATTGCACAAGAATCAAACATCTAAGTTCTATCAATAGTGATTATAGACTGAAGTGATTTGTACAGTTTATAAGGTCAATCAAAGACAACCAGAGATAGTTATCATATTTGATTCAAATAGCAAATCTTATTTGTACAAATGAACTTACAAAAAACTATGGTTATAATGAGAAAGAGACATACAGGGGCGGATCCAGGATTTTAGGTTATCTAAATTTTTTGGCCAGCGGAGTGAGGCAAAAATTTTTTTGAGGTAAAACTATCGAAATATTCTTTATAAAGCTGAGGACAACCCATGCTTTGCAAATTTTAGGGGGGTGCACGCCGCCACCTGAATCTGCCCCCGACATAAAATTTAAGTTAGAACCAGACAGTTAAAGAACTGTGTTGTGGTATTGAACATTCATGTAACCCTCTGTTTCTTCTGAGACTGCTACGAAGGCAAGACAAAAATGGAAATAGTGGTGTAACAACATTTTTTCCCCAACCTAGTAAAAGATTGAACATGTTGAAATTATACAAAAAGGTTAAAATTAATGAGACATAGTTCACAAAAGAAAAAGTATATTTCCTAGTTTTCAGACTAGATTATCTCTTCAAAATCCCAATCAATATAAATTTGCCATCTATGTCATCTTAATGATGAATCCATATCTCCATGACTTTTTAACATTCCTAATAAGCATACACAACAAAATATGAAGTGGGAAAGAATTTACATCAAATTTTAAGCTGATTTAAATTCTTCTAAAAGCTTAATGGGAAATAAATTATCATGTAATGGATACAGCGATGCAGCACTATCACATAAACTGTGGGATTTGATATTAAATATACAACATTTGTGCTCTCCAAAAATCAATTTCCTTGGCTTGAGAGAGTGTAATTATTGTCACAAATGTAAGAAAATGTTCCATTAAATCTTGTCAACAACAACAACCTTTGAGGAACATATCGAAATAAGATTCTTAAAACTCTGTTCAAGATCATCAAGTATACCAATCATTATCAAAATCTTATGTAATCCCATGAAGTGATTTACTGCTGCGACATTGTAATGACATGAGATATCCCGCAGTTATTAATTGAGCTTAAGATAACATCTTTGATGTTGTAATTATTGGACTGGTAGAAATTGTAAGCAGCCATTGTCACTGATAAACTGTGACATTTCAAATGTTCTGTACACTGACCACTGAGAAATCATTTATTGAATTTACAAAGATGTATCTTCTGTCCATTATTATAGGGAATAATAGAATTTAACAAACAAGAGGCAAATAATATTTTTACAATATTCCAAGGGAATCTCTACAATTAAGAAGGCAAAAATCAGGAAAATGCAGTCAAAGAATACAAGTTATGTCATATTCCTCACTGAATAATGGCATCGTCCTCAGAAAAAGGTGCAGTTAAACAATTTCTGCTTCTATCTAAATGATGGTTGATTATATTGTCCATGTTGTGGATCAAATCTGTAATACTCACAGGTATAAAAGAACTCAATAATCCATAAGAAAGTAGTGTACATCAAGCAAGTGAAGAAATAACAGAATACTGTAAATTCAGAAATTTTAGCATGCATTTATTATTGCAATATTTGAAGAATGGACAAAAATGTGAGATTGATTATTGCAAATTTCTGTAAAATCTGCATATAAATAAAGCTATCAAAACTTAAATGCAAGTTTTTATTTTTGCAATATTGGCAATAATAAAATCATTGCTAAAATTTCTGGATTTACAGTATTCTTACAATATTAATATCCAATATAAATACCTCAGTGTTGTTTAGTTATTTTTTCATCTCAATTGTTACTTCTGTGGAAAACTGAGATTTAATGTAAAAAAAAAAACCAAAGTCGACAGTCTAAAATGTCTCACCTGTTTTATCGATTAAGACTGAATTTTAGGTTAAAAGTACTCAACATTGAGATCAAGGTCATACTACAGTTATCATAAAAACTTATTATTGATCGAAGATCCATTGAAGTGAGGTCATTGTCAAGAGAACACTGTCAGACAGACATGTATATATTACAATTAATCATAAATTTAAGATTAGAAATTTTAGTGTTTTAACATGCAAAAACTATAAAGAAAAGAGAAAAATTGTACTCATACAAGAAAACACTGCATTACAAAATACATCATTTTGAAATATTCTAATCATATGTAACAAATATTCCAGTAAGTATGCTGTTCACTTTATACATGCAATGCAAAATGGATGATATCACCCAATTAGTACAATTGCACTTTCAATCTTTGTAAAATATACCATGCTTTTCCATTATCTAAGATTGAGAAAATAAGAAAATACATGCTTTCCAAGCTGAGTAAAGGTTAATGATCAACACTGATCAAGTAATCTGATTCTTAAGAGAAAAGCAATTGTAATGTCGATTATAAACAGGCATGATAGTTTAGTCAAAATATGAAGCTGATTTCTGGAATTATAATCATGCAAAATATCATTCATCATGCATTTATCTGTTCTGTAATTTAACTTCTCAGTAATTCAAAAGCTTTACTTCCAATGCATTCCCTTCATACTTGTCAATTAAGTGAACTGGGAAAAGGACGTTTTATTGTTGTACCATTTAATAGTTTGTCCACAATAATATTAAAATATGAATGAGAGGTCAAATTTAAAATATGCAGCTCTGGGACTACCTTTACCCACTTGAGGAGCAATAAGATTTCATTTCTAATTTGATATTAAATTTTCCCATGTTGACATTAAATTAAACCCTGGTCCCATGGCATTCCACTTCAATCCCTGACAGTTCCTAGCAATTATTGACATAACTATTATTACAAATGTAACTATCATAATTATAAATAAAACTGAAATAATCAATACTTCTATAAAATTGATAAAATCATCTGGTGCTCCAAGATATAACTATATATGTGTCTTCTCTCATAAAATTAAACAAAATTAGAAGTAGCTATAAATGTTATTGGACTGCATAATAAAAATCACTTAAACAGCAACTTTTGTGTGTATTGACTTGTGTCTAGTTCCATTATCATTCACTATCATTGTACAACTTTTGTGTGTATTGACTTGTGTCTAGTTCCATTATCATTCATTATCATTGTACAGATACTGATGAAACACTTGCACTTGACAAAAATTATAAAGTAATATATGGTTTTATATGCAGCAATAAAAATTCTATCATTATCATTAGTAATATCCAATTCACTATTATAAGGGGTCAATTTGACAAAAAAGACAAAACAAAGAAACTCATATTAACAATAAAATGCTTCGCTGAGCGCAGCCTGATACGACCGCTGAGGTCGAACCCTGAACAGTTGGTGCAAGTTTGGACACAATATTCAAGCTTGATACTGTCTGAATTTGGATTGTGATCAAATTTTTGACATAATATAGGTTTCTGACACAAAATAAATGCGGTGAAAAATCTTTAAAATTTGAAATGGGTTGAAATATTTGTAGTAATTTTCAATTGAAGATTTCTTGCAATTGCACAATACTGTGCAATTGGATATTTATTGCTATTGCGCAATACTATGCAATTGAAGATTTCTGGCTATTGGGCATTATTGTGCTATTGCACAATACTGTGCAATTGGATATTTCTTGCTATTCTGCAATACTGTGCAATTGAAGATTTCTTGATATTGTGCAATACTGTGCAATTGAAGATTTCTTGCTATTGTGCAATTTTATGCTATTGCACAATACTATGCAATTGAAGATTTCTTGCTATTGCACAATACTATGCAATTGAAGATTTCCTGCTATTGCACAATAGTGTGATGTTGCACAATACTTCATATAATAATTTACACGTCATGTTTGGTGTGTATCTCCTGCAATATCAGTATGTTTTGCTTTTAAATATAAATTAGAAATAACTAGATATCATTGAGATGGGAGCCATCTCTGTGGGCCCCGCTGTGAATAATGTGTGGTAAAAAATTTGTATCTTTATCACTGGACATGGGGTTGTAAAATGAAACCAAAGTTTTTGACCTTGACCTTTGACCTAGGAAGTTGTACATAAATTATGACACACCCTCTGGTGTTGGTTTATATACATATCAAGTATAAACTTTGAAATCATAACGGTTCTCAAGATATATAGCGGACATGATCTTTACCATAGGACATGGGGTTGTCAACTAAAACCAGTTTTTTGACCTTGACCTTTGACCTAGGAAGTTGAACATACATTATGACACACCCTCTGGTGTTGGTTAATATACATGTCAAGACAGACGGACGGACAGACTGATCACTATAGGGCGGCCGCCATTCGGCAGGGCCCTAATAAATGCATAAATGGACAATTTTAAGAAAAAAAAACCCAAAAATTATAAAACAATCCCTCCACCCCTAATATTTTTTTACCCCCTTTTAGTAATTACCCCCAAACTCAATCCCAGCTTTCCCTTTGTGGTATGGTACCTTGCAGTACAATTTCAGAAAGATCCATACACTTAAACACAAGTTATGGTCTGGAAACTAAAAAAATTCTTGTTAATCACCCCTTTTTGGCCCCAAATTCCTGAACGTTTGGAGCAATTACCCCCAAACTCAATCCAAGCCTTCCATTTGTGGTATGGTACCTTGCATTACAATTTCATAGAGATCCATACACATAAACACAAGTTACTGTCTGGAAACTAGAAAAATGCTTGATTTTTGGCCCCTTTTTGGTCCCGAATTCCAGAACTTTTAGGGCAATTACCCCTAAACTAAATCCCAGCCTTCCTTTTGTGATATGGAACCTTGTGGTACAGTTTCACAAAGATCCATACACTTACACACAAGTTATTGTCCGGAAACAACAAAAATGCTTGTTTTTGGCCTCTAATTCCTAAGCTGTTGGTACCATAACCCCAAAAATCAATCCCAACCTTCCTTTTGTGGTATTGAACCTTCTGGTAAAATTTCATAGAGATCCATTCACTTGAACTAAAGTTATTGTCCGGAAACCTAATTTTTCTTCGGAAGACGACGACATCATACCAATATACGACGCAAAAAATTTTTTGCGGTCGTATAAAAATGAGAGTAATTAAATGAAGGTTAAAAAAATGTGTGTTTCTATCTTTTCAATAATGTGATTTTACACTGAAATTTTAAAGTGTGGCAGTTACTAAACAACTTATTTCCCCCCTAGACGAGTGAAAAAATCTAAGAAAAATGTTTTATTTTTCATAATAATATCTAAAATATTTTTGAACACAAAATTTTAGAAAAGCACCTCCTCACAAAAGTTGCAGTTTGTCAAACAAAAGGGAGATAATTATAAATCTCAAGTGGAGATAACTCACCGAACTCGATGACTGGAAATATTGGAAGCAAAATAATGCATCAGTAATTACAATTAAAAAGATGGCATTGAAGCCATGCTTAGCCCATGAAGAATATCAGATCAAATTCACTCCCATTATTTTTTAATAGTGGACCTGCAAGTACACTCTTACATAGTTTTTTTATGAACAAAAATATCTTTCATTTCAGGCTTTGGATTGAAACGTTACTTTTTGTACTAATTGGTCAAACATTGACAAAGTAAGAAATTGACAAATTACTAGGAAGTATATTTGATCTGACCAATTATATAGCTGAACATAAAACAATAAAACTGACCAACTACAAGTAACAATATATTTGTTCCATGCCTACTACTTAATGTACATCTTTTATATATGTTATTATTATAGGATTAAAGATTTTAGAACCATAGGATAAATGAAAAGTATTCAAGGGAAGTAATTTATAGAAATCCTCATAATTGCTCAAAACAAATTTTTAAAAATTATCTTTTGCAAGATGTCGTCATTGATATTAAAGAAGAGCCTAAAATATGAGGTAACTAATTCATAATTCTATAAAAAACTGAAATTCAAAATCATATGAAGGACTTTATTTTCAAAGAATCTCCGAAACAAAGGTAAAAGGACTTTAAAGATATTTTTTTTATATTGTAACCCCCTCCCCCCATTTCCCTTTTAAAATCTAAAAATTATCTCTTATTTAGATATCTAAATCAACTGACTTAGCTAATCACCCTTTTTAGTATATATCAAATGGAACCATCCTCAAGAAAGAAATTCAAAAATGTATTTCATTTGTTCAAAGTAGTTATATAAAATAACCCTAAATACCAGAAGAAACATACTCAGAAAAATGCTAATATATTAGTTAACAATGTAAACTTGATAAAATAAAATCATGCAATATTTCTACCATGTTAGTCAAAAATGCATTTGGCTTTACTCAGTCGAACCTAATTATTTTTTTTCCTCATGAGAATTATTTTCAAATTTCAGTTTATTGACATATGGTAGCCTTGTTTGAATAACATGTTTAATCATATAATCAATTATCTGAAATGCATTATTTAATTATATATTACTTTTGAATAAAGTGAGAAAAACATTGTGTGCTTAGATTCCCCATTGTATTGGAATGATTTTTCTTCAGTAGTCTTTGAATTCTCAACCAACAAACTCGTGTTTTAGAAAAAAATTGACTGATTAAAATGAAAGGCCAAAAAACAAATAAAGCCAAAATATATTAAAAATGCAAAGAAAAAAATTCTCTGGTAGTTTTTAATATCTTTTTATACAGGAATATGACAGTTGTTTTCCATTAGTTTGATGTGTTTGAGCTTTTGATTTTGCCATTTGATAAGGGACTTTTTGTTTTGAATTTTCTTAGAGTTCGTTTTTTTTTGTTATTTTACTTTTTATATCAAATCATATCTAAAACTCAATCTTAATTCTGTTAACGTATGGTTAATTTAAGCTTCAAACTTATCGTACTTGTATTTCATAAAATTTTAGCCTAAAGAAGTCATCTTTAGTACGAACACAAATAACAACGAAAGCAGACAATTGGGGGAACATTTAAATGTAGATTTTGTGTGTTTAATAAGATACCTACCGATCCAAATCTATGAAGTACCAGATAAGTCTCAGCTGTAGGGTTCATACCAATCTGTTCTAGTTTCCATCCTATCACCTACAATGGATAGTTAAAAATTCAGGATTACACCAGACAGTCTTTAGATAGGCGTTAATATTAGATACACCTTGAGGACATTAACATGAATGGGTGTATCTAATTTACACCAAGATAATTACTGTCAATGCAGAATGATAGTTTTCAATAATTTAGGAGGAGGGTCTTTCAGCGATTTGACCATATGTTATTGAAAAGCATGATAAATGCAGGGTATCAAATTTCATTTAACAACATCTATGTGTAAATATAAGATATGTTGTCCAACTTGAAGGCAAATTCATTCCAATATTAACTTTTTTTTATTCAATTGTTTAAATAAGTAACATATTTTGCTTCACATTAATTTGCCTTTGGCCTGTTCTATCAAAACATACATGGTACTCATGGAATGCTCTTTGAAAACAGGGTAGCTAACTGTAGTCAATTTTATCATTTCTCTTGCACTTTCACTGTTCAAAAACACCCAGCCATATATGATTTCAAAGTGCTTGCCTTTGGTATGTTTTTTTAACAGCCCTGAATTGTTCTTCATATATCTAATGTTATTACATAGTAATATTTATATATAGTCCAAGTACAAATGTTTTTTTCATATGGTTGGTTTTGCCAAGAGAATGTTAAAGAACTAAGTCTTTGTACAACATGCAAATGTGCAGACAGGAATGACTATTAATGTTTTGACATTCTTATCACTGAGGGATTGAATAATCCTACTGACTAAAACAGAGGTATCAAATTCTTGTACAAAATGCATTTCTTAATCCCTGACTCAGCAGTAAATAAGAATACATGTATATTCATTAACCTATATTTTCCAACAGAAAGAAAATAAATGATGACAACAACCTATAAGCCATTGTCAGTCTATAAATCTTGAATAATAAGACATGTATAGTCTATACTATAGATCAATCAGCTATGTTTAACCACTGTCAGTCTATAAATCTTGAATAAAAAGACATGTATAGATCAATCAGCTATGTTTAACCATGGTAAGTGTGTTTATATAACAGTCAATTGATTCAATATATATATATACACTACCCTAAACAAGATATTAGAAAAACAGAAAATGTTTACTTCCTTTGAGTGGAAAATATTTATATGTAAAATGCTGTTTTTAATCATTAACTTGGCACAATTAGGATGGGAGTAATCATTTGTGATTATCTGACACAGCTAACTACTAGATTTTTCTCAAATATCTTTACTAATAAAACCTGACTTTAGTTAAGTTTGTTGTTAGTGTTAATCATAAGATAATCAAAGATCTGGATTATTATCTTTACTCTATCTATTGATGTAAACCTTCAAACCTTTGATGCTCAATCCATAAATATGAATTTAGGAACCAATGATACAATATGTTAAGTCGCTGAAATCATAATGATTATAGCATGCAATAAGCTTGTCAACAACAAAACTATACATACATGCATATACAAATAAGAAGCTGCGGTATGAATACCAATGAGAAACAAGAAATGATTGTAACAGGATGATGTTACGAAGTCTCCCATAATTCGTCATTCCCAGGGTCGCCTGACATTGGGCAAAGTCCAGTAAAAACTGGTTTGGTCCAGTGAAGTGATATGCATTAGCGACACCTGGGGACTGACCCTGTATATCATTCAAATCTTCCTGAAATGATGAACAGGAATATACATGGTTTAGGGGTGGGGATATTGACCATTTACAAGATATTAGAACTTTCTCGAATGGCTGGGGGTGGGGGGTGATCCCTGGGAACTGACCCTGTATTTCATTTGATGTGCTTTATCATGTAGAACATTTTCAATTATAAAGATTATGTCTATCACTAACTGTTTTCAAGTTATAATCATTTGAAAATACAAAAAAAATAAAATCCCATAGGGTTCTATAGTAAAACCCTCCTTTCTTTTGGCCCCTCAAAGTACCCCTTTATAAACCCCACTGCACAAACAAAACCCTGATTGCACCACTAGACATGTTAGTCTAACATATTGTGGAACCCTAAGTTAATGTGACAAGCAGTTTTGGAGAACAGGTGCGTACAAGTTGAAATTTAAAAGCGGCGGAAGAAGAAGAAGAAAAACAATAAGTCTTCCCATCCTTTTTTGGAGACATAAAAATCTCCACCAGACACCAAATGACATAAGAGGTTAGCAACTATAGGTCAGCATATGGCCTTCAACAATGAGCAAAACCCATACATGTAATTTTTTTCTGGTTACAAAAACATTGTTGAAATATACAAGAATAAATGTAAATATGAAATTTGAAGTGAATAAATCTTTCTTTTTTTCATATCTGAGGTAATATCTCTTCCAAACATTAAGATTTTTGAAAACATAAAAACTTATTTTATGGATTTCAAATAAAATCATTAAAATTCTACTGTAATAGTGTATTTTAGGTAAAAAAAAGACAGTGACATTAATACAATAACATATGAGTCATTCTGCACTTCTAATCCATTACAAGTGGTCCTATATACTGTAAATTCAGATATTATTGCGTGCATTTATTATTGCGATTTTTCAAAAATGGACAAAAATGCGAGATTAATTATTGCGATATCATGAAAATCTGCATACAGATATATGCAATAGACATCAGAATGCGAGTTCTTATTATTGCGATAGTCACCCAGTCGCATTATTCGCATTAATAAAAACCTCGCAATAATTTCTGAATTTACAGTAGTATATCCTAGGACATTTGTGAGGGCTGTTTATATTTCCTTAAAACTTTGCAAGAATCATACAACACTTATCTCTAAATCTAAGTTACTGATAATCCTGTCATTATAATACTACTGCTGAATGTTAAGGGTCTGAGACGAATGACTGTCCTGGGATAGATATGACTGTCCTCTGACAGACTAAAATCAATGTTAACCTTATTGGAAACACTAAATATCTATTGTAATTGTCCCCAATAAAATTAAAATCAATGTTAACCTACTGGGATTAATGACTGCTTTCTGACAAGACAAAAATCAATGTAAAGTGAGACACTAATCTACTGTTGAATACCAGATGATTACTTCAACTTCACTATTACTTCTAGATGTCTTTTGGATTTTAGAGGAGTCATTAGGTTGCTGTCTCATCAACATAAATCCCATATGATGGTAGATCTCCTTGTTTTCTGCCTCATCAACATAAATCCCATATGATGGTAGATCTCCTTGTTTTCTGCCTCATCAACATAAATCCCATATGATGGTAGATCTCCTTGTTTTCTGCCTCATCAACATAAATCCCATATGACGGTATATCTCCTTGTTTTCTGCCTCATCAACATAAATCCCATATGACGGTAGATCTCCTTGTTTTCTGCCTCATCAACATAAATCCCATATGATGGTTTATCTCCTTGTTTTCTGTCTCATCAACATAAATCCCATATGATGGTTTATCTCCTTGTTTTCTGTCTCATCAACATAAATCCCATATGATGGTAGATCTCCTTGTTTTCTAAACTGTTTGGAACAATGACATTGACTGTCACCAAAATGAGATGAAAATTAATGTGAACCTGTTTGAATCAGTGACTGAACCAAACATGAGACATATATCCTTCTAAACTACAGCTTACTACTTTATCACAGGTATTCTGGGTCTCTATTTATGGATACCTTGAATCAACTAGCCAACAGCCCTAAATTTGGCCTGGGCTATTAAAATTCATCCATATTCAAACTAGTACAATATACTTTCTGCTTTAGTTTTGAGAGTGTTGGTTTTGAGAAAGATTTCCACTTGACTTTACAGCCACATCTAAATTAAAGTATATCTAGGGTATATGTCAATGTATGTCAATTTTGTGGCACAATACCCTACAGAGTAGCTGTCATTAATCCAAAGTATCATAGCATGTCAATGTGACAGTAACCCATTCAACAAATAACCAGAAGACATCTAGAATACACCATACTCTTCTGAATAGGATTTCACAACTCATGATTTTTTTTGGAGAATATCTAACTACATACATCAAAGATCCTGGGCCCAAAAAGTGTTTTTCAGATTGAATTTCAGCTTCTAATCTTTTCAATTTTTTTCTGGTAGCAGTTAAAACATAATGTTCAACAAAAAGTGTGTCAATTTCTCATGTCCTGAATATGCATGAAATATTTGCCACTAGATTTAAACAGCTGACCAGTAATCCTTATTGTAGAAAATCCATGCAAATTATGAATACAATATTGAAACCTGTATGGAGGAAAGAAAAACCGTTTGATATAATTCAAATATATCGAAAAATCATTTACAATTCCTATAAACTGACAGTTATTTACAAAAGATAGATATCAACAGATTCAGTTGTAGAAAGTAAAATAGATTTCATGATAAACTGACCATGCTATAGTCAGATAGAAAATTTCAGTTCAATAACTTCCTGATGAGAAAATCAGGAGAAGACAAAGAATCCTATATATTTTTCAAATTTTGCAATAAATATAAGACAACTGTCAAGACATAAAGCTTTTCAACAAAATCGATAATAAAGAATCATCTTCTCTCATCTTCTAATAAAACTATGTCTTTTATTACACCATTAATTACAGGTGAGATGATAGGTGTTTAACACCTGGATATGATTACAGTATTATATAACAGTTTACCTGATGATAACCTGTGTTGATTTTCTGATTTGTCAAGTATATTATGTAATTATCACAGAAACTACTGAAACAACCTTGTAAACAGCAGAGATTTTTTTAGTGCAGCAAGATGCATTAAAAGATAAACCTTCAGTGGGAAAATGTTCTATCATATTCAGTGTAGTATTATAATCTACCAATAAAAGGAGATATGGGGTTATATGTCAATGAGCCAGCAACCCAATAACACTTGCAATCAAAACACACTGTCATGTCAACATATTACTGGTATACAGTCAACATTATTATTATGCAAGCATTAAAATTGTAAAAAAATTTCCTTCAATAATTCTAATCATAACAAAATCTTATGAAAACATTTCGTTGTTTCTGAATATATGGTAGCACGGTAATTGCCATCCTGCTAAAGTTAACCAGTGATTGAAAGCCGTACTGTGGCCTATAGTTGCTTACATCCATGTCAATTGGACTCTTGTGGACAGTTGTCTCATTGTCAATTAAACCACATCTCCTTTATTCTAGGGATAAGTTCTCATTTATTCTTATATCTCAAGAACAAAATTTTCTACATGGATGTGCATTCATTTCCACAACAATTAATTCACTAATGGTCAAGTCATGTGGACAGCCTTAGTTTAAAAGTGATATCAAGCATCGTTTCCGAAACAAAGAACATGACATTTTCTTTCAGAATACAAGTTCACTCACCTTGTCTTTGAGCGATTCCATAAAGCCAGCTGTGGTCCCAGTACAATGGATAAGACATACACCAAATACTCTGGACGGTTGAGCAATCTGAAAAACAATCATCAGAGGTAAAAATCATCAAATCTTATTAATTCTGCTAGCTCTACTTACTCATTTAGATTTTCTAGTTCATAAAGAATACATGTATAGGTTTTGTCCCTATCTTTTACTTTAATAAAGTGAGAAAAAATTTAAAATTCTCAATTATTGGGGAGAACATTTTAACAGTGAAAAATTCTAAGAATTTCTCTTTTTCATTCTTCTTTCTAGGTGGTTTTACTGTGTTTTTATAATTTCTTATCAAATGTTACTCATTTCAAGGATTGCATAGATTTTTGTTTATTCTAAGATATGAATCTTTTTTGTTCTGATTCAGACAGTAATATTGGCTTAACCAAATCTATTTTAGTAACTACATGTATAACCTTGGCCTTGATTTCAAAATGAATAGGGATCTCCCAATTATGGTATGTTACCAAATATCTATTTAAGATTCCACTCCTCTATGAAGTATGAGACTTAGTATCTGGAAAAAACTTTTCTGCACAAATTTCTTTCTATTTTTAGTAACTATGAACTTGACCTTAGACATAGCGATTGCAAAATCAATACAGATCTTCCTTTCATTACACAGGGGTGGACCATATATTTACAGAAGGTTTTAATCTGATATGTTGTTTTTGATTTAGCATACGGAAACAAGTTTTCTGCACAAATTTTTGTCAATTACTGTGAAAGTACTTTTATTCATGGGGTACCAATTTTTGTGGTTTTCGTGGATGGCTTTATCAACAAATTTAAGTGTCCAACAAAATAAAACAACTGTTGTCCAAATCAAGACATGGAAAGATCCGACTACTTGGATATGGGCATATAATCTAGAGAATATATTGGATATCAGCAAACGCACTATGAACTATATTTATATAACTTCAGACAGGATTTAATCTTTAAACTAGACAAAGTGATGCCCCTGCACTCCACTCTGAAGTAACTGTATTATAACAAAGTCAATGTAAGACTTTCATTGAGATATAATTGTGTCTGGGAGACACAAATAATGCCACCGCAGATGCAAAGTGTTATTTTAAAATACATAAAGTTGAGCATGGGAGCAAATAGGTCTATGGTTCACTGTAGGAGGAGTTATCCAGAAACGCTTTGCACCTCTTATGCAAGTATATACCCCAAAAATGACAAAGTTCAACTATCTCCCAAAAGAGCAAATATTTTAAAATAAAAATCAAAACCCTGACCACATGCACACCTTCAATATATGTACAAACAGCCAGCAAAGTAAAAACGTCCTAGCATTCAAACTGTAGGAGGAGTTACCTGGAATAACTATACATCCATAATGGGACGGATGGACAGAAGGACAGACAGGGGTAAAACAATATGCCACCCAACTTTCAGTTGCGGGGGGGCATAAAAACCTAAACTGTAATAAAATTGAGAATGGAAATGGGGAATATGTCAAAGAGACAACAACCTGACCAAAGAGCAGACAACAGCCGAAGGCCACCAATGGGTCTTCAATGCAGCGAGAAAATCCCCAACCCGGAGGTGGTCCTCAGCTGGCCCCTAAATAAAACTGTGTACTAGTTCAGTAAAAATGGACGTCACATTAAACTCCAAAACATATAAATGAACTAAAATTAAAAAACATACAAGACTAACAAAGGCCAGAGGCTCCTGACTTGGGACAGGCGCAAAAATGCAGCAGGGTTAAACATGTTTTGTGAGATCTCAACCCTCCCCCTATACCTCTAGCCAATGTAAAATAAAGAAACACATAGCAATACACACAGTAAAACTCAGTTTAAAAGAAGTCCAAGTCCGATGTCAGAATAGGTAATAAAAGAAACTAAGCAAAATGACAATGATACATACATTAACAAAGGACTACTAGCAGTTACTGACATGCCAGCTCTAGACTTCAATTAAACTAATTGAAAGATTATGTCTTCATCATATGAAAATCAAGTACAATCCCTCCCGTTAGAGGTTTTAGTATCATACCATCATAAAATTTAACCTTTTAATTCTCGTGAAAAATTAGTTTTGATCAATGGAAGACAGATTTCCGATAAAAATATGCGATATCTCCTCATAATTCTCATACGAAAAAAAATAATATACTTTCATATTGGGCTTGCTTTGTTATGTCAAAAGAATTAATTAAGTACATTTTTATCATTTTTTTTATGTCACCAATTTCTTTAAGTGACATATGTATATGACCCAATTATAAATACCTTTGAATCGTTACTATGTTGCTCATTGGATCTCGGGTTAATTAGTGTCATCATTTTTTATTACATGTGTACAACAATTAAAATGTTTACTTATTTCGGAATGCAATTATTTTATTAAACATATGATGAATGTTATCAGTAATGAAAGACAAACAAGTAAGAGAAAATGAACACCTTATTGTGTAATGTCCCACAAATCATTATAAAACAACATATAATTATTTCCATAGAATCTTGGTTTCTGAAAGCTTTAAATTCTTCACATTTTTTTTTTTTTTTTTTAAGGAAACTAAAATCCATGAATTTAAGAACCCACAAATATGCAACTTTTGCTAAAACCATGAAAATTGATACCCATGTATAAAAGTACTTTCACAGTATTAGTACTTTGTTATGTACATGACATTTGACTTGATAAAAAATATTTCAGTTAGCATTTGGAAACCAAAATGACTGACCGGCTGACTGAATGAAGAAAGAAAGGGTAAAAAAAACATGTACATATATACCTCCTTTATATGATAAATATAGCCTCTAAAGTACGATGAATAAGAGTGTAAGAGTGTATTATTTCTATATCAGCAGATTAACTATATTGATATTCCTTCATTACAATGCACAGATGCAGTGTTATTTAATAAACTATCTATATTAGTTTTGTTTTGTATTTAAACTTCTGTCTCTTTGAAGTAAATCCCACATATTTCTATAAATCTTTAATGTAGTCTGTGTTTTCTGTCCATAAAAGAGACATTAAAGACTGGAGTTATTTTTTCTACTTCTTTTTCTTTACTATTTGCTATACAACTCAACATTATTATTGTCTCCTTTTACACATTTATCATTTATATTGTCATTTTCATAAATCAGTACATCCCGAGCCACGTTTAAAAGATGGTGATGGCAAGGAAACCAGTATGAGTAACAAGTTATACATAGCCTCTTTAGGTTTATTATCTTCAATATTTCAGGAGATGGTACTTTTTAAAAGGTACATATTAAGATTCAATTCAGTATCTTGAGTAGCTTCTAAGCACTTAAATATCAGAGATACAGAAAAAAATACTTCATACCACTAGCATTTCCTTTGAAATGTATCAATTTTTCCTTTAAAGAACTTTCCACATTGACCTATATTTTGCCTTTAAAAACTATTGATAACTGTTTTTGATATCTGCACCCTCTACTCAATTGTTAAACACAAGTCTGGATGTGTTTCTTTGCTCAAGCATCCAATGACATAACCTGAGAAGATGAAGCTTTAGGTAAAATTTTAATAAAACCAACAAAAAAATGACCTTGTTTGGCTTTACACAAACAGTGTGAATATAAACTTAATACATGGTCTGTTAATCAGTTCGGCCATACACACAATGACAAAATGTGTGACAGTGAACTTGATGCATTGTCTGATAATCAGTGACTTGTAGAAGCATTTAATCAATTCTAGATAGAAACCCATCAAATAGATCTATTCAGTGTGTAATCCTTTCACACAAAGATATAGTACTACAATGATCTATAATAAATTCATAACTGGTCGATTCGTTACTAACAGTGTCTTGAAATGAATAAAAGTTTCTTTCAGAGAAAATCTGTGTCAATGTAATGATCAATATGTTTATTTAGTTGCTTTAAAACTTACAATTTTTAATGCAATATCTTGCCGAGTAATTATTAGTCCAATTAAAACATACATGGTACATGTGGCTAGGCAAGGCACTTGAATTGATGTTACCAAATAAAGTAGTTATTTTTGAATTTCTCTGTCTTTTTCACTGAACAAAATAGTCTTCAACCCTTGGTTAAGATGTGGAAATACCTTCCCTGGGTCCCATGTGTGTTTTATGGAACAGCCCTAAAAAGATGTGTTTTTCTGAAGAACACAGTAATTTCAGATCTTTGAAATAAGGATGTGGAACCAAAACTGAAAAAGATTTAACCCCATTAACTTGAGTCCCCTCCTATGACCCCCTCTCAATCCTCTGCAAGTATTTAATACAGTTTGTTAGTGATAGAAATTTTACTGGTCAGGCATGGCTCTCAAAATAATGATTCTTCAAGACTAGGAGTATATATAAATGTAGGTCAACAAAAATTATGCATGCAAAACATGTATTAATAGAACTACATGTTAGACCATGTTGTAGTTTAATTTTGCTAATAAAAGTCTGGATAACTGGAAAAAATTCATACATCATTAAGACTTTTTACTAAAGTAATGAAGATAAAGTCTTTTTAACAATTTATATATGTTAAATAATTAATGGCATCATCATTCATTAGTAAAGTTTTATTCCTTCAGTATACAGCTATAGTTCTTAAAAGTCAGCAAAAAATAATTCTTCCCTAAACATTGTAGCAGTGTTGCTTGTGTTTGTTATATTAAGAGGGTAAAGTGTAACTGTAAATAGAATTAAACAATTCTTTTGAAATTCCTTATTTATGTTTTATGTGAGAAGGTTTCTATTGACTAACAAGATCAACAAGTTGTACAAATTGTTGTTCAAAAGCATTCCCCACTCATTATCAGACATTGACAAATAAAATCCAATGGTCAGTGGGTCTAAAAAAAACAAAGTATTACAAACAGGCAGTGACTGCCAGGCATATCTGAAAATTGCTTACACAGTACAACTCATCATTATAAAATTCCAGATCATTTATCAAATCATTTCTTGGTAAAGTGCACAGTAATAAACAACAAAAGTTTTGAACAAACAGACAAGGCAAATACAGTATACCATCCAATTAGTGAGTGGGGGATAACTTCTTTTGAAAAACTTTTTTATTCTGCTTTCATGCCTTTTAGTCTTATCACTGTACTCGTTATTGCAGTAAAAAAAATGTGCTTGAAGCAACAAATCCAGCATTTTGATTGGTTGATTTGTGAGTCTGAGTATGATAATTGTATTAGAAAGTTTTCTGACTGTAAGACCAGGACAAAATGTAAGTTAATGGACATATACAGGATGATTGATTCAGAACGGTCCTGTACATATTGGTAATAACCCATCACAAAACTTACAGCAAATCTGGCCACAATGTTAGCCCCAGCCCCTTCTCCAATACATACTACTTGCTTGACACTGAAAAATAAAACATATACAGTTAATACTGATTTGTGAATGACTCATTAAGTGGTTATGATTCCTTGTAAAAAATAACACACCAGTTCCCACCCTACATAAATATGTACATTCAGCTGTTAAAATTGTTATTTATGTCATGTCTATAATGTATATATAGGTCATTATATTTTTTTCAAGTATATACATGTACTAACAAAGTTACACAAAGATCCTGCCACAATAAAACAGCTGTTCCTTTGAATTAGGTTTTGGCAAGAGATTATAGGGATTTGTCAAATAATACACTTTATCCCTATTTTCCTATTATTTACATTATATACTTCACAAATGCCTCAAACTCTACCAATGATTATTCTATATTTTTAACCATATATATCAAACATGACATATCTGGCAGATGACTGATCCTTTCATCACAAAGAATTATCTTGTTCAGAAAGAATCTGATGGAGATATTCTCCAATATTTTATTATATATTTTGTGCTTATAAATTAAGGAGAGATCTTTGCTACACTACAGCACTAACATATATGTACAGCCTACAGGTAGCATTAATGGTACTTTCAATATCCAATGAATTGAGAAATTTATTTCTGATTCAATTTGTCACAAGGAGATGCTTTCACAAATGTTAATACACGTAACACATATCTGTTCAGATCATCAAGAAGAAAATGTAATTATGAATAAGTGAGGATGTTTTTGTGTCATTAAGAAATCTTTCCCTATACTCTTTGTTAACAGACAATCAATCAAACAATTACAAGAATATAAAGTGTTTTATTGAAAATTGGAACAACTCTTTTGTAAAAGGATTCTATAGTTTCAGTGGGAATATGTCTTTCCTGCTCTGACGTAAGTCCGTGATAAGCAGATTGACTCTGTCAACAGAAATCTACGATACATTTGCAATAGACAATTATCTCATTTGTTCACATAACTGTAAATGCTCAAAAGGCATACGGTACACTTTGAAATGTCAATGTTATAATCATGTAATATTATCATCAAAGGAATTGATAAAATTAACTTAAAAAAAAAGCCTTAAATACAAATATTATAATCAGACAACAGAATGACTTCAAGTTTTAATAGCTAGGTCATTCAGAATGTTAACTGTACACTGCACATAATCAATAAAATACTTTTCTAGTCTTTCTATTTACTGGTCATCAGACTTGACTTGATTTAAAAGTCCTCCTAATAATTGTACTCCAGGCTTGGTTGTTTTTACTAGTACTTCAGACTTTGTTGGTTTTAATGAACCTTTTCCTTATTGGACTTCAGACTTGATTGATTTTTGAACTTCAGGGTTTGTAGTTTTAAAAGATCTTCTTTATATTGGAATCCAGGCTAGGTTGGTTTTAATCATGTTAATAGACATTCTTTTTTATTGGACTCTAGACTCAGTTGGCTTTTAATAGAACTTCTTTGTTTTGAGTTCAGACTAGTTTGTTTTAATAGACCTTCTTTGTTTGGAGTCCAGACTGGGTTGGTTTTATTAGGCCTTTCTTTAAAGGACTCCAAAATAGGTTTGTTTTAATAGACCTTTCTTTTGAATGGAGTCAAGACTAGGTTTGTTTTAATAGACCTTCTTTTTATAGGACTCCAGACTATGTTGGCTTGAATAGACCTCGTTTTTTTCTTGTTTCCAGACAAAGTTTGTTTTAATAGACCTTCTTTTTATTGGACCCCAGACTATGTTGGCTTTAATAGACCTTGTTTTTTCTTGTTTCCAGACTAGGTTTGTTTTAATAGACTGTCTTTTTATTGGACTATATGTTGGCTTGAATAGACCTTCTTTTTATTGGGCTCTATAGACTAGGTTGGGTTTTATAGACCTTCTTTATTAGGAGTCCAAACTTGGCTGATAAAAAAAACTGCTACTGTTCCCCTTACAAGGATTTGGAAAAACCTTAGTGGTTAAAAACAATTGGTCTAGTTCATAATTATACATATAATAAATGATATGTATCTTATATCGAAAACAATTTCCAAGGATGTATGTGAAGTTTTATTTCATTGGTGAGTGTCATGACAACAAGTTTATTCTTAACCTCATGAGTATAAATTCCTACAGTACACTGGTGAAATAGCTCTGTTACTGTAAGTGTTGATGAATTTTATTTTTATTTTGACATTGTATGATAAGCAATTTATTAGAATTAAAAGTAATCAAAGACATGAAGGTTGTTTCTATGATGATGATTTGGATCAGCTTGTGAGTGAGTTGGTATAGTTAACACATCAATCAACTCCTACAAAATAACCTTTTATATTACTATATAAGGCTAAAACTATTTTCCAGTAAGTGAATGGGTTAGTAAGTTATACACTTACAACGAGCTTGACACCTGTCGCTTGTTGATTGACTGATGATTGCTTTAAGCTGTATCAGTCTATTGTTGAAGACTGTATGTTGTCCCCTAGATGTTATTCCGTTATATTTCTCCTTTAAATACTGTCTCTGAGAAATACTTCAAATCTCCTTTTATTTACATGCCGCCAGTTTCTTCTGATCAACTAATATTTATCAATTTCATACACAAATAATGTAATTTTGATTGAAACAAGAAGATTGAATATGAATCAAAGCCTGTAGCATCAATAGTTCTTCTTCTCTGATTGTATGTCTTTCATTACAATTTTATTACAATAACCAGCCGAACCTCGGCAATCTTTATTCATATTTTCCCATTTAGGACATCAATGACTCAATACTGCACTGGCTATAGTACCAACAGTGTAGAATTGTTTTCCATGTAATATCATGTAATCTAAGCTGCTCAGATGATAGAATGTTGATGTTTAGTAAGTATTTAGTATCAGGAATCAATTTCTATTTCTAAAAACCAAAACATAGTTCATTGAACCCCAATCATGAGCCATTGTTCATGAACAAGTCATAAGACTAAGACAGCGTCCATTAAACTCCAATCAGTAACCACTGAACATATACCAGTCATGAAGACTAAGACAGCGTCCATTAAACTCCAATCAGTAACCACTGAACTCCAATCAGTAACCACTGAACATATACCAGTCATGAAGACTAAGACAGGGTCCAATAAAGTCCAATCAGTAACCACTGAACATATACCAGTCATGAAGACCAAGACAGGTTCCATTAAACTCCAATCAGTAACCACTGAACATATACCAGTCATGAAGACCAAGACAGGGTCCATTAAACTCCAATCAGCAACCACAGAACATATACCAGTCATGAAGACCAAGACAGCGTCCATTAAACTCCAATCAGTAACCACTGAACATATACAAGTCATGAAGACTAAGACAGCATCCATTAAACTCCAATCAGCAACCACTGAACATATACCAGTCATGAAGACCAAGACAGGGTCCATTAAACTCCAATCAGTAATCACTGAACATATACCAGTCATGAAGACTAAGACAGCATCCATTAAACTCCAATCAGTAACCACTGAACATATACCAGTCATGAAGACCAAGACAGGGTCCATTAAACTCCAATCAGTAACCACTGAACATATACCAGTCATGAAGACTAAGACAGCGTCCATTAAACTCCAATCAGTAACCACTGAACATATACCAGTCATGAAGACCAAGACAGGGTCCATTAAACTCCAATCAGCAACCACTGAACATATACCAGTCATGAAGACCAAGACAGCATCCATTAAACTCCAATCAGTAACCACTGAACATATACCAGTCATGAAGACCAAGACAGGGTCCATTAAACTCCAATCAGTAACCACTGAACATATACCAGTCATGAAGACTAAGACAGGGTCCATTAAACTCCAATCAGTAACCACTGAACATATACCAGTCATGAAGACCAAGACAGGGTCCATTAAACTCCAATCAGTAACCACTGAACATATACCAGTCATGAAGACCAAGACAGGGTCCATTAAACTCCAATCAGTAACCACTGAACATATACCAGTCATGAAGACTAAGACAGTGTCCATTAAACTCCAATCAGTAACCACTGAACATATACCAGTCATGAAGACTAAGACAGCGCCCATTAAACTCCAATCAGTAACCACTGAACATATACCAGTCATGAAGACCAAGACAGGGTCCATTTAACTCCAATCAGTAACCACTGAACATATACCAGTCATGAAGACTAAGACAGCGTCCATTAAACTCCAATTATTAACCACTGAACATATACCAGTCATGAAGACCAAGACAGGGTCCATTAAACTCCAATTAGGATTCCCTGTCCACAAACTAATCATAAGGACCACAATACGTAGGGTCCATCAAACTCCAATCAGGAGACACTGTACATTAACAAGTCATGAAGACCAAGACAGCGTCCATTAAACTCCAATTAGGAACCCCTGTCCACATACTAATCATAAGGACCAAGATACTTAGGGTCCATCAAACTCCAATCAGGAGACACTGTACATTAACAAGTCATGAAGACCAAGAAAGGGTCCATTAAACACCAATCAGAAGCCACTGTCCATGAATTCATGCTCTAATTTGAATATTGAAAATTAAAGTATAATCATATTTCCTTCAACTGCATACTACTTTTATAACTCTAGTCAACAACATAAACTAACTTTTCTACAGACCTCTAAGGGAACTTGCATGCTATATACTGGTATCCTTTACTGTGTCTTGATTATAGCATACTTAATTTACTTGATCAAGAAAAAAAGAGTAAACCTTCCTCTTTCAAAAACACAGACTAAATCTTCTCCTGAACTATATCTATAACTGAACCTCAAATTACAATCTACTTACTCTAACTGATCAAGTACACAGACGATATCCTCTCCTAGGCTCTGCATGGTAGGGAAAGTATAACTACAAAATACACAAATATACTATTATAATGTTGTTTATGTATAAAAATCATACAAAATAATGAAAGATATGATAGAGACCATATTAATTCAATGACAAATGGAATGTTACGTCACTGTAAAATGAAGATGATAGGCTTTTTTTTTGTAGAATAAAGGGATAGAAATTAAAAAAATAACTTTCTTGTTTAAAACTGAAATGCATGGACACTGTTGTTACAAAATTCACTGTACCAACAGACAGAAAAAAAATTCATGATTTGAACAATGTAATCTTTACAATTTTTTGATAGTAGGTTGAGGAAGACTGAATGGGCAGGTCCAATATAAGAACTGCTTGCAAGGATGTTAATTGTAACAGTATGTCATATATCAATAGTCTTATTCTGTTAAAAAGTACTTATTCTAAAATGGATCTTATTAGAAAATTTAATGTTTGGCTTAATCTCAGACTCTCATGCTAAATCTAATTCAGTAGTCTATCTAAATTCAAACACAAATCATGTATAAATTTAATATCCAACAAAGAGTCTTTAAAGATTTTAACAATATATCCAGTTACTAGATCATTCTTTTCTGATAATGGAACAGACAAGTATTAATGTCATCATAATCTCTAAGCAAGGGCAAGACAAGTATCAATGTCATCATAATCTCTAAGCAAGGGCAAGACAACTACAGGATTGCTTCTTGATGTAAGATCTTTGGAAGCAAAACTTATTACACTAAAAGAACAAATTAGTTTTCAAATGGATTAATTTTGGCAGTATTAATTCATCATCCATTATGCGAGTCAACCATGTTAGCTTAAGGCAATTATCCAGTAATGTCAACATACTTCAGATCTGCTTGTTTAAAATAAAACAACATCTTATGCAAATTTAACAAGTACAATTTATAATGTATTTGCATGTTAACATATTTGTTTCTGCATGTTTATGTTTTGAATTGTCAAACATATAAAGCCTTGACATGGATAGTTTTTTAACCCATAATCAATCATGGAATTTTGCCTTGACTACCCAGTTGATGGAAATTAAAAAGAAATGTTTCTATCAATAATCAAGTGAATTGAAAGTTAAAGTTATTAAAAATCTGAGTGTAAAAGTCAGAAGAGTAATTTACTTTGTAGACAATATTGATGCAGTCTGAATAATCCTAATTCTATGAAATATATAATGTCATAAAAAGGTGCTGACAGCCTTAGAAATATGGAAATAGTCTGCATAAACAAGAAATTTAATCTGAAAACAGACTTCTTCAATTGACAAAATATAAGTCAAATCTTTAAACTGCTTGTACATAAATCTCTCTCTAAATATATATAAATCTGTGATTATTGGCAGAAAAAAAACATTTACTTGTAATTGGATGGAAGAAGATTCATGTAATTATTTGGTAAAATCAATGTGTTTTCTAAATCTGGCCAAAAGTTGTCAGGTTATAAATAATATCACATCAAAAATGGGCTTCTGAATGCTGGTAAGTAATCACGGCTATGTAATGACATGATGAGACAACACGACCATCTTATGACATGATGAGACAACACAGCCATGTAATGACATGATGAGACAACACAACCATGATATGACATAATGAGACAACACAGCCATGTTATGACATGATGAGACAACATGACCATGTTATGACATGATGACACAACACGACAATAATTATTATGACATGATGAGACAGCATGACCATGTCATGACATGATGAGACAAAACGACCATGTGTTATGACAAGATAAGACAACATGACCATGTTATGACATGATGAGACAACACAGCCATTTTATGACATGATGAGACAACACAGCCATGTTATGACATGATGAGACAAACACATTGTGCTTACATTTACTCCATGACAATGACTAGTTAATGTTAAATTCTGCATGCTGGTCAAAAGGACTCAAATGATTCAATTAAAAAAAAAATGGGGAATGTGTCCATGGGACACAGATGATGTGCATATCATATAAAGTTATCAAGGGACATAACTGAAGAACAGTAAAAGTGACGCTACCCAAATTTGTACTTGATCTTAGTTTTGTGGTAATAACATTTGGTTGAGGCTAAATTAAGTTAGAGAACAGAAACGAAAAATTCAGCAATTTTTCCATTTGTAAACAGGCATAACTCTAGAACGGTAAAAGTGACACAACAAAAATTCAAAGTTGATCTGTATTTTGTGTTAATTAGCATTGTTTTTAAGTTTCATATGATAAAATTTGGTTGAGGCAAACTAAAGTTAGAGAACAGAAACGAAAAATACAGCAATTTTTATGTTTATAAAGGGGCATAACTCAAGAAAGGTACAAGTGATGCCACCCAATTTCATACTTGATCTGTATTATGTGGTACAGTGTAATAAGCATTGTGTATAAGTTTCTTAACATTTGGTTGAGGCAAACTAAACTTAGAGAACGGAAATGAAAAATTCAGCAGTTTTATGTTTATAAAGGGGCATAACTCAAGAATTGTAAAAGTGATGCCACCCAATTTTGAACTTGATCTGTATTATGTGGTAAAAAGCATTGTGTATACGTTTCATAACATTTGGTTGAGGCAAACTAAAGTTAAAAAACGGAATGAAAAATTCAGCAATTTTTCCATTTGTAAAGGGGCATAACTCTTGATCAATAGAGATGACAGTTATCTAACATCTACGTACCAGGTACAACAAATGGTACATGTCAAATAGAAAAAGATACAACCAATAATGTAGCAGTCACCTGTCATCTCCAAATAATATAAGCACAAATGGCAAAGTCTAGGATCTAGTATTGTAAACCCCATAATCAATCAGATCAAAATTAAAAAATCTGTGCAATTTCGGTTGAATTCTTTCAAGATCTTTTGAAGGAATTGACACCAACAAGGACTTGCAGTGATATATCCTTTTTGTGCTGAGGTGACATATATCAATCAATCAACCAATAACACAGATGATGAAGACAAGCCACAGCACGAAGATGTTAGGCAACACAATGAAGACGTCTTTAGCCACAACTGGACGATGCTAGGCCACACAATGATAAGTCATTGGGGACAGTATCCCAGCTTCATGTAGAAAAGGTGATCATAAATGTAGGATTTATTCAAAGATAATTTTTTTTTGTAGATAATTTCACCTTTATATAGCTTACTATGGGGCATGGGTTTTGCTCATTGTTGAAGTCTGTATCATTATGGGCAGGTGACCTATTGTAGTTATTTTTTATGTCATTTGGTCGCTGGTGAAGAGATGTCTCATTGGCAATCTAATTTTTATATTTATAGTAGCATTAAATAGATTTTTTTTTCATTAATTCATGTATCCTTCTTTGTTGTGAATTTTAACAGTATACATGTTGCTTGATTAACAGATTAATTGTATGAAATTTAGAAACCAGACTCCTTTAAGATGGTTTTTGGACAATTTTGGTTTCTCTAACACTGGTTTCAGATAAGACCAAAAAACACCTTTGTTTCTGCTGTAATACTGAAAACAATATAGAGGGTCGGGTAGGTAGGCAAATAAAATGATTTTTTTTCTTCTTAAAATTTAATTTAACTTGTTTCAACAGGGGAAACAGTCTGATTTTGACAGAGCTTGTTTAAGAATGATAAAAAATCTTAAGGGTAGGCACCAGATATTAGAGTTGGTCAGGTTAGTGGAAACACAGGTATTTTCTTAGGTCTAAGATCTTTTAAAAAAGACAGATGATAGAATACTGCAAAATCATCCTTTTGGCCAGATGGTTTATTAATAGCTTAGTGAGGACCTGGTAGATGGAACAAAGACCTTTTTGGCCAGGTGAGTTAAAAATAACTAGGACTGGTTAGATGGATGTTGAAGCAGAGGTTTAGGATTTAGAGGACAAAATAAAAGAACACAGCAGGAAAAAACATGTCTATGTGATACCACAGATTTTAATCATATTTAAATTCAATCAATTATATCATGCCATATTACTAAACTTGTCTTATGGTTGAAATATCTGCTATATATGTACAGAGCTAGTCTATTTGTTAAGTTATAATATAACAAACCCTTTGGTTCACAAATTTTAAACAAAAAATGAAGCAAATATTAACTTTAAGAAGCTGAAACTGAAAATGTGAAACTTTGGTATATATATGTGTGAGATGGTATATGATAATGGATGACACGTAAAACAAAACAAAATGATAAATAACCATTCTTCTGCATAAAAACTTTCCAACATCCATTCCAACTGAAAATACATTGTGCCATATATATAGATCTACAACTAAAAAAAATCTATGGAAGTTAGTTAAAACAATATTCACTGAAATAAAATATCAGCAATCATTCTTGGCCAGCCAACAACAAATATATGTATACTATGTTATGAAAATCTCAGTCTCGAATAGCAACATAAAATCATTCTATTCATCACAATATCAACATAAAGTTTCCCATGCTTCACATTTTCATCTTTAATGGTAGCATTATAAAAGTCTGCCAGCAGGTATTCATTAATATTGAATCAGATTTCTATCTTTGTTGATACATTGCCTTTGGACTATAGTGAACAAGGCTAATGATTCGTTTCAAAACAGTTAATACAACTGAACAATCTTTAATGGTATTGTGTAATTACTTTTCTTCAATAAATGCATGCAACATGTAAAGACATGTTATTTCTGGTAAACATATAAAAACCCATGTTCTTGAATTCCTAATATTTTGTTACATACAACCTTCACTCTCTATATATGACTTTTGTATTTAGGACAGGTAGAAAAGATGTTTTCTTACAAATATCCAACTACATGACTGTCATGGACTATATTTCCATAAACATAAGAGGACCATACCTAGCCTCATGGTCTTAAACATAGATTACATGGTCACATTATCGATCTCTATCACAACTATTGAAAGTCTTTAAACCTTGTTCTAGTCATTTGTAATATAAACAAATTGTCAGCAACTTTCTGAAGATTTTCTATCCTCATCATTTTGTGTTACAGCCAGGGTTGGCAAAAACCCGGGTTTTATGAGTATTGATTACTGGGTAATATGAAATACTGGCCTGAATTTTAAAGAGGATTAATCACAAATGTAATACATTTTTTTTAATTTTTATATTTTTTTAAAAATAAGATATAGTATTTTAATTTATAAGTTCACTTGTTTGAGACGTATAAATCTGAGAAAATATTAATTGTCCAGCAACTCTAAGAATTAGTGTACATGAAGACACATTAGACAAATATGAAAAGCTTTTCTTAATAATCCTCCTGAAAATCTATCTAATCGCCATTCTGTCTAGATTGGTCAAAGCGTTGACTTAAAGTTGAAGAATTCAATTTGGTTTTTTTAATAATTATAACTTATATTTATAAGAATTAACAATTATATGTAAGGAAAATTACTTTTAAACATTTTTTATTCATTACTAAAAATGTTTACTAAGTTTAAGCATATGTTTATGTACATCCCTTATTAATAAGTAATTATTCAGATTATAACACAAATTTGTTTATATAACAATAATCAGCCTTTTGATTTCTATAAGAGTTCATGGCCTGTCCCCTTAGGGTGTTTATTTAGCAATATGATTGTATAACAATTAAAATTTACAATTCACTTAAACACTGCAGTAAAATGTATTTTTTCAAAGTTCCAAATTGGATTATTGAAACAAAGCTTGGAAATTAACAAGGTATCCTGAAATGTGCAAAACTTGTATTCTGCCTACATATAATTAGCGGAGAAAAGGAAGAAATCGAATTTTCAATCTTCAGGAATAACTCTCAATGGTTACCTGTATAAAATGTATATATTTAGCTATAATACTATGAAACTACAAGTCTTTACTATTTTGTGTAAAAATAAGCTTGAAAAATCATATTACTCAGTATTGCCCAGTATTACCCGTTTCTTGGAGTATTGCCCAGCCCGGGAAAACCCGGGGGCCGGGTAATACTTTGCCAACCCTGATTACAGCTTGACAGTAACTCGATCAAGGTTTGAACTGCTCTGCGAGTTAGTGATGGAGCTTACCAGTAACTCAATGATGGTTTGCACTGCTCTGATGATTAGCGATGGAGATTGTCAGTAACCCACTGAAAGTTATGCAATGCTGTCAGTTTGGAAAAGAGTTTGTCAGTAACTCACTGAAGATTTACACTGTTCTATCAGTTTGTGAAAGAGCTTGCAAGTAACTCACTGAAGGTTTACACTGCTCTGTCAGTTTTTGTGATAGAGCTTGTCAGTTACTCACTGAAATTTGAATGCTTCTATCAGTTTATGATATAGCTTTAAAATAACACACTGAAGTTGTGCATTCCTCTGTCAGTTTGTGATAAAGCTTGTCAGTAACTCATCGCAGGTTTGCACTGCTCTATCAGTTTGTAAAAGACCTTGTCAGAAACTCACTTAAGGTTTCACTAATCTATCAGTTCATGATAGAGCTTGTCAGTAACTCAATGAACATATGCATTGCTCTTTTGTGATATAGCTTATGACTCACTAAAGGTTTGCAATGCTCTGTCACTTTGTGATAGAACTTGTCAGTTTCTTAGATGGTTTGCAGTCCTCTATCAGTTTGTAATAGAGCTTGCTAGCAATTTTTGCTATCTTCAATCAGTTTGTGAAAGATCTTGTCAGTAACCCATGAGGGTTTGCACAGCTTCATCAGTTTGTGAAAGGGCTTGTCTGTAACTTGCTGAAAGTTTGCACTCCTCTTTCAGTTAGTGATAGAGCTTAGAAACTCTCTGAAGGTTTATACTCCACTATCAGTTTGTGATTTGGCGTGTTAGTATCTTCTAAAGCTTTGTATTGGTCTATAAGTTTTTGTGATAAAGCTTGTCAGTAACTTTAATGAATTGATGATTTAACTTGATCAGTTTTTCATAGAGTTTGTCAGTCACTTACTGAAGGCTTGCAATGATCTGTCAGTTTTTGTCAAAGAGTTTGTCAGTCACTTACTGAAGGCTTGCAATGATCTGTCAGTTTTTGTCAAAGAGCTTGTTGGCAACAAACTGAAGGCTTGCAATGATGTGTCAGTTTTTGTAAAAGAGCTTCTCTGTAACTAACTGAAAGTTTTCACTGCTCTATCAGTTTGTGAAAGACTTGTCAGCAACTCACTGAAAGTTGCACTGATCTATCAATTTGTGATAGAGCTCTTCAGTAATTCCCTGAAGGTTTGCACTGCATAGTCAGTTTTTTTTTGTTATAGAGCTTGTCAGTAATTCACTGTAGCCTAGGTTTATACTCAAGTCAGTTTGCAATATAGCTTGCCTGAAACTCACTGAAAGTTTGCACTGCTTTGTTATGGTTTTTTCAGAGCTTGTCATGCAGGTTTACACTATTGGTATTCTATCAGTTTTTGTGATATAGCTTGCGTGTAACTTGTTGATGGTTTCCACTGCTCTGTCAGTTTTTGTGATACAGTTTGTCTGTAACTTGGTGATGGTTTCCACTGCTCTGTCAGTTTTTGTGATATAGTTTGTCTGTAACTTAGTGATGGTTTCCACTGCTCTATCAGTTTTTGTGATATTAAGTTTGTCTGTAACTTGGTGATGGTTTCCACTGCTCTATCAGTTTTTGTGCTATACTAAGTTTGTCTGTAACTTGGTGATGGTTTGCACTGCTCTGTCAGTTTTTGAAAGACCTTGTCAGTTCCTCACTGAAGGTTTGCACTGCTATCTGTTTGTGACAGAGGAAGTGTGCTGCTTCTTCTCTATTTTTACAGATGTGATCAATTTTGCTAATTAGTAACTATGTGTTGAAGATCCTGACTAAATACATGTGAGAATTTGACTCACCTAGTGGGTTGAAACAAGCTTGTTAACATGATAATATCTAAGCTTGTTAACATGATAATATCTATGTTATTTGGTCTCTAGTGTACAGTTTTCCAATTGGCCATCATACCACATCAATCTCCTTATTTTATATTGGTAGCATATACATGTACTTTTAATCTAATTATTGAAACAGTATAATATAAACCTTTTTTTAAAATATGTGTCCATAGGACACCATGCTGAATTCCCACTATATTAATATGCTCATTGATCCATTAAATTGGGGTCAAACTCTAACTTGGCATATGATTTGAATAGTTCACATCATATTGAATTCAAATTGATATACCCACAACTTCATGGTAAAGTACCTTATCCAAAAACTTTAACCTGATTTGGGCCAAAGGACCGACCAGAAAATATAATGCGTCTCTGCTATAGTAGGCAGGCAAAAAAAATATAAAAGATTCTATCATTTTTGTTTATTCTTCCAAAACCTCAGATACAGTTTCCTAAAGCTAACGGGTACTCCTATTTATTGTTAAATAAGTTATATCTGTTTCTTAACTGCATCAAACATATGCATGACAATTGACCTTTTATTTGAATTTTGTATATAAAATAATGTGGACTGAATAAAAGTGAGACTGAAATTTCCACATCAGCAATATAAATAATAAGAAAAAAATGTGCAAATTTCTAAATCTGCAGTGTCTCTGATCTAGAACAATGACATGCAACATGTACACAGCTTAATTGTTCTAATAGACTAAACAGGTGCTCCCTTGGCTAACTACTAGTAATATCTTCTTAAGATTGTTTGTCAAGAAAGTAGTTCTATCACACTGATTAGGAAAGAAATAATTAAAGTACATGTATTACACTGTAAGCATACAAAACCTGTTTTATATTAAAATTGGTAGATTCCTCTCTTATTCAATTCCCAGTATGGGGACTACATTTATATATTCAGAATTTCAGACGATATTCAATGGCCTACATTTAGGACTAAATGTATATATTCTGCAGATATTCAATGGCTCGTTTAGGTACTATTTGTATATAAAAAATGTAAAAGATGATATCGAGAAACAGTACTTCCTTCTGGCTCATTTGTCTCTTGTTATTTCCCTAAGCAATAATACTAATTATTGGTCATAATGACCGCAAGCTACAATGTATGATATTATCATTAAAATAGACAAATAGACTAACAATGATCACAAGCTATGATATTATCATTAAAATAGACTAACAAATCAAATGTAAAAAATTACTTCTTGAACTATAAATGGTACATTAGGAATAAAATATTTCCGCTTTCATGTACCAAAAGCAGCAAAAAACCCAAATAAATTTTCCATTCATGCAAACTCAACTCTGAAGCAATAAATGATTCCTGAATTAGTTGAAAAAATATCAATTTACAGCATGTTTATATATCATAATGGCAAATTAAGACTGTGGGTTTTGTCTACACTATAAATGTAGGAAGGAAAAATCCATTCTCCAAAAGGTTTGAGGCAGACTTTTACAAATGTACCAGTAAGATGAAAATGTGACGTAAGTCGTCATTGTTAGTGATGTTACCATATAGATATTCCTGAACCTTTCTTTGGTGGGTACCTGTTTAAATCAAACATGCACATCATTGTTACAGCCAAACAAATAACGTGTTGTTGTGTGTATGTGGTAAACTAAAAAAGTGTTCAAAATAAACTGACAAAAGTATTATAAGGAAACATTATAAGGCAGTAAATTTAATGGATAACTGGAAGTTTTCAAAAAGAATTATTGACTCTTAACTGAATAAATTAAAATAGAATTCATCAGTTAATCTATAATATTTCAATTGGGACAGAAACATTGTTGGTTTATATCTTAGTGTATTGTCATCAATATTTGAAGGTAATAGTTTTGTCAAGAATTCAAAATTTCCTTTAGTTAAATGACTTAAAATCATATATTTCAAGATACAAAATAATGTATTCTATGTTTTATATGGGCTTCAGCATTTAATATTCTATCTAATGGGCTTCAGCATATAACATTCTATGTGTATGGGCTTTTGCATATAACATTTTATGTATATGGGCTTCGGCATATAACATTCTATTTATATGGGCTTCAGCAAATAACTTTCTGTTCATATATAAATATAGGCTTCAGCATATAACATTCTATGTATATGGGCTTCGGCATATAACATTCTCTTTATATGGGTTTCGGCATATAACATTGTTTATATAGGCTTCAGCATATAACATTCTATGTCTATGGGCTTCAGCATATAACAATCACTTAGCTATTTAACAGAAAAGTGTGTTTAAAAATGTTGAGATATTTCAACTGTTCAAATAAAACTCTGAAATGTAGAAAGTGATCAATTGATATGCCCAATTTAAAAACTTAAAAATCATCATTCTTCAGTAAAAAAATGTGTATTGAAGATTGGTAACTTTTCAATTCAAAAAGCTAAGGCAATGACATAAAAATGGCATATACAGTGCAATAAGTAGATAAATACCAAGCCTGTGAATAAAGGAAATACTTGTAGATATGCCATCACTTCATAAAGGATAGATAAATGAGAAGAAATTGTAATGAAGAAATTGTGTAAAAAAAAATTGGCAAATTAAACATGTAAACAACTAGGTACTTGCAAACCAGATGTAATTATGTGTAAGAAGAATGAGTAATTTTCATTGAGAAATCATACATATATGCATGTCGGTGTGGGACGTTTGCGCTTTTTCATAGAACATTAGCGCTTTTTTTTATGGACATTTTCGCTTCAATTTATAGGACATTTGCACTCTTACAATATTTGCTTCTTATGACTTATCTCCTATTTTTTCCGTGCTTAGTATCGGCATGTTTGACCTGGCCGAGTTAAAGTCATAATTTTATTTATGGTTAAAAGTTTAATAGTCATTTCATAGCACATTCGTGTATAAAAGTCTTTTCATAGCACATTGATTTAGTTATATATAGCTAAAAGTAAACATTCTTAAGACATAAAGACACGTAAAGTCATCACAGGTCAGTTTTCGCTCGATATTTGAAGCCCAAAGAATGAACAAATTTAGCTGTTGTCATGGTTGTAATCTGTCCTGACTTGTATTTCACCCACATTTCAAATACATATTCTAGTTTCTCTTTCTCAATTATTGACTGAGGTGCGTGTTCGTCAATATAACTAATTTCAATGAAATTAACCGACTGTTACACTCTATGTTTAAGAATGTGTCAACGTGAACTAACTAACCACAAATATAAATTGAATTTATTTACTTAAAAATTACAACTCATCAAAATTACAGGTAGACGACTATAGGTAAAAAGCGCAAATGTCCAGTCAATTTAATACAGGTGTATCAAAATTTAAAGCGCAAATGTCCATAGTGTTTAGAGCGCAAATGTCCTATCCTGTTACAGGTAAAAAGCACAAACGTCCTGTGCCCATGCATGTATACTCAATGAGATAATGACATGACAAAACCTCTCCAATGACATACAACATGATAACTTACTCAGCTGGAAGATCTTTAGCATCATCTTCTTGTCCAGGGATATCAATGTGAATGAATGCAGCTCTCTTTGTAATCTCCTGCATTGACCAATGGTTCATAAAATTGTTCCATTGATTATCTATAATATACAAATAAGGTAGTGGTCAAACTTCTTTTATATCAGTATATTCTTAGAATACAAGTGAAAATATTAATGAGACTTAAGAAAGCAACCCAACAGTTAGATACATTGTAATACCATAAAATAGTCATTACTGATCATAGACCCTTAAACAGTCAACTACAACCCATTTAATCACTCAATTAATGATATAGTATCTTTACTTCAATTTTAATGACTAAAAACATGCAATACACATGGTTTATCTTTTTTTTAGTTCCAGGTCAAATCCCCAAATTGTCTTTATATTTGACTTACTATGTCCAATAATACATATTTTTGAATCCCTGAAAAGTTTTGCAAATATACATTACTTACGATTGCATCCTAGATCATGAACTGTTAATATTACAAACTGTCTGTGTTTTAAATCTCCCTGCAAGTTCAATATAGAAAAGGCTGAATAAATCTTCACCAAAAACTTTTTTTAAAAATGTATAAAATAGACAACTGTACATAGAGAACATAGTACCACATCTTCTTATTTTTATATAGTATAAAGATTGCAGATAATCTTTGAAATATGCCTGTCATTCTAAGGTTCACTGTTGTCATAGGAACTTACAAAATTTTGAATAATTATTATATTTGTTTCTATAATTGAAGAATAGATAGTAATGGTTTATTGTCTATTATGGTAAATTTGTGTTATAGGGTTACTGTCTACATGATGTACTTGCTGGCATCTTAATGTTTGCCCCATATACGGCATCTTAATGTTTGCCCCATATACCCTTTAATTTATAGTGTAAAATTACATGGATCATGGGTTAAAAATAAAATAGTAAAATATAAAGTATAAGGAAGCCTTGGCAATCGAACTGACCTTACTATATTTTCCAACAAGAAAACTTTTCATAGGAAATTTGAAAGATTTTGCTTAGTAATTTCAACTATATATTTTGCCATATTTGCAATTACAGGTACATGTCATATACCGGTAGATTCAAGATTCATTAATTGTAGTGTTTTTAATTACCTGTTATATTAACATCAAAAATGTAATTCAAAACAAAATGCGTGAATAATTATGGAGCATTAACGGTCTTCTGTCAGTTTGGATTTGTTTGAAAATGTTATGCTAGATACATTGTATATACAAAAAACAGCATGACTTGTCTCCCCTTAACTGTGTTTTTGTTGAGACTATTTGTGCTTGAATGAAAAGTCTTAAAATCAGCTGATTTGAGATAAGAAGTATTTATAAGCATATTTTAGCCTTTAGGACAAATTCTAACTTTGTCTGGTTGCCTTCAAGGTCCATAGAAAGATGCCAGAAAGCTGCCATGTTGATTCCAAACAATAAATTCTTGAAAGAAGAAATAAAAAGTCTTAAGTGGTGATTTACAACCAGGTCAAGAGAGAAAATGTTGTTATCTACTTATGAATCATAAATTGTGTTTGGAACTAATGCTAACATTAGGTTCTTGGCCTTACTCTTATTGGCAATCATACCACATTTCCATATTTTTATATTTGTGGTGTAATGTTGTTGCTATAAATTACAACTGTTGTTCCTATCTTCACAGTGGCTTTAACTTTTATACAACACTTACCTTTTTAGAAAGTTATAAGTTAAACAAGATTCATTTGATTCTAAACAAGACTAAACCTGCAGTTTTACTTTTGTTCTCCACAAAGGGTACATTTGATGTTAGGCAAAAGAATGTTTTAAGGAGGGGGGCATAATAAATGTTTTCTATCATTGCTCAGAGCCCTTGAAAATCATCAGGCCTATGGTACATGTACTTACTGGTTAATTTTGATGAGGTCTGATCGCTTGAGCATTTTAAAATGAATGCAACTGAGAAAAAAATGTGTGCACAAAGTCCAGCTAACTTACACTGATTTCCACTTCTCACTTCCCTTAGCAAAAACTTGTGTAATTAAAATCAGAAAAATTTGCAAATTTACAACAATAAATATATATACATGATATATGAAGAGAGAATCTGAGATACAATTATAGGTAGTGGTAAACTAAGTGTCTCTTAATATATAACATGTACATCCCTTTATGACTTAATTAGTACATACAATTGGTATGGCCTCACCAGTGATGGAACCTTGAGTAATTATTTATAATGTTATTTCACAGTTACAATTTATACGTGTACATCAAATTGCAATTGTCAAATAAATCAACATTTCTGAAGACATTCATGATACAACAATTTTCTATGTAATATTAATCACAGGCACTTGGGTTTACAAATTATTTGGATTTTTTGTTTTCATTGTTTGCACTTAATTTTCAATTTTCTATTTTCATTCCACATACTTAACATTGTTTTTCGTGAATTTATCAACTTTGATACAATCCCTTATTCTATACTAACCATACTGTTGTTTTCATGGTTTTTAGTATGTAACAGTATAGTAACTTAAGGGATTATATAAGAGTTGATAAATTAACAAAAAAAACCTTGGCAAGACAAGCATGGTAGTGTTAAGTATATATTAGGTTTAAAAATAGAAAATTGAATATTCAATGCAAACAATGAAATAATACATCCAATCCTGTATCCAAGTGCCTGTGGTGATAATTTAAATGCATTTTATAAATCAAGCACATATGGTATTTTTCTAAAATGATGTCTTATGTTATCTATATATATATATACTTATAGTATGTATTTTTCATTGTGAATTGTGACAACTGGAAGGCTTATCTTTACTTAATGATCAATAGGGCACCTGCCAAATATTATTATTAGAGGTTAACTGAGGTCAACCAAGCATTTTGTTTACACATAAAGCATTGAAGTGGATCAAAATATACCTATAAAGAGTGCAAAAATAGCTGAATTCATTTTTAAATACTTTTGGTATTGTATGGTCCCTTTACTGAATTATTCGGGTTAGGTCCCTTTTAATAATTCTAACGGTACTGTTGATTTTTATAAAGTATTATATTGCTGTTCACCGATTTTGTGTCTGACCTTGAACTTGTACCTTGACACATATCAATATTAGAGTGCGACAACTATAGCGTTTCAGTGGGGCTTTTGCGGGAAATAATTTCCGTTATTTATTGCAAAGTTATAAAAGAAAACTACTATGTAATATGCTTATTGCACTCTATCTAAACAGTATTTGCAAAGAAGAAAATAAATCAATAAAGGCCACAGTTTTGCATCTTACATTGACCATTGGGTTTTAAAAATGCATGCATTTTTTGTGCATAAAATAAAATTATACGAACCTGAACGTGCACATTAAATTTTCCAACTCTTGGAGCAGAAATTTCCCGGTTCTGGAAAGTGATAAAGAAGAAGCGTTAGCATTTTGGCATATCCACAAATGCAAAACATTCCGCGCGTTTTCAAAATGAAAAGGCAAAATACAGAATGCATTTTCACGCAAAAAAGGAATGCAACTTGCTTTAAATTTGTTTAAAACTTTTGTTTTCGACATACCTCGATAGGTTGCTCTGTATTTGACATTCTTGTATAATGTATGAAACACAGCGTTTTCTGCAAAAATATCCACACACTGTTTACGCTATGTTTATTAACATGAATATTTATGAGCTGCTCAATCTTCGTTTATGTCCGTTACTTTCCGTGTGCATCAAAATATTTTTTTTTAAATCTAAGCAGAAGACAAAACATAAAAATACGATATAATAACAGTAACTGAAGTGATTTAATTTATATTGTCAGATTAAAGGTTGACGATCGTCCTTTAGGAAAGATTTGATTAACAAAACATCGAAAAAAACGCGGAAGATTCGTGAACATTTTCCGGAGAGTACCATTACAGGGGTCTTTACGGGGAGCAAACATTGAATATTTAACATCATGTTAGGTTCATTTTACTTCAAAATATTTATGCGTGTGGTCTAGTCCAAATAACTATGACGCCTTGTGTGGCTTATATATATATATATATATATATACAAGTCTAAATTGAAAACAACGTTCAAACCTATGATTGCGTTGAAATATGAAATATATATATATCCAACGCAATCATAGGTTTGAACGTTGTTTTCAATTTAGACTTGTTTATATTTTTACGTTTGGGCTTGTATTATATTTGCCTTCGGGTTTATATGATCCGTTCATCCTATCTTGACTCTTTCAAAATTCAAGAGTCTATCCTAAATTGAGGTAAATTATATGGCCTTCCAAATACCGTTTCGATTCCTAACATCACTGAAGAGACATTAATTGTCGAAATCCGGATATGGTGTACAAATTTTTGCACCTCATGTTTGCGGTATACCATCTTTTCCGCAAGTTTATTGTTTTCTGTTTGGTAATAATTTAATAATAAGATCTGTTTTGTTACATCTTGTGATCCGTTTATTTGGCAATCGCCAATGGCAGTCAGCAGGGTTTAAGAACATCAGTTGTTCGACCTGCTAGTCAAATGCGTTTTGTTAAAATATACTTTTTCACTCATTTGGTCTTTTGGAAAATGTTGTTTGTGCTGTATTTAGACCCCTCTACCAAGAAATTTGTTTTGCATACGTGTGCATGCAAAACAAATTTCTTGGTAGAGGGGTCTAAATACAGCACAAACAACATTTTCCAAAAGACCAAATGAGTGAAAAAGTATATTTTAACAAAACGCATTTGACTAGCAGGTCGAACAACTGATGTTCTTAAACTCTGCTGACTGCCATTGGCGATTGCCAAATAAACGGATCACAAGATGTAACAAAACAGATCTTATTATTAAATTATTACCAAACAGAAAACAATAAACTTGCGGAAAAAGATGGTATACCGCAAACATGAGGTGCAAAAATGTGTACACCATATCCGGATTTCGACAATTAATGTCTCTTCAGTGATGTTAGGAATCGAAACGGTATTTGGAAGGCCATATAATTTACCTCAATTTAGGATAGACTCTTGAATTTTGAAAGAGTCAAAATAGGATGAACGGATCATATAAACCCGAAGGCAAATATAATACAAGCCCAAACGAAAAAATATAAACAAGTCTAAATTGAAAACAACGTTCAAACCTATGATTGCGTTGGATAAAAACCGCAATTTTTATACGTGTGCATGCAAAACAAATTTCTTGGTAGAGGGGTCTAAATACAGCACAAACAACATTTTCCAAAAGACCAAATGAGTGAAAAAGTATAATTTAACAAAACGCATTTGACTAGCAGGTCGAACAACTGATGTTCTTAAACTCTGCTGACTGCCATTGGCGATTGCCAAATAAACGGATCACAAGATGTAACAAAACAGATCTTATTATTAAATTATTACCAAACAGAAAACAATAAACTTGCGGAAAAAGATGGTATATTTCTTTTTTTTTGCTCGACGCCTCAGTTCCAACCGTTTAAGACGTTATCAGTTCAGTTAATTATGATGCTGAACGCCGTATGCGTCACAATATATAACAAAAAAATATGTATTATCAATTAAAATTCAGAGAAATAATAGTTTGTTAGTCAGATGTATGTCTGTGGTCAGAATTCTCATATTTCAGTAGCATTATGATATAATAATAAACTGTTCCTGCTCCCAAAATGAAGGACACCGGTAGTGTAGCTTATTTCAAGTAAACTTGGATCGTTTGAATAAACTAGAATAACATTTTAAACTGACACATATCGCTGTGTCTGACAAATGCTCTAGCCATGATAGGAAACCATTTTCCAAATAACTAAAAACATATTCCATTAGAAATTAAAATCTAAGCTTCAGAGTTACTACATGTGAAACTACCTACATGAAGGACGATAGATAAGGTAGAGTACATACAATTAAGATACTCATACAATCTAAAGCACCTCTCCTCGTTTCTTGAATAGTGTAAAATCAAATCACTTCTCCACAGTTAACATAAGTATTTCTTATTATAAATTTAAGGACAAATTGGATTAATTAATCAAACCTACGTTGTATACAAACAAGACAAACGTAGATATAAAAATCTTGTTTAAAGAAGTAACGCATTCTTGTTGCTCGATCTTTAGGGGGACCTCGATGGCCGAGTGGTCTAAGTTAGATTGTAGAATATTCACGGACGGTAGATAATAATGATGTGCAATAAATTTAAAGAAAAAGAGAAATGGTAGATAAAATATACTGTACCCATAGCCTGTAAACACTGAGGTTGTGAGTTCGAATCCCGCACGTGGCAGGTGCGTTGGAACTCAATCTTAATTGACTAGGGTTGTCAGTTTTCCTGTCGGAAGGTCGGTGGTTCTCTCCGGGTACTCCGGCTGCCTCCGCCAATAAAAACTGATCGCCACGAAATATCCAATTGTGCTGAAATTGGCGTTAACTTGACACAAATCAATTAATCAATCTTTAATTTTTGTGTAGAGTTTTGTGCACAGATTTTGTGTTTTGATTTTTTAGTTAATATTCCTTCATATATTTTAACTTGTTGTCCCTCGTTTTATTTGTAACAGTTCTTGGTCTATCCATACGTTTTGAAAAAAATAGTAGTTTATATATAAAGCCCTTCTATTCTTGTTTTCAAAAAAGCGCCTGTGGTTTTGTGAACTGTCGTTTGTATTTTTAAGAAGCAATATTCAAGCAGCATCTACATTTGGAGTATATATCTCTCAGTTTAAACAGTATTCTGGGGGTTGCATTTCGTATTATGATTCAATGATAGAAGGTTGCTGCTTACAGAAAAGCTATTTACCAAGGGTTCTTAATAGTAAAGGTGCAGCCATCTCTTTGTGTGGAGGTTTCCTCCCCGAGGGTATAAACAACCCATTAGTCAGCACTTCTGTGTGGACAACAATTAATTTATCGTTGATACGGTCATAGTTATAATTCAAATGTTTACAAAACTTTGAATTTTTCAAAATAGTCAAGATTTTCTACCCCAGGAACAGATTACCTTAGATGTATTTGGCAAAACCTTTTGGAAATATGTGTCCCCAATGCTCTTCAACTTCGTACCTTATTTATTTTGCATTTATCACTGTTTTGATTCGAGCGTCACTGATGAGTCTTGTAGACGAATCGCGGTTGGCGTACACAAATTTAATCCTGGTATATATTATAAGTTTATTTTGACGACAATAAAGGCTATCACTGAAGCAGAACCTGTTGTTTACATTTTGGGAGCACCTTTGTTCTCCCTAAGTTTTTTACTGAGGTTCGTGTTGCATTTGCTTTAGTTATCCAAGTTGTTTTTATTTAATACTTCATATTTTCAGCCTCTTTGTTGCTTGTATTTGCATACATATTTCCACACTCATGCAGTTATCGTTAATAAACGTTAGATGACTTGAATCGGTAATAAATTTGGGTTAGAAGTTGCCACTTGACGTTAAGCAAGCGACAATCAATCAATCATCTTAGGTAAGACAAGAGACCAAGTCCGCAATGGCATATGCCACAACACTGACTGTCACTTTGAATACCTGATTAAGACAGGGGCGCTATAGGTGTTACAAGTGTAACCCTTCCAGATTACCCGAGAGAAATCTCGTTTTTTTTATTGTGTTCTAATTGTGCAGTTTTCTTTTCTGTGTATTTTTTTTATTGTGTACTATTTGTATGATATCTTCGTCTTCTTTTTTCATTTGATGATGGCGCTGCATTATCATGCTTCAGATAAGATCAGAGTTAGTAACAATGTGATGTTTTTGCTTTAAATCACGCATATCATTTATTCCACACAGAACAGATATACGCATGAATATCTTTACTTTTCATATTGAAGCACATTTTCTTCTTGTTCAGACATACTCATTAAAGATGATATTCTGTCACTCAAATTACAAATACAAATTATTTCAATTGGATTTTCTTTCAAACTTTTTTTAACGAGGAAATGAAAAAAGTGCATCTTCAACCCGATTTCTTCAGAGTGAACAAATCCTCTGTCAGTAAGTCTAAAGTAAGTAAGTTAGTACATTTGATTTAAAGTCTGTTAATGTACATATTAACAAATCATAAAATGGGCTCTGGCAACCTGGTTCTACTGTCTCTGTCAGCTTCCTATAACCGATCTAATCTAACCTTTTTAAAATTACATTTTTGTTAAGATCAAGTAGAGATATTTTGAATTTCTAATTTGAATTATTTTTAAATGTTTGGTATTATATATAAAATAATTGTGAATGCCAATGCGACAACTATCCAGTAGAGTCCTACTAACGTAGATTTAATCAATATTTTTATAGGTTACTGTCTTAATCAATGAGCAAAACACATACACCGCATTGTCAGCTATAAAGGTCCCGATATAACAAAATGTGAAACAAATTCAAACAAAAACACCAACAGCCGAATTGTGACCAAACAATTAACGAAAATCAGATATAACTGAAAGCAACCAACGACAACCACTGGATTACAGTCCATTACAGGTTCCTGACTTGGGGCAGGTACATACAGAATGTGGTGGGGTTAAATATGTTTCGTAAACAGACCAAATATTTTAAAATTTCAAGATCTTATGATGAGCAACAATCTGTCGTAACTTAACAAAATGTGCAAATGTATCAGAACGATTAATAAACGTCTAGAATCTCCTGGGTAAACATTTTATGTCTCTACCTGAATTAATATCCATATTTTGTACTATGAATGTTAACTTATTTGTGCATTTGTGATTTAAATGTTTAAAAATAGTTCTAGATATCGGCTAAATGTGCAGATTTGCCAAGTCAGAGAACTACAAAGTATGATAATAATTCATTCAGGTATGAGACAGCACACCGTTTGAATCTCACCGCCGGATGAGTTCAGAAATATAGCTTCCTTTTATCAACTAAAAAATAACATATCTAGCTAGTGTGGTGACTAACAACGTTTTTGCTGTACCTTTGAATACCAAACGTTGCTCTCTGACGCCTGCATTTATATTTGCTTGTTACTTATATGCTATCTGCTTATGTGCTACATGTTTTTTTATATGCTAATACAAATGCTTTATGTGTGTGTTGTTATTTTTATATTTTTGCCTTTGGTTATGTGTGCTTATAGCCTAGTCAATTTAGCTCTAAAATCGCTCAACCTGCAACTAATTGCAACACAAGGTTTTTTTAGTGCAAATCATAACATAGACTTGTACTAACAACATACTAAAACTATACATTGATATAATTTGTGGAAAAGGTTATTTTGGGGTGAAATATGTGGTTTTTAGAGAAAAAATGCTGAAAACTGGAAAAGAAGAAAAATTGTTATTTATGGTTACATTTTTAGACCTAAAGCTTGTTGAAGACAGGAAACCTTATCTTAATTGAGTATTATGTAGTCCTCTAGTTATTATTATTCATATTGAAGTAATTTTGAGGTGAAATGAGTGATTTTTAGTGAAAAAACCCTGAAAACTGGAAACGTAGAAAATCTCCGTTGTTAATGGTTAATATTTTTGAAATTTGATCTTTATAGGAAAAAGAACATACTATTTTATGTTTTATTTGTGATGTCCTTTAATTATCAATATTAATATTTGGGTAATTTTGGTTGAATATATGTTTTAAGACCGAAAACCCGGAAAACTGGAAATGAAAATATCTCGGTTATTGATGGTTAAAACTTTCAAATTGGGATCTTAACAGAAAATAGAGAATACTATCTGATGTTTATCTTAAGAAGTCCTATAGTTATTAGTATTTAAAAAATTGTAATTCTTGTGTAAAATGTGATTTGTAGAGAAAAATTGTGAAAAATGGAAATAAAAAACTCGATTATTCATGGTTAAAACTTTTAACATAGGATCTTTATAGACAGACTATATTATCTTATGTTTATCGCATATGTATTCCTCTTGTTATCGATATCAATAATAATCAATTTGTTGTGTGAAATATTTTGTTTTACACACTATAAACTACAAAACAAGAATATATCCATAGTACACGGATGCCCCACCCGCACTGTCATTTTCTATGTTCAGTGGACTGTGAAATTGGGTCAAAACTCTAATTTGGCATTAAATTTAGAAAGATCTTATCATAGGGAACATTTGTACTAAGTTTCAATATGATTGGACTTCAACTTCATCAAGGGGCCTCGGTGGCCAAGTGGTCTAAGTAGTTCTACTACTGTAATCACTAGCCAGTCAACACTGAGGTTGTGAGTTCGAACCACGCTCGTGCGGGTGCACTCGACTCCAATCTTAATCTAGGATTGTCAGTTTTCCTATCGAAGGTCGGTGGTTTTCTCCGGGCACTCCGGCTTCCTCCACCCACCAATAAAAACTGGCCGCCACGAAATAGCCCAAATGTGGCGCTTAAAAGTGGCGTTAAAACACCAACAATCAATCAATCAAACAACTTCATCAAAAAATACCTTAACATAGCAAGTAAATCCGGCACACGGAGGTGGGCTTCAGCTGACCCCTTAATTATTTTGTACACTAGTTCAGCAAAATGGACACAACCCTAAACTCCAGTACATACAAATAAACCAAAATTATCACAAAAAAAAACCACACACACAAGACAAGCAAAGGCTAGAGGTTCCTGACTTGGGATAGGTGCAATAATGTGGCAGGGGTAAAACATGTTGTGTGAGAACTCAACCCTCCCCTAGTTTCTCTAGACAATATATAATAAACAAACACACAGTAAAACTCAGATTTAAATATGTGCATTTTGTGGAAGTTTGAAATTTTATCTTATGTTTTGGTTATGTATTTATAGTAATTATACGTGTAGGTATAATAAACAAAAAACGATTGAGTTAAAAAAAAACTGTAAATCAGTTTGGTTACTGACTTTGATTTTGTCATGTTAATTGCTGGAAAAGTCATTTCTCTAGTGTCCTTGCATCGTCATTGACTGTAGTCCTTTTTGTGTATTTTTTCATTAGCTACTTTTACAATATTTGAATTGCATAAAGTCACAGTTAAACACAGACGATGTGATTGCAGATTTCTCTTAATGTGTTGCTAATTTTATTTAGCAAGCTCTATCAATATCCACGTTTAATTTCGGATATATAAGCTTTTTAAAATCGTCAAAATATAAAACAAGTCAAACGAGAAACTCAAAGGCCTGATTAATGTTAAAACAATAAACGGAAAACAAATATGACAGACAGCAAACAATAACAACCAAGTAATAAAGGGCCACTGACTTGTGATAATCATATTCATAGTATGCAGGGTTAACCCTGTTTGCGAGCACTCAACCCTCCAATAATCAGGAACAGTTTTTATTTAGGGGCCGGCTGAGGACCACCTCCTGGTGCGAGATTTTCTTGTTGCGTTGAAGAACCATTCGTGGCCTTCGTCTGTTATCTGCTCTTGATCTGGTCGGGTTGTTGTCTCTTTGACATACAGTATTCCCCATTTCCATTCTCAATTTTATTTAAATAGCAAACAACGTAAGAACAAATTGTAAAACCCAGTTGGAAAGGGCTCAACTCAAAAGTACACATCCGATTAGTAACCAAAGTGAAAAGTGGATTCAGTGTTACAGTCAAAGCTTTATTTATATGGTGTTTGAGTACTGAGATCGTCGCAAATTACATGAGTAGCTATTTGCTTCGAGGAGCCTAAAATTTTCATTTGTGAAAAAATATTTAACATAAAATCATTTAACACTACTCATTCTTATTTTTTTATGAAAGATTGTTGGATTTTAAATCTTCACATGTTTGTTCCAGAAGGTAAATGAAATAAATATAGTGTTTTCTTTCTAAAGTTGTGGAGAAAAAATACCTTAAAGACTTTGAATCTTGCAATAACATTTTTTTATAAAGAACGAAACATGTGTTTCTGGAATCCCTCCCCCAACAATAAATAAACTGTCTGTGCCTTTAACACAGGGGCAGAACTCTTTCAAATACCAAGTAAGAATGTGACTAAGTTGGTTACTCTAATTCAGTACAGTTTTCCATTTATAGGTTACTTACAATACTATTTTGGAGAATTAGATTCTTGGATTGTAAAATAGCAGAACACAATCTCGGTCTATATCCTTATTCAAATATACAAATTTTGAGACAGGAATGTTTGCTTATTATTGCCTTTGATTATGCGTGCTGATAATTGTAGAAAGAGCGTTCTTGTGCTCATGTTTATTGATATAAGTGTATCCTTATATGTGCCGACCACAAAAAATAAAATGTACTTGCTTTAATAGAGAAATTACAGAAAATGACATTTTGAAAGCTATTCGTAACCTGAAACGAGATAAAAGTCATGGAGTTGATGGAATTCTTAACGAATATTTTATTGAATACAAGGATGTGTTTATGCCTGTATTACTGTACATTTTTAACGGAATTTTACAGTCCGGAATTTTTCCTACTAATTGGGCTAAAGCCATTCTTATACCTATATTCAAGAAGGGTAATGTGCTTGATCCGAACAACTACAGAGGGATTAGTTTAGTCAGTAATTTTGGAAAGTTATTTACGTCCGTTCTAAATCAACGTTTAATAGACTGGTCGGAAACGTTTGATATTGTGACCGATGCCCAGTTCGGCTTTCGCCCCGGTCTGGGTACAGTAGATGCTATTTTTGCTCTTACGTCATTAATTTTCAAGTCTTTATCAGCTAAAAATCATTTTTATTGTTGTTTTGTAGACTACACGAAAGCTTTTGACACTGTTCAAAGATATATGTTATGGTATAAACTATCAAAAATTGGTATACTATTCAAGGTAAATTTTTAATGGTAATCAAAGCAATGTATTCTAATGTCAGCACTTGTGTAAGTGTTGATGGGTTCAATTCTGATTATTTTACTAATGAAGTAGGTCTGATGCAAGGTGAAGTATTATCACCTATAATTTTTTCAATGTATGTCAACGATTGTGAAATGGCCTTTATAAATAGTGACTCTATTCCTTATAAGGTGAAGGAACTAAATTTATTTTTATTGATGTACGCTGACGATATGGTAATTTTTTCAGAATCTGTATCTGGTTTACAAACGTTACTTGATACTTTGTATGATTATACCTCCAAATGGTCACTTAGTGTTAATATAGCAAAAACGAAAATTGTTGTTTTTAGAAAGGGTGGTAAAATACATGATAATGAAAAATGGTATTATAATAACCAGGAAATAGAAGTTGTAGATAAGTATAGTTATCTTGGTATTTTGTTGAATTTTAATGGTAAATATAATCTGTTACAGCAGAAACTATCAGAGCAGGGTAGAAAAGCTGTTTTTGCCTTAAGGCGAAATATAAAAGATATTTATTTGAATTTTGTAACTTTACTTTCACTTTTTGATACTTATATTAACAGTGTACTTTGTTATGGTTGTGAAATTTGGGGTGCTCATAAGGCACCAGCTATACTAAGAGAGGATACATCTGGGCTTTTGTAAAAATATTATGAAATGAAAAGCTCTACTAGTAATGTCATGGTGTACTATGAGCTAGGTAGATTGCCATTATTGCACACAAGAAAATGTAGAATTTTTAAATACTAGTTTAAGCTGTTATGTACCACAAACTGTATTTTGAAAAACTGTTACTGTTTTTTATATGATGATTTACAAAAATGTCCAAATAATAAGACAAATTGGTTGTATTTTATTAAAAATGAGTTGCTTAGTATAGGTTTAGGTGATATTTGGTATAATCAAGGTTTAGTTTTTGATAGTAAGCTCTCCAGTACTTTTTACTTGATAATTAAACAACGCCTGTTTGATTGTCTGAAGCAAGATTTTGACAGCCAATTGAATAACTTAGTTAAATGTTCAAGTTATAGATATATGGTTCAAAATTTTTGTTTACAATATTACTTATGTAAACCAATACCAGTTATTTATAAGACATGTATTACCTAAATAAGACTTAGTAGTCATGATTTAGCTATAGAATGTGGACGCTATTCTGCAATTCCAAGAAATAATAGACTAGGTAGTTTTTGTAAAAATGACATTGAAGATGAGATGCATTTCATTTTAAAATGTCCCACTTATCAAGGTCTTAGATCTTATTTTATCAAACCTTATTATTGGAGAAAACCTTCTATGTATAAATATATACAATTAATGGGTTCTAATAATCTTAGAGAATTATGTAATTTGGGTAAATTTATATTTCGTGCACAAAAATTAAGATCTAACATGTTGTAATATGTTTCACACTACCTTCTGCTATCTATGTATACTGTGATTAGTTTATATGTTGTATGCCTATAGTTGTTATGACTTTGGTAAATAAAGATTAATACCTATTTACTCTGCTCAGTTAGATTTATCTGTCGCCACAAACAGTGCAAAAGGTCCGATTTATATTATTATTATTATTATTATTATTATTATTATTATTATTATTACTGTAAATCCATGGACTCCGCATTGATAAGCAGAGGGGTGCCGTCATCTGTAATATTTTAGTTTACAAAAACAAAAAAACACTTTGAAGATATAATTTATTCGATGTCAGTAAAGTGTTTGAATCTCAAAAATATAAAAACAATACAAAAAACGCATATAAAATACGTAAAATTTGCTTTAGAACAGATGAAAAGGTACTGGAAGACATACTAGGTAAGAAAATATGTTAAATGGTATGAAATACAATAAGAAAAAAACAAATAATGACAAGTTTACTGTTGCCTAGGATACTACAAATGGCGACCTCCATGTAAAGTGTTTACGAAAATTTGAAGAACACGAAAGTTTAGTTTAAAACAGCAAATATTTAAGTCAGTTAACAATATTTACTTTGAATCCTAAAGCAATTAAACCTTTTACCAAGAATATGTTTATATTTGAAATGTAACAAATTTAAATCAACAGAAAAGTTTTACGGTGGTTTTTGGGGGTATCAACAGAGACATGCAGGTCGGGAAAAGCCATTAATTGGTTAAATATACCTTAATTTAAGTATGATCTACCATTCGACATATAGTCAGATTGACAATCATTTAAGAGATATTCAGACATTTTTTGTATATATACCAGCATCTTAACCCTCGGTATCAGGTCCGTTTGCTCCCTATACACGTTCGCACACCACACGTTCGCCCCCTGGGTCCGTTTGCACCCCATATTATATTCAAATCTGGTTGAATTATTTAATGTTTTTTAGATATATATATATATGTATATCAAATTATTTATATTTTCATAAATAAAAATTTGTGAATTTTTAAACATATATACTCATGATACATGCATATGTTAAAATGATTTTTTTTTTTTAATGATTGGATGATTAAATATTAATTGTTTTGAATACTTTTTGGAATGTATGATATCATAATGGATAAAAATAAATCAAATATATAACTTAAGTCCTTCTTTACCTTCATAGTGTACCTTCAAGCTTCTTTACATATGGAAATAAATCAAATATATTATAAATGATAGCTGTAATACAACACTAAATAAGCATATATGTATATATAAAAGTACATATAACACCATGAACACCTTAAACAATGTTAAAAAACACATGTGATTTGTGGCCCGGTTTTTGTGATATTCGTTTTGTGGCAAAATCATTGTGACGAGTTTGATAGCTGTTTGGTAACTTCCGCCTTTCTTTTACAAGTCGTAGATGAATGAAATTTGCCATGATCATCAGGACAATTCTTTATTTATTACTCATTCAATCAAAATAATTAATAAAACACTAAAGGAAACCTGTTTATGTTTTTTGAACGTCTCTTTGTTTTGAAACATTAAAAAAACTTATTACATTGGTAGCATTGAATTACATTGATTTCCCAGTCAAATAAAAACCGATAATTTCACATGTGAAATAAACGTGGTTATTTCACTCTCTGACGTCATACAACAATAGTCGTTGTCAAGACGTCGATAACGTCGGATCAAAACTAATTGTGAATGCGTAGAAAAAAGATATAGTTCCTTACATTTTCTACATTAATTTCATTAAAAAAAGCCATTTGCCAATGTAATAAAAAGAATAACTAATCAAAGAATTCAAATATCGAAAAATATTCAACTCGTGACTGAACAACACTGATAATTAACTCATGCGCTACGCGCATTCGTGAATTAATGTGTTGTTCGGTCACTTGTTGAATATTTTTCACTATTTGAATTCTTCGATTAGTTATTCTATAATTATTTATAGCAACACACTAACTAAAACACGATTAAAAAATTATTCAACACAAAACCAATAAAAAGGGTGCAAACGTGTGGGGTGCGAACGTGAATGGGTGTGAATATGATTTTGACCCGTATTCTTAACCCTCTTGCTGCTCGAGGGACACATGTGTCCACACCAGCTGTGCCTAAGGTACATATATGTACGCAAATGCATGGGAAAAAAATCTGTGTCTGAGAGAGGGATTGTCAAGAGCCAGGAAAGAAGCATATATTTTTTTTGGCCTCATAAAAATATTAATGAAAACTTATCATAGTTTAATTATGCAAGCTTCTAATCAGTGCTGTATCTTTTTCAAATAAAATAATGAAGATTAAATTTTGTATAAATATTGTCTTTAATGGGACCCAATGTAACGTCATTTATAGGGCATGATGCCATTGTTCTTCTTTCAGGTAAGGAGTTGACCTCATACTTGAGTGATTAAATAACTTTGCTCGGTAAAACAGGAGGCTTCTCCATTGAATAAAAGTAAATACATGTATTAACCAAATGATTAAAACTATTTATACTGAACAAATTTACAAGTTAGTGTCTAGTGAGGCTGCATCTGGGTCCAGGGCACACTGGCTAATCTAGCTCTGAACTCTTTAAGTGTTGGTGCAGATGCTACATGTACTGTGTCTGGCAGTAGGTTCCAGTCTCTTATAGAATGTGGGAAAAAAGGAGTTGCTATAAATTCCTTTGTTGTTCTGATCTGTCTTATTCTGTGTCCTCCCCTTGTTCTGCTGTCCCCAGGTGTGTAGTAGATAGCTGGTTGGATCTCCACTTGTTAACTCTGGATCTTATAGCTTAAGCAGTGTCGCTGGTTCATTCTTTGCTGTAGGGTTTCCCACTGGAGTTGGTCTAATAGTCTAGTTACACAGGCTAGGGAAGTGCCGATGTACAGGTTGTAGATAAAAGCGTGCTGCTTTCTGCTGTACTCCTTTAAGGTCTTTGATCATGGTGGTTTGATGGGGGTTCCACACTGTGGCAGCGTCCTCCATCAATGGTCTGATCAGTGCACAATAGGTGGTGTTTTTGACAGGTGGCTTGCAACGGCCAAAGTTCCTACAGAGAAAGCCAAGGTCCTGGTTGCTGGTGGTGTTGTTAATGTGCTTATTCCGCTGTAGGTCTTGACTGTTGGTAACTCCAAGGTAGTTTCCACTATCAACAACTTCTAGTTGGTGTCCGTGCAAGATATAAGTTGTTTGCAGGGTATGATGCTTGTTAGAAATTCTCATGACAATGCACATTTCTGGATGAAAACACATATGCCACTTGTGTTCCCATTCTTCAAGGGCAGTGAGTTCTCTCTGGAGAGTTGCTGCATTATCTGGATTTCTAATTTTCCTGTAGACCAGGCTATCGTCCGCAAACAATCTTACATCAAAAGATGTGCAATACTGCATGTCATTGATGTAAGTAAAGAACAAGAGAGGACCTAAGACTGTCCCTTGATAAAACATCTAAAGGGGTACATGTAGATGTTTGTCCTTCTAGGACAACTGACTGGGTTCTACAGCTTTGGAAGTCCTTTATCCAGCTAAAGTTGTTTTTTTTTATTTTCATTTTTTTAGCTGTTAAAACTTGGCCCTGTCCATTGTTTAACCAGTCTCAGAGTGTTAAATCAATCTTTGTTTTGTAGACATGACACAGAATCAGAACTTGAAGCAGTTATTTGTCTAACCAGTCTCTGTTAAATCAATCTTTGTTTTGTAGACATGACACAGAATCAGTCTTTGTTTTGTAGATATGACACAGAATCACAAACAGTTATTTGTCCACTGTGTCCAAGTGCTGAATACTTATAATGTGGATACACAATCTGTAGAGGAACATGTCAACAGATATCTCAAAGAAAATGGGGTAATTGTTTAAAAAATCATTAAATGTAAATGTGCAGGTTTCCTATATATACATACACATGTACATGTATATATGCATATATGTGATACTCCACATTTAGAATAATGCTGAAATGCAAATTAAAGTTTAAATGGTGGGGTATATTTCAATGAGACAGCAACCCAATAACAACAACAACAACAAAAAAAGACATCTAGTAGTCATCATAGAGTCTTCAAAGTTCTCCTTCATATTTTCAAATACCATTGTGGGATTTGAAATCTTCCCTAAAACCTTGTTGACCCCCATTATGGACAATTGAAACATGCTCAAAGTTACCATGAGAACAAGTGGAAAAAATACAGATAATGATCTTTTATAAGATGATAAACTATCAATGGTACTTTTTAAGTGGTGTAAACTATCAATGGTAGTTTGTAAGTGGTATAAACTATCAGTGGTATTTTGTAACTGGTGTAAACTATCAATGGTATTTTGTAAGTGGTGTGAACTATCAGTGGTATTTTGTAAGTGGTGTAAACTATCAATGGTATTTTGTATGTGGTGTAAACTATCAATGGTATTTTGTAAGTAGTGTAATATTATCTATATTTCCTACATTCTCTTCCAAATTTATTTTCAAAAACTTGACAAGAGGTTTAAAATTCAAAATTTAATATTTCAACTAGACATAGTTGACTTTTATTGTAAAATGTGAGAATTATTATTTCTTTTTTTTGGGGAAAGAAGTTAGCTGGATCAAATTAAGGAGCTTATTATTTTTTTTTTTAACTGGTCTAAAAATCATTTAAATCCTGGAAGGTCAGGTTAATGCTCATTTCTGAATGATATGCTTTATTAATGGCCATTGTAGAAAAAAATCATTTGGAATTTTATTTGTGTCCATGTTTATTTTAGATCTTTGATGAAAGTGACCAAACTTTCATTGTTGAAGTTTTTTCTGAATGTGTGAGATATTCCAACTTAATGGAAGTTGTCCTAAATGGTTTTTACAATAAAGATGGAAAAACTACACTTCGTTCAGAACAGAACTTATATCATGGTAAGTATAGAAGACAATTCATGTCTAGCTTATGCTCTTATAATTTGGTAAATGAGGTGTAGATGTTGTTTTCAACTTATATTTTATTTCTTATGTGACAACTTATAAATGTTAAACGTGTTACTCTGAAGATGAGATACAGCATCAACATAAAGGCTACATGTCACATTGATATGGGGCAAGCTTAATGATATGTCATTGTGACATGCTTGAATTTTGTTAAAAAGTTAGTTATGGTATTAGAACTGGTTTAGATTAGACATTTGTTTTCAAGATTATATTTAAATATGACAATTCTTATATCATCCATTGACCCATATAAGATTCCAGCTAAGGCCTCGGGTGATATGGGAGTCTTTGGATGATTTAAGGGCCATAATTGAAAATTATGTTTAAATATGTAGTGATAAGTTTGGTAATTGGTAGAAACTGATATTGTAAGTTATACATTTTGGAAGCATGTTGGTCTTCATAAAATAAATATGCTTCAGTCAACACTCTGCACACCATTAAACTATGTTTAGCCCAATACTTTCTGGTGGAACTTAAAGCAGGTTAGGAATGACATCCCATTCAATTCAATTTTGCCATGGAGTTAAGTACATGTGCATAAATTTGTTATTTTTTAAGCATCTGCTATATATCATATTTTTTTTTATTAATCTCTTGTTTATATGCATGTGTGTGTATTTTAATTTTCACCATGGTTTATATACATGTGTGTGTATTTTAATTTGCACCATGGTTTATATGCATGTGTGTGTATTTTAATTTGCACTGTGGTTTACTTGAAAATGTACATGTGACCTTTAATGGTTTACTTTTATAAATTTTGACTTGGATGGAGAGTTGTCTCATTGGCACTCATACCACATCTTCTTATATCTATGTAACTTTTGAAATATATCTTCATGGACCTCAGTTTAATGCAAATTATGTATTTGGCTTCAAGTTTATTCTCAACTGAGTATAGAATATTGTATGATTATTTAATAATTTAATATTTCAGTGATTTGTTACCTGGCAACCTTCCGATTAGATGAACTTGGAATGGCTCACTTCAGAAAGTTTGTTAGCTCACAAGATATCAACAAAATGTATAGGGTAGGTAATACTCATAAAACCATTGACTAGATTACTAATTTATATGCATGTGAAAAGGGCTTATAATAATTTTAAATGACTTGAAATTTGAATAAAAACCAAAACACTTGAATTTTTGCACTTAGTTTTTATGCACAATTTTAAATTTAAGTCTCTTTATGTTATTTCTGGTGAATTATAATTTTTTTCATTCTTGTTTTAAAATTAAAAACAATGTTAATATGAAAAATAATGAGAGCATAGATATCAGCTAATGGTATTTGTTTATTTGTTGTTCTTTCTAAATAAAGTAAGACATTTGAGGTTATTAGATCAGGTCAGGCCAAATATAAAATAAATCTTATTGTGAGAAAACAACATGTAAATATTTGGAATTAGTGAGTGGCAGCTCAGTATATTATTTAGTTCATCTCATTAGAAATGGATGACCTTCATGAAACAAATATGTCTCTTTATTCTTGAAATTCTTATGAAATCTGTTTATTACTCCAGCTATCTCCTGACTTTTAAAATGTGTGTTGTATTCCCAAATATCAAAGAAGTACATGTTACATGTCAGCTCTTAATGCCATCTTGGTCTTTGCTATAAAACTTCATATTGAAAGATTGTCAAAATATTTTCAAGCTGAAGAAAATCAAAATAAGAACTCAATTTCAAAGAAAACAATATAAATAAATACAGAAAAAGACTTATTTTCAGTCTTGCAGCATACCCCTTTTAGTTTGAGTTTGTTGTTAAGATTGAAGAGACAATTTTTTTTTCACAGTTTTTATCATTTTTCCTGAATGAGAGGAATTTGCTGACCTGGATAAAAGATGGTTGGGAGAAATACTATGAACATGTGTTTGTACAAACCTCACTGCTGTCCCCATTACAACGGTAAGATATACAATGAAAAATTTTATCTCTGCTAAAAATAGGAAACTTAACAAAGATTAATATAATAGAGGTCTGCATGAGAGTTTGGAGATCTTTATTTCAGTATTCTTTGTAGGCCACGTTTCTCTATTCATTTCATTTTTAGCTCACCCGGGCCCGAAGGGCCCCATGTGAGCTTATGCCATCACTTGGCGTCCGTCGTCGTCCATCGTCTGTTGTCGTCGTCGTCGTCTGTCATCGTAAACTATTTCAAAAATCTTCTCCTCTGAAACTACTGGGCCAAATACCTTCAAACTGTAATTAAATGTTCCTTAGGGTATCTAGTTTATAAATTGTATCTGAAGTTTTGATCCATCAACAAACATGGCCGCCATTGCTAAAAATAGAACATAGGGGTCAAATGCAGTTTTTGGCTTATATCTCAAAAACTAAAGCTTTTAGAGCAAATCTGACATGGGGTAAAATTGTTCAATTGGTCAAGATCTATCAGCCCTGAAATTTTCAGATGAATCGAACAACTCATTGTTGGGTTGCTGCCACTAAATTGGTAGTTTTAAGGAAATTTTGCAGTTTTTTGTTATTATCTTGAATATTATGATAGATAGATATAAACTGTAAACAGCAATAATGTTCAGCAAAGTAAGATCTACAAAAAAAATTTATATGACCAAAATTGTCAATTGACCCCTTAAGGAGTTATTGCCCTTTAAAGACAATTTTACACAATTTGTTCATCAAGTTTGCTAACATTTAAAAATCTTCTCCTCTGAAACTACTGGGCCAAATACCTTCAAACTTCATCTAAATGTTCCTTAGGATATCTAGTTTATAAATTGTATCCAAAGTTTTAATCCATCGAAAACATGGCCGCCATGGCTAAGAATAGAACATAGGGGTGAAATGCAGTTTTTGGCTATTATCTCAGAAACTAAAGCATTTAGAGCAAATCTGACATGGGGTAAAAATATTCAAAAGGTCAAGATCTATCCGCCCTGAAATTTTCAAACACACCGAACAATCCATTGTTGGGTTGCTGCCACTAAATTGGTTGTTTTAAGGAAATTTTGCAGTTTTTGGTTATTATCTTGAATATTATTGAAGATAAAGATAATCTGTAAACAGCAAAAATGTTCAGCGAAGTAAGATCTACAAAAAAGTTTATATGACCAAAATTGTCAATTGACCCCTTAAGGAGTTATTGCCCTTTAAGGACAATTTTACACAAGTTGTTTTATGTTTTTTAACTTTAAAAATCTTCTCAAATGAATCTAGTATAAATTTTGTATTTCATTTCCTTGTACGTCAAGAAACATAGACACTATGGCTAAAATGGAACATATGGGTAAAAAGCAAAAATAATCATTGATGAAAGATTTAAGCAAAAAAAATACCAGGTGAGCGATTCAGGCTCTTGAGAGCCTCTTGTTTTGTCCATCATTCCATATTCTCTACGTTTTAGCACTTCATTATTTTCTTTTCTTTTTTTTTTTTTACCTATTTTAAGGGCCCTCAACAAAGTTGTGCGGGCGATACAGTTTTACCCTTATCCGTCATTCCAAACAAACAGTTATACAGACTTTTTTTCTAAACGCCTTCACTTATTGAGCTAATTTTTAGTATGTGAGACTACTATGATGAGTTACAGATCAAGATTACGTTTGGTTCTACTCCGCTGATTTTTGCCGAAATTACTGGCTTTGGACGTTCAAAAATTTCTTAAAAATAGCAGTTAAACAGACTTTTTTTCTAAATGCCTTCACTTATTGAGCTAATTTTTAGTATGTGAGACTTCTATGATGAGTTATGGATCGAGATTATGTTTGGTTCTACTCTGCTGATTTTTGCCGAAATTACAGGCTTTGGACGTTGAAAATTTCATAAAAATAGCAGTTAAACAGACTTTTTTTCTAAATGCCTTCACATAATGAGCTGATTTTTAGTATGTGAGTCTACTATGATGAGTTACAGATCATTTTGTGAAAATCACAGTTGTACAGACTTTCATTCTCAAATTTTCAGTCCTAAAAATGGCTCCAAACTTTATTGCGAACGAGGGCCATTCATGTCATTCCGACACACCTAGTTGTCTATTCTTTGGTTTGTTTTTTTTCCTTTATTCTGTACTGTTTGCCCATTATTCTCTATTCTGTAAACCCCGACCAGACCTTCGTGCATAGGATGTTATTGCATTCCATTTCCCATAAAGAATTAATTTTTTTTGACAAATGCTTGAAGACACCTTTAATTGTTCTTTTTCACATTATTTGAAAAAGGTAAATTTGGAAATTGATTCGTATATCGTATGTAAAACAAACAACCAAAATCTAGATGAATCTATGGGCTTCCAGTAATTGTTTTGATACAAAAAGTATTAAGTTATATATTGAAACATAATGGAAGATTTTTTGCATTTAATTTTCCATGTATTGTATTTTTCTGAGCAACAAAATTACTGAAATAATATCTTGACAAGCTGATACCCCATGTAGGACACATCACTAAACTCCTTTTAACATTTAGTGTTGATATCTAGTTGAAATACTGAATTTGTTCATTTGTATTTTTAACAAGAATCATTTGAATGTTAAACATTAAACATCATGTTAATTGAAAACTATTTTATTACTTCTGACTGACATGTTTATTTGAAAATTGACATTAATTTAAAACATGGAGAGATGACCGAGTTTTACCTGCAGACATTTAACATAGAAATATCAGAGGAATACATAATGTGTTTACATGATAAATCTTCCAAATTTACATTTAAAAAGTCTGTATATGTTTTGATAAATGTGTAAAGAATATTAATTTCTCAATTCTAAGTTCATTACAATTTCGAGTCAGTTGACATTATGGAAAATTTGACAAGTTGTTTTGACTCTTTTTCTGTCTTTTTTTTTTTTTTGTGTTATTAATTTTTGTCATTAGATGCACTGGACTCTGGAAATTTTCCCTTTTTTGTAGTAAAGATTTGTTTCACTGATACTGTAGATGTCAGTATAATAATTGCTGGTGGTATTACCATATTTATCCTGCAATCAGCCCTCTATTGTAAAAATAACAGGTACACATATAAATTTTTGCTTTATTTGTACTTGTACAAATAAAGTCTCCTGTTACCCGCTTCCTTGTTGAGCAAGCGGTAATATGAATATTTCTTTCTGGGTAACAGTTCATTTTGGGGTCCTCTTCACGGTCTGCGTTTAAACTATGTTGATTTCTTTGAAAAGTCAGAGACAATGATTGGGAAGTAAACAACTAAAGCTCAAGTGCCGGGTGTTGGTTGCAGGTTAAAAACAATATATGTACATTGTCGGAAATATAAAATGTATTTGTACTCGCTACGAAACAGGAGAAAAGCTCGGCAAGCCTCGCTTTTTGTCATGTTTCTAAAGCTCGTACAAATAAATTTTATATTTTCCAACGATGTACATACGTTGTATATTTATTACCGTAATTATTTTAAATACCAATCTAAGAAAAAAATATTGTTCATGATCATTATATTTCAAATAAATAAAATCAATGTAAAGTAAGATTCCCTTGATTATTTATCAAGTGCTTAAAAATCTACCAGTGTTGGGAAATATTAGTTTAAATAAGATGAGGAACTTAATAACAGATATTTATATTTTAAGAAAGTATGATCTCTGATTTTTAAGGTGAAATTTATGTCTCATCAAAATTTGACTTAAATTTAGTGCTTGTCTTTTGCTTACATATTTGACTACATGTTGACAGGTAAGGGCAAAACGAGAGGTCAGAATGGTAATGACTGAAGGGATATTTACCTAAATATTAAAGTATTAAAGTACTACATGTGAACTCTATGTATACGTAATTAAAGCAATTATAAAATTCAAACTATGATTTTGTGTTTTATTTTAAATCACCTGCATGTATAAAAAATTGTTATTGTATTTGTGATATTAAATTTTGCTTTGATTTTTATAAGAATGACCAAAACTTCATAGACCATGTGTATTTCCTTGCTGTTTGTCTTTGGTTGTTTGTTTGTTGTTTCGGAGAAGTCGGGTGTTGATGTGGTCTTATATTTTGTGTTGTGTTTTTGCCTATTCCTGTTACTAGTATTCATTTTTTATGTACCAGTATTATTGAATATCAAATATAGAGAAAAAGAAAACATTACACGGGATTTTAATGCTCCAGAAAAGACCATCTTACAAAAAAAGGCTGTCCCTTGTTCATTTTGAGGTAGTTTTTTTACCAAAATATTTCTAAAGTGAACTATAATATTTAATGGAAACTTCCATGGCATGTGTATTTTAATTGAATTATAGTAAATACTTCATTTTTTCTGTCTTAAACATGAATACAAAGATTGACTGATACTGTCAGATTTAAGTAAATTGCATGAACATTCTCTTCCTTATTTCAAACACATGAGAACTCTCAAATTACCAATAAAAACAGGAAATATTTTGGTAGTTATATGGAGATATTAAACAGAGTATAATAAATTGATGAGAAACAAATTATTCATAGGTCAGCATTCCTTTTATGTGATCATATTTTATCATATATAGAAACAAATTTGTACCATTTATTCAGCACAGATAACATTTCAAATAAAGGTTTATTTTAAAAGGTGACTGCCTTCGAGCTTAACTTTTTTGAACATCTGACCAGATAATCGGTCAACTTTGGTGTTGACTCATAAGTCTAGATAACGAGACATTTCTCCCTGTATAGTAATACCCCAACACTTCAGGCTAGTTGTGTAAATATTTGTCAACAAACTTTATCAGCTATTAATAACCAAACATTTGTTCTGTTTATCAGTAACAAGGTCACTCATCAAGAAAAATAACACTGGATATTTTTTATAGTCATGTGATCTTGGGAGTTTTAAATGTTTTATGAATCAGATCTCCTTTAACATAATTGATTATTGATGTTTATTATTTGGGAACTGTTCAGTTTTATTTGTTGTGGTTAAGAATAACCACTAAAACGTAGATATAGAAAAATGTAACACTTGACTTCATTTGAAGGACATTGTGAATATAAATAGGTTTAATTCCTTTCTACAGAAAACTTTTCTTAGTAACAGTTCTTGAATTAAGGGCTAACAAATTAAAGACCAAAAAATTTGAGTTATTGCAATTTAACTGTTATATAAAAAGTCCTGTCCTAATTTGTCTGTCCACATAAAGGTGAAGTCTTAGTTAAGGTATTTGATAAAAGTTTAAAACTGAATCATATAAGAAGAGTAGAGTGGATATTTCAAAATTAATTTCAAATCTGAACAAATGTATACATATCTTGTTTTTGACTATTATATTTACTGTGACTGGACTGTAAGTGTTGCTCTCCACCAATTGCAACTTATTCAAAACTCTGACCAAATTGCAATTTGTTTTATAAAACGGAACTGTTCAACTGGTCAGAAATTTGAACAAACTACTGAAGAAAACCACAGTAAAGTCGTAAAAGTGCAAGGTGATAAAATAAAACATACTTACAATCCTATAAGACTTTAATTCCACTTCAATGATGTTATGAAAAATCAGTCTAACTGTTTTTCATGCTAAAGGTGATAGGTAGTAATTTTGAATTGCTATATTAATGTCCAAACTAAGTTTTCATACAATTTTTCTTTCGAAAAGTCTTCTATATTCATAAGAATCAGACATCATTTAAATTAAAACATCTTATATTCAGTAAAATATATGTGAAATCACAATATGTTGTTAATTAGTTTCCATGGGAGATAACCCAAAATCATTATTCTTTTGAATATAGAAGACTTTTCGAAAGAAAAATTGATTATCTCCCATGGAAACTTCCTAACAATGTACTGTAATTTCACACATATTTTACTGATATAAAGAAATAACTCAAATCTTAACAAAGGATCAACGATAAAGGACAGGGGGGAAATGACTGAATCAAAACAGGAAAAAACTATGATAGTAAAAGATTTGATTCCCTATGTAAACCAATCGAATAAGATATTTCCATTCTATGGCAGTCAAACAAGAAATATGTTAGGACACCATCTCATGTAATTGAGTTTATTCCTCATAAATTCAATTTTAATTACTTTCAGATGGATGCCGGAAATTGATGACATGTTATCATTGATGAAAAACACAATTGATAACCGATTAAAACCAAAATCCAGAGCAGGTTCTGTCACAGGTAAATAATCTCCGTCATTTACTATGCAAAATAGAAAACATTGACACACTACAGGTATTACAAATTCTTAAGGCAGTTTGAGTTATTTCCCTTAGTTTAATAGGAAATTCTTAAAAGAGTTCTCGTTTAATAGAAACAAAACAATTTTTGCTATAAAAATTGTATTCATTTTTAGGCTGCTTTATTGATGAAACATGAAGTTCAATTAAACAAAAATTGAATATGAAGGAAATAATATGAAATAAATGAGGAGATGTTGTATGTATGTCAATGGGACTGTGATGCAAAACACAATTGAACAAAGTAGACATTTGCATCTACAAAAAGACTATGAATCTGAATTATGAATGTGTCTTCAACAGAATGAGTTACATACATGTATAGCACAAATTCAGAAAAAAAATTGTCTTGAATGGCTCCCTTTCTGTCTTTTTCAGAGACCAGACCTTTTAACATAACACAACCTAGACCTAGAAGTATTCCTGTACCTGAACCTGTAAGTCAATTGTTTTGTCTTTAAGAGATATTGTTCATATCATGGACAGATATACTACTCATACAAAACTACCAATGTACCTAAGTGCTTTTATCATGGTTAATAATAATATATCTTTAATCAATGGCAATAGGACTAAACCAAGGTAAACCACTGATGATATTCAAACTAGGGACCAGTGTTGATATGTTTATTCATTTTAGAAAATATTCTCAGATTAAATCTTCAGGTAAAATCATTTGGACATGCCATAACTGTTTCAAATTACTTAGAAAATTCATAATTGTGTAAGGACATTTTTGTGGATTCATCAAACTAATTTCAATTACTAGACATCAGTCTATGGTTTTACTGTTAAAAGTAAAAATCTTTTGGCTCCATTTAACATTGCAATATTAGAATCAGTATGCAACTTTTAAATCTAAGATTTGTGTTTGCAAAAACTAAATCTCCTTGTATTTTGTTTTAGATACCAAAGTTAAAGAAACACAAACCAGCTCCTGTGACACTATATGATAAACCTGTAGAGATAGAAATGATACAGAGAACCAAGGAAGCTAATAGAAGAAGGGCTGAGGTAAAAAAAAATGGCTGACAAAACATGAGGCAAATACTAGATTAATATTTACCTCATGTTATTATTATGTACACCAAAAGCTTTGTGATTGGTTAACAATGTCCTAAACAATGGATATTTGACCAATGGTGTAACAATAGTATCATTTTGGTTAAAGAACAGTGATATTACCAATAATCCCTTAGATACTGAAACAGCAAAATAGAACAAATGTCTAATACAAAAAATTGAATTAGTCCTACTAATGAATTTTTGGGGACTATAGAATGATAGAGTATTTTCTCAAGATTTTTTTTTCCTGCAAGATGAATGTTAGTACATAAAGTTAAGATTTTCATGGTTGTTTTTTGTTAAAGCAATTAGTATATTATCAGTAATTGAACACATGGTTTTTGTTTCGTTTACTCTAAAATTGCACCTTGACTTACATGTCAGACATTGACCTTATTTGTTTACCATCATCAATGGAGCCACACTTACATTGCTAGCCCTTTTACCATGGAAAGGAAACACGAAATGGCATAATTTTTTCAGAATAAGAATAATACAATATGTAGAGATAAATTGTAATCCATAGGCATAATCTCATGACACAACTTGTAAAAAGAGTGATTTGCTTTAGATAATTGGTAAGATTTTGAACTTCTGTAAAACTATAAAGATTTGTTTTTTTATTTTAAGGGTTACATTTGAATACTGTAAATTCAGAAATTTTTGCGAGGTTTTTATTAATGCAAATATAGCGACTGGGTGAGTATCACAATAAAAAGAACTCACATTTTGATATATGACGCCTATATCTGTATGCAGATGTTTGATGTTCCTGAAATCACAATAATTAATCTCGCATTTCTGTCCATTTTTAAAAAATCGCAAAAATAAATGAACCCAATAATTTCTGAATTTACGGTAGTTTATTTATTAAGTAAAACAATTTGCATTCAACCTTAAAAAGTGGGACATACATATTTGGTGATATGGTTTGCAAATACAAACATAATCTGTATAAGTAAGACTGGTTTTTTATTTTACAGGAAAGATTAATGGAAGCTTCCAGGTTACAGTATGCCTGTGCAAATCCAAATAAATCACAGAAAACCAAGGAAATTATAAGCAATATAATCTATGAGGAAGAAAGTAAAATAGACTTTGAGAAACATAAAGCTAACCCAACTCCTGCTTTCCTGGTATGTAAACAAATAATATGTTAAAACGTTCAGGGAAATCAAACTTTTGTATGGGCTTTTCTTTTAGTTAGAAAAGTTTAATGTGGCAATGGATATATATATATTCACTAAGTTTTTGTTTTTTTTTAAATATGAAATAACACATTAAAAAGAATGATTGTATAATCAATCATTATGCTTTTACATGTACTTTACAAGTTTAGTTATATGCAAAAAAATCTTTTTCAATAATTATTATGAAGAAATATATTAGTAGGTTAAATTACAGTGATATGAAAAAACATGATCTGAGACATGGAATTAAAAGAAATTTAATTGCTTTTAGAGATTGATGAAGTTTCGACAGGTTAGAAGTTGCATGCATGCAAATGTATAATAATGCATGTCGTATTTCCCATAATATACATTGTACATACATAATCTACCATCAAATAATTATAGAATCATTACTTAAAGACATTGTGTATAGAAAATATACAACTAGTGACTAAATAAAACACTAGTTTATATATGACTGTAGAGCATTTTTCTAAATAAGAATAGTAATTTTATGTTTATTAAATTAATTCTGGTGAAACGCAACTAAAACATGGTGGGAATCGAATTAAACCTTTTTACTATTGTCCTATACTCTCATGTTATATAAAATAGTCTTTAGGTTGGGTTGGTGTCTCATTGATATAAACCTAACATCTTTTTTTCATCCTTTTGTGAAATTGTTTATAGGATTAACATAGAGTAAAATCAGGATTTAATTATCCTCTAAATTGAGAGAATACAGGATATGTGTTAACAAGAAATCATGGTATTTCAGTGAAATAATTTTACCAGTAGCAATGTAATACACAATGATTATTTACATTAGTCATTTATATTTGTCAGTCATTAAACCATGTATGCTTTATAGCTAGAACAAAAATACATATTAAATTGCATAAATTAAGTAACCTAAGATAAGATTTCTTTTACTCAAAATTATTCAAAGTGTAATTTTCAATTTGAAAAACTTTGTTTAAAAGGAGGTGCTTCACATTTTAATAAATTACAGCTGTTAGAATAACAGAACTATAATTTGTGAAGAATTGATGGATTTGATAAAATATGTAAACAGAATTGAGATAAGATTTGCTAGAATAGACTTTTCTGCTCTTTGGTCGGGTTGTTGTCTCTTTGACACATTCCCCATTTCCATTCTCAATTTTATCTTAGTATGTACAGCGTATCATTATATTAATTTCAATGTTTGAATATTCAGACAGCATGATTTGTTCTGTGATTTGAGGAAGTTATTTATTTCCATTTGTTTGTCATTAAGCTTGTTTAGAGAAAACAGTACATTTTACTATTATAAGTCATTAAAAGAAAGTCTTGTGTTATTTACTTTTTATTGAAAATATCTTGTTGAGACTTACTATCTCTACTTTCACAGCCACTGTGGAAAAAGTTTAAATTGGCTAAGAATTAAGAGAAAGTAAAATATTGTATTAGTTCTCTGAAGACAAGATATTCTGTATACAAACTGTCATAATGACAGTAACATGTGAATAAAATAATGTTTCCTTATGGAGTTTCAAGGGATAAAATTAACAAAAAATTTAAATCTTATTTTATTAACTATTTACAGGAAACAATTCTGAAATACTGTAATAGATAGTATTCAGATTTTTTAGTTTTGTTAATTTGATATTCTTATGTTATGTTCACATCAAACGATGAAAATGACACAAGGCCTAGTTCCCAATTAAATAATTAATTTCATGAAGAAATTTCTTTTATCTCCCCTTAGGCAATATTTAAGGGAGACAATTGACTAATGGTTCTTTTTATGGAATTAGCTCCCCTGATTGATATTTCAGATTAACAATGTTTGAAATTTATAAAATGTCTCCATTAAACTGTAATTTAGAGGGAAAAAACTGATTAATGTTTCTAATTATAATAAATTACGAAGCTGTATCCTCCAAATAAATATTGAAGGGTGAATGGAGATAATCGACTAATTATTCTCATTTCATATTGAGGCTTGCTTGCTTATGACATTTAACACATATTATGTTATATTTCATTGTTAAGTCCACTCCAGAGATATCAGATATGACCCCCACCAAATGGAGGGCCATACTTGTAAGTCTGTGATGAAATGTATATATGTGGTAGACGGTTGTGTTTTTTGTTGTACAAATTGTGGCACTTTTAGTGTGTGTAAAATCTGAATACAATTTATCAATTCTTTAATAAGCCAGTAATGCAATTAAGAAATAAGAACTTTTGTAGTAAAATACTTTTTTTCTGTTTTTAATTTATAACTAGATAGTAACAACCTCCAGGGCTGAGGTATTTCATAATCATTTAAAGATCGAGAGACTTTTTTTATGCTATTCTAATTTTCAAATAATTTGAAGTTTAATTTAATTTCTGCACATAAAAATCATTGCAAAAATGACAAGGTTTCATCATTTGGGCATATTTATCTGCTGCTGTGCTGCATTTCGCATTGATGACATTCTTATTTTAGCATCTGCAATCATTAGCTTTCAAGTAACTTTTTTATGTGATTCATTTGATTTGTGATGTGCATTTGTGTGTCTTCTTGATAATTTTGCAGTATTTTTTCCAAATGTCTTTTTCTGTGAAAACTGAATATAGTGATTTTAATTACACTCTCTTATTTTATGGTAAATTGTCTTCTTTTCTTATTTTGGAAATTCTTAACATCCAAATTCTAAGATAGTGTTCAATGTATGAAAATATCACATGTATATAGAGAGATTAATGTGACTGTAATAAGGTTTTTAAAAAAATCAAACATTTATCTTAGTAAGATTTTTACAAGATAGAATTGAAAGTAAAACAAATTTTAAAGTATTGAGGAAGGTTTGAATAGTATGCCAGATTTTGATAGCCCACAATCATATATCACATGGTGAAAGGATGCATTTTAGGGAGTATAGCAGCCGCTCACAAAAGAAGGTCACACTGACCTACTTTTTGGCACATCATTTCCTTCAAATCAGTTTTTTTTCTAGGTTCAGATCTAAGATACAAAATAACCAACAATCATATAACTTCATCTCAGGATGTGTTTCAGCTAATTTTGTAATTTAAAAATTTTCATGTTTTAATAATAAGCATACCTGCCAACTTTTTAAAATCAAGTATGTAATCCTTGTATATGTCAAAAGCGTCTTGAATCTAATATACTGTGGTTTTGAATGAGTATAATGTTTCCTTTAAATGGCTTTTTAATGCCTTTGAATGCCTTTCTTGAGGTATTTTTTTGATAATCAAGAGTATTTTAAGAGTAATATCAACATCTCTCATGGGAAAATCCCTGATGAATAGGGAAAGTTGACAGGTCTGCAACAGATTATTTTACCATATTGACTGCTCTTGCATTTTCATCTACTACTGGTAGGCTTTAAAGAAAAAATATTTGGTTAAGTTAAATAAAGATGTATTGATGGTAGTTTCTAAGGACAGGTAAAATACTCATTTCTTTGCCAACTCTAACTCGTAAATTAGAAATCAAGAACCAATCATTTCAACTTATTCATATTTCATGTAATGCTATTATACATTTCATTTTCTAAATGAGTAACAGCTCCTCTCTGAAATCCATGTCTTTTATATTTTTTCATTTATTTTTTTTCGCAGAGTCGAGAAGTTCCTGTAAAAATGAATACTGCCCAGATTTTAAGAGAAGGAAAGTTATATCAACAGAGGGAAGAAGAGATTATTAAAAAGTAAGACACACCTAAACAGAAAAATTTTAAACACATCAACTAGTCAACTTCTAGCTAGCAATCCTAAAATAAGACAATTAAATCATTCATCAGTTCTTCAACTAGTAGTTACTATCCACTTTACTAAAACACCACCGGATTAAATCTCAAGCAAGGTTGGAGCAGTCTATCACATAATTTACTGTATAAGCATAAAATTTCGTTGTGGGTTTATAATGTTAATTTCCTTGGAGTAGGTGTTATCCACAGAATTAAAATCCTATAAAAAGCATCACTCTCTCAAACTGGAAATTAATCCTAATGAAATCCGTTTTAGAGAAAAAAAAGAACAAAATGTACAACCATTTGTAAATAGTTTTGATTCTTCAGTATTTACTCAGTAAATTTCCATTGATCATGATAGAATCTTTATAAAGCATTATTCTGTGTGTATTCCCTACAAAATGAAATTCTTTTTTAAAGCAAATTGAAGTAAACTTTTTCATGTTTAAAATTTTGAGGGTAAATAAATAAAAAAAAATGCATGGAAACTGATTTTGAAATTATTCCTGTTCTCTGTAACTGAAGATTGAAGTTATAATGTTTATCTATAACACAATTGATTCCACTGAAGATTAATCTCATGTTGTTTTCTCATGAGACGTAAATTAATTGTTTGTATCTGAATATTTAATGAGGGTTAACACTATGAAGCTAACTTAAGGAAGCATAAATCAATTGTCTGTTCCTCTTCATTAATGGTAAGTAAAGTTGACTTTTTTATGGGGATTAGTTTCATTAAATGGGAATCTATTTGATATTCAAGGTTAAAAGTCTGTTATTATAAAGGTATTTCAATATTATCATTGGTCACAGTGACTATAGTCAAACCTGTATTAAGCAGTCATTCATGGGAAGTATTAACTACAGTCAAACCTGTATTAAGCAGTCACTCATGGGAAGTATTAATAGTGGCATCTCAAGAGAAGTGACCTTTTAAATGATGTTCCGAAAAATTCCAATTCTGACATCGCCTGTGACCAGGATCACTGCAAATTATTTGAGTGTTTTCGTTCTTTGGCCAGTGAAATAAAAAAATGATGGATTCCGGCATTGTAAATTGGAAAAAAACTTTCAAAAATATGTTAATATTCGTGGAGAAATAAGTCTGTGATACTTTTTTTAATGGAAACTGAAACTATTCACACAATCAGATCATGAAAATGTCACAATTTACAATACTTGGGACAAATCACATGATAGTATGCTGATTTTTTTTTTGTAGATTAGAGAATTTAGAAGCTGGTGCAAAAGATGCTAGTGACTTTTTGAAATGGCAGTCTGAAATGAGACAGAAAGATCTGGAGAGCAAACTAGCAGACATAGAAAGAAGGAGATTAGGAGGGAAGCTAAGTCATGAGGAAGCCATCTTTGCCAGGCAGAATCTCATCAAAGATAACAAACAAAAAGTTCTAGAAATGAAGGAAGAGGTTTGTTTGAACTTGAATAATTACCAGCATCAATCACTGATTTTACTGTTGTCAAATGACCATTTGTAGTGATAAATTTCAGCTTTTGTAACAATAAATTGTACATCAATTTTTTTTCAAAGGGAGGTAATTTCACTTACTTATGCCTCTGATTTAATTTTTTTTGTATAACTCACTTAGAAGAAATGTAAAAAAAAATCTATTATTAATTTTTGTATATGCCTATGCTTACACGAAATTATTTTATTTTTAGACTAAGCAAATGATGCAAGAATTCTTAGAAAAAAAATTTAAAGAAGAAAAAGAGATGAGGTAAAGAAATCAAAATATATAATAAGGTTATATTAATTACCATAGGATGTTGTATTTGTACAAACAAGAATCAAAGACTGCATAAAGGAACTTTAATTTTCTTCCATATTTTTCACAAACAAGTAAATCTCCCTCTTTTGGGATTTAAGATGAAGGGTTTTAAAGTAATATATGATGAATAATATCGTACAAATAATATCTTTCAAAACTACAGAAAAAATGCTGCTAGTTTTTTTTTGTTTCTTATATGACTAGTTTGTAAAATAATTTACAATTTCATTTTATGCACCAAAAAGTGATTTTCCAGTTTGCATATTGTATTTTATATTGAATATGATAAAAATAGTTTAACATAGATATTTTCATTGTTCTGAATAGAAACCTTGTTGAAGAAACTATGCAGGGCCACAAGAATACAAAAGAAGCCACAAAGAAATTAAAGGACTATAAAAGAAAAATTGGTATGAATTATTTTATATGAAAAATGCATGTGAAGTTAATATTACAGAATATTCACCCATAAGGTGGCTATTTTCGCTGAAATGATTTTTTGAAATGATAAAAATGGCTGAATATCCATCAGTGAGTTAGCTTACAAGGAATAATATTCTTAATAACAGGTACACATTACAAAATAACAACAATTTAAAAGGCAAACATCCATGATAAACTACCAACTAATGCTGATTTAGTAGCTAGCGTTATTTTTATACATTATGCCTGTGACGAAGTTCCAAAAGGGGATTAAAGCTATTTGCATGAATCACCACTAGGAGCTATAGAAATAGTCAATTTTGATTGTTATAAGGGTCAAGTTAAAAAAAATAAAGTTACTGCAAGTTTTCAGTATTTTGTATATTTTTTGCTTGCATTAGTACACAAAATTAATTATTTAGTACCCATGCTTGTCTTTGCTTTGCAGACCATTGGATGTTATGTTACTTTACCTCATGTAGCGAAAAATAAATAAAATGAAGGGTCTCTTATTAGAAGCTGACATCACAGAGGGTCTGAGATTTAACATTTATTGTAATCACTGTGCTTGACATTTTTCAAATGATTTCAATATATTATATAAAAGTTTACAAACAAAAAACATTTTTAAGTTGCTACTGTCTGCAGAAAAAATGAAACATTTAATATATCTTCTCAAGTACTCAAGCATTTTTACGTCTTTGGCTTTAAAAATATTTGGATTGAGGGTTTCATATGGAGGTTAATAAAAAAAATCTCTTGATGCACCAAATTTACAAAGTGTTATTTTCAATTTTAAAGCAAAGCCAGCAAAATTTTATTCACCCAAAAATGTAAACTCTTAGTTAAAACATTTTACTATACTTTTTTTCAGTCCAGGAAGTCAATGAAGAGAGCAAAGAGCTAATGAAACAGGCTTTGGAAGAGGTAGGCAACTAATTTTGATAAAATCTTCTTTGCATACAAAAAAATTAAAATAAACCTAATACTACCAGTGAGACAAGTATCCACGGAAGTCCAAAAGAACAAAAAAGTTTTATGTACATATTAATAGATCAGCATATGGCCCCTTAATTTGAATATCATACCATAAGGTGAGCTTTAAAAGCCTGATTAAACAAAATGTCAAAATTCATACAAGAGTACCAAAGGCTTTATTCAAATCAATTATAAAAAACATATAAAATTTGACAAGAACAATACTCCGGAACTACCTACATCTTGCTTGTGACCAGGAGGTTACTTATGTAGCACAGTCAAACATGATTATGACCTGCTCTTAACATTGGACAGTAGTTTGACAGCAAAGCAGTACTAAAATGGACTTTAATCACAAGAGTACTTAGGACAAAAACAATAAGAGAAATAACAAGAAAAGTACTACCAACCTTTAGAGCACTTTTGCTAGTTTAATATCTAAAGAATCCGTCTGATTTATATCGATCATGTTTCTAGACTTGAATTTTAGTTGGTAGTTACTTTTAAAAAGTTATTGACTTGCTGTCTTATATTATAATTATATTTCTGAAATGTCTCTTTTACAGGCTGAATTGGAAATGCGAAGAAAAATGGAATTAATACACCAAATAAAAGCCATGGAGGCTGTTCCTATCATACGACAGAAATTAGTGGACCTTTCTGAATCTGCTGGTCATGGTTTACTGAGTGAAATGTCTATAGCAGAGGTAAGTTTAGTTTTTATCAACAATTCATATGAATGTATTGTGTTAGGGTGCTTCAAAAATTTTAAGAGATTCTCTCCTACTTTAAAAAGATAGGTTCCGCTATCTATTATTTTGTTTGAAAAGTTGAATATAACAAAAAAGAACTGATAAATATTGTTGTGCTTGCTTTATAGTGTCAAGTGAAAAGAACAACATTTCATGAGAAAAGTAATAATTTTATGCTTAAACAACACAATTTTCTAATAGAGAAATCTGTAAATGAAACAGATTGGTATAGGGAGATCTGTAAATAAAACAGATTGGTATAGGGAGATCTGTAAATGAAACAGATTGGTATAGGGAGACCTGTAAATAAAACTTTTTCTTATAGAGAGATCTGTAAATATTTTCTTTTCTTATAGAGAAATCTTTGAATAAATAAATATTTATAGAGGAAAACCAAATGCCACACTTTAACATTGAAGAAATAAATTGTTTGAATATATTTTGGAAGCAGATTTGGGATATGGATTTAGTTACTAGATCTTTTAATACTAAGATTTGCAATTCTTTCTTAACAGTTAAGAGAAAGAGTTTCTTTATGTAAAGCTGCAGAGAAGGAATCAGAGGAAAACAGAAGAGATGACATACTTCAGAATAAAGAGGCAAGTTGTATTTTCTAGCAATTTATTTGTATTGCAGTGTTTAGCAAGGGTTCACATGTTTACCTAAAATAAAGTCTTTCTTTGGTGAAATTGAAAAAAATGTATTGAGAAAATCTTTTATTCTATTTCAATAAAAAAATGGTCTGATTTGGTCATTTGCTATTTCCAACAATATGTCTTTTTTTTATGTATACACAAATTATGACAATGTCTGTTTGTTCTTGTTATTGTTTTAAACACCAGACAGATTTTTAAAGCTAAATTAAGAATTATAGATATGATCTAAGGGAGATAATTCATTATAAATTTTTAGTGTTTTAGTTTTAATAACTTGATCAAGAAAAGTTGAACAAAACTACTTTTACCATAGAATCTATTTTATTGAGGCATAGAATTGAATCAAAAGTTGAAGGAACAATTTGAAGTTTATCTTTCAAAGGTAAGGGCTAGTTTTGGCCTATTGTTCAAAGTACATCTAATGAAAGATTTTTGACATTTTTTAAACACTTAAGTGTCTACCTCAGTGGATTCAATTAGTTCATGTAAAAGATTGGGACTGATTTGGTCATTAAAGACGCTCAAATTCAAGGTTAATTATGAAAAATCTATCAAATATGCCATAAAACATCACTTTTCAGGTGGTTTTTGTCTAAAATGTAAGTGGCCGCATTCGTGTTCAGTCTCAACCTTTATATATGTTATGGATTATCATCAAAGACAAAATATATTTAAATATTAAGACTGAACACAAATGTGGCCACTTCCATTTTAGACAAAAACAGTTTTAAAATTAGCACAAATGCTAAAATTGTGAAGATTTCAGTAATATTGCATGAATTTATGATGCTATTACCTGATGCATGTGCATTGTATTGTCAAAAACAGCCCATATTTATGGAACAGAAGTATTCTTCTTTCCAATAAATAGCTAAAAGTTTACATTTTAACAAAATTGGTAAAAATGCTATATTTTGGGGCCAAAAAGGGGTCTTACTGGGGCCTACTTCTTTTCACAATAACAAAAAACTTAAATTTGTAACTATTCTTTAGTTCAAACTACTCATCACTTGGTTTTACAAGAATGCATGAAAGGTAATTTTTTCCACATTTATAGTATGATATCTTACACTTTGCAGGCTAAAGATCAGCTCTTACTGAATACATTAGAAACAATTTCTAAACACAGACTAGAACAAACTAGAGCGGCTGCCACCAGGTATAACTGTATTGAAAATCAGATTGTCCATAGTTTAATTAGTTTAGACCTGTTACTTTGTTATACTGAACAATGACTCTAAAAGAAAATAGTATCTGCTATATTTATTCCACTACATAAACTTCTGATAATTATAGAATAACTAATCAAAGAATTCAAATTTAGAAAAATATTTAAGAAATGACTCAACAACACATTAATTCATGTACATGTGTAGCACATGAGATAATTGTTATTGTTGGTCGGTCACTAGTTGAAGATTTTTAGAAATTTGATTTCTTGGATAGGTTATTCTTTTTATTACATTGCTCATGGAATTTTTAATGGTAATAAAGTAGAAAATGCAAGGAACTATATCTATTTCAACCCATTTTCAATTTATCTTGAACAGCATTGACAATGTCTTGACAACACCCATAGTTATATGACGTCAGAGTAGTAAATTATCAAATTCATTTCGCATGTGAAGTAATCAGTTTTTATATGCCCATTTATGGGACGTATTATGGTATACCGTTGTCCATCTGTCCGTCATCAACATGTCGGACAATAACTAAAAAAATGCTTTAACTAATTTGCATGAAACTTTGGTGAATTGGTAATATCTATTGACCTGAGTTCCCTTTCGATTTTTAAAATTTTTATATTTTACGTTTCCGAGTTATGGGGTTATATTCATTAAAAAGGGTGATTTTCCAGTTTTCAGACAATAACTCAAAAATGCTTTGAGCAGTTTTCATTAAACTTTGGTAAATTGTTTATATCTATTAAAATAAGCTCCCTTTAGTTTTTGTATAAATTTCTGATATGACATTGAGGAGTAATGGAACTTAATTCTTTGAAAAAGCGACAGGCGTATCATGCGCTCATAGCGCAGCTCTTTATTACTCTATTGAGAAATCATGACATTTCATTGCATATAATTCAATAAATATAGATATCTCTGGTTAGGCTAGGAAGTAAGTTGTATATAAAGCTCAGATGTCTTATAATCTCATGAAGGAGTTAAATTTTTCATGCTGAAATATCTGATAAATAAAATATGATCATAACAAGAAAGAAGTACCCTCCTTTAATTTCCCAAATCTCTTCAAAACAAATCCGTAGTTTGGAAAAAAAACATTACAAAGAGTTTTTCACTAATAACTCTGATGCATTTCAATTTTGCTAGCCTACACCCATGAAAGCTATGCCAAAATGATTGAATCCATTATACTACATCATATTATTGAAAAGTTAGAAATAGTCTATTTGCCAATTTGGTAATTGTTCCGAAGTCCATGTGTACAAGTTATTTCCAATAGGAGGGACATATATTTTCTTTGCCAATGGAGAGCAAATTTACCTGTGACTAATGTATGTAATCTGTAACTTTAACAAAGCTTTTCAACTACATATAATATTTTGTTATAACATCTATTGATATCAAGTTATTTTTCAATAAAAAAAAATTGATTGTAACGCATATATACTTTCAACTGATCATGTTTTGAATGGGCAGCAGTCCATTTTGTCCAGTTGAAAACTAGTCGACAATTGGCAAGGGGAAACAACTTGTGTTAAAAGTGTAAAATAACAGGATCAAATCAGCAATAGGCAAACAGTCTTTTAGACTGATAATGCTGTAATCTGTCATCTAGAAGTATGGTGATCCCTAATCCACTGAAACAGAGATAGCTTTAATTATTTTGTTAATAAAATATAATACCTAATAAGTATTTATTAAGAATTCAAACTTTTTCTTTTTTCAGATTAGAAACTAAGAAGAAATCAGAACCAAAGAAAATAGAATTGAAAGATGAAAAACTCACAGAATTACAGAAGAAACTTGAAGAGAGAAAAGCCCAGAGAATGAAAGAAAGGGAAGCAGCTAAATTAGGAACAAAACGGAATTCAGCTGATAATAGAACAAGAAGTCTTATTAATCAGAAGGTATTGTATCAAGCCATGATTTGTGCTTTGTTTGTTAGTGTTTAACCAGGGCTTCCAAAATTATTTTTAGCCAGCCGGACATTTTATATATTATCCCGATTTTAATCCCTTAAGACTAAATAAACAAAAGGCAATTATGGTAATCAGTTGTCGAGTTGGCCATCCCAATGATTGATATTTAAAAAACGATATTAAACTTTCTTTGATTCAAATTCGAAGTTCTGACGTAAACTGTTAAATTGGCAGTGCATCATCCGAAGTGTGCAACATCAGCGTACTTATATCTGCCTTAGACTCTTTATTTGTGCAAAATAATGTTGTCAAAAACTTTACTTTCGTTTTTAAATCTGAAACCGGATGTTATCTTGACAATGGTAAAACATGGACCAGAGACGGATACGTAAATTCTGTGTACGTTTGCAAAGCATGAATGAGTGTAAGTAGCTCATTCTACATTATTTCTTCAAGAAAATATTCGAAATAAACGTGAGATAAAGGTATCGATGACAATTTAAGCATTTTTTTTAGAAATTAGGATGCATAATTAAATTTCACACCTGCGCACATGCACATGCGCACATGTGTTCTAGTTCAAACAGAGACATGTCTCTGGTACAAACAACGTGGTTATGACGATTTTTCATTTTCACCTCTTTAATTTTTTTATCAAATCTTATTTGTAAATGTATTTCTGATAATTTAAATCTTTTTGACTAAATTAATTAGATGCAAACCGGTGAAATGTAAGAAAATAACTTTGAATAGACCGATCAATGTCCGGTTCAAAATAGTTTACCTGTCACCTGAACAGGTAAATTTCAGCTGTTCGACAACTAATTAGCCTTGATTAAAATGAGAAGGTAATAAAGTAGGGGTTGTTTTGATAGTACTTAATGATCATGTCACTTTTATGACCGGAAATGTGTGGCTGTTAAAGGCAAAAGGTTTGGTCAAAAAGTTCACGAATTATGTTAAAATGACAGTCTCTTAAGAAAGCCTTGAAATCTAAAAAGTAGATGACCGTTTCTTGCTTTGCCCAGCCGGACTTTTACCGGACATTATACAAATGTCCGGAATACATGACCGTTTTGGAAGCCTTGTGTTTAACCTTACTTTCAATGACCATGGCTATATTATGGTGGTCAGTTTTATAGAGGAAGTCGTAGTACCTAGTGAGAACCAACTTCCCTCTGAAAATCCTTTTCAATTAAAATCAAAGGTGATTGCACCTTACCATGAGTATGGATAATTTGTGAGTCCCAGTGGTTCCTTTATCCTTCATTATTTTATCATCAATATATTGTATTCTCTTCAGTTTATTTAAGTATAAGTATGCATGATATTTGGTGTATTGCAAAATATAATAATAATGTAATTACTTTTTGTTGACTTCGAATGAAATTGTTCATTTTTTCCAAAGACATGGATCATCAATTTGATTTTATATATAAAATCCTATCAGTTGACAACAACAATTTAATTTAATTGCTTTAAAATAATAACTTACCTTTTGAGTGAATATTTATTCCAAATTTAAAACAACCTACTAGGTCTGTCATAAATAAATTTACGGTCAACTCGACTTTTAGAAATCTATGAGCCATGTCGTTTAAATTCTTGTTAATTTCATGTCTCCATATTAATATTGTTTATGATGTTATTATTATGTATTTTATTTTGTTTGGTTATTTATTATTTGTATGTAATGGAGAAGACGTTTTAAGTTGCAAAACTTGTGTCTAATCCTATTGTCAATGTTTTTGGACAATAAAATATGTTTAAATTAAAAAATTGCAAAAGCAACCATGTGTCTGAATTGCTAAAAGGTAGTTGTGTTGTTATATTGCACTACTTTCTATGTATTAGAATAGATTTTGATCATGAAATCCATGTGAATTGAAGTCAATTACACTTTTTGTATACTGTTGAAAACAAGTGCACTCAAACAGTTTTGCAATCATTTGCCATGAACAATTCATGATGGAAGTTTATGTTTTTAAGATGATTAGAAAAAAACCAGAACAATGGGTTATGATTAAAGTAGGTATTGTGTGTACCTTGGTATGTAGACATTTGACTAATTAAAAGCATTGGTTTAAAAATACCTGTTTATCTCCAAGTTGTTTTTCAAGGAGCGTTAAAAGAATGTTTCCTTGTAACATTTATGTAAACTGAAATACATATCTATTTATTGTATTGTTTTCTTTTTTATTCTATACTCTTTAAAGTTATTTGTATTTATTGCAGAAAGCCCTAGAAGAGAACAGATGGAGAGAACTTGAGCTTACACAAGAGAGAGCAGCTAAACTAATGGACGGAAGTCTAGGGAAAAGTAAATCTGCATCCCGACTAGCTTCTAATATGGTTATGACATAGACACTCTGGTTGATTTTTATAAAACACACTGTTAGAGGCATTCCAATTTAAGAAAGACTTATTCCAAATGCCTCATTGATTTTGTTAAAGCCCTTTCTGTGATAACTGCTGAAAGTATATATTATGGTCCCTGGATATTTCACAAATAATTGCTAATAAAAAATAAAGTATGAAGGATTATGCAGAAAAGTTTTAATTCTCAAAAATCTAATTAGAATGAAAGGAATAATTATTTGTGAAAAAGTGGCCAGTTTAATGTTTTATTGAGTATTATTTTATTTTTTAGACATAATTTCATGGCTATCAAAACAGGTTACTGAAGGAATATTGAAACCAATGAAATGTTCTTTTATTTAAATAGATTCTCTGAGATAAATTAAAAGAATGTTGATTTTACCATAAAGAGTTTATCATATAAAATACTTATTTTTGGTAAACTTTTGTATAAGTAAAATGTATAAATATTGAATATTTTAAGGACAATATGAATTTATTTCTGTATGTTTTGCTATATTTATTATGGATTGGTTGTATCAGTGTCATAGAACAAAGCATTTTTATAAAAGTTTCAATATGCTGCAGATGAATTTCTTTGGCTAAAACATTAATATCTAGACTATTAAGCTAACAAGTACAATTTTAATTTTCCAGTGACTGTTCATAACCATTTGTTAGGCCTTGGTAATTCATATAGATATATATGTTAAGCTACATTTAAATGACCTGTTTGATGTTCTAGCCACTGAAGTTCTTTTGTACCATCATGAACATTCCATCCACGATGTTACTTTTTACATCAATTGTTTTTATTTTGTGACTATTTATTAAACAATGTTTTGTATTCAGTTGTTCATTATTCATGCTATGCTCAAAATGTATGGTAATGGCTCTGCTTTTTTATTTTCATTTTTGTCTCACCTGCGATGAAAGTCGCAGTATGCGAGACATAGGTATTACTATCCGGCGGCGGCAGCGGCGAAACTATTTGTATAAAGCTTTATATTTCAGAAGGTAGAGGACCTGGATGTTTCATATCTTGTATGCAGATACCTTATGTTATGAAGTTTCCATCTGTCATATGTCCAATGTCCTTGACCTCATTTTCATGGTTCAGTGACTGCTTGAAAAAAAAATAGAGTTTTTTGTGATGTGAATTTTTCACTTATTATAAGTAATAGGATAACTATATTTAGTATATGGGTTCCTTGCAATGTCTACATGTCCGTCAGACAGGATTTACCTGACCTTGAACTCATTTCATGGATCAGTGATCAAGGTTAAAGTTACATGATTAGGGCCGTTTTTTAAATTCTATAAGCAGTAGGATAACTATATGTGGTGTATGGAATGACTGTAATGGGTACATGTCAGTCTGGCAGGTTTCTTCTGACCTTGACCTCATTTTCATGGTTCATTGGTCAATGTTAAGTTTTTGTGTTTTGGTCTGTTTTTCAAGTATTATAAGCAATAGGTCAACTTTATTTGGTATATGGAATGATTGCAAGGTGTACATGTCTGTCTGGTAGGTAGCATCTGACCTTGACCTCATTTTCATGGTTCATTGGTCAACGTTAAGTTTTGTGCTTTTGTCTGTTTTTCAAGTACTATAAGTAATTGGTCAACTACATTTAGTGTATGAAATGATTGTAAGGTATACACGTCATTCTAGCCAGTATCATATGACCTAATTTTCATGGTTCATTGGTCAATGATACATTTCGTAATTTTGTCAGTCTATCAGATACTATAAGCAACAGGTCAACTATATTTGGTGTATTGAATGATTGTAAGGTGTACATGTCTGTCTTGCCTGGTTCATCTGACCATGACCTCATTATCATAGAACATTGATAATGATAAGTTTATGTGATACTTGTGGTAAAAACTTCATGTTACAGACTTTCAACATAAATTCAATGATAAGTAAAACAGGCGAGACATTTCAGCGTATGCACTCTTATTTTACATAAGTGACGAAAAATTCGAATTTTGAAAATTTTAGCACTGAAAAAGAGAAAGTATGATGTATTCATTGTCAAGATGGATTTACTAGTGCATTATACACAATGATCAAGAGGTCTTTTGCCCTCAGATTTATGTGGATAGTATTTGAATTTGCAAGTATTAGAGGCAGAAAATAATTTAGTAATTAAGGATGTACTTAATAGGTCAGGTTTAGGAATTTGTGTTAGATTTTCCTATAATACAGGGTAAAATATTTTGCTTCAATAGCTCATAAAAGGTCATTTACCAAAATTTAAGCAGATTCTAGATTTCTCTTCTTTCGATTTGAGACACAAATAACACCAATGCCATTTCTAAAAATATTAAATATCTTGAAAAGGAGCTCCATAATCTATCAATATTTTTAGCTTATTTTGTTTCATAACTAATGCTCTTGTGACTTAAAGTATCAATTTTATATTCTAGATTTTTTTAATTTCACCCTTAAGTACATCCTTAAAGAAAGATATGAATATAAGGACTTGTGGGGTAATGCCAAAATGAGACAAAACATCAATATATATATATATAGATTCTACCACTGCTTTGAGTGTGATAAGATATTCATCCACTCCAGACAGTTTAATTTTCAAATTTAAAATGTGAGGCTCGCAGAGTGTTTTAAATATTTAAAATTTAATTGTCAAGAGTGGATAAAAATATCGTATTACACGAGATATGGTGGTGGAATCTGTTTCTCTTATGATTTTTACACAATATGCAGGCAAACTTATTCCTTTTTTTCAAATGAGCTGCAAATAGATGTGTTCTTTCTATGTGACATCATCAGGCATGGTCGCCTTTTTCCATGACGTCGCAATAGTATGGGGTATGAACAATGAATAAACTCACCATAGATACCAGGATTAGGATTATGAAATTACCCAAAATTCTTTAGATTCTGAATTGGTGAATTGATTGATTGATGGGTGCTTAAGATTGAAACAATTATTTTTGAAAATGTGTAAAAGCACAAGTGATATGACATTTCATTTCATTATTTTACAAGTGGGAGTTTTAGCCAGCTTTAAAACAATGTTTAACCCACCATTTTCTTCAGAAAATGTCTGTACCAAGTCAAAACTATGACCATTGTTCTTCCTTCGTTTTGTTGGTTGATAAAGTGTAACTTAAAAAAAAAAGCACACAGAAAACTAATGACTGAGGAACACAAACCCCATCAAAAATTGGAGGTGATTTTGAGTGCTGAAGGGTACACAGATCCTACTCACTAGTGGCATCTGTGGAGTTAGGAATTAGGTTATAAATTACATTTGGTAATAAACAATGAAGGAAAAAAAGACATTATTGCCTTTAAACCTATCTATGGCCATCTGTAACAGATTTCCGTAATTGTCAACCAAATCATGAAGGTCCACTTTCATTGCTTTGACTACTTGTTCAATACCTTATGTAAGAAGCATTCCTTGATTAAGGTATCAGGAAAGGAAACACAGGATCTGGTTCTGATGTCAGTTTCAGAAACTTTTTGTTCGAATCCTGGTAAAAGTTTTTAAAGTATGATTTATCCCTTCCTTAAATAATATATTTGTATCTTCATTGGTCATTCTTTAAAAAAAAACCAAAGTAGCACTAATTCAAGTTTGAAAGTAGGAATACTAGTGTCAGGGATACAGGAGTCATTTATGTTTTTATGCTATTGCAGGAAAGAGACTTAGATTGTATGTTCTCTAACAGATTTTTGGAATTTATAGTATCCACATCTAATTCACACCGCCCCTAGAACTGGAATTTTATTAGACACTTGGAAGCTCAATTTTAGTTGTATTTCCTGCGACGAAAATTGCAGTATGCGAGACTAGGTATTACTATCTGGTGGCGGCGTAAACTATTTGTATAAAGCTTTTTATTTCAGAAGTTAGAAGATACCTAATATTCTGAAGTTTCCGTTTGTCATATGTCCATTGTTCTTGACCTCATTTTCATGGTTCAGTGACTGCTTGAAAAATAATAGTTTTTGTCATGCGAATATCTCCCTTATCATTAGTAATAGCATAACTATATTTGATATATGGGTTCCTTGCAACATCTACATGTCTGTCAGTCAAGGTTCAGCTGACCTTGACCTTGAGATGACATACTGCAGAATAAAGAGGCAAGTTGTGTTCTCTACTAAAAATTATGTTTTAGATACAAAATCGTTTTATGGGCCAAACAAATGAATAATTATTGATAGTTTTTGTTTTATTTGAATTTTAGTAATTTATGTGTGTTGCAGTGTTTAGGGTTCACATTACCTAAAATAAGGCTTCTTTGGTGATGTTGAAAAAATGTAGTGAGAAAACAAATCTTTTATTACATTTCAATTAAAAATGGTTTAATTTGGTCATTTGCTATTTCCAACAATATGACATTGTATGCATACACAAATTATAACAATGTCATATTGTTCTTGTTATTGTTCTAACATCAGACAGATCAAGAATTATAGATATGTTCTAAGGGAGATACTTCATTATAAACGGTCAGTGTCTCAGTTTAGATTAATTAGTTATCAAAGAAAGATGTACTTAATTTCCTGTACTGGAGACTGTATTTCAGTTTAAGCATAAGATTGAAAACAAGTTGAAGGAACAATTTGAAGTTTATCTTAAATTTTCACAATAACAAAAATCTTTACTTTGAAACTATTCGTTAGTCCAAAAAATGAAAACAAGTTACACATTTCATGCCTCAAAAGGGCTTTTCTGGATTTACCTCCATCAGGAAATTGGTTTTACAAGAATGCATGAAAGGCAATTTTATCCACATTAGAGTATATTTATTATCTTATACTTTGCAGGCTAAAGACCAGCTTTTACTAAATACATTAGAAACAATATCTAAACACAGACTAGAACAAACTAGAGCGGCTGCTTAGCCATTGAAACAAATATAACTTTTATTATTATTGTTAATAAAATATAGTACTTTTAAAATAAGTATTTATTAAGATTTTAAACTGCTTCTTTTTCAGATAAGAAACTAAGAAGAAATCAGTACCAGAGAAAATAGAATTAAAAGATGAAAAACTCACAGAATTACAAAAGAAACTTGAAGAAAGAAAAGCACAGAGAATAAAAGACAATCTACTAAATTAGGAACAAAACGGAATTCAGCTGATAATAGAACAAGAAGTCTTATTAATCAGAAGGTAGTGTGTCAAGTCATGACATAAGCTTTGTTTGTTAAGTGTTTAACCCTACTTTTATCGTTGCTATATAGTGGTCAGAGTTATTGTTAGAGGAAGTCATAGTACCAAGAGAAAACCAACTTCCCTCTGAAGATCCTTTTAAACTAAAATCAAAGGCAAGCACACCTTGCCACAATCAGTGTTAATTTGAGTCCCAGTCGTTCTTTTCTGCTATCATCAGCACCTTTTTTTCTCTTCACTTTATTTAAGTATAAGTATTGATGATATTTGGTGTATTGCAAAAGCAAACATGTGTCTTAACTGCTAAATGGTAGTTGTGTTATAATATTTCACTACTTTCTATGTATTAGAATATATTTTGATGTGAATTGTGATAAATTGTCAAAATTCATGTGATTATAAATCAGTAACACTTTTAGTATGCTATCAAAATCAAGTGCATTCAAACAATGGATTATGAATGGATTTACATTCGTTTGGTGTGTTTGAGCTAAGGGACCTTCCGTTTTGAATTTTCCTTGGAGTTCGGTATTCTTGTCATTTTACTTTTTATAATTAAAGTCTGTATTTATCTACCTTGGTATACAGACATTTGACTAAATCTAATAATTGGTCTAAAAATACCTGTTCATCTCTAAATTGATTTTTTTCAAGAAATGTTAAAAGAATGTTTCCATGTAACATTTATGTGAATTGAAATACATGTCTTTTTTGTTGTATTGTTTCTATTTTATTCTTTACTGTTTATAAAGTTATTTGTCTTTATTGAAGAAAGGACTAGAAGAGAACAGATGGAGAGAACTTGAGCTCACACAAGAGAGCGCAGCTAAACTTATGGACGAAAGTCTTGGGAAAAGTAAATCTGCATCCCGACTAGCTTCTAATCTGGTTATGATACAGACACTGAGGTTGATTTTTATAAAACACACATTGTCAGAAACATCCCAATTTACAAAAGACTAATTCCAAATGCCTCATTGCTGTTGTAAAATCACTTTCTGTGATAAACTACTGAAATATAAATAAAGTATATGGTATTCTGTTCTCTGGATATTTTTACAAATAACTGCTACCAAGTTTGAAGGATTATGCAGAAATTCTCAATAATCTAATTTGTGTGAAAAAAATAATTATTTGTGATAAAGTGGTCGGTTAAATGTTTATTTACTATTTATTTATTAAGCATAATTGCATGGCCAGCAAAACAGGTATTTTATTGAAGAAATATTGATATCGGTGAAATGTTATTATATTTTATTATATTTTAGGAGATAAGATCGATGTTTAAATAAAGTTGATTTTACCATAAATACCCTCATAAAAATACTTTATTTTTAGTGAACTTTTGCACAAGTTTAAATCTTAAGTATTAAGATCAATATAAACTTATTTGTTAAATTGTTTACTTCAAATTGGTTGGATGAATGTATTATCATAGATCAATAAATTTTATAGAATTTATTTTTTATATTGCAGATGAATTTCTTTGGCTAAAACATCATTTGATGGAATACACAACTAACCAATACAGTTTTAGTGTTCCAGTTACTATTGTGCAAAACCTTTTGAAAGGCCATGGTTAGTTTTATTGTTTACAAGGTGAGAAAAATTTCAAATGAATTGTTTGATGTTTTAGCTCTGAAATTCTACTGTACAATCATTAACATATCGTCCAAGATGTTATTTTTACATCAATTGTTTTTATTTTGTGACTATTTATTAAACAGTATTTTGTATTATCTTGTTATTCTTCATGCTATGCTTAAAGTGTAGATGCATAAGGATCAAATGGTATATTGCAGTTAGTGTTTATCAGATAGTCTTTAATATGAAGAGTATTTGATGCCAAAACGAATTTTTATAGAAAAGTTCAAAGATACAAATCAATGACACAGAATCTCAACAAAACAAATAACCAAATGATGCTATCTGATTTTGTTTTAAAGAATTGATGAATAATTATTGCAATGCCATGAATGTGAATTCAATTTGACTGTTAAACAAAATAAATGTACACCTTACTAATACACCAATACATTACAAGTTGAGGTTCAATGTTGTAAATTTTTCCATATCCTGCATGAATGGATCTTATCATGCACTGGAAATTGAAATATAGCTGTACATGTCAGGTCTAACACGATAAAGCTAACTCTGTAGTGCAGGTAAAAGTCTTGGTATTGCTATTCAATCATGATATCTGAATATTCTGTACAGGAATAACAATAAGGTTAACTTGCTGGTGCAACTGAGAGACACAATAATTACCCATAATTGTTTGAACTGATTGATTGATTTGTGTTTAACGCCACTGTCAACACTTTTAAGCTATTTTGTGCCTGTGATTTTTTTATTGGTGATGGAATCCAGAGTGCCTTGAGAGAACCACCGACCTTCGGTAGTAAATCTGACAATCCTAGTAAATAAAAATTGGAGTCCAGCACACCTGCTACATGTGGGACTCGAACTCGAAACCTCAGTGTTGACAGGCAAGTGAGACAGTAATTTAACTACTTAGACCACTCGGCCCTAATGACCCATAACCATTCTGGCATAATTTTACGATTTTCTCGAGGTGGATTTATAATACAGAGCACAAAAGATGAAAAACATGACTAAACATCGGGATTTTGGAACGTTTTGAGTGTGAATGATATTTGGTGTGCACAAGCTTTTTTTTAAGAATGATTAAGTTTTGGTGATTAACGCCACTTTCCTCACTATTGGCTAAATCATAGCAGTCAGTTTTTATTTAGGTGGAGGATCTTACAAGTGCTACATAATTTTTAAAAATTGTAGTATGTAATTTCACATGTTTCATCTTGAAAAAAAAATACGAACTCATGCTAGTATGCCATATATTTTGCAGTGCAAAGAGCGTGGATTAGTTTTATTCTTCACAAAATAGCCAGATATTAAAAAATCCACCCAGTTTAACATGCTGGGCTTAAATAATTGAAGTTAAACGAGAAGCAAATCATAGTTGATACGGATATAGCTTTCCCATAGGTCTGTATTTTGCTACTCGTATAAATAAATAGATGTTTGATATGCGACATGCTTTTGTGTAGTCCTGTTATGCACAAGAAAGACACACAGTGAGTCAAACTGTGGCTTTATACTACTACATATATATTTTCAATGTCCCGAACTACGATTGTGGTGCACAACAAACCCTCTCTTCAAGTTTTTTCAACATCTTTTGATGAATCGATTTGTCTAATTGTTTACATAAACACATAAAGCAAAGCATTCTGATATATATCTTGGGTTTTCAACGTCCTTTAAAAAAGCATGGATGAAATCTGACTCTCATCGGTATTTATACATTTATCAGTGAAATTAAAAACTTTATACCACAAGATATATTTGACAGATTAAAACCCAAACAATGATAACAAAAAATAACAAGTAAAAATTATAGATATAGAATAAAGCTCATGATTCAAAACACCATCAAGATGTCAGTTACAATATTTATTCCAATACCTGAATGAAAGAAATATTTAAATTTGTGTTCCCAATCGTATAAGGATGGTTGCAATCCTTTGTGTGTCAGCAGCAATCTACCTAAATTTGATTATGGGTCATACAAAAACACATGAAGCCTGTATGTACATGGGATACACATGTTGTACTTTTGGGTATAATTTTATTACCCATGAGCCTCAAATGCTAAAAAAGACATTTTAAACGATATTGTTGCCACAAATAAAATTCGCGAGACTGCAATGTACTTTCTGAGGAACCTAACTGATCATGACTAATTTATGATCGTCCAATGCATATTGCATACAACCTTTTAACGACAGTTGGTTCGCATGACGCGCGTTTCGTCTACACAAAACTCCTCAGCAGATTGGCCAAATCCAATACGAAGTTGAAGAGCATTAAAAACCAATTTTCAAAATAACTACACAAAATCAAGCTATGGATATCTATGACTGTGTGTAGAAATGCATGAGTGTTTCAAATTACTTCCTAATTTTCTAAACAGTTAACTTGTAAACAAAATTGAAAATGTCAATAATATTTCATGTGAGCAAGGCTGGCTAAGACAATCTATGCCTGGGGTTTCAAACGATTTTTCAGCATTTTATATACAGTTAAGTTAACGTTGTAAACAAAAAATGATCGCATCGATGATATTTTATATCAGCACAGATTTGTTGACTAGGCTGGTAATATTATCGAAACGTTCACAAGCAGCGGCTTTAATTCAGTTGTTTTAAAATCCACCACAGATACCAGGCTTATATAGTGGTACGACAGTGTGTTTGGTCCTAATATGAATCATCAGTGGCACTTTGATAAACAAAATATTCGTACAGGAGCTTATTAGGGAAATGTAAATAATCTTTCATCACGTTATACTATATAGATGATGTCCTGTCACTTAATAATTCAAAATTTGGTGATAATGTTACATGCTTCTATCTCATCGAACTTGAAATAAAAGGAGATAACAGATGCGTCTTTTTGGTTACTTAGGTTTTCAACTGTGTCGGTTCTTATACATCCTTGGCGTTAAAATATTTGGCTTTGAGCGTTCCTTGTGATGGTAAATCCTGAATAGCGCTTCGGACACATGAATTTTATAACGTGTAATTTTCATATTTTATACAATTAAATATTCTTCTTATCTTGAATCTTGACTTAAATCTAGACATCCATTGGTGTCGGTAGAGAACACAGCTTTACACAAAACCAAAAGAGATCATGTCAGCTTCCAAATTGTAACCGTTCCACTTCTAGGAAGCAGGATTCAATCAGCGCCTGCATATGTAGTGCATATATCGCCAATTGATATAATATTTCAGAGTTATGTGTTTCCTATTTTGATTTCTATGATAGATGTTTGCTGCCTATAAGAAAGATTTTAAACCAAAAGTTCCAAGTGGTGAAGTTAAAGCCATCCTTGCAAAAGTTTTATGGACGTCTCCAAGAGTTGGTTTAACGTTATGGAATATCTGTTTGACAGATGACGACAGAGTTGTTTCAATTGTAACCAATCCTGTCTCCTTTTGCTCGAATATGACATCACGATATTTGTACGTATATGAGCAATACTAGCCACACGTTGAGCTATATCTAATTACACTTTTAGTTGATCTGAGATCACCCCCGACTTTTGGTGGGGTTCGTCTTTGTCAGTCTTCAGTTTTCTAGACTTGTTTGTCTTTTCGTCGTTTTTCGGGGTTTTTGTTGCCATGCTGTTGTCAGTTTGTCTTCGACCTATAAGTTTGTTATCTCCCGCTTCTCTTTGATCAAAACAGATAGAGGGACATTTTTACAAACAAGAAGTTCTAAATAGTTCTGGAAATCTGACAAAGGCCTCCTATTCTTTGGTTTCGAAAACCTTGGTGTTTGAAATAATTCATTTTATTAACAAATAAATTACAGAAAATGATCTTAGCAATTATTTTATTTCAAGTCAATACTGGCTGGTGAAAAAGACGAAAATCCAACAAGCAGTGACATTGGTGCAAAGACGGATGATGTATTAAAGAGCCAACCTTGTTGCAGCAGATTGATAGGTTAATGCATTTGTGTTTTATATACAAGTTTAAACTTTTTTTATTTCATATATATAGTTATTTCATATATTACTGCAATATTCAAGCTTCGAATCTTTCAAGGGTTTAATTATATTGAATGCAAAATTTCAGATTTCTTCAGGAGTGAATTTATCTAGTGGGTTTCATTGCTGTTGATAATAGACAATAAGGAGATGTGATATAATTGCCAATGAGACAAATATCTAGCCGAGTCCAAAAAACGTGGTTGTTATGTCTAGATGGTGTGTGTTGTGATGACTACATTTACTAGATTTGATTACACTCTTTTCCTCTTATGCTCTGGAGTTTTGTCCTGAAATTTTCTGCTCTTAGTTATTCTTGTGCATGATTTTTGAATGATTTAATGGTGTCTTGATGCGATTGGTATGAGTAATCTGATTGGAATGGTATAAGTTATTTTATGGAAAATGAACTTGAAGGAAACCTCACCTCTTCAACAATAGACTATATTGTCTGTAAATAATCCAATTAAAAATAAATTAAATATACATTATGACCGAAGATATCATTTTTCACTTTGATATTATAATTTTTCATAATAATCTTCTTACAAAAATTGACGACAAACGGAATGACATTTTCCTATTGTAAATTTTCTTTTCATGGATCGTAATGTTCGTTTTTTTTAAGAATACACGTATTAGCTGGTGATGTCATATTTGAGTTTTTGCAGTTACGAATTGAATATTTTAGAATGTAATATTTAAAAAAGGGAAAGAAATATCATAAATTGATCAAAATTTATTTAACTTTACCAAACATGCTTATTGAAATATGACCTCACCTATACGAAGCTGGTAAAAGAGATATTTTGCGTCTATATTCCACAGTAGTATCATTCATAAAGCTAACAAGTTAAATAAAATTCCTTCAAATATGTTAGTTTAGCGTTTATAATTTTATTGTCGTAGGGCAGTTGTCCTTTATGATGATTCTGTTTTTAAAAGAAGATCAATTTGTTTATTTAAAGTAAGGTTAAGACTGTTAAATTGTTTCATTTGTTTTGTTTGTTTGTTTACACTTAAATTCTGTTAGTTTGCTGTGGAATTGCGCCAGCTCTCTGTGTCTCTGTACAATTTATGACGTTGCTGTATAATTGGTTTTATACATACTAAAAGTGACAGATGGTAGGGTGTAGGACGTCATTACGGTATATCAACGGATTAAGGACATTATATTTACCTCTTTACGAGAGGCGGAAGGTACTAAAATAATATTCAAACTCATTAGTCGATTAAAAACTGACAACGAAATGGCAAATAACGAATAACGACGAACAGACAAACAACAGTCCACAGAACACACCAGAGAAAACCATAGACTGTGCAACAAGAACCCCAGCAAAAACTAGTTGTGATCTCAGGTGCTCCAGAAAGGTAAGCAGATCCTGCTCCACATGTGGCACCCGTCTTTTTACTCATGTACGTACAAATTCGGCGATAGGTATCATTCGATGATGTCACATTTGAGAAAAAGAAGAAACATATACTCCATAGCGGTCAACCAACTCGTGATGGCGTCTGCATAATTTTGAAAGGAATGATTCCATCTTCAAACTCGAAAGTCCTTTGGTTGTTTATTTGGGTTTTCTTCTTGGCTCATTGGCGTTTATCCTATATTTCATTTCATTAAAAAATCTGTAGAATATTTGTGTTTTTATAGTAAAATAAGGTAAATCAAACTTTTCATCTTCAAACTCATATAATGATTGAGTTAGAATACTTCCAATACTAAAGAAAGGGATAAATTTGTATAGAAAACATTAAATACGTCATCATTTCAATGTTTTTCTGAAGCAGCAATATCTTTTTAAAGAGGTTTATTATGATTTAATATCTGCGTTCCAGGTAGTCGTATATATCCTACTTTTTACATCAAAATGATCATTATTATTAATTCAATGTAAAAACTTGTATTCGGAAGCATAAAATTAATTAAGGGCATACTAACAATTACAGAAAAAAGTAAAATAACAAAAATAACGAACTCCAAGGAAAATTCAAAACGGAAAGTCCCGTATCAAATGGCAAAATCAAATGTTCAAACACATCAAACGAATGGCAAACAACTGTTATATTCCTGACTTGGTACAGGCATTTCCTTATGTAGAACATGGCGGATTAAACCAGGTCTTATATCTAGCTAAACCTCTCAAAGTCGTGTTTTTCTTAAATCATAAAAAATTAACAAAAAAGAATTATTTTCATAGAATTGTTACACAAATTTAGAGCATACTTATGTTAAGAAGATATTCTGAATGATTTTTTTTTCTTCAAAAAATTCGCTGGTGTTTATCTTTTGACACAAAAAAAGTTGAGTATGTCTGTAAAATTAAAGAAATGTCAAAGAAACCGAAATTTTGAGTAAATGTCTAAAATCAATGAAGCTATATTTTTAATACATATCTGAATTGACTGGGTGAAGAATATCGTGGATGCAACTTTTCGTCAACAAATCACGATGGAAACAAAGCTGTATCGTATGCGCTTAAGAAACTGTTATTCTAATTTTTGTTTTCAACTAGCCCACATTCTTAAAATCAGCTATTACTGATTAAATACGTTTGACAAAATAAAGAATCAATAACCATGATCAAGATTTAAGTTGCGAGGTAGCGTAAGCATATGGTGTCAGTAACGGTATTTATAAAACAAAGGATCAATTGGGTTGGTATTAAAAGTTCAACAACATATCGCATTATACATCGAAGATATAGAATTGTTTGTTTGTTAATATTCAATTAATATTTATCATTTACAGTCCATATGAACTGTTAAACAATTGCATATTGGCTACAATTATGTGAAATATGCTTGCAAAATTTGTTAAGATGTTTGCTCAAGTGTTGTAATAAAGATTGACACTAAAAGACAATCGATAGACGGAATTTCGTCTGTATAAAGAATACCAAGATTCAATGGTACACTGAATATTATTATGTTTTGTGGATATAAACCAGAAACTAAATACATGATATCGAAATAAATCACTTTTAAAACAAAACAGGAAAATACACAACCGATCTATGACGTTCTATTACTGTGAAAAGGGGAAACTATACCGAAAGTTTAAGGGGAAATTATTTCGAAAGTTTTTTCTGAACCTATTTTGCTGTAGTTTGAAAATTTATTTTTTCATCTCTCACTTTCAACAGTTGGAATTATTTGAAAATATTCAAGCGGGATGGTAAAATTAACATCTTTTTTATTCGGAAAATAAAAAATGACAACAACACGTTATACATTTCATGAGTCCGAATCGCTTTTATGGATGTACCTTCATCAGGAACGTTCAAAGCCTAATATTCGAATGCAATGTCTCGTTTTTAATTTACCTCCATTTTAAATCAGATTACTATGCAACAAGAATGAAAGTCTCTATTTAATTATTAAAGGTTTCAATAAGTCACATTCCCGAAAAATTTGTTTTTGTTATTTCTGGTGTTTTCTAATTGGTAGACGGTTAACACTTTATAACTTCACTGTTTTACGTGCGCGAGGTAATTGAAAGAGAATTTTACTATGAAAAAAAAATTGAGAGTTTCAAAGCGACTGCAATTTATACCAAAAATCTTGTTTGCAATATGAAATTTCATTGATAGAAATTTACCGTTTTTGGTGTCTTCTTGATGATTTTCCACGAATTTGTTAGAATAGGGAGGGTTTGGTGTGCCAGGGGTACAAGAAATAATCAACAATTGATTTTAATTTTGATTAGTTCTAATAATATAACCCGCAATGAAAAACTGTGTTTTGTGGATGTATTAAATACGCACATCTGTTTGGTAGGGTGCCACACGACAAACGCAAAATGAATTCCAACAGAAACAGATAAATAATAGTTCACCGATGTTCAAATCTCATTTATTCATGTTGAATAAATGAAACCAATTGAAAACAACTGATGAGATCGAATGAACACTAAAATTTACGTGACATGCTGTGCCGGCATGTAAGTGTCTCCAGTTTTGCATTCCGATCAGTCATCGAGTATTCTGGTATCGTAAGATTTAATACTCCTAAAATTAATTCGCTAGTTGCGACGCACATCTTTTCGGTCAACCAATAAGTAAAGTAAGTAAAGGAAGATTCCTTGTGTATTGAATTTGAACCATACTTTCAATCAAGTTCTAATAGTCGTTCGTCACAATTTGTCCCCTTTTTGTGACCAATTCCTCATTTCATTTTTATTAAAATATTGACAATATTTATTTACATCTTTTTTGGTGTCAAGGTAAAACACCAATAATAAATCAGTGCAATCGAAACTTGTGACGTTACAAAATAAATGAGTTAAAAGATAAGATAATGAAACAATTCCTTAGTAATATCTCTTTGTCATGTATTTTTTGATAAAAAGATTAATAATAAAACATTTATATTAAACATTATGATATTGTTGGGTTTGAATGAATAATATACTCTGTAAATTTGCTATATATATATCATACGATTCGATTATCATTCTTATATAAAAAAAGTTGTATGATTGCCAATGAGACCCACTGACGCAGATGTAAGCACTTAATTGTCTTGTTGCGGAAGATTGACATTTTGTGATATTTGCATTTCAACTATTTGAACTCCTTTAGTTTTAAACATATTATTATCTTATTTTATATAGTAACTACATGTACATGCATTACTGTAGTATGAAAGGGTCAGATCTATCCTGGGTTTAATCATATTAAATGTTCATTTAGGTTCGCTCAGATGTGAACATATTTGATGTGTTTCAATAAGGGTTTTAACTAGTATTGATAACGTTAAGATGGTGTATTTAAAAATGACCACCTTTTTGCAACATTTGATTAGACTACTATCTTCTAGTGCATCGGAATTTTATCACGATAATCAAATGTTCAAACACATCAAATGATGGTAAGTTATTCTTGTGCATGATTATTAACTTTTTATAATGGTGTGTAAATGTGATTTATATGAACCATCAATAAAATGTAAAATGACTTACAACAAATGCTCCGGGAATGTAAACACTATTGTCCGTAAATAATCCTATTAAAATTAAATTAAACATTAATTACGATCAATGATATGATTACCTTGATATTATAATTCCTCTTGGTAATCTTCATATCTAAATAAATAACACACGGGATGAAGTTTTCTTTTATATGGTAAATATTATTTTCCTTAATTGCATTGTCTCTTTTTAATGAAATAAACATTTATCAATTGGTGGTTCTAATAATCTTTATTCTCACAAACCATAAGTTACAACGGTACAGAGATACATATCGCGATGAAAACAAACTTATTAAAAATAACACCATACACTCAAGCATACACCAATTATCAGTAAATTCCCACATACACATATATCCGTATGTACAATATATACAAAATGGGGGTTATGATATTGCCTAGAGAACAAATGATATATTTATTTTGCGTATAAATCTACATAGTTTTTCTAATTTAAACTTGTTTGTACAACTCATTATTTCTTTGAATTTCAAAACATTTGGTCTTTGCTACACATTTTCATCTGTTAGGTTTTCATGTCGATTTCAAATGTTTTACATTCCAGAATATAATGATATTCATCACCAATACAATTATTATTACATTTCAAACATATTCTATTTTCCCTTTCTATACCATTCCACCGTCCTGATTCTATATGTAGTCTATGATTTGTGGTTCTGAACTTACAAAGCGTACAGATATCTTTATCTTCCAATATATTTAAAAAGTTTTCAAACTCTAATGTTTCTTTAAATCATCTATGATTTATAGATTTTGGTGAATTTAACACCAGTGAATCCCATTCCTGTCTAAATTGATCATGTAGGCGCATCTTAATCGAAGAAATAAGCCAATCTGAGTTAGGAAAAAAAAATGATCTGTCGAAATGTAGGAATAGCCAGTATCATCAAACACTTTTCTCATGAACTTTCACCATGGCGATTCAAAATGAATGTCGATAGTTTTGAATCCTTTCAGATAAAAGTCGTGTCCAATATGCAATCATTTTTATTTTGATATCTAGTTGAACAGGACAAATGCCACGTTCACCATAAATCATATAGTTTGGGGTGGATGATTTCAACTTAAGTAACAATTTACAATATCGAAATTGTACCCTTTCGATGCATTGCATATTTTTACAAAATCCCCATACATCTGAGCCATACAAAAGAATTAGCTTTTACATTTTATTACAGTTCTTCTTGACATCGATTGATAAATTATGGATGCGACCTTTTTTTAAAACCTCATTCATTGCTTTTGTTGCCTTTTCTGCTTGCTTTTTTATTACTGAAATGTCAGGTCCTGCTAAAAAGTATTCCAAGATAGTTAAATTCATGAACTATCTCTATATCTTCCCCATTAAAAGAAAACTTTAAATCTGCACTAGGCCTTCCCCTTGAAAATACCATGACTTGGGTTTTATAAATATTTACCTTCAGTCTCCATATATTACAGTCCTCTCCAAATTTGTTCAATATGCTTTCCAAGTCTTTTGATTCAGACACAAGGATCGTGTCGTCTGCATATAGGACCAAAAGTTTCAGGTAAATGTTAAACTTATCTTCTAGTAAATCTGAAATCACGTTTAGACCCTCAAGATTTTCTGTTTCTAAAAAATCTTGCAAATCATTCGAAAGAGAGCAAACAGAAAAGGCGACACATTGTCACCTTGCCTTTACCCCAATAACACATGAGAAATAGTCTGATTTGTGATTATTATATGTAATACAAGACTTAATATCTTTGTACATATTGAGAATGACGTGACAATTTTTTTCTTTAATACCATTTAAAAGTAGTTTATACCAGAGAGCCTCTCTCCAAAGCGTGTCGAACGCCTGTTCAAAGTCGACGAATGCGCAGAACATTTTCTTATTTCTATATTTCAAAAATTTCGTATAAAGCAAATAGACTATCAGTTGTCGAGTACGATTTTCTGAATCCAAATTGATTTTCATTCAACAAGAGTGTTTCTTCAGAGAAACTACATAATCTTTCATTAAGTGTGGCTGTAAATTATTTACCAAGGCAACTCAAGATGGTTATCGGACGGAGATTTTTTGGATCAAACTGGTTGCCTTTACCTTTATATATAGGTTTTATATTTCCAATAAGCAAAATATCAGGCAAAACGACGGAGTCAAATATGAGGTTTAAGGTGGAAAAGGGGGGGGGGGGGTCTTAATTAAAATCCATAGAATTTTTTAATAATTTGTCATAATGTAGTTTTTATAATGCTTTTTTCCAAAATAGGTCACCGGACTTTTTTTCACGCTACAGGTTGTGCAAAATTGTCAGATTTTCTATAGATTATGCATTGAAAATCCAATTTTGTGTGATAAAAAGAGAACTACAACATATAATTTTAAGATAAAATGTGAGAAGATAGCTCTTATAACATGCTTTCAGATAAGAAAAAGAAAAAAATAGGGTCACCGGACTCGTTTTGTTGCTACATATTAAAATAGGTAAATTCACAAAACTTTCTATTATAAAAATTACTTTATCTGAGTTATCTCCCTTACTATCTGAGTTATATCCCCTTATGTGGCAAAGTTGACAAAAATGAATCAAACAAAAAATTGTGTTTTTTAGAAAATACAGCAGTAAATATGATAAACCACATAATTTTCTATATTAACATGAACAGTTTTACACATGAATTACACACTGCTCTCAAAATTTGCACATTTCATTAAAGATCTAACCAATTGTTATCTGCTACTTCAAAATCCAAGATGGAGGAAGACACCCCAGCCACCTTAATAGCTTCTCATAAATCGGAAGAACAAATCTGCAGTAGATTTCATGTTTTCGTTTACTACATAATCTTCACCACAGGCTTTGTTGTTCTTCAGATTTTTAATGCATTTAGCTATTTCTTCTTTGGTAATGTAGACATTTATTTCATCATTCAAATGATCAATGTCAGCACTATCAAATAGATATGTATTGGAAATTTCTCGAATAGGGGGTTCTTCAACTGTTTGGTTAAATTCTTTAATCTATGTTCGTGTGTTTGTAGTGACCTCTTGAATTGTTATGAATGCATTATTCGAAATGTTTGATTTTTACAAAAGGGTATCAATATCATATATTGACCATAAATAATTAAATTCTTCAGTCCTATATAGTGCTTTTGTGGTAATATGAGTTCACATGCAAAAAGGGTTGTTTTGCATCCAGATACCACGGTAGATATGATTGACAAAGTCTAGTTTAGCTTTTTAAATTATACTGCCTAAGGTCAATGTCCTGTCATGTGTCTGGAACGAATTTCAATTTGTCTATTTATAGTGAGAGATAAGACCTAAGATTTTCTTTAGTTTTAATTTGCTTTTTGGTGTGTTTGTTAGGATTTTTTGCTTTGAAATTCCGTTAAGTTTGTTCTGAGTAATGTAATGCTGCTTCAAGGGACACTGTAACACTCGTTTTTTGTGTTTCGTTTAATATCCTACAAGAAATACATGTTTTGTCATATGTACAGCCAGAAGGTTATTATTACTTGTAGAACTAGGATATTTTGCAAATAATTAAACCATGTACTGTTGATATTTTTGACTGTTTAAAGAGCTTTGCTACTTATGCATCGGTTCCCATTATTTCAACTTGGAAACAGAGAAAAACACAAGTAAAATATGAAATATGCTAATCATCACTTCAGAATTCAAGGGTGACTGGGAAATAGAAAAATGGTCACTACAGGTCTTCTTCCGACCGGCAATAAAACCCTTGCCAAAGTGGCTTTGTGGGATGTACAAGTACGCAGACACGTCCGGTCAGAATAGGGACGTTAAATCCGATGCCTCGTGTAGAGAGAGTGCCACGCTTTCTGCACGCTAAGAACCCTTGTAACAACTCTTTGAGGGGTCCGTAGGTGATCTGTTACAAGGCAAAATTTCCGTCCTTATCCAATATGTCCTCATTTTTTACTGGCAGTCTAAATTTCCTCGACTTTCATCCCGAACGGCTTCTATTACAGGACCTACCTATTGTATTTATTATTAATTTGTTCTTATCCTGGACATGCATAATCTATATTAACACGAAAACATGAACACCGGTAAACTACTGTTGCCTTTATCCAACAGGACGTTTAGCAACCAACAGACAATCAATCAATCCAAAATTCACTAAGAATTTTACATGTAAACCCTATTGCATAAAATCATTGTTCCATGGATAATGTAAATTACGGAATAAAGTGTGGGCTACTTTATGTTGGTGAAACTCGACAAACATAGCATAAAAGGATGATCCAAAACCGGTCTGATAAAACTATTCAGGGTTCTTTATAACCATTTTAACTAATCGGACTATTATCTTTCTTTATTGATTGGAAGTACGAATACTTATCATTGAGAAAATTTCCACCATACTAATAGCCCTATACTAAGCACGCCTTTTCGAACTGATACAGAGAATGTCTGGTGCCATACGGTTGCAAAGATAACATCAAAGGTGTAATAAATTTGTCAGGTCCAGTCTGCAATAATGTCAATGTAATGTGTTTATTAAACACACACGTAAGATCAACCCAAGCGTAGTTATTTTTAAACACATTACTACTGTTTAAATGTTTAAAAAAAGTCTTGCATATCTAGATCACTCACTGGGAGCTTTGATGACATTCTTTCACATCTGATATTTTCGAATAAAGGAAAGGAATCGATGCTATCAACATCAACAACGTCCCTCATCGCAAGGAAGTAACATCTGAAATTCCTCTTTATTTTAAAAAACAGTCTGTCCCATTTGTCTTCTAAAGTTACACTAAAATAAATGCATCTAAAACATTTAACCATTAACAAGCATTGCAAGACCTTGATTTAAAATAATGATTGAAAAACCTTCTGACATGTGACGGTTCCAACTCTCCATATATTTACAGCCATTCTGGCCATGTCATTACTGGTGATCTAAACATAATTCAACATGAACATATTATGAAGGTGATAGCTCATGGTCCTAAATTTAGATAGCCACAACATGTTAATTGGAATCATAAGTTCAAAATAATAATGAATTCTGTTAAGGATTAGGTCAGAGCATGGGGAAAAAAACAGAGAAGATTTTACAAGACACTCTGTCAGAATGAATGAAAGCAATTAGGTAGTTGATACAACGTTGAATCCACAAGTTGAAAACTGTGTCAATGTTCAACTTGTCCGAACTCAGAGACAAATAAGCTGTTAAATGTCTATCATATCTTCACGATGAATTTATTGTTGTTCTTGCTAACAGAGCTTCAAACAATATATTTTGTATATAAATCCTATGACTTATCAAAGACTTAGGAATAAATAAACGTTCGGAAAGTCCCATGTACAGAAACGTAACTTTTGATAAGGATGAAATCTTTGAAAATCATTAGTCCTAGAACTTCATGGCCTTCTTGAATATTCCATTTCAGGTATTTAAAAAGAAAATGATTACATTCAATTTGTCCATTTTTGTTTTATAAATATAGAAATATTTCATCTATTTAACAACATGTCTTTACCAATGTTTATTCTCAAATCCCTATGCGAGTAAATTGTGATGTGCCTAGAATTAGGTTTTTTGCTAGAAATTTCGGTAACATACTTATTATATATACGTTATATATGTTCGAATATGTCTTATTTTGTAAACTACGGATAATATTCAGATGCATAATAATTTCAAGACAGACGTTTTATGTTATATTTGTATTTCTCTAACCAATTTGTTGTGAACTTTGGTTAATTAATGCATCGTTGAACATGATAACAGGGTTATTTACTCACTTACAATACCTTCTAATTAAGAAAATGTTTTAATTGTGAAAAGACAGCATCACAATAGATTAAGTAAAGTACAAAGGATAAGCGTTGATTCTTGAAAAAAACAAACCTTTCGCCCTCCGGGCTCATGGTTTCTTTTTCAAGAATCAACGCTTATCCAGTGTATCTATAATACCTAACCAATTATGTCTGTTTGGGTTGCTCCGTAATTTTATCTTTATACCGGGTCTATCAATAGTTTTCTATTTGTAGTTATTGGTATTCTCATAATAACTTTAACGGTATCAATATTACTGCACCAGTAAACTGCATCTTATTTTGATTTTGTTGTTTGTTTTAAAGTTCAACTTTTAGTCAGTTTCAATCACAAATTCTTTCAAGCAAATAAATGTGCTTCAGGGTAGATGTATAATTAGAATATAGCAAAGTGCTGTCGACCAATGAAATTGTAGGATTTGATGCCTCTTAATTGTGAAGAATGCATGTAAATCATGTTCTTAGTAAGGGATTATCCTCTTATTTGGGTCTATTTACAGTTCAAAACAAAGAGTTTCTATAAATGAGTTACAACTGCTCAGAAGCATATTTATCAAATTGAAAGGATTTATCACACGGTGATTGAAAATGACTAAAAGTTAAATTGTGAAACAAACAAAAAACTCAAAATAAGTTGAAGTTTACTGGTGCAGTAAAATTGGTTCCGTGAATATTATTATGAAAATATTAATATCTTCAAATTACTAAAACATTAAACAATATCAAAGCAAATGCCAAAAAAAAAAAGAAAAAAAAAGCTTTGAAATAAAAAATAACCTAAATCTTTAGCTTTCCAAAACTTTAATTACTGGATCAGCGATTGGGAAAAATAGTTATTTCCAATATTCCGAAAAAATAAAACAAAACAGGAATTTCAGTTAAGTTTTGAACATATTAAAAACTTTTATTTGAACATTTCCCTGACATAATGAAACAGTAATTGATGTAAAAAGCCGGACCAAAATATTAGCTGTGAAATAAAATTTAGTTGAAACTCAAATAAATTTGAGAATGGAAATGGGGAATGTGTCAAAGAGACAACAACCCGACCATAGAACAGACAACAGCCGAAGGCCACCAATGGGTCTTCAATGCAGCGAGAAACTCCCGCACCTGGAGGCGTCCTTCAGCTGGCCCCTAAACAAATATGTATACTAGTTCAGTGATAATGGACGTCATACTAAACTCCAAATTATACACAAGAAACTAAAATCAAAAATGATACAAGACTAACAGAGGCCAGAGGCTCCTGACTTGGGACAGGCACAAAAATGCGGCGGGGTTAAACATGTTTTTTGAGACCTCAATCCTCCCCCTATACCTCTAGCCAATGTAGAAAAAACAAACGTACAACAGTACGCACAGTAAAACTCAGTTTAAGAGAAGTCCGAGTCCGAAGTCAAAATAATAATTACTAAATGTATTAATTGATTTAAACTGTAAATATAAAAAGGATAATTCCTCACTAAAATATTACAGTCATGATTTATATTCATATTCACAATCAGGAAACATATACAATTCCTACCTTTTCTTTGTACTGTTGTGTCATCTAATATCTATAACGCATTTTTAAAAAAAAATATTTCCCAAATGCATCAAGTATGAAAGAGAGGCGAAAGATACCAGAGGGACATTCAAACTCATAAATCGGAAATAAACTGAAAACGCCATGGCTAAAAAGAAAAAGACCAACAGACAAACAAAAGTACATAAAACACAACATAGAAAACTAAAGACTGAGCAACACGAAACCCACCAAAACTGTGGGTGATCTAAGGTAATCCGGAAGGGTAAGCATATCCTGCTCTACATGTGGCACCAGTCGTGTTGCTCATGTTAGTACAAACCGGGTAATAAGTATAATTCGGTAAGCATAATGAATAATGAAGGGTAAGCAGATCCTGCTCCACACGTGGCACCCGTCGTGTTGCTCATGTTAGTACAAACCGGGTAATAAGTATAATTCGGTAGGTCACATTCGGGAAAAGGGGATGGGGTTGTAGTTACATTAGGAACATATCTGTTATCATCTGTGAAACGGATATTCCATAACGGTCAACCAACTCGTGATGGCGTCCGTAAACGTACGAAGGGGTGATTTCAATTTCACCACTTGGAACTCTTGGTTTAATAGCTTCCTTATGAGCAGCAACCCTCTATCAAGGAAATCATGATAGGAAATACAAACCCTGAAATATTGTATCAACTGAGAGATATATAAACATTAAACATTGCACTGACAATAAATCTAATTCGCCCCATAATTGCAAAATTTATAAAACGTCAGCAAAGGGACACTGTACGTCAAATCTCTCCAAAGTTAAAAGAGTCAGCCATTTCATTTTTTGAACACTTTCCAAAAGCTATCCACGAAAAACGCAAACTATTATTTCCTGTGTATAAAAAAGCAAAAGAGGCAGGTAAAAGAGTGTCGCTTATTAAAGATAAACTTTTTATTGGTAGTGAGCAGACTGTGGTTATATCAAACGAACTAGTCAAAACTGCAAGTCGTGATCAGTCAGTTGATAGAATGTCTGATACATCGTCGGGTTCAGGGTATTCAGGGGCCGAAAAACATTTCAAGTACAAAACCTTGTAAATCTTCAGTAAGTGATGGCTTGTCTAGAGGATCCCGCTTTGAAGTGTTAGCAGATATACACACGGGCCCAGATTAGGACACATCGAGAAGCATCTCTTCTATTAACTTTTTGTATTGGAACATTAATGGTGGTTTACATGATAAACTCAATGAGCCAATTTTTTTTTTCTTACATTAAAACATATGATATTGTTATTTTGTCTGAGTGTTGGATTGATAAGTCATTTGATGATATTAAAGATGGTTGGTTAAATTTGTAAGCCAGTCCCACTACTAAAAAGTAAATATAAACAAGGTGGTGGACTATATTTGTTAATAAAAAACTGTTTTGCAAAGTATGTTTGACATTCAGAACGATACAATTATATGTCTTAATGTGTCAAAGGATATAACAACTTGTGGGTTTGACTATTTTATTGGATGTGTATATTTACCTCCTGCTTATTCAAATTATTACAAAATGTATAATTGTGATTTATTTTATGATTTGTTAACTTCTGTTGAAAAATATTCATCAGATACAAATTTACCAGTAAGAATTAAAGAAATCCAGATCAAAGTACTAATGAGTTCGGGTTAAAATTGTTAAATCTGTGTAGAAGCACTGGTCTACGTATTTTGAACGGTCGACATAAGGATGGCTTAGATAATGACTACACATGTTGTGGTTCTCGGGGAGTGTTGTGGACTACTTATTGGTTCCTTATGACTTTTTACACATTGTAGACCAGTTTGTTTTTTGTAACTTCACTTCTTTCAGTGACCACGCGCCTTTACATGTTCGTTTGCGGTGCATATTGCACGATTCACAAGAGCCCTAGCGTAACTGTGGTACGTCCAACAATTCATATAATAATTCGATGGAAGGAAGAGCGAAAAGATCAGTGTTAGGAGTCTTTAACATTAAACAGTGGTTCACTTAGCCAGACAGTATTTTTTTATATTGAAAAATCCAAATATAGTATTGACAATTATGTTGAATCTTTTACTTCAAATTTGATGGAAATTGTTTCCCCATTCTTTTTTTACTCACATAATTCATATAATACATGTGTTCGTACACGTAGTAAGACGATCCGTTATAAAGAAGACAAATCATGGTTTAACTACAAGTGCAAAAGACTTCGATCTATCTATATAAGGTCTTTGTATATATTTAGTAGAGACAAAAATGTTGAAAATCATCAAATATTAATTACGTCTAAAAGACAGTACAAACATTTAGAAAATAAACTAAAACGAAAATATAAACGTCAAGAGGGTGATATGATAGATGCATTGCGTAAAAGCGACCCAAAGAAATATTATAAACTGTTTCAAAAGAAGAGAGCCAGAACTTATGGTGTGTCACTTTCAGAATTCTTCGAGCATTTTAGAAATATGATCACAAATGATGGTGTTAATGAGACAGTCGATAGTCCAGAGACCATTTCCGACACAACCAACATATGATGAACTTGATCGAATTATTACACAAGATGAAATTCTGAAGTGTATTTCTAAACTTAAACGTAGTAAAAGTCATGGTACTGATGGTACATTTAAGGAGTTATTCATTGAATTCAAGGATATTCTGCTACCGTTCTTAGAGGAAATATTCACCAGCATATTAGTGTCAGGACCGTTTCCGAAATCTTGGTCACTCGCAGTGTGAAGTCCTGTTTTTAAAAAAATGTGATTCATCCGATCCAGCGAACTATCGTGGAATCAGTTTGGTCAGTAATTTAGCGAAAGTGTTTACATATATTATAAATTCAAGGCTATTAAAATGGTCTGAGAATAATGATATTATCACCGATGCGCAATTTGGATTTCGCCCTGGTAGCAGCACTGTTGATGCAATTTATTGTTTGTTAACACTTGTCCAGAAGGCACTTCTTAAGAAAAAAAACTTTTATATTGCTGCTTCGTTGACTACAAACAGGCATTTGACTCTTTATCCAGACTTAACTTATGGTTGAAACTGTCAAGAGTTGGTATAACAGGCAAATTGCTGTCTGTTTTGAAATCAATGTATACCACAGTAAGAGTATGTGTGAAAATTGATGGTTTTTATTCTGAGCAGTTTACAAGTTCAGTTGGTCTTATGCAAGGGGAAGTTCATTATATGTCAATGACTTTGAAATGGAATTCCTACTTAATAGTAATATACCATATGAAATACAAGACTTCTCATTATTTTTACTTATGTACGCTGATGACATGATTTTATTTTCCGATTCAGTTATTGGCTTGCAAGACATGTTAGATACACTTTTATTATATTCTTGTAAATGGGGTTTGACTGTAAAAATTTCCAAAACAAAAATTATGGTATTTAGAAACGGAGGTTTTGTGAAAGAAATCTGGTATTATGATGGCAATACTACTGACATAGTGGAAGAATTTTGTTACCTTGGTGTACTGTTAAATTTTAACGGTAAATTTGCTAAAGCTCAGAGACATTTAGCTGAGCAAAGTAGAAAAGCTGCATTTGGTTTAAAGTCGAAGGTTTCGTCATTGTATTTGAATGTTTTTACATATTTGAATTTGTTTGATACTTATATAAGTAGTATACTATGTTATGGTTGGGAAATATGGGGCTTCCATAAAGCTCCAAAAATTGAAAAAATTCAACTGGATTTTTGCAAAAATATTTTAGGTGTCAAACAGTGTACAACAAATGTTATGGTTTATTTTGAATTGGGTCGATATCTTTGATATATTTTAGAATGTATAAAATAGTGAAGTACTGGTTAAAATTATTATCCACAAGCAACTGTATTCTTAAAAACTGCTATAGGGAACACGTGTATAATTTCTGCAATATTAGAAGCAGTTGGATTTACCAACTTCAACAATTATTATTTAACTCAGGTTTAAATGAGATTTGGTATAACCAAGATAATTTGATTATTGATAGTAATTTATTATTGATTGTAAAATAAAGGCAATAGAAGTATACCGCTGTTCAATAGTCATAATTCGATTAAACTGAAACAAATCCGGGTCACAAACCAAAACTGAGGGAAATACATCAATTATAAGAGGAAACAAAACGGAATAACAGAAACACTGAACTGCTACAAAAACAAAAGCCAACATACATAGAAACGGACTATGTGATAACAACTGCCATATTCCTGACTTGGTACAGGACATTTTAAGAAAAAATGGTGGGTGGTACCTGGTTTTATGGCTAGCCAAACCTCCCGCTTATATGGCAATATCAAAAATACCGCTAAAATGACAACATTACGTGACAGGAATACAGTACAAATAAAAAATATAATAGTATATTTCAACATGTAAACCACAGAATTACAACGAACATCTAAAAATAATTTACGACAGAACACAAATACAGCACAATAGAATAATGAACTGTGCGTCACACGAAAGTATCAACACCACAAAAAGTGACGTCACAGGTAAATTTCTAAAAATACAATATAAAATTGGGATTAAGTTTGTAATGGTATTATTTGATGTATTTTCTAACCATTACAAGAATATTAATATAGAATTGTGTTAGTAATGGTGCAATTATTTGTATTTTATAACCATGTCGGTTTTTCTTCTAAATCAAGCTGTGTAAAAACAAATAAATCCTGTGCATATAGTTGCTTTAAACAAAAAATCTTATAAATGAACTAGGTGATTAAACAAAAAACAAGGATATATGATCAAGCAAAACAGACTTTAAATGCTCAAATGAACATTTCATCTAAGTGTTATTTATATAAATATATTGTCAATAATGTAAGTGTTCAGAATTATCTCACTAAACATATGAATTTTAGAGTGTCTTTAACTCGTCTTAGATTGCACTACAAACCAGTAAAAGTCTGAAATGGCCTATATTTGTACTCGACTGTACTGATTTTTACTCGACCAGTCTGAATTGGTCTGAAATTTACTTGATAATACTCGACTGTAGTCTGAACCATACTTCACAGTCTGAACTTGTACTTGACCTTTACTCGACCAGTACTTAACCATTTTATTTTCGTCTGAACCATGCTCGACCTAGTCTGAACCATGCTCGACCTAGTCTGAACCATACCCGACCTAGTCTGAACCATACTCGACCTAGTCTGAACCATACTCGACCTAGTCTGAACCATACTCGACTAAGTCTTAACCAACCTAGACCTAATTTTTGTATCTATCTATTGTATTTCATCAATTTAGGAACTGTTTTTAACAGCTATTTCCCCTGGCTAGAAATTTGAACAACAATTTGAAATTTAAAATGTATTCAATATGGCATTGAAACCAAAATTTCAAAATAAACATAATATAAATTCAACACCATATTTATCAACACTCACATATATATATCACCTTTAAAATAAAAATAAAACAAGCTGATCAAATAATCTCAAAACTGAATTATCACTAATATTTTCAATGTTATTCAAATTTTCTTGAATGTTTCAGATATATTTTATGGTTACTGGACAATTTTCACCATTTACTTAAGCCTTGTATAGATTTATGGTGTCAGTTGAGTTACTTTATAATGCAGTGAATATATTTTTTATTAAAATATATTTAAAATAGTATATAAAGCAACTTAATAAACTTTAAAAATCACACTTTGTTTTGTAAAACCAAGAATTTAATATAATCATGATAATAGAACTTCCATAGCAATCCTTGATAACCATTTAAAAAAGGAAATGTGTTCCAAAGTTGCAGAAAAAATTTATTTCAATTAAATTTAAATAACTTTTGTCAAAATTAAAGACATGGCATACAAGAAGCACTTTAATAAGGTTTATTTTCCTCAGTACATGTGTGTATTACAGGTTAAAAGAACTTTTAGCCCTTTTTTTCTTAAACTCGTGTATTACTTATCTAGTGAATTCAAAAGGCCTTGCGATTTAAGTTTTACAGGATGTTGCAATTTTTAATGAATGTTAATTAGAAATTAATACTCTCTGACCAGGTGTGATCTTTTTAATGAGTTTGCCCCAAGCAGGAGGTTATTACTTTATACTATATAGTCCGTTTGACTTCTATAAATCTTCAGAAAATAATTCTTAAAAATTCATTTTTACAAATAAACATTTTTTTTCTTGATGTATGTTAATGTATGATATATACGAACTCTGACTATGAATATCATAATGATAGGCCAATAATAAAAACAGTTACCCATTAGGTCTCTATGTTACTTCTACTTTTTTTTTATATAAAATACTTGATGGAGTAAGTATGAATAGTGTAACAGCTTTCCATTCAAAACAAAAACAAAAACTTTAAAATTAGTATAATTAAATTATTATATAAGATAATTTAATTTAACTATCTCTATTTGATAAATCTGAGAATCATGTAAGGATGTAAAAATATGTTTTTATATATATCTTTATTTCATTGTGGCTGTTGTCATGTCAGAAAAAAAGAAATTACTTTTAACAGCTAAAATTAAAAAAAGTATAGGTTTTTTGGTCAAGTATGGTTCAGACTGGTCGAGTATTGTTCAGACCTTTGGTCGAGTATGGTTTAGACTGAAAAAATAGGTCGATTACAGGTCGAGAATGGGTTAAGACTGTTTCAGACTGGTCGAGTAATAGTTCAGACTATTTTCAATGGCAAAGATAATGGTCAAGTACAAATCAGTACGGTCGAGTATGGTTAAAACTGGGGTCGAGTAATGTCGAGTAAAATTCAGACCAATTCAGACTGGTCGAGTAAAAATCAGTACAGTCGAGTACAAATATAGGCCATTTCAGACTTTTACTGGTTTGTAGTGTTCACATAATTTGTTTGTTGAAATAGACCGTTATCATGGATTAAAAAAGGTTAGACAGAAAATGTGCTTTTTGTACGTTGAATACCATTGCATTCCATTTTGTATTACAATGTGAATGCTATAGAGATTTAAGGAGACAGTTTGTTAAACCTTAGTATTATAGGCGTCCATCGTCGTTCAACTTCTCATCACTGAAAATGTCAAAGATTTGCGCAATTTGTGTAAATTCCTATTTAATGCACTTAATCATAGGACTGAGCTGTTAGTGGACAATACTTGATGTTTATTTGCTTCTCTGATGTATTATGCCATGTTATGTTATAAGAATGTATTTGTATTTATTGTACTGATAAGCATAAAGTGCTTAAAGTAATAAAGAATTGAATACAACCAATCAATGGAAGTGCAGCACTTTTATATCGCTGTGTATATAATGAATATTTTGGAGTAGAAACTGATTCTGAAATCGAGGAATCCGTCAGTAATCTGTCTCCATGATGTTTGTTTCAAATTTGTAACGTTGTTCATGGACCAACGCTCGTACTTAATCACTCTTACATATACAAAGCTGATGTGGTATGATTGCCAATGAGACAACTCTCCACAAGAGACCAAATAACACAGAAATTAACAACTATAGGTCACCACACGGCCTTCAACAATGGGCAAAGCCCATACGTATAGTCAGCTATAAAAGGCCCCGAAATGACAAATGAAAAACAATTCAAACGAAAAAAACTAACCCCTAATTTATGTACAAAATATTGAACGAAAAACAAATATGTAACACAGTAACAAACGACAACCACTGCATTACAGGCTCCTGACTTGGGACAGGCACACACAGAATATGGCGGGGTTAAACTAGTTTAAAGGTACCAATCCTCCCCTAACCTTGGACAGTGGTGTAACAGTACAACATAAGAACAAACTATAAAAATCAGTTGAAAAAAGCTTAACTCATTAGATGGATATATACAAATATAAATGCATCTACCAAAAGCACAGAGTGGACGTGGATGGGTACTTATACATCCCCACAACAAAAAGACAGATCTGAGAGTACTCCCAGCTACTAACAGCTAGTTCAAAGTCAATAACAACTAATAAAAAAAAAATCATGCATCTAAGACTAACTTATCAATCAGTACACATTCAACATCCAATGGATTTAGATAAAATACGTCATAAAGTAAGTCCACTTCGGGAGTAAAAAGGGCAAAGATTCATGCGCCTTTCCCTAGTTGTGAAATTCGTTAGTGGTATTCTTAGGTTATATCTGATGATTTGTGTTATTCAGAATCTTTAGTGTGAATGGCATAAGTATATCACTCGGCACGATTTTTTTTTGCTTGAAACATGATAATTGGCTGTTAATTGATGAATAGCGTATGTTAATCTCTAAAAGTCTATTAATTTATAGTTTATTTTTTCATTGCTGTCTTATTGAACTATCACGTTCATTTTATTAAAATCTGTTAAAATATGTGCGATAATATATTATATACCTGCATGGAGTTATTAACTTTTAGAACGAAAGGTGTTACTTTTTTGAAGAAACAACCCGGACGATACAATTTAAATGAAATGTGATTTCAGTCTGAAAATAATGACATGTGTCAAATCATTCTTAACCCTGATTAAAATGCCAACTTATATAGCTTGTTTGCTCATTCAATACATTTGAATTTACACAAAATAATCAGGTGTAGTGTTCAATTTGGATTTTACTGTACAAATTTTCATCTTTATTACTCTTTAAATGTTTAATGCAGAAACAATCATATTCTCAAATTATTAGACTGAAATGCTGTGAAAACGTCTTTAATGTACAGGCCCCAGACCACAATTAATGATCCCGCTTTTCGTTGTTCTCGAATATAGTTCCCTTTAATTAAAGTGTATTTTTTCTTTATTTTTTTTCTTTCCCTTTCTCATACATTTCTTACTTTTTATGGGGTGGAAATGAAAGAAGAGAGCTGAAATAAATTTTTGGATGTTTTATTTTAAGTGATTTTGATATGGAAAGAGTGATTAGGCCTGGTGCAAAAAGGTAATATTTACAGTTTTCGGAACATCTCTTGACTTGTCTATAGGGGTATGGATGTGTATTGGCTAAATTTGTAAGATGTACACATGCAATTTTTCTGAAAGTTGGATATATTTTTGGACTTGTACTGTACATTACACACACAAAAGATTTGACAAAAAAAGCAGGTAAATTTTTTTTAATGCGACAAAACGTTATAAAGAACTAATAGGGGAATTAATTGTGGTCTGTGGCCTAAGAGGTGCATTTCAGCAAATTTTGAATTTGTATTTTGACAACTTATCTGAATGATCTATTGGGATTAATTTGTCAAACTACATGAGAATACATGATTTCAACCTTTATTTGATAGAAATTTTGTAAAGAAGTCACTTTTCAGCTAATATGCCCGAAATGTAGCTTTTTCACTTGTTTCAATATTTTTACAAAAGTAGCATGCTTACTTTCTCTTTGACAGATTTTTATGATTTTCTATTTGCCTTTTTTTGGTATTTAATTTAGATGTTTTACTCATTTGTGAACTATGAACAGAAAGAAAAGTAGATAATAACATAAAAAGTGTGCAAAATGTGCTGTTTTAATGGTCTATGCACATACAAGTTGAATTCCTTTAAACAGATTTCACGGAATCTGTATCAAAAGCACGTATTACTAGTTGTTTTAGCTTGTCTGATTCACAGACTACCTTTAATTTCTTCTGTTGGATAGCTAGTGGTTAAAATATTGGCCTTTTGAGGCTGAAATTTCATGCAGGTTTTAAACAGTAAAGTGAATAAACTTTGCATCAGACCATACTGTCTACATATATAGTTGAAAGCAACAATCTTGTTACATCCAGGCTTCATGTTTCATCATATCTAAGCAAGGATTTGAGCAAAAAGAAGCATATTTCCATCTCCTATATCATTTATATGCTTTTTAATATGGAAATATGGGGAACGGCCTAAATTGACAACTTGTTTTTTTTTAAGCTTGACATTGCTTAAGACCATGTCATCCTCATGTGTTATGCTATTTAAAACTTATATTTCCATGAAAAGTACATTTATGATATGTAGAAGGTTTTTTTTTAACTTAGCAACTTCAGAAAATTGTTGTTAGTGGAAAATATTACATTTCATATAAGGCCTCGCTTCATTTGAAAACCTCTATTTTTTGGCACAGGCTCATATAAAATTAACTTTTTGCCAATTTTTATAAGTCTGATACATTCAGTATGCTATCTATTACTTTAAATAGATGATATCTTATACATAGAGACATTAAAAAGTGCACATTTTTGTTTTTTGTTTGTTTTTTTAAGCCAAACTTTGATAGTTGAAATTGTTCTATTTCAACGTCACAATTCAGCAACCAAAGTTCAGATATAAAAAAGGCCATATTTTCTATAATTGATATCATATCGTTTTGAAACTGGGTAAACTGTCTCATAAAACACTAATCTTAAATCATGCCAAGTTTTATTGGAATTGGTCAAGTTTTTGACCCCTAATAGGTGCATTTCAGCAAATTTTGAATTTGTACTTTGACAACTTCTCTGAATGATCTATTGGAATTAATTTGTCAAACTACATGAGAATACATGATTTCCACCTTTATTTGATAGAAATTTTGTAAAAAAGTCACTTTTCAGACAATATGCCCGAAATGTAGATTTTTCATTATTCATTATTCAGTATGCTATCTATTACTATAAATAGATAATATCTTATACATAGAGACATTAAAAAGTGCACATTTTTGTTTTTTGTTTGTTTTTTTTGAAGCCAAACTTTGATAGTTGAAATTGTTCTATTTCAACGTCACAATTCAGCAACCAAAGTTCAGATATAAAAAAGGCCACATTTTCTATAATTGATATCATATGGTTTGAAACTGGATAAACTGTCTCATAAAACACTAAGCTTAAATCATGCCAAGTTGTATTGGAATTGGTCAAGTTTTTGACCCCTAATAGGTGCATTTCAACAAATTTTGAATTTGTACTTTGACAACTTCTCTGAATGATCTATTGGAATTAATTTGTCAAACTACATGAGAATACATGATTTCCACCTTTATTTGATAGAAATTTTGTAAAAAAGTCACTTTTCAGCTAATATGCCCGAAATGTAGCTTTTTCACTTGTTTCAATATTTTTACAAAAGTAGCATGCTTACTTTCTCTCTGACAGATTTTTAGGATTTTCTATTTGTCTTTGTGGTATTTAATTTAGATGTTTTACTCATTTGTGAACTCTGAACAGAAAGAAAAGTAGATAATAACATAAAAAGTGTGCAAAATGTGCTGTTTTTATGGTCAAAGTCTAACAGTCCGTACGAAGCAAGTGAAATGTGAGGTTCTATGCACATAAAAGTTGAATTCCTTTAAACAGATTTCACGGAATCTGTATCAAAAGCACTTAATACTGGTTGTTTTACCTTGTCTGTTTCACAGACTACCTTTAATTTCTTCTGTTGGATAGCTAGTGGTTAAAATATTGGCCTTTTGAGGCTGAAATTTCATGCAGGTTTTAAACAGTAAAGTGAATAAACTTTTCATCAGACCATACTGTCTACATATATAGTTGAAAGCAACAGTCTTGTTACATCCAGGCTTCATGTTTCATCATATCTAAGCAAGGATTTGAGCAAAAAGAAGCATATTTCCATCTCCAATATCATTTATATGCTTTTTAATATGGAAATATGGGGAACGGCCTAAATTGACAACTTGTTTTTTTAAGCTTGACATTGCTTAAGACCATGTCATCCTCATTTGTTATGCTATTTGAAACTTATATTTCCATGAAAAGTACATGTATGATATGTAGAAGGTTTTTTTTTAACTTAACAACTTCAGAAAATTGTTGTAAGTGGAAAATATTACATTTCATATAAGGCCTCGCTTCATTTGAAAACCTCTATTTTTTGGCACAGGCTCATATAAAATTAACTTTTTGCCAATTTTTATAAGGCTGATACATTCAGTATGCTATCTATTACTTTAAATAGATAATATCTTATACATAGAGACATTAAAAAGTGCACATTTTTGTTTTTTTGTTTGTTTTTTTAAGCCAAACTTTGATAGTTGAAATTGTTCTATTTCAACGTCACAATTCAGCAACCAAAGTTCAGATATAAAAAAGGCCACATTTTCTATAATTGATATCATATGGCTTTGAAAATGGGTAAACTGTCTCATAAAACACTAATCTTAAATCATGCCAAGTTTTATTGGAATTGGTCAAGTTTTTGACCCCTAATAGGTGCATTTCAGCAAATTTTGAATTTGTACTTTGACAACTTCTCTGAATGATCTATTGGAATTAATTTGTCAAACTACATGAGAATAAATGATTTCCACCTTTATTTGATAGAAATTTTGTAAAAAAGTCACTTTTCAGCTAATATGCCCGAAATGTAGCTTTTTCACTTGTTTCAATATTTTTACAAAAGTAGCATGCTTACTTTCTCTCTGACAGATTTTTAGGATTTTCTATTTGTCTTTGTGGTATTTAATTTAGATGTTTTACTCATTTGTGAACTCTGAACAGAAAGAAAAGTAGATAATAACATAAAAAGTGTGCAAAATGTGCTGTTTTTATGGTCAAAGTCTAACAGTCCGTACGAAGCAAGTGAAATGTGAGGTTCTATGCACATAAAAGTTGAATTCCTTTAAACAGATTTCACGGAATCTGTATCAAAAGCACTTAATACTGGTTGTTTTACCTTGTCTGTTTCACAGACTACCTTTAATTTCTTCTGTTGGATAGCTAGTGGTTAAAATATTGGCCTTTTGAGGCTGAAATTTCATGCAGGTTTTAAACAGTAAAGTGAATAAACTTTTCATCAGACCATACTGTCTACATATATAGTTGAAAGCAACAGTCTTGTTACATCCAGGCTTCATGTTTCATCATATCTAAGCAAGGATTTGAGCAAAAAGAAGCATATTTCCATCTCCAATATCATTTATATGCTTTTTAATATGGAAATATGGGGAACGGCCTAAATTGACAACTTGTTTTTTTAAGCTTGACATTGCTTAAGACCATGTCATCCTCATTTGTTATGCTATTTGAAACTTATATTTCCATGAAAAGTACATGTATGATATGTAGAAGGTTTTTTTAACCTAACAACTTCAGAAAATTGTTGTAAGTGGAAAATATTACATTTCATATTTCAACGTCACAATTCAGCAACTGTAATTGTTGTCTGTGGCTTACAGTTTAAACTACGACACAAACAATTATAGTAATCGAAGAAGCATTATGTGAAATAAAACTAATAGTGCAAAACACTTTAAAAACAAGCCAAATTTTATGACATGGATGTCCTTGTTGCATGTACATAAGGCGATTATGTGTTTTCGTGCCATTTCGTGCTTCTTTCGTTCTTTTTTTCCGTTTTTACCTTTTATACAATCCTATAACTTTATTTAGTTTCTTTTCAATAGGGGAACAGCCGCGTAATTTGATTAAAGAATAGCTGTGATATTTGATACTCATTCTCAATATTTAAGGAAAATTGTATTGCCAGAAAAAAAGTCTTCTGAATATAATCATTAAAAAATCTGCTTTTCATTGGTAACAATGTAATGAAACCAGAGGAAACAAACATAGCAACCCCTTTATAAAGTTAATACGTTACTTACTTACCAAAATGACATGAGTTATATGACATGAACAACTTTAAAATGATTATTATTTATAACATGAAATATGGCTATTTATCAAAATGAACGACTTATAATATTTTCCAATATTAAATAAATGACAGTAAATATCCCATCATATAAACTTGTATTAGCTAACCCTAAAGGTCCCTTTTTGTCATATAGCACCTACAATTAAAAGTATCCATACGTCCCAGTTTTTCAAATGTTTTGTATGCGCTTTCCTTATGAAGGAAAATCCAGAAAAGTATTTTATATATTTACCAGCTCTGGATCGATACCGCTGCTGGTCAACTGTTTGTGCGTATCATTAGCTCTGTGCGTAGTGCTACGGTAGCTACATATATAGGGACATAATTAATTATATTTTCTAAAAGACTCTGTTGTTAATTTAAAACATCAACAAGAAACTAAGGTTCTAGCTCGTTCAGGCAAAGTTGGACATTTAATGAAATTGGCTATTCAATTAAGGTTACTTTGATCATATAGCTTCTAACGTTTCCATGTATTCATACATCCCTGGTTTTTAAATGTTTAAGTTTGAACAATCCTGATAAAGGAAAATCAAATAAAGCGCTTCGGGCACAGGAAATTTATTCAATGTTTTTTTTTTATTTACTAGCACTTGATAGATACCACTGCTAGTGGAGTGATAGTCTCAAGGGTATTATCAGCCTTATAGCCAGTGCTTCTGTACTGACATGATTTATTACATTTTTCTCAAATTCCACTTTATAATATTAAGAAATCAGTCAGAAACTAAAAATTCCTTCAGGAAAAAATGACCTTTGATGAATTTAGCTATTCCTGTAAGGTCCCCTTTAGTCATATAGATCCTAAAGTTTCAACTTATTTATACATCCCTGGTTTTCCAATGTAAGGGGTGGAGCGTTCCAGATTTAGATCATTTCAGAAAAGCGCATCGAATGCACACAATTTATGAATTGTTATTTTTACTTTGGGGTATAAATTCAGTTTTTATGGATTTCCCATTGGTGTTTGGTATTTTTGTTATTACTTTTTTTTTTCGATATTTTGTATTTAAGTAATTATACTTCCTTGGTTTATAAAAAATACAGATTTTGAAACCATTTTTTTTTAAATTGTGCATTTGAAAATATAAAGCACACGTTTGCAATTGAAGCGTTTTAGAAAATGAACAGTTTCTTATCATAAATTTAATGTAATAAATCTGTATTATTTTCAATTAGACCGCATTTATGAATTCCTGTGTTGCTATTAAAATGTTATTTGGTTAAATATGTATGACGAAAAAAATAATTTTTAACCTTAAGATAGATTTAAATTGTGACGTAGTATGATCTTTGGGTTTCAATGACGCTATGAATAAAGAAGCATGATTCTGTTAATTAAACTTAACAAATAGATATGAGTATAAGACGAAGGATTAATTACCTGTTGATTAGACATTTACAGTTCATAAGAGCTGTTACACAATTATATATTTGCCAAACATATGGTGAACCTGCTTGCCAAAATTGTTTCAATGTTTGCTGGAGCATTGTTATTAAGATAGACATTAGAAGACAATGGACCTAGGGTTTTAATCTGTGTACAATGTATTAAGGTTTAATCAGACAAATAACAATATTATATTGTGTGGACAACAGTCAGGAACTTGGATTTTAACAAGGGAATAAAACTCATTTGAATGACACAAGAAAATGTAGAACTTTTCTGTTGGGTGAATTGATGACGAGAAAAAGAAACAGAAAGCAAAAGGGGATAACGAAGACTATATATTATATCTAATAAAACATTTATTGCACTAAACTAATTCCCATCAGTTGGAAGGATTTATTTTTAAAGACGTGTGTTTTCCGGCTGGATTTATATAAAAATAAGGAGAGCGATATGTTTGTCAATGGGAGAGCATTCCAACAGAGACTAAATGACTTAGATATAAGCGACCATAGATCTCCGCACAACCTTCAACAATGATTAAAACCAATACCGTAACATGTGCTTTTAAAATCGTAGCATTACAAAATGTGAAACCATTCAAAACCAATGACCTGATTTATGATAAATACAATAAAAAAAATATATGTATATATATGATAAACAACAACCAACGACAACATCTGAAATACAAGTGCCTTACTTTTATTTTTCCAACTTTTGACATGCATAATATATAAATAATATGATCATATGACCATATTTTAAATGTTTACGAGCTCTCAACATTCCCTGAATTATAACCTGAAACAAAGGTGCAACAGTTCAACATAATATAAAACTAGAAAAACTAGTATGGACGGACATGTAATCAGCACTTTTGTGTAAACGTAACATATCATTTGTTGTAAATGTACCATATGGCGAACCAAATTATACGATTGGTCTCTTTGATAAGCATATGCGATTGTCTGTATATTAGATGCATAAACTTCAAAAAAATTTTATTTATGTTATCTGTTGTTGAGTGCCGAAACGAACATAACGCATTTCTTTTCACTTTTATCAAACACCTGTTTTCCTGGATTGTTTTATAAAGAAAACAAACACCTAACGTAATTTCAATAATTTCCACATAAGACGCTGCAATTCTACAGTCCATCACAATCTAAAATATAAAAGATACATATAAGCTGAACTTTACCGCACGACTGCAGAGATTCGAAAAACCAATATCAGAAAGAAATTTAACAAGAAAATGTTGACGCGAAATTTTGCGTCCTTAATTTTCTTCTCTGTACTTCAACTTCGTTCTTTATTTTGCCTTTTTTTAACTCTTTTTTTTTTCTAGCGTCGATCTATATTAATTGCCACTTTCGAAAATTAATTCTTTGACTAAATCATGTTTGGAAACCACTATGACAAATCCAAATTCAAACCAATATAAATATAAAGCTTACATCTCGGACATTTTCCGTCACAGGCTTTTCAGACCGGATGTAACGGAGAAACGATCTCTTCTTAGAATTTCCTTTGCCAACAAAGGTCTTGATGACTTCAACTTAGGCAATATCCTTTATTATGAATCAGTTCAAATACCTCTCTGCTTACAGGTTTGTTTCCATCAATTTTATACCAATACCATACCTATTGCAACTAAAATTTCAGATTATAAACACGTTTTGTAGGATCTCAATATTGACGACTTCAAGTCTGAAGCGCCTAACTGCACATGTGCTAGTTACCCTTTCATATATAATTCATCTTACCACGTTAGCACTGGTGACATGAACATTGTCAACAACACTTCTATATGAAATGCGTTAACCAAAGGACCGAAATACTGTGAGCCCAAATCCATAAATTAGAAATACACTTCAAAACGCTAATGGATTTGGTCGTGTATTATGTCAGGTAAAGGGGCTATCAAAACAAAAAACTCCTCTAACGCGAAACAGATGGCGGGTATACTCTTTCCGAATGGATAAAGGCTTTGTGGTCAATAATACAAATTAAAAATAAAACACTGAATGGGTTTATAAACACTCTTGCATTATCCATATGTTGCTAATCACCTGTCCTACTTCCATGACAATTATGTTGTTATCCACGCTTATAAAGCCCCGAAAAACCATCGTACTTATGTGTAAATCACAAAGCATAAACTGCTTGATCACAATTTAATTGGAAACTTAACATATACTCCAACGACACTTACAATGTAGCAATATTAAACCAAAAGTGCAAAGTGGTGAAATTTTTACGGAAGCAATCACGAGTTGGTTGCCCATTATGGAATATCTGTTGCACAGATGCGACGGATATGTTCCAATTGTCGTAACCACAATCCCGTCCTCTTTTCCTCGAATATGACCTTTCCGAATTATACTTATTACCGGGTCTGTACTTACATGAGCAACACCACTGGTGCCGTATATGGAGCAGGTTTTGCCTACCTTTCAAAACCAACCCCGGTTTTTGGTGGGGTTCGTGTTGCTCAGGCTTTAGTTTTTTTATGTTTTGTTTGCTATACTGTTGTTTGTCTTTTGGTCTTTTTCTTTCTTTTGCTATGGCGTTGTCAGTTTATTTTTCGACTAATGAGTTTGAATGTCCCTTTGGTATCTTACGCCTCTCTTTTACAAGCAAGTACATTCTACATTCTAAACAATTGCAGTTATGTTCTGTTCGTTTTGTTTCAACAAAAACTAAGAACTGGATCTCCTTCTGTTGTACTGTATTGGATACTAAAATTACGTAATTGTCCACACAGACAATATTATATTGCTGAGTCTTCCAAGTACGATGACTCTTTCCAATATATTTAGATCAATTTTGTTAGAAATCATAGTTTGGCTTCACAGTATTGTTACTCTACCTATTCTAGGGGTGGTTTAAATCAGATGTGGATACTAATAAATCTAAATATCTGTTTAAATGCATACAATTTAAGTTTCTTTCCTCTTGCAATAGTATAACAATATTTCACTTCTCTACCCCATATACTAGGATTCACATCTTTAAACGTATAGATAGATTTAAAGAATTAAGTTAACTTTGTTTCGTTAAAAAGGAATGCCAACGTAGATACAAATATCTTGTTTTCGGAAGGGTAACGTCATACTTTGTAAAACAACACTCTGATCAAACAAAAAATTATCTGTAACTGACATCATTTTGATGATTGATTTATTGTATTGACAACAATTTGTTACGTTCGTTTGGAGGATTTTAACCAACAATCGGCATTACTAGAGGAACCAACTCTGCTTCCTTTTGCCGACTTTTTCCTAAATACATATGAGGCCGATAGAATACAGGAGCTTCTTACAAAAAATGAAAAGAACTAGCATTTTTCTTATCTTTACGTTTCGCTATAAAGACGGTGTCCTTTTAATGAATAATTAAAACTTTGCTGATTACGTTGAACATATCTATCTCATTCAGTCTGCATAATATGGAAAGTGAAAATAACTGTATGTTGAGAACAAAACTGCAAATCAAAAGGGGTGATTATAAATTTCCAATTCTATCAAGCAACATTTCCGCCTGCATATGGAGTATATATACTATAAATTTACTTATTATAAAATGTTCAATTATTCCAAACCCTAAGGGTTTTTTCTACCTCTAGTCCTATGTTGTCTTAGCGTGTCTGGCGTACCAAATTATAAGCCTGGTATCGTTCAAAAGTTTTCAAATAAGACTTCTGATATGTTCGCATTGTCGTAAACAAAATCTCATTCTCTTTTCACTTATTGTGACATCAATGCTCAGCATCAATGATACCTTTTGATTAATACTTATGATTATCAACAAAGCAGTTTACAGTAGTAAAGCAGGATCTCCTTACCGGTCCGTATCACCTGAGTTCATCCCCAGTTATTAGTGGGGTTTATGGTGCATAGTCTTTTTTTCGCTGTAGAGTTTTGTAGACTTGTTTTTCTTTTCGTTGTCTTTCATTTTTCGTCCAAGCGTTGCCAGTGTCTGTTTAACTTTGAGATTTTAATGTCTCCTTGGTATCTTCCACCCCTTTTAAATAGTTATGAAACAAAACCTCTTGATGTCACAGTCTACATTTACTTTATTGAACGGGAAAATTTTAAAAAGCCCTCTACCGTAACGATCTAAATGTTCGTTTAGAGGGAGTTTCCTATATTGCGACTGTCAGATGTGTTGTCTCGAATAAACTATTTCCGGTTTTTCCTATGTATATTTCTTTGCAGCCGCAGCATTCAATACAGTATATCAAATTATCAATTTTACACGTCATGTTGGTATTAGCATAAATTGTTTGTCCGGTTTCTGTCTTAAGTTCGCTTCCGATATAGATGTATGCACATGTACCACATCGAGTATCCTTGTATTTCGACAATACCACATCGAGTATCCTTGTATTTCGACACTTTAGATTGTTTTTTCATCTCTGTTTGGACGAACTTTGCACGGGTCAATAGACGTTTTAAGTTTTTAGGTTGCCGTTTGCCTTGCATTAACGTTTCTTGATTTATTAAGGTACTTTATTTTGAATTTTGTCTAAAAATTGGTAAATTTCTTCTCGCTACGGAAAAGATATTCTGGTTGCAAGGATTGTGTGTGACAAGAAAGGGATTTGTTTAGCCATTTCAAGACCCCTTTTGATAAGGCTTTGTGGATATTTTTGTGAAATAAGAAATGTTTCAAGTTATTGTAATCGTTCATCCCCTAACTCTTCATCATCAACTACTGTGCATATTTTCCTAGCTAAACAGTAGGGTATGTTCCTTTTGGTATGTGCGAGATGGAAAGAATGGAAATTTGAATATTGGTGCGTGTCTGTGTGTTTATAAAAAAAATTATCGGTTTTCACATCAGTGCCTTCTTTAATTACCAAAATATTCAGAAATGATAGTTCATATTCATTTCCATGGTAAACTTTATAGCTGTATAGAGACTGTTTAGAATATCGGAAAACATGTTCAGCTCTTCATCGGATTTGGTGCAAATGATATAAAATTCGTCCAGAAATATACAATCCTTGCTTGTTTACATTTTACATCTAATTCACGTGAAAGAACGTAGTCAAACTCGAAATCACTCGAAAAAAAAGGGTTTTTACATTTACAGCCCAAATTCCAAACATTGCATTCTTTGTATTTATGAAATGATTTAGTAACATTTTGAAAAAATAGGCGGAACCGAAATCTTTGAATTAACTATTGTCCAGTTATGCAACGATTACGTTAATTAAAATCTAAAACGTCACTACATATAAGGAAATTGCGAATGAGTTGAATAATAAACAAATCGTGAGAATGAAAGAAAATTAAACAATAGGGAACGAAAAGTTGTCTCTTTTGTTGTAATGAACAATTAAGTTATGAATAGGTCACCTTTTTGGCCCTTTCTATTTGAAAAACAAAAATTATTTTAAATTGGCAAATAATATACAATAATGTTCATAAAACACTAGACCATCAGTATTTCTATTTTTTAATTTGTCTAACATAATTGCATCAGAGCTTCAAACAACTTCCATAAGATGATAAACCGCAAAGAAAACTGCCAAAATGAGGCCATTTTTAACAGTATGCACCACATTTTTTAGGTTATTTCGAATAGATAGAAAAAATATTACAGTAATTCCTTATAATTTAATTCTAAATTCCATTTGTAAGGAGAAAATTTTGATAAAAACGTTGGTGACGTCACGGTCACATGACAAAATTATGTCTATGAGCTGATAGACAAAACACTTTCAGCCAATCAGAAGACGTGTTACATCCAAAATGAAATTATTCAAATATAGAACAGGATGATTATTTTTGTCTATATCAGATATATTTAAATAGAGAATATCATATGGTTTTTTCAATATCACACCCGTATCAACCATGAGACACCAATATAAGCCCAAGAGCTCTGCTCGAGGGATTATATTGGTTGAGGGTTGATACGGTGTGTGATATTGAAAAAGCCATATCATATACACTTTATTATATACCTCAATTAGATGTTTTTCACGTGACATGACATAATACAGATTAGGGGTTTGCTACAGCCTTTGCAACCGTGAATGATATCAATGACGTGACGTCATACAGTTTAGGGACGTGATAAAGTCTTTGTAATAGTTACTGATATCGATATCATCACGGCTGGCTGAAAGAGCACGATTGCAATATATCGTATTAGACATGCAATTTACTTGTAATGATCACTAAGTATATAATAAAGTCAGTTATCGTGGGTAAATTTCCGTAGTATAAAGAGAATTTCATATTGCTTTTTCAATATCACACCTGTATCAAACCGAGACACCAATATAATCCCAAGAGCTCTGCTCGAGTGATTATATTGGTTGAGGGTTGATACGGTCTGTGTATATTTTAAGAAAACTTATCAACAAGGAAGGTGACGGTGAGTGATATTATTTTTTTCTTCATCAAATTGAATATTTAGTAGGATGATTTTTGATATTGACTATAAATTGCGCTTTATAAATAAAGAAAACAAGTCTGCTATTACAAGGGTGCAATCGGTGCCGATAATTTTATCTACAACCTCATCGACCAATTGTATAGGTGGGATGTACATAGATGATGTTAGAAAAAAATAACAGTTTTAATCATCTTATCACAGTTGCAGCAAGTGTTTCATGCAAGTGGTGTTTTGTTATGAAAAATTCGAAATGTAGTCTTTTTCTCCAATACCATATTTTCTTGTATTTTTAAAATTGAGCTGCTCAAGGAAAGCGCAACCATTTTCATTATGGATAAAACTTTGGAACTTTTATAGATTACTATACTGTATTGGGTTTTCTTAATGTTGATGGCTATACACTGACCTATGATACTAAATTTCACGTGATTTGAAATCTGAGGGATAGTTTTCACAATTCCTTTTTTTATATCCATAAGATTTTCTCAAAGTAAACATACATGTAATCATCATTACTTAGTAAGAAAACATTTCCTGCGAAAGAAAAATATTAGTTGCGAAGTGTATAGGAAAAACAAATTGATGATCATTAAGTTTATATCCAGTATGATTAATTTAATGCTTGATAAAACAAGAAAAAGCTTCAAAGAAGAAAAAAACGTGCAAGCGAGCATAAGGTTAAATGTCATACCTTTCTCGTGTTACTTGTAAAGGTAACTGAAATCAACTTCATAATTTTTAGAAACATGAAGTTCATAAAGAAGAAATAATTAACAGTTCCAAATCGTTTGAATAATTGATCACCAAAAATTAGTAATACTTGGCAAATGCAAATTCATCTCGATATAGCTTTTTTGGTGTAGACGCGATGTAATACAGTTAATATCAACGAATCTATCAATCTTTCTATACTAAAAAAAATGATTAGTGTGAATTATCAAATAAAAATAATATATATATATAACTACTTTTAATCTCTTCCGTTTATCAGGTAACAGTCAACAATTAAATTAAAAAAAAATATTCTCTTTTTCGATCTATGTTTAGAATTTTTTTTTTTTAACGATATAAAAAATCGATGAAAATTTTTGGTATGGTGCTTTTACTATATCACGAAGATCGTAGATTTAAAATCGCACAGCTGCTTCCATGGAAATATCAAGATATATGAAGCAGACCATCTAGTTTCGGTACTGGTGGTTTGCTATTGACATCATACAAAGAAATTTATCAAACGAATCGTGAATAAGGCACAATATACAAATGGAAGGCGTTGTAATAATGTATAACATTTGACTGTAAGTGCTTTTCAAACAATGTTTATCCGATTATCTCATATAGCGTTATATTCATCAATCGGGTCTCGAATACCCCTACTGTTATGTAATTTAATCCGGATTATGATCTTATTTTTTCATCAAGATGAAGTAACATGAAAGTTTTTCAAATTGTAAAATATGTAAATCTGTTTAATTAAGCATAACAAAAACGTACCTATGAAAACTTTTGTTATTAAGTGTAACTAGCTATAGACTAAAGAAAATTTGCAGGATAAGGATAAATACAGGATAAGGGTTAGATAGATATAAAAAAATATTTCCGTTAAAGTGTAAAGTGATACTTACAAACGTTTCCGAATCGGGTATTTGCCTTGATTTAAAGATAAACTGTGCATGACAGTAGAGAGACTGGTTATTACATTATTTTTTATAATAATAGTATTAACAGAAAATAACTTAATTTCAACCTCGTTGTACATTGGATATTTATTGTTGGGTTTTAACCAACCAGCATTTGATCAATATTATATTGTTATAACATTAATGTGATCAATTTGTGTTTTTTCTTTTAATTTTGTATTGAATAATTCAGTATTGAATTATAAAAAAACAACATAAGCAACCAGCTGAACAAAACATTATCACCCAACAATGATATTATTTGGCGAAAGGACGTAAAGTTTAGGTAAAACATATCTAACTAGTAAAAAACCCTTCAAGCTTATAATTAGAACTAACTTATGTCAAAATAAGTTAAACTTATTCGTCTAGTTCATGTGCTGTATAACAATTGTCATGAACATAGCTTCAATCCATAATATAAACAAGAACATTGTCGTTCGTTATTATCTAAATTGTGTTTGTTTGTAAATGTTCCAATCTCGTTTCATTTACTTTGCGGTGTGTTGTTAGTTCGCTAAGTTGCTGGGTTTTTTTTATGTTCTTTTATGACCATGTGCATACATGTACCCGGGAAACAAATGTATGGACATTAATCCAAATCGGACGAAAAGAAGGATATCGGAAATTAGTTCTTTTTTCAAACTGTTCGTCAGATAATCCAAAATGAATGAAGAAAACAAGGATAACCAGCTTCAAAATTCGGTTCGGGACCCGTATTCACAAATTTGATCTCACTGACCGGAAGTTGCAAAATCTAGACACAAAACACTTATAATAAAACTTTATTCAAAAGCAATACAGCTTATAGAATATACATTTTTACATTAGATTGTCAATGCATCATTGTCATATTAATAACAATAATTATACAATATGGCGGGGAATGACAATAATCATATGATGAATAAGGAATATAACATCATATAACTTTTTTTTTATATTGAAGAAAAATTTAACTAAATTATTAAGTTCTTTTACATTGGGAACTGTAATAGTTTAAAAATTGATGGTTCTTTTTTATATACTGTTTTCTTATACACTATACCTGTTATATTCTAAAATAGAATGGTATTTATCGTCAACAATATTTCTATTCCACATAGTGCACATATTTTCTCTCTCTACATTGTAATAGCTGTGTCTAACATAATACATTGATCTCATACTGTAAAATGTTTCCCAATTTTCTGTAATTGGGACCTCATGTTCTTTAGTATTATATTCTAATTCGCCAAGCTCAAACGAATATTTATTTAATAAATAAAACAACACATAAATAGGATAAGTGTGCCTACAGGTGTAGCAGCCTTTAATATTAATTACAATCAAAATCAAAATTCTTCAAACTAAAGTCCTTCATTATAAATTCAGGCAAGCGCACTACCAACCAATCATATAATAGAATACACAATCAAAATCTATCTACAAAAGAGGAAATTTTTTTAATATAATGTAATATACTATTTATCCACATTAACAATAATCAACTCAAAAAGGGTGGGTGAGTAAACATAATAACGAACTCTGCTACTTTAACTATAGGCAATGCAAATTTCGAATAACTTTATTTTCTCATACGAACCCCTTAAGTAATACTTAATCATGCTTTTCACGAATCTCACGAGCTGCATATACCCGTAAAAGCCACATTGCGGGTATATGCCAGCCAATCATATTTAACATAAACACAAACCATGTGCTAAGTATAAACACAAACACGTGTTTATAATAAACAATCACTTGACCGTTACTACGTCATGTGACCAATAACTTTAATAAATATATTTACTATAAATTACTATAGTACTATTAGTAAGGAAAATTGAATTTCCTGCAGAGATAGCATGCTATTTGATAACTAGTTAAAGTCATATGAAAAGAGTTTCTCGAAAATATAATGTTATCGAAATTATTAAACCAATGCATGCATATATACTAAACTAAGTGTCTTGCATGCACGGTTTTTGTTAATATTTATTACACATCTATAACGCATTATCGACAAATGATATTTCATTCAGTGGTTGTTGATCGCAAGCTAATTAACGTTCGAGTTTGTTGCCGAAGTTTACCGGATCGTGACATTTATAAACAATAAATACAGAGCATGGTATGGAACGCCACAGCTGTCTTATGTTGGACTCTGATATTACGTTATGTTGTTCTATTATTACTTGATGATAGTTTGTCTTTACATAATATGGTTTTGACATTTTGTAATGATGTTTTGATATTATTAGTTACATAGTGTGCTAGTGACCTAATAGAGATTTCCAATAAAATGACTTTACTCGACATAACCGACCTAACTCAACGTATTTCGTCCTATTGCATTGAAGCATGACGGAGGGGAGCATACACTGCATGCATTGTTTGCTCTTTGACCACGCATTTTTTGCTGATATAGACTTAATGTAAAAATCAACCCAACTACTTTTTTTAATCTTTATATATTTTGTTATTAAATTTTGAATGATTTTATTGACAAAAATATGTTAAGGGAATAAGTAAGTTAGAAACTTGTAATCAAATACACCCATCGTTTCTTGTCATTTCACTTGACCCATATTTCAGTTCTTCTCAAAATATGAATTTTAAAAACTTCCAAGTAAATATTTAGCATGAAAATATTAAAATAATGAAATCCGAAGCGAGAAGGTTATTTCTTTTTTTGTTTTTATAAGTTTTAACGTTTAAAACGTAGATCCAAACACACTCGAATGTAAAAGATGTACGCGACTAACTTTTAAAAACAATTATTTTTCTATAATTTAATTCAAGATAATTTGACGTGGGCAGAAATTCATATCATTGACACATTTACCAAAGAACACTTTGTCGTCTTTAACAATAATAATGCATGGGACGAGGTTTTTGTCCATGTATACTTTAACGTGCATTCGCGGATACATGGGTAGAGGGCGTACTCCCCCCTTTCGATCGCCAAATAAATTTTAAAATCTCACGCTTTTCACGTTATCTATACACATTTTTATAAAATCGTCCATTTTTTTTTCCGCATCGCTCAGCTCGGCAGTATAAATTCAATTATCGGGAACTACGCCCTCTTTCAAATATCTTGGATCCGGCTATAATCACAAATTGCATAGCACCAAAAAAAAAATAAATAAATGATTGTCGTTTGACTTTGATAAATACGTTTTAAAAACAACAATGTTTGAACATTAGACATCTCGCATGAGATTTCAAAGTTTTAGACTACATACTGAATTGAATTTTTCCTGGATTTAGAGCTCACTTAACACGAAAATGTGATACTGACGTGTAATCTAATGGACACATATTCTTGTTTCTGATGTTTCTTTTAATATAAATATTTATTTATTTAGTGATATATAATTCTATTTACAAATCATCATGTATTTTTTGCCGATAAATTATCATTTTATAGAAACTACATATAATTTGCTATACAGTTATGTCTTGTGTACAGACACTCTGTGCTTTTGACATGACAAAAGGTCTTGACTGTTTATGTACTTTTTATACTTAATTTGTGATATGTACAAAAAAGAAGATGTGGTATGCTTGCCAATGAGAAAACTCTTCACAAGAGACCAAATGACACAGAAATTAACAACTATAGTCCACCGTACGGCCTTCAGCAATTAGCAAAGCCCATACCGCATAGTCAGCTTTTAGAGGCCACAAAATGACAAATGTAAAACAACTAAAACGATAAAACTAACGGCCTAATTAATGTACAAAAAAATGAACGAAAGCACAGCAACAAATGATAACCACTGAATTACAGGCTCCTGACTTGGGACAGGCACACCCATGCATACTGTGGCGGGCTTAAACATGTTAGCGGGTCCACTTACTTGGGACAGTGGTGTAACAGTACGAAATAATTGATTAATATTCTAGACTGGATAATTATTCTGTATTTATTAGTTGTAGTTGTTTTAAGATAGTGTTCAGTAACTGTGAATACTCTAAGTTCGGTTCATGGAGTTTATTTGGAAATACTAGTAATTGCTGTTTTTGAGCTTCGTTTTAGTCGGACGAGTTAACCCCTTTCTTACTGTTTTAATTGTGAGTAGACATGATCATTTGATAAACATCTATGATCTCTATTTGCTTTAACTTGGACATTTATAAAAACTATGTAGCAAAGAGATGCATGCGTAAAATAAGTTTTCGACATAAATTGGCTAAACTATCAGAATTTAGCCTCAAGCTATAATACTTACGACGAAGAAACCTCAAGCTATAATACATTCGACGAAGATTTAGCCTCAAGCTATAATACTTATGATGATGATGATAATGATGTATGTCTTATATCCAGCGACAAATATTACATATATACCAAGGATGATGAAATAATGATGATAAATGAATGTACCTTTTTGTACATTACCATCACTTAGAGTCGCATGTTTATATGCTAGGTAACAAGATAGCGTACCCGATACAAAGACATACTTGTCTTTCTTCGATTAAACCAGTACATGCTCTTACTCGTGAATGCATTATGCTTGGTTAAGAAGCCGAAAAATTTAGTCGTAAAATCATTTGATCCGGGGGTCCAACAAAATAATTGAACCCGTAATCGAGGCTAGCCTGCTACATGTACCAGTAAATCCCATATTTAATAAAAAATCTGTTTATATATTTCATGTTTTATGTGCATGTATTATTATTCTAGCAACACTTGTTTTGTTTTGATAACACTTTTTTTTGCATAATTTATTTGATTTTTCTCCTTGTTTCTTTGTATCAAAAAGCACAGCTTCAAGTATCCTTGTGACTTGCTATTGTATTAATATCCAGTAGGCATGCAATTATCATTCTAAATAGTATAAAAAAAAAGTAAAAGTAAAGATTACCCCGTTTTGATCCAGACTTCCTTACCACTACATGTAGCATCTAAGATACATACACTGACAACATATTGTACTCGCATTCAAATTACAATCACTCTGTCTTGTCTGTCCATCTGCCAGTCTGTCCGTTCAACAAATATTTTCAATTTTCTCTTCAAAAGCATTAGTATGCTTAGCATGCATTCTTTTTCGATTTATTCCTCACACTCCGACATGTATATATCTGGATCCGTATGGAGCGTCAAACTATCAAACAGAGTCCAATTGGTGTGAATAACGACTACAGTGGCTCGTGCTGTCGTCAACAATAAGCAAAAACTCATTCCGTATTATCAGATACTAGTATATACCGCATTGACTTTGAAAAATGTAAACAGTTCAAACGAAAATGAACAACCGTACGGCCTTCATCAATGAGAAAAATCCATACCGTATAGTCGACTGTAAAAGCGGCCAACTTAAAAAAATATGAAACAACTCAATTGAGAAAACTACCGGCCTGATTTAAAACAAAACAATTTACGAAAAAACAAATATAACAGATATGAACCAACGACGACAAGTGAACCATAGGCTCCTGACATGGGACAGGCAGCCGCGTATAAAGAATGTGGCCGGGTTAAACATTTTTGTGAATGTTCAACCCTCCCCCTAAGCCTGGGACAGTGGTGCAACAGCACGACATACTAACAACCTGGAAAAACCTTCCTTCAGAGAGCTTGGTTCACACATATATACATATTTAAAGTAATTATGAATATAAAATGTGTTTTCAGCCGTGTATCACCTTCACTGGTGATCCTATGCATGGATATGTCGCAGAGTTTAACTTTTATATATAAATATATACCTCTAAGGCCAGACAAAAATTGAAACTCAAAATTTTTGCTTTACTCAATCAATATGTGATAGTTTTAGAATCCACTTCTAATTGGGTCTTAATCCAAAAAAATCCTCAATATCAAGCCTTACTAATTAAAAGTACATTTTAAACAGAAAATCATTGTAAAGACTGAAGTGGCATTATAGTTGTCTTAAAATGTCACAAGTATGTAAATTGGCATTCATATCCACTTTTAATCAGAGATACTTGGGAACAGGACATTTTTTTAGCCAATTACTATGTACTATAAATTGATAGTTTACTATCCACAGCGGTCAATTTTTATATGCAGATTAGTCATCAATTGCTAATCAAGTACACCTTCCAAATTACAATCTATACAACGAATTGGTGTAGACATTTATTTACATAAATCATTAGTAATAACAAAATTCTTTTTTTTAATGTTAGTTGACTTTCATTTGAAAGAAAAGTGTATGTCAACTATTAAAATTTGAAGAAGTACAAGACCTGTATTGATTTTTTTTAATTACACCTTATATAAGAATGCCGGATTTTGATTGGTTGTTAGCCAGTGTATTTTTCGCATATTCTAACATTTTTTCCTCATTTCAAACGAATTTGCCTGTTTTTCACCACTGCCGGTGAATTTGCCTCAAATTCCCCTCTCTGCCGTGGTATTTGCCATTTTGAATATACCTTTTTTACCCTCGCGAGCAAGTTCCCGCCAAACTTATTCGGAACCTTTCTCACTTTATCCCGACAACATGGCTAAACACTCTTGATTGAGTCAACCGAAAACTGTTAGAAATATACATATAAAGAGGGGATTAAAAATGTCTATACAAATGAACGACTTAATGATGGTATAACAATGACGTTTACACATATAGATACAAAAAGACAGCACTAATTCCCGCGGTACTACGATTTCCCTTCACATGTACAGACAGTTTCAATCAAAATCTATTCGGTGTACTTAAACAGATATATCATGTTATGGAGGGGTATTTTAAAAAAATACCAGTCTTTGGACCAAATTTCCCTCGCCTAGCGGCTTGGGAAATTTTACCGTCCCTTGACTGGTATTTTTCGCAAATACCCCTCCATAACATGATATATCTGTTCAAAATATACACATCCCTTTGTCGTACGTTTTCCCTGGGGAAAAATCGGAGATTGTAAATAAGCAAGATTAACTGCAGAAGAAGGGAACGTTTGAAATGATGCTTAATAAAGTATGATGCAATCCGATTTATCAACTTTAACAGAGACAAATCTGACTAACAATTTAAATTCGATATTTCTGAAATTGCTAGAAAAATCTCTGTCTAATAATAAATACCCACGGAAATTAAATATTATAAATCATTAAAAGACGAAAGGAAAAAGGGACACCAATCTGATAACGACAAATATTAAATAATAAAAGGTTCATTTGCAAAGTTTATCGAAATACTAAGTCATGGTCAAAACCATGAAAGACAACTCAAATCAATCGTTACTATGATAGGTAAAGATACGTGTATATACGTGGTCTTATGACAGTGAAGTTTTGGCGGGAATCTTAATTATCACGTGACATATAGAAATCATGATTTCTGTCGTTTTTCATCATCTTAGAAATAACTGACATTGATAAAATTTATCATGAATGGGTTTAATAGTTTAGGAATACTTAGTTGAAACTTGAGTGACGCATTTGACAAAATTAATATGTTAGCAATAACAGGTCCCGTTACGTGCGTACGTCGAGTTAGGTACGTATGTCATTTTATTGGAAATCTCTAATACGGTATATATGGGGTCAGTAAATTCCATATGGGGTGAGAGCGAAGCTCGAATCCCCATATGGAATTTACTGACCCCATATATACCGTATTACGTCACTAGCACACTATGTAACGAATTTATCTTACCGACTATCTTAACGTGTGATATTTAGACATAGTCTAGTGACCTATCAAAATGAGCAATTCTTCAATACCGTTAGCATTAAGAAACTACTTCCATTGATCATACAAAAACAGATACAAACAATAACAACTTGTCATATATAGCTTTAAATGTGTTTTATGAATTTATTTCAATCTTCATCATCAATTTCTTTGTCTGTTGAAACCTTTAAGATTTGTTCTCAGTTCTGTTTTGTTTTTATAAAGGGACGTAACACCACTACTAACCGTGTATTGAAATAAGCCCCGCCTCCCTACTAACCTAATTTGGAATATACACGGTCTCCACGCGGACGCTTTTAACCAATCATATTCCTAGAAATGTATAGGAGGTAAAATAAAACTCAATATGGAATAGTCATTACATAATGATATTTCGATATTACATGATATGGTTTCGTATTGAATTGATATTACATGATATGGTTTCGTATTGAATTGATATAGTTTTGTCATTACTTAATATGGTTCTGTAATTACTCGATGTGGTTTCACCATTATTTAATGTGGTTATGTCATTAGGCAATGTGGTTTTAACATTACTAGATGTGTATGTGACATAACGTAATGTAGTTGTTTCATTTCATGATGTGGTTTTGTTATTTCGTAATGATGATTTGTCAATTCTTTATATGGCTTTAACATTACGTAATGATGTTTCAAAATTTGACGATTTTACACTACATGATGTGTTTGTTTCAGTATTTGATGTGGTCATGTCATTCTTTGATATGGTTATCCCTTTACTACTACAAGGTAAAACCACGTGACAATTTTGGAAAAAAATATGTTCTATTTTTAGACCGATTTCCATATGTCGTTTGTGTAATGCGCTTTGGATGAGTACCGCCATTCATTAAGTTAAAGTTCAAATTAAAGTTCAAGTTGTAGTTCATAGTTATTTGGTATGAAAAAGGGGAACGACAGACAAAATTAAGAAAAAAAGTACTAAAAAATTAACAGTAATTTGGACATAAGGGGGATATCCCAAAACCAATTGCCGGTTTTTCCTTAGTTCTCAAATGGAAGCAGTATTATAATAAATTCGTAAATGATTCAAAGGAACACTAGCTGCTTTATCTTGGTCTTGAAGAATAACTCCTATACAAGTTTTATAACAATTCATGGAGGTTTACAAATTTATCATGTCAAATTAGTTTAATTCGGTAATATTCAATGCAAAAAAAAACCTTACATAGAAATAAAAAAAAATGTGGTATGATTGCCAATGAGACAACTCTCAACCACATACCAAATGACGTAGAAGTCAACATATATGTGTGACTGTATGGTTTTTAAGAATGAGCAAAATTCATACCACATAGTAAGTTTAAAAAGTTCACGAAATGAAAAATATAAAAACAGTTCAAACTAGAAACCTAACAACCTAAATGATGAAAACGCCGACGATACTACCGACGACGGCATATAGGTTTGTTGTATCTCACTGTCGCTACATTATTGTCGCAGGTACGACACAAATCAAAAGACTTGTACTGTATTTTCAACAAATGAGACACTTTAAATCAACTCGCACTAAACTTAAAGGGAAATGGGTAGGGGGCTAAGCAACAAAGCATCAATTCTATAAAATAAGAATTCTCCAGGGTTTTTTTTAGCGTGTATGTTCATTTGAACATATGAATATTAATCTTTTTTTTTATTAATTGCAGTTTCTGATATACCACGCACTAATTGAAAAAAAAACTTTTTGAAATATCTGTTTCACAGGTGACGACGAATAGGTTCCAGTTGTCGTAACCACAATCCCGTCATCTTTTCCTCGAATGTAAACTACCAAATGAAACCAAATCACTGGGTTTGTACTTTCACGAATAACACGACGGGTGCTACAAGTTAAGCAGAATCCGCTTACCCTTCCAAAGCACCCGAGATTACGCTGATGGATTTATGTTACCCAGTCATACTGATCTATTTAGTTGAGCCAATCAAAACTGTCTTTACATTTTCTTCTTATGCTGTGCTATGATACACTAGGTTAGGATAGGGATTAGCGCTTACATACATGTTAAACTCCGCGGCGTGCACTTTAATTAAATGCCTGCCCCAAGTCAGGAACCTGTAGTTCAATGGTTGTCGTTGTTTCATGTGTGTCATATATGTTTTTATACGCCCGTCAAAATTTTGACGGGACGTATTATGGTATACAAATGTCGTCTGTCCGTCTGTCCGTATGTCTGTCCGGCGTAAACATGTCGCACCGTAATTTGAGAACGACTTATCCAAATCTCATGAAACTTAACATAGTTGTTTCTAATGATGGTCAAACGATCTGTATACTTTTTGGTAAAAATAAGATTAAAATTTTTTGAGTTACGGGACTTAGTAACTAAAACAGGTTTGTGTTTTTTTTTTTAAATGTCGCACGGTATCTCAAAAACAATTTATGATTATTGCTTAAAACTTTACACACTTCTTAGTTATATTGATCTTAAGATCTTAAACCTTTTGTTGATGATTCAAAATTTTATTTTTGAGTTATTGAGTATTTTGTAAAAAAAAAGGGGGAGGGGTTTTTCACATGTCGCGCCGTATCTCAAAAACGATTTATGATTATTGCTTTAAATTTTATACACTTCTTAGTTGTATTAATCTAAAGATCTGTATTCTTTTTGGTTTTGATTCAAAATTTTATTTTAGAGATGATTTTTTTTTAAAAAGGGGGGTTTTCCCATGTCGCGCCGTATCTCAAAAACGATTTATGATTATTGCTTAAAATTTTACACACTTCTTAGTTATATTAATCTAAAGATCTGTATACTTTTTGGTTTTGATTCAAAATTTTATTTTAGAGATATTGAGTTTTTTGTAAAAAAAAAGGGGGGGGGGGGGTTCGCATGTCGCGCCGTATGTCAGAAACTATTTATGATTATTGCCTAAAAATTCACACACAAGACTACGGGCGTATCATGCGCTCATGGCGCAGCTGTTTATTCGTAGATTGTTTAGCTATAAGCTAGACCGTTAGTTTTCTCGTTTGAATTGTTTCACATTTTCACGTGGTGGTCTTTTGTGGTCGACTATACGGTGTGTTGAAGGCTGTAAGGTTGCCTATGATTGCTTGCATCCACTGCATTTAAACTATGGTGGATAATTTTCTCATTGGCAATCACACCACATCTAACTTTATTTCAATTTCTATGTTGTGTTTTGTATGCTGTAAAATTGTTTATCTTTTGTACGCATACCTACCCCTGAATCCTCTTTTCGGAAGCTCGAGCAAAAGCCCTTGATCCACGATAAAAAAATAGAACTCATATTAGATAACTCGAATTTCAACTCTTAATCTTAATCTAAATGAGACTCAAATAAGGGTTTACCTCGAACTCTAAATCAAAAGGTGACTCAATTTAAAAGTTGAAGTCCAATTGTAATTCGGAACTCTATCTTTAAATGTGACTCAAACTCGAAGTTTAACTCGAAATTTGGTATGTGGTTGAGAGTTGTCTCATTGGCAATCATACCACATTTCTTTATTTCTATATAAGGTTTTTTTTTAATGCATTAAATATTACCGAATTAAACTGTTTTGACATGATAAATTTGTAAACCTCCATGAATTGTTATAAAACTTGTATAGGAGTTATTCTTCAAGATCAAGATAAAAGCATCTACAGAAAAACATGTTTTCCTCCGTTAAGTGTACCGGTTAATGTACAGTTTAATTTACGCTTTTACACTGACAGCAGAATTATCCGGCGTGACACAGGGTTAATAAGAATCTTTAATTTATTTATTAATTTACAGCTCCCATTTGAGCACTAAGGAAAAAACGGCAGGACCAAATGGTTAAGGATATGTCCGAATTACTGTTAATTTTTTTAGTACTTTTTTTCTTATTTTTGTCTGTCGTTCCTTTTTTTCATACCAAATAACTATGAACAACAACTTGAATTTAATTTGAACTTTAACTTAATGGATAGCGGTACTCATCCAAAGCGCATTACACAAACGACATATGGAAATCGGTCTAAAATTAGAACATATTTTTTCCAAAATGGTCACGTGGTTTTACCTCGTAGTAGTAATGGGATATGACATGACCACATCAAATACTGAAACAAACACATCATGTAGTGTAAAATCGTCAAATTTTGAAACATCATTACGTAATGTTAAAGCCATATAAAGAATTGGCAAATCATCATTACGAAATAACAAAACCACATCATGTAATGAAACAACTACATTACGCTATGTCACATACACATCAAGTAATGTTAAAACCACATTGCCTAATGACACAACCACATTAAATAATGGTGAAACCACATCGAGTTATGACAAAACCATATTAAGTAATGACAAAACTATATCAAGTCAATACGAAACCATATCATGTAATATCGGAATATCATTAAGTAATGACTTTTCCATATTGAGTTATATCAAAACATCATTACGTAATGTCAAAACCATATTATGGAAAGACAAACTATCATCAAGTAATAATAGAACAACATAACGTAATATCAGAGTTCCACATAAGACAGCTGTGGCGTTCCATAGCATGTGGTTATCGTGACAGATAAATGAATTGAAAGAGCCATGACATTTGTTTTTTTTTTTTATTTTCCATGCGTTCCCACTTGTTAATTAAACTATTCCTTAACAATCGTTAAATGATTTGTTGTATTAAATTTCTTCTTTTAGAATTTGTTATTACTTTTTACCTTCAAAAGCACGTCTGTTTACATTCTTTTATCACGGTTTTCCACTCGCACTTGCTCTGTGCGGTGGCCGAAGTTATAACGAGAGGTCTCGTAGTTAAGGTAACTGAATACGGGAAAATATCTGCGAATTAGTGTCTGGGAAGTCAATAATTCAATATCAGTGCATTTATGAAGATTTTGATAATGTAAATGGTTTTCTTTTAAAAACAAGTTCACGTTCATCTCTTTTAGAGTAAAACTTAGCCATTCAAGTATATTTTTTTTTAAATTTAACGTTTAGTATGACTTTAAACCTAAATTAGACTTAGACTTTGCACGAATGATATTGAGACTCATCATGATCAGCGGCGTTCGAATAAAAAAAAAATATGGATGTCAAAATCAAACATGAAGTTGAAATGTTTTGCTTGCCAAAATTTACGAAAAATTGTCTGCGGTTAGATAAACCTTATTGTTTTTGAAAAAAAATATTTAAAAGCCTACGATCAAATCTGAAAGCATGACACCCATACTTAAAACCCAGTATTTGCTGTTTATTGTTTCCTTTTATTTGTAACATAGATAGGACGTTATGTATAGAAGAAGTACTTCTTAGTCATTAAAGATAATTTGAACTGGCCTTATTTTCTTTTCATAATTGTTAAAAAATACTATTGAAAATGTCATAACAGATTTATGCAAGATAGGCAAAAAGGAATTTGGTTCATTGGACAAAAAAAAAAAAAAAAAAAAAAATGAAGTTCCACCTAAGTTTTGTAACAGCAAACACATTTTCACTGGCCTAAATTTAAATATATGATCAGCCATTTGTGAGCAAAATGAAGATTTGTTTGGAAAAATGTGTTGGTGGTACCATGTAGAATTTTATTGAATCTGTTTATCAGATTATTCTTTCGAACGTTTGTATTTTCAGGAAAACATGGACAATGAAAAAAAGAACGATAAAGCTTTCGATCATAAAAACTAGGGATTTCTTAAATGATGGCAACTCTATCTGCAGAAGAAGAAAATTTAGTTCGATTAACTTTGTTGTTGACTGGAGTGTCACGTAGAGCAGTCCGAACTTTCTTTGACACAGAATTTCCACCTACAAATCTAGCCTCAACATTGCATACAAACAAAACAACTCTTCATGACTTGAAATCAAAGAAAGTCATAATGCTGGCTCAGTGGAACCTTCTGTTCCCAACAAATGGTATGTTGTTTATATATTTTGGATGTATTCTAAAGAAATTTTGTGGGTTTATTTAGACTCACTTAATTGTTTATTTCATTGTCCTATCCCTTCAGTATTGTTTTCAAAATATGTTATTTCAATGACAAGCATAATGTTTAGGAATAAAAACCCAAAAGATGTAAAGTTATTAAGCTATTATAGATTTTTCTAAAAAAAAAAAGAGAAAAATCCCAAATTTACAAAATTGACAACCTGGTAAATTTGACACGAAAAAGCAACAAAATTTTATTAAATTTTCTTATATTAACAAATTCCTATAGTTTTTTATGTTAAATTTATTCAGATTGGTCCACTTTATCTTAAGTGAAAGTATGAAAAAAAGTTTAATTGTGAAACTGTGATTTGTTTTCATGAAAATAGCCAAAAAATGGTTAAAAATTGATGAAAAATGGGAAAATCATCAAATTTGGTACTTTCAAATGGCTGTAGCAAAAAAAAGAAGCGCACCACCATATGATTTTTTCTTCGCCAATTATTTTTTCAGTCATATAAACCCAAAAATCAGGTTAAGAAAAAAAGTTTAATTCTAGAAATTTTTGGCTCCTCAGAGGTGTACATCCTTAATTCAAAACATTACAAAAAAACATAGTAAGACATTCTGGTAAAGCCAACAAATGTAAACGAATAAAATCAATGAAATCAGATAGACTATCTGTCATATTGATCATTCGTTTTTTTTTCTTTATATAAATAAGACTATCGGTTTTTTCGTTTGATTTGTTTAACGGTTTGTTATACTTGTTGAATTCCGTAATATGACCAAAACATGCTTACATCCACGTCATTATGTCTCTGGTTGAAAGTTGTCTCATTGGCAAACATATTTTATTTTAATATAGGGTATGCTTATATGGTCACCAATACTTCACTTATTGAGCAGTATTACCCATCCTGAATAATGGTGACTGTGTTGATGCGGCAGGTGGATAGAATTTTCGCTAAGTTTTCCTACTGGAACCAGTTCCCTTAGGATACAGTTGGATTATGAGTATCAAAATAAATCTAGTCCTTAACATTTAGTTTATCTGGAGGAAGAGTATTTAATTCCGTTATAGTAATTGGTGGGATTTGCTAAGTCTTTGGTTTTCTACATAATGTTTTGTTATTGTCTGAACACTCGTCTTTTTTTTTGTCATGGTGTTGTTTTTTTGTATTCTGTTTGTAGAATCCTCGCTTGGGATCTTCTCTCCCTTTTTTAAAACACGTGCCACTATACATAGACTTCGTTCGACATTCACCTCAAAAGCTAACCTAACCTTTAAACAGACTTATTCAGGAGGGATATTTTTATGATACTGTTGTTAGATCATTAAAGATGGCATATTTTGGTATTAATATTGATTCACTCATAGGGTCTTTGCATAGCCATAGGAAATAAACACATATATTCTAAAACCAGTTGTTGGCATGATACGGGTTATGTTCTTCTCATATATTTTATGATGGTATGATACTAAACCCCTAACGGGAGGGATTGTGCTTGATTTTCATATGATGAAGACATAATCTTTCAATCAGTTTAATTAAGGTCTGGAGCTGGCATGTCAGTAACTGCTAGTAGTCCCTTGATAATTATGTATCATTGTCATTTTGCTTAGTTTCTTTTGTTACCTATTCTGACATCGGACTCGGATTTCTTTTAAACTGAGTTTTACTGTGCGTATTGCTGTGTGGTTGTTTATTCTACATTGGCTAGAGGTATAGGGCGAGGGTTGAGAGCTCACAAAATATATTTAACCCCGCCACACTTTTGCGCCTGTCCCAAGTCAGGAGCTTCTGACCATTGTTAGTCTTGTATGTTTTTTAATTTTAGTTCATCTATATGTTTTGGAGTTCAGTGTGACGTCCATTTTCATTAAACTAGTACACATTTTGTTTAGGGGCCAGTTGAAGCCCGCCTCCGGGTGCGGGATTTTCTTGCTGTGTTAAAGACCCATTGGTGGCCTTCGGCTGTTTTCTGCTCTATGGCCGGGTTGTTGTCTCTTTGACACATTCCCAATTTCCATTCTCAATTTGATTATAAAAAATAATACTACAAAAAGTTCTGCTAGGCATTTTCATTTACCTGTGTTTAAAATAATTGCAAATGGCTGATATTTTTGTTCGAGCATATTGTTTTTCTTAAATTGTTTAACATTTCATACCGATATAACATGTTACTTTTATTATTCTTCCCTTAGTTTTATTCATTTTGTATTTGCATTGTATCATAGGTCAAATTTATTTGTTCATTGTATGTTCATTGGTGTTGATATGTCCTTTGATTGAGTTAAGCTATTTCAGTTGATAATTTATAGTGTGTCTTTCTATGTTGTGATGTTACACTATTGTTTTAGAAAAAGGGTGAAGGTTTGGTACCATTAAAACGTTTAAACCCGCTGCATTTGTTTGCACCTGTCCTAAGTCAGGAATCTGATGTTCAGTAGTTGTCGTTTGTTGATGTGGTTCATAAGTGTTTCTCGTTTCTCGTTTTTTATATAGATTAGACCGTTGGTTTTTCCCGTTTGAATGGTTTTACACTAGTAATTTTTGGGGCCCTTTATAGCTTACTGTTCGGTGTGAGCCAAGGCTCCGTGTTGAAGACCGTACTTTGACCTATAATGGTTAATTTTTTAAAATTTTGACTTGGATGGAGAGTTGTCTCATTGGCACTCATACCACATCTTCTTATATCTATTTCCTGTGTAGTAGTTAAATTTCACTGAATTCCTCTGGGGATCAAATTCAACAGATTTCTCTAGTGAACACTATCCTAAAAACTCTAAAATTCTAAAAAGGAAACTTAGATTCCTCAGGCAAATTTCAAATCAGATGAATTTGGCACTTCTGTTTAGGTTTCTTTTTTCACTACCCCTTTCAAAATTTCATTCTTTGTACAGCTTACGTTTGGAAACCATTGTTGCAAATTCACATTCAAACCAATACAAACTTCCAGCTTCCATCCCGAATATTGCTAGTAACAGGATTTTTATAGGTTGCAATTATGTAAATATAGACAATGCAAATTCTCATAAACTCATTTTACGGCTAAAACTATACCACTTTTACTATGAAGTTTCGTTAAAAATTATATCCTACAATGGAAAGCTTATATGCACTACTATTTACTCAAAATATAGGGTCTTCCACAGATTTCAATTTGGCTGTTATTCATGTATATGCATACTGGTAACATTCCCAAGTTATGTCTCTACGAAAAGTAGCATATAGATCATATCTGGGAACCAGTACGAAAACAAAACAAATTATCAATGAATATCATATATCTCCCTAAAAGAGGCATGTTTTTTTGACATGAAATGCCTAGAACCTGTATGCAACTATTCTGATAGCAAATTGAAAGCATTTTAGAATACTATATATGTAAAGTTAAGTAGTTAATCATTACAACATTCAAGTTTATATAAAGTATCCAATCCTGCCTCTGTCTCCAGTCCACATCTTACTGTATGCCTATTTATCTATAAAAGTTCACAATTTCTGCTTCAAATGGTCAGTTTACAAATCTTGTCACAATAATATTGTCTCTTACTATATACCTAACGCAATTTTGCTAATATATGGCTAGAAGTGTTTAAACAAAGTCATATTTGCAAAAATATCATGCAAGAATTAACAAATCTGATATATGAATTCACTAAAAGTTTTATAGAACTAAGTGATGGTATCTGTTTCTTTTTTGCATAAATGCAAAGTACAGTTATTGTTTTCTATACAAAAGACCTTTATGATAATAAAATCATAGCCTTTACTGGCTTATTATCTATTTTATGACCCAGGGGCATGGGATTTTTCTCTGTTTTTTTGCCCCTGGGGCCTCAAATTTGCAAAATAATTCTGCTGTTTCTGTGAATATGGAATATTTAGTACATTTTTAGGGATAGAACACACTATTGTTAGTTTTATTGAAGTATTTTTGTATCTCTAGCTGGTATTTTTTAATGCCGCAGTCACAAGAAAGCAAGTTCAGGTGTTACGGCTTATATGTGGGTATTCGACAGGACAAAAAACACCCCAAAAACAATATTCATCAAGGATCTATGAGTTTCAACGACTGCAAAGAGTAACCATAATCACTGCTTTCTCATAGGAACTCCTTTTACGGCTAAAATTGTACCACTTTTACTATAAAGTTTCGTTAAAAATTATATCCTACAATGGAAAGCTTATATGCACTTCTATTTATTTCAAAGGTCAAACTATAGGGCTGTTCGGCAAATTTTCAACATTTATATGCCCCGAACATCTGAGAGTTTTAACTTATACTTAAATTCTGTACTACACCTCCCATCACTTTGGGTCTTCCACAGATTTCAATTTAGCCGCTGTTTATGTATATTTATACTAGTAACATTCCCAAGTTATGTCTTATGAGATGAAACATAGACATCATATCTTGAAATCAGTAAGTAAACAAAACAACATTTCTATTAATATTATATATCTCCCCAAAAATGGCGTGGTTTGTGAAATTATAGGACACTGTATGGACATAACACAAGAACAAGTTATACAAATTAGTTCGAATGGCTTAAGACAATATATTGGTTCGAAACAAAACCAATTAACATAAAAATGATAGACACAAAGCACCGATAAAAGAGTATTGGCAGCTACTGAATGCTACTTTAAGCCAATTACAACTACATGTAATAAATAAATCATGTTCTCCCAGGTTGTAGTATCAATCTGTACACATGAAACGAAGATGTTATAATCAGAATGAACAAAATATTTATGAGTACTTAATATCCAACATCATGTTGATAACTTAGTTTGCATTGCACACGGTCGTGCTTTTCTAGTTTTATACTTTAGTTAGGGAATCATGAATTGTATACCAGTTGTTACTGGTTTTGAACTAGTTTTTAGATACTACTAGAACTTTAAGATCGGTACTATGTCAACTCGCGCAATCTTCTAATTGTTCTACACCTTATCATGTCTAATCGTTTTATATCTTACTATGCTGAATGGGTTTGACTATAGCTAAAGCCCGTATGGTAACCTATATTTGCTTACATAATTTGGACTATGATTGAAAATTGTATCATCGGAAATCACACGACATCTTCTTATTGATTGATATAAATACGTTCCGATAAGAGAAGATACATTTCCCAGCTGACAGATCTCTGTGAAACACAATACCATCAATATATAATTTTTTTATGTGTATTCCTTGAATGCATGTTGGCGTAATGTACATGGGTTTATAATAAAATGCTTAACTGAAGAAAAGTACCAGGAAACACATTTTCTGGATTAGTAGATGTTCATACCAGTTGGTTTCATCGTCTACTAATCAAGACATGAGTGTTTTAACAAATATATAAAAAAAAATTATTTGGCTACTTTTAGGTCCTCTTTGGACGCACGAAATTTATAAAGTGTATTTTTTATTACCACTTGATAATTCCTGATAGAAGTGGACTCCCTCACAATGCTTCGAGGTTTTACATTTGCCTTAAAAAAGCAAACTGTCATGCACTCTACATAAAACATCAATCTAAAAAGAGTAACTGTGAAATGTTAGTGACTTAATTACTTTGATATTTTCTTTATTCGAAAACACCATTTTGTTACGTCTTGCACTAACAAGTACGACGGCAGTTAATATATTGATTCCTAGAGTAGTAATTCCAAAAAGGAACAAACGCGCGTACAAGCTGTGTCATTTATCTGTCAAGAACTTAATGTTCCATAAATTTTAATGTTACAGGATCACCTGATTCCAAAACGCTTGATGTCACATTGATGATCTGTTTGATCAGAAATTTAAAAACAATCAGTTCTCCAATCAATGGATTTGACAGTCTGCCATTACCAGTTGAGACTACTCCAGGATCAGATCTCGCCAGGATAAAATGGTACAGGAATATACTAGCTCATCTGGATGATGGAAAAGTTGACACTTCTTTTTTCATTACAGCATGGAGAGATATAACAGATGTAAGTGTAGCCTTGCAACATATTATGTTTTTTTGCATTTTGCATGGTGAAATTGATTAATTATAAGTAATATTAGGATCAAAAAAATATATTTGAATAGATAAATGGAGGTGGGTGCGACCAGATATTTCTTTTCCATTCAGAACGTAGGACGAGAGACTGAGAGATTACATTGACGGGCATGGAGGTTGATATTGTTGTTACACCTCTTTGCAGAAGAGGAGATATAGGGGTTTGTTTTGTATGAGAATTAGAAGCACATTTGTTACCTTTCAGGGATAGTGTGACTATTATGTGTAACCGCTCGTGGCTGAAAGAACAATAAATGTGCTACCTTTCCTTACTCTAGGAGAGGCAAATATATGTAGGTCTTATTTGAGAGGAGTGGATATATAGATGTTACCTCCAAACAGAAGGGTTCATCCTTTGATCTGTTTCAGAATCATTCACAAACCATTAAGGTTGCATGTTTTTGTTTCAAAGTATTTTCGCACTTGATGTTTCAGCTTCCTTTATTACTTTTTAGGTCCTCTTACCTTTGCTGTGGTTATACATTATTTGTAACCATTAACTACTAAATGATCAAGGATTTTAGAAACATTTCTTTTCAAATATAATTTATGCAAAATATTTAGAAATTTCTGTTATGTCTGAAAATGTATTCATTCAGGTAGACATTAAATTCTTATACTATACGTATTTTTGTCAAAATGCAAGCATATATAAAACATACACTTAGACATTTCTTTGATTTCTGTAGATGATTTATTAAATATTGTATTTTTTCAAAAGATTTTGAACAAGAGAGAAAAAAAAAAAGAAAAACAGCTTTGATATGACATTTGGCAGTAACATGCTTATAATTAACACAAGATAGTTTTAATATAATATATGAGAGCCAAACCAAACATGCATGTACTTGTCGTGATAGTTAATTACATTATTTTGCTCCATCGCATGACGTTAACTTATCATGCATGTTCACACTATACAGACTTCGTCAACAGGGATTTTGAAATGACAAAAAAAAACTACAGTGAGGAGAACGACTAAAATCGACACTTCATAAGTTTGCGATCACCATCAGGAATAAGTTAACAAATACGATGTGTCGGTGTCTCAACTAATCATCATATGAATAATTTTGGGGTAAAAAAGTTGAACATTTTCTTTTCGTGCGTGGCAATTTTTACCCCTGAACGAGCTTAATTTCTAAATCACTTGCGTTTTGCCTGCACTAATTTCGGTAAAATTTTTTATGAATAAATTTTTCAAACGACATGTCATTTATTTACTCTCTGTTTATTTGTTTGTGTTTGAGAAAAAAAGTGTGATAGATATCTTTCATTTAACCTTTTAGAGTCCAATGAATCTTTATGATACCGGAACTAATTGTCCCTATATCCTACTTGAGCAGGATCCAATAGTTTGTTAGTGTACATAGTTCCTGCAAAAAATGTTTATAGAGTAAATCGGTTTAATGTCGGCTATAAAGGTCTTCTTGTTAGTTTTTTTTTTAGCTTTGTATCAATCTGATGAGTCCTTTTCGGAATTTGATAAGACTGTCGTACAAGTGAGAGGTTTAGCGCTATAAAACCAGGTTCAATCCACCATTTTCTACATTTGAAAATGCCTGTACCAAGTCAGGAATATGACAGTTGTTGTCCATTCGTTTGATGTGTTTTGTCATTTGATTTTGCCAGGGATTTTCCGATTGAATTTTCCTCGGAGTTCAGTATTTTTGTGATTTTACTTTTTTTTTCAACTGATTTTTACAATAAGTTCTTACATAATAGAAAAGAAAGGATAAGGGGTATCCATCCATGACACAAAGTCAGTTCACAGCAAAACCACAAAAAGCATTGATGTATGTTCCGCTTTATACCAAGGTCACAGATTTGGCGCCTGCAAACATGGTTATGTATGTGCCACATTCTGTATGTGCCTGTTCCAAGTCAGGAGCCTGTAATTCAGTAGTTGTCGTTTGTTGCTGTGTGACATATTTGTTTTTCGTTCATTATTTTGTACATAAATTATGCCGTTAGTTGTCTCGTTTGAATTGTTTGACATTTGTCATTCCGGGGCCTAGTATAGCTGACTATGTAATATGGGCTTGGCTCATTGTTGAAAGGCGTACGGTGACCTATTATAGGTGTTAATTTCTGTGTGATTCGGCCTCTTGTGGAGAGATGTCTCATTGACAATCATACCACATCTTCTTATTTTTATATTAACCCCGCAATGTATGATGTGAGGCTGTGGCAAAATCATAAGCCTTGATTTCATTCATTGGTCGTCGTTTGTTGTAGTGAATTATATTTGCTTTTTAATTGTTTTGTACATAAATCAATGAAATACCGTTGGTTTTGTTGTTTGGCATTGTTTACATTTGTCATGTCGGATCCTTGTATAGCTTGCAATGTAGTATGTTTTTTTCCTCATTGTTGAATGTCGTAGGTTGACGTATGTTTTATAACATCTACGTCATTTTGTCTCTGGTGGATATCTATCTCATTGGTAATCAAACTGCATCTTATTTTTTGTTATAAATATATGACTGTCTAATGTTCTGGACCATGGATACAAATATTTACTAAAACCATGGTTTCGATCATTCGCAAGCACTATTCACATACATGGATCAAAGTTTAATTATATACCATTTGTTGTCAGAACATTATAATACAAACATGTACATGAAGCTGTGATTATTGTTTTCTCAGATGTAAGCAAACGAAGTTCGCTCCTGTTCATTGCCTAAAGGTCTCCTAAATTTGTGTATATTAATTTTGCTATTCAAGGGATTTTGTGTTGATTGACTTTTTTTTTTGAAGTCTTTGTTAAATTATCTATTTTTCTAAAATTCAGAGCCTGAAATATTGTAAAGACATGTATCCCTTGAGGAAACCAGAGTGTTGACCTAGTTAAGTTTTGGCGTTAATTTGGTTGATGTCTTATTTATAACACACATTTTATTTACACAAATAACTCTGGCAACGCTTTAATTTTTTTTTTACATGTTTATATATATACTTGCTTTCATAACACCCTACGGGACTGAGACAAACAAGCGACCGGACCTTAACCGGCGCATTTGTGTTTAAAATATCCCTCCCTTCCCAAAATATTTACCAGTATTAATCGCATCAAGTCTTATCATTTTCCCATTTGGGAGTTGACCTTAGAAGTATAATTCTATGTATAAAAAAGAAGATGTGGTATGATTGACAATGAGACAACTCTTAACAAGAGACCAAATGACACAGAAATGAACAACTATAGGTCACTGTACTGACTTCAACAATGAGCAAAGACCATACTGCACAGTCAGCTATAAAAGGCCCCGAAATGACAAATGTAAAACAATTCAAACGAGAAAACTAACGGCCTAAATAATGTATAAAAAATGAACGAAAAACAAATATGTAACACAGCAACAAACGACAACCACTGAATTACAGGCTCCTGACTTGGGACAGGCACATACATACAGAATGTGGCGGGGTTAAACATGTTAGCGGGATCCCAACCATCCCCCTAACCTGGGACAGTGGTGTAACAGTACAACATAAAAACGAACTAAAAAAATCAATTGAAAAAGGCTTAACTCATCAGATGGATACACTTAGAAATACATCTAACAAAAACACAGAGTGGACGTGGCTGGGTACTTGTACATCCCAACAACAAAAAGACATTAATTCAGATCTCAGAGTACTCGCAGTTACTGACAGCTAGTTCAAAGTCAATAACAACTAATAAAAAAAAATCATGCATCTAAGACTAAGGCCAACTAGAAGTAGAATTCTTAGGTTAACCTATATAGGGGAAAAATACTTGATACGATTAATGCAGGTAATTTTTGGGAAGGGAGGGTTATATCTTTTGTAGTCAAAATTTCACTGTACAGTGCTGGACGATAGCGTGATAAGAAATTCGACGTATGTCTATTCATCAATCCACCCCTCCTTTATCATGTTTATACTATTCAAGCTATAGACCCGGGATAAAAGAACATTATAATTGATAGAAAATAAGTCATTTGAATAAACATATTTTCAGAATTTTTCATGCTTTTGATATGTATCAGTTAATAAGTACTTATCTTTGGGAACAGTATATCTATATATGTTCCTGCTTATCTTTTAATTTAATTTGTGTTTACTACAGACAGAAGCATATAAGCGATCCTTGATACATGTACATGTTTTTATGAACGTAACATTTGTAAATGGCTATGCACAATCACGACAGCGACTGTGTGGTATACTTGATATAACGTTTTAAAATAAGTTAAATCACGACTTGTGCATTTTATACAGAAACTGATTAAAAATACACTAACAAATTAGTTATGAATACGAAAGTTAAAATAATTTTTATATATCAGTGCTGCAAACACAATAAATAATAAAGACAGAACAAAACTCAATAAATTTGAATAACTTTTTCGTTTGACCTTGCGTCATTGAAATAATGATTCAACACTTCACTATCAACTTGAATGAACACTTCACTGTCATTTTCATTACCGAGTCGGCCACAGACCACAATTAAATTACCCTATTAGTTCTTTATAACGTTTTGTTTCATTAAAAAAATTTACCATGCATTTTTGTCAAATCTTTTGTGTGTGTAATGTATATATTAACCCAAAATATATATCCAAAATTCAGAAAGATTGAACCAATCAGTCTTACAAATTTAGCCAATACACATCCATACCCCTATGGACAAGTCAAGAGATGTTCCGAAAACTGTAAATATCACCTTTTTGCACCTGGCCTAATCACTCTTTCCATATCAAAATCAGTTAAAAATACAACATCTAAAAGTTTATTTCACCTCTCTTCTTTTATTTCCAGCCAAAAAAAACTAAGAAATGAGTGAAGAAGGGAAAGAAAAAAAATTAAGAAAAAATACACTCTAATTAAAAGGAACTATATTCGTGGACAACGAAAAAAGCGGGATCATTAATTGTGGTCTTGGGCCAGTCACATGAGACTCGGTTTAATTAGTCATACGGGGCACGTCACATTGGGATAAATTTGTTAAGGGATTCTCATTGGTAAATATTAGCTTGTTCCGGAAGAACATGTGATGAAGTAAAGGCTTTCTTACCGTCTGATTGGTTATTATTGAGCTGCATCTATAATAAGTGAGCGTATCCGTAAGTGAGGTCGGAAAGGAATCATGATAGCATGTCATGAAAATGACAATGAAGTGTTCATTCAAGTAAATAGTGAAGTGATGAATCAATATTTTAATGACGCAATGTCAAACGAAAAAGTTATTCAAATTTATTGAGTTTTGTTCTGTCTCTATTATCTAATTGGTTTGCAGCACTGAGATATAAATATCATATTAACTTTCGTATTCATAACTAATTTGATAGTGTACTTTAAATCAGTTTCTGATTTACAAATCATCAACAAGTAATAGCTTTTCTAAAAAGCTTGCCGTTTTATAGCTTATTATGTTGAAAATTGATTTTTTTTATTTGTAGTATCATCCATTCAAAATATCAATCTGCCTAAAAATTGTATTGGGGCAGAAAAAAGTGGAACATTGGAAAGGCCAATATGGTATTTTTAAAAGGGTTACAATTTTCTTTTTGTGCGTGGCAATTTTTAACTTGAAAGAGATTAATTTCTAAATCACTTGCGTTTTACCTATACTAATGTCGATAAACTTTTTTATGAATAAATTTTTTGAAAGACATATCATTTATTTACTCTCTGTTTATTTGTTTGTGTTTGAGAAAGAAATGTGATAAATATCTTTCATTAATTGTCCCGTAAGATAAATCAACCTAAAACGTTTTAGAGTCCTCTGAATCTTTATTATAACGGAACTAATTGTCCCTATGTCCCTATATCAGACTTGGGCGGGTTCAGTATTAGTTTGTAAAGAAACATAGTTTCTGCGAAAATATTTTATAGAGTATATTGGTTTAAAGTCTGTTTTATAGGTCTTCTTGATAGTTTTTTTTTTTAGCTTTGTATCAATCTGATGCCTTTTCAACTGATTTTTACAATAAGTTCTTACACAATAGAAAAGAACTGGTAAGAGGTATCCATCTATGACACAAAGTCAGTTCATAGATATAAGAAGATGTGGTATGAGTGCCAATGAGACAACTCTCCATCCAAGTAAAAATTTATAAAAGTAAACCATTATAGGTCACAGTACGGACTTCAACACGGAGCCTTGGCTCACACCGAACAGTAAGCTATAAAGGGCCCCAAAAAATTACTAGTGTAAAACCATTCAAAAGGGAAAACCAACGGTCTAGTCTATATAAAAAACGAGAAACGAGAAACACTTATGAACCACATCAACAAACGACAACTACTGAACATCAGATTCCTGACTTAAGAACAGGTGCAAACAAATGCAGCGGATTTAAACGTTTTAATGGTACCAAACCTTCACCCTTTTTCTGAAACAATAGTGTAACATCACAACATAGAAAGACACACTATAAAATATCAACTGAAATAGCTTAACTCAATCAAAGGACTTATTAACACCATTGAACATACACTGAACAAATAAATTTGACCTATGACACAATGTAAATATCATGCACAGCAAAACACAAAAAGCAAAGGAACAGTGCTTTTATTGGTGTATGTTCCGTTTAAACACCAAAGTCCCAGATTTAGCGCCCGCAAACATGGTTATGTATGTGCCACATTCTGTATGTGCCTGTTCCAAGTCAGGAGCCAGTAATTCAGTTGTTGTCGTTTGTTGCTCTGTAACATTTTTGTTTTTCCTTTATTATTTGGTACATCAGGCCATCAGTTTTCTCGTTTGAATTGTTTTACATTTGTCATTTCGGGGACTTGTATAGCTAACTATGCGGTATGGGCTTTGCTCATTGTTGAAGGTCGTACGATGACGTATAGATGTTAATTTCTGTGTCATTTGGTTTCTTTTGGAGAGTTGTCTCATTGGCAATCATACCACATCTTCTTATTTTTAGATTAATCCTACCATGCAGGATGTGCTGCTGTGGCACAATCATAAGCCTGGATTTCATTCATTGGTTGTCGTTTGTTGTAGTGTATTATATTTGCTTTTTTAAATGTTTTATATATAAATCAATGACATGCCGTTGGTTTTGTTGTTTGACATTTTTTACAATTGTCATGTCGGATCCTTGTATAGCTTGCAATGTAGAATAGGGTTTTTCTCATTGTTGAATGCCGTATGTTGACGTATATTTTATAACATTTACGTCATTTTGTCTCTGTTGGATATTTATCTCATTGGTAATCAAACCATGGCAAAAAATATTTACTAAAACTATGATTTCGAACATTCGCAAACACTATTCACATACATCGATCCATGTTAAATATATACCATTTGATGTCAGAACATTATAATACAAACATGTACATGAAGCTGTGATTATTGTTTTCTCAGATGTTAGCAAACGGAGTTCGTTCCTGTTCATTGCCTTAAGGTCTTCTAAATTTGTGTATTTTAATTTTGCTATTTAAGGGTTTTGTGTTGATTGCATTTTTTTGGAAGTCTTCGTTAAATCAAGGATTTGTCTTACTATAAAACTCCATGGTTAAAATATCTTCATTTCTATTTTCATCTTTAATCTTTTAATCTTTACTTTTTGGTTACTACAGACAGAAGCATACGCGATCCTTCATATATTTACGTGTTTTTATGAACGTAATACAAGGATTTGTATGTGTCTTCAACACAGCGAGAAAATCCCGTACCCTGAGGCGGGCTTCAGCTAGACTCTAAACACAAATGTGTACTAGTTCAGTGAAAATGGAGGATTTCAAGCATACAAATCCTTGGTAACACACAATTTGTAAATGGCTCTGCACAATCACGACAGCGACTGTGTGGTATACTTGACACGACGTGTGCATTTTATACACTTCTGTTTCGGCTATTTATAGATAAGTGTGTAATAGAATTATCCTGTATTTGAACGGAAACCACACCACTAGTAGCTGTGTTCGGCCGGTTGTCCTGTTTAGTGTGGAGCTCTTTGAAAAACCAAGAGTGGTACCGAAGCAAAATGAAAAATTTTGCAAACTTAGATCATCGGTGCCTTCCGTGATCATATAAACATAAACACTAACGACTTCTTTTCGTCTATTTGGCTCATTTTGTGTCACACTGTCTTGAAACAAAACGCGATAGGTCCGTTGCCGAACCCGATTAGTGCGGAAACGCCGACAAAAACCCGATAAGTCCGTTACCATTCTACACCGTGCACATGACAAATTTGAAAAATGTCAAACAACAAAAACAAATATGTTACACAGCAACAAACGACACCAATTGAATTAGAGGCTTCTGACTTGGGACAGGCACGTTACCATTCTACACCGTGACATACAGAATGTGGCACATACATAACCATGTTTCCGGGCGCGCAATCTGGGACGGTTAAAGCGGAACATACATCAATAAAAGCACTGTTCCTTAAGTTTGCTTTTTGTGTTTGCTGTGCATGAACTGACTTTGTGTGGATGGATGTGGATGGATACACCTTATCCTTTCTTTTCTATTATGTAAGAACTTACTAGTGTAAAAACCAGTTGAAAAGGGGTTAACTCATCAGATTGATACAAAGCAAAAGAAAAAAAAACACAAAAAAAAACACAAAAAAAACTAACAAGAAGACCTATATAACCGACTTTAAACCGATTTACCCTATAAACATTTTTCGCAGGATATATGTACCCTTACAAACGAATAGAACCTGCTCAAGAAGAATATAGGGACAATTAGTTCCTGTATGATACTCTAAAACGTTTTGGTTGAATTATCTCACAGGACAATTAATGAAAGATATTTATCACACTTTTTTTTCTCAAACACAAACAAATAAACAGAGAGTAAATAAATGACATGTCTTTTGAAAAATTCATATATCCTGTGAGATAAATCAACCAAAACGTTTAAGAGTCCACTGAATCTTTATCATACAGGAACTAATTGTCCCTATATCCTACTTGAGCATGTTCTATTCGTTTGTTGATGAACCAGGTTGATGAACCAGGGGTTACGATATGTCAAAGAACGTCTCGTCCTTTTTCTAAAAAAGTTCATCGGAAGGTACCAAGACCTTGTTGATAAATATTCCGTATCAACTTCACAAATAATACATGATGGTCTTGAAGTATAGATTCTGCGTACTGACGTTGTTTATCATCTGAACAACGTGTTATATTGTTCTTTCATTTGTCTTTGTTCTATTATTAATATTACTTTTACTGTTTGGTTTGTTTTCTGTGATATCTATTTGACGTTGCTCGGTACTTATTCATCCCGTCAATATGTTTGTATTATCTTTCATTTTTGCTGGTGTGTTTTGTATATGCGAACTTCTGGACAATTTTAAATCTCGGTCTATTTCTGGAATTAATTCTAACATAACTTTTGATTTGTTAACCCTGTATACCAACATTCCTCATGTGAAATTGTAAAATTGTTTTGAATAAACACTGAACGACAAAATTTCTTCTTATGTGACGTTTACATTTTCTGACGTCAGACACGCGAAGCAATGAATGTGGTTTTTAATTTGATAGATGCTTTTGTGCTTTTTTGTAAATGATTGTTTGTTTTGATATTGTAACACAGTGATGACTGCTGTACCCATATTTTGACTATTTTATTTATTATGTCTGTTTTGTTCACGAATCGTTGTAAATATAACGGAATTTGATGAGACTGTCGTACAAGTGAGAGGTTTAGCGCTTTAAAACCAGGTTCAATCTACCATTTTCTACATTGGAAATGCCTGTACCAAGTCAGGAATATGACAGTTGTAATCCCTTCGTTTGATGTGTTTGAGCTCTTGACTTTGCCACTTGATTAGGATTTATATCTAGAAATTGACTATGAGGGTCGGTTGAAAACAAAACTTTACGACAAAAGAGATGATTTCAGCTTCCCAATAGTGAAGCATTGGGAAGCTGAAATCATCACTTCGTAAATTTTACGGACGCATCACGAGTTGGTTGACCGTTATGGAATATCTGTTTAATAGATGATATTAGATATGTTCCTTATGTCGTAACTGCAATCCCGTTCCCTTTTCCCGAATGTGACCTACCGAATAAGACTTCTTACCTTTATTTGTGACATTTTTATCTATTGTGTCTGTTTGTTTTGTTCACGCATCATTATCAATATTATTAAATTTGATGAGACTGTCGTACAAGTGAGAAGTTTAGCGCTATAAAACCAGGTTCAATCCACCATTTTCTACATTTGAAAATGCCTGTACCAAGTTAGGAATATGACAGTTGTTGTCCATTCGTTTGATGTGTTTTGTCTTTTGATTTTGCCATGTGATTAGGGACTTTCCGATTGAATTTTCATCGGAGTTCAGTATTTTTGTGATTTTACTTTTTTGTAAAGGTACATAGTTCCTGCGAAAAATGTTTATAGAGTAAATCGGTTATATAGGTCTTCTTGTTAGTTTTTTTTTTATTATTCTTATTTTTTTAGCTTTGTATCAATCTGATGAGTCAACCCCTTTTCAACTGGTTTTCACACTAAGTTCTTACATAATAGAAAAGAAAGGATAAGGTGTATCCATCCATGACACAAAGTCAGTTCATGCACAGCAAAAAACACAAAAAGCAAACTTAAGGAACAGCGCTTTTATTGATATAATGTTCCGCTTTAACACCAACGTCCCAGATTGTACGTGTGCGCCCGCAAACATGGTTATGTATGTGCCACATTCTGTATGTGCCTGTCCCAGGACCGAAGCCTCTAATTCAATTGTCGTCGTTTGTTGCTGTGTGACATATTTGTTTTTGTTGTTTGACATTTTTTACATTTGTCATGTCGGATCCTTGTATAGCTTGCAATGCAGTATCGGTTTTTCTCATTGTTGAATGTCGTAGGTTGACGTATGGTTTATAACATCTACGTCATCTTGTCTCTGGTAAATATCTTTCTCATTGGTAATCAAACCACATCTTATTTTTTGTTTTGTTATAAATATATGACTGTCTAATTTTCTGACCATGGCAAAACAATATTTACTAAAACTATGGTTTCGATCATTCGCAAGCACTATTCACATATATCGATAAGAGTTTAACTATATACCATTTGCTATAAGAATATAATAATAAAAACTTGTACATGAAGCTGTGATTATTGTTTAAAATCTCAGATGTTAGCAAACGGAGTTCGTTCCTGTTCATTGCCTTTTAGGTCTCCTAAATTTGTATATTTTAATTTTGCTATTTAACGAATTTTATGTTGATTGCATATTTTTGGAAGTCTTTGTTAAATTATCACTTGGCGTCGTCGTCCGTTAACTTTTATAAAACCAAACTTAGCCTAAATCATCCTTAGGGTATTTAGTTTAAAAAATGTATCCGATGACCCGGCCAATCAACCAAGATGGCCGCCACGGCTAAAAATAGAACATGGGGGTAAAACGCCGTTTTTGGCTTATATCTTTGAAACTAAAGCATTTAGAGCAAATCTGACGAGGTACAAATGTTTACCAGGTCAAGATCTATCTGCCCTGAAATTTTCAGACACACCAGACAACCCGTTGTTGGGTTGCTGCCCCTGAATTGGTAATTTTAAGGAAATTTTGCAGTTTTTGGTTATTATCATGAATATCATAATAGATAGATATAATTTGTAAACAGCAAAATTGTTCAACAAAGGAAGATCTACAAATAAGTCTACATGATCAAAATTGTCAATTGACCCCATAAGGAGCTATTGCCCTTTAAAGTAAATTTTTCACAATTTTTCGTAAATTTTTGTTATCTTTTACAAAAATCTTCTCCTCTGAAACTACTGGGCCAAATTAAACCAAACTTGGCCTAAATCATCCTTAGGGTATTTAGTTTAAAAAATATATATCCGATGACCCCGCCCATCAACCAAGATGGCCGCCATGGCTAAAAATAGAACATGGGGGAGGGTATAATACAGTTTGGCTTATATCTCTGAAACTTAAGCATTTAGAGCTAAATAAGAGAGAAACTAAACAGACTTCAATGATCAGCAATATAAGAATAAAAAAAAAACAGAGATTTTTGTCATTAATTCTATTGTTGGAGTGTGTCTTTTCGTTGAATATGCATATAGACCAAGGTGAGCGACATAGGCTCTTTAGAGCCTCTAGTTTGTTTAATTTAGAGCTTGAAATATTGTAAAGACATGTATCCATTGAGGAAACCAGAGTGTTGACCTTGTTAAGCTTTGGCATTATTTTGGTTGCTGTCTTGTTCATAATACACCTTCCATTTACACAAATAACACTTGCAACGCTTTATTTTTTTACATGTTTATATATAAACCTGCTTTCAAAACACTTTACGGGACTAAGAAAAACAAGCCACCGAATCTGAACTCACGCATTTGTGTTTAAAATATCCATCCCTTCCCGAAAAATTTACCAGTATTAATCGTATCAAGTCTTATTATTATTTCTTTTGTAAGTTGACCTTAGAATTATACTTCTGAGGTCAACTAAAATTAGAATTCTAAGGTCAACTTCCAAAGTTAAAAAAAAAGACTTGATACGATTAATGATACGAGTAATTTTTTTCGGAAAGGGAGGCTTATTTGTTTTGACATCAGAATTTCACTGTACCGTGCTGGACGTTAGCGTAATAAGTAACTCGACGCATGTCTATACATCAATCCACCCCTCTTCTATACTATCCTATAACTATAGACCCGGGATAAAAGAACATTATAATTAATAGAAATTAGTCATTTGAATAAACCTGTTTTCAGAATTGTTTTATGCTTTTGATTTATATCAGTTAATAGGTACTTATCTCTTGCATGGGACCAGTATATCTATGTTCCTGCTTATATTTAATTTGTGTTCACTACAGACAGAGGCATACGCGATCCTTCATATATTTACATGTTTTTATGAACGTAACATTTGTAAATGCCTCAGCACAATCGCGATAGCGACTGTGTGGTATACTTGATATAGCGTTAATTAGTTAAATCACAATATGTGCATTTTATACACTTTAAAACAAAATAGCTGTTTTGGCTATTTATAGATCAGTGTTTACACCCTAGATCTATTATACTTCATAGTTTCTATTTCTGAAACAAGTGTAAATTGAATAGATCTATTGTTACGAATAACAATGGATTTTGTCCACAGGGTGTGACGATACCCCTGCATCTACATCCTGAAAACACATTCCATTTTTATTCACAATAGAAATTGTTTTTTTAATAGCATGAACAGAAGAGATTACTAATAGTGTTCACTACAAGTTGTTTCAAGACATATTAACAAAAAACATATTTCAGGAAATTCCAATAGCGAAAAAAATATTTAGCATCTATTTTGAATTTAAAAAAAAATCATTTAATTACTCCTTTGCTTGAAGCTAAAATTTTGATCCCATATGGCCTTAAAGAATATACATGCAAAAAACTTTTGTCGAGGGGCGGATCCAGCCATTTTTAAAAAGGGGGTTGTAACCCAGGTTAAAAAGGGGGGGGGGGTTCCAACCATATGTCCTCATTCAAAAACATTGATCGTCAAAAAAATGAAGGCTCCAACTCCCGGAACCTCCCTCCCCTGGATGGCCCCCCAAAAAAAAGGGGGGGGGGTCCTTACATATGCAATCTATATTTTTGTATGTATCCGATCGTCGGATTTCTAATCCAGACACACCTATCCCTCAGTATGTTCGAAAATGAATGTTTGTTTAATGTTGAGAAGGAGGAGGGGCTTTTTTTGATAAAACCGTAGCATGTAAAATACATTTATGATTACCTTCATTAAACTGATACATGCAAGTTCTTTGGGTTATAAATATTGCGTTTTCTTCAGTCTCTTCTGCCAAATCCAACGCCTGAATCAAAATGTCGTCCGTCTTATACCCCGTCCATATTGACAACTGCATACAAGGAGCATGGTTTATTTTTTTTTTTTTTTTTGTAATAAGAATGCACGATACGGCCAACCTTGACCTGTTGGTCCATATAAGCACATGCATTTAACGGGAATATGCAAAACGGCAACTGTGACATTTGTAAAATCTACTCACTTGTCAAAGTTTGAATGAAGATCGTCAAAGTAAGGTTACTAGTGGGGTTTCATCTAAAAAAATATGCATTTTCTTATTAGTTATGGTTTGATATTGTCAATCAAAATGCTATCCGTTCTTTTTCATTTGATATTCAATGTAAACAAATTAAATTATTTAGTATCGGGTGTAAGTTAGTTATACACTTCGGGATACGGTGTGTCTGGATAAGAAACCCCTACGGCCTCCGGCCGTCGGGGTTTCTTATCCAGACACACCTATCCCTCAGTGTATAACTATTACGTAATATAATTATCTTGTATAACGATATGCATGAGTGATTAACTGTAACTTTATGGATGATTTGTAAATCAGAAACTGATTTGTGTTCGTAAAGCGCGTGGTGCTAACAGTACTCATTCAAATATTGAACGAGAATAAACTTCAAAACATGTCATCCGCTTGCAAAATCGAAAAGAAAACATATTTTTACTGTACATACATTTTATATTCCTTAAGCACTTTTATTGCCCTTTTTTTAAAATATATTTTTTATACCACCAATACCACCATCTGCAAATGGAGATCATTTTGCTTTTCATTGTGTAGATAACACATCGATTGTGGGTAATATCAGTAGAAAATATATTTTAAAACAGGGGCAATAAAAGTGCTTAAGGAATATAAAATGTATATACAGTAAAAATATGTTTTCTTTTCGATTTTGCAAGCGGATGACATGTTTTGAAGTTTATTCTCGTTCAATATTTGAATGAGTACTGTTAGCACCACGCGCTTTACGAACACAAATCCGGCTAATTTTTGTCGAGCCTTAGACTTTTGTCGAAAAAGCGAGACAAAGCGATCCTACATTCCGTCGTCGTCGTCGTCCACAAATATTTACTCTGTGGTTAAAGTTTTTGAAATTTTAATAACTTTCTTAAACCATCCTGGATTTCTACCAAACTTGGACAGAAGCTTGTTTATGATCATAAGATAATATCCAAAAGTAAATTTTGTAAAAAAAAAAAATCCGTTTTTTGCGTATTTTACTTATAAATGGACCTAGTTTTTCTGCCAGGAAACATTACATTCACTCTGTGGTTAAAATTTTTGAAATTTTTATAACTTTCTTAAACTATCCTGGATTTCTACCAAACTTGGAAAGAAGCTTGTTTATGATCATAAGATAGTATCCAGAAGTAAATTTAAAAAAAAAAAATCATTTTTTCCGTATTTTACTTATAAATGGACTTAGTTTTTCTGGCAGTTAACATTACATTCACTCTGTGGTTAAAGTTTTTAAAATTTTAACAACTTTCTTAAACTATCTTAGATTTGTACCAAACTTGGACAGAAGCTTGTATATGATTAAAAGCTAGTATCTAGAAGGAATTTTGTTAAAATTTTGTTCCATTTTTTCCTTATTTTACTTATAAATGGACTTAGTTTTTCTTCCAGTTAACATTACATACAGTCTGCAGTTTTAAGTTTTTAAAACATTTATTAGATTCATAAACTATCCTGGATTTTTACCAAACTTGGACAGAAGCTACTTACAATCAAAAGATAGTATAGAGAGGAAAATTTTTATTAATGTTTTTCCTCATTTTTGTTGAGCCTGCGATTAACAGCAAAAGTAGGCGAGACACTGGGTTCCGCGGAACCCTTACGAATTTTTGTTTATGTTAACACAATATAACATACTATGTTAGTTAGTTTAACAAATATAACAGAAAAATGATATTGTGCAAGATTGATTAACATTACTTGCCAACTTCAATCATCACCAGTTTAAGGTAGTGTTCGGACATTTCTGTGTAGTGTTTGGGGATATATATAGTTGTTTGTCTGTCTTACTTTTATCGCTTTGGTCATGGTATTATATGTGTGTTTATCGGAAATGTAGTAATCAACTTGTCCCTACGCCTATTGTTTTTGTTCTTTCAATTCATATGTCCATTAGTCTACAAAATTTTGTAATGAGCATCGTTGGAAAATTTAAGTGAAGTTCAAAGTTTTGAAGTGCACATATGGAGATTGTACATGAAGGGATTTTTTCATGATAAACACATTTAGAATAAGTTAAATATCAAGCATTTTAAATTCACCATTACAGTTTTCTTACATTTAAACATATCATGTTGTATGGTTTTTTTTCCTCGATTTTATTTATTCATGTGATTGTTTGGATAAAGTTTTAGAGGTTTTCTTTATAATTTAGTTATGGAAAAGACATTATTTCAAACCAACAAATTTTTGGCAGCCAATTTATTTATACTATCCCATGGCTCAGCGGGTGATAATTTTTTGAATGTCATCTTCTCGTGCATACCAATCAATAATCGATAATGTAAAGGACAATGAATTGAATTAACGTCAATATTTTCACAGACAGTACTCAAGTTTTACGTTTCCGCCTCGGAACTTTTTTATAGAATGTCAAAATAAAAGAATACATCTACACTTGTTATGTACATGAAGTCATAGATAAGTACTTTCAATTTAAAGTATTTTTTATAAGATAGTGTGTATAGTGTGGTATAAAGGGTGGAGAAATCATTACTGTCAATGGAGGCATACTGTTCTTGTCTGATATTAACACACAGTTTTTAAGGCTCCATAAATAGTTTTACACTAGTAAAAAAGGCTTCGTCACAGCATTTCATTACGAATTCCTTGCAGCGGTAAGAGCATAAGTCATTAGAACCCGTGTGGTTTTGGTTAAGATGTCAAAGAACAATTGTATGAAATATTTAATCGCCGAAAATCTCTAAATACAAGTCGTTTACATTTCCCAAATGGCAAAAGGCACAGGAATATTGTTTGGCGGCTGAGACATTAATATATATATAGTATAAACTTGAGAATTGAAATTGGGAATATGTCAGAGACAACAACCCGACCAAAGAGCAGATAACAGCTAAAGGCCACCAATGGATCTTCAACGCAGCGAGAACATCCCGCACCCGGAGGTTGTTATTTATAGCCTTGTTATTTATGAATGAAATAGAACCGAAAATCGACGTTGATTCGTCGATATATTTCAAGACGGTCTCACTAATTAGCGACAAGAAGAATTTTAGCGACAAGAAGCGTCAGGAAGCGACAAGAAGAAAAAAGTTAGTGACAGGAAGAAAAAAAATTAGCGACAAGAAAGTTTATATACTACTAAAACAATAATTTTATAGAAAAGTCAAATAATTACAGTTGATTGTTTTCTGTTTTATAAAATTTCAAATTTTGTTATATTTAGTAGCACTACGTACAGGTAGCCTTGTAATGTTGTAAAAAAAAATATTACATTATTTGAAAGTGTGTGTCAATCTGAACATTTTGAAGGAATCCCATTACCCATCCTATATATTTCATAGCGTCATATTGAGCTTTCTTTAACAAAATATTTCGTATTTCGTATATTTATATATATTTATATATATATGTACATTTTTAGTGAAATAAATCAAGAAAGATTACTAGATAATGTTCATAATTTGGTTATATCAGAGAAATATAATACATGTCTCTGGATATATCAATCATGCCGACTCTACATATATAATAGATTCATTTATATATAAACTAAACTGTAAACTTTAAATATATCTATTTAAAAATAACTCTTTCTTGAACAAATGGACAAATCTTTATTATTTTTTTTCTCTCTTTATCATGATACTGAAATAAAGAAAATTTGCGTATATTTGAAACAAAAACCACACACTTTTTAATGCATGTTTCTATATCTATTTAATTCAAATAATCATTATTTAGATATGTTGACGCTAAATTTATTTTCTTGTCGCAAAATTATTAATCTCGTCACTTCTTGTCGCTATTTAGTGAGACCCTATCAAGATGTCAAACTTGCCGGGAATGAAAGTAGAACGTAATAAATGTTAAAAAAAAAAAGTGGATTTTAGACTCAGAAAGATCGTTGATCATATTAAAGCACACGAAAATGTAAAAAAAAACGTGTATCTATTAGTGTTTACAGGAACGGATGTCTGAAAAATGTATAAAATCAGCGAAAATCGAGCGCAAACAAATTGTACGCGAATATCCTGTTTTGAATGGACACTGCTTTTTGTCTCTATATTGCACAAAAAAAGTAAATAGCAAAATCAATAAAAAGCAAATGTGAATTAGGAAAAATATGCATTATAGAGACAGAAGAATTCGGTCTACATCATGATCACGAGGCCAGTGTCCGACTCACAGGCACTTGAAATCCACTATCAACGTATATTTAGGAGCTCAAAATATACGTTGATAATGGATTTTCCCATGCATAGAAACAAGTGCCTGTGTTCCGACTTTGACATTTTAATGTTTATACTATTTTTTCTAAACCAAAACTGTTTTATTTTTGGGCCTATAAAAATCTTCATTTATGGATCATTTTAAAGAAAACATAGATCTTTCAAGCAGTGTAAAGTCAAAGAATGTTCGACCAACCGTTTTTCACCTGTAATTTTATTCCAAACTCGGTATGGAGTGACATCATGGACCTGGGGGGGGGGGGGGGGGGGGGCATTTTTTACATTTACTAAAGACTGTTCAATCAGACCTCACCTTTGATCCCTGTATTAAACCTTCATCTAATTTGTGTCTCATAACTTTCGTACTGTAGAACTTAAATTGACCAAACTCTGTGTTCTCCCCTGGGAAGCAAGTCAACTCATACTATTGCAAACTCGTACCACGTCAACTTGTGCCACTAAAGGTCAACTCGTACCAACGTTAACTACTAACTAGTACCACTGCGAAGTCGTATCATTGCGAACTTGTACCACTGCAGACTCGCACCATTAACAATATATGCATTGTTTTTCAAAATCTTGATAACATTTTAATTGATTTTCCTTAATTTAATACCACAATTTAATGAATAAACATGCATGTACAATATATGATTGTTTTATGATATTTTTTTTCAAATCTTTATACACAGATTTATTACAACTGCAGAACACTCCCCCATCGATAATAGGCTTTGTAGTGTATGCTGACGCGGTATTTACACCAAGCAAAATGTAGAGAAGTTGCGCACGATGTTGGTACTACTTAGCGTTTCACGACGTTCCTTAAAATAAGGCGATTTCGACGATTTCAAAGAAAGTTTCAAGCGTTCAAGCATATTATTGATGAGGTCAATTTACTGTAACAGTTGTGAATTTGGTACCTGATTTCGGTTTGTCTGAAAAATTGCATAATTTTACAAATAAAACTCAAAGTGGTCGTATAGATATTTTTTTAAATGAATATTCATTTACAGGAGTTGTCAGTCTTTCCAGGCCATAATTGATGATTTTCCTTTCGGCAGCAGTTCGCATTAATGAATCCGATACATTAATTTCCAAATTTACACAGATTTATTTTTGATATAAATTAGATTTTGAATAAATATTCTCCTATTTTTTGCATATTTATACATTTGTACATATTCCTGTTGTTGCATTTCTTCCCGTTTCCGTTTCCGTTTCCTTTCTATATTTTATCATTTGCCGATGCTTTCTTTGTCGCAAAATATCTAGGAAGTTAAACATTCGAGATTCATTTCTTAATTCCGTTTTTTTGTGCATGGCTTATGCATATCCTTTGTTTGTTATAATTGCCAGCAATGGTTTTTCTCTCTTTTATTTTATTAAAAAAAAATTATACATGTTACTTTTGACGATTTAACACTTGCAGATAGACAATGTTTCTTATATAAAACAAATATGCTATAAAAAAAAAACTAAGATCCCGATATTTTTTTATATCAATCTCATTTGGTCAATATTTGAATTTAAACTTAAACTACTCCTTTCTCATACATTGGTTGTATTGTAAATTATACATTTATTTTTATTTTCATTCGAATTAAACTGGAAACAAATAATTACGATATAAAATTAAAAACCCGAGCATGACATCAATTACGTTTTGCGAACGTTGGGACAAAACGGCTATACTTTTTGAAACGATCTAAAAACCTTATTGCCCAAAGAAAAAATATTAAACACTATATTGTTAAAAAGGAAAAACAAAAAAACCTTTACCGCCAAGTTTTATTTTCTACGATCTAACTATGCTTATTTGATAGACAGCTGGTTAAAACCTCAATTTTAAAGAAAATACAGCGTTTTTTTCGTTGGGACAAGATGGCTATACTTTTTGAAGTCATTGCAATAGAAACTATACGCATGGTTTCTGGCAAAAAAATATCATGAACCAGGAGAAAAGTAAAAAAACTTTCAAAATATAATAAATATTTTTCCTGTCAGCTTTTTCAATTTCACAGTATAAATGCGCAAACCCGAAATATACTTACCTTGCATATGCTTGGACATTTTTCAGACCGTTTTAAAAAATAACATTTTCCGGATTACGGTTTCAGTGATATTGATTTTGCTTTAACACGCGAATATCTATGACAATAGCAATGTTCTTGTGAAGTTTTACGATGATCGGAGAAAAAATACCGTAGGAAAGAAGCGGAACTCTGATCTTTAGCACACAAAATGAAACATTAGACATTACGTTTTTGCGTAAAAATGGGATAAATAAGTGTTATAATTCTTGGTATTTTAAATTTCGGTTCCTTTTTTCTTTAATTTCAAGTCTAATGTAATGATTTCAATCAGAAATCAATATATTTTTATCGAACTGACCAATCTACGTATTTATTTTTATGCTAATCTATAGAAAAATGGAATTGGTACCAACATCGTGCGCAACGTCAGACTGTATAGCGTTGGATTGGTTTCTGCCATTAAAAGTACATGTACGTCGTTGAGCCATCTATCAGTAAATTTAAGCAACATCTTAGATAGGGGATAAAGAGGAGCTGACAAGCATGTCCGTTCAGTTGTAAAGACTGAGACGTGACTAATTATCAGTGTGCAAATAGATTTTGGGAAAGTGATGTCAATAAGATTAGGACGCTGTAATTTGACTTCTTAAAATTGATTGACCTTTAACATTGATGTTAATGGTATGATAGTGTACTTGAAATAATCCGCTGGAATAAAAGTCCACCAATTTTAAACACAGATCTATGTGGAATAAAATATTGAAATATAACAAACATACATTAGTAGTCCATCCTTATAATACTATCATAAATTTTAAATTAATTAGGTAAAAACTGATGGAAATACTCTCTGAAATTTATGTGATCTTTTATTTCATGTGAAAAATGCAACAAGACATCAATAGCAAATATAAAATCTCTTAATTTTAAATATTTTGAATTTTTCGATTTTTGATAATGGACTGGAATCACATTTATTAAAACACTCATTTGAGACGGTCATCAGAGAGATTCGCAATATTAAATGGACGCATTAATTCGGGAATTCACAATATAATTCTGTCTGATAGACCTATCAGTAACCATGTGTCAACCTAAAACAGAGGCAGACTAGAACATAAAATATTAAATGACATACATGTATTAAATTGAATAAAAGAAATAAAATTTAACATAATTTCATTTCTCAAACTGCACATATTTTTGTTAAAAAATCAAACTTTGATCTGACATCTAAAACGAATATCCCATGACGATTTCTTTTCATGGACAAAACTTGTGTAATATATTTTATCATGATTGTATGTCTAAAGAAACAATATAACTATTTGTATTTGTTTTTATTCGGCAGCTAGATTCCAATTCTTGGCTTAATATCCTAGAAGTGACAAGATATACATGTACAATACATGATTCTATCTAGTAGCTGCATTGACTAGTCATCACAATAATTCCATGACAGCTATGAAACTAGACCATTATGATGTTTTGAATATATATATATATAAATTATATGGCCTTCCAAATACCGTTTCGATTCCTAACATCACTGAAGAGACATTAATTGTCGAAATCCGGATATGGTGTACACATTTTTGCACCTCATGTTTGCGGTATACCATCTTTTCCGCAAGTTTATTGTTTTCTGTTTGGTATGAAATTAATAATAAAGATCCATTTTGTTACATCTTAATATCCGTTTATTTGGCAATCGCCAATGGCAGTCAGCAGGGTTTAAGAACATCCGTTGTTCGACCTGTTAGTCAAATGCGTTTTGTTTATATATACTTTTTCACTTTTTTGGTCTTTTGGAAAATGTTGTTTGTGCTGTATTTAGACCCCTCTACCAAGAAATTTGTTTTGCATGCACACGTATAAAAATTGCGGTTTTTATCCAACGCAATCATAGGTTTGAACGTTGTTTTCAATTTAGACTTATATATATATATATATAAATAGATTGCCTAACAATGTAATTTTAACACACTATTTAGTATGTAAATATTAGAATTTTTTTAAATATTTACAAAACAATAAAAATAAACGCAATATTTCGCTAGACAAACTAGCTTTATCAAGCGTGCATCTATCCAGGTGAAATCGGATGTAGATGATAAGAAACTTTTGCAGCTCAATGTACATGTTGCACATGAATTTAGCTGCCTTGTAAATAATATATAATGTGGATGAAGTTCAAGATTATATACAAAATTTGTGGTTGAAGTTTGCAACGTCCATTGGCCAATATTACAGGATAAAAAAGACGATGCTGTGTATTGAATTATTTTTTATCTTTCCTGTATCTCTTCTCGTCTTTTTCGTTAAGACCATCCGGTTCTAAAGTGTGGAGCTGGTGGGTCCAAAAGTTTTCTCTTCTCCTTTTCATCGTGGTGTCCCACTCGGTGTTGACTTCTATGATTTGGAAAGTAACATTATCAAAAGGATGTTTCTTTGAGCGAAGATGTCTTGTGAGAGGACAGTTTTTGTTGGTTTTGTAGCATGAACGATGGTTATTGAGCCGAATATTGAATTTATCCATTGTTTCTCCCACATACTGAATGCCACAAGTGTTACATGTTAATATATAAATTGAGTTCTCCGTTTTATAGTTGGAATTTGAGTAGATGGTATAATTTTGTTTAGTAACGGAGCTGATGAAAGAACTGCTTGTATTGGCAGCTTTACAACATAAGCAATTCCTTCGGCCACATTGTTTGTAGCAACCGGGAGGTGGAGTAGGCTGCTTTGCTAATACAGATGTCACTGACTAATTTGTCACGGATGTTTTTAGGTCTTCTGAAAGCCATGACTGGTGGTGAGGAAAATACTTTCTTTAGATTTGAGTCATTTACTATAATTTTCCAATGCTTCTGAACAATGGATGACACATTTTCAAAATCAGGATCGTAAGTGAGTACAAGAGGTGTTCTGTTGACTTCTTTATTCTTATCCTTGTACTCTAGAAGTTCTTGGCGACTAGTTTGGTTTGCTCTTTCGAAAGCTGTATCAATGATGTTGTTATTGTATCCTCGAACAACTAGATGTTTACGTAGTTGTCCAAGTCTAGCATTTTGCTTATTTTCAGTAGAGCATATTCTCTTGATTCGCAATGCCTGGCTGAATGGGATACCACGGGAGCAATGTTTAGGATGGCAACTTTTAGGAGAAAGGAATTGATGTTTGTCCGTTTTTTTGGTATGAAGGTCCGTTATAATGGTTCTGTTCTGGATGTTACTCGTAGTATCAAGGAAGTTTATTTTTTCCATAGATGTTTCGCATGTAAATTTAATTGAAAGGTGAAAAGAGTTACAGTGTTCTAGAAATTCATTATGATGGTCTTGCGAATTTGTCCATTTAAAATCAATATCGTCAATGAATCGAAACCATGATAATGGCTGGTATGGAGCACTAGCCAAGAGGCGTTTTTCAAGTTGGTCCATAAATATGTTGGCATATGACGGTGCCATTTTTGTGCCCATACTAGTGCCGTCTATCTGGAGATAGTGTTTGTCATTGAAAGAGAAGTTGTTGTTCTCCAGCACAAGTTTCAGAAGTGTAACAAGGCACTCAGTTGGAGGATATTTTTCACTACGAGTGTTCCATGTCTCTTCACACGCTGCTATTCCTTCGTCTTGTGGAATGTTGGTATATACACACTCCCATAGCTATGTATGTCATGTGTTGCTATTTATAGGCACTTATATATATCTATATATAAATAGCAGATAGTCAAATGCGTTTTGTTAAAATATACTTTTTCACTTTTTTTGGTCTTTTGGAAAATGTTGTTTGTGCTGTATTTAAACCACTCTACCAAGAAATTTGTTTAGCTTGCACACGCATAAAAATTGCGGTTTTTATCCAACGCAATCATAGGTTTGAACGTTGTTTTCAATTTAGACTTGTTTATATTTTTTCGTTTGGGCTTGTATTATATTTGCCTTCGGGTTTATATGATCCGTTCATCCTATTTTGACTCTTCAAAATTCAAGAGTCAATCCCAAATTGAGGTAAATTATATGGCCTTCCAAATACCGTTTCGATTCCTAACATCACTGAAGAGACATTAATTGTCGAAATCCGGATATGGTGTACAAATGTTTGCACCTCATGTTTGCGGTATACCATCTTTTCCGCAAGTTTATTGTTTTCTGTTTGGTATTTAATTAATAAGCTCCATTTTTACATCTGGTGATCCGTTTATTTGGCAATCGCCATGGCAGTCAGCAGGGTTTAAGAACATCCGTTGTTCGACCTGCTAGTCAAATGCGTTTTGTTAAAATATACTTTTTCACTTTTTTTGGTCTTTTGGAAAATGTTGTTTGTGCTGTATTTAGACCATTCTACCAAGAAATTTGTTTTGCATGCACACGTATAAAAATTGCGTCTGGAGTATTAAATTATAATCCTGGTACCTTTGATAACTTCTTACACCACTGGGTCGATGCCACTGCTGGCGGACGTTTCGTCCCCGAGGGTATCACCAGCCCAGTAGTCAGCACTTCGGTGTTGACATGAATATCAATTATATGGTCATTTTTATAAATTTTCTGTTTACAAAACTGAATTTTTCGAAAACTAAGGATTTTCTTATCCCAGGAATAGATTACCTTACCCGTATTTGACAACAACTTTTTGGAATTTTGGGTCCTCAATGCTCTTCAACTTTGTACTTGTTTGGCTTTATAACTATTTTGATCTGAGCGTCACTGATGAGTCTTATGTAGACGAAACGCGCGTCTGGTGTATTAAATTATAATCCTGGTACCTTTGATAACTTTTTACACCACTGGGTCGATGCCACTGCTGGTGGACGTTTCGTCCCCGAGGGTATCACCAGCTCAGTAGTCAGCACTTCGGTGTTGACATGAATATCAATTATATGGTCATTTTTATAAATTTTCTGTTTACAAAACTTTGAATTTTTCGAAAACTAAGGATTTTCTTATCCCAGGAATAGATTACCTTACCGGTATTTGGCAACAACTTTTTGGAATTTTGGGTCCTCAATGCTCTTCAACTTTGTACTTGTTTGGCTTTATAACTATTTTGATCTGAGCGTCACTGATGAGTTTTATGTAGACGAAACGCGCGTCTGGCGTATTAAATTATAATCCTGGTACCGTTGATAATTTTTTATCCAACGCAATCATAGATTTGAACGTTGTTTTCAATTTGAACTTGTTTATATTTTTTCGTTTGGGCTTGTATTATATTTGCCTTCGGGTTTATATGATCCGTTCGTCCTATTTTGACTCTTCAAAATCCAAGAGTCAATCCCAAATTGAGGTAAATTATATGGCCTTCCAAATACCGTTTCGATTCCTAACATCACTGAAGAGACATTAATTGTCGAAATCCGGATATGGTGTACAAATGTTTGCACCTCATGTTTGCGGTATACCATCTTTTCCGCAAGTTTATTGTTTTCTGTTTGGAATTTAATTAATAAGCTCCATTTTTACATCTGGTGATCCGTTTATTTGGCAATCGCCATGGCAGTCAGCAGGGTTTAAGAACATCCGTTGTTCGACCAGCTAGTCAAATGCGTTTTGTTAAAATATACTTTTTCACTTTTTTTGGTCTTTTGGAAAATGTTGTTTGTGCTGTATTTAGACCATTCTACCAAGAAATTTGTTTTGCATGCACACGTATAAAAATTGCGTCTGGAGTATTAAATTATAATCCTGGTACCTTTGATAACTTCTTACACCACTGGGTCGATGCCACTGCTGGCGGACGTTTCGTCCCCGAGGGTATCACCAGCCCAGTAGTCAGCACTTCGGTGTTGACATGAATATCAATTATATGGTCATTTTTATAAATTTTCTGTTTACAAACTGAATTTTTCGAAAACTAAGGATTTTCTTATCCCAGGAATAGATTACCTTACCCGTATTTGGCAACAACTTTTTGGAATTTTGGGTCCTCAATGCTCTTCAACTTTGTACTTGTTTGGCTTTATAACTATTTTGATCTGAGCGTCACTGATGAGTCTTATGTAGACGAAACGCGCGTCTGGCGTATTAAATTATAATCCTGGTACCTTTGATAACTTTTTACACCACTGGGTCGATGCCACTGCTGGTGGACGTTTCGTCCCCGAGGGTATCACCAGCTCAGTAGTCAGCACTTCGGTGTTGACATGAATATCAATTATATGGTCATTTTTATAAATTTTTCTGTTTACAAAACTTTGAATTTTTCGAAAACTAAGGATTTTCTTATCCCAGGAATAGATTACCTTACCCGTATTTGGCAACAACATTTTTGAATTTTGGGTCCTCAATGCTCTTCAACTTTGTACTTGTTTGGCTTTATAACTATTTTGATCTGAGCGTCACTGATGAGTCTTATGTAGACGAAACGCGCGTCTGGCGTATTAAATTATAATCCTGGTACTTTTGATAACTTTTTACACCACTGGGTCGATGCCACTGCTGGTGGACGTTTCGTCCCCGAGGGTATCACCAGCTCAGTAGTCAGCACTTCGGTGTTGACATGAATATCAATTATATGGTCATTTTTATAAATTTTCTGTTTACAAAACTTTGAATTTTTCGAAAACTAAGGATTTTCTTATCCCAGGAATAGATTACCTTACCCGTATTTGGCAACAACATTTTGGAATTTTGGGTCCTCAATGCTCTTCAACTTTGTACTTGTTTGGCTTTATAACTATTTTGATCTGAGCGTCACTGATGAGTCTTATGTAGACGAAACGCGCGTCTGGCGTATTAAATTATAATCCTGGTACCTTTGATAATTTTTTATCCAACGCAATCATAGATTTGAACGTTGTTTTCAATTTGAACTTGTTTATATTTTTTCGTTTGGGCTTGTATTATATTTGCCTTCGGGTTTATATGATCCGTTCATCCTATTTTGACTCTTCAAAATTCAAGAGTCAATCCCAAATTGAGGTAAATTATATGGCCTTCCAAATACCGTTTCGATTCCTAACATCACTGAAGAGACATTAATTGTCGAAATCCGGATATGGTGTACAAATGTTTGCACCTCATGTTTGCGGTATACCATCTTTTCCGCAAGTTTATTGTTTTCTGTTTGGTATTTAATTAATAAGCTCCATTTTTACATCTGGTGATCCGTTTATTTGGCAATCGCCATGGCAGTCAGCAGGGTTTAAGAACATCCGTTGTTCGACCTGCTAGTCAAATGCGTTTTGTTAAAATATACTTTTTCACTTTTTTTGGTCTTTTGGAAAATGTTGTTTGTGCTGTATTTAGACCACTCTACCAAGAAATTTGTTTTGCATGCACACGTATAAGAATTGCGGTTTTTATCCAACGCAATCATAGGTTTGAACGTTGTTTTCAATTTAGACTTGTTTATATTTTTTCGTTTGGGCTTGTATTATATTTGCCTTCGGGTTTATATGATCCGTTCATCCTATTTTGACTCTTCAAAATTCAAGAGTCAATCCCAAATTGAGGTAAATTATATGGCCTTCCAAATACCGTTTCGATTCCTAACATCACTGAAGAGACATTAATTGTCGAAATCCGAATATGGTGTACAAATTTTTGCACCTCATGTTTGCGGTATACCATCTTTTCCGCAAGTTTATTGTTTTCTGTTTGGAATTTAATTAATAAGATCCATTTTTACATTTGGTGATCCGTTTATTTGGCAATCGCCATGGCAGTCAGCAGGGTTTAAGAACATCCGTTGTTCGACCTGCTAGTCAAATGCGTTTTGTTAAAATATACTTTTTCGCTTTTTTTGGTCTTTTGGAAAATGTTGTTTGTGCTGTATTTAGACCACTCTACCAAGAAATTTGTTTTGCATGCACACGTATAAAAATTACGGTTTTTATCCAACGCAATCATAGGTTTGAACGTTGTTTTCAATTTAGACTTGTTTATATTTTTTCGTTTGGGCTTGTATTATATTTGCCTTCGGGTTTGTATGATCCGTTCATCCTATTTTGACTCTTCAAAATTCAAGAGTCAATCCCAAATTGAGACAAATTATATGGCCTTCCAAATACCGTTTCGATTCCTAACATCACTGAAGAGACATTAATTGTCGAAATCCGGATATGGTGTACAAAATTTTGCACCTCATGTTTGCGGTATACCATCTTTTCCGCAAGTTTATTGTTTTCTGTTTGGTATTTAATTAATAAGATCCATTTTTACATCTGGTGATCCGTTTATTTGGCAATCGCCATGGCAGTCAGCAGGGTTTAAGAACATCCGTTGTTCGACCTGCTAGTCAAATACGTTTTGTTAAAATATACTTTTTCACTTTTTTTGGTCTTTTGGAAAATGTTGTTTGTGTTGTATTTAGACCACTCTACCAAGAAATTTGTTTTGCATTCACACGTATAAAAATTGCGGTTTTTATCCAACGCAATCATAGGTTTGAACGTTGTTTTCAATTTAGACTTGTGTATATTTTTTCGTTTGGGCTTGTATTATATATGCCTTCGGGTTTATATGATCCGTTCATCCTATTTTGACTCTTCAAAATTCAAGAGTCAATCCCAAATTGAGGTAAATTATATGGCCTTCCAAATACCGTTTCGATTCCTAACATCACTGAAGAGACATTAATTGTCGAAATCCGGATATGGTGTACAAATTTTTGCACCTCATGTTTGCGGTATACCATCTTTTCCGCAAGTTTATTGTTTTCTGTTTGGAATTTAATTAATAAGATCCATTTTTACATCTGGTGATCCGTTTATTTGGCAATCGCCATGGCAGTCAGCAGGGTTTAAGAACATCCGTTGTTCGACCTGCTAGTCAAATGCGTTTTGTTAAAATATACTTTTTCACTTTTTTTGGTCTTTTGGAAAATGTTGTTTGTGCTGTATTTAGACCACTCTACCAAGAAATTTGTTTTGCATGCACACGTATAAAAATTACGGTTTTTATCCAACGCAATCGTAGGTTTGAACGTTGTTTTCAATTTAGACTTGTTTATATTTTTTCGTTTGGGCTTGTATTATATTTGCCTTCGGGTTTGTATGATCCGTTCATCCTATTTTGACTCTTCAAATTCAAGAGTCAATCCCAAATTGAGGTAAATTATATGGCCTTCCAAATACCGTTTCGATTCCTAACATCACTGAAGAGACATTAATTGTCGAAATCTGGATATGGTGTACAAAATTTTGCACCTCATGTTTGCGGTATACCATCTTTTCCGCAAGTTTATTGTTTTCTGTTTGGTATTTAATTAATAAGATCCATTTTTACATCTGGTGATCCGTTTATTTGGCAATCGCCATGGCAGTCAGCAGGGTTTAAGAACATCCGTTGTTCGACCTGCTAGTCAAATACGTTTTGTTAAAATATACTTTTTCACTTTTTTTGGTCTTTTGGAAAATGTTGTTTGTGTTGTATTTAGACCACTCTACCAAGAAATTTGTTTTGCATGCACACGTATAAAAATTACGGTTTTTATCCAACGCAATCATAGGTTTGAACGTTGTTTTCAATTTAGACTTGTTTATATTTTTTCGTTTGGGCTTGTATTATATTTGCCTTCGGGTTTGTATGATCCGTTCATCCTATTTTGACTCTTCAAAATTCAAGAGTCAATCCCAAATTGGGGTAAATAATATGGCCTTCCAAATACCGTTTCGATTCCTAACATCACTGAAGAGACATTAATTGTCGAAATCCGGATATGGTGTACAAATTTTTGCACCTCATGTTTGCGGTATACCATTTTTTCCACAAGTTTATTGTTTTCTGTTTGGTATTTAATTAATAAGATCCATGTTTACATCTGGTAATCCGTTTATTTGGCAATCGCCATGGCAGTCAGCAGGGTTTAAGAACATCCGTTGTTCGACCTGCTAGTCAAATGCGTTTTGTTAAAATATACTTTTTCACTTTTTTGGTCTTTTGGAAAATGTTGTTTGTGCTGTATTTAGACCACTCTACGAAGAAATTTGTTTTGCATGCACACGTATAAAAATTGCGGTTTTTATCCAACGCAATCATAGGTTTGAACGTTGTTTTCAATTTAGACTTGTTTATATTTTTTCGTTTGGGCTTGTATTATATTTGCCTTCGGGTTTATATGATCCGTTCATCCTATTTTGACTCTTCAAAATTCAAGAGTCAATCCCAAATTGAGGTAAATTATATGGCCTTCCAAATACCGTTTCGATTCCTAAGGTCAGCAGGGTTTAAGAACATCCGTTGTTCGACCTGCTAGTCAAATGCGTTTTGTTAAAATATACTTTTTCACTTTTTTTGGTCTTTTGGAAAATGTTGTTTATATATATATAATATATATATATATATATATATACATGTATATCTACAGATATGACCAAAGTACATGTATCAACTATGAATGTTTGTTCAGGTGTCTGACGGGAATTATTACAAAATTGCCAAGGGTGACAACAAATGAATATTATTTGTCATGGAGTTTGCTGTAATGGTCAAGTTTTAGAGGCTGTCTAATGATACTTTCATAACTATGATATGTCTGTGTTTTGACAATTGCAACTTTTTTTCATTTAAATAAAGAGTATCAAATATGGTTCTTTATACCTTGATTAGAGTACAACGCTATCTTAAAATTGTAATAATTTATCATCCATGCAATTACTTTGTACACAAAAGAAGTGTGTACTATGAGTTATTGTGAATGGAAATTAAGGCACATTGAAGATTTTATTAACTTTCTTGGGGAAATTGATCTATTTTGGCAAATATTGATTGGTTGATTTTTGGTTGCTTAATGTCCAGTGGCAAATATTTCATGCATGTCTTGAATTGGAAACCATGATAATGTCTGAAGAGAATCTACCATCTATATATATATATATATATATATATACATATAAACAAGTCTAAATTGAAAACAACGTTCAAACCTATGATTGCGTTGGATAAAAACTGCAATTTTTATACGTGTGCATGCAAAACAAATTTCGTGGTAGAGGGGTCTAAATACAGCACAAACAACATTTTCCAAAAGACCAAATGAGTGAAAAAGTATATTTTAACAAAACGCATTTGACTAGCAGGTCGAACAACTGATGTTCTTAAACCTTGTTGACTGCCATTGGCGATTGCCAAATAAACGGATCACAAGGTGTAACAAAACAGATCTTATTATTAAATCATTACCAAACAGAAAACAATAAACTTGCGGAAAAGATGGTATAACGCAAACATGAGGTGCAAAAATTTGTACACCATATCCGGATTTCGACAATTAAAGTCTCTTCAGTGATGTTAGGAATCGAAACGGTATTTGGAAGGCCATATAATTTACCTCAATATACATATTCTGATAAATCTTTTAGTTTTTACTTTGAAAAAAAAAAACACAAAAAACACAAAACCTATAATCTCTGATCTATTGGTAGTTGCTTTTTAATGCTATCCGCTAGACTATCTATGGGGACAAACTATCTTGTTCGTCCATTTTTTTGTTCATTATTTTGTTCATTTTTTCGTTCATTTTTTTGTTCATTAATTAGGCCGTTAGTTTTCTTGTTTGAATTGTTGTACATTTGTGATTTCGGGGCCTTTTATAGCTGACTATGCGGTATGGGCTTTGCTCATTGTTGAAGGCCGTACGGTGATCTATAGTTGTTAATTTCTGTGTCATTTGGTCTCTTGTGGAGAATTGTCTCATTGGCAATCATACCACATCTTCTTTTTTATATCTATATGTTTCAAATTTTAATTTATTATAGCTTTAGTTTTACTGTGAAATTGAAAAACATGTATAGTTTCCACTGCAATTTAATTATTGTCTGCTTTTGGTCAATTTATTTTGTCATCTTATCATGTAAAGAAGTACATGTATAGTAAAACAACGCTTTATATCAATATGGCATTGCATACTTACACCAGCAGCTACCATCTTTTCATTCTGGAGTCACTAGGGCCTTTTGAAATCACATATCTTACAATGATACTAGTGAGTAGATTTACAAAACATAAAATTCGTTAATGAGCTCCGTTTTACAAACACCTGTGATACAAGTAGTCAGCCAAAATAAACTATCAATAGACCAATTAAAAGATTACTCGAGTTGTAAATATGTGCTAAATTGGATAGTCTATGAAAAGGTATATACTATGAAATTGAGAGCTCGGGGCAAGCCCCTCGCTCTGAATTTCATAGTGTATACCTTTCTATAGACTCACCTTGTCTTATTCTATCCATCTTGTATGGGAAAGGATTTAGAATCATGTGCATAGAAGTGTAGACGAGACCATTGATTGGCGCTAAAATATCCCATTGACTGAGTCAGATTAGGTGAACGTTCGTCTGTAACGCCCACTGCTCACGACGTACTTATTATAAACATTTAAACTGTGGGGTCACCAAAGGGTCTCAACGCCTAAATAAAATAATTCGAAAAACTAATCAGGAATAACCTTTGTGTTTTGATTTATATTGAATACTTAAACGTTCTTTACTTTCGGCTGTTTTTGTTATGTTTTGATAATCAATTTTTATGATATCGCACGTTCTTTCAGCAAAAAAAAACGGATTTAACTGGCTTTAAAAGTTACAATGCATGTGTTGATTATTATCTTTTTTCGGACGTCAAAGCGATTTAACAATTGCGGTTGTCCAATTATGTCATCTTTTAACTTTTATCTGGTCAAAATTTTATTTTAGAACGAATGCATGATCAACTTTAAAAAGTGTTCAAATACAAAACATATAGACAAAATATACTTCTGTCCTGTCTTTTTCGTACTTGCAAGTTATTAGACAGTAAAAAAGCTATTTGGATCAAGCCTTGTGAAATTTGCATTTACGTTATTGAATAGGTAAAATGTATAGTTTGGTGAAGTTTTCTGCTAACTACTATACTTGTGAAAAACCCTTGGCACAGAAACGTTTTCAGCTTTGTTTCTAAATCGACCCAATTTACATAGTAATGGGCGACTTCGTACATTTTATGATCGCAAATAAAATATGTATATAATATACCGTGCACTGTAGTTCGTATATTCATTTTTTCTTTTGTTAATTGATTTGCCCGTCTTTCTGGGAGTGATTATTTGTTATTGACTCCTTAAGCTTACTTGCAAATAATTTAAAACCAAGACTTGCATTATAAAACTGTCCAAACAAACCTAGATTTTCCTTTTTTTTTTAAACATACATCTCAGCCATAGATAAGGACTTGAATTCGCCAGGTCTTTAATTTCAAGTTAGTGAGTTGACCAAAGTAATATTGCGCACCATTTGCCAGTTTCCATGCGATATCCGTGTTTTTTCTCTCACTCTAATCTGCATCCACTCAACTTTCGTGTTTATCATGACAAGGCCATTTGAAACTTTTTTTTTGAAGTGTGTTTTGCTTATTGTTGAAGGTCGTACGCTGACCTTTATTGCTAACGTTTGTTGATTTGTCTGATTGTCTATCACACCACATATTCTTATTTTTCTATGCAGTTATATCTATAATAAAATTGAGAATTGATACGGGGAATGTGTCAAAGAGACAACAACCCGACCAAAGAGCAGAAAATTTGTGTTTTGTTAATTGTTTTGTTGTAGATTAGGCCGTTGGTTTTCTCAATTGAATGGTATCATATTTTTCATGTCGGGGACTGTTGTAACCGACTATACGGTTTTTCATTGTTGAAGGCCGTACGGTTGCCTATAATTGCTTACATCCACTTCATTTGAACTTTGGTGGATAGTTGTCTTATTAGCAATCATACCACATCTCCTTATTTTTATATAAAGTTGTATCAATTGTGACTTTAGATACATTGGTGTATTGATTTTTGTTTGCGTTACGTCTAGTGTCAAATTTGTCATGCATGTTTAGGACTATTAAATATATTGCAGATAGTTTCGTAATTAAACGGCTTTAGATCTGTTATACGACAATAATACATAAAAAGATAAAAGGTAGGAAGACCACAACAACAAAGACCATCGAGTCCTGTCCATAAATAGTAAAAATAGACGTTTAATCAACAATGAACAACACAAAACCCGGATAGCCGGACGTTTGGCTCAAAATTTAGTGGGGCTAACCCAGTTTAACATGCAATCCCTCCCTGGCCAGACTTGGTGCAGGCACGCAATCCAGTGGGTTAAATCAGTATAACATGCACCCTCCCCAGCCCGACTTTGGCACAATATGTAGCGGTGTATTGCTGTGTGTTTGTTTAATCTACATTGGCTAGAGGTATGGGGGGAGGGGGGAGATCTCACTAAACATGTTTAACCCCGCCGCATTTTTTTTGCTCCTGTCCGAAGTCAGGAGCCTCTGGCCTTTGTTAGTCTTCAAGTTGTATGTTTTTTTTTAATTTTAGTTCATTTATTTGTTTAGGAGTTTAGTATGACGTCCATTTTCACTGAACTAGTACACATTTTGGTTAAGGGGCCAGCTGAAGTGCGCCTCCGGGTGCGGGATTTTCTCGATGTGCTGAAGACCCATTGGTGGCCTTCGGCTGTTTTGTTTACTCTTTGGTCGGGTTGTTGTCTCTTTGAAACATTCCCCTTTTCCATTCTCTAATTTAACATGTAACCTTCCAACTTTTTTTTGTCTGTCTTGACTATATTTGGCATTAAACAATACAAGAAAAATAAACTACACAGCGCAGCTTCAACCAGGATTACAACAAGAAAATTAATTTTAAAAATGCGGTCAAAAGTCAAAATTTGCTTGCAGCGGAAAAATGCAACAGCTTGATATTCATTTGAAATAAAATAATTGTAATGATTACACAACGTTATTTTTTCCAATATAAACATTCAAATTATTTTGTTTTTTGTTGTGTTTGATTTATTAACATCTTTACAAAGACCACATTCTGACTTCGATATTAAGTAGACCATAAAAGCGATGTTCATTATCTTTCTTCTGTTGTCATGAATTGGTATTGATGTCATCTCGTATGTTTTTAAATATGAAGAAAGGGTTAGTCCGGTTGTCTTATACGTCAATGAAACACAAAAAAAACGACAAAAAATATAAAAAAAGGGGCAACATTCATTCTTCAACAAAAGAATACATCACAAGAATATAAGTTTTGTAAGAAAAAGACCAAATTCGTGAGACGAATAAACAAAAAACAAATAAAAAAAATAAAATGATTTTTTTAATTATTCGATACTCTTCACAAACAAAACCTACATGTATGCATTGAATAAATAGTAGGCCATTCTTTTAACATGATTACAACGTAGAAGTATTTACAGTGGAGGATCCAGGGGGGGGGGGGGGGGGGGTTCCGGGGGTTGGAACCCCTCTTTTTTTTGACGATCAATGCATTTGAATGGGGACATATAGTTGGAACCCCCCCCCCCCCCCCCCTTTATCCTGGGTTGGGAACCCCCTTTTAAAAATGGCTGGATCCGCCCCTGACTTATTCTCGTAATCAATAAGATATTTTGTGAATTAACCCCATCAACTTAAAGTTTTTTACAATGAATAAACGTATTTTTGGATTATTTAATGATATCAGCTCTGAACATTATTATTCTTTAAAATGAAACTGTTGTATGTGATTGTATAAAAAATATTTAAAACAAATCTTTTAAAGTTTTGTGAAAAGAAAGTTTCATTTTATGTATCGAAATGTGTAGGAAGTGATCATTATTTAAATCCCCACTGGAAGGCCTCTGATAAACTGAGTGATCATAAAATCATTGTTATCGATAGCCGATGGCAAACAAGTTAAAGGTAAATTATTTATAAATTATCGTTGGTTATCTCAACGAGATTAATTTTCTCGCTAGAGCCGGTACGGCGAAAGCGAGAAAAGCAATCGAGTTGAGATGACCAATGATAATCTGTTTATCGCTATTTTACCTATGAAGACGTTGTTAATTTCCTTGACAACGGCACGTCTTCCCTTAGTTTCTAGCGATAATTTTCATATCACTCGACTCCGTTTTCATATCACTCGACTCCGCTGAGAACGGAAATTATCAGTCAGCAAGATCAAAGGAAAAATTCGTAAAATAGCGATAATCAGTATTATTACCAACAAAAGTTTTACGGTTGTCTACGCTGTTATGAAAATGATTCTATATAGGCTGAGCCTTTATCCAATCCCTTTGTTTGAATGCTTAAACAATAAAATGTTTGAATTGAAATGCACCCAGTTATATGAAGATAGTTTGAATTCATAATGATGATACATTGTGCAGACACAGGAAAAATGTTTTATAAAGTATGTAAGAAATGAAGAATATAAAAATATTAAAAAAGACGGACAAAATATTTGTATAAAATTTGATGTAAATGTAATAGATCGGACACTTATAAGTACAATAATGTAATTGAAAATTAAAAGATAAATATGTTGCATCATTGATAGGCCAACAACATCAGCATTTTGTGTAACATGGTCTATGCATGATAAACAATAAAATGACACCACCTGCACTGAGTGACACCTGCTGATCCAACTAAAAATGCTAATGTAGCTTATGAAAACTCTTAGTACATATTGGAATTAAACTATACACCACTTTGGAACACCGTAATTCTGATGACACTGTTCCTGCATAAGTTAAATTCATTCATCAGTGTATTGAGAAGTTGACAGAAGTTATCGTCTATATGTCATCGTACGGCCTGCAACAATGAGCAAAACCCATACCGCATAGTAAGCCCCGAAATGACAAATGTAAAACAATTCCAATAAGAAAACCAGCAGCCTGATTTATCTCAAATCAATAATGAAAAACAAATATGATTTACAGCAACAAATGACAACCACTGAATGACTTGGGACAGACACACACAGAATCTGGCAGGGTTAAACATGTTTACCGGCGCCAAACCATCCCCTAACCTAGGACAGTGTACATACATCTTCTCAGACATTCAATCATCGAAAGGATACATATTTTAAAGTAATTTAAAAATAAATGATAAACGTTTGAAAACCAATGGTATATTGTAAGAGAAAAGTGTGTATGATAGTGGAAATCAGTGAAGTACATGTACATGTTTAACCCCGCCGCATTTTTGCGCCTGTCCCAAGTCAGGAGCCTCTGGCCTTTGTTAGTCTTGTATCATTTTTAATTTCAGTTTCTTGTGTATAATTTGGAGTTTAGTATGACGTCCATTATCACTGAACTAGTATACATATTTGTTTAGGGGCCAGCTGAAGGACGCCTCCGGGTGCGGGAGTTTCTCGCTGCATTGAAGACCCATTGGTGGCCTTCGGCTGTTGTCTATGGTCGGGTTGTTGTCTCTTTGACACATTCCCCATTTCCATTCTCAATTTTACAAACAAAATCTGATACTTGAGATATAACAAGCTGTGATAAACTATTAAAACAACACTGCCACAGTTTTCATCATTACTTTTGCCTTGGATTTTTGATTAACTGCCTATAGCGCTTACAGTGCTTTGATTTGTGAAAAGGGCCGCTGGTCATGTTGGTCAAATTTACCTAGTGTACAAGCGTTAAAGATATCATGAAATAATAGCAATGTTCCGGACCATATGAGTATTTGGACCATACGCGTATGGTCATGACCATATGCGTATGTACTCATATGGTCCGGGTATCTAATATGACGTACGTTGCATTAGGTATGAACCTTCAAGGTGTCAAAGTTAAAAATTCTTAATTGAATTGTGACTTATTTAATCAAATGGTAATAATTGTTACATTTTAATAAAATAAATGAATTTTACTCACACATTAAAATTATAGCAAAAATATTTTTTACGTGCATTGCTGTTTTTTCCTTACGAAACGCAATATGACGACTTCAACTTTGGAATATAACTTCAAAGTAATATCGAAATAAATCGTTTAACAAGAAGTCAACTGTTGGACTCACAGGCACATGTAGCATTGCACCTTCTTTTTTTCGTTTTTTTCGTTCTTTAATGGTTTCATGCTCATAGTTATACGATTATAAAATACCAGTAGTTTATACGTGAAATAATAAAAAAAGAGGGCAGCTCGCATAAATTATTGTTAATGTAAGAATATATGAATAGGATCAAGAACACTTCACATAAGTAGGAGAAAAATATAAAAATAAGACGAATGAAAAAAATAAAATCTAAATACCGGGGAAAGAGATATGGTCGGACCATATGAGTATACGTATATGGTTATGACCATACGCGTATGGTCCAAATACTTATATATGGTCCGGAACAGCAATTCATTCGATGGAAATTTAGATTTGCTTTTTTTTTTTAGATTATTTTCAGCAGTGAGATACGGTCTTAAAGTGTTGAAGAAAAACCCAAACTTTGATAAAAGAATTCATATAACTATCATGTGTTTTGAAAAAAAATGAGTGTAATGTTATTTGAAATACGCAATTAGCGCATCTTGATCACTTTTGATAAAAATAGTAATGCATTAATGTTACATCGTTGATCTTTAATGCTTTTAAGTAATTTGTGATTTGTGAATGTTACATACACATACGTATAAGCAGAGACATATATACACATTCTGGGTTAAGCTTGATATACACACACACTAAAAAATCGGTTTCTTAGAATTATCAATAATTTTTGGGCAGTTTAGTAGTTTAATTAGTTTTTTGATTTGTTTGTAAAAATTTCATTTCATTTGAAAGCTTCAAGATACTATAGCCTATATTTGTAAACACAAATAAGGGGCGAGGAATGCCCCTCCCCCCAAAAGAAAGGTAAAATAATTTTATACTTCATCTAAGTTATTGTTTTAATATTTTTACCCCAATTCAACAACAAGGAGTGTTTCCATAGATCGCACAAGGTATTCAACCTGATAAAATAAAATTTTAAAGAGATTTTTTTTCGTTACAAATTTTGATATTTCAAGATTTTTTTTGTAATTTTAGATTCCAAATGGATATCTAAACCCATAAGTCGAAAACAAACTCACAATGCCATGACAAAAAAAAAACACAAAAAAAACATCCAAAAGACAAACAACAGTACACAAAACATAACACAGAAACTAAAGACTGAACAACACGACCCCCTCTTAAACAGAGGGCGGTCTTAGGTGCTCTGGAAGAGTAACCAGATCCTGCTCAACATGTGGCACTCGTTGTGATGCTCATGTAAGCACCAATCCAATGCTACGTATAATTTTGTAGGTTACATTTGAGGAAAAGAGGACGTGATTGTTGTTTCGACAATTTCGATTTTATGCACTTCAAGTTTCCTTCGGGTAAAAACGTCCATTCAAGTATGTAAGTTTATCATAAAATCTTGTTTGTGAGATTTCTTCTATTCAGCAGCTATTCGGTCCATTTCTTACAAACCCCGATTGATGTATTACGTTTGAGGATGGTTCTATGGATAGTAAATTAACTAGAAGCGTGTGTCAACTAAAGTTATATAAGGTCAACTTTGGTAAGATGTTTATGAAATGAAAATAACACTTTTAATGCATCCTGTACAATTTTCAAGGACGTATACCATTGTGAACCTTTGTGTACTAAAAGTAAACCTTGAATATATCCAAAATTGCTAAATGAAATATATGCGCACAAATCTTAGCGTTTAATGTTATAATCTCTTTGTGTTATTTTTAATTCTCATTGAGTATTTTTTAAACTTTTTAAACTCAGTGGTTTTTTTCTTCTAAAATCTCAATGTGTATTTTGCTATTCTCACTACCTTTTTATTATTTTTAATTTCTATGTGTTTTTGATAAATCTCATGGCAGTGCGTATTTTATTTTATAAAGAAAAATTACTAACATTTTTTTGACGAGAACGGCTTGTCATAAAGATCGGTTAAACTGGCAAAACATTTAAACATTGTTAATAAAATCAAGTTGAAACGTATTTTGAATATTTTCCTCAACATTAACGGGAAGTGATGGGAGGGGAATAATATTATAAGGGTTATGTGATAACTGTAGTGAAACTGTTGTCTTAAACACCTTATATAAATTTAACTATTATCAGTATAGTGGGCAATACATTTAATTGAATGTCCTCTTGTTTATTGGATTATTGGCCCATTAATTTAATGATAATTTTCATGAAGTTGAAACGTGTTTTGAATTTTTCTTCCAGACAATAATGATTTTTCAATAAGGGGCTGCTTTTTTTAAAGATTAAAATAGTGTATTTTAAAATTAAACAAAACTTTTTAAAATTTACATTTTAGAGAAATGTATCACTGATCCTGAACACTCGTGAAATATTTCACATTATTTTGTCTACGGAACGTAGAAATTTGAATTGCCAAAATAAGAAACGCCAAAATGTTTCATATACATGTTCTTTTAAAATACTAAACTGCCAAATGTTCCCCTCGAAAAATTCCTGGTATGTTATATCACAGAGGCAGCTTGCTACTGTTAATATTCAATTCTGACAATAAGTCACATTTTGCTGAATAAACTTTTATTTATTCTAAAACAAATTCTTCCACACACCCTTTTATTTCGATGATATAGGCTTTGAAATCAATATCTAAAAAGAGAAAGCCCTGTATAATAATTAGAAAGAGCGTCAATTTACAGAACTAATAATATCCGTCTGTTTAATCTCGTTTTTATTTTCATCAAGGCAACGCGAATTTCTATGTCATGAAAAAAAAATTCCCTCATTGTACATAAAGAATCAATGTGCATAGACTTATTTTTTTAAATTTTAGGCTATTAAGCGATTGGGAGGTCAAAAATTGTATCAAGAATGCCAAGAGTTGAAGATTAAAATCTTAGATCAGTCACACCAGGAAACTATGGAAGAACTGAGTAAACTGAGGAGTTTGGGGATAGAACATTCACAAATAGCACAACATCTTAGAGAGTTAAAGGATTCCCATTTTACGTTACAGACTAAACACTCAAAAATTATAGAAGATCTTAGAGTTCTAAAACATTCACATACCACTTTACAGACTGATCACTCAAAAATTACAAAGAAAAATTTAGAAGACCCAATACCATGGAACATCAGAGGTAAATTTAATTGATCTATAGAAAAGAATTGAGGATGTGGAACACGAGTTAATATATTTCCATAAAAAATCTAATCCCAAAGTGTCTGCTGTAACTTGATACTGCTACGGAACTAGTTGGGTGTCTCCCAAATTAAAAGTATTCAATGCTACTATGTATTGTGTTATTGGTTACTATTAATATCTGTCAACCCTGTGTTGATGTACAAACTAATCATACAGAAAGCGTAGCTGGCTAGACGGTCGTGGCAATGGAAGTGCTGCTGGCAAAGCACGCAATGCACTGGTTTTAATATGGGGACACAGAACCATTAGCATTGACTTACTAAGTACACTTACAAAGGATACCAAAATTGATTTCAGTTTCACAATTTATTTGATACAAAACTGCATTCAACATTCTACGAAGTATAAATAACAGAGTACCTGTCAGCACACTTTTAGATAGTTATAAAACATATGGAGACTTTCGCTCCCTTTATCAAACGGAAATGTATATAATTTCAAAGGTATGTGTATTCAACGGGTTGCATCTACTGCAAAGTATTAAGTTTGCTCTGATAATTCTTTTAGTATCAGACGGGACTTAGCTAGGCTTCTCTTAGCATAAATGGCTTTGGTTACCAGACCTTCCTAAAATATAATAGATAGGTAATAAGTTAAGGCGACAAGTTGTTTACTGATGCTCAATATTGTAATCGATTAGGAAAAGACAAATCAAGGTAACGAACAAATCTGTGTGAGTTGCATGAACTCCAAAAAGAACGATACTGGGTGCGTCGACAGTGCAAGTGGCTCCTGCTATGCATGCATCAACCGTCATTCGAATGAATACAATTAGTAAAATTTGTATATATATCACTGCGATAAATCCAGTACTGTTCAGACAATTCGCCTGCAGTCAATTCAGTAACGCAGTAGCTTCTCAGATAATTCAGTATGATGTTGATGTGTACAGGTCAATAACAACTACTGAATAGTCTGAACATAGACCGAATAGATCTTAATTGAATGCAATCAAATTGCCTTGAAATAATATGACGTTTGTCATTAATTCTAGTTTAAAGGCTCCTATTTTTGTCAATTTCGACGAAAAGATCAAGATTTAAAATAGACCATCTACTTTCGGTACTATCCTTTATATCAAGTTTACTGGATGTAAGCACTCATTGAAATGTAGGTTGGTGAACGACATAATATCATCGAAATATCGGAAAGTTAATTGAAGCATTTTGCCAGATTATTTGGTCTTTCCACTTTTCCGTGGAAAGACCTATTGATTTTGTTCTGATTATTATTTTTTTTTTTTTTTTCCGCCTAATTTTTTTCTTGCGTAGTATTGTTGTTTCATAAGATGTCGCTTAGATATTTGGTATATGATATCGAACAGTTTATACGCTTTTGAAAATGACAACCGCTTAACCGAATACTTTACGTTGTAAGAGTTATCTCCCTAAACACTGTTTTTCTTGTGGCCACTACTCCTTCGCAACTGTAAAAGATTACGACAAACTTATTTTACCAAATTGCTCGCTATATCTTCAGGATGTTGAGTTTGGTTTTCACCGAGAGACTCCATATCAGAGTTATTTCCCCTTATGCATTTGTTATAAGTGATATGCATTTCTAACTGGTAAACCATAAGTGATAGAGACCTAGGGTCTTTTGATTTGAGGTCCTTGGTCATAAAAAAAGAAAATTAGGTCAAGGTCAAAGGTCAAGGTCATATTCTAAATTTTGATTTTGGCTTATTTTCACTTCTTTTCAAAAACAGTATAAGTTAGCGACAACATATTATTACTAAATTGTTAGTTGTGACATGTCGTAACACATACATTTTGGTTTAAAGGGTGCGCTAACATTGAATTAGAGTTTTCTCCCCTCTTGTATTCAAAAATATGCGTATGGTGATATATCTCATTAACCATATATAACTAAGACCTAGGGTCTTTTGATTTGAGGTCCTTGGTTTATGACCTTGAAATTGAGCTCAAGATCATAGGTAAATTTGACGTTCTAGATTTTGACCTTTGCTTTTACCTCATATGTATACATGATAAAGCCATGGGACTTTTTGCATTAGGTTGCAAGCCATTTGACCTTGAAAAATCCAACCGGAAGTGACCTTGTGTAAACCGGAAGTAGCTATTTTTTCTACTTATTTAATATAAAAGTATATAGAACCATATATTTTTGGAATCAAGTGTCAAGTAAACATTCAAATTATACCGGAAGTAACATTTTTCAAACCGGAAGTAACAAATTATCTCCCTTATTTAAAAAAAAAATGTATAAAAACTATATATTTTTGGAATCAGCGTACAATAAGCTTTCATTTGACGCTGGAAATGACATTTTAAACCCAATTTTAATATTTTTATATCAAAATTGATCTTTATGGGTGGAAAGACCTTCAATTGTTCTCTGAACAATTGGTTTTTAATTTTTCTTTTGTTTTTTTAAGGTTCTGTGTGAATTCTGTATCATATGAGTACACAAACAAGTCAGTCAGTTGTTGTGCACAATTAGTACTCATTGGAATACCGACTGTCTGCTGACATAACAATCCATAAAACTCAACTTATATGCTGTCGATAAAAAAAAAATCAGCATTTTGATGATATCATCTTTGGTGTGTTTTTTTGTGATACTGTGTGTGGTTCTTCACACAGTGAGATTTTTTTTTAAGATCCTTATTTTTGTAAAAAAAAAAAATGCTTCTTTAATGAGAAGCATTGGTTATAGTAGGTTAAAGCGTAGAAAAATCAAAGGTTTTGATATTAATGCAAAATTCGAAAGATTGTGATTGTTGATTTTGTAGTAAATCTTTAAAACTTTTGAGAATCCACATCTGATTGACACCGCTGGTTGAATATACATCACCACAATATGTCTGAAGACTATCTTATACAGAAGAAAGAATGGTGGTAAGAACTTAAAAAAGACCTTTAGTCGAACATCTTTAACGAATACGTAATATGTATCGTCCTTTATATGGATTTTGGGTGAAGTTAAGGTTACAAATTTAAAGGTGGGAGATTTTCATCGTCCATTTTTAAGTTATTATTGAAGAGAGAAGGACGGATTTGTGCTTATCTAAAATCCCCTCTTGTGTGAATGATGTAGGGGTAAATGTACGATTCCCAGTCTTCCAGTGAATTCCAAATTCATTAGTGAGACATTCCAAATGATGAGGTTTTTAAGAATTTATCTGGTAGAACATATTTGTCGTGAAGAGAGAATAAAGCATCCCCAAGTTCGGGCTTCTTGAAAGGGTCAGAAACCCATGATCACATTGTAATTCGTTGATGTTGATCCATTTAGATAAAATGTCCAGTTTATGACATCTGGCTCACAATTTATTCATTTTCATGCATAGTTATCAACTGCATCCATCAGTAACTCGAATTTATTCAGTTGATGAGTTGTGGCATTCGATAATTCGTGCCTTTGGCTAAGAACTCTCTTAAGTGTTCATTGCTTTACGATGCTAAGGTGTCCAGTTATAACACGATCAGCAGGTCTTTATTTCTATGGGAACGATGCATAAGTACGGAAGCGTATTCGCGCCACACAATTTTTTTTTTATATTTCTTCCTAAAACGCAAACCTTTAGGAAATAATTTAAACTTTATATAACGCAAATGTTTGCGTTATTTCGCAAAGATTTGCGTTATACCGTATAACGCAAACCTTTGCGAAATAACGCAAACATCTACGTTATATAACGAAAACATTTGTTTTATCTTATTGATTCAGCCATGCTGGATCTATGCGATCACTCTGGTTTTGGAGATGGTGCAGAATACTAAGTTGAAGACATATCATGAAACTAATTATGTGTTTTTAAAGCAATTGCTTTTATGCTATGGCATATAGCCATCTTTGTGACCCAGATTGATCAAGCCAAAGTTTTTGAGCAGATAAAACTGATTCCTCGTCTGTCATTCAAAACATCATCTGTATGTTTTCTAATGCAATACATTAATTGAAACAGTTGAAAAACAACAGTGGGTTTGTGAAGTTTCAACATATGTTCTTGTAGATGTATTTTTGTATTTAAGAGGACAACCGTTTGACTTATCAAAGAACGTAGAAGGCAGAGTGAGAAAGTGCATTTTTTTATACCTGCGATTTCCTTCTTGAGACGTTTCATCAAAATATTGAAACATGTCAGTTGTTGATTTGATATTTAAAATTTGACTGAATTATACCTTCTACGGTTTAATGTTATTTAATTCGTGTTTCTTTTTTGAAAGAGGTCAAGTTGCTCTTGTGCATTCATAAAATCTTCGTTCATTCATTAAATTATCGTAAAATCACTACGCACGTTATAGTAATGTAAAAATCAAGATCTCGAGACAATGTAAAATGTCATAATGACCCTACACAATGCATGACCATCGTCTTTTCATTTGATGGTTTAAAAATAGATCTCTCTAGCATTGACCGTGTTCCAGTTTGATCGTTTTCATAGGGCGGTCCCGCGCTGTCCCGACTGACACCATGTACTCTTTTAATACGCCCTCCCCGATTTTGTGAATTTGTACACGAACAAAATATTGTCCGATTTTGCTTTTTTCCATGTGGACAATCATGATCAGCCAATCAAAATCGTTGTTTCTTGTGATTATTGGGCTGTATTTGATCAGCCAATCAAAATCGATATTTCTCGTGATTATTGAGCTGCATTGCAAACTTGCTAAATTTTGAACTTGTATGGAACATCGGAATTGTACAAATCGTGATCATTGCAGATGAATTTTCATCAGGAAGAAGGTTCTCACAAAGCTTCAGAAGAAAAGCACGACTGATTAACAAAATTCAAAGATACAGTACTACCATAATACGTTTGTCTTATTTCTATTGCAATGCCCAACCGGGAAAGATATTTTGATAGAAGAATTAGAAAAAAGAAAAGAAACAAACAGGTGTTTGAATGACTTCTTTTGTAGTGCATGAGTGTTTTAAAGACATTTGATTTACAGTCCTATGCAGAAAATCGGCAAGCGTATTGACAATGACTTCGTGAAACTTTTAACAGTAAATTAATTTCTTTATTTTAAAATCTGCTGCACATTTTTTATGCGATTATATCATTAGTAATAAATGGGGTTAAACATTAGCCAGTTCTTAGATAAATTTTAGAAGCTGGTCCCATCTTCAAATCTTTAATCAGTATGTATGAATGCATGATTCTTATTGTAAAAAACTATAGTTCGATAGAACACTCGTGTCGATCAGGAAAGTTAAATTTAAACCGATTATGATATACTTAAAATTAAAATAGAAACAATAGAGATAATGAAGCCAGGTGTATAGATTGTCATGTTAATAATTGTAGAGTAATAAACACTCTACAAGGGGATAATCTGTTATAAATTTTTCGGGAGTTATACATTTCCACAAATATATTTGCCTCCCCAGAAGCCGGATAAACAGGTCGCCACCCTGGGATATGTTAAACATTGTAAAAATGAATTTCTGCTAGTTAAGTCTTTATTATCATAAAGTTAAAACATCATTACTTCTCACTAGATAAGACTCCTCTCAGGTTCAATTCTTTTACATGTGGATGAAAAATAAAAGTCACAAACACATTAACTAGACAGCAATTGCTTTAACAGCCTTTAAGGCTTTGATTATCTTAATCATCAACTGTCAACTTTTGACCTGTTGTTTGTCCTTAAATTAAGATAAGATTGATTGAACAACCCTTTTATTTTATATATAGTTCGTTTGTAAATCAAAATTTTTAATAATTTACTATTTATAAATTAATGTGAAAAAGTAATATACATCAATCTAATCAGTTGATAAGAATTTGAAAGTATTTTATTAGTATTCTATGCTTGTGTAAGTTATTGAATAAAATTTGGGTCAAGACGTGTATTGATATATCAAAGTTCATTCACACAGTTTTTTGAAATGCTATTACTACAATTCTTTTCCTTAGTCAAGTCATGATTTTCAAACAATTATACTCAAAGGTGTAAGTATTAATTCGAATCAACTCCAGTCTTAATTCACCACAGTTAATATCTCATGACCTGTTACATAATTAGATAGACAAAATTTATGACACACCTAACTGAATACACAAATTCTTGACCTCAATAGTAAGCTTATCCATGTATTATTTATTTTGATCTATACTACATTGAATTATTCTGTTAATTTTATGCAAAAGCTAAATGATTAATCAAATGGTTTTTTTTTCAAGGAATTGACATCAAATGAAAAGATATGCATAAAAATGAAAGCAGATTTTATTTTACTTGTAAAATCAATGTCAATATCATCTGACAATGGTCAATTATCAAGTTATAAGTAAATAACAATTTATCAGTAATTTGGTTGAAACAATAAACAAAATTACATAACTCTTACCTGAGCATTTTCTGCAATAAAATGTATTTGTGTATTCTCTATTTATATCCCATTATATTGCTATTAAAGAGTAATTGGAAATATCTTAGCATAAGGTATTTTTATATTTATATTTGAATACAGGAAATGATTTTTTTTTCTAAATGAAGAATGAACACCAAATAAGATAAAAAATAGTCACTTATTTTTTTAATTTTTGTTGTTGTTGAGAAAGTGCATTTTCAATGCCTCTTTCTGGAAATTAGTAAGCCAATTATTATTAATGGCATGTAAAAATATACTACTTCATTAACGATTTCCCTTTCCATTCTTGTTAAAATCATTAATTTGCAAATATTTATTTCAAAAAATCTGACAGTGTCTAAAACTGAAATATCAAAATCAATATTGCAAATTTCTCTATCTTTGGGCAATAGCATAGACATTTTACAGTAAGATTATGGAAATGAAAAGAGCAAAAAAAAAAAGAAGTATAGTCAGACAAGCTATACAATTATTTATCACCCTTTGTACTTATTGCAAATTAAAATGCTTGAGTGTTTAACTCAAGGCATGGCATAATAATGAGCAGGAGAATACATGTATTTTACATAGTAAATTGACTAGCTTGAAGTTATACGGAAGCAAATAAAAAATCATCCCTGTGAATGTAGCCGAATTTAAATATACTTCCAAAGTAAGCGCTTGTTTGAGCATTCTGTAAGATAGGTTAGATCCGAACACGCTACCCTATTGAAATAAATATATAAGCCAGGATCCCGTAGTTCAGTGGTTGTCGTTGGGCCATATCTGTCATAGTTGTTTTAGTAAATTAATTTGTTATAAATTTGGCCATTAGTTTACTCAATTGAATTGTTCCATATTTTTCATGTCGGGGCCTTTTAAAGCCGACCATACGGTATGGGATTTTCTCATTGTTGAAGGCCGTACGGTTGCCTATAATTGCTTACATCCACTTCATTTGAACTTTGGTGGATAGTTGTCTCATTGGCAATCATACCACATCTCCTTATTTCTATATAAGATGAAGATTTTTATCATTATAATTATGTACTCAACATTTAAATTGCTACCCAAACATCTTAAATAGCTACCTCACTAGATTGAAATGTAAAACCCCATGATGTGTTTATCAAAGAATCTCTATCATATTCTGACATTTCAAAATTCATTTTTTTTTATTCAAAATAATTCATTTTCAAGTCGAATGGTTTTTTTTCTATTTAACTTTATGGTTTCACATATGTATGAATTGGTTTTGCTCTTCTCTACTTTGCCACTTCCCGTAAATTTAAATTTTCAAAAATCTTTCCTACACCATATCTATTTATATAATTTTCTGATACAAAAATCTTACATTATTTGTGTATAATTGCGATACAAGTATTCCCTTATTCCTATGTATACCTTTTTTTTAATGATTTGGCCTTGTATTCATGGTCATTTTCATAACTAAATCCCAATTGCATTTTTACTAGCAGACGGACATGCAAATAACGACTTTTACAAAACATTGATTTCAAATTATATAATAAACATAAAATGTAAATTCAATATAGTCTTTGAAGGTTTGCGTTATAACGCACAGGTTTGCTTTAATTATTTCGCAGATGTTTATGTTATAACGCAAAGGTTTGCGTGATTTCGCCAAGGTTTGTGTTTATTCGCCAAGGTTTGCATTAAGGTAGACAGGGGGTCTAAATTAAAATCCATAGAATTTTTTAATAATTTGTCAAAATGTAGTTTATAATAAAAATATGGGTCACCAGGCTTTAACGCTACAGGTTGTGCAAAATTGTCAGATTTTGTATAGATTGTGCATGGAAACCCCAATTTTGTGGGATAAAAAGAAAACTACACTATAGAATGTTAAGATAAAATATGAGAAGGTAGGTCTGATAATATGCTTTTAGATAAGAAAAAGAAAAAATGGGGTGACCGGACTCGTTTTCTTGCTATACCTGTAAAAATAGGTAAATTCACAACACATCCTATTATAAAAATTACTTTATCTGAGTTTCCCCCCACCCCCTTTAATATCTGAGTTATCTCCCCTTATGTGGCAAAGTTGAAAAAAATTAATAAAACAAAAATATTCTGTTTTTTGTAAAAGACAGCTATAAATATGATAAAACACATGCTTCTAAATCTGCCCTTTTGGTCTAATTATATATCATCTTATTATGGATCTGGTTTTGTTCAATTACATGTATTATACATTTGAACATCTGAATGATTAAACGAGCCCCGTTTTTTCAATTTTAGTATTTTTGGAGAGTGTCATATTAATATATTACTTAGAACATAAAAACGAATTCAAAAGTCAAGATAAATGATCCCTCAAACGGGTCTTTCGTATGATTCGTCAAGCGTACGAACCTTTCGTCAAATTGTAAGAAGCTCTATAATAAAACTCTCTCAAAACATATTGATATGTGGGTTTAAAAGAATTTTTGTATGTAATAGAATGCATAACAAGGAACACAAGTCAGTACGGAATATACAAAAAACTGTAATAAACATTTTGGATTACTGGAACCGCATTTTACCGCGTGGAAACAGGTCTTAGTGATCCAATTACAGAAATGCACCATAGCAAATCGCACCAAAAGCTTTACTGACAAATATAATTTAGTCCTTAAACTTCTATTGTTAGTGTATGAGTATTCTGAATCTTGGCAGGACTATCAGTTGGTACATGCAAGGGTTTGGTCGACACAAACACAATACTTTTCACATTGTAATATCCCCTTACACAAACACACGAGATCATGAAGAAAATATGCTGACATGCTTTCTTCAAAGTAGACAGGATACTAGGAATCTTTGACTGATCTCCATCCGTATTCCAAAGTTGAAGGCAGGGGTGGTTTTGCAAAACAGGAAGCATGCCAAAGTTTGGTTTGAAATGAGGTATATGCTGTCAGACGCATTGCAGTACTAGGACGAAGTTTCAACTGATTTCCCAGCTGTGTCATCTTTTGGGGTTTTGTCACATCTCAATTTCTAAAAACAACTTACAACTAAAACATTTATTCCTCTTAAATGAATAAAACCAAAGTTTCGTTCAAGATTATTGGTTTCTTTAGGAGTATATCAATATGTAGCCATTGTTTATAAAGTGAAAATGTTTTGTTCTTTTCACTTTATCAAAATTGCTGTTATTTTTGTTATTTTACTTTTTAATAAATACAGATTCGCAATTGAAGGAAATTTTGCCTTCATTTTTTCTTCAAAGAACTCATGTTTTGTGACATCGATACCAATCTAAATGGACAACGATGGTACTATAAATATAATATAAAATTATAATAAAGGAAGGTTGTTTTACTATTAATGAAAAAGGTTGCCCTTTTCGTCAATATATATGTTTTCAACAACTCTCAATATCGACTAAAAACACCTACAGTTTACAAGGTAAAATGGATAGATCGTATAAACATTAAAAAGAATAACACAACACATACATATTTAATTTAACGGTATAAGACTAATTACTAAAAAAAACCGGAACTTTCCTGCTCTTTCTCAGCAGGATCTGCTTACCCTTCCGGAGCACCTGAGATCCCCCGCAGTTTTTGGTGGGGTTCGTGTCTTTAGTTTTTTATTTTGTGTTTTGTGTACTGTTCTCAGTTGTTTTTTTTTCGACTTATGAGTTTGAATGTCCCTTTGGTATCTTTCGCCACGCCTCTCCCTTTCTCAAATAATGTACAATACATTTTTTATACCACATTTGCCATTGCATTGTATAAACCTTCAAGTAAAAAATGCTGCATCATTTCATTCATATCAATCATTTCATAACCGAATCAATTTCTACTACATTTAGATGACTTTAGATGTGGGAGTCTTTCATTTAAGGCTGTGCTGCCTTTCAGCGACTTACTCGTTTCGGAGAGTTTCGGAGGGAAAATTGTAACGGAATTGTCCATTCGTAGCACATCTAATGACATAAAAAGTGCAGCTGATTCTCAACCGATCTTCACCACACTTGATATATACATTCAGTACAGTGAGAGTTAGAAGCCTGTTGATTTTAAAAGTTAAGGAATATGGTCACATGGCTATTTTTAGTTGCAAGGTGATCCTCCGTATCATGGTCGTTTATTTGAGGGACTCCCTTTATGGATACGAAACAATTCTCGAATAATGACAGTTCCGTTGGTTGAAACTAACTTTGTGTTCAGTATTTTGTTAGATTTTGATCCATTTAAATAGAATGTCCAGTTTAGGTCATCTGATTCGCCCTTTATCAATTTTCTGGCATAGTCCCCAAGTGGGTCAAGATGCGCAATTCATCTCTGTTTGGTAGTAATTGTAGCCTTTTCCTCAAATCATCTGCCCATATCGTAAATTTAGTAATAAATCATTGCTCGTTTCGAAGCTAAGACATTTCACATATGTGGTTAAATTTTCGGGGTACGAAGTGAGATTCATTTTCCCGTAATTTCGAACACCGTGAAAAGCCTTTTGTATTGCAGCTTCTCAAGCTTCCCTTTTTTCACAAAACAAAAGTTCTTTAAAAAAATTAGTTCGTTGCATACATTCAATAACACCAAATAAAACCTTTATTTTACGGTTCTCTGCTCCCCAAACCAGCACAAATTGTTAAGCTCAGTCACTTGTTAATATTGAAACATGTCCAATATAACTGCACAGAGATGTTTGGTTACGCACTATTTTTTTAGTTCCTCAATTTGAGGCGCATTGGGAATATTAAACTTATCTGCAAAAATCAGTAACCTGAAGTTATTTTTCTAGTTGATGGGCTGTTGAATACGACATTTCGGGCTTTTTGCTAACAACTCTCTCAGAAATACGAAGGATTGTATACCCTAGGAATAGATAACCTTAGCTGTATTTGGCAAAACCTTATTGAATTGTGAGTCCTCAATGCCTTTTAACTTCGTCCTTTAATTGGCCTGTTTAACTTTTGATTCGAGCGTCACTGATGAGACTTTTTATTAGACGAAACGGGCGTCTGGCACAGAAAATTGTAATTCTGGTATCTATTATGTTTTTATTATTAATATCTTTTAACATTGCCATATAAGCGGGAGGTTTGGCTAACCATAAAACCAGGTTCAACCCACCATTTTTTCTTACAATGTCCTGTACCAAGTCAGGAATATGGCAGTTGTTATCAAATAGTTCGTTTCTATGTATGTTGGTTTTGTTTTTGTTGCACTTCAGTGTTTCTGTTGTTCCATTGTTTTCCTCTTATAATTGATGTGTCTTCCTCGGTTTTAGTTTGTAACCGGGATTTTTTTCTCCCTTAACCGATTTATGAACAGCGGTATACTACTGTTGCCTTTATATATGTTCATTGTAAACGATGCCAAGGTCTCATGACAAGCGAGTCTATATTGGTATAGAGACAATGAACAAGAGCAATTGGGAGACACAATACATTGCATTGCCTAAACCAATTGACGCAGTTGGAGCCATTGGTGATTAATCAAAGGCAATGCATCTTCCCCACAATGAGTCACAGGCATAATTTAAACCGGGTGTCAGCATCATCATGCCATGCACAATCAGGCGGTTGTAATCAACGCTGATTATAGTTTCTACGTCCCTTGTAGATTTTTGGTCATGATATTATGTTCACATACAATTCATATTGAAGCTGCAAATTGGTAGAAATTGACCGCAATGTTTCAAATAGAAAAGTGTTATTCCAGGACACACAATCATCAATATCGCCACCATTTGATAACAATATACAAGACATTTAAAAAAAACTAATATTCATTGTTTTAGACAACATCTTACCCCTTACTCGATGTTGTTTTTACCGCCTTTTATTGAAATTGTCTACTAGGGATTATGTATCTATTTTCGAATAAGGTAGGAGCATTTTATGATAGCAAAAGCCATTTAACTGTCATTTATTTTAAAATAATTATAAAAATTTCAACTAGTTTTATTCCTTCGATAATAAGATAACTTATACAAAGTTATTGTTTCAAATTGAAAATTAATGAAGAAGAATTTAAAACACAATTTAGCCGGATTTTTTATTATTTATTGAAAAAAAAGCCCAATTTGACTGCATGCTTTGACTACAGAATTCATGTTCGGCATACAAGAGTCCCGTGTGCATAGCCTCCAGTTGATATTTGGTATAAAGAATCTATATCTGGTGCACTTGTCAATCTGTAAGAGGCCACCTGATCTTGATTTATTTTTATATTGCAATATGTTAAGACTCAGACCATTCTCAAGTTACCATAAGTAACATCTTTGAATTATTTTTTTTAAATTAATTTAAGATCAAGCTATTGGACCATTATAGGATCAAAGCTTTAAGGATTTAGTGGTTCCTTTGTAAAATTTTATATTCGATTTCTAAGCGGATGTCCTACGTGATAAAAGTCTCCTTCCGGTTAAATTGCTTCATATCTATAAACAACCACGTTGATAAACATAGACATTTTTAGTGAAAATTGCCATAATATTGATTTCTCTTGCAATTTCAAAATAGTGACAATGATATATATCCTTACAGCAGGTCTAAGTTATTGTATACACTAGGATATATCTAAATAGTGCATTTAATCCTCTATTCGTGAGAGAGGAGAGAAAAATCTTTCAATCAACTTTCTATCATATGTTCGCCAATTGAAATATTCATGTTGTATTCCAATAAGTGTTCATTTCAGTTGAACCACATTAATTAGTGTTTTTTTTACTTTTTAACTAAGTGTTGATTCCCAAGAGACGCTTACTCTGTCGACTAACCTGGTCATGCCCCTTTTGGAGTTCATACGATTCCATCAGTTTGTTTTGTCAATATAACGGAACTAGGTATTTGATTGCACTGTTCAACATAGAAATAGTAAGTTCTATCTGAATGTAAACCTTTTCTTTTTTAGAGCAAGTTAAACAGGAATTAAAAATCTGGAAAGAAAATGACAAATTTTTTATAAAAACAAATGGAGCAAAAATAGTATTGAATTGTATCAAGGAAAATGGTTGTGTTATTGTCACCGGAACTTCTGGCATGGGAAAATCATTGCTTGTGCGCCACGTAGCTCTAGAAATGGAAGCGGAAGGCTATGAAATCTTACCCGTATTAAAACCAAACAAAATTACCAAGTGGTTCAATCCAAATAGGAAAATTTTATTTGTTGTGGATGATTTTTGTGGAACATATACTTTAAATCTAATAAAATATGAAAAATGGAAAAATCAAATGGACAAAATCAAAACATTAGTTCAGCAGAAATTAGTTAAAATAATTTTAACTTGTAGACTACAAGTTTATAAGGATGATCATTTAAAATCCTTGACATTTTTGCAGTCCTGTGAATGTAATCTTTTGTCTAAAAATCTGTGTTTATCGAAAACAGAAAAAAAATCTATTGCTGAACTTTACCTAAAAAAGGACGCTTCTAAGATCACTGAATTTTATGATATTTTTGACTGTTTTCCTCTATTGTGTCAGTTGTACAGCAAAAACATGAAAGTGCCCATCGTAGATTTTTTTAAAAATCCGTTTACAGTTTTCAAAGAAGAGATAGATAAGTTACAGTCCGAGGGAGCATATGGAAAATATTGTGCTGTAGCACTATGTGTAATGTTTAACAATAATTTGAAAGCAGAATGGCTTACAGAAGATGTCGATAGAGATATAAAAAAAATTATCAGGAACACATGTGAAGCTTGTAAAATGATGGAAGGAACGTCACGACTGATTATTCGAGATGAGCTTGATTCAATTACAGATACATTCATCAGAAAGGACGAGGAAGTGTACCAAATTATTCATGACAAACTGTTTGATTTTCTTTCATTTTACTTTGGGAATGTGATGATTGCTTGTTTGATTGATAATGCTACAAGTCGTTTCATTCGTGAAAGGTTTTTATTTGAAAAAAACATCAAGAGTGAGGAGTTCTCAATAATTGTACCAGAAAGGTATCAGCAAATGTATATAAAGAGAATGATAGTTGACTGGTCAAACGGAAATGTAATAGATGTCTTTTATAACATCAATATGGACAATTCTGTTTTTAGGCAAAGGTTCCTAGCTCATGTTAAAGATTTAGAAACATCACAACAGAAAAGATTAGCGTGTACACGTGATACAAGCAACAATGGTAGTTCATTAATGGGATGTTGTTCCGTTGGAAATATTGATCTTGTTGAATGGTGTTTGCATCATTGTATTAGTAATGTAAACTGTTATCGGAAAGGTGATAGCGCCACGGCTATACATATAGCTTGCCAGGGAGGCTATATAGATGTGGTTGAGATGTTATTAAACAAAAAGGCAAACTTAAATAAGTCTACAGATACTGGAATATCACCCCTGTTCCTTGCTTGTCAGTATGGACATACTAATGTAGTACATATGTTAATAAACCATAAGGCAGACATTAATCATATTAATGATAAAGAAGTATCAATAGTATACATTGCGTGTGAGAAAGGACACACTAACATAGTTCAGATGTTAATAAACAATAAAGCTAACATTAATAAGTGTAATAGTGATGGAATATCACCTCTGTTCATGGCTTGTCATAATAGACATACAGAAGTAGTTCAGTTGTTAATAGACTATGACGCAGAAATTAATAAATGTTCACATACTGAAGCATCACCATTACTTGTTGCTTGTGAAAAAGGCTACACAGAAATAGTTCGAATTTTAATAGATAATAAAGCCGTCATTAATAAGTGTATTGATACTGGAGAATCGCCTCTTTACGTTGCTTGTCATAATAAACACACTGATGTAGTTCAGATATTAATAAACAATAAGGCAGACATTAATAAATGTGGAGAATCAGGAAATTCGCCTTTGCACATTGCTTGTTTGAAAGCACATACTGAAATAGTTCAGATGCTTCTTATAAATAAAGCAGATTTAAATAAGTGTAACAACGACGGATTCTCGCCTTTGTGCACCGCTTGTGAGAATGGACATATCGAAGAAGTTGAAATGTTAATAAAATATAAGGCAGACACAAATAAGGGTACAGATGCTGGAATATCACCACTATACATTGCCTGTGAAAAAGGCTACAAAGAAATAGTTCAAATGTTAATAAATAATAAAGCAGTCATAAATACAGATACGTGTAAATCTCCACTTTATATTGCTTGTGAAAATAAACATGTTGCAGCTGTGCAGATATTACTTGACAAAAAGGCAGAAATTAATAAGGGTGGAGAGTTAGGAGCATCGCCTCTACACATTGCTTGTTGGAACGGACATAGGGAAATAGTAAAGATGTTACTTAAATATAAGGCAGACATCAAGAAAAGTAATTATGACGAAATATCGCCTCTGTTCATTGCATGTCGTGAAGGTCATACTGAAATAGTTCAAACATTGATAAAACAAAAGGCAGACATAAATAAATGTACAAATACTGGATCATCGATACTGCATGCGGCTTGTTTGAAAGGAAATACTGAAGTAGTTAAGATGTTAATACACAATAAAGCAGACGTCCAAAAGTGTGATAATAACGAAGTATCACCTCTGCTCATTGCCTGCCAGGAGGGACACAGTACAATAGTTCAAATGTTAATAAACAAACGGGCTAATATCAACAAGTGTTCGAATACGGGAGTATCGCCGCTATACGCTTCCTGTTTTAAAGGGATTGCTAAAGTGGTGAAGATGTTAATAAACAATAAGGCAAACATTAATAAATGTGATAACGACGGGATCTCACCTCTTTCTATTGCTTCTATGGAAGGAAATATTGAAGCAGTTAAGATGCTCATTAACAATAAAGCAAACATAAATAAGTGTGAAACAACTGGGTCATCACCCCTGTACAAAGCTTGTTCAAAAGGGCATACTGAAGTAGTAAAGATATTAATAAATAATAAGGCAGACATCAATAAGTGTAATGATCAAGAAGTACCACCTCTGTTTAGTGCTTGTTTGAATGGGCATAACGAAGTAGTAAAGACGTTACTTATTAATAATGCAGACATTGATAAGTGTAACGATGAAAATGTATCACCTCTGTCCATTGCTTGTTGGAAAGGAAATACAAAAGTAGTAAAGATGTTGATCGACAAAAACGCAGACGTTAACACGTATAATACTAATGAAGTATCACCTCTGTTCCGTGCGTGTCAAGAAGGGCATGCTGAAGTAGTAAATATGTTGATAAACAATAAAGCAGACTTCGATAAGTGTAATAATGAGAAAGTATCACCTCTGTACATTGCTTGTTGGAAAGGAAATACAGAAGTAGTAAAGATGTTGATCGACAAAAGCGCAGACATTAACAAGTGTGATTCTAACGAAGTGACACCTCTGTTCATTGCGTGTCATAAAGGGCATACTGAAGTTGTTAAAATGTTAATATGCAATAAGGCAGACATAAATAAGTGCAACAAAAAAGACGAATCTCCTCTCTTCATTGCTTGTCAGGAAGGGCATTCTGACATAGTTCAAATGTTAATAAGCAATAAAACAGACATTAATAAATGTAATAACTCTGGAGTATCTCCCATGTTTATAGCTTGCTTTAAAGGTCATACAAAGATTGTTGAATTGCTTTTAAATAAAAACGCCCGAAACATTAGACATAACGGAATGACACCACTGGATATTGCTCAAAGAGAAAATCATGCCAAAGTTGTACAAATTTTAAAACAAAGACAGAACCAATGTACAATATGCTAAATCGTATGCTTAATAAAGTAAATAGTGTAAAAAGTTTAACTAATTAACGACAATTACGCTTATTGACACGAAAGTACAAGGACTCAATTAACTTTGTTAATTGTTCCTTAGTTTTCGAATAGTTATCAAACAGTCGGAAAATAATATTTATAATATGGACAAAAATACGGCAAAATTTAAAGACGATTTACATATTCAAGTATTATCACATAATTCTTCTTTAGAAGACCGTATGCTTGAGCCGTTATACGAGGTAAGCCAGGAACTGCATACAACAATACTTACACGTATCGACGAAATCAGACGATTAATACATGTGGCAATTAAGGGCAAAGCATGTTGAATCGATATCATACCGTATGAAGTTTTGATATACTAATCTGTGGTAACCGTGCTTCATTCCCTGTTTCAGTTTATATTTGAACTAGCATTATTCCATCAATCTGGAGACGGGCGAAAATATGTCCCATTCTTAAAGACAAATCATCAGATAAGCGAAGTCCTCTTGACCTTGACTATCGTGGAATAATTCTGCTTTCTTGCATCTCGAAACTGTATAGCGCGTTTATTAACAGTCGACTATCCGGATATTTAGAAATAAATAAAGGCAACAGTAGTATACCGCTGTTCGAAAGTCATAAATCGATTCAGAGAAAAAAAATATGAGAAGACGAACAGAATGGATTTTGTGAGAACCGTTTATATGAAGACCATATGTTCACACTAAATACATTATGAGGAACTGTCCAAAAACTTTTGCTACATTTATAGATTTGATGAAGGCGTCTGATTTTATTCATAGAAATATGCTACTGTACTTAATAGTTTCTTTTAAATAAAATCGATGGGAAGATTTATAATTCTATCAAAAACATTTACGGCAATACCACTGCTTGTATTCGATTGAATGGTAAATTGAAGGATTGGTTTAGTTGTAATTCCGATGTTCGACAAGGCGACAATCTTTCATCCACACCATTCTCTACTTTTATCAATGACTTAGTACAGGAATTTAAGGATCTTGACCTTGTTGTTAGCATATTAAAACTCAAATTTATTTATGCTGTCATATTCTGACGAAATAGCGTCAATTTCATCTAATGAAAATGACATGCAAGCGATGCTGAACAAAGTCCATGACTGGTGTTAACGCTGGAGGGTCCTTATTAACACTGAGAAATTCAAAGTAGTTCATTTCCGCCCATTTCGTATAAATCGATCCGAATATATAAGTTAAGAATTGGAGGAAATTCATTACAGACTGTCGATTAGTACAAATACCTAAGTGTAATGTTCCATGAAATTAAAGACTATAAAGTGAATGTTGAAAGGTTGCCGGAAGATGAAGGGCGAGCACTCAGTGGAATCAATTTAAAAACTCATATTCTTAAAAAAATTTGTAATAAAGACATTTGAAAAACTGTATACATCTTTTATCGTACCAATTTAAGATTATAACGACTGTTTACGGGGATATAAAGACTATACATGCGTTAATTTCGTTCAAAACAAAGCCATTCGTAACTGCTTGAGTGTTCACAAATTTGCCCTGAAAGTTGCTACAAATGGTGATGTTTAATGGCTATCATGTAAAGAAAGATACTTGTACAATATAATCAGACTTTTGAATAAGCTTGTCGGAATGAACGATTCGCGCTATGTAAACACGTTTTTAACTGGGACTTGAACGTTGTTTGAACAATTTGTCATCAGATGTGAAACATATGGAGACTATTTCGACCGAAAACAGATTTGGGATCTTTTTTATAGTAAAAGACAGACATCATATGTTTTGTTCCACTGAATAGGAAAGCTATATTACAAACTTTCCAAAATTGCTGACATATGAAACATTCAAATCAGAATGTAAATCTGAAACCTATGTTGTATTGAACATTACTCATGCTGAACGTTCAATACTGACACAGTTTAGATGAGGATTGAAACAGGACGGTTCGTTGGAGAAGCAGAAGTTGATCGTATTTGCAAAATGGGTGACTCAAACTGTGTTGAAAATGAACGCCACTTTCTGATCGACCATTTTTTTACCGAAATTTAAGAATTCAAGTAAATTGAATCTAGAACACTTTTTGAAGTTTTCTCTAAAGATATACAATTTAAAGAAGTGTTTGTTTGCAAATATCCTAGACAAAATGCTGAATTTGTTTTCCATATGCGATTAATATGAGATTTTTTTTTATATAGGAACAATCAAACTTAAATTCTTATTTTATCCACCGTTAAATGATTATTCTTTTTATATGTATAAATGTTTAAAGTGTTATATGCGTTTTGTAGATCCAAAGAGCCGGGTGTTGATACATGTAACTACATTTAATTTATATTTTTAAATACTACAAAACACATGTCATTATTATAAACAATTTGATATTGGTATACATTATTTTTCTATATCAGTCTACTGTACTTCAATATGAATCGCTATAATTGTATTGTTATATTTGTAGATAGACAATTTGAAATGTATTCACTAATAGGGTATTGTTATAATTGGTCAATGACTCGTAAAACTGAAAGTAAACATAAAACCACAGCCTTGAACGTGAATGTTTATACTGGCATACACTTTACAAATGCAATCTCATTGCCATTTATCCCAATACAATAAATGATATAATGAACAAATATAAATTTGCCAACTGTCCAACCTTAACTAGAAATCACAAAGAAAGGGATGAAAAAAGTCCCAATTATAAACCAAGTTTTCTAGATACTGATACATACTAAACTCATATCTAGGGAATCAGCAATGTTACCATCTTTGCTTATATCTGATTTCCATCTTCCATGAAGTTTAATACATCTCTCGTTTACTTCTCAAAGTACCACCAGAACGTAACGAATGCAAACCTAGGTAAAAGTCAGGAGCTAAAGTTTTCAATCTAAATACAACATTCTCTTTTGCGGCAGTGTAGCCTAACTTCTTATTTATATTTATATTATTTATGCTGTATAGCTTAACTTCTTATTTATATCTATATTATCTATGTTCTTATATTTCAATTTGAACCTAAAAATAGGTCGAAATATGAAAAAAAATCAATTGACATCTAAACCAGCAAGTGAAATGTTTCGCTGATACATAACGACTGAACATGCCAAAATGTCCCCTCTAGAAATCAGTTACCTTGTCTGTATTGAACGGTCTTGGATCGGGCAGAAATATGATCACCATAAATCTTAACATATAATAAAACTTAATTCATCATAACGCAAAAATCAAGCATAACCTATCAAAATCATAGTTAAATCTCTTACAATAAGCAAGTCATTTTTAAATTCATAAATCTTACATAATTCAGGTATCATATTTGAGCTAACAGGGACTTTCTTAACAACTGGTTTACCATTCAATCTTTTACATGATGAGATAACGAATTAATGTAAGAGTTACTTGTAGGATCAACGTAACCACGTACGTCCTTTAACGGATAAATTATCGAGTCTAAAGAACAAGGATATTACTTTCTGTCAATCAGAATGTTAAATACAGTGAAACGTGAATCAAATTACGATTGTAACTGGCAAAGTACTTTTTCGCAGTATTGTCATTTCTAGACTGAATTAGATAAACGGACATCTTTTCTGCTGAATTCTCAAGTTCACCCGTACATCACACACCACTCTTATCTATAATATGCACAACATGTTGCTTCAGTCCTAAACCTGAAAATCGCTAATATAAATCATTAGAATATAATATTTAAAGCGATAAACCTAAATTTAAGTGGCCGTTTTCCGAAAACGCCGTTTTAGGGATAAAGTCGTTCTGGACGAGTCTATTGTATGGACGAGTCTACAATTTAGTATATAAACCAAGGTTTTCATAGTTTAGGTTGTTCTTAGTTTATAATTCGAGACGTCAAGTTGAGTACATTCTACTGACTAAAGCTGAGATAAAGAATAATTCTGAATAAGAATTGTAAGCAGTGTTCCTGGATAAGGAACCAAGTGTATAAGTGTATAGCTACTGAAGAAGCAGTTGCATCAGGTAGTAACATTGGCTACAAGATGAAGCATTTATAGAAGGTGAAGCATTGGTTACAAGTAAAACAGTGACTCAGACAAAGTAGTTTAATAAGCAGTGACCACAAGTAATGCAGTGGCTCAGTACATAGTTAGAAAACCGTGGCTTTTAGGCTAAGGAAGTTAGATAACTGCCTTGATATTAAGTAAAGAATTATACAAAAAAGGGACGTCATTAAAGTAAATTTTTTCATCCTTGGCACCTATCGTCTAACAACCCAAACCTTACTGAATCATGACGCCCATCGTCTAGGTATAGAGTAACCGAATATCCAATTTATTAAATCAACGTTACCAATTGTTAATCCTAGGTTGTATACAGAGAATCGACTCTGATACGAAACCCAGAGTAAAGCAGTTGCGTACCCCCGGTACGTGACAACTGTTTTTGCAATAGACAACTTTCGAGTTCGTTGCATTTCCATCAAAAACTTTAGTTTTAGTTAACATCATTCGTGCGTTTAGGGGCGTCGTCACTTCCGTTCCTATGTTGAGCGAATGGTTGAAAACATATAATGCTAAATTTAATTCTTATAATTGATATTCAGCACTGCTGTCATTAGGGAATTGTTTCATTGTTTAAAAACCAGTCATTGTCATCTGTATACCGACTTAACGGATCTACGTACTCATTCTGATTCCTAGGGACCCAGCGAATCTGAATAGAAATGTTTTTCTGTTCACAAGACTCTAGAATATTAATCGCAGTTTTTTGCAGTATCAAATTTCTGCTACCAACCGTCAAAATACGTGCAATATGCTGACAGTCGCTGTTAACTCGAACTAATTTGTTCTCTAACAATGAATCTTGAGTATACAAAACTCTCTTGACGCATTAAAGTTCACGGCAAGTTGAACTCTAAAAAGGTGCATTTGTTACCTAGTTACAAAGTACTTCGCTTGATGTGTTTGAGCTTTTGATTTTGCCATTTGATTACGGACTTTCCGTTTTGAATTTTCCTCTGAGTTCGGTATTTTTGTTATTTTACTTTTATCTAGGGATGTCAACTCGATGAACAATTACTAATCGAGTACTCGTTGGTTTTATCGAGCGATACTCGAGTACTCGCTCGGGAATATTTCTACAACACGGATACACAAAAATACGTATTTTACATTCTGTGGTTTGTTGTTCAACGGACGAAAAACCATATGCGTAAGTATCTGGGACAAGGAATTACACAACATAATTAATAGCTCATTACCTACAAGTGCTAATTAAGTAAAAAAAAAAAAAAAAACAATAATATAATTAATATAATTTAATGAACACCTATCTAAAAATTATAACAAGGAAAAACCATATCAAACAATAGTATTTGGTAATCGTTAAGAAAAATAAAGGCAACCGTAGTATACCGCTGTTCGAAACTCATAAATCGATAGAGATAAAAACAAATCCGGGTTACAAACTAAAACTGAGGGAAACGCATCAAATATAAGAGGAGAACAACGACACAACAACAACACAACATTAAAATGTAACACACACAGAAACGAACTATAATATAACAATGGCCATTTTCCTGACTTGGTACAGGACATTTTAAGAAAAAAATGATGGGTTGAACCTGGTTTTGTGGCATGCCAAACCTCCCGCTTTTATGGCAACGTCAAACACAACACCAAAACGACAACATCACATGACAGGACCACAATACAAATAAATGGGAGAACATATAGGACAAAGAAACACACGAATAATAGCTAGCAGAAGGTACTAGGCTTAAAATTCAATACGCCAGACGTGCGTCTCGTCCACACAAGACCAACCAGTGACGCTCAGATAAAAAAAGTTTGAAAGCCAAAACAAGCACAAAGCTGAAGAGCACTCTGAAGAGAAAACACATTTAATGTTTACAAAGGAGTAGGATTAGAAGTTTAACTATTCACTGAGGATCACCAGAGGATGCAACGAGTTTATTTCATTTGGAAAGATTTGCTTGTCAACTATTATTGAGGACAGTCGGTTTTGCAACTTTGTAAATTACAGTCTTGCAGACGAAAATATTTGCTCTGACGGTACCGATGTGACGGAATGGCTAAGACATGTTAAGTTTAAAGTGTTAGCCTATGTATAGACCACGTATTTTCGGAGACATTTTAAATGACATTTTAGCACAAGCATTCGAAACAAAATGTATTTTATTTACTAGTGTGATTAATCAGTGATGCCTATTTAATATTCCGAAAGATGTTCTCAAGAAGATCAGTTTTATATAAAGAAAACATCAATATTCTAACCGAAAGCCGATCAGTCGAGTATCGTTTTAGTATTCGATACTCGGTAATACCGAGCAATACTCGAATACTCGAGTACTCGTTGACATCCCTACTTTTATCTATCATACGTGAAACCCAATTCACCAAAGCCTACATATGAGGCATCACAAAACAAATCGACATCGAAATTGTCGTGAAAATCAACTGTGCTTATAATCACACATTTACTATGTCTTGCTCTGTAAGGAAATTCTCCAAAAATCTATGGCGTCATTAGCTTCAGATGTTATCTTAACTAAAGCATCCCATCTTGCTGTAATGTTTACAAAAGGATATAAAAAATCTTGTTCTCAATCTCCCCAGATCACAAAATACTATTTGCATTGATATGAGTTGAGCAACTAAGCCCGCTAAAATTCGAGCCTTTAACTAAACTTTACCTTTTACAATTTCAGAAAGCTTATCGTTTGCTCTGCTATATCAATACTCTCAGAACTTACAAATATTATTTCCAGATTTAGTGTTCCAAATGTAACCTAACCGTTTCAATTTTTTACATGGATCCCAAACACATTTATCATGTGCAATTAAGAAACCTAGCTTCTCAAGTTGAATTATATAGCTTTTTCGATAAGACTCATAGTCTTTGTCACCAACCAAACAATCATCTAAGAACAAAATAATTTGTTTGCCTTTATATCTGAGATACTTTACAACTTCTCTACGACCTTTGGAAAGTATATAGCCAGCTGTAGCCATCCAAATGGCAAAACATTAAAAGCAAAATATCTATTTACACCATCTATATCCCATGAAAAATCTAAATATTTTTTTGTTTAATTCAACAATCTCAATATGCACGGCTGGTAATATACAAAAGCAGAACAATCGGTTCTGCAATGAAAACCGTGAGAGGATTTTCCTGTTATGCTTGAGTGGAGTCATTGTCGCCGCCTCGCAAGGTATATACATTTCTAAAATCACAATTTTCTAATTCAACTGAGCAAATATTGCAAATCGGGGAATGCTATGCTGTGGTGAATGCTTTCATGAAGAGACACATGTATCGTTTACTGTTGTACATGGAGTCAAAACCGCCAAAAACGACATTCAGTCCATGGACAGAAAAAAAAACGAAATTTGAACTCGCAGGTCTGTTTATAGAAACACCTCAAAAGTTTAATGTCACTTTTTACAGCAATTTCTCTTGGGGCGATTGGTTTTGCAGGAGTTTGACTCCATGCACAACAGTAAACGATACATGTGTCTCTTCATGGAAGCATTCACCACAGCATAGCATTCCCCGATTTGCAATATTTGATCAGTTGAATTAGAAAATTGCGATTTTAGAAATGTATATACCATTCAAGCATAACATGAAAATCCTCTCACGGTTTTCATTGCAGAACCGATTGTTCTGCATGTGTAGATTACCAGCCGTGATATGATGATGAGCATTCGTTAAATCATAACCATATAGAATATCATGTTGGTGAAAATTTCCCTTGCTAACCTTGTGTTTTCATACCGTATATCGGGTTTTTCGCTTGAGTTTAATTTTCGCTTTTTTCGCGGCATTTAAAGAAACTCGAAAATTTGACTCTGTGTAAATTTCCTTGCATATTCAAGATTTATCGCTGTTTGAAAGTTCCATACATTATACTATTAATTATCGAGTTTACACGAAACTGAACTGAAATATTTTCACCCTTAAGGTGAAATAACATTATACATAAAATCAGTATTTTGTGATGTTCAGCAGATAATGATAATGAGTATACTCAATTAAAATCTCTGTTTTCATAATAATCAAATAAGCTAATTCAGTGGTTGTCGTTTGTTGCTGTTTATCATATTTGTTTTTCGTTCATTATTTTGTACATTGAACAGACCATTAGTTTTCTCGTTTGAATTGTTTTGCATTTGTCATTTCGGGGCCTTTTATAGACTATGCGGTATGGGTTTTACTCATTGTTGAATGCCGTACGGTGACCTATAGTTGTTTATTTCTGTGTTATTTTGTCTCTTGTGGATTTTCTTGTCTGATTGGTAATCATACCGCATCTTCTTATTTTCATAATCATATATGTGATACCTTTTGACACAGCAATCGGTGACCTGTTAAAAAAATGTTAATAAGCGACGATCTATTGATTGGTGTCATAATCCGATCATTTTGCATATATTGTAAAAATTAAATAAGAAATAAATCACATTTACACGTATTTTTATATTTGTTATATCATTAAATTGATCAAAACCTTCAATTTCTAGCATGCCGCATTGTACGTAGTTTATGTTCCTTGAAAGTTCTCCGAATTATGTGTATTTTAATTTGCGGTACTCCTATTTTTTCGTAATCGATTACCTGTCTGTCAATCAAAGCTATGTTGTTTACATCTTCAACAATACGATACAGTTATATTTTTTGTTCGTGTATATTTTCCAATTCAGCGAAAATTATACACAGTGAACATTTAACCTGCCCATTTTGTCATCAGATCGCGAAAAAAAAACCCGATAAACGGTATTTCATCTAAATTTGATTAATTGAGGATTACTATGTCTACAATCTAATACCAACCTAGGTTTGCTCGATTTTTAAAAGCAACTGTCAAAGAATTAAATACACATGGTATTTCATTCACTTCTGATATACAACCTTTTGTAAGTAAAGTTTTAATTTCTAACAAAACTTGCATTATCAAGACGTGATCTGTTATTTCTAAAATTTTGTGTTCCGGTTCGGTTTTGTAATGAACCTTATATCTGTTTTGTATGGCGTACGGAAAGGGTCAAAAGTCAAAAGAGGTGCATAAGCTATAAAATATAGCTTATGCTGCTTTGTAGCATAAGCTATATTTGACGTCCCAAAAGGGTCAATATATATTTGTCTGGTTATGCTGCATTTTTATCGCATATGCTATATCACAAACATTGACTATGCTATATTTTTAAATTGTAGCATATGCTGTACTATTTCAAACACATCATTAAAGGGTCAAAACTCGAAAGTAGCATAGGCTGTATAATTTATTTTGATTAGACTGTATATCTTACTGTTGGAAGGCGTGTTTAACGAATCTAGTCAATTATCATCACTAAAGTCTCCGCCCTTTTTTATCAGTACTTATAGAAATGAAATGTATAATGCGATCATTTGAAAACAAAAAAAACTTTTTTAATGATCAAGTCCGCGTTTATTGAAAAACAAATCATTTTTTAATATTATTACATTTTATATATTCATATGTTTTGCCTGGTATATTAGTGGATTTTATCACACTGGCATCGGGTAATTTTAAAACAAGTGGAATGGAAACGCGGCATACATGAACAATAATTTTCTTATATCATCTCTGTCTCGGGTGATGTATTAATTATGTACCCAGCAGAGCCTTTTCGCTAACAAATATTCACATGTACGTCCCTGCCGTGGCAATTAAGGGCATATCCAACAGTTTATTTCTGACGGTGAGAATTTTTCCCTTTAAGATATATAGGCTATTTTTTACCTGCTTAAATCAAATATGTAATAAAAAATATACCTTCATGTGCTACTTTTTGAGTAAAATGAGGTCAAAATTTCAGATATTTGCTCAAAATTCGGATTTGTGGACGTCACTTTTCCTCCCGACAGATGTGCATAACTTTTTTGTTTTAAAAGATAAACAGATAAACACAAGCTGTTTTTTTGTTAAATTATTTATAAGTTCTCTTTTATATAAGTATCCTATAAATTTATGAAATATTTTGTTTAGAAATAACTAAAAGGACAATTAAGGTACGATAAGCATCGAGAACGGCCCCCGATTTCGATTCAAATTAAAAGTGATATGCCATAAATTATTGTACTATATTTTTAAAGTTTAAAACCTATATTTTTGTAAACATCAATAGATTTGTCAACTTTCAGCTGATATTATTCATGCTTTGTTGCTGTAAACACCTCAAGATTCGCGAAAACGGCAGATAAATGGCAGTTTCTAAATCTTTTTCTGCATTTTAAAGTATGAGCGTACCTACGGCCCACGATAATATTTAAACCTAACATTCCTTGAATATAAATGTTGATGCAGTTCAAATATCTTAGTGGGCCGTAGGTACGCTCATAGTTAAAAATTAAAAAAAGGTGAAAAAAAAATCGTCAGTTTTAATCATCGAAATATTTAAACGAACTGCGGACCGGAGATGATTTCCGGTATTCACTGGATTCGACAAAAAGACTTTTCTTCGAGCTAAAATGGCTAGTTTTTTATGACAAATTTTACATCTACAAGAAAGGAACACAGAATATTCCTGTATTTATTATTGTATGAATTTAAAGTGAGATTATAGCAGATTGTCTGGGTTTGACACAAATCAGAAGGAACTGTGACAAACTGCAGAGAAATTTTGGGAATGTAAATCACTAACTGAAACCAAAGTTATTAAATAACTGGTTCATGCTCAAACAGTTCCTTTTTGACTAAATTTCAATATTTGGAACACTGTGACACAGACGTTGATTGGCATGTCGAAGCATACATATGTCTTTGTAGCGTAAAAACTGCACAGATTTGTTAAACATGTTATCCATGGAATGGTGTATTCTAAACAAAAACAAGTTTTGACTATAAATTCTATACTCAACAGATTGATAATGGCAATGAATGGTGTCAACATTAAATGATAGTACAACTTTACCCGTCAGAAACACGTATTTTGTTTTATAAATGACGAAATCGTGGCCCTGGAATCTATTAATCTCCGTTGTCGTTGACGCTTTTGTGAAAAGTCCTTTCTTTCACGTCCGCATTTCTTTCATGTATGGCATGCCAAGTTAACATTTTAGGCAATCATTACGGATGGCGAAAATAAATTACAGAACTACAGAACAGTAAATAATAACATACATTGTATCATACGACATAAGACGACACCATGTGATAATTTTAATTATTTAATTGTGAAACTGTAACAGTAATAAAGATCAAACAAAACTATCCAACACTATTGCGAATTCATATTGTGTATTTTTTTTACCATGATGTTTATAAAAAAAGAAGATGTGGTATGATTGCTAATGAGACAACTCTTGACAAGTGACCAAATGACACATAAATAAATTAACAACTATAAGTCACCGTACGGCCTTCAACTATGAGTAAAGCCCATACCGCATAGTCAGCTATAAAAGTCCCCAAAATGACAAATGTAAAACAATTCAAACGAGAAAACTAACGGCATAGTTGATGTACAAAAATGAACGAAAAACAAATATGTAACACAGTAACAAACGACAACCACTGAATAACAGGCTCCTGACTTGGGACAGGCACACACATACAGAATGTGGCGGTGTTGAACATGTTAGCGGGATCCCAACACTCCCCCTAACCTGGGACAGTGGTGTAACAGTACAACATAAGAACGAACTATAAAAATCAGTTTAAAAAGGCTTAACTCATCAGATGGATACAAATAGAAATACATCTAACAAAAACACAGAGTGGATTTGTTTGTATTTATTGGACTTATGATTTGTAATTGTCCCCCGCCTTCCCGCTGCTCTTTTTCAACGACAACGCGTGCAACTTCGTATTTCTTGTCAGAAAATTGTTCTCTACATTACTTTGCGTCATAAACATTCATGAAGTATTTGTCACTGGACGGTCAGAAAACAACATTCAATCAATCATATCTCCTCTTAATTTGCAGTACTATAATGACTTTAAACATACTTAAATAAATATTAAATAAATAAAAATGGTTATTTTTTTAATCAGATATTCATACGTCAAAGAAAAGAAAAAAAACGAATATTGAATATCAAAGGAAAAAAATGCATCATAGTTAAAGATATCATGCTTGTAATTTTGTATGTGTGTTTCGTGTACAAAGGGTCGATTAAAAAAGTCATTTGATCATAAAAGGCCCAAGATTCCGGAACGTTTTGCCAAATACAGATCAGGTTATCTATTCCTGAATATAAAATTCGTAGTTTGTCAAACAATTCAAAGTTTTACTCAACAGTTTATTTATTAATTTGACCATATCAATGATAATTCATGTTTACACAGAAGTGCTGACTACTGGACATCGTGTTAATGCATGGGTTGTTTGTGTCACTATTTTTAATGTGCTGACATATCACCCTAACTGGACACTATATATTCTGACTCCGACCCAACTAGTCTTTGATCTTGCCCCTTAATGTCACGTGATACGAAAAATCAGCAAATACCAATTTTAAAGTCTTTGGTTTGACCCGGCCGGGGTCAGAACTCACGACATCTGACACTCGAGGTGAAGACGCCTCCACAAGACAACCGAGGCGACGTTTGTCTCACGAGTTTAACGCTGGGTGAGAAAATGACTAACCCAGCGAAAATGTGCACCTAAATGTGCATGTTGTTTTAAAAGATGAATATTTAATATTCTCAAATTAACTACAATAGACAAATGTGATTATAAGTATTTAATATTTCAAACTTGGAAAAAATTGGATTTTTTTTTTATCTATATGTATTTAAACAGTGGACTTATTAAGGTTTATGACCCCTTCTGAAGCCATGTGAATTACGAAATTTTCAAACTGCAATAGTATTAAAACAACAAAAATAATGAATAACAGAAACGGGCCATTTTGTACATATACCAAAGGTTCATGAATGTAGAAAAATGGACTTTTTTCGTGAAATTTGGTACAAATAATCTTAATACGTAATCAAACCGAATGTCATTTTAAAAAAGAGGGGTCCATGAACTCGTTTAAAAGTTAAATCAGTTTGAATGATAAAAATCAGTCGAAAAATGATTCTTTTCCCGATATGTCACAGTTTGACGTCGCGAAAATAACATTTTACGTTAGCAACGTCATTACCTCCCCTGTAACTGTAACGTATGCCCTTAAGTACCTGCAGTATCATTTAGTAAATGTCTTAACGGGCTATTCCTTAAATTAATTCTAGAAAAATTGCATCTAGGAAACTTACTTTCTATTTTGAAATGATACCAAAATCTACGTTTTATCATACATAATTCTATAGTTTTTGGAAATATTCAAAGCTCTCTGTAACATCCATAGACAAATAAAGAACACAAAAAAACCAGAACAGAATGAATTAACTATTTCCTTGAAAATCGGCACGAGCAATAAAACAGAATTTCAGCTTTAGAGCGAGAGCAAGAGGTCATAATTCTATATTACACAATTTTGAAGTTTTTAGCCGGACAGAATCGAGAAACATGGGGAAAAATTAATATATCTCATAAGTGAAAAAGTTCGTGTATGTTTTGTTATAATAAGACACCCATGCAACCACGCATCCCATATTGCATGATAGGACCCGACACTACTTTTATTTAGTGTTTCGGCAGTTAAGCTTGGGATGGTCATTTTAAGATGCATTATTTGAATATAATCAAATATGAAAGTCATTCATGTATATATTGATATATTTATATTTTAATTCTTCTTCAATAGATCTAGTTATTATGACAGATCTGCCATCATCAGGGGTCCAACTGTCAATTTTATGTTAAAGTCTTTAACTTTGATCTACTAAGCATATCTCCAACACTCTTGTGTTTGCTATACGCAACAATTGGTGCTGTATTGAATATTTATACACAATCTTCGTCTAACTGTAATAAATGCCCGTGTTTCATAATACGTTTCTTTATTTTACGTATATATGGATTATATTTAGTTATTAAAACTAATGGAATATTTTGTTTTTCTTTTGATTTGTTTTGTTGTAGTAATTCAGTACTGTCAATTGATAAAGCATCAGTAATACCATAGATGTATAAACCCACATCTATGGTAATACTATCATCTATTTCTACGTTATCATAACCCCTATCTAATAATTTCACTTTGAAATTAGTTAGATTGTTTATTAATTTGTTATGGTCACTTGTGTTTCTAATTTGCCGTATTGCTTCACCTTTAATAAATCCTCTGAATACATGCTGTGAATGACAGCTATATCTGTGCAGAAACAGATAAGAATTGGTTTCTTTAAAATGTAGTCAAGGTCAAGCATGCCATGTGTTGTAAATCTTTGACCTTTGATTACATCAACATCTAAGAACGACATTTTATCGTTTGAGATTTCATATGTGAACTTTAATAAGGGGTTATAATTATTTGCTAGACGAAACGAATCTATAATTTAATCTAGATATGCAGATCTGATTAACTTTCATAACTTTGCTACTGCAAAATTATTTTGTCATTGTTCATTAATTTTAACTAAACAAATGATTAACTACGCAAAAATTACTCCAAGTACAGCACTTGTCTGTACTTCTACAAGGAGGGTTAATATTTAAAAAGAGAGGCAAACGATACCAAAGGAACAATCAAATTCAAAGGTTGAAAACAAACCGTTACAGCCATGGCGAAAATGAAAACCGACGAGAAGACAAACAGCAGCCAACATATCACAGCATAGAAAACAAAAAACTTAGCAACACGAAACTCATTTAAAAACTGGGATGATCTCAGATGCACCGGAAGGAAATTAGATCCTGCATTTTGGCCACGGAGGATTTTTTTTCAAATATGAAAGTAATTGTGCAAAAACAATCTTTTTTAGAAAGCTTTCAAAGTTTGTTTATATGAACATCAAGATTATTTTTCACTCGTTTTATGGGTTATTTTCTTTTTGACAGTCCGTATTTTCCTTAGATCCAGAAATTTTTGTAGTACAAAATGTATATGTTTCAACACAGGGAGAAAATTTCGCACCCGGTGGCGGGCTACATCTGGCCCCTAAACGAAAATGTGTACTAATTCATTGAAGAGGCCCCTGACTTGGGAGAGGCACAAACATGCAGCGGGGCCAAATGTTTACAAACATTTTTTTTTTTCACACGATCTTTTTGACGCAACTTTACAAAAAAATGAAACGAAAGTCAAATGATTTTTATTTAATCTCTTGATGGATATATGTCAACAGTTTGAGAAAAGGTATCACTCCAAGGGATTGAAATTTCAACTTTTGACCAAATTTTGAGGAAATGTGTGACACCTTTACACCACTTTTAGCAAAAACATGTAGGCTTATACGTCAAAAATACATTCTAGCTTTAACCTTTCAACTTCTGGATATCAAATCTATACAAAATACTGATTACATACATATACACAAATATGACACAAACAGTAGGCTTAATTTGTAAGAAAGGAAAGAAAAGGGGCTGGTAAAATTTATGTACTAGTATATTGTTATCTAACATAAGTACCAATCTGAGGACAAATCTTATTTCGTGATGTCATTTTCAAGAAAAGAGCAACGAAAGCTACCATAACATATCAGCTTCCTACTCTACTTTGAGGACTATTTTATAAACATTTGGGGTCTTCTTTGTTGAACTCCTGCAAGTCTTTCATTTTGCCCATACAGCTGTCGTCGTGTCAACCTCTGTCTCACCTAGATTCTTTGGCGCACGTTGCTGTCTACGACTTTTTGTTCGTCTTCTACGCCCTTTTTAAGGTACTTCACAGCTATTAACCTGACATTCTGGAGGACTAACCACATTGCCTACAAATCCAACTGTTTTATTTCGACGTAGATATCTTAAATGTTTGATTTTACTCAGACCTTCTGTAAACTACTGAATCTAACCAAATGAATTAAATAGAGAATGTGTCCATGGGACACAAATAATGGCCCGCTTGCATATATATAGCATTATAAAGGGTCATTACTCAAAATCTATAAAAGTGACGCCATCCAAATTAGCACATGATCTGTGTATTATGGTAATAAGCATTGTGTATACGCGTCATAACATTTGGTTGGGGCAAAATTTAGAGAGAAGGGAAACTAACTGATTGGACGTACACGTGTACGGACGGACAAGGTTAACACTTAATGCCCCCTACGCTGCGGCGGGGCTTAACAAATTCAGACATTTTTTATACTGAAATTGTACATACCCGACAAATTCCCGACTATCCCTACGACCCCTATACGACCAGGTCGACCTGGTCTGGTCAAGATCGGGTTGAGATCGAGTATAGTTGATTTGGTCTAGCTAGTTGAGTAAAGAACGTCTAAAGATTGTGAATTGGTCGGAATTCGAATATGTTTTCAATTAGTGGTCGGGTGGGAGTCTTGATGGAGACATTAATGAGTCGTGAATGGTCGAGTTAAAGAAATTCTGAAGTTAACAAAGTTTACTTATAGTTCACAAAAAAAGAATTAATTTGAACTGTTTGTTAAAATTCATCCAAATACTACAGTCAAAGGTTGTCGTTTTCATCTTGGACAAAATACAAAATTTAGGTTTAGCTAATGAGGACAAAGTAGGTCAAATGAAATAGAAAAATGGTTAACGCAGATTTTCTGATTGCCATTTCTTCCAGCGGAGGAAGTTGAGGACGGTTTTGCTGACGATATAATGTCAGATGTTCCTGATAATAAAAAATGAAATAAATTTGCCGACTACATAAAAGAAATTTACGTAACTAGTGAGTTGAAATTTCAGTGTGGACGATTGTGTCTAATGAAGTAACAAATCGTACCAACAATGGTCCAGTCTTTTTACAGCTATTACCACATGTATCATACCCATCGCTATCGCTCGGAAATAATCCAATATAAATGCCCAACCCATTGTAAAATGAAAACAAATCTGTACGGCTGCCACAAATTATTTCTTAAATATAAGAATTGAAAATGTGGTATGCAAACTATGTTCTTAACAAATATGATAGACAACCACCAACATGTTATCTCACTTTCCAAAAAAAAAATCATCATAAAAATCCATAAAATTCAGGTTATTCTTACAATAAAAACTCAGGTGAAAACTCAGGTGAATTACAGGTAGATTCGCGCAAGCGTATTAATACAATTTCTTCGCGCAAACGAAATGCTTGTCATTTTGAATTTCGCGCAAATGTAGTTCGCTCGTATAATACGTTTACGGTCGCGCAATCAAAATCCCAAAACAAGTTATTTCATACATATAAAGTACCAACGGGATTATATGTTTATGTACGTTACAATGTATTCGGCGTAAGATGCTTAACACATATAAGAAAAACTGCAGTCGCACTATATATCATGACACCAAATATCGAAACGTAGCATCACACAAAATAACTCTTTTGATAATAGCAAAATAAAAACCTTAAAAAAAACCCAAATGGTATTGTCATATAAACTATTTGCATATATATGTAAGACTCATCGGTCTCTAATCGACGGCCGTTCCTCAAATCGACGCCCAAATCCGACGACATTAAAATAACATGCCAAATCGACGGCCAATTTTATACCCCACTAATCGACGTCATTTTTGTTGTTCTCAAATCGACGTCCACTTTTTAGCTTCTCTAATAGACGTACGCTTTATTGATTTGTGCAATGACGTCATAACTTTATCAAATGACCGATGTTTATACAGGTTGTGATATCAATTTTAAATTAAACAGATTATATAAAACTAAGGAGATTTGGTATGATTGCCAATGGGACAATTATGCAATAGAGTACAAATGAAGTGGATGTAAGCAATTATAGACAACCGTACGGCCTTCAACAATAAGAAAAACCCATTCCGTAAAGTCGGCTATGAAAGGCAACGACATGTAAAATGTAAACAATTCAAACTAGCAAACAAACGGTCTTATTTATAACAAAACAATTCAGAAAAACAAATATGACAGGCATAAACCAACGACAACCACTGAGCTACCGGTGTTATATAGACATTCTTCCCCATGCCAGTCCCCCCCCCCCCCGGGGTAAAACTATCATGATCCAATTTTACCCCCGGGGAAATGTTGTATCATTGCCATTCTTCCCCCAGCGAAAAATTGGCAATACGTATACATATAGTCACTTTTCCCCCATGCAAATCTTTCCCCCACGGTATAGATTTCACTTTATACAGTCAAACCTGTTTTAAGAGACCACTTATGGGATAGCAAAAAAGTGGTCTCTTAATAAAGGTTCGATATTTATGAAATGTACTATACAGAGGGATCTAAAATCGGTGGTCTTTTAACACAGTTTTTTGCTTAATACAGGTGGTCTCTTAAGCAGGTTTGACTGTATGTCTAAAAATTAAAGTCAGTGTTAGACATAGATTTTTATGTTGACAAATTTTTTGCCCATTTACATTTACACAAGTCTGTCTACATTCTCATCGGTCCGTCTATGTGTCAACAAGTCTGTCTTCATGTTCACCTGTCTATCTACATGTTAACAAGTCTGACTATGTCAACGTGCACTAGTCCGTCTACATTTTCACCATTCTGTCTATGTGTCCACTCGACTAGTCTGTGTCTACATGTTCAAAAGTGTGACTACATATTAACCAGTCCTTCTTTGTGTCTTCTATTCTGTCTACATGTCCAACAGTCTGTCTCTGTGTTCACTATTGTCTATTAACATGTTTACCATTCTGTGTATGTGTCCACCAGTCTGCCTTCATGTCCAACAGTCTGTCGACATGGATATCAATCGGTCTATATGTCTACCACGCTGTGTCTACATGTCCAACAGTCTGTCGACATGGCTATCAGTCGGTCTATATGTCTACCAAGCTGTGTGTACATGTCCAACAGTCTGTCGACATGGATATCAATCGGTCTATATGTCTACCAAGCTGTGTGTACATGTCCAACAGTCTGTCGACATGACTATCAGTCGGTCTATATGTCTACCAAGCTGTGTCTACATGTCCAACAGTCTATCGACATGACTATCAGTCGGTCTCTATGTCTACCAAGCTATGTCTACATGTCCAACAGTCTGTCGACATGGCTATCAGTCGGTCTATATGTCTACCAAGTTGTGTCTACATGTGCATCAGTCTGCTACATGTCCACCAGTCTGTGTATGTATAGAAAAGAAGATTTGGTATGACTGCTAATGAGAAACTCCCCAGAAGAGATCAAATGATCGACACAGAAATTAATAGCCATAGGTCACTGTACGTCCTTCAACAATGAGCAAATCCCATACCGCATAATCAGCTATAAAAGGTCCCAAAGTCACAAATATAAAACAATTCAAACGAGAAAACTAACGGCCTAATTAATGTACAAAAACGATCGAAAAACAAATATGTAACACAGCAGTCTGTCAACATGTCTACCAGTCGGTCATTATGTCTACCAAGCTGTGTCTACATGTCCATCAGTCTGTAACATGTTCACAAGTCTGTCTACATGTTTAACCGTTTGTAATTGCATTTTGTGGTGTTGTTTCGTCTGATCGTCCAAATAATCAATTTGCTAACAGCTACATGCATTCTTTTGACCTGAAAATTCACTGGGTGTATTCTCCATACCAATACCTTCACCACACCACCCTTTGTTAATACACCGAACTCCAAACCCCATGCAGGGAAAAGGCGTCTTTTACTTTCATTTAATTAACGTGATTTTTCACAATGAAATGTATGCAAAGCTTTCCTTGGTGAGTATTTTTTTCAGGTAATGCAAGATGCACAACTTATTTGGTCTCAATTTTTTTTATCGTCTTGATATAATTTTTTCACATCGTAGGTGTCCGTAAATGACAAAGTCAATCTTCGTGCTCATTTATGTTTGTGCATCCGATCTTTAACTTTGTATTGTGCAACACAGGTCTGAAAATTGCAAACATTTTTTTAAGGGGCCAGCTACAGCCCGCCTCCGGGTGCGGGATTTTCTCCTTGTGTTGAAGACTCATTGGTAACCTTGTGCTGTTTTCTGCTCTTTGTTGGATGGTTGTCTCTTTGACACATTCCCCATTTCCGTTCTCAATTTTGTTGTTTTCAAGATGGAAAAAAAAAAGGCATAACTTTATATAAATACAAACAAAAAACAATATCCCAACTTCTAATTGCGTAGGTTTTCTGTCTCTGCACGGGTTTCTCATCGTTGTTTTTTTTAAATTTTTTATTTAACTATTCCTTACTGGCAATTCTTGTTTGCGTTCAAATGGCAAACAGTTTTCGTTGGGGTTCATTATAAGCCAAGGAAAATTTTAATATGGATCGCCAAAACAATTCACGTTGGAATTTTAGTTTTTCTGACAACAGGCTAGTATAACTAGTAAACATGTATTTCAATGATGCAATTAAAGCATCAAAATTAAAAAGCCTACTTATATCCGGTTGACAAACTGTCGTTTCACAACCAGAATAAATATACATGTTTTCGCAGTTAATGTCTGTCTCTGCATGATTGGTGTCCTTTTTTATATGAAATGTAGCATTGTTTCATAGATATATATCTCGTTAGTAGTTATTTCGTTATTAAAGAACAACCCGTCTGGAAGAATATAGTCATATTAGTTGAAATTGGCTTTGACATAGCTTTCGGTAAATGAGTGTGCTCCTATTTCTGTGCTTTTTTGTAAGTTAATTGTTTATTAAAAAAACACTTATACTCCCATAATATGGACATATGGCTTACACACATTACACATGATATACATATAATACAGTAACGCAATGAAAATGAACAATATTGTAACCCGTACCTCTACAGTTTTAGTGAAGCAAATTGTAATTGATATTTTACAGTTTTTTCCTATTGTGTGCTGTCCTAGGTTGGAGCTTTTTTGTAATTTTTTTGGGGGGATGGGGTGTCGAGCGCCCACGAATATGTTTAATCCCGCCACATTCTGTATTCGCCATTCCCATGTTAGGTGCTTGTAGTACAGTGGTTGTTGTTGGTTCGTTTTGTTTTCGTAAACTATTTTGTTTTAATAATTAGGCCATTAGTTTTCTCGTTTGAATTGTTTCACATTTTTATTGCCGAGGCATTTTATAACCGACTATATGGTATGGGCTTTTCTCATTGTTGAAAGCCGTACGGTGGCCTCTAGTTACTTATTGCCACGTCAGTTTAATACGTTGGATATTTGTCTCATTTATGCTGGATAGAGTCGACCCTGTGCACGTTTAGGGCATGCGGGATCTTTTTGTAGATCTTGTACAGCTACAGCTGATGGGGTAGATATCTGCATTCGATTGATGTAGTTTCTGGTAATTCCTGTACCTCCACGTCTCCCATGCTGGTTGGAGCGGGTATACCGATAACCACTGGGTTTGATGATGTTTCATCCGTATCGGACTTCTTCTGAAAGAAAGCTTTCAGGCGGCGAGTATTTTTCTCTGTCCAGCTTTCGATGTGTTCTTTTTCTTTGTCATCTCTCTTTTAGTTGTTATCTTTCCTAATGGCGGCCATCTAACTGGTAGAGTGTACTGTCCATTCCTCCTGGTTAAAGACCAGTCGGCAGTTGTACTTCCTTGTACAGCTAGTACATGTACCGATGTGACATAATTGGGTAGAGATAGAGTAGGTTCTTTGCATGATTCATATGAAGTCATTTTACCATACTAGTATTACGAGACATCATAAACATGTCTGTCTAGGGGAATGTCTTCTTACTGACCTGAAGTGGTTTAACTAATTGTATTCGTCTAGTCATATGATACTAAGGGTTCACGAATGAAAATGGATGTGATCACCACATAAGAATGTGCTTCATGTATATATATATATATATATAAGTATTCTGATATCAAATGTATATTAATACGCCAAAGGTTCGGTACCGCTAGACTAATCAAAAGAAGTTACTATTATTTTTTTGGATTTCTAACTGACATCGCCGATGTTAATAATAAGGGGGAAAAATTAGCTTCTCGTGCTATTAGGGGGGGAAATTGGCCTGATCCTGGTTTGTCCCCCCTTTCCCATCACGCTGAGGGGGAAAAGTAGGATCATGCCAATTTTTCCGGGGGGAACTAGATCGATCCAGTTCTACCGCCCGGAAAAAAGTATGGGGGAAGAATAGCAATAGGACACCGGCACATAAAGAATTTGGCAAAATTCAACATGTGCATGTGTGAGAGGGTACGCCCGACAGTCCGACGCCTCTTTAGTCCGACTGTCCAATAGTCCGACGGTTCGATAGTCCGACAGTTAAATATTCCGACAGTTAAATATTCCGACATTTCGATAGTCCGACAGTTCGATAATCCGACAGGGTGACACATAATTATACAAGTCAAGGGCTTAAATATTCTTATTTTTGTCCCGCTATCACACTTAGAGTGTTTGTTCAGGCCTTTCAACCCTTCTTAACTTGTCTAAGCAATTTCTCTTCTCAGTTTACCCCGAGTATGATTTAACGTAACATATTGTAACAATACGCACGTGTCAATGTGCAAAACCAAACATAAAGTGTACATTTTTTTTTTAACTTCTGCCATTAAATGTTTAAAACTATTTGAACCTTCAAAGAAAAGGACTTGGGCCAATTTTCCCGCTATTTGTTCATATACGTACTGGTGTAGTTCGATAATTGAGATAGACAATCTCAAATCAATCAAACATGTAATGAAGTTTTTTTTCTTTTTTTTTTAATTATTAAACAGTGCTTTTTAAATAAAAGATAAAACCAAAATGCTGATACTTGGATTAATCATAAATCACATACTTTTTTCAGGAACTTTAAGATTTAAACAATAATACTTCTTCATGGTTGTAAAAATTCTTCATGTTGAGGAATCTGTCATTTAAGCGACTTTTGAAATTGTCATTTAAATTAATTTATATTCTGAATACCAGGGAAAATGGTCTTTATGTATTTTCACAAAAAAAATAAAGTTGTAAAATTCCTTCAGTATTATAAAATACTAGTATAATATGAGACATTAAGATTTGAAACCTCATAGCTGACAAAATTGATGACGTCAGTATAGCGATTAGACGGTATAAAAGGACGGACAGAGCCAAATTAAAATGCATGAACTTCAAACTTTTTATGTGAAAAAAAACGGTGATGTGTGTTCCCCGGTTGATGATGCAAGCACATGAAGTGTCTAAATATGGCTCTGTACTATATTTGTAGAAATGTCAGTATATTTTTTTGTAAATTGACATCTTTGGTATGTTGAAAGTTCACATGTACAATACAATATCTATGCAACGAAAGCTGAAACTATAAAATTTTTCTTATCATTTTCTGTAATAGTCCCCGAATTTTTTCACTATTGGAATAACCAAACCCTTCCGGGCTTGGCTGAAGTGTGCTTCACGCGAATACAAGAACAAATCGACTGAAAGCGGTGTACAAATTGTACCAATGTTTGTTCAAACACAGACCCCAAAATCAACAATATGCTGTCAATTATGAAATCAAGTATCTTCCATGTACATTTTGTTGGAATTTATAGTTTATAATTATTTTATTTGTTAAGACGCACGTTTTTCGAACTTCGGAAGTCTTCTCCTGGAAACAATACTACAATTTAGTTTACATGTAAAATATATATGCACTAATGTTGTACAAAAGATAATTTCGAGGAGATAGATTTAAAGCATAACTAGAAAAAGAAGCACACAGGATGAAGAAAAAGCTACAAAAATAGACGAAAAAAACGTGAGTGAAGTATATGGATACCGTCACGGAGTATGATGATGTATACAGCATAGTATAGTAATGTTCAAAGTTAGACAATAAGGTATCTTTTAGAACCTCTGATAAATATAATTATAGACATTTTTTTAAATGTTGCAGTTTTCTTCATAACTAAGGTCCGGCGGTACTTCCTTGAGTCACATAAGCAAGATTATCAGTTACTATTTCAAGATTTTGTATATTCATTTTAAACTTTAACTTTCACAATAAATCTGGCCAAGTGTTTCGATATATATTTGTTTATATTTTCAACATGTTCGTTCCTTTTTGCATCAGAAGAAAGAGTTACTTCTAAGTGTTTAAGAATATCGTTGAGAATAGTGTACACAATTTCATCATGAATCAAAATGGTCATAATCGCCTTAAGTTTCAAAATGCTTACAACTTCCAACTTTCTTTCATTGTCTGATTTTTTTTCAAAGTTTTTTGAAGATGTCAATATTGTAACCAACTAGTGTTTGAATTACACCAAAAATAATGGCACAGTCAGGAACCTAATGTTCAGTGGTTGTCGCTTGTTGATGAGGTTCATAAGTGTTTCTAGTTTCTTTTTTATATGGATTAGACCGTTGGTTTTCATGTTTGAATGAGTTTACGCTAGTCCTTATTGGGACCCTTTATAGCTTGATGTTTGGTGTGAGCCAAGGCTACGTGTTGAAGGCCGTACTTTGACATATAATGGTTTAAATTTACAAATTGTGACTTGGATGGAGAGTTATCTCATTGGCACTCATACCACTTCTTAAGATTATCAGTTGCCTTAGTTACAGGGTCATGAGACGAAAATAAAGGGAAAACAGGTATAATAGACAAACGGAAAAGTAGGGACATACATTTAATAGAGTAGTCCGATGTCGGTAATCTGCATCTTTTCTGCCTGCTTGGCCCTGATACATGTATACATTTTCTGTTGATAATCAATTTGACATTATAATTATAAAAAAAGAAGATGTGGTATGATTGCCAATGAGACAACTCTCCAATAGAGACCAAAATGACACAGAAATTAACAACTAACAATAGGTCACCGTAAGCATGTCTTACTATGGCATAACATTTTTATGGCAGTGACAATATACAGCTACACCCAGTTTGATGAATCGATGTTACCACTGTGCTACCATCTTGTTGTTCTATTTCACATTTCTTTCCTGCTTTACAACAGTCAAGAGAGAACTGAGGAATGTTGAAAATCAGTTTACCAATTATCATGGTCAATTTGTATCGATTTAAAACTGTCTGAACATAGGAAGATAATGTTTATTCTTTACAGGTGAATCTGGACACCATAAATCCTTCGAAAATGCTGACAAATACAAACTTTGAATATCGAACACGAATTTTTTGGCAATTACAAAAATATAGGTCTCCTTTACGTTACATACTATTAAAAATACCAAATTTGTATATATTTTTATAAAACGTATTGTTCATTTGTAATGCCATATTTTTCGATACAATTTGACATTCAATCTAGCTGGGTATTTGCATAATATTGAAGTGGCAAAACTATTATGCAAACTTGTTGTCTGCCCATAAATTGAGAACTATAAATAATACCTTGTCCATCGGATTTCTTATGAGTAAGAAATCCAGGCTTTAGAAAAATTTAAAAAGTGCCTAGAATATCAACCAATGTTAGAGTTAGATTTGATTATTTACTTCCTCCCCGGCAGGGGCTGTATATATATTGACTGTGAAATAAAGACTGGCTAAACTTTTTGGGACATATTAGCAAATCGGTAACCTAATTTTGCGAAAAAAATGGACAGTATACATCCCATTTTAGCGAAATAAGAAAACACGTATGTCACTTTACGGAAATCGCTACGTGTTCCTTCTATTATTTGTATTTAGATTGTAAGGATACAAAGTGGATGTGTTCATAAAACTTGTTTTTCTTTTTTGTTTCAATTATTTTTATTTATATTTAGTAATTAATACATGACTTCGAACAGTTTAATATTTCATCGTTTCTTGAAAATTCTTATATACATGTAGTCGAATAGACTACGTGCGTACTATAGTAAAACTTATAACGAACACACATTTCGCAAATCTGTGCTATAAAACAGACATGTAAATATATAAATTCTGATGATTGAATTTAGCATAAAATGAATAGTACATCAATCTCATTCTTGTATTTTTCATCATACAATAGACAATTTATAACTAGTGCTTGCTGTATGGTGTGATTTTTACTAATTTTGTAAAGTCTCACAACGACTTTAAGACGTTCAAAGGCATTGTTTTTCGTACCCGTACCTTTATCTAGGTTGTTTGCCTGAAATGTTGAGCGATTCGGTATCATTGTCTACACTATTCTTTCTCTCGGTAGCACAATACAAAGATTATTTTACCCCTAATCAGACAACTTTAAACGGATGTAATCTCTTTCATCCAGCTTTAAATTGTATAGGGTACCAAAAGAAAGAAGAAAGATTAAAGTGCCATATCAGTCTAAATGTCGAACTATTTTTTTATGGTTTTACTTCTTTCAAATAAATTGAGGAATCGATTGCAAAAAACCCGATTTCAAAATTCTGTGTATTTAAAATGATGAGAATTTCATTATGACATAATTATTACATAATTAGTTGCTATATTGTGATGTCCACACTTGAATGAAATAAGCTTCTTTGTTTTTCATTCCATCCCAAAATATTTTAAAGATTCTTGTACAACACAGTTTGAACTCCGAAACCATGTCTCAGATTTTCCCTATTGCTGGAAATCACTACCTATAACCGAGTACGGCAGAAAGTGATTTTTCCCCGATTATAGTACTGATTTTCCTCGATTTTGTACTGATTTTTCATGATAAATTTTACACTATAGTTCTGTTATTTAATTTAAGTAGCTTGAACTAATCAATTGGTTAAAGATCATTTATTCTGTCTGGTCAGCAGTCATTAGTAAGTGATATCCTGAGGTGGGATTGCTTTGAAGTTACATCATGACCTTCCTTATTCTTTCTTTTGATGCTGTTGTAGCTGATTTGAGTAAAAAAAAAATCTGTTTTAGTCTGGTTTTAGAAAACTGGGAGTATAAATTAGATTTTTTTTTATGAAATTTTTTTCAAATAAAATAATCTGAAAAATGCAAGTAGAAATTTGGACAAAATAAGCATTTAAATGGGAAAAAACTAGCAATTAAACTTGAGCTTTGGTGTACAGATTGTCCCCGATCAGCTTGTTGATTACAGATTTTCCCTGATATCTATACAGATTGTCCCCGATTTTGAAAAAGCTAATCCTTTAAAAATAAAGCTAATATGTGGGTCTTCATTACACTTAGGCATGTGCTAATAAAAATAGTGGAATATGTGAAAAATTTTCCTGCAATCCTGTAATTCTACAATTTTATATATAAAATTGAATTAGAGATTTTTTTGTTCATTGATATTTCATTGGTTGGTTCAGAAACTTTAAACAGGTTTCTTCTTGCTTGGGGTTCATAACTTACTGTTTGTATATTTCTGGATTCATAGTTTGGTGAATTTGATAAATTGTCTGAAATGGTTGGAGATTGTGATGATTTGCCTTTTTTGATAATCTTTTGTTGTGTATTTGTTGATAAGTTACAAATTATAATTTTTTCATCTTGTATTTTAATAAAAGTTTTTCCTTCTCTGTCAAGAAGTTCTGGAATGAATGCATGGTATGTTATCTTTCACCACCCTCTTCAAGTCTTCTCCAAATGAAAAGTTTTTCAGATGGATGTGTCTTCTGATGGTGAGCTACTATTTCTTCAAAGATGACATTTTTAGAAAGCTATTAAAGCTATGTTGATATTTTGTTGCTAGTAACAGTTAAAAATAAAACTTAGAATGAACCTTTTTCCTTATGATACTATAAGAGAAAATCGGGGAAAATCTGTTATTAACTTCATCTTCTCTGGGACAATCTGTACACTGATAGTGGACAATCAGTACACTGCATCAGAAATTGAAATCATATTTTTTTTTAGTATTTTCCTAATCTCCTTAAAAAAGTACTTCCAGCTCTAAGTTAACTTAATTTGCACATTTGAATAAGTATTCTATAATTAGAGAAATAACATTTAGATATTTGAATAATATAAGAAAATCACTTCCCATGACTTCCTTGCTTCGGAAAAGTTTCAATTTTTAGGATTGGTCATCAAAATCCATATTGCCCATGGAAGGTCAATGATAAAAATGTATGAATGAAAAGGAAGGTTGCATAATTATTGACACAGATTTTCTTTAATTCATATATAATTACCCTTTTGATGTTCTCTACATAGGAAAATCGGGAAAAATCAGTAATCAATCGGGGAAAATCAGTACTGTAATCGGGGGAAAATCACTTTCTGCCGTACTCGGTTACAGGCAGTGATTTCATTCTCTCATAAACCTTCAATGAAGATGTCAAACTCAGTTTATAAGAGATCACTAAATTTAATTGGGTATAACGTTTGTTCTATTGATGCTTTTTGGATCTGAGACTATATGTTGAAGATAACTGTTCAAGGAACAACATGTGTGAAAATCAGGCATATAGGGGCACACTTCTAGTACTGTAGCTAATTTCATTTAAAACTACATTTTAATGTCAAAAATGAATGTGTCAAAATTGAATAAATAAGAATTTTCCTACTTGTACCCCATTTACTTCAATATAATTCACACATGTACCATTTGGATACTTCAGGATTGGCCTTTCATCATAAATCAGTTAGGTTTTGACCAGTAAGAATGCATTTCATTTCAGTAATTCTAAATATACAAAGAAAATGCACACACCTACGCATCAATATACATCTGGCGGGAGATGTTATATCATCACTGACCTTGCTGTAAGTCACGGTTGCTACTGATATGGTCAAAACTCCGCTTGTTATGATAAACAGTTACAATAAATAATATCAGAATTTTAATTACACATTGCATTTTCAATATTGATTTTATTCCTCTTAGTACATAAAATAATATATTTTGTTTTTTTTGCATTCACTTTTGTTACAAAAAGTAAGTTATGCATGTTTACACAAAATGATCAGTTGGTCAGTTTAGATGATCTTTATGGGGGATTTCTAGAAATATATATTGTATACAATGACAATATGGTGTTTTACTCCAAGTATATTTTTTTTTATTTTTGCAGTTTGAAAATGAAATATTTAATTCTTTTAATAAGAATTCATATTTATTACATTATCCTCAAGAAATTCTAGTATAAACATCAGTAACATTAATTGTTAAAAGAAGTAACAAAAACAGATGAAAATTAAATTTTGATAAAATTTAGTTGCTTTTGTATTGTGCTACCTTAAATATAATTCTAAGATAAGCATGATATAATTTCATGTAAATATTCCGAATATTTCATTAACTCTCTGAACTCGACTATCAATTATTTAAATCATAATGCTCTTTAATTTTCACCCATCCTAAACAAAATGTGGTTCTGATGGGCGTTATCCTAATTTGTGAATAGCCTTCAAAGTTGAAGAGTGATTGACAGTAAATATATAATAGAATCATTTGTGATTGACAGTAACCCCACCTTATAACCATATGGCACAATACAGCTTATGCTACATTTACTTTTGACCCTTTCGGGACTGTTATAACTTAAATGTAAATAATGTACATGTTTCAACAATTATAGCGTAATCTGTACTTTCTTTTGACCCTTATGGTACGTCAACTGGGCGCTTAAGCTGCATATGCTATTTATTACAGCATAGACTGCATTTAATATAGCATAGGCTGTATTAATTATAGCATATGCTGTATAAATTATAGCATATGCTATATATTATAGCCTAAGCGACATTAATTACAGCATAGGGTACATAAATTATAGCTTAAGCTGTAGTTTATATAGCATATGCTGTATTAAATGTAGCATAGGCAAAATAAATTACTTTTGACCCTTTCCGTACGCCATAGTTTTGTGACATATTAATCATATGCGTATTATCTGTGTATATATATAGCGTTCTTCAATCTACCCTCCTGGACGAACCAGTTTTTCAACATGTGTAACAAGATCAACAATTACTTTCACAATACTAGTCCAAATAATTATCATGATTATGACGGTATTGAAAGGCTATTTGAAATTAATTCTGTGACGACAATTCAAACCACAAACGATAAGACATAACACAATATCCAACCGAACCCACAATAGAAACATCATAACTAAATGCATGAATGTTGGATGTATAAATACCGAGACACATAATATAGTAATGCAAATTCATACTCGGCAAAACAGTCATATTCAGGAATAGGTCACATTCGGTACTTAGCAGACAGACGACATAGATGTCACACCACAATCTAAGACATGGTAAAAATGTCGTTACTTTGTTTAGACACAGACACATCGTATAGATCAACCAATTCGTAATGGTGTCCATAAAATTTACGGAGTATCATTTTTGCGTAAAGAGCACACTCTTGTTTATGAAGTCCGTATAGTGTGAACATGCACGAGCATAAGGTATCAATTGAGATATGTAAACACCATAAGACGGAGCAGAGGGCATGTTACTGCTGAGGAATAGGAAATTGATAATCGGGAAGTTGAAATCATCCCGTTTGTTATAGATTTTAGTGTGAAGTCGTCCATCTGTGTCAATATTGAAGAAAAGATCAAGGTATGAAGCAGTCCTTCTAGAATCAGTAGTACCCTTAATTTCAAGTTCACTGGAATATATGAGATGTAAGTACTGATTGAAATATGGTTTATTCAGTGATAGGACATCATCAATATATCTGAAAGTAAAATTAAAGAATTTCGCAAGGTGATCTTTCTTTTTGTCATTTAGAAGGTTCTGAATGAATTCTGCTTCATACGAGTACAAAAACAAATCGGCCAGAAGAAGTGCACAATTAGTACCCATTGGAATACCGACTGTTTGTTGAAATATCAATCCTCCTAACTTAACAAATATATTGTCCATTAAAAAGTCCAGCATTTTGATAATATCATTTTCAGTGTATTTTCTGATAGAATCAGTTTGGTTCCTCGCAAAATAAGAATTATTATAACCCAAAACAAAACATTTATATCTACGATTCCCATTTTTATAGAAAAAGCTCTGTCTAATGAGATGGTGAAGTCGATCTTTCAATTGAGCATGGGGAATAGTAGTGTAAAGCGTAGAAAAATCAAAGGTCTTAATGTTGCTGCAAAATTGCAGAGATTGTGATCTAAGATTTAGCAGTAATTTTTGAGAATCCATATCTGATTGACACCACTGGTTGAATATATCTCATCAGAATATGTTTGAAGGCTATCTTTTACTGTAGAAAGAATAGTAGTCAGCAATTAGAAAGATGTTTAGTTAAACATCTTCATGATCCTCTATGAATCATTCTTTATACGGAGCTTTGTAAAGTTTTGGCATCCAGTATAATGACGGTAGATTTTCTTCGTTTTCTTTGATGTTAATACCAATAGAAAGAAGGACAGATTTGTGAATTTGTAAAATTCATCATGTGTAAATGATGTTAAAGAATATATAGCAAATGGCAAAATCAAAAGCTCAAACACATCAAACGAATTGATAACAACTGTCATATTCCTGACTTGGTACAGGCATTTTCTTATGTAGAAAATGGTGGATTAAACATGGTTTTATAGCTAGCTAAACCTCTCACTTATATGACAGTCGCATAAAATTCCATTATATTGCCAACGATGTGTGAATAAAATAAACAGACATAATAGGTAAAAATGTCAAAAATCAGGGTACAGCAGTCAACATTGTGTTATAATCTTAATCACTATAAAAACAAACAAATATGTCAATAAAGAAAAACAAAAGGGCATATAAAAAAAGCACATTAGCAAAAACGAAAGACAAGAATACAAAAATTTACCATAGCACAATAACACAATGACAGGATGTATAAGTACCGAGACACTTCAAATGGATATTACCAAATATAGACTAACAGTAAAAGTAATAATTTACAAAGACAAATAAAAGAATACTATAACACGTTATCAAGATGATAAACAACGTCAATATCTAGAATCTATACTTCAAGACCATCGTGTATTATTTATGAAGTTGATACGGAATATTTATCAACAAGGTCTTGGTATCTTCCAATGAAATTTTTAAGAAAAGGGACGAGACGTTCTTTGACATACCCCTGGTTCATCAATTTTCCGCTCAGACACTAGTGACGTTTACAAAGTCTGAGTAGCAACTGCAAGCTCTTGAATACCGAATGAGTTGTGAAATGTATATCCCATATGCAGATGAGGTTGGTAAGGTGGGGGAAATTGATAATTTCAAAATTAAAATCGTCTTGATTGTCATAGATTCTGGTCCTGAGATACCCGCTTATGTCAAATTCGAGGTACAAGTATAAAAATGAGGCAGAGGAAGCCATGTCTGTTGTTTCTTTAATTTCTGGTTCAGGAGGATAAATTTATGGAACCCAATCAGAAAAGTTTGGATTGTTAATGGAAAGAACATCATCAATATATCTGAATGTGAAATTATATGATCTGGCTTCTTTGATCTTCTTGTTTTGGCAAGTGTCTGAAGGAACTCCGACTCATATGAAAATAAGAAGAGGTCGGCAAGGAGAGGTCCAAAGTTCGTTCCCATAGGAATGCCGACAATTTGTTGAAAAAGTCTACCTCCAAATTCAACAAATATGTTGTCAGTAAGAAAATCCAGCATGCTGATCACTTGTTTCCTGTGTAGCATGTTTACTTTTTTGTTCACTATTAACAAAATATGCCGTATGGTATCCCAAATTAATATTATAGCGTATGCTACCATAAGGAATAAATTCATAGCGTATGCTACCGCAATAAATTCATAGCGTATGCTACCATAAGTAACTTGCCTAGGTTTGTTGCTTTTTCTTTGTTTTCTTTGCTTTACTCTTACGCTCTGCTATAGATTGAGTTGTTAACAGTTTTCTCTTATATTCGAAGTATTTTGCTATTGGGTTTGGCAATATACTCAGTTAACACTTTCAATCGAAGTTGTGAGGAATCTCTTTCATTTTTTTAAAACAATAACGGTAGTGCAACCTATGTAGAAGCGTTTATGTTCTGCCACATGATCTTCGAAGAAATATGAAAAACAAACATACGCTGCAGCAGCAGCAGCAGCAGCAGCAGCAGCAGCAGCTCCCTCCTCTAAAAGAGTAATTCTTAGTCTCAGTGTAGCAGCACCAGCTTCAACAACAGCAGCAGCAGGACATTTCCATATCTCTATACAACAGACCTAGATAGCCGTGTTATTCAACTAGGCAGTCAATCATCGTTCCAATATGTTTAATTTTTTTTTATTAAACATTAGATCATACCTCATATTTCAATCTTGATTTTGTCATTATGAAAACTCAATCTCACTGACAGAAAAAAAAAAAACCACACACACACACACACACACAATAAATGAACAAAAAACATGACAGTAAAACCCTTATTATGGTCAATATTACACTAAATCTGATCGATTGTATTCAAATATATCAGAATGAAAATAAGGCAATGAGTTTTCTGTTGTTTGCATCAAGGTCGTCCGATAAGAAGTCATTCAATACATCTTCCATCTTGATACTCTGACATCTCATATTCACGTTATAAGTACAATATAGTCCACATGTTTCCGAATAGTCGGATTGAATTTGACAAAAAAGGTACTTGGGTCCGTTAACGATGAGTACATTTCTAAAACGTTGCTGATATATCTTTTGTGTTCCTCCTTTGGGAGTTACAAAATTCGGGCGGTCCCGATATGGGTAAATGAAAGGCAACCCAATGAGTTCCTTTCTGGTTACATTTGTCCGTGTTGAACACGTACGTTTTAATTCTATCACTCACATAGGCTGGTAAGTCGTCTGCACAGCAAACAGTGACTGAAGTTCGCCTCAAAATTCTCTCTACTGCCTCTCCAGACATTGGTAGGCAAATCAATTTCTTTCGACAATTATGGTCATCTAAACCCTGATATTTTGCAAAGACCAGTCCGCAATCTCGGCAAGCTATTAGATCCTCTCTGTCATCCCTCATATCTGACGTTGTACTTTCAGTGTCGGAATTATCGTTGCCCTCCACTTCTTCTACTTCTTTGTCCGTCTGCAAGACATCAATTCGCAGTGTTCACGATTCTGTCGTTCTGGGTTTCAGATCAACCAGAAGGAATCCGTAGGGTCTTCTCGTCGCCTCTTCAAATTTCCGTAGAAAGAAGTCCGACCTAGACGATTACAACTGTCATCCCTAGGTCATGACGGGTTGGCAATCTATGAGATTGTTAAAGAGCACTAGGTAATGGCAGTTTTGTCTTGGGTAGGGTCCTTTTCAAAGTGCAAGTTTCGATTTGAAACCAATATCGACAAATTTCTGTAATGACTGCCTTCCTTAAATAAATCGTAGACTCTTGAATCTTTAGTCGATGTGGACATCAGATCATCAAAAATGATCATATTCATCTTCTAAGGATCGAAAAAGTCGTCGCTTTCTAAATCGACAGGGATACCACGGAAAATGTCCACTCGTGGAAGCACTGTTTTCTGTATTTCTCTCCATAGAGTGGCTGCCATCACTTGTACAACCAAACAATTATTTCGGGGCACAGATGGCACATTCTCCTCACTCGTTGTAGCATGTTGTCATAACGTACGATATCGGTCCTATTACCATTATAGTAAACGGGTGATAAAAAACACAATATCGGAACTGAGAAAATTCGTGCTCCCCTTTTAGAGGACGGTACTGCTGCTGCTATGGCTGCTGCTGCAAGGGAAACTCAAATCCTCCTAGAGAAACGGGATCTGTTGCTGCTGCTGTGGCTGCTGCTGCAAGGAAAACTCAAATCCTCCTTGAGAGGCGGGATCTGCTGCTGCTGCTGTGGCTGCTGCTGCAAGGGAAACTCAAAATCCTTCTAGAGAGGCGGGATCTGCTGCTATTGTTGTTGTTGTTGCTGCTGCTGTTGACAACCAGAATTTTTTTTATTCCTCTTTCAGTGGAGGTAACTGCTGCTGCTGTGCATGTTTGTTTTTCATTTCTTTGAAGATTATTCTCGGTACGAACGATAATTCTAGCAGTGTACATTCCCATTTTCCGTCCAATATGTAGCTTTTGTGAAGTTGAATCGATAATGCGCTACCGTTATTATTTTCAAACAGCGAAAGAGAATCCTCGCTCGATACGTAACGGGTCCTCCAATTATTCATCAAAACAGGGAGAAATGCCAACAGATTGGTCACTTGGTAATGTAATACCAGTATACAAGAAGGGAGATAAGACTGACTCTGCAAACTATTGGCCAGTATCACTTACATCGGTACCCTGTATATATAATCTTTAGCAATGTAATGGGTCATCTAGAAAAAAACGAAATACTCTCAGATTTCAAATATGGATTTAGACAGAAACATTCATGTGAACTATAGCTTATTAACACAGTCGAAAATCTAGCCAAAAAAGAGACCAAAAGAGCCAAGCAGACATACTTATGTTGGATTTCAGTAAGGCGTTTGACACTGAACCACATCCACACACAGAAATTATCTTGTCGATGATTCAACAGCCAACTGGATAGAAAACTGGCCTTCCAATAGGAAACAAACAGTTCTACTTGATGGAAGCAAGTCTAGCTCAGCAACTGTAAGATCAGGCGTCCCACAGGGAACAGTCATTGGACCATTGCTTTTTTTGCTTTACATTAATGATATTGGGAACAATCTCAGTCCAGGAACAAACATAAGGCTATTTGCAAAGGACTGTTTGGCGTACAGCAACATCCAATCTCCTACAGATACCAAAATACTACAAAAAGATCTCGCAGGGCTAGATAGGGGGTCTTTAGACTGGAAAATGTCGTTTAACCCAAAAAGTGCTATATACTCCAGGTAACCCACAACATCCGAGGGGAAATCAATCAACTATATTACCTTCACAAGACTCAATTAGAAGTAAACATCCATAACCCATATCTTGGAGTTGACCTTTACAATAACTAAACTGTAATCAACACATCACAAATAAAGTAAATAAGGCCATCAAACAACTGAACTTTATACGACGAAACTTAAACAATTGTCCTCAAAACATCAAGGAACAGGCATATCTAGTGAGCCCATATCTTGAATACAGCAGTTCAGTGTGGGACCCCCATTGGAAGAAGGATGCCCATAGAATAGAAATGGTACAACACCGAGCAGCGAGATTCGTATCAAGCGTCTATGAATACCATTCAGGATCTATGAGAAATATCATGCAATATTTTAACTGGCCAACAGATACGAAAGACGCTATATAAACGGGCTAATAATATTCTAAAAGATCATGTAACATCATGTTGCTGCAGATATACCACAATACTACATGACGAACACTAGACGAACAAGACACAGTCACTACGTGTACATAATGCAACCACAATGCAACACAGTATCAAAACAGTTTCTACCCCGAACAATCAAAGAATGGAATCTTCTACCTGACAACATTGCCACAATTGAAGATAAAGATATTTTCAAACAGAAACTCTGGTCAGATTTCCATCCAGCAATGACCAGAGACACAAGAACACAGCTATTATTCATTCATCATGTTTTGAATATGCAGCTAACAGTATGTAAATATTTTTTATTGTAAATACACAATGTAAAGCACTCCTACACTCAAATGACACAGCAACAATATCCTTTATTGATTAACGGAAGAAGATAAAAGGGTAATGGTGAAATTCATCCATCGTTTAATTACAAATTTACCTTTAGGCATTATTATAGACAATTGAGAGGTGATCACTTTAATGCAGTGATTTGTTTTCGATTTCAAAATATTTTGAATTTGTTTTTTTTTATATTTTTTTATTATATTTTTATTTTTATTTTTTATTTTTTAAATTTTTGAATTTTAATATTTTGATTTTTTTTAATTTGAATTTTCCAAAAAGGAAGACACGTTCTTGTATAATGAACGTTTCAACAATGCCGTCTATGTGAGTCATGTGTTTTATTACTTAAACATGACGTCAATTTAGGTGATGTTTGAGGGATGTGGTCACCTAATAAGGGTAGACGATTTGTATGTCTCATACAGGGTGTGGCCCCCCTTATAAGGAGATGACATTACTTCTGGGCTGCATCATCGGGCAATATCTGGTATTGACCTGGGTGGGAAATGACTTATAAGGGTCCCTCTATCCTCCTTGAGTATAAATGGGGGCAAAAAAAGTGTATGGAATTGAGAAATCAGTGATTCTCGTGGTGTCTCTATTTTACAAAGCAAAATCTGTGCCGTCGAAGTTGTGTTTCATAATCCTAACTCGCAAACCAGTCAAATGATAAAATGCACCATCAAAACTGAAAGTGCGATTTATCATATATCAAATATATATGCCAACAATAGTGATATCGAAACATTGTACAGATAATGATATAAAACATTGATAAAATGAATGGAATATAAATGGGGGCAAAAAAAGTTTATGGAATTGAGAAATCGCGCTCACTAAGGTTCTTTAATCTTGTGGAAGCTCACGCCAAAGCTATATAGAACACTATATCTAGCTACATCTCTTCTCAAGATACGAGGAAATGCAGAAGAAGCATTAAACATTGAGCCAGTAGCCATCCAAAAATAGAACACAAGAGTGCACACGCTGAAATGTCTCGCCTTCTTTACTGACCATTGATTTTATGTTGATAGTCCTAAATATAAAGCTTTACTAAAAGTATCACATAAACTTAACAGGATCCAAGAAAATGGGGTCAAGGTCAGATAAACCAAACTGGAAATACATGTACACCTTACAATGTTTCAATACACCAAATATAGTTGACCTATTGCTTATAGTTTCTAAGAAACAGACTTAACGTTTAAACCCGCTGCATTTGTTTGCACCTGTCCTAAGTCAGGAATCTGATGTTCAGTAGTTGTTGTTTGTTGATGTGGTTCATAAGTGTTTCTCGTTTCTCGTTTTTTATATAGATTAGACCGTTGGTTTTCCCGTTTGAATGGTTTTACAATAGTAATTTGGGGGGCCCTTTATAGCTTACTGTTCGGTGTGAGCCAAGGCTCCGTGTTGAAGACCGTACTGTGACCTATAATGGTTTACTTTTATAAATTTTGACTTGGATGGAGAGTTGTCTCATTGGCACTCATACCACATCTTCTTATATCTATTAAACAGGAAAACTAAACATTGACCAATGAACCATGGAAATAAGGTCAAGGTCAGATGAACCATGCCAGACAGACATGTACACCTTACAATCAATCTATGCATTAAATATAGTTGACCTATTGCTTATAGTATCTAAGAAACAAACTTAACCATGAAAACTTAACATTGACCAATGAACCATGAAAATGAGGTCAAGGTCAGATGATACCTGCCAGACAGACATATACACCTTACAATCATTCCATACAACAAATATAGTTGACCTATTGGTTATAGTTTAAGAAAAACAGACCAAAACATAAAAACTAAACACTGAGCAATGAACCGTGAAAATGAGGTCAAGGTCAAATAAAACCTGCCAGACCGACATGTACATTGTAAAATATTTCCATACACCAAATATAGTTGACCTATTGCATATAGAATTAGAAAAAAAGACCAAAACACAAAAACTTAACTGTAACCACTGAACCATGAAAATGAGGTCAAGGTCAGATGACACCTGAACTTAACCTTGTTCACTGCCAGTTGGACATGTACACCTTACAATCATTCCATACACCAAATAAAGAAGACCTATTGCTTATAGTATCTGATATATGGACTTCACCACGAAAACTTAACCTTGTTCACTGATCCATGAAATGAGGTCGAGGTCATGTGAAAACTGTCTGACAGGTATGAGGACCTTGCAAGGTACGCACATACCAAATATAGTTACTAGTATCCTATTACTCATAATAAGAGAGAAATTAACATTACAAAAAATCTTAACTTTTTTTCAAGTAGTCACTGAACCATGAAAATGAGGTCAAGGACAATGGACATATGACAGACGGAAACTTCATATCATAAGGAATCTATATACAAAGTATGAAGCATCCAGGGCTTCTACCTTCTGAAATATTAGGCTTTTAAGAAGTTAGTTAACGCCGCCGCCGCCGCCGCCGGATCACTATCCCTATGTCGAGCTTTCTGCGACAAAAGTCGCAGGCTCGACAATAAAAAGTAAGCATCTGATGTTGAATGGTCACAATTCAAATATTTTTACAGTGAGTTTTCTAATTATAAATTTTTTTTACAAATTTCAAAAAGCGGATTTATATAACATTGTGTGCTTTTTAAAATCAAGAAATTTAAGATTCTCAACAATTGCTTTCCGTAGTAAATCATTATTTAAGGTCCAAGCGCAAACATTGGAATGTGTCCTAAGCTGATTCCTGTTGTTTTTCCATTTCTGAATTTTCAGCGATTTGGTCATTTCAGAGGATTTCTTTAAGATTCGGCCATTTCCTGATATCCTATAAGATTTTCCTCGTGGATGTTCTCGTAAAATGGTTCTATCGTTTGTTTCTAATAGCCTTTCTTTGTATGACAGACGGAAACTTCATAACATAAGGCATCTATATACAAAGTATGAAGCATCCAGGTCTTCCTCCTTGGAAAATATAAAGCTTTTAAGAAGTTAGCTAACGCCGCCGCCGCCGGATCACTATCCATATGAAAGCCTGCTGCAAAGAGCACGAAACTATTTCACATTTTCTGATCTCATGTACGGCACTAGAATCTGAAAGTCTCTCTTCTGAAATCTTTATGAGAACAGTATATCAAAGTGCTAGAACTACTTAACACTAATATAGATGTAGACTGTATCCATGTAATTATCAACCCATACCACTTAGTGAACTACTGTGATAACTCTCTAACCAGGGAACTATATACTTTTATTAACACCCATATAGAGCCTGCTTGTAGAACATTAATATATAAGCTCCATGTACATAGATACAAACTTTTAAATTTAGGTCAGAAAAGATCTAGAACTAGAGGCTCTAAAGAGCCTGTGTCGCTCACCTTGGTCTATGTGCATATCAAACAAAGGACACTCTCCAACATTGTAGACGAGAATAGATTTCATGACAAAAATCTCTATTTTGTTGATTTTGTATTACTGATCTTTAGTCTGTTTAGTTTCTCTCTATCTTCTTTCGTTTTTGCTCAAAACACAAAAGAGGGTGAAAAAATCCTCATTTAAGGGCAATCACTCATATGAAGAGTGACAGTCTACTAACTATATCAGCAAATTTGACTTTTAAATAGATCTTGCCTTGCTGATCATTTTTGTGATTTATTTATGTATTATAATTTAAATCATATAAGGCATAACAAACAAAAAATTCTCTCTAAATATCATAGTTTTCATGACAATAGGCAAAAATGAAAAAAAATGGTAAAATTTATCATTTATGGGCAATAACTCCTATAAGAATTTGTCTAACAGTTTTGACGTATAGAATTAGAAAAAAAGACCAAAACACAAAAACTTAACTGTAACCACTGAACCATGAAAATGAGGTCAAGGTCAGATGACACCTGAACTTAAACTTGTTCACTGCCAGTTGGACATGTACACCTTACAATCATTCCATACACCAAATAAAGAAGACCTATTGCTTATAGTATCTGATATATGGACTTCACCACGAAAACTTAACCTTGTTCACTGATCCATGAAATGAGGTCGAGGTCATGTGAAAACTGTCTGACAGGTATGAGGACCTTGCAAGGTACGCACATACCAAATATAGTTATCCTATTACTCATAATAAGAGAGAAATTAACATTACAAAAAATCTTAACTTTTTTTCAAGTAGTCACTGAACCATGAAAATGAGGTCAAGGACAATGGACATATGACAGACGGAAACTTCATATCATAAGGAATCTATATACAAAGTATGAAGCATCCAGGGCTTCTACCTTCTGAAATATTAGGCTTTTAAGAAGTTAGTTAACGCCGCCGCCGCCGCCGGATCACTATCCCTATGTCGAGCTTTCTGCGACAAAAGTCGCAGGCTCGACAATAAAAAGTAAGCATCTGATGTTGAATGGTCACAATTCAAATATTTTTACAGTGAGTTTTCTAATTATAATTTTTTTTTACAAATTTCAAAAAGCGGATTTATATAACATTGTGTGCTTTTTAAAATCAAAAAATTTAAGATTCTCAACAATTGCTTTCCGTAGTAAATCATTATTTAAGGTCCAAGCGCAAACATTGGAATGTGTCCTAAGCTGATTCCTGTTGTTTTTCCATTTCTGAATTTTCAGCGATTTGGTCATTTCAGAGGATTTCTTTAAGATTCGGCCATTTCCTGATATCCTATAAGATTTTCCTCGTGGATGTTCTCGTAAAATGGTTCTATCGTTTGTTTCTAATAGCCTTTCTTTGTATGACAGACGGAAACTTCATAACATAAGGCATCTATATACAAAGTATGAAGCATCCAGGTCTTCCTCCTTGGAAAATATAAAGCTTTTAAGAAGTTAGCTAACGCCGCCGCCGCCGGATCACTATCCATATGAAAGCCTGCTGCAAAGAGCACGAAACTATTTCACATTTTCTGATCTCATGTACGGCACTAGAATCTGAAAGTCTCTCTTCTGAAATCTTTATGAGAACAGTATATCAAAGTGCTAGAACTACTTAACACTAATATAGATGTAGACTGTATCCATGTAATTATCAACCCATACCACTTAGTGAACTACTGTGATAACTCTCTAACCAGGGAACTATATACTTTTATTAACACCCATATAGAGCCTGCTTGTAGAACATTAATATATAAGCTCCATGTACATAGATACAAACTTTTAAATTTAGGTCAGAAAAGATCTAGAACTAGAGGCTCTAAAGAGCCTGTGTCGCTCACCTTGGTCTATGTGCATATCAAACAAAGGACACTCTCCAACATTGTAGACGAGAATAGATTTCATGACAAAAATCTCTATTTTGTTGATTTTGTATTACTGATCTTTTAGTCTGTTTAGTTTCTCTCTATCTTCTTTCGTTTTTGCTCAAAACACAAAAGAGGGTGAAAAAATCCTCATTTAAGGGCAATCACTCATATGAAGAGTGACAGTCTACTAACTATATCAGCAAATTTGACTTTTAAATAGATCTTGCCTTGCTGATCATTTTTGTGATTTATTTATGTATTATAATTTAAATCATATAAGGCATAACAAACAAAAAATTCTCTCTAAATATCATAGTTTTCATGACAATAGGCAAAAATGAAAAAAAATGGTAAAATTTGTCATTTATGGGCAATAACTCCTATAAGAATTTGTCTAACAGTTTTGACGTATACGGATAATTGGTAGAGCTCATTATTCTGAACATTTTTGCTCCTTTCCAATTTTCTTTATTTATAACGGTTCAAAAGATAATAGACAAAACTTGCATTTTACCACTATGTTCTATTTTTAGCCATGTTGGCCATGTTGGTTGGTAGGCGGGGTCATCGGACACATTTTTTAAAACTAGATACCCTAATGATGATTGTGGCCAAGTTTGGTTAAATTTGTCTCAGTAGTTTCAGAGAAGATTTTTGTAAAAAGATTACAAAAATTTACAAAAAAATGACTATAAAGGGCAATAACTCCTTAAGGGATCAATTGACCATTTCGGTCATTTGACTTATTTGTAGATCTTACTTTGCTGTACATTATTGCTGTTTACAGTTTATCTCTATGTTTAATAATATTGAGGATAATAACCAAAAACTGCAAAATTTTCTAAAAATTACCAATTCAGGGGCAGCAACCCAACAACGGGGTGGCTGATTTGTCTGAAAATTTCAGGGCAGATAGATATTGACCCGATGAACAATAGATATTGACCTGATGAACAATTTACCCCCCCCCCAATGGCGGCCATCTTGGTTGGTGGGCCGGGTCATCGGACACATTTTTTAAACTAGATACCCCAATGATGATTGTGGCCAAGTAGTTTCAGAGAAGATTTTTTTTAAAAGTTAACGGATGACGGTGGACGACGTACACCAAGTGATGAGAAAAGCTTACTTGGCCCATTGGGCCAGGTGAGCTAAAAACGAATTTAAGTTCAAGTTTAACTTAGATAATGGTTGTATGTGGACTGCTAAACTCTTGCTATTTTGAGACTTATCTTGAGATTTTATAAATATAAACGTGTGTGATATTGGCGAAGGGATATTATCCATTTATGAAATCTAAAATAACTGACAATTAATTGAATAGTGTACATCATAATATATCATTCTATTGTTGATAGGATACTTTTGACTTGTAATATTCTACTGGTGAACAGAAATTGTTGACTTCATACTGAAGGTGTGCTGGCAGAAAATATATAGATACAGATACCAGTAACAATATTTGAGATCCATAAATTGATTGATGTTAAAGCCACTTTCAGCACTATTGTGATATTTTGGGACGGTCAACTTTTATTGGTGGAAGAAGCCGTAGTGCCCGTAGAGAACTACCGACCTTTGGTAGAAAAACTGACACACAGTAGGTATAGTGTCCCGCTGGGATCATGGTTTTTTGAGTGATTTTTATCAAGGACAACACTCTGGTTTCTTCAATGGGTACATGTCTATACAATATTTCAAGCTCTATATTTAAAAAAAAAATAGATAATTCTGGATAATTTAACACAGACTTCCAAAAATATCACTCGACACAAATTCCCTTAAATAGCAAAATTTAAATACACAAATTTAGGAGACCTTAAAGCAATGAGAATGAACGAACTCCGTTTGCTAAATAAAAAGATGTGGGCCAAAAACTAATGTTCAGGATACAGCAACCAACAAAGAAAAAAAACATGTCCAAGTATGTGTGGCAATCAAAATGTGTCTCTGCTTCGACAACCATAATCTGTAACCCCCCCCCCAGTCTCCTTAGTATGGCAGATTATAAGAACAATTATCAACACAATACCACTGTGTATGTCTAAAAAATGAATATAGAGGAGATGATTAACTAAACCAATCATTCATGAAGTTCACTTATCAGTACTCATTTTAAATGCACACTGGTGACTCATCAAACAAATGAAACACAGTTTATAAGGATGCAAGAAACGTCAGCTTTGCCTAAAAACAATACTTTCTAGTTGGTAAAGATAGATTTAATAGCTAGACATGAAATTCATACTTCATGCTATTTACTGACCATCAATTAAAGACAGAGATGTGAAAGGTGAAGTAGAGCCACATATTAAAATAACCAAACAAAATATTTTTTTTAAACTTTATTCTTTGTAACATATGTACAGATTTAACAAAAACAAAATTGTTCCCATAAACAAAATGACTAGAAAAATCATTACAATGTCAATCTCTGCTCGCATGCAGTTTGCCGAAAATTTAGTTCTTAAATCATGAATTCAATTTCATTTGTAATCTACAAACCTCCGTTTTTTTAAATTTATTTTTTAAAGCAGGACTTAAATTTATGTATTTTATATTTCATATGCATGTCTTTGTTAAAACTCATATGAATCTTCACTTTTATTCAAGTTAATCCTTTCTGATAGAAGTTATGAGAGCAAAAATTGACAATGCAATTTGTAAATACATGTATGTAGCAATACATTTAACAATGTCTCCACTGACTGATCCTTATCTTCTCAAATGAAGAATTGGAAACATTGAATTGGAATCCTTGAATCCAATAAGAGTATCTGTGAATATCAATACTTAAAGACTTGAACTAAAGGTGCAGGTACAATATGGATGCCCCATAGAAAAACTAGCACCTGCACACAAACTAAAATACTTTAATAAGCATAAAATCTACAAGTTGGCCCTTGTGATGTTTGAGAGCAGTGTTTTAACTAATATGATTAAAGTCATTAATACAACTATGTATATCTACATTGTAGACAGAAATATTTAGAATCTCCCATGTCCCTTTTATAACCATGAAGTAAAGTTTATTATAACTGAAATGTTGAGGTATTGTATTGCATCATTCAAGAGCACTGTTGTTAAAATTCCAATGTAATGAGTCACCTTTGCTGCCGCTGAGTGGAAATACAACCCCATCATTTAAAATTCAAGATTTGATTTATCATAGCTCAAATCACATTTACAGACTGTAAATACAAGCAGAAAATACAAAAATCAGTATTGAAAGATTCAAAATCGATTGACATTGTACCTCATCTCTTCTCAAATTTGCTTGCTTGTACATGCAGCAAAACTATAAGAGAAATCTATGTAAGACATGAAAATAAAATAACCATTTATCTGTATAAACAGACCTAAAGATAACAAAATAATCAATTTCAAATCAATATGCCCAAGTCATATGATGAGGCATAACTACTTTTCCAAATGTAAAAAGAATATGATAACCCAAGGCAATTACAAGAAAAAAGTTTTCTTCCATGTTTCATAATATCATGATTATTGAATACTTCTCTACTAGATCTAGAAAAAATAAAAAAAACAAGAGTGCACACACTGAAATGTCTCACCTGCTTTACTTATGATTCAATTTATATTGATATTAAGGTTTTACTAAAAGATGAGGTATCACAAAATAACATTAAGATTTTTATCAATGAATGATCCATAAAAATAAGGATAAGGTCAGCTGAACCACACCAGACAGACATGTACACCTTACAATCATTCCATACACCAAATATAGTGGTCCTATTGCTTATAATACCTAGAAAACAAACAAAACCTAAAAAAAAAATGCTTCGCTGAGCGCAGCTGGATACAACCGCAGAGGTCCAACCCTGAACAGTTGGGGCAAAAATGGACACAATATTCGCACTTGATACAGGTCTGAATTTGGATTGTAATTAAATATTTGACACATAATAGGTTTCTGACACAGAATAACTGTAGTCAAAGAACTTAGAATTGGTTATATGATTTGAATTTATATTCAATTTTTTGCTTTTGTGCAATACACCATGCTGTTGAGTATTGACCCCCCCTTTTCCCCTTTATTTTGCAAAAAAAAAAATATTTGAAGAAATTTTCTTTTTTATTTCTGAAATCTGAAATGAGAAAAAAATTAAAAAAATTGCCCCCCCCCCCTTTTTTCCAAAAAAAAAAAAAAAATCTTTCCCTCAAGACTCAAGATATGGTCATAATCTCAATTCAAATTTCCAATGGAGTTTGCAACCATAATTACCAATTTAAATACATCATAAAAGTCTTAAAATAGAAAATGACATACATAATCATGGCTAAAATTAATATTCCTATAATCCTTTAATAGTAACTTCTAAAAATTAATTGACAGCTAATCACCTCAAGACAATACAACATCTTTATACATAATTTAAAAGCAATGTAAGGGAGGTAATCCAAATTTTATTTTTAATACCTTAAATGTATTTGGATTACCTCCCTGACACTGCTTTTAAATTGTCCATTAACCAGGAAACCCTTGTTTTCCCCCCTTTTTGCCCCCAATTCCTAAAAGGTTTGAGCCATAACCCCCCCAAAGTCAATCCTAACCATCCCTTTGCGGTATGGAAACTTGTGATATAATTTCAGAGAGATTCATACACCGTTCCACAAGTTATTGTCTGGAAACTAGAAAAATGCTTATTTGGGCCCTTTTTTGGCCCCTAATTCCTAAACTGTTGGTACCATAACCCCCAAAATCAATCCCAACCTTCCTTTTGTAGTATTGAACCTTATGGTAAAATTTCATAGAGATCCATTCACTTAAACTAAAGTTATTGTGAGAAAACCAATGAGTCTTCGGACGACGACGGCAACATCATACCAATATATTTTTTGCGGTCGTATAAAAACTAACAATGACCAATGCACCATGAAAATGAGGTCAAGGTCATATATATACATGAAAACTGCCAGACTGACAAGTACACCTTACAATCATTACAAACACAAAATAAAGAGGCCCTATTGCTTATACCATCTGAGAAATAGACCAACCCACAAAAACTTAACATAGTTCAATAAACCATGAAATAGAGGTCAAGGTCAAATGAAACCTGCAAGATAGACATGAACACATTAAAGCCATTCCATACACAAAATAAAGGGGCTCTAATGCTTAAAGTATCTGAGAAATTGACCAAACAACAACAACTAAACATTATCCACTGAACCATGAAAATGTGGTTAAGGTCAGATGAATCCTGTCAGACATATTCACCTTACAATCATTCCATACACCAAATATGGTGGCACTATTGCTTAAATTTAAAGTATCTGAGAAAAAGACCAAACCTCAAACAATAAACTTGGTCTAATGAACTGTGAAATTAAGGTAAAGGTAAGATGAAACCAGCAAGTTGGACATGTACACATTGCAATCATTGTATACACCAAATATAGTTGACTTAATGCTTATAGTATCTGAGAATGGACTTGACCATGTAAACTTAACCTGGATCACTGTACAACAAAATGAGATTGATGTCAGGTGAACCCTGTATGACAGACATTTTACTCATAAGTGAGTATTTCACATCACAAAACAAGAGTGCACACCCTGAAATGTCTTGCCTTCTTTACTGACCATTGATATTATGTTGAAAGTATTATAGATGAAGGTTTTACTACAAGTATCACATAAAATTAATATTGATAAAAGATCCTTCACAATGATGTCAAGATGGGATAAATCCTGTCAGACAGACATTCACAACTAACAATTATTCCATTCACCAAATATAATTGACCTATTGCTTGAGGTAATCGAAATACAGATCATAACATAAAACTTGACATTGACCAATGCACCATGAAAATGAGGTCAACGTCAGATTATATCAGCCAGACAGACTTGAACATCTTACAACCATTCCATACACCAAATATTGTTGACATACTTCTTATAGTATTTGAAAAAAGCAGACCAAAACACAAAAACTTAACATTGATCAATGAACCATGAAAATGAGGTTAAGGTCAGAGGATACCAGCCACTCAGACATGTACTCCTTACAATCATTCCATGCACCAAATATAGTTTACCTATTTCTAATGGTACTTGAAAAAACAGACCAAAACACAAAAACTTAACATTGACCAATAACCCATAAAAATGAGGTCAAGGTCAGATGAAACCTGCCAGACTGACATGTTCCCCTTACAATCATTTCATACACCACATAATATAGTTGTTCTACTGCTTGTAGTATCTGAGAAACGGACATAATTAATCATGTAACTTTAACTTAGATCACTGATCAATGAAATGAGATCGAGGTCATGTTAAACACTGTCTGACGGACATGTAGGCGTTGCAAGGAGCCCCTATACCAAGTATGGTCATCCTATTACTTGCAATTAGTGAGAAATTCACATTACTAAAAATACAATTTTTTTTTCAAGAGTCACTTAAAAATGAAATAAGGTCAAGGATTAGAACATGTGACAGACAGAAACTTCATAACATAAGGTATCTACATACAAGATATGAGCCATCCAGGTCTTCAACCTTCTGAAATATAAAAGTTTATACAAATATTTCATGCTATCCCTGCCGGATTGTAATCTCCATGTCCCACAGTCACCAGCGAGACAAAAATAGTTTAATAAAACAATCCTTTAAAAAATATTTGTTTAAATTATATTTCTACTTCTAAAAATAGGTAGAAACTTGATACAACTGTAACAAATTACAATCTTTCAACTAAAAAACAATACAATAATATTATAGAAAAAAAACACAGAGTGAAAGATGGTAACAGACAATTCAATACATGTACTTTAAAACGGCTATTTCTTTAAAGACAATTTGTTGAATATCTACTCAGAAAATTCATAGTAAAGAATTATTATGACTGATCATGTAAACAAGAGTGCACACGCTGAAATGTCTCGCCTTCTATACTGACCATTGATTTTATGTTGATAGTCCTACATTTAAAGTTTTACTACAAGTATCACATTAACATTTATGATCTAAGAAAATGAGGTCAAGGTCAGATAAACCAAGCCAGAAATACATGTACAATCATTCCATACACATAATATAGATGACCTATTACTTATAGTATAAAAGAAACAGACCAAACCATGGAAATTCTATATTGACCAATGAACCATGAAAATGAAGTCAAGGTAGGATGAACCTGCCAGACAGACATGTACACCTTAAAATCATTTCATGCATCAAATATAGTTGACCAATTGCTTATAGTATCTAAGAAACAAAGTTAACCAGGAAAACTGAACATTGAGCAATGAACCATGAAAATGAGGTCAAGGTCAAATAAAACCTGCCAGACTGACATGTACATCATAAAATATTTCCATACACCAAATATAGTTGACCTACTGCATACAGTATTAGAAAAACAGACCAAAACACAAAAAATTAACATTGAGCAATAATTTAGTTTTGGATGTAACACGTCTTCTGATTGGCTGACATTGTTTTGTTTATCAGCTCATAGACATAATTTTGTCATGTGACCGTGACGTCATCAACATTTTTTCATGGTTTACTCCAGTTTAAAATGGAATTTAGAACTAAATTACTGTAAATTCAGAAATTATTGTGAGGTTTTTATTAATGCCAATAATGCGACTGTGTGAGTATCTCAATAATAAGAACTCGCATTCTGATATCTGATGCATATATCTGTATGTAGCTTTTCCTGAAATCGCAATCATTAATCTCGCATTTATGTCCATTCTTCAAAAATCGCAATAATTTCTGTATTTACAGTATAAGAAATGACTGTAATATTTTTTCTGTCTATTTGAAATAACATAAAAAATGTGGTGCACACTTTAAAATAACACGCTACACGGGTTATTCAGTGTGCACCACATTTTTTATGTTATTTCTTCATAGACAGAAAAAATATTGTGAAAATGAGGTCAAGGTCAAATAAAACCTGCCAGACTGACATGTACATCGTAAAATATTTCCATACACCAAATAAAGTTAACCTATTGCATACAGCAATAGAAAAACAGACCAAAACACAAAAACTAAACTATAACCACTCAACCATGAAAATGAGGTCAAGGTCAGATGACACCTGCCAGTTGGACATGTACACCTTACAATCATTAAATACACCAAATATAGTAGACTTATTTCTTATAGTATCTGAGATATGGACTTGACCACGAAAATTTAACTTTGTTCACTGATCCATGAAATGAGGTCGAGGTCAAGTGAAAATTGTCTGACAGCCACGAGGACCCTGCAAGGTACGCACATACCAAATATAATTATCCTATTACTCATAATAAGAGAGAAATTGACATTACAAAAAATCTGAACTTTTTTTTCAAGTAGTCACTGAACCATGAAAATGAGGTCAAGGACAATGGACATATGACAGACGGAAACTTCATATCATAAGGCATCTATATACAAAGTATGAAGCATCCAGGTCTTCTACCTTCTGAAATATTAAGCTTTGAAGAAGTTAGTTCACTATCCCTATGTCGTGCTTTCTGCGACAAAAGTCGCAGGCTCGACAAAAAATAAGCGTGCATAAAAGCTTCTAGAGTGTTTTTCAAAAGTAAAATACAAATATTTGACTTGAAAGTACATTTGACTTTCAAAATAATGTTCAACTAATTAGTTAAATGAAATCTGTCAGAAGCAAATGATCTGATATATTCTTAATGTATCAAGTAAAATGTATGAGCTATAAGCTTAATCTTAAACTTATATTCTAATCTGACAACTGAAAATGAAAAAAAAGAATCAATATGAGAACCAAAACAAAAATGGTACTAAGGGGTTTCTCCTTAAGAAAGTTAGTACAATAATGCAGATATTTCTTATTCTATTTTGTTTAATTATTTTACCTCACATATATGCAGAGTAGCTACAATTTTGTCACAATTGACTACAAAAATGCCAATAAGGGCTTTGAGGAAGGACTTTGCAGTTATATAAAATTAAAAGAACAGAGTTCCAATGTCCCCGGCGTTGCATATCTTATATTTCCAAGGGGCATAACTCTTTAAAAAAAAAGTTGATTGTCCACCATTACAGAACTTATTGCTGATAGTAACCTATAGTATAAGTTTTATAAAAAATCTGGCAAGAATTGTACCTGTGAGAGTGCTAACGAGGCCATTTTCCATAAATTTAATATTTCCAAGGGGCATAACTCTTTTGAAAAAAGAAGATCGGCCACCCTTATAGAATTTGTCCCAGATATTGCTGATATTAACCTATAGTATAAGTTTTATTAAAATCTGGCAAGAATTGTACCCATGAGAGCGCTAATGAGGCCATTTTCCATAAATTTAATATTTCCAATAGGCATAACTCTTATAAAAAGTCAATCTGCCACCATAATAGAACTTGTCCGAGATATTGCTGCTATTAACCTATAGTATAAGTTTTCTGAAAATCTGGCAAGAATTGTACCCATGAGAGCGCTAACGAGGCCATTTTCCATAAATTTAATTTTTCCAAGGGGGCACAACTCTTTTTTAAAAAGTTGATCTGCCACCATTATAAACCTTGGCCGAGATATTGCTGATATTAACCTATATTATAAGTTTTTTTTAAATCTGGCAAGAATTGTACCTGTGAGAGCGCTAACAAGACCAGACAGACGGACGGACTAACGCCCGGTATTTCCATGTCCCCTGCAACGCGTTACGCAGGGGACAATAAAGTATGTAGGGAAACCATAATCACAACATTTTTGTGGATAATGAACAAAATCAAAGCAAACAGACAAGACATAATCATAATAAACAACTTAAGTGGTCCAACTAGTTATGATGGCCTAAGTAGAACATTAAGATAACACAACTTGTATGTCATAATACATTGGTCAAAGAATTATAGAGGAAAATTTGCCATAAAATTGAATCTTTTTTTAATATAAATTTGTAACCTACTCATTATAAAACATAATTGAAATGTCATAACATTAATATCCATACTCGTTTTAACTACCTTCAAAAACATCACTAGAATCATATATTAAGTGATTAACATTTAAAATTACTTTCTCAATTATATATCTATAACTTGATATTCTGACCAAATCACAAACTTTAACAATCCTGTTATGCCAGACACAACACACCGCCTATGTAATAGTTAAACAGGCACTCAGCAAAAAAAGATGTCCCTTGCAGCTGTAAAAATATGGTCAACCAAAGGCTAACAATCCTACCAAGTATGAGATCTTTCTGTAAAACAGTCTAAGAGGAGTTGAGTTCACAAGGTGATATCTTTACAATTCTGAAGGATACAATGGTCAAAGTCCAGCAACTCCTGTCAAATTCGTCAAATCACACTGATGATATAGCATGGTCAAGAGAATACGACTACAAATAATCATACCTAGAATGAAAGCTTTCTGTCAAATTATCTATGAGAATATTGATATGTTTGGGACAGACAGATGGATACTATTACCATATCCAACATGGCATGGGGAATTCAGGACATGAAAACTTTTCCAACAGAATTTGAACATGGTTATCAAATTGAAAAGCTTCATCTTGAAGTTACCGACAACAATAAAAAAAAATAAATGGGGAATGTGTCCATGGGACACAGATGATGCCCCCGCTTGCATATCATATAAAGTTATAAAGGGACATAACTGAAGAACTATAAAAGTGACACTACCCAAATTTGTACTTCATCTGAGTTTTGTGGTAATAAGTATTGTGTATAAGTCTCATAACATTTGGTTGAGGCTAACTTAAGTTAGAGAACGGAAACTAAAAATTCAGCAATTTTTCCATTTGTAAACAGGCATAACTCGAGAACGGTAAAAGTGACACCACCAAAATTCAAACTTGATCTGTATTTTGTGGTAAAAAGAATTATGTATAAGTTTCATAACATGTGGTTGAGGCAAACTAAAGTTAGAGAACGGAAACTAAAAATTCAGCAATTTTTATGTTTATAAAGGGGCATAACTCAAGAACGGTAAAAGTGACGCCACCCAATTTCAAACTTGATCTGAACTATGTGGTAATAAGCATTGTGTATAAGTTGTATAACATTTGGTTGAGGCAAACTAAAGTTAAGAGAACGGAAACGAAAAATTCAGCAGTTTTTATGTTTATAAAGGGGCATAACTCAAGAACGGTAAAAGTGACGCCACCAAATTTTGAACTTGATCTGTATTATGTGGTAATAAGCATTGTGTATAAATTTCATAACATTTGGTTGAGGCAAACTAAAGTTAGAGAACAGAAACCAACTTTGGGACGTACAAACGTACGTACAGACTGACAAGGGTAAAACGGCGGGGGCATAATTATATATTTGAATAACAAATGGATAAATAAATACAGAATAGTTTTGAGACTGCCAGACAGACAGACCTAAATCAATTGAAACACACCTCTTTACAGCTGTAGTATAAATACATTGGAAAAGCTTTATCTAACACCACTTTAGATTCAATTACATGATTATCAGAGTCATTTTATATTTGGCAACATTGTTGTACACTTGTAGTCAATGTTTCCAGGGTATTTCAAATATTTTTTGTTGTTGAAAATTTGGCAAATAGTACATTCATGACATAAGAAAAGAAATACCACCATCAGTTTTGATCTGACAGTCGCAAATATCTGTTTTACTGGCTCACTTACACATCAATAATATATCTTCACTTGTAACCATTAGGCTTGCAACTGACAACAGTGCCATTCACAAAACAGTTATTTCTTATTTATACCTAGGCTAAAATACTAGCCTTACATATAAAACAAATCTACATACAACTTAATAACTGTAAACAAAAAATTACATAAAAAAGTAACATGATTATTTAGGAAAGAGAATAATTAAATCTAGCATGTAGCACTACCACCTTTTTATGCAAGTGACAACATAGTCATTTTAATTTGCTTCTTTTTCAATATCAGTTTATTGTTCAAATTCCTCTATTAAATCTCGTTACAAACTTCAAACTATCATGAAAAATCTCAATTTTATTTCTCATAATAATCAGGGAATAACAGCCGCATATCCATTTCTTTGCAACCAATAATGATTTAGGTTAATTGACATGCCTGTCACATATTTCTCAGGTATCACCTAGTTTGTAAATTTTGAGCTGATGATTGAGAAAATTGACAACAATTAGACGTCCATCTTCCGTTAAATGCATATCAGAGGGTCTTTTGATAGGTTCTGAGAAACCAACAATACACACAAACCCACCATCTGGACGGAATATCTGAAATACAAACAATCCACTCTAATAATGTTGTTAACATTTACCAAGGGAACTCCTTGATGATATTACAAGTTCAATTCATTGATCCAATCAATAATTATGTTAATTTATTATTATTTAAGAAAGTTGGAGTAAAAATTTTATGTCACTATAACATCACAAACAAGAATGTGTCCATAGTACACGGATGCCCCATTTGCACTATCATTTTCTACATACCTGCCAACTTTTGAAAGTCCCCATGGGGGTTTTAGTGCGCGACAACAATTCTTTGTGACATATTTTGCGTGTGCTGTTTTGTGGTCTAGAGAAAGTGTCATATTTGTATGATGAGTTTACAAGCCCTTTTCTTAAGTTTATTAGCATGATTCTAGTTATTATTAATATATCAGTAGAAAAGATGAATCTGTAGCTAGAAGACCAGGATTTATTTTCTTGTGTTTGGATATTAAATGATTGTTGATGTTTAAAATTTAAAATTATGCATAAAGAAGGACTTTTATCAGGTTGGGAACAACACCCCAAATGAGGGGTAACCCCTCAATGTAAGGACATTAAAAACCAATTTTAAGTACAAATGAGCACATATCTATAATATTTGAAGAAACTTTTCCTAAAGAATTATACATCTATCTGGTATTATATGGTCAAAACATGTCCAAGAATTTTGTAATGTTCCTGGATTTTTATCTTCTTTATTATTAAAAATAATTGGACCCCTCATTTAGAAAAGACTTTAAAGTTGTTCCAAATATAATGAATTTTCCCAATTTTAAAAATTTAAGTTAAAAAATCTTAATTTATCTTTTTTCTTTTATACAACAGTCATTTAAGGGATATACCCCTCATTTGGGGTTTGTTCCGTACCTGTTTGTTTGGTCCTTGTGAAAAATGAAGTACAAATGTATAGTACATTGTACCTTAAATGATTTGCCCCATTTGGTAATTTAATTGAATACAAAAATGACATATGTTTCAGCAAGTGTAATGTCAATAAATTAGTGAATAAACTACTATTTATTATCTTTATGGTAGTACTGCATCATTGAATTTTGTCAGTCAGCCATGCTTTTATTCTTACGCTGTTTAAGAACCTCCTTGCAGATGAACATAAACCTTCCATGTTCACAATTTTACAATTCTGACTAACACACAGAGGAATACAACACAAGTTCAAAATCTAGCATGTTAGAATTATCTTAAGAGAAAACGTTTTTGATTGGCTTATTAATTTGATCATGAGAAACACAGAATTTGATTGGCTGATCACGATTGTCTTCCCTTGGGATCAGGTCAAAATCGGGAACATTCATATTTTTCGTGTAGATTTTCACAAAATCGTGTTTTAGAGGTTTTTTCACGATCACGATCGTGCAATCGTGACAAAGGGTCAAAATCGTGTAGTACACGCCTAAATCGTGAAAGTTGGCAGGTATGTTTCTATGTTTAGTGGACCGTGAAATTGGAGTCAAAACTCTAATTTGGAATTAAAATTAGAAAGATCATATCATAGGGAACATGTGTACTAAGTTTCAAGTTGATTGGACTTCAACTTCATCAAAAACTACCTTGACCAAAAACTTTAACCTGAAGCGGAACAGACGAACGAACGGACAGACGCACAGACCGAAAAACATAATGCCCCTAAGTGGGGCATATAATGTTGAAAGTCGGAAGTTCCAAACCAAATACTTGAGAGAAATTCGTGTTCCCTAAACACAATAAAATGAACATGTGTACATGTACAAGTTTCATTGTATATACTAGCTTTACCAAAAACTTTTATTGTGATTTTGGACAGACAGACACACAGATACATCAAATATAATGCCCCTTGAGTTTGAAGGCAGAGCATATAACAGACAAAAATTGATTCAATGCTAAAATTTCATGATCATTTTTTGTACTTGAACCTAGTAAATCTATTTCATACCTGAACCCTGTCATTTTTACTATCTGCTACTATCATATTACCACTACCATCCACAACCTAATATAACTATTTCATACCTGAACCCTGTCATTTTTACTATCTGCTACAATCATATTACCACTACTATCCACAACAACACCGGAGGGTTCAAAGAATTCTCCATTGCCATATCCTCCTCTACCAAAGTAAGACTTGATCCTTCCTTGTAGATCTGTTACATAGATCTCATGTCGACCTTTAAAAAAATAATTATCAGAAATTAGAAAACTGACATGCCATCATGATGATATCAAATTAAATTTTCCAAGTTCATAAATATTGGGCGATGGATCATTATTCTCAAAAGTCAAAAAGCAATAGTATTTGCAAAATATCATATAATTTACTTCAGTCATTGTGACTGCAATCCAAAAACTTAATAGAACCTAAAAGACACCTAGAGGGCAACACAATGCTTCCATTTATATGGGTGTAAAATCCATCAAAATTTACATTCAAGATGAGTTCAATTATCTCCCCTTTAAGACAGCTAACTGGAGTGATTTTGTTTTAAGTACATTAACAGATGTTGTAAAGGCTGTACATAAAGTTTAAATGAAATTAATTTGAAGTTGTCTGAGATGTACATGATTTACTGACGAATACAAAAATTCTTATATTTTCTAACCATTTAAATACTGTACTATTATTTAATTTGTGTTTTGCACAATATCATGTCTTTCAGTATTGTTTATGATGTTGTCATATTTTCTACCAAGTACTCTGAATAACAACTATCAATATTAGTATAGGATGAAGTGATTTCTAATTAGGACTGTTCCATTCAAACATACATGGTACCCAAAATAGCTATTTTGAAAACAGGGTAACCGTCTAGAGAGGCAATTTAAGAATTTCTCTCTCTTTCACTGTGCAAAACCACCCACCCATGGATGAGATTTCAAGATGCATTCCCTGTCTCATGTTTTATTTTATGGATCTTTCACTGTGCAAAACCACCCACCCATGGATGAGATTTCAAGATGCATTCCCTGTCTCATGTTTTATTTTATGGATCTTTCACTGTGCAAAACCACCCACCCATGGATGAGATTTCGGGATGCATTCCCTGTCTCATGTTTTATTTTATGGATCTTTCACTGTGCAAAACCACCCACCCATGGATGAGATTTCGGGATGCATTCCCTGTCTCATGTTTTATTTTATGGAACAACCCTAATTAGAAATCACTTCATCCTATACTAATACTTAGGTTAGGTATTTTGAGCTTTATTGATGCAGTTTTTGTGTGTTTTTGTTTTACTTGTGCTTCTAGTTCAGATTTTATAGTAGCTATTTACCTAGATCACTGACAACAAGTGTACTCTTGCCAACATCTAGAAATCTACACCTTGTCTGTGGAATACGTCCCTGCAACGGTGTGTAAGGAAATGAGTTTACCAGTTCTCCCTCCTGGGAGAAAATAACTATTCTGGGGTTTCTTTTATCAACATCCAGTGTTAACAGATTTTTGTCTGGAGTCATACTCAGACCTGAAATTAGAGAGTTGACAACATTGAAGAACTGAAATTCAAGTTGAAAAATTATCACGTTATATAAAACAAAACACATTTGAATGAACTATTTTGAAAATTAGGAATGTAAGCGAGTAAGGTGTTACACAAACCAGACTTGAAAATATTCCTGGGGTCTATGTCATTTGATCGTCTTTAAAAATCCCTATCATGAATTTAAATCTTATACTGAATTATTCTGTACCACAAAACCAAGAGAGTTCACCAATTTAAATTTAAGTATTAAATGTATATAACTGAATTTTACAATTCTTTACCCATAGAGTGAGTGATTTGAATAATCCCATTTCATTCAAGTATAAAGTATGAATATTTGAATTTAACAATACTTTAACATGTGGATGAGAGAGCATTGGTGTTCTATTTGTTAAAGTTTTAGATATGAATTAAACCTTACTGTACCATAAGGCTGGGAGAGTTGACCAATTCCCATCTGTCTAATTATAACATGTATATTTCTAAATTTAACCATAATTTACCATAAGGTTGAGAGAGTTGACCAATTCCCATCTGTCTAATTATAGCACCTCTCTCTAGATCAAACATTCTGATACATTTATCATCCTTTACAAACAGTTCATTTCTCTCATTCACAACCACTGCTGATGGTCTCTGCATGGCAGGTTTCAGCTGGGAAAAAAAGAATGTTAAATAACCTTGATAGATTTAACAGACAGAGGCCTTACTTAAACAATCAGCTTTTCAAAATTTACAAAAAAAGTTATGCCGAAAATGAGGCTTTCCCAATTATATAAGGGCTGTTCCTTTATTAAAACATTACATGGAACCCATGGAAGGCACTTTCAAAGTTAATTATTTAAAGAAACTATGGAGGCAAATTTAGAATTTCACTTACATTTTTACTGTACTCATCACCCACTCATAATGGAAATTTCAAAGCCCCTTCCCTTGCTCCCATGTATGTTTTGATGGAACAGTAAGGGGTGTACTTGCTATCGAACTGGTTTAAGATATAAATTTGCACATTCCCTACTGTTACTCATAATTGTTATTGTTTTGTTGTACTGCAAATATTGTGAATTTTTGGTTTTGTTCTCCATCAAAATTCTGTAATAGACCACTTTCGAGTTATGTCCTTCACCTGAAAAGTTTGTCAATTGTGTGCCCCTTTGTGACGTCATTTACCAGATAGAAGGGATCGCCTGTATTCCTGCTCTATTCAAGTTCATCAAGCGTCTTTGTGATCGTCATTATGCAGGATAAACTAGAAATAATATTTGTTCCATAAGTACTTAATCACAATTCCCTAATGATATAGCAGTGCTGAATATCAACTATAAAAATTTAATTTGCCGAATAAATCGTGCAGTATAGCATTATCATTTTTTTCAACCAATCGCTCAACATAGGAACGGAAGTGATGACGCCCCTAAAAACACGAATGATGTTCACTAAAACCAAAGTTTTTGACGGAAATGCAACGAACTTGGAAGTTGTCTATTAGCTTAAATAGTTAATTACCATGGTACCAATGGTTAATTTCAACTTGCTGTCAGCAGTGAAAATCTTAACAAGGTGATTTCCAGTGTCTGCCACTATGACATCCCCTTTACTGGAGGTGGTGACACCTATTGGGAAATGAAAACCAAGGTCTTTCCCACCAATTTTTCCAACGAGTTTGGCTGGTATTGGAGGCAAAATCTTTGATACACCTCCTATGATATAAAATCAACATGCATGCGAGTAAATTTGTTTGTCTATGTCTATGATTTACTTTATAGAATTTTACATACATGAGAAATAACTACTGAATGATAATATAGATTGCTTGTCACAGCATTATATTTACAAAATCTCTTTAATATTACATAATGAGTGAAATATAAAGATTAATAATTAAAATGTTATCTAATTATAGCAGATGTTCACATTTTTTATCATTTGTCTGTACTCATGTAATTTTGGACATCATTATTGAGACAGCGAAAGATAAAGATAAAGATAATAAGACTATAAACGTTTTTATTCAAAAATTCCAATTTGAAGAGGACTGTAATAACTGAAAATGGCAAACATCACTATCAAGAAAGAGCTGCATTAAATTTTTTAAATGTCACATTTTGATATTTATTCATAAATTCAATTTTAACATACATTTTTTATAATGTTTTTAATTACCTTTTGACATGTTCTTTATATATTTAGCAACAGGACTAAGTGTACTAGCTCTAGGATTATTACTTTGTGTGTCTGGTTCAGGTTTGTTCAGTTTTGTTTCATTTGGTTCTCTGATGTTAACTTTGCCTGTACTGATTTCTGTTGAAGGACCAGTAACTGAACTACCCCAATCATCTTTAGGGTTATGACCCTTTATGCCTGTTAACGCACTGGTAACTTGTTTACTTTTAGCACCAGACCCTGTCTCACACCACTCATCACCTGAACTGTATGCTTCCTGTAACTTGTTTAAGCTGTGAACATAATGTTGTCCTGTTTTAGAATTTATGCCTGTTTCACACCAATCATTCATTGCATTGTGACCTCTTCCCACATTTGACTTGTAAGGATGGTTACTTTTCCCTGTTGTCACTACCTTAGGAACAGTTTCTGTCCAAACTTCTCCACCTCGAATGAATGTAGCTTTCTCTTGGGATGTTTCCAACCAGTTGTCAGCAAACTTTCCTGAATCTTTACCATCAGACACTCCAGAATCTTCTTCCCAACCAGAATCGGCTACTCCGCTTGAATCCCCATCAGTCTTGTCATCTTTGTTCTGAAGACTTTCAGTCTTGAATAATGTTTTTACTGGTAATGCTACTAGTTCCAATTTTACAGGTGATTGTATAATACCCTGCTTCTTACCCTTAATGTCAAGATAGCCATCACTTCCTTCTGGACGGGCTATTCTATAATTTATTGGAATAGCATTAAAATTGTTATTTGCATCTTTTTCAGTTTTAACCATTACTGGACGCGGAGATGTCTTTAAACTGGTTGAAGGTCGTCTCAATCTAAATTCCTCTGCATCTTTATCAAGAAGGCTTTGACATGTATATCTTGACTCAGCAATTTTCTTTTGACCCTTAGGTGTACTTGTATTAGAATTAGAGGTCATCACGTGCGACTGGTCATTTAACCAACATTCTGTTACACTGTCCACTGAGCCTACACTTTCTCCAAAGGGCAGACATTTTTCAATATATTTAGATTCTTTAATTGGAGATACATGTGGCTGACAATTTTTTGTATCAGATGATTTTCCCCACCAGTCTGAATTTTCTGGAAGATCTGAAATGCACGAAAATAACAGCCATGTAAGCAATATTCACTATGACAATGTTCAATGCTAGTTGTAAGTTGCATCCCTTAAAATCTTCATCTGTGCCTATTACAATTCAGACTACCTCATGTCTTCTTTGCTATTTTGTACTTTGATTTATGCAGATTTTTAGGAAAGAATGTTGTTAATTCATATACTTGAACTATTACGACAAGAAATAATCTTTAGCGACGAACACATGATTTTTGTACATGTATGTCCTGTTATTAATTTGCACTATAGAAATCATGGTGACCAAAAATAATTACCTTTGCAACTTTCGTATGTCATGTTGTTAAATTTAACGGTCAATACAAGAATTAGAAAACCCTTCAACTAGCATGTTATTTTTGAATGTCATGTCTTTAATGTGTACTTTTATGACAACAAATACACACATCTGCCACTAACATGTAATTTTTGTATGTCATGTTACACATTTGTACTATCAAGATCAACAATACCAACCTCTATGGCTAACATGTGGCTGGTGTATGACATTCTCAGCTTTCGCTGTAGTAATCAGACCAGTCAACATAGACAGACTTTGAGCAGCTAACATTGGTTTTTTCTGTTTCAGCGTCTCCTTCTCAGATAGAGGTAGAGGGGGTATTTCTGCGATACCAGGAGGTGGAGGTGGTCTGGAAAAATAAAAGCATTCTTAAAAATTAAAATACAAGTCTGCTAAATCATATTCATATTGTTAATTGATATTACTCAGAAGCTATGTTTTTCAATGAACAGATTTAATTTTATCTACATCAAATTTATTTTCGTTATGTCAAATTCATAAAATACACATGTTCAGGGGTAGGCATTTTAGGTGATAATTTGAGAAATAGAGCATTATTTTGGGCATGGGTAATTTTTTCCAACCCTAGAGAATGCTTTAAAAAATCCATGTTAAGAAATGTCCCTTTTATCTTACACATAGTTCTGTGTGAGGTTATCAGTATCATGTCTGGGAGTTTTTTTACTGTCTACTTTCCCATCTCCATAATTTTTGGCAGTAAAGGACAGTGGGTTGGACGACCTTTCCCCCTCCATCTCATCATCACTACTATTCCAAACAAAATCTTCTTCAAACTGCTTGTTCTTATCTCTCAATTTCTTGCCAGCCGTTTTTCTCATTTGAACTTTTGCTGATGATTTGACCTCCTTCCTAAGAGGTTTTGAAGGTGAACTTTTACAATCTTCTGGATATGAGGAGCTACTCTCATCTGAAATTGATCTTTTACCCAAACCAACATCCTCTAGAAAGTTACGTACCAACCTCACACAAGGAGAGATGTTAGGATTAACAACATCAAAGAACTTTCTTTTATCTAAGTTTTTTAAATCACTGTTCATAGCTACACCCTGATCGTGACTTTTATTTTGCAAAAACTGTTCGGTTGAATTTGCTGATTTACTAGCAATATCATTTTCATCCATAATCACATGGGACTGTGTTTCACATTCTGCACAACTTATAATAGTCTGGCTGTCTACATCTTTCTTGCCTTTACTGTAAGTACGTCCACAAAATGGACAATAATCTTTAAACAGTACTTCTGTTTGACTGGACCGAGACGATGTCAATCTATTTTGGTTCAAGTCTTTTTGATTATGATTAACAAGGTTGTCAGCTTGATTAATTCTGATACTTCCAAAGTTAGAGTAGTCATCAGCTGCCCTCTGTGGTACAAAGTCTAAACATATAACATCTTCTTCGAGTTCAAGGTCAGCAGAATTTTCTCTTGAAATTATCCTGAAATGAAATTACATAAAATTCTAATAAGCAGATTTCTCAAAATGTTGTTTGTCTATTGGTAATAGGACCACAAAGATTGAAATCTTTCCGTGAACATAACAAGTGAAACTGCGAGCTACTGCTCTCTGATGATACCCCAGCCGCAACTGGATAATTTTATAATTTAAAATATGCAAGTGTTCGGTAAACAGGAAGTTGTTGAGTGATGAATCTGAAAACGCATCACACGGTATAGCTGACTTATATAAACCCTGAAATCAAATTTCAGAAATCCTTGTGATGTAGCTACTGAAAAAGATGCGACGAAAAATATTCATGGGACGGATGGACTGATTGAAGGACAGACAGAGGTAAAAAAGTATACCCCCACTTTTTTAAAGCGGGGATAAAAAAATTTATTGCAACCCATTGGTCACTTTAAAATTTAAGATACATGTTGATCATAGAATGCACTTTATTGAACCCACCACTTTCATTTGAAAGTTCCTGTACAAAGTCAAGGCTATGAATATTTTTTAAATCGCAATAATTAAACACACGTTTTTGATGATTCTTCAAAAATCGCAATAATAAATGCCTGCAATAATTTCTGAATTTACAGTATTTATAACATTCATTCATTTCTAAGGGAATTTTAAGCATACTTAAAAGCTTCCAGGAGAGTTTTCCCTCTTTGAAATTGTACAGGATTAACTGTTTTAACAACTTTCTTTAGAAGTCCTTCTGTTTCCAAACACAGTTGTTTTACTGTGGCCTCTTCTCGCTGCAACTGCACTAAACACGAATTGAGGTAAGATGTCTTTTCCTGGAAGGCGCTGGCTAACTGATGCATCATTTCCTCATGAAATATTTCAAGTTTCATTCTAATATCCTGTACATATTCAGACAGCTGTTCGTTACTTGTACTTTGTTTCATCAACAACAGGGTATGAGAGGCATTTAGCTGACGGGAAATGGCTTTCATTTTCTTCAGCAGACCATGAGAATTCATTAATGAATGTTGAAGATCACTGACAATATCTAATGGCTGATCCATTTTCTGAAAATAAATAATCAATTCAATCTTTTAACATGCATTTCTCATCATTCAAAATCATAATCAATTTGATGAGCATTTATTTTAATGATTTAGCACATGTACATAATTTAATATTGTACAAGAGTTTTGGGATGCCTATAGCTTCTTGACCTCACAATATTTTTGAATTGTTAATAAATTCTTACAATTAGATATTGTGAGAACAGTTTATACAACTTTTTCATGTTGCCTTTTGTTATTAAATTTAAAAGTAGAAATGTTAATTAAACAGTAAGCAACATATAAACAAGTCAAAATGTTCTGACTTGTGGAAGTCAAAATATTTGGTGTAATGTACTAATGAGTTACCTCCCATCATTCATTTGTCATTTCCAAACAAAATCTGACTTCTATAAGTCAGATGGCAATTTTATTCTAAATCAAAATATTTAAAATTTGACTTTAAGTCAAATAAAATGCTCTGCAGTGTCCAGCTTGATACGACCACAAAGGTCGGACCCTGAACAGTTGGGGTAAGTATGGACACAACATTCAAGCTTGAAACAGCTCTGAATTTGGATTGTGATTAAATATTTGACACAGCATAGGTTTCTGACACAGAATTATTGTGGTCTCAGAACTTAAAAATTTTGAAATTGGACATTCACCTATTATGGTCTGATATCCAAAATCTAAATACATGATTCAATTCAGAATATCAAAGAATCCAAATGATTCAACGTTTCTATGAAATCAAACAAAGTTTAATTTTGGACCCTTTGGACCAATTTAATAACGGGGCCCAAAATTCAAAATCTAAATACATGGCATGGACTGACATTAACAGCTGTCCGATTGCCCGGGACAACTAAAAACGATGTTCGGACTACTGATTTTCAAAGTGCACTTGTCCGAGGTGACAAGTTAAAAAAAAAAAAGATTCAAACTAAATTTCTCCAGTTATAGTATTTCTAGATAGGAAGTTTATTCCTAAAATCGTAAATCAATTGTTGATGTCGTTTATTCAACCTTTATACATCTGGTGCAAATTCGGCATTTCGAGTATTATCCGTAATCTAAGTTAAGTTTTAAATATGGACCAATCAAAGAGCGCAGTATTTTTATCGGACCAATCAGAAGTCTCTACTCTCGCTGTTTCTTGGAAGTGGTTCTTAATAGAAATTAAAGGGGCAAACATCCAAATTTGATTTTATTGAATAAAAAAGTTGTCTAAAATTAAACACTATAAAAATTAAGATGTTAAAAGATTGATTTGAAAGAGAAATTTACCAGTACCATACCCAGAGTTCGAAAAAAGCGCTATCCCGCTTGCCTGAGGCAAGAAAAATCTGCAGCGGGCAGGTGAAACCCATCACATAGTTGTCCGCAAGTTACAATATTGTGTTTGTGTATAACTATGTTAGACATTAATTTCTCTGTGGTGTGTGTATTATTGTTACCTTTTTCATCATCTTTATTTATTTCATATGCGCATGCCTGGAAAATCGTAAACACAGTAGTTTCACCTGAATAATTCTATTGGATCAATTCCTATACGTAAGCCAATGAGCGCCAGCGTTTTAGAATGTTTAGTTGTATCTGCTCTGGGATTTCCACTACTAATCATGAAAGGAAGTCGATACAACGATCCAATCAGAACACATTTCGCAAACGACTTTTGGGTTGATTTACAAATGAAAGTAGAAAGAAAAAAAAATATTACCTAAAGTGTGCAACCCTGGGTAAAATGGAACAATTTTTAGTAAATTATGTCCCCCCTTTAAAAAAACTTAAAGAATCCAAATAAATTATATCTGCATTGTTTAGAATGAATGCATATTTTTCACAGGAAATTTGACAACTGGGTCAATTTCTACATGTACATTGTACATCTGAAAAATTTTTGTCACATTTTTTGTAAAAGTAAGTTTTTGTTTGAAATCATCTGCCAGGAGAGGTCTAGAATGCAGGATTTGGCTTCATTTACCCAATAGCTTAAGCGGCCGCCAAACCCCCTACCGTAATTGCGACGAGCTTTGCCATCCACATTTGTAGGGCAAGTTAATCTATATATTAAGTCAATGATCTTTTTTTATTTCTACCCCTGCATGGTACCAATGTACCTTTTTTAGTGTATGTCAGTATATGATTTTTATTGATCGCCACATCATTTTTTGAGTTTGGTCCAGACACTGACGCTGTCCCAACTAAGTTAATCTATATATAACTTGCCCTTGGGCAAGTCAATGGTCTTTTTTTATTTCTACCCTTGCATTGGTACCATTTTTAGTGTATGTCAGTATATGATTTATATCAATTGCCGCATCATTTTTTTAGTTTGGCCCAGACACTGACTATGTCCCAACTAACTGAACAGGAGGTCATACACTGACTGACAGACATTAACAGACTGTTAAAATAACAATATAGTAATATAGAACTTGTCATTGTATCAGATTCACTCTGTCTGAGCTCTATCTGAAAAATTCATCTTTATTTTTTCGTTTGCTACACTACTGTAGTGTTACTTAAATTTTCACTTCTCTGACTTTCAATTTTCAGTTCACAAATTGTACCCATTATATACTGAGTCTGTACAAAACTTAAAAAAAAGGTGAACTTAACAGATGGAGCTCCAACAATAACACAATAATTATACTTTATTGCAATGTTGTGCGACTTTATCAAATATACATAAAAGTCACTGCAAATCAATAGGTACTTAAAAATGTGGACCAATTTAAAAACAGGGTCCAAAATCCAAATACATGGTTAGATTAAGTATATTAAAGAACCCAAAGAATTCAAGACTGAATTAAACCTCATAGAAATTGGTCAAGAAATAAGCAATTTATGCAAAGTATTGGAAAAGTATTGTTTCTCTTAATCATAAACAGTTAGGGCCATAACCCCCAACCTTCTTTTTAAGGTATAGAACCTTGTGGTACAATTTCATGGAGATATATAGACTTACACTCAAGTTATTGTCCAGAAACCAGGAAATTCGTGATTTTTGGCCACCAATTCAATGGTTTGGGCCATAACCCCCAAAATTAATCATTAATGACATTATAGATAAATTTATTCTTTAAATTATGGAAAATTTATATTTTTTAATTTTGTCACATGTAAACAAACCATTGGCAAAAAAAAAGTGGTATTCTTTGGGTTAATGAGTGTCCTAATCTGTATGATTTAATGGAAATATGATGCACACAAAGCACCGGAGGCGGGCAGATGTACAATTCTATTTTTTTTTATCTACTGTCATGCACAGTGGAAATTAATAGAGGGGTACCATCATATTAGCTACGGTAATTTTAATATCGTATGGATAAGCAGATGAACACATTAAGTAAGTGAAAATAAGTTAAAAATATTACAAAATATTTACTAAAATAATTAAAATAACAAAAAAAAATATTTAGAAAAAAGGGGGGTCCATTCCATTATGGCACTGTGATCACATAAATATTCAATCCTCACAGCAGTTTACAAAATATTTCAAATTCTCAAAGGAAATTAATGTAAGGAGAAAATTGTCCGCACTATTTTTGACTGTGTTGCTCTTGGTGTTTCTTTTAAAATAACTGAACTATCTGCGGTCAACTGTTGCTGTAGTTTTTAAACGTCACATCCTCAGCAGCATGCAAGTTCTTAATCGGAAGTGGTGAGTAGTCTATATCAAAGGGGTGTTTCTTTAAAAAAATATATGACAATGTACTTATCTTCGGCATATATTGTTCAATCAATCATTTTTAAATCTTTTTCAACTAAGGCATCTTCTTTTCTCACTATTGTTGAAATTTTAAATTCATATTGAATTAATTGAATTAATTTTAAATCAACCTTCTACCCCTATTAAAAAATGGATCTATTCCAATTGACGCATGGCGGGAAAATTTCTTTTATAAACAGTGATCAGAATTCCTTATATTACTTTCCAGACAAAGCTGCATAGACCCCTTCGACTTGGCCACTTGAGGTTTATTTGACTACAGTAGTCTTAAAATTTAGTGACGTAATCAGTATATTTTATAAGTCTACAGGTTTATGATACCCAGTCTGATTTTTTTTTAAATGATCAGAAGATGAAAGTTCAAGAGTGGGAACTTTGTTCATTAACATACAATTGATAAAAGAGAGGTGAAAATTATGATTAAGCTTGTCAATGCTCTGATTTTAGTGCAAGCACTTTATGCATAAAACAGGTTAATCAAATATCTTTTATTCAATCAGTATAAATCACTAAAAATACTAATCCCTTTTGGGATTCAGAGTCCAGAGTAATTTTCTGATTTGGCAGCCTCCGAGAAAATCGATCCAAACTCAGAATTCCAAAAGAGATTTATATACATTTGATACCCCAAGTGGATACATGTTTTTAAAAACTTTCATGTATTTTTGTTTTTTTAAGTGATTTAAAATCATAACTACATTCTGCAGAGTGATTATATAGTTATGATTTTAAATCACTTAGAAATACAAAAATACATGAAAGTTTTAAAAAACATGTATCCATGTGGGGTATCAAATGTATTCAATAAGTCAGGGACCTACAAACATACATACAAAAATAAATTAGACATGTCTCCAGATGTCAGTGGGAGTCTTATTTACCTAAAGGCAGAGTTTTGTAGAAATGTGAATAGGGGGATACAATCTGGACATGTCAGTTTTTATGTTGCTGTGATGTCTTAAACATACTCACTGATGCTCATATTGACATATTTGATCAAAAGCAAATGAACCCCATTTAGCTCTTATTTAATTTTGCCAAGAACTATGGCTATCTTTCACATTAATTTTAGGAAAATTAAATATGAGCTACAACCTTACCAAAAATAGTTTTACCCAAATCAACATCTTACATAAGACATTTGACAACATACATTTTTGAGAGCTAATGCATTAGACAATAAGTTTAAAGCCAAACAAATTTGAAATTCAAAATTATAGGAAAAACTGATATGTGACGGACTAAGATCGTGTGAACATTTCAAGGATGTTTTATGATAGATTTATAATTCTTATTCATTTTTGAATTCAAGGGGCCTATCATACATTATACCTTCTCCTTTGAAGTCCAATATTCTAATAAAGGGCCAAATCTCCCACTCTGGTTGTTAAATCTCCAAATTTCTTCCTCATCAACTCTTTAACACAAAATCTTCTGAAATATGTTTTAACACTAAAAGCATTTTAATTCAATGCCGTTTTGATTGTGCATGTGCTTGTTGGTATGAAGGTTTATAAAAAAAAACTAAATAAAGTTTTAAGGTTTATGCAATATTTTCCTCAGAGAAAACATATCATTGTAGATGAATTTGAAAAAAAAATGGGATTATTGTTTGTAACAGAGAGGTACAACAATGTCTTAATCATGTGCAAGGACGTATAACTAACATTTGCATCTAATATATGTCCTTGTAATGTGTTAATGTTTTTCAAGACAAATGTCCAGAATACTTAAAAAAATTTGTTTTTTCAAGAACTTTATTGAATAGTACTACTGAAATAACTGCCTATGTTTTTTATGTTAGTGTTAAAGGTGTGAAATCTTTTACTTTCTTATTAAAAAACTAGAATTCTCTACCAGATCAAGTAAAATGTATTATTGTGAATTAAAAAACAAAATTTAAGTTTCAAGTAAAAAACACTTAATGTCGAGTAATCAGAGGTCAATGTCAGATGCAGATTTTATATTTTATTTAGTAGATTGCTTTTTATACAAAAGTTTTAAGCTGTGATACATAGATACTATTGAATGATAATTTTTAAAGGCAGTGCTTTAATGCCTTTCTAGTTGCCGTGTTAATCTTTCTTTCCGCGAAATCCAACTTATCTACGTGGGGGGTCATTAGGCTCCAAGTAGATCCGGAAAATGTTGATTCTCTCCTCTTCTTATTGTGATATAAAATGTGTTTTGTTTCATTTCATTTACATTGGGAAATAGAGAAACGATCATTGTGTTTTGTTAGTTTTAAAAACTTATGATATATTTGAATTTTTCATTATAAGCAGTCAACCGATTGACAAACTAGAATTATTTGAATTCCGTGTGGAAAGAGGTCGGGTTAATTTCGAGTGTTATCTGTAATCTAGATGTTTATAAATCATTTCAGTCGTTGATATAATAATTAAAGGTCGACTGAACATGAATTATATTATACAATTTAAAGCGCATTTCTGTTTATGCACGCGAACCCGTCTAACGTTATTGTTATTTCGCATTTATATAAAGTAGCAAATTATCGTTCCTAATTAGGTGGCGCCGTGGTAGCAGATCTTGTTCTTCAACTTCCGGTTTCTGCAATGTGCAACTATTACAGTTGCATTTTTAATTAACGATGCCAAGTACTTGTTGTTGTGTACCTGGATGTCATTTAAGAGGAGGACATGCATTTCCAAATGACTTAAAAAGAAGGAAAAGTTGGAACAACGCTATGGCCCATACGCATATTGGACGAGAACACGATGAAATCGTGGAGTCCATCTCAATCAGCTGTTGTTTGCAAGGCACATTTTACTGAAAAGACTACGTGCAGGAAACTATTCATGGTAAAAATCTATTTTCTTTTTTAAAATATATAGTTATATATGTAATCGCCATGCGAATAAACCAAAGTCTGTTTACAACCGCAATTATCGTTTTAGAATAAAAGGGGGTGGTTAATTCAAGACGTCATAATTTTTTGGATTACGATTCAATGTGATCTGTTTGAGCTTTTTTGGTGCTTGCTACAATTATAATGATTTCTTACAAGAGGTATATCATACTGAGAATTATTTTAGCAGTAATTATGCTAATGTAGTAATGACATGAATGCATAAGCTATGCCTCATAGACTTTCTTGAAAAATATCAATGACAATGTTAACAGGAACAAAACAATGACATGCTCTCATCTATGTTATAGTTATTTAGGTACAAACAGTGTATGTTTGTTGCATACGTCTCTCATTGTTTGTCCTTTGGATTTACATAACATACATTTTGATGTACATTGAATCAGCCTAACATAGTTTTATCCAGATTGTAATGAATAAATCTAGTTAATATTTTGCCAGGTAGTACAAAGTATGCATTGCTAATGGAAGTTCATTTAATTATCAAAAAACTAATGTTTTATAACCTTTTTCAGGGCGCAAACCCACCATACAGAGACTTAAGTCTACTGCCATTCCCAGCCTATTTTCCTGGACCGAGCAAGAGACTGAATCGTCCGCAAAAAGAAAAATCAGGGCAGTTTCCTGTAAAAACAAAAGAACTAAACTTGATGAATATTGTAGTAGAAATCTAGAGGAAAGTTTTGATCGTAAAGTTGGTTTTCCTGAAGAAGTCATTCATACTGCAGACAGGATTTATGACTGTCCACCACCAACTGCCGAGCTAATGTTGAGCTTCACAGATGGAATTACGCAAACACCATCAATGCCTATATTTTCAGCAGAGAATTTTGAAATGAAGACACGTGACACAGCCATGCATTCTTATACCGGTTTAGAGTTGTATACTAAATTTTTATTTGTTTTGACCACACTTGGTCCAGCAGCACATTGTTTGAGATACATATATTTTCAAATTGATAGGGTGTCATTTGAAAATCAGTTTTTTTATGACTTTGATGAAATTGAGGCATTATACAACCAACTTTGAACTGTCTAGATTCTAGATTGAAACTAGTGTTAAGAATATTGTGTAAACATGGATTGTTTTTATGTCTAAACAGTGGAGTGAGGCTAACACTTGGCCATTTAGTGGTTTAGTCAGGTATTTTTCGCCATCCAACTTCAAATTAAAGTTTCCTACAACTTGGATTATTATTGAAAGCACAGAATATCCCTTGATAAAACCTAAAGCTCCTAGAGCTCAGGCAACCTTTTCATCATATAAAAACAGAAACACTGAAAATACTTGTATGTTCGACACCTGGTGGTTTAGTCAACTACATGTATGTCTCTAATGCATATGTTGGTTGTACCAGTGACTGTGAAATAGTTGAAAGATGTAGAATAGTTCAATTATGTGATCCAGGTGACAGTGTGATGGCAGACAAAGGTTTAAATGTGCAAGATTTGTTTGCTCACTTTTTAAAAAAAAAGAAACAGAATTAGTTCCAAAACTCTTATACGGGATAGAAAAGTCTCCAATTAACAGGTGCACATATAGCTAATTATTGGACTTGGCAAAACATACAAAATTCTAATAAATCCTATGAATGGAACTGAAACAAAACTTTCATCTGAAATAACATTTAGTTGTTTTATGTTGTGTAATTTTACAACTTGTATTGTGCCAAAGGATGCATGAATAAAAGTGACGCAATGAAGTTTGTTCTGATATATATATATAAATATTATTTACAATTACATGCACATGTAAATTGTAATGCATACATGTATAAAAATAAGGAGATGTGGTATGATATATATTCAGTGAGTTTATCGAACCAAAGTGCATAAGAAATGGGTTAAGCAGTTACAGGTGTTACTGTCATCGTACAATCTCCAACAATTAGAAAAACTTGTACCGTGTAAAAAATTTCAGAGATCTTACAACTAAGTTTTGTTGTCTCACCTTGACTTTGGTGAATTGTTTATATCTGTTGATGTAAATATAAAAAAGAAGATGTGGTATGATTGCCAATGAGACAATTCTCCACAAGAGACCATATGACACAGAAATTAACAGCTATAGGTCACAGTACGGCCTTCAACAATGAGCAAAGCCCATACCGCACAGTCAGCTATAAAAGGCCCCGAAATGACAATGTAAAACAATTCAAACAAGAAAACTAACGGCCTAATTTATGTACAAAAAATGAACGAATAACAAATATGCAACACATAAACAAACAACAAACACTGAATTACAGGCTCCTGACTTGGGACAGACACATACATGTACATACAGAATGTGGCGGGGTTAAACATGTAAGCGGGATCCCAACCCTCCCCCTAACCTGGGACAGTGGTGTAACAGTACAATATAAGAACGAACTATCAAAATCAGTTGAAAGAGGCTTAACTCATCAGATGGATAAATACAAATACAAGTGGACGTGGCCGGGTAGTTGTACATCCAAACAACAAAAAGACACTAAGTACAGATCTGAGAGTACTCGCAGTTTACTGACAGCTAGTTCAAAGCCACTAACAACTGATAAAAAAATCTTGCATCTAAGACTAAATTATCAATCCGTAAGCTCCCTTTAGAATTTTATAAATTTTAGATTTTACATTTCTGAGTTATGGGGTTTTATTCATTAAAAAAGGGGGGATTTTCCAGTTTTTGGACAACAACCCAAAAATGCTTTAGGCAGTTCGCATGAAACTTTGGTGAATTATTTATAGCTATTGATGTAATCTCCCTATTGATTTTCATAAATTTCAAATATGACATTGAGAAGAAATTGAACTTTATTTGTTTATAGTCTGGCAACAGATTTATTAAGTATTGTGCAACAGCACAGTGTATTGCACAACAGCAAGAAATCTTTAATTGAATATAAATTCAATTCATATACATGTAACCGATTTCAAGTTCTTTGACTACATTTATTCAGAAACTATAATATGTCAAATATTTAATTACAATCCAAATTCAGACCTGTATCAAGCTTGAATATTGTGTCCATTTTTGCCCCAACTGTTCAGGGTCGGACCTCTGCGGGTGTATCCAGCTGCGCTCAGCGAATCAGTTTATTTCTTAATTAAGAACTCCTTTTTGTCGATCCTGCGACAAAAGTCGCAGAAAGCTCGACATAGGGATAGTGATCCGGCGGCGGCGTTAGCTAACTTCTTAAAAGCTTTATATTTTAGAAGGTGGAAGGTCTGGATGCTTCATACTTTGTATATGGATGCCTCATGTTATGAAGTTTCAGTCAGTCACATGTCCAATGTCCCTGACCTCATTTTCATGGTTCAGTGACTACTTGAAAAAAAAGTTAAGATTTTTTGTAATGTTAAATTCTCTCTTATTATAAGTAATAGGATAACTATATTTGGTATGTGCGTACCTTGCAAGGTCCTCATGCCCGTCAGACAGTTTTCACTTGACCTCAACCTCATTTCATGGATCAGTGAACAAGGTTAAGTTTTGGTGGTCAAATCCATATCTCAGATACTATAAGCAATAGGTCTAGTATATTCGGTGTATGGAAGGACTGTAAGGTGTACATGTCCAACTGGCAGGTGTCATATGACCTTGACCTCATTTTCATGGTTCAGTGGTTATAGTTAAGTTTTTGTGTTTTGGTCTGTTTTTCTTTTACTGTATGCAATAGGTCTACTATATTTGGTGTAAAGAATGATTGTAAGGTGTACATGTCTAGCTGGCAGGTGTCATCTGACCTTGACCTCATTTTCATGGTTCAGTGGTCAAAGTTAAGTTTTTGAGTTTTGGTCTTTTTTCTAATACTATATGCAATAGTTCAACTATATTTGGTGTATGGAAATATTTTATGATCTATTTGTCAGTCACACAGGTTTTTTTTTACCTTGACCTCATTTTCAAGGTTCATTGCTCAGTTTTAAGTTTTTGTATTTTGGTCTGTTTTTCTTAAACTATAAGCAATAGGTCAACTATATTTGTTGTATGGAAGAATTGTTAGCTGTACATGCCTGCCTAGCATGGTTCATCTGACCTTGACCTCATTTTCTTGGTTCATTGGTCAATGTTTAGTTTACTTGGTTAATGTTAAGTTTATGTGACAGTTGAAATAAAGCTTTATATTTAGGACTATCAACATAATATCAATGATTAGTAAATAAGGCGAGACATTTCAGCGTGTGCACTCTTGTTTCATTCATAAATTACTTTATACTTGGAAATATGATTTTGCTTGGAGTTCTAGTTTCTAAAAAAAGTATTGTCATTGAAAGAGTTGACATGTTGCAATGTACATTTATTCTACATAGTTCTATGGTACCAAATCAAAAGTTTACCGGGTATATAAAAGAAAGAAGTCAAAGGTTTCCCATCATAGTTTAGTTACATACATTTTTTTTGTACCTGAGGTGGTTGAATATAGATCATTATATAAATAAGGAGATATGTTATGATTGCCATATGAAACAACTATCATCCATACATTGTACTTACCAGTAACAAACCACATTTGCAAAGTTGAATAAAATACAGTTGATTAAATTTACTTATTACTAAAAAGAAAATGCCAAACTATTTTAAACAGTATTTGACTATAAACATAGATAAAAAAGGTACAAACTGGACATAATGCACTAGTTCATAAACAAGTGAGAACAATCGCCTTCATATAGTGCTCAGAATATGACATTCATAAAACTTGTTCAATATCATTAGAGAACTCTAAATCTTAAATACTGAAAGCCACCTCTGATAAGTACAATGTACTATGCAAGATAATAATTTTTTTTTAAACATATTTTATTTGCAAAAGTAGCAAAAGGGATTGGACACAAGTTATAACAACATTAGTGACGTCCTCTCCCTGAAGATAATGATATAACTGAACTAAAAATACACACAACCTGTAATTAACTGCCTTTACAGCGCTTTCGCGCTTTGATTTTGTTATATTATCAACACTATAACAACCCTATTGGAAATAAGCTTTTTACTTTCATGGGTCATCCTTGGGTTAAGGTCTTAAATATACATCATGCGCGTAGCTACGTTTAGGCCAAAACGCCCGGGGGTACACATAAATTTTGAAGAAAAAAATATTTGAACCCAAATAAATTATAAGAACTGATTGAAAACACACGAGCCTTGTATTTTTTTCTTCAATGACTTGTAATTGGAGATAAAAGACAAAATGACGAAATATACTTTTTAATCAAATGGTATCATATGATTTATTAGGTACTTTTAGGTCATATACATGTAGCTCTGTAACTCTTTCGGTTCTTATACATCCTCGGCTTTAAAATATTCGGCTTTGAGCATTCCTGATGAAGGTAAATCCAGAAAAGCGCTTCAAACTCATGAAATTAATAATGTGTTGTTTTCATATTTTATATTATATATTTTTTTCATTTTCTGTCAAAGTCTCAATCTACTGTGAATTCTACTCAGTTTACTATTGTTTTATCTGGTCAGATAAGGATGTGGCTTGCATTTTTATGTTACAGTTCAATATTTATTTTTACTTTACACTTGCCCATCTATGAAAATTAATTAGAACATAATTATGTCCATTAACAAAATTTGAGTGTTAAAAGGTGAGTAAACTAGATCTATAAGGTCAAAAATATTAATAAAACGACAACATTGAAGTGGAGACTTGCTTTTTGACTATATAGAAAGTTTTGATTTTTTGTCGATTGATTGTTTACCCCACATCTCCTTTTAAACCAATCTTATTAAAATATATATCTCTGATTTCGTTTTACTCATAAGATATGAGCATGCGAGTAAATATAGATATTAATTTTAGATTGCTTTTAAACATATTTTAAGCAACTGTTTTGGGCATTTTTTCTCTTAAATACATAACCATTATATTCCAAATCAATACAATGAATAAATTTAACTGTAAAAAAACAAATTAGACCCTAAAAGAGACGCGAAAGGGATATTCAAACTCATCAGTTGAAAACTGACAATACCATGGCAAAAAACGAAAAACTATGAAAGGCAAACAACAGTATACAAAACACAACATAGAAACATAAGACTTAACAACACGGACCCCACCAAAACCTGGGGGTGATCTCATGTGCTTCGGAAGGGTAAGCAAATTCTACTCCACGTGTGCAAACCCAGTGATAAGTCTAATTCGGTAGATCACATTAGAGGAAAAGAGGACAGATTGTGGTAATATCAACAATTGGAACATATCCGTCGTCATTAACCTACTTGTTATGTCGAACGTAAAATTTTGGAAGGGATGATTTCAAAATCACCACTTGGAACTCTTGGTTCAGTAGCTTCCTTGTAAGCATCCACTATCTATCAAGGAAATGATGATAGGAAATGCAAGCTGTTGAATATCTAATCAACTGGCATGTATATACTCCATATGCAGGTGCTGCTGGAATGTTGCTACATAGAAAAGAAAAGTTCACAATTGGAGGCTGAAATCATCTCCTTTGTCGTAAAGTTTTGTTCTTAACCGACCAAGTATGTTGCTATTGATGAGTTTTTAATGACAGATATTGATATCTCTTTCTCAATAACGCGTGAACATCCGGGGGGTTTCGCCCCCAACCAGGAGGTCTTCTGTTCTGGACCTCAAACCCCTCGATGAGGTTCGGGCATACACTTAAAAATGGCCTAGCTACGCCACTGTACATGCACCTAACTTCACAACCATTACGATATCTAAAGGTTTTATTTTAGCTATGGTTCAAAATCTACGGTAATGTCCATTTGCATATATTGCCTTTACCTGAATAAACATTATTATTATTATGTATTTTTTTATGATGATGGTTTATGATTTTTATTTTCAGTTAATATAAAGTTGTGAAGAATGACAACAATTGTAAATCCTGGGTAAGATAACAAGTTAGCAGACTAGCACATGTATAGGATAAATAACAAAAAAAACCAAATAATAAATACATTATACTACATGTACCTTGTGCCCATAAACACAGATACTTAATTATCCTTCTTGTTCTAATAGATGGTAGCCATAATGTAGAAGTTTCAAGAGGCTAAATTCATTTAACCCTACCACTCATCCTACTTTTCCAATTAACTTACAATTTAGTCAATATTGACCATTTATGCACCAACCAACGATTAGTTCCATATAGTTAAACATCATTATACCAGTAAGGCAAATAGTTTTTGTCGAGAACAGTAACAGTATACACCTATTGACTGGTTATGAGGGTAATAGCAAGTTTGTTGTCCCTGAGATACCAACTATTGATCGAGGCGAGGCGAGGCTACATTATACATGTAGAATAATGTGTCTGAGTAAGGTGACATGTCTTCCTGCGGACTGTTACCTTGTAAACTAGCACATCAAAAAATCCAACTCCGCGTGTCAGTCTAGTACAAAGCAGGATAAATATTCATTTTTCATTAACATGTTCTTGTCCTGAATATGCATATTAATTTGCCGCTGGATGTTAAGCAGCCATCCATCATCAGAGTTGTTAGTAAATACATTTGACAGACATAAGTAAGAGTGGATATGCTGAAATATCTAGATTGTCTAAGGGGGATGTTACTTTGTATCAGATACATAAACTGTGTTATTTGAGCGCAATGACGTTCTCTTCATGAAGAAGACTCGTCCAGCATTGTAAGCATGATTCATTAAGAGTAAACTCATTTGAAACAATGACGAGACTTAATTTCCTGACTACTCAATTCTTCATACATATATATATACATGATGTTGTAGTTAAAATTTATGTCACATTCTAACCCCATTCAAACCCCTTTTCATTTCATGTTTATTTTATATCATGCATTTCATGTTCATACCCTCAAACATGGTTTAAAAATTTTAAATCACCCCAAATGCTTAGTTCAAAGTCAGAATAATTTGTATAATTAAGGTGACTTGTCTGAGTACAGACTTTAAGGTTGAGTGAGCTAGCATGTTTAAGTGTATCGTCTGTTACAAAGCAGGGATGTTCATATATGACCGTATAATAGGGTACTTTAAGTTTATACGTGCTGGACATTAAGTGGTCATCACCCAATCCGTCCATTTACTACAGATTACAGGGTTCAAGTAAGGCAAAAAGAATACAATTGTAATAGCCTTTTTGTGTGTTTCATTGTATAACTTAATATTATTTGTGTTTGTTAATGGATAGTGATATAACTTTCAGATTTGAAGACTTTAGGCCAGAGAAAGTTCAGCCAGCTGGAAACCATCAGTGTGTCATGGCAGAAATAGATAAGATAAATAAAGATCTACAGGAACTTAAGGATGGCCTAGTTGATACAAGTGGTAGGTGTATACTAATTTCATTATGGCCTAGTTGATACAAGCAGTAAGTGTGTACTCAACTTAAGGATGGCCTAGTTGATACAAATAGTAGGTGTATACTTAATTTAAGGATGGCCTAGTTGATACAAATAGTAGGTGTATACTTAACTTAAGGATGGCCTAGTTGATACAAATAGTAGGTGTATACTTAATTTAAGGATGGCCTAGTTGATACAAATAGTAGGTGTATACTTAACTTAAGGATGGCCTAGTTGATAGAAATAGTAGGTGTATACTTAATTTAAGGATGGCTTAGTTGATGCAAGTGGTAGGTGTATTCTAAACTTCATTTTGGCTTAGTTGATGCAAGTGGTAGTCACTAGTAGGTGTATACTTAACTTATGGATTGCCATGAGTGATCGGTGTAAATTTCACTTAAGGATGGCCCATTTGATACAAGTGATAGGTTACAGTAGGTGTATACTTAACTTAAAAGATTGTCTACATGTAGTTGATACAGTTGGTAGGTGTATACCAAAACTAAAGGATGGCCTATTTGGGTTGATACAAGTGGTAGGTATATGATAATTTTAGCTAGGTTTCTTCAGAAGACATGATTTTTTTTTGTCTCACCTGAGACAAAAGTTGCAGGATGCAAGATATAGGGATAACAGTCTGGCTGCAGCATTAACTATTTGTATTAAGCTTTAGGTAGCAAAGCACAGGAGTTTGGTTTCACATTTTTGTACAATTTGTTGTCTGCAGTAGAGGTTATTTTAAGTTTTTTAACATGAAAAGACAGAAACGAGGAATAGGTTTAGAAATTCAACCAAAAAAGGAGATTTTACACTTTGACATGGCATGTTTCTTCAAATCACTTTTTGTCGCATTTCAGTGGTAACATAAAATATATATAATTTATAATTAGGGCCCCACCGAATGGCGGACGCCCTATAGTGATCAGTCTGTCCATCCGTAACAAATTGTATCTGCTCTATATCTAGAGACCCGATATGATTTCAAAGTTTATACTTGACATGTATATAAACCAACACCAGAGAGTGTGTAATAATGTATGTACAACTTCCTAGGTCAAAGGTCAAGGTCATAAACTTCAGTTTCAGTTGACAACCCCATGTCCAATGATAAAGATACAAATTTTTTACCACACATTATTCACAGCGGGGCCCACAGAGATGGCTCCCATCTCAATGATATCTAGTTGAACCAGTTTTCAATACTAGAAGACCAATTTGCTCGTTTTAGCTCACAGAACACAGAAAACCATTAAAAGTGGAAATTGATAAAAAAAAAGTTTCACCTTAAGGTAGCAATACACAGTTAGAAGTTTGGTTTCACATTTTGGCCATGGTGAATTATTCAAATATTTTGTGACATTTTCACCCCCCTTTTTGCAATATTTTGTATATTTCAGAGGTTTGTAGACCTGAAGTCTTCATATGTCCATTGTACTTCATTTTCATGGTTCAGTGACTGCTTGAAAAAAAAAGTTTAGTTTTTTTGATTCAGCCATGCTGGATCTATGGGATCACTCTGGATTTTGAGATGGTGCAGAATTCTAAGTTGAAGACACAATTTTAATCATCCTCTGCCAACTTTTGACATGTTATTTGCTCTTAAATTAAGAAAAGATAGGTCAAACAGCTATTTTATTTTAAATAAACAGTTGCATATAGTTCCTTTGTAAATGAAAAAAATATACAATATTACTATTTATGAATAAATGTGAAAAGGTGAAATATCAAAGTTAAGCAGTTGGCAAGAATTATGAAAGTGATTTATGAGTATCTTCTGTTTGTGTGAGGAATGGAATAAAATTTAGAACAAGATGTGTATTGATGTCAAAGTTGATTCCCACACTTTTTAAAATTTCTATTGTTCCAATTCTTTTCTGTGCAAAATAAGAGTACTGATACAATACCAGTATGATTGACAACTGTTATGATCTATAAACAATTACATTTAAAGGTGTGAGTATTAAATGCAGTCATCTCCAATATACTGCCAATCTCAATTGACCACCATTAATATTTCTGTATTAAACACACTTTATCATACAGCTCAATAAACACTATTCATGACCTCAATAGTATACCAATGATAACTTTTGATCCATATTACCGTTACATAAAATTATTCTGTGAATTATGTATCAAGAATAAGTTATGGAGTATTAATAAGATGAATTTTTAAAGAACAGACAAAATATAAAATATGTAGAATAAGATGCAAGCAGGGGATATTAATCAGTAATCTACATTCATTTAAGTTAAAATTTTCCGTCATTTGCTTAAAACAAAGAACAAAATTGCATAACTGTAAAATCTAACGTGAGCATTTTCAGTAATAATATTTGTTTTATTACCATTGTGTTACTATTTAACAATACATGTATAAGGTATTTGTGAAGATATACGGACGACAGGAAATGTATTTTTTTTATTATTAATGAAGAGTGAACACCAATTTAAATTAGAATTAATTAATACTTCATATATAGTTGTTTAAAATGGACACGTTCAATGCATCTTTTTTGAAATTCTTTTTTCCATCCATATCAAAATTATTAAATTAAATAATGTTTAGAATAGATGTGAAAAATCAGTGCACCTTCTAAAATTGTAATATCAAAAAAATTGTGAATCAGTATTGAGAAGTTCTCCATCTTTGACCAAAATCACTTATCCAAAGTTCTGATGGCCATCTTGAAATGTTTTTAAATAGTTGGTATGATGAAAAAGATATTGAAATTGGGATCAGAAAAAATGTCTGACTAGCTGAAAAATGGCTGGATCACAGCACCAACAATGCTTTGATTTTTATTTATGAATTTCTCAATTATTATGAGTAATGGATAACTATATTTGGTATATGGCAATGGGTTCCTTGCAAGGTCTACATGTCTGTCAGAAAGGGTTCACCTGACCTTGACCTCATTTCATGGATCAGTGATCAAAGTTAAAGTTACAAGATTAGGTCTGTTTCTCAGATACTGTAAGCAGTATGTCAATCATATTTGGTGTATGGAATGATTGTAAGGTGTACATATCAGTCTGGCAGGTTTCATCTGACCTTGACCCCATTTTCACAGTTCATTCATGGGTCAATGTTTTTTCCTGGTTAAGTGTGTTTCCCAGTACTATCAGCAATAACATCAACTATATTTAATGCATGGAATGATTGTAAGTTGTAAATGTGTCAGACAGGGTTCATCTGACTTTGACCTCATATCCATGGTTCATTGGTCAGTATTAAGTTTTCGTGGTTTGGTCTGTTTATTGCATACTATTAGCAATATGTTAACTATATTTGGTTTATGTAATGATTGAAAGGTGTACATGTCTGTCTGGCTTGGTTTATCTGACCTTGGCATCATTTTCAAGGATCATGTTTCTGTGATACATGTAGTAAAACTTTATCTTTAGGATTATCAACATAAAATAAACCATGAATTGTAAAGCAGGCGAGACATTTGAGCTTGTGAACTCTTATTTTTATAAATGATGGATTTTAAAAGTAACAACTTGAAACTACATTTCATTTTTTGGCCAAAGAAAGCAACAAATAAAACCATTGAGATTTGTGTATAAAAAATCAAATGTTATTTTTCAGTGTCATAGTGTACCATTAGGGGTATATCAGATGAAACATCAAAATTATCTGTTGTATGAACAAAGGGTGAGAACAAAGAAGTAAGGAGATGTCAGTGAGACAGCAACTCAATAACACAATTAAATCAGACAGATAGATATAAACATCCTATCCACATTGATAGACATTGTGTGCACATACCTTATATTTCAACTCTATTGTCATGAGTCTTACTGGTAAATAGTTACTTATTAACAGTCAACCTTACACTTTATTGAATAAGAATAAGAGGCTGTAGTAACTTAGATAATTAGAAGGTAGTATATTTCTCTGATTTTTTATATTTTTAAATATTTTCAGTTAGATGCCACATGTTAGAAGTGGAGTTAGCTACACAGTTCAGCCCATATATGGTGTCAACAGTCAGGAACACTAAACAAGATTGTGTAAAATGTACAGAGACAATTAGGAACTATGTTGGAGCAGTATCAGAGTGATACACAAAATTTACTGTTCAAAATAGTTCTATTGTTGTTAAATTTGTTGAACAATTAAAGTGCTTCTAAATTTGATATATTGTTAACCAACATTATCATGTTTATATTGTTCTTTTAATGACTTTCCTTTGTTAACATATAACAATGTATTTTATGCCAAAAAAATAAATAAATAAATTTCTAAGGAATTATGTAGTTAAATGATGTGTAAGATTTTGGAGATGTACCGGTACACAAAACAGAATGGTGAATTGGAATCAGAAATTTTAAATAATAACACAGTGGTTGTGTTTTGTTGCTGTATATGCGATATAGTCCAGATTAATTTTAATCAAAACATTTTTCTTTTGAGGAAAGGCTAACAATATCAGATATTTAGACATTTTTGTATCGCCTGTGATGAAATTCGCAGTATGCAGCGGCATAAACTATTTGTATAAACCTTTATATTTCAAAAGGTAGAAGACCTGGATGCTTCATACCTTGTATGCAGATACCTCATGTTACGAAGTTTCCATCTGTCATATATATGCCCATTGTCCTGGACCTCATTTTCATGGTTCAGTGAATGCTTGAAAAAAAAAATTACAGTTTTTTTGTCATGTGAATTTCTCTCTTATTATGAGTAATAGGATAACTATATTTGGTATATGGGTTCCTTGCAACGTTTACATGTCCGTCAGACAGGGTTAACCTAACCTCTACCTCAATTCATGGATCAGTTATCAAGGTTAAAGTTACATGATTCGTTTCTCAGATACTACAAGCAGCAGGTCAACTATATGTGGTGTATGGAATGATTGTAAGAGGTACATGTCAGACTGGCAGGTTTCATCTGACCTTGACCTTATTTTCATGGTTCATTGGTCATTGTTAATTTTTTGTGTTTTGGTCTGTTTTTCAAGTACTATAAGCAATAGGTCAACTATATTTGGTTTATGATTGTAAGGTGTACATGTCTGTCTAGCCAGTATCATCTGACCTTGACCTCTATTTCATGGTTCATTGGTCAATGATAAGTTTTTGTGTTTTGTAAGGTGTACATGTCCGTCTAGCCGGTGTCATCTGACCTTGACCTCATTTCCATGGTTCATTGGTCAATGATAAGTTTTTGTGTTTTGGTCTGTTTTTCAAGTACTATAAGCAATAGGTCAACTATATTTGGTTTATGGAATGATTGTAAGGTGAACATGTCTGTCTAGCCGGTATCATCTGACCTTGACCTCATTTCCATGGATCATTGGTTAACATTAAGTTTTTGTGTTTTGGTCTGTTTTCAAGTACCATAAGCAATGGGTCAACAATATTTGGTGTATGGAATATTTGTAAGGTATACATGTCTGTATGAAAGTTTTTATCTGACCTTGACCTCATTGTCATGGATCTTTAAAAATGTTAAGTTTATGTGATACTTGCAGTAAAACCTTTATCTTTAAGGCTTTCAAAATAAAATCAATGGTCAGTAAAACAGGTGAGACATTTCAGCGTGTGCACTCTTGTTCAATTATTATGATAAAATTGAAAATGGAAATGAGGAATGTGTCAAAGAGCAGAAAACAACCCAAGACCACCAATGGGTCTTCAACACAGCGAGAAAATCCCGCACCCAGAGGCGAGCTTCAGCTGGCCCCTAAATGATAATATATACTAGTTCAGCGAAAATGGACATCACACTAAACTCCATGTACATGAACCCAACTTAAAAAAACATACAAGACTAACATTTAAGGTCAGAGGTTACTGACTTAATTGGTACAGCTGCAAAAATGTGGCGTGGGTTAAACATGTTTTGATAGATCTAAACCCTCCCTTATTATGGCATGGACATGGTAATTCCAAACAACATATTATTGAATAAGTATATTAATGCATTAGTATCTTTTAAATTTAAAATTTTACTGGCTACAGAGCAACTTAGAATTGACTTTTTAGAGAAACAAATTGTTTTTTATTCATACTCAAAAAAGTGCAATTAAATATTTAGGGTCAATTTTGGTTTTCACTATTTGTGGTTATTAACATCTTGAATTTAAAAAAAAACATTCCAGTTCATCATGATGGCTTGGCGCAAATTTATCTCAGAAACATTGAGTTAAATAATGCATCTCGAAGTGTCCACTCTTTCCAAGAAAATCATTATTCTTCAAAAAATTACTCCGAGTAAAAAATTCCAAGTAGGACTCCAAGAAATGGTCACGCCAGGTCGCCAATTATTCTTTTTGATTGTCAATGTCCAAGTTTGAGAAAACCTGATATCACCATATTTTTGTTATGTATGTAAGTCTGGTAACTTTAGAAAGATGTAAACTTGCTTCAGATAGTTATTCAAACTACAGTTGGATTAATAAAAGTCCTTAATTTGTACTAGTGGATTTATTACCATGGATTTGTACTTAGGTTTATTTAGGAATATATAAATATAAACTTCAATTATCAGGCCAAATTACAGTGATTTAATTTTGGTGGATTGAATAAAATTACACAATTTCAATTACATTTATACAAGGCTTGAGCATGTCTTCAGAAGGAATTACTTTATTTGAAAGATCAAGGTTAAGGCGCTCCGAATTATGTTTGGGTAGCAAGAGAGTCAAATTAGAAAATATAATTTCACGACAGAGATGGGTTTACAAGCCCGTGTTTGTCTATGAGGATAACATGCCTATTTATATACTTCACATTTGACCCAGTAAGTTTGGCATACAAGCCTGCTGCAAGGGATACTTGTAAAAAGTCTAAACTATAAATAAAATATGTATAATTTTCATCCCTTGTAAATAATTATTTTAATTTAGGCCAGATTGATATGAAAGCCTTAATTATATTTTCTCTAGCTGGTTCTGCTCCTGTTTACAAAAACTCCAAAAAATTTTCAAACAATGTGTATCACTACCATGCACATGATTGACTGTGAAACTCCGATCACGAGTCTGGAAATTTTGGTCAAGTCTAATTAGAACTCAGATCAGTTGGTTTTTTATCGATTTTTTTTTGTCATTAATGTAACCGTCAGATGTAAAAATTGTCTTTTTTGTGTGTCTTTTCTTCAATCTTTCACCTGCATGTAATATATTAATGTGTTTACAGTAGCCTTGTCTATTAGAATGTTATCAATGGAAAGAATTATTCTGTTTCTCTTTTTGATAGTTGACTCCTCGTAGATAAAGTACTATGAATTAACCTTTCCATTGAGTACAAAGAGAAAATTAAAGCATAGTGTTTAATTCATGCCACCATCTTTTTTATTTTTATTCAATGTAGTAGAGATATAAGAAAGAATAGATAATAAACTGTTATCACAGAGATATGTCTCGCTTTTTTGTAATTTTGATTATGCAAATGTTGAAATTAAAATGGCAATACTTAACAAGTTAGGCTAATATTCAAAGTCAATGAACCATGACTGAAGTACATGGCTAAACCATCTCCATGTAAATGAGATGCGCCAATGCTAATACAACTGCATACCAAATATCATTGACTTATTATAAGTTGTTCCTTTGAACAAACCTAAACACAAACATTAACTTGTAAACTATGTAAAAGTTTCAAAGTCAATGAACCATGATGAGTGGGTGGAGCTATATAATCTCCATGGAAACGATACTTACAAATGCCAATTGTAAACTAAGCAAAAGTTTCAAAGTCAATAGGCCATGACTGAGGGGATGGGGCCAAATATTCTCCATTGAAATGAGATGTGCTAATGCTTATACAACTGAATACCAATTAACATTGGCCTACCACTAATGGTTCCCCTTGAACTGACCTAATCACAAACTAATACATGTTAACTAAGCAAAATTTCCAAAGTCAATAGACCATGACTAAGGGGGCTGAGCCAAATAATCTCCATGGAAATGAGATATGCCAATGCTTATACAACTGTATATCAAATATCATTGACCTACCACTAATGGTTCCCCATGAACTGACCTATAATCACAAACGAATACATGTAAAATAAGCAAAAGTTTCAAAGTCAATAGACCATGACTGAGGGGGAAGGGCCAAATAATCTCCATGGAAATGAGATGTGCCAATGATAATACAACTGTATACCAAATATGATTGACCTACAACTTGTGGTTCACCACAAACTAGACCTAATCACAAACTAATACATTGTTGACGCCGGAAACAGCATACCTATGTCTCGCTTTTTGACTCTGTCAAGCGAGACAAAAAATTAACAAACAAAAACAATAGCTTTGCATGGTTTTACAGCATTAATAAACAAGGTTCTCACTAAGGGGACTCCATGAGTCCTGGACTCATGAAAATCTGTCTGGACTCACCATTTTCAAAACTGGTGAGTCCAAAGATGCATCAAAATTGAAATATTTTGTATAAACTGAACACACATATCATGACAATAAAGTCATTTTTCTAGAAAACTTAGGACTGTCATTTTTTCAAACACTTTAAAATATATTAGCTATAAAAGCACTGTCTATATTACACCGAACAATGTTATTTAATCACTAAAGCACTGTCTTGGAACACTGGGTCATGTAAGAAGTACAAGCCAACTTGGCTGCCTTTGATACACTGGACTTAAAAGTAATCCTGATTCTGGTAACAGTTGGTGAAGTTGTTAATTAATCCAAACACTGAGGAGGCTGTGAATTGTCTTTGAGTCATTGTTGACCCTGTTGTCAGTTAAGAACTTCTTGAGCATGAGTCATTTAATGTCCGCATTAGAGTGTGAAATAGTGACCATTTTTTGCTGAGTTGAAAGTTTATTAAATGGTTTTTTTTTCGGCATTAAAACATTCTGATTGATGTTTGACAACAACATTCCACTTTTCTATCAATGCAGGTATTAACTTTAATCATCTTTGGCGTGTGCCATAAACAGAAGCCATATCGAGTAATAGTATTCGATCACCTGTTGGTTTTCAACAGCTGTTTTTTGATAAATTCCACATGGATTTCCAGTTTCCATTCTGAATTTTAATGATAGTTTAGGCAGATTTCGGCAAGTCGGCGTACCAAATGTTCTGATGAGAAAAAGAACTAGAGGTTCTAAAGAGCCTGTGTCGCTCACCTTGGTCAATCTGCATATTCAACAAAGGACACTCCAACGTTGTAGACAAAATAGAATTCATGACAAAAATCTCTGTTTTGTTGATCTTGGATTGCTGATCATTTAGTCTGTTAAGTTTCTCTCTATCTTCTTTAGTTTTTGCTCAAAACACAAAATAGGGTAAAAAAATCCTCATTTAAGTGCAATCACTCAGTCTAATAACTATATCAGCTAAATTGACTTGTTAGTAGATCTGTCCTTGCTGATCATTTTTGTGATTTAAAATGTCTATTTATCTATTATAATTTTTATCATCTAAGGCAAAATGCAAAAAAATGGTAACAATTGTCATTAAAGGTCAATAACTCCAATAAAGAGTCGTCGGACGATTTCCTCCATTTGTCTAAATTATAGATCTTGTCTTGCTAATAATCTTTGCTTATTGAAGTTTCTATTTATCTATTATAATTTTTAAGATATAAGGCAAAAATACAAAAAATTGATAAAAATCGTCATCAAAGGGCAATAACTTTAATAAGGAGTCAACTGACGATTTCGACCATGTAGACTTATTTGTAGAACTTGTTATGCGCATCATTTTTGCAATTTAAAGTTTCTCCCTATCAATTACTAGTTTTCAAGATATAGGCAAAAATGAAAAAATTAAGTTAGAGAACGGAAACTAAAATTTTTGCAATTTTTCCATTTATAAAGGGGCATAACTCTAGAACGGTTAAAGTGACGCCACCAAAATTCGAATTTAACTCTATTTTGTGGTAATAAGCATTGTGTATAAGTTTCATAACATTTGGTTGAGGCAAACTCAAGTTAGAGAACGGAAACCAATTTTGGGATGTACGGACGGACGGACAAGGGTACTTAATGCCCCCACCGCTACGGCAGGGGCATAAAAATTGTCATTTAAGGGCAATAACTCCTATAAGAAGTCGTCTGACAGTTTTGACGTATATAAATAATTGGTCAAGCTCAACATTCTGAACATTTCTGCTCCTGTCAGATTTTCGCTATTTATAACGTTTTCAAAATAATAGACAAAACTTGCATTTTACCCCTATGTTCTATTTATGTCCATGTTGGCCATCTTGTTTGGCAGGCAGGGTCATCGGACACATTTTTTAAACTAGATACCCCACTGATGATTGAAATTTGGATAAATTTGACCCAGTAGTTTCAGAGGAGAAGATTTTTAAGTTAAGGACGATGACGGACGCCAAGTGATGAGAAAAGCTCCCTTGACCCTTCGTGCCAGGTGAGCTAAAAATAATCGGATTCCAGAGAAAGCTGAGTTATTATTGACATGTGGCCACTAGAAATATCTCAGTCGACTTTTCATAATTATATCAAACGACAGAAACGATCTTAAAAACAACTTAAGATCGAAATACCACTTGGAATAAACATGAACTCTTTCACACAGATTTTTAAGTAATTCCAGAATGTCAATCGGTTGACTGCTCATAATGCAAAATGCAACTCTTATCCAAAGTTTTGAAAACTAACAAAAAACAACATTCAATTCTTTACTGTCCAGTGTCAGTGAATAACAATAAAAAACACAGAACATCACAAATAGAAGAAGAAATAATTCCACTTTTCAGGATTTTTATCATGAGGTATTATACTATCAAAATTACATACGGGGAAACCAAACTCTGTGTCAACAGTCTATGTATTTGAATTCAAGGAGATGAATGCATGTTAATAGACAGTATAAACAATTCAAACAAAATATTAAAACTTTCTTCTTTTATTATATCTCATTTATAGTAGACCCATTTATAATGTCAATTAGTAGTGTCAACCATTTAAAAACAAAACAAGTGAAAAACTTAACAAAAATATACATGTTTACAAATACATTGTAAAAATAGAACAATAGAAATAACAGTAAAATTATTGGTAACTTTGGCTTCACTACGTCCATCACCATCTACAAAAAGCACTTACACATACACAATATTCATTCACAAAAAAAGATAAGAATAACTAGAAAAATAGCATCCAAAAATGATTTACATTGTACTATACTTTATTGTTCAATAACATTTACAATACTTTTTATGCAGCAATAACAATTCTGTCATTATGGACAAAAATTTAAGAAAAATGGTAACAATTTTTGTTTCAACTCGTATATTTGAAATTTAACAGAAAGTTTGCAATCCTATTGAGGTTGCGCATTTTCCATTATCGAGTTGTTAAATTTAAGTCCATTTTTTATATTGTATTTTTCCATTGCTGTCAGTTTTATTGGCGAAAGAAAAGGTACACAAAGTAAACAACCAATCTTCGGCCAGTATATATTACAAACGTATTACATATCAAAAGACCATGCAACTTGTCATATTCTTCAAAAATATAATGCAACTTGAACCCTTTTTGTAATTCATTTAAATTCACTTGCTATCTACTTCAAGTTTCATTTTACACGGACAGAAACTTTGTAACATAAGGTATCTGCAAACAAAGTATGAAGCATCCAGGTTTTCTACCTTCTGAAACACCTTCTAACACCTTATACATTCATTTCTTAGTATCTTATTATTTACAAAAATTACAAAATTAAACACCAATGCACGAGACATTTGTTTTTTAACTTCATGAGATATTATGCTTAGTCTTTCAAAAGTTTCTATCTAATAAATTGAACCTTGCATTTCCTAAAAAGCAATGCCACATTTTTCCATAACTTCTAAAGAGTTTTAAAAGATGTTCATGCCAAGAAAAAAAAGCCAATGGCATAAAGCATTTGAAGGGTCTGTTGATACATGTACAATGGAAAAATAATATAGCAGCACCAAAGAGAACAATATTTTCAAAGTAAATTTATATATAGATTCTTGACCTTTTCTCCAATAAGTTGTGGTGTATGTGCTAATTTTCATTGTGATGCCAATTCATTCACTTATATACCAAACTTGTATTAAATGCAAGGTTGCTCTCAAATACATTAACTAATTCTGAGCAAGTTAATATAAGCAGTAGACAAAAACAGTGCTATAAAGTGAAGAGTTATCTCCCATTAGATCACTTAAGTACCTATGGGACTAGGACACCTGTCACTACACTCCTTTCTATCATTGTGATACTGACTCGTTAATTGATCCTGAGCTACTTGATGATGTTGTGCGAAGACGATTACGTGATGTGGTGTGACGAGATGAGAAATCCTTCAGCAGGTCACTGTTTAGAATCTCTGTAGCTGAAGGTCTTTCAACTGGGTTTGGTGACAGCAGCCATGATATGTACATTGTCTGTTAAAAATAATAAATATAATGTATTATTGTAATGATGTTGTGATAGAATGTACTCAGCTCAGTACTTTTCATCCTCACTTACACATCTGTATTTGCATCTGAGCATTTCATATTGTATAGCCCCCTTAAAGATGTGCTTAACTTGCCTTAAGAAAAAGTATTTTTTGTATAGCCCCCTTAATGATATGCTTAAGAAAAAGTATTTTTTGTATAGCCCCCTTAATGATATGCTTAAGAAAAAGTATTTTTTGTATAGCCCCCTTAATGATATGCTTAAGAAAAAGTATTTTTTGTAAAGTCCCTTAATGATTTGCTAAAGTGTTTATTGTATAGCCCTTCTAGGATGTGCTAAAATATTTATTGTATAGTCCCCTTCTACAATGTGCTAAATTATGTTTTTGTAAAGCCCCTCAATGATATGCTAAAGTATTTATTGCATAGACCCCTTCTAGGATGTTCTAAAATATTTATTGTATAGCCCCCTTCTAGGATGTGCTAAAATATTTATTGTATAGTCCCCTTCTACAATGTGCTAAATTATGTTTTTGTAAAGCCCCTCAATGATATGCTAAAGTATTTATTGCATAGACCCCTTCTAGGATGTTCTAAAATATTTATTGTATAGCCCCCTTCTAGGATGTGCTCAAGTATTTATTGTATAGCCCCTTCTAGGATGTGCTAAAGTATTTATTGTATATAGCCCCTTTTAGGATGTGCTAAAGTATTTATTTTTTAGTTCCCTTCTAGGATATATATAGTAACACATTTATTGTATAGCCCCTCAATAATGTTTTTGAGTATTTATTTAATTTTGCTTCAATAAATACTGTAAATTCAGATTTTTTTGTCATAAATTGCTTTTTTCAAAAATGTGATGGGATAAGTATCACATTAATTAAAACACATAATTTAAATTTTAATTGCTTTAATAATCTTTATGCAGTATATCCTGATATAACTTTAATCTCATATTTTTTTTTCCATTCAACAATAATCCCATCATAACCACATGTTATAATTTTGGATTTTACAGTGTTGTGTTACAATACCTCAGAAAGAAGCCTACCTCAAGGGGATACTCCATCTTGAAAGAATCAGAAAATCTTTGTCTTTTTACATCCAATAAAATTTTCACTCTCTCCATTTGTGTGGAAAAACAGTAAAATAACTCAAACAGAATCATTCCCAGTGAAAATATATCAACTTTGTGACCATAAGTCTTTCCATTTATCTGAAATTTAAAACAAATATCAACTTAGTGAAATAAGTAACTCATTGCTTTCTTAAGATATGCTGCCTCACTAATGGGAGTCTAAGTCTGCTGTAGACATACAAAATTCATCACTTTCATTTGCAAAGTGTTATTATCAAGTCAGGGGTATACATGTTGCTTGTTAATTGTTCAAATAAACTGATTTAAATTGTTATATGCTAACTTGAGTCTATGGGATCTTGCCAATCTCTTTCTATGGAGATATTGCATTTGATGTCTTCTGCACATATAACTATTTGTTGTTTTTTTTTTTTACATTTCAAGCCCCTATTCCAGTTTACATAGTTTCTGTTGTTACAAGCTATAGATAAATTGCTTCGCCCAGCGCAGCTGGATACGACGGCAGAGGTCCAATCCTGAACAGTTTGGGCAAAAATGGTGCTTGATACAGGTCTGAATTTGGATTGTAATTAAATATTTGACACATAAAAGGTTTCTGACACATAAAAGGTTTCTGACACAGAATAACTGTAGTCAAAGAACTCAGAATTTATATTCAATTTTTTGCTTTTGTGCAATACACTTTGCTGTTGCGAATTGACCCCCCCCCCCCCCCCACCTCCCACAAAAAAAAAATAAAAAATTTACCCCCCCCCCCTTTTTTTTTTACTTTTATGCAATACACTATGCTGTTGCATATTAACCCCCCCCCCCTTCCCCCCCCAACAACAAACTTTTTTTTGCAAAAAAAAATAATATTTGAAGAATTTTTCTTTTTAATTTCTGAAATCTGAAATGAGAAAAAATTGACCCCCAAAATTTCTTTTTACCCCCCTTTCCCCTTTTTCCCCCCCAAAAAATTCTTTCCCTCAAGATATGGTCATAATCTCAATTCAAATTTCCAATGGAGTTTGCAACCATAATTACCCATTTAAATTTACAATAGTGCTAACTTAATCTATTTTATAATAGAATTTAAAATATGGTGTCAAATCTTTCATATGGATTTTTTGGTAAAAAAAAAAAAAATGCAACATTTGCAGATATTTTTACTGGTCTTCCTTTATAAATATGCATTTCTTTAAACATAATTTAAAAAAGCAGTGTAAGGGAGGTAATCAAAACGTTGTATTTGGATTACCTCCCTTACACTGCTTTTAAATGGTCTTGTTTATTAACCATTACTGTATACATAATTTAAAAGCAGTGTAAGGGAGGTAATTCAAATGATGTATTTAAATTACCTCCCTTACACTGCTTTAAATTATGTTTTGTATTGAAGTATTTGTCCATTAACCAGGACACCCTTGTTTTTCCCCTTTTTTTGCCCCTAATTCCTAAACAGTTTGAGCCATAACCCCCCAAAGCAAATCCTACCCTCCCTTTGTGGTATGGAAACTTGTGGTATAATTTCAGAGAGATCCATACACCGTTCCACAAGTTATTGTCTGGAAACTAGAAAAATGCTTGTTTTGGCCCCTTTTTGGCCCTTAATTCCTTAATTGTTGGTAGCATAACCCCCAACCTTCCTTTTGTAATACTGAACCTTATGGTAAAATTTCATAAGAGATCCATTCACTTAAACTAGAGTTATTGTGCAAAAACCAATGTGTCTTTGGACGACAACGACGACGACGCCGTCATACCAATATACGACCGCGGCCATATAAATAGTAATTGTAGTGATTTCGGTTTAGGTATCTCATTCCTGAGTTATGAGTAAGAGAACAGTGAATGTGGTAAATCTTAAAGTTAAGAACAAATACCAGAATATTTCAACCTAAAAGTAAATAGATAATTATAGATTATCGATGGTTTTTCAAACAAGAGGGTGTTTCTCAGCTACAATCTCAGCGAAGGGCGACAACCCTGAGACGAGATGTAGCCTAGAAACATCCTCCAGTTTGAAAGACCATTGGTAATCTGTTTATCGCTATTTTAACTAAGACGGTTGTTGATATTTACATTGACATGGGCAGTTGCACCCTTAGGTTCTAGCGATCATTTTCTATCTAAAGCAAGTAGCATGTTATACCATAAAAAAAAAAAAGACTAAAGAAAAAATACTTGAAATAGTGATAATATGATATATTATAAATCTTTAATGATTGAATCTGAGCCCTTTTAAAATTCTGTTTTTTTTTCTTCTAAAATAAGAGTTTAAACCTGAAATTTGTGAAGATTAAAAAATATGACAGTCAACCACTTATCGTTCCAATGTTAATCGTTTAAAGAAATTTTTCAACTAAAATTAACCAGTATTATTAAAACACTATTTTTTTTATATATCCTAAATTTTAATAGATTATCTATCCATTTATATATATAAACAAGTCTAAATTGAAAACAACGTTCAAACCTATGATTGCGTTGGATAAAAACCGCAATTTTTATACGTGTGCATGCAAAACAAATTTCTTGTTAGAGGGGTCTAAATACAGCACAAACAACATTTTCCAAAAGACCAAAAAAGTGAAAAAGTATATTTCAACAAAACGCATTTGACTAACAGGTCGAACAACAAATGTTCTTAAACCCTGCTGACTGCCATTGGCGATTGCCAAATAAACGGATCACCGATGTAATAAATGGATATCAATTATAAATTTAATTCTAAACAGAAAACAATAAACTTGCGGAAAAGATGGTATAGCACAAACAAAAGGTGCAAAGGTTTTTGTACACCATATATATATATATATATATTAATATCTGAAAAACCCACCTGTTCTGGACTCATGTACATTTGAGTTCCAACTTGAGCTGTATGTCTTTTGTATGGAGAGTCTTCACCTAAGTATAATTCTAGCTCTTGATCTTCTAAAGCTGTCACCAAACCAAAGTCACCAATTTTGATAACACCATCCACAGAGAAAAATATATTGGATGGCTGGAAAATAAAATGACATAAAAAATTAAGAGAAATATTCTGACGCAGCCTTTACAACCACAAAGGAATTATTTAAATATCAAATTACACAACTGTTCTTTATCATGTTTTTTTATTAACAATTTAAAATCTGCTCCATGCTTCTTACACTGAACAACAAAAGAAATGCACACGACCATGTTAACTTTTTTGTTGGTAAAAATCTAATGGCTATATCATTAATTCTTTCAAACTAATTATAAGACATGCTAGAACTTTTGAGAAAAAAAATTTACCACCAAGAAAATCCAATTCTGTAAATTTGAATAAATTCTGAAAATCATTTTTTCAATTCCAAAAAATCCTATTCTTTTTTTTACAAAAAGGGAAATGTACAGCAAGTCCTAATAAACTGCTTCGCTGAGCACAGCTGGATACGCCCGCAGAGGTCCAACCCTGAACAGTTGGGGCAAAAATGGACACAATATTCAAGCTTGATACAGGTCTGAATTTGGATTGTAATTAAATATTTGACATATTATAGGTTTCTGAATAAATGTAGTCAAAGAACTTGAAATTGGTTATATGAATTGAATTTATATTCAATTAAAGATTTCTTGCTGTTGTGCAATACACTATGCTGTTTGCGCAATACTTAGTAAATCTGTTGTCAGACTATAAACAAATAAAGTTCAATTTCTTCTCAATGTCATATTTGACATGAAATTTATGAAAACCAATAGGGAGATTACATCAATAGCTATAAATAATTCACCAAAGTTTCATGAGAATTGCTGAAAGCATTTTTGAGTTATTGTCTGAAAACTGGAAAATCCCCCCTTTTTTAATGAATAAAATCCCATAACTCGGAAATGTAAAATCTAAAATTTATAAAATTCTAAAGGGAGCTTACATCAATAGATATCAACAATTCATCAAAGTTTCATGAGAACTGCTGAAAGCATTTTTGAGTTATTATCCGAAAACTGGAAAATCCCCCTTTTTTTTATAAATAAAACCCCGTAACTTGGAAATGCAAAATCTAAAATTTATAAAAATGTAAAGGGAGCTCATGTCAATAGATATAAACAATTAACCAAAATTTCTTGCAAGTTGGTGAAAGCATTCTTGAGTTATTGTCCGAAAACTGGAAAACCCCCCTTTTTTTAATGAATAAAACCCCATAACTCGGAAACGTAAATTCTAAAATTTATAAAAAACGAAAGGGAGCTCACGTCAATAGATATAAACAATTCACCAAAATTTTATGCAAATTGGTTAAAGCGTTTTTGAGTAAATGTCCGACATGTTGACGACGGACGGACAGACAGACGGACGGACGGACAGACGGACGGACAGACGGACAACAGCATACCATAATACGTCCCGTAAACGGGCGTATAAAAATGCAAGAAGGAAAAAAGTAATTGTTTATTTTTATTTTCAGGCATTATTATTTGTTTGGGAAAATGTTATACATTCGATTTTTGTCATTTTCAGTGGACTCTACCGTAAAAGTAACTTTTCTCCATCATAATTGGTAAACATCCTTTAATGTATAAAATGTTCAGTTTTAGACATCAATAAGGAAAATTGGGTCTGTACTCTGGAAAGATGTTAAAATTACATCCCAAAGAAAAAAAATCTAATATATATTCTTTTTATAAATTCTATCATAAAATCCAGCTATCAAGACCTATTTTCAATCTGTTACATCTTTATGATTACCAAATATTGAGTTAAACTAAGAATATCCATTGAATGTGTCTTTTGTCATGTGCTTGTATAAACAGTTTTGAAACCAGAATTCAACTTTACCTTTAGATCCCTGTGCATGAGCCCCTGATTATGAACATATTCTACTGCACCCATAATTTGATCAAATATATCTAACACAACACTATTGTCTCTTTCGCTGTTATTTGATATTAACCAGTCCTTCAATGTCTCTCTGCGACACAGCTGCATTTGTATAAATAGATACAACTTTGGAGTCGGTACTTTCATCTTGTAACCTGAAGTGGTATTTTGGTCCCTTGTGGAATGCTTTTTACTGGAATTTGATACTTTTGGCAACGTTGATCCAGATTTTGATATGTCAATATGAAAGTCATTATTTTCAAACAAGATTTTGTTACTTTCTGTGAAGTCATTACTGAATATAATTTCCCCACTGTCACTTTTACTACTCTTTTCTGCACAACCTGAGTCTTCAAACACAACACTGAAAGAATTGCTATTATCATTTCTTTTTTTGTTGGCATTTGAAAACGGAATGTTATTAGAACAGCTTCCACTGTCATCACTTTCATCCAATTTAAACTGAACATCGAGAGAATCTTCATTCCAAGTTTCATCGAAACCTTCCAACATACTCTCTTGGCGTACACTTCCTTCTCTAGAAAAAGAGATACTATCTGTGTGAACACTAAATTCTTGACTACCGCCAGCTTTTTTAGACTTTGCAAACACTGTATCTATATCCTTTTGTCCTCCAAATGGATTCAGTATGTCAAAGGCTGGGGATGGTGGCATTTTGATGGACAAGGATCCAGTTCCTATCTGTGTTACAGAGTTACATGGAGTTGGTGATGTTAAACATTCACTGAAATATGTAAAAAAAGAAACTTGAAAATAAGAAAAAGTTTCAAGAGAATTTGACAATTTTGAGTTTAATGGTTTTCGCATTTGATATAATATAATTTGATGAGAAGCAAATATTATAGATGTCTGGGAAAAATAAATACTATTCACAGGCTATTAACCAGGATGATTCTGATTTTGATGATGTGCAGTCATGAGGCTTGAGACTTTATCTTCAACTTGGCTATCATGTGTAAAATAATACAAGTGTTCCGTAAACAGGAAGTTGTTGAGTGATGAATCTGAAAACACATCACACAGTATAGCTGACTTATATAAACCCTGACAAAATTTCAGAAATCTTTGTAATGTAGTTCCTGAGAAAGATGCGACGAAAATATTCATTTGACAACCGGACAGACTGACGGAGGATGGACTGACGGATGGAAGGACTGATGGATGGACAGACAGACAGAGGTAAAACAGTATACCCCCACTTTCTTAAAGCGGGAGTATGAAAAACTGTATATCCCCCACTTTTTTAAAGCGGGGGTATAATAATTAGATGTAATCAATGTTTAACATGTGAATTTCCTATGGATGCAAAACAAAATAAAATGGATGTTAACAATCAAACCAGTAACTTTAATGTTTTAATTAAAGAATGTGTGTTCATTGTAAATTGATATACACCTCTTTGGCATTAATCTTTGATGACAAAGTATTTTTGCCAATAAAAAAACCCAGCAGAAATGTTTTTTTTCACTGATGATTAACAAATGATGCATTATTAAAACCATTGCAAAAATTCATTATTTGTTAACTGCTTAGTACCTGTCTTCAAACTGCTTATCTTGGTCTTCCTGCCATCCAGGGGGAGGTGACTCTAGCCAAGCATTGAAATACCTGACTATACCACTGTGTTCTAATTTGGCCAAGGCCTTGACTTCTCTCATCACTTTTTCTTTTGATCCTTCACTGGAATATAAAATTTATAAATGAAGAGGATTTGTTCAAATCTCAAAGGAATACAAAGGTCATTTTCGCAATACCCGTTTTAGATGCATGCTGATCACATATTCTGAACTACAATAAAACTATTTAAAGATAAGGCTACATACTAAGCATATGAAAATAACATTGAACAGTACCTGTGCAGGGTAATTCTTTTTACAGCATAATCACAGTCATCCACTTTGTTTCTTGACTCAAAAACAATACCAAACCCTCCTTTACCCAGGACTTGTACATGGTCAAAATCTGAGGTATATCTGAAAACCAAACAACAACTGTTTAGAATAACACAATACAAAACCCTACTATAAGCAGGAGTTATATATGCTCAAAATCTGAGGAATATCTGAAAAAAACAAAATACACTTGTTTAATAGATCAACACAATACAAAATCTTCCTTTACCCAGGACTTACATATTGTCAAAATCTGAGGTATATCTGAAAAACAAAAGACACTTGTTTAGACCAACACAATACCAAACCTTCCTTTACCCAGGACTTGTATATGGTCAAAATCTGAGGTCATATGTTTACATACCTTGATACAAATTCTTCTGTTTTCTTTTCTACAACATCTTTGCTGTTGCCGTTTACATCTTCCAAACAGTTTGGTTTCTACAATCAATAACACACATCAAATTTTTATCAATTTGTATAAAGCATCCAGTTTTATTATTTGCTTGCCATCTTTGCATACGTTGTGTTTTGAGTTTCAAGGTTTTATAAAAAAGCAATGATACAGGTTATAACCAGCTAGCACCTATAAATGTTCACCCAAAATTTGACTTGGATATCATATGTATTCACAAAAATAACACATTTAGGGCCTAACATTCAACTGTGAAAGATACTATAAACAAACTTACATTTGGGTGTAAAATATTAATTTAAGGTAGATCAGGTGTCTTTTTCTGAGCATCCCTTCTGGGCATGCTGCAAAAATACCTTTTTTTTTTAAATATTTTACCAAGTATCATTCAATATACAACAAAATACCAAAAAACTTGAAATTTAAAGATTAAACTATCAAAAGATTAAGTGTCATAAAGTATATTTAAAATTTTCAGAAAAAAATCCTTTTAAAATCAAGGGCAGATAATTATACTGAATTTGAAGGACAATTTGTGTTTTTTTGACTTTTCAAGAAAATAAGGCCCATGACCCCCTATTTTTATTTGATATTTCAAAAGTATTAATGAAAAGCAATTCTCTCATCGAATTTTAGCCAATTCAATTGTTTAATGTTTCCTTGATAAGGAAAAATTAAGTTTCCCCTATATAAACATTATCAAATAACCCAAATTTCATTAATTTCAATGTATTTTAACAAAAAAACAAGGTCTGTGACCCCCAGTTTTTATATTGAAATTTGAAAGAACATTGACCCAGAAGTTTAAGAATCAAAGCACTGTAAGCGCTGTAGGCAGTTAACCAAAAACCAAGGCAAACATAATTATGAAAACTGTGGCTATGTTGCTTCATTTTTTTTAAGATTTAAAAGAACAAACATTAAACATTCATATATTGTGCATTTATGTTCATTTAATGAATTAATTATTAAGGCAAATAATTCATATTTTATCAAGGTTTTCAAAAGCAACGCATATATCAAGTATATTTTTCATGGTCATGTGTCTGCAGTGGTACAAGTTCGAAATGATTGCAGTTGTTCTAGTTGATAGTTAACGTTGGTATTAGTTGACTGTTAGTAGTTCAAGTTGACTTAGTACGAGCTTGTAATAGTATGCATGGACTTGCTTCCCTGGAAAGAAAACTGAGTGTGTGTTCTACAGTGCAAAAGTTATGAGACACAAATCAGACAAATGTTTACTACTACGGGGATCAAAGGTGAGGTCTGACTGACCTGCCCATAGTAAATGTAAATGACCCCCGCCTTCACCCCAAGTCCATGATGTCTAAGTTTGGAATAAAATGACAGGTGATTATAATAAAGTTGGTCAAACACTCTTGGGCTTGAAAGATATGTTTTCTTTAAAATGAGCCATATTAAAATGAAATTTTTTATAGAACCAGAAATTATTCAAAATATAATTAAGGTAAATTCTTTAAACCTACTCATTTTTGCATCAATAAAATTTTATAATAAACAAGAAATAATTGTAACAGAATGCTGTTACGAAGTCTCCCAAACAAAGCTGCCATAATTATTCATTCCCATGGTCGCCTGACATTGGGCAAAGTCTAGTACACATTGATTAGGTCTAGTAAAGTGATATGCATATGTGATGCCTATGAGATTGACCTTGTATGTCATTCAAATCTGTTTGAAATGACGAACAGGAATGAATATGGTTTAAGAGTTGGTATCTCAAACTTTTACAAGTTCTTAAAACACACACAAGAGGGGATGGGGTGACCTTAGGGACTAACCCTATATTTCATTTGATTTTTTATGTTGTCCCATACATGAATATATATATGGTTTAGGGGTGGGGATCTCGACCGTTATCAAGTTTTCAAACAGGAGGGGGTGGGGTGACCCCAGTGACTTCCCCTATATTTCATTTGATTTGTTATATTGCCAAATACATGAGTATATATGGTTTAGGGGTGGGGATCTCATCTGTTTCCAAGTTATCAAACAGGAGGGGGTAGGGTGAACCTTAGGACTCTCCCTATATTTCATTTGAAAAGTTCTGCTGTCCCATACATGAATATATATGGTTTAATTTAGAGGTCGGGATCTCGACTGTTTCCAAGTTCTCAAACAGGAGGGGTGGGGTGACTGCAGGGACTCCCCTATATTTCATTTGATTTGTTATATAGTCCCATACATGAGTATATATGGTTTCGGGGTGAGGATCTCGACCGTTTCCAAGTTCTCAAACAGGATGGTTTACAGTGACCATAGGAGCTGCCCCTATATTTCATTTGATTTGTTATATTGTCCCATACATGAATATATATGGTTTAGGGTGGGGATCTCGACCGTTTTCAAATTCTCAAACAGGAAGGGATAGAGTGGCCCCAAGCACTCAACCTATATTTCATATGATTTGTTATATTGTCCCATACATGAATATATATGGTTAAGGGGTGGATCTCGACCGTTTCCAAGTTCTCTAACAGGAGGGGTGGGGTGACCCCCAAGGACTCCCCCTATATTTCATTTCATTTGTTATATTGTCACATACATGAATATGTATGGTTTATGGGATCATTATTTTTTTGTATGCTCCAATGAACAAATTATGTCTTTAAGAGAAAGATATATACCTACATATTACACACAAAATCCTTCCCAATTGAAACTTACTGGTCTATTATCACACTGTAACGTGCCACTGCTAACAAAAGTGTGCATGTTTCTAAGACATATTGAAAAAATATTTTCATAATACAAAGCATGTTACAATAACTTCATATCCACGTTGCAATTAAGAATTTTGCAAACAAATCAACCAACTATGGTTTATTTCAATTTTATTGTATGATATCACTTATTTATTTATTGTGTGTCTTGCTTGTAAATGTATAAGTATATATGTAATTGTTAATGTATAATTGTTATCCTCATGTAGCACCATACGTGTGCTTAAGTTTAAATAAATTGTCTTGTCTTGTCTTGGGATCTTGACCGTTTCCAAATTCTCAAACAGGAGGGGTGGGGTGACCGCAGGGACTCCCTCTATATTTCATTTGATTTATTATATTGTCCCATACATGAATATATTTGGTTTAGGGGTGGGGATCTCGACCATTTCAAAGTTCCCAAACAGGAGGGTTGGGGTGTCACCCCAGGGACTCCCCTGTATTTCATTTGATTAGTTATATTGTCCCATACATGTATATAAATGGTTTAGGGGTGGGGATCTCGACTGTTTCCAAGTTCTCAAACAGGAGGGGTGGGGTAACCCTAGGGACTTCCCCCTATATTTCATTTGATCCCATACATGAATATATATGGTTTAGGGGTGGGGATCTCATCCGTTTCAAAGTTATCAAACAGGAGGGGGTAGAGTGACCCAAAGGATTCCACCTATATATCATATGATTTGCTTACATTCAGGTATCATAAAATCTAGTTGCACTATTTGCGAAAACAAAGTAAGAAACTTCCAGCTATGTTAACTGACCCTTCAAAATTGAGAAAAAAATTAAAGTAATATGTTTACACTTTAAAAGCATCTTACATGCATTATCAACATTTATCACTGATAAAGAAGATTTATACTGTCACCAGGAACATATATATTGTTAGATATACTGTTCCCAGCTGTCACATTGTATTGGATTTTGACATTAAAATTTGTCAAAAAGTAATTTTGAGTTTCTGTATCAAATATTTTTTGCTTTTTCTTTCTTTTACATATATCTTTTGGTTTCCATTTCTAGTGTTTATATTTATTTACCATGCATAGATGTATTTTGTCACCTGCCTGAAATTTTTTTTTGTAGTTGATCTCCAAAACCCGGAATTACCCTTATCCGCTTCCGGAATCGGACCCGATATTGTAATTGTCTATACGGCATCCATTGTTTTTCAATGTTGTTTTTGTCAGTCAGATACGATTTTACACATTACTTGTAGGCGATTATCTGTATAAAGCTAGCGGTTGAACAAAATGAACATCGCTGTCATGAATAATAAAGATGAAAATACCTTTTGAGATCGTTTATTTAGAGACTTTGGTAAAAAGGTTTGCAAAGTTATTTTTAATTTTCTTTCAAGTGAAAGGTCCGTCGGGCGTAGCTAGTAACCAAGTCGAGAGTCCGATTGCAAAAGTGGAAGGTTGCGGACCTCGGACCACCGCTAATTTGAATCCCTGCCTCCAAATTGAAAAGATACGAAAATTTCGTCTTCTAATTTGAAATTGCCGCCAACAGCATGAACAGTCGAACTTATTAATAGACTACTGACGTAGTTGTAACACGTATTGACGACAAACAATATTCCTACGACTTTTGCCATTTGGGAAATCTAAACTACTTGTCTTTAAAGATTTTCGACGATTAAATATTTCATACAATTATTCTTTGACATCTTAGCCAAAAGCACAGGGGATAATAAACTACATAAGGATTCCTAATGTGCTCTACTTCCTATGTGCAACTTCAAAACTTTTGGGTGGTTCGACGATCATTTAAGGTTTTTTCTGGTAATATTTTTGTAATCCAGAATTAAAAGTATGAAAAAACTATTCAATTAGTTATAAATAACATTATATCCAGCTAGATAATAACAATGGCACGTATTTCAGCATTTATTGGGTAGAACACAAATCTAGGGTGCTCGCATAAGGCAGCTTAACTGCCTAAAAATCTATTGTCGAACATTAAGACACCCCAGCTCAGGGCTTCCAAAATTTCCTGACGACAGCCGGACATTTTTCAAAGAAATATTTTTGACGGTCAATGATCAGCTGGATACTTAAATGTAACTGAGAGGATGCATAAATTGATATATGTGTCTAAATAATTAGTAGTGTTATATGCAATAAAATTATTTATAACTGTTTTGTTTTCTTCATTCTAAAAATAAATAAAATATTATCCTCGGTATTGTGTCATTTTTCTGTGTATCGTAATACAGTAACCATCATTGCATCAATCAGCTTCAGTACCTGACTGTTCTCATGTTTTTGTTTCTGTTTATATAATCTATCTTCTCTCTGTGAGTACTTAACACTTTGTAAATTAAGGCCATCTTATTTGAAACTGTTGATGTTGGCTTTAATTGCAGTACAACTTGATCATCAATACACGTGATACTTTTCTTTTTGTGTATTGATTACCTGACCACGTGACTTTTACAACTGATGCGGTATTTATAGATAACATTGAGGAGGCCCGATGAAGGATATTGTTTTAAACAGTGTAAAATCTACTGAACAGTGATAACATTTTTCTTTGTACAATTTCCCAACCTGATTTAGAAAATAAGGAATAAATAAAAACATACTCAGTTGATAAATAATTTAATGAATAACAACATGATATTTTATGTAAGCATATAACAACAATAAAATGTCAGAAGAGCACAATGCTGACAAACACACGCAATAAATATTACAATGAGCACATTGAAAAGAAGCACAGATCACAGCACAAGATTAGAGTTCATTTAGTCTAATTAAAGATTTTACATTCATGAGCTTGCTAAATGCATTGTTCTGATAAACATGGCGGTTACGAACGGATTGCCATTTGCGGATAGCAGGAACAGGGTCAAAGTCTTTAACATCTACACCTACTAAGCTTATCCTCATAAGTTGATCTAAAGCGTCAATACCTAGACTACACCTTAGTCGATCATAATTCCCACGGCGGGACTTAACTTTACGTCGGACATCACCTCTTTCTCTATAACATCGGAAATTGTCTGAATAAATTCGGAGCAGGCATTGTTCTCTTGATATAATTTAGAAGTGATCACGGCACCATTTAACTTAGTTAAATCATTTATTGACTGAAATTTGTCCATTGGTTTTTCCTATATATTTTAGTAAATTTTCCCCTTGAGAGTACCCCAGTATTTAACACGATGTACAGTGTTAAATAAAATAATATATATCATACTTATTCATTTATAAATATCCTTATTTGAAGAATAACTTTTAAATATCAGGATACTTTTAAAACTGAATGCTCATTTAAAATAATATCTATAAAGCGTAATTAAATAGGATGTTGTTCCATACACGCTTACATGTTTGACCTCGTTTACCGGATTACCTTTATGTACATTGTTATGCATCATTAATTCTATTGATAAAGATAAGCTAAGGACACCTCATCAAAGGTAACAAACCTGTAATAAGTGAATGATTTATGGCTTCAATATAACTTATTCAAGGGATAATTGTTTGACAGCTTGTTGTTATTTAAATAAAAGAAAACATGTTTTTTCTACTTTTTATTGATGTACACAAACTAAAGACCAAGCCGTACATTTATGTACCCAGAGGATTAGACTAACTGAGACACTTCAAAGTATCTGAAATATGCTGCTTCTGTTTTATTAAACCCAATTATGACCGAAATATCTTTGTGAAATAGATTGCCACAATTATAAACTAAAATGCCCAAACGGACATGCCCAAAGCCCCAAACGGACATTTTTATCGATCGATAGTTGGTAAAAATTGAAATGACCTTTTCATGAAAATGCCTTGAATAACAAAATGTGGCACACCAAATCTATTTGACCGTTTGAGGCTGAGAGCAGCCGGTCTTTTTATGAAAGTTTCGGTCAAGTCCGGAATATATGACCGTTTTGGAAGCCCTGCCCCAGCTACCTTAAATATCACAAAACGTCCAGATGGTTTAAAAAACTGGGATCTTCTCTTATATGAATACATGAGTCAAAGTTTGAAATTCATTAATATGAATCGCAGCAAAATCAATTGAAAAGGACTAAACATGAAAAAAATGTTAAATCTCCTAATATAGTGATCTAAAACCTATTTAATACATGTATAGTTAATGTAATACCACAGTCTATAGTCTTTTTAATCATGGATCTCCCACTATCAGAACAGTATGTTAGTTTAATACATTTCAATTATCAGTTATAAATTTTACCTTCAATAGGTCTTAATTTCTATTCTTAAAGAAAATTCAAACTGATTAAGGGCAATTTCTTTTTAAATGTACCGACTACATACCTTAATAACAATCAAGCCTTGTTTGACTGCAACTTTGGTCAGAAACAGATGGACAAATACAGCAAAAAACATACTGAACACAAGAACTTCCTTCCTGCAAAACAAACATTAATTAAATGTAATATATATATGGTTTATTTTTATCCAAAATGTTTAGTCCTTTAATTTTAAGAATTTTATTATGATGGCAGATCTTTAATGTGACAGTTTCCGTTAGATTTATTTACAAACTTCCCTATGCTTGAGGCAATTTAGTTCTTGATATATTTTATGAAAACTGGAATTGAAGACCATATGTTGACTTCTGAATGTTGTATATTTTTTTTGTAATTGGGTTGCTGTCTTATTGATATTCAACCAACATCTTCTTTATTCAAATAGACTAAATAGATCCATTCATATTCATTGTTTGCCATCAATAAACACAAGCCAACAGACAATTTTTCCCATGTTGCAGCAGTTTCTGAGAGCTTAAAATTGTTTATTTGACACTGATGTAAACAGTTAACTTACCAGTATGACCAGAACGACTGTGTGATGTTAACCAACATATCTGGTTCATCTGTACTGTTGTTTTCAGGACGATCTTCTGGTACAGAAAACATAAATTCTGGATATAAATAATATCCATCATCTAAAACAACAAACAATAGAATGCAAAGAACACAAAATATTCTAGACTGTGAGTTTTCTGTAATACTTAAAAGAATCTGAAACAATCTGTTACTTAAGTTATGGAGTATTCAAAATTTTGGATATCAACAACATGTTTGCAACATACTTCATTTTATTTATCAGCTTAACGTTTCTGCAGTTAATTGAAGAAATATAGAATGATCTTCTGTTGAGAGTGAGTCAAATTATTTGTCAACTCAAGATAGTTAGATATTAGATTTTCGAGATGTTAAAATTTAAATTCAACTATTGAGTGGAAATAAAATATTTTACCTGATGAAAAAACAGAAGAATTTGTCTTCCCTTAGTTTTTCAGTTTTTCTCGTGAAAAACTGAACAACAACAGTGTTGTTGCTTATAAAATTACCAATAATGTTACATCATAATGAATTAGCTACTTATCTCAGCATCTAAATATACTGGTTTATTTTGAGAGAAAATTTAACCCACATGCGGTTTACATAAAAAAATTCAACCATGGATGATATGTGTTTAAATTTATTAACTGATGAACTAAATGAACTTACTGTACTAATTGTTAAAATTCTTAAATATTCCAGGAATTATTGAAGGCCTAACTGTTTTTACCAAATGAATAGTTACAAAATTAAATATGTCATTATTTCTTGAAAGATTCAATGTACTTACCAAATGGATAGTTGTATAAAACCATCCCAGTCTCTTTAGTTTGTCCTTCTTCTAACAGTGGTACTTCTTTGTTTTTCATCATAGGGGTTCTAGATGGTGCTGTTAAAAAAAAAGAACATTTTCATTATGTCAAGTCATTTTTAATTTATATAAAAATCAACTGAAACAATTTCCAAGCAAAACAACCTAATGTTTGATTAAAAAAAAAATAATTTGAAACAAAAATAAATTCTTATCAGATCATTTTGTATCATCACAATTTTCTATGGTCTTTCTGGGTGATAATTTTTCATCTCATTCTATTCGACTGAGGTGTATTTTTCTCAGTGGGATAGAATGAGAATATCAAGATGACACAAGCCCAACATCATTGTTTTTTCATAGGAAAATTGCAATAAACAGATTATCTATATTCTTTCAAACTGGAGGAAGTTTCTTGGCTACATCACATCTAAGGATTATCTCCCATCAATGAAATTGAAGCTGGGAAACTCCCTTCTCCTTTTTAAAACCATAGAAAATCTACAATTCTACATTTGTATAATATTAGGGATATGTTTCGAGTATGTATCTTTTAGAATAATGACATTTACCTGAAGCTAGATAAGGCTTCCATGTGACCCTGGGTACATTTCTAGTAGGATAATCTCCATGGACAACTTTAGCCATTTTTTCCTTCATAGCTACTGATGGCTGTACATATAATTGGTTTTGATGTTTACCTACAGAAAAAAGTACATTTCATTATTAAATTTTCTACTCCATAACTACTAGTTATACAGGGAACAAAAGCTATTGCTTTTAGGGGTTATTTGATGTTTCTGCTTTTTATCAAATTTCATGGATGATTGAAACTTGAATTAGAAGATAAGCCAACACCAAAGAGAAAGTGCTCAAATCTATCACACATGTAAAGTTGATCGGATTTGTTAGGGCTATTCAACAAAAAATGTGTGTGTGTGTGTGTGTAGGGGGGTCAATCTGTCCAATCTATCAAGGGGTGATTGATTTTTTTCTATTTAATCTTTTTGGCATAAACCTAGTTCTATCCCAAAGCTGAACAACTATACAAATATTTCAGCAATATTTTGTACCATTAGACTCAGTAACTACTGACTAATCATTCACTGGATTTTACTTCTATGTTCCAATTCTAGCAATGACACCCATGATGGTTGACAGACAGGATCACAAATTTGAAAGTACACTCTCTCTATCAAATCAAAGCATCGTTGATGTTGTGATCCAGCCATATTCATAGCTAGTCTGATATTCTTTCTGACCATTCTTTTTTCTAAATTTTTTTCTCTTTTCATTTCCAATCTTACTGTAAAATGTCTATGTTATTGTCCAAAGGTAGGGAATTTCGCAATATTGAAGCAAATATAGATATTTATACTGATCTTTTAATTTCAGACTCTGTCAGATTTTATTTTTGACCAGAATGGAAAGGAAAATCATCAAACAAGTAATATATTTTGTATATGCCATTAATAATGACAGGTTTAATAATTTCCAGAAAGAGGCCTTATTAATGCACTTTCTCAACAACAAAAATTATAAAAAATAATAACTATGTTTTATCTAGACTGGTGTTCATTCTTCATTAAGAAAAAATACATTTCCTGTATTCAAATCTGAATGTACAAATACCTAATGCTGAGATATTTCCAATTACTGTCAAATAGCAATATAATGGGATATAAATGTAAAACAAACAAATAAATTTTATTGCAGAAAATGCTCAGGTAAGAATTATGCAATTTTGTTAAATATTTCAACCAAATTTCTGATAATTGTAACTAATTAATTAGAACTTGATTATTGACTTATGTCAGATGATAATGGCACTGATTTTACAAGTAAAATAAAATTTGCTTGCATTTTTTATACATATTCTTTTCATTTTAAGTATTTTCTTTGAAAAAAACAAAACACATCAGATTAATCATTCAGCTAGCTAGCAAAATTAACAGAATATTTTAATGTAGTGTAGATCAAAATAAATAATACATTTGTAGGTTTACTATTGAGGTCAAGAATGTGTGTATTCAGTTAGGTGTGTAATAAATTGTGTCTATTTAATTATGTAAGAGGTGATGAGATATTAACTGTTTTGAATTAAGCCTGGGGTTGTTTCTAATTAATACTTATTTGAAAATCATGACAGTTAATAATCATTCTGACTCTTACTTGCCTATGGAAAGAATTGGAGTAATACCATTTAAAAAAAGTGTGGGAATCAACTTAGATATATTAATACACATGTTGACCTACATTTCATTGAACAATAATTTACACAAGCACAAGATACTAATATAATACTTTAAAAATTCTTATCAACTGATTCAATTGATGTACAAATACTTTTTCAAATTAATTCGTAAATAGAAAATCATCATAAATTTTGATTTAGAAAGGAATTATATGCAAGTGTATATCTAAAATAAAGTCACTATTCGACCAATCTTTTCTTAATTTAAGGGCAAATAACATGTCAAAAAATTGCAGTTGATGATTAAAAGTGTGTAGAAAGTTTCTGCAAGTCATAAAAACACATAATTAGTTTCATGATTATGTCTTCAACTTAGTATTCTGCACCATCTCCAAAACCAGAGTGATCGCATAGATCCAGCATGGCTGAATCAAAAACGAGTGAATATAAGTGTTACCAGTGATTAAAAAATAATAAGAATGCTTCATGAAATAACAAATAGTATGGTGAGTGTATAGTCATTTCATGACACAGGAAATCATTCAATGATTTTTTTTTTAATTTTAAAAAGCATTCCAGGTGGTTTAGAGCAATAGACAACTTTCGAGTTCGATGCATTTCCGTCAAAAACTCTGGTTTTAATGAACATCATTCGTGCGTTTAGGGGCATCGTCACTTCCGTTCCAATGTTGAGCAAGTGGTTGGAAAACCATAATGCTATATTGTACGAATTATTCGGCAAATTAAATTCTCATAATTGACAATCAGCACTACTGTCATTAGGGAATTGTGATTAAGTACTTACAAAACAAACATTATTTCTAGTTTATCCTGCACAATGACGATCACTAAGACGCTTGATGAACGTTAATAGTGCAGGGATACAGGCGATCCCCTCTATCTGGTAAATGACGTCATAAAGGCGCGCATAATTGATGAGTTTTTTCCGGTGAAGGATGAACTCGAAAGTGGTCTATTCTCATGGGTTACTTACCTACATACAGCAATGGCTCAGGAGAGGGTGCATTTTGTGGTGGTTCAAAAGAAGACATTGCAGGTACATGTTGATTGTCAAATACACTGATTGGTTTAAGTATACCATTCCTCAGTAGCCAAGCATTTGCTACAGGGCTAGTAAACTAAAAAAAATCAACAAAAAGTTTACTACACTGTCAAAACATACAATGTGTAAGTTCAGGAATTCTTTTTTGTTCTTAGAAAATTGAAGGACAGCAGTTGCAGTGACCATCTGGTTCTTATAAATTAAAAAAGTCTTTCAGAAGCTCTATACTGAAAAGAAATTTACTTTGTTTCAGTAAAATGCCTAACTACTGTCAGTTTACTTTTCTCAAAAGCAATTTTTGAAACATGCTTAAAATTTGATTTTGAGGTCATCACTGACTATTTTATTCTATGGTGATCATTGACTATTTGACCTAATGGTGATCATCGACTATTTGACCCTGTGGTTTTGACTATTTGATACAGTCATCATACTTTGGTGATCATTGAATATTGGATATTCTAGTAATCATTCATAATTTGATTCTGTGGTGATCAGTGACATTAACTCTGTGGTAATTGTTCCTAATTTGATTCTTTGTGATCACTGACTATTTGATTCTATGGTAATAACTGACTATTTGATTCTATGGTAATCACTGACTATTTGATTCTATGGTAATAACTGACTATAAATAAATCGATGATACTGTGTCAACATGAAGGTTGTTTTTTATAGACTTCAATATAATACCTTATGTTTCCAACTGATAACTTCAATGTTATCAGAACTCAGTCCAACAACAAGACCCTCAGGAACAACTATCTTAAGTAGGGGTTCAACTTCAATTTCTTCTTCCTCTGAATAAAAAAAAAGGAATTTTCATAAAAATTGTCTTAAAAAATAAACAAATGTTTATCATTTATTAATGAAATTGAATAATTCTTAGAACTGTTTACTAACAAATGTTTTCTGTTGCTAGGTTGTTGTCACATTTTATTTTACCTAACTTAGTTTTTATTCATACAAGTAATGCTTCATAAGATATGACTTTACCATTAGCTGGACAGGTAACAATCTTAACATCATCGTCATAATCCGTGTCAACAGGTTTGACTGGTTTAATGTTGGTCCCCGGTAAAAATTCCAGATCATGTGATCCTACGCTGAAGTTCCATCTACAACAACAATGATTCTTTTTATTTTAACATCTTTATTATGACATGTAAAATTATCTCCCATTATATTTTTTGTTTTTTACAAGTTCAGATCATATGTTTTCATATGTCATATCATATAATTATGTTCTATATTCTTTTTTAATAATTGTAGAATCACAGTCCATTCTAAAACTAGATGAAAAAACAGAATAATACAAAGGATACTTCAGTTTAATGTAAAATGAGTGTACACTTTTAACTGAGCAATTAACATATAACTTTATCATATGAATATCACAAGAGGAATAATATATATAACGAAGCCAGGTTCTATCACAATGTTCAACTTTAATTCTTGGTGTGAATGGGAACATTAATACACACTATTACTGGCTATCAGTACTGCAGATTTAATCGGTAACACATATCAAAATCTGCTGTACATGATTGTAAAATACTTTTACGGCAACGGTGATCAGAATGATAGAATATAAAATCTGCTGGACACGACAGCAAAAACAATTGTTTTGGATGGCAGTCGGGAACACAGATCCTATTGTATCTGTCATAATTACTCTCAGTAATAGGGGTGCTGTTCAAAATTTAAATTATGTTCAAATATATAAATGCATTTTTTCCATTAAATCATTCTGATGATACATGTACCTTGGCCATATAACTTAATGGTAAAAAACTATTTAAAAGATATTGACTTGTTTGGTAAAGTTCAATAACAGCAGTTCTTCAACATAACTTACTTTTCCATTCCTACTCTAGAATCAACTGCTCTTACAGTTTGTGTATTTCTAGTAACTACAAGGACATCTTCCTCTTCCGTTACCATGGAATCACCAAATGTATGACAGCCATGAGCACTGCATGTGTACTTCAACTATAGTAATGAACATATGATACTACAAGTACACAAAATTTATTTATACATTCGAACTATAAAACGTAAATTCACCATAAATTCTTTTTTTTATGAGTTATTCATAGTATGACCATGACTTTTTAATGTTTTCTACAAGCATGTTAATATCAACATGCATTGACTTGTAAAGGTCACAAGGCAGTTTATTCAAGAAGATCTTGGCTAAAATATTTTCAAACTAAGTAAATACATTAACAATGTTTCCCTTTGCAAATTATTATATTCTATATCATCTATGTTTCATATACAGAAGAGTTGTTGTTACCTTGCAAATACGATTATCATATCATTATTACACAAGAGTGCACACGCTGAAATGTCTCGCCTTCTTTACTAATCATTGATATTATGTTGATAGTCCTAAATATAAAGCTTTATTACAACTGTCACATAAACTTAACATTAACCAAGTAAACTAAACATTGACCAATGAACCATGAAAATGAGGTCAAGGTCAGATGAACCATGCTAGGCAGGCATGTACAGCTAACAATTCTTCCATACAACAAATATAGTTGACCTATTGCTTATAGTTTAAGAAAAACAGACGAAAACACAAAAACTTAACACTGAGCAATGAACCTTGAAAATGAGGTCAAGGTCAAATAAAACCTGCGTGACTGACATATAGATCATAAAATATTTCCATACACCAAATATAGTTGAACTATTGCATATAGTATTAGAAAAAAAGACCAAAACTCAAAAACTTAACTTTGACCACTGAACCATGAAAATGAGGTCAAGGTAAGATGACACCTGCCAGCTAGACATGTACACCTTACAATCATTCCATACACCAAATATAGTAGACCTATTGCATACAGTATAAGAAAAACAGACCAAAACACAAAAACTTAACTATAACCACTGAACCATGAAAATGAGGTCAAGGTCAGATGACACCTGCCAGTTGGACATGTACACCTTACAGTCCTTCCATACACCGAATATACTAGACCTATTGCTTATAGTATCTGAGATATGGACTTGACCACGAAAACTTAACCTTGTTCACTGATCCATGAAATGAGGTCGAGGTCAAGTGAAAACTGTCTGACGGGCATGAGGACCTTGCAAGGTACGCACATACCAAATATAGTTATCCTATTACTTATAATAAGAGAGAATTTAACATTACAAAAAATCTGAACTTTTTTTTCAAGTAGTCACTGAACCATGAAAATGAGGTCAAGGACATTGGACATGTGACTGACGGAAACTTCGTAACATGAGGCATCCATATACAAAGTATGAAGCATCCAGGTCTTCCATCTTCTAAAATATAAAGCTTTTAAGAAGTTAGCTAACGCCGCCGCCGCCGCCGCCGCCGCCGTAGCCGCCGCCGGATCGCTATCCCTATGTCGAGCTTTCTGCGACAAAAGTCGCAGGCTCGACAAAAATGTATCATAAATATCATTACTAAGATAGTATCTAAGAGTTAAACAATTAGAGGTATTCTCAGGTGTGACATCAATAGCAGGCCACAAGATAATACAATTTAGAGCTTGCCACATATTTCTGGGCTATGTTCACTAATTGCAGCTGTATGGTGACCTCTGTTTTGTTTTGATCAAATTTTATTTGTCAGGTTGCTTTCTCATGGATGTTGACCCCACATTTCTTCTTATTCATATCAACATAAAAAGGTTTATGAATTATCTCCCTTTAAATAATTCAAACAGTCTTCAATAAGGTGAATAGTCTAGGTGTTGCTTACAGTTTGTGTTCTTCCATGTTTAGGGCATAAATAGCAGTGGGAAAAGTTAACCAAAATGCACTGGTAATTTGTATGTTTAATTTACATTAAAGAGAAAGTCACTTATTGTACAAAATACACTGGTATCTTTTTGTTCAATTTTTTTCTTTAGAAAACTTACAATAAGTTTAAAAGAAAATGAAATCAGTTTCAATTTAGTTTTTTTTAAACTTTTTTATACCATTTTGAAAGAATGGGTCTCCATATGGAAATCGTGTAAACATCAAAGTGGCGACACTAAGGAAACATTTCTTCACAAAAAATACCACTGTATGTATCAATCTTTCCTGAAATATCACAATATATTTCTAGTGTATCTTTTCACCTCCATTTAATAGTCAAAGTTTAAATCATTACCTGACCAGAAAGGGGGTCTAAACCATATGACAATAAATCTTTGCCACCAATCATAGTTATATCTTCTGTCATCTTAAACGATGAGCTAAGTAATGTTTCTGCAGAAAGGGGAACAGCCTCGATACTCTCTCCATCAAACTGGTACAAACCACCATCAAGAGATGGTATAAGACGTGTTTTCATCCCATTTCTTGTTATCTGGTAATAAAATAACATGAAGGTAAAATATACTCATGCCGTCATGGGGCATTGTATTAGAAATACCAAGTTTTAACGTATTCATTCACAATTCTACATAAAGGGTTTTCAATAAAGAATTCCAATCCATCAGGTTTACATAAATGATCAGTATAATTCATAAATTGTTTTATAATAAATTAAGCTGTTAGTTTACTCAATTGAATTGTTTCATATTTTTCTTGTCAGGGCCATCTATACGGTATTTGTTTTTTTCAATGTTGAAGGTTGACTGTTGCCTATAATTGCTTACATCTATTTCATTTAAACTGTGGTGGATAGTTGTCTTATTAGCAAGCATACCACATCTTTTTTATATGGTAAAATGTCTGATATTGATATTGAATGTCTATTCAGAATGCAGTGACAACCCATAAGATGCCAACTGACATCCGACCTTTTTACATGTAGGTATTTTATACTATAGGAAAGAATTTTGATTTGAACTGACCTCTAAGTTACCGATACTGGATGACAACAATGGTCTGGTATCAGCATCAACACTCCAAAGTATCTTGCCACTATCCTGTACATCTAATGCTGAAACTTTACCATCTAAAGTACTCACTACCATCAGAAATCTACAAGAAGTACAATAAATGATAATATATCCAGATAAAACTTGGTGAATATGTTTTTTATGGTATTATGAACATAATAAGATGATAAGTAAAAAATCGCGAATTTTCCCTTTAAGTAATTAACCTTTATCATATTGAAACATTTGTTCTCTTATACCCACAACAAACTTTACCATCTACAAAATTTACATTTCTTCCTTTAATATTAAATCCTTTTCAATATTTCATGTATTGTCGCAATTGTGAATTGATTAATACCAAATGCCAATTACTGTTGGAATGAAACAAATACAGGGCTATTGTTCTTTAATGCATCTGGTTTACCAGATTTTACAATATTATCTTATACATATTATACAAATTCATTTTTACAGGATCAGGGTAAAAACTACCCTTGAAATACCCATTCCAATCTGGGTTTGTACTTTTAAGTGTATAGGAAGGTTAATATTGAATACTGCCAAGTAAATTTATATGTTTTGGATTTCCTAGTCTGTTTGTGTCTGCCCTCAATCATTTTTTGCAATATATTTAAGTTGAGTATTACAAATGCCTAGGTTCCCCTGTCACTGTGGTATATATTGTCTATGTAAAATACTTAGGAACTTTTACCTGTAGACACATGTAATGTACCTGACTTACCTTATTTTGTAAATAATTTTATCTTAGACCAATATTTTTTATGGCTTTGTCTGACTAAGGTTACACTGCATGAAAAGTTATTTGATCTTATTTTACAAATGTATATCAACATTTTCCTTCCTATTTACAAAGCTCCAATTTTGAAGGACAAATTTCTCATTTTTAAAAATGTTCATGTAAAGTGGTGTATATTTCTATATTTGGTATTATTGAATTTGAAAACATAAATTTTTATTTATCAGGATGTACATGTAAATACTGTTATACAATTACATGTAGGCGGCACACAATGCTTTATGGTATTAAATTTAGATTAAATAAAGTTTTCAGATAAAAAAGTGTGGAGAAAAAATGAATAGATTTTGAAAGAAGTCAGGGGTTTTGATTTATACATGTAAGGTTGCATTTATTATAACATCATTTTGTTATTATTGTCAAATTTCTTTATGAGTTTTATATTACACCAAGTCACCAGAAATAATTTCATTTTTTATTGAAAACAGTTTTAAAAAAAGTCATAAGACACAAGATTCATATTTTAAAAAGAAAACATTTGTGCAATAAACAGCTGCGCCAAGAGCGCATGATAGGCCCGTCACATTTTTTACGAATAAAGTTCAATAACTTCTCAATGTCATATCAGAAATTTGTGAAAAACTAAAGGGAGGTTATCTTAATTGATATAAACCAGTAACCAAAGTTTAATGAAAACTGCTCAAAGCACTTTAAAGGTAGTGTCTGAAAACTAGAAAATCACCCCTTTTTTATGAATAAAATCCCATAACTCTGAAGTGTAAAATCTAAAATTTATTAAAATTGAAAGGGAGCTTACATCAGCAGATATAAACAATTCTCCAAAGTTTCATGAGAACTGCTGAAAGCATTTTTGAGTTGTTGTCCGAAAACTGGAAAATCCCCCTTTTTTATTAATGAATAAAACTCCATAACTCGGAAACATAAAATCTAAAATTCATAAAAATCAAAAGGGAGCTCATATCAATAGATATAAACAATTGACCAACGTTTCTTGCAAATTGGTAAAAGCATTTTTGAGTTATTGTCCGAAAATTGGAAAATCCCCCCTTTTTTAAAGAGTAAAACCCCATAACTCAGAAACGTAAAATCTAAATTTTATAAAAAACGAAAGGGAGCTCACATCAATAGATATGAACAATTCACCAAAGTTTTATGCAAATTGGTTGAAGCATTTTTGAGTTAATGTCCGACATGTTGACGACGGAAGGACTAACAGATGGACGGACAACGGTATACCATAATACGTCCCGTAAACAGGCATATAAAAAACTAACGAATAGTATTATAGGGCATATACATTTGTAACTAAAGTTACATTAGCAGTTTTTCCTTCCATTTTTAACATTGCTTAATAGAAAGTTTTGATTTTTCAACTTTATTTGTTTTGATAATGTACTTTATCTGCATGAAAACTAATTCTTGAAACTTCAAAAAATGAAAAATTAGTTTGGCCATATCTTGATGTTCCCAGTTTATCATATAGATATAACAGATTTTTCATCGTTTTTTAATGTATACATGAAGTACTTTAATTTGTTTTGCTTTAAATAAAAAATTGAAGATTTTTTGCACTGGATATGTACATGTATATCATAATCTAATTTAGGAATACACATTTAACCCTGACACATTCTGTATGTGCCTGTTTCAAGTCAGAAGCCTGTAATTCAATCTAATACAGGCTCAACAGGTCCTAAATATCTGTGACTCATTTCATAAAAAATCTTACAAGAAAGAATACTTGTAAGTCATGAACATTTCCGTATAACTTACGATCAATTTTTGTCGTAAGATTTTTTGTGAAAAGAGCCTCTGCAGTTTAAAAGAAGATATTGATCAATCTTTCTACAAAATATAATTTCCCTTTGTCCCTTTGTAAATTAAGATATTTCAGGTTCTAACTTATTTTTTGGAAGTGCAATCTTAAACTTTGCCGAAATAACAAAGAAGTATCATTAACCATCATTTTCCAGTAAGTACTGTATACATAAATACTCATTAGTCAATTATGTTTCTGTATTATACCAGAGTTATTTCAGTATTTAAATGTTAAATCCAAAACTCTTAATCATGGAATAATGATTATACTGTACACCTTTCAAAAATTAGGCTGTGCTTAAAGCACAAATTGCAGAACTGATATACATGTCTTTCCCCCAAAAAATTGCACTTCCATCAGTGCACTGTACTCATCTACATCTATTCCCATGTTTTACATTTACATGCAAGTCTTTCAAAACCTTATAAAAAGCTTGTAGGTGCTAAACATATTTCTAACAACACTGCAGGTGCTTGACATGTATGCATACTAAAGTAAAGCCAAGGTTTATAAAGCCTTTATTCTGTTGTGGGTGCAACTGTAATCTGTATGCAAATTTTGCTAAACCCGCTTGAACACATGGCTTGAGAACATGGCTTGAGCCTTTTTTCGGCATATAAGCAAAGGTAACATTGTCAATGCTCTGGTTGGAGAAGGAAAAACAAAATTTCTTCTTAAACAGAAAACTTTTATATTTTAAAATACAAACAGTATAAATTAGTCACTATAAATTTCAGTTGCAAAGACTAGTGAGACAAGGGGAGATAATTTTTGTAGCTCGATAGTGTTTTTTTTTTATTATTGTAGATTAACTGAATCTTTTAAATGTCCAATTTTGGCCATTGTTCTCAGTCTTATGATACATTTTGTAAGCATGACAGTCGACAATACCAGCATGTCTGTCAAATATGATTTACTGGGATGATGTTTTCAATTTTTGCAAACAGAAATTCTTACTTATTTAGTACTGATGGAGGTTTTGCCACACATGATGATCTTTGACCAGTAATTTCGGGTTCCCTTGGAAAGTCATAGTATGTTCCAGAATCTGCAGATCTCAAAGTGTCAATATCATCCGCGGCTTTGATGCAACTGATCGTATAAAACAGGGCTCCAACCGACGTAGCAAACCAAATCATACACGAATTCCATCGTTTGCTTCGTCTTCTTCCCATTTACAATACAAAAATCTGATGCATTTATATCTGACGTAAGATAATCTGTTGAAAACAGTCCAAGTGTTTACACCGGAAATGAGATCAGCTAAGTCGACGTGGTCAAAGCGACACTTCCGATTGTCATACGATTGGTTTTCCCCTAATCTATTTATAACCAGCACATGATATCAAAAAGTAACAAACATAGCTAATGCTTGTCTATCAAAGTTACACAATTATGTGTTTCGATTAAAAACAAACATTAATGCAGGACAAACGACATTTCTGAACAACCCTGATAACGGACAACTAATTTTATTTCTTATGAAGCGTTCCTTTTAATACTCATTTCAAGGATTTGTGTAGTAAGATCTTACTATAACGTGACGGTACCCAAATTGCACCTATTTTGGCAGTTTTTTCACCGACGTTTATTTACGATCCAGACAAAAGTTTCCATTCTGTGTTTATTTTGTAGATGTATCCTTTTTTCTACATAGTTACTATTATTTGTCTGTTTGTCTTTTTATTTTTGGCCATGGCGTTGTCAGTTTGTTTTCGATCTATGAGTTTGACTGTCCCTATGGTATCTTTCGTCCCTCTTTTACACCAGTGTCGTCCGAAACTGACATGCAATGTATGCTTGATAAAGCTAGGCCATGAGTGGTGCAAGCGATGGCGTGTTTTGATAAATACAGAGAAATCAAAAGTTATGCGGCATTTTAATTCGTCCGTCTCGATCTAAAAGAAGTGAATTCCAGTTCAAAATCGGTGACAATCTACATCAAATAACTGACACATATAAATACCTCGGTGTAACTTTTCACGACCTAAAGGACTTTAAAGATAATGCAAAAGACTATCGGAAGCTGGAGGTAGAGCTTTAGGAGGGGTCATCTCCAAGATTCATCATCTAAAAGACTTCGGAATGAAAACGTTTGAGAAACTTTTTACTTCGTGTGTAGTACCAGTGCTTGACTTCAGCTCTTCGATCTCGGGATACAAAGACTTCGCTCGCTTGAATCAAATTCAGAACAAAGCAATTCGTTATTTTCTTGGCGTCCATAAATTTGCACCGACATATTGGCAATAAACGGTGAAGTTGGTTGGGTGAACGCAAAGGAACGACGTTGGTGTAATATGACAAGGTATTGGAACAAACTTGTATCAATGGACGAAACTCGTATATGTAAACGCGTCTTCAATTGGGACTACGAAAAATGCACGAACAATTGGTCATCTGAAGTGAAAAACATTATGTCAGTTATAGGATTAGAGAGCAACTTTATTTCAAAAAACACCTGCGATTTAATGATGTGCAAAACATTGCTGAAAGATAAATGCTCCGCAGATTGGCAGAAAGGTTTAACGACCTTTCCGAAACTACGAACATACAGGCTCATAAAATCTGAATGCAGCTGTGAACATTACATTGAACTTAATCTTAACTGTAACGAAAGGTCCATAATAGCACAACTCTGGTGTGGCATTCTTCCACTCAGGTTGGAAACTGGTCGTTTTGTAGGTGAAGACGAAGGTGACCGTTTGTGTAAAATGTGTAGTGACAACTGTGTAGAAAACGAATTTCATTTCCTCATAAACTGTAACTTTTACAACAATCTGCGACTGCAACATTTCTCACAAATAGACAATTTATGTATACTATCAAATGAAGAATAGTTTAAATATTTACTATGTCAACATCCGAGAAAAACAGCTAAATACCTATTGCAAGCTTTCAGTAAGAGAAAAAACCTTTTATATGAAAATTTTCGATAAAATTTATTTATTTTGTTCGTCGTACCATTGACATTAATGTTTAACGTGACTTATAGATCCAAAGGGTCGGGTGTTCTAATTATTGTTTTTTTATATTTCACTATATTATATTTTGTGAAAAACACATGTCACTATAATAAATAATTTACTTACTTACTTACTTACTTACACCAATTTAATTTTGAATCCATATAGAATAAAATGCTTCGCTGAGCGCAGCCTGATACGACCATAGAGGTCGAACCCTGAACAGTTGGGGCAAATTTGGACACAACTTAGCTTGATACTGCCTGAATTTGGATTGTGATCACATTTTTGACATAATATAGGTTTCTGACACAAAATAAATCATCGGTGGTCAAAGATCTTACAAATCTATTGCGCAATACTGTGCAATTGAAGGTTTCTTCTTGAAACTTTTCAAAATTTTGAAAAAAAATATGAACCCCTTAAAAAAATTGGAAAAATAATCCCCCTCCCCCCAAAAAAACTTTTTGAATCCCTCCTTAGAGCAATTACACCCAAACTCAATCCCAGCCTTTCCTTTGTAGTATGGAACCTTGTAGTACAATTTCAGAGAGATCCATTCACTAAATTTTATCATCGGCAATATAAGGACATCATTCGTAAATATAACTCAACATGCAGACATCTTATACGTTCGGGTATTTCACATCCAATCTTTTATGGTAATATTCTTTACAAAGCACAAACATGTCAGTATTCACCTCAAAAGCTAACAAAACCTTTAAACAGACTTATTAAGAAGGGATATAGTTACGATACTGTTGTCAGGTCATTAAAGATTGCTTATTTGGCTTTAATATTGATTCACTTATAGGGTCTTTGCATCGGAATTAAACATATTTATTCTAAAACCAGTTGTTGGCATGACACGGGTTATGTTCTTCTCATATATTTTATGACGGTATAATACTAAACCCCTAACTGGAGGGATTAATTGTGCCTGATATTCATATGATGAAGACATAATCTTTCAATCAGTTTAATTGAGGTCTGGAGCTGGCATGTCAGTAACTGCTAGTAGTCTGTTGTTATTCATGTATTATTGTCATTTTGTTTATTTTCTTTTGTTTCCTATTCTGACATCGGACTCGGACTTCTCTTAAACTGAGTTTTACTGTGCGTACTGTTGTACGTTTGTTTTTTCTACATTGGCTAGAGGTATAGGGGGAGGGTTGAGATCTCAAAAAAACATGTTTAACCCCGCCGCATTTTTGCGCCTGTTACAAGTCAAGAGCCTCTGGCCTTTGTTAGTCTTGTATCATTTTTAATTTTAGTTTCTTGTGTATAATTTGGAGTTTAGTATGACGTCCATTATTACTGAACTAGCATACATATTTGTTTAGGGGCCAGCTGAAGGACGCCTCCGGGTGCGGGAGTTTATCGCTGCATTGAAGACCCATTGGTGGCCTTCGGCTGTTGTCTGCTCTATGGTCGGGTTGTTGTCTCTTTGACACATTCCCCATTTCCATTCTCAATTTTACTTAAACACAAGTTGTTATCTGGAAACTAGAAAAATGTTTGTTTTTGGTCCTTTTTTGGCCCCTTATTCCTCCATTTTTTTGGGGCAATTACCCCCAAACTCAATCCCAGACTTTCCTTTGTAATATGGAACCTTGTGGTACAATGTCAGAGTGATCCATACACTCACACACAAGTTATTGTCCGGAAACTACAAAAATGCTTGTTTTTGGCCCCTTTTTGGCCCTTAATTCCTAAACTGTTGGTACCATAACCCCCAAAATAAATCCCAACCTTCTACTTGTGGTATTAAACATTGTGGTACAATTTCAGAGCAATCAAAATACTTATACAAGTTATTATCCTGAAACTAGTAAAATGCTTGTTTTGGGCCCCTTTTTGGCCTCTAATTCCTATTAGTTGTGACCATCACCCTCAAAATCAATCCCAACCTTCCTTTTGTGGTATTGAACCTTCTTTAAAAATTTAATAGGGATCTATTCACTTAAACTAAAGTTATTGTCCGGAAACCAAATGCGTCTTCGGACGATGACACAGACGACGACGACATCATACCATTATACGATCCAAAAAAAAATTTTGCGGTCGTATAAAAATGGGTTTGAACCGACCACCAAACGATCCATGATTCTGTAATGAGGAGTACCCAAATTGCATCCATGCTTAAATGCTTAAAAATCGAATAACAGACGTTTTGTTTTATTTCTTCAAATATTTAGAACAATTTGACATTAGTCCATGCTTAGTATTCATTTTTTAAGAAATGGATGCTTGTAACATATTTTGTTTGCTCATTTTTAAAAGATGACTTTTTGTGGAAGTCGCATGGCGACGTTTCCGTAGATTTTACTTTTTCAAGTGTATACTTCATCTGTTGATATATACTGTGAAAGTTTTGTGTATATTTAAATATATTTATACCTATGTTGAAAGACGTGTATAATGTCAAATCATAAAAATACTTAATTTCAAAGAAAACTTATAAGATTTCCGCTGATATTTTTGCTGAATAGGTGCAATTTGGGTAGTCCTACTCGGTGCAATTTGGGTAGTGACGTTACAAATCCTTGCATGCTCATTTTAATATCAGGATGAACAATTGAAAAAGAACTTCCACTACACATTTTTTAGCTTTGTTAACTTTTTTGGAATCTTTGCAAACAAAATTTTTTTTTAGCCAAAATTAAAAATTTTTGTAATTCTGCTGATTTTTTTTTTTTTTTTTTTTGGTAATTTTGCAATTTTTGTTTGTAAATCTGGCAACATTTATATTTTTTGGAAGTTTTGTCAAAATTTTATCTCATACTGGTGTAGATAGTTGAACAAGGGTAGACTGTTATTTAGTTCGATCTGTGTCTCCTACTTCTGACATTTCACAAATTGTTCCAGTTCTACTTAAATTTAATGGCGAGCATGTTCCTCTTTTAAGGTGTCGTCATGGAAAATTGCGAGGTGCATTTTCTTAATTGATGGTTCAGGATCTCGGAGACATTCCTTCTGATGATACAAAATAATAATCCAACTATTCCTTCAATGCATAACTACAACGATGCCATGACTGAGAAGGATATAGAGGATATTTGTGAACATATCTTCAATTTCATTGTATGCATTGTTTAACTGTTGATAAGTAGAGACATTTTCTGTGAATGGCATTTTTAACTGGTCTAGATCTGTGTTGAATTTATCTACATCAAAATTTCTATAACTTCGATATGAAATTTTTTGCTGTTTTGGGGCATGAACTTTACCCTTGTTTGTAACTGATAAAAGATTATGACAAGCACTATTACCTGTAGATAAATTATGAGTGTTAAAACACCTATTTACCTTGTTTGTGAGTATAACATCAACAAGTGAGGGTTCAAAACCTTACGTTTCATAAACAAGTTGGTTTTAATACTAATTGTGATAAGTTGAAAATATCACATATGTCATTCATAGATTGACTTTTTTTACTATTTAACATGTCAAAATTCAGGTCACCAAGAACTAAAATATTGTCATAATTCATTATACATTTGTCTTCATTTTTTGTAAAATTATCTGAAAAATTATTGTCAGATACTGATTGGGGTTTATAAATACCCATCATCAGCCATCTGGTGGTATCTAAGCGAACCTCTAAACTAATGTTCTCTAAATTATCAGACTCTATGTCAGCACTACGACTAAATGGAAAGACAGAATTGATAAATAACAAGATGCCACCACCCTGTTTGTTTCTATCTAGCCTATGAAGTTTGTAGCCATCCACTTTGAACAAGTTATTATTAAACGATTGGTCAATTTTCGTTTCTGCCACTATAAGGAGATCTACGATTTTAGCATAGGATAGTTCTTTAATCTCATCGAACTTATACCTTATGCTATTTATATTCATATATGCTACCATGAAGTTACCTGGGTGTTTTTTCCTAGATTCAATTAGACTCTGAAAGACTGACTCTGCATGTTGATTTGTCCTAATGGACCTTTCAAAGTCTTTTGATTGCCTAGGCTACCACATGACATTCTGTTGGATAAATTATCAGCATATATGGTGTTACTTCTCATTCGATTTCACTTTTCAATCTTATTTGTCAAACAGGAAACAACAAATGAAAATAAATAGTATTCTTAGCAGTTGGGCTGACTCATAAGGGGGTTCCCCACACTTCAATCCTGGCCCCCTACTGGTCAATGTTTTTATTATTGATATATTCTTATTTATAAAAAAATGGAACTCTGTATAGTTATGCAGATGACAATACTTTATCTTAATTTAATCCAGATTATGATGTTTTAATTTCTACTTCAGAATCTGAATCACTTAAACTTATTGAATGGTTCAAAATTAATAAAATGCAGGCAAACCCTGACAAATTTCATATTTTAGCAGTTGGGAAAAAGACATATAACAAAAATCCTTGTATACGTATTCAAAGTGCTAATCTTTCGTGTGAGTCTACTGCCAAACTTCTTGGCATTGACATTGATTATCAGCTAAAATTTTGATACTCATATCAGTAAAATATGCATGAAGGCATCTCAGCAACTTAATATTTTGAAACGTTTGGAAACTTATTTGAACAAGCTATCTAAGCTAACTATATTCCATACATTTATTTTGAGCAATTTCAATATCTGCCCTTTGGCATGGCATTTTTGTACTGAGAATTTTTTTAAAAAAATGAGAAAAAGTGCAAGAAAGAGCACCAAGGTTTGTGGATAAAGATCATGCAAGCTCATACCTGCAGTTGCTTGAAAAGGCTAAGATGCTTTCACTGCATTTTAAAAGACAAAGATCAGTGGCAATTGAAACTTTTAATATAGTTAATAAATTAGAACCTGTCTGTTAACATGATCTATTAAATGTATATATTCTTTCAGATATAGTAATATATTGGATGTTCCACATGTAAAATCAACATAGTTTGGTAAAAAAACTTTTAGATTTGCAGTTGCTATTCTGTGGAACAACCTACCCGACCATTATCAGCACTGAACATAGTTTTTCACAATTCAAGAGCCTTATATAGTCCTGAATGGATCGTAATGCCATTGTTCTGTAGATAAGCTTTTCATATATTATTCTTTAGAATTAGCTCTAAATGATGCATTATGCCTTAAATTTTGCATGTGTGCTTTATTTTTTATTTGTGCTTAAAATAATTTTTTGCTAGATTTTTAGTTGTGCTTAAATTTTAGTTATGCTTCAATTTTGGCATGTTTAGATGTGTAGTTTAGTAGTGCTTTGAATGTATTTCAATATGCCTGTGCTGTATCTATGCATTGAAATAATTGCTGCTTATATATCTTACCTGCATGTTCTGTGTTTAAATGTTATGTATATGTTATTTATATGTTATTTATATGTTATGTATATGTTATTTATATGTTATTTATATGTTATTTATATGTTTTGTATGTTATGTTTATGTTTTTTATATGTTATTTATATTCGGTAAAAAGCTCCCCAGAGCTGATGTTTGTACTGTTATATATGTGAACCGAATCAAAATAAAACTTTCGTATTCGTATTAGAAGAGCGGCGTGCTTTGATATTTTCAGAAAGACAATTAATCAAACATATAGAAGCATTTTATTTCCAGTACAAGCATTTTGTAGAAGTTGTCTTCCTAAAACCCTTCATAAACAGAAAAAGGATGAATATTATGCGTAAAAAGCAGGAAATAAAAGATTAACACTCTGCACGAGGACTCGAGACTGTTTTAAATTGTAAGTCAACAATTAAAGCAAAAAAGCAGTATTGAAATACAAAGTTATCTCCCTTTGTCTATGTCTTTTCTTGTATAAACTAGTGTTTACACTGTTTTGTTATTTTAAATTCTAAAAGTATTTTGTTTAAGAAGAAAATTATTGTCCGTATGGATGGTTCTTTTTTCCTTCTCGAAACATATCTTTAAACAATTAATGTAACCCCAGTCTGCTAACATGCTGAAAAAAGGCTCAATGTATTCAAGCAGTTTATAGGCTTTATAGATCTTGGGTTTACTTAAGTATACACAAAGCACCTGCAGTGTTGTTAGAAGGATATTTAGCACACACAAGCTTTTTATAAGGTTTTGAAAGTCTTGTATGTAAGACAAGAAGAAAGCAATTCAACCTACATTGCCAAGCAGAAAGCATTTGTTAACCAAACTTTTGATATATGTAAAATGTATATGTTCTGCATGATATCAAGCATCATCTTCGTTTGTATTTTGTGTGTGTACATGTATAATACAAACTTCTTCCAAATTGCCATTTCATGCATATTGTTAGATATACAATAAAAAAAAGTTAAATTGTCATTTAGACAACTATCCATTTACGATCAAAGGACAAAGATGTGAACCAGTACAGGTCACTGTACTCTAACAGCCGTTAGCAATGTGCGAAACAAATACTGTATTAGTTAGTTTTAAAAGGCCCCGGGATGACTGAATGTAAAACAATTCAAACGAGAATTACAGCGGCTTGATATATTGTACAATAATAAACAGAAAACATAATTATGACAGACAGCAACCAACGACAACAAACTTGTTCGTGAGCGTTTAACTCACACCAATCCGAGACAGAGGAGTACAACATAACAGAACAAAAATGAAAATGTAAAAATCAAGTTGAATTGAGTTGACTCATTAGATTGGTACTAAGTAAAAAGCACACAAAACATTTTTTTAGATTAAATTTCAATCAGTACACCTCAATCTGATTAGTATAAAAACAGAATAAGCAATTCCATACATAAGTGCCGACCGGATGTAAGACCTATAACGAGTTTAATAACAAAAGAGGGACGAAAGATACCAGAGGGACAGTCAAACTCATAGATCGAAAATAAACTGACAACGCCATGGCTAAAAAATAAAAAGACAAACAGACAAATAATAGTACACAAGACACAACACAGAAAACTAAAGACTAAGCAACACGAACCCCACCAAAAACTGGGGTGATCTCAGGTGCTCCGAATGTCTTCTGGACTGACCACTTATCCCATCCTGGCGGTAAGTGGACACATGTCAATGTGTTAGAGAATACATCCTCCATTGGGAAAGAGTAAATATAGGATAGATGTAGAAGTACATACCATCAAGACTAAGATATAAATATATTTTAGGAACATCGATTTTACTGCAGTTCTTTATCTTGTTAGGTGTTGGAAACTAAGGCCAATAGCTTCTAACCATTCATTAAATCCTATGGAAACTAAGGCCAATAGCTTCTAACCATTCATTAAATCCTATGGAAACTAAGGCCAATAGCTTCTGACCATTCATTAAATCCTATGGAAACTAAGGCCAATAGCTTCTGACCATTCATTAAATCCTATGGAAACTGAGGCCAATAGCTTCTGACCATTCATTAAATCCTATGGAAACTAAGGCCAATAGCTTCTAACCATTCATTAAATCCTATGGAAACTAAGGCCAATAGCTTCTAACCATTCATTAAATCCTAAACTAAGGCCAATAGTTTCTAACCATTCATTAAATCCTATGGAAACTAAGGACAATAGCTTCTAACCATTCATTAAATCCTATGGAAACTAAGGCCAATAGCTTCTAACCATTCATTAAATCCTATGGAAACTAAGGCCAATAGCTTCTAACTATTCATTAAATCCTATGGAAACTAAGGCCAATAGCTTCTAACCATTCATTAAATCCTATGGAAACTAAGGCCAATAGCTTCTAACCATTCATTAAATCCTATGGAAACTAAGTCTAATAGCTTCTAACCATTCATTAAATCCTATGGAAACTAAGTCTAATAGCTTCTAACCATTCATTAAATCCTATGGAAACTAAGTCCAATAGCTTCTAACCATTCATTAAATCCTATGGAAACTAAGGCCAATAGCTTCTAACCATTCATTAAATCCTATGGAAACTAAGGCCAATAGTTTCTAACCATTCATTAAATCCTATGGAAACTAAGGACAATAGCTTCTAACCATTCATTAAATCCTATGGAAACTAAGGCCAATAGCTTCTAACTATTCATTAAATCCTATGGAAACTAAGGCCAATAGCTGCTAACTATTCATTAAATCCTATGGAAACTAAGGCCAATAGCTGCTAACTATTCATTAAATCCTATGGAAACTAAGGCCAATAGCTTCTAACTATTCATTAAATCCTACCCGTTTGTTGTTGTTGTAAGCCTGTGGTTCTATTTTTAGTACCCTGATTATCGAAGATTACTAATTTAAAAAAAAACCAGTCTCCGTCCTGACTTTAACCATTCATTTTGTTTTATTTCCATCGTTTTTATTTTCTAATTATTTCCTTTACATCTTTCTAAAATATAGCTGTTTATGCTTTTTTTTTATGTCATTCTACTATGTGTGTTTATTATTAACATACCTTTTATTGATCCAGAGCTACTATAAGGTGATCTAAATAACAAACCATCGAGCTGCTTTTCACTTGACCTGCTATTCAGATGCCTTGCTGGTCTTATGTGTATTTTGCATGTTTCTTGCTTTTTTTAAAAGTTTTAATTATGCATGATATTTTGAATAACTGTTTGCACACGGCGAATCAAAACAAACGTATGTTTATTCAATAACCTTTTTTGTTTTACATAAACTGCCATTTATTTTGTTTTCTTTTTTCTTTTTTTCTTTGGATAGTTGTGGGTTACCGTTTAATCATTGAATTGTTTTCAGGTCTAGACAATGTATATTAACAAAAAGTGAAGTCGGAATTGTATTTCCTGTTGGTAAGCAATTTCAGCTTTATTTGGATTGATATAGAGAACAAATTATATTATATATTAGTGATTTCGTTACATTTCTAAGGGAATGATTTGTCCGTCATCGTCGTCCGTCGTCCGTCCATTTATTACCAAAGAAGCATGCAAAACGTATGCTCTATAGTTACCTCTCGATGGACTATGGGAACGCATTGCTGTATGGACTTCCAGCTACCATTATTCAAAGATTACAGCGAGTCAAAAACACAGCAGCCAGGGTCATTGCAAGGTGGAAGAAGTACGACAACATCACAACAATCCTTTAGTCTCTTCATTGGCTGCCCGTAACGAATCGATGCCAATATAAACTTCTTTTGTATGTGTTCAAGGCTTTGCACGAGGAGGCACCGGTCCACCTGCAAGACCTCGTTAATAACTTCAAACCGATGCGAGCACTTAGATCTGAAAATGCCATGGTTTTAACAACACAGAATATAAGAATTAATTCATATGGGAAAAGAAGATTCGACAAAGCAGACGCCGTTCTGTGGAATGATTTGCCAAGTGAACTACGAAACATACATTCTATGAGCGTTTTTAAGAAAAACATGAAAACTTATTTATTCAGACATGCTTTTTCATAGTTCTTAAAATATTTCTACCTCATTGCAATTTTTGAATTTTTAACTAAATGTTTTTGAATTTCTAACTAATTTTTTGTTGTACGGTTTTATTGTCTTTTTATTTTACCATGCCCATTTTTTAAAATTTTTGTTGTTTATCAGTAAACTTAATAGTAGAGTTTTATATGCAATATATTTCAAATCAGATTTTAATAAATTTTAACATCCCTTTTTTAATCTTTTAAAGTTATTAGTGATCGTTTCTCATATGCTAAATTTTTATCATGAGCGTTCATATTTTATTGTAAATATTTGCAGATGTGAACTGATACAGTTGTAAAGCGCTTAGGGTGATTTTCATTTTATATAATGCGCTGTTAATACTGTATAATTATGATAATAACATGCGGATGCCATCTAGTGCAATGCCTCGGAAACATTCACGCAGAATTCAAATGCAAACAAAATATTTATTCAAGACATATTTAAGTTTGATTGAAACCCTAAAAAATTGGCAAATTTATTTACGTCCTAAAACAATACCAGGCGTAATGATTTATCATCATAATCTCTTTATCAAGAGGTTTATTGAAGGTTAATAGAAAGTTTTTGACGGGGTATACATGTAAAACTGTCGACCGCGATATGTTATAAATATCTAAATATAATTTATATAAACTGATAACCTATTTACAATTTTGATTAAACATATCTTTTCCAAATAAATTTTGAAAAATTTGATATGATAAAAGTCGTGTTGAACTCAATATCATTTACTAGTTTATTCAACTGTTTACAAAACTTATTTTTTTCGAAATGCAATGGATTCTCTACCCCAAGAATAGATTATCTTAGCTGTATTTGGCAAAACCTTGTGGAATTTTGGGTCCTCATCGCTCTTTAACTTCGTACATTATTTGGCCTTTTAACTATTTTTATTCGAGCGTAACTGATGAGTCTTTTGTAGAAGAACCCTGGTATCTATTATGAGTGTATTAGTAAGAATATTCTAATGACATTTTGACTTTAAAAAACCTCGACACAGATTTTTCTGAACTTATGATATAGACACAAGGAAATATAGAAAATAGTTATAAATATTGATACATTTTCTTAAAACAAAAACACATACATGCACACATAAAAACTACACAAACTAGACACATATGACTTTTAATATACAGTATTTTTCTTCCCAACCATAATCAATATTGGGATGAACTGGTTGGTTTTATTGGCTTTGTATGACCAAAGTGATCCCAAGTCTTTATCAAAGCGTATAAACTGTTACCTGGACACTCGGTCTGTCTTACATCCCTATGTCCGTACATTTTATAATTATGAGTTATCTTTCCCATTTTAATACCACAAGCAATTACATTCTTAAGTGCAGTCAAAGCCTTGTCGTTTGGCAGACGGTCATTAAAATTCCCCATGATAGAAAACGCCACTGCAACGTCATTCCAGCCGTACGTGTGCGCCCCGATTCTGTCCCATCCTCGTGCCTCATATACACGACCGTCCTCTCCTATAAGAAAGTTGTATCCAAGATCGTCCCATGCTGTAAAATAATGCTTTAAATTAAAAAAACCTATAACACTTTTCCTAGTTTGTAGTAACAGAAAATCTGAATAGTAAAAAAGTTAGCTTTTCATTACATTGTCCGATCAGCTTGTTTTGTTAATTTTCTGCTGATCAAAGTCTATCCATAACCACTATTTTGATGACGATGCCTATACGCTCGTGTTTAACGTCTATTGGCAAATATTACACTCCAGGACGAGAACATGTTATTGTGATATCAATATCTGATGTACAAAAGTTATTGGTAGTGTACATGATATTTTTTATACTTTGCACTTGTGGATGTAAATACACTGTTCTACTATTAAGAGGATTAGAACATTATATTTTAGTACTATTAAACTATTGGATTTATTTCCAAGTGCTCCAATATTGGAGGGAACTAAAAAAGAAGAAGAAGGCTGTCAATGGTTTCTTGATAGTTCATATGGAAACGTACAGTTTGCAGAAAGTCATGTCACCCGACTTGGATATGTTATTCTTATGCCGATCCTTACTGCTGCTTAGCAAACATGAGTAAATAAAAATTGTCAAGTCTTTGGTATGAGCAGGTCAGGAATTGATCATATGAAACCCCGCGTTCGAAGCTAGCACACTACCACGAGAAATTATGATTGATCGATTGTTGGTTTCTTAACGTCCAGTGGCAAATATTTCATGCATGTTCGGGACGATGATTATATTAATATTTGAAAAAAAAACTTTATTGAATAAACTTAGTGAACTTGTAACCCAGTCTATCAAACAACAACCAAAACACACACGCACACAAGCACACAATTTTTCACAACTAGCACAAACACCCTGTGTTTTTTACTGAAAGATAAAAAAAAAAAAACATATATATTTGTGGGAGATAGGGGCTAAACAACTTACAACGATTGTCCATATGATAATTCTGAATGACTCTCAGTTCTTGTGAGCATGCATTTTGGTCAAAACAGTAGCTCATGGCTGTGTGATGGATGAATACAAAGCCAACAGGCGTTGACATCAGGTTTATGCCCCTTGAAGGCCTGGCTCCCCATTGGTCTCTGGTTACAGCATTATCACAGGACATGACACCTGCACAATATAATCAAACATTGTAGTGACATTGATTTTGAGTGTATATATTTACTATGTGCAAGTAAACAAACCCCATGTAATTTTAGCCAAATTAAAAAAACAATCCAAAACAGATACGGCACTGGACCAAGATCATGCCACATCATTGGTCATGCTGAATAAGTGAGTGAATATGACTTGTCTCATGGGTCTATAAAGGAGACACTATACAGTTTTGTTTAAATATAAACTAGAGGCTCTCAAGAGCCTGTGTCGCTCACCTGTATTTACTGATGCTTTGGAAATCATGTAAAATAAGGTTAAAATCCTAATTAATGTATTAGATATTAGATATAATAATGATATCTAAGATAATAACAAAAAACTGCAAATTTTTTGTAAAATTACTAACTCAGGGGCAGCAACCCAACAACTGGTTGTCGGATTCGTCTGGAAATTTAAGGGCAGATAAATCTAAATCTGATGAACATTTTTGCCACCTGTCAGATTTGCTCTAAATGCTTTAGTTTCAGAGATAGAAACCAAAAACTGCATTTTACCCCTATGTTCTATTTTTAACCAAATCGGCCATGATGGTTGGAAGGCGGGGTCATCGGACAAATTTTTTAAACTAAATACCCTAATAATGATTATGGCCAAGTATGGTTAAATTTGTCTCAGTAGTTTCAGAGAAGAAGATTTTTGTAAAAGATTACAAAAATTTACAAAAAATTATTAAAAATTGACTATTAAGGGCAATAACTCCTAAAGGGGTCGACTGACAATTTTGGTCATGACAACTTATTTGTAGATCTTACTTTGATGAACATAATTGCTGTTTACAGTTTATCTCTATCTATAATAATATTCAAGATAATAACCAAAAACTGCAAAATTTCCTTAAAATTACCAGTTCAGGGGCAACAACCCAACAACAGGTTGTCAGATTTGTCTGAAAATTTCAGGGTAGATAGATCTTGACCTGATAATCAGTTTTACTGTGTCAGATTTACTCTAAATGCTTTGGTTTCAGAGATATAAGCCAAAATCTACATTTTACCCCTATGTTCTATTTTTAGCCATGGCGGCCATCTTGGTTGGTTGGCGGGGTCATCGGACACATTTTTAAACTAGATACCCTAATGATGATTGTGGCCAAGTTTGGTTAAATTTGGCCCAGTGGTTTCAGAGGAGAAGATTTTTGTAAAAAGCTAACGACGGACGACGACGACGACGGACGACGGACGCCAAGTGATGAGAAAAGCTCACTTGGCCCTTCGGGCCAGGTGAGCTAAAAAGGAAATTTGCTCAAAGGCGGTGAGAGGTTAACATATAATTTCAGACAAACAGTATAAAAACAATCAATACTTCAAAAAAATCTGTTTTCAATACAAAATGTGCCTAAAAACTTCAAATGGAAGGAAGACAATAACAGAAAAAAACATTGTTTAGCACAGTAATAAATTAAATGGCACAATGTACCTTTAAGTGTCACGCATAATTTGATTTGATTTTTGGTGTTTTAACGCCACTTTTGGGCTATTTCGTGGCGGCCAGTTTTTATTGGTGGAGGAAGCAGGTGTGCCCGGAGAAAACCACCGACCTTCGATAGGAAAACTGACAATCCTAGTCAATTAAGATTGGAGTCGAGTGCACCCGCACGAGCGGGGTTCGAACTCACAACCTCAGTGTTGACTGGCTAGTGATTACAGTAGTAACTACTTAGACCACTCGGCCACCGAGGCCCCCTGTCACGCATAACGATCATGGCTCAGGATATGAAATACTATATTCTAATATGACGTGCTTCTTTCGCTTTGTAAACAACACCGTGATAAAATTCTCGATATATATATATTTAGCATAGACTCCGAGATGTACAATATAATGGCTGTTAAAATATACCTCCCACGTAAATCCACATGTATCGTAACCTATGTGCAAACGCTATGTCGATTTCATTGTGTTAAAAATTGCAATTGAAAAAACCCTACAGAACCATGATTCTTATTCTGACGCATAACAAAAAGAATTAATGCATTAGAGCTCGGAAAAATGTAAAAAAACGAAATAAAATGAAATTCCGCGAAATTCCTTTAATGTTTTTGGTGCATTAACGTCGTTTCAAAACATGACGTCATTCGAATGAAAACGTCAAAGCTGAAGGTTTTTCTATTGCGGTAACTCTCCAAGTTCGGATAATATTGCATTAAAATGAAATTTTGAGGTAGGTGTTGTTTTTTTTTTTTTTCTATTTTGTTGCATTATTCGCACATTCACTGATTTCAGCAAGTCAATATGGCGGCTCCTTTTATACAAAATGTCAACAGTGAATTTAATGGTACCGTAGCTTACGAGAAAAAAATGTAAATTTAAAATGGCAAATGTTAGGTTTGAGAAATAAAAGAATTAAAAACAATTTTTTCTGTCGGTCATTTAAGAAATAATTCATGCAAGCTACAGATTTATCAGAATTTTTTAGATTTATCTAACAGGGGGTAAAATAGAACAGCCACACACACGTCATACCCACCCTAGCCTCATTTTTTTAATGACCGTATTTGTCCTATTAGAATCGAAATAATTAAGGAAGCCATAGATTTGTTGTAAATTTACACATGGCCTGGGCCATGTGTGAATTTCCGACAAATCTATGGCTTCCATGAATTATTTCTTAATTCAATAACGTCATTTACCTTCAAGAGTCATTCATGACCATAAGTCAGGATACAAAATACTACATTCAAAAGCACTATTCACCTTTAAGTGGCATGCAGGACCACGACTTGACGAGTACAATACTATATTAAATAACGCCATTTACCTTCAATGCAACTAAGACCTGTGATGCACAAATGAAAATCGCCCTTTGCTGTCAAGCGTCAATATAACCTTTTATTTACACACACAAAAATCTCAGATTTATTAGCACCTTTTCCGTCAAGCGTCATTACATGGCTATAACGTACAATGCACATTATCATATTTAAAGCACTATAATACGGCGATAAGCTGATAGTTATTTTCTTTTGATTCCGATCTTTTATTTGAATGGACGTACAGTGTTATGAGCAACAAATAACAAAAATTAATAAGGGGAAACATCAAAATTAAAGAAATTAAAATGATGACGTAACAGTTTGTTAACTTATCAAAATTATTGCAAGCAGAACAGGATATCCCCTTGTCGGCCTAAATACGTTATAGCTGAACATCAAAGTTGCTCAGCTGTAATAAATTCCATTGACTGATTAAAGGGTTTGTGGTAAACGTTTGCGTTTAAGGACATGCTCAATAAATCCGACGTAAATAAAATATCGCAAACTAATTTCTCCGAGGTAAACAATGTGTTTAGACCCTTTGTATCGATTTCTGAAGTCTGTCTTTCCTGCAGCAACAGAAAAGGATTGAGTTAATTAAAGGTAATCTTATGGAATTATTATTTTAAATAAAATCTCCTTTAAAAATAAGTCTTACCTCGAGCAAAACATAATAGAAGCACTATATACGTGGCCATATTGATTCACAGGACTAGCACAGAACAACTCTGATAAGGAAAAGTTAGGTTTTCCAATGACGACATGTTATTTGAGGCCACCACTAGGATATTAGCATACAGTATGCTCTAGTTTGACCTTTGTGTCATTGTGCTCCATAACTATAAATTTAATAAATTCCAAGAGTCGGAGAAGAATAGTTATGATTGATCGTGAAAACAAAGTACATCATTTCATAATATATTGATCCATAATATAAAAACAATTCTACGCAGAAAAAAAATCATTATCAAGCCACACAAATTTTGATTTCTACTGTAAAGTTCATTTTATGATTATGATTATGAATAAGAAATCTCCTTTTTATCGAATGATTTTGGAAATGAATTATCTCCTTTTTATCGAAAGCTTTAGGAAATTCATTATCCCCTTTTTATTATATGTTGAAAAAATACATCATCTCCTTTTGATCGAATTTTTACTGAAATTCATTATCTCCTATTTATTGAATGTTGTAGGAAATACATTGTATCCTTTTTATTAAATGTTTTGGGAAATGCTTTATCTAATTTCTATTTAATGTTTTCGGAAATTCATTATCTCCTTTTTGTTGCATGTTTAAGGAAATACATTATCTCCTTTTTTATTGAATTTTTTGTAAATACAATAACTCCTTTTTATTGAATGTTTTGTAAATACAATAACTCCTTTTTATTGAATGTTTTGTAAATACAATAACTCCTTTTTATTGAATGTTTTACGAAATTCATTATCTCCTTTTTTTTGCATGTCTTAGGAAATACATCATCTCCTTTTTATTGAATGTTTTAGGAAATGCATAATCTCCTTTTTATCGAATGTTTTAGGAAATACATTGTCTCCTTTTTATTGAATGCATTAGGAAATGTATTATCTCTTTTTCATCGAATGTTTTAGAAAATACATTATCTTCTTTTTATCGAATGTTGTAGGAATAACATCATCGCCTTTTTATCTGATGTTTTAGGAAATTCATTATCCCCTTTTTATTGAATATTTCATGAAATACATTATCTCCTATTTATCGAATATTTTAGGAAATTCATTATCTCCGTTTTATAGAATGTTTTAGGAAATACATAATCTCCTTTTTCTCGAATCCTTTAGGAAATGTATCATCTCCTTTTAATCGAATGTTTTAGAAAATGTATTATCTCTTTTTTATTGAAGGCTTTACGAAATGTATTATCTCCTTTTCATCGAATGTTTTAGAAAATACGTTATCTTAATTCTTTTTATCGAATGTTTTAGGAAATTTATCGTTGCCTTTCATCTGATGTTTTAGGAAATTCATTATCTCCTTTTTGTTGCATGTTTTAGGAAATACATCATCTCCTTTTTATCTGATGTTTTATAAAATATATTATCTCCTTTTTATCGAATGCTTTAGGAAATGTATTATCTCTTTTTCATCGAATGTTTTAGAAAATACATTATCTTCTTTTTATCGAATGTTTTAGGAATTACATCATCGCCTTCTTATCTTATGTTTTAGGACATTCATTATCTCCTTTTTATCTAATGTTTAAGGAAATACAGTATCTCCTTTTTATCGAATGTTTTAGGAAATGTATTATCTCCTTTTTTTTAATGCTTTTCGAAATGTATTATCGACTTTTTATCGAATGTTAAAGGAAATACATCATCGCCTTTTTATCTGATGTTTTAGGAAATTCATTATCTTCTTTTTATTGATTTTTTTAGGAAATGTATTATTGATTTTTCATCGAATGTTTAAGAAAAATCGTTATCTTCTTTTTATCGAATGTTTTAGGAAATACATCATCGCCTTTTTATCTGACGCTTTAGGAAATTCATTATCTCTTTTTTACTGATTTTTTTAGGAAATGCATTATCTCCTTTTCATCGAATGTTTTAGGAAATACATTATTTTCTTTTCATTGAATGTTTTAGGACATTCATTATCTCCTTTTTGTTGAATGTTTTGGGAAATTCATTATCTCCTTTTAATTGAATGTTATAGGAAATTCATTTTCTGCTTTTTGCTGAATGTTTTGGGAAATAAATTATATCTCCTTTTTATTGAATGTTGTAGGACATTCATTTTCTCCTTTTTATTGAATGTTTTAGGAAATACATTATCTCCTTGTTATCGAATGCTTTCGGAAATGTATTATCTGCTTTTTATCAAATGTTTTAGGAATTACATCATCGCCTTTTTATCTGATGTTTTAGGACATTCATTATCTCTTTTTTATCTAACGCTTTAGGAAATACATTATCTCCTTTTTATTGAATGCTTTAGGAAATGTATTATCTCCTTTTTATCGAATGCTTTAGGAAATGTTTTATCTCCTTTTCAACGAATGTTCTTGAAAATACGTTATCTCCTTTTTATTGAATGTTTTAGGAAATACATTATCTCCTTTTCATTGAATGTTTTAGGACATTCACTATCTCCTTTTTACTGAATGTTTTAGGAAATTCATTATCTCCATTTATCGAATGTTTTAGGAAATACATGATCTTATTTTGATTGAAAGTTTTAGGAAATACAAATATCTCCTTTTTATTGAATGTTTTAGGAAATATAGTATCTCCTTTTATGAATGTTTTAGGAAATTTATTATCTTCTTCTCTGACGACGAGTGTCACATGTGGAGCAGGATCTTCTTACCCTCACGGAGCACCTGAGATCACCCCCAGTTTTTGGTGGGGTTCGTGCTGCTCAGTCTTTAGTTTTCTATGTTGTGTTTTGTGTACTATTGTTTGTTTGTTTGTCTGTTTATTTCGACTTATGAGTTCGAATGTCCCTTTGGTACCTTTCGCCTCTCTTTTTTATCTGATGTTTCAGGAAATTCATTATCACCTTTTTATTGAATGTTTTAGGAAATTAATACAGTGAGCAAGAAAAAATTGTATACTTCACGGATTTTGCATGACATTTTCGAAATTTTTGAAAGGAATAATGCGTTCCAACAATATTTGAAATGAAAGTTGTTTATGTTTGTGTTGACAGTTTATGTGCAACAGCTCTCAAATTTCCAATTCGACTGGACGTTTTAGCCTTCCGTAAACAATAACTGTAAATGCAGTGTAGGAAAATACTGTAGAAACCATTATCTAACACGCATCCTTGTCCTTTGGTCTTCGGTGTTTATGATATTACATTTCCTTATCTTATATGATTGAATGAAAAAGAAAACGAAATAATGTCCAGATCTGGTATATATATCGCTTTATCCAAACATGTATGTTTTTGTTTTATACCGTCCTATATGTTTTTGTTTTATACCGTCCCATATGTTTATGTTTTACGTATTTGCCTGTGTGTGCTTTTGATAAAACACAATGAACGTAGAAAACTCAATAGTCATGTGACAACTAACATAGGTAGATGCTTGATTACCTAAAAATCCATGTTTTCTTGAAAAGCGAAAAAAAATCAACTAATATGTTTATGCATTTCATAGGGAGGACTGGATGCACTTCTGGAGACACGTAACGTGCTTTGAGACAATGTAAAGAATCGCCCCTCTAGCCATTCTCAGAATGAAAGTATAAGCGTGTTAAATGGCAATAAGGTTTCATATAATACATATTTTCAACTGTTTAAAAAGTTAATACATCTGATGAGGAAGCGTCTATTTGGTTTCTTCAGAGACAAATAGCCTCATTGAATTGCTAAGGTTTACAGTAACTTTATATCGATCTTTTGGGTTTTTCTCCAGTGCAAAAAAAAGTAGTTATGAGCTATAATTATTCAAGCTTAATCAACAAGGTACATTACAAAGGCGAAATTTTATTGAAATTAGTATATGAAAATATTTATATAAAATGAAATGAAAAAAGAAAGAAAGAAAGAAAAATTAAGTATTAAAAATTCAAATAACAACCTGAACTTATCATTCAAATGTAGGTCGCACGAATTACATTGTTAATAATATGAATTATCTGACCTTGAATATTTTACACTTTTCTTTTACCAGGGAGCTAAACGATAAAAATAGTAAAATTAAACACTAACCTTTGTTTGGTCCTTGTTGTCACAACACATTTATATCGTTGTAAAAAAGACATTAAATACACATGTTTTTATATGTAGGTAATCCTGACCACGACAAAGTCTACACCTTTATATCTACTTCCTATGTATTATTCATTAATATTGGTTATGAATTTTAATAGGTCTACCCTGAAGTAAACCTTTCCCGGACTTTGTGTGTATATTTCATAAGTACATTGTATTGTTTTCCAAGTGACATATTACAAAGTTTATCCTGAACATAAATAGTATAAAATATTTGAAATTTCCCTTCCAAATTTCCGAAAGTTATTTAAAACTTTAATGGAGTGTTTACAGGTGAATGACCTGTAATACTATGAATAATTATATTGTCTTTGTGAATAGTTTACTATTTATATAAAGCTCTTTTATTTCATTTGTTTCATGTGAAAACACCTATATACTTACATAAGGATCATCAAGTAAGTTCTTCCTTCACTAAAGATCCGTTTTCAAACGGTTTCCTTAGTTAACATGGTGTATAGCGATGATACCATAATTTTATCGGATGAATTTAGTCATTTGGTATAAAAATAAGGAAATGTGATACACTTGCAAATGAGACTACTATCAATCAGAGTCCAAAGTGACGTTGATGTTTAAGGTATAAGTATGTTTTTAATCATATACAAAAAATAATATGAAAGGCAGAAATCCAGGAACACATTTAACGCGAAAGTTGAACGACAAAAATGTTCATTTCACAGAAAATTCATATATTATGCGTGTTATTTTCATAGATACTACATGAGTATACATTAAACAGACAGAAGACAATAAGGAACCAAACATTGTCTCAGAAGGGTATTCAAGCATATCCAGACTTGACATGCGATAATCATCATATTGTCCACTGTCCAAGCGTCAAACCCAGTATGGGTCAAGTTAACGTGACCTTGTGAGGAAATATGCTAACGATCATTTGTTACAAATACTGTAATTTTTAGTCCTAATGACCAAGTAATTTCCTTTTTTAACGATAAAGGAAGATAAGCGGCAAACCGGAATACTGGAGTTCTTTAATATACTTGAAGAATCTTTTGAACTTATAGTGTAACTGCAACATCAAATGTTTTAAACCCGAGTGAATGGTGTCTGTGAAACCAGTGTATCAATTACACATTTGTAGTTGTTCATCTTGAATATGTAAATACAGTGCATAGTACCAAGCCTAGTGAACATACTCTGTAGTACAACCGCTGACGTATGAGTGTAGGATAGTATGGTGTCCTTACAGTAGGTTAATTTCATGAGTAAATACAGTGCATAGTACCAAGCCTAGTGTACATACTCCGTAGTACAACCGCTGACGCATGAGTGTAGGACAGTAGGATGTCCTTACAGTAGGTTAATGACATGACCTTGTTTTAGTAACTGCTAGCACTATTTGACTTGGTAACATTTATAACGGTGTCACTTTTACTATTATTTAGTTGTGTTTTATACCGGTTTTGTATAGTTGCATTCAAATTCTGTTTGTTACCTGATTTTGATTGTTCGTTCTTACATGTACCTTTTGTCATTCCTCTGATCGAGATTGAAAAGAGGGAGGATTAAGTGCTAAAGCCGCAATAATGAAATATTCAAGTTCAAAGTTCGGAAACTGAGTCTCTTCAACGGTTGTCTTTAAATATATATAAATTTGGAATATGTCTAATATAATTTTGCAACATACTTTTCTCGTCTGAAATGAATTTTATGTGAAAATCACCAAAACGCTAAAACAACGACAAAAAAAGAAGCTTATTTTACTGTGAACACAAAGTTTTATAAACACAATGACACCAAATGCTAAATTTCATGCAAAGTAATTTCTAAATCATTCTTGTTCTATTTGGTTCATTTTTGGGGACTTAAAATGGCTTATTCATGTTATTTTTCAGAATGTTATTTATTAAAGATTAAATGTACTATATCCGGCATAATTGTGGGAAAACACGCACTTGATCAATACACAATTATAAAAATCGATATTGAAATGTATTTTGATTCTAACGACAGTATTCAATTATCTGAATTTAGAATTACAATGGAACCTCTGTCAGTGCATTCATTATCCGAATAAAAAGGGACAACACTATGAAGTTTTTGTGTGCTAAATTATTAACTAGCAGAACAATTGTGAATTTTCATAACATATTTATAAGCATACCTTCACCTTGTTTTCCCATTTTTAAGTATTGTGTTCGCCTCTGTTTTGCCACAATGTTAACATGTAAGTTTTATTGGTTCTGCAGATGGTTTAACGAAAAAACCCATCACTTCTATGGAAAAGAAATTCAGGTTTAAATTTAGTAAAAGTACAGCAATGATGAAATTTTTGTCTTCATAATCCATGAAAATCCTTCTTATATCTCAAAGGAAGACATAAGGTGAAATAAGAGAGTGCTTCTCTGGTAGATAAGGTCATCGTTTTCAGTATTTCTGATGAAAACAAAATATATACTTTCAAAGAGAAAGAAAAGAAAATTAATTCGATAAATAAAGGCAACAGTAGTATACCGCTGTTCGAAATTCATAAATCGATTGAGAAAAAAACAAACCCGGGTTACAAACTAAAACTGAGGGAAACACATATAAGAGGAGAACTATGAAACAACAGAAACACAACATCAAAATGTAACACACACAGAAACGAACTATAATATAACAATGATAAAAGCGACAATCAGCAGGAGTAAAAAGTTGTGAGCTGAGACTAACAGAGATCTGGCAACAAAGCCAAATTACCCCAAAACAGAAACATTGAGATATAGCAAAGAAATCCGACGTTCCTGAATTTGGACAAGCACATGAACATGTAGCGGGCTTAAACTAAATTCAGTTCAACGAAAATCTCAACCCTCCCGTTTAAACTAATATCACGATTCCCCTCCGTATGTTACACTTTGCTTACAACAATGGGACTGAGTTCATATAAAGGTCAGGAATATAGTAAAGTTGGTATCGTTTAACCAAACAGGAAGTCTACCCATATATATATAAGTATACCTCTCACGATATTTTAATCATTTTATGCTTCAATATTTATTTTAAATCACTTTTTGACATAATGATCACTTGGTAAATATTTGTTGGTAGAATTTACTAATATTTAATTTGACACTGACCCTTGAAATACCAAGAAAAACTACAGATCATTGTGTGTGTAGATTTTATAAGACTTAGATATTCGATTGTTCAAATATCAAAATATATTTTCTTAAATTTAAAAGCTGCATAGATAATTGTTTATTTAAGTATACAGAACAAATAAAAAGTAAAAACAACACTATAAATTTCATGCGTCCGAAGAACTTTACGGGAATTCAATATCCAGGAACGCTGAAAGCCGAATATTTGAAAGCCAAGGATGTATAAGAACCGAAACCGTTGAAGAGCTATACGACCAAACGAATAGACCAAAAATGGTAGCCAAACAAGAATATTTAAGAAAGGTTTGTTATACATGTCAGTACCGAAGTAATGACTTTTGAGCTGATGATACCATCGGGGACTGATAGTCTACCAGCAGCGGTATCGACCCAGTGGTGTACAAAATAAAAACAGCACTTTATAAATTTCATGCGTACAAATATTTATAAAAAAATCATTAACTGATTTACTTTACCATGTATACTAATCTACAGTATATGTTAATGTATCGTTAAAGTAAAAACTGAAGCTATGATATTATAAAAGATATCTTCCCAGATGCCTACAAATTTGATACGAATGATAGAAAAATATGCCCCAGCTGAAAATCTAAGTATTCATTATAACGCTGATGATACGTTACAAAATAAAAACACGTAGCCGAAGACAGAGACTAAATTTTGAATCATTAAGCAATAAAGTTCACACGGTGCTCATAATCAGGAAAACGTTTAAACTAACGAGAAAGGATGTGAATGACTTGATCAATTCACAAAAACTTATGCCAGCAGAACCTCGTTTTATTTCTGCGTTTTCATCTACTGCACAGTTTTCAATGATGGAAGGATATGAGGATGTTGTGTATGATAATTGAAGTAAGATACATCCCGAGAGCAAGGTTTTCATGAAACAAAATGAACCTGCACAAGGACACATTAAAATTATGAACGTCGGAAAACTGATGGAAGTTACTTTTAGAAATAACATGCCTGACATCAAATCTTTGACAAAGATTGATGAAGGCCGTTGTCTGCACGATGAAAAAGAAAAGATACACGGAATGCAGAATAAGAATCGAATGCATCCTCCTTGCTTGTGAACAAATTGTATGGAAGATGGAATACTACGGAACTAAAAAATCGAATTAAATACATATCATGTTACAAAGCGATAGGACAAAATATCAAGAAGTAAAAGTATGGTTAGAAAATGTTACGGGCGCCATCACAAGTTGGTTCACCGTTATGGAATATCTGTTTCACAGGTGAGGACGGATATGTTCCAATTGTCGTAACAATAATCCCGTTTTCGTTTCTTCGAATGTGACCTACCGAATTAGACTTATCGACTCATGAGTATGTATACGTTCATTGAATTAAAGTGACAGTAGTTCATCGATGTTCAAATCTCGCAAATCGATTAAGAAGCGACAAATTAAGGTAACAAACAAAACTGAGGGAATCGTATAAACCCTTAAAGGAGCAAGATAGGGAGCTACGACAGAGTAAGCGTCTCCTGCTATGCATGTATCCCACGCCATGCGAATCTATATACTAGTGTCTTAAGACATGTCGCCTGTAAGTTGAGACACCGACATATCATATCCGTTAACCAAATCGCAATGATGACCGTGAAACTGATATAGCGTCGTTTCAGTAGTTCTTCCTCTGTTTAGCCTATCATTCTCTTACAAAAATTTATTCTTTCACAACTTCACAGAGTGTCATTGATATATTGGATGCAGTAGGAAAACAATATGAACATTGTATTTCCAAGGATACGAAATTATTCTCGAGAAATTAAACCTGTTACGGAATTCAATTACTGAAATGTTGGCGTAACGAGTTTAATATCAATAGATTATATACGGTAACTAAGACAGACCAGTTTCCTTTTTACTTTGTTTCAATAACCTTCAGTAAATATCGTGTATGCTATTGACATTGAATTTGGATTTTTTTTTTTTGCGTTTTTATGTGTTACTTTTTCATTCTTATTCTATTAGATTCCTTTGTTACATCTTAGGATTTGATTTGATATGTAGGCCTTAAAGTATTTTGTTTCTGATTACCAAATATTTATCATTATTACGTCCTTTAGCAAAAGATCGGATACTTTCGTTTTTTTTCTAGGCATTTTGTGGCTATTTAGCGCTATATTGGTATTGAAATACTTTTGTCTGACTAATATTTGTGTGACTCGAATTGTTTCTGAGTAAATTAAACACCGATATGACCATCCATAAAACCTGGTCATATGATTATGTGCTTGTACGAAGCCAGGAACCTCGTCAGTGGTTGTCGTTGTTATAATATTTTGGTATATTTCAACCAAGTATGATGACCATGATCTCTGCTAACTATACTGAAAAACATCTTTCAATTATTTTAAGAGCATTGATAAATGATATAAAATAAGGAGATGCGGTACGATTGCCAATGAGACAACAATCCACCAGAGACCAAATGACGTAGATGTTAGCAACTATAGATCACTGTACGGCATTCAACAATGAGCGAAACCTATACCATATAGAAAGCTATAAAAGGCCCGACATGACCACAGGGGCGCGTATCATAGATGTTTTGGGGCGGAAATATATGACAGTCGACTGGTATGCGTTATACATTGTGTTATTCGCTATTAACACAATGTATAACGCATACCAGTCGACTGGCATATATTTCCACCCCCAAACATCTATGATACGCACCCCTGTGTCATGACAAAATGAAAAACAATTTTAACGAGAAAAACAACGGCTTGATATATGTACAAAACAACAAACATAAAACAATTATTATATACAAAACTCGGTTTTCGGTCTGTCAAGTATCTTTGGATTTTTTTTTTCAATATTTCAATAAGCGATCGCCCAAAGGCTTCATTGTGACAGGTTTTCAGCAGAAGTAGTAGCGATTGTGCTTTGCAACATGAGTGGTCAATTGTTTACAGACATCAAATTAGGCCAGCATGTTAAAATTAGATCTTCCCATTGACTATAACATACATGTATATAGACACAGTACACACAAAAAAAAAAAAACATAAATAGAAAAGTACGTGGAAATATCTTCAGTACAAACACACTAAATGATATAATTTGTGAACATTGCTGAACAAGACAGTTGTTTAACATTGTTATTTTCGTTTTAGTTTTGCATTCTTGTTAACGACTTGTCCGCCTAAACATTGCAATTTTCAAGGATTGAACTTGTATATACTTCTTCTGAAATCTAGCCCAATTTTGAATCTGACTAATTCTTTGTTCAGCGCACTAGAAAACTAGGTGATTTTTAAATAATTTAATTTTGGATGTAACACGTCTTCTGATTGGCTGAAAGTGTTATGACTATCAGCTCATAGACATAATTTTGTCATGTGACCGTGACGTCATCAACGTTTTTATCATGATTTATTCCTTTTTAGAACTAAATTATCAGGAATGACTGTAATCTAAAAAAAGTGATGCACACTTTTAAATAACACGCTACGCGAGTTATTAAGTGTGCACCACATTTTTGATGTTATTTCTCATAGACAGAAAAAAATATTATAGTCATTCCTTAAATAATTTCAGTGTTGAATATTGTTCGTACTGTGAAATTCCAAAGTTTCAATAGAAATATTTCAAAGCATTATATCGATAATCTAACACAGAGATTACATAAAGGACTACACCAATGCAAGATAATATCATTTCATTTGAAAAAAAAGAACGAAACTGGCGAAGACCATTTGTAGTGACGAAATTTCTGTTACTCTTTACGATATTATAGGGTTATTGTACTATATAATGAGGAACTTTGTTTCGAGCAGCATATTATATTACAAGACCTTGGATGTAAATATAGTTTTTATCTGAACAACTATGGTGCGTACCATGCCAGTTAGAATGCAATATTGGTCAATATGCAGTATTTTTAACTCATCGGAAATACTCTGATTTTTATGTATGTTTATTAAGTAAGACCAGTAAAAATATAGACAAATATTATATTTTTATTTCAGAAAAAAATCTTCAAGAAATATTTGATCCTATAGTATAACGCGCCATCTTTTGTCTGGCATTGTTGACTCTTGCATGTAACATTTTTTTCTTCCAATTATTGTCTTCTTTGATTTTCGTAAACATATTTTCACTCCACGCTTTTATTTATATTTATATCACGAAGATTAATATTAAAGTAAACATCGTAAAAATTACCTCTTAAATCTGAAGAAAAATGATTTGTAAAAAAGAACAAAATTAAAGGTATATTTTTATCACTGATATTTTTCTTTCAAAGTGCTCCCACACCCTTCATGAATTTCAATTATATCAGTTCGGCTTAATCATCATTCTGGTCGTTTTTAGCCCTAATTTTCCTTTCCAGCTATTCCAGTGCATATTGATTTCACTATAACCATCAAGATACAGTCCGTTGATATTTGACCAAGTGCATTTAGCATGCCACCAAGCGCTCATTTTAGTTATAGCACAATTACTACCGGCAATATCGTTATCTCTGTCGATAGTGGTAAACATGAAATTATCGTGGGTGTTACCTTGGGAATCTTTCATAGAATCACCTGTTGAAACATAAAAAACTGTGCAAGAGGATAAGTGCAAATAAAAACATTACAAAAATGATGCTCTATATTAAAGAAAAGTTCATAAACATTTTTGGATTTTCAAATATTTTGGCCTCGAGCATCACTGAAGATACACGAATTGTCGAAATGCGCACATGGTACGTTAATATTATTGCATGTATAAAATATTTTTTTTTAATGCCTCGAAATATGTTTTTGTTGTTGTTTTATATTAATATTCCACTGATATTTCATTTAAGTCTTCGAGATCAAATCGAAATTTTTAGGCATTTTGTTGCAAGATGTAATGAAGTTTGTATGATATATTTAAGAACGTCGACCAATATCAAAATGTTTCCCTCGAGGAATCAACATATAATAAGCTGACAGAAAATTGTTGTACCTTGTACCGTTAAGTGTCGTTATCGACAATCAATTGACAAAAACTGTTGGATACTTAAGGGGCATTAGCTACGATTTAGACAAGCGGAATTTTGAAATAATATTTTGTCATAAGCAGTCGTTCGCCCCAAATTTGTCAAATAAACTCAAAAACATCGCTGATGCATTTTTGACTTGCAAGTTAATAATTTAACACAATTGAATCCGTATTCACGTGACCTTCAATCTAACCCCTTATCAAAAGATAGGTTACGCATGCACTAGGTATGTTATAAGCTATTTAAAAAGGAAAAGAATGTTAACATTGAAAGTGAAACAAGGGAGAAACCATTTGGTCGACTGATTCGATCAACAAAAAGTCATTCTTATAAGGTAAAAACGACGATTAACTATTGTTTAACCTATAATATGAAATCAAACAGACCTAGAAAAATACAATTGGGTTATATGACCGTCGGCAATCTTTGGAAGCCATCTCGATGTTTAATTAGATAGCATCGAGACTAAAATACACACAAAATACTGATACATATTATCGAGACCATGCATTGTTAATTGTTTATTTTTGACTTTTTGTAATTTGGATATACGTTTTAGTATGTTATAAATCACATATGATAATTTGAGTCAAATCGATAAACATAAATTGGACAGCTAATGCCCCTTTAAGCAAAAAATATTAATTTACGATATGAACATAATGAATGTTTAATATTTTAAATCAATAATTAAGTTTCAGTTTAAAAAAAAAACAACAATGCATCTTACCAGCTGTTCCATGGTAACCAGATATACTCAATTTATAGTTTTTTTCCTCGTTGCTGATATTGAAATTATCATATATTGCATACGCTGTATTTCCATTTAAGGCTTCGAGATCGAATCGAACTTTGTAGGCATTTTGTTGCAGGATGCAATGAAGATTGTCATTGCCTACAAACAGAGCAAGTACATGTATCATAAAATGTGTGTCTAATTTCCAAATATGAAGCAGACCGTTTTTATTTGGTAGGTCCTTAATTTCAGATCCACTGGTATATATAGTATATGAGTTGTTTTCAATCATTGAAATGTTCGTTATTTAAAAGAATAGAGACTTTATCAATAGTTCTTCAAATCTTGAAGCTTTTTCCAAAGTAAAACCGAAGAACGTTTGGAATATGAGAATTTCTGATTTACGTGAATACAAACACAAATCAACTAGATGTGGAGCATAATTAGTACCAATTGGAATACCGACTGTTTGTAGAAATATATTTTCAGCAACATAAAGAAAAGTCCAGCATTTTGACGATATTGTTTTCATGGTATTTGTTGTTAGAATTGCACGAGGGAGTTAGAACCTGAGATTCTTAATAATGATATTTATTACGTAAAATTTTAAAATAGTTGCTATGAATCATGATTACTGAGCTGATGATACCCTCGGGGACCAACAGTCCAACAACAGCATAGGAATTACATATTCTTAAAAGTATATAAACTACCTAGCCAATGTTCACCGGTAAGGTCACCAAAACCATTTTTGTAGTCGTCCCAAAACCTTAAGAAATCCGTTTTTCCATTTAATCTTCTTTGTACGACCTGTAAAAATCAAAACAAAATTAATTACTTTACATTGAAGTATTACAGGGCTTCGTACTTGATTAATTGAGCAAAGCTCTGATTCCTTGCCCGGCTTTGGCTATACTTTTGTGTCCTTTTTGGTTGATAAGCTTTTCATTTTTAACAAGTTTAGAATTTTGAAATGTTTGGTATCGAGCATCACTGAAGAGACATTTACTGTCGAAACGCGTATCTGGTGAGAAAATTGGTACCGTTAATGTTATAACAGATATTTCATAAAAAAAACAACAAATTGTGTAGTAGTGAAAAGCTGAGGGTTTCCAATTGTCAAGCAATCTTCTAAAATAATGTTTATCATACACAAACTCATAAATTAAAACAGATCAACAACTGTAAATAGTGTCTGAAATACCGAAAAAGGCGGTAAAGTTTGTGCTATGTCTAGATTTTTGATAATAGAAACACAATTGCACAGTATATCTAGGTGTTTAAATGAACAATATCTATATATATAGAAATATAGCATTTGGGTATGAGTTATATGAAAAAAGGATATATACAGTAATGTGCAAATTCGAAGGTATACAAAACCTTACTGTGAATTACAGTCTTTGCCGAACATACATGATATATGCTTTTCCCTGTTTCCTTACTCTGTGGTATGAACAGATATTTACTTTGGCTCTGATCAATGTTAAATATATCATTACTGTCGAGTATAATGTTGTTTTTTTCTCGAATTGACAGAAACGCATTTATTACAATGGGAATAATAGCAGTGAAGAAAGAAGGTTTGATTGATTTCTCATCCTTATGTTTGCTTTGCAATAAAGAAAAAGGCGCAAATGATTGTGTATAAAGGAGCTACAGGTAAAGAAAAGGTCTTCTCGATGAATGTTCATTATAAAGAAAAAGGACAGATGCTTGGGTATAAAGGAGCTACATGTAAAGAAAAGGTCCTCTCGATCAGTGTTCATTATAAAGAAAAAGGGCAGATGCTTGGGTATAAAGGAGCTACAGGTAAAGAAAAGGTCTTCTCGAAGAATGTTCATTATAAAGAAAAAGGGCAGATGCTTGTGTATAAAGGAGCTACAGGTAAAGAAAACGTCTTCTCGATCAGTGTTCATTATAAAGAAAAAGGGCAGATGCTTGGGTATAAAGGAGCTACAGGTAAAGAAAAGGTCTTCTCGATCAATGTTCATTATAAAGAAAAATGCTTACTGTCCATCCTCCATTGTCTTCAGACATTTCACAAAATACTGATATTTTCATATCATTCTCAAGGTAAAGTGTATACACACCACTACTACTACTATTTTGTGGCAGGTCATTGCAGTCCTTTATTTTTCTGTCTGAAACAAAATGTCATACTAGTATCGTATAACCTTTGGATATATAACCAACAATAGTTTACCGAAGTTCAAATCTTATAAATTCATAAAGAAAATCAAGGTAAGAAACAAGATACACAACAAAAAATGAGAGAATTGCATTGACTCCAAAAGGATCAAACCGGCATGGTCGACAGGTTTAGCGTCATCTGCTTTTCTTGCATCGTCCGCCATGTGAATCCACACTTATTCAAAGAGTCTCATACATGATTATGACACAATTGGTAAGAATTCCTTGTTTGATGTCCAGATGGGCGTTTATCAACCTTCCGCACACGCAAATAAACTTCAAATATCACTGTTAATTGAGCATTGTAAGAAACACGTACTAGTACATTATTAATAATACAAATCAGTCAGATTACGGATGTACATGATAATAAAATTGAGAATGGTAATGTGGAATGTGTCAAAGAGACAACAACCCGACCAAAGAGCAAAATCCAGCCCAAGGCCACCAATGGGTCTTCAACACAGCGAGAAAATCCCGCACCCGGAGTCGGGCTTCAGCTGGCCCCTAAACAAAAAACTCTGAGTTTGGATGAGCTTTAAGTACTTTTTGTTTTATGAAGGTTTTGGATTTTCAAATATTTCGACATCTAGCATCACTGATGGTACATAAATCCGAGATAATCACTAGCCCAGTATTCAGCACTTCGGTCCTAGCATGAAAATACAGATAATGTTTGATTTCAATTTTCCTGTTATAAAATTTCGCAATCATTCCTTGTCCAGCTGTGAATTTACTTTTGGTTTTATCAGCTCTTCAACGTTTGTATAAGATTTTTGTCTTTCAAATATTTCGCCTCGAGTATATTACTGAAGAGACGCTAACTGTCTAAATGAAAATCTGGTGCAGTAAAATTGGAACCATCAATTTTATTTAAAAAAAACCAACATGTATTGAAGCACTACTGAGCTGATGATACCCTCGAAGATTACCAGTCTAACAGCAGTGTTATCAACCCAGTGCTGGTAGTTGAAATAAACACTAGATAAATTCAACAGAGTGGTGATGAAGAACGACTGAAATCGTCATCACTGAGTTTACTGTCTGTTTAACTCTAATACCAATGAATGGCAAATATTTCAAACTAAATCCCCAATGGTTTATGAAAGTGTATACTAGTAGATTCAACTTTTTATTCTGAAATTTTTCAAAAGAAATTCATTTTAGGGCCATTTTTTAAATCCGAATAGTACCTGGTCTACACAAATGGTCTTAATAATGATATTTCTTATCGACACATGAATGCTGTTTATAATGATAATTAGAAGCAATAATCGACGCAATGTCTTGTTTGCTTATTGTAGTCTTTGGGGTCTCCTAGAAGTGTTGTCGCGGCAGTGATACTGTGAATTCATTTATCTTCGTGTATATAAAATATGAAAACAACACGTTATAAATTTCATGCGTCCGACGCGCTTTTCTGGACTTACCTTCATCAGGAACGCACAAAGCCGAATATTTGAGAGCCAAGGATATATAAGAACATAAACAGTTATACCGAAGTACTGACTACTCGAGGAATGATGAAAAATTGTATTTTCGTGGTTTTGCCAAAGTCTGTATCCTATCCAATAGAAAATGTTTGCTTCGTGGAACATTTAAATCCTCTTTTATCTTTCCCAACGAAATCTATGAAAATTATTTTTCACACGAAAAAGTAATTAATCTACATTGAAAACAATTCAAATGCACATGACAAGTGTTTCATCGATAACTTTGAATAGTTACTAGTACGCTCGAGACCAACACACTTTGAAGACAATTTCTTTTAGAGTTTAAGAAACTCAATACCAGCAAGGGAATAAACATACGCTTTACATATCTTGGTTTGATTCAAAACCCTACCCTATATACATTTTTAAGCTTGTACCAATATATTATGTAAAGAGTAATATACTTACCTTCACATCGCGTTCCGCCATATTCATCAGAGCAAACACAGAGGTGAGATTCCCCTGCAACTGTGCAGGTACCATTATTCAAACATGGTCCGTTGGAACATGGGGTGACTGTCAAAATATTTAGAAACAGTCTATAGCTATAATCATGCGAAATTCAGGTTTAAACGCGTAATATTTATGTTTTTTCTAAAAGAAGTCACTCAGTCCTCTTTATATTTTATAGTTTTCACAACATTATGTGAATCGCATGATTAGATAAGTACATTGCATAATCTTTAGTTATCTGCCTTGATTTATATTTGTTCACTTTTGAAATCGGATTGTGTTCCAAATATCCGCAATGATGTTCTAATTATCTTTTATAACTTTGATCCTATATTGTAACAGTAATATTCCATGTTACTACACTTTTTTGTTTTTTCATATTGTATTTTATTGTTTTCTCTTATTTTAGTTTTGAGTTTTTTATTTTTCATGGATTTTCGTTCGGTCAATATTGCAGGAAGTCCGATTTAGTATTTCTAAAAAGTAAATGGTGAACGAACATTACAGTAAATAGTATATTGTACTAATAGACCATAGATTTTATTTTACCACTTAGATTTTATTGTAACTCAATCCGGGAATAAATCGCCAATATATTTTGAATCCAACATTTCCTTTTTTATAAAGAGTTATTAGTGATCACCAGAAAGTATTATAGTATATATACTTAAGTGTGCCCAAAGAACAATTCAGTCAATTTGTTTTTTAGCTTGACCACAAATATCAATATTACCCTCGTTTCATAGTATTACCAGGAGTAACAATAGTTAAACCAATCAAATAATGATATAGGTGTCAAAAGGTTATTTTATTGACCATTTTATCATTATGATTGTACTTTTTTTTATAACAGCCAATAAAGCATTATTGGTAAACCAAAGACAATCTCCGGCGCAGAGATCATATCCGTTCCGTTCAATACTACGTAACACTACAATCAATATTAAGTGTAGTATTGCGGAGCATGTACGGAACGGATATGAACTCTGCGCCGGAGATTGAACCAAAGAAAGCTAACCTTAATCCACCCTGAAATAGTTCAAACAATAAAGACGTTTTTTGGTATATACTACCCCACATACATCGGTAGAGTTAGTTTACATATATCTGGTATTGTCTTCTTTATGTTATTTTAATGAAGAAGACTATGCAAATCTCATGATATCTTGTCAATCACTGAAACTACGTTCAATTAAATTAGTAAACAGGTTTTTTTTCTAAATGATTACATATTCAACTCTTAAAATATTTAAAGGAATAGGTATGATTAGGCCACCTTTTCTACCCTTTGAACTCGAAAGTCAAACAATATTATAATCTACCAAATAACATCCTTTCGATGTTCATTAGTCATAAGTCTGTTAGACTTCAGTATTTATATTTTTGAATTTTGTCTTACATATTTGCATTGAGGCTTAACACCTTTCATTTTTGTGCAAAACAGCAAAAACTGCCAAAATTGACTCATTTTGAGGTCTTGATATAAATAATTAGATATGAGCTAGGGCTTTAACCAAACAAAATATTTCCTCAAAGATATTTTATACAAAGATGTAAATGCATGTAAAATACCTTTATGGACAAGGCCTTGGCTCATATCTATCTTGTCCAAGAACTATGTAAGGTCGACATATTTATGACATCACAAGTGACCTTTCTGCAATAACGTGTTCAAAGTATATTGACCTGTTTATTAATAAAAAAGAGCTAACATAATTTGGAAAGGCTTGCATGTTGTTTTGTACCCAACAACTAAAGAAACTCATCGCCTCCAATAATTACTTTGAAATAAACAACTCATACCGATGTTATGCTTAAAATATTCTAAAGTTTGAAAAATGCTTAAATATTAATATGTTAATAATATATATCGTAAGTAGTGGTGAGCTATTTGTATTGCTTGGTACATATTAGATATATTTCAGGGGCCAACAATAGTTCTGATCATACCTTTTAGTTTCATCAGACCAAAAAAAGAGAATACACTTCAAGACAATTGCCTTCAGCATAGCTATTTCATTGTTACACTATTCAAGCATTAGCTTCCGGCCATATAATATAAGTAAATGTTTAAGAAACACATTTATTCAAAGGGGCATTAGCTGTCAAATGCATGTTCACCGATTTGACTCAAATTCTCATATTTGATTTATAACATACTAAAACGTATATCCAAATTACAAACAGTCTAAAATAAACAATAAACAGTGCGTGGACTCGATAATATTTATCAACATTTCGTGTGTATTTTTGTCTAGACGTCATCCAATTAACCATCGAGATGACCTCCGAAGATTGCCGATGGTCATATAACCCGATATCAACATAAATATAAATATAAACAGATAGCGACCACGTGCAATTGGATTTTTCTAGGTCTGTTTTATTTCCGATTGTAGGTTAAAACGTATGATTATCATCGTTTTTACCTGTATAAAAATGATTTTTTGTGGATTGAATCAATAAACCAAATGGTTCATCCTTGTTTCTCTTGACATGTTGACATTATTTTCCTTTGAATAGCTTGAGATTTACTAACCCATCTCCTGTTAAGGGGTTAAATCGATGGTCATATGAATACTGATGCAATGAGGTCGTATTATTCACTTGCAAGTGAACAATTCATCAGCGATGTTTCTATGTTTCTTATCTTATTTTGACCAAATTGAACCAAATTGGCTGCCAAAAGCGAATTATTATCTCGTAGCTAATGCCCCTTTAACAAACATTAAGTTTAAAACCTTCACAATAAGTTCCCATGTATCCAGCAGGGCACATACAGAAGAGAGCATCGTCCACTACAGCGCATGTGATGTTGTAATAGCAAGGATTGGTGGAACATGGTGAATCTGTAACATTCGTATATATAGTCATTATTTCTGAGATATAAATACGGTTCAATAATATAGATTTATCAATATTCAAAATTTTCTGTCGATGTCACTCTAAAAAGCAATCTTTACAAACATAATCAGAATACGTTTTCACTGACTTTAAACCGAATTTTCACATAACCATGAAAAACATGACAATTGCAAGTAGAGGAAAAGAAACTTCCTACCCTATCGCAGTATATGCTTATATCCCTTGTTATAGTGTGGTTTTTGTTTCTTAACATTTAGTTTTTTGTGTCTTTTCGTCGTTTTTTTTAACCTTAGTTGCTGTGTTGACTTCTTGTCTTTGACTTATAGTGTTTGATGTCCCTTTGATTTCCTTCCCCGTATTTTTAAATTAATGTATTTTGATTTCAGTAGTAGTCAATAACAGTGGTATTATAGCTCAGTTCTGGCTAGTGCTAGAGATTGAAATGATTTCAGAGTTTAATTTACGGTAATTTTTAAGAAAATGAACGTTTCAATTGTGTTTCATGTCAGCACAGGAGCACTAACTGCTGGGTTTGTGGGATTAAACGTCCAACAGCAGTGTCATCGATCCAATTTGAGTCACATCTTTTGATGTTGAGATATTTTTTTGTTTCGCAAGATATCGAAGAAAAAATTTTGGTACATGCTATCAAACAATAAATACGCTTTCGCAGGTTACCCTGTGTAACCGTACAATGTCTCCTGTGAGAGTTATCTCCCCGTACACTGTTTTTCTTGTTATGTCTACTCCTTCGCAACCGTAAAAGAAATCGAAAAATTTATATTACCATATTGCTCGTTATATCCTCAGGATGTTTTGTCCAAAACGACCGAAGCGATACGAAGACTCCATATGAGATTTATTTCCCTTCTGTAATTGACATAAGTGATATCTTAATGTATCGCATGAATGATAAGTGATAGAAACCTAATGTATTTTGATTTGAGATCCTTGGTTCAGAGAAATGAATTTGAGGTCAAGGTCAAGGTCAAGATCATATTCTCAATGTTAACTTTTTCTTGTTTTAGGAACTCCTCTGACACTTTTTAAAGACATTTGTTAAAGAACTACTGCAAAATGTTTGCTTTACTGTGATGAAGATAGTATACATTGTTCTGAAACAATCCAATAACATCTTGTAGAAGTTGTTGCCCTTGAAAGGTTTTGATTTAAGGTTAATTGATTATTACTTCAACATGGTACATGATAAAGCAAAAGGGTCTTCTGCAAAATGTTCGATGACTTATGACTTTGAAAAATGTCATCCGGAAGTGATCTTAAGTGAACCGGAAGTAGCCATTTTTGCACTTATTGCATGGAAAAGTACCTAGAAACCATATATTAATTAAAAGGCATTTGAGACCGGAAGTGACCTACGATAAACCGGAAGTAACTAATTATCTCCCTTATAACTGGCAAAAGTATATAGAAACCATATAATTTTGGAACCAGTGTATATACAGCTGTCATGTGACCAACAGGGACATTTTCTAACTGGAAGTTGACAATTAGCTCCCTTATTTCAGGCAAAAGTTTATAGAAACCCAATATTTTTGGAATCAATGTGACTAAAGCTATTTTATGAGACCGGAAGTAACATTTTCTTAACCAAAAGTAGCAAATTATCTCCCGTATTTCAGACAACATAATATAGAAACCATATACTTAATGAATCCGTATGATGGAATCTATGATTGAACGCCAATAATAACTTTCAGTAAACCGGAAGTAGTTTCTCGTCAAGTATTTAGAAATTGGTGTGGAAAGACCTTCAATTGTTCTCTAAACAATTGGTTTTTAATATTTCTTATGAAATTGTTTCTATGGATTGTCAAAATTTAATTGAACAATTATATAGAATATCGACTTTGGTGTCACTCGAAACTTAATCTTTAAACTGATCTTCTTACCCATATTTTGCAAACTACAATTTTCTGAAATATAAAGTATGGGATCTATATAAAAATGTGATAATATTACGTTATTGTATTCAGTACTGTGCATTTATGTATGTAGATACGATAGATACAAATGTACTTTTTGACAACGTCACATATTTTTTTTATTTTAGTCAGTGACCCTTGAGTACTTATAGTTTTTGTAACAATTGCTTAAAACTTTACTGGTGAATTTTGTAATATAAAGACATACATATTTAAAAGAAAAACAAACCATTACAATATCGTATGATATGCATTATTTTTCTAGAGCAATATATAAATCGGGTAGCGGGATAATTCAGTAATAATTTCTAAATTTTGTAAAACTCTGATTAATTTACTCGACATCAAATCAAAAATTTTGGAGAAAAATTCAGAGTCAAATGAATGGAAAACTAGTTCTCTGTTGATTTTTTTAAAATTTCGATAGTGCTGATTTTAAATCTTTGATTTTAAAACAAATTTGAAAAAACAACCCAGACTATTAACATACTGTACATATTTGCATTGTATATACTGGTTTTCGGGGACGATTTTGTCAATACAAAATAATATAAAGGCATCTCTTGTAACGGAACTTTCAAATTGTGGTATAGATGATTAAAAAATCATTTGTATTTTAAATAGGACTTTTAAGGTGTGTTAATATCATTTGAAATCTTCTTTTAAAGTCGTCACCAATTCATATTAAAGTGAATATCTAACGTTGAAAACTTGCTATTGTTCACCGTTCCTTTTATATAGTTGTCTTAATGTCAGGCCTAAAAAAATCATTATTTTTATTTTGGACTACAAGGCTTCTTATTTGATAAATATTTTTGTTTATTAGGGATAGTGGAGAAGGTAAAATATTTTCCATGATTTTAGCGGTATAGAAAATAAACATCAGCATTTGCTATTTTAAAGTACGACATGATAATGTTTAAGACAACATTCGTCTTTGATGAGTCTGCTGACCATGTCTATCATTGTTCTTTCGATGAGTATTTGGAAAACAAAAATATAACGAGATCGTGAATAAGAATAACGTTTATTAATTGATCTCAAATATTCTGAGATCACTTGAAATTTGCATATTAGATATAAAAGTAGTTAACCGAGGTTAGAAATACAGGTACGAACACACGGATAAGGTTGTAAAAGTAGTTCACATCGCATTAATAGCAGATAGCGTGTGATTAGAGGTACCGACAGGTTAAGCATTACTCCTCTTTGTAAGATTCAAATGTCATAGCAAGTAGCAAGCATCAATGTCAGGACCATACCAAAAAACAGATTAATTATAGTAATATGTTGCAACAGGTAAAAATGTGCGGAACATGGCTTACAGGTAAAAAAAGGCAGAAGACTGCAACCAAAATTAACAAAACACCCACGGGGAGATGTCAGATTATCCGAAAGGACAAGCAAATCCTGCTTCACTGGCGTTCATCGTGTTGTTCCTGGCAAGTTAAAATTTGTGATTAGTCTCATTCGGGGATTTCACAATGGAAGAATGGTGAAATTGTGACTACCACTTACAAGCAAAATCTCAGGGAATCGACAATTAAGAGATAATTCAAGTCAGTCTTCCTCATAGTCTGCGTTCTTTAGTAATTATTATACTTCTATTTGAAAACTGAAATACTAAGGACATGATCTCGCATATTGTATCAAGTGAGATACGTTAAAGACAATGGTATATGCTTCTACCCAATGGAAACATCAGCACATCAATTGTTTAATAAATCTTAATTTTTAGTAATAATGACTGAAAATAATTTTTGTTATCTGTATGTCGAAACTTGTAAAAATGTCTAGTGGACAAAGCGAGAATTTTTATTTTTAAGTATTATACCTTTATCTTTTTTAAGGGAATAGTAGATACATAGAATGAAACACAGAATAGTTGAAATAATCAGGAAAATTGTACACAGCTTCCAGAATGTAATTTTTCTTCTCTTACGAATCTCAACTTCCATAAATTTCTTCTCCATTTTATGCTTATATGACAATCTTGTTCTACGTCATTGTTTTATCAGTGCATCTCTGAAATATAAGCAACGTAATTCACTTTATAATAATAGCATACAACTGATATACAAATATAAGGATATGTGATTTATGATTGCCAATGACACAACTATTAATCAGCGACCAAAGGACTTGGATGTAAGCAACAATACACAATCATACGACCTTCGACAACGGGTAATACCCACATCGTATAGAAAGTATAAAAGACGAAATGTCAAAGCCAGTTGCAACTGATAAATAAATCATTTTTCCCAGACTACAAATTTAATTAGTGCATATACAACGGACAAAGTGTGAAAAATAAAAAAAAATAATAAGTAATTTGTGGTAACAAAATGCCTTAATTTATAATTTAACAATCATACATATATTACGATCATTCAAATTTCAAACGTCAGCACAGACACGGGCATAACATTTTTCGTAATTTTGGAAAAATAATTTTCCGTGTTCAACTGAAATATCCAAATCTAGAAAAGGATAGGATTTGCTGATTATATTAGAATTTAAATCAAGTTCCCTTCAATAAATTTCTGCAGTATACCTAGCGATGTCTTCATTGTGTAAAACAAAAATATAATCAAGGTAACGATACGTGTTATTAAAAGGATTCAACGTTATCAGATACTGTAAATTTAGAAATCATTGCGAGGTTTTCATTAGTGCGAATAATGCGAATAGGTGAGTATCGCAATAATAAGAACTCGCATTCTGATATCGCATACAGTATCAAGCTTTTCCTGAAATCGCAATAATTAATCTCACATTTTTGTTCAATCGGGAAAAATAGCAATAAGAAATGCACGCAATAATTTCTGAATTTCAGTAATGTTTTAGTCTAATTGTAAGTTATGACTTAACGCAATGCCAATACATTTGGGTAAAAAAACTCGGGTGATTTTATTTATGAGTTTTCTCTTAATTATAAAAAGATAATTTCCTAACCATACAATTTAGAGACTTGAAGTCTTTTGATTCAATATCCATGGCCTCAGATTTTTTTTACAGTTAACAAGTAGATACAGTCTGGGGTTAAACTTGAAGTAGAAAATAATGTCGCTATCTGAAGCAAAAGAACATAGAAAGTTAATATTTTGTTATCATATTTTGTTAAATGTAATGTAAGATATCACATGATACCGGAAGTAATATTTTATACAAGAAGTATCTAATTATATTCTTATTTCAAGCCAAGTGAATAGACATAATGTATTTCTGGAATCATTCTTATGTAAGCTATCATATGACACCCGCAGAAAATGTTTTTAATCGGGGTAAAATAAGTTGAAATATGACACCAGACGTAACTTTTCAAAATCGGGTTCAAGTTATCTCCTGCTCGAGTAAAAGTATATAGAAACCTCATATTTTTAATCAGTGTAAAGAAAGCTATCATTTGATTTAATAGAAAGTAGCTGATTATCTCCCGTACTTCATAAAAAGATTCACCAACCCGTATATATTTACAATAACTGTAAGCTAAGCTTTTTCATTATTCCTTAAATGACATTTAAACCGTTAGTTACTTTTTTCCTCCTTCATTCAGTAAAATATGTCATATCTTTATTCAAATTCATTTTAAATTAAATCATTAACCGGTTGGAAATTTTTATGTGGAGAGACCTTAAAGTTTCCTCTGAACATTTAGTTTATAAAATGCTTTCATTTTTTTTCTTCAACAACCTTCGTTTCTGAAATGTTGCTTTTGGTTCGCATCATGTCGATACGATGTTTAGTTTATGATATCGAACTCTTATAGCGCCGTTGAATCTCACTCTGTTCAACTTAACAGTTTTTCATATTGGAGTTATATCCCTGTATACAATGTACTTTTTTTCTTGTTATCACTTCTCCTCAGAAACCGTGAAAGATATCACTTAAATGTTTACTCCCAAATGTTCGCTACTACCTCAGGAATGAAGTGGTCCGGTTACATGTGGAGCAGGATCTGCTTACCCTTCCGGAGCACCTGAGATCACCCCCAGTTTTTGGTGGGGTTCGTGTTGCTTAGTCTTTAGTTTTCTATGTTGTGTCATCTGTACTATTATTTGTCTGTTTGTCTTTTTATTTTTGGCCATGGCGTTGTCAGTTTGTTTTCGATCTGTGAGTTTGACTGTCCCTCTGGTATCTTTCGTCCCTCTTTTACATGTAACAAGAGTAATTTTTTTGCTACGTTTGTATGTTATTGTAACTCATACACCAAGTCATCGAAACTTAGAGTATTTTGATGTTAGGTCCTCAGTCATCAGCAGAAAATTAGAGTCAAGGTCAAAGGTCAAGGTCAAGTTCTAATAGAATTGAGAATGGAAATGGGGAATGTGTCAAAGAGACAAAAACCCGACCAAAGAGCAGAAAACAGCCGAAGGCCACCAATGGGTCTTCAACACAGCGAGAAAATCTCGCACCCGGAGGCTGGCTTCAGCTGGCCCCTAAACAAAAAATGTGTACTAGTTCAGTGAAAATGGACGTCACACTGAACTCCAGAACATATAAATGAACTAAAATTAAAAAACATACATTTTGGAATTTGCTTGTTTACTCATCAGAAGCTGAACATATGTTTTTGTCATATTATAAGTCAAAATACTCCGAGTATGAAAATACAGATTGTTTGATTAAAATTTGCTGTTATAAAATATTTGAAATTATTTGAAATTAAGGAATATATCTCCGGATTTGGCTATACTTCAGGTCCTTCTTGGTTTGATCCGCTCTTCAACATTTGTAATAGATTTTGGATGTTTAAATATTTTGGCCTCGAGCTTCACTGTAGAGACATTAATTGTCGAAATGCGCAACTGGTGCGTTAAAATTGGTTAACATTATTAAACGCCAGACGCGCGTTTCGTCTACAAAAGACTCATCTGTGACGCTCGAATCAAAAAAATTAAAAATGCCAAATAAAGTAAGAAGTTGAAGAGCTTTAACGAATTAAAATTCCAAAAGGTTTTGCCAATTACAGCTAAGCTAGGTAATCTATTCCTGTGGAAAAAGGTCCTTGGAATAGACTTTTAATTATTCTCTGAACAACTGGTTTTTAATTATTATTTTTATTATTATTTGGTTTTTCAAACATTTTGTCTCGTGTCTTGTACCTGATGAAAATGTTTCATTAAACAAAACACATATCGTGCACACACCATATATTTCATTCGCTAAAATGGTGAATAATATCAGACATTTGAAATCGACATGAAATTATGTAATTTTGACTGAATACGTTGAAACCAGTTTTGAAGTGTTTTATAATTTTTGATTAATCATAGTTTATTAATTTTGTCTCGAGTTTTTTTTTTTCGCCGTATCAATTCGGAGCACTCCACTCATCATTTTCCATAAGATCAAAAGAGAAACCGATTGACCCCGTTTACTACAATATTTATATACTCCCGATAGTCAAATATGGAGTTTGAAAATTTAACTGTCTCGAGTGCAGAAATATCGTTATCAACGGGATTGTATGGAAGAATTTATATTTAAACACGACATAAATCTTACTGTAAAATACTTGGTATTGAGTAATATTTATATTAAACCGAAGTATAAATCCAATGTTCAAACAAGGTGAAAGTATCTCACAAAAAAGTTATGATATATCCATAAATAATCTCCGTCAATAAATTTGTAAACTATTAGAGGTTCCAGCTCCTACGGCCAACGTAACCTTAGATTGCCTTTCCATTCTTTTTATGTCCTTTTTTGCCATTTAGGTCCTCAAGTATCCATGTTCTCATACAGCATTGGCTTTCATTTTTTGGGGGTTGAGCATTCCTGATATACGTGAATCATGAATAAAAACTTGGACGCACCAAATTTATAAAGTGCTACCATTATTTCATAAAATATTGTAAAAATGAAACCACAATAAAATACAACAATAGTATAACCGTGAATCAAGAATTTTCTTAATATACTGCCGACATTTACTTAAATGAACTAACTTTATATTAATCAAATGTAAACGCTAAATCTAATAACTGTCCTTTCCTAGATTTAGATATTTCAGTTTTACACGGAGAGATCATAAACGGCACTTTCTGAAAATTAAATATATTAACAGAGGTATTGATTTTATCAACTTATCGAGTATATTTAATGACTCTACCATTCAAAACTGTATACCTCCCTATTTTGATAACACAGAGCCACCTATTATTTCGTATACATACAAAAAAACCAGCAGAAGTTTAATTTTTAATTATACGTCAGTAACATCAGACGTCAATGTAGAAAATAATACTCCTTTAACTTGAAACTGTGAATCGTCGAAGTTTAGATATGATGCCTATGGCCATGTTATTACAGAGGACCTCAATATCGTCCAAGACAGACAGGTTAAAAGCTTTCCTCGTTTTGTAAAAAATGGTGTAAACGGGAAAAATCTGATAAAAAATCTCTTGATTCTTATTTAAATAAATGTATGAATGTTGTGGATATTCGAATATCACATTTTGAAAAAAAAATCAGAAATAAATAAAAAAGTACACAATACGCCTATTTACAGAATAAGAAATAAACTTCAAGAACTTTCAAAGTGGTTTGTGTTTGTACCGGCCGACAAAGCAGCCAACAATGTGGTTGTGGTATGCCGTAAATACTACACGGACGTTCTTAAGAATGAAATTTTAAATTAGTCTACATTCAAGTCCGTGCGCTTCACAGAGAGTCATATAGTAAACAAACATATTATAACTACATCACAGCTTAAGGCCTGAACATTTGAAGGTCCCTACTATGTATTGGTTACCTAAACTGTACACAAAACCAGTAAAATATCGTTTCATCTCGGCCTCTAGTAAGTGTTCTACAACTAATTTTTCAGTGCTTTTAACTAGTTAAAACGTAGTTGAGACCAAAATCATACAAACCAAAAACTAGGAAATAACAGAAGATAACCACTGACGATGTTTTTAGGTTAATGAATCTATATTTATTTACGTATTATTGGAGTTTTAAAAAAAAATGAGGTTGATTTTATTCGAATCGAAAAAATTTTGTAAAATTTGAACTTTCAAATAAGCAATGAAATATCCAATATTGTCCAATTATTTTGCTGATACACATTAAAAAAAATGTAAGTATTTTTTAATTTGATTGACCTATTAATATTTATAAAACTAGAAATTTTGTTAAGAAAACATCTGATTAGAAAAGATTTTATTCAAAATGTGCATATTTTGTTTACTTTACAGTTTTTCCTTTCTTTGTCTGTGTGCTATTATGTTCCTTTTTGTCGTATGAGTTTTGACATAGCTCGGTATTTATGCAAACAGCTATCGAGTTTTTTTTGTTATATACAACTGTCATACAAGTAGGAAATTTAGCTAGCTTTAAAACCAGGTTTAACCCACTATTTTCAAGGGAAAATGTCTGTACCAAGTCGGGAATATGACAGTTTTTTCCATTCCTTCCGTTGGTTGATAAAGTCTGACGTTTAATTTTGTCAGTTTTTCTTATTGAATTTACCTAGGAGTTCGGTATTTTTGTTAATACTTTTTATTTAAATTTTACTATCTGATTTTCAAGTACAACCACTGTAAGTCTCCAAAGGGTATCACTAGACTGTGGCTCGTGAATGTAGGATAAATATCAAATCGACGGACAGATCATACGAGAATTAATGCTGGCACATCGAATATTATTAATGGGACTTTTTTGCATTTAGTGTGATTGCTCTAAACCTTTTAAAAAAGAGTTATGGAAAATGTTATTGCGACAGTAGTCCAAAATAAGGACATAACGTCGTCATCGTGCACTATAAGGGATGACCAATAACAGAGATTTTCCTTTGATATATTGGGTTTCTATTCCTGTACCTTTGAAGTATACCCTTCCGTTTGAATTCAGATATTGACTAGTTTACATCCGCTTAATCCTTATTAATTTGTGGTAGGTGAAGATTTCATCACCCACATAACCAATGTTTATTTTTACAATTAAACCCGTCTACTTATGTTGATGGATTATCTAACAAATTATTCAACTTTGGATATGGTATGTTATGTAAACATAATTGATAGTGAGCGTATTATATTTTCCACACCATGTCAATAATCCCACGTTGTTTTCATACTTACCAAATTTGAATATTTATAATGTTATCATAAATGCTGATTCGTGCAAATATTCCAACAGTAATTATTCCAACATTAAACACAATCAATTTGCTAGATCATATTTTTTAAATACGCCAAAAACAAACTTATTGGTTTACACAATGACATATTTTGAGAGACTTTAATCTTACTGCAATGCTTCATTAAAGAAGATTTCATGTGTTTATTTGATTTTGCAGGAACAATTGGTATTGGAAGTACAATCAACTAATTGTCTTTATCCTATGTTGAACAATGCCTTTTAAAAAACAATATCCTTACTAGTCGTGTACTGTCAATTCTCAATATTATATAGTTTGAAACACGACCGTTTTTAAACAAAAATTTAAACACGTTCCTTGTATTACAATTTCAGTGGTTTATCTTAAGACGAATGAAAATACCAAGGGGACATTAAAAAACATAAGTAAAAAAAGCAACAACATGACAAAAAAAAAAAGAAAGAACACGACAAAATTTTAACAAACAACGGGGTAATATTTAGTGGTGAAAGTTTTGATAAAATGCTACACTTGGCGTTTGTCCTACACTAGGCGTTTGTCATCCAGATCCCTTGAAGGTCAAATACTATTTCAAATTTAAATTCGTATTGATAACTGTAAAATGATTACTTGTTTAATCTTAGTCAAACGTTTGATATATTTTATTGCATTTTGCCTTGTTTACTGTACTACATACAGTTAAGAAGAAACACTTAATTTTACCGCTGATCACCACAGAATTTGTAACATTGATTGTAATGAAATAACGTGATTTCCCATAAAAATTAAAATCGAAAATTTCACAACTGAAATAAATCCGGCATTTTCACTCCTTCAACGTCATACAATAATGGTTGTCGTCAATATGTTGTCGATCACGTTGCATCAAAACGAATAGGGGATGGGTAAAATATAAATACTTCGTTTTACCATCTACTGTATTTCTATTAAAAAGCCCACGGTCAATGCAGTAAAAAGAAAAACTAATCGAAGAATTAAAATATCGAAAAATATTCAACTCGTGACCTAACAACACTGATAAGTAACTCATGCGTTTTCGTGAGTTAATGTGTTGTTCGATCACTCGTAGAATTTTTTTCTATTTTCGAATTCTTCGATTAGTTATTCTATAAAAGATATTATACGGTTCTGCATAGAATATGTAAAATCTGAACAATTATGCCAGAACGCGTATCATTAGTACAAGGTGCTCAATTATTAAAACGGTTAGCGTATGAATTATTATTAATAGTACACAAGCTAAATGAAAAAAGTAATATCTCACATGCTTAAATTATACTTTTAGCTGGTAGCTAGAATCTTTTTGGGGAATTATTTTGATTAAAAGTAACATCTTTTTTGTTTATTTTTTATTGACGAATTGAAAAACATTAACGGTTCCAGTTTTATTGCAATGGACGCCAATTTCGAGAAAAAATGTTTCTTCGGTGATGCTGAAGGCCAAAGTATTTGAAAATCAATAACTAAAAAACGTTGAAGAGCTGATGAAACCAAAAGTAGAATCAAACCGGAAGACGGAATCAGAAGTTTGTATGACAGCGATATATTCCATTATTCTATTTAACATGATTTCTAAATTATTTGCTTTTTTCTTATCAAATGTATTTTTTCTGGTGACATTTTTGTTTTCCTGCCTTTATACAAGTCGGCCATTTTAACAAACTTTATTGTTTGATATTGCGTTCATTTGTTTTCATTTTTGTTCAAATGTCTTATTGTTGAGCTGCTGTTTCGTCGACAATTTACATGTACAGTTATCATGAAGATCCACCCAAATTGTTTTAGAACACCATATGAATTAACTAATGATTTAGTTTTTTAATAAATATTATGTATTAATGCTATCAATGATTGTAACAACCATGCTAATAAAGATAGAATAATGATAAAATAATAAAATATTGAAATAAAAATTCAGTCGTTGCAAATCGTATTTCTTTTATAACAGGAATCAGAAATATTTATCTACTGAAAATAAGTTTTTGAAATATACCGTACGCGTTCGCTGACTCTTTAAAAAAAATCTACCAGGAGAATAGTTTCAACTTAAAGATTTTCAACATCAGCTTTAGATTAAAAAACGGTTAAAATATCACATGAAAAAACATGGTTTGGAAACAATACTCTTCATCTTTATTAGAATATGTATTTGAAAAATACTTACAATATACGTCCAAATTACACAAAAATCAAAGTTTTTTAAGCTTCTAAATTAAATCGCTTTTCATAAACCATCTTTTCACAAATTTAGGTGACTTATAAATACACATTTGATTTGCAATGACACTTTAAACAGTTTGATATAGTTACACCTCATCCGAAATTTTTCTGGAAGAGTGAATATGTAAATCTACAGTCTTAAAATACCTGGCAGGTATTTAATTTTTCATACACGTGATTAATCAATATTCAAATCAGCATGTCCTATAATTATTCAACATAAACCCGCTTACCTAAGTGCAAAGCATCCTATATTTATTCAACGGTATTTGGTAAGTACGAATCTGAAATTTAAACCGTATCGAAATCAACTATAAAGGGTTTAAAAAACCTACAACAAGGATAATCTACACACAACAAATATTTTTTAACACGCTTTGTAACACTTTGCCTGGATTGACTGTTCTACCAAAATAAATAAAAATGGAGTAAAAGGTAAATTATAATTAGTTATCAAAGGTACTAAGATTATAATTTAATACGCCAAACGTGCGTTTCGTCTACATAAGACTCATCAGTGACGCTCAGATCAAAATAGTTATAAAGCCAAACAAGTACAAAGTTGAAGAGCATTGAGGACCCAAAATTCCTAAACGTTGTGCCAAATACGGCTAATGTAGTCTATTCCTGGGATAAGAAAATCCTACTGTAGAAGTAGGAACGTCATTCAGTTTCTGATGGATAATTGTCTCTTATAAATTCATACCACAGCTCCGTTCTTTTTCCTTCATATTTGTTTAGATAAAAAAAAAAACAAATGCGCAAATAATCAAAACTGTATACGGGTTATGTTCTTCTCATATATTTTATGATGGTATGATACTAAACCCGTAACGGGAGGGAATATGCTTGATTTTCTTATGGTGAAGACATAATCTTTCAATCAGTTTAATTGAGGTCTGGAGGTGGCATGTCAGTAACTGCTAGTAGTCCTTTGTTCATTTATATTTCATTGTCATTTTGCTTGGTTTCTTTTGTTACCTATTCTGAATCGGACTCGGACATCTTTCAAACTGAGTTTTACTGTGCGTATTGCTGTGTCTGTTTTTTTCTTCATTGGCTAGAAGTATAGGGGAGGGTTGAGATCTCACAAAACATGTTTAACCCCGCCGCTTTTTTTGCGTCTGTCCCAAGTCAGAAGCCTCTGGCCTTTGTTAGTCTTGTATGTTTTTTTATTTTAGTTCATTTATATGTTTTGGAGTTTAGTGTGATGTCCAGTTTCCTTGAACTAGTACACATTTTTGTTTACGGGCCAGCTAAAGCCTCGCTGTGTTGAAGACCCATTGGTGGCCTTCGGCTGTTTTCTGATCTTTGGTCGGGTGGTTGTCTTTTTGACACATTCCCCATTTCCATTCTCAATTCTATTGAGCTATCTTTAGCCTTAATGCAGTTAGAAACATAACGACACACAAAACAGTGATATTATGAATATTAGAACCTATAAAATGACATTTTTAAAATGACCCATAAGTAAAATAAACTTTTCGGGATTTTGTTTGATGAAAATTGTAAAGCAACAGCCTAAATAATTTTCTGTTTGGGCTAGGGATAATATTCTATTTTTGTACTTTTCAACTTTTGTTACCATTATGGGTGATTTTTTAATATAAAAACTTTTCATCAACTTTTATTCAAAGTTCATTCAGTTTTTGTAAAAATGTATGAAGCAGTACTAGAAACCGTATCAAAGGTTTCACACTTTCCAAATAGAGGTTAATTCGAATAGACTTTTAAAAGCAGCAAATGATGTCTGTTTCACATTGATTTATTACGTTCCAGATGATTTACAGCAATATCATGACCAAACTTTAAACGTATACTTGTAAATAATTTTAAATTTTCAAAGTAGAATTAACAATGATAAATTTTCAAATAGTTTTATTTTGAAGTAATATAAACTGAATGTCTACACAATTTGAATAAAGCTTAACGTATTGCATTCATTTGCTGGAGACTAAAATCATATATAATATAGAAAATTTAAATCATTTTCTAGATTAATAACTATGCAATAAAAATACAGTTCAAGAACACAAGAAACCTTTAAATGAATCTGAATACATCAAAAAGAAAAAACTCAATATAAATAATAAATAAAAGAAACAGTACCTTCATAACCCTAAAACGTTAATTTTTTTTAGATGACCTTTACCTACATATCGAGTTTTAAAACGAAAAGATTGCATCATACAGAAAATTAAACAAACACATATATTTTTGACATTTCGTTGGTGACATAGAACCACCACATTTATATTTATTTTGAAACACAAACAAATGTGACCATAAATGCATTTCACATATCCTTAATGTTCCTTTCAATCATATAACTCATTACGTTTTCGGGTACTTATACACACTTGGTTTTCATATTTTTTTAGTTGAGGCGTTCCTGATAAAAGTAAATTCAGCAAAGCACTTCAAAAGTACATGATTGTGCTATTTTGAAATCGGTAAATTTCTTTCTTTTCAAAATTGATAATGTTTGGTCTTCTAATTTGAGAAGCCATTAAAGGGTTTCCAATCACACCGTCTCACTGATGAGTCTAATATTGTCGAAACACGCATATGCCGTCACAAATCATAACCTTGTAATTTTTATGAGTTTTTACAACAAGTGGGTCGATGTCACTATTGGTGGACGTATCATCCCCAAGGTACGACCAACACAGTACTCAGCAATGTTGCAATGATATTAAATATCAGTAAAATGTTCATTTGCTGTAAATTAACCGTTTGAAAAATGTTAAAAGAAAGGCGAAGGATACCAAAGGGACACCCAAACCCATCAGTCGAAAATAAACTGACAATACCATGGCTATAAAAGAAAAGGACAAACACACAAACAACAGTACACAAAACAACATAGAAAACCAAAGTTTTACGCTTTAGTAATGAAAGGGAAATGCTTTAAAATGTGTCATCTGTTTTGATAAAACAAAACTATATTAAAACATTAACAGTATTCAAATGTTGATTTCATTACATACGTTAACTATTAGAATATTCCACCAATTATATTTTGAAAACCACAGTAGGAAATATTTATATACGTAGGGACTATCTAATCTGATTATGAAAAGTATTATCAAATGCAAATGAACTGTTAAAATATATAAATTAGATTGAAATGTGAAATAGTGAGACCTTTTCATTCGATGTCAACTTGGTCTAGATAAACAAAATACTTATACAAAACTACGGTCGCTTTCACAAATCAACACCAGACATATATCTATGTAAAAAATAAGGAGATTGGTATAATTGCCAAAAACAATTACCAACCAGAGTTCAAATTAATTACGAAGATGGAGGCATTTATAGGTTACTGCTCGGCATTTAATATTGAGAAATACCCACGTCGTATAATTAGATATAAATGGCCCCGAAAATATGAAACTATTCAATCATGAAAACTAACGGCCTAATTTTTATCAATACAACTTACGACAAACAAATTTACAGACATGAACCATTTTTGAAGGCCGCACGGTTGCCTATGAATGCCGAGTACCACTTCATTTTAACTCTGATGAGCAAAGAACGAACTTGTCGACAAACAACACTTGCTACTAAGCAAGTAATAACCCAAGTGACTAATTAGCAACAAGACATTCATTCAGAAATTTGCAGACCACCTCAAATGGCTACTGAGCATGTGATATGCTCCGGGACTTGTAGACCACCCATACAAGCTACTTAAATAGTCATACACTCGGAGACAAGAAAAACACCAACACTAGCAGCTTAGCTTATGTTATTCTTGGTAACTGAGCTAGGTAATTATACTTAAAACGATCAATAACTATAATTCACGTATAAATATCGAATAGACTGCCCCTCAATTTGACATTTGCTGTTGGCACATCTCATCAAACACAAGTACCAAAAATAGCAATCGTGCACTTATATTGTCTTGTGAAAAGGATGTATGTATAACGGAATAAAGATGTTGAGTATCATATCAAATTCTATGCTTATTGCCGCGTATACATTGCAAGAGTTTACATATGAGCTAAGTCTTGGTATCCTTTCCATTCTTAAGTATGATTTTGTTAATTAAAATATTGCTTTTCGTTTTGGTCTTTTATTGTTGAAATCAAGTTATTAACTAAATCTATTTATTTCTATATTTTATAAAATAGCAAACTCGAAAAAGGATCAACAAACAAACAAGAACAAAGAAAAGACGACAAAACCAAACAAAAAACCAACCAGATAAGAAACATAAATTAACAGGAACAAAACATTGCAAAACCAGAAACCCAACAAATAATAAATTACTAAAGTTTTACGGTTAGCCGATAAAAACTACAAAGGTGGAATGTCTTTTTGTTATTTTTTTTTTATAAATTACCATAGTAAAATAATGATAAAGATATGCAGTGATTACTCGATATGGTTAGATGTACTTAAGAAACCGTTATTTACTTAAACATTTAAAGCCTTTAAGGAACTTGTCTAATTGAACACTGCAAGAAATGAAATGTTTGTTGTTCCACGGATATATTGTGTCTTCAGGGTATGTTATGATATTGTTTTAATGTATCTCTGTGCAATTTCTCATTTTTGAAATTTTATTTATTAGATTAAGGCAGCAGCAACTAACCGATGTTTGCAACTGCAACAACTCAAGGTAACAAACAAAAACTGAGGGAATCGCACAAGAAAATGAGAGAGACACGTGTTTCGTACAGTTTCTGTAGTTTATCAGTATATTTACTGAAATCACGTGATAGGAGCAGTCAATTTGATCGCCCATTTGAACGTTTTGTATTTTAACAACTATGCTTTATATTTGTGTTGATAGACTATCATAGCATTTATGAAGCATTTTGATAAAGATCAATATACAAGTATGCCATAAATATAGTTTATAGCGGTTGTATTTATTTTTTCCGCACCTGGTAAAAAATCAAACGCCTTTTTCATACATTTATATATTACATCATTAATGCTAATTAATGCATGTTTCCCCAGTAACTGAGTATACTTTTATCTCAATTTCTTTGCTTTAACTTGATTATTTAGATACCCAACTCAAAGTTATCGATTTACATACATTGTTTAAATTTTGAGGCACTTAACTTTGTCAACTGCAGTATTTCATTAGTTTTATATGCTATGCGTTAACACGTTTTTGTCAAATCATTTTTTTAAAATTCTAGTTTGATTTAAAAAGAGAAATTCAATGCGATCAGATCGAATGATTTTTTTTTAATTTTTTGCTGTTCATTTCAAACGACAATTTTTATGAAATAGGATGATATATTTTCATCCATTAATGACCACAAATTGCAACATGAATTTCACAAACAAAAAGCCTTTGCAACAAGCAAGATTAACAAGGGAGAATATGCAGCTAATTCTTGTGGGTCTTTTTTTTTCATTTCTTTTCATTTTTAACGGCCTTTTACATAAATATATGTAAAACTCATCATTGATCAAAGGCTTATAATTTGTTAGATATACGTTTTGAATTCATAATGTGTTGACTTCTCGTTTAACCTGTTTGTTTTGTAATTATAGACCTTCGTTTCGTCGACATTTGTCATGATAAACGTGTTTCTATTTCAATTTTGACTCAGTCGGTCGAGTTTCAGGGTAAGAACATTTACTTTACCGATGGTTTATTAATTTGGTGATGTCTTAGGGTTAGAAACAATAATCAATCCCCTATTGTGGGATGCCTAGGCATTTGATATAACTCATCATCGTATTTGATAGGAGTAACACGAAAGATGTCGCATTTGGAGCAAGATCAACTTTCCCCTCCGGAGCACCCTCGGTTTTTAGTAGGGTTGAAGTTGACCAGTCTTTAGTTTTCTATGTTGTGTTTGGTATACTGTTGTTTGTATTTTGGTAGTTTTTCATTGTTTGCCATGGCGTTGTCAGTTTGTTTACAACGTATTAGTTTTGGTATCATCCGCTTCTCTCTTAACGAATAATCGACATGGATAAAGAACTTGCAATATCACTTAACTGAGGAAACTAAAAACTAAAACATTCATATAACTTTTAATTGTTTAACTACATCGCATAAAGAAGAAGAAGAAGAAGAAGAAGAAGTAGAAGAAGAATTAGATATAACAACCTTTCTGAATACTGAAACGGTTGCTCATAACTGTAGGAAATTGACCATCAAGAAGCGACGCATTGATTCCCTTTTTTGCATAACATTTTTGAATATGCTGCCTCTTTATTTCCTCATCAGCATTTATCACTCCTATTCTCTTAGAAAACCTCGCACCTACTTTTTGCTTTTACCAAGGGTTTTTCGTCAGATTTACTAATAGCAGTATCACACGGAATCGCATGATGTACAACAATACTGTTTATCTTTACAAACTAGTATATTAGAAAAATTAAAGTGCTTAAATAAATACCCTATTTTACAAATGTAGGTGACTTAATAAAGACTGTTTTGCTTGACATACAGACGTTAAACAGTTTGAAATAGTTATTCATCATCCCTGATTTTTCTAGGTGAATGACTTATTAAAACTGCAGGTTAATATGACTCAAAGGTATTAAATATTAAATACACGTGTTAGATCAATATTCTTATAACCATGCAAAAACAAATTTCGATGACAGCCCGCGGCTTACCGAAGTGCGAAGCATCCCATATTTTATCGGTGGTTTGTTAGTCTTGTATGTTTTTTTTAATTTTAGTTCATTTATATGTTTTTCAGTTTAGGGTGAATTCCATTTTCACTGAACTAGTACACATTTTTGTTTACGGGCCAGCTGAAGACCGCCTCCGGGTGCGGGATTTTCTCGCTGTGTTGACGACCCATTGGTGACCTTAGGCTGTTTTTTCTGATCTTTGGTCGGGTTGTTGTCTCTTTGACACATTCCCTATTTCCATTCTCTATTTTATTTGAAACCTTCTGAAGTTTTAATAACATTGCGTTAAAATAATGATCATAAAACCAATGCTGATAATTTAACGTTTAATATCTTAGATCAAAACGGTATGCTTCAAAAAGAAAACAATGAAAAAATCATAAAAAAACTTATTAGATCGTAAAATATATGATATAATATATAAAATATGTAATGCTGGTAAATATTGAACCATTTAAAGGGTCATTAGCTGTCAAATTCATGATCACCGATTTGACTCAAATTCTCATAATTGATTTATAATACTGAAAGGTATATCCAAATTTCAATAAGTCTGAAATAAACAATTAACAATGCATGGACTCGATAATTTAGGATCAACATTTCGTATGTAGTTTAGTTTAGATGCTATCTAATTAACCATCGAGATGACATCCGAAGACTGCCGACGGTCACATAATCTGATATAAACATAAACAAAAACATAAATAGATAACGACCACGTTCAATTGGACTTTACTAGGTCTGTTTGATTTCGTGTTGTAGGTTAAAAAATAACTTAATCATCATTTTTACCTGTATAGGAATTTTTTTGGGGGGGATCGAATCAGTCAACGAAATGGTTCACCTTTGTTTCACTTGATGACATTCTTTTCGTTTTAATAGCTGAACACGCCTAATACATGCGTAACCACTCTCTAGCTAAGGGGTTATATTGAAGGTCACATGAATCCGGATTCAATGAGGTCGAATTATTCACTTGCAAGCTTTTTCTTAGCTTATTTTGACAAAATTGAACTTAACTGGCTGCTAAAATCGAATTATTATTTCACTATTACACTTTCATCAATGATTGAACAAAACAAAAATCATATTTGATTTTTTTTCATATCTCGCAGCTAATGCCCCTTTAGGAATTTTCTTAAAGAAAATATATCAATTGAAGAAGCAAAATTGTTTAAAGACATAAAGCATTCTAGAGGACGTATTCCTGTTGGGTTCCCAAAACATCGCATAATTGAAAATATGTTAAATTTAAGTTTCAAATATATATATTTCCAAACCAGACTACCAAGGTTAATTAATACCATCATTAAAAGGAGAAAGTTTAAATATAAAAAAAAACAACACACTTTTACATTTTGCCTCAAAGGATTCCCGTTAACGACATAAATTAGAATAGATTAAAGGCAAAACATTACTCTTCCACCAGTAAAACTTTGATTCTTGTAAAGAATATTCTTTTTTTTCTGTACAAAACTCAGCTATTGCTATTTAAAACATAAAATTGCAATCTGATTCAGCATTATGACCAGCATTAGTCATAATGCTGTTACACAACAAAAAAGACAACAAAATTATTTTCATTTACCTGTGTATAATATGACGCAGGTTTCCTCAAAAGTGATGATTTTCTAAAAATTGTTTGACATTTCACAGTGATATCATACTTTAACTTTGTTTAAACCTGTTTATTTACTTTTGACTTTAATTATTTATCCCTTGTAATTTTTTTATTAACTGTGTATTTGCATTCAGGTGTCACAGGTCAAATTTATTCGTTCATTGTGTGTTAATTTACGTTTTTTGATTGAGTTAAGCCTTCCAATTGATATTTTATAGTGTGTTTTTCTATGTTGTGATGTAATACTATTGTTTCAGAAAAGGGGGAAGGTTTGGTACCATTAAAACGTTTAATCCCGCTGCAAATGTTTGCACCTGTCCTAAGTCAGGAATCTGTTACAGTAGTTGTCGTCTGTTTATGTAGTTCATACGTGTTTCTCGTTTCTCGTTTTTATATAGATTAGACCGTTGGTGTTTCCGTTTGAATGGTTTTACACTAGTATTTTTTTGGGGCCCTTTATAGCTTGCTGTTCGGTGTGAGCCAATGCTCCGTGTTGAAGGCCGTATCTTGACCTATAATGGTTTACTTTTATAAATTGTAACTTAGATGGATAGTTGTCTCATTGGCACTCATACCACATCTTCCTATATCTATATATTGAACGGTTGAATTGTAAATTTTAAAAATATGAGAAAACATTTTGAAAATGGATCTATAGTTAAATAAACTCGTCGGAAATTTGTTTCTTGAATTATGTAAGGCGATAGTTAGATAAGTATTCGGATCAGAGATATTTTTTTGTTATTTTTTTGTACTTATTTATTGTTTTTTTTTCAACGAATATGAAGTTCTAATACCATTCATCAAAAGTATTTTGAATTCAATTGCAAACAAAAGTATAACAAAAATACCAAACTCCAAGACAAATTCAAATTTAATGGTTTAATCCACCATTTTCCACATAAGGAAATGCCTGTACCACGTTAGGAATATTACAGTTGTTTTCCTTTCGTTTGATGTGTTTGAGCTTTTGATTTTGCCATTTTATAAAGGACTTTCCTTTTTGAAATTCCTTGGAGTTCAGTACTTTTATTATTTTACTTTTTTCAAAAAGGGAAAGTCCATAAAACTGACAAAATCAAACATTATTAATCAATGTAACAAGTGCAAACAGTATAAAATATTACTCGATACCGTATCATAATTCTTTCATTTTTGTTAATTAAATTTCAGATGTTTTATCATCACAGCATGACCCTCAAACTTTTAACATATACTTTTATCAAATATTTGTATACATCAAATGAGAAATTACTTTAAAGGCTTTTAAAAATAGTTATCATATACATTACTGTTAACTTAAAGTCTACCCAATGTAAATAAAAGTTGCAATATTTCTTTCATATTATAGACTGGAGTCATGGATGTTATAGCAAATGTAAGTCTATTTCTAGTGTAGTATCTATGAAACAAAAATAAACTTTTAGAACTTTGATGTCTTTTAAATGAATCTGAAAAGAGAAAATATAAAAAGAATGCGTAATAGAAAAATTAACAGTCCGGAGATTTCAAACGAAAATGTTGTTGTTTTCAGAAAAAAAACGCCCTTTTAGGTACTTGGTGCTTGCATAAAAATAAAAATAAATATATTTGTTTTAGTAAAAATGTTTTTTAATCGTTTCTAACTATGGAATGTATCTCGTTCATGCATAGTCCCCATTCCTTGTCCGGTTTTGGCTTTTCGTTTTGGTTTCATCAGGTATTCAACATTTGTATTTGATTTTGGATGTTCGAATATTTTGCCCTTGAACATAGCCGAAGAAACATTAGAAGAGAGGCGAAAAAATTGATAGGTGTATCCAAACCCGAAAACAAACTGACAATGCCTTGACAAAAACCGAAGAACGACAAAAAGACAAACAACACCCGTCGTGTTGTTCATGTAAGTACAATCCGGTGATAAGTCTTATTCGGTACATCACATTCGAGAAAAATATGACGGGATTGTGGTTACAACAGTTGGAACATACCCGTCGTTATCTGTGAAACTGATAATAAGTAACGGCCAAACAACTTGTGATTGCGCCCGTAAGGTTTTTGGAAGGGATAATTACGATATATAAAAGTCAAAATGCGTACCTACTGCTGTAATATTGTTACCGTTGGTGTTGTTTAATTCACATGGCGACAAAAAAGCACGTATCATATTCTAAAATTTCCGAGCATGTCTATATACCAAAGAAGCAAACGTTATTTTTCCCTTTTCATAGTCCTCCCCTTTTTGTATTCCAAAAAATTCTGTATACACAAGTAGAACGGTATTGAGAGATATTATTAAGATGGATAGACATTTTAGTGATATGCAATGAAATATTCACTAATTCCTATAGATATTTGTACATTTTCATTTTTATGAAAATAGAGATACAAGTGGCTTGTAGTTTTCAAACAACGTAAAAAATTGAGCGTTTATTTTGAGAGTAAGGAAAGTTTAAAAGGCGCAGTTATTTGCGTAGCCTCGGCGTATCAATCTAACAATCATACAAAAACAAACTACAAAAACGTATAATTGTTTCTAAATACTTTTTGAATAACTCGGATTAATTTCATAATATATATAGATATAAGAAGATGTGGTATGAGTGCCAATGAGACAAATCTCCATCCAAGTCACAATTTATAAAAGTAAACCATTATAGGTCAACGTACGGTCTTGAACACGGAGCCTTGGCTCACACCGCACAGCAAGCTATAAAGGGCAAAATTATATAGATAAGCCGTATCTACTGAACCTTATATCATTCTCGGGAAATTCAAACCAAGGTGAATTAAATAGAAAGAATTTGACCAAAAAAAACAACAAAATTCAAAATTTTACTCAAAAAGAGGTGAATATATTTTGAATTTGTCACACATACTGGAATTATAACTTTGAGTAGTAATGCATTTAAAACTTGTAAAATTTGCATTAAAATTCTATCATTCTTTGTTAATTAAAAGAACTGTAATCATAAGAAATGTAAAATCACATGTGTTATTAATACAATCTTGGTAAATTTTGGCGGTAAGTAATTATTGATTATCTATGGTTTCAAAAATCAGAGGGTGTCTCTCAGGATAAAATATCATCGACGGGGGCTAGCTCTCAGATGAGATGTATCCGAAAAACTTCATCGGCTATAAAAGGCGCCGACATGAAAAATATGAAACAATTCAATTCAGAAAACTAACGACCTAAACTAAAACAAAACAATTTACGAAAAACAAATATGACAGACATGAACCAATGACAACCACTGAATCACATGCTCCTGACTTGGTACCAACAGTCCATCTGTTTTCTTTGCAAATTTTTACTTCGAAATTAAAATGAAAATTTTGATATTTCTGTAGATGTACAAGTGGATGCAGGACACACAAACGTTCCTAAATGTTTCATTGATTAGACAAACAAGAATGATCGTTAAGAATTACCGAAGACATTCCTTTTTGATTCGATTTGTCTCTGTCTCATTGATGTATTTATTACTAAGTATTAATATATTTATATGTATCAAAACAGGTTTTATAGTTTAAAACAATAAAGGATAGTTAAAAAAAAGTGTTACTTGATTAATTTCAGCAGGGTATTAAAATAATAAATGAGGTGTGTACATGTTGAACTTATTATTTTCTACTACTCTGATAGAAAAAAACACATTAGTGATAATTAAATTTTCATAAAGATTTCTAGTTTGAAGTCGTCCATCTGTTTCAATATCGATAATTATCAAGTTATGAAGCAAACCTTCTAGTTTTGGTAGTCTCCCTAAACTCTAGTTCACTTGAATACTAGTGTATGAGATGCAATAGCCAATAAAATGTACTTATTGAGTAACAGGACATCAGCAATATATCTGGAAATGAAATCAACTTGCAAGATGTTTTGTCTTTGAACGGTTTTGTATGAGTTCTTCTTTATGTGTGGTGTGCAAAACACAAGTCAGCTATAAGGGATTTACAATTAGTACCTATTGGAATACGGACTGTCAGCTTGAAAATCAATCCACTAAACTCAACAAATATATTGTTGGTCAAAATGTCCTGCAGTTTAATGATATCCACCTTAGTGTATTTGTTTTTTGGAATCAGATCGGTTCTTTTTATGAGTATAATCAAGAAATTTGCATCTACGAAACCCATTTTCGTAGAAAAAGCTTTGTTTAACGAGACAAAATATTCAAAATTTCAAAAGGGTCTGGATAATTGTGTGTAAGAAAACTTTTTATTACTGCAATATTATAACGATTGATTGTAGATCTTTAAAACGTTTGAGAATCCACATATGACTGACACCGAAACCTCAAAACAATATTTTTGCAGACTATAAATGCGAAATATTTAAAATACATACAAAAGGAGACGACTCTAATATTTCACCGTACATTTCAGGTAGAAAGACATTCCAGGAATGTATAAATTTATATAAAAACCTTAGCAGTTAGCTGACGTAAAAGGATTGCCAAATTAATCTATGGTCAACTCTAGTTTCTAAATATTATCTTTATTTATCAACTGCAAATTTGAGAAAATATGTTTAAAATTATATCTGTTTCATGTCTAAATATACAGTACTGTACTGCAACTCAATTTGAGGGTATACATTATCTGCAATACCATCTTCATTCTTGTACTGAATAAAGACAAGGAAGTATCTCTAATTGATTAGACTAACCAGACACACGCCATCGACTCATTTGTTTGATGTCATGTCCGAAAATAACAGTGATACATTATTCAAGAAACATACATAGGTTATATAATAATACAAACAATATATTATTTACCCAAACATATAAGTGGGTGTAGAGTTTGATCAGGATCGATTTTTTAGTATGGCTAATTCAATATTTGGTTACCAGATGCAGTTTGACAGGTGTAACACTCAACCAGAGATATATATGTCGCTAAATTCCAGTCAAATGTTCACAAATCATGTTTACAACATAAGTTGATTTTAGGTAATATACATCAGCAGTACTACCTAAATAAAGAATAAAGGAGAAATTGGTTACAAGTGAATGAACCAGCCCATTCCAATAAAATATAATTTGACCATCTTTGTAATAGACAGCAACTTTTATCAACTTTGAAGTGCAGTATAAAATAAGGACTAAAGTAAGTATATAAAAATTGACTGTTTGTTTTTTTTTACAATTTCTTAGGAGTGTAAAGGCGGGACCGAAAACACATTTTGTAAAAAGATTAGAATCGCTTCATACTAACAATGTCCGCACACTCAACACTTTTACACCCTACAAAATTACAAACAGAATCATTAAATTGTTATGAAACAAACCTGAAATATGGAGTTAAATCAGAAACATATAGTATTTTAGGTATATGACGTCGTATATGGTTAAATCAAGTCTTTTGTTTTTCTATTGTACAATGTGTAACGATAGATTAATTGAAGATAAGTATCATTTTATTTGAATATGTAGGAAATATGTAGAATACGTAAAAGATATATAAAACAATACTTTTTGAGAAATCTTTAAGCCTTAACATTAGTCAGATATTAACAGTACAAGATGTAAAAGAAAATATAAAATCAATTGTTTTAAAAAAGCAAATATAAACGGTCTTTCCCCTTTGAAACATGATTGATTGCTATGCTTATATGTTTTTTTATGTTTGCTTGTTTGTTTGTTTGTTTGTGCTTGCTTGTTTTGTTTGTTTGTTTGTTTGTGCTTGCTTGTTTTGTTTGTTTGTTTGTTTTATTTGTTCAAAAATGTCTTAACGTCTACCAGTCAATTGTTTACATTACAAGGAGAGAAAAAAAAAGTAAAGCACACACAAGAGATTTACTGACCAATGAGAGATATTTCTTTATTTATTAGGATTCAGTAAAAGAAAGAAACAGGTTTAATGACACTCCCCCCTTTTTTTTAATAAAAATAGGGCGGGACCCAAGTTCACATTTTCATACAAGGAAGCATATCCTTGATATGGTTAAGTTTCTATATTTAAATTGGAAAGTTTATATTCTATTTCAGGTCCCGCACGCGTTTCTCGAGCGGATTGTGACGCCACGAGGCTTATTCATATTAGCGAAAACTTAGCATATTTATTTCGTTTTAGGTAGAAATGTTGGACAGACAATCTGTATATCGACGGAATAACACATATCGTATTTCTTTTGTCACTGTAGGTAAGTGATATTTTGATCGGAGTTCACGAGCAGTGCATGCTTTTGATTTATTTTTTCCTGTGTACTTTTAAAACACGTTTATCGATTATTTTCATACAATGTATATATTTCAGCAGCAGTTTGTAACACATATTTGTATTTTGATGTATGAGCAGACATTTTATTTTAGGATTTCACAGATATTTACGGAGCTCGAAAACGATTTGTATATGATTTAAATTTGTTCCCGCTGCGACAATTCTTGGGAGGTAACTGCACAACGTTGTTATATAAAGATGTAATACATGTATACCATGCTGAATGCAAATTTTGTTGTCAATTGGACATGTAGTTTCAGAAAAGATCAGATCACTTGCATTTGGTACTTTTTTCCCCGAGAAGAATTATGATAACAATACACAAATGTCAATTGTTCGTGAACAATTGGGAGGTCTTTCCTTTTCGTTGTGTAAAATATATGTTTAAATAAGCGTAGAATGCATTAAAAAGCTCTAAAACACACATAAAACCCTTAAAATATGGTCAAAACTCATAATTCGCAATTTGGGACATGACCTTGACTTTTGACCTTATGACCTATGTCAAGGTCATTGATCCACGATATCATTGCAAAAGACCCACGGGTCTAGGACTTTTGGTTTTGTCTTTTCAAAAACTGTTAACGGAGGTTATGCCACCTTACGGATAGGTCAAATCTCTTCGGTCAAACGGTGTTTGAATGATAACAAGGTTTTCAGGTTTAGGGGAGATAACCGCTTTAAAGGAAATGTTACGTTCTTGTGCCTTAACCACAAGATAGCTTTTGGTCAACCGATACTTGATACCTAATATCATTTCAACATGTCGCGTCCTTTTTTTGGGAAATGTCGTTAAAGTTTGGCGGAATGAATAATAATAATAAACAAAAGAAATACAGTAAGGTCTTTCCTAATAGTGAAAGGAAAGACCTTAATTAACAATTTAGGGAAGTATTTGTTTTCTTTCGTATTTAATATAGGTTTTTGACAATGATGCGCTACTGATGGTAATCATTTTATATCGATATTATTCGCTATCTATTACTGTTTATTTATATGTTTATTGAAATTCAATGTATATTTTGTTATGCCTATAAGCTGTATTGCTTTTGGAAATAAAGTATTATAATTCTATGCATTGTTTTAATGTTGTCACGTAGAGCACATGCAGTAATAGATGCTGCAATTTACGCGGAAATAAAATATAACTTTTATAATGTCTTGGTCAATCGAAATTATTGAATCCTATGCAACTTATATGTAATGTTATTAAGAATTAACCATCTTATATTCTGTATTGCATTTCAGGATAACGAGTTTAGATGCTGAAGATAAACAGAAATTTGGTTTTATAGTGTGTTCATTTGTCTAATCGATAAATTCTTATCACTCTTTTAAGACATAAACAATCAACAAGTAAGCTCTCAAAAAGCTGCGCCTAATATAATGATGAAGATTCTAGTATTAGTTTAGAGATAACATGTACACTAAGAATTTAAAGAAAAATTGCAAGATTCAAACTATTGGTCGACAACATGCAAAATTGAATATGGTATCCGTATTAGGCAGAAGTTCGTTTTGCCCAAAGCGTAAAATCATAAATGTTTTTTTTTCTTAGAACTCCCGGAACTTAATCTGAAATTCACCGTGTCTTATCTTTATTTTACTTTCTGCAAATTCAAACAAAAAAAAAAAAAAATTGCTTGTCAAGTGATATTGGACACATAATGTTTATGTTACAGTGTTGTTTTCATTATATTAACCCTGGTCTTTATATTTTAATTAATTTGAACTTGATCGAGAAAGAACTGCAAAAATAATTTTTTGGCGTCTTGGTTAGATTAATTTGTACATTTGTTTGATTTTTTTAGTCAGTTGTGTTGTATGTCTGTGATTAAACTCATCATAGATACCAGGCTAAAAATTGTGTACGCCAATCGCGCATTCTGTCCCCGAAAGATTCATCAATGACTTATGTTTACACAGTTTTGGCTGCGTTGATCCCAATTATTGTCACAATTACCTATCATTGCTGTTCAGGTTGTTCACCCAATTTTGTCAATTTAACAGAATTATAAACAACTGTAACGAGTGGGTGATTAAGCTAGGTATAAACCAGGTTTAACACACCATTTTCATCGGGAAAGGCCTGTAACAAGTCAGGAATATGATAGTTTCATTCTTTCTCTTGGTTGATACAGTCTAACGTTTGATTTTGTTTGTATTAATGAACTTTTTATTTTATCTTTCTTTATTTGATTTTGATATACAGTGTATTTATTATTCGAATGTCTGTGTTGTTTCCATTAGTTACAATCTGTCATGACTATGTCCTGCCAAAATGTGTTTTCCAGTTCACATTCGGTCAAGTTTAGAGTTCACCTGACCGATGGTTTTAGAATTTTGTAATATCTTAGGATTAGACAAATGACTGTTATGTCTCCACTATAATCACAAGATATTCACAAGAATAATACGATATGTGTTAATAATGGACCCGGAATTGCTGACGTTCCGGAGCACGTGAATTCCCTCTAATTTTGTCGGGGTTCATACTCAAACTTGAGTTTTTGGTGTAGTCTTAAATGGACTGCTGTTTGTCGTATTTGCCGCCATGTTGTTCTTTTGTTCTGCTTATGTGTTTTGATCGTTTTAAAAGTGTTATTGTCATTTTTCACCAGATAATTTGAACTTTCATGTTCTATTGTATGTAGCTTATGCATTTAAAAGTTTAAACACATACTTATTATAAATTCGGCAATATTTTAAGTTTAACATTGTCAAAATATTACATCAGATGTCAGAAATGTATCATATCTGGTGGAATATTATAGCAATTTTTTTTGCCTTTTTGTTATTTAATAAGGGAACGGATGTCAATTATCTATACTCCCAGGACTTCCAATTATGTATTGCTCCATAAATCATGATGTGTTTTATTTGTTTTGCTTATGTTTTTCCACTTTGATATCAAAGTTGTACACAGCTGCAATTTTCAATCTCTTTGTTTATCTGTTGTGATTGATGTAAAAATGTGAGAAAATAACAAATTACAAAACATTATAAACAAAGAAAGACAAACAACACGCAAAGAATGAAGATCAAGAGACAAACAACAATTAACAAAATATTTTACTCTAAAAAATGAAAGTGATGAAGAGATACCACGGTTTTAATCGAATAAAGACAGATAACATAATAGAAAAAACACCCCAAAAAACACCAAATAGAAGTCTTCAAACAACTACGTAGGAAATTAAAGACTGAGCAACATGGATTCTACAGAAATTCGAAAAGATCGAGCTCAGGTCATACCGAAGGGTAAATAGTTCCATCTAGTACGAGCGGCATCCTTCTTATTGCTCACGACAACAAAAAAATCAGAGGACGAATCTCAATTGTTGTAATCGTAAATGAGGATATGATAACGGAATTGTGGCTACACTATACGACATGAAGCACATATCGATTTGTGGTCATCTTTGACAAAGACATTCCATTAGATATGTTATGCATGTGCTGTCAGAATCATTCTAAACGCAAACAAAAGAAATTGGAAATAGGGAAGATTAGGATTATCATATTTTGTCTTAAGGTGCCGTTCGAAACCATTCGTCACTGAAAATACTTAACATTACTTGTAGGATATATATTCGGTGTAAATAAGATTTTTATATCTACAAAAAGGGGAAACGTATTAATAAATTCATTGTGTTAAGAAAAAAATCTTACTTTTGAATGACCACACTGCTTCCCATAACAAATACAATAAAGATAATATCATCAAAACGTTAATTGTTTTGATCGACTTCATATTAGTAGGGTTTTGTAGATTGGTATTCCAACAGAAAGAAGGTATTCAAATGGGTACTGATTTTGCACCCCCTTCTGGCTGACTTGTTTTTGTAGACATAAGAAGTAGAATTTGTACATAGCATTGTCAAAAACTAAAAGAAAAACAGATCTTGCGAACTTCTTTTATTTCGTTTCCATATATATTGATGATGTTCTGTTTCTCAATAACACATATTTCATTGAGTGTGCTTGCATCTTAAATGTCCAAGTGAACAGGAGATTAAAGATACAACAGAACCTATCTAGAAGGTCCTCTCCATATCTTGATCTTTTCTTCGATATTTTTAACAATCCAATTGTCAACTTCCCATTTTGCAGCAGTAACATACCCTCTGCCACATCGGATGGCGTTTATATGTTTAAGTTAAAACTTTGCTCTCAGGCATCTTCACACTTTACGGATTTTGATTACTGGGGTGTTCACCTTGCACACACATCTGTTTCAACGGAGTTATGAAGAAAAACGTCTGAAATCGACAATACATAAATTTGACCGTCACCATCACTAATTGGCTGACTGGTACGATATGTATAAACTCAATATCGATCTGTTTTCAGTCTTTGATTTACAGAAACCAAATTACTCTAATCACCAATTTTACCGCGTGTATCTTATTCCTTATTGTAACACTTTGACTGAGTATGGATTTGCGTTTGATGCATGAATATATGGAGAAACTTACCCTTTTGATTCACCTGGTCTCGCTGCTGTAAGTCATGCAATTCACCACGATTTCAAGTGTTTTCCATGATTTGTCATCTAAAGATTTATGAGATAGGTAAACTAATATCGGCTGATTGTATTGCACGATTTGGATGCCCCCTATGCTCTTCTATCTTTTTTTATTGTTGATTCTTGTAAATATATTTGTGAGAAAAAATGAAAAATAACCGAGAGAGTGATGAGAGAAATTAAATGGATATTTCAAACTCATAAAACGACTACAGAAAGACAATGCCATGGCAAAAAATACGAACATCGACTGAAAGACAACAATAGTACACAAAACACTACATATAAAACTAAAGACTGAACAACACGAACTCCACCAAAAATCTGAGGTGATCACAGGAGCTTCTAAAGGGTTGCTCATGTAAGTACAAACCCCGTAATAAGTCTAATTTGATTGGTCACATTTTGAAACTAGAGACTCTAAAGAGCCTGTGTCGCTCACCTAGGTTTATGTCCATATTCAACAAAGGACACTCTCCAACATTGTAGACAAGAATAGAGTTCATGACAAAAATCATTTGTTTTGCTGATCTTGTATTACTGATCATTTTGTCTGTTTAGTTTCTCTCTTTCTTCTTAAGGTTTTGCTCAAAACAGAATAAAGGGTAAAAAAATCCTTTCATAAGGGCTTCACTCCTATGAAGAATGACAATCTACTAACTTTATCGACAAAATTTGACTAGTTTGTAGATCTTGCCATGCTAATGACATTTGATATTTAAAGTTTCTATTTATCTATTATAATATTCATCATATAAGGCAAAACTCTAAACAAATTTGTGAAAATCGTCATTTAAGGGCAACTACTCCAATAAAGAGTCGTCGGACAATTTCTTCCATGTTGTCTTAAATGTAGATCTTGTCTTGCTGATCATTTTTGCTTATTTAAGTTTCTATCTGTCTATTTCTATTTTTACGATATTAGGCAAAAACGCAAAAAATTGGTAAAAATCGTCATCAAATGGCAATAACTCTATTTAGGGGTCGACTGATGATTTCGATCATCATACTTATTTGTAGATCGCAACTTAAAGTTTTTCTCTATCTATTATAGTTTATAAGATAAAAGGCAAATATAAAAAAAAAAATGTTGTAAAATGTGTTATTTAAAGGCAATACCTCCTAAAAGAAGTCGCCTGACAGTTTTGATGTAAATGGACAATTGGTAGAGCTCAACATTTTGAAAATTTTTGCACTGTCAGATTTTCTTTATTTATAACGGTTGTTAAAATAATAGGCAAAAATTTACCCCTATGTTCTATTTTTAGCCATGTCGGCCATCTTAGTTGGCAATCGGGGTCATCGGACACATTATTAAAACTAGATACACCAATGATGAGTGTGGTCAAGTTTTATTAAAATTTGGTCAAGTAGTTTCAGAGGAGAAGATTTTTGTAAAAGTTAACGGAGGACGACGGAGACAATTGGAAATATATATCTTCATTTGTGAAATCTAGATTCCACCACTGCATCAAGTGTATTACGATATTTCTCCACTCGAGACAGTTAAATTTTAATATTTTAAAGCGCGAGGCTTGTCGAGTTTTTAAAATAATTAAACTTTAACTGTTGAGAGTGGAGAAATATCGTAATATGCGAGTTATATTGGTGGAATCTGTTTCTCTTATAATTTTTTTCCTTCCTCTTCAAAGATTTATAGAAAGTTATGTCCTTTATATGTGACGTCATCAGGCATGGTCGCCTTTTTTCATGACGTAACAATAGGAAATTCAGAAGACATCAAGAAAATTTGACTTCATAATTAAATTTCGACCAATCATTTGCCGAGAACATTTATTTCACTAGTGAGGAGTACATTTTGTTCACAATCGTTTGGGAAATGTGAAAATAGTGAAAAAATTGAGAAACAAATATTCCATAACGGTCAACCAACTCGTGATTTTAAACTTCACCACTTGGAACTCTTAAATTGATAATTTTCTTGTAAGCAGCAACCCTCTATCATTACATCCCAGCACCTTTGTTCTACCAGGGGTGATCTGAGCCGGATCACCCCTACCAGATCACCCTAGCTTGAGTTTCTTTGTTTTGCATGCGTTCCTTTGTTTGGTAACATTTTGGCGGGAATGTCAAATCCACAATAAAATTTAGAATTATTTATAAGGAAAAGACTTTTTGTAGAAATATCCAGTGTCTATGCTGGGATTTGAACTCAAGACCTTAAGCACATAGACCCACGAGTGGATACAAGCTAACTATTAATTTAACATATTTAAACATTGTGGCCGGGGTTCATAAAGGGTATATACTATATTCTGATATATAAAGTATATCATAATGATTGTGCGGTGTCTTAAACTAGATTTTATGAAGCGTAAATTGGTTTTTTTATCTAATCTAGAACAGCTGGAATGTAAAATAGTTATCCCATTCGGACTTGGTGTGTCAGTGTCCGGCCATCGGGATGATCTTACACTGACACACCGCGTCCTCATGGCATAACAATTACAGAAAATCATGATAGGAAATGTTCTTAACCGACCCTCATTATCAACTTCTAGATGTAAGTGAAGAGGATATATTAAAGTGACCATCAGCAAGAAATCGATCTTCTTCGTTATGTATATCTTTTTATTCAGTTCGATTTGATCATTATTTTAGTAGATATTAGTCCAAATAATCATTTTCAAGATTTCCAATGCATGCTGTAACCCTTTAAACCGACATCATACATGCCGTTGACATGATTAACTGAGGAACATTTCCTAGGTTAATAAGATATAATTTAGGTAGTCGAATAGTTTTTAACTGACACTGTCATATTCCGTTTGAATATTGACTCTATAACTGCTGGTTCTTCAAAAATGGAAACCTTAGGTACAAATGCCTTGTTAATGGTCACAACAAATCAACCTTTTTGAAAAACACAACTGATTCCAACAAAAAAATGCACTGAAGACGCTGTCACCAAAATGCTAGACTTTTTGATCGACAGGATTATTGTCTTTTTAATTGATACTTCTACCAACAGTTGGTCTTCTTATGAGAACGAAATCTTACCATCTCCTGGCCGACTTGTTTTTTGCATTCATATGATTCAGAAGTTATATAAAACCTTTCATAGTCAAATAGTTAATTAGTTTCACATTTGGTCTCAAATCTTTAGAGGTAAATATCTACTAATGAATTGCTCCAAAATAAGAGAGAGAGAGAGAGAGAGAGAGAGAGAGAGAGAGAGAGAGAGAGAGAGAGTTTTCTGCAATTTAGGCATTACCTTCAAAGAAAATTTATACTCAGTCAAAATGTGTAAATTTGTCTTTGTTTAGTTTTTTTTTATCTGACCTTCAATGTTTATATTAGGTTTTTGATTTTCAGATATTTTGACCTGGAGCATTACTGAAGAAACATTAATGGTCGCAATGCGCAACTTGTGCAGTAAAAGTTTTACTGTTAACCAAAGGAAGAACATTAACATTTCGATGTAAAATAGTAAACAACAAATTAAGGAGTTTTACTGACTATTTTAGATTACCTCACCATTTTCTTCTAAAAATGCCTGTATCAAGTGGGAAATATGGCAGTTGTTTTTCACTATATCCGTTGATTGATAGCGTTTGATTTTGTCATTTTTTATGGACTTCCCCTTTTTGAATTTGCCTTGGAGTTCTGTATTTTGTTATACTATTTTAGATAAACAATAGATGTCACGGTTACACTGTCAAATTAAGATTGCAAATATAAACAGCCGTGCATGTAACATTAAGCATACCGGAACACATACATTAAAGATATAAACCTTCACAATGCCTTCTGTTGTAAACAGCAGGACACAGACAGAAACATGAATCATCCACTACTGCGCATGTCCCATCATAAAAACATGGATTTACAGAACAAGATGAACCTTTATTTTAGCGAAGTGCAGTAGTCTGAAATATAAAGTATAATTTCTCATTATGTTATGTTATAATATTTTGGAATTTTATTTATCATAGAGTACGCATGTGTGTGAACTTTGAGTATTTGAATAGTTTGTAAGCATATTTGATACTTTGCTAATATACTTAGCAAGATCACTATACACCTTATATTTTAACCAGGAATATTTAACAGGAAATACTAATTTCAGGAACTCCTGTCATATATAAGCTGGGAAAGAGTACAATAATGGAGAAGGACAGCATTAATTAAATTGAATACTTAGAATAAGTTACTAGATACATCTTGATATATATTGGATTTGCCTAATCATAACATTTCTGTAATACAATTTCAATGTGAATTATTGTAACTGTAGTACCTATATATATATAGTGAATGGTTCTTCAGGCTATTGGTCAACCGTTGACTGTAAAGTCTGGTTATAAATATATTCTTTAAATTGCATAAATCCGTTGTTTGGTTCTTTCTTAATAAAACATAATAAATTAAATTGTATGTGTTGCATTTCGTGTTACACAATTGTTACGATCCATTTGGAATACATGATCTTTTGAATGAACTTATTTTGAAAGGCAACTAACATAGTAGTAAGATATTTTAATATTGAAATACATAATGATACTAACATTGATTTTATTCTAACTTGTTTAATACATAACTAATATAAATTAGGGAAGTGTTTACCAATAATACATCTATCCAACAGAGTCCACATGACGTTGATTTAGTCCTTTATATGTCACCGTAGGGCCTTTAACTATAAGCAAACGTCAACTATAAAAGGCGACGATATGACAGAAAGTGAATAATTCAAACGAAAAACAAACGGCCTGATTAATGACAAAACAATGACCAAAACACAAATATAACAGACAGAAACCAACGGAAATCTTTCAATTACAGGCTTCTGACTTGGGACAGGCACATACAGAATATTGCAGGGTTAGGAACATTTTTGAGCGCTCAAACTTCCTTAAACCTGGGACAAGTTTGCATTATTGTGAATAATGCGACTAGGTAGGTATCGCAATAATAAGAACTCGCATTCTGATATCTGATACATATATCTGTATGCAGTTTTCCTGAAATCGCAATAATTAATCTCGCATTTTTGTCCATTCGTTCTAAATCGCAATAGTATATAAATGCACGCAATAATTTCTTTATTTACAGTAGTTGGAAATGGCATGATTCTTCAGATCAAACAAGCCCAAACAATCAAATGACATAAGACAAAAGACACAAAGTACCGATCTAAGAGTAATGGCAGTTACTGAAATTTATTTCAAAGCTAATAACTATGATAATTCTTAATGTACAGCTAATCTTCAAAACCAAATTTTTTAATCTATGAATTTGTATTTATAAGTTTTAAGCAATTTAGTGTTACGAAATCCCTGTCTTAATGTTTTACTATATTTTTCTAATTTTGTTTTACATATTTGCACTTGTTTTTTTTATTTCTTGAATTAAGTAAAAAACTGCATCAACTGCCAAAAAACAGCTTCATTTTGAGATAAAGTCAATAATATTTTGATATTAGCAATATCCCATATCGTATTGTAAGCTTAAAAAGGCTTCGTGATTCCAAAATGTTAAATTATTCAAAAAACGTATTTCATCTTAATCAGAAAGTGGTTCAGTGTGAACCAAAGCTCCGTGTTGAATGCCGTACTTTGAAAACTATAATTGTTATTTTTACACATTATGACTTGGATGGATAGTTGTCTCATTGTCACTCATACCACATCTTATTTATATATATATATATAATAACTGTAACTAAAATTAGAAGGTTTTTGAGCGCCATGAAACCTTGATCATCTCACAATTTTCAAGTAAAGTGACTGAATCATATCAGGACTGGTACGGTCAATCAAAAATTGTTCACAGATATTTTGAAGCGATTTTTCCAACATTTTTCAATTATGGACTTTCATATCTTTTTCGTTAGAATATTTCTTGAATTTTATTACATTATTACACCAAGTAGACCTAAGCTAAGGAACATAACTCTTAAAGTATCGCTGAAACGTTTATGTCAACCATTATAATCAAATGTGCTAAGCTTCCAAGTTACAAAGATTAGCTTATTTCTGTTTATTTCTGTTACACTCGTACATGTTCACACTATACTTCTGTTACACTCGTACATATTCACACTATACTTCTGTTACACTCGTACATGTTCACTCTATACACCTGTTACACTCGTACATATTCACACTATACTTCTGTGACACTAGTACATGTTCACACTATACTTCTGTTACACTCGTACATATTCACACTATACTTCTGTTACACTCTTACATGTTCATACTATACTTCTGTTACACTCGAACATGTTCACTCTATACATCTGTTACACTCGTACATATTCACACTATACTTCTGTTACACTCATACATGTTCACACTATACTTCTGTTACACTCGTACATGTTCACACTATACTTCTGTTACACTCGTACATGTTAATACTATACTTCTGTTACACACGTACATGTTCACACTATACTTATGTTACACTTGTACATGTTCACACTATACTTCTGTTACACTCGTACATACATGTTCAAACTATACTTCGTTAACAGAGGTTTGATTTTGTGCTGCTTGACAGAGTTATGAGGAAGAACGACTGAAATCGACACGTAAGAAATTAAACGGTCACCATCACGATGTGTCGGTGTCTAAACTCACTAGGACATATTTTTCCTGTTTAACATCTTTAAATATCAGTAGAGTCGTCTGATCTGTAATTCTATCGATTGAGTCTTATTCCCGATTGTGACATTTTGACCTAGTGTGAATTGGTATGGCGTGTAATGCATATATAGCAGGAGACGGTTAACCTGTCGACGTACACGACCTCTCTCCTTTTAGAGTTCATGCGATTCCCTCGCTTTTATTTAATTGTCTCTTCGTAATCGATTTACGAGACTTGAACATCTTTAAACTACTGACGCCTTAATTAATATCTGCTAAAAACAAGAATGACACCGACTATAACGAATTTCTGATTCAAAGAATAATCTCCCCAAAATAAAGTTTTTCCTTTATTCTCCCCAATATCAACTAAAATACCGAATTCCAAGCAAAATTTAAAAAAAAACGGAAAGTGCATAAAAACTGATAAAATCAAACGTTAGACTTTATCTACCAAAGGAACGAATGGTTAATAACTAACATATTTCCGACCTAGTAGAGGGTGGGCTTAATTTGATTTATAGCTAGCTAAACCTCCCACTTGTATGACACTTGTTTATAGTTCCATTATATTGTCCAAATTGGGGGAGCAACCCAAACAGACATAATAAATAGGTTAATGTGACAATAGTTGGGACCCAGTAGTCAAAACTATGTAAACAAAAAGGACCGCTCTTATAGATGTACAGAACATAATGTATGATGTTAAGCATATCAATAGTAAACCACAGAACCAAATTGACAGTGTCCTTAATAGGAAGGGACAAGAGAAGATTTGCTGTAATTTACTACAAATCCCTCGTTGAAAGAAAACATATTTACTGAATGAAATGACGAAGAAGCTTTATTTGTAGCTTAAATTACATTAACACATTTAACTTGTGTTTTGGGAAATCAAATTCCCACCAATCTAATAATAAGACCATGTAATACAATCATATATAATAATTAGGTTCATTAAAGTGATGTGTGAGACGATAAACTGAACAATACATTTCAGTAAACACTGTCTGATTTATATCTTAAGGGACGGATGATAAAGCCATTGCTTTAAGATTACACAGATGTATCTGCCATTGGAAACACAGAACAGAATACCTAAAGTCGGAAATAACACATGATGTAAATAATCATATAGTACTTTCTTTGGCGGCAATCTTATGTATCAATTACACATGCATATATCTTCTCAAAATTATCAACTAGAATGACATTAACTCTGAGATTATCGTGAGCGAGCAATGCCATCCTTTAGAAAAAATCTTAGTGTTCTTTACTACGTAAAAATGCTATTTGCCTATAAAATGTTTCCGAAGATATGTACTACCAGATCTTTTTTCTTTCCTCATTGCAATTTATTGGTTTGTTTTGAGAGAAATCAAAACTAAAAAAACTTCTTTGAAATTTTTTTGAAGGAGAAGAGCTTTTCGGCTACAGGATCACGTGGTCCTTGTCATTTTCATTCTAACTATCATTTGTCTTTTGTTTTTATTTATGAAGTTCTCTGTACCGTATGACTTCTATGAGGCTTTCAAATTGTACTCTAAATTGCAGATATTAAATCAAAATGGGTCCTATTTTTTACCCAAAAAACCTCAATCCTTTTAAAACAAAATATACACCCTTCTTCGTTTTAATGTAGAACTTTACAAACCACACTGTAGCAACGTATTTATTCACTTAAAGTTTTTTAAGCCACCGAACAACAATTTATCAATCTATAATCAATCGAAACATAAATGCGCATGAAATTTAAATTTCATAGATAAACACTCGAAACAAGTTTGAAGAGACTGGGCGACGATTTTGTAATATGTCAGCTTTCCTCCCCTGAGGTTTTGGATAGTCTTTTTATATATGCACATAGACGATTATAATCTACATATCTGATATTTAGAGAAGTCCAGTTGGCTGTTAAAGGATGTATTGATTAAATCGGTGATCGAAATTATAACGTTGTGTACAGCAGGACTATCCAGTGTCCTAACCAGATTTGCTGAAAAATAAAACAAAGTAAATTTAAGGTATTAGAAATGAGAAATACGGTCCAACAGGACACGTGTTAAAGATTTTGTCACATTATTTGTTAAATCTAATATCAATGTTAATTGAATTTGTGTGTTAGTGAATAAATGATATGTTCAAATCTATTATATTAGGGTTGACACGACTGGACGATTTTTAAATAAACGAAAAAATACAAATGAAATTTCATAGACCGTCGTACCATTCTATAAATGAAGTATTTACAAGAAGTGTTGAATTAAAAAAAGATTCACTTCTCTTTTCCAATTATTTAAAAAAACACAAGAAAAGAATTATTAGCTCCGCCCACCTCATAAATCCACACTTTAAAAAAAATATTTGTGCACTTACGGCAAATTGACATGATGCATGTTTATATGAATAAATAATAGAAATTTGAAACAATAAATTATTACCCAATACTTCTACGTTTTGTGTTTCAGGTATGACTTTCAGCTTCAAAAATGTTAATAACATTTATATTTTTTTTCGATGATCAGTAAATATTGAAGGTTGTTTTTTTGGGAATTAATTCGAAATGAGATCAGGTCCCGATTTCTTTAATGTTAAAATATGTATGATAATCTTAAACAGTTTTTAAAATGTATTACTAAAAAGGTCTCCGAGCTAATACTAAATAAATGATGAACACTTACTCTATACGCTGCTGTCAATCGTCTCGAAAGGTTTGAAAGCCGTATGACAAGCTCCCGAATGACAGAAAAATAATAGAAAATGTTCCGTTCCGATCCCACACTGTGGATGACAAGGAAATAATTTTACTTTGCGGGTCAGATCAAATTTCTCTTTTCCCACATTTTCTAAGGTTTTAAACATAAGTAACTTATCACAAACTGTTGATCACACGTTCATTTAAAAAGAGAGGCGAAAGATACCAAAGGAACATTCAAACTCATAAGTCGAAAATAAAACTGACAACGCCATGGCCAAAAAAGAAAAAGACAAACAGACAAACAACAGTACACAAAACACAATATAGAAAACTAAAGACTGAGCAACACGAACCCCTACAAAAAATGGGGGGTATTCTCAGATGTTCCGGAAGAGAAAGCAGATTCTGCTCCACATGTGGCACCCGTCGTGTTGCTCATGTTAGTACAAATCCGGTAATAAGTCTAATTCGGTAGGTCACATTCGGGGAAAAGTGGACGGGATTGTAGTTACGACAATTAAAAGTAGGTTTCGTTAAACATACGTATACATTAGTACTGCATTGGAACATTATCAAAACTGTAAATATCTGTTTACTTTAATAACAATATTTTTGTTCTTACAATATAGAAAAGAGTTGTACGTATTTGAGTAAAGCAGAACATATCTTTGTTTATTTTTTTCATTGAGTATATATTAAGATTAAATACGCCATAACTTTAATTTAAGGCAACAGTATTAAAAAAGAACAGAGTCTAAAAATGAAGCGGATTTAAGCAACTACATGTATACAGCCTTCAACAATCAGCAAAACCGATACTATATAGCTAAATATAAAAGGCCCTGAAATAACAAAAATACCTATCCCCTGATATATGACAAACCAATAAACGACAAACAAATATCACAGCAACAAACCTGGGTCAGGCATATTTATAGTCCGGTAGCGTCAAAGATATTTCTGAGCGCTCAACCCTTCCCTAACATGGGTCAGTGGTGTACATTTAAATTTATAAACAACAAAAAGAAAAAAAAAATCATAAGAAATTGGCTTGACTCATCAAAATTACACGTACTTTATTGATATTCAAATCGCATACATCGATTAAGAATGCAAATCAAGGTCACAAACAAAAAATGTGGAATTCGTAAAATCTCAAAAAGGAGCGAGACCGGATAAACTGGTGTACAGCTTGTCTCAGGGTGATGTATCTACCGCAATGTTATCCATATTCACCCCCCGGGCCATCCTCCAAAAAAAAAATTATCAAATAAAACCAAAATTTAAAAAACATCAGCTATCATAAATTTAGAGGTCAAGTACGGTCTTGAACAAAACATTGTACTTTAGAGACTATCGCTACTCGTCACAGTGAGAATATTATTAGAGATTACTTTTTACAATCTATTTTTCTCATTGCTTTAAAGGCCAACACAAAAAGGAGAAAATCATCTGTTTGTGAACACAAGAGGACAAATATACATTGGATTTAAATCAAATTAACAACTCATCTGTAGTTATATTGACAGTTTCCACTCATTAATATAGACAGACATATAATTTGATCAGACATTAAGATCATCACGACATCTTTGTTTGTACATAATTTTGTCCGGTAGTAATGTCATCAAGTAGAAATTTCTTGGTTGACAATGTGTCTGCGCATGCTCATCCACAAAATGCAATGACAGCCCGTTAATCATCAATTTGTCTACAATTTGATTTACCTCGGTAACAGGACAATCAAATCATCATCTATTTTAACAAGAATATCAAATATATTAAAAGTAATTCAGTCTGTCTTTTATCTGACGCTATACGGATGTTATTGTACAACAAATTACACCCAAAAGTAATAAGAGAAATCAATGTATAGTATTCTTATGTCAGAATCAATCAGAAAAGACACAACAAAATAAAAAACTTCACTATCGTCGCGTTTTTTTTTTTTATTCTAAAGAAGGTTAAAATTTATTTTTTTTATGACTTCGTATTTTTTCATCTGCGAAAAAGTTCCAATTTATAATATAGTACTTCAAACAAGCTTTTATATCTGTTCAAAAAAAGACTTATTCAAGATTAATGAAATCTATCATTCCGAGTATCTATTCATTTGTTTCTTACTTTTTAGCCTGAATAACTCTTCGAAAATGATTTCATGTCAGATGTAAATTATCAAATGTTTTCAACCAATACTTCTAAACAAACAACTTTACTGCTAAACATTACTGAACATACTAATTTCCCAAATACCAGTGGTGAACTCACCTGCTCTAAACAGGAGTTATGCGTTAGTATGTAAGGGGGCTATGGTATTCAACTGTTTATGGAGAAGTTTAAGTTTAAAAATTAGATCAAAATAAGTTTAAATAAAATTTAAGTGCAGTGTCCCAAAGTTGACCTTGGACCAGTTTTGTTCTTCAACTGACATTTTTTTGATGGTATAATTGTCTTAATATTATATGCCATTTGCTCTAAAATGCGTTCGTATTATTTTGCTTCGAAATGCATTCTTAAGAATAGCTGATAAAGGATGTTGAAGAAACATGTATCTCTAGCATTTATATCGATACCATGAAATGACTGGATTAATTCTCTTCAGTTTTTTTCTTCTTTTTTTTTTTTTGGGGGGGGGGGGGGGGGGGAGGTGGAGTTTGGGCACTTCTAATCTTTCCTAAAGTTGCAACCGTAAATCAATTATTTGTTAATTTGCATATACAAAACACAATTTAAATTTTAAATGTATGACTTTAGCAGTGTATTTTCAAGACTTAAAGCTGCTTTTTAATGAAGGTAAAATTATAAAATGCAGTCTTTCACTGAAAGTCAATGTGATCATACTGATGAGGATTTTCTTGATACTTTGTCTAATTAAGTAGTTCGTTTTAGGGGTTATATATTTGACAGACAAGTCTGTCTCTGGCCGCCGCTATTTAACCAGATTTATCTCGTTTTACTACATTCTACATCATTAATTACCGTAAAATATGGCTGATTGGAATCCTCAAGTTTGTCCACAGTGACTCAAATGTTTTCATCGATCAACTGTTTGGAGGTTTTTTCCTATTCATCTTTTGGCAATCAATCAGATTGAAGATAGAGATATCCAGAATAAATGCATAATATCGTTCTGTTTGTATGATTTATTATAAACCTATTTGACTTGATCTTTCAAGCCATTGATTGAGGTTTAAGGGAATATTGACAACATAAAGTTCGTGATTAGTTTGTGGAAACTTTGTTAAAAGTAAATTTAAGTTGATACAATAATCTTTTTCTACGGATTTTTGCTTCAAAAGCTTTAAAAAGATACCTAAAGGTAAGTAAATTTCAATTTAAGTATTTTGGCGGGAAATTCAATAGTTACCATCAATATTTATTTATTCAGGAATTGGTGCTGTATTTGAGTAAAAACAATTGGTACAATATAAAAAGAAGGACAGATTGTCATTTTTAATTTGAAAATCTCCTTCAGTAAATACACGATTTTCAAATTTAATATGAATCACTTTTGGGAAAGAAAGAAAAAACCTGGCACTATTATTTTACTCACGTTCCTCTATGTAATTCAGTTTAATTAGTAATTGAGTGTTGGTGACTATGCTCGCATAACTTCATTAAACGTGATATTAAGGATACCACATATACAGTTAAGTCTCCTTCATACGGTAAATCATACATAGAAATTTACAATAGGATTGGTTTAGAACCTTATCTTACGACAAAAGACATGACCTTAATTTTTGAATTGTGAACTTTCAATATCTATACATAATAAAATTACAAAATCAACTGAATACATAGTATACATCTCACATTGATAGAATTGAGCAACACAAACTTCAAAAAAAACTCGGAGTGATCTCAGGTGCTCCGGAGGAGTACGCAGATCCTGCTACACATGTGGCCCCCGTCCTGTTGCTCATGTAAGTACAAACCGGGAAATAAATCCAATTCGGTAGGTCACATTCGGGAAAAAATCTGCTTATTTTCATTTATAAGATTTTAGTTAGATATCGAACAATAACTGGATTCAAGGTTGTAATCCCGTAAATGTTTTACATAAACTTCTTGATTAGCTTTCAGCACCATAGATCATAAGAGGTTTTAGAAAAATAATAAACTGATTCCTTATTTCTGTGTATCATTTAAGAGCATGCTAGCCGCGTCAGGTATATGTGATGTAATTGAATGGACCCAAATGACGTGCACGTAGCAATTTATGGGAAAAAACAACATGACATTGAAACAAAAAGTTAGCACTTTACCCGACTTTGCCAATATAACGGAACTATAAACAACTGTTTTACAAGTAGGAGGTTTAGTATGCTATAACACAAGGTTTCATCCACCATTTTCCTCGGAAAATGCCTGTACCAAGTTAGGAATATGGCTTTTGTTTTTCGCTTGTGCCGTTGATTGATAGCGTGTGATTTTGTCAGTTTTTATGGACTCCCGTTTGAATGGTTTTACACTAGTAATTTTTTGGGGCCCTTTATAGCTTACTGTTCGGTGTGAGCCACGGCTCCGTGTTGAAGACCGTACTGTGACCTATAATGGTTTACTTTTATAAATTTTTACTTGGATGGAGAGTTGTCTCATTGGCACTCATACCACATCTTCTTATATCTATATTCTCCTTTTTGAATTTGCCTTGGAGTTCGATATTTTTGTTTTACTTTTTTCAATCTATGTATTGAAATTCCATTCTACAACTTATAAATGCTCTTTAAAAGTCTACTGTATATATATATATTGACAATACAAAAACACTCTGCGGTGTTTTTAATTTTATTTGAGGATTTCTTTTTACATATAAATGGATACTTTTAATTTTGAAAAGAGCTAAATTGATCTTCCTGAAGATTCCACCGCCTGACAATTATAATACCGCTCTCAAAGTTTTATATCGGCACTTGACGGTACAATGAAAAATATATTAAGCACCACATCATTAAAATGATATACACATTATATATACATTTGTTTGAAAATTACTCATACGTCTTATTAAAGAAGTTATTATTTTTGGAGAAAAAAAGGTTTTAAAGTCAACGAAAAAGCTAAACGAACATTTACGTATGTATGAATTAGATAGGAGCTCTCAGTTTGTTTTATATATTTGTTCAATTTTCTTGTCTTATGAAGATTGTTTTCACTTCTTAATGTTAAAACATAAATGCCAATTATTATTACCTATTCATATGCATTACGAATTGTCCCAAAAACTAAAACCTTGAAAATAAACTTACCATCTCCACTGCTATGAATGGTCTCGAATGCTGGAGCGCCACTTGACAAACTCCCGAATGACTAGAAAAGAATAAAGTGTGTTCTGTTTTCATGATATTGTCTACAACAACACATAAACTATAATGAATAAACAGAATAGCTTTAATGGCTAACATTTATAGTTGATAAATAATTAAACGTAATTTAGTTCTGAACTAGCATCCCTCAAAAGAAGGACAGCTGTATGTTATCTCTGCAAGTGTATTAAACCAATAGGTTTTTAATTTTTTTCAGCTAAGCGTTTTAATAGACTCTCGAAGCGATGTAATTTTGGACTCTTGTTCATTATTGAAGACATTATGTGGAACCCTGCATGTCCTTTATTTTGAGGGTGATCTTTTTTTCTTATTGGGTTACAGTGTTAATGGCATTCAAATTACATCTCCTCTCGGTCATTTTTGATATCGTTCCATTGTATTGGTGTTTGCTGATAGCTCATGCATATAAACACGCGGTGGATATCGAGTAAACTATGATATTACAATTTCTACTGACAAAAAGCGATGTTTGGTATCTAAATATCTATGAAATCATATGAACTAACCTTATACACATAAAGTTGGTACAGAAACTTTACTTAACTTGTACACATATATGATGATGAACTGATCAAAGTCTCAAAAAGCATGTTTTTGGGCGAGATGAATAAAAATCAATCGAATTAGTATGTAGATATAATAGGGGGAAAAAATATCAAATAAAGTTTAATAAAAAAAAAAAAAAAAACAGAAGAGTATTAAGAGAATAATATTGATAAAGGAACAAATGAGGTTCTTAGAAATCATAAACCAGCACAATATTTACAAAAAGGTTTTATTCGTCTTCGGAATTCCTTTAACTTGAAGAAAATATAAACAGGACATTAAGAATATATATTTTGAATCTATCTTACTACTTACTACTTAACTTAATTGAAAGAATAAAAATACAGAAATCCAATCATGTACAAAACATTAGTGCTAAACAATCGTCACTATACACAACACGTCTAACGTGTGTCATAAGAGGACTAACAAGCATCAACCCTAAAACATTACACAGGTGTGTCATTATAAGACAAACAATTATCTACAAATTACAGCAATACACACGTGTGTCATTAGAGTAAAAGAAGTTTATGGCCTTTCGTAAGCACTCTGAACATTGACGGAGTTCGAGTTTAGTTTTTCTTTTTTATGTGTAGAGTTTTCCTGACTGTCTTTTTGTCTTTTTTGTCTTTTTCATCATGACATTATGTGTCAAGGACGATTTTGTATTTCCCTCTTTTATATCTTCCTACCTCGTAAACCACATCATTACAATCCGAGTACATATATTGAGTAATACATAACCAACAACATTAAGTACAAATTTATCTGAAATTTTAAGCTACAGTTTGGTGCGGGCATTACCTGCGCAGAAAGTTAACTTAATGACAGGATATTTGTATTTATCAAGGGAGTAGGTCCGGTAAGGGCCGATTTTGGCCTCAAAATTCATGTTCATCTGATGAAAGATTTTGGACACTTTTTAAACATTTAAGTGTCTACTTCAGTCGATTCGATTAGTTTATGTGAAAGATTTGAACTGATTTAGTCATTAAAGACGCTCAAATTCAAGCTTAAATATGAAAAATCTATCAAATATGCCATAATGTGTCACTTTTCAGGTGGTTTTTGTCAAAAATGAAAGTGGCCGCATCCGTGTTCATTCTCAACCTTTATATATGTTATGTATTATCACCAAATACAACTTACATTTAAATATTAAGAATGAACACAAATGCTGCCACTTCCATTTCAGACGGAAACCGTCTAAAAATTAATCAAAATGCTAAAATTTCGAAAATTTCAGTAATTTAGCATGACTTAATGATGCTAGTACCCGATACAAGTGCATTGTATTGTCAAAATCAGCCCATATTTATGTAACAGAAGTATTCTTCTTTCCAATAAATAGCTTAAAATTAACATTTTAACAATTTTGTAATACTGCTATATTTTGGGGCCAAAAATGGGTCTTACTGGGCCTACTCCTTTGTATGTGAAACGTGTTTTACTGTATTGATCGGTACTGATGACAAAATGCTTGTTAACTTGAAAAGCAGACTTTTGTTCTATGAATGTTTAATGAATGCCGGAAAAAATTACAACAAGTTCTGACGTTGATTTTGGTCTAGTATATTCTACGTTTAAGATTACTAGTATTTAAATTGTGGGCGGGATTGATACCCTTACCTTGTCGACGCACCGGTCTCGCTCCTTTGGAGTTCATGCGATTTCCTTCGCTCTTTTCTACCTTAACTTGTATCTTCTTAATAGATTTGTGAGATTTTGAACATCTTTAAACAACTGTTGCCTCGAATTTTAGAGAACGGATTGGGATTTATACCTTGCTTCAAGGAACTGTTTTGTATTTGTTTGAAGGTTGTGATTCATTTCCTATTTACATGATTTCATTCTGGCCTTTGTAAAGTTTCTGACCACAATAAAAAATCAGAAAATTGATTCTGTTGATTTTATATGTGGAGTTTTGTTGGCATTTCAGAATCATTTTGCATTGTTGTTTTTCCGAATATGAACACCTTGTATCACCAAAAGTTATAAAGGAAAATTACTTTTGGTTAAAGTCATAGAAGCCCTTAACATGTACATTTTCAAACTCTTTTGGCTAATGACTACTTACATATCTTCCAAAATCAATTGGTTGATGTTAACACTTGGTTAGTTTTGACAACATTTAATGAATGTTGGTAGTTTCGGGTACTTATATAGATACAAGATACAGATACCGATATAATGACGTCCGGTTTTTTTCTTCAGAGTTCGGTGCCATTTTTCTTTATTTATATCATGTAAGGATAGTTTTGTAAACTGTTGTTTGCCTTTCGGTCTTTTTTTTTTTTGCTATGGCGTTGGCAGTTTATTTTCGACTTTATATGAGTTTGAATGTCTCTTTGATATCTTTTGCCTCTCTTTTGTAACGAATACGTCTGTAGCTTTTGGTATTTTGTCAGATGTTTCTAACTCGGTTTTTCAAAGGGTATTATGGTAAACACTCTTTTGCCCCATGTAATGCGGTATATAAATATCTTGGATGTGTATAATGACATTTGTAAAATAAACATATGTTACAGAGTGCCCTATCAAATTTAAATTCGTCATAATTTCATTTTAAAGTAAAGGATTTAAAAAAAATATGTTTTCACCGATATTCATAGTAAACTTTATCAAAAGCTAAACAGGGGATTCAGAAGATTAGTGCTCTGTCATTCTTGAGTCTTTTCCGGTGTTCCAGAAGATGACATCTTGATTGAAAATTTCCGCTTCTGTTTTCTACAATTGAAGTTCGATATATCCTATTAGGAGATTGGTGTGTTGTCACAGTGGAAAAATTGACAAAATTCGATTTTGAGACTTTCCGGACATTTGTAACATAATTTCGTAAAATCATTGTTTTTCTTGTATATGAAATATTCCTTAGGGATTTTGTTAATTTTATTGTGAAAGGTTTAAGTCAAGTTTGCAAGATTTTTCAATTAGCTACATTTAGTAATACTTCAATTTTACCTAGTATTCTTTTATCTATTTAATTCGATGAATAAGTCTGTAAGTTCTATTGTTAATTTTTTTGCTATGTGCTAATTTTTCTATAATCCGTTAATTGTATTTGTCACTCATTTAGAGAAATATTTGTCAAGTCTATTCAAGTAATTTTTAGTTAGTTATATAAACTGTTTTATCATTTCGATATAGCAGATTGGATTTAGTATAACACTGAGCAGTTCCAACTCTGTACAATTGTATTTCATGCTGAACTATTAAATTATACATCGCGCTAACCAGAGTCGTCAGTTGTTGTAAGAGCTAGTCCCAGAGTCAGAGTCGGTACAGATTCTTCTTATTGTCTATTGTGTGTGTGTGGTTGCAGGCCAACACATAATCCAGTCACAAGATACACCCAGTTTTTATTTGTCACATTCGTACTAGTTTATTTTGCCTTCCAACTGTTTAAAATCGAGCGTCACTGGTGAGCCATATATAGACAAAACGCGTGTACCAAATTTTAAGTCCGGCATCTTTGATGCCACTGCTAGTGGATGTTAGTGGAAAGTAGTCATAAATTGTTGCAAGAGTTAGTGTCAGAGTCGGCGCAGACTCTTAGTATTGTCTATTGTGTGTATGTGTGGTTGCAGGCCAACACACATCACCCAGTCACAAGATACACCCAGTTTTTATTTGTGACAGTATGTTCTCTTTGCTTTGTCTATTATATAGAAGTAAAAGCTCCGCAATGAATTTTCTGCTTAAACTATTTCTACTGCCGTTTTCTATTGTGTACCAATTTGCACATTATCTTTATCTTTATTTTATTGCCGTAAGTGTGAGTTCACGGGGAATGCAAGGGGCAAGACATAAACACTTGCTAGAATTATATTATCACATGTAGGCTATAGAGAAAAAAAAACAGAAGATGAATAAAGGCGGGATTGGAAACAGAAAGTTTACGAATTTTAACTGATACAGGACATATTTGGAAAACTAGTTAGGTTAAGAACGATTTACTATCAGCATTAGACCTCAGTGAGCTCTCTCCCTAACCTGGCACAGAGGTGTAACAGTACGACAAAAGAACAAACTATAAAAATCATTTGAAATGGGCTTAACTCATCAGATTGATACAAAGCACATAAAAAAAAAACCCTAACAAAAACACAAAAGACACAAATCACAGATCTGAGAGTACTCGCAGTTTACTGAAAGCTAGTTTAAAGCCAATAACAACTAATAAGAAATAATGTGCCTAAGACTAATATATCAATCAGTACACATCCAACAAAGAAAGGATTTAGTTGAAGACGTCATTAACAATCAGAGAAACACATGACCTTGTACAACGCCAAAATATAGGTATCGACAGTTTGTAGAACTGTGAATGTACATAAGTGAATAACAATAATATTTTGTTTGGTGATTTTTAGGATAATATTGAATAAGTCAAATCTGTTAAACTCATAGTTATAAGAAGATGTGGTATGAGTGCCAATGAGACAATTCTCCATCCAAGTCAAAATTTATAAAAGTAAACCATTATAGGTCACAGTACGGTCTTCAACACGGAGCCTTGGCTCACACCGAACAGTAAGCTATAAAGGGCACCAAAAATTACTAGTGTAAAACCATTCATATGGGGAAAATTCGAAATTCTACGAAAACAGCTTGGCAGTTTCCAACTGAATCATCTACAGAATATGAAGTTGTACACCTACTCTTACAATCCAATGCCAAAGTATTGACTTCATCATTACTGTTTATTGTATTCGGAGCCATTAGGCGCGAACGACTTTTTTGGAAGACACGCATTCGTTCCTTGCAATTTGTTTAAGTACACTTTAAAGAAGCATACCAAATATGTACATCCTTTAAAACATCATAAGTTGAAAAAATTATTACTTTAAATTACTTTGTCTTAATATTCAAATTGAATTATTACTATAGAAATGAATTAGTCTATATAGCAAAGGAATCACAAGGTGAAAGTTATAAATAACTAATATATAGATATCAAGTCTAAGAGGGAAGGACAAATTTAATGGCAATTAAAAAGGCTTAAGGGCATACGATACAGTTTAGATCTCACGGTGAATTTTTGACGAAAGTTTGCATACAAGATATCATATAGTCAATTCAAATATGTAATAAATAATATACCTTCATGTGCTACTTTTAGAGATAAATGGGGTCGAAATTTTGAACATTTACTGGAAATTTTGGTTTCTTGTACATTTTTATCCTTTGGAAAGACATACCTAACTTTTTTGTTTTAAAAAAATAAACGCAAGCGGATTTTTGTAAAAACGTTTGAAATATCTTCTCCACATAAGTTTGCTTTAAATTTGTTTAATACTTTTATGGAATTAATTTATTTTATCATATTTTTCTGGTTTTAGTAAACAAAACGGCATTTCTTGCTGTATATTTATCTAATTTAAAATAAAAATCATCGGTGATTTTTTCATAAAAGTTGGCACAAATAATCTTAACACATGAACAAGCCAAACGTCGTTCTTAAAAAGAGGGGTCCCTGAACTCGTTTTCAAGATAAATCAGTCTGAATGATAGAAATCAGTCGAAAAATGCATCTTTTCCAGATATGTCACAGTTTGACGGCGCGAAAAATAACATTTTACGTTAACGACGTCATTACCTCCCCTCCCTTGTAACGGTATCGTATCCTCTTAGGGCATACAATGTACGATACAGTTTTGATCACACGGTGATTTTTTAACGAAAATTTGTATACAATCTATTTTTCACCTAGTCAATTCAAATATGTAATCAAAAATATACCTGTATGTGCTTCTGTTACAGATAGATGGGTCGGAATTTTAGACATTTACTCAAAATTTCGGTTTCTTGGACATTTCTATCCTTTGGATAGACATACCTAACTTTTTTGTTTTTTAAAAAGATAAACACACACGGATTTTTGTGAAATTATTTGCAAAATCTCCCTTACATAAGCATGCTATACATTTAAGTAACTGTTACAATTATTTGGAAATAATTCAATGTTATCAAAGTTTACTGATTTTAGACAAAAACCGGTATTTTTTGCTGTATATTTATCTAATTTAAAAAAAAAATTATCGGTGATTTTTTTCATAGATATTGATACAAATAATCTTCATTCTAATCAAACAAAATGTCACTTTAAGAATGAGGGTTCGGTGTACTTGTTTTCAAGCTAATGATAAAAATCAGTCGAAAAATGCATCTTTTCCCGATATGTCACAGTTTGACGTCGCGAAAAATAACATTTTACGTTAGCGACGTCATTACCTCCCCTGTAACTGTATCGTATGCCCTTAAGTATAGTGAGTACGTTTTGCTCTACTTCCGTTATCGTAATGTTGCTTTGTACATACAAAAAAATGTGGGTTGGTTTAAAAAAACTTATAAAACTTTATTGCAAAAGAATAAATAGTTATAGGCACTTCTTTTTACAGTAAGAAATTATTCAAATAATCACAAATACACGAAAAGTATGAAACATTTTTAATCCTCGCGCGTTTCATCTACGTAATAGAACTGAGAATGGAAATGGGGAATGTTCGTTCAGTGGCACTCGGATCAAACCAGTTTGCTGGCCAAAGCAAATGCAAAGTTGAAGAGCACTGATAACTTAACAATCCGAAAAGTTGTCACAATTACGATCAAGGCAATTTTAGAAATTGATGGAAAACGCAAAAGCAGCACAAACTATGAAACAAATCTCAACGCATTATTCATTTCAAATATTAGAAATTGTAACATCCGTTCCAAAATTTCAAAGTAGCTTAAATGAAATCCAAAGAAGCTATCTACAATGAATTGTCTTGAATTTAACAACCTGCTAGGAACACAATAAAAAAGATTAATCTTTAAAGTTATACGAATATTAACGAACAGTTTTACATCGTCTTACCAATGGTGATGAAGTACACGAGCTACACGAGGATCGGAGCATTATAGAATATCAAATGTTACAAATATTGACTCCAGAACATGTTAGAATTATGAATATGAATTGCAGTGTGAATAATAATGTTTATAGTAAATTTTTTCGATCGTTTAAATTCTTGCAATGTTAACTTAATTATTCAAGTTGCAAATTATATCTTTTTTCTTTTTAGTTGGCTTTATATTTAAAATCATATGTGCTAAAATATTAATAAACCATGGGGCAATCACCTAGCATATCCTATGCTGGAGAGAACATTATGCAAAAAGAGGAAAGACAATAGTCCACACAAAACATTCCACAGGAAAGATTGAGCAATGCGATCTCACTTGAAATTATGATGACCTCTGATATTTATGATCGCACATCGTGTTATAAAATGAAAAAAAGCTTTGTCTTATACTATTGAGATTGATGAACCTAAATACAAAAAGATTTGGTTTGAAAGTTTTGTAAAAATACCTGCAGAAATCTTATAACACATCATACTGTTTAAGCAGATGGTGTTTATTGAGCTCGTAAAGTAAGATAAGATCAATATAAAAAAACTAAAACTTATTGCTCCTTTGAGAAAACCCACTCATGAATGTCACCAATGTTATATTGTATAAGGATTTTAAAATTTTGTCTTTATCTGTGCTAACATTGGTTTTTTTTTAAGATTAATACACGTATCATATTTCGAAAATAATTCAGAAATTCATAAAAGAAGAAGTTAATCATCCATTTCTATAATTAAAACAAACTTCAAATACTTGCAAGGATTTTTGTGTTCGTAACGACAAAAAATCAGCGAACAATGGGGTTGGTGTATAACGTAAAAACTACACGGACGTTCTTTAGAATGAAATAATAAATTCTTTTATATTATTTTTTTTTGATAAATGTATCAATCATACATTATATTTTGGCTTTTCACATGTTCATGTTTTTATTGGACTGCTTATGACAACTCGACACTTAATGTCCTTTACTTCTGATTTTGTATGTACTTATGTTGTGTCCAATGTTAAGAAGATGTCTGAGTGCTTACAAACATGTCAAACCCCGCCATATTTTTATAAACATGTCAAGAAAATGTTATCCTACGGTTGTCAATGATTGTTGTATGACAATTTTTTTTTCGTTTATTATTGTAGTGTAAATCAAGCCGTTTGTTTTCTCTTTGAATGTTTCTTTACATGTTTTGGGATCTTTCTTAGCTGACTATACGGTGTGGGATTGCTCATTGTTGAAGGCCGTATGGTTACCTGTCATTGTTTACTTAGTTGTCCTTGGACCTATTAATAGTTGTTTCATTGACAATCATACCATATCTCCTATTTTTGGGGGCTGAATGTATTCAACGGTTTAAGCAAGTCACTTAAAATAAAGGCAAATTGCTTTGAGTCCCGTTTAGCAGTGTGCAATTTTATTGGTATGAATTGAAAATGTTTGTAAGTTTCTTATTCTTAAAAAGACTGTGGTATTCAATATGTAGGACAGACGGGACGACAGTATTACAAAAGAAACCAAGAACATCTTTACCGCTTTCGTAGACCCAAAAAATTCAAAAGTTTGGTATATCAACAGTTAGATAAGCATAATCACAATCTTAAATTTATAAAATTCCAACCCCTCGAAACCGTTCAGAAACAACCAGGAGAATCACACAAGCAATTTGAAAAATCACGTGAAGTTCGCGAATTATTTTGGATAAAAAGACTTCAAACAGCTTATCCTCTCGGTCTCAATGACAAAATATTAGGACAGGGGAACATATCTAAAACTTCTATCGATGTCATTAATATTGTTGATAAACGACTTAGAAATAATAGGTCTCATGGTAAACGCAAAAACCGTAATCAACGTATTAAAAATCGTATAAATTATACACTTGCTGATCTGTTATCTATAATAAAAAATAATGGCAGACATCAAGTATTATGCAAACTGGGTCAGATACCAATAAGTAATTTATATGCTATTTTTCTGGAGTGTGATAAAATTTCTTTTTTTAGCCCGTTTTATGAATACACCCGTATTATTACAGCCTTTTGTCATCACAGGCTGTTTCCTAGTATCGATAAACCTGAAAATCATAAACGACATTTTCTTAAATTAAAATATATAAATAGAGGTATTGATTTTATTTAAGGAATGACTGTAATATTTTTTCTGTCTATGAAGAAATAACATCAAAAATGTGGTGCACACTGAATAACCCGCGTAGCGGCTTATTTTAAAGTGTGCACCACATTTTTTATGTTATTTCGAATAGACAGAAAAAATATTACAGTCATTTCTTATAATTTAATTCTAAATTCCATTTTAAACCGGAGTAAACCATGAAAAAACGTTGATGACGTCACGGTCACATGACAAAATTATGTCTATGAGCTGATAAACAAAACAACGTCAGCCAATCAGAAGACGCGTTACATCCAAAATTAAATTATTAACTTATCTAGCATATTCAATGACTCTTCCGTCTATAGCCAAATACCTCCATATTTTGATAATATAGAACCACCCATTATTTCGTATTCTTATAAAAAACCGAGTAGAAGTTTGATTTTTAATTATACGTCAGTTACATCAGACGTCAATATAGAAAATAATGTTCCTTCCACTTGAGACTGTGAAACATCTAGTTTTAGATATGTTCCCTATGGTCATGTTATTACAGGAGACCTCAACATCGTCGAAGACCGTGAGGTCAAAACTTTTCTAAAGAAAGGACCGAAATACCGTCCTCCATCTATAATAGATTGGAAACAGTGTCGTCAGGTCATTAAAGACGCTCTGTATGCCTACTGTAAAAATTGGTGCAAACGTGAAAAATCTGATAAAAAATCTCTAGACAGTTATTTGAATAAAATTATGAATACTGTTAATATTCGAATATTTGAAAACAATTCTGAAATTAATAATAGGGTCCATGATATTCCCATTTCTAGAATAAAAAATAAACCCCAAGTACTCGCAGAGCGGTTTGTGTTCGTACCGGCAGACAAGGCAGCCAATAATGTAGTGGTTGTATGACGCATATACTACACGGAAGTTCTTCAAAACGAAATTATCAACTCCTCTACATTCAGGTCCGTACGCACCACTGGGAGTCAAATCGTTAACAAGAATATCACTGCCACTACCCAGCTTAAAGCCTCTTCCGAACATTTGAAAGTCCCTACCATGTACTGGTCACCGAAATTACACAAAAAACCATGTAAATTCCGTTTCATCTCCGCATCTAGTAAGTGTTCTACTACTAATATATCAGTGCTTCTTACTACCTCCCTTACTACTATCAAAGAACTGGTTATTAACTTTTGTAATAAAGCTTATGAAAATAATGGTATTAATTATTTTTGGGGTGTTAAAACTTCTTTAGAGGTTTTAGGTAAAATACATGCTTTTGATGGTCCTTTTGGTTCTGTTGACAGTTATGATTTTTCTACTCTCTACACTACACTTCCACACAATCTAATAAAGAAAATATTTCATATTTAATAAAATGGTCTTTCGAAAAATCTCATTGTAAATTAATTTGCTGTAACTCGTTTAAAGCCTTTTTCTGTGACGAAAAAGGAAAGTATGCTAGATACACTTACTGGAAATGTGAGGATATGATTGAAGCTTTAAATTTTCTCCTAGATAACATATATGTACGTTTCGGCGATAAAGTGTATCGTCAGGTAGTAGGTATTCATATGGGCACTAACTGCGCCCCTTTAATAGCAGATTCATTCCTGTATTGCTATGAATCTCAGTTTATGACCAAACTCAGTAGAGACACATCATTGTTACATTTGGTTGATACATTCAACAATACCTACCGTTATCTGGATGATATGTTTTCGTTAAATAATCCAGAGTTCTCTAAATATACTACCAAAATTTACCCAAAAGAACTTACTTTAACTAAATCTAACATAAACATCAGCAGTTGTCCTTTTCTAGATTTATACATTTCAATTTCTAAAGGGAAATTCCATACTAAAATTTACGACAAAAGAGACGATTTTTCATTCCCTATTGTTAATTTTCCTTTTTTAGACGGCGATTTGCCTTTGGCTCCTAAACGGTGTTTATATATCCCAACTCGTTCGGTATGCCCGTGTGTGTAGTAATGTCATAGATTTTAACGAACGTAATCAATGCATCACTGGTAAATTATTAAGTCAGGGATTTCGTTACCATAAATTACTTATAACTTTTACTAAATTCTTTCATAGATACAAAGATTTGGTTAGTAAATTTGGCTGTACCTGTAGAAAACTTATTAAAAATGGTATTTCACATCCTAAATTTTATGGTGACCGTAATATTGTACTTAAAGCGCGGAAATCATTATGTGGTCCGTGTAAACTCATCGAACCTTTAAACAAACTTATTAGTAAGGGTTATCGTACGAATATTGTAATTAGATCGATCTCTCAATATAGTTTACATTTGCACTAATATCGATTTTGTCATCAGCAAATTAAAACATAACTCAATTTGTATTTTCTTTTCAAACGGGATGTATAGAGACACACACACGTTCCTTTTTATCTATAAAGAAGTCACTCCTAACTATCCTACTACCTGTCGATACATTTATTTTTGGCATTGCACAAGTCATGTCTTCTTTGACTGTTCATGACGTTAAAATACTAAATCCCTGGGATGTAATTTAGTTGATTTTAGTCTCTGATGCATGATTTTTTATTATTAATTGTTTTGGCTTTTAACTAGCTGTCAGTAACTGCGAGTACTCTCAAATCGTACTTTCTTTTTAATTTGACCTGTTGATACTATTTGTAATGCTTTTTTGTTATTTAATGTTAACATGGATCTTGTCTATATACCAGCTTTGATTATTTGGTATTTAATTACTACAAATTTTCACTTCTTCGTACTATGAACATCAAAATTATTTCATTTTTCCTTAGATGCTGTTCTTGGACCTGTACAGGAAGTTTTATCAAGCACTAATTGTATATTTTTATTGTTGATATTCACCCCATATGTACCAAGTGTTAGATTAGTTTTATTGATATTAAAGAAATTTCTTGGTATTCCTAAAAGGAAGATTTTATACACACAGAAGAAGAAGTATACTTAACAACAAAATTATTTTCATTTACCTGTGTATAATATGACGCAGGTTTCTTCAAAAGTGATGATTTTCTATAAATTGTTTGAAATTTCACAGTGATATCATACTCTAACTTTGTTTAAACCTGTTTATTTACTTTTGACTTTAATTATTTATCCCTTGTAATTTTTTATTAACTGTGTATTTGCATTCAGGTGTCACAGGTCAAATTTATTCGTTCATTGTGTGTTAATTTACGTTTTTTGATTGAGTTAAGCCTTCCAATTGATATTTTATAGTGTGTTTTTCCATGTTGTGATGTTATACTATTGTTTCAGAAATGGGAGAAGGTTTGGTACCATCATAAAACGTTTAATCCCGCTGCAAATGTTTGCACCTGTCCTAAGTCAGGAATCTAATTACAGTAGTTGTCGTCTGTTTATGTAGTTCATACGTGTTTCTCGTTTCTCGTTTTTATATAGATTAGACCGTTGGTTTTACCGTTTGAATGGTTTTACACTAGTAATTTTTCGGGGCCCTTTATAGCTTGCTGTTCGGTGTGACCCAATGCTCCGTGTTGAAGGCCGTACCTTGACCTATAATGGTTTACTTTTATAAATTGTAACTTTGATGGAGAGTTGTCTCATTGGCACTCATACCACATCTTCCTATATCTATTTACAAATCTACTATCTGCAGCATATATCTATCTGACCTTGCAATTTTGTGTGACAGCGCCTCTGCTACAACTGAACATGACATTGCTTTTAGCAATCCATAAATACTTCTATTTCTTTGAATTCGACAACATCTTAACCTTAAATGATTTCGCTTTGTTTATATAAATATGTGGTATAACGATGCAAATCCATCACCTCGGGGTCGCATTGGGGTTAATTTTCATTAGAAAACCACATCCTGAGATTTGTTTACTTAAGATTTAATGCATTATTCAAACATGTGAATAAAAAGAGACTGTCAATGACACAGCAGCTGAACGAAAAAATACAAAAAGACCCTTAAAGAGCAACATACAGTATTCAATTGAAGACCGGTGTATTTACAAGATGTGACGCTCTAAATTATGACGACACTATACAAGTTAAACTCCGGCCATTATTACTCTTATAAGAATGGCTGAGATGTGGTAAGGATATGACTCCCTTCTATTTGACTTTCTGCTGAACACACGGCCTTAAATATAAAAGAATTTATTATTTCATTCTAAAGAACGTTCATGTAGTTTTTACGTCATACCCCAACCCCATCGTTGGCTGCTTTTTTTGTCGTTATGAACACAAAAATCCTTGCGAGTATTTGAAGTTTGTTTTAATTGTAGAAATGGATGAAATACTTACTCTTTTATGAATTTCTGAATTATTTTCGAATATGATGTACGAATATCCACGGTTCTCAGACATTTATTCAAATAGGAATCGAGAGTTTTTTGGTCGGATTTCTCCCATTTACAACAATTTTTACAATAAGATAGAGTGTCTTTAATACCTCATACTTGACGTTGTGTATCTTGATTATTATCTTGAAGCAGCATACAGCTGCTACCATATCGCCATCACCTGATAAGTAAATAAATATTGCAATCTTATCGAAATTTCATATCACCTCATATAAAAAAAGCTATATCATATATAAAATAGCAGTCTACTTAGACGAGCGGATTTCTAATTCGAAATCAAATTAATGCATTGTTAAAACAGATAACAAAAAAACAAATCATGAAACTTCGAAATGTAAAAATACTTAATACTTAACTCGTTCAAAGGGTCAATCTTATCTAAAAATACTACAATCGCTAACATTTTTAATAACAAAAATCGTGGTTACCCTTCTAAGTGTCATGCCAAAAAATTACTTACATGTCCCCGTCTTTCCACCAACAATACGGTAAGGTCCACGTTTAATGGTCGCACATTTTCCCTAAATTTTGAAACTGATATCACTTGAAAAACTAACAGTATCATATATTTACTCACATGAAACAAACCGGGATGCGGTATTCAGTACGTAGGTGAAACTGGACGATATTTATCAAAACGCACGAAAGAACACCTTTATCGTTTTAAAAGACCCCATCAATTCAAAGGTATCATTTATCAACACCTTAAGAAGCACAATCATCCTTTTGAATATTTAACAGTTCAACCTTTAGAAGTAGTTAATAAGCAGCCTGGGGAATCTCATTCAAAATTTGTACGATCACGAAAGATCACGAAAAATAATTGAATTTAATTGGATTAAAAAGTTACAGACAGTCTATCCTCTCGGTGTCAACGACAATATCATGGGAATTGGTAATATATCTAGAAAAGATTCTGTTAACATTTTGGATATTGTTTCTAAAACAGTACGCAAAAACCGTTCTCATGGGCGTAGAATAAATCGCAATCAAAGAAAATTTTGTAATAACAAGACTAATATTTCGAACCTAATTTTCTATTTCAAAAACAAGGGTAGACACTATCTTTTAACCAAGATCTGTTCTTTGCCTGTTAATAAATTACATCAAATTTTGGAGGAATGCAACACAATTCCATATTGAAGTCCTAAGTATGAAATCGTCCAAATTATAATTGCATATTGTTATTCTAAATTGTTTCCCAAAATTGATCGCCCTGAAGATCACAAAAAACATTTTTTTTAAATTAGATATGTCAATAAAGGTTTTGATTTTGTAAATATTGCCGGTATTTTTAATGATCATTCTGTTAAAGAACAAATTCCTGGCTATTTTGATAATACTGAACTCCCTCTTATTTGTTATGTTTACAAAAAATCTACCCGGAAATATGTGTTTAATTACTGCGAAGTGTGTAAAGATGTTAATATCAGTGACAATACACCTACCTCATGAAATTACAGTAAATTCGAATACATTTATGGCCCCAGTTCCCATGTTATAACAGGAGACCTTAACATCGTTCGTGACCGAGAGTTGAAATCATTCCTCAGTAAAGGACCTAAATATCGTCCCCCGTCAATTATTAATTGGAATGAGTGTCGTAACATCATCCACGACTCACTCCGTGCTTACTGCTCTAAACGGATAAAACGAGAAAAAGCTGACAAGAAATCATTAAAATCTTTTTTTTTAATTCGGCAATGAACATAGTTGATATGCGTATTCAACATTTTAAAGATCATTTTAATCCTGACAACAACCATAATAGCCCAATTTCCCGTATCAAACATAAGCTAAAAGAACTCGCCAAGGAATATATTTTTGTCCCGGCTGATAAGGCTGCTAACAAAATCAATATTGTTTGACGTAAAATTTACATTGATGTTCTACAAAAGGAAATCGCGAATTCACTAACATTCCAACTGACTCCATTTTCGGAGAATGACATCTGTAACAAACATAAACGTTTAGCTACCTCTTTACAAGCAGAACCAAATACAATGAAAGTTCCAACTATGTCCTGGCTTCCGAAGCTGCATAAAACTCCTTACAAATATAGATTTATTTCATCTTCAAGCCATTGTTCCACTACTAAACTATCTATTCTACTTACAAGTACACTTGGTACAATCAAAAACCTGGTAATAAATTGTTCAAATAAGGCCTTTGAAAATAGTGGAATTGATTACTTTTGGAGTGTCAAAAATTCGTTGGAAGTACTTGATAAATTACATGCTTATATTGGTGATATCGAATCTGTTCAAAGTTTTGATTTGTCTACCCTATAAACCACATTGCCTCATAATCTTATTAAGAAAAAATTCACACACCCGATTAAATGGGCATTTAAAAAGTCAGAATGCGAATATATATGTTCAAACTCTTTTAGGTCATTTTTTAGTAACAACAAACAAAAGAACTATGTCAATTGAACCTGCTTTGATACTATAACTTCCCTTGAATTTTTACTAGATAACATTTTTGTTCGCTATGGAGATTCCGTATATCGTCAGGTTATCGGAATTCCCATGGGGACTAACTGTGCACCACTTATTGCAGACCTGTTTCTGTATTGTTATGAGTTACAATTTTTGACTAAAATCAGCAAAGACCCATCGAAACAACATCTGATTCAAAAATTTAATAACACTTTTAGATATTTAGATGATATATAGGCTCTCAATAATGACGACTTCAGTATGTACACTAAAGAGATTTATCCTGCCGAACTGACTTTAAATAAAGCGTATACTAACAATGAACACTGCCCTTTCCTGGATCTTGATATTTTATCTTTAACGGGAAACTTAATACCAAAATTTATGATAAAAAAGATGATTTTTCATTTCCTATTGTTAACTATCCATTTTTAGATGGTGACGTTCCCTTGTCGCCATCTTATGGTGTTTATATATCTCAACTTGTTCGATTCGCTCGTGTATGTAACAACGTATTTGATTTCAACGAAAGAAATCTCTGTATTACAGAAAAATTATTACACCAGGGTTTTCGATATCACAAACTAAACAAAACATTTACTAAATTTTATCATCGGTACAAGGACATCATTCGTAAATATAAATCAACATGGAGACATCTTATATGTTCAGGTATTCCACATCCAATATTTTATGGTAATATTCTTTACAAAGCACAAAAATGTCGGCATTCACCTCAAAAGCTAACCAAACCCTTAAACAGACTTATTCGGAAAGGATATAGTTACGACACTGTTGTCAAGTCATTAAGGATTGCATATTTTGGTATTAATATTGATTCACTCATAGGGTCTTTGCATCGGATATAAACACATTTATTCTAAAACCAGTTTTTGGCATGATACGGGTTATGTTCTTCTCATATATTTTATGATGGTATGATACTAAACCCCTAACGGGATGGATTGTACTTGATTTTCATATGATGAAGACATAATCTTTCCATCAGTTTAATTGAGGTTTGGAGCTGGCATGTCAGTAACTGCTAGTAGTCCTTGGTTCATTTATGCATCATTGTCATTTTGCTTAGTTTCTTTTGTTATCTATTCTGACATCGGACTCGGACTTCTTTTAAACTGAGTTTTACTGTGCGTATTGCTATGTGTTTCTTTTTTCTACATTGACTAGAGGTATAGGGGAGGGTTGAGATCTCACAAAACATGTTTAACCCCGCCGCATTTTTGCGCCTGTCCCAAATCAGGAGCCTCTGGCCTTTGTTAGTCTTTTATGTTTTTTAATTTTAGTTCATTTATATGTTTTGGAGTTTAGTGTGACGTCCATTTTCACTGAACTCGCACACAATTTTTATTTAGGGGCCAGCTGAGGACCACCTCCGGGAGCGGGATTTTCTCGCTGCATTGAAGACCCATTTGTCTGCTCTTTGGTCGGGTTGTTGTCTCTTTGACATATTCCCCATTTCCATTCTCAATTTTATTGCAAACGTGTGGGGTTAATTAAGATTTTCTTTAGAGTTAAAACCAATTCTAAATTCGTCCAAAAAAATTGACATTTATTGTTGTGTTAAGCCTAATGACATGAAAAGTGAATATTAATGTGCAATATCAATTAGTAAGGGAATGGTAGCGACAATAAATAACCGTTGTTAAACAAAGGACAACTAGTGTTGTCACCTCTGTTAACACTCGTCTGTTATTTTTAAAGTTTTATTGTCGTAAAAGCTAAGCATAACACAAATCTTCTCCTTGGAGAGTATCAGGTCTGCATTACGGCATTTGGTTATTAACTACGTCTTGCTTTTAAAGACACACGTTTGATGTTTTTTTTATTATTATAATGGAAAAAATAACAATAGGACAGATATTAAAGGATTTCATAACTTAACCGGTTATGACGTATTGTTCTCGTAAATGCAAAAGGACTACAACGGCGTGTCTTCCTACGGTATCTGAAATGGCTAACACTTCCGGAGTACCTGAGTTCACTTAATAGCACTCAGTCTGGATCAATATCACTGCTGGTGGACTGCTAGTCACCGAAAGTAAACTATCATCAACTCTGATGAAAGTGTTCCGGTACTGACAATATTTACAATTAAAACATACTTTTCGTAAACTCGCCGTTTATAATTAAGAAAATAAGCTTCTAACTCCCTCAGTAAAAACAGTATAACAAAAATTTCGAACTCCAAGGTAAATTCAACAAAGGGGAAGTCCATAATAACTGACAAATTCAAACGTTATCAACCAACGGAACTAGTGAAAAACAACTGTCATATTCCTGACTTGGTACAGGCATTTCCCGAAGAAAATGGTGAGTAAAACCTGTTTTTTAACTAGCTAAATTTCCCATTTGTATGACAGTTATAGTTCCGTTATATTGACAAAATTGAGTGAGCAACCAAAACAGACATAATAGGTTAATGTGACAATAATTGGGACACAACTGTCTAAAACATTTTAAAAACATATAAACAAAAATCTAACAAAGACGCCAACAAAACGTTGCTGTAGTTGTTATTAAATTTTAAAAAAAGTCGCCGATAAAAAAAGTTTTGTCGTTGATAGTACATACTGTATAAAGATAAAGTCAGCGTACAAATTAAGTAAAATATAAATACAATGTAAACCAGAATAGAAACAACACTATAAAATTTCCGGCGTCCGAATCGCAACCAAGGGCCCATCATGCATAAATACCGAGTCACGTAAACAGTCGTACGACCAAAAGAAAAACAATAGCATGACGACAAATAAAAGGAAATCTCTAAATTAAAAAAAAAAAAAAAAAGATACACAACTTAGCACCTATAATCTATAACTCAAGACTATCTTGTATTCTTTGTGACATAGAAACTGAATATTTTTCTATTATGCCTTGGTACTTTCCGTTGAAGTTTTCGAGAGTAAGGACGAGGCGTTCTTTGACAAGACACTGGCTCATAAGACACCGATGACGTTTTACAAAGTCTGAGCAGCAGTTCCAAGCTCCTGAATATCGTATGAGTTGAGAAATGCATACTCCATACGCGGGCAATTATTTTTATGTCCCTTTTGGTCATATAGCTCCTCGTATAATCAAGTATTTAAGCATCCTTGGCTTTTAAATGTTTGGTATTGTGCGATAGACATACGATACAGTAGCAAGGGCAGATAATAATGCATCTAATTTTAACGCGTTGCTTTTAAAAAGTTGTTATAATTGATTATTAAGCATCCAAAATCGCGGATATTCTAAATATTAATGACAAGATAAAAAAAAGTAGGCTACTTTGGTAGTTTTTGCTGTTTTGCATTAAATATAAGACAAAATTAAAAAAAAAAAAAGTCTTATGAACATCGGAAGGATGTTATTTGGTAGATTTAAAGTACTTTTTTTTATTTTCGAATTCGAGGGGCCAAACAGAGTGACATTATCATACTTTCTCTTTTCAAATTATAACATCTCGAAAGTAAATTATGATGGTAAATTTTTCTTTGCATATTTCGATATTGCATAGACAATGGACTTTTGCCAAATGTTAAGGAAAAAGCATTGCGAGATCTTTTCTGTATCATATATATGTGTGTCCTTGTAAAACAGTAATATGTTTAAGTTTACAGACAAACTTTATTTATTTGAAGCGTTGGGTTCAAGAAATTTAAAAGATATTTGAAAAAAAACATTGATGTATTTAGGTTTTCAGTCTATCTTTAATTTTTTAAATCGTTTACTTCAAACTTGAATTTGGAAGATGTGGTGATGGCAGATCTTTGATAGTTTCTGTTTAAAATATTTGCAATTTTTCTTAGACTCTGGACGAGTTAAAGCTTGACATAGATTGTCGACATCTCTTGTATTGTTGAAACTCTCTGTCGAACTCTAGATATCAATTGGTTATTCGTGTCGTTATATTAGTACACCCCTCGTCTCTTTTCATTTTTTAAGATAAATTTCAAATAATAAATCTGCCTACAGTTCTGCAATCAATCAATCAAACAATCAACCAACCAATCAATCAATCAATCAAAATAATTTTTGAATACAAAAAACAGCTTATGTGTGACGTCCCATAATCTACTATAGAGGTAATTGAGTGTCACAGTAATTCATGCTAAAGCGATCAATCTTCAACATTTCCAAAGCCTTAATGTACTTAAACTCACAGTATAGAACGAACTGTTCTGCATCATACAACGAAGATTAGACTTTGTGGAAAATAAATAATTATTTCTGAATTCTAGACAAACTGCATATTCATTTGCTGACTACATTTTGATTGGCATTTGGTCAGATAAGGTCCGATGACTTGATATACCATCAGAGCATATAGGTTACGAATGAATACATTGTATTTTCCCCTATAACGTGTGTGATGCGTGGTTATGTACAGTAGTGAGGAGTCATTCGATTGATCTAGGGAAAGAAAAAAGGTTTTAGATAAGGTTTGTCACTGGAGTGCTGTCTAATTGAGTTTTATCCATATCTATTCTAATTTTATTTAAATATGTACGTGTTCATCAGCTCCCGAAAGACAGACAATTTATTATGAGCATGAAGAATTCTAAAAAGTGATATCAGTGAATCAATATAACCCACGATTACCCGATAACAGTAAGGCTTACATATTTTTGAGAGAGAACCAGTTGCTGTAACTAAAATATTGGGTAACCTTCGTCCGGTTTGTTCCCCTGATGAAAAATTCATTTTCAAAGTCGCATTTTGAGCTTCAAATGTCGTAGTACTTAATATTGTATATCAAAATAATCTCGTTTTAAAGGAATCTCACAAAGTAATTTGAATTGTATTAATTTTCTGTGTAAACTCGGAGGAATGGACAGGAATTTAAGGCAACATGGATGTCAGACGACAGCACGAGACATGTTCAAGGATGTTTATATGTAAAGTACAATTATGACTTAGAGATTATTATTGACTTGTTTACTGTCATTGCGATGCTTTTTATAACCCACTTTATGCCTTTTAAGGACAACTCACGCAATGGCAAGTTTATGTATATATATTTTACGTGTTTAGAACTACTAACCTTAAAGACTCTTTCCTTGACAGTGTTTAATTGAATGTTGACATCTCTTTCTTTAACAAGATTTCAGGAGATGTTTTACCGGTAACACTTTGAGTTCTTAAGGAAATGTTGTGTTTTGTCTTTTATCTTTTGACATTTTATAAAATTTTAATTGTGTTAAACACATTTTGTATTTTCTCTTTTTTTCTACACCGTCATACTATTTTCTATGTAATTCTTGCTCTCGTATAGACTGGCGGTCAGTTATTACAGATTTATGCATTATGGCCTTACAGAAGAATTGTTACATTAGAAAAAATGACCTTTATACGCTGAAAACAATATCAATGATTTAAAAACTCCAACGTTTCACCAACTTGAGACTTTAGATTGCTCTTTTTGTAGCTTCCTTTTTTTTAGATTGTATCATAATATAATGAAGAATGAGTGTACTGTATTCTTCAGACACATTAAAGTACATTTATATCAAGTATGGTATATCTTATATTTTCCCGTTATTTTTTCTTTAGTGACACCCAAAGCATATTTCGTTCCTACACTGACATTGTATAATTGAAAACATTTCTTCCTGTCTTGTGGATGACGAAGATATTAAGTATATAGTGCAGTCAATATAATTAACAGAAAAAAAGCGCTTCAGACGCATCAAATTTCAACGGTGTCGTTTTTTTATTTCTTTACAGCACTAGGTCGTTACCGCTGCTGGTTGACTATCGACGGTATCATCAGCTCAGTAGTCTGTACTTCTGTAATGACCTTTCTTAAATTGTCCGTTTATCGATTTAGAATTTTTTTTAAAAACTAACGTTTTAATTCCTTCAGATAAAGTTGACCGTAGATGTATTTGGCTGATATTTTAGGTCCATTTTGGTCATGATAGCTTTTCACCTGATTCGGTTCTTAACTTCTGATACATCCTTGGGTTTTAAATATTCGGCTTTGACGCTTGAAAATTATAAAATGTCATTTTCATTTTGTTTACAAATACAAAAAAAAATCTTTTTAGAAAAGAAATATCAAACATATTGCTTAAGTTGAAGAAAGCTGCTTAAATCACCGTTAAAAGTCATTAAAATCAAATTGGCTTATATCGATTAATTGTGCTGTGCAACAATTTTTTTTATTTATTTGTTTATCTTTTTTTATAAAACATAAATGCGCTTCGGGCGCACGAAATTTATAAAGAGTATTATTTATTCAGTAGAAAAGGGTCGACACACAGCTGGTAGACTGAGGTATCATGAGCTCAGTGATTTATGACATTTATTTCTAAAATTCCCCGTTGATATATAAATAGATTACTAAGAAAAAATGGTTCAAATTCCTTCAGCCAAAGTTGGCCTTAGGTGAATTTGGTTAGTTTTGTACATGTATGTTTTTTTTGTCGTATAGCTCCTAACGTTTCTACGTATTTATACATCCCAGTCTTTCAAATGTTTGTGTATGAACGTTCCTGCTGATGAAGATAAATAAAAAAAAGCGCTTCGGACGCACGAAATTTATAAAGTGCTATTCTCATTATATAATGTGTTTTAGAAACCTTTATTTGATTGGATTCGGCATGGAATGGAAAGTAATTGAAGACCTTATTCAATATGTGTGTCGGTCAGCTCATGGTCAATCACAGCTATGTGTAAATGAAGAAGACAAGTATTTGTAACGCACCCATATCACTTGTAAAGTTATTTCTGTCCATTCTATCTTGTGTTTTATCCGACAATTTGTAATTTAAGTTAGTTGGTAGTTGTCCAGTTTAATGACTGACATATTTGATGTGCAGTCTGTGATGCCGTCAAATGTATAAAACAGAGGAAATGAAGTTAAACCTATCCTGTAACATTATATCTGTGGAATGCAATTTCATTGTAGTTGTCTAAGTAGGACAACATAAACAAGTTAAAGGTTCTGTACTATTGTATTATGTCAGAGGCTTATGTTTTCTTTTTTCTACAGTGTTGCATACATGGTATGAATAAGTATTTCATTTGAAGAATATTTTTCTATGTTTGAAATAATGTTGAATATGACAAATTATTTGTTTTAGTAAATGATAAACTGCACCAGTTTTAAAACAACAGTAATAAGCAAAAACGTAAACAAAATGATATTTATGATAATAAATTTATAAAATCTAAAAAAAAGACAAAACAAGGTCAACTTTATAGAATAAAGTATTACGGAGGACAATGAAAAAATATTTAACAGACATCGTTGGCTATTCCCGGTCTTTATTGTTTTAGTATATTATTTAAGTATAAATCTAGTTGTTAAATTTTCGATTTTTTTTAAAAATTCTTTTATAGCTTATATGTTTGCTAATTATGAAGGCCTACAATTGAATCGCAGTTGTTGAAACCTTGCCCTTGGTCTTTGGTGGATAGTTGTCGAATATGCAATTATAGTTTATAGATATAAGCTTAAACAATTATAATATAATAGTATTCCCATCAAAGTGAACCGCTGGTAAAATATGATATAGTTTTTATATTTAATCTCTAATAATGTTCACATTGTATCATGGGTAAAACATTGATAGAGTGTTCTATGATAATCTATTTTATTGGTCAATTAGCCTTTTTAATTTGCATCAGTGAACAATCATATCAGGGCTAACCTACAATGATTACAATATAGGCGAGATCTTCCAGATTTTGTGGAAATTTACTGTTTTCTAGAAATGAATGTATATATTACCCTATATATCTTATTACTTGACCATTGACCTTTAACGAGAAAATAGGTTCATATCATTGCATCTTGTCATATAGTAAAAAAGTGTATCAAACATATTAGACCGTTGGTTTTCCTGTTTGAATTGGTTTACACTGGTCATTTTGGGGCCCTTTATAGCTTGCTGTTCGGTGTGAGCCAAGGCTCCGTGTGGAAGGCCGTACTTAGACCGATAATTGTTTACTTTTAATACATTGTGGCTTGGATGGAGAGTTGTTTCATTGGCACTCATACCACATCTTCTTATTTGTATATTCAAGATGCACAAGTCTAACGTATAATAGGCTTTCGAAAACAAAAAGCAAAAAAAAAACAAACCGAACAAGATAAAGTGTGAAAAAACCCAACCTTTTTACTTAAATATTTACCCAAAATGTGTACAAATGACAACCTGAATTACCATGTATATTAGTACAGTACAACAGACAACCAACAACCATTAAAACACCCAACTCTTCCAAAAACTATACGTACAAGCAAAGACAAGCAAAATTTAATAACACATGGTCCAGATAGTCTGACTTCGTATAGGCACAAATTGTGGTGTATTAAAACAAGATCATGTCTTCTTTGACTGTCCATGACGTTAAAATACTAAATCCCTGGGATGTGTTTTAGTTGATTTTAGTCTCCGATGCATGATTTTTTATTATTAATTGTTTTTGGCTTTTAACTAGCTGTCAGTAACTGCGAGTGCTCTCAAATCGTACTTTCTTGTTTATTTGATCTGTTGATACTTATTGTAATGCTTTTTTGTTATTTAATGTTTACTTATTCATGGTTATATCTGGTCTATATACCAGCTTTGATAAGTGTTTGGTATTACTATAAATTTTCACTTCTTCGTACTATGAACATCAAAATTATTTATTTTGAAAAAATATTTGCTTTCTCCATTTGAACTGTACACGTATACCTAACAACAAAATCATTTTCATTTACCTGTGTTTAAAGTAATTGCAAATGGCTGATATTTTTGTTCAAGCATATTGTTTTTTCTTAAATTGATTAACATTTCACAGCGGTTACTTTACTTATTCGTACCTTAGTAGTTTATTTATTTTGTATTTACATTGTATCATAGATCAAATTTATTTGTTCAGTGTATGTTCACTGGTGTTAATATGTCTTTTGATTGAGTTAAGCCATTTCAATTGATATTTATTGTGTGTCTTTCTATGTTGTGATGTTACACTATTGTTTCAGATAAGGATGAAAGTTTGGTACCATTAAAACGTTTAAACCCGCTGCAATAGTTTGCACCTGTCCGGAGTCAGGAATCTGATGTTCAGTAGTTGTCGTTTGTCGATGTGGTTCATAAGTGTTTCTCGTTTCTCGTTTTTTATATAGATTAGACCGTTGGTTTTCCCGTTTGAATGGTTTTACACTAGTAATTTTTGGGGCCTTTTATAGCTTGCTGTTCGGTGTGAGCCAAGGCTTCGTGCTGAAGGCCGTACTTTGACCTATAATGATTTACTTTTATAAATTTTGACTTGGATGGAGAGTTGTCTCATTGGCACTCATAACACATCTTCTTATATCTATATAGGTACACACAAATCATCCATCTTAGCCTATCTAGGCCATGTATTCATACTTTTTAACATTTTGGCTTTGATAATTGCTTGAGCGTATATGGTCTATAGGAATTGTGAATAAATTTAATTTTAATTTCAATCGAGTTTTGTATGCATTTCAGAAACACATTTTGACCCAAAAAGTTTATTTTGAAAGAAAGCTACACAGTGTAAATGATTTTCTTTTTTTTAAACGAAAGCTTTACAGTAAAGTATCTATTGAGACAAAAAATCAGTACTAAAGTAATATTAATATACTGCATACGAATTATAATTTACTACAATTAAAGGAACTTTTGAAGGAACCTTATGCATTCGGGTACGGTCTTTACTATTAGTACTTGAAAGGCCAAATTACTATGAAAGGATAAAAAACTAAGCTAATTAAACTGCCAAAAAACCATAGCAGGTTCTAGCGTTACTGAAATTATTGGAACCCTTATTTGCACATTCCAAAAAAGTTAAAAAATATTTATTTCTTTTAATAATGGTTATATTTTTATTTAACACTAGACGTCAGTTAACTTTAAAATCGTTCGTAGTGGCACATGTATCAACCATAGGAAGTGACGATATCTGTATTAAAAATCATTTTAGTCCTGTATACAAAACTCACGACTTTCCAAAGATTTGTCAGACTTGGACCAAACACAACTTTACAATTGGTTTACACTCTCGTCATTTAGTCTCTGGTATATACATGTGGCTGTGACATTGACAATCCCACCACATCTCCTTATTTTTTTAAATGCTTTTAATTTATACTAAAATTTGGGTTCATATGAAATACTGTCAATTACTGTGTGGGTGTATTTCAGAGTTTTTTCAGCATTTTATTTTTACTTACAAGAGTCATAAAATTGAAAAACATGACTGAAACTTGTAAAATCATCGAGGTTTGGCTTTTACTATATGATTTATTGTTTCGGAAGTCGGAAGTCTATAAGATCTCCGTGGAAAAATGATAAACTGCTACGAGTTAATGGATTGTTTAACTTAAAAAAATCTGACGATAAAAGAAAATATATCGGCGCCTGAAAAACTTTACAAAGGCGTCAATGAGCATAAAACAATTGATTATATTTAAATATATTTAGCCTACCGATGATATAAAATTACATATTGCTTTTGATGGAAGTTATATTAGGTGAATTTTTATTAAAATGTATTGATATAGAATTATGAATACTAATTTCAGTTGTCTATTAGATAATTATACGGAGTTATGATAAATTCACTGCTTTTTTGAGAAAAATATGTCTACTAAATAAATGATTGAAGATGAATATTTGCATTTTATGAAAAAAATTTACATCAGCAGCAACGATTTTGTTTTTCTATGTTTACCCTATATGTACTGGATGAATTGATGGATGTGTGTTTAACGTCCAGTGGTAAATTAAATGCATATTCAGGACGATAACATGATTATGTGATATGAAATATAAACCCTACTTTGTACAGGACTGACACGCTGAGCCGGATTTAAAACGTGTTGGTTCACTAGGTAACAGTCCACAGGAAGACATGTCACCCTACCTGGACACATCATTCTGATTCCGAGCCGACCAGTCTTTGCTCTTAAAAAACAGCAAATACCAATCTATCTTCAAGTCTTTGGTTTGACTCAGGCAGGTATTCGAACCCACGAGCGGGCAAGAACGCTACCATGAGACCACAGAGGCGATCTATATATGTACTGGGGAAGATGCTTTTGCGTTTCAGATGTAGTCAGGAATTCACATTTTCTATATGTTTGTTCTAAATAATACATGATCATGTACTTGTCACTCACAATTATCCATGGCTGAATAGAAGATTTCATATGTCCGATCCGAAACAGTTATTTGAAGAAAAAAGCCGGAATACCGATTTGGTGCGCACTACATGTTCAGCATAACCGTGTCCGGCTACGTGCACAGTTTGAACATGCGTGTATAAATAAAGTTTTGAGGAAGACTATAGCAACAAATAAGACGGCATAACACAGAAAAGTATACGAAAAATTTATACGAACCGAACTTCCAAGTCTGTAAAACTTTCAAAATTGAGTTGATTTTAAAATCATTCAGGGTTATCTAGAAAATCCATTTCGATTGGGCAATTTTGGAAATGGACTCGGTGGCTATGTATATAATGATAATTTTAAAAGCAGATTTACTGAACATAATCTAAGTTGTCTGGAAGGGCATATGTTGATTTGCCTTGGTCTTTAAAACTTTTAATACTTCTATATAACTCCAGGGTTGTATGTAAAGTCTCATTTCATTGGTTACCATCATGAAAACCAAAACGTTTATATATCATATATCAACACGTTCCATGAAATCAAGAGTATGAATTTCTACACAAGTAAAATAGTTCTGTAAATGTTAATGAAATGTATTATATGACATCATTTTAGTGCATTTGTGAAGTAATAAATTTAATATTATTAAGTTTATTGATGTGTTAACTCTGCATTTTCAGAAGTCCATCGGAGTTTATGAGTGAGTCGGTCGCGTTTTATGCGACTGTTATACAAGTGAGAGGTTTAGCTAGCTATAAAACCAGGTTTAATCCACAATTTTCTACAAAAAGGAAATGCCTGTACTAAGTCAGGAATATGACAGTTGTTTTCGATTCGTTTGATGTGTTTGAGCTTTTAATTTTGTCATTTGATAAGGGACTTTCCGTTTTGAATCTTCCTTGTTATTTTACTTTTTACACATCAAATCTCCTTTAGGGAAGAGAGAGAGAGAGTGTGTATGTGTGTAACATTTTACTGACAGATCCCACTCTACAACTTATAGATCTTTATCAAATTTAGCCTGATTATTGCTTATAATAGTATTCAAAGTTTGTGTTTTATATTCCATTGTTTGAATGTTTCTATTGTATTTAGTTTTGATAATTTGTCAGAGGGTCACAGGGACGATTTAGAAAATAAAACTAAGTGATGACTTTTATTTTTAGAGGGTTACCGTCTAGAAAATCCATTTCGATTGGGCAATTTTGGAAAATGGACTCGGTGGCTATACAAATAATGATAATGAGGTTCTCCTCTTAACCTTCGTTCTGATTTGTAGAACAACCTGTCAATAGCAGACCTACTCATTGCTCTATTTTTTTCTAATCACTTATCTGTAAGAGAAGACGACTTTTTGCAAAGCTATTGGATGTTTTATGGAATACATAAACTCTGAACAAAATTGTATCTCAGTTTGTATTGTAGCCAAAGAATATTGGAACATGTAACTCTAATCATGGAAGTATTATTTATATTGACAGGCAATATAATACTTCCATGCTCTAATTAACTTGTAAAGAGACTGACATTTTAGATATTTTTCAGTGTACCCCTATGCCATGCTTGGGGGATGAATGAACTTTAAAACTTTCTCCAATATTACCACTTCCAGACAAGGTATTAATAAATGCACCAATGTTTACTTCTGCTAGACGTGGGATAATGAACGGATAATAAATCATTAACTATATACTCTATAAATGACAGCTTTAAACTGGATACCGAACAGATGTAATATTGGTGAATCATTTGATGTCATGAATGTGTTGATTGTAATTGGTCAGATCTATATTGACGGACAAACTGACCGACACTAAAATTGATTGACTTGAGTTGAAAATGTGTATTCGTTATGGAAAAGACACGCAAAGTTCAAGTATTCAATAAATATTCATGGTTGTTCGTCAGATATTTTTTTACAAACTATCTGTTTAAGAATGGACGAGACAATATGCTTTGCCAAATACAAAATAAAGAATATTGTATTAAAAGAAAGGTGTAAGGTAACATGGGACAAAACTCCCAAGTCGAATAGAAACTGACCACGCTAAGGCAAAAAACAAAAAAGTATTAAAATCTTTTAACATAAGCCTTATGACTAACAAACAAATATATAAAAAATCATTGATGTAAGTTATGCCTTTAAAGCCTTTTTAATAAAGCTTGTTTATAAGATAAGATAGCTAACCTTAATTAAAGTTCCTTTTCAGACCATTTTCCTTTTCACCGTGCTTAGTATGGATAACATGCAATTGGCATGTCACCATATAATATTTACCAATGTTGCAATCTACGCAGAGATGTTGTGATAACAAAATTTCGCATCATGCACGATCGTAAGAAATTTTGTACCCTTGCTTACGATTTCTACTAAGCCAGAAATTGTCTCCGTCCCTTGTGGTCCTGTGGATTGTCGACCATTTCTTTCTTTTATGCATGAGAGACATGTGGTGATACTCTCGTAACCTCTAGTTTTCCTATACTTTTACTATTTTTAACTGCAGTGACTTCATAGGTACCAAAATTACTCCAAAGCGACAAAGAAAGATTTTTTTTTATTATTTGAGACAAAATTCTATCAGCATTGAATTTTATTCTGCTTTGGAAAACGTCTATCGGTTATTAGAATCCATGCTTAAATTAGCAGCAACTCTTTGATGAAAACCCAAGGGATATTGTTAAACAGTTAGACAATCTAATGTAAAACATTTGTTTATTAAATGTGATTAAGTTCAAATGGATATCATAAATAAGAATATATTTGGTAGCATTAGCTGAGAAATATCTTTTCGTGGCGGGTCGTGAAGTTGTTAAGTTAGCTGAGCTGATATTCCAAAAGGAAAGTTGTTAAGGTAGGTGAATTGATATTCTAAAAAGAAAACTATAGTCTATAAATACTAATTGTACCTCCTAATAGACGATTTATCATTGTACTTTTACGAAACGGAATATATATAAAACAAGAATGTGTCCATAGTACACGGATTCCCGATTCGCACTATCATTTTCTATGTTCAGTGGAGCGTGAAATTGGGATCAAAACTCTAATTTAATATTAAAATAAGAAAGATCATATCATAGGGAACATGTGTACTAAGATTCAAGTTGATTGAACTTCAACTTAATTAAAAACTACCTTGACCAAAAACTTTAACCTGAAGCGGGACATACGGACGCACAGACCGAAAAACATAATGCCCCTAGGTAGGGCATACAAATTAAACATTCGTGAAGACAACACAAATGTATTTAATAAAATGATTTACTTACATTTCACTCTCTTAGGGATAATACAAGGTTGCTGTCTGGTCAGCATATACCTTATATTTCCATTTATTCAAACAAATACAACCTACATCCTATTTATATCTTTTTTTTCTAAAATTTGATACTGATGAAGGAATTAAAACTAAACTTTAGACATTCAACTATCATTTATCTTATGATACTCTGAATATAAAGAGGTATGGGCTATACTTCAATGGCACAAAAACCCAATGACACTTTTAGAATGAAGATTGATTGAATGATTAGTGCTTGTTTAACGTCCATATATGACATGCATATTCAGATGGAGATATCTAGAGATCAACATACAGCTACATGTAGTCAAGATCTTAATCGACTCAAGTTGAAAAAGGTTTTGCTAAATTAAACAGAACGATTTACTGGGACAGGCCATTGAATATAAAACAGGGTTTAACTAGTTTTTTCCCCACTCAACTCTTTCCATCTTGATCATTTGGAATTCAAAATAAAAGATCCTACATGGATGGTAGTACAGATATTTTTAACTAATGTGTTTCCTTCTTGCAAAAGTTCGTCCACTTACCACATATTACATATAACATTGTTTTGACTAACGTCATTTATTGTGCACGTACGAATCAGAATATGTCTTTTTGTTATGGGCGGTGGAAGTTTTCTGTTGTGTCTTGAATCTGAGTTCTCTAATGAATTTTTGAAATCATTAATTTCCTGTAAACAATTCACTTCTAAATACTCTTTCACGAATGTCATTTGGAAAGCGAGTCATTCCTATCCTCCGACCACACACAATTTCACTCAAAGTATTTAACTAATGTGTATCGTATCACTCAATAGATTTCTGCAAAATGTTTTGTAAGTAGTATATGTCTTTTTGTTAAAAAAAATTAGGCGGAAAATACCAAAAGGACATTCAAAACTTACAAGTCGAAAAGAAGCTGACAACGCCATGACAAACAACGAAAGAAGACGAAGTCCACAAAACACTACTTGGAAAACAGATTGAGCAACACGAATCCGAAAATAATGGGAGGGATCTCAGGTGTTCCGGAAAGGTAAGCAGATACTGCTCCACTAGTGGCATCTGTCAGTTTAATTTCTTTTGACAGTCAAATATTGTCTTTCTTTGACTCCTAGTTGTTGATTGGCCATTTAACATCATCTTTGTAAGAGTTATTCAATCATTATCGTTAACTATGTTTTCAAACAAATTTGGTACCAAAATAGAATAACCCTGTATTTACTGTGAATGAGGTAAACTGTCATTTTTCAACCATAGGGCTATTAGATGTACTTAATATTTTACCAGGAACCCCAAATCAGCTGAAATCTCCACAAACCCTTTCATATATATTTTGACATTTTGCATGGTTTTCTAGTAGACATCCATTTAATAGAGAGGGTAAACTGACAACGCCATGGCACAAAACGAAAGGCGACGAAAAGACCATCAAGTCCACAAATCACTTTATAGAAAACTAAACAGTGCGCAACAAGAACCCAGGGCCCACCAAAAGCGATGGTGTTCTAGGGTGTTCCGGAAGGGTAATCAGATCCTGATCCACTAGAGGTTGTTAATTCATACATCAAATAGAATTAAGCACGCAGAAAATATTTCCAGTAAACAATCATATTCTATTTAGCATTAAAATTCAATATAAATGTGGTTCATAAGTGTTTCTCGTTTTTTATATAGATTAGACCGTTGGTTTTCCCGTTTGAATTGTTTAACACTAGTAATTTTGGGGCCCTTTATAGCTTACTGTTCGGTGTGAGCCAAGGCTCCGTGTTGAAGACCGTACTTTGACCTATAATGGTTTACTTTTATAAATTTTGACTTGGATGGAGAGTTGTCTCATTGGCACTCATACCACATCTTCTTATATCTATATACATTATGAATAGTAATGATTGCGTAATTATTATTTCATTGATATTTCTAAGAATCAATGGGTTGACGCTCGAGTTTGAACGGTTTTTTTTTCATGTTTTCTATAGCGTTTAGTGGAGTCCCTTCCGTATCAAGTGAAATGCTATCAATTAATGTTCAACGAAATTATCTTTTGCCATTATTCGATAGAGTTATCTTTCTTACGCAGGCATACATCCCAAAGCGACGTCTAATGGTTTAATGTAACCGCGTTTTTAAAAATGTGTCAATATTTAAGTTTTTAAAAGTGTATAATATTATTTGTTCGTTATATTTCTATGTAGCAACATTCTAGCAGTGCCTACCTATTGAGAGTTTATCTCCCAGTTGACACAATATTCCAGAACTTGCGTTTCCTATCAGGATTTCCACGATAAAATGTTGCTGCTTACAAGGAAGCTGGTTGAACCAAGTGTTTCAAGTGGTAAAGTTGAAGTTCGAAAGTTTATGGTCGCCATTACGAGTTAATTGATCATTATGGAAAATCTGTGTCACAGATGATCACTGACATGTTGTCGTAACCACCATCCTGTCCTCTTTTCCTCAACTGTGACAACACAGAATGAGACTAATCACCAAATTTGTAAATACCATAAGCAACATGAAGAATGCCACTAGTAGAGCAGGATCAGCTTACTGTTCCGGAGCATCTGACATCGAGCTGGTTTTTTGGTGGGGTTCGTGTTCAGTCTTTAGTTTTCTTTGTAGTGTTTTGCAAATTTCTTCTTTCATCGTCTTGCGTGTTTTTAGCCATGGCGTTGTCAGTTTCTCTTCGTCTAAAATGACATCTCCTTCCACTTTTATATAGTTTATATTTTTACATCACCCCACATCTGTGTAACTTAAACACAAAAATCATGTAGTGTGACCAACATCTTGCAAAGAATTCCTGTCAAAATTTAACTTGAAGTGAGCTGTGAGCATTAGCCTCATGTTGAGGGTCAATATTTGTGACATCTAGAAGAATAACAAGAGAAAAAACTCAGATGTACTGTAACGAATTATTATGTCATATCCTTCCTTGTTTAAGGAACCATAATCTCAGTCTGTACTAAGTTAAGCTATCTGGACACTGTGTTGTTCGTTGTTGTTGTTGGCCTTTTCTGTACTTTTTTGGGTGGGGTCGGAGGTTGGTTGTTAGTGTGATCTGTTGTTCTGTTCAATATTGTGGTAAGAACATATACGTATTAAACATTAGCATTCAATTTGTACTTGACGACATATAAAATTTATTTATACCATATAAAAGAAAAACTAACGCAATTAGGTTTAACGGCATAATCATAATTAAAATTTTCATTATTTTTGGAAAATGACATTATCTTAAATATCTAATCCATAAAAACAAATTGCGGTTCGCCATTAAATCTTAATTAGAATCAGATCTTTATTATAACAAGGTCAATTTTTATTATCAATACTACTTGATTAATAGTCCATATGTCCTTATCAGTTCAAAGACACAGGACGTCAGAATAAAAACCCAATGACATGTTACTAATTGAAATAATATTATACAGGTAATTAAATCCCTCTAAAAAGCCAATTACGTTAACAAGGACCTTTGAAGACTGCCTTTTTCGTAAATTACTTCCCATATGATAGTAATAGGGATGCCTTGTTCCAATATAATAAACTGTCTACGGATCAAATATGAAACAAAAACGATTACTCTTAAAAGTGAAGAAAAACAATCCACTTATAGGTTTGTCTATAATCGCATTCATGCAGGATGGAGTAATTCAAATGATACCGAGGTTTATTGTCCTTTACCACGTGATATGAACATTTTAGAAGTGAAGGTAGTTTAAGTTAACATTCACCCAGATACCTTGCTGAACTTGGAGTTAATTGATTAATTGACTTTGTATTATCTTTAAGTTTAAGATGAACTCAGAAATACTACTGACAAGACATATGACTTCAACTATTACATTGTACTACTACTGAAAGAATAATAACAATACCAAGAATAATAGAACACTCAGTTTCAAACTAAGACGCTAATATAAAGTAAGACAACCCTACGCGGCAAGAAATAAACTGAAGATTCTAGACCAAGTAGGAAATGTGTTTTATATTGTATTTGCATTTATCCAAGAGCAAGAAGCTTTACACTTTAGTACTAATACTAATATGTGTACTAATTATTCTATTTCTGCATGATTGTTGTCAATTACGTATCATGATTTGCAAATTTCATTCACGCTTGGTAGACAATTATTCTCATTCCAGTGAACTGCCGATCTAGTGCTTAAAATTCACAACAAATAACTATGTTTGAATGTAAAAGTGCTATGAAATGTAATAAAGTTGATAGAAATTGAGAATCAATATTTTGACAAATGCAAGCACGAGTTTTCCTTCATCAAATTTGTTCTTTCAATAAACTGCGAAGAATTGAAAATGTAACACTTTGATTTAGTCGTCCGTTAACTGTCATCTTGTCAATGAAAGATTTAATTTTCAAATAGAATATTGAATATCTAACCGACGGACAATAATCACTAATATGCAATTCTATTTTATGTCCTTGTGTGAATAATATTGTTATAACAAATACAATTTAATGTTAAATTCATGACCAAAGACATGCACAATTATTAATTTAGATATTTTTTCTTTTTGTTAAATATTGGAATGAAAAGAGACATTTTTCGATTTAGTCATCAGCTTTTAAAAGATGTGTGGCAATATTGTAAAATTAAGCATTTTCAACCATTAGACACATATGAAAGAATAAAGATATTAAATTTTAAAATGCGATTTTTATGGGCATATTTTGCATAAATGTCGGAGATGATTTATAACAGATTCGAGAATCATTATGCTTTCATAATATGCAGAAGTAAAATTTCAGTATTGTACATCGATACAATAATTACAAAGAAATGATCACCAAAAAATCAGGAAAAAGCTTGAATCAAGATGATGCGGTTTTTAAGACAACATATACGACAGATACAATTAATATAGGAAAATCCCATCTAGCAAACATTTAGACAGATGAAGTTGAGGAACTTTCGTTTTTTTCTTTAAAAAAAATTAAAAGATTACAAACTTGATATGTTAGGCGGTAATTGGGGCTTTTCTGGAATGTTGATGGAATTCTGTTGAAACACAACTGAATACTGAAACAAATGATAGACATGTATAAAACAGTCAATTAAAAAAAAAATGAAACATATATAAATGTATCGATGTACGTAAAATGCTGCTACAAATGATTTTTTTTTCACTTTAAATCATCATTTCCGAAAACCTGTCCACAGGTTTTTGTTACAAATGGTTTGATATTCCTATTTAAAAATAAAAAAGATGCGGTATGATTGCCAATGACAAACCTATCCACCAGAGACCAAAGGACGTAGGCGTTAACAACTATAGGATACCGTGCGACCTTCAACAATAAACATAACCATAGTCAGCTATGAAATGCCCCAACATGACAAATCGAGAAACAATTCAAAAGATAAAAAAACAAACGGTCTGACTTATGACAAAACAATAAACCGAAAACAACTATTACAGACACAACAATCGACCGAAAACAACTATTACAGACACAACAATCGACCGAAAACAATTATTACAGACACAACAATCGACCGAAAACAACTATTACAGACACAACAATCGACCGAAAACAATTATTACAGACACAACAATCGACAACCATTTAATTACATGCTCCTAACTTGGGACAGGAACTTAAAGAATATGGCGGGATTTAACACGTTTATTGGTGCTCAACCACTCCCTAACCCGGGACGTTGATTTATCATCTCACTCGAGTTGTTCTAGGAATTCCATTCTTTGTATACAAAGAGTCACTTATAGATATCTCAAATTGTAAAAAATCTCTTTAGTATATTATGAAGACTCTTCAATATTCAATTCCACTAGTTGTAACCAACTTTCGGATTTCCTCTTTGTGAGTGAAACAATTTAACGGGAAAATGCTGTACCTCATATATACTGGTGGTGTATCGTAGGAATATGCACGTCTTCAGACTCATTTTCCTCACTTCCAACTAATTCTATACAAAAAAACATAAATAATTTTGTTTTTTCAAAAGCTTGCAAATTGTTTGGAATTTCAATTTCATACTAAGCATTTGTTACTTGAATTGTTTTTATATTTCCTTTGCGGTTTGTTCAAAAGGTCAAGGTTTACTATTGCCCAAATATAGCCTTGAATTTACTAGACTAAAGTAATCAGAAATTCTCAAAACGTTTTATTTTGGTTCTTAAATGGGTATATTTTAAAAGCCTAAATGCCATGTAAAATAAATCTTTTTCATAAAAGTACATTTTAAGGTATTAAATCAGTACATTTTGGATATGTTGTCAAAAACAATAGTTTTGAGTGTTTTTTTTGGACCTAAAAGCTTCAGGAAAACCTTGGTCGCAACTTAGGTGGTAATATTTTATGAAATCTTACATTCTCATGTTAACCTATTTGTAGTAATACCATTGCGTTCTTGCTAAAGCAAACGAAAAAGCTAAGTAACTCAAAAGTGTACAGTGAAAGTTTAATCAGAAAGTCAGCGAGAACAATTTATAGATAATATCTTTATAAAGAGGATCTTTTCTATTGAACGATTGGTATTCTGTGATATTAATTTTGGGGATAATTTAATTATCCTTTATCTATTCTATCCAAAATGTCAGGAATTCATTCATTTAATCATATCATATTTAAGCGGGTCAAAGCACAAACACGATGAAATTTTACGTCATCATAATGTCGCTTTACCGCGTCATCATTAAAATGGTAAAACAAAAGGAATATGTTTCGCTAATGTAGTTTTGCAAAAATAACTAGGAATATAGTCGTGACGATGAATAACATTTATTGTTATCTATGTTAAAGTACTGTGATTAGAATCGGTTCGGTGGAAATCTATGAAACATTTATATTTCGTTAATAAAATCTTTTGTATGACGCGTAATCACCTGAAATGATTGATTGTTGGTTGCTAAACGTCCAGTTGCAAATATTTCATACATGTTCAGGACGAAAAATGACTCATCAGTGTATTTTAAAGAAGAAAAACGGTGTGTTTTACTAGTGGAACAGAAACTGCTGACCCTTCTGTGGCACCTGAGTTCAACTAAAATTTACGTGGGGTTCCTTTTCCTAATCTTTTATTTTCTGTGTAGAGTTTGAAATACTACATAAAAATAAGGAGATGTGGTATAATACTGTACATTTATCTTTAATGCATGCAATGGTAGTGTGTATTTTTCTTCGACTTATTGTTTTGATATTGCAACCGTTTGAAAAGCTGGATCAAAATGTCTTTGCTATTAAAGGAAACTAACTAGAAATTTCATAAAGTGTCATCATCAAAGATAATTGAAATCGGCAGTATTTTTGAGAGGCTAGAACGTATTTAAACGTCATCATACCATCGCCATTTTAACTGATTAACTAGAACAACACGCTTGCTGTTGAAAAATGTAAGATCTTTCGTAAGTAGATAAATATAGATCAATGCTGATAAAGACTGTAAAATTATCAGAAAACATTCAAAGGTCTGTGGCATCAGCTTAATAATAGTTTTTACACAAAGATGTCGTTGAATTGAATTGGATACCATGCATTTATCATGCTTTTCATTAACATATGATCAATTCGCTGAAAGACCCCCCCTCTTTTAAAAATTGTTGAAAACTATCATTCTGCATTGACAATAATATTTTGGTGTAAATTAGATACACCCATTCGGGCTAACGCCCTCAAGGTATATCTAATACTTGAACCTGGGGAAAACCTAACCTACATCAAGCGTAAACAGAACAAGTTATCCAACTATTATTTGTAAAGCACGACGTAATATATCAATCTCAAAAGATCACGTTAAAAAAAGTTATATGTTTAAATAAACGAAGGCTTGCCATTGATACCATCCACACTGGTCCTTGCCATTGAAAAGATCTGCATCAAAACGATGTTTTCCGAAATATACCTACATTTTAGAAATCGAAAATTAATTTCGCATGGGAAGAACATGTTTACTGTTAAAAGAAAAATTAGGGGGAAAAAAATATCAAAAGCAGTGCTGCATAATAAATAAGACAAACAACTTGAGTATAATGACCGTTTTGTTCATGATTTATTGCAATATTCCGACTTATTCTTTCAAGAAGTATTTTTTTGTAAGGTATGTTTGATAGTGTGACGTCATGCGTCATAACGACCATTGTCCCAACCATAAATTCAATCTATCATATATATTAATGTGCACGCAATTGTTCTTAAAGTCTGGAATGAAAACTCTGTATGGGACGTCCAAGATAACGTCACAAGTAGGTTCTTCAAAAAGATACAATTCATTATTACCAGCGTGATATTCTTCTATGTTGTTTAAAAAAAAATGACACAAAGAAATATTCATGCCAGGATTTCTTTCTAATGAAAGTAGTCATGTTTAAATTATGGAAATACAGGAAGTAACTTGATTAATATGACACGCTATTAGTGCTGAGGACATTGTGAAAGAAAAATAATATGTTCTATATGACTGAGGTTATTAATCCCGCAATGAATTATGCGGTGTCACGACAGTCTTAAAACACTGGTCAAGACTTGATGTCCTTCATAGAAGCGCGATGATAACACAGTTATATCAGTCATATTTAGAGGCAAAAATTTGACAATAAAAAACTACTCACCCTTCTGGTGCATTCGTATTAACTTTTGATTATAGTGAAATTTTTTGTTAGTATTATTTTAGGTTTTATTCTGTGTGTTGCGGGGCATTATTTTTATATGTGCTAAACATTAAAACATGTTCGACTGGTAAGTCATTTATTCACCAAACATGAGTCTACCTGTTGGCAAACTACATGTTCGACTGGTAAATCATTAATTCACCAAACATGAGCCTACCTGTAAGCAAATTACATGTTCGGCTGGTAATTCATTTATTCAACAAACATGAGTCTACCTTTTAGCAAATTACAACTATAGAATGTAAATAATTCTAAATGATAGCATTATCAATATCCTCATTTAGTTTAATAACCTAACATGTGTTCTCAGTGGACATCCAGCAAGTGCTATTATGTAGGTTTACGCTGCATAACATGGAGTGAACAGAATTCGAGGCGAAAAGACAACCATTCTTATAGATCACATGATACTCATCAACATCATGTACATACTTAATGGAATTTCTATGTTTATTTGCTTAATAAAAGAATAACCAATGCAGTTTCTAGCTGAGAAAGATGTTTATCAAATTCAAATATCTATTTTTTTTATTCACTGCAAATTTCATACGCAATTAGATAATCCTTGCATCTAGGTTACTAAGATGCAAGGACTATCCAATTGTGTATGAAAAAGGTATTAACAAAAATCTAACAAAATAAAACACTCGACTATACCAACTAACCGAACGAATAGAAATCAACTGTCATATTCCTGACTTGGTACATACTTTTCCCGGAGAAAAATTGCAGTATCTTTTATAATACACAAAATAGATGATATGAATTACCAAAAATATCGCATATTACATTAGACTACGTTAACCAGCAACAGCCGACTCCATCGAAAAAAACAGACATACGAACAGAGATAAACAACAAACAACATATAGTCCAGACAACCTGAGATGGTAAAGGCAATGCGATGAGGTTCAACCATGTTTTCGTGCGCACATAATAATTGCCTCGTTATTTGGTTATCTTGATAATTAACATAAAATTTAAACACTCAATAAAAACCTGCACAGTGCAGCTACCAACATGGTGACCAAATCTTGAAAAAGTAAATAAAAAGACTGCACATAATTTGAAATTTTAGAAAATTTATGACGCCAAAGCAAATAAGGGCGAAGTAAGTTTATGTTTGTTGTAAGTAGGGGTTCTGAACAACCTGTACAATTTTTACTTTATCCCTCTCAGTTTGATTTACGTGTAGCACTGGTTCGGTACCACTCCTGGTGGACTGCTAGACAAGTGCTCAAGGATTTTATCAGCTCAGTAGTCAATTCGTAGGTACTGCCATTATTTTTTTATAACACCCCTAAGGGTTCTTTAAATTCCCGTTCATAAAACTAGAAATTATAAAAAAAAAAGGACTTGGATGATTTTTAATTTCAAGTCCCTTTTGGCCAGAAATCTCCTCAATTATCCAAATATTTATACATATTTGTCTTTCAGTTGTTTTTTGTTTTTGTTTTGTTTGAGCCTTCGTGATGAATGTAAATCCATAAAGCGCTTCAGACGCAAGAAATATACAAATTATATTTTCGTTAACATGGTCCTGCTTTCTTTGACTTTTTATTACGTCTTTACACAAAAATCCGTTGGATGTGTTTTAATTGATACTTAAGTCTAGGAGAACATGATTTATTGATGACTTAGTAATTGTTATTGGCTTTGAACTAGCTTTGAGTAACAGCTAGTAATCTTAGATCGACACTTTTGTCTTTTGTCTTATGTTAGTTGTTTTAATTATTCGTGCCGATCTGTTTGGTTAAGCCGTTTTCAACTGAATTTTACAGTTTGTTCTTAATTTGTGCTATTAGATTAAGGTCAAAGAATTGGGCGAGAGTTGAGAGCTCACAAACATGTGTAACCCAAGCACATTATTTATATGCCATTCCCAAGTCAATAGTATACAATTCAGTGGGTGTCGTATGTATCTGTTTACCATATTTATTGTTTGTTTATTGTTTTTCATAAATCAGGCCGTTGTTTTTCGTTAGAATTGTTTCACATTTTGTCATGTCGGGGCCTTTTATGAAGCAATTACGGTGACCTATAGTTGCCTACATCTGCTTCATTTGGATTATGTTGGATGTATGTTTCATCGGCAATCATACCACATCTTCGTATTTATATTTTGACTTTCCCATTTCTTGGTTTTCCCGGAAGACGACTTTTTTTAATATATGGCATGTTTTCTTTTACCAGTAAACCATAACACTGATAAACATCAGTTTGCTTATTTCTATTCCTTTCCTTTTATTCAAGTTATCGATCGACACGAAATGTTACTTAAACTATATGACATTTCTTATGTAAGTTATTGTTTAAAATCTAGTGTTAAACTTCAGAACAAGTAAAATAGTGGTCATGAAACTAAAAAAAAGCAACGAAACAAAAATCTAATTCAGCTGAAAATAAAATGGTGATGAGGGATAAGCCATTACGAAAACAGTCTTGTGTTACGAATAACAGGGAAATCATTTTATTGAGATAACATAAGATGGTATAAACAAAAACCATAAGTCGTTGAATTGATAAACATGTCACTGTAAATCACAACAAAAAATAGGTAAGCACGTGTGTAGTTCTTACACGAATAAAACTTGGTGCAATATCAAATATCATTTATTATAAAGTTATAAAAATAAGGAGATTTGGTATGATTGCCAATGAGACAACTATCCGCCAATGTTCAAATGAAGTGGATGTAAGCAATTATAGGCAACCGTATGGCGTTCAAAAATGAGAAAAACCCATACCGTACAGTCGGCTGTAAAAGGCCCCGACATGAAAAATATGAAACAATTCAATTGAGAAAACTAACGGCCTAATTTACGAAAAATAAATATGACATACATGAACCAACGACAACAACTGAACTACAGGCTCCTGACTTGGGACAGGCAAATACAGAATGTGGCGGGGTTAAACATGTCTGTGAGCACTCAACCCTCCTGTAACCTTGGACAGTTGTGTTACAGCACAACATAAGAACAAACTATAAAAATCAGTTGAATAGGGCTTAACTCATTAGATCGATACCCAGTAGAAAAACATTTAACAAAACACAGACAGGACGCGGCAGGGTATTTATACATTAAGCAATTTGAGTAATTCTTTTTTTTTAAATTTTTAAATGCTATGAACAAGATAAAAACGATTCAATATAGACCATAGTTAGTAACTGTCTTTTTTGTGCCAATAGAGATATTTTCTATTTTGTTTTAATTCTAATAATTCCATTCAAATGGCTTTATGACAAAACATAATTTTAATTATGCCAATTTAATCATTTCTGTCTTCCACCTTTGTCATCTTAATTTAAACCAACCCTAAAATGTTCATACTTCGTTTGAATTTGAGATTATGTTGAACAACCCCTAACCTCCTATCTGAAATGAATCCAACTAATTTCGAAAACTTAAATAATTAATTGAAAAAGTTGTGAAATTTGATTAAGATTGTATCTTGTAAAATGGTAAATAACTAACAATGATTTACAAGGTTATCGTTCCTGACAACTAAATAAAAAATCTTTCGCTGATTACTTTCTGTATTCTTAGGATAAAGAGCTTTTTTGAGGAATGGCCTCGGTATAAGGAGATATTGTATGATTTCCAATGAGAAAACTATTCAAAAACTTAAGAAAAAGATGTGAACAATTACAGGTCACCGCACAGCCTTCCACAATTATTAACAAAAACCGATACCGTATAGTAAGCTTTAAAACACTCGATATGATAAAACGTGAAACTATGCAAAAAAGACAATCATCTACCTGATTTATACTACAAGAAACATAAAACAAATATGGCAAACAGAAAAAAAAAACGACAACCACTCGATAACAGGCTCGTGGGTTGGGACAAGCTGAAAAAAGATGTGAGGGGGTTAACATGTTTTTGAGTGTTAAACCCTCCACTAGCCTGGAACAGTGTTGTAACAATGCAACATAAGAACAAACTGCAGAAATAAGTTGGAAAGGGCTATACTAGGGAACCTGTTTGATATAACTTTTCACGATTAATACGACGTCCTTCGTGTTAGTTTTGGTTAGTTTCTTAAAATTAAATTGTGGGGTAGGGGGGTCAAGATGTGTACGTCAGTACTAACGATACAATGGTTGTCCTGTTAAAATTATTTGATTAAGACCGTAAATGTTTTAAAATAATTAAATACGGTATGTGCCATTTACTTAATTGTCAAAACTACTAACTGCATCACTAGGTTTTGGTTGGGTTCATGTTGCTCAACCTTTAATTTTCTCCGCAGTGTTGTGTGGACTTTTTTTTTCTTTTTTTGACTTGTTGTCTTTGATTGCCTTCTTTGTATCTTCTCGCCACTTTTTGGCGACAAAACCTGGCAATTATCCACAACGAACACTTCACAGCACCACGTGATTCAAGGCATGGCAAGCTTTCTCTTCAGTGATGCTACTGAGATATCACAACGAGGCTGTTTGCAGCATCATGGGATATGTATTTAGTTTTATTACATCATGTTCGTCTTTTCTTGGTTTCTAAATGACTATTTAATTGCATCTATCAATTTTAAGTTGTTGTTTTACAAATAAATCCGTATGTAATAAAGTATAATCCATTTGTTTTGTTTTAATCAGGGATGTGGTGAATTGCTTTGAAATGAAATCATTTAAATTACAATAATTCCATTGCACAAATGGTTGACTAAAATACAATTCGGCAGTTTCAGCTATGTAATTAATTAAACTACACTTACGTTCCAAAACAGATTGATTAATAGAATACAAATTGCATTTTAATAACAACTTTATAAAACATGTTCAAATAATTAATATACAGGATGCTATATTTGAGTAACCTTTTGCAAAGTATAAGTATTCTTAAATAACCTGTAATTCAGTTGTTGTCGTTTGTTACTATATATCAAATTTGTTTTTCGTTTTTTGTTTGTTTTGTACATAAATCAAACCGTTAGTTGTCTCGTTTGAATTGTTTAACATTCATCATTTTTGGGGGCTTTTATAGCTTGCTATGTGACATGGGCTTTGCTCATTGTAGAAGGCCGTACGGTGACCTATTATAGTTGCTAACTTCTACGTCATTTTGTCTCTGGTGGAGAGTTTTCTCATTGCAAACACTACACTATCTTCTCATTTCTATTTTTACACATCATAAGTGTTTTGAAATAACCTTTTACTCAGTATAAGTGTTCTCAAATAACCCTTTATACAGTATTCGTGTTCTTAAATAACCTTTTACACAGTAAAAGTGTTCTGAAAAAAAGTTTAACATCATTTATTTTGTTGTGACATTGTATCATCATTAACGATTCAAATGTTGGGTCTATATGTTTTTCATGCTGCACTGAATATTCTTTCCATTGGGGGTGAGGTTGATGTAATGACTAAACACTTTTTATTGAAGTAAAAAAAAAATAAAAGTACATATCTTTAAATGAGTGTCTAAGTAACTTATGTAAGTTGAAATTTTCAGATATAATTGATAAACTGCGTACTATTATCTATCTCGCTTTTAAGTTTTCTGCTTCTGGATTTTTTTTTTTATATCAAAATATCATATTTACAACCTTCCAATTAGAAAACTTGTTGTAACAAACAGCTTTTTATTCAATTCCTTGAAGTAAAATCCTACATCCACTATAACTTCTCACATTTGTGATACAATTTAGTCAAAGTTAAACAAATTATATGAATGATGAACACGATGACATAGACTTTCATCGTGTGATCAGTTATGTTTCTAATTGGACATTAGATCTTTTGATATAAGACCATTAGTTTGTTGAATTAGTTTAAAGACAAGCCTACGTTGAATTCGATCAGATCATAAAAGAGAGGCGAAAGATACTAGAGGGACAATCAAACTCATAAGGCAAAAAACAAACTGACAACGTTATGGCCAAGAAAAAAAAGAGACCAACAGACAAACAACAGTACACAAAACACAACACAGAAAACTAAAGAATGAGCAACACGACCTCCACTAGAAACTGGGGTTGATCTCAGGTGCCCCGGTGGGGTAAGCAGATCCTGCTCTACATGTAGCACCCGCATAAGTTTGTAGTTTGGCAATTAGCAAACCAATATCCTATGCTAAGGTATAAATTGACGCGGGATGAATTTAGCCCTTTTCCGAATCTTATTTTGTGTAATTATCAACCTGACTTAAAGATTATTAATAGATTTATTAGCAATAACACTCTCTCGCATTCTTAAAAATAAAACTATTAATAATTGTATTATAGAAATATAATAAAAGAGAGGCAAAAGTAACCAAAGGGATATTCAAACGATTTGTCGTAAACAAACTGATAATGTCATGGCAAAAAACAAACTGATAATGTCATGGCAAAAAACAAACTGATAATGTCATGGCAAAAAACAAACTGATAATGTCATGGCAAAAACAAACTGATAATGTCATGGCAAAAACAAACTGATAATGTCATGGCAAAAAGCCAAAAAAGACCAAAAAGACAAACAATAGTACACAAAACACGAACTCCACTAAAATCCGAGGGTGATCTCAAATGCTCCCAAGGGTAACCAACACTTTATATGCAAAAGAAAAGCCAAAGATCAACATATGTGCCAGGCTATAATGATACAGTAAACAAACTGCATCAAATCAACGGTTTGTCAGACACCGAACATTTATCTTTTGTGAGAGGAACTTTTGTACTGTTTTGTTTAACTAAATGAAAGTGTAATTTTTTACAAATGTTATGCAACTGTCTTTTAACTTATCAATTGGACTATATTTAGATATTTTATTTGAAGGTCAAATACTGAAATGTAAAAGCCATGGAGACAAACGCTAGTTTGGACTTAATCAAATATACGAGTTATATTGTTTGAACATCTGTGAAAAAATGTGATTGTTTACGTTAAATGGGTAACGATGTCAATCTTGCGTATTACATAACATTTGCTCTTGAGTAAATATTCAGTAAAACGGAATAAACACAAGTTTAACGTTTCAAGGCCTTGCGGCAACAGACTTTTCAAATGAAATCAGATGTAGAAAGATTTGAAATATTTCCAACTCTAAAAGTTTAACATGTATTACAAGCACTAGCGGCTAGATTATCACCTGTGCCAACAGGTATTCAAAGGTGATCGGATCTCAAAATCTTCACAAAACAATAAAAAAAAAAATAGTCTTTTTTACAAACAGAGAAAGAACGATGAGATAAAAAAAACTTTGATTTAGGACAGGACATTTCAGATCATGAGCCTCAAATTTTAACGCCCACTTGGTACCTGCATGTTGTATATACCACTGGTAATGTTACTGGCTTGCATTATGAACGAATCATTTTTCTGTAATTTCCCTATTTTAAATGATGTATTTGTACTCAAACTAAGACTGCAACTCACAAAGACAAAGTTCATCTTGGGTGATCTCAGGTGCTCCGGTTGGGTAGCAGATCCTGCTCCACAAAGACAAAGTTCATCTTGGCTGATCTCAGGTGCTCCGGTTGGGTAAGCAGATCCTGCTCCACAAAGACAAAGTTCATCTTGGCTGATCTGTGTCCTTTTTTATTCTTATTGTCGTAAATGTTTCAATATATATCACCAATCTTACAATATCTAATGAAGGTTATTTGGCCGTATCTGATAAAGGTTATTCATGAAATAATGATCTACCGCAAGGAAATAAGAGGAAACTTTCAACATCTGTTGGTAGTTCTATAATTAGATATAATATAACCATACTTGAAAAACACAAAATACCTTTTCAAATTATTCAGGAATGAGATAAAACTTTAAAAGGAAACGATAAGAGAAAAAGAGCTATCATGCATATTACGAGTAAAGTCTGCGAAATTACAAAACATTCATTACACACACTTCAGACATTATTTTTGTCAATCGGTGGTGGCTCAACCATATCTTTCCCAATGCAAAACGACTGTCATAACAATCGTATAAAACATGTCATAAAAATACACAATGTAACAATACCAGCAGTTTATATATTTTGCCGCTCCAGGATAAAAACATATAAATTTCTGTTTTTTTAATATCGTATGGATAAGGGCAAGATAACATTGAATCAGTGAAACTGAATTTAGTAATTATATTTACCAAATAAATTAAACACAAAAAAAAAGAGAAAGAAAAAAGAGGGGTTTATGCAACAAGTGTATCATATTGTGTTATAACCGCCTCGGTGGTCTCGTGGTAGCGAGTTCGCCTCGAGTGCGGGAGGTCGTGTGTTCGAACCCCGGCCGGGTCAAACCAAAGACTTTAAAATTGGTATTTGCTGCTTATCCGCTTATCCGGGTAAGGTGACATGTCTTCCTGTGGATTGTTACCTTGTGAGCTAGCACGTTAAAAATCCGGCTCAGCGTGTTGGTCTAGAACAAAGCAGGATAAATATTCATATTACATTAACATGTTCTCGTCATCATCATCATCATATTGTGTTATATGCTAATTCTGAGTACTAATATTTTAATAATTCTCTCTTGAAATAGATAAAACACTATTTGACTTTTATCCATTTGCATTAAATCCATATCTTATAAAATGTCATTATTTATTGATATACGAAGGGAACGTCCCGATGCCAGAACACGTATAAGTGCATAAACTTAAACATAAAAGCAAAAAAACCGAACTAAATTCCCTTTAACCTTTTCTTGTATGAAAAACAGCCATGCAACTTAAAAGAGGAAACATTCCGTATGTGGGACGATTCATTAAGGCATCTATTTATTCAACGTTAACTGTTCATTTATTTATGAATATATGTAATAAAAAATAGTATTCAGATAAATAACACTTTGATATTCTTAATAAAATTGCTGTAGATTTTAAAGCTTAGCTGAAAAAAATCGATGTTCTGTTGGAAACCATTCCAAATCATGTGTGAATAACTATTTAATAATACTATCTATTCTATTTTGATTCTACGCCTTGTCATGGTTTGTATTCAACCATGCAAATATGAAAACATACGGTATTTTTTTTAATGATAAGAAAGGTTTTAGTTTAGATTGTTAAGATTTAAATTTTCTTATCAATATGTGCAGCGATGGGTGTTAGAGTAATTATCTTTAATTTCACCCTGAAGAATTAATATCAAGTATTACTGAAAGCGGAAGCTCAAGGAAGCAATTCATATTAAAACATACTGTCATGGTTTGATTTACGGTGAAAGTTTCAGAATCTATGCTTCAAATTTGCAAGTTATACTTTTTTTCGTTGTCAGGAAAAGATGTGGAAGTAACGCTAGGTTAAACACGGAAATCATTCACAAAGAATAATGAAAGGTATTGTACAATTATTATTTTATCTAATCTTATCATCGTATAATTATTGATATAATATGACAGCCATTTTCCAAGTATTCAATGTAAAGTTTATTCCGGTAATCATAGTTTGTGTTATTTTTGAGAGACATCTTCTCTCTGTTGGTAATTGTCTTTGAAAAAGTTTTGATGAAACCTTTCTCAATATAAGTACACAGACAACTCCGCCAATATAGGGATACACAATTACTACCATCAGGAAATGAAATTTTTGGTGGAATATAAACCCACAAACGCTACAAGTCGGTCAATAGGGTGTGCACAATTAGTACCCATCTGAATACCGACTGTTTGTTGAATCATCAATCCACAAATCGCTACAATTCGTTGTCGATCAAAACGTCCAGCATTTCGGTATCACCATCTTCCGTGTATTTGTTGTTAGAATCAGTGTCGTTCTTCACAATGAATGATTATAATATATGACCTCAAAATCAAAATTTGTATCTACGATTCTTATAAGGTACCGTTTAACGAGTAGATGTCGCAGATGTTTCGATTGAGAATTAGAAATAGTTGTGTATAGTGTTTAAAAAAATGCAAAGTTTTGATTTTATTTTCGAAATTGTAATGATATTGATAGGAGATATTGAAGTAAATCGTTCAATTTATTTCAAATCTGATTGACTTTGCTGGTCACAATACGTTTGGACGTTATATGGGTGTCAAATGTTAAGCAGGAACTGCTTACCCTTCCGGAGCAAATGAGTTTCGTTGTGGTTCGTGTTGCTCAGTCTTTAGGTTTGTATGTAATGTTTTTTATTTGTCCTTTCGTCGTTTTTGTCATTTAATTGTCTGTTTGAATTTGACCTATGATTTTCGAATGACCATTTGGTATCTTTCCTCTCTTTTTTTTCTCTATAGAAAGAATGGTAGGCAGAAGATTAGAAATACATTAAGTGGAATATTTAATCAATCCCCTTACTTAGCACTCTTTCTAAAAATAATGAAGTTTTCGTATGCAATATAAAAAAGGGAGATTTTCATCGCCTTTTTTTGACTGAGTGAGGATTTGCATGGTGGGTGATGCATGTATAGTAGGGGACGTTTGCCCTGTTTCGCACCTAGTATCCCCCTGTTTGGCTTCATGCTATTCCCTAAAGCAGATTTAGTTGTTAACCTTGATTTCTAATGGATTGACGAGAATTGAACATCAGTAAACTAATACTGCCTCAAATTCTATGTCAATACCAAAGGAGAGAAGGACGCATTTTAGATTTTCTAAAATCTTCTATTTCCTAAACAATGTAGGAAGACGGATGAAGGATGAGTTTGAAAGCAATTAACCGCCTATGTTGCAGTAAAACATATCAATTTTGCAATTTAAATATCATTATTCAATGCATACTGAAGTTTTAAAAAATGTACAGTGCAGAATCAGAACTGGTATGCTCTTATGACGTGTAACTGAATCAACCGATAGTAGATGAATTACCTGATATAATGTCAATCTACCAGGGGATTATTTATTCAATTTATTATATCGTAGTCAATTTGTCTTTAGTTTTAAGATTTATATGATAGACTTTGTACACTATATTGGTACCTGAGAATGTTGTTTTCAGTATCAATCCTATGATATATAAAGTACTCTTTTAATACGCACTACGGTGGGTTGGGTTATTAGACTGATTATTACGTCCAAGTTCGAACAATTGTGTTGTCACAATATTTGGCAAAAATATGTAGGGGAGATACAAGAGGACAATTAAAAACCATATCAACCATAATTCACAAGGTTAACTCAGGTGCTCCGGAAGGATAAAAAGCAGTTCCCGAAAAGTGAACGTGATTTTGGTTATCTGTGGCACGTAATTCCGTAACGGTTAACCAAATAATGATGTCGTGAGTAAAGCTTGAGTAGGAATAACTTCAATAGCTTCCTTGTAAGCACTAACGCTCTATGACAGAACTCATGATATAAATGCAAGCTTCGTAAGTATAGTATCAGCTGCGAGATATGTAGTCCATATATAGGCGCTGTTGAAATGTTGCTATAGAGAAATTCATACTTCACAATAATAAAAATAATTCTCCACCTCCAGTACCGATATAAACCGATATGAACTAGTAAACTGTGAACTAACCTAAAGCTTTTCCGATATAGATTTAAATGTTTTTAGTTAGTTTTGTCAAACATACATACAATTTTTTTTGGATTTATTTTGGAAGAGACCAGCATGTATTGGAAGGAAATGAGCTCTTTAATGTATTATAAGGATTGTCTGTATTTGACATGATAACATCTGTTTGAGGTTTATATATATGGTTTCGTATGTATTTTTTCTTCTATATCTTGTTTATTTTCTTTCTGTCACAAAGATGATTATATATCTTTACACTGTGGACATTTGATTAGATCATCACAAATCTGCCAAGTTTATATAATTCATATTAGATATATACACAAACTTGCCCTGTGTGGATTTTATTTATCAGAAATAATCACAAACTTGCCCTGTGTGGATTTAATTTATCAGAAATAATCACAAACCTACCCTGTGTGGACTTTATTCCTGTGTGGATTTTATTTATCAGAAATATTCACAAACCTACCCTGTGTGGATTTTAATCATCAGAAAAATAATCACAAACCTACCCTGTGTGGATTTTATTTATCAGAAATAATCACAAACCTACCCTGTGTGGATTTTGATTATCAGAAAAATAATCACAAACCTGCCCTGTGTGGGTCTTATTTATCAGAGATAATCACAAACCTGCCCTATGTGCATTATATGTATGATACATACTAAAAAATCTACCCTGTGTGGATTATTTGTATCATAATGGTCGCAAAACTGTCCCGTGTGGATTTTATGTATTAAAGATAATCACAAATCTTCCCTGTGTGGAATATTTGTATCAAAGATAATAAAAAACCTACCCTGTGTGGAATATTTGTATCAAAGATAATCACAAATCTTCCCTGTGTGGATTATTTGTATGATACATACTCAGACACCTACCATGTGTGTATTATTTGTATCATAATAATCGCAAAACGTCCCTGTGTGGATTATCTTTATTATAGTAATTCAAACCTACCTTGTGTAGATTTGCTGTATACGAGATAATAGATTGCACTGTGAGATAATCTGTAGTAAGGATATCGCTAGGATTCTTTTTATTATAGATAATAAAACCTGCATCTTGTAGATTCTCGGTATAAGAGATAATCACAACTTGCCCTGTGTTTATTATCTGTATCAAGAATAACCACAAATATGCCCTGGGTTAATTATCTGTATCAGAGATAACAAAGAAAAACCTGCCCGCGTGGATTCGTTGTATCCGACATACATGTAATTACAGACCTCCCCTTTATGGACTATCTGTGTCAGAAATGATAAAAAGCATATATTGTGTGGAATATCTGTAGCAAAACTAATCATTTATTGTATCAGGCAAAATCACAGACCTGCCCTTACTGGACTATCTGTATCAGATATGATAAAACATGTACTATATGGATTATCTGTACCAGAAATTCTTACATTTGTCATATGAGGGTTATTTGTTTCAAGGATAATTTCACACCTCTGCCCTTTAAGTTGATTTTTTGAATATGACTAAAAATCTACTATATGTGCTTCTCTGTATCATAGATGGTAAAAAATAAAACCATTGTTGATTACCTCTAGCGATCACTCATCTACCCTGAATGCATGTGAAATCTCTGTATCGGAACAAACAGATTTTCACTAGATTTGCAGACAAGATAAACATCTTCTGCTATTCGTGCATCAGTTCTCATGCGATCTAGTAATATATATTACATTCAAAAGTCAGCTAATAATGTCAGATGCATGATAATAGACATATTGACAATATGACAGTGATGAACTGTCTCCATTTTGTTAAGAATCTGCACCGATCAACAAATGTGCATACATGACCGTAGAATTTGATGCTATATGCCCTGTAGTCCAACCTAATAACACTGTCTGTGTAGTTTTTAATACAGAGTATACATCTTTCGAGTGAAATCTTCAGAAGGAGAACATGTTTCAACATTTATTATCATCAGAGATAATTTCAACATTATAGACTGGGGCAGGTGTTATGTAGCTATTCAAAACTGTGAAAACTAACATGATCGCGATTGTTACCATTTATTATCAGTAGCAAAATGATTAAAACAAGATAGATATAAACAAACGTTTTTTGTCCCTATTGCTCTTTTTACGTTGACATTGCACAGGCACTTCTCTCTAAAAGAAATATCCTATATACCTTGATATAACACAAGGTACTTAAAACTCCAGAAGTTCGCAGTAAATGGTTAATTATAAAAAGTATTTCCCAAAAACCTGTTAGTTTTCCTCTGAATAGAACTTATCATCCAGATAGTAAATTTGTAAAAGATTCCGTGGTATTTGAGGTATGTCTAATGAGTTACGAGTTTCTATTTTAGACTCAAATTTTCCCATTCCAATAAATTTATTTTTAGCAATAAGATTTGACCATTCGGAACTCGAGATATGTATAAGAGAGGGGAAGATACCAAAGGGACAATTATAATTAACCATTTACTGTGAACCTTATATTTCCAAACGGCTGTGGGAGGACGAAATAAGTACGGTTGACATACTGGGGAGGTCTGGTACGAATGATTCCGACAATAAAGGTAGGCGTGTCATACACCATTGTGTAGATAAATCATTGTAGATTTACGGCATAATACGTTTTAGTGGGGTAGACAACCGAGGAATCGAAATATAAAGAAAGTTCGCGACCATTAGACTATTTTCATATTACCGACTTTTGACTCCAGATTATATAATTTGTCGACTGGTTACCTTGGACATCATGGTACCAAGTCAGATGAGAGCAAGCTAAAGAAGTAAAACCAAGCTTTCAATCGGTACAATTTTGGGGGAAAATTACCTGGTTAATTTTTTTTTTTCACTACAAAATCATCGAAAAACAGTAAACTTTCCCCTCAAATAACACCGATTATATATTTGATTTTACTTATTTTGGTTGCTCTTATTTGACCGAGTACCATGATGTCCAAGGTGACCAGTCGACAAATTATATAATGCGGAGTCAAAAGTCGGTAATATGAAGATAGTCTATTGTCATTTTTCAAAAATGCGAGTTAAGTACGTTGTCTTATATTAAGGTATATAAGGGGGGGAGGGGGGGGGGGGGGAATTCAGAGACAAGTGCCTTTGTGACAGTGATATATGTAAGTGTTCACAGGAAAATCATTGAGTGAAAGTAATTCATCAATATATCTGCAAGTAGAAAACATAAAATATTTTGTCTCGACAACTCAGACTATGTATATGCTACAATGAAGAAGAAGATCACTTCCTCCTACATTGTAATTCTAACAATCATTTAAGAGATAACTTATACAAAGAAATGCGAAAACTACATGTATGTTTAACACATTTTTTCTCAATTTATAAAAACAAGAACTTTTAAACCGTAAATTGGATTTTTTTAATCAGCCTTTGACTTTATGAAGCATCAATAGCAATGCAAAAATGGGGTCCATATAGGTTTAGTCTTCTAAATATATGTAAAACTCAGGGATGTACATTATAATGGTTGTTTCAATATACCTTCCACGTAAATCCACATGTATCGTAACCTATGTGCAAACGCTATGCCGATTTTGCTGTGTTAAAAATTGCAATTGAAAAAAAAACTACAGAACCTTTATCCTTATTCTGATGCATAACAAAAAAAATTAATGCATTAGAAGTAGGAAATATGTACAAAATAAAAATAAAATAAAATTCCGCGAAATTCAATTAATGGTTTTGGCGCATTAAAGTCATTTCAAAACATGACGTCATACGAATGAAAACGCTAAAGCTGAAGGTTTTTCCGTTACGCGAACCCTCCAATTTCGGATAATATTGCATTAAAATGTAGTTTTCAGGTAGGTGTTGTTTTATTTTCTATTCTATTGCATTATTCACACATTTAATGAATTCAGCAAGTCAACATGGTGGCTTCTTAGTTACGAAATGTCAACTGTGGATTTAGCGGTAGTTTATGAGAAAAAATGCAAATTAAAATGGCAAATGTTGGGGTTGAGAATAAAAAGAATTAAACACATTTTTTCTGGAGGTTATTTTAGAAATAGTTCCTGCAAGCTATAGATGTATTGAAAATCTTTAGCTTTATCTAACAGGGGGTAAAATAGGACAGCCACACACACGGCATCCCCACCCTCCCTTTTTAAATTACCATATTTGTCCTATTAGAATGGAAATAATTCATGGAAAAAAGTGAAATAACAAAAATACCTAACACCAAGGAAAATTCAAAACGAAAAGTCTCTTATCAAATGGCAAAATCAAAGGATCAAACATATCAAACGATCAATAATTTTATCCCTCGCTAACGCTGAGGATAAAGTTCGAATATCACGGCCCAGGCCATGTGTAAATTTCCAACAAATCTATGGCTTCCATGAATTATTTCTTAAATATATGTCTAGCCTCTGATCTGTTTCTTTTCCTGAGATATGAAGCCTTTTGATTATTCCAATCTATGTCTTTTTTGTCTACGCACTGTGGTTTTTCCTTAAATCTTTTTGACAATTTAGCCATTAAGTTTTCGTATCTTATTTGACAAACATTAAAAATACATCGAGAAAGTGCTGAAATCTCCCCAAAATTGGTTTATTGAGAACATTGTTTCTCTAGCAATTTACAACCATTAAATAGTATCAGTTACTATTCTTATCACCATAGGCCGTGTCGTCTTGGTGTTGTGTTTGACGTTGCCATTAAAGCGGGAGGTTTGGCATGCCACAAAACCAGGTTCAACCCACCATTTTTTTTCTTAAAATGTCCTGTACCAAGTCAGGAAAATGGCCATTGTTATATTATAGTTCGTTTCTGTGTGTGTTACATTTTAATGTTGTGTTTTTGTTGTGTCGTTGTTCTCCTCTTATATTTGATGCGTTTCTCTCAGTTTTAGTTTGTAACCCGGATTTGTTTTTATCTCTACCGATTTATGAGTTTCGAACAGCAGTATACTACTGTTGCCTTTATTAATTACCTAAATATATATAAAGAATGTGTATATAATGCAAATTTTTATTGGTATACTTCTGTCCTGTGGTGGTTTACCAAATATGAATGAATCTTCATGAGAAAGCCGTACGGTGACCTATAGTTGTTAATTTCTGTGTCATTTGGTCTCTTGTGAAGAGCTGTCTCATTGGCAATCATACCACATCTCCTTTTCTATCTTTAACCATAATTTATAAAATAATTTTACCAATGTTACTGCAAAAGATTCGCATTTCAACAATTTACCTGTCTTCAGTGATTCTTGAGGCCAAAATATTTGAAATTCAAAATCTAATTCAAACTTTAAAGAGCTAATAGCAAAAAGGACATAAAGAATAGCCAAATCTGGACATTTAACTTACTGATCAAATGCTATAGTTAAGTGAAACATTTCGAGCTGTGTTCAGCACATGATAACACAGGATTCACATATCAGTCCTACCATACACAGTAACTACAGTGTGCATATTTCAGATCGATCACAACAAGTTAGTAAAAAAATAAACATTTTCGGCTGAATATACGTACGGTTGTGGACAATAAGTCCCCAAAGGTATTATCATCAGCTCAGTAGTGAGTGTTTTGACAGTGATATGATTTATAAAATACCTTTCTTAAATTATCCGTTAATGAATTTTGAAATCATCATGAAACTAGGGTTTCTACTCCCTCAAGCAAAGTTGACCCTAGATGGAATTTTCTAATAATTGTAGGTCCCTTGTGGCCATCTAGCTCTTTACAGGTTTCAGTGCATTTTTTCTTTCAAATGTTTGGCTTTCAGGGTTTCTGAGGAGAGTAAATCTAGAAAAGCGCTTCGGATGCATAGCATTTATAAAGCTTTATTTATGAAATATGTGAAAGAATCATTCAAAGTAATTTTTTTTAAAAATCAAACGTCTGAAAGTATTATCAATTTGAGTCACTGTCTGATTTAATGTACGAAAATTCATTAAGTTCGTGCAGGTCCTACGATGTTTGTGTACCGTAAATTTGTTTTCAATTTTCGATAAATTATAAAAAAATACAAATTGCTTTAAGATATCGGTCTTACAAATTGTTTATCATGATTTTGAAATATCATTCGAAGCAGAAATATCTGATTTACAATGATAATAACGAAGATTGGTCAATTATCATTAGCCCTTAGATTAGTTTACGTCACGTGAAATCGACGTAATTGAATTCGAACTGAAACGTAATAGAACATTTGCGTATTTATTTGTATCAAATTATGACGGATTGAATGTTTGAGATGACGATTTACATTTAAACCCACATACAAACTTTTTATCTGCATCTTTAAATAATTAAAATGCAATATGAGACCTTCCAATGTGAATTATTGCCATTGAATTATGAGTTTTAAACATGAAATGCATACAACAAGTGTGTGAACTGAATACAATACCTTATTAAATAATTATATGGTTATAGCGTTCATACATTAATCTTTATGAATTACAACGTTGCAGTGACGATTACTTGTGTGGTGTAAATAAACTTTCTTTTTAATGACGTCGGTGGGCAGTTAAATAAAATGATATATTAAGACTCACTTCATTCTTTAAATAAATGCTAACAGATGCTTATAAGTGGACATATCCTGATATTATAATCCTATTTGTAAGTGTTTTTGAATTCATATATAGTTGTAACTATTTATTTTTTTGTTTCTGTAATGCGTGATTTGAATGATGCATTTTTTTTTGTAATTCATCACTTTTCTATTTTAACTCATAATTAAGGCGAATTTACCTTCGCCAAAGTTGATGTACGCATTTAGACTAGAACCACGCGTGTAATATATATTGATTGTCAATTTTTTACCTTTTATAATGTATTTCTTGAAATATAATATTACCATGAAAAGAGATATAATGCGTTTCATAATATTCCTTTTGCTCATTTTGGTTTTAATATTCATATTTTTTGGAGTATTGTACAGACAAACAGCTTCTAGTGTACTAAACAATACGCCTTGTATCTTAGATGTGTTTTAGTACGCCTGTCTTTAAAAAAATAAATATCATAGTCAAGGCAACAATACTGTTGCAGACACGTGCGTAATGAAAAATACATATGTCTATATAAACAGATAAGGTAATAACTGCATGCCGGCTACTTCTGAAAATTTCATTATTGAGAATAAAAGTAGAAATGGCTTATTAAATTGTGGATTTCTATTGACTATCCAAAATGAATGTTATAATTCCTAAAAGAAAGGCGAAAAATATCAAAGGGACAATCAAACCCATAAGACGAAAATGAATTGACAATGCTATGGCCAAAAGAAGAAAAAAAACCAACAGGCAAACCACAGTACATAAAGCACAATATAGAAAACAAATGACTGAGCAACACAACCCCAACTGAAAATTTCATGTTCAAATGTGTTCACACAACTTCCTTCGATACTAACCACCTTGTATACTACAGACGTATCATAAAACAACATTTTTCGAAATTGATGGTGTATTTACAAGCATTAGATAGATATTTTGCATTTTATATACATCTTTTATTATGAATTTTTATTTTTATTTTCTATATTGTATTTCGCAAATATTTACATATGAAAAAAAATGCCTCAAAGAAAACATTATTCAAAATTCCATTTTTACATTCAAAAATAAGTTTTCCACGAAACTTTAGTTTTGTTCTTGTAAATTAGAATTTCAATTGATATTGTATTGCCTTTTTAAAAAATTACCACAGCTTCTGATATGAAGGAAAGTTCAAAGAACTGTTCTTATTGATAATGAATTATATTAACGATACCAATGTTTCTGCACCAGTTGCACATTTCGACAGTAAATGTCTTCAGTGATGCTGATGAAGAGCTTAAAAACTAAAAAGAAAATCATGTTTCATTCTTATTTCGGATCCTATATATCCGCGGAAAAAAGAGTTCGGACAACAATTTCATTGACAGAGTAGGAACAAAAAATATAACAAAAATAATGAACTCCAAGGTAAATTCAAAAAGCGGAAGTGCATAAAAACAGAAAAAATCAAACATTAACTACAATCAATGGCATGATTGTCATATTCCTGACTTGGGACAGACGTTTTTTGAAGAAAATGATGGATGAACCCTGGTAACTAACTAAACCTCCCACTTGACAGTTGTTTATAAAACCGATGTTACTGCACAAGATGCGCATTTCGGAATTACTGTCATATCAGTGGTTTTCGAGGATAAATGTTTGAATATACGAAACCTTATATAAATGTTGAAGAGCTTATAAACTTACCAAGCAAAAAAAGTAAAGCTAAACTCGAATATGGAATCAGATACTGTCTACTTTGCTAATAGAGGCTTCCCAATTTGTTACGTATCAGGTACGGTTGGTACGTATCTCAACCGTTAGTGTTGTTTTGGAGGTATCATTTAATGCAGGAGATTATTTTATTCATCATGATAAAATTAAAGAAATCGAATTGCAAATCTAGCTTAACATATTATTTGATAGGGATTTCATCGTTTCTTGAAAAATTTGTGATATTTAGTTAGTTCTCAAGTGCATGAATCAAACACACCTTACATGAACTGAGTTGTAAAGGCCTTTATTTTCTGAATATAGATTCGCGTTTCTGTTTGTTAAATGTTATGTTTTTGTTTTGTTTATATGCAAAAAATAGAAGAATATTTTCTTATGTATAAACAGAGTTTGGTATAAATAAAATACTATCTATGAACGACTTTCTTAAACACGTGTTACTGATGTTGGTTATATACGTTAACATGTCAAAATTGTGCTGATTTCTAAATATAGTTCTTGAAATTAGTTATTATTATTTAATAAGTAGTATATTTTGATAATTACCGAAAGAAAATTTTTGAAAAGATCAGAAAGCTGGGATTTCATATTGAGTCAGAAAAGGGCACCCTTCTATAGTGTGTTGTTTTCTCAACCGCTGAGGATATTTTTTTTCTAGAAATGCATTCTAAATGAATTAACTTGAAAATATTGAAAAATGAATATTTACGAGTGTATTGCCGATGAAAAACCCGTCAATGTCTAGAATTGTTGAAATAAAAATAAGCAAGAACAATTGTCATATAATTATAGTAAACTCAAATGACACTCTTCTTGCAAACTTTAACGCGAGTTTCTTATAATTGATCCTTTCTTTGTACTTTTATTATTGATAAAATATCTCACCAGAGACAGGTTAAGGGGCAACAGGAGGCCCAATTCCACCCTTATGGAGCTTCATCTATGACAAAAGCAAATACTTTTTACTAGTATTACTCCAAACGTTGCCTTGCTAGGGGGCCCATTTATCAAAATCCTGGATCCACACCTGCTCATTCATGTGTGAGACGAAATGCCGATAAAAAAAAGAATGGTACTAAAATATAAAATATTTTATAATGTGAATGAGCAGAAAGTTGATGAACCATGGTTATGTCAAAGAAAGTCTCGTCCTTTTTCTAAAAAAATATTATAGGAGATACCAAGACCTTGTTGATAAATATTCCGTATCAACTTCACAAATAATACATGATTGTCTTGAAGTATAGTTTCTAGGTACTGACTTTGTTTATCATCTTAATTACGTGTTATAGTGTTCATTTATTTGTTTTGAAAATTGTTAACCTTTACTGTTTAGTCCATTTTTGGTAATGTCCTTTTGGCGTGGCTCGGTACTTATACATTCCGCCATTGTGTTATTGTGCTATGGTCATTTTTTGTATTCTTGTCTTTCATTTTTGCTTATGTGCTTTGTCGATATGCCATTTTGTTTTTCTTTGTTGACATATTTATTTTTTTTATAGTGATTAAGATTATAACACAATGTTGACTGCTGTACCCCAATTTTTGACATTTTTTCCTATAATGTCTGTTTGTTTTGTTCACACATTGTTGTCAATATAATGGAATTATATGCGACTGTCATACAAGTGAGAGGTTTAGCTAGCTATAAAACCAGGTTTAATCCACCAGTTTCTACATAAGGAAATGCCTGTACCAAGTCAGGAATATAACAGCTGTTTTTCATTCGTTTGATGTGTTTTAAACTTTCCGTTTTAAACTTTCCTTGGAGTTCGGTATTTTTGTTATTTTACTTTTTACGATCTTTTATGGTATAAAAGAACGTGGATATATAGTATTAGAATTATGGACAATTTTTAAACATTTTTTTTTTTGTTTTTATTTAAATATTCAACATTTATAAACAATAATTATAGTTTGTAACCCGGATTTGTTTTCTCTCAATCGATTTATGACTTTTGAACAGCGATATACTACTGATGCCTTTATATATTACATATTACACCAGAATATTCAAATGAAGGTTAAATGTATTATGACATATATCATGTATATCATCTACACAATTATCCTATATTGAATGCAATTCCTTCAGTCTCTTCTAGTTTTGATGTACTTTATGTTTCACAGGTCGCGCAGGGGGATTTTAGTTTTAATATTATTTCACCATTAACACACTAGTAATGTGGTTAGTTTTATATGTTAAAATAACTCTTATTTTTCCATGTCTTCTAAAAGCCTATACAAAAAATATCCAACCAATTTATTCTTTATTGTATTAATAGTATTACAGGCAAAACTCAGAGAGATTATGAAATGTGCTTCGTATTTTAGCTTCTTTTGCACTTGCAATTTCAGGGGAAATAAATCTAAATTACAACTGCATGAAAGCATTATCGAGTACACATAATATTTTTTGCTATAAATACGAAAAATATCCACGTGAAATTAATAACAAGCTGCAGCTAAAAATCCTAAAAATACTTTTGATTATGATTAAAAAAACACACGTTGACATTAGGTGTATACATCAATTATTTTCGCAAGTTCAATGACGGCTCCCAGTTCGTACTACGGTTGGTACGGTAGCAAATCGGGAAACCTCTATATAATAAGGGACTGCACTTACATCCAAAACGTCAGCGCAATAAAATCGCCAGCATCATTGTTTTTGTCGCCAGTTCCAAAATATTTGCTCCAAATATAATGTATCCCCCTTTTAAAATATACATGACTATAGGTGTATTGATGTGTTTACTGGGGCGATTAACGCACAAACTTTTATTCAGTTTGTGAACTAATCGCCACAATTTACACATCAATAAGGTCTAGAAAAAAATGTGTTTAATCCTTATAATTCTTAACCAGCACATTTGAATTTTTTTTATTAAAAAATGGTTGTGTTCATTGGCTTCTATTTACCGTCAAATCCACCAAATATTGACTAGCTGAAATCAATAAATTATCGATTAATGCAATAAAATCGAAAATGAAATTACACCTTCCTCAAAAACACCATTATTATCATATTTTATCCAATTCGAAGCGTACAAGTAACGGAATAACCTTGAGATTGAGACTTTTCATGCATATGACGTTATGATTTGCCATGACGTGAACGTGAAACCTGATTTAAGGATTTGTAGATATGCAAATCATATAAGAATTGTCTTGTATTATTCCTTCATATTAAGGTATTCATATGCATATGAGATGTACATTTGTGTCAAATAAAGGTTTACTTTGCTCCTCATTTACCATGTGAAATGGATTCAGATGTATTTTTAACGTTAATAGTAAGCACAACATAAATTCGTTGTGTGTTGGGTCGGTCTTTTTACCTTTTTTCATTCGAGCGTCAAGAATGAGTCGTTTGCAGACGAAACGCGCGTCTGGTGTAAACATCGTTTAAGCCTGGTATCTATGATGACTTTTTCACCACAAAAACCCCAAAAGACCACCAACACTTAGGGAAACATTAATAGGTTTAATAAAATGTCAAGATAAATGAAATAACGTAACATGTTATCCTATCATCACTTTTTCATATTTTTATTTGCACCATTTTCCCATTAAAATCTAGGATCTAAATAAAAAAAAAACGTTTCCGGATTCTGGAGGAATTTTTTGCGGATTTACATTCCAAATGATTCATTGTATATTTTCTTACTGTCTTTCCATTTAAATCATAAGAAAGAAATGTTCAAAAAAGATCAAACATTTTATTTAATGTGAGAATTAATGCAATACTTATTTGTAAACTTAAATTGTTGTTAGACAGCTTTGTTAAATTTTGGTTTTATTACAATATTAGTTCAGTAAAGAGTTCACCTTATCAAATATAGCTAATTTTGGAGAAGCTGTTTTAAAGAGATACATGATCAACTTGATGTGATTTAAAGACTTAGAAATGGAAAAGGAAAACTTTTCAGTTAGTATACATTTCCGACAACAGCCCTTGTGAGACTGTTTCTTTTGGTTCTCTGGTGATATTTCTCGTGACTAGTTCTTTTTATTTCGTACATTTATTTATTCAACTGTTCATCCTTGTTCCGAACTGATGAAACAAATATTAAGGTGTGTCTGGGGGAATTTTTGAGGTATTCGACATTCGGTAGTGGGTATCGTTGTTGTTTACATTGAAACAACCGGATGTTATATATATATTTAGCCTTGAAGAAACTGCAAAACTATTTATTTTGTTTTAAAAAGTAATTTAGCATCAGGAAGATTATTATTCTTATCACTATTTAATGAGTTTTTAAAGTTAATACTATAAAACAAATGCATCTGTTAAGTTTATGGCATTTATTTCCAATACGAGGGTCATAATCTGGCGATTAACCCAATGATACCCTAGAGGACTAACAGTTCACCAACAGAGGTATCGTATACATAATGTGTATTCACAATAACTTCAGACATTGTTAACACATTTGCTAAAAAAATTGATTAGTTTGAATTTAGATTGTCAATGATTAGAAGTTTGTTGTACCCCAAAGAAAACAAACAATAAAATGAAAAAATGTGTTTATACTAGTACATAAAATTTTCGAAATTTACCTATCCCTTCAAACGTCCAACTTACGACTATCATTCGTGTTCCTCTAAAGTGTCTCAATATTAAAAATATCTTTCAATATAATGTCAGTTAAATACATCATTATTTTCCATATCTATTCATTTTTTGCTTGAACTTAGAAAATTGTCATCAAACATAAGAAAAACATTTAGTAAAAAAAAAAGAAAGAAACATCGCCGCATCACAGCTGTCGAATACTCTGTAATGGGAACTTTTCCGGGTATATTTGATATGCAATCGTTCAAACTAATTTAATATTTACACTTTCTTTATCAAATAAATCATCCGGTTCTGTATTTTGAATATTAATATCAATATGTTGCAACAAATAATATTTTTTTTTATCAAAATAATGAAATTGACTTCGATTTTACCATAAAGATGCTGTAGTGTATCATTCCTCAGTAAAATAAACCTACCTGCTTCATCAAGTTAATAACTTTATGATACGTTGAACGACAAGGCCACCCTTTGTTATTAACTTATTTAATACCAGTGTATATCTTTTTGGTTGTCAAAAAATCTTAACTGTTAAGCATTACGCACTATTTTCTGGCTTCCTCCGTTATGTTTGCAGTATATTCCTAATTCAATGTAATCAAATCCCCTTCTTCTTGAAATAGTTTGAAATATATAAAATAGAATACTTCTTCACAAATAACCAAAAAATATTTTATTCAAAACTAAAGGTATAGTTACAATAATTGTTTTAACCTTGTCTCATAGAGAATAACAATGCAAATCAAGCTTAATGATAAATATCTTGTTTAAAAGGGACGATTACTACTTGGGAAAACATTATTGACATATTGCCTACTACTAGAAGAGAGGCGAAGGATAACAAAGGGACATTTAAACTCGAAAATAAACTGACAACGCCATGGCTAAAAAAGACAAAAAAGACAGAAAAACAACAGTACACAAAACACAACATAGAAAACCAAAGACTGAGCAACACGAACCCCTCCAAAAACTGAGGGTGATCTCAGGTGCTTCGGTAAGCAGATCATGTTCCACGTGTGGCAACCGTCATGTTGTCATGTTAGTACAAACCCGGTGATAAGTCTAATTCGGTTGGTCACATTCGGGGAAAAAGGGACGGGATAGTAGTTACGACAATTGAAACATATCCGTTGTCATCTGTGTGAAACGGATAATCCATAACGGTCAACCAACTCTTGATGGCGTCCATAAAATTAAATCAGCAGACACAAATCTTTTAGGAACAAATTTCCGCATAGTTCATCTCATTGAAGCTTGCTCGCCACTAGTTCAGGATTTCATTGCTCAATTCCAAACTGGATCAAAGACGTAAAAAAGGAGGATTTGTGGCTACTCCGCCTAGAATAATGCAAGTAGTATTAAGGCCAAAGACTTGTAAGCTCACAATTAAAATAAAAAACAAATTTTATTTAACAACAATAGTGGGACGGAATTCTTGCTCCAGATGGTTAAGCGGTTCATTTTCCAATAATGACACCCTTAGTTTTGTTACTTACAAGTAAATTATACACTGAAAGACGATTTCATTGATATATTATATTCGGTGACAAATTATGAACAAAGAAAGGTTATGGCCAAGATAAGATAATTATATTCCAAATCTACGCAACGGGTCTCGCTCCTTTTGGAAAATTATTATTATTTTAACAATTGATGTATTTGTTCATTCTTCTTTGGAGTATATTTGTCACAGTAAAACCACCATTATATGTAGCAACCCGATTCGCGTATCGCATCGGATTAATCAGAAAAATGTCTATCTCAATCATTTGTTCTAAATGGGTCCCAGATAAATTGTAATATATTAAGATGTTATAATGGTGCTATATGATTAAATGAAAATGATAAACGACTGATTTTTAACATTTTTTTTTTATTCTAATAACTTTAATGGGGAATGTTAAGTATAGTATGTGTAGATAGAATCGCTTAAATGCACAATGATTTAGTAAGAGATGGAATAAAAGTGGATGAAATTAGAAAAAAATAAAACGTCCACAGAGCTTTAATTGTACAGTTAAATAATTGGCAAATAAAAAATGAGTCTTGAATCATGACAACAAACATAGTGGATTGTATAGACTTGTACCATTATCCTGGCTCATATAACTTCAATTTATAGATGGCTATTTGTATAAATGTTACTTTTTATAATGTTAAATCTGTCATACGTAACAATCAAGGCGAAGACAAATATATAATAATAATTAGTAATTGTATGATCAATCAGTAGTAAAAACTATGGATTCGTCTGCTAGAATATAAAAAAAAGCACTATAACGTAGAATATTTAACGATAGAATTTTGGAATTATATATAATTTTTTCAATATAGCGCCCATCAAATGCTCTAAAAAGTAAAAGGAAACATGGAAATGTAAGCGTGCTACATATAAACTTTTTTTTATTTTGATCAATCACAGATTTTTTTCTATATTTCTACAAAAGTTATTACCATACGATAAAGTCATAATAATCTCCTCTTTAAAATAACATTGACATTACATTTTTGAATAAGAATTAACGAATTACAATAAAAATAAATTTTAAAACCAATGACAAGGAAATACTCTCAAACTTCCTAAATGTCTTCATTTGATAATCAGTTCTGCCTTACGTTTTAGATACAAGTATGCTTCCAGAAAGGTTAATTGAATTGACACTTAGCTTTCGCGTGACTTGTGCAGATAATTGTCCACAAGACTAGTAGATCACCTCTAGCCAAAACCTTACCCTAATCAGACAGCACATCATTTTTATTGTATTATACAAGCATATTAAAAAATAAGATGTTCATGCAAATGTCATTCCCTGCTCTTCATCTTTGTAACTGAGTTGGCCTTCCAACTGATCTAATTTAAGCGCCTATGATAAGTCTTGTGTAGATGAAACGCGCGTCTGGTGTATTAAGTTATAAGCTTTGTATCTTTTGTGAGTTTTCCAAACAAGCTTTCAATTTGATGGAGATACCGATCCTGTGTCCACGTTTCACTTACAATAATCTGACAACGCTCTGGTGTTATTTCTGTTTTGAAGACCGTTCTGGATCCTCTGGTATTACCCTAATGATACACAACTTTATAAATGTGAAGGCAAACTTTGCATTGGGTAGTGTAGTCCTTACTAGATCATAAGGTAGATTGGAGAGTTGTAAGATCCTTTTAAGCGAAGCGTGGACACAGATCTGTCTTTTAATCAGATTGACAAGCATTGCATTTACGTTTCACTTCTGATTACATTCTAGTTGTTCGTTTAACCTCAACAGAATTAAAAGTCGCTAAAGTTTCAAAGTCCATAATATTAAAACATATAATTAATAACATATCATGGCACCAATATTGGTATAACAATGACATATAAAAACCTGATTGAATTTTAAAATTTCTTTTCGATTTAAAAAAGAATACATTAGCTACCACTTTCAAAATTAATGTTCTTCAAACAAATAATTTACCAATTCAATTATGAAATTTTCTATTTTTCAAATATATGTATTTGTTGGATTTAATATGAAGAAATAATTCAATAAATAATTGCCACTTTGTTTTACCTGTGTGGAAGAAATTACGAAAAAAGATTAGTTTTTAAATAAGCATATCATGTCAACATCTAGTTGATTGAGCAATATATCATGCTTGTGTTAAGATGACAACAGCAATCTTTTAAAAGTATTTAAATCTTTATATCATCTTTGTCAAACCATGTAATCTATTAGTTTAAATGAAAACTTATCAAAATACTTTTCTGTTTTTGGAGCAGGGGGAAGGATATAACAAAGGTCAATAAAAACTATGAGGCAAAATATAAAAAGACAAAACTCTTGCATAAAGAAAAAAGTTTTTTTTCTAATTAAAGGGACAGTAGTTTTGTCCATAATCAAAATTCCTAAATCGATATTAAGAGATAAATCAAGGAAAAAAACACACAACTGAAGGGATGGCATACACTCAACAGGGTAAGCTTCTCCTGTTATGCATGCTTTACCTGCTATGAAAATCTACATTCGGTCAAAATATATCACAATCAGGAAAAGGACGCAATCGGTAAAGTTACAGGTTAGACAACACCACACCATAAGGAAAGTCGAACAGACAAAAACCAAACATTACACAGCACATACAAAACATATAAAACCAAAACATTTGCAGAGTTTAAGTGGTGTTCATAAGGTGATTAATTCCTACTCCACTAGTTGCACTCGTCGTGTTAACGTTCCTTGTGATAAGTACAAACTCGGATATTAGATGCATTTGACGGTGTCATCAACCATCAGAAAAGAATGGGTTTGTCGATACGAAAAACGGGACTCGTTATTTGGAAATATGTAAACGGTCTATAAAATCTTAATCACATGTAAAATATAATTATTTCTAAGTTGGTCGGTTTTTGGTGTGGTTCGTGTTGATCATCCTTTAGTGTACTGTGTTGTGTTTTGTAGACTGTTGTATGCCTTTTGGTAATTTTACGATGTTTTACCATGGCCTTTTCGGTTTATCTTGGACTTGTGAGTTTTTTTATTCCGCCTTTCTTTTGTGCATATCGAGAGGGAAAGTCTGTTCTTTATTGACACAATCAGTCTCAATCCGTTTGTAACTCATTCGATTTGCTTATCTTTTGTTGTTTTGTTTGTTTGTTATCTTCATTTGTAGAATCTAAATAGTTAACGAGACTTGAACTTCTGAACTACTGTTGTCTCTAATTTGTAATTAAATATGTCTATTATTTCTGAAACAAAATAAAGAAATTTGAAGGAAAAATATTATTTTCTTAATCATAATATAGACTCTTTATTAGTTATGTTTATCTAAGCGATTCCAATGAATTTAATTAGATACAATTAGTTTTAGCAGCACTACTGTCATACCTTTTTTAAAATGTGTTGGCATGGTGGTTAACGTTTTGATTATGATATCTGTTTGGTATCAATTATTGAAAGATGTTTTTATTAGCCACAGTTTAAAAACTGTTATGTTAATTGATGTTACGGATGAAATAATGTGTAGCGAACCATAGTAGTTCTATTTAAACTTGTCAGAACCAAAACAAAACGAACTAGGCCTATGTCTTATGGATATTACAAAAAACACATCGTGGATCAGCTCATGCAATAAAGGCTGCAATTCTATTGTTGTATACAAGAGAAAATAACTATTCCCTTAAATACACGATCAATTTTTTACCAAAATTAAAACTGAAATTCGATTGTGTTCTCTAATATTTTCATGGCATAATACGACTTGGTTCTCATTTATTTTATCGTCTTGATTAGTGTACTTTATGTTAGTGACTTTCTATGGACAAGTATTTATTCACTTTCTCTCTCATATTTTTGTCGCTCTAATTTGATTTCGTTTTAAACAAAAATAATTTTCATATTTTCAAGAAATTTGAGACGGAACACTATAGGGGATATAAGTGCTTATCATTCGATGAACATGAGTGCAGTCACCGGCTTTGGAGGCGGAAATTTTTATAAAATAGTAAAATGCTCTCCACCCATGTTACACTTTGATAGTATGCATATGAAGATGATATACAATATGGCTGGTGTATTTCAATTACACAGACCACACTTGATACATTTTTTTTAATTTGCTTCAAATTTGATATTGTGTTTCGCCTGTCTGTACTTTTTACCAGACAATTAATCTATTTTATCTAGAATTCTAAACATGCTTTACTAACTAGAATTGCATAGAAACTTAATTAAATGAAAGCAGTTCTATACTGATCCATTTGCAATAATAGTATACTACACTGTTTGAGTTATTAAGGCGTCTATAAACATTTAGTCTAATACTTGTTAACTGTATTGTTATCTTTAATAGAAAACATAATTAAAAAGTATGTTATGCATATTTTCTTCTATTTGATGGTCTATCTCGCACACATTACAAGGTTATTTGTAATGAGGATATTCACCCATGATTGAAATGATATTAGAAAAAAAATCTGCTATCGTAAAAACATGATTGAAAAAAGTTGTAGTGAGGTATTTAGATATGTGAAATCCCATTTATCACGTCTCTCAATTAAAAAAGAATATATGATTGCTGCTTTCAAGGCAGTCAATCTAAACAGTTTATGAGTGAAGAAACGATTTGATCGAAAACCATTAAAGCAACTCCCCCATCTTCACAGTGGGATAAAGAACGCCGTATTATAGAATGCCACTTATAATTACACTTTATTAAAAACAATCTATCAATTCGGAATCGACAATGTATTCCCTATTGGCAGTAGCATTGTAGAAAAATAATCTAGTCTTTTATTCGAACGCGTCTTTTTGTGAGAAAGTATTCGATGTTCCTGTTATAAAACATTTGCTTAAAAATTATTAGAATTAAAAGTTTAAAAGAAAATGTCTAATTAGAAATTGTGAATTTATACAAATGTTATGATCCTACATTAGAGTATAAAGACTCCATAGCTAGCGACTTGATATTGCATTATGAGTAAAACTCCATACCAAGCTAGTTGTGTGGCATTATGGTGAAATTGTAATGAATGTGATAAATAGTTAGCAGTTACAAAAAGGCAGCAGCAGAATGCACAATATTCATACACATCATGAAAACATTTACAGCAAAAATATAATCATAAAACACATTAGATGCAATAGTTTTATATTCATTTGTGCATGAACAAAACTGCGAACTGGTCAAAGAAGGACGAATCGCGTGATTAGCATTTTTATATTTTGGTATTATAATAGCAATGAAATAAAGTAAATGCAATTTTGGCAGTATTATTTCCGAAACAGCATGATGCACTAATAGTTCTACAGATTACAGCATTTAGAACAAAAACAAAATTATAAATAACTTTTTGATGCAACAGTTATCTACAAAGTTCTGAAATTTCTGTTCTTATGCTTTATATAATACGACTTTTGATTATTTTTCACAGAGCGAATTTGAGGTAAATTAAGTTAAAATTAAGAAACTGAAAGGTATCAATTTTTGTTGAACTTAAACCATCAACTGTTGATTGATAGATTCGGGCTATTGTATGCGAATTGTTATAGATCATTGTTTCTCATGTTCTCATTTGTTTTCAAAGACTTAATAAAAGGTCGCCATTACAAGCATGTTCTGTTGTCTCTTTTGCCTATCACATTTTAAAACCATCACAGTTTAACTTTTCAGAAAATACAGTGAAGAAAGCTGAAAAATTTAATTTGCAAATGCACAATTTTGTCATTTAAAACTACCAATCAATTTCAAATAGAATTTGGGTCAAATGCAAATTCCAAAATCAATATATCCGACGCTAAAAGAACATAAGTCCGATTGTAATAACAACAGTCTGTAGACTAATCCAATTGCATTAAAATTTTCAGAAAAAGGATTACCATCTAATTCGATTGAAACACATTCCATCTGCGTGCGTATATGTTAGGCTCTTTGAACGTAAAGTAGCATACATATATAAGTTTTGGTTCCATTAAATAGATATTCTTTAACAGAGTATTAAATAGCATGGTTCTGAATCATTTACATTGAATCAAAGTGGGCATTCTAATTTGAATAACACAACACAGGGAAAACATCAAAGAACCTCTAGAGGTCAGCATACGGTCTCCTGAAATAAACAAGTCTATTTATAATATGTAAAGCTTTAATTCATTTTTCCGACTTATCGGCTACTGGTCACATGCATACGTTAACGTTTCGTATACTAACTAATTTGTGAAAAAATGAATAAACACAAAAGCGATTTTCTGGAGTTCGACTTACATTTTTTTCTTCTCAACACGTTCGTACTGTGTGCGTGTATGTGTTTATTCTTTCTTATTTTTCCCGTCGCGACATGACCGAAATTGTCATCGGCTTTTTAGTAGGAACCATGACATTTATTTCAAATACAATGTTAAAATGTTTTTATAACCCCCCAAAAAATCGAACATGTTCTATCCTCTGTTTTCACAATTCTAACTGAACGCAAGGGGTAGTTCATAGAACACTAAAGACTAAACAACACGAACCCCACCAAAAACTGGGGTGATCTCAGGTGCTCCGGAAGGGTAAGCAGATCCTGCTCCACATGTGGCACCTGTCGTGTTACTTATGTTATTACAAATCCGGTAAATAGTCTAATTCGCTAGGTCACATTCGTAAAAAGGGAAGGGTATTGTAGTTACGACATAAGGAACATATCCGATATCATCTGTGAATCGGTTATTCCATAACGGTCAACCAACTCGTGATGGCGTCCGTAAAATTTACGAAGGGATGATTTCAACTTCACCATTTGGAACTCTTGGTTTAATAGCTTGCTTGTGAGCAGCAATCCTCTATCAAGGAAATCATGATAGGAAATACAAGCCCGGGAATATCGCATCAATTGGGAGATATATAAACTATATACAATACCACAAAATATTTGTATTTATTTGGGTGACAGGTATCAATATCCAAAGAAGGTAAACAAATGAATTTGAAGATAAAACTTACATCATTGTCTATTGGTATTTCGCCGTAGGTAGTTATCTCAATTACAATTATGCAAATAGATATAAGAAGATGTGGTATGAGTGCCAATGAGACAACTCTCCATCCTAGTCAAAAGTTATAAAAGTAAACCATTATAGGATAAAGTACGGTCTTCAACACGGAGCATTGGCTAAAACCGAACAGCAAGCTATAAAGGTCCCCAAAAATTACTAGTGTAAAACCATTCAAACGGGAAAACCAACGGTCTAATCTATATAAAAAACGAGAAACGAGAAACACTTATGAACCACATCAACAAACAACAACTACTGAACATCAAATTCCTGACTTAGGACAGATGCAAACAGTATATTTATTTGTATATTTAGCCTGACATATAAGTGAAATCTTTAATTGAGGAACGGACAAGAAGTCTATTGTAGATGTATACGACAATAAGTCAGATAGTCGTCATTAATATTTGATTGAGAGGATTAACTTAAGCATGCATTAAGTCAGTATTGCCTACATTATTAAATACTTCAAGTAGCTTAAAGGTTCAACTACCTCATTCAGATGTTAAAACAAATATGTTTGGTTGTAAACTCTATTTCTATAGAATCGGTATCATATCTTATGTATATTTTTTTAAATAATTATATGTCGAAAATATATGGATTATGCATATAAGTTTTCGTCACTTCTTTGGAAAAAAAAGTTATATGTGTATGTATCATTTAAATCCTATCAAAATGTAAATTACCATCAAAACCCTTCCATTAATGTTCTATAACACTGTTAATTTTGTTTTATACATCTAGTTATAACAATTTAAATGAAGAAAGCGATGCAGCTGGAATAATTTAATTTCAATTATACAATATGGTACCCTTCTATCCACAATAGATCCAGCTAGATTGTGTGTTCATTCATTTACCTAATCCTTCCAATGACAATTATTTCGCACTGACAGCTGTAAACATTCTTTGATCCACCCTTTTCCTTTGTTTACAACAACACCGATTAACAGACTACGTAATGCTGAGTCAAGGACTTAGTTAACCAAGACAGGGGATTCCACAGAATTTCAAACCCATTCAGAACAAACGATTTGATGTTATGATCTAAAACTATTGTAAAGTTTCCAATTTGGTCATCATTAAAAGTAAATATATTGTGATCTCCACCAAACGTTTTTGTTTTTCAATTCCTAACTTTTTTTATGTTGAGCCCTCACAGCTGTTATAAAGTATGACTGACATTGATGTCAGTGTCCACTTATTGTACAAATATTTTGGCCACTGATAGTTAAACAAGCAACAATCAATCAAATATTTGGATTTGTTTTCCTTCAAATATGATTAAGATGCAATTTGTTCTTGTTTTATTGTGTGTTCATGATCTCTTAACGGCTCCGTTGATTAATTACAAATGTAATGGATGGAATGTAAATAATTTCTCTGGTCTCAAAATGTTTAATTGTCTTGGGGTGGTTTTTGTGAGCCAGCAACCCAACAACAAAAAGATTATACTTTTTAAATTTTTTTATTTGTTTGTGGTTTGTTCTTGCTTATTCTGTTGTTTTCTACTTTTTCCTGTTCTTTATGTCAAATTACAGTAAATTGGCTATGTCACATATTTTGTTAAATCTTTGCATGCAACTTTGGTTCATTGAATTTTAACTAAAAATCGAAAGAATAATGAATTTATCTCTTTTATTTTCTGAAATATTACTTATTGAATTCTTTCAAAAGAGGTGAATATTTGTATAGAAAGCACATACCATCAGCGAAAAACGATATTTAACGATCTAATCCCCACTTTCAGACCCATAGATTTTTCTTTAAAACTACATGTTGTTGGTTCTTGACGTTTTTCACTAATAACTATGCAAAAGATCGCTCGCTTGATACACAATCATTAAAAGGGAAATTTATGTATCAACATATAGTTTTTAAAAAAAATCTATGAATTTGAAATTGGAGATTTGATGATTTCAAGACAAATTAAAGGTCGTTTTTTGCCTTTTGTTTGTGTTTTCTATACAAAAGTTCTCCGATAAAAGGCTATTTTGAAAGAATGCAATCTGTCATTTTTCAGAGAATAAAATTAAATGCATTATATTTTCGATTTTCAGTTATAGTTCAAAGAGCAAAAGTTATATGCAAAATTTTACCAAAATCTGTGACATAGCCCATTTACTGTTCCTTCACCTTAAGTTAAATTTTGGTTTGTTCCTTGAATGCCAGACATCTACTCTTGAAAGTCAGACATCTTAGCATAAAAAACTAAGGCATATGATGTGAATGTCAATGGTGTGATAATTAAAAATTACCCAAGGAGCAGGATGAAAATCAAAGTTATAGAAATTCAATGTGTGCTGAACTAATAACATTCTGTAAACCATGTTACTGGAACATTTCAGTCATTGTTTACATGGTTTAATTTTAATTCATGTGTTGATTCTTTTCTTAAAGTTAATTCTGATTTAGCCTGAAATTAAGCCTTATGAATATGGAACTGACTTGTTTTTTCAACATTGTATGCTGATTTCATGTTGAATATTCTTTTATTTTATTTATATCATAACAATGGTATGTTTTCGAGAAGGATGGAATTCTTTTTTAGAATAAGTATGTAAATAGACTATCGGTACATGAATGTGTGGGTGTTCGTCCATATATAGGCGGTCATTAAACGAACCTTCCTTTTGATTATATTAAATAGTTTTTTAGCAGTGTATATTTCTGTTTCGTACACTATTTGCATATCTATTATTACCTCTAGGATGGTTTTCTGGTGACGTAAAATAGACTCATGAAAGCCATTTCCTTGTTAATGTTTTATGTTTTAGTTAAAAGAATTATAACTGTTAAATGTCTGAATGAATAGCTACGATAACGAATTAACACCAAAGAAAAAGAATTGAAACCCGTAAGAAAGAAAACTAAAACTTTATCGTCTTGCCCTAATGGGAACAAAATTTGTTATATATCTATTGATATTTTATTACCAAAAACATATATCACTTTCTGTGAAACTGTTCGTGAGATAGTATGAAGTCACGTTCTTGTTAAAAAAATAACAGGCTCTAAATATACATGGAATATTTACCACTGCATGGACATTAACCAAACCGCAACAAATAATCATCTGTTACTTAGATAGTATGATCTCGCGTTTTTCTTAATAAAAAATAGGCTCTAAATATACATGAAATGTTTACCACTGGACATTAACCAAACAGCAATAATTAATAAGCTGTTGTTCTTGTTTATATAAAATGGCTTTAAATATGCATGAAATATTTAGGCTCATACCGTTGAAATAAACAAAAGTATAACAAAACTACTCAACCCCAAAAAGGGGAAGTCCATAAAAACTGACAAAATCAAAAACTATCAAGTAAGGTTTCAACTTCCGCAGGGATAGTTGACCTTAGATGAATTTGGCTATATTTTAGGTCCCAGTAGTCAGCACTTCTGTGTTGACATGAATTATCATTGATATGGTTATAATTATAAATTAACTGTTTACAAAACTTTACATTTTTGAAATACTAAAACTTTTCTACCTCTGGAATAGATTACCTTAGCTGTATTTTGCAAAACTTTCAGGAATGTTTGGTCGTCAATGCTCTTCAACTTCGTAATTTATTTGGCCTTTTTAACTTTTTTTTGTTTCGAGCGTCACTAATGTATCTTTTGTAGACGAAACGCGCGTCTGACGCAAATGCAAAATTTCAATCCTGGTATCTATGATGAGTTTATTTGGTTATATAGCTCTTCAATTGTTTCGGTTCTTATACATCCTTGGCTTTCAAATATTCGACTTTGAGCGTTCCTGATGAAAGTAAATCCAGAAAAGCGCTTCGGATGCATGAAATTTATAACGTGTGTTTTTTTTTTATTAACCAACAGAAAGAGGGAAACAATTGTCATATACTTGACTTGGTACAGGCATTTTCAAATAGTTTAAAAGAAAAATTATGCTTGATTAAAGGCCGCAATTCCTTTCTGTTGAAAACCTTAAATTTCTGTTGGATACACTTTTTTATGTAATCTTGACTACTAAAATTAAAACCGAACAAAATGTGAATACATAAAAACAAAGTGGAATCGTACTTGGTGCTTTTTTAGAACTAAATGACCAGTGGTGAATATAATCAATTATAAATTGACATGTACAAACCTTAAACAATAACTTGACTACTCATTTTAGTATAACATTGAACTAAACAACAGTTAGTGTACCCATGGGACAAAGAATGGTATATCTATTGATAGGAACACAATTTCAAACTTATCTTACATCGTGTTTAATGTAAATGTTATGTTTACATTGTACAGGCATATTATCAGTTTTTTCTTGAATTCTTAGTTTGAACATTATAATAGTGTAAATAGTATAATACAATGCTTCTAGATTATTGAAGTAATAATTACCCCGGTTGTAAGAAGTTCAAAACAAGATTTAACTGCATGGTGGTAGGGGTCGTCTAGAACTTACAGCGAAGTGATGATTTTTGCTCCATATTCAAGGCTCCAGTGTGACTTTGAAAAAAGGAAGAGTAATTTAAAAGCGCATTTTCTTTGCTTAGGGTTTTTTATGTGAGTGTAGTGTCTATGTGTCATCAATATATTTGATATGCTGTATCCTTTCTTTCGAATTAAGAGTATTATGATGACAACTGGTATTTTCGACCTTTTATAGGTTTAACGTTGAATAAAAGAAATAACATGTACGACATATAGAACTCTTCGTTCAGTCCCTAATCAATAATATTTAAACTTAACTAATTGTCATAATGAAGTTAAATGCAGAAACGCATTTGAAATACAGCAAAACGTGGTAAACATTTTTTTAACTTAAATTTCATCGGATACGCTCAAGATTAACCGTCATACATCTATGTGTAACTACTTCTTATGCGCGTGGCGCTGTCAAAAGTAAACAAATGGTTTTGGTTGCCTTTTTATGCTTTACATTTTACTTTTTTTGTTTTTCAAGTAATTTCGTTATTTTTGTTTTGATATACCTTTGACATTTTTTCTTGAATATACTTACTAAAATTATCTAGAAAATATCATCAAAGGTACCGAGCTGTTCGTCAACTTACTAGTTGCTTGGAAGACTTCAGCAATATATCAAAAACTTACAGAAACCAGCTAGATCAAGTCGTCCTCCCTATTGAAGTTTCAGGTGCATTTGTTGATATATATTATAACTGATACGAGTTATAAAATTGCCATAAAAAGAATACGGTCCTATGACCACTACATATAAATTGACAATTATAATAATCAACAATACCTTTATAGTAAAAATTGCAAAGAAAGCACATTGTTAAAATTGCAAGTAAAGTGGTCGTACAGCATTAACAAACTCTAACCCAAAAAACGGAGCCCCAGGTTTTTATCACTTAATTAAGAAATAATTCATGGGGGCTTGAATATATCGTCATTTTACCTTTTTGGCCCTTTATGACAAATATTTTACCCTGAGCGATAGCGAGGGGTAAAATATCGGCATAAAGGGACAACCCGTGGTAAAATCACGATATTTTCAAGACCCCATGAATTATTTCGATTCTAATAGGACAAATACGGCAATTGTTTTGGATCGAAGCGCTCTAGATGAAGGTATTATTTGCCGTTCCCATAAATAAACGCACTATTAGTTGACGTAAAAGACCGGCGCAAAGTGAATAAATGACATGCTTAAACTATTTACAATAACATATTTAGATAGTTTTGGATGAATCTAAATGATAATTGTACTTATATGTCTTATATGTATACAAAAAAGGCTTATATAACACATTTTAGCATCGTTTGTTTACGTTTCCTTGTTGTGATGATTTTCGGATTCACAAGCGTGTATTTTCCCGTAAAATGCTTATATTCTTACGTCATCGTTCTATGACGTTGGGAAGCTCATTCACAAAAAGCATATGACGCGGGAGTACGATCGGAACAGCCCAAACAATATATTCATATTTTACCACGGGTGTGTACTCAAAGCGTTTGAAGAACGTCATGGTAGAATTTCATTTAATTATTCTCTGCGTTATGATTGATAGTTTTATCGGAATTTCTGAGATTCAGTTAAGGATCTGTGTGACGATAATTTAAATTCAATGAAAGGAGAATGTTCTAATCATCGATAAGGTAACATACCCATTGACACAAAAAAAAACACATCTACAGTAGAAAACAGTTTTCCAACGATCCGATGAATATCTAAACTGAGTGTTGCCACTGCTGGTGTATGCTCGTTCTTGGGGGGTATCACCTCTAACTGTTCTGATTCGAGCGTTACTGGTGATATTTGTTTAGACAAAACATGCATCTGGCCTATTAAAATTAAAACTCTGGAATCTGCCGGGGGGGGTGACGGGCGGGCGGTACGTCACCCTTTTTTACCGTTTTTTGTTGTTGTTTATTTTGGAGAAATGCTTATATTGGATAACTGTACATTAGACAAAATTCATAAGTAAATAACGTGTCTTTGGGAAAAGATTGATTTTTGTGTTTGTTCTTTATATAAGAATTTAATAACTATTTAATAAAGAGCTCTTATCTTTAGCAATAACAATACAACCCTTTGAGTGCACTTAGGTTTCCATACATTCTTGAAATTTAATGTTTTGAACCGTTGTAAATAATGTATCAGCCATTATTATTGTTTAAACTGTGGATGGTATGATTATTTATATTACAAGATCTAGAGTTATTGCTTTATTGTATTTATTTAACAAAAAATACAAAATCAAGTATATTTATTTGTATTACCATTTAAATATGTTTACATAGACCTAACGAAACAAAAATGTTCATGTAAACTAACATATGCGTTGAGTTTGTGTTTTTATAAGATTTATAAATATTCTAAGCATAGGGAAAATCAATTTTCATATTCTTAATCATTCTTGTGAAAACATTAATTATAGATCTAAGGATTAAGTGTGATTACTTAACAGATAAATTGGCGACATGAAACAATGTTCAGTTATTTGAGAAATCAGCTTTTGATTGATTCGTTTGTCAAAGAGATGAAAGAAAATATTGGCACGTGTTCTGATTTAACACTTCAAAGGTCAAAGGCGACATTTAGAAAGTTTTTTTTTCACATTTTAAACATAAAGAAATATAAAATTCTGTAATCTAAAATTGAAATATTTAACGAAACAAATTCTTCCGCACAAGATAGTAATATGATTTCATTGGAAAAGACGGCATTTTTTGTCACTTTTGAGAAAAATACACACAAAAAAAAAAAAAAAAAAAAAAAGATAAAGCGTTGTATTTGAGAGACAGTATGAATTAATTAGTTGCAATGAAATACCGTAATTTCCTTGTCAAACAAAACGCAATAATTTTACATGTAAAATATATCCTGTAATTTTACTCCTCTGACGTCATTAAACAATTGGTGATATCAATGCCATTGCTTTATAAAGCAAGAACTCGAAAAAAAAGATATAGTTCCTGATATTTTCCACTTTATCTACATGCATATGCAAATACAACGTAATAAATAGAAGAACTGAACCATAAATTCAAATATCGAAAATATTCATTTATTTCGATATTTGAACTCTTGAATTGCTTATTTTCTAATTATGTTTAAAATTGTTAAAGGAGTATTCTTCTACTGTCATTTATATTTATCACATATAAAGATAGAAAAAGAAGGATAGTTTTCCATAATGAATAATCCCTTGTTATTTCTATAAATCTCAACACGTGAGACCGATGGCTTGTGCTACGGTTCTTCTTTGGTCTAGGATGTAATAATAATATCGTGGTGTCGCGCAACGAATGAAGTTATGATGAAAAGTTAAATTATATATATATATATATATATATATATATAAGATGACTCGCATATGAATACATCTAAACTGTTATAATAAAGCAACATGATTAAAAGACTAAAATTATTATTTCACAAGTTCAAAGGGAACCTATTGACAAGGTTCCTGACTTGCAATACGTACATGAAAATGTGACAGGTTTAAAATTAGACAACAGTATTTAACAGATGTTCAAATCTCATAAATCGATTTAGAAGATAAATATCAGGCACCAAAAAAATAACCCATGGATTTGCATGATTAATAAAAGAATCGAGACCGGCTGCGTCAACAAAGTTTAATAGTGTACGCCATACGCGCGTTTCGTATACGAAAGACTCATTTAGTAGCGTTTTCTAAACACCAACCGACTCCAGTTTCAATCTCTGTTTACCCTTTGGACGCACTTGCTCTAATTTATTTGTTGTGATTCAATTGTTTACCCCGAATATATAATTATATGTGGTCTGGCTATACCATGAACATTGATGATCTGTAGTATAGACAACAGTTGATTGTAAAAATCATAATATAAACATTCTAAATAAGACAGTCAAATTAGGATTGGAAAACATATGCTTTAACTGTCGTCGGTATTCTACCTTCGTACTCTCATAATGAAGAAATTGATATTTTAACTTTGGTCGGTATTTGAATGTAGAATTCCGACAATAGGATTTATATATATTCATATTGTTGATGATTTGCCTGTTGTCGGAATTCTACATTCATATTCTCATAATGAAGAACTTGATGCTTTAATAGTGGACGGTATTCTACATTCATATTCTCATAATGATGAAATTGATGCTTTAACTGTCGTCGGTATTCTACCTCCGTATTCTAATAATGATGACATTGATGATTTAACTGTCAACGATATGCTATCTTGGTATTATCATAATGATGATACTGATACTTTAACTGCCGTCGGTATTCTACATTCATATTCTCATAGTCGAAGATATGCTATCTTGATATTCTCATAATGATGACTTTGATACTTTAACTGTCGTCGGTATTCAACCTCCTTATTCTCATTATGATGACATTGGTGATTTAACTGTCGACGATATGCTATCTTGATATTTCCATAATGATGATATTGATGCTTTACTGCCGTTGGTATTGTACATTCATATTATCAAAGTGATGACACTGATACTCTAACTATCGTCGGTATTCTATATCATCATATTCTTATAACGGTGACATTGATGCTTTAAATGTTGTCGGTATTTTACATCCTTATTCTCATAATGTTGACATTAATGCTATAACTGTCGTCGGTATTCTCCCTTCGTATTCTCACTATGGTAACATTGATGATTCATCGTCGTCGGTATTCTACCTCCGTTCTTTCATAATGATGACATTGATGCTTTAACTGTTGTTGGTATTCTATCTTGATATTCTCATACTGATGACATTGATGCTTTAACTGTCGTTGGTATTCTATATTGATATTCTCATACTGATGACATTGATGCTTTAAATGTCGTCGGCATTCTTCCTTCGTATTCTCACTATGGTAACATTGATGATTCCTCGTCGTCGGTATTCTACCTCCGTACTTTCATAATGATGACATTGATGCTTTAACTGTTGTCGTTATTCAATCTTGATATTCTTATAACGATGACATTGATGCTTTAACTGTCGTCGGTGTTCTACTTCCATATTCTCATACTGATGACATTGATGCTTTAACTGTCGTCGGTATTCTATCTTGATATTTTCATACTGATGACATTGATGCTTTAACTGTCGTCGATATTCTACCTCCATATTCTCATACTGATGACATTGATGCTTTAACTGTCGTCGGTATTTTATCTTGATATTCTCATATTGATGACATTGATGCTTTAAATTTCGTCGATATTCTACCTCCATATTCTCATACTGATGACATTGATGCTTTAACTGTCGTCGGTATTCTATCTTGATATTCTCATACTGATGACATTGATGCTTTAACTGTTGTCGTTATTCTATCTTGATATTCTCTTACTGATGACATTGATGCTTTAACTGTCGTCGGTATTCTACCTCTATATTCTCATACTGATGATATTGATGCTTTAACTGTCGTCGGTATTCTACATTCATATTCTCATACTGATGACATTGATGCTTCATTTGTCGTCGGTGTTCTACCTCCGTATTCTCACTATGATTACACAGATGATTCCTCGTCGTTGATTATCTACCTTCAAGTTCCCACGACGATTACATATTTTGCATAATATGTTGTCACAGCTCTTTATTAAAACATAATTCAAGCGATGTAATGTATGACCCAAATCATTAGGTTAAATCTGGTAACATCTTGTTATGATTGATTACTTATTATATATATTTTATCAATAAAATCTTGCCTTTTCTTTTTCATTCGCAAGCAAAGAAAACTCGCCATGCATATTTATAGTTATAAGACTTGACTAAAATAGTTGTACCAATACTTTAACATCGTGTTGCAAATTAATAAATCTTTCATTAATGTAATAAACATATATTTATGACAGCCGTTTATCAATAATAATAGAGTTAAGGATTTGTAAAACATATTTAATACGTTCATCTTAAATTCCATATGTTACAATTGTTGCAAAATTGATAAAAACGAGCATATTGATCAAATTATTATACGACCGTATTAAATGGTTCTGAAATGTCTATCAAGCGTACTTGATGCAATATTGTGAAGAAATAAAAGACTATTTGATCTTCTGAACGTTTTATTACTGTAAATTTCTGCACTAAAGGGTAAGTTGTAGTTTTTATTACTCTTCTGTGGTCAAATATATGGGTAAATGGTAAATTGTGCATAATACGTTATAACTCGATAATATTTATTACACGAAAGGTTAATGTAACTCGTTTACAGTTTTGGATGTGAAAAGCAAGTCTGCTCCGAATAATAATTAGTGATGAAAATGGAATATTTGTAGGAGTGTAAAGGTTTTTGAAAAATCGTGATTCTACATTCATTTCAATTTGAACGTGTTATTTTGTAATAGTACTGTTTTCGCCATATGATATTTGATCTGTCTTGAACGTTAGCAATCACGTGCATCATTGAATTAAAACCAAATTACGACCTTTTACAATTAGTTCAGCGTTGAGAGTTAGTAGCTATAGTGTTTATTCACTTTTCTCCAAATTTTCAAAGAATATACAATAAGTAGGATAATTTCTAAAGTAAAGTTTGCCACAAAAACTTTCAGCTTTAATTGAATAAAGTCAAACAAATAAGAAGAAATAAAAAGTTATTGTATTTCATTGCAGAAAAATTCACCTTAATATTAAAACCAAATTAATCTGTATATCTTTATTGATGTTTGAGAAGGGGAAAAGAACTAAAATTCTCATTAAATTGAAATCCAATAAACCTGCAAAGACAGCCAGCTGTAACATACTTCATTTAATGATTAAACTTTTAATATGATAAACGCAACATATATATCTTCCACTTTCATCACTTAAATAATTTCTTTAAGATCCGTTGATTAAAACATCGCCACATCAATAATCCTAGGCGTGAGGTTGTGTTACAAATGTAAACCTAGTTTTAGAATATCAGAATCCATATACAAGAGAGGGTTAATGAAGGCCCTTTCTTGACCCACGAAATTGCGCATGTATGGTCATCAATATTCAAACTCATAGCCCTGTTGAACATACATTTCTACGAAAGTTTCTAAAGAGTAAATCCTGCATAATCACAGGTCTGTTATATATTCCTAACGAATTGCAAGCAGATCTGTTTTCATTCACTCGATATCCAAATTCAATAAGTGTTCTTATACAAAACGTCATATTGCTTTGACTGCCAATAAGTTCGTTCTCCAAATTATCAACATCTAGTTTATCAGAAATCAAAATCATTGTGACACTTCCTACTCTGTGAATAAGATAAGTGTGAAAGTTCCACTTCACGTGAAAATTTATAAAACAACATTTAATATCTCTGCCATTTACTCGAGTATTAATTAAAAAAAAGTCTAATTGAAAGAGTTCAACTGTTTCTTAGCAAAGAAATGGCAACGTAGATACCAAAAATGTTGTCTTAGGCATCCGAAGACCGAATCATATTTTGAATAGTTCAAAGTTAGGTGAGTTTGTTGATCGCATCTTCCCATTTGATAATTAAATGAAGAATACCACAGTTACAGGTAATATAAAACAAGCAACATGATTGCCAATGGGACAACTCTCCACTAAAGACCAAAAGAACCAGGGTGTAAACAACTGTAAACAACTGTAAGGCACCTAACGGCTTTCAACAATGAACAAAACTCATATCGTATATAAAGCTATAAAAGGATCCAGCATGATACAATGTGAAAAGTGTTAAAGAGATCACCATCTACCTGATTTATGTGAAAAAAACGAAAACAAACAGGACAGATATCAACAAATGACAACCAGTGAATTACAAGATTTTGACTTGGGAGAGGTATATAAAGAATAAAGTGAGGTTAAACATGTTTGTAAACGCTCAAATATCCCCTAATCTGAGTCAGTGGAGTAACAACCCAATATAAGAATACAAGATGTTTTATATCTGGTCTTACATCTAGAAATTTACAATGAAGGTCAGTTGAAAACTTAATATTACGCAAAGTTTCAGTATTCCCTTTTGGCGTTTTACGGACATCATCGTTATGTTTGATTGACTGTTATGAAATATTCGTGTCACAGACAACAGATAGGTCCACCTTGCCGTAGTCACATCACCGATCGACTATTTATTTGACTTGAATCACTAGTGGAGCATAAACATTTTAAGCCTACTGTCGTTGAAGTTACTGTTACTCAATCTTATGTTTGAATGTTGGGATCGTTTTGCTTTAACATTTGTTTGTGTGTTGGGTTCTTGTTACGTAATCTTAAGTTTGTTTGCGGGGTTGTGTTACTCAATCTTCTTTTGTTTGTTGGTTGGGTTCGTGTTATTAAACCATCTGTTTGTTAGTGGTGTTCGTATTATTCAATCTTCTGTTTGTTTGTGGGTTTCGGGTTACACATTCTTATCTTTGTTAGTGGGGTTTGTGTTACTTTATCTTCTGTTGACTATGGGTTTAGTGTTACTTAATTTAAAATCTGTTGATGGGCTCGTGTTACTCAATCTTATATTAGTTGGTAGAGTTCTTGTTATTCAATCTTCTGTTTGTCGGAAGGGCTTGTGTTACTCAATCTTATGTTAGTTGTTGCGGTTCATGCTACTCATCCTTTTATTTGTTGGTAAGGTTCGTGTTTCTCAATCTTATGTTTGTTGTTGCGTATCGTGTTACTGAATATCATATTTGTTGGTTGGGTTTGTGTTACTTTATCGTCTGTAATTAGATGGGATTGTGTTACTTAACTTATGTTTGATGGTGGTGTTCGAGTTATACAATCTTCTGATTGTTTGGGGAGGGGTTCATGTCACTCAATTCAATTTTTGTCGGTAGGGTTCGTACTTCTCAATCTTCTGTATTTGGTAAAACCTTTCGGAATTCGGGGATTTCAATGCTTTTCAACTTCATACTTCATTTGGTCTTTTCAATTTTTGTTATTCAAGCGTCGCGAGCACTGATCAGTCTTTTATAGACGAAACGCGCGTCTGACGTGCAAAATATTAAGCCTGGTAACTATGATGAGTTTATTCTGTTTGTTGGTATGAACTGTTACTCAATCTTATGCTTGTTGGTTGATTTGCGTTTCTCAATATTATGTTTGTTGGTCATGTCCGTGTTACTCTATCTTCTGTTTGTTGGTGGGGTTCTAATTACTCAATCTCCTGGGATCTTTTGTGGTTTCTGACACTGAATCTTATGTTTGCTGTTGCGGTTCGTGTCACTGAATCTTATCGTTTGTTTATTAGTGAGAATCGCATTACTATTTCTTCTGTTTGTTGATGGGGTTCGTATTACTCAATGTTATTTTAGTTGGTAGGGTTCTTGTAACTCTTGTTTTCTTTATAGTGGTGACTTTTGCTTGTTGTTCCTTGTGTTGTCTGCTTTTCTTTGTCATGTTGTTTTCTTCTGTTTTTCTTGAACTGATGAGTTTAGAATGCTCCATTGGAACTTTCTACTCTTTTCCCGATAGTGTTAAATTTAGTCAATTTTGAATAAAAAATTGAAAATGGTCATATTCAATTAGGTAAAAAGGAAACAATTACGTTCGCTTTGAAGATTTCAAAGATTGATAAAATCAAAATTGCATAATTTTGATATTTTCAGATTCATGTCTAAGTAGATATTGTACTGCAAAACACAAGAAAGTATCTTTTCAACAACCAATGATATAATTATACTCTAAACGGTGTAACTAACATCGTCCTAAAATATTTGTACAAGGCTAAGAAACCTTTAGAAGGCGACATGTCCTGTTTGCAACAGAAAACATATAAAATCTATGGTTCGATAAAATGCAAGACTGATCTAGCTAAAATGTAACTATTAGACTGTTTTGAATAAAATATTTTTGGTTAAAATCACAAATTAATTTGAAGCGGACGACGTAAACAAAAACCTCGAAACTGTATGTTTTCACGACGCGACATATAAACTGTAAGCAGAAACACATTATCAATGTCACAGACAAAGTTTTATACCATCATTAAACACTAACCTGTTCATGTCGCCCGTCGTCACGTCTACTTGATTGTTAGATACAATATTATCTATTACTTGCAATTCTTTTAACCCATAAAATTTCGAATAAGGCACTTGTTTATTAAATTAGAAATCATTATTTTTAAAAGAAGTAAAACCAAATGCATTTTGTCCGACTTTGTTTCCTACATTTATAAAAAACAAACTTGATATTATACGCAGCAGTGGACATATGTTGTGATCGTGTAAGAAACACGATGCTTGTCTGTGTCATCAGACTTGGTTGTCCTTTTAACGAAGACAGGTTTCTTAATCATAAGACATTGATCAGTCTAAAAGAAAATATGCAAAACAAACTTATAAATTGAACTAAAATAGGAAATCTTATAAAAATCACTGATACAACACGACGTGTAACTGAAATTTCATTGTCCGCTCTAAAGGAATCGATCCGCATGTTTTCAACATAATTGCATGCTGTTGACGTTCGGCTTTTAAGAATTCATTCGAACATTAACTAATTTACTACAATAACAGTAAAAATGATATTGTAGATTGTATCGGTAAATATTGAACAGCAACACTTTAAGGGAAAATTCATATTGGAGATAATATAGACTGCCTGGTAATATTCATGACTTTGTATACATCATGGCTCATAGAACTTTAATCTTTGTGTAGATTACTTCCTTGTAAATTCTATAGATATTTTCGAGCCTAGATTTTTTAAGCGTTATTGAAAAATACTATTATTTTAAAGGAAAAGTCATGTTAAAGCTCGATAAAAAAATTCTTCTTTTAGTCAGATAGAAATTTAGGTATCTTTTAGGAAGTTAGCAGCAACTATATACTGTGTGTTATCTAGGGTGATTGTTCATATATATATTGCATCTTTTACCTTTTACTGCATAAATGATGATGGAATATTGTACAAACAATGAATATAATATATTCATGACTTTGTATATAGCATGGTTCATAGAGTAATAATCTTTGTGAGGATTACTTTCTGGATTTTCCTTACATAATTATGCTTCCCAATCTAATATCTCATTTTCACTTCGATTATTTTTATTCCTACTTTTAACGAAACAGAGAAGACATTAATCTTTTGTATAACCAATTCAAAGGGGAAGTATGAAAGAGCACGCATTTGACCCATTTAACTGTGGTAAAAAAGTTGAATTCGTCACTACTTAAAAATGATATTAATATTACTTAAGAATAGGATGACATCATCTGGCAACTTAAAGTCATTTGTGATGTCTCTATAATATCATTAAAAATTGACATATTAATGAAGAAAATTTTCGCCATGATATCGTCTGTTTTCTTCGACTGGTGATTTATGATTGTCCTTTTTGTATCTGCTGGCTCTTTTCTAACCTAAAAGTATGAAACAACAGACACGGCTTCCTCTGTCTCATTTTTTTTTACTTATACCCCGAATCTGACATAAGCGGTCATCTCAGTACCAGAATCTGTGACAAACGAGACGATTTTAATATTGAAATTATAAATTTCCCCCACCTTAGCAGCAATATACCAACTTCACCTGCATATCGGATCTACATTTCCCAACTCATTCGGTATTCAAAGTCTAGAAGCTGTTGTTCAGACTGTATAAAACGTCAACAGTGTCTTGGGAGAAAGTTGATGAACCAGAATTTTGTCAAAGAACGTCTCGTTATTTTTCTAAAAAAAAAAGATCATCGGAAGATTTCAAGACCTTGTTGATAAATTTTCCGTATCAACTTCATAAATAGTACATGATGATCTTGAAGTATAGATTCTTGGTACTGACGTTATTTATCATCTTAATTACGTGTTATGGTGTTCTTTTTATTTGCCTTTGTATATTTTTAACCTTTATTGTTTATTCCATTTTTGGTAATATCCTTTTGGCGTGGCTCGGTATTTATACATCCCCCCATTGTGATATTGTGCTATGGTCATTTTTTGTATTTTTGTCTTTCATTTTTGCTAATGTGCTTTGTCTATATAGTGCCTATATGCCATTTTGTTTTTCATTGTTGGCATGGTTCGCTTTTATAGTTATTGATATTATAACACAATGTTGACTACTGTACCCCAATTTTTGACATTTTTACCTATTATGTTCGTTTGTTTTGATCACACTTTGTTTCAATATAATGGAATCTATGCGTCTGTCATACAAGTGAGATGTTTAATTCACCATTTTCTACATAATTAAATGTCTGTACAAAGTCAGGAATATGACAGTTGTTTTCCATTCGTATATGTTTGAGTTTTTGACTTTGCCATTTGTTAAGGGACCTTTCGATTTGTATTTTCCTTGGAGTTCGGTATTTTTGTTATTTTACTTTTTATGACCCAAGGTCGTATCCAAAAATAAGTTTCACCAACATTAAAATCTTTAAATAAGATATTAAAGAATAACACCTCTCTTTGTTCATATTTTATTTTATGTTAATGACAAGATCTCAAAGGGAGGCTATTTCGACGGTCTTTTCCCCGTTCTGCATATGATAGATGCAGTAAGAAGCTCTTATGAAATTATGATAGAGACAAATTAAAAAACGTATTGATATCAGATAGACTTATGTATAATGAACATCTGAAGGATGCATTTTGATAGGTCTACATGTATAATACTTTTTCTTTATCTTCGAAGTCACGGGATCAATATTAAATGGCCTTATCATTCCTACTCCTTATGATGATACAACTGAACCGAATTAATTGGTTATACAATGTAAATACATTGACGTTAAATATTTTTGCTTGTCTATAAAAGCCTCCGAACACATATATGTAAAGTTACAATATATTTTTTGTGTTAAACACATGTTTGTTCATATGATGCTACATAATAGTATTTATATTGCTAATTTTGACGTACATTTGAAAAAGAAGTATTGTATTCCAGGCTTCTTTATTTGTATGTTTTATCTCATCATACAATATATTGATTTATTTTCCACCGCTTGAAAAACAATAATTTGAACTAATTATTGCGTTAAAAGAGAGGTTAGCACTGATATGATTTTTATGCAAACTCGCACGTAGTGCTCAATCCCGTTTTTGTGTGGGGATTCTTGTTGCTGAATCCTATCTACTGGTATCTTCTCATCCTTTATGAACCAAGATAAACAGTACGTATTCCGACTTTAAGAAATATCCAATAACGTAAAAACCTGTTAAACGGCTAAACGTTCTGGTGAGGTGAGAAGAACAACATTGCGATCAATATCGCGGAGACCATTTAAACGTTACCTTTAATGGCTATATATCAATTAGTGTTCTCATGACCTTTTCTTCACATAGATGTTGGTCTTTGGGATCACTTCGTTTGCCATTGCTCGTTGCGTTGGTTTATTATATACATGTTGTCTGTCTTTTTTGTGTTATCTGTTTTCTACTGATTGCATTGACTATTTCTCTCTTTATTGGTTGCATTTATGAACTTTTCCCCGTTCGTCGATATTACAATTATGCCAGCATGAATAACAGGAAACGTAGAAAATGTAAAGCAGACGATTGCTTAAATTAGAAAAATAACTGTTGATAACTGTTAGACTATTTAGATGATTATTTCATTCTATTTGTCTCTCAAAATATTTCCTTTGACGTTTATGGTCTATGAATGAATTACAAATTTATGGACTGGTATTCATCAAATGTTAAGTTTTATTTGTAAATTCCAGTTCTGTACACAATTACGGTCACGTCAAACAAATACAGGCAATAAAGCAGAAGCTAAAATGTTACTATAACTGGAAGAACGTTTAACAACTGCTTAAGATATAAATAAACCATATATGTAGTTACAGGAACAATATCAGATTCACATAATATTCCTATTTCAGGGCATGTATTTTCAAAGGGTTTTACGTCACCAAGTATACCAATGATATTAAAGTAAATAATTCAGCTTAACTGCGCATCATCCTAATCATACAAATGATATTGCCATACAATGGTGGCAAAAAATAACTAGTAAAGTCTGTTCATGTTCTGAAACATCCTTTGTCGACCATTTTGTCTTGTAAGAAAAATAGATCACTGTACGCGAAAATGTCATCAACGTTTTGCCCTTCAAAACAATGTATGAGGCACATGGTATGTAATCTCCTCGTCGCGTGTAAATCTTTCTGCCCACCACCTGCTCATTTGCTAAAATGTATTATCCTTCTATCTGTAACACAAGCTGCTTAAAAAAACTTATGTAGAAGGTGGAGTCAATGTTTGGTTAACCAGTCTTTTTTGTTGTCAGGTATCAGTTGTTTCAAATATTAATTGACACCTTACATTGATAGTTGTTCGACAAAGGTTACTAGTTTGACTCCTTCACGTTTTATCATGCCAAATTTCCAAAAGGTTGTTTATTTTTATATCTAATCACTATTTACTTGATTGCTCGATACAGATTACAATTATAAAGCATATGTGTGATACTGAAGTTGAACTTTTAATATACTTTTAACAGTTCCACTTTTCCTAATTGTGGAGATCAAGTGTATTTGAATATTTCCACTATCCGTTTTTTGTCCGTTTCATACCTCAATAAACTGATTAGATATTGTTAACCTATAACATTTGTCTTCTTTGTATTTAGAATCAGCCATCTGAAAAGCTTTATATCAGTACTGTTTTATATTTTTGCAATAAAAAGTTTAAAAAAAAACTAGTCCAAAAATAATTTTAATTTCGTTTCTCCACAGAATTGTAGTTTATTTATCACATCATCTATTATTTACATTAATATAAAATTTCACATGGAAGTTGAGCAAATATTTGATTAAGATATCAAAAATGAAAATAACCATTATAAATTTTATGCGTCTGACGCGCTTTTCGAGATTTTTCTTACTCAGGAATACTCAAAGCCAGAAATTTTAAAGCCATGATTGTATAAGTACCAAAACACGTGAAGAGTTAGCTATATGACCAAAATGAACATAAAATCATGAACTAAACATAATTTTTTAAACTGTCGCGAGACAAGCTTTCTAATGATAACTTATTTCACTTCTTTTTATACCGTGATATTCAGCTCAAAAAGTAGTTTTTAAAGTTCCCTTAGATATATTGAATTCATTTATGAAACGATGTATTTTTAAAGTGAACGATGAAGCATGCAATATATAGAACCAATGGCTTAAATATAGTTCTTTTATGAAGATTTCATATTTCGTTTCATATCCCCAAAACGAAGCACGCAACTAGTTAGCCATTCTAACCGTGTGTTATACCGTCATTTGTTCCACTTAGCTATAAATAAACAGATAAAAAAAAACTAATTTGCTATTGTATGTCTTCCTTTCGCAGTAAGTTTTCCATCGTATACATACTTGAGAATAGAATATTATTTGAAATACTAACTCAGTGTCAACGTTTAAGCTGAATTGAGTTTAAGCATGTATAATTGACTAGTGTAATCCCGATACATATTCATATACTTGTACGAAGTCAGTCGGAAATCTTGTCAGAGGTTGTCTCATTTCATATTGTATACATGCTTTTTATAGATAAGACAGTTTGGTCGTGATGGAAGACATTTTCAAATTTCTGTTACTGTGACTTGACTGTTAGTGTTGCTCTCCACCTATTGCAACTTATTCAAAATTCTGACCAAATTGCACTTGTTTTATAAAACCAAACTGTTCAACTGTTCAGAAATTTTAACAAACTGCTGTAGAAAACCACAGTCAAGTCGTGAAAGTGCAAAGTGATAAAATAAAGCATACTTACAATCCTATAAGACTTTAATTCCACTTCAATGTTATTATGAAAAATCAGTCGAACAGTTTGTATAGAAATTTTATTGTTATTGTCATGCTAAAGGTGATGGACAGAAATTTTGAATTGCTATAAAAATATCCAAACTAAGCTTTCATACAATTTTTCTTTCGAAAAGTCTTCTATATTCATAAGAATCGTTTGATTTACAACATCTTATATTCAGTAAAATATATGTAAAATTGCAATATGTTGTTAATAAGTTTCCATGGGAGATAACCTAAAACATTATTCTTTTGAATATAGAAGACTTTTCGAAAGAAAAATTGATTATCTCCCATCGAAACTTACTAACAACGTATTGTAATTTCACACATATTTTACTGAATATAAAATGTTTTGATTCAAAAGATGTCTGATTCTTATGAATATAGAAGACTTTTCGAAAGAAAAATTGTATGAAAACTTAGTTTGGACATTTTTATAGCAATTCAAAATTTCTATCAATCACCTTTAGCATGACAATAACAATAAAATTTCTATACAACCTGTTAGACTGATTTTTCATTATAACATTGAAGTGGAATTAAAGTCTTATAGGATTGTAAGTATGTTTTATTTTATCACTTTGCACATTCACGACTTGACTGGTTTTCCACAGCAGTTTGTTCAAATTTCTGAACTGTTGAACAATTTGGTTTTGCAATTTGGTCAGAATTTTGAATAAGCTGCAATAGGTGGAGAGCAACACTAACAAACAAGTCACAGTAAATGCATGCACTATTTTTTTATTAAGCTAGAAACGATTTAGAGCTTGACATTTTGTACAGAAATCTGTCGACTGAGATGTATGTTGACCTCGAAATGTCATTTAGTTGTTTGTGTCAGATGATTGCTGTCTCATTGACATGTACCCGATATCTCATATCATTAATACTTTAAACATTTTGAAAATGACCTTTAACAATGTTTTTTCATTTTTTTAAGCACTCAGGTTGTCGAAGGACAGATTGAATCCTTGTTTGTAAACATTTCGTAACAACAACAAAATATTGGTACTTTTTACCAATGTTTACATGCAAATTTCTGGTAAACATAAAAAAACCAACTAATTACAATCACAATGTAGAGTATGTATAGAGCCGTATAAGTAATGAATATAATTTGCGTAAAAGGTTCTTATCAAATGATATATTGATTGTCATACAGGTTAGTACGCTTATAACCACGACTCATATATATTTACCTTTATCATGCGATGTTGATAAAGTCACTCAATTTTGAAATAACAAATTCTTCCGAAAACTATATATTTTCATTATCTAATAAATCACAAAATAGAAAAGACAATTTAATCATTTAAAAACATCAAAGATACTGTCCATTCTAACCTTATAAAATAAATTCAATCACCCCTCAATATGTTTATCGCTTGTTTCGAATCATCTATTATTCATTTTACGATTTTATATTTATTCAAAATATTATAATTCTAGTGGGCTGTTTGAGAATAGTTAATAAATTTACAGATTGGGTCTTTCAGTGTACATTTAGAGGAAACTGAAGTTTTTCAATGAATGTTCAAATCTCATGAATCCCTTCAGGACATTTAAATCAAGGGAATAACAAAACCAGATAGAATTCTTATGGGAGCGAGACCGGTTGCGTCACAGAGAAAGTGTCTTGTTGCATATGAAGAACTTTCGGATAGAAAAAAAAGGCATCAACATTGTAGCTAGTCCTTCATCCGTACCTGATGATTATCTAATTTTGCCATTGAACTGGACTCGAGAAAATAGTTTTATTTGTAAAAATTGAAAGCAGCAGTAATAATCATTTATTTTTCATATCGTATGTTACAATATGTAACTAATAAAAGTGTCTAAAGAGCATTTCATTTAAGATTAAAAGTTCAGATATACTACGATTGCTAGAAACGTATAATTCATGTATTAACGAATACGTTCAAAAACATTTGTTTTTTCTTTCATTTTACGCTTAGATTTTTAGTTTTTTTTAAGCTGCGTTTTTGTTTTTTCGTCGTTTTGCAGTTTTGTCATGGTATTATCGATCTCTCTTCGACTTATGAGTTTGTTTCTCCTTGCTTTCGTATCTTGCGTCTCTGTTTAACATAACTGTTCTCTATCGATATTTTGTAAACAAATAGTTTGAGAATTATGCTTAAGGACGTATCCATTTTAGAACTAAGCTTTAAGGACATATCTAATTTGAGAGCTGTGCATAAGATGTAATGTGAGTGCATGTATACCTTTTTCTTTTATCTTTTATTTCTATCTGTTATACAAAGATGATACAGGGTAACATCTTACAATATCTTGACTTCGAATCGTTTTGTATATAATTTATTGTATATCGCAAAACCAATACAGTTGATATAATGCGGAGTTTTTACAATATATTAATTTATAAAAAACACATAATTTAAACAATTTGATAAATAAAGCCTTTTAGGTTTGAATAAGGGAATCTCTTGAATTGAGTTAATAACTGTTCTCATTATCAATAATGGATTTTTAGCCATTTGAAGCAACATATGTTGACAGGATGATAAAAGAAGATCATTTTAACGAATTCATTCGAAATAAAAAGTTTAGATAATGGAACGGTTTTGATAATCTCAAAAACTATTCTTATTTCACCGACATAGTTGAGTGATAAAGGTTTACAAATATTTAGCAAATTCGGCCCAATGATGTTAGCTAAATTAATAGTTACACAGCTTATAGTGCAAGGAAGATTATCTACGTTTGCGAGAGAAATAAATCTGTCAAAAAGAGATACATTTGTCTAAAATATAACACACATCTCACAAAGTGAGAAAAAGTGATAAATTGGTTTTAACAAGTTTGTTTTGAGGCGATTTGGAATACGTCAAGTTCGGTCACCATGAGTTCTGCCAATTCAACGCTGTAATGTGTTCTACATCTGTTCTTCCTCCAGTCTCAGAGCTTAACAGAGGGTCAGAGTAAACAGAAAGTAAACGCAGTTTGGACACCAACAAAATTTAAAAACATATTTCCAGTGCTAACAATTTACATTCAAAGTGTCTTACTTTGAGAGAACTTTCGTTTTTCTAAAACGAAGTCTGATATTTCGACCTGCTAGGTCATAAGAAAACAAAAATTGGGAACAGGATGACAACCTTAAAACCTGTTTTTGGTGATATGTGATGTGATCTAAGAATGATTTTGTATTTTCTTAATCTGACTAACGTAGAGAATAATTTCCTTCAGTTTTTTTTACATCCCCACAATACGATATAAAATTGTTAATTACGCATCTGTTTTATCCGACGGAGGGTGTGTGCGTTTTTTGTTGTTTAAATTCGAGGCATGTTCTGTCTAAAAAAGGACGTTCAAAGTTATATACGTCAGGATCCTCTATGCTTTATACTTCGTATATGGCCTTCCAACTGTTTTTATTCGAGCTCCGCTCAAGAGTCATATTTAGACGAAACGTGCTTATGATGTACAAAATCATAAGCCTGGTATCTTTAATGAGTTTATTGGGGTTTGTTGTTGTTAAAAGGGAATAATGTATAGGGGACGTTAAATTTTATTAATGGATTGGAGTTTTCAAGGCTATAACAGCAGGAAAAATATGTAGGGGACGTTGAATTTTTATATGTATGGCATGAAACCAAGTTGTTACTACGGGGATAATATGTTGGGCGTATCAAATATGATATACATATGGCAGGATGCCATGCTATTACTATGGGGATCATATGTAGGGGATGTTGAATATAATATATATATGGCATGAAACCAAGTTATTACAACGGAGGTTATATGTTTGGCACGTTTAATATAATAAATTTAGATAATGGGTACTTTACCGATGTTCAAATCTCGTAAATCAATTAATACGAGACAAATCAAGATTGCTAACGAAAACTGAGGGAGTTGCATGAACTCCAAAAAAAAAAAGCGAGATCGGGTGCGTCGACAGGGTAAGCGTTTCCTGCTATACATGCATACGGCAAGATACCGTAGGCCGAGTATCTTTAGAATGGTCATTATTATAAATTAACTATTTACAAAACTTTGAATTTTTCAAATACTTAGGATTTTCTACCCCAGGAATAGATTACCTTTGCTATTTTTGGCAAAACTTTTAGGAATTTGGGGTCCTAAATGCTCTTCAACTTCTTACTTTGTTTGGTCTTTTTAACTTTTTTTATTTGAGCGTCACTGATGAGTCTTTTTTAGACGAAGCGCGCATCTGGCGTACACAATTTCATTCCTGATATCTATGATGAGTTTGATTATAACACCGGGTCATATTGAAAAACGATATGGTTAGTCTGCATATTGTCTAAATATCATTAGAGCAACACCACCAAATCTCGTGCAATATGATATTTCTCCATTCTCGACAGTTTAATTTTAAATATTGAAATCGCTCGATGAGCCTCGTGTTTTAAATTTTAAATTTAACTGTCGAGTGGAGAAATATCGTATCACACTCGATGCAGAGGTATATAATATATATATATATATATATGTATTGGAGTAAATAAAGGCAACAGTAGTATATCGCTGTTCAATAGTCATAATTCGATTAAGCAAAAACAAATCCGGGTAACAAACTAAAACCGAGGGAAACCCATCAACTATAAGAGGAAAAAGATATTTCCAATGCTATAAATACGGGGGTAAGACAATGTGGACATTACTAAACGCTTAGTGAAATCTCTAACGAAGCGTTGATTGTAATATTTGTAAGGACTTCTGTCAGGGAACCTTAATTGAAGTAAATGTATAAGAGTATAAATATATATTCCAGGCTATTACTTCCGGGAAAGTCTGTAAGGGAGAGTTGGTTATATTATATGTATAGGAGTATAAATATATATTCCAGGCTATTACTTCAGAGAAAGTCTGTAAGGGAGAATTGGTTATACTATATGTATAGGAGTATAAATATATATTCCAGGCTATTACTTCCGAGAAAGTCTGTGAGGGAGAGTTGGTTATATTATATGTAAAGGAGTATAAATATATATTCTAGGTTATTACTTCCGAGAATGTCTGTAAGGGAGAGTTGGTTATACTATATGTATAGGAGTATAAATATATATTCCAGGCTATTACTTCCGAGAAAGTCTGTAAGGGAGAGTTGGTTATACTATATGTATAGGAGTATAAATATATATTCCAGGCTATTACTTCCGAGAATGTCTGTAAGGGAGAGTTGGTTATACTATATGTATAGGAGTATAAATATATATTCCAGGCTATTACTTCCGAGAAAGTCTGTAAGGGAGAGTTGGTTATACTATATGTATAGGAGTATAAATATATATTCCAGGATATTACTTCCGAGAAAGTCTCTAAGGGAGAGTTGGTTATACTATATGTATAGGAGTATAAATATATATTCCAAGCTATTACTTCCGAGAAAGTCTGTAAGGGAGAGTTGGTTATATTATATGTATAGGAGTTCAAAAATGTTCGTGGCTATCACTACGGTGATATTCTGTAGAAGACGTTGAATTTAATTTATTTTTAGTACAAAACTTTGTCATGCTTTATAAATTAGACTAAAATGTATGTGTTTATCTTTCGAGTAGTCTAAATCAATATACTGTCTTTAAACAAATAAACAAATAGTACATACTCACTGTTAGATAATTAGGTAATCATTCTGTGACGTAAAGGATCTTTATGTTTTGCAAAAAAAAAAAACAAAGAAAGAAAGAAAGAAAGAAAGAAAGAAAGAAAAAAAAGATATAGAAAACAAATATAGGAGATAGTATACAAGATGTGGTGTACCTTTAGATCCGCCTAAATATTATTGACACTTTAAATAAAACTAGAAATTTATTTTTTGCCTTTATTGAAGTTAAGTTATATTACTATAAAGCCTATCCAATAACATAAACGGCACCAGATGCGCATTTCGACAATGAATATCTTTTTAGTGATGTTCGGGGCCAAAATATTTTCAGGTCCGAAACCTAATATAAACATTGAAGAACTTATCAAACCAAAAAGAACCTAAAGTATAGCCAGATTCTGAAATTTTCCCTCAATGGCGGTCTTTGAGTTCACTTATATTATATAAGAATCAACCAACATATTTTTATAATATAATTAATAACCAATTTGCGATATATTTTTCATAAATTAAAATTAATTAGGAAAATGTTCAAAGTATGGTGTGAATTTAATTGTATTTCTTGCCTTGCTCTAGATAGTGTTAAGTAATAATTTATATATATAATTATTTCTACATCAATATAGCAATGTCTTCATTTATTGTCAAGTAGATTTTTTTCTGATTAACAAAACAAGTTGCGTATGATGTTGACTTCGCGTATTTGAGTGATAATTAAGATATCAGTATAGAACATATGCGTTAATAATGGGTATATGCTATTATATTTTTACACCTAATGTTAATTATTTAGACATTAAATGATAATTTTCCTCACGTCATGTCCCATATGGTCATCACAATATTTGATATATTAATTAACTTTATAGTATGCTAGATGTTAGATATACAACTTATTAATAATTCTTTTATCTTGTGCGTCAAGTCGTATCTCATTTGAAAAGAAAACCTGGCTTTAGATTATTCCTTCGTACATATTCTATATGCCTAGTCCTAGCAATAATATTAGATGTAAGCTACTGCACAGAATGATCTGCCCTAATCATTACACCAACCCTCTATTATGTTTATCTTCGGTTAAGGACGTTTTTTAAGCAAGTTACTTAACCTTTTGAATAAAGCGCTCTCTTACATTGGTCTTTAGACAGTTCATTAAGTTTCACATATCATCGCCATGAATCGTGAAGGAAAAACAAGAGAGTGACAAAGTAAATAGATGCGAAGACAATAAAAAGGGAGAGGAAATAATAAGTGGACAATCAAAATTTGACATAAAATTCCATGGCTACAAGAAAATAGACAAACAGACAAACGAAAGTAAGTTTAACACTACACAGAAATATAAGATTGAGCAACGAAAACCGTATCAATATGATTGTGATCATTAACAAATGCGTGATAAAACAGATACTTCATAGAAGGATACGCTAAATCTGTTGACCTGTCCGGTTCTGCTCCGTTTGAAGTTTAGGTTATTCCTTCGAATTGTCATTTTGCTCTTAATCTATATATTCAAAAATGATTAACATCAGTAAACTACTATTGCATCGTATTTGATAATAAATATATAAACTTGTCATTCGGATTTTCTGGTATTTCCCGGTCACTTCTGGTTTTTTTTTTCTTTCTTTTTGTATGGCAACATGATGGTTTCCAAGTGCATAAATACTGCAAAGTAAACTAATCATGTAAATCCAGGTTGTGTACTACAGTATTCAATAGATTTTTGACATGTTGATATCTTGGCTTAGAACTGAGCCTGAGCTGTACGACGTTTCCGTTCTGCCTGGTTCTATACATTGATCCGGAACAAAGGTCTTACTTTACCACAGTCTGTGTAAATAGTCGTGCACAGAAGATAACTTATCTCAATACACAACATATGTCTACAAGATGCTGTTATAAAAAACTATTCCATGTCAACGGATTTTACCAGAATATCCGACCGTCACGAAAGAATAGAAGATATTTAGATCTAGTATTCTTTGAAGTAGTAATATGGATTTCACGTTTCCTTTAAGTTTGATATCAATTGCTATCTTTTCTTTTATTGATGAATGCACGACACTTAAAACATATTTGAACGAAACTATTCAGTGAAATTCAGATTTGTCTTGAAAATTACTCGGGTTTAGTAATATGCAACAGTGAACCGTGTTACACATAACAATTACGATATGTCAACATTACGAGCTGAATTTTTAATTGAAAATATGCTGATCAAATATAATATGCTGTGAAAACTTTGAAACCGTTTTGTGAGGTATTTATTTCATTTACTTTAAAATAAATATCAATTGTGTACGTTAAATATCGTATTTGGAAGCATTTCTATGTAAAGTTTGAATTCAATTCAGTTCTAAAGGCTTGCATAAATAAGCTGTGTCCCTAAAAGAGGGGCTAAATATACCTGAGGCACAGTCAAACTCATAGATCGAAAATAAACTGACAACGCCATGGCTAAAAAATAAAAAGACAAACAGATAAATAATAGTACACAAGACACAACATAGAAAACTAAAGACTAAGCAACACGAACCCCACCAAAAACTGGGGGTGATCTCAGGTGCTCCGGAAGGGTAAGCAGATCCTGCTCCACATGTGGCACCCGTCGTGTTGCTCATGTTATTACAAATCCGGTAAATAATCTTATTCGGTAGGTCACATTCGTGGTGAAAAAGGAAGTGGATTGTAATTACGACATAAGGAACATATCCGATATCAAATTATTTACTTGAAATCAAACTAAACTCGTAGTGGTCTATATTCTTTTTTGTGAATTTCCTCTAGTAGTGGAACTGTTATAATTAGTACACTTTAACCGAATTCTGTAGTCGACATGAGCACTGTACGCTTGTTACGGTTTCTCTATACGTACAATAGAATATATACGCTTACATGTATGCTTAATGTCACAGTTCGTCGGTCTGAGATGACTGCAATCTTCGTGCTTTTCCCGATTGAGTCAAATAGTGTTGCCTTCTTTGCTTGTGTATACCATCATACAAAAGCCCTAAACACAATTGTCAAATCCCAAAGTTTGGTTGGTGGACCGTTAAAAATTCTGTTGAAGTTGATGGATATAATCCATTTTCGTATAACCATAATCTCCAACACAATCTCAATACAATTCAACGAACACGATTAACAAATGAATAAGAATGATTTACGGATTGTTCAACTTTCTATCATAACTTCGTATAGTACAAGTGTAACGCAACACGTTTCCTCATCTTTTGCTGTTGAGGTTATAACGTGGATTTGCTTAATATTTAGTATACGGTGTAATGTTTTGTGGACTGTTGTGTTTTTCGTCATTTATTTTTTGGACATCATCGTGGTGTTTAACCAGCTCTGCGCGAGCACAAACCTTCCCTACTAGCTTTCTACAATTTATATTGTGAAATTTAATTATACCTTTAAACTATTTCCAAGATCCCGATAGATATTTACGTTCTTACTTATGTCAAAACTAGTGGTGATGTTGACTGAATGGTAGCACATTTTAATCCAATAGATTATAAGATTGATAAATTTACTGTGATATTTTTACTAAAAGAATTGGCATTAAGGGCAATCAAATACTGTAAGTTAGAAACTTATGTTCATTAAAATAAAATTGTCAACTTGCAAAATATAGTTGAACTTTATAGAGTTTGTTTTGTTTGCTTTTTTTGTGTCCGTCTTCGACCAGGGATTGTCCTTTAATATCTTCTTTTGTGATTTTATTTGTAAATTTTATTAAAAATATATTATTAACTTTAAATCTTAATTTCATCTTATCTAAGTTTGTTTTAAAGACAAAATTTCTCGCATGCATGTTTCCTACAAGTTTCTGCTATACATTTACGTAACAGTCGTTATGCAATGTTCAAATCTCATTAATCGATTAATAAAACAGATCAAAGTAACAAACAAAATCTGATATAATTGAAGGAGCAAGACCGGTGTGTCGACATGGTGAGCGTCTCCTGCTTCGCATTCATTACCTGCCATGCGAATCTTCACTCAGCAACAAGTCACAATCAGGAATAGGGCACAATCGGTAAATTTACAGATAAGGCGACTATTCTGGAATACTAAGATCTAATATGAGTGGGTTGAGAAATAGAATAATCGTCCCATTAAATCCTCAAGATTCAATAAAATGTGTTGTAGACTAAAACGTCATTTTGATAACATCAACTTCGGTATATTTGTTTTTGAAATCCGTTCAGTTCTTCACAAAGTAATATTTTTAGTGACCTTAAACAAGAAATTCCATTTTGAATTAAAAAAAGCTCTGGTTAATGAGATGACGTATTCGATCCTTCAATTGAGCATGGGGAATAGTAGTGTTAAGCGTAGTAAAATAAAAAGTTTTGATATTACTGTAAGATTGTGAACGAAATTTTTGCAGTAGATCCTTAGAATTTTAAGAATTTACAACTGTTTGTCACCGCTGGTTTAATATACCTCGTCACAATAATTCGTAATGCCATTTCTCTTGTTGTAGAAAGAATGGAATTACGAACTTTAGACTGATGTTAATTCGAACAGTTTGAAGACCCGTCTATGTATGGATATTTTAAAGGGTTTTTGTGAAGTTTAGGTATACAAAAAACGGGAGATCCTTTTTTTTTACATTTTCTTCCTCTTTTTCTATGTTTTCCCTTAGTTTAAAATTCTCATTACGTATCTGTATTTTCTATTTTGGCCGTGCAAATGTCAACTTGTTTTAGATCGCACACTAGTCCAAAAAACAAATACTCTGAAGTAGAATTTATCACACTTTACTGTTCTTTTTGATTGATAACATAATAAAGTTGTTGTTTTTTGACGGATTGAAATGTCAACATTCACTCGATAGTCAGTTTGTACTAGCTCATACTAACTCTTGAGAAGAACATTTACTACAAACCTTCATAATGACAAGAAAAAATCATAAAACAACATACGATTTCAGACATATCATTGATGAACCAGTATTGAATACTAGTAATTCTTTTCTTTGTTTAAACAATACTTTATTCAATGAAAAAATATCATGCTATAAAAGATAATACATAACAAAATAATAAGATTCAGAAAAAAGCAGCATTGCTTATTTTAATCTGTCTCCAAAATACATTTCTTGAATCAATTCTCACATATCCCTGTGAACTTGGTCTTGAGAATATCTTGGTTCATATTAAGATATGTTTCTCTTTTTGAAGTTGTTGGTGATGGACAGCTGAATACTATATTCTATGACAAACGCAATGGCTCAGTTTTCCTTGTGTCATTTTTCCATTTTAGGACACACTTATCTGGTCTCAATCCGTTGTGATTTAATTTCCAATTGAACTCACATATTATGCAAATAATGTTTGTTTGAATAGTACGTATGACAATGTGCACGTTTTCCCATTTGTACAATTTATCTGAACTTGAGTTTCATACTTATACCTAGATAAACTGTTTTATTCAAAAATACTTATCTTTTTCGTCATATTGCATAGACTTTCTCTGATTGTTTTATACAAATAATTTTAATACTTATTCTAGTACCTTTTCATCATTATTTTTATTTTTGTAAATTTACCGATTGCGTCTTTTTCCGTATTTTGATATTTTGACTAAACGTAGATTCGCCTGACTGGCTATGCATGCAGAGTAGGAGACGCATCTAGTCTCGCTTCGTTTGCAGTTACACAAAATGTAATGTGATTCCCTCTGTTTTACATTGATTCGTATATTCAAAATGGATTTTGGACCATATAAACTTAGACTTTAAATGTATTATTGTACCAATTTCTCCATTTGGACCATATAAACTTAGACTATAAATGTATTATTGTACCAATTTCTCCATTTTTGACCATATAAACTTAGACTATAAATGTATTATTGTACCAATTTTTCCACTTGGACCATATAAACTTAGACTATAAATGTATTATTGTACCAATTTCTTCACTTGGATCATATAAACTTAGACTATAAATGTATTATTGTACCAATTTCTCCACTTGGACCATATAAACTTAGACTATAAATGTATAATTGTACCAATTTCTCCACTTGGACCATATAAACTTAGACTATAAATGTATTATTGTACCAATTTCTCCACTTGGACCATATAAACTTAGACTATAAATGTATTATTGTACCAATTTCTCCACTTGGACCATATAAACTTAGACTATAAATGTATTCATGTAACAATTTCTCCACTTGGACCATATAAACTTAGACTATAAATGTATTAATGTAACAATTTCTCCTTTTGTGGTCAATGACAGCGATTTTATTACTTGCGTATTGTGAAATGTAACCAGGAATTGATTTACTTTCGTTATCTATTATACAATTGATTGATATCTATTTATTGAAAACAACATCCTTTATATAAATTGAAACTAATTAAAGATACTCTCCATAAATATAATTATTGGTCCACTATCAGTTGTTCAGAATAGTCGTATTCTATTTATTAAACAGATTAATTAAATTGGAAGCTTAACTTATCGATACATTTACTCTTTATTCTTTGTGATTTTCAAAGGGGAAATGTTTTGAGTTTTTGTTAAATAAAATTGTTTTATTATAACTCATTGTCAAAAAACAATAGGATATGGTAATCATACCGATTATTGAACTTCAATATTTCATACGTGAACAAAAATCCTCTTTCATAATAAGTTAGCATTTTTGTTTAGCTGATGACATCATCAATATTATCCATATTATCTGATTTTGGAAAAAAATATTGAAAGCTTTTGTTTCATCTATTTTTTTTTCCAATAAGGTGTATAATTTTACAAATAACTAATAATGAATGATAAATATAGAAACAAATCCTAATTAATTATTTGTCAGCGAATGATTAAAAGGTGCTATTTGTAACAGTAAAATTACAATTCACCGCAATTATTAATACGGCTTCCAATTAGCCTCGTCTTGACAGTATTTTAGAGAAATTAGTTACCATTAAGTATTGACAATATAAACGGTTATCTCAGGCGGAGTTTGATTGGCAGTTTGGTGTGATCGATTTCATGAAATTATGCTTCTTTTATAATCTGCTGAAAGCAGAGAAGTTAATGGTTTTGAAACTGAGAGAGAGAGGAACGCAAACTTGGAAATTTCGTATAGTTATCCTTATGTAAGTTATTTTAATTTTCAATATTTGAATTTAATAATTTTTTTGAAAGATTTTTTGTCAACAAATAATTTGTTTTTCCATTTAGTTAGCTATATTTCCAGACTGATAATTTTTTCATTTATTATAACTAATATTTCATAAGAAATAGTTTAAGTTGTATGTAATCTCTTTAATACATAACGTCTTATTAATGAATGAATTGTGGAAACGAAGCGTGTTTCTTTAATGGATAATAAATATGATGGTATCACCACGTTTCTGAAGCAGAAACACGTAAAAGTACAACAGAGCAAAAATAACTTTGAACCATGGAATATATTTAGTTGAAAAACGTTAACAAGACTGGAATGAAATTAGGAAGTATTCCATTATATAACTGAATGACTGCTTTGAGTTCAAATTCTTTAGACGTATTTGTTTTAACCTAAGTAAAAGGACTGGAATTCTAAAGTTTCTAAAGTTGAAATTCATTCGTTAAACCTTGTGCACTGTTTCATTTTAAGATATACGAAATGAAAATATTTTGTCTGTCGTACATATCAAATAACACTGCAAATTATCTTCTTAATCCCGATTTCTGATTTCGATTGCAGTGTTGACCTCGTCTTTAGAAAATTTCATGAATGAACTAAAATTCTGATGCGTCTGTGAAAAGATTTGTTCTTTTATAAAATTTAAACCTTTAAATAGTTTTGATGGCTTTTTCATGCAAAATCATTTGCATATGATACACGAGCTACATAGTAGAAGCGAAAGATGATATATAAAAGAAAACAAAAGGAAAAACTGAAAAAAACTATTTTGATTTTCATCTACATGTGGTCTGTTATTACTTTAGTTTCAACAACAAATGTTGGAAATATACGTTTGGCAAATTTGCTGTTGATTGAAAGGCAAAAAAATTAAAACGAACAAAACAAAAAAATCTATAAAGTTGTGTCGAATTCAAGATATGCAATAAAATATATCTCATCAAATTTATAAAAATTGAAATTGAATAAAACCACAAAGAAATTACAAATGCATCACGTATTTACATGTTATCTTTAAATTACCAATATTCCGCTTTCAGTTCGAGTCATGATTTTTTAATTGTTGTAATCAGAATATTGACTCCTGTAATAGATAAGGTCTATTAAAAAATTTAAATGAATCTATGAAATATAAATACTGTAAACTTTGGTTTCAGCTGATGTCACTTTTCAAATATTCAAAATTAATAAATCTTACAAGTGCAAAAAGGGAAGGGCCATTTTCCCCTCTATCAGTTTCACTCAGAAGATAAAAGCACGGAAGGTGTTAAACCTACTTTTTTTAATATCTTAGGTGTTGTATAATAACATATTGAAAACAATGTTCTTTTTTTTACACTTTTGTGAACTAGAAATGTTAGTCAGTGCTACATATTTGCTGTTGCAAGTTTTACCTGTTATTGAAAAAGTTAGCATCAAAAGATATCTTTAACAAAACGAACTAATTGGTATCTGGAATATAATGTAGAGCTTCACTTCCGTTAGAATTTTAGTTTTGGTTAAACATGTCCTGCTTATACGAAATATTGGTAAATACTCAAACGTGTCAAGTTTTAAGCTATCATCCAGCATTCATTATTGGTCATTTGTTTAGAATTTATTGTTACAACCTCAACGTTAAGATACTGTGAATTTAAAGATATTTTCAAAATAACCACGATGTGAAACAAATTTAGAGAAAACTGGTCTAATCTCTTAAATATTTAGCTGCTTTTTTTAAAGTCGTTTGAAGATGAATGCATGTGAGCGGTTTCATTCCTAGAAGACTCTCGTCAATTCTCAAATCAACAATTAAAAAGTTGAAAAGAAATGATGTACACTTAATCACTAAGGAAATGTTTATGTTTTGTGTTACGAATGCTTAAGGTTGTATTATTTAATTTACCTTATAACATTGAGCTGTTTACAATGCGTTATAAAGGATTGGACGTAATGATTGTATTACTCTGTTAGAACATCTAATTGTAACTGAGAACTTCCTTGTTGTGTTGTTTTAAACCAAATAGGAAGAATATTCAACATATGTCGCGTATTTGAAACAGAAAATTTTGCAAAACAGTCCAAATGAAACTGAAGGTTCAATTATATTGGCAAAATGGAACAAATTTCAGATGCTATAAGAACAACTGCAAACCGGGTCAATGTTTGCCTATTTTCTATTACCTCACATTTTCTTTTTTTATGGCATCATAACCTCGCACTTTTAAAAGATTGTTAAATTTTGCTCCGAGATGCAACAAAAATTTGTATCACCAGTATCCAAAGAAAACTAAATCTATTGAAAAATTAAAGCTGAAATTTTGAATCTAAAAGTTAGTTGTACCAGCACTATTAAACAATGAAAAGTTTATAATTTGATTTTCATGAAATAACTCAATTACAATGTCAGATTAAATGGTTGAACGTATATGAAGAGTTTTATTTTCCTTCAAAGACAATTATAAAAATATAGGTATGAAGCGGTATAAATCATAAGTATATCGTTTTGCAATTCTGCTATAAATAAGATAAAATATGGGGCATGTCCCATTAAGACAGCAGTTTAACACATCGGAAAAAAAATAAATATCTATAATTCCTTCTAGCATCAGGGGGGAAACATTCATACAGCCATTATACAAACAATTACTTTTCAAATCACGCTTATTCATTTAATACAGGAACTTCTTATCCTTCAGAGGCACCTATACTGTACGGCATATTTATATCTATAAACAAAGTAAAAATAACTTTATTCATCATATTTTTTTAACATTGATTTGTTTTAAAAAAACTGAGATCTTATATTGTGACAGAAGCAGGGGCGTAGCTGCCGTTAGGTACTTTAGGCACGTGCCTACACATAATGTTTTTCACAAATATTTTTTTTTAAATAATGGCCGGACAACGTTATCTGTAGACGCACGTGAAGTCGTTAAAACTCTTTAATTGTACGCTAGTCTATCATCCTTAGTGAAAGGAGATTCCGAGTAGTAGATAGAATTGTATGTACATGATATTCCACCTTATATAGAAACTAAAAACTAGAACTTTGGTTCAGATCATTTCACTTCTATCAACAAATACTTGAATTAACCTCAACATGCTCAAAACCCTTACATTTAATTCTTAGAAACATGTTTTTTTTTTATTAGTTGTTGGCTTTCAACTAGCTTTCCACTTAGGCTTCATCAGACCTACAATAAAAACCTTGACAAAGTGGGGCGTCCGTTTGGTTGTGCGGGATGTATGAATAGAAGGGGACGTTAAATCCGATGCCTAGTGTAGAGAGAATGCCACGCTATCTGCACGTAAAAAACACCCACAACAACTCTTTCAGGGGTCCGTAGGTGGTCTGCTGCAAGGCAAAATTTCTGTCCCTATCCAATAATATCCTCATTTTCCAAAGGCATTTCAAAATTTCCTGACCTTCATCCTGGACGAACCCTTTTACTGTACCTACCTGTTGTATTTGTTGTAAATTTGTTTTTGTCCTGAACATGCATGAACTATTTGCCACTGGACGTTTAGCAATCAATCAATAAATCAACTAGCTTTCAGTAATTTTGAGTAGTCTCAAATCTACGAGTAATGACAATAATTATTCAAATTCTTAGGCAGGTAGGGATTTTACAGTACAGGATATAAAAAAATATGAATTTCTTGAATTTTGTTTGATAGTATAAACAGAACCGAACTTCTGCATTAGGCATCGACTGTGTTTGTGTGGCCGGGGAGGGTAAAGGTTTAAGAATCAAAAGATGAATGGTCGATGCCTAGTCAAAAGGATAGTATTATTATATAAATGTAGTAGTCTCAGTGTTTACGTGCCTATTTCTTTAATGAAGGATAGTCAATATGTACATATATATCAATTATCCTCAATCAAAAAGGAATAGATATGAAAATACTAAAGAGGATGTACCGCTTAATTAAAGGGTTGCGCTGATCTACGCTGGGCAATGCATATCGTTAATATTTTTTTTTAGATTTCCGATTGTAATGCGTTAATTCATTAGTATGATGTTATTGTAAAATTATTTGTAATTCTTCGAACTTTTCTTCATGTATATTATCATGCATGATAAAATGCATTTTGGACCAGTAAATTTTATGTTTTTTGTATACAAAACTTTGCAACTAAAAATGCTGAAAACCGTTTTCCGTCGGGGGTCTTCGCCCCCCGGAACCCCCCTACCAGGGATCTGCCCTGGACCTGCCGGGGGCCTTTAGCGGCCCCCAGACCCCATGCCACAATTTGTGCCTACAGTTTATTCGATATTTAGATACGTCTCTGAGAAGGGCAACAAGTGCAAACTTTAAATGACGTATTGTTTTCTTTCGTTCCAGCCTTGATGTTTTGTCAGTTTTTCAGTTTATAATTACAGTTTATCTGTTTGATTAAACCCCCACAATCAATACCACTATCGATAAACAAATTAAGTACACTCACGACAAAGCTAGCCTTTGTATTTTTGAAAAACACTTTATATTTTGATGAGCGATGACATTTCTGAATACTTGGTACATTTGAAAACGTCCATTTGAAACAATTAAACGCTTGATAAGTGTGTTTGTTATTTATGAAGGCTTCATTTCTAGATTTGATGGTTTTTTTATTTGATTTTTTCAATCCAGCATATTGCACGGTATAAAACCATTCAGCAGTTACAAAATGTATATAACTGACCTTGGTTTATGATAGATTCAATGGATTCATTCTTGGAATCAGTATCGTCAGTTGCGATAAGAGTATTTGGTCCTTGACGTGCTTACTAGTATCTATAAAATTGTAAAGATTTCATGGAAAAAACATATTTTCTCAATTTGGTTGTTAGTTTTAATAGAAAGAAATTTTGTTGACGTTAAAAAGTGCTTTGTAAAATGGAAAAAAAGATAAAAAGAATTGCAATGTATCATAGAAACGTTTTTGAGTTTTATCAACATATTCGATCAATTGTACTACGATACCGTATCTTTTTGGCAACATTTTCAATTATGATTTAAGAATAACATCGAAAATAAGAATCTCACAAAAATTATTTATATTTATTTTACTTTTTCTAAAATTTGTTTTAAGTGTAACATGAACATTTTTTTCAAAAATTTTGAAAAAACTCACGATAAAAAGAAAAATGAATGCTATCCTGACAGTCTTCGTAAAGTTGAAAAATTAACAGTTTTTTTTTTTTTATAAATCTACATGTACTTTGTAGGTAATATGTAATGTATGTATTTCGAAGCTTGTAATGTTCGTATCGAATCACAATATTCAACAATATATTAATGTTCATGAATTATTGAATACCAACTTACAAGTATGAAATTCTTTATAAACAAATGTTTTGAAGTGGAAAATTTGATGGACATTTTGTGTTTTGGTGCAGTAATGAAATTGTATATTTAAATGTCACACCATAAAATACACATTTCAGACAGCTGTCTTGAAATCGTTATTCACAAAAAATGTAAATGATAAGTCATATTTCATGGGTTTTCCCCTATTAAAGTACATTATGTAATGTCCTGGGAAGGTTTGCTTTCACTAGCGAAAGGAGTAGGGCCAATTTCCCATGAATTAATTTCAAATCGAAGCCAATTTCGAAAAGTCTTTCAATATTTATAATGTCGTAGAATCATAGTATCACATCCTAAAAATCAACCTTTTACGGTTCTAGCAATATTTTGGATTATTTCTAAGCTTGTCAGCAAATTATAAAGGACAGGAGAATGCCCAAAAACCAAATTATGAGATAATTAGGCAAATTTTGAGTATGTTTCCCATAAATGCACAAGAAGGACATCGTTAACCAAAACCAACAGTTTGTTGGAAGTAAAACTATGCTTTGTATTTCGGATACTATTAATTCAGTTTTGTTAGCGATGTCCTGCAAAGCAAAATTTTCCAAAAAATGTGAAATGTGCAGTATTGTATCAAAATGCCTTCAACACCAACATGTAGTGCTGAATAACTTCGTGGTTTTATGGAAATATCTAAAAGTGTGATACTCAATTTAATAATCAAATGTCAGTAGGATTCGACAACTTTTACATTTTGACCCTGAAAGTTAAACAAATGCAGGGGACATTGGCCCTATTTCTTTACAAAAAAAGATCTAGCGCTTTGCCTTTAAAATGCTTTGTTTAGTCCCACTACTGAATGAAATTTCACTGTATTAATATTTACGTTTTAAAGAATCAGCAATTCTAAAACTTTTGTTTTTGTGTTAGTTACTTTAAGACTAGAAGTGAAACTTTCAACTTGAGTTTTTCGTTGTATTTCTTAATATCCGGTAAAAAAGTGAAACAGAAATGTATCTTTTAAATTGTAAATGTATAGATATAAAGGTTCAGCCATCGAATGTCACAAGTCCAATCTATGAGCCGTATATTGCAGAAAGAATCTTATCTGAACCATACGAGATAAAGGAAGAAAGAACATAATAGCAAAACAGGGGGAGATGCATGATTACAAGTATGAGTTACACACATGAGGGTGTTAGACCGATCGATTCTATCTTATTAACACCCTGATATTATGGTTAATGCAAAGTTATAAATTTTAATAAATTAGAAGGGGTCTTCAGCAATTTGACCTTATTTTATGGTAAAGAAAGATAAATGAAGGGTATCCTATTACGATTAATGGCATCGAGGTGTATATGGCAAACATATCCATCAAAGATGTAGGACGATAAAGACAACATAATTTGTATGTCACTGTACGGTCTTTAACAAGGAACACTGATGTTTTTCTTCTTCTTCATGAGAATGCTTAGCCCTATCTTACTCACAAACACACGCATACACACACATGTTTTTTACTTTACCGATGAACTACAGAATAGCGTTTAAGAATGGCTAGTAATCAGTTTCTGTAATGACATATAAATTGAAATTTGTTACAAATGGCTAAATGTGCAGTGAGTCTTGCATTGCAGTTAGTACACCAATTACTAAATATGTTTTTTAATGGTTTTTGAAGCAAATGATCAACTTGCTATCAATCAGTTCGAACAGAGATTTACAATCTCAAGATATATTCAGTTTTCAACATTATCAACATGACACATTTAAACGATTTGTTCTCCCTCTATCCATTAATATGTCGATTCTCTATTGATAAATTACTTAAACACCAGTTTTTCATACAATAATAACGGAAAACAAGTAGAAGTATGTGTTTTAAGGGAATGGTATCTTAGATTTACATTGACTAGATCGTTAGAGCAATCGCAGAGATAAAGCGATGCTTTCTAAATAATTTCTTGCTATCAGACCAACTCTAATGAAGCGATGAGCCGATCGCGCGTCAGTGATATAATCAAAAATACGATCAAAAACTATTTATCTGCCCGACCTGTTATAATTCTGTTGGAAAAACAAACAAAGATGTTCTCCAGGCACAACTGGTTATTTCTGATATACAATAAATAATCAAAATGCTAATATTCATTTACAATTGAATATACTTGATGTTATCTTGGGAATTTCAAGGAAAACATTTCGCGGTTAGCAGCTGATAACATTTGCTGTATTATAATTTTTTTTTAATCATTTCAAACATACCAAAGATATAAATATTCAAGTATTTAATATTTACTTTTTTGTGAATTTTGTATTTGACTAGATGTTTTTCAAATTGAATTCAGAAAATAAATCTTCCCTCATGGTGATTTGTTTGCTTACATGTACGTGTTCACTCGTTATTGAATAGGCTAGGCGACAATCTAACATTGTAAAAAACGTAAATAAATAGGTAAGTCAATGCAATTTCGACTTTTTTCATGTTTCATGACTTATTTTGTAAGAGTAAAATCCAATACAGTATGAGAGGAAAAAATTGTCTACCTTATAATCATTGCTGTCTTAATATAACCCACATCTCCTAAAGTTTTAGTTCCGTTTGGTGTATTTTTAAATCGGTTTATGACAAATCAAAACTAAAAGGGTTATTGAGTATAGATTTATTGCTTTTCTTTCTCTTAAGAATATGCTTACAAAAAGATGAATCGAGAAGAGATGTACCTAAATTTATAGTGCAAAGTAAACAGAAAAAAACTGTTTCACTTTTCAATCTTTAACCCCAACAATTTTTCTATTGTATTAATTTTGAAGATATGTCGCATCTAAACGAAGTCTGATTTATCTGCAGCTTATTTCTCCCTGTTTTTGGCACATACTTAAATATGAACCCCATTAAATTCGATCCCAAAATAGGCACTAGAAAAGTATAAATATTTGAAAAGTCATAATAAATTCCATTGAGCACGAAACTTATCCAAATAAGATTTCAGTTATTTGGATATTCTAAAATACATTTCTTTTTGGCAGAAATTTAAAAACAAAATTATTATCTTGTTCGACTTTGAAACACTGATTAAAGATGTTCATCCTTTGATTGGAAAAATATGGTGTTTTAGCATAAAATGTTAAAATTGTTTTTAGCCTCGCTACACTCGGCGGTATTTCTTCTATTTTGTGGAATTACGGGTTTAAGATGATTACCATGTCGACGCACCCGGTCTCGCTCCTTTTTGTGTTCATGGAATTCCCTCAGTTTTTTGTTTGTTACCTTGATTTGTATCTTCTCAATCAATTTATAAGATTAGAACATCGGTACACTACTGTTGTCTATAACTCTACAAGGAGCATTCCAGTCCTTAGAAATTGCGTGTCATAACGTCCCCAATCAGAATGGACAACAACTTTATTGTGAACAAGAACTACAAAAAAATCTAGTTTAAAACAATTATTTCGTGGGAGATTTTTCTCTGTAAATCTCATATGTCACCTTATCATGTAGAGTGCACGCACAACATACATCTTCATGGTTAAAGGGATAAATCATAGATCCTCGCGGGGAAACAGTCAGTGCTTTACTCCCAAAATCTGGATCCCTGTACTTTAAATGGCATGGAATCGGTACACTCAGTGAAATTTGCGTTACAGGCAGACACATCAATCGGTAATAGCAAGGAATATTGTTATCTTTGCTTCATAATATCGAATTTAAATTTTTATTTTCATATCTGAGACGAGAATGAATTCTACAAAATTGTTATCAGTGTTAGATAAATAGCCAATTACGTCAAATTGTATTGGCGTGTAGTATCTGTTATATTATATGTAGTTCTTAACATAATTACTGTATATCACAATATATATTCCAAAAACATAATTAGAGGTTATAAACAAGAAAATCATAATCATCTTGAAGCACTTAAATCTAGCGTCACGCTTCTACTTTTGTATTTCATTGGATATTGCATTGAAATATTACCATTACTCTATGTAATAAGTTTTAAACAGAATAATTCGTGTCCTTCCAACAATTTTGGGATCTAAAGTAAAGGAAACATTGAAATTTTGTTTTATCTGTCTCTCAGCTATCTGGGGTATTGATAGAATGTGGTAGGTTTGTAGTCGTTAAACTCACCACTGAAAGTCCCTGAAGTAAATAAGGACATTATATATATATATAATTAGCACATTTACCCAATGATGCAGTGGGGGCCTAAGTGGCCGAGTGGTCTACGTAGTCAAACTACTGTATCACTAGCCAGTCAACACTGAGGTTGTGAGTTCGAATCCCGCACGGGGCGGGTGCACTCGACTCCGATCTTAATTGACTAGTCTTGTCAGTTTTCCTACCGAAGTTCGATGCTTCTCTCCGGGTACTCCGGCTTCCTCCACCTATAAAAACTGACCGCCACGAAATAGCACAATAGTGTTGAAAGTGGCGTTAAACACCAATCAATCAATCAATCAATCAATGATGTAGTGCATATGAAGCAGAGTTACTGACATGGATGTTTACTTTTAGAATTACAATGTTGAGTTAATGTATTTGTAATACAATTAGGGGCGAAGTTGTCAGAGTCAAATGTGTTGCGTAGTTGTTAGACTGCATGTAGCGATGACCTCATTCTTATATTACGAGGGTGTGAGCCTCGTCGCAAGTATTAGCAGAAATTTTAGGAGGCATTCGGTTTACAAACAATTTATAGAATTTTCGGTTTCTTTCCGACGATCGGTGGTATCCTTGGAATACGCTGGTTTGTTCCAATAAAGCTAACCCCCAAGGGTGACTGGGGAATAGAAGTATGGTCACCATTGGTCTTCCTCCGACCGACAGTAAAACCCTTGCCAAAGTGGGGCGTCCGTTTGGCTGTGCGGGATGTACAAATTTGCAGCCACGTCCGGTCAGAATGGGGACCTTAAATCCGATGTCTCATGTAAAGAGAGTGGCACGCTCTTTGCACGAATATGCATGAAATATTTGCCACTGGACGTTAAGCAACCAACAATCAATCAATCAATCCAATAAAGCTAACTGTCGTAAAATCGTATGAATATGAAGAATGTGACGTACAAACTAACATATTTGGAGAATTATTTATTCGAATATCATATGTTAATTCTTTAACAATTAAAACACGCAAACATGTATTAATTTTCAACTTTTAGAGCTAAATTCCACTTAAAAAGTCTCTAAAGGATGAAATAACAATCTTAAAATTTTAATTCGAGTGTTCAAGAATTGTAAATTCAACAATTTGCCTTGCGTTGCCTTTGAAAAAAATGGGACGATTATGTAACAGTGTCATTTATATCATATCAGGCTGTTAATGGCTTCACAGATACTACATTGTCACAATTTCCTTTATACACGTTTTTTCTTTCAGTTGTGTAAACCTGAATCTGGTCTTCAATTGGTTACTTCCACTGGGCTAAATGAAATATAAAAAAATAAGTGGATATGGTTTGTGTCATTTTGTTTATTTTTTATGGTCGGTTTGCTGTCTTATTGGCGTATTTCTTTTTATCTTATTTTTTTCTGTCCATATATGCTTAATTCGCTAAAAGAATATTGCGACGTTTTATATTTTTCTGCATGCTTTTGTCTGTTTCTGGTTGTTAGACATATCTTTATGCAACCTTGAACCAATCTTTCAGAATACTTAAAACACCCACTATTGTAAAAACATAAAAGTTCTACTTTCTTATTCCACTAACATGTCAGATTAATTGACTAGAATTGCCATTTTATTTCGAAAAGCGTGGCATTAACCTTGTAAAAGTCAAAGATTACTGAAGTTTTGTACCAGAGACGAAATCTAAGGAATAGCTTCTAAATTTATCAAACTGTACACTGTGCGTCAGCTGTTCTTAAACACAAACAACAATAAAACATACAAACCGATTTAAATAATACCAAAAATAGTCTAAGGTGAAAAATGTTAGTCAGATGAAAGAAATTATTATTTATGTCTAATAATTTTTTTTTCCCGATTTTTGATTTTTACCCGACAAATGTATCTGGTAGTACGCTTTGTACGTACTTACAGTATGTCAGTGCAGAAAAAGTTAAACTTGAGTTCAACTATTGTCATGAAATAGAATATTTGAAAAGATTTAATGAAGTTCTAGTTTTTGTTTCCTTTGTTGTGTCTATATATAGTTCAATCTGATTAAAGAAAGAACATTATTCTCCTAATGATTTAAAAAATGTTACCACGTGACATCACGGAAACGTCAATTTGTGTATGAAACAACTGGTACATTGCATGACGTCATTTACAATACAACTGCCTGCTGAGAAATGTTCAATATGGTACCAATGTAATGGGTAATTATAGAATAAATTGCTTTGCTGACACACACAAAAATCAGTACATAAAGTTAATAGTAATTTTCATTTGGCAATTTTGAATCTAACATTTCTTCATAATAGAAAAAAGGATATTGGGTATCCATCCGTGATGTCTATTTCCTATTTTTTTTTAGTTGTACGGGTATTTTCGTTGTACATCAATATCCGTGTTTTCGGTTGAAGCAAAATATTCTATATCGATTCATAAAAACTTTAATCCACACAATTGTAAACAATTTGTTTTATGAAATGAAACAATGTATCTTATACAATATAAATCACATCGTGTCTAAAACATTGTAGATTATCATTGGGTGTTGTGGACTTTTTTTATCATTTTATACCAAATTCGCCTTAATCAAATCTTTTGACGTACTAGACTCCGTTAAAAACCAGGCATTTGTAAATATACTTATTAATGCTGCAAATTTAAATGTTATTATTTTTATCTGGTCATGGCGTTCCAGCATGGAATACATATACAGATGTATGCTTTTACCAGGAATTACAGTAATAAGTGTTTATTAATTACAAACGGCAGCAATGTTAATATTGTAAATAGTTTGTGATTAGTAACCTATTAGTCTACCACATGCTATTTAACAGATAGGAAGAGTTTTACCATCTGTCTATAGAATGAAATAGTTTGTGTTGATCAGAAACAAATTAATTAATGCATTCTTCTAGGAAGTGTTTGGTTTTCTTTTATATTGCACTTTAGAAATACAGTAGTGTGACATAATACATGTGTTATACATGTACGCAAATGCAATTTAACCAGTCACATTATAGCGAAGATCCCTTTACTATACAATAGGTCTTTTGTGTTCTTATAGCTGGCATATCAGGGAATTCCTCCTAATTAAAAACTTGAACGATGACCAATATAGTTGATCATTTTCGGGTATAAATGATTTGTCAAAAACTTGCGTAATTGAAGCGTAGATGGAATTGAAGTTTCCAAAATACGTGTTTGGAGTGCTTATGAGTAAGAGTCCGTACAGTCATTTAAATCGACCATTTCCTTGAAATTTAGTCATTTGAAAATGTTGGAGCGTTCACCGACGTTTCAGTTTTTATTGGCGAGTCTGTTCTCGTCGTAAGTTCTTATATCATCGCCATGTCTACAATTGCAAAACTGATGTTTTTGTTTACAAATGTATAGGACAAAGAAGTAACAAATATACCTTTCTATTCGTTATGCTTTACTAACTTTCAATAAAAAGATATTACCCTCAGACGTAGAAAATTGTTTCCTTATATGAAATTTAAACCTCATATCACATGTTGTTTTAATTTCCACTATAAAGTGAATAAGATTGAATGATTGCGAGACGATTGATTAAGGTAAGTGTTCTTAGCAGGAGAAAATTAGTATTTTAAGGAATGAGTCCCTGCAAAACTAGTTTACCTGCCAACATATGCTTCTGTCTCTTAAGGATGGAACCTTGTCATTTTGTGTGGTTTTTTGGTGATATTTGTCACACAAGGATGTAATTATTTTGTTAATTCAAGTCTGTTGTAGTTTCGATTCAATTTGTTCACAATATTTCTACACTCCCGGCGATTAGAGTATGACAAAGTAACCTATGCACCATAAAAATCCGTATGTCGACCTGCATGCAAAAATCAATGTCGACCTGCATGTAAAAATCCGTATGTCGACCTGCATGCAGATGTCTTTTTATTTTATTGTTGGAATAATGTTGCGCACCCATTTAAAAAACATTATAGAATTGGTTTATATCGTGAAAATATAAATTTTTAAGATTCTTTTAATTCATTTTGTACAGAAACAGGTTAATTGGTTATCATTTTCATCTTTATACGCAACATCTAATATCTACCACTCAGTCTGATTTGATCTAAAAACACTAATGGTGCTGTTGTGTGAAGAACACCTAATATTTATCCATTGATATTGATCTATAAATAATAATGGTACTGTTATATGTGAGGATTACATAATCGTACTTCAAGTTTTCTCAAATATCAGAATTTAACAGGATATATGATTATCTATTTCAATATGCTACTGTAGTATCGTAATATCGATGCATGAAATTATAACATTATTTACGGAAGAAAGAAATGGCGCGATCAGGGAAAACGTAAGGATGACTATGTATGTTTTTTACTTCCTGTATTACTACATTGAAAATTAAAACAGCAGACAAATAAGATGATATGCATGAAATACATTTATTCTACCATTGACTATAAAACACCGAAATTTTAGGTGCATAGTAATTAATAAATTCTAGCTTATTTGTTTTTGTTTCTTTTATTACAAAGTGTAAGTACGTTCTTATGTAGGTTGATAACAGAAGAACGCCCAGTTCTAAACATTGATAATATATCGATATAAAACTCACTGACTCGTAAACAAATATCCGGAACACCTTGCCGAACAAAAATTAATTGCCAACCTGTTTCGTGTTGAGCTTTCTAGCCTTGGCTTTCTTTCTTCTGAATCAATGTTATCTTCGAACGATATTATTGCACCATGCAAACAATGGCATTTCTCAATTAAAGGAAGGCAGAAAAGCGGTTCCAATCAATTTTTATGTTTAAGCCAACAATGCATTGTGTTAAAAGACGTAAATCATACATCGCCTTTTGAAATTGATTTCATCCATGCTGATCAATCTGATAAGAATTTTCTTAAATGTCAAAACTTTAACATTATAAGACCACTTCCTTCACACAATACACGCCTTCGGTTTCAAAATATTTACCTTGACTGCACCGAGTTGTCGTTCTTCCAGGAAATATTAAATGCTATGCAGACAGAAAAAAAATGACATTCAGTAATGTGTCATAGTAAACACTTATTGACTCGTTGTAAGGAGGAATTCCCTGATATGCCAGCTATTGCTTTAGGTATATATCATGTATCAAAATCAAGGATTCTTGTGTTAAACTTTCCATGCATATTGCTGATGGTAACTTACTTGGTCGGGTTATTTCTTTCCTTTAAATTTTTTCAAAGTTATGCGTACAATTTAGGTTTTATACTCGAGAAACTGTTTTCTACTAGACAACTCATCTGTTCCGCTGCTCTACGATTGCATACATTGCAAGTAGGAGAGATCGATTACGGGGAGTAGGAATGATCGATTACAGGGGGGTAGGAGAGATCGATTACGGGGAGTAGGAATGATCGATTACAGGGGGTAGGAGAGATCGATTACGGGGAGTAGGAGAGATCGATTACAGGGGAGTAGGAGAGATCGATTACAGGGGAGTAGGAGAGATCGATTACAGGGGAGTAGGAGAGATCGATTACGGGGAGTAGGAGAGATCGATTACGGGGAGTAGGAGAGATCGATTACGGGGAGTAGGAGAGATCGATTACAGGGGAGTAGGAGATATCGATTACGGGGAGTAGGAGAGATCGATTACAGGGGAGTAGGAGAGATCGATTACGGGGAGTAGGAGAGATCGTTTACGGGGAGTAGGAGAGATCGATTACAGGGGAGTAGGAGAAATCGATTACGGGGAGTAGGAGAGATCGATTACCGGGAGGGACTGAATTATTCGTGTTGATCACTGTATGTTGACCTAGGTATTTGGTTATTCTTGATTGATTACTGTCTCGTTGAAGTATACCCCACATCTCCTTTTATTTACACGCTTTTTGAATAGTGGATTTATTTTTACCTTTAAAAAGATATCAATCATTATAATAGTTTGTGGCATAAAAGACATCGTTCAGTATGCTTTACCGCGTTCAGTGCTTTTTTTTAATTAAAGCATTGGAAGATGAATGCACTTATGCCATACAATTCATGGAGACATCTCTAATTGATTGTTTAAATAATTGATTGTAATTGTGTTTTGGTTTTAAAGTATTTTTATTAAGTAATTTGTTGGACAGTGTATAATAGAATTTGTAGGATATACCTTAACATCAAGTTTTTGCATTGGTAACACGAAATACAGGTGTTACTTTTTTATTCTTAAAATCCATGCATCTCAAGTGTGTAGTTTCTATCTTTTTTGTAATGTTTATTTTCATTTTCATTTATATTTTTGATATGATGTCTTTCTTAAAAAAATACAATAGAAACTTAAATTTGATATCTGAATATCTCACATTCAAATGACTTTGTCGTTAAATTGATGTTTTTTTTTTTTAAATACCCCAGTATTTCAAAAGCTAAAATCTTAAAAGGTCAATTTCCAAGGTTGATGTTATTCTTCAAACGTAAATTAATTTCTAAGATTTCAACCCAATAAAAGTTGATTTTTATAATCATTTCCATTTAAGCACTGCTATTAATTTTTTTCTAAATAAACGATAAAACATAAACATCATATATTGACCAAAATCTTGTACCAAATGTGTAAAAATAGTATTGGTTATCTGTTTAATTCTGTACACGAAACATGTATTAATTATCTTTAATTGTTCGCCATTTTAGTAATGTGCGTCATTTTGCAGTGACTTAATTTTTTTTTCTTCCAAAACACCAAAAAGCTAGAAAAAAAATCCATTGTTTTCTTACATCAATCTTGATCAGCTCGTAACATGAACACTTTTTAGAATTGTAATATGCCAGTAACTTCCGCTTTAATGTTTAAAACATAAAACACAGCTAAATTGTCAAAATATGACGTGGATTTCCGGTTGTCAATTTGAACGTCAAATAACATTCAATTATTATTGTATTTTAATATGTAAATATTTTTGGAGGAGACTAATAGTACAAAGCTAACGAGTTATTGGCATCTGCCTACAGAAGATTTAGTTGCAGCTCAACGCTATCAACGGGTCTTTGTATACACATGAAAACGTAATTATTTTGCGATTCGTTTGTAAGCCTTCGCTCTAATAAATCAATTGGTCTGTCTAAATATTTGGCTTTGGATAAATAAGGGATATGTTCAATATGCATAAGGCAATTGGAGGTCATGTTTTTTCTCTCGCTTTCAGAGAAACATGTAATCAAATTGATTCGTTAAAGCGTAAACAGTTACCATTGATTCAGCACCACTTATTTATGTGTGCTTCAAATGTTAAATTGTAATACAAATAAAATACAAGGAGATGTCGAGTATTGACAATTAACGCACTATCATTTAATGTATTAATTTAAACCATTGCAAGTGATATTTAATGGCCTAACGAGTAGGTTTTTCAAGGTTTGTTCGATAAAGTATCGGTAATATTTTTGTTAATGATTCCTTTTCAGAGAGTATGAATTTGTAGTTATATACATTCTATACCGTTATGATAGACTTAAGCAGAAATTCTGAACTTATTCTAATTGAACGTTCTTTTATAAAATTATATTTTTTTTATTCAATTGATCGAGCTTAAAAGGGGTTGAGCTATAAATAGATATCTTGTTTATTTCTGCTATATATTCATGCGTCTGTCACAAGTGAGAACTCTGATCACTATATATATATAGACTCTGAATTTGTCATTTTGGAATTTGATGCTGTTAACAAATCTTTCATATATAAAGTCACTGTGAAATTTATTCGCAGATCTTTGATACTCACTGTGAAACCTATTCGCAGATCTTTGATAGTCACTGTGAAACTTATTCGCAGATCCTGATAGTCACTGTAAAATTTATTCGCAGATCTTTGATAGTTACTGTGAAACTTATTCGCAGATCCTGATGGTCACTGTGAAACTTATTCGCAGATCTTTGATACTCACTGTGGAACTTATTCGCAGATCTTTGATAGTCACTGTGAATTTTATTCGCAGATCTTTGATAGTCACTGAAATTTATTCGCAGATCTTTGATACTCACCTGATAGTCACTGTGAAACTTATTCGCAGATCTTTGATAATCACTGTGAAACTTATTCGCAGATCTTTGATAGTCACTGTGAAATTTATTCGCAGATCTTTGATACTCACCTGATAGTCACTGTGAAACTTATTCGCAGATCTTTGATAGTCACTGTGAAATTTATTCGCAGATCTTTGATACTCACCTGATAGTCACTGTGAAACTTATTCGCAGATCTTTGATAGTCACTGTGAAACTTATTTGCAGATCCTGATAGTCAATGTGAAACTTATTCGCAGATCCTGATAATCACTGTGAAACTTATTCGCAGATCCTGATAGCCACTGTGATATTATTTGCAGATCTTCGATACTCACTGTGAAACTTATTCGCAGATCCTGATAGTCACTGTGAAATCTCTTAGCAGATCTTTGATAGTTACTGTGAAATTCATTCGCAGATATTTAATTGTCACTAAATTTATTTGAAACTAATTAAGACTGGGGTGAATAAGTACTTTATATATTGGAAGGACACCTATCAATGAGACGGCAACTTAAAGACACCAAAAATTTAAAGGCATTTTGAGGTAAGCATAACAAAATCGTATATTTCACGTTTAATTTGTGTTTTGGGGAAGTTTGCCCTATCCTTTATGAATGGATAAATAATTATGTTATTCATAAAACATTAACATGTAATATACATTGATGATTTCTGTAACTTGACTAAATTCAATAAGATGCCGCCAAGATGTACTATTAGAAGTTCTGCTAGAAGTATCAAACGTGATTCTCTCGCATTGATTTTTCTAATAAAAATTCAATTCATGCAGCATATTGATACCAAAATTTTCAACTCAATGAAGTTTCGCTGTTGATGGGCTAACTGTAAAATGAAAATGTCTAAATACAAGCATCATTTAGATCTCCATGGGAATGGTTATTTAATCTAACTCTCAAAAACTGACTATAAATTCTTCACATTTTGGATTGAAATTTTATATTGAAAAAGATGTCACATGAAGCATGATGACTAACGTTATTAGGTTTCCAGTTTTATACAATGCAGAATTTAAATAAATGAAGGAATATTAATCAAAATGCACTTCATTGTCTTAGCTTCATCGTATACTTGAAAGAAAAAGAGTAGTCAAACCAAGTTTATAACTACTAATAACGCCATTGGTCTACTCTTGAGTCTGAATATTTGAATCTTTCTGTCTTACAGGGGGACACCTTTAATGTTTTTTTCTTGTAATAGAATATTAATGTGTGTTGATAGTTGTTCATAACTGATCACTCTAAGGTGAAAAGTTACAATTCTAGTCAAACCAACTGAAGAAAAATGTCCAAATAGATGAATCGGAATTTTGACATTGATTAAGTTAACTTTCTTTATACATGATAATTGTCTGCCGAAATTGTGGATTTTTATATAACAACAAGTGAGGCCATACCGTGAAGGAGGGATAGTGAACTATGTGCTGTTTGAGGAATAGTAAACAGTGTATAATTACAAAATCTTTTCAACGCATTATATTTTTATTTAGCTTCTTCATGACTCTTTTTATCAATAAAGGTATACGAAGACATTTTCTCAATTAACACAGACTTTGCTAACGCTCTTCAACTTATTAGAGAAGAAAGTGAAACCTTGAACTCTGAATTACAGAACAGAGAGGGAAATGTTATACTCTGAATGACAGAACAGAGAGTAATGTTATACTCTGAATGACAGAACAGAGAGAGAAATGTTATACTCCGAATGACAGAACACAGAGAGAAATGTTATACTCCGAATGACAGAACAGAGAGAGAAATGTTATACTCCGAATGATAGAACAGAGAGAGAAAAGTTATACTCCGAATGACAGAACAGAGAGAGAAAAGATATACTCCGAATGGTAGAACAGAGAGAAATGTTATACTCTGAATGACAGAACAGAGAGAAATGTTATACTCTGAATGACAGAACTGAGAGAGAAATGTTCTACTCCGAATGACAGAACAGAGATAGAAATGTTATACTTCGAATGACAGAACAGAGATGGAAATGTTATACTCCGAATGACAGAACACAGAGAGAAATGTTATACTCCGAATGACAGAACACAGAGAGAAATTTTATACTCTGAATGACAGAACTGAGAGAGAAATGTTATACTCCAAAAGATAAAACAGAGAGAGAAATCTTATACTCTGAATGACAGAACAGAGATAGAAATGTTATACTCCGAATGACAGAACACAGAGAGAAATGTTATACTCCGAATGACAGAACAGAGAGAGAAATGTTTTACTCCGAATGACAGAACAGAGAGAGAAATGTTATACTCCGAATGACAGAACAGAGAGAGAAATGTTATACTCCAAATGACAGAACAGAGAGAGAGAAATGTTATACTCCGAATGATAAAACAGAGAGAGAAAAGTTATACTCCGAATGACAGAACAGAGAGAGAAAGGTTATACTCTAAAAGACAGAACAGAGAGAGAAATGTTATACTCCGAATGACAGAACAGAGAGAGAAAGGTTATACTCTAAAAGACAGAACAGAGAGAGAAATGTAATACTCCGAATGACAGAACAGAGAGAGAAATGTTATACTCCGAATGACAGAACAGAGAGAGAAATGTTATACTCCGAATGACAGAACAGAGAGAGAAATGTTATACTCTGAATGACAGAACAGAGAGAAATGTTATACTCTGAATGACAGAACAGAGAGAAATGTTATACTCTGAATGACAGAACTGAGAGAGAAATGTTCTACTCCGAATGACAGAACAGAGATAGAAATGTTATACTCCGAATGACAGAACAGAGATAGAAATGTTATACTCCGAATGACAGAACACAGAGAGAAATGTTATACTCCGAATGACAGAACAGAGATAGAAATGATATACTCCGAATGACAGAACACAGAGAGAAATGTTATACTCCGAATGACAGAACAGAGAGAGAAATGTTATACTCTGAATGACAGAACAGAGAGAGAAATGTTATACTCCAAATGATAAAACAGAGAGAGAAATCTTATACTCTGAATGACAGAACAGAGATAGAAATGTTATACTCCGAACGACAGAACAGAGATAGAAATGTTATACTCCGAATGACAGAACACAGAGAGAAATGTTTTACTCCGAATGACAAAACAGAGAGAGAAATGTTATACTCTGAATGACAGAACAGAGATAGAAATGTTATACTCCGAATGACAGAACAGAGAGAGACAAATGTTATACTCCGAATGACAGAACAGAGAGAGAGAAACGTTATACACTGAATGACAGAACAGAGAGAGAAATGTTATACTCCGAATGACAGAACAGAGAGAGAAATGTTATACTCCGAATGACAGAACAGAGATAGAAACGTTATACTCCGAATGACAGAACAGAGAGAGAAATGTAATACTCCGAATGACAGAACAGAGAGAAAATGTAATACTCCGAATGACAGAACAGAGATAGAAATGTTTTACTCCGAATGACAGAACAGAGAGAGAAATGTTATACTCTGAATGACAGAACAGAGATAGAAATGTTATACTCCGAATGACAGAACAGAGAGAGACAAATGTTATACTCCGAATGACAGAACAGAGAGAGAAACGTTATACACTGAATGACAGAACAGAGAGAGAAATGTTATACTCCGAATGACAGAACAGAGAGAGAAATGTTATACTCCGAATGACAGAACAGAGATAGAAATGTTATACTCCGAATGACAGAACAGAGAGAGAAATGTAATACTCCGAATGACAGAACAGAGAGAAAATGTAATACTCCGAATGACAGAACAAAGATAGAAATGTTTTACTCCGAATGACAGAACAGAGAGAGAGAAATCTTATACTCCGAATGATAAAACAGAGAGAGAAAAGTTATACTCCGAATGACAGAACAGAGAGAGAAATGTTATACTCCGAATGACAGAACAGAGAGAGAGAAATCTTATACTCCGAATGATAAAACAGAGAGAGAAAAGTTATACTCCGAATGACAGAACAGAGAGAGAAACGTTATACTCCGAATGACAGAACAGAGAGAGAAAGGTTATACTCTAAAAGACAGAACAGAGAGAGAAATGTCATACTCCGAATGACAGAACAGAGAGAGAAAAGTTATACTCTAAAAGACAGAACAGAGAGAGAAATGTTATACTCCGAATGACAGAACAGAGAGAGAAATGTTATACTCCGAATGACAGAACAGAGAGAGAAATGTTATACTCCGAATGACAGAACAGAGAGAGAAATGTTATACTCTGAATGACAGAACAGAGAGAAATGTTATACTCTGAATGACAGAACAGAGAGAGAAAGGTTATACTCTGAATGACAGAACAGAGAGAGAAAGGTAATACTCTGAATGACAGAACAGAGAGAGAAAGGTTATACTCTGAATGACAGAACAGAGAGAGAAAGGTAATACTCTGAATGACAGAACAGAGAGAGAAAGGTTATACTCTGAATGACAGAATAGAGAGAGAAAGGTTATACTCTGAATGACAGAACAGAGAGAGAAAGGTAATACTCTGAATGACAGAACAGAGAGAGAAAGGTTATACTCTGAATGACAGAACAGAGAGAGAAATGTTATACTCCGAATGATAAAACAGAGAGAGAAATGTTATATTCCGAATGACAGTACAGAGAGAAATGTTATACTCTGAATGACAGAACAGAGAGAAATGTTATACTCTGAATGACAGAACTGAGAGAGAAATGTTCTACTCCGAATGACAGAACAGACAAAGAAATGTTATCCTCCGAATGACAGAACAGAGATAGAAATGTTATACTCCGAATGACAGAACAGAGAGAGAAATGTTATATCCTGAATCACAGAACAGAGAGAGAAATGTTATACTCCAAATGATAAAACAGAGAGAGAAATCTTATACTCTAAATGACAGAACAGAAATAGAAATGTTATACTGCGAATGACAGAACAGAGAGAGAAATGTTCTACTCCGAATGACAGAACAGAGAGAGAAATGTTATACTCCGAATGATAAAACAAAGAGAGAAAAGTTATACTCCGAATGACAGAACAGAGAGAGAAACGTTATACACCGAATGACAGAACAGAGAGAGAAAGGTTATACTCTAAAAGACAGAACAGAGAGAGAAATGTTATACTCCGAATGACAGAACAGAGAGAGAAATGTTATACTCCGAATGATAGAACAGAGAGAGAAAAGTTATACTCCGAATGACAGAACAGAGAGAGAAAGGTTATATTCTGAATGACAGAACAGAGAGAGAAATGTTATACTCCGAATGACAGAACAGAGAGAGAGAAATGTTATACTCCGAATGATAAAACAGAGAGAGAAAAGTTATACTCCGAACGACAGAACAGAGAGAGAAAGGTTATATTCTGAATGACAGAACAGAGAGAGAAATGTTATACTCCGAATGACAAAACAGAGAGAGAAATGTTATACTCTGAATGACAGAACAGAGAGAGAAAAGTTATACTCCGAATGACAGAACAGAGAGAGAAAGGTTATATTCTGAATGACAGAACAGAGAGAAAGGTTATACTCTGAATGACAGAACAGAGAGAGAAATGTTATACTCTGAATGATAGAACAGAGAGAAAGGTTATACTCCGAATGACAGAACAGAGAGAGAAAGGTTATATTCTGAATGACAGAACAGAGAGAAAGGTTATACTCTGAATGAAAGAACACAGAGAGAAATGTTATACTCTGAATGATAGAACAGAGAGAAAGGTTATACTCCGAATGACAGAACAGAGAGAGAAATGTTATACTCTGAATGATAGAACAGAGAGAAAGGTTATACTCCGAATGACAGAACAGAGAGAGAAAGGTTATATTCTGAATGACAGAACAGAGAGAAAGGTTATTCTCTGAATGACAGAACAGAGAGAGAAATGTTATACTCTGAATGATAGAACAGTGAGAGAAATGTTATACTCCGAATGACAAAACAGAGAGAGAAATGTTATACTCTGAATGACAGAACAGAGAGAGAAAGGTTATAATCCGAATGACAGAACAGAGAGAGAAAGTTTATATTCTGAATGACAGAACAGAGAGAAAGGTTATACTCTGAATGACAGAACAGAGAGAGAAATATTATACTCTGAATGATAGAACAGAGAGAAAGGTTATACTCCGAATGATAAAACAGAGAGAGAAAGGTTATATTCTGAATGACAGAACAGAGAGAAAGGTTATACTCTGAATGACAGAACAGAGAGAGAAATGTTATTCTCTGAATGATAGAACAGAGAGAAAGGTTATACTCCGAATGACAGAACAGAGAGAGAAATGTTATACTCTGAATGATAGAACGGAGAGAAAGGTTATACTCCGAATGACAGAACAGAGAGAGAAAGGTTATATTCTGAATGACAGAACAGAGAGAAAGGTTATACTCTGAATGACAGAACAAAGAGAGAAAGGTTATACTCTGAATGATAGAACAGAGAGAAAGGTTATACTCCGAATGACAGAACAGAGAGAGAAAGGTTATATTCTGAATGACAGAACAGAGAGAAAGGTTATACTCTGAATGACAGAACAGAGAGAGAAATGTTATACTCTGAATGATAGAACAGAGAGAAAGGTTATACTCCGAATGACAGAACAGAGAGAGAAAGGTTATATTCTGAACGACAGAACAGAGAGAAAGGTTATATTCTGAATGACAGAACAGAGAGAGAAATGTTATACTCTGAATGATAGAACAGAGACAAAGGTTATACTCCGAATGACAGAACAGAGAGAGAAAGGTTATATTCTGAATGACAGAACAGAGAGAAAGGTTATACTCTGAATGACAGAACAGAGAGAGAAAGGTTATATTCTGAATGACAGAACAGAGAGAGAGAAAGGTTATACTCTGAATGACAGAACAGAGAGAGAAAGGTTATATTCTGAATGACAGAACAGAGAGAGAAATTCTGAATGACAGAACAGAGAGAGAAAGGTTATATTCTGAATGACAGAACAGAGAGAGAAAGGTTATATTCTGAATGACAGAACAGAGAGAGAAAGGTTATATTCTGAATGACAGAACAGAGAGAGAAAGGTTATATTCTGAATGACAGAACAAAGAGAGAAAGGTTATACTCCGAATGACAGAACAGAGAGAAAGGTTTTACCCTGAATGTCAGAACAGAGAGAGAAAGGTTATACTCTGAATGACAGAACAGAGAGAGAAAGGTTATATTCTGAATGACAGAACAGAGAGAGAAAGGTTATACTCTGAATGACAGAACAGAGAGAGAAAGGTTATATTCTGAATGACAGAACAGAGAGAGAAAGGTTATACTCTGAATGACAGAACAGAGAGAGAAAGGTTATATTCTGAATGACAGAACAGAGAGAGAAATGTTGTATTCTGAATGACAGAACAGAGAGAGAAAGGTTATACTCTGAATGATAGAACAGAGAGAGAAATGTTATATTCTGAATGACAGAACAGAGAGAGAAAGGTTATACTCTGAATGATAGAACAGAGAGAGAAATGTTAAATTCTGAATGACATGCTTATTCAATAATCAATAGGTTAAACATTTTTTTAAATTGAAAGACATCGTTACTAAGAATAATAAACGAAGCATTAGATATTTTTTACTCTTTTTTTTTAAAGTCCATTTGAAGGTACATATATCCCATTATGATTACATTCCAACTCTGGGTTAAAGAGTTCTCTGTGGTATTATACATTGTTTATATAAGACATTCCGTACCATAAGACATGGTTCTGGTAGTAAATGTTATTAAGTTTTCAGGTGTGACTAGATCAAATTACGAACCAGTATAGTTATAATTTGCCATGTCAATTTCTTGTACAATGATTCAATGAACCAATCTTTATGAGTGAAAATAACATAATTTTCAGCCGTTTAGACGTGGAGCTGTTCTATTACCATAATTATTAAGAGTGATGCGCCTGAAATATATTTTTATTATGTCATGTTACATTCAAATTACAGCTAAATTACCAGCGTGGTATTGATATATTACCTTATATTTAAAACACACGGCGCTTTAATACCGGAAAAGTCTTTCCACATCCATACAGGGCGGAAAGGAAAGTATTCGATCAATAACCACGGCATTCATCTTACTTAAAATTCACAACAATAACTTTAAATGATCATGTTTGCATAATGGCATTTTCATTTATTTATCTACCATTCCGATGTTTCACGAAGAAAAAATGTAGTTTATTAAATTTTTATGCTAAAGTAATATGAGATTGATTAAATTTCTGTATTTACATAGATACTTTAAGTGTAAATCAGGGCGTAAATGGTAAATTTTAACGATTTTATCAATTTCCACCGCTTTAATGTGGTAAGTATTTTTACATGTACCTTGTGCAAAAGTTGTATGACCTGTATAGTACAGGTTGATAACTGACAATGTTTTTATGAATCAAATACATTTTCGTAAACAGTTTTTATTTACTTTTCATAATAACGATGCTCAATTGCAGAAGTTCACGTGTTAACTCTCGTGTCTTTTCTTTTAAATGATTGTTAAAACGGTGTATAAAACATCGAACTTTAATTTAGATTGCTTAAATAACATAAATAATTGAAATAATTGGGGTCCATGTTTGTTTTTACTTAACCATTGTTTAAGTTGGCAATGAAACGTATTAACTTACTTTACCTTTGATTAAATTTAAATAATATTTTTAGATTTTTTATTGAGAAAATATGTCATAAAGTAGCATCTCAACCAAAAAACCATTAAAACGAGAGATAGAAATATGGAATTTCACTTGAAATGGATCAAAAGAATTGGTTTAGTAAACAACATGATATGTTTTCTATAAAAATCTCTTTGTTCATTTCAGTCGTTCATTGGAAATAATAATGGAGTATAATAAATCTATTATATTTTCATCTGATAGTATCGCTTGAAGCTCTAATTGAAAAGAAAAGGCTGAGAATTATTGGTCCAGTGAATTATTGGTCCATTGAATTATTGGTCCAGAGAATTATTGGTCCAGTGAATAAATATGACAAGAACTAAAAGCACTAGGTGAAAATTTTGTAATCCAAAGAGAACAATATTGATTTAATTTTGAACTTGGCTTTGTTTTTGGGTTTTTTTTTTGGGTTTTTTTTAGTTGCATCGTTCCGTGCACTTAAATATATTATGAAACGTTCTTAATTTGATATTTTAATTAGGTCACTACAAATAGAATCCCTGTTGTCTTAGAAATTACATCCCCACGTGCATCTCTGAGGAAAATAGTATTGTTGTTTCATCGGTACTCTTTTGTAATAAGATATTGTTACCTTCGTGCATATTCAGGACGAGCACTAATTAAACAATGAAACTATTTATAAGGTTCTACATAGTGGTCTGGGATGAAGGACGGGTAAACTTTGACTGCACTTTAAAACAAGGGAATTTCTGTAAAGACAACATTGAAGTCTAATTAATGAGAGGTACTGTGGGACACTGTTTTATCTTTAAACGTTTGTATTCTTTTCAACCCCAAAATTTAGCATTTTTTCCGAGCAGATTTTATGTACTGAAAGTTGTATCTACTTGAAGTTGGATATTTTGTAGAGGCTGCACGTGTATATCGTTTTTGTAATGTTCATAAATTATGCTCGATCCATATAGGAACATTTTTGGAAGTCCAAAGAAGGTGAGGGTTTACTGTAGAAACTTGTGGAAATAAATCTTTCATTTTATTTTCCTACAGTAGTAGCCCTGAAGGTCAAAGCAAAATGATGACCGATATCAATAAACCAAGTATGATATATAACATTAAAATCTCGTTTTGTATATTTTTTATATATATATATACAAAAATGGACATTGCACTATGTCGAGCTTAATATAATTTATGACGTTGGAATTCGAAATTTATTTAGCCGTACAGTGGCCAATATAAGATCGACCTATAATTACCACTACAATGAAATCATTATTACGAAATTTTCAAAGTGCAATAATATCAAAACAGCAAAGATCTTGAATAAAGGAGTCGTGTCATTTTGTTTATATGCAAAAGGGAAACGTCGTTCACATCAATAATATATTTATTATTCCTTTGAATTTAATGAAAATTGGGGATTTTTTGGCAAATCAAGCCAAGGTTTTTACAGAAAATCCACAGACTTTACCTCTGGGTTTTTCGTTATCAGATTTTAAACCTATTTTATTCACTTGTTTATTTATATTATGCTACCGTTTATTGTTTACAAAAGGTCCTCAAAATCATTTACACTCTAAAAGTGCTGAGTCACTGCACACTAGAAAGTGTAATTAAATGGATCCATATTTGTACTTGCTTTGAAGTATTATGTATTCTTGAAAAATTGTTTTAGGGAAATCATTGGTAGCACTGCATTCAGTAATCCCCTACCGATTTAGTATCGAATTAAATCAAGTTTAAGAGTACAAGAGAAAATGCTGCTGATTTTATATACAATTTTCAAATGTGTAGCATTGAAACAACAAACGGGTAGATAATCCTAAAACTTCACAATGCAAATGTATTTGAAAAAAGGAAAATCATGCTGTTTTTTTTTTTTTTGCATAACGAAAGTTCGAATTAAATTAAAGCAGAGAAGTTACAACAACATTAGTTTTAATTAAATTGTTTTCTCCGAACGAAAGTTTATTCTAACGGTTTATTCGATTTATCAAGTAAAACACAGAAATTCAAATGTCCCGGAATAGAAAATCATTTTACAATAACAATAACTATTAAAATGCATTTAGAATAATGACATCACCCTAAAATTACATTTTCATTTGTTTTTAGAAGTACTTTGAGATCATTATTAGATTTTCTAATGCAATTTTCATTCTGAAAATAATTGCTGCATTCAACTTGAAAAAATTTGCACAGCATTTCATATGGTATAAATGAAACTGCAGTTTTGGTTTATGAATATTTATGGGGAAACATTACAACTGAAAGTCATTCAATCTCTACTCTTCATAACATGTCATTAGTACATGTTTGTTTATGTAAATTTTCGAACATTAATAGAAGATTGCAATGATTATGAGATAATTAAGCAGGTCAAGATCAACTCTTAATTATTACCATTTCATATTCTAAATTGTATAAATAAAGGAAAGCGTTAATAAGATTGATAAAAAATTCTGCTTAAAAATGAAATACATGCATATGCTATTTAAATTGTATTCTTTCGTCAGTGTATATAAATATGTAAGAGTCTTAAGAAATCATCCAACCAGAAAACCTGGAAATTGCTTCACACACAAAGAAACATATACAAGTGTAAAGATTAGAACAAAGAAATTGTATAAAAATAATCGATTTTATAAAATGAAATTTAGTATGGAAATGGGAAATATGTCAAAAACACAACAACCCGACCAAAGAACAGAAAACAGACGAAGGCCACCAATGTGTCTTCAACACAGCGAGAAAATCCAGCACCAGGAGGCGGGCTTCAGCTGGCCCCTAAACAAAAATGTGTTCTTGTTCAGTGAAAATGGACGTCACACTAAACTTTAAAACATATAAATGAACTAAAATTAAAAAAAACATACAAGACTAGCAAAGGCCAGAGGCTCCTGACTTGGGACAGGCTTAAAAATGTGGCGGGGTTAAACATGTTTTGTGAGATCTCCACCCTCCCCATTACCTCTAGCCAATGTATATTAAACAAACACACAGCAATACGTACAATAAAACTCAGTTTAAAAGAAGTCCGAGTCCGATGTCAGAATAGGTAACAAAAGAAACTAAGCAAAATGACAATGATACATAAATTAACAAAGGACTACCAGCAGTTACTGACATGCCAGCTCCAGACCTCAATTAAACTGATTGAAAGATTATGTCTTCATCATATGAAAATCAAGCACAATCCCTCCCGTCAGGGGTTTAGTATCATATCATCATAAATATATGAGAAGAACATAACCCGTATATTATAGAACTACATGTATGTTTGTCGACACAACACATGACCTTCGTCAGTGCTGTCTTTTTTTTCAATATGAAATACTACATTGTTAAAATTATGTGCGCTCCCTTGTTTATCTACAATTCTTAATGATGAAACTCTTGAAATCTACCCACATTTTGTTAAAACTAAATTTGTACAGTATACACGAGTACAAGAACAGTTTTTGTCAAACTTTTCACTAAACGATGTTCAGTTTGTACAATGTATAATTTTCAGGATTTCAGCAAGAAGAATAAGTTGTCCATTTACATTGATATTTTTGCTCATATTTGAAGGCCGTTCAGTGACTTACAGTTGCGTACATTCTCGTCCCTTGGTCTCTGGTGGATTGTCTCGTCCTTTGGTCTCTGGTGGATTGTCTTGTCATTTGGTATCTGGTGGATTGTCTCGTCCTTTGGTCTCTGGTGGATTGTCTCGTCCTTTGGTCTCTGGTGGATTGTCGCGTCTTTTGGTCTCTAGTGGATTGTCTCGTCCTTTGGTCTCTGGTGGATTGTCGCGTCCTTTGGTCTCTGGTGGATTGTCTCGTCCTTTGGTCTCTGGTGGATTGTCTCGTCCTTTGGTCTCTGGTAGATTGTCTCGTCCTTTGGTCTCTAGTGGATTGTCTCGTCCTTTGGTCTCTGGTGGATTGTCGCGTCCTTTGGTCTCTGGTGGATTGTCGGGTTCCTTGGTCTCTGGTGGATTGTCTGTCTTGTCCTTTGGTCTCTGGTGAATTGTCTTGTCCTTTGGTCTCTGTTGGATTGTCTTGTCCTTTGGTCTTTGGTGGATTGTCGCGTCCTTTGGTCTCTGGTGGATTGTCTCGTCCTTTGGTCTCTGGTGGATTGTCGGGTTCTTTGGTCTCAGGTGGATTGTCTCGTCCTTTGGTCTCTAGTGGATTGTTGCGTCCTTTGGTCTCTGGTGGATTGTCTCGTTGTCGATCACGTCATTTCTCATTATTTTATATTTGATGCAATTGTTGTTACATATAAGTTTATATCAATGTCTATATATGTACATGAGACATGAGTATTCTGTCCAGTAAAGGTGGCACGGTAGTATTTCCTGGCCCATAGGGATAATGATAGCCTTTTTAGAATTTTCACCACTTTTTAACACTCCCCAAGAATCAACATGAACAGTTAATTGAAGTACTTTCATTATAATATTCAGAAATAAATGTGAGTATGTATGATATAAAAATAAGGAGATGTGGTATGATTGCCAATGAGATAACTATCCACCAAAGTTCAAATGAAGTTGATGTAAGCAATTATAGGCAAACGTACGGCCTTCAGCAATGAGAAAAATCCATACCGTATGGTCGGCTATAAAAGGCCCCGACATGAAAAATATGAAACAATTCAATTGACAAAATTAACTGCCTATTTTTTAACAGACCAATTTACGAAAAACAAATATGACATACATGAACCAACTACAACCACTGAACTACAGGTTCCTGACTTGGGACAGCCACATATAGAATGATGACCGATTACTTTTTCTGCTATTTTTATAAACCTAAGACAACTAGTGCTTTTATGTCTTTTATCGTGCAGTGAATACAAAATTATCAAAAATCATTTTCCCCTGCATGTATGTAAAATTATTTCATATTTATCATATAATACTGTATTTTTGTCCAATCACAGTGTTCAGATACATTGACCTAAGTAGGGACCTAGTTCTCGGAATGTAAATACTATCGTGCCACCTTTACAGGGAAGATTTGATTCTTTATTTCATTTGAAATCCACAGTTCGTACAGTACTTTTTCTTGTCGTACAGGCTTAATTAAGTATTTACGACGATTAATAGTAATCGTGTAGTAATGTTGGTTCAGTCGGCATTATGGAAATGACCAAGATCTTTGTGCAGGCATCATTACAATTTACAGAACTCTGTACACCCAAATAAAACTAAATTAAAATGTCTTTGAGGTAATAATAGAATTGAAAATTCTGCATTGTTGAAAATTGTTGATTGAAGATTACGAAAAGAAATAAAATCTAAAAAGTAATCAGCATTTATATTGAGTAATTTCTTCATTATCTTGCGGAATCTATGCTTTGATATTTTAACGTAGAGTATTTTACCGTTGATTGGCGTTCTACATATTTTTTTCTTATAAGTTGATTTTAAATATAATGAAAATGAAAACGAATAACTTTTCATTTTCAGTAATTTATTTCACAAATATTTTTAATAACCTTTTTTTACTTATATCCCGTTTCTTTAATTTTAAATTAAAGTTACATTTGATGAAAAGTTGTTTTTTTCGTTCATCCATACTATCGATGTAAAAGATTGGAAAAGTAAATATTCCTTAGACACACAGATTTATCCATAAAGGTGAAGAAAACAAAACCTGACACTGCATCATATGAAGACGGCATACTGTCCTGAAATTGACACCAGATGGTCATACGAACATGAAATTTTCAATTTCTTGCGAAGATGACCCCGAACTTGGTCAACAGCCAAACAACAACCGAAGTAAGTCCGATGCCTACAGAAGGTCACACGATGGCACCAGAACCACACACACGGAGGGCAAAATAAACACACAAATTCAACACAAAAATGAACCTTCGCAATTCTTTTTGACAATTTTTTGGCGTGCCAAAGATTTTGCTACCGTTCACGAAATTGCTGCCGAAGCCTGAGAAACTGGGAAAGTCAACCGGCGGTCATATATACGATGGCCTTAAGATGCCCTCACGGATGGCGCGATGTTTTTACGATCGGATCCGAATTTGAACATTTCCTGCATCGTGTGTCCATCTTGTGTCAATTTTGGGACAGTGTGTCGCAGGCAATGTATATAATGGTTGTAAATACCTTTAAGTTTGTCCTTTGGATAGTTGCCACATTTTTATTTTTGTATCATTATTATAAAATGATAAAAAGGGATGTCATTCATATTGTTGGACAGCAACCAAACGACAAAAATCCATAAAACATTTTGACGCCAATATACATTTTGTTCGTTATTTAACAATAGATAGATTTTAAATCGCCTCGAGTTTTGAACATAGTCGTTAACTTTTTAAATGTAATTTGGAATGTTAGCTTCAAATTCAGTAACACGTCATGCTGGCTGACAGGTCAAGAAACTTTTGTTGGGGTGAGGGGTTGTGACTGTAGATACATTTTAGTGTATTATAAATCTATAAATGCAGCATCCACTTCTTACCTTAGCTGTATTTGGCAAAACCTTTCGACATTTTAGGTCCTCAATGCTCTTCCTCCTTTATTTGTTTTTTTTTTATTCGAGCGTCATTGATGAGTCTTTTGTAGACGGAACGCGCGTCTGAGGTACAATATTTTAATCCTTGTATCTATGATGAGTTTATTTTTCAATCTGTTAAGAAATTGTTTATTTTTCTATTTCGTATTGAATCAAACTTCAAATCAAGTTGTAATAGAAAGAAAAAAAACATGGTACATTAAAAATTGAGCGATAGTAATTTTTGGAGTATGGCTAAAATTGAATTTTAGGATCGTGATTGGTTTGTTAAATAGAAGGAAATAGACAAAATGCCAATAATACATGTCACTAAAAACTAAAATTGCATTGTTTAATCATTTGACATTCTGTATGAAATTTGATGATAAATTTAAATCAATTTAAACCTACATGTAGAGTTTTAAAAGAAAGTAGGAAAAGTCAAAATTGTCTTAAATAATTGCAAGATATATGAAAAGGTCTCATTCTTTTATAATGAAAACAGAAAATTGTGTTTGCCCAAATAAACCTGCCAATTTCCTCGATAACTTGTGACTGTAGTAAAAAGATCGTGATATTTTCAGAGGACAAATATTATAAAACTGACTTATTTTTTATGTAAAATCTGTTATGATCTTCTGATACAATCATAAAGCTTTTTAGTGCAGGAGGCAAATACGAGTGGGTGAATAAAATGTTGGATTTGGTGTTACAAGAATTTTATTCAAACTATGAAATGTAACTTCTTTAGTTGTAAATTAGCATTGATATTATGTCTCATATAAGAGTACATTCAATCGACGTGACTTATACATCAATTCAACATTACTTCAGTTGTCAAGGTAATTGCTAATCATCTTGCGATTGCTGCATAAATCATCTATAATTATAAGCTCTCAATAAAAATCAAATTACTTTATTGCATTATTTTACGACATGCATTTTCTGTCAGAATCAATTAAGTTATTTTATAGTCAGACTTTACTTACAATCCGATTTAGCACTCACACCTGTTCAAATGCTGAGTGTTGCCAATGATTTTTAATGGAATGGTGGTATACCTCCTTGCATTAGATGTAAAGAGAATTAAAATAAACTATGTAAACCTGACCTTCTTTTTGACATAAAATAACTGTTGATGACGTTCAAAGGGGCATTGTGCATCATGAATAATACCATATTTCCATTAACAGGTCAACACTCGCCATGGAATTAAGTATTTCCGTACTATTCTCTAACCAGACTTGATTTATAATGGTTCAAACTTATCTCTATCTGTCCTGATTGGGGTTAAATGATAAATAAATTACATTAGTTATGTATGGATTTTAAGATGTTGTTTGAGATTTATTGCAAATTTTTCAATCCAACATTCTCTATTTTTCAGATTTCAAGATTACAGAAGTAATCATGTGACATTGAAACATATATAAAGAAACCTGAGCGACAAGATGTCTGTGACAATTTCAAACATCACGTCAATTGTGACGTCATCAATGAACACAACCGAAAGAATAAATACGACATCGGTTACGTGTACTCCCGGGGCCATGCTATTCACTAGCGTTAATAGTTCGTCACTTACCCCGTTACAAGTATTTGGAGTTGCCTATGCCTACTTACATGGATACATCAGTATTTGTGTTTGCCTTTTTGGTTTCATGGCAAACATGGCTAACATTATAGTATTGACAAGGAAAAATATGATTTCATCGACAAATTTTATTTTAACATGGCTAGCTATAGCGGATTTATTTACAATGCTTGATTACTTCCCTTTTGCAGTGCATTTTTACATCCTGAAAGATGTGGATTTACCCCCATTGTACACTCGAGGCTACGGTTGGATTTGTTTTCTTCTGTTCCATGGCAGCTTCAGCATTTGTTGTCACACAATAGCAATATGGCTGACAATAGCTCTGGCTATTTTTAGATTTTTGTATATATGGTTTCCAACAAGAGGTAGCACCTTGTGTTCACTGGATCATGCTCAAATCGTAATTGTTGTAATAATTGTTAGTACAATTATTTTCACAATACCTAACGTTATTGCAAACGACTTTGATTTTTTGGATGTATGCGATAAATCCATAAATACAACAAATAAAAGTACTGTGATATCTCAAGGGGACAGGATATACCACTGGAAACTCCGACAAGAAAATGCCTTCTTTCGCTTTAACGAATCTTTAAACTTTTTTGTACAAGCCAGCCTGATGAAGATAATTCCATGTATAATGCTGACACTTCTGACAATCTTGCTTGTTGTGGCCATGCATCGAGCATACAAAAGACGAATGGCTTTAAAGAACAAGGGTAAGAAAGAGGACACGGACAAGCACAATGAACACAACCGCACTACGTTAATGTTGCTAGCAGTTGTGGTTTTGTTCCTAATTACAGAACTACCACAAGGTATCATGACAATTCTCAACATAGTTGATATTGAAAGATTTTACGAAAGTGTTTATATGCCTCTCGGTGACTTATTTGACATTACGGCATTGTGTAATAACGCGATTAATTTTGTCTTATACTGTACGATGAGCACACAATTCAGAGAAACTTTTCGTCAAACATTCTGTAGTTGTTGCCCAAAAATTCGTCCAGGATGGAGAAAAATGGGTGTGGCACACGCTGAAAGGAATGGAGCTACAGTTACAACTACTCATGTATAATTATAGAAGTTTTTCCGTCATTTAAAATTACAACAAATATTTTGACACATGAATTTTTCAGCATTTGTGAGCAAAGACAAAAATGGTCGTGACTGCATAGATTTATAATTGTTTACATTAAATGCATATTTTTGCCTCAAACCGGTCACAACCCTCTTTGTATATATTATTAATATGTCGCTAAAACCGAATAAGTACATGTATAGGCATTTTATTTTCGAGAAATTCGTTAAATACAGAAAATTTCTATGGATATGCTAAAATAATTTTAATTTTTTTTTGTAAACCAAACAAGATAACAAGACACCAGGAACTACTCTGGTGGGGACAAGAGATCGGTGTATATGTACTTTATACAGAACAGGTTCGACATAACACCCTCATCTGTCCTTTATACAGAATAGGTTCGACATAACACCCCCATCTGTCCTTTATACAGAACAGGTTCGACATAATACCCCATCTGTCCTTTATACAGAACAGGTTCGACGTAACACCCCATCTGTCCTTTATAAAGAACAGGTTCGACATAACACCCCCATCTGTCCTTTATACAGAACAGGTTCGACATAACACCCCCATCTGTCCTTTATACAGAACAGGTTCGACATAACACCCCCATCTGTCCTTTATATTTAACCGTCACGTACTTTTCATTTTTGTGTTATAAAAATGAAAGCAACATATAGTAAATGATCGAGCACTGTGTAGAAGGTTATATCCACACTCATCTGTTATTATACGTCACCTTTAATGATTAGATAAGTATATTAGTTGTTTCTCTTTTAACCACTGTTCTTAAAGGGTGGTCAATCTATTTTACATATTTATTATTTACTGATCTGTCGACTTATGGCTTGAGAATGTGATAAAATAATTTCAATCAAAAGAAATATTCAAAATAGAATGTAGTTGATCATCTATCCGTGAACTAGAACTCTGAATATATCTACAGATGTTGCTACAAACCAACTTCAAAACTATTTTATACTAAAATACTTCTGTTTCAAGATTACCAAAATTACAGACTTTATTATAATTACAAGTTACACATTTAATTTATTTTCAAATATATATTAAAACTATTCTTTATTTTATATTTATTATCATTATCTTTGTTTTTTTGAAAAGTGAAAATAAAACGAATTTATACCGGTAAACAATGTCAAATATGCAATAGTGTAGATTCATGTTAACTTTTCTTTGTCAAAGTCTTTTAGCGTGAATAACTAAGATATTTGTTTAAGTATTAGATACACCTTGGGATCGTTAGCTCCGAATGGGTGTATCTAATTTACACAAAGATATTATTGTCAATGTAGAATGATAGTTTTCAATAATTTTGAAGAGGAATTCTCAGCGATTTGATAATATGTTATTGAAAAGCATGATAAATGCAGGGTACCTGATTTCATTTATCGACATCTTGGTGATAGTATTACAATAGGTAATTGACCAATACACGTTAAGAAGTAGAAAGTTAAAGTAATTTTCAGGTTAAAGCTTATAACTTTGCACATAAACTGTTTACCCGATATTATTCCCGCACACTTTTGGCATCAAGTTGTTATGGCAAATTGCAGACGTTGAAAATGTAAGATTCTTTTTGCTCATACATTTAGTTTATAAATCAGTTAGGCTATTGTACTTAATTCAGTACATTGTAGTTTTGTGCCTTGCAAAATCCTGCAACCTATTGGCTGTAAAATATAACTTTATAGCTTATAAAACTAATGTAAGTATTAATCATTCTCTACTGATGTATCATATACATGTTATTTCTTTTCAAATATTTATAAATGTGGTTAAAAATATTAACCTAAATGCTACGCACAAGCCTTACAATGCACATATAGATTGATATCTTTCCATCAAATCGTTTCGGGGGTTTCTTTTTAGTTCTCAGGAGTTTTAAATGCAGGATTGATTGGAATAGCTATGTTTAGATAATACATTATTTTGCATAAACCAGAATTGTATATAATCGTATTTGCTGTTGTCGTAGTGGTGCCTTGATAATAAGTAATATAAGTTAACATCCCAGTGAAGAATTTTGATTACTTTGTAAATTTATAAACTATACAGCGTAAATAATCTTGATAAGTTTAGTTAGTTATAATAATTAAAAAGAAAAGGCTTTGTTTTTTATATTGAAGATATTAGTTAGACGTGCATAGGGAATTTGCTTCGAATCATGTAAAATACTATGTCTTTTAATATGTCAAAATTATTATTATAAAAGAGGTGTGTTAAAAAATCTTAATAGATTTAGAAGTTGAATCATCCTATCATCTTCATGAAACCTTTGTTAAATCCATTCTGATAAGTTGAAATCTAAATCCTTGTTCGAACAGATATAGAAATTCAAATTAAAAACGTATTTTGCATTTTAAAAAATAGCCCTCGAAATTAAGCCTGAACTATTTGTCACTGGACGTTAAAGAAAAAAAAAACCAATCAATTCCAAACAATCATGTTTATTTACAATTGTTAAATATCACAGGAATTTCAAGTTACTAACTTTGATTCCACTAATCTAATCTTACACCGGTCGACCTGATCACATTTGAAAAAAATCACTTTTGATATTACGTCAAATATTTTATTATTATGTGATTTTTATAACTTCGTAACAGTAGATCAATGATCAGTTGCAATGAATAACTTGGTAAACAACGTCCAAATGCAACTTCAAAACTGGGTTACAAAAATATAAGGCACTGTTCGTGTTGATTACAAAAATGCAAATGATTTTAGGCATATTGAATATTGATTCATTTAACAAAATAATTTCAGCAGATGTAAGATTTAATCAAGAATGAAGGACATATACGAGTGGCACTAATATTCAAGATTATCCAATTCAGATAAATAGATTTTTCACAAAATGACCGTTAAACAATAAAGTAAGGAAGTTGACACAGTGGAAGTTTCTAAAATATCATTTATTTTTGTATGATTTTCTTTCTTTTATAGGCTAACACAAGTTAAGGATATTATTAAGATTTATCTGTTTTATTTTGTGTGCAGTTTCTCTTAGAAAAGACAACATTATAAATAACAATTTGATTCCTAGTTAATAAAAGGAGATGTTGGGCATACTTCTGTAATATATAGACACACAAGGACAACCAAATCTATGTGTAGATAGTAGATGACTAATGTGAATTAAACGGCATCACACAAAAGCTATAGTTCATGTTTATATCTTGTATTAAACCTTTTGAACATATATCTTGTTACGATTCTTTTCTTATTGGAATGATCTGTTACTGGTAGTTATATTTCAATGCTCTGACTATTAAATGCGACAAACATTTTATCAATTCTACTTACATGTACAGACAGGTTCAAAAGCTGCCAAATTAATTGAAAAATAAGGTATTATTTAGATATATCGCAATATTGAAGTTCTATTTCTGTCCTTTATTTTCAGAATATATAAAACGTTTAAGCATGAAAAATGTCTGTATTCTTTTAAAGTAAAAGATTGAAACCTTTATGCAGAAACTTTTATATTTTCTGTTTGCCAGTCTTTACTGTGTATATTATAATAGTGTATTCACTGTAGAAATATCCATAATTAATATCATTCTATTTCAAGATTACAAACACATATTCGAATGTATCACACAAATATTTTAACAACATATTATTCAAATAGTCATGAATTAAGCAATAAAGATATTTAAAATCGTTAGTTTGTCCTTTTGTATTGGTCCTTTGATTATATGACCGTTTGAAATGAGATGACAATCACACAAAATTGATTTTCTTAGATGAGTCTGTAAATATTACTTAAATAGCTGATATCGTCAACACTAAAAAGTGCCATCTTTACCGCGAAATACAGTCTCCTCGACTTTAATGGAAAAAAGAGTATTCGATGCAATCTGATGCAACGCTATACATCACCGTATCAAATGTGAAGCTTTTAACGGTTTAGTGTGTAATTGTGTTCAGTATAGGAAATAAAACTGATATCGAAGCCATTAATGCTATCTAATTGAAAATACCCATGATACTGCTATCTCAGAAACATCTCTTTGTTCTAGGTGCAAACATGCATATACAAAAGCACAACAGGTACATTTTGATCAACTAAAAAACAAATACATGCATATACCTATAAATTGTATCTTTATGTGATCTGAGGACCTACTTTGACATGTTCATTGATATTTTGCATGCTATAGTATACCTAGGATGTCCCAAAGGTGTGTTCGGAGAGATAAGTTTATTTAGTACATTGCGATGGTGTGTGCTGAACCTGTATAAGCAAACTAGTAATTAAAAAATCATTAAATAGTTTAACAGTTGAAATCAAAGAGCAGGATTCTTAGATTTTTTATTTGATTTCAACTAGCAAACGATTATGAAAATTGGCACGATACACAAAAGAACCGAACTAAAAAATCGGGAAAGCTCTGAACATTGAAAATACTAAACATTTTAAAACGAAAAACCGAAATGTCGTGATACCTTTGTCGTGAAACGCGCTTCTGGCATACACAAATTTAAGCCTAGTTTCAATGATGAGTTTATTTGTTGAAATTATTTGTTTTGGTTTATTGGTACCTATAATATTTAAAAGCAAAACACATACCTTTTCTGTAAACGCATGCTCCGTTCATTGAGACCGCATATGTTGATCTATGGATTTCTCATTACATTTATTGAGTTACCAGTGACAAAATTCTTCGGCAGGCTCTCGAGACTGCATGGAACAAGAAAATAAATTGGTGTTTGGAATACATGAAGCATTACAATCAAGATTATACATATGTGTTTGTAATCATTTTAAGAAGGGTACTGTCTAAGACAATATAAAATTATAGTCGTATACAGTCGTTTGTTTCATCAACACAGAAATATTATGATAGGAGACATATTTTCATTTTGTTCCAATCTTACATCTCGATCATTACTGTACACTGCAAACAATGGGTATAAACTATATGACAATATTACGACTGTCATATCAGGAGTAGAATCTCACGGAACACCTCTCTTCTAATGCCAGATGTGCTAATATTTATGTTTAAGTACCAGCCCTGTTTAAGCACCAGCCCTGTTTAAGCACCAGCCCTGTTTAAGTACTAGTACCAGTCATGTTTAAGTACCAGCCCTGTTTAAGTACCCGTCCTGTTTAAGTACCCGCCTTGTTTTAGTACCAGCCCTGTTTAAGTACCAGCCCTGTTTAAGTACCAGGCCTGTTTAAGTACCAGCCCTGTTTAAGTACCAGCCCTGTTTCAAGCAGGATTCGTGTAGTGTTTTGTCGACTGTTAGTTTGTTTTGTTTGATAATTTTTTGTATTTTGTATTTTTTGTTTAATTTGTATCATCTGCTTCTCCGCTAAGCACGCGTCATTTAAGGAGTTAGAGCGAAGATTGGTCGGTTCGGAGTCCGAATAATGTTGCTGGGTAGGGTGACATATCTTCTTGCGGATTGTTACTTGTTAAACTAGCACATTAAAAATCCGTCCCAGCTTACGGTCTGGTACAAAGCAGAGTTCATATTCATGTATATGCATCAAATTTGCCACTGGATGTTAAACGACCATCCATCCTTCTATCATTTGTATTATATTAACTCTGTTCGAAAATGTTTCTGTATGGTTTGTTTTTCTCATATTTACTTCTCCATTTCGACCTCAGTAATTGGCATAAGTACATTTTTGTAAGCACTTTACAGTACGCACTGAATAGCCTCTTTGAAGAAAAAATATAAACGTCGCTTAAATAAAATATCCTAAAAATTGTGAGACAAGCCGTAAGTAGTGATATGCAATATGCAGTCAATCTCTTTGTTCGGGGATAAAAAATTCTTAATTAAGAAGGTTTTTTCTAGATTAATTTCTTCTCTCTTTTCATTCACAAAATCAATGGCAATCTCCTGAATGAAAAGAAACTAACGGAACACCTCTCTTCTAATGCCAGATGTGCTAATATTTATGTTTAAGTACCAGCCCTGTTTAAGTACCAGCCCTGTTTAAGCACCAGCCCTGTTTAAGTACCAGCCCTGTTTAAGTACCCACCCAGTTTTAGTACCAGGCCTATTTAAGTACCAGCCCTGTTTAAGTACCAGGCCTGTTTAAGTACCAGGCCTGTTTAAGTACCAGCCCTGTTTAAGTACCAGCCCTGTTTCAAGCAGGATTCGTGTAGTGTTTTGTCGACTGTTAGTTTGTTTTGTTTGATAATTTTTTGTATTTTTTTTTTTTTTTAATTTGTATCATCTGCTTCTCCGCTAAGCACGCGTCATTTAAGGAATTAGAGCGAAGATTGGTCGGTTCGGAGTCCGAATAATGTGCCCGGGTAGGGTGACATATCTTCTTGCGGATTGTTACTTGTTAAACTAGCACATTAAAAATCCGTCCCAGCTTACGGTCTGGTACAAAGCAGAGTTCATATTCATGTATATGCATCAAATTTGCCACTGGATGTTAAACAACCATCCATCCTTCTATCCTTCTATCATTTGTATTATATTAACTCTGTTCGAAAATGCTTCTGTATGGTTTGTTTTTCTCATTTTTCTTCTCCATTTCGACCTCAGTAATTAGTACATTTTTGTAAGCACTTTACAGTACGAACTGAATAGCCTCTTTGAAGGAAAAATATAAACGTCGCTTGAATAAAATATCCTAAAAATTGTGAGACAAGCCGTAAGTAGTGATATGCAATATGCAGTCAATCTCTTTGTTCGGGGATATACAAATTCTTAATTAAGAAGTTTTTTCTAGATTAATTCCTTCTCTCTTTTCATTCACAAAATCAATGGCAATCTCCTGAATGAAAAGAAACTAACGGAAAGCATAAAGCACTCTAACAGGACATAAACGATGGTGTCAGAAAATAGAAGCCATAGATCAAACTGTTGTTACAAGTTTAATCAAATGGTTTTCATTACCACCAGTTTTATACACATGTCAACTTTATCAGGTCAAAAGGTTAACTGTATATACAAGATAAGAGACTTTATTCGAAAGTCAAAAACAAGATAGAAATAAACAAGTAAGGAACCAGTCGATGAAGCAATCGCAGCGAAAACACGGACGATAATAATGTTTTTTAAACGAGTTGATAATAGGATGGTCTTGTAATAACGAGCTAGAAAGTATGTATTTGGACTGCTTATCGGATGGAATGTTCAAGGTAATGTATTATAAAGAACCCTGCATTCACTCTCTAAAATAATCATGGTTACTAGTATATGTATCATTGTCCTATAATGCTATCAAATACAAACTGTAATCATTGTGAGAAGTTGATTGAGACCCCAAAATCTGGTGTTGAATTGAAGAAGCAGAAGGGTAACTTCATGTGATTTATGAATAACATGTCCACCCAGAAACCCTTACCACAATCTTAACCTCTAACCGATCTTATTACTTATTACCAGAATGAATTTGGAATTTACGAAAGAAACAAGAAGAGTGAGTCGACCGATGTTTCTGAAATTTCTCACTCTAATGACCTTCCTCCCTCATACTAATGACCTTCTTCCCTTTTACTTATGACCTTCCCCCATCACACTAATGACCTTTCTCCCTCATACTAATGACCTTTTTGGGGTTTTTTTTTATTAAAGACTGACATCGGAAGTTTTATTGACTTTGGAACTTTACATTAACATTCAAAAACTACACTCAGACTTAATATAATGCGGGTTATGGAAATGTGGTTACCTGGATTTTTCCCACTCGTAATAAGAGTGGCGTCCGTTGCAAGGCATAATGATCAGTAAAATTCCAGTCCTATTTTTCAGTGACAATCTCGCTCTTCATCCTGGTCGACCAAATTTGCAGATCATACCGTTTTGATTTATGGTTAACTTATTCTCTTCCTAAATATACTCGAAATATTTGCCACGGGACGTTGAGTCAACAAAAATCAACCAATCAATCAAACACTTTTTCCTGTTTATCTTCATACTAGTCTGCAATCATTGTGTGGATATCAGGAATATAATCTTTAATCTAGAGGATCCAAGGAGTATGTATCGCCAAACGAGCATTTTTTGATAAAACTGATACAATGTAATTCCAATTGTCCCTGGCAAAATTACAAAATTTGGGTAAAAATCAGTCTTAAAGGGCAATTACTCCTATTTTGATTTTCTTCATGTTGACTTATTTTTAGATATTACTTTGCTGATTATTTTTGTTATTTTATATTGCTTTCAACCTAATCAGTTATAACAAAGTGAATGTCCTTCTTCTCTCACTCTAATGACCTTCCTCCCTCACACTAATGACCTTTCTCCCTCATACTAATGACCATCTTCCCTCATATAAATTAATTCCCTGGTTTACTCAAAGGACCTTCCTTCACACTCATGACCATTCTAGCTCAAACATATGACCTTCATCTTTCATACTAATTACCTCCCTCATTACTCTCATACTAATTACCTCCCTCATTAATGTAAATGACCTTCATACTGATGACCTTCATCCCTCACTTAAATAACCTTCCATCCTCACACTAATGGTTTTCTCCCTCACAGTAATGACCTCCCTCACTAATGCTAATGACCTTCCTCCCTCACTTTCATGAGATTCCGCCCTAATACTAATGACCTTCCTCCCTCACACTTTCTACCTTCGTCTCTCATACTAATGACCTTCATCCCTCATACTTATGACCTTCCTCCTTACTCTTATAAAAAAATTCAAAAAGTACTGACCTTCTTATCCTTCACTTTTGACCTTCCTCCCTCACACTTATGACTTTCCTCCCCAACACTCGTGACCTTCCTCCCTCACACGTATGACCTTCCTCCCTCATACCAATAACTTTCCTTCCTTACACATATCTCTGTTTTCCTGTTGTACATTCTGTACTTATCTAAGTCTTCAGTCTAAAAATAACAGAAAAAAACAACGATAACTTTTGGTCACTTGTGTCTTATAAATTTTGACTTTTGCTCACATTGAAATTGCACAATTAATGAGCATATGTACTTTCCAATTAAGTAACATGTATCTGGTTAATCATTACTGATACGATGCACCAGCTTCTCAGTCGTGTGCTAAACCCATCCATGAGAACAATAGCATATGCCGAGAAGATTGTATACAATAAAATCATGTTTAATAAAGATTTGACGATTGCAGTTTGATGCCGTATTCTTGAAGTCTAGAGTGTATTTTACAGACTTTTGTAGTCAAATAGATACTCCACGTGCTTGAGATTTTAGCCAGCGTGAATAGTGTTCTTTTCTTATAAAAGTCGCATTAAATTTTGAATTCGTGATTAATTTCGTATGAGATGTCAGAAATTAAAAGTTTTAGTTTATAAAAGTACAAAAATTAGTATATGTCAGATATGTAAAATCTTGTATTTTATAGATTATGCAAGAAAACATATATAATTTTCATTTTTGTACTGTCTCGACGCTATTGGTTTTTTTAAGTGCAAATAAACTCTTTTGGTCATTTTAGAGGTAAAGTTTAAACTACTGAAGTGATTCCATAAATATAAACTAAATCAGGTATACGACAGTTGTTTTCCATTCGTCTCGTTGGGTGATATAGTCTTAAGTTTAATTTCGTCAGTTTTTATAGACTTTTTGAATTTACTTTGGAGTTCGGTACTTTTGTTAATACTTTTTAAAAAATTGTCGGACATTTTGCCAAAAAACTGTCATTCTTGAAGCTCTTGATTCACCTAAATGATTATTATTATGTATGTCCTTCTGTCAACTTTATGAGCCGCCGCTTATTGTTTTTACGTAAATTCGGGCATCAAGTTTTCCACTTCTACGAAAATTATTATGGCTATTACAAATATTAGGATAATTTTATATCAAACATGACAATAGGTATACACTATCGTAATAAGGTAAAGGTTTCATATCTAATAAAAAAGTATAAATGCAAAGGACAAAGATGTAAACTATTACAGGTCACTGAATCTATACAACAATAAACAAAACCCATACCAGATAATGATTATCTTCAATAAATTTTAACCACAGGTCTATATAAAGATGGTTACCTGGACTTCACTCATCTGGGGAAGAATGCTGACGAGAGGCATCCGTTTGCAGTGTGGGATGTATCAATATACAGCCACATCCGGTTAGAACGGCGATATTCAATCAGATGCCTCGCGTAAGGAGAATAATATGTTCGAAGCATGTGTAAGAAACCTTGCAACAATTATTTGAGTGGTCGGTAGATAACCTGTTGGTAGGCAAAATTTCCGTTCCTTTCCCAACATGTCAACCTTTATCAGTCTAAATTTCCCACCCTTTATCCTAATAGACACACTTTGCAAAAACTATTTATTGTATTGATCGTATATGTGTTCTCGTTCTGAATATGCGTGAAATATTTGCCACTGAACGTTTATCAAACAACAATTTATCAGTCAATCTTCGCCTATAATTTGAGAAAGCGATACACGGTAACAATAAATCAATTTGTGAAATGATATATATAGTATTGAACGCCAGCATGTGACTATGTTGAGGCATATCGTATCAACCGAAATATATAAACGCCATAGGTTTAGTCGGATGTTTTGTAGTCATTTAGTTCATACCGGGAAGTGTTCAGTATTTAAGAAACATGTGTCTTATGCAATATAATTGGTATCATTCGGTTGTTTAGTTCATTTTCAGATTCATATATTTTACTAATGTTCCATTCATTTAAGAAATTGCATTGATTTTGTCCAATGGAATGACAAAAAAAGAAGTCTATAGAATCCTAATCAAATTAGGAAAATCTACTTGATAAAGTGCTTACTTTCGTCGAGGGATTAACAAACTTAGTTTAGAACAATTCATTGTTTTTAAACCGAAACTTTAGAGTCAAAATATATATATTAAATTGTGTCATTGACTAATGGAATAGTGAAACCGTGGGGAATTTACAATACACCATCATTGGTACTATCGCACTAGTCGAGATTCAAACGTATAATGCCGTTTTCAGTGCACAAGACTTGCAACAGGACACTTTATTTAATAATTTCTGCATATTTTTTTACGGCTCCATTTACAAGTTCATATGGTTTGTCGGCTCGAACATTGTAAAGTACGATTCGTTTAGTCTTTTTACGAACTACTCCCTTAAATACGGAAGTATCACTGTCCGAAACTAATGGTTCAATTGACTGTCCTGTGTTGCCTTCTACTATTTGGTCATTACCTGATGATACAACTGGATTTGACAAAACGTCCGTTTGTGTTTTCATCATTCTCATTATATGTATCCTGTGAGTGTTGATAAGTTGGGTAATGTCGCTGTTCAGGAGTCGTCATGTTCACACTTTCCCTTCGTGCTTCCGTTCCCATCTGTTCTGTTTCGTTTTCGGGTTTTATTGATTCGGCGCAGTTACTTCGTACAAATGTTGAATCTTTAAGGACGTCCAAAAAATGCTTTTTCGACAACTTTTAACAATTTCCGTCGATCGATTCTAAACGATTCAAGATCTTTAACGTTGTTTTTTTTTTTGTTCATATTTTTGCCTGTTTTTATCTTCTAATTCTCGTAATTGTTATGATTTCAGTTTCAATTCAGATTTTAACTTTGTATTTTTATCGCGGAATTCTGCGAGTTGAGATTTAAGGTTTATAAGTTCAATGTCTTTTGCATCAATATTATTTCTTTAAGTCTTAATTTCTGTGTCATACTTCGTTACCATTTTGTCAATTTTCCCTTTCGTTCTTTTTACATGTTCCTCAAAACTTTGTTTGAGTTCTAAAATCAACGCTATAATAAATGCGACGGTATCTGTTTGTTTTGTTTTTGTTCTCTTTGCTAATTTTACACATATATCCATAATTTGCAAGTCGCTATCATCATACGTCACAGACTTTTAGATATGCATTGCTTCAATTCTGAAATATAATTAGCTTCCTCTAGAAACTGGAAATTAATATAAATATCATCTGCGAGTTTTTCACCGATCTCGTCTCTCAATGCTCTCTCAACAAGCTCTGCGTCTTTCAGAGTGTGTTCTCTCTTACGTACAAGGTAGAAAAGTGAGTTTCGAATGGATCGCATATATTTTGATGTTGTATGTTTTATAAACTCATCTTTAAATGTTTTTCTATCAAGTTGTCCGAAACTTGAATGCATCAGACACATATCTTTATCATCGAAAAGTGAGTTTCGAACGGATCGCATATTTTTTGTAGGTATATGTTTTATTAATTCATCTTCAAATGCTTTTTTATCAAGTTGTCCGAAACTTGATTGCATTAAATGATACATATCTTCATCGTTGAATTGACTATCGGATAATTCTTCTTGAGAACTAGTTTGTGTTTCATCACTGTTATTCTTATCCGTAAAACTTTAGTCGCGGCTTTTTATGTCTGACTATATGGTAAAGGTTTTGCTTATTGTTGGCGCCTATGGTGGCCAATATGACCTTGGTGGGAAATAGGACAGTGAATTTTACATCAATATTATTTCTATGATCGTTTCATTCATTTAAATATTTATCTAAATTATTAATTTGGGTGCTTTAGTTTATTATGTATGTAGAAATATTCAGACTTGTTATGAAAAAAAGTCTCATTTGGTCTGAAGTATAGAGACAACCATGTTATAAAAAGTATCAAATTAAGAAAAAGACTGATGTTCAAAATTCTTCGAATGCGATAAGATTTAAAAATCTGCTTTGTATGTAAGCGTGTAATATTACGGAAATTTCCGTTTACATCCCTCTGTATTGTTCTTAACCATTGAATTTGGATATGGAATTACTTAAATCTTGACTTTTATGGATATTACGCAACTATTTAACATAGTAGAATTAATAACTCAAGTGAAAAGACATATTTCATGCATATATTCATGAACGAAAGAAAAGACTTCAACTATTGACAGTTTAATAATAAAAAAAAAAAACAGCTCGCTCACTCCCGCCAAAGAAATTAAAATTTTGAATAGGAAAATCTCCATGATAATACCAGTCACACTGACATACGTTCAATTGAAATTATCTGAATTTCTATTAGCAATCATTTTACATAAAACAATAATACAACACTGCAGGAAAGAATAAAAATCAACAACAAAAATTTGAAAAAAGATATCTGGAAAGAAGTCTCTCTCTCAATGGATAATTTAACTCTCACGGAATCTAAGTATATGTTTTTGTCATCATTGATCATATCAAAAACAAGAAATGTCATGTAACCCACACTAATATACAAATGAAATGGAAGTGGTCTTACTCAAGACACAAAGAAGACAAGCAACAAAGATCGTACACAATACAGTGTCGGTGTAAGTCTGACATGGCTAGTTTGGTTTACGTTTTTTAAATGGTTACGTTTTATTTGTCTTCACCCTTTGTTTCCTTTTATTCAAATTTATAATATCAATAAGTATTGTAAAACGACCAAGAAAAGGCATCTGGTTTGAGGAAATAATAAAAGGTAAAAGGATAATTTTTTTACATGATTTCATTAAAAAAGGTAGTGTTTTCAAAAGACACTTTAATTACTACTTTCAATATATGGGTAAAATGAAATTGCTTAAATGAAGTAACAAGTTATGACGTTGTTGAAGGGTCAAGTAAGACATTAACGTTAAAATGTGGGGTGGATAACTAGAGGGTAATCAACAACCATAAGACTACGAAAAAAACCCAAGATAAACTGAAAACGCCATGGTAAAAAGATAAAGAACCACTATGTCAGTATCACTACAGTAAACGGTTAGTCCCTAAAGTCATCATCAAGAGCCCTGTGTTTCGGTACTTACGTGATTGAAATGACACACCACTGTTTTTTTTTTTATTTTTTATACCACATACCAACAAAGTATATGTGTGTGTGTCTGTGCAAGTAGTGTCCGAGTTTAGACAATTTGAGTACCCTGAAAGATGTTAATGATTCTTGCCAGAGGGTGTGTCGAAAATAAGGTTGGAGTGTATGCCTGCAAGGCAAGTTCACTAAATTATACTCATCTTTATATCCCTATAATAAAATATAATTTTTGAGCTTTGCTTGCAGTATCTGTAGATATTTTTAAATTAAGTAAATGTACTAATACTCACTAGCTTTTAAATTTTGAACTAAATTTTTCTGTGCGTTTTGCTGTGTATTTGTTTATTTCATATTGGCTAGAGGTATAGGAGGAGGTTTGGAGATCTCACAAAACATGTTTCACATCGCCGCGTTTTTGCGCCTGTCCCAAGTCAAGAACCTCTAGCTTTTGTTAATCTTGTGTTTGTTTTTTTAAAATTTGGGTTCATTTGTATGTTTCGGAGCCTGCCTCCGGGTTCGCGATTTACCCACTGCATTGAAGACCCATTGGTGATCTTTGGCTGTTTTTCTGCTCTTTGGTCGGGTTGTTGTCTCTTTGACACATTGCCCGTTTCCATGCTCTATTCTCGGGTTATGTTTTGAATTCTTTTAAGGTTACAAATTTTCGTCATTTTTAAATGAAAAAGAAACAATAGGGTTTGTTTCATATTTATATACAATTCTAAATATTTACAGTAGGTGTCCAATTCATACAAAAGCTAATCTTGTATTGGCTGAAACACAAATCATTTGATTTCGTGATATGCTTTCATTTCGTATGGAAAAAAAACACATGCCGTATGAAAGCAACTCGTGCCAATGAAAGATTATAGAATTATAAGCTCTGCCTGCCTAATTAATCAACATTTATCTTTCGTATTGTTCGTTCACTTTGTGCAAACGTTTATGTTTTTGAAAAATAGCAAATCTTATTTCTTTGAAAAACGGATTTGACAATATATCTTAAAATATGAATAATTGATATACATATATAATAAATTATTATCCTGTATGTTCAATGATGATTGAAATTTGCTGAATATTTTACGAGCTATCTACTTTGAAACCGACATCTATTTCTCGTTATTGAAAAGTAAAAAAACAAAAATACCGAACTCCAAGGAAAATTCAAAACAAAAAGTCCTTTATTAAATGAAAAAATCAAAAACTCAAACACATGAAACGAATGGAAAACAACTGTCATATTCCTGACTTGGTACAGGCATTTAATTATGTGGAAAATGGTGGATTAAACCTGGTTTTACAGCTAGCTAAATTTCTCACTTGTATGACAGTTGCATAGAATTTCATCATATTGACAACAATGTGTGAGCAAAACAAACAGACATAACAGGTAAAAATGTAAAAAATTGAGGTACAGCAGTCAACATTGTCTTATAATCTTAATCACTATCACTACAAACCAGTAAAAGTCTGAAATGGCCTATATCTGTACTCGACTGTACTGATTTTTACTCGACCAGTCTGAATTGGTCTGAATTTTACTCGACATTACTCGACCCCAGTCTTAACCATACTCGACCGTACTGATTTGTACTTGACCCTTATCTTTGCCATTGAAAATAGTCTGAACTATTACTCGACCAGTTTGAAACAGTCTTAACCCATTCTCGACCTGTACTCGACCAATTTTTTCAGTCTAAACCATACTCGACCAAAGGTCTGAATAATACTCGACCAGTCTGAACCATACTTGACCAAAAAACCTATACTTTTTTTAAATTTTAGCTGTTAAAATTAATTTCTTTTTTTCTGACATGACAACAGCCACATTAAAATAAAGATATATATAAAAACATATTTTTACATCCTTACATGATTCTCAGATTTATCGAATAGAGATAGTTAAATTAAATTATCTGATATAATAATTTAATTGTATTAATTTTAAAGTTTTAGAGTTTTGTTAAAAAAAAGATTTTCTTTTAACTAAAAACCACACCTTTACTGAGGGTAATAAAACCTTATTAAGGTGCTTCTTGTTTGGCATGTGTTTTTTTTTTAGTTTTTTTAAACTTAATTTTCTTAAATTCCTAAAGAAAAACTATATAGGTTTCATGGTTACATACAAAAGTTATATAATTATCTTTTTAATGAGGTAACAACAGCCAAAAAAATCACTGAAATTGTTTAAGCTTATATTAGAAATATATCTATTCTTATTATAATTTGGGATATATTATATATAATATATATCAAAAAGGGATAAAAAAATTAAAGAAATAGATAAAAAAATTTCTTCTGATTAGTGGTAAAGTATAAAGTAATACTTCCTGCTTAGGGCAAACTCATTAAAAAGATCACACCTGGTCAGAGAGTATTAATTTGTAATTAACATTCATAAAAAATTGCAACATCCTGTAAAACTTAAATTGCAAGGCCTTTTGAATTCACTAGTAATACACAAGTTTAAGAAAAAAGGCTTTCTTTTTACCTGTAAAACACACATGTACTGAGGTAAATAAACCTTATTAAAGTGCTTCTTGTATGCCATGTCTTTAATCTTGACAAAAGTTATTTAAATTTAATTGAAATAAATTTTTTCTGCAACTTTGGAACACATTTCCTTTTTTAAATGGTTATCAAGGATTGCTATGGAAGTTCTATTATCATGATTATATTAAATTCTTGGTTTTACAAAACAAAGGTGTGATTTTTAAAAATTTATTAAGTTGCTTTATATACTATTTTAAATATATTTTAATAAAAAAAATGTTCACTGCATTATTAACTAAACTCAACTGACACAATAAATCTATACAAGGCTTAAGTAAATGGTGAAAATTGTCAAGTAATCATAAAATATATCTGAAACATTCAAAAAAATTTGAATAACATTGAAAACATTAGTCACAATTCATTTTTGAGATTATTTGATCAGTTTGTTTTATTTTTATTTTAAAGGTGATATATATATATGTAAGTGTTGATAAATATGGTGTTGAATTTATATTATGTTTATTGTGAAATTTTGGTTTCAATGCCATATTGAATACATTTTAAATTTTAAATTGTTGTTCAAATTTCTAGCCAGGGGAAATAGCTGTTAAAAACAGTTCCTAAATTGATGAAATACAATAGATAGATACAAAAATTAGGTCTGGGTTGGTTAAGACTTAGTCGAGTATGGTTCAGACTAGATCGAGTATGGTTCAGACTAGGTCGAGTATGGTTCAGACTAGGTCGAGCACGGTTCAGACTAGGTCGAGCATGGTTCAGACGAAAATAAAATGGTTTAGTACTGGTCGAGTAAAGGTCGAGTACAAGTTCAGACTGTTAAGTATGGTTCAGACTACAGTCGAGTATTATCAAGTAAATTTCAGACTAATTCAGACTGGTCGAGTAAAAATCAGTACAGTCGAGTACAAATATAGGCCATTTCAGACTTTTACTGGTTTGTAGTGTATAAAACAAATAACTTTTCCAACAAAGACAAATAAAATGGCATATAGCACTCTATAGACAAAGCACATAAGCAAAATGAAATACAAGAATACCAAAAATGACCATAGCACAATACCACAACGGCGGGCATATTCTGTGGGTTCATAATGTTTCAAGGGTTAATACTTTTCGTAAATCTCGTAAGAAAAGGTGAACCACGAAATAAATTGCTCAACAGACTTGTGTGCATAACTCAAAACCACAAAACCAAGTATCCATGAAGGTTCATTTTTCGTCCGACCGCATACCAATGAAAATAAATGAATCATTTTTTGAAAGGTTATGTTCTAAATAAAAAAAAATGCTAAAGTAGCATTCTAGTAATGTCACAAATTCCTTACATTTTCGTCATCTTTAGTACAGGAGAACGATTCTTACCTCCAACAAGACTTGTTGAAAAATGAAAAGTGAATCAATGTAATAATTTGACCCGCAAAAGAAAGTTAACTTTCTTACCGGTCGTGTTTTATTTCGACCATGAGCCAATGCAAAACTGTACATGACCGTCGAAAACTATAAATATATATATAAAACACAAAAAAAAACCACAAACATATACCTTACAAATGCTGTGAAATCTTGGTTGTTTATAGGTGCCTCTCAAAATGAAAAACATATGTCTTAAATTTTAAAATGCCTTTGTTAATTCAACCAATTATTGTCGATTACACTGTTGGTGGATTGTTAGTCTCCAAGGGAACGATATCAGCTCGGTATAGTCAGTGGTAGATTAAGAAATTATAAAGAAACTAAGGTTCCAACTCCCTTAGTCAAAGTTGACCATAGATAATGTTGGCTATTCTTTTTATTTCCATTTTTTCATATAGGTCGTAACAATTCTATGTATTTATACATCCCTGGCTTTCAATGTTTTGGATTTGAGCGTTTTGACGCACCTGGTCTTGCTCGTATTGGAGTTCATACGACACCTTTTAGGATTGTTCACCATGAATTGTATCTTCTCAATGAATTAATGAGATTTGAACATCGGTCAACTACTTTTACCTCTAATTTATCTTTTTTTTTAAACTGTCCTGCATCTTAACTTTATCATTAGTCTTGTTCTAATTCTTTAATGCATTTTAGGATGAGAACATGTTAATGAGATACGTATATGAACCCTCTTGTACAAGACTGACACTCTGACTCGGATATTTAGAATGCCATTTCACAAGATAACAGTCTGCAAGAAGACATGTCACCTGATCCGGACACACACATTATTTTGACTTCTAACCGACCATTCTTTGATCGTAATCCTAAAAGCCATATGCTTGGCGGAAAAGCAGCAAATATAAATTTTAAAGTTGTTAATTTGGCCAGGGCCGGGAGGAGAACAAACGACCTCCCGCACTGAGTCGAGGAAGTTACCAAGAGACCGCCAAGGCGTTATCAAGATAATTAAGATGTATCGATGGTTTACAAAACCTAAGTCAAAATAGAGCATACATCATCATAGCCAAAAGAATAAAGGCAAACAAAAGTTTGCAAATAAGCACAAAAGACAACTACCGATTGAATAACTCGAACCGAACCTAAACCGGAATGGAGACGTCAACCAGTCTGTATCTGTATGATGTCTTACTATTTTTCATGACCGTGTGTCCGGTTCATTAGACAGCAAGGTTTGAACTGAAATAAAAACAGTTTTGATATTGAAAGACTGAACAATTATTTACTAAGTCATGATCCGTTTTCTGTGTAATTTATTGTTCATAAAATTGTTACAATCAGTCAAAATAATACGGCTTTACTACCCGCAAAAATAGATAGCCATAATCAAATTCGGCAAAACTTTTTGGAACTTTTGGTTTTCAATGCTCTTCAAATTGGTAGTTTGATGCCTTTCAATTGTTCGATCCGATTAATTTAAATCAAAAGTATGAAAAGTTCTGGATTATCTCAAACCAAACAGTTTGAACAGTTCTTGATTAATTAAAAGTAAAACAGGTACAAAAGATATAAACAGTTCTAGATTAACCTGAAACAACAAAATAGTAAAATTCCAGATAAGCTTACAGTAAAAGGTCTGAACAGTTTTAGATTTTTCCACTAAAATATAACCCTATATATGCATTTTAAGATGATATAATTGTCAAAATGGCAATATCAGACTAAATTACATCTAGTTTTAATATTATATTATATTATCTCAAACCAAACAGTTTGAACAGTTCTTGATTAATTAAAAGTAAAACAGGTACAAAAGATATAAACAGTTCTAGATTAAACTGAAACAACAAAATAGTAAAATTCCAGATAAGCTTACAGTAAAAGGTCTGAACAGTTTTAGATTTTTCCACTAAAATATAACCCTATATATGCATTTTAAGATGATATAATTGTCAAAATGGCAATATCAGACTAAATTACATCTAGTTTTAATATTAGTTACAGGTGGTTGTCACTAATTGAGTGAAAAAGTATTAAACCTAGGTTTTATAGAAAGAGTTGTTATATTTTCAACTTGTTTTGTAATGCTTTTTAATATGATTTTTTTTCTTTTTTATTTAACTTGGTTTTCAACGTTTTACTTTTGTTGAGGATTTAAATTATAGATATCTACAAAGTATTTGAAGGAAAGTTTATATGAAACATATTGCATTGTCACCACTGAATTGTTCGCCTTTGTAACGTTCTCATCGGGAATCCTTTCATCAATTCCACAACTGTTATTGATGCATCATCAGTGAATTTCATTCAGAACTTTATTTTCTGTTTAAAGATGCCTTTTTTTTAATTTTCGAAAGTATTACGAAACTATTCAAATATTACATTTTACTAACTATTACAGACAAAAAACTTATTTCGTGCTTATTTCATGCATTATAGTTTTGAATTAGAAAATTGATTTTTGAATGGTAACAGGTTTAAAATTATTGAATCCCGCCAACGCAATATTTACAGAAATAATCCTGAAAGTTTTATACTGACAACATAAAGTAAAACACTGTCTGAGTTTAATTTTGTCTGTAGGAGTTGCAATCTTAGTTCTTGTAAAATTATTAAAACTCTTCACAAAGAAAATTAAGAAATGAACGCAGTGAATCAAGGTCATTGAAGTGACATTGATAACTGGGAATCTTTAAAAATGAACGGTACGGGTTTCGACTTAGTGAAACTCTTTCTATGTAAAACGACCCGTTTTTTCCGCGTGTGTTTCTTCTTTCTAATTTTCATTAATTTGGGACTGCTTAGAGACAAGATATATCAAAAGTAACATAAGCAGAAATCAAGGAGGTTGTATGATCTCTTACAACCTCCTTGGCAGAAATACAATGCAGTTATTTAATAAAAGAGCGGTTGACTGAGTAGTAGTCTCAAATAAGGCATATATCTGATTGTCATTTATCAAATAGAATTAAAATGAATGTATGAAAAGGTCTCAATGACATGTTTTCTAATAGTACAAAAAACACGCTACCCTATAGAAAGAAAAATACATCACAGAACGGCAGCGCAAAACAGTATAACATTTCAGGTAAAAAGTTAACGATTAGCGATACAGTCACGCAATTTAATTATTTTTCATAATTTATCATGCAAATATACCACACAAAAGGTGAATTAGATCATATTTAACAGTCATACTAGAACATAAGCTACAAAAATAGAATATGGGATATTTTGCCTTGGTACATGTGAGGTTTCCAAAAACCTCTTCCATATATATGATTTTACACAAGCATACAAGTTCAATTAACAATAAAATCAGTGCAGCATCATACACGACAAACTGGAATCCTGCTTGAAAAAAAAATATCAACGTTGCCCTTGTGTAAAATACACAATTCAGTTTACAATGGATGACACTGGCCAACACATGATAGGCGAGAGTATGATGTTCAGAAGGTATACTACTCATACTTTGTTTTTGCTTACACTGTAGACGCAGTAGGTTTCGCTCTTTTAGAAGTTCATACTATTCCACCAGTCTTTTGCTTGTTTTTTTTTTTACCTTGATTTGTATCTTTTTAGTCGATTTATGAGATAAAACATCAATGACAAACTCATCAACGATACTAATGTGGCCGCAGATTCATCCCACACATAATTTACATGACTACATAGGATTTCATCCCACATATATACTACACGCCTACATAGGATTTCCCTTTTATGTAGTGTAGTAACTATAACAGTACTATATTATCGTGATAAAAAGAAAGTAATTAACAAAACATGATCTTGAATTAAAATGATATTTTCTTTCCAAAGTATCTTTGATGAATTTTTTCCATTAATATTTAGACAAAAGAGGTAAAAAGCAAAACATTTTTAAGTCAATATAACTGTCTGAAAATTAAATTAGATATGTTTTAATTACGTTATTTTCAAATTTCTTTATTTTTTATAGACTTAGAGGATAAAATGTAATATCCAATTAAGTTTTATGTTTGTTTAAAAACGATGTTTTGATATAAAAAAAAATGTCAAGGATTCTTTATGTGTGGATTCTGACAGCAATATCAAGTACGTTTAGTTCATGTAAGGGTTACTGTGAATTAAAGATTTGAAACGTTCCCAAAAAAATTATATCATAACATAGAAAATACATCGAGGATAATTTTATTGTCAATTTCATTTGTATTTTAATTCGGACAATTACATTATTTTCACAAGGTTATCTAGAGGTGAACAAGACTTCATAAGAAAACTACGGTGCATTTCAAATTGTCCGTTTATAGATTTTGAAATTATAAATAAACTAAGGTTTCAACTCCCTCATGCAAAGTTGACCTTATATGGATTTGGCTATTTTTTTAGGTCCTTTTTGGTCATATAGCTCTTCAACTGTTTCGGTTCTTATACATCCTTGGCTTTCAAATATTCGGCTTTGAGCGTTCCAGATGTATGTAAATCCAGAAAAGCACTTAAAACGCATGAAATTTATAACGCATTCTTTCGACCACTTTACTATATTCGACATTCAATTAAAACAAAATGTAAGTTTATTAACATTATATTATTTAAAATGTTTTGAATAAGTATATCATTGTTTATCAAAAAACCTAAATATTTTGTTATGGTGGAAACCGCATTAGAAAAATTCTCCATGGACGCTTGAAAATGAGCCTAGTGCCTTTAATCTTCCATTCATTTTTACCTAATTTAGTAGATTCGCCAAATTGTCGCTATGGTTTTTATAGAAATAAGCTCTCATTTTTTATTAACATGCCCATATTAAACTAACATACGCCAAGTGGTTATGAATTTTCTTGCAGATGTTCCGCAGTGTATTTATGTGAATATTTTGCTTTCTAGGTCAGATTTTTTTTACTGACGAAGTAAAATAGAACTCTTTATACATTGGTATAGAAATAAATATTGAAAAGTAAAAGGTTCACATCATAATATGAACACTTCATTTATATGCTTTTCTTTCATTTCATTTAGTTCATTGCATTCACTTGTGCTTTTTTCTCACTTTTTTTTCTCAAATTACAATATAATCAAGTTTTATTTGTATTTACAATTCTTACTTTATTCAAATTGACAGAGCAGACCCCAAGTACAAATGTACTAGTTATGTTGTATGTCATCATTTTTAAGATAGATTAAAATAAGCAATGTTGCATGTTCCTAAATCCAATTGCATATAAAGTATCATCGTATATATGCATATATATATTATCATGATTTGAGTAAATAAACAAGTATTGTTTAAACCAAACGTTTTGTGATTTGATTTAGATATTATGTAGATCTTTCTGTCATATTCTTCATTAAATTGTTTGTATGTCATTGTTGTATTTCTCATGTTAATGTGTAATGTGTCTGAGTTCATCACTTTTAATAGTTATCAAAGGTACCAGGCTTTTAATTTGATACGCCAGACGCGCGTTTCGTCTACATAAGACTCATCAGTGACGCTCAGATCAAAATAGTTAGAAAGCCAAACAAGTATAAAGATGAAGAGCATTGAGGACCAAAATTCCAAAAAGTTGTGCCAAATACGGCTAAGGTAATCTATGCCTGGGAGAAGAAAATCCTTAGTATTTCGAAAAATTCATACTTTTGCAAACAGTAAATTTATAAAAATGACCATATAATTGATATTCATGTCAACACCGAGGTGCTGACTACTGGGCTGGTGATACCCTTGGGGACGAAACGCCCACCAGCAGTGACATCGACCCAGTGGTTTAAGTAGTCATCAAAGGTACCAGGCTTATAATTTGATACGCCAGACGCGCGTTTTGTCAACATAAGACTCATCAGTGACGCTCAGATCAAAATAGTTAGAAAGCCAAAAAAAGTACAAAGTTGAAGAGCATTGAGGACCTAAAATTCCAAAAAATGTGCCAAATACGGCTTAGGTAATCTATGCCTGGGATAAGAAAATCCTTAGTATTTCGAATAATTCATACTTATGCAAACAGTAAATGTATAAAAATGACCATTTAATTGATATTCATGTCAACACCGAGGTGCTGACTACTGGGCTGGTGATACCCTTGGGGACGAAACGCCCACCAGCAGTGACATCGACCCAGTGGTTTAAGTAGTCATCAAAGGTACCAGGCTTATAATTTGATACGCCAGACGCGCGTTTTGTCAACATAAGACTCATCAGTGACGCTCAGATCAAAATAGTTAGAAAGCCAAAAAAAGTACAAAGTTGAAGAGCATTGAGGACCTAAAATTCCAAAAAATGTGCCAAATACGGCTTAGGTAATCTATGCCTGGGATAAGAAAATCCTTAGTATTTCGAATAATTCATACTTATGCAAACAGTAAATGTATAAAAATGACCATTTAATTGATATTCATGTCAACACCGAGGTGCTGACTACTGGGCTGATAATACCCTCGGGTACGAAACGTCTACCAGCAGTGGCATCGACCCAGTGGTTTAAGTAGTTATCAAAGGTACCAGGCTTATGAAACAGACGGCAATCTTCTCGAGTGAGGTCAAGCTTGCTTGTTGTTTCACCAGAACTTTTCTTTGGTTGGGGATTGAACAACAGAAACTTGTTATTCTTTATCGGTTCATAAATGTTTGCCTTGTTTTGCATTCAAGTCAACCTACTGATTGCATTCAGTTTGTTTGATTTGCGACAGTTTCCCTGTGTCTGCTTGTACAATATCTTTGCTGTCTATCTTGTAGATATCTCCAGAATCCTCAACAAATGGGATTCAATAATGATTCATAACAGTCTTCAGTCTTTTCACTTTGTCAATGAAATATCTTTGCAATGACACAGAACTTTCATGATGACTGTCATCTGCGTTCCTTCTACCAGACGCACTCTCTTCGAACTGGTTAATCAGTCTACTGATTTCTGGTCCGGCTACCATCCAACGTCTCAAGGCAGCTGGATCCTCGGTTAGGGTGGTGAACACTTCGGCAACCCCATTACCTTTGAAAATAACGTTCTGTTCATGAGCCTGTTCTATCGCCATATTTGAGAAAACAGTAAAATGCCCTTTTATGAATTCTCTGTAAATATCTGGGTTTTTCTATTGATTCATCAGGATTTTCGTTACGAAATCTTTCATACGCAGACATTACATCCACTTCATTCGAACTTTGGTGGATAGTTGTCTCATTGGCAATCATGCTACATCTCCTATTTTTATATTGATAAATCAAACAAAACACATGCAGTTACTTGATGTGCTAGTCTAGTTTAGGGGTATAAGAACTTGATTAGAACGATTCTACAGTCCCAGAGGACGCAACATCTGCTTCTGACAAAGACTGGATCCAGCCGCTTTCCCGCAATAGATCACCCAGGACTTTGAAACATGTCATTTAAATATGTAAGCCACTAAACATAACAACGAATTTGTTTTTACCGTATTCATTTGTCCATTCCCACTCAATTTGCTTTGCCAAAACAAATAGCGGTTGTTCTGCTGCGATCACTGGAGTATGTCCAGGATTCCAAAATGACAAAACATCTCTGACCTCATCCATCGCAAATTTATGGCAGCAACTGAGTGATCCTCTTCCTGAAATAATAACTTTAAGCAGGTGAGACTCACTTCGACAGTCGGTCCACGCTTGTCTGAAGAATGAAATGATGACCGTGAAATATTTCTGATGATATATCTTCACCCGTCAACCTAACCGTATTAAACCACTCATACTCATTCTGTAAACTCATGAATAGACAGTAATGGTTTTGATTGACATTTACATCCTCGGGTAGAATAAGGGGTTCTGGTTTGGTTCTTAAGATATGCAGGTTTCATATTTATGTAAGCATCAGGGAGTTCAGGTTCCTTTTTAGATTTTGGTTTACTTTTAGATATAATTATCTAATCCCTTCTAACGCTAACATTTTCTTTCATTGGATGTTGAAAAATAGAGATTCCTGTCCCATGAAAAGATGATTTCGATGTTGTTGGGCGTGGATTGTGGTGTATTATGTCGACAGCAGGTGTGGTAAACACTTTACCCTTTGATAAAGGAGGACAAACCACACCCTCGTTCAAATAGCGTTCAACTACACCTTCCCCTACTTGAGTTTATATTTCCAGTACTCGATCATAAGAGATGCATAACCCATTTTGAAATAATGTATCTATAAGCTGTCTCCTCCTTGTTTTTGCACAGAGTAATAGTCAAAGATATCCACACAAAATGGTTTTTCACGATCAGCTGAATTTCTATTTTGTACAGGAATTTTCTGGGTGTTTGGATGGTAATTAAACATTAATAGTTGGGCCAGATTTAATTCGGACTTTGTAGAAACGTTGTCTAACTGCGATTTATATCAGGTCCATGATCATTTTCACCAACTGTAACAAAGGAGGTGGTATGATGTCATCGATATCTTCAGAGATCAATGATCCAAAACATGTTGTCTTCTTAGATAATGGCGACTCTTTATCACAAATGAAACATTGATGCAGATTTTCTACTGGATCTTGTTGGTTGTCTTTCGGACGAAGAGTACTTCTAAAACCTTTAGGGGACTTACATACACTCGAACTTTCAGATGGCATTGGTGACATATGGCATTTCTGGGCTCTCTCCCGTTTTGTATTGTTAAAATTTATTCTGACGATTTCAGTAGGTTCGTTGTGTTTTCCTGACACAAACAACAGTTTGTTTAATCAGATTCCCATTTATCTATGGAGGAAACTGACAAGGGAATTCTTTTCGCCATTTCAAAAATCAACTATTATATAAATAAACTAAAGTGATCAACAATGTAACGATAGAATGATAACGCAAATATTGTCTGAGTAAAATATCTGAACACTTATGATATTCAGGCCGAGGGATTTCCCTTTTACCACTTGTATAGCACTTTGTTGTTTGGGATACAACTGAATTCGGTTTACCCAATTACAAGTTTGCCTACATTTAACCCGATCGTTCATCCAGTATCATTTAAGTCCCGTGTGATCTGTACACCATCCAGAGGAATAGGCCCCTCCTCCTTGGCTCGGCTCTCCCGCGTTGGCACATCCTGTCGATTCAGTTACGACTCCATGACTTAATAATACTGGACCCCATGCCGAGTTTATCGGCAATGATTTATACCAGTGTGCCCTGGTAGTGCAAATAAATCACTCTCTGAAAGACTTCTAGTGATAAGTGGTAAACATTAAGTAATGACTGGTAATGAATGACATTTGACAAAGTCTAGCAGCATCACAATGGGCGGATGCCATGTAATGGTTAAGGACGGACGCCAAGTAAAGACTTAATATTAACAATTATTTATAAATAAGGTCCGAAGACCATTCCCAAACGATGCTTCAAAATTAATAACTATCAATGACTATGATTTATACATTGGCGTGTGGTAGTATTGGTCAAATGTAAGATATTTATTTAACCTGACGTGAGTGATCGACCGATATTTGACCTGAAGTGATGTTTTATTACTACAACCAGACACATAAACCTTCATTCACTCAACCTAGTAATATTTTGTATAAAATACAAGCAATAAGTATGCTAAAGGGAACATACATTTGATGTGTTTTACTTAGATAGACGCCATTTTTAAAATCAAAGATGACCGCCATGATCGGATGGATTGTTTTCGTGGCTACCCCCTTAATATGATTAAATACACCTAAAGGCATGTTCTTACAAAGTGCCATGTTTGTATCACCATTTGCATGATTTTTGTGGTAAGCTGCTCAACTTGAAGAAGGCAATTAAAAAAAGCGCTTCTGAAGCACGAAATTTATAAAGCGTTATTTTTTCAGGGGTACAACTTGTATTTCATAAATTTATCCTGATTTAACTAAATGAATAAAGTTCAATCCTGCTGATTAATCATTATTGTTGCTCTCGGGTAAAAGAAGACCGAGTTAATAGGTATCGATTTTACGTTTTTTTGATTATGTAAGAAAAACCACTATACTATCCACTGTCTTGCATATCCTGTCGTTGTTAATTGCATCGTCTTATCATTACTTGTTTTATTGGTTGTATAATGACAGTTCTTTGTTGTTCCAAAAACTCATTGGTATGAAACACCGCTTATAATTCTTAATATCACAAACCTTAATAAACTTCTTTCACGCTTTATTCAGTTTTCAGTTTGTGTAACCGATCTTCAATATCCCAAAGGTTGTACATGTAAATTGGTTTGAACACGTTTCTATGATTGGCAAGCTTTTTGACATATCGGTCTTTTGCACCAAAAATAAAATACTAAACGCACTCTAGTCGAAGAGAAACATATAAAACATCACGAACAAAAAAGTAATACATACAAACAGTGTTGATAATAAAGGCGAGTAATGGCCATAAATTCAAGAACGTCTTCAAAGTTTCGTATGCTTTACTTGGAGTCAATGCTATACATAGAAACGTCGGGAAGTGACGACGTTGAAGTCTTATTGTTACGTAAAATGGCGCTAAAACGTTAACCAAATAAAAGAGTATAAAATAGACTGAACTGAAACTTAACTAATTCACAACATTCTGGGGCCCGCAAAATCCATTTACTGTTCATTTATGGTTCAAAAAACGGTATTGGAAAGCACTTTAACCGATTACAGTTCATTTTTCCAGTGGCATCAGTTTCACAATTGGCCTCGTTGTAGTCAGTCCATTTGATGTACGAAGTTTGACTGCTCCGAGTCACTACTCCATCATTCCCGTTGATCACATCTTATATCCCAAACATGACTCATTCAGATCATCATACTAGTGACAACAGCAATAATACACATACACAGCCATGTTCAGTTCTCCTTAAAGACTTTTTGGATTTTGATGACTCTGAACAACACTGTCTCATTTCGAAATGTGGAACAAATGCCTGCAAAACTTGTGAAATTTTAATAACAGATGCTTAATTCACTAGCAATTTAACTAAAAAGTCTTATTTTACTAGAAGTTACGATGACCTGAATTGTAAATCTATAAATGTCGTCTACGGATTAGATTGTAACCTTTGCGGATTGGTTTACGTCGGTGGAACGAAAGGAAGGCTAAACAAACGTATGTGCGGCCATAGATCAGATATCAACCTCAATGCAAACGACATTCTGTACCAGCATTTTAATCAGCCTGATCATTCCATCGTTTCTATGACAATTCGTATTATCGAAAAAATATACCACAAGACTAACAATCCTCAACTTGCAACGCCTCTCCGTAGACAAAAAGAGGACTACTTGATTCGACAATTGGGAACTGCGACACCATATGGTTGCAATGACAAAATTGATGGTATAGGTATTCTATCTAGTCCTTCATGTAGCTCGGTGAATGTGATGAATATTTTCAACTCTACTCCTCGACGTAGACGCAGTCATGGTCATCGTCATTATACATCACCTACTTTGCATGATGTCTCTATTAATGACTTGCTGCCATTTATACAAAAGCCGTTAGGTATTCATCACATTCGCTCGAAACTTTATTCATTACCTCTTTCAAAACTTCATTCTCTGTTCAATTTATGTTTGGAAATCACTGTTACAAACCCTCATTCAAACCAATACAAACTTACAGCTATCATTTCGGATATTGCAAGTCACAGACTTTCCAAACCAGTTCGCATTGGAAAGGATGAAAAAGAGATAAGCACTTTTCTTAAACTTTCCTTTGCCAACAAAGGTCTCGATGGCGTCAACTTAGGCAATATCCTTCATCATAAATTAGTTCAGTCGAAAATACCTCCTTATATTAAAGATCAGTCTGTACCAATAAAATCTTATACCTATACCAAACCGATTGCAACTAAAATTTTCAATTACAAACACGTTTGTGTCCGAACCCCACCAAAAACTGGGGGTGATCTCAGGTGCTCCGGAAGGGTAAGCAGATCCTGCTCCACATGTGGCACCCGTCGTGTTGCTTATGTAATTACAAATCCGGTAAATAGTCTAATTCGGTAGGTAATACCCTTCCCTTTTCACGAATGTGACCTACCGAATTGGACTCTCTCATCTTGCAATAGTATTAAAACATTAAACTTTTCTACACTTTACACAAGTATTCCCTATTCCAAACTAAAAGACAAATTGAAAGAGTTGGTATTACTTTGTTTCATTAAAAAGAATGGCGAACGTAGATACAAGTGTCTTGTCTTGGGGAGGGATAAATCCTACTTTGTAAAGAATCACTCTGATTCAAACAAAAAATTTTCTGAAACTGACATTCTCAAGATGCTTGATTTCTTGATTGACAACATATTTGTTACGTTTGGAGGACGTTTTTTTCAACAGACTGTCGGAATTCCAATGAGAACCAATTGTGCCCCTCTTCTTGCCGACTTGTTTCTTTATTATTATGAGGCTGACTTTATACAGGAACTTCTTAGGAAGAAAGATAAGAAGTTAGCAATATCCTTTAACTTTACGTTCCGCTATATAGATGATGTTCTCTCACTAAATAATACAAAATTTGGTGACTATGTTGAACGAATCTATCCCATCGAACTAGAGAAAAAGGATATTACAGATACAGTTAAGTCTGCCTCATATCTTGACTTACATCTAGAAATTGACAATGAGGGTCGGTTGAAAAAAAACTTTACGACAAAAGAGATGATTTCAGCTTCCCAATTGTGAACTTTCCATTTCTATGTAGCAACATTCCAGCAGCGCCTGCATACGGAGTATGTATCTCCCAACTGATACGATATTCCTGGGCTTGTATTTTCTATCATGATTTCCTTGAAAGAGGATTGCTGCTCACAAGGAAGCTATTAAACTAAGAGTTCCAAATGGTGAAGTTGAAATCATCCCTTCGTAAATTTTTCGGACGCCATCACGAGTTGGTTGACCGTTATTGAATAACCGTTTCACAGATGATATCGGATATGTTCCTTATGTCGTAACTACAATACCCTTCCCTTTTCACGAATGTGACCTACCGAATTAGACTATTTACCGGATTTGTAATAACATAAGCAACACGACGGGTGCCACACGTGGAACAGATCTACTTACCCTTCCGGAGCACCTGAGATCACCCCCAGTTTTTGGTTGGGTTCGTGTTGCTTAGTCTTTAGTTTTCTATGTTGTGTCATCTGTACTATTATTTGTCTGTTTGTCTTTTTATTTTTGGCCATGACGTTGTCAGTTTGTTTTCGATCTACGAGTTTGACTGTCCCTCTGGTATCTTTCGTCCCTCTTTTATATAACTGCTAGTTTCAGCATCATTCTCGGTGAATTGTTCATGATTTGTACGACGAAACCGACTTTAATATGTGAGCTTTGGTCTTCGGCGTCGCGATGAAATTTTTTCGAATTATTGTCCTCTGAATCAGAATTGTTCTCTTGTGATAATCTTCTTCCCTGTAGTAGATGTGACGACGTTAGTGGCTCTGGATCTCGGATGTCGGACGACACATACGTAATCAGACGATCGTTGATTACACGTTCGATTTCTATTAAAATTGTTCGTAATACGTCAGAATTTACTTGTGATTTCCCGAGCACTTTTTTCAATGTCGTTTCAGTAATTCCAACTAGTCCTTCCCACCAAACACCGTACTACGGTGCTGCTTTCGGAAAAATTTCCAATTGATTTGAATGTTCATTTCCTTCGGAATATCATGTGAAGCGGAAACGAAGGTTGGTGTGTTGTCGGAATACACAGTACTGAGAAATCCTCTCCTACTAACGAATCGTGTAAACGCTAATTTGAATGACTCAATTGTCATATCTATAACAAGTTCCAGGTGTACGGCACGAATACATGCACAAGTGAATAGGCAAATATACGATTTCGTCATAAGTCCATTTTCCTTAACGAAGAGTGGTCCAGCGAAATCAACACCAATTGTCGTAAACGGATTCATGTCGGTGACTCTATCCTTCGGTAGCGGAGGCGAAATTTGCTGTGGAAACGCTTTTCCGGTCACTTTTCGGCACGTTACACATTTCTGTACGATGTTGGTTCACGCACTGTCTAATGGACGGTATTCAATATAATTGGCGGATTTGCGTAATTCTCTGTCCAGCTCCTGAATGTAACATCTGCAGGTGCGCGTTCAATATGATTAAGTTCGTAAATTCATTTTTCTTCGGTAACAACACTGGAAATTTCGCAGAGTCGTCTAGCATTAAATTGTGTATGCGGCCGGCGCATCGAATGACACATGTGTCTATGAACATCGCAATTGTCTTGCTAAAAGTAGATGCTTGTCCTGTGACGGGTTCGCGAGTTGCTCTTTTTCAATACTGAATTTTTCATTATGAATGTCTATAATCCACTTACGAGTTGCGCGCTCGATTTCATCTTTCGTAATATGCTTTTCATGCCTAGAATTTTTCCTCAGATTATACGGTCGCTTACTTTTACATTAATTCACAAATTTCAACACATAGCATGTAACTCGTAGTAACTTCTTCAATGACGAGAATCTTGATAAATCGATTATTTTAGACATTCCATTCAATACACACGGTTTCATCTTTTCGCTGTCATCTGTTGTCAACAAAAGAGTCTCTTGTTTCACTTGCGGGGTCCATGTAGGCCAATTGTTCTCATCCGATATCCATGACGGTCCTTGCATCCACAAAGTCGATTCTTTGAATTGCGTTGACGATATTCCTCGACTTTGAAGATCGGCTGGATTTGATTCAGTTGGTACGTATTTCCAGTCATAATTTTGTGTCGTTTCTTTAATCTCTAGCACACGATTTTGAACGAATCTTCCAAATGATTTTGAAGATGAAATCCAATGCAGTACGATCTGACTGTCACTCCATAATACTGTGCGTTGTGGTTCTAGGGTTTTCTTGAGTTGTTTAGCAATTCGAGCTCCTATAACTGCGGCCATCAATTCTAGCTTTGGTAATGTCATTTTGGCGAGCGGAGCAATCCGGTTATTCGCAATTACGAGAGAAGACGTGTTTCCTTTACACAAGTAGGCACTGGCTCCATAAGCGCATTGGCTGGCATTAACAAAGACATGCAGTGTTATTTTTTCGTTGCTTTTCATTCTCATTTTGATTGGTAAAATAATGGCGTACTATTATCGTATTAACGGTAACATTTCTAATGTCATCTGGGAATTCACACCATGATTTTACTATGTTGCTAGGTAACACCTGGTCCCAATCGTATCCCTCTTTCCATAATGTTTGTATTAATAACTTAGCTCTTATACAGTCACTGGTCCAAGAATTCCGAGTGGGTCGTAAATTGAAGACGATTTTCGTAAGACTTCTCTCTTTGTCGCTTGTGAGTTGTCAATATCTATGTGATCTTCATTTATTTTCGCAAATGTCAATCTGTCTGACTTCGCATCCCAACGCATTCCAAGAATTTTCGTCTCGCTTTCCTTTTCAAGTACGTTTGCCTTTGTAGCTTCATCGCTAAGTTGATTGCTTTAAGACTTCCATGTTCTCAAATTGAATCCTGCATTTGTCATGAGTTCTCTAGATTTTTCAAAGAAATTTAAGGCGGCTTCTTCCGTATCAACACTTGTAAGTACGTTGTCTACATACAAATCACACTTTAGTATTTCAGCAGTAGTACTTTTAATCTTCGATAAATGTTTCAATAATGTAGCGTTAAGAATAAATGGCGAACATGTCGCTCCGAATAGAATTACATTGAATCTATAAGTCTCAAGTCCACTCTTCGGGTTGCTTGGATCTCTAAGCCAGGAAAATCGGATGGAATCGCGATCTTCTTTGTCTAATCCAATCTGTAGAAACATCGGTTGTCAGTGCGTATTTCCCGTAACGGAATCTTATAAGTATGTCAGGTAGCTTATTAAGCTAAGGAGGAGTAGAAGAGAAGGGCATTCATTCAAGCTGGGCGATTCTGATTCTTGGCGACAACTGCAATCATAAACTATACTTATCGTCGTAGTCAAGAAAACTTTTTACGAAGACTGAAAACTGAGCAATATGAGCTTCAATAATAACTAGGAATGACATCAAAAAGGTATTAACTTGAACTAAATGATGCAATTGTTTCATGAAGAAACAACTGATTACTGCTTTATGTTTCTTCTTACATCACGAAACGTAATGCGCAAAAATATGACCAGGAACTTAGAAAGCATCAAGGAAACTATAGCTATACTTACTTGCATGATATGCAAGTAAGATTGAATTTCATGTGCAACAAAATACAATGATAGCAAACACCTTATGCAGATTTCAAAGAGTCCTCGAATCCAAATTATGGGATTCATTTATAAAAGTTGAAGAGCCATACCCTTAAAATATCACACAGACTGGACGTCAAAATCAGCTACGAAATATCGTTGCAACGACAGGATAATGTAAAATCGACTATAGGTAAAATATATCGCGGTCACTATGTGATACAGCAAATAATTATGATTAAAATATTTTATATAACGATATTTTAAATTATAGATTTATGAATTGTGCAAATAATCTTATGAATCAAAGTCCGTTTCATTTTACTTTTATTTTATAATGTGAATTTGTAGAGTCTGCTTATGGTTGATTACAGAGTTGGGCTGATTAATTGTTTAAATCCGAAGCCAGAAAAAGAATTTTTAAGAGAATATTAGAAAACTAATTTTTCTTTTAATAATATTATCATTTCAATTCAGTTATAAATGTTTTTAATTTATCAATAATAATTCATGGAAATGTCGTGTTACAAGAAACATTTTATTAATTTCCTCTGGACAATTCGGATTTAAACACAATCTTGTCAAAAGACCCTAAGTTTTCAAGAAATAAACCATTAAATTTTAGAAACAAGTTTTTAATTCTATCAAGTCCCAGCATATTGATTGTTTTGAATATTCTTTTATCCTGTTAAAATCCTTATCACACAAATCAACGAGTCTTCAATTCTAAGTAAGTGCACAGTATTAGACTTTTTTCCTGGGGAAGTTGTTTATCCTTTTCGTTGTGACTATCTAGTACCATTGGTAATCATCCTATGTGAATTGTCGTATTTCTAAATCTAGATATACTAAGACTTCTGTGTGAGTCTAGAATATTGTAATTGACATTTTCTTCTTCTAAGAATACGAGAAATAGGATATATGGCCAATTAGAATATTTAACCTAGTTCTAAATTACATTTGAAATCATATCTTTACAAAGTTCATAATATTCGTATTGTTTTTCCAAGTTAAGATGACAAGATACATAATACCAACATTTGTAATATAATCAAATGTTTTAGGTTTGTGAAATAAAACTAACTTAATTATAGCTAACTAGGAAATGAATGTCAACATGAGACGTTCATAGTCTCGCTAATGAAGAACAAACGGGAAGATCAAACTATAAAAAATATCAAAGTCATGGAATTTTAATAGGTAAAAATCTTCACAGGAACTGTAATTACCTTAGATAAAACATCGGCAGTCACGAAACTGACATTAAGGAATAGATAATAAAAAACCGAAGACGGTTTGCATTGGAAACATTGTCGCATTTATTTGTTTGGGTCTTTATATGGAAAACATAAAGTAGTGTAGACAGGATAACATCTCAATGAAAGTCACCATAGCGATAATAACCCATTACTTATATCAGATCTACCTAATTACTAAAAGAAGAATAACAGGAAATACAGGTAGTGAAATTTATGTGCCAAGGCAATAAATAACTTACTTGACTTAAACTGACATTGGAAATTTCTAATTATAACAGTTCATGTAAACTTATGATGCATAGTGCAACATCTAAAATCGGTTAATTTCAAAATATGTTGACATTGAATTTCTTTGTTTTGTCACACTCATCCTGTTTGTTCTTTGTATGTCGTCCTGAAGCAGAACAGCAATACATTTACGATTATGACGCTTTGAAGTTTGCATTTATATTTTGCTCGATGTTTTATGTACTTTTAACTATCAAAGTAGTCCACTTTCCGTTGTTGACATTAAACATCATAGGTGTTGTAATTGTTTTGTAAAGGAGAAGGTCCGGTAAGGGCTAGTTTTGGCCTAATATTCGAAGTACATCTAATGAAAGATTTTTGACATTTTTTAAACACTTAAGTGTCTTCTTCAGTAGATTCGAATAGTTTATGTGAATGATTAGGACTGATTTGGTCATTAAAGACGCTCAAATAAAAGCTTAATTATTAATATTGATTCACTCATAGGGTCTTTGCATCGGAAATAAACACATTTATTCTAAAACCAGTTGTTGGCATGATACGGGTTATGTTCTTCTCATATATTTTATGATGGTATGATACTAAACCCTTAACGGGAGGGATTTGTGCTTGATTTTCATATGATGAAGACATAATCTTTCAATCAGTTTAATCTGTTAGTCTGGACCTGGCATGTCAGTAACTGCTAGTAGTCCCTTGTTAATTTATGTATCATTGTTATTTTGCTTAGTTTCTTTTGTTATCTATTCTGACATTGGACTCGGACTTCTTCTAAACTGAGTTTTACTGTGCGTATTACTGTGTGTTTGTTTATTCTTCACTGGCTAGAGGTATAGGGGAGGGTTGAGATCTCACAAAATATGTTTAACCCCGCCGCATTTTTGCGCCTGTCCCAAGTCAGGAGCCTCTGGCCTTTGTTATTCTTGTAATTTTAGTTCATTTATATGTTTTGGAGTTTAGTGTGACGTCCATTTTCATTGAACTAGTACACATTTTGTTTAGGGGCCAGCTGGATCCCGCCTCCGGGTGCGGGATTATCTCGCTGTGTTGAAGACCCATTGGTGGCCGTCGGCTGTTTTCTGCTGTTTGGTCGGGTTGTTGTTTCTTTGACACATTCCCCATTTCCATTCTCAATTTGATCAAATATGACAAATCTATCAAATATGACATAAAACGTCACTTTTCAGATTGGCTTTGTCTAAAATGGACGTGGCCGCATTCGTGTTCAGTTTCAACCTTTACATATGTTATGTATTATCATCAAATGCAAAAAATTTGAAAACAACACGTTTAATAATTGCATGCGTCCGAAGCGCTTTTCTGGATTTACCTTCATCAGGAACGCTCAAAGCCAAACATTTGAAATCCGAGGGATGTATAAGTACCGAAACAGTTGAAGAGCTATATGACAAAAATACCTAAAACAAATAGCCAACTCCATCTAAGGTCAACTTTGCCTGAGGGAGTTGAAACCTTAGTTTCTTTATAATTTCAAAATTTATAAACGGGCAATTTTAGAAAAGTTTGTTATTAATCATGTCAGTACCGAACTGACTACTGAGCTGATGATACCCTCGGGGACTGATAGTCGACCAGCAGAGGTATCGACCCAGTGATGTAAAAAATTGAAAACAACACGTTTAATAATTGCATGCGTCCGAAGCGCTTTTCTGGATTTACCTTCATCAGGAACGCTCAAAGCCAAACATTTGAAATCCGGGGGATGTATAAGTACCGAAACAGTATTTAAATATTAAGACTGAACACAAATGCGGCCACTTCCATTTTAGACTAAAACCGTCTTAAAATTAGCACAAATGATAAAATTGTGAAGATTTCAGTAATATTGTATGAATATATGATGCTATTACCTGATGCATGTGCACTGTATTGTCAAAAACAGCCCATATTTATGAAACAGAAGTTTCTTCTTTCCAATTAATAGCTAAAAATGCTATATTTTGGGGCCAAAAAGGGGTCTTACCGGGCCTACTCCTTTTCTCTTCATGAAATGCTAAATTCATCCGAAGCACTTCCGTTTTCTGCCACTAGCATAAATGGCTTTAGTCAGATTTGGTACTACGTTTTGAATTTTGTGGATTTTATACTCTTGATTTATTGTATATACATATATAGACATTAATTGCCGAAATCCGGATATGGTGTACAAATTTTTGCACCTCATGCTTGCGGTATACCAATTTTTCCGCAAGTTTTATTGTATTCTGTTTGGTATTAAATTAATAATTAAGATCCATTTTTTTACATCTGGTGATACGTTAATTTGGCAATCGCCAATGGCAGTCAGCAGGGTTTAAGAACATTCGTTGTTCGACCTTCTAGTCAAATGCGTTTTGTTAAAATATACTTTTTTCACTTTTTGGTCTTCCGAAAAATGTTGTTTGTGCTGTATTAAGACCCCTCTACCAAATTTGTTTTGCATGCACACGTATAAAAATTACGGTTTTTATCCAACGCAATCATAGGTTTGAACGTTGTTTTCAATTTAGACTTGTATATATATATATATATATATATATAAAAGTCTAAATTGAAAATAACGTTCAAACCTATGATTGCGTTGGATAAATTTTTATCCAACGCAATCATAGGTTTGAACGTTGTTTTCAATTTAGACTTGTATATATATATATATATATATATATAAAAGTCTAAATTGAAAACAACGTTCAAACCTATGATTGCGTTGGATAAAAACCGCAATTTTTATACGTGTGCATGTAAAACAAATTTCTTGGTAGAGGGGTCTAAATACAGCACAAACAACAATTTTCAAAAGACCAAAAAAAGTGAAAAAGTCTATTTTAACAAAACGCATTTGACTAACAGGTCGAACAACTGATGTTCTTAAACCCTGCTGACTGCCATTGGCGATTGCCAAATAAATTGATCACCAGATCTAACAAAATGGATCTGAATATTAATTTAATGCCAAACAGAAAACAATAAACTTGTGGAAAAGATGGTATACCACAAACATGAGGTGCAAAAATTTGTACACCATATCCGGATTTCGACAATTAATGTCTCTTCAGTGATGTTAGGGATCGAAACGGTATTTGGAAGGCCATATAATTTACCTCAATTTATGAAAGACTCTTGAATATATATATATATATATATACACACACACAGATTGAAAAGGGGGCCTATATAAAATGTAAGTGTACATGTATTTTTTAAATTTGTATTCTCAGTGTTTGACCTTATTATGTAATGAATCTAACAAATAAACTATGAATCAAAAGCATTAAAGAAAATAAGATTTATTTGGCTGTAAATTTGTAATGGCATTAATTGCAACAAAGAAACACAACCAACTTGTCAATCAAAACTTGATGACGATTGAATATCAGGAGCCACTGGGTAATCCATAGCAGCTTAAAGTAAATTCGGCCAAAATTACCAGTTGAGTAACTAGTTGCGCAACTGATAATCCGCCATAAAATTTACCGCATGACAAATTTAACAGCAAGAATCAACAAATTTCAAATAACATCAACATCAAAATCAACATCAACATCAACTTCAACATCAACTTAAATTCAATACTGTCAACGTCATTAAAATTTCTAATTGATAAATCAACATCAACTTCAACTTAAATTCAATACTGTCAATAAAATTTTAATTGATAAACTGAATAGTTAAAACAACATCTAAGCTATTTTATTCATTGTAAGGGAAAACCAAACAATGAGGAAATTTAAAAAACATTTCCAGAGCTCCTTGAATCTGATTAAGGAATATATCTTTGCCGGTGAAAGAAAGATGCACCCCCTCGTCACTAAAAAGGCCAACATGTTTATCCTCAAAATCTGTATGTTTTATAACGTATCCTATTTTCAGCAAATATGAACGCATCCCCCTATTTATTCTGCGTCTAGTAGTTTCCATAGCTCCAGTGTTATTGGAGAACCTCCATTTAAATCTAGGTAAAATATTTGACCACACTAATGCAGTTTCAGGTAACATCTTTGAGAGAATGGCTAAGGTAAACTTCATATGGTAGAGTAATTCTCCACATGGTGTGTCCCCAATGTCATTGCCCCCACAGTGAATAATAACAGCAAACGGAATATTTCTCCAATTAATAATACTTTGTACCAAACTAACCAAATTCTGCCATTTCATACCCGACATACCGGTCCAAACTAACTGACATCTAATTTTCTCTAATCTAAGCGATGCACCTAAAGGCCTAATATGAGCGTGATTACTTGCTCTTGTGACAATTGAAGAGCCAATTACCCAAATATCTTTCTGGTACCCTGAAATTAAGTGATTTGGTACTATACGAGGTTTGTTCTTATATAACCTTTGTAAGCAGCTGATTTCCATCGACCTTTCAATTTCATACTATTTTCGTCTAAACCATCAAGAAAAGACTGTGTTGCAGCTCCAATACGTAAAGAATGTGTATTAAATTCAGAAGGATTGTAACCTAGAAAAGCAAGGGTTTTCTTTAAAATATTAGAAAACTGGTACCTCGTTAGAGTTTTTTTGCCTGCATGACAAAATAAATGTCCATCATCTTTATGTCTCATGGCAATATAGTCAGACATCATCTGAACAGGACAAATCGAACTAGTTTTATTCCTTTCCAGAATGATCGTGACTGAATTACCCAGCTGATCAGTTTTTGAAAAAGGAACTACTATATTAAGTGACCCTGAATAAGTATCAATTGTTATATTGGATCGTTTTACGAAAGTCAGGAAAATGGCCATTGTGTTATATTATAGTTCGTTTCTGTGTGTGTTACATTTCAATGTTGTGTTTTTGTTGTGTCGTTGTTCTCCTCATATATTTGATGCGTTTCCCTCAGTTTTAGTTTGTAACCCGGATTTGTTTTTATCTCTATCGATTTATGAGTTTCGAACAGCGGTATACTACTGTTGCCTTTATTTACAATATGATTCTCATTAAAATTTGATTTTGCAATTTCTCCAACACGAAGAAATCCAAAAAATGCAACTGAAAATGAAGCTTTAAATAAACATGTTTCATATACTGAATAACAAACTAACTTCAGTGCATCTAAAAGTCTAGTTAATATATTAATAGTAATAGGCTTACGACAGTCGTGTCGCTTATCTAAACGAAGCATGCCACGGAGCATCTTTTGAACTATAAAACAATGAGTGTTGTCCAACAAACCATTAATCTTATGATAAAAACTAATGCCTGAAAGGTACGTTTTCACAGTGGAATAAGAATATTCTTCATTAAACATGTAAGCTATATAATTAACTAAATGTGAAACAGGACATGGCCATACGTCATTCAAATTTAGTTTATGTTTAAAGTTTTGAAATGAATTTCGTCCATTTTGATACGTAAGCCAAGTATTTGAAGAATTTGATGCTTCTATTAGGCTCAACACTTCTGGTCTGAATTTGTCCAAAATACGGCTGGAACTAAAGTGGGATATGGTTCTGCACATGGAGCCAATTCCTTGTATTTCTGAAATTTTCCACGAGAGATTAAATCAGCAAAAACATTTTTATAACCAGGAGTAGGAACGGTTTTAATGTGATAACTACCCAGCAAGGACCACAATACGATATGTCTAACAAGTGACATAACACGAGGTGATTTTGATGAGCAGGAATTAATAATGTTTACAACAGACTGGTTAACTGAATGAAACATAATTTTCTTCTTTTGCCATAAGCTACCCCACAAATAAATAGCTAATGCGATGGGGATCATTTCTAAATAAGTACTAGTAATGTCTCTGAAAACGTCTTCCTTCCAATTCATAGGCCAAGCTAAATATGACCATTTCCCATTAAAATATATATCACATCCGCCTCCTATTCCTCCAGCACTATCGGTAAAGAGATTTAAAACAGAACTCGACAACCACTCGTCGTCCAAAATATAAGAAATCCCATTATAATTTTCTAAAAATATTTTCCAAATTGAAATATCATTCAAAATATCTTTTGATATTCTGATTTTGTGATGCGGTTTTTTCCCTCTCTGACAAGCAATATATAAACGTCTGCTGAAAGCACGTCCAGCTGGTGAAGCCCTGGCAAAAAAAGCCATTGAACCACATAAAGATTGTAATTGTTTTAACGTTATCTATTTACGATTACTGGTATCCTTCAACTTTTGAAGCAATTCAATTATTTTGTTTTCTGGGATTTGAATTTGCATTTTTCTGTGTCAACTGTAATACCTAGATATGTTATTCTCGTGCTTGGCCCTTCAGTTTTGTCCTCAGCTAACGGAACCCCTAATTCAACACATACATTGCAAAACGTGCTCATTAATTTCTGACAGTTGTCGGTATTTTCCGCTCCAGCAAATAAAAAAATCATCTAAATAGTGATCAATATCACTAAGTTCCAATTTTCTTTCTACGGCCCAGTGCAAAAACGATGAAAATCGATTAAAATGACTACAGGACACCGATAACCCCATGGGCAACGTTTTCTCTATGAAATACCAATCTGCAATTTTAAAGCCCAATAAATCAAACTCGCCAGGAAACATTGGCAATAATCTGAAGGCGGACTTTATATCCATTTTTGCAATTTCCGCTTTAAAACCTAGCTTTTTTATCATGTTTACTGCATTGTCAAAAGTTGAATATTTTACTGAAGTATAGAATTCATCGATAAAATCATTGACACCGCCATTACCTGGTAAAGACAAATGCGTTATTAAACGAAAACAACCCGTTTTCTTTGGCACAATGCCAATGGGAGAAACTAAATGGGGCCCGCAATTCTGCCATTTTCCACTTCACCCATGACTTTTCTCCAAGCTAAACTTGGATCTTGTAAAACAGACTTTAAATTTTTGCTTTCATAAGCAACCCTTGGGCCTGTGCCTGTATAATTTGTTCGATAACCATATTTAAAACTATTATATAATATATTTGCCGATATTTTATCGGGGTAGTCTTTCACATACTCCCTAAAACCGTAGTATTGATAGGGGTAAAACCCAAACACCAAATATCATACTGTTGATTGAAAGCTGTCAAAAAACAAAATTTGAAAATATTAAAATTGCATCCGTGGAACGTTTGCCTGGTGACCAGGAAATCTATAATTATTTATTGAAAAACGAGTATTTTGGTTAAAATTTCTATGTGGATTCAAAAACCTATTTTACTGCGTTATAGTTCTAGCACTGGACTGATACCTTGGTGCAAAATTGTGTATAACAGGTGCCTTAGGGTAATTTTGATACCTAGGAGCAGAATAGTGCGAAGTTACAGAACTTCGGGGATTACTCTTGTTATATGAATAATGTGTACAGTACATCAAAGGATGGAACTGGCTACATCTTATACATGAATGGCTGTATACACAATTCATACGAGTACAAACGCCCTTAAAATTATAATCGTAGCAAGGTTTGTTAACTGTGTGAGAAGTATAAGAAGATGTCTGTTGAACATGATTTATGCCTACTGCAATAAACTGAAGCCATAGCATCCCATCAATGACGTCCCATGCACGCATATGATCTAGAGCTTTTCTAAGTCGAAATTGCTTGTCATATTTATAAACGTTCTCAAAAGGTACACTAGCCCCCCTAATAATAGTCATGTAGCTATTCAATTCATTTGCCAAATCCGGAAATCTTTGTAATAAAATTTTCATATAATTTAAAAAACCTTCAGTCCACTCACCAGTGTTAGATATTGATTTTACTTTTGAATATTTGTTTCTTTCAATTAAAATGTCCCCATCTTCATCAAAACCTAGCACTTTTTTCGGTTGATCAATATTTGAAACAAAATTTTTATACAGTAATTGGGCCAAATCAACATATTCTAAATTCCAAATTTGGTTTATAATTTTTTTGTGGTACAAACACATCAATATCATTACTAGTAGATATAACTAAAATCTCACCATTTTGTACAGTATTACGAGATTGTGGTGGCATTAACGGCTGTTGTGGATTGACTTCATTTTGTCATATAATTTCAGCTCTCCTTGTACGACGCCTTCTGTTTACCGGTAGCTGTAGATGATTTTCCTGTCTGCGTGCAGCACGATTTGGCAGCACCCTCTTCCCTTTTGCTCTCGGCATACTGGCTTAAACAAATAATTACAATGTTAGTCAATGCATTAGTAAAATATTCTATCATTTGTCAATGTTACATCCCTAAATTAAACAATTGAATCAATATGAAAAAACAAATATTTCAATATTTTCATTGACTAATTAGTATTAAGATACAATGTCAATAACCACGTAGAAAAAACGAAAGCGCAAAAACTTGATTGTTGCTGTCAATGTCCAATGGCAGATATTTCAAGCATATTCATAATGATAATATCAAACATACGAAAACGAAAGTCACAAAAGAAATAATTGAGGTATCCACCAAATATCAAATGAAGTGGCCTTCATCAATGAGAAATTTTCATACCCTATAATCGGCTATAAAACATGAAAACTATAAAAAATTCAATCGAAACGTATATCTATTTAAATTTATTAACTAACATCCTTGATGACAAGCAATAGTTTACGAAAATAATTATTGATTGATGGTTGCTTAACGTCCAGTGGCACCTATTTCATGCATATTTAGGACGAAAAAGAAATTATATATACATTTATGTTTGAATTGATATATGGCTTCCTCACCAGTTACTTAGTACTGCAAGATTTGGATTTGGATTAAAATTAAATAACATGGGAAATGTTCATTAGCATATTAAGACAGTTAAACAATTAGTTATAACAACTCGCACTATAATTATAACTATCTATTAAATTTACAAATAAAATTATAAAATAATATCCAAGAAAAAGATTATCGACAATTTACGAAATAACAAAATATAAATTCAATTATATTACACAAAAGAAAAAGTTAACGACTATTTAAAGCATTTAACAAAGTTAAAATTATCACACAAATGAAATACAAGTTTAACCGTTTAAAATATTGAGCTACTATTCTTTATAAAACATTGCTTAATTCTAAAACTAAAAAAAAAAAAAAAAAATACTCATCTTTTCTTCTGTGTAGAATTTAGTTTTAAATTCTATAGCTTTGGTCAAGCTCCGTGTAAGGTTTGAATCCAAATGACAAAACCACACGAGGTAAATTGCACGTACTAACATTTCGCGGGCGAAACTAATTAGCATATGAAAGTGACCAGTAAAAAAATAATCGAACACACCGTCAATTAAAATCATACCAAGTTATATAATTACAATAACTGAATTTACTTATTACTGAATTAAATTCTGTTATTAATTGATTTGGCCTTCTAACTGTTGTCAGTTTAATTCAAAATATATTACATCGCTAAACTCTGTTAAACGTGTACCTAGTCCTTACCTCATTTTGTTAATACTGGAAATATATTGAAAGGCTACCATAATCTTCTAAAATTTAAAATTCTTCTTATGCATAAAATTAAGAGACATCGTTGATTTACTAATGACATTCAAGAGGTAATTTGCAATTATTTATAAGGTGGCGAGAAAGATTGTTTATCTAAAAATGAACCTAGAGTAATACTATGCAAATGTATCGTAACAATTCGTCTTTTAAACATTATTTTTATTTGTATATGTGGTGAAAAATGGGAAAAATAATGATGTTATTAGTATTGACTTTATGTGTGCCTTTAACAAGATTAAACACTGAGCATTCTTCTATTGTGTGGGAAACGAGTTGGTTTGTTCTCGGGACACATATTTTCCCGACTTCATTAAAAAACAAACTTGTTTCCCAATTGTATAAAAGAACAAGAAGAAAAAATAAAACTCGCTCTCGTATTTTATATATATTTATTTGCCTAACTTTCTATAGAGACTATTTTATCATTTCCCTTCTGAAACAAATATTATTTTCTTCAAGAAATTAAGAATCAAACAATTTGTTTAAAAAAACATGCCCTTACAAAAGGCGAATGGCCATTGCATTGGTTAAAATTATTTGTGTAACAATCTCTGAATAACAGTTATAATAATGGTCATTAAAACTATAGTTTCTTCAACTGTAAGTTGCAAGTAATGGATAAGACAGCATGAAAACAAGACATTTCAGATAAATCAACATAACATTTTAACAGACGAAAGATATGATAGATTCCCTGAGCCAAACCTACGACTTATTATATGTGGTTCCAGATTCTTTGTTCTAATGTGCATCTCGCCAAACTTCTATGTTGATACTTTGTATACATGTCAGAAATGAGCAGATAAAGTGAACCAAAAGAAGAGAACAATATAGGCATATAAAAAATAAAGAAAAAAAATACTGATATTTCTTACAGAAGAATGTTAATTTTAGTCTCTTGATGCTATACTTAATACAAAGTTTAATGACAGACTGTAGTTGCAAGACTTAACGAAAAAATCTATCCCATTATACAACACTTGTTAACATTATCATTTTCTTTTATTTGGAATCAAATTGTCTGGTTTCCTTTTCTATATACTATTGTACAATACGGTTTTGGTGTAACATTTGTTTTGTGACCATAAGTTTTTGTCACAGGAAAAGGTATGATAAGCTCACAATCATGGCCCCTTGAAATTGAAAATCATTACAGTGCTAATCCAGAAGTCTTGAGCCTATTACTATACCAATTCGCTTTAAAAGTTTTACCCAATTGCAGTATGCATTCATCTCTACAAACTGATCAACTAGTAAAAGAGTTTAGCGAATTGCTTCAGTAAAAGGTTGTTAGTGTGAACTGAGTGCAGTGAAATCAAAATAATGCTTACCATCCAAGTCCAGTTATTTAATGTCTGTATCATGAAATTGAATAAAATAATCGCCGACTTTAATAAAAGGCACTTATTAAAAAAGGTCTAACTTGGATATGAAAACTTCTATCCTAATGACATTTTATACATAATTAGTTCTTAACAATGTTTGGTTTGTCAACAATGTATTGCTTTTTTAGCAGGAAGCTATCATGTAATTTTAATTTGGATAATTTTGTAAACAGATGATTTATAATTTTGACCATATCAATGATAATTAATATCACCACAGCATTGTGTGGCGCTAATATACGCTGTCATAGTTTTTAAATATTTCTACTTTATTCTTTGTTGATAGGATAAAACATATTCTGTCTTAATAATGAAAAGTTCGGTGTTTATGTTAAGCGAATCTATCCCATTGAACTTAAAAAATAAAGCATACAATAGATACAACTGTCTGTCTGTCTCGTATATTGAATAACATATAGAAACTTGCATTGAAAGTCGGTTGATAACAAAATTTAACTACAAAATTGTTGATTTCAGGTTCCCACTTGTATGTAGCAACCTATCAGCCTGCAAATGGAGTATAATACTCCAAGTTGATACTACATACCAGAGTTTGCGTATCCTATCATCAATTCCTGCATCCCTTCAAAGATTTTGCGGAAGTCATCATGATTAAGGTGACCGTTGTGGAATATCAGTGTCACAAATGGTATGTTCCAATTAGTGTGGCCTCAACCCCCTCTTTTCCTGCATTGTCACCAAATGAGACTTATCACCGAAGTAGAACTAATCCCAGCAACACAATGGTGACATATATAAAGTAGTACATGTATTTACCCTATGATATCTTTTTCCTTTTTTTAATTAGAAATTGCATTACTATCAATTACAATTACTTTGTTTAAATACCCTAACGCTGATGGTATATATCCCTTGTCAACCATTACATATCTTACAAAGTAGGAATGGTAGATATATCGGGTCAACCTTAGATATCATACAAGACAGACAGAAGATACCAAAGGAATATTCAATATCTTAATTCGAAGACAAACTGACAACGTCCTGGCAAAAAGCGAAAAGACACACAACACACAACATACAAAACTAATGCTTCAACTACTCGATCCCTAGTAAAAACCGGGGGTGATCGTAAGTGTTCCGGAAGGGTCTGATGATGCTGCTCCACACGTGGCACCCGTCATGTTGCTCATGTAAGTACACATTCGGTGATGTCTCATTTGGTGATGTCACACTCTAGGAAAGGAGGACAGCATTGTGGTTACGACAATTGGAATATATCCGTTAACATCTGTCTAACAGATATTCCATAACGATCAACCAACACGTGGTGAATAGAGGAATGGTAGGTATCCCTTGTCAGTCCGAAGATATTACTATATTTGTCAACGAAAATTGTTGGTAGATCTATATACCGTAACGTCATTTTTACGTTGTTTAATGAAACAAGTTTACAAAAGCAATTGATCGAAACAGGCTTATAAATTGCTTCGATTTGGCTTTAAAATGAATACACATATATCAAGTAGAAGGTAAATTATTATATGACAAAATCAAAGAAACTCAACGACATTTACTGATTTCTTTGAAATTGTCTTCTCCTTTATTTTAAAAAGTAATAATAATTATTATCATTATTGTTGTTAATGTCACTTTAAATAAATATAACTTTATGTATTAATAATTTGACAACTAAAATTTTTGTTTTCCTTTTCCCTGATTTGACATAATGATTAATGATACATAATTAATTCCCATTCTCTGTAACCACTTAAACTTTTTTGGCACACATAGTCACCGATCTTTCTGAAACTGGGCTGAGATGAAGATCCTAATAGCCAAGTCAGAAAATAATGCCAACCGATATATATTTTGGTTGGTAACCATGATAACAGTGGAGAAAGTTGGGATTTTTTTTAAAAATATAATATTTGGTGTAGTGCTGTGAACTTATGCGGCTGCATCTATTAAAAGGAAACACAAGAACAATTAACCTCAGTCGTGTTTTTATTAAAAATTAAAAAAAAAATACGGGGAATCTACCTTTCAATGTGTGAAATTAATTCCTAAAAAATTATCATTTGTGCAATATTCCTTACTAAACGAATTATCTCCCTTTGGTCTATTTAGAACTCTTCAGTGCAGAGGTAAACAAGAAATACCAAAATTTTTTACTAAATTTCGTGTTTAAAATCGTTGTGGTAAAATATCTTTGAGTGTAAAAGAAATTCATTGGGATAACATGATAATGTTGTTCTCAGATCTGGGTTGTGTGAAATTGTGTCCTGTCATGATTTTGATTATATTGCAATTTGTGAAAACTATTTATTTGAACTAAACAATCATGAATACAGTAGACAGTGAACGGTAAAACGTTAGATACCATTCAGTTGAGCAGTTCACAACAATTAATCTTAGAACGAAAAACCACTGTTTGAAGGAGCAACAGGTCCAACATGTCTTCACAGCAAGAGGCATTGTACTTTCTATTGGCCTAGGTTAGTAGAGCTCAAATTTATTAATTACATCATTTCTTTTCATCCCACACAAAATAAAACAATCTATATATACATATTACTTCTTAATTTCAATATGTTGAAGATAACAAAATAACAACATTATTTCTAAGGGGACAATCATTTGAATTTTTTAGTTGAAAGGGAGGTGGCAGGAGGATTTTGAAAAGGTTTAACTTTGCCTGGTAAGAAATTAAAATAAACAATTTAGCACAAGACAGGATGAAAATAAATATTCTGCAACATAAAATGCAGGATAATTGAGGATACGTATGTGTACAAAAGTGAAAATTAATTCACGGCAAAAAAAAATAAGCACATGCGTAGCAACAGATGAAAATTACTGATCAGTTTGGAAAGAAAAAAAATCAACCTGAAACCCACCTCTCCTTCCGCGGTTGAAAATAAGCATACGAAGCAACAGATAAAAATAAATGATCATTTCGCAAAAATATCCAACTAACCCCGCCCCCCTCCCCCAGAATATCAAATGGTTGTTCCCTAATTGGCGGTACTTGACAAAGTTTAAAAGGTCATATATATAAACATGTAAATATCGAACAAGTACACTGCATGGACATACAAAATCACTTCTGGTGATTTTTGGCTATATATTTCATATGAAATGTTGACACAGAGATATGTCTCGCCTGTCGACATAAAATTTAAAAAAAGACATTATGATGGACAGCTACATTACTTAATTCACTATAGGTCATCATTCCTCCTTCAACAATGAGTAAACCCATACGATTAAGTAGTCTATAAAATATCCCAACATGACAAAATGTGAAACAATACACTCACTATAGGTGTGTTGCTCACTGCAAACATTTTAGACCAGAAGAAATATATTAGCATCCTTCCAAATGTTCATATTTTGTTCTTTTTAACGATAGTTGATTAACATCATGAAAATATTTCATGCCTATGCAGGACAATTTTAACAATATAGAAACTTATGGGAAAAAAGGGTAGGATCGGAGAGAAATTGGAAACTGATGAAGAGTTGGGTAATAGATAGGGACACTTAATTTCTCCTTTCTAAGTTTGTGAATAATTCATAGTTTTTGTTTGTTATAAGTTTTAAGTTTCTGATGACATGTTATTTGATTGTTAGCATTTTTTGCTATCATATAGAATATTTAGATACAGCATAGACATGAAAAAATACTTTAAGCTTGTACTGTCAATTATATGTCAAGTAAGGTCATGGAAAAATATGGTTTCTCAGATAAAATACTACTATGGAATGTAAGATCCAATGTTTCAATTGTTTTGTAGGTAACAACATATGCTTTGGCTGTAGCAGGATGATATGCCAGAAGTTAACGTCATCTTAGTCAGTCATCAAAAGACTCTGTGTCCTGTGTAGTTAACAAGATTTTAACTCTTTCTGGTGTTAGTACGTACAGTGAAAGAATGAAGCTTGTTAGCATCAGAGATTCAAGCAGTAGAACTGAACAACGTTGTATAAGCATGGCTAAGCAATGCTTGGAACTGATACTTTATCAAATTTATACTTTTCAACAATTTTGCATTTTCAACTTATGGTAAAAAGTAAACATTTTGAAATGGTCTCTCATGGCATTTGTTAACATTCGAACAAAACCTGCCGTTTGTGCACATTTTTGTAGATTTGCAGTTCCAATGTAATAAACAGTAGGATTTAGTCAAAATGAAAGCTTTATCCAAATTTATGCATGATATTATGTTGTTTTTATGGAATAATAATTTAGTGGCTGGCAAAAATCAAAACTTTTGAGAAATTTCTGTTTGTGATAGGATTTATTAAAGTGCTATATATCATGTATAATATGTCTTGTTTCAAATTTGAAGTAAAATCTAAATTTTTTGCTAAAATAATTCCAATTTTTAAAAACATATTTTGAGCTGGAATTTCAGTGAAAATTCATTTATAGGTATATGTATATGATATTTTTTAAAGCTACCCTGTGTAAAACATTATCAGTCTGCCAACATTTTTTAATTGGCTGCTAAAAATACATACACATACACTCATAGTGACTCATCGTCCTCTAATACATTATTATTCAAAGTGTATAGCTATACATGCTTTGCCAATTCAACCTTCAGTTTTAGAACAGCTCATAATATAGGTTATTTTTCCTTATAGAAAGAAATGTTAGACGGTCAACTATCATTTATTTATAGTCTTTTCTAATAGATAGAGGATCAACCTCTGACTCATTTTGTTCCATTTATTTTTTTTTTGTTGAATTATATTAAATTATTACCTTTAATTCCTTTTTGTCAGTATTTTGCAGGACTTATCTTTTATATTAGCTTTTTGTTTTGATCACTTCCGGAATATGCATGAGATGTTTGCCACTGGACATAAAAAAAACACAATTAATCGATCATTTTATTTACAAAAACCTACCCCCATGATTTTGATTGATTGCATTTGTAATAAATATTTATTTCTGTGCCTTACACAAAAATTTTCAAGCCGGGCCTTTCCTGACCTTTCAATTTTCTTATTGTATCCTAATTATGTATAAATTGTTTGGAGCTAGTGGCTAATTCAAAACTGTCAACACCAAGTGGCATTTTGATCTTTAATCTTCACTACAGTATTTTGATAATAGTTGATGGCCCGACTGGTCAAAATCATCATTCTTTGACATGTGCATTAAATTGAAAACTTACAGAAGCAAGTTCTTGTATGAGAGATTTAGTCAATTTTAGAGTTTTCAAGGGTTTATGCATACTATTTGTTGTTTATATGGCAACACTATTACCACCTCGAATATTATTGATATTTCTCAAAAACAAAATAACCTGCATAATGTAAGCAAAATTGTATATTGCTATATGTATCTAAGTTCATTAAAATAAATATTTGTCAAAATTAGCAATTTTCAGCAAATATGCAAATGGACTGCTTGTTTCCATGGCAACACATTCAATGGAAAAATGCACAATTTGAATATAAATTTTTTTTAAATAATTTGATCTGTTTTCTCTTTACTGAGTATTAATTTTGTTTTTTGGATATTTTTCATGTTCATGAAAACAGACTGAAACTTCTTCATAATCAGCACTTATCCAGATTAGAGAAATTGTGTATTTGTTTCCTTGGTAACGCCATTATGAAATACTATACTAGAAAAATTATTTATATATATGTACACTGTGAAACTTAATTTAGTGTAGGTTGTTTTAGTTTTTCTTCTTCTGTGCACATTTTAGAAACAAACTGAAACTTTTTCAAAATTGTTCAAATTTGTGTATCATCATGTAATTGTTTCCATAGCAACAGTTAAAACTATAATGCCCTTATATATGAATATGTTTAAAATTTTTATGATAACAATAATTTCTACAAATTGTAAATATTTTTTTTATGACTTCAGAATTAGGTCTTGAAACAATTTTTTGAAAATTTTGCCTAGGTTAATTATATAGAAAAAATGAAAACTACACATTTTGTATCCAAGGTAACAACATAATAAGATATAATTTCCAATTATTTTTTCGCGTGATTTATAAGATAATGCTATGGTATTTATGAATCCGTGGTTGACTTTAATTCAGGCGTCCGCAAAAAATAATAAGAAGCATTCAAAAATGTCCTTATAAGGATATTTTTTACCTTATACGAACCACCTAAAAAGGGGGTAATGTGTGATTATCAATAAAAATTGATATAAAAATATCTGTTGTTAAATTACATTATTAAAATGCATATATTAAATGGAATCATAAAAATATTCCTTCCTATTATTTATTTTATATGAAAAATTATGTTGAAAATAGTATTTTTCAGCTTAAAATCATGGATATCCAGTAGGGTTAAAAATGTTCGGAGGTTGCTATGGCAACCGATGTGCATAACAACCAAATATTTGCCATTTTTGTTTTTTCATCAACTTTAGTAAGTGTGTGAAGTTTGAAGAAAATCCATGACCATGTGTGCTACACTCCCTATGTAAGAGTTTAAATAGTTACAGAGAACCAGTATTAAGATATGACGGAAAATGTAAACCAAGCGGCAACCTTACAACTCATGACCACTTAAACATTGAAATCAAAAGTCCCAATGCGTTATTCCAGATTGTTTACTGATGTCATAAGCCCTACATTGTCTAAACAAAATACTACATTTTGGATAAAAAAAGTATACTAAAAATATCGAACTCCAAGGCAAATTCCAAAATGTTTAGTTCATAAAAACTGACACAATCAAACGCTATCAATCAACAGAACAAGTGAAAAGCAACTGCCATATTCCTGACTTAGCACAGGCATTTTCCGAAGAAAACGGTGGATTAAACCTGGTTTTATGTCTAGCTAAACCTGCTACTTGTTTAACAGTTGTTTATAGTTCCGTCTAAAAATATACATAGAGATAGTATATCTGGCCTTTAATATAAGACTGCAATGAAAAGTACATTTTTTATACGAGTAAGAAAATAGTGTATGATTGCCAACTATCTACCAGATACCAAGTACATGGCAGTTAATATGATTTAATCTTTGAAGTTTTCTTTATTGTCTCCTAAACTTGAAACAGGTTGAAAGAATCAAATCAACTCTTAAACGAAAGAATCAAGAAGTTTGTAAAACTGGTAGCATATTGGTTACCTTTGTTTGATGTGCTTTTCAAAAAAATAATTAGCATTTGGAAACAACCTTGCTCCTTTTTCACCGATATATTTTGTAAAAATGCCGATATTTCATATTCTGAGAAACAGAATGAAATTTTACAAATTAAACGATAACGTTCTCTATTCTATCGAGGGATAAAGAGATTGTCCTTGACGAAGTGGTTATGGACAAATGCTCTTGAATGATCTTCTCCCATTATCAATGCAGTCCTTGACCCGCGTTGTTGCATTGACTTCCTTTGCCTCAATAGAAGTAAGGGTCAAGCTGCATCATTGATTTAGTAATCCATTATAGTACATAGAAGTTAACATTTTGTGACTGATAACATTTTGTACAATGCATGTAATTTTCATATCTATTCAAGTGCAGGATACAGATTTATCCTTTCCTACAGGAAAATGTGGTTGCGTGAACATGTCCCGTTTATCACATGGCAGACATCCTCACTTTAAAGTACAAGATGAAATTTTTCTTGCAACAAGAGTGTTCATGCACCAATTTGTTTGATTTGTTTCAAGGCTGTTTTTTACTTTATTTTATTATTTACACCTTCATTTTATGGAAAGATCGAAGATGAAATAAAGGGGGCAATAAAAGCCACAAGTCTTAGGAAAACAGACATATTTTATTATTAAGGCCGTATGTGCTATTGTATAAGACTGTTAGAAGGTCCGAATGTATTCTGTTCTAATGTATTTACTGATAGTCTTCGGGATTTTGAGTCCTCAATGCTTTTCAACTTCGTACTTCATTTAGTCTTTTAAACTTTTTTAATTCGAGCGTCACTGATGAGTCGTTTGTAGACGAAACTTAAATCTGGCGTATAACATTTTAATCCTGGTATCTATGATGAGTTTATATTTAGATCTGAATGGTTTTAGCGCCCTTTTGACTCAATTCATCGCATGATCAGAAAGTAAGAGTAAAACTATTTTATTTTTTAAATGTGTTGGTAATAAGTCATGTTCAGATCAAATATAAGACGTCTTTACTTAAGTACCTACGTATATGGATACAGCGTTTCATTTTCGAATTAGTCACTTTCCTCCTACAAACACTTGTTGGCTGTTTTTATATTAAGATCGACACTTCTCGGAAATTAAATGTAAACAAGTATTATCTATTAGCTTGAAAACCATGTGATCTTTTTCGGCAGTACACGCCTTCGTGTAAATATATAAAAGAAGCAAATACATACATTATACTTTTGTTAATAAAGTTTTTTTATAAAATGGCAAATGTTTTGTTTTGAATATTTTTCTAGTAATTGTTAGAACTAAACAAGATCAATTATGAAGATAGCATCTCTGGAATTAAAATGTGTTATACTAATATTGCTCTCCAGTAACTTGTGGACATTGATTATAGCGATAGGTTCTGATGATGATCATGCAGAAATACTAAACAAGCTCAAAAATGATTTTAGGGATGTTCGACACACAAATCAATATGCTGTCTTATATGTACCACCACCAAACGCTCCACGTGGACGTGTCCAGTATGTTCCAAGAACGCCTCAAATTTCACTGGGCACCGTTATTGTACCAAAAGTTGATAACAGAAATAGAAATCGATATCCCCAAAAACTACGCGGGCTCAACAGTGGATTTCAAAGGCGCTGAATATGGTAACATGATGCACCGACCAAGAGGTCGTACCATTCACACGGAAGATTTGAGTTTAAATCTTGTTTATCCAGGCATGCAGAACTGGTACAATGAAAATTTTAGAGGTAGCACTATCCGTGCTGCTTACTTAGTATTTATATACGCATTTTCTACCTTGTCCAAGATGCTTTGATATCATTCAAAACTTTGTTCAAGCTACTGGGGTTCGTTTATATGTTGGTTACACTGATCTATTTGGCGGTATGAGAGAAGGAGGCGACTCGAATCTTGAGCGTGATACCAGACAAAGACGAAACAACATCCAGAATTTTTTAAATGACAATAGGGGCCTACTGTTGCAAGTTGCTGATCGAGGAATATGTCACCAACCCGGTATTGGAGGCCGGATTGGTAGAGATATCTCGGACATTTGCAAAACTACTGATGAAATGCTTGTTATTGCGATGGACTTTACAAGTGGCAAAGCCCAGGTTTGGTTTAATGGTTTTAACTCTGATTACAATGGATGGGTAGCTTTGCTTGATAAAAACTATTAACGTTTGACATGGGAATACACTTACGGTAAAACAACTGGTAAGATCACCTTTAATCAATACATTCAAAATGGAGCATATATACAATATTGGCCAAATAATAAAAGAACGATTCGACAGTCTTATCCCTGGAAAGACTGTGGATTTGCATTTATCAAACTTAACAAGCTTCCTTACAAAGTACAAACTCCAGCTATTTTCGCAGAGATCAAACTTACAATGATGGGTGCTTATCCAGCTGTATTAATAAAGACGTCACGATACTACACACCGAATTCATACGATTGGGTATTGATTCAAACCCTTGCCGAGATTGACTCAGAAAGTTATCAGACATGGAATTGGGTTTCAAAATTCACACATGAATCTGACTACTTTCACTATCAGTTTTCTCTCGGTAGTGAGTTTGCAGATGGTTTCAGAGCAAAGTACGTTTTCTATGATGGCACTAAATACCGATACGAGGGGATCTATGACAACGCATCACCAATCTGGACTCCTGGGGGATGCCAGGGTGGCTCTTAGTGAATGGATGCAAGACGAAGACATATAAAAGCCTGCAGATAAATAAGAGCAACCATACTATGTTTCCATTTTGTTTTCAATATAAGTCATATGTTGTAGTAAACTAATTTGTATCCTGCTAAACACAAGTTTGACCACTAAATGACATGTTTATTCAACTGTCGGTTTTTGAATTAGATATGAAACTGTAATGTGTGCATGATAGTAATGAAAATTTGATTTTGTTGAATAATTTGCTTTTGTAATTTGAAAACTTAATCATAAAATCTGTTGATTATGTTTGAAACATCAATCTTTATAAAGAATACTATAGGTAAGATTGCCAATGAGTTAAATATCCACCAGATTCCAGATGACGTGGATGCGAACAGCTATAGGTTATCGTACAGCTTCACCAATGAGCAAAACCTTTACCGTATAGTTAGCTATTTAAAGGCCCTGACCTGACAAAATGTGAAACAATTTAAACGAGAAATACAGTGGCCTGATTTATAACAAAACAATTAATGAAAAACAAATATGAAGATGAGAGACCAACGATAACTACTAAATTATAGGTTCCTGACTTGGGATAGACAAATTACGAATTAAGCGGGATCAAATATATTTGTGAGAGCATAGCCCTCACATAAATCTAAGACAGTAGTGTAACAGTACAATATAAGAAAAGACTGTAAAATCAGTTTAAAATTACTCTATATATTGGTACGAAGTACAAAGAGCAACTAACATAAAAACAAAAGACACAAATTACAAATTTAAGAATACTCGCAGTTACACAAAGCTAAATAAATGACAATAACAACTAATAAATAAATCATGTTCTCACAGACTAAAGTATCAATCAGTACTCATCCATAAGATTATAAGTATTCATTACTGCATAGCAATACATATGTAGTTATGTTTTAATTTATAAAAATAACTAAATCAGTTGTAGTACCGATGAAAACAATATTTAAATATTTAACTATGGTGTTCAATTGCAAACCTTTAACAATTAGTTTATTCAAAGAATCAACGAGTCTACATAGATCTTATCTAAATTTACTGGCTCTATAAACTGCAGCACCGTCAAAATTTGCATATGATATTCCGTGAGTTATAAAGTTCTTATAATTAATTGTAACGATACTATTGACTTAAAAATTTATCACTTATACCAAGATTAATATCAATGAAATCTAAAACGTCCCTACTGACACGGACATAGCGAACGAGTTGGAAAATATATACCCTGTAAGATAGGACCAAAGAAACATCGCTATTCAAAAAAGGGGACGAAAAATCGTTTCTTTTGTAGTAAATTTTTATTACTGAAATAATCATAACTGCCAACCGAATTGAACGGACCATCAAAAGCACGTTATTTATCAAAAAAAAATAAAACACAGAAAGAGTTTTTGACGCTCTAAAGATAATAAATTCCATTATTTTCACCAGCTTTACTATAAAAGTTGAAAGTGTTTTAATTGTAATAAAGGAACTAGTTAGTAGCACAGAAAGATTACTTGTATGTTTCTTTTATGCAGATAAAATGGATGTCTCGACAAAAATGAAGTGTTTACTGTTTAGATAATTTATCGGTACTGTGGATTCAGTATTATTCATGGATACTGATTCAAAACAAACAAGTAATCCTTCTGAGCTTTAAACTTGTTCCCTTACCGCAGTTAAAAAACTTGTTATCAACTTCTGCTTTAATGATTTTTATTTTGTGGGTATAAGTTAATCACGAATTCAAAGGTTCAACGAATAGAAGTGCACATTTTTAGTATTTGTAGGCAGACTTAGTCAAAACCACGAAACCGAATATGAACGAAAATGCATGTTATCCTCAATTCACGTAAAATTGGTATCGACTAAAATAAATGAATCCACAAAATAGGTTTAACTACAGTGATTAAGTGTAAATGAACAGTGGTTTTTCCTTATATTGACGTTCACAGAATTTTGTATTTGTTTAAGTGTCAGACATAAACGAACTCATACAAGTCGCATTGTATCTGAGTACTCCTGATGGGCTTGTAGGTTCTGATATTTGTATCATTCACCAATCCAACCTTTTGCCATTTGATAAAGGACTTTCCGTTTTGAATTTTCCTTGGAGTTCGGTATTTTTGTTATTTTACTTTTTACCTATATATAATGTTTGCTTGTAATGTTGGATTTCAGTCTCATTGCATTTGTGTCTTATTTGGTTTTAAGTTAATAACGTTTTATATTCTTTTGGCTTTCTATTCCTTTATTCTCGAGCTTACACGATCAAGGTTATATCAGAATCACTTGTTAAAGCAAAATATTTCAGCAAACAAAATTGACTGTGTTACGAATTTGAGGTATTCCGTGAAGAAAGTTTTTTTACCAAATAACTGAACTAAAAAAAGATAAAAATTTCTATGACTGAACATGCTACATATAAATATTATTGAATAAAAACTGCATTTACTTTGTCTTTTTTATCCAAATATTCCAAATAAAAATGAGTCAATTTTATTTTTCTGTAGTCAGATATTAAGTTATGACAAGCCGTACTGTAATTGCTGTTTATATGCTGGAAATAATTTAATCAATGCCCGAGTAGTCAAAATCAGGGAAAACGAACAATTATCAGTTGTTTGTTCTAATTAAAGTTATTGCACCGAACTGTAATAAATTTAACGGAGAATAGTTTTTAAAATTATGACCGATACTAGAGAAATCAAGAACGTAGGCGTCACACACTGAAAATTGTTATTGTTTCTTTTTCTTTGAGACCTATTCAATGCTTAAAAAAATGAAATAAAATTAGAATTTGAAAAAAAATACACGAGCCAGAGTGTTAAATATACACTGTATAAACAACTATCTAAAGTTCACTGAATGGTACCGCATGAAAATAAAAATGTAGCAAGGAGTAATCATGAACTTCAATATAAAGAGGAACGAAATCATAAAAAGAAATGCTAACAGCTAACACCACCCTACACCGAAAATTACTGAATAAGTTATATGCACTCTAACAAAACTTACGTTCTAACATTTATAATTTTTATATGATTTGCATATTTTGAAATACGTTAATATGATTTGATTGTTTTTGAAGTGAATTATTTTTGGATAAACGATGTTGACGTTATAGTACTTTTATATATAGTCACACGCCAGGCAAATCCAATGAACAAACACAATAACGTATGATAGACGTTACGAACGGGGAAATCAAATTCTTTATTTGCGATTTTAAAGAAGTATAAGGATTAAACACCTTTAAAAAGAATTTATTGGGGTATAAACTGGACCAAGTCAATCACAAACATTTCATCAAAGTCCTTCGGACTTCGGATTTGTGAATACAATCCCTTCGGATTTTTATTTGTTTGTGAGTGAATTGGTCAAGTTTATACACCAAGATGTTTAATCCTATAATAAACCGGTTTACTCCAAAAATAAACGGCAATATACACCACGCAAAGTTTTATTCAACGATTAAAACAAACACGAATATTGGATTATCAAGACATCAAATATCAAATCACAATTCTGGTAACGGATTCTTATGGAAAAACAGTATTTCTAAGTTTAAAATGTAGTTGTTTATTAATTATTTTCGTTGAAGTGTTCGTTTTTCTTTATTTGTTTTAGATTTTTTTGGGGTTAAAATAGCTTAGAAGTATTGAAGATGCTTTATTACGACTTGATTTTCTGTCGGAGTTCCAAATTTAAATGTAGCTTGTACAGCACATTATTTTTAGTGTTTGTTGATCTATTTTTGTTGCTATTTTGCAATTTCCTTTGTGAATACAATCCCTCTAAATCTAAATGAGGATTTAAAATTTGATGTATGCCTTTTTTTTTGCTTTTTCGTTACATTTGTTTGTTTTTATAGTGATTAAGATGATAACACAATGTTGACTGCTGTACCCCTATTTTTGACATTTTTACCTATTGTGTCTGTTTGTTTTGTTCACGCATCGTTGTCAATATAATGGAATTTGATGCGACTGTCATACAAGTAAGAGGTTTAGCTAGCTATAAAACCAGGTTCAACCCACCATTTTCTACATAAGAAAATGCATGTACCAAGTCAGGAATATGACAGTTGTTATCCATTCGTGTGATGTGTTTGTTTTTTTGATTTTGCCATTTGATTGGGGACTTTCCTTTTTGAATTTTCCTCGGAGTTCAGTATTTTTGTGATTTTACTTTTTTCTCAAAGGTTTGCCATTAACATTTTGCCAAAAAACTATTAGCCAGTAACAACACTTGAGATACTTTATTGTATAGGCGTTTATAGAATTATTGTACAATATGAACGCCTGTGTATTTATGGTGACTTTTATATGTTTTTATTCACTACAAACCAGTAAAAGTCTGAAATGGCCTATATTTGTACTCGACTGTACTGATTTTTACTCGACCAGTCTGAATTGGTCTGAAATTTACTTGATAATACTCGACTGTAGTCTGAACCATACTTAACAGTCTGAACTTGTACTCGACCAGTTCTTAACCATTTTATTTTCGTCTGAACCATGCTCGACCTAGTCTGAACCATGTTCGACCTAGTCTGAACCATACTCGACCTAGTCTGAACCATACTCGACCTAGTCTGAACCATACTAGACTAAGTCTTAACCAACCTAGACCTAATTTTTGTATCTATCTATTGTATTTCATCAATTTAGGAACTGTTTTTAACAGCTATTTCCCCTGGCTAGAAATTTGAACAACAATTTGAAATTTAAAATGTATTCAATATGGCATTGAAACCAAAATTTCACAATAAACATAATATAAATTCAACACCATATTTATCAACACTTACATATATATATCACCTTTAAAATAAAAATAAAACAAGCTGATCAAATACTCTCAAAACTGAATTGTGACTAATATTTTTAATGTTATTCAAATTTTTATGAATGTTTCAGATATATTTTTATGGTTACTGGACAATTTTCACCATTTACTTAAGCCTTGTATAGATTTATGGTGTCAGTTGAGTTTAGTTAATAATGCAGTGAACATTTTTTTTATTATTAAAATATATTTAAAAAAGTATTTAAAGCAACTTAATAAATTTTAAAAACCACACCTTTTTTTTGTAAAATTAAGAATTTAATATAATCATGATAATAGAACTTCCATAGCAATCCTTGATAACTATTTGAAAAAGGAAATGTGTTCCAAAGTTGCAGAAAAAATTTATTTAAATAAAATTTAAATAACTTTTGTCAAAATTAAAGACATGGCATACAAGAAGCACTTTAATAAGGTTTATTTACCTCAGTACATGTGTGTTTTACAGGTAAAAAGAAAGCCCTTTTTTTCTTAAACTCGTGTATTACTTATCTAGTGAATTCAAAAGGCCTTGCGATTTAAGTTTTACAGGATGTTGCAATTTTGAATGAATGTTAATTAGAAATTAATACTTTCTGACCAGATGTGATCTTTTTCATGAGTTTGCCCCAAGCAGGAGGTATTACTTTAAATACTTTACCACTAATCAGAAGAAAAATTTTATCTATTTCTTTAATTTTTTATCCCTTTTTGATATATATTATATATAATATATCCCAAATTATAATAAGAATAGATATACTTCTAATATAAGGTTAAACAATTTCAGTGATTTTTTGGCTGTTGTTACCTCATTAAAAAGATAATTATATAACTATTGTATGTAACCATAAAACCTATATAGATTTTCTTTAGGAATTTAGGAAAATTAAGTTTAAAAAAAAAAAAAAACACATGCCAAACAAGAAGCACCTTATTAAGGTTGTATTACCCTCAGTAAAGGTGTGGTTTTTAGTTAAAAGAAAATCTTTTTTTTAACAAAACTCTAAAACTTTAAAATTAATATAATTAAATTATTATATAAGATAGTTTTATTTAACTATCTCTATTTGATAAATCTGAGAATCATGTAAGGATGTAAAAATATGTTTTTATATATATCTTTATTTTATTGTGGCTGGTGTCATGTCAGAAAAAAAGAAATTAATTTTAACAGCTTAAATTAAAAAAAAGTATAGGTTTTTTGGTCAAGTATGGTTCAGACTGGTCGAGTATTGTTCAGACCTTTGGTCGAGTATGGTTTAGACTGAAAAAATTGGTCGAGTACAGGTCGAGAATGGGTTAAGACTGTTTCAGACTGGTCGAGTAATAGTTCAGACTATTTTCAATGGCAAAGATAAGGGTCAAGTACAAATTAGTACGGCGGAGTATGGTTAAGACTGGGGTCGAGTAATGTCGAGTAAAATTCAGACCAATTCAGACTGGTCGAGTAAAAATCAGTACAGTCGAGTACAGATATAGGCCATTTCAGACTTTTACTGGTTTGTAGTGATTGGTAACTAGAATTGGTGAAACTACGGACGCATAACATTTATAAAGTGGTTTTTTTTTCTTCATTCTTTTCTCTGCATGTGGACTATCAACACAATGCTTTATTTAAAAACACTCGGTCACATTCACATGTGAAACAAGAGGTAAACATATACAAAATACAATCACATACGACCATAAAAAAGAAATAAAACAACTCTAAAATGGAATATATTAATGATTACTATACTTTATGATACTTTAATTAACTTTGAAACGAATAAAGATACATTTTTTAGTAACTTTATATTGCCCAATGATAGTAGTCCTTTCGTTAATGCTGCGCTGGGATATTTAACATAATACTGTGGAATGTGTTAATGTCTGATATTTTTTTACTAAAGATGGAATTGCATTCGAATAAGTAATGATATTCCTTACCAAAAGAATTGAACACATATTACATACCCTCTCTTCTTTCAAATTCGGAATATTGTACCATCTATCCAGCTCTACTGGTAGAATGGATATAAATGATTGTTCATGCTTTGCTGTTTTAATTGATGAAAAATACTATCAGTCCCCGAGGGTATCACCAGCTTAGTAGTCAATACTTCGGTACTGACATGATTTATAACAAAACTTTCTTAAATTTTCAGTTTATAAATTCATAAATTATTTAGAAACTAAGGTTTCAACTCTCTCAGTCAAAGTTCAACTTATATTTTGCTATTATGTGTACCCTTCTACAAACCGTTGTCATGCAGGCGTTTCAGTAATTTATCATGATGGGCTGATGGGATTGTAGCTGCTTGATGTTATCATGATGTGCTGATAGAATTGTACTGTTTTTTATTATCATGATGTCCTGGTGGGATTGTAGCTGTTTCTTGTGACCATGATGTGCTGGTGGGATTGTAGATGTTTGTTGTTACAATAATGTGCTGGTGGGATTGAAGCTGTCTGTTGTTATCATGATGTGCTGATGGGACTGTATTTGTCTATTATTATCATGATGTGCTAATGGAATTGTAGCTATATGTTGTTACCATGAAGTGCTGATGGGATTGAAGTTGTTTGTTGTTACGATGATGGGCTGATGAGATTGTAGCTGATGTTTGTAATCATGATGTGCTGGTGGGATTGTAGATGTTTGTTGTTACCGTGATGTGCTGGTGGGATTGTAGCTATATGTTGTTACCATGAAGTGCTGATGGGAATGAAGTTGTTTGTTGTTACGATGATGGGCTGATGGGATTGTAGCTGATGTTTGTATTCATGATGTGATGATGGGATTGTACCTGTTTGTTGTTACCATGATGTGATGGTGGGATTGCAGATGTTTGTTGTTACCATGATGTGCTGGTGGGATTGTAAATGTTTGTTTTTACCATTATGTGCTGATGGGATTGTAGCTGTTTGTTTTTACCATGATGTGCTGATGGGATTGTAGCTGTTTGTTTTTACCATTATGTACTGATGGGATAGTAGCTGTTTGTTGTTACCATGATGTGCTGATGGGATTGTAGCTGTTTGTTTTTACCATTATGTACTGATGGGATAGTAGCTGTTTGTTGTTACCATGATGTGCTGATGGGATTGTAGCTGTTTGTTTTTACCATTATGTACTGATGGGATAGTAGCTGTTTGTTGTTACCATTATGTGCTGATGGGATTGTAGCTGTTTGTTTTTACCATTATGTACTGATGGGATAGTAGCTGTTTGTTGTCACCATGATGTGCTGATGGGATTGTAGCTGTTTGTTTTTACCATTATGTACTGATGGGATAGTAGCTGTTTGTTGTTACCATGATGTGCTGGTGGGATTGTAGTTGTTTGTTGTAACAATTTTATGCTGATGGGATTGTAGCTGTTTGTTGTTACCTTTATGTGCTGGTGGGACTGTAGACATTTGTTGTTACTATGATTTGCTGATGGGACTATAGCTGTTTGTTGTTACCATGATGTGCTGATGGGACTGTAGCTATTAGTTGTTACCATGATTTGCTGATGGAACTGTAGCTATTAGTTGTTACCATGATTTGCTGATGGGACTGTAGCTATTTGTTGTTACCATAATTTACGTTTTGCGATTGATTGCCATTCAGATGCGTCGATGTCATCAAAATATTCGCTTAAGTTATTTAAAAGTAATATTTTATCGTATTGATAAACACAGATATTGGACGTCACGTAAGTCCGACATTGTAAAGGTTGCACTTCCAGTGATAATATGTACTTCTTGTATATGAAACAAATTTGATATCAATCAGACAGTATGCTTTTACAATAGAAAAACAATAAATGTACACATCAAATATATGTTCACAGAAAATGAATTCTTACGACAGACTCATAGTTGACAATATATCGACGGTGAACAGCAGCCTCTTAACATGCCATAAAAGGTATGTTATTGGGAAATTTCTATCAATCAACAATTTCTCGATGCAAATTAAATCATCAATTAAAACAGCAAAGCATGAAAAATCATTTATATTTATTCTGTTTTGTTTGATAGGAAACCATAAAAAAATGTCGGGCAACCGTTTCCATATTTGATGTCTCGCATTATACTTGTTTTAGTTTTTGTCAATTGGTTTATTAATCAAAAGTATTAGGCGTTACAGCATGAAGTTTGTCATAAATGATACTTATTTTGTGCTTTGTTTTTAATTGAACGTAAGTTGTAACCGGAAACATAAAATGATATTAACGGTTATTTTCTCGGTTAAAGGTTATAAAGTAAATCGCTCAATCAAAATAAAAACAAGTAATGTGCTCAACAAGTCCGATAAAATGAGAAGACGATGGTTAATTTAACCTGAATTTTTTTTGTTAGTGATTTTATTATTTTTTCTCAGCATTGATCATTCGTGTTGCAATTCAAAAATGCACTCAAATATTGTTATGGTTTATTCGAAGTATTTTTGAATCAATGTTACTTAAAAACGTTTCCTAGCCTTGTCTATTTTCAAATATGGATCTTTGATATTCCAAATACTACTATACGTCAAGCCAAAATATCATATTTTTCTATTTTATTTTGTTTTATTTCATTTTTTTTTTTCTAATTTCGAGTTTTTTGTCTGTTAAATGTACTCACAAGTTACATTTTTATGTGGACCTCCAGATGTCGGTGGGTTGCTGTCTCGTGGACGTTTACCCAACATGTCCTCCTGCTGGTGTTGATATGAATTATCATTGATATTGTCATGATTATAGATAAACTGTTTACAAAACTTTGAAATATTCGAAATACTAAGGATTTTCTACCATAGGAATAGATTACCTTTGCTGTATTTGGCGAAACCTTTAGGAAATTTTGGCCTTCAATGCTCTCCAACTTAGTACTTTGTTTTGCCTTTTAACTTTTTGTCACTGGTGAGTCTTTTGTAGACAAAACGCGCATTTGGCGAACAAAATTATTGGTATCTTTGAAGATTTTTTTTATTTATATTCAATAAAGTAAATGGACTTCCATTTCTGTCAAGGTGGCAAGGCTAGTAGCAATAAGTCAAAAAAAATATTATTCTGAAGATTTTGACTTAATATCGGAGAAATTATAAATCAATTGGGTTTCTATTATATAATATTATTTTATGCCATGTAAGAGACTGTTATGTAATTGCATAACAGAAGTACATGATGTGCCTTACTGTGTGAAGATATTCTGTTTAAATTCATTTTTCTGGATGCAAATTTTGCACATGACAGACAGTGTCTGATTGGAAATCTTCATTCGCTTTTTGTCATAATATTTATGCCATTCTTTATTATTATAAAACTCATGTACATTTTATATCATTATTTTGGAAAATTTCATAGCAATTAACTAGAATTCTGTGGATTGGTTTCCCAAAAATGAGAATTTAAATTGAAAAAATGTTTCAACCGTCTTTTGCGAACATTTCATACATTTATAGATCTGTTTCACAGATTTAAAAGATAATTAATCTTAGTGTTTTATTTTCTGGAAGTTCATAAATGTGTTAGAATGAATTTAATAACAGTGTGGACATGGACACCTGATATTTGAATGATATCGTGTCGGTCACTAGCTGTCGACAACAAAGACTTCACGCAATTACAGTGTCAGGGTACTCTCTATGGGGATATACATAATTACTATTTTACACATGTCCATTCATAAAATAATTTTTTTTTGCATGAAAGTTTATAGGAATTTGTTTTGAATATATTTATATACTCACAGCAAAAAGTTTATTTTGAAAGAATAAGAATATTCAGAGGTGATATCACCAAGTAATCGAGAGAAGAAATGTAAGAAAATTCTTTTCTGGCAATAAGTGAAAAATTAAGTAGTGTGTCAGTTATAGACAAGTAGTCCATAAATGCATTGTAAATCATTCAGTGGATGATCAGTCGCCAAAATAAAAAAAAGGCTTTATCTGTAAACAAACATTCTTACATGCATTGAAGGGGGCATAAGTATGCTAAATATTACATGTCCGTATAAGGAAATGTGCCCGACCTGTTAAATGCAGTTGTTCTGTTGATTTGAAAAACGAATGGACGGATCACAGCGTTAAATTTAGAATTGTACTTATTTTTTTTTAAATTTGTGTTTTAGTATTTATCCATGAATTAAATATGTTCACAATACCTTTTATACTAGAATAATTAAACAGTGCACCCAGTTTCAAGGTTATTGTTACACTGTTACTGTTATGTTGACATAATAACCTGTACACTATCTCGTGTTACAGTTGACCAGTTTAGTCTTGTGCAGATGATTTATTATTCCAAAACAGATGTATTGTGAATATATAATTAAATTCATGGATATATATTGAAACACAGAAACCGAAAAAGAAGTGAGTCCAATTTCAAATTGTAAGGAACTTCATTCCTGATTAAAGTTAAAATAAGGGAGGAGTGGCTATGCAAGAGACTTTTGAAATCAGCATGATTAAAATTGCAAATAAACCTTTATGCAGAATTGTTTAAAATATGCGTCCTCAAATAACAAAAAAAATATAGTTGAGTAAGACTAAATTCATTTAAATTACCTGCTTAATTTGTAGTAAAAGAAGATAGATCTCGTAACTGTTGTTAAACGTGTTAAGATATAACAAAATTTAAAATAAATATCAATGTTTCCACAAAAGCTACTCTGACTCCAATCAATGTAAATTTTGCACACAAGACCGGATTCATATGCTTCTTGATATTTTCACGAGTTATTTTTGTTAGAATGATATTTAAATGTTCACGAAAATCTGATCGTTGGAGTCTTCGATGGGAATTCAAATTTGTTTCGTGCAAAAAATTATGGAGCCCAGAGGACAAAAATGATTTTTTATGAAGTATGACAGTTGATCGTAGGTTACTCTACATCAACTAGTACGAATCAATGTTTTCGTATTTTTTTAAGGAGCCACAGTACGTTTTTGCAAGAAAAAACATAACGGTTTTTTTTTCTCGATTACTTAGTGTTTCACCTCTGAATATACTCAATTTGTCAAAAGAAACTTTTTGTTGTGAGTATATAAATATATTCAAAACAAACTCCTATAAATTTCATGCAAAATCTTTTATTTTATTAATAGACATGTGTAAAGATAGTACTTATGTATATCCCCATTGAGAGGTCTCTGACATACTGTAATTGCGTGAAGTCTTTGTTGCCGACAGCCAATCACACACGATAACATTTAATTACCATGTGTCCATGTCCACGCTGTTATGAAATTCATTCTATATGTTTCGGTAATTTACGCTACATTCGACAGGAGATGAGAAACCTATTCCCGATAGTGAATTCGCAGGTCGGGTGATGCATGCTTAGTAGGAGACGCTTACCCTGTCGACACACTTAGTCTCGCTGCTTTTAGAGTTCATGCGATTCCCTCGGTCTTTGTTTGTGGTCTTGATCTGTCTCTTTGTAGTCGATTTACGAGATAAGAACATCGGTAAACTACTGTCGCCATAATCTATGATACTGGTTTAGATAATTGAGCTTATGTGAATAAGAAACTTAACAAATCAATAACAATCAACTATCCCGAATTTCTTGTATATTTCCCAGGCGTCCGCAGATTATATGTAAACCTGTTTATTTTGTTATCAACTATATAGGGCCATGTTATATGATTACCTATTGGGCAACTATCCAAATGAAGCAGATTGGAGCAAATATAGGTCCCCGTACGACATTCAACAATTAGCAAAACCGTTTAGTCAGCTATTTCCAATAAAAGGGCCGAAATGACAAAATGTGAAACGATTCAAACTAAACAATTTTGTTAGATTTAAAAGTTGAAACCGTAAATATAAAAGGATATAAAGGGTTATGTGCTCAGTTGAGGGTGGAGTGCTGTATGTTTTAGTTCTGATACATAATTGAGATATTGTGTAACCTTGAAGTTAACCATGTAACTATAATGAAAACAAATATGTGCTCAAGACGTCTTAGTCAAGTGGAAAAGGGTGGAATTTAAACTGCTTATTATCAGTGATTCTGAGATTGTATCGCATCATTGTCAATTCTTTCCATAAAGCAAAATAAATTGGTATTGAAAATAAGATAAGTATTATGAAATAAATTACAAACTGATCATTGAAACCTCAATTAAAATGTGGCCAACCAAAATATGAGACTACAACCTGGAGACGGTTAATTGTGAAACTTGTTCAGAGGGCAATACATTTGGTCTCTCACCAATTGTGAATAAATGTGTAATGAGTATGCAAAAAGGACTTTTAATACTATACCAATGTATAAACAGACAATCATAGCAGCGACGAATGCAACTAGTAATCAGATATGAACTTCTAATTGAGTGAGAGGCGGTACGAATACAAGGGGAGCAACTCCGGTTTTATTTTAACATATGATTCGAAAGGTCAGTTAATAGCTTCCTTGTGAGGAAACCATGATAGGAAATACAAGCCCTGGAATATCGTATCAACTGGGAGATATATACTCCGTAAGCAGGCGCTACAGGAATGTTGCTACATAGAAATGGAAAGTTCACAATGGGGAAGCTAAAATCATCTATTTTGTCCTAAAATTTTGTTTTCAACCGTTGTATCCTTAATCTCAAGTTCGATGGGATAGATGCTTTCAACATAGTCACCAAATTTTGAATTATTGAGTGAGAGAACATCATCTATTTAGCGGAAAGTAAAGTTTAGGATACTGCTAACTTCTTTTCTTTCTGCCTAAGACGTTCCTGTATGAAGTCAGCTTCATATGAATAAAGGAACAAGTAGTCAAGAAGAGGAGCACAGTTGGTTCCCATGGAAATGCCCATTGTTTGTTGAAAACACGTCCATTGGATATCTCATATTAATTTGCATAATCAAAATTTAATCTTATAAAATCAATTTTTTTTTTTTTGACATTTCAAACAAACGGAATATGCATTAAATATACATGTGACGTTAAGCAAACAACAATTGATTAATTTAACTCGACCATAATATATTCCAAGCAAGTTTAGCTTGCATCTGGTGCTGTAAATAGAGGCAACAGTAGTATACCGGTGTTTAAAAGTCATAAATCGATTGAGAGAAAACATATCCGGGTTACAAACCAAAACCGAGGGAAACACATCAACTATAAGAGGAAAACAAATGAACAACAGGAACACTGAAGTGCAGCAATTAGTATCGTTACTTTAATTAAGAAATCACCAAAAACACCAGATACATTAGTACTTGACATTCATGTGATTTGTTTAATTTAATTGAACTATTGTATCCCTGCTGCTTTGTTTGGAAAACAATCTAAGGTGTTTAACCGGATTTATTTCAAAATTAGTGGTGCAAACTACTTCGTTACAGAATATGTAGAATGAATTTAAAATTTTATGCTTTTGCAATTAACAAAAGAAAAAATTACGAAAAAAACATCTTTTACACTGAAAGATTCCTACGTTTTTAAAATAATGATAAACTAAAGTTATTATAACCGGCAACGTGTCTTATTTCTGTAATTTGTTGACATTCTGCGGGAGATATGGAGCCGTTCTATGGCAGTGGCTCTGATAAATTATCGTACAACGATATGAAACTTTACAAATTAATTACCGCACTCTTTGATCGTTTATCAAATAAGGGAGGTTAACCTATTGTTAACCTGGGAATTAATTTTTATTCGTTCCTTTTTATCTGGATAGCGGGTGGTACGGGTTTTTTCTAACAATTGTTATAAAAATTTTAGAAAGTTTCTAAAATGTCTGCATAACTATACTAAAACCTAACTGTATTGATATTGTCATTATAAAACTTTATCGGTCCATTTACTTAATCTTTTTCTACAGGTTTCAAAATATGGCATTTAGATATTGAAAAACGACATTTGTTGTCTTAGTTTTGTAAATTTCTTGTGTATAATATACAACAAAAGTTTTGCTGCTGACATGGACGCTATTTCTAGTTGTATATTGAATTCATCCTTTCGAAAATTTAACGGACACCATCTGTGTCACAGATCACTACAATATATACTGTAACCAAAATCCTGTCTTCTATTTCCAGATTGTAGTATCACCCTATGATATTTACCATCGATTTGTACTTACCATTTGCTATACGACGGATGCCACATGTAGAGCAGGATCTGCTTACCATTCCGAAGCACAGAACATCCCTTGTTTTTATTGGGTTGCGTTGCTCTGTCTTTTGTTTCCTTTGTAGTGTTTTGTAGACTGTTGTTGGTCTTTAGTCGTTCTTTGTTTTTTGTTATGCTAATCCACTTGTGAATTTTGAATGTCTCTTTGGTAACCTCTTTTTAAGTACTGAAAACTGAGATTAGGACATTAGCTGTCATATAATATGTAGTTTACAATTTGTTTAGAGCTTTTTATAGCTGACATTTTGTTTGATATGGAGTGCAAATAGAACTGATTAATTAAGAGAACGGGGATGGTGTAAAAAGATAACTTCAATGTTTCGTCTAGACGTATCTTTTCAAATTAAGATGAAATCTCTTATCTTTTAAATGATCATTACTGGTATTTTTTTATTATGTTCATTCATTTATATTAACAGAAAAAGGATTCGCTTTGAAATATCACTATTGACAGACACTAAATTGGTGTTATTAAAATTTTGATGTATTATTTCACGTAAATCTCTGTCTTTAATTTACCCGTCAAAAATATATCAATTGAGTATATTATGCCGTAAGGAATGTTATAAAACCTTAACTGATTCGAAATATATAAAATGAGGAAAGTATTCCATATCCATGAAGAAATGTCCTGAGAATTTAAAGAGACGAAAGAAAGTTTCTGGTGCCGTCTGATAAAACCATCCATCTAAGGCTTGATAGTAAAGATTCGGTAAGATGTTGTCAAAATGTTTTTCAAAAAAAGGTACCGTTTGCTTGATTAGGCCCAAGAACAATTATTTTGTAGTGCATTTCATTTAGACAATTGATACAAATTTTATAATAAGCGCATTTGCTAAACTACTTTTTGGAGAAATGATAACACAATTACAGAAAACTTCATCAGCTTTAACTCAAAATATGGACAATTTTATAGTAATGATGTCTTGAATTTCGTTTGACAGCTTTAGACATACTAATTGTTTTACCTTTTTTAATCGGGACCAAATCACTTCTTTTTTTTAAAATTCATGACCTAACAGTGTAATTTCATCCCCCTACTTGCTATTTTGACGCACAAAGCTTGAAGACATAAAATGTCAAAGTGTTTTACAAACAATTGCAATTGTACGCTGTCCTTAATAGAGATTTCCAATAAAATGACATACGTACCTAACTCGACGTACGCTCGTAACGGGACCGGTTATTGCTAACCTATTACTTTTGTTAAATGTGTCCCTCAAGTTTTAACTTAGTATTCCTAAACTATTAAACCCATTCAGGATAAATTTTATCAATATCAAGTATTTCTAAGATGATGAAAAACGAAAGAAATCATGATTTTTATATATCACGTGATTATTGAGATTCCCGCCAAAACTTTGTTATCATAAGACCACGTATATACACGTATCTTTACCTATCATACGAACGATTTGAGTTGTCTTTCATGGTTTTGACCATGACTTTGTTTTTTTATATACTTTGCAAATGAACCTTCTATTATTTTATATTTGACATGCTTTTATTTGTCGTTATCAGATTGGTGTCCCTTTTTCCTTTCGTCTCTTAATGTTTTAAAATATTTAATTTCCATAGGTATTTATTTTTAGACAGATTTTTCTAGCAATTTCAGAAATATCGAATTCAAAGTGTTAGTCAAAAGTTGTCTCTGTTAAAGTTGGGATTGCATCATACTTTATTCAGCATCATTTCAAACGTCCTCTTCTTCTGCAGTTAATCTTGTTTATTTATAATCTCCGATTTTCCCCCAGGTACGACAAAGGGATGTGTATAGTTAAAAAAAATTAATACAGGTCTTGTACTACTTCTTTAAATTTTAATAGTTTTTACTAACATTAAAAAAAAAAATTTTGTAAATAATAATGATATATGTAAATAAGTGTGTACACCAATTCGTTATATAGATTGTAATTTGGAAGGTGTACTTGATTAGCAATTGATGACTAATCTGCATATAAACATTGACCGCTGTGGATAGTAAACTATCAATTTATAGTACATAGTAATTGGCTAAAAAATGTCCTGTCCCAAAATATCTCTGATTAAAAATGGATGAGAATGCCAATTTATATACTTGTTATATTTTTTAACTATAATGCCACTTCAGTTTAGTTGTTTTTAGTTGTTTTTGGATTAAGATAACTCTTATTAATCCAATTAGAAGTGGATTTTAAAACTATCACATATTGATTGAGTAAAGAAAAAATTTGGAGTTTCAATTTTTGTCTCGCCTTAGAGGTATATACTTATACATAAAAGTTTAACTCTACGACTTATCCATGCATAGTATCACCAGTGAAGGTGATACATGGCTGAAAACACATTTTATATTCATAAATACTTTGAATATGTATATATATTCTTTATGTGCCTGTCCCATGTCAGGAGCCGGTGGTTCACTTGTTGTCGTTGGTTCATATCTGTTATATTTGTTTTTCGTAAATTGTTTTGTTTTAAATCAGGCCGGTAGTTTTCTCAATTGAATTGTTTCATATTTTTCAAGTTGGACCCTTTTATAGTCGACTATATGGTATGGATTTTTCTCATTGATGAAGGCCGTACGGTTGCCTATCATTGCTTACATCCACTTCATTTCTTATTGGCAATCATACCATATCTCCTTAATATTTTTTAACTACATACGTTGAATATTCCCAGATAATTTAACATGTAAGAATCAGCTTTCATTACCTGGTGGTACTTTAAGATCGGTACTCTTTCATCATAAAAATGTAATTGTTTTGGGCTTAATTCAAATTTGATTAGTTGAGCTATTTCCGACTTGCATTGTGCTGTTACACCAGAGTGTTGAGCGCTGATAAACGCGTTTAATCAAACCAAATTCTATATTGGCTTTCCCAAGTCAGGAGCTTTCAATTCAGTGGATGTCGTTGGTTACTTTCTGTCATTTTTGGGTTATTTTCACTTTTGTAAAAATATTCATTTGTGTTTGAATTGTTTACATTTTTCAAAGTCAATGCCTTATATACTAGTATCTGATAATACGGTATGAGTATTTGCTTATTGTTGACAACAGCACGAGCCACTGTAGTCGTTATTCACGCCTTTTAGACTCTGTTTGATAGTTTGACGCTCCACACGGATCCAGGAATATACATGTCGGAGTGTACGGAATAAATCGAAGAAAAAAAAATGCATGCTAAGAATACTTATGCTTTTGAAGAGAAAATTGAAAATATTTGTTGAACGGACAGACTGGCGGACGGACAGGACACTCGGGGTGTTTGTAATATGAGTGCGGGTACAATATTTTGTCAGTGTATGTATCTTAGATGCTAGAGGTAAGGAACTCTGGATCAAAACGGGGTAATCTTTACTTGTTAAAAACATTTTAGACTATTTAGAATAATAACTGCATGCCTACTGGATATTAATACAATAGCAAGTCACAAGGATAATGGAAGCTGTGAAACACCATTTTACAGTAAAAACTGAGCTTTTTGATACAGAGAAACAAGGAGAAAAATCAAATAAATTATGCAACAAAAAGTGTTATCAAATCAAAACAAGTGTTGCTAGAATAATAATATATGCACATAAAGCATAAAATATATGTAATATTTATCGCTGGATATAAGACATACATAAGTTTCATCATCATCATCATAAGTATTAAAGCTTGAGGCTAAATCTTCGTCGTATGTATTATAGCTTGAGGCTAAATTCATATCTGATATTTTAGCCAATTTATGGCAAGAACTTATTTTACGCATGCATCTCTTTGCTACATAGGTTTTGTAAATGTCCAAGTTACGGCCAACAGAGATCATAGAAGTATGTTTATCAAATGATCATGTCTACTCATAATTAAAACAATAACCAAGGGATTGACTTGTCACGAAATAGAAGCTCCTTCATAATATAAGTTCCAAATGGAAAAAATATTCTGAAATATCATTTCCACTGGAATAAATATTACAGTATATGTTCCTAACGGAATAAATGGTATAGAATATTCGTTCCAACTGGAACAGATATTATGACATTGTTTATAACAAAGTTTCCAGTGGAACTTCTGTTAGGCGGAACAAATATACGTTGACAGATGTCAGACTCGTCCGATTTAAACGAAGCACAAACACAGCAATTACTAGTATTTCCAAATAAACTCCATGTGCCGATCTAAGATTATTCACAGCTACTGAACACATCTTAAAAACAATTACAACTAATAATCCAGTCTATGATATTATTCAATTATTTCGTACTGTTACATCACTCACTGTCCCAGGTAAGTGGGCTCATCGTTGAAGGCCGTAAGGTGGCCTATAGTTGTTAATTTCTGTGTCATTTGGTCTCTTGTGAAGAGTTGTCTTATTGAAAATCATACTACATTTTTTCTTTTATACATATCACAAATTTAGTATAAAAAGTACATAAACAGTATAGAAAAGCAAGACCTTTTGTCATGTCAAAAGCACAGAGTGTCTGTAGGACCATTAGTGTTCATAACTGTAAAGCAGATTATATGTAGTTTCTATAAAATGTAATAATAATTTATCGGCAAAAGATCCATGATGATTTGTTAGTGGAATTATATATTCCTAAATAAATAAATATTCATTACAAAAAGAAACATCAGAAACAAGATAATTTGTCCATTAGATTGCACGCCAGTATCACATTTTCGTGTTAAGTGAGCTCAAAATCCAGGAAAAAATCCAATTCAGTATGTAGTCTTAAGTATCCCCGAATGCATGTTAGGTATACATGGTATACAAAAACCTCGTCCCATGCATTGTTATAGTTAAAGACGAAAAAGTACCATTTGATAAATGTATAAATGATATGAATTTCTGCCCACGTCAAATTATCTTGAATTAAATTATACAAAAATTATTTTTTTAAAAGTTAGTCGCGTACACCTTTTTCATTCGGGTGTGTTGGATTCTACTTTTAAACGTTAAAACTTATAAAAACAGAAAAAAAGATAACCTTCTCGCATCGGATTTCATACTTTTAATATTTTCATGCTAGATTTTTACATGGTAGTTTTTAAAATTCATATTTTGAGAAGAGCTGAAATATGGGTCAAGTGAAATGACAAGAAATGATGGGTGCATTTGATTACAAGTTGCTAGCTTACTTATTCCATTAAAATCTTTGTGTGAATAAAATCATTCAAAATTTAATAACAAAATATTTAAAGATTAAAAAAAGTAGTTGGGTTGATTTTTACATTAAGTCTATATCAGCAAAAAATGCCTGTTCAAAGAGAAACAAATACATGCAGTGTATGCTCCCCACCGTAATGCTTCAATGCAATAGGACGAAATACGTTAAGTTAGGTCGGTTATGTCGAGTAAAGTCATTTTATTGGAAATCTCTAATAGGGACTAAAGCAACCCAAAACAATCCAAACATCCAGAAAATAATTTAGTGGGCCAACAATGTTTTATTTGAAACAAATTTTCAACAACAAAACTTTCATTTAAAAAATCAAATAATGGTTTCCCCAGGTAAAATTTGAGCAATGTCCATGGTAATTTGATGGCCAATTTGGAACGTGATAATTTCTGAATTGTAAAGTACACCCGAACGTTTCCGTGCCGGCCGTAAAACTAGGAAAATGACCTTTTCAAATCAAACTTCGTTTACTAGTGAGATACAATGATGATGCCTGTCACTCTTAACCCACATTTCAATGAGTGGTTGCATCTCATATATCTCAGTGAACCTGAGATTAAGGATACAACTAAAAATAAAAGGTCTGCTTCATATCTTGACCTTTCCCTCGATATTAACACAGATGGACAACTTCAAACTAGAATATATTGCAAGCGTGATGATTTCAACTTTCCAATTTTCAACTTCCAATTTCTTACCAGTAACAATACCTCTGTCCCATCGTATTTCGTTTAAATAGCTCGATTTTAAAAGTTACGCTCGTGAATGTTCACACTATACGGAATTCGTTAACAGGAGTTAGCTCCTGTCACAAGAACTACCCCAACAAAGAAAAGCAACTGAACTCTTTGGGTAGCTATAAAACCAGGTTTAACCCACTAGATTCTTCGGAAAATGTCCTTATCAATTAAGGAATATGACAGTTGTTTTTCATTCGTTCCGTTGGTTGTTAAAGTCTAACGTTTGATTTTGTCAGTTATTTACGGACTTTTGATTTTTTTAATTTACCCTGGAGTTAGGTATTTTTGTTATACTGTTTCACCCAGTCGATGTCTCACTGTTTTGTTGGAGCTTATGCAGTTCCCTTAGGATGTTGTTTGTTAACCTTGGTTTGTATCGAATAAATTACTGTTGCCTCTAATATTTTAGGTTTCTTTATAATTCAATGATCTAAACGTTATTCTTGAACCACTGCTGGTGGACATTTCGTCTCCGAAGGTATCACCGGCCCAGTAGCCAGAACTTTTGTGTTGACATGAAATATCATTGTATGCTAATTTTTCTGTAAATTAACTTTAATTATTGGAAACACTAAGGTTTATCTACCCCCGGTTGTAGATTGTCTTAGCCGTATTTGGCACATCATTTTGGAATATTCAGTTTTTAATACTCTTCAATTACGTATTTGTTTTGGCCTTCTAACTGTTTATTTATGAACTTCGTTGCCATATCCAGCTGTTCAAAGGAGCTAGGCTGCAGTGAATAGTTTCATCCGAGTTATAGATGTTATAAGTAAACCCATCATAAGGACATTTTTATCATAAGTAGTTTCAGATTGGCGATTATTATTTTTTTGTTGTTGACAATGATAATGTCCTTGTCTGATAAGTTTTTACCAGTAAAATTTATTATAAACATAAACCCCGAAACTCATTTGAGAGATATATTAATTCGTAGGTCAGGGGTGATATATCTTTTATTACTGAAAATAAAATAATTGAGATTTTTTTCAAACATAGACAAAAGGATCAAGTTGTTCAGATAAAACTTCAGACAATCATGTGAAAATAATTAGATCTTAACGCCACATTATTTCTATGTCGGTAACCATCATATTTATTTCCCGATTTGTCAAAGCCTTAGAAGAATATGTTAACTAAAATTGCTTCCCAATAAATCATCTTATATTCTTTTACCTCTTTTACAGGATGACATCAATTGAAAAATAAATGAAATATCACTGATATCAGACAAGTCATCCTTAAAGATAAAACTCTCCTGAAAGAAGACATCTCTTTTACTTAAAGGTCAAAATATTACAAATACATAATGCCAAAGTGAAAATATTCAGCCTATTACGATAAAGCATTTAGTAAACAACATGATTCAAAGATTAAATTACTTCTATCATAAATAAAGATGAAAGATGCTTTGCCATGATATCCCTAATTAAGGCAATGTGCTACTTGAACTATTTTATGAGAGTGTATAATCATAAGAAGGCATGCAATTTTATCATTTAATTTTTCTTTTAATAAAACAATGATGCAAGTCAGTTGCTATGTAATCCTATTGTTTCTAGGTAATCCTATTGTTCCTTTTAGATTTATTCTAAACACACTTTTGTCATGTCAATGATATCTTATTATTGTTATTATTTTTATCATTATTACGCGGAGCTGGGAATCACAAAGATTTGATCACAGAAACAACTGCTATCTGTAGTAATCAACATTTCATATGCTTATAATTCGGTGTTGAACCTAGGAATATGTTTTTATGATTAGGATTACTATTTCAATTAATGATTGTCCATTACATTTTTTTCATTTCATTTCAGAATACAAAATAAAGTGGTATGATTACCACTTTAACAACTATCAACCGATGACCACAGGAGGTTGAGGTGAATAGGACTTTACTTAACATCTCCATTGATATATACTTTTAAACAGGTGAAAAAGGCCATTTAGTTATATAAAACAACAACATGGTATCTTAATCTGATCTTTAGAATTGTAATGTATTTGTTTAAAGAATGCGATTTTAATGACAATTCATTCTGTAATTAGTTTTTGATTACTTCGTTATCGATTTGTGTCCTATGATATAAGATGCGTGTGTCTAAGTATCATTCTAAGAGATAAAGTAAGGTATTGTGGTTTAAATGATAAGACATTGAAAGGACATATATATAGAGATCTGGGCTATACGTCATTGACACAACATCCCACAATTCAGCCACAGAAGAAATCTTTAAATGTTTTTGTGGTATTATAAATATTTATGAATGTATTATTGAGATATGTTGTCTGATAAAAGTCGTGATGCTTATGCAGATAGATGACATCATAGGATATATTTAACGTAGGAATTTTATAAGAGGAGTAAGACAATATTTAGTGCGTTGGTCATGGGGATTTTTTGTGAAAATTCTAAATTCTAAATTATTTTTCTAAACAAGAAAAATAACAATTTAAAGTATGTCTATTCAAAGATAAAAGAAGGGAAACACAAACAACACCATGGTTAAAAAAAAACAAAATACAAGAAGACAGTCAAGTCAACAAAGTACTACATTGAAAACTTACAAAAGATTTAGCAAAACAAATTCCGAAATAAACTTGCGTTGAACTCGAGTGATCAGAAATCTCAAGGAGATCCAGTTCCTCTAATGGATCCGTCTTGATGTTCATGGAAGGTTTAATATCCCGTAATTAATCAACAAGGAGAAAAGATGAACGGCTTTGTAACTTCGTGAAGCTGAAGATATATTTGATTTCTATCTCATATACGCTTGTATATCAGTTATGACTTAAAAGAAAGCACTACTGTATTGTAGGGTTATACGTGTTTCTTCACCAATAAATTCATCATAGATACCAGATTTAAAATTTTGTACGCCAGACGCACGTTTCGTCTACCAAACACTCATCAGTGATGCTCGAATAAAAAAAGTTAAAAAGGCCAATTAAAAAGTGGAGGAATTCGAAGAAAAACACGATGGCCAAAGGAGAAAATTAAGATTTACAACAGTCGACAAAACCCTCTACAGAAAACTAAAGATTGAGCGATCTGAACTACACCAAACACCAAGGATGTTCTTAGGTTATCTGGACAGTGAGCAGGTCCTAATCCACTACTAACACTCATCGTTGATATAAAAGTCAAACAAATTAATAAGCTTAAAAATTGACTAACACTCATCGTGTACTGTTAAAATCCCGGTGTTGCACATTGATACATATAATTATTTTATAAACTCGGTACATGATCATATAGTAAAGTTTATAATGAAAATAATATTTCTGGACATACGATAGACAAGATAGAATAACACAGACATAAAAATAATAAACACCACATATACAACACACGAGAGCAACACGAACTCCTAAAAAAAGAGAGGCAGAAGATAGCAAAGGGATATTCAAAGTCATAAGTCGATGAAAAAACTGACAAGGCCAAGGGTTAGATGGGAAAACCGGTGAAACTAACGGGTAAGCGGCTCTTGTTTCGTCATTTTGATCATTGGAAGTAAAAATACTATATTCAATAAATGTTTTCTATTTTCGTCGATCTTTATAGGAAACTTAAGAAAATTATATATTTGTGGATTCGTCATTGGTTTGTAAGGAATAAATAAACAAACTATATATTTGTTATCGAACTATTTCCTTGAGGATAACAAATGGTGGTTTTATAATGCTTTAAAACTTGGTAAAAATGACTAATAATCATCCTCAGCTATTTCAGCATTTTCTATCATTTCATGAATATTATGCGTGATATTACATTATATCATAGCATTTACATTTTTTATTTCATTTTTATTGCACGAGTTAACGAAAGAAAAATTAGCAATGCAAATAAATACCACTTTGATAAATAATATGAAAAATATCCCGTTTTAAGCTTTAAAAATGACTAATCTGACATAAATATGATACTAAAACATACAGAAAGCCATTGTTTTGTTCTTCAGTAGACGATTTATATTTATGTCTTTTGTAATAAGATGTTTTATTGTAGTTATCAATTAACCTATTCATTCTATAACTCGCAATTTATGGACGTTTTATGATCAAAGAGTGTGTATTCTCAAAAAAAAACTATTGAACATTAATTGGTTTTTTGTTTTATCGATATATAAGGGTAAATAACTTAACTTAGCTCAGTTCTGTTTTTGTGAAGCTTTCCTGAAGGAATACTATTTCAGGCAAAATTATGAACTTGTTGAGATGAATTTTTCACGTAGGAATAACACATTATTTGTTGTTGATATTACAGGGTGGTATTCCCCACCACACATTTACAAAATAAATGAATACGAGAAGAAGCAGTATCAGTGCAGAAAATTTATTTCTCATTTAGAAAATATCAAATATTAATACGTTACAATTACAGTATAAACAACCAATCAATTGTAAAACGAATTACAAAAATGTTTATATTTTCATTTTCAAATTATCTTACGAGACATATTTGAAAATCAAAGAAATGTGTTATTTCAAAATATTAATTTTATATATTAAAACTGACACAGACGGTAATATACATATCTCTATCCTATGTCGGGGATTACTGTGTTATTGATTAACTAATCTAAGAATTCGAATATGAAAAAAATAGTAAACAAGTGAATGAACAACACATTATTTCACGAATGCGCGTATTTGTAATACAAAAAATCCGGGACGGATTCAGGCGATGGTGTACCCAGTGTCCGACTAAATTCAGAAAAAATATCTTTCTTTTTTTTTTTTGCGTAATGCACAAAAAATATTTCATTGGGGCTTAGCTCCCACTAGAATCAATTCTTGGATGAGTAACTTGTGTGGTACGGTCATGAGTTGAATAGTTTTTGATGTAATTGAATCTTTTTATTTTAATGACTTTACATGTAAATATATAATCTAGAAAATGCAAGGAAATATATCTTATTCTACGCGCTCTCGTTTATTTTGATACAACTTCATTAACAAAATCTTGACAATATATAAATAACAAATAACTGAGAGGGTGATAGAGCAGATTGTTACCCCGAGAAAACATTGTCAACTGAGGCGAAGCCAAGGTTGACAATGTCTTTTCGAGGGGTAACAATCTGCTCTATCACCCTCTCAGATATGTGTTATTTAATTTATTATACTGAATGTTCTGTTATTACTGTCGATTAAATTTCAAATTCAAAGTAATAAACTATGACGTCTTGTACATAACAACCATTCGTAATTAATAAAGCGCACACTTGATCAAGCGTCTCCTTGAAGGGTAATAGAGTATTTGCCATAGGATAGAGTCGTACTCAATAAAGCGCACACTTGATCAAGCGTCTCCGTGAAGGGTAATAGAGTATTTTACCATAGAATAGAGTAAATTAACACCCTCGTATAAGCCAATCAAAATATTGCATTTTTACGTGAAGTATAATAACAACTATTGTTGATTGACATTAGAGAAGTCGAAATGGGTAGTTAATTTAATCCCAGTGTTAATCCCGGTATTTCTTTTAACCAATGTTATGAATGTTTTAATCTGTATATTGTTTACCACCATATGAGATCTATTCTTCAAAAACAAAGGAGTAGGTCCGGTAAGGGCCGATTTCGGCCTCAAAATTCAGGTTCATCTGATGAAAGATTTTGGACACTTTTTAAACACTTAAGTGTCTACTTCAGTCGATTCAATTAGTTTATGTGAAAGATTTGAACTGATTTGGCCTTAAAGACGTTCAAATTCAAGCTTAAATATGAAAAATCTATCAAATATGCCATAATATGTCATTTTTCAGATGGTTTTTGTCAAAAATGAAAGTGGCCGCATCCGTGTTCATTCTCAACCTTTATATATGTTATGTATTATCATTAATTACAACTTACATTTAAATATTAAGAATGAACACAAATGCGGCCATTTCCATTTCAGACGGAAACCATCTAAAAATTAACCAAAATGCTAAAATTTCGAAGATTTCAGTAATTTGGCATGACTTAATGATGCTAGTACCCGATACATGTGCATTGTATTGTCAAAAACAGCCCATATTTTTGTAACAGAAGTATTCTTCTTACCAATAAATAGCTAAAAATTTACATTTTAACAATTTTGTAAAACTGCTATATTTTGGGGCCAAAAAGGGGTCTTACTGGGCCTACTCCTTTTAAAGCGAATGCTTTTTTTTTATTTTCAATGTCTGTGTTGTTTCTGTAAGCAATGGTTTTAAGTATCCTTTGTCCATTAAAAAAAACTGTTTCAATTTAAGTTTTGACAATTGGTTATTCATTTAGTTTTAAAAAACGTGCACATACTAAAACTTCACAAATTGCTATGTCTACTGATTCAGCGAGAGTGTTTACAAATTCGCTATGTTTCGACGAGTTATTATTAGATAAAGGTCATCAACGGATAACCTGGAAAGTTTCGTTTTGGTCAATTTGCAGTTTTCTACGTAGTTTTTTGCGGACTTTTGTTTTTCTTTCCGTCAATTTTCTTTGGACATGGTTGAGTTTGCTCTTCTTTGACTTTTAATATAGAACGTCCCCTTGGTATCTGTTCACCTTTTGTTGTGGTTTGTGTTGATACTCATTTTGTTTTTGTTTTTATGTATTCTTTTGTGGACTTGTGTGTCTTTTTGTCGTCGTTATTCTTCGTAGAATTTTGAATTCCAGATCTTAGAGAGAATATTCATGTATATGAAAAATTACAGAAAACGAAAAAGACAATGTATACTTTTTGTTTTTGTTTAGCGTTTTGAGGATTTAATTTCATGTATATTGTTTCTTTTGTACTTTCCATCTTCTTACTTGATTGATCCATATGCTGTATACATCTATGGTTGATTTTTCATACTTAATCTGTGTTCGCTATTCGTGTGTTCAAAGATTAATCTTTTCTTTTTCGTGGATTTTAATATTTTAGATCTGACCATTGAAGCTTTACAAATTCAAGGAAAGTTCTTCATACATTTTTATACTATTTTATAAAAAGTATAATGTATTATTAAGCAACAAACAAGAATCTTCTTTCGCTTTTTACATTATCAGATTTACGTTGGTAACCCTAGACACTAGAAGTTGACTATTTTTACTATTACTTTGAGAATGTAACGGTAACATCCATAAAATACAATTTAGGTTAAATATTGGAAACTTTTAGATAATTAAACCAGAGCATTTATTTAAAACAGACAACAGTAGAACTTCGTTTATTTCTTTGTTCCTATTTTTGGATTGTTTCATTGGCAAATTTCAAATATAGCATCAAATTATTCTTTCAAATCTGGTATTGGTCTCTCAGATAGCGTTATCTCAGAGAGCGTCAGAGTATCAGTAATAAATAGGTCTGATCATTATTATTTCAAAATCATAAAAGCAAAGTATGGTCAATATTTAAACGAAGACAAATAGAAAGCATATGGTGTAAGTTGTATAACTTATGAGGTTCGCGGTATTGTATCCCTCTAACACTATTAAATTGGTTTATAACGGGTATGATGTTTGCTTTTGTTGTTGTTATCCTGTCATAAGAAACTTTTGACATAGAAATATAAATTATACACTGAGAGTTTGTACGTATTTCTTATTGTGAGAACTTTACTTCGGACACACGAATTGAGATAAACAAATATTGCCACCATGACCATAATTTCTCATTGTATAGTGATTACGCTGTTGTATGATTAAGACATCTGTTAAAACTAAATATGTTGTAGAACTACAATTCATCTTGCTTACAGAAATAAGCTGCTAATTAAGTCTATAATATAAAAGGATAAAACACATGAGTTAACATGACGCATCATATGGTTATTTAAAAAAAGGAATTTGCTAATTTACTTTGAATATATTTCACAACACGCTCATTTTCAAAAAGTCTTTCGATCTTTATCAAAACTTCAAGTGTATCAGACTCATGTGTGTATTTTGAGGTTAACAATGGAACCAAATGGTTAAACACATTGATTTGAATTGATTTTAAGAAAGTTTTGGTATTAATGTATAACCAAGGAATTCGAGTAACATTAAGCGCTAAACGCGCGGCATATAAGAGTAAGAGAGTAGACTGGTCGACTCGGAGTCAGATTAATTTGTCGGGCCAGGTGATATTTTTCCATGCGGACTGTTACCTTGTGTATTAGAACGCTAAAATTTCGACTCAGCGCGTCGCTTTAGTACAAGGCAGGTTTGATATTCGTGTCACACTAACATGTTTTCGTCCTGGTGTATATGTAATATTTACCGCTGGACATTAAACACCAATTCAACATCATCATTATGTATCTTTTAATATCCTATTCAGTCTAAAACATTAAGTTCCAACAGGTTCCGTTTACATTCCTATTATGAACGCTTGAAGTTTGAGGAAACTTATTAAAAAATAAGGAAATGTGTTATGACTGCCAATCAGTCAACTATTCTTCAACAATGAGCAAATCCGATATTGAAAAGTAAGCTATAACAATTTTTAATTGTTAATTTATTAGATGTCTGTATTATTTAGAATAGATGAAAGTTTTATGTTTTGTAAGGTACAGTACAAACCATAGTTATGCACTAAGCTATATTATTCCAAAAAAGGCCCGCTTGCAATTGTTACAGAGGTGCATTTGATGACTAACATATTAAATTATACCATATCCTTTTTGTTCCAAATATTTTCTATTTCAACCAGCTGCCCATTTGCAAAGTTGGAAGGGCTCTTCTTGGTAATTTTGTAGTTTTTGTTTATTAACTTCAAAACATTAAGTGTTTTATTTTTAATATTTACAAAAAATTAAAACATTAAGTTGTGGTATGATTGCCAATGAGACAGCTATGATTTATAAGACAAAAACTTCAATTGTTCACTAGACCGCTCTTCAACAATTAGCAAAACCCATACCATATTGCAAACTATTTAAGCCAGGAATAACTAAATGTTAAACACTTAAAAAGAGAAACCCAACAGCCTGGTTTATACAACAAAAGAAACAAATGACGCCAACCATTGAATTATGGACTCCTGGCTGGGACTTGCACATGAAGTAAATGGACGGTGGTGTGACAGCACAACATAAGAACAAACTGGAATAATCAGTTTGAAAGGTCTTGACTCATGATATCGTTTCTAAGCACCCATTTGAAAGAACTCACAGTTACTTAAAGCTAGTTCAAAGCCTAATTTCAGTTAAAAAATAAGCCACGTTCTCCTAGACTAAAATGTCAACCAAGTACACCTTCAACGGACTTATAGTGTAAAGATGTCATATGCATGACCTTTTGTAATGCCAACACATAAGTATCGACAGGATGTAGCACCATAAGTGTTGATATCTGGATGTATATAGAAACACGTGCTAAGAAGTCAGGAACGTTACTTAAACAAGTCATTTTTTAATTACCTATATAGGACTTTTTTAAAGAAAATTACCCAATTGAGTTATTTTACATTTCAATAGAACTAAGGACTACGTGGTATTTTTATTAATTTTGGCCTTATTTCTTTACTTAAAATTAAGAATTATTTAAAATTGTGAGGAGTATACAGATAAAAGGTTACTTTAAGATAATGACAAAGATATTAATTCTATAAGACAATTTGTACATCTTTGAAATGATTATTAATTACAAATGTATAAGGACCACGTGCAATTGTTTTGTGTTACAAATGATGAATAACTTTAAGTCTCATTAAATCGCAGGTTTCCATCTATTAATATCTGTCTCTACCTTCAAGAGTTTTAATACTTACTAGTATCCAAAAATGTATTTTTTTTACCTAGAACATCAATATCATATGTAAGTGCGTCTCGAAAGCAATTAGTCTTTCAAGGGATTAGTTTTATACTTCATGGGAAAAATAACTAGACGTCTGAAAAATAGTAAAATCTGTATAAATGAACATCTTTACAGAAGTCACTTTTATATGTAATATTCAAAAGAGCCTCATTTTCAACATCACATATATAGGTGATTTTAACATTGTTTTACTGCTATCTTAGCTTCATAATTTCTTTTATTCATGATGCTTTGCGTTTTTCATTGACTTATAGTATTAGATTAACCCCTTGGTATCGTTTTACCCTTTTTAGAAACTTTTGAACAAAATGATTCCCTTTTATCTAAGGCATTGCCTTGAAAATAATATTTCAGTAAGTGTTTAAAAGCATATTTCAAAATCATATGTAAAGAAAATTTTAATCAAACGATTAATGTTGATGGATAACCAGCACCAATTATCCAAGGATTCAAAAAGATAAAAGATATTGTTTATAATTTAATTTTCATAAAGTGCAGTACTACTACAACTCTACCACCAAATTCATGTTTATGAATGAAATAAATACAAAAGCATCTCTACGAAGATAAAACTGTAACTGTCGAAAACAATAGATATGACCTTAAGATACAACATTTACCAAGACAGTCTGATGTAAAATCTATATTCCACTTCCGTTGTTTTATCTAGCGCAATGTAATAAAAGGCATGTTTTGCTGAGACAAGTGTCAGTTGAAAGAACATATATGTCTCGTTTAGACCGGTCAAAAACCACGTTCAAGCAATCTTTATTGAACGTGATTTAATTATGTCACATATGAACGACACAAACATATTGAATGCGATGGAAATGAAAAAGGTTAACATTTAATGAAATTTTTGTTTTTCTGATGATTTGTTTGTAGACATTTGATTCAACAATCCATTGTAGATATTAGAGTGAAGACAAACTAAAAGAATTGTTTAGCTTAGTAACAGAAGGTTAACCGTTAACAATGTGATATTTGAGCATTTAATCGTTTACATCAGCTCAGTAGTCAGTACTTCGGTACTCACATGATTTATAGCAATGCTTTCTAAAAGAGTCCGTTAATAAATTTTGAAGTTATAAGAAAGTTTCAACTCCTTCAGGCAAAGTTGACCTTAAATGGATTTGGCTATTTGTTAGGTCCATTTTGATAATATAGCTCTTCAACTGTTTCGGTTCTTATACATCCTGAGCTTGGCTTTCAAATATTCAGTTCTGAGCGTTCCTGATGAAGGTAAACCCAGAAAAGCGCTTCGGACGCATATAATTTATAACGTGTTGTTTTCATTTATTTACATTTGAAGATTACTTTTACATTTACCAGTATGTTTAATTACAAAGTGGTATTGCAGCATTTCATATATATATAAATTTTATTCTGAAAAAAAAACCTTTGTTGATACTATGGTACACAGAAACGCAGAGACATACATCATGATATCATAATACATATGATACATGTAATAGGTATCAGTAGATAAAATCTTAACAGAAAAGAAAAGGATGTCTAGGTTGAAGGCTTACTTTTTTATCAGATCGAATACATTCTTTTATTTACGATTCTAATGAACTTGCACAACATTTTTAGTTTCGATTGTTTTGACAAATTCATAATTGCTTTAAATTTTCAAGAAGACTTGTGTTTTCGTATTGGTTATTATTATGAGTATCATCATTATTATTACTCATAGAAGAAGAAGAAGAAGAAGAAGAATTAACATTACAAAACAAATTTTATATTTATAAATAAATTCTTAGAATGATATATAATAAATCAATGGAGAATTACGAAAATATGGCCAGCGTCTTTTTTTTTCTCGAACTTAAAAGGACAACAAAACAATTGCAAAAAAAAAGAAAAGATATGGGACATCCATTCATGATACAAAATCAATACATGCACAGCATAAAACACAAAAAGCAAAGGAACAGTGCTTTTATTGCTCAGTAGTCAGTACTTCGGTATTGACATGATTCATAGCAATGCTTTCTAAAAGCGTATTGAATTATAATCCTGGTACTTTTGATAACTATTATTGTTGTTCTTCATTTCAAAGTCACAGTGAGGCTTTCAACACAGAGCACAAACTCTCACCTCACTAAGACTAAAACAAAACAGAAGTTACATAAGTCTAATCGTCAAAATAAAAGCAACTCGCAGGCAGCATATCGCTTGATTCTATCGCACATACTACATTATAATTCCATTAGAATTATTATATTCCGAGTCAAAATAAATACAAGAAGATAAATAAGTGTTAAGAAAAAGGATTGTCATATGTATTTATATATCTTGATTTCATCACACAAGTAATATTTACTTTCAGACTTTGATACTTTCTGTTAAAAATTAAATTTAAAACATTTATTGTTGAATACAAAACGCAAATTCTTTTGTCAGAAAGGAAAAATAATTTCACACAAATAAAATGTCTGTAAATACTAATGGAACAGAAAGCAATTAAAGATCATAGTTAATATTCAAACAACATGTACACTGAAAGTAAGCTTGGTTACATAAGGAAATGTTTGTACCAAGTCGGGAATATGACAGTTGTTTTCCATTCGTTTATTGTGTTTGAGCTTTTGATTTTGCCATTTGATAAGGGACTTTCCGTTTGGAATTTCCTTGAAGTTCGGTATTTTTGTTATTTTACTTTTTATATTGCTTAACGGCATGATGATAATCTTAAGCGCAAACGGGTATTCAAATCAAGATTAAATGAAGCTCACGTCTACAAAAGTAATACAAAAAATATGTAAAAACGAGAAGATCAGCTTTATAAAAAGGTTTCAAATACTAAAAACGAATAAAAAATTCTTCCTCCTACTCACATCAGAAACGTATAAAAAAGCAAGACGACTGAGAATGACAACCTATGTGTTAGACGACATTTGAAAATTAATATCTACAAGATAGGCAAGATAGACAAGATAGTAAAGGAAACAGTCAGAAGCAGTTGAAGAAAACCTTTCAGTTAAGGTTCATTAAAAACTTTGATTCATTATCACCAATGCTTACGGCAGTATGTAGAAGGATCACAAACGTTGAGATAAGTAGCCAATCCACCAGCAATAAACAAATGATAGCTTTCTTAAATTTAATAAAAATTTCATAAAATCTCCCATGACGCAAAGGAATAACAGAAAATAAGAATCATGTTCAGGTTGTTTTTGAAGTGTCATACCAATGACCTTATAGCACTGTCTTTATTAAGTTTTTTGTTTCGGGTATGATTAACCCAAACATTGCATTTATTATTGTTGATTCTGCTTCATAGAAAATATAGTGTATTTTCTCTTTCTTCAAGCTATTTGTTTGATTTATACGAAAAATGAGAGATCATTATGAAACTGTTTTCAAGTTTAAGACCATATCATATGACAAAATCTAGGCCAAATAAAGTATTCCAACTGGAAATAAAAGATAAAATATTTACCCATTGTAGAGAGAGATTAATGCACTAATATCAATTGGAATTGTTTAAATGTTTAGAAATATTTAGAAAGTTGAGAAGGTTGAACTATTTCCATTCTTTACGTCTTTATTAAAACATCAATCAATGAAGAAAACTGTTTCTATAGTGGCAAATGACTATTTGGCTCCATTTGAAGATACATATTTCATTGAGTGGCTAATCAATCTGTATTATTTTCTCCTTTTCTATCCTTTTTTTTAACATAAATAACATTTTACTTTGAAAATAGAAAAAGAAATACATTTATAAAGTATCAAATTTTTCACAATTTCTACTTTCTTCTTAATACATTTGGTTTTTCTTTTCAAGAGAATTTGGTCATATACTTACTAAAGTTTCTGCGTTTTTATACATCCGTGGCTTTCTTTATACATCCGTGGCTTTCTTTATACATCCGTGGCTTTCTTTATACATCCATTGCTTTCTTTATACATCCATGGCTTTCACATCCGTGGCTTTCTTTATACATCCGTGGCTTTCTTTATACATCCATGGCTTTCTTTATACATCCATGGCTTTCTTTATACACCAGTCACTTTCTTTATACATCCGTGGCTTTCTTTATACATCCGTGGCTTTCTCTTTACATCCATGGCTTTCTTTACACATCCATGGCTTTCTTTATACATCCGTGGCTTTCTTTATACATCCATGGCTTTCTTTATACATCCATGGCTTTCTTTGTACATCCATGGCTTTCTTTATACATCCGTGGCTTTCTTTATACATCCATGACTTTCTTTATACATCCGTGGCTTTCTTTATACATCCGTGGCTTTCTTTATACATCCGTGGCTTTCTTTATACATCCATGGCTTTCTTTATACATTATACATCCATGGCTTTCTTTATACATCCATGGCTTTCTTTATACATCCATGGCTTTCTTTATACATTATACATCCATGGCTTTCTTTATACATCCGTGGCTTTCTTTATACATCCGTGGCTTTCTTTATACATCCATGGCTTTCTTTATACATTATACATCCATGGCTTTCTTTATACATCCATGGCTTTCTTTATACATTATACATCCATGGCTTTCTTTATACATCCGTGGCTTTCTTTATACATCCATGGCTTTCTTTATACATTATACATCCATGGCTTTCTTTATACATCCATGGCTTTCTTTATACATCCATGGCTTTCTTTATACATTATACATCCATGGCTTTCTTTATACATCCATGGCTATCCATGGCTTTCTTTATACATTATACATCCATGGCTTTCTTTATACATCCATGGCTTTCTTTATACATCCATGGCTATCCATGGCTTTCTTTATACATTATACATCCATGGCTTTCTTTATACATCCGTGGCTTTCTTTATACATCCATGGCTTTCTTTATACATTATACATCCATGGCTTTCTTTATACATCCATGGCTTTCTTTATACATTATACATCCATGGCTTTCTTTATACATTATACATCCATGGCTTTCTTTATACATCCATGGCTATCTTTATACATCCGTGGCTTTCTTTATACATCCGTGGCTTTCTTTATACATCCATGGCTTTCTTTATACATCCGTGGCTTTCTTTATACATCCGTGGCTTTCTTTATACATCCGTGGCTTTCTTTATACATCCATGGCTTTCTTTATACATCCATGGCTTTCTTTATACATCCGTGGCTTTCTTTATACATCCGTGGCTTTCTTTATACATCCGTGACTTTCTTTATACTATGTTATTTTCATTTTCTGGATGAAACGAAACATGATCTTTAACTAAAGTGCATTTAACAACAAATCGGAGCATTTAATTTAACTGTCGGGTACTATGCTTTCAGATTTGACCAACAGCTTTAGTTTTGAATGTTTTCTATTTGTATATATCTTTTGCTGTTTGTCCGTGGACCGGATTATTTTTTTATTCGTTTTTCTGTATACATCTTTTGTTGTGTGTCTAACTACCGGTCAATTTGTTTTGAAATACAAGACAGTAACCTTGTCAGTGGTTGTTTGAAGACATTTCTATTTATATATCTTTTTTGTCTTATTAGGAATCGCCTGTTGCTAGACTCTGTTATATCTATTCAAAAATTTTCTAGACGTGGGGCAATTTATATATATATAAATTGCCTTATTGTATATTATTGTTGAAGACCAAACTTGATCTCAAGAGGACTTTGTTTCTCTCTTCTTTTTATTCGCTATCTACATCTTTATCAATTATACACTTATTTCTATCTCGCTGACTTATATCCTTCACCTTTATTCATTATACACTTATTGCTATCTCGCTGACTTATATCCTTCACCTTTATTAATTATACACTTATTGCTATCTCGCTGACCTATATCCTTCACCTTTATTAATTATACACTTATTGATATCTCGCTGACTTATATCCTTTACCTTTATTAATTATACACTTATTGCTATCTCGCTGACTTATATCCTTCACCTTTATTAATTATACACTTATTGCTATCTCGCTGACTTATATCCTTTACCTTTATTAATTATACACTTATTGCTATCTCGCTGACCTATATCCTTCCCCTTTATTAAGTTTACACTTAGTGCTATCTCGCTGACCTATATCCTTCACCTTTATTAATTATACACTTATTGATATCTCGCTGACTTATATCCTTCACCTTTATTCATTATACACTTATTGATATCTCGCTGACTTATATCCTTCACCTTTATTAATTATGCACTTATTGATATCTCGCTGACTTATATCCTTCACCTTTATTAATTATACACTTATTGATATCTCGCTGACGTATATCCTTTACCTTTATTTATTATACACTTATTGATATCTCGCTGACTTATATCCTTCACCTTTACCATTATACACTTATTGATATCTCGCTGACCTATATCTTTCCCCTTTAATTATTATACACTTATTGCTATCTCGCTGACTTATATCCTTTACCTTTATTAATTATACACTTATTGCTATCTCGCTGACTTATATCCTATACCTGTATTAATTATACATTCATTGCTATCTCGCTGACGTATATCCTACACATTTATTCATTATACACTTATTGTTTATTGCTATCTCGCTGACCTATATCCTTCACCTTTAATAATTATACACTTATTACTATCTCGCTGACCTATAGCCTTCGCCTTTAATAATTATACACTTATTGCTATCTCGCTGACGTATATCCTACACTTTTATTCATTATACACTTATTGCTATATCGCTGACTTAAGTCCTTCATCTTTATTAATTATACACTTATTGCTATCTCACTGACTTATATCCTACACCTTAATTGATATACACTTATTGCTATATCGCTGACTTAAGTCCTTTATCTTTATTAATTATACACTTATTGCTATCTCACTGACTTATATCCTACACCTTAATTGATATACACTTATTGCTATATCGCTGACTTAAGTCCTTTATCTTTATTAATTATACACTTATTGCTATCTCACTGACTTATATCCTACACCTTAATTGATATACACTTATTGCTATCTCACTGACTTATATCCTACACCTTAATTGATATACACTTATTGCTATCTCACTGACTTATATCCTACACCTTTATTGATATACACTTATTGCTATCTCACTGACTTATATCCTACACCTTAATTGATATACACTTATTGCTATCTCACTGACTTATATCCTACACCTTAATTGATATACACTTATTGCTATATCGCTGACTTAGGTAAGCAAAAATTAAGTGAACATTATACTTATCTTAAAAGTTACAGTTATGCATGCGTGAGAACTATTTTGTTTTAAATGAACCACTTTTCTTTATGTTCTTCCTGGCCGAGTCCTGAATAAACGATGTTATACATTTACAAGCATACTATATATAACTGAATCGGATGCTCTAATGCCTAATGGACCGAGACCACAAGTATAGAATATCAATGTCATGTTTGTGTATTTTGTCCTTCTTTTTTTTTTTGTCTTTCTATTTTTATTTTATTTCTCAGTTTTATGGGAAACTGGTAATTGTTGAACAGAATATTTTCTTTTTTAATTCTAAATGTTCAGTGATGGAAGGAGTAACTAGACCAGATGCAAAAAGGTGTTATTTACAAATGTTATTATATATCTTGAAAAAAACATACTGACCAGTATGGAGGTATATTTTTTTATTTGTGAATTATGTCAATACATTTTCTATTATATTTTTTTTTTCAACTTGTATTGTTCATTTCGCACATTTAAGATTTTGCAGTCCCTGCTGGTGCGACATGGCGTTAATAATGTTACCGAGCGCTATAAAGAACAAAACAAACAGGGAAAATAATGGTGGTTTCGGGACTAATGCCTACATCTGTTTTTGAATATATTATATATTTTTCAAGATCCGGCTACTGGGTTGATTAGACTGTAGAACATAAAGAATTTTACGAACGATGTCTCGTTATAATGATATACGCGCGCGTCTTCTTTTTAAATCATTCAACATGCGTTCGTGTGTACTGTCAAATTAACTAGAGCAAATTAACGTATGATTCACACACTTTCTTTTCAAATGCATCAAAAATCGTTCATGTGCACTGTAAACGAATGATACACACGCTTTCTTTTCAAATCCTTCAGCATGCGTTCGTACATACGTGTTCATTTTCAACTCATTCATCATCATGTAAAAATACCGTATGTAATTTTCCAAATCTTTCTATATGTGTTCGTGCAGTGTATGCGATGTGCTAATCCTGAAATGTCATTTTTACTGTATCCGTGATGAATTTCGGATGAAGAATGATAAATAAACAGACGACAAATCCGTGATTTTTGAAAAAAAAGAAATAATATATATTGTGTACTGTTTTTATAAATTCATGATATAGGTATGAGATGCGGACGGGTTTTCATCGCGCCTACAGCCATCCAGGTGCAAAATTGATACACAAATAAATAAATATTAAGAATAGTTCACGAACAGAGCGTGCAAGAGATTTAAAAGTAGCAGTTAAGTTTCATTTGCAGAAAAATGTACCTTTTAACATAATTATTAATGTTGTTTAACTTAAAACAGGTTTTGTTATTCAGATTGTTGATATAAAGTCAAATTCCACTATGCTGTTTTAATTATGCGATTCATGTTTACTGTCGAATAATGATACTAGACTTTCATTTTCACTGTAGGGCGATTCATTTCTATTGTACATGCGATGCATTTTCACAGAAGGAAATTAATTAATTTTCGTTATATAAAGTCTTGATTCAGCCGACTCTCTAACAAAATTTATGAAGTCAGAAGGATTGCTAATATATCGAAACTTAGTGAGTGAAAGTCTGAGGTAATATATCAATAAATTCCTTAAAAATGGTATTTATTGCTAATATGGTCAATTTTATTTTCTCTAATAATTTGTCCAGATCCAGATCTATATGTAGGATAAAATTTATCCTTTCCTATGACATGCCATCATTAAATACATATATCTTGGACAGTTAAGCCAATCCACGTCACCGAAAAAAGCAAAGTTTCTGTTTCGGTTTAAATGTACATCGCATACTAATACTAAAGTTTTAAAGGTGTGGTTGGCTTGCTTGCTTTGATTGTGTAAATGTTGCCATTAGCATTGTAATTAAGATTGAGCAAACACAAAACGGTCTCCATTTCACGATTGAATGAGTGGAAACGTTTTCATTTTGCACAAACAGTTGACTGGATAATTGATATTTATCATGCTATTGTGTATACAGTAAATGCAGTTCGAGCAACAGTCGAGTCACCTTACATATGTTTGAATTTCTTATAAGTCGGTGTTACAAATAAGCAAATAAGCAAAGTAAGAATACAAAGAAATATTGAAAACAGTTTATTGTAACATGTTTATATGGTTTTATACCACGGGGTATAACCACCGTACAGTTGATTCCGGACGTTAATCGCTACATCGCGAAGCGATGTTGGTAGATAGACCGTTCTTATATTTTCACCAAAGACTAATTGATGTACTGTTCAGTTAAGTATTCAATGTTTACGAAAACTGCAGCATTGTATATCATTTATAGTACATGAACACCATGTGACTATTTTAAATAGACAGGTCTGTGAATTACTTGTAAACATCGCGAAACAAACACTATGTGTAACTCAAACTTGATTAAATTACAAATAGAGCATAGTTGGTTGGCTCTTACACTGAATGCGACCGTGTGTTTTGTGCTTTGTTGTTGTTAAAAATACATGATACGAATGAAAAACCCATTGTTTTAATTTTATTTGAAGACATTTACCTGAAAAACTGACCTCAGAATTTTGGCACTGTATGATTCATTCTCTTTGTATTTTGTTTACTTTCTTTAGTACCGTTCGTTGTAGATATCAATATGGTAGAAATATGTATGACACGGCGTGACAAATTTTCAAAGCTTTTTTTAAGCGAGTTCTTTGACTTTTCATCGTAGAAATACGTTATATTCATGGATGTTCTGCTCCAGTAAATTTTCGGATCCATGACAAGCTAATAACATACACACCAACAATTTTTGAATATGCATGATATGAACGTGGTTATACCCGTGTATATTCAAGTAAGCATCTACGACTAGCTTGCATTTTAAATTGTAAATATCACCAATATCAAAGTCATTTAGAAACTATTTTCAGTTGTTGCATGTCGAATTATCATATAAAACGACAATGAAAATTCATCGCACCTCCAAACATTCCACATCAAAAATGATTGCACTTATAGTGATAATTCATCGCATCTAAAGTTAAAATGAATCGCATTCAGAAATTAATATTATGGATTCTGCTGCTTAAATTACACGTTTTTGGACTTTAATCCTGTTATTATAAATCAAAAATTTATATTCTATTGAAATTCTGTTAAAACATATATTCAAATCAATTATTTTGTATTTTCAAAAAGTAAACAAACGCAGTTTTTCCCATCATCCTTTATTCTACAATAGACATACTCGCATACAGCAGTGAAAATGAACTAACTGGATTCGCACTTTATATACACTGTGTTCGTGTGTATTGTTAAAGTATGATACGCACGATACCTTTTTCAAATCCTTCAGCATTCGTTAGTGTGTGCTCTAAACGGATGATACATATACTTCCTTTACAATGCCTTTCAACATGCGTTCATGTGTTCTGTAGACGTCTGATACATATTTCAATATTCACTATTATCATAGTTTAGAATCCCCTTCATCACGTGACCTTATATACCGATTTCAGTATTCACTGCAAGTGTTTCTTGACACCCTCCATCACGTGACAGTGTACACTGATTTCAGTATTTACTACAAGTGTTTCACTATACACGTTCGAGACGGGCATGACTTTTGGAGGAAACTTTTAATAAACAGTTTGGGGGCAGAAAGGACATAAACGTAAGAAAGTATAATAAAAATGAAAACGATCTTCTCTTTTGTTAATATTAATCATCAACAGCAATGATATAAAATCAATTCAAAAACATCATAAAATTAAATATTGTTTATCACTTCGTGCTTTGGACTATTCAATTGTTTAATGGCTTATATTACTTAGTTTCTAAAATCCTGATACAGAATAAAATGGAGTTAATGTTCCATAAGTAATTGGCTCCAATCGGAAGAGCTTATCGACAGGTATATTTTTAATTTATTAAACCGGACGAAAACATTTATGCTGTATAACATTTCCCTCTAAGCGTAAATAATTAAATGAGCAACTTTAAAGAGATTTTTTTTCTTGAAGAATAGGCGACATGCAGACTCAATGTTATGTTCTTAGTACGGAACTAAAATAGCAAAAGATATCTTGTCAGAATTCACAATGAAATTATATAGTTTCATACTGTTCATTTACAATGATGTTACAATGTTGTGCGACAGACTTTTCAATACTAGTATTACCAAACAACAACAAAAATATAGAATAAAAAAAACTAGAGAGAAAGAAAACAATTATTAAAATAAATCAAAGCAATGGTTGGCGCATTGCACTTGACTAACAACCCATGAATATTTCAATTATCAATTACAAAAGGTTTACAATATGTTATTACAGAATATGTTTTATTCCATATTTGACTTCCAAGGAATGCAGCAATTTAAACATTAAGTGTGGAACCTTCCTGTTGCTTATCAAACATACAATACAAATACAAATAGTTCATTAAAGCCTCCCCATTCTGAATGCCATAAAATGTAAATACATATAGTGATGAAAATAATGGCATTCTAAAAAGAATAATGAGAGACGGAGTAAAAACATATCAATGTACAGGTTAATATATAAATTTCTTTAAAGAAAATTACATATAAAATTACATTTAAAGCAAAAAGTTAAACACTATAAGAAACGACGCGTCCTAATATCTAAAACAAGTTTACAGATTTTTGTCACTATTTACTTTAATACTATCACATTCACTGGTTAGAACAACATACAATTCCTCCATATTCAAAAATTACATTACTGTGTGCAATTTTCTTACTCTACATTCAGAAGTTATAAAAGTTTTAAATTATAAAACATTGCCCTAGACAAGTACGATTTACTACAAATTATTTCGGAATTTTATTTTAATCAATTCCTACTTACATTTTTAATTCAGAATGTTACAACACTTAATGAAAAGAAACATTATAATTTAAAAAATATTTTACTTTTATAAAGCTATTTTTGTTATATATAATGCGTTCTTTCTTCTTGGATATCTCTGACCAATTATATGCATTGGATAACTTCCTAAAACAGAGCAGCAATTTCCATTCTATTCTGCTATTTGTCTTTCTGCATGTCAAAACTGACCATATGGGGTTTTTACACACAGATCTCGCTACATCATATGTTTTTTTTTTATTTACTATACATCGCATATAACAAGAGTTAACTTTGTAAATGGTAAAGTCGAATATTCAGTAACTTTGAAGATTTTATTTTAAATCGAAAACAAATTAATCATTTTTCCAGTGTATTAAAGCAGATATCAATAATTGTATCTTTACAATTCTGTGACAGATTATTACTGAGATTGTAAAATTGACTATTACCAGGATTGTATTCTCGTTAATCTATCACGGTATTACAGATATTAGTTTCAATACTGGATGTATACCCGGGGGGAAACCAACCGACCTGACGTAACTACATTAATCTACGTCCTATAAAGGAGATAAATGATACCGGGATACAGTAAATGATTTATTTCTGCTAATTATTTTATTACATGCTGTTTGGCGAGTTTCGATTCTCCCTGGAGGATAGGAATCTCAAATCAACACTTTAAGGGGGTAGTGAACTATAAATGGCGATGTACATATTTTCCATCTCAGTTGGTTCATTGTTGTACAGAATGGAATTAATTAATTGGGTAATTTAATGCAAAAGTATTCATCAATTGAATCGCAATGGGACTATTTGGCAATATTTGGATTCAACACTTATCAAACAGTATGATTGTGGAATTAAACTCTTATGGAAGTATAATGGGTGTTTGTTTTTGATATATTAACCGGTTATTTTTTCCTTAATAAATATTTTCTTAATCTATTTATTTCCCTTGACATCTGCTGAAATTTCACTGTTTCTCAAACTGGTCATTTCAGATTCTAGAGCGTTTTGTGGCAGCATTTTCAATTGTTTAAGACAAATGTTGTGACTGAGTAGATCTTTCTGTAAATTATGCACCACTTTTATTTAGCTTCGTTGTGATAAAGAATTTGACATATTGTATATCATAGACGCCTGTCTGTTGTTGCAGACCGTATATGGTATTGCCTCTATGTGTCTTTTGGTTATTTTTGTCGTTGGAGTGCAGTCAAATTGACGCACACCCATAACTCCTTTCGTTCATATTTAAGACATTAAGCGAATGCAATAACATTATAGGTCTATCCATACGGAGTTCAAACAATGTAATTTTCCTATAGATTCTGAATGGACTTTTATTGTTTGCGATATCATGCAATAGCTTCATGTGAATGAATAAAGGTGATTGACATAAATTTTAAGTACGCCATTTATTAAAATCCACAAATAGGTGTGGTATAAGAGTTTTCCGGTTCATTCCTTAACACTGACATCACGTAATGATATCCGCGCATATTTTGTTTTTATCCCGAGATCACTTAATACGATTGAGAATAGTGAACTTTGATTTATATGAGACAATACTAGTACAAATCAAATTATTATACTAAAGAAGTAATTCAGGGGGGGGGGGGGCTTGAATTTAAATCAATTTTATCATGGGTTTGCCAATTATGCTAAATATTTTACCACTATTGACAACATAAACTTAAGTTATATTTCTTTAATGTCTTTAATGTCTTTAAGGTGCTCATTCAGCTTCTGTCGTGCTTTTTGCTGTTACTGCGGCTTAAGGAGTGGACTAAGTTCATTTTATTTTAAACTAATTTTGGCTGATACGGCTGCTTATTTATGTCATATCATTATGGCATAAGTGCTGACTCCTCGGCTGGTGACACGTCCACCAGCAGAGGCATTGACCTAGTGGTTGATTAGCTTAATCAAATGCGAAGTTAAAGAGATTTTAGAAACCAAAACTTTTGAACCTTTGTGTCAAATTCGGCAGAGGCAATATATGCTTGATGTTCGTCTGCATAAAACATCAGTGCGCTCGAATCAAACCGGTTGATTCGCTAAATCAAATTCGAAGTTAAAGAGCATTTAAACTCAAAACTTCCGAAAATGTGTAGTAAATACGGCTAAGGCAACATATGCTCAGCGTAGAAAAGCCTTAGTGTCTCAAATAACCCAATATTTTATAAGCAGGGAATTTACAGAAAATGAGCGTATCAATATTTCTTGTCAACACGAAAATGCTGACTAATGGGCGAAATATTCTCACCACATAGGAAAATCCTTAATTTGTCATTGTTGTTAATCTTGATGGTTGCGACCCCACAGTCATTTCAGTTATATCGTATTGCTATCAATACACAAAGAAAACAATTGCATGCAGTACCGTAGTTAGAATAATGCAATGAACTGGCATATCAACATGATACTTGTTATATTAACAATAACAAAGCTATTTGTTAGTAGACAAATGTAAAAATTATACAATTCATGTCTGCAGTTAATTTTTATTTGAAATTAGTTGGCCATTTTATGCAACTTTCATAAAAACTTTATGCAAAAATAGCTTATTATAATTCACATCAGTTAAGATATTTTCAACATACTTCAAAGGGAAAACAATACAAAAACTTAATATTTCAAAACTGCCGTCAAGGTGATTTGAAATTAAAACATCACTAGATATTTTATCTAATCGCATTTGAGATGGGTTTTTTATCAGTATTTAACATCCGGGCAATTAATAACTTGCGATATGAATCCAATTAAGCATACAATTTGTCAATGCTTTATTATGAATAATCAGATGAAATATGAAAGAAAAATAATGATTTATAAGTACTTCAACGTAAATCTTGATAACTACCCCTCTTGGTACTCCACCGGTGGTGTTATATTTCTGTAAAAAAGTTTTTCAATCAATATTCATTAAGCTAAATAGACTTGTTTGATTGATTGCCACAGTAGTATGCTATATTCGGTGGTTAAACATCAGAAAGTTCCAAAAGGTAACTAGTCAGCCATACATTGTAATTGGAACAACAATCAATGTAATAAATGTACCAAACCACATGACATTGTCGCTACATTGCTTCTCAAGGTTATACAAATTGATTTGAACTTTATGAAACATGTCATAAAACTTCAATCAAAACATTGCTGAATGAGGAGACAAACAAATAGAGACGAAACAAGCAAAAATGAAATGCAAGCAAAAAATAAAAAAATTCAACAATTACCTTAGAATTGTTTTTTTTTTCTCATTTTTAATTGCTCTCCATTATGTTTTTGCACCGAATATTTACTTGTCTATAAATACCTTATTTTATGATATTCAATATAAAGTCACGTTGTGTAACACTTTCATATTTGCATGAACATTGTGATACAAAGTAGGATGTTTGAACAGAACTGGCATTTGGTTTATGAGAAAGTCAAATTCTTTCAATAGATATAGGAAGATGTGGTATGAGTGCCAATGAGACAACTCTCCATCCAAGTTACAATTTATAAAAGTAAACCATTATAGGTCAAGGTACGGCCGTCAACACGGAGCATTGGCTCACACCGAACAGCAAGCTATAAAGGGCCCCAAAAATTACTAGTGTAAAACCAACCTAGTTAGTTTTATTTGATAGATTAATATAGTGATGCTGAAAGGAGCCGGTAGTGCATACATGTGATCTCCCATATCACTACGACGTCATTAAAGAAGAGGGGCGAAAGATACCAGAGGGACATTCAAATTTATAAATCGAAAATAAACTGACAACGCCATGGCTAAAAAAGAAAAAGACAAACAGACAAACAATAGTACACAAAACACAACAAAGAAAACTAAAGACTAAGCAACACCAACCCCACAAAAAAACTGGGGGTGATCTCTTGTGCTCCGGAAGGGTAAGCAGATCTTGCTCCACATGTGGCACCCGTCATGTTGCTCATGTTAGTACAAACCCGGTAAATAGTCTAATTTGGTAGGTCACATTCGTGAAAAGGGAACGGGATTGTAATTACGACATTAGGAACATATCCGCTATTATCTGTGAAACGGTTATTCCATAACGGTCAACCAACTCGTGATGGCGTCCGTAAAATTTACGAAGGGATGATTTTAACTTCACAATTTGGAACTCTTGGTTTAATAGCTTCCTTGTGAGCAGCAACCCTTTATCAAGGAAATCATGATAGGAAATACAAGCCCTGGAGTATCGTATCAACTGGGATATATATACTCCGTATGCATGCGCTGCTGGAATGTTGCTACATAGAAATGAAAAGCTCACAATTGGGAAGCTGAAATCATCTCTTTTGGGGTCAAAAGAATTAGCCTATGAAAAAATTACTTTTGAAACGTGCCTCGTGATTTGGTCGACCTTTACCATTAATCATTGACATTGCCACAGTATCCTACTGCTTTGCTCGTTTATACTAAATATCTGAAGTAAACACCAGTTATGTTGGATTGGTGCTGCTCAATTTCCATTTTTTGTGTAATGTTTTGATGACCGTTATTTATTGTTTCGTGTTTCCTCTTTTGGTGTTGTTTATTCTTCTCAGAGAAAAGAAGGAGATGACACAAAGAGGCTATCAAAAATTATAAGTTGAAGGAAAATATTCAATACCATGGCCAAAACATCAAACGACGAAATGACAACAAACCGTTGTACAGAAAATAATTGGATTAAGCACCATAGACCCCATAGAAAGCCTTGGATTAACTCTCTGGAATGGCAATTAAGCAGTCCCTGCGGGGACAACAAATTTGTCATGGACGTAGGAGATGTACTTAACAATATTTTATTTATCTTTGAAGACCGATGTAGCATAAATGTTCATAGACCCCCCAAAGTGTTTTTATATCTGATTTGTAACAACGATTTCACACCCCTTAATGAATTCGGACTGAGTATCCACCTCTTCCTTTCACGTATTGATGATTATTAGTTTGTTTGTCCATTATCTGGAATTGTCCTTGACTGAAAACATCAGTATTCATAAGTTGTGATTCCGGTTCTTTGCTTTACACATTTTGATTACAATGTTATGTTACCATTTATTATGTGGCCAGCAGGATCATATATGAGTTGGGAGCTTGCACATGTTCAGTCGGTAGGTTCAGACTTGATCTGTCAACACATGTTTGGAGTTGAAAAATTTTAGTCGCAATAGGTGTGGTATATATGTAATATAGATGTATGGAACAGAATGTCGTTTGTTTATGTGTTATATATTTGTTTTTCGTTCATTTTTTGTACATAAATTAGGCCGTTAGTATTCTCACTTGAATTATTTTACATTGTCACTTCGGGGCCTTTTATAGCTGACTGTGCGGTATGGGCTTTGCTCATTGTTGAAGGCCGTTCGGTGACCTATAGTTGTTAATTTCTGTGTCATTTGGTCTCATGTGGAGAGTTGTCTCATTGGCAATCATACCACATCTTCTTTTTTATATCATCTATAAAGATGGTTCAATTTTAATTTAGAAAGATTTGTGATTAAGGTTATTCCCTGAATTAAAAGCATTAAGAACTTTTTTCGCATAGATGAAGAGTAGGAGACGTATAATGACGATGCTGAGTAGGAGACGTATAATGACGATGCTGAGTAGGAGACGTATAATGATGAAGAGTAGGAGACGTATAATGACGATGCTGAGTAGGAGACGTATAATGACGATGCTGAGTAGGAGACGTATGATGACGATGCTGAGTAGGAGACGTATAATGACGATGCTGAGTAGGAGACGTATAATGATGAAGAGTAGGAGACGTATAATGACGATGCTGAGTAGGAGACGTATAAAGATGAAGAGTAGGAGACGTATAATGACGATAGATGAAGAGTAGGAGACGTATAATGACGATGCTGAGTAGGAGACGTATAATGATGAAGAGTAGGAGACGTATAATGACGATAGATGAAGAGTAGGAGACGTATAATGATGCTGAGTAGGAGACGTATAATGACAATGCTGAGTAGGAGACGTATAATGAAGATGCTGAGTAGAAATAAAATCATCAAGGATAAAAGGTATATAATTCTATACGCCAGAAGAGCGTTTCTTCTACAAAAGACTCATCAGTGACGCTCAAATAAAAAAGTTAAAAGCGCAAATAAAGTACTAAAGTGATAAATATTTAGGACCCAAAATTTTTAAAGGTTTTGTCAAATACAGCTAGGATAATCTGGATAGAAATCCTAAGAAATTCGAACAATGCAAAGTTTGATAAACAGTTTTTTTTTATTATAAATATGACCATATGAATGATATAGCATGTCAACACAGAAGTATTAACTAGAGCAGCGTTATCATCACAGTCACCAACCTGTATATGGATAAGAAAAGAATACCAATACCAATACCACCAATTTTGTCATTAGAACCATATTGTGTTGTAGTTCAGTTCGCGAATCCAGTGCTCTTCTCTTGTTTTATTGAGGTATGTTGTTATCAGGGATGCGAACTTACATAGAAAGGATTAAATGATCAGACTGATAAAATGTTAGACATATGATTATGTTTGTTCTACTTAGCACTTTTCTTATTATTTTATTATTTTAACTGCAAATTGGATGTCGTGTGCACAAAATAAGTTATCTTACTTTGTATTATTCTTTAAACCACAAAATAAAAACATATCATTTAACAAATACATGAATAAATGATTCCAAATATAAGTATTTTCAACATCACAATATCGGTTCAATTTTTTATTTAAAAAAAAGTATTGATTTGTGCATGTCGTACATTAAACATTTAGACCGGTATTACTAATACACAGACACCATTCAATTATATGACAACGAACTAACAGTCGCAATTCAATCCATAAATATAAAACTAAATTGACCTTCATAACAAAACACAAGTATCACTTGAACTGTTTTCACCAAGAGAATGAACATTATTTTACCGTAATAACATATTGAAAATCTTACTTTCCGTGCAAATTAGAGGTCTTGCGTGTACAGTTGAGAAAATTATTGTTTATTTAAGTAAGTATGTATTTTTATTGTATACAAAGAGTAAGTATGCTGTACTTTTTTTTCTCGCTACATGGACAAACACCGGGCGTTATTGTTAGAGATCTTTATTTAGTATGATAATCGACAGACAAAGAGTAAACGATTTGTTCATCTTAAAATTTTGACCTCGATTATCACTGAATAGAAAATAATTATCGAAATGCACATTTGTTGCATTACAATTTGAACTGTTAAATATTGTTACATTACAAAATGTAAAAATTCAGATTTAATATGACTTTTTCTTTGATGAAAGACTTTGTCTATACTTTCTTTAACTGTTTGACATCAACTTTTCTTTTTAAAGTTGGGTTGAGTGTTATTCACGTGCTCAGGTAAACACTTAGTTGATTTCATGTTGATATATTTATGATTTGATTTGATTTTTGGTGTTTTAACGCAACTTTTAAGCACCGCTTTTGGGTTATTTCGTGGCGGCCAGTTTTTATTGGTGGAGGAAGTCGGAGTGCTCGGAGAAAGATATATTTATGCAATATTTGCGTAATTTGTGAAAACAAATCAGGAGTTACTGTGTTGAAATTCGATTTAATATATTGGAGTTGAGTTGTAAACAGTAGAAAAAATCCCTGGATTCACCATAACAAATCATGGATTTCGAGGCATACTCTTAGAAAAACGGTTACAGTAGTGTATTTTATCGATATTCAAATCACATTAAGGAGACATATCAAGGAAACCAAAAAAAAACTGAGGGAATCACATGAATTACGAAAGGATCGAGACAGGGAGCGTCGACAGAATAAGCGTCTCCTGCTAAGCATGCATCAATCCTTTTTCATGGGCATTGGCCGTTAGGCGTTGGATGGACATCAACTTTAGAAAGACGATGGCGGACTATTATTCACATCTGGAACTTGTTGCGATTTTGGATATAAAAAAAATTAAATAAGAAAATTAAAATCTGGACAAATGACAAATGACAACTTTAGTGCGCATAAGATATTTAAGGATTCGAACTTAAGAGTACAAAGACAATTCGAAATCGTTGGAATGCTGAAATGGTATGGTGAGGTTAATATTATTAAATTTTATGTGCTTAATAAGATTGAAGAAAAACTGAAAAAAAGAAGTGACATCGTGATAACACAACTCATGATGTTTTGGGTGGTAACACACAATGTACTTATAGAACTTTTTAAAGCTGGAATATATACAGAACTGTACTTCAGTAAACTTCTTATTCCATCTAATTGGAGATCATGTTCACATCTAAGGTGTGGCGTTTCTCCTTTACGTTGATAGACCGGAAGGTATAAACAACTACCCATAGATCAACGGAACTTGTTTTGTGTGTGATGACAAGATAACAAAAACTCATCAAGATACTCTGCTTCTAAGAGCAGAAGAACATGTATTGACGGAATGCCATTTATCTGACGACTAATAAAATAAACTGCTTTTATTCGCTCATTGTTTTTTTTGTTACCTTGATTTGTCTATTCTTAATTGATTTACGAGATTTGATAATCTACTGTTGCCTTGACTAAACGCTTAATTTTAAATACAAATCTTTATTCTTGGATCAAAATTGGAGAAGTTGATCATTATTCTAGCATGTGTTCAAGTTCAAGTTCAAAAGATCTTTTATTTAAAGCCGAATTTCTGCATACAGAAAACGTATTAAGCTCTATTGCTTTTACATCGTCTACAAACAAAACATTTAAAACATGCAAGTTTAGAACAAAGCAAGCATAGCCAATCACATAAAAACTATATAATCAAAGCAAAGCATGACATGAAACATATATATACTATATATTGACATGAAAAAATTACAATAAGCAAATATTTTCAAAATCACATGTATTGAGGCGACAGTAGTTAATCGGTGTTCAAATCTCGTAAATCGATTTAAAATCGACAATTCCAAACAAACAATTAGGGATGTGCGAGACCGGGTGCGTTGACAGGGTAAGCATCTTATATGCATGCATCATCAGCCATGAGAATTCACACAGTCAAAATGTCACAATCTGGATCAGAGGACTATAATGGTATCTAAAGATCTAAGATCTAAAAGATGTCGCTAGTGAGTAGAGACACCGACACAACGTATCGGTCATACAATTTGTGATGATGACCTTAATACTTATGTTGTGACGAACTTCAACAAAAACTTGAAAGTTTTTCATGAAAAGGTCGATAACATCTCTGAACGAAACGTTGTTGATTTTCATCAAAATTCATAATGAAACGGCCTAGGTGGTCTCGTGGCAGTCTCGCCGCGGGTGCGAGAGATTATGAGTTCTACCCCGGCCGGATCAAACCAAAGAAATTGGTATTTGCAACTCCTTCCTTTTAAAAAAATCCGGCTGAGAATGGCGTTTTAGTACAAATCAGAGTTCATATTCATATCACTTGAACCATTGTGGTGACGTCAGCCTATTCATTTATCGTGGATTCTTTTTCTAGAATCAACGCTTCCTAAATCTGCCGCTGAAATTGACTCACCAAATTATATTCAATTGTTTCCTTTGTGTGCCTAATTTCATTAAGTTTGAATTGGCTAATTTACTGATTTCTGTTCACTAATGGAATTAATTTAAAAACTTACCTTTAATTTTTGTAATTTTTATATGCCTTCACTGGGAGTCGAACCCTTCCTTGAAATCTGTTATGTGTGACTGACACCAACACATCGACGAAACCTCTCGGCTACCAATGGGTTACACTATAGATGTCTATTTTATATATTTAAATGAACATCTGATATACATCGGTTCATCGGACACACAGGGCTTGTACCTTTATATAGACACAATAGGCAGTCGTATAGTATGAGTTGGTAGCCGCGAGGTTAGCATGGTTAAAATCAATGAGTTAAAGATAGGGATTTGTCGGTTAGGTTCGAATCCCTGTATTCTCTCTGTTGTTCCAATTCTTAAGTTATCCTGTTTTTTTTCTAATTTTGCATGTTATAGTGGATATTTTTGTAATGATAGCGAGTTTTACCGTTTTTTTTTAATCATTATTGGCTATTTCACATGTTTGAAACAAAAAATGATTACATTCTATTTGTCAATTTTTGTTTTTTTTAAATATAGTATGATTTCATCTGTTTTACTACACAATTTTACAAAGGTTTGTTCGCAAATTCCTATGCAAGAAAATCGTGATGTGCCTAGAGTGCTAGAAAAATTTCGATAACATACTTATTATATATACTTTATATATGCTTTTTGGTCGGGTTGTTGTCTCTTTGACACGTTCCCCATTTCCATTTTCAATTTTATTAGAAATAATTTCGAATATGTCTTATTTTGTATAAACAGATAATATTCATATGCCTGGTAATATAAAGATCTTTAAAGGTAGAAGTGTTATATTTGTATTTTGTTAACCAATTAATTGTGATCTGAGATTTATCAATGCATCGTTGGACACGATGACATGGTTATTTAAACTCACTTACAGTACCTTCTAATTAAGAAAAGGCTTTAATTTTGAAAAGAAATCAACACAATAGTTTAAGTTATAGATACAATGGATAAGCGTAGATTCATGAAAAACAAACCATTCGCCCTCCGGGCTCATGGTTTCTTTTTCAAGAATCCACGCTTATCCATTGTATCTATATAACATCGACATGTTCTTGTCCTGAATATGCACTTAATTTGTCATTGGGTGTTAAACAGCTATTCATGGTGATAAGCATCCTACTGTCTGTAAATTGTTGCATCATGAATTAATGAAATGCGTTGCATAATAATTAAACTATTGTTTAAATATGTGGCTGTATTGGCTGAATTTAACGTTTTGAAATAGCGAATGATTTTGATCACCGTTAAATGATAGCCTATTTTTTCACTACTTACATGATAATTCAATACTTACTTGATTATTCAGTACTTATCTGATGTTTCAATATTTACCTGATTATTCAGTACTTACCTGATTATTCAGAACTAAATGATTATTCAGTACTTATCTGATTACTCAGTACTTATCTGATTATTCAATATTTACCTGAGAATTCAGAACTTTCCTCATTATTCAGTACTCATCTGATTATTCAATATTTACCTGATAACTCATTACTTACCTCATTATTTAGTACTTATCTGATTATTCAGTACTTATCTGATTATTCAATATTTACCTGAGAATTCAGTACTTATCTGATTATTCAGTCCTTCCTGAATATTCAATATTTACCTGAGAATTCAATACTTACCTCATTATTCAGTACTTATTGGATTATTCAGTACTAATCTGATTATTCAAGATTTACCTGAGAATTCAGTACTAACCTCATTATTCAGTACTTATCTGATTATTCAATTTTTACCTGAGAATTCAGATTATACATTATTATTCAGAACTTATCTGATTATTCAGTACTTATCTGATTATTCAGTATATATCTGATTATTCAATATTTACTTGAGAATTCAGTACTTACCTCATTATTCAGTATTTACCTCATTATTCAGTATTTATCTGATTATTCAGTACTTACCTGACTATTCAGTACTTACCCGATTATCCAGGACTTATCTGATTATTCAGTACTTACCTGATTATTCAAAACTTACCCGACTATTCAGTAATTGCCTTATTATCAAATACTTAATATCTGATTATTCAGTACTTATCTGCTTATTCAGTACTTACCTGATTATTCAATACTTACCCGATTATTCAGTACTTACCTGATTATCAAGTGCTTAACATCTGGTTATTCAGTACTTATCTGATTATTCAGTATTTATTTGATTATCCATTACTTATCTGATTATTCAGTACTTATCTGATTATTCAGTATTTACTTGATTATCCATTACTTATCTGATTATTCAGTATTTACTTGATTATCCATTACTTATTTGATTATTCAGTACTTATCTGATTATTCAGTATTTACTTGATTATCCATTACTTATCTGATTATTCAGTACTTATCTGATTATTCAGTTCTTATCTGATTATTCAGTACTTATATGATTATTCAAGATTTACCTGAGAATTCAATACTAACCTCATTATTCAGTACTTATCTGATTATTCAATTTTTACCTGAGAATTCAGTTTTTACCTTATTATTCAGTACTCATCTGATTATTCAGTACTTATCTGATTATTCAATATTTACCTGAGAATTCAATACTTACCTCATTATTCAGTACTTATTTGATTATTCAGTACTAATCTGGTTATTCAGTTCTTATCTGATTATTCAGTACTTCTCTGATTATTCAATATTTACTTGAAAATTCAGTACTTACCTCATTATTGAGTACTCATCCGATTATTCAATATTTTCCTGAGAACTCAGTACTTACCTCATTATTTGGTACTTATCTGATTATTCAATACCTATCTGATTATTCAATATTTACCTGAGAATTCAGTACTTACCTCATTATTCAGTACTAATCTGGTTATTCAGTTCTTATCTGATTATTCAGTACTTATCTGATTATTCAATATTTACTTGAAAATTCAGTACTTACCTCATTATTCAGTACTCATCTGATTATTCAATATTTTCCTGAGAACTCAGTACTTACCTCATTATTCAATACCTATCTGATTATTCAATATTTACCTGAGAATTCAATACTCACCTTATTATTCAGTATTTATTTGATTATCAGTACTTATCTACCTCATTATTCAGTATTTATCTGATTATTCAGTACTTATCTGATTATTCAGTACTGATCTGATTATTCAATATTTACCTGAGAATTCAATACCTACCTCATTATTCAGTACTTATTTGATTATTCAGTACTTATATTATTATTCAATATTTACCTGAGAATTCAGTACTTACCTCATTATTCAGTACTCATCTGATTATTCAATATTTACCTGAGAACTCAGTTCTTACCTGAGAATTCAATACTTACCTCATTATTCAATACTTATCTGATTATTCAGTACTTTTCTGATTATTCAGTACTTATCTGGTTATTCAGTTCTTATCTGATTATTCAGTACTTATCTGATTATTCAATATTAACTTGAAAATTGAGTACTTACTTCATTATTCAGTACTCATCTGATTATTCAATATTTACCTGAGAACTCAGTACTTACCTCATTATTAAGTACTTATCTGATTTTTCAATACTTATCTGATTATTCAATATTTTCCTGAGAATTCAATACTTACCTTATTATTCAGTATTTATTTGATTATTCAGTACTTATCTACCTCATTATTCAGTATTTATCTGATTATTCAGTACTAACCTTATTATCCAGTTCTTATCTGATTATTCAGTACTTACCTGATTATCCAGTACTTATCTGGTTATTCAGTACTTATCTGATTATTCAGTATTTACCTGATTATCCAGTTCTTATCTGATTATTCAATACTTATCTGATTATTCAGTTCTTATCTAATTATTCAGTTCTTATCTGATTATTCAGTACTAATTTGATTATTCAAGATTTACCTGAGAATTCAGTACTAACCTCATTATTCAGTATTTATCTGATTATTCAATTTTTACCTGAGAATTCAGTTTTAACCTTATTATTCAGTACTTTCCTGATTATTCAATATTTACCTGAAAATTCAATACTTACCTCATTATTCAGAACTTATTTGATTATTCAGTACTTATCTGATTATTCAATATTTACCTAATTATTCAGTATTTACCTTAGAATTCAGTACTTACCTCATTATTCAGTATGATTATTCAGTACTTGCCTGATTATCCAGTACTTATCTGAATATTCAGTACTTTCCTGATTATTCAATAGTTACCTGATTATTCAGTACTTACCTGATTATCAAGTACTTCAAATCTGATTATTCAGTACTTATCTGATTATTCAGTACTTACCTGATTATTCAGTACCTATCTGATTATTCAGTATTCATCTGATTATTCAGTCCTTATCTGATTATTCAGTTCTTATCTGATTATTCAGTACTTATCTGATTATTCAATACTTATCTGATTATTCAATACTTTCCTGCTGTTGCAAAACAGGATTAGCTTAGAAATTTGAAGATAATATTTAGCTTGAAAAATAATATTTCGTCTTTGGTGAATTCTAAAGTTACTTAGAGCGCAAACGATGAGATGTTTGACAATTCTATATCAATATTTAAGTTTGAAATCTATCAGAAACTGCTGGAAGTGTCGTATAAGGTGTTTGTGTGTAAACGTTTTTGATAATAAACCTAGAAAATGACAAAAACCCTGGTTGAAAAACGACAAGTTGTAAATCTAATCATCGAGTTTGTACTTACATGAGCAACACGGGTGCAACATGTGTAGCAGGATCGACTCTCCCTGTTCGGCACCTGAGATCACCCCCGGTTTTCGGTTTTGGTGGAGTTTGCGTTCCTCAGTCTTTGGTTTTCTATGTTGTGTTCTGTATACTGTATTTGTCATTTGGTCTTTTTTCGTTTTTGTCTTTTTGTCTTTTTGTCTTTTTTCGTTTTTGCAATAGTTCGAATCAAAAAAGTAAAAAAAAGGCCAAATGAAGTAAGCAGTTGAAGAGCATTAAGGACCAAAAATTCCGAAAGGTAAGCTAGCAATGATGAGTTTCTAGATACTGTATTCACTTCAGATGAGGTTTTTAATGTGTTAAAATTGTCAAAAAAAATGCAAAATTTGCAAGGATTAATGAAATACCAGTAGAATAAATTCCAACTGTTTTGAATGCACTAACCTAACTAGAATCTTTAATATTTATTACGATTCTGGGAATATACCTGAATTGTGGAGTCACTACACCAATTCCAATATATACCACATCGTACCCATGAGGTCCATTATCTCGTCCCATCACCAAACAAAATGTAAAGTCTAGACTTAGTTTTAAGCTTGGCGAATTAGAGTTCTTAAATCAGAAACAGACCAGATTTTAAAAAAAGCCTTAAGTATCAAAGATCATTTGTCTACGTTTGATGCGTAGAACTACACATGCAAAAGTAGCTTGTAGACTAACCAAGAGGACTGACCCTCAATACTATATTTTTTTATAAATCGACAATGTTTTTCAAGAGTAATACGGTTATTTGAGCTCATTTATTGCTTTCATTTTTAAATATTGAAACTCAATGTACAATGATGTGGCAAAAGCTTTTTCCAAATTGGAGTGAGAGCACTACTTGACATAATATAGTGAAATTCGTCACCGATATCAGCTGAATCTCAAAGATGAAACAACCTTTCTTTTCAATCAGTTCAATCTTTCCCAGTAACCGGGACAGTGTTACAACAAAACAACCACTGAACAAACTTTAAAAATCAGTTGAACAGGGGTTTACCGCTAGGAGAGTGACAATTTTCAAAATGACGCTAAGTTCACGACTTTAATGCACCCAACTGACATACAGCTATACTATATATTATTCGAATGCTTAAAATTGAATCTTAATTGTAATAGATATAAGAAGATATGGTATAAGTGCCACTGAGACAACTCTCCATCCAAGTCACAATTTGTAAAAGTAAACCATTATAGGTAAAAGTACGGCCTTCAACACGGAACCTTGGCTCACACTGAACAGCAAGCTATGAAGGTCCCCAAAAATGACAAGTGTAAAAACCATTCAAACAGGAAAACCAACGCTCTAATCAATATAAAAAACGAGAAACAAGAAACACTTATGAACCACATCAACAAACGACAACCACTGAACATCAAGTGCCTGACTTAGGACAGGTACAAACAAATGCAGCGGGTTTAAACGTTTTGATAGGCGCCAACTTTCACCCTACCTGAAACAATAGTGCAACATCACAACATAGAAAGACACACTATAAAATATCAATTGAAATGGCTTAACTCAATCAAAAGACATATCAACAAAAACAAGTGAACATACACTGAACGAATAAATTTGATCTATGACACAATGTAAATACAAAATTAATAAAACAATGGGGTTAGATGTAAAACAATATCAAAAAGACAACCATAACCTTGAACAAAATGCCGCCAAATAAAATAACGTACACAGGTAAATAAAAATAATTTTGTTGTAAGGTATATATGGAGAACGGAAATAATTTTTGAAAAATAAATAATTATATCTATATTTCAAATAAATAAATAAATTTATCGTTTATAGCTTAAATGATTTTTTTCATCATTTTAAACTACAAATAATATGATATTTGTTAAGGATTAGTCTTCTAACGAAGCTTTGCAATTGACCTAATAACACCATCTGCGAATAAGAATCATTTTGCTTTTCTTTGTTTAGATAATACATCGATTGTTGTCAATATCAGAAAATGAATATTTTATCATATTTGAAAAGTGGTTATACAAATGAATGAATACTGTTTGAAACACGCGCTTTTCAATCATAAATCCGCCTTTTTTTATGTTAGCACATTATTACATATTATACTATTTGTTTTATCAAATATGCCGACTAATTAGTATTGTTTAAGATTGAATATCCTTCCTGAGCATCTGGGATCACCACCGTTTTTAGGTAGACAATAAGTGTTCGTACATTTCGATGTAGTGTTTTGATGACTGTTGTTTGCCTGTCCGACTTTTTCGCTTTTGTCTTTGTGTTATCTATGTTTCTTCGGCTATGGTATGAAACTGCCTCCTTGTTATCTTCTTCCATGTGTCAATCAAGGAAAAGATAACCAGCTTGTTCGAAGTTAAGTAAATAAATAAAATCACAACAGAATTTAAAACTCAGGAATCGATGTGTATGTGTGTGTGTTTAGCCTCAATGAAGGAACTATCTTGTCCCTACGCCCTTTAATCTTTGTTCTTTTTATTCATCATCCGTAAGTCTAAAAAAACTTTGAAATGGGCAATACTCTTCCTATATCGCTTGGAAGATTTTAATTAAGTTCAAGGTATTAAAGTGCAAATATGGAGAATGTGCACGAAAGGATTTTATTCATGACAAACAAATTCAAATAGAGTTAAATAGATAGCAATTAAAATTCCCCATTACAGACCTGATTTTAAGTTATCTCATTTCTAACGCTTTTCTATAAAATTTATATATACTTTTCTATATGGTTTTTTCATGTTAACTCTTATCAGAAATTTGTTGCAGTTATGAGATCTTCGCACTATTAGAAGACCAAACGAACAAATTGTAGCATTCAAAGCATTGGAATGTGAAAAAAAAATATTTTCTTGTTTCTCGCTTTTGCTAATGTGCTTTGTCTATATGCCTTTTTGTTTGGCTTTGTTGACATATTTGCTTGTTTTGTAGTGATTAAGGTTATAACACAATGTTGACTGCCGTACCCCTATTTTTGACATTTTTACCTATTATGTCTGTTTGTTTTGTTTACATATCGTTCTCAATATAATGGAATTTTATGCGACTGTCATACAAGTGAGAGGTTTAGCTAGCTACAAAACAAGGTTAAATCCACCATTTTCTACATAAGAAAATGTCTGTACCAAGTCAGGAATATGACAGTTGTTATCCCTTCGTTTGATGTGTTTGAGCTTTTGATTTTGCCATTTGCTTAGGGACTTTCCGTTTAGAATTTTCCTCGGAGTTCGGTATTTTTGTTATTTTACTTTTTACTTACTTTTTGGATAAAGTGATAGGGGTTTCCTTTTTTATCTAATTTTGGGAAAAAGACAAAAGTTCAAACCAACGCAAAAAAAAACATATTCATGAAAATAAGTTGGTTGGGATGATATGAAACAAATTTTAAAAAAAACATAATAAATTCAACCACAATTTTCATTTCTTACAACTGTCTTACCATTTTAGCTTAAGCATGATTTCATTGAAATCATATAAATACTAATTGTAAATGTATTATATTCAATCAATGTGTGAAAGATTATCTATTTAAATAGCACTCTGATTTCCGAATGCCTTTAACGAGAATATTACGTAGAAAATCTACCATTTTAATGCAAAATCATGGCAAACAAAATGGAAAAAATGGGTCCAATGGTTACGTGTAGCTGTAGTAAACAGCAATACCAAAAGTTCTATGTTTGTCAGAGGTTGCCTACTTTTACCAAACGTTCTTGATGCTGATTGTTTGAATCTTAAGTGTGACACCTACACATTAATTAATTTCTTTAAAATTCTAATATTTCAACTATTTAGGAAGTCTAATTTTTTATTAGAATTATTGCCAATTGATAGAATTTTCAAATCAAACTTATGTAACTGCAACATGTCGATTTTTTACATGCAAATTGGGTAGTTTGATAGGATTTCCTACTTTGGACAGCTGAAAGAACATTTTCAATGTCTAGTATATAAAAGTTTTTACTTCCTTCGTCAATGCTCGATGCAGCTGGAGAAACAAAGAAAACAAATGTTCTACATTTGAATAAGAGAAAAATTTGAAATTCAATTTTTAATAAATTAATTTACTTACTATGTAATTAGCTATTAATGGATTTAGTTTTTTTAGGGCTAGTTAGACATATGCATATATTAAGTTTTTTAAATCTTTTAATGTTAATCATGAAATTACAAATAAATAACAAGAACAGACAAAAGAGTTTTTCTCGTGTTAGCAATTAAAATACATATTTAAATATCGAGTTTCGCTCCCTAAATTCCACTTAAAAGTGAATCTTGCGTGTATTATTTCCTTTAAACATTTTTGAATTGGAGATTTATGTGTCTTCAACCTAGTATTGATAACATAACAATTGTTTCAACGTAGAACAGCTAAAAGCATTCAATTTGCAGATGGTGATATTTAGGGCAACTGTATATGTTGTTCTAGTTGGCTGTTTAATTAGCGAAAAGCGTGACAGCAGTAATTTGATGACGTCAAAAACTTCCTTAGCATTTAATAAAATATGTTATTTGGTTTTATGGTGATAACCAATTAAATCACAGAAAACCATTTTGGTTTTCATTCATTTTTATCGTTTTCACTGAAATTTCTAGGAAAATGCGATATTTATGAAAAATACGTCATTAACATTTTAAAATGCGTTTGGCAAGTGATGATTAACCCTTGCTCTTAAAATTTTTCATATTTCAATACATAATTTTATTATTTAGAAGATATAAAAAGCAAAAATGCTGACATTTTGTAAAATGAAAAATTGTTCGTCCTTGACCTTTCATCGTGATTGGACGGAAATTGCACAGTACGAATATTTGACGACCGTGCAAAAAGATAGTGCAGATGCTATGATTTCGAATAGTATATGATTTAGCCGTATGTTAGGTGGGTGCATTAAAAAGAAAATTTGATGGTTAATGTCACTAGTATAACTGTTATGTTCATAATTGAGCACCGAGATTATGTATATAACACAATTTTATTAATTTTCCGGTTTTTTTTCAATTATATAACCAAAGAATAGGTTTTATATGGATGTTGTAAATTTTAAATGCGTGCAAAACGTATTATTAGATAAATTATGTGCAATATGACGCAGCTTGAGTGTACCATCTGCGAATAGATGAAAGATACACTGCGTCTTTTTAAATGATTAAATCGAAATTCCTAGGGGGTGTCTAACGACCTTGACCACCCATAAGGATCTCGCACGGTCGGTAATCGAAATTATCCAGAAAGAATAATTTTAATGTAGTAAGTCGTAATCATGTTGTTAACATTATTCAGTTATGTTTTTGCTTTGAAGGCATAGTCACGCGATTGAACCATTACTTTATAAGATAGAGGTATGTTAACATGTTTTGTTACGTTTATCATTATATTCAAAGAAAAGAATATTATTGAGGTATCAATATCTGTTTGTCAAAAATAAATAAATTTATCGTTTATAGGTGAAGGGATTTTTTTTTTCGTCATTTCAAACTGCAAATAATATAACATTGGTCAAAAATCAGTCTTCTAATGAAGCTTTTGCATTTGACTTATTAACACCATCTGCAAATAGGAATCGTTTTGCTTTTCTTTGTTTAGATGTCACATCGATTGTTGTCAAAATCAGGAAATAAATAATTTACAATTATTTAAAAGGGGTAATACAAATGCTTTAAAGAGTATAAAAGGTATATACAGTAAAAATATGGTTTTTCGATATCGAAAGTGGAAGACATGTAAAACAAGAAAATTTATTCTCATTCAATATTCGAAAGAATACTGTTTGCACCACGCGACTATTTTTTTTTATGTTAGCACATTACTACATACTACGTATTATTTGTTTTATCAAATATGTGGACTAATTAATATTGTTTAAGATTGAATACCCTTCCTGAGCAACTGGGATCACCACTGGTTTTAGGTAGACAAATAAGTGTTCGTACATTTCGATGTAGTGTTTTGATGACTGTTGGTTGCCTGTCCGACTTTTTCGCTTTTGTCTTTGTGTTATCTGTGTTTCTTCGGCTATGGTATGAAACTGCCTCTTTGTTATATTCTTCCTCCTGTTAACCAAGGAAACGATTATCAGCTTGTTCAATGTTAAGTGAATAAATAAAATCACAACAGAATTTAAAACTCAGATATTGATGTGTATGTGTGTGTGTGTTTAGTCTCAATGAAGGAACTATATTGTCCCTACGCCCTTTAATCTTTGTTTTTTTCCATTCATCATTCGTTAGTCTAAACAACTTTGTAATGACCACTACTTCTCCTACAAAGCCTGGTAGATTTTAGTGAAGTTCAAATTATTAAAGTGCACATATGGAGAATGAAAAATGAAAGGTTCTATTCATGATAAACAAATTCAAATAGAGTTAAAAAGATAGCGATTCAAATTCACCAATACAAACCTGATTTTAAGTTCTCTAATTTTTGTTTAACGCTTGTTTGTCACATTGATACATACTTAAGGTTTTTTTTTTTCAGTTATGAGATCGCACCATTAGAAAACCAAACGAACAAATTATAGCATGCAAAGCATTTGAATGTAAATTAAAACTATTTTACTTACTTTTTTATAAAGTTTTAGGGGTTTCCTTCTTAATCTGATTTTTGGAAAAGGCAATACTTTCGAACCAATGCACATAAACAAAATGTCCACGAAAATCAGATGGTTTTCAAGACATGAAACCAATTAAAAAAAAACATAATAAATTCAACCACAACTTTCAATTCTCACTATTGTCTAAATATTTTAGCTTAAACATAATTTCATTGTTTTCATATATATCCTAATGGTAAACGTATTATCTTTTAATATGCCAATTTTCAATCAATGTTGGACAGATTAACTTAAATATCACTCTGGTTTACTGAATGCCTTAAACGAAAATATTATGTAGAACATCAACCATAAAATTTTAATGCAAAATCAGGGCCAAGTAAATTTGAAAAATAATGGGTTCAAATACATGTTTATTTCTCAGTTTCAATTATGCAATTTTATTTGGTTACGTGTAGCTGTATTCAGCAATATCAAAAGTGCTATCTTGTCAGCGTTTACCTATTTTTACCCAACATTCTTGATGCTGAGTGGTTGAATCGTAAGTAGGACACATACACAGTAATTTCTTTCTTTATAATACTAATATTTCAACTATTTTAGTAATTCAAATGTTAACTAGAGTTATTTCGAATTGCTCGTATTTCAAATCAAAATTAAGATATAGATTGTAAGTCAATGTAACTGTAACATGACGAATTTTTACATAAAAATTGGGTAGTTTGGTACGGTTTCCTAATTTGGACAGCCAAAAGAACATTTTCATTGTCTAGTATATAAAAGTTTTTACTGCAATCAAGAAAACAAATTTTCTACATGTGTATAAGAGAAACATTTTAATGAATTCATTTACTTACTATGTCATTATCTATTGATGGATTTAGTTTTTGTAGAGCTAGCTTAATATATGTATATATTAAGTCCTTTATTTCTTTTAGTGATACTCATGAAATTACAAACAAATTACTAGAAAAGACGAAAGAGTTTTTCTCATGCTAGCAATGAAAATATTTTTTTGAGTTTCGCTCTCTAAATTCCCCCTTAAAGTGAATTTCTTGTGTACTATTTCCTTTAAACATTTTTGCATTTTAGAGATTTATGTGTTTTCAACCTAGTATTGACTACATACAAATTGTTTTAACGTAGAACAGCTAAAAGCATTCATTTTGCAGATGGTGATATTTTGCGCAACTGTATATGGTGTTCTGGCCTTGCGGTCATAAAACTTTCGAGCACGATTTTCGTACTCAGTCTCAAAAATCAACCAATCAAAATCCTGGATTTAGTGTTTCGAGCACAAATTTTGTACTCCGAGTACTGAGTAAAGTTTTATGACCGAGAACCCTGGTTGGCTGTTTAATTAGCGAAAAGCGTGACAGCAGTAATTGATGACGTCAAAAACTTCCTTAGCATTTTTAAAATAAAATATGTTATTTGGTTTTATGGTGATAAACAATTGAATCACAGACAACTATTTTAGTTTTCACTCATTCTTATCATTTTTACTGAAATTCTTGGAAAATGCAATATCTATTAAAAAGACGTCATTAATTTGGTAAGTGTTGATTAACCCTTGCTCTAAAGGTTTTTCATATTTCCATACATAATTTTATTATTGCGTAGACACTTTGATATGCAAAAAGCTGACATCTTGAAAATAAGAAATTATCCGTTCTTGACCTTTCATCCGGTAATTGGACGGAAATTGCACAGTACGAATATTTGACGACCGGGCAAAAAGATATTGTAGATGATATGCTTTCGAATGGTATATGATTTAGCCTTATTTTAGGTGGATGCATAACAAAGAAAATTTAATGGTTAATGTCACTCGTCTAAATATTATGTTCTTAATTGAGCACCATAATAATGTAATTATATAACATAATTTTATTAATTTTCCGGTTTTTTTTTAATAATAATTATAAACAAAAAGAGATATTTTATTTAAATTGTAAATTTTAAGTTCGTGCAAAAAGTATAACACACGTGAAATTTATGTTCATCCTTTAGACCTAAGGTAACAAAAGTATATGTCCAAAATACCGATTTGATTCTTTTATTACACACTTTTAACAGGTGTCACCTATTTCTATATGCCAATTGTAGACTGACTCTATTAAACCAGACAAAACGGGCTGCTGTCCATGCAAAGCATGATAAACATGATAAGTTTAAAGTGATATATAAGAATTTTAACGTATGATTAACTATTAGTATCAAAAGTTTTTAGCGTTACGAAAAACTAAAAGTCGAACTCGAAAAATCGTAATCACTAATTAAAATCCTTATCCAGCATTGTATAATCCTTTATCACGAAATATTATTCTTAAACACGACTAAATTCGTGCAAACAAAATTGGTTTATACTCGTTTTTGTTGTTCGTGATTACGGATTAAATTCATTATTACAGATTCTTTATCACAAATTTAAGCATTAGTTATCCTATATTTAATCCGAAAAAATGTGATAACGAATTTAATCCGTGACAGCGAACTACAATCAAAGTACTGAAGTACTGTCAACTCGGATGACCTCATGATCTGTTGGTCGAGGAATAAATAATAGGGATTTTAATCTTGTTATACTGACTATACTGTTGTGATAATTCACTTATATGCATCAGCTGACTCATTATAATCTGAATTATTGCTTTTTATCATATCAATATATGTATAACAGTGGTGTTGCAGATCATCTTTATAACCTGAAAGACAAATGTTTATTCATTGAATGCCCACGTTCTATTCTAATGATAGTATATTTTTGTATGAGGATAGCAGGAACCCTCCTGCAATAATTCGTATTTTTTTATGAGCTGGAGTTGTGCAGGCATCCAAATTTCTATACTTTATCAGCTAAATGTTTTAGTCTTCTGCATATTTTAGTACTCAATATATATATGATATATATTTGTGTACTATGCAAGGGATTGGAAAAATGGTTTGTGTAAATGCGTTGATATACTATGTATGTTCATTTTTAGGTTTTTTATCACCCGGTCTTTTGGACATTTACCTATAATGGCTAATATCCAAAAATATAAAAACATGGTTAGATTAAGCATACATGTATCAAAGAACCCCAATAATAATTCAATTTTGGATGAAATCAAACAAATTTTAATTTTGGACCCTCTGGACCTCAATGTGGACCAATTTGATAACAAGTCCCTAAATAAAAAATCTAAATACAAGATTAGATTCAGCATATCAAAGAATCAAACAAAGTTTAATTTTGGAACCCGATTTAGACCAACTTGAAAACTGGGCCTAAAATAAAAAATCTGAATACATATAAAAAATAAGAAGATGTGGTATGATTGCCAATGAGACAACTCTCCACAAGAGACCAAATGTCAAACTATAGGTCACCGTACGGCCTTCAACAATGAGAAAACCAATACCGCATGGTCAGCTATAAAAAGCCCCGAAATGACAGTTGTAAAACAAATTCAAACAAGAAAACTAACGGCCTAATTAATGTACAAAATAATAAACGCAAAACAAATTTGATACACAGAAACAAATGACAACCACTGAAAATATATAGCATTCAAATTTGTTTTACAAATAAAAGTAACATTAAAGATATATTTTATAACTCAGAAATGTTGTATTATTTAATAAAAAGTGCATTAATCTGATGATTTTATAACATTATATTATAGATATATTTTATAACTCAGAAATGTAATATTTTTTTATCAAAAGTGCATTAATTTGATGATTTAAAAACAAATCATATGTTATGCATTTATATAAAATTTATATTGAATAATAGTTTGAACATGTAATAATCAATTCTTATTTATTTAGCAAAACAAGCAACAATTGTCTTTATTTAAGAACATTTTACATCATAAAATAATGTGGGACAATCAGAACTCTAGAATTTAAACAAATTGGACAATCGGGAATAAACCGAGCAGTTTGCATAGAATATAAGAAACAATATTGTGTCATTTTGGAAAGAAATTCTTTTTCATGTGTTAGATTAAACGGAAATTTAAGTAAAATCAGACCAAAAACAAGGCTGTATTTCGTTACCTTTTTTATTCAATATCTCATTAATGGTCTATTATAGACGATGTAAGGTAAAGGAATAACAGTACTGTAGTAGAAGAGTTGTCACTGTCACATGGTTTTATGGCAGTCGCAAATTAATTAAATGAAATTTTACGGGTCACGTTGAGACAATCAAATCCAAAATTGAAATAAAAAAAATTGACGCTGGCAACCCTTCAAATACGGTACGGTAATGTAATGCAGATATAATTTTATAACGGAATGTTATAAAAGATATTATAAACATCTCCACTAATTTTGACGAGGAAATTTTTTTTTTTGAGGCTTTTCACATATACTACTCCAAAACAGTTTTGCAACGTTTCTATTGAGATTAATGGGGGTCAAACTCTTGCCTTTGTAAAAATCGATCGAATTGATTTGAAATTAACATCATGCATGTTTTAAAGGATGTTCTATTGTCATGCCGCTTTTCAAAACCGGAGACAAATCACTGTTTTCCAATTATAGACCAATCTCATTATTATCAGCAGTGGGCAAAGTTTTTGAAAGAATTGTATTTAAAAATGTATTTAATCACTTAGCAGCAAACAAGTTATTATACAAATTTCAGTCAGGTTTTATTCCAGGTCATTCTACCGTTCACCAGCTTATAGAAATTTACTATAGGATATGTATGTCACTTGATGATCGCTGTATAACATCTCTTATATTATGTGATATCTCGAAAGCTTTTGATAGGGTTTGGCATACTGGCCTCTTAATAAAGCTAAAAGCGTATGGTATTGATGGAAATCTATATAAATGGTTTGAAAGTTATATTTCAAATAGATAACAAAGCGTTTGTGTTTCAAATTCATATTCGCCTTTTGAGAATACTAATGCAGGAGTTCCGCAAGGCTCTGTATTAGGTCCCCTACTATTCCTCGTTTATGTAAATGACATAGCTGATAATTTGATAAGTCTAACTCGATTGTTTGCTGATGACACATCCCTTTCTTATTCAAGTAATAATCCTTACACAATAGAGGGTGTCTTAAATAGCGAATTAGAACAAATTTCAGCATGGTCTAAAGATTGGCTTTTTAATTTTAATCCTAATAAGACAAAGGCTATGCTATTCTCCTGTAATACGTCCCCAGATGATATTAGAATAGAATTTCAAAATCAAGCAGTAGAATTTGTCTCCTGTCATAAACACTAAGGGATTACTTTTGATTTCAATGGTAAATTCCATACACATATAGAAAACATTTTAAATTGTGCAAGCACAAGATTAAATGTTCTTAAAACATTGAAATATGTATTGAATAGAAATAATCTTGCTCGTATATATTTAACTTTTATAAGACCCATTATGGAATATGCATGTGAATTATGGGATGGTTGTACTCATCAAGATGCCGACAATTTAGAACATGTTCAGTTGGAAGCAGGAAGATTAGTAACAGGGTTGCTAGTGTTTGCTAGTCGGGAAGCTATATATTTTGAAACAGGCTGGCAATTGCTGGTGGACAGAAGAAAGTCCAGAAAGCTCAATATGTTTTATTCTTTACATAATGGGACTGCCCCTGATTATCTCTGCGATTTAATTCCCCCGCTTGTTCAAATATCTAATTACGATTTGCGAAACAGTAATAATTATGTAATACCAAGTTTTAGACTAGATATAACCAGAAAATCCGTTTTTCCATCTACTACTATTGAATGGAATAGCCTAAACCCCGACATACGTACGTCCAAAAATATAAATATTTTAAAACGAAAGATGAAGTCCTAATTGATACAGCCACCTTCCTATTTCAGTTGTGGTGATAGAAATCTTAATATCATTCATACACGTTTGAGAAATATGTGCAGCTCTTTAAATTCAGATTTACATCGTGTTAATATTAAACCCAGTCCCGCATGCAGCTGTGGCCACCCTGTTGAGATAGTATTCACTATTTTTTGAGTGCCCTTTTTACAACGAAGCAAGAGAAATATTGTTTTCATAATTAGAAATGTATCCTACATCCATTGAGCTTCTATTGGCTGGTGACGGTGACCTTTCTTTTCAGCAAAACAAAGAAATTTTTGAGTCAGTATAAGCATATATCAGAATAACACAAAGATTTATAAACAATCAATTAACATTCTGAATTCCTACTTTCCAACTCTTCACTCCAGTCCAGTTTTATATATTATTCCATATTATATTGTATTTTTTTGTATTTCTTTGTTTTTTGTTTTTTGTTTTTTGTTTTTGTTTGCAGTTTGTATTTATACATGCATTCTTACTATGTTTTTCGTCATTATCTAATGTATTTTGTGTTTATATTTATATAAGGAGAGGACGTCACTAATGTTGTTATAACTTGTGTCCAATCCCTTTTGCTACTTTTGCAAATAAAATATGTTTAAACAATAAACGATTAAAGAAGAACATTTATAAGTTATGAGAAAAAATTGTCGGAGGTGTAAAAAGTGCCCCTCCCATTTTTTTTTTTCATTTTTTTTATTTGCGAGGGAAATGTTATTTTTCTGTTTATATGTAATCATTATGCCATCGGATTCCCCACTTCGTCAATTTTGTGCTTTGTAAGTATTTTTTAACTAGACCCTGTGCAAAAATAGATAAAATTATTACTTTCAATTTTGACCACTTCCCTCAAAGTTTGTAAAATGTGTAGCCGTCTGAAATTTGACCAATACAACTGGAGTACTTTTGAATACACAAATGATTGAGGAATAGGAAAACACAAAGTTGAACGATATATCGTTATTTTGTTATATTTTATTTCAGTCAGACGTTGCGTTGCTAAACTTTTTTGAGTATACATAATAATGATTGTATACAATTTTTTTATTGATTGTATCTTTGGAATTATAAATGCTACATATTCAGATGCAGCTCAACAAGATCTTACAAAATGTCATCAAGATCCGAAATATCGCCCAATTGCGTATACTAAACCTTTAACTGTGAATTTGTGTCCGATGAAGTTTGTGACTCTCTAACATGTGACTTTCTGTCCGTTTACCCATTCAAATATCTTTAAACGAACAAACGTTGAACCTTGATTTATAATCTTCAAAGTTTAAAAGGTCATCAAAACAGGAAATATATTGTAACAAAAATAAAATTGAGAATGGAAATGGGGAATGTGTCAAAGAGACAACAACCCGACCATAGAGCAGACAACAGCCGAAGGCCACCAATGGGTCTAAGTCTACTAATAAATACCAGCAACTTTATTCATGATTTGCAAAACTGACATCATAAGAGTATTATTTGATTCTTCCTGTCTGTGTATTCTTACACCCATCTAAAAAGTATTCGATCTGCAGGTATTTTTTTTTTATTCTGCTTTTTCCTTCTTGAATGCGTTAAAACTATGTGGAAAGAGTTTTTTTTATAAATCCGACAATAGTCTGTGGACGTCACACTTAAATATATAATGGACACACGTAGTAAAGTATTGACACAGACCAGCTTGTTGATGTAATACAGTGATTAATTCATTTAATCTTGTTCTTCCTAAATACATGTACCCTTCGGGTTATTGGGGTCATTCAATGATGTTATTGTTTACAGTGTACAGAGATCTTCTGACTGAGAATAGACCTGGTTCGTACATTTAGATCATTTTCACTTATATTGTATATTCGATATTTAGTTTATTTCTTTATTGTTTATTACATATTTTAGATATTGTACTTACATTTTTTTTTCAAAAGAAATCGTAATTGTTGAAGGTTTTTGTCTACTGATTTCAATATCTATACTCTGTATGTATAGATTTTTCTAAAGGTTATATTTTAACCACAGGCGTTTGGGTCATGTTCTCCATCCTTTTTTTCATTTTGACGGTGTTTAAATTTTTTAAAAGTTTTTCTTTAATATATGAACTTTTTTATTTATTTAATGTGTTCTTGCTCTTATTTATACAATCTTCCAATAACATCAGTGTTTACGAGCTGTCCCTCTATTCATACTTGTAAATAATGCTATGAATGGATAAGAGCAAGAATACATTATGTAAGTTGAAATATTAAAGAAATCTATAAATATAAACACCTACCAAAAGGGGGTACATGATCCCAGTGCCGGTGGTTTTCCGGTCATTGTAATACATATCATGTTCATACTGTACATGTTGTAATATCGCTATGAATATAAATGATGAAATAATTTTATAAATAAAGAAGATAGACGGCGCTCCATTTTCTCTGTCAATGGCATACATGTATCTAGAAAGATTGATCGAATGACCTTGCTTTTACAACTTTTATTTTGATAAAGAATTTTAATCACAATTGAAATTCTAACTAGATTATAACTCAACATTTGCATGTTGTTATAACTAACTGTGACAGAAATGTTACAACTTATAAAATGGTCAATTTTAAAAAGAAGACGTGGTTGGGATGATTAGCTTGTTAGATTATATCTTCTTTGTTAGTAATCGATGTTTCTTTCATCGTATCTTCTACAAGTAGCTCATGAAATACATTTTACGTTGGCAAAGTGAGTAAGATGACATGTAAAAGAAAAAGCTGGAACCTTGATAAATCATCTTCTTCCCACCATAAAATATTCCGTTCCCAAAAGATCGTAATATTTTTCTTCTGGGGAAGGGACATTTTCTTGTCGGAACAAAGTGATTTTCTGTTTTATCCAGCTTCCAGTGAGAACGAGATGTTGTCTAATTGTGGGAACAAGAAAAAACGTATTTTTCTGAAATATTATTATCATGAGTCTATTCCTAATTGATTCCCAGAAGAAAAATGCCATACATTTTAGATTATAGAAGCCAAAGAACCTAGATCATTAAAATCAAATATGCGCTCGAAGAACTTGCAATCTTTAAAACAACAACATTATCGACAAGGGAACGACCATTTGATATTCGGAGGGGGAGGAGACAAGAATATTTTTTTTCGGATTTAATATTCATTTTCATCTGTTGCAGCAAATGCTTATTTTGTTCCACGGCTTTTAAATTTTATTTTCACTTGAGTATACAAATATTTCCTGTATTATGCGTTGCGAATATTCATTTTCATCCTGTCTTAGAAACTAGAGGCTCTAAAGAGCCTGTGTCGCTCACCTTGGTCTATGTGCATATTAAACAAAGGACACAGATGGATTCATGACAAAATTGTGTTTTGGTGATGGTGATGTGTTTGTAGATCTTACTTTACTGAACATTCTTGCTCCTTATAATTATCTCTATCTATAATGAACTTGGCCCGGTAGATACAGTGGAAAATACTTTGTAAAAATTTACAAAAATTTACAAAATTTATGAAAATTGTAAAAAATTGACTATAAAGGGCAATAACTCCTTAAGGGGTCAATTGACAATTTTGGTCATGTTGCCTTATTTGTAGATCTAACTTTGCTGTACATTATTGCTGTTTACAGTTTATCACTATCTATAATAATATTCAAGATAATAACCAAATGCTGCAAAATTTTCTTAAAATTACCAATTCAGGGGCAGCAACCCAACAATGTGTTGCCTGATTGGTCTGAAAATTTCAGGGCAGATAGATCTTGACCTAATGAACAATTTTATCCCCATGTCAGATTTGCTCTAAATGCTTTGGTTTCAGAGATATGAGCCAAAAACTGCATTTTACCCTATGTACTATTTTTTAGCCATGTCGGCCATCTTGGTTCGCGGGCGGGGTCATCGGACACATTTTTTAAACTAGATACCCTAATGATGATTGTGGACAAGTTTGGTTAAATTTGTCTTAGTAGTTTCAGAGGAGAAGATTTTTGTAAAAAATTACAAAAATTTACGAAAAATGGTTAAAAATTGACTATAAAGGGCAATAACTCCTTAAGGGGTCACCTGACAATTTTGGTCAGGTTGACTTATTTGTAGATCTTACTTTGTTGAACATTATTGCTGTTTACAGTTTATCTCTATCTATAATAATATTCAAGATAATAACCAAAAACGGCAAAATTTCCTTAAAATTACCAATTCAGGGGCAGCAACCCAACAACGGGTTGCCTGATTGGTAAGAAAATTTCAGGGCAGATAGATCTTGACCTAATGAACAATTTTATACTCATCAGATTTGCTCTAAATGCTTTGGTTTCAGAGATATGAGCCAAAAACTGCATTTTACCCTATGTACTATTTTTTAGCCATGTCGGCCATCTTGGTTCACAGGCAGGGTCGTCGGACACATTTTTTAAACAAGATACCCTAATGATGATTGTGGACAAGTTTGGTTAAATTTGTCTTAGTAGTTTCAGAGGAGAAGATTTTTGTAAAAGATTACAAAAATTTACGAAAAATGGTTAAAAATTGACTATAAAGGGCAATAACTCCTTAAGGGGTCAACTGACCATTTTGGTCAAGTTGACTTCTTTGTAGATCTTACTTTGCTGAACATTATTGCTGTTTACAGTTTATCTCTATCTATAATAATATTCAAGATGATAACCAAAAACGGCAAAATTTCCTTAAAATTACCAATTCAGGGGCAGCAACCCAACAACAGGTTGTCCGATTCATCTGAAAATTTCAGGGCAGATAGATCTTGACCTAATAAACAATTTTACCCCATGTCAGATTTGCTCTAAATGCTTTGGTTTCAGAGATATAAGCCAAAATCTACATTTTACCCCTATGTTCTATTTTTAGCCATGGTGGCCATCTTGGTTGGTTGGCCGGGTCACCGGACACATTTTTTAAACTAGATACCCCAATGATGATTGTGGCCAAGTTTGGTCAAATTTGGCCCAGTAGTTTCAGAGGAGAAGATTTTTGTAAAAGTTTACGGACGACGGACGACGGACGACGGACGCAGGACGACGGACGACGGACGCAAAGTGATGAGAAAAGCTCACTTGACCTTTCAGGTCAGGTGAGCTAAAAATTACATATTTTTAATTATTACCAGGCTAGGATATTCATTTTTAAAATCCTCCTATTTTAGTTACTTCAAATACATGGAAACGAGGATTGATGATGTCGAATTGGACGTTATTATCGTCGGTGGAGGAATGGCGGGTATAGCTGCCGCACAGCAACTACTTCACAATGGTATTAACAACATACTGTTGTTAGAAGCACAAGATTACCTCGGGGGAAGGATAAAGACTATCAATACTGGTATTTCTTTTAACTGATTTTTACACTTAGTTCCAATGTTTTGTTGTTATATGTTTAACCATGCCACACATTTTATATGCATGTCCCAAGCCGTGAGCTTGTCCAGTGGTTGTCATCTGTCATACAATCAGGCTTTTTGTTGTCTATTTTTAATTGTTTCACTTTCTTTCTACCGTGAGCCGTTTGACTGCTTACTTACATTGTACGGCGTGGGTTAATAATAATTAGTCCAAATAAAAATGACGTCTTGAAAGGCTAAATCTAATTTGTTTTTAGAAAATTTTTTAAAAATAGCCTTTCAAGACGTCATAATTATTTGGACTAGACGTAGGAATACGTCACAGCTTAACATTAAAATAGCCTCCTTCAAAACATCTTAAATTTTTGGACTAGGTTTATGTCATTGTACAAGACGTACTGCGACGTGTAGTTGCATCCTTGTTCCCGTCTTAAGTGGAAGGTAACTGTTGTCTCCTTCGCGATCATACAACATCTCCCTATCTGTATAGTTACATATACTCTGCGTTCGCAGTTCCATAGAGCTTTAAGATTTGACTAACTGGCTCGAGAACATCTTGTATGTGGATCACGTGGTAGTGTAAGGTTCATTATGGTCGTTGTAAAAAAAACCCAAAGAACTTCAAACTGTTATATATTTTATTATTCATACTTTTTTTTTTATTTTAGTCGTAAGTCTATATATTATTATATAGTGTTTCTGAATATTTCGATGTTTTAAAAAAAATGAGTTTAATCTATTTGTTATCTTCACCATACAGAATATGGACACATTGATCTTGGAGCAGAGTGGATCCATGGTCAAAAAGGAAATACTTTGTACGACATTGCTGTAGAAAATCGACTCGTCCATAACAGAAATCAAAGCTTCTACATAAGTCCTTCATCTGCAAGTATATACGATGTACATGAATTCCGGACAGAGAACGGAAGCTTGGTTAATAGAAATATTGTTTGTCAAGTGTCAAAGGCCATGGAGGATTTGTATTGTAAATCTATCGACAGTGCTCCGAAAGAGTATCAACAGGACAATGATATCATATCGGAAATTGAAACGTCTAAGTTTGACAAGGCAATATCTAGAAATTATATGACAAAATCCTTCGCTACTCATTATTCTGAAGGCTTCGATGAGTATTTGGAAAGTTGTGATAATACAGACTATGATATACAGAAAGCTTTGTATAAGTGGCGCTTGAAATGGGAGCTTGGGGATAATTGTTGTGCGTCTTTGGACGACGTTGCCTTTCCTGGACGCTATATAATGTGTGAGGGTCACGGAATCACCGATCTCAAATTTGGCTTTGGGTCCGTTTTTGATGTGCTGAAGAAAGATCTTCCAAAACAAAAAGTCCAACTACGCAAGCCTGTAAAACTGATAAAATGGAAAAGAAATATTTGTTCTGTTGAATGTTTTGACGGTTCGGTGTATACATCAAAGCACGTGATCGTGACGGTTCCAATTGGTTATTTAAAAGATCACATGAATTCGATGTTCTGTCCATCATTACCCGACAAAAAGGTTCAAGCAATACAAAACGTTGGGTTTTCCACTCTGGTAAAAGTGTTTTTGGCATGGAATAAACCATTTTGGTGCGAGCCCTATAGTGGCGTGCAATTTGTTTGGACTTCAGACTCAATACAAGACCAACTTCAAACAGATATTGGAAAACATGGAACAACAAAAATGTTAAAGGTGAATGTTTATTTTGAGGAAAATTGTTTTATTCCAACTAATTGAAAAAGATCACCACCTTCTCAAGGAACCCCGCATAATTTAACTGTTTAGGATTAAAACAAATATCGTTTTGTCAACACCTCCTCTCTTCTCTCTTCTTGTGGTTATACATTTAAAAAAAATTCCAAACTGTTAAAATTAAATTTTGACTCACGTGGGCTAAGGCGCAAATGACCAAAAGCATGAAAAGATATTCAAGCTCAATGCTAAGGCACGGTGTGTACAGTATGAAAAAATAAACATCGATATATGTGAAAATTTACATACAGATTACGGTATGAAGAGTGAGAAAAAAAATATCGAAATAAGTGAAAAGCTATATGCAGATTGAATTAATATACATGGCGGTCCGGTTATGACTCCGAGACTCCCATATCAGCCCGAGATGTAAACCGAGGTAAAGATATGGGTTGAGGGATGATAACAGTGCCGACATGGAATAATTAAGCCACGTATAAATCTGTTTACAATATAATTCCGATGTACGAGCGCACCAAGGTAGATAACCAATATACACCCGACCATGTGGCGCCATGCCGGGCTGATGTGGGCTTATCAGCAAGTGTTCTTTCGAAAATCACAAATATAGAACTGGACATACTTATCCTTTAATAGTATATGATAAATATCGGCATCTGTGAAAAATTACATAAAATTATTAATATCTGTGAAATATTACATATCGATACAAAAATATGTTACATCTCTTATTTTTTCTGTAGTTTTCATTTATCCCCATAGACATCATATGAAAAATTCAAATGCAGCATCTATTAAAAAACTTCATTAATGAAAAGATTGTAATTTTGAATTTCAGTAGCTAAAATCCTTAAGAAGTTTTATCTTTTGTTTTTTTACTTTTAATCATTATCATAATTATTCATATATTTATTAGGTAGATGGAAACCCATGGTATCATGACATCACCGGATTTGAACGTTGTACCGGACGACCAAACGTACTTTGCGGTTGGTTGGTAGGAGAGGGTGCCGAATTGTCAACTACATTGAGCGACATAGACGTTTCGAAAGTGTGCACGAGACTACTACATTCTTTCTGTGGTGACGAAAATATACCGGAACCAGATAATATATACAGGTTAGTACAGGAGACTATTACAATGTATCTGTGGTGACTAAAACATACCGGAACCTTGTAACATATTCAGGCTACTGCACGAGACTATCAAAATGTTTCTGTGGTGACTAAAACATACCGGAACCTTGTAATATATTCAGGCTAGTGCACGAGATTATCACAATGTTTCTGTACTGACTACAACATACCTGAACATTGAAATATACTCAGGCTAGTGCACGAGACTATTAGACCTTTTCAACAACTCTCGACACCGACTAATGACACCTACAGTTTACAGGTAAAATGAAGGGGTCGTCTCAAAATTAAAAATCATTCTTGAATAGTATTACGCTTACACCTACACTATTTTGACGAAAGAACATATTTTAAACAAATATGAACTATATTTCTCTCCTTTGTATAATATTCTTATTACATGTATTTATACAACATTTTACGTCGAATCTATTAAACCTTCGAGTAAATAATTACTGCAATCAATTCACATCTTAATCTGCCTTTTTTCTTCTTAAATTTAATGATTATGTGAGTATTTAGATAAGCGATGTTTCCTTAATGAACTGGAAACATTAACGACACCATTTTTTTTCTGCGCCACAATTGCGCATTTTTACAATTAATGTCTCTTAAGTGATGCGCATATGCGGATCCGGGGGGTGGGGGGGTATGGGTGCCCGCCCTCCCCCTTTTCGTGGGAAAAATTTGGTTGATTATATAGGGAATCATTGAAGCATGACTCGAGTGGGCCCCCCCCCCCCCTTTTAGGTCAGTCAGCGGAACCCCCTTATGAAAAGATCTGGATCCGCCACTGATGCGTATGGTATTTATATCTCAACAGTTATTGCAGTGTCTTTTTTTACAGTGCCGAACTGATTGATCGTTATAGGTTGTTCGTGTCCCAAAAGACAACATACCTTTTCCCTTTGTCGTAGATTGGGGTCTTTAACCAAAATGCAGACTATGCGGTAACTCTGAATGTCTGTTTTATATGTTGCATTGTGTGATTTTTTTTCCCACTGCGGAAGTCATAAAAATAGCAATAAAAGGAAAAAAAAAGCTTACGATTTGAATCTTAATCTGAATCAGAAGTGACACCAAGGGCCTTTAAAAATCTTGGTATCTATTTTGCTATGAGTTTATTGTACTCCGGCTGATTCTCGCGAATGAGGTTCATTTGTTGGTACTATTTTGCTTTAAGTTTGCTTTGGTCGTACAACATTAGGGCGAGGCAATTCATCAGCTTCTTCCTCTTCATTTGGTTGCCGGGGAGCAGGTCCAGCGACGGCACAGTAAACCGGATTATTTAAAGAAAAAGCTCTAGTCAACAGATAATTAACATTGATTAACTAAACATCTACTACAAAACTACAGGTTTTTTTTTTTGTTTCTTTTTTTTTTTATTTTCAACTCGACGTCTAAAAGAAATGAAACATTGAAGTCCTTCCTTTTCTTCATAGTCAATTCACAAATAAGTTTAATTTTGATAAACAAACAAAATAAAGTACGGTACACAATAATTGCTTATATACACGTCATGTTGGATAGTGGTCTCATTGGCAATCAAAATAATCATATGCGATCAATAATCTTTTTTTTCAATTTTATTTTTGAGACGACCCCTCATATCTCTCCTGTCGTAGTCGTTCTCAATTGTAGGTGTAGACAATTGTTGAAAATGTCTATTACAATGTTTCTGTGGTGACTAAACATACCGGAACCTTATAATATATACAGACTAGCAGGAGACGCTTATACCCTGTTGTGACATTTTAACTTGAGTGTGGACACGCTTGGGGGATGATGCATGTATAGCAGGGGACGATTATACCCTGTTGTGACATTTTAACTGAGTGTGGACACGCTTGGGGGATGATACATGTATAGCAGGGGACGATTATATCCTGTTGTGACATTTTAACTGAGTGTGGACACGCTTGGGGATGATACATGCATAGTAGGGGACGATTATATCCTGTTGTGACATTTTAATTGAGTGTGGACACGCTTGGGGGATGATGCATGCATAGTAGGGGACGATTATATCCTGTTGTGACATTTTAACTGAGCGTGGACACGCTTGGGGGATGATGCATGTATAGCAGGGGACGATTATACCCTGTTGTGACATTTTAACTGAGTGTGGACACGCTTGGGGGATGATGCATGCATAGCAGGGGACGATTATTTCCTGTTGTGACATTTTAACTGAGTGTGGACACGCTTGGGGGATGATGCATGTATAGCAGGGGACGATTATACCCTGTTGTGACATTTACATTGAGTGTGGACACGCTTGGGGGATGATACATGCATAGCAGGGGACGATTATACCCTGTTGTGCCATTTTAACTGAGCGTGGACACGCTTTGGGGATGATACATGCATAGCAGGGGACGATTATACCCTGTTGTGACATTTTAACTGAGTGTGGACACGCTTGGGGGATGATGCATGCATAGCAGGGGACGATTATACCCTGTTGTGACATTTTAACTGAGTGTGGACATGTTTGGGGGATGATACATGCATAGCAGGGGACGATTATACCCTGTTGTGACATTTTAACTGAGTGTGGACACGCTTGGGGGATGATGCATGTATAGCAGGGGACGATTATACCCTGTTGTGACATTTTAATTGAGCGTGGACACGCTTGGGGGATGATGCATGTATAGCAGGGGACGATTATACCCTGTTGTGACATTTTATTTGAGCGTGGACACGCTTGGGGGATGATGCATGTATAGCAGGGGACGATTATACCCTGTAGTGACTTTTAACTGAGCGTGGACACCCTGTTGTGACATTTTAACTGAGCGTGGACACGCTTGGGGGATCATGTAAAGCAGGGGACGATTATATCCTGTTGTGACATTTTAACTGAGCGTGGACACGCTTGGGGGATGATACATGTATAGCAGGGGACGATTATATCCTGTTGTGACATTTTAACTGAGCGCGGACACGCTTGGGGGATGATACATGTATAGCAGGAGACGCTTATACCCTGTTGTGACATTTTAACTGAGCGTGGACAAGCTTGGGGGATGATACATGTATAGAAGGAGACGATTATACCCTGTTGTGACATTTTAAATGAGCGTGGACACGCTTGGGGGATGATACATGCATAGCAGGGGACGATTATATCCTGTTGTGACATTTTAACTGAGTGTGGACACGCTTGGGGGATGATACTGTAAAAGCAGAAATTTTCGTGGAGGATTTAATTTCGTTTATTTCGTGGAAAGAATATATCCACGAAATTAAAACCCCCACGAAAATTTAACCTACATATAATATCACTTCCATTTAATGGAAACCACGAAATTAAATCCCCATGAAATTTTAGATAGAGACAAAATCACGAAATTTCAACCCCACGAAAATTAATGTTTCTACAGTACATGCATAGCAGGGGACGATTATACCCTGTTGTGACATTTTAACTGATCGTGGACACGCTTGGGGGATGATACATGTATAGCAGGAGACGATTATACCCTGTTGTGACATTTTAACTGAGCGTGGACACGCTTGGGGGATGATACATGTATAGCAGGGGACGATTATATCATGTTGTGACATCTTAACTGAGCGTGGACACGCTTGGGGGATGATACATGTATAGCAGGGGACGATTATATCCTATTGTGACATTTTAACTGAGCGTGGACACGCTTGGGGGATGATACATGTATAGCAGGAGACGCTTATACCCTGTTGTGACATTTTAACTGAGCGTGGACACGCTTGGGGGATGATACATGTATAGCAGGAGACGATTATACCCTGTTGTGTCATTTTAAATGAGCGTGGACACGCTTGGTGATGATACATGCATAGCAGGGGACGATTATATCCTGTTGTGACATTTAACTGAGTGTGGACACGCTTGGGGGATGATACATGCATAGCAGGGGACGATTATACCCTGTTGTGACATTTTAACTGAGCGTGGACGCGCTTGGGGATGATACATGTATAGCAGGAGACGCTTATACCCTGTTGAAGCTCTCGCTCTTTTTGATGTGGATGCGATTTCCTAAGTTTTTGTTGTTGACTTATATCTTCTATTAATGGATTTATGATATGTGAACATTGATAAATATTTTTGTCTTAATCTATATTGATTGATTGATTAATTGTTGCTCATTTTACTTCCAGTGGCAAATACTTCATGCATATTCAAGAAAGGAACAAATTAACAATGAATCGAACTGTTTGATTATTCAAAGTAGGTCGACCGGGATAAAAAGCGGAAATTTTTACTGAGCCACCTATAAACCTACACAGTTCTTAAATCTTTATTTCATATTGCTTTTGTTCTTCTACAATTTATGTGATCTGCATTCAATTTTGAAATGTTCTTCTATTACTAGATCACAATGGCAAAGTAACCAGTATATAGGCGGAGGTTATAGTTACGTTTCTACACGAACACAAGATGGAGATTTTGAAGCACTTTGTCAATCCTTACCTTCAAATCAGGTAAAGCATTTGAAATTTCTGTCGCACCTTATATAAATGTTGTGAGCTAAGCTTCTATGGCCTTATACCTCTGACTGTCTGTCTTAGTAAAAAAAGGTTAAAGTTATTATGAACAAAATTGTTATAAAACTTGTGTCATATGAAGTGCAAAAAAAGACGGCCGTGCTGTTACTTACTACTTTCGTTTACACGTGTGTAAGATAATTAAACACGATAGTTTAGTTTTTATATAAAAAAACGTATTTTTTTTAATTTCAAAAACAAAAAAAGAAAATCAGCAAATGATGACATTACGAAGGAACGGTAAAAGTGAATTTTAAGGACCTTTATGGATTTATATATCTTGATTTGTTTCAATCATTGTGACTTTTATTTTGCTGGAAGACGACAAGACACAGCCTGGTCACTCATTTATCTTGTGCTGCATGTGTATACATTGACATTCCTATGTTATCTACATCTACATATCTATATATGATGCAGTAGATTTTATTATTAATTGTGCAATATGGCTAAAATACTCTTTGGTAATATGCAAGAACGTCTGTCAGGCGAGTGGCTGAAGTGACAATATTCATTCTTTTATTTTTCAGAATCCAAGATTACTGTTTGCAGGAGAGGCGACAAGTTTTAATTTTTATTCGACAGCACATGGTGCCTATGAAACAGGAATCAGAGCTGCAAAAACTATCATTACTTTGAAACAAGAGTCGAAAGAACCAACTATAAACCTGTAAAATTATATTAACTTCAAAATAACCGTTGTAATGATTATCATTGACACCAGGAAGCCAGCCATATTTGGATTCATTTGACTTTTAATTATCATGTATTCCGTTTTTGTGCCGGAAAATTATAACAATAACATTAAAAGGAGCTGTAATGCATTCGCACAGCTTTAAAATTACAACAATATTAGAGAATATCTCAAATGTTAGATCCACAAAAATATTACATTTGTGGGGCTTATAGTAAAGTAAGGAAGTCAGTAATTTGTTTATTATCGTGACTTGTGAACATATATTTATCAATATAACCCAATTACAAAGTTTGTATAGTTAATGTTGCACCCGGTCCATTGGACCTATAAGTCACTTATTTGACAAATAATTAAGTTTATACAATATCACGGATAAATAATTCAAAATTAAATAAAAATTTAGATTAAAGGTGTAAATATTTAAATGTTATGGATTATACAGCACCTGACGCTTTATATTTTCGCGAACTATATATGTTTTCTATTTTTTTATGTGGAAAGTCTTTAAAAAATAGCATGATTCAAATCTGAGAAATTTTCTTCAGTGAAAAGTTCACCAAAAATTCTAATCCGACAGTCAATGTAGAGGGCAGCAAAAGATGAAATCGGACTCAGTTTCAATTTCTCGATTGTTATAAAACTTATATATATATATATGTATATATTAAAAAAAAAAAAAATAAGTAAATGCCAAAGTTACCAATGTTAATTACTTATAAAATTTGTGCTACATCCTGGAAAGTGACCATTTAACGTGGAGGTCGAGAAAGTGATACGTATCACGCGACGATTTTATATTTAAACGCCTAGTCTTTTCATGAGCGAATAAGGCAAATGGAATGATTGAACAAATTTCTACCTAAAAAAATCGATTTCACTTTTCATTCTTGATCCCCTTACCAGACATTATCCATAAGTTGATATTTCATGCAGACGACGTGTTTGGCGTAGTCATTAGACTTTTGTAGAAAAACTATCTTGGGACTTTAGTATCCTTCATATCATGTGCATCTTCAGGAATAAAAGCAGAACGTAAATAAAGGAACTTATCACAAATAGTACCTTACAACACATCAAATTGAACCTGTTTAAATAGGGTAGGTATAACAGGAGTTGTGAGATTTATGGACTTCGACTATGTTCAAATATCAGGTACAAAGTGACGTACGTTTTATATATAACTTATCCATCTAGACTGGGATCCTGGCTCACTGTTCGACAGTAGACTATCGACGAAGTATTAGATTGGGTCAGGATGGCAGGCTACTTCTACATCTAGCCTGGGATCCTGGCTAACTGTTCGACAGTAGACTATCGACGAAGTATTAGATTGGGTCAGGATGGCAGGCTACTTCTACATCTAGCCTGGGATCCTGGCTAACTGTTCGACAGTAGACTATCGACGAAGTATTAGATTGGGTCAGGATGGCAGGCTACTTCTACATCTAGCCTGGGATCCTGGCTAACTGTTCGACAGTAGACTATCGACGAAGTATTAGATTGGGTCAGGATGGCAGGCTACTTCTACATCTAGCCTGGGATCCTGGCTAACTGTTTGACAGTAGACTATCGACGAAGTATTAGATTGGGTCAGGATGGCAGGCTACTTCTACATCTAGCCTGGGATCCTGGCTAACTGTTCGACAGTAGACTATCGACGAAGTCTTAGATTGGGTCAGGATGGCAGGCTACTTTTACATCTAGCCTGGGATCCTGGCTAACTGTTCGACAGTAGACTATCGACGAAGTATTAGATTGGGTCAGGATGGCAGGCTACTTCTACATCTAGCCTGGGATCCTGGCTAACTGTTCGACAGTAGACTATCGACGAAGTATTAGATTGGGTCAGGATGGCAGGCTACTTCTACATCTAGCCTGGGATCCTGGCTAACTGTTCGACAGTAGACTATCGACGAAGTATTAGATTGGGTCAGGATGGCAGGCTACTTCTACATCTAGCCTGGGATCCTGGCTCACTGTTCGACAGTAGACTATCGACGAAGTATTAGATTGGGTCAGGATGGCAGGCTACTTCTACATCTAACCTGGGATCCTGGCTCACTGTTCGGCAGTAGACTATCGACGAAGTATTAGATTGGGTCAGGATGGCAGGCTTCTTCTACATCTACATCGTACGACGACCCATCAGCACATTGATGACTATACGTCGGCGCATCGCAAACAGACACTTAATAAAAGATAACATTTTTATGAGTGCAATAATCAAAAATAATTTTGTGCTAAAATTAAGAAATAAACACTTGTTGTGATGGTGTTTACTGAGGAGGATAGCAGCCTCCTACAAAAAGTAAACCCCTTTGACCAACATTTTACACTTGATTTACTTGTATGAAGACGCAAGCAAGTACCTCATGAAGCCCAATTTTTTTAAATATTAGGAGTGTTGGAAAAGAAAAGCATTCCATGTGATAATTTCGTTTTTATCAAAGAGCATCGAATAAAGCCGACGCAAAACCTATTATCCTTCGTATCGTGAGTGCTAGGTCAATCATTCAGTTCTTGTATAACCGGAGAGCATGATTCTTATCAGATAAACACATAGTCTCCTCCGAGACTCGAACCTAACCGACTGAGCTAAAGACTCCAATGCTTACGACTGGCTAAATATCTACTATTCAAGGGAAGCAATCCCGTCACACTTATGATCAGGAGTATTTCTATCTGACGTACAAGATCCAAACATATATTCTTATACCAAATAATTTAATTGTAATCTGATGTTCTATATAAAAGTAAAAAAAAAAAAAACTCCGAGCCAATCGTTAAAATGTTTTATCGGGTATGCAAGATCCAAGAAAGTGACAATTACAGATTTATCAACACTCCTACACCTAAACAGGCAACCATGATGGCTAATATTTTATAGCTTTCACGAGTGTCAGATCAATGGAACATTTATGTTTTTCAATCTTCATAATGTATGAGGTATGTTCCTTACTCATTAATCATTTTAAATGCTACGTTTTTCCTTTGATATTCAGTATCATTATTTTCGCATTTAATTTTAACCACAATTTGGAATATTTTATTGATATTTGGAACTATTATTTCTTAAAATACATAGTTTCATTGAGCATAATAGTTAAATGTTCTGTCCTGTCACTGAAAATTTGATCCAGGCCTTGTTAAGTTTTTAATTACTATAGTTTTTCAATAACCATAAAAGTTGAAGTTAAAAAGAATTTATATGAATGAAATTATATATTCAATAAAAGGAAATGGAATAATTAATTATGTTGGTTTAACCTGTTTAGCATCTTTTGTACTTGTGAGATAAGTGAAGAAATATCAATAACAAACTGTTCTCCAAATCTCTATAATTTTACGTAGTCTTTGTGGTCGCTCGTTACATGTGTGCACTTATTTTCCAATTCTCTATGGTTGATATCCTAAGTTCCCAAGTCTTAGTGATCGGTTGTTCTACACTTGTTTCACGAATCTTAAATATGAATGATTGTACACCATTTGTTCCTTTAACATATATATTGACTGATCGTCCTTTCCTTGCTAGAACAGTACTATGTTATCATCAGTAGTAGTCAAAGTCACAGGGACTTTAGGAACTAACGCAAAATATTAGATTATAGAGATTTGGATATAAGACACTAGTGGAGTGGATCATGTCACATTTTGGAACAAGTGTAGAACGGTCAGTAATAACTTTACAAAGTCTTAAGGAAACAAAATGAGAAGGACCAACTAAAGGGACAACGACCTGGCAGTGAGACTTATTGGACAAGTAGAGAACGATCAACCATAAAGCATTGGGGAAACAAAATGAGAAGGACCAACTAAACGGACAACGACCAGACAGTGAGACTTATTGGACAAGTAGAGAACGATTAACCATAAAGCCTTGGGAAACAAACCGAGAAGGGCCAACTAAAGGGACAATGACCAGACAGTGAGACTTATTGAACAAGTAGAGAACGCTCAATCATAAAGCCTTTTGGAAAAAAACTGAGAAGGACCAACTAAAGGGACAACGACCAGAGAGTGAGACTTATTGGACAAGGAGAAAACGATCAACCATAAAGCCTTTGGGAAAAAAACTGAGAAGGACCAACTAACGGGACAACGACAAGAGAGTGATACTTATTGAACAAGTAGAGAATGATCAACCATAAAGCCTTGGGAAACAAACTGAGAAGGAACAACTAAAGGGACAATGACCAGACAGTGAGACTTATTGAACAAGAAGGGAACGATCAATCATAAAGCCTTTGGGAAAAAAAAAGCTGAGGAGGACCAACTAAAGAGACAGCGACCAGAGAGTGAGACTTATTGGACAACTAATAAACGATCAATCATAAAGTCTTTGGGAAACAAACTGAGAAGGACCAACTAAAGGGACAATGACCAGACAGTGAGACTTATTGAACAAGTAGAGAACGCTCAATCATAAAGCCTTTTGGAAAAAAACTGAGAAGGACCAACTAAAGGGACAACGACCAGAGAGTGAGACTTATTGGACAAGGAGAAAACGATCAATCATAAAGCCTTTGGGAAACAAACTGAGAAGGACCAACTAACGGGACAACGACAAGAGAGTGATACTTATTGGACAAGTAGAGAATGATCAACCATAAAGCCTTGGGAAACAAACTGAGAAGGAATAACTAAAGGGACAACGACCAGACAGTGAGACTTATTGGACAAGAAGGGAACGATCAATCATAAAGCCTTGCGGAAACAAACTGAGAAGGACCAACTAAAGGGATAACGACCAGACAGTGACACTTATTAGACAAGTAAAGAACGATCAACCATAAAGCCTTGGGAAACATACTGAGAATGGACGAACTAAAGGGACAACGACCAGACAAGGGGACTTATTGGACAAGAAGGTAACCATCAATCATAAATCATAAGACAACAAAATGACATTTGGCAAGAACATATATAACATTGATAAAAAGAGCACAAACAGGAAGTTATTTATATTAATAGAGGCAAATTGGCAAGTTAGGACAGAGAAACTACTACAATTGTATTAGAGCCTGCTAAGATCAGTCATGGAATATTGTAGACCGGCATGACAAATAGCAAAGCCAAAAGAACTCTTTCAGAGTGCAGAGAATAGCAGTGGCTCTATGCATGCATATCATTATAACAACTGGCAGAGAAGCATAAGGAGTAGAAATTGAAAGTTGTGCCAGTAAAACTCAGTATAAAACAAATAGCCATCAAAGAGGTAGCAAAGATTAAATCGAAATCGGCACGAGAACCTATGAAATGACAACTTGCAAGATAGGAAGAAGAAAACATGTACTAGAGATTCCCCCGGTCAATCGATAAGATCTTGTATCAAGCATCAGACATAAAAAAGAACAGGAATTGACATCAACCTCATAGAACCTGAATTTGCAATGCAAATGACTCAAGACAAAACCGGATCTGAGACTCCCAAAATATAGTCTCAGACTTGAACCGACTAGAAAACACCAAAACTAGGACAACAGAATAACAACAAATATGTCAGCAAATCATGAAGGAGCTAATGGGAGACTGATGAAAGTATAGGCAACATTCCTTCACCGATGAATCCTGTGGAACCTAACATCTAAAGCTTGCAGTGTGTCTACATAGACCTGTGGTACAAAGAGGATCCGTGCTATTGGCAGAACTAATTGCAAAACTCATTTTGTCTTTGAATACTGTATCACTGAAAACCTACACAACGCCATATGAGTACTCAATATATTTTCAGCGCCTTAGGTGTCCTCATTTTATATATAAGATAATAAAGGGTGGACATCCTTGCAAAAACATCAGCAGGGGAATCAAAAGACCTACCACAAGAGAGCAGCATCGTAATCTCTCTAATGATGTCAAAAAGAGGGGCAAACAAGAGCTACCACCGCAAAAATGGCAGAGACGAAGAAATATATCAAAAAAGGCAGGTATCTATTCCAGAAGATACCAATCACACAATCTTTTTTGATCACCCGATCAAAAGATACTTCAGAATATTTGCCTACCTGAGAACAAGATACCACTACTCATCATTCTACTAAAAAGAGAAGGCCAAACCAACGCCAATTAAACCTGCAAATGTGGAGCACCAAAAAACACCTTATCTTGGAGAGTCCCTGCTACAAAAACGCACCTGGAAATTATGTAGATGGAGGAATAAGAAAAATTAACCTAGCACCTTTACTAGAAACAAAATTAGAATTAATTGAAACATCAGATCAGTAGTGGAAAAAAAGCACCAGAGATCATGCCTTCACCCTAGAGGATGGGAAATGGGCATTGAAGTACTATACTATATCAATACATATAATTCTTTTAATACAAACTTGCATCACAACTCAACTGATAAATTGATTGAATAAAGTGCGACTGTTTTATAAGATTGACATCTTTATTGTGATTCCATATACTTTAATTAAACAGATACAACGGATGCAACTGCATATTTTACTTTCTTTTCCAGATACCAAAAAGAAAAATACACAAAGGTTCACCAATTACTTAAAGTGCTATTCATATACTTTTACAAACATAACCCCACTGGAAAATTCCCTGCAAACTTTTGGGTCATTTCTGTTTTTAAAGGGCCTCGATGGCCGAGTGGTCTAACTAATTAATCTATAGTAATTTAAAACTAGTCAGCCTGACAACACAGAGGTTGTGAGTTCGAACCCAGCACAAGGCAGGTGTGTTCGACTCCGAAATTAGTTGACTATGACTGCCAGTTTTCGTGTCAAAGGTCGATGGTTCTCTCCCGTCATTCTGACTTCCTCCATCAATTAATGGCCGCCACGATATAGTAGAGCACTGAAAGTGGTGTTAAACACCACTTATCAACCAATCGATTATTAAAGTTCAAGTAGTTCATTTCACAATCTCATAGCCAACATTCCCTTAGTTCATTGCCAACTAGTCCAGTCCTCTGAGAATTTTCTAAGTATTTCCCTTAAAATTAAAATATCTCGCCTGCTGTAATGATTATGATTGACTTTATGTTAAAAGTGTTTATGATAAAGGCTTTACTACAAGAAAAACATAACCATAACTATATCGATGATCCATGTAAATGAGGTCAAGGTCAGATGATTCCTGTCAGACGGAAATGTCTATACACCAAATATAGTTAACATATTGCTTTAAGTATCTGAAAAACACACTTAAACATGAACACTTATAGATATTGCTTATAGTATCTGATAAAAGGACTGGACCACACAAACATAACCCTGATCACCGATCCAAGAAATGAGGTTAAGGTCAGGTGAACCTGGTCTAAATGACATGTAGATCATGCAAGGATCCCATATACCAAGTCAAGTTATCCATTTCCCATAAAAAGTAAGAAATTCATGTGATAGATAAAATGTTGACACAGAGATATGTCTAGCCTGTATGTAAAGTTGATAGTATAATACAAATGTTGAAATCAAAATGGTAATACATATGCAAAACTTTCCAAGTCAATAAACCATGACTGTTGGTGCATGGCCAAATAATCAGTGGAAAACAGAAATGCCAATGCCAATACAATTCCTTAACAAATACCATTGACTTATCATCAGTGGTTCCTCTTAAACTAACCTAAACACAAGCTTTTAAAACAAACTTTGCAACAGTTTCAAAATCAATGAACCATGACTGACAGGGGCTGTACGGTTTAATCTCCATGGAAAAGAGACCTGCAAATGCTTATACAACTGTATATCAAATATCATTGACTTACCTTAGTACTTCCCCTGAAATTTGCCTAATCACAAATTTTAACATCTCAACTAAGCAAAATCTTCGAAGTCATTAAACCATGTCTGAGGTTAAATAATTTAAATGGATATGAGATGTGCCAGTGCTAATACAACTGCATACCATTTGTCTTTGACCTAGCATTAGTGGTTTCCTTTTACTAGAATAATTGCACAAACGTATACACTTGTTGAGACACTTTTGACAGCAAATTCATAAAGTTTAAATGACATTTAAGAAATAATTATTTCATGCCATGCTCTATGCTTATTTTAACATTGGTAGGCAGAAGTTTGTCAATATCATAACACCTCTCTTGCATTTGTATGCTGCCCTCTTATTTAATACCACAGCCTGATATATGAACCAAAGTTTAAATCCCTAATGTGCTTAGTCAGAAAAATATCAGCAGTGGTGATTGTCTCTCATTCTTTTTTGTCTATTTCGTAATAAAATGTTGATTCAGAAATTTTATCTGTTTAGTAATAAAGTGTTGATTTCAGACATTAAGTCTATTTAGGAATAAAGTGCTGATTTCAGACACTTAGTCTATTGAGTAATAAACTGTAGAATACAGGGGTTTGGTCATCTCTGTTGAATTCAATCACAACCTGTCTAGACTTCAGTAATTTAAAATCTTGTCACTTGGTTTTTACATAAATCCATGGCTAACTGTATAGATACTGTGCTGTGGGAAACTTTCATGCGGGTTATATTTCGTTAAATATGTGATTAACATAAAATTTAGAACAAGAACCAGAAAACAACACCTTGTAAACAGGGTTGGTCTTTGAAGTATTGAAAATAAACCACTTTGGTTAACTTCTATTGTTGGATGGCTGTCTAATTAACATTCACCCAACATATTATATTTCCATACATATGTTAATAATATATTGATCACTATATAAAGAATTCTGGACCAATTAAGATGATGTCTGAAAGATATGCAAACATGACACTGTAAAGGCACATAAAGTATAATTGCTTACATCCACATCATTTGGACTACCGTGGATAGTTGTCTCATTGGCAATCATACCACATCTCATAATATTTATGCACAAGTTCATAGAGATGTTGAAAAAGGATTTAATAAATGTGGATAGTGTCCACATGTGGACACAGATGATGCCCCCGCTTGCATATCATATAGTTATAAAGGGACATAACTGAAGAACAGTAAAAGTGACGCTACCCAAATTTGAACTTGATCTGAGTTTTGTGTGTAAGTCTCATAACATTTGGTTGAGACTAACTTAAGTAGAGAACAGAAACTAAAAATTCAGCAATTTTTCTATTTATAAAGGGGCATAACTCAATAATGGTTAAAGTGACACTACCCAAATTCAACTTGATCTGTGTTTTATCAGTGGAAGTCAAAATTAAACATTGCATTGTATAAAGCATTGATTGTAGTTGATTCAACTATAATCATGGACAAAGGAAGATAACTCCAATTTTAAAAATAACTTGATATTTAGAAGAAAATAAAAATTTTGCAATTTTTTTCATTTATAAAGGGGCATAACTCTAGAACGGTTAAAGTGACCCCACCAAGATTCAAACTTGATCTGTGTTTTGTGGTAATAAGCATTGTGTATAAGTTTCATAACATTTGGTTGAGGCAAACTTAAGTTAGAGAACAGAAACTAAAAATTTTGCAATTTTTCCATTTATAAAGGGGCATAACTCTAGAACGGTTAAAGTGACGCCACCAAAATTCGAACCTGATCTGTGTTTTGTGATAATAAGCATTGTATATAAGTTTCATAACATTTGGTTGAGGCAAACTTAAGTTAGAGGACGGAAACTAAATATTTTGCAATTTTTCAATTTATAAAGGGGCATAACTCTAGAACGGTTAAAGTGACACCACCAAAATTCAAATTTGATCTGTGTTTTGTGGTAATAAGCCTTGTGTATAAGTTTCATAACATTTGGTTGAGGCAAACTTAAGTTAGAGAAAGGAAATTAAAAATTTTGCAATTTTTCCATTTATAAAGGGGCATAACTCTAGAACAGTTAAAGTGACGCCACCAAAATTCGAACTTGATCTGTGTTTTGTGGTAATAAGCATTGTGTATAAGTTTCATAACATTTGGTTGAGGCAAACTCAAGTTAGAGAACGGAAACCAATTTTGGGACGTACGGACGTACGTACGTACGTACAGACGGACAAGGGTAAAACTTAATGCCCCCACCGCTACGGCGGGGGCATAATAAAAAAAAAGATGCAACCCAGCTTCTGAAATGTAAAAATAGGATCAATGTCTAGCAAAGAAATAGGTCCCACCATCTATGTTTTAACACCCTGCACATAATAAAAACTCATGGTAATAAAATATCTGCCAGATAGCATGATGTAACATTGGTGGAATATAACAATACACAGAGGTTCATTATAGGTGGAATATAACAACACACAGAGGTCAGATATAATTTATTGGTCCCAGTTATTCAAATACACTTTAATAATCCAACTAATTTGTGAATGATAACAGAATACTTGTAATGCTGAAATTTTATCAGTTAACGTATAGCAGGTTATTTTTGGTAGTTTAGTTTACATGTACTGTTGTAGACCTGTGTATTATAAAAATGTTCCTGTACATGTGCTTTAATTTGGCAGAATTTATTTTGGTGATTTTGGTTAATCCGCGAAAATAAGAGAAAATTTATGCTATACAGTAACCCCCTTTTATCATACTTAAATAAATATCCTCCCTCAATGTGAGAAAAGAAAAAAGTTTATATTTAGCTTTGTCCATTTAACAAGCAAAACTTTGTTTGATACCAGTATGGAACCGATTTTAAATTAAAGTAAAACATGTGTTATCAAGACAACTTAATAATGGCTTCTACCTGAAAAAATGTCAAATCTTGCTGTACCTAAATGATGTAATTAAACTCAGAAGTCATTAATATGATGTTAACATTAAATATTCCAAACAACAAAGAATATAGATACAACATAACAAAAGACAACAGATTAGATTCTCTATGAAAAGTTCATGTCAGACAATCTAATACATATTCTAACTGAACATAGTAATACTGGTTTATAAGTGTCTGAATAACAAAATATATCATTCTAATATACTAATGAAAAAAATATATATAACGAAATGATAATTTTGAATTCAACGAATCAGAACAAATATGCTGAAAAAGGTTCTGAATCATAAATTAATGTTTTTCACTCTTATGAATTTTAAAGCACTATCTGATTTTATGTAATGTTTTGTTCAGTTTGTAATTATAAAAAAAATAAAATACTACTGTTTTTGTCTGTTTTCATGACTTTTTTATAGTAGTTTTTCAATTTCTTATAGTTATAAACCAAAATAATGAATGAAAATTAAAACAATTACATTTAGTGTTATAATGTTTCAAATCAAAATTAAATAGATCCATCACTTTAGTTTTTTATATCCGTTAGATAAATAAGAATTCTTGACATTTCAAAGCTTGTCAAAGAGTCAACAGAGTATGTAGTTATTATGCAATTCTAAATATGGTTTTATGAAAACAGCACTGTCATAAATTATGCACCATATATATGCCATTATGAATATATTTTAAATTCATTACACTATATATAACAATAACTGGTTATCATTTAATGAAACTGTTAAAGTTCCATGATTTAAATTTATCTTCCAGCAGACAATACTTGTCTACTGCAAGTTTTCTTGCATGGTATCATTGCTCTCTAGCTAAATACACAAGCTTTCTGAAAGCTGTTGAAAAATAATTTGAAAAGAAACCAAATATCATTTCTGTAACTTAACTTAGATCCACTTTTGATGGTAAAAGTAATCAGGTTTTTTTATACCGATCTAAATAGAACTGACAACATGTAAAAAGTCAGATAACAGATGGAATTATATTAGAGACTAAGTTGGAACTTTTCGAGTCAGATTTTACTTTTGATGTCTTTTTGATTTAAGCTGTTCGGCTTTTTAAAAAAGCTGAGACAGCATCTTTGTCCCTCTTCATCCATTCGATGTTGAGACCAATGTTTTCTAACGACTGTTTTACTGTTCTCTCTGCTGCTGGTGCTGGGTGGTCAGTGAAAAATTGCTGAAAAAAATGTAAGATATAAGTCAACAGTCAAATAACATGGTGAGTGGGTGAAACTATAAATCATATATGGGCCCTGTTTTGTGCCAAAGAAAATGTATTAAAATTTCATAAGGGTCAGTGGGAAATCTAGTGTCAAAATATTACCTTCCTGTTATAGCAAGGATGCTTTTAATTATAAATTTTACAAGAAAACGTTTTGAAAAATAGAAACAATAAAAATAAATTGAAATAAAAACAAAATTTCCCATGTAATAATATCATTTCCCCATTTTTAATCAGGAAATGACAATATAAATTTCTATATAGAAAGTTCATAAGTGATAAGAGCAGACCAGCTGACTTGAAAACTTTTTTGTGGGCAATAGGTATATTTTGGGAAATTGTAACATGTCAAGAAATTGGTGACTTGAAGAGCTTAAGGTTTTGTATGCACATGATTTGTTTTTTTAACAATATGCAGCAAAGATAAATATTATTTAAATTTCAGTTTCACACCTTCTTATGCAAATAGCTAAAAAAATAATGAAAATAAAACAATTTTGCTGAGTTGAAAGTTTATAATGTTTTTTTCTGCATCAAAACCTTTCGATCGATGTTTTGACAACAACATTCCACTTTCTATCAATGCCAGTATTTACCTTTAATCATCCTTAGCATGTGCCATAAACAGAAGCCATATTGAGTAATTAATATCCTATCGCATGTTTATTGTTCAAACTATAAACACTTGTTAATTAGCTGCAGGTCAGGTCAAAATCTACACGTTGCATAATCAGGTAATTTCAGTAACACCTGATACGTACGATATACTCAGGTTTTTACTTCTTCAATATTAAACATTTGTAAACAGCCAGGTAAAAAATGGTGCCTGCATTCATGAAATTTTTTATACACCGGATTTTTTTCTCTACAAGAGGACGAGAGGAGACCCCTGAAAACGGGATTATAGTACTCTCGTCGGGAGGTTTACATGTATATATCTATTGTTCTCTCTTCATCGGTTTTGCCACTGGACAAAGACATCATTTCTACATAGATACAATGACAACAAATGACCTTAGATTTCCTATCATATAACCATAAGGGTATAATACGTCTGTAAATACATAATACATACCTCTACCTCTTTAGCCTTGTCTTCGGTCACAAAATTTTCTGTGGTTACCTGTGGAATAATGTATTAAAAACTGTAAAACACATTGAAACTCTATAGTGATAGAATACACAATAAAGGGATAAAAATTCTGGCACTATGTTCAATGTGGAAACAGCTTGATAAAAAAATAAACAAGACCAATACTGGGTCTGGATCTGGTCCAGCATATTTGATCATTCCAATTCATTGAAGTAAAGAAAAAATGACAAGAACTTTTAAATTTTCAATGAATGTAAAATTTCAAACTATCTGCAAACAGGAAGTGGCTGCACAATGGATGTAAAAAATGCTTACTGGCTACAACTCAACATTAACAAACTGCAGACCAAATATCAAAACATTACCTTTCATAGAAGTAAAGAAATCTTTGACGAAAATTTTCTTTGTACAAATGAGTGTTGTAAGATCCCAAAATGGGTAGTGGCTAAACAGCGGATGTGAAAATTGTTTACTCGCTTCAACAACACTATCAACCTGCACACCAAATATAATATTATTCCCTTCAAAAGGAGCCACTAAAAAGTTTGAAGAAAATTTTCCTTGCACAAGTGTTGTAAATTTTCAAACTATTGGCAAACAGGAAGTGGCTGCACAGTGGATGTAAAAATTGCTAACTCACTACAACTAAACATATCAAGCTACAGACCAAATATTAAACAAATCCCCTTCATGGAAAACTTTTTCCCTGTACAATGAGTGATGTAAAATTTCAAACTATCGGCAATCAGGTAGTGGTTAAACTGCAGATGTAAGGCTTACTCTCTACAATTTAACACTATTAAGCTGACAAAAGTTTCCTACAAGAAGTTCTTTCGGATGGACTGACAGACACAGCGGTTACTAGACCTTCTTTTGGAGATGCAGGTAAAAATAGAAAAGGTATTACAGTTACACAATTATTTGTTCTTGAATTCAGGTAATTCAGAAAACATCAAATTTTCAGGTCCAGGAATTGTTGCCAGCATAATTGAATTATACAAGCCCAAAATCTTAAATCCAAATCTAAAAACTTTATTTCAAATCATCATTTTTCATAGCCTGAATTGTATCAAGCATCTGATTCTGTATTCACCTTCACAAGTCTTGATAATAAGAAACCTCCTTCATATCTATCATGTAACTGTGTCCAGTTATCCTTTAAGAACTGCCAAGCCATTTCTCTCCCCTTAACAGAACCTGTCACACCACCAATCACAAATACTGTATCCTGAGATCTGACTTTCTCCTGAAATTTATAAATATTTTCTTTAATATATTTCAGAACATTTGTTAAATCAATAACCACCCTCCTTTTTGAGTGACATCATAATTTAATATTAAACATTTTTCCTTATAACTATTGTTCCTGTCTATGCGTTCATCTATTGTCATGATATGTTACTCCATATCCCTTCTTTTTCCTAAAATAAGTTTGGGAAATGTAAACATTTATAACATAAAGCTGATGTTAATGAATTATAGTAAGAGATAAGGAATTTAAGTGTCCTTAGCACTAGTCCCCCAAATTTGAGAGAAAAAAAATTTAGGGTACTGGTAATAATTGTGAATTGATTTTAACTTACAGACATGGCAAAGTCCAGAACTCTTTTGATTAAAGCTTCATCTTTAACTGCACCAATTGCTTTGCTGATACGATTCATCTCTTCCTGACTATCTGCTTTATCATATAACTGCAACATATATAACTAGAGGTTTATAGACTTTCCCACTAGGGCTTCCAAAAAATATCGAGCCAGCCGGACATTTTTTGTCTTATCCCGATTTAAATTCTTAAGACTAAGTAACAAAAGGCAATCATTTTAATCAGTTGGGCATTATATAAACTATGATTGACACAAAAACTATTTAAAACCTGACTTTTGATATAAATTTGATGTTCTGATGTAAACTGCAATTGACAGTGCATAATTCGAAGTGTGCAACAACAGCATACTAATATCTGCCTTAGACTCTTTATTTGTGAAAAATTAAGCTGTCAACAACTTTGCTTTTGATTTAAAAAAACACATTTTTCTGATATCGGATGTTGACTTGATAATGGTAAACCATGGACTGTGCGCAGAAAAGAAACAACAAAATAACTTAAGAGAAGCTTTGTTATAACTATTGACATAATCTCACCAAAAATAAAGTTGTTTCTTGGGTGCACACATACTTTGTTAATCAAAAATATACTTAAAATTTGATGTAAAACAAGGAAAATCAAGGAATTTTACAAAATATACAAATTTTTTCATGGTTTGTTGCCATAGTAACTCGTTAAATGTAAAATTTGTTTTTATTTCCTGAATACCTTGTACCTTAGTCTAGTTAGGACAAATTTAAGAATATGTATGATAACTTTTAAATTTGCAGAAATATTTGAGCCAAATAAGAGCCTTATTGGCCTACTCCTTTAGTATTTTTGAAAAATTTGGATGCATAATTAAAGCTCACACCCGGGCACACATGTACTAGTTCAAACAACATGGTTCTGGCGATTTTTCACTTACAACCTGAATTACCTTTTTGAATTTTTAATCAAATCATATTTATATAAGAATTTTTGATAATCTAAATCTTTTTGACTAAATTAATAAGATGCAAACCACTGAAATTTAAAATACAACTTTAAATAGACCAATCAATGTCACCCTACAAAATAGTTTACCTGTTGCCTGAACAGGTAAATTTCAGATGTCAGACAACTAATTAGCCTTGATTGTAATGAGAGGGTATTAAAGTAGGGTTTGTTTTGATAGTAACTATTCATCATGTCGCTTTTATGACCGGATATGTGTGGCTGTTTAAGACAAAAGGTCAGGTCAAAAAGATCGCATTAACTTCAAATTTTTTTTCAGAATTATTTTAAAATGGCAAACCTACTTTAGATGTCCAGTTCTGGCTCGGCACAAGAAGTCAAGTCCGGACAATACAACCGTTTTGGAAGCCTGTTTCTCAAGATCATCAGGTACTTTGGAATAATAGTGTTTGCCTCAACAGTACATTGTAACAATAACAATATGCAGAGACTGATATCACAGGCAAAAATTTATACACAAGTCTGAAATGGCTGTGGGTTTATTATAAAGAAAATAGACAAGCCAAGAGTAATAGCCAAGATTGTTCCAGAATCTTAACAGAAGGCACTTCCATTAATATTTAATAGAGGGTGCTTGTTAACGAATGATAGCTTACTGATCATATGTAAAAACAGTTCAAATTTATACCTGGCAAGGTAAAATAAACTGTACCTTCCCACATACCGGTACATTTATTTCTGGGACAGCCTTAACATTAATTCAATAAATGGCTTGAGGGGGAAATAGGTTTAAAATGATTCATCAAAAAAAAGTTTCCTTATTACTGTAAATTGAAAAGTATATTCTCACTTGTAATGTGTTAGAAAAATTAAATTATTTCTTCATCTTTTATTTTCCATTTAGTGCATTTGCAGAATATTTAAACAGTTAATAATGAGATAGGACAATAATTTTTCATCTCAAAATTTGTCTAATAATGTCCAAAAAATGTATACTATTTCTTTTTCCTACACTCTACCCAATTATAGCAAACAAATGAAATTTGCATACTTAATAATCTCAAACTTGACCTTTTCAATATTGGCTGTCCTCTCAATATCTACTCTGATTATTTAAGAGGAATATTTTGATACATTCAGAAAAAAACACATTGTATTTTTGAAGAATTAAGTTCAATTCATAAATCTTTTACTATCCATTTGGCTAAGTTGACTTTGAGAGTGTTTTGTTTTGTCCCTTTTAGATTCTCATACTTCCTATAGTTTACATTTTTTTGGATTTATTAAATTTATAAGCAAACCAGATGAAAGTTATTTCAGAAAAGAGCAAAATAATACAACTAATCATTTATCTGAGATTTTGTTTTATACTTATGTCTTTATTTGTGTTACCTAAACTAAGGAAATCACAAAGTCTTGTTTTTATTTCATTGGTATTGAGTTAAGAATTTCAAGATATAGTAATGTAAAAGTGCAATCGGTCACGAAATGTAAGTTTGGAATATTTGAACATATGAAATACAATAATTGGCTTAACAAATTTCCAGTAAATGTTAGTTCTGTTATAGCAATATAATTTTTCTGACATCAGTTATCTTACCTCCAACATTTTATTAAACAGATCTTCATCACCATTAGACATAACTGTTACATATACCTGGACAGAAAGCAAATTATTGACATGATAAAGAGAATGCTTTGTAATTTTTTTAATCATTCAAACATGATAGCAATAACCGTAGAGAAGAATTGTAAAGACAAACTGTTTGTATTGATATTTTCTATACCTGTTTTCGACATCATAAATAAATCTTTTTGCAGTGTTTCCCAAAATAATGTTCATAAATTAGCAAACATTTATCCTTGCAACAAAACTATGACACTGTCATGCTTGTTTAATTGGAATTATTGTCACACACTGCTATTAATTAGTTGAGACTCAAAATTTGGAATGTGAAGCTAGTGGTATATTGAAACAGTTATAAAGCAGACAAGTCAAAAACATGCTTTGAAATTAGTGGCACTGTGTAGCTAATTCTTTGGTTTTCTATTTGTATTTTCATCTTTGGTTTGTTTTGTTTTGTTTTTTACCATGGTCTCCAACTTCCTATTTCTATAAAACAGTCTACACCAATAAAAATATATTTCTGCTTAAACATACAGGGTCCCTTAAATCAGCTGACAGAGGTTTTCCATTGTAAAAATCTAGGAACTTCTTCTTAGCCTCCATAACAACAGACTGTTCTTGGTTACGACCTAGTTTGGCCAATACTAGATCTCTTAACATGGCAGTTAATGGTCCTATAAAATATAAACATGTTGGCAACACTATAACTAATGGGACTAGGAACTGTCTTATAAAATACAATAAATAGGTATGAAAAAAATGTCTCAGTATGACACTTACTAAAATATAAATAAATCAAGTAAATCTCTTTTTTTTAAATTTCCAAATCAAGCAATCATATAACTTAAAAGTTTAATCATGAAATATGGGTCATATTAAATTTTCAATTTAATTTTTTTTTCAATGACATCTGAAAATTGTAATTTAAATCAAAGTACTTCTTGTAACTTTCATAATTCTGAAATTTAGAAATTCAGAATATAAATGGTAAACAGAATAGGTGAAAGAGTGATGATTTAGAAATTCAGAATATAAATGGTAAACAGAATTTATCAGTAAAATACAGAATTAACAAGCATTCTGAGAGTATTGCATGGCAATACATTGTCCCCTACTGGTTAAAAATTCATTGTACTGGAACAAAATGCTAACTTGATCTTAACTGGTCATGATGTAAACTATATGAATGAATGGTTAATGATAGTGCAACCTGTATATATACAGCAAATACATATTAGTACAATATTACATTACAGCCAGCCAAATAAGCTTAGGATGCACTGCCAAACTGAAACTCAATATATTTGAAAAATAAATAACAAATAGTCATACCAAATATCAAATCAGTTACTTCAAACATGACAAAAAAAAGTGTGGAAAACTGTTTATTAGTGTGAATTAGTACTGGAACAAAATGCTAACTTGATCTATAACTTGTCATGATGTAAACTATATGAATGAATGGTTTATGATAGTGCAAACTGTATATATACAACAAATACATATTAGTACAATATTACATTACAGACAGCCAAAGAAAATAACTTTGCACAAAATCATCAGTCTGGAACAAAATTTTACCTTGATCTGTAACTTTTCATGGTTAAAATATATACCAAATATCAAATCAACATCTTCAAACATGATTAAAATAAACAGCTGCGCCATGAGCACATGATACTCCCATCGCTTTTTCATAAAATAAAGTTCAATAACTTCTCAATGTCATATCAGAAAATGAAATTTATGAAAAACTAAAGGGAGGGTATCTTAAAAGATATAAACCAGTCACCAAAGTTTCATGAAAACTGCTCAAAGCACTTTAAAGATATTGTCCAAAATCTGGAAAATCACCCCCTTTTTATGAACAAAATCCCATAACTCGGAAACGTAAAATCTAAAATTTATAAATAAGGAAAGGGAGCTCACATCAATAGATATAAACAATTCACCAAAGTTTCAAGCAAATTGGTTAAAGCGTTTTTGAGTTATTGTCCGACATGTTGACGACGGACAGGCAACGGTATACCATAATATGTCCCATAAACTGGCGTATAAAAAGTATGGTAAACTGATGGATGGACAGACAGACAGACAAGACAGACTGCAAACCTAAAGTCCCCTTCGACTTCGTCGGTAGGGGAATTAAAAAAAAATTTGTAGATACTATTTCTTGATCTTGAAGATTAGCTTCTGCCCAAGTTTCATAACAATCAATGAAGGTTAACAAATTCACAATTGAAATACAAGAATACAAAAATTTACCATAGCACAATAACACAATGGCGAGTTGTATAAATACAGAGCCACGTCAAAAGTATATTACCAAAAATGGACTAAACAGTAAAGGTTAAAAGTACACAAAGACAAATAAAAACACTATAACACATAATTAAGATGATAAACAATGTCAGTACCTAGAATCTATACTTCAAGACCATCATGTATTATTTGTGAAGTAGATACGGAATATTTATCAACAAGGTCTTGGTATGAACTTTTTAAGAAAAAGGACGAGACGTTCTTTGACATAACCCTGGTTCATCAACTTTCTGCTCAGACACTGGTGACGTTTTATAAAGTCTGATTAGCAGCTGCAAGCTCTTGAATACCGAATGAGTTGGGAAATGTATATCCCATATGCAGGTGAAGTTGGTGGGGGAAATTTATAATTTCAAAATTAAAATCTTCTCGTACTTCATAGATTCTGGTACTAAGATGATGCTTATGTCAAATTCATGGTATAAGTCTAAAAATGAATCGGAGGAAGCTGTGTTTGTTGTTTCTTTAATTTCTAGTTCTGGAGGATATATTGATGGAACGCAATCAGAAAAGTTTGGATTGTTATTGGAAAGAACGTCATCAATATATCTGAATGTGAAATTAAATGATCTGGCTTCTTTGATCTTCTTGTTTTTGACAAGTGTCTGGAGGAACTCCGACTCATATGAAAATAAGAAGAGGTCGGCAAGTAGAGGCGCACAGTTCGTTCCCATACAAATGCTGCCAATTTGTTGAAAAAGTCTACCTATGAATTCAACAAATATGTTGTCAATAAGAAACTCCAGCATACTGAAAAATACTGAATTATCATAAAAAGCTTCTGCCAAAGTTTAATAAAATTCTATAAAGGTTTGACAAAGTAATTGGTGTGTAACAAACTTTAACCCCAGACTGTATCTAATTGCTAAATGTACAAAACAGACTGAGCCTAAATGTTGATGACACCAACAACGGAATCTAGGATCGCCATGTCTCGCTTTCACGACATAAATCTTGCAACCTTGACCAAAAGTAGATTTGCATCAGCTTAAACATGATTTTACCTTCATTTTCTTTAGCTTCCCAGCCTAGACTCTGGAAGACTTTGCTGTAGAGGTTACGATTATAGGCTTTCATTTCATCTGTGGCATCAGTACTCTGTATCAATGCACCTTGTGTACCAAGACTAATAGAAAGATCACTCCATACTGTATAGTCAGTTTCATTTATATAGGCCTCGGCTACCTTCAATACATCAACTGCAGACACTAATCCTGCTCTGGCCTACAATATAAACAGTACTAGGATTTCATACTGAGACTTATAGAGAGATGAATCAATACAATGTAACCTTTATCAACTTGGATAATTCAATACAAGACAAAATAAAAAGTTGTATGACTTAATATTAAGACTCTTAAACAGACGATCCCATAATACAGAAAAAAACCTGACAATCAAAATTAAAGTTGTCTCTCTTGTATTTCTTTACTTTACCCTTGAGAAAAGTGTGCAAGTTTTGCCACAAGGTGATGGTGAGAAATGAAACACACTTGCAAACTTTCTAGCCTACATTGATCGGTTTATTCAGGTAAACATTTCGGTCGGGTGCTGTTCATAGTTTCTTGATAAATATAATATAGAAGCTTCATGATAAAAGTAAAGAAAAAGAACAAGTTGAACTGTGAGCTCTTTCTCACTAATGATACCTCTGCTACAAGTATTCAGTTAGCAGGTAGTTGATTAAGAATGAATTTGAAAACCTATTTCACAACATAGCATGTTGACATGAAGCTTAATACCAAATTCCAGGGTGCTTTGATCTATAGTTCCTTAGAAAAATGTGACGAAAACTCCATAATGGTCATTATGTGTGAGAACACTGAACTTTTTGGTAAACAGGAAGTTGGTGAGATATAAATCTGAAAAATCATTCCAATTAATGGCTTGCTTCTATAATCATAAAATCTGAATTTTCAAATGGCAATTCTGATCTTTAATATGGTAGCTGTCTCAATGATGTTTATCCCATCTCTCCTCTTTTTCCTGTAATAAAAAATGTATAATACTCAGCTTATTTTACTTTACAGAACCTGAGAAAAAGCCGTAAATATAAAAAATATGTGCCCCTAACTTAGTAAATATTTTCAAAAGTTCACATCATAATGACCATGTGTACTTAGTTTCAAGTTGTCGTTTCCACAACTTTTACGGGTAACTACCTTAAACCAAAACTTAACTGTTACGGGACAGTAACTTAAATTAAGTTTTCCAGTCTCTGCATCCATCTGTCCCGCAACAGTTAAAGTTTTTATGCCCTGCCTACAATAGTATGGGGTATTAAGTTTTCCAGTCTCTGCATCCATCTGTCCCGTCACAGTTAAAGTTTTCCAGATGGATGCAGAGACTGGAAAACTTTAACTGTTACGGGACAGATGGATCCAGAGATTGGATAAATTTAAATGTGACGGGACAGATGGATGCAGAGACTGGAAAAGTTTAACTGTTATGGGACAGATGGATGCAGAGACTGGAAAACTTTAACTGTGACGGGACAGATGGATGCAGAGACTGGAAAACTTAATACCCCATACTATTGTAGGCAGGGCATAAAAACTTTAACTGTTGCGGGACAGATGGATGCAGAGACTGGAAAACTTAATACCCCATACTATTGTAGGCAGGGCATAAAAGTATTGCTTGTATATCCCTACTATAAGAATAAAACATTCAAGAAATAATAACAAATTTATAATTATTATTATTATAAATTTATGGCTTAACAAAACATACATACCAAAGCAAACAGATCACTCTGTATACCTAATCTGTCGCAAGGTGCTATACTACAGTCTTTGATCCCTGTTATAAGTGACTCTAACATTTCTGATGAATACTGTACTCTATATACTCCCACAGTGCCACAGTTTACCTGTTAAAAAATAGAGTGATTTTCATCTTCTGTCCACATTAGCCTTATAATTAGCTACAAAACAACAATTACTTAATCTGTAAATACTAATAATAGTAGTTTAAGTTTTGTAACAATTGTTTGTTTTTCATTTCATTTTTGAAATTCTTGAAATTAACTGTGATCCCTTCACACATAAATCTGATTACTTAGCCCATGTTGGCTCTACTTCTGTCCTGTGTGTATCTCAACTTGTCAACATTTGTTTGGTCTCAAGACTCGAAAATATTTTGGCCTTAAACATCACTGAAGAGATATAACCTGGTGGAATTGGCATCAATATACGTAATGTGTCATGTTATCAAATGTTAATGGCTGGCATAAAAAAAACACCAAACAATAAGTAATTTCTATATTACATGAATGCTTAAATATCATGCTGCAAAAATGTTAATTTCAAAGTCTTTTGTTTGACTCAGCCAGGGATAAATCAATAACCTCCCATACTCAAGGAATGCAACAACACGATGGGCTATCTGTTAGTGTTAGGTCCAAATTGTTTTCACAATAGAGCAAATAAGTTTTATTACGGAAGCCTGACATATTTTTGAAAATTTTAAACTGATTAAATATCATTATGACAACAAACAAAACGAGTACTATCTTTAAAAAAGATATCTGACACATTCAGATGTGAGCAAAGATTTTAAAAAACAAACCATGAATCTTTATCAGGTTTTTTTAATCATAGATATAAAATTGCACACAATTTGACGACAAAGGCTGAAGATTCTGAAAGTTGAGGATATGCGTTATATACTCTATAGAGATTATTATTACGCCTTGGAAGTTTTAGCCAATTAGACATAATTTATAGCACTGAGCTATTAATAGCCTAATGAACCTGTCAATGATATTTACCTACTCGTGTATTAAAGGCTAAGCCTACAAAATCCAAACAATTTGACAGTGGTGATAATTACACCTTCTTTACCTGAATTTACTTTTATCTATTTGGATAATTTCGGAAATTATACTGACTGCGTCAGAAAAACATAAACAATTATTTGTCAAAATCAAGGAGATTAACTGCAATTAGGCATTTAATTAGGCTTCCTTTGACCTGTACATTTTAAATAATGCGACTCATTATTTTTATTTAAACAAAAAATAAATATTATCTAACACTTTATGTATTTATCTGAGGAGACCTGAATAATAATACATTATTTACCTTAACCCATTCACCAGGTTTAACATTGTCCAGTGTGACTTCTGCTGTTGAGCTATCTAAAAGTATTTTTTTCACTGGTTTATCTGGACTTGATGCTGTACAGAATGACAAGGGTACCATCCACTTGGACTGCTCCCCTATAATTATAGTATTCAGTTTGTTTTTTAGGCTTTATAATTTTACCTCAACATCAAATTAAAGTGGAATATATGTTACCTTTTACGATTAAGAATAATTGAACAACTTATATCTACACTGCAACTATTGTTGACATAAACAAAAAAGAGAAACAGCCAACAAACAATTACATTTACACAAATTTGCTGCTTGGATAACCTCCCTCATTTCTCCAAGAATGTGGAGTGTATGAAATAGAATAAAAAAAAAAACGAAACATTTTTCAAAATAAAATATTAAGTTACCTTCTTGCTTTTTACCATCTGCACAGAACTTTGCTTGTGACAATGATAGAACTCTGTTCTTCCCATCTTGTTTTTCTGTTACCTAGAATAAAACGGTGGAATTTAAACCAAAAAAAAACATTATTTCTCAAAAGTATATATATTCATTTATAATTCTCCATTTCAAAATCTAAATGCTTTTGAAGTTAAATTTTAACAAAAGTACACCAAAACATTGTGATTGGTAAAATTTGTCCTACAAACATTAGAAATTTAACTAATAACATGATGTTATTTTCATTTTGGGGTAAGAACAATGAAATTACACATAGCCATTTAGATCCTGAAACAGAGTTTGCATCAATATTTCATCAGGTCAGCCATTTTAACATTTTGCGCCAGCCATTTTTTCTTACAAAGATTTGTTGGGATACATTGTTGCATCATTGGTTATTTGGTCAAATCACAAGACACATTTCCCCCTTTAATATTGTCACCAGAAACCTAATTTTTGGATCCAGTTGAGTAATCAACAATGTTGGACACCACATTTTTTGAAGGACCAGCAAACGTTAGAACCCTGACAAAAAAAAAATGCAAACCCTGTCTGAAATGACAAATTAAATGGCAGATGTTTATACACAAATACTTTAATGTAAATCAATATACAATTACACTGTGCATCAAACTTAACATCTATTGAGCTGATGTCTCTGAAAGGACAAAGTTAAGTGTTTTGTTTAATTCTGTCATTCTGTTTTTATTAAGTTGGTGATAATTAAAGTGTGAAACAGATGATACTGGTGAAGAGGCAGATGAAGATGTAAGTGGACATCTTTTTGTAGATAGAAGGACTACTATTTAATGCCTAAGCCTTTACCTTTATAACTGGATAACCCATCTGTTTGGTCCAAGAGGTCATGACCTCAGCAACTGGTTTTCCACTAGCTTTACCTAGATATTCCCATAAATCTTCTGTAAAGGCATTACTGTATTTAAACTTAGTTAAATAAGCATTCATACCAACTCTAAAATCCTTTAAAAGAAAAATATAAGTGTAATGTAAATATATTTGTAATTTTTTCCACATTTCAACTGTAATAATTTGTATTCCATCCACTTCAATATTCAACACTGAGGGAACTGAATGTTCCAAGAATAACTCACAAAGAAAAACTGGATGGAAATTGGCATAAATCAGCATTTTCCTTTATGAAATATATGCAAATTATGACTAAGTTATACATTTATATCTTCAAAAATTGTGTTGAGATCATCTATATTTCTTTATTTTATGTACCGTAGAAAGGCTTGTATAGTTCGCAGTTGTACATAGTCCGCACCCCCTTCTCCCCACGAAATTTTAGGTAAAAAAACTTTTTGTAACTGTTAGAAAAGGTCTAATGAAACTCCGGTAATTTCAAATCCTGTGCGGTCCTTTTGCAGAATTTTCTTGGAAGAACCTGTTTTCCATCATCAAACAGAAGCTGAAACTGCTTGTAAATGATTCTAGAACGCTTCATGATTGTTAAAATAAGTTTAATTCACTTAAAAAACAATTTAGAAACTTGTGTATGTTTAAACAGGAAGTTTAAAAAGCATGTGTAAAAGAAGAAATTAACCGGTGAGAGTCGAAATCCGTACATAACAGATATCACTATAATACGACTTTGAAAGTAAAACAGTTCCATCCTTTTGTAAAACAGTCTTTAATATATCTATCACATTAATGTTTGAAGGGTCTTAAGCTAATACAAACCATATTAGTCAGTATGAAACACCAAAACGGAACGAACAATAACCGATTACGTTTTGTAGTTTACAAATTCTAAGCTGATTTACGGTTGTCTTTTTCACTATGTTTGTATCGTTTCAATCAAGCAGATACCAGTTTATTTCAACCAATGCATTGAAAAGAAACATGAAATTTGTAATGAAAGGTTTAGTTTTTATATTTTTCAGTATTAATTTGATATTGAATAGAAATAACTTATTAATATGGATGAGTTAAAGTTATTCGTTTAAAAAATGATAAGAGCGCCCTCTACAATAGAAATAACAAAGATGGCAGAACGTAAACAAACCACCTCGCCTGCGAAATTGAAATTTTTCTCTTATTTCTTGCTTATTGTACTCTATAGTCTGCACCCCTTCTGGAAGGTCCAATTTTGGAGAATAAAACCGCGGACTATACAAGCCTTTCTACGGTAATTTTTCTAAATTTTGTAAAAAAAATTCTTTCTGCCAAAAAATTAGTCTTCATGCTTGTACACCTTTATTAACAATTTTTTTTAGACTGAAGACAATTTAGAGCTTGACATATTGTACTATAAACCAACTTATTTTCGTCAATAGTTATTTTTTACGTTTAGACCTTTCTTGCTGACTTAGCATTTCCTTACTATGTTGATGTATTCCTTAAAGAGAAGATTCCATGTTATAATGTTCATGACCATTTATAATCCTATCATTTTTTTAAATAAATCACTCTCAAAATTAAGCTGTTTACAGCAGAAACCTGTTTATTTTTTAAGACTTGTGTTGACCTCAAGATGTTGTTTTCTTTTCTTTTGTTGGGCTGATGTCTCATTTATATACACCCCACTTTTCCTTTTATTTTTACTCCTAAATATGTTTGATAAGTCAGGTGTAAACCTATCAATAGAGACTCACAGCATCCCCTATATAGTCATGAAGCATTCTGATGACTGAAGCACCTTTACTGTATGATATAGCATCAAATATTTCATCTACTTCTGAGGGATGTCCTACGGGTACCTGGAGAGAGAAGAAAAACACTACTTTTAAAAATAAATCACAAAGCATCAAATTTTTCTTTTAATTCTGATAGATGTCCTAAAAGAATTTGGAGAGGGAAGAAAAACAGTACTTTTTATAAATAATCACAAAGCAGTAAATATTTCGGTTGTTTTTATGGTGTTCTAACCGTTCTTGTTTTAAAGAAGAAAAACATTAAACTAGGAGCAAAACCATGTATAAACAAAAGGTCTCTGGAAACAGTAATATTATCATGTCAAGTTTTAAATTTAATGATAAAAGCTTAGATAAAGATTCCAGTTTGCAAGGGAGATATGATGAAGATAAAAAGTTTTGTTATTTAGTCAACTGCAATGAAGGAATGATATAGATCATCATTTAAGTGCCTGTCAAGTTCAAATATCATAAACTATCATAAAACTGTCACTTGGGATACTGTCCATAAGCATGCTATTCTGTCATTTTGGGCCAAGACTTTATTACACTACACTTATTTTCCAGCTAATGACTTATAATTTGCAAACAAAATCAAAGCGATTATTCTAAAAAGTAGTGAAAACGTAGTTTTTGGGCCAATTTATCCAGATACTCAAGTGTCTGTGATACTGACCTCTATAGGATGGCTGTTATTGAGAGCATCTAGTTCTAAAGCTCTTCCTAAATCATTCTTAACAAACTGTGTCCAGATATCAAACTCAGGAAAACAGAAATCTACACACAGATATTCTATCCAGGAAGCAAAACCTTCATTTAACCACAAGTGGGTCCACCATTCCTGCAACCAAAACACATTACTGGTGATTAAACAATGTCTTTGATATACAAAATGTTTATTAATGAAAATTCAGAATTTACAATTTGTTCATAGAAATCTCCATATATTTTTCCAATTTGAAAACTAAAATCATCATTGGAATAATCTTAAATAATTGTATATAAATAAACAAGATGTGCACATGCTGAAATGTCTCGCCTACTTTACCATTGATTTTATGTTGATAACCCTATATATAAAGTTTTACTACAAGTATCACATTAACTTATCATGATCCAAGAATTTGAGGTCAAGGTCAGATAAACCAAGCCAGAAATACATGTACACCTTACAATCATTCCATACATTGAATATAGTTGACCTATTGCTTATAGTATACAAGAAATAGACCAAACCATGAAAACATTATATTGACCAATGAACCATGAATATGAGGTCAAGGTCAGATGAACCCTGCCAGACAGACATGTACACTTTACAACTGTTCCATACACCAAACATAGTTGACCTATTGCTTATAGTTTAAAGAAAAACAGACCAAAACACAAAAATTTAACATTGAGCAATGGATCGTGAAAATGAGGTCAAGGTCAAATAAAACCTGCTAGACTGACATGTACATCATAAAATATTTCCATACACCAAATATAGCTGACCTATTGCATACAATATTGAAAAATAGACCAAAACACAAAAACTTAACTTTAACCACTGAACCATAAAATGAGGTCAAGGTGAGATGACACCTGCCAGTTGGACATGTACACCTTACAATCATTCCATACAACAAATATAGTAGACCTATTGCTTATAGTATCTGAGAAATGGACTTGATCAAGAAAACTTAACCATGTTGACTGATCCATGAAATGAGGTCAGGTCAAGTGAAAACTGTCATACAGGCATGCGGACTGTGCAAGATATGCACATACCAAATATAGTTACCCTATTACTCATAATAAGAGAGAAAATAACATTACAAAAAATCTTAACTTCATTGAACCATGAAAATGAGGTCAAGGACAAAGGACATATGACAGACAGAAAATTCATAACATGAGGTATCTATATACAAAGTTTGAAGCATCCAGGTCTTCTACCTTCTTAAATATTAAGCTTTTAAGTAGTTAGTTAACGCCGCCTTGGCAGCCGACGGATCACTATCCCTATGTCGAGCTTTCTTTGACAAAAGTCACAGTCATGACAAAAAGGAGATTTAAGACTTAAATATAAAATTTTAAAATGTATTCATGTGATTTTGAAAGTTGGATCACACATTCCTTTAAATGGAACTTTCTCAGAAAAGCATGCCATATTTTACTTCCAGATTGGCTGTCTCAAAAATAAAGCTTTGTTATGCTTAGTATTTGAAAACTTTCAAAAATAATAACAAATGCTTTTCAACCTTCATGATGTTAATATTTTCAGAGAAGTCAAAATCTATCTCTGCAACTACCATGATCATTCATAACAAAATTATCTTTTTTCAAACATTAATCTCAAACTGGTTTCTCGATGTGAAGAAACTTTTATTTATGCTGGAGATTTACAACAGGTAACCAGTTCAAAACAGAAATCAGCACATGGTCACCTCTGTGATATTGTCTTTTATGTACATATTTTAGGGGGCAACAAAACATTTGCTTAAAAAAGTACATTTTGCAAAATTTTATTATTCATAAAAGGCTAAGTTTCAATAAAAACCTACCATGGTAACAAGATTACCAAACCATTGATGAGCCAACTCATGTCCTACAACTAGTGCAACCCATTGTTTGGTTTTGGCTGATGATTTCTTTGGGTCCACAAACAATGCTGTTTCTCTGTAAGTTACTAAACCCCAGTTTTCCATAGCACCTGTATATGGAAAAGATATTTTAGACAAGAGTATAAATTAATGCAGTTTTTTTTATACATATATGAATTGCAAATTTTACATCAATGTTTAAATTCTAGCTACTCTGAACTTATTATTATTTGTTGTGCAACAATTTTTGTGGATTCTGTGGGAATAGATGAAACATTAATTTAAATGTTGAACAAAATGTAAAATTCTCATATGTTTGTATGCAAACTTTGACAAAACCATGAAATCGAGTATTCAAGAAAATACAATTTTTTATCAATCCATGAAAATTGGTAATCACGAAAATAAATGACTCTACAGTATGTTAAAAATAGAATGAAATTGGGTTAATAATGCACTGTAAAACTAAGATTGCAAAATTTTCAGTAGATTCAATCAATTTTATTACAGAAAAACTGTTCAAATTTGATTAGAGCTAAGATTGGGGAACATATGTAGCTATCTTTTTTAACTTGTTAAAGTTGGACCAAAGAAAGTAATTAATTTTACCAGCTGCAAAGTCAGCAAGTCCTATCAAGTCCATCTTTGGTAGAGGATAAGGTATCTTGAAGTAATCTTTGTAAAATGGTAATGTCTTTACTGCTACCTAATAAAGACATTAAAATGTCACTCAAGTATTGAAATCTACACATTAACATTGCATTAGTGACTTAGTGTAAACAGCCTCATTGTAGAGCTTTACACATTATCTTGTTGAAAGTTACATCAAAATTGTTAAACTTTTGTAGACAGTATTGATAATAATAATAAAATTCATAAAGTATAGTTATCCACCTATTGTACATTATCATAGAGTTCTGAAATAGTGTGCTGTCTTTCTCAGATTATTTGTTTTCCAGAAGAATTATATACTCTTGTAACACTAGATGAAAACTAAAGGCTTCAAGGAGCCTATGTCGCTCACCTGATATTTTCATTTACAATTGATGCATGAAATAATGCAACCATTATACTTTTGCTTTAGTTTCAGAGATATAAGCCAAAAACTGCATTTTACCCCCTATGTTCTATTTTTAGCCATGTAGGCCATGTTGGTTGGCAGGCCGGTCAACAGACACATTTTTTAAACTAAATACCCTTATGATGATTATGGCCAAGTTTAGTTAAATTTGTCTCAGTAGTTTCAGAGGAGAAGATTTTTGTAAAAGATTACCAAAATTACGAAAAATTGTTCAAAATTTCCTTAAAAGGGCAATAACTCCTTAAGGGGTCAATTGACAATTTTGGTCATGATTGACTTATTTGTAGATCTTACTTTGCCAAACATTATTGCTGTTTACAGTTTATCTCTATCTATAATAATGTTAAAGATAATAACCAAAAACTGCAAAATTTCCTTAAAATTACTAATTCACAGGCAGCAACCCAACAACGGGTTGTCTGATTCGTCTGAAAATTTCATAGCAGATACATCTCAACCTGATGAACATTTTTACCCTCATGTCAGATTTACTCTAAATGCTTTAGTTTCAGAGATATAAGCCAAAAACTGCATTTTACCCCTATGTTCTATTTTTAGCCATGGCCGCCATGTTGGTTGGCTGGCGGGGTCGTTGGACACATTTTTTACACTAGATACCCAAATAATGATTGTGGCCAACTTTGGTTAAATTTGGCCTAGTAGTTTCAGAGGAGAAGATTTTTGTAAAAGTTAACGACGATGGACGCCAAGTGATGAGAAAAGCTTACTTGGCCTTTTAGGCCAGGTGGGCTAAAAAATAGAAATAGAAATTTGATTTTGAAGAGTAGGCAGATTTTAAATATACTTAATAATCATTGCTTAATAGACAAAGAACAAAATAAAACAAAAAACAAAATGTAAAGTTGACATTGTAATTCCTCCTTACGTCTAATGCATATTTTCCCTCTTCTTTCTTGCCAACAGGTGTGTACACCCTGACTAGTACACCATCAGCATCCTTCCCTTCTACGTAATCAAATTCTCCCACAACAAACGCTAGCAGGTATGTAGACATGATTGGTGTCCTCTCGTAACTAACAACCTTCCATTTGCTGTCTCCTTCATAGACTTGTTCTGACTTTACAGGCTGTAATACAGTCAAATTTCAGCATTTAACAGAAGTTAAGAAATTTAGATTCCACCACTGCATCAAGTGTGTTACAATATTTCGAGACAGTTAATTTTTAAAATTTAAAACGCAAGGCTTGCCAAGGTTTTTAAATAATTAAAATTTAACTGTTGAGAGTGGAGAACTATCGTAATACACAAGTTATAGTGGTGGAAACTGTTTCTCTAACGATATCTTAACAAAGTTTATCCTTCCTTTTCAAAGATTTGCAGAAAGTTCTTTATATGTGATGTCATCAGACAAGATCACCTTTTTTCATGATGTGACAATAGGAAATTCAGAAGAAACCATTGACGTCATTATTAAATTTTGACTAATCATTTGCCAAGAACAAAGTTTTCTCTAGAAACAAGAAATATTTTTCTCACACCGATCGAGAAATGTGAAAAAAGCATGAAAATTAGCGAAAATCAACATTGAATTTAGGTTATTCTATAAGAATTTACCATGGAAGATAGAAACTCAACATTTATAAAAAAGAATTAATGATTAAATACTTGAAATCCATATTTGTCAACAACTACAGAAAATAATGTTTTGCTGCCACAAGAGAAAATTCACAACTTATTTATGAATGTTTCAAAACATCATTAGATCAACTGTTGCATCATCCCAATATCAAAGAAGGCTGCTCTCTCTTTGGGAATATCAGATCAAATGTTTCCTTCACAGCAATTTAACCCTAACAAGGGAAATAACTCAATATGTAAAACTACAAACCATGTTTGACAAGGCAACTCTGTCTTTAGGAACAACCAATGTGACATCGAATGTTGCCTTGACAGCTGGTTCATCCCAACATGGGAAAGCTCTCCTGGCATCAGTGGCCTACAGCACACAAGTAAATAATAAAATCATAGTGAACAATAGATATTTAAATTGCTATGTTTATGTCAATTTGATGTACACATAATGAATTTAACTTACATAAACCTCAGTGGAGTGCATCAAGACATTTTCTCTATATTAACTTTTGACTGCTTATGGAGTAGAATTATCTGTCAAATCTAAAGGGAACAATATTTATTGTTGGCCTCCAATTGCCACTTTAGCCCATAATGGCTATATCATGTGTGTAAATAATTAAATAAATGGGGAATGTGTCCATGGGACACAGATGATGCCCCTGCTTGCATATAACGTTATAAAGGGCCGTAACTCAAGAACTGTAAAAGTGACACTACCCAAATTTGAACTTGATCTGAGTTTTGTGGTAATAAGCATTGTTTATAAGTTTCATAACATTTAATTGACGTAAACTTAAATTAGAGAACAGAAACAAATATTTCAGCATTTATAAGATTTCTAAAGGGGCATAACTCTAGAACGGTAAAAGTGACGCCAACAAAATTCAAACTTGATCTGTGTATTGTGGTAATTAGCATTGTGCATAAGTTTCATAACATTTGGTTGAGGCAAACTAATATTTCAGCAATTTTTCCATTTGTAAAGGGTCATAACTTTAGAACGGTGAAAGTGACACCACCAAAATTCAAACTTGATCTGTGTTTTGTGGTAATAAACATTGTGGATAAGTTTCATAACATTTGGTTGAGGCAAACTCAAGTTAGAGAACGGAAACGAAAAATTCAGCAATTTTCCATTTCTAAAGGGGCATAACTCTTGAACAGTAGAAGTGATGCCACCAAAATTCAAACTCGATCTGTGTTTTGTGGTATTTAAGCATTGCAGATAAGTTTCATAACATTTGGTTGAGGCAAACTAAAGTTAGAGAACGGAAACAAATTTTGGGACGTACGGACAAGGGTAAAACTTAATGCCCCCTCCGCTATAGAGGGAGCATAAAAAGGCTTTGTAATAATATGCAGCAAAATATCTTATTTATATTGTTCTTTACAATTCTGTTTATTGTATCCCTAGTTTTTATAACATCTTCTGCCAGATTCTTTTATATGCTAGATAAAGGACAGCAACTTGTTGTTACATAAGTTTATAACAAACCTCAAACTGTGTAACAGCTGAATACTGTTCCTCTCCATCAGGTGTTGTGTATTTACTTCTATAAAATCCTTTCATTTTGTCATTCAGAATTCCAGTAAAAGTCATACTCATTCTGCCCTTCCCTGGCTGAAATACAGTTGACATATTTTCAAAGTTTTAAATCACAAGACATCTATGTAAAAATAAGAAGATGTGGTATGATTGCCAATGAGACCAACTGACATATTATCTTCAAGTTATTTATTCTAATTCATTGCATTTAGTAGTTGTCTTAGAATATTTGAATAGACCATTTCATGAAATGTACAAATCATCTTTGTCTATGTAACCTAAATGTGGTATTTCCCCAGGAAAATATTACACAAATAACTGTACGTAAGTGTAGCTAAATTGTATTTTGTCATCCTTAAGACCCTGTAAGCATGATTGTGTATTATCCTTACAGAGTTTATTTCACATTGATACTAATGTTTTTGTGTGTTTAAAATATACATTTTTAAGATATCCATGTAGTGTTCATTTCTTTGAACTAATGTAACTTCCTTAATTTCCCTATCCTACTATCATAAAAAAACAAATCTTCAGCTGACAATAAAATTTAAACGAACAATTAAGAAAGTGCTTGAGAGACTATTTTTCAAAGTCTTAAATCTTATTCTACATGGATGCTTGTTTAAACCTTCTTTCATACTCAAGACTTATATATCTTATATATTCTACGTGGATGATTGTTTAAACCTTCTTTTATACTCAAGACTTATATATCTTATTCTACATGGATGATTGTTTAAACCTTCTTTTATACTCAAGATTTATATATCTTATTCTACGTGGATGATTGTTTAAACCTTCTGTCATACTCAAGACTTATATATCTTATTCTACATGGATGATTGTTTAAACCTTCTGTCATACTCAAGACTTATATATCTTATTCTACATGGATGATTGTTTAAACCTTCTTTCATACTCAAGACTTGTATATCTTATTCTACATGGATGATTGTCTAAACCTTCTTTTATACTCAAGACTTATATATCTTATTCTACATGGATGATTGTCTAAACCTTCTTTTATACTCAAGACTTATATATCTTATTCTACATGGATGATTGTCTAAACCTTCTTTTATACTCAAGATTAATAAAACTTCATTCTACAGATATGATTGTCTAAATCTTTTTTCATTCTCAAGACTTATGTAACCCTATTACAAAAAATTCTTCATAACCTCACTTTTTCAACTCAGGTCAGATTGGAGCTCTATATATAGTTGGAAACTGTATATTGACTTCTAGATATCATTTACCCAACAACGTCTTTTACTGCTTTACTCTTTTTTAAACTAGCTGCTTCATACTCATATCATTAAACTCATATCCCCAAATTTTGCTAATCATGCTAATTATTCCAATGATTTTTATAACATGTATAAGCTTACTTGTATTTCTGACGGAAAAGTGAAAGTGACTGTTTCATCTTCCTTGTTGTAGAATATTGTGCCTTTGACTGTGTCATTTTTACCTTAAAATATAAAGTAATATTTAGATAAAACCTCCAATATTTTCTATCTAAGATGAATAAGAAGAGAGAGCGGTTTGATGGGTGTCTGAAAAGTGTACAATTAATTAACAACAAATTACTTTATAACAAATTACAAAAATGCCATATAAAAAACATGCGCTGCAGTTCTAATTATTGGTGGTTACACACATGTCATGATTGACTAACCATTCTGAAAAAAATGTAATTTGACCTATAATGGTTTACTTTTACAAATTGTGTCTTGAATGGAGAGTTGTCTCATTGGCACTCATACCACATCTTCTTAGATCTACTTGTATGTATAGTAAGAAGAGATTTAAAGAACCTGTTTTCCTTACCCAGTGTCTGACTGTGTACAAGTCAAACTATTGTTTCTATAAAAAAAATTCAAACACTTTTTATAACAGCTTGGGATGGTGCTTTAACAGTTTAAAGGGCATTTCTAACATTAGAAAAAAAAATATTTAAAACCCACCATTACAAAACTAGAGGCTCTCAAGAGCCTGTGTCGCTCACCTGATTCTACTTTGGTTTTGGTAATCATGTTAAAATAGATTAAAATCATAACAGATACCCTAATAATGAGTGAGGCAAAATTTGGTTTAATATTGGCCCTGTAAGTTAATAAAAAATCCTGGTGGCCATCTTGAACAGTAAATCAGCAACAAAGTAGCAACACTTCATCAGCACCTCATAAGAAACATTTATGCCATGTTTGGTTTCATTCCATTCAATGCTCTCGAGAAGAAGCATTTGTATGTATTTCCAATATGGTCTTATGTTAAAGGAAGTCCCCCCGCTGGCAGCCATCATGGATGAAGGATCAGCTTCAAAGTAACAACACTTAGTCAGCACCTCATAAGGAACATTCATGCCATGATTGGTTTCAATCCATTCAGTGGTTCTGTAAAAGAAGACATTTGTATGTATTGTCCGTAGGGTCTTTTGTTAAACACTGTCCCCAGCTGGTGGCCATCTTGGATGATGGATTGGCTTCAAAGTAACAACACTTGGTCAGCCCTTCATAAGGAACATTCATGCCATGTTTGGTTTCATTCCATTCAGCGGTTCTCTAAAAGAAAACATTTGTAAATATTTTGCATAGGGTCCTATGTTAAACTAAGTCCCCCACAGGCGGCCATCTTGGATGATGAATCGGCTTCAAAGTAACAACACTTGGTCAGCACCTCATAAGGAACACTCATGCCATGTTTGGTTTCATTCCATTCAGTGGTTCTCTAAAAGAAGACATTTGTATGTATTGCCCTTTGGGTCCTATGTTAAACTAAGTCCCCCCGCAGGCAGCCATCTTGGATGATGGATCGGCTTCAAAGTAACAACACTTGGTCAGCACCTCATAAGGAACATTCATGCCATGTTTGGTTTCATTCCATTCAGTGGTTCTCTAAAAGAAGACATTTGTATGTATTTCCCATAGAGTCCTATGTTAAAATAAGTCCCCAGATGGCGGCCATCTTAGATGATGGATCGGCTTTAAAGTAACAACGCTTGGTCAGCACCTCATAAGGAACATTCATGCCATGTTTGGTTTCATTCCATTTAGTGGTTCTCTAAAAGAAGACATTTGTATGTATTTCCCATAGGGTCCTATGTTAAATGAAGTCCCCCGCAGGCAGCCATCTTGGATTTAGATCCGCTTCAAAGTAACAACACTTGGTCAGCACCTCATAAGAAACACTCATGCCATGTTTGGTTTCATTCCATTCAGTGCACCTCTAGAAGAAGCATTTGTATGTATTTCCCTTAGGGTCCTGTTAAACTAAGTCCCCCCGCAGGCAGCCATCTTGGATTATGGATCGGCTTCAAAGTAACAACACTTGGTCAGCACCTCATAAGGAACATTCATGCCATGTTTGGTTTCATTCCATTCAGTGGTTCTCTAAAAGAAGACATTTGTATGTATTTCCCATAAGGTCCTATGTTAAAATAAGTCCCCCGATGGCGGCCATCTTAGATGATGGATCGGCTTCAAAGTAACAATGCTTGGTCAGCACCTCATAAGGAACATTCATGCCATGTTTGGTTTCATTCCATTCAGTGGTTCTCTAAAAGAAGACATTTGTATGTATTTCCCATAGGGTCCTATGTTAAACTAAGTCCCCCGCAGGCGGCCATCTTGGATTATGGATCCGCTTCAAAGTAACAACACTTGGTCAGCACCTCATAAGGAACATTCATGCCATGTTTGGTTTCATTCCATTCAGTGGTTCTCTAAAAGAAGACATTTGTATGTATTTCCCATAAGGTCCTATGTTAAAATAAGTCCCCCGATGGTGGCCATCTTAGATGATGGATCGGCTTCAAAGTAACAATGCTTGGTCAGCACCTCATAAGGAACATTCATGCCATGTTTGGTTTCATTCCATTCAGTGGTTCTCTAAAAGAAGACATTTGTATGTATTTCCCATAGGGTCCTATGTTAAACTAAGTCCCCCGCAGGCGGCCATCTTGGATTATGGATCCGCTTCAAAGTAACAACACTTGGTCAGCACCTCATAAGGAACATTCATGCCATGTTTGGTTTCTTTCCATTCAGTGGTTCTCTAAAAGTAGACATTTGTATGTATTTACCATAGGGTCCCATGTTAAACTAAGTCCCCCGCTGGTGGCCATCTTGGATTATGGATCGGCTTCAAAGTAACAACACTCGGTCAGCACCTCATAAGGAACATTCATACCATGTTTGGTTTCATTCCATTCAGTGGTTCTCTAAAAGAAGACATTTGTATGTATTTCCCATAAGGTCCTATGTTAAACTAAGTCCCCAGCTGACGGCCATCTTGGATTATGGATCGTCTTCAAAGTAACAACACTCTGTCAGCACCTCATAAGAAACATTCATGCCATGTTTGGTTTCATTCCATTCAGTGGTTTTCTAAAAGAAGACATTTGTATGTATTTCCCATAGGGTCCTATGTTAAACTAAGTCCCCCGCTGGCGGCCATCTTGGATGATGGATCCACTACAAAGTAACAACACTTGGTCAGCACCTCATAAGGAACATTCATGCCATGTTTGGTTTCATTCCATTCAGTGGTTCTCTAGAAGAAGTTCAAAATGTAATAAAATGCTTCGCTGGGGCGCAGCTTGATACGACCGCAGAGGTCGAACCCTGAACAGTTGGGGCAAGTATGGACACAACATTCAAGCTTGATACAGCTCTGAATTTGGATTGTTATTAAATATTTGACACAGCATAAGTTTCTGACACAGAAAGAATGTGGTCTAAGAACTTGAATTTTTTTAATTTACCTATTATGGTCCAATGTCCAAAATCAAAATACATGGTTAGATTCAGCATATCAAAGAACCCCATATATTCAATTTTTGTTAAAATCAAACAAAGTTTAATTTTGGACCCCAACTTGGACAAACTTGAAAACTGGGCCCATAATCAAAAATCTAAACACATGTTTAGATTCAGCATATCAAAGAACCCCAAGAATTCAATTTTTGCTAAAATCAAACTAAGTTTAATTTTGGACCCTTTGGACCTTAATGTAGACCAATTTAAAAAACGGGACTTAAAATTAAAAATCTAAATACACGGTTAGATTTGGAATATCAAAGAACCCCAATAATTCAATTTTTGATGAAATCAAACAAAGTTTAATTTTGGACCCTTTTGACCTCAATATGAACCAATTTGATAGCGTGACCCACAAATAAAAAATCTAAATTCATGGTTAGATTCAGCATATCAAAGAACCTCATATATTCAATTTTTGTTGAAATCAAACAAAGTTTAATTTTGGACCCCAATTTGGACCAACTTGAAAACTGGGCCCATAATCAAAAATCTAAATACATGTTTAGATTCAGCATATCAAAGAACCCCATATATTCAATTTTTGTTGAAATCAAACAAAGTTTAAATACTGGACCCTATCTTGGACCAACTTGAAAACTGGGCCCATAATCAAAAATCTAAACACATGTTTAGATTCAGCAAATCAAAGAACCCCAAGAATTCAATTTTTGTTAAAATCAAACTAAGTTTAATTTTGGACCCTTTGGACCTCAATGTAGACCAATTTAAAAAAACAGGACCCAAAATTAAAAACCTAAATACACGGTTAGATTTGGAATATCAAAGAACCCCAATAATTCAATTTTAGATGAAATCAAACAAAGTTTAATTTTGGACCCTTTTGACCTCAATATGAACCAATTAGATAACGGGGTCCACAAATAAAAAATCTAAATACACGGTTAGATTCAGCATATCAAAGAACCCCATATATTCAATTTTTGTTGAAATCAAACAAAGTTTAATTTTGGACCCCAATTTGGACCAACTTGAAAACTGGGCCAAAAATCAAAAAATCTAAATACATGTTTAGATTCAGCATATCAAAGAACCTCATATATTCAATTTTTGCTAAAATCAAACAAAGTTTAATTTTGGACCCTTTGGACATTAATGCAATTTGAAAACTGGACCCAAAATTAAAAATCTAAATACACTGTTAGATTCGGCATAACAAATAAATAAATGTGATCAAAGATTTTACAAATCTAATGCGCCATACTGTGCAATTAAAGATTACTTCTTGAAATTTTTCAATATTTGAAATTTGAAAAAAAAAAAATATTTGAAGAATAATTCTTTTTAATTTCTGAAATCTGAAATGAGAAAAAATTGGCACCCCACAATTTCTTTTTATCCCCCCCCCAAAAAATTCTTTCCCTCAAGATATGGTCATAATCTCAATTCAAATTTCCAATGGAGTTGGCAACCATAATTACCCATTTAAATTTACAATAGTGCTAACTTAATCTATTTTATAATAGAATTAATAAAAATATAGTGTCAAATCTTTCATATGGATTTTTTTGTAAAAAAAAAAGATGAAAACATTTGCAGATATTTTTACTGGTCTTCCTTTATAAATATGCATTTCTTTAAACATAATTTAAAAGCAGTGTAAGGGAAGTAACCAAAACGTTGTATTTGGATTACCTCCCTTACACTGTTTTAGATTATCTTTATTGTTCATTAACCATTACTTTATACATAATTTAAAAGCAGTGTAAGGGAGATAATTTCAATGATGTATTTGATTTATCTCCCTTACACTGCTTTAAATTATGTTTTGTACTAAAGTATTTGTCCATTAACCAGGACAACCTTGTTTTTCCCCCTTTTTTGCCCCTAATTCCTAAACGGTTTGAGCCATAACCCCCCAAAGCAAATCCTAACCATCCCTTTGTGGTATGGAAACTTGTAGTATAATTTCAGAGAGATCCATACACCGTTCCACAGTTATTGTCTGGAAACTAGAAAATGCTCATTTTTGGCCCCTTTTTGGCCCCTAATTCCTTAACTGTTGGTACCATAACCCCCAAAATCAATCCCAACCTTCCTTTTGTGGTATTTAACCTTATGGTCAAATTTCAAAAAGATCCATTCACTTAAACTAAAGTTAGAGTGCGAAAACCAATATGTATTCGGACGACGACGCCGGACGACGACGACGACGCCGGACGACGACGACGACGACGACGACGACGCCAACGTCATACCAATATACGACCACAAAATTTTTTTGCGGTCGTATAAAAAGTTAACGCCGACGACGGACGACGGAGGACGGACGCCAAGTGATGAGAAAAGCTCACTTGGCCCTTCGGTGATTGGCCAGGTGAGCTAAAAATGAATTGGTTTTGACTTTACCTTATCATGATTAAACCAAGATGTGCAGTGTGTTAAAGAGACAGCAATCCAAAAACAAAAATCAAAGCACTTGGGACTTGGGAGTCCTGAGAGGTCAAGTTGCATTCACTTTGCATTGTGATCTGTAACTTATCCTTAAAATAAATGTGGAATGTGCCCATGGGACACAGATGATGCCTCAGCTTACATATAACATCATAAAGGGACATAAAGAACAATAAAAGTGACGCTACCAAAATTCAAATTGATCTGAGTTTTATGGTAATAAGCATTGTGTATAAGTTTCATAACATTTGGTTGTAGAAAAATAAAATTAGAGAACAGAAACGAAAAATTCAGCAATTTTTCCATTTGTAAAGGGGCATAACTCTAGAACGGTAAAAGTGATGCAACCAAATTTCAAACTTGATCTTGGTTTTGTGGTAATAAGCATTATGTATAAGAGTCATAACATTTGGTTGAGGCAAACTTCAGTTAGAGAACAGAAATGAAAAGTTCAGCAATTTTTCCATTTGTAAAGGGACATAACTCTAGAAGGGTAAAAGTGATGCCACCCAAATTCAAATTGATCTGTGTTTTGTAGTAATAAGCATTGTGTATAAGATTCATAACATACGTTTGAGGCAAACTTAAGATAAAGAAATGAAACCTGGATTTACTTTCATCACTCAGGAATGCTTTAAGCAGAATATTTGAAAACCAAGGATGTATAAGAACCGAAACCGTTGTATAGCTATATGACCAAAAAGGACATAAATATAAAATCTCAACAATCAACTAAATATCTGCAGGAATAGAGGACACTTTAACTGTTATCATCATGAAACATAATGAAATATTTAAATCACAATTATTTGGAATATACTTTAGCAGTCTGTCTGTCTAGTCTCTAAATTATTAAGTATTGTTTGTTAAAATTTTCTTACCATTGGCAACATAAGACACCTCTTGCACTTCTATCTCAACAGAATTAATAGTTATTTCTGATATAGGCTTTACCACCTGAAACAAGAAGAACACTAGTGTAACCTTATCTTTTTTCTCTCTATCTAAAATAAACAGCAAATATCAAATTGTTAAGTACCAGGCTGATTTGAAAAAAAATGAAAAGGTGGGATGTACATTGTCATGGTAGTTCCCACTGATAACTTTTCTAAGGCCAAAAAAAAATATATGTCTGTTTACGGTTACCCGACCGACCCTACTTTTGAGCGCTGACCCTAAGTCATTTTATTTCCGTTGTAAATTTTTTTAAAGTATGTAACCTTAAACAGACATATATTTTTTTTAGGCCTAACTGGCAATTAAGTTGATGTCAAACATTGTATTAGCTTCTAATAAAACCACTCCATACTTATCTAAATCTCTGAATATTAGAACTGTTTTAAATATGAAATAATAATACAGGAAACAAAGTCAAGCTCAGAATATTTTGTTACCGATTTAATACTATGGCTACATGTATATACAATTAATTGAAATCAATTAGCTATTTATTTGCCCTTTTGTGGCTGTGGTCATTAGCTCAAATTTTCCTTAAAACATAAGGAAATTAACTTTCCCAGATGCACAGTTTTGTCTGCACTCAAAGTAAATTTTGAGGTGAAAATGAACCCATTTAGACGAAGGGTCCACATGAACCTTCAAGAGCATATCACCAGAGACATATAATACAAGAGATTCACAACTCTAGTAGAGTCTATACAACAGCCAATGAAATGACTTGGCCACTGGAAAGCTGATTATACCGATGGATTTTTGGGTAAAATCCGCCATTGTTGTGAAAAAGGTCCTACGCCTAACGATTTTTATAATGGATAATGCCGATACTTTTCACAGCTAAAGCATGCAAGTATATTTAAAAATTACAAAAAACGAATTCTAATAATTTGTTATTGATAAAATGTGTTCTAATGATGAGATTAATCAAATACAAACAAAGTTAAAACTCGGCCCATTTTACTTCACCTCCTATTGCCGTAGAAACCATTTGATCTCCCAATTTTTTTCTTTAAACTTGGAAATATGCTGATAAATATATAATTTTATGGGGCAATAATACTCCTAAATGTTGTTTCGTGAAAATAAGGCTATTTTCGTAAAATTTGATCCTAAAGTGTTTTTTTTTCAAAATTATCAACAAATGTGGCGATTTTTTCTTATTGATACCCGAAGCCAGCTGTGCTGGAACTATCATTTTATCTCGTAAAACTTGGAAATGTGCGAATAAATATTCAATTGTATGGGGCTATATTACTCTCAGATGTTATGTCGTTAAAATAAGACCAGTTTCGTAAAATTTGATCCAACAGTTATTTCTAAAAATATCAACAAAGGTGACTATTATTTTGTTATTTATACACAAAGCCAGCTATGCTAATTATTTCAATCTGTTTCGTCAAAACTAGAAATTTACAAATAAATATGTCATATTATTAGGATATATATTACTCCCAATTTCTTTTTTTTTTTATTAAACTGGCTAAATATTGAAATTGTTCATGGACAAATTTCCTTAAATCAGTTCTTCATTTTTGTGCACTATGAAATTTATAGCCTGCATTTTGTTTGGCAATTTATTCATTTTTCATTCTGTTTATGGCAAAGTTGTTTATTTTCTCCCAGTCTTCACACTTAACTTTTCAACCTACAAGTCAGTAGGACTTGTGGTTCATAAATTTTTACAAGTCCCCAGAAAATTCTACAAGACCACACAAATTATTATCACCGCTGAGCAGTGCAAAGCGCTGCGAACCAGCTAGGAGGGTCTGGGGGCATGCCCCCCAGAAAAATTTTGAAAAATTAGATGCAAAATCCTGCATTCTGAGAGCTTTGAGTGTCATGTTTTGAAGATAAATTTAATAGGAATAACATTGACAATTGGAGAAAAAAGTAAAAAGTAGCTGTTATAATAATTTTATTCTCTTAAAAATTTAGAAAGAAGGTGCCTTCTCTAGAATGCTGTAACATTTTTTAGCCTCTGATGGTTCAGCTGCAGGCTTCTCATATTTAGAGCAATAAATTTGTGACTCTTATTCTTCTCGTGAATTTTAATAGTATCCAGTTTAAAGTTGTCACTACCTGGGGTCACAAACTGTGAATCCATTTTATGTTCTGTGCACCATGAACAGAACATTTTGTTTTTCAACTCATACATCAACCACAGACTTCCTTCTTACCAACTGGAAAGGAACTGACGCGACCATGTAGCGTCGTACTTTCTCCTCCTTACATTTTCATCGGCGGGGGGCTAAAACGGCTTCCCCGGACGAGCTCCGCCAGTACATTGCCGAAGAAACATTTTGGGAATATAAGTTAGGGGGAAGGAAACCAATGATCTGTCATTTCATACAATGTCTCGATCCAGTATTTATCGCAATACGTTTAATTCATGTGAAAAAGCGCAAAATAGAAACCGATTTATTGGTATCACTAATTACCAAAGACGCAAAGAGCGTACCAACTACCAAAAAATCTACAAGCCCAGTCGGACTTTTGAACAACAAATTTGACAAGTCCGCGGCCGATTTTACTGGCCAGGACCGTCGGACTTGTGGCTAAATTCGAAGACTGTTAAATCTCCTATTCTGAAGTCATTGTTTTTTTCTTCCTTTTAGGGTGGCGTGCCAAAGATGAACGAATGCAGTAAATTTACAAAAGGAGTAAAATTTTCCTAGTAAAGGAAACCTTCTGCTGGTCGTAATATTATGAATGAGCTTCATGCATCTGTTGTCGTTTCAGACTACGCTTCTCATTCAATCATGAACTTATTCATTTTTAAATTAAAATCGTATTAAGGACATTTCAATGGTGACTGCAAAAGTTATATATATATATATATATATTTGATAATAAAAAAATGTATTTACACCAAGGATTTGTATATGTATACACACTTACTTTTAAACTGCCATCTCTTTACCCCAGAATAAAAAAGACAAAAACCACTACAAATGATTTAAAGACAAAAACCACTACAAATGATTGTCTCGTGGAAAAAAGGTTATAAAAAACTTTTTAAATAGTGTCTTCCATGTTGCTTTGATGTATGACCTCGGCTCCCACTTCAATGTTGTGTTTTTTTATAGATTTTTTGTTGCTTCGAGGACACACATATCCATCTATGTATGCAGTATTGTCAATTGCTTTTGTTGGTGGGTCTCTCGCTTATGTCTTCGTCACTTTCACTATCAACAAAGAGTTCGTTATCAGTTTTATCAACTAGGAGAGTATCTAAGTAGTAACTATTAAGATTGTCATCCCACGAAATAAAATCGGAATTTTCCATATTGCGTGCACATGAATGAAGCTTTATTCAAATGAGAAATTAAATGTAATTTTCTTAAATATTAATTCTCAATACACACTTCGAACATGAAGAAACCATAAATTTACCGACAATCAATTAAAAAACAACTCAATGCAAGCCTATGAAGAAACTGTCAAACAACTCTTAGAAATCAAACATTTACCGGCAATCCCACAGAAAAAACTCAATGCAAGCCCAATTAATGATGAATATAAAAATAAATAAAATTTTAATAATTTATAAATATCAAGAATAGAAAACAAAGCTTTTCATGATTAACAATTAATTAACAAATAAATTAACTTTTTTTCCACATTAATTTTACATTTTGTGAATTGTATTTTTGGAAATCGTGTGTGGACACCTGTGGTGTAACAACTTCTTGTTTACAGGATGTCAATTAAAACTCATTATTTATAACATGTTCGTGATTTACCTGGTCATCGAATAATTCAAACCTAATATACATGTCACACTGTGAAATTATGTCTCCGAGACAGGTGTATATTCAATGGAAACCTATTATGAAACTATCAAATAAAATGAACTCTGACACAATTTATCAAGTGTTAATTATTTACTATCAGTTTTTTTTTAAAATACAATATCAAATTATGTCTCTTTTTCTATAATACAAATCTTAAATCAAAATTACATTAAAATAAATAATTATATATGAACTCAAATTATTTAATTAATTATGATAAATTTAACACTGAAACAGTTTATGTTATGCTTAAACATTCGTCCTTACTTCGAGTACTTTTAATACTTTTATTCATGACTTTATTACCTAAGGAGATCTCGCGAGGTTTAACTAGTGGCCGCGTGTTTTTACGGGATTTCGCCGAGTTGCGAATCTCTTGTATTATATGTCTCTGATATCACCATCAGGTAGCACTTGCTCCTAATAATTTTATTTATTTTGTTTTAATACTTATTACACTCAAAATTTTGTAAAATAAAAATGCAATATGTGATAAGGAGCTGTATGGCTATACCTCAATATCAATATCTTCTGATCCTTCAAATGTGAATGCTTTCAAATTTGGTTTCAAACGAATATTGTAATTGACCGGTGACAGGGTCTGTGGCAACCTCTCGAATGGTTTTGCTTCTGGCATAGCTGATGTTGACTGGTGATTAAATATTCTTGAAAAATCTGCTGTAATCCAACTTTTTAAAACGGCAGGCTTGCAATATACAAACTTACAGAAGTGAGAAAGTGGCTGCACAATATGTTTCTGAATTGCAAATTTTGGAGATAATTGGAGATGTAATTTCAACTTAATTGATGGCTTTAAATGTGTTAGTCTCCCTATCAATCTTAATGACATGAAGTGCTTAGAGCACTTTAAAGCAGGTTAGAAATTCCTTCAACTTTCGCTTTGTCGAATGATTCAGCACGTGAAGCGTTCCGGAAGTTTAATATTGTCGATAATTCTCCTACGGTTCGGGAAGACCATGTTAAAACTGCGGCAGCCTGAAAGTGCTAAAAATGGAAAATTATGACGAGCAATTTCTCTTAGTCGGACCAGAAAGAACACAAGAAACAGATAAACGTGAAGTCAAAGAAGAGAAAAGGGCGTCAAATGTTCCAGTTCATTTATTAGAAGTACGATTATCAAATCAAATTTATATCCTACACTCACAGGCACTTGTGTCAATGGAGGTTTACTATCCACATTTGTACGGCAAATCACATGTGCCTACACTATTAAATAACCTGATCTAAAAGAAACTGAGATCTTTGTGATGATGATGATTGATGATGTTTAAAGTCCAGTGGCAAATGTTACATGAATCTCAAGACTAGAACATGTTATTGTGGTATGAATATGAATCCTGTTTTTGTACTATACAAGCTGCATGAGTCAGATTTTTACTAGTACATTTTGTATACTGTTTTAGTTAACATGGTAATGATGATGGATGGCTACTTAAAGTCTAGCGTCAAATCAATATACATATTCAGAAATAATACACATATTCAGGACAAGAACATGTTAATGTAGTATGTCAAAATATATGAATATTAACCCTGCTTTGTACTAGACCATGATGCTGAGCCTGTTTTGTAACATGCTAGTTCACAAGGTAACAGTTCGCAGGAAGACATGGAACCAAAGACATGTCACCTTACCTGGACACATTATACTGACTCCGAGCCGACCAGTCTTTGCTATTATTCCTTAATGGTGTGTGCTGTGCTTAGCGGAGAAGCAGCAAATACCAATTTTAAAGTCTTTGGTTTTGTAATGTATTGGCTAAGGTTACAAATACGAAGAATCGATACATGTTTAGCGCTTGAGAATATATATTTTAGTTCGTTGTATATACAGTCAGAGATATAACTCTATAGGGTTATTACAGAAAATAACTTGCATGTGTTATTACAGATACTTTCATGAGTTGTCTCCTCTTTATTCCTTAAATTTTCTAAATCTGTAATAACATATGTTTGTTATTTGTAAAATAAATCAAAAATATTTTAATTTATAATGGGCTCTAGTATTACGTACATGGGGGGACATATACTTGCCTCCCCATGCCGCTAAAGTTATATTTGCTTCAGAGCAACAAAAACATCTATTTCCATAGCACGTTTATTTCAAAGAGACAGATAACATCACATGACAAATATGCATCATTATACAAAGGGACACAACTCTCAAGACTTTATCATAAAACACATACGACCATACATATACATAACATCCCCGCCCCAAAAAGAAAATTTCCCAAATTTTATCCAAAAGGTGTATGTGTTTTATCCATATACAATTTCAAGAAGAAGAAAAATTGCACTATAAATTCAAACTATATATAATCACTTCCGTATAAGACTAAATTCAGTTTCCAAATAATCTTTGTAAATACATTTATAATAACTGAAATGTTCGTGGCTGACCAGTTCTCACATCCAGCATCCATTGGCATACACACCAGTATCAACAATGCAGAAAAATCCGAACGTCTGGCATCTCGATCTCCCCCTTAGGACCTTATGCATGCATTACGTCCATTCAACAACACAAAAAAAAAATATGCATTTGATACATTTACTCCGTCTACTAAATGGAAAATACTAGAATATTGTCATAAATGTAGCTGTATACAACAAAATGATAGATAATCATCAGAGACCTTTAACTCTTAGAAAAATGGTAAATATTACATCAATGAAACACTTCATAAGTAACATATGTCAGTAAAAGAAAATACGACTAATTCTCCCTCTCTAACATGTCCAATCTCTCATACTTCACACTCACAAAAATAAAATAAAGATGAAACAAATGAAAAGCTCCAGAAATGTCAATATCAACCTAGGTTTTATTTATGACTATTATCCCATCGCTACTGACAATCCGCTGTCAAATCAGTCCAACTGTTAACAGAAATGTTGTGTATAAACAATACACTCATACCAGATAATTCATAGAAAAATCCTTGAGACAAAATTGAATTCATAATTAATATTCGAAATAAGTCCGTGTTTGTCCTTGGGTAGCGTACGACGAGATAAATCTCACACGTACCGTCTGTAGTAGAATTTAAATAGTTCAAAACTGTAACACATTTTCCCTGCTAAATCCTAAATACACATATAGGTCAAGCTGATTAGTTACTAAAGATAATGCCAATTACTAAGCAACTATTTTCCAAGTACTTTAAGATGATAGGCCGGGACGTCACATGACACATGCTACAGTTTTCTGCACACATAAACATACACAGCTGTATTTCTTGATGTTAGACCAACGCCAAATTGCGGTTAAAAGTTTAATTGTTTGTGTAGAAATTTCGATCGCGTCCAACAGTCCAAATGATAATTAAAGTTCAGATGACAGTAAACAATTGCGAAATACTTTTGATATTAATATGCATGTACAATGTAGTTTAAAAACAGTTCCTTAAATTTTACCGTTTTCTTTTGTTGATGAAAACTCCCATGGTGACTTCTGAATATTGGCTAAATCCAAATTAAAAACATCAAAATTTAACATAAAATCCAAAAATTGGTTCCAGTGTCAACTGCATGGTACTGCTATACTCCACTGAACGAAAATTCCAAGATTTCAACATGGTCAAAATTTAATAATGGCGCCGCCAGCCTCGTGGTTTAGACTTTTAGAAAGTTGATTCTTCATCTTTGGGGACAGCTCACATAAAATACACTCAAAGGGACCGTTTTGAAGTCCTCCACCATATTACGTACATGGGGGGACATATACTTGCCTCCCCATGCCGCTAAAGTTATATTTGCTTCGGAGCAACAAAAACATCTATTTCCATAGCACGTTTATTTCAAAGAGACAGATAACATCACATGACAAATATGCATCATTATACAAAGGGACACAACTCTCACGACTTTATCATAAAACACATACGACCATACATATACATAACACTAGGGAACTCTTGAGACTTTGTGCAGAAACTAAATGCATAGCCTTGATAATTAATTTTTTAATTAAATTAATACATTTTTGATTAACCATGGTAAATCAATGAGATGAGGCTTTTAAGGGATACAATTAGCTGTAATAAAATAGCTTAGTTATTAAAGGAATGTAACCTATTATATGAGACACTTGGGAATTACTGGGAAGCTTGCGCAGAACCTCATTATATGCTCTGGTCATTATTTCTTACAATAAATTAAAATACATTGTAATTAAGCATGATTTACGTCTGAGAAAATGCTTTGGAGTGATATAGAGAAGCTGTGATAACACCCTTTAGTTATTACAGGCATATTTTTTCTGTAATAACATATAGGTGTACTTTGCAAAATTGGCAAACTATGAACTGTTATATCTTTCTATAGTTAAGTATACATAAAGACAATAGTAATATCAATAGAACTTGTATGCATTTTAACTAAACTAGTGATTTATATTGTCTCTTTGAAACATGTAACATACATATGTTATCACAGTTCTTTGATTTTTTAGTCCACAATAACAAATGTATGTTATTTTTCTGTAATAACCCTATAGAGTTATATCCCTGACTGATATAGCATAAATATACATAGTTGTAGATTTTTGGTATCACCGTATTGTTTAAGGACAGCTTGAATCCAAGTATTAACTGGAACGAATCATTTATGATATAAACGCCTTACTGGTTATAATACTTTACAGTTTGATGCGGCCAGGGTTCGAACCCACAACCTCCCCACATACATGTATACAGGTACATTTATTAATTGATTATCAGGCTGTCCTTGTATAAATATAAAATATGTCAGCTGCTCTGCTCAATATACAACATGTAGGTTAAATACATTACACTGGGAGTCTTCAACAAAAACTCTAAGTCATCCTGAGTCTAAAATAAATTAAACTGAGACTAAAAAAAAATCTGCCATCAACTACCATATTCCCAAAGTGACAGATATATTACAAAAAGCAACGATTGATGTGGAACCTGTTTTGAGATATAGGCACATGATCATGTTTCAGAGTCAAACAAGGTTCTTCTAAGATCTTAACCCTTTTAATCTAAACAAAACATGCAGAAAAAAACATATATAATAAAAGTGTGCTTTCAGTGTAACATAAAATATTGTCCCCAATGAAATATTGTCCGTTGGACAAAATTTCATATAAAATATTGTCTGTGGACACTATTTCCAGGACAATATTTCATTATGAAATAGTGTCCTTGTCCATGAAATTTTGTCACCTCCTTCTGGACAATATTTCATTATGAAATTCTGTCCATGACAATATTTCAGTATGAAATTCTGTCCATGACAATATTTCACTATGAATTATGTCCATGACAATATTTCACTATGAAAGACTGTCTATTATGACATTTATACTTCTTTGTGAAATTCTGTCCATGACAATATTTCACTGTGAAATACTGTCCATGAAAATATATTTCTTAATCAAACTATTACAAAATTAAAAATAGTACAAAAGCATGCAGCATGCACATTTTTAGACTTATAACTGAAATTATTTGGTAAAGTAAGTATTTTATGTATATCAAAGGACAAACTAATATTTATTCTAACATAAGCTAGTTTCAAATTTGCATAGATACTAAGTTATAAATGGTTAATTATAGATTAAAGAATTGTCTAATGTATGTTCCTTTGTACTACATTTTACTGTATAAATATAAGTAATGTACTGACAATCACTTATTTATGTTCAAAATTGAATATTCTAATAGTATACGTAAATACTAGATTGACTAATCTTTTTGCGACAGCGTTTTGGAGGTACAGTAGTACAATGTAACTGAAATATTAATTTGTGTTTATTTGTTATTATCAGTCAAATAAAACACTTTAATGATATCATTATCCAACATGATATCTGTTGATAACCTCCCCTTCACGAGACAAAATTTCATTACAATCTGTCTATGAAATATTGTCTCAATACACACAAATTATAACCTCCCTTTAACAGGACAAAATTTCATAGTATTTATCTGTGAAATATTGTCTATATACAGACAAAATATCACTATGGAAATTTGTCCTACTCTGGACATTTTTTCATAGATGAGGACAATATTTCATGATACATAGTCATGAAATATTATCTTGGAGGACAATATTTTGCTTTACATTAGCACTCATTAATTTTCTGGTCTCAAATGAAATGCAATTATTTTACTATCTTTTTTGTAGAGGTTCAAAGCAATAGAAAAAAGAACAGATGACATGACAAAAAGATCAAGAGAGAAAAGATTAAAATACCTGCAAAAATCCATAAAAGAGAAAGGTATAATCTTTCTGTAGAGACTTCATAGATGACTCTAACCACATATAGAGGTTTTTTTATTATACTAATCTTCACCAATTTTAAAAGGTGGTGTTTATTTTTCTACATGGCCATTTGACTAAGAGAAAATATTGTTCTACCCAACCCTGAATACTCCTTGGACAGAAATTTCATTGTATCTTTGTCTGTCAATATGTATTTAAAAATCAGAAGATGTAGTAGGATAACCAATGAGACAACTATCCACAAGAGACCAAATGACATAGATTTAAGCAACTATAGGTCATCTTACAGCCTTCAACAATGAGCAAAACCTGTAAGGTATAGTAAGTAATGATAGGCCTTAATGATATGTTCATCTAGTAATTTTGGTATGGTTCAATTTCCAATTTAATTTGTAATAGGAATAAAAGAAGGTGTGCGAGAGTTATATGTTAATTAGACAGTATAATCCTGGCAAGCAAATTTGGGACATTCTCACCAAACTTAAGGCTACTGTTGGCTTTCTTAGGTCAATCAACACCCTTATGGGGCTGACTTTAATAGTTATCAATATAGATTCAGATATTCAAGTTACAAAATTATGTATATGTGTATAACATACTTGTCAAGAAAATTACATGAATTGTGCATGAATCTGCTATTCTAATATGATGTCCTTATTACGCTTTGTAAACAAAGCCGTGTTCTAATTGGCACAAAATATGTTTGACACATGCGCACGAACTGACTGTTTACATTCTCTTTGTTTTCATTTTTAGCCTAATAAAATATATATATTTTAGCTGCTTACATAAGATTTTATTATATATTTTTATTAAAACATCATATATTCACCCTGCTATTAGTTTTCAAACTTATTAAATATGAAAAAGAAATGTACATAGTTCATGGGGAGGAAACAGGAACAGCCAAACATTCCTATGGTATTTTCGTACACTTCGACTTATAAAAAGGCTGTATTAATATATTATTCCTATCAGAATCGAAATAATTAAATGAGGTGTAAAATATGGTCAAACATAATGCCTACCTTTGTTAAAATGAGCTTAGAGCATGACATGAAGGAATTATTTCTTAATTTTGTTCTTGGTGTAATACCACCAAATCATAGTATGTCACATCCGGTTGCATACGAAAAAGGGTCGAAAAAAATATTCCCTTGAATTTGACAGATGTAGGAAATTAGTCCTACATTTCGTTGCAGTAAAAAATTTCTGAGTCATAAACATATATCTTGAGTGTTTCAAAGTACCCTTATTTTTTTATTTGGTGTTTCTATAGAATATTTTGGAAACTTGAGGTTACATGGTTACTAAAGCTTGTACACACGAGGAAAAAAAAGGGGTGAAAATTTGATTGGTTTACTTCCAGTGATGGTTATTTTCTTATATGCAATGAAATGTTATGTGAAATTTTGTCAATAGTACTGGACAGGATAAAACTTTACTCATGCCAAGTATTTCTTTATTTGATAAATTCTACACTATTTTTTGAAAAGTGCAAATTGAACAAAGACTAATAGGGGAAAATCAATGGTGGTATTACACCTCTAAAGCAATGTAAAGCAATATTTATGATTAGGGTTATCTTCCCTTGTCCTTATTATAGCTGAACCAACTACAATTATAGTTCCAATTCATAGTATTGCCTTCCAATGCTTAATACAATGCAATGTTTATTTTTTAGCTCCAACTGCAAAATGAATTCAATCTTTACCATTCTGTGCTGACAAGCACTTTGATTCTTCTGTTTACCGGCTCTTACAGTGAATTATGTTAGTTTCAGGATCTGGTTAATCTTGAATATCTGACAGAGAATCTTTCAAATAATCATTTATAACATGTAAAATCAAGCATGATAAATGTTTAGCTAATTATTCAAAATTCTTGTACGAACAAGTGATCAAGGCCACACAAAGAACAGAAACTGCTTACCCATCCAGAACACATCTCTTAATCATCCCAGAACACATCTTTTACCCATCCAGAACACATCTCTTACCCATCCCAGAACCCATCTCTTACCCATCCAAGAACACACCTCTTACCCATCCCAGAAGAAAAATTAGATTTTTCATGGCTTCTATGAAAGGGAATGATTTAATATTTGGTCTGCAGTTTGATTATGTTAAGTTGTAGCGAGTAAGCAATTTTTACATCTGCCTTGTAGCCACTTTCTGTTTGGCAAAAGTTTGAAATTTTACAACACTTATTGTACAAGGAAAATTTTCGTTAAAGTTTTCTTGGCTTCTATGAATGATTTAATATTTGGTTGGCAGCTTGATAATGTTGAGTTGTAGCGAGTAAGCAATTTTTGCATCTGCCATGTAGTCACTACCTGTTTGCCGATAGTTTGAAATTTTACATCACTCATTGAACAAGGAAAATTTCTGTCAAACTTTTCTTGGCTCCAATTGAAGTGAATAATTTTAATATTTGGTCTGGGAATGATCAGTTATGCTCCTGAAAACATGTAACCTCAATCAACTGCATGCATCGACGGAGGTCCAGACCCAGTATGGGTCTTGTTTATTTGATCTTTCTCGACTTAGCATTTGATGAAAAGCTTATACATGTTATATATATGTTCTATATAGTATATTTTTCAAGGCTTTGAGAATCTATCAACTGAAAATGTCTAAATAATTGATGAGAAATCAAATAGCAGAAATAATAATAATTGAGTAGATGACCAATTTATAAAATAATTTCTGCAGAATTTTTACAAGGTTATATTTTTTTAGTTCACCAAGAAATAACCTTACCAGAAGACAGAGAAATTCTGAGAAAATATGATGTGAAATTTGGTCCTTCTGTTGATAATAGAAAACGGTTGCTTTCTGATGATGCTGATGAAACAAGAACAAGTAACAACAGGTACAAAGGAAGATAACCAATGTTTGGAATACTTCACATCTGCTGTAAAACCTGTTTGTTTCTTTTATTCAGGGAAAAATTAAACTTGATATAATCCACAGTTTTAATCAAGTTTCTGCTAGATTTTATTTTAAATGAATTATTATATTTATTTGCAAATAACATGATTTTACTGCAAACTAGTCAACCACCTTTATAGTCTAATGGTTGTGTGCTCACCTGAAATGCAGGAGGTCATGGCCTCAATTTTCAACTGTATTAAATCAAAGAGTTTAAGATTGGAATTTGCTTCTTCTCAGCCAGGTACTCAGCATTCGGTAGTAACAACAAAGACCTGGAGTCAGAATAGTGTCATTGGTTGCGCTCTCATATTGTATACCCTATGTCACCTGTTATTCATAAATACTAAGTGTGCACTCATATTACATGTAGATGTACATGAATTGTGCATTTTGATTGTATGTATATAGTACACTTTTAGGGGTTGGAGAATGATAAAATAACTGCGTTTGCTTCAAATCAGTGTAGATGTTGAATATTTTCTTGTATAGGAAAGACTGTTCTTTTAATGTCAGGAAAAGACTGATAAATTTTGTCTGCTTATGCCTTAATGGAGTTGAATCCAACTGTGTGTCGTTTCATTTATCAGTGTTTCCCTACCCTGCTTGATGAACCACATACCTTGACAAACTTACTAAAACATGCTGGCAGAACAGACAGAAGTGATTTCTTCAAACTTTTAACTATAGTGATGCTAAATTAAAGTGTTGATGAGAAAATCATTACCAATGATTATATTAAGAATACACACTATCATATGAAGTCATGTGTTTTCTTTGTGAAAGTAAAATTTGTTAATTAATCTCATATTATTTCAAATCATTTTAGCAAAAAAGATAGTACTACAACAGATGTTAAAGTATTAAACCAATATTTAGGTGTAAATGACCATCTAAAGGGTATTAATAGAGGCAGTGCAGCTCCCAGGACTGGATTAGAGAGGAAAATTGATCATGCTATAGAATTAGGGGAATTTAACACAGCAGAAAAACTTAGCGATAGATTAGCTACTCGTGAGGTATTTAGATATAACTGATAAGATAGTCAGTCATAAGATTTATGTTAGCTTGTTTCATACATGTACATATTGAGAAGTTTTGGGATAATAAATTTTTAAACCATATATATTACAAGAACAGATAAAATATTGATGATTTAAAGAATTTGATTTATGAGGGGAGATAACTCAGAAAATTTGATTTTTATTACAAATTAAATTCTATTCAATACACATGTATTGTTTATGTCGCTAGAAAATTAAAATGATAACTAAGGTACTTTTTTTTATTAATTCCTCAGAGCATTTAATAAAATATCTCGTTTTATTTTGTTTTAAAATTTTGTTGTCCAGGTTTTTTCCTTTGCACATAATCTTTCTTACAAAATTAGAAGAAAACAAGCTTCATGACATATAGTTAGATGATTTTTGGAAAAAAACCTTGATGTAACCTTTTTGTTTGGCAAAATGTGAAAAGTTACATAATTTTGTTTTTGCTTTAGTTCTATACGACCTATAGTAAATAGAAATGTGCATACTTTGCATATTTTTTTTCATTTAGTAAGACTTACAATACCGGGGTAAGTAATGATATGCACACATAAAAATTACATTCAAGTCATTTGAATGAATTTAAAGTACTTTGAATAGTATCAGGGGAGGTGAGCCCTCCGAAATTATTGACCACCTCTAAACTCTTCCCAATTTTAGACATGCCTGTCACAAAAAGGACACATTACAATAGTTCAGTTCCTGACTCCCAGTGAGATAGTAATTGTTTAACCTATAACTTATTCAAGTCAATATAGTCACTTTATTTTACTTCCTAGTTATATTATCTTTGGTATGTAGTTGTCAAAGTAATACCAACAATAATCTCTCTGTTTATACATAAAAAACATGAAATATTGTGCTGAAAACAAATTTATTTTTATGCCTCCGCCGTAGCGGTGGGGGCATTAAGTTTTACCCTTGTCAGTCTGTACGTTCGTACGTACGTATGTCCCAAAATTGGTTTCCGTTCTCTAACTTGAGTTTGCCTCAACCAAATGTTATGAAACTTAAATGCAATGCTTATTACCACAAAACACAGATCAAGATTGAATTTTGGTGGCGTCACTTCAACCGTTCTAGAGTTATGTCCCTTTATAAATGGAAAAATTGCAAAAATGTTTAGTTTCCGTTCTCTAACTCAAGTTTGCCTCAACCAAATGTTATGAAACTTATACACAATGCTTATTACCACAAAACACAGATCAAGTTTGAATTTTGGTGGCGTCACTTTAACTGTTCTAGAGTTATGCCCCTTTATAAATAGAAAAATTGCTAAATTTTTAGTTTCCGTTTTCTAAACTTAAGTTTGCCTCAACCAAATGTTATGAAACTCATACACTATGCTTATTACCACAAAACACAGATCAAGTTTGAATTTTGGTGGCGTCACTTTAACAGTTCTAGAGTTATGCCCCTTTATAAATGGAAAAATTGCAAAATTTTTATTTTCTTCTAAATATCAAGTAATTTTTAAAATTGGAGTTATCTTCCTTTGTCCATGATTATAGTTGAATCAACTACAATGAATGCTTTATACAATGCAATGTTTAATTTTGACTTCCACTGATAAAACACAGATCAAGCTGAATTTGGGTAGTGTCACTTTAACCAGTATTGAGTTATGCCCCTTTATAAATCAAAAGATTGCAAAAGTTTTAGTTTCCATTCTGTAACTTAAGTTTGCCCCAACCAAACATTATGCAACCTATACACAATATTCATTACCACAAAACTAAGATCAAGTACAATTTTTTTGTTTCCAGTTTCTAACTTTAGTTTGCCTCAACCATATGTTATGAAACTTATACACAATGCTTATTACTACATAATACAGATTAAGTACGAAATTTGGTGGCGACACTTTTACCATTTTTGAGTTATGTCCCTTTATAAACATAAAAATTGCTCAATTTTTGTTTCCGTTCTCTAACTTAAGTTTGTCTCAACCAAATGTTATAAAACTAATACACAACTGTTCTAGAGTTATGCGTGTTTACAAATAGAAAAATTGCTGAATTTTTAGTTTCTGTATCTACTTATTTTTATTTATTTTTGCAACAGTTTGGGACGAAAATAGCAGATGCCTTTACAGCTAAAGATTACATGGAAAAAAAGGTAATGAATAACAATTCATAGTTCAAGTATAATCTCAGAAACTCTAGACACAGTGCCAATGTAAAACTCTATAAAGGTTCTAACATCTTATATCCAGTTGATTGACTTTAGTCTGTTTTCATTCATAGAAATCAAACCATGCTGTGAAGGAATGGTAGTCTGAGGAATTTTCTTGAGACAGTGTCTTACGTTGTGTAATACAACGCTAGCTTTGGGTTTAAAATTTTTTAAATAATTGTTATAGAAGTAATTTTTTGGTGGAAGAAGACTTCAAGTCTTCTGAGAGCCTTTACTGCCGGCTGTAAAATCATTGAACCGTCACCAGGACGTATGCCGTATCCCTTTCTGTGCTTTACAATTTCATAGCAACTTCCGTGCCATATCTTGACACCGATGTTTACACATTGAATCATTTAATTTATTAGTTAGGCTTGAAAAACGATCACTATCGTTAGTGTTATAATTTCTCATGTTTTAATATATTAATATCAACCCTATTATTTATGTAAATTATTAGATTTCATCTCATCTTACATGAACGTTATTTGTTTACTTGTTACCGGATGTCTTTAAAGTAAAGTCTGTAGTAGGCATGCGTGAATTTGGTATCGGGTCGGTTCGCCCTGATTACATGTTCGCCCTTGGTCCGTTCGCCCTGAGTTCGTCCCCATAGAGTACGTTCACCCTGAGTTACTTCTCCTTACTTTTATCGTGGAAGTATTATATTGACTGCTTTTATCAAGGACGTTTTATACGTCATTGCAATTATTAAAAAATAATAATATTATGGGTATTAAAGTTTAATAAACTTATTCAGATATTTATATGGTATAAATTCTCGAAATTCATGAACACACATGAAAAAAAATTAATTAAAAGTTGATGGCTTGTTTTGGAGCATTAATAGGTCATGATAATAATTTTCACTGATTGTTGTAATAATTGTCTTTGGTAGATTAATAATTGGAATCATCGGAATAAAACAACTGGATTATTCGGGTTAATTTAAATCACGTTGGTTACGTATATGCGCATGTGCACAATTGGGAAATTTAATTGTGCATCTGAAAGTTTCAAAATAATGATAAACACAATTGTCATATCATACAATCCATCTTGAGTTAAAGCCAAGTATATACGTGGAGAGTACGACTTCAAATCAATGATGCTTGAAAAAATACACGGATTTAATTGTTCCGTCTGCGTTCAGATCTTTTATGCAATCAATTAAGTCATATTCCAGTTTTAGACAACATGTGTTTTTTTAAAACGAAAGTTAGAATATTTAAGTATGTTATTGCGATAATGAAGAGTCAAGCGCACACATGAATCTGCTGGTGTTTTACACATCAAACGATGCACCGTCTGTTGACAGAAATATCAATGTACAAACTAATGTCTGTTGACGGATTCCATTTCGAAAGTACGTAGTTTTCATGTCGTTCATTGTTGGAATGTCTCCAATGATTGCCTTTATTGCCTTAATACGTTTCAAAGTTTTAGAAGTGATAAAAACGGGATTTAACAACTGAATAGTCCAGCTCTTTACCGTTATTCGTCATTAAGGTACACACAAAAATGACACACTATTGAGGCTCGAGTACGGAACCAGTAATTCGTTGCTGTCAATAGTTTTATTTTTATGAAAAATTTCAGAAAAGGGCTGTGTGACTCCTGACGGAAAATGCCATTCCTATCCTCATACTTTTGTGTAAAAATATTAGATGAAAAACAAATATGATATATGGGTCAAACACTTTAAATGAACGGGTTTGAAATGCTAAAAGAGTCAAGCGCACACGTGATTCTGTCAACTGACGGTGCATCGTTTGATGTGTAAAACACCAGCAGATTCACGTGTGCGCTTGACTCTACATTATCGCAATAACATGGCAAGGTCATCACCTGACATGACCGGTCAATCCTTGGCCTGACACATATCTGCATTGGATATATGTAGAATTTTTCAATATTTGTTTATAATGAAAAACCCTTATTTAAGCAAACTTGACTAAAATCTTGGTGGTCAGTTTTTTTTAAAGATAACTATCTGCCTTTGACAGAAAACTTTCAAGTGAAACCAAATCAATTACTGTTATAATTGCTTGGCGAAATTGCTTTCAAGTTGACCATGCTGAGACGAATGTATGGAATTTAGTTATAGAAAATTTAATTTGAATCAACAGTATTTGCAGATTTTTATGTTAAGTATAGTGAGTTTTGGTTGAGTTATGAGTATTTTTATTTTTGGAAGAAAAATATACGTAGAAAGCAATAAAGGGACAAAGCAGGCTGGGTTGGTGTGGGCTGCTTTTATGGTAATTCAAGTTACTTTTTATGCATCTTCTTCCACCTCAGAGCAATCAGCTCTTTGATTAAATAAAGCTGTTTGTAGCAGCAGAGTGATTTTTCTTATTTTAAAACCTTTGATCTGTTTCATATCATAATACAATGTATTCATAAAACACATTCAAAATAATGATTATAGTCTTCAAAGAGGATATATAGGAGGAATTTAAATATATAATGTTTTATTTTGAGTGACAGAAGATGCAGTAACTTACTTGCATCTTAAGAAGATGTTTCTTTCCTGAGATGAATGTCAGTAAATGTGAGACATGTTTATGATAATCTGATGACTGGATCAATCATTTGCAAGCTTTGGTATTTCAGAAGATCTAGACATTCAATAATGTGCGCATAGATGGCTGATTGTCTAAAATTTCCATTTCATATATATGTTAATTGGTCTTGTTCTTATTTTTATGTTTCAAAAATTGTGCTACTGAAAGAAATAAGTAAACTTATTTGATCTACATGAATATTACAAGGTGTGCATGTCCATCTGACAGAGTTCATCTGTCCTAGAAATCTGATTAGATTAGTTTCTCAAGGTGTGCATGTCCATTTGACAGGGTTCATCTATCCTAGAAATCTGATTAGTTTCTCAATTATTATAAGTTTTAGATCAACTATGGTTTGTCTGTAGAATTTTCTATGTTAAAAGATTTATAAATTTATAATGTATGTAATTAACTCATAAACTGTTGTTTTAGAAATTAGAAGAGGAAAGCTCAAAAAGAAAGAAGAAGAAATTAAACTGGGGGTAAGATTAGTATTAATTTTCAATGCTACTTATTTTTAAGTATAATAAAAAGATAAACATATGTTGATCCAAGAATTATTAATACCAAAGATAGATGTAAGTTTAAAGTTTTAAAGTTCAGAAGGTACCTATTCAAACATGATCATATTAAAAACATGCTTATATGAATATGAACACTGCTTTTTCTAGACCAACATAATTTGATCCAGATTTGTAGCATGCTAGTGGAAGACAGTAAAACAGGTTCATGTTAGGATTGAAGAAGTTGACATTTCAGTATGTCCTTGCGTACTTTATTAATTTCATGCTACATTGAACATGTTTCATAGCTATGTAAAAGTTATAATTAATGTAAATGTTATTTCTTTGTCTTAAAATTACTCATGGTTTTGCAGGTTTGAACAAAAGCACAGATGGGAAACCAAAAGCAACATGTGATATAACTGACACTCATAGTTCTGCTAACTCTACATCATCTCAAGCCAGACAAGAATTCTACTTGGATTTTAAAAGATGAATACTTCATCCAAAATAATGTTAATCAAATGGTCATGATCATACGTAGTGACATGGAAAAATATAAATCTTGTGTAGTTTAGACTGGAACAATGTACATACCAATGTTATGCGATAGAACTACCAAAGTGGATAAATGTGACATGAACCATTTTGGGATTTGTTTTCTGTGACTTGTTTTATCAAATCAAACTGTACAATTGATCATAAATTTTGACCAACTGCATAGTCAAGTCATCCAAGTGCAAAGTGGTCAAATAAAGCATACTAACAATTCTATAAGACTTTAATAAAACAATTTTCGACTGGGTTAGAATTTTGTTTTTCAGTATATTTTTTTTATCCAAATATTAACCATAGCTGATGGGTTTCTCTCCCACAGACGTATACCTCAAACTCCCTTTATTCATTTCAGATGTCAAAACCATATTAAATATTGTGGAAATAGTAAAGCACATATACATGATATATAATATTGGACAAATTCAGAGGCATAACAGAAATTCTTCTCAAATAGATGAGTATGATATTTCCAAAGTTTGGCGCAGTAATCTGAGAATTCAAAGTCTTGGTTCAGATTTAGTATTTACATGTACTTCCTGGTCCTTTCAGTGATCACATGATCAGTTATGGTACAAATTCATTTAGATGTATGAGTGAAAATCTCTCTTAAAAATTGCTTTTTGGTATACATATATATTACAAGTTGACAGCTGTGTCGAATTATTTTTTGAATAATTCAACAATAAATTGATTGAAACTAAATGATTAAATCTTTTTATATAAACATTGAAGAATGACAACTGTGTTCTCTAAGCATAATCTTTAATTTTATTCTAATAATCTATAAGTACCAAAGGTACTATGGTAAAAACATTTTTAAAAGTGTTCATTCAGAAAAGACTTGTTTGTATCCTGAATCAGGGATGGGCACGATTACTGACAAATGTAATCGATTACTTGAGGGATTTTTGTGTATTCGATTAATAATCGATTACTCTGATTTTTGTATGTAATCGATTGCAATCGATTACTTTATCAAAAGTAATTGGATTACTTTTCGATTACTGTCAATTACATGCTATAAAATTACATAAGATAATAAAGTAAGTTAAACACAAACATTTTGTTATGTATAGGGGAAATTTATAACTTGATCAAAACTTCATTGAAAGCATTGTTTTCAAAGTTTAAGTTGACAGTTTGTTTCCAGATAGAAGCTCTCACTGAGGATTTGAAATATTCAAACATTCTTTAAAATCTGGTTATCTACATGAGTGAGATGTAATAAAGTTCTTGCAATGACACCACATGGCTTCAGTCACTTCTTTATAGTCTAGTTTATTTCACATGTCTCTATATTTTTCAAGTTTTGCTGTCATAATGACTTAAGTTAGGTATTTTGTATTTATTAATTTTTAACTATATTTGATTTAGTATATATTTAACAATTAAAATGTAAAAAGAAGAATAATTAACTAGTTCAGCTAATTTCAAAGATGTAAATTTATTATATTTATAACTAATACATGCATGAATTAATTATTTTGTTTGGATAATCTCCCTAATTACAGGTTATAAAACTGCCAATGGAGTACATTTCATAACCTTGGGAAATATAATGTCAATCTCCTCTTAATTAGACATAATTGAAATCAAAACATCTTAATAATTAGAAGTCCTTGATCATCTGATTAGTTAACACAGGAATTTGTTGGGATTTTTCTACACTCTATTCAAAATCATGATATTTAACAAGATACATTTTAGTGTCAATTTTGGTACATGTATCTATTTCTGAACAAGAATTTCAATGCAAATCAATTGGTACAATGTGTACTTTCTGATTTTTATATCATAATATTATAACGAATCCACTGTGTATCTAGTTTTGCTAAAATTCCAAATCTTATTGAAAATTACACTTCAATGTCAAAGTAGTACAGAACTTAACATAATACTCATTTCTTATTTTTATCTATTTACTTATTTCAAAATAAAAGGTCTTTAAATAATTGACAAGCATTGAAGACAGTTAAGTCAATTGTTTAAAAAGCTGGATATACAGTAAAATTGGCAGGAGTTCTGGTTGATCATAATGCAGTTTGAGACAATAGATACAAATAAGGCATTTGATAAGCTCTGAAGTCTAAATACTTTCTATTTTATCTGTACTATAAAGTGATGAATGCATATATATTTTCATTTAAAATAGGTTTAATTTCATCAAACTATTTCACTAAAAGTAATTGAAATGTAATCGAAAGTAATCGATGATTACATCCTAATTTTTGCTGTGATCGATTAAATTACGATTACGTGTAATCGAAAATGTCTTCGATTACAGATTACTGTCGATTACAGGGAAACATGTAATCAATTACAATCGATTACGATTACAGATTACTGTCGATTACAGGGAAACATGTAATCAATTACAATCGATTACGATTACAGATTACGATTACCCCATCCCTGATCCTGATAGCTTTAAGGAATTAATCAGCATAAGCTTAGGAGAGCCACTACTAATTTTTCCAAAGAAATAAAAAATTATAGCTTCCTCTCAACTTAACCTGCAACACAAAAATACTATTTAGTTGAAACAAAAGAAATTATAATAAAGAAATATTTCAATTTATATCACTTATATAAAAATAAGCTATGATGTCAAATCCAAATGCCAATATTGTCTAGTGAAAAGTAAAATAACAAAAATATCCTACTCTATAAAAAAGAAAAATTCAAAACGGAAAGTCCTTTATCAAATTTGCAAAATGAAAAGCTCAACTGAAAACAACTGTCATATTCCTGACTTGGTACAGGCATTTCCTTATGTAGAAAATGGTGGATTAAACCTGATTTCATAGCTAGCTTAACTTCTAACTTGTATGACAGTCACATAGAATTCCATTATATTGACAACAATGTATGAGCAAAACAAACAGACATAATATGTAAAAATGTCAAAAATTTGGGTACAGCATTTCATGACTAGACTCCTGGTCAACGTACTAATCAGACCCTCCTTCATTTATTCATTGTATAATACGTTCTTGTATTGAATATGCATGGAATCCTAACTACCAACTGGACATAAAGTAAACGTAATAAATCTTAGGAAATGTAAACATCACTGTAAACTTTGTAGGCACTTGAAAAAATGTTATTTGTTTGCCAGTGAAATAAAATAAAGAGATATATGAAACATTATAAAATCAGACAACCATAGAACAAAGATACTGGACTTTTATTGCTGCTCTTCATTTAATAGTTCACTTGTCATCATAACTTGCGTTAGGGAAAATGAATAATGTGAGGGATTTAAACTTGTTGATGTCTGAGGTCTTGGCTCTTTTAATTTGTGTATGGACCTTCAAAAATTCCCATTGGTGTATTAGGGATCTTTTTATAATATTTAGCTTTTTAATAACAATTGAAAATGATATTTTATGATATATACTTTATAGACTTTAGGTTAAAGAAGGATAACTAAAAATTAAAATGGGATTAATGAGCCATAAACCCCAAATTTGTAGAAACAAGAATGTGTCCATAGTACACGGATGCCCCACTCGCACTATCATTTTCTATGCTCAGTAAACCGTGAAATTGGGGTCAAAACTCTAATTTGGCATTAAAATAAGAAAGATCATATCTTGGGGAATGTGTACTTAGTTTCAAGTTGATTGGACTTCAACTTCATCAAAAATCACCTTGACCAAAAACTTTAACCTGAAGCGGGCACTATCATTTTCTATGATCAGTGGACTGTGAAATTGGGGTCAAAACTCTAATTTGGCATTAAAATTAAAAAGATCATATCATAGGGAACATGTGTAATAAGTTTCAAGTTTATTGGACTTCAACTTCATCAAAAACTACATTGACCAAAAACTTTAACCTGAATGGGAACTATCATTTTCTATGATCAGTGGACTGTGAAATTGGGGTCAAAACTCTAATTTGGCATTAAAATTAGAAAGATCATATCATAAGGAACATGTGTACTAAGTTTCAAGTTGATTGGACTTCAACTTCATCAAAAACTACCTTGACCAAAAACTTTAACCTGAAGCAGGACAGACCGAAAAACATAATGCCCCTAGGTGGGGTATAAAAAATCCAGATATTTAGTTATGAATTTTGGAAGGACCATAGAAGAATATTATAAGCTATACAATTTACTGTTTGATGAAGTATCAAAGACAAAACACCCTTTTTGTTATTTTTCGTTATCCTAAAAGTCAATGAATTATATAAAACATCATACATGAGAAACTTTTAACATATTTAATAACATTATTTTGCAGTTTTTGGAATCCCCTAAGTTGATAAGCCAACACTGGTTATATCATTGAATTTAACAAACTGTTTTAGAGATTTTGGTAAATATAACCTCTCAGCTCCATATATCACATTCCATTTGTTATCAAGTGCTTGTCTTAAAGCCATCCGACTGCAGTGCTGAAGAGTTGGAACTTTACGTTTAAAATTTTCTAACCATTCCAGAAATTCTTTTCTTTCATCATCATCAGGAATTTGTGCAATGTGCTGGTTTCTTAAGCTTTTATCTATCACAGCCATAACTTTTAAACAATTATAAAATGGTGTCTGTTTATTTAAAACGGTGGTAAACATAGTTTTTCTAACATTTTCTGGGTATTTAGCAAAGTTTGGGGTGGCTATAAGTAGAATCATTAATGTTTTTGGTGATACAGTATGATGTTGAAGCCAGTGAGTAAAATCCCTTATGAAAGAGACCCAGAAGTCATTTATAGACGTGGAACTTTTGTCATGTTGTAATAAGAATGTAATGTCTGCGTCATCATTCATAGCAGCTCTGTGTAAAGCCGTGACACCAAAATCATTTGTAACAGATGGATCTGCGTTGTATTCTATGAGTTTTTCAATAACAGGTTTGCTATAATTATCCTTCGACACAGCTATATGAAGAGCAGTTTCACCTCCTTGTTCATATACTCTTGAATTCACATTGAATCCAGACCTCATAATTTCTTCTAATAATGAAACATCTTTTGAAGTTATTGCATTTATCATCTTTTTGGATGGTGATAAATTATTCTTCAACAAACTAAATAAATCCATAGTTGTGGAATGTAGGTCCAAGTAAGTCTGCAAAAGAAACAGAAATAAACTAGACATCATTGAGATGGGAGCCATCTCTGTGGGCCCCGCTGTGAATAACGTGTGCTAAAAAATTTGAATCTTTACCATAGGACATGGGGTAGTCATCTGAAACCAAAGTTTTTGACCTTGACCTTTGACCTAGGAAGTTGTACATACATTATGACACACCCTCTGGTGTTGGTTAATATACATGTCAAGTATAAACTGAAATCATAACAGTTCTCTAGATATAGAGCGGACACAATCTTTACCATACGACATGGGGTTGTCAACTGAAAACCAAAGTTTTTGACCTTGACCTTTGACCTAGGCAGTTGTACATACATTATGACACCCCTCTGGTGTTGGTTAATATACATGTCAAGTATAAACTTTGAAATCATAAAGGTTCTCAAGATATAGAGCAGACACGATCTTTACCATAGGACATGGGGTTGTCAACTGAAACCAAAGTTTTTGACCTTGACCTTTAACCTAGGAAGTTGTACAAACATTATGACACAACCTCTGGTGTTGGTTAATATACATGTCAAGTATAAAGTATGAAATCATAACAGTTCTCTAGATATGGAGCAGACACAATTTGTTACGGACGGACAGACAGGTGGATTGATAGACTGATCACAATAGGACATATAATTAATTTAACTATAACTTCAGATATAATTTTGCTGTTTTTAAAATAAAGTGTTGGGAGAGCTGGAGGATCACTTTGACTCTTCTAGTCTTGAATAAAGTATTTAACAATTTTATTACCATATTGATATCTATAGTATAGAATCTTTAATACATCAACCATATACATGTACATTTTTATTGTTTATTATTTAGTTAAAGATTTAAAATTAGTAAATTTAGATAATATGTCAGAAATAAAAGTGTACCTTTCAGTTAAAGTGATGGACATTGAAGTAGAAAATGGATTGAATCTTAAACAATGTCATTGTTACATAGCTTACACCTTTGCATATTCTGTTTTCTATTTCAAGGTCATTGGCACTAATTCTAAATTTGGTTAACTTAATCATTTATTGTCTTACAATTTTCTAACAATAAAGAATTTTCAAGGCCCATATTATTCTGAAAAGGTCAATAAGTTTTGGATTTATTTCCTGCAACTCATTTCACAAAAAATCTTACGAGAAAAAATACTTGTAAGTCATGAACATTTCAGTATAACTTACGATCAATTTTTGCTTTAAGATTTTATTTTGAAAAGAGCTACTGGCACCATATCAGGTTTATGATTAATAAATTAGTTAAATTAAATTTCACGATAAATTATTCTTAGTCTTTAGACATGTGATTTTGCAAGTATCCTGGGTAATATTTTAAGAATTTTGAATAAATTCTACCCAGCCAATTGCCGTTACATTTTTGATCCAGCCATGCTGGATCTATGTGATCAACTTCAGATTTTAAGAATTCTGAGTTGAAGACATATCATGAATCTTAAATCATGTTTACACTGTTACATGTATTTATGAACTTGTTTATACAATGTATAAGATTGGAATAGTAAAATCTGATTATGTCTATAAATTACTGTTATTGTATAATTGTATCAATTAGAGTAAAATCAAATACTGTGCATAAATAAGTGAAAACAATAAGTTGAATTAAAGACATATAATACAATTATAAAAAAAGTAAATGTTTTATAGATATAAGAAGATGTGGTATTAATGCCAATGAGACAACTCTCCATCCAAGTCACAATTTGTAAAAGTAAACCATTATAGGTCAAAGTACGGCCTTCAACACGGAGCCTTGGCTAACACCGAACAGCAAGCTATAAAGGGCCCCAAAAAATTACTAGTGTAAAACCATTCAAACAGGAAAACCAACGGTCTAATCTATACAAAAAACGAGAAACGAGAAACACTTATGAACCACATCAACAAACGACAACCACATCAACAAACGACAACCACTGAACATCAGGTTTCTGACTTAGGACAGGTGCAAACAAATGCAGCGGGTTTAAACGTTTTAATAAGCACCAACCTTCACCCTACCTGAAACAATAGTATAATATCACAACATAGAAAGATACACTATAAAATATCAACTGAAATGGCTTAATTCAATCAAAAGACATATTAACAAAAATAAGTGAACATACACTGAACGAATAAATTTGATCTATGACACAATGTAAATACAAAATTAATAGAACAAGGGAGTTAGATGTAAAACAATATCAGAAAGACAACCATAACCCTGGACAAAATGCCGCCAAATGAAATAATGTACACAGGTAAATAAAAATAATTTTGTTGTAAGGTAAACAAGGCGTACGGAAATAATTTTTACAAAATAAATAATTTTGTTTTTCCTAGTACGAGAGCAAAAGTGAAAATTTATAGTCATACTATAAACACTTATCAAAGGTGGTATATATTAAAAATAGTGAGACTAGATATAACACTGAATAAGTAAACATTAAATAACAAAAATACATTACAAATTGTATCAACAGGTCAAATTTACACGGAAGTACAATTTGAGAGTACTCGCAGATACTGAAAGCTAGTTAAAAGCTAAAAACAATTAATAATAAAAAATCATGCATCAGAGACTAAAATCAACTAAAACACATCCCAGGGATTCAGTGTTTTAATGTGTTTAGAGTTTAGTGTTTTATATGTCTCTGCTAAAATTTATTAGATGTTGGACATCTCTTTTTCGTAGTTTCAGGGCAAATAACATGTCTAAAATTGGCAGTAGATGATAGATATAATGTGTAAACACATATTTTACTATTCCAATCATATGTAAACTAATTCATGAATACACAAGGGTGGTAATGGGGGTACTTTCATTACTAATAACAGTAGAAATTCTTGCCAAATGACATTAACGGTAATTGTTGGTGCATGACATTAAAATGTACTCTTTCTTTTAGACGATAAAAAAATCGACTGATTTTGACGAATCACGTTAATATTTTTCCAAAAGTAATGGTACCAATAATTATTTGGGCCCTCTGACGAATCATGATAAGGATATTTTGACAAATCACGGTAAAATTTTAACCAATTTGACGCTAACGGTAGCCGAAACTGATCGTTGTGACGCCTGACGGTAAAGGGCATTCCTACCCTATACAAATATGCATACATATAACACTAACAGTGTAAACAATACATAAAGAAGGAATTAAATGTGCTGCCACTAAACTGACACTGTCCTCTGAAATGATAGGTGTGCCTCGATTGGCAGAATGCAATGTTTTGATAAGTCAAATAAATGTTTGTTTTTTACCTTTTAGTTTTTGTGTTCTTTCTTCTTTTTCTTCTTTTCTGTTCACAAGTTTTACTTTCTTTTTGACCGGAAGTTTATGCTAATTAAAAGCTATTTTTATCACCCAATTGTTGTTTTCCTTTCATTTTGCATTTCGGTAGCCTCTCCAAAATGGCTGCTGGTGACACAGCTCTGTGGCTGCACAACAAATTAGGTTCTACAGACGATTTATGGTCCGGAAAGACCATATGTTCACAAATAAACCAAGCAAAATTACAAAATATCCAAGCTTGCTACAATGCACTTCAACCACACGTTAAAGTGAAACTAATGTTGTCATTTCTTCACTTGCCAAGGAGGAATGTAGAGCAGGTTAGATCGCAAACTCAATGCATTAGAAATTTCGAACGACTGATAAAAAGTGATATATGACCCTATCCCCAAATAGGCTAATTCAATCTAGTTTGAAAGTTGATCAGTAAAATTAATTCAATTCAGTTCAATTTAAAGCTTTATTTAGAGGAAGTGCATATATATGACATTACACAAAACAAGCTCATTACTAGACATTAGAGCTTTTAAAACTGACATAGATACTACACGTAAATACACATTAAACACATGAGACAATATAGATAAAGCATTTTCATTTTATAAACGAAACATATGTCCATTATAGATAGATGTCATTTCATGCATTTTAAAGTCACCACCATATAGTCCGAGATTACTCTGACGTCCAACGGCTGTTTTGCCAGACAAGCTGGGGCCGTGGGACGTCAGAGCTCGTCCCATATCAAAAAGTGGATATTTGCCCGTCCAAAATAGATGCGCTGCTTCGTCGCTTCTGGTGCCAACGGACGGCCTTGGAATTATATAAATCGGGTGATAATTTGTTCATTTTTCATTTATCTCTTCATTTATGTAAGTTTCACCTACCTGCCACTCTTTATTTTCTCATATTTAGACAGTTTTCACAGTGACCCACCGATTCTGGCATTTTGACTTTCATTTTGAAAGATTGTCATGTGATCACGAGAAAAAAGTAAGGCACAATGGACTATGGGAAATGATGTATGCATATGACCCTAGGTCAATATGAATATATAATCTAACACCTCGCTCATTTACGATGCAAGCAATGTTAATATCCGAGAGCTTTCGAATGTTATCGTGGTTGGCACTAAATGCTTAATACCGATCTCCTGTAAAGGAGGTGAAAAATCGTGGTTGGCTACTAAATGTTAAATATCGATCTCCTATAAAGGAGGTGAAAAAAGTATAAATATTTGCATATTTGAGTCTCGAGGTCGCAAAATCTCTCGTAACATTTGAAAATAAAAGTAAAAATGTCTGAATCGATGGGTCACTGTGAAAACTGTCTAAATATGAGAAAATAAAGGGTGGCAGGTAGATGAAACTTACATAAATGAAGAGATAAATGAAAAATGAACAAATTGATACCCGATTTATATAATTCCAAGGCCGTCCGTTGGCACCAGAAGCGACGAAGCAGCGCATCTATTTTGGACGGGCAAATATCCACTTTTTGATATGGGACGAGCTCTGACGTCCCACGGCCCCAGCTTGTCTGGCAAAACAGCCGTTGGACGTCAGAGTAATCTCGGACTAACCACCATAATGATGACAATCACATTTCTGCATTTCACATACATTTTAATGTCACAGTGCGTTCAAGTTCAAAGTTCAAAAGCTTTATTTATAGACAAAGTCAGTATATAGAAAACATAAGCTCCAGAGATGCAACTAATCGTCGAACCTGTTGGCCCGAGGGGGCAGAAATTGAGCTTTTGTGCAATGACCGGCAGACAGTTCTCTAGGATTTTAGTAAGATTTAGCATTTTTGGTGCTAACCTATTAGTGGGGAATTGAAATTTGCCTTGTTGAAAATTTATTAATTTAAAGTTAGTATGTTTGCTGTAGATCATATGATTCAAACATCAATACTTTGTAGGTCAACTTTCACGGTAAACAATGGGGATACATGAGATTGGGGAGAGAAACAGCAGTTTTCATTCTTTCTGTAACTGTAACTGTATTGCGAATCTTCTTCTAATAAAGGAGCACCTCAATTGATGAGTAATTATCCACCAAAATAAAAGTTAATGTATCTGAACACTTAAAATGTGACATTTATTATATGAAAAGTAGTCTTCCATTAAAACAAAATTTTGTGTACCAACATTAATGGTAAAAAAGTTATAAAATTTTCAAATGTTGCTTTTTGAAGTTTAAACATATATTTATTCATCATGTTCATGCAATTTACAAATATATCAAAATATACAAGGATAACAAAAAGTAAGATCTGGAAACAATTAGCACACAGATTATATCAATCTGATTGATTTTTTGTTAGTACATGTATCCCTGTGATGAGAGTTGTAACTGAGAACTTTAAAGAGGGAAATTTAAAACTGAATTGACTTTTCAGTCCTCACTTTCCTGAGAAAGTTGTAATCAATTAAAAATCTTAGAGAACTGTCAAAAAAATGGAGAATGGCCCTAGCTTGCAGTTCAGTGGTACACAATAAAAAAAATTAAAAATATATTGTAGTAATTATTAAATAAAAGAACTCAATTGAATTTTAGATATTTCTAAAAACAATCCACTAAAGCAACTGTCACTGTAAAGACATCCTATCTTCGTTCTCTTACTGTATAAAAAGCTGATATAAAAAAATGTAGGTCTGGCAAAAAATTGATGGGTATGACAAAACTTGCTACCCTGTAGGCCCAAATGTCTGGAAAAAAAACTGTTTGCATCTCTGAAGCTCTGTTGAGCTTTTATATATCATCTTATTACAAACATAACATTTAAAACATGCACACATGTATATTTTAATTGCACTATAAGAGTTGATTTTTAAGCTGGCTTTACTCATTCATAAAAATAACCTCGAAATTGGTCTATTTTCAAGGCCTTTTATTTCTTACTATCATGACTATGCAGTATAGGTTTTGCTCATTGTTGAAGGCCTGACAGTGATCTAAAATAGTTAACTTCTATGTCATTTGGTCTCTGGTGGAGATTTGTATCATTGGCAATCATACCACATCTTCTTATATTTATCTATACATAATGTCTTGATTATGCAAGCCAATTGACTGGCCAGGCCATCAGATGACCCAATTGAATGACATCTGTTATTGAAGGTACAAAAAAACCTGTAGGTGAAATATTACCAAACCTTTCTGGTTTTAGCCCTTTGTTCATGTTGTTAGGACAATGTTGAAACCAATATATATATTTTGACAGAAATTATACTTTTTCATTTGATATCATTTGTCACATATATTTTTCTATTGGGAATATGTGTATTAACGTTCTAAGGTCGAATTATGGGTTTGCATTTTGAAAGCACATTTTTCTCTTTTTGGCTCTTTATTTTCCTGTTTGTCCGTGGTTACTAATTGTTATTCTTGAATATATATATTTTTTAATGGCAGACAAAGAAAAACTTTCAAGAATAACAATCTTTGACAAGTGATTTGGAAAAGAATATGACGATTAGTAACTACTTGAAATTTTAAACACATTTGTTGTGAACACTTGGATACATGTATCACTTTTAGTGGTCAGGAAAAGTGAATTGATGGATAGTATTAAAAGCTACTTCTTTGCCCTAGTTGCGTAGTTATATGAGCTCTGAACCATACCATCATATTTATGTGCAAACAATAACCTAAATAAGTTGAGAAAGATTGTAAACTTTAACAATATTGAACCTTTATTCAAATTTAAAACAAAATTCAAATTTTTTATGTTTAAATGATAGAATATTAAAATGTAGAATAGATGTGATTTATATTTTCAACAAGTCTGGGAGAAACAGCTTACTTAAGGGGGAGGGAGTACAAAATGTTGCTGTAGGTTAAAAATTCACTGGTTCAAGATGTGTTATTTTTTTTTACTTTATTTTTGTGTGGCTACGAAAAGTATTTTGTGGCCGTCCAAATCAGAAAATCAAGAACAGGATATCTGAACAGTTGCTGACACAATAATTGATTTTTTTCATGAAGAGTAAATAGATTTTAAACTATACAACAGAACCATCTACATGTAACAGTTTATTTCATGTTATTTCTATACATTGTTTACACATGCAAATGATGTCTGTATCTGTTGTAAATTGGTAGAGGTATTCCAAATGCCAAATGGAGGTAAGAATTCTTTTTGAGTTTTTTTTAAAGATTTCAGTTGTTTATCAGTAAAGGAGTAGGCCCAGTAAGACCCCTTTTTGGCCCCAAAATAAAGCATATTTACAAATATGTTAAAATGTAAACTTTTAGCTATTTATTGGAAAATAGAATATATCTGTTTCTTAAATATGGGCTGTTTTTGACAATAAAATGCACATGCAGCAGGAAATAGCATCATAAATTCGTGCAATATTACTGAAATCTTCACAATTTTAGCATTTGTGCTAATTTTAAGACGGTTTTTGTCTAAAACAGAAGTGGCAGCATTTGTGTTCATTCTTAATATTTAGAAATATGTTGTATTTGATGATAATACATATCATACATAAAGGTTGAGACTGAACACCAATGCGGCCACTTCCATTTTAGAGAAAAAAACATCTGAAAAATGACGTTTTATGGCATTTTTGATAGATTTTGCATATTAAAGCGTGAATTTGAGCTTCTCTAATGACCGAATCAGTTAAAATCTTTTACATAAACTAATTGAATCGACCTAAGTAGACACTAAAGTGATAAAAAAAATGTCTAAAATCTTTCATTAGATGTACTGCGAATATTAGGCCAAAACTAGCCCTTACCGGACCTTCTCCTTTAAAATATCATGCAAAAACATGCACAATTAATTTAAATTTAAAACATTAATTGGTAGCTATAGTCCAGCACTGGATTTTCATATTTTTACTTTTGGAATATATACATGTGATATATAAAATTGCATCAGGGCCCAGAAAATTTAAATCTTTCTACAATTTTTCCTTAAACTGCCTTTTTTCATGTTCATTAAAGATCAATTGAACAAGAAATATCATGTCCCACTACTGATTTGGATATTGAGATATATATTACCACTGTTTTAGCTTATATTTTATGTGACTTTGTTAATAGGAAAAACAATCTGCCCTGCAATAGGGTATATATTTTGATTTTAACAGTTGAAATAAAAACTATTTTCAGTGGGCTAATTATCATGATTATGTCAAAATTATTTACTTTTTTTTGTACAAAGCTACTTACAGTATGACAAACAATTGCTCCAGATTAAATTTTGCATACCTTCAATTTATAACAGATCTCTTTAAAATTCCATGCTCAACTTCATGACTAGCCATGTGTAATATTAAATGCCAAAAATGCTAAAGTTGAAGAAAATATTGAGAAGGATAATTGAAGTCACATCCATTTCAGAAAACTACAGAAGCCCATTTAGGACCTCCAAAAAAATATATTTTTGAATTAGAAATCACACATTTAAATCGTTATCATGAATAGAAGAATTCGTTAAAAACAAATTAAATTTGTGATTACGAATTTCTGGAATTAGTTATATAAGAGAGAGGCGAAAGATACCATAGGGACATTCAAACTCATTTATAAGTTGAAATAAACTGACAATGCCATGGCTAAAAAAGAAAATGACCAACAGACAAAAAAAAGTACACAAAACACAAGATAGAAAACTAAAGACTGAGCAACATGAACCCCACCAAAAACTGGGGTGATCTCAGGTGCTCTGGAAGGGTAAGCAGATCCTGCTCCACATGTGGCACTGGTCCTGTTGCTCATGTTAGTACAAACCCAGTAATAAGTCTAATTCGGTAAGTCACATTCTAGATTGTACATGTTATAGTTACGACGTTTGGAACATTTCCGCTATCATCTGTGAAACGGATATTCCATAACGGTCAACCAACTCGTGATGGTGTCTGTAAAAATATAAGTTTTTATAACATGTATAATTTGTAATTATGAATTAAATTCATTATCACAATTTTTTGTAACTCGTGATAACAGATTTAAATCATAGTAACAAATTTTCTAAATCAACGAATTGTGTAAATCGTTATCACAAATTGGTAGAAACAGTTATCACAATTTTTTTGTAATTCGTGATAATGGATTAAAATCGTTATAACTTATTAAATTCGTTATAAAAAAAAAAAATTGTAGAAATAGTTATCACAAATTTGTAGTAACAGTTATCACAAATTATACAATTTGTTATAATGGTTTTAAACCATTATCATGAATTACAAAAATCTGTGATAACAAATTTAATCAGTAATCACAAATTGAAAAAAAAAAAAGTTGAATTACAAAAAATTGAGATAACAAACTTAATCTGTTTTTACGAAAATACAAAAAAAAAACTAATTCCATAAATTCTTGATAACGATTTTAATTCGTGATTTCGATTTATATTTTTGGGAGGTCCTAAATGGACTTCCGTAGAAAACAGATATATATTCTTGTATAACAATACTCAATCATTTTGTCAGTAGTTAAGGTGTATGTTGTTGTACATTGAACTTTTTTTTGGTTTACAGTATTTGTGAGCGAATCAGCAGTCAAACAAACTTCCAACTGTTAATGTATTTACTATTTTTGCTTGATACATGTATTGTTATTTTATTCTTCAGTTGTTTTTTTTTTAAACAAAACTTTTATTCATGGAACCTTTCATCTGTTAGCATTCATCATCGAAGTTATTTATACTACGTACTCATGGTACTATAGAATTGTCGTGAGTAGTCCTTTGGTTAATGCAGTCAATGGCTAAATAGTAATTCTTGTGTATCTGCATTAAAACTGTCATGACTGTAAAGGGAGACAAAATTTACATGTGATGTACAAAACAAATGAATTTGTCCAAGTAACTTACAAGTGGTAATAAAAGATTATAACAGTTACTCAGTGGGAATTCTGGACATTGACAATAATCCTGTAAAATTTTGTTTGATCATGAATAGTTGATATTTACATGTTACCCGGTAAGTTGATAAAATGTTTATTAAGATCAGAAAGCTTTTAGATATGTTAGAATTACATCTGTGAACATTGTTTGAAAATGTTCAGAAAATGTTTACAAATGTAAGTCTAGTAAAGCTAAATATTTCCTTAGACATTTACTACATGTATATCAAACTAAGAGCTATCAACTTCATACATGATCAAACATTGTTTGTTAGTTAGGAATTCATTGCAACCCTATGAGTTACAGTACAAAAGAATTTTTCAATGCAAATATTTAAAGATGCTGTTACTAAACTTACAATAACTTTTGCATGTTTTCAGTGGAGAGCTGATCTGGAAGAAATACTTCTGATGGCCACACATGACACTGACCAGTGGGTGTCCATGATTGGTGAAATTCTCAAGACATTTCCATCAATGGGAACATTAAATCTAGATCTGGAAGATAATGGCATCTTTTCAGAAATGACTTCAGATTTAAATAAAGCTGGTATGTTTTACCTCTCATATAAACATGACAATTGAATAGATGTCTGTTAATTATTTTTTGTATTGCTGATTATACTTTAATGCCTTTGAATGTATAGGAAAATATTTCATATTTCTACAGTATGCCACAGCTATCAAAAGTGGCAATAAAAATGTTGAGGCAAACACATCAAACATAGAGTAAATAGCGAAACCATAAACACAGGTATTTTTCATTTGACTCGATCTTTCAAGATCAAACATCAACCAATCTTAAAGGTCTTCACTCACACACACACACACATTATATAATTATAACTAGCAGAGTAGCATGACAGTGTTGAACTTCAAATATGATTTACTTTACTTAAACCATAAAGTTTTGAATAAATTTCAGTAAAGAAAGCAGCTGGAGCACGGATGCTACCATTGGAATGTCAGTTTCTGAACAAAACAGCTTTGATTGCAGCTACAGGACAGCAGCCACAACCTATTAAACATTTTGCATTGAAGAGAAAACCTAAATCTGCAATACTGAGAGCTGAACTACTGCAAAAATGTATGCAAAACATAGTTCTTTAAGTTTGCATATTTAAAATTTAGATCCATCATTATGCAACTTGTCAAAAGTTGCTTTCTGTATTCTTCAGCACTTTGGTCTCGTGACAATGTGCTCACCACAGTGCAGGAGGTCATGGGTTGTTGGGGTCAACCAGAGATGTTAAAGTTGGTATTTTCTGTATAGACTGGTAGCATACAGACAATAGAACAAAGAGATAAAGTACATGGTCTTTTAATTTTTATACGACCGCAAAAAGAAGGCTGGGATTTAGTTTGAGGGTGATGAATCATAAGGGGGTTCAAAAAATTTGGGGGAGGGATTTTTTTTTCCTTTTTTTCCTTTTTTTTTTCTTTAAAATTTTCCATTTTAAATTGGTAATTTCTGATTTATATATAAAAGCAAATAATAATGATATGGTTTGAATAGGTAAATTAAAATTTTTTAAGTTCTTAGACCACATTCATTCTGTGTCAGAAACCTATGCTGTGTCAAATATTTAATCACAATCCAAATTCAGTGCTGTATCAAACTTGAATGTTGTGTCCATACTTGCCCCAACTGTTCAGGGTTCGACCTCTGTGGTCGTATCAAGCTGCGCCCAGCGGAGCATTTTATTGTATATGCTATGTTTTGGATCTAGGTCCCAATAAGATATACCCACACCTCTCTTTATTCATACCTATATATTAGGGGTTGATGTTTGTCAATTGGTTTTGTATTGATCCATCCTCAAACTTTCTCAAATAAACAATTGTTCACAACTTATTAACAATTTGAAACAGTTTAAACAGTAATATCATGTAATATGAATAAAAAAAGATTATGAGGTATGCATAATCAGACATCAACCCAAAGACACACAAAAAAAGTCACAGCTATGTACCCAATTCCTCGCACTCTTGAACATGCTGATTGAGCATTTGTTATCAATTATTCATCAATTTTTTTATTTAAATATTTTGATATTAAAAAAATGTATGTTGTGTCACAGACAGTTTTATATAAAAATGAACATTATTTGTTATAGCCACTGAAGTTGCCAGCAGTAAAAAAAATAATCCAAGCAGTAGTTTACCACTAAAAGTCAGAAGTTTTGCTAAGAAAATGGACGATGCAAGTATGTATGAAACAATCTTGGTATAATATTAAACATTTTGACTGTAAGAGCTTTTCCTACTTTTGGTTTTGCGCATACTTCTTGAAGGTTATTCATGTTTTGTGAGCAAAGGCATCCTATACCTTTTAGTCGGTACCGTTGCTGGTGAATTATCAGTCCATGAGCGTACAATCTGGCCAGTGCTTTGGTATTTGCATGATTCAAAGCATTTTTATGCCCCCGCCGTAGCAGAAGGGACATAAAGTTTTACCCTTGTCTGTCTGTACGTCCCTCCATACGTCCCTAAATTGGTTTCCGTTCTCTTACTTCAGTTTGCCTCAACCAAATGTTATGAAACTTATACACAATACTTATTACCACAAAACACATATCAAGTTTGAATTTGGGGGGCGTCACTTTTACCTTTACAGATGGAAAAATTGCTGAATTTTTGGTTTCCGTTCTCTTACTTGAGTTTGCCTGAACCAAATGTTATGAATCTTATACACAATGCTTATTACCACAAAACACAAATCAAGTTTGAGTTTTGGTTGCATCACTTATACTGTTCTAGAGTTATGCCCTTTACAAATGGAAAAATTGCTAAATTTTTCATTTCCGTTCTCTAACTTAGGTTTGCCTCAACCAAATGTTTTGAAACTTATACACAATGCTTATTACTACGAAACTCAGATCAAGTACAAATTTGGGTAGCGTCACTTTTACAGTTCTTGAGTTATGTCCCTTTATGACGTTATATGCAATACCATGGACACATTCCCCATTATTTTCTTATGATTTGAGACCCAAATAATGCCAATGCTAAACATGAGGTAAAAGTCCCAATCAGCCTTTTCCCGTAATTTTTTTTAAAAATCAAATATCGCTAAAAGGAGTCCATAACCTTTCAATATTTTTAGCTTATTTTGTTCCTTTACTAACGCTCTTCTGACTTAGATTATCAATATTATATTCTAGATTTTTTTAATTTCAACTAACTACATCCTTAAGTATTGTTTGGAAAGATTTTTGCTTTGTTTAGAAAATACCTCATTATTACACAACGTATATGGTATTCACTGTCAGACTGCATTTGATTTGATTTATTTTAATTCAAAATATAATTTGAACATAATTAGCACCACTTAAAGGACTGCCAAATAGGACTCCACCATCCAGTGGATTTCGATCACCAGGGACTTCAGGCCCAAGCAGAGTCAATCCTACACCTACAACACCAATGGCCAGGCCTACATCAGTACGCAAGGATGTTGGTATAAAGGTAAGATTGATGTGAATCTCAGATGATATTGTTGTCTTTCAGTGCCATCACAGGAAGTCTCTCTTCGTGATTTAAACAATCAGACAAGTTTATATATATAACTAAAACCAAGATCTGGTTGTTAAAGAAAGAAATCCTGTCAGAAGAATGAAGGATATAAAATGTTAGCAGATTTGGGTTTATAACTTTAATTCATCACAGAGGCATACATGAAAGAAAAAAAAATGAGTGATTGTAAAACTTAATATTTTATAAATGACTAACTTTTAATAATAATAATGGATTCAAATGTGCTGAGCAAAATGATTTTAAAAGTTCAGAAAAAATACAGGATTATGAATATTTGACTGAAATATTTTATACAGAAGTGGCAATATTCCATAAAAGTGAAGTATTCTGTATTGATGTCCAGTATTTAATGGGGTCGGTCAAAGAAGATTTGAGTGCTCAACATTGTCTGTCGTCATCGAAAAGAGTTGATCATGTCTGTCGTCACAGTATAGTGTTCACTCTGCTTGACTGACAGAGTTCAGAAGATTATAAATGCTAAATGTAAGATTTATTGAAAATGTCTATAGACTTCATTTTTACAGATTTGTGATTTGGTAGCATTGCTGCATATCAAAATTACCAAAACTACAAATAGATATGCTTCTTTAGTGATTATGAAATATGCCTGTTGAAGCTGTATAAGTTACAAAGCATTTACATCAACATATTAACAGAGGTCTTATAATCTGAATCATTTTCTGAAAATAAAAGTTATTACAATTCAGATTTTTGATTTTGTTTTGACAAAGAACTGCATAGTAAATTTCTATAGTCAGCAATCTGCAGTGTCCAACCAGCGTTGATTCAGTAGGTACAAAACTAACTCTTGTTTTCATATTAATTCTATATATGAATTATGTTGAATGTGAGGTATACATCAAATAGACAGCAATCCACAATCACAAAAAACCAAATGACATACAAAGGTCAATACACAGTCTTCATCAATAGACAAGTGTCTAAACACAATACATACAAAGTATGCTGTCTATATTAATCACTGTAAACAATACTCATTACTATACACTTAGTAAATCCGCAAAACTTGTATTATAGGATAAGTATTCGGAAACATCTATTTCCTTTTTGAACTTATTTTTTCTTAAATGTCAGATAGCTTCTCTCTGTTTACTGATACTTGGGATTTTCAATGTTGAATTAACTTAATATTTCCGTCACAAGTTTCTCCAGTTCTACTGAACAGAATTACTTCATATTTGGGTAGCAGCTTGATAGTGACAAATTGTAATGAGTGAATGCTTTTACAATCTGACAGACACCAACATCCTGTAACTTCATACTTTGAACTTTTCAATATATTGAACATTTTTTGTCAGACACACTTCAATTTTTATATGAATGACTATATCCGGTCTGCAGATTGAGAGATGACTTATTATATGTGTAAGTGCTTTTCTGATCTGTTATACACCTACTTCCTGTTGAATTACAGGCAGGTGTATGCTTAGCCAGGACAACAAGTGCAACTTCTTAGGTACCAACTGAGAGATGAAAACGTAACCAAGTACTTTTAGAGTTTTAGTAATTTACATCATTTCATGATTATAAAAATAAGGAGATGTGGTTTGATTGTCTTCAGACTAAGAAAATTAAAAGGGTCTGAGAAGGAGGCTTATTCAAATCAATTAAAAAAGAAGAGATTTGAATAATCCCTAATAGTCTGTTTTAACCTACATTTCTGTGTTATTTTGGGTTTTTTTTAAGCATTAAAAGTGATAGAATAGTCTTTAATAGACATTATATTCTGTCTGATGGAGAAAATCTGAAAAACTAGAAACTATGATATGCATGCCAATTAAAAGGTAATATTAACCAGAACAATGTAGGACTACTGCACAAATGTAAGTGATTTGTTGGTAAAATTGATATTTTTATTGTACAGTTATTAGACATGGAAGAATTACCGCTTGGTGCAAAAGAGGCAAAGAGAAGGAGAAAAATTGCAGGTAAACAGTAGTGCAATCATCTTTTTCATTGATTTTGATATTATTGGGAAAAAAGAACAAGTTGAGCTATCATTATTATGTGTTCATGAGCATAGTTGCCAACCTCTTAGCAAGAAAAAACTTGTCATTACATTTGAATTGAGTGCCTCAAAGCTAATAGTCTTTTCATGCAGGTAATAATTTATTTGAACCTGGCTTGAAGGGTAAAATGAGTTTGAATGATTGTAAAACATGAGAAGTTTCAAATAATTTCAAGTTTGTAATGTATAATATTATCACTTTTAACAAAAGATCAAGGTAAAACATATTAAATATAGGCGAGTTACTATGATGCAAAACGAACAATTTATTCAAACCAAATTCATTTTCTTATATTCACTTTAAATTCTGATTCCAATACATATTGGTAGGTACAAAAACACATTTACCTCTTTAAATGAAACTGCTGGTCCAGAAAACAACCTATTCCAAACACTGTACCTTTTCTTGAAATATGAAATGTTAAAATTTTAAAACATAGATTATTGCTGATAGTCATCAAATGCTTTTACCTTTTTACAGTTAGATGATTATAATAGTTTATCTGACAAAATCAGAATATGTGACGAGTTCATGGTTAAAAAGCAGAATGCTGACTGATCGGAGAAAAATTAGAAGAAACCCAAAAAACAATAAACATGGTGGACGATGTGCAATAAATTTTTACCTAAATTTTTTTTTTTCTCGCAAAATGTGATAAATGCAGTAAACCCAAGATGTAGTCATGTAAAAAAATACATGTGATGATTTTGATTTTTAACATTGGTTGATAAGTCTCTTAATGTTCAACATAAGAAACATTCTGTATATTCTGTGAACTGATAATAATTTTTTTTCCAAAATTAGCCAAAGTAATTTAACATTTTATTGGTATCTTACAGAAATGGAGGCTGCAGAGCAAGCTAAGAAAGAAAAGGAAGCTGCAGCTGCTGCTGCCGAGCAAGCCGCAGCAACAACAGTGTCCTATACACCAGACTATGCTGCTGGACTGGTAAATCCTGCCCCATCAGTAAGTATACCCACTGCTTTGGAGCAAGCCTCAACAACCACAGTGTCCTATGCACTAGACTATGCTGCTGGACTGGTAAATCCTGCCCCATCAGTAAATAGATATAAGAAGATGTCGTATGAGTGCCAATGAGACAACTCTCCATCCAAGTCACAATTTATAAAGGTAAACCATTATAGGTCAAAGTACGGTCTTCAACACGGAGTCTTGGCTCATACTGCACAGTAAGCTATAAAGGGCCCCAAAAATTACTAGTGTAAAACCATTCAAACGGGATAACCAACGGTAAAATCTATATAAAAAATGAGAAACGAGAAACACTTATGAACCACATCAACAAACAGCAGCTACTGAACCTCAGATTCCTAACTTAGGACAGGTGCAAACAATTGCAGCGGGTTTAAATGTTTTAACGGTACCAAACCTTCACCCTTATCTGAAACAATAGTAAGTATACCCAATGCTTTGGAGCAAGCCTCAACAACCACAATGTCCTATACACCAGACTATGCTGCTGGACTGGTAAATCCTGCCCCATCAGTAAGTATACCCACTGCTGTCGAGCAAGACTCAACAACAACAACAGTGTCCTATACACAAGACTATGCTTCTGGACTGGTAAATCCTGCCCCATCAGTAAGTATACCCACTGCTTTGGAGCAAGCCTCAGCAACAACAGTGTCCTATACACCAGACTATGCTTCTAGACTGGTAAATCCTGCCCCATCAGTAAGTATACCCACTGCTGTCGAGCAAGTCGCAACAACAACAATAGTGTCTTATACACCAGACTATGCTGCTGGACTGGTAAATCTAGTCCCATCAGTAACTATACCCACTGCTGCTGCTGCCCAGCAAGCATCAACAACAACAACACCAGACTATGCTGCTAGACTGGTACCTTCTGCCCCATCAGTAAGTATATCCACTGCTGCCGAGCAAGCCTCAATAACAACAACGGTGTCCCATACACCAGACTATGCTGCTAGACTGGTACTTCCTGCCCCATCAGTTAGTAGATCCACTGCTGCCTAGAAAGCCTTAACATCAACAGTGTCCTATACACCACACTATGACTCTGGACTGGTACTTTCTGTCTTATCAGTAAGTATGCCCACTGCTACAGGAAGGGTTACTACATCAAGGTTGTTTGGCTTGCTCCCATTATGATAAAACAAATATTTAAACTTCCAAAAGGAAACTTCTATATATTTTAGAATTGATTTTATAAGAAATTTATTTTAAAAATAATGTTGTCTATCATTTCAGAAACTTCCAGCAATACAAGCTATTGTTACTGGGACTACCCCATCACTGGGCCCTTCAGTGTCATATGTTCCACAGATTAGAGCTAATACACAGCTTACAGGTAAGTTCATTATTGATTACAAATTACTGTTGATACTCCAGTAAAAGTAAATGCACTTTTAAGTCAAATGACGTTTTCATGTCAGAAATCCAAGATTTAAGCTTTGATCCTCAAGTCGGATGATTTTTGCAATTTCTTCTGATGTAGTAATTGATGGTGCATTTCTGCAGATTTTAAAATAGGTTATCTCTTTCTAATAGATTTAAGGAAACTTCATTTTTTCTGTACATTCCCTGGTCGTGTAATTTGTACTTCCACAATGTGGAGCTGGTTTTTATGCCCCACCTACGTTAGTTAGATATGTTTTTCGATCTGTGTGTCTGTTTGTTCGTTAGTCCGTCCGTTCATCTGTCCGTCCGTCTGTCTGTCCCACTTCAGGTTAAAGTTTTTGGTCAAGGTAGTTTTTGATGAAGTTGAAGTCCAATCAACTTGAAACTTAGTACACATGTTCCCTATGATATGATCTTTCTAATTTTTATGCCAAATTAGAGTTTTGACCCCAATTTTACGTTCCACTGAACATAGAAAATGATAGTGCGAGTGGGGCATCCGTGTACTATGGACACATTCTTCTTGTTTCATGGATCAATGATTGTATCGGTATGGCTAAATACCAAATGACAACAATTTAGAAAAGAGGCAACAACCATGAATGGTAAAGAAAAGTATCTTTCCTTCTTTACAATTTCATAACTGTGTTTTATATTTTAGATTAAAAACCTCACGCTGCTAATTAGGGAGGGAAATAAAAGGTATCACAAAGACAACAATTGATTACTGAATGACGGGTTTGCCTTTCAAAAACTTGTCACTTGTCATAACCGATTAGGAAGTTTCACACCTTCTTGTGATAATTAACAACTTTATTTTGTTACTGGTATAAACTTTGGAACATATATCTTATAAAATCTAGTTTTTATAAGATATCATAAAAACTTATAAGATATCTTATATACTTTATAAGATATCTTCTAAAGTTTATAAGATATCTTATAAGATATCTCATATAATTTATAAGATTTCTTATATAATTTTCTTTATAAGATATCTTATAAATTATATGAGATATCTTATAAATTATATGAGATATCTTATAAACTATATAAGATATCTTATAAACTATATAAGATATGTGATAAACTATACCAGATATCTTATTAACTTTAGAAGATATCTTTTAAAGTATATAAGATATCTTATAAAGTATATGAGATTTCTTATAAATTTTATAAGATATCTTATAAAATCTTGTTTTTATAAGATATATTATATATTATTTGAGATATCTAATATAAGATATATAAGATATCTCATATACTTTATAAGATATCTTATATAGTTTATATGTCAATATAAAGAAAATTGTATGAGATATCTTATAAACTATATAAGATATCTTATAAACTATATGAGATATAAAGTTTATTAGATATCTTAAAGTTAGAATAAATAGTTAAACGGCTTGCCATACAGGAACCTTTCAAAACAGTTAATATCCCAAATGACATAAGTAATATTATGCCTACATGAATTTTAAGCTTTAAAGCAGAGATGTTGCAAAGACTCTCTTATTATTAATATTTATTTATATAAAGCCTAAAATCAGCACTTTATGTAATTTGGTTTTTGCCACTGTAAATAGACAATTTATGCAATATTGTTTTGGTGCTTGAAATCAACATATGACAAGTGAAGCAATACACAAAGTAAACATTGAAAAAAATGGCAGATATGGGCTAATAAATAACACAAAGATGATATTTTGTTGAACCTGCAATATTTTTGTTGAGAAAGCAAGATATAGCCATCGTATCATCTGCATTGTCAACATTTAAGTTGTGGTTCAAGTTTTTCAGACATCAATAAATTTGTCAAACCTTTATCATGTTTATGGAATTTTGTGAAATTTCAACAGAAATTTTTTTATGATCAAAATATAGTATCCAGAGCAAAATTTTTAAAGTATCTTCATTTTTCCATTTGTTACTGTTAAATTGACTAAGTTTTTTTGCAGTTAACATTTAGATACAATGTTTTGATACAGTTGTAATAGATAAAAAGAAACTTTAAATAGCAAAAATAATAGCAAGACAAGATTTACAAGAAAGTTTGCATGGTAAAATTTGTCAGACCACTCCTTATTGGAGTTATTACCCTTTAATGACGCTTTTATCAATTTTTTGCGTTTTTGCCTAATATCTGAAAAACAATAGTAGACAGATAGAAACTTAAATTAGCAAAAATTATCAGCAAAATAGATCTACTAAAAAATCTGGTTGAAATCATCTGATGACCCTTTATTGCAGTAATTGGCCTTTAATGACCAGTTTTACCAATTTTTATACGACCACAAAAAAATTTTGAGGTCATATATTGGTATGTTGTTGGCGTCGTCGTCGTCCGAAGACACATTGGTTTTCGCACTCTAACTTTAGTTTAAGTGAATGGATCTCTATGAAATTTTACCATTAGGTTCAATACCACAAAAGGAAGGTTGGGATTGATTTTGGGGGTTATGATACCAACAGTTAAGGAAAAAAGAGCCAAATATAAGCATTTTTGTAACTTCCAGACATTACTTGTGTGTTAGTGTATGGATCTCTCTGACATTGTACCACAAGGTTCCATATCACAAAGGGAATGCTGGGATTGATTTTGGGGGTAATTGCCTCCAAATTTTAGGAATTAGGGGCCAAAAAAGGGGCAAAAAACAAGCATTTTTCTAGTTTCATGACAATAACTTGTGTGTAAGTGTATGGATCTTTCTGAAATTGTACTACAAGGTTCCATATCACAAAGGGAAAGCTGGAATTGAGTTTGGGGGTAATTGCCCAAAACGTTTAGGAAAGGGGCCCAAAAGGGGACAAAAATAAGCATTTTTCTAGTTTCCAGACAATAACTTGTGTTCAAGTGTATGGATCTCTCTGAAATTGTACTGAAAGGTACCATACCACAAAGGGAAGGCTAGGGTTGATTTTGGGGGTAATTGCCTCAAATTTTAGGAATAAGGGGCCAAAAAGGTGCAAAAAAACAAGCATTTTTCTAGTTTCAGGACAATAACTTGTGTGTTAGTGTATGGATCTTTATGAAATTGTACTACAAGGTTCCATATCACAAAGGGAAAGCTGGGTTTGAGTTTGGGGGTAATTGCCTTAAATGTCTAGGAATTTGAGGCCAAAAAGGGGCCAAAAAACAAGCATTTTTCTAGTTTCAAGGCAATAACTTGTGTTCAAGTGTATGGATCTCTCTGAAATTGTACTGCAAGGTACCATACCACAAAGGGAAGGCTGGGATTGATTTTGGGGCTGATGAATCATAAGGGGGTTCAAAAAATTGGGGGGGGGGGTCCTTTTTTTTCTTTAAAATTTTCCATTTTAAATTGGTTATTTTTGATTTATATATAAAAGCAAATAATAATGATATAGTTTGAATAGGTAAATTAAAATTTTTTAAGTTCTTAGACCACATTCATTCTGTGTCAGAAACCTATGCTGTGTCAAATATTTAATCACAATCCAAATTCAGTTATGTATCAAACTTGAATGTTTTGTCCATACTTGCCCCAACTGTTCAGGGTTCGACCTCTGCGGTCGTATCAAGCTGCGCCCAGGGGAGCATTTTATTTTTGCCTATTTGCCTAATATCTGAAAAACAATAATAGATAGATAGAAACTTCAATAAACAAAATCTACAAATGCATCAACACAGATGAAATTGTCTGAAGACCCCTTATTGGAGTTATTAACCTTTAATGACAATATTAACCAATTTTTTGCGATTTTTGCCTAATATCTGAAAAACTATAATAGATAGATATAATATATAGATCAAATAAGCAAAAATTATCAGCAAGAATAGATCTACAAATGAATCTACTGGCAAAAATCGTCAGTTCACCTCTTCTTGGAGTTATTGCCCTTTAATGAATACTTTTTACCAATTTTTATTGTTCTGCCTCTTATCTTGAAAACTGTTAGCCACTTTAAATAGCAAAATGATCGGCAAGACAAGATCTACAAATAAGTCAAATTTTGCCGAAATCGTTGGTATACTCTTTATAGGAGTGATTGCCCTTAAATGAAAAAAAATTTGTTTGCCCTTTTTTTGTGTTTTTGGCAAAAAGTTAAGATAGAGAGAAACTGTAAACAGAAAAAATTATCAGCAATAAAAGATCAACAAAAAATACAATGTTAGCGAGTGTCCATTGTTGAAGATGCACACATGCATTTTAGAGCCTCTAGTTTGTTCATCCTACAAAAATGGAAATAACAAAATTGCATGCAAAAATTTCTACATTTACAGTAATTCATGTTATGCACTGAATCTGACAAATGTTTTATGTGTTTACACAGCACCACTTGCAATGACATCAGCAACCAGAACACAGCAGGCTAGGGATAATTTACAGCAACAGTTAGAACAACAGTTAGGCCAATCACAGATCAGAACACAGTCATCACTGCCTGTCCAATCACAGAATCCATTACAACCCACTCCTGTTTCATTGCCTGGGCAACCACCTACACAACCAATACAGCAACTAAACAATCAACAACCTCAGCTGCAGACGACACAGCAGCAAAATGCTCCAAAGAAAGGATTATCTTTGACAGTAAGATCAATTCATGTTAATATCTCTGTAGTGGACCATGAAATTATTTATTGATTTGTATCCCCTTCCATGCATATATCTGTCCTTTATAAAATAAATTTCTATGCAATAATTTTAGTATCTCACATCCAAACCTTTTGAAATGTAAATATGTTATACATTATTGTGAACTTTTTTACAATTTCCATTGTGCAGTTCATTGCCCCCTCCCCCTTTTCCCATAGTTATACTTAACCAATGGATAGTAAGAGAGTTGTTTAGTCACAATGTGTAAAAAGTAAACAATTATAGGTTTAAGTACGGCCTTTAAAGCATTGTTTACATAACTTCCAGACAAATCCCAACTGAGGAACAAATATACAGTCATTTACTGAAGAATATAGTTAATTTCTAGATGAAAATTTATACTGTCAGCATTAAATATGTCATTTCTGTACCTGAAAAATTGAGCTGATATTCAGAATAATTTATTTGTATATTTATGAGATGTTTCAGATCATGCACCATAGTACAATTAGTGCTGTTGACCTACTTTCAGTGAAATTGATTCTTTGGACAGATTTTGATTTTTGTCAAGTAATTAAACTCTTTATATTTATCAATTTAGATCTTGTTAATCATTAAGACTATCGAGACCACAAAACCTGTAAACCTTTGGAACACTACCAATCTGATTTCAGAAAAAAAGTCACAATTATTAAGACTGTTTCAAAATGTTGTTTTATTTCAGAGAGAACAAATGTTAGAAGCACAAGAAATGTTTAGAACATCAAATATTGTGACCAGACCTGAAAAGGCATTAATTTTAGGGTTTATGGCTGGTTCCAGAGGTATGTTATGAACCAGTTATAAAGCTAAGATCTTGTATGTTCTTACCAACCTTGAGTGGATGGAAGTTATTTGTTGTACCTAATAAGGATTTGTCTTCTTGTCAGTAACTTGATTATTCCATTTGTTTTAAGAGAGACCAAACTAGCCAATCTTAAAAACATCCTCATAGTTTGATAAACTTGTTTCATATAAAATTCTAGAAATTAAGAGAGAGGCAAAAGAACCCAAAGGAACAATCAAACTCATAAGTTGAAAATAAACTGACATAGCCATGGCTAATAAAGAAAAAAGACAAACAACACTACACAAAACACAATATAGAAAACTAAGACTGAGCAACATATAAAAAAATGAGAAAGGCTCTTTAAAAATAATTTTTTTTTGTTAATTAGCAGCTTCTGAAATCAAACTATGTGAAACTTTTGAATTGATTTTTTTGTGATATTTCACATAGATTTACTGTGTATAGTAAGAGAAAAAACATAGAGATGTAGGTAGCCATTATACATCTGATCCAAGATTTGGCTAGCATGAATGAGAGCAGATGTTTAGTATATGTCAATGAGTCAGAAACATAAGAAGAAAAATAACCAAATGACATCTTGAGGGCAACATGTAGTCATCAACAATATACTGGTGTTGATACAATAGTTCAACCTTTGAATTGTGCCTATTAAACCACATTTTATACGTTCAGAAATTTGAAGATGCATTTCTTTTTGTGCATTCATTGTTATAGGTTTTGGATAGTGTAACTTAAAGAAAAATCAGTGTGTTTTTATTTTTGTTTTGCTAGAAAACTCTAGCCCTAATTCAGCACAAATTTAGTAATACATTTTTATTTCTTTCCTTAATGTCCTAAGCCATCAGCAAGAACAATGTGGTATTTTTTTTTTTGTAGATAACCCATGTCCTCAACAAGGTCATATTTTAAGTATACGACTTAGTGAAACAAAGGAGATGGTACTACAGGCAGATAATACAAGTAAACCTATGTTGGCTGATGTGTTTTTCCAAATGAACTATCAAACTGGGGAATGGAAAAGGATTAAGAAATATCGGGAATGTGAACAATTATAGATTGTTGCAATTGTTATTGTTATTTATTAATAAAATGTCATGTGTTGTTTTATTAATGTGCATCATCAATATTTGTTGTACAATGTATTAAATTTCTTCTTAACTTTTGACATGAGATGTATTGACAACAATTCCAATACCATATTTAGGGGGGAGAGGGGGATGATACTGTAAGGGTTTTCTGAAAATGAAGGAATACTTGGAGTAAATGACACTTTATGATTGATTGGTGATTGTCATGTCAGCAAAGGCACTTTAGATAATATTTCATTTACATAATATATATATATATATATGGTTGTAATTTTTAATAACATTTTTGTTGATCAGTTTTAAGAAAAAAAGTACAGGTACCTTGGAATCAACAGCAAACATTTTTTTTTTTAATATACCACTCAAAATAAAAGAGGGTATAGGAATCACCCTTTCTTTGGGCCTTTGTGCAACTTTGTTAAAAGGCTAGACTGATAATGATATTTTACACAGTTGTAGGGTCTACCTGAGGAACCCAGCCCAAAATGTTAAGGGGGAGATAAATCTAATTACAGCTTTCAATATGTCTGTGATGGACTACCTGTATGCCTTGTAAGCACAACTCCTCCTAAACAGCTAGATGGATTTTGATAACACTTTACATAATTGTAGAACACTAATTGAGGATGTGTTTAAAGCAATATATCCTGGTTCCATGTGTTACAGGGGAGATAATCAAAAATTACTTTCTTTTATATTCTCATAGTATTGCAAGGCAGGGTAAAAGTATCCTTTTACGAGTTCACTCACAGTTCTAGTTTTTTTATCATTATAGATGTTAAACCTAAAAGAAAATTTGGTAACCTGTGATATAAAAATAATAGAAGATAGTATGAGGGCATAAACAAATCAAAATAAAAAGTTTGACAACACCATGTTCAAAAGAAAACAAAGGCTCACAAAGCATTGCACAGAAAACTAATATTGCAAAACCCACTAAAAACCAGGATTGAACTGAGATGAAAAGTTCAATAATTTTACAGTTGGTAGTCCCTCACTGAAAACTGCTGAAAATTCAGTAATTAATGCATGGAATATCTGAAACCATCCAATATGTGAGTTGAATAAAATCTTTTTTAATCATGTTGCAATTGAGATTTTTTTTTATATTTCACATTCATAATATGATACAGCTTAAATTGTAACATTAGGCATCTGTTTACAAGATATGAAAATATAAAGCTTTGTACAAATAGTTATTGCTGCTGATGGACTAACATCTCTATGTTTGGCATTCTAAGATGGACTGTCTCTGCAGATAGGACAAAATTCTAGCTTTTTATACGACCACAAAGGTCGTATATTGGTATGACGTTGGCGTCGTCGTCCTAAGACACATTGGTTTTCGCACAATAACTTTAGTTTAAGTGAATGGACCTCATTGAAATTTAAACATAAGGTTTATAACCACAAAAGGAAGATTGGGATCAATTTTGGGGGTTATGGTCCCAAAGTAGGAATTAGGGGCCAAAAAGGGGCCCAAATAAGCATTTTTCTAGTTTCATGATAATGACTTGTGGAACAGTGTATGGATCTCTCTGAAATTAGACCACAAGTTTCCATACCACAAAGGGATGGTTAGGATTGGCTTTGGGGGGTTATGGCTCTAACGGTTTAGGAATTAGGGGCAAAAAAGTAAGAAAAAACAAGGGTGTCCTGGTTAATGGACAATAACTTAAGTACAAATTACAGTGTAAGGGAGGTAATTCAAAAACTACTTTGAATTACCTCCCTTACACTGCTTTTAAATTATGTATAAAGAACTTTTGTATTGTCTTGAGGTGATTAGCTGTCAATTCATTTTTAGAAGTTACTATTTTAATTATAATAATCTTAAAAATGCTGATTAAGGTAAATTAATTTTAGCTATGATTATGTAAGTCATTTTCTATTTTAAGACTTTTATGATGTATTTAAATGGGTTATTATGGTTGCATACTCCATGGAAATTATGACCATGACTGAGGAAAGAATTTTTTTTTTTGGAAAAAGAGGGGGGGGGGACAATTTTTTTCTCCTCAAGATTTCAGAAATCAAAAAGAAAATCCTTCAATTTTTTTTTTTTTTTTTTTAAAGGGGGGAGGGAGGTCAATTTGCAACAGCATAGTGTATTGCACAAAAGCAAAAAATTGAATATGAATTAAAATCATATAACCAATTCTAAGTTCTTTGACTACAGTTATTCTTTGTCAGAAACCTGTTATGTGTCAAATATTGAATTACAATCCAAATTCAGACCTGTATCAAGCGCGAATATTGTGTCCATTTTTGCCCCAACTGTTCATAGTTGGACCTCTGCGGTCGTATCCAGCTGCTCTTTGCGAAGCAATTTATCTTTTTTTAACTGGTGGTATTTCATTAGAGACAATATATATATATAGGTTGCACTTCTGTAAATATAGACAATTCAATTTCCCATAGGAACTCCCTTTGCGGCTAAAGCTGTGCAACTTTTACTATGAAGTTTCGTAAAAAAATTATATCCTAGAATGGAAAGTTGATATGCGCTACTTTTTTATTCAAAGGTAAAAAAAAACGGCTGTGCGGCATATTTTCCTTTATTTTTGGTCTGCCTCAGAATTCATTTTTCACCGGTACCTTGTGTTTTTATACTGGTAACATTCCCAAGTTATTATGAGATGAAACATAGAGATCATATTTGGAACAAGTACATAAACAAATTAAAATATCTATGAATATTATATATGTACTGTATCATCTAGAATAGGCAATACTGCGCAGATAAGGAAAAAATTATAAAAGAATCTACTGTTGCACAAATGTTTTGACTTAAATATACATATATATATAAATATAAAGTGCCTAGAAAATCAACCTAACAATGTTAGAGTAGATTTTTATTGTCGAGCATGCAACTTCTGTCGCAGAAAGCTCGGCATAGGAATAGTGATTCTGCGGCAATGGCGGCGTTAACTAACTACTTAAAAGTTTAATATTTCAGAAGGTAGAAGACCTGGATGCTTCATACTTTGTATATAGATGCCTTATGTTATAAAGTTTCAGTCTGTCATATGTCCTTTTTCCTTGACCTCATTTTCATGGTTCAGTGACTACTTGAAAAAAAAGTTCAGATTTTTTGTATTGTTTATTTTCTCTCTAATTATGAGTAATAGGATAACTTTATTTGGTAATTGCTTACCTTGCACAGTCCTCATGCCTGTCAGACAGTTTTTGCTTGACCTCGACCTCATTTCATGGATCGGTGAACAAGATTAAGTTTTCTTGGTCAAGTCAATATCTCAGATACTATAAGCAATAGGTCTACTATATTTGGTGTATGGAATGATTGTAAGGTGTACATGTTCAACTGGCAGGTGTCATCTCACCTTGACCTCATTTTCATGGTTCAGTGGTTCAAGTAAAGTTTTTGTGTTTTGGTCTGTTTTTCTAATTCTGTATGCAATAGGTCAGCTTTATTTGGTGTATGGAAGTATTTTAAAAATTTACATGTCAGTCTGGCATGTTTTATTTGACCTTGACCTCATTTTCACGGTTTATTGCTCAATTTTCATTTTTTATACGCGTGGTATAATACTATGGTGTCGTCCGAAGATACATTTGGTTTCCAGACAATAACTTTAGTTTAGGGAGCTACCATTTGATTTTTATGGGGGAGGGGGCTAGGATGAAAAAGGCAGGACAGAGATTGCAACTTAAAAAAAATGCAGGACAAAATTTTTCATCGTAGCCCCCCCCCATAAAAATCAAATGGTAGCTCCCTTAAGTGAATGGATCTCTAAGAAATTTTACTAGAAGGTTCAATACCACAAAAGGAAGGTTGGGATTGATTTTGGGGGTTGTGGTACCAACAGTTTAGGAATTAGGGGCCAAAAACAAGCATTTTTGAAGTTTCCGGAAAATAACATAAGTGTTAGTGCATAGATCTTTCAGAAATTGTACCACAAGGTTCCATATCACAAAGGGAAGGCTGGGATTGAGTTTGGGGGTAATTGCCCCAACGGTTCAGGAATTAGGGGCAAAAAAAGGGCCAAAAACAAGCATTTTTCTAGTTTCTAGACAGTCACTAGTGTTTAAGTGTATGGATCTCTCTAAAATTGTACTACAAGGTTCCATACCACAAAGGGAAGGCTGGGATTAATTTGGAGTAATTACTCCAAGGGGGAGGGGTTCAAAAAATTTGGGGGGATTTTTTTTTCCAATTTTTTTGGGGGGTTCATAATTTTTTTCTTCAAAATTTTTGAAATTTTAAATGATTGCACAGTATTGCGCAATAGCAAGAAATCTTCAATTACACAGTATTGCGCAATAGTAAGAAATCTTCAATTGCACAGTTATGCGCAATAGCACATTATTGCGCAATAGCACATTATTGCACAATAGCACAGTATTGCGCAATAGCAAGAAATCTTCAATTGCACTGTATTGGGCAACAGCAAGAAATCTTCAATTGCACAGTATTGTGCCATAGCAAGAAATCTTCAATTGCACAGTATTGCACAATAGCACATTATTGCACAATAGCACAGTATTGTGCAATAGCAAGAAATCTTCAATTATACAATATTGCGCAATAGCAAGAAATCTTCAATTGGCCAGTATTGCGCAATAGCACAGTATTGCGCAACAACACAGTATTGCACAATAGCACAGTATTGAACAATAGCAAGAAATCTTAAATTACACAGTATTGCACAATAGCAAGAAATCTTCAATTGACAATAAATACAAATCTTTTAACCAATTTCAATGGGATTAATTTAAAGTCTTTAATTTTTGTGGGTTTCTCACCTTGTTAGATCCCTTTTAAAATCAACATTTGCTTAAGCTTATCCAAGCTGATGTACTGTTCAAATAATATAAAAGAAATAATTGGAATATTATGGAACAATAGAAAATAGAGATCAAACATTTATCTAAATTAATTAGCAGTAATTGAAATTTTAAAACTCTTTAATACTATATTTTCTTTTCATTGATCATGTTGATTGGGAGCCTGAGATTATGATATTGAACACCTTTACTATGAGGATAGTCAATTATGAAGAAAAAAGTTATAAACAAAATAAAAATAAAAGAATTGAAAAAAAAGTCTCAAATATTATAAGTTCAATAAAGAATTTTTTTTTTAAACAAATCGAAAACCGTTCTCAGTTATTTATAATCCGCACCCCTGGTACCAACTACATATTTCGGATAATAACCAAATACGGTACTCCTGGTACAACATTTTACTTGTAAATGACGAAAACAATATCGTATTGTGGATTTTGGAATGGTTATTTCCTAGACTTTGCAATCATACAAAAATAATTTGCCAAAAAGTTGTTTTGCGGAAATTATTTCAATTATAAGTAAACTTTCCTCAGAAATTTCATACATTTTTGTTTTCTTAAAATTTAATTGTCCTGGCCCCTTGGTCATAAAACTTTACTCAGTACTCGGAGTACCAAATTTGTGCTCGAAACACCAAATCCAGTATTTTGATTGGTTGATTTCTGAGTCTGAGTACAATAATCGTGCTCGAAAGTTTTATGACCGCAAGGCCTGGCAAATTTTTTTTATCTTGTCAATTCTTAATTTTCAAAAACTTTAGATGATGTAAGTTAGTATTATGCCTTACTATCAGAGGCGGATTTATGGGGGGGGGGGCCACCTTTTTTTGATGGAAAAATTTGGTTGAGTATTAAAGGACCACTGAAGCATGACTGGAGCGGGTCCCCTCTTATGGCAGTCAGTGGGCCCCCTTGTGAAAATATCTTGATCCGCCGCTGACTAGACTGTAAAAATTTGGACAATATGTAAACGGTTTATAACTTTTGATTGATTGATTGATTGTTGGTTGCTTAACGTCCAGTGGCAATTATAACTTTTGAAGTTACAGGTGAAAATGTCCATGTTTTGCATGTCCTGTTTTTGGAAAGTTTGATATAGCTTGCTATAGCAAAAACTTTCCTAAGGCATCGGCATCAAACCGGAAGTGACAGACTATCTTACTTTAGGATGTGTGTTCTACTCCTAGATAATGTAGTACTGGTGTTTGACAACTAATTCTAGGAAGATGCTTTTGAAATTTTGAGTTACTTCTATTTTGATTAGCTTACAGTTTGAATTAAAATGTACTTAATGTTCATCGATAATTCAACTTCATTTTGAAAATGGCTATCACAAACACTACTTCGCGGATCTGCGCTGTGCGGAAAGTAAAATCAATACACATCTACACGAGACAGCAGATTCTACGTTAATAATAATAATAATATTTTATTCAATAAAATATCAAGCATATGAGTTAATACAATACTCAAGTATATATGATACATAAAGACAAAACTAACACATGCTTTGTAAAATATAATGGCATTTTATGAGTGTAGTATCCTTAAGTGCATGGAAAAAATTTGCTGATATTTTATCAGGGATAACCCATGAAAGCTCTAGAGCTTGTTTCCAATGGGGTCCCTTCATGTAAACGGCTTATAGTTTCGACATACAAAAAATGATATTACACAAATTAATATGACATAAAAACTTCATATAAAAATAGTTTAAATAAAAAATAAGTTTAATAGTATAAAAAGAAGTCTGATGAAGCCGCACTATAACTTTTGGTCAAGTTCTCTTAGACATTATGCTTTTATCGGTATTCCCCAGACATGCGTGAGATCCATATCAACGGGAGTACTATAATCCCGGTTTCAGGGGTTTCCTCCCTTTCTCCGGTTGAAGAAAAAAAATAAATACCGTGTTTAAAATATTCCATGAATGAACATTTTTCGACGCTTACTACGATTTTTACAATGTTTATTAAAGACGTAAAAGCCCGAGTGTATCGAAAGTATCTAATCTCGGCCCACATCAAACTCGGACTATAATAAACTCGGCCTATTACATAATCGGCATCAGAAAATCGGACTATAACAAAATTCGTATTTATACTATTTGCTCAGTTCTTATTATTTTTCTTCTTGAGGTCTATTTAGGGGTATTTTGAGTGGCCAACAGAAGGGAGGGATTTACAATAGAACCCTATGGGATTTATTTATTTTTTAATTTTCAAATGACTATAACGTGAAAACAGTAAGTGATAGACACACGGTATTTTCAGAAATGATCCCAGGATCATAAAACAAATCAAATGAAATATAGCGGGAGTCCCTCTGGATCAGCCCCCTCCTGTTTGAAAACTTGTAAACGGTTGAGATCCCCACCCCTAAACCCTATATATTATTGTATGGGACAATAAAACAAGTCAAATGAAATATAGGGGGAGTCCCTGGGTGTCACCCCACCCCATCCTGTTTTGAGAACTTGTAAATGGTCATGATCCCCACCCAGAAACCATATATATTCTTGTACGGGACAATAAAACAAATCAAATGAAATAAAAGGTGAGTCCCCTGGGGACACTCCCACCCCCTTCCTGCTTAAGAACTTGTAAACAGTCGAGATCACCACCCATAAACCATATATATTCTTGTATGGGACAATAAAACAAATCAAATGAAATATAGAGGAAGTCCACAGGGGTCACTCCACCCCCTTCTTTTTGAAAACTTGTAAACGGTTGAGATCCCCACCCCTAAACCATATATATCATTGTATGGGACAATAAAACAAATCAAATGAAATATAGAGGAAGTCCACAGGGGTCACCCCACCCCCCTTCTTTTTGAAAACTTGTAAACGGTCGAGATCCCCACCCCTAAACCAGATATATTCTTGTATTGGACAATAAAACAAGTCAAATGAAATAAATTGGGGGAGTCCCTGGGTGTCACTCCCACCCCATCCTGTTTTGAGAACTTGTAAAAGGTCAAGATCTCCACCCCGAAACCATATATATTCTTGTACGGGACAATAAAACAAATCAAATGAAATAAAAGGTGAGTCCCCTGGGGTCACCTGCACCCCCTTCCTGTTTAAGAACTTGTAAACAGTCGAGATCACCACCCATAAACCATATATATTCTTGTATGGGACAATAAAACAAATCAAATGAAATATAGAGGAAGTCCACGGGCCGGGTCACCCCACCCCCTTCTTTTTGAAAACTTGTAAACGGTCGAGATCCCCACCCCTAAACCATATATATTCTTGTGTGGGACAATAAAACAATTCAAATAAAAAATAGGGGGAGTCCCTGGGTGTCACCCCCACTCCATCTTGTTTTGAGAATTTTTAAACGGTCAAGATCCCCACCCTGAAACCATACATGTTCTTGTATGTCACAATAAAACAAATCAAATGAAATAAAAGGCGAATCCCCTGGGGTCACTCCCACCCCCTTCCTGAGAATGACTAATTATGGGAGCTTTGTTTTGGAGACTTCGTAACAGCATCATGTTACAATTATTTCTTGTATTAAGTAATTTTTTTTTTAAAGTTGGAAAAAAAGTTAAACACCCAATCTACACATTTACAACCTTTTTGAAATATTACACACTACCGTTGCAAACTTTCCACTGTTGCTATCCAGCACTTTGATTAAACCTTCCCACACAATGGTAAATCATCATGAAAATTGGAGAATGTAACATGTTTGACGGTCAGAACGTATCGATTATTACGTAATTAGCCCAGTTCCGTTCCGTTGTTGGTTTATAAGTTACTTTTTGTATTTCCGGGAAACAAAAAATTGAGAGAGAAAAAACACTGCATTGCCATTGGGTCATAGAATCAAAAACGACTTTAATTTGCTGCATTTGGATACGTTTTTTAGTCCTAATTTATATGTGAATACGACAATTTATAGGAAAATCAACGTAACGAAACCTTCAATGAAAAGGGGGAGGGTCAATTAGATCCATAAATGGCATAATGAATTGATCTTCAAAAATTCACCAGGAGTAGGAAGTTTTACAATTATCTTGGTCCGATATGTATATTCCTATTTCCCTTGAATAATTGACTAATGATGTGAAACAGGTGCTGTCTGGTGTCAGAGCTTTAGCTAGGACTGGGAACAACAGTATATCTAACATGTCTAATATCTATATATATGTTCCTGGCTAGGGGACGTACAAATGTATCCCTTTTGGAATTCTGAGTCGTGAGGGATTTTCTGATTTGGCCAAATCAAAAACCGCTCCAGACACAGAATCCCAAAAGGGATTACTAGGGGACAAACATTTGATATTCTGGAAGTTGGAATTTTTCTGACAAAATATTTCTTTACCTTTTTAAAATAACAAAATTACCAAAATCAAAGGAAAACGGAAAGTCCCTTACAAAGTTAAAAGCTCAAAACACATCAAACCAATGAAAAACAACTGTCATATTCCTGGCTTGATACAGACATTCCTTATGTAGAAGTCTCCCTTATTTTTTTGTGTATGAAAATTTCAATTTTGTGCACCATTATTTCCTGGATTTTGTTGGGCAAAATCAGTCATCACACTTGGCTGGCTACATCTGAGACTTGTATAGTTGTGACATAAAGAGACAATATTAAAGGATGGTTATATGCTGAAACAAACAAAAAATTTTCAGTTTTACTGAATGAATATCTGGTCATACTGAACAGTCTGTAGAAGTCTGTAAGAAATTTTTAAACAATTTTCATTAAATAATCTTGAAATGTATTAAGCATGTTATGTGTTACAAAGAAGTAAAAATCCATTTTTTCCCTCCAAACTCTTTAACATTTCAAACCTAATCTATGTTGGCCATATTGTCAAAAATTGTGACCAAAGATCTAGACTTCTCAATAAATCAACTGAGAAAGTAAAATATAAAACACAAAATGCCTACACACTGAAATATAATGAAAACAAAGAGAGAGTTTGTGTATTTAAATAAGAAAATTTGGTTGGGAGGGGAGGGGGTTAGAATTTGAGAAAGTTTCTGTTTATGTTATCCACATCTTTCTTTAAAAGACTTCAGATGATTAAGAGCTTGACAATATAGAAAATACTTGTCTGTTGTTGAAGACTTTGGACGATTTAGAGCATGACATTATTGTAAATACTTGTCTGTTTGTTGAAGACTTCGGATGATTAAGAGCTTGACATTATTGTAAATACTTGTTTGTTGTTGAAGACTTCAGATAATTAAGAGCTTGACATTATTGTAAATATTTGTCTGTTGTTGAAGACTTCGGATGATTTAGAGCTTGACATTATTGTAAATACTTGTCTGTTGTTGAAGACTTCGGATGATTAAGAGCTTGACATTATTGTAAATACTTGTCTGTTGTTGGAGACTTTGGATGATTTAGAGCTTGACATTATTGTAAATACTTGTCTGTTGTTGGAGACTTTGGATGATTTAGAGCTTGACATTATTGTAAATACTTGTATGTTGTTGGAGACTTTGGATGATTTAGAGCTTGACATTATTGTAAATACTTGTCTGTTGTTGGAGACTTTGGATGATTTAGAGCTTGACATTATTGTAAATATTTGTCTGTTGTTGAAGACTTCGGATGATTTAGAGCTTGACATTATTGTAAATACTTGTCTGTTGTTGAAGACTTCGGATGATTAAGAGCTTGACATTATTGTAAATACTTGTCTGTTGTTGGAGACTTTGGATGATTTAGAGCTTGACATTATTGTAAATACTTGTCTGTTGTTGGAGACTTTGGATGATTTAGAGCTTGACATTATTGTAAATACTTGTATGTTGTTGGAGACTTTGGATGATTTAGAGCTTGACATTATTGTAAATACTTGTCTGTTGTTGGAGACTTTGGATGATTTAGAGCTTGACATTATTGTAAATACTTGTCTGTTGTTGGAGACTTCTTTGTTGATGTTAATGTCTTTTTGTTAATTATGTCATGAGGTTTCTGTCTCCATGCACATCCAGGGCAAAAGGAGGGCAATGCTTACTATTTCCATAAAATTTTTGGATATCATTTGTGCCAGAATTTTTTTTTGGGGGACACATCCCATCTGTGCCTCACTGGTCTCTTTGACCCCACCTTCTTTACATTTTTATATATCTTATAAATGTAAAAAAAACAAAACAGTTCATACTGAGATCTAATGACATAGTCCATAAAATGTCAAGAATCAAACAGTTACATTTGTACTTTCATTAGAAAACTACATTGGAAATGAAAACAAATGACTGACGACATATGGGTAATGTTACCTTTCCATACTTTCAAATGACATTTACAACATGACGAAGTGGTCAAGATAGAAAAGCCATTGAATATTTTAAAGTGGAACCTGTTAAAATTATTCCATTTACATAATTAACCTGTGAGAAAGATTTTAAAATGTCCCATGATATGACTTTTTCAACAGACAGTCAATATGTCGGAAATTCCCATAAGATAAACTTAGTACTGTGTCTTGTTGGTGAAACTTTGGGTAAAAGCAAATTCTTCTTAGATGATGATACATTATAAAAGTTTTAGATATAATTGTCTGTTATGTTTTGTTATATGATTTTTACAGCATAAACATGGCTGATTTGATGGAATTATTGACATTGTGTTCTGAACTTGATGAAGATCTGTCAAATCTAAGCAGGGGAGATAACCAAAGAAAGGAAAGAATAAGAAAACACATACAAACAATAGATACTAAATTGAAATATCAGGTGCCAGAATTTGAGAAAGGTAGATATATTTATCCAGGTTTCACATTGCATTGAATTACAAAAACAGATCCTAAGCTTAAATATCACTATAATCATGTATCTCACATTTGATGCAAACTTTTTGTTCGTTTATCTTAGACCAATGATCGTGCTATTTGGACACTTCAATCTATGATTCCTTGGATTGTACAAATATTGGTTTCTAAACTCTTCTTTAATTAAATCTAAATATTTTTGTTAATATTAGTTTAAAAAAAAACATTATGTAAATAAGTATGGTCTAATCAGGGTCTTGTCTTCGAAGACTTGGAATGTGCTTTCCCTATAAACGAAAAAAAATATCTTTAAACATGTTTAAAAAGATTTAGTCTACTAGTCTTTTTTTCAAAGAATAAAAATAATCACTAATTACCAGTAGTTAGAACTCTTTTTGAACCCACAAAAATTGATTGATGCTTATAACATGCATGAATCATCTGTCAATTACTGTATCACTTCCCTGTCAACTCTGAGGTTATGAGCTTGAACTTTGCATGTGGCAGGTGCGTTCAAATCCAATCTTATTTAACTAGGATTGTCAGGTTTCCTGCAGAAGGTTGGTGGTTCGCTGCAGCTTTCTCCACCTATAAAAACTGACCACCATGATATAGCTAATTCACAATAGTGCTAAAAATTGTGTTAAACAACAACATTCAATCAATTAATCTGTCACCTACAAATAATTGTTCATTCTCCAGTGCTTTCATTCAAATTTAATTATCTTTTCCTTTTTATCTTCATACACCTTTCTTTGTATATAACAAATCTCCTTATTGTTAAAAAGGCATTTGAACCCTTCTATATTTAGCTGTGGTAGGTTACACTGTGGTAATATACCATATACAACAAATCTTTATTCAACAGGAGTAAATACAACATGTAAAGTGATTCCATCAACAAATTTTCAATTTTCATATATTAGTTTATCTCTTTAGAATGAATCATATAGATTCTTTCATTGGTACCAGTGGATTATCGTCAATGATCGGATTTATCTGAGGCTCATATTTTAAAATTCAACAATTTAGCTATCAAGATTGGATAAATCTGATAATCCAGGAGTAACTATGTAAGAATCTGTTTCACTGATGTTTATCAAATAATTTTTCATTTTTGAAAAACAAATTCCCCTTTTGAGTGCCTTTCACATTCCTGATTTCTACTTCATACTCTAAGAAATTGATGCACCTAATTTATGCATCTCTGGATCAAATGGTAGCAAACGTTAATAAAGACCACTTCTGATCAAAAACATTGCATTTAAGGAAATAAAATGTTTTATAAAGTAGCCAATTTTTCTAACATCTGTTAGCACATTTTGATTCACCAAGTTTAGCCAATCATCTACTGAGATCATAGGCAACCACGCATTGATTAAATTTTTGAGTCCAGGAAGAGTTAAATTGCAAAAGAAATTAGAGAAATGATCATACATTGTGCGTCCTGAAATTTCTTTGTTTTATTTCCAGATTTACAGTGGCTAAATATTGCATCGTCCTTGTCACTGTATAATAATTTAAAAGGAAATATTGTAATTTTGGACTTCTTTACCTACTGCTGTATAAATTGTGTTCATGTTCTACCAGATTTGGAGAAGGTAGAACAAAAATATTCGCTGAATGATGGGGTAGTTATCATTGGTGTTCATTCTGCCAAATTTGAAAATGAAAAAGTGTCTGCCAACATTCTGAGTGCCATACTACGATACAACATTCACCATCCGGTTGTAAATGACCATGATGCAGTGCTTTGGAACAAACTTCAGATCCAATGCTGGCCAACGTTTGTTGTAGTTGGACCTGACGGCCAGTTCCTTCAAACATTTGTTGGAGAAGGCCACAGAGAAAATTTACTGGAGTTTATAGATGAATCATTGGCATATTTTAAAGACAAGATAAATCCTTGTGATTTGAAATTATCTTTGGAGAAAGAAAAAATAAATGAGACTCCTCTTCAGTTTCCTGGGAAAGTAACCACTTCAAATGATGGTAAAATTTTGGTAGTGTCAGATACAGGCCACCATAGAATTTTAATTTTGTCACCATTAGGTGTTGTACAGGTATATATATATATATATATATATATATTTCATCTTACAAAATATTACAAGATCACAAAAAAGACAATACAGTGGGAAACTGTGTGGACTCCCATAGTTAACTGCTAATGGCCAGCCACTGACTACTATTATAGTATTTTTTTAAATTGAGGTAACAGAACACTACAAAACTAGTAGTTTATATGCAGGCTCCAGAATCTCTTGTAAAAACTAAATGCAGTTATATACTATAAAAAGCTACTTCTAAACATTTAGATCAAAAATAGTACATAGATTTGGTCAACTATTAAATGATTGGTGGATACAAGTGCCGACTACAACAACAATGTATATGATTTACCCCTTGGTGTTTGTCTATATGAACTATACATTTTCCTCTTATGTAAATATTTATTTGGTAAAAGTAGTATGAACTTTTTCATTTTCCACTCACAAATATGTGTCTTAATTATGCTTTTTGTCAATTTAAGTCCTGACTGATAATCTCAGTGAATGTTCCTGATATTTGGATAACCTAACAGTTTAAATTTATCACATAACTGTCAAATTATTTAAACACAAAAATCTCTTGAATTTGCAATACTTTAAATTTTAGGGTCAAATAGGACCCCTTATTAGTGCACCTCCTACATATCTGCATCTGTAGCAATTTTAATGCCTTCATCATGTGTATTTTTATCTGCAGCACTGTATTGGGGGAACAGATAGAGGTAATGTAGGTGGTAGTTTTACAGAGGCCAGATTTAACTCTCCACAAGGTGTAGCCATCAATGGAGATATTGTTTATGTAGCTGACACAGATAATCACATAATTAGAGAGGTTTGTTTTATATATTTTGTCGTTATGTACGAACTAACAAGTCTCAAGCTAGTGGGCAACTTATTCATAGATTGGTCAAGTAGCCTTGTATTCCATATATACTCACCTTCACCATTGGGAATAAATTGTTTGTTTTGATGCAAATTTAAAGGCTTAAAGTATTGTTTATTAGGAAACAAAGAGAAAATGTGAATGTAGTAGACTGGTCTTATATTATTTCAATAGAACATTGTTTCAGCATTAAAAAGAAGCAGGTTATTTTCTAAAAATGCACAGACATGCAACAAATGATAAAAATGCTTAGAATGACAAGGTCTACCTAATTAAATTTTCTCAAAAGTTATCAGATGACTCTTCTTAGGAGTTATTGACGATGTTCGACTACTTTTCATGTTTTACCCCTATTATTTCAAAAACTATGATAGATAGAAATGTATATGCAGAAACTGTAAACAGCAATAAGGGAGCAGCAATACACGATCTACAAAAATGCCTATTGGACCCGAACCATCAGACTTCTTCATGAGTTAATGCCCTTAAATGATGATATTTGACAAATTTATACATTTTTGTTTATCCTCTTGAAAAGTGAATAGATAAACAGAATCTGTAAATGTAAAAGTGAATAGATAAACAGAATCTGTAAATGTAAAAGTGAATAGATAAACAGAATCTGTAAATGTAAAAGTGAATAGATAAACAGAAACTGTAAATGTAAAAGTGAATAGATAAACAGAAACTGTAAATGTAAAAGTGAATAGATAAACAGAATCTGTAAATGTAAAAGTGAATAGATAAACAGAATCTGTAAATGTAAAAGTGAATAGATAAACAGAAACTGTAAATGTAAAAGTGAATAGATAAACAGAAACTGTAAATGTAAAAGTGAATAGATAAACAGAAACTGTAAATGTAAAAGTGAATAGATAAACAGAATCTGTAAATGTAAAAGTGATCAGCAACACAAGATCTACTAAAATACCAATATGACTTCAACATATAAAAGTTACTACCCTTTGATATGACTTTTATGGAATTTTGATGTTTTTGAATATTATCTTGAAAACAGTCATTGATAGAGAGAAACTAAACAGTATAACTGACAAACAAGCAAATTGAGATCTTCAAATCATTTGTTGTGGTCTTTGATATTGTTATACTTCTTAGTGGAGGGTAATTTGAATTGAGGGGTTTGGGTGGACGGCCTGGAACATTTTGAAAAAAAATTTCCAGATTTATTTTGTAAATAATGTAATTCTGGTACCAAAGAAAAAATAATTTATTACCTGTAATTTAACTTAAAAGTGCTCAAAACACTATGTATGTTCATTTGAAAATTAGGAATTTGATTCTTAAAAATATTTTTTATTGTGAAAAATAAATATTTATGCCTTAATTAGAATATGACACATATCCTGTTGTATTTATAAGCATCCCATTCCCTCCAAAGTTTGGTGTAGGATTTCCATTTAGAATATGCATCAAATATTGGTCACTGGACATTAAACTGACTTCAGTAAGTCATTTACCTGTGCTGTTTTTACCTGATGTGGAAATACAATAAATGGATTCCTTGCTTATAGATGATAACTACAGACATGTACAGGACACTTTATTTAAAGCTTTATCAACTCAGACAAAAAAGTAACTTTTGGTTATCATTTTTAGATCAATTTGACCTCTAAAACAGTAAGAACATTAGCAGGAACTGGAGTTCAAGGTCAGGATAAGGAGGGTGGTAAATTTGGAACAAATCAACAGTTATCCTCACCATGGGATGTAGTTCTAGGAAAATCCCCAGGTAAGTACAATTGTTACATATTTTTCATGTTGGGCCCTTTTATAGCCGACTATACGGAATGGGTTTTTCTCATTGTTGAAGGCCGTACGGTTGTCTATAATTGCTTACATCCACTTTATTTGTTGTCTCATTGGCAATCATACCACATCTCCTTATTTATATATATATCCAGTAATGTATATTTCAATTGATTTAAACTCAGTTCCACTCATGTTTTAATATTAAACCTGCTAAAACTTTTTTCTTCCAGAAAGTGTTAAGGAAAATGTGTTATATATAGCTTTGGCTGGAACTCATCAGATCTGGGTCTACTTCTTGCAGGATAGTGACTGGTTAAAAGGAAGGTTTGTCTTGTTTTATTCACATATTAATTCATGAGGCCATTTTTTTTTGGGTGGGAGGTATATTTCAATGTTTAATTCATTTTCACTCCACTTTCAACATAAATTGAAAACCATATTTAGAAAGTTAATCAAGGTATATCTATTATTAGAATTGTTTTTCCTTCTCAGAATTTACCAAAATGTACCAGACAGGAATTAATGATCAAATTCTTTCTGGTTATCATCAGCTTAATAGTGGAAGTGGGAAACTATGATAAAGTCTAACTTTCAGTTCAACCACATTCATAACAGAATTTTCAAAAAAGATGGCTTTTTAAATTGATAATTATATATATATTGTACCATACATTAAAATTATGCCATTCAGGGCAAGTGTGAGCTGTTGCCATCAATTGGCTAAATAGTTGTGATAATTTTTAAAAAAATCTTCTCTGAAATTACCAGGTCTATCTGGACAAAGCTTGGCCAAGTTCATTCTTATATTGTCTAGCTTACAAACTGTTGTCATTTTGCAAATTATACAAACATTTGGTTGCTAAGGCTAAAAATAGAAAAAGGGGCTTGCATACAAATAAACATCTAATATCTTTAAGAATGTTATACATAGAGAAAAAATGAGGGACCAAAACTTCACATTAATGATTTTTTATCAAGTTAAGTATTTTTGCCTATAATTTTGAAAGCTATGATTTAAGACAGAAACAGCAAACTGTAATGATTATCTGTAATACAAGATGTACAAAATGTCAGATATCTTTAATAGACTTCTTATTGGAGTTGTGGCATATTTTTTTTATTTTTTGGCTATTATCTGGAAAATTATAATAGAAACTTTGACAAGTGATGATGATAAGCAAAGCAAGATCTACAAATAGGTCAACATGACTGAAATATCAATAGACTCTCTAATGTAGTTAGTCCCCTTATATGGCTAATTTTGTATTTTTTTTCTAATTTAAGCCATCTTGAACTCTCAAATAAATCTCTATAAAATTAAAGATAAAGTTATAAATTAGGTAGAACATTTTGGATAACTATCATTATTTGTATGTAAAAAAGCAGAATTATTTTATACATAAGATATAGCTGTGTTATAATTTGAATATTTCTTCTTTTTAACACAGTCACCACTCTGTAGGAACCTGTCTGAGATTTTCTGGCAGTGGACAGGAGGAAAATAGAAACAACAGCTACCCTACTAAAGCAGGATTTGCTCAGCCATCAGGTTTGGCTCTGTCACCAACACTTGGTTTAATGTTTGTAGCAGACAGTGAGAGTTCTACTGTAAGAAAGGTGTCGCTGAAAGATGGGGGTGTCAAAGCTTTGGTTGGAGGAGAGTTTGATCCAATGGTATGAATATTATGTTAGTGATGTTTGAGTTTCATATCTGGAATGATTGTAAGGTGTACATCTTGTAGGATTCATGATCTTGACCTCATTTTCATGGTTTATTTTTCAATGTTAAGTTTTGGTAGCTGAGTACGCTTCACGAATACCATTAGCAATATGTCAACTATATTTTGTGTATAAAATGATTGTAAGGTGTACATGTCAGTCTGACATGGACAATTGACCCTGACCTCATTTTCGTGGTTCATTGGTCAGTGTTAAGTCCATATGAAGTTCTGTACATAAGGCTAAACTTAACCAATCTGGATATACATATACAACAGGTTTTGGTTTCTGTCCATATGAAGGTATTTATTTAGATATCGCTAAACTTTACCAAACTGGATAAACATATACAACTGGTTTCTGCATTATAATTTTTGTCAATTATTTTTTACAGAATTTATTTGCATATGGAGACAAAGATGGTAAAGGCTATGACTGTAAACTGCAGCATCCATTAGGTGTTGCCATAGTGACAGAAGAAAGCGGACCATTGCTGGTTGCTGATTCATATAATCATAAGGTATTTGGAACCTCATAAATTGCTTAGCTGGTCTCTTAGTAGTAATCGCCTCAGTCTCAGAGGTCATAGGTTTGATCTCTGGTCTGTTAAAAGATCTCACAGCTTAAGGAGTAAGAGCAAAGACTGATCAGAATAATGTGTTTGTTGAGGGTAACATATATTCTTGCAGACTGTTAACTTGTGAACTAGCTCATTGAAAATCTTACTCAGCATTTAGTACAAAGCAGGGTCTATATCCATAACACTTTAACATGTTCTTGCCTGATATGCATGTAGTATTTGACACTGGATGTTAAACACCAATCCATCATTATCATAATTTCTAACCTCAAAGTGTCATAAATAATATCTATTATAATGATATTTCTATAGCATAATACATGATACAGTAGAATTTAGTTATAATGAATTTCTGGGGACCAATGGTACAACTTTGCCATAAATGAAATTCATTATATTGATATACCGAATTTCGTAATACAATGTAAAGAATTCAGTGTAAGGGGGAAATTAGGAGGAACTATACAAGGTAGTTTGGCCAATTAATCAATAAGTGTATTACTACATATACAAACAAATTATATTATATTTCCAACCTCTGAAAAAAGGAGACAATCACTTTTTGTTAGTATTTCCTCTGTTGGTTTGTTGTCTATTTCCGAATCGTCAGTGTCAAAATCCTTGTTTAAAATATTTTCAACGATTGCATCATCTGACTTGGAATCTGTCTCTATAACTTCACTGTCGACATTAACCAAATCCTTCATTGTGAACCCGATTTGATCTAGTCTGCCTTGATTGTTTTAAATAAAATATGTAAAACATCAAGTTTTATATATCTTTATTGCAATAAAAACAAGCCACCACCTCTAATTAGATGTTATGTGGATAAGGGCTTGTCATATTGTTAATAAAATATTTTACCTTTTGGCCATCTAAACTTCACAATAACTACACTTCATTACATGTGCATATTGACTACAAGGATTAAGAAATGATTTGTTATATCACAAACTTTGCTGTAAGCAAGTTCGTTATATCCAGACATTTTGCCATGCATCTTTGATAGATTTTGTCAGGGATTATTGAAAAGTTTATTATAAGCATGTTCCCTATAATCAAGTTTTACTGTACCTGGTTGACATCTACCTGTATATCATTTTCAGCTGATAGTATTTGAATATTTGAATAATATACATTTTTTTTTATAGATATGAATGTGAAAAGCTTTACAACTGTATGATACTCAGAAATCCTGACAAAGTCCTTAGACCGAGTTATAATTACAAAATTAAGCATATTTTCCTATTTCATTTTTTTCTCATGAGATCATGAGAGGAAGTGTTTGTTTTAATAGCAATGTTTTTATTCATAAAATCTGAAATCAAAATCTGCTTTCAGGAAATTAAAATATAATATGATGTGTTTTCCAGGACAGTTGACACAATGTACGGATATGTTATCTTGGTCTGTTTACCTTTTCATTAAATATAACTAGAACTTTTACAAAGTTGTTTTTATTATCCAATATACTTTTGTTTCATACAGATGGCTGTTTTTCCTGCCCCATGTCAATAGTTAATGGGCATTATGTTTTCTGTTCTGTTCTGTGCAACTCTCCTTCCTGTAACAGGTTAAAGTTTTGGTTACAGGTAGTTTGTGATCACATCAATTTGAAACTTAGTACACATATTCATTATGAAGAAAACTATAAAATATATGCAAAAGAGTTTTGACCCATATTTCATGGATTCATGAACATGTAAATTTTATAGTGTGAGTGGGGCATGGTGTCCTATGGACACATATTCTCATTTTCATTTATTTTACATATGATAGTAAGATGTTTAATTTGTAGATAAAATACAATTTAACCTTTATGTTTAGTTATTATACCCCACGCAACTAAGTTGCGGAGGGTCAACTAAGTTGCGGAGGGTCAACTAAGTTGCGGAGAGTCAATTTAGTTGCGGAGGGTATAATGTTTTTCACCCGTCTGTCAGTCTGTCCGTCCGTCAGTCCTATTCCTGTCATCGCAACTCCTCTGAAACCACACAACAGAATTTCATGAAACTTTGTAGATAATAAGGACATACTATGTTGATGTGCATTTCGACAGGAAATTATGATTCAATTTTTTTCTAGGAGTTATGCCTCTTTGAACTTATTGGCCTCAATATACTACTGCAGCAGTTTGTCATCGCAAATCCTCTGAAACCACACAACAGAACTTTATGAAACTTTGTAGTTAATGAGGACATAATATGTAAATGTGCATATCCACAAGAAAATTTATATCAGTTGACTTTTGTAGAGTTATGAGTCTTTGAACGTAGGAATCTGGTGAGACTTTGTTTGTCCAGTGACAATGTGGGGGCGTGGGGTATGTGAGCGTGCTCACAAAGGTTCTTTAATTGGAAAATGTAAAAAGTAGTCTTTGTACATTTTCTATTTTTTATCTATTACAGATAAAATCTGTAGATCTGAAGACTTCTATTTGTACAACAGTTATTGGCCCTGAAACAGATGGGGATGGTGTGATACAGTTCCAGCTAAATGAACCAGGTGGTCTTTGTGTATCACTGGATAAAGTTTATATAGCTGATACAAATAACCATCAAATCAGAGTTCTAGATCTCAAAACACAGTCTATATCTAATGTAAGTACATCAAATCAAAAATATAAATCTTAAGGCATTAACTAGTTTAACCTTTTCATATTTTCTTGTGCCCATAGACATTTGTTTATTGTTTAAAACCACATATATAACTATAGATTTCTTTAGTTTTTAAAAGGTATTTGCCTTTTTGGCATCGTGTAACAGCCATTTTGTTGACCAATTGATTTCCTGAAAGAATGCACAAGTTTTTAATTGCTTTTTCATTCTTCGGTTGTTTCAAGATCTGTTAAAAGTATGTTTTGCTTCATTTCGTATTGAAAATTATTTTAATTTCGATTGAACTGTTCTAGCCTCATACTCTATATCTATATGAATTGTAATTTGAAATCAATTTCCCTCCAAAATTTGTTTCACGGCGCAGTGATACAGTGAATGTTGTTTGTGTCCTAAGCAGTCTCTTTTCTACCTATGATTTTCAGTCAAATATCAGCCCTTATTTCTAAATTTATTTTAATAACCACATTTTCCCATTAATAATCTGCCCAATATTAAATTATTTAATTTTTAGCTTCCTGTTATATTCTCACAAGATGAGACTGACTCAAGACCGAAACAGCAAATCAAGCTTAAAGGACAGATTGAAGATATGAAATGCTTAGTGCTGCCATCTATTGGTGACCTTACGTTCACTTTAGAGATATCTTTACCTGAGGGATCACATCTGACAGAAGATTCTCCATCAAGATGGGTTTTGTTATCAGGTAAATTACACTGATAGTTTCTGATGAATGCAATCTGATTAAAGTACACATGTTCATGCTTACACTGATCTGTTTTACTTTCTGTTTCAACAAACTTTTTAGGATCCTTCAGATATCATATTCCATTATTTTATATGGGTTAACACAATTTTTCCTTATTGACGAAATCCATTTAACTATAGAATTGGTTAAAATTAAATGATAGAATTGCTTTTCATAAATATTTCTGAAATGTCAAATAAATATAGGGGTCACATGCCTTATTTTCTTGAAAAGTCCAAAAAAACACAAGTTGTCCTTTCAAATTCAGTATAATTATCTGCCCTTGTTTTTAAAAGAATACACGTAACGACACTAAATTTTTTGATAATTTAATCTTTAAATTTCAAGGTTAAGATGTTTCTGCTGTATATTGAATGATACTTGGGAAAGTATTTTTAAACCAAAGAATTATTTTTGCAATATTCCCAGAAGGGATGCTCAGAAAAAGACACCAGATCCATTATGTGTCTTTTAACTGTATCTTGCTATTCCATTCTTGAAGATAATCAGGGAGAGTTAAATATAACCTTAATATATGATCATATGAATGTCAAAAGATTAAAAATTTATCAGTTGCTACTACTGTTTCAGTAGTGTATGGGGACCTCTGAAAGTCTGTTTTGTGGTGTAATTGGTTTGATTTTTGTTTTGTAAGATATGCCTTTGATATTTAATATGCAGTTTCATTTGCATCTTTGCATGTCAATTTTAAAAAAGAATATTAGGCTCCAGTGAGAATTATTATATTTTAGTCGACACAGTGGTAGAATATTTATTTTATATGACAGTCAGAAAGTAAAATATTATTCTTTTTATTTTTAGAGAAGAATGGGCAATATACTGAAGAATTCAGAGGAGAAATTACAAGTGTAGAAAATTCAGAAATATGTACTGTTTCTGTAAATGAAGATCTCAGTATATTATACTGTCAGTGTAAGGTCTTACATTGTGGAGTAGATAATGTATGTAAAATGTCACAGAAAACTTTCAAACAAGTTGTCATCATAGATCCACAGTCATTGACATCAAGGAGAAACAGTCATATACATTTCAGTGTTTGAAATTACAGAAAACAAATTACAAGTAACACAAGTAAATGAAAAATTATACTTGGGAAAACACTTTTCTTTGTATCAGTTTTTTTTTTAAACCACCTCTGTGGCATCTTGGTAGTATGCCTGCCTGGAGAGTAAGAGGTTGTGGATTTGATCTACAGCCAGGTCAAACCAAACACTTGAAAATTGGTATTTGCTGATTCTCTGCTTACCACCCATTATTTAGGTGTAAGAGCTATTAAATATTGGCCTTGAGTCAGACAAATGTGTCCAGGTTTTGCGACATGTATTCCTGTGTACTGTTACATTGTGAACTAGCTTGATCAAACTCCTGCTCAAAGTGTTGGTTTAGTACAAAGCAGGACTCATATTCATATCACATTAAAATGTTCTCAAAATTAATATGCATTTAATTTGCCACTGGATCCTAAATTACCATCCAATATCATCATCTTAATTAAGAATATGTATTTTGTTGGGAAATTTTGGTAGTTTGAGGGAAATACGAAATTGATATTCCATTAACAATAATGCAGTAAGTAAATATGTTATTTTTATACGACCGCAAAAAATTTTTGTGGTCGTATATTGGTATGACAGCGTCGTCGTCGTCCTAAGACACATTGGTTTTCGCACTCTAACTTAAGTTTTAGTCAATGGATCTCTATGAAATTTTACCATAATATTCAATACCACAAAAGGAAGGTTTGGATTGATTTTGGGGGTTATTGTACCAACAGTTAAGGAATTAGGGGCCAAAAAGGGGCCAAAAATGAGCATTTTTGTAACTTCCAGACATAACTTGTGTGTTAGTGTATGGATCTCTCTGACATTGTACCACAAGGTTTCATATCACGAAGGGAATGCTGGGATTGATTTTGGGGGTAATTGCGTCAAAATATTAGGAATTAGGGGCCAAAAAAGGGGCAAAAAACAAGCATTTTTCTAGTTTCATGACAATAACTTGTGTGTAAGTGTATGGATCTTTCTGAAATTGTACTACAAGGTTCCATATCACAAAGGGAAAGCTGGGTTTGAGTTTGGTGGTAATTGCCCTAAACATTTAGGAATTTGGGGCCAAAAAACGCATGTTTCTAGTTTCCAGACAATAACTTGTGTTCAAGTGTATGGATCTCTCTGAAATTGTACTGCAGGTACCATACCACAAAGGGAAGGCTGGGAGTGAGTTTGGGGGTGATGAATCATAAGGGGGTTCAAAAAATTTGGGGGGGGATTTTTTTTTCTTTTAAAATTTTCCATTTTAAATTGGTTATTTCTGATTTATATATAAAAGCAAATAATAATGATATGGTTTGAATAGGTAAAATGAAAATTTTTAAGTTCTTAGACCACATTCATTCTGTGTCAGAAACCTGTGCTGTGTCAAATATTTAATCACAATCCAAATTCAGTGCTGTATCAAGCTTGAATGTTGTGTCCATACTTGCCCCAACTGTTCATGGTTCGACCTCTGCAGTCGTATCAAGCTGTGCCCAGCATAGCATTTTATTATCAATAAGTATGCTTTTAGGTCTTCACTTTATGATACCGCAGAAGTTAAGTGGTTGTCACAGATCCAAACATTATCATTAACTGTTCCCATTTTAGAAACTGATATTATAGGTATGTAAAAGACACAGTAAAACAATCGTCTGTTATTCGTTATAAAAAAAGAAGTAGAGATACCAAAGGGTGAATTAAAACTAATAAAATTTGTAAGGGTTCCGCGGAACCCAGTGTCTCGCCTACCTTTTCTGTTAATCGCAAGCTCAAAAAAAATGAGGAAGTAAATCAATAAAAATATTCCTCTTGATACTATCTTTTGATTGTAAGAAGCTTCTGTCCAAGTTTGGTAAAAATCCAGGATAGTTTATGAATCTAATAAATGTTTAAAAACTTTAACTGCAGACTGAATGTAATGTTAACTGGAAGAAAACAAAATTTCCTTCTAGATACTAGCATTTGATCATAAACAAGCTTCAGTCCAAGTTTGGTACAAATCCAAAATAGTATAAGAAAGTTATAACAATTTTAAAAACTTTAACCACAGAGTGAATGTGTTGTTTCCTGGCAGAAAATCTAAGTCCATTTAAAAGTAAAATACGGAAAAAATGGATTTATTTTTTTACAAAATTTCCTTCTAGATACTAGCTTTTGATCATAAACAAGCTTCTGTCCAAGTTTGGTACAAATCCAAAATAGTATAAGAAAGTTATTAAAATTTTAAAAACTTTAACCACAGAGTGAATGTGTTATTTCCTGGCAGAAAATCTAAGTCCATTTAAAAGTAAAATAAGGAAAAAATGGATTTATTTTTTTACAAAATTTACTTCTGGATACTATCTTATGATCATAAACAAGCTTCTGTCTCAGTTTGGTACAAACCCAGGATAGTTTAAGAAAGTTATTAAAATTTTAAAAACTTTAACCACAGAGTGAATGTAATATTTCCCGGCAGAAAAACTAAGTCCATATATAAGTAAAATACGGAAAAAATGGAATTTTATTTTTACAAAATTTACTTCTGGATACTATCTTATGATCATAAACAAGCTTCTGTCCAAGTTTGGTAGAAATCCAGGATAGTTTATGAAAGTTATTAAAATTTTAAAAACTTTAACCACAGAGTGAATAATTGTGGACGCAGCCGATGACAACGCCGACGGAATGTAGGATCGCTATGTCTCGCCTTTTCGACTAAAGTCGAAGGCTTGACAAAAATGAGATAAACAGACCAATTCATGGCAAAAAACAAGCCTATAAAACACTACATGAAAACTAAAGACTAAGCAACACTAACCGGGGATGATATCAAGTTCTCAGTCTCAACTTGTGTGACTTTTTTCTGTTAGTTTGCTTAGCCACTGCTTTTCCAACTTAACTCATTTTGAAGAAGAAATGTATATTGTTACAAAATTCTTTAACTAATAACCAGTGCTTTTGAAGGAGTGTGAAATTGTAGAGATCTTTTAAAAATACATTAATTAAGTTTTTAATTATCTATTTTTAACAACACATGTTTTAGTTGTTATAGTCTTTTAATATATTTTGTTATGAATATAATTAAGTTTGAATGTAACTTTGTAACTATGGATATAAGGAGGAGATAGGAAAACGGTCAGGTAGACAGCAACCCCAACATTACAATACTGTTAACCAACTAATTTTCACAAGCAATTTATTATTTTGCAACTTTGACAAATATAAATCGTCATGAATATGTTAACCTTCGATCTTTTCTTAAATATATACATCAAGAAAATTAGAAAATCTGAAAAATATATAGCTGTGAAGTTGAATAGATATGGCTAAACACAAAAATAAGTTGATTTACAGTATTATACAGGCAAGAAGTTCTACACGTGATCATTTGTTTAATTATTGAAAGAAGAAAATATGTATTCAAGGATTGCTGAAATTTACAATATTTTATAACATTGATATGAATATATAAAGCTGCCTAAAACATGTATTCAAGGATTGCTGAAATTTACAATATTTTATAACATTGATATGAATATATATAAAGCTGCCTAAATGTTGTGTTTACTTACTGTGATAAGGATGTATTTTATATTTTTATTAAATGGATCAGGTGCTATCTTGATAGTTCAGTGAAAATGGACGCCACACTAAACTCCAATACATATAAATGAACTAAAATTAAAAAACATACAAGACTAACAAAGACCAGAGGCTCCTGACTTGGGACAGGCGCAAAAATGTGGCGGGGTTAAACATGTTTTGTGAGATCTCAACCCTCCCCTATACCTCTTGCCAATGTAGAATAAAGAAACATATAGCAATACGCACAGTAAAACTCAGTTTAAAAGAAGTCTGAGTCCGATGTCAGAATAGGTAACAAAAGAAACTAAGCAAAATGACAATGATACATAAATGAACAAAGGACTACTAGCAGTTACTGACATGCCGGCTCCAGGCCTCAATTAAACTGATTGAAGGATTATGTCTTCATCATATGAAAAACAAGTACAATCCCTCCTGTTAGGGGTTTAGTATCATACCATCATTAAATATATGAGAAGAAAATAACCTGTATCATGCCAACAACTGGTTTTAGAATAAATGTGTTTATTTCCGATGTAAAGACCCTATGAGTGAATCAATATCAATACCAAAATATGCAATCCTTAATGACTTGACAACAGTATCGTAACTATATCCTTTCCGAATAAGTCTGTTTAAAGGTTTGGTTAGCTTTTTTTTGCAGCTTCGGAAGCCAGTACATAGTTGGAACTTTCATTGTAGATCTATTCGGTTCTGCTTGTAAAGAGGTAGCTAAAAGTTTATGTTTGTTACAGATGTCAATTTCCGGAAATGGAGTCAGTTGGAATGTTGGTGAATTGGTGATTTCCTTTTGTAGAACATCAATGTAAAGTTTACGTCAAACAATAATGATATTGTTAGCAGCCTTATCAGCCGGGACAAAAATATATTCCTTGGCGAGTTCTTTAAGCTTATGTTTAATACGGGAAATTGGGTTATTATGGTTGTTGTTAGGAGTAAAATGATCTTTAAAATGTTGAATACGTATATCAACTATGTTCATTAGCGAATTAAAAAAAGAATCTAATGATTTCTTGTTAGCCTTTTCTCGTTTTATCCATTTAGAGCAGTAAGTACGGAGTGAGTCGGAGAGAGTCGATGATGTTACGACACTCATTCCAATTAATAATTGACGGGGGACGATATTTCGGTCTTTTACTGAGCAATGATTTCAACTCTCGGTCATGAATGATGTTAAGGTCTCCTGTTATAACATGGGAAATGTGGCCATAAATGTATTCGGATTTACTGCATGAGGTAGTTGTATTGTCACTGATATTAACATCTTTACACTCTTCGCTGTAATTAAACACATATTTCCGGGTAGATTTTTTGTAAACATTACAAATAAGAGGGAGTTCAGTATTATCAAAATAGTCAGGAATTTGTTCTTTGACAGAAGGATCATTAAAAATACCGGCAATATTTACAAAATCAAAACCTTTATTGACATATTTAATTTTAATAAAATGTTTGATGTGATCTTCAGGGCGATCAATTTTAGGAAACAATTTAGAATAACAATATGCAATTATAATTTGGACGATTTCATACTTAGGACTGCAATATGGAATTGTGTTGCATTCCTCCAAAATTTGATGTAATTTATTAACAGGCAAAGAACAGAGCTTGGTTAATAGATAGTGTCTATCGTTGTTTTTTAAAATAGAAATTGGGTCCGAAATATTTGTATTGTTATTACGAAATTTTCTTTGATTGCGATTTATTCTACATAATGTTTGTTTCAAAAATTCCAATAGGTAACATATATCACATTATTGCAGTAATATGCGTCTTAAACAAGGGTTTATTACTACAATGATATTACATAATGAACAACCATATAAGAATTTTTCCAAAATTGGAATCTCGAGAAATTGTTCCATATTAAAGCTTAGGTTAGTGGTTGCAACTTGCAAGGTACCATCCTTTAAAAAATGTGGGTCTAAGAGGCTTTCAGAAAAGGAGAAAGTATGGTTAAGGGACAAAAAGAATTAAAAAATCAAATATATTTCAAGCTATCACTGAATTTCAGAGTCAAATATTTAATCTTTGTATTTTAAGAAAACATTGTAGTTTGGGTTCAGAATAAACCTTTTTATGGATTATACAGCTATAGAGTGACAGGAAGTTCAGTAGATTATTTTGTGCAGTGCTAGTGCTTTATCTTATATAAGCCAAAATGTTCTTATATATAGCCTTTTTTTGCTAAAAATTTGAAAATCTCACTTATGACATCTCTTTAATCCTTTACCAATATTTTGTTCACATCCTATGCAATTCGATTGTTGCATGTCAAAGTTTAGGTCAACATTTGCCCAAATATGTGGTTGCTACAGGCTTATCCCAATTATTATTGTTCCGACTGACTACTGTGTAACTGGGTTTCAAAATATTGTGATTCCAATTTTGGCTGTAAGTGTAGAAGAAGGAAAAGCTTTGGTCATTATATTTCCCATAACATATGGTTCCTCTGTAATTTTCTTGAAAAATTGTGGGCCTTTTGGGTCTTTCGGGCAATATACCAAAATTGGAATTGCAAGAAATAATCCATATAAAAGCTTTGGTCAATATGTTTCCAGAAATAAAGGGCTGCAAATAAACTTACCAGTACTTCCAAAATTATTGGTTCTTGCCATTTCAATTTAGCAGAATTGCTACATATACAAGCTTGTATCAATATGTTTCCAAAAACATATTGTTGCTAGGTACCTTTCTACAAAATTTGCTGGTCTGAGAAACTTCTAGGAAAAATGTCAATATTGGAATCACATCATTGTTCCATGTACAAGTTTGTGTATAATGTTTCCAAAAATATATGGTTGCTATATCATCACAGACTTTCAGGAAATTTACCAATACTGGAATTGCATCATTGAAATCCAATTGTTCCTTATAAAAGTTAGGTAAATATTTTTTCCAAATATTTATAGTTGCTATGTAAATTTTTTCAAAATTCTTTGGTCAGAGAGTCTTTCAGGAAATTTGAATAAAATTTATTTCAATGTCAATACAAGAATATTTAGTTCAAATAATTTAAAGCACAGCCTTACAAATTTTTCCACTGTTTCTAGAGTTAACCTCACCCTTTTGATTCCTGGAAAATATACCTTAATTCTACAAAAATTTTCTATAAGAAAATACTACTTTAATGTGTTCCCATAGAGTTCTCTGTTAAATTATTCCAGCGTTTTCATGGTATTGGTGACCATTTGGGAATTTAGAAATAATAGTTGTACATCTACACAAGACTGGTAACATTTCTGTAAAGTTTTATTGGGTTCAGTCCAATAATCTCTAAGAAATTAACCATACAAATAATTTGAAGAAGAAGAACATGAATACCATACAAAAAGAGAGATAACAATATGTCGCCCAACTTCCTTTAGGGAGGACATTGATGATAATAGAATAAAAACGGAACAAAAACTATATAAGTCTCACCAACTCTCGGGAGACTTAAGAATCACTCAACCAAAATAATTAAGTTGAACTATTTAAGGTAAATTTAAAGGAAAAATTTAACACCATCTCTACTATTAAATTGTATTAGAGACATCTAATACCTATAAAATACATATGTATCATATGTCTCTGATTGTATAATTTTCACCAAATTGTGCTCTTAAGAAATAATGTCAGCTTAGAAGGTGAAAAAAGTAGGAATGCTCTTAAAGCAACGTTTGGCCTTATTTTCCAAGAATTCTTACATTACATGTAAACAAATGTTAAAAGAGGTCATTTTTACGAGGTGCCGAATGGGACTTGAACTTTTTGTAATCAAAATCAATTTTGTGTACACAAAATTCAATTCTGTCATAACAAAATCATTTTTGTCTTACAAAACTATGTGATACAGACTTGTTTTATGAGAACTTCAGTTTTGTAATGACAAAATTCATTTTTGTCATGACAAAACAAATATGTATGCAAATATTAACTTATTTGCATACAAAATAAATTGACTTTTGTTACCTGATATGGAAATTAAAACACAAAAGTCAATTTTGTGAGACAAAACTGAATTTGTATGCAATTAACATGTTGATTAAATTAGCATCCTGTGATTTTGGAAGGTTTTGTGGCTCTAAAAAGAGCCGTTTTCAATATGCGATTGACTTTGTTCTGTAATAATCTGTCTGGGTGTTATCACTTTAACTGCTTCTTCGGCAGTGTTAACATTTGATTCTTCCTCTAACACTGCAGTGTAGACCGTCTTTCTTCACAGTTCCGTTACATCTATTTGGTTTCTGGTGGAGAGTTGTCTTATTGGCAATCCTACCACATTTCTTATTATTATATATATCTTGTAATCATGAAAAAAACTACCACCAAAGTTTCATAAAATTCAATAACGGTATGACAAGGTTATGTATTTTTATCATTGAATTGCATTGCATTGCACAAAGATATGAGGGTCTGGGTGGGGTTTACAGAATAGAGAATAATGGGCAAAACTTGCAGAATAAAGGCGGCTAAAAAAATAAAGAATAGACAAAAATAGGCTAAAAAATTAAAGAATAGAGAATAAAGGTGTGTTGAAATATAATGAATATAGAAGATTGGGCTAAATTAGACCGTTAGTTTTCTCGTTTGAATTGTTTCATATTTTTCATGTCGGTGCCTTTAATAGCCGACTATACGGTATGGATTTTTCTCATTGTTGAAGGCAGTACGGTTGCCTATAATTGCTTACATCCACTTCATTTGAACTTTGGTGGATAGTTGTCTCATTGGCAATCATACCACATCTCCTTATTTTTATATAAATTTATAAGAATAGAGAAAAATGGCTTAAAATATTAAAGAATACTGGATTGAAGGAACCCCCATCCAGACCCTGTGATATGTCATCTTGTACTGTTTATGACGTTGTTGTAAGGCATTTTCTCTAAAGTACAGTAACCGATATTAGAGTGTAGGACAGCATATCATTCTTTAATAAACTGAAGTAAACAAAACACCATGCAACGGCAATTATTAAACAGCAACAAGAAGAACTACCTTTATCAATTGGTAAGCTACGCCAAAAACGAAGAATTAATTAGACTGTTGAGTGAGACAATTTCTTAATAACAAGTAATGTATGGCTTGTATTTTCGTCACATGTGCCTTAGCTTTACAATTTGATTTTCTGACATAATGGATTTGATATGCGTAAAATATTTGCTACATGACGTTAAGTAGAAAACATTCAAATCAATCCGCTATAGTTGATACAAAACAAAACTGACAGTGCTATCAGATTTATATGATAATATATATATAAAAAAAAAAATTCAGCCATCCGTTCACACGGAAAATTAAGTGATGCATGAATAAAAGGAGATGCATGTGAGGTATACGTCAATGAGACAGCAACCCAACTACAGAAATAACCGAAAGACATCTAGAGGGAGACGTGTATATATAGTCTTCAACAAAAGACAGATGTCCTTACAATATGTCTTATAAGTACCATCAGATTTATATAAATTTTTTCAGCCAGCAGTGTTCACGAAAAATTAGGTGAGAAATAGATGGAGAATCAGATGGGGTGTATACGTCAACGGGACAGCAGCCCGACGACAGAAATAAAAAAAAAACATCTCGGTGCATACATACAGTCTTTGGCAAATACACACACAATATGTCTCGCTCATAATTGTCTAGATTCCATGAAAGATATATATAAAATTCAACAGAAACAATCAAAGATTTGATAGTAACACTAAATTCTCTAAATAAAGGGGGACACATTACGATATAACATACGACCACCAACGACAACGTTCCTCACTCACGTATAAGAAAATGAAATGTAACAGGGTTGAATTATAGTATTTTTTCAACCTCAACCATCCCCCCTTTTGTCTTACAACATTACTTGGAGAGAGAGATAAGAGAAGAGTTGCATCTAAGATTAAATCCCCTCGTCTCAATGTACGTACGGGTTTCACTCAGTCCCGACGAGGGCTAAGTTCCCAACAGACTAGACTGTAATATACTAGACTGCGGTTAGATTACAACAAATGGAAGTTTTTAACGACCTTGACTGGCTATACAGCCCTTGCACGGTCGGCAGGTTAGATTACAAATGTCGCAATGCAAACTTATATGTAAAAATTATTTGATGGAAAAGGTATGATAATACGGAAATATTTCAAAGTTTTGCAAAATTTGTGTTTGTTATCAGGAAAAAAGCATGATAAAGACTCATTTTATGATTGAGTCATTGTTTAAATTTTTTTTTGGGACTATTTAATTTTAGTCTGTGCAGATCACGACTTCAAAAAATACGAAAAATGCCAAAAACCTTACAAACGTATAAAATACGTATATAAACGACCAAGATTTTTGTCAATACCTTCTCTGAGGAAATTTTGCAAATTGTGTACTATATAAGGGGTTCAAACCCTTCATATAGTATGCTAACCTCTGAGAGAAGTAGCTTGTTTTGTTTCGTATTGTGTGTGGAACAACATTTTTTGGGGTGTTTTACTTTTGCTTTCTGCATTTTTTTTTGTGTTTTGAAATTTCTTTTAGAAAAGGGGGGTGCCGTGAAATAGATTTTGTAATGATAATCGTCAGCTATAAAATGAGAAAATATGTTCAATGTTTAGTAAATAGGTAACAACTTTTTGACACATACAACATAGAATATGAATAAAGGAAGATGCAAGGTATACATCAATTAAACAGCAACCTAACAACACCTAACTGAACGGCATGATATTCGCTGTTTTTACTTTATTAGATTGTCAGTTCGAATCTACACCACTTTTTCACGTGCAAAGGGTGGAGTTATGATTATGACGGCATTATAGTGAAGTAAATTAGCCAAATAAATAGAATTTTAGCGCGGGACTTTCTTCTGCGCAGGCCTGTGTAAAAATAGGCGAGTTACAGTGTTGTGCAATGCCGTCAATCTGAGTAGATGCAAATTTTATAATCACAGTATAATATCGGCAATAAACGAAGAAACAGCATAATTTCATCGTAAACGATTAAAACTGTTAAAGACTGTTTTCAGTCATAGTCAGAGTCACACTGGCATAACCATTCCGTGAGTAGAAAAAAGTCGTAAGACGAGGTTGACATCATTATGGTACCAGATGTAACGGAACTGTGAAGAAAGACGGTCTACACTGCAGTGTTAGAGGAAGAATCAAATGTAAACACTGCCGAAGAAGCAGTTAAAGTGATAACACCCAGACAGATTATTACAGAACAAAGTCAATCGCATATTGAAAACGGCTCTTTTTAGAACCATAAAACCTTCCAAAATGAGTCTGACTATTGTTGATTTATAAACATATATTCACGAAAGAAGGAGTCAGTGTTTTTTTTTTTTTTTTCTTTCATTTTCCTCTTCGTTTAGTTTTTGCTTATTTGAATCTGTCTCCAGGAAATTAGTTAGGCTTACATAGAGCGTGCAAGGACGTCTGTGCTATTTTCCCAAAATGGTTTGAGTGTACATTCTTTTATTTTGCGCTTAACTTGACTACCAAAAGGTATAGAACTACTAATTCGGACCCGGTGACAAAAGAACACACAAGAAAGTAGTACATATTTCAAACAAAATAGTTCCTACACATAGATGTTAATATAAAACTATGTAGAAAATATTTCAGTTATTAAGGTATCAAATGAAAGGTGAAGGACTGGTGATCCTCGTAGAACACATATTGACTGACAATTTTGAATAATACAAAAATGTATGAATGAATTCTAAAATTGAGGGCATATATTGCCTGTTTTTTTTTCAGATATGAAGTACCTTGTTTGGTGTATCCAAAGTTTCGGTAACCAGTACGGTCTGACGTATCAATAACGGTATATTGATCCCGCCCCCATAAAATGTTTGGAAGTACAAAAATTAACGTCGATAGGTATGAGGGCCAACAAAAGGTGGTGTGCCTGTCCCAAGTCAGGAGCCTGTAATTCAGTGGTTCTTGTTTGTTGCTGTATATCATATTTGCTTTTCGTTCATTGTTTTTGGGCATAAATCAGGCCGTTAGTTTTCTCGTTTGAATTGTTTTACATAAATTTTGTCATTTTGGGGCCGTTTATAGCTGACTATGCGGTTTGGGTTTTTGCTCATTGTTGAAGGTCGCATGGTGACCTATAGTTGTTAACTTCTATGTCATTTGGTTTCTGGTGGAGAGTTGTCTTATTGGCAATCCTACCACATTTCTTCTTATTATATATATCTTGTAATCATGAAAAAAACTACCACCAAAGTTTCATAAAATTCAATAACGGTATGACAAGGTTATGTATTTTTATCATTGAATTGCATTGCATTGCACAAAGATATGAGGGTCTGGGTGGGGTTTACAGAATAGAGAATAATGGGCAAAACTTGCAGAATAAAGGCGGCTAAAAAAATAAAGAATAGACAAAAAAAAGGCTAAAAAATTAAAGAATAGAGAATAAAGGTGTGTTGAAATATAATGAATATAGAAGATTGGGCTAAATTAGACCGTTAGTTTTCTCGTTTGAATTGTTTCATATTTTTCATGTCGGTCCCCTTAATAGCCGACTATACGGTATGGATTTTTCTCATTGTTGAAGGCAGTACGGTTGCCTATAATTGCTTACATCCACTTCATTTGAACTTTGGTGGATAGTTGTCTCATTGGCAATCATACCACATCTCCTTATTTTTATATCAATTTATAAGAATAGAGAAAAATAGCTTAAAATATTAAAGAATACTGAATTGAAGGAACCCCCATCCAGACCCTGTGATATGTCATCTTGTACTGTTTATGACGTTGTAAGGCATTTTCTCTAAAGTACAGTAACCGATATTAGAGTGTAGGACAGCATATCATTCTTTAATAAACTGAAGTAAACAAAACACCATGCAACGGCAATTATTAAACAGCAACAAGAAGAACTACCTTTATCAATTGGTAAGCTACTCCAAAAACGAAGAATTAATTAGACTGTTGAGTGAGACAATTTCTTAATAACAAGTAATGTATGGCTTGTATTTTCGTCACATGTGCCTTAGCTTTACAATTTGATTTTCTGACATAATGGATTTGATATGCGTAAAATATTTGCTACATGACGTTAAGTAGAAAACATTCAAATCAATCCGCTATAGTTGATACAAAACAAAACTGACAGTGCTATCAGATTTATATGATAATATATATATAAAAAAAAAAATTCAGCCATCCGTTCACACGGAAAATTAAGTGATGCATGAATAAAAGGAGATGCATGTGAGGTATACGTCAATGAGACAGCAACCCAACTACAGAAATAACCGAAAGACATCTAGAGGGAGACGTGTATATATAGTCTTCAACAAAAGACAGATGTCCTTACAATATGTCTTATAAGTACTATCAGATTTATATAAATTTTTTCAGCCAGCAGTGTTCACGAAAAATTAAGTGAGAAATAGAAGGAGAATCAGATGGGGTGTATACGTCAATGGGACAGCAGCCCGACGACAGAAATAAAAAAAAAACATCTCGGTGCATACATACAGTCTTTGGCAAATACACACACAATATGTCTCGCTCATAATTGTCTAGATTCCATGAAAGATATATATAAAATTCAACAGAAACAATCAAAGATTTGATAGTAACACTAAATTCTCTAAATAAAGGGGGACACATTACGATATAACATACGACCACCAACGACAACGTTCCTCACTCACGAATAAGAAAATGAAATGTAACAGGGTTGAATTATAGTATTTTTTCAACCTCAACCATCCCCCCTTTTATCTTACAACATTACTTGGAGAGAGAGATAAGTGAAGAGTTGCATCTAAGATTAAATCCCGTCGTCTCAATGTACGTACGGGTTTCACTCAGTCCCGATGAGGGCTAAGTTCCCAACAGACTAGACTGTAATATACTAGACTGCGGTTAGATTACAAATGTCGCAATGCAAACTTATATGTAAAAATTATTTGATGGAAAAGGTATGATAATACGGAAATATTTCAAAGTTTTGCAAAATTTGTGTTTGTTATCAGGAAAAAAGCATGATAAAGACTCATTTTATGATTGAGTCATTGCTTAAATTTTTTTGGGACTATTTAATTTTAGTCTGTGCAGATCACGACTTCAAAAAATACGAAAAATGCCAAAAACCTTACAAGCGTATAAAATACGTATATAAACGACCAAGATTTTTGTCAATACCTTCTCTGAGGAAATTTTGCAAATTGTGTACTATATAAGGGGTTCAAACCCTTCATATAGTATGCTAACCTCTGAGAGAAGTAGCTTGTTTTGTTTCGTATTGTGTGTGGAACAACATTTTTTGGGGTGTTTTACTTTTGCTTTCTGCATTTTTTTGTGTTTTGAAATTTCTTTTAGAAAAGGGGGGTGCCGTGAAATAGATTTTGTAATGATAATCGTCAGCTATAAAATGAGAAAATATTTTCAATGTTTAGTAAATAGGTAACAACTTTTTGACACATACAACATAGAATATGAATAAAGGAAGATGCAAGGTATACATCAATTAAACAGCAACCTAACAACACCTAACTGAACGGCATGATATTCGTTGTTTTTACTTTATTAGATTGTCAGTTCGAATCTACACCACTTTTTCACGTGCAAGGGGTGGAGTTATGATTATGACGGCATTATAGTGAAGTAAATTAGCCAAATAAATAGAATTTTAGCGCGGGACTTTCTTCTGCGCAGGCCTGTGTAAAAATAGGCGAGTTACAGTGTTGCGCAATGCCGTCAATCTGAGTAGATGCAAATTTTATAATCACAGTATAATATCGGCAATAAACGAAGAAACAGCATAATTTCATCGTAAACGATTAAAACTGTTAAAGACTGTTTTCAGTCATAGTCAGAGTCACACTGGCATAACCATTCCGTGAGTAGAAAAAAGTCGTAAGACGAGGTTGACATCATTATGGTACCAGATGTAACGGAACTGTGAAGAAAGACGGTCTACACTGCAGTGTTAGAGGAAGAATCAAATGTAAACACTGCCGAAGAAGCAGTTAAAGTGATAACACCCAGACAGATTATTACAGAACAAAGTCAATCGCATATTGAAAACGGCTCTTTTTAGAACCATAAAACCTTCCAAAATGAGTCTGACTATTGTTGATTTATAAACATATATTCACGAAAGAAGGAGTCAGTGTTTTTTTTTTTTTTTTCTTTCATTTTCCTCTTCGTTTAGTTTTTGCTTATTTGAATCTGTCTCCAGGAAATTAGTTAGGCTTACATAGAGCGTGCAAGGACGTCTGTGCTATTTTCCCAAAATGGTTTGAGTGTACATTCTTTTATTTTGCGCTTAACTTGACTACCAAAAGGTATAGAACTACTAATTCGGACCCGGTGACAAAAGAACACACAAGAAAGTAGTACATATTTCAAACAAAATAGTTCCTACACATAGATGTTAATATAAAACTATGTAGAAAATATTTCAGTTATTAAGGTATCAAATGAAAGGTGAAGGACTGGTGATCCTCGTAGAACACATATTGACTGACAATTTTGAATAATACAAAAATGTATGAATGAATTCTAAAATTGAGGGCATATATTGCCTGTTTTTTTTTCAGATATGAAGTACCTTGTTTGGTGTATCCAAAGTTTCGGTAACCAGTACGGTCTGACGTATCAATAACGGTATATTGATCCCGCCCCCATAAAATGTTTGGAAGTACAAAAATTAACGTCGATAGGTATGAGGGCCAACAAAAGGTGGTGTGCCTGTCCCAAGTCAGGAGCCTGTAATTCAGTGGTTCTTGTTTGTTGCTGTATATCATATTTGCTTTTCGTTCATTGTTTTTGGGCATAAATCAGGCCGTTAGTTTTCTCGTTTGAATTGTTTTACATAAATTTTGTCATTTTGGGGCCGTTTATAGCTGACTATGCGGTTTGGGTTTTTGCTCATTGTTGAAGGTCGCATGGTGACCTATAGTTGTTAACTTCTATGTCATTTGGTTTCTGGTGGAGAGTTGTCTTATTGGCAATCCTACCACATTTCTTCTTATTATATATATCTTGTAATCATGAAAAAAACTACCACCAAAGTTTCATAAAATTCAATAACGGTATGACAAGGTTATGTATTTTTATCATTGAATTGCATTGCATTGCACAAAGATATGAGGGTCTGGGTGGGGTTTACAGAATAGAGAATAATGGGCAAAACTTGCAGAATAAAGGCGGCTAAAAAAATAAAGAATAGACAAAAAAAAGGCTAAAAAATTAAAGAATAGAGAATAAAGGTGTGTTGAAATATAATGAATATAGAAGATTGGGCTAAATTAGACCGTTAGTTTTCTCGTTTGAATTGTTTCATATTTTTCATGTCGGTCCCCTTAATAGCCGACTATACGGTATGGATTTTTCTCATTGTTGAAGGCAGTACGGTTGCCTATAATTGCTTACATCCACTTCATTTGAACTTTGGTGGATAGTTGTCTCATTGGCAATCATACCACATCTCCTTATTTTTATATCAATTTATAAGAATAGAGAAAAATAGCTTAAAATATTAAAGAATACTGAATTGAAGGAACCCCCATCCAGACCCTGTGATATGTCATCTTGTACTGTTTATGACGTTGTAAGGCATTTTCTCTAAAGTACAGTAACCGATATTAGAGTGTAGGACAGCATATCATTCTTTAATAAACTGAAGTAAACAAAACACCATGCAACGGCAATTATTAAACAGCAACAAGAAGAACTACCTTTATCAATTGGTAAGCTACTCCAAAAACGAAGAATTAATTAGACTGTTGAGTGAGACAATTTCTTAATAACAAGTAATGTATGGCTTGTATTTTCGTCACATGTGCCTTAGCTTTACAATTTGATTTTCTGACATAATGGATTTGATATGCGTAAAATATTTGCTACATGACGTTAAGTAGAAAACATTCAAATCAATCCGCTATAGTTGATACAAAACAAAACTGACAGTGCTATCAGATTTATAATGATAATATATATATAAAAAAAAAATTCAGCCATCCGTTCACACGGAAAATTAAGTGATGCATGAATAAAAGGAGATGCATGTGAGGTATACGTCAATGAGACAGCAACCCAACTACAGAAATAACCGAAAGACATCTAGAGGGAGACGTGTATATATAGTCTTCAACAAAAGACAGATGTCCTTACAATATGTCTTATAAGTACTATCAGATTTATATAAATTTTTTCAGCCAGCAGTGTTCACGAAAAATTAAGTGAGAAATAGAAGGAGAATCAGATGGGGTGTATACGTCAATGGGACAGCAGCCCGACGACAGAAATAAAAAAAAAACATCTCGGTGCATACATACAGTCTTTGGCAAATACACACACAATATGTCTCGCTCATAATTGTCTAGATTCCATGAAAGATATATATAAAATTCAACAGAAACAATCAAAGATTTGATAGTAACACTAAATTCTCTAAATAAAGGGGGACACATTACGATATAACATACGACCACCAACGACAACGTTCCTCACTCACGAATAAGAAAATGAAATGTAACAGGGTTGAATTATAGTATTTTTTCAACCTCAACCATCCCCCGTTTTATCTTACAACATTACTTGGAGAGAGAGATAAGTGAAAAGTTGCATCTAAGATTAAATCCCGTCGTCTCAATGTACGTACGGGTTTCACTCAGTCCCGTCGAGGGCTAAGTTCCCAACAGACTAGACTGTAATATACTAGACTGCGGTTAGATTACAAATGTCGCAATGCAAACTTATATGTAAAAATTATTTGATGGAAAAGGTATGATAATACGGAAATATTTCAAAGTTTTGCAAAATTTGTGTTTGTTATCAGGAAAAAAGCATGATAAAGACTCATTTTATGATTGAGTCATTGTTTAAATTTTTTTGGGAATATTTAATTTTAGTCTGTGCAGATCACGACTTCAAAAAATACGAAAAATGCCAAAAACCTTACAAACGTATAAAATACGTATATAAACGACCAAGATTTTTGTCAATACCTTCTCTGAGGAAATTTTGCAAATTGTGTACTATATAAGGGGTTCAAACCCTTCATATAGTATGCTAACCTCTGAGAGAAGTAGCTTGTTTTGTTTCGTATTGTGTGTGGAACAACTTTTTTTGGGGTGTTTTACTTTTGCTTTCTGCATTTTTTTGTGTTTTGAAATTTCTTTTAGAAAAGGGGGGTGCCGTGAAATAGATTTTGTAATGATAATCGTCAGTTATAAAATGAGAAAATATTTTCAATGTTTAGTAAATAGGTAACAACTTTTTGACACATACAACATAGAATATGAATAAAGGAAGATGCAAGGTATACATCAATTAAACAGCAACCTAACAACACCTAACTGAACGGCATGATATTCGCTGTTTTTACTTTATTAGATTGTCAGTTCGAATCTACACCACTTTTTCACGTGCAAGGGGTGGAGTTATGATTATGACGGCATTATAGTGAAGTAAATTAGCCAAATAAATAGAATTTTAGCGCGGGACTTTCTTCTGCGCAGGCCTGTGTAAAAATAGGCGAGTTACAGTGTTGTGCAATGCCGTCAATCTGAGTAGATGCAAATTTTATAATCACAGTATAATATCGGCAATAAACAAAGAAACAGCATAATTTCATCGTAAACGATTAAAACTGTTAAAGACTGTTTTCAGTCATAGTCAGAGTCACACTGGCATAACCGTTCCGTGAGTAGAAAAAAGTCGTAAGACGAGGTTGACATCATTATGGTACCAGATGTAACGGAACTGTGAAGAAAGACGGTCTACACTGCAGTGTTAGAGGAAGAATCAAATGTTAACACTGCCGAAGAAGCAGTTAAAGTGATAACACCCAGACAGATTATTACAGAACAAAGTCAATCGCATATTGAAAACGGCTCTTTTTAGAACCACAAAACCTTCCAAAATGAGTCTGACTATTGTTGATTTATAAACATATATTCACGAAAGAAAGAGTTTTTTTTTTTTTTTTTTTTTCTTTCATTTTCCTCTTCGTTTAGTTTTTGCTTATTTGAATCTGTCTCCAGGAAATTAGTTAGGCTTACATAGAGCGTGCAAGGACGTCTGTGCTATTTTCCCAAAATGGTTTGAGTGTACATTCTTTTATTTTGCGCTTAACTTGACTACCAAAAGGTATAGAACTACTAATTCGGACCCGGTGACAAAAGAACACACAAGAAAGTAGTACATATTTCAAACAAAATAGTTCCTACACATAGATGTTAATATAAAACTATGTAGAAAATATTTCAGTTATTAAGGTATCAAATGAAAGGTGAAGGACTGGTGATCCTCGTAGAACACATATTGACTGACAATTTTGAATAATACAAAAATGTATGAATGAATTCTAAAATTGAGGGCATATATTGCCTGTTTTTTTTTCAGATATGAAGTACCTTGTTTGGTGTATCCAAAGTTTCGGTAACCAGTACGGTCTGACGTATCAATAACGGTATATTGATCCCGCCCCCATAAAATGTTTGGAAGTACAAAAATTAACGTCGATAGGTATGAGGGCCAACAAAAGGTGGTGTGCCTGTCCCAAGTCAGGAGCCTGTAATTCAGTGGTTCTTGTTTGTTGCTGTATATCATATTTGCTTTTCGTTCATTGTTTTTGGGCATAAATCAGGCCGTTAGTTTTCTCGTTTGAATTGTTTTACATAAATTTTGTCATTTTGGGGCCGTTTATAGCTGACTATGCGGTTTGGGTTTTTGCTCATTGTTGAAGGTCGCATGGTGACCTATAGTTGTTAACTTCTATGTCATTTGGTTTCTGGTGGAGAGTTGTCTTATTGGCAATCCTACCACATTTCTTCTTATTATATATATCTTGTAATCATGAAAAAAACTACCACCAAAGTTTCATAAAATTCAATAACGGTATGACAAGGTTATGTATTTTTATCATTGAATTGCATTGCATTGCACAAAGATATGAGGGTCTGGGTGGGGTTTACAGAATAGAGAATAATGGGCAAAACTTGCAGAATAAAGGCGGCTAAAAAAATAAAGAATAGACAAAAATAGGCTAAAAAATTAAAGAATAGAGAATAAAGGTGTGTTGAAATATAATGAATATAGAAGATTGGGCTAAATTAGACCGTTAGTTTTCTCGTTTGAATTGTTTCATATTTTTCATGTCGGTGCCTTTAATAGCCGACTATACGGTATGGATTTTTCTCATTGTTGAAGGCAGTACGGTTGCCTATAATTGCTTACATCCACTTCATTTGAACTTTGGTGGATAGTTGTCTCATTGGCAATCATACCACATCTCCTTATTTTTATATCAATTTATAAGAATAGAGAAAAATAGCTTAAAATATTAAAGAATACTGAATTGAAGGAACCCCCATCCAGACCCTGTGATATGTCATCTTGTACTGTTTATGACGTTGTTGTAAGGCATTTTCTCTAAAGTATAGTAACCGATATTAGAGTGTAGGACAGCATATCATTCTTTAATAAACTGAAGTAAACAAAACACCATGCAACGGCAATTATTAAACAGCAACAAGAAGAACTACCTTTATCAATTGGTAAGCTACGCCAAAAACGAAGAATTAATTAGACTGTTGAGTGAGACAATTTCTTAATAACAAGTAATGTATGGTTGTATTTTCGTCACATGTGCCTTAGCTTTACAATTTGATTTTCTGACATAATGGATTTGATATGCGTAAAATATTTGCTACATGACGTTAAGTAGAAAACATTCAAATCAATCCGCTATAGTTGATACAAAACAAAACTGACAGTGCTATCAGATTTATATGATAATATATATATAAAAAAAAAATTCAGCCATCCGTTCACACGGAAAATTAAGTGATGCATGAATAAAAGGAGATGCATGTGAGGTATACGTCAATGAGACAGCAACCCAACTACAGAAATAACCGAAAGACATCTAGAGGGAGACGTGTATATATAGTCTTCAACAAAAGACAGATGTCCTTACAATATGTCTTATAAGTACTATCAGATTTATATAAATTTTTTCAGCCAGCAGTGTTCACGAAAAATTAAGTGAGAAATAGAAGGAGAATCAGATGGGGTGTATACGTCAATGGGACAGCAGCCCGACGACAGAAATAAAAAAAAAACATCTCGGTGCATACATACAGTCTTTGGCAAATACACACACAATATGTCTCGCTCATAATTGTCTAGATTCCATGAAAGATATATATAAAATTCAACAGAAACAATCAAAGATTTGATAGTAACACTAAATTCTCTAAATAAAGGGGGACACATTACGATATAACATACGACCACCAACGACAACGTTCCTCACTCACGAATAAGAAAATGAAATGTAACAGGGTTGAATTATAGTATTTTTTCAACCTCAACCATCCCCCGTTTTATCTTACAACATTACTTGGAGAGAGAGATAAGTGAAAAGTTGCATCTAAGATTAAATCCCGTCGTCTCAATGTACGTACGGGTTTCACTCAGTCCCGTCGAGGGCTAAGTTCCCAACAGACTAGACTGTAATATACTAGACTGCGGTTAGATTACAAATGTCGCAATGCAAACTTATATGTAAAAATTATTTGATGGAAAAGGTATGATAATACGGAAATATTTCAAAGTTTTGCAAAATTTGTGTTTGTTATCAGGAAAAAAGCATGATAAAGACTCATTTTATGATTGAGTCATTGTTTAAATTTTTTTGGGAATATTTAATTTTAGTCTGTGCAGATCACGACTTCAAAAAATACGAAAAATGCCAAAAACCTTACAAACGTATAAAATACGTATATAAACGACCAAGATTTTTGTCAATACCTTCTCTGAGGAAATTTTGCAAATTGTGTACTATATAAGGGGTTCAAACCCTTCATATAGTATGCTAACCTCTGAGAGAAGTAGCTTGTTTTGTTTCGTATTGTGTGTGGAACAACTTTTTTTGGGGTGTTTTACTTTTGCTTTCTGCATTTTTTTGTGTTTTGAAATTTCTTTTAGAAAAGGGGGGTGCCGTGAAATAGATTTTGTAATGATAATCGTCAGTTATAAAATGAGAAAATATTTTCAATGTTTAGTAAATAGGTAACAACTTTTTGACACATACAACATAGAATATGAATAAAGGAAGATGCAAGGTATACATCAATTAAACAGCAACCTAACAACACCTAACTGAACGGCATGATATTCGCTGTTTTTACTTTATTAGATTGTCAGTTCGAATCTACACCACTTTTTCACGTGCAAGGGGTGGAGTTATGATTATGACGGCATTATAGTGAAGTAAATTAGCCAAATAAATAGAATTTTAGCGCGGGACTTTCTTCTGCGCAGGCCTGTGTAAAAATAGGCGAGTTACAGTGTTGTGCAATGCCGTCAATCTGAGTAGATGCAAATTTTATAATCACAGTATAATATCGGCAATAAACAAAGAAACAGCATAATTTCATCGTAAACGATTAAAACTGTTAAAGACTGTTTTCAGTCATAGTCAGAGTCACACTGGCATAACCGTTCCGTGAGTAGAAAAAAGTCGTAAGACGAGGTTGACATCATTATGGTACCAGATGTAACGGAACTGTGAAGAAAGACGGTCTACACTGCAGTGTTAGAGGAAGAATCAAATGTTAACACTGCCGAAGAAGCAGTTAAAGTGATAACACCCAGACAGATTATTACAGAACAAAGTCAATCGCATATTGAAAACGGCTCTTTTTAGAACCACAAAACCTTCCAAAATGAGTCTGACTATTGTTGATTTATAAACATATATTCACGAAAGAAAGAGTTTTTTTTTTTTTTTTTTTTTCTTTCATTTTCCTCTTCGTTTAGTTTTTGCTTATTTGAATCTGTCTCCAGGAAATTAGTTAGGCTTACATAGAGCGTGCAAGGACGTCTGTGCTATTTTCCCAAAATGGTTTGAGTGTACATTCTTTTATTTTGCGCTTAACTTGACTACCAAAAGGTATAGAACTACTAATTCGGACCCGGTGACAAAAGAACACACAAGAAAGTAGTACATATTTCAAACAAAATAGTTCCTACACATAGATGTTAATATAAAACTATGTAGAAAATATTTCAGTTATTAAGGTATCAAATGAAAGGTGAAGGACTGGTGATCCTCGTAGAACACATATTGACTGACAATTTTGAATAATACAAAAATGTATGAATGAATTCTAAAATTGAGGGCATATATTGCCTGTTTTTTTTTCAGATATGAAGTACCTTGTTTGGTGTATCCAAAGTTTCGGTAACCAGTACGGTCTGACGTATCAATAACGGTATATTGATCCCGCCCCCATAAAATGTTTGGAAGTACAAAAATTAACGTCGATAGGTATGAGGGCCAACAAAAGGTGGTGTGCCTGTCCCAAGTCAGGAGCCTGTAATTCAGTGGTTCTTGTTTGTTGCTGTATATCATATTTGCTTTTCGTTCATTGTTTTTGGGCATAAATCAGGCCGTTAGTTTTCTCGTTTGAATTGTTTTACATAAATTTTGTCATTTTGGGGCCGTTTATAGCTGACTATGCGGTTTGGGTTTTTGCTCATTGTTGAAGGTCGCATGGTGACCTATAGTTGTTAACTTCTATGTCATTTGGTTTCTGGTGGAGAGTTGTCTTATTGGCAATCCTACCACATTTCTTCTTATTATATATATCTTGTAATCATGAAAAAAACTACCACCAAAGTTTCATAAAATTCAATAACGGTATGACAAGGTTATGTATTTTTATCATTGAATTGCATTGCATTGCACAAAGATATGAGGGTCTGGGTGGGGTTTACAGAATAGAGAATAATGGGCAAAACTTGCAGAATAAAGGCGGCTAAAAAAATAAAGAATAGACAAAAATAGGCTAAAAAATTAAAGAATAGAGAATAAAGGTGTGTTGAAATATAATGAATATAGAAGATTGGGCTAAATTAGACCGTTAGTTTTCTCGTTTGAATTGTTTCATATTTTTCATGTCGGTGCCTTTAATAGCCGACTATACGGTATGGATTTTTCTCATTGTTGAAGGCAGTACGGTTGCCTATAATTGCTTACATCCACTTCATTTGAACTTTGGTGGATAGTTGTCTCATTGGCAATCATACCACATCTCCTTATTTTTATATCAATTTATAAGAATAGAGAAAAATAGCTTAAAATATTAAAGAATACTGAATTGAAGGAACCCCCATCCAGACCCTGTGATATGTCATCTTGTACTGTTTATGACGTTGTTGTAAGGCATTTTCTCTAAAGTATAGTAACCGATATTAGAGTGTAGGACAGCATATCATTCTTTAATAAACTGAAGTAAACAAAACACCATGCAACGGCAATTATTAAACAGCAACAAGAAGAACTACCTTTATCAATTGGTAAGCTACGCCAAAAACGAAGAATTAATTAGACTGTTGAGTGAGACAATTTCTTAATAACAAGTAATGTATGGTTGTATTTTCGTCACATGTGCCTTAGCTTTACAATTTGATTTTCTGACATAATGGATTTGATATGCGTAAAATATTTGCTACATGACGTTAAGTAGAAAACATTCAAATCAATCCGCTATAGTTGATACAAAACAAAACTGACAGTGCTATCAGATTTATATGATAATATATATATAAAAAAAAAATTCAGCCATCCGTTCACACGGAAAATTAAGTGATGCATGAATAAAAGGAGATGCATGTGAGGTATACGTCAATGAGACAGCAACCCAACTACAGAAATAACCGAAAGACATCTAGAGGGAGACGTGTATATATAGTCTTCAACAAAAGACAGATGTCCTTACAATATGTCTTATAAGTACTATCAGATTTATATAAATTTTTTCAGCCAGCAGTGTTCACGAAAAATTAAGTGAGAAATAGAAGGAGAATCAGATGGGGTGTATACGTCAATGGGACAGCAGCCCGACGACAGAAATAAAAAAAAAACATCTCGGTGCATACATACAGTCTTTGGCAAATACACACACAATATGTCTCGCTCATAATTGTCTAGATTCCATGAAAGATATATATAAAATTCAACAGAAACAATCAAAGATTTGATAGTAACACTAAATTCTCTAAATAAAGGGGGACACATTACGATATAACATACGACCACCAACGACAACGTTCCTCACTCACGAATAAGAAAATGAAATGTAACAGGGTTGAATTATAGTATTTTTTCAACCTCAACCATCCCCCGTTTTATCTTACAACATTACTTGGAGAGAGAGATAAGTGAAAAGTTGCATCTAAGATTAAATCCCGTCGTCTCAATGTACGTACGGGTTTCACTCAGTCCCGTCGAGGGCTAAGTTCCCAACAGACTAGACTGTAATATACTAGACTGCGGTTAGATTACAAATGTCGCAATGCAAACTTATATGTAAAAATTATTTGATGGAAAAGGTATGATAATACGGAAATATTTCAAAGTTTTGCAAAATTTGTGTTTGTTATCAGGAAAAAAGCATGATAAAGACTCATTTTATGATTGAGTCATTGTTTAAATTTTTTTGGGAATATTTAATTTTAGTCTGTGCAGATCACGACTTCAAAAAATACGAAAAATGCCAAAAACCTTACAAACGTATAAAATACGTATATAAACGACCAAGATTTTTGTCAATACCTTCTCTGAGGAAATTTTGCAAATTGTGTACTATATAAGGGGTTCAAACCCTTCATATAGTATGCTAACCTCTGAGAGAAGTAGCTTGTTTTGTTTCGTATTGTGTGTGGAACAACTTTTTTTGGGGTGTTTTACTTTTGCTTTCTGCATTTTTTTGTGTTTTGAAATTTCTTTTAGAAAAGGGGGGTGCCGTGAAATAGATTTTGTAATGATAATCGTCAGTTATAAAATGAGAAAATATTTTCAATGTTTAGTAAATAGGTAACAACTTTTTGACACATACAACATAGAATATGAATAAAGGAAGATGCAAGGTATACATCAATTAAACAGCAACCTAACAACACCTAACTGAACGGCATGATATTCGCTGTTTTTACTTTATTAGATTGTCAGTTCGAATCTACACCACTTTTTCACGTGCAAGGGGTGGAGTTATGATTATGACGGCATTATAGTGAAGTAAATTAGCCAAATAAATAGAATTTTAGCGCGGGACTTTCTTCTGCGCAGGCCTGTGTAAAAATAGGCGAGTTACAGTGTTGTGCAATGCCGTCAATCTGAGTAGATGCAAATTTTATAATCACAGTATAATATCGGCAATAAACAAAGAAACAGCATAATTTCATCGTAAACGATTAAAACTGTTAAAGACTGTTTTCAGTCATAGTCAGAGTCACACTGGCATAACCGTTCCGTGAGTAGAAAAAAGTCGTAAGACGAGGTTGACATCATTATGGTACCAGATGTAACGGAACTGTGAAGAAAGACGGTCTACACTGCAGTGTTAGAGGAAGAATCAAATGTTAACACTGCCGAAGAAGCAGTTAAAGTGATAACACCCAGACAGATTATTACAGAACAAAGTCAATCGCATATTGAAAACGGCTCTTTTTAGAACCACAAAACCTTCCAAAATGAGTCTGACTATTGTTGATTTATAAACATATATTCACGAAAGAAAGAGTTTTTTTTTTTTTTTTTTTTCTTTCATTTTCCTCTTCGTTTAGTTTTTGCTTATTTGAATCTGTCTCCAGGAAATTAGTTAGGCTTACATAGAGCGTGCAAGGACGTCTGTGCTATTTTCCCAAAATGGTTTGAGTGTACATTCTTTTATTTTGCGCTTAACTTGACTACCAAAAGGTATAGAACTACTAATTCGGACCCGGTGACAAAAGAACACACAAGAAAGTAGTACATATTTCAAACAAAATAGTTCCTACACATAGATGTTAATATAAAACTATGTAGAAAATATTTCAGTTATTAAGGTATCAAATGAAAGGTGAAGGACTGGTGATCCTCGTAGAACACATATTGACTGACAATTTTGAATAATACAAAAATGTATGAATGAATTCTAAAATTGAGGGCATATATTGCCTGTTTTTTTTTCAGATATGAAGTACCTTGTTTGGTGTATCCAAAGTTTCGGTAACCAGTACGGTCTGACGTATCAATAACGGTATATTGATCCCGCCCCCATAAAATGTTTGGAAGTACAAAAATTAACGTCGATAGGTATGAGGGCCAACAAAAGGTGGTGTGCCTGTCCCAAGTCAGGAGCCTGTAATTCAGTGGTTCTTGTTTGTTGCTGTATATCATATTTGCTTTTCGTTCATTGTTTTTGGGCATAAATCAGGCCGTTAGTTTTCTCGTTTGAATTGTTTTACATAAATTTTGTCATTTTGGGGCCGTTTATAGCTGACTATGCGGTTTGGGTTTTTGCTCATTGTTGAAGGTCGCATGGTGACCTATAGTTGTTAACTTCTATGTCATTTGGTTTCTGGTGGAGAGTTGTTTTATTGGCAATCCTACCACATTTCTTCTTATTATATATATCTTGTAATCATGAAAAAAACTACCACCAAAGTTTCATAAAATTCAATAACGGTATGACAAGGTTATGTATTTTTATCATTGAATTGCATTGCATTGCACAAAGATATGAGGGTCTGGGTGGGGTTTACAGAATAGAGAATAATGGGCAAAACTTGCAGAATAAAGGCGGCTAAAAAAATAAAGAATAGACAAAAATAGGCTAAAAAATTAAAGAATAGAGAATAAAGGTGTGTTGAAATATAATGAATATAGAAGATTGGGCTAAATTAGACCGTTAGTTTTCTCGTTTGAATTGTTTCATATTTTTCATGTCGGTGCCTTTAATAGCCGACTATACGGTATGGATTTTTCTCATTGTTGAAGGCAGTACGGTTGCCTATAATTGCTTACATCCACTTCATTTGAACTTTGGTGGATAGTTGTCTCATTGGCAATCATTATGATACCACATCTCCTTATTTTTATATCAATTTATAAGAATAGAGAAAAATAGCTTAAAATATTAAAGAATACTGAATTGAAGGAACCCCCATCCAGACCCTGTGATATGTCATCTTGTACTGTTTATGACGTTGTTGTAAGGCATTTTCTCTAAAGTATAGTAACCGATATTAGAGTGTAGGACAGCATATCATTCTTTAATAAACTGAAGTAAACAAAACACCATGCAACGGCAATTATTAAACAGCAACAAGAAGAACTACCTTTATCAATTGGTAAGCTACGCCAAAAACGAAGAATTAATTAGACTGTTGAGTGAGACAATTTCTTAATAACAAGTAATGTATGGTTGTATTTTCGTCACATGTGCCTTAGCTTTACAATTTGATTTTCTGACATAATGGATTTGATATGCGTAAAATATTTGCTACATGACGTTAAGTAGAAAACATTCAAATCAATCCGCTATAGTTGATACAAAACAAAACTGACAGTGCTATCAGATTTATATGATAATATATATATAAAAAAAAAATTCAGCCATCCGTTCACACGGAAAATTAAGTGATGCATGAATAAAAGGAGATGCATGTGAGGTATACGTCAATGAGACAGCAACCCAACTACAGAAATAACCGAAAGACATCTAGAGGGAGACGTGTATATATAGTCTTCAACAAAAGACAGATGTCCTTACAATATGTCTTATAAGTACTATCAGATTTATATAAATTTTTTCAGCCAGCAGTGTTCACGAAAAATTAAGTGAGAAATAGAAGGAGAATCAGATGGGGTGTATACGTCAATGGGACAGCAGCCCGACGACAGAAATAAAAAAAAAACATCTCGGTGCATACATACAGTCTTTGGCAAATACACACACAATATGTCTCGCTCATAATTGTCTAGATTCCATGAAAGATATATATAAAATTCAACAGAAACAATCAAAGATTTGATAGTAACACTAAATTCTCTAAATAAAGGGGGACACATTACGATATAACATACGACCACCAACGACAACGTTCCTCACTCACGAATAAGAAAATGAAATGTAACAGGGTTGAATTATAGTATTTTTTCAACCTCAACCATCCCCCGTTTTATCTTACAACATTACTTGGAGAGAGAGATAAGTGAAAAGTTGCATCTAAGATTAAATCCCGTCGTCTCAATGTACGTACGGGTTTCACTCAGTCCCGTCGAGGGCTAAGTTCCCAACAGACTAGACTGTAATATACTAGACTGCGGTTAGATTACAAATGTCGCAATGCAAACTTATATGTAAAAATTATTTGATGGAAAAGGTATGATAATACGGAAATATTTCAAAGTTTTGCAAAATTTGTGTTTGTTATCAGGAAAAAAGCATGATAAAGACTCATTTTATGATTGAGTCATTGTTTAAATTTTTTTGGGAATATTTAATTTTAGTCTGTGCAGATCACGACTTCAAAAAATACGAAAAATGCCAAAAACCTTACAAACGTATAAAATACGTATATAAACGACCAAGATTTTTGTCAATACCTTCTCTGAGGAAATTTTGCAAATTGTGTACTATATAAGGGGTTCAAACCCTTCATATAGTATGCTAACCTCTGAGAGAAGTAGCTTGTTTTGTTTCGTATTGTGTGTGGAACAACTTTTTTTGGGGTGTTTTACTTTTGCTTTCTGCATTTTTTTGTGTTTTGAAATTTCTTTTAGAAAAGGGGGGTGCCGTGAAATAGATTTTGTAATGATAATCGTCAGTTATAAAATGAGAAAATATTTTCAATGTTTAGTAAATAGGTAACAACTTTTTGACACATACAACATAGAATATGAATAAAGGAAGATGCAAGGTATACATCAATTAAACAGCAACCTAACAACACCTAACTGAACGGCATGATATTCGCTGTTTTTACTTTATTAGATTGTCAGTTCGAATCTACACCACTTTTTCACGTGCAAGGGGTGGAGTTATGATTATGACGGCATTATAGTGAAGTAAATTAGCCAAATAAATAGAATTTTAGCGCGGGACTTTCTTCTGCGCAGGCCTGTGTAAAAATAGGCGAGTTACAGTGTTGTGCAATGCCGTCAATCTGAGTAGATGCAAATTTTATAATCACAGTATAATATCGGCAATAAACAAAGAAACAGCATAATTTCATCGTAAACGATTAAAACTGTTAAAGACTGTTTTCAGTCATAGTCAGAGTCACACTGGCATAACCGTTCCGTGAGTAGAAAAAAGTCGTAAGACGAGGTTGACATCATTATGGTACCAGATGTAACGGAACTGTGAAGAAAGACGGTCTACACTGCAGTGTTAGAGGAAGAATCAAATGTTAACACTGCCGAAGAAGCAGTTAAAGTGATAACACCCAGACAGATTATTACAGAACAAAGTCAATCGCATATTGAAAACGGCTCTTTTTAGAACCACAAAACCTTCCAAAATGAGTCTGACTATTGTTGATTTATAAACATATATTCACGAAAGAAAGAGTTTTTTTTTTTTTTTTTTTTCTTTCATTTTCCTCTTCGTTTAGTTTTTGCTTATTTGAATCTGTCTCCAGGAAATTAGTTAGGCTTACATAGAGCGCGCAAGGACGTCTGTGCTATTTTCCCAAAATGGTTTGAGTGTACATTCTTTTATTTTGCGCTTAACTTGACTACCAAAAGGTATAGAACTACTAATTCGGACCCGGTGACAAAAGAACACACAAGAAAGTAGTACATATTTCAAACAAAATAGTTCCTACACATAGATGTTAATATAAAACTATGTAGAAAATATTTCAGTTATTAAGGTATCAAATGAAAGGTGAAGGACTGGTGATCCTCGTAGAACACATATTGACTGACAATTTTGAATAATACAAAAATGTATGAATGAATTCTAAAATTGAGGGCATATATTGCCTGTTTTTTTTTCAGATATGAAGTACCTTGTTTGGTGTATCCAAAGTTTCGGTAACCAGTACGGTCTGACGTATCAATAACGGTATATTGATCCCGCCCCCATAAAATGTTTGGAAGTACAAAAATTAACGTCGATAGGTATGAGGGCCAACAAAAGGTGGTGTGCCTGTCCCAAGTCAGGAGCCTGTAATTCAGTGGTTCTTGTTTGTTGCTGTATATCATATTTGCTTTTCGTTCATTGTTTTTGGGCATAAATCAGGCCGTTAGTTTTCTCGTTTGAATTGTTTTACATAAATTTTGTCATTTTGGGGCCGTTTATAGCTGACTATGCGGTTTGGGTTTTTGCTCATTGTTGAAGGTCGCATGGTGACCTATAGTTGTTAACTTCTATGTCATTTGGTTTCTGGTGGAGAGTTGTCTTATTGGCAATCCTACCACATTTCTTCTTATTATATATATCTTGTAATCATGAAAAAAACTACCACCAAAGTTTCATAAAATTCAATAACGGTATGACAAGGTTATGTATTTTTATCATTGAATTGCATTGCATTGCACAAAGATATGAGGGTCTGGGTGGGGTTTACAGAATAGAGAATAATGGGCAAAACTTGCAGAATAAAGGCGGCTAAAAAAATAAAGAATAGACAAAAATAGGCTAAAAAATTAAAGAATAGAGAATAAAGGTGTGTTGAAATATAATGAATATAGAAGATTGGGCTAAATTAGACCGTTAGTTTTCTCGTTTGAATTGTTTCATATTTTTCATGTCGGTGCCTTTAATAGCCGACTATACGGTATGGATTTTTCTCATTGTTGAAGGCAGTACGGTTGCCTATAATTGCTTACATCAACTTCATTTGAACTTTGGTGGATAGTTGTCTCATTGGCAATCATACCACATCTCCTTATTTTTATATCAATTTATAAGAATAGAGAAAAATAGCTTAAAATATTAAAGAATACTGAATTGAAGGAACCCCCATCCAGACCCTGTGATATGTCATCTTGTACTGTTTATGACGTTGTTGTAAGGCATTTTCTCTAAAGTATAGTAACCGATATTAGAGTGTAGGACAGCATATCATTCTTTAATAAACTGAAGTAAACAAAACACCATGCAACGGCAATTATTAAACAGCAACAAGAAGAACTACCTTTATCAATTGGTAAGCTACGCCAAAAACGAAGAATTAATTAGACTGTTGAGTGAGACAATTTCTTAATAACAAGTAATGTATGGTTGTATTTTCGTCACATGTGCCTTAGCTTTACAATTTGATTTTCTGACATAATGGATTTGATATGCGTAAAATATTTGCTACATGACGTTAAGTAGAAAACATTCAAATCAATCCGCTATAGTTGATACAAAACAAAACTGACAGTGCTATCAGATTTATATGATAATATATATATAAAAAAAAAATTCAGCCATCCGTTCACACGGAAAATTAAGTGATGCATGAATAAAAGGAGATGCATGTGAGGTATACGTCAATGAGACAGCAACCCAACTACAGAAATAACCGAAAGACATCTAGAGGGAGACGTGTATATATAGTCTTCAACAAAAGACAGATGTCCTTACAATATGTCTTATAAGTACTATCAGATTTATATAAATTTTTTCAGCCAGCAGTGTTCACGAAAAATTAAGTGAGAAATAGAAGGAGAATCAGATGGGGTGTATACGTCAATGGGACAGCAGCCCGACGACAGAAATAAAAAAAAAACATCTCGGTGCATACATACAGTCTTTGGCAAATACACACACAATATGTCTCGCTCATAATTGTCTAGATTCCATGAAAGATATATATAAAATTCAACAGAAACAATCAAAGATTTGATAGTAACACTAAATTCTCTAAATAAAGGGGGACACATTACGATATAACATACGACCACCAACGACAACGTTCCTCACTCACGAATAAGAAAATGAAATGTAACAGGGTTGAATTATAGTATTTTTTCAACCTCAACCATCCCCCGTTTTATCTTACAACATTACTTGGAGAGAGAGATAAGTGAAAAGTTGCATCTAAGATTAAATCCCGTCGTCTCAATGTACGTACGGGTTTCACTCAGTCCCGTCGAGGGCTAAGTTCCCAACAGACTAGACTGTAATATACTAGACTGCGGTTAGATTACAAATGTCGCAATGCAAACTTATATGTAAAAATTATTTGATGGAAAAGGTATGATAATACGGAAATATTTCAAAGTTTTGCAAAATTTGTGTTTGTTATCAGGAAAAAAGCATGATAAAGACTCATTTTATGATTGAGTCATTGTTTAAATTTTTTTGGGAATATTTAATTTTAGTCTGTGCAGATCACGACTTCAAAAAATACGAAAAATGCCAAAAACCTTACAAACGTATAAAATACGTATATAAACGACCAAGATTTTTGTCAATACCTTCTCTGAGGAAATTTTGCAAATTGTGTACTATATAAGGGGTTCAAACCCTTCATATAGTATGCTAACCTCTGAGAGAAGTAGCTTGTTTTGTTTCGTATTGTGTGTGGAACAACTTTTTTTGGGGTGTTTTACTTTTGCTTTCTGCATTTTTTTGTGTTTTGAAATTTCTTTTAGAAAAGGGGGGTGCCGTGAAATAGATTTTGTAATGATAATCGTCAGTTATAAAATGAGAAAATATTTTCAATGTTTAGTAAATAGGTAACAACTTTTTGACACATACAACATAGAATATGAATAAAGGAAGATGCAAGGTATACATCAATTAAACAGCAACCTAACAACACCTAACTGAACGGCATGATATTCGCTGTTTTTACTTTATTAGATTGTCAGTTCGAATCTACACCACTTTTTCACGTGCAAGGGGTGGAGTTATGATTATGACGGCATTATAGTGAAGTAAATTAGCCAAATAAATAGAATTTTAGCGCGGGACTTTCTTCTGCGCAGGCCTGTGTAAAAATAGGCGAGTTACAGTGTTGTGCAATGCCGTCAATCTGAGTAGATGCAAATTTTATAATCACAGTATAATATCGGCAATAAACAAAGAAACAGCATAATTTCATCGTAAACGATTAAAACTGTTAAAGACTGTTTTCAGTCATAGTCAGAGTCACACTGGCATAACCGTTCCGTGAGTAGAAAAAAGTCGTAAGACGAGGTTGACATCATTATGGTACCAGATGTAACGGAACTGTGAAGAAAGACGGTCTACACTGCAGTGTTAGAGGAAGAATCAAATGTTAACACTGCCGAAGAAGCAGTTAAAGTGATAACACCCAGACAGATTATTACAGAACAAAGTCAATCGCATATTGAAAACGGCTCTTTTTAGAACCACAAAACCTTCCAAAATGAGTCTGACTATTGTTGATTTATAAACATATATTCACGAAAGAAAGAGTTTTTTTTTTTTTTTTTTTTCTTTCATTTTCCTCTTCGTTTAGTTTTTGCTTATTTGAATCTGTCTCCAGGAAATTAGTTAGGCTTACATAGAGCGTGCAAGGACGTCTGTGCTATTTTCCCAAAATGGTTTGAGTGTACATTCTTTTATTTTGCGCTTAACTTGACTACCAAAAGGTATAGAACTACTAATTCGGACCCGGTGACAAAAGAACACACAAGAAAGTAGTACATATTTCAAACAAAATAGTTCCTACACATAGATGTTAATATAAAACTATGTAGAAAATATTTCAGTTATTAAGGTATCAAATGAAAGGTGAAGGACTGGTGATCCTCGTAGAACACATATTGACTGACAATTTTGAATAATACAAAAATGTATGAATGAATTCTAAAATTGAGGGCATATATTGCCTGTTTTTTTTTCAGATATGAAGTACCTTGTTTGGTGTATCCAAAGTTTCGGTAACCAGTACGGTCTGACGTATCAATAACGGTATATTGATCCCGCCCCCATAAAATGTTTGGAAGTACAAAAATTAACGTCGATAGGTATGAGGGCCAACAAAAGGTGGTGTGCCTGTCCCAAGTCAGGAGCCTGTAATTCAGTGGTTCTTGTTTGTTGCTGTATATCATATTTGCTTTTCGTTCATTGTTTTTGGGCATAAATCAGGCCGTTAGTTTTCTCGTTTGAATTGTTTTACATAAATTTTGTCATTTTGGGGCCGTTTATAGCTGACTATGCGGTTTGGGTTTTTGCTCATTGTTGAAGGTCGCATGGTGACCTATAGTTGTTAACTTCTATGTCATTTGGTTTCTGGTGGAGAGTTGTCTTATTGGCAATCCTACCACATTTCTTCTTATTATATATATCTTGTAATCATGAAAAAAACTACCACCAAAGTTTCATAAAATTCAATAACGGTATGACAAGGTTATGTATTTTTATCATTGAATTGCATTGCATTGCACAAAGATATGAGGGTCTGGGTGGGGTTTACAGAATAGAGAATAATGGGCAAAACTTGCAGAATAAAGGCGGCTAAAAAAATAAAGAATAGACAAAAATAGGCTAAAAAATTAAAGAATAGAGAATAAAGGTGTGTTGAAATATAATGAATATAGAAGATTGGGCTAAATTAGACCGTTAGTTTTCTCGTTTGAATTGTTTCATATTTTTCATGTCGGTGCCTTTAATAGCCGACTATACGGTATGGATTTTTCTCATTGTTGAAGGCAGAACGGTTGCCTATAATTGCTTACATCCACTTCATTTGAACTTTGGTGGATAGTTGTCTCATTGGCAATCATACCACATCTCCTTATTTTTATATCAATTTATAAGAATAGAGAAAAATAGCTTAAAATATTAAAGAATACTGAATTGAAGGAACCCCCATCCAGACCCTGTGATATGTCATCTTGTACTGTTTATGACGTTGTTGTAAGGCATTTTCTCTAAAGTATAGTAACCGATATTAGAGTGTAGGACAGCATATCATTCTTTAATAAACTGAAGTAAACAAAACACCATGCAACGGCAATTATTAAACAGCAACAAGAAGAACTACCTTTATCAATTGGTAAGCTACGCCAAAAACGAAGAATTAATTAGACTGTTGAGTGAGACAATTTCTTAATAACAAGTAATGTATGGCTTGTATTTTCGTCACATGTGCCTTAGCTTTACAATTTGATTTTCTGACATAATGGATTTGATATGCGTAAAATATTTGCTACATGACGTTAAGTAGAAAACATTCAAATCAATCCGCTATAGTTGATACAAAACAAAACTGACAGTGCTATCAGATTTATATGATAATATATATATAAAAAAAAAAATTCAGCCATCCGTTCACACGGAAAATTAAGTGATGCATGAATAAAAGGAGATGCATGTGAGGTATACGTCAATGAGACAGCAACCCAACTACAGAAATAACCGAAATACATCTAGAGGGAGACGTGTATATATAGTCTTCAACAAAAGACAGATGTCCTTACAATATGTCTTATAAGTACTATCAGATTTATATAAATTTTTTCAGCCAGCAGTGTTCACGAAAAATTAAGTGAGAAATAGAAGGAGAATCAGATGGGGTGTATACGTCAATGGGACAGCAGCCCGACGACAGAAATAAAAAAAAACATCTCGGTGCATACATACAGTCTTTGGCAAATACACACACAATATGTCTCGCTCATAATTGTCTAGATTCCATGAAAGATATATATAAAATTCAACAGAAACAATCAAAGATTTGATAGTAACACTAAATTCTCTAAATAAAGGGGGACACATTACGATATAACATACGACCACCAACGACAACGTTCCTCACTCACGAATAAGAAAATGAAATGTAACAGGGTTGAATTATAGTATTTTTTCAACCTCAACCATCCCCCGTTTTATCTTACAACATTACTTGGAGAGAGAGATAAGTGAAAAGTTGCATCTAAGATTAAATCCCGTCGTCTCAGTGTACGTACGGGTTTCACTCAGTCCCGTCGAGGGCTAAGTTCCCAACAGACTAGACTGTAATATACTAGACTGCGGTTAGATTACAAATGTCGCAATGCAAACTTATATGTAAAAATTATTTGATGGAAAAGGTATGATAATACGGAAATATTTCAAAGTTTTGCAAAATTTGTGTTTGTTATCAGGAAAAAAGCATGATAAAGACTCATTTTATGATTGAGTCATTGTTTAAATTTTTTTGGGAATATTTAATTTTAGTCTGTGCAGATCACGACTTCAAAAAATACGAAAAATGCCAAAAACCTTACAAACGTATAAAATACGTATATAAACGACCAAGATTTTTGTCAATACCTTCTCTGAGGAAATTTTGCAAATTGTGTACTATATAAGGGGTTCAAACCCTTCATATAGTATGCTAACCTCTGAGAGAAGTAGCTTGTTTTGTTTCGTATTGTGTGTGGAACAACTTTTTTTGGGGTGTTTTACTTTTGCTTTCTGCATTTTTTTGTGTTTTGAAATTTCTTTTAGAAAAGGGGGGTGCCGTGAAATAGATTTTGTAATGATAATCGTCAGTTATAAAATGAGAAAATATTTTCAATGTTTAGTAAATAGGTAACAACTTTTTGACACATACAACATAGAATATGAATAAAGGAAGATGCAAGGTATACATCAATTAAACAGCAACCTAACAACACCTAACTGAACGGCATGATATTCGCTGTTTTTACTTTATTAGATTGTCAGTTCGAATCTACACCACTTTTTCACGTGCAAGGGGTGGAGTTATGATTATGACGGCATTATAGTGAAGTAAATTAGCCAAATAAATAGAATTTTAGCGCGGGACTTTCTTCTGCGCAGGCCTGTGTAAAAATAGGCGAGTTACAGTGTTGTGCAATGCCGTCAATCTGAGTAGATGCAAATTTTATAATCACAGTATAATATCGGCAATAAACAAAGAAACAGCATAATTTCATCGTAAACGATTAAAACTGTTAAAGACTGTTTTCAGTCATAGTCAGAGTCACACTGGCATAACCGTTCCGTGAGTAGAAAAAAGTCGTAAGACGAGGTTGACATCATTATGGTACCAGATGTAACGGAACTGTGAAGAAAGACGGTCTACACTGCAGTGTTAGAGGAAGAATCAAATGTTAACACTGCCGAAGAAGCAGTTAAAGTGATAACACCCAGACAGATTATTACAGAACAAAGTCAATCGCATATTGAAAACGGCTCTTTTTAGAACCACAAAACCTTCCAAAATGAGTCTGACTATTGTTGATTTATAAACATATATTCACGAAAGAAAGAGTTTTTTTTTTTTTTTTTTTTTCTTTCATTTTCCTCTTCGTTTAGTTTTTGCTTATTTGAATCTGTCTCCAGGAAATTAGTTAGGCTTACATAGAGCGTGCAAGGACGTCTGTGCTATTTTCCCAAAATGGTTTGAGTGTACATTCTTTTATTTTGCGCTTAACTTGACTACCAAAAGGTATAGAACTACTAATTCGGACCCGGTGACAAAAGAACACACAAGAAAGTAGTACATATTTCAAACAAAATAGTTCCTACACATAGATGTTAATATAAAACTATGTAGAAAATATTTCAGTTATTAAGGTATCAAATGAAAGGTGAAGGACTGGTGATCCTCGTAGAACACATATTGACTGACAATTTTGAATAATACAAAAATGTATGAATGAATTCTAAAATTGAGGGCATATATTGCCTGTTTTTTTTTTCAGATATGAAGTACCTTGTTTGGTGTATCCAAAGTTTCGGTAACCAGTACGGTCTGACGTATCAATAACGGTATATTGATCCCGCCCCCATAAAATGTTTGGAAGTACAAAAATTAACGTCGATAGGTATGAGGGCCAACAAAAGGTGGTGTGCCTGTCCCAAGTCAGGAGCCTGTAATTCAGTGGTTCTTGTTTGTTGCTGTATATCATATTTGCTTTTCGTTCATTGTTTTTGGGCATAAATCAGGCCGTTAGTTTTCTCGTTTGAATTGTTTTACATAAATTTTGTCATTTTGGGGCCGTTTATAGCTGACTATGCGGTTTGGGTTTTTGCTCATTGTTGAAGGTCGCATGGTGACCTATAGTTGTTAACTTCTATGTCATTTGGTTTCTGGTGGAGAGTTGTCTTATTGGCAATCCTACCACATTTCTTCTTATTATATATATCTTGTAATCATGAAAAAAACTACCACCAAAGTTTCATAAAATTCAATAACGGTATGACAAGGTTATGTATTTTTATCATTGAATTGCATTGCATTGCACAAAGATATGAGGGTCTGGGTGGGGTTTACAGAATAGAGAATAATGGGCAAAACTTGCAGAATAAAGGCGGCTAAAAAAATAAAGAATAGACAAAAATAGGCTAAAAAATTAAAGAATAGAGAATAAAGGTGTGTTGAAATATAATGAATATAGAAGATTGGGCTAAATTAGACCGTTAGTTTTCTCGTTTGAATTGTTTCATATTTTTCATGTCGGTGCCTTTAATAGCCGACTATACGGTATGGATTTTTCTCATTGTTGAAGGCAGTACGGTTGCCTATAATTGCTTACATCCACTTCATTTGAACTTTGGTGGATAGTTGTCTCATTGGCAATCATACCACATCTCCTTATTTTTATATCAATTTATAAGAATAGAGAAAAATAGCTTAAAATATTAAAGAATACTGAATTGAAGGAACCCCCATCCAGACCCTGTGATATGTCATCTTGTACTGTTTATGACGTTGTTGTAAGGCATTTTCTCTAAAGTATAGTAACCGATATTAGAGTGTAGGACAGCATATCATTCTTTAATAAACTGAAGTAAACAAAACACCATGCAACGGCAATTATTAAACAGCAACAAGAAGAACTACCTTTATCAATTGGTAAGCTACGCCAAAAACGAAGAATTAATTAGACTGTTGAGTGAGACAATTTCTTAATAACAAGTAATGTATGGTTGTATTTTCGTCACATGTGCCTTAGCTTTACAATTTGATTTTCTGACATAATGGATTTGATATGCGTAAAATATTTGCTACATGACGTTAAGTAGAAAACATTCAAATCAATCCGCTATAGTTGATACAAAACAAAACTGACAGTGCTATCAGATTTATATGATAATATATATATAAAAAAAAAATTCAGCCATCCGTTCACACGGAAAATTAAGTGATGCATGAATAAAAGGAGATGCATGTGAGGTATACGTCAATGAGACAGCAACCCAACTACAGAAATAACCGAAAGACATCTAGAGGGAGACGTGTATATATAGTCTTCAACAAAAGACAGATGTCCTTACAATATGTCTTATAAGTACTATCAGATTTATATAAATTTTTTCAGCCAGCAGTGTTCACGAAAAATTAAGTGAGAAATAGAAGGAGAATCAGATGGGGTGTATACGTCAATGGGACAGCAGCCCGACGACAGAAATAAAAAAAAAACATCTCGGTGCATACATACAGTCTTTGGCAAATACACACACAATATGTCTCGCTCATAATTGTCTAGATTCCATGAAAGATATATATAAAATTCAACAGAAACAATCAAAGATTTGATAGTAACACTAAATTCTCTAAATAAAGGGGGACACATTACGATATAACATACGACCACCAACGACAACGTTCCTCACTCACGAATAAGAAAATGAAATGTAACAGGGTTGAATTATAGTATTTTTTCAACCTCAACCATCCCCCGTTTTATCTTACAACATTACTTGGAGAGAGAGATAAGTGAAAAGTTGCATCTAAGATTAAATCCCGTCGTCTCAATGTACGTACGGGTTTCACTCAGTCCCGTCGAGGGCTAAGTTCCCAACAGACTAGACTGTAATATACTAGACTGCGGTTAGATTACAAATGTCGCAATGCAAACTTATATGTAAAAATTATTTGATGGAAAAGGTATGATAATACGGAAATATTTCAAAGTTTTGCAAAATTTGTGTTTGTTATCAGGAAAAAAGCATGATAAAGACTCATTTTATGATTGAGTCATTGTTTAAATTTTTTTGGGAATATTTAATTTTAGTCTGTGCAGATCACGACTTCAAAAAATACGAAAAATGCCAAAAACCTTACAAACGTATAAAATACGTATATAAACGACCAAGATTTTTGTCAATACCTTCTCTGAGGAAATTTTGCAAATTGTGTACTATATAAGGGGTTCAAACCCTTCATATAGTATGCTAACCTCTGAGAGAAGTAGCTTGTTTTGTTTCGTATTGTGTGTGGAACAACTTTTTTTGGGGTGTTTTACTTTTGCTTTCTGCATTTTTTTGTGTTTTGAAATTTCTTTTAGAAAAGGGGGGTGCCGTGAAATAGATTTTGTAATGATAATCGTCAGTTATAAAATGAGAAAATATTTTCAATGTTTAGTAAATAGGTAACAACTTTTTGACACATACAACATAGAATATGAATAAAGGAAGATGCAAGGTATACATCAATTAAACAGCAACCTAACAACACCTAACTGAACGGCATGATATTCGCTGTTTTTACTTTATTAGATTGTCAGTTCGAATCTACACCACTTTTTCACGTGCAAGGGGTGGAGTTATGATTATGACGGCATTATAGTGAAGTAAATTAGCCAAATAAATAGAATTTTAGCGCGGGACTTTCTTCTGCGCAGGCCTGTGTAAAAATAGGCGAGTTACAGTGTTGTGCAATGCCGTCAATCTGAGTAGATGCAAATTTTATAATCACAGTATAATATCGGCAATAAACAAAGAAACAGCATAATTTCATCGTAAACGATTAAAACTGTTAAAGACTGTTTTCAGTCATAGTCAGAGTCACACTGGCATAACCGTTCCGTGAGTAGAAAAAAGTCGTAAGACGAGGTTGACATCATTATGGTACCAGATGTAACGGAACTGTGAAGAAAGACGGTCTACACTGCAGTGTTAGAGGAAGAATCAAATGTTAACACTGCCGAAGAAGCAGTTAAAGTGATAACACCCAGACAGATTATTACAGAACAAAGTCAATCGCATATTGAAAACGGCTCTTTTTAGAACCACAAAACCTTCCAAAATGAGTCTGACTATTGTTGATTTATAAACATATATTCACGAAAGAAAGAGTTTTTTTTTTTTTTTTTTTTCTTTCATTTTCCTCTTCGTTTAGTTTTTGCTTATTTGAATCTGTCTCCAGGAAATTAGTTAGGCTTACATAGAGCGTGCAAGGACGTCTGTGCTATTTTCCCAAAATGGTTTGAGTGTACATTCTTTTATTTTGCGCTTAACTTGACTACCAAAAGGTATAGAACTACTAATTCGGACCCGGTGACAAAAGAACACACAAGAAAGTAGTACATATTTCAAACAAAATAGTTCCTACACATAGATGTTAATATAAAACTATGTAGAAAATATTTCAGTTATTAAGGTATCAAATGAAAGGTGAAGGACTGGTGATCCTCGTAGAACACATATTGACTGACAATTTTGAATAATACAAAAATGTATGAATGAATTCTAAAATTGAGGGCATATATTGCCTGTTTTTTTTTCAGATATGAAGTACCTTGTTTGGTGTATCCAAAGTTTCGGTAACCAGTACGGTCTGACGTATCAATAACGGTATATTGATCCCGCCCCCATAAAATGTTTGGAAGTACAAAAATTAACGTCGATAGGTATGAGGGCCAACAAAAGGTGGTGTGCCTGTCCCAAGTCAGGAGCCTGTAATTCAGTGGTTCTTGTTTGTTGCTGTATATCATATTTGCTTTTCGTTCATTGTTTTTGGGCATAAATCAGGCCGTTAGTTTTCTCGTTTGAATTGTTTTACATAAATTTTGTCATTTTGGGGCCGTTTATAGCTGACTATGCGGTTTGGGTTTTTGCTCATTGTTGAAGGTCGCATGGTGACCTATAGTTGTTAACTTCTATGTCATTTGGTTTCTGGTGGAGAGTTGTCTTATTGGCAATCCTACCACATTTCTTCTTATTATATATATCTTGTAATCATGAAAAAAACTACCACCAAAGTTTCATAAAATTCAATAACGGTATGACAAGGTTATGTATTTTTATCATTGAATTGCATTGCATTGCACAAAGATATGAGGGTCTGGGTGGGGTTTACAGAATAGAGAATAATGGGCAAAACTTGCAGAATAAAGGCGGCTAAAAAAATAAAGAATAGACAAAAATAGGCTAAAAAATTAAAGAATAGAGAATAAAGGTGTGTTGAAATATAATGAATATAGAAGATTGGGCTAAATTAGACCGTTAGTTTTCTCGTTTGAATTGTTTCATATTTTTCATGTCGGTGCCTTTAATAGCCGACTATACGGTATGGATTTTTCTCATTGTTGAAGGCAGTACGGTTGCCTATAATTGCTTACATCCACTTCATTTGAACTTTGGTGGATAGTTGTCTCATTGGCAATCATACCACATCTCCTTATTTTTATATCAATTTATAAGAATAGAGAAAAATAGCTTAAAATATTAAAGAATACTGAATTGAAGGAACCCCCATCCAGACCCTGTGATATGTCATCTTGTACTGTTTATGACGTTGTTGTAAGGCATTTTCTCTAAAGTATAGTAACCGATATTAGAGTGTAGGACAGCATATCATTCTTTAATAAACTGAAGTAAACAAAACACCATGCAACGGCAATTATTAAACAGCAACAAGAAGAACTACCTTTATCAATTGGTAAGCTACGCCAAAAACGAAGAATTAATTAGACTGTTGAGTGAGACAATTTCTTAATAACAAGTAATGTATGGCTTGTATTTTCGTCACATGTGCCTTAGCTTTACAATTTGATTTTCTGACATAATGGATTTGATATGCGTAAAATATTTGCTACATGACGTTAAGTAGAAAACATTCAAATCAATCCGCTATAGTTGATACAAAACAAAACTGACAGTGCTATCAGATTTATATGATAATATATATATAAAAAAAAAAATTCAGCCATCCGTTCACACGGAAAATTAAGTGATGCATGAATAAAAGGAGATGCATGTGAGGTATACGTCAATGAGACAGCAACCCAACTACAGAAATAACCGAAATACATCTAGAGGGAGACGTGTATATATAGTCTTCAACAAAAGACAGATGTCCTTACAATATGTCTTATAAGTACTATCAGATTTATATAAATTTTTTCAGCCAGCAGTGTTCACGAAAAATTAAGTGAGAAATAGAAGGAGAATCAGATGGGGTGTATACGTCAATGGGACAGCAGCCCGACGACAGAAATAAAAAAAAACATCTCGGTGCATACATACAGTCTTTGGCAAATACACACACAATATGTCTCGCTCATAATTGTCTAGATTCCATGAAAGATATATATAAAATTCAACAGAAACAATCAAAGATTTGATAGTAACACTAAATTCTCTAAATAAAGGGGGACACATTACGATATAACATACGACCACCAACGACAACGTTCCTCACTCACGAATAAGAAAATGAAATGTAACAGGGTTGAATTATAGTATTTTTTCAACCTCAACCATCCCCCGTTTTATCTTACAACATTACTTGGAGAGAGAGATAAGTGAAAAGTTGCATCTAAGATTAAATCCCGTCGTCTCAGTGTACGTACGGGTTTCACTCAGTCCCGTCGAGGGCTAAGTTCCCAACAGACTAGACTGTAATATACTAGACTGCGGTTAGATTACAAATGTCGCAATGCAAACTTATATGTAAAAATTATTTGATGGAAAAGGTATGATAATACGGAAATATTTCAAAGTTTTGCAAAATTTGTGTTTGTTATCAGGAAAAAAGCATGATAAAGACTCATTTTATGATTGAGTCATTGTTTAAATTTTTTTGGGAATATTTAATTTTAGTCTGTGCAGATCACGACTTCAAAAAATACGAAAAATGCCAAAAACCTTACAAACGTATAAAATACGTATATAAACGACCAAGATTTTTGTCAATACCTTCTCTGAGGAAATTTTGCAAATTGTGTACTATATAAGGGGTTCAAACCCTTCATATAGTATGCTAACCTCTGAGAGAAGTAGCTTGTTTTGTTTCGTATTGTGTGTGGAACAACTTTTTTTGGGGTGTTTTACTTTTGCTTTCTGCATTTTTTTGTGTTTTGAAATTTCTTTTAGAAAAGGGGGGTGCCGTGAAATAGATTTTGTAATGATAATCGTCAGTTATAAAATGAGAAAATATTTTCAATGTTTAGTAAATAGGTAACAACTTTTTGACACATACAACATAGAATATGAATAAAGGAAGATGCAAGGTATACATCAATTAAACAGCAACCTAACAACACCTAACTGAACGGCATGATATTCGCTGTTTTTACTTTATTAGATTGTCAGTTCGAATCTACACCACTTTTTCACGTGCAAGGGGTGGAGTTATGATTATGACGGCATTATAGTGAAGTAAATTAGCCAAATAAATAGAATTTTAGCGCGGGACTTTCTTCTGCGCAGGCCTGTGTAAAAATAGGCGAGTTACAGTGTTGTGCAATGCCGTCAATCTGAGTAGATGCAAATTTTATAATCACAGTATAATATCGGCAATAAACAAAGAAACAGCATAATTTCATCGTAAACGATTAAAACTGTTAAAGACTGTTTTCAGTCATAGTCAGAGTCACACTGGCATAACCGTTCCGTGAGTAGAAAAAAGTCGTAAGACGAGGTTGACATCATTATGGTACCAGATGTAACGGAACTGTGAAGAAAGACGGTCTACACTGCAGTGTTAGAGGAAGAATCAAATGTTAACACTGCCGAAGAAGCAGTTAAAGTGATAACACCCAGACAGATTATTACAGAACAAAGTCAATCGCATATTGAAAACGGCTCTTTTTAGAACCACAAAACCTTCCAAAATGAGTCTGACTATTGTTGATTTATAAACATATATTCACGAAAGAAAGAGTTTTTTTTTTTTTTTTTTTTTCTTTCATTTTCCTCTTCGTTTAGTTTTTGCTTATTTGAATCTGTCTCCAGGAAATTAGTTAGGCTTACATAGAGCGTGCAAGGACGTCTGTGCTATTTTCCCAAAATGGTTTGAGTGTACATTCTTTTATTTTGCGCTTAACTTGACTACCAAAAGGTATAGAACTACTAATTCGGACCCGGTGACAAAAGAACACACAAGAAAGTAGTACATATTTCAAACAAAATAGTTCCTACACATAGATGTTAATATAAAACTATGTAGAAAATATTTCAGTTATTAAGGTATCAAATGAAAGGTGAAGGACTGGTGATCCTCGTAGAACACATATTGACTGACAATTTTGAATAATACAAAAATGTATGAATGAATTCTAAAATTGAGGGCATATATTGCCTGTTTTTTTTTTCAGATATGAAGTACCTTGTTTGGTGTATCCAAAGTTTCGGTAACCAGTACGGTCTGACGTATCAATAACGGTATATTGATCCCGCCCCCATAAAATGTTTGGAAGTACAAAAATTAACGTCGATAGGTATGAGGGCCAACAAAAGGTGGTGTGCCTGTCCCAAGTCAGGAGCCTGTAATTCAGTGGTTCTTGTTTGTTGCTGTATATCATATTTGCTTTTCGTTCATTGTTTTTGGGCATAAATCAGGCCGTTAGTTTTCTCGTTTGAATTGTTTTACATAAATTTTGTCATTTTGGGGCCGTTTATAGCTGACTATGCGGTTTGGGTTTTTGCTCATTGTTGAAGGTCGCATGGTGACCTATAGTTGTTAACTTCTATGTCATTTGGTTTCTGGTGGAGAGTTGTCTTATTGGCAATCCTACCACATTTCTTCTTATTATATATATCTTGTAATCATGAAAAAAACTACCACCAAAGTTTCATAAAATTCAATAACGGTATGACAAGGTTATGTATTTTTATCATTGAATTGCATTGCATTGCACAAAGATATGAGGGTCTGGGTGGGGTTTACAGAATAGAGAATAATGGGCAAAACTTGCAGAATAAAGGCGGCTAAAAAAATAAAGAATAGACAAAAATAGGCTAAAAAATTAAAGAATAGAGAATAAAGGTGTGTTGAAATATAATGAATATAGAAGATTGGGCTAAATTAGACCGTTAGTTTTCTCGTTTGAATTGTTTCATATTTTTCATGTCGGTGCCTTTAATAGCCGACTATACGGTATGGATTTTTCTCATTGTTGAAGGCAGTACGGTTGCCTATAATTGCTTACATCCACTTCATTTGAACTTTGGTGGATAGTTGTCTCATTGGCAATCATACCACATCTCCTTATTTTTATATCAATTTATAAGAATAGAGAAAAATAGCTTAAAATATTAAAGAATACTGAATTGAAGGAACCCCCATCCAGACCCTGTGATATGTCATCTTGTACTGTTTATGACGTTGTTGTAAGGCATTTTCTCTAAAGTATAGTAACCGATATTAGAGTGTAGGACAGCATATCATTCTTTAATAAACTGAAGTAAACAAAACACCATGCAACGGCAATTATTAAACAGCAACAAGAAGAACTACCTTTATCAATTGGTAAGCTACGCCAAAAACGAAGAATTAATTAGACTGTTGAGTGAGACAATTTCTTAATAACAAGTAATGTATGGCTTGTATTTTCGTCACATGTGCCTTAGCTTTACAATTTGATTTTCTGACATAATGGATTTGATATGCGTAAAATATTTGCTACATGACGTTAAGTAGAAAACATTCAAATCAATCCGCTATAGTTGATACAAAACAAAACTGACAGTGCTATCAGATTTATATGATAATATATATATAAAAAAAAAAATTCAGCCATCCGTTCACACGGAAAATTAAGTGATGCATGAATAAAAGGAGATGCATGTGAGGTATACGTCAATGAGACAGCAACCCAACTACAGAAATAACCGAAATACATCTAGAGGGAGACGTGTATATATAGTCTTCAACAAAAGACAGATGTCCTTACAATATGTCTTATAAGTACTATCAGATTTATATAAATTTTTTCAGCCAGCAGTGTTCACGAAAAATTAAGTGAGAAATAGAAGGAGAATCAGATGGGGTGTATACGTCAATGGGACAGCAGCCCGACGACAGAAATAAAAAAAAAACATCTCGGTGCATACATACAGTCTTTGGCAAATACACACACAATATGTCTCGCTCATAATTGTCTAGATTCCATGAAAGATATATATAAAATTCAACAGAAACAATCAAAGATTTGATAGTAACACTAAATTCTCTAAATAAAGGGGGACACATTACGATATAACATACGACCACCAACGACAACGTTCCTCACTCACGAATAAGAAAATGAAATGTAACAGGGTTGAATTATAGTATTTTTTCAACCTCAACCATCCCCCGTTTTATCTTACAACATTACTTGGAGAGAGAGATAAGTGAAAAGTTGCATCTAAGATTAAATCCCGTCGTCTCAGTGTACGTACGGGTTTCACTCAGTCCCGTCGAGGGCTAAGTTCCCAACAGACTAGACTGTAATATACTAGACTGCGGTTAGATTACAAATGTCGCAATGCAAACTTATATGTAAAAATTATTTGATGGAAAAGGTATGATAATACGGAAATATTTCAAAGTTTTGCAAAATTTGTGTTTGTTATCAGGAAAAAAGCATGATAAAGACTCATTTTATGATTGAGTCATTGTTTAAATTTTTTTGGGAATATTTAATTTTAGTCTGTGCAGATCACGACTTCAAAAAATACGAAAAATGCCAAAAACCTTACAAACGTATAAAATACGTATATAAACGACCAAGATTTTTGTCAATACCTTCTCTGAGGAAATTTTGCAAATTGTGTACTATATAAGGGGTTCAAACCCTTCATATAGTATGCTAACCTCTGAGAGAAGTAGCTTGTTTTGTTTCGTATTGTGTGTGGAACAACTTTTTTTGGGGTGTTTTACTTTTGCTTTCTGCATTTTTTTGTGTTTTGAAATTTCTTTTAGAAAAGGGGGGTGCCGTGAAATAGATTTTGTAATGATAATCGTCAGTTATAAAATGAGAAAATATTTTCAATGTTTAGTAAATAGGTAACAACTTTTTGACACATACAACATAGAATATGAATAAAGGAAGATGCAAGGTATACATCAATTAAACAGCAACCTAACAACACCTAACTGAACGGCATGATATTCGCTGTTTTTACTTTATTAGATTGTCAGTTCGAATCTACACCACTTTTTCACGTGCAAGGGGTGGAGTTATGATTATGACGGCATTATAGTGAAGTAAATTAGCCAAATAAATAGAATTTTAGCGCGGGACTTTCTTCTGCGCAGGCCTGTGTAAAAATAGGCGAGTTACAGTGTTGTGCAATGCCGTCAATCTGAGTAGATGCAAATTTTATAATCACAGTATAATATCGGCAATAAACAAAGAAACAGCATAATTTCATCGTAAACGATTAAAACTGTTAAAGACTGTTTTCAGTCATAGTCAGAGTCACACTGGCATAACCGTTCCGTGAGTAGAAAAAAGTCGTAAGACGAGGTTGACATCATTATGGTACCAGATGTAACGGAACTGTGAAGAAAGACGGTCTACACTGCAGTGTTAGAGGAAGAATCAAATGTTAACACTGCCGAAGAAGCAGTTAAAGTGATAACACCCAGACAGATTATTACAGAACAAAGTCAATCGCATATTGAAAACGGCTCTTTTTAGAACCACAAAACCTTCCAAAATGAGTCTGACTATTGTTGATTTATAAACATATATTCACGAAAGAAAGAGTTTTTTTTTTTTTTTTTTTTCTTTCATTTTCCTCTTCGTTTAGTTTTTGCTTATTTGAATCTGTCTCCAGGAAATTAGTTAGGCTTACATAGAGCGTGCAAGGACGTCTGTGCTATTTTCCCAAAATGGTTTGAGTGTACATTCTTTTATTTTGCGCTTAACTTGACTACCAAAAGGTATAGAACTACTAATTCGGACCCGGTGACAAAAGAACACACAAGAAAGTAGTACATATTTCAAACAAAATAGTTCCTACACATAGATGTTAATATAAAACTATGTAGAAAATATTTCAGTTATTAAGGTATCAAATGAAAGGTGAAGGACTGGTGATCCTCGTAGAACACATATTGACTGACAATTTTGAATAATACAAAAATGTATGAATGAATTCTAAAATTGAGGGCATATATTGCCTGTTTTTTTTTTCAGATATGAAGTACCTTGTTTGGTGTATCCAAAGTTTCGGTAACCAGTACGGTCTGACGTATCAATAACGGTATATTGATCCCGCCCCCATAAAATGTTTGGAAGTACAAAAATTAACGTCGATAGGTATGAGGGCCAACAAAAGGTGGTGTGCCTGTCCCAAGTCAGGAGCCTGTAATTCAGTGGTTCTTGTTTGTTGCTGTATATCATATTTGCTTTTCGTTCATTGTTTTTGGGCATAAATCAGGCCGTTAGTTTTCTCGTTTGAATTGTTTTACATAAATTTTGTCATTTTGGGGCCGTTTATAGCTGACTATGCGGTTTGGGTTTTTGCTCATTGTTGAAGGTCGCATGGTGACCTATAGTTGTTAACTTCTATGTCATTTGGTTTCTGGTGGAGAGTTGTCTTATTGGCAATCCTACCACATTTCTTCTTATTATATATATCTTGTAATCATGAAAAAAACTACCACCAAAGTTTCATAAAATTCAATAACGGTATGACAAGGTTATGTATTTTTATCATTGAATTGCATTGCATTGCACAAAGATATGAGGGTCTGGGTGGGGTTTACAGAATAGAGAATAATGGGCAAAACTTGCAGAATAAAGGCGGCTAAAAAAATAAAGAATAGACAAAAATAGGCTAAAAAATTAAAGAATAGAGAATAAAGGTGTGTTGAAATATAATGAATATAGAAGATTGGGCTAAATTAGACCGTTAGTTTTCTCGTTTGAATTGTTTCATATTTTTCATGTCGGTGCCTTTAATAGCCGACTATACGGTATGGATTTTTCTCATTGTTGAAGGCAGTACGGTTGCCTATAATTGCTTACATCCACTTCATTTGAACTTTGGTGGATAGTTGTCTCATTGGCAATCATTATGATACCACATCTCCTTATTTTTATATCAATTTATAAGAATAGAGAAAAATAGCTTAAAATATTAAAGAATACTGAATTGAAGGAACCCCCATCCAGACCCTGTGATATGTCATCTTGTACTGTTTATGACGTTGTTGTAAGGCATTTTCTCTAAAGTACAGTAACCGATATTAGAGTGTAGGACAGCATATCATTCTTTAATAAACTGAAGTAAACAAAACACCATGCAACGGCAATTATTAAACAGCAACAAGAAGAACTACCTTTATCAATTGGTAAGCTACGCCAAAAACGAAGAATTAATTAGACTGTTGAGTGAGACAATTTCTTAATAACAAGTAATGTATGGCTTGTATTTTCGTCACATGTGCCTTAGCTTTACAATTTGATTTTCTGACATAATGGATTTGATATGCGTAAAATATTTGCTACATGACGTTAAGTAGAAAACATTCAAATCAATCCGCTATAGTTGATACAAAACAAAACTGACAGTGCTATCAGATTTATATGATAATATATATATAAAAAAAAAAATTCAGCCATCCGTTCACACGGAAGATTAAGTGATGCATGAATAAAAGGAAATGCATGTGAGGTATACGTCAATGAGACAGCAACCCAACTACAGAAATAACCGAAAGACATCTAGAGGGAGACGTGTATATATAGTCTTCAACAAAAGACAGATGTCCTTACAATATGTCTTATAAGTACTATCAGATTTATATAAATTTTTTCAGCCAGCAGTGTTCACGAAAAATTAAGTGAGAAATAGAAGGAGAATCAGATGGGGTGTATACGTCAATGGGACAGCAGCCCGACGACAGAAATAAAAAAAAAACATCTCGGTGCATACATACAGTCTTTGGCAAATACACACACAATATGTCTCGCTCATAATTGTCTAGATTCCATGAAAGATATATATAAAATTCAACAGAAACAATCAAAGATTTGATAGTAACACTAAATTCTCTAAATAAAGGGGGACACATTACGATATAACATACGACCACCAACGACAACGTTCCTCACTCACGAATAAGAAAATGAAATGTAACAGGGTTGAATTATAGTATTTTTTCAACCTCAACCATCCCCCGTTTTATCTTACAACATTACTTGGAGAGAGAGATAAGTGAAAAGTTGCATCTAAGATTAAATCCCGTCGTCTCAATGTACGTACGGGTTTCACTCAGTCCCGTCGAGGGCTAAGTTCCCAACAGACTAGACTGTAATATACTAGACTGCGGTTAGATTACAAATGTCGCAATGCAAACTTATATGTAAAAATTATTTGATGGAAAAGGTATGATAATACGGAAATATTTCAAAGTTTTGCAAAATTTGTGTTTGTTATCAGGAAAAAAGCATGATAAAGACTCATTTTATGATTGAGTCATTGTTTAAATTTTTTTGGGAATATTTAATTTTAGTCTGTGCAGATCACGACTTCAAAAAATACGAAAAATGCCAAAAACCTTACAAACGTATAAAATACGTATATAAACGACCAAGATTTTTGTCAATACCTTCTCTGAGGAAATTTTGCAAATTGTGTACTATATAAGGGGTTCAAACCCTTCATATAGTATGCTAACCTCTGAGAGAAGTAGCTTGTTTTGTTTCGTATTGTGTGTGGAACAACTTTTTTTGGGGTGTTTTACTTTTGCTTTCTGCATTTTTTTGTGTTTTGAAATTTCTTTTAGAAAAGGGGGGTGCCGTGAAATAGATTTTGTAATGATAATCGTCAGTTATAAAATGAGAAAATATTTTCAATGTTTAGTAAATAGGTAACAACTTTTTGACACATACAACATAGAATATGAATAAAGGAAGATGCAAGGTATACATCAATTAAACAGCAACCTAACAACACCTAACTGAACGGCATGATATTCGCTGTTTTTACTTTATTAGATTGTCAGTTCGAATCTACACCACTTTTTCACGTGCAAGGGGTGGAGTTATGATTATGACGGCATTATAGTGAAGTAAATTAGCCAAATAAATAGAATTTTAGCGCGGGACTTTCTTCTGCGCAGGCCTGTGTAAAAATAGGCGAGTTACAGTGTTGTGCAATGCCGTCAATCTGAGTAGATGCAAATTTTATAATCACAGTATAATATCGGCAATAAACAAAGAAACAGCATAATTTCATCGTAAACGATTAAAACTGTTAAAGACTGTTTTCAGTCATAGTCAGAGTCACACTGGCATAACCGTTCCGTGAGTAGAAAAAAGTCGTAAGACGAGGTTGACATCATTATGGTACCAGATGTAACGGAACTGTGAAGAAAGACGGTCTACACTGCAGTGTTAGAGGAAGAATCAAATGTTAACACTGCCGAAGAAGCAGTTAAAGTGATAACACCCAGACAGATTATTACAGAACAAAGTCAATCGCATATTGAAAACGGCTCTTTTTAGAACCACAAAACCTTCCAAAATGAGTCTGACTATTGTTGATTTATAAACATATATTCACGAAAGAAAGAGTTTTTTTTTTTTTTTTTTTTCTTTCATTTTCCTCTTCGTTTAGTTTTTGCTTATTTGAATCTGTCTCCAGGAAATTAGTTAGGCTTACATAGAGCGTGCAAGGACGTCTGTGCTATTTTCCCAAAATGGTTTGAGTGTACATTCTTTTATTTTGCGCTTAACTTGACTACCAAAAGGTATAGAACTACTAATTCGGACCCGGTGACAAAAGAACACACAAGAAAGTAGTACATATTTCAAACAAAATAGTTCCTACACATAGATGTTAATATAAAACTATGTAGAAAATATTTCAGTTATTAAGGTATCAAATGAAAGGTGAAGGACTGGTGATCCTCGTAGAACACATATTGACTGACAATTTTGAATAATACAAAAATGTATGAATGAATTCTAAAATTGAGGGCATATATTGCCTGTTTTTTTTTTCAGATATGAAGTACCTTGTTTGGTGTATCCAAAGTTTCGGTAACCAGTACGGTCTGACGTATCAATAACGGTATATTGATCCCGCCCCCATAAAATGTTTGGAAGTACAAAAATTAACGTCGATAGGTATGAGGGCCAACAAAAGGTGGTGTGCCTGTCCCAAGTCAGGAGCCTGTAATTCAGTGGTTCTTGTTTGTTGCTGTATATCATATTTGCTTTTCGTTCATTGTTTTTGGGCATAAATCAGGCCGTTAGTTTTCTCGTTTGAATTGTTTTACATAAATTTTGTCATTTTGGGGCCGTTTATAGCTGACTATGCGGTTTGGGTTTTTGCTCATTGTTGAAGGTCGCATGGTGACCTATAGTTGTTAACTTCTATGTCATTTGGTTTCTGGTGGAGAGTTGTCTTATTGGCAATCCTACCACATTTCTTCTTATTATATATATCTTGTAATCATGAAAAAAACTACCACCAAAGTTTCATAAAATTCAATAACGGTATGACAAGGTTATGTATTTTTATCATTGAATTGCATTGCATTGCACAAAGATATGAGGGTCTGGGTGGGGTTTACAGAATAGAGAATAATGGGCAAAACTTGCAGAATAAAGGCGGCTAAAAAAATAAAGAATAGACAAAAATAGGCTAAAAAATTAAAGAATAGAGAATAAAGGTGTGTTGAAATATAATGAATATAGAAGATTGGGCTAAATTAGACCGTTAGTTTTCTCGTTTGAATTGTTTCATATTTTTCATGTCGGTGCCTTTAATAGCCGACTATACGGTATGGATTTTTCTCATTGTTGAAGGCAGTACGGTTGCCTATAATTGCTTACATCCACTTCATTTGAACTTTGGTGGATAGTTGTCTCATTGGCAATCATACCACATCTCCTTATTTTTATATCAATTTATAAGAATAGAGAAAAATAGCTTAAAATATTAAAGAATACTGAATTGAAGGAACCCCCATCCAGACCCTGTGATATGTCATCTTGTACTGTTTATGACGTTGTTGTAAGGCATTTTCTCTAAAGTACAGTAACCGATATTAGAGTGTAGGACAGCATATCATTCTTTAATAAACTGAAGTAAACAAAACACCATGCAACGGCAATTATTAAACAGCAACAAGAAGAACTACCTTTATCAATTGGTAAGCTACGCCAAAAACGAAGAATTAATTAGACTGTTGAGTGAGACAATTTCTTAATAACAAGTAATGTATGGCTTGTATTTTCGTCACATGTGCCTTAGCTTTACAATTTGATTTTCTGACATAATGGATTTGATATGCGTAAAATATTTGCTACATGACGTTAAGTAGAAAACATTCAAATCAATCCGCTATAGTTGATACAAAACAAAACTGACAGTGCTATCAGATTTATATGATAATATATATATAAAAAAAAAAAATTCAGCCATCCGTTCACACGGAAAATTAAGTGATGCATGAATAAAAGGAGATGCATGTGAGGTATACGTCAATGAGACAGCAACCCAACTACAGAAATAACCGAAAGACATCTAGAGGGAGACGTGTATATATAGTCTTCAACAAAAGACAGATGTCCTTACAATATGTCTTATAAGTACTATCAGATTTATATAAATTTTTTCAGCCAGCAGTGTTCACGAAAAATTAAGTGAGAAATAGAAGGAGAATCAGATGGGGTGTATACGTCAATGGGACAGCAGCCCGACGACAGAAATAAAAAAAAACATCTCGGTGCATACATACAGTCTTTGGCAAATACACACACAATATGTCTCGCTCATAATTGTCTAGATTCCATGAAAGATATATATAAAATTCAACAGAAACAATCAAAGATTTGATAGTAACACTAAATTCTCTAAATAAAGGGGGACACATTACGATATAACATACGACCACCAACGACAACGTTCCTCACTCACGAATAAGAAAATGAAATGTAACAGGGTTGAATTATAGTATTTTTTCAACCTCAACCATCCCCCGTTTTATCTTACAACATTACTTGGAGAGAGAGATAAGTGAAGAGTTGCATCTAAGATTAAATCCCGTCGTCTCAATGTACGTACGGGTTTCACTCAGTCCCGACGAGGGCTAAGTTCCCAACAGACTAGACTGTAATATACTAGACTGCGGTTAGATTACAAATGTCGCAATGCAAACTTATATGTAAAAATTATTTGATGGAAAAGGTATGATAATACGGAAATATTTCAAAGTTTTGCAAAATTTGTGTTTGTTATCAGGAAAAAAGCATGATAAAGACTCATTTTATGATTGAGTCATTGTTTAAATTTTTTTGGGAATATTTAATTTTAGTCTGTGCAGATCACGACTTCAAAAAATACGAAAAATGCCAAAAACCTTACAAACGTATAAAATACGTATATAAACGACCAAGATTTTTGTCAATACCTTCTCTGAGGAAATTTTGCAAATTGTGTACTATATAAGGGGTTCAAACCCTTCTATAGTATGCTAACCTCTGAGAGAAGTAGCTTGTTTTGTTTCGTATTGTGTGTGGAACAACATTTTTTGGGGTGTTTTACTTTTGCTTTCTGCATTTTTTTGTGTTTTGAAATTTCTTTTAGAAAAGGGGGGTGCCGTGAAATAGATTTTGTAATGATAATCGTCAGTTATAAAATGAGAAAATATTTTCAATGTTTAGTAAATAGGTAACAACTTTTTGACACATACAACATAGAATATGAATAAAGGAAGATGCAAGGTATACATCAATTAAACAGCAACCTAACAACACCTAACTGAACGGCATGATATTCGCTGTTTTTACTTTATTAGATTGTCAGTTCGAATCTACACCACTTTTTCACGTGCAAGGGGTGGAGTTATGATTATGACGGCATTATAGTGAAGTAAATTAGCCAAATAAATAGAATTTTAGCGCGGGACTTTCTTCTGCGCAGGCCTGTGTAAAAATAGGCGAGTTACAGTGTTGTGCAATGCCGTCAATCTGAGTAGATGCAAATTTTATAATCACAGTATAATATCGGCAATAAACGAAGAAACAGCATAATTTCATCGTAAACGATTAAAACTGTTAAAGACTGTTTTCAGTCATAGTCAGAGTCACACTGGCATAACCGTTCCGTGAGTAGAAAAAAGTCGTAAGACGAGGTTGACATCATTATGGTACCAGATGTAACGGAACTGTGAAGAAAGACGGTCTACACTGCAGTGTTAGAGGAAGAATCAAATGTTAACACTGCCGAAGAAGCAGTTAAAGTGATAACACCCAGACAGATTATTACAGAACAAAGTCAATCGCATATTGAAAACGGCTCTTTTTAGAACCACAAAACCTTCCAAAATGAGTCTGACTATTGTTGATTTATAAACATATATTCACGAAAGAAAGAGTTTTTTTTTTTTTTTTTTTTCTTTCATTTTCCTCTTCGTTTAGTTTTTGCTTATTTGAATCTGTCTCCAGGAAATTAGTTAGGCTTACATAGAGCGTGCAAGGACGTCTCTGCTATTTTCCCAAAATGGTTTGAGTGTACATTCTTTTATTTTGCGCTTAACTTGACTACCAAAAGGTATAGAACTACTAATTCGGACCCGGTGACAAAAGAACACACAAGAAAGTAGTACATATTTCAAACAAAATAGTTCCTACACATAGATGTTAATATAAAACTATGTAGAAAATATTTCAGTTATTAAGGTATCAAATGAAAGGTGAAGGACTGGTGATCCTCGTAGAACACATATTGACTGACAATTTTGAATAATACAAAAATGTATGAATGAATTCTAAAATTGAGGGCATATATTGCCTGTTTTTTTTTTTCAGATATGAAGTACCTTGTTTGGTGTATCCAAAGTTTCGGTAACCAGTACGGTCTGACGTATCAATAACGGTATATTGATCCCGCCCCCATAAAATGTTTGGAAGTACAAAAATTAACGTCGATAGGTATGAGGGCCAACAAAAGGTGGTGTGCCTGTCCCAAGTCAGGAGCCTGTAATTCAGTGGTTCTTGTTTGTTGCTGTATATCATATTTGCTTTTCGTTCATTGTTTTTGGGCATAAATCAGGCCGTTAGTTTTCTCGTTTGAATTGTTTTACATAAATTTTGTCATTTTGGGGCCGTTTATAGCTGACTATGCGGTTTGGGTTTTTGCTCATTGTTGAAGGTCGCATGGTGACCTATAGTTGTTAACTTCTATGTCATTTGGTTTCTGGTGGAGAGTTGTCTTATTGGCAATCCTACCACATTTCTTCTTATTATATATATCTTGTAATCATGAAAAAAACTACCACCAAAGTTTCATAAAATTCAATAACGGTATGACAAGGTTATGTATTTTTATCATTGAATTGCATTGCATTGCACAAAGATATGAGGGTCTGGGTGGGGTTTACAGAATAGAGAATAATGGGCAAAACTTGCAGAATAAAGGCGGCTAAAAAAATAAAGAATAGACAAAAATAGGCTAAAAAATTAAAGAATAGAGAATAAAGGTGTGTTGAAATATAATGAATATAGAAGATTGGGCTAAATTAGACCGTTAGTTTTCTCGTTTGAATTGTTTCATATTTTTCATGTCGGTGCCTTTAATAGCCGACTATACGGTATGGATTTTTCTCATTGTTGAAGGCAGTACGGTTGCCTATAATTGCTTACATCCACTTCAATTGAACTTTGGTGGATAGTTGTCTCATTGGCAATCATACCACATCTCCTTATTTTTATATCAATTTATAAGAATAGAGAAAAATAGCTTAAAATATTAAAGAATACTGAATTGAAGGAACCCCCATCCAGACCCTGTGATATGTCATCTTGTACTGTTTATGACGTTGTTGTAAGGCATTTTCTCTAAAGTACAGTAACCGATATTAGAGTGTAGGACAGCATATCATTCTTTAATAAACTGAAGTAAACAAAACACCATGCAACGGCAATTATTAAACAGCAACAAGAAGAACTACCTTTATCAATTGGTAAGCTACGCCAAAAACGAAGAATTAATTAGACTGTTGAGTGAGACAATTTCTTAATAACAAGTAATGTATGGCTTGTATTTTCGTCACATGTGCCTTAGCTTTACAATTTGATTTTCTGACATAATGGATTTGATATGCGTAAAATATTTGCTACATGACGTTAAGTAGAAAACATTCAAATCAATCCGCTATAGTTGATACAAAACAAAACTGACAGTGCTATCAGATTTATATGATAATATATATATAAAAAAAAAAATTCAGCCATCCGTTCACACGGAAGATTAAGTGATGCATGAATAAAAGGAAATGCATGTGAGGTATACGTCAATGAGACAGCAACCCAACTACAGAAATAACCGAAAGACATCTAGAGGGAGACGTGTATATATAGTCTTCAACAAAAGACAGATGTCCTTACAATATGTCTTATAAGTACTATCAGATTTATATAAATTTTTTCAGCCAGCAGTGTTCACGAAAAATTAAGTGAGAAATAGAAGGAGAATCAGATGGGGTGTATACGTCAATGGGACAGCAGCCCGACGACAGAAATAAAAAAAAAACATCTCGGTGCATACATACAGTCTTTGGCAAATACACACACAATATGTCTCGCTCATAATTGTCTAGATTCCATGAAAGATATATATAAAATTCAACAGAAACAATCAAAGATTTGATAGTAACACTAAATTCTCTAAATAAAGGGGGACACATTACGATATAACATACGACCACCAACGACAACGTTCCTCACTCACGAATAAGAAAATGAAATGTAACAGGGTTGAATTATAGTATTTTTTCAACCTCAACCATCCCCCGTTTTATCTTACAACATTACTTGGAGAGAGAGATAAGTGAAAAGTTGCATCTAAGATTAAATCCCGTCGTCTCAATGTACGTACGGGTTTCACTCAGTCCCGTCGAGGGCTAAGTTCCCAACAGATTAGACTGTAATATACTAGACTGCGGTTAGATTACAAATGTCGCAATGCAAACTTATATGTAAAAATTATTTGATGGAAAAGGTATGATAATACGGAAATATTTCAAAGTTTTGCAAAATTTGTGTTTGTTATCAGGAAAAAAGCATGATAAAGACTCATTTTATGATTGAGTCATTGTTTAAATTTTTTTGGGACTATTTAATTTTAGTCTGTGCAGATCACGACTTCAAAAAATACGAAAAATGCCAAAAACCTTACAAACGTATAAAATACGTATATAAACGACCAAGATTTTTGTCAATACCTTCTCTGAGGAAATTTTGCAAATTGTGTACTATATAAGGGGTTCAAACCCTTCATATAGTATGCTAACCTCTGAGAGAAGTAGCTTGTTTTGTTTCGTATTGTGTGTGGAACAACTTTTTTTGGGGTGTTTTACTTTTGCTTTCTGCATTTTTTTGTGTTTTGAAATTTCTTTTAGAAAAGGGGGGTGCCGTGAAATAGATTTTGTAATGATAATCGTCAGTTATAAAATGAGAAAATATTTTCAATGTTTAGTAAATAGGTAACAACTTTTTGACACATACAACATAGAATATGAATAAAGGAAGATGCAAGGTATACATCAATTAAACAGCAACCTAACAACACCTAACTGAACGGCATGATATTCGCTGTTTTTACTTTATTAGATTGTCAGTTCGAATCTACACCACTTTTTCACGTGCAAGGGGTGGAGTTATGATTATGACGGCATTATAGTGAAGTAAATTAGCCAAATAAATAGAATTTTAGCGCGGGACTTTCTTCTGCGCAGGCCTGTGTAAAAATAGGCGAGTTACAGTGTTGTGCAATGCCGTCAATCTGAGTAGATGCAAATTTTATAATCACAGTATAATATCGGCAATAAACGAAGAAACAGCATAATTTCATCGTAAACGATTAAAACTGTTAAAGACTGTTTTCAGTCATAGTCAGAGTCACACTGGCATAACCGTTCCGTGAGTAGAAAAAAGTCGTAAGACGAGGTTGACATCATTATGGTACCAGATGTAACGGAACTGTGAAGAAAGACGGTCTACACTGCAGTGTTAGAGGAAGAATCAAATGTTAACACTGCCGAAGAAGCAGTTAAAGTGATAACACCCAGACAGATTATTACAGAACAAAGTCAATCGCATATTGAAAACGGCTCTTTTTAGAACCACAAAACCTTCCAAAATGAGTCTGACTATTGTTAATTTATAAACATATATTCACGAAAGAAAGAGTTTTTTTTTTTTTTTTTTTTCTTTCATTTTCCTCTTCGTTTAGTTTTTGCTTATTTGAATCTGTCTCCAGGAAATTAGTTAGGCTTACATAGAGCGTGCAAGGACGTCTCTGCTATTTTCCCAAAATGGTTTGAGTGTACATTCTTTTATTTTGCGCTTAACTTGACTACCAAAAGGTATAGAACTACTAATTCGGACCCAGTGACAAAAGAACACACAAGAAAGTAGTACATATTTCAAACAAAATAGTTCCTACACATAGATGTTAATATAAAACTATGTAGAAAATATTTCAGTTATTAAGGTATCAAATGAAAGGTGAAGGACTGGTGATCCTCGTAGAACACATATTGACTGACAATTTTGAATAATACAAAAATGTATGAATGAATTCTAAAATTGAGGGCATATATTGCCTGTTTTTTTTTTCAGATATGAAGTACCTTGTTTGGTGTATCCAAAGTTTCGGTAACCAGTACGGTCTGACGTATCAATAACGGTATATTGATCCCGCCCCCATAAAATGTTTGGAAGTACAAAAATTAACGTCGATAGGTATGAGGGCCAACAAAAGGTGGTGTGCCTGTCCCAAGTCAGGAGCCTGTAATTCAGTGGTTCTTGTTTGTTGCTGTATATCATATTTGCTTTTCGTTCATTGTTTTTGGGCATAAATCAGGCCGTTAGTTTTCTCGTTTGAATTGTTTTACATAAATTTTGTCATTTTGGGGCCGTTTATAGCTGACTATGCGGTTTGGGTTTTTGCTCATTGTTGAAGGTCGCATGGTGACCTATAGTTGTTAACTTCTATGTCATTTGGTTTCTGGTGGAGAGTTGTCTTATTGGCAATCCTACCACATTTCTTCTTATTATATATATCTTGTAATCATGAAAAAAACTACCACCAAAGTTTCATAAAATTCAATAACGGTATGACAAGGTTATGTATTTTTATCATTGAATTGCATTGCATTGCACAAAGATATGAGGGTCTGGGTGGGGTTTACAGAATAGAGAATAATGGGCAAAACTTGCAGAATAAAGGCGGCTAAAAAAATAAAGAATAGACAAAAATAGGCTAAAAAATTAAAGAATAGAGAATAAAGGTGTGTTGAAATATAATGAATATAGAAGATTGGGCTAAATTAGACCGTTAGTTTTCTCGTTTGAATTGTTTCATATTTTTCATGTCGGTGCCTTTAATAGCCGACTATACGGTATGGATTTTTCTCATTGTTGAAGGCAGTACGGTTGCCTATAATTGCTTACATCCACTTCATTTGAACTTTGGTGGATAGTTGTCTCATTGGCAATCATACCACATCTCCTTATTTTTATATCAATTTATAAGAATAGAGAAAAATAGCTTAAAATATTAAAGAATACTGAATTGAAGGAACCCCCATCCAGACCCTGTGATATGTCATCTTGTACTGTTTATGACGTTGTTGTAAGGCATTTTCTCTAAAGTATAGTAACCGATATTAGAGTGTAGGACAGCATATCATTCTTTAATAAACTGAAGTAAACAAAACACCATGCAACGGCAATTATTAAACAGCAACAAGAAGAACTACCTTTATCAATTGGTAAGCTACGCCAAAAACGAAGAATTAATTAGACTGTTGAGTGAGACAATTTCTTAATAACAAGTAATGTATGGCTTGTATTTTCGTCACATGTGCCTTAGCTTTACAATTTGATTTTCTGACATAATGGATTTGATATGCGTAAAATATTTGCTACATGACGTTAAGTAGAAAACATTCAAATCAATCCGCTATAGTTGATACAAAACAAAACTGACAGTGCTATCAGATTTATATGATAATATATATATAAAAAAAAAAATTCAGCCATCCGTTCACACGGAAAATTAAGTGATGCATGAATAAAAGGAGATGCATGTGAGGTATACGTCAATGAGACAGCAACCCAACTACAGAAATAACCGAAAGACATCTAGAGGGAGACGTGTATATATAGTCTTCAACAAAAGACAGATGTCCTTACAATATGTCTTATAAGTACTATCAGATTTATATAAATTTTTTCAGCCAGCAGTGTTCACGAAAAATTAAGTGAGAAATAGAAGGAGAATCAGATGGGGTGTATACGTCAATGGGACAGCAGCCCGACGACAGAAATAAAAAAAAAACATCTCGGTGCATACATACAGTCTTTGGCAAATACACACACAATATGTCTCGCTCATAATTGTCTAGATTCCATGAAAGATATATATAAAATTCAACAGAAACAATCAAAGATTTGATAGTAACACTAAATTCTCTAAATAAAGGGGGACACATTACGATATAACATACGACCACCAACGACAACGTTCCTCACTCACGAATAAGAAAATGAAATGTAACAGGGTTGAATTATAGTATTTTTTCAACCTCAACCATCCCCCGTTTTATCTTACAACATTACTTGGAGAGAGAGATAAGTGAAAAGTTGCATCTAAGATTAAATCCCGTCGTCTCAATGAACGTACGGGTTTCACTCAGTCCCGTCGAGGGCTAAGTTCCCAACAGACTAGACTGTAATATACTAGACTGCGGTTAGATTACAAATGTCGCAATGCAAACTTATATGTAAAAATTATTTGATGGAAAAGGTATGATAATACGGAAATATTTCAAAGTTTTGCAAAATTTGTGTTTGTTATCAGGAAAAAAGCATGATAAAGACTCATTTTATGATTGAGTCATTGTTTAAATTTTTTTGGGACTATTTAATCTTAGTCTGTGCAGATCACGACTTCAAAAAATACGAAAAATGCCAAAAACCTTACAAACGTATAAAATACGTATATAAACGACCAAGATTTTTGTCAATACCTTCTCTGAGGAAATTTTGCAAATTGTGTACTATATAAGGGGTTCAAACCCTTCATATAGTATGCTAACCTCTGAGAGAAGTAGCTTGTTTTGTTTCGTATTGTGTGTGGAACAACTTTTTTTGGGGTGTTTTACTTTTGCTTTCTGCATTTTTTTGTGTTTTGAAATTTCTTTTAGAAAAGGGGGGTGCCGTGAAATAGATTTTGTAATGATAATCGTCAGTTATAAAATGAGAAAATATTTTCAATGTTTAGTAAATAGGTAACAACTTTTTGACACATACAACATAGAATATGAATAAAGGAAGATGCAAGGTATACGTTAATTAAACAGCAACCTAACAACACCTAACTGAACGGCATGATATTCGCTGTTTTTACTTTATTAGATTGTCAGTTCGAATCTACACCACTTTTTCACGTGCAAGGGGTGGAGTTATGATTATGACGGCATTATAGTGAAGTAAATTAGCCAAATAAATAGAATTTTAGCGCGGGACTTTCTTCTGCGCAGGCCTGTGTAAAAATAGGCGAGTTACAGTGTTGTGCAATGCCGTCAATCTGAGTAGATGCAAATTTTATAATCACAGTATAATATCGGCAATAAACGAAGAAACAGCATAATTTCATCGTAAACGATTAAAACTGTTAAAGACTGTTTTCAGTCATAGTCAGAGTCACACTGGCATAACCGTTCCGTGAGTAGAAAAAAGTCGTAAGACGAGGTTGACATCATTATGGTACCAGATGTAACGGAACTGTGAAGAAAGACGGTCTACACTGCAGTGTTAGAGGAAGAATCAAATGTTAACACTGCCGAAGAAGCAGTTAAAGTGATAACACCCAGACAGATTATTACAGAACAAAGTCAATCGCATATTGAAAACGGCTCTTTTTAGAGCCACAAAACCTTCCAAAATGAGTCTGACTATTGTTAATTTATAAACATATATTCACGAAAGAAAGAGTTTTTTTTTTTTTTTTTTTTCTTTCATTTTCCTCTTCGTTTAGTTTTTGCTTATTTGAATCTGTCTCCAGGAAATTAGTTAGGCTTACATAGAGCGTGCAAGGACGTCTGTGCTATTTTCCCAAAATGGTTTGAGTGTACATTCTTTTATTTTGCGCTTAACTTGACTACCAAAAGGTATAGAACTACTAATTCGGACCCGGTGACAAAAGAACACACAAGAAAGTAGTACATATTTCAAACAAAATAGTTCCTACACATAGATGTTAATATAAAACTATGTAGAAAATATTTCAGTTATTAAGGTATCAAATGAAAGGTGAAGGACTGGTGATCCTCGTAGAACACATATTGACTGACAATTTTGAATAATACAAAAATGTATGAATGAATTCTAAAATTGAGGGCATATATTGCCTGTTTTTTTTTTCAAATATGAAGTACCTTGTTTGGTGTATCCAAAGTTTCGGTAACCAGTACGGTCTGACGTATCAATAACGGTATATTGATCCCGCCCCCATAAAATGTTTGGAAGTACAAAAATTAACGTCGATAGGTATGAGGGCCAACAAAAGGTGGTGTGCCTGTCCCAAGTCAGGAGCCTGTAATTCAGTGGTTCTTGTTTGTTGCTGTATATCATATTTGCTTTTCGTTCATTGTTTTTGGGCATAAATCAGGCCGTTAGTTTTCTCGTTTGAATTGTTTTACATAAATTTTGTCATTTTGGGGCCGTTTATAGCTGACTATGCGGTTTGGGTTTTTGCTCATTGTTGAAGGTCGCATGGTGACCTATAGTTGTTAACTTCTATGTCATTTGGTTTCTGGTGGAGAGTTGTCTTATTGGCAATCCTACCACATTTCTTCTTATTATATATATCTTGTAATCATGAAAAAAACTACCACCAAAGTTTCATAAAATTCAATAACGGTATGACAAGGTTATGTATTTTTATCATTGAATTGCATTGCATTGCACAAAGATATGAGGGTCTGGGTGGGGTTTACAGAATAGAGAATAATGGGCAAAACTTGCAGAATAAAGGCGGCTAAAAAAATAAAGAATAGACAAAAATAGGCTAAAAAATTAAAGAATAGAGAATAAAGGTGTGTTGAAATATAATGAATATAGAAGATTGGGCTAAATTAGACCGTTAGTTTTCTCGTTTGAATTGTTTCATATTTTTCATGTCGGTGCCTTTAATAGCCGACTATACGGTATGGATTTTTCTCATTGTTGAAGGCAGTACGGTTGCCTATAATTGCTTACATCCACTTCATTTGAACTTTGGTGGATAGTTGTCTCATTGGCAATCATACCACATCTCCTTATTTTTATATCAATTTATAAGAATAGAGAAAAATAGCTTAAAATATTAAAGAATACTGAATTGAAGGAACCCCCATCCAGACCCTGTGATATGTCATCTTGTACTGTTTATGACGTTGTTGTAAGGCATTTTCTCTAAAGTATAGTAACCGATATTAGAGTGTAGGACAGCATATCATTCTTTAATAAACTGAAGTAAACAAAACACCATGCAACGGCAATTATTAAACAGCAACAAGAAGAACTACCTTTATCAATTGGTAAGCTACGCCAAAAACGAAGAATTAATTAGACTGTTGAGTGAGACAATTTCTTAATAACAAGTAATGTATGGCTTGTATTTTCGTCACATGTGCCTTAGCTTTACAATTTGATTTTCTGACATAATGGATTTGATATGCGTAAAATATTTGCTACATGACGTTAAGTAGAAAACATTCAAATCAATCCGCTATAGTTGATACAAAACAAAACTGACAGTGCTATCAGATTTATATGATAATATATATATAAAAAAAAAAAAATTCAGCCATCCGTTCACACGGAAAATTAAGTGATGCATGAATAAAAGGAGATGCATGTGAGGTATACGTCAATGAGACAGCAACCCAACTACAGAAATAACCGAAAGACATCTAGAGGGAGACGTGTATATATAGTCTTCAACAAAAGACAGATGTCCTTACAATATGTCTTATAAGTACTATCAGATTTATATCAATTTTTTCAGCCAGCAGTGTTCACGAAAAATTAAGTGAGAAATAGAAGGAGAATCAGATGGGGTGTATACGTCAATGGGACAGCAACCCGACGACAGAAATAAAAAAAAACATCTCGGTGCATACATACAGTCTTTGGCAAATACACACACAATATGTCTCGCTCATACTTGTCTAGATTCCATGAAAGATATATATAAGATTCAACAGAAACAATCAAAGATTTGATAGTAACACTAAATTCTCTAAATAAAGGGGGACACATTACGATATAACATACGACCACCAACGACAACGTTCCTCACTCACGTATAAGAAAATGAAATGTATCAGGGTTGAATTATAGTATTTTTTCAACCTCAACCATCCCCCCTTTTATCTTACAACATTACTTGGAGAGAGAGATAAGAGAAGAGTTGCATCTAAGATTAAATCCCGTCGTCTCAATGTACGTACGGGTTTCACTCAGTCCCGACGAGGGCTAAGTTCCCAACAGACTAGACTGTAATATACTAGACTGCGGTTAGATTACAAATGTCGCAATGCAAACTTATATGTAAAAATTATTTGATGGAAAAGGTATGATAATACGGAAATATTTCAAAGTTTTGCAAAATTTGTGTTTGTTATCAGGAAAAAAGCATGATAAAGACTCATTTTATGATTGAGTCATTGTTTAAATTTTTTTGGGACTATTTAATTTTAGTCTGTGCAGATCACGACTTCAAAAAATACGAAAAATGCCAAAAACCTTACAAACGTATAAAATACGTATATAAACGACCAAGATTTTTGTCAATACCTTCTCTGAGGAAATTTTGCAAATTGTGTACTATATAAGGGGTTCAAACCCTTCATATAGTATGCTAACCTCTGAGAGAAGTAGCTTGTTTTGTTTCGTATTGTGTGTGGAACAACATTTTTTGGGGTGTTTTACTTTTGCTTTCTGCATTTTTTTGTGTTTTGAAATTTCTTTTAGAAAAGGGGGGTGCCGTGAAATAGATTTTGTAATGATAATCGTCAGCTATAAAATGAGAAAATATTTTCAATGTTTAGTTAATAGGTAACAACTTTTTGACACATACAACATAGAATATGAATAAAGGAAGATGCAAGGTATACATCAATTAAACAGCAACCTAACAACACCTAACTGAACGGCATGATATTCGCTGTTTTTACTTTATTAGATTGTCAGTTCGAATCTACACCACTTTTTCACGTGCAAGGGGTGGAGTTATGATTATGACGCCATTATAGTGAAGTAAATTAGCCAAATAAATAGAATTTTAGCGCGGGACTTTCTTCTGCGCAGGCCTGTGTAAAAATAGGCGAGTTACAGTGTTGTGCAATGTCGTCAATCTGAGAAGATGCAAATTTTATAATCACAGTATAATATCGGCAATAAACGAAGAAACAGCATAATTTCATCGTAAACGATTAAAACTGTTAAAGACTGTTTTCAGTCGAAGTCAAGAGTCACACTGGCATAACCATTCCGTGAGTAGAAAAAAGTCGTAAGACGAGGTTGACATCATTATGGTACCAGATGTAACGGAACTGTGAAGAAAGACGGTCTACACTGCAGTGTTAGAGGAAGAATCAAATGTTATAACACTGCCGAAGAAGCAGTTAAAGTGATAACACCCAGACAGATTATTACAGAACAAAGACAATCGCATATTGAAAACGGCTCTTTTTAGAGCCACAAAACCTTCCAAAATGAGTCTGACTATTGTTGATTTATAAACATATATTCACGAAAGAAGGAGTCAGTGTTTTTTTTTTTTCTTTCATTTTCCTCTTCGTTTAGTTTTTGCTTATTTGAATCTGTCTCCAGGAAATTAGTTAGGCTTACATAGAGCGTGCAAGGACGTCTGTGCTATTTTCCCAAAATGGTTTGAGTGTACATTCTTTTATTTTGCGCTTAACTTGACTACCAAAAGGTATAGAACTACTAATTCGGACCCGGTGACAAAAGAACACACAAGAAAGTAGTACATATTTCAAACAAAATAGTTCCTACACATAGATGTAAATATAAAACTATGTAGAAAATATTTCAGTTATTAAGGTATCAAATGAAAGGTGAAGGACTGGTGATCCTCGTAGAACACATATTGACTGACAATTTCCAATAATACAAAAATGTATGAATGAATTCTAAAATTGAGGGCATATTTTGCCTGTTTTTTTTTCAGATATGAAGTACCTTGTTTGGTGTATCCAAAGTTTCGGTAACCAGTACGGTCTGACGTATCAATAACGGTATATTGATCCCGCCCCCATAAAATGTTTGGAAGTACAAAAATTAACGTCGATAGGTATGAGGGCCAACAAAAGGTGGTGTGCCTGTCCCAAGTCAGGAGCCTGTAATTCAGTGGTTCTTGTTTGTTGCTGTATATCATATTTGCTTTTCGTTCATTGTTTTTGGGCATAAATCAGGCCGTTAGTTTTCTCGTTTGAATTGTTTTACATAAATTTTGTCATTTTGGGGCCGTTTATAGCTGACTATGCGGTTTGGGTTTTTGCTCATTGTTGAAGGTCGCATGGTGACCTATAGTTGTTAACTTCTATGTCATTTGGTTTCTGGTGGAGAGTTGTCTTATTGGCAATCCTACCACATTTCTTCTTATTATATATATCTTGTAATCATGAAAAAAACTACCCCCAAAGTTTCATAAAATTCAATAACGGTATGACAAGGTGATGTATTTTTATCATTGAATTGCATTGCATTGCACAACGATATGAGGTTCAGGGTGGGGTTTACAGAATAGAGAATAATGGGCAAAACTTGCAGAATAAAGGCGGCTAAAAAATTAAAGAATAGAGAATAAAGGTGTGTTGAAATATAATGAATATAGAAGATTGGGCTAAATTAGACCGTTAGTTTTCTCGTTTGAATTGTTTCATATTTTTCATGTCGGTGCCTTTAATAGCCGACTATACGGTATGGATTTTTCTCATTGTTGAAGGCAGTACGGTTGCCTATAATTGCTTACATCCACTTCATTTGAACTTTGGTGGATAGTTGTCTCATTGGCAATCATACCACATCTCCTTATTTTTATATAAATTTATAAGAATAGAGAAAAATAGCTTAAAATATTAAAGAATACTGAATTGAAGGAACCCCCATCCAGACCCTGTGATATGTCATCTTGTACTGTTTATGACGTTGTTGTAAGGCATTTTCTCTAAAGTACAGTAACCGATATTAGAGTGTAGGACAGCATATCATTCTTTAATAAACTGAAGTAAACAAAACACCATGCAACGGCAATTATTAAACAGCAACAAGAAGAACTACCTTTATCAATTGGTAAGCTACGCCAAAAACGAAGAATTAATTAGACTGTTGAGTGAGACAATTTCTTAATAACAAGTAATGTATGGCTTGTATTTTCGTCACATGTGCCTTAGCTTTACAATTTGATTTTCTGACATAATGGATTTGATATGCGTAAAATATTTGCTACATGACGTTAAGTAGAAAACATTCAAATCAATCCGCTATAGTTGATACAAAACAAAACTGACAGTGCTATCAGATTTATATGATAATATATATATATAAAAAAAAAAAATTCAGCCATCCGTTCACACGGAAAATTAAGTGATGCATGAATAAAAGGAGATGCATGTGAGGTATACGTCAATGAGACAGCAACCCAACTACAGAAATAACCGAAAGACATCTAGAGGGAGAAGTGTATATATAGTCTTCAACAAAAGACAGATGTCCTTACAATATGTCTTATAAGTACTATCAGATTTATATCAATTTTTTCAGCCAGCAGTGTTCACGAAAAATTAAGTGAGAAATAGAAGGAGAATCAGATGGGGTGTATACGTCAATGGGACAGCAACCCGACGACAGAAATAAAAAAAAACATCTCGGTGCATACATACAGTCTTTGGCAAATACACACACAATATGTCTCGCTCATACTTGTCTAGATTCCATGAAAGATATATATAAGATTCAACAGAAACAATCAAAGATTTGATAGTAACACTAAATTCTCTAAATAAAGGGGGACACATTACGATATAACATACGACCACCAACGACAACGTTCCTCACTCACGTATAAGAAAATGAAATGTATCAGGGTTGAATTATAGTATTTTTTCAACCTCAACCATCCCCCCTTTTATCTTACAACATTACTTGGAGAGAGAGATAAGAGAAGAGAAGAGTTGCATCTAAGATTAAATCCCGTCGTCTCAATGTACGTACGGGTTTCACTCAGTCCCGACGAGGGCTAAGTTCCCAACAGACTAGACTGTAATATACTAGACTGCGGTTAGATTACAAATGTCGCAATGCAAACTTATATGTTAAAATTATTTGATGGAAAAGGTATGATAATACGGAAATATTTCAAAGTTTTGCAAAATTTGTGTTTGTTATCAGGAAAAAAGCATGATAAAGACTCATTTTATGATTGATTCATTGTTTAAATTTTTTTGGGACTATTTAATTTTAGTCTGTGCAGATCACGACTTCAAAAAATACGAAAAATGCCAAAAACCTTACAAACGTATAAAATACGTATATAAACGACCAAGATTTTTGTCAATACCTTCTCTGAGGAAATTTTGCAAATTGTGTACTATATAAGGGGTTCAAACCCTTCATATAGTATGCTAACCTCTGAGAGAAGTAGCTTGTTTTGTTTCGTATTGTGTGTGGAACAACATTTTTTGGGGTGTTTTACTTTTGCTTTCTGCATTTTTTTGTGTTTTGAAATTTCTTTTAGAAAAGGGGGGTGCCGTGAAATAGATTTTGTAATGATAATCGTCAGCTATAAAATGAGAAAATATTTTCAATGTTTAGTTAATAGGTAACAACTTTTTGACACATACAACATAGAATATGAATAAAGGAAGATGCAAGGTATACATCAATTAAACAGCAACCTAACAACACCTAACTGAACGGCATGATATTCGCTGTTTTTACTTTATTAGATTGTCAGTTCGAATCTACACCACTTTTTCACGTGCAAGGGGTGGAGTTATGATTATGACGCCATTATAGTGAAGTAAATTAGCCAAATAAATAGAATTTTAGCGCGGGACTTTCTTCTGCGCAGGCCTGTGTAAAAATAGGCGAGTTACAGTGTTGTGCAATGTCGTCAATCTGAGAAGATGCAAATTTTATAATCACAGTATAATATCGGCAATAAACGAAGAAACAGCATAATTTCATCGTAAACGATTAAAACTGTTAAAGACTGTTTTCAGTCGAAGTCAAGAGTCACACTGGCATAACTATTCCGTGAGTAGAAAAAAGTCGTAAGACGAGGTTGACATCATTATGGTACCAGATGTAACGGAACTGTGAAGAAAGACGGTCTACACTGCAGTGTTAGAGGAAGAATCAAATGTTAACACTGCCGAAGAAGCAGTTAAAGTGATAACACCCAGACAGATTATTACAGAACAAAGACAATCGCATATTGAAAACGGCTCTTTTTAGAGCCACAAAACCTTCCAAAATGAGTCTGACTATTGTTGATTTATAAACATATATTCACGAAAGAAGGAGTCAGTGTTTTTTTTTTTTCTTTCATTTTCCTCTTCGTTTAGTTTTTGCTTATTTGAATCTGTCTCCAGGAAATTAGTTAGGCTTACATAGAGCGTGCAAGGACGTCTGTGCTATTTTCCCAAAATGGTTTGAGTGTACATTCTTTTATTTTGCGCTTAACTTGACTACCAAAAGGTATAGAACTACTAATTCGGACCCGGTGACAAAAGAACACACAAGAAAGTAGTACATATTTCAAACAAAATAGTTCCTACACATAGATGTAAATATAAAACTATGTAGAAAATATTTCAGTTATTAAGGTATCAAATGAAAGGTGAAGGACTGGTGATCCTCGTAGAACACATATTGACTGACAATTTCCAATAATACAAAAATGTATGAATGAATTCTAAAATTGAGGGCATATTTTGCCTGTTTTTTTTTCAGATATGAAGTACCTTGTTTGGTGTATCCAAAGTTTCGGTAACCAGTACGGTCTGACGTATCAATAACGGTATATTGATCCCGCCCCCATAAAATGTTTGGAAGTACAAAAATTAACGTCGATAGGTATGAGGGCCAACAAAAGGTGGTGTGCCTGTCCCAAGTCAGGAGCCTGTAATTCAGTGGTTCTTGTTTGTTGCTGTATATCATATTTGCTTTTCGTTCATTGTTTTTGGGCATAAATCAGGCCGTTAGTTTTCTCGTTTGAATTGTTTTACATAAATTTTGTCATTTTGGGGCCGTTTATAGCTGACTATGCGGTTTGGGTTTTTGCTCATTGTTGAAGGTCGCATGGTGACCTATAGTTGTTAACTTCTATGTCATTTGGTTTCTGGTGGAGAGTTGTCTTATTGGCAATCCTACCACATTTCTTCTTATTATATATATCTTGTAATCATGAAAAAAACTACCCCCAAAGTTTCATAAAATTCAATAACGGTATGACAAGGTGATGTATTTTTATCATTGAATTGCATTGCATTGCACAACGATATGAGGTTCAGGGTGGGGTTTACAGAATAGAGAATAATGGGCAAAACTTGCAGAATAAAGGCGGCTAAAAAATTAAAGAATAGAGAATAAAGGTGTGTTGAAATATAATGAATATAGAAGATTGGGCTAAATTAGACCGTTAGTTTTCTCGTTTGAATTGTTTCATATTTTTCATGTCGGTGCCTTTAATAGCCGACTATACGGTATGGATTTTTCTCATTGTTGAAGGCAGTACGGTTGCCTATAATTGCTTACATCCACTTCATTTGAACTTTGGTGGATAGTTGTCTCATTGGCAATCATACCACATCTCCTTATTTTTATATAAATTTATAAGAATAGAGAAAAATAGCTTAAAATATTAAAGAATACTGAATTGAAGGAACCCCCATCCAGACCCTGTGATATGTCATCTTGTACTGTTTATGACGTTGTTGTAAGGCATTTTCTCTAAAGTACAGTAACCGATATTAGAGTGTAGGACAGCATATCATTCTTTAATAAACTGAAGTAAACAAAACACCATGCAACGGCAATTATTAAACAGCAACAAGAAGAACTACCTTTATCAATTGGTAAGCTACGCCAAAAACGAAGAATTAATTAGACTGTTGAGTGAGACAATTTCTTAATAACAAGTAATGTATGGCTTGTATTTTCGTCACATGTGCCTTAGCTTTACAATTTGATTTTCTGACATAATGGATTTGATATGCGTAAAATATTTGCTACATGACGTTAAGTAGAAAACATTCAAATCAATCCGCTATAGTTGATACAAAACAAAACTGACAGTGCTATCAGATTTATATGATAATATATATATATAAAAAAAAAAAATTCAGCCATCCGTTCACACGGAAAATTAAGTGATGCATGAATAAAAGGAGATGCATGTGAGGTATACGTCAATGAGACAGCAACCCAACTACAGAAATAACCGAAAGACATCTAGAGGGAGAAGTGTATATATAGTCTTCAACAAAAGACAGATGTCCTTACAATATGTCTTATAAGTACTATCAGATTTATATCAATTTTTTCAGCCAGCAGTGTTCACGAAAAATTAAGTGAGAAATAGAAGGAGAATCAGATGGGGTGTATACGTCAATGGGACAGCAACCCGACGACAGAAATAAAAAAAAACATCTCGGTGCATACATACAGTCTTTGGCAAATACACACACAATATGTCTCGCTCATACTTGTCTAGATTCCATGAAAGATATATATAAGATTCAACAGAAACAATCAAAGATTTGATAGTAACACTAAATTCTCTAAATAAAGGGGGACACATTACGATATAACATACGACCACCAACGACAACGTTCCTCACTCACGTATAAGAAAATGAAATGTATCAGGGTTGAATTATAGTATTTTTTCAACCTCAACCATCCCCCCTTTTATCTTACAACATTACTTGGAGAGAGAGATAAGAGAAGAGAAGAGTTGCATCTAAGATTAAATCCCGTCGTCTCAATGTACGTACGGGTTTCACTCAGTCCCGACGAGGGCTAAGTTCCCAACAGACTAGACTGTAATATACTAGACTGCGGTTAGATTACAAATGTCGCAATGCAAACTTATATGTTAAAATTATTTGATGGAAAAGGTATGATAATACGGAAATATTTCAAAGTTTTGCAAAATTTGTGTTTGTTATCAGGAAAAAAGCATGATAAAGACTCATTTTATGATTGATTCATTGTTTAAATTTTTTTGGGACTATTTAATTTTAGTCTGTGCAGATCACGACTTCAAAAAATACGAAAAATGCCAAAAACCTTACAAACGTATAAAATACGTATATAAACGACCAAGATTTTTGTCAATACCTTCTCTGAGGAAATTTTGCAAATTGTGTACTATATAAGGGGTTCAAACCCTTCATATAGTATGCTAACCTCTGAGAGAAGTAGCTTGTTTTGTTTCGTATTGTGTGTGGAACAACATTTTTTGGGGTGTTTTACTTTTGCTTTCTGCATTTTTTTGTGTTTTGAAATTTCTTTTAGAAAAGGGGGGTGCCGTGAAATAGATTTTGTAATGATAATCGTCAGCTATAAAATGAGAAAATATTTTCAATGTTTAGTTAATAGGTAACAACTTTTTGACACATACAACATAGAATATGAATAAAGGAAGATGCAAGGTATACATCAATTAAACAGCAACCTAACAACACCTAACTGAACGGCATGATATTCGCTGTTTTTACTTTATTAGATTGTCAGTTCGAATCTACACCACTTTTTCACGTGCAAGGGGTGGAGTTATGATTATGACGCCATTATAGTGAAGTAAATTAGCCAAATAAATAGAATTTTAGCGCGGGACTTTCTTCTGCGCAGGCCTGTGTAAAAATAGGCGAGTTACAGTGTTGTGCAATGTCGTCAATCTGAGAAGATGCAAATTTTATAATCACAGTATAATATCGGCAATAAACGAAGAAACAGCATAATTTCATCGTAAACGATTAAAACTGTTAAAGACTGTTTTCAGTCGAAGTCAAGAGTCACACTGGCATAACTATTCCGTGAGTAGAAAAAAGTCGTAAGACGAGGTTGACATCATTATGGTACCAGATGTAACGGAACTGTGAAGAAAGACGGTCTACACTGCAGTGTTAGAGGAAGAATCAAATGTTAACACTGCCGAAGAAGCAGTTAAAGTGATAACACCCAGACAGATTATTACAGAACAAAGACAATCGCATATTGAAAACGGCTCTTTTTAGAGCCACAAAACCTTCCAAAATGAGTCTGACTATTGTTGATTTATAAACATATATTCACGAAAGAAGGAGTCAGTGTTTTTTTTTTTTCTTTCATTTTCCTCTTCGTTTAGTTTTTGCTTATTTGAATCTGTCTCCAGGAAATTAGTTAGGCTTACATAGAGCGTGCAAGGACGTCTGTGCTATTTTCCCAAAATGGTTTGAGTGTACATTCTTTTATTTTGCGCTTAACTTGACTACCAAAAGGTATAGAACTACTAATTCGGACCCGGTGACAAAAGAACACACAAGAAAGTAGTACATATTTCAAACAAAATAGTTCCTACACATAGATGTAAATATAAAACTATGTAGAAAATATTTCAGTTATTAAGGTATCAAATGAAAGGTGAAGGACTGGTGATCCTCGTAGAACACATATTGACTGACAATTTCCAATAATACAAAAATGTATGAATGAATTCTAAAATTGAGGGCATATTTTGCCTGTTTTTTTTTCAGATATGAAGTACCTTGTTTGGTGTATCCAAAGTTTCGGTAACCAGTACGGTCTGACGTATCAATAACGGTATATTGATCCCGCCCCCATAAAATGTTTGGAAGTACAAAAATTAACGTCGATAGGTATGAGGGCCAACAAAAGGTGGTGTGCCTGTCCCAAGTCAGGAGCCTGTAATTCAGTGGTTCTTGTTTGTTGCTGTATATCATATTTGCTTTTCGTTCATTGTTTTTGGGCATAAATCAGGCCGTTAGTTTTCTCGTTTGAATTGTTTTACATAAATTTTGTCATTTTGGGGCCGTTTATAGCTGACTATGCGGTTTGGGTTTTTGCTCATTGTTGAAGGTCGCATGGTGACCTATAGTTGTTAACTTCTATGTCATTTGGTTTCTGGTGGAGAGTTGTCTTATTGGCAATCCTACCACATTTCTTCTTATTATATATATCTTGTAATCATGAAAAAAACTACCCCCAAAGTTTCATAAAATTCAATAACGGTATGACAAGGTGATGTATTTTTATCATTGAATTGCATTGCATTGCACAACGATATGAGGTTCAGGGTGGGGTTTACAGAATAGAGAATAATGGGCAAAACTTGCAGAATAAAGGCGGCTAAAAAATTAAAGAATAGAGAATAAAGGTGTGTTGAAATATAATGAATATAGAAGATTGGGCTAAATTAGACCGTTAGTTTTCTCGTTTGAATTGTTTCATATTTTTCATGTCGGTGCCTTTAATAGCCGACTATACGGTATGGATTTTTCTCATTGTTGAAGGCAGTACGGTTGCCTATAATTGCTTACATCCACTTCATTTGAACTTTGGTGGATAGTTGTCTCATTGGCAATCATACCACATCTCCTTATTTTTATATAAATTTATAAGAATAGAGAAAAATAGCTTAAAATATTAAAGAATACTGAATTGAAGGAACCCCCATCCAGACCCTGTGATATGTCATCTTGTACTGTTTATGACGTTGTTGTAAGGCATTTTCTCTAAAGTACAGTAACCGATATTAGAGTGTAGGACAGCATATCATTCTTTAATAAACTGAAGTAAACAAAACACCATGCAACGGCAATTATTAAACAGCAACAAGAAGAACTACCTTTATCAATTGGTAAGCTACGCCAAAAACGAAGAATTAATTAGACTGTTGAGTGAGACAATTTCTTAATAACAAGTAATGTATGGCTTGTATTTTCGTCACATGTGCCTTAGCTTTACAATTTGATTTTCTGACATAATGGATTTGATATGCGTAAAATATTTGCTACATGACGTTAAGTAGAAAACATTCAAATCAATCCGCTATAGTTGATACAAAACAAAACTGACAGTGCTATCAGATTTATATGATAATATATATATATAAAAAAAAAAAATTCAGCCATCCGTTCACACGGAAAATTAAGTGATGCATGAATAAAAGGAGATGCATGTGAGGTATACGTCAATGAGACAGCAACCCAACTACAGAAATAACCGAAAGACATCTAGAGGGAGAAGTGTATATATAGTCTTCAACAAAAGACAGATGTCCTTACAATATGTCTTATAAGTACTATCAGATTTATATCAATTTTTTCAGCCAGCAGTGTTCACGAAAAATTAAGTGAGAAATAGAAGGAGAATCAGATGGGGTGTATACGTCAATGGGACAGCAACCCGACGACAGAAATAAAAAAAAACATCTCGGTGCATACATACAGTCTTTGGCAAATACACACACAATATGTCTCGCTCATACTTGTCTAGATTCCATGAAAGATATATATAAGATTCAACAGAAACAATCAAAGATTTGATAGTAACACTAAATTCTCTAAATAAAGGGGGACACATTACGATATAACATACGACCACCAACGACAACGTTCCTCACTCACGTATAAGAAAATGAAATGTATCAGGGTTGAATTATAGTATTTTTTCAACCTCAACCATCCCCCCTTTTATCTTACAACATTACTTGGAGAGAGAGATAAGAGAAGAGAAGAGTTGCATCTAAGATTAAATCCCGTCGTCTCAATGTACGTACGGGTTTCACTCAGTCCCGACGAGGGCTAAGTTCCCAACAGACTAGACTGTAATATACTAGACTGCGGTTAGATTACAAATGTCGCAATGCAAACTTATATGTTAAAATTATTTGATGGAAAAGGTATGATAATACGGAAATATTTCAAAGTTTTGCAAAATTTGTGTTTGTTATCAGGAAAAAAGCATGATAAAGACTCATTTTATGATTGATTCATTGTTTAAATTTTTTTGGGACTATTTAATTTTAGTCTGTGCAGATCACGACTTCAAAAAATACGAAAAATGCCAAAAACCTTACAAACGTATAAAATACGTATATAAACGACCAAGATTTTTGTCAATACCTTCTCTGAGGAAATTTTGCAAATTGTGTACTATATAAGGGGTTCAAACCCTTCATATAGTATGCTAACCTCTGAGAGAAGTAGCTTGTTTTGTTTCGTATTGTGTGTGGAACAACATTTTTTGGGGTGTTTTACTTTTGCTTTCTGCATTTTTTTGTGTTTTGAAATTTCTTTTAGAAAAGGGGGGTGCCGTGAAATAGATTTTGTAATGATAATCGTCAGCTATAAAATGAGAAAATATTTTCAATGTTTAGTTAATAGGTAACAACTTTTTGACACATACAACATAGAATATGAATAAAGGAAGATGCAAGGTATACATCAATTAAACAGCAACCTAACAACACCTAACTGAACGGCATGATATTCGCTGTTTTTACTTTATTAGATTGTCAGTTCGAATCTACACCACTTTTTCACGTGCAAGGGGTGGAGTTATGATTATGACGCCATTATAGTGAAGTAAATTAGCCAAATAAATAGAATTTTAGCGCGGGACTTTCTTCTGCGCAGGCCTGTGTAAAAATAGGCGAGTTACAGTGTTGTGCAATGTCGTCAATCTGAGAAGATGCAAATTTTATAATCACAGTATAATATCGGCAATAAACGAAGAAACAGCATAATTTCATCGTAAACGATTAAAACTGTTAAAGACTGTTTTCAGTCGAAGTCAAGAGTCACACTGGCATAACTATTCCGTGAGTAGAAAAAAGTCGTAAGACGAGGTTGACATCATTATGGTACCAGATGTAACGGAACTGTGAAGAAAGACGGTCTACACTGCAGTGTTAGAGGAAGAATCAAATGTTAACACTGCCGAAGAAGCAGTTAAAGTGATAACACCCAGACAGATTATTACAGAACAAAGACAATCGCATATTGAAAACGGCTCTTTTTAGAGCCACAAAACCTTCCAAAATGAGTCTGACTATTGTTGATTTATAAACATATATTCACGAAAGAAGGAGTCAGTGTTTTTTTTTTTCTTTCATTTTCCTCTTCGTTTAGTTTTTGCTTATTTGAATCTGTCTCCAGGAAATTAGTTAGGCTTACATAGAGCGTGCAAGGACGTCTGTGCTATTTTCCCAAAATGGTTTGAGTGTACATTCTTTTATTTTGCGCTTAACTTGACTACCAAAAGGTATAGAACTACTAATTCGGACCCGGTGACAAAAGAACACACAAGAAAGTAGTACATATTTCAAACAAAATAGTTCCTACACATAGATGTAAATATAAAACTATGTAGAAAATATTTCAGTTATTAAGGTATCAAATGAAAGGTGAAGGACTGGTGATCCTCGTAGAACACATATTGACTGACAATTTCCAATAATACAAAAATGTATGAATGAATTCTAAAATTGAGGGCATATTTTGCCTGTTTTTTTTTCAGATATGAAGTACCTTGTTTGGTGTATCCAAAGTTTCGGTAACCAGTACGGTCTGACGTATCAATAACGGTATATTGATCCCGCCCCCATAAAATGTTTGGAAGTACAAAAATTAACGTCGATAGGTATGAGGGCCAACAAAAGGTGGTGTGCCTGTCCCAAGTCAGGAGCCTGTAATTCAGTGGTTCTTGTTTGTTGCTGTATATCATATTTGCTTTTCGTTCATTGTTTTTGGGCATAAATCAGGCCGTTAGTTTTCTCGTTTGAATTGTTTTACATAAATTTTGTCATTTTGGGGCCGTTTATAGCTGACTATGCGGTTTGGGTTTTTGCTCATTGTTGAAGGTCGCATGGTGACCTATAGTTGTTAACTTCTATGTCATTTGGTTTCTGGTGGAGAGTTGTCTTATTGGCAATCCTACCACATTTCTTCTTATTATATATATCTTGTAATCATGAAAAAAACTACCCCCAAAGTTTCATAAAATTCAATAACGGTATGACAAGGTGATGTATTTTTATCATTGAATTGCATTGCATTGCACAACGATATGAGGTTCAGGGTGGGGTTTACAGAATAGAGAATAATGGGCAAAACTTGCAGAATAAAGGCGGCTAAAAAATTAAAGAATAGAGAATAAAGGTGTGTTGAAATATAATGAATATAGAAGATTGGGCTAAATTAGACCGTTAGTTTTCTCGTTTGAATTGTTTCATATTTTTCATGTCGGTGCCTTTAATAGCCGACTATACGGTATGGATTTTTCTCATTGTTGAAGGCAGTACGGTTGCCTATAATTGCTTACATCCACTTCATTTGAACTTTGGTGGATAGTTGTCTCATTGGCAATCATACCACATCTCCTTATTTTTATATAAATTTATAAGAATAGAGAAAAATAGCTTAAAATATTAAAGAATACTGAATTGAAGGAACCCCCATCCAGACCCTGTGATATGTCATCTTGTACTGTTTATGACGTTGTTGTAAGGCATTTTCTCTAAAGTACAGTAACCGATATTAGAGTGTAGGACAGCATATCATTCTTTAATAAACTGAAGTAAACAAAACACCATGCAACGGCAATTATTAAACAGCAACAAGAAGAACTACCTTTATCAATTGGTAAGCTACGCCAAAAACGAAGAATTAATTAGACTGTTGAGTGAGACAATTTCTTAATAACAAGTAATGTATGGCTTGTATTTTCGTCACATGTGCCTTAGCTTTACAATTTGATTTTCTGACATAATGGATTTGATATGCGTAAAATATTTGCTACATGACGTTAAGTAGAAAACATTCAAATCAATCCGCTATAGTTGATACAAAACAAAACTGACAGTGCTATCAGATTTATATGATAATATATATATATAAAAAAAAAAAATTCAGCCATCCGTTCACACGGAAAATTAAGTGATGCATGAATAAAAGGAGATGCATGTGAGGTATACGTCAATGAGACAGCAACCCAACTACAGAAATAACCGAAAGACATCTAGAGGGAGAAGTGTATATATAGTCTTCAACAAAAGACAGATGTCCTTACAATATGTCTTATAAGTACTATCAGATTTATATCAATTTTTTCAGCCAGCAGTGTTCACGAAAAATTAAGTGAGAAATAGAAGGAGAATCAGATGGGGTGTATACGTCAATGGGACAGCAACCCGACGACAGAAATAAAAAAAAACATCTCGGTGCATACATACAGTCTTTGGCAAATACACACACAATATGTCTCGCTCATACTTGTCTAGATTCCATGAAAGATATATATAAGATTCAACAGAAACAATCAAAGATTTGATAGTAACACTAAATTCTCTAAATAAAGGGGGACACATTACGATATAACATACGACCACCAACGACAACGTTCCTCACTCACGTATAAGAAAATGAAATGTATCAGGGTTGAATTATAGTATTTTTTCAACCTCAACCATCCCCCCTTTTATCTTACAACATTACTTGGAGAGAGAGATAAGAGAAGAGAAGAGTTGCATCTAAGATTAAATCCCGTCGTCTCAATGTACGTACGGGTTTCACTCAGTCCCGACGAGGGCTAAGTTCCCAACAGACTAGACTGTAATATACTAGACTGCGGTTAGATTACAAATGTCGCAATGCAAACTTATATGTTAAAATTATTTGATGGAAAAGGTATGATAATACGGAAATATTTCAAAGTTTTGCAAAATTTGTGTTTGTTATCAGGAAAAAAGCATGATAAAGACTCATTTTATGATTGATTCATTGTTTAAATTTTTTTGGGACTATTTAATTTTAGTCTGTGCAGATCACGACTTCAAAAAATACGAAAAATGCCAAAAACCTTACAAACGTATAAAATACGTATATAAACGACCAAGATTTTTGTCAATACCTTCTCTGAGGAAATTTTGCAAATTGTGTACTATATAAGGGGTTCAAACCCTTCATATAGTATGCTAACCTCTGAGAGAAGTAGCTTGTTTTGTTTCGTATTGTGTGTGGAACAACATTTTTTGGGGTGTTTTACTTTTGCTTTCTGCATTTTTTTGTGTTTTGAAATTTCTTTTAGAAAAGGGGGGTGCCGTGAAATAGATTTTGTAATGATAATCGTCAGCTATAAAATGAGAAAATATTTTCAATGTTTAGTTAATAGGTAACAACTTTTTGACACATACAACATAGAATATGAATAAAGGAAGATGCAAGGTATACATCAATTAAACAGCAACCTAACAACACCTAACTGAACGGCATGATATTCGCTGTTTTTACTTTATTAGATTGTCAGTTCGAATCTACACCACTTTTTCACGTGCAAGGGGTGGAGTTATGATTATGACGCCATTATAGTGAAGTAAATTAGCCAAATAAATAGAATTTTAGCGCGGGACTTTCTTCTGCGCAGGCCTGTGTAAAAATAGGCGAGTTACAGTGTTGTGCAATGTCGTCAATCTGAGAAGATGCAAATTTTATAATCACAGTATAATATCGGCAATAAACGAAGAAACAGCATAATTTCATCGTAAACGATTAAAACTGTTAAAGACTGTTTTCAGTCGAAGTCAAGAGTCACACTGGCATAACTATTCCGTGAGTAGAAAAAAGTCGTAAGACGAGGTTGACATCATTATGGTACCAGATGTAACGGAACTGTGAAGAAAGACGGTCTACACTGCAGTGTTAGAGGAAGAATCAAATGTTAACACTGCCGAAGAAGCAGTTAAAGTGATAACACCCAGACAGATTATTACAGAACAAAGACAATCGCATATTGAAAACGGCTCTTTTTAGAGCCACAAAACCTTCCAAAATGAGTCTGACTATTGTTGATTTATAAACATATATTCACGAAAGAAGGAGTCAGTGTTTTTTTTTTTTTTCTTTCATTTTCCTCTTCGTTTAGTTTTTGCTTATTTGAATCTGTCTCCAGGAAATTAGTTAGGCTTACATAGAGCGTGCAAGGACGTCTGTGCTATTTTCCCAAAATGGTTTGAGTGTACATTCTTTTATTTTGCGCTTAACTTGACTACCAAAAGGTATAGAACTACTAATTCGGACCCGGTGACAAAAGAACACACAAGAAAGTAGTACATATTTCAAACAAAATAGTTCCTACACATAGATGTAAATATAAAACTATGTAGAAAATATTTCAGTTATTAAGGTATCAAATGAACGGTGAAGGACTGGTGATCCTCGTAGAACACATATTGACTGACAATTTCCAATAATACAAAAATGTATGAATGAATTCTAAAATTGAGGGCATATTTTGCCTGTTTTTTTTTCAGATATGAAGTACCTTGTTTGGTGTATCCAAAGTTTCGGTAACCAGTACGGTCTGACGTATCAATAACGGTATATTGATCCCGCCCCCATAAAATGTTTGGAAGTACAAAAATTAACGTCGATAGGTATGAGGGCCAACAAAAGGTGGTGTGCCTGTCCCAAGTCAGGAGCCTGTAATTCAGTGGTTCTTGTTTGTTGCTGTATATCATATTTGCTTTTCGTTCATTGTTTTTGGGCATAAATCAGGCCGTTAGTTTTCTCGTTTGAATTGTTTTACATAAATTTTGTCATTTTGGGGCCGTTTATAGCTGACTATGCGGTTTGGGTTTTTGCTCATTGTTGAAGGTCGCATGGTGACCTATAGTTGTTAACTTCTATGTCATTTGGTTTCTGGTGGAGAGTTGTCTTATTGGCAATCCTACCACATTTCTTCTTATTATATATATCTTGTAATCATGAAAAAAACTACCCCCAAAGTTTCATAAAATTCAATAACGGTATGACAAGGTGATGTATTTTTATCATTGAATTGCATTGCATTGCACAACGATATGAGGTTCAGGGTGGGGTTTACAGAATAGAGAATAATGGGCAAAACTTGCAGAATAAAGGCGGCTAAAAAATTAAAGAATAGAGAATAAAGGTGTGTTGAAATATAATGAATATAGAAGATTGGGCTAAATTAGACCGTTAGTTTTCTCGTTTGAATTGTTTCATATTTTTCATGTCGGTGCCTTTAATAGCCGACTATACGGTATGGATTTTTCTCATTGTTGAAGGCAGTACGGTTGCCTATAATTGCTTACATCCACTTCATTTGAACTTTGGTGGATAGTTGTCTCATTGGCAATCATACCACATCTCCTTATTTTTATATAAATTTATAAGAATAGAGAAAAATAGCTTAAAATATTAAAGAATACTGAATTGAAGGAACCCCCATCCAGACCCTGTGATATGTCATCTTGTACTGTTTATGACGTTGTTGTAAGGCATTTTCTCTAAAGTACAGTAACCGATATTAGAGTGTAGGACAGCATATCATTCTTTAATAAACTGAAGTAAACAAAACACCATGCAACGGCAATTATTAAACAGCAACAAGAAGAACTACCTTTATCAATTGGTAAGCTACGCCAAAAACGAAGAATTAATTAGACTGTTGAGTGAGACAATTTCTTAATAACAAGTAATGTATGGCTTGTATTTTCGTCACATGTGCCTTAGCTTTACAATTTGATTTTCTGACATAATGGATTTGATATGCGTAAAATATTTGCTACATGACGTTAAGTAGAAAACATTCAAATCAATCCGCTATAGTTGATACAAAACAAAACTGACAGTGCTATCAGATTTATATGATAATATATATATATAAAAAAAAAAAATTCAGCCATCCGTTCACACGGAAAATTAAGTGATGCATGAATAAAAGGAGATGCATGTGAGGTATACGTCAATGAGACAGCAACCCAACTACAGAAATAACCGAAAGACATCTAGAGGGAGAAGTGTATATATAGTCTTCAACAAAAGACAGATGTCCTTACAATATGTCTTATAAGTACTATCAGATTTATATCAATTTTTTCAGCCAGCAGTGTTCACGAAAAATTAAGTGAGAAATAGAAGGAGAATCAGATGGGGTGTATACGTCAATGGGACAGCAACCCGACGACAGAAATAAAAAAAAACATCTCGGTGCATACATACAGTCTTTGGCAAATACACACACAATATGTCTCGCTCATACTTGTCTAGATTCCATGAAAGATATATATAAGATTCAACAGAAACAATCAAAGATTTGATAGTAACACTAAATTCTCTAAATAAAGGGGGACACATTACGATATAACATACGACCACCAACGACAACGTTCCTCACTCACGTATAAGAAAATGAAATGTATCAGGGTTGAATTATAGTATTTTTTCAACCTCAACCATCCCCCCTTTTATCTTACAACATTACTTGGAGAGAGAGATAAGAGAAGAGAAGAGTTGCATCTAAGATTAAATCCCGTCGTCTCAATGTACGTACGGGTTTCACTCAGTCCCGACGAGGGCTAAGTTCCCAACAGACTAGACTGTAATATACTAGACTGCGGTTAGATTACAAATGTCGCAATGCAAACTTATATGTTAAAATTATTTGATGGAAAAGGTATGATAATACGGAAATATTTCAAAGTTTTGCAAAATTTGTGTTTGTTATCAGGAAAAAAGCATGATAAAGACTCATTTTATGATTGATTCATTGTTTAAATTTTTTTGGGACTATTTAATTTTAGTCTGTGCAGATCACGACTTCAAAAAATACGAAAAATGCCAAAAACCTTACAAACGTATAAAATACGTATATAAACGACCAAGATTTTTGTCAATACCTTCTCTGAGGAAATTTTGCAAATTGTGTACTATATAAGGGGTTCAAACCCTTCATATAGTATGCTAACCTCTGAGAGAAGTAGCTTGTTTTGTTTCGTATTGTGTGTGGAACAACATTTTTTGGGGTGTTTTACTTTTGCTTTCTGCATTTTTTTGTGTTTTGAAATTTCTTTTAGAAAAGGGGGGTGCCGTGAAATAGATTTTGTAATGATAATCGTCAGCTATAAAATGAGAAAATATTTTCAATGTTTAGTTAATAGGTAACAACTTTTTGACACATACAACATAGAATATGAATAAAGGAAGATGCAAGGTATACATCAATTAAACAGCAACCTAACAACACCTAACTGAACGGCATGATATTCGCTGTTTTTACTTTATTAGATTGTCAGTTCGAATCTACACCACTTTTTCACGTGCAAGGGGTGGAGTTATGATTATGACGCCATTATAGTGAAGTAAATTAGCCAAATAAATAGAATTTTAGCGCGGGACTTTCTTCTGCGCAGGCCTGTGTAAAAATAGGCGAGTTACAGTGTTGTGCAATGTCGTCAATCTGAGAAGATGCAAATTTTATAATCACAGTATAATATCGGCAATAAACGAAGAAACAGCATAATTTCATCGTAAACGATTAAAACTGTTAAAGACTGTTTTCAGTCGAAGTCAAGAGTCACACTGGCATAACTATTCCGTGAGTAGAAAAAAGTCGTAAGACGAGGTTGACATCATTATGGTACCAGATGTAACGGAACTGTGAAGAAAGACGGTCTACACTGCAGTGTTAGAGGAAGAATCAAATGTTAACACTGCCGAAGAAGCAGTTAAAGTGATAACACCCAGACAGATTATTACAGAACAAAGACAATCGCATATTGAAAACGGCTCTTTTTAGAGCCACAAAACCTTCCAAAATGAGTCTGACTATTGTTGATTTATAAACATATATTCACGAAAGAAGGAGTCAGTGTTTTTTTTTTTTTTCTTTCATTTTCCTCTTCGTTTAGTTTTTGCTTATTTGAATCTGTCTCCAGGAAATTAGTTAGGCTTACATAGAGCGTGCAAGGACGTCTGTGCTATTTTCCCAAAATGGTTTGAGTGTACATTCTTTTATTTTGCGCTTAACTTGACTACCAAAAGGTATAGAACTACTAATTCGGACCCGGTGACAAAAGAACACACAAGAAAGTAGTACATATTTCAAACAAAATAGTTCCTACACATAGATGTAAATATAAAACTATGTAGAAAATATTTCAGTTATTAAGGTATCAAATGAACGGTGAAGGACTGGTGATCCTCGTAGAACACATATTGACTGACAATTTCCAATAATACAAAAATGTATGAATGAATTCTAAAATTTAGGGCATATTTTGCCTGTTTTTTTTTCAGATATGAAGTACCTTGTTTGGTGTATCCAAAGTTTCGGTAACCAGTACGGTCTGACGTATCAATAACGGTATATTGATCCCGCCCCCATAAAATGTTTGGAAGTACAAAAATTAACGTCGATAGGTATGAGGGCCAACAAAAGGTGGTGTGCCTGTCCCAAGTCAGGAGCCTGTAATTCAGTGGTTCTTGTTTGTTGCTGTATATCATATTTGCTTTTCGTTCATTGTTTTTGGGCATAAATCAGGCCGTTAGTTTTCTCGTTTGAATTGTTTTACATAAATTTTGTCATTTTGGGGCCGTTTATAGCTGACTATGCGGTTTGGGTTTTTGCTCATTGTTGAAGGTCGCATGGTGACCTATAGTTGTTAACTTCTATGTCATTTGGTTTCTGGTGGAGAGTTGTCTTATTGGCAATCCTACCACATTTCTTCTTATTATATATATCTTGTAATCATGAAAAAAACTACCCCCAAAGTTTCATAAAATTCAATAACGGTATGACAAGGTGATGTATTTTTATCATTGAATTGCATTGCATTGCACAACGATATGAGGTTCAGGGTGGGGTTTACAGAATAGAGAATAATGGGCAAAACTTGCAGAATAAAGGCGGCTAAAAAATTAAAGAATAGAGAATAAAGGTGTGTTGAAATATAATGAATATAGAAGATTGGGCTAAATTAGACCGTTAGTTTTCTCGTTTGAATTGTTTCATATTTTTCATGTCGGTGCCTTTAATAGCCGACTATACGGTATGGATTTTTCTCATTGTTGAAGGCAGTACGGTTGCCTATAATTGCTTACATCCACTTCATTTGAACTTTGGTGGATAGTTGTCTCATTGGCAATCATACCACATCTCCTTATTTTTATATAAATTTATAAGAATAGAGAAAAATAGCTTAAAATATTAAAGAATACTGAATTGAAGGAACCCCCATCCAGACCCTGTGATATGTCATCTTGTACTGTTTATGACGTTGTTGTAAGGCATTTTCTCTAAAGTACAGTAACCGATATTAGAGTGTAGGACAGCATATCATTCTTTAATAAACTGAAGTAAACAAAACACCATGCAACGGCAATTATTAAACAGCAACAAGAAGAACTACCTTTATCAATTGGTAAGCTACGCCAAAAACGAAGAATTAATTAGACTGTTGAGTGAGACAATTTCTTAATAACAAGTAATGTATGGCTTGTATTTTCGTCACATGTGCCTTAGCTTTACAATTTGATTTTCTGACATAATGGATTTGATATGCGTAAAATATTTGCTACATGACGTTAAGTAGAAAACATTCAAATCAATCCGCTATAGTTGATACAAAACAAAACTGACAGTGCTATCAGATTTATATGATAATATATATATATAAAAAAAAAAAATTCAGCCATCCGTTCACACGGAAAATTAAGTGATGCATGAATAAAAGGAGATGCATGTGAGGTATACGTCAATGAGACAGCAACCCAACTACAGAAATAACCGAAAGACATCTAGAGGGAGAAGTGTATATATAGTCTTCAACAAAAGACAGATGTCCTTACAATATGTCTTATAAGTACTATCAGATTTATATCAATTTTTTCAGCCAGCAGTGTTCACGAAAAATTAAGTGAGAAATAGAAGGAGAATCAGATGGGGTGTATACGTCAATGGGACAGCAACCCGACGACAGAAATAAAAAAAAACATCTCGGTGCATACATACAGTCTTTGGCAAATACACACACAATATGTCTCGCTCATACTTGTCTAGATTCCATGAAAGATATATATAAGATTCAACAGAAACAATCAAAGATTTGATAGTAACACTAAATTCTCTAAATAAAGGGGGACACATTACGATATAACATACGACCACCAACGACAACGTTCCTCACTCACGTATAAGAAAATGAAATGTATCAGGGTTGAATTATAGTATTTTTTCAACCTCAACCATCCCCCCTTTTATCTTACAACATTACTTGGAGAGAGAGATAAGAGAAGAGAAGAGTTGCATCTAAGATTAAATCCCGTCGTCTCAATGTACGTACGGGTTTCACTCAGTCCCGACGAGGGCTAAGTTCCCAACAGACTAGACTGTAATATACTAGACTGCGGTTAGATTACAAATGTCGCAATGCAAACTTATATGTTAAAATTATTTGATGGAAAAGGTATGATAATACGGAAATATTTCAAAGTTTTGCAAAATTTGTGTTTGTTATCAGGAAAAAAGCATGATAAAGACTCATTTTATGATTGATTCATTGTTTAAATTTTTTTGGGACTATTTAATTTTAGTCTGTGCAGATCACGACTTCAAAAAATACGAAAAATGCCAAAAACCTTACAAACGTATAAAATACGTATATAAACGACCAAGATTTTTGTCAATACCTTCTCTGAGGAAATTTTGCAAATTGTGTACTATATAAGGGGTTCAAACCCTTCATATAGTATGCTAACCTCTGAGAGAAGTAGCTTGTTTTGTTTCGTATTGTGTGTGGAACAACATTTTTTGGGGTGTTTTACTTTTGCTTTCTGCATTTTTTTGTGTTTTGAAATTTCTTTTAGAAAAGGGGGGTGCCGTGAAATAGATTTTGTAATGATAATCGTCAGCTATAAAATGAGAAAATATTTTCAATGTTTAGTTAATAGGTAACAACTTTTTGACACATACAACATAGAATATGAATAAAGGAAGATGCAAGGTATACATCAATTAAACAGCAACCTAACAACACCTAACTGAACGGCATGATATTCGCTGTTTTTACTTTATTAGATTGTCAGTTCGAATCTACACCACTTTTTCACGTGCAAGGGGTGGAGTTATGATTATGACGCCATTATAGTGAAGTAAATTAGCCAAATAAATAGAATTTTAGCGCGGGACTTTCTTCTGCGCAGGCCTGTGTAAAAATAGGCGAGTTACAGTGTTGTGCAATGTCGTCAATCTGAGAAGATGCAAATTTTATAATCACAGTATAATATCGGCAATAAACGAAGAAACAGCATAATTTCATCGTAAACGATTAAAACTGTTAAAGACTGTTTTCAGTCGAAGTCAAGAGTCACACTGGCATAACTATTCCGTGAGTAGAAAAAAGTCGTAAGACGAGGTTGACATCATTATGGTACCAGATGTAACGGAACTGTGAAGAAAGACGGTCTACACTGCAGTGTTAGAGGAAGAATCAAATGTTAACACTGCCGAAGAAGCAGTTAAAGTGATAACACCCAGACAGATTATTACAGAACAAAGACAATCGCATATTGAAAACGGCTCTTTTTAGAGCCACAAAACCTTCCAAAATGAGTCTGACTATTGTTGATTTATAAACATATATTCACGAAAGAAGGAGTCAGTGTTTTTTTTTTTTTTCTTTCATTTTCCTCTTCGTTTAGTTTTTGCTTATTTGAATCTGTCTCCAGGAAATTAGTTAGGCTTACATAGAGCGTGCAAGGACGTCTGTGCTATTTTCCCAAAATGGTTTGAGTGTACATTCTTTTATTTTGCGCTTAACTTGACTACCAAAAGGTATAGAACTACTAATTCGGACCCGGTGACAAAAGAACACACAAGAAAGTAGTACATATTTCAAACAAAATAGTTCCTACACATAGATGTAAATATAAAACTATGTAGAAAATATTTCAGTTATTAAGGTATCAAATGAAAGGTGAAGGACTGGTGATCCTCGTAGAACACATATTGACTGACAATTTCCAATAATACAAAAATGTATGAATGAATTCTAAAATTGAGGGCATATTTTGCCTGTTTTTTTTTCAGATATGAAGTACCTTGTTTGGTGTATCCAAAGTTTCGGTAACCAGTACGGTCTGACGTATCAATAACGGTATATTGATCCCGCCCCCATAAAATGTTTGGAAGTACAAAAATTAACGTCGATAGGTATGAGGGCCAACAAAAGGTGGTGTGCCTGTCCCAAGTCAGGAGCCTGTAATTCAGTGGTTCTTGTTTGTTGCTGTATATCATATTTGCTTTTCGTTCATTGTTTTTGGGCATAAATCAGGCCGTTAGTTTTCTCGTTTGAATTGTTTTACATAAATTTTGTCATTTTGGGGCCGTTTATAGCTGACTATGCGGTTTGGGTTTTTGCTCATTGTTGAAGGTCGCATGGTGACCTATAGTTGTTAACTTCTATGTCATTTGGTTTCTGGTGGAGAGTTGTCTTATTGGCAATCCTACCACATTTCTTCTTATTATATATGTAACACTCAGAAACGTGTCCTTCCCCCCAAACGTGTCCGATTCCCCCAAACGTGTCCACATAACGTCACTGAACTGCAAAACATGTCTTGTTGTAAAAGGGCGCCAAAGCGTGTCATTTGTATAAACGCCCAAAACGTGTCCATTTTTTATTAAACACCCATACGTGTCCATATCAAGCTTAATTGTTTTCTTTTACTGGAACTATCATTCGTGTCCATATTATAAATACGTAGTTTATTTGGTTATTGCTTTTTCATTAACGTATAATCATTTTACTATTTCATTTAAAAAATAGAAATACATTACTTTAGGTCTTTTTTAAACTGGCAGTCTAACCTGGGTAAAAGTGGTGGCGTCAGTTTCGGCTACGTTGGATCCAGGCTCAGTTAAATTGTAGATATTAAATCAGATACCTCTATGTCCCATTCTCTGTGCATTAAAACCTTTGTAGCATTTCACTCTTTCATGGTGCCATCAGTTGTATATTGGAAGGCAACGTTTTTTTTTTAAATTTCCGCAACTTTTATTTAAAACGGCCTCTATTACATAACAGAGACTGAAGTAGTTTCTTACTGAAGTCATTAAAAAATTGGTCTTTACTCGCTCTTAATTTTTTTAGATTAAAATCCCAACTAGTGTTAATCCCGAATAACCGTAAAAATTTAGGCCCAATCCTAAATGTCCGGTATGATGATAGAACTTATCTACAGTATTTATTGTTAACATGATGTCGTTCAAATAATGCATGACATATTTGGAACTAGACGTTATGTCTCTTGTTCGTGTGTCTTTAGTGATGCTCGAAACCTACAATTTATTAAAAAAAAAACTGATAACCATGCAGTTTATAATTTGAAGAGCTTTTAAAATATCAGAACTGTTGAAAAAATGGAAGTCAATTCTGCTGATGTGCAATATTCGGATTAATATAAAAGGCATCATCGGAGTTTATTAGTAAAAAATAATTTACATAGTAAATGATTAATTCAACTGTACTAGAATTATTTGTATGTTCGCTCTAAATGAGCATGACATATTTGCAACTGGACAAGTAATTTCAGTCAAAAGTTAATTCATACCGGTATGTTACAGATTAAATTTGCAATTATGATAATCATTAACAACCGGTATTGAACAAACTGATGCTAATAAATGACCACTTAGTCAACTGTGTCCCCCATCGTAGAATTGCCGTAAACGTTATTGATTTCATTTAGAACATACATGTATTAGCGCTAAAAGACGTGAGACGTTCTGGCGTTTTACAGTGGACACGTTTTGGGGAATAACAATTATCGGACACGTTTGGGGGTTATAAAATTGGACACTTTTGGGCGATATCAACTTTTAAGGACTCGTTTGGGGGAAATAGACACGTTTGGGGGAATCGGACACGTTTGGGGGGATGGACACGTTTGGGAGTGTTACATATATATCTTGTAATCATGAAAAAAAACTACCCCCAAAGTTTCATAAAATTCAATAACGGTATGACAAGGTGATGTATTTTTATCATTGAATTGCATTGCATTGCACAACGATATGAGGTTCAGGGTGGGGTTTACAGAATAGAGAATAATGGGCAAAACTTGCAGAATAAAGGCGGCTAAAAAATTAAAGAATAGAGAATAAAGGTGTGTTGAAATATAATGAATATAGAAGATTGGGCTAAATTAGACCGTTAGTTTTCTCGTTTGAATTGTTTCATATTTTTCATGTCGGTGCCTTTAATAGCCGACTATACGGTATGGATTTTTCTCATTGTTGAAGGCAGTACGGTTGCCTATAATTGCTTACATCCACTTCATTTGAACGTTGGTGGATAGTTGTCTCATTGGCAATCATACCACATCTCCTTATTTTTATATAAATTTATAAGAATAGAGAAAAATAGCTTAAAATATTAAAGAATACTGATTTGAAGGAACCCCCATCCAGACCCTGTGATATGTCATCTTGTACTGTTTATGACGTTGTTGTAAGGCATTTTCTCTAAAGTACAGTAACCGATATTAGAGTGTAGGACAGCATATCATTCTTTAATAAACTGAAGTAAACAAAACACCATGCAACGGCAATTATTTAACAGCAACAAGAAGAACTACCTTTATCAATTGGTAAGCTACGCCAAAAACGAAGAATTAATTAGACTGTTGAGTGAGACAATTTCTTAATAACAAGTAATGTATGGCTTGTATTTTCGTCACATGTGCCTTAGCTTTACAATTTGATTTTCTGACATAATGGATTTGATATGCGTAAAATATTTGCTACTAGACGTTAAGTAGAAAACATTCAAATCAATCCGCTATAGTTGATACAAAACAAAACTGACAGTGCTATCAGATTTATATGATAATATATATATAAAAAAAAAATTCAGCCATCCGTTCACACGGAAAATTAAGTGATGCATGAATAAAAGGAGATGCATGTGAGGTATACGTCAATGAGACAGCAACCCAACTACAGAAATAACCGAAAGACATCAAGAGGGAGACGTGTATATATAGTCTTCAACAAAAGACAGATGTCATTACAATATGTCTTATAAGTACTATCAGATTTATATCAATTTTTTCAGCCAGCAGTGTTCACGAAAAATTAAGTGAGAAATAGAAGGAGAATCAGATGGGGTGTATACGTCAATGGGACAGCAGCCCGACGACAGAAAGAAAAAAAAAACATCTCGGTGCATACATACAGTCTTTGGCAAATACACACACAATATGTCTCGCTCATAATTGTCTAGATTCCATGAAAGATATATATAAAATTCAACAGAAACAATCAAAGATTTGATAGTAACACTAAATTCTCTAAATGAAGGGGGACACATTACGATATAACATACGACCACCAACGACAACGTTCCTCACTCACGTATAAGAAAATGAAATGTATCAGGTTTGAATTATAGTATTTTTTTCAACCTCAACCATCCCCCCTTTTATCTTACAACATTACTTGGAGAGAGAGATAAGAGAAGAGTTGCATCTAAGATTAAATCCCGTCGTCTCAATGTACGTACGGGTTTCACTCAGTCCCGACGAGGGCTAAGTTCCCAACAGACTAGACTGTAATATACTAGACTGCGGTTAGATTACAAATGTCGCAATGCAAACTTATATGTAAAAATTATTTGATGGAAAAGGTATGATAATACGGAAATATTTCAAAGTTTTGAAAAATTTGTGTTTGTTATCAGGAAAAAAGCATGATAAAGACTCATTTTATGATTGAGTCATTGTTTAAATTTTTTTGGGACTATTTAATTTTAGTCTGTGCAGATCACGACTTCAAAAAATACGAAAAATGCCAAAAACCTTACAAACGTATAAAATACGTATATAAACGACCAAGATTTTTGTCAATACCTTCTCTGAGGAAATTTTGCAAATTGTGTACTATATAAGGGGTTCAAACCCTTCATATAGTATGAAAACCTCTGAGAGAAGTAGCTTGTTTTGTTTCGTATTGTGTGTGGAACAACATTTTTTGGGGTGTTTTACTTTTGCTTTCTGCATTTTTTTGTGTTTTGAAATTTCTTTTAGAAAAGGGGGGTGCCGTGAAATAGATGTTGTAATGATAATCGTCAGCTATAAAATGAGAAAATATTTTCAATGTTTAGTAAATAGGTAACAACTTTTTGACACATACAACATAGAATATGAATAAAGGAAGATGCAAGGTATACATCAATTAAACAGCAACCTAACAACACCTAACTGAACGGCATGATATTCGCTGTTTTTACTTTATTAGATTGTCAGTTCGAATCTACACCACTTTTTCACGTGCAAGGGTGGAGTTATGATTATGACGGCATTATAGTGAAGTAAATTAGCCAAATAAATAGAATTTTAGCGCGGGACTTTCTTCTGCGCAGGCCTGTGTAAAAATAGGCGAGTTACAGTGTTGTGCAATGTCGTCAATCTGAGAAGATGCAAATTTTATAATCACAGTATAATATCGGCAATAAACGAAGAAACAGCATAATTTCATCGTAAACGATTAAAACTGTTAAAGACTGTTTTCAGTCGAAGTCAAGAGTCACACTGGCATAACTATTCCGTGAGTAGAAAAAAGTCGTAAGACGAGGTTGACATCATTATGGTACCAGATGTAACGGAACTGTGAAGAAAGACGGTCTACACTGCAGTGTTAGAGGAAGAATCAAATGTTAACACTGCCGAAGAAGCAGTTAAAGTGATAACACCCAGACAGATTATTACAGAACAAAGACAATCGCATATTGAAAACGGCTCTTTTTAGAGCCACAAAACCTTCCAAAATGAGTCTGACTATTGTTGATTTATAAACATATATTCACGAAAGAAGGAGTCAGTGTTTTTTTTTTTTTTTTTTCATTTTCCTCTTCGTTTAGTTTTTGCTTATTTGAATCTGTCTCCAGGAAATTAGTTAGGCTTACATAGAGCGTGCAAGGACGTCTGTGCTATTTTCCCAAAATGGTTTGAGTGTACATTCTTTTATTTTGCGCTTAACTTGACTACCAAAAGGTATAGAACTACTAATTCGGACCCGGTGACAAAAGAACACACAAGAAAGTAGTACATATTTCAAACAAAATAGTTCCTACACATAGATGTAAATATAAAACTATGTAGAAAATATTTCAGTTATTAAGGTATCAAATGAAAGGTGAAGGACTGGTGATCCTCGTAGAACACATATTGACTGACAATTTCCAATAATACAAAAATGTATGAATGAATTCTAAAATTGAGGGCATATTTTGCCTGTTTTTTTTTCAGATATGAAGTACCTTGTTTGGTGTATCCAAAGTTTCGGTAACCAGTACGGTCTGACGTATCAATAACGGTATATTGATCCCGCCCCCATAAAATGTTTGGAAGTACAAAAATTAACGTCGATAGGTATGAGGGCCAACAAAAGGTGGTGTGCCTGTCCCAAGTCAGGAGCCTGTAATTCAGTGGTTCTTGTTTGTTGCTGTATATCATATTTGCTTTTCGTTCATTGTTTTTGGGCATAAATCAGGCCGTTAGTTTTCTCGTTTGAATTGTTTTACATAAATTTTGTCATTTTGGGGCCGTTTATAGCTGACTATGCGGTTTGGGTTTTTGCTCATTGTTGAAGGTCGCATGGTGACCTATAGTTGTTAACTTCTATGTCATTTGGTTTCTGGTGGAGAGTTGTCTTATTGGCAATCCTACCACATTTCTTCTTATTATATATGTAACACTCAGAAACGTGTCCTTCCCCCCAAACGTGTCCGATTCTCCCAAACGTGTCCACATAACGTCACTGAACTGCAAAACATGTCTTGTTGTAAAAGGGCGCCAAAGCGTGTCATTTGTATAAACGCCCAAAACGTGTCCATTTTTTATTAAACACCCATACGTGTCCATATCAAGCTTAATTGTTTTCTTTTACTGGAACTATCATTCGTGTCCATATTATAAATACGTAGTTTATTTGGTTATTGCTTTTTCATTAACGTATAATCATTTTACTATTTCATTTAAAAAATAGAAATACATTACTTTAGGTCTTTTTTAAACTGGCAGTCTAACCTGGGTAAAAGTGGTGGCGTCAGTTTCGGCTACGTTGGATCCAGGCTCAGTTAAATTGTAGATATTAAATCAGATACCTCTATGTCCCATTCTCTGTGCATTAAAACCTTTGTAGCATTTCACTCTTTCATGGTGCCATCAGTTGTATATTGGAAGGCAACGTTTTTTTTTTAAATTTCCGCAACTTTTATTTAAAACGGCCTCTATTACATAACAGAGACTGAAGTAGTTTCTTACTGAAGTCATTAAAAAATTGGTCTTTACTCGCTCTTAATTTTTTTAGATTAAAATCCCAACTAGTGTTAATCCCGAATAACCGTAAAAATTTAGGCCCAATCCTAAATGTCCGGTATGATGATAGAACTTATCTACAGTATTTATTGTTAACATGATGTCGTTCAAATAATGCATGACATATTTGGAACTAGACGTTATGTCTCTTGTTCGTGTGTCTTTAGTGATGCTCGAAACCTACAATTTATTAAAAAAAAAAACTGATAACCATGCAGTTTATAATTTGAAGAGCTTTTAAAATATCAGAACTGTTGAAAAAATGGAAGTCAATTCTGCTGATGTGCAATATTCGGATTAATATAAAAGGCATCATCGGAGTTTATTAGTAAAAAATAATTTACATAGTAAATGATTAATTCAACTGTACTAGAATTATTTGTATGTTCGCTCTAAATGAGCATGACATATTTGCAACTGGACAAGTAATTTCAGTCAAAAGTTAATTCATACCGGTATGTTACAGATTAAATTTGCAATTATGATAATCATTAACAACCGGTATTGAACAAACTGATGCTAATAAATGACCACTTAGTCAACTGTGTCCCCCATCGTAGAATTGCCGTAAACGTTATTGATTTCATTTAGAACATACATGTATTAGCGCTAAAAGACGTGAGACGTTCTGGCGTTTTACAGTGGACACGTTTTGGGGAATAACAATTATCGGACACGTTTGGGGGTTATAAAATTGGACACTTTTGGGCGATATCAACTGTTAAGGACTCGTTTGGGGGAAATAGACACGTTTGGGGGAATCGGACACGTTTGGGGGGATGGACACGTTTGGGAGTGTTACATATATATCTTGTAATCATGAAAAAAAACTACCCCCAAAGTTTCATAAAATTCAATAACGGTATGACAAGGTGATGTATTTTTATCATTGAATTGCATTGCATTGCACAACGATATGAGGTTCAGGGTGGGGTTTACAGAATAGAGAATAATGGGCAAAACTTGCAGAATAAAGGCGGCTAAAAAATTAAAGAATAGAGAATAAAGGTGTGTTGAAATATAATGAATATAGAAGATTGGGTTAAATTAGACCGTTAGTTTTCTCGTTTGAATTGTTTCATATTTTTCATGTCGGTGCCTTAAATAGCCGACTATACGGTATGGATTTTTCTCATTGTTGAAGGCAGTACGGTTGCCTATAATTGCTTACATCCACTTCATTTGAACTTTGGTGGATAGTTGTCTCATTGGCAATCATACCACATCTCCTTATTTTTATATAAATTTATAAGAATAGAGAAAAATAGCTTAAAATATTAAAGAATACTGAATTGAAGGAACCCCCATCCAGACCCTGTGATATGTCATCTTGTACTGTTTATGACGTTGTTGTAAGGCATTTTCTCTAAAGTACAGTAACCGATATTAGAGTGTAGGACAGCATATCATTCTTTAATAAACTGAAGTAAACAAAACACCATGCAACGGCAATTATTTAACAGCAACAAGAAGAACTACCTTTATCAATTGGTAAGCTACGCCAAAAACGAAGAATTAATTAGACTGTTGAGTGAGACAATTTCTTAATAACAAGTAATGTATGGCTTGTATTTTCGTCACATGTGCCTTAGCTTTACAATTTGATTTTCTGACATAATGGATTTGATATGCGTAAAATATTTGCTACTAGACGTTAAGTAGAAAACATTCAAATCAATCCGCTATAGTTGATACAAAACAAAACTGACAGTGCTATCAGATTTATATGATAATATATATATAAAAAAAAAATTCAGCCATCCGTTCACACGGAAAATTAAGTGATGCATGAATAAAAGGAGATGCATGTGAGGTATACGTCAATGAGACAGCAACCCAACTACAGAAATAACCGAAAGACATCTAGAGGGAGACGTGTATATATAGTCTTCAACAAAAGACAGATGTCATTACAATATGTCTTATAAGTACTATCAGATTTATATCAATTTTTTCAGCCAGCAGTGTTCACGAAAAATTAAGTGAGAAATAGAAGGAGAATCAGATGGGGTGTATACGTCAATGGGACAGCAGCCCGACGACAGAAAGAAAAAAAAACATCTCGGTGCATACATACAGTCTTTGGCAAATACACACACAATATGTCTCGCTCATAATTGTCTAGATTCCATGAAAGATATATATAAAATTCAACAGAAACAATCAAAGATTTGATAGTAACACTAAATTCTCTAAATGAAGGGGGACACATTACGATATAACATACGACCACCAACGACAACGTTCCTCACTCACGTATAAGAAAATGAAATGTATCAGGTTTGAATTATAGTATTTTTTTCAACCTCAACCATCCCCCCTTTTATCTTACAACATTACTTGGAGAGAGAGATAAGAGAAGAGTTGCATCTAAGATTAAATCCCGTCGTCTCAATGTACGTACGGGTTTCACTCAGTCCCGACGAGGGCTAAGTTCCCAACAGACTAGACTGTAATATACTAGACTGCGGTTAGATTACAAATGTCGCAATGCAAACTTATATGTAAAAATTATTTGATGGAAAAGGTATGATAATACGGAAATATTTCAAAGTTTTGAAAAATTTGTGTTTGTTATCAGGAAAAAAGCATGATAAAGACTCATTTTATGATTGAGTCATTGTTTAAATTTTTTTGGGACTATTTAATTTTAGTCTGTGCAGATCACGACTTCAAAAAATACGAAAAATGCCAAAAACCTTACAAACGTATAAAATACGTATATAAACGACCAAGATTTTTGTCAATACCTTCTCTGAGGAAATTTTGCAAATTGTGTACTATATAAGGGGTTCAAACCCTTCATATAGTATGAAAACCTCTGAGAGAAGTAGCTTGTTTTGTTTCGTATTGTGTGTGGAACAACATTTTTTGGGGTGTTTTACTTTTGCTTTCTGCATTTTTTTGTGTTTTGAAATTTCTTTTAGAAAAGGGGGGTGCCGTGAAATAGATGTTGTAATGATAATCGTCAGCTATAAAATGAGAAAATATTTTCAATGTTTAGTAAATAGGTAACAACTTTTTGACACATACAACATAGAATATGAATAAAGGAAGATGCAAGGTATACATCAATTAAACAGCAACCTAACAACACCTAACTGAACGGCATGATATTCGCTGTTTTTACTTTATTAGATTGTCAGTTCGAATCTACACCACTTTTTCACGTGCAAGGGGTGGAGTTATGATTATGACGGCATTATAGTGAAGTAAATTAGCCAAATAAATAGAATTTTAGCGCGGGACTTTCTTCTGCGCAGGCCTGTGTAAAAATAGGCGAGTTACAGTGTTGTGCAATGTCGTCAATCTGAGAAGATGCAAATTTTATAATCACAGTATAATATCGGCAATAAACGAAGAAACAGCATAATTTCATCGTAAACGATTAAAACTGTTAAAGACTGTTTTCAGTCGAAGTCAAGAGTCACACTGGCATAACTATTCCGTGAGTAGAAAAAAGTCGTAAGACGAGGTTGACATCATTATGGTACCAGATGTAACGGAACTGTGAAGAAAGACGGTCTACACTGCAGTGTTAGAGGAAGAATCAAATGTTAACACTGCCGAAGAAGCAGTTAAAGTGATAACACCCAGACAGATTATTACAGAACAAAGACAATCGCATATTGAAAACGGCTCTTTTTAGAGCCACAAAACCTTCCAAAATGAGTCTGACTATTGTTGATTTATAAACATATATTCACGAAAGAAGGAGTCAGTGTTTTTTTTTTTTTTTTTTCATTTTCCTCTTCGTTTAGTTTTTGCTTATTTGAATCTGTCTCCAGGAAATTAGTTAGGCTTACATAGAGCGTGCAAGGACGTCTGTGCTATTTTCCCAAAATGGTTTGAGTGTACATTCTTTTATTTTGCGCTTAACTTGACTACCAAAAGGTATAGAACTACTAATTCGGACCCGGTGACAAAAGAACACACAAGAAAGTAGTACATATTTCAAACAAAATAGTTCCTACACATAGATGTAAATATAAAACTATGTAGAAAATATTTCAGTTATTAAGGTATCAAATGAAAGGTGAAGGACTGGTGATCCTCGTAGAACACATATTGACTGACAATTTCCAATAATACAAAAATGTATGAATGAATTCTAAAATTGAGGGCATATTTTGCCTGTTTTTTTTTCAGATATGAAGTACCTTGTTTGGTGTATCCAAAGTTTCGGTAACCAGTACGGTCTGACGTATCAATAACGGTATATTGATCCCGCCCCCATAAAATGTTTGGAAGTACAAAAATTAACGTCGATAGGTATGAGGGCCAACAAAAGGTGGTGTGCCTGTCCCAAGTCAGGAGCCTGTAATTCAGTGGTTCTTGTTTGTTGCTGTATATCATATTTGCTTTTCGTTCATTGTTTTTGGGCATAAATCAGGCCGTTAGTTTTCTCGTTTGAATTGTTTTACATAAATTTTGTCATTTTGGGGCCGTTTATAGCTGACTATGCGGTTTGGGTTTTTGCTCATTGTTGAAGGTCGCATGGTGACCTATAGTTGTTAACTTCTATGTCATTTGGTTTCTGGTGGAGAGTTGTCTTATTGGCAATCCTACCACATTTCTTCTTATTATATATGTAACACTCAGAAACGTGTCCTTCCCCCCAAACGTGTCCGATTCTCCCAAACGTGTCCACATAACGTCACTGAACTGCAAAACATGTCTTGTTGTAAAAGGGCGCCAAAGCGTGTCATTTGTATAAACGCCCAAAACGTGTCCATTTTTTATTAAACACCCATACGTGTCCATATCAAGCTTAATTGTTTTCTTTTACTGGAACTATCATTCGTGTCCATATTATAAATACGTAGTTTATTTGGTTATTGCTTTTTCATTAACGTATAATCATTTTACTATTTCATTTAAAAAATAGAAATACATTACTTTAGGTCTTTTTTAAACTGGCAGTCTAACCTGGGTAAAAGTGGTGGCGTCAGTTTCGGCTACGTTGGATCCAGGCTCAGTTAAATTGTAGATATTAAATCAGATACCTCTATGTCCCATTCTCTGTGCATTAAAACCTTTGTAGCATTTCACTCTTTCATGGTGCCATCAGTTGTATATTGGAAGGCAACGTTTTTTTTTTAAATTTCCGCAACTTTTATTTAAAACGGCCTCTATTACATAACAGAGACTGAAGTAGTTTCTTACTGAAGTCATTAAAAAATTGGTCTTTACTCGCTCTTAATTTTTTTAGATTAAAATCCCAACTAGTGTTAATCCCGAATAACCGTAAAAATTTAGGCCCAATCCTAAATGTCCGGTATGATGATAGAACTTATCTACAGTATTTATTGTTAACATGATGTCGTTCAAATAATGCATGACATATTTGGAACTAGACGTTATGTCTCTTGTTCGTGTGTCTTTAGTGATGCTCGAAACCTACAATTTATTAAAAAAAAAAACTGATAACCATGCAGTTTATAATTTGAAGAGCTTTTAAAATATCAGAACTGTTGAAAAAATGGAAGTCAATTCTGCTGATGTGCAATATTCGGATTAATATAAAAGGCATCATCGGAGTTTATTAGTAAAAAATAATTTACATAGTAAATGATTAATTCAACTGTACTAGAATTATTTGTATGTTCGCTCTAAATGAGCATGACATATTTGCAACTGGACAAGTAATTTCAGTCAAAAGTTAATTCATACCGGTATGTTACAGATTAAATTTGCAATTATGATAATCATTAACAACCGGTATTGAACAAACTGATGCTAATAAATGACCACTTAGTCAACTGTGTCCCCCATCGTAGAATTGCCGTAAACGTTATTGATTTCATTTAGAACATACATGTATTAGCGCTAAAAGACGTGAGACGTTCTGGCGTTTTACAGTGGACACGTTTTGGGGAATAACAATTATCGGACACGTTTGGGGGTTATAAAATTGGACACTTTTGGGCGATATCAACTGTTAAGGACTCGTTTGGGGGAAATAGACACGTTTGGGGGAATCGGACACGTTTGGGGGGATGGACACGTTTGGGAGTGTTACATATATATCTTGTAATCATGAAAAAAAACTACCCCCAAAGTTTCATAAAATTCAATAACGGTATGACAAGGTGATGTATTTTTATCATTGAATTGCATTGCATTGCACAACGATATGAGGTTCAGGGTGGGGTTTACAGAATAGAGAATAATGGGCAAAACTTGCAGAATAAAGGCGGCTAAAAAATTAAAGAATAGAGAATAAAGGTGTGTTGAAATATAATGAATATAGAAGATTGGGTTAAATTAGACCGTTAGTTTTCTCGTTTGAATTGTTTCATATTTTTCATGTCGGTGCCTTTAATAGCCGACTATACGGTATGGATTTTTCTCATTGTTGAAGGCAGTACGGTTGCCTATAATTGCTTACATCCACTTCATTTGAACTTTGGTGGATAGTTGTCTCATTGGCAATCATACCACATCTCCTTATTTTTATATAAATTTATAAGAATAGAGAAAAATAGCTTAAAATATTAAAGAATACTGAATTGAAGGAACCCCCATCCAGACCCTGTGATATGTCATCTTGTACTGTTTATGACGTTGTTGTAAGGCATTTTCTCTAAAGTACAGTAACCGATATTAGAGTGTAGGACAGCATATCATTCTTTAATAAACTGAAGTAAACAAAACACCATGCAACGGCAATTATTTAACAGCAACAAGAAGAACTACCTTTATCAATTGGTAAGCTACGCCAAAAACGAAGAATTAATTAGACTGTTGAGTGAGACAATTTCTTAATAACAAGTAATGTATGGCTTGTATTTTCGTCACATGTGCCTTAGCTTTACAATTTGATTTTCTGACATAATGGATTTGATATGCGTAAAATATTTGCTACTAGACGTTAAGTAGAAAACATTCAAATCAATCCGCTATAGTTGATACAAAACAAAACTGACAGTGCTATCAGATTTATATGATAATATATATATAAAAAAAAAATTCAGCCATCCGTTCACACGGAAAATTAAGTGATGCATGAATAAAAGGAGATGCATGTGAGGTATACGTCAATGAGACAGCAACCCAACTACAGAAATAACCGAAAGACATCTAGAGGGAGACGTGTATATATAGTCTTCAACAAAAGACAGATGTCATTACAATATGTCTTATAAGTACTATCAGATTTATATCAATTTTTTCAGCCAGCAGTGTTCACGAAAAATTAAGTGAGAAATAGAAGGAGAATCAGATGGGGTGTATACGTCAATGGGACAGCAGCCCGACGACAGAAAGAAAAAAAAACATCTCGGTGCATACATACAGTCTTTGGCAAATACACACACAATATGTCTCGCTCATAATTGTCTAGATTCCATGAAAGATATATATAAAATTCAACAGAAACAATCAAAGATTTGATAGTAACACTAAATTCTCTAAATGAAGGGGGACACATTACGATATAACATACGACCACCAACGACAACGTTCCTCACTCACGTATAAGAAAATGAAATGTATCAGGTTTGAATTATAGTATTTTTTTCAACCTCAACCATCCCCCCTTTTATCTTACAACATTACTTGGAGAGAGAGATAAGAGAAGAGTTGCATCTAAGATTAAATCCCGTCGTCTCAATGTACGTACGGGTTTCACTCAGTCCCGACGAGGGCTAAGTTCCCAACAGACTAGACTGTAATATACTAGACTGCGGTTAGATTACAAATGTCGCAATGCAAACTTATATGTAAAAATTATTTGATGGAAAAGGTATGATAATACGGAAATATTTCAAAGTTTTGAAAAATTTGTGTTTGTTATCAGGAAAAAAGCATGATAAAGACTCATTTTATGATTGAGTCATTGTTTAAATTTTTTTGGGACTATTTAATTTTAGTCTGTGCAGATCACGACTTCAAAAAATACGAAAAATGCCAAAAACCTTACAAACGTATAAAATACGTATATAAACGACCAAGATTTTTGTCAATACCTTCTCTGAGGAAATTTTGCAAATTGTGTACTATATAAGGGGTTCAAACCCTTCATATAGTATGAAAACCTCTGAGAGAAGTAGCTTGTTTTGTTTCGTATTGTGTGTGGAACAACATTTTTTGGGGTGTTTTACTTTTGCTTTCTGCATTTTTTTGTGTTTTGAAATTTCTTTTAGAAAAGGGGGGTGCCGTGAAATAGATGTTGTAATGATAATCGTCAGCTATAAAATGAGAAAATATTTTCAATGTTTAGTAAATAGGTAACAACTTTTTGACACATACAACATAGAATATGAATAAAGGAAGATGCAAGGTATACATCAATTAAACAGCAACCTAACAACACCTAACTGAACGGCATGATATTCGCTGTTTTTACTTTATTAGATTGTCAGTTCGAATCTACACCACTTTTTCACGTGCAAGGGGTGGAGTTATGATTATGACGGCATTATAGTGAAGTAAATTAGCCAAATAAATAGAATTTTAGCGCGGGACTTTCTTCTGCGCAGGCCTGTGTAAAAATAGGCGAGTTACAGTGTGGTGCAATGCCGTCAATCTGAGTAGATGCAAATTTTATAATCACAGTATAATATCGGCAATAGACGAAGAAACAGCATAATTTCATCGTAAACGATTGAAACTGTTAAAGACTGTTTTCACTCGAAGTCAGAGTCACACTGGCATAACCATTCCGTGAGTAGAAAAAAGTCGTAAGACGAGGTTGACATCATTATGGTACCAGATGTAACGGAACTGTGAAGAAAGACGGTCTAAACTGCAGTGTTAGAGGAAGAATCAAATGTTAACACTGCCGAAGAAGCAGTTAAAGTGATAACACCCAGACAGATTATTACAGAACAAAGACAATCGCATATTGAAAACGGCTCTTTTTAGAGCCACAAAACCTTCCAAATTGAGTCTGACTATTGTTGATTTATAAACATATATTCACGAAAGAAGGAGTCAGTGTTTTTCTTTTCTTTCATTTTTTTCTTCGTTTAGTTTGTGTTTATTTGAATCTGTCTCCAGGAATTTAGTAAGGCTTGCATAGAGCGTGCAAGGACGTCTGTGCTATTTTCCCAAAATGGTTTGAGTGTACATTCTTTTATTTTGCGCTTAACTTGACTACCAAAAGGTATAGAACTACTAATTCGGACCCGGTGACAAAAGAACACACAAGAAAGTAGTACATATTTCAAACAAATACACATAGATGTAAATATAAAACTATGTAGAAAATATTTCAGTTATTAAGGTATCAATTAAATGAAAGGTGAAGGACTGGTGATCCTCGTAGAACACATATTGACTGACAATTTCCAATAATACAAAAATGTATGAATGAATTCTAAAATTGAGGGCATATTTTGCCTGTTTTTTTTCAGATATGAAGTACCTTGTTTGGTGTATCCAAAGTTTCGGTAACCAGTACGGTCTGACATATCAATAACGGTATGTTGATCCCGCCCCCATAAAATGTTCGGAAGTACAAAAATTAACGTGGATAGGAATGAGGGCCAATAAAAGGGGGTGTGCCTGTCCCAAGTCAGGAGCCTGTAATTCAGTGGTTCTTGTTTGTTGCTGTATATCATATTTGTTTTTCGTTCATTGTTTTGGATGATCATATGGGTGAGCGATGCGCTATTCTGCAAAAGTAAGTAATATCTAATAAAGTATATACGTCAAATATAGGACATTTTGTGCAATAGTGATTATTCTAATATGACGTCATTCTTTTGCGTTAATGTAAACAAACCCATGTTACTTATGGGATACACGTGATTGAGTGCTTTTTGAAAAAGAAAATTAAAAAAAATAAATAAATAAACATGACCCCTCCTACATAAAGAAGCCTCTGGACCCCCTTCTCCAATTTCAAATTTTTCTGACCCCCAACTTATCCCCCTTCCTTTTCCAGAGATAAATAATCGTACGTGTTGTATTTCAATGTTTTTAGAAGAAGATATACTGTCTAAATAAACAAAAAAACTCATGTTTTTAGGTTTACTATTTTCCTGACTGAAATAGAGATTACTTTGTGTTATTATATCTTAATATGCTTTGGTGTAATTTCCATTTGTAGGTCAAACTATATTTTATTTTTTTTAAATTACGATGGCCTCAACAAGTAGCATGCCGGACGAAGACATTAATATAGACAGGCTACAAAAGTTGTTAGATGAAGATATGCCAATCACGCACAGCTGTTATCAATATTTTACTGTCACAGTTACAATATTTAAGGGCATTACTTTTCCGATAATTGAATTGAATTAAATTTAAAAATCATAAGATATGGCCCAAACTGCGTTCCATAGATTTTTTTCCTTAGCGACGTCACACCACATCCTACAGTTTTGTATTACGTATGCGGACTTGACCTTCTTTTCGAGCTAAGTTTTGTTTACATTTTAAAACGTGCTATTTATGAACCGAGGGGATGAAGTTGGGGTAGTTTTGGGAATATTATTTCTACTGTCTGAAAACTTGAAATGGTGAAATTATTGCTTGCTTGAAGCGAGTTTTTGTTCTGTCCTTGAAATCCCTATAAATAGAAAACATGTGCGATTTCGCAAAATACGTCTATTTTAACCACGCGCATTGTTATCGAGAACTGATTACTATCAAGAACAGATGACTACACGATACTCTAAATCGTCTTTTGAAAAACAACTGACGTCGGAAGTTCAAGGTTGATAGTTGTAGTAAAGCTTTATATTTAGGACTATCAACATAATATCAATGGTTGGTAAAGAAGGCGAGACATTTCAGCGTGTGCACTCTTGTTTTTTGAATTTTTGCAGGATATTCGGAATCCTTTGGTTTTATCCATGTGGTTTCATTTAAAAATTTTCCCCGCTAACCCCTACTTTTCTTTTCATAATTTTATTACATACAGTTTAAAAAGTCAAACTTGAAAATCCTATAAAATCTTTGTTATTTTTTCGTATTTTTCAAAAGAAAAGGGGTGCCAATGTTAAATGTATGAAAAATCTAGAGAAAATTATTTCCCGCCAAATTTTCAATGGCATATATATCTCGAAAACAAGCACACGGACCCTTCATTTTTTTCTGCTTTTTTAGTTCTTTTATTTATATACTATCAATCTGTAATAGTCTTTTAAAAAACTTGTTATTTTGAAACAGAGTAGCGAACATCCTTAAAGCCAAAGAAGGACGTCATATTAGAATAAACAATATTGTACAAAATGTCCTATATTTGCCATATATACTTTATTAGGTATTAGGTATTTATACTTACTTTTGCAGAATAGCGCATCACCCATATGATGTGTCCTTGAACCTGCGAGAACCGCGGTTACTATATCCAATGAGAGGCCTTCTTACAAAATCGTGATGAGAGAATTCTTTTGCATACAAAATTGACTTTTGTGACACAAAATTGACTTTTGTGACAAAAATGACTTTTGTGACACAAAATTGACTTTTGTGACAAAAATGACTTTTGTGACACAAAATTTACTTTTGTTAAATTTTCACTTCTCTTTAACAAAACTCAATTTTGTCTACACAAAAATAAACACAAAATTGAATTTTGTGACAAAATCTCAGTTTTGTATGCAAATTAGTTCACAGAATCCAAACTAAACAAATTTGCATACAAAATTGACTTTTGTTGCCTAATTTTCAAATTAGGTAACAAAAGTAAAGTCTGTGATACAAAAATGAATTTTTGTCATGATAAAAAATACTTTTGTCGACTGAAAGATAAGTTTGTATGACAAAATTTAAATTTGTAGTATGCAACAAATTTTGTTAAACTGAATGCATTTTTGTTGAACAAACCATTTTGTCCGTACAAAATTGAATTTCGAGTACAAAACCACAAGAGTCCCGTCCGGCGCCCCGTAATTTTGGCCTATTTTTATATGCTATATGGAAATTTAGTTACAATGAGCTTTCATGCCATATATAGGTGCTTCTTTTATATGTCGTATGCCAGTATTAATGCGGAAGTTACAGAAAATGACACTTGCCACATGTAAATATACAACTGTGCACCAAAAGAAAAAAAACACTACACCAGAGTAGTTTCCATTCAATAAAAATTCAAACCTCTCTTTTTTATTTAAGTGCAGTGAAAGCTCTTTTAAGTTTTTTGTATTTCTTATAAATTTTTTCAAAAATTTCCAAATTTGAGACCCCAAAGTTCATAAGTTCCTCATTTTAACCCAAAATATGCACTTTCGATGGCAAGTTTCAATCATATTGAACCCCTCTAGCAAGGGTTATAAAATGGGATGTAGCTTATAATTCAACTAACAAATGACTTAAAACACTTGCTGTATTGTCATTCCAGGCTTTTGTCATTCCAGGTTTTTGTCATTCCAGGCTTTTGTCATTTCAAAAGGACCAGAACCAAGAGAGGTATTTTCTATTTCTTTTCTATTGGCACTCATTTAACTAAACTTCTGAGAAATACAAAATTTTGAAATTAAAAAATAAAAATCTTTTGATGAAAAGAAGAATCAAAATTCATTAAAAACCATTGAGATCATTATCTTCCAATCTAATTAAAATATAGAACTCGGATTTCGTTATACTACATACGGTAGTATAACGAAATCCGAGTTCTATATTTTAATTAGATTGATTATCTTCAACAATATTTTTGTTTGATGGATATAAGTAAAATTGACGAAAAACCACTTTACTACATTATTAAGACTCTGTAACACCATGATTGAAACAAAATTATTTTAACCATACCTAAAATTAATCAACAACAATGAAAGTGTTTGGTGGCAGTGTGAATTCTTCGAAAACACTTTCTGCTGAAATATCTTGTTGGTTGTGCTATAAATCTAAATTTAAGCAGTGTTTCACTTGCTATATTTGCTATTTTCTGGTGTTTTGACAGGATAGATGGTCTTCATACATATAGTATAGACATTAATATTTGTGAAATAAATTGAGAATGGAAATGGGAAACATGTCAAAGAGTCAACAATCCGACCAAAGAACAGACAACAGCCGAAGAACACTTATCTAATATCATGCTTGCAAGCCAACATATCGGTGCTAACATTGATTGTGTTATCAATAAATAAAATCATAACTAAAGATGTATTGCTATACATTTATGATATAAACACTTACGGTTCTACTTCCTGTCGATATTTATATTTTGGCATTCCACAGGGTCGTGTTTTCCTAGACTGTTTATGATGTCTTTACGCTAAATCCATTGGTTGGGTACTGATTGATATTTTGTCTTTGATACATAATTTAGTCTCGCCTGAAAGTCGCAGTATGCCGTACACTATTTGTATGAAGCTTTATATTTCATAAGGTAAAAAGACCTTAATGCATCATATCTTGTACCCACGGGCACTTGTCTCTGAAAAAAATCCTATATACCTTAATATAACACACTTGTACTTAACTCGCAATTTTGAAAAAGGTCACCCGGTCGCGAACTTCCGTTATATTTCGATTTCTCGGTTGTCAACCCCACTAAAACTTGTTATGCCGTAAATCTTAATTGATTTATCAACACAATGGTGTATAACACGCCTACCTTTGTTGTCGGAATCATTCGTAGCAGGCCTCCCAAAGTATGTCAACCGTAATTATTTCGTCCATTTCTCAGATACTATAAGTAGCAGGTCAACTATATTTGGTGTATAAAATGATTGTAAGGTGTACATGTCCGTCTGGCAGTTATCACCTGACCTTGACCTCATTTTCATGGTTCATGAATCAAAGTAAAGTTGTTTTTTTTTGTCTGTTTCAAAGATACTATGAGCAATAGGTCAACTATATTTGATATATTGAATTATTGTAAAATGCATTTGTCCGTCTGGCAGGTATCATCTGACCTTGAACTCATTTTCGTGGTTAAATGGTCAATGTTAAGTTTTTGTGTTTTAGTCTGTTTCCAAGATACTATAAGCAGTAGGTGAATATTTGGTATATGAAATGATTGTTAGTTGCACATAGCTCTAGCTTGTAGGTATCATATGACCTTGACTTTATTTTCATGGTTCATTGGTCAATGTCAAGTTTTTGTGGTTAGGCCTGTTTTCTATAAGCAACAGATAAGCGATTTTTGGTGTATGGATTTTTTGTATAGTGTACTTGTTGGTATGACAGAGAACATCTGACCTTGACAAGATCTAAAGGATCGTTGAAAATTGTAAGTTTATGTGATATGTGTAGTAAAACCTTTATCTAAGAGAATTTCAACATAAAATCAATCGTGATCAGTTAAGCAGGCTACACGTTACAAGGTGTGAAATCTTGTTTTTGTTGGTTGTTATTGGCTTTGAACTAGCTTTCAGTAACTGTCAATAAAGTCAGATCAGTACTTTTGTTTCCGTGTTTTTGTGCTTATTATATAGATCTGACGAACAAGCTCATTTCAACTAATGTTTATGGTTTGTTCTTATGTTATGCTGTTACACCACTGTCTCAGGTCAGGGGAAGTAATGGATGTCGTCAAACATGTCTGATCCCGCCACATTCTGTATGTGCCTATCTCATTAGCAATCATACGACATCTTATTTTTATATTTATACATTATTGATAACTGTATAACAATACTTCTCGAAAATAATATGGCAAATATCGTTACTTAATTACTCCTTTCTATAAAGCAAAAACCGAACTAGAAAAACTTTAAAAATAAGAAATTTATATTCAATTACTAAAGAGGATTTTTTTTTTCTAAAAACAAATTTTCAGATTACAAGTGCGATGACATATCGGCTTCTTTAATTTTATCCTCAATTGACTTATAATGTGTCCCATAGTTCCGTCGCATATTCATTTGGTTAAAACCTGGATATCACGTCTTTCGTTTCAAAGTTGGTATATATAACCTCCGTCCTTTGGTGTACTTTTATCTGAATAGTTTCATTAAAGTTTAATTCTAATCGGATGTAATTGTATTTCAATAGCAATTGAATTCAAATTTATTTGATGTTAATGTACAAATGTGAATTAATGTTTCGGAAGTCAAAGTATGCAGAGTTAAAAACAAATGACGTAATTGTTCAAGCTAAGGTTCTGGTCATGAATATTACGAATTGAACATTGCAAAAGTACAAGAGGAAATCACTATCAAATTTAAAATAAATTCACTATACGGGTATATATTACCTTAAAGTGCAAATGTTCATTGAATGCACTTTATTTATACATAAATCTTGACAATTATACTTTTCTCTGATCTTAAAATGTATATGTCTTTTATAGCTTTTCTCAGTACTTTTTTTCAAATGGACATTTGGATTCTTGATTTCCTTGTTCAATAGTATTTTCGTTACTAAAACTATGTTTTGTTTTTTTTTTTCTTTGATAAGACATCAATTTTATGACCTATACTGCCGATCCAAGTGCTAAGGATTTGACAAGAACCGTTTTGGGCTATATAGTTTGTGATTTAAAGTGGATTTTCATGTTTGCTTTTTCTTGTCATCATACTATTCGGCAATTAGATATAAATATTCGAGGGAAATTGTTTGCTCCTTTTTAGCGCAATCATATCAAAGTTTGCGGAAAATCGTATGCTCCTTTATGGCAAAATTTTACGAAAAATCCCGAGAAAAAAAAACAAAAATCAGAATGTAGTTTCTTTGCTGCCATGTTCAGTTGAAGGTTTTCTGGACCTTATACCATTTATGCTTCTTTCAGGAGCTTATAACAATTTGGAAATTTAATATGAGGCATGTGCTGCTAACTGGTGAGCTCCCAAAGGTTATTTTTTCAACATGTTAATTTTGCATGTTTGTTTTCATTGTCATCATACTTTTCGGTAATAATTAACAAATTGTCAAGAAATCATATGCTCGTTCCAGTGACCAGTATTCAAGGTCAAGTTTTCGAGGTCAAGTGCGTATCTCAAATAGTAGATTATTCATTATAGTGACTTGTGTAATTACAATAATGCGTCGATATAATAAAAATTATATTTGGTGTATGGCATCATTGTTAGGTGTACAAGTCCGTCTTGTAAAGTTTATCTTAACTTGACGTCATTTTCATATTTCATGGGTCAATGTTATGCTTTCGTGGTTAGATCTGTATCTCGGATTCTATAAGCAATATATTAACTAAAATGCAAATTTGAACCATTGGTAGAAATTTTCATGTGAACCCTGGGTTAATGATCCTAAGGGTGTCCAACATGAAAAATAATTAGGCCTTTGTTAGTTTTGTATCATTTTTAATTTTAGTTTCTTGTGTATAATTTGGAGTTTAGTATGACGTCCATTATCACTGAACTAGTATACATATTTGTTTAGGGGCCAGCTGAAGGACGCCTCCGGGTGCGGGAGTTTCTCGCTGCATTGAAGACCCATTGGTGGCCTTCGGCTGTTGTCTGCTCTATGGTCGGGTTGTTGTCTCTTTGACACATTCCCCATTTCCATTCTCAATTTTATCATGAACACTGGTAGATAGTAATTAACATTATCATTGAAGAGTTGTCTAAGCTTATCGACTTTTTATATTTGAGTTGAGACCAGAATTATGGACCAAAACGTAGCGGGTTATTCAAAAGTGTGCACCACATTTAAATAATTTTATTCTTAATTCTAAATTGTTAAGAGCTTTCGTGACTCCTGAGGCATGGTCTTTTATATTTATATTTTCCAATCACGTTGGCGCTGATAAAGTTTTCATATGAACCGTATTCAAATTGAGACATCAAAATCAAATCAAAATAATATAGAAAATACATTTTTTCTGCAATGAGAAACACATGTTGAATTCTATTACTTTCGGACAAAAATATTGACATCAAGGGAAACAAAAGGCGTTCAAGCAATCATTTCTCCTAGAGCTACCAAAATATTTGACAGTTTTATGATGTTACAGCAAATAACAGGGCCACATATCTTCGCCTTTCTTACTTATTTGTCTATAAAGATGGAGTATGTATTAATGCTTAGGCAAGCCGCACACAACAGACGCACCCCAATCATGAATAAATATATGTGGCCTCCCTTATTACGAACTGTTGAATTGTTTAACTTATAACGAACAATGTAAAAGCTATTTCTAGAATCGGGTTTTTGTAAAATGATGAATTTAATATATTACACTGGTAGATAATTAACATTATCATTGAAGAGTTTTCTAAGCTTATTGAATTTTTATATTTGAGTTGAGACCAGAATTAATTAAGTAAATACTTTTGGTAAAGTAAAACAATAAAGTAAAAGCCATATGCTTTTCTGTAATATGATATGCGACATTTTGATATTCTTTGTGCTAAACGTTACGCTGTTGTACTATATGTTAGTAAACAATTAAACGTACTTTTAGCTAGCCTTCAGTAAATGCAGGCATTCTTTGATACGTTAATAACTAGCAAGGTGTTCCATGTAGTTTTGTTTTTGTCATCTATAGTACTGATGTTATCGATTTCAGTGTATTTCTGAGCTCTGCGTTCTTCACTGTACCTTTTGTTGTTTCACTTATAGTAATAAAATAAGAGAAAGATTGAGTACTTAGAAGAACTTGTAGATCCTTTCAAAGGGTTATGTGCTTGTGCTTATGTTTTATAAGTGTCTTGGTCTGAATTTCACAATTCAGCTACGCAGACGAGACATTTCTAGGTATCGAAGCTCTATTTAATTTTATTTTTTGATGACCAAACAAATGCACCTACAATTACACGCTTTTTAAAAATATATTTGTATGACATTTACTGAGCTAAATCCAAACGTAGGTAGACTACGCCATACGTACATGCATTAAAGAATCACCAGTAAACATCCTCCTCTAGAATGTCACCTTTAAAGGACATCTAATACAACATAACTTCCTTCATATTTTCATTTGAAATCATATGCTAATAATTATCTCAAACATGTAAAAAAAAAAACGCGTGTTAAAAGAAATATAATTGGTGAATGACGTTTTCACGTAAAGAGCACATTTCTATTTTAATATTGTTACTTTCATTAATGCTTTCCCGACCAAACAAACCCCCAAAATAATCACGATAATCCAGCAAGATCGACGTGTTATGGATTTAGAGGAATATTTGTGTATAACTTATCAAGATATATGTAATTTTGGACAAACATTAATATTTACTTAATATTTTGGAATTAAATTAATCAACTCTCATTGGTGAAAAAATCACGTGGTTTGCTTGTCTTATCCTTACTTCACGACTTCTGTCAAAGTCATTTCAATTAAAAGCCGTTATGTAAGATGAGCAAATGGATTTAAGTAGCAGGAATGGATTTTTTACAACTGAAGATTTGGCTAATATCATTAATTTTGTTAAGTGAAGGATTCATGTTAAAAAGTAAGCTTTTTAATTGACTGCATGTATTCCATAACATGAAATATTTGTTGATGATTTTTTTTGTCAAATGTGTATAACATAATTTATTCGCCGGTTAATTCGGGTGAATTTTTTAAGCAAAATTTATATTTTGTTCATTACTTTGTTTTTTGCATCTGTATATATTTACAGAGAGAGTTAGATATATGTGTAACGAATTTACACATATATCTAACTCTCTCTGTAAATATATACATGTCGTCATGGATGCAAATTAAATTAATTTTCATCATATCATATGCAATTATTAGATATAACATCATTACCTTCTTTAGTAATCCAAAGAATCAAAATAAAGTTAGAGTTTTACGTTTTCATTTATAGGAGGATTGAAAACATACCGAACACCACCAACACCGTCAGAACCACCAACACCACCGCTACCAACGACTACAGTAGTTCAACTTACTGCAAAAACGTATAGGGCAATAGTGAACGAGTCTATACCTATTACATGTCCACAGAATCATATAGTACGAAAAAGAATGTCACATTCAGCAGATAGCTTACAAAGCATGCTGATAGAAAAAGGAGGAGTATTCGTTCCAGAACTCATGGCGACGGAAGATGATTCTGCAAGAAAATTTAAAAACTTGCTCAACTTGGGGTCATTTGTGGTACGTTGTAATACAAGTAATTCACTTATCAATATAATAAAGATAATAATCATAAATAATTTAAAAACTGGGAACAGAGATAAAAAATAAATATACTCCATCTGTCCATAGCTGAAAATCCCTTTACTTATTTAGAAGTAATTATTTATATGACTTTAATCTTTTGCTATATCTATGCTATGCAATGTGAACCCCAAACATTATCAACGAAAATAAAATAGGGTTGCACAGAGTATATAATAAAGATTTTGTGAATGTTTCATTGAAATCCACTCATTTCACTAAAAGGAATTGTGAAATGATAAATTGAAATGCACTTCGTTGTCTACGTAGACTTTAATATGGGAAGTTACATTGAAACCCCATCGCTTGTTTAAAAGGAGTTATGGAATGCTACATCGAAACCCTCTCGCTTGTTTAGAAGTTGTGGAATGCTACATCGAAACCCCATCGCTTGTTTAGAAGGAGTTATGGAATGCTACATTGAAAACCCCTCGCTTATTTAGAAGGAGTTATGGAATGCTACATTGAAACCCCATTGCTTGTTTAGAAGGAGTTATGGAATGCTACATTGAAACCCCCTCGCTTGTTTAGAAGGAGTTATGGAATACTACATTGAAACCCCTCGCTTGTTTAAAAGGAGTTATGGAATGCTATATTGAAACCCCCTCGCTTGTTTAGAAGGAGTTATGGAATGCTACATTGAAACCCCCTCGCTTGTTTAGAAGGAGTTATGGAATGCTACATTGAAACCCCCTCGCTTGTTTAGAAGGAGTTATGGAATGCTACATTGAAACCCCCTCGCTTGTTTAGAAGGAGTTATGGAATGCTACATTGAAACCCCCTCGCTTGTTTAGAAGGAGTTGTTGAATGCTACATTGAAACCCCCTCGTTTGTTTAGAAGGAGTTGTGGAATGCTACATTGAAACCCCCTCGCTTGTTTAGAAGGAGTTATGGAATGCTACATTGAAACCCCCTCGCTTGTTTAGAAGGAGTTATGGAATGCTACATTGAAACCCCCTCGCTTGTTTAAAAGGAGTTGACTTGAGCAATGTTAAATTGAAACCCATCCAGTTGTCTAGAAGTGAATACTTCCTGTGCTATACATTGTTTTTGTGTATACAATTATGTAATCTCGAGTATAAATGCATGTATTCAATTTTTTTTTCAGGATGAAGAGGACATAGACAATCATTTCGAAAGTGTAAAATCTCCTCTTTATAAAGATAAACTTGAAGACGATTTACGGAAGTGGAATCACGTGGTTTATTCCATAAAAAGTGCAAATAATTCAAATAGTGCTAATACAACTTTACTCGAATCTACAAGTGACATTGTTCATAATAATATTAATACAACCATCACAGATATGGAGATTCATACAACAGAGAGTTCTCACTCAGCAATTCATCATACAATTTCAGATTTTCTCGTACAAAATGGCATAACATTACAACAATTGTTGGACTACGTCAGATCTATGAAAATTTCCACGAATCCAAAAATTTTGATGTCTTTACAACAACACAAATACAAAAGAAAGAAAAGAAACTCACAAGGTGAGTCGACACAAATCTATCTTGTGTTATGACAAAACAGTAAAACATACTATTTTCGAAATGTTTTATATAGGGTTAATTTTACTTTATGACTGCAGGGGGTGGTGGGGGAGTCGAATGGAAAATTTGAGAAAAAAAGCACGAGTATGTTGAATTGCATGGTATAATAAAAAATGGTCAATAAATACCCTGGTGTTTTGTTTCTCCTCGACGAATTCAACATATTTCATTCCCTTGGGAGGTTATATGGCCCACCCCACAGCCATGGTTAATGGACTTAGAAACTTTTCCATAGTTTGGAATTGTCTCAGTTAAAGGAGAACCCCTAATGTTCAGTCAATGATATTTGATATTTATAAAAATAAGAAGATGTGGTATAATTGCCAATGATACAACTCTCCAACAGAGACCAAATGACATAGAAGTTAACAATTTCAGGTAATGGTAAGTCCTTCAACAATGAGCAAACCCCATACCACATAGTCAGCTACAAAAGACCCCGAAATGACAAATGTAAAACAATTCAAACGAGAAAACTAGCGGCCTGATTTATGTACAAAATAATGAACGAAAAACAAACGACAACCACTGAATTACAGGCTCCTGACTTTGGACAGGCACATACAGAATGTGGCGAGGTTAAACTAGTTTGTAGGCGCTAACCCTCTCCTAACCTGGGACAGTGGTGTTACAGTACAACATAAGAACAAATTATAAAAATCAGTTGAAAAGGGCTTAACTCATCAGAATGATACAAAGAAGAAATACATCTAACAAAAACACAGACCGGACGTGGCAGGGTACATCCCACAACAAAAAAGTACAGATCTGAGAGTACTCGCAGTTACTGACAGCTAGCTCAAAGCCAAATACAGCTAATAAAATCATGCATCTAAGTCTAAAATAGTTGTTTTATCATTGGCACATCTCATTTCCGTGGAGATCTTTTGGTCTCATCCCCTCAGTCGTGGTCTTTTGACCTTGAAGAAAATTGTGCCATTTTACATGTTTTTAAAACTTTTTCCATTTCACTTTCAACATTTGTATTATACTGTCAAAATTACATACAGGCAAGACATGTATCTGTGTCAGCAATTTATTTTAGTTTTCATTATGTGTACGTTTAGAAGGATAAAAAAATTCCATGTATAGTTATTGTTATAACAACACTTACAATCACTTTGTGGGAAAGTCGTTTTTTTGAATATATCACTTTATGACAAATGATAAAAGAATCATTGGTATGCATATACTTTTAGACTGAATCTAAATGGACCATAATGATAAAAAAAAACGAACATTGCCGATTTCAGGTTCAACATCTGTACAACAATATTGTGTAAAGAAAGGTGCTCCTGTTAAGAACAGTTTATTAAGCCTTTGTTCTGAATGTGCTGTTACAACTTTACTACCATCAGATCGGTATCCTAGGAAACTTAACGAGGCTGTGTGTGTTGACACTGATCTGACATGTCTTAGCTTTAGTGGAAGGCGTAAGTACTATTTTAGAAACTTTATACTTTTTTTCAGTTAGTTTAAAAAAAAAATAGTTTTATGTTAGTGGTTTAACATTCATGACACACCATTTTTACTCACCGCGTTGATCAGTGATTTTGACTATTATTCTGGCACCATTTATTGGTTTTTAATTTTATAAAGATCATACAGATATTAAAGAAATAAAGTTATTAATTGAGAACAGTAACAACTTGTTTTCACGGATTGTCACCTTTCTTGGCAGTTACATCGATACGTTTGTATCATGAATTTAAATAGCTTTGAAATGTTTGTACGGTGTAAGGAATTTTAGTATCTAAACATTCACTAATGTGTATTCATTGATTTCCTCGTCCTGGATATGCATGAAATAGTTGCCACTGGACGCTAAACAAGCAACAATCAACCAATCATCAATCGATAAATTTCATGTTGCGATCAAAATATTCTATAGGCACCACACTTTATAAGTAGTATTGTTTGTCCGGCAGAAGTAAAACAGCATACATAAAGATAATAAAAAGGAGATATGGGTTGACAATGAGACAGAAACCCAACGACACTAATATCCAAAAGACATTTAAAGGTCAACACGCATTCCTAAACAATAAACAGGCGTCATATACAATACTTCCAGATTTAAATCGTTGCTAAAACGTTGTGAACAAATTTAACAGAGACGAAAAGGGATCTACCGTCAACAAACAAGTCTTTGAATGATAACAACAAAAAATAAGACATGACAAAAGGCAACCATTGACGAGAAGCAAAGTATTATTCGTAACTTATCCTTCTTAATTCACATATAATGAGTGATGATATATTAAATTTCAAATTACGATAACCCAAAAACGTACACAAGCTTTTTTCATTCTAGCTGTATATTAATGATATTTGGGTAATTGTGTTAGCCATTATAAGCTTTCTAGAAAATTATTAATCTGTGACACGTTCTATATTTTTTTTAACTTTACCACGTTAACAGCTCATATGCAAGTTTAACTTCGTTATTGATACATGTATGACGGCGTGCACAAAGTTGACGGCAACTGTAAAATGCGCTTTTAAAAGTAGTTTTATACAATCGTGTTTAAAATATCTTTTAAAATAGGAAGTTTTTTTATGATAAGATATTGAATGCTAGCCATTAAAATCCACATTACTTGTAAGGTTATCAAAATTAACTCTATAAAGTTTGAAACGGACTATGACGTCAATCGAAATTCAATGCAACAAAATTCAAAAACGGCCATGGAAGATGAGTTTGGAATGTAGTTCGTTATGTGTAAGAAGTAGTAATTTGGAAGGATTAATATTCGAAAATGTAAGAATCGGTAAAAAAAAATATGTAATTGCTATTTTTTAATTTCGAAAAAAAACTTGATATTCCATATGTGCATAACAAGAGGTTTAAAAAAATCTGCAAAATATGAATGATTCGATAGTCCAGGCTGAACACCTGACAATTTTAAATGTCCAGCTATTATGTTACAATTTAAAGAAATGACGTTTTAACGCTATTTTCTGAATAGGGTCCACGACATAGTCGCTTATTATTTCCGTTAGACTGCTCTTAGCATATATTTATTTATATTTCCGGAATGTGTATTTGCTGCACTTTGTTGTTCGAAAAAAAAAGAAATATGTTGAACGTTTATGTCTAAAGTTATGTGATAAACTAAGTGTCCAGTGTTTTTGTTACGCGTTTGTTTTCTGAGCATGGAAAAAAAATGTCGACGTCGTAAATGATTTTTAAAAGTATTTTGAAGACGTTACATTTGTAGACTCAGCTATATGCACGTCGTCGTATACGTTAACTAAATGACTGAAGTAGTAATATTGTTTTTCTCTATTTCAGCACAAGGTGCATGCATTCCCGGTATAATTAATTTAACATTTTTACGACGTCGTCCCGGATCTTGTCGGATGATGATTAGGACGGGAGCAGTAGTTGACTTGGATGAATGGGAACCTTACACACAGAGAGTTAGAACTGGTTGTCATTGTGCCATTGATAAGCGTTCTTATATAATACCGCGCATGGACGGTTTCCCTCCTGTTGTAGGATAAAGTGCAAGCTGAGTTATACCTAGCTGGTTTGTCATTGTGCCATTGATAAGCGTTCTTTTATAATACGGCACATAGACGGTTTAGCTCCTATTATTGGATAAAGTGCAAGCTATTGTATAAATTCTTGATTTGGTTTTTTATCTATGTTGGTTTTGTGACGTTGAATAAAAAAATTAAAGCAATTATGATGTTCATATTAATTTTAAGAAAAAAACACATAACTGACAATGTTTTACACTATTGAACCTGTGCATCAGTGATGACTGATACCATGAAATAATTACTGGACGATCTGGTGAAATAACAAAATTGTAAAATTTAAAGCTAAATCTACCTTGTTGAAAGATTTAACGTAGTATCACTAATAAGAACATATCATATGACATACAAACTTTCCCAGCTGGTTTTTGAAGAATAAATTAATTCTACCGAAACATTAGTTATTTTCTTAGCAAGATGATGTGTTTTTGTTCTCTTTTTGTCATATGAATCTCAATGATATCTCTTTTTTACAAATTGCCTGAAACTGAACAGGAAATTTGTTGAATTTTGTTTCAAAGTTTCAGTCATTTTATATATAATGCCTATCAATGTTTTAGGCATTTTATAAATTGCTGAAAATTCAGTCATTTTACAAAATGCCTAAATTTAGAAAATGCCTGTAACATATATTGGCTCTAGAGCTTAGGTGGTCGGGTGGTCTAGGATGAGCAACTTGGCAAAAAAAAAAGGCAGGATGACAATTTATGTAAAAAAAATCAGGATAAACTAATGAAAAAAAGGCAGGACCGAATAGAGTGAAAAATAAAAAGGCAGGACAGAGATTACAACTAAAACAAAATGCAGGACAAAAATTTTCATCCTAGCCCCCCCCATAAAAATCAAATGATAGCTCCCTAACATTGTTGGGCTGTTGTTTAGACGACTTATATATACAGAATGTATTTTCAGCCTTGTATCACCATCACTGCTGGTGATCCGATGGATAAAATCTGTTGTGGAGTCGTCACTGGTTCAGATGTACTTATATATATATATATATATATATATATATATATATATATATATATATATATATATATATATATATATATATATATCTGTTGTAGAGTTGTCACTGGTTCAGACGTACTTATGAATATAATTATTTCTGTGACTGTATCTTGCATTAATTTGTAGGATCCTTTACAATAGATATTTCAGCTGATCTGTAACAATTCCATCTTCATGCCTTATATACCATGTACTGTATTACGACGCTAGATTAAAACTGACGAGGAAAGGTAATACCCGGCCACCGAAATCTTTATTATTGTGAAGCCTAGGTGGTCGTGTGGTCTAGCGCGTCGGATACAGTGCAGGCGATTTGGTGTCACGATATCTCAGTAGCATGAGTTCGAATCCCGGCGAGGGAAGAACAAAAAATTTGCGAAAGCAAATTTACAGATGTAACATTGTTTGGTTGATGTTTAGACGAGTGTTTAAATTGAAAACAACGTTCCTATGATTGCGTTGGATAAAAACCGCAACTTTTATACGTGTGCATGCAAAACAAATTTCTTGGTAGAGGGGTCTAAATACAGCACAAACAACATTTTCCAAAAGACCAAAAAAGTGAAAAACTATATTTTAACAAAACGCATTTGAAGGTCGAACAACGGATTCTTAAACCCTGCTGACTGCCATTGGCGATTGCCAAACAAACGGATCACTAGATGTAACAAAATGGATCTTAACTATTAATTTAATACCAAACAGAAAACAATAAACTTGCGGAAAAGATGGTATACCGCAAACAAAAAGTGCAAAAATTAGTACACCATATCCGGATTTCGACAATTAATGTCTCTTCAGTGATGTTAGGAATCGAAACGGTATTTGGAAGGCCATATAATTTACCTCAATTTAGGATAGACTCTTGAATTTTGAAGAGTCGAAATAGGATGAATGGATCATATAAACCCGAAGGCAAATATAATACAAGCCCAAACGAAAAAATATGAACAAGTCTAAATTGAAAACAACGTTCAATCCTATGATTGCGTTGGATAAAAACTGCAATTTTTATACGTGTGCATGCAGACAAATTTCTTGGAAGAGAGGTCTAAATACAACACAAACAACATTTTCCAAAAGACAAAAAAAGTGAAAAAGTATATTTTAACAAAACACATTTGGCTAGCAGGTCGAACAACGGATGTATATATATACTCTTTTCCTCGATTGTGACTTCGCAGAATGCGACTTTCATCGAACTTTCATTTGCAATGAGTAACGCGAACTGCTTACCGTTCTGGATCACCATAGTTTTAGTGCGGTTCGTGTTACTTAATCTTTAGTTTTCTGTGTAGTGTGCTGTGGACAGTATATGTATTTTCTTCTTTTTTTTCTTTGGTCATGGTATTCTTCGAATTATGGTTTTTAGTCTATCCCCTACCTAGTATCTTCAAAACTTTTTTAAACCCCGAAACCAAAATGTTGCTTCTATTAACGAATTTGATAAACTTGGTTATTTATGTTTAACTAAGAATCCTAGAATTAACAATTTACCCGTTATACATAGATTACGTTCATTGAAATCAAAGACGCTATACTTCAGACACTGACATAGCGAACGAGTTGGAAATACACACGTCGTCAAAATGGCACAAAGGAACATCATGATTGTCACGAAGGAAAAATGACAATAAGGGACGAGAAATAGTCTCTTTTTTTGTAAATAATTACATAACATTGAAGTTTCATTACGATTGGCCGAGGCATTCCAAAAGATAAATTTTATTTCCGTATATAAAACATGATTCCACACCTATGACTGAACGTGCTCTTCGTTTAGATATTACAACAATGCAAAATACAAAAAAACAAACGAAAGGCTTAACTCGTAATTAATATATGTATTGAATGCTTCTTTTTTTATGGGGGTGTAAAAACGTTGAACATGCGTACAATTTAAGTACAAAGCGCTGTCAACATTTTTACACCTTAAAAAAATTACACAAAATAGCTTTCATTTCCATTCACAATTTTATTCAATTCTTAAAACGTAAAATAACGGACATGGTGTATTAATGCACATGACAGCCCCAAGCACCAGTTTAAGCGGAATTAATTTCTAGATTTCAATGACGCTACACTTTACCCAGATACAAAGTCTCTCCCCACCCCGCATCTAATCTACCTATTTAATAGGAAGAGATAAAAGAGAGACAGAAGATCTTTCAAATGCAAAAAAAAAAAAATTAAAAAAAAAAAAAAAGAAATGGGTCTCTTCTGGCTCACTACCGACGAACAAAAAAAACATGTCTTGAATATAAAACACGCAGTAAAATACTGCACATTCTTTCAACAACAGGATGACCACTAACTTTAAACGAGGAAATAAATGACATTATTGGAAAGTATGGTCAAATTACATAGGAAATTGTCTAAAAAGAAACCACCCTATATACCTTCATATAACGTGTTATATTAAATACATAAGTAACAAAAAATCTTAGACAAGCGCTTGTGTCAAACAAAATGTGCTCGCTACTACAGTACGCTACCAAACGGTAACCACTCCTGTTGGTTGAATACTGCAGCGCAAGAAGACGAACAAAATCAGAAACAAAACTACTAACAGGTTTCATGAAGTCTCATCATAAAATTCAATTGGAATCGGCAGCATTAATTTTGAGAGTGATCAGTAAGTATTCAAAATCGCCAGTCCATCAGAAAATGAGCCTTCAAACTTAACTGGTTAGTCAAGTAAATATAATATGTGAAGTAGGAGTAAGATGTTAAGATCGTAATATTATGAAACTTTTATACATACCAATTTGATTAAATTTACACTTACATTTTTTTTGAAAGCGGAAACGGATTTTGATAAAGAAAATTCTAAATTAATTCAGTTATTAAAGCCTTAAACTTGACTTCAAAGGAGAATTAATGTTATCCTTACAACTATATGCAAACTCTTGGATTAAAGGATTTATATTTTAAAACCTATAATCTAATATTGCATGTTCATTATCAATTAATTAACAGCTGTATATGTATTTTCGAGGCGTACAAACAGCATAATTTATAATCTTAATTCTATCCATATTTGACATAAATATCATTTAAACAAATCTTCCGTTGACAATTTGTGCGGTTGTCATGATGGCTCCTTCCCTTGTCTGTTATCTGGGTGGTGTCTAGTTATTAAATTAAATAATTTTGATAATCTCGACAGATACAGACATTCCAAGGGCAATCCGCCACACACTTCTCACGTTTTATTAACATTAGAAAAGTTTATACAATCAACACGAAATGAAGTGTTTGTTTGTTGGTGGGGGTGTGCATTAGGGAAAAGAAGATCAGCGTAAATCCAGATAATCGGTTATTGACCAGACATTTAGGCCAATCATCTATCCCTTATATTGATTGGTTGATTTTAACAAACACCATTTCCTTGTTCAAAATAGTCAAATACAAGAATGAATAAACAAAAACAAATGGAAGTGCTAGCATTTTGGCAGGTTTTTTTTACTTTATCGCTAGCATTATAACCCGGCAGCAAAACATATCATATATGCAAACAACTTGATAAATATATATACATATATAAACACTTTTCAAAATCGTGGTTATAATAAAGTACACACTGATCGAGATTTTAAAAAGGCTGAGAAAAAAGGGAGAGCCCCCGGGGTTGAGATTTAAAAAAAAACCAAATTTGATCCACTCATCTCTCTTTATTCATGTTAACTTCATCATAAACGTCATAAACTCAATATCGAAAGGTTGCACTTATCAAAAACAAATTCAAGGACTCGGATCAAAATACAACAAAATTTGGTAATTTCTAAAAGGAACTGTTTACTTCTTTCCAATGCATTGTCAACGGAAAACAAAATTTTATGATGTCACAAAAATATCATTTACTACTTTTACAACATTAAGGGAAAACACCGCTTGTTTTGTTCATTGGCCATCGGCAGGAACTAAATGAAACGGAGCTTCAATCTGCCTGACCACTCTGCATACAATTTTTCGGTTCAGGTCACTTTTTGATTCTCGTTCAAAAAAGTTGCGACATTTGAACAAACAAAATTAGTTCAAGGCAGGAGGTTTTATTACTTTAGTGTTACTTACTAAACTTGATAATTATATTCAAAGTTATAGCGGTAATTTGATTTAAAAATTTGGACCAAAGTTAGTATTTAGATTAAAGGCCTTTTAATTATGCCACCATAAGTAAGTTTAATTATGAGTAATCAGTAAATAAGATTGATAGGTTTACAGGTTGTCACATTGATAGAAGTTACGACATGATGATTAGATAAGGTGACGTGCTGTAAATCTTTTTAAAACTCTGGAGTAGAGACAACTTTGTGCTTTGGTATGATTTTTACATTTGCTTAATATGACCCTTTCTCTGTAATAGTGTAATTTTACTATCTAGCTTGCCAAAATATAGTGCTCAACAAACTCAAATGAACGACGCTGACCCGCGCACTGAATGGAATCGATTTACTAGTAATCAAGAACATACTAAAGTCAAGCTAACATAATAAATAGGGGTTGTATTAATTGTTTTGTTATTCATAGCTAGACATAGATGGCAAAGATTTAGGCCAATCTGAGGTACAATAAATCAATAAATAAATACTTTTATTTCGAGAGGAAATCATTAGCCAAAGCTTATCTCCTAAAGGTCCTTGCAATAAGTCGAAAGTACACAGGGTAAATTTAAAGTGCAAATACATCATCCGGTATAATATCATTTACATTAAATACTTCAACTGCGCATTACAAAGAAATTATAATGTTTATCTTTAAACTGTTTCTACAATTTGCAATATTTTACTTCTAACGACAAATAATTGCATATGTGTGCACCATAGTACATTATTGTTTTTTTTTTTCGTAAAATTGGTCTTTGATGGGTTTTTTTTGCAGGTGTTGTTAACTTTTATTGTAGATGGAATGTAACTGATAATTTGGAAAGTGATTCCTTTTTCTAAATAAGGAGGTACAGAGCCATTTAAAGATTTGAAATAAACTCATCACAGATACCAGGATTGTACGCCAGACGCGCGTTTCGTCTACAAAAGACTCATCAGTGACGCTCGAATCAAAAAAGTTAAAAAGACCAATTAATTACAAAGTTGAAGTACATAATTCCTAAAAGTTTTGCCAAATAAAGCTAAGGTAATCTTTCCTGAGGTAGAAAATCCTTAGTGTTTCGAAAAATTCAAAGTTTTGTAAACAGTTCATTTACAATTATGACCATATCAATGAGAAAATCAGGATAGTGACAGTGTTAAGCCAACAGCTGTTACTGTATAGCTCTAGCTGCATTAGAGAGCACACTTTCATTTTGATCCTGCTTTACTCTTTTGTTGCCGTCTTATTATGTAGCTAGCTGGACAGAGAATCTAGGAAAGGATAAATCGTCAAGAGTCACCGTGAAATGACCTCTTTTCGCTTCTGTCATATGAGGCTAAAAATGTAAACGTCTTATTGTATTTTTGAGCTATGATGTTATCGTCAAACGGAGAATAAAATTATCGGTATCGATTATCGGTGTTTCTGTACATTCATGATATCATAAAATATCAGCCGCGAGTCACAGTGTTAACCTTTTGTTGGATGAGCACGGCGAGCGGGAAAAAGATCACATTATATCGTTGGGCTTAGATTTTACGATATTTATGTTGATCTTCCTCTCTCTTACGTAAACTCTTTTACGTTAAGTCGTCCTAAAGAAAGTAATTTTGATAAGCTCTGCTGTCATATTGTGATTTCGCTGATAGGTACAATAAAAAAAACTTGATTTAAAAAAAAATATTTACCATTATATACCGGTAATCGTCACGTGTCGTATCCCATTCCCATCTCTGTACTCTGTAGAATACACCCCCCTCCTTCCACGCGCGCACACACACACACTCTTTTTCGATATATGATCTAGATAAGTAAAGGGGTATATAAGTTTGTGCACTTATAACACATTGTGTGTCCATCTCAAGCCAGATTATCTGCACAATGTGTTGTTCTTTGTCTATTACTCTATTTTCTCGGGAGAGTCGCTTGTTGGTGGTTGGTGGGACTGTGGCATATGTTGTACTGTTCAATACTTTTGGTAAATCATGTTATCCTTCTTTATGTTTTTCTGATATTTAAGGTTTTTCTCAATTCTTATCCATTTGAACTGTTAAAAACAATAATGATGTCGTGACGTTACGCACGATGTTGGTATGAATTCGATTTTGCTATAGATGATATTTAAAATCAATGCTTAGACTGTTCAGCTGGATAAAGATATGGTGATTATTCATTTGGTTGAATTGAGAATAATATAGGCTTGAACTTGAAATATAAAATACCATAAATTATAATACGTGATTTTAAAAATAAGAAGATGTGGTATGATTGCCAATGAGAAAACTCCCCACCAGAGACCGAATGACATAAAAGTTAACACCTGTAGGTCACCTTAATTCCTTAAACAATGAGCAAAACCCATACCGCATAGTAAGCTATAAAGGCCCCGAAATGACAAATGTAAAAAAAAATAAAACGAGAAAACGAACGGCCTGATTTCTGTACAAAACAATGAACGAAAAACAAATATGATTATATTGATATACAGCAACAAACGACAACTACTGAATTACAGGCTGCTGACTCGGGGCAGACACATACAGAATGTGGCGGGGATACACATGTTTGCTGGCGCCAAACCCTCTCCCTAACCTGGGGCAGTGGGGGTAACGGTACAACATTAGAACAAACTATAAAAATCAGTTGAAATGGGCTTAACTAATCAGATCAATATAAAGCAGAAAAACAACAAAACACAGACCGGACGTGGCAGCGAATTTCTACATCACTCACAACAAAACAAAAAAGATACAAAGTAGAGATCTGAGAGTACTCGCAGTTACTGGCAGCTAGTTCAAAGCCAATTACACACAGAAACTTCAAATCCAACGTTTCATTTTTGTGGCAAAAATATCAGAGTTTTATGTCTTTATATCCTATTTTTTCACTGATCGTCGAAAAATAAGGTAGGAATGCAGCTTTTGTTATAGATATTAGCATGTTGAACATCACTATAACCGTCAACCTGAAAATGGCTCGTTTGAAAACGGTCCGAAAAATGTCAAATTAAGCATATATTGGGTTTGTGCATTTATATCGTGATATCGGAAAAAGCTGAGAGGAATACTATTTACAGTATATAAAGTACATTTACTTTATTCCTGGTTCATTATATTTTCTTGCCGGAAAAATTTCTACAGTGACTACCGCAATTACTTCAAAAAGTATAGCCATCTTGTCATAACGAAAAAAAAACGGTTACCTATCACCTTTCAAGTGGCAATTACAATACAAATATAAATAAGAAGATGTGGTATGAGTGCCAATGAGACAACTATCCATCCAAGTCACAATGTGTAAAAAGTAAACAATTATAGGTCAAAGTACGGCCTTCAACACGGAGCCTTGGCTCACACCGAACAGCAAGCTATAAATTATAGGGCCCCAAAAAGACTACTGTAAAACAATTCAAACAGGAAAACCAATCTATAATCTATATAAAATACGAGAAACGAGAAACACTTATGAACCACACCAACAAACGACAACCACTGAACAACAGGCTCCTGACTTAGGATAGGTCAAACAAATGCAGCGGGTTTAAACGTTTTAACAGGCGCCAACCTTCGCCCTATAACCTGAAACAGTGGTATAAAATTACAACATAAAAAGACACACAATAAAATATCAATTGAAATGGCTTAACTCGATCAAAAAGACAATACACAAAAACAAGTAAATATACACTGAACGAATAAGTTTGATCTATGACATAATATAAATAAAAAAGATGTTTCAATGTCAAAAAGACAGCTTTAACCTAGAACAAAATGGCGTTAAATAAAGTAACGTACACATGTCATTCCTCCTATTCCCACTTTTTATAAATCTGGTAAGAAAAGTTAAAATTTCATGTGGGAATAGGTGGAAAACTTGTGAAAACAAAGGATTATACTGTATAAACATTGTTTCATCAACTTTTAATTGGCAAGTGTTTTTTTTATATGTAATAGGTTATTTTTGTATGTGTACAAATTCTGTGTTTTTAATTAAAATTAATATGAAAGAAATGGAAACAAATATAAGTAAGATATTTTATTTCTTTTATAACACAAATTCAACAGTTGATTCAAGCAAGCATTATAATATGAAAACAAACAATACAAGTTAACAACACTAAAACAAATCACACATTGTAGCACACACATTAGAAATTCACTGTATATAAGTCTATTAAAGTTTATTAATCTATTCAACGTGAAGAAGATGGGAAACTGCATCACCAAACTGTACGGTGTCTAACCTTAAGGTCTTCTAATCTGTTGTTGATTTCGACATACTTTCTTTTTTGGGCCACTCTCTTCCCACCGGCTGCATACCGGATCATGGTCAGGGCGTTGAAAGCTTCCTCATGTTTCAGTAGTTTTAAGAGTTTAAAGATTTTTGGATGTGGGCGCTGGACATGTTTCTTCAGTTTGCTGTGCTATCCCTCTTGATGACGTGAAGTTCTCGGTCTCTTTGTTGTGTAATGGTCCCAAAGGTGACTGTTCTGTTCGACCCAGTATGTTGTTACATAGTCTGTACAGGGCGTGTAGTTGATGTTGGTAGCAATATGATCTATGTCGTATAGGGCATTAAACCACATATCAAGTGGAAGGACAGCGGCACGGCATACTAGTTGATGAATGTTGTTGTCTTCTTTGTTTGGAACCTGAATCCCTGTTTCTTGTGCTTTTCTCCAGATGCATTGTGTGTAGTTGAAAAAAAAACCAGCCTTTTGCATTGATGACAGGAAATACAGAATATGCTTCATTTCGGATGGAGACTTCATAGTCCAGGGAGATAGTGGTAGGCTGAAGTTGTAATTGGTGGCTTACATCTTTGAGTAAAGTCAGGAACCTTGTGTAGACTAGTTCACTCTTGGCTGGAAGTAAACTGTGTACCAGTGGATACATTGCGCCGTCAACCGTGAAATGTGTAAAGTTGGAAGAATAGGCTCGGATAGGAGTAAAATGTACCATCACGATATATGATATCTGCAGATGCTAAGTGTGTTAGAATCTTTTGAGTACTGAAGATTAACATACGCCCAACTGCGTTGTCGTCTGTTAGCAGGAATGGGCTACCTTTGGTAGTACGTGCCCAAAATACCATCTATGTTGATTTCATCAACAGATTTTGGTAAAACTGGTAGGTTCTTCTTGCATTTGTTGTACATGGAAATCTTGCAAGATGGGAAAGTTTGTTATAATATTATCTATCATCAATTTATTTGTTCGGATGACAATTTTTTAAGTTTAAAAATTCTATGATTTTTTAATCTTACTTCTACATGTATTTCTCTGACTTATTCTTTATTTTTTAAGTAACTCTTTGGAGAAGAAGAAGAAGAAGAAGAAGAAGAAGAAACATTTCACAAATAAACAGTATATTAAATTTTTTTTAAATAATATTATACTTAAACAGTGTAAGAAACATGTTTTCTTTTAGAAAAATACAGGTAAATCTTCGGTGAATTTTTAATTAACCTTAATTGTTATAAAAACAAATTATTTATCAAACATCTATTGTTATTTGCATGTGGGAATAGAAGGAATAGTGATTTTTAAAAAGTGGGAACACCATAATTTTGTTGTTACAATGTGTTAGTACAGAAACATTTTGTATTTCTTTTATTTCAATGAAGTGGAATAAAAGTCTAATAGGATTGTAAGTATGCTTTATTTTATCACCTTGCACGTTCACACCATGGCTGTGGTTTTCTATAGCAGTTCTTTAAAATTTCTGACCAGTTGAACAGTTTGGTTTGATAAAACAAATTGCAATTTGATCATAATTTTGAATTAACTGCAATAGGTGGAGAGCAACACTTACAGTCAAGTCACAGTAAAAATAAATCAATGTGGGGTTCGACTGCCTGTAAATAATCATGGTTTGATCGTAGAAAATAAAAACTGGTAGTCAAAGTACATAATTGGTGTTTTTTCTATTATTTTGTACTTATTATTCTTATTATATTCTAATTGACAGAACATGCTCCTAGTATTCATTAAGTTGCATGTAAGTCATCATTTTTTGGGGGGGAGACAAATTAAAATAAGCATTTTTCCTTTTTTTTCTGGATCCTATTGCAGTTTATAATGTATAGGCATATCATCCAATAAAGCACGATTTTATTAATTTTATAAAAACACAAATTGTTTAAAATAGGGTCACGGTCTGTCTCTTTATTTTCTCATCATATCCTGGATGATTTGATGGTAGTTGTTGCTTTTCCAATTTAAATATAAGAGGCCCAAATTAAGCTGGCTAGCTGGCTGTCCGAGAAAAATGGTCAAATATGCTTTTTTCACTTTAGGAATGTTCAAGGTATGTGGGGAAATATCTTTTGATCAGGTTTATAGTTTCTGAATACTGAAATTGAAAAAATCGTTGGTCAAATAAATTGTATGTAGCGGGTCTGTCTCAGTTATGTACAGTCATTGTTATTCAAATTTCTCATATGATGATTATTAACTGACATCTCCCTCCTTTTCATTTGTCTTCGTATATTGTACCAAAATATCCTAATACAAAGTTTAATTATGAATACTTCAATAATATGTCACAAACATAATTTATCTGAACGAATAAGTTGTTCATGCCTTACGTATCATGCTTTGACTTGAAAAGAAATTTCGTATGGTATTATGCAAACTGCTGTCCATCTTTTATATGGAAGTCCAAAGTATGATAACTGGCAGGGTGTTGCTGGTATAATGAAATAATTGAATGCACGATTATATCATTTCATCGAAATAACTTGTAATAAGGGGACCGTCGTCCATTTGATTTTCAGGCTTGATGGGAGGAGGATTTTGAAAAATATTACCCTGAGTCGGTAAGAGCTGAAAAAGAAAAATATTTATGCAACATAAAATGCAGGAAATAATTGTGTACAAAAATAAAAATTAATTTTCGCATAGCAAAAAAAATAAGAATAAGTTTTTATTTGTTTTTTGTTCGTTTTTATTTATTATTGTATATTTAACTTTATGGTATTAGACTTTACTTTTATCTATGTCAGAAGTGCGTTTGAAATCAAAATATTTTTATTGTTACATTCAAGAAATTAACCGACATCGATCATTGAAATTGTAATTTTGCAAAAAATGTGAAAATGAGTTATTTACCTGGCACCGCAAGTTTAATCGAAGAAATAGATAGTATGTTTAGTCAATATTCATAATATCGACAAATCTGTTTAAGAAAAATTCCTTGCTAAAGAAAAAACGACATGTCGAAAATTTTGAAAAATGAAACGAAATTTTTCAACATATATGACCAGGGCTGCCAAGTCTCACTCACGCATTTTCATGCTTAATTGGTGGCATTTTCCTATGATCTAATGTTTTTTCTCTTTGATTTTTACGATTTTGGCCAAATCTCACGAATTTGCATTATTAAAAGTTGGCAGAACTGTATGACCTGGGACTATGTTAGTATAAATGTCCCAGATATGACATACATGTAGGTTAATATGAGGCAGGCATTACCTGTGAAAGGGGACGAAGTCTGTATGAATTATTTTTTTTAATTCAAACATATTTTCACTTCAAAATCTGTTAAAAAAAGAAAAGGAAATACCGTTTCCGATTTCGGTTCTGTTGTTAGGGATTTTAGTTGTGACGTTATTTGTGTTATGACGTCATATTCAATGTAAACAAAGAAACGCTATCATCAGGTAACAGTTTTTCATATCAAGCCATTCAAGGAATTATTAAAAATGAAATTGGTATTGCGTTCCTTCCTATATTTTACTAGACTGATAAATATATATTTTACTCAAAGACTCATGCAAACGAGACCGGAAAAAGGAAGTGGACTTCTGCGCAAATGCGGGAAAACAAAAAAGTCTGAAAATAAAAAAGTTAACGATTTTGAGTTGATTAGTAGAATGAAAATTTCGGGAATTTTTCCTGATTTTTTTTTTTTTTTTTTTTTTTTTAATTTTATTGATTTTTCTACCGTAATAGGGGACTTTGTCCCCTTATAATTTCAATTGAGTACTCAGAAACTGAGTTTAATTACTACATAAAGTAAAAGAAGAGATCAGAGACCGCGGTTGATCATAACTTCAAATTAATTCTGAGTAAAGACTAAAGATGAACCTGGGTATCTCGATTTCCCAAGGACTCCCAAGAACTAATTATTGACCCGAGGACCGATAAATTTGACCAAGGACTTGATTTTAAATGGTGTAATACTGCTTAAACTTGTATTAAAGTATATAATTTTAAGTTTTAAGTCGTCTTTACTCAATAAATGTACAATTTAACTTTTGAAACATGTATTTTTAAACATCTTAACGAATTATAATTAATTGCATTAAAAAAAATTTAATTAACAACATTCAGGTGATCCTATGTAAAATAAAGGAAATAATTTGATAGACTTCATATTCTGAATGTAGTTATGATAACTTTAAATTTAAGTTTTCTAATATTATTTATATAGTGTTGTCTACCTTTTGAATAATTACGTCCGCCTTATTGTTTTCAACAATGAATTCGCATACAGGACATTCAATTTCAAATCGATTTCTTGAAGTTAAATTACACTTTTGTTGAGTAAAAACGACAAATATCTTAAAATTATATACTTTAATATCTGTAAAAGTAGTATAACACCATATAAAATCAAATCCTTGAGTCAAATCTATCGGTCTTCGGGTCAATAATTAGTTCTTGGGAGTCCTCAGGAAATCGTGGTACCAGATGAACCTGTGCACCTGTATAATTTTAGGCCATGTCTTGTGGTTTGGATTGATAAAAGTTATATTAAAGGTCTTTTCACCACCAAACACCACTGAACACATTACAGTACACAGTCAGTCGAACAATATTCTTTTTACAATTGATAATTGTGATAATTTCAAATTATATAAAATGTTTTCACTAACATGATTTTTTATAATTGAAAAGTAGACATTTAGATAATATAGCATGTAAATCATGGGAAAGTATTTTTGTTGAATCTGAAGCGATAACATTTTTTGTCAATTTTGATTCTCAACTATTATGCATATAGATATATGAACAAATGATAATATGATTAAGTTTTACTTAATTTAATCTATTTTATCGTTACATGGTTAAATATTACTATTTTCCATAGGGGTTAGTGGTCTATCGGGGTGTTTGGTGGTGTTTCATTGTAAAAAGACCAACCCAAAGTGCTTGACTACAGAATTTGGATATTTTATTTTTATACGACCGCAAAAAAGTTTGCGGTCGTATATTGGTATGACGTTGGCGTCGTCGTCCGAAGACACATTGGTTTTCGCACTCTAACTTAAGTTTTAAGTGAATGGATCTCTATGAAATTTTACCATAAGGTTCAATACCACAAAAGGAAGGTTGGGATTGATTTTGGGGGTTATGGTACCAACAGTTAAGGAATTGGGGGCCAAAAATAAGCATTTTTGTAACTTCCAGACATAACTTGTGTGTTAGTGTATGGATCTTTCTGACATTATACCACAAGTTTCCATATCACAAAGGGAATGCTGGGATTGATTTTGGGGGTAATTGCCTCAAAATTTTAGGAATTAGGGGCCAAAATAGGGGGAAAAAAACAAGCATTTTTCTAGTTTGATGATAATAACTTGTGTGTAAGTGTATGGATCTTTCTGATTATGTACTACAAGGTTCCATATCACAAAAGGAAAGCTGGAATTGAGTTTGGGTGTAATTGCCCAAAACGTTAAGGAATAAGGGGCCAAAAAGGGGCCAAAAATAAGCATTCTTCTAGTTTCCAGACAATAACTTGTGTTCAAGTGTAAGGATCTCTCTGAAATTGTACTGCAACCTACCATACCACAAAGGGAAGGCTGGGATTGATTTTTGGGGTAATTGCCTCAAAAAATTTAGGAATTAGGGGCCAAGAAGGGGCAAAAAACAAGCATTTTTCTAGTTTCAGGACAATAACTTGTTTGTAAGTGTATGCATCTTTATGAAATTGTACTACAATGTACAAGGTTCCATATCACAAAGGGAAAGCTGGGTTTGAGTTTTGGGTAATTGCCTTAAACGTTGAGGAATTTGGGGCCAAAAAGGGGCCAAAAAACAAGCATTTTTCTAGTTCCCAGGTTTCCAGACAATAACTTGTGTTCAAGTGTATGGATCTCTCTGAAATTGTACTGCAAGGTACCATACCACAAAGGGAAGGTTGGGATTGAGTTTGGTGGTTGATGAATCATAAGGGGGTTCAAAAAATTTGGGGGAGGGATTTTTTTTTCCTTTTTTTCCTTTTTTTTCTTTAAAATTTTCCATTTTAAATTCATTATTTCTGATTTATATATAAAAGCAAATAATAATGATATGGTTTGATATGGTTTGAATAGGTAAATTCAATTTTTTTAAGTTCTTAGACAACATTCATTCTGTGTCAGAAACTTATGCTGTGTCATATATTTAATCACAGTCCAAATTCAGTGCTGTATCAAGCTTGAATGTTGTGTCCAACTGTTCAGGGTTCAACCTCTGCAGTCGTATCAAGCTGCGCCCAGCGGAGCATTTTATTCTTGTTTGCACTGAATATTCAACTTTCTACTACTAAACCACATACTGAACAATACTAAGCTTGCCTTACCTTGTTTTGGATGAATTTATCCACTCTGAAAATATTCCTTATTTTACTATCCATACACAAAAACAAGTTGGTAGTTTTACTTAATTTTGCATTTTTACGTTGCAGCAGCTGTAAATTTAAGAACATGTCACTGTTTGTCTGGAAAGCTATTTTGCTATTTGGTGAGGTCAAATTTCTGATTACCTAATCTCCTCATATGGCACCATGAAGCTGTCTAAAGGCCTGTTATTGAAATTTGGATATAAATAAATGTTTAAAACAACAGCTTTTAAACATAACTTTTCACAGGGTGCTAGATTCTTTGATTATTTCTTGATTTTTTGCTTCTTTTCCAATATTTTCTTTGGCACAAGCTTTTCTCTTCTAATTCCTTAGAAAATAACAAAATATTTCTCTTATATCTTATACTTCTTTTGCAATAGTTAATTTGGGCTATGTTTAATTTTCCAAAATTCCTGCTGTTAGATTCAATAATAGTGATGTCATCATAAACCAAATTTGATATAATGGGGCATTGAACATTTAACTGCATGCTAACCGGTTTGTCCTCTGGATCAGTATTAAAGTCAAGTGTCTATTTTAACAGAAATTACAAATGTTATTCATTAATATTGCAGAGAAATTACTAGTTGTACTAAGAGACGGCAGAACACTAATTGGATATCTCAGGAGCATTGACCAATTTGGTTTGTATTTTATTTTTTATTCCACCTGGCTTTTTGTCATTTTTAGCTCACCTGGCCCGAAGGGCCAAGTGAGCTTTTTTCTCATCACTTGGCGTCTGTCGTCGTTAACTTTTACAAAAATCTTCTCCTCTGAAACTACTTGGCCAAATTAAACCAAACTTGTCCACAATCATCATTGGGGTATCTAGTTTAAAAAATGTGTCCGGTGACCCGGCCAACCAACCAAGATGGCCGCCATGGCTAAAAATAGAACATAGGGGTAAAATGTAGATTTTGGCTTATATCTCCGAAACCAAAGCATTTAGAGCAAATCTGACAGGGTAAAATTGTTTATCAGGTCAAGATCTATCTGCCCTGAAATTTTCAGATGAATCGGACAACCCGTTGTTGGGTTACTGCCCCTGAATTGGTAATTTTAAGGAAATTTTGCCGTTTTTGGTTATTATCTTGAATATGATAATAGATAGAGATAAACTGAAAACAGCAATAATGTTCAGCAAAGTAAGATCTACAAATAAGTCAACTTGACCAAAATGGTCAGTTGACCCCTTAAGGAGTTTTTGCCCTTTATAGTCAATTTTTAACCAGTTTTCGTAAATTTTTGTAATCTTTTACAAAAATCTTCTCCTCTGAAACTACTTGACCAAATTAAACCAAACTTGGCCACAATCATCATTGGGGTATCTAGTTTAAAAAATGTGTCCGGTGACCCGGCCAACCAACCAAGATGGCCGCCATGGCTAAAAATAGAACATAGGGGTAAAATGTAGATTTTGGCTTATATCTCTGAAACCAAAGCATTTAGAGCAAATCTGACGGGGTAAAATTGTTTATCAGGTCAAGATCTATCTGCCCTGAAATTTTCAGATAAATCATACAACCAGTTGTTGGGTTGCTGCCCCTGAATTGGAAATTTTAAGGAAATTTTGCCGTTTATGGTTATTATCTTGAATATGATAATAGATAGAGATAAACTGTAAACAGGAATAATGTTCAGCAAAGTAAGATCTACAAATAAGTCAACATGACCAAAATGGTCAGTTGACCCCTTAAGGAGTTATTGCCCTTTATAGTCAATTTTTAACCAGTTTTCGTAAATTTTTGTAATCTTTTACAAAAATCTTCTCCTCTGAAACTACTAAGACAAATTTAACCAAACTTGTCCACAATCATCATTGGGGTATCTAGTTTTAAAAATGTGTCCGGTGACCCGGCCAACCAACCAAGATGGCCGCCATAGCTAAAAATAGAACATAGGGGTAAAATGTAGATTTTGGCTTATATCTCTGAAACCAAAGCATTTAGAGCAAATCTGACATGGGGTAAAATTTTATATCAGGTCAAGATCTATCTGCCCTGAAATTTTCAGATGAATCGGACAACCCGTTGTTGGGTTGCTGCCCCTGAATTGGTAATTTTAAGAAAATTTTGCAGCTTTTGGTTATTATCTTGAATATTATTATAGATAGAGATAAACTGTGAACAGCAATAATGTACAGCAAAGACAAAGTAAGATCTACAAATAAGTCAACATGACCAAAATGGTCAGTTGACCCCTTAAGGAGTTTTTGCCCTTTATAGTCAATTTTTAACCAGTTTTCGTAAATTTTTGTAATCTTTTACAAAAATCTTCTCCTCTGAAACTACTTGACCAAATTAAACCAAACTTGTCCACAACCATCATTGGGGTATCTAGTTTAAAAAATGTGTCCGGTGACCCGGCCAACCAACCAAGATGGCGGCCATGGCTAAAAATAGAACATAGGGGTAAAATGTAGATTTTGGCTTATATCTCTGAAACCAAAGCATTTAGAGCAAATCTGTCGAGGTAAAATTGTTTATCAGGTCAAGATCTATCTGCCCTGAAATTTTCAGATAAATCGGACAACCAGTTGTTGGGTTGCTGCCCCTGAATTGGTAATTTTAAGGAAATTTTGCCGTTTATGGTTATTATCTTGAATATGATAATAGATAGAGATAAACTGTAAACAGGAATAATGTCAGCAAAGTAAGATCTACAAATAAGTCATCATGACCAAAATGGTCAGTTGACCCCTTAAGGAGTTATTGCCCTTTATAGTCAATTTTTAACCATTTTTCGTAAATTTTTGTAATCTTTTACAAAAATCTTCTCCTCTGAAACTACTAAGACAAATTTAACCAAACTTGTCCACAATCATCATTGGGGTATCTAGTTTAAAAAATGTGTCCGGTGACCCGGCCAACCAACCAAGATGGCCGCCATGGCTAAAAATAGAACATAGGGGTAAAATGTAGATTTTGGCTTATATCTCTGAAACCAAAGCATTTAGAGCAAATCTGACAAGGGTAAAATTGTTTATCAGGTCAAGATCTATCTGCCCTGAAATTTTCAGATGAATCGGACAACCCGTTGTTGGGTTGCTGCCCCTGAATTGGTAATTTTAAGAAAATTTTGCAGCTTTTGGTTATTATCTTGAATATTATTATAGATAGAGATAAATTGTAAACAGCAATAATGTACAGCAAAGACAAAGTAAGATCTACAAATAAGTCAACATGACCAAAATTGTCAATTGACCCCTTAAGGAGTTATTGCCCTTTATAGTCAATTTTTTACAATTTTCATAAATTTTGTAAATTTTTGTAAATTTTTACAAAATATTTTCCACTGTAACTACTGGGCCAAGTTCATTATAGATAGAGATAATTGTAAGCAGCAAGAATGTTCAGTAAAGTAAGATCTACAAACACATCACCATCACCAAAACACAATTTTGTCATGAATCCATCTGTGTCCTTTGTTTAATATGCACATAGACCAAGGTGAGCGACACAGCCTCTTTAGAGCCTCTAGTTTTTGAGACTTTAAGTTCCATGTATTGTGTGAATATATGCTCATCATTGAAGTTTTAAAATGAGGTAAACTTCAGCTGTTATTAAGAAACTAGGATGCTTTATCTATGAACTCAGAATACTGGGACATCATCTTTTTAATTTTAGATGGTGGCATGTAAAATACCTTGAAGTCATAGTTGACAAGGTATTTCAACTAGAGGCTCTAAAGAGCCTGTGTCGCTCACCTTGGTCTATGTGCATATCAAACAAAGGACACAGATGGATTCATGACAAAATTGTGTTTTGGTGATGGTGATGTGTTTGTAGATCTTACTTTACTGAACATTCTTGCTGCTTACGATTATCTCTATCTATAATGAACTTGACCCAGTAGTTACAGTGGAAAATATTTTGTAAAAATGTAAAATTGTAAAAAATTGACTATAAAGGGCAAAAACTCCTTAAGGGGTCAATTGACAATTTTGGTCATGTTGACTTATTTGTAGATCTTACTTTGCTGTACATTATTGCTGTTCACAGTTTATCTCTATCTATAATAATATTCAAGATAATAACCAAAAGCTGCAAAATTTTCTTAAAATTACAAATTCAGGGGCAGCAACCCAACAACGTGTTGCCTGATTAGTCTGAAAATTTCAGGGCTGATAGATCTTGACCTAATGAACAATTTTATCCTTGTAAGATTTGCTCTAAATGCTTTGGTTTCAGAGATATGAGCCAAAAACTGCATTTTACCCTATGTTCTATTTTTTAGCCATGTCGGCCATCTTGGTTCGCGGGCGGGGTCATCGGACACATTTTTTAAACTAGATACCCTTATGATGATTGTGGACAAGTTTGGTTAAATTTGTCTTAGTAGATTCAGAGGAGAAGATTTTTGTAAAAGATTACAAAAATTTATGAAAAATGGTTAAAAATTGACTATAAAGGGCAATAACTCCTTAAGGGGTCAACTGACCATTTTGGTCAAGTTGACTCATTTGTAGATCTTACTTTGCTGAACATTATACACTTTATCTCTATCTATAATAATATTCAAGATAATAACCAAAAACGGCAAAATTTCCTTAAGATTACCAATTCAGGGGCAGCAACCCAACAACGGGATGTCAGATTCATCTGAAAATTTTACGGCAGATAGATCTTGACCTGATAAACAATTTTACCCCATGTCAGATTTGCTCTAAATGCTTTGGTTTCAGAGATATAAGCCAAAATCTACATTTTACCCCTATGTTCTATTTTTAGCCATGGCGGCCATCTTTGTTGGTTGGCCGGGTCACCTGACACATTTTTATATGACCGCAAAAATTGAAAATTTTTTGGTCGTATATTGGTATGACGTTGGCGTCGTCATCGTCGTCGTCGTCGTCGTCCGGCGTCGTCTGGCGTCGTCCGAAGACACATTGGTTTTCGCACTCTAACTTTAGTTTAAGTGAATGGATCTCCATGAAATTTTACCATAAGGTTCAATACCACGAAAGGAAGGTTGGGATTGATTTTGGGGGTTATGGTACCAACAGTTAAGGAATTAGGGGCCAAAAAGGGGCCAAAAATAAGCATTTTTGTAACTTCCAGACAATAACTTGTGTGTAAGTGTATGGATCTCTCTGACATTGTACCACAAGGTTCCATATCACAAAGGGAAGGCTGTAATTGATTATGGGGGTAATTGCCTCAAAATTTTAGGAATTAGGGGCCAAAAAAGGGGCAAAAAACAAGCATTTTTCTAGTTTCATGACAATAACTTGTGTGTAAGTGTTTGGATATTTCTGAAATTGTACTACAAGGTTCCATATCACAAAGGGAAAGCTGGAATTGAGTTTGGGGGTAATTGCCCTAAACGTTTAGGAATTGGGGGCCAAAAAGGGGCCAAAAATAAGCATTTTTCTAGTTTCCAGACAATAACTTGTGTTCAAGTGTATGGATTTCTCTGAAATTATACTGCAAGGTACCATACCACAAAGGGAAGGCTGGGATTGAGTTTGGGGGTGATGAATCATAAGGGGGTTCAAAAATTTGGGGGGGGGGATTTTTTTTTTTTCTTTTTTTTTCTTTTAAAATTTTCCATTTTAAGTTGGTTATTTCTGATTTATATTTAAAAGCAAATAATAATGATATGGTAGGAGATACACACCAAACAGGATGTGTAAATTATTATATAATAAGTATTGTGCAATAGCAAGAAATTTTCAATTCCACAGTATTGCACAATAGCAAGAAATCTTCAATTGCACAGTATTGCGCAATAGCAAGAAATCTTCAATTGCACAGTATTGCGCAATAGCAAGAAATATCCAATAGCACAATATTGCGCAATAGCAAGAAATTGTCAATTGTACAGTATTGCGCAATAGCAAGAAATATTCAATTGCAAAAGAAGATACTTCGTATAAATTGCTTATTTCTTGATCAATTTCAATGGGGTTTTATTCTTGAATTCTTGGGGTTCTTTAATATGCTGAATCTTACCGTGTATTAAGTTTTTGGATTTTGGGCCCCGTTTTTAAATTGGTCCACATTGAGGTCCAAAGGGTCCAAAATTAAACTTTGTTTGATTTCATCAAAAATTGAATTATTGGGGTTCTTTGATATGCCGAATCTAATCGTGTATTTAGATTCTTAATTTTTGGTTCCGTTTTCAAATTGGTCTACATTAAGGTCCAAAGGGTCCAAAATTAAACTTAGTTTGATTTTAACAAAAATTGAATTTTTAGGGTTATTTGATATGCTGAATCTAAACATGTATTTAGATTTTTGATTATGGGCCCAGTTTTCAAGTTGGTCCAAATCGGGGTCCAAAATTAAACTTTGTTTGATTTCAACAAAAATTGAATATATGGATATGGGGTTCTTTGATATGCTGAATCTAACCATGTATTTAGATTTTTGATTTTTGGGCCCTGTTATCAACTTTTTCCACATTGAGGTCAAAAGGGTCTAAAATAAAACTTTGTTTGATTTCATCAAAAATTGAATTCTTGGGGTTCTTTGATATGCTGAATCTAACCATGTATTTAGATTTTGGATATTGGACCATAATAGGTGAATGTCCAATTTAAAATGTTTAAGTTCTTAGACCACATTCATTCTGTGTCAGAAACCTATGCTGTGTCAAATATTTAATCACAATCCAAATTCAGAGCTGTATCAAGCTTGAATGTTGTGTCCATACTTGCCCCAACTGTTCAGGGTTCGACCTCTGCGGTCGTATCAAGCTGCGCCCTGCGGAGCATTTTATTTAAACTAGATACCCCAATGATGATTGTGGCCAAGTGTGGTCAAATTTGGCCCAGTAGTTTCAGAGGAGAAGATTTTTGTAAAAGTTTACGGACGAGGGACACAGGACGATGGATGCAGGACGCAGGACGCCAAGTGATGAGAAAAGCTCACTTGGCCCTTTGGGCCAGGTGAGTTAAAAAAGGGGAGGGTCACGGAAAATTACTTGTGAATTTTTCTTACTGTTAAAAAATGAGGCTGTAAAACTGTGTACGATGTTTTGAAAAAAAACCCTTAAATATACTTCTTGCATACCTTTCCTTGGATCCCCCTTGCTTTTTACAGAATGTAAATGAACTTTACTGTATACTTCGATTGACCTTTAAGTCATCATTCAGTGAATTCTGTTGCTGAAGGATTATCACTAGAAGAATACTCTAAATAACAATGTTAACATTAGTATGCTTATTGTGTTGCTGACAAAAATTGGAGGTTGATAACTTATTCAATCCCCTTTTTCCCTTTCTACTTGGGGAAATATTTGAAAATTGTAATTTAAGTCTTTTTTGTCACTTTTAGAATGGTCAGATGGTTGCAGACCATAATGCATTTAAGTTGAGAACTTACCGGTAACATTTCAATGCATTATAATGATATTAGAAATGAGGATCAGACAAATATATATTCAAATAAATTTTTTTTAAGTCTGATATATTTAAATTTTTTACCTTAGAAGTGAATATGACCACTTAAACATTAGTGATTGGAAGATGTTAAGTTACAAACAACAGAAAACAACTATAGCAATAAATATGATTTGAATATTCAAATGATATAGATAAAAAGAAGAAAATGTGAGAATACATTACCATCAAATGATAATGTACAATATTAAAAATCAGATGCATTGCTACAAAATGGCCTTTGAACTTCAAACCATACTGATCTGATGAGTCAAGCCCATTTCAACCGACTTTTACAGTTTGTTTTTATGTTGTGCTGTAACACCACTGTGCCAGGTAGGGTAGGGCCGAGTGCTTTCAAACAGGTTCAACCCTGCCTGGTTATTATTGGTTGCTGTATGTCAAAATTGTTTTCATCTTATGTTTGATATTCATATTGTTTCGTATCTTATTATCCCATGGCCTTTTATACAGTATGGGTTTTGCTCATTGTTGAAGGCTGTATGTTGACCTATAGTCATTTACATCCTTGTCCTTTGATTGCTGTTGGATAGTTGTCTCATTGGCTATCATACCACGCCTCCTTATTTCAAATCAACTAATTTACTATTTAGATTTTGATTGCTTCTGTTCAAGAAAAGTAATAAAAAAAACCCTCCACAATCAACTGACTCTTCCTATTTTCAGGTGTGTATCTAGAAACATAACATACATGTACATTGTGTATCTAGAAACATAACATACATGTACATTGTGTATCTAGAAACATAACATACATGTTCATTGTATGTTTGGCATGGCCTTATTATCTGTTTTTTTTTTTTTACTGCCACTTGTTTGCTGTGCTTTATTTTGGTATGAATTGATGGATATTCTCTACTGTAATAATGAAAGAAGAAGACACACCAAAAACTTATATGTGTTGTAAAAACTAAGAGATTAATTGACAAAGTTTTGAAACGGGAGAGTCTTCATTTTTAGTCTCAGTACAGACAAATCGCATGTCTCCTCCTGGATCCATTAATTTAAGTCTAGTATTGTTTATACTTCCAGCTAATCTAGTTTTACACAGAACAATAGAGAGGATACATGTTGGTAAGAAGTATGGAGACATACCAAGAGGTATATTTGTAGTCAGAGGAGAAAATGTTGTCCTGCTTGGAGAAATTGTAAGTACTTTTTATCAGTAGCTACAATGTGTGTACCTATTTCCCAAATTATTCTTTTCTAAGTTAAGAATTATATACTTGGTTTATATTTTATTGAAGGTTAAGGGGTGGTTATACTCAGGGAAAATGGAAAGTTCTAATGTGTCTTACCTTATATTAACTTATATGGTTTTGTTTAAATAACAATCAGTTTTAGATAAATATGATGTGGTTTAACAGTCTTATTGAAATGTTTGCGTTTCTATTATTTTAGGATTTAGCAAATGAAAATACTCTACCATTGGAAGAAGTTTCAATTGATGAAATTTTAGAAATGCAGAGGGAAGAACAATTAATTAAACAAGAAGAGGAAGAAAGAAAAAAGAAGGCAATGTTAGAACGTGGACTACAGCCTCATTCTGAACTACATGATGACATGTTTTAAAATTCTAATTTGCCTACATCCGGGTGAATCAGCGATCAGGATTTAATTGGTTCATGCAAAATACAGTCTTGTGATATTTGAATTCACAATGTGGAGTTTTATACTTTAAATAATAATGCTTTTAAAAAGTGCTAAAATAATGATCTGCCATACAATATTTTGTTCTAAAGATATGTTTTGTGAAAGGCATTCACAAATGTTAACATAAAAACTACATGAATTTGATATGATAAATAATTCTGTTGAATAAAGATAATTCAACTTGCAATTATATATGTTTGAAAAGAATTATTTATTGTACCACCTCCTTGGTCTTGTTAGAGTATGCAAATCTTGATTTTGTGATTTGTGTACGTTTTATTACAGATCCATTGAAAATCTCAAGATAATTAAGTTTACATTTTCTGAATCTCCATTTGCCTCACATAATTTAGTGGTAACAGAAGAGACTGATCAGATACATATCAGACGTGTAAAATGGATGGGATGACCTGTCTTAATGGGATCTATTACCGTTTGAGTTAACACTATAAAAAACCATCATGGTCTGTCAGATTAGCAGAACACAAGGCGTACTCATTTACTTAATTTTTTGCTATAATCAGAAATTGTTTCAATAGTATTTTCAAAGATGAAATAATTTATTGTCTCGCTTCAAAGAAGTAGAAAAAGCAAGACTTAGGTGGGCTGTTTCCTGTGGCTGCAGTGTCAACAATACTGTAAATTCAGAAATTATTGCGATGTTTTTATTATTGCGAAAAATGCGACAGGGTTATAATCGCAATAATTTTAAACTTGCATTTTGAAATTTTTCATATGAATTAAACAGGACTTTTCTCAATATCGCAAAAATCAAAATCGCATTTTAGTCTTAAATGACAAAATCGCAATAATAAATGCACGCAATAATTTCTGAATTTACAGTATATTAGTTTGTGATTACTGGCCATGGTAGGTCAGTTTGTGGGGAGCCACTAGTGGTAGGTCAATGATATTTGGTTTGCACATAAACATTAACACCCCCTAGTAGATACTATAGTTAACAGAAATTCTTCTGAATCTTTAAACTTTTGGCTTATGTAAATGGACAACACACAATAGAGTTTTTCTTAACAGCCATTGGATGTTTATGTCTTATCTCACATTTTTAGCTCACCTGGCCCAAAGGGCCAAGTGAGATTTTCTCATCACTTGGCATCCGTCGTCCGTCGTCCGTAAACTTTTACAAAAATCTTCTCCTCTGAAACTACTGGGCCAAATTTAACCAAACTTGGCCAATATCATCATTAGGGTATCTAGTTTAAAAAATGTGTCCGGTGACTTGGCCAACTAACCAAGATGGCCGCCATGGCTAAAAATAGAACATAGGGATAAAATGTAGATTTTGGCTTATATCTCTGAAACCAAAGCATTGAGAGCAAATCTGACGGAGGGTAAAAATGTTTATTAGCTCAAGATTTTTCTGCCCTGAAATTTTCAGATGAATCGGACAACCCGTTGTTAGGTTGCTGCCCCTGAATTAGTAATTTTAAGGAAATTTTGCCATATTTGGTTATTATCTTGAATATCATTATAGATAGAGATAAACTGTAAACAGCAATAATGTTCAGCAAAGTAAGTTCTACAAATAAGTCAACATGACCAAAATGGTCAGTTGACCCCTTAAAGAGTTATTGCTCTTTTATAGTCAATTTTTAACAATTTTTTTCGTAATTTTTTGTTATCTTTTACAAAAATCTTCTCCTCTGAAACTACTAAGATGAATTTAACTAAAGTTGTAAACAATCATCATTAGGGTATGTAGTTTAAAAATTGTGTTTGATGACCCCGCCCTCAAACCAAGATGGCCGACATGGCTAATAATAGTACATAAGGTAAAATGCAGTTTTTGGCTCATATATCTAAACCCAAAGCATTTCAAGCAAATCTTTCAAAAACAAAATTGTTCATTAGGTCAAGATCTATCTGGCCTTAAATTTTCAGACCATTCAGGCAACCCGTTGTTGGGTTGCTACCCCTGAATTGGTAATTTTTAGAAATTTTTTCAGCTTTTGGTTATTATCTTGAATATTATTATAGATAGAGATAAACTGTAAAGAGCAATAATGTACAGCAAAGTAAGACCTACAAATAAGTCACATGACCAAAATGGTCAATTGACCCCTTAAGGAGTTATTGCCCTTTATAATAAATTTTTAACAATTTTCATAAATTTTGTAAATTTTTACAAAATAATTTCCACTGAAACTACAGGGCCAAGTTCATTATAGATAGAGATAATTGTAAGCAGCAAGAATGTTCAGTAAAGTAAGATCTACAAACACATCACCATCACCAAAACACAATTTTGTCATGAATCCACCTGTGTCCTTTGTTTAATATGCACATAGACCAAGGTGAGCGACACAGGCTCTTTAGAGCCTCTAGTTTTGTAAAATTATCATGGTAATGGTATGCTCTCTATACTATCCATCTGTTGTGGTGGAATTGATTTTTATACGCCCGTTTACGGGACGTATTATGGTATACCGTTGTCCGTCTGTCCGTCCGTCTGTCAGTCCGTCTGTCCGTCGTCAACATGTCGGACATTAACTGAAAAATGCTTTCACCAATTTGCATAAAACTTTGGTGAATTGTTCATATTTATTGACGTGAGCTTCCTTTCGTTTTTTATAAAATTCAGATTTTACCTTTTCGATTTATGGGGTTTTATTCATTAAAAAAAGGGGGATTTTCCAGTTTTCGGACAATAAGTCAAGAATGCTTTCACCAACTTGCAAGAAATTGTGGAAAATTGTTTATATCTATTGACATGAGCTCCCTTTCGATTTTTATAAATTTTAGATTTTACGTTTCCGAGTTACAGGGTTTTATTCATAAAAAAAGGGGGGATTTTCCAGTTTTCGGACAAAAACTCAAAAATGCTTACAGCAATTCTTATGAAACTTTGGTGAATTGTTTGTATGTATTGATGTAAGCTCCCTTTAGAATTTTATAAATTTTACATTTTACATTTCTGAGTTGTGGGGTTTTATTCATTAAAAAAAGGGGTGATTTTCCAGTTTTCGGACAATAACTCAAAAATGCTGTCACCAATTCTCATGAAACTTTGGTGAATTGTTTATATCTATTGATGTAAGCTCCCTTTTTATTTTCATACATTTCTTATATGACATTGAGAATTAATTGAACTTTATTTGTTTATAGTCTGACAACAGATATACTTAGTATTGCACAACAGCAAGAAATCTTTAATTGAATATAAATTCAATTCATATGACCAATTTCAAGTTTTTTGACTACATTTATTCAGAAACCTATAATATGTCAAATATTTAATTACAATCCAAATTCAGACCTGAATCAAGCTTGAATATTGTGTCCATTTTTGCCCCAACTGTTCAGGGTTGGACCTCTGCGGGCGTATCTAGCTGCGCTCAGCGAAGCAGATTATTGGAGATACTATCCCTATTAATTTATGTGTTGCCATTAATTTATGTGTTGCCTGCAAGGAAAATGACTGTCAAGACTTTGGTATTTCTTTTCAGGCAACTGATAAAAATTACAATTACCTGTAACTGTTGTCCCTACTTTTACCATGCAATTAGTAAAAATGGTATGGAGACAGTAAATGCAGAGGCCTTGCTGTTGCTTCATATATTACACTCCAGTGGTCAGGTTAAGTTTTCAGGATTATGACGGCTCCCCAGTAGCTTTATATGAAAGGTTAAAGATACTTAGCATGCATATGAATGTAGATTTGTTCTAAAAGTATATGTATATGTGACATATTTCATATGGCCTTGACCTCATTTTCCTGTTTAAAAGGTCAGGTTTAAGTTTTTAGATTCATTCTACATCTTGGAAATTAAACATGAAATATCAATATTTTACATGTTTAATCACCAGAAGAACATGATGATCTGACCTGTTTGTTGACTTTGTTGACTTTGACTGAATAGTTTATGAGTTCATTGATGATTTAAAAACAAACTGCACCGTTTTCATTACAGAAATCAATTGGTATTTTTACACATTATCAGAATCAACACATCTTTTGTCCAAGTTAAATATTTATTTTGAGGAAACAAGTTAAAGAGGATAGAGCCAATTTTCAATGCATTTATTTCTAACCAAGACTTACGGTGGCTGGGGCGTCTTAATTAAAATATAGTATTTTTTGATAATTTGTCAAAATGAAGTTTTTATCATGCTTTTTTCAAAAAATAATAAAAAGTTTGGGTCACGAACTTTTTTTCACGCTAGAGGTTGTGCAAAATTGTCAGATTTTGTATAGATTATGCATGGAAAATCAAATTTTGTGTGATAAAAAGAAAACTACTTGATAAAACTTTAAGATAAAATGTGAGAAGATAGCTCTTATAAGATGGTTTCAGATAAGAAAAAGAAAAAATGGGGTCACCGAACTTGTTTTCTTGCTACATATCAAAATAGGTAAATTCACAACACTTTCTATTATAAAAATTACTTTATCTGAGTTATCTCCTCTTATTTGGCAAAGTTGAAAAAAATCTAATCAAACACAAATAAGGTGTTTTTGAGAAATTACAGCCGTAATTATGATAAAACACACAATTTTCTATATTTACATCAAAAGTCTTTTACATAAATTACATACTACTCTCAAAATTTGCACATTTCATGAAATATCTAGACCAACGTTATCTACTACTTCGAAATCCAAGATTGAGGAAGACACCCGAGCTTCCTTAATATAATCTTTATTAAGATTTTCTTCTTCAGGTGTTTAAGTTTGTAACAACAAAAGTTGAGAGGGACTATTATAATTCTCTTTTATTTTATGTGTCTGCATGCATATTCACAATAAAAGAATAAATATTGTTTGATTGCCAATAAGACAACTATCCACCAGAGTTCAAATATGAAAATGTAAACAACTAAAGGTCACCATAAAGCTTTCAACAATGCAGTAACTGAAATCTACTAAAGCATATTTCAACTAATAAACAAACCATGTTTTCCGAGACTAAAATATCGATCAGTTCACATCCAACAGATCTGGGACTATGATACTATATTATGTCCCAGAACAGATTGAGTGTAGAGACATTATAAAAAAGCATGACCTTGTGAAATGCCAAAAAATAGGAATCAACAGGATGTATGACCATAAGTGTTCCTGATTGTATGTTATAAGCAACCTGTTTTCAGAAATAGACATACTGTCATATAATTTCTGGAACTGAATTGCTAATGCATCTTGGAGAGACTGGCCACATGTCACAAGTTAAAGGTCACATGACCCATATCTCGTGGGTCAATGGAATCAAGTTGTCTGATAAGCAGCAGTGACTTGATGAATATATAGGACAGCTATCCATCAAAAGTGTGTTGCTTTGACCTACATTTTTGGCTCCATTAACAGAGTTTTACATATGAGCTCAATGTAAGATACTAAGTATTATTCATTCTTATAATTAGGTGTATCTCATTTTCACGTTTTAGTCACCATATTCAATTTTCAGAATTGGGTTTGTTCCTCATTATATATGACTGATAGGTAATATTTGAAATATATGTTGATGAAAACTCTAAATTTATATTTTTATTTTAAATCTGGTCTTTATTCATTTTTCCTTCTAATTTAGTCCATCTTGGCAAAATGTTTTAGATAATTTTAAAGTGTCTACATGTCCAATGGCAAATGTTTCACTATATTCATGACGAGAACATATTAAACAATAAATCATATATCAGGTTCTGAAATGTAGGGAAATTCAGATTTTCATTGGAAAAAGTAAATATGGATTGGGCTCGACATTAAAACTCACTCATAGAGTAGATCGAGCTATATAACATTCACCTTTTCTGTCTGTTCGTTTAAACGATAGTTATGTCACACTTTTTTCAGGTGCGTACTATACTCAACAGAATTACTTCATATTTGGTCAGCAGCTCCCTTTTCCGATTTGTCAGACAATTCCTGTTTGTCGATAATTCAAATTTTTCAATATGTTAAATGAACTTAACATTTTTTATCGCGCTTTTCTCGTGTACTAATTCATATTTGGTCAGCAGTTTGACAGTGATGCCACAGGCATTTGTTTCTAAATTTTTTACCTATATACTTTAATATAACATTAAAGTATATAGGTAATTTTTTCAGAGACAAGTGCCTGTGAGCAAAGATTTGTATAGTGAGATCTCACTATACAAACCCTTGCTGTGAGTGATGCGTTATAACGTGTGACCATTTTTCGGATCAGTAACAATCCTGCTTCCCGTTTTTCGATTCTCTTGATTACGACTTGGGTTTGCTTATCTCGACAACGCATGCAAATTGTTTCCCGATTTAACTGGCCAACTTCAACCCTTTCTAGACCCCTATAAAGTTGTTGTTGCAAGGAGTTTCTAATTCAGAGAAGTCTTAAAAATCTCCTTGCATAAAAATGTTTATAATTATAATGAATAGATCACAGGGGCTTAGGGCATAGACCCCATCCTCTCATTTGTTTTTAAGATTTCTTATTATTTTTTTCTTTAATATTTCAACTCACTAGTATTTACTTCATATTATGTATTCCTTCACTTATCAATTCAATCTTACAATAACTGAAGTTTAAACGTTCTGTCCCTCTACTCTGTGGAAAAGAAAGAGTAGAAGGGCAGCTCATAACAATCCTTTTGAGAAAAACTTCGTCTTGGTTACAGTTAAGCACATATTTGATTGATAGTATGCAGGAATGATACGATGGTCTTACGTTACTTAAAAAGGAGTAAGTTCGATAGGGATCCAAAATGGCCTCTATTTTTAGCTAAAATTTCAAATTAGGATTTATTGACCAATAAATATGACTCTTACCTAACATACTCCTTTGTGCTGTTTATGGAAGTCAGAAATTCATTATGTTGAAAACAGTTTTTCCTACCTCATAACTGATTTAAAGACTGTATCAACAATATTGATGAAACGATATTCATTCCTCCAGTATTTCATATCCATGCTAATCTAGCATTTCAAAATGACCATTTCTTCTGAAGACAGTTTAGAAATAACCCTAATGGAAAATTATGGAAAGCCTCAGCTGTCACATATTAGAGATTTACAAAACGTTATGCTGAAGCTTAAAATGTAAATTTAAGACAGCGTGATGTTGAATTGAGTCATCAAAATGCTAACTCTAAATTACAATTTGCTAAGTTGAATTTGCGCAATGTTGACTTGCAATGACAAGTGCTTTAATCGTGATAGTATAATGATAAGTCACGATGTTGTGATGATATGCCAAACACACGTAACGTTGGGTTTAAAGTACATGATGTGAAGTTGACGTTGCATGATGTTAGCTTGCAGATGGACACTGCTCAGTCATCCACTTCGATAGCTATGATAATAAATAAATTGAATAGCTAAACTGTATGGTGCTGACTTGTTATTAATAAATGTTGAGCTGAGATAGTACGATGTTATATCATTGTGATATTACGATAGGTCTATCATGCAATCTGTTGATTTAAAACACCATGATGCACAGTTGAAAGTACATGATGTTAAGTTAAGATAACACGATGCTATACCACTATATTGAAACGAAAGGCTTACCATACAATTTGTTGACTTAAAACAACACGATGCATCGTGTTAAGCTAAGATGCTCACTTGAAACTACACGACGTACAGCTGAAATTTTGTAATGTTAAGCTACGATAGCACGATGTTATATCATTATAATGTCACAATAGGCTTGTTCTACAATTTGCTCATTTAAAACTACACAACGTACAGTTGAAAGTACGTGATGTTAAGCTAAGATGGTACGTTGTTATATCATTAGAATGTCACGATAGGCTTACCACACGATATGCTCGTTTAAAACTACATGACGTACAGTTGAAAGTACGTGATGTTGAGCTATGATAGTAATATCTTATATCATAATAATATCACGATAGGCTTGCCACACAATATGCTCATTTAAAACTACACGACGTACAGTTGAAAATACGTGTTGTTCAGCTAAGACAGCACGATGTTATATCATTATAATGTCACGATAGGCTTATTATACAATTCGCTCATTTAAAATTACACCACGTACAGCTGAAAGTACGTGATGTTAAGCTAAGACAGCACGTTGTTATATCATTAGAATGTCACGATAGGCTTACCACACGATATGCTCATTTAAAACTACATGATTTTCAGTTGAAACTAGGTGATGTTAAGCTAAGATAGCATGTTGTTATATCATTTGAATGTCACGATAGGCTTACCATACAATATGCTCATTTAGAACTACACAATGTACAGTTGAAAGTATGTGATGTTGAGCTATGATAGCACGATGTTATATCATAATGATATCACGATAGGCTTGCCATACAATATGCTCATTCAAAACTACACGACGTACAGTTGAAAGGACGTGTTGTTGAGCTAAGATAGCACGATGTTATCTCATTATGACGTCACGAGAGGATTATCATACAATGTGTTGACTTGAAACTACACGATGTAAATTTGAAGTAGTTTGGTCTTGACTTGAAACAGTAAAATGTTAAGTTATAAAAACAGAACGTAAAGTCAAAATAAAACAATGATAGGATGACATACTCTTGTGCAGAATTGAAGATTTTTTGTGTTGACTTCGAATATAGTACAAATATTACATCGTTTTATGTTAAATTGAAAGACAATAACGATGCGTAAAACATTACAGAATTATTTGAATTGAAACTGCAATTCTATGGAAAAGAATGAGGGACAAATCCCCAGGATTTTTCTTCTTCATTTGCAAGTTGATGAATATTAATGTAATTTAACTCCGGAGGCAAAATGATATACAAAGAAAGTTTTCCATAAATTCATAAAGCAAAAGAATTACCCATCGCTATATATTACACTTGAATACAGTTTTGCCGTATATTTTACATGTTTTGTTTGGATTTTTTTTTATGATTAAACCAAACTTTTTTTTTGAACAATATTTAAGAAAATATTTATCTATTTTGTGTGTTAATATATACAACATAATATTGTGCTTATAAGACTTATGACTGTGAGGGTCAAATTTTACTCATATAAAATCACATCTATGTAAGAGTTAGCGGAGAATTTGTATTAACCACTCCCGTTTTCCACGAAATAGAACATAAGAATCTGGAGTCTTAATCTTAAAAAAACAAAGATCAACTGATATGACAAATAATACGCTTAGCGTAGGACTGAGAGGGTCAGAGCTATATCAGAATGTGACCTCCCCCCTGGTCATGTTAGAGGTATCTGAAAATTTGAATTTTCTTTTCCACGAAATAAAACTAAAGAATCTGGACTTAATCAAAAGCGATGCGATTACGATTTCCATAGAATGCCAGAGACAGTTTGTCGACTAGTTCGTTGAAAATTCGGCTAGGCAAGTAAAGTGTGTCTTGTAACAAAGCAGGGTTTATTCATATTCATATCACACTTACATGTTCTCGTCCTGATATGCATGTAATATTTGCCACTGTATGTAAAAGGCACCTCTTTTCCCCGAAATAAAACCAAAACATCTGGACTTAATCAAAACCGATGCTATTTGAATTTCCATAGATTGTCAGAGACGGTTTGTCAACTAGTTTGTTAAAAATTCGGCTAAGCAAGCAAAATAGGTCTTGTACAGAGCCAAGATTTATTCATAGTCATATCACACTTACATATTCTCGTCCTTATATGCATGTAATATTTGCCACTGTACACTAAATACAAATACATTTTCATCAATTCTTTTTTACGAAAAGGAGACTATTTTCAGCACGTTCATCGATTTGACACCCTGTAAATCGTGTTTTTTTGGGAGTTCCTCGAAAATTATAACACATTCCTTCTTATTTGCAAAATCGCCAAGTGACGGGTGCCACATATGAAACAGGATCTGCCTACCCTTCTGGAGCACCTGAGATCACCTCTTTTTTTAGGGTTTCGTGTTACTCATTTTTTGGTTTTCTATATGTTGCGCTTAATATACTGTTGTTTGGCTTTTGGTCTTTTTTCTCTCGTTTATTTCGGCTGATGAGTTTTTGTCATGACATTGTCAGTTTGGTTAATATTTTTACTATCCCTTTTGTATCGTTCGCCTTCTTTTATCCATTTTTGTGTATTTTTTTTTTTTCGATTCTCCCCTCCCCCTGAACAGTACAATAGATGGATGAATGAAAAAAGAAACCCTTTTCAACAAAAGGAGAGCTACAAGTAACTCGACGTAACCGAAATTGTAAATTTCTTCCTCATTAGATATATTGCCCTTTGGGTACATCGGGTGTCTTCCGCCATCTTAGAGAGCTACCATTTGATTTTAATTGGGGGGCTAGGATGAAATTTGAAAAAAGGCAGAACAGGAGTTTTGAGTAAAGAAAAAGGCAGGATGAGCAACTTGGCTAAAAAAAAAAGGCAGGATGACAATTTATGTAAAAAAAAAGTCAGAATAAACTAATACAAAAAAAAAAATGCAGGACCGAATAGAGTGATAAATAAAAAGGCAGGACAGAGATTGCAACTAAAAACAACTAAAAAAAGGCAGGACAAAATTTTTCATCCTAGCCCCTCACACATACCCCCCCCCCCCCCCCCCCCCCCCCCCCATGGCATTGTCAGTCTGTTTTCGACTTATGTGTTTGAAATCCCTTTGGCATATTTCGTCTCTAATGATGGAATGTGTAGGGACTTAACTATTTTATTTTGTAGACAGAAAACGAGTCTCGTGATCCCAATTTTTATTTTTATTTTCTATCATTGAGTTTTCCATGTATAGTTTATACAAAATCTGACAATACTGCATAACCTGTAGCTTGCAAAATGCTCTGTGGCCCAAACTTTTTATTATGTTTTTCAAAAAAGAATAAACTACATTTTGGAAAATAATTAAAAAAAAAATCTACCGATTTTAATTTAGACCACACTCATGAAAACTATGAGAGAGAGAGAGAGAGAGAGAGAGAGAGAGAGAAACTGTTGACATCAAAAAACATATCTACAAATTAATCAAAGCAATACCAAAAGAATTCATGGACTTTAACAATTTTTACAGATTTTTGATTTTTTTTCTTTTTCTTTGAAAACACATATAGATGGAGAGAAGCTGCAAAGAACCAAGAAAATCACTATGGACAAGAAAATAAGTGACGGAAATCATTAATTGGCTTCTTATTTTAAGTTATAGGGGTCATTGTCCATTAAAGACTTTACCAATTTAAAAAAATAAGATATTCTCCGAGTGGATATATACATAAACCTGGGCACTATCTTACTTGGTGCTGGAAAAATGGTTGGCACTGCTGTAAATGATGTATTTTTTTTTAAAGTTGACGATTTAGACTGGAGGCTCTAGGTCAAATTTCATTTGGTTTCATATAGACTTAATGTATGAGCGAAAAGTATACAACAGAATCTACCATACTTTATGTTTGGGTTGGCCCCATGCAGTAGGATTCTTCCACCTATCAATTCTTTTTGTTTTATTTCGTGGAAAAGAAAATTCAAATTTTCAGATACCTCTAACAAGGGAAGGGGGGGCACATTCTCATATAGCTCTGACCCTCTCAGTCCTACGCTTTAGCGTATTATTTGTCATATCAGTTGATCATGTTTTTTTTTAAGATTAAGACTCCAGATTCTTATGTTTAATTTCGGGGAAAACAGGAGTGCATGGTAAATACAAATTCTCCGATAACTCTTACATAGATGTGATTTTATATGAATAAAATTTGACCCTCACAGTCATAAGTCTTATAAGCCCATTATTGTGTTGTATTTATTAACACACAACATAGATACACATTTTCTTAAATATTGTTCATAAAAAAAGTCTGGTTTTTAATCATAAAAAAAAATCCAAACAAAACATGTAAAATATACGGCAAAACTGTATTCAAGTGTAATATATAGCGATGGGCAATTCTTTTGCTTTATGAATTTATGGAAAACTTTCTTTGTATATCATTTTGCCTCAGAACTTGCAAATGAGGAAGAAAAAATCCTGGGGATTTGTCCCTCATTCTTTTCCATAGAATTGCAGTTTCAATTCACATAATTCTGTAATGTTTTACGCATCATTATTGTCTTTCAATTATACATTAAACGATGTAATATTTGTACTATATTCGAAGTCAACACCAAAAATCTTCAATTCTGCACAAGTATATGTCATCCTATCATTGTTTTATTTTGCCTTTACGTTCTGTTTTTATAACTTAACATTTTACTGTTTCAAGTCAAGACCAAACTACTTCAAATTTACATCGTGTAGTTTCAAGTCAACACATTGTATGATAATCCTCTCGTGAGGTCATAATGAGATAACATCGTGCTATCTTAGCTCAACAACACGTCCTTTCAACTGTACGTCGTGTAGTTTTGAATGAGCATATTGTATGGCAAGCCTATCGTGATATCATTATGATATAACATCGTGCTATCATAGCTCAACATCACATACTTTCAACTGTACGTTGTGTAGTTTTAAATGAGCATATTGTATGGAAAGCCTATCGTGACATTCAAATGATATAACAACATGCTATCTTAGCTTAACATCACCTAGTTTGGACTGAAAATCATGTAGTTTTAAATGAGCATATCGTGTGGTAAGCCTATCGTGACATTCTAATGATATAACAACGTGCTATCTTGGCTTAACATCACGTACTTTCAGCTGTACGTGGTGTAATTTTAAATGAGCAAATTGTATAATAAGCCTATCGTGACATTATAATGATATAACATCGTGCTGTCTTAGCTGAACAAAACGTACTTTCAACTGTACGTCGTGTAGTTTTAAATGAGCATATTGTATGGCAAGCCTATCGCGATATTATTATGATATAAGATATTGCAACTTAGCTCAACATCACGTACTTTCAACTGTACGTCGTGTAGTTTTAAACGAGCATATCGTGTGGTAAGCCTATCGTGACATTCTAATGATATAACAACGTGCCATCTTAGCTTAACATTACGTACTTTCAACTGTACGTTGTGTAGTTTTAAATGAGCAAATTGTATAATAAGCCTATTGTGACATTATAATGATATACCATCGTGCTATCGTAGCTTAACATTACGAAATTTCAACTGTACGTCGTGTAGTTTCAAGTGAGCATCTTAGCTTAACACGTTGCATCGTGTTGTTTTAAGTCAACAAATTGTATGGTAAGCCTTTCGTTTCAATATAGTGGTGTAGCATCGTGTTATCTTAACTTAACATCATGTACTTTCAACTGTGCATCATGGTGTTTTAAATCAACAGATTGCATGATAGACCTATCGTAATATCACAATGATATAACATCGTACTATCTCAGCTCAACATTTATTAATAACAAGTCAGCACCATACAGTTTAGCTATTCATTTTATTTGTTATCATAGCTATCGAAGTGGATGACTGAGCAGTATCCATCTGCAAGCTAACATCATGCAACGTCAACTTCACATTATGTACTTTAAACCCAACGTTACGTGTGTTTGGCATATCATCACAACATCGTGACTTATCATTATACTATCACGACTAAAGCACTTGTCCTTGCAAGTCAACATTGCGCAAATTCAACTTAGCAAATTGTAATTTAGAGTTAGCATTTTGATGACTCAATTCAACACCACGCTGTCTTAACTTTACATTTTAAGCTTCAGCATAACGTTTTGTAAATCTCTAATATATGACAGCTGAGGCTTTCCATAGAAAATCTTTGTAAACTGAATTTGCTTCTTTAAAACCAGTCCCTGACAGGAGTAATTGTCTTATGTGATTTTATGATGGCCCTTCATTAAATTATTGATTTTAAATCCAAAATAATTAAAGTATGCCTGTATCAAGTAAAAGGAACCTCGTCATTGTTTGTTTATTTTCATGTCTTAATGGTCCATTGAGGACGTTATGTTGATGACTGATATTTGGAAGCCTCTGCTAGATTAATGACAAATTTTAACTTGTCTAGACCAAGTATAGTTAACTATACAAATCCTTGTCTAGACTCGGTGGCCTGTGTGATTTAGATCTTTGCATAATTATGGTTAAAACGGTAACACAGGCAAACACATGTAAGAAGCCTTTCAGATCTTTCTTTTTAGCTTACTAGACTTATTGATAAGGGTTTAAATATGTAATGTAATTATTTGCATCTTTTGAAATCAATGACAGCCAATCGTTATTGGTCTTTTAATTCTGTACCGACACATTGGTCATTGTTTAAGATCGTATTTTGTGAAATGTTTATGACGTTGCAGGAGGAAATCATGGTTGATACTAGGCTGTAATTAGAAGGCAATGATCCTATAACAGATTTAGTACTTAAATGAGGCCCCTCATGGGGGTGTCCAAGAAATCACATAATCACAAATTTTTGCCAATATAATCACATAATCATTAATTATTTTTTTAAACAAGATATTCAAATAATCAAAAATACAGTCCTAGATTGTCAAATAATCAAATAATCATGAAATATTTGGTCTGGTTATCAAATAATCACTATAAAAACTGCCAAGTAATCATATAATCAAAAACCCCACGAGGAGGCTCTTAATTGGAAAAGAAGAAACATGGTATAGAGTGTCTATATGCCATTTTGTTTTTCTTTGATGAAATAGTTATTTGTTTGATAGTGATTAAGATTATAACACAATGCTGACTGCTGTACCCCAATTTTTGACAATTTTACCTATTATGTCGGTTTGTTTTGCTCACACATTGTTGTCAATATGATGGAATTCTATGCGACTGTCATACAAGTGAGAGGTTTAGCTAGCTATAAAACCAGGTTTAATCCACCATTTTCTACATAAGAAAATAGCTGTACCAAGTCATGAATGTGACAGTGTTTTCCATTCGTTTGATGTGTTTGAGCTTTTGTTCCTGCCATTTGATAAAGGAAGGACTTTCCATTTTAAATAATCAATTTTCCTAGGAGTTCTGTATTTTTGCTATTTTTCTTTTTAGAAATTCAGTATTAATTACTTACACGCGCATAACAAAGGTACATGTTTTCGTTACTGTTCGTCATTATGCCTGTTTTCATTTATAACTGCAAGCATTTTTTGATACGGTAATATTTATTACAGTTTTACATCTACTTGTGTTTTTGTCGTTTTTTTCCAATCATATTAGAGCTTTTTTAAATGTTTTTGGTTCTTTTTTGTTTCTTTTGTGATTCCACTTATCTCGATGAAACAAGGCGAGTAATCACTGGAAAAAAAACAGTTTAAAGCTGGGATTAGTGCCACTACACGTTACTGTGTCCGTCTTAAGGCAAAAGCTTCGTTGTGGTTGTGTTTTGTCATATCTTAGTGGTTTGTATTGATTGTTGGTCCGTGTAACACTTAATAATCCAAAATTCTAAACAGCTTTCAAATTATAGGATTTTGGATTTTTGATCAAAGTTTTAAAATATCAACATTCCAAATTTTTTATTTTTTTTTTAAATTTTGAAAATTTCACCTAATAATTAAAATTGAAAATTCTAAAATTCGTTTTAAAATTAGATAGTTTAGATATTTAAGAAAACTTTAAAAATACTATACTTAACGTGCAGTTTTACGGAAGCCGATAAGGGCCATTCAAAAAAAAAAAATTATGTCGTAATTACGACATGACATGTCGTAATAACGACATCACTATGTCGTAATTTCGACATAACATGTCGTTTAAACGACATCGCTATGTCGTAATTTCGACATAACATGTCGTTATAACGACATCGCTATGTCGTAATTTCGACATAACATGTCGTTATAACGACATCGATATGTCGTAATTTCGACATAACAAGTCGTAATTACGACATCACTATAGCTAAGTCGTAATTTCGACATAGCATGTCGTTATAACGACATCGCTATGTCGTAATTTCGACATAACAAGTCGTAATTACGACATCACTATAGCTATGTCGTAATTACGACATAGCTATGTCGTAAAAACGACATCGCTATATATATAAAAGAATATGTATTATGATTGCCAAGAGACTTAATGACACAGAAATAAGCAACTATAGGTCATCATAATGCCCTCAATAATGAGAAAAGCCCCCGCATAGTCAGCTATGAAAGAGGGACGAAAGATACCAGAGGGAGAGTCCCCGAAATGACAGCTGTTTAACAATTTAATTCAAACGAGTGAAAATAACGGTTTTAATAATGTACAAACAAAGACCGAAACACGAATATGTAACACAGCAACAAATGACAACCACTGAATTACAGACTCCTGACCGCTATCTGATAATAACGTCAACCTTATAGTTTAACTTTTCACTTTTTGAAGCGATAGGAATTTCAAAATGGTCGCCAGTAAAAGCAAAGTTTGTAGCGTAAACAAATTCATTTTTTTTTTTTTTAGAATATTGAACACTTTATGCAATCAAGCTTAATTAAAGTTATTCACTAGCACCTCAGACTTGCACATACTAGAACTTTATTTATAATCAAGTCAAATGAGACCCAGTTGAATAGGGGAGCAATTCAAGCTCCCTGGATCCTCTAATTATGTTTGGCATTGCAGGTTCTGAATAAGATGAATTTTAAGCTTTTCCCAATAAAGACTATGTTAAACTTTGGACTCATAGTGCTCAGACCCACGAATCTCTGTACCTTCATTTGTACACACTTGAATCTTAATGAACTACTGAGGCTTGAAGCAAATTATAACTGTATTGCTATTGTTGGTTCTTAATGAGATTCTTCAAGCGTCCTCCCCATTGAACCCCTATTAAAACTTTGTAGCCCAAGTTCTTTTAACCACTGTTCCCCAGGACAACTATTCCTACAAACTTAGAGGGAGGTTTGGGATCCCGCTAACATGTTTAACCCCGCCACATTCTTAATGTATGTGTCTGTCCCAAGTCTTTAATTTACATATTTGTTTTTCGTTAATTTTTGTACATAGAATAGGCCGCTAGTTTTTCTCGTTTGAATTGTATTACATTTGTCATTTCGGGGCCTTTTATAGCTGACTATGCGGTATGGGCTGTGATCATTGTTGAAGGCCGTACGGTGACCTATAATTGTTAATTTCTGTGTCATTTGGTTTCTTGTTGAGAGTTGCGTTTTTGAACAAACCAGCGTATCCCAAAGCCTTGATAACCTCTGTAGGCCCCAAATAAGACGAAAAAACATCAAAATTGGAGAGAAAACAGAAAATAAATGGTTTCTAACCTCAGGGATATTAACCCTTGGCATGCTGAATTGTTATCAGAAATTGTCTAAATTTCGAGTATTTGTAAAAATATGCAAATGAGCTGTACCCTGATGCTGATGCATACTGATTGCATTAAATCTAAGATAGCCAAGGGTTAATATCCCTGAGGTTAGAAACAATTTTTTTCAGTTTTCTCTCCAATTTTGATGTTTTTTTTCGTCTTATTTGGGGCCTACAGAGGTTATCAAGGCCTTGGGATACGCTGGTTTGTTCAAAAACGCAACTCTCAACAAGAAACCAAATGACACAGAAATTTACAATTAAAGTCACCTTACGGCCTTCAACAATGATCACAGCCCATACCGCATAGTCAGCCATAAAAGGCCCCGAAATGACAAATGTAATACAATTCAAACGAGAAAAACTAGCGGCCTATTTTATGTACAAAAATAAACGAAAAACAAATATGTAAATTAAAGACTTGGGACATACACATACATAAAGAATGTGGCGGGGTTAAACATGTTAGCGGAATCCTAACCCTCCCCTTAAGTTTGTAGGAATAGTTGCCCTGGGGAACAGTGGTTAAAAGAACTTGGGGTACAAAGTTTTAATAGGGCTTCAATGGGGAGGACGCTTGAAGAATCTCATTAAGAACCAACAATAGCAATGCAGTAATAATTTGCATCAAGCCTCAGTAGTTACTGTACATTAAGATTCAAGTGTGTACAAATGAAGGTACAGAGATCCGTGGGTCTGAGCACTATGAGTCCAAAGTTTAACATAGTCTTTATTGGGAAAAGCTTAAAATTCATCTTATTCAGAACCTGCAATGGAAATGCAGGACTTCATAATTTACACAAATCTGTACATGCCAAACATAATTAGAGGCTCCAAGGAGCTTGAATTGCTCCCCTATTCAACTGGGTATCATTTGACTTGATTATAAATAAAGTTCTAGTATGTGCAAGTCTGAGGTGCAAGTGAATAACTTTAATTAAGCTTGATTGCATATAGTGTTCATTATTCTAAAAAAAAAAAAATGAATTTGTTTCCGCTACAAACTTTGCCTTTACTGACAACCATTTTGAAATGCCTATCGCATCAAAAAGTGAAAAGTTAAACTATAAGGTTGCCGTTATTATCAGATAGCGGTCAGGAGTCTGTAATTCAGTGGTTGTCATTTGTTTGCTGTGTTACATATTCGTTTTTCGGTCTTTGTTTGTACATTATTAAAACCGTTATTTTCATTCGTTTGAATTAAATTATTAAACAGCTGTCATGTCGGGGACTCTCCCTCTGGTATCTTTCGTAATTACGACATAATTTTTTTTTTTAATGGCCCTTATCGGCTTCCGTACAGTTTTGATGATTTCGCTTTTTTTATATTTGATTAAGAAATTAAAAATAGAAATTACAGTTATAAACAAGAGGCTCTCAAGAACCTGAATCGCTCACCTGTTATTTTTTTTTTGCTTAAATCTTTCATCAATGATTATTTTTGTTTTTTACCCATATGTTCCATTTTAGCCATAGTGTATATGTTTCTTGAGGTACAAGGAAATGAAATACAAAATTTATACTAGATTCATTTGAGAAGATTTTTAAAGTTAAAAAACATAAAACAACTTGTGTAAAATTCTCCTTAAAGGGCAATAACTCCTTAAGGGGTCAATTGACAATTATGGTCATATTAAACTTTTTTGTAGATCTTACTTTGCTGAACATTTTTGCTGTTTACAGTTTATCTTTATCTTCAATAATATTCAAGATAATAACAAAAAACTGCAAAATTTCCATAAAACAACCAATTTAGTGGCAGCAACCCAACAATGGGTTGTTAGGTGTGTCTGGAAATTTCAGGGCTGATAGATCTTGACCTTTTGAACATCTTACCCCATGTCAGATTTGCTCTAAATGCTTTAGTTTCTGAGATATAAGCCAAAAACTGCATTTCACCCCTATGTTCTATTTTTAGCCATGGCGGCCATGTTTGCTGATGGATCAAAATTTCGGATACAATTCATAAACTAGATTCCTAAAGGAACATTCATTCAAAGTTAAGAAGTATTAGGCACAATAGTTTCAGAAGAGAAGATTTTTAAATGTTAGCAAACTTGATGAACACATTGCGTAAAATTGTCTTTAAAGGGCAATAACTCCTTAAGGGGTCAATTGACAAATTTGGTCATTTAACTTTTCTGTAGATCTTACTTTGTTTTGTTTACTTACAGTTTATATCTATCTATAATAATATTCAAGATAATAACAAAAAACTGCAAAATTTCCTTAAAACTACATATTTAGTGACAGCAAACCAACAATGAGTTGTTTGATTCGTCTGAAAATTTCAGGGTTGATAGATCTTGACCAATAAAACAATTTTACCCCATGTCAGATTTGCTCTAAAAGCTTTAGTTTTTGAGATATAAGCAAAAAACTGCATTTGACCCCTATGTTCTATTTTTAGCCATGGCGGCCATGTTTGTCGATGGATCAAAACTTCGGATACAATTTATAAACTAGATACCCTAAGGAACATTAAGTTAAAGTTTGAAGGTATTTGGCCCAGTAGTTTCAGAGGAGAAGATTTTTGAAATAGTTTACGACGAAAGACGACGACAGACGACAACAGACGACGACGACGACGACAGACGATGGACGACGACGGACGCCAAGTGATGGCATAAGCTCACATGGGGCCCTTCGGGCCCCGGTGAGCTAACTAGGGAAAAAACAGTTTTTAATACCAAGAATGCCTTAATTCTTTCTTATTCACATTTTCTTCAAAAAAACCCGGACCGTGTGTTCAAAAGCCTGGACGTTTTAAATGTTGTTCTCGAAAAAAACGGACAATGTAAAACGCTGAATTTTAAGTAAGATTCAAGGAATTTGTGCGTTGCTTGTGCTTATTGAAATATATATAGTATTCAAAATCAGAGGAACAGTCATGAATACAACTATCATACTTGCGAAATTGTAAAGTGTTACGCGGACCGTCCGGTTAATTTTCTGTTTGTTGTCTTTTAAAAATTTGAAGTTTTTGACAAATCTTTGGTGGTTTCTGTTGAATTTATAAGTAAACAAGAGACGATTTAGACATTTACAAACGGTGATGCCACTTGTGTAATGCTGAAGACCATATGTTGACATCTAACAATACAATGCTTTAGATGCTTATATCAGATTAACATCTCATATAAACGTTTTTGTGTTTTTGTTTGAAGGCGTGGCTCACAGCAAAATCAGTTCTCTATGAAAAGGGTTTTAACTGTAATATAGTTACATTTTTTTTTTATTATTTAGCAGCTTATTATAGTGATAACAATATGACAATATGAACATATAAAATAGAATGTAAAGTATTTCAATAATAAAATGGTGCCACATGATGTAACATTGCAAGTCTTTGTTGAATTCTGGGATCTACAGGTAATGGTGGGAAAGGTGGATACATTGGCGTTTCCGCTGAATATGAATCCTGGCCACTCATTTGTGATTTCCATTTATTTCGCCGATTTTGAAACCAGACTTTAACCTGTGTCTCTGTTAGTTTTAATGTTCTTGCCATTTCAGATCTTTCTGTACTAGATAGATATCGCTTCATTTCAAATGCAGATTCCAGGTAGAAAATTTGATGACGGGAAAACACGGTGCGTGTTTTTTTCTTGTGTCTGAGTTTCAAATGACAGTCTGGAGAGGCATTGCTGCTATCTTCAGAACAACTACATATACCTGAAAAGTATAAGAGTTGAATTGGAGCTAAAATGTAGTATGAACAATTGACTCTTTTTGGAGACAGTTTGTCGCCCTATAGTGATTGACCAATCCAGTCATTGTATCCATAATGTTTGGTTTGGTTACAGCTTATTGACATATAGTAAATATAAGAAAATGCGTTTTATTGATATCCTTTATTTATTACTATACTAGTCAACAAAAGTAACGATACACAAGTTTGAAGTCCAATTTATCATAAAATATAATAAATAGGAAAAACTGTTGACTTATCCAAGGAAAAACATTCATTTGCAAAGCAAATGCATATGATTAAAAGAATCAAAGCAAATGCATATGATTAAAAGAATCAAAGCAAATGCATATGATTAAAAGAATCAAAGCAAATGCATATGATTAAAAGAATCTGACCAAATTGGAAAGTGAGAAAATATTGAACACAGGGGTCAAATTTATTTTGCGGAAAATGATGACAAAAGTCGGCACTTAATTTCGAAGATGAGAATTAAGTATTCAAATATCTGCAAATGCATTCAAAATTTTAAGCAGACCTTGTTTAAGTTTTAAGTTCTAATGTCGTTTTTTGAATTGTTGGGTGAAAATATGATTTTTGAAAAAACAAACATTGCAAAAAAAAAATTGCGCGTATTTGCCTTAAATCAATGGTTTTGATAAGAAAATAACACTCTGTAAATATTAGACCAATTGGGCAATTATTTACCTTGGTACAGTGTATCCAATTTCATTATATATGGAAAATACATTGCCTTGTATCGTTTCTTTTGTTGACTAGTATATTTTGCAACTTTTCATTTGCTTCAAATAAAAAAAAATGTAACGACAAACGAATTTGTGAAGTTTACAGATCACAACACAATTTAAAGAAGTCGAACATTTAATATGGAATGACTTCAAGCTGACATAAATGCACACTAATTTATAAAATTCATCATATGTAGTGTCTGCTATTCTGGCGAGAAACACAATTCCTCGTAATTCAAATATGTGTAGCGATCAGAAATCTTCTATTTAATACAATGATAGAATAAAATTAATTTATAGATTAAATAATTACTTAAAATCTTTTAAACTGAAAATCTAGCAATAATATATTCAACATATTAAAGTCAATTCAAAGCCATTATTTCAGAGATATGGTGTTTTTAAGTATTTTTTCTAAAATGTCATTCAATGATATTTCAGTAAGTAAAATAGATTCGCTCATACATTTTTTTTTCAATCAATGTCCAAACCGTCCAAGTTGTATGCAATCGATTATCTCTAACAGGAAATTAAAGCACGCTATTTTTACTCCCATGATCAGGGATGACTATTTCGTGTTCTACTTAAGTTTTATTTTACTCGTTGGAATGTTAAGTTAGAACAAAATTATCTGTTTCATATTTTTGTCAAGTTTATTTTTTTATCATTTTTCAATAAAGTACACCCTCCCTTTTTCCTTTGAAAAAATATGTTGGATACGTACTTTGTAATGTTATTGCACAGGCACTTGTCTCTGAAAAAAAATCCTATATGCCTTAATATATTAAGGTAGATCTATATAGGACAAGTGCCTGTGTGTTATTGCATCGAGTTCGGAGGTATTTAGGTAAATTCACAAGACAAACATAAATTTGTACTGCCATTATCATTAATTATTTCTAATTAGTTATACTTACTTATGGGGGTTTTTAACGACCTTGACTGGCTATAAAGCCCTCGCACGGTCAGCCCTGGCTTGCGCCTTTTTGGGCATTTAAATAATTTATTTTTACCATAAGGTAATTGATATGATTTTGAGTGACAAATATAAAGAACCTAATATGAATAAAAGGTAATAATGAGCAAAAATCTGAAGGATAGAATAAGTAATAAATAAATAAATAAATAAATAAATGGGCGAATATAAATAAATAAATAAATGGGCGAATAAAAATAAATGATGAAAATAAAATAGAACTTAAATAAAATAAAAGAATATAAAACTAATTTTTTTTTATAGAAAACCAAAGAAGATAAAAAAAATTATAAAAAGTAAATAAATTAAAAGAAGTCTTTTTTTCGTAAATACAATAAACACATGCAAAAAGAATAACAATTACATTTATGATTAATGATATATTTTGAACTAATTTCATATATGAATTCATGAGAAAACCTATAAAAAGGAAGTGATGGTAAAGTTCATGTTTTTTGTTGTTGTTAAAAACAATCTCTCTTTGATTAAAGTTTATCAGAACAAAAAATATTGTTGAAGATTTATTTACGGAAATTGATTTAACTCATAATTAAATATCTTATAAACTGCTAAAAATTGTTTTATTGAAAGAGTGTGTGTTATAACATGTGAAGATTTTTTTTCAAACGTATTATTCTTTATTTTAGTAAAGCTGTGTACAAATCTTTTAAGGAAAATATTCCATGCAACATGATATTTTTTTAAATAATAGATAAACTCGAAGGAAAAAGGAAAAAAATGTAGGTTAGAGATTATGAATTTAATTTCTTTCGTATGTTTGTCGTTGTACGCTCAATGTTTGATTTATTTCATAATAATATAGTCCTTTATTTCAACATATAATATAATAAGATATTAAATTAATCTGATTATGTTCATATAAATAACTTACAATATACTCTTGCTGCGCCTTACATACAGAGAACCTTCTTTTAAACAATAACGTTTTATATCTGGGAATTATAATAATTTATATTTTGTATTTAAATTTCAAAAACCTAACTTTAAAAATAAAATAAAAAACTACTTTTTAAGATTTATAAAAAAAATATTGAAATAAAAAGTTTGCAGTTTTCAATACTAAATATCTTTTTATCCTGTTCAGACAGAATATATATGAACCTTTGTCTCAAATAACGACTATCTTATCTTAAAACGTTTCATCCTTTTTGTTGTTGAAAATTCCTTGAATAAATTAAAATAGCTTGAATACTTAAAGCCATAAGCTGATCAACATCTCGAATTAATTAAAATATAAATGTTTATTTTATCAAGGGAAGAAAATCAGCCGTTTAGGTCAATAAATAACCAGCAACAATGTAAAACGGTAGTGAAAGAACTTTAAAAAATCATAAAAAAAAACATAAAGCATTGCTTTCGAATAGTAGATATATTTTTATAAAATTTAGTCTAAACTTGTCATTATTCATTAAGTTTCTTTATACGAAAAATCAGTGAAAGCAATTACAACTACCTTGTATTTCGTCAAGTCTTGGACTGTATTGGTCAATGGAATTATTTGTTGTTCCATCGTCCCTACTTTTTGGACTGTATTGGTCAATAGAACTATTTGTTATTCTGTCGAACCTGCTTCTTGGACTATTACCAGATGATTCTTTCATACATTCTCTGGTACTATGTTGGTCCTTGGAAACATTTGCTGGTCGATCGTCCTTACTTAGAATATTGTCAATAAGAAACGAGTGTCCTTTTACTCTTTCTCCATTATCCTGATCTGCCATTACTCTCCTGTGGAACAAGTCTTTATTCGAATAAATATCGATTACTTCTCTTCTAAAAAAAAACTGCACCTTCCGTCGGTTCAATCGACATAAAGATCTTTTGCTGTATATAGTCGAGTGCTTAATGTCTGCTGGGACGGTATTACTCAGGATTTTATAAACAATTGCATGTAAATTTGAATGTTTGGCCATACAATTCAAAAGCAACACGTAAGCTGAGCACCAAACACAAAATAAGACTGTCAAAATTATGTGTGGTGACAATATTTGACCAGTATAGATGGTCAGCAAAGGATTGGTTCTGGTCAGCACGACATTGGTTCCAGATTGATGGACAAGATTTTTGCGTGATAAAATTAATTGTTTGAACTTGAAACATTTAGTCTTAAGATGAAGAGAAACATTTGTTAAATTGGAGTCAAGTGAATGAGGCACCAATAATCATTGGTGGCAATTATTGACTGTTTTCTCTCGCGATGACGATAGCGATAACGCGACTTTCTTAGGGTATGGTGACCGCTGATTAATAACTTGTATCTTTATCTGCCATCACACCCACGGGCGTTTAATCTTAATAGGGCGTTAATAAGTATCATCCGTATGATATAGCTACTGATAGGTATTAAACTGGCCATAAAGGTATGAAATTGAAAATGACCAATCGCTTGTTAGGAATTTGACCACTGGTGGAGTGTCCTAAGTCGTGATAAATGATTTTTGCGTACATGTAATAATTACATTTAGTGTACTTGTAGGGAAGTTGACAGTACTTAAGCCTATTATTATCTTATTTAATTTTAGCAGCAGATTTATTTGACGAGGTACAAATAAGACGGGTATAATTATCGCAGTGTAAAACTATCTGTTTGGCATATGGTGTGAACTATTATTGTATCAAACTCGTACTTTCTCTAATTCAAACAATGCTGGTAAGACAGAAAATGACCACAGTTCCGTAAAGAGAAAGATACTAATAACTTCTATTCAAAGTGACTTCAAGCTTAAGAAATTTCTTTGAATGTTAAATTATTATCGATTTGATATTAATCTGGGGCGTAAAAGCAATGTAAAAAAAAACCAAGTAAACTTCTCAAAGTAACTTTGAACGCTAAAGAAAATGGTAAGTTTAATAGTTGAAGATAAATAAGCATTATAAATCACAACAGGTGTCACCAAAAAAATGGTCAATGTCTACATATATACCACTTTGTATTTAAAAAACGTGAATATTTGGGGAAAAATATACAACAAAAGTTGGGTACAATTGTCTTGCACTAAGCCCAGATTATTTTAAACATATATTTAGTCAATACAAAAACTAGCAATGCCTATAAATGTATTATTGTGAGCTGAGTAAATAAGATGCGCTGCCACAACAAAATCGAGTAACAAAAATGCGTGTGGGTGTGGAGCGAGAAAGGGGAGGGAAAAAAACAAAAATATTGTAGTATTCTCAATTGATCACAATGTAAAAGTACAAGATTATACGGATCTTACTTTTATATACTCCTCAAATCAAAAAATATGTTTTACCTTATAGTAAATTTGCCACAATACGGCTGTTATTTACACAATACGGCTGTTATTTACAAGGTCATGCATAATGCAATAAAATATCTTTAAAAATACGTTTGTGTAGGAAAGTAAAGAAAACGAAGTCTATTGTAAATAAGTTAGAAATATAAACAGTGGCGGATCCGGGGGTTGGACCCCCCCCTTTTTTTGACGATCAATGCATTTGAATGGGGACATATAGTTGGAACCCCCCCCCTTTTATCCTGGGTTGGGAACCCCTCTTTTAAAAATGGCTGGATCCGCCCCTGATAAAGATTATAGTCTGCTTGCATTTTATGCGTTTTTAATACTTTAAATATTAATAGGAGAGAAAGAACATTATTGTTTCCCTCAAATAAAGTAAAGTATTTATCATTTCTTTGTTGACGATTCTATCGAAAATGAATTACCCAATGCCGACTTTAAATGATAACAGGTTAAAATAGGTGTTATGACCAACACTGCTACATTTCTATAAAGTACTAGGTGATTAAGATGGTACATTATGATAAGTCAAAAAAAGATACAATCTATCACAGTCGTAACAGGACCAATTGTTAATGGTCAAATGTAATTAGATCTTCATTTTTATCTAGCCATTCAAATATGTTTTCAATGCCCACAAAGTGTAAATGATAGCTCCTAAAGCAGTCAGTCAAAACATTACATCAGGGAAATTAAAGAGGCGGTCTCTAAATGGAATGTATAATGTTAGACAAATAAATATCAGCAAATACAAAAAAAGTTATAAACAACTGTGAAAACATATATATTGAATTTTGAAGACATTCTTTAAAGTTTAAGAAAATTGGGTCTTATAATTGTTTTATCTTGTCTTTTCTTACTTTCTGCTTTAACTTTTTATTATTTGTTTGATTTCAATGGAAACCGTCATCAACATTGTTGTATTACAAAGCCAAGATACCCTACACAAAATTTAGGGTTGGGATTATCCCAATGGTCTTAAAATCAATTGAAAATGTGTTTCCGGTGAAGTAAATGTGTTAATTTAAAAAGTATAAGATGACCTCTCTATGTATATGTTACATGCATTTTTTAAAATGTCTGAAAATTGTAGGCATTTTAAAATGCCTGCTAGATACACCGAAGCATTTATATATTGACAATTTTTTTAAAGCTTGTATATTGACTAATAATTTCGGTCATCTTACATAATGTCTCGAAAAATTGTCATGCATTTTACAAAATGTCGGACTCAAATTATTCCAAAGAATAGAATATTCCCAAAACAAAGGCACTCAGTGTGTAGCTAACAGTGTTGCAACAACGCATTTGCGGGCAAAAACAAAAAAGTCGAAAAAAATATTGTATACAAAATTAATAAAGATGAAGAGAGAGAGAGAGAGAGAGAGAGAGAGAGAGAGAGTATCGATAACATAAAACGAGAGAGAGTATCGATAATATAAAACAAGAGATAGTATCGATAATATAAAATGAGAAATGGTATCGATAATACACCTTATCGCTATTTGTCCGCCATTACTGGACATCACACATGTTCCCGTATAATTTTGACGTCATAATAGAAAATGTCTGACGCCACAATGGAAAAGTGATTGTTGTATGACGTCAAAAGTTCGAGCGGGACAGATTCTCGGGTCAAGCGGGAATAGCGATAAGGTGTATATAAAACGAGAGAGAGTATCGATAATATAAAACGAGGGCCCTTTTACCCTGATTTTTTCGTATATTTGTGTCAGTTAAAAAATGCCATCGTGTCAAAAAAAATCGAAAAAGACCATATAGAGCAAAAAGGGTTGCATCAGATGCAGAACCTGATCTTTTTAGCTATCTCAATATGGAGTCCTAGTCTCATTAAATTAGTCCGAAAGAAACCCGAACTATGCCTAGCAGTTCATCAGATTCAGCAAAAAATGCATGCGAGTTCTATAAAATGTTTTCCGAACTATCCTTATTTTGGAAACTTCAAAATGAAGACATGACGATAACTTTAAACTTCAATGAATTAAGACAAATTAGCAAACTATAGACGATTTCCCCTTTCCTGTTGGGTAAATTTAAACTATAAAAAAAATTATCTGGAAAGGGGATGACATACTCTGGTCGAGGAAGGGAAAACCCGGGCGAAATAACTGGTCATTTGTACAATAATTACTTTACTTAATTTAAGAAAAACTACTTATTAACGCTATGAAACAATCTAATCTTAACCCAATGCGAGGTTCACAGCGGAAAGCAGAATAGAACAGTGCAATCACTGAAGCTGACATGTTTGTTTCTGTCAGAGTAGAACAATGAATGATTGATTTACATGTATGTTTGAAACGAACGTCGAACATGGAGAAAGTTTCAATCACCATGTAAATATAATATTATATGCTAGGGGGTATATTGCATTCACTTTGTCCATCGTCCAAATGTTCGTTCAACAAATATTTCTGTCTCACTTTTTAATTTATGTCGATAGGTTGCTTTATCGCTTGATTATACCCAGCACTTTTATTCTCATATATTGGTATGTCAATCAAACATGAATGTTTTTACATTTGTCATTTCGGTGCTTTTTATAGCTTGCTGTGCGGTATGGGTTTTGCTCATTGTTGAAGGCTGTACGGTGACTTTTAAATGTTCAGACACAAGATAATTTAATTATGCAAGAAGTTTTCGAAAATTAATAAAATCTGATGAAACGTATCTTTTTTTTTTAACTAAAATTGAGAATGGAAACGGAGAATGTGTCAAAGAGACAACAACTCGACCAAAGAGCAGAAAACAGCTCAAAGCCATCAATGGGTCTTCAACACAGCGAGAAAATCCCGCACCCGGATATATATATATATATAAAAACAAGTCTAAATTGAAAACAACGTTCAAACCTATAATTGCATTGGATAAAAACCGCAATTTTTATACGTGTGCATGCAAAATAAATTTCTTGGTAGAGGGGTCTAAATACAGCACAAACAACATTTCCCGAAAGACCAAAAGAGTGAAAAAGTATATTTCAACAAAACGCATTTGACTAGCAGGTCGCACAACGGATGTTCTTAAACCCTGCTGACTGCCATTGGCGATTGCCAAATAAACGGATCACCAGATGTAACAAAATGGATCTTAACTATTAATTTAATACCAAACAGAAAACAATAAACTTGCGGAAAAGATGGTATACCGCAAACAAAAGGTGCAAAAATTAGTACACCATATCCGGATTTCGACAATTAATGTCTCTTCAGTGATGTTAGGAATCGAAAAGGTATTTGGAAGGCCATATAATTTACCTCAATTTAGGATAGACTCTTGAATTTTGAAGAGTCGTAATAGGATGAACGGATCATATAAACCCGAAGGCAAATATAATTCAAGCCCAAACGAAAAAATATAAACAAGTCTAAATTGAAAACTACGTTCAAACCTATGATTGTGTTGGATAAAAACCGCAATTTTTATACGTGTGCATGCAAAATAAATTTCTTGGTAGAGGGGTAAATACAGCACAAACAACATTTTCCAAAAGACCAAAAGAGTGAAAAAGTATATTTCAACAAAACGCATTTGACTAGCATGTCGAACAACGGATGTTCCTAAACCCTGCTGACTGCCATTGGCGATTGCCAAATAAACGTATCACAAGATGTAACAAAATGGATCTAAACTATTAATTTAATACCAAACAGAAAACAATAAACTTGCGGAAAAGATGGTATACCGCAAACAAAAGGTGCAAACATTAGTACACCATATCCGGATTTCGACAATTAATGTCTCTTCAGTGATGTTAGGAATCGAAAAGGTATTTGTAATTTAGGATAGACTCTTGAATTCTTGAACTAAGAAATTTGGTTTGCATGCACACGTATAAAAATTGCGGTTTTTATCCAACGCAATCATAGGTTTGAACGTTGTTTTCAATTTAAACTTGTTTATATTTTTTCGTTTGGGCTTGTATTATATTTGCCTTCGGGTTTATATGATCCGTTCATCCTATTTTGACTCTTTCAAAATTCAAGAGTCTATCCTAAATTGAGGTAAATTATATGGCCTTCCAAATACCTTTTCGATTCCTAACATCACTGAAGAGACATTAATTGTCGAAATCCGGATATGGTGTACAAATTTTTGCACCTCATGTTTGCGGTATACCATCTTTTCCGCAAGTTTATTGTTTTCTGTTTGGTAATAATTTAATAAGATCTGTTTTGTTACATCTTGTGATCCGTTTATTTGGCAATCGCCAATGGCAGTCAGCAGGGTTTAAGAACATCAGTTGTTCGACCTGCTAGTCAAATGCGTTTTGTTAAAAGATACTTTTTCACTCATTTGGTCTTTTGGAAAATGTTCATCTTATTTTTGTATTTATATTATTGTATAGTAGCAATCCGATTGTTTGGATTTTCTACTGATAAAATATCTTATCTTATCTCATTCTTATATTGAATAATTGCATTGTTTTGTTAAAGTTCATAATATCATGTTACAACCTACATGTACATGCATAATAAAAAAAACATTACTGTTTGCATCACTCTCTGAAGGTAGAGTTGTCTCCGTCTAGTACTATAGTATACTTAAAAGGCAAATAACCGGCTTGACATTATAATGCTTTATAAAAAAATGTCGTCAATGAGTCAACCCAATATTCTTGTCGGGTTATTGAGGCATAACTATGTAGACCTTTCTTAAGAAAACGAGAAATATCAGAGGAGCTGTTGTTCTTTGAATTTGCTAATTCTCCAGGCTTCTAAGGAGCGAAAGGTCCCCCTACAAGATCCTAAAAGATCCTACAAGGGCTCTGCCTTGGGCGACCAAAGACCCCCTGCCAACCGTTCATGTGTGCGTTGCACACAGAACCTTGCCACGCCACTGATTCATCTAGAATTCGAAGAACGGATGTATGTAGTTAGTTTGCTCTGAGAAGTATCAAAAACTAGTAAGAGGAGAATGAGAAAAAAGGGAGAGCCCCTGGGGTTGAGATCTAAAAAAAGACAAATTTGATCCACTCATCTCTCTTTATTCATGTAAACTTCAAATATAAACATCAGCCTTTGGTTTAAAATTATAGAGACATATTATATTTAAAATATAAAAATAAGAAGATGTGGTATGATTGCCAGTGAGACTACTCACCACAAGAGACCAAATGACACAGAAATTAAAAACTCTAGGTCACCGTTCGGCCTTCAACAATGAGTAAAACCCATACCGCATAGACAGCTATAAAAGGCCCCGAAATGACAAATATAAAACAATTCAAACGAGAAAACTAACGGCTTGATTTATGTACAAAATGTTTATATATAGAGTGAACATAGTTCAAAGTTTCGAGTGTATCTTTTTCTTTGAAATCACTAACTCCGCCAATGTAAACCATCGGTCCCAAACCCGGACAAAGGAGGAGGGAAGTCAACCGTTTAAGTAAATATCTTGAAAGACAAAGTAAAATACATTTATAGAAATGGCGCAGTTGTAAGATTGTTTTATAAACGCAAATGAAGCGTATAGTTTAAAAAAAGCGCACAGACCTATAGCATTAGTACAAATGATTTGTTTTTCTTGGCGCAAATGGATATCGTCCAGGTCAACTACGGTCTACAACGGAAAACAGGTGTTTATGCAATATGACGAGCTCGAAATCGTATCGAGTATAAAACGAATGTGAATAAACTGTACTTAAAACCGCTTCATTTGGACTTTATTGAAATTGTTGTCTCATTGGCAATCACCACTTCTTTTTTTTCTAGAGACTATCAAAGATCTGTCATCAAAACAAAATTCTCCAAATCCCCCCCCCCCTTTTTCCCTTAATATATGACAAAAGACAACCACTGACGAGGTTCTTACTTGGGATAGGACTATGAACATACGGTGGGGTAAATTAAACTAGTGTTTTTTTATACCTCACCTCGATCCCCTGTTAATCTCGTTCAGTTGTTTAAAAAAGTGCATAAAGAAAATACCATTAAAGTAAGTATATATACAGAAGAAGAACCAAACTCTTAAATGATAACGGTATAATAGATAGTAGCAAAACATAACATAAGTATCGGCAAAACAATTGCAAGCCGGTTTGAATAGTAAATATACTATAAAAATCCTTCACATTAATGATTGATTGTTGAATGCTTAACGTCCAGCGGTAAATGTTTCAGGCATGGTCTTCACAACAATAAACGCCGGATACCGTAGCATAAATAAATAGTAAAGAAAGCTTACAGTTACCGGGCTGAATGCAAGCTCAAGGTGCACACGGTCTACTGATATGAAATAGTGCTGTCCTATACACTCAAATATCGGTTAATGTACTTTATAGGAGATATAATAAAGAAACGAATTGAACAACAACACTGAGTAGTTATAATGATAACATATTGATCAAATTGAATAAGTTAATGCTGTCAATGTTTTCAAAGAATGCACACAAATACTGAATTCAAAGTATTCAGTTAAACTGATGACATGAGGGAATCATGCATTCTATCGTGGCTCGAATATCGACAGCTGAACAGCTGTACAGAGTAGATTTCATAAAGCTTCTTCTTCTCATGATAGCAATGTCGCAAACAGTAGGAACGGATTCGTCAGTGTTCGTCCTTTGTCACATATTAATCAGTGTATACAAAGTTGCAGATCCTGTAATACTGTGTTTACTACAATAAGAATGAATTACCAATAAGACTCTAAATGATCAGATCATGTAGTACTACATCTTTTTAAAAATGAGCACACACTGCTGGGCGCATTTACTTTTTTTTTTATTCCATTTTATCATTGGCATACATAGTACAGCTAGACACTTTTATCATTGGCATACATGTTATAACTAGACACCAGTCCATTTTTAAAGACCAGGTGTTGACCTCTACGTGTCCTTTTTTCGTCGCTAAGTTGTTTTATGTCTTATTACACATCCCCCAAACCCAGCAAATAAAATAAATGATAAAAGGGGTATAACTCTTTGTTACTTAGTAATGATTGCATTGCAATTTTTATTAGCACACAAAATGAAAGTAAAATGATCACACAGAATATTTGTATACATTTAAGTTATATCTAATTAAACTGTTTGTCTTCTGGCCAATTATATGAATAAAAATGTGAATATTCCTGCTGTTTCTTCTATCTAACTGCAAAAAGACACTTCCGGTCTGACGTCATAAATTACTATCCCTTTATGGAAACCAGTCCTCAAAAAGAGTGAAATATTTCTCTTTCTTTGTGTGATTCAAGACATTCTGAAGTCATGTCTTCTGGTGAAACAAATATGGAGACATGTACTTCGTCCGACGAAAGAATAGACATCAAACGGGTACGCATTGAGTCGACTAAATAAGAAAAAAACCTGCCTGAATTGTCGCAATTATAGACGCCATTTTTGTGCATGTTTTTTCTAAAATTAACCCGTTTCAAGAAAAAAGTCACGATTTTCAGGAGTCTCTTTACAAATTTTATGACCAAATTTACTCTTTAAGTAGATACAGCTGGTATTTTTGTATAACGAAAGAGAAATGGTTGAAAACTAAAAACTCCACCCAATTTTCACTTTGTCATTGTATCCATTCAGGAAACTGTCAAATCTAGATCTATAATGGAGCCAACCAAATTCTAATGGACCACTTATTTTAACTAATGCATGATTTATTATGTTGTTAGAAAATGATTGTTAAATCATATCTCTGCATTCATGGCATTGTAGAGATAAATATATTTAAAATAATTATGCTGAACGTCCTGATATTGTAAAAATTCTGCTGGTTGTCACTATTATTTTTATTGCAAAATATCAAATAGGTGTCGGTCCTGTGCCAAATTTTGGTGGTCAAAACCATCAGACCACCACTTTTCCAGATCACTGTGATAACAGTTTGGAATTTGATGAAATTAAGTGCACTTTTTAATATTTGCATTAAAAGGCATTTTTTGAATTACTATTATTTACATGTAAATAGGAGATATGGTATGAACTGTTTGCCATGTAAAAATCTACATGATCTAAGGGCAAGGATGTAAACAATTAAGGTTCATTGTATGGCCTTCAACATTGAGAAGATATCATACTGTATGTGTTTTGAATGGACGGGGTACAAATATTTGGTTGTTTGTATTTATTAATATATGCCACTTAGCCAAATAAAGTGCTTCAGATCGGAACTATTTGAGTAACAGTACTACATGTATGGCCTCATCAGAATCAGCTATGGCTCGCCATTTAAAAAAGTGATGTTTCCCAGGACTCGTCTCAAAATATCTAATTGAGAACCCTGTTTGCATAAGGACATCTCACATCATTGAGTTGAACACTCAGTTAAGTAGAAGTACATTAATATTGTCAGTCCTGTTAAAATTTCAGTTTGTTCAATGCATTTGCACCTCTGATGAGTAGAACTCAGTTGATTCAAAATCACAGTTGTCTCTGATATATTTTAAAGTCCCCTCGTTGAAGGAAAGTGAGCATAAATTAATCCAGAAGTTTAAAGTAAAAAAGAAAAATCTAAGAAAAAGGAAATATTTTAAGTTTGAAACAATTATTCACATATTGATATAACGCCTAATCACTTGATATAACGAATCAATATATTTTATAAGAGCAACACGACGTGTCACAACTGTCATTTGGGACAGGTTCTGCTTACCCTTCCGGAGCACCTGAGATCATCCAAGGTTTTTCAAAATTTTGGTGGGGTTCATGTTGTTCAGTCTTTAGTTTTCTATGTTGTGTTTTGTGTACTGTTTCTTTTCCTCTTTTTCATTTTTTGCCATGGCATTGTCAAGTTTGTTTTCAAGTTATGAGTTTAAATGTCACATTGATATTTTTCACATCTCTCTTGAAATTTTATTATTTTTATTGGGCATGTTGGGCATCAAAATGTCAGAGTTCTCTCAATTAATTTTAGTTATACCAATTTAATAACAATCAAAATGGCTACTCAAAAGTTTTGTTTGTTGTCGTCTATGATGTTTGACCATGCAAAAAATTATGGTCATTGAACACATTTTACTTGAAATAAACTAGACCCAAGGTAAGAAAAATCAATTAAAGATGAAAGAATCAGTAAAATTATACTTAATCTGATAAAATTTAAGACTTAACCTTAATTATATAATGGACAGCTAGTTTAAATCCAAAATTTACAAATGTCTTTTTCTGTTTCTCTAGATCTATGCAAGTTCACTTCCTTATTTTATACATGTACTTCCTTACAAATGTATTTTAGTAAACACGTTGTGTATTCTTTTCCATCTTGTTTTCATTTGAAATATTTTTTATACAACATAAACTAGGGATGCAAATGTATAGGAGTAAAAAAACATCTACCTTAACATACATGTACATGTACTAAGTTGACAATATGAGTAAGTGAGTTACAATATGTAAATGGGAAATGCCAGATGGAACTTGTGACCTCAGACAAATTGAACTGTTTTAGTGGGTCCATTCAACTTCGACTTGTGAGGGTTTCATTGTAATGTAACCCTGTCCCCTTAATTATTGTTCATTGACTTTTGGAAATTTTACATAGTTCACATGTTAAGGTATTGCCATTTTAATTTCATCATTTACATTTTACTAATAAAATTACATGCAGACTAGATATGTCTCTGTATCAACAGTTAATATATTTTATTTTGTAGCCTGAGATGACTCAATTATTAAAGACACAGACATCAGTTCAACCTGAGGTTTCTGAGGACTATTTAAAGGATCGAGATCCTTGTGTTAAACAATTTGAACACTGGACAGAGTACGAACAAGTATCTTTTGTTCAGCACTTGTTATCACGAATGTGTCATTTCCAACATGGACAGATTAATGCATTTCTTAAACCCATGTTACAAAGAGATTTTATTTCTGCATTACCAGGTAAAAACTTGGCTGGAAATTTTAGTTGTGGATCCATTGATTTAAGTTTATTTTGTCACTTTGCTACTGGCCAGTGATGTTATTTGCTTGTTGGTAATAAACAAAGCAACAAACAAATGAAAAAGTCACACCAAATTTGCATTCTCCAGTTGTTACATTGTACAGAAAATGCCAAAACTTTTAGTTCAAGAATAATGTAGAGTATGTTTTCCCTAATGATCCAAGACATATCTATTTTTGCTTTTATACAAAAGCTTGGTAATTTGATTAAAGTATTTGTATGTACCACCCCAAATTTACTACGCAGAATGCAAGACATAGGGAAGATAAGCAGAGAGTGATAACAGAAGGAATTATTTGTATATATCTGAATATTCAGAAGATACATATGTAAAAGAGCTGAATAATCCATTCTTGTATGCAGATGCTTTTTGGTCTGAATTTCTGTCTCATATATATTTTTGATTCAATGAATGGATAAAAAACTTAGATTTTTTTCTATTTTGATGATAAGAGGACAACTGTATTTGTTATATGGAATCATTACTTGGTATACAGTTAAAAATAAGAAAATTTGGTATGATTGCCTATGAGAAAACTATCCACTAGAGACCTAAGGACCTGCATGTAAACAGTAACAGGTCAGCCTTTTGACTTCAACAATGAGCAAAATACAAACTATATAGAGTAAATTAAAAAAGCCTTGGGATGACAAAATGTGCAACTATTCTAAAGGAAAAAAAACTGCATGATTTCTGCTTAAAACAAAAACAAATTCACCTGACCTTGACCTTATTTCATGTTTCAGTGATCATGTACATGATGTATGGTCAATCTTAAGTTTTCAGGATTATAACTTGCAGGTCAGTTTTACTTGAAACTGCAGGTCAACTATCATTATTTGGTGTATTGAATGATGGTAAGGGGTACATGTCTGTCTGACAGAGCTTGTACGTCAAGTTCTCCATGACAGACATCTTTGAAAATATTTAAACATCATTGGTTGAGCAGTGAATTAACTACTGCATGTTATGTGCTGCACATAAAACAGTCAAATAATGATAATAACATTGTAATTTTTCAGCAAAAGGTTTAGACCATATAGCAGAGACTATATTATCCTACTTGGATGCCAAATCATTGTGTTCTGCCGAACTTGTATGTAAAGAATGGCATCGTGTTATATCAGAAGGAATGTTGTGGAAAAAATTGATAGAAAGAATGGCACGAACAGATACACTCTGGAGAGGTCTAGCTGAAAGAAGAGGCTGGTAAGCATATGAATAAAAAGATATAAATAAATCTTTACTACACACAAAAATCTTAATTTCGCCTGGTTTTTTTTCTCTCCTTAGTCGAAAATTATTTCAGAATCATGCCAAAATAAGTGTAATAATAGCAAGATGGCAAAATTACACATGTAAGTTATGGAGATATTTGAAATCAATTATCTTGGGTTCTTTTTTAGCATACTAAATTTTTTAACATGTATATTCATGATAAAATCTCCACGCTTTCCATTTCATTTTTGCCACTGATTGCTTTTAAGGCTTAAGCTTTTAGCTATCGCACAATGATCTACCATGACTAAGAGAACATGAGAAAAGAATGATCATATGACATCCAGCTGACCTGGTCATTTATATGGTCAGGTCAATTGAAGGAAATTGAATATAAGTGACATAGATCTACATGACAATACTTTAGTTGACAGATAAAGAGGCCAATAAGATATTAACTATTATTGATATACTTATAAATAAAAGTAAGAAGCACTTTAAAAACAAAATTAACTGTATTCAAAGGAAATGACATTTTTTTTTCTCATGAGAATATGTTTTCAACTGCTGACCATGAAGAAACCGATTGGAATGATTGTTGGTATATTATGTACAATGTTTCGCACGACTTTTTTTTGTAGGATACAGTTCTTGTTTAAGCCTAAACCTGGTGAACCATTAAAAGATCATAAATTTTACAGAAATCTCTACCCACAAATTATAGAAGACATTGATGTAAGCAAACAAATATGTAAATCATTAACTTAAAGTATACCATATCAATTATTGTTAATCTGTCAAGAAAAATTGATTGACAAGGTGACATTTTTATGATTTCAGTACATAGGTTTGTGATGAAAGGAAAATGAACAATACCTTGCTTATTAGTCCCCTACCGACGAAGTCGAAGGGGACTTTAGGTTTGCACTCTGTCCGTCTGTCTGTCTGTCTGTCTGTCTGTCTGTCCATCCGTCAGTCCAGCAAATCAGTTTCCCACATGTTTTTTCTTCGTGCTTGAGGATATTGATTTGATATTTGGTGTATTGTTTTATCATTACAAGTTACAGATCAAGTTCGAATTTTGTTCCAATTTGATGATTTTGTACAGAGTAATGGTCCTTGGACTTCGAAAATTCACTCAAATAATCAGTTTTCTGCACTTATTTTCGTCATGCTTGAAGATATTGATTTGATAATTGATATATAGTTTTATGATGACAAGTTACAGATCAAGTTCAAATTTTGTTCCAGTCTGATGATTTTGTGCAGAGGTATGTCCTTGGACTTAGAAAATTCACTTGAATAATCAGTTTTCCTCTCTTTTTTTTCGTCATGCTTGAAGATATTGACTTGATATTTGTTATAAAGTTTACATCATGACAAGTTATAGATCAAGTTAGCATTTTGTTCCAGTACTATGAATTTTTAACCGGTAGGGGACTATGTATTGCCATGCAATACTCTCAGAATGCTTGTTAATTTTTAAGTTATCTTTTTCGAATTGACTAATAAATTTCAAAATTATTTTTTATGCAATGAAAAAATATTGTATAGTGGTATTTTATTGGTAACACATTTCTTCATGTGTACATTTGGTATAATTACACCTTATGTAATAATCCTGGGTTTTGATTGGTTGATAGCCAGTGTATTTTTCACCAATTTACTTTTATCAAATTAATATCGTTCATTTTTAAACAGCGCCGGGGTATATGCAAAAAGGATATGCCTTTTTTACCCTCTCTGCCGTGGTATTTGCCAAAAAATACTCTATCCGACTGGACGCTTGTAATGTCACGATCATCAATGCGTTTTATGTCACGATCATCAATGCTTTTTGTACGTTAACATTCGGTGTAATTAAACAGATATAGCATGTTCTTGAGGGGTATTTGCGAAAAATACCAGTCTTGAGAATGAATTTCCCTTGCCTTATGGCTCGCGAAATTTAACATTCTCTCGACTGGTATTTTTCGCAAATACCCCTCCTTAACATGATATATCTGTTTAATGTTTTGTTGTGATGATTGTAAATTATTTATTTCCACTGACATTTCGATTATTTCAATGGAATATCCTATATGAATAATGGAAATGTGGGGTATATTTAATGTAATACAGTATAGTAAAACATGGAGAAACATCTACAGTGTATAGATCAAACACAGTAATATTTTGTTTTCCCCGATAGAGAAGAACATATTTATCAGCTTAATCTATTTCCATGTATGTGATAATTTCTGAGGAATATGAATGTCAAGTTTTGATATATGTCTGTGACCTAGAATATCACCTTGGAGTTTATCTATCATATTTTTTCTGTTGAAAACATTTGAGAAGAAAATATAATTTAAACTGTTTATTAGCTTTTAAAAATTTGAAAGAAAGTCATTGTATCAACAGGGACAAAACTTAAAGGGAGCCCAGTCGCCCATGGCTCCTAGATTTTGAGCTGGGCCCCTAAACTTCAGGTAAATTTCAGTTGAACATATAGAAACTAATTATGAAATATCTGGTCTGGGCTCCCAGCTTGAAATTCCCAAGTTTAGTCCCTGATCAATAATGAAATATCCAGAAGAAATAGGGAAAATTTAAGAAGTTATCTCTAGAATTTTATTTTACAGACAATTTTTTTTTAATTTTCATCCCCTGTAGCAGACTTTTCTTTAAAGGTATTCTATTAGACTCTCAGAAGAGCTGGAATGTATGAGTGAATTGAAACAAAGACCTATGATCTGGTTTTTTTTTCGTCCTGACATTTTAGAATGGAAACAATCTTTAAGACCATGTATATATCATTTTTTCAGAGAATAGAAACAAATTGGAAGACGGGTCGTCACACATTAAAGCGCATACACTGCAGGAGTGAGACAAGTAAAGGTGTTTATTGTTTACAATATGATGAAACCAGAATTATCAGTGGATTAAGAGATAACACAATAAAGGTAAATAAGTTATCAATATTAATGATAGCATCGATTGTAAAACAAATGGCAAATACAATTTGTTTGATATAAAATCTATAGATATATTTTAACACTCTGAACTCTGACGTAGTATTGTTAAATTTACAACCTTGCACTGTCAGTAACTGCCTCACTTTTGCTCAAGACTAGTCAATTTATTTGCACATTAGTTGCAGCGCGCTAGTTTAAGGATTAGAAAGTGTATATAATGTTATAAAAAAAGCTGAAGAAGGATTCGGTTGTGTATATATTGTTCTAACACTCTGTGCACAGTTGAATTAATAAAAAAATCATAGCCAGGGTTATTTAAAGGGCAAATCAGAAAAAAAAAAGCCATTTAAAGAAAATGAATGACCTTGGTCTAAGGCCTTAGAAGAGATTATAGTCTTGAGCTTATAAATTCTTGTATCAAGTTATCAACTCCGTTAAAATGGTGTCAACATCTACAAAAGTATTTTTGTATAGTATTTTGTTTTGCAGTTGTATAATAAGAACATTGTAGAAGGTAATCAAGAATTAATATAATCTATATATTTATATTACAGTTATGGGATCGTAACACGTTAGAATGTGTGCAAGTATTGACAGGACACACTGGGTCTGTATTGTGCCTACAGTACGATGATAATATAATAATATCAGGCTCTAGTGACTCAACTGTCAGGTGAGTGTCATCACAACTGCAATGTTAATATAATTGTATTTTAGTGTCCTCTTCACTATGTGTGCTTTCAATGTAATATTTCTTTTTTATGCCCCTGTCGTAGCAGAGGGTGGCATTAAGGTTTACCCTGGTCTGTCTGTATGTATGCCCCGAAATTGGTTTCCATTTTCTAACTTTAGTTTGCTTCAACCAAATGTTATGAAACTTATACACAATGCTTATTACCACAAAACTCATATCAAGTTCGAATTTGGGTGGTGTCACTTCTACCATTCTGGAGTTATGCCCCTTCATAAATGGAAAAAATTATGAATTTTTCGTTTCCACTCTCTAACTTTAGTTTAACTCAACCAAATGTTATGAAACTTATACACGATGCTTATTACCACAAAAAACAGATCAAGTCAATTTATGGGTGGCGTCACTTTTACAGTTCTCTAGTTATAACTTTTATATGCAAGCTTGAGCATCATCTGTGTCCCATTGACACATTCTCCATTTTTTTTGGTAAAAGTGTAAGTTTCAAATGAAAGAAAAAGGTAAAAAAAAGGGTTACTCATAAACTTATGTCCAAAAAATAACCAGTTGAAAAGAAAATACCAATCAGGGCTTCATAATTTTTTGAAAATGCACTTACCCATGGGAAAGTTACCTTACAATTTTACTTTCCCGCATCAGTTTTCACTTTCCCGTTCTTATTTTTTTTTTAAAGTCTGAAAAAAAAGCTTGCCCAACCATTTCCCCTGAAACTGACGAACCTGTTTTTCATGGTCATACAGACGGTCTCTGTCCTTTTTATCAATTTCATCTGGTTTGATTACATTACTGTTTAAGTTGAGTAATTTCTGTTTCTTTGATGAATCAGTGGAGATAAAATATTTATGCAAACTCATGGCTTCATGACCTCCATTACTGTTTACTGATAATAACTAACTACCGCTGTCAACGCAAGGAAACAAGTGATTACTTCAGGGAACCAGTTTCTAAACTAGATTTTGTTCAACAGTCAGGGGAATTACTGAAATAATTTAAGTAGCAAATTCGAAATTTTGTCACAAATTGTGATTTTGTAGTTTTACCAAAATTTTTAACATATAGGTTTAGATTATATCTTATTATTAGTAAAATTGGAAAAAAATGAACCTTTTTCTTCTTTTAAATAGCAAGGTTTATGCCTTTGATGCAATCATTTAGCTGTAAATTCTATATTTGTTGAAAAAATGCTATAATGAAGGCTTTACATAATGAACTGATACTTTCTTAACAGATTTTTCCCAGCAGTGGGAGTAATTTTCCTTTAAAATTCAAGGTTTCATCTTACAGATTATGTAATAACATTTTACTGTTAGTGATAAAAAATTAGTGGGGATAATTAAAATATTAATACTTAAAGAAGTGATTTTTATGAAGAAAATAGAGGTATGATACTTAAACAAGTGATTTGCATGTCATTATCCCAGATTCATGGGATGGGTGATTATTATAGAAAGACAACTCTTACTTCCAACATTTGTGGACACAATTACTTGAATCAGTGATTTAAAAATCACTCATTTAAGTAAGTCCCATGACTGTTCAAAACCTACTTTGTCAAACAAGAATACGACGCATCGGAAAGTACCACGTAAAGACGATTTACTTACCAGACGGGAAACTGGTACCTGCATTTTCGTTTACCCGACAATTTTTTACTTTCCCTGGGAAACAGGAAATGGGAATTCCGAAGCCCTCACAAACAAATTTTTTATCAATTGAAAAAAACTTAACAAGTTATCTAGATAAAAAATAAATGACGAAAATTTTTTTTTTACATAATTAAAAATTATTTTTACATATCACTTCTCTAGAGGAGAAAGATGATCAACCCAATTATCACCTTTGTAAATTTAAAGAAAAAAGATTTATAAGGTGGATGAAAACTTGTATTGCTAATCTGTATACTTTTACATTTACACATTGTTTATTTTACAGAGTGTGGGATGTAAGAACTGGAGAGATGACAAACACACTTATTCATCATTGTGAAGCTGTATTACATTTACACATTGTTTATTTTACAGAGTGTGGGATGTAAGAACTGGAGACATGACAAACACACTTATTCGTCATTGTGAAGCTGTATTACATTTACACATTGTTTATTTTACAGGGTGTGGGATGTAAGAACTGGAGAGATGACAAACACACTTATTCGTCATTGTGAAGCTGTATTACATTTACACATTGTTTATTTTACAGAGTGTGGGATGTAAGAACTGGAGAGATGACAAACACACTTATTCATCATTGTGAAGCTGTATTACATTTACACATTGTTTATTTTACAGAGTGTGGGATGTAAGAACTGGAGAGATGACAAACACACTTATTCGTCATTGTGAAGCTGTATTACATTTACACATTGTTTATTTTACAGAGTGTGGGATGTAAGAACTGGAGAGATGACAAACACACTTATTCATCATTGTGAAGCTGTATTACATTTACACATTGTTTATTTTACAGAGTGTGGGATGTAAGAACTGGAGAGATGACAAACACACTTATTCATCATTGTGAAGCTGTATTACATTTACACATTGTTTATTTTACAGAGTGTGGGATGTAAGAACTGGAGAGATGACAAACACACTTATTCGTCATTGTGAAGCTGTATTACATTTACACATTGTTTATTTTACAGGGTGTGGGATGTAAGAACTGGAGAGATGACAAACACACTTATTCGTCATTGTGAAGCTGTATTACATTTACACATTGTTTATTTTACAGAGTGTGGGATGTAAGAACTGGAGAGATGACAAACACACTTATTCATCATTGTGAAGCTGTATTACATTTACACATTGTTTATTTTACAGAGTGTGGGATGTAAGAACTGGAGACATGACAAACACACTTATTCATCATTGTGAAGCTGTATTACATTTACACATTGTTTATTTTACAGAGTGTGGGATGTAAGAACTGGAGAGATGACAAACACACTTATTCGTCATTGTGAAGCTGTATTACATTTACACATTGTTTATTTTACAGAGTGTGGGATGTAAGAACTGGAGAGATGACAAACACACTTATTCGTCATTGTGAAGCTGTATTACATTTACACATTGTTTATTTTACAGGGTGTGGGATGTAAGAACTGGAGAGATGACAAACACACTTATTCGTCATTGTGAAGCTGTATTACATTTACACATTGTTTATTTTACAGAGTGTGGGATGTAAGAACTGGAGAGATGACAAACACACTTATTCATCATTGTGAAGCTGTATTACATTTACACATTGTTTATTTTACAGAGTGTGGGATGTAAGAACTGGAGACATGACAAACACACTTATTCATCATTGTGAAGCTGTATTACATTTACACATTGTTTATTTTACAGAGTGTGGGATGTAAGAACTGGAGAGATGACAAACACACTTATTCGTCATTGTGAAGCTGTATTACATTTACACATTGTTTATTTTACAGAGTGTGGGATGTAAGAACTGGAGAGATGACAAACACACTTATTCATCATTGTGAAGCTGTATTACATTTACACATTGTTTATTTTACAGAGTGTGGGATGTAAGAACTGGAGAGATGACAAACACACTTATTCGTCATTGTGAAGCTGTATTACATTTACACATTGTTTATTTTACAGGGTGTGGGATGTAAGAACTGGAGAGATGACAAACACACTTATTCGTCATTGTGAAGCTGTATTACATTTACACATTGTTTATTTTACAGAGTGTGGGATGTAAGAACTGGAGAGATGACAAACACACTTATTCATCATTGTGAAGCTGTATTACATTTACACATTGTTTATTTTACAGAGTGTGGGATGTAAGAACTGGAGACATGACAAACACACTTATTCATCATTGTGAAGCTGTATTACATTTACACATTGTTTATTTTACAGAGTGTGGGATGTAAGAACTGGAGAGATGACAAACACACTTATTCGTCATTGTGAAGCTGTATTACATTTACACATTGTTTATTTTACAGAGTGTGGGATGTAAGAACTGGAGAGATGACAAACACACTTATTCATCATTGTGAAGCTGTATTACATTTACACATTGTTTATTTTACAGAGTGTGGGATGTAAGAACTGGAGAGATGACAAACACACTTATTCATCATTGTGAAGCTGTATTACATTTACACATTGTTTATTTTACAGAGTGTGGGATGTAAGAACTGGAGAGATGACAAACACACTTATTCATCATTGTGAAGCTGTATTACATTTACACATTGTTTATTTTACAGAGTGTGGGATGTAAGAACTGGAGAGATGACAAACACACTTATTCATCATTGTGAAGCTGTATTACATTTACACATTGTTTATTTTACAGAGTGTGGGATGTAAGAACTGGAGAGATGACAAACACACTTATTCGTCATTGTGAAGCTGTATTACATTTACACATTGTTTATTTTACAGAGTGTGGGATGTAAGAACTGGAGAGATGACAAACACACTTATTCGTCATTGTGAAGCTGTATTACATTTACACATTGTTTATTTTACAGAGTGTGGGATGTAAGAACTGGAGAGATGACAAACACACTTATTCATCATTGTGAAGCTGTATTACATTTACACATTGTTTATTTTACAGAGTGTGGGATGTAAGAACTGGAGAGATGACAAACACACTTATTCATCATTGTGAAGCTGTATTACATTTACACATTGTTTATTTTACAGAGTGTGGGATGTAAGAACTGGAGAGATGACAAACACACTTATTCATCATTGTGAAGCTGTATTACATTTACACATTGTTTATTTTACAGAGTGTGGGATGTAAGAACTGGAGAGATGACAAACACACTTATTCGTCATTGTGAAGCTGTATTACATTTACACATTGTTTATTTTACAGAGTGTGGGATGTAAGAACTGGAGAGATGACAAACACACTTATTCGTCATTGTGAAGCTGTATTACATTTACACATTGTTTATTTTACAGAGTGTGGGATGTAAGAACTGGAGAGATGACAAACACACTTATTCATCATTGTGAAGCTGTATTACATTTACACATTGTTTATTTTACAGAGTGTGGGATGTAAGAACTGGAGAGATGACAAACACACTTATTCATCATTGTGAAGCTGTATTACATTTACACATTGTTTATTTTACAGAGTGTGGGATGTAAGAACTGGAGAGATGACAAACACACTTATTCGTCATTGTGAAGCTGTAATATGAGGCAGGCGTTACCTGTGAAAGGGGACGAAGAATTATTTTTTTTAATTCAAACATATTTTATCTTCAAAATCTGTTAAAAAAGAAACGGAAATACCGTAACGTTTCCGATTTTGGTTCTGTTGTTAGGGATTTTAGTTGTGACGTTATTTTACTTATGACGTCATATTCGATGTAAACAAAGAAACGCTATCATCAGGTAACGTTTTTTCATATCAAAGAATAATTAGAAATGAAATTGTTATTGTGTTCCTTCCTATATTTGACTGGACTGATAAATATATATTTCACTTTAAGTCTCATGACACACGAGACCGGAAGAAGGAAGTAGATTTCTGCGCAAATGCGGGAATTAAAAAAAGTTACAAAAAAAAAGTTAATGATTTTGAGTTCATTAGTACAATGAAAATTTCGGGAAATTTTCCCGATTTTTTTATTTTTTTTTTTTTTTTATTGATTTTTCTACCGTAATAGGGGACTTCGTCCCCTTATTACATTTACACATTGTTTATTTTACAGGGTGTGGGATGTAAGAACTGGAGAGATGACAAACACACTTATTCGTCATAGTGAAGCTGTATTACATTTACACATTGTTTATTTTACAGAGTGTGGGATGTAAGAACTGGAGACATGACAAACACACTTATTCATCATTGTGAAGCTGTATTACATTTACACATTGTTTATTTTACAGAGTGTGGGATGTAAGAACTGGAGACATGACAAACACACTTATTCATCATTGTGAAGCTGTATTACATTTACACATTGTTTATTTTACAGAGTGTGGGATGTAAGAACTGGAGAGATGACAAACACACTTATTCGTCATTGTGAAGCTGTATTACATTTACACATTGTTTATTTTACAGAGTGTGGGATGTAAGAACTGGAGAGATGACAAACACACTTATTCATCATTGTGAAGCTGTATTACATTTACACATTGTTTATTTTACAGAGTGTGGGATGTAAGAACTGGAGAGATGACAAACACACTTATTCGTCATTGTGAAGCTGTATTACATTTACACATTGTTTATTTTACAGAGTGTGGGATGTAAGAACTGGAGAGATGACAAACACACTTATTCATCATTGTGAAGCTGTATTACATTTACACATTGTTTATTTTACAGAGTGTGGGATGTAAGAACTGGAGACATGACAAACACACTTATTCATCATTGTGAAGCTGTATTACATTTACACATTGTTTATTTTACAGAGTGTGGGATGTAAGAACTGGAGACATGACAAACACACTTATTCATCATTGTGAAGCTGTATTACATTTACACATTGTTTATTTTACAGAGTGTGGGATGTAAGAACTGGAGAGATGACAAACACACTTATTCGTCATTGTGAAGCTGTATTACATTTACACATTGTTTATTTTACAGAGTGTGGGATGTAAGAACTGGAGAGATGACAAACACACTTATTCATCATTGTGAAGCTGTATTACATTTACACATTGTTTATTTTACAGAGTGTGGGATGTAAGAATTGGAGAGATGACAAACACACTTATTCATCATTGTGAAGCTGTATTACATTTACACATTGTTTATTTTACAGAGTGTGGGATGTAAGAACTGGAGAGATGACAAACACACTTATTCATCATTGTGAAGCTGTATTACATTTACACATTGTTTATTTTACAGAGTGTGGGATGTAAGAACTGGAGAGATGACAAACACACTTATTCATCATTGTGAAGCTGTATTACATTTACACATTGTTTATTTTACAGAGTGTGGGATGTAAGAACTGGAGAGATGACAAACACACTTATTCGTCATTGTGAAGCTGTATTACATTTACACATTGTTTATTTTACAGAGTGTGGGATGTAAGAACTGGAGAGATGACAAACACACTTATTCGTCATTGTGAAGCTGTATTACATTTACACATTGTTTATTTTACAGAGTGTGGGATGTAAGAACTGGAGAGATGACAAACACACTTATTCATCATTGTGAAGCTGTATTACATTTACACATTGTTTATTTTACAGAGTGTGGGATGTAAGAACTGGAGAGATGACAAACACACTTATTCATCATTGTGAAGCTGTATTACATTTACACATTGTTTATTTTACAGGGTGTGGGATGTAAGAACTGGAGAGATGACAAACACACTTATTCATCATTGTGAAGCTGTATTACATTTACACATTGTTTATTTTACAGAGTGTGGGATGTAAGAACTGGAGAGATGACAAACACACTTATTCATCATTGTGAAGCTGTATTACATTTACACATTGTTTATTTTACAGAGTGTGGGATGTAAGAACTGGAGAGATGACAAACACACTTATTCGTCATTGTGAAGCTGTATTACATTTACACATTGTTTATTTTACAGAGTGTGGGATGTAAGAACTGGAGAGATGACAAACACACTTATTCGTCATTGTGAAGCTGTATTACATTTACACATTGTTTATTTTACAGAGTGTGGGATGTAAGAACTGGAGAGATGACAAACACACTTATTCATCATTGTGAAGCTGTATTACATTTACACATTGTTTATTTTACAGAGTGTGGGATGTAAGAACTGGAGAGATGACAAACACACTTATTCATCATTGTGAAGCTTATTACATTTACACATTGTTTATTTTACAGAGTGTGGGATGTAAGAACTGGAGAGATGACAAACACACTTATTCATCATTGTGAAGCTGTATTACATTTACACATTGTTTATTTTACAGAGTGTGGGATGTAAGAACTGGAGAGATGACAAACACACTTATTCGTCATTGTGAAGCTGTATTACATTTACACATTGTTTATTTTACAGAGTGTGGGATGTAAGAACTGGAGAGATGACAAACACACTTATTCGTCATTGTGAAGCTGTATTACATTTACACATTGTTTATTTTACAGAGTGTGGGATGTAAGAACTGGAGAGATGACAAACACACTTATTCGTCATTGTGAAGCTGTGTTACATTTACACATTGTTTATTTTACAGGGTATGGGATGTAAGAACTGGAGAGATGACAAACACACTTATTCATCATTGTGAAGCTGTATTACATTTAAGATTCTGTGATGGCATCATGGTTACATGTTCAAAAGTAGGTCATCTTAAGATGAATGTTTTTTAGTCTTGACAGCAAGGATATCTATAAATTGTCTGTGTTGTATTGTTACCCGCCTTTGAACTGAAAGTTTGCTACCGGCAGGAAGTGAATGTCATACTGACACATCTAGTTCATAGAATATCATGGGTTTCCTTGTATCAAAGAGATTACAAATGTTGTATTGTTACCACCCTTAAACTGAAAGTTTGCTACCAGCTTGAAGTGAATGTCAAACTGACACATCTAATACATAGAATATCATGGGTTTCCTTGTATCAAAGAGATAACAAATGTTGTATTGTTACCTCCCTTGAACTGAAAGTTTGCTACCAGCAGGAAGTGAATGTCATACTGACACATCTAGTTCATAGAAAATCATGGGTTTCATTGTATCAAAGAGATAACAAATGTTGTATTTAAATGATTTTACAGAAGTAACAGTCAAATAGATATTTCTTGATATTACATCTGATATAAACCGGGGTATACTAATTCTCTATTAAGTCTGTTTTTGTTTGAAAAAAAAAGAAAATTCAAGCTTTTGTCATTATATAATCTGCAACTTTAGGAATAATTAATGGAAATTAAAAAAAAGGGAATTGCTATGGCAATAAGATGGCCTTAAGAGTAAAGTTATCTACTGACATTCAGATTATCTGTTGGTTTTAGGACAGATCAATAGCAGTTTGGGACATGCAGTCACCGACAGAAATTAACCTGAGAAGAGTGTTAGTAGGGCATCGGGCAGCAGTTAATGTTGTAGATTTTGATGAAAAATATATCGTCTCTGCTTCAGGGGACAGAACAATCAAGGTAGGATATACTGTATTTTATCTTAAGATCATGGGTTAAAGATATCTTTTCATGACACTTCATTGTGCAATTTTTGAGGAATATAAATCATAAATCATGTTATATTTGTCATTGGACATAAGAAGTGGTGTTTGAGACATATTAAGCTATTTGATGACAATTATTAGATTAGATTTTATTGTGATTGTCTTCTCTTTTTTTTTGTAAGGGGGAAGGCATATATCCCAAATACCATTGTCTTGATCTGCATTCCATTGTTCTCAGCTCATTAATAATAACTTATTGTAATAAAGTATTGCAGACAGTGTTAAAAGGACTCCATTCTTAAAAAAAAATATGTGCAAGTCTGACAGTATAGGCCAATAAATTGTAACAAAATGTGTTTCAGGTGTTTGTTTTGATTGTGGAAATTTTTTTAGAAACAACTGATTTTCCCTGTTAAAATTATTATTTATGTCTACTAGAAAAAATCGGAAATACAGTAGACTCCACCTAATCGGATATCGGCTAAACGAATATATCGGCTATTGTAATATTATTTCAAAACACCAAACCCTTCCCTATATGTTTAATGTTAATTTTATCGTGTAATCGAATATCGGATATAAGAATATATCGGCAAATCGGATAAGAATATTCAGGTCATTTTGTTCAAAACCATGCACAATCGGATATTTTCAATGTTTTTCTGACAGGAAATGGAACTGGAAGTTACGAATTTACAATCTTGCAGACAAGAAGATTTTGTTTTTACTAAATAAAAGGAACTATTTCTTAATAAATTGTTGTCTTTAATCATTGTCTTCCTTTGTCATGTGAATTAGATGCCCTTTTACTTCAAATGGTTTGAATTTATTTATATAATATGCAAGACTCAGTTGACAAGTTGACGTTGCTGTTTGGAGAATTTTGATTAAACTCTAAATGTTCACAGAATCAGAAATATTATCTAAACTGAATGTACCTCCTTCTGAATAATTTATTGCAATATAAATATAAATCCCTTTTGACAAGAGAAATCTGACTTTTGTCAGATATATTTTTTTCACATGTGCAAAAGTAACCACATGTCATGGACGCCATTTTGGATGTTTACAAATTTGTGAGGAAGCCTCTAGAACTATGACCTAAATATAAATAGTCTTCAGAAAACGTAAACTTTATGCAATAATATTTTATCAATCATGATTATTTTCATAAATTTGAATTTGATTATTTAAAGAAATAAAATTATAACAAATACGATTTTAGTTTGGAGATTCTACACAGACATGCTTAGATCTATTTATAGCCAAATTAGTTTACCTGTGTGATAATGTAAATAATGGATATTAATTTGCTTACAAAACAAATAAAGACAAACTATGGATGGAAGATAATAATTCACATAAATATTTCAGGACATTTGATTTATTTTAATAAATAAAGGATTTATAAACTGCAAACAAATTTAATCATTACATAATCAGCTGATAATTTTTTACACAAACATCGTGGTGATGTAACTGATAAAAATCACTCCATCAATCCTCCAGCCCTTTCACATATTTAGCAATTGTCAGGGTTAATAACATCTCAGGATTATATCTACTCATTATTGCAGAATATTCAATGAATATACATTCATCGTCTAATTGAATATATCGGGTAATCGGATATTTTTAGCTGACATTTTGGGTATCCGATTTGCCGGAGTCTACTGTACCAAACATATATACATGAAGATGAGCTTTTGATGATTACATGACTTTATCATATGTACACTTATTTACATGTAAAAATTATATTTCATAGTCATCATCATATTTTAAAATGGATTATTGACCGCATAGATCATGTACTGCAATGGCTTGCAACTAAGTTCAAATCCTTGACCTTTAAAGTTATTTGCCCTTGACCTACATCACAGTTATTGACAATTGCATTAATATATGTTTTATACAGTAGTTGTCAGTTTAATAGATACAGTTTAGATTTAATTACAACTGATATAACAAGGTATTTACAGTAATATTGTTATTATTAGGTATGGAGCACATCATCTTGTGAGTTTGTTAGGACATTAAATGGTCACAAACGAGGTATTGCCTGTTTACAGTACAGAGATAGACTTGTTGTTAGTGGCAGTTCAGACAATACAATCAGGTATAGTCAGTATGTTCCATCTTGAATGTCAATTCTGCTTTGTCAGGGGTTCTGTACAAAAATTAATTACCATTGGCATTTAGTGGTCATTTAAGATAAGTTGATGCTTCCTTTAGGTTTTCTAATAGACTTGGTAATGATGTCACTTGAAAAACAAAATAGAAAAGGGTTGTGCCAACCATTGTGCATCACCTTGCTCAGAGTGACTGCAAGAAACACCAGTTGAAGTTTAATTTTAAATTTTTTTTTTTTTTTTGTCATTGGCCGAAGTTTGGCATAAAATATTGACAATTTAAAATACTGCTCCTCTGATGTATAGTTATTTCCTTATTATCAATGAGATTGTTGTCTGATCTAGTCCATATCTAATCTTGTCCATTGGTGAATGCCTCTCTGATCAGTACCATATCTAATTTTGTCCTTTGATGAATACCTTTCTGATCAATACCATACCTAATCTTGTCTATTGGTGAATACCTTTCTGATCAATACTATATCTGAATACCTTTCTATTCAATACCATATCTTATCTTGTCCATTGGTGAATAAAAATCAAGAGTAGTATTATTAAATAACAATACTGTGATTGCTGTTCTAATGCACAATTAAAAATAAAGCATTATAGATATCACGGAACTGTAGACTGCGATTATGCAAAGTTGTTGGCAATGTCTCCGGCAGTGAACCTTGGAATTAAAGGCAGGTTCATCCAGTTATGAGTTTGAAGTTTAATATTTATCAATATTCATGAAATAGTTGATATGTTAAAGAAACATTTTAAAGACACTTATGATGAACCTTTATTGTCAATAAAAAACAAAAGGAGGACAAAAATTGTTATAAAAAGAATTCGTATGAAAAATCTATTTGGCAAGTTTTAATTTTCACAAAATCAATATATACACTTGTCAAAACCAAAGCAACTTTGATACTAAAATACAATTAAATTAGCAAAATAGTTGTTTATCTTTTTCTTACAAAAGTATATTTAAATCATAACCATACATTTTCATGCAGTTGATAGGAATTGCTGTTTTGCCTATGCAATCAAATGAAGATTTTAAATTAAAAGAGAAAAGAATATCATTATTTGGTAACACATATGAAATTAAAAGGCTAATGGTAGAGTTATATTCATGCTGTTTGTTTGTTTACAGGTTGTGGGACATTGAATGTGGTGCTTGTCTACGTGTTTTAGAAGGACATGAAGAATTAGTTAGATGTATAAGATTTGATAATAAACGTATTGTCAGTGGTGCCTATGATGGGTTTGTATTCATTATTTTTTGTAAATCTTCATTGGATGATAACCATAAGAAAAAAAGTTGTGCCGAGATTCCTTGTTAATTAAAATAGTTTATGGTGGATAACAATTTTCCTGACTGACAGCTGTTTATATATGGCACACCTGCAAACTTTTTCAAATCTATCGTTGATTTCCTCCAGGACAAGTGTTGACAAGACTCTTGAAACCTTCATTATTTTAACAAAATACCCCTAAAAGAGTCATTCAAGTGAGTTAAATGACAGTTAAGCAGTACTTTAAACTTTTCTCTTCAGCTGTTATTCTGAATTTTAGTGATGTGAAAGATTATTTTTGGAGTTAATTTACAAACACAATAATGGTGAAAATTTCTGAAGAAGAAACATGAAAAGGATTTAAGTTCCATTCTTATTTTGAATGTTTAGTTAATGTTAATGCATATGCTATAATTTGAATATTAAGTCTGAGGAATTAATGTGCACTCATTACATGGATTATAAAAACAAATGATAATATTTTTATAGAAAAATCAAAGTATGGGATCTTGCAGCTGCCTTGGATCCACGAGCTCCAGCAGGAACTCTCTGTCTCAGAACTCTTGTGGTAAGTTAAGTTGGCTTTAAATTCACCTGTCTTAATTTTAATTATATATGATCGGTTTTATTATAATGGCCTATAAAGTTTGTCTGAAAGTGAATTTTCTAAAGTATTGGTATATAAACATAGCTCGGAATATTAAGAAATTATTAAGTTTATTGTTCAAAATTCTTCAATTAAACTTTCAAGCTGTGTACAAATTTTTATGCCCCCGCCGTAGCGGAGGGGGCATTAAGTTTTACCCTTGTCGGTCTGTACGTCCGTACGTCCCAAAATTGGTTTCCATTCTCTAACTTTAGTTTGCCTCAACCAAATATTATGAAACATATATACAATGCTTATTACCTTAAAACACAAATCAAGTTTGAATTTTGAGTGTGTCATCTTTACCGTTCTAGAGTTATGCCCCTTTACAAATGGAAATATTGCTAAATTTTTCGTTTTTGTTCTCTAACTTTAGTTTGCCTCAACCAAATTTTATAAAACTTATACACAATGCTTATTACCACAAAACACAGATCAAGTTTGAATTTTGGTGGCGTCACTTATAACCGTTCTAGAGTTATGCCCCTTTATAAATGGAAAAATTGCTGAATTTTTTGTTTCCGTTCTCTCATATTAGTTTGCCTCAACCAAATGTTATGAAACTTTTGAACAATGCTAATTACCACAAAACCCAGATCAAATTTCGAATTTTGGTGGCGTCACTTTTACTGTTGAGAGTTGTGCCCCTTTACGAATGGAAAAATTGCTGGATTTTTGTTTCTGTCTTTAACTTAATTTTGCCTCAACTAAATGTTATGAAACGTATACACAATGCTTATTACCACAAAACTCAGATCAAGTACAAATTTGGGTAGCGTCACTTTTACAGTTCTTGAGTTATGTCCCTTTATAACATTATATGCAAGCAGGGGCATTATCTGTGTCCCCATTTATTTAACTATAAAAACAAAAACATAATGTCAGTTTCAGACATAGGTGTGCTGTTTTCAGTGTCAACAGTTGTTAAATCTTCATATTTGGAGCAAATTAAAGAAAATTCAATGTCTGACAGATCTGTTAAGTTATTAATATTTGTGTTAATGAGTTTCTGATTTGCTTTACTTTACAAAAAGTCTTATTTGACATCAATTCTAATTATTGCACTCATTTGTTACATGTGAAATGAAAGCACTTATTTTTATACGACGTATTATGGCATACCGTTGTCCGTCTGTCCGTCCGTCTGTCTGTCCGTTGTCAACATGTCGGACATTAACTCAAAAACGCTTAAACTAATTTGCATGAAACTTTGGTGAATTGTTATTATCTATTGACGTGAGCTCCCTTTCGTTTTTTATAAATTTTAGATTTTACGTATCCAAGTTTTGGGGTTTTATTCATTAAAAAAAGGGGGATTTTCCAGTTTTTGGACAATAACTCAAAAATGCTTTCAGCAGTTTTCATTAAACTTTGTCGACTGATTTATATCTATTAAGATAACCACCCTTTAGTTTTTTTATAAATTTCTGATATGACATTGAGAAGTTATTGAACTTTATTGTTTGAAAACACGACGGGCGTATCATGCGCTCATGGCACAGCTGTTTATTTTTACAAATTTAATAAAAGTGCTTAATTCTTACACGTGTGACAAAGACACTTAAGCCTTGCATGAGTCTGCCACAACTATCAAAAATCAGACTTATAGTCAAGCAATAAGAAAACATTGAAGTAATCTCAGAAAGAAATATCCTGTTATAAGTAAAGAACAAAAATATTTTAGTATGGTTGGACAAAATAGTAGTAGACTTTTTATTGAAAATTAAAATAGTCTGTGTCATTACAGGAACATTCAGGGAGAGTATTCCGTCTGCAGTTTGATGAATTCCAAATTGTGAGCAGTTCACACGACGACACAATTTTAATTTGGGACTTTTTAAATGTAGAACCACCAGAAGGAACCTCTCGATCACCTGTACGGACCTATACTTATGTGTCAAAGTAGCTGTGATAGTATGTAACAGATCTGAAAGCTCAATAAGTGTACATTGTGGACCAATAGCTTGAGTGAATGATGGCAGTATAATGGCAATATATGTATACTTGTCTGCCAGTTGTTTGACCAGTATCATGGCAATATACATTGTATGTATATTTGTCTGCCAGATGTTTGACCAGTATCATCTTCTTTCTGTACCACTACTTCGGCTGCTGTTCATAATTCTGTCAAAAAATCTTTAGCTTGTGCTGAGTTGATCACTGTAATCAGGGCTATTTCTCTGATTAATCAACCTTTTATTTATATTAAATACAGAGATCAATTTCTAGAGTAAATTGGCCAATGTCATCAGTAATAACCAGCAATAACTATTTTAACTGAATCTGCTTACTATATTTTCGAACATTTTCGGTAAAATGGCTAGGTTTTGTCTTGGGCTGTTCCAAGATGTAATGAGATTATTCCATCATGGAAGAAGGTTGATTTTTGAATCATTTGAATTTGAATTTTCACTTATGATATCTTTGATAGTTTATAGTGGTCTTTTGAATTTCACATTGTTATCATCTTCAATGTACTGATAGCAATTTTTTTTATAATGGTGAGTTACTGTCTGTTTACTTCAATAAAATGATTGAGTGAAAATAATGATACAGACTTGTTAACTGTTTTATAAAGATATTTGGAGCTTAGTAGAAATATTTTAGTATATCTGTGTGTCTTGATTGTAAGGAATGATAGAAATTGTTGTCTTAAATCAGGTTTTGTGACATTTTAAGTATTTTGTTATGATCATGGTGATAATATTGCTATGAATTTAAAAATTGTTTTAGTGAAAATATACACAGACTGCAAGTTCTGCTACTGTTGCTTTCTTTTTGCAAAGGCCATCTTAGATAACTAATAAATGGATCATATGACTTTGCTTATGCCACCTTAGTGGACGTGTTGTATGTTATTTAATTATAATTCAACAAAATGTGAACATTCATTATTGACCAACCATCATACAAAGACTAATGTAATCATCCTGTCATTAGCCTCAGGTTGTTTGCTTTAGCTTCCAGAACTATTTTATTGGTGTTTTTCTTCCTGTGTATGATTGTTAAACATGCAGAGCATTAGTATTTTGTATGCTTCAGTTGTTCATTGGTATGATTAATAATACATGTTAAATTGATTTGTTTTGGGATATTTTTACATTGGTCAAAACCAAACTTATAGATTTGGTGCAGTTATTAAAACCAGCTCTTAAAACCTTTCGGTAATAAAATATGTTCTACCCAAATTTTTAAGAGGTCAGATTACAATAGTATAAAACGCCTTATCGCTCTTTTCTTCATTTACTGGACATCACAGGAGAAGAAACGTTGTTGTCTGTAGAGAAAATAGCTTGTACCAAAAAGTAAAAGTGATTGTTGTGTGATGTCAGTTGTTCAAGTGTTAATAAATCTTGGGTCTATTGTTGCAGACTCCCAAACAGCGATAAGGTCTTTTACAACTAAAATAAATAGTACTATTTTGTGTGTTGTAATTTTATGATTGGACTATGTATGTTTATATCTAGGCATGTCTTGACAAATGTTTCATTTAAATGAACTAGGCAACTGAAAAATTGTAATAACCCTGATGTCTTCTTATATGTTACATGAATCATATTCTTTAAAAATAGGGGAAAATTTGTAAAACTCAGGTATGTGAGAAAAATGACATTGAATGACGAAAATCAAAGCCTGGTTATATCAACAAAAACAGAAAATCTTTACTCAAAGCCTGTTTATACCAAGAAAAAACAAAAGGATCCTCTTATTTCAACTCAAGTCTTTCTTATTTATGAATGTGTAATAAGATTTTTAACGTATAAATGTACTTAAATGTTTTTAAAATATTGTTATGGGTTTTTTTTGTGTATGAATGATATGTAAAAATGCACATGAAGTGCTGTGTATATGTTTAGTTTTGTGTTAGGAGGAATGATTAATTAACAAATATTCCAGTTTGAATTCATTGTATGCCTTTCCATTTTAGATGTGTGGTTTTGTTTCTATTGGTTATATCGTCCAAATATCATTTTCCTACTTCATAATCAGTTTTAACAGGGGTTAAATTTTCTACCAAACTCAGCTAGCTTAGGGCTATGGGTGGTTTATATCACTACTGGGAAAATTATATTGTCTAGCCTTGAATTTTATATTTTAACAAAATTTTCACTACATATAACACATAGATATGCCAAAATAATTTCAGACTTAAGTGTTAATTTTCTAAGATTATTTTATTTGGTATCTTTATTTTATGAATCTGAAATCTGTATTTATATAAACAACACTTCAATCTATTTTTAAATACCAAACTATTTTTTATAAATTTGATTGATATTGAAACTACAAATAAATAACATTTTTTGTTTGATAGCCATCATAATAGAACTAGCAAAATAATATAAAAAAGTAGCTCATTGTAAATAGTCACTTAATTCAAACCATATTTGATGAGATAGCCTAAGAAACAATGGTAAAGTCATTACTGAGCTTTTTTTCCTGTTTTATTTCTTGAAAGATTTACAACATGGCCACCGATCACAGAGTGTTAGTGTAGTCCCAATTTGTTCCCAACTAGCCTGTCAGGGATTTCTTATTAAACAGCTAGCCCTATTTTAGACAAAAGCTTCAAATTGAGGCTGTTTTTAACCCCTGTCTAAAATAGATTTTATTCTAAAATCCTACAGTCTATAGACATGATTCTATTAAAAGTGCACATTTTTTTATCACTGATTTTTTTCTGCATAGACTTATAAAGTCTAATCTATCATCTCGCTTATTAAGGAAAGAACAGTATTGACTATTAAGTAACCTACATTAATACCCCCTTATAACAGAAAAAACAACTTTGTCTCTACAAAAGTATTCATTAAATAACATATGCCTAAAATGTATAATCAAAGTCAGGTTAGGATTGCAGAAACCTATCCAAATGAAAATTAAGATAATACAATTAAAGATTTTATAAATACAGAGTTTAACAAATAAGACACATCGACATTTCACACTAAAAATTCATTTAAAAAAACTGCTTATTTAAAAAAAAAAATTGGATTAAGCACAGGTATATTGAAATGGTTCCACTAGTCAATAATTCTGTCACATGATTTTGGTTCCGCAAAAAAAATTGTTTTTAATTAACACTATACATGAAGGAGATTATCAGCTACATCTATTTATGAAAAAAGAAATATTCCATTACTACAAAATTAGAGAAATCACCCATGGAATCAATTTCATTTCACTTTTTCTTTTTAAAATCATAGGTTTTTGTGATCTTTGTGTTTATGTAATTTTGTTAAAATTTTGTTTGTATTAATTTATATGAATTTGGGGAAACCTTTGGCAGCAATGCAGTTTCATTTTCATTGTGTGTTAAATCTCTCATCATAAATAGACGTTTCCCCATGAGAATAAAATCTTTCTATAATAATGTCATGAAAGTGAACAAGTTATCTACTTTTATTCAAAATTAAAAATAAAAAATATGAGTTTTATTTGATACTCTCTTGTATTCTTTTGAATTTTTTTACACAAATTGACCTTTCCAGTAAATTTTTTAAGATAGTGTATAAATACACGATTGGAATATTTAATAAATTGTATTATATGGTATTGTCACTATATATTTAGTACACTTGTTTTATTTATTTTCATGAAAATTTTGGCATTGTCATAGTGCTTATGTTGTATGTTTCTCTCATAATATAAAACAATTAAATTGTTATAAAATGGTGTGTTTTGTATTTTGATCTTATTAGGGATCATTTAATGGTTATTATGTTGGTTGATAAAAAAACAAGGATGTTGGATGTATGTCAGTGGGAGAACAACTCAAATATTAAAACAAGAAAAGACATCTATATTACTGTTGTCAATAGTGGACAAGCTTCTTTACCATGTCATTCAAGCTCTCAATTGCCCCTAGTCTAGAAAGTTGTAAAAAATTGTTAACGTTACTATTTAAGCGTTCCCTTTACTTTACTTAAATACTTAAATACAGTTGTTCCAAGTGAGGGAATGTCCTTGAAATTAGTGAAAATAAAGAACAACTCTGAAAAAAAGATCTTATAGTCCTTTTGTGCTGAAAGGGGTTCATGAATGCCGTAATGACGTCACATTAAATATTACACTCCTTCAATATGTGATCTAAATTGATCTGTAAAAAAGTGCTGAACTTAAGTTGTTATTTTTCGATTGAAATATTGTCTTAGCCGAGACATGTTGCAAGTAAAAAATTCGAAATATTTTCAGTGTAAAAAAACGAATAACAAAAACCACATGAAATAAATATCAATTGTTTTTTTCCTTGAGTATACATCACTTATGGCTTTACTGTTACATTTCTATGATATTCCCAAATATCACTTTCATCTTCAGTTAAATTTATGATTGAGCAAATTTTGCTTTAAAACGTTTATGGCTGTATTGTTTAAATCGTAAAAATAAAAAACAGTTCCTGGAAACAGGTAAATGTGACATATTTCAGATTACTGTAAATTCAGAAATTATTGCAATGTGTCTGTCGAGCCTGCAACTTTTGTTGCAGAAAGCTCGACATAGGGATACTGATCCAGCGGCAGCGTTAACAAACTTCTTAAAAGCTTCATATTTCAGAAGGTAAAAGACCTGGATGCTTCGTACTTCGTATATAGATGCCTTATGATATGAAGTTTCTATCTGTAATATATCCATATTCCTTGACCTCATTACATGGTTCAGTGACTACTCGAAAAAAAAAGTTGATTTTAATGTTTAGTTTTACCCTTGTCCGTCTGTCTGTACGTATGTGGCGTCACTTTTAAAATTAGCTTTCTAGAGTTATGCCCCTTTATAAATGGAAAAATTGCAAAATATTTCATTTCCGTTCTCTAACTTAAGTTTGCCTCAACCAAATATTATGAAACTTATACACAATGCTTATTACCACAATACACAGATCAAGTTTGAATTTTGGTGGTGTCACTTTTAAAATTTTAAAAATTACTTGAACAATGACATCATTGATATCTGCGTCGTCGTCCGTCTGAATAAATCACTGGTTTATTGATTATAATCGTCTATTTATCCAGTTTGAGTTATTTCCCTTTGTACAGAAAATATATGGATAATATTAAATTGTGTTTCATTTCAACTTAAATTAAATATATATAGGGTTCTTTCAAATGCTGAATCTAAACCTGTATTTAAGTATTAGATTTTTGGGCCCAGTTTTCAAGTTGGTCCAAATCAGGGTCCAAAATTAAACTTTGTTTGATTCACGAAAATTGAAATTATGTGGTTCCTTGAAATGCTGAATCCTACCATGTATTGAGAGATTTTTGATTGTGAGCTCCTTTATCAAATTGGTCCACATTGTGGTCCAAAGGGTCCTTAATTAAACTTTTGTTTGATTTCATCAAAAATTGAATTTTTGGAGTTCTTTGATATGCTGATTCTGACAATGTACTTAGATTTTGGATATTGGACCATTATAGGTAAATGTCCAATGTCAAATATTTCAGTTTTTTGTCTCGCCTTTATGGAGTCAAAAAGCGAGACATAGGTATGCTGTTTCCAGCGGCGACGGCGGCGGCGTCAACAATGTATTAGTTTGGGATTAGGTCTAGTTCATGGTGAACCACTAGTGGTAGGTCAATGATATTTGGTATGCAGTTGTATTAACATTGGCACATCTCATTACCTTGGAGATTATTTAGCCCTGCCCCCTCAGTCAAGGTCTATTGACTTTGAAACTTTGCTTAGTTTACATGTATTAAATTGTGATTAGGTCAGTTTTGGAAACCACTATTGGTAGGTGAATGATATTTGGTATGCAGTTGTATAAGCATTGGCATATCTCATTTCCATGGAGATTATTTGGCCCTGCCCCCTCATTGATGGTCTATTGACTTTGAAACTTTTGCTTAGTTTTCATGTATTAGTTGGTGATTAGGTCAGTTTAAAGGTAACTGTTAGTGGTAGGTCAATGATAATTGGTATGCAGTTGTATAAGCATTAGCACATCTCATTTCCATGGAGAATATTTGGTCCTTACCCCTCAGTCATGGTCTATTGACTTTGAAACTTATGCTTAGTTTACCTGTATTGGTTTGTGATTAGGTCAGTTCAAGATGAACCACTAATGTTAAGTCAATGATATTCGGTATGCAAATGTATTGGCATTTGCAAGTTTCATTTCCATGGAGATTATATAACCCCACCCCCTAATTATGGTTTATTGACTTTGAAACTTTTACATAGTTTACAAGTTAATGTTTGTGTTAAGGTTTGTTTAAAGGGAACGACTTATGAAAAGTCAATGGTATTTGGTTTGCAGTTGTATTAGCATTGGCACATCTCATTTCCATGGAGATTGTTTAGCCCTGAACCTTCAGTCATGGTTCATTGACTTTGAATATTTGCATAACTTACATGTTAAAGTATTGCTATTTTAATTTCAACATTTGCATTATCAAAATAACAAATTGGCGAGACATCTCTGTGTTAACAGTTTATTTACCACATTCATTTTGTGTCACAAATCTATGCTGTGTCAAATATTCAACCACAATCCAAATTCAGAGCAGTTTTAAGCTTAAATGTAGTGTCCATACTTACTCAACTGTCAGCCTCTTGGTGTTCTTGAGTTATGTCTCTTTATAATGTATGCATGCAGGGGCATCATCTGTGTCCATGGGGACACATTCTCCATTTTTTGTAATGTTAATTTCACTCTTATCATGAGTAATAGGATAATTATATTTGGTATGTGCGTACCTTGCAAGGTCCTCATGTTTGTCAGACAGTTTTCACTTGACCTCGACCTCATTTCATGGATCAGAGAACAAGGTTCAGTTTTCCTGGCCAAGTCCATATCTCAGATACTATAAGCAATAGGTTTATTATATTTGGTATATGTAATGATTGTAAGGTGTACATGTCCAACTGACAGGTGTCATCTGACCTTGACCTCATTTTCATGGTTCAGTGGTATTGGTTTAGTTTTTGTGTTTAAGTCTGTTTTTCTGATACTGTATGCAGTAGATCAACTATATTTGGTGTATGGAAATATTTTACGATGAACATGTCAGTCTGGCAGGTTTTATTTGATCTTGACCTGATTTTCACGGTTCATTGCTCAATGTTAAGTTTTTGTGTTTTGGTCTGTTTTTCTATTACTGTATGCAGTAGGTCAACTTTATTTGGTGTATGAAAATTACGATGTACTTGCCAGTCTGGCAGGTTTTATTTGACCTTGACCTCATTTTCATGGTTCACTGTTTATGTTCAGTTTTCCTGGTTAACTTTGTTTCTTAGAAACTATAAGCAATAGGTCAACTATATTTGATGCATGGAATGATTTTAAGGTGTGCATGTCTGTCTGGCAGGGTTCATTTTCATGGTTCATAGGTCAATATAGAATTTCCATGGTTTGGTCTGTTTCTTTTATACTATAAGCAATAGGTCATCTATATTCTGTGTATGGAATGATTGTATTAAAGGTGTACATGTATTTCCGCCTTGGTTTATATGACCCTGACCTCATTTTCTTAGATCATAAATGTTAATGTGATACTTGGAGCAAAACTTTATATGTAGGAAATCAATGGTCAGTATAGTAGGCGAGACATTTCAGCGTGTGCACTCTTGTTATAAATGTTAATAATGTGACTGGGTGAGTATTGCAATTATAAGAACTCGCATTTTGATATCTGATGCATACCATATATGTGTATGCAGATTTTTCTGAAATGGCAATAATTAATCTCGCATTAGTGTCCATTCTTCAAAAATCGCAATAATAAATGCACGCAATAATTTCTGAATTTACAGTATACCATGGTTTTATACCCTGCTATTAAGTAGTTAACTCAATTAAAAAAATAAACATCTGATACCAATCTCAGTACGCAACATGTGACTTGTTTTTGTGTTAAAATATAAATGGTAGTTTTATTTCCATAAGTGAAGACACAAGTGATACTCAATCTTGTTTAACTGATTCACATTTAGCAGAGTTGATCTGAACACTCATGTTGTATTTTGATATATCTGTTCCATATTTTTTTTCATTCTAAAAAGGCAGAGGAGCAATAAAATACTATATGTCGAAGAAGAAAAAACAAAACCATGGCCAAAAGAAAAATAGCAAAAAAACAATAGAAAAGAAAACTTAAAAGATTGATCAACAGGAACCCTACCTAAAACACGGGTGAACTCTTAACGGAGGTGCTCCAGAAGGGTAAGAAGGTCCTCCATAAGTGGCAACTATTTTGTTTCAATGTAAAGAAAACAAATCGATGGACATCACCATGCTGTCTTTCTTTCAGTTACTATTTACTTTTTCAGATACGGATAAATATTGCTTTATGACTTAATATTGTTTAATGTGATGTACATGTCCTTCCAGTGAGACCATTTATTCCAGTATAATTTTGTTGTGAGCTCCGAGTCAGTATATCTTGGGAATGTTGTCTCGTGTTAATAAACCACAGCAGCAAAGTCCCAGTAATTTTAGGAACGTTTTCTCGTGTATATCCAACCTGAGCTCATGTTCTCTTAAGAGCTCATGTTCCTTGTTATTATGTATATATGCAACCCGACTTTAAATAAAGAATACCTACCTGAGCCCTTGTGGTATATATATATCCACCACAGGAATAAAATCTAAGTATATCTTAAGAATGCTATTTCGTGTATATTCACCACAGAAGTAAAATCCAAGTATATCTTAGGAATGTTGTCTTGTGTCTATCCACCACAGAAGTAAAATCCCAGTATATCTTAGGAATGTGGTATCCTGTATTTCCATCACAGAAGTAAAATCCCAGTATATCTTAGGAATGTGGTATCCTGTATTTCCACCACAGAAGTAAATCCCAGTATATCTTAGGAATGTTATCTCGTGTCTATCCACCATAGAAGTTAAATCCCAGTATATCTTTAGGAATGTTGTCTTGTGTCTATTCACCACATTAGTAAAATCCTTGTATATCATATGTCATTGAGTGTTGTCTCGTGTATATCCACCACAGAAGTAAAATCCTTGTATATCATATGAATGTTGTCACGTGTATATCCACCACAGAAGTTAATCCCAGTATATCTTAGAATTGTTGTCTCGTGTATATCCACCACAGAAGTAACACCCCAGTATATCTTAGAATTGTCTCGTGTATATCCAGCACAGAAGTTAAAATCACAATTGTTGTCTCGTGTATATCCACCACAGGAATAAAATCCTTATCATCATAGGAATGTTGTCTCGTGTATATCCACCACAGGAGTAAAATCCCAGTCATGACATCTTAGAGTTGTTGTCTCGTGTATATGTATATCCGCCAAAAAGAGCCAAAAACCCAGTATATCATAGGAATTGTTGTCTCGTGAATATCCACCACATAAGTAAAATCCCAGTATATCTCCGAAATATTGCCTCGTGTTCACACCACATATGTAAAATCCCAGTATATATATACGAAATGTGGCCTCGTGTTTACACCACAGAAGTAACATTCCAGTATGTTATTCAGCGCTACATATGGTGTTTAAGGAAATATGTAAAATTGTACATGGTTTGTCGAATGTTGCACCATAGGACATCATTAACCAACCGGGAGGATATGTATTAAGATAAATTCCTTGATTAACTTTGATTTTTCTCTAAAAGACAATATATACAAAATCTTTAATTATAGCTTTTTGGCAGTTTTGTTTATTTTCTAGATAATTTCTCAGAATTTGCCAAAATCTACCAAAATTGAAGTTTTGAACCTCTTATGTATCTTTAATATGATCAAAATATTAGGAGATACACCAAAGTGTTGTTACAACCTTAAAGTATACATGTGAATCTATGGTACTTTAAATTCTAGTAAACATTGAAGGACTTTTCGAAGAAGAAAAACTCTGGTGTGAAATAATTCAGGCCCCACTGCATTTTTGCTTTTTGATTCAGACACGTTTTGATTATTAGTTTGTTTTATTATGAAGTAAATCAAAATATGGTTATTATTGTGTCTTCTTTAATGATCATCTAGTATGATATTGGATCCTCCTAGTATACAAATCTGGAGGTCCCAATTTCTACTAGTGAAATCATTCTGATGTGTACATGGATTTTAATTAGTGTAAATCAGATTTCCAATTTCTACTAGTAGATATTGGAATTTCAGTTTGTGTCAAGGAGCATTCTGGATACTACTGATTTCCAATTTGCACCGTAACATATATCCCCCACAATAGTTTAATTCCAGCAAATCGTGGGAAAATTTCTCGCGCATATTCATTCCAAAAATCGTTTACACTTCGTTCATATTCGGGATTATTTAGCGGTTACATATCCATCCTTCTATCCGTTACAGAGTATCCTTTGTGTTTTGGGATGACTGTAAGCGTTCATGCATTATGCATGTGATATTTTATGAAATATTGATATTGAAAGTTATGCTGCATTCACACGTAATTCGAATTATTATAGTTTAATTCGCATTCGAAACGTTTTACGTCCGAACGTAAATTTCAATACGAATGGCTATGCGCGTCAAATTCGCTTTGCTGTCCGAACAACGTTAACTTTTAATTCGCATTATCAATTTATTAATTATAATTTAAAATAAAACAAACATTTTAAAGCCAATGACATCTCCAAACTTGCTCTCTTGATCTGATATGGCATTTATCGGAATAATTTTTCCTTTTATGTTCAATAACAGGGCTAGGGTTTCCTATTTTTCCAATAACATTTTGTTCCTGTTATTTTGCACAATCCATGCTCCTTCATTTTATACGTTTTTTTCGTAAACGTGTCGGTTTCTGTGAGTCCCAGATAACTCGGCCTCAATAGCATCATCTGCTCAACACTCAATAAGACAGAATGTCTCCATTATCGACCAAGTGTTACCCCTTTGTAAATCATTGTCGGACATGTCGGACATGTCGGACTTGTCGGCATAAGCTGGTCCTCGACTGACTACTATACTTTGTTCATAGTCAGTCGAGGATCAGCTTATTGTCGGCATATACGCACATGACGTCAATATGAATATAATGACGTCATTATGGTTTTCGCCTATGTTATATTCGCGGACACGAATTATTAGTGTTACGTTTTTAATTTTAGAGAATCAAGAAATAATGATAATATTATTTTAATATGTCCCTCCAAGCACTAGTTCGGGTAATTCGAATTACAATTTAGAAAGTGTCCACACCACAGTTTAATTCGAATTGAAGCGAATTAACTAATCATGCGAATTGGATGATGCGAATTAGTCAATTCGAATTCGATTTGAATAAAAAAAGAAGAATTTGTGAACGCGATTAGCGAATTCGATTCGCATTCGATTCGAATTCAATTTGAATTAAATGTACATGTGAACGAGGCATCATGTTATAAAGATCTATAAAGAGGTAGGACCAATTTCTTCTGTACTATTCATTTCATACCAGGGCATATTTTTTTTTACATAATTCAATGTTCATTTTTATCTTTACTTATGCACAATGAGGTTATAACGATATTATGTTTAATCAAATTTTACAATTACATGTTAAACTAATTTTGCAATATTGTATCCCGAAGGTCTTCAAAAGATTTGGTGTCTGATTATCAAATTTCGCTATAGATTTCACCAACTTTCGGATTTTGACCCCCGTGAATGATGGAAATTAGTCCTACCTCTTTATATAAAAAGATCATTCAATTACAGATGCAACACACTGATTCTTACATTGCATGCCCTAGCATTGTCCAATACCATTCTAGTATTACATTGTGTTAATTTAAGGTATCTTTTCTAGGAAACAAGTACCTGTGGACTGACTAGATACAGAACTTTAAAAATTCCCAAGTGAGAAGCGGAAGCTGTCGAAGGTATGTTCAAACTTATAAGTTGAAGTTAAACTGGCAACGCCATGGCAAGAAACTTAAAGTTACCAAAAGACAAACAGCAATTTACAAAATACATCATAGAAAACTAAAGATTGAGCAACACGAACATAACCATATACAATGTATATCCATTTTGTAAATATTCCCTGCTAATGGTAGTTTAGTGGGACACAAATGTATGTAGGCGGATCTCGATATTCTTTTAATGAACAATAAAAAAATGTAGTTTGTCATGGTTTCAACCTTGTAAGCCTTTTTAAGTCTTTACACTTAATCAAACGGACTCGCAAATAAATTGAAAAATCTATATAATATACATTTCATTGACACTTGGAATTTACTATTAACACCTATATATAAAATGTTGTTAGAAAATGTTGGTTATCATAGTTTGCGACGACTGTCCCCAGGTAAGCTGGTATATATTTCTTTTGTTATCAATTCTTATAATTTATAAATATTCAACATTGCATATGAGCTAAGATTGCTATAACACTGTGTATTTGTATACCCGAATGAATTCAAGATTTCATTTTCAACGCCTATTCAAATAAAACAATGTTAAATATTTATAACCAATTTTTGTGTTTTAAATTAAAAAAAATAGTGGCACACTGCCTTGATGGATAATCATGGTACATTATTTATGTGAAATTGTGTTCTTATCAATTAATGGGTAAAGAGCAATATTTTATCCCAACCCCCTCTCCCACACACACACACACAAACACATTTATTGTTTATCATAAATCAGTCCGTTGGTTTTCTGATTTTGTTTTTCATTTGGTCATGCCGGTTACTATACGCAGAGACAATATAATACAATATGTCTCTGCTATACGATATGAATTTTGCTTATTTTTGAAGTGCGTATCAGATGACATATACTTGCTAACTTCTACTGCATTTGGTCTCTAGCTACTAGTTTCCTTATTTTTACATGAAGAGAGGATGAGCAAGCGAAAGTGGACTTACATTATAGAGCATTGACCAATTATATCCACGTGCGTATTTTCTGTAGATATGTATACGACTTTCAATAGTCTGTGTTCTTAATTCTACTTCTATTCCACAACATAAGTTTTCTTTTACACTATTTAAGTATTAATGGAAATCTGAGACATATCAGAGACATATATACATTGTATTATTGTTTAGTGTTTATAGCACTACATATTTTTTGTGCCTCTGTGGAAATTAATCTTTTTTAAATAAACGATTTCCTTGACAATGCAAAATTTCGAAATGGCTGAATCAGTAGAACTACTCGGTTGGGGTTGGGACTATAATCCTAATATTACTACTCAATATATTATGTCCCAGACCTGGCCTGGGTCATTAATAGTATACAAGGTCAGTATCATTACTGAACAAAGAACTCTCGAAATGATGATTTGGGAGTCTAGATAAGATTTCAATAAATGAAGATCTGTCACCAAAACTTAATTACTTTAAGAACAAAACATCAATATATTACACATATACACATATTACTAGTCTGAGTGATTTTTTTTGTATCCGTTCTGGGATTATTATACTAACATAATAGTCCCAGATCCGTTATATCTTAAAAAAATAGAATGAGCATCCGTGGTTCGGATTCATGTTTCTCAATCTTCAGTTGTCTATGTGATAGCAGAGACATATAATTCAGTTGTACTATATGTCTCTGGTGATATACCTTGCTATCTTCTCCCCCTTTTAACTATTTAATGAATTTCGGATTTTCGTATTTTTTCCAGCAACTGGTTTCTGTTTTATTGGTATGAAAGAAACTTCCGGTATGTTGGCAATCTCTCTTTTCTGCCAAACATTTTGAATCTGACCCTCTCAACTGGTTATCTGATTTAAAACAAAACAGTTATGTGCGGATTTTTCAATGCTTTGATTATGAGATTTATGAATTTACCAAGAAATATACCTGAAACTTAAAAAAGGCCTACCAATATAAAAAGAAGATGTGGTATGATTGCCAATGAGACAACTCTCCACAAGAGACCAAATTACACAGAAATTAACAACTATAGGTCACCGTACGGCCTTCAACAATGAGCAAAGCCCATACTGCACAGTCAGCTATAAAAGGCCCCGATATGACAAATGTAAAACTATTCAAACGAGAAAACTACTGGCCTAAGTTATGTACAAAATAATGAACGAAAAAAAACAAATATGGGCCCTTTATAGCTTGCTGTTCAGTGTGAGCCAAGGCTCCGTGTTGAAGGCCGTACTTTGACCTATAATTGTTTACTTTTTACACATTGTGACTTGGATGGAGAGTTGTCTCATTGTCACTCATACCACATCTTCTTATTTCTATACACAGCAACAAACAACAACCACTGAATTACAGGCTCCTGACTTGGGGCAGGCACATGCAGAATGTGGCGGGGTTAAACTCATTTGAAGGCGCCAACCCTCCCCAAACCTGGGACAGAGGTGTAACAGTACAACATAAGAAAAAACTATAAAAATCAGTTGAAAGAGGCTTAACTCATCAGATGGATACAAATAGAAATACATCTAACAAAAACACAGAGTGGACGGTTCTTATACATCCCCACAACAAAAAGATACTAAGAACAGACCTGAGAATTCTCGCAGTAACTGACAGCTAGTTCAAAGCCAATAACAACTAATAACAAAAAATCATGCAATCAATCAGTACACATCTAACATCCAATGGATTTAGTGTAAAGACGTCATAAACAGTCAGAGAAAAACAAGACCTTGTGCAATGCCAAGATACAGGTATCAACAGATTGTAGTGTCACGGAATAGAAGTTCCTTCATAATATAAGTTCCAAAAGGAAAAAATATTCTGGAATATTATTTCCACAGAAATAAATATTACAGTATATGTTCCTAACGGAATAAATGGTATAGAATATTTGTTCCAACAGGAATAGATATTATGACATTGTTTATAACAAAGTTTACAGTGGAACTTCTGTTAGGCGGAACAAATATACGTTGACAGATGAGCCATGAATGTGCATATGTATACAAAAATAATATTTAGTTTGATTATAATTTTCTGATAACAAAATCAATATTAATACCAATAAAAACAATATTCAAAGATCTAATTACAGTGTTGAATTGGTACAGTTGTAGTTTATGTTATATTAAAAGACAAATCTTTTCAAACGGTTTAAACATAAAGATTTGAAAACCAGGTATGTATAAATACTTAGAATCACCAGGAGTTATATGACAATTCTTTTATATATATAAAGAGTATACTTAATCAGTATCTGAGACTTATTCATGACAGAACTTTAAACTTCTATACCTTGCTATACAGTATGGGTTTTGCTCATTGTTGAGGGCCATATGGTGACCTATAGTTGCTAACATCTACATCATTTGGTCTCTTGTGGAAAGTTGTCTCATCAGCAATCATACCACATCTTCCTACATTGTTTTCTTATATTCTAGTAGTATTCAACAATGATTAGATTTTTCAGTGTCCCTGAGCTACTTATTTACTTGTAACTATTATATTATAGTATACAATGTTTATGTCACTAAGAATTATTATCATAGATTAACCAATGTATTTTTTTTCTAAATATATGAAAAATGGATTCTGTTTAAAAAAAAAAAGAATGCAATTGGAAACTGTTTTACTTGTCAAATCAGTGCTATAGGTGTAATACCACCATTGTTTTTCCCCTATTAGTCTTTGTTAAATTTGCACTTTTAAAAAAAAACAGATTTATCTTTGTTTCAAATAATGAAATACTTGGCATGAGTAAAGTTTTATTCTGTCCAGTACTACAGACAAAATTTCACATAACATTTCAGTACATATAAGATAATAACCATCACTGGAAGTTAACCAATCAAATTTTCACCCCTTTTTTTCCTGTGTACAAGCTTTAGTAACCATGTAACCTCAAGTTTCAGTGATTCACTCGAGACAATAAGCTAAATTGCATAACTTGGTCTAAACTCACCAAAATGCAGTGAATTTAGATATATTTATTCCCCTTCTTATCTTCCCTTTAACAGTTTATGGAATTTGTATATTTTTATAAGGATGTGTATGTTTTTTAATACAAAGAATAATCCCCCATCTTTAAAAAAAAATGTTAACATCAATTCTTTAAAAAAATGCATTTTCAATGTTTTTTTTATGAAAATTAAAATTCAATTCAATAAAAAATATACCAAGCTATCCTATATAACATCCTCTTGCCAACCATATAAAAATTATTGATAAATAATCAGGAAAAAGATGTATAAACAATGCACTTTCTCAAATTACCATATCTATTTGTCCCAGTCTGCATTAGTCCCAGATACAACATAATGAACACACAAGTTACAACAAAACCCACTCTATGCTCTTTACATGTATGTGAGACTATAAAACATTTTTATATATGAACACAAGTTGAATATCCTGAGTTTAAGATATCTTTTCTCTTTAACAATTTTTTTAAACTGGATGCAAAAAGGGCTTGTATAAACAAAACCCATTGTATAAGCACATATATATATATATATATGTATATCTTTTTTTTTTATTTAGTTTGGTATACCAATCAATAAATTGCAAATACAATTTTTGGAAAAACATTCTTTGCAATATAAATAAAACTTAGAAATATAAATCAATTTAAATTATAATTATACCAGTATTTAACATGAAAAATGAAAAAAAATCCCAAAGGAAAAAGGGGAAAAATTGACAATACTGATACACATCTGTATATGTTGTAAAGTCTTTATTATTAAGGTGGTCCCCAAAACTTCAGGCTATTATTTATGTTGTTGGGATGATGTCTCATTGATGTATACACCACATCTCTTTAATTCATAAAATGTATCATTTAGAAATGAACATCTTTAGTTCGTACAGATAATTTAGTTTGTATAAAATAAGATGAGGTATGATTGCCAATGAGATAACTATCCACTAGAGACCAAATGATGTAGATGTTAGCAGCTATGGGTCCTTGTATTTATATAGACCTGATGTATAATTCATTTTTACTTTTCAGATGTGCTAATAGATTGAGTTCTATGTATGGCTAGAGGATGGTTAGTACTTCGCTCAACCCGATTCCTGGTGCTAGGAATATTTCTGTGTTCTTTTATTATAATCTACTTGTCTTCATGTTCATTACAAGATGGCCAGACCGTGACACCGACCGAATCCAATATTTCATGTCAGAAAGATCATGACAACAAATCATGGGGTCGTCACAAACTAGCAGTACTAGTTCCTTTTAGGGACAGATTAGAAGAATTGTTGGAGTTTGCACCATACATACATCGTTATCTTAATCATCAGAAAATTAGACATGATATATATGTAATTAACCAGATAGATGAATATAGGTAATTATTGGGTAACTATATTATATAGATTGGCACATTGGTCATATATATGTAATTAACCAGATAGATGAATATAGGTAATTATTGGGTAACTATATTATATAGATTGGCACATTGGTCATACATATGTTATTAACCAGATAGATGAATATAGGTAATTATTGGGTAACTAAATTATATAGATTGGCACATTGGTCATACATATGTTATTAACCAGATAGATGAATATAGGTAATTATTGGGTAACTATATTATATAGATTGGCACATTGGTCATACATATGTAATTAACCAGATAGATGAATATAGGTAATTATTGGGTAACTATATTATATAGATTGGCACATTGGTCATACATATGTTATTAACCAGATAGATGAATATAGGTAATTATTGGGTAACTATATTATATAGATTGGCACATTGGTCATATATATGTAATTAACCAGATAGGTAACACTGGTAGACCTATTTGGAAAATGCCCGCGATTTTTGGCTAATCTCCGCGAAACGGATAAAAATTAGAGGTTCATCGTAAATTTGCTGTATTACAGAATATTATGCATGTTATCCGGAGATTTTCCGTGTCGGCGGGAATTAGCCGTTTGTCCGATAAAACGGGTGTGTATTGAGTCAGTGATAGAACCAGTGATGCGTGAGCGACGGTTATTAATAGATCGTTGTACATAGATGATTATAGAATCCGTTATGCGTGAGCGACGGTTATTAATAGATCGTTGTGATATATACAATGTTTACAGTCAGATTAAAAAAACTCTTATTTCCCTTTTCGGTCGAGATAAAACGGTGTTTTTGATAATAAAGTTACTTACGATATAAATATCAAATGTTGTCATTGTTCATTAAAGAAAAATCTATTTTAATGTGACCAATGAACAAGATGAATACATGTGTTATCTTTGCAAAAGACAACTACAATTTTTTTTAATATATGAATGGAAATCGTATTTACGTTAAAAAACGTAAACTAATCTACTATGCATGATAGATTCATAATGTGAATCGATAGTTTGGGTCAGAAACTTTGTTCTCACTTTAAAAAATTCTTCACAATTGTCATGTTTAGAAAAAAAATAAGTCCTTGTACTTATAGAGTCTCCGGAAGATACCGTAATCGGGCAGGATGTCAAACTGATCTGACACTTGTCCTAGTGTATTTAACACCTGCTGTGATATTGCTTGTGCAATACCAGTGGAAGGTCGTAAATCAATCTGTACCCGATTGATCAGAATTAAATTTTACCTGTACATATATTTAGTCGTTACGGAGGATATCATAGATACATGTTATATATTGTATTGTAATTTAATGAAGATAATTTAAATATATTATATAATAAAGACCTATTTGCATATAAATCGAACATATTCATTCCAACCAAGAAGGTTTGAAATTGAAAGTTTTCAACAAACTTTTGATAAAATCTTTCCCGTAAATTACATACGAGTCATTGGTTTATAGTTACACATTTGTAACCCTTCTAACGTCTTATTTCTTTGTGCTATTAAAAGAACTCAAAATTTTCCATATCAGATCACATTTCGTACGAGTCCTAAAAATTATAATTGAATAATCTTCTATTTTCCTTTCGACACCACGTTCCCCATAGGAGCCTCAAGATCTAATCATACCTGTCAATCATTAGCCACAAGTTGGTCCGCCAGATAGATCACTCGTGCTTTCTATTATGACATCGTTGAGAAGTTTTTTGTAAATTGATTTGTGATATAAATAAAGTGATGTGAAGTTTATTTTACGGCCGATCAAAATTTGATGTGATTCGATTTTTCTTTTACACAAAGATGTTTTTTAATATGTCATAAAATACATGGAAATAAAACATTTGAGTTCGTTTTTCCCGTAAATATATTCAATAAACCAAAATTTATTTCAAAAGGTAAACATTTATAATAATTACAAAGTTATAATTTGATTTTTATTTAAGTCGGTTAATGGAAACAATAAAATGACAACGTCTTTGCAGAAATATTAATCCAGACATTAACGTACTTAGACTGTCCATTTGTTCCACTGTGTAGGACAATTTATTCACGAACTACATCATTAATAATTACTAATATAACAGTTGCTGAAATGTAAGTTGTATATTATTTATTTTTTTACAAACATGCGTTTTGGTTCCGTTCAGATTTGCTATTACAGCATGTGTAGATTCCTTGATTTTCATCTAGTTTCAGTTATATATATACTAGTTCCAGTCAGTATAGGGCTAATCATTTTGTCTTCCAACAAAGTCAACAATTAAGCATCGGACGTATACGTGACTGCGTATTTATACATCTCTATATGTTATATCTGATGTAATGGACTCCTAGTATGTTGTCCTTTTAAAGTTGGCTATACAATATTGGCTGTGCTCATTGTTGAAGGCTGTACAGTGACCTATAGTTGTTAATTTCTGTGTCATTTCTCTTGTGGAGAGTTGTCTTATTGGCAATCATACCACGTCTTCTTTTTTTATAACGTACCCGTTTTAATAGCAATGTTATATTCAAAACGGATGAGAAAACCCCATGGATGACAATTATCTATATCCATGTCAAGTGGGGTTAGGTAATAGGATCGGAACTTATTGATTATGTATGTTTGTGAGGGTCTGGATGTATGTGTTCAAAGAAAATCTGCATACGTTATAGTTCCTTGCTATAAAGTTACGTTCTCAAAGGCCTTTAAGGATTATGTACCCTTGTGTTGATTAAATGCTAAACATATGGATTTTTTTTTAGAAAATCCACAGCTTTTCCCTTGTACTGTCATATTTGGCGATTCGATGCTTTTTTGATGAAGGATTATTGCATTCAGTGCTAGCAATGATTTTTTTAATTGAGTTATATATGTTTAAAATATTATAACAAAAATAAAATGCTTCGGCGCTGAGCGCAGCCTGATATGACCGCAGAAGTTGAACCATGAACAGTTGGGGCAAATTTTGACACAATATTCAAGCTTATTACTGTCTGAATTAGGATTGTCAGGGGTTAAAAAAATGTGTTACAGCTCACTAACCCAGGACTTATTGGTAGCAGGATTTTACTAGCCCTGTTGAAAGAGCTGCTAGCCCATCAAAACTGACCTGCTAGCCCGAGTATACCTTTCAAATTTAGAGTGGATGTCCCTTGTTTTGAATCCGGCATTATACACGGTATTTGATTAAATAAATCAAATGAATTTTTGTTTTATTAATTATAACAGGGATCTCTAGACATCTTTTTGGATATCCCTTGTACTATGGGTTGTTAAATATTTTCGGGCACAGAAAACATGTTCATTGATATTGTCATGTTAAACCAGTGGTTCAATTCGTATATTTGTTGTTCCCACATACAAAGCAGACTTTTTATCAGCGAGATCGGGAAAATAACGGCAATATTCACAAAACATCATCTCTTGTTTATCATCAGTAACAGTCGACCTTGCCCATGGGGAATCTTTCTGTCAATGACACTATAAATGTTTTTTTTCCGCTTTTCCTGGTCGTATTTGGCATTTTTTGGGATAAATTTTCAGCCTCATTACCCCCTTCATCTACCGTTTTTCGTTTTAAAACTGACAAAGTTCCTGTGGTGGCCGTACTAAAATGTTTAGAAATAATTTGTGCATGGTTTCAAGCTCAAATTAACAGCTGTCCGACAAGACAGGTCAATATCGATCATTACATCATACACCCAAGTACCATTAATTGAAAATCTCGGCATAAGCAATGTACAATACCCCCTGTACTGAGAAATTGATATTGAAAGTACGTGAATTGCGATCAATACATGATACCGGTCCACCCAGAGTTAGTTGTTCTATTTTTAAAACATGTACAAAATCGGTTTAAATTCTTGGAATCCCGGATGACGTACGTAATTGAATCTGATTGGCTAAGATAGAATAGCGATGAGGGGATTTTCCACTTACTATTTTGGAAATGCCAAGAATTGTTTGTTACTAGTCCGTCGGGCATATTCGGTTACAAGTTTTAATTGCCCGAAGTGTAAAAGTCTAGTCCCGGGCGTCGGGCTAGTGGATTTTTTAACCCCTGAAATTGTGATCAAATTTTTGACATAATATAGGTTTCTGACACAAAACATGTGTAAAGGTCTTTCAAATCTATTGGGCAATACTGTGCAATTAAAGATTTCTTCTTGAAACTTTTGAAATATTTTAAAATTTGAAAAATTTTGAAAAAAAAATTAAACCCCTTTTAAAAATTTGGAAACCTGCAAACTTTTTGAACTCACAACCACCCCCCCCCCCCCCCCCCCCGCCCTTTGGAGCAATAACCTCAACACTTGATCCCAGTTTTCCTTTGTAGTATGGAAACTTGTAGTACAATTTCAGAAAGATCCATACAGTGACTTAAACACAAGTTATTGTCTGAAAAACTAGAATAACTAAAAAAATGTTTTTTGGCCCCGAATTCCTTCATGAATGGGGCAATTACCCCCAAACTCAATCCCAGCCTTCCTTTTGTGATATGGAACTTTGTGGTACAATGTCAGAGAGATCCATACACTTACACACAAATAATAGTCCAGAAACTACAAATGTGTCTTCGGACGACGTAGACGACAACAACCACATCATACCATTATACGATCCCCCCAAAAAAAAATTGGAATCGTATAAAAATCTCGGTCTTAAAATCTGTGGATTTTCTAAAAAAATCTTGGTTTTATTTTCACCAAATTTTCTTTTTCTACTAAATTCAATTAAACTATAAATAATAATGCTTTGCACGAAGTTTCCCCTTGGTATATGTACAAAATGGTCCATCTCTTTTTATAAATCTGGATAATTTCAGAAAAGGTATCAAAATTCATAGGGACTCCTGGAGACGGGACAATTTTTTTCAAGCCCTCTCCCTTTTCTCCAAAGAGCATTATTTTTTTTGTTTTCTGTTAAATACCATTATTTTGGCGTTTCTGTATACTATGAACATACATTTATTATCAATAAAGTATATTTGATATAAACTATCAATTCCAAGTTTCTTCTACACGGCGATCACTGCTAAATTGATTTCTCCTAAAATAACCCAAACAGTAGAATCATAAGAATAGATGACAAATGCAACTATGCATGGAACCTATAGAACACAGAGTCATGATGATTAATTTATTATGAAAGGAAGAGAAGCGACTAACAAAATGAGGTCTTCTCGTTTAAGTAGTATAGATAGATAGATACTATAAGTCGGAGAAGCTTTTGTAAAGAAACATAACAAGCTATACACAAATTCATAAACATCACATAAGTACATCCTTAACCAGGCTATATATCAAGTCGACAAACATTGGAAATGAATGGAAAAAAAAAGGATGAGATGTGAACAAAAAAAAACATAAATTCCCTGCTACATACATAGATTGCTTTAATGCATACTTATGGTCGTGCCTTTTTCTCTCGATTTTATGTACGTATATTTTGGTATCACACAAGTTCATGATTTTTCTCTGACTGTTTATAACTGCGTTACACTAGATCCAATGATTCTTATTGATTTTAACTTTAATTTTCACAATTTGTGCATGTTATTACCTCACTGTCCAGGTTGGGAGAGGCCCAGTCCATTCCTATAAAGCAAAGGATATGGATTTTCTCAGTCTTACATTCCAGGATTGGTGACCGCATGAGGGTTGAGCTATCTCAAATAGGTTTAAACCCTCCTCATTTTATGACTGTCCTGGCAAGTCAGGAGCTTGTAATTTTTAAAGGTGTTGTCTTTTTAATTTTTCCAAATTATGTCATGTCGGGGCATTTTATAAATTCTATATGGTATGAGTTTTGCTCACTGTCTGAGAAGGGCCGTACGGTGTCATACAGATCCTTAATTTCGAGTTCTTTGGTTTTTTTTTAATTTTTAAATTGATGTCCAGTGACAAATATTTCTCGAGTCATGTCATTCGGGCAGTATATAAAAAAAATGAAAATTGTTCATGCGAGTCGGTAAGAAATAGATTCCCTACACTCTTGTTTTAAAGAATATTTATTTTATTCAGTTATCTTGAAAGACAATATCTACTGCAGTTAAATGAAGTTGTGATACTGAGAATTTGACTGATTAGATTTTATTTTCAATTGCCAAAGTGTGAAGTGGTAGAGCCCATTTCTGTAACCTTTATTTGTTGCATTCTGTGTGATAAAATTTAGTAGTTTTGAACCTACTGAGATTTTAATAACTTATTTTCAAATGATGGAACCTTATCAAAATGTTTGTCAATTAAGATAAATTGAACATGGTGTTAACAGTCAGCAAACTGTCACACAAGAAATATATTTAATGTCCGAGAACATGTAAAATAAACTACCTTTGTGAGGACATTGAATAAAATGTGTCGCATATTTCTCAACTCCTCTTCGTGCCATGTCAACAGAATTTTAATTTATACCGTCTTAGATGACAATTTATCAGAGGCTGCTTCAATGGTATATATGCATAATATAAACTTTATACATAAATCTCATTTCGAATGTTGTCTTTTCGTCCTCCAACATTCTTTGTCAAAATCCGGGATTCGCACTCGACTGTTTTGGAGTCAGAGATACATCTTACCATAGATGTAAAATTACATCTATAACCTTACACAGGTACACTGGCTAGTAAAGGGACAATAAACGGAAGTATAAATTGCCCCAGGTATTTTAAGTCGTATATTGAGTGTAATGTGTATACCGCCACGTGTGAGTGATTTCAAATATAATCAAAATGATGTAATTCATGTAGTAACTTCCATGCAGCTACGCATCATCGCACGTAATATTGGACATCGCAAAAAAACTAGAATTTTTTATGTGCCTTGTTAGATATTTAAAATGATATAACATCCAATGAAAAAAGAAATGTTTAAGATGGATATTTCTGATTTTCTGGTGAATTAAAAATTCCATAGAATATCTGAAATGATTTTAAGGAGCATGCATCTCGTTTATCTGATACTAAGTGAGTACAATAAGTCAACGTGTTAGTCGAACTTTTAGTGTGTTTTGTCTTAAAATGTGTAGCCGTGTTATTTTGTTCACAGAACGAAGGGCAAATTGAAATTGAAACAAAAGGAAAATAAAAAAAATAAAAGTTATTACCGTACCATAAGTTGACAAATAATAAAAATTAAATATATTAATTACCTATTCCGGCACACATGAGTTCAATTTATTAATCCCACAAGGGATACCAGCTACCAATGAGACATTTCATATATCGGTACTCAAATCACTTCAATATTTTATTTCTCCGCGTGTATACCTGATGAAGTCTCGATTATTTTACAAAGACGGAGTAAGGATTAAAAAAATAAAGGAAGTAAAAAATATATCATTTATAAGCTAGCACACCAGTGGCGGATCCAGAAATTTTCATATGCACTGACTGCCTAAGAGGGGGTCGCTTCAGTCATGCTTCAGTGATTCCCAATACATGTATAATCAACCACATTTTTTTTTCAAGAAAAGGGGTACCTGGCCCCCTCTAAATCCGCTTCTGTCACACTATTCCATTAGTACTTTAAAACTTCTTGCACGGTGAACTACTATTAAAATTAATTCGTAACCAGTCACTTATGCCCACCCCCCCCCCCCCCCCCCCCCCCCCCCCTCACTTATTTTTCATGCTCATCTTTTCCGTTTGTAGGAAGGGTCTAAAATGCCTTTAATTTTATGTTTTATTATTTATGAATTAAAGAACAGTTTCATTTAGAGTTAAAACTATGTCCGACACTCCCTTTGTCTGAAAAAGCTTTCATTATTTAATAAAAAAAAGTTTTATCTTATCTTATCCCGTTAGTATAGAAAGTCCCTTTAGTCTAGATTTTTAGTTTATTGAAGGACCTTATTGTCTGATTTTAAAAATATACCTTAAATTGTAAAAATATTGGAATAAGCTCTCGCCGCGATATAGCATTTTTGTGCTAATGCAGCGTAAAGCAAACAACAATCAATAGAAAGTCCCTGGATTAACTTAAAATGGTCATTCATTCCCTCTCATTGATTATCCCAGTTTATCTAATCACTTGACTATGCACCAATACCCTAAAATTTCATTACACAAGGACACCTGTGGTACAGCAAGGATTCGTATATATAAAATTTAGTTCGTTGTACGTTCATGGATATTCATGACATGTGACCATTTGTGTGCACTTAGAACTTGACGGTCATCTTTCTGACCATCGATCAGATCGTGCAAGGGCTGTGTAGCCAGTCAAGGTCCTTTCAAAATTCCATATATATATCTGACCATCTACTCGCGCTTTAGCCTAAAGAAAAGACACGTGTATTCTCGGATGACGTAAGGAGAATTAGTATTTGTAATTATGATATTGTTATTATATATAAAAAAAGAAGATGTGGTATGATTGGCAATGAGACAACTCTCCACAAGAGACCAAAAATGACACAGAAATTAACAACTATAGGTCGCCGTACGGCCTTCAACAATGAGCAAAGCCCATACCGCATTGTCAGCTCTAAAAGACCCCGACATGTTCATATTAATGATCCACTCTTTGAAACCTAACCTTAGTATGACGAAAGTGCTATATATAACGAAAACAGCGGAGAAATGGATTAAATAGACTTGCTTTATTGTATAAACTAAAAAAAGGTCGGAGTGGAACTAACCCCGAAAAATTCAGTCTCTCTCCGTAATCGATCTCTTCTATATACTTGTTAATGAAATAATCGTAGATCAGCGGAATATAACGACTGAATTATTCGGGTAAGTGAAACAAGTAAATAAAAGTCAAAATTAACCATATGTAGTTCCATAAGGAGGGATCTGGACAGCCTGCCCCTAAATCAGCCTCCGAGTTGAGTCATACGTATTGACCTTTCTTGGCGCACACACGGATTTCATTGCCTATGTGTTTTTTTGTACAAATAAATAATTTGATAATTAATATGCCTTCAATCCATTTTCTTGAGACATATTACACGTACATGAATCATGAATTTTCTACGTTTTTATAATTTTGAACACATAGTATGCCCTGGGATCTGACCTGAAATATACATGAAACATTGAAAATTCACGATAGTAAGGTATATAGGAGCAACATTTAAATTCAAAGGGTTAGGGGTTTGTTCTGAGTCGGAAATAATTCGGAACACAACGTTATTCCCCACTGCCATGCACCAAACATTTTTTTCTTGAAATAAACGGTATGGGGAATTCTGGAATTCCGATTTTTTTTGTCAACTGCCAGACCACAATATTTTTTTCTTTCATCAAATTGGGGATCAGAATATGATCAGAATAGGCCTCCAGATTTCTTTTGGAAAATTTGGTGTTCACCCCAAGAACCGGGTTGGCCACAACATAACAATTTCAATTTTATTTACAATTTACACGGTGTGCATATGTTTAAGTATGTTTAAATGAAGATATTTGCATATAGTTTAGGACTTTATTCATTATAGGTTGAAAAATACAGGCAAAGTTCAGATGTTTATGAAGTGTTATATATTTTTGACTTTTGTGAAACCTTAACAGAATAGACAATTGGGGCAAATCTGATGAAAAAAAAAAACGAAAATTCCTAGTAACAAAAAATTAACCCACATAACAGCAATTGAAATCTCCTCCCCAAGAAATTGTACCTCAGGACCTGTATAATGCTGGAAGTATTTTAATATGCCTTTGGAACACCCTTTTAAAAAATTGGGAATGGTTCTCCAGGCCACGGCTTAGGTAGCACTTCACAGTTAGAAAATAAAATTAAAATTGAGCCACAGAATGTCTGATAATCTTCCAAGCCTGGCCTTCAAATACATTAGGCCAACTGTACTAGCACCCCCTTTTTTCTGAGAAACCCTGGCTAGCACACCCTTCCTTTTTTCACAGTGTCTGGATCCGCCCCTGACCGATACGTAGTACTCAACTATGATCAACTGTAGGTCATAATAAAGGACGAAATACGTAACGTAAATTAATTGAAGCGTGAGGGGCCCCCATATATCACGGCTAAAATTGTACTTAGTTTGTCCTTTTATACAACCTTTTGGCAAGTACCACCATCCGAGAAATCAGTTACCACGATCTTTCAAAATTAACATGAACAGTAACCATCATCAACGTCCTTTTTTTCACTCTCTCTATTTTCTAAGTAATGTACAACTGTTTACGCTTGTCAGCAGTGTTTATCATTGTTTTCATTAGTTTACAAGTTGTGACCTTCGAAATTGTTTTATTCAATGTTCCTATAGATTTTATTGGTAACTCCCTGTGCCCCTAAAAAACAAACAAAATAAAGTTTCCCTCCCACAAAATTTTACACTTAAACGTTGATTTGAAAAAAAAACTTGATTTTATAATTTTGGTTATCAATTGAAATGAACCTTCTAGAGCCTCAACCTAACGCGCACAATAATGTCAATCATTACACATCAAATTTAACCCTAAATTGACATTCCACAATCGGTCAGTAACATCACCTGTGTTTATAGCTACATGATGTTTCCCGCCGTTGGAAGATCTCGTGCAGTGACACAATTGATAAAATCTATTTTTAACATCTCTATTGTGAGCGAAATTTTTGACGTGCATTATTTCATTATTAAAAATGTTCGATCTACATTTGTTGCAGTCTAAAATTTAATTAAAAGAAACGTAATACCATTTCTTTTTCTTTGGCAATTATAGTAAATTAATCTCATCCCGGAATGTATATTCACTTTACCATTAGACCTGAAAGTGATTTCTAATAAATGAAGAAACTGTGTTTCACATTAAAAAAATTAAGAATATTATCGCTCAGGCATATTGATTTTATTTTAAGATGATTGATTGTTGGTTGCTTAACTTCCAGTGGCAAATATTCCATGCAAGTCCGGACAAACTTAGTTTTAAGATCGCACTTTCAAAAATCATTGTAAAACAAAAATGATCAGAAGAACTTTTATTCATGTGAAATAACCGTCAAATCTTTTAAAAAGAACTTATTTACATTTCAAAGTGTAACAGATTAGTTTACAAGACGGGCATTGACGTTAAATATACAATTCCTTGTATCATAGATATAATGGCTATTATATCTATGCTTGTATACATGTACGTAACTTTCATATCATTTAAATTGAACTTTTTTGTCTAAAAAGACAACCCACGAGTTTGCGAAATCGAGTTTGAATGCACTGCATTGTGTGTAAATACATATACAACGACGGTCTGACTCTATGTATTACCAGGGTTGCGTTCAATATCGTAGCGGCTACGTAGTGCTATGTAGATTTTTACTATTGAACGTGTAGCTATAGATAAGCTGCTACATAGATATTGATAGCAACTACATAGCCGCTACGTAGCTGCTACGATATTGAACTCAACCCAGTTGACCCCTGATACCAACTAAGGTTACTAAAGACTTTCCCCTGGCCGTTCATTTTATTTTTGTTTCAATAAACGGTTCTAGAAGCAATTAAATGATCTGCGGCCTCTGACATATAATTAAAAAAAGTAACCATCTAATCCCCAGATATATATAATCTGTTTCTCTCTAAATTTACAGAAATATTATATGATATATTTTTGAAAATTCCTTATATCTCAAATGATTATAGTTACTTTGTTTTTAATTCTGTAAACATCTATATATCATAATTTGTACCACACTACAAGGATCTATTAATAACCGTCGCTCACGCATAACGGATTATACAACGATCTATTAATAACCGTCGCTCACGCATTAGTGATTCTATCAATGACTCAATACACACCAGTTTTATCGGACAAACGGCTAATTCCCGCCGACACGGAAAATCTCCGGATAACATGCAAAATATCCTGTAATACAGCAAATTTACGATGAACCTCTAATTTTTATCCGTTTCGCGGAGATTAGCCAAAAAACACCGGAGTTTTTACAAAAATCGCGGTGATTTTCCAAATAGGTCTGCCAGTGTAAATATAGGTAATTATTGGGTAACTATATTATATAGATTGGCACATTGGTCATATATATGTAATTAACCAGATAGATGAATATAGGTAATTATTGGGTAACTATATTATATAGATTGGCACATTGGTCATATATATGTAATTAACCAGATAGGTGAATAAAGGTAATTATTGGGTAACTATATTATATAGATTGGCACATTGGTCATATATATGTAATTAACCAGATAGATGAATATAGGTAATTATTGGGTAACTATATTATATATTGGGTAACTATATTATATATTGGGTAACTATATTATATAGATTGGCACATTGGTCATATGATTTAAAATCTGTGTAGGAATAACAAACTTTTAAAAGTTAAAAAAAAAGCTCTCTTTTCTGATTATGAGCAATTTTTTCTCTCAACAATCTAAACACACAATAGAACAAATTTATGAATATGACATTCACAATCAATCTAACAGTACATGTGCACTATATTTTTAGCTTTATAATATATTATATTTGTTTGAATTATAAAAGTTTAAGTATATAAATTTAAGTGGAGGCTTTCAAATAGATGTAGAACAGATAATCAGTGCATTCATTGGTATTGAAGAACACTTTGAATAATTATTTATGAACACAGGTTAATGCCACTACAAAGATATGGATTGTGGTGGTCGATTACCTGCCACTGAATCCATATCTGTTTATAACAGGTTTGTAGATGTGTTAATTACTGGAGAATGTTTAAAAAGACAAGTGTGAACAGAGTTGTGCAGTTACCTAATTAGGGTGTCACACTTTAGAATAACATGTGGTCACCAAATGTCATACTACCCCGTAAAACACATACACAATCTCATCAACATGCATAAACACATACTGATAAAGGTAAATCCAGAAAAGTGCATTGGACGCAAGAAATTAATAAAGTATTATTTTCATATATCGGTACATATATAAGTACAATAACACACACACTGATAAACATACCCCTGCAAGTGGCATGTGCATTCAACTCCAATATTAATTGATAAGAATTGTCAGTTTTCCTACTGAATGCAGGTGGTTCTCTTCAGGCACTCCAGCTTTCACCACCATTAAAAATTTAGTGCCACAAAAAAGCCAATGGTGCTGAAAGTGATGTTTAATCACCAACAATCAATCAATCAGATAGTTGAAAATATAAACCAGTACATCAAACAGGAAAATGTATTATTTATACAGCTTATTATATATCCTAAATTATGCAATCATACTCAATAAGATTACAGTTTGAATACTATAGACATATTTAGCCTTTCTATTTAACTTTTTAATTTGTAACTTTTCCTAACTATAATTATATAGTAAGAGGTGTTCCTACCTGCTCCTCAACCTTATTAAAAATATAATGGACATTCCATTACTTATACATATGTATTTCAGATTTAATCGAGCTTCCCTGATAAATGTTGGATTTCTAGAAAGTAATACAGATTGTGACTATATAGCAATGCATGATGTGGACCTTGTTCCTGTTACTGATGGTCTTCCATATACTTACCCAGTAGAGGGACCAGTCCATGTAGCATCACCAGAACTACATCCTATTTACCATTACAAAAAGTTTGTGGGAGGCATTCTATTGTTCAATAGATTTCATTTTATTAAGGTACTGTTTTTAGCCTTTTGTTGTCTAAGTAACAGATATCATTAAGGCCCTAGTCAGCGGGGCACTATAGTAATCACTCTACAAATCTGTCTGTCTGTCCATCTGTTACAGAGAACAAGTTCAACATTCTCACTAAGGATTTTTCAAATGAGTCCTGGGACTCATCATTTTAGGCCAGGGAAAGTCCAAAGTTCTGTAGAGAAGCAATAGTAATGCTTTAATTCATTGTTAAATACTTCTGATCAAATCAAAATGACAAAGAGTCAAATTATGATGACTTTTTTTAACTTGCAATGAAATTGTTATGACTGGACTCAGCAGATATGAGTTTTGATTTATCTTTGGACTCACCATTCCAGCTTTATTTTCATGAGTCCAGGACTTATGCACTCCTGTTTAAAGTAATGATTTTTAGCTGACCTAGCCTTAAGGTGTAAGGTATTGCTATTACTTGTCCCCTACTTATCTATCCTTGTGTGTTGTCCCAGAAATTTTCACATTTTAATTTTCCCTTACACTATGAGGCCAAATTTTATCAAACTTGGCAGGGATCATGTATGAAACATTCTATGTAATATGCTTTATTTGTTCTGATCAGCAAAAATAATCACTACAGGAAATTCTTGATTCTATTAGGTTAATTTTTTATTTTTTTTCTCCTCTAAAAGTACACTGCCAAATATAAAATTTTGTAGAAATGATGATTACGAATGTGTTAGTTTGATAAAGCACAACTATTGCCTATAGCTAAAATTATGTAAATTGATAAATCAAAGGTAAAGCAATGTTTACATAAAATATTTAGAGTTCTTTTTATGATGTCCCAATTAGCATCAATTAAAAGTTTCCTAACATATCTGACTTAAATATTTAGTTTATTGAAACCCTATGCTCTATGTTGCCTATGCCAAAATTTGATTGAAACCTCTGGGATTCCGTCAAATTTTATCAAAATCAAATATTACTTCAGATGAACAAATCATTACTTCAGATGAACAAAACTTTCTCATATGTTTACTCATCAACATCACAGTGACTAATTCACACAATCTGTATAAGTGATTTCCTATAGATTATCATTGAAGTGTTTAAATTCACATTGATAGAAATGCACGTGATGAAGGTTAATTCAGAAACATGAGTTGTGTGCACAGTAATCATGTAATTTAAAAAAAAAATTATATTGATAAATAAAGTACTGATTTCAGATAAATGGAATGTCTAATAGATACTGGGGCTGGGGAAGAGAAGATGATGAACTTTATGTTCGAATTAAAAAGGCTGGTTTAAATGTAAGTACTGCATGTGTTGTTTGAAATATATCTTTTTCTGACAGCTAAGAAAAAGGACTAAAAAGATACTCTGATGCAATTGGATAATTTTTTAAAAGTTTTATGCATTTATAATTATTCATGAACAATTTTTAAGCAGGTTTTCCGAAGGGAAAAAAATCCAGTTATTAAAATGGTGAATCAATCAATGCTTTCCAAATTTTAATATGTTGTTACTGATGACAAAATGGAGGTCAAGTTTGACATTGGCTATTTTCAATTTTACCAATCAGGAGTTATAGTTCTTGATATGTTGGAAATTAGCACTTTATGTTTTATCCGTGCAATAGTTTATGACATGTTCAACCATAGCTTTTCAAATATAAACTGTTGTTACTGGTGACAAAAAGGAGGTCAATTTTTAATATTGACAATTTTCACTTTAATGTTCAGGAGTTATGGTACTTGATAGATTGGAAAATAGCACTTTATGTTGTTTGCATTCAATAACTTTTGTTCTTTTCTTCGGGGTGGATTGTTGTCTCATTTGGAATCATACCACTTCTCCTTATTTATATACCAGGAATTGTAATTATTGATGACTATTCTTTTGTTTTTGAAGGTGACACGACCTCAAGGGATAACAACTGGATACAAGACATTTAAACATATCCACAACAAAATCAAGAGACCAAGAGATAACAAAAGATATTTTAATCAAACAGTAGTAAGTAAACTCGATCTCACTTATTTGTTCACTTTACATGTAAGCTGTAAACAGTATATTATTACTCTGCCCCTTTGCCCTTAAATCTAGCTAGAACACTGATTAAAATCAGAGAATTTTGTCAGCAGGCAATTTAAATCAAGAAATTATGGTTGGAAAATCAAATTGTGGAAAATCATCTTTTCTAGTTGTCAATTTTTCAAATGCAAAATTATAACTCATTGGGTATATTCAGGGATCTCTGTGACCTGTTTTATGATGGCACACCACTATTGTTCAATTATCTTCCGCCATCATCAAATGATTCCTGCCATCATTTAGTTATCTTACGCCATTGTTAAGTGAGCCCTGCCCTAGTCAAAATTTCTTTTCATTTTGCTAGCCACCACCATTTTTGTTAGAAATTATAATCAATTGCATGTAATTGCATAACCCCTATTGTATTATAATCTAAAGGGTCTTCCTGATTACTTTTTTAAAGCCCTGACGGATATATGGCTAAAGATCGCTAATCACTTGTACATGTAGTTCCAGACACCTGACAGGAGAACACTTGATCAAGAGAGGCAATTTATTGCAATATTTAATTACCGGTACTTTTCAGCAAATGTTTATGTAAATTTAGATTAAAAAATAAAATTTCAGTTCAATTAGGAAGAAAAGAGTTTAACAAGTTCAACACGTGATTTTATTGATTTACGCGGTTCACATCCCCATTTATAAACAAGAACAAGGTTATACTCTTACTCGTAAAACAGAACATAATTTCACACCAAATAACAACAATTATCGATCATAATCAATCACTAAGAAATTTCTTATCGTAATTCTGAATTCATTTCGTAGGTTACAATCAAGTTAATACATCCTGTTTACATTCAGAATCGAAAGATGCATGCTGCATGGTCTGTTACTGTGGAATTTGCAATTTTAAGTCATTAAAACCATTTCAGTTTTAAACTTTTGCCCTCCACAAATCTGTATTCAACATTTTACAAAAAAGGGTACAACACATCTTGTTGTTGATGCTGCAATTCATCGATTCCCATTCTTGACATCTGAATTGTATTTGACACTACTACTATAGGACTGTTTGACAGTGTGAAAAACAATCCCCATTTTTGTCTAGCCTGCAACTTCTGTCGCAGAAAGCAAAACATTGGGATAGTGATCTGGCGGCGGTGGTGGTGTTAAATAACTACTTGAAAGCTTCATATTTCAGAGGGTAGAAGACCTGGATGCTTCATACTTTGTATATAGATGCCTTATGTTATGAAGTTTCTGTCTGTCATAAGTCCATTGTCCTTGACCTCATTTTCATGGTTCAGTGACTACTTGAAAAAAAAGTTAAATTTTTTTGTAATGTTAATTGCTCTCTTATTATGAGCAATAGGATAACTATAATATTTGGTATGTGCGTAACTTGCAAGGTCGTCATGTCTGTCAGACAGTTTTCACTTGACCTCAACCTCATTTCATGGATCAGTATTTGTGGTCAAGTCCATATCTCAGATACTATAAGCAATAGGTCTACTATATTTGGTGTATGGATTGAATGTCAGATGTACATGTCCAACTGGCAGGTGTCATCTGACCTTGACCTCATTTTCATGGTTAAGTTGTTAAAGTTAAGTTTTTGTGTTTTGATCTGTTTTTCTAATACTGTATGCAATAGGTCAACAATATTTGGTGTATGGAATGATTGTTAGGTGTACATGTCCACCTGGCAGATGTCATCTGACCATGACCTCATTTGCATGGTTCAGTGGTTAAAGTTAAGTTTTTGTGTTTTAGTCTCTAAATTTCAACCCATGGCATGGAATTATCCTCGACTGAATCCATCAGTATTTTGAAGTTGTGTTTCCAATTGATGGATTTAGGTTCATGATATTTCTGGCTTTTGGATTTTAATTTGAACTTACAGCATTGGGCTAGGCCAACAAATCATAGGGTAATAAAAGTTAATTGAAACTATGTTAAAAAATAAATATATTCTACCTAAAAAAGAATAATTTACACTGTATATCTTTTTCATAATATCAATAATTAAATGTTGCTGACACAAAGTAAATAGATATTTGTATTTATTATTTTGCAGCTGACGAGTCGCCTTGACAAAGAGACAGGTGTTACTAATGTTAGATACAAGGTAGACAGTAAAACCAAGATTGTCATTGAGGGAGCACCTGTCACTTTTATCAATGTTCAGTTAGAATGTAACACAGTATTAACACCTTGGTGTTTAAAACCTGAAGATCAAATAGAACTCAGGAGGAAACTGAGATTACCAATGCCCAAGGTCAAGTAAAAGAAGTTAAAATGTATGGACAGTGGAAATTCTTTGCAATCTTTAGTAAAAGGAGTTGAAAATTTAGGAAAAATTGAAATCCTGTGTAGTCTTTATTAAAATATACTTGACTATGAATTGAAATCTTGGTTGTTTATAACTATTTATGTTATTTTCAAAACGGTTGTTAAATTTTCCAAGTTTGACACTTTAAAAATACATATTGGTGTCATTTTTAATCTAGAAACTTACAGAAGTCAATAGGTAATAGATAAATATGCGATAGTTATTTTAGAGGATCACATATTTAAAAAGGGAGGAATGAAGTTAACATTATTGACCATTTGCAATCAAGTTATTTGAACAAAAACTAAGCAGGTCATTATTCAGTATGATACAAACAATGTGGATTTGTTATTCACATTTCAGAAAATAATGCATCCTGGGTAATATTAAAAAAATGTAAACCAAAGCGTTATAATTTGTTAAAAAATATTCTACCAAAGAGGAAACATTACATTATTTTCATTTTAGTGTTTGAACACTGAAATTACCCATAATCCTTTACATTCAGAAATGGTGAATTGTTATTACTTATGTATGTCTTCTTATTCTGTGATATCATTGATCAGTTTACAAATGTTGTTTATATTTAAATAATATTGATGATGTAAAACTAGTCCATATTAATTTTAAGCTTTTCATTGTTTTTAAGAATACTTTATTATTGAGCTTAATCAACATGGATATTATTTTTAAACTGTTGTTATATGACCACAAAGTTGTAAGAGTTATATTTGTATGGTGCTATCATAGATTTCACTGGCATTTCTTTGTTTTTGTCTTCTTACACATGCACTTGTCTCTAAAAAAAACCCTATTTACCTTAATATAACACAAGGTACCCCAAAATATCTGATTACCAAACAAAATGTATAGTACCAGACATTGATCTCAAAGTTCTCTCTAATAATGAACTGGCTACCTCATTCAAAAGTATAAAGTGTAATATAAGATAAAAATTGATTTTTATACGGTTGCAAAATTTTTCTTCGTCATTCCAAGACATTTGGTTTCCAGACTTGAAAATAAGTGCATGGATATTTATGAAATTGTACCACAAGGTTCCATACCACGAAAAGGAAGATTGGAATTGGTTTTGGGGGTTATTGTTCTAACTGTTTAGGAATTATAGTAGGGGCCAAAACGTGGCCAAAAACAAGCATTTTTCTTGTTTCAGGACAATAACTTGTGTATAATTGTATGGATCTCTATAAAATTGTACCACAAGGTTCCATACCTGGAAGGAAGGTTGGGATTGATTTTGGGGGTTGTGGCCCTAACTATTTAGGAATAAGGGTCCAAAAAATGAGGATTTTCTGGTCACCAGACAATAATTTGAGTAAAAAACTATGGATCTCTATGAAATTGTACCACAAGGTTTCATACCAAAAAAAGGAAGGTTGGGATTGAATTTAGGAGTAAAAGCCGTAACCGTTTAAGAAAAAGGGGCCATTAACAAAACTTTTCTAATACTTTGTATAAATTGCTTATTTTTTTATTATTTTCAATGAGATTATTTTCAAAGTCTTGAATTCTGTGGTTCTTTATTATTCTGAATCTAAGTGTATTTAGATTTTTAATTTTAGACCCTGTTTTCAAATTGGTCCATATTAAGTTCCAAAGGGTCCAAAATTAAACTTAGTTTGATTTTAACAAATATTGAATTCTTGGGGTTCTTTGATATGCTGAATCTAAACAGTTATTTATGTTTTGATTATGGGCCCAGTTTTCAAGTTGGTCCAAATCGGGGTCCAAAATTAAACTTTGTTTGATTTCAACAAAATGGAATATATGGGGTTCTTTGATATGCTGAATCTAACTGTGTATTTAGATTTTGGATTTTGGGCCCAATTATCAAATTGGTCTACATTGAGGTCCAAAGGGTCTAAAATTAAACTTTTGTTTGATTTCATTAAAAATTAAATTCTTGGGGATCTTTGATATGCTGAATCTAACCATGCATTTAGATTTTGGATATTGGACCATAAAAGGTAAATGTTCAATTTCAAATTTTTAAGTTCTTAAGACCACATTAATTTTGTGTCAGAAACCTATGCAATGTCAAATATTTGTTCACAATCAAATTCAGAGCTGTATCAAGCTTGAATGTTGTTCAGGTTTCGACCTCTGCAGTTGTATCAAGATGCACCCTGCCATACAGGAATATTTTTACTGCCAAAGACCAATTATTTTACAATGCAGTCAGTTATTTACAGGTAAATTATTAAAGAATTTAGTTTTAGCAATTAGAAATGTAATTGAAATTAGACCAAAAATTCAGCATTTTGTAAATATTGTCATAGTTTTGTTGTTAACAGATGTTATTCTCTACAAAATATTGTAAATGATATTTAACAAATTTACATTTTTGTTATTAGGAGGTTATTACATTGTCATAAACTCACATCTCATTTTCATCATAAATAAGGTCATATATAGGTGTCAAAATCTCCAAACGGTGAAATATTCCCCAATAAATTTTCTGTGCCATTTTTTAGTCCACTTACTGTTATTTTTAATAACAACATAAATGCAAGTTGCATATTTTTATTTTGACGTTAAATATTTAGTTAGATTTTTGGTTGTTGTTCATAACAGTAATTGACATAGCCGGTTTTGCAATGACGAACTTTAAGACTGTTCAACTTTAGAGCGAGGCACGTCTGTATTTTGTTTGCAACATATTTTAAGTTGTATCATTGTTTTTTATGCCCCACCTAGGGGCATTATGTTTTTTTCGGTCTGTGCATCCGTTCGTTTGTCCATCTGTCCCGCTTCAGGTTAAAGTTTTTGGTCAAGGTAGTTTTTGATGAGTTGAAGTCCCAATCAACTTGAAACTTAGTACACATGTTCCCTATGATATGATCTTTCTAATTTGAATGCCAAATTAGAGTTTTTACCCCAATTTCATGGTCCACTGAACATAGAAAATGATAGTGCGAGTGGGGCGTCCGTGTAATATGGACACATTCTTGTTTAACATTGAAAATATTCTTTCAAAATTATCATTATGACTGGTAACACAATGCAATCTTTAGCTACTTCGAACAAAATTGAAAATCTTTTGGAAGAACATACAACTCTCTTGAAGCAACTAAAATATTTACTGTGCATAAATTACAGCACACCATCACAAAGCTTTCGTCAATTCTGGGAAAACATAACAGGATTTGTTTTTCTCTCTTTGGTTCTTGTGGTTCTAAGGTGTTACCCAACACTTTAACTAAAATAGATTTGGCTCGTTTAGTTTTCATAAATTTTTGACAAAATATTATTTTTTGACCTGTTATCAAAGATATAAAAATTTAAAGAAATTTAAACCATACAATTTACAGGAATAATTTCATTGAACAAATAGTAGTTTGACACACTAATTTTGATAATTTTGAAGCTTGATTTCTCTTCACTACTATTATGTGATTAAAACTTTAAGCTCATTTTTAAAGAGTTAACTCCCTTAGGTGTTTTGTACCCCTTAAAGGAATATGATGGCATTTTTAGAAATGTCAGAAAAAAAGGAGAGGTACTCACCTGAATGTGAACAGCTAATAATGAACAATATTTCATTACTACCGTACGATCAGATGAACTACAACATGTTCCAAATGAGCAGGTGACAATTTGAAAAAAATGGAGTTGGAAATTTTGGAAAATATTGTGAGGTTCTTGTTGAGATCGGGAGAGTTTACAATTATTAAAGGTAGAAATAGTAGGTTTTTCTCTTCATTTATAGTAGATGACAGGGATGGGCACGATTACTGACAAATGTAATCGATTAATAATCGATAACATGAAGGTATTTTGTGCAATCGATTAATAATCGATTACTCAGATTTTTGTATGTAATCGATTGCAATCGATTACTTTATCAAAAGTAATTACATTACTTTTCGATTACTGTCAATTACATTCTTCAAAATTTAAAAAAAAATAAAGTAAGTTAAACACTATTATTTGTATGGTAGATATTTAGAACTTTACCAAAAAAACAGCATTTAAATCATTGTTTCCAAATTATAAGTTGACAGTTGTTATCTAGATGGAATCTCTTACTGAGGATCAGAATTATTAAAAAAATCTTGAAATTTGACTTTCAACATGAATTAGAGATGACATTGCATTCCATCAATCACTTATATACATGTTTAAGGTTTTTTTCAATAATTTTGCTTTCATACTGACTTAAGTTAGCTTTTTTGTTTTTATTCATTAAAAGCAGGTATATTTTAGCATAGTTATTTACAATGTTGGAAGTTTTCTCTGAAGAAAATATAAAAAAGTAGAATTATTAATTAGTTCAGCTAATTTTAAGGATCAAAATTTATAATTATAATGACAAACATGATTTAATCCTTTTGTTGGAAAACCACCTTAATTATAGGTTATAAAACTGCCAATGGAGTACAATTTATAACCTGGGGCAAAATAATGTAAATCTCCATCTTAATTAGACAAACAGTAATTGAAATAAAAACAAAGTATGTGTCTTATATAGTGATTAGAAGACTTTGATCATCTGATTAGTAAAGACAAGAAGTTGGTTAAGATTTTTTTATTCTATAATAAAATTATAAACAGTATATATTTATAGTGTCAATGAGGGATACATGTATCTTTTTCTGAAAAGAATTTCAATGCATAGGCATTGGTTCATTGTTAAAAGGATTTTGTGTACTTATTTTTTATATACATGTATATCATAACATTATAAGAAATCAACTGTTTATCTATTCTAAGCTTAAATCTTATTGAAAATTATGCTTTTAGGAAATTTAATACAAATAAGCTTACTACTTTAAGGAAGTACAGAACTTAACTTAAGACACATTTCTTATTTTAAATCTATTTTCTTATTTTAATATAAAAGGTGTTGACTTATTGACAAGCACATAAATCCATTTGTTTCAAAAGCTAGATATAAAGTAAATTATGGTAGGGGATCTGGTTGATCATAATGCAGCTTGAGACAATAGATAGAAATATAAAGGCAGTTGATAAACTCTTAAGTCATATCAGTACTTCAAAGTGATGAATACATACACATGTTTTCATTTAAAATAGGTTATATTTCATCAAACTATTTTACTAAAGTAATCGAAATGTAATCGAAAGTAATCGATGATTACATCATGATTTTTGCTGTAATAGATTAAATTACGATTACATGTAATCGAAAATGTCTTCAATTACAGATTACTGTCGATTACTGGAAAAAATGTAATCAATTACAATCCATTACAGATTACGATTACCCCATCCCTGGTAGATGATTGGTATTTCTGGGAATGTAGCTTTTTCTTCTTTCCTTTTCTTTTAAAATTTAATAATTAAGTAGTTTTAGAATTTCACTGATTTTATAATTATTATACGACCGCAAAAAAATTTTGTGGTCGTATATTGGTATGACGTTGGCGTCGTCGTCGTCGTCGTCGTCGTCCGGCGTCGTCGTCCGAATACACATTGGTTTTCGCACTCTAACTTTAGTTTAAGTGAATGGATCTCTATGAAATTTTACCATAAGGTTCAATACCTCAAAAGGAAGGTGGGGATTGATTTTGGGGGTTATGGTACCAACAGTTAAGGAATTAGGGGCCAAAAAGGGGCCAAAAATAAGCATTTTTGTAACTTCCAGACATAACTTGTGTGTTAGTGTATGGATCTCTCTGATATTGTACCACAAGGTTCCATATCACAAAGGGAATGCTGGAATAGATTTTGGGGGTAATTGCCTCCAAATTTTAGGAATTAGGGGCCAAAAAGGGGCAAAAAACAAGCATTTTTCTAGTTTCATGACAATAACTTGTATGTAAGTGTATGGATCTCTCTGACATTGTTCCACAAGGTTCCATATCACAAAGGGAATGCTGGGATTGATTTCGGGGGTAATTGCCTCCAAATTTTAGGAATTAGGGGCCAAAAAGGGGCAAAAAACAAGCATTTTTCTAGTTTCATGACAATAACTTGTGTGTAAGTGTATGGATCTTTATGAAATTGTACTACAAGGTTCCATATCACAAAGGGAAAGCTGGAATTGATTTTGGGGGTAATTTCCCACAACGTTCAGGAATAAGGGGCCAAAAAGGGGCCAACAATAAGCATTTTTCTAGTTTCCAGACAATAACTTGTTCAAGTGTATGGATCTCTCCGAAATTGTACTGCAAGGTACCATACCACAAAGGAAAGGCTGGGATTGATTTTGGGGTTAAATCCCTAGAAATTTGAGGAATTAGGGGCCATAATGGGGCAAAAAACAAGCATTTTTCTAGTTTCAGGACAATAACTTGTGTGCAAGTGTATGGATCTTTATGAAATTGTACTGCAAGGTTCCATATCACAAAGGGAAAGCTGGGTTTGAGTTTGGGGGTAATTGCCGTAAATGTTTAGGAATTTTGGGCCAAAAAGGGGCCAAAAAATAAGCATTTTTCTAGTTTCCAGACAATAACTTTTGTTCAAGTGTATTGATCTCCCTGAAATTGTACAGTAATCATACATGTGAACCTCCCGAAGGGAATACAATAACCCCGTTTTCAGGGGTCTCCTCCCGACCTCCCGTTGAAGACAAAAAAATCCTGTGTATGAAATATTTCATGAATGAAAAATTTCAGCCCAACATATCTGGTGTAACTGACATTACCTGAAGTTATATTTTACCTGTAAATCAATTAACATGATAATTATATGGCTTCACTTGTCACCTTGGGTGTCAAACATACTGGTAATCAACGATTTTTACATCAGGCTAACTGCCGTTGTGTAATAAAACTTTGTATATTTATAAATGAATGTTGGGTTACTTCCCTTGATTTATCCTGTTTTAAGTTACTTTCCTTTAAATAATGTAAATTTTTAAAAGAATATAAATAAAATATAAATTGAACAAATAATCATAAAAGGATAGTAATTAAATGATTTTAAATGTCTTAGGACAAATAAAAAAATAATAATTTGAAAATTATTTGAGGGTTCTATACTTCCTTTCAAGGCTTAAATTGAAATTTATATATTAACTATGACCCATGAACACAGTTTGAATGTGTTACTTATCATGCATTAAAAATCTACTTGCATAAAGATTAAAATAAAAGATCTACTTGCAGATAGATAAGCAAATATTCTGATTGCAATGAATAATGGAAAAAAAGATATGACCTAAAAAATTTAAAGAACATACTTAAAAAGAAGAATGTTAGATTGAACAAGTTGAAAGTTTAAAAAGATAGAGAAAATTTATAAGTACAAGGGTACTATAAACATAATACATTCGGATGGAAAGTTGAAGAAAGCACACTTTAACAGACAATTTCTACAGCACACGGTTACATTTATGACAGAATTTATGTCGATTAAAAACCTCCTGATCTGAGTCCTAATCTCCTGACCAAAATTTCCCAAACTCCTGATCTTAGTTTCACAGTCCATCATATGTACTGCAAGGTACCATACCACAAAGGGAAGGCTGGGATTGTGTTTGAGGGTGATGAATCATAAGGAGGTTCAAAAAATTTTGGGGGGAGGGGGATTTTTTTTTCCTTTTTTTTCTTTGAAATTTTCCATTTTAAATTGGTTATTTCTGATTTATATATAAAAGCAAATAATAATGATATGGTTTGAATAGATAAATTAAAAATTTTTAAGTTCTTAGACCACATTCATTCTGTGTCAGAAACCTATGCTGTGTCAAATATTTAATTACAATCCAAATTCAGTGCTGTATCAAGCTTGAATGTTGTGTCCATACTTGCCCCAACTGTTCAGGGTTCGACCTCTGCGGTCGTATCAAGCTGCGCCCCAGCGAAGCATTTTATTATTGGTTAAGTTTTGATCTGATACTTATTAATATGGCAAAGCTAGTTATCAAAAATTTATAGTGCAAACATACTGTACTTATAAAAGCATAACTTTGTAATATTTTGTACATAAAATATTTATGTATAATAAAAGTAATATCTATAATTTAGTTTAACTGTTCTATTCATCACCATTTCTAACATAGATAACAAAACAAAAACATACAGAAGGCAATAAATAAAAGTTTCAACTGCACAACATACAATATGTAAGTAACATGTCCTATTTTTTATTAGATTTGTAATCATTTAGAGGGAAGGGGGATTGCCTTCACTTTTTAATCTTATCTGAACCATATTAGTTCAACATATATCAATAAAAGTATCTTATTAGTCCCCTACCGATGAAGTCGAAGGGGACTTTAGGTTTGCACTCTGTCTGTCTGTCTGTCTGTCCATCCGTCAGTCCGGCAAATCAGTTTTCTGCACGTTTTTTCTTTGTGCTTGAAGATATTGATTTGATAATTGGTGTATTGTTTAATCATGACAAGTTACAGATCAAGGTTGAATTTTGTTCCAGTCTAATAATTTTGTGCAGAGTTATGGTCCTTGGACTTAGAAAATTCACTCAAATAATCAGTTTTTCTCACTTTTTTTCGTCATGCTTGAAGATATTGATTTGATGTCTAGTATATAGTTTTATCATGACAAGTTACAGATCAAGTTCGAATTTTGTTCTGGTCTAATGATTTTGTGCAGAGTTATGGTCCTTGGACTTAGAAAATTTACTCAAATAATCAATTTTCCATAATTTTGTTGGTCATACTTGAAGATATTGACTTGATATTTGTTATATAGTTTACACCATGACAAGTTATAGATCAAGTTAGCATTTTGTTCCAGTACAATGAATTTTTAACTGGTAGGGGACTATGTATTGCCAGGCAATACTCACAGAATGCTTGTATAACTTTTGATATAAAATTAGAAGATATGATTTGCCAATGAGACAACTATCCACCATAGACCAAATGACATAGATATAAGCTCTTGCATGTAAAGGTCAACATATGGTTTTCAACAATAAGCAAAACCAATATCGTATAGTAAGCTATAAAAGACCTGGCATGACATTTTGTTTAACAATTCAAACTAGAAAACAAATGACCTGGTTAATGTGCAAAACAATAAAAGAAATACAAATATGAGAGATGTCAATCAAACACTGTATTACTGGCTCCTGACTTTGTACAGGTATATCCAGAATGTGGCAGGTCAAACATGTCCCCTAACTTGGGACAGTGTTGTAACAACATCTCATAAGAACAACATATCAGGTAAAAAGGACTTGACTCATCAGATCAACAAAAAGCACAAAAACCAACTAACAAAAAGACTGATGACCCAAAGAACCTATAAGAGTATGCACAGTATTTGAAAGTTAGTTCAAAGACAAGTATAGCAAAAAAAAATCCCGGTCTTAAAGTGCACTACATTTTTTGAAAGCTAATATTTACATTAACGAAAACATGATTTAAAGCAGTTCTGTTGATTAATTGTTGAGCTTTCATTTTCAATTTAAGATTATTTCTCAAAAAAAGTTTAAACCCTGAACCAAAACAATTTCTAGACACAGAAAGTGTGTTGACCTCTATATGTCTTTTTGATTTAGTGTTTTAAGGGTTCTGTCTAAATGAGAATTACCCTACATCTCTTTATTCACAATATCAAATTTAGTAAAGGCTTTTCCATAAAAATGGAGGGTGGGAAGGGACTTTCAAATCCCCCTAAATCCAACATATTTCATTGGAATAATTCTGCATAAAACATTTTGACATGAGACAATAAATTTCCAACAATCCATGTCTTGAAATATAACTTCATTTCAGTTTTGCTGCTCTTTTCATGACTTCATTCAAAAGGACTATAGTTTCACAAGTCAAATGGAAAAAAGCTGTAATTGATTTTATACTAATTTGCAACCACTTGTTTTATGTTGATGTAAATCGGCAGATTTTAAGATGATTGTCAATGTTTCATTTACAGCAACAACAGCTATGTTGATCGAATTGCAAAAATAATTGTTTTTAATTTGAAACAAAACATCATAGTGATGAGTCTGGCAAAGTTTGTTTCAGTTGGCCCATTAGTTTAACAGGCAAAGAAGTATCAAGTCCCCATTAGAAGACAGATGTCAAGAGATGAGATGGTATAAGGTCAGGTCACTTAATTGAGACGCCATTAAAATAGTATTGCCGACATAAAAATAGTGGAGTTTACTGAACTGCCTTCAACAATGAGAAAACCCATACTGTATAGTCAGTGAAAAAAGGCCCCAAGTTAAGTTAAATTAGTTAGAAACAATGTCTAAAGTAGTTAATGGTAAAGGTAGATCTGGCGACATTAGATAACATTTGCCCTTAGACAAGATGAGAAAAGAATGAGTCTTCAATTTCACTTTATTGTAGCTTATCTTTTCATATGGTAGACTACCGCTACCTGAAAACTGAAATAAATTTGAAAACACTCAAATAGTTTGTGTTAACTCCATTAAAGAAGAGAAGGATAAATAGACAGTGTGATTTGTGTCTTGCCTGAGACAGTCACTGAAGCGAGACCTAGGTGTGCTGTTTCTGGCGATGGCAACAACAATTTGTTAATGATAAGATTAGGTCATTTTACAGCAAACCACTAATGGCAAGTAAATGATATTTGGTATGAAGTTGTATTAGCCTTGTATCATCTTATTTCTGTGCAGACATTTTGGCCCAACCACCTCAGAGTTTCAGACATGGATTATTGACTTTGAAAGTTTTGTAAAGTTTACAAGTTAAAGTTTGTGATTTAAGGTCAGTTTCAGGTGTCAATAATATTAAGTATGCAGTTGAAAATCTAATGGGTTGTGGATAATTCCATTGTTAGTGCACTATAATGAACATGACATCATATCATTGGTTACTTTTCCATTGTTTAGAAGGCGGTTAGCCAATCACAACGTTTTGGTGTACCCTTTTGAAAATTATACCCAGAATTCATAAGATTCTGAAATGGTGAATTTGCAATGGCACATCTTATTTCCATGGAGTTTTGTTATGTTCTTACCTCATGTTTCTTATGGATTAATAGATTGTCCCTCAGTTTGATAATGTTCAACACTTGGTGTGGCTGATGAGACAATTGGTTATTCTCGAGTATGATTATTTTCTTAAACACTATCCCTGGATTTTATGTTTTACACAGTGTATATGATTTGATTAATTGTCCCAGAGTTTGCTTATGTTCCACATGTTGTGTGACTGATGGGATAATGTGTTGCACGTGTTGCTTTTGATTGTATGATTGCTACTATGATAAGGTTGAAGTCATCCCTTCAAACGATGCCATCATGATTTGTTAGGTTGTTATTGAATATCTGTGTCACAGATGACCATGGGTAGGTTCCAATTTTTGTATTTGCCATGAGTAACACAATAGGTGCCAATAGTGGTGCAGGATCTGCTGGCTTACCTTTTTGAAGTACTGGAGATCAACTGGTTCCTGTTGCTCAGTTCTAAATTTTCTGTGTATTGTTTTGAAGACTTATTTTTTGGCCAATGGAATGTGTTTTCTTTGACTGATGATTTTTTATTGTGCCCTTGGTGTCTTCTTCCTCTCTTTCCTGGTGAGGAGAAACCCTTACCGTAGAAAATCATGATAGAAAATGCAGGCACTGAAAATACCATACAGTAGGAGATAAATATACCCGGTACTGGATATACAGGTGCTGCTGGAATGTTGCTTTTTCATAATTGCATACAACAAATATAGCTCACCTATTGATTATAGTAAGACCAATACACAATAAAATGCTCCGCTGGGCGCAGCTTGATACGACCGCAGAGGTCGAACCCTGAACAGTTGGAGCAAGTATGGACACAACATTTAAGCTTGATACAGCACTGAATTTGGATTGTGATTAAATATTTGACACAGCATAGGTTTCTGACACAGAATGAATGTGGTCTAAGAACTTAAAATTTTTAATTTACCTATTCAAACCATATCATTATTATTTGCTTTTATATATAAATCAGAAATAACCAATTTAAAATGGAAAATTTTAAAGAAAAAAAAAAGAAAAAAATATCCCTCCCCAAAAAATTTTGAACCCCCTTATGATTCATCACCCCCAAATTCAATCCCAGCCTTCCCTTTGTGGTATGGTACCTTGCAGTACAATTTCAGAGAGATCCATACACTTGAACACAAGTTATTGTCTGGAAACTAGAAAAATGTTTGTTTTTAGGCCCCTTTTTGGCCCCAAATTCCTTAACGTTTAAGGCCATTATCCCCAAACTCAAACCCAGCTTTCCCTTTGTGATATGGAACCTTGTAGTACAATTTCAGAGAGATCTATACACTTACACACAAGTTATTGTCCTGAAACTAGAACGGTTGTATAAAAATGCTTGTTTTTTGCCCCTTTTTGGCCCCTAATTCCTAAAATTTTGAGGCAATTACCCCCAAAATCAATCCCAGCAATCCCTTTGTGGAATGGTACCTTGCAGTACAATTTCAGAGAGATCCATACAATCGAACACAAGTTATTGTCTGGAAACTAGAAAAATGTTTGTTTTCAGGCCCCTTTTTGGCCCCAAATTCCTAAACGTTTAAGGCCATTATCCCAAAACTCAAACCAAGCTTTCCCTTTGTGATATGGAACCTTGTAGTACAATTTAAGAGAGATCTATACACTTACACACAAGTTATTGTCCTGAAACTAGAACGGTTGTATAAAAAATGCTTGTTTTTTGCCCCTTTTTGGCCCCTAATTCCTAAAATTTTGAGGCAATTACCCCCAAACTCAATCCCAGCCTTCCCTTTGTGGTATGGTACCTTGCAGTACAATTTCAGAGAGATCCATACAATCAAACACAAGTTATTGTCTGGAAACTAGAAAAATGCTTATTTTTGGCCCTTATTCCTAAACGCTTTGGGCAATTACCCCCAAACTCAATTCCAGCTTTCCCTTTGTGATATGGAACCTTGTAGTACAATTTCATAAAGATCAATACACTTACACACAAGTTATTGTCATAAAACTAGAAAAATGCTTGTTTTTTGCCCCTTTTTGGCCCCTTATTCCTAAAATTTTGAAGCAATTACCCCCAAAATCAATCCCAGCATTCCCTTTGTGATATGGAACCTTGTGGTACAATGTCAGAGGATCCATACACTAACACACAAGTTATGTCTGGAAGTTACAAAAAAACTGCTTCGCTGAGCGCAGCTGGATACACCTGCAGAGGTCCAACCCTGAACAGTTGGGGCAAAAATGGACACAATATTCAAGCTTGATACAGGTCTGAATTTGGATTGTATTAAATATTTGACATACTATAGGTTTCTGAATAAATGTAGTCAAAGAACTTGAAATTGGTTATATGAATTGAATTTATATTCAATTAAAGATTTATTGCTGTTGTGCAATACACTGTGCTGTAGCATAATACTTAGTAAATCTGTTGTCAGACTATAAACAATTAAAGTTCAATTTATTCTCAATGTCATATTAGAAATTTATGAAAATGTACAGGGAGCTTACATCAATAGATATAAACAATTCACCAAAGTTTCATGAGAATTGCTGACAGCATTTTTGAGTTATTGTCCGAAAACTGGAAAATCCCCCCTTTTTTAATGAATAAAACCCCATAACTCAGAAATGTAAAATATAAAATTCATAAAATTCTAAACGGAGCTTACATCAATAGATATAAACAATTCACCAAAGTTTCATAAGAACTGCTGAAAGCATTTTTGATTTTTTGTCTGAAAACTGGAAAATCCCCCTTTTTTTATGAATAAAACCCTGTAACTCGGAAACGTAAAATCTAAAAGATATAAAAATCGATAGGGAGATCATATCAATAGATATAAACAATTCACCACAATTTCTTGCAAGTTGGTGAAAGCATTCTTGAGTTATTGTCCGAAAACTGGAAAATCCCCCTTTTTTTAATGAATAAAACCCCATAACTCGGAAAATCTAAAATTTATAAAAAACGAAAGGGAGCTCATGTCAATAGATATAAACAATTCACCAAAGTTTTATGCAAATTGGTTAAAGCGTTTTTGAGTTAATGTCCGACATGCTGACGACGGACTGACAGATGGACGGACAGACAGACGGACAACGGTATACCATAATACGTCCCGTAAACAGGCGTATAAAAATGCTTATTTTTGGCCCCTAATTCCTTAACTGTTGGTACCATAACCCCCAAAATCAATCCCAACCTTCCTTTTGTGGTATTGAACCTTATGGTAAAATTTAATAGAGATCGATTCACTTAAACTAAAGTTAGAGTGCGAAAACTAATGTGTCTTCGGACGACGACGACGCCGCCGCCAATCTCATACCAATATACGACCGCAAAATTTTTTTGCGGTCGTATAAAAACTTAACATTGACCAATTACCATAAAAATGTGGTCAAGATCTGATAAACCCTTGCCAGACTGACATGTACACCTTACAATAATTTTGTACACCAAATATAGTTGTCCTACTGCTTAATAGTATCTGAGAATTGGCCTAACAATAACAAAATACCTTTATCATTGATCCATGAAATGAGGTTGAGGTCAGGTGAACCTTATTCTAAGGAGATGTTTACCTTTTAAGGATCCCATATACCAAGCATATAGTTATCCTTTTACTCGTAATAAGTGAGATGCAGTTTTTTCAAGAAGTTGATGAAGTAGGAATATGAGGTCAAGGACAATGAACATATGAGAGACGGAAACTCTAGATCTGTAACATAAGGAAGCTATATACAAGGTATAAAGCATTCAGTTCTTCTACCTACTGAAATATAAAGGTTATACTATATACAAGGTATAAAGCATTCAGTACTTCTACCTACTGAAATATAAAGGTTAGACAAATAGTTTACACTGTCATTGCAGTTTCCTAAAAAAACCATCCTTCCTTTTTTGCATAGTCAATGGCAAAATAATGATTTTTATAAAACATTATACATTTATTTCCCATGCCTGAGGGAGATATGAAGATTTGTTCACCCAAGAATATTCATATTTCATGAGGGCTCTGCCCCAGGGAAATATGATTTTTCGAGGGTGAGCAAATCTTCATATCTCCCGAGGCAAAGGGAAATGAATGTTTTATTCCACTGCCTATGCTTTGTTTACTGTCAATACATTAATTATTATTTTGCATACATTTTTTTTTCTTATCCGCTTGTTTTTATAAGTTAAACTTAACATGACATACACATTGATAAACAGTACGGATCAAAAGTTCATTATAAGTCTTTTTGTTTTATCGTCTGAAATAAATTTGAATATGAGAATGATTTTTGCTATCACTATTTTAAGAAGAATAAGAATTTCAAAATGTTATGTACATTAACTGCGCATAACGCCGCATGATGTAATCCCGACATTTCAGAGGGGAATATGATCCTCAGAAGGGAATATGAAGATTTGTTCAATGACATGTGGGATAGTCTCAACCAATCAAATATTGATTAAACTATCAATATGTATAAACAGTGGAATAATATCTTTGAACTTTATGTCTAACACAATAAAACTTTACGGTATAGTATAATATGGCTTTATGTTTTTTCTTTAAGATTGGCAAACAAAAATGTAGTTTGTTTTACTTGAGTTATTCCCTTCTTTCAGGTTTAAATCATCTCAAGAATATCTTTCTCATTTTCCTATTTTCTGTAAATGAGCAGTATTTATAAGTAAATAGTATAAGCCATTCATATCATGGAGTTGTTTGGTTCAATTTAACAATCAGTCTATCTATGTTAATAATTAAAGCAATTTCTACAAATATTTATTTACAGAACAAAAACACATTATAGAAATCATGATTTCACTTTCATTTTTGATGTAGAGGGTTGATCAAGTTCATGTTCATATTCTATTTCCACTTTAGGTCGTTTTCTAGGACGTTTCCCTTTAGCTTTACTGGTCTCCTCTTCTGAACTACTTTCCTCACTGTCAGATGCAAACATAGCTTCCCGATCCTGAAAAAATGAACATATTGGAATACTTTGTGCATAAAATTCAGGACATCTAAGTTCATTATGAATATGAATATAGCCGACCATACAGTATGGATTTTTCTCATTGTTGAAGGCCGTACGGTTGCCTATAATTGCTTACATCCACTTCATTTGAACTTTGGTGGATAGTTGTCTCATTGGCAATCGTACCACATCTCCTTATTTTTATATAACTGTATAATATTTAAGCACTTTGAGTATATAACGATATGATATTTAAATACTTTGTGTATATAACTATATAATATTTAAATACTTTGCAGCTTCATGTATATGAGATTTCAAAAGTTAAGTACCAAATGAAATACATAAGTCATTTCTTCTATATAAAAATGTATGACTAAGATTGAGCAATTATGATCCCTGAATGAGAGTACACAATCTCGAATCACAGCTCAGGTAAATAAGACTTATCAAGAGACCCTGTAATATAATATTTGCATTTTCCCTTCTTCCATTGCTTGGTTAGAGATAAAATTCACACAATATTTGCAATATTAACTTTATAATTTTTTAATATTTTCTTGAAAATCTCTTAAATGGATATCAAGTATAAATCTTTTTAAAAAAGAATTCATCTCTCAGTTGACAAAAGACATTGTTTTATTTAAAAAAGAATTCATCTCTCAGTTGACAAAAGACAAATCACTTTTTATATAATTTGAAATTTAGCAAATACACATATAAATGTTTGTTTTATTTTTATATTTCATTTTTCTTTCAATCAGCATAGTTTTGGCATCCATTGTTTTATTTATTTTTAATTTAAATTAAACAATAATTTTCTCGCTAGAGTTACCTGATGTAATGATTGCCATGTGTTCCCCATTGTAAGTGATGTAAATGGAGAAATAAACATGGTTGTATTAGTTTGTTTATTTTGCTTTTTAAAATTGTCTACCTAAGGTTAAAGAAAGAAAAAAAATGATATACTGGCCCTTATTCCATTCTGTCCCAAAACTATTTATTACAGGCTTTTAGAAGTGGATGTCATTATTTTAAGAATGTTACTTTGGTATTTATTTTAAAAGAATGCATCTTTAATGTTAATAATGATCATTTATAGAAATATCCATCCTTTGTACAAACATAACAGATAAAATGTATTATGAATATTAAGTACCATATAATTAATAAGTGTGATTTAAATCTGCAGTACTTGGAATATAATTTTGCTCAGGTGCCAGTACTTTAAATCATACTGGCAAGCTATATGTACTGATTATTAGGTTTTTTTGCATATTGAATGATAATATAAAATATCAGCTTCAAGTGACAATATATAAACTTTCTGACGAGTGAGTGCAGTGAATGGGTTCAAAAAGGCTTCATATTGTTTCAAGCAGCTGATATCTTACAATATCAATTTGATGAAAATAAGATAATCAATTAATCAGATTGTTTTTATGTAAACAATAGATTTCCTTTGTTTCACCAGCAACCAGAAGAAAACATGATAAGTTTTGGTCAAACTAAAGATTCATCTTTAACTTGTGCAAATTTTCATTTTGGAAAGTATTTTAGGACAGCATCTAGACAATTGTACCATGATCTACATTAGTAACCAATTGTTATAGGATCATACTTAACATGTATAAATACTCATTTTGGGGAATAGGTCAATATTCTGACATAAGTTAGTCATTGTGACCTACATTTAATACTCAATTCACTTCGGCTATGTTATACTCCTCAGTTTATATCTCTTAAACTAGTGATATAGGATCATCTAACCTTTTGTCACAATGTACCTTGGGAAATAGGTTAGCATGAGGTCAACAGTAGGTCCATTTGGCATTGATTTTATGCTTCACTGACCTTCGTTAAGTTTTTTTTATCTTAGTTTATATCTCGTTTATTATTGCTTTTCTGACATTAGGTCATTAAGATATATTGTGCAGGTTAAGGGTACCCTTTTTCATCAGGTTTGTGTGCATTAATACTAAAACTGTTTTCAATAATTTAACATGGATATAGTAATTACCTCCATATCAGACAGATCACTTTCTTCTATTTCATCTTCTGCCACATACTCAATTTCATCGTCAGTCTATAAATAGAAAAAGGTAGCAATATTAATCAAGTTGAAAGAGTACATAAAAGTAATGCAAGTATTTTCTTCTATGTGATATTAAACAGATAATAACTTACTTTTAGATGTTAATGCATAAAAATCATTTTGCTTCTAAATATACTGTCTGAATCATGTTTCGATCTTACTACAAATGTTTAAATGAAATGAAATGTGGGGTACCTGTAAACATCAATAAAACAGCAAAATTTAAAAGTAAAATGCATAGGTCACAATATGGTTTCAACATTGGAAAATTCAATGCATGACAACCTCTTAATCACCTCTGGTCTAGACCAGATGAATTTCCAAATAAACATTGAATACTAATATCTTGACTGAGCATTATTTACAGCCGATTCCATTGAGTGTGTAGGCATTACTAGGTAAGGTAAACTACCCTCCTGTCGAAGTAGCCTAGTCCTACAGACAGATAGATTGGTTAACTGTCGGACTAGTCTACTCTTAAAGGAGGGTAGTTTACCTAACCTAATAATGACTTAATGGTTCAGCTAGCAAGCAAGCTAACAGAAGATATTACCTTTACCTACACACTCAATGCAATCAGCTGTAATACAGTAAAAGCTGGTAGGTTTTGGTGTCTGTCCCACGAATCTCTATGCCATTGCTGTTTTCTTTTCAAATCTGTCTGATTGTCATAGCTGAATTCATTCATGTAATACCATATAATTACTAATAAACTGCTTCGCTGAGCGCAGCTGGATACGCCCGCAGAGGTCCAACCCTGAACAGTTGGGGCAAAAATGGACACAATATTCAAGCTTGATACAGGTCTGAATTTGGATTGTAATTAAATGTTTGACATATTATAGGTTTCTGAAAAGATGTAGTCAAAGAACTTAAAATTGGTTATATGAATTGAATTTATATTCAATTAAAGATTTATTGCTGTTGTGCAATACACTGTGCTGTTGCGCAATACTTAGTAAATCTGTTGTCAGACTATAAACAAATAAAGTTCAATTTCTTCTCAATGTCATATTTGAAATTTATGAAAATCAATAGGGAGATTACATCAATAGCTATCAATAATTCACCAAAGTTTCATGAGAACTGCTGAAAGCATTTTTGAGTTATTGTCCAAAAACTGGAAAATCCCCCTTTTTTTAATGAATAAAACCCCATAACTCAGAAATGTAAAATCTAAAATTTATAAAATTCTAAAGGGAGCTTACATCAACAGATATAAACAATTCACCAAAGTTTCATGCATATTGGTTAAAACTTTTTTGAGTTAATGTCCGACATGTTGACGACGGACAGACGGACAGACGGACGGACAGACGGTCAACGGTACCGGTATACCATAATATGTCCCTTAAACGGGCGTATAAAAATGACCCATAGCAGAAACATCTGCAGCCTTACCAACAACGGGCCTAAACAAAACATCTACAACTGTACCAACAATAGGCCTACACAAAACATCAACAGCCTTACCAACAATGGGTCTACACAATAAAATCTACAGCCTTACCAAAAATGGGTCTACACATAACATCTACAGCCTTACCAACAATAGGCCTACACAAAACATCAACAGCCTTACCAACAATAGGCCTACACAAAACATCAACAGCCTTACCATCAATGGGTCTACACAAAAAACATCTACAGCCTTACCAACAATAGGCCTACACAAAACATCAACAGCCTTACCAACAATGGGTCTACACAATAAAATCTACAGCCTTACTAATAATGGGACTATACAAAACATCTGCAACCGTACCAAAAATGGGCCTCCACAATAAAATCTACAGCCTTACCAACAATGGGCCTACACAAAACATCTGCAGCCTTACCAAAAATGAGCCTACACAAAACATCTACAACTGTTCCAACAATGGGCCTTCACAAAACATCAACAGCCTTACCAACAATTGGTCTACACAATAAAATCTACAGTCGTACCAAAAATTCGACCTACACAAAACATTTACAGCCTTACCAATAATGGGTCTACACACAACATCTACATCCTTACCAATAATGGGCCTACACAAAACATCTGCAGCCTTACCAACAATGAGCCTACACAAAACATCTACAACTGTACCAACAATGGGCCTACACAAAACATCTTCAGTCTTACCAACAATGAACCTTCACAAAACATCTACAACTGTACCAACAATGAGCCTACACAAAACATCTACAACTGTACCAACAATGGGCCTACACCAAACATCTTCAGTCTTACCAACAATGGGCTTACACAAAACATTAACAGCCTTATTTACCAATAATAAATAATTCTGATATTGGATGCAAGCCTTTACAGTCAATATACATGTATGGCCCAAAAACTTCTTTTGACTTAGTATGAATTAAAAGTATTCTTGATGGAATTTAATGTTTTTTGTTACTAAGTTGTACATACATTACTAGGACCTATAGACAGGAACACCAACTAAATGAAGCCTGACCAGTAATTAAGACATGAGAACAATATGTTTTATTCATAAACATGACAATTTGTTTTTATAACTGTTTTTGTTGCTGTTCCATACAAAACAAATTATGTGTATATTTTTCTATAATGTAGTGAAAGAAAGGGGTGCAATAAAACATCAAATTCCCCCTCCCTTCAGTGTATGCACCTACACATGATATTATCAATTTATAGAGTAAAATAGTCCACTATAATAAATATATGTAAATAAATATATGTATAGCGAAACAGCCTACTAAGGTATATAATTATTACATGGACTTTTTATAGAAAATTGTTACTATTACTGAGGGCCAAACATGATGGCATTGTGGTGCAAGTCAAATAAATTGGGAATGTGTCCCATGGACAGATGATGCCCCCACTTACATATAATATAAAGTTATAAAGGGACATAACTGAAGAACGGTAAAAGGGAAACTATCCAAATTTGTACTTGATCTGAGCTTTGTGGTAATAAGTATTGTGTATAAGTCTCATAACATTTGGTTGAGGCTAACTTAAGTTAGAGAACAGAAATGAAAAATTCAGCAATTTTCCATTTGTAAACAGGCATAACTCTAAAACAGTAAAAGTGACACCACCAAAATTTAAAGTTGATCTGTATTTTGTGGTAATAAGCATTGTGTATAAGTTTCATAACATTTGGTTGAGGCAAACTAAAGTTAGAGAACGGAAACGAAAAATTCAGCAATTTTTATGTTTATAAAGCGGCATAACTCAAGAACGGTAAAAGGTACGCCACCCAACCTCAAACTTGATCTGTATTATGTGGTAATAAGCATTGTATATAAGTTTCATAACATTTGGTTGAGGCAAACTAAAGTAAGAGAATGGAAACGAAAAATTATGCAATTTTTATGTTTATAAAGGGGCATAACTCAAGAACGGTATAAGTGATGCCACCCAATTTGGAACTTGATCTGTATTATGTGGTTATAAGCATTGTGTATAAGTTTCATATTATTTGGTTGAGGCAAACTAAAGTGAGAAAACGGAAACGAAAAATTCAGCAATTTTTCCATTTGTAAAGGGGCATAACTCTAGAACAGTTATAGTGACGCCACCAAAATTCAAACTTGATCTGTGTTTTGTGGTAATAAGCATTGTGTAAAAGTTTCATAACATTTGGTTGAGGCAAACTAAAGTTAGAGAACTGAAACCAACTTTGGGATGTACGGACGGACGTACAGATGGACAAGGGTAAAACTTAATGCCCCCTCGGGTAAGGCGGGGGCATAAAAATGGCCAAAGTACTCATCCAGTAAGAAGAATCCAATCAAAGTGATGTAATGGTTAACTACGCAAGTATGAGAGCGTTCTGTCAAACAGTCTCAGAGGAATTGCATTCACAATGTCATCGTGGTTAGAATAGTCCAAAAAATAAAAAAAAGGTCCCATAACTCCTGTAAAAATGTTCTAATAAAAATGACAGTTATATAATGTCAACCACACATGATGGCAAACAATTCTACTAAGAAAGAAAGCTTTCTGTCAAATGGTCTCATAGGAGTTGCATTCACCAAGTTTTACAATAGTAAAAAAAAAACTGTCAAAGTCCTAAAACTTTAAATTGTAAAGTAAACTGCTGGTATTGTATGTCTATGGTCAAGTGAATATATTGCTCAATTGTTTAGGGAGAAAAACAATGTTTTATAATAAGGGTTTGTATAAGGGGGTTAATAGACTCATCCAAAACTAGGTAAGAAACGCATAGAAGTGTAACGTTTGGGGTAAAAAAAATATAATTTAATAGTCAGTGAAAACAATAAAAAATACAATATCAAAATATGGTACCGATATGCCTGTGATACATATTTGTAAAAAGTAATGTTTTCTTCACAATCATATCAAAAGTTTAAAAGCAACAACAACATACAATGCTTTAATACCAATCAAGTAATTAAATAGGATTTCTCAAAGAAACCAAACACAACAAAATTGCAATTAATCAACAGATATCCATAAAACGGAGAATGAATAAAGACAATACAAAATACCTTTCATTCAAATCAACTATATGTCTTTTTTGTTCATTCATAGTAAGGTTTAAAACAAACGATACCCACTACTAGGTTTTTAACAACCTTGACTACCATAATTGTTTACATGATCTCATTCATATCTAACAATAATGGCGTTCTCTAAGTCTGTTATTAGAAGTCAGGCCCCAACAAAATGTGGAATATGTGAAACTGACCGAACAATTAAGTGGAAGTGTATTGATTGTGATAATTTATTGTGCAATCATTGCAAAGAAAAAGTCCATCCAAAATTCCAAAATGCCAAGGATCATCTGGTTGTAAGTATCAAAGATGTGGGACAACCGACTGTCGTAGAACTAAACATTAATAAACAATATCAGACTGAATTATCTGCAGTAACTAATATGTCATATTGTGATGATGATTCACTGTGGATATATAATTACATAGATAAAGTATTACAGAGAGTAAAACCTGAAGGAACCAAACTGAACATACTATCCAGCTTTAATATCAAGGTCTATAGTATGGCTGTTACTCAATCAAATGATCTACTTATATCTACAGATGGAAAAAAACTAAAACAAATCAGTAGTAATACAAGTACAGTAACAGACTCAGTATATAATATGTCACCATTAGGTCCTACAGCAATCTATACCACCAGTGACAATAAAGTTCTAATAGGAGGTGTTAATAAAGACTACCCTCAACAAGGGAGAAGTGTTGTAATACTAATGAATCAGAATGGAGACCATGAGAGAGTGTATGAACATGATCAACATAAACAACCTATATTTACCTATCCCTTCAGAATAACCAGTACCAGTCATGGGAATATTCATGTGATGGATGAAGTAAGTGATGGCACAGATAGAGTTGTGTTAGGACAGGGTGGTGACATAATCAATATCTATACAGGACATACAGAGATCAACAAGGATATACAATTCTTACCAACAGGCATAGTGACAACACCTAGAGACAATATTATAGTAGCTGACACTAGGACGAGTACACTTCATATCCTGAACAATGCTGGCATACTGATGACATATTATAATACAAGGGACATAAACATACGGTTTTCATGTTCTCTTGCATTCTCTCCAACAGGACAACTCTACATAGGATGTGCTAGACCAAAAAGGAGTACAAACAAGGAGGCAAAGATATATGAAGTGACCATATCAGGATGTTAATGTACTAAGAAACAAATTTTCTTACATTTTGCATAATTTAATCTTTCATCAATTTAAAATTTATGTTAATGGTCTAGATCAAAAGAACAGGTCATATAAATACAAAAAAAATTTACAAGGAAACATTAAAAATCTTAGGCAGATATATTCCAATATTTTTGTCCTGTAAAATCAATACTTTCACCTAATTACTTATATTACATCCTTAAAAAATAAATGGAGAATGTGTCCCCATGGACACAGATGATGCCCCGAATTGCATACAACATTATAAAGGGACATAACTCAAGAATGATAAAAGTGACACTACCCAAATTTGTACTTGATCTGAATTTTAAGGTAATAAGTATTGTGAGTAGGTTTCATAATGTTTGGTTGGGGCAAACTTAAGTTACAGAATGGAAACTAAAAATTTTGCAATTTTTCTATTTATAAAGGGGCATAACTCGATAATGATTAAAGTGACCCTACCAAAATTCAACTTGATCTGTGTTTTGTGGTAAAAAGCATTGTGTATAAGTTTCATAACATTTGGTTAAGGCAACTTAAGTAAGAGAACGGAAACTAAAAATTTTGTATTTTTTTCCATTTATAAAGGGGCATAACTCGAGAATGGTTAAAGTGGCCCCACCAAAATTCAAACTTGATCTTTATTATGTGATAATGAGCATTGTGTATAAGTGTCATAACATTTGGTTGAGGCAAACTTAAGTTAGAGAATGGAAACTAAAAATTTTGCAATTTTTCCATTTATAAAGGGGCATAACTCTAGAACAGTTAGAGATACGCTACCAAAATTCAATCTTGATCTGTGTTTTGTGGTAATAAGCATTGTGTATAAGTTTCATAACATTTGGTTGAGGCAAACTTAAGTTAGAGAACGGAAACTAAAAATTTTGCAATTTTTCCATTTATAAAGGGGCATAACTCTAGAACGGATAAAGTGACGCCACCAAAATTCAAACTTGATCTGTGTGTTGTGGTAATTAGCATTGTGTATAAGTTTCAAAACATTTGGTTGAGGCAAACTCAAGTTAGGGAACGGAAACCAATTTGGGGACGTAAGGACATACAGACGGACAAGGGTAAAACTTAATGCCCCCTCTGCTAGGGGGGGGGGGGGGGGGGGGGGGGCATATAAAATAGTGTATATTATATTTACTAAAATCATTTTACTTTAGCCTGTGACATACTGCAATAAAAGTTGACTCTAGGGACAAGGTACAATGAGGAATTTTTTAATTTAAAAAAAAATGCCTAAAACTAAAGTTTAATGCTGATATACTGTGATGTAAATTAAGATTAAAGGAGGCATGATGTATATGTTATTGAAACATCAACCCAACAACTGCATGTCTACTGTATGATATTAGTCCAGGATAACAGGATATTTCAAATTAGATGTATAAATTGGCTTTGAACCTGCTCTCAGTAAATGCAAGTACTATTAGATTAGTACTATGTGTCGTTTATACTTTTAGTAAGTTGTATTTGTGTTTCGTGTCAATCTGAAGAATCAAGCCCTTTCAAACTGATTTTTATAGTTTATCTTAAATTGTGCTGTTACACCACTTGCTCAGGTTTGGGGGAGGGTGGAGCATTCACAAACATGTTTAACCCAGCCACATTATTTATGTGCTTGTCCCAAGTAAGGAGCCTGTAATTCAGTGTTTGCTGTCTGCTATATTTGTTGTTATTTTTTCGTTTGTTGTTTTGTCATAGAACATGCTGTTGGTTTTCTCTTTTGATTTGTCATGCTGGGTTCTTTTATAGCTTACTATAGGATATGGGGTTTGCTCATTGTTAAAGGCTGTACAGTGATATATAGTTGCTTACATACATGTCCTTTGATCTCTGGTTGATTAGATGTCTCATTGACAATCATATCATATCTACTTTTTTCATAACAAAGTGAATTTATAGTAAAATTTAGAAATATAAACTTGCATTATATGCATTCAAACATGGACTTACTTGTTAGTAAAAATGGTTTTTATAATGAACCTGATTGCATTTGAACAATGGACTTTAAAAAAATAGACACACATGCATTGGCAGAATTGACAAGCAGGTTACTGGAAAATGGATTAAAGTGAATGGGAAATATTGACTCTAAAATGGACCAATATTTCACCCAAAATATGGATTTTAGTGTACGGATTGGAAATATGCATCATTCTGAAAAATTAAACTCGCATGTCAATGAAAATGGATTTTGAAAATTGGAAAACCATGGACTTTAATTAATTGCATATCAAGAGACAAATTCAGAAAATTCTGTAAAAAAAAAGTAAAATGCATTCTAAAAATGGATTTGAAGGCACCAGAAAAAAGAATTGACGATGAACTCACATTTATTGCATATTAAAAATGAATTTAGAAATTTTTTCTGAAAATGTTTGATTTTCAATAATGGAAGTTTAAAACTTATTAAACAATAATTGTTGAATCATTTCACCTTATAAAATGAAGATCATGACATATTAGGAGAAGTGTTATATTGTTCAGTGAATTGAAGTGGTAAATTATTAAAAACATACCATTTCTTATTTTTATATTTTACATAAAAAACTTTACCTGAGGCAAGCAAAAAATTGAAAAAAGAATTGTGGTGTATAAAAAACTGTTAAAAAATATACAGTGGCCAATCAGACAAGGAGTGTGCCGTGTTCTCCCCAGGCCGATATGACGCTGCAGACCTGCAGCGCCTTCAAAATATTTTTGTTGATCCCACAGCGTGCTAATTTTCACATTTTAATTATAAATGTTGGTTAAAATTGTCAAGTCGCTGATCACCGCTGAGAGGTCGGTCAATGTTAAGTAATAACTGATAATTAGCAAAAGTCTCTGCTTTACCTGTACCAGCCTTATGAGACCATGAAATCAGGTTATAGCGTAAATAATCATCAAGAAGATAGATATTTTGAGTAGAAAATAAAAGTTTTCAAAAACTTCAGAGCAAAAATTGAAGAAATAGATCGCAAATAGGTTGTATATACCCATCGTCTGTGTACGATTACTTTACCATTAAAGTAATGATTTTTTTCATTGGACGAGAAGAATAATCTATTTAAAAACGACCAATGAACGTGATGAATACACATGATAAATTTGAATACACTTTTACTAAAGATATATTTATACGTCAAAAAAGTAAAATAAACTTTTATTAAAGATAACGAGGAGTGATTTTTTTTAATAGAAAGTGAAAATTGTTGCTTGCAAGTAAAATTCCTTTCTCAACTGTCAAATAATTATTGAACATCGATCATTAATTCGTCTAATCGGAAAATATATGTGACACTCAACACGGGTATGGAATCGCTGCAGCATCTATATAATGTCACTAGTAAATAATTTTACTGGTCTTAACCTCGGTGTCTTAACTTTGACGAAATTGTCAAGTTTTGTTTACATCTACTGCCAATTGTTTTGACAATTATACACACGGAAGTGTAATGTCAAACTACAGAAACTGGTCAGCTGTTCATTACAATCTTTTTGTTTTAAAAAGTTGTATACCAAATATCTTAAACATATTCAACTTTAATGCTGAATTAACATGTTCTCTGCAAAAAAGAAAGGGGTTAAGCGAAAGGCAGATGATGGAATTAGAACTTTTTTCAGACCAATGACTTCTAGTGAAAAAGAGAATACACCTCCGTCTACACCGTCAGTATCAGCAGAGGTCAATACTTCTCCTAATCCAAAGCGAGCTAAAGTTTCAGAAGAACAGGAGGATTTTTTCTTGAACTATATATACTTTTGACTTATTTAATTGACTGTGATATAAATGCTTTTTGTGTTTGAAATGAATTTATTTCATTTATATATATTCTTATATTATTTATTAATACTGTGCATTATTAAACACATGTCTCAAAGCATTACAATTCATATTGTATATCATGATTTATGACTGATTGTTTCAGGTCACAATAGTTCATTCTAAAAAAGAGTAACACGCCCTTGAAATTTTGCGCCTTAAAAATTTTCTGGGGAGAACACTGAGTGTGGACATGGCATTAAAATGTACAAAGTTTAACATCAATGTACAAATTCTGAAGACAGAATGAACCCACCAAACAAAAATCCACAAAAACTTAAGGTAGAAATCTAAGATAAGAATACAGCCCTGTAAACGATTACTGGTATAACAAAGTCTGATGTTTAAGAATACTAAGATTGAGTTCACATATTTTCATATGTTTGTCTTAAGTCAGGAACCTCATCATTACTTTTCTTAATGTTTGTTTCTGTTCAATTTATTCTTATTTATATAGTCTGGGAACAGTGAGAGCATGTCATATTGTTTAGACATCTGTCTACTGTTGAAGAATGTATATTATAAAATAACAAATCAATGGGTAAAGATGAACTACAAATTTAAAATATTATATGAAGTACAAATTTAAAATATTATATGAAGTACAAATTTAAAATATTATATGAAGTACAAATTTTCCATAGGCTTGTAAGCAAAATGGAAAAGCAAAAATATTTCAGGGCAAGGGTGGCTCTATTTTTAATTCTTCAGAAAACTGTCATAAATTTTGCTAAATTATGCAAAAAATCAGGTGTTAACAAATTCACCTACGTCTGTGACATCACAAATACATAACTAATGACACAATAGGCAAAAATCTTTCATTTATCTGAAATTGGGCTTTTCAACATATGTTTTCATAAAATTTTTACGACACCTTCACAGTTAAAAAAATTCAAATTTTTAGGGCCAACTCCTTTCAATGACCTTTTACTTATAGTATCTAAGAAACAGACTTAACCAGGGAAATTAAACATTGACCATTGAACAATAAAAATAAGGGCAAGGTCAGATGAACCCTGCCAGATAGACATTTACACCTTACAATTATTCCATACATCACATATAGCTGACCTATTGATTACAGTATATGAAAAGAGGATCAAACCCATGAAAACCTAACACTGACCAATGAACCATGAAAATGAGATCAAGGTGAGATGAAGCCTTCCAAATTTCCAGGTACACTTTACAGTCATACTTTACACCAAATATAGTTGACCCATTGCTTTTAAAATTAAACATTGACCAATAAACCATGCCATGAAAATGAAGTCAAGGTCTGATGAACCCTGCCGGACAAACATTCACACCTTACAATTATTTCATACACCAAATATAGTTGAACTATGGCTCATAGCGTTTGAAAAACAGACCAAAATACAATCACTTAACATTGACCAATGAATAATGAAAATGAGGTAAAGGCCAGATCATATCTACCAGACAGACATTTACACCTTACAATCATTCCATACAACAAATATAGTTGACCTATTGCTTATACCCTTAGTATTAGAAAAACAGACCAAAACATATAAAATCTGTACATTGACTAATAAACCGTGAAAATGAGGTCAAGGTCAGATGAAACCTAACAGACTGACAAATACATCTTACAATCATTCCATACACCAAATATGGTTGACCTACTGCTTATAGTATCTGAGAAACGACCTAATCACATAACTTTAACCATGATCACTGATTCATGAAATAAGGTCTAGGTCAGGTGAACCTACCTGACGGGCATGTAAACCTTGCACAGAATCCATATACCAAATATAGTTATTCTAATACTTAAAATAAGTGAGAAATTCACATGACAAATATAAAACTTTTTTTAAGCAGTGACTGATGAAAATGAGGACAAGGACAATGGTTACATATTAAAGGTATCTGTATACAAGGTATAAAGCATCCAGATCTTCTACCCTCTGAAATAGTTTTATACAAATAGTTTACACCTCTCTGCCGCCAGATAGTAATCCCTATTTCTCTCATACTGAGACTTTCTTTGCAGGTGAGACAAAATACTGGCCTCATCATGGAATCTTGATAAATAAAAATATTGGTCAATAGGACACCATGCCCTGCTTACAATATCTCATTTCCATGTTCACTGAACTGTGAAATCTTACTCAAATCAAAAATTTAGCATATAATTTAATAATTTCACATGATAATAGATATATGTACAAAGATTCAAATTAATATGACCATAACTTCATGTTAAACTGCCTTCACCAAAAACTTTAATCTGATTCCAGTGGGAAGACAAGAGGCTGTCGAGTGACAGCAAACCGGATTTTCCTGCAGAGGTTGAACCCTGAACAGTTGAGCAAGTATGGACACAACATTTAAGCTTAAAACAGCTCTGAATTTGGATTGTGATTGAATATTTAAAATAGATTATTATCTAATTAAGAATGAAAATAATACATTGTATTTGCAAATCTGAACCCCAAACAGGATCATGTAAAAATTAAACATTAACACACACAACAAAAATAAAATACCACATAACAACTGTGACATCTACCTTCATAACACACATGACCTAAAAAAATAGTTATAAAGAAATTTTGATGTTATTATGTGTTCATGGAATAAGTTTGAGTTATTTCCCTTTGAACAGAAATATGGTTTAACATAGTACTCTAATATTAGATATGATTAATAGTTCTCTAAAATTAGATATGATGTAACACAATGTATATCTATTTTCAAATATAATTAATAGTTCCAAATATTTTTTCTTTCATTTGTCACAAACTAATACAGATCTGCAACTTATCTATGATCAATGTCAACAACTTTAAATGTAATGAACTATATCCTATAATAAAAATAGATTATTATCTAATTCAAGGAGTTCACTTCATAAAAAAATAAATATATATATATAGCATTCAGAAAATTAGTTTATACAGAATAACAAACAAACCTAACACAAAATTCTTCAAACAATTTACCAAAGAAAAGAAAAAAAAAATCCAAAATGTCATTTATCATTAATACAATGTCTTTTAAAAATCTTTTAAAAAATGAGTTATTTCCCTTTGTACAGAAATGGATTAATTCATCAAAAATTGAATTCTTGGGAAAGGGCTATAACTGAACAACGAGAAAAGCTAAAATCGTGAAAATTGAACTTGACCTTCATTAAGTCACAGGAAACAACATACCTAAATTTGAAAAAAAATTCTTCAAAGCATTATTATGTTAATGAACAGACACTGTTTGGCAGCCGCCAGCCAGCCCGCCCGCCCCCCATACATTCCCAAATCAATAACCGATTTTTTCTTCGAAAATCCGGTTAATAAAACAGAGATAGATGCACAGAACATCAATATCATAGTAATAATAATCACCTGTAACTAGGGCAATGCTAAGCATAGTTCAAATTCAACACAATGAACACTTCACACCAGTTTCGAGTTCAATAGCAACTATTCTTTTACAGTTAACTTTAAATTTCTTTTACACAATGACATCTCCATAAAATAAGAATTAAGAAGCGCATGGGGTTGCTATGCTTTTTATCAATTAAAAACATAGACTTTCTCTACCTTAACCTTTTCTGAATTTGACCCTTTACACAGTATTTTTTGAAGAATTTTCTGTTAAATATGATCAACTAAAAAAATGGCAAAGAAAATATTTCTAAATATAGTTAAGACTATTACCTTTTAAAACTTTGGATAAGAATACCAACATTTCCACCAATAGTTACCATTAAGCATTTCTTCTGAAGACCCAAACCCACACCACTATCAAAATATGACCAAAGAGCATTGCTTACTTCAAGCACATTAGATTTGATGGCAAAATATATTTTGTTGCTTGTAAAACTGACCACATAATCAGCAGAAAAAATATTTTAAAGATAAAACTGACCTCATCTTCTTCCTCCATCTCCTCTTCATCCTCTTTGTCTTTCTCTGTTTCTGACTCAGATTCACTCTCTACTTCTTCTTCATCAATCACTTTGTCAAACGCATGTGTTGGGAAATTGTAAATATCACCATACTATAAGAAAAGATATCAAAATGTGAAAGTATGGTTTGGGAAATTGTTAATATAAAAAAAATTAAAATATAGATAACAATATCAATTTTAATCCCAACGTGTTCATGTGTCTTTCTGGAACCTTGTCAGAGATTGCCTTTTATTCTATTCTTAAATTTTTGTAATTTGGAAATTAGGTATTGATGTCAAATCATTTATAGTCAGTTAAATTTATTCATAATTTACTTTGGACTATTTAGAGCTTGACGAAGCTAGATGTATTGTATAGACAACTGTCTATTGTTGAAAAAGGTATACTGACCTCTAGAAGTCTTTAAGTTTTTAGTGTCACTGAGTTGCTATAGCTAGTCATTGTCATACGGTATAGCAGGTTTTTTTTCGCGGGTGTTGAATATTTTGGCGGATACTGAAATACTGTCAAATATTAACTAAAGCGTCTCAAATTTACTTTTTGCTAGTGGAAGTTCATCTTCAAGGTAATCAAATTGCAAGCAAGTATATTTATTGTCATTAACTCAAACAAGTGTCTATTGTTATGGTTAAAAGATTTTTTTTTACCTGAATGATCAAGAGTGACTTACAACTCTTATATAATTAGACACTTATTAATAAGGGTAAAATATCTGACAGATTACCAAGCACTTATATTATTTAACAATAACTAATAAGGTTATGTACAATGCAATTTTTATATAGTAGTATTTATATCCTGAAATCTTAACATACCAATTTGCGCTTCAAACTTCTCTCATTCGATGAGAAAAACAGCAAAACTAGCCTAATTTTAATATTTAGATCAAGTCACATGTAAACTGTATCCATTAGTATATTTTGCTAAACCATGACTTAAACAAACATATTAATGTCGTATCATTTGGTAAAGCACCAACATAAATAAAACTGCACACCTGGATCAACTGCTATTACTGCTCATCATAAAAATATTCAAGATGACTTTTACAATTTCATGACCTTATACATAGATCATGACCCACAAATCAACATGAAATGCTAGTCCTTTCTATTACTTAAGATAGTGATATTAACTTAACATAAATGGCTACTTAAAAATGCATTACATTCTATTATTAATTAAAGATTATTGTAAGATATATACTCACTGTTCCCTGTTTTAATCTTTCTAGTAATTCTTTTTCAATGGCTGTGTCTACTTGTGCTGCTACCAATGCTTTTTCCTACATCCAACAGAAATATGAAAATTAACAAAGTCCTTAATGAGTTGATATGTGTCCTCAAAAATACTACATGAAGTATAAATGTACAACAAAACAATTTATATATATAAAGTCCTGCGTAAATATTACATTATCATTTCTGTTTTAGTATAAAGTTGAAATAAAATCTTTTCTTTTTAAACAATACAAAAGGTGTTATGTCAATAGATATAAGTGGGTGCCAATATTATTTACCATGTGAAAAACAAAGTCCCTAGGGGGGAATTGAAAATTATCTCTTTGGATCCATCTTTAAATTAGCAAATAGCAGTGATATATCAAGTATCAGATGAAATATTATTATTGAAACAATAAATGTTTAGAGCCAGGCTATCTGATATATTTTTTCTATCACACTAATTAACTTCAAGCTGGATACATTTTTAAATTATACATAAAAAATATAAACTCAATTATATTAAAAAAGGAAGATGAAATAATCAAAAACTTTAAATTACAATAAGTCCCTCCAAAATTTTCTTGCAGTCAAGGCCTTTACTTTTTAACAAAACATTCTTCTTATAAAAACTACTTAGGAATTACGAACCATTCAATAAAGTTATATCAATTTCAGTCATTAAATTTTTTGTGAAAAGTTTAACTCAAAAGAGGTATTGTAAGTTGACAGAGAACATTAACACTTAGTTGTATTTTTTTGGGTAAAATTCAATAAGGGAGATAATTCAACAATATCTTTTATTACCTCTCTCCTTTTTTCTCGTCTTTCTACCTTCCTACTTAATGGAACTAACTTCTTTCTGAAAAAAAATAAAAACATTACCTTGCATGTTTTATGTTAACATGTTATCATTAGAATTACTTATTCAACTACTACAATAATCATGATAATGTAGGTGTGGTTTTATCCAAAATCATATCAATGACCATAAACCAAACGCATGTAATTATGTAACTTAAAAGAGAGGTCAAGACAGAAAAAATATTATGTAATTTGCAAATTTCACAAAAAATCTCCTCAATTAAGTAAAAAATTGAACTCTTTTATATTATTTCAATGCAAAATGAAAGGTTCTTTTGTACAAAATGAAAGGTTCTATTGTACAAAATGCAAGATTCTATTGTACAAAATGAAAGATTCTATTGTACAAAATGAAAGGTTCTATTATACAAAATGGAAGGCTCTATTGTACAAAATATAAAAGATGTACCCTCCTGGGATCTACTGCTCGATTTGCTTTTTCAGGGCAGAAGTTTGAAATCAGACCAATCAGAATCATATTTGAATAACAAGAGGAGTTTCTATAAAAGATCCTAGAGACAATTACTACTGCTCAATATAGTTCAGACCGACCAATTGGTTTCAGATAAGAAGTGTCTTGTCTGACAAATCATCATTAATTTTGAACATGAATAGGTCAAAGGGAGATAAATCAAAAGTAATTCATGAGTATAAAAAATCTCAATAATACATGCAGGGGTTGCTATTTCTTTTGTATAGTATGGTACTTATCCAAAATTGTAATAAGAACTTATCTACACATTCTAAGAATTCCTGACATGATAATTACTTGCTTAATGTTGGTAGGTAAAAATCAGTAATTTAGAAGGGTAAAAGTACTCAGCTACTACCTCTAAATGAAAGGCCAGTAAATATGAGCTGCAACATCGATCTGTTGGACACACTCTACTTATATATCTGAGCCATAATTGGTACAGGTACTTTAAAAAAAGGTTGAAACATTTTTAAAGCTTAGTTTACCAGTCGATGTTGGAAGCAAAATTGAAATTGAAATTATTATCATATCTTCATATTTGGCAATATATAAAGGTAGGAAGAACTACATTTTAAATCACTAAATGCGATTTACAGAGAGTATTAAACACATCACTGAGACCAACCCAACAACACAAAACACTAGAAAAGACTAGTAGCAGATGTCAAATCTGTCTTTTATAGCAGTTTTTTTTTATTTCAAGCCATAAGAAAACTTTTAAGAGCTAATCATTATATAAATAACACATAGCTGAGAGGGTGATAGAGCAGATTGTTTCCCCCTAGATGACAATGCTTTTTCGAGGGTACTGATCTGCTCTATCACCCTCTCAGTTATGTGTTATTTAATTTATTATACTGAATGTTCAATCATTATTGTCTTTTAAATTTTAAATTGAAAGTACTTAACTTTGACCGTTTGACATGATGTACATAAAGTTACAGTAATTAGAAAAACAACAAAAGTGAAGGAAGATGTATTTTTTTATTTTGACAGTCTAGGAAAAAGTTCTGAGGCCAAAACATAGAACTGTAGCATTGTCTTTTAAAATATTGGTGTGAATTCACTTCATTGTCCTTTAAATTATTGATATTTGATTGGTCCCCAAGAGGGGGTGACATTCCAAAAATGGCCCCCCGCTGAGTCATGGGATAGAGTAAATTATCTCCCTCGTAACCAATCACAATCTGACATTTTTATGTGAAGTATAATAAATATATATATATGCTGTGGTAGCCATCTTTGATTATGATTAATCCTAATTAATACTTACTGTCTTTTTAATGTGAGTTTTCTTATCTTTATTAAATACTGTGTAATCTTTGTAAATCTCTGTTTACATTTATGTTTAAGAAATCTGAAAAAAGGAAAAAAAACCATATAAATGTGAATCTATCAACCCTTATCTAATATGATGAATTGATGATCAGATTCGAGTGGTTCACATGATGTACATATCAAGATGAGACAAATGTAATACATTGTTGTAGTTCTTCTTTAGAACACACATGGATTAATGATTGGGTGTTTTCTTGTTCGTATTGAGTTACGTTTTGTCATGTCGCTGCCTTATATAGCTTACTACAAGGTATATGAGTTTTGCTTATATTTGATGGCCTTACGGTGACTTATACTTTGCTAACTTCTAAGTCATTTGGTCTCTGGTGGATATATGTTTCATTGGTAATTAAACAACATATATTCTATGTGTCTTCCACAATACATGACGGTGGATTTAATTTACACTCATGCGCATCAATTAACAAGCTATTACAAAACTTGCAGGATCTGAAAAAGTTCTGGACACAGCACAAGTAGTTAAATTATTAGGCTTGTGTTGGAATACAGATCATAATACACATAAGTATTCTGCAAATATGCTAACCACAGAAATTGTCATTCAAATACATATATGCTTTGTCCACAAACAGAAAATTACAAATTTAACTTTGAACTTTTACATTTTCTCCATGTAAAGTTCATCAACAACTGATGTTGAGAGGTCCATACAGGTCCATAGTAAGGCAGAATATTTTACCTTACCTTGAACCTCCTCTCACACAACCTTACACTTGAAAATAAATAATAGTCCTATGTCTTGAATGGCAATAAAATTATAGTATAGTGGTACAAATAACCCTGGAAAACAAAATGTGTGACAGACAATCAACTGGACAAAGCAATTACCGAATACCTTGGACCTTTCCTCTTTGTAGTATTAAGATAGTCCATATTATCATTAACATAATGATATAATATTTTAAATTTCTGAAGTTATTATACTTTTGATGAAGCAATAGAAACTACTTGTATATTAATACATGTATATAACTACTTATAATAGATGTTTCATTAGGATTTCATCATTCTGATTGGATGCAACAATCACATGGTGTATAAAAATGATGTTTTATGTCCATCTGTCGAATATCCACTACTGCAAGAGCTCTCCGTGACTTTACAATGATGCAAAGGATTATTTAAAACAAAACAAATCAAAATGTAGATTTGTCGTGTAAATTCCAGGCTTAATACAGATTGAGAACGTGTTGACCACTTTAAAATGCTTATAAAACTACAAAAGAAAGAATTGAATTGTTTTAAAGTAGTCTTACTTTGGCCAGTATATCAAATGATGGTTAATCTGTTCTAATGCTTTCTCATAACTTCTGGACAACTTGACTTTCTCCCACAATCTTCCAGGAAAAGCTGCTCTTTCTACCGTCTTCATGTATAGATAACAGATACCTAAATACAAAGATATTAACAATATTGTATATATGTAATAATTACATGCATCAAGTTATTGTATTTTTTAATAAATACTAGAACATCTAGAACACTTATATTGCTAATTTGTTGTTGTATCTACAAAACAGTTCAAGAGAGAACCATGAAAGTTGGTACCATTATTAGGTTGAAAAGAACATATTCTAATGCAATTTTATATTGATGGATCCGACTGTATAACCAAACAAGAGGTTCTCAAGAGCCTGAATCGCTCACCTGCATTTCAGAGGAGAAGATTTTTAAATGTAAGCAAACTTGATGAACAAATTGTGTAAAATTGTCTTTAAAGGGCAATAACTCCTTAAGGGGTCAATTGACAATTTTGGTCATATTAACTTTTTTGTAGATCTTACTTTGCTGAACATTATTGCTGCTTACAGTTTATATATATTTATAATAATATTCAAAATAATAACAAAAAACTGCAAAATTTTGTTAAAACTACCAATTCGGTGGCAGCAACCCAACAATGGGTTGTTTGATTCGTCTGAAAATTTCAGAGCTGATAGATCTTGACCAACTGAACAATTTTACCCCATGTCACATTTGCTCTAAAAGATTTAGTTTTTGAGATATAAGCCAATAAAATGCTCCGCAGGGCGCAGCTTGATACGACCGCAGAGGTTGAACCCTGAACAGTTGGGGCAAGTATGGACACAACATTCAAGCTTGATACAGCTCTGAATTTGGATTGTGATTAAATATTTGACACAGCATAGGTTTCTGACACAGAATGAATGTGGTCTAAGAACTTAAAAATTTTAAATTGGACATTCACCTATTATGGTCCAATATCCAAAATCTAAATACATGGTTAGATTCAGCATATTAATGAACCCCCAAGAATTCAATTTTTGATGAAATCAAACAAAGTTTAATTTTGGACCCTTTTGACCTCAATGTGGACAAAGTTGATAACAGGGCCCAAAAATCTAAATACATGGTTAGATTCAGCATATCAAAGAACCCCATATATTCAATTTTTGTTGAAATCAAACAAAGTTTAATTTTGGACCCCAATTTGGACCAACTTGAAAACTGGGCCCATAATAAAAAATCTAAATACATGTTTAGATTCAGCATTCAAAGAACCCTAAGAATTCAATTTTTGTTAAAATCAAACAAAGTTTAATTTTGGACCCTTTGGACCTTAATGTAGACCAATTTGAAAACGGAACCAAAAATTAAGAATCTAAATACACGGTTAGATTCAGCATGTCAAAGAACCCCAATAATTCAATTTCTGTTGAAATCAAACAAAGTTTAATTTTGGACCCCGATTTGGACCAACTTGAAAACTGGGCCCATAATCAAAAATCTAAATACATGGTTAGATTCAGCATATCAAAGAACCCCATATATTCAACTTTTGTTGAAATCAAACAAAGTTTAATTTTGGACCCCGATTTGGACCAACTTGAAAACTGGGCCCATAATCAAAAATCTAAATACATGGTTAGATTCAGCATATCAAAGAACCCCATTTATTCAATTTTTGTTGAAATCAAACAAAGTTTAATTTTGGACCCCGATTTGGACCAACTTGAAAACTGGGCCCATAATCAAAAATTAAATACATGGTTAGATTCAGCATATCAAAGAACCCCATATATTCAATTTTTGTTGAAATCAAACAAAGTTTAATTTTGGACCCCGATTTGGACCAACTTGAAAACTGGGCCCATAATCAAAAATCTAAATACATGGTTAGATTCAGCATATCAAAGAACCCCATATATTCAATTTTTGTTGAAATCAAACAAAGTTTAATTTTGGACCCTTTTGACCTCAATGTGGACAAAGTTGATAACAGGGCCCAAAAATCAAAAATCTAAATACATGGTTAGATTCAGCATATCAAAGAACCCCATATATTCAATTTTTATTGAAATCAAACAAAGTTTAATTTTGGACCCCGATTTGGACCAACTTGAAAACTGGGCCCATAATCAAAAATCTAAATACATGGTTAGATTCAGCATATCAAAGAACCCCATATATTCAATTTTTGTTGAAATCAAACAAAGTTTAATTTTGGACCCCGATTTGGACCAACTTGAAAACTGGGCCCATAATCAAAAATCTAAATACATGTTTAGATTCAGCATATCAGAGAACCCTAAGAATTCAATTTTTGTTAAAATCAAACAAAGTTTAATTTTGGACCCTTTGGACCTTAATGTAGACCAATTTGAAAACGGAACCAAAAATTAAGAATCTAAATACACGGTTAGATTCGGCATATCAAAGAACCCCAATAATTCAATTTCTGATGAAATCAAACAAAGTTAAATTTTGGACCCTTTGGACCTCAATGTGGACCAATTTAAAAACGGGGCCCAAAATCCAAAAACTTAATACACGGTTAGATTCAGCATATTAAAGAACCCCAAGAATTCAAGAATAAAACCCTATTGAAATTGATCAAGAAATAAGCAATTTATACGAAGTATCTTCTTTTGCACAATACTGTGCAATTGAATATTTCTTGCTATTGCGCAATACTGTACAATTGACAATTTCTTGCTATTGCGCAATATTGTGCTATTGGATATTTCTTGCTATTGCGCAATACTGTGCAATTGGAGATTTCTTGCTATTGTGCAATACTGTGCAATTGAACATTTCTTGCTATTGTGCAATACTGTGCAATTGAAAATTTCTTGCTATTGCACAATACTTATTATATAATAATTTACACATTCTGTTTGGTGTGTATCTCCTACCATATCATTATTATTTGCTTTTAAATATAAATCAGAAATAACCAACTTAAAATGGAAAAATTTTAAAAGAAAAAAAAAGGAAAAAAAGAAAAAAAAAGAAAAAAAAAAAAATCCCCCCCCCCAAAAATTTTTTGAACCCCCTTATGATTCATCACCCCCAAACTCAATCCCAGCCTTCCCTTTGTGGTATGGTATCTTGCAGTACAATTTCAGAGAGATCCATACACTTGAACACAAGTTATTGTCTGGAAACTAGAAAAATGCTTATTTTTGGCCCCTTTTTGGCCCCCAATTCCTAAACGTTTCGGGCAATTACCCCCAAACTCAATTCCAGCTTTCCCTTTGTGATATGGAACCTTGTAGTACAATTTCAGAAATATCCAAACACTTACACACAAGTTATTGTCATGAAACTAGAAAAATGCTTGTTTTTTGCCCCTTTTGTGGCCCCTAATTCCTAAAATTTTGAGGCAATTACCCCCAAAATCAATAACAGCCTTCCCTTTGTGATATGGAACCTTGTGGTACAATGTCAGAGAGATCCATACACTTACACACAAGTTATTGTCTGGAAGTTACAAAAATGCTTATTTTTGGCCCCTTTTTGACCCCTAATTCCTTAACTGTTGGTACCATAACCCCCAAAATCAATCCCAACCTTCCTTTCGTGGTATAGAACCTTATGGTAAAATTTCATGGAGATCCATTCACTTAAACTAAAGTTAGAGTGCGAAAACCAATGTGTCTTCGGACAACGCCGGACGACGCCAACGTCATACCAATATACGACCAAAAAATTTTTAATTTTTGCGGTCGTATAAAAACTGCATTTGACCCTTATGTTCTATTTTTAGCCATGGCGGCCATGTTTGTCGATGGATACAAACTTCGGATACAATTTATAAACAAGATACCCTAAGGAACATTTAGTTAAAAGTTGAGGGTAATTGGCCCAGTAGTTTCAGAGGAGAAGATTTTTAAATGTTAGCAAACTTGATGAACAAATTGTGTAAAATTGTCTTTAAAGGGCAATAACTCCTTAAGGGGTCAATTGACAATTATGGTCATATTTACTTTTTTGTAGATCTTACTTTGCTGAACATTATTGCTGCTTACAGTTTATATATATCTATAATAATATTCAAAATAATAACAAAAAACTGCAAAATTTTGTTAAAACTACCAATTCGGTGACAGCAACCCAACAATGGGTTGTTTGATTTGTCTGAAAATTTCAGAGCTGATAGATCTTGACCAACTGAACAATTTAACCCCAGTCACATTTGCTCTAAAAGCTTTAGTTTTTGAGATAAAAGGCAATAAAATGCTCCGCAGGGCGCAGCTTGATACGACCGCAGAGGTCGAACCCTGAACAGTTGGGGCAAGTATGGACACAACATTCGAGCTTGATACAGCTCTGAATTTGGATTGTGATTAAATATTTGACACAGCATAGGTTTCTGACACAGAATGAATGTGGTCTAAGAACTTAAAAATTTTAAATTGGACATTCACCTATTATGGTCCATTTCCAAAATCTAAATACATGGTTAGATTCAGCATATCAAAGAACCCGAAGAATTAAATTTTTGATGAAATCAAACAAAGTTTAATTTTGGACCCTTTTGACCTCAATGTGGACAAAGTTGATAACGGGGCCCAAAAATCAAAATACATGGTTAGATTCAGCATATCAAAGAACCCCATATATTCAATTTTTGTTGAAATCAAACAAAGTTTGATTTTGGAGCCCGATTTGGACCAAATTGAAAACTGGGCCCATAATCAAAAATCTAAATACATGTTTAGATTCAGCATATCAAAGAACCCTAAGAATTCAATTTTTGTTAAAATCAAACTTAGTTTAATTTTGGACCCTTTGGACCTTAATGTAGACCAATTTGAAAATGGAACCAAAAATTAAGAATCTAAATATCGGTTAGATTTGGCATATCAAAGAACCCCAATAATTCAATTTTTGATGAAATCAAACAAAGTTTAATTTTGGACCCTTTGGACCTCAATGTGGACTAATTTAAAAATGGGGCCCAAAATCCAAAAACTTAATACACGGTTAGATTCAGCATATTAAAGAACCCCAAGAATTCAAGAATAAAACCCCATTGAAATTGGTCAAGAAATAAGCAATTTATACGAAGTATCTTCTTTTGCACAATACTGTGCAATTGAATATTTCTTGCTATTGCGCAATACTGCACAATTGACAATTTATTGCTATTGCGCAATATTGTGCTATTGGTTATTTCTTGCTATTGCGCAATGCTGTGCAATTGAAGATTTCTTGCTATTGCACAATACTGTGCAATTGAAGATTTCTTGCTATTGTGCAATACTGTGCAATTGAAAATTTCTTGCTATTGCACAATACTTATAATATAATAATTTACACATCCTGTTTGGTGTGTATCTCCTACCATATCATTATTATTTGCTTTTAAATATAAATCAGAAATAACCAACTTAAAATGGAAAATTTTTAAATGAAAAAAAAAAGGAAGAAAAGAAAAAAAAGGAAAAAAAAAAATCCCCCTCCCCCAAATTTTTTGAACCCCCTTATGATTCATCACCCCCAAACTCAATCCCAGCCTTCCCTTTGTGGTATGGTACCTTGCAGTACAATTTCAGAGAGATCCATACACTTGAACACAAGTTATTGTCTGGAAATTAGAAAAATGTGTTTTTTAGCCCCCTTTTGGCCCCCTATTCCTAAACGTTTCGGGCAATTACCCCCAAACTCTATTCCAGCTTTCCCTTTGTGATATGGAACCTTGTAGTACAATTTCAGAAATATCCAAACACTTACACACAAGTTATTGTCAACGAAACTAGAAAAATGCTTGTTTTTTGCCCCTTTTTTTGCCCCGAATTCCTAAAATTTGGAGGCAATTACCCCCAAAATCAATCCCAGCATTCCCTGTGTGATATGGAACCTTGTGGTACAATTTCAGAGAGATCCATACACTTGAACACAAGTTATTGTCTGGAAACTAGAAAAATGCTTATTTTTGGCCCCTTTTTGGCCCCTTATTCCTAAACGTTTCGGGCAATTACCCCCAAACTCAATTCCAGCTTTCCCTTTGTGATATGGAACCTTGTAGTACAATTTCAGAAAGATCCATACACTTTCACACAAGTTATTGTCATTAAACTAGAAAAATGCTTGTTTTTTGCCCCTTTTTTGGCCACTAATTCCTAATATTTTGAGGCAATTACCCCCAAAATCAATCCCAGCATTCCCTTTGTGATATGGAACCTTGTGGTACAATGTCAGAGAGATCCATACACTAACACACAAGTTATGTCTGGAAGTTACAAAAATGCTTATTTTTGGCCCCTTTTTCCTTAACTGTTGGTACCATAACCCCCAAAATCAATCCCAACCTTCCTTTTGTGGTATTGAACCTTATGGTAAAATTTCATAGAGATCCATTCACTTAAACTAAAGTTAGAGTGCGAAAACCAACGTGTCTTCGGACGACGACGATGCCAACGTCATACCAATATACGACCGCATAAATTATTGCAGTCATATAAAAACTGCATTTGACCCCTATGTTCTATTTTTAGCCATGGTGGCCATGTTTGTTGATGGATCAAAACTTCGGATACAATTTATAAACTAGATACCCTAAGGAACATTTAGTTAAAAGTTGAGGGTAATTGGCCCAGTAGTTTCAGAGGAGAAGATTTTTAAATGTTAGCAAACTTGATGAACAAATTGTGTAAAATTGTCTTTAAAGGGCAACTACTCCTTAAGGGGTCAATTGACAATTATGGTCTTTTTTACTTTTTTGTAGATCTTATTTTGCTGAACATTATTGCTGCTTACAGTTTATATATATCTATAATAATATTCAAAATAATAACAAAAAACTGCAAAATTTTGTTAAAACTACCAATTCGGTGGCAGCAACCCAACAATGGGTTGTTTGATTCGTCTGAAAATTTCAGAGCTGATAGATCTTGACCAACTGAACAATTTTACCCCCATGTCACATTTGCTCTAAAAGATTTAGTTTTTGAGATAAAAGGCAAAAACTGCATTTGACCCCTATGTTCTATTTTTAGCCATGGCGGCCATGTTAGTTGATGGATCAAAACTTCGGATACAATTTATAAACTAGATACCCTAAGGAACATTTATTTAAAGTTTGAAGGTATTTGGCCCAGTAGTTTCAGAGGAGAAGATTTTTGAAATAGTTTACGACGACAGACGACGACGACAGACGACGGACGCCAAGTGATGGCATAAGCTCACATGGGGCCCTTTGGGCCCCGGTGAGCTAAAAATGGGGAATGTGTCCATGGGGCACAGATGATGCCCCCGCTTGCATATAATGTTATAAAGGGATATAACTCAAGAACTGTAAAAGTGACGCTACCCAAATTTGTACTTGATCTGACTTTTGTGGTAATAAGCATTGTGTATACGTTTCATAACATTTAGTTGAGGCAATCTAAGTAAGAGAATGGAAACTTTTCCATTTGTAGAGGGGCATAACTCTAGAACGGCAAAAGTGACACCACCAAAATTCAAACTTGATCTGTGTTTTATGGTTATAAGCATTGTGTATAAGTTTCATAATATTTGGTTGAGGCAACCTAAAGTTAAAGAAAGGAAACAAAAAATTCAGCAATTTTTCCATTTATAAAGGGGCATAACTCTAGAACAGTATAAGTGATGCCACCAAAATTCGAACTTGATCTGTGTTTTGTGGTAATAAGCATTGTGTATAAGTTTCATAACAATTGGTTGAGCCAAACTGAAGTTAGAGAATGGAAACAAAAAATTTAGCAATTTTTCCATTTGTAAAGGGGCATAACTCTAGAACGGTTAAAGTGATGCCACCAAAACTCAAACTTGATCTGTGTTTTGTGGTAATAAACATTGTGTATAAGTTTCATAACATTTGATTGAGGCAAACTAAAGTAAGAGAAGGGAAACCAATTTTGGGACGTACAGACATACAGATGGACAAGGGTAAAACTTAATGCCCCCTCCGCTATGGCTAAGAACTGTTAAGTTACCTTCCATGGAATATTTAATACATGAAATGTTTACATCAGATTAATGACTAAAATGGAATTATTACTTTATTTTGATTTAAATATAGAGATAACCTAAGTATATTTTAAGCTTGGTTTTGGTAAAAGTATGTTTTACTGTTGCAAACATCTGTTTACCTTATTCTACTACATGTCACTAGGAAAACTTCATTTGCATCAGTAAAACCTGCCTTTACCAAGGATTTATATAATCTTACTATATAAATCTTAATTGATTTTACATAGACAAATCTTAAAACAGACAACAATTATTTTCTGACTGTAAATCATCTGTTACACAATCCTGTTAAGCAGTAATAATTACCTTTCTCCTCTCGGACTGTAGCATATTGACTGTTGGCAAGAGGACAAGAAGATCTGTTACATAACCCTGTTAAGCTGTATTCATTCCTACAAAATTTTTGTGTCTTTGCCCTGGAAAAGATAATGATTTTATTTAAACAAGTTTACACTCACAGACATCCAACCAAACAAAATCATCATTGTCTGTTACATTTGAATTCAAAGGTAAATTTCTGTGGTTTCATTTATTTTCATAGATACAAACTTTCCACTAATTGAGAAAAAATTGTATTTTCATGGCTTATTACTGTGCTTATTCAGTAGGCTTTGGTCTATTACTATACCAATTGCTCAAATAGTTTACCAAATTGCAGTTTGTATTCATCTCCACAAACTGATCAACTGGTAAACTATTTCAAGTAATTGTTTCAGTGATAGGCTGTTAGTGTGAAGTGAGTGCAGTGAAAAAAAGTTATACTTACCATTCAACTTTAGTGAATTATTATCTATGTCATGAAATTCAAATAAAATAATGACTTACTATAATATGAGGCACTGGTTTAAAAAGATCTTTAACTTTGACATGAAAACCCCTATCCTAAATAATTTCATAAATAACTAGTTCAAAACATTGTTTTGTTGATCAATAATTTATGGCTTTGTTTTCTAACAGGAAGTTATTGCGTAATTGTAACTTGGATATTTTTTTTTTAAAGCAATTACTGATCTGCTAATAATAAAGGGAAATAATTTACAGGATCTGCTTACCCTTCCAGAGCACCTGAGATCACCTCCAGTTTTTGGTGGGGTTCTTGTTGCTTAGTCTTTAGTTTTCTATGTTGTGTCATCTGTACTATTATTTGTCTATTTGTCTTTTATTTTTGGCCATGGCGTTGTCAGTTTGTTTTCGATCTATAAGTTTGACTGTCCCTCTTTTACATTATAATCAACAAAATTTTGTTCTGTCAACTATCAACTCTTCATATTGACATTTTATAAGTAATTTGTTCTAAACATTATTTCCATGATTTTAAGAGGGTATCACCAGCACAGTAGTCAGCAATTCTGTGTTGACATGAATTATCATTCATATGGTGAAAATTATAAATTAACTGTTTTGCAAAAATTGTTCAAAATACTAAGGATTTTCTTCCCCCGAGGATAAGATTACTTATAAGCAGTATTTGGCAAAATCTTTTGGAATTTTGTTTCCTCAATGCTCTTCAACTTCGTACTTAATCTGGCTTTTCAATTTTTTTATTTGAGCCTCACTGATGAGTCTTTTGCAGACAAAACTTGCATCTGGCATACAAAATCATCAACCTAGTATGTTTGATTAAATTTTACAATGACTGAATAAAAATGATTTCCCTATAATATTAAATCCACAGCATGTTATATTTTAGCTCACAACTTATTATCAATGTCATGATTGATTGATTGTTGGTTGATTAACATCCAGTGGCAAATATTTCATGCATGTTCAGGACGAGGTCAATGTAAAGAAAACAACATATATTCTGACTGTAGGTCTACAGAACTTCAAAGGTAAATATTATATTGTCTACTGCAATTGAGTGTGAAGCATAATTTTATATATTACACATGTACAGTACTTCAAAGCTCAATTTTATAATAACCTTAGTAATGTCAAGACAAATTCAAAACAAAGATATCCAACAATTATGAATTATCAAGAAGTTATATATCCTATAAACAAGGAATTATTTGAATCCAGAATAATTTTGGATACTGGAAAATTGATGAGAAATGTATGATGAAAACTAACCAAACTAAAGAGGGTTAGCATGGTGAAGGTTCATTTTACTTTCACTGATATTTTAGTATGAACTAACCCTTTAGCCATGCATTCATGCATGGCTAACCCTCCTAAATAGGGTTAGTTTTTATCATACATTTCTTTAATATAAAATTTTCAAGAATTCAAATAATTTCTTGTATATTGAAATATAATAAATTGCTTCGCCGAGAGCAGCTGGATACGACCGCAGAGGTCCAACCCTGAACAGTTGGGGCAAAAATGGACACAGTATTCGCAGTTGATACAGGTCTGAATTTGGATTGTAATTAAATATTTGACACATAATAGGTTTCTGACACAGAATAACTGTAGTCAAAGAACTTAGAATTGGTTTATATGATTTGAATTTATATTCAATTTTTTGCTTTTGTGCAATACACTTTGCTGTTGCGAATTGACCCCCTCCCCTTCCCCCCCACAAAAAAAAAAAAAAATTACCCCCCCCCCCCCCTTTTTTTTGCTTTTGAGCAATACACTATGCTGTTGCGTATTGACCCCCCCCCCCCCCCCCCTCACACACCTTTTGTTTCCAAAAAAAAATAAAATTTGAAGAATTTTTCTTTTTAATTTCTGAAATCTGAAATGAGAAAAAATTTACCCCCCCACAATTTCTTTTTACCCCCCCCCCCCTTTTCCCCCCAAAAAAATTTCTTTCCCTCAAGATATGGCCATAATCTCAATTCAAATTTCCAATGGAGTTTGCAACCATCATTACCCATTTAAATACATCATAAGTCTTAAAATAGAAAATGACATACATAATCATGGCTAAAATTAATATTCCTTAATAGTAACTTCTAAAAATAAATTGACAACTAATCATCTCAAGACAATACAACAGTTCTTTATACATAATTTAAAAGCAGTGTAAGGGAGGTAATCAAAATGTTGTGTTTGGATTACCTCCCTTACACTGCTTTTAAATTGTCTTAAGTTATTGTCCATTAACCAGGAAACCCTTGTTTTTCCCCCTTTTTTGCCCCTAATTCCTAAACGGTTTGAGCCATAACCTCCCAAAGCAAATCCTAACCATCCCTTTGTGGTATGGAAACTTGTGGTATAATTTCAGAGAGATCCATACACCGCTCCACAAGTTATTGTCTGGAAACTATAAAAATGCTTATTTGGGCCCCTTTTTGGCCCCTTATTCCTAAACTGTTAGGACCATAACCCCCAAAATCAATCCCAACCTTCCTTTTGTGGTTATAAACCTTGGGTTTGAATTTCATAGATTTCTATTTTATTATACTAAAGTTATTGTCCGGAAACCAGCTGTCTTCGGACGACGCTTACGACAACGAGGATGACGTGATACCAATATATGACGGCAAAATTTTTTGCAGTCGTATAAAAACTATAAAAGTGACATGTTCATCATGTAGGTTAGAAGGGTAATTCAGAAACTGAAGAAGACAAGTGGTCGAAATATCTTAACAAATAGTTTAATTACTACAATAATGATTCAGTAATAGATAAATAATTGAACAAAATATATCTTTTTAATCCATAATTGTTCATTTTTCATGCATAATTTATAGAAACATTTTATGTAGTCTAGATCAAAAGTACATGTAATAGGTAAATTATCAAATCTATCATTTCTATATACATCAAACATCTAAATTATATTGAGGTCAAGAATTGTGTATTGAGTTGTGTATTTAGTAGCATTATGAAATATCTGCTTAATTATGCTGAAGTTCAATAATTTTGTGAATGTGATTGGGATTAAAGATATTGGTTATCCAATTACAGCAGCTTCATCTTGACTCAAATTGTTATTGATCATGACAGTTGTCAAGCATACTGATGTTATGTAGCTAGCAAATTGACAAAACTAAAGATATACATAGTTTTAAACTGCTATAAAGATATAATCCAAATTTTTCACAGTTCATGTGTTCAAAAAGCTATTATGATTGACAATGCACAGTATTACACCCATATAAAGTTTGAAACAAGTTGAATTGTGAACTATTGCTCATTTATGATACCCCTGTCAGTATTTGGTTAACAGGAAGTGGATGAGTGATAGATGTGAAAACGCATCATTCAGTATAGCATGCTTACATGAATCTTGATTCTAAATTTCAGAAAGCTTTGATTTCAATTGGGTATTTTAAAATACTCCTACTGAGGCAGCTTTATATTTATATGTGGAGGAAAAGAATTCAAACTTCATACATTAAAACATCAATCCATTTAGTGCAAGGAGTCTGGTTAGATCCTTTTCACAAACGTTTGGTTCATATGAGCTCTGGATTCCATCAGAAAAATAAGTGATAGATGCTCTACACTTATTAATCATCTTGACTGATTTTAGGTTCACAGGTTTTGGTTTTAAACTAACACACTCCAGATATCTAAGATAGTAGGGCCAGAATAATTTGAATGGTCTTTCCCACTACTATATAATTATATTCAACTGTAAATGAATTACTTACTTTACTTTAAATGAACAAAAGGATCCATTTATAATACTCCAAATAACCTGTAATTAATAAAAGAATCATTTTAGCAAAAATAGTAAATGTTCATAACATCAGTGTTAATCATGCTACAAATGATTAATAAACAATTTCTTATAGTGAAACTACCCAATGTTTAATTATATTATGTTCATAATCTATAATGCAAGCCTATGTACTTAATCACAGAACTGGTATAAAATTTCATTCCAGTGACTTGTATTTTTGGATTTATTTATTTTCATGGTTTAAAGAGAACTTGATAAAATCACCATGACATTACTTTTTCACACATAAAACACAGTTATATAAACATACATGTATATCTTTTTCTAAAACTATAGGATCCAAGAAGCATGTATTGCTCCCCTGACATTTTTGCATAAAATTGATACAATGCATGATCTGTAACAGATTCTCTTATACATTGTAATGTAAAACACAATAAAATGCTCCGCTGGGCGCAGCTTGATACGACCGCAGAGGTCGAACCTGAACAGTTGGGGCAAGTATGGACACAACATTCAAGCTTGATACAGCACTGAATTTGGATTGTGATTAAATATTTGACACAGCATAGGTTTCTATATAAATCAGAAATAACCAATTTAAAATGGAAAATTTTAAAGAAAAAAAAGGAACCCCCCCCCCAAATTTTTTGAACCCCCTTATGATTCATCACCCCCAAACCCAATCCCAGCCTTCCCTTTGTGGTAAGGTACCTTGCAGTACAATTTCAGAGAGATCCATACACTTGAACACAAGTTATTGTCTGGAAACTAGAAAAATGCTTGTTTTTTGGCCCCAAATTCCTAAACATTTAGGGCAATTACCCCCAAACTCAAACCCAGCTTTCCCTTTGTGGTATGGAACCTTGTAGTACAATTTTATAAAGATCCATACACTTACACACAAGTTATTGTCCTGAAACTAGAAAAATGCTTGTTTTTTTGCCCCTAATTCCTAAAATTTTGAGGCAATTACCCCCAAAATCAATCCCAGCATTCCCTTTGTGGTATGGTACCTTGCAGTACGATTTCAGAGAGATCCATACACTTGAACACAAGTTATTGTCTGGAAACTAGATGAATGCTTATTTTTGGCCCCTTATTCCTAAATGTTTTGAGCAACTACCTCCAAACTCAATTCCAGCTTTCCCTTTGTGATATGGAACCTTGTAGTACAATTTCATAAAGATCCATAAACTTACACACAAGTTATTGTCATGAAACTAGAAAATGCTTGTTTTTTGCCCCTTTTTGGCCCCTAATTCCTAAAATTTGGAGGCAATTGCCCCCAAAATCAATTCCAGCATTCCCTTTGAGATATGGAACCTTGTGGTACAATGTCAGAGAGATCCATACACTAACACACAAGTTATGTCTGGAAGTTACAAAAATGCTTATTTTTTGCCACTTTTTGGCCCCTAATTGCGGTCGTTTAAAAATGAGGATAAATTTTCATTCAAAGGCAATAACTACAATGTGTAAGGAGTAAACTAACAATTTTATAAGATGGTTACTCCTCATCCTGTGGTCTCTGGTGAATAGTTGTCTCATTAGCAATCCTATACCAATAACCATATCTCCTTATTTTCATAACTTCTGATAATCATAGTAAAACTAAACAATGTTTAATTTTATCATACTCATCATTTATAACCCTCCAAATAACCTGTAAATAATTCTAAAGTGTTTTTTTTTTCTAGTGAAACTAAGGCATGTCTATTCTTATTGCATCAACAGAGGGGAGTTCAAAATGAAGTCTTTCTGTGATCACCTGAACTAGGCAACTACAATAACTGGTACAAAAGTATGCAGTAATATTGTAATGTTTATGCCAAAATAAATCAGTCATAACTAGATATTATTTTAAATGTGAATACAAGAAGATTGTAATGAAGTGATTAATATATTTGATCACTTTAATTATTTTTAATCATGATTAATCATATTAATGTTAGTCTTTTTTGTTTTATTTTAAATATATTTTTTCAAAAAACTCTGTAGTGACAATCTTCTATTATTACTTCAATGAAAGAATGCAGGGTCGTTCCAAATTTTTTTTCAAAAGGTGGCATAACTATAAAGCACTGAATATATGGCCTTTTTATGGAAAAAAAACCAGATTTTTTTTCAATCAAAGAAGGGTTGTACGCCATCTACATCCCTCCCCATGGGTACACAGACCTTCAGGACATTGTCTTATTACGTTACAAAACTACTACAATACCTATTGTATATATGTTAACCATTATTAAAATACAATCTGAATAATAAAGTCTTGCTCCAGTCATGCCAGTCTTTCAATGGCAATGGGGATCAAAAAAAGAAATTAGCAGAGTGAAAAAAAGAAAATTTACTTGAATAGAGAATAAATCTAGGAAGACATGGCTAAATGAGAATTAAAAGAAAGATAAATCATAGACAGAGATTATGGACAGAGGAGAACCCCTACAAAAACAATGTATCAGTAGTTACAGAAACCAAGAATTTATACTCGCAACCATGGGTTAATGTTCTATACCTCACCAAGCTACAGAAATATCCCCATGTGGAGCTCTAATGAATAGACCTATTATGACAAAATAGGGTATATACACATGTACTGAGAACAACTGACAAGAATGAAAAATTAGATGACTATTAAATGAAAGAAAAAGAAGATACCAGCAGAAAATCAAACAGGTACACTGAGAACAGAAACAAGAAGATGACAAAACAGGCCGGGGGAGGGCAAAAAAAAAAGAGAGACTTGGAAGAGGGTAGTAGACAAAAGTAATGCCCCCCCAGACAGGCCATGGAGCTAACAGAGAACAAAAGTAACTCCCCTCCAAGACAGGCACTGGAGCACAGATGTTTTAAGGGCAGAAATATACGCCAGCGGACTGGTATGTGTTCTATTTTGTGTTTGCGTATTGATTATGATCTATTTCAGAGATCCAACGTACAATGGCTATGCTGTTTTATGTGAGACCATCAATGTATCAACCTTCACTTTCCACAGCTATGAACTTAACATCTCTAATAATTATGAACCTCTAACCCACAACAGTTCATTCAAATCCATTACATCGAACGCTTTCAGTCCACTAAAAGCCAGCAGCCCAAAGAGAAACAACTCCATAAACACCTCTTCACCAAAAAGTAATAAGAACAAAAACAGAACCACCAGCAGTAAATTTTGTATTCAACATACCAACAAAACAGAACTTGAGAATACTAACATTAAATTTTAGAAGCATCAAAGACAAGACTTCTGAATTTGCAGCAGCAGTAAATTATATCAAACCAGACATCATCTGCGGCACAGAATCTTGTCTTAAAGGAGTAAAATCCAGAAAAACCCTACACAAGATGCAATAAAATCCAGCGAAGTATTCCCTGGTATACTATGCAGCTTACAGAAACGACCAGGGTACACTAGGCGGAGGAGTTTTTGTCCTTCTACACAATGACATCATAGCAGTAGAAAAACCTGAACTAGTAACAAAATGCGAGATTGTGTGGGTAAAAGTACAACTGAAAGACCAAAAAGAATTGACGATAGGCTCATTCTACATGCCAAACAGAAATACAGATGATATCAAAGAACTTGATAAATCACTAGACCAGATCTCCAATAAAAACATAAACTCCTTACTTACTGGAGACTTCAACTGTCCAGATATTGATTGGAACACCATGTCAATAAACCATAACGCACAATACAAGGAAATACAAAAAGCATTAACGGAAGTGCTAATATTACACTCAATTTCTCAGATACATGAAACACCAACTAGAGGTGAAAACCTCCTGGACATAGCGTTAACCTCCAACCCATCACTTATTAAAACATCAACAAACGCTCCAGGAATATCTGACCACGACATGATCATAACAGACTGTGATACAAAACCACACTACCAGAGTAAACGGCCTTGTAAATGCTACATATACTCAAAAGCAAAATGGGAAGATCTCCATAAAGAACTGAATATACTATCAACCAAAATCACTGATATGTATCAAAATGACACTACAGTACAAGAATTATGGGACACATTCAAAAAGAACTCTACTCAAATTTGGACAAGAACACCCCATCAAAACTCATCTGCTCTAAAACAAGTCTACCATAGATAAACCACAAAATTAGGAAAATGTTCAAAAAGAAAACCAGGCTATACCAACAAGCAAAAAGAACAAAGAACTAAAAACTGGTCAAACTACAAACATTTCCAAAAAGAATGCAAACGACAAGTCTGAAAGGCTGAATGGGAATACATCAACAACACCATAATGGAAGGACTGGAAAACAACAACCCAAAATCTTTTTGGAAATACATCAAATCTAGAAAACAAGACAACATAGGAATATCACCGTTGAAAAGCAATGGCCATTTAGTGAATGACAGTAAAGGGAAGGCAGAACTAAAACAATTTAAATCAGTATTCACCAGAGACAATGACAAAACTGCCTAAAACATCAAAATACATAAAGAACTCAATCCCATCCCTTGAAATAAAACATGAAGGTGTCGAAAAACAGCTTAGAAAACTAAATCCATCGAAAGCATCAGGACCAGACGGCATACCAAATAGAATCTTCAAGGAGTGCTCCAAATAACTAGCACCAGGACTTGCAATAATATACCATAAGTCAATAAATACTGGATCACATCTCGAGAGCATTCAAAAAGGGGGATAAACAGAAAATTACAGACCAGTATCTAACATCTGTGCCCTGTAAAATACTAGAACACTTCATCTGTCAGCACATGCTAAACCACCTAGACAAGCACAGGGTACTAACATCACTTAACCATGGATTCAGATCCGGGTACTCATGTGAAACACAGCTATTAGTCAAACTGCACGACTTCATGAAATCACACGATGCTGGAAACCAAGTTGATGTTGCTATCCTGGACTTTTCGAAAGCATTTGACACCATGCCACACAACAAACTTTTACACAAACTAGATGAATATGGTGTGAGAGGACCACTGAATAAATGGCTGGAAATGTGTCTCACTCAGAGAAAGATGAAGGTTGTCATTGATGAAGAGGAATCTGAAGAAGCTACATGTACAGTGGACTCAGGAGTTCCATAAGGAACTGTACTTGGACCCCTTCTCTTCCTCTGTCATACCAACGACCTGCCAGATGCAGTAAAATCAACCGTTAAACTTTTTGCTGAGGAATGTCTGCTATACAGAAACATAAAAACACAATGTGACCACACTCTGCTACAACAAGATCTTGCTAGCCTAGAAAAATGGGCCAAAGACTGGGGTATGCGCTTTAATGCAAAGAAATGTTACATCCTGAGCATTAAGAACAAAATCCAGAAATTCTACACCCTTGATGGACACATACTCCAACAAGTCCAACACAATCCATACCTGGGGCTACATATATCGGAAGACCTAAAATGGACCACCCACATTTCAAATGTAGCCAAGAAAGCAAATTCAACACTTGGTTTCTAAGACGCAATCTATGATTCTGCCCTAAGGATTGCAAGAAAACAGCCTACACCTCATTGGTAAGATCCACAATGGAGTATGGGGCAAAAGTATGGGACCCGTATACAACAAACAACATCAACCAACTAGAAAGGATCCAGCGTAGAGCTGCGCTTTTCATCACAGGTGATTACAAATCTAGAGAAGGATCGGTCACCAAAATGCTTACCGTACTGGAATTAGAAAACCTGAAGTCCAGAAGAACAAGCCAAAGACTGGTATTTCTGTACAAAGTGGTTGAGGGTTTGGTCCCAGCTATCAAACCTGAAGAATTTTTGGAAAAAGCAAAACCAAAAGCATTATCAAACCGAAACGATTTGTAGACTTTGAAAGCACTAACATAGTAAACAACTGGGTCAAGAACAACTCAAGGGCATTTGATACAACAAATTGCAAAACCGAGATATTTAAGAACTCATTCTTCGTTAAGACTGTGATCAATTGCCATTGGAACCAACTGGAAGAAGATAATATAGTGTGCGCCAAGTCGGTTGAGAGCTTCAAAACAGCTCTCCAACACTGTCAATAGGTGCTCTTGGTACCTTCGACATAAAAATACATATGCCAGTTGACTGGCATATATTTTCGCCCTAAAACATCTATGATATGAGCCCCTGTGACTTGAGGAGACACATGACTGAAGTAATGCCTCCCACCCAATAGTTTTCATAGCTGCAATAGTTACTTTATATGTAATTTTATAATCAAGCTCATTAAAATTTGTTTCTTTCTCTCGATCATCAGACATCACATATAATAATCTTTTTACGAAGTGGTTCGAGTATTACTATCATTTCCCGTCAAGATGCAAGTCAGTTGGCCTTTATAGATGAAATTAATAAATTTTAAAAGAAGGACATCAAGGTGAAAATAAATATGGCTTTCTTACATCATCATGTTGCATTTTTACAGCCCCTATGTACAACTAAACGTGTTATATGTTACACCACGTGAAAATTGTCAACAGGAAATGAAATTTGGTTTTCAAAGGGAGATAACTCTCATCTGATATGAATATGCATGAGACATTCAGACAAGGAAGTTGAAAAGAAAAGAGAAGTGAAATAACTTTAGAAAGTGTCTAGAGAAGAAAAATGTCTCGTATTTTACCAGATTATAACCAGCTGATGAGGTTCACCATAAATGATGTTTGTAACTGGTTGGCAGAGGTATGCAACATTTTCAGAAGATACAATTTTAACTTTAATTTGCTAAAAAAAAAGTTCACATATAAACTTCATAAGTTTCAAGACTGTGGCAATGCCAACCTTTTTCATTTTCAAGATTAGCTTCTAATCCTGATTGGAAATACTACATTGAAATGAGCACATGTACTGTAGGCAAACCCTAGAAGCATATTTTAGGATTTGTTTTTTTAGCTAAGACCATAATACATTTGATATTCTTGGGGGTGGGGGAGGTGGGCAGGATGATTTTTTTTTCTGGATTGATCTTTCATTTCCATCTGTTTGTACACATTTGTTTCCTGCATTTGGTGTCGCAGAATATTAATTGTCATCATGTTTTTGCAAAGTTATTTATTTTTAGTTCTTAATTTCAAGGCCAAGTTATCAATTTTCACCCCCACTACCCAGATAATCAAATGGCCTTCTCCTAAAGCTGAAACTAAGCCTGCTTGTAAGCTAGCTACTCCCTTAGTTCAGATAAAATACAAAACCTTAGAATATATATTCTTGCTTCAACATTTTCATTTAGTAATCCTTTAAATCAAAATTGAATATTAATAGATTATCCACATAAAAGTAGACAACATGATTACATGTAGGTGGACTTATAGTTATAACTGATGAACCATATGTCCACTTGATTCAGTGCTGATTTTTGATTTGTGCTCCAAACGGAAGACTTTCAAATTCTGGCATTTTCCCGTACAATATAAAAATAAGGAGATGTATACCTATATAATGTCATGACGCTTATGTTAGTACCTCAAAGTAATAATCTATTGTTTAATTATGTCATTTACACCTGTGAAAGGATTGCTAGAGCACTGACTTGTAACACAGAGGTCTTGGTTTCGAGACCCAATGGAAACCAATGTGATTTTCTTATAACAATCATGTTACATTTTTACATCAATTACACAACAATTGACCTCAGGTCAACCAGTGTAACTTTACTCATTCATAAAAAGCAAGCTTGACATTGGTCTATGGGATTACATTTCAAAAATGTATCTAAAGGAGTATTAAAGCTTTGATTTCACTGCTAGCTGGACTACATGTAGAACTGGACTTGTGATATATATTTGATAAGGATACTTAACTGTAAGAATGAAAATTGAAAAGACTTTCGCAGAACCTGGGATATGCTTGACTTGTTATAAGACTTAAGATACATTTTTGTAGATAAGGTGTCGTGTTGCCATCTTTGAATCTCGATTAAAATATGCTAATTTTGAGGGTGCAAAACAGAATAGAATTAAAACAAAAGAAATGAAAACAAAAAGAAATGAAATTGATCAATGAAAAAACAAAAGGAAAGCTAAATGAAATAAAAGTTATCAAAATATTATATCATGATAGGAAAACAAAATATTATATCATGATAAGAAAATATCTATATTTGCTCCTTTCTGTTTAATTAAGGCCTTACCTTGCTGTCATAAAAAATTTGGGTATGATTATTGCACTCAGACTCAGAATTTAACCAATCAAAATACAATATATGTTTTTCAGCTAAGCCATACAAGTGTAAGTGGAGAAAATTGAGATAATCTAATTTTATTAAGGAACTCACAGTAAATTTTTTCCTACCGGTATTTTGTTTTGTAGCAAGAAAACTTTATCCCTTACTCTAATTTTATTTTTTATTTTCTGAAAGCACATTATATGAGCTCTCTTTTCATATTTTATTTTGAAATTCTTATATTTAGTTTTCTTTCTATCTACACAATTTTTTTTATGAATAATCTTTTAATAAATTGACAGTTTTGCACATGACTTGTAGCTTGAAACAAGCCCATACTTTTTTATTATATCTTTGAAAACAGCATGGTACATGTGGTATAAACATCATGTTAACAAATTATTAAGATATTCTACCGTTGTAAATATAGACCCCCTTCGTCCTTCAGTTTAGTCTATAAGCTCACAAACTGTATCTTTTATTTTACATACTAGGTTTTAATAAAAAAAAAAGGATGAAATCTTGTAAGCCTGTCACTGTCACTTGACCTTTACCCCATATTCAGTTTCTAATGGTCTGTTTTAATAAGTTTTCAAGATGAGGTCTGTCCCTCAGCTTCAACTTTTACATGCATGTATATGTATATACATCTATCATTTGACCTTGAACTCATTCCAATGATCCATTAATCAGGTTATTTTATCAATATTAGTTCAGTTTCTCAGTAGCTATGCTTGATACATATAGATTATATATATATATATTGTTAAAATATACTTTTTCACTTTTTTGGTCTTTTGGAAAATGTTGTTTGTGCTGTATTTATACCCCTCTACCAAGAAATTTGTTTTGCATGCACACATCTAAAAATTGCGGTTTTTATCCAACACAATCATAGGTTTGAACGTTGTTTTCAATTTAGACTTGTTTATATTTTTTCGTTTGGGCTTGTATTATATTTTCCTTCGGGTTTATATGATCCGTTCATCCTATTTCGACTCTTTCAAAATTCAAGAGTCTATCCTAAATTGAGGTAAATTATATGGCCTTCCAAATACCATATCAATTCCTAACATCACTGAAGAGACATTAATTGTCGAAATCCAGATATGGTGTACAAATTTTTGCACCTCATGTTTGCGATATACCATCTTTTCCGCAAGTTTATTGTTTTCTGTTTGGAAATAAATTAATAATAAGATCCATTTTGTAATATCTGGTGATCCGTTTATTTGGCAATCGCTAATGGCAGCCAGCAGGGTTTAAGAACATCAGTTGTTCGACCTGCTAGTCAAATGCGTTTTGTTAAAATATACTTTTTCACTTTTTTGGTCTTTTGGAAAATGTTGTTTGTGCTGTATTTAGACCCTTCTACCAAGAAATTTGTTTTGCATGCACACGTATAAAAATTGCGGTTTTTATCCAACACAATCATAGGTTTGAACGTTGTTTTCAATTTAGACTTGATTATATATATATATTATATGTTATTTAGTTTTTGATTTCCTTGTAAGGATTATTCTGAATAAAAAGCAACCAACAATCAATCATCCTTGTAAGGAGTAAGTTTATGGCCTTATTTTCATGCTCTAGTCAGAACTATAGTACATTTGGTAAATATTTGATAAAGTGACTATGTTTTTAGCTGTTTAGTGAACACTAGTGGGCACATATATAAAACTAAGAAGATGTGGTATGATTGCCAATGAGACAACTTTCTACCAATTACCAAATGTCATAGAAGTTAGTTTTGAAAGGTCACCATACAACCTTCAACAATGATGAAAACCCAAATCACACAGCAAGCTGTAAAATATAGTAGTCTGTCAAAATATGGCGGGGCAAACATATTTTTTTGGGGGGATTTGTAGGAATCAGTCTGTCTGTCTGAATATAATCCACATGCAACAATTTGAAGGGGAGATAATTCATATTTAAATATACTGATAGTATTGTGAGGGGGTGAGGTATCATTTGTTAGTCTACTTATAGTTCTTGTTTATTTTTAAATCATGTCAAAATTTGACATGGGATTAGATAAGTTAATCTGAATTTTTACCAACTTCCTTAATGAAATCATGTCATATGTATAAAACAGATGTACAGGATATTGTTTTTAAGTCTGTATTTGACAAAAAGCTTCAAATAGATGAAAAAAATAGTTTTTTTTATAAAGTTCAATTCCATTTGTATGTGTAGAAGGAGTTGTTGGGTAATTTTGCACCGCCATTTTGAATCTGTGTCTGCTTGGGATACAGAAATCAAGCTTTACGCCTATATACTTATACATATATAAATATACTCCACTGTACTTCTTGGTAGATTTCATACAGAAATTTAATGTAAAGTGCAGAAAATCATGATCATGTTCAATGTCCCATGTAAATATAATTCAGAATACAGAAATCACTTCTTTTTGATGCAACATCATTGACATTATCTGGACATCACCTATAGATAGGTTTCGATTGACATAATTTGTGCAAGAGTTACTGCCCTTTTGTCGCCATGTTGGAGGTCTAAGTTCACAAATTCCTTCACAAACTAGCCAAATTAAAATTGTTTTACTGATTGCTAGAATTTAGAAAAAAATATTTTCTGAACAATTTTCATTTCTTTTAGCCATGTTAGCCTTTCATGATCTAGTATGAATTTTTTGTCCTCCAAAATGGCAGCCAAGGGAAATAAATCAAATCAAATTATGTCATATCAAAACTTATCTATTGTTTTATGACATCAAAGGAGAGAAAATAATGGGACATATTTCACAATTTAGGTAGTAGTCTCTCTAAGAATCATGCAAAATGTATAAATAGTGGCCCACTCATTATCACAGAATGACTTAAAAAGTGCTGTCAAATATCAAAAAAGGATGTATTTATTTCATTAAATCCAGTTCTACCAACAGTTAAATTTCAGTATGAAATTACAGTATTTATTGCAACCAACATAGTCAAATGTTTTATTTACAGGTTAAAATCTTAAGTCTGTGGTAAATTTGATTTTAAGATCCAGGAAACAAATTCATCCTCTAAAGTGTTTCAAGTAGTTAAAACATTTTGTACTTGAAACCTTATCTAATCACTACTAAAATTTTCCAGTATTTTTATGTCTGTTGTGTCCACGTTCTGTCAGGAAACATTTGTAGTTTTGGTAAAAGGCATTCTTGAAGTACTGTATATATTTAATGAAAAACTGTATTTTTTGCAAAAAATTATTGTATGTGCATTCATTTTCAAGATTTAATGCCTGATCTGAAAGAGAATGTTGTTTCTGAATTGTAAAATTGTCTTCATTAAATGTTAGTTTTAAGGATATTTTATCCAGAAAAAATGAATTGAAATTGGCATGCCAGTTGGGCAATAGACTCAGTCTTTGTAAGCCTGTATAAGCCCCTCCACAAACATTGTTTTTACCTATGGTCCAAACGAGAATTAAAATTTTACTTGTCAAATATCTTTTATATTTTGACTAGAGATTTACATGTATAAAACTTAATAGATTTTAAAAGTCCTTAAGGATGTACACCTCTAAGGAGCTCAAAATTTCTAGAATTAAACTTTTTTTCTTAACCTGATTTTTTGGGTTTATATGACTGTAAAATAATAATTGGTGAAGAAAAAATCATATGGTGGTGCACTTCTTTTTTCGCTGCGGCTATTTGAAAGTATGCAATTCTGATGATTTTCTCATTTTTCATCAATTTTTACCCATTTTGGGGCTATTATCATGAAAAAAAATCAGTTTTACAATTAAACTTTTTTTCATACTTTCAATAAAGATGAAGTGGACCAATCTGAATAAATTTAACTTAAAAAAACTATAGGTAGGTGTTAATATAAGAAAGTTTTATAAAATTTTGGTGCTTTTTCGTGTCAAATTTACCATGCTGCCAATTTTGTGAATTTGGGATTTTTCACTTTTTTTGGAACAAAAACCATATTATTTCAACTTCTTTGTTATAAATGATTGAAAAAATACATATCTAAGAAATTTGAAAAGAAAAAATTGATATGGGATGTACATGTTTCAGGTAAAATCATTTCTTGTACCCCATACCAATTTTCTCAACATTTTGGCTGAGACTGACTTGAAAATTATATTAATCAAAAACTACTTATTGTAAATACACAATTTTTTCACACAGTTAAGTTTGATTATTAATATTTTTTGAATTCAATGATATTTTCCACTTGTATCACATGTTTTGGAAATAATTCCAGAGTGAGATTTCAACGAGACTAAAGAGTCAGAAAAATACATCCTTAAACTGTTTATTTCCAAAAGTCCTTATTTGAAATATTGCAGGATATATCTGTCATGTCTGCTAAATAAGAAGAAGATATTCCATTTAGAAATTTTAGTACTATGATTTTAATAGGTAGAAACATTTAAGACAACCAAAAGTTAGGTAAACTAGCCATGTCGTAATGTTTTTTTCTATTTGAGAAATATGGCATTGAAGGCAGATATTTGATAGTTTCTGTTTAATTTATAGATGAGCGGTAGGAGGGGTAGTCATCCTGAATTCCTGAAAAAAAGAAAATATTCTTTCCTGGATCCCGAAAATTAATCATCAATTCCCTAGTCTCAACAGGTATAAATCCTGAATTCTTGCGAAAATAAAGGCCCAATCCCGACTTCCCAAAAAGGTCCTTTCGCCCCTCTTTATACACAACTTTTATTTGCCATACTTCGTGTGGATGGTCTTTGATAATCTCTCTGAGATTATTTACATATTTCTATTGGACAATTTAGACCTTGACATGTTGTATGTATACCAGTCTATTGTTAAACTCTAAATGTTGCCCTTGAGTTACTGTCTTATTGATGTGTACCCCATACCTCATTCAGCTTGTATAGGGAGAGTGTCAAACTCTTTGCACTTTAGAGAAACCTTGTAACCCTCTGAAAGGTCTGTTGGTAGCCTGTTTCAAGGCATAAGTTATGTTCCTGTCCAACACATCCAGTGGCAGTCCCCCTCCTACAACCCTGTTTGATCCACTTTGGTTACGTTCTGTCCAACATACCCAGTGGCAGTCCCCCACCTACAACCCTGTTTGATCCACTTTGGTTATGTTCCTGTCCAACACATCCAGTGGCAGTCCCCCTCCTACAACCCTGTTTGATCCACTTTGGTTATGTTCCTGTCCATCACATCCAGTGGCAGTCCCCCTCCTACAACCCTGTTTGATCCACTTTGGTTATGTTCCTGTCCAACACATCCAGTGACAGTCCCCCACCTACAACCCTGTTTGATCCACTTTGGTTATGTTCCTGTCCAACACATCCAGTGGCAATCCCCCTCCTACAACCCTGTTTGATTCACTTTGGTAATGTTCCTGTCCAACACATCCAGTGGCAGTCCTCCTCCTACATCCCTGTTTGATCCACTTTACAGAACCTACCTATTTTATTATTAGGTTATCTGTTCTTATCCTGAATAAGCATGAATTATTTGCCTCTGGACATTAAAGAAGCTACAAACAATCAATTATAAAGAAGAAGATGTGGTATGAGAGCCAATGGGACAACTCTCCATCCAAGTCACAATGTATAAAAAGTTAACAATTATAGGTCAAAGTACGGCCTTCAACACAAAGCCTTGGCTCACACCGAACAGCAAGCTATAAAGGGCCCCAAAATGACTAGTGTAAAACAATTCAAACAGGAAAACCAACCATCTAATCTATATAAAAAATGAAAAACACTTATGAACCACACCCTGAAAAACACTTATGAACCACACCCACAAATGACAACCACTGAACAACAGGCTCCTGACTTTGGACAGGTGCATAAAAATGCAGCAAGTTTAAACGTTTTAGCAGGTGCCAACCTTCACTCTAACCTGAGACCTTATTGTAACATTACAACATAAAAAGACACAAGTGCTATAAAATATCAATTGAAATGTCTTAACTCGATCAAAAAGACATTTAAACAAAAACAAGTAAACATACACTGAACGAATAAGTCTGATCTATGACACAATATAAATACAATATTAAAATGTAGGTGCCTATATAATATAGACATTACAGGTAGTAATAAAAAAAATGTAGGAACAGTGTCAAAAAGACATCTCTAACCTAAGACAAAATGGTGTTAAATAAAACAACGTACACAGGTAAATTTGAATATAATAATTTTGTTGTAAGGAGTACAGAAGTAAACATTTTTTACAAAATCAGTAAATTTGTTGTTCAGAGTACAAGTACAGAAGTGAAAATTGTTCATTTATTCATTACATGAAAAATATCAACAAAATCAGTCTGTATACATGTGTAGTAGTATTAATAGGGAAACAGGAACAGTTTTATAAGATGTACTTGGTGTGGTTTAAAGAGGTCATCGTTCATGATTATACACTTCCACATCATGTTACTTGCTGAAGGTGGATTGTACATGTACATGCTACACTAAGAAATCAACATGATTACATTTTGACATATAGTAAACTTATCGTCAGTGCCTTGTTGGTTTCATATGGGTCCCAAAAATATATAAATACCGTATTTGTTTCCTGCCTCCTGGCAAAAAAAATAACTGGATAGGTACATGTAGGTAGGTAAAATGATTTTTTACGTAGATTATAAAGCGTAAAAGTTCTTGAATTTAATCTTGGCCATGACTTATCCAAAATTGTCCATAAAATGTGTTAGGGTAGGCATGATTATTAAGGATAGGTAGGGAGGCAGGAAACAAAAATATATTCAGGGTTTTCACTAAGGCGAGTCCATGAGTTCTGGACTTGTGAAAGTCTGTCTGGACTCATCTTTTTTCAAAACTGGTGATTCCAAAGATGCCTCAAGAATGTAAAATGTTGTGTCAACTTATATCATGTGTACATGTATATCATCATTTTATAAGAAAAGTTTCAATCTAAATCTAAATTTGATGTCATTTCCTTGCTCTATTTTGTCATGGGGACTGAAATAATAAATTATATAGCAATACAATTTCATCTTTTCACTGTTTGACTGGCCATGGCCATAAACGATGAGTCCCTGGACTCAGTAGTTGATATCTTTATAACCAGTCAGTGATATTGTCAGGAGTTGATGTTTTTATAAGCAGTCAGGGATGTTGTCAGTAGTTGATGTCTTTATAACCAGACGGGGATATTGTCAGTAGTTGATATTGTCAGAAGTTGATGTCTTCATAACCAGTCAGGGATATTGTCAGTAGTTGATGTCTTTATAACCACTCAGCAATATTGTCAGTAGTTGATGTCTTTATAACCAGTCAGAGATATTGTCAGAAGTTGACGCCTTTATAATCAGTCAGTGATATTGTCAGTTGTTGATGTCTTTATAACCAGTCAGGGATATTGTCAGTTGTTGATGTCTTTATAACCAGTCAGGGATATTGTCAGTAGTTGATGTCTTTATAACCAGTCAGGGATATTGCCAGTTGTTGATGTCTTTTATGATAACCAGTCAAGGATGTTGTCAGTTGTTGATGTCTTTATAACCAGTAAGGGATATTGTCAGTAGTTGATGTCTTTATAACCAGTCAGGGATATTGTCAGAAGTTGATGTCTTTATAACCAGTCAGGGATATTGTCAGTAGTTGATGTCTTTATAAACAGCCAGGGATATTGTCAGTAGTTGATGTCTTTATAACCTGTCAGGGATATTGTCAGTAGTTGATGTCTTTATTACCAGTCTGTGATATTGTCAGAAGTTGATGTCTTTATAACCAGTCAGGAAACATGTCAGTAGTTGTTTTAAGACAATGACAATTTAAAGCTTGACATTTTGTTAACTAGACACTAGTATATATAATTCACATACAGCTTATTATATTTATCATATATTTAGAGTAAAAAAAATATTTTTTTACAGTTTGATATTAACATTAAATTATCGTAAAACTCATATTGTTTGAAATGGTATTAGTGGACTAAGATGGAAAATTTGTTATTGCTAAGGAAATAAAACCTTTCCCCAGAATCAGTAACTGTTCATTTGGGTATTGAAATTTTTGCAACATGAATTGTCCCATTGAATAAATTCAAAAGCTATGTTCTCTGCTGAGTTCATTAAATGAGAATTTAAATTTCTACTTGAAAAACCAGTCATTCATTGATTAATTTGGTTGTTCCAAAAAATAAACTCCTAGTGAAGACAATATATATACCAAAACTGAAAAATTTATAACAAATTTATGTTATTCACATATATGTCTTATTTGTCAGTATAGTCAAGTTTATTTCCATTTTCCATGGATAAAGTATTGTGTTAGTCCAATAATTATGACGTCGTCACAGCATTTATTTAAAATAGCTTTTCAATACTGTCATAGTCATGATAATTGTTTGGACTAGTATTGTGAAAATAATTGTATGAATTTCAAGATTATATATTTGTTACAAAAATACGTCACTGTTTGTGGTGTCCTGTGCTGTCGTTAATGGAAGATGTTCGTTGGTATTCTGCGGTTTGCATGTTGTAACGACTATTATATTATTTATTTGTGCATTTCTCTGTGCTGAGTGTTCTTGCGTTTGTTTGTGCTGTATTTCTGTCACGTAGTGTTGTCATTTTAGCGATATTTTTTAACATTGCCATATAAGCAGGAGGCTTGGCTAGCCATAAAACCATGTTCAACCCACCATTTTTTCTTCAAATGTCCTGTACCAAGTCAGGAATATGGCAGTTGTTATCAAATAGTTTGTTTTTGTTGCACTTCAGTGTTTCTATTGTTCCGTTGTTTTCCTCTTATAGTTGATGTGTTTCCCTCAGTTTTAGTTTGTAATCGGGATTTGTTTTCTCTCAATCGATTTATGACTTTTGAACAACGGTATACTACTGTTGCCTTTATTTATGCAATTATAGACTACTGAAGAATAGATTTTAACTTTATTTGGTCAGTACAGAAAAAATAGAACTTTTGTTAAAATTTATGAGAAAAAGCTGTAGAGAATTTTGTTTGAAATAATGCACTAAAATATATTGCAGATGAATTATATCAATATAAGATAAGGAGATATGGTAGATTGCCATTGAGACAACTATCCTCCATAGTCCTAATAACATAGATGTTAGCAAAAACATGTCACTGTATATGCCTTCAACAATTAAGTTTGGTTTTATAGGGATAAAACGTTAGGCTGGTATAGCAATGCAGTCAACATTCTCCTCAAACAATCTAGTAACCCACTTAATAGCCTACAGTAGAAATTATTTTGTTAAACATTTAATAAATTTATACAACATCACATGCTGGTTTTGTGTGTCATTATTCAGTATTGGTACATGTATTTTCATCACAAGGAGTTTATTTTTCAGTACAGCCAAATTAATCAATGAATGATTGTTTTTTTCATGGAGAAACTTAAAGTTCCCATTGATTGAACTTTACACAGACACAATAACAGCTGTTGTCTTTATTCAATGGGACAATTCATGTTGCAAAATTTAAATACCCAAATGAACAAGTACTGATTCTGGTGAAAGGTTTTATTTCCTTTACAATAATTGATTCCGGTAATTATTGCATGTCTGTTTGTAGTCGCTTGGCATATTCTGGGAAAATATAAGTCAATGTGACCTTTTCAATGAAATAAAAGCACAGAAGGGATTAAAGACAAATATGAAACAGGAAAATGTATTATGGAAAATGCAAAACAAATATTACAATACATGTATTGTTTTCAAAGTTCAAAAACTTAAGTATTGCTCTATTAGAACCACATTGTTAAAAGTATTTCAGCAATTTAAAATGTATTACTAAAATGTTTGAATACATTTTTTTAGTACTAAAACATCAGTGTGTATAAATCTATAGAAAATATGAGTATGTTTAAAAGTATTTTACAGTTAAATATTTCTTAAATATAATCAAACATATTCAACTGCCAATGTTGTAGACTTGCAGGATTCTGTTTTTTGAGATTGATAAATTTTAGAAAAACATTTTTATACGATGATATTTTTCCAAGTAGAAGTATCATGATAAAAAGATTATTACACGACATTTTTCATATCATATTATCAACGCTTGGTCCATTATATTATGACCTAGGATTGTTATACATTTGATATGAAAACTGTCCTGTAATAAAATGATTGTGTTAATTTTAGTCCATTATGCATAAAAGTACCGGGAATCATCAATTATATAGTAGAAAAATAAAGGATATGGGGTATCCATCCATGACACAAAATCAGTAAATGCACAGCAAAAAAACATACAATAAAAAAAGGAACAGTGCTTGTATTGCTGTTCTTCATCTCAAAGTCACAGTGAGGCCTTCAACACCAAAACTAAAAAACTCTCACCTCACAGCAAGTTTAAGACAGCCCCTAGCACCGGCTTGAGTGAAATTCTTTGCAAAAATAAATTTGGATAGACTTTGTAAGATGTATAGGACTGTTAAAACCTGAGTTCAGTTTTAATTGACATTGTCACCCGAATGTCACTACCAAATTTAAAAATGATGAACCCTTTTTTTTTTTTTTACATTTTCTAAATGTCCGACTTACCAAATTCTTATAAATCTGATGTTACATTTACTTGAAACAATTTTTACAATGGATTTTGAATTAAACTGTTTTGAAGTTTTATATGGTATGAGTCTTCCTAGTATAAAACAAACATATTTTACTTTGATGACTTTGAAGAAATACAGTTTCCCCTGTACTGAAGTGTAAATCATGTTGTCAATGGTTGTAGTGTTCAATATATTTATAATCATGTCCTTCTAGTCAATATATGGTAAGTGTAGCGGTGCTTCCCCTTACAAAGTAGATTTATTACTGCCTTCAATTAGCTGTGATAGTTAAGTACTCTTTTAAGTTTAAGCTAGGTTTGTAGAGTAGTGTCTAACTGTGCCAGTGTTCCTGTGGGCAATCCCAAGTTAATACTGCATGTGTTCATTTTTTAAGAAAAATCATGACGTACTATCACATTAAAAAGTTGTCAGTTGTCAGCACATTATTTAGGGAATATTTTTACCATGTTGTAATGAAGTTACCTATTATTTTTTTTGTATCAACATGAAAACAAATGACCATGGTTGTTTTGCATAAAACTGTGTTTGTCAAATTCTACTTTTTTAAGGTTAAATACCGTAGTGAATCCTAGGTCGACATTTATGCTCACTTCTTGACCTCATGATTTGAGTATAAAATAAGGAGATATATGGAATGATTGCCAATGAGACAATTATCCAACAGAGTCTAAATGATGTGGATTTAATCATCAAATATCTTTCAACAATGAGCAAAACCCATACCATATAGTAAGCTTTTAAAGGCCCACAAATGACAAAAGGTGAAACAATTCAAGAAAAAAAAACCAACAAACAATTATATCTGATATTTTCTTCAATTAAAAGATTTGATCTTGTGAAGACTTATATAGCTGGTATAACGGTATTATAACCCATGGTAGAATGGTGGAAAAATTCAAAATCCACTTGTGAGACATAACAATTACTATACGGTGGCGGTGGCATAAACAATTTGTACAAAGCTTTATATTTCAGATAGAAGAATACAGGGATGCTTACAAACCTTATATGGAGATGCCTTATGTTACAAATTGTCCATCTGTCATCAGCCTATTGTCATTGACCTCATTTTCATGGTTCAATGACTACTTTAAAAAAAAAGTAGTTTTTATGTCCCTGCCGTAGGCCAACTATATTTGGTATATGGAATTATTATTAGGTGTACTTGTCCGACTGGCAAGCTTCATGTAACCTTGACCTAATTTTGTGGTTCATTGGTTATTGGTAAGTTTTTTTGGTTTGGTATGTTTCTTAGATACTATAAGCAATAGATCAGCTGTATTTGGTGTATGGATTGATTGTAAAGTGTGTATGTCTGTCTTGTAGGTTTCATCTGACTTTAACCTTTTTTACATGGTTTATTGAACAGTGTCAAGTTCTTGTGGTTTAGTCTATTTCTCAAATACTATAAGCAATAGAGCCTTAATATTTGGTGTTTTGAATGATTGTAAGGTGAACATATAAATAATAAGACGTAGTATGAGTGCCAATGAGACAACTCTCCATCCAAGTCATAATGTGTAAAAAGTAAACAATTATAGGTCTAAGTACGGCCTTCAACACGGAGCCTTGGCTTACACCGAACAGCAAGCTATAAAGGGCCCCAAAAAGATATCTGTCAGGCAGGTTTCTGCTCATTTTATTTAACCTCATTTTCAGGTTCATTTGGTCAATTTAAAGTTTTTTGTGGTTTTGACATTAATCAAATACTATAAGCAATAGGTCAACTATATTTGGTGTATGGAATGATTGTATGGTTTACATGTCTGTCTGTCAGGGTTTATCTAACCTTGACCTCATTTACACAAATCATTGAGAATGTTAAGATTATTTGAAGTGAAACTTTCTTATAACAACTTTCAACATAAATTTAATCATGATTTCTAAAGCAGGTGAGACATTTCAGTGTGCTTTCTTGTTTATTTTTCAGAATCGATTTGGAGAGTTTGTAAAGCAGTTTAGAGAGCATGGTATAGATGGAAACAGATTTGTGGTAAGTCAAACATGAAATGTTCTTGCTTCAGAATATCACTTTCGCCTAGATGATTGCTAAAAGTTCAAGTTTCTGCTAACCTTATTCTGTCACTGTAAAATCCAGGAATAAGGCGAAAGGAGTGGGTCAGAACTATGATGACTAGAACACATCTCAGAGAAAATATATGTTTTGTAAAGAATACAGGATACATAAAAAGTATAAAAGGAATAACCTAAATTATTGGAAAGTAGACGAGGATTGTGGGGCACCCTTCCTTATGGAGCTTCATACATGATAAATGCATAGACACTCCAAATGTTGGCTTGCAAGGAAGCCGGCGACCCTTTTCAAAATCCTGGATCTGCAACTGGACAGTACAAAATGCTACCATCCACAAACAAAGTTCTCCTCCAGATGTACAAACATAGACACACACAAACCAGATAGCCTGACATGGTACAGGCACACAATGTGGTGGAGTTAACCAGTTTTATGTGTGTATTTACTTTCTTGTTTGCCTGTCTAGACCATATGTGGTAAAAGTAAACCCACAAAAAATAAAAACAACTTTTGGAAGATTTCTTAACTGATATGCCGCAAATATTGTAATTTAATTTTGTTTATTGCATTGATATTGTGTTGAAAAATTGCATAATTTGTATATTTCAATTTTCAGACTTTATCTGATCTAGAATTATCAAGGATGAATTGTCCAATGGCCAAAAGAAGGTAATTTAACAGTAATTTGATTGGACACTTAGTCACAGTAGTTGTGTTGATAATAGTATTTTTGATGTAAATACTGAAAATGAAATGTATGGTGAACAACGAAGCTTTATAGATAGTTAATAATGTATTTTTTTATGAAATTTCTTTATAAGTAAATACTATTCTTATTTGGTTTTACTATAGCTTTTCATTCATTTCTATAATTTTTAATTTAAAACTGACAATAATACTAAATTGCTTTTGGATTACTTATAACATCCAAGAGTTGATTGGGAATGATTTTGTTGTTGGGGAGATGTGTTTTTCCAAACCCCATGAAAACAGAGACCTGTACATCAAACAATATTTTCATTTCTATATAATTAAAAAAGTGGAATTTTTTAATTAGAATTTCATGGAAACAGAAAACTCCTGCTTTCCAGTTCTAGAACAGACCCTTTTTTGCTGAACAATAACTTTTATTTTGTCAACTTAAAGTGCTATAAATCATATGTTTTTTACAGTTATATGAAATTTATATATTACCATTATTTATTTTTCAGAGATTTGCTGAAATTGGTTAAAGAACTTCCAAAGCCAGCAGAGTCATCAAGGTTTGCATTGATCTTAAACAAGCTAAAGACTTAAGATATTTAATCTGAATTACCTCCCTTATATCAAAACTTGATTGGTTTGATTGTAATATAAATAATCACTTCGAATATAACAGGGAAACTATATACATTACAGTGCATTGTTGTATTTGTTTATTCCTTAGTATATTTTAACCAAGAAAAAATGCATTTGTCTGCAAAATTATATTATTTTTTAAGGTTTGAATCAATTATGTTGTATATGAAGAGACCGTCTCTCTGGTCTAGTGGTAGCGTGTTCGCCTCAAGTGCGGGAGGTTGTGGGTTAGAACTCCGGCTGGGTCAAACCAAAGACTTTAAAATTAGTATTTGCTGCTTCTCCGCTAAGCACCCAGCATTAAGGAGTCAGAGCAAAGACTGGTCGGCTCGGAGTCAGAATAATGTGTCCTGGTAAGGTGACATGTCTTCCTGTGGACTGTTACTTTGTGAACTACCACGTTAAAAATCTGGCTCAGAGTGTTGGTCTAGTGCAAAGCAAGGTAAATATTCATATTACATTAACATGTTCTCGTCCTGAATATGCATATTAATTTCCTGCTGGACATTAAGCAGCCATCCATCATCCATCATCATCATCATCATCATCATCATCTGGTCCGAGTACACAGTTATCGTCCTTTGATTTTCGTTGTCCACGAATAAAGTCCCTAGTGTGGACAGTGTGTTGCTTGCCAATTTTTTTAGTACCCCTTCCAAATGTATTCCTTCATGTTTAATGCCTCAAATAGCAAGTAGGGGGATGAAATTACACTGTAAAAAAATTTGGGTCATGAATTGTAAAGTAAAGTAGTGATTTGGTCCAGCTGAAAAAGGTTAAAAATTAGCACTTCGGAAGCTGTCAAAAGATTTCAAGACCCCCTTAACATAGAATTGTCCATATTTTGAGTTAGAGCCGATGAAGTTTTCTATAATTTTGATATAATTTGTCCCAAAAGTAGTACAACACACTGTAAAAATATTATTGAGAAAGCGCAGGTGGGATTTTTTTTATTTTCATTTATTGTCTAAAAGAAATGCACTACGAAATAACTGTGTACTCGGACCTAAGAGGCGAAATCAGTAAATATAGAATCTGTACTTTGGCAACTTCCCTGAATGATTTAATGGTGTCAATTTGTCAGATAGCATGAAACTAAAGGATTTAAACTTTTATTTGATAGAAATTCTGCAAAAATTACCCATTTTGGCATTATATGGTCAAAATAAGCATTTCAAAGCTTTTTCAATTTTGATGCATAAGTGGCATTCTGACTTTCTATGTGACAGGTTTTCCTGTGTCAATATTTGTGTTTCTATGCTTTAACCCAGTTGTATTACTCATTTGTGAACTCTGAATCTACAGAAAATAAGATTATCTCAGACAATATGTGCAAAATGTGTTGCATAAATGACCCTCGTGTAACGGCCTGTTTGGATCAAGTTAAATGTGAGGACCTAGGTACATAAAAGTTGAAGTCCATAATAAAGATTTCACTAAATTTGTATTTAAAGCACTTCACAATGTCTTTTGTACCTGTTTCATTTCACATAGTATCTTTCTTTTCTTATGTTAAATAGCAAGTGGTTCAAATATAAGCCTGCTGAGGCTAAAATTGCATGCGAGTTTTTCACTAAAAAGTGAAAAATCTTTGTATCAGACCATACTGTCTGCAAAAAAAGTAGAATGCAAGAGTCCCTTTATGCTCAGATTTATTGTATCATGTAACCTGAGTATAGAAATTATAAAAAAGACACAAATTTTTATTTCCTATAGCTTCAGTATGCATTTTTAAATGTAAATATGTGCTACGGCCTAAATTGACCCTAAATTATTTTCAGTCTTACTTGGCTTAAGACCCTTTTATACTAATATGGTATGCTATTTGTAATTTTTCTTTCCATTTAAAGTACATTTAATACATATGTAAGGATTATTTATAACCAAAAAACTCCACAAATTTAAAATTGCTGGAAAATAATACATCTTCATGTAAGGCCCCCCTTCATTGGAAAACCTCCATTTTTTGGCACAGGCTCATATAAATTTGACTTTTAAATAATTGTGATAAGTCTGATAAATCAAATGAGTATTCTATTGCTTTAAATACATAATATGTCATATATAAAGCCCTTTAAAATGTAATTTTTTGCAATATTTTAATTTTTAAAGCCCCAAATGTTGATAGTTGAAATTTTTCAATTTAAACGTCAAAATTTAACACGCGATGTTGAATATAGAATTTATCATATTGTCTATAATATATATCCTATTGCCATGAAACTTTGTCAGCAGTCTCATAATTTATTAAGCTTTAGTCATACCAAGTTTTATTAAGATTGGTCAAATTTTTCTATCCTATTAGGTCCGAGTACAACACACTGTAAAAATATTATTGAGAAAGCGCAGGTGGGATTTTTTTTATTTTCATTTATTGTCTAAAAGAAATGCACTACGAAATAACTGTGTACTCGGACCATCTTGTATATGTAGAAAATAAGATTAATGTAGTATAATTTGACTTGTAGTAGATACAGAAGGGTTAAAAGACTAATTAAGGCAAGGAGACATACAGTTGTCTCTGTTATATATCAATCAGTTGACAGGTATTTCAAAGTTTAGGTTTGCATGCTGTCTTTATTGGTGTTGTTTTTTTTGGTTTTTTTTATCTATGCATGTTTGGATTTCTGCAGTATAAATCTGATACTCACATTCATTTCCCTAGAAAAGAAGGGTGTCAAGCAATCATTGGTCTATATAATCATTCCAATACTCAAATATTTCAAGGTGTCTACAGAGTCTGGTTTAGGGCTTAATACATGAATATTTATTTAGTAGACAGAAAGTAAGATTTTGGGTAACTATAAGGGGAGAAAAAAAAAATGAAAAGATCTTTTGGCTGAGGTATTCCTTAGACTCCATACTTGATTAAAATTCAATACTTTTAAGGGTAATAAGGGGAGGTAAAACATTTCTTATTTACCTGTCCTGGGCCAGGCCCTGTAACCTAGGGGTTGTTGTTGGTTATTGACTGCCTGAATTGTTTTTTTTTCTTTCTTATTGTGTAAATCAGGCCATTGGTTTTCTCTTTCGAGTGCCATTTTTGGAGTGAACATTTCCTCTCCTTGGAACTAATTAACAGAAAGAACAATTAGCATTGATCCTTTGGAGAAGAAAAATTGACAAAAATGTCCTGACTATGTAATTATTCTTCATCATCTGATGATTCTGATCACATGTCCAGTTTTATGTTTTGTAGTAAAGAATGTCCAAAGAAAAAATAAGGAAGTTAAACCCATTTTATTTAAATTATTGATCGTTTTGTTATATATACATGTACTGATAGCAATGCCAGGTATCCAACCTTATAAAGATGGTGGCACTAGTTGTGCTGGAAAACCATCCTGGCTATGGTAATCTTTGTCTTTTAAGGGAGATGTAGGATTCAGTGTATGGTTATATTTTGATTTTGGTTAAGGTAAGGGGATGGTCAGGGATAGGGTAAAGATAAGATTAGACCATGCATTTGTGTAGATTTTAGATTTCCAAATCCTAATTTTTAGAGCTAATTTGTATCCTGTTTCTAAAATGAACACATGCTCAAGATAATTATTTGGAAAATGCTGAAATTGATAAAATCAGTGGTCATCTTTTGACTCTGCTCTATTAATTTTCTTCGATTTCTATTGCTAAATTTTATTCTTAGACTAATAAGTATTTGATTTTTATCAAATTGTTTTGTTTTATTTTTTTAATTGAAACAAACATGAATATTTGAGAATTTTGATAGTATTTAGTTCAACTTCTCAAATTAAAAAAAATAGCCTTTTTCTGTTGTTAACAAATTTTTTGGCCTATTGTAACATAAATGGTTTTTTTTATATAAACGGATGTTCCGTTTATAACTTGCCTCATGGAAGTATACCACAGTTGCTCAGCCGTTTATGTTACTGGAAGGTTCTGTCTGTGCTTTCGATCCAGGTCTTGGGACAAGTTACTGACAGTCCTCAGAACAAAATCCAATACAAACTGATAACATGCAAGTGTCAGCGACTAGAATTGACAAGAGGTGAAGATTGCCCCAAGTAATGTATTCGCTCATATATAACGAAAAAATCAAGATTGATAAAACAGTATCATATTTAATACACAAAGACAACAAAACACAAACTTCGCTGTATCTCCTTATGAAATTTAAACAGTGAATGTTCAATACATTTTCATATTCAAACTTCACTTTACTGGATAAGACTGGATGCTGCACTTTAGGGGATAATACTGGAAGCTGCATTTGCAGTGAAAAGAAAACCCATAATGAATTATCCAAGTAAAATAAAATTGTTTTGCATTAGTGCTATAAGTTTGTTTAAAATACTCAATTCACATATTAGAAATTTAGACGTGACTCATTACTTGAAAAATCAAGAACTGTTTGCTAGTCGTTTTTAAAAAACTAATTTCAATCAACAAGTTCATGATGAAACACATTCCGACTTCCTAGGAAAAAATACAATTGGTTCCCACTGACTTTTTTAAACTGGAACATGAACCTCTTAATTCATGCACCAGGGACCAAAGTCAGTCCAGTAAAAAAAACATTACCTAAATCAATTCCTGTTTAAATCCTGATCCATGCAGAGCAATGTCTGATACTCATCATTCAGTAGCATTGATTAGTGCAACACCTTAAAAACCATGTGATAAAACAAAAATTTTAATTTCTGAGTAAAGCTCGAACAAAGACTGACAACCAGTTACTCCTTAAATATCCTTCTCTGATTAACCATCTTCTTTGATATCAATATCAATACATACCTAATCTCTTTTTTAACCTGATACTCATAAAATAACTAGCTATCCAATGAGTGTACAATTCTTTTTATATTTGGAACAGAAACATTTAACTATGAATTTAAAATGTGTGACTTTAAAAAAACAAAACATAAATCAATTGTAAAGAAACTCAATAAGATTAAATTAAAGTACAACCTACCAGTACGAAAGATTTCCCCAATCTAAAGAAATATTGTCCATACAAGGTTTAAATATCCATTCTGGACATCAAGTCTCAAGTATGAGAAAAATTATCCCTTCCAAAACTTTTAAGAACAACACTAAGGTTATATGTAATAACTATAAATAGAAAAAGGGGATTTACACAACCTATAAAAGTTACAATTACCCCTACCTTCAAAAACAAATTGTCTTTGATTTGACAATTAAGGAAAACAGTTTCATAGACAAGACACAGTTGTCTTAAAAAAATTATTAAATTGTATTGACCAAGAAAAGTATATACGTGTATATCTAGTTTGACAGTTTAGAATCAAAAATCCAATGGCGTGTAAAAATAGAATTAAAAATCCAATGGTGTGTAGTAATAGAATAGAAAATTCAATGGCGTGTAGAAATAGAATAAAAAATCTAATGGTGTGCAGAAATAGAATAAAAAATTCAAAGGCGTGTAGAAATAAATGTCTCCATTTCATTTGGTTGTTCAATTAAATGGATAGTCCAAACGGTGAACTTCTTTCCAAAATGATTGAAAAATATTCCAACTGTAAACTAGACAGCAAATTCTATGTAATTCAAAACAGATGCCATAAATATTTCAGAATCTTCTATTACTCTAATAGATTTGTTTCACCTATACTGAAAAATATTAACATACAAAGGATAGTATCAAATCAAATAAGAAATTTCTAATTAATCAAATACTGACAACCATATATCTGAAAAATATTTACGAGCACAGCACGAAGATTTGGGAAAGTAGAAATATCAAAATAATGTAATTTTAGATACATGTAATCTTAATTGAAATAAGACCAAGAAACTGTTTTATACGTGAAAATTAGTATCGATAATATATGCTATGAATTAATATATTTAATGCATTTGATTATACAATGTTTTCATATGTGTGTGCTAAACCCAACTACAGCAGTACAGTAATCAAACCAAACAGAGATATTACAATCTCATGCAAATTTATGTATGTCAAAGTGAATTTATGTTGCCCATGACTGTTATAGATATCTATATGCATACTTCCATACTGTGAATTTCAGTTCATATATAAATACTGTGCATAGTTATACCAGTACTATGTTTCCAGCTAAAACACCATCAAAGCTTTATGTAGCGATGTATAGGCAGAGCTTAGCTAATATATTGTATGTGTCTATTATCAGGGCAGTTTTACTGTACCCCTGTTCAACTGGTCATGTGGGTGTACCATATAAATCATGTATTTTATATATACAATCACATAAATGTGAATTTTAAAATATGTATTTGTGTATTTTCTCATGCACCTTAAAATTTAGGTTTAGCACAGTATTTTTATTTTATTTTAACAATCAAACGCAGTTTCCACCTCATTATTTATTTACCATACATAAACACATTTTATCACAAGACACTGCTCTAATTTTGTAAATCTATTACCCATAAGAGAGCACCAGTGAAAGGCTAGCTTTCATAACAACGATTTCAAAATCCCTCTTTTCAAAAAAAACAATTTAGTAATCTTTAGATTACTCCCAATCAATACATTGACTATAACTAACATATATGCACAGGCAAACTGGCCATTAAATTATATTAAATACATGCAATAATAATGAACATGAGAAGATTCTTTGCGATAACAATAATTTTGAGATAAAGAGAGTCAAATGATAAATTATAATTATAAGTAAATCATGTACAGAAGACAGTTTGTAAGAATGTGATCTGATGGTTACATAAAACTTTGGTTCTGATTGCACCACCAGGGTTCTCGCTAGGGATGTCCATCAGTCCTGGATTATTAGGAAATTCTGTAAGCTAATAAAAGGCATGACAAAATGAAAAACAATTCAAACGAGAAAATCAGTGTCCTGATTTATGATAAAACACTAAATGAAAAACAAATACGACAGTTTTTAGATATAAACCATGAAGTTTTGTGACTTGTATGAAATGGCAATGGATTTTAGACTCAGATTTTGCTGAACAAATTTAAAGGCCATTAATTTTTTTTGACAGAGTGAAGAATATAGTACAGCCACAAATACCTTCCACCCCAAGCCGTGATTATAACCCACCTCACCATGGGAGACCACCACCACCAATACCTGCTTCACAAGCACAAGTCAATGGAGGCAAGTATAAGCATAATAAAGATATTTGATTCAAGAATCAACAAGTTTTAAACTGGCATCCTTATCATTGAGCAAAGCACTAGGTAAATATAGATTCTACCACTGCATCAAGTGTGATATGATATTTATCCACTCCAGACAGTTATATTTTCAAATTTAAAAATGTGAGGCTCGCCGAGCATTTTAACTATTTAAAATTTAACTGTCGAGAGTGGATAAATATCTTATTGCACGAGATTTGGTGGTGGAATCTGTTTCTCTTATGATTTATAGGCGATATATAGACAATTTTTAATACTTCTTTTCAAATGGTATGCAAAAAGATGCGTTCTTTCTATGTGACGTCATCAGGCATTGTCTTCTTTATTCATGACGGTACTCACAATAACAAATTCAGAGAAAAGCAAGAAAATTTGACGTCATAACTGAATTTTGACCAGTGAAGAAATGAGATCAAACGAACCACACATTGATTAAATAAAGATTATCAACAGGTCAGGAAAAGGTTAAATCGACTTAGAATTAGAGAAACAAAAATAATAAACATTTATTAAAAATAGTTTCTGTTTTGTTTTGTACTATTTTTTTTTATTTTTTCAGTTTTGCTATAAAAACAAAGGTGAATATTGACAGTTAAAATATGTTATTATGGAAACATATAAATAACTAAACAAGTAAAAATACACAATGGAAAAATCAACTTTCTCATAACAGTTGAAAATGTGCACAATATTATTATACACAATAACGTGCCACTATAATTATTTGAATATCATAAAAAGATAGCATTCAATGTTACAAACATTGCTGCCTACTCTTAATTTCACTATACAAGAGTCAGGATTTAAAAGGAGTACTTTGCATATGTATAATAATAACTATGATGCAATAATTACCAGAGAATGATGATGATGATGATGGTTCCGGACCAGAAGATGATTATGAATGGGGTGCATCAGATTTTTCAGATGTTTCATCAGAAGAGGTAGATTTTTACGTGATGTTGATTTATCATCAAAATGGAACTTTATTCATCTATAGTTTACTTGTATCAATAATTTGTCCCCTCCCCTTAATAAGGGGGACCTGTCAACCTATTAGAAACGGTTTCAAACCTCAAGGGGGTGGGGGAAATAACATGCCAATTGATAATTTAAAAAGACTTCTCTTATGTTTTCACTAAAAAGGGCAATATAATGTACACTTTATGTGAAAACTTACTAAATATACAAAAGAATTTAAAAATAGAGAGATATTTTGTTCTGTGAGGAAGACAACTTTTATGTGTACAATCAATGCTAATTAAATGAAGTCTTTTTCTCCTTATAGGGGACAGTTGACAGGTATGAGGGAGGAAGGGTGAAAAAAAGGAAAATTTATCATCAAATAAGCATAAAAGATGACTCATATTTAAGACTGGCAAATTATGTAGCTATAAAAAGTTGAGTAAATAAAACAAGTGAACTATGTTGATTTAAAGTTTCATTACATGCATGTACATGTATGAGTACATCAAGAAGGAAGGAAGTCATGTGATAGACTTTTATAAAACATAAAAGCAAAAATAGAAAGTATCACATGATTTCCTTTTTATCTTGATCAGTAGGGTGTTTGGATTTAGTATTGGAATATAGTGCCATGTTGTATAACATTTGATTGATTTAAATGAGTTATATAATTAGATTCAGATTCAGAAGATGAGGCAGAATGCCAATGGGACTCAGAATTTGATTCGTCTGAGGAAGAGGAGGTACAGCGTGTCTCTGCTTGCTAATGGCAAATACATTGCACGCTTGCTGTATCAATTTCTGCAAAAATGGTTGCAAAGATCATGGTGTAACAGTTCCTTTTTTGTGGGAGAGAAATTTGCACTTTTAGGCTGATTACATAATCTTTCCATTTCATTGACAATTTTACGTATAAGCAAGGTCAATTTTGTACATACATTCACATGTATTATTGTATAGGTAAATTGCAGAAATGAAATCCCTCATTATTTATCTTATACACAAAAAATAATAAAAGTTTTTTTTTTGAAGATTCAAGATTCAGAGGCTTTTTTTTATCAATAATATACACAACTGCTGTTTTTAGAAACTTTCTGAAAAAAAAAATGAAAATGATTAAAATTAGACAGGATTATTTGGACTTCTTAATTTGGTCTACATTTAAAAGATTCTTTGGAATTTAAAATTGAAAAAGACCTCACAAATAAAGCTCTTTTGTTTTGCTTATTAGGATCCCACATCAAAGATGCTGGAGACTGATAGTTTTCACCTAATTTTGTCCATCTACAGTTTATGTGAACAAAAACTATTAATGTATAGTAAGGCGGGGGATGTAAATTTCAAAACTAAGAGTAGGACTGAAACACTAATTTGCACTATTGTTGAACTTCATGCATGTATATAGATGTGCAAATTATTGAAATTTAATGTATAGGTGAAAAAAACCATCCATCAGCTCGCATCTTTAAACTATCTTTTGGCTGCCATTTTGAAAATGTATTTCTTATTTGTTTCTGTACTTCACACAAAAGTGTGCAAGACAGGGGCCCTTGCTGAAATGACTGTTTTCTAATTTAAGTTGTAATTGAGCTTATAATAAATGGGATGGTTGGAATAAATCAGGGCATCAATGTAAAGAGAGATGGTAAAATAAATGGTATAGCAAGCATGTATTGTTGACTACTCTGCTTCTAAGGCTAATCCATTTGTATAGATTTTGTTACACTGCTTGTAACATAACAGTTTTTATGCAATCATGGGCAAGTAAAAGTTATTTTTTGGTCTTTAGATACATGTAAGATTATTTATTTCTTATTTTGCTGGATGTAATTTATTTTTTAGTATTGACATGACTTAAATCACCAATGATTGTATACAGTGATTCCAATACATTCTGTTAAGTTCTGATCTAAGTTTCCTTGTTCTAACACAAAGACAGTTACCTATAAAGTTCTGATCTAAGTTTCCTTGTTCTAACACAAAGACAGTTACCTATCAAGCTGATATCTTTTGTATACTTTATTCAGTCTATATACTCAGATTACATAATGCTACATTATACATTTTGTATTAACATTTACAGATTTTTTTAAAGGTCAGAAAACTAAAAAGGTTTTTCATTGTATTATATATTTTGGATATAGAATTACTGTGATTCTGTCCTTGCATGTAAGCTCTCATCCCTATATTTCTTAGATTTTTGTGAAATATATCTAATGTTTACATCAGCAATGTCTCCAACAAGTTTGAAAAACAGCACTGCACAACTACTTTTGCAGATGTCATGCCTTTGCATACACTGAAATCTATGGAAAATTGCATTGTAAGTGCTCTCCTGCCCATATTTCTTATGGATTTTTCTGAAATGAATATCCAAGGTATATAGGTTTTTATACACCTATGGATTTCAAATGTTTTGGTATGAGCGTTCCTGATAAAGATAAATCCAGAAAAGCACTTTGGACACAAAATTAAAAAAAATGTTATTTTCATTTATATGAGCAAATTTGTTTGCACTTGTTCCACTTGAAGTCTTCAAAGTGGAAGATCAATGGAGTTATAACCGTTGGAATGATTAATTGATTGAAAGTTGCTTGTTATAGCCCTTAGACATATAAAATATGTGCTGTGGCAGGGGATATTACAATGCTGTTCTTTGATTTTCTTTGATAATATAATTTTTATGCCCCCGCTGCAGCAGAGGGGGCATTAAGTGTTACCCTTGTATGTCCATACTTCCGTCCATACGTATGTACGTCCCAAAATTAGTTTCCTTTCTCTAACTTAGTTTGCCTGAACCAAATGTTATGAAACTTATACACAATGCTTATTACCACAAAACAGTGTCAGATCAAATTTGAATTTGGTTGGCGTCACTTTTACCATTGTAGAGTTATGCCCCTTTACAAATGGAAAAATTGCTGAATTTTTTGTTTCCGTTCTCGACCTCAAGTTTGCCTCAACCAAATGTTATGAAACTTATACACAATGCTTATTACCACAAAACTCATATAAAGTTCGAATTTGGGTGGTATCACTTTTACTGTTCTTGAGTTATGTCCCTTTATAACGTTATAGGCAGCGGGGGCATCATCTGTGTCGCATGAATACATTTTCTATTAATTTTCAAATAGGGCAGATTTTGTTTTCAAAAGTAGACCTGTTAACCTAATAAATATCAATGCTATTAATGGACGCATGCATCTATATAAGGTGCATGTGATTTTTTCTGAAACTAATATTACATTATAGAATTTTCATCTGATGCTTCAAATAACATATTGATTTTAATTTGATAACATAATATTTCATGCAGATTGATCTAATCTTTGTTTTATTGAAGGATTATGAAAACACACCGGACAGTATCGCACCAGTCGCCGAACCTAGACGACCAACACAACAGCCTCCAGGTAAAGTCAAGGATTTTTTTCTGTGTTTTAATGAGATAATCGATATACTTGAAGTAGAGATCTCCATTATGGGAGGGTCATAGTAAATCACATTTTTTAGCTCTATTGAATCATTCATTTTTGTCTAGGTTTGCATCACAAAAATAACCTCATTATGAATGTTTAGATCAGGATCCTACCTGGTTAATAAATATAAACATACAGCTTTGGGTATAAATGTTCAGGGTTGCACAGGTGAATATTACAAGTTTTTCTATCATTGCTAAAAATTTACATTGTATCTATAGAATTAAATATAAACTTATTCAAAACTCCACCTGAAATTTGACTTGTCTTTAAAGTTTTGAATTCCACTTTGTTTATCACAATATTCAATTGATGAAACTCACCCAAAGAGTTCCTACTTTATAAAATGAAAAGTAGGGTAATCTCTTTTCTGTAAAATGTTTTTAATCAGGAAGAGTTATCACCCCTTATACATGAAACTTATGAGTAGTTGATCAGAATATGCTAGTGTACTTTATAATTTGTATGCCCCAGCTATGATAGTTAGTGAGGGGGCCATCATGTTTACCAGTCTATGAGACTGGTTCTTGTCTGTCCTGTATTGGGTTATGTTTTATGTCTGTCTGTCTTTCTGGTGCATAACTTTTGTGCTGTAAAACTTAAGGTAAACCAAACTTGGTATGCACTTTCATCATGGGCTGGGTGTGTGTCATACACCAACGTCAGGTCACTCTGACCTTGACTTTGACCTTTGACACTATGATAGTAAAACCTTGTCCAATTAGTGTTTGGCTCATACCTTTTGTACCTTAAAAATTAGGATAACCAAACTTAGTATACAGTTTTATCATGGGCTTGAGGTGTGTCATATACCAAAGTCAGATCACTCTGACTTTGACTTTGACATTTGTCCTGTATGATAGTAAAATCTTGTCCAGTTCATGTCAAGCTCATAACTTTTGTACTATAGACCTTAGCTTGACAGAATATGGTATGCTGATACATCAGGGGATGGGGATGTCATATACCAAATCAGGTCACTCTGACCTTTGACCCTTATGATAGTAAAACATTGACTGATTTGTGTTTGGTGCATAACTTTTGTACTGTAGCACTTAGATTGACTTTGTATGTAGAAGCACCATGCCAACCTTGACCTTTAATTTCTGAATTTACAGTATAGAACCACAGATTTAGTTCCTGGGTCAATATAATTCTTTCAGATTGACCTATTAGTAGCCATGAGTCAATCCAACAAAGATGCAATGATTATATAAAATGAATGGCAGAAAACTAGTAATCTTAAAATGTCATTGCCTCAATACAGAATTTCACAGCAGCAACTGAAATGCATGTATTAGTTCCTTGATGGTGACGGCTTAGTTCTTCATGAAGATATCAACTAGAAACTTATTACAAATTTTCATTTTTTGCAAAATTAGGGTTTTGACCCAGATTTTGGGGTTCACAGAACTTGCAAATATGATAGTGTAAGAGGGACATGGTGTCCCTTGGATACATATTTTTATTAATGCCACTGATTAATTCCAGATAACTTTCGACCATTAATGAAAATATTTTTAGTGAAACATGTAATTTATTTCTCACAAGCTGCCAAGGAGTTTCATTTAAATCAGTAAGTTGTATGCATGCACAATCCCTTGAAAGTAGTGGTCACTTATTGTCAGTAAATAACTAAAATCAGCATGGTTGATTAACTACCTGTTTTGTTTGTCCATTGTGTGAACATCATTTTTATCATGGTTTTGAATTTATTTTCTTTAATTATATACAAATGAATTTGCTTTCTGTTTCAAGTAGATTACATTTACCTTAATATGGTTATTTTTAGGATTTCGTTGTACCTTTATTTGCAGCAATTTTTATGCACCTGTGATAAATAGTTGTTTTTCCAGTGGTCCATCTGTCTCTCCAATATAGGGTTACATAATTTGTGTGTTGAACTACTGTAAGGCCTACAACAATAGATGTATTTACACTTTTGGGTATTTAGCGGAATTTGCTCTGAATGACTAAATCTGTCTCAGAATAACCTTCTGGCGTCATGCTACAATCACTTTTAATTATGACCTCAAATAGTTTAAATTGTGATGCAAAATTCATTATAAGTAAATGATTAGTATTATAGTTTTGTTTCACTTTTCCTTAAGGAATAAATAAGTTTTTGTCTGGCCTACAACAAAAGTTGCAGAATGCTAGACTTAGGGATTACAAACTGGCAGTGGTTGCATAAATTCTTTGTATAAACCTTTATATTTTGGGGGTTTAAGACCTGGATGCTTCATATCCAGTTATATAGATGGGTTATAAGGTTATCTATATTTGGTGCATGGAGTTATTGCAAGGTGTACATGTTTGTCTATCAGAGTTCTTCTGATTTTGATCTCTTTCTTTTTTCTTGGTTTATTGGTCGATGTTTAGTTTTCATGGTAAGGTCTGTTTCTTGGGTACTATAAGCATTAGTGCAACTATATTTGGTGAGTAAAATGTTTGTATGGTGTTCATTTCTGTCTGCCATGTTCATATGACCTGGACCTCATTTTCATGGTTCAAAAGTCAGTGTTATGTTTTCATTGTTAAGTTTGTTTCTCAGATACTATAAGCAGTAGGTTAACTATATGTTATGTATGGACTGTTTTTAAGGTTTACATGTCTGTTGGGCAGAGTTCATCTGACCTCAACCTCATTTTCATGGTTGGCTGGTGAAAGTTTAGTTTTTTGGTTAGTATATATAAAGATAAGAAGATGTGGTATGATTGCTAATGAGACAACTCTCCACAAGAGACCAAATGACAAAGAAATTAACAACTATAGGTCACCGTACGGCCTTCAACAATGAGCAAAACCCATAACGCATACTCAGCTATAAAATGCCCCGAAATGACAAATGTAAAACAATTCAAACGAGAAAACCAACAGCCTGATTTATGTACAAAATAATCAGGCCTGTATCTCAGATACTATAAGCAATAAGTTAACTATGTTTGGTGTTTGGAATGATTGTAAGGTGTACTATGTCTATCTGGCAGGTTTCATTTTACCTTGACCTCTTTTTCACAGATCATTGATAATTTTAATTTTATGTAAAACTTGTTGTATAATCCTTTACTCTAAGACTTTCAATATAATTTGAATCATTACCAGTATAGCAGGTGAGACATTTCAGCATGCATACTTTACTTATCAATTCTTGGATTTTTCTGTTTGTAAAATTCCATGTCATTTGCATAATTGGTTAAGAGCTTTTTTTAATTGTTCAGTGTGTGTAGTTGGATAGGAGTTGGTTAATACAGTTGTTATTGTTCAGTGTGTTATTTGAAAGATATGGGTTAAGAGCTTTATTTTCAATAGTGCATTGCTCATCTTACCTCACTTTTTGTCAAGTAACTTTTGCTAAACCTCATAGACAATTGTTCCCATGAGAATTCTTTATAAGATTTAAAAAAAAATATGCAGCATATATGAACATGAATTTATTGGAATATACATTGAAGTTTTAACAGGTCATTTCTTATTCCATATTTTGTATTTTGTACCTGCAATCATTATATATTTAGAGAATATTATACTGCTTTTTCAATATCAGATCTGTGTCATTACCCTAGACACTCACCAATATAAACCCAAGAGCTTTGCTCGAGGGATTTAATTGGTCGTGGGTTGATATGGTGTGTGATATTGAAAAAGACATATCATATACACTATCTTATATACCGGTACCTCAAGTAAATGTTTTTCTCGTGACATGACATAACTCAGATTAGGGGTAATCAAACCTTTGCAACAGTGGGTGATATCAATGATGTGACTTCATACAGATTAGGGGTAATCAAACCTTTGTAACAGTGGGTGATATCAATGATGTGACTTCATACAGATTAGGGGTAATCAAACCTTTGTAACAGTGGGTGATATCAATGATGTGACTTCATACAGATTCGGGGTAATCAAACCTTTGTAACAGTGGGTGATATCAATGATGTGACTTCATACAGATTAGGGGTAATCAAGGTGTAATACCACCATTGATTTTCCCCTATTAGTCTTTGTTAAATTTGCACTTTTCAAAAAATTGTGCAGAATTTATCTTTGTTTCAAAAAAAGAAATACTTGGCATGAGTAAAGGTTTATCCTGTCCAGTACTATAGAAAAAATTTCACATAACATTTCATTGCATATAAGAAAATAACCATCACTGGAAGTTAACCAATCAAATTTTCCCCCTTTTTTAACCTGTGTACAAGCTTTAGTAACCATGTAACCTCAAGTTTCCAAAATATTCTATAGAAACCCCAAATAAAGAAATAATGGTGCTTTGAAATACCCAAGATATATGTTTATGACTCAGAAATGTTTTACTGCAATGAAATGTAGGATCAATTACCTACAACTGTCAAATTCAAGGGAATATTTTTTTTCGACCTATTTTCGTATGCAACCGGATGTGACGTACTATGATTTGGTGGTATTACACCTAAAGAAGACTTTATTGTTGAATAAACTGAATGTGACTTTTTTCCTTTGTAATACTGGTTATTTCAATCATTCCTGTCAAGTTTTGTCATAATCAGTTCAATAGTTTGAGAAAAATCTAGTATAATGTAAGACGACATCTACAGCGATTCGAGCAAAATTTCTTCGAAAAATTCAAACCAAGCCGCATCATGATAGAATATAGTGTGGACCAATAAATGATCAAATATTTATCTCATCTGCCTACAAACAGTTGAATATGATACAAAAGATGACTTTAGGATGATAAATACTACTAATGGACCTCTTATTCTTCCTTATAAAGTCTCTTTTGGTCCATTTATACCTCTCATTTCCTCAAAATTTCTACTTTTTAGGCCAATAAATAAAAATTTTGGGGTAACTTTCACTCATTTATGATAGAAATGTTATTATAAATGATTAATTGAAGTATTCAAGCTGCTTGAACTATCCGTATAAAAGTTTACTGTCTCCAAGGAGGTTTCAATAAGTCCTTGCGTAAAACTTAAATTTACGCCGCGTTCCAGAGAGGGACATAAAAAACTTCTCTTTTGGTGAATAATTTGTTGTTACTGCTTTAAAAATAATTTCATTTACTTAAAACTATATATTTATTAAAGTATTTCTTAAGAAAAATTTTCTAGTATAGCAGAATATTAAAAATAAGGAGAAAAAGCTCCCCAAGACTCTAAGTATGGCTTGTCCTGTCAACTAATATTCATGGTAAAGTCCTATTTCAAGGAAATTTTCTCATAAAATGTATTTTGGAGACTCAATCCACTCAGAATATTTCATTATTTGTAATATTTCACTTAAATAGCAAGAAATTTTAACACATGAGAGTACTCACAAGGTCAAAGGTGCATGTACAGCTTCCCATATTAGGTGTAATACCACCATTGATTTTCCCCTATTAGTCTTTGTTAAATTTGCACTTTTCAAAAAATTGTGCAGAATTTATCTTTGTTTCAAAAAAAGAAATACTTGGCATGAGTAAAGGTTTATCCTGTCCAGTACTATAGAAAAAATTTCACATAACATTTCATTGCATATAAGAAAATAACCATCACTGGAAGTTAACCAATCAAATTTTCCCCCTTTTTTAACCTGTGTACAAGCTTTAGTAACCATGTAACCTCAAGTTTCCAAAATATTCTATAGAAACCCCAAATAAAGAAATAATGGTGCTTTGAAATACCCAAGATATATGTTTATGACTCAGAAATGTTTTACTGCAATGAAATGTAGGATCAATTACCTACAACTGTCAAATTCAAGGGAATATTTTTTTTCGACCTATTTTCGTATGCAACCGGATGTGACGTACTATGATTTGGTGGTATTACACCTCAAACCTTTGGAACAGTGGGTGATATCAATGATGTGACTTCATACAGATTAGGGGTAATCAAACCTTTGCAACAGTGGCTGATATCAATGATGTGACTTCATACAGATTAGGGGTAATCAAACCTTTGCAACAGTGGGTGATATCAATGATGTGACTTCATACAGATTAGGGGTAATCAAACCTTTGTAACAGTGGGTGATATCAATGATGTGACTTCATACAGATTAGGGGTAATCAAACCTTTGTAACAGTGGATGATATCAATGATGTGACTTCATACAGATTAGGGGTAATCAAACCTTTGTAACAGTGGGTGATATCAATGATGTGACTTCATACAGATTAGGGGTAATCAAACCTTTGTAACAGTGGGTAATATCAATGATGTGACTTCATACAGATTAGGGGTAATCAAACCTTTGCAACAGTGGGTGATATCAATGATGTGACTTCATACAGATTAGGGGTGACTCAGATATCATCACAGATGGCTGATACAGCATGATTGCCATTGATTGTTACACATACAATTTACTTGTTTTTACCACTAAATATATATTATAAATATATTTATTAGGGAGGAGAAAAGATAAGTATAAATGTACATGTCAATACTTACCTGATATACAGTATGCATATATGTAATACTCTATATACTGCATTATTACCACTGATTACTTTTATTCTGATTGTTACTATGGAAATATGTATACAAGTATGTTTTAATGTAGCAAAATTTTGTTTGCTTAGCCAAGAATGGATGTCTCAATCCTTGTGTAAACCAATAATCTCCCCTTCAATAGCTCACATCTCAACAGTCATACCCACACCCACATTAATAAGATATACTCCCCAAGAACCAGATCATATCATCATGCATGTGCATGAGTATTGTGAATTATAAAAAATATAATGCATGTACAATGCTTTGATATAAACTTATGAGATATGAGGACAAGACTTATCCTATCTATGGGTCCTAGGTGAGACGCATGCATCATCTGGGTACTGTGGACTATCTTAATTTAAGTGTTATGAAGTGTAGTTTAAATTTGGCCTTGCATCAAGGCTATCTATTAAGATTACAGTTCAAATTTGTGTAATTCAAATTAAATTAAATTTGATTTTTTTTCATTTCTTTAAGCGTTTTCTTCCTCATTACTTTTCATATTTAAAATATTCGGAATTTCTATGTATATAAATTCAAAGTACATTTCTCTGTTTAATATTAATTTTTATTCTTTGCAATGCATCCACTTTTATTTCCTTTGTAATCATAAGTATAAATAAATAGGTAAAAATGGCGTATTTTTTGCACTTATTTTCCTGTACATCAATTAAAACTAAGTTGTTAAAACAACAAATTACCTTATAACAACAGCTATTGTACTTTGTTTGTAGGAATAGAAGGAATATATATTTTTGAAATGTAGGAATAGCTGGAAGACACCGTTTATAAATAATCCAATCTCATAAAAAAAAGAAAAGTGTAAAAAATAGTAAAAAAAATATTATTGTGAAGACTATTCTCTTTTTTGACAAGTGGTAAAACTTCATTTTATATTTTTCAACCTTTTTAGTAGAATTTTCAATAGTTAAGAGCTAAAATCTGTAATAAATTTTTTGGCTTTCAATAGATAAACATGAAAAATACTTCCTGTTTGAATATCTCTTTGGGAAAAGGTTGTGCTATATATTTTTTTAAGCATGTACATGTCAGGTAGTCCACATTTTCATAAGTTCACGATTTTAAACTGAACTTCCTGTCATTCCATGACTGTTTAACTTATGAAAATGGATTTTTTTTACTAAAATAGCATTGTTTTATGTAAGTACATACAGTCAAACCTGTATGTAAAGGTAACCTCGAGCCAGAGAAAGTTTACCTAATGAAAGAGGTGACCATGACCTTTGAAAAAAGGTTTGAAATGCATAGGTATTACTTAAGCAGATAAGAGATGACCTTGAATGACAGGTTTTTCGCTTAATAGAGGAGACCTTTTCAGCAAGCTGTACTATACAATCAACATTTAGTTCTGAAAATTATAGATAGTTTAAAATATGACTGATTTTAGGGGCAGTATGGTCACAAATCATACCTTCTACTTTATTGTGTAGTGAAAATATTATAAAACTTAAAGTTACTTTTTTTTTTAGATTATATGCATTTCATTGATCCTGTGAGTTGTTGGGTTTCCAACAGAAATAACCCCCTCTGTTGCACTAGATTTTGATAATCATTCATCATGGAAAAACCTAACCCTGTCACAATATCTTAACTTAATTAATTTTCCCTTTAACTGCTGATTCATGCACTGGCACAGTATTTGATTTATCTCCCTTGTAAAAATTTGACAACCTGCTTCAGTAGTGGCCAGTTACAATTTGATACATCCGGAAAGTTATGTAATTTTTTCTCTTTGTAAAACAAGACATTTGATAACACCTGACAGTATTACCTGTTTATACCTGTGAAAGTAATTATTTTTATGTTGACGAATGACTTTCATGTTACTGTGACTAAGTTTAAAAATCATCGTCATCTGATTTCTCTTGATTCATTGGAAGGAACCTGATTCATTTGCCACATCAGGTTCCGTCGTAAACAACATCAAAACATATGTACTATGACATTTAAGGTTTGTAAACTTTTATTGGTTCAGTTGTATTTTGTGGAGTTCATATGTACTTAATTGGGTCATCATTACACACCTTTTTATAAACATTACATACATTTATGTAAAAAGCCAAAAAAAACATAGAAAATTTATAAAAAAAATTGGTTAAAGATAGATTATAGACAAATATCTTTTTTAGTAGATTATACCTAAAAACAGACAACATGTACTTTTATAAATCTATCACTTTCCCCTTAAAAAAAATTCAATAAATAAAAACAAAGCAAAACTTTTGTTAATGATTTTTAATATAGCATATAGCTTAAGGTTCTTTGAAGAAAGAAAAAAAAATTCCAGACATCTGAAAAGTAAATAATTGCCTGTTTATACAGCTATTTACAAATGTATTACCAAAACTTGCTTTTATATTACAAAGATCTGAAGTTTAAGGCATCTAATCTTCAGCCCAATAATCTGTTGGCTTAGTATATCTACTTTTCAACATTTTATTACAAATCACAAAATAATCTTAAAACATAAAAAATAAAATAAAATACCTTTACTACAGATAAAATTTGGACCAATTTGGTCAATAATAAACTTACAATGGGTAGTAATTAAAAAAAAAGAAACTTGCATCACATCTCTTTTCTTTTTATATTTGACACCCTTTCATATTTACCAAATGATATATATTATGTGCAATTGTCTTTAGAGAGATGATCTTTGTATGACAACTTTACATGACGATAATATATAGTAAATAACCAATGAAGTGTGACAGACTTATCCATCACCCAGTTATCAAATTAATATACAGTTAGTCAGTAGACTGTCAGAAATTTACGTTATTTCACACCATGATTCATTTTTGGTCATTTTAGACCTATTTGTAATATTTTTTGTGTTACCTAATTTTTTTGTATGTTAGAAAACCTACTCATTTAGTAAAAGTAAAACATTTGTGGTTTTATAATGATGAGACAAGAGAAGAAATCAAGATTGCATTCAGCTGGGGATTTAAGTTGTTTAAAAATGAAGTTTTTTGAGAAAAAGAAAAAAAATAGTAAAAATAGACAAAGAAGTGCTAGTTTACCTCCCGATAATAGGATAGAAATTCTGATTAAGGAAGGGAAAGCTGTACGTGGAATATTTAGGAATAATTCCTCTGGACATATTATAACTGATCGTCGTCCAACACGAGTGTATTCTAAACCAGATAAACTGTCAACATGTGTAGGTGAGAACTCTTTTCATAGAATGCTTTTGTCCCCAAGGGAAAATTTGACAAGTGTTTTCCAAGTAAGAATTTGATTTGTAAGGGTCAAGGTTCATATTTCAATATTTCTTATTTTTAATGACAAGCTCTCAACAATTAAATCAAAATCTGCTTTAGTTTTAAGATGTTATACTCTTAACTGGAAACAAATCTTTTACCAGGACTAGGGTGTTCTGTTGCCTAGTTGGTGGGGATTAATTTTGCATTTGCATTTAGAACTAAAAAATGTCTGAAGTGGTGTGAATAGGTTGTATTGACATAAAATGTGTGACAGGGAGGGACAGATTAAATTGTAAAACAAAATAGATTTTTTGCAGGTCAGGGTTAAAGCTCAGTTTTCTAACATGGTATTTTTCTTTCCTTTTATCTCTTTAATAGGTTGGCTTATTTCAATTATTTGAGTTTATTATTAAAAAAGAAAAGCTGTACATAGGTTATAGCCTACATTGCATCTCGTCTGTTCTTGTTCTCTTTTAAAAAATAAACACATTACTGGCAATATAAAGGAAGGAACAGTTTGTCTTTTGATATTGTGATATTATGATGTATTACAGGTAATTTGATAATTAATGTCAATCATAATAATTATTGTAATGATAACCTCTAAAACAAGCACCTGCAGTTGTTATTTCATAGATAAGTGATCTACATTTTATATACATTAAATTTAATCTATGTTGTCCCAGAATACTGTTTTCAGTATGAAATTTACATTGTTTGACATATTTTTTATTTATTGAATTTCATATAAAATTGTGAATATCAAGAGCCAAATAAACTAATAAAGACCTTAGGAATTATTATATTAATTCTTCATACTCATACCCCTTGTTTTCTGGTCTCATCCTGATTAGCATGAAATATTTGCCACTGGATGTTAAACACCAATCCATCATCAAGTATTCTGGTGGTGTGTGTGTCTGTTTTAGTTTCAGTTTGGCTGTACTGAATATAACTGTAATATTTGCCACTGATGTTAGGGATTTGAAAAAAAAGAAGATGCTGAGTATATCTCAGGTGACAGTAGCTTAAAATGACACATCATACATCTAGCGATCAACATTAGGTCAATATACAAGTACATATTCAAGATGCCAGGTCCTTAATTGCCCAAAGTCTAGAAAAGTTGTTTATAAATTTAACAGATACTATGGGAAGATCTTCCGTAACACCAAATTCCTAAAGAATACAAAAAACACTTTAGTTATAGCTTTTGACAACTTTTGATCCTGACTTCTCAAGAGGATTCAAATTTCATTTCAAATCAGAATTCATGAGAATTATTTCTATCTTTTGAATTGAAGAATCTATCTTATATGGTGGAATTTGACTGTACACAGATTTTCATTGCTTTGTTGCATCATTCATTTCTTGTATGAATCTCATGATGTTTTCAACCTTTGTTTTTAATACTGAGAATATTTAAGTCCAAACAGGCCTATACAATTTAAATCGTACATGTGCTCACAAAAAGTGATCTATTCTTTTTTTTTTATTATACCTAGAGATGTTTAAAACAATGTTAGGTTTTGAAAAAAGTTGCTTTAGTTACAGTTTATAGTAAAGTCATTGCTATTTCATCATTAGAATATCAATTTCAATATGTATTATTAAAAAAAAAAATTTGAAATCTTAGCTTGTCTAGGAATAAACTTCAGATCAAACTGACAAGTTACAAGAAAATTGGTGAATACATGAATGATTCTGGTTATTATTTTTTACATCATTTGTGTTGCATGAACATTTGTAAAAGGTCTTAAAGCACCCACACAGATGCTATTAAAGATTATTTCGTCTGTTTTTAAAAAAAAAGAGTGACATACATATACCAAACCTCCAGTATATGTCAGCCTATCTTTCACATACATTCCTTTCGCACAAAACTGCATGGGATATAGATAGAATTGTTTTTAGTTTTGTTGAGCAAGTCATATCTGATGTTGGTCACTGCTAACTTGTTTTATGCAAATTATTTTTTTCATTTTTGCTTGGTAAATAAATACCTTTATAGTTGTAAAGGTGATATGTAATCTAATTTCCCACTATTTATTCACCTGTAGTATTTCTGTTAGCTAGCACCATTACTGTATATATATCTATGTCATCAAATATCATAAACTTCTTCAATAAATTGAGACTAAACTTCATTTTAAATTAATTTGTTATAAAATGCATCATATGATATATAATACTACATGTAATTTAAACATGTTGGCAAATCATTGCTTTTTGTACAAAATTTATATTGATTTGTAAGTGCATGACTTTCATGAACTCAGTTTTGCAATAAACAATGTTTTTTATAGTTATATTTATGTTATATTATCATATATATCATTAAAATTATATTTTTTAATCAAATGTTAACAAATTAACTTGTGATATTTATAATTGGCATCAACATATCATTGCGATTATTATTAAACAAGAGAATTGGTCATCTAAAATAGGATTGGAATATCACAATTTCTTCATTTAGGATTAAGGCAAGAGCAATTGCTTACAGGTAGTTTTGAACATGAAACATATGTATAAAGTGTTTTTGTTTTTGTATATACATGGTAAGGATCAAATGAAACATATGTTTAAAACGTTTTTGTTTATACTTGGCAAGGATCAAATGAAACATATGTTTAAAACGTTTTTGTTTATACTTGGCAAGGATCAAATGAAACATATGTTTAAAACGTTTTTGTTTATACTTGGCAAGGATCAAATGAAACATATGTATAAAGTGTTTTTGTTTTTGTTTATACATGGCAAGGATCAAACGAAAGAATCATCATCTACCAATAGTATTGTTGACAAATTGAAAACAGCCCTGATCAGTAGACAAAGAAATCTGCATAGCCCAACTCCGCAAGAAGAGGAAGGTGCGATTTCCCACAATGCATTGCTGACAACTCTCCTCATTTTTCCTTAGATATATTTCACTTGAAATTTGACCTTTTTTCATAGTTTCCTTGCAAGCCATTATCTTGGACCATGCATTTCTGTTAAACATACATTTGTCACTTTTTTTCTCAAGATCTTGCACTTCACAAGTTTCCATGTTATCATGTCATTCATCAGAGAAACTTAACTTCTTCTCTGGATCTTTACATCCTTTATATAACCATACGATGTATGTATGTAGAACAGTTCAACCACCAATAACAAAAACACTATACACTTTTTACTTAGCATAATAATTGTCATTGAACTAAAGCTTATACATTTTATTCATTTCAAAACTTAACTTTGAACTATAGATTATGCATTTCATAAACTTAACTTTGAACTATAGATTATGCATTTCATAAACTTAACTTTGAACTATAGATTATATGCATTACATAAACTTAGATTTGAACTATAGATTATGCATTTCATAAACTTAACAATGAACCATAGATAATACATTTCATAATCCTAACATTGAACTATAGATAATGCATTACATAAACTTAACATTGAACTATAGATTATACATTTCATTAATTACATAAACTTTTACATTGAACTATAGATTATACATTTCATTCATTACATAAACTTAACATTGAACTATAGATTATACATTACATAAACTTAACATTGAACTATAGACTATATGTTTCATTCATTTTAGAATCTTAACATTGAAATATGTATTTTTTCACCTGACAATATACTGATTCATAGAAATAATTCATTATATGCTTTGAATGTGATCTAGTCGTATTGAAAGTACTGAAATAGTCCTGCTACAATCTATATACATATATATATATATATATATTGTTAAATACTTACATTGGAGATCTTCAACGTTTCAAGGATAAATTCAATTGTATTTATTGACATATTATTATTTTTCATATGCAGATGAAGATACAGATAGCGTTGGATCATATGAAGAGCCTGACCCACAGAGTGCACCTCCACCCTCCGTTCCCACCAGGAGGGGTGCACCACAAGGTAGGCATTTTACAATAAAACTCATAACCACATCTCCACTCTTAAGTCCATAGTAGAAAGGGTACAAAAGGTTTCATTATACAATTATTGAACTCATGAACTTACCTCCACTCTTTATATTTAATAGAAGGGATACCCCAGCATGCGATATTATATATATATGAAATACTAAAAATTCATAAATGTTAGCTATTTTTAGCTCACCTTGCCCAAAGGGCTAAGTGAGCTTTTCTCATCACTTGGCGTCCGGCGTCCATCGTCCGTAAACTTTTACAAAAATCTTCTCCTCTGAAACTACTGGGCCAAATTTAACCAAACTTGGCCACAATCATCATTAGGATATTAAGTTTAAAAAATTTGTCCTGTGACTAGGCCAACCAACCAAGATGGCCGCCATGGCTAAAAATAGAACATAGGGGTAAAATGTAGATTTTGGCTTATATCTCTGAAACCAAAGCATTGAGAGCAAATCTGACATGGGGTAAAAATGTTTATCAGGTTAAGATCTATCTGCCCAGTAATTTTCAGATGAATCTGACAACCCGTTGTTAGGTTGCTGCCCCTGAATTAGTAATTTTAAGGAAATTTTGCCGTATTTGGTTATTATCTTGAATATTATTATAGATAGAGATAAACTGTAAACAGCAATAATGTTCAACAAAGTAAGTTCTACAAATAAGTCAACATGACCAAAATGGTCAGTTGACCCCTTAAGGAGTTATTGCCCTTTTATAGTCAATTTTTAACAATTTTTCGTAAATTTTTGTTATCTTTTACAAAAATCTTCTCCTCTGAAACTACTCAGATGAATTTAACCAAAGTTGTAAACAATCATCATTAGGGTATGTAGTTTAAAAATTGTGTCTGATGACCCCGCCTGCGAACCAAGATGGCCAACATGGCTAATAATAGTACATAGGGTAAAATGCAGTTTTTGGCTCATATATCTAAACCCAAAGCATTTGGAGCAAATCTTTCAAAACAAAATTGTTCATTAGGTCATAATCTATCTGCCCTGAAATTTTCAGACCATTCAGGCAACCCGTTGTTGGGTTGCTGCCCCTGAATTGGTAATTTTTAGAAATTTTTTCAGCTTTTGGTTATTATCTTGAATATTATTATAGATAGAGATAAACTGTAAACAGCAATAATGTACAGCAAAGTAAGACCTACAAATAAGTCAACATGACCAAAATGGTCAATTGACCCCTTAAGGAGTTATTGCCCTTTATAATCAATTTTTAACAATTTTCATAAATTTTCAACTGTTCAACAGTCACAAAAATAATGCAAAAAGTTCTGAATTTACAGAAGTTCGAAATTTATTCATGTTATTGGGGTTTGCAGTTAATCAGAACCAAACATAAAAGAAGTTTCAAAGAATTATACATAGTATTCAGCTAAATATTTATCATTTGTGTTTTTATGTTTGAATTTTATTTCCTACTTATTTCAAGGATTTGCATAGTGACTCACTATACAAATCCTTGCTTATTTATCTTTATTGATAAAAGTAGTTCTGAATATACATGTATACTGAGATTTGAAAAGATATAAAATTTATTTCTTAGAAAAAGTTCCCTGTTTGTACAGTGATACCTTACAAATTTTATTCGATCAGTGATTTAAGGTTGAAGTGTTGTTTTCTGTAAAGTGAAAACTTTATCTAAAAGGAAGATAAAAATCAGGGACACCAAAATAAAAACCTAGCAAACAGTTTTGGCCCTAGAAATCCTACAAAAATTAAAACTTTGCAAACTAGATTTAGGCTAGAAATCTTGCCATAAAAATAAACCTCGTAAACTGATTTAGGGCTAGAAATCCTGCAAAATTAAAAACCTCACAGTCTGGTTTTTGGCTAGAAATCCTGCATATTAAAAACCTCGCAAACTGGTTTACAGTTGGAAATCCTGCAAAATGAAAAACCACATAAACTGGTTTCGGTCTAGAAATCCTGCAAAATTAAAAACCAAACAAACTGGTTTTAGGCTACAAATCCTGCAAAATTTAAAACCAAGCAAACTGGTTTAGGCCTAGAAATCCTGCAAAATTAAAAACCACACAAACTGGTTTCGGTCTAGAAATCCTGCAAAATTAAAAACCACACAAACTGGTTTAGGGCTAGAAATCCTGCAAAATTAAAAACAAAGCAAACTGGTTTAGGGCTAGATAAACCACTTTACTGTATCAGGTCCTTGTTTTAGATTATTGTCTCTGTAAGTTTTATGGGTCCTGTCTTTGGTATTTGATTGTTTATTTTTATTTCCTTTAGATCAGGCAAGTGCTTCTGCTTCAGAACCACAATGTCTTTATTTCCATATGATCAGGCAAGTACTACTGCTTCAGAACCACAATGTCTATTAAAATCAAATATTGGAGAGACATTTGTGTGAGGCACACACAGAGTACAGGGGGAGTTGTTACATTAGAGAATGTCAGCCTACAATTATGGCTATCTGCTGGAGACTAAATTTTACATTGTAATATACATAGAAAAAATAGTCTAAAGAACCACTCATAACATTTTTTAGCTATAACTCACAGTTATGGTACCAACAGTTAAGGGTACCAACAGTTAAGGAATTAGGGGCCAAAAAGGGGCCAAAAACAAGCATTTTTGTAACTTCAAGACATAACTTGTGTGTTAGTGTATGGATCTCTCTGACATTGTACCACAAGGTTCCATATCACAAAGGGAATGCTGGGATTGATTTTGGGGGTAATTGCCTCAAAATTTTAGGAATAAGGGGCCAAAAAAGGGCCAAAAAATAAGCATTTTTCTAGTTTCATGACAATAACTTGTGTGTGAGTGTATGGATCTTTCTGAAATTGTACTACAAGGTTCCATATCACAAAGGGAAAGCTGGAATTGAGTTTGAGGGTAATTGCCCAAAACGTTTAGGAACAAGGGGCCAAAAAGGGGCAAAAAAACAAGCATTTTTCTAGTTTCCAGACAATAACTTGTGTTCAAGTGTACGGATCTCTCTGAAATTGTACTGCAAGGCACCATACATTGTAACACAAAGGGAAGGCTGGGATTGAGTTTGGGGGTGATGAATCATAAGGGGGTTCAAAAAATTTTGAGGGGGGATTTTTTTCCCCTTTTTTTTTTTTAAATTTTCCATTTTAAATTGGTTATTTCTGATTTATATATAAAAGCAAATAATAATGATATGGTTTGAATAGGTAAATTAAAAAAATTGAAGTTCTTAGACCACATTCATTCTGAATCAGAAACCTATGCTGTGTCAAATATTTAATCACAATCCAAATTCAGTGCTGTATCAAGCTTGAATGTTGTGTCCATACTTGCCCCAACTGTTCAGGGTTCTACCTCTGCGGTCGTATCAAGCTGCGCCAAGCGGAGCATTTTATTATTTCATGTTATTTTATGTCTTCATTCTTGAAGCTCATTATTCACCGTTCTGTGAAAATTTATAAAAAAGCAACTAATGAGCATTTTTTTCTTTTTTATTAATCATCACATGGCCATTTTAATTCCTGTTTGACCATGCACATAACTCCACCCCTTTTACAACCTTCTAGCAGTGTCCTTGAACATACAAGGATTCCTGATTACAAAAAAGACGGAACCCAATGATTGATATAGAAAACCTATCAAGGATACCAGGCTTAATATTTGGTATGCCAGACACACATTTCATCTACAAAAAACATCAGTGACCCTTGAATCTCATGAGAGCTTTTAGTTCAATGTATTTACTAAGAACTATTCATCATTAAAAGAGATATAATTCATATTTAACCAAATTAATTAAAGCAGTTGAGATGCATCTTCAAGAGTCAATCTGCTGTCTCTGTGGATTCACTTAATTATTTATGAGGATACCAATTTTCATGGATTGAGGAAAATATCTATTTTTCGTGGATATTTGATTTCGTGGTTTTGCCACAGGCTCCATACAAGGCAAAAGAAAATTATTATTTTGTTGAACATTTATATTTGTGGTTTTAGATAGCCATGAAATCCATGAAAAATTGTATCCCACAAATAGTAATATATTCACAGTATACTCTTTTCATTTCCACTTTTTTAGATGGTTTTTAAATTGGATTGTTTTGTATTTTTTTCACTTCTCATACAGGTCATCTTTTAATTGGTTAGGTATCAATTAATTGGAGGCATCCCATGGTGTTCCATACTTTCAGACATGCAGGTCATCTTTCGATTGGTTAGGTATCATTTTATTGGAGGCATCTCACAGTGTTCCATACTTTCAGACATTAGGTCATCTTTTAATTGGTTAAGTATCACTTATTGGAAGCATCTCATTCCATACTTTCAAAGGGTGGTTCATTATATAATTATCATATTATAGAATATATTCAGCAACCAGTCTAGGCTATTTTAGATAATTTTCTGAAGAATCTAATGGCTGTTTCAACAAAAATTTTAACTTTAAAATATGGGGCAGCCAGAAAATGTAACTTTTCAGGGTGGTCAGTACTATTCTTATAACACACACAAGCCAATACACTGTGAAATACAGATCAAAATTGACTTAATAAATACAAGGCAGGTTAGGGATATTAGACATACTTAATACATGCTTACTCAATTCACAACAAAGAATAACTATTAAGGGCTCAGTTCTAGCTTTCTTCATATGAAAAATCTTAAGACATTCTCCCTAAAAGTATGCTATACTGCAGTATGCAAGAAATTCACAAACAATACATCAAAACCCGCTGGAGATATTAACATTCATTTATGTTATGGTAGGTTTCACTATAACTTTTTATTTTACAAGTAACAAAAAGTTACTGTTTAATTTCAGAATGATTTTGAAGTACCAGTTTGTATTACTTAAATTTTTAACTGTCACAATGAACAATAAGTTATTTATTAGGTTGAGGAAGGTTTTACTGTAATTTTGTACCGTTGTAAAGGAACAAAAAGTCACTGTGTAACATAAGAAGCATAAATCTATTTCTTTATCATGATATAAGTTCTTCCTAAAATATTTATGAATGGAAATGGAAATGGACAGTGGACTTTATTTTTCAGTAGCTCCTTCAGGACCGCCTCGCTCAGCACCTCATGTAATACCTGTTAATAGACGTCCTGTGCCACAGATGCCACCAGAAGAACAACAGGTGAGAATAACCTTTATTTAACACATACATGTAGCAATGTATTTTATGTATGTGTTGTCTGAAATATAGTGCTGTTGCATTTTGTTTATTTCCAAAAAATTTGGAGAGTATTTATTTTGATAATTAGTCGCCTATATTATAAACATATAATACATTTAGTATATTTTGAGTATTCATTTATTGCATGAGGTGAAAGTTATAATAATAAGAAAATGTACTCATTAGTAAGAATATTTTGTTTTTTTGCAGTGCAGCAGATTTTTCAATAGTTGTAAAGTGTTAAACAGTTCTTTGTCTTATCTAAAATTCCAAATGATTTTAAATCTTTAGGAGACATAGTGTTAATAGTGGGATGCCTTTAATTATCATTAATTTTAATTTTTATGTGTGAGATAGCAGTCTTATATCAATGATATTTTCCACTACAATTATTTAAAAAAGTAGTACAACACACTGTAACTACTAAATAAAAACTTGAAAATTATGATGTTTAAATTAAGGCCTTCTTAAATATATTCTATAAATAAACAAAAACAAAAAATAGGAACAATACTAAAATTTTTGTCAGAAATCAACTTTTTATGATTAAATCAGTGTTTATATTGAACAGATTGAAATTATATTACATGTATTGATATTGAATAAATACAACATCACATGCAGTTTTGTGAGTTGAAACATGTATTTTCATCTTTTAGAAGATCATTTTTTAACTCAGGAAAATTAATCAATGAGTGATGGATTTCTCTTAGAAAAAATTTAAAGGTCCCAGTGAATAAACTACACAGAGAACAATAGCTATTGTATTTATTCAATGGGATAATTGAACTGACAAAAGTTTAAATAGATTGACCAATAGGAGATGACTCTGTGGAAAAGTTTCATTTGGTTCACAATAATATATGTAATAACGATGATTATTGTTATGATATTATGGTTCTGGTCCTGTCTGGAATAAAATGTACATGATTTATATAAGATGAAGAAATATATATGTACAAAAAAAAAAATTGTAGCTCTATAACTATATGAGCGTTTAATATTTCATTTCAATGTAAAACTTTGTTTATTTTTTTTTGGTTACAAATCAAAGTGTATTGTTTTGTGTGTATATTTGTCATGCTGCCCATCAAGGACACTTAATTGGAACAATAAATATTCTATTCTTATTTTTAGCTCACCTGGCCTAAAAGGCTAAGTGACCTTTTCTCATCACTTGGCGTCTGTCGTCCGTTGTCGTCGTTAACTTTTACAAAAATCTTCTCCTCTGAAACTACTGGACCAAATTTAACCAAACTTGGCCACAATCATCATTGGGATATCTAGTTTAAAAAATGTGTCCGATGACCCAGCCCGCCAACCAAGATGGCTGCCATGGCTAAAAAGAGAAGATAGGGGTAAAATGTAGATTTTGGCTTATATCTCTGAAACCAAAGCATTTAGAGCAAATCTGACGGGGTAAAATTGTTCATCAGGTCAAGATCTATCTGCCCTGAAATTTTCAGACAAATTAAACAACCCATTGTTGGATTGCTGCCCATGAATTGGTAATTTTAAGAAAATTTCACAGGTTTTTGTTATTATCTTCAATATTATTATGGATAGAGATAAACTGTAAACAGCAATAATGTACAGCAAAGTAAGACCTACAAATAAGTCAACATGACCAAAATGTTTAATTGAACCCATAAGGAGTTATTGCCCTTTATAGTAATTTTTTAACAATTTTTTGTAAATTTTTGTAATCTTTAACAAAAATCTTCTCCTCTGAAACTACTGAGACAAATTTAACCAAACTTAACCACAATCATCATTACGGTATCTAGTTTAAAAAATGTGTACGATGACTCTGCCTGCCAACCAACATGGCTAAAAATAGAACATAGGAGTAAAATGCAGATTTGGATTATATCTCTTGCACTAAAGCATTTAGAGTAAATCTGACAAGTGGTAAAAATGTTCATCAGGTTAAGATCTATCAGCCCTGAAATTTCCAGACAAATCAGACAACCCTTATTTGGGTTGCTGTCCCGGCCCAGAAGTGGTAATTTTAAGGAAATTTGGCAGTTTTTGGTTATTATCTTGAATATTATTATAGATAGAGATAAACTGTAAACAGCAATAATGTTCAGCTAAGTAAGATATACAATGGTCAATTGACCCCTTAAAGAGTTATTGCCCTTTATAGTCAATTTTTAACAATTTTTTGTAAAATTTTGTAATCTTTTACACAAATCTTCTCCTCTGAAACTACTGAGACAAATTTAACCAAACTTGGCCACAATCATCATTAGGGTATCAGTTTAAAAAATGTGTCCGATGACCCTGCCTACCTACCAGCATGGCCGACATGGCTTAAAATAGAACATAGGGGTAAAATGCAAGTTTTGTCTATTATTTTTTGAACCGTTATAAATAGAGAAAATTGAAAGGAGCAATAATCTTCAGAATAATGAGCTCTACAAATTGTCCATATATGTCAAAACTGTTAGACAAATTCTTATAGGAGTTATTGCCCATAAATGACAAATTTTACCATTTTTTTCATTTTTGCCTTTTATCATGAAAACCATATTTATTTAGAAACATTTTTTTTCCGTTATGCCTTTTATGATTTAAATTGTAATAGATAAATAAACACTTTAAATCAAGAAAATGATCAGAAAGGCAAGATCTACAAAAAATGTATTAAAAAGTCAAATTTTGCCAATATAATTGTAGACTGTCACTGTCATAGGAGTGATTGCCCTTAAATGAGGATTTTTTTTTACCCTCTTTTGTGTTTTGAGCAAAAACTAAAGAAGATAGAGAGAAACTAAACAGACTTAAAGATCAGTAATACAAGATCAACAAAATAGAGATTTTTGTCATAAAGTTTATTTTCGTCTACAATGTTGGAGAGTGTCCTTTGTTTGATATGCACATAGACCAAGGTGAGCGACACAGGCTCTTTAGAACATCTAGTTATTTTTAGTAAGTTTCTCGGCTACATCTCATCATGCGCTTTAGCCCTTCGATGAGAATTTTGACAAGAAACTCCTACTTATTATTGATATTTCAACAGTACAGTTCTCTTTTATGATACAGCAGAGTTTCAGTCCTACAAACACAAATTACCATGTCTTTGGCAATCATCTTATAAAACACATTCTGTGCTTGTTTTAATCTTTAGAATGTATAAAAAGTCAACATCTGTTAAAAACTGGTGAATTAAAGATAACATGAATAACCTATTTAAATGGAGGCTAATTGTAATAGGAATTTTCAGTCTAATAAAGTTATGTTTATGCAGGTTTTACTGTATATACTGTCCAATATTTGTGATTATCTATGTATGCTGACACCCTTTTATTTCCTGTACATAAGTGATATTTATAGTTGTTATTTCTTAGTACAACTCTAATATAGTTTATTATATGATATGATTAAAACTCCTTCTGTTTCCTTCAGGAAGTGATGAGATGATAAATAGTTCTAAGATCTTGAATTACTTCCCTTTCAACATCTCTTTAGTTTTATATTAAGGATATTTAGAGAATGACTACTGGGTATAGATAAAACATTTGACACAGGAATTTAATCTATGAGCTTGGTTTAAAAGCTAGAACAAATTTTCACTGAATTTTCAATTAATGTGATTTTTACACTGATATGTCTTAAATTGATTTTTTTTTTATATTTTGCATTTGAAAGGAGCTACCCTTACTGTATTTTATTTTGAACTTGTCCTACATGAAATTTGGTTGCCAGGTAAACTGAATTATTAAATGTTTTATATATGCCAAGCTTACAACACAACATCTAAATGTACAACTAGGCTATGTTAAAACTTTGCTAACAAAAGACAACAAAAATTGTATAAGGCCTATAGGTGTCTCCCTTAATCACTGCCTGTTTTACAATACCATTTATACTTTTGTATAAAATATTATACTGAAATACTAAATGGCATAGAATCCTTGACTTTAAATCTTGGATTACTACAAAAAATATTTCCTCTAATTCGTAGTTTTTCTTACCCTATCTATCCTTTTCCTGACCTGTTCATTATTTTTGTTTATTCAATGTGTGGTTTGTTTGATCTCAGTTCTTCATTGGTCAAAATTCAATTATGACGTCAAATTTTCTTGCTTTTCTCTGAATTTCCTATTGTGATGTCATGAAAAAAGGAAACCATTCCTAATGAAGTCGCAGAGAAAGAACATTTCTTTTTGCAGATCATTTGACAAAAAGGAATGAGTTTGCCTGCATATTGTATAAAAATCATTAGAGAAATAGATTCCACTACCAAATCTCGTTTAATACGATATTTATCCACTCTCGACAGTTAAATTTTAAATTTGAAAATTGAACTGTCTCAAGTGGATAAATATCGTATCACACTTGATGCAGTGGTATAATCTATATGACTGATGTAGAGAGGTATACTCACCTGATGCAGTGGTAGAATCTATATATATATATGACTGATGTAGAGACTCACCTATTTATGACTATTTAATAATGTAATTAAATTAAAGCCTGTTTATGAGGAAACAAATGAAGAAGATGAACAGGTAATAAGGATTTATTTTCATATAGAAGTGTAATGATGCTGCTTATATTATTTGCTGGCTTTTATGAATAGTACTGAACATGTAAGAAGCATGGCAAGATAATATATCTTCATTCAACCTAAATATGTTATGGGGAAGGTTAATTATTAGGATAGATTATAATTGTATTCAATCAAAGTTTCATATTTTTTCAGGGATTTTAAAATCTACTGCAGATATTTAAATTCTCCTGATATAAACAGCTTTCGCACTTTATGTGAAATATGTAATCAACAATTTTAAATTAAAAGAAATAATCTTCCATTCTGTTTCTGCTTCTGCTATAGATATATGCATCAGGAAAAAGGCCTTAATTACCATAGACATATTGCTTGCAAATGGTCAGTTTTTTAATAGCTTTTTGTCTCATCTGAAAGAAGTCGAAAAAGCAAGACTTTCCAGTAGTGATGCAGTGGCGCAATGGCATGGATGTAATAGTTTTGATTGGGTCAATTTGTGGGAAACTACTAGTGGTAGGTCAATGATACTTGGTATACAGTTCTATTAGCATTAGCACATCTCATGGTGATTATTTGGATGCACCCCCTCAGTCATGGTCAACTGACCTTAAAACTTTTGCTTAGTTTGCATGTATTAGTTTGTGATTAGGTCAGTTTAAGGGAAACCACTAGTAGTTGGTCAATGGTATTTGGTATGCAGATGTATAAGCATTGGCACATCTCATTTCCACATAGATTATTTGGCTCCACCCCTTCAGTCATGGTCATGACATTGAATGTTTTGCATAATTTACATGTTTAAGTTTGTGATAAGATCAGTTTAAGATGAACCATTGACGTAAAGTCAATGATATGTAGTATGTAGTTCAATTAGCATTTGCAAGTCTCATTTCCATGGAGATAAATATCACCCCACCACCTCATTATGGGTCATTGACTTTGAAACTTTTACAAGTCAAAGGTTGTTTTTAGGTTTAGTTTTAAGGGGACCACTTATGATAAATCAATGGTATTTGGTATGCAGTTTTATAATCATTGGCATTTTAATGGTATTTGGTATGCAGTTTTATAATGATTGGCATTTATCATTTTCACAGAGGTTATTTACCCCTGCACCTTCAGCCATGGTTAATCGATTTTGAATCTCTAGCATGGTTTACATGTTTAGATATTGCCATTTAGAATCAACATTTGCATTACACTATCACAATTACAAAAAGTCAAGACATATCTCTGTGTCAACAGTTTATTTTTTAAAGTAGTTGAAATCAGAATTGATCAAATGTTGAAGAGGACATCAATTACTTCATTTGTCCTATGTGACAAAGAGAATTTCTCGTGTGTTAGCATTTCCTGCCATCATATATATTTATTCAAGATACTTATTTTTAAATATGACCTTTTTTTACAAGATAAAACATATGAAAACAATAAATGAAAGGTCAGTTATTGATTTTGGACATTGAATGAATGAAAACATGTCCATCCAGTTTTAAAACAAATAAAGTGTGATAGTGCAATAAAAATATTCTGTGACTGGTAATTTTACTAAAGTTATGCCTGATCTATTTTGATGTCCACAGCTTAGATTCATCCTTTATCAATTTTAACTGAAAAACCCATTTGAAAGGTAGTATGTTCATGGTAATATGGCTTACCATATAATAAACTGATGATATAACCCTCCTTTCTGAAAATCATTTCACATTTCTTTGTCTCCTACCCCAGCATTGAAAATTGCAGGATTGTAGCTATTGGCAATTTGTCATTTCAGGATCAGAAGTATTCTGAGTAAAATTTTCGAAAGCTTCCATCAAAATTTGGGGACTGGTTAGCAACAGAAATTCAACCAATGATATGGTGTTATTCAAATTTTGGTGCAAAAAATATTTAAATAAAATGCTCCGCAGGGCGCAGCTTGATACGACCGCAGAGGTCGAACCCTGAACAGTTGGGGCAAGTATGGACACAACATTCAAGCTTGATACAGCTCTGAATTTGGATTGTGATTAAATATTTGACACAGCATAGGTTTCTGACACAGAATGAATGTGGTCTAAGAACTTAAAAATTTTAAATTGGACATTCACCTATTATGGTCCAATATCCAAAATCTAAATACATGGTTAGATTCAGCATATCAAAGAACCCCAAGAATTCAATTTTTGATGAAATCAAACAAAGTTTAATTTTGGACCCATTTGACCTCAATGTGGACAAAGTTGATAACGGGGCCCAAAAATCAAAAATCTAAATACATGGTTAGATTCAGCATATCAAAGAACCCCATATATTCAATTTTTGTTGAAATCAAACAAAGTTTAATTTTGGACCCCTATTTGGACCAACTTGAAAACTGGGCCCATAATCAAAAATCTAAATACATGTTTAGATTCAGCATATCAAAGAACCCTAAAAATTCAATTTTTGTTAAAATCAAACTTAGTTTAATTTTGGACCCTTTGGACCTTAATGTAGACCAATTTGAAACGGAACCAAAAATTAAGAATTTAAATACACGGTTAGATTCGGCATATCAAAGAACCCCAATAATTCAATTTTTGATGAAATCAAACGAAGTTAAATTTTGGACCCTTTGGACCTCAATGTGGACCAATTTAAAAACGGGGCCCAAAATCCAAAAACTAAATACAAGGTTAGATTCAGCATATTAAAGAAGCCCAAGAATTCAAGAATAAAACCCCATTGAAATTGATCAAGAAATAAGCAATTTATACGAAGTATCTTCTTTTGCACAATACTGTGCAATTGAATATTTCTTGCTATTGCGCAATACTCTACAATTGACAATTTCTTGCAATTGCGCAATATTGTGCTATTGGATATTTCTTGCTATTGCGCAATACTGTGCAATTGAAGATTTCTTGCTATTGCGCAATACTGTGCAATTGAAGATTTCTTGCTATTGTGCAATACTGTGCAATTGAAAATTTCTTGCTATTGCACAATACTTATTATATAATAATTAACACATCCTGTTTGGTGTGTATCTCCTACCATATCATTATTATTTGCTTTTAAATATAAATCAGAAATAACCAACTTAAAATGGAAAATTTTAAAAGAAAAAAAAAGGAAAAAAAGAAAAAAAAAGAAAAAAAAAAAATCCCTCCCCCCCCAAATTTTTTGAACCCCTTATGATTCATCACCCCCAAACTCAATCCCAGCCTTCCCTTTGTGGTATGGTACCTTGCAGTACAATTTCAGAGAGATCCATACACTTGAACACAAGTTATTGTCTGGAAACTAGAAAAAATGCTTATTTTTGGCCCCTTTTTGGCCCCCAATTCCTAAACGTTTCGGGCAATTACCCCCAAACTCAATTCCAGCTTTCCCTTTGTGATATGGAACCTTGTAGTACAATTTCAGAAATATCCAAACACTTACACACAAGTTATAGTCATGAAACTAGAAAAATGCTTGTTTTTTGCCCCTTTTTTGGCCCCTAATTCCTAAAATTTTGAGGCAATTACCCCCAAAATCAATTACAGCCTTCCCTTTGTGATATGGAACCTTGTGGTACAATGTCAGAGAGATTCATACACTTACACACAAGTTATTGTCTGGAAGTTACAAAAATGCTTATTTTTGGCCCCTTTTTGGCCCCTTATTCCTTAACTGTTGGTACCATAACCCCCAAAATCAATCCCAACCTTCCTTTCGTGGTATTGAACCTTATGGTAAAATTTCATGGAGATCCCTTCACTTAAACTAAAGTTAGAGTGCGAAAACCAATGTGTCTTCGGACGACGCCGGACGACGACGACGACTACGCCAACGTCATACAAATATACGACGAAAAAATTTTTAATTTTTGCGGTCGTATAAAAACCATAGTTCTTTAGATTCTGAAATGGCAAATGACCACATGAGAGTGAAAACACTATAAAGTTTATATAATGTGTTGAAGCTTGTCAGATTTTGATTTTATCAAAAATTATATTAAAACTTATAGCTGTTGTTATTTGAAATTGCCAATACTTTATCAAGGTATTGCTGTATTATAACTTGTTATTCAATATTTTGATTTGATTTTGATTGCTAACAATTTTTTTTATACGACCGCAAAAATTAAAAATTTTTTGGTCGTATATTGGTATGACGTTGGCGTCGTCGTCGTCCGGCGTCGTCGTCGTTGTCGTCGTCGTCGTCGTCCGGCGTCGTCCGAAGACACATTGGTTTTCGCACTCTAACTTTAGTTTAAGTGAATGGATCTCCATGAAATTTTACCATAAGGTTCAATACCACGAAAGGAAGGTTGGGATTGATTTTGGGGGTTATGGTAACAACAGTTAAGGAATTAGGGGCCAAAAAGGGGCCAAAAATAAGCATTTTTGTAACTTCCAGACAATAACTTGTGTGTAAGTGTATGGATCTCTCTGACATTGTACCACAAGGTTCCATATCACAAAGGGAAGGCTGTAATTGATTTTGGGGGTAATTGCCTCAAAATGTTAGGAATTAGGGGCCAAAAAAGGGGCAAAAAACAAGCATTTTTCTAGTTTCATGACAATAACTTGTGTGTAAGTAATTGGATATTTCTGAAATTGTACTACAAGGTTCCATATCACAAAGGGAAAGCTGGAATTGAGTTCGGGGTCAATTGCCCGAAACGTTTAGGATTTGGGGGCCAAAAAGGGGCCAAAAATAAGCATTTTTCTAGTTTCCAGACAATAACTTGTGTTCAAGTGTATGGATCTCTCTGAAATTGTACTGCAAGGTACCATACCACAAAGGGAAGGCTGAGATTGAGTTTGGGGGTGATGAATCATAAGGGGGTTCAAAAAATTTGGGGGGGGGGGGGGGATTTTTTTTTTATTCTTTTATTTTTCTTTTTTTCCTTTTTTTTTTCTTTTAAAATTTTCCATTTTAAGTTGGTTATTTCTGATTTATATTTAAAAGCAAATAATAATGATATGGTAGGAGATACACACCAAACAGGATGTGTAAATTATTATATAATAAGTATTGTGCAATAGCAAAAAATTTTCAATTGCACAGTATTGCACAATAGCAAGAAATCTTCAATTGCACAGTATTGCGCAATAGCAAGAAATCTTCAATTGCACAGTATTGCGCAATAGCAAGAAATATCCAATAGCACAATATTGCGCAATAGCAAGAAATTGTCAATTGTACAGTATTGCGCAATAGCAAGAAATATTCAATTGCACAGTATTGTGCAAAAGAAGATACTTCGTATAAATTGCTTATTTCTTGATCAATTTCAATGGGGTTTTATTCTTGAATTCTTGGGGTTCTTTAATATGCTGAATCTAACCGTGTATTAAGTTTTTGGATTTTGGGCCCCATTTTTAAATTGGTCCACATTGAGGTCCAAAGGGTCCAAAATTTAACTTTGTTTGATTTCATCAAAAATTGAATTATTGGGGTTCTTTGATATGCCGAATCTAACCGTGTATTTAGATTCTTAATTTTTGGTTCTGTTTTCAAATTAGTCTACATAAAGGTCCAAAGGGTCCAAAATTAAACTTAGTTTGATTTCAACAAAAATTGAATATATGGGGTTCTTTGATATGCTGAATCTAACCATGTATTTAGATTTTTGATTATGGGCCCAGTTTTCAAGTTGGTCCAAATCGGGGTCCAAAATTAAACTTTGTTTGATTTCAATAAAAATTGAATATATGGGGTTCTTTGATATGCTGAATCTAACCATGTATTTAGATTTTTTATTATGGGCCCAGTTTTCAAGTTGGTCCAAATCGGGGTCCAAAATTAAACTTTGTTTGATTTCAACAAAAATTGAATATATGGGGTTCTTTGATATGCTGAATCTAACCATGTATTTAGATTTTTGATTTTTGGGCCCCGTTATCAACTTTGTCCACATTGAGATCAAAAGGGTCCAAAATTAAACTTTGTTTGATTTCATCAAAAATTGAATATATGGGGTTCTTTGATATGCTGAATCTAACCATGTATTTAGATTTTTGATTATGGGCCCAATTTTCAAGTTGGTCCAAATCGGGGTCCAAAATTAAACTTTGTTTGATTTCAACAAAAACTGAATATATGGGGTTCTTTGATATGCTGAATCTAACCATGTATTTAGATTTTTTATTATGGGCCCAGTTTTCAAGTTGGTCCAAATCGGGGTCCAAAATTAAACTTTGTTTGATTTCAACAAAAATTGAATATATGGGGTTCTTTAATATGCTGAATCTAACTGTGTATTAAGTTTTTGGATTTTGGGCCCCGTTTTTAAATTGGTCCACATTGAAGTCCAAAGGGTCCAAAATTTAACTTTGTTTGATTTCATCAAAAATTGAATTATTGGGGTTCTTTGATATGCCGAATCTAACCGTGTATTTAGATTCTTAATTTTTGGTTCCGTTTTCAAATTGGTCTACATAAAGGTCCAAAGGGTCCAAAATTAAACTTAGTTTGATTTTAACAAAAATTGAATTTTTAGGGTTCTTTGATATGCTGAATCTAAACATGTATTTAGATTTTTGATTATGGGCCCAGTTTTCAAGTTGGTCCAAATCAGGGTCCAAAATTATACTTTGTTTGATTTCAACAAAAATTGAATATATGGGGTTCTTTGATATGCTGAATCTAACCATGTATTTAGATTTTTTATTATGGGCCCAGTTTTCAAGTTGGTCCAAATCGGGGTCCAAAATTAAACTTTGTTTGATTTCAACAAAAATTGAATATATGGGGTTCTTTGATATGCTGAATCTAACCATGTATTTAGATTTTTGATTTTTGGGCCCCGTTATCAACTTTGTCCACATTGAGATCAAAAGGGTCCAAAATTAAACTTTGTTTGATTTCATCAAAAATTGAATATATGGGGTTCTTTGATATGCTGAATCTAACCATGTATTTAGATTTTTGATTATGGGCCCAATTTTCAAGTTGGTCCAAATCGGGGTCCAAAATTAAACTTTGTTTGATTTCAACAAAAACTGAATATATGGGGTTCTTTGATATGCTGAATCTAACCATGTATTTAGATTTTTTATTATGGGCCCAGTTTTCAAGTTGGTCCAAATCGGGGTCCAAAATTAAACTTTGTTTGATTTCAACAAAAATTGAATATATGGGGTTCTTTAATATGCTGAATCTAACCGTGTATTAAGTTTTTGGATTTTGGGCCCCGTTTTTAAATTGGTCCACATTGAAGTCCAAAGGGTCCAAAATTTAACTTTGTTTGATTTCATCAAAAATTGAATTATTGGGGTTCTTTGATATGCCGAATCTAACCGTGTATTTAGATTCTTAATTTTTGGTTCCGTTTTCAAATTGGTCTACATAAAGGTCCAAAGGGTCCAAAATTAAACTTAGTTTGATTTTAACAAAAATTGAATTTTTAGGGTTCTTTGATATGCTGAATCTAAACATGTATTTAGATTTTTGATTATGGGCCCAGTTTTCAAGTTGGTCCAAATCAGGGTCCAAAATTATACTTTGTTTGATTTCAACAAAAATTGAATATATGGGGTTCTTTGATATGCTGAATCTAACCATGTATTTAGATTTTGATTTTTGGGCCCCGTTATCATTTTTGTCCACATTGAGATCAAAAGGGTCCAAAATTAAACTTTGTTTGATTTCATCAAAAATTGAATTTTTGGGGTTCTTTGATATGTTGAATCTAACCATGTATTTAGATTTTGGATATTGGACCATAATAGGTGAATGTCCAATTTAAAATTTTTAAGTTCTTAGACCACATTCATTCTGTGTCAGAAACCTATGCTGTGTCAAATATTTGATCACAATCCAAATTCAGAGCTGTATCAAGCTTGAATGTTGTGTCCATACTTGCCCCAACAGTTTAGGGTTCGACCTCTGCGGTCGTATCAAGCTGCGCCCTGCGGAGCATTTTATTTAATATTTTTTGTTGAAATTGGAAAAGATTTATATAATTAAGTTAATGTGTTACCACTCTAACGTGCTTCTATTATATTTGATGATTTCTTTATATCTTCTACCAAAACAATTTTGTCCTTAATATTAATCTTCTGATGAAGCTTTCTGAATAGTATGCCTAATTTTATTATCCAATATATATATTTTCTTTTATTGGTGTAAATAATATTTAAGTGCCAATCTGCCTAAGAATCAGGCAGTGGTGAAAACATGACAAACAAAAACCCACTCACGTTTATATTGATTTAAGTTCAAAATGTATAATGGTGCACAAATATAACATTAGTTTTCTTTTCCTGTTCTGGTATTTCAAGATATAATTTGGTTGAAATGCACTAGAAATTACCAATTAAGGGGAGCTAACTCTGTCATTCGCTATCATTCTAACAAAAAGTTATCTAGAGACGTCTCAAATTACCAGACATGCAGAAACAAAAGATGTTCGATTTCTAAATCAAGATGAGGGTAACTTCAAAATAGGATGGTTAGGTCGGCAGGTTTTTTCTTCATCCATGTTTTGAAATTCTTCTAAATTGCCTGATTTTTACAAAGACTGGCACTTTAAAACAATAACAAAAATGTTTGACGGTTACACAGGATGAAGAACATCAATAATAGTATTGTTATGTAAATATATGGGTTATTATAAGAATACTTTTTGTTGGGTGTACATTCACCTTAGATCCCTTCTATTCAAAAGTAGTTTGAAAAGCACCGATGATCTAGGCCCAATATCTGCTTGTCGGTAAGGCCAGGTATGGTGATCAGGATATAAACTACTGGGCATATTATGTAAACAGTAATAAATAAATCAGAATATCAATTTACTGTTGATAAACGAAAAAAATGAATAATATCAAGTAATGATTTGCAGACTTTTTTACAGTATTTTTTTTATGAATTTCAACAGTTATGGCAAATTGAATATTGTCAACAATATATCAGTAATCAATGTTATAACTTGCATTTAAATAAACGTAAACACTTTGAGATGAAGAATAACATTAGAAGGGATTTTCCGTTGCAGTTAGTTTTAACATATGCACATATATTAATTTAGTATAATGAATTGACACACCATCCCCTTTCTTATCCATTATATTGTTCATGTTCTACCTTGCATTGCTCAGAGTCTGAATCCCAGGCTTCAAAAAAAATTAATACTGTAAATTCAGAAATTATTGCTAGGTTTTTATTAATACAAATAATGTGACTGGGTGAGTATCGCAATAATAAGAACTTGAATTCTGATATCTGAAACATAGATTTGTATGCAGATTTTTTCGAAAATCGCAAGAATTAAACTCGCATTTTTGTCCATTCTTGAAAAATCGCAATAATAAATGCCTCACATTTATTTAAGTTTGTTTATTTTTATACGCCCGTCAAATTTCAAATTTTTGACGGGACGTATTATGGTATACAAATGTCGGACGTCCGTCCGTCTGTCTGTCCGTCTATCTGTCTGTCCGTCTGTCTGTCCGGCGTAAAAATGTCGCACCGTAACTTGAGAATGACTTATCCAAATTTCATGAAACTTAATATAGTGGTTTCTTATGATGGTCAAACGATCTGTATACTTTTTGGTGAAAATAAGATTAAAACTTTTTGAGTTACGGGACTTAGTAACTAAAACAGGTGTGTGTTTTTTTTCACATGCCGCGCCGTATCTCAAAAACAATTTATGACTATTGCTTAAAACTTTACACACTTCTTAGTTATATTAATCTTAAGATCTGTATACTTTTTTGTGATGATTCAAAATTTTATTTTAGAGATATTGAGTATTTTGTTAAAAAAGGGGGAGGGGTTTTTCACATGTTGCGCCGTATCTCAAAAACAGTTTATGATTATTGCTTAAAACTTTACACACTTCTTAGTTATATTAACCTTAAGATCTGTATACTTTTTGGTGATGATTCAAAATTTTATTTTTGAGTTATTGAGTATTTTGTAAAAAAAAGGGGGAGGGGTTTTTCACATGTCGCGCCGTATCTCAAAAACGATTTATGATTATTGCTTAAAATTTTACACACTTCTTAGTTATATTAATCTAAAGATCTGTATACTTTTTGGTTTTGATTCAAAATTTTATTTTTGAGATATTGATTTTTTTTTTTTTTAAAAGGGGGGTTTTCACATGTCGCGCCATATCTCAAAAACAATTTATGATTATTGCTTAAAATTTTACACACTTCTTAGTTATATTAATCTAAAGATCTGTATACTTTTTGGTTTTGATTCAAAATTTTATTTTTGAGATATTGATTTTTTTTTTTTTTTAAAAGGGGGTTTTCACATGTCGCGCCGTATCTCAAAAACGATTTATGATTATTGCTTAAAATTTTACACACTTCTTAGTTATATTAATCTCACTATACAAATCCTTGATTAATCTAAAGATCTGTATACTTTTTGGTTTTGATTCAAAATTTTATTTTAGAGATATTGAGTTTTTTGTAAAAAAAAAGGGGGATTTTCGCATGTCACGCCGTATGTCAGAAACTATTCATGCTTATTGCATAAAAATTCACACACAAGACGACGGGCGTATCATGGGCTCATGGGGCAGCTTTATTTAATTTTGATTCATGAATTGAATGAAGTATATGTACTTGTAGGGAAAATATGGTTAAGATAGTTTTCCATTGAAGTCATTTGATATGGAGTTTATTTCCATTTGCTGCCATTCTGTAGGGCAATCTGGTTGATTAACTGGATTTCAGAAGGAAAAATCGGTTATTGATTTGGGGATGTACAGCGGGAGGGCGACTGCCAAACTATGTCCGTGCATTTACTAATGAACCATTCAACCAAAGCTTTTCAAGTTTTAATATATTGTTACTGATGACAAAATGGAGGTCAAGTTAAATATTGAAGATTTTCACTTTCACCGTTCAGGAGTTATGTTTCTTGAAAGATTGAAAAATGGTCTTTCTAGTCGTGTCCGTGCTTTAACTCATGAACCGGTCAACCAAAGCTTTTCAATTTTAATATGTTGTTACTGATGACAAAATGGAGGTCAATTTCAATATTGAAGATTTTCACTTTCACCGTTCAGGAGTTATGGTTCTTGAAAGATTGAAAAATGGTCTTTCCAGTCGTGTCCGTGCTTTAACTCGTGAACCGTTCAACCAAAGCTTTTCAAATTTTAATATGTTGTTACTGATGACAAAATGGAGTTCAAGTTCAATATTGATGATTGTCACTTTGACCGTTCAGGAGTTATGGTCCTTATGATATTGAAAAATGCCAGGACACAAATAAATGTAAAAAAATCTGGTTTGCTGTCACTCTGACAGCCTCTTGTTTTCCTTTTTGCCAGATTTTAATATGTGGATTAGGATATAATCTGAATACAAAGGCTAAAAAGCAAAATCTAGCTCAAAAATACTAGATCTTAGTGATACTTTATACAAGGTCTAAACAAATAAAAATTGTTCAGAAAACAATCTTCTCTAAAGTATAGCTTTAAGTATTGCAAATTGAATTCAGTAAATTTGCTAAGGAACTTAAGCACCTTGCCCTCCAATATGAGGGCAAAGGGAAATAACTCATAACTCAAATTATGTCAATAGAAAACTATGTACTTTTTTTTACTTTGCTTGCTACTGCAAATATACAAATGTAGTTATGACAATAACTGATTCAGTGTTTTCTTAATGTCTGCATTTAGAATATAAAGAGGAATAAATCTTAAACAAAGAAAATCATTCTACATCATGCATGCTTAGAGAATGTAGAAAATTGAACTGTACAAATTGTATATTTAAAGCAAGTTTATGATGAAACAATGGAACAGGTAAGATCTCTAGGCTAATAGCTTTAGCTTTTACAGTATACAATGTATGAGGCAATGTAAATGATTAAAAAGATTTAAGAATGATATTCATTTTTATTTTGAGTTTTTTCTTACTGTTTGCAACCACCAGCAGTTTGTCGAAAAACATGAGAACTTAAAAGCCATCTTTGATAAGTGAAATCTTTTGTGTAGTATTCACACACAAACTCACATCTAGTCATACTGATACACATAATTTTTGTTTGACCATCAAGGGCATTTTATTTTTACCAGTAAGGGAAAACCATCTTTTAGGAAGTTGTTATTCTTGTCAAAGCCTCAATAAATACATATGAGGTAAAGATGGAATGACAGGGATGAAGCGCTGGAAAATTGGGCTGCCACCAGAGAAAAAATGGTTTGTTGAATAGGGTAAAAATTTTGCTCTGCAATGGTTACAGGCCACTTATCGATCCCTCAAAGAGTTGTTGCAAGGGTTCTTTAATATGCAAAAAATATGAGGCTTAAGATTTAACAGCCTCATTCTGAGAGAACGTACCTGCCAATTGTACACACCCCACAGCCAAGGCTTTTACTGCTAGTCTGAAGAAGACCATGTAACCATATTTCTATGACCCAAATCACCCTGGGGGACACCTGTTTATTGTTAAAGACACCTGTTTATTGTTAAAGACTGTATTTTGCCATCTTGATGTCTTTTAGTTATTTTGGTGATTGGGTTGCTGTCTGGTTAAAATATACCATACTTCTCCTTTAATTCTGTGTGAAATCATGACAGAATAAATACAATAGGCTTCATTTAAAGTAGGAACATGCTAAAACAATGCAAGCTCCTCTGAGCTTTTACACCAACATTTACAAAACATAAAACATAGTTTAGACATTAACATACACATAAAGCACATGGACTTAGATATACTATGTATAGGTATTATGGAAATTTTCTTATAATCAGTTATTATAGCATTGTGTAGATATTTTTGCACACCTGTAATTTATTCACAACCTCACAGCTTGTGTGTTTTTATATTGTTTTGTTTATGTTTTTATGTTTATGTAAGTCAAATAATAACATCATTACATGCATGTGTATTCAAGTAAACCATTGATAAAGAATGTCCTAGCTAGCAGAAAAAAATATAAGGAGTGTGGTGCGTCTCTGATCCTGCTATGTTTCCCTCTGCCATTTATGTGCATTCTCTATAACTGGGGTAAATTGTTTCCTTATAAAGTCGGATAGCTGTGTCAAGCAAAGAAGTCAATACCCTACTTTACATAATGGTTCATTATTTTAACCAACAACAAAAAAATCAACCACTTTTTTTTACCGTAGCGGTAGGGGCATTAAGTTTTACCCTTGTCTGTCTGTACGTACGTCCCAAAATTGGTTTCCTTTCTCTAACTTGAGTTTGCCTCAACCAAATGTTATGAAACTTATACACAATGGTTATTACCGCTAAACACAGATCAAGTTTGAATTTTGGTGGCTTCACTTTAACCGTTCTAGAGTTATGCCCCTTTATAAATGGAAAAATTGCAAAATTTTTAGTTTCCGTTCTCTAACTTAAGTTTGCCTCAACCAAATGTTATGAAACTTATGCACAATGCTTATTACCATTAAACACAGATCAAATTTGAATTTGGGTGGCGTCACTTTAACTGTTCTAAAGTTATGCCCCTTTATAAATGGAAAAATTGCAAAATTTTTAGTTTCCGTTCTCTAACTTAAGTTTGCCTCAACCAAATGTTATGAAACTTATACACAATGCTTATTACTACATAATCAGATTAAGTACGAAATTTGGTGGCGACACTTTTACCATTCTTGAGTTATGTCCCTTTATAAACATAAAAATTGCTGAATTTTTCGTTTCCATTCTCTATAACTTTAGTTTGTCTCAACCAAATATTATAAAACTTATACACAACCGTTCTAGAGTTATGCGTGTTTACAAATAGAAAAATTGCTGAATTTTTAGTTTCTGTTCTCTACTTAAGTTAGCCTCAACTAAATGTTATGAGACTTACACACAATGCTTATTACCACACAACTCAGATCAAGTTCAAATTTGGGTAGCGTCACTTTTACCGTTCTTCAGTTATGTCCCTTTATAACTATATGATATGCAAGCGGGGGCATCATCTGTGTCCACATGTGGACACTATCCACATTAATTCATATTTAGTCTACTAGAGGCATGTTGTAAGGCAAATTATTGTTAATAACCATTATACCAATAGTTTGTAATGTCTCCTCCCCTTTTTTATAATTAATTTTTTTTTTAAGTGTTATATTTTGTACTTGAAATTATATGAAAGTAAATCAACTAAAATCACATTACTCAATCAGACTTGTATGTATTAGATCTACCCATGAGGGTGTTGGCTCAATTGAGTATCTAATTTACAACAAGGTATTTTGGTTAATGCAAATGGGGGGTCTTATAGCAATTTGACCTTGAAAAACATGATAAATGCAGGATATCCTGTTACATTTAATGACATATTGGTATAGTTTAAACAACCCATTAATTACAACTTACAAAAGCAGATTCTGAAAATTGTCTACGGCATGTCAGGCTTTTATTAAAATTAAAAAAGTTCATTTATCATTTAAACTTAATTTTTATGATTAGTTTATAATGAAATTTAAAAAGTATATGCATTTTTGCTTAAAATTTTCTTAATACAAAAGTATTACAAATAACTACAAATGTATAATTAGACTTAATAATAGATTCACATGTACAGTGCTCCCATGTTATCTATTGCCAATTCTTACATTTCCAAACTGGTGTATCATCATTGTGTATCATTGATTTTCTTACTCATATGAATCACATTTTAGGTTTGTACTAAAAAATATGCTTGTCATATTTCCACCCCAAAATATCGCCATTAGGCATTTGCAAACCAATTTCAAGAACAAATTTGCCAAAATCAATAAAATTCAACTCTTTATGAATGCCAAATTACATGAAAGATTTTTTTTCTCAAAACTATATTATAAATTATAATTCATTATAAATGATAACTGATCAACTCATTCCTTATTTTAATGATTGTCAATCTTAACTTTTCATGCAATGATTTACAGTCCATCTATCCATATTTTCCATGAAATAAAAGTAAGTGGCAAAAATACAGAATACAAAGAGAATAAACGGATGTCCTGCTATAAAGCAAGCTCCAAATATCTCAATGGCATTACTGCCTCCCTGTAACACCATTTCATAGCAATAAAAAAAATTAAGTCTGAAGGTGGCAGCTAAACAAGGGAGCTCTGGACTTGATATATATATATATATATCATTATTCACTAATTCATGGATTAAATGTTTTAATGATAGTGTGTTTCCCCAAGAAATACTGTATATATCCATAATTTGTAATAGCTTGAGGTTTGTATAATGTTCAGCATGTGTATGCTTCCCTTTGTAATTGTGGTTAGGTTCTGATAAAAACAGACAACTTTGCTAACATTTACATCATTTGCTCTCTGTTGGAGAGCTGTCTCATTGACAATCATAGCACAATATATAATGTTTGTATTGAAATAATGGAACTGTAGAAGCAGTAACCTTTTATATAGAATTAACATCACATAGACTAAAATCAGGGTTGTTATTAAGAGTTCCAGAATATAGTATGCATACACTTCAGGTACTAAACCCTGTTGTGTTCTGATTCAGACATAATTCTACGATGTCATACTCTTTACTCATTTTTGTTGTAGATATCTTTATACATGGTGTTAGTGAGCATATTGAATTTAGTTTTAGTACAGGGACTAAATCCCATAGTCAGCTGGTTATTTAAAGTTCCATATTAAAAAAAAAAACAAAACAAACAATCTTATAAAACCCACGATATTCTAGTTTGAGGCTACCACCTCATAGAATAATGAAAATCCTTGGTGTTTTGACTTTTACTGTTCTAGAAATTGAAATTACCCTATATAGAATTTTGAAGATGATTTCCTTTTACTTACTGATTGTACTGTAGTGTTTTCATTACTATAGAATCATATTAGAAATGGTATTAATATGAAAGAGGTTCTTTGAGAGAAATACTTATCCATTTGAGCCTCTAGTTCATTAAATCCCTGCATTTATATTTTGACCATTTCTATGAATTTAATATATACAATACAATTTGTCTCACTTTTTCTATTAGTATCGAGAAGATATTCATAAGTGGATTTTATATGTATTTTCAGTTTTAGATTATAGAATTAATTTAGATTAAGCTGGGATAAAGATAGTTTCTGGAATAATTTCGTAGTAAATTGGTCAGTTAAAAAAAAATTACAAGTATCTTTCGATAGTTTTCTAATATATTTTAAAAAAATCTGAATGAGCTATCTGCAGACATCTAATTAAAAGAGTTACTGTATTTGCATTATGTAAGGATTAAGCATTTGTGTTGCTATGGTTATTACATCTTGATATATATTTACAGCCTGTATATGAAGATCCTGATGAGCAACCTGTGAAGAAACCGGCTCCAAGGAGACAACTTCCTGTCCCAGAACAGGTATTTTTTATAAAGTTTAAGATCAGTTATAAAGACCAATCTCTTTAAAAAAAAAAAAAAAAAAAAAACAGGCAAGAAGGATTTTGTTTTTATGCCCCACTTAGGGGCTTTACGTTTTTCAGTCTGTGCGTCCGTTCGTTCATTTGTCCGTTTGTCCGTCTGTCCCACTTCATGTTAAAGTTTTTTGGTCAAGGTAGTTTTTGATGGAGGTTGAAGTCCAATCAACTTGAAACTTAGTACACATGTTTCCTATGATATGATCTTTCTAATTTTAATGCCAAATTAGAGTTTTGACCACAATTTTATGGTCCACTGAACATAGAAAATGATAGTGCGGTGTGGGGCATCCGTGTACTATGGACACATTCTTGCTCATGTATATTTTTTTATTGTTTTATACATTCTACATAAAACATTGTTTTAATCTTATCCCTTATTTTATCTTCTTATGTTTATTTCTCTCCATAAGAAATCATGTTAGATATTGATCTATGTACTACAGTGACTGTCACTCAGCGGTTTGTAATGAATATTATCCTTTTAATGTTTATTTTCATTAGTTTTGGTACAAGCAAATTCACATATTCAATTTCATTCCAAAAAAATTGGAAAACATATTTAAAAGCATTTGTTGTTCTCTGATATTTGCTATGCGGTATTATAGGAAAGAAAGGTTAAATGCTGACTACAGATGTCATTCAACTAGAGTACTCAGTGTTCTCCCTAGTATTTTCAATTGATTTGAGATAGCTCTCTGCTTATATTATAGCACTTCATTTATGCTACAGTTTGTTAAAATATATATAGCACTTATGTTAAAATTTTGGCAACCTGGTACTATGAGGCTCTGGTGAGAACACTAGTACAATTTTGGCAGAATTACTGTTGCACATGTATTAAAAATCTTATGAAATGAGTCCAAGTAAATCCTGTAGCATAATGTACAGTATTCCCTACTATAGAAAAATTTAAAAATAAATAGTTAAATTGGTTGGCAAGACTAGCAGTTTAAAATTTGAAATGTAACAGTTTTAATTTTGCTGAAAATAACCAGATGTAAAATCTATCCGTGTATCACCTTCTGTGAAGTATTAGTTTTATCTTGTAATTTATTATATGAACCAGTCCTAATAAGTGTCATATCTCTTTACAGACTAATACAATGGGGAGAAAAATACCAATGAGGACGACATCAGAACCAGATGCGCCAGCACCGCCACCTCCCAGGGGTAAGGGGAGACAACCCCCAAAGGTAGGTCTCTAGGAAAATATCACTGATGATCAATAGTTTTCATATGAAATGAAACACAGAAGACATGATACATGTTGTTCTTAAGAGAAATTCCAAGCTGAATTATAGACTTATGTTAGGTCATAGCAAATTAATTTTTAGTTCTTTCGAGTAGTATTCACTAATTTTTGTTCATTAAGGTTTAAATTAATTACAATTCTAAATTATTTTATCAACAACTTATTGTCACTGTGCCTAAATGAAAATATAAAAATCTCCAAGGATTACAAGTTTCAAAAGTTTATTTTCATACTAAACACTGAGCTTTATTTGATAATTGAAAGGCATTATTAAAACCTGTCATCTCCCAGTCTCCTTTCATGATTTAAATTAAATTCAAATAGGGTAAATTCAGAAATTATTGCATGCATTTATTATTGTGATTTCTGAAGAATGGACAAAAATGCGAGTTTAATTATTGTGATTCAAAAAAAATCTACATACAAATATATATTTGATATCAGAATGCAAGTTCTTATTATTGTGATATTCAATTAGTCGCATTATTTACATTAGTACAAACCTCGTAATAATTTCTGAATTTACAATAGACAACATTTCATTCCTAAGGAGGATAACAATTAAATTAATTAAAATATTTCTTTTTGTCAGGCTGGAAAGAAGGCAGAGGAATCCTCAGCTCCAGTACCTCCTCCTCCTAGAGGGGTCAGAAGACCTCCTCCAGAACCTACGGTAAGATATTATTAAAGTTTGTTATAGTAACAATAGGATAGGAGTGTGGAGGGTTGCACTATTATTTGCTAGTTTGGTTTTAGACAGACTTTTTAATCTTTTTGATGGACTAGGTGATTTGTTATTGTGCATGTATGTATTATAGACTTTGTCAAGTTTAAATAAATACTAAAATGTGATACAAGATAGTCAATTTGGTGTCATTTTGAATGAAATTAAACATTTTTGGCGTAAATTACATGAATGAAAAATAGACATAACTTTTGTTGAAAACTTTTTTTATCATTACTTAAAAATTTATGTGAATCTTTCAAAGTGCTAAAATATAATTTAGTTTGTAAATAGAGTTTATAAGAGTCATGTTTTGAAGCAATATTTCAAATATGTAAAGATGTTTAGAGAATCTGTCCACATATACTATATCAAAGAGTGCTTAATCATGATTATATGAAAACCAATCATGAAATATATTACTATGGTGATCTGATTATACTTTTATTTTCCAAGGTCCTAATTGTAATATATTAAAAATCTGGGAACTTTTGCAGTCCATATTAAATTTTTATTTATTTATTCAAGTGACCCAAATGTTTTTGAAAATCCAAATGTAAAATAATAATTTAAATATTGGAACCTTTTGTACCGTAATCTTCTTTGTTTTGAAGCTCTGAATAGTTATTTTCGGAAATTCCGTGCAATGTTAAAGTTCAAAATAATGTTCGACAAAATCACAGAGGTATATAATATATATATATACATTGTATTAGGGGAATAAAATAAAAGAAAATTATCGTAAAACTATCCTAAGGTGCATGCTATAGTATTATATACTTAATACTTTATATCACCTTGCACAATGCATTTAAATGAACCACATATGGTTAATTTTGGGGTAGAAATAAATGAATCCACAGTACATTAAAAAAATCATGAATACAATTTTGTTAGTAATATCTTATTTATGAATTGCATTTAAATCGTACCAATTTTATAGCAAGAGGAATTTTATGAGGACCCAGATAACCCACCTCAGACTGGACGTAAAACATCAGGACCTCAAATACCTCCACCTCAAGATGATTTTGAACAGGCTAGTAATGCTTTGTTTTGCTTTTTGTAGTATAATTGTTTTGGCATTACTATTAACTATCGTTGAAATCAGGAAGAAAAGGTTTTTAAGCCTAGAGGCACTGTCATTTAATGTTTAAAGTACGACAGAAGTTGACATTGTGCATAAGTTATACAAATTCAGCTTTGAAGACAGTTCCCCAAGGAAAATGTACTTCTAAGCCAATTTCTTTTGTTTTATTAGTTTAAATTTTTGATAGAATTTTAAATTAACACTTTTAATTGAAAGGATGATTACAAGTAAATTTACATTTTTAAAATCCTTAATAATCTCAATTAGTACCATAAGCCATTATAAAACTTAGTGCTTATATTATTCCATTTTGTGTATTGAACATCTGCAGGTCCATATGGAGCAATGCAGAGAGTCGATGATTACATTTTATTGTGACATCATAAATATTGACAAAGAGTGTTATGAAACGCCATTCAACATTTTGTTTCAGTAAAATTACTTAAAATTTTAAAAATTCAAGTTATTAAATATATTATTCTACTCTCTATGTATAAATCTTAGCTTTGCTTTAGTGTATTTACTTTATGGGAGATGGCCAACCACTCCATAAACAGTCAAGGCCCTCAGTTCTAAAGACTATATGTTAAAAAAATTTTTTATTTAGAATATTACTTTAAGTTCATTTTCATGTTTATATCCAATAAAAAAGATCTGAAAACATAATGGAAGTGAGCAAAAATAAAAGGAATGTAAACAGTATCTTCAACAAAAACAGACATTCAGATTAAGTGATAAATAAGTAATAAAAACTGGTTGTACTACAGGACGACTATGAGGAACCAGTTGAAGTTTCCCATCCACCATCTAAAGGTCATAAGTCATCTATTCGTCCTTTACCTAAGGGGCACCCACACGAGGAAAACTTTGAACAGGTTATTGAATGTATCAAACTTTGCTAGTCACTGAATATTTTAGAATCTTGAAATACCTTTGAACAGAGCCATGTGACAATACTATAATAATATGAAATTGGTTTATAATTAGAATTCTTCTAGTTCTTATTTCTGCATTGATTCTTTTGATACTTTGTATTCTAATACCAAAGATGCCTTAAAAATTAGCCTATACTTCATCCACTGATCAGATCTTGTGTAAGTGTGTAATGTAATTAAAAAAAAAAGCCATATCTGTTGATGGTTTAATTTAAGTTTATAGGTGAAAAATATATTTTCATTATCATTACTTGTTACCAGATTAAACTTTTGAAGTAATTCAATCTTACTTAAAGAAATACAATCATGAACTAAACATTATAATTTATATATAACTTGAAGTAGTAGAATGATTAACTAAATGTATGTAGTTTTTGATTGAATCTTGTTTATGTATCCTATCACCAAGATTAGATTGACAGAAAGATGACAATGGTCTACCTGAAATAAACATGATGCCTTAGATTTTACAATTATGGGTTGTTTATGAATTAGACCGTTGGTTTTCCTGTTTGAATTGTTTTACACTAGTCATTTTGGGGCCCTTTATAGCTTGCTGTTCGGTGTGAGCCAAGGCTCCGTGTTGAAGACTGTACTTTGACCTATAATTGTTTACTTTTTACACATTGTGACTTGGATGAAGAGTTGTCTCATTGGCACTCATACCACATCTTCTTATTTCTATGAACAACTTTGCACTATTTAACTAATCAAAAATGCTGTATGGTACTTGTTTTCTGGCTTGTGTATTCATCAATTAGTCCCTCAGAAAAGCTGTTTCGTACTTGTTTTCTGGCCTGTGTATTCATCAGTTGGTCCCTCAGAAAAGCTGTACGGTACTTGTTTTCTGGCCTGTGCATTCATCAGTTAGTCCCTCAGAAAAGCTGCATGGTACTTGTTTTCTGGCCTGTGCATTCATCAGTTCGCCCCTCAGAAAAGCTGCATGGTACTTGTTTTCTGGCCTGTGCATTCATCAATTAGTCCCTCAGAAAAGCTGTTTCATACTTGTTTTCTGGCTTGTGCATTCAACTGTTTGTCCCTCAGAAAAGCTGTACGGTACTTGTTTTCTGGCCTGTGCATTCAACTGTTTGTCCCTCAGAAAAGCTGTACGGTACTTGTTTTGTGGCCTGTGCATTCATCAGTTAGTCCCTCAGAAAATCTGTTTCGTACTTGTTTTCTGGCTTGTGCATTCATCAGTTTGTCCCTCAGAAAAGCTGTACAGTACTTGTTTTCTGGCCTGTGCATTCAACTGTTTGTCCCTCAGAAAAGCTGTACGGTACTTGTTTTCTCGCCTGTGTATTCATCAGTTAGTCCCTCAGAAAAGCTGTTTCGTACTTGTTTTCTGGCTTGTGCATTCAACTGTTTGTCCCTCAGAAAAGCTGTACGGTACTTGTTTTCTGGCCTGTGCATTCATCTGTTAGTCCCTCTGAAATGCTGTATGGTACTGTTTTCTTGCCTGTGCATTCAAGTTTTAAGTTTTGGTTTAAAATAGTTAATCATGAAGTTGTGGTCAACTTGAAACTTAGTACACAAGTTCATTATGATATGAACTTTAGAAAATATATGACAACTAGGTAATTTTCATGGTTCAAAGAACTTGAAAATGGGATAGTGTGAAATGAGTATATTTTCACCAATCTTCTGCATATCAGTAAACCAGATATAAAAACCAGGAAAGGAAACTAACTCCTTAGGGTCAAATTCAAATAATGAAAATAAGACAATATGTGATAGCGTATATATTACAAATAAGATTGTTTGATAGATAATTTCATAAAAATGTACAGTTGTGGTGTAGATGTAACTTTTAATCAGAATTGTTATCTGTGTAAACAAACTTTTTATTGTGTTACCCTTATTATAAGAGTCACTATACAATTTTTCTCCTATTACCAGTTTTCCTACTCTGATGAGTTTTACAAACCACTTGGTAGATGCGGGTATCAATATCCCAGTAGTCAGCACTTTTATCACTAATGAGATTTACTATGACTATATTACGTACATGGGATCCTTGCAAGGTCTTCAGTTGGTTGCTGTCTATCGTAATTGTTTTTCGTTTTTTGGTGCCGTACATAAATCAGGCGTATGTTTTTTTTTCTTTGAATGTTTATGTTTTATCATTTCTGGGCCTTTTAAAGCTTAATGTACATTATGGATTTTGCTCACTGTTGAACTATGTCAACTACATTTAGAGCATGGAATGATAGTAAGGTTTACATATTTTTGCAAGGTTCAGCTCACCTTGACATCATTTTCATGGTTCATTGGTCAAATTTTTTATGGTTATACTATTAATAGAAGGTCAGTTATGTTTGGTCTATGGAATGATTGTTAGATGTATTTGTCAGTCTAAGAGTGGTGTGACTTGGAGCTCATTTTCTTGGTTTATTGGTCAACATTAAGTTTTCCTGACTAGGTTGATTTCTCAGATACTACAAGCAAAAGATTTACTATATTCAGTGTATGGAATGATTGTTATGTGTGCATGGGGTTCAGCAAGGTTCATCTAACCTTGAGCTTATTCAATAATGATAGATAAAGCAGGCAAGATTTTTCAGTGTGTGCACTCTTGTTTGTAAATTTGAAACATCTGTCATGTATACATATTACCCAAGCAAAAACTGCAGAATGATAACTTATTATCAACAATTGTATGGACTTAAAGGTAGAAGTCTGAAAACCACAGATGCTTTTTTCTTCATACAATAGAATTTGTTATATCTTTTTAGCTCACCGGGGCCCGAAGGGCCCCATGTGAGCTTATGCCATCACTTGGCATCCGTCGCCTGTCGTCGCCTGTCATCGTCGTCGTCTGTCATCGTCGTCGTCGTAAACTATTTCAAAAATCTTCTCCTCTGAAACTACTGGGCCAAATACCTTCAAACTTTAACTAAATGTTCCTTAGGGTATCTTGTTTATAAATTGTATCCGAAGTTTTGATCCATCGACAAACATGGCCACCATGGCTAAAAATAGAACATAGGGGTCAAATGCAGTTTTTGGCTTATATCTCAAAAACTAAAGCTTTTAGAGCAAATCTGACATGGGGTAAAATTGTTCAATTGGTCAAGATCTATCAGCTCTGAAATTTTCAGACGAATCGAACAACCCATTGTTGAGTTGCTGCCACCGAATTGGTAGTTTTAACAAAATTTTGCAGTTTTTTGTGATTATTTTGAATATTATTATAGATATATATAAACTGTAAGCAGCAATAATGTTCAGCAAAGTAAGATCTACAAAAAAGTTAATATGACCATAATTGTCAATTGCACCCTCAAGGAGTTATTGCCCTTTAAAGACAATTTTACACTATTTGTTCATCAAGTTTGCTAACATTTAAAAATCCTCTCCTCTGAAACTACTTGGCCAATTACCTTCAAACTTTAACTAAATATTCCTTGGGGTATCTTGTTTATAAATTGTATCCGAAGTTTGTATCCATCGACAAACATGGCCGCCATGGCTATAAATAGAACATAAGGGTCAAATGCAGTTTTTGGCTTATATCTCAAAAACTAAATCTTTTAGAGCAAATGTGACATGGGGTAAAATTGTTTATTTGGTCAAGATCTATCGGCCCTGAAATTATCAGAGGAATCGAACAACCCATTGTTGGGTTGCTGCCACCGAATTGGTAGTTTTAACAAAATTTTGCAGTTTTTTGTTATTATTTTGAATATTATTATAGATATATATAAACTGTAAGCAGCAATAATGTTCAGCAAAGTAAGATCTACAAAAAAGTTATTATGACCATAATTGTCAATTGCACCCTCAAGGAGTTATTGCCCTTTAAAGACAATTTTACACTATTTGTTCATCAAGTTTGCTAACATTTAAAAATCCTCTCCTCTGAAACTACTTGGCCAATTACCTTCAAACTTTAACTAAATATTCCTTGGGGTATCTTGTTTATAAATTGTATCCGAAGTTTGTATCCATCGACAAACATGGCCGCCATGGCTATAAATAGAACATAAGGGTCAAATGCAGTTTTTGGCTTATATCTCAAAAACTAAATCTTTTAGAGCAAATGTGACATGGGGTAAAATTGTTTATTTGGTCAAGATCTATCGGCCCTGAAATTATCAGAGGAATCGAACAACCCATTGTTGGGTTGCTGCCACCGAATTGGTAGTTTTAACAAAATTTTGCAGTTTTTTGTTATTATTTTGAATATTATTATAGATATATATAAACTGTAAGCAGCAATAATGTTCAGCAAAGTAAGATCTACAAAAAAGTTATTATGACCATAATTGTCAATTGCACCCTCAAGGAGTTATTGCCCTTTAAAGACAATTTTACACAATTTGTTCATCAAGTTTGCTAACATTTAAAAATCTTCTCCTCTGAAATACAGGTGAGCGAATCAGGTTCTTGAGAGCCTCTTGTTTAAAGAAAAAAAAAATCATTTTTTAATTGCAAAAAAAAATAACCATCAGATAAATAGCCTTACTGGTAATGGGCAAATCTATCAGAGCATAATGAAACATAATTTTCAATATTGAAAAAAAAATTTGAGAATTAAAGTAGAGAAATTGTTTTAGGGGAGAAAATTTTCCAACGTTTCAATTAATTGACAAATGATGCAAACTGGTGGAATGGCCTACTACCTATTATGAATTAACTATGTGATTTAAATCTAGATAAAGATTAAAGCAATCATTTGTACTTTTTTTGGATTATATTCATTTTTTTAAGACTGATAATAAAACACATTTATGCAATCTACATGAAAAATTATAATGAAAGGAACTTCTGGCTAAAGTTGGCAGTTGCACATCAATAGAATGCATTGGATGCATTTCCAATTAATAACTTTCTCAGTTTCACACAGCTGACAGTTGATTGGAGTTTGTCCTTTCCAGATAGATTTAGAAGAACCAATAATTAATGTCTACTATATTCTATTTCTTTTATATTTTGATACTGTGTATTTACTGTAAACATGACCTTTGTTTATATTGATAATTAAACTTTATCTGACGTTATATAGATAATGCAACTATATTCATACCTTTTAAAAGTTAAAACCTTTACAGTTATATGTGTCAGGAACAATTACAATTATTATACTAATATAAATACTGAAAATGGAGCATTCAAGTTTCATGTCCCTGCTTTTCAGAATGCATTGATATTCAAGTGTTCACCTAATGTACTTTTCTTATAATGGAAATTCTAAGATAAACAAATATTAATCAATTTTAGCTTTAATTATTGTTATGCAGTAAGTACAGCTATCTGTACAAGACTTTAAATTGTGTCCATGTCTACTTTCACTTCAAAAATTCTTTTCAAAAGATCTGTTTTTTGGTAAATTTTTGTAAGAATAATAGATAAAAGATACACAATTACATCTATGGACTCTGTATGACTATGGTTCATTCAAATTTAAGTTGACTTGGAGTTGTTTCCCTTCCTTAATTAAATGCATTGATATGAACTTTTTTTCTGTCTGTTTGAGTTTTAAGTAAAAAAAAAAAGTTATAATGGCTAAAAAACCCTATTGCATATTTAGACATTTAAAAAGTTTTGTGAAAGATCATTGTGTTTAGTTTTTGATTTATCTTTAGCCATACTTGACATGTGCCATACATATTCAAACCATGTAGGAGTTTTAGTGTGGCAATTTTGTATGATTAATGGTTAAAAAGAAAGAAAAAGAATGTCATAAAATATTTGAAGAATCACTTGATTGTCAACCATACATTATTATCATAGCTTTCTAGACCCTTTCATATAGATATCACTTGAGTATATGAGACACCATTGAATACACAGAGCATAATAGTTATATCAGTCTACATGACTACACTGTTTAACATCCAGTGGCAAATTAAATGCATATTCAGGATGAGAACATGTTTATGGGATAAAAATATGAACCCTGCTTTGTACCAAACCAACACACTGAGCCAGATTTTTAACGTGCTAGTTTACAATTTATCAGTCAGCAGGAAGACATTTCACTCTACTCTGACACATTAATTCGACTCTAAGCCAAGCAGTCTTAGCCCTTACTCCTTAATTCTGCCTTCTCAGTGGATGAAGCAGCAAGTATCACTTTGAAAGTCTTGGGTTTAACCCGGCTGGGTTTTGAACCCACAACCTTCTGCACTTGAGGCAAACACTCTTACACAAGGCAGTTATCTGAGTCTAGAAGAATTGAATCAGTTTGATTACCTATAATAGCTTGTAATTAGATAGTAGTATATACCGTTTGTTAAAGTTGAAGATTTGACCAGTTTCTGAAAATACATGTTAATGTTTGAGGCATTTTTGATATATTATTTTATGCTATACCACTATTAAATCAAATCATTAGTATTTATGTATATATGTATATGTGCATGTCAGATATTAATAAATATACTCATGAGATGTATAGATCTCTGATAGAATTTTGATTTAACATATACAGTATTAGGTCAATGTCAGACAAATATCACCTTTAAAGGCTTTTGATATGAGGCTTAGAAACTGGGGTAGGGTGATTTTTTCTGAGCCATTCAGCAGTTTCGTATGAGCCCAAGATTATTCAAAAAAGTGATGTGAGATAAAATCAACATTGTAGAAATATCACTTAATTACAGTATTAAGTAAATATGAACAACATGAATTGTTCTATCTGCAGTATAAAATAGGATATTTGTACATTGACCTGTTTATTTCAGCATGTTGTATTAGCATGTTTCTTAATCTTTTGACTTTCATGTTTTATAAAAAGATATTTTATATTTTAATCATCTGGTAAAAAAATATTTAGTTAATTATTTTCTCTGAAAGTTGAGACTAACAATAAGTGTTCACAAATTTATTTTTTATTTTTTGTTAGTATAAAGGCCATATTGATATTTGCTTACTGTAACTTTGGGTTATATTACACACTTAAATATTAATCACATTATTGTCACCATGTACATGTGAATATTAATCCTTTTTTAGCTCACCTGGCCCGAAGGGCCAAGTGAGCTTTTCTCATTACTTGGCGTCCGTCGTTCGTTGTTGTCGTCGTTAGCTTTTACAAAAATTTTCTCCTCTGAAACCACTGGGCCAAATTTAATCAAACTTGGCCACAATCATCATTAGGGTATCTAGTTTAAAAAAATTTGTCCGATGACCCCGCCAACCAACCAAGATGGCCGCCATGGCTAAAAATAAAACATAGGGGTAAAATGTAGATTTTGGTTTATATCTCTGAAACCAAAGCATTTAGAGTAAATCTGACATAGGTAAAACTGATTATCAGGTCAAGATCTATCTGCCCTGAAATTTTCAGACAAATCTGACAACCCGTTGTTGGGTTGCTGCCCCTGAATTGGTAATTTTAAGGAAATTTTGCAGTTTTTGGTTATTATCTTGAATATTATTATAGATAGAAATAAACTGTAAACAGCAATAATGTTCAGCAAAGTAAGATCTACAAATAAGTCGACATGACCAAAATTGTCAGTCGACCCCTTTAGGAGTTATTGCCCTTTATAGTCAATTTTTAACAATTTTTTGTAAATTATTGTAATATTTTACAAAAATCTTCTCTGAAACTACTGAGACAAATTTAACCATACTTGGCCATAATCATTATTAGGGTATCTAGTTTAAAAAATTTGTCCGATGACCCCACTTTCCAACCATCATGGTCGACATGGTTAAAAATAGAACATAGGGCCTGGGGTAAAATGCAGTTTTTGGTTTATATCTTTGAAACTAAAGCATTTAGAGCAAATCTGACAGGTGGCAAAAATGTTCATCAGATTTAGATTTATCTGCCCTGAAATTTTCAGACGAATCCGACAACCCATTGTTAGGTTGCTGCCCCTGAGTTAGTAATTTTACAGAAATTTTGCAGTTTTTTGTTATTATCTTAGATATCATTATGATATCTAATATCTAATACTATTAATTATGATTTTAACCTTATTTTACATGATTTCCAAAGCATCAGTAAATACAGGTGGCGACACCGGCTCTTGAGAGCCTCTAGTTTCAAAATATATGTGAAATTCTATGGAAACTATATGAAAATTGTACTTTGAAAAGAAAGATTCTATATCAATTCATTCAAGACAAGTTTCTTAAATATGCTCTGCTTATTGTTACTGCAATTAAAAAAACTTCTGTTGGTAGGTAGGTGTATATCAAGTGTTATGATATTTTTTATTTACATATATTTTTGTTATGGAATGAAGATTTATGTCTGCCTGCTTTGGACATCCATATTGAAATGTTGTAAATATTATATACTCAGGATACATATGAGGATCCAGATGCGGCACCAACCCCCCAACATGCTACAGTACGCAATTCAGCTTTGCCTCCTCTTCCAAAGGGAGCTAACCAAAAGTCTTTTGTGCCACCAGTGGAACAACAGGTTCACAAATCTAATTTTTTAGCAGGCTTTAGCACAGAGAATCTGGTTTCCTAAATGAGTGCTTTTAGTATTGCAGATTAAGCACACAAAATATATTTGTTGCTTTAATGTTTTATATGCACTGTAATATGCTTGATGTGGATTTATATTTATATATATACTCACTATAACAGCTTCTAACAGCTTTGTGGTGGAAAATTCAGAATTGTCTCACTGTTTTCAGCAATATGCTATTGTAAATTTGATATTGCTTTTGTTAGTGGATACATACTTTGAATGCCTTACAAATTTATAGTAGCTTGTATCTGAAGGATACACAGCAAAAGAATACTAGGTTCAATGAAGTATTTTAAACCATTCAGTAGATTTGCACATTCTTAATCCTATATACTAGTATTTGAATAGAAATTAACATAAGTATTAGAAATATCAAAGATATTAAAGATCTGGTTCTGTCAGTCAGAAAAAGTACTTTTGATAGACTAGTTTCAAGGGTGCTTAGAAAGCATTTTAAATCTGATGATGGTACTTAATTATGGATCTTAACTATCAGTAAATATCAAATATAGTTTCAAAAGTGCTTACTGAGTGTTTTAGATCAACCCCTTTACATAAACAACAGGCTGTATGTTACAATTTTTTACATTGTTTTTTTTTTATTTGAATTCTGTTGCAAACAGGCAAGACATATCTCTGTATTTACTTAAAAATATATATGAGTTTGAGTTTTGTTGTGTAGTTCTTATCACTAAAAACTTTAATGATTCTTACCACTTAGAACTTATATAATTCTTACCACTTAGAACTTTAATAATTCTAATCACTTAGAACTTTTATAATTCTAATCACTTAGAACTTTTATAATTCTAATCACTTAGAACTTTTATAATTCTAATCACTTAGAATTTATATAATTCTAATCACTTAGAACTTTTATATATCTAATCACCATCTGTTTTCACGGGAGTGTTTTCTTTCCTGTCTGTGCATTTAAATAATTAATTGAGTGATTGTGTATTATATTTGTAACTCAGCCAATATAAAAGAAAATCAAGCTTAAAGAATTTTGACTTTTAGCTAGTACTATAGTTCAGATAATGGATAAAACATATTTTACTTTAGTATTGCTGTTATTTCAACACATAAAGGATGATAAACAGTATAAATGTTCATGACAATGTCGTTTCAAGTAAATATGTCCGAAAGACAATGAAAAACTATTACAAGTATAGAAGTGTCTGTTATTTTTCACATGAAGTTTTAACTAATAGTTAAAACTAGTTTTGCTGACCATATGTTAATCCAGTGGTTATCTATCTATAGGATGTATATGAAGATCCAGATGAAGCCCCTCCACAGCCCACTCCAAGTAGAACCAAGATAGCAGCATTACCACCAACACCTAAAGCATCACAACAGAAGTCCCCATACCATGGGAGAAAGACTCCAGCAGCACCAAAACAAGAGGAATTTGAACAGGTATGAGAACACACCAAAACCTAGAAAAATTACAAGATAAATCCCCACACCATGACAAGATTGATTGAATGTTGGTGTTTTAACGCCACTTTTAAGCGCCACATTTGGACTATTTGCTGGCGGCCAGTTTTTATTGGTGGAGGAAGCCGTAGTCCCCGGAGAAAACCACCGACCTTTGATCCATGATAAGAAATACCACTACCAAACCAAGAGAAATTGGTAAACAAAACAGATGACACCTTAAATATCCAAGTACCTTTACCAAGCAAAAATAACAACCACCTCCAAAAAAGAAATTGGAACGGATGAGATATTTAGTGAGTTGAGGTAAGTATACCGCAAATATAACATGCAGAAGAAATCCTTACAAATGGAAATAAACTCCGTCAGTGAAAAACTAGAAATTCAACACCTGGGGTATATTACAAGAAAAAGGTTCAGTTTTTCTGTCTATCATTTTACCTTATCAATTCGCTGCAGAAATTTGATATCTCTGAACCTAATGCAGTTTAACTTTGTGGTAAAGGTGAGGACTGCATGCATACTACAGATTCTGTTCCCACTATATAACTAACATGTCATATTATATGTACAGTTCTCTCTCATCTTGGGTAGTATTAGGATTTAGTTATTTTATATATTTTTTATGGCCCCATTGAGAAGAGATGGGGGCGTATAGTTTTGTGTAAGTATGTACATTCAGAAATTGGTTTTAGGGGCTTACATGAGTAAGCCTACCCCAAATCATTTGAAATTTGCAGATGTTGTTCGGGATCACTACACACATGGGACGTCCAGTTGGAATTTGACCAATTTCACCTTTTTTTTTCAGAATTATGTGCCTCTGATAAAGCAGAAAATAGCATATATTTTTTTAATTTCAAGATAAAACCTTGAGTTAGCCTCCACCATATCATTTGAAATTTGGGAATTTTGTTCAACATAAGCATTCTTAGTTACTATGCTTATCAGGTCAAATGTGTTTGGTAAATAGTAAAATGTAATGTGTATATATCTCCTTGACAGGCACTCCTGATCTTGATCTCATTTTCATAATTCATTGCTCTAAGTTTAAATAAAAATATTAAGGGGTACATCTACTTGTCTTGATATTTCACATACAATCTTCAGAATTTTATGATGGAGTATAGAACATTTTCTTGTTTCAGGACAATTACTTGTGTATAAGTGTATGGATCTCTATGAAATTGTACCACAAGATTCCTTACCTCAAAAGGAAGGTTGGGATTGATTTTGGGGGTTTATGGCACAAACCATTTAGGAATTGGGGGCCAAAAAACAAGGATTTTCTGGTTTCCGGACAATAACTTAAGTATATGTATAAGTGTATGGATCTCTATGAAATAGTACCACAAGGTTTCATACCAAAAAAAGAAGGTTGGGATTGATTTTGGGGTTATGGCCCTAACCGTTCAGGAATTATGGACCAAAAAGGGGCCAAAAATAATACTTTTCTTATACTTTGTATAAATTGCTTATTTCTTGACCAATTTCAATGGGGTTTAATACAAAGTCTTGAATTATTGGGGTTCTTTAATATAAAGAATTTAACAGTGTATTTAGATTTGGATTTTGGGCTCCGTTTTTAAATTGGTCCACATTGAGGTCCAAAGGGTCCAAAATTAAACTTTGATTGATTTCATTAAAAATTGAATTATTGGGGTTCTTTGATATGCTGAATCTTACCATGTATTTAGATTTTGGATACTGGACCATAATAGGTAAATGTCCAATTTCAAATTTTTAAGTTCTTAGACCATATTCATTCAGTGTCAAAAACCTATGCTATGTCAAATATTTAATCACAATCTGAAATCAGAGCTGTATCAAGTTTGAATGTTGTGTCCATACTTGCCCCAACTGTTCAGGGTTCAACCTTTGTGGTTGTATGAAGCTGCGCCCTGCTGAGCATTTTAATTTTATTTATCATCCTATGAAAATTCATCGAAATGTTTTTAAAAACTTCTTTGAAACTGCTTTAATAGAGATTAATTAGAACTATGCATGGTAATTAATGATTACATTTTGATTTAATTTCCTTGGTTATTGACTGAAAGTACAACAACAACTTTCCTTCTACCAAGAATTTTGAGTTCTTAAACAACTCATGATTTAGTTACAATGTTCTTTTTCTATGAAAATTATCAGTATAACATTGAATGCTTCCTTTTTGGCAAACATTTAACAGGTACTGGGTGCACTATTCTCTGAAGTAACTAAGTTACTAATAGCATGTTCGTCTTTACTATGTTTATTTTAGTTGGAGTATGAGGTACCAGAAGAAGTCTTGAAAGGACAAATGCCACAGGATGACTATATGACAATGCAAGCTTCAGTAGGTCTACTTTATACTGATGAATATTATATAACATAATGGTTCTGTCAGTCAGAGCTAATCAATCCTGTAATGGAAATATATTGCTATCTTGTTATCAAATCAACATGTGTGGTCCATCATCCTGTAGACACATATATATTGCCAGTACAAAAGGTCATGCTTTAACATATATCGATCGATCAAACATATATATATATATATATATATATATATATATTAACAACACTTACGGTCCTGCACCCTGCTGACACTTATATTTTGGCATAGCAAAAGTTATGCTTGTTAATTGCTATCCAGTTATGAACATGCTGATATTCTGTTTTGTCATTGCACAAGGTCATGCTTTAAAATATATTGCTATTCAATTGTCAACATCCTGGTCCTGGTCCTGCATCCTGTCTATACTTATATTTTTGTAAAAGTCATGCTTTTTACTGCTATCTAGTTTTCAGCACTAAGTCTTGTGGTCCTGCATCATGCTGGTATATTTTGGAAATGCAAAAGTCAGGCTTTTTATTGCTTTCCAGTTATAAACACTTATGGCCTTGCTCCCTTCAATTTCCCTTTTCTTTCAGGGGATTGTATTATACCCCTGCTTTAAAAAAGCGGGGATTGTATTATACCCCCGCTTTAAAAAAGCGGGGGTATACTGTTTTACCTGAGGCTGTCTGTCCATCCGTTCGTCCCAAGAATATTTTTCGTCGCATCTTTCTCAGGAACTACATCATAAGGATTTCTGAAATTTGTTTTCAGGGTTTATATAGGTTAGCTATACTGTGTGATGTGTTTTCAGATTCATCACTCAACAACTTCCTGTTTACTGAACACTTACATCATTTTACACATGACATCCAAGTTGAAAATTTTCGTCACATTTTTCTCAGGAACTACATTACAAGGATTTCTGAAATTTTGTTTCAGGGTTTATATGAGTCAGCTATACCGTGTGATACGTTTTCAGATTCATCACTCAACAACTTTCTGTTTACCAAACACTTAAGGGCAGGGGTATCATCAGTGAACAGTAGCTCGCAGTTTCACTTGTTTTATTTAAAGTCTGGATTGAGTTGATAAAAGAAGTTTAGGTGATCTGGGCAGAACAGGTGAATTATTGTCCTCATTCTGCATCTGTGTTCCATTGGACAAATTTCACATTTTTCTCCAGTAATTATTTTTAGTCCAAACAGAACTAAACTGTAAGGTTGATTTATATAACATAAAACACAATTAAGTTTTATGCTGTTTTTTTCTCTGATGCGAAGAAAATCTTTTTTCAAATTTATTTTTATAGTAGTATCAGATTTTTGTTACTTAAGTTCTAACTTAAGTGACAATAATCTTAGTTTCCCATTTGAAAATTAGAAGACATAGATTGTTTGTAAGTTGCATGCCTCACAGGTCTTTGTTTTTGCATGCAGCATGGGTATAATTAGTTTCTATGAATGTTGGTTTATAGATTTTCTCTTACTGTAAATAACAAGTGTAATCTAAGCACATACCATGAAAGTATTTTTGAAGAACTTTCATTTTCCCCATTGTTAGTAGATAAATCATCGGAACCTTGTTTTCTAAAAGTTTGTTTGACACTAAACAAGAAAAGTGTTTTTAGAAAATGTCTTAATATTAAAATTTGTTGACCTTGATTACCTCCAAAATGGCTCAATTAATATCAGCAGATGTTTGGTGTGTAATTAGAACTTTAATCATGCATTTAAGGGAAGAAAACAAATAATATTCTCAAATATGTATTCTCAAATATGTATTTACAAGAGCTTTAAAATGAATACAGTTTGACTCTTTAATCTCCAGAGGTATCAAGGTTAGATATTTAAAAAAATTTTCATAATTTTTCACAAAAATTCAATAATTTCCAATTTTGAGCCTCCCTTTTCTGTGAAAACTAGCATTGTAACCCTTATTCGTATTATTTTTTAAAGGTCTCATCTCGGCCAACAACAAATTTCAAAATTATAAATAAAATAATATTTTTCTGTGAAATAGCTAACTTAGACAGACAAGCATTGGGTTGTTTAAGGATGAATGATATAATGTAGGGAAATAATGATTTATCAAGTTTTTTTCACTGTAAAATGTTAAAAATACCTTTGAGATTATGATATTAATTATATATGTTATATAATTTTGTTTGTATAGCCAGAAGATACAAAGAAAAAGAATAAGAAGAAAGGTAAAATGTTTATAAGAAAAATCATATTATTACACAATTCCAGAGGGGGGAAGGACCTTTTTCGAGACGTAGGGATTAGGCCTTTATTTTTGCAGGAATTTGGGATTGGGCCTTTATTTTCTCAGGTATTCTGGATTTACCCTTATCAGGACTCTTGAAGGAATGCTTTATTTTTTCAGTTTAATTTCTTCACTCTAACTTAAGTTTTCCTCATCCAAATTTTATGAAGCTCATACACAATGCTAAGAATCAAAACTAGAAGACAGAGTTCGACTTTGACAGTGAGTCACTTACCGTTCTAGAGGAATGCCCCTTTATAACTTGGAAAATTGCAATTTTTTTAATTTATGCACTTTTTATTAAGTTTACTTCATGCAAATTATTTGAACCTTATACACAATGCTAAGAACTATAATAGGCAGACAGAGTTCAAATTTTGGCAATGAGTCATTTACTGGTAAAGAGTTATGTCCCGTTATAACTTGGAAAATTGCAACACTTGAGCAGGGGAATAAGTGTCCTCAGAAACATTCTTCTTTTATATAGTTCTAAAATTTTCTATGGAATTTTTTGACAAGAAATTCTATGCATTTATTAAGCATCATATGTTGATTTCTTAGAAATCTTACAGTCATTATGAATCTTATGCAGAAATAGATATTAGATAACTATCAAAATTGTAAATTTTATCTGCATTGTAAAAACCGAATTTTTTAACAAATCCGAAAGTCCTGAGATAAAGGTTTGGTAGGCAAATATCTCTGTAAGCCTTCTTTGGACTGAAATAGAAAATTTATCAGGATGAAAAAAAATATATATAATTGCAATTTTTAATCCATGGCAAAAACTGAGAAGAAGTTTCAATTATTTTGAAATATTTATAGCATCATAGAACTGGTATGTCAGTCATCAAGCTATAAGATGAAAATCTTAAATAATCACAAAATTAGTTAAGAATAAAGGGAGATATTGGGCATATTTCAATGAGACAGCAACCCAAGGACAAAAAAAAAACCAAGGCATTTAGAGGTCAATACACGGTCGTCAACAATAGACAAGGTTAAGCTCTAAATCATCCGGAGTCTTGTAAAGTAGAGCATGAATTTATTAGTCTTTTGTAGTTGACACACGGGTACTGGTGTACAAAATTTTAATTCTGGTATCTATGATGTGTTATTTATTATCAGATACTATCAAAGATTTGTCATTTAACAATCAAAAGATATGTCATGAATATATATATCTTTGATAGTTGAATTATATTTACCTTATTGTTTTCAAATAATTTTGTTTGTTTGTTTATTTACATTAAACAGGTCACGAGGGTGTACAAGTCTTTCCAGTTCAAAATGGTAAGTTATAATACCAGGTATATAGCATGTTAAAGAAGGCGATTCAGTTATGAAGGAAATTCTGACAAGATTCTCCACTCCTATTGATTGAGATTAATCAATGAATGAGACTAATCACCAAAATTTGTACTTACCTCAAGCAAAATGAGGGGTGCAACTAGTAGATGAGGATCTACTTACCCTATAGGAGCATCTGAGATCAACCCTAGTTTTTGGTACAGTTTGTGCTCAGTCTAGTTTTTGGTCCAGTTGGTGCTCAGTCTAGTTTTTGGTACAGTTTGTGCTCAGTCTAGTTTTTGGTACAGTTTGTGCTCAGTCTAGGTTTCTAGTGTTTTGTGGATTTGTTTGTCTTTTTGCCATGACATTGTCAGGCTATCTATCTTTGACTTGAATGTTCCCTTGGTATCTTCTACCTCTATTTAGCTCACCTGGCCTTAAATGCCAAGCGAGCTTTTCTCATCACTTGGCGTCAGGCGTCCATCATTGTTAACTTTTACAAAAACTTCTCCTCTGAAACTACTGGGCTAAATTTAACCAAACTTGGCCTCAATCATCATAAGGGTATCTAGTTTATAAAAATGTGTCTGATGACCCCGCCTACTAACCAACATGGCTGACATGGCTAAAAATAGAACATAGGGATAAAATGCACATTTTGCCTATTAACTTGAAAACTGCTATGAAAAGAGAAAATCAAACAGGTGCAAAAATATCCAAAATGATGAGATCTACATATTGTCTATTTACTTCAAAACTGTCAGACGACTTCTTTTAGGAGTTATTGCCCTTTAATGGCAAATTTTACCATCAAAATTTTTGCCTATTATCTCGAAAAATTGTAAAAGATAGATAGAAACTTTAAAAAGCAAAAATGCTCAGCAAGACAAGATCTACAAATAAGTGTGAGCCAAAATTTGTTCCTGTGAAAAAAGTTCCAGTGGAATAAATATCACGGGAAATATATTCTGGGAGAACTTTTTTCACAGATAATTTCTATATAATTTGCTCCATCTCTATAAAACATGTTCCACAATTTACCTGGTGAAATAATTTCTGGGTTTGTGAAATTTGTTCCTTACCTGGTGAAATAAGTTCCGGGTTTGTTAGATTTGTTCCTTACCTGGTGAATTAAGTTCCATGTCTGTGAAATATGTTCCACTGGTTATACAAGTTATCTTTAATACTGAGCATTGTCATTAGTGAGTTTAAAGTTATCATTCAAGTTCATTATAAAAACATGTATTATATTGATAATTTAATAAATAAAAAGTGTAAACATCTAATATGGATACTGTGGACTATAGCAACATTTTAATTACACGCGATAAAAAAAACCAAATGACACTAATGAGGCAGAAAAGAGAATATGGAATGCTTTGCTTGATATAAGGTTAATGCATCATGTTAAATTATAACACCCATGACAGTTAACAGGAAACAAGAAGGAATACCACATAAAACATAAACAAAATATACAAATTATAATACATTACCATCGCTTTTATTTCTATTCTTCATCCTAGATTTGCAGTCATGCCTTCAATTGCAAATGTACCCCATACAAGCTCAGTACAGCATCCAGCTTGCATTATCATTTAAGTGTAACAAGAAAATATTCCGCTGTGAAATATGTTGCAAAGGAACTTATTTTCTGTGAAATATGTTGCAAAGGAACTTATTTTCTGTGAATAAGGTTCGAGCGGAACTTATTCATTGATTTCTATGAAATATGTTCCTTTGAAACTTATATCACAGGTCTGGAATTTATTTCACTTTTTTTAAAACATTTAATATTGGAACAAAATTCATGGAGCTGTGATTTATGTTCAGGAACTTAATATATTTGGTAAAAAAATTAGTTCCGGAACAAATTTTACAGTCTTGGAACATATTTCCTTATAATATTATTCCGGGTATAAATTTTCTGTGATATAAATTCTGGCGGAACACGTCACCCCAGGAACAAATTTTTTGTTACATAAGTCAACATGACCAAAATCAACAGACAACTCCTTATTAGAGTTATTGCCCTTTAATGACGATTTTTACCAATTGTTTCCGTATGTTCTTAATATCTTAAATACTATAATAGATAGATAAAAACTTTAAAAAGCAAAAATGATCAGCAAGACAAGATCTACAAATGTGCCATAATGGGCGAAATCTTCAGTCGACTCATTATTTTAGTAATTGGCCTTAAATGATTATTTTTATGCATATTTTATACGACCACAAAAATTTTTTGGGGATCGTATAATGGTATGATGTCGTCGTCGTCTGCGTCTGCGTCTGAGTCATCGTCCGAAGACACATTGGTTTCCGGACAATAACTTTAGTTTAAGTGATTGGATCTCTATGAAATTTTTGAAGAAGATTTAATACCACAAAAGGAAGGCTGGGATTGATTTCTGAGATGATGGTCCCAACCGTTTAGGAATTAGGGCCCAACAAGGGGCCCAAAACAAGCATTTTTCTAGTTTCAGGATGATAACGTGTGTTTAATATTTCAATTGCTCTGAAATTGTACCACAATGTTTAATACAATATAAGTAGAAGGTTGGGATTCATTTTAGGGGTTATGGGGCCAACAGTTTAGGAATTAAGGGCCAAAAAGGGGCCAAAAACAAGCATTTTTCTAGTTTCTAGACAATAACTTGTGTGTAAGTATATGAATCTCTCTGACATTCTACCACAAGGTTCCATATAACAAAGGGAAGGCTGGGATTGAGTTTGGGGTTAATTGCCCTAAACATGTAGGAATTAGGGGCCAAAAAAGGGCCAAAAACAAGTATTTTTCTAGTTTCTAGACAATAACTTGTGTGTAAGTGTATGGATATCTCTGAAATTGTACTACAAGGTTCCATACTACAAAGCAAAATCTGGGATTGAGTTTTGGGGTTATTGCTCCAAGGGGGGTTTCAAAAAGTTGGATGGGGGGGGGGGGGGGGGGGGTTTTCCCAATTTTTTTAAGGGATTCATATTTTTTTTTCAAAATTTTTTAAATTTTGAATTTTTGAAAAGTTTCAAGAAGAAATCTTCAATTGCACAGTTTTGCGCAATGGATTTATAAGATCTTTGACCACATTTATTTTGTATCAGAAACCTATATTATGTCAAAAATTTGATCACAATCCAAATTCAGACAGTATCGAGCTTGAATATTGTGTCCAAATTTGCCCCAACTGTTCAGGGTTCGACCTCTGCGGTCGTATCAGGCTGCGCTCAGCGAAGCATTTTATTGCCTATTATCTTGAAAACTATTATGATAGATAAATAGAAAATAGAAACTTTAAAAAGGAAAAATTAACAGCAGGATAAGATCTGTAAACATGTCAACATGACTGAAATTGTCAGTTAACTCTTAATAGAGTTATTCCGCTTTTATGATGATTTTTACAAAAAAGTTGCCATTATGGAAGATGCAGGTTAGTGACACGGGCTCTTTTGAGTCTGTAGTTTTATAATAGAATTCAGCCAATATTCACCTTCCTCCTCTCTTTCATTGAGACAAATCAAAGAAATTTCTGTCAAGATTTCCCTGTCTTTCATTGAGACATATCGGAGAAATATCAGCTAAGATTTCCCTTCTCTTTCATTGAGACATTTCAGAGAAATATCAGCCAAGATTTCCCTTCTCTTTCATTGAGACATTTCAGAGAAATATCAGCCAAGATTTCCCTTCTCTTTCATTGAGACATATCAAAGAAATTTCAGCCATGATTTCCCCTCTCCTCCCTATTTTGAGTCAATTTCAGAAGAATTCAGCCAAGATTCTTCACTTTTTATTGAGATTAGTCGAAGAGATTGAAGCCAAGATTCATTCCCACCCCATCCCCCTCAATTTGAATAAGACAATTTTTAATAAAAGAATTCAGCCAATGAGAGGATTCTGTAATGAGAAGGTGAATTCAACTGAAAATCCCCTCCCTATAAATGAGAATATTCAGTAATAAGAGGTGAATTCAGCCAAGATTCCCATTGTTGAAGTTAAAATTTATATGGCAAATGGATTTTGACTGTGCAAAAAGCACATTTGCAGTAGAAATTGTTTAAAGCAAGTACATTTTAAAGAAATGATAGTAAATATTCAGTTTTCTCTTAATGCTTTCAACTGTTTTCGTTTTGTTTATAAAACATGGTATAAAGTTACAGAACAGTTTTATTTTTTATTATAGGTCAGAATGCATCATTACCCCCCAGACCTGGTAAACGTAAGTATACAGTAAATCATGAAGATGTAGGAATGATTTATTTAAGTATCATGTTCATCCCCTATCCTTCTCTATACTGAACTTTGCAATTTTGAAAATGAAATATGTTTTGACATATATTTGTTTTTGGTTTTTTTCCATGCTGGCACACCTGTTTTCATAAAAGTATCAATCATTGACTCTTCAAATTTTTCTAATAATGTTTAACAGTGATGATTCTCTTTTACAGATAAACAATTACCCGTCCCTCCTATGGATACAAAACCTGCTTCTCCAGCAGAGGTTAAAAGAGAGAGTTCAGGTAATGAATTATCTCCCTTTACAAGAGAATAGAAGAAATTTTCAAAATATTTAATGCCTGTACCAAGTCAGGAGTATGACAGTTGTTTTCCATTCGTTTGATGTGTTTGAGCTTTTGATTTTGCCATTTGATAAGGGACTTTCCGTTTTGAATTTTTGTTGGAGTTCGGTATTTTTGTTTTTTTACTATTTAGTTATTAGTTTTCAAGTTTCATAATTGTAAAAATGAAAGAAAGAAGTTGGATCAGAGCCATTAGGTGGCCCATTGAATTACAGAAATGATAAAATTCTCAAGTCCATTCAAGGGATGCATTGGACATAGAAATATCAGGTGGTGCCATAGTCTTGTATTAGTGCTCTCATGTATACAATTCTTTCCAGATATTTATGAAATTTAAATAATAATTGATTTATTATAGCAATGTCTCTGATGAGTTATGAAAATCAGTGCCGATCATTTATTTTTTAAGGAATTTAGATACTATATGGAAAGTCTCATTGTAAGGGATCTCACATCGACATTTCTTGTAGGATATTTATGAAAAAGTTTTAAAAGAACTACAAAAAATGTTTTTAAGTTATTGCTCTTAGAAAGATAAAATATGTTTAGTTTAAACACATTTATTTTCTAAAAAACTTAAAATAATCCTCTTCAAATAATTACATTAAACAAAAATTTTAGATGACAGAATATATATATTATATCTAAGTACAATTAGAAAAATAAACACAAGAAATGAGTTATGGATCAACATGAACATGTACACATGATAGTCCATCAGGGCATCTTCATCATCCGCCCGTTCTTTCAACAACGTTTCGTCACACTTTCCTCAGAAACTATAAAACAGACTGACTTTTGCTTAGATTTATGATACATGTACCTTCTCCTGAATAAATATTGGACTACCTATGAATTAAAAGCACATTGTTACTTTTAAAAAAAATGACTACAATATATTTATTATACCCCCACTTGAGCAAAGGGGAGGGGGCTATATTACAATCGCCTTGTCTATCCGTCAGTCTGTTCTCCCAACAAATATTTTTGTCACACTTTTCTCAGGAACAACAACACTTTGTTCACTTTTTTATCTGTTAGCCACATGCTTCCAGTTTGCTGATACTTGGAGTCTTTCAATATATTGAAAGAAAACAAATATTTTTCATCACTTTTTTCTCAGGAACTACTGAACAGATAATTGTTTATTTGGTCAGCACCTTGATGGTGCTGAGTAAGTAGTTATTAACATGTGTGTGTTTTTTGTATCTGTCAGACACCTACTTCCGGTTTTCTAATACTTTGAATTACAAGTGGGGGTATGCTCATCATGACAACACATGCATTCTTATCGACATATTTATAATAGAATTATGTCAAACTTGATCATATCATCCCTTTTTAACAAAAAGTTTATTTTCCTCCACAGGTAGAACAAAGGTAGAGAAAGTCAATAAAGCAGTGAGTAATTTACTTCATCATATTTTTTTTATTAATTTCAAAACTCATATTTCTTTTTATTCTATTATAAAGATATTTAATCAGGTTGGCAGATTAAGCAAAAATTGGTTTCCATGAGCATTTGTGAATGTACAAAGGATGTGTTTTTTTTCTCTTTCAATAGGCAAAAGACGAGATTAAAGTGAATATTAATATATAGAGAACTCAGGTATACACCAATAGACCACTTTTGCTTTCGTTGCATTTCCGTCAAAAACTTTGGTTTTAGTGAACATCATTCATGCATTTAGGGGCATCATCACTTCCTTCCCATGTTGAGCGAGCGGTTGAAAAAATATGATGCTATATTACACGAATTATTCGGCAAATTAAATTCTTATAATTGATAATCAGCACTGCTGTCATTAGGGAATTGTGATTAAGTACCTACGGAACAAACATTTCTAGTTTATCCTGCATAATGACGATCACGAAGACGCTTGATGAACTTTAATAATGCAGGGATACAGGAGATCCCCTCTATCTGGTAAATGACGTCATAAAGGTGTGCATAATTGACAAACTTTTCTGGTGAAGGACACAACTCAAAAGTGGTCTATTAGACAGCAACCAAACAAATAGATAAATGAAAAGACATCAATAGTGAACATAGGGAAGTTATGAACAACAACACAATGGGAGGCAAAGAACAGCTTCCATGTCTTTTTATGCCCCACCTCCGATAGTAGAGGGGCATTATGTTTTTCGGTCTGTGCGTCCGTTCGTTCGTCCGTCCGTTTGTCCCGCTTCAGGTTAAAGTTTTTGGTTAAGGTAGTTTTTGATGATCAACTTGAAACTTAGTAAACATGCATGTTTCCTATGATATGATCTTTCTAATTTTAATGCCAAATTAGAGTTTTGACCCCAACTTAACGGTCCACTGAACATAGAAAATGATAGTGCCAGCCTGGCATCCGAGTACTATGGACACATTCTTGTTGTTAATGGATAGACAAACGGCTTTTTGTTAAAACTCCATATGAATAATAAAATTGATTAAATTTTGTATTTCAATAATCAAATAAGACATGTTTTATAATTTCAGTAATCAAATAAGACATGTTTTATAATTTCAGTTATCTTTAGAAGAACAGCCATGGTATCATGGAGAAATAGAACGGAATGTTGCTGATAATAAATTGTTAGGAATAGGAACAGTAAGTTGTTGATGACTTTTAATGTTGTTGAACAGTCACATAGAATACATGGAAAAAGTTAATAAAACCATTTCTGTACGATGAAGGCTAATCATAGGAAATGCACAATAATCAGTCAATATTGACCATGTGCCCTTAATCCGTAATTTGTATTCAACATAATAAACCAATATATTAATCGACCAGTTCTGAAATACTTCTACTGCAATTTTCATAAATCTGGAATCTGATCTTCTGTGCATAATTTCTTCTCTTTGTAATAAGTTTCAAATTACATAAATAATTTCAGCCAATAGAATCATCTGTTATATTTGCCACATCTTAGAAAGCTAATCATAATTGCTTTTGTTAAAATATAAATTTTAAGATGACAAGTTTATCTTATAAACCTTAAAGCTTTGCATTGTACTGTATCAAAGAATAATTGCAATTACTGAAAAAAAGTTCAAAGTTCTCAACCTGTTCAATTCTTCTTGTTCTTGTTCTTGACATTCCTTTCATACAGACCAGAACTTTTTATCTTTTTGACATTCATTTATGATACATATAGATTCTACCACTGCTTCAAGTGTGATAGAATATTTCTCCACTTGAAACTGTTAAATTTTCAAATTTAAAAGGCGTGGCTTGACAAGCTTTTTAAATATTTAATTTTTTACTGTTGAGAATTGAAACAAATTGGAATGCACAAGATTCGGTGGTATAATCTGTTTCTCTAATGATTTTTAGGCATAAGCAGACAAACTTTATCTTTCTTTTTCAATGATCAAAAAGATGTGTTCTTTATATGTGACTTCATCAGGTATGTTAACCTTTTTACATGACGTCACAACAGGGTTTCAGAGGATAGCAAAAACATTTCATAAATGAATTTTGACCAATGGAGAACTGAGATCAAACGAACCACATGTTGAAAATAAAAAAATAATCAACCGGTCAGGAAAAGTATAAATCAGGTAAAAATTAGAGAAATGTATCTAGCATATTGGTGTATAACATAAGTTGATATATTGCACACCATTAAACCATCATATCTGACATTTTATCATGTTTATGTTACATATCGTTGAGACTGAAATATTAAAACATAACAGTGATAATTATTCAGGGCGCAATATCTGCTCAAACTTGAACTTGAAAGGGAAACATGTGTTTTAATTCACATAAGATTTTATAGTTACATATATCTTGTTTTCATTACAGAATGGGTGCTACTTAATAAGAAAAAGTAAGAAAGGAGGAGAAACAAAGCCATACACTTTAGCTATCTTTTATGAGAGTCAAGTTTTCAATCTGAATATTAGAAAGAAACCAAACCATCAGTATGCTTTAGGGATGGCCAAACCCGGTGAACAGGTACGTTATTTTATACATATATCATATATCATTGATTGTGCATTGACATACAAATTTATAACCTTGAAGGCTTCAATTACACAACTATTAAGTACAAATATGTGCTAAATTTGTCCAGACTTTCAAGATAGAGTTAGGAAAATTCCAATGCTGTTAGTTGATAGTCTTCTGATTTTAGAAGTTAGTTGAGCTTGTATGAGTCAGATAAAAATAAATAAAATACCACCTTCTAGTTCTACAATATTGCAAATAGTATAAAAATACACAACAAAAAAGAATTTGATTCTATGTACAAATTTAGATGGTACATATTGTATCAAACAAATGGCTAATGTCTAAATATGTCTGATTATTATAACCTGTCTCCAAAATATGCTGGTTACGGAGCAACCATTTAGCTTCAAGGGGGGAGTTATGGTTTTTTGTCTGAGTCAGAAAAAAAATTTTGCGTTTTTTTTTTTGTTTTTTAATGCTATCAATCAAATTATTTTTTCAAAATTTTACACTATAAGGTTTGGGGAAAATTATGGATTCAGAATAATTTTTTTTGTCATCTGCTTCATCAAATTTTGGATCAGAATATTTTTTTTAGGAAAAAATCATAGCCCCCCTCTTGAAGTTAAATGGTCTTTTCCATAACCTCTGTCTGTCACTTACTGTGGCATTTTTCGCGGCAACTACTACTTATAACTCTGATATTTGGTTTCAAAAGTTACTGTAGACGAACTTTACAGTGTGATACATTTTAAGATCTGCCCCACATTAACATCTTGTAGTCTTTAATCTTAAGATAAATCTATTAATTTCAATTGTGCCCATCTGCCACAAATTGCATTTGAATTTTTCTTAGGAATTACACTGATATTAACTTGATATTTGTTTTAAAAAGATAACAAAGACACAATCAAAATGCATAAGTTGAAGAGAAACTGGCAACACCATAGCAAAAAAAATACCCAAAAAGCACAAAAAGACAAGCAACAGTCTACAAAATACATTGAAAACTGAAAACTAAGCAAAACAAACCTCACCAAAGAAAGTTAAGCAACAGTCTACAAAATACATTGAAAACTGAAAACTAAGCAAAACAAACCTCACCAAAGAAAGTTAAGAAGATCCTGGAATACATATGGCACCCATCGTGTTGGGAAGAAGATCCTTGATTACGTATGGAACCCATTGTGTTGCTCATAGTAAGCCTGGATTACATATGGCACCCATCCTGTTGCTCATAGTAAGCCTGGAACATAGGGCACCCATCGTGTTGCTCATAGGAAGTACAAATACAGTGGAAAGTCTCATTCAGTAATGACGCAATTAAGGAAAAGAGGATATGCTTGTGGCTTCGACAATTAGAAAATATACAAGCATGGTCACCTGTGTGACAGAAATATTCAGTAAAGGTCATAACAATTCATTATGTTGTCCACAAAACCTTTGCAGAGATAACTTCAACTTTACCACTACGAATCATTAGTTCACTTGCTTTCTTGTTAGCCTAGTAAATACAGAAAATTTTAATTACATTATCCTTCAAAGCCTCTTGATATTTTGTATGAGTCTTCATCTATGTCACCCCATGATGCTTCAGATGTTTCTGCATTTACTAACTCTTTGACAAATTGTATTAATTAGTCCAAATGCAATTAGTAGTGTGCAGTAATTGCCAGTAGCCTGAGTTTTATGGATTTTATTAACTGTATTATTAATACTGATTTTATTCTGTTTACAGGAATTTTCAAATCTTATGGATTTGGTAACATTTTTTCAAGGACACAGATTGATATTAGCTAAAGGACAAACAAGATTAAAAGTACCTTGTCAATAATAATGGAGAGATTGGACTAATATTTTGCTGTGATATTGTATCAGTGACATTCCATACAATAAAATCTCATAGTTACATAACACAAATAGATATGTGTTGGTGCCATTTATTATATAAAAATCTCATAGAGCCATAAAAAAAAGATATGTGAAAGTGATATTTCTGTAAAAAAATCTTGCATATCCATTTAACAAAGATATGTGAAAATGACATTTATTGTTTAAAAATCTCACATATCCATAAAACAGAAAGATATGTGAAAGTGACATTCCCTGTATAAAAATCTCAGATCCATGAAACAAATATACATGTGTGGCTGTTATTTCTTATGAAGGGATCTCACAGTCATAAAACAAATAAATATTTTACATCACAGTCATGATTTGAAAAAAAAATATTATTGCATCCTTTCTTTGTTGAAACTTTAATAATATCACATATTATTGAACATCTATATGATATGATATGTAAGATATATATATATATATCTAAAAATATTACCTAAAAATACTAATTATACATCCACTTTAGTTTAAAAATGATTATTTTTTTTACCATCTGTTCTTCCCATACCTTACATGGTTACGATTATATATTTTGGGTTGATTGATTGTTGTTTGCTAAACTGCTAGTGGCAAATATTGCATCATGTTCAGGAAGATAAAGATTCTGGAGCACAACTTGCCAGCTGGTTATTGTGCCCTGGAAAAATATCTTTTTGAATTATCCAATCAATTTTTTTATTCTCGAATTTAAGTTATTTTAAATTGATTTAATTCATTATGTATGTGAGAGAGAAGATATTTACACATTTTTATTTTTATTTTTGATAATGTTCATATTTAGGTTACTTGTTCACCATAACTCTGCCCCCCATCAATTGAATAACACCCTTTTACCACAGCTTGCAATAAGTTTGATTGGTTTAAATTACTTTGTCTACATGTTCAATATGTTTCTTCCTTAACTTGTCATTCAATTTTAAATTTACATTGAAGTGATATACATGCCTTGAGTTAAAAAGACAGAGAGAATTTGTATGTTACATCCACTATACCTTAGCAAGGTATCAATGTGATGACTTTCAGTAACAAAGCATTCCATGTGAAATGTTTAGAATACACAACATATTGCAGGTTTGTTGTAGACAAGGACGTATATACTATATACCTTCTTGTTACACTTGCAAACATTGTGCCATTGTATTTTTATATGATCTTCATGTATTGAATTTATTTACATTGTGAAGCAGGATAATTTAATTGTGTATCTTATTGATTTTAAAAGATATAAGGTATAATAATGATCATATAAATGAGTTATGTCCCTTGTGTTTATCACACGAAATGTTTTTAAGTTGTTATTTGGCTTGATTAGAATCTTATGGATTTAAAAATAATGAATGTATGATTGAGTTATGCCCCTTACATTTATGTACGGTAATATGTTTTCAAGATATTTTTATTCTGCTTGATTTGAATCTTATTGATTTATAATAATATGCTGTTAGAAAAGGAATGTATGATTGAGTTATGTCCCTTAAATTCATCCATTAAAATATGTTTTCAAGATAAATTCATTTTGTTTGAAAAGAATTTGTGTTTTGTTTAAATGCAATTTTTTGACTTTGACATAAATAATGTTGCTGCCAATTTTATTATGTCTTATACAGAACATTTACTATCTTATGCTGTTGTCATCTTTTTTTATATATTATTTCATGGTGTAACCTATTCACTTGACGTCAATACTTTATACATGGCTTGAAAAAAGTAGAGTTTTATGACTGGTTCTAATTCAAATTACAAATTGAAAGTACATTGTATATTCTTTAAATTTTGGTAATTTTTGTCATAAAAGATAATTAAATATTCAAAATTTACTCTAAATCTGGAAACCTCCTTATTGTACCACTGGCACAGCATCTGGGTTAAAAAATGTTGGGTTTTTTTTAACGTCTGAATTGTTGCATATAGTGTGAACCTGACATGGTTCTTACCCTGTAACCTATAAATAATATTATCTTAATACTTTTCATCGCAGAAGATATCCTTGAAAATGAATGTAGAACAATTGAAATAAAAACTTGTACATTATTTTTTAACTCTAAAGTTTTTAACTATATTTATTCATAACAATTAATTTGAATATTCTAAGGAAGATTATACAACCAATGAAACGTAACTAATGTTATATATATATATTTACTGTTATATTGATGCAGAATTTATGATTTTTTTGTTGTTGAATTGCTCAGAATGTCTTTACATTATATTAAAGACTTAGAATCATTATTTGTTTTTATATTGTTTTCTTTTAACAGAGAAGGATGGCAGGAGATAATTAGACATATTTTTCAATTCCAAATACTGTATACATAGTTAAAAAGTATTAACAAAAATGTCAAACTAGAAGGTAAATTTAAAAAGGGGGGAGTTAATAAAACCTGACAGATTCAAATGTAAGAATATAAAAACCAATAGAACGAATGGAAAACAACTGTCATATTCCTTACTTGGTAGAGGCATTTTGAGAAGAAAATGGTTAAATCTAATTAATTTTACCTACATTGCACAGGGCAAAAGCAGATCTAGAAACGGCTCAATGTCAATTGTTCCTCTGAGAAGACCTTGGGTAGAAATCTTTGCTTTTACAAATGGGAATGATATATTCAGTCTGCAGCTTCTTAATATTGAGTTTTAGCATGTAAGCAATTTTACATTCGCAGTGCAGCCACTGTTTGTTTTTCAAAATAAAACTTTACAATACTCATTGTGCCAGGACATTTTTTATAAAACATTTCTTAGCATCAATGATTTTAGGGTATGCTCAGTAATGCTTCAGTGTACATGTTACCTCAATCACCTGCATGCGGCAACTCTTGTCCAGACATGGTATTGGTTTTTTTTTTTTTTTATTCTCAGCAGCATCTGTATAGATTGATAAAAGTGTATGATGACCTTTCGCATCTCTTATTTCAGTTGTCATCTGAATGCATGATTTTTTAGTTGTCTTTAGTGATATCTACCACTATAGGGTAGTACACTTTGTATCAAATTCTCCTTGACACCTCATCAAACTTTAATGAACCTTTCTCAGTAGCTCCAGTGACCGTATAATGCCAATATGCACCTCCTATTTGCTTTTTGAAACAAATTATTACTGAGGGTTCCCTCATCAAATCATTGACTTTATCATTGTTTATCTGGGGTACCTATTTTGTGTTTTGGCAACTCATATTAAAACTTATAGAAGTTAAGAACTCATTAAACTATTCTCAATATCCTAAACATATAATGCCATTGTGCATCATGTATTTTATTTTAATCCAAATTATTTTTTGGGTTCCCTCAGCAAATCATAGACTTTACCATAGCTTTATATGGGGGTGGTCATCATTCCTAAGGAAGGGGGGCTGTTCATCTTGTTACCAGTATAACATTTGGGAGTAATTCACTATAATTTTTAAAAAATACAATCATGAACCAAACATTATAATTTATAGATAAAGGACAATAATGATGATCTGAATGTGTATAGTTCAAGATTTGTTTGACTAAAAGATGTTTGTTGTTCAAAAGTAAGTAAATTTCATGGTCCACCTAATAAACACGAAAAACTCAATTAGATATCAGTTCTCAACAAGAAGTGTCAAGGATGAAGTGCTTTTAATCTCTGGAAAAATGCAAAGAATAGTTGTTCTATAGTAATTTTAATAAATTGCAATACACGTTCTTATTTCCAACCTACAGGTAGTTTAACCTTATTCATAAAGTTTGAATTGATGTATATATATAATGGTTTTTCGGACCCACCTACAAAAGTAGGCGACATATAAGTTTTTGTTCGGTGCATTCATCTGTTAGTCACTCCGTTAGGTCTGGATGACATTTGTCTCGTGGTATCAAGTGTAAGTATTGGTTTAAAGTAGTTAACCTTGAAGTTTCAGTCAACTTGAAACCTAGAACATAAGTTTATTATTATGTGAACTTTTGAAAAATATATGAGAACTAAGGGTTTATATCAAGATTTGATGGTTCAAAGAACATGAAAATAGGATCGTATGAAATCAGTACATTTTTACCAATCATCTGCGTTTCGGTAAAACAGAAAAACAAACAGGAAGGGAAGCTAACTGCTTAGGGTCAAATTCCAGCAACAACTTATGTTCTACAAGAAACGTACATCTGGCATACCAAATTATTAGCCTGTTATCTATTGAGTTTAAACAACCACTGGATTGATGCCTCTACTGGTGGTGTCGAACCCCAAAGATCTCACTAGACCGGTAGTCAGCACTTTTCTATTGACATAAGATATCATTCATTATCTTTATTTTCCGTAAATTTACTATTGAAAAATAGTTGAATTTTTCGAAGAACTTAAGCACATGTATTTGGCACAACCTTCCGATTTTTTTTCAGTATTTTTAGTGCTCTTCAACTTCGTATTTGACCTTTAATCTGTTTTATTTCGAGTTCCACTAATAATTCTTATTTAGACAAAATAGATTTTTTTGTTTATTATGTTCATACACATCAGATGGTCATCTCAGATTCAATTGTATTATTACTTCTCCCTGTTCTGGGAAATCTTTTTTTTTTTTTTGCTCCTTCTAAAACTTTGTTGTCGTTGTTGATATGGACTGCTGTAGGAAGTAATAACAACAGATTATATACTAAGTTTGATAGTGTACCTGTACTATTACTGATCTGTTTCAGTCTTGATTCCCCTGTAGATATAAAAAGATTATTTGGTTTAGCTACAACCATAGTACTGGATATAGTGTTCAGTTTATTTCCTTTTGATTTTGGTTTCTGTATCACACCATCAGTACAACTCCCAATCTACAATGTTGTATTGGGATCATAATGATGATGATGGATGGCTGCTTTACGTCCAGTGGCAAAATAAATGCATATTGAGTACGAGAACATAATTATAATTGTAATATGAATATTAACCCTGCTTTGTACTAGTCCGACACGCTGAGCCGGATTTTCAACGTGATTATTCACAAGGAAACCTCACCTTGCCGACCAGTCTTTTCTTTTAATCCCTAATGCCACATACTTAGTGGTTAAGCAGCAAATACCAATTTTAATATTTAGACCAGAACATAGATATTACACAATAAGAGATAAGTTTCAAATGTTGAATTAACTACTATGACAACACCATATTCAACAGATTGTTTCTCTTCACCTAGTAACCCCTTAACATTATGAAAAAATAAGAAGATGTGGTAAGATTGCCAATGAGACACCTATCCAACAGATTTCCAAATGAAATGGGTGTAAGCAATTAGACTGTTTTTTTTGGGAGTTAGTCAACAGGCAGTCGCAATGAAAAAAATAAAATTACACCTTTGAAAGATCTATTCATATAAGGTATGACAATGGGATAATCAACATACTGTGTTCATCCTAAAAGCGTTGCCCTTTCACAATACCAATTGCTAAATGTTTTACCAAAATTGCATTTTGAATTCATCTCTACAAACTGATCAACTGGTAAAACAGTTTAGCTCATAGCCAGTGAAATGTATACAAAAGTCGCAGAATTCGAGACATATGGATTACTATCCTACAGCTACGGCATCAACTATTGGTATAAAGCTTTAATTTTAAAAGATAGAAGACCTGGATGCTTTATACCTTGCATCATGTTACGAAGTTATGTATGTCATATGTCCATTGTCCTTGACATCATTTTCATGGGCATTGGCTCAGCCACTGCTTGGAAAACGTGTATTTTTATTTTGTCATGTGAAATACTATCTTATTATCAGTTATAGGATAAATTCATTTGGTATATGGGACTTCCGCAAGGTCTGCCTGTCCGTCAGACAGGGTTCACCTGACCTTGACCTCATTTCATGGATCAGGGATCAGGGTTAAGTTTCTGTGGTTCAGTCCTTATCTCAGATACTATAAGCAATAAATCAGCTGTATTTGGTGTATGGAATGATTGGCTATATTTTCCCGTTTGGTCAATTTTACAGATACTATATGCAATATGGTGTATTGAATGATTGTAAAGTGTGTATGTCTTTCTGGCATGTTTCATTTGACCTTGACCTTATTTTCATGGTTCTTTATAGTTTTGTCTGTTTTGTTTATTTATCGGTTACTGTAAGCAATAAGGCAACTATATTTGGTGTATAGAATGATTGCTTTGTGAACATGTTGTCTGGCAGGGTTCATCTGACCATGACCTCATTGTTTTGGCCCATTGATCTATCTTCAATATTTGTAATTAAGATAAATGTACTTTAACAAAAGCCTAACTATGTTTGGTGTATGGTATGATTGTAAGGTGTACATATCTATCTGCCAGGGTTCATTTGACCTTACATTTATGGGATACTTGTAGCAAAGCCTTCATATTACGGGCTTTCAACGTAAATTTAATCACTATAAGAAAAGTAGACGGGGCATTTCAACATGTGCACTCTTGTTAACAATTATTTAAGTATTATTATTATTAGGCTGGGATGTACCATGCATATTAAAACAATGTTATAATTTCATTTCCTCCATAAATATAGTTATTTAGCTTATGATTTTGAATATACTTCTTAATTAGATATAAGAAGATGTGGTATGAGTGCCAATGAGACAACTCTCCATCCCAGTCACAATTTGTAAAAGTAAACCATTATAGGTCAAAATACGGCCTTCAACACGGAGCCTTGGCTCACACCGAACAGCAAGCTATAAGGGGCCCCAAAAATTACTAGTGTAAAACCATTTAGGGACTTATCATTTTTTATCTGGGAGGGGGGCTGGTCAAAATGCAGGGGGGATCAAGTTTTTTTTTGTGTGTGGAAAAGGGGGGTTCAAATTTTTTTATAAATTCAAAGTGGGGGGATCAATATTTTTTGCACATGGAAATGAGTAGTTTGCATACTTCAAAATACAAAATGTGAAGAAGAACCGATGATAACAACAGTCAAATGGAAATATATTTTTACCACCATTCATATCATGACAATTAAGTAAGACATCACATATGACTTAGGTGATGTAGGAAGCTGCCATTTTTGTGTCATTTTGTCCCATATAAAATGCATAGGTGCTTCATAACCCGAATAATCCAGTCGTTATACCGTATATCGGGTTTTTTTTCGCGTGTGTTTAATTTTCGCTTTGTTCGCGGCAGCTTAAGAAACGCGAAAATTTGACCCCGCGTAAATTTCACTGCATATTCCCAGATTCGTTGTTTTTTTAAAGTTTCATACATTAAACTGTTGATTATCGAGTCTTTTGTGTTGTTTGGTAGATCATAAGAAAGTGTATACTTAATTAAGGTATCTGTTTATATAATAATTAAAATTACTAAAAATACATGGCACACCTTTTGATCAACACAGCAATCAATGACAGGTTAACAAATGTTCCGAAATATTTTGCAGATCTTTGCATCTATGTAAAATTAAAATTAAAATAAATCACATATATACACGGATATTTGTATTTTTAACAATACGATACAGTTATATTTTCGCGTGTATTTTTCCACTCAGCGAAAATTATACACAGTGAAAATTTAACCTGCCCATTTTGCCATTATATCGCGAAAAAAACCCGATATACGGTATTTCACTCACATTTTGTTACAATCAGCTTAATAGTTTGGGAGAAATTAAGTATAATAACTTAAAATTGACAGCAATTTGTGAAAAATTAAAAAAAAAAATTAAAATCAAGCCGCATCATGAAAGAAAATAGTGTCGAGCAATAAATTCTCCAATAAATGATCAAATATTCATCTAATCTGCATACAAACAGTTGAATTTTGATACAAAAGTCTAAACAGATGATTCTGAGATGACGAACACCACAAATGTGCCTTTTTGTTTTCATTTAAAGATTCATTCGGGTCCATTTAGACCTCTCATTCCCTCAAAATTTGTACTGTTTAGGCTAATAAAACAAAATTTTGGGGTTACTATGATGATATATCACGCATTTATGAATGAAATGTAACAATAAATGAGTAATTAAATTGTTCAAGCTAAAAGCATGAACTATTCCATATAAAAGTTTACCGACTCAATGGAGGTTTTTTTAAGGCCTAACGTAAAACTTACGTTTACGCGAAAGAGGAACATATACTAGTATATTTTTTACAGAGTTACTTAGGAACAAGTTTTCTTTAATAGCCCAATATAGGAAATTAGAAAAGACTATTTCATGTTATCAATATTTCCGTGAAATAACTCGGTAAGTGTTTTGCATGTTAAAATTTTGGCATGTTTATGTTTAATAGAGGGGGGATCACATTTTTTTAAATGTTTTTACAGGGGGGGATCAAATAAAAATAGTGAAATATTATGGGGGGATCAAGAAAATTTTATATGTTTGATTTCAAAATGACCAGCCCCCCTCCCAGGTAAAAAATGATAAGTCCCTTAAACAGGCAAACCAACGGTCTAATCTGTATAAAAAACGAGAAACTAGAAATACTTATGAACCACATCAACAAACGACAACCACTGAACATCAGGTTTTCAGGGTTAAACCCACATTAACACTTAGAATTTAAACTGTAGCCTTCAATTATTGCCTACAAGTACTCTAAGATCCTTACTTTATGCCTTTTGACGTTTTGTTTCTGTAAATCAGAAATTTTCAGCAAATAATGAAATATTGCAATTGTTCAACATGGATAATTAGGTCAGATTTATCATAACCAATTAAAGAAATGCTGCTTACAATAATTCTCTCAGAATTAAAATTGCAATTTTTAACCAGGGTTTTCCAAGGGAAATCTGGTGTGTAAATACGGGATGGCAGGCAGGGGTTTAAACAGGCAATGTCTCTTGCGAGAAACTTGGCCCCAAGGTCTGAGTTGCACTTTTCATGTTCCTATATATACTGTGCTCTTATGTACATCCAACTGTTAATAGGTCATACACGTATCATTACAATCTGAACATGGAACTATTGAAAGATAATGTGGACCAAGGAGCATAATGGCACTTATTCAATAAAACATAATGTTAAGGGATTTTTAGGCTCTCCTGATTTTGTACGGTTCAAATCAATTGACAACTGATATACTGATGGTAATAGCGCAATGTCTGTTTTTAAGTAGGTGTGCTCAAACTAGTTAAAGATCAAAAGAAATCAATTTATGTAATTCTTTGTTCTATTTCCACATCATGTAGCAAAACGAAGAGCACTTATCTTATTAACTTAATCACTTCAATCAGATGAGAAATATAAGAAGCCTACAAGTACAATGCCTGTAGTAAAGCTGTTATAATTAAACAAACTTTTCTCAACATTTTACTGTTACTTTTAGTACCATATGTTTTATTGTTTATATATATAAATATTTGAACATCCTAATATGGTCACTTCATATATCTTGGCGTCCTTGGTTGTCCTGTCGTCTCCTAGTTTAGTATATCCTATGTAGAGTTGTCCTGTTGGAGTGAATGCAAGAGAAAATGGGTAGAATATGTTTATGTCACTTGTTTTATAATATGTCATCAACAGGTCAGCATTGTTCAGGATATGAAGTGTACTAGTATACACATCAGCTACAATAACATTGTCTCTAGGTGTTGTCACTATGCCTGTTTGCCAGAATAGTTTATCCTTGCTTATCTCTGTATGTCCTGTATATATATTGATGATATCACCACCCTGTCCTAAAACGACTACTCTGCATCTGTTATCACTTTGAAAATCCAACACATGAATATTCCCATTACTGGTACTGGTTATTCTCTTGGGAAATGAAAATATAGGTTGTTTATGTTGATCATGCTCATACATTCTCTCATGGACTCCATTCTGATTCATTAGTATCACAACTCTTCTTCCTTTATAAATGCATCACACTAGAACTTTATCGTCACTGGTGATATGGACTGCTATAGGTACTAATGGTGACACATTATATACGGTGTGCGTAAGTGTACTTGTATTACTACTGATTTGTTTCAGTCTGTATTCCCCTGTACACAGAAGTAGATTATTTGATTGAGTAACAACCATACCATTAACTTTAGTACTCCTACTGGATATAATGTTCACTTTTTTTCTGCTGGTGTTATTTTCTGTATTACTTTATCTGTCCAGCTCCCTATCCACAATGTTCTATCAGGATCAGAACATACATGTATATATCCTACAGTTGAGAGGTTAGTTTGATTTTATTTATTACTATGGCAACACCTAATTCATCAGATAGTTTCTCTTCACTTTGTAACATTCCAACATTGGACTTAGTGATCTCCCCTGGATTGAATATTGGAATAGAATGGTATCTTACTTTTGTAATTGGAGTTAGCACTTCCATGGATTTTCAATCCTTTTCATTTCCTGAAAGAAATATGTAGTGTCGCTAGTGTTTACGAAATCTTCTATTTCATCATTTTTGTAGTCTACTTCGTTTATGGAGCTGTTGATGGTATTGATGTCCTGTTCAATGGATTGTAAAATATTATTCTTAGCCTGATCCAAGTCATTTCCAAGCTTTTCAATCAATGTACTTTTCACTGAATTGTCTCCTGTAAAACTATCCCATGGGTAAGAATATCTTGCCTCACTTTTGAATGCTTTGAATTTTCAGCAACTATAAGTTAATCCAAATAATGTTTTTTCGTACCCATGATCTGTTTATCCATTTGTATTTCACATTGACCTTCCTTCAGTATGAAATGAGTCTGCATGATTATGGGTCATTCAAGGTTTAAGTTAAGACTTGGAGTTGTTCCCCTTCTTTTATTGCAGTGACATAACTACTATTTCTTATGTCAGTTACAGTTTAAGTTTAAGATGTTTTAATGACTTTAAACCCTGTTGTATCTTTAACATTTTAAAAGTTTTCTAAAAGATCATTGGATATAGATTTTAATTTAACTTTAGCCACACCTGAGAGTCCCATGCATATTCAAACCATATGTAATCATTTCATTACCAAAGAGACATGAGTTTTTCTTTGCCAACTTGAATAATTGCCTCTTTAACCATTTACATTGCAATGTTTAAAAGGAAAAAAAAAGAACATTATGAAAAATTTAAAGTATCCTTTGATTGCGAGCTATATGTGATCTCAATAGCTTTCTAGACTGTTTCAGATAGATATCACCTGAGTACTTGAGGCACCATTGAAAACAAAAAACACACTAGTTATTTTAGTCTAAAAGAATTGCATCCTTTTTATTACCTGTAATATGTTCAAATAATAGATCGCAGACCTGCCAACTTTCACGATTGATGGGGAATGTCCCCCATAAGAGGTGTTGACTTAAATTTTGGATTTCTTTATTGTATAAACTGAATACCTAAAACAGTCATTCAAATATGTCAAAAGGGTATTTAAGCACATACATACTCATTCAAACAATATAGTAGTAGATTAAAAACTTTTGTGACAATATATGAGAAGTTTTATCTCCTTTTGCATCGTGTTAAAATCCCCCATGGAGATTTTGAAAAGTTGGCAGGTATGGGACCGACCGTAGGGAGCTCTTTTTTTGGACAATCCTGACACCACAAGGTGTGTTTTACGACAAGAAAAACCTTAAAATATGCATTAACTTACTTATATACCGTAAAACATTATTATTTTCTGCATAGATTTGCAGGACATACATAATCATTGCATCCCATTTTACCTATCACATCAAAGTAGGATATTCTATTCTCAGAGTCCCCAAGGGTGACTGGGGACTAGAAATATGGTCACTACAGGTCTTCTTCCGACCGGCAGTAGAACCCTTGCCAAAGTGGGGCGTCCGTTTGGTTGTGCGGGATGTACAAGTACGCAGCCACGTCCGGTCAGAATGGGGACGTTAAATCCGATGCCTCGTGTAGAGAGAGTGCCACGCTCTCTGCACGTTAAGAACCCTTGCAACAACTCTTTGAGGGGTCCGTAGGTGACCTGTTGCAAGGTAAAATTTTTGTCCCTATCCAATTTACCTTCATTGTCCAGTGGCAGTCTAAATTTCCCAGACCTTCTCCTCGGACGGCCTACATTACAGGACCTACCTATTGTATTTATTGTTAATTTGTTCTCGTCCTGAATATGCATGAAATATTTGCCACTGGACGTTAAGCAACCAACAATCAATCAATCAATCTATTCTCAGACGTTTATGTATAACAACGCTCAACGGCTAAATTATAAGGTGAAATAGAACTCACTAATCTAGATATAAACGTTAATAATTACTGTCCAGTAAGTGTGTCTTTTTTTTATTTAAGTGTAATAGCATGAAGCAAGAAATAAAACAATTGTTTCAATATATAAAAAATACATGTCATTTGGTAAATAATTTATTATACAAATTATAAAGGGGGTTATGTTTTTTTCTCTGGTTTTATGAAATTTGTACCGCGAAAAAGCATTATTTGTTCAACAATTTCAAAGGAACCCTTTTTTTTTGCTTGGCAATACAGTCTTTCTTTATATCTTGTATTGTATAGAAATACTCCAGTTGGTAACAACACACAAATACTATCAAATGATGTTTTAACAAACTGAAATTTGTATTATAATCTAGGTAAATAATGACCTGTCGCAAGTCATAATTTTATGCCTTGAAGCACTTTCCATTTAGACTACTTACCGGATTTGTAATAACATGGGCAACACGACGGATGCCACATGTGGAGCAGGATCTGCCTACCCTTCTGGAGCACCTGAGATCACCACCAGTTTTTGGTGGGCTTCGTGTTGCTTAGTCTTTAGTTTTCTATGTTGTGTCTTGTGTACTATTATTTGTCTGTTTGTCTTTTTATTTTTTAGCCATGGCGTTGTCAGTTTATTTTCAATCTATGAGTATGACTGTCCCTCTGGTATCTTTCGCCCCTCTTCCTTTGAAACTTGGTATCGCCCGAGACAAATCGTTCTAACAGGAAATAACTCCATATAGACAAGGAATTGTAATATACAATTCCTTGATATAGACTAGTTTCTGAAAAATGTTAATGTTTGAGGCAATTTGGATTTATTATTTTATCCTGTACGTATCATTATTAATCAAATGTTTATGCATATATGTATATAAGCATGTCAAATATTGATGTATATACTGATGAGATGCATAGATCTCTGGTAAATTTTTAATTTTATATATACAATATTAGTGCAATGTCAACAAAATATAGACTTTATTGTATGAGGCTTAGAAACTCAGTTTATGAGGTTAAATGACCTAGCTTGCATGAAATATCACTTCCTTACAAACATGTAAATAAAGACAACAGGAATTATTCTAGCTGCAGTATAAAATGTGATATTTGTACAGTGACATGTACAGCATGTTGCATTAGCATGTTTCTTTTTCTTTGGACTCGCATGTTTTTATTTTAATTACCTAGTAAAAAATATTTAGTCAGTTATTTTCTCTGAAAGTTGAGAATAACAAAAGGTGTACATAGTACATGTATAAGCGTTTTTTAGTATAAATGCCTTGTTGATATTTGCATAATATTTGTGACTTTGGCTTATGTTAAACACTCTATGATTAAAAACACTTCTGTTGGTAGGTAGGTGCATATCAAGTGTTATGAGATTTTTTATTAACACATATTTATGTTATGACATATGGAATGCAGATATATGTCTGCCTGCTTTAGACATCCATATTGAAATGTTATACAAATTATATACTTAGAATACATATGAGGATCCAGATGCGGCACCAACACCCCAACAAGCTTCAGAACGCAATTCAGCTTTGCCTCCTCTTCCAAAAGGAGCTAACCAAAAGTCTTTTTGTACCACCAATAGAACAACAGGTTCATCTTACGGTAATTGTATTTCACAACTCGTTCGCTATGCCCGTGTCTGTTGTGACGTTTTTGATTTTAACGAACGTAATCTATATATTACTGGTAAATTATTAAGCCAGGGATTTCGTTACCACAAATTACTTCAAACCTTTACTAAATTCTTCCACAGATATAAAGATTTGGTTTTGAAGTTCAAGCTATAAAAGGCTCCAAAAATGACAAATGTATAAAAATTTAAACCACTTAGAATTTTAATAATTTACTAATTTAATAATTCTTACCACGTATAATTTTTTTATCTCTTACCACTTAAAACTTTTATAATTCTTAACACTTATTTTTTATATGACTTTTTCGCCATCTGTTTTCACAGGAGTGTTTTCTTTCTGTCTGTGCATTTCAATTTGTTTTTGAGTGTTGGTTTATTATATTTCGAGTTCGAGTTTCGTTGGGTAGTTTTTACCACTTAGAACTTTAATAATTTACTACTTTAATAATTCTTACCACGTATAACTTTTTTTTAACTCTTACCACTTAGAACTTTTATAATTCTTAACACTTATTTTTTGTATGACTTTTTTCGCCATCTCTTTTCACAGGAGTGTTTTCTTTCTGTCTGTGCATTTCAATTAGTTATTGAATGTTTGTTTATTATATTTGTTATTTAGCCAATATAAAAGAATCAAGCTTAAACAAGTTTGGCAGACTTTAAACTAGTGATATAGTTCAGATAATGGATAAGTTTTGGAAACTATAGTATTGAGGTTAATGAAACAAATAAAGGATGATGAAATATTATAAGTGTTCATCATAATGTGATTTCAAGTAAATATGTCAAAAAGACAGTTAAAAAATATTTTAGTATAAAATTATGATAAGAATATATATATATATATATATATATATATATATATCTGTTATTTAAACACATGAAGTCTTCAGCTGCTTATAGTTAAAATTAGTGTGTTGACCATATCTTAATCCAGTGGTTATCTATTTATTGGATGTATATGAAGATCCAGATGAAGCCCCTCCACAGCCTACCTCAAGTAGAACCAATAAGGTATAGTGGTATTACCACCGACACCAAAAACATCACAACAGTAGTCCCCATACCAAGGGCGAAACCACCAGCACCAAAACAAGAGGAATTTAAACAAGTAAGAAAACACACCAACACCTAAAACATTACAGCATGAATCCTCCCACCATGGCAAGAAATACCATCACCAAGACAAGAGGAAATAAGTAAACAAAACAGATTACACGATAAACTTCCAATTATCTATACAAACCAAACGTAACAACTCGAAAACAAAAGAAATTAAAACAGATGAGTTTTTCAGCGTATTGCGGTGAGTAAACCGCAAATATAACATACAGCCGAAATGCTTACAAATAGAAAATAAACTCCACCAATAAAATACAGGAAATTCAACACCTGCGGTATATAACAAGAAAAAATATTTTACTGAAAAAATGCTACACCAAATCATTGGAAAATTTGCAAACGTTGTTATAGACCACTACACACATATCCAGTTAGAATTTGACTTATTTCACTTTTGTCTTTCAGATAGAGCAGAAGATAGCATTTTTTTTTATTTCACAATAAAAACCTTGAGTAAGCCTCCACCATATGATTTGAAATGTTTGAAGTTGTTAGGGACAACTAAACACAAATCCAGTTGGAATTTGACAGATTTCACTTTAAAAAAAATCAAATTATTTGTTTAAGGACAATAACTTCAATGAGCCTCCACAAAACCATTTGAGAAATGGTCCTCTACAGATTTTTCATATCAAGACATATTGTGAATCAAATATAAAAGAAAGTTTAAAGAACACTTAAAATAAAGTTAAATCTTTATTTGGCAGCTGTTTTAAGAATATTTGTCTACGGGTAGATTTACCAGAGTTAGATTGTAATTTTTCCAAAACATATTGGGGTATGCAATTACTATTGTCCTATCTATATTGAAAGTCACTGGACTTGAGATTGTATGTGCTAATTGTATGGTGGCATTAGCTTTTTGAATGAACCTCAAATATTTCAGAAGGCAGTAAAGCTGAGCAAGTCATTTAAAGATGTGCAATGTATATAGATGGCTTATGGTTTAAGGTTTGGTGTGAATTTTGCCAGTCAACTTTGACCTAATTTTCATTATTCCTTGACTTAACAAAGTCAAATTAAAGTTGGTTTAAGAGTAATTTGCCTATTTTTAGTCTATAGAACTATTGTAGAATGTACATTTCCATATATGACATGAGTCTCCTTACCTTTATTTCTTTTAATGGTTTACTGATCAATTTTAAGTTTTTGCTTATAGGTCATTTTCTCATTTACAGTGACTGATATACTTGGTCTACAAAATGATTGTTATGTGTACATGTCCATCTGACAGTGGTCTTTTGCTTCTTTGCATGGATTAAATTGTAAGGTGTATATGTCCGTCTAACATTTGTTCCTGGTCTTGATCTGCTTGCTCAGTGTTATGTTTAAATAAAAGTATTTGGGGGTACCTGTACTTATCTAGTTTTTTTTACAAACAATCTCCGGAATGTAATGTTAAGTAGACATTTGAAAATACGAATTTAGGAATTCACTTGAACATTTCATCCTACGGTATATAAATTCATTGAAAAATGTTTAAAACTTCTCTGAAACTGCCCAGTAGGTTAATTTGAGTTATGCATGTTAATAACATTGAGAATTGAAATGGGGAATGTGTCAGACAACAACCCGACAAAATAGCAGAAAACAGCCTAAGGCCACCCATTGGTCTTCAACACAGCGAGAAAATCCCGCACCCGGAGGCGGGCTTCTGCTGGCCACTAAACTAAAATGTGCACTAGTTCAGTGAAAATGGACGTCACACTGTCTAATGATTGCATTTAAATTTCATTTTTTTTGGTTATTGAATGAAAGTACAAGAACACTTTCCTTCTTCCATTAATTTTTAGTTCGTATACAACTCATGTAATGTTTTTTATTTCTATGCAAATTAATTATCATCATAACATTAAATGCTATCTTTTTGTCAAACAATTTCAACAGGTATTGGGTGCACTATACTCTGAAGTAACTAAGTTACTAATAGCATGTTTGTCTTCACTTTGTTTATTCTAGTTGGAGTATGAGGTACCAGATGAAGTTGTGAAAGGACAAATGTCACAGGATGACTATACGACAACGCAACATTCAGTTGGTCTACTTTATACTGATGACTATTATATAACATAATGGTTCTGTCATTCAGATCTTTTTAATTACGTAATGAAAATATATTGCTATCTAGTAATCAAATCAACATTTGTGGTCCATCATCAAGTCGACACATATATATTGCCATTACCAAAGGTCAGACTTTAACATATGTTGCTATCCCATTATTAACACTCACGGTCCTGCATCATGCTGATATCTTATCTTATTTTGTCATTGCACAAGGTATGCTTTAATATATATATATTCATGCATATCCAATTATCAACACCCATGGTCCTGCACCCTGTCTTCTTATATTTTGGCATTGCAAAAGTCAGGCTTTTTATTGCTATCCCATTATCAACACTTATGACCTTGCTCCCTTCCATTTCCGTTTTCTTTTAGAAGATTTTTATTTGAAGTCTAGATTGAGATTGATAAAAGAAGTTAGGTTGATCTAGGCAGATGGACTGGTGAATTATTGCCCTCATTTTGCATCTGTGTTTTCTATTGGACAAAATTCACATTATCTCTAGTAAGCGTTTTTAGTCCAAAAAGAACTAAACTGTAAGTTTGATTTGTATAACATAAGTTTTTATGCAGTTTTTTTTCTGGTATGTTAAAAAAAAGGGATTTTTTTTTTCAAATTAATTCTTATAATGATATCAAATTGTTTTTACTACGTACATGGCCAAAAGTATTCGTCACCTGCATTTTTTTGCTATATATTTCATATAAAAACACATTTGAAAAAAAAACAAGGTGTTGAAATACGAAAAATTGTCTTAAAATATTTGTTTATTTAGTCATAGTTTTGTCTTCAGTTGTTTTTGTTTTTTCTTGATGTGAACACGTATAATAAATTTAATTTGGTTGAAATATATAGCTAATTTCTGAACAGAAAATAATATTTTTGTTTATCTCATGAGAAAATGAAAATGATCCACATAAAAAATACAGCCAAATAAACATGTGACAATTCAAAAAAATATCATTGCAATCTTTAATTCATGGCAAAAACTAAGAAGAAGTTTCAATCATTTTGAAATATTTATTGCATCATAGAACTGGTGTGTCAGTCGTCCAGTTATAAGATGAAAATCTTAAAATAATCACAAAATTAGTTAGGAATAAAGGGATATGTTGTGCATATTTCAATGAGACATCAACCCAAGAATACAAAAATCGAGACATTTAGAGGTCAATACATGGTCTTCAATAATATGTGAAGCTCTAAATCATCCTGAGTCTTGAAAAGTAGAGCATGAATTTATTAGTCTTTTGTAGATGACACACGGGTACTGGTGTACAAAATTTTAATCCTGGTATCTATGATGAGTTATTTATTATCAGATACTATCAAAGATTTTCCATTTAACAATCAAAGACATCTCATGAATATATATGTTTAATCCACCATTTTATACATAAGAAAATGCCTGTACCAAGTCAGGAATATGACAGTTGTTATCCATTCGTTTGATGTGTTTGAGCTTTTGTTTTTGTCATTTGCTTAGGGACTTTCCGTTTAGAATTTTCCTCGGAGTTCGGTATTTTTGTTATCTTAATTTTTACCTTATTGTTTTTAAATAATTTTGTTTGCTTATTTACATTAAACAGGTCACGAGGGTGTACAAGTCTTTCCAGTTCAACACGGTAAGTTATAATACCAGGTATATAGCGTGTTAAAGAATGCGATACGGTTATGAGAGAAATTCTGACAAAGATTCTCCTCTCCTTTTGATTGAGATTAATCAATGAATGAGACTTATCACCAAGTTTGTACTTACCTCAAGCAAAATGAGGGTTGCAGTAGTAGATCAGAATCTGCTTACCCTATAGGAGCATCTGAGATCACCCCTAGTTGGAAAGATTGGAACTGTTGTTCCAAATATCTCCTAAGGCACCGGCCTCCCAAACATGAAGTAGCACAGGTTACCTACTAAATCTACAGAATGTATACACACTGAAATATTAGTGCCCTGTTATTATCTTGCCTATGTATATATATCCACATTTGAACTGTGAAAAATTTGGGTTATATCTTTTGAGCAGTTTATTCAAGTATGAGTGTCTTTAGTTTTGTCAATTTACAGGCTAGTTTCCTCATTTTAATTAGGTAAGAGTAATGATACATTACCAACATGATTGACAATTGCCAAGATCACCTAACAATCAGAGACGAGGTGGGGCCTAAATTAGAATGTCCCACCTCCTTAAATGCCAATCATTTTGACAATATTACTTATCAACCTCAGTCTTACATAATTAAGCAGACCCTTCATTATATATCTCAATATACAAATATTTGACCTCATTGTTGAATACACAAATGTATATTAGATGTTTGATACATGTATATAGAAATGATAGATTAATTCATTGCCTATTACTTTTGATCTACACTACATAAAATGATTCTATAAATTGTGTCTAAAAGATAAGTGATTAAGGATTAATTAGAATTTTGTTTTCAAAAGAAAAGACAAATTATCAAAACTTAATATAAAAAAGGTATTCCAAAAAGGTCTATATTTTTCTTGATAAATTTGTGCAATAGACATTTGAATTTAGTTTACACTTATCAGTGATTGACTTGAAACCGTAAGTAACATTTTAAAACTCTTAACTAATTATTCTTGGAGCAATATCTGCTCAAACTCGAATTTGAAAGGGAAACGTGTTCACATAAGATTTTATAGTTACATTTTTTTATATCTTGTTTTCATTACAGAATGGTTGCTACTTAATAAGAAAAAGTAAGAAAGGGGGAGAAACAAAGCCATACACTTTAGCTATCTTTTATGAGAGTCAAGTTTTCAATCTGAATATTAGAAACAAAACCATCAGTATTCTTTAGGGGTGGCTAAACCTGGTGAACAGGTACCTTTTTATACATATATCATTATATATCTTTGATGTTGCATTTGATAATCAGCTTTAGAACAGTGAAGGCTTCAATTACACAACTATTAAGTACAAATTCGTGATAAATTTGACCAGACTTTCAAGATAGAGGTTAGGAAAATTCCAATGCTGTTAGTGATAGTCATATATTTACTAATTGTAGAAGTTAGTTGAGCTTGTATGAGACAGATAAAAAGAAATAAAATACCACCTTTTAGATCTACAATATTGCAAAAAGTATGAAAATACAAAAAACAAGAAAAAGAATTTGATTCTGTGTACAAATTCAGAAGGTAAATATTGTATCAAACAAATAGCTAATGTTTAAATGTATCTGAGTGTTATAATTTGGCTCCAAAGGGTATGCTGGTTAACCTCTGTCTGTCACTTACTGTGGCATTTTTCGCGGCAACTACTACTTATAACTCTGATATTTGGTTTCAAAGTTTGTGTAGATGAACTTTACAGTTTAAATACATTTTAAGATCTGCCCCACATTAACTTTGTGTTGTCTTTAATCTTAAGATAAATCTATCTATTTCCATTGTCCCCATCTGTCACAGATTGCCTTTGCATTTATCTTAAAAATTTAACTGATAATTTCACTTCATGACATTTTTTTTATAAAGATAACAAAGGCACAATCAAAATGTATAAGTTGAAGAGAAACTGGCAACACCACAAAAAACAACCAAAAAAGCACAAAAAGACAGTCTACAAAATAATACTTTGAAAACTGAAAACTAAGCAAAACAAACCTCACCAAATAAAAGGTTAAGAAGATCCTGGATTACATATGGCACCCATCGTGTTGGGAAGAAGATCTTTGATAACATATGGAACCCATTGTGTTGTGTAAGAAGATCCTGAATTACATATGGCACCCATCGTATTGGGTAAGAAGATCCTTGATTACATATGGCACCCATCGTGTTGGGTAAGAAGATCCTTGATTACATATGGCACCCATCGTGTTGGGTAAGAAGCAAAATCACAAAAATACTGAACTCCGAGGAAAATTCAAAAAGGAAAGTCCCTAATCAAATGGCAAAATCAAAAGCTCAAACACATCATACGAATGGATAACAACTGCCATATTCCTGACTTGGTACAGGCATCCTGGATTAAATAAGGCACACATCGTGTTGGATAAGAATGTCCTTGATTACATATGGCACCCATCGTGTTGCTCATAAGATGTACAAACTCTGTGGGAAGTCTCATTCAGTAACGTCACAATCGAAGACAATTGGTAAATATCCATCCATGGTCATTTGTATGACCAAAATATTCAGTAACGGTCACACCAATCCATTATGGTATCCATTAAACTTTCGCAGAGATAACTTCAACTTTACCGCTATGAATCCCCACTTTCGTGTAAGCCTTGTTAATACAGAAAAAATTTTAATTACATTATCCTTCAAAGCCTCTTGATATTTTGTATGAGTCTTCATCTATGTTACCCCATGATGCTTAAGATAATTCTATTTTACTAACTGTTTGAAAAATTGTATTATTTAGTCCTAATGCAGTTAGTGTACATTTATGAGCAGTAATTGCAAGTAGTCTGAGTTTTATGGGTTTATTAACTGTATTATTAATACTGATTTTATTCTGTTTACAGGAATTTTCAAATCTTATTGATTTGGTAACGTTTTTCCAAAGACACAGATTGATAAAGGACAAACAAGTTTAAAAATATCATGTCTAAAATAATGGAGAGATTGGACTAGTATTTTTCTGTGATATTGTGTCAGTGACATTCCTTACAATAAAATCTCGTAGTTACATAACACAAATAGATATTTGTTGGTGCCATTTCTTGTATAAAAATCTCACAGAGTCATAAAACAAAGATATGTGAAAGTGACAGTGACATTCCCTGCATAAAAATCTCAGATCCATGAAACAAAAATACATGTGTGGCTGTTACTTCTTATGTAGGGATCTCACAGTCATAAAACAAATAAATATTTTTCATCACAGTCATGATTTGAAAAAAAAAAAAAATCTTGCATCCTTTCTTCGTTGTAGACTTTAATAATATCACATAATATTGAACATATTTATGGTATGATATATATAAATATAAACAAGTATAAATTGAAAACAACGTTCAAACCTATGATTGCGTTGGATAAAAACCGCAATTTTTATACGTGTGCATGCAAAACATTTTTTTTTGTTAGAGGGGTCTAAATACAGCACAAACAACATTTTCCAACAGACCAAAAAAGTGAAAAAGTATATTTTAACAAAACTCATTTGACTAACAGGTCGAACAGATAGACTCTTGAATTTTGAGGAGTCAAAATAGGATGAACGGATCATATAAACCCGAAGGAAAAATATAATACAAGCCCAAACAAGTCTAAATTGAAAACAACGTTCAAACCTTTGATTGCGTTGGATAAAAACCGCAATTTTTATACATGTGCATGCAAAACAATTTTTTTGTATATGTTTATTTTTTTGTATATTTTTTTATATATATTTATAGGCAATCTATATATATGCAGAATCTATTTTCAGCCTTGTATCACCATCACTGCTGATGATCCGATGGATAAAATCTGTTGTAGAGTCGTCACTGGTTCAGACGAACTTATAATATAATTATTTCTGTGACTGCATCTTACATTAATTTGTAGGATCCTTTACAATGAATAGATAATTCATGTATGTGAAGTTAGCGGCCGGTTCGTTATTCGATATTCAATATCCATCCGGCTGCTAGCAGTCAGTTCGATATTCAAATTTCTAAGTTGAAAATACTAAAAATATAAATTTTCGATAACATTAAAAGCATTATAGTCATAGTTAAAAGGAGTAAAAAGATATGTTGAAAATCTATTAAAAGATCGAGAAGGCCTAGCCAACGTCCTTTTACCCGAAAATATGTTGAATATTAATATTGAATATTGAATATCTTTTTTCGGCATCCCATAGTTGTTTCTATTCATATTTTCAAATGTAACTAGAGTGTCCGTTTGTTTTTGTTTCTTGAAATATCATGTTTTAAAAGTAATTTTATTGATAAAAATCTGTATTTCATCAAGAGAAATATGCGATTTACATAAGGGTTTTTATCTTACTTCCTATACATTTCTAGGAATATGATTGATTAAAAGCAACCGAGTGGAGACCGTGTATATTCCATATTGGGTTAGTAGCCGTGGCTTATTTCAATACACGGTTAGTAGTGGTGTTACGTCCCTTTATAAAAACAACACGGTGTTGAGGACAAATCTTAAAGGTTTCAACAGACGAAGAAATTGATGATGAACGATTGAAATAAATTCATAAAACACATTTGAACTTGAGCTAACAAGTTGTTATTGTTGGCATTTGTTTTTGTATAGACCAATGGAAGTAGGTTCTTAATTAATACTAACGGTATTGAAGACTTGATCACTTTGATAGGTCACTAGTCTTAATACCACATGTTAAGATAGTCGGTAAGATAAATTCGTTACATAGTGTGCTACATTATGTAGTGACCTGATACGATATATATGGGGTCAGTAAATTCCATATGGGGATTCGAGCTTCGCTCTCACCCCATATGGAATTTACTGACTCCATATATATCGTATTAGATCACCATGATCACTAGCACACTATGTAACTAATAAGATTTGTGGGTTGATATTTAGAATTTACGATAACTTGAAGGGGTCTCAAAAAGATTTCCTAAATCTCATTTTACTCTTTTTAACTATGACTATCAAGCTCTTATTGTTATTGATTACTGACATTTTTATTACTTTCAAGTAAGAAAATTTGAATATCGAACCAACTGCTAGCAGCCGGTTGGATATTCATATAATAATGGAATATCGAATAACGAATAACGAACCGGCCGCTAACTTCACATACACAGATAATTCAGCTGATCTATAACAATTCCATCTTCATGCCTTATATATCATGTACTGTGTTACGTACGACGCTAGATAAAAACTGACGAGTAAAGGTAACACCCGGCCACCGAAAGCTTTATTATTATTATAGAGCCTAGGTGGTCGAATGGTCTAGCGCGTCGGGCATAGTCCAAGGCGATTTGGTGCCACGATATCTCAGTAGTATGAGTTCGAATCCCGGCCAGGGAAGAACAAAATTTGCGGAATCTAACATTGTTGGGCTGTTGTTTAGACGAATTATATATGCAGAATGTATTTTCAGCCTTGTATCACCATCACTGCCGGTGATCCGATAGATAAAATTTGTTGTTGAGTCGTCACTGGTTCATCAAAATTCTGACCCCCCACCATTTGAATAACAACCTTTTACCACAGCTTGCAATAAGTTTGATTGGTTAAAATTACTTTGTTTGCCATAACTCTGGACCACCACCATTTGAATGACTTCTAATCACAGCTTACAATAGTCTTGAATGGTTAAAATTACTTAATTGTTCCCCATAACTCTGACCCCAACCATTTGAATAACACCCTTTTACTACAGCTGACAATAGGTTTGATTAGTTAAAATTATTATGTTTGCCATAACTCTGGACCACACCATTTGCATAATTACTTCTCAATGTAGCATACAATAGTTTTGGTTGGTTAAAATTACTTTGTTCATCATAATGCTGAACCACCAACATTTGAGTAATAACTTCTTACCACAGCTTACAATATTTTTGATTGGTTTAAATTACTTTGTCTACATATTCAATATATTTTTTTCCATATCTTGTCATTCAGTTTTAAATGTACATTGAAGTGATATACATGCCCGAAGTTGAAAAGCCAGAGAGAATTTGTATGTTATCATCCACTATACATTAGAAAGGTATCAATGTGATAACTTTAGTAACAAAGCATTCCATGTGAAATGTTACGAATACACATCGTATTGCAGGTTTGTTGTGGACAAGGACGTATATATTAAATACCGTGTTGTTACACATGAAAGCGTTGTTTGCATTGTATTATAATATAAACTCATAGGCACTATATGAAATTTTTATCTGAGACAAGTGCCTATGTATAAACTGCATATATTGGATTTATTTACATTGTGAAGCAGGATCTTTTGTGTACCTTATTGATTAAAAAAAATATAAGGTATAACAATGATCATATGAATGAGTTGTGACCCGTGGGTTTATCACAAAATGTGTTTTCAAGTTGGCTTGATTAGAATCTTATGGATTTAAAAAGAATGAATGTATGATTGAGTTATGTCCCTTACATTTATTTATGGTAATATGTTTTCAAGATATGGATAATCTGCTTGATTAGAATCTTATGGATTTAAAAAGAATGAATGTATGATCGAGTTATGTCCCTTAAATTCATCTATTAAAATATGTTTTCAAGATAAATTCATTTTGTTTGAATAGTATTTGTGTTTTGTTTAAATATAGTTTTTTTACGTTTGACATAAATAATGTTGCTGCCAATATTAGTGTGTCTAATACAGAACATTTACTATCTTATGCTGTTGTCATCTTTTTTTATATATTATTTCATGGTGTAACTTCTTCACTTATGACAGGTTCTAGACATGCTTTTCCATGTAACTCAGTTACGGATAGACTTTCAAATATAATTTTTGTGGTTGTTTTTTAACGTCTGAATTGTTGCAGATAGTATAATTGACAATAGTTTTATTTTATTAGTTTTCATCTCAGCAGAATCCTTAAAAACTTACGTAGAACAATTGAAATAAAATCATGAACATTCATTTTTTACACTCGAAACTATGTTTATTAATAACAACTAATTTGAATATTCTAAGAATTATGCAACCAATGAATTGTAACAAATGTTATATAAATATATTCAATTGATGCAGAATTTATGATTTTTTTGTTGTTGTTGAAATGCTCAGAATGTCTTTACATTATATTAAAGACTTGGAATCATTATTTGTTTTCATATCCTTTTTTTCTTTTTTTTATGGGAGAATGATTGGAGTAGAGAATAAGCCATATTTTTTCAGATGGAGTGATGAATACATTGTAATTGATTTTTATCTGCTTTACCAACGAGCAGGTCTAGTAACCATTCAACACCAAAATACCGTGGGTAGAAAACTTTCATCATCCATTGGTCTGCAGCTATATAATCTTGAGTTGTAGCGTGTAATCAATGTTTAAGACACCGTTCAGCCAATTTATTTTGGCTGATAGTTTGAAATTTATCACTCATTGTACAAAAAAGTATAACAAAAATACTGAACTCCAGGGTACATTCAAAAAGGGGGAAGTCCATAAAAACTGAAAAAATCAAACACGAGACTTTATCAACCAACAGAACAAATGGAAAACAACCGTCATATGTTTGACTAGGTTCAGGCATTTCACAAGAAAATGTTTTAAAAGTTATGTGTCAGTATACATGTTACCTCAATCAATTGCATGCAGCAACACATGTCCAGACAAGGTATTGGTCTTGTTAACTTTTGTATCTGCAATAGCTCTTGAATTGCTTGCCAACATTTTGTGAAACTATTACAGAAACTTAAGCAAGTGGTGCATTTTTGTATCTCCTATTTCATTTCTTCATCCGATTGATTTTTGACTTTGAAATATCTGCACACTATAGTACACTTTTGTATCCACTTCTCCTCCTTCACCACTTAAAAAACTAGAATTAATTGAAATATTCTCAGAATCCTAACCATATAGTGGCATTGTGCACCTTCTATTTTGTATTTTAATCAAAACTTTTTTGGGGTTCCCTGTGCAAATTATTGCTTTTACCAATGCTTTATGTGGGCTGTCTTCGTTCTGAAGGAAGGGGATTATACTGTTTTACCCCTGTCTGTCCATATCTCACATTTTCTCAGAAACTTCAAATCAGATCTTCCTTAAATTTGGTACCAAGCCTCCTGTGATCATGCTATACCATTGGACAGTTTTCACATTCATCACTCAACAAACTTCCTGTATACCAAATACTTATATATTCTTACACATAACGGCCATGTATGAAATTTTTCTTGAGAACTACAAATGAGAGCTTCCTGTAATTTGTTGTCAGGTTTCATATGAGCCTGCTTTTTCATATGAAGCATTTTCTCATTTTTTACTTTTCAACTTCCTATTTAAATAATACTTCTATATTCTGACACATAATGAACATATATAAAATATTGTCACAATAGATCAGAACACCTTGAAATTTGGTTATGTCAGCATGCTATAGCGTGTGATGCATTTTCACATCTATTGCTTTAACATCCTGTTTATTAAATACTTAAAGCATGGGTATCCTTAGTGATCAGTAACTCACAGATCATCTTGTTTTGAAAGTATTGGATTGGGTAAAGGAGTGGTTGTTGATTATTTAAAAACAACAGTGCACACGCTGAAATGTCTCGACTGCTTTACTGTTCATGATTTATTTTTATGTTGATAGTCCTAAAGATAACGTTTTACTGCAAGTATCACATAAATTTATCATGATTAATGATCCATGAAAATGAGTCAAGGTCAGATAAACCAAGACAGACAGACATGTACACTTTACAATCATTGCATACACCAAATATAGTTTACCTATTGATTATAGCATACAATAAACAGACCACACAATGAAAACTTAATATTCACCAATGAACCATAAAAATAAGGTCAAGGTCAAATGAACACTTCCAGACAGACATGTACACCTAACAATAATTTTATACATCATATTTAGTTGATTTTATTGCTTATAGTGTCTGAGAAACAGACTTAATCAGGAAAACTTTGAGCAATGAACCATGAAAAGGACAGATGATACACACCAGTCAGACATGTACACCTTACAGTCATTCCATTCACCAAATTGTATTGACCTATTGCTTATAGTACAATATATTAGAAAAACAGACCAAAAACACAAAAACATAAGAATGACCAATGAACCGTGAAAATGATGTCAAGATCAGATGAAACCTTCCAGACTGACATGTACACCTTACAATCATTCCATACACCTAATACAGTTGACCTACTGCTCATAGTATCTGAGAAAACAAATAAACATATGGAACTGATTGATTAGGAATTGATTAGTCTACTTTCTGTCTCGAAAAAAAAAATCATATTTGAAAAGTATTACATTCGTTCATGGTTTCATTTTATAGAATTCTCATGTACTTATGGTTCAACTCCTTCAGGCAAAGTTGACCTTAGATGGATTTGGCTATTATTTATATGTCCTTTTTGGTCATATAGCTCCAACTGTTTTGGTTCTAAAACACGCTTGGCTTTCAAATATACGGCTTTGAGCATACCTGTTGAAGGTCAAATTCAGAAAAGAACTTAGGACGCATGAAATGTATAAAGTGTTGCTTTCATTTTGTATCAATTCGCTAATGTTTCGGGAATAGACATTAGCCTTTCACCAAGACTATGTGATAGGTTAATCAGTCATCTGGAACACCTAAATACACCCAATATTTATGATAATGTGTTGCCTGTATATGCCTCTGGCGGTAAAGTATTTCCAACTACAGATATGAGGATGTTTGGATAATGCATTTATTATCTTTAGTTCACATTGGCCTAACTATCAGGAGTTAACAAACTTGAAGTTACAGACTATAGAAACATGAGTGTTATTCCATGATTCCTCCATAAAGATGCCTCCTCTTGAACACCATTTTGATGTCTTCCTCTCTTCTACATAATGATGCCTACCCTTTACAGCATACTGATGCCTCTTTGTGGTACCTAAGTTAAAGCATTTCCCCATAAACATATGTATCCGAATACATCAACTTTATATCCATTTTTTTTTAATTGTGGTCAACATGTTTTGAAAGTTTTTATATCATTCAAATAAGCAATATGCCAAAAAATAGTATATAAAAACATGGAGGAATCGATTAAAATTTTAAATCAATTGATCAACATCCATTTTGTCAGTTGATCCAACAGAATTCTACACTTCCTTGTGTATATCTATTTGACTGAAAGATCCAGCGATATCAATTAGCAAGCCGTATATACTGCTGGTAATAGATATCCTTCAGATATCGATCAGCAATCAAGATATAGTGCTGGAAAAAATTATCCCTAATACCAATCTCAGCAAGCCAGAAATACTGCTGGTAACAAACTATCTCTTAGATATCAATCAGCAATCCAGATATACTGCTGGTAACAAAATATCCTTAAGCTATCAATCAGCAACCTAGATATAGTGCTGGTAACACTAATCCCTACGATACCAATCAGCAAGCTAGACAAACTGCTAGTAACAAACTATCCTTTCAATATCAATAAGCAAACAAGCTATACTGCTGGCAACAAACTATCCCTTAGACATCAATCCTGAGCCAAATATACTACTGGTAACAAACTATCCCTAAGATATCAATCAGCAAGCCAGATATAATATGGTAACAAAATATGCCCTAGATATCATTCTGCAAGGCGGATATAAAGATGACAAAATATCCCTTAGATATCAACCAGCAGTCCAGATATACTGCTGGTAACAAATTATCACTTATACACCAATCAGCAACCTAGATATATTGCTGGTAAGTGAATATCCCTTAGATATCAGTCAGCAAGCACAGATATACTGCTGGCAACCAACTATTCCTTTGAAATCGATCACAAGCCAGAATTACTACTGGTAAACTATCCATTAGATATAAATAAGCAAGCCAGATATACTGCTGGTAACAAACTATCCCTTAGATATCAATCAGCAAGCCGGATTTACTTCTGGTAACTAACTATGCCTTAATAGACTGTTATCACAGAGATATGTCTCGCCTTTTTGTAATTTTGATAATGCAAATGTTGAAATTAAAATAACAATACTTTAACATGGAAGTTATGCAAATATACAAAGTCGATGAACCATGACTGAAGGTACATGGCTAAACAATCTCCAAGAAATGAGATGTGCCAATGCTTATACAACTGCATACCAAACACCATTGATCATTATGAGTCGTTCCTTTTAAACAAACATAAACACAAACATTAACTTGTAAACTATGTAAATGTTTCAAAGTAAATGAACCATGATCAGGGGTGGGGCTATATAATCTCCATGGAAACGATACTTGCAAATGCCAATAAATTTGCATACCAAATATAATTGACTTAACATTAGCAGTTCATCTTAAACTGATCTAATCACAAACTAATACATGTAAATTAAGCAAAAGTTGCAAAGTAAATCGACCATGACTGACGGGGCGGGGCCAAATATTTTCCATGGAAATGAGATGTGCTAATGCTTATAGAACTGAACACAAATTAACATTTGGCCTACCACTAATGGTTCCCCTTGAACTGACCTAATCACAAACTAAACTTAGCAAAATTTTCAAAGTCTATAGACCATGACTAAGGGGGCGGAGTTAAATAATCTCCATGGAAATGAGATATGCCAATGCTTATACAACTGCATACCAAATATCACTGATCTACCACTAGTGGTTCCCCATAAATTGACATAATCAGAAACTTATACATGTCAACTATGAAAAGTTTCAAAGTCAATAGACCTTGACTGAGGGGACAGGGCCAAATGATGTGCCAATGCTAATACAACTGCATACCAAATATCATTGACCTACCACTAGTGGTTCACCATGAACTAGACCTAATCACAAAAAAAAAAATATTGTTGACGCCGCCGCCGCCGTCGCCGGAAACAGCATACCTATGTCTCGCTTTTTGACTCCGTCAAGGCGAGACAAAGATCAATCTCCGCTAGCAAGATATACTACAAGCAACAAAGTATGACTTGTATATCAGTGAACAAGCCAAATTTTCTGCTAGTTACAAACTTTCCTTTAGATATCAGCAAGCAAGCCAGATATACTGCTGGTAAGAAATTAGGACTTAGATATCAATAACAAGAAAAACTACTGATAAACTATCCCTTTGATATCAATAAGCAAGCCAGATAAACTGCTGGTAACAAACTATACCTTATATATCAATCAGATACTAGATTCACTACTGGTTACAATTTATCACTTGGATATCAATCCGCAAGCCAGATATACTGCAGATTACAAGATATGCCTTAGATATCAACCAACAAGTATCCCTATTTAAAGTAATCAATCGGCAATCCAGATATACTGCTGGTTACAAACATATCCCTTACTTCAGCTAGCCAGATATACTGCAGATGACACGCTGTTTTTAAGATGTCTATTAGCAAGCCAAATATACTACTGGTAGCAAACTATGCCTTAGCAATCAACCAGCAAGCCAAATATACTGATGGTAACAATAATCCCATAGATATCAATCAGCAAGCCAGATATACTGCTGGTAACAATGATCCCATAGATATCAATCAGCAAGCCAGATATACTGCTGGCAACACTAGCCCCTTAGATATCAATCTCAGCAAGTCAGATATACTACTGGTAACACTTATCCCATAGATATCAATCAGCAAGCCAAATATATTGCTGGTAACAAACTGTTCTCTAGAAATCAATCCGCAGGCCAGATATACTGCTGGTAATGTAGATCAGGATCAAAGCTTCCCTTCGTATCTTAGTCCTAGCAATAGATTCCACCAGCATCTATTGTATAATACAATTTTTATTCACTTAACACGCACAAAAAGACTTGCATTTTACATTTGAAAAACATGTCTGGAGAAATATTGAATCATACTGCAGTATTCTTATCTTTCCTCCAATGACCTCAAAATTTGGATTTTAAATTTGATTTCTGGGATTTTTATCCATTAGTATGGAGTAGGAACCACATCCATTTTGTCATGATGGACAAAACAGAACACATTGACCATACTTAACTTAATTATATGCTTGATGTAAATAGGTTGATATTCTTAAATAGATCAGTTCCAACCAAAACCAATTGAAAAAACATCAAAGCACAACTTTAATGATATATTAAAGGACCAATGAACAGCTGTGCCTACCTTCCTATAGTAACAAGCACATTTGGCCCTGCTCTCCAAAATATACACAATGTTTAACAAGTTAGTGGTCCGCCTGTAGGTGCAATGAAGGTTTTTTTGTATTGTGATTTATTTTACTAATGGTCTAGATAGGCAGTCATGTTTGTGAATGCGTTAAACTGGTTTAACTAAACATTTTTGTCTGTAGCAAATCAAGACTCCACAATATGTGCTGTTCAATTTAATAAGTTTATCTAGTATTTTTTGTCAAGTATTGTTATTCTTTTTACCAATGTAGTTAAAATTGAAGTGGACCCAATATTCTGATGTTAAGAATATTACATCCAATTCCTTTAAAATACCACTTAATTAAGGTAAGGTAGAACACTTATTTCCAATACTTGTAGACCAAATATAATAAACATGTGGCTTCAGGAAACTTATCAACCAGATTTATCAATTAACAATGAAAATCAGGTCAAGGGGAGTCATTCCTGTCAAACTGACATGTACATTTAGCAATGCATGTAGACCAAATGCAGTTGACCTGACTTGTAGTAAATGAGACTCGTGGCACAAAACTAAAATTACTATAGAGTTCAAATTACTTCTCTAGAGACCACATTCACTGACTTGATGTAACTGACACTGGAAAAATGAGGTCAAGGCCATATAACATGTCATACTATTAAGAAATCCATATACAATAGGTCCAGTTATTTTCATGCAAAGATAAAAGGGACTGAACACTTAATTTTGACACATGGAGCATGAAAAAGGGGCAGTAGTCAGAAGACAATGACTGTTTGACATAGTCTGAGCATAAGTCATCCATGTTTTGATTAACCAAGGAGAAAGTGGGACCAAATATGAAAGGTATTTGCATCACTGTTGCCTGAAAAGTAACACTCAAGTATTATCTTCAACAACTTCATCACAAGTAGCAAATTAGGCTTAGTCAGTTCATAATATGGTAGAGTGGATCGTGCGGTGTCTGAGAAGCAAATTATGTTCATAAATTTGCAGATAATAAACCTTTAAAATTAAAAAAAAAAAAACACAGTCCATCTTTCCCATTAATTTATTGTTTATGGGTAAAATGACATCAACATACAGTACAGGACTTGTAAAATTTCATTGTACATACCATAAAAGTTTTTCACTGATTAAGAAAAAGTACCAGACAATGAGAAGTGACAAGATGAGAAATAAAATGGTATATGATTGATAATGTGATAATTGATGAATATATATATATACAACAGTTGCAGAAAAACAATGAAAATTCTAAAACCAGGCAAAAAATATTATAATATGGACACCTTTTATATAATTTTCAGGTTGCTATTGTGCTTATAATTACAATTGTATGTAATGAATCTGATCTTAAGGCACTATTCAAATTTTACTTTGTGAATCATTTGGTATTTTAATTTAGTTTGTATATTCCATTTCATGATTATTAACAGCTTCATGCAAAAAAAAACTTCCATATTCAATGAATATTGAAATAAAAAATTTGATGTTAAAAATATTTTACCCATGACCAACATGAAAAATCAAACTCATTTCATAAATATAAATAATGATGAAGTTTTAAACTGACAAACCAGATGTACATAAGGTGTAAGAACAATTTGTGTTGTTTTAAATGAAGTCTCCATTTATAATTAACATAATTACAATAGTTTTATGCTAAGTAAAAGAGTTTTCCTCAAAAAATAATGACAAATATTCAATACAATTTATAATGAATTGTTTGTCTTACAATGTCTTTGAGAAAATGGCTACAATTTTAGTTAATAACCAACAATTAATGAGGACTTATATACCATTTACATTAATCTTTAGCTACTCATGTTTAAAGATCAGATTATTTTTCTCAACTTCCATTTTTGGGCAAAATGAAAATCATCCCTGAAATAAAAATGGATAAGTAATATAATCATACTACTTTAAATGCATTGTGAATAAGAATACTCCTTTAATCCAATTACATGAACAAAATAGATGTGCAAAGCACAAAAATCAGTTTTTTTCTAAGTCACATATTTTTTTATGAAAGATGTTAAAAAATGAGAATTTTCCTCAGAAGAAATTAATGCAAGCTTTAATTACATTACTAAAAAATAATATTTCTAACAAATATGATGAAAAATGGTATAAAATCACTTTTGATGCTAAAACATGACAAAAAAATAAAATTTCAATACAGAAAATATCTGAGATAATAAAAACATGTTCTTGTCAAATAAAATAAGTTAAAATTCTACATTACAATAATAAGTGGCGAAAAAATTCTTCACTTTAAACACTGGAGGTAATAAATACTTTAAAACAATGATTACAAAATAATATAGAACAAATTTACAACACTATACCTGGTTTTTTCCCCTGTTTACAGTACCTTAAAGACAGTGTATTTTAACCCTTCTTTACAAGACAAGTGCATTTACATAATATTTTACAGAAAAGCTGCCTTTAATGAGATAAAAAAAAATTATGCAACTCTGACATCTTTTTTTAGTGAGCTTGGCTCAACCCTAGTTTTGACTATAAAAAAACCATCAATACATAAAATAGTTGTTTGATTTCTTTAAGAAGTTAGTTGTTAAATGACAGAAAAAGAAAAAGAAATAATGATCATAAATATTATCTTTCAAAAGAACATTTTTTCTGGATCTTTCTACAGATGACACAATACCAGTTTTATTAAAATAAGATTTTGTGAACACATTGTGGTTTTATTTGCACTTTCCAAAAGCCATTTACTATAAATACAGTATCTACAATTTGTACATTTATATATTTACAATTAATATCATTTTCTAGCTCTTGTCACTCGTTTAACAGATGTTTTCTGTTTTGGCGAGACAGTTTTCACCTTTTTCACTGCTTTTTTGGGCGGAGATGATATAGATACTTTCTCAGGAGTTTTTGCTTTCGGATTCCCTCTTGTTCCTCTCTTGGTAGATTTTACTTGTGATGGACTAGCTGTTTTCACCACTTTTGTTTTCTTGCCTTTGCTTGGTTGCTGCACGGTTTCAGCGTCAACTTTGCTGACTTTTGAAGGACTAGACATTTTTGCCGGTGTTGCTGCCTTCCGCTTTCCACTTTTCTTTGTAATTTTTTTTACTGGAGTTTGGAGTTTAACTGGAGATACAGCTCTCCCACCTCTTTTGTTAGGCTTAGATTCTACTGCTGCTTCTTGTAAAACTTCGTCTATAACAGGTACAGCTTTGACAGGACTGACTTTTCTTCCTCTTGTAGGTTTTTTGGCTGTACTAGCTTTTTTAGGTGATTTTAGTTTAGCTACTGGTGTCAAAACAACTGCTGGTGATTGATTTGGCATAACTGCCCTTCCTCTCCTTGGTTTAGCTCTGTTTACAGGCGTTTTAGCCTTAGGTGAGGCTGCTTTTGCCAATTTTCCTCTTGATCTCTTTACTGGAGATTTTTTAGGAGTATCCAGCTTCAGTGTCTCAATAACTGCAGTCTCCCCTTTCTCTGCATTTTTAGGTGTTTCTTTTTTGGCTGCTTTGCCTCTTGTTGCACGTTTGACTGGTGACTTTTTAGGAGTTACCATCTTCTTGGGTGTTGGTTCAACATCTGGGGCAACAACAGTGCTCTTCGATTTCTTTGATTTTGAAGCTTTTTCCTTTGCTGCTGGTTTGGCTGGAGACTTTTTAGGAGTTGGTTTTGCAGTTTTCTGTTCTTCAAGTGGAACAACAGTAGTTCCTGCCTTTTTCGGAGATTTAACAGGCTTACCACGTGTTGCTCTTTTTGCTGGTGACACAGCAGGAGTTTCCACTGTATTGACTTTTCCCCTTGTCTTTTTTATTGCAGCCGATTTTGCAGGTGTTGCTGGCTTTTTTGGAGATGATTTCCCTGCTCCTCTCCCTCTTGTACGTTTTGCAGCTGGTGATTTGGTTGGTGTTTCCACTTTCTTAGGTGAAATTGTTTGGACTTTTCCAGGCTTTTTACTTGGAGGTTCAGCATCAGCAGATGAGATAGATCGTTTACGTTTTCCACCTCGGACAGGTTTCTTAGCTGGACTTGCAACAGTTTCCTGAAGAGTGACAGTTTCTTCATTTGTTGCAGTTTTAGCTTTACCTCTGGTTGCCTTCTTTTTGGGTGTAGTTGCCTTCACTGGTGATTTAGAGGATTTTTTCTCTTCGACTTTTGTAACAGGTTTTTCAGACTTTCCTGTTCTTCCTTTTTTCAGTGGAGTAGATATTTTCTGAATTTTAGCAGGTGTTACTACTTTGCCTCTTCTTGTTGTTCTCTTTGCTACAGGAGATTTCTTTACTACTTCCACTCTTGGACTGCTGTAAGCTGCCGCTTTATTCTTCAAAGCTTTTGGTGATGTCTTTAATTTTGGCAATGCTTTTCTACCTCTAGCTCTTGGTACATCAGGTGTTGGTACTTTAAATAAACAAAAATACAGAAAATGAAAATAACATCAGACGTGTCTTCATTATTAAAACAAACAAAAACAACATATTTTATATGAATTATAATAAGACTACATGGTAACGTCAGCAGTTTAGAGCATTTAAAAAGCCCACCAAAAGAGTAAGTCAATCAAAGAGTTAAAACACTGATATCAGAAGATTGCTACAACAGCTGCGTAAATACTTATTCAAGACATCATATATAGATTAATATTATTTTTGTCTTCAAACACTGCTTCCCAAGCTCACTTTTTATAATATATTTCACTGTCCTGTTCCAGGTCACTCCCACAGATTTTTTCCAAGTCTTTGTTCCTTCTTATTCTGTGTGCTTTGCAGAGAAGCAGCAAGTACCAATTTCTATGCTTTGTTTGACCTGGGTGGGGATCAAACCCATGACCTCCTGTAGTTGAGGCGAGTAAGCAACGAGATATAGGAAAAAGTGGTATGATCACTAAACTGTTTATACGTTGAAAATTAGTTATTTTATAAGGTTTGATGTTATAGTATAGTTTTGTGCATCATGTGCCAATAGTCATTTTTGTCGAGCCTGCAAATTTACTTCGTTAAAGTGAGACAAAGCAATCCTGCATTGTTGTTGGCGGCGTCAACATCAAGGTTCAGTCTGTGGTTCAAGTTTTTGGACATCAATAACTTTTGTCAAACCTATATTGAATTAGATGAAATTTGGACAGAAGCTTCCTTATGACCAAAATATAGTATCCAGAGCAAAATTGTGAAAACATTTATTTTCATTTTTCCCTATTTTACTGATAAATTGACTTACATTTAACATTCATATTCAGTCAAGGTTAAAGTTTTGCAGTCATCAATAACTTTGTCAAAACCTTCATGGAAATTTTTATGACCAAAATACAGTATCCAGAGCAAAATTTTGAAAATATTTATTTTCGTTTTTTCTGTATTTTACTGATTAATGGACTTAGTATTTTTTACATTAAACAAATACAGTCTGGGGATAAAGTTTGTTACACATCAAATACTTTGTTAAACCTTCATAGAATTTGATGAAACTTTTTTATGATTTAGAGATAATGTCTGAAGCACACTTTTGAAAATATATTTTCATTTTGAGTATTTTTCTGATAAATGACTTTTTTCAGTTATCATTTACTGACAGTCTAGGATTAAATTGTTTTGACATAAGTTTGTTAACATTCATGGATTATGAAACTTGGACAGAAGCTAATCTTCAAGTCAAGAAATAGCATATAAAAGAAAGTTTGAATCTTTTTTAACATTCTGTATTTTACTGATAAATGGACTCACTTTTTAAGTCAACAATATTACACTTTTACACTGACAGCAGCAATTGTAGGGGAGACACAGGGTTCTGCGGAACCCCTTACAAATTTTATAATATATACTATACAATAGCTAAGAAAGTAAAATAATCATGCTTTTTTGTTGGTTACAATAGACACATGAACAACTTAACACTTACCAGCTACTACTTCCTTTGAAACAGTTACTTTGGATTTACCTCTGAAATGACAATAAAACCAGTACAATTTTATCACAGAAGTCATATTTTGTATAAATAATATTCAACAATTCCAGCTGTATATCAAAGGCACCACCTACTAGGGCTTGCTGTTCTATATTAAATTGATATTTATGAAATTCAAGAACCTATTGTTATTTTTCAATAAATTAAGCAAACTTCTCGACAAATGAACTTCCAAATCTGTTATTGAGAAAAGTATATATGACTTAACTATAGCAAGCATCACCTAATACTTGTGAATATTGTCTTTGAGTGGGTTTTGGTATCAAATTGTGATACATTGGATAATAGTTGTCACTTATATCTCCTATCAATACTTTTATTAATCAAAGGTAATATGTCCATGTTTTTTATTTTTTGACACAAGAGGACTAAATCAATTGCAGTCTGTAAAGCCAATTAACTTTTTTCCAGTCATCCATCTAATGCTGTATTTTTTAGTTTATTGATAAACCGTACCTTGAGGCCTTGGCAGGTGTCGACATTATAGCAGTTTTAACAGGTGATTGTTTAGTTAATTTAATAAACCATACCTTGAGGCCTTAGCAGATATTGATTTTGTTCCAATTTTAACAGGTGATTATTTAATGGATAAACCATCATTGAGGCCTTGGCAGGTGTCGACTTTGTAGCAGCTTTAACAGGTGATTTTTTTTAGTTTATTGATAAACTGTACCTTGAGGCCTTGGCAGGTGTCAACTTTGTAGCACTTTTAACAGGTGATTTTTTAACTGCACCTCGTCGTGTTTTCTTAGATGAAACCTCTGTTACTGTTTCTGCAACCTTCTTGGGGGATTTTACTGGAGTCTTTTTAACTGCACCTCTTTTTGCTCGTTTAGCTGGTCTCTCCAACTCAGTTTCTAGAACATCTGGGGATGCAGGGTTAAGTCTTTTTCTGCCATGTCTGAAAAAGACAATTGTACATCACAACTTGACCATTAATTTGCTTATAAATTCACATTTTGTTAAATGCATAAGAAATACCAAGTAAACACATGAACTTTCAACTTTTGGGTATTGAGCTTGTTGTGCCTAGGAAACAGTTTAGTTCAGACTAACCATGTATTTTGAGTAAAAAAAAAAAGATGCACATGTGATTTCCCGAAGCCTTTAGTGGAAGCTATGTGGCATCATTACTGCCATGTATGCCATACAAAAATAATGAAATAAGGGTTCTTTAAATATCATATATCATTCCTATGAAATATACAAGGATTTGGCTTCCTAGTTTCATTGGAAAATAATACGAAATAAATTTGTAGTTTCATTGACGAATAATCAATTTTACAATCAGAATAAAGAATTGCTGAGGACAATTTTTCAAACATTCCTAAAAAGATTTAAAATATTTGGCTTTATTGTTTTAGGAGGAAAAGTTTATAAATCAACCAATTATACAATTTATGGTAAATAATTTCAATTCAGTTTTTCAGAAAAAGTTGAACACCAGTTTTCCAAAGTTTTCCTTTTCGTTTTGCGCATTGTTTCTGTTAATTATATTCAAGAAATTAAGCAGCCATTTCCTCAGGTGTTTTGAGGACTGAACTCCAAATATTGTCAAATGAAATTATGCATGACACAATCGACAACACTGCAAAAAACAGAAATTGTAACTGGGATATCTTGAATGATTCAGTTCAACATTGACAAGAAGTATATATAAAATCAGAGATTAAATACTTCCTATACACCTATAAATGGATTTGCTGTTGACTCACTGTTTTGGTGTATATTAAATGGCATCTGCAATACATGTTTTGATATAATCAAAATGATTGGTATACTTTCATGTTTTATACATAATTACTGTTTTATGATGTCTTTACCATGTTTTTGATAATCATTAGATATGTTATTTTCTATTAAACTATCATGAAAGACTTCAATACTACTCACCTGACAACAGGAGACTTGGTAACTACTGGTGACTTTTTAGCTGTAGACTTTTTAAGTGTGCTTTTTGATGCTTTGAGTTTTGGAGTGACAGATTTAGGTGTCTAAAAAAACAATCACACATTTTAAATAAAAAAGATACACCTTACAAAAATGTTAAGTATTTAAAATAATTTACTGTCAACCAAGTAAAACGAATGCTAATTTGCAAGAATTAAATATTTAATAAAATACCTTAAAAAATATTGTATTTGGTAACTTGTTACATGGCATATATGATACTGCTTCAATCCGTGTACAGTGGATACTTCCACATGGATACATCATAAGAACTTTCCATAGGTTATCAGTGCTATCTTTTAACCCATTGACTGCAAAGAACTTATCAATCCGTTTAAAAATATCTTAGTGTACATACCTTAAACATTTCCTTTACACCTGAAGGACTAGCTGGTGACTTTCTCTGTTTTGGTGTAGTTAACAACTGTTTTAGTCCAACTAACTTCGGTGTAGGGACAGACTTTCTTTTTGTTGAAGACATTGGTGATACCAACATTTCCCCAGGACCAATGGGTGTTTCTGGCAGATCAGAATAGAGTGAGTGTGGTGTTCCTGTTCTCTCAGGAGAACTTGCTGGACTTGGAGTCCTAAAAATGTCAGCTATACCGGATAGTCTTGAAGTAGATTTTGGTTTTGCCTGCAATACAATGTGAATTTGTCAACATTTGATTATTTTACTTGTCTTAAACACTATGTGAATTTGTGACCTACATTTTTGATGATTTTACTCAACTAAATAAGTAAAGTTCATACTGGTAGGCTTGAGCCTGAAGTAATCACTTGTTTCCTTGAGTTTACAGCGGCAGTTAGTTATTATCAGTAAACAGTAATGGAGGTCATGAAGCCATATTTTATCTCCGCCGATTCATCATAGAAACGGAAATTATTAGACTTAAACAGTAATGTAATCAAGCTTTTTTTCAGACTTTGAAAACTGATGCGGGAAAGTAGAATTGTAAGATAAGTTTCCCATGGGTAAGTGCATTTTCAAAAAAATTCCAAAGCCCTGAACTAGTTGAAACACCAATAGGCATACATTGATGTGTTTTTGAACATGTGCTCTCTAGGAATAGTCATAACTCTTCAAATACATGCTAGAATTGTATATTAAAGTAAATCTGATATTTCAGTGTTATATATACTGTCTGAATGTAAACTGATAGTTGAACATTATAAATGAAAATTTTGGAAAATTTTGGCTCTAGGGACTCAATTTTTCAAACACAGTCAGAATAAAGTTTTACAGTTAAATCCTACAATTATTGCTTACCTTAAAAATCTCAAACATTTAGACAAAAGTGTTTTAAGATTCTGAGAATGTTTCAATATATTTTAATAAGCATCTAAAGGTGTTGCAGAATCAAAATGAATATGAAATGTCTGTGATTTGATAGTTGAAACAACCCCCTCCAATAATGCCTATCAAAATTGAAAAAGAGTGTTGCATAATGGCATTATATGGTGAATATTCTAAGTAGTTGCATGAAGTTCTGATTTAATAGTTTTAGGAGGTGCTAATGATGTACATCATTTGAAAGTTTCATAATTCTGTCAAGTGTTATAGGAGCAGAAGTTGTGTCAAAGTTGGATGTAAAGATCAATTACCCTCCCCCCCCCCCCCCCAATGAAAAAAAATATCTACTGCTTAAAATGTAGAGGGTATAAAAATTAATCTGTACTTTGATACACATACCTTTCTTACACCAATGCTTTTCCTTCCCTTTCTGGGTAATAAAGCAGGAGTGGATGTTAACTTCTTGTGAATAACTATAGTAGCTGGTGAGTCAGCATGTCCTGTTGTTGGTGCTTTAGATGCAGCTTTTGTTCTTGGAGTCTTTGGGGGCATCTTCTACAAAATTTAGTTGCTATAATTTTTAACCTTCTATATTGAATATCTAGTCAAAAATCACAACCATTTAATTTCTGCCACCTGCAGGGAATTCTTAAATCGGGAACGGTACTATTTGAATTTATAAATTAACTACCTTCAGTTTAACTTGCAAGTGAAAACTGATAGGGTTCAGTGCTCTATTAAAATCCAAAACATTCTTTTGAAAAAAAAATAAAATTTGCTCATAATAAATAAGAAAAACACATCTTTTAGAAATGACCTCAGACAGCCAGAGGTTTGTTGAACTTTAACACAATCACATGTACCTGTATTATGATTTTTTTAAAAAACAAAACCATAGCAGAGCTGGGGTATATCATATCAATATTATTGGACTTTCAATGGTAAAAGTAGAGACCCCACAAATCATGTTATTTCCATCCTTACAAAGCCAATCATTATAAAAATAAGGAGTTGTGGAATCATTGCCAATGAGACAACTATCCACCAGGATGTAAGCAATTATAGGGCACAATAAGGGCCCTAAACAATGAGAAAAAAACAATACCATATAGTTGGCTATAAAATGCCCGGACATAAAAAATGTGAAACAATTCAAATGAGAAAATTAAAGGCATAATTTATAACAAAACAGTCTACAAAAAACAAATATGACAGACATGAACCAACAACCACCACTGAACTATAGCTTCTGGACTTGGTACTGACACAAAAAATATGATGGGGTTAAACATGTCTGAGCTCTCAACCCTCCCCTAACCTGGGACATTGATGTATACCACATAAGGAGGTAACAAGCCCTACGAGTTTACATACCTTCTTTATACTTTTTGGTGTTTTGTCTCTCTTCTGCACAACTGGCAGAGGTTTCTTTGCAGATTGTCGTCTGGCTACTCCTTTTTCAGCAATGCCTTTCTTGACAATTTCAGACCAAAGATTAGTTGGAAGTTTAGGTGTTTTCATTTTTCCATGTATTGCCCTGATAGCCACAGCATTTCTAATTGTTGATGGTGGGGACTTCTTATGTGATCTAGGAGTTTTCTTCAATGATTTTGGACTTGGTTTGCGTGGCGTTGGAGTTCTTTTAGCTGGTGTAGCTTTTTTTGTTGATTTTGGCGAGGGATTTCTCTTTCCTTGAATTGATTTTCTTGTTGACTTTGGTGTGACTTTCTTTACCTCTTGTCCTTCTGCTTCAGGTGTTTTCATAATCGCTGATAACCCAGTAAAGCTAACATCATCCAATTTATTTTTGGGAGTTTTCATAAGTCTCTTCACTCCAGTCAGGTTAAGAGCACCAGTGCTTGCACGTCTAGGCTGTCCACTAGAGGCCTTTCCTGCTTTAGGAGTACTTGTTGCAACCTTTGGGGTTTTCATTAACTCTTCGATACCTGTATAACTAATGTCTGCATTTAATTTTTCTTCAGATAAAGATGTCGACAGGCGTTTAACTCTCTTTGGGCTTGTTGTAGGTGTACTCTTCTGTGATTTTGGAGATCGAAGACTCTTTCCTTTTGCAGGTGTTGTTCTTGGAGATTTGGTTGTCACTGGTGTAGATTTCGGAGACTTTACAGGCGACTTTCTGGTTGGTGTTTTAGGAGATTTTCTTGCAGGAGTTGATTTTGCACTCTTTACTGGCGACTCCTTACTAGGACTTTCCTCAGTGATTGTAGACTCTTTTCTAAAAATAGCCAGTGACTTTCTTTTTAATAATGATTTTGGTGATAAAACACTAAATGGCTCAGACAATCTCCTTGGTGTTGTACCTTTTCTTACTGGGGTTATTGGTGGCAGTTTTTTATCAAACATTTCTGGACTTAATGATGGACCAAATGAAATTCTCTTCTTTTTGGCATCTGGGCCAATACTTTTGGTAGATTTCCTTTTACTCCCACTTTTTACTTTTGGAGATGCTGCAACAAAAAACATGTATTGCTTACAAATAGTGTAAACATGTAACATTATATTTCATTTTTTTCCAGTTCAAAAATCAATTTCTATTTTCTCTTAAATAAGACAAACTAGAGGCTCTCAAGAGCCTGTGTCGCTCACCTGACTCTACTTTGGTTTTAGAAATCATGTAAAGATAGATAAAAATCATAACAGATACCCAAATAAGGATTGAGGCCAAATTTTGATTAATATTGGTCCCGTTATTTAATAAAATATCCTGGTGGCCATCTTGAACAGTAAATCGACTGCAAAGTAACAACACTTGGTCAGCAACTCATAAGGAACATTCATGCCATGTTTGGTTCCATTCCATTCAGTGGTTCTCTAAAAGAAGACAATTGTATGTATTTCCCATAGGGTCCTATGTTAAACTAAGTCCCCCGCTGGCGGCCATCTTGGATGATGGACCGACTGCAAAGTAACAACACTTGGTCAGCACCTCATTAGGAACATTCATGCCATGTTTGGTTTCATTCCATTCAGTGGTTCTCTAAAAGAGGACATTTGTATGTATTTCCCATAGGGTCCTATGTTAAACTAAGTCCCCCGCTGGCGGCCATCTTGGATGATGGATTGGCTGCGAAGAAACAACACTTGGTCAACACCTCATAAGGAACATTCATGCCATGTTTGGTTCCATTCCATTCAGAGGTTCTCTAAAAGAAGACATTTTGTATGTATTTCCAGTAGGGTCCTATGTTAAACTAAGTCACCCACTGGTAGCCATCTTGGATGATGGATCGGCTGCAAAGTAACAACACTTGGTCAGCACCTTATAAGGAACATTCATGCCATGTTTGGTTTCATTCCATTCACTGGTTCTCTAAGAGAAGACATTTGTATGTATTTTCCATAGGGTCCAATGTTAAACTAAGTCCCCCGCTGTCGGCCATCCTGGATGATGGACCGACTGCAAAGTTACAACACTTGGTCAGCACCTTATAAGGAACATTCATGCCATGTTTTGTTTCATTCCATTCAGTTGTTCTCTAAAAGAAGACATTTGTATGTATTTTCCATAGGGTCCTATGTTAAACCAAGTCCCCTGCTGGCGGCCATCTTGGATGATGGACCGACTGCAAAGTAACAACACTTGGTCAACATCTCATAAGGAATATTCATGCCATTTTTGGTTCCATTCCATTTATTGGTTCTCTAAAAGAAGACATTTTTATGTATTTCCCAAAGGGTCCTATGTAAAACTAAGTCCCCCGCTGGCGGCCATCTTGGATGATGGATCGGCTACAAAGTAACAACACTTGGTCAACATCTCATAAGGAACATTCATGCCATGTTTGGTTTCATTCCATTCACTGGTTCTCTAAAAGAAGACATTTGTATGTATTTCCCATAGGTCCTATGTTAAACTAAGTCCCCTGCTGTCGGCCATCTTGGATGATGGACCGACTGCAAAGTAACAACACTTGGTCAGCACCTCATAAGGAACATTCATGCCATGTTTGGTTTCATTCCATTCAGTGGTTCTCTAAAAGAAGACATTTGTATGTATTTCCCATAGGGTCCTATGTTAAACTAAGTCCTCCGCTGGCGGCCATCTTGGATAATGGATCGGCTACAAAGTAACAACACTTGGTCAGCACCTCATAAGGAACATTCATGCCATGTTTGGTTTCATTCCATTCAGTGGTTTTCTAAAAGAAGACATTTGTATGTATTTCCCATAGGGTCCTATGTTAAACTAAGTTCCCCGATGGCAGCCATCTTGGATGATGGATCGGCTACAAAGTAACAACACATGGTCAGCACCTCATAAGGAACATTCATGCCATGTTTGGTTTTATTCCATTCAGTGGTTCTCTAAAAGAAGTCATTTGTATGCATTTCCCATAGGGTCCTATGTTAAACTAAGTCCCCCGCTGGCGGCCATCTTGGATGATGGATCGGCTACAAAGTAACAACACTTGGTCAGCACCTCATAAGGAACATTCATGCCATGTTTGGTTTCATTCCATTCATTGGTTTTCTAAAAGAAGACATTTGTATGTATTTCCCATAGGGTCCTATGTTAAACTAAGTTCCCCGATGGCAGCCATCTTGGATGATGGATCGGCTACAAAGTAACAACACATGGTCAGCACCTCATAAGGAACATTCATGCCATGTTTGGTTTTATTCCATTCAGTGGTTCTCTAAAAGAAGTCATTTGTATGCATTTCCCATAGGGTCCTATGTTAAACTAAGTCCCCCGCTGGCGGCCATCTTGGATGATGGATCGGCTACAAAGTAACAACACTTGGTGAGCACCTCATAAGGAACATTCATGCCATGTTTGGTTTCATTCCATTCAGTGGTTCTCTAAAAGAAGTCATTTGTATGCATTTCCCATAGGGTCCTATGTTAAACTAAGTTCCCCGCTGGCGGCCATCTTGGATGATGGATAGGCTACAAAGTAACAACACTTGGTCAGCACCTCATAAGGAACATTCATTCCATGTTTGGTTTCATTCCATTCAGTGGTTCTCTAGAAGAAGTTCAAAATGTAAAAAGTTAACGCCGACGACGGACGCCAAGTGATGAGAAAAGCTCACTTGGCCCTTTGGGCCAGGTGAACTAAAAATTAGGAGTTTACTGCATCCTGCTAAAATAAATGAAGAATCCTAAATATATGGCAAATTCATTTTTCATTTTCAATTTACAAAGGGACATACCTGGAAAATGGCAATTGATGCCACCCAAATTTGAACTTAATCTGTGTTTGGAGGTTATAAGCATTGTGTAAGAGTTTTATAACATTTGGTTGAGGCAAAGTGAAGTTGGATTGCGGAAATGTCAAATTTAGCAAAGTTCCTGACAAGAATCAGGTATAACATTTAACTATATCTCCATTAGCAGCCATTTGTCAAAATCAAGTTTTTGATTTTTTTCTTGATTTTCAGCTTTAGGCTTGCAGTTGAACTTAAAGAACAATGCTGTCATACCAGTGAAAATATAACAAACACTCTGAGAGTATTGCATGGCAATACATACTCCCCTACCAGTTAAAAATTCATTATACTGGAACAAAATGCTAAAGTGATCTGTAACTTGTTATGATAAAACTATATACCAATTATCAAATCAATATTTTCAAACATGACGAAAAAAAAAGCGGAAAACTGATTATTTGATTGATTTTTCTTAGTCCAAGGACCATAACTCTGCACAAAATCATCAGACCGGAACAAAATTCAAAATTTATCTGTAACATGTCATGATAAAATAATATACCAAATATAAAATCAATATCTTCAAGCACGAGGTCAAAAAGTGTGGAAAACTGATTTGTCCGGACTGACGGATGGAGTGCAAACCTAAAGTCCCCTACAACTTTGTTGGCAGGGGACTAATTTGCCCAATGTGCTGCATAAATGAGGAATTGAATGGTGTCACAATGTGTTGTAGTGGCAAGAGTGTCCCATAAAAATGGTCATATCAAATGACAGAATCATGTGATCAACTACACGTTTAAGCTGAACCAATTGGACATTTCGATCAAATGATCACATTATCAAGTAAAAAAAATTCTGATGTTTAGAGCCAAAACTATGAGTTAATGAACCAACTCCTTTAATACTCTATACTTTTTCTAATCTGCATTTTCCCAATGTACTTTTTAAAATCAGCATTCCCCCAAACCTACATAATATTCCTTACCAACAGAAATAGCTTTACTTGCTCGAGTAACACAATTAAAATCTTTGTTAATCATTATTAAAATCCTGTCCTTTGAATATATCAATGTTTATACTTCCTGCTTGTAGATTACATAAATTACCTGCAGGGCTTTCTGTAATCAATGGCTGTGATCTTCTCCTTACTTCAGACAACTCTGTCCTTAGGTCTTCTGTTGGTGGATGATAAGGACTGCCTGCTGGCATAGTCTTTTAACAAATATTATAATTATAATTAATCCCAGCCTTGTATGAATAAACATAAATACAGCTACAAAATCATAAAAAAAAATCCGAGGGGCTTCTAAATTCCAGTTTTATCCATAAAGTGATTATCTGAATTTGTTGAATTAGTTTTTATTTTTTGAAGTTAATATCATATGAAAGGTGTTAAGAAAATGTAAACATAAGCTTTCCTTATTAGTTGCAATGTGACAGAATGGAAATATTGCCCCTGGATAGTGTCTTGATCATGAAAAAGCTTCTCACAGACTTAACAAAAAAGACATGTAAAAATAGAAAAAAGTCACAAAAAAATGTGTTCTTTTAACAAGCTTTACCTTTCTTCTGTTGATGGATTTTGGGGTCTTCTTTGCTGAAAAATATGTCAAAATTACAGTTATCATCAATGGGAAATACTTTTTAATCTATAAATTATTAATGATTTTATTTTACATGGAGACTTGCTTTTCAGTAAGGAACAAACCTCTAAATTATTAGGAACATTACAGAATAATTCATGTTCAGATATTTTTTCTTTTCTATTCTATAGCTGGATACTAGACATTTCGATTTCACCATTTGATCTTATTTTCTTAAAACTTTAAATAAAAAAATGCTTTACGTTTTGAATCTTCCATATAAATAGAAAAGATGCGAGGTGTGTGTTGATGAGACAGCAACCCAACAACAAAAATAACCAAAAGACATCTTGAGGGCAATATACAGGTGTCTATACAAAATGCCACGCTCTAACTTGTCAAGTCTTTAAAAAGTTATGAATAAATTTAAGAGAAACAATCAAAGATGTGCCAGAAGAACTCAATAATGAAAAAAACATTACCATATGACACAGGACTACTTATTTTTATTCAACATTCAAATGAAATAAGTTAGAATTATATTATTAAATGTGATGTTTTAAATGAAGTTTAAACCTATTTCAAACTTATTTATTATGATCTTTCTATGCATTTAATATATATGTATAGATAAAAGATTATGTTAGCACCAAAAGCAATAAAAAAATCTCTATACCTGAACGTGAGGTTAAGGTACATAGATATATTTTTTTCAGAGACAAGTTAGTGCGTGGATGATGAATAAATGACAGGGAATTCAACCTCACCGTAATAGCTATTATATTGTAGTGATACAAATCGGTATACTCTGGTTTGTTATATATTATATTAATATTTGTATATAACAGTTACATGTATATATAATTTTCATCCATTTGTATATCATACTATTCTAATAATAGTGCAGTGCAAGTGCATGGTGGACACTCTTCTGTAATAATTCAATTTTTCTAATTGATTGGATTTGAGTAGGCATTCATATTTTCTTGCAAAACGTTCTTGAAATATTCTTCCGCATGCGTTAACTCAAATTTTCGGTATACTTGATTTGTTATTGATATATATATATATTTTTCACGAAAATACATTTTCATATCATTTATCTATGTTATTTTGTGTTCGGTTATCAGTCAAAAACGAAAGTCACACGGGTAGAAATGTCTGTGGCTACAAAACACCGGAATGCCCTCACAGTCATCCGATGTAAAAAGTGATGAAATATATGAAATAAGCTAAAATCCTAATGGTTTAGGTTATTCTTTTAAATTATTCTTAGTTGGACTGAATATTTTGATAAATTTTCTTTCCTATCATTGATTTAAGAACTTCCCAATTAATAATTGGCAATTTACATAGAATATACAAGGCCACCCTTAAAATATTGTTTGTCTGATGTTGCCTACAAATGAGTCATAGGGTTGGCGCAGGAAAAAATATTAAAAGGATTTGTGTCAAATTTTTCTGGTAGGCTGATTTTTAGGTGGGCAACATCAAATTTAAATTTATTTTTAGCCCAATGTTGTCACTAAAGCTTGGCCAACTTTAATTTCCCCCTTTAGAATAAACATATAGATAGTCCAAGTGTCTTATTTAATACCTGTTGATTTTTCTGCAGGTGACAATGACCTTGACCTAGGTGTTGTGTTCATCACTGGAGACTGAGACTTGCCAGGAGTTTTAGCATTTGGTGAAGATGTTTTCGGTGATTTTGTTTGCTTTTTTTCAACTGGAGTCTTGGCAGCTGGTGAGGTTAACCTTGCAGGTGATCTAGCTGGTGATTTTGAAACAGGAGACTTAGCAGCTGGTGAAACTGAACTTGCAGGTGACTTGGCTGGTGTTTTTCTAGCAGGAGTCTTTGCAGCTGGTGAGGTTGACCTTGAAGGTGATACTGATCTTACAGGTGACTTGGTTGGCGATTTTGCAACAGGAGTCTTAACAGCTGGTGAGACTGATCTTACAGGTGACTTGGCTGGTGTCTTTGCAGCCGGTGATACTGATCTAGCAGCTGTTTTTGCAACAGGAGTCTTAACAGCTGGTGAGACTGATCTTGCAGGTGACTTGGTAGATGTTTTTGCAGCTGGTGAAACTGATCTACCAGGTGACTTGGCTGGTGTTTTTGCAAGAGTCTTGATAGCTGGTGAGACTGATCTACCAGGTGACTTGGCTGGCAATTTTGCAAGAGGAGTCTTAACAGCTGGTGAGACTGATCTTACTGGTGACTTGGCTGGTGTTTTTGCAGCTGGTGATACTGATCTAGCAGGTGACTTTGCTGGTGTTTTAGCAGCTGGTGAGACTGACCTACCAGTTGTTTTTGTAACAGGTGTCTTGGCAGCTGGTGAAACTGATTTACCAGGTGACTTTGCTGGGGTTTTTGTAACAGGAGTCTTGGCAGCTGGTGAGACTGATCTACCAGGTGACTTTGCTGGTGTTTTAGCAGCTGGTGAGACTGACCTACCAGGTGACTTTACTGATGTTTTAGCAGCTGGTGAGACTGACCTTGCAGGTGACTTTGCTGGTGTTTTAGCTGCAGGGGTCTTAGCAGCTGGTGAGATTGACCTGGCAGATGACTTGGCTGGTGTTTTTGCAGCAGGGGTCTTAGCAGCTGGTGAGATTGATCTAGCAGGTGACTTTGCAGGTGTTTTTGCAGCAGGGGTCTTAGCAGTTAGTGAGACTGATCTACCAGGTGACTTGGCTGGTGTTTTTGCAGCAATAGTCTTTGCAGCTGGTGAAACTAATTTACTAGGTGACTTTGCTGGTGTTTTTGCAATTGGACTTTTGGCATCTGAAGATTTTCTCCTAGGTGATTTTACAGGTGCCTTGATAACTGAGGAGACTACTCTTGCAGGTGACTTTGCTGGTGTTTTCGACCTTGGAGTTTTAGCATCTGGTGACACTGATCTTACAGGTGACTTTGCTGGTGTTTTTGATCTTGGAGTTTTAGCAGCTGGTGATACTGATCTTACGGGTGACTTTGCTGGTGTTTTTGACCTTGGAGTTTTAGCAGCTGGTGATACTGATCTTACAGGTGACTTTGCTGGTGTTTTTGACCTTGGAGTTTTAGCAGCTGGTGATACTGATCTTACAGGTGACTTTGCTGGTGTTTTTGATCTTGGAGTTTTAGCTTGAGTTACCACATCTGGTGAAAGTGGTTTAGCAGATGACTTGGCAGAGGTTTGTGTTTTTGGAGTCTTTGTCTCAGATTTTGCAGGTGTCTTATTCCTTGCAGGAGTCCTAGCGGCAGCATTTTCTAGGACAGATTTCGCTGGTGATTTAGAAGGAGTTTTTGTCTTTGGAGTTCTTCCTGGTGTTTTATTTGACTTTGAATCAGGCAAAGATTTTCTAGCAGGAGATGTTGCAGGAGTATTTACTCTACCATCTGCTCTTGATACATGAACTTTCTTGGCACAGCCTCTAACTGGAGATGGCGACTGTACTCTCGGTTTCTTTCTTTTACTACTGCTGTCTACACCTTCAGACGGATGTGGAGGTTTGGATTTTGGTGTAAGTATTTTCATTGTATTCTTCAAGTTTGCTGGAGTAGAATTATGTCTTGGAGAATTTGGTTTAATTGTTTTAGCTGGCTGGGGAGTAAGTGTACGACCAGCTGGAGTTTTCTTAATTGATGATCCTCCTATACTTTTTCTGTTACTGGGTGATAATGGCTTCAAAGCTAAGGTCTCGTTCATATCAACATTCTGAAAATGAAAGAATATTTTTTAATACTCAGTATTTATTTTTACTTGAAAGAGTATATAGATGTAGGCTATGTAACCACATAAATAAAAAAATCGCCTTTCTGGTTTGAAAATTTCTATATACTAAGGGAAAAGTGTATTTTCCAATATATGACAAATTTTTTCCAACATTAAATTTAAATGATTTCACTTTACATTATGGAACATTTAATTTTGTAAGGTGTGCGATTCCTCATTTTAAACATTGTATGCTGCATGAACACAAGCTTGCCAGCCTTTAATAGGTGGAAAATGTTAGGACATATTACTTATTGAATAACAATTAAGGAGAATTTGAATTCTGTCCAACTGTTTTGTTGATTTATCTAGACTTATTTTATTCCTAATTTCGGAGGCACGTAGTGTAACGGGAATTGTCTTCTCACGTTACGGTTGGAAAGCGTATGAATTTTTTTGGGCAGGAAAAATTATCGTGTTATATGATAGGTGTAGGAATGGTAATTTCTAACATGTACGTTAATGTATGTTGATATTTTTTTTTTAAAATAAGTGTGTTCATATTGGCATTAAAGTTACAACTTTTGTTCTTGATGTTAGGTTGTATGGCTATACAAATGTAATCGGTTTTGTTTTTATTCACTCATTTCTGTCTTCCAAATTATTTTCATATAGCCGCAATCTTTCGACAGATAGATTTTTTGCATTTAAATGTTTTCTGAATGTTCTTATATCAAGTGAGGTCCAACACTTGGGTTTCGCCTGGCATTGACAAAAGGACACAGGTTTCTAATGCTTAACTATGTATGAATGTCCATAATATTTGACTATGTACGCAATGCACATTCGCAAAGCTCTTGCCATGCTAGACCACAGATCACTTTGAGTGTTGGTATGCTTATTTAGATTGTTTGGGACTGGACAAAAAGATGGTCCTCATAACAAAAATTTTTTTTTTCATGAATTACAGAATAAAGAAATGCTTAACGTTTTTTCCATAAAAAACTGAAAATGCAATTTCATGTGCACAAAAATCAAAAAATGAACATGAGCACAAGAAACATGAAAAAATCTTTTCTGCAGAATTGTTATCCTCAAAAGCATAAATCCAATAAGATTTTTAGAATGATAACATAAATTGTTCAGGGCTGTTCCACACCTATAGAAATCAATAATTATACCACCACCACCTATATAATTTAGATTATGTCAACACCAACAACCTATGGAATCTTTAAAACAATCTTTGAAGACCACCACCCATGGATTGATTTTTTTTGCAATGAAAATCAAAAGTAAACAGTACACAGACACAGAGAACACTAAGCCCCCATAAAGAGATTCTATGACAAGAAATTTAATATTTTTGTGAGTTTTTGTTGTTCCTTTATTATCAGTGTTTCCTGCAGCTTTTGAAAAGGGCAGGGTAATTATTTCTCAGTAGGCACTCTTAGCACTATTGGCTACACTTTTAGGGCACTCTTTGCATAGATATAAAGGCCCTGTAATTGATAGGGATTTAATCGAATATACCATTGTTTCATATTCATTGGTAAGAAATAAAGATATGTATATTACTATTAGGTTGTTAATTTAATTTCTTTTTGTAATAACATTATCACTTCTAGACTCAGCTTAGTCCTATACTATAAGACTTCGTAGGTTCATATCGTTTGCATTCAACATTTTTTATCGGATATTTTTTTTTGCATTGGATAGTAAAAAAAAATATCCGATAAAAAACGTTGAATGCAAATGATATGAATCTGTGAAGTCTTATATTATAGGACTAGACTCAGCTAATATAATCTTGATCATGTTCATTGTGGAACTGCCTCATTTCAATCAATAAGTCCAGTTATAAACTTTAATACTGGATCACTGAGACTGATGGTCTAAGGATCGATGTGTTGTGAAAGTGGACTAATGCATGACAATGACAAAGAGCATATATGCGATGCATTGCTTTTAAGATGCACAAAAGGAGTGCTAAATGCCTTTTGGACCTCGCATGATTATACCAATCAAAGCTATCTTAGCTCATAACTGTACAATTAAGTTTTAGGGTATCCAAAGATTTGTATAGCAAGACTTACTACACATATATTTTCTGCTTTTATCTTTTTTCCATCTGTTTTTTTTTTTATTGAAACGTTGATTTTTCGTACTATTCAAAACAAATCAGCTATATTCTTAACTTTAATTTTATTAAGATAACAACAGTATGAAAGCCGTCGTAAATTCACATCCAATTCGACGTCTCGACCGACCAAATAGTATAAATAGAAAATATAAACAAACATCAGATTGTTTGCGATTCTTTACGTAATCAGTGCCAGTGGCAGTGGTAATTTTCATCCCATGCATCGTAAAATTATAACTCAAACGATCGCCTGGTTCCCTTTTAAATTGTCTACATTTTAAATTCGTAGAGTTACAAATTGATTTTGTCCCTATGAGATTCAATCATGAATCGCATTTGTACTCTGTCGCTTCAAAACTGTTCAGACATAATTACGAATTTCAAAAAATGTCGGCCAATAAAATTTTGATTTCGTTCCAAGGGAAATAACTCTAAATGGTCTTGCTTAAATATGAAATGCAGAATCGATATTAAATTACGGTGGGTCATTCTAAAATACAACAGTTGTTGTAGCCTGGGGTCCTTGCTCAACTTGTCAGTATACGCGCAGCTAGATCGGGCCTGAATGCCAGGCGACAGTTGTTGTACCCATACATCACAACTCGGCCGATTCTGTAAAAGTGTAGCAGATTCACCCGAGGATTGCCGATTGTTGTTGTACCATGTGCCAATTTATCAGATTTCAACGAAACGAAATAACCGTAAAAAAAGGGTGTGTATAAGAGTTTATCGCCATCAATAGATGGGATGTAACAATTAATTAATTTCTATATCTTCATATATCAATCTGCATGAATCTAATAAATAAACCAACTATTTAGACCAAAAAAACGCTTGATTCGCTTCGTTTAAAAGTAAAAAATATTTCGTAATTTTTATATGCAACGTAAAGGGAAACAACTCCAACTGTTTTGTACCGAGCGGTTTGTTCAGTACACAGAGTTCAAATACGACCATGTTTTAGATAATCTCTGCAACTATCTAGTAACAATTTGTGCCAAAATCATGTCATCACTGGAAACATGCACACATAAGGGATTAACCCACCACCTATATGTTATTAACTACCAGATAACCATTACCTATAGATATAAATCTATCTCTAAGGGTACCACCAACGTAAATATTTTCTTCCCTCACACGACCAACCATGGAAAAAAAGACCGTTTGCCTTCCCCTGGGGGACATAGTATTTTCTGGAACAGCCCTCATGATGGTTAGTAAATTAAAGCAAGCTTTTCCATCCCGCTAGGATATAGTATAAAATGTTTTATATTTGTACATCTGCTAGGATAACAGTCCAAAATCATTTCTATAGTTGTTGCAGTTTTGTTCATTTAATATTTGGCTTTTTCATTAGTGATCTCCAACTTATTAATATTTGGCTACACAATTGAAGAGCTTGTCATTATGTATGGATACCATAAAGACAACAGTTTGAAGCAGACACAGCAAGAGTACTAAAAAATCTTACTTATGTGTTGTCAATCCCATGATTATTGATCCTAACAATGGAATGGTTTCTGAATTCAAGAAGATTAATATCAAAACTTACCTTAGGTGTACCCATTCCCTTATTTGGTGATCCTTTCACTGGAGTAATAATGGAATTCTTCAAAGGGCTTCTCATTGGGGACTTCCCTGTTACAATAGGAACTTCAAAGCGAAAAGATCTGTCTATGATTGTAAACACATCTCCATGATGAAGTTTTAATGTGGTGTCAATATATTTTGAGTTGACTGTAATTGGATTGACCGTGCTCAGGTTTGTCAAATGAACCTAAAAATAAATAGAAAAGCATGATTGGGATAACATAGAAAATGTAGGAAATTGTAGCATTTAAGAATTTAAATTGGAATATAAAAATTTACTATTATGTAGTAAATGGCCCTTAAAATAAACTTTGCATGAGGATACTCTTAAAGGTATGAATATTTTGTCAAATATGACTGTTAAAAGTCTCATAACTCTGTAATGACAAACCAGAAAAATTTCAAAATCATAAGTGAATCTACATTCACGAATCCTAACAACAGTTTTAAGTTTGTAGCAATTTGATCGCTAAATAATGCATTATATCTAAAGAATGTTTTTTTATTTATAATATATCTGATGGTCCCACAACTCGGAGGCCGCATCAATTTTTTTAAATGAGCTGTTAGTTATGTTCACCAATTCCAACAATATATGAAGTTTCTAGAAAATCAATTTAAGAACTGTAAACACCAAAACAGTGTAAGTAAATTTCTGTCAAATTACAAAAATTGAAAGTGAGTTTCCTTCTATCAATCCATACAATAATGTAAAGTTTTGATGAACTGGAAAACAGTGCCAACTTCAAAATCATAAAATTGATGAATTCATGCAATATGTTTAAATTTATAAAGTGCTTATTTATGGAGCCTTGGGCCAATCACTTCAATAGTCGAGTAAGTATCAGTACAGTGTATCATTACTGGACCTTTTTAAAATCTGCTTGACAGAACCCAACCTTGATACTGTCTACAAAGGTTGAAGACTTTCAGTACAAAATTTGCTCCCTTAATTTAAACCTTTATCAAGATTTGCTGAAAGTGATCCATATTTTTGAAGACCAATTTTCTGTCTGATTTTGATTTATATTATCTCCCAGTTTTTGTACATGTGTTGATTAGTAGTATTTACCTCTCCATTGTCTGATACACTAACTTTACAGTGCTCTCTGGACACATTTGTATTGACAAGTATATTTACCTCTCCATTGTCTGCTACACTAACTTTACATTGCTCTCTGGACACATTTGTGTTGATAAGTATATTTACCTCTCCATTGTCTGCTACACTAACTCTACAGTGCTCTCTGGACACATTTGTGTTGACAAGTATTATTTACCTCTCCATTGTCTGCTACACTAACTCTACAGTGCTCTCTGGACACATGTGTTGACAAGTATTATTTACCTCTCCATTGTCTGCTACACTAACTTTACAGTGCTCTCTGGACACATTTGTATTGACAAGTATATTTACCTCTCCATTGTCTGATACACTAACTTTACAATGCTCTCTGGACACATTTGTATTGACAAGTATATTTACCTCTCCATTGTCTGATACACTAACTTTACAGTGCTCTCTGGACACATTTGTATTGACAAGTATATTTACCTCCATTGTCTGCTACACTAACTCTTGAGTGCTCTCTGGACACATTTGTATTGACAAGTATATTTACCTCTCCATTGTCTGGTACACTAACTTTACAGTGCTCTCTAGACACATTTGTATTGACAAGTATATTTACCTCTCCATTGTCTGCTACACTAACTCTACAGTGCTCTCTTGACACATTTGGAAGCTGAATTCTTATGTCACAATCATTGCTCCTTCAATAAAATTAACTACAGATCTTAGTGAAATTGACTTGCTTAAATTCCTTGCATAACTTTTAACAATTCTATCAAACATAAACTAACATTCATTAATTTATTATAAATAGCTGGGCCATGAGCTCATGATACACCCGTCGCTTTTTCAACGAATAAAGTTCAATTACTCCTCAATGTCATATCAGAAATTTATAAAAGAAACTAAAGGGAGCTATTTTTATAGATATAAACCAGTCACCAAGTTTCATGAAAACTGCTCAAAGCATTTTTGAGTTATTGTCCGAAAACTGGAAAATCCCACAACCTCGGAAACGTATAATCTAAAATTCATAAAAATTGAAAGGGAGCTTATGTCAATAGATATAAACAATTCACTGAGTTTTATGAAAATTAGTTATAGCTTTTTTGAGTTATTGACCATAATATGTCTTGTAAACTACCATATAAAACTGCTTATTTCAATTGTGGAGCATCCCTTTAATTTGAACAGATATGAAACTATCCCCACTTTCCAACATCAGAAGCAAAGTACATTTGTAATTCAAAAACATTTACATTTTAGCCAGAGCCTTGCACAAAAACATTAAAACTTCATTTTCAATTTTAGCTATTACATGTCAGTCAGGGGTACTACTTGTACAAGTAATTTTTATTTACTTGAAGAAGTAATTATAATATACTTATATAAGTAAATTTGTAGGATACTTATACAAGTGTATTTTATTTACTTGTATAAGTAAATTATTTTTTGGCCTAGTTATGTCCCTTAGACATTCAGATTTTTTTACTTATACAAGTAAAAAAGTCATCCTATCTTCTTTTCTTGAATTCTTAGAAATTCTTTGCTCTAACAGAATTTTGAATTGTCTGTCCTTTGCAGATGTCTTTACTATTCATTTAAGTGTAATTTCATGGACAATGAAAATCTCATTTGTCTGTTATCTGTAGAACACTGCTCATTTACAAGCCCCCAAGGAGCAATTTTTGAAGGCCTTGCGCAAATACTTAAGATCTTTGCTCAATCAGTTTCTTTGTTGAATTAATGAGATGAAACATTGAACTCTTATCAAAAATTATGAGCTAACCTGAGAAAAATTGTTAAAGGCATGATTTTTCATCTCAAAACTTGAGAATTTTTGTGGGATTGTAAAAAAATTTACTTATACAAGTAAATTTTTTAGAAAATTAAGGGGAGATTATTCAAACAATATAATTAACTTGTATAAGTATATTTTATTTACTTCTTCAAGTAAATAAAGATTACTTGTACAAGTAGTACCCCTGACTGCATGTGAACAGAAGATCTGAATATATTAAGTTTATTTTTAAATGGAAGCATATTATAGACCAAAAGCAAATGTAACCAAATTATAATTGTTACTGATACATGTATCTAACATTTGGATGATTATAAGTTTACAAGGCTTTGAAATTCAACTTGAGAAAAAAGATCTTGCGATACTTTGTACATGACATAAAACAGAGAAATTTTTAGCATGCATTTTTTGTAAGCTTGAAAGTTGGATAAATAAATTCTATATTCCGAGATAACACATGTGTACATACAGATAAATGTATGAATAAACTATCAATCCCTCGATACATAAAATTCATTATTTTTGTAGAGTATTAAGGAGAAATGTACAATAATTTTACCTTCCAAACAAGCAGTTACTGGTGGTTAAAGGGAACTGGGCTCCATCAGCACCACTTCTTTTGATTACTACAATCTTACCATATAACATTCTGAAAACAAATTCATCAGATCAGACTTTATTATTTATGATCCTTTCTGGGCTATGATTAACCCGAGTCATTAGAAAAGACAAAGTGAAAAACATTTTTTGGGGATAAGGTATCGGAAACCTCACATATTTCTCTAAGAAGGAAGTTAACACTTGGTTAAAAAATAACAGAGTAAATATTTTATGTAATTCTTTGTTTTTTGCTACTTAAAAACACAAACCAAAAGTATTTTGCAGATAGAAGAAAACTCAGTAAAGGGGCTGTTTATATATCAAACAAGAAAAATCTTGTGTAAAAACCATTACCACACAAGTGTCTTTAACTGTACTTTGCCACTCTACCCTAAAGTCTCTACATTTGAAACACTCCATAAGACAAAGCCAGAATAAAATGTAAAATGCTTTTTAAACTGCAATAAATTTCAATAACTCATCTAAGCCCCAACTTCCACAATTTTTTTTTTGTCTCATATAAAGAATGTCCAAGTCTAGCTTTGCAACAATGGGCTATCTCAGAAATAGTCTATCCTAGTATCTGGTTCATTCGCACCCTTCACATTCATAACCAACGCATTTGATACCTGGATGGGTTTGTTGGTACTGGCTACCCTGCACGTTTGCACCAAATTTCTATTCAAATACAGTTTGAATTATCAGACATTATTAAAATGTATTTATCAAAATATTTATATTTTCATGAATAAAAAAACTTGAATTTTTATAAATATGTATTTTTTTGGTGATTAGATGGTTAATAATTTACGATTACTGTAAATTGGTATTTAAAAAGCTAATTTTCATTATTGTTAGAACTACAAAATGTAGCTTTGGTGTAGTTACTAAATATTTTAGTGCTCGTTTTGATTTGGACTAGTGCATGTTTTTAATGATTGTGTGAGCTGTTTATGTTTATGCTTGCATCAAGCTTCATACACCTCATCGCTATTTGTCCGCCATTACTGGACATCACAAAGGTTCCCGTTTAATTTTGACATCATAAAAGAAAATATCTGACGCCACAATGGAAAAGTGATTGTTGTATGACGTCAATAGTTCAAGCGGCGCAGATTTCCAAATAGCAATAAGGTGTATTGTGATTGTGACGAGTTTGGTGACCATCTAATATCTTCAACCTTTTTTTTTTAGATGAATGAGCTTGGCCTTTTATCATCAAGACAATATTCATTTTTCATTTCTTCAAAATAATTCTCAAAACACTAAAAGAAATATGTTTCCATGTACCTTTTTAAAAAAAATTTTTTCTTTTTAAAACAATAAAATCTTATTATCTTTGATTAAAAGCAATACACTAAAAAGTAAAAAATATGATCAAAAATTTATTCAACAAAAATTATATAAAAAAGGGTGTGAATGTGATTTTGGGCAAACAGACCCAGTTATGCATGTCCGCCACCGCTATGGAAAACATGCAAAGTCAAAATTTTTTAGATGTAGCAAAAATGTCTGGATTTTCTATTTGTCTAACCAAGTTGAAGTTTTCTGAAAATCCAGCATCTGCCATACTCCAATCTGGAGTAATCTTTTAATGAATGGATTACATCAGTGGACCGAAGCCAGAGATCTATCAGCATAAATGATGCCATCAAACAATCATTTTTCTAACTGTAACAGGAAATTTACAGGAAGTGCAAGAAATAGAGTCATCTATATGGTTTCAGAACAAAAAATTGGTCAAATTCCAGTGTCTTCCGTGGCATATAAAAAAAGGGGGGGCAGACAATTTCTGGAGTAGATAGGTTTCTAATGACGTATTTTGTGTTAAGAGTTATTCGTGGCAACCGTTGAATTTCTTATTTGACTGACCAAATCGAAACATGCCATACAACAGATATTTTTTTTCGTCAACAATAATATTTTTAGATACCGTACAGGTTTTGAACATTACAATAGAAACGGCAGGTCAACTATAAATAAATGTTTCTATACAGTAAGTTTTATTTTTAAATTAAAAACGTGTAAACAAACTTGCATAAATCTTTTGCATGTCGTTTCTATTTTACTGAACTTGCAAAAAGGTTCACTTAAAAAATACATAAACAAAGCCGTTGCGTTTGTGGAAAAAATGTATCTGTATACTAAGTTATTTGCAATTTCTACAAAAAAAATCTCAGCTTACCTCACGTAAATTTGTTCTAAGCTACCACATAAAATTCAGGGGAATTGTATTAAAATGACTATATCCATTAAAATAGGGTTACAGGACCTCTTCGTCTTTTCGGGCCTACCGCGCGAAATGAAATCCTAAAGTAGTGGTCACATATCCATCCACTTACAATATAGTTCTACTACTATATTCTAACTCCAATTGCTTTATTGCATTTTGAACTTTGAAAAGTCAGTCAGTATTTTAAAATCAATATATTGTCTGAAAATTTAATTAAATAAAGTATATTTTACAAGAAAAGATTACCTTCTTTCAGATTTTAGCGTATTAATTTAGAAACGCCAAATTCAAATTTTCTAAGAGGTGCATTATGATTGGCTTATTCATTTAGGTCAAGGGCTAGTGGAAAGGCCACGGTTTGTTTTGAAACAGTAAAGCATAAATATTTGTTGTGTATTGCTGAAAACAGTAAGTAAGAACTTAAAGATCAAATGCAGTTGTGATATACGTAGTATCATGAATAAGTTACTATAAGATCATGTATGATTGAGAAGAAAATAATGTAAATTGGGCATAAACGGTGTCGTAGAGACATATGTATCTGGGGCTACGAATGATGCCTGACGGACGCGACGCAACTCTCAAGGCTTTGCTTTATTATTCATTTAAGTAATGTTCAATGTACAAGAAAACACAGCAAATATTCATTGACATAGCTTATTTGCAGAGTATAGCTGCTATACAGTAGTTCATATTCTATTTACTGTGTCTGTGAAGTAAAAAACAAATATTTTCATTTTTGTAATTGTAAAACCGCCATTTTTATATGTTGAATGAACCAATCGGATTGTTCATAGCTTTTTACTACAGATATGCTTGAGTAAACTTTTGAACGGAAACCACTTTTTCGTGATACAATTCAAGTAATATTTTTTTCCTGATGTTATTAGTTCCCACGGCTAGCAAGTTAAGGTTTAAAAAATTGACACACATTTGTATGTTTTAATAGTTTTATGTCCCCTTTTAAAGTGCCAATGAAACGAAATTGTTCAGTGCAATGAAACAGAATATTATTTTCTTATGTTATAATGAATATATACTGTCAGAGGTCAAAAGTGTTTCACCATCTGAAAATCTGATACAGAGAGTGACAAAAGTATTTGTCACATATGGCTGTGGTGTGATCTGACAATAGACTAGTATTTAAAAGACCTTATCGTTATTTTAAAATCTGCGTCGCTTGACCTGAGAATCTGCGGCTCTTGAACTATTGACGCCGTGCAACAATCACTTTTCCATTGTGGCATCATATATTTTCTATTGTGACGTCAAAATTTTACGGGAACCTTTGTGATGTCCAGTAATGGCGGACCACTAGCGATAAGGTGTATTAACTGTATCTTAAAAAGAAACTCATTTTGCTATAAATTTAACTAGAAGATGCCTGTTAAATCGTGGTACATTTGGGCAAGTGTTGAAACAAAGAGTGTCAAGGGTGCCTGTGTTAACACATGTAAAGAAGGGAGGGGTCCAGAAGTCGGGTGCCTGTGTTTACACATAAAAAGGTGGGAGGATCACTTTGACACATTCAATGTCCATTTCATTTTTGGACAGTAAAAAGGGTGGATGTCGTTTAATTTAGCAAAATGATGCACTTACAATACAATAAGGATCCTTATAGGCCTAACTGTCCTATTTTCTATCCTTTCTTCTTACTTTCATTTGGATTTTGCAGGCAGTGCGATAAGGGTCTCTGAATTTGGATATTTTCTCAAAAATTGGTGTTTTCTGTGGAAAAAAGATTGTTTCAAAGACAAATTTAGGAAGTACAAAACACTACATTTATACCTCATATCACAAATATTTCCGACTGTATGGTTTCAGAGGAGTTGCAGCTCTATGAAATCGGTCTCTTCCTTTAGAACATTAGATATTAAAACAAAACCTTACCTTAACATCTAAGAGAGGTTTCCCTTAAATCTATTTTATTTTTAATTCATACAAACTTCTTATATGATATTAACCCTCTTGCTGTCAATACTAAAATATGGTTGCATTTTGTGTGCCAGAATATACGGCAGCTTGAGATCTGTCCTTGTTGCATGCCAAAATAAGACGTCATTCAATATATGACGTCACGCATTAATGACATTACAAGTAAAACAGATAGAAGAAAAATATTACACTTTCATCAAAGTTATGTTTGGATTGTACAAATGTAATTTAAAAAGTTTTGTGTAGACTGTAATAATGTGTAACAATAAATAAATTCTTTTTCAGAAATGCCAAGTAAAACACCTAAGAAAGGCAATACAGCTTCACAGAAAAGGTATCCATCAGTTTAAACTAGGGTTTGGTTCCCAATAAACTTCACTTGCTTTAAACATAAATTGGTTTTGAACTAAGTACATGTAAGCTGGATTTTCATCTCAGCCCAATTTTTATTTTAGCTGACTGGTCCTTTGGGTCTATTATTATCTGTTTATTGTCAGCAATTTTTGTAAACCTTTGTACTAAAAGACTAACTTTAATCAAACTTGGACAAGAATTGCAGGGCTCACACAAATTCAGAATCATAGGGAGAAGTGACTTCTCTTTTTGAAACTGAGAGGGAGAAGTGCTCGTTCGCTTGCGGCGCTACAATGTTTGATTTTTACTATAATACAAAGGGCCATATATATGTATCTTATTTTTTATATTGTTCAATTTGTATCTGGAAAAACAATAAAAGTAACAGTTCAAATTCAAAGATTTTTAGTTGTATCATATCTAGTTGCACAATCATATTAGTCCTCTTGTCAGAAAAAAACAGTTAAATATCTAGCAATAATAAAAAAAGAGTTTTTTTGTATCAAAAATGAAAAGAAAGTTGTTATATCAATTAAAATGTACTCTGTTATGTTTATGAAATTCAGTGTTTCTCATTAAAAAGATATATAAATTTTATTATTTAACACAGTTAAGCTTGGACGACTGGACGTAGTATAATAGATCCAGAGTTGAGCAATTTTAATTAATAAATTGAAACAATGCATATACATTAGTCAAGTAGATCTAACCAAAAGTATGTTAATGCGCGTGGAATGCATAATTTTTCCTTTTGGGATCAATATTCCTCTGTCAGCTGTGCGTCCGTACTGACAGTAGTCATTAATCGTAAGAATATGGATTTCTGTCATAGCTGGTCCGGTTCCTATCAGTAGTTAGTACAAATATTTCAATGGCGGACAAAGAAAAATTTACAAAAATAAACGATGTTTGACACACTATTTGGAAAGGAATATGACAATTTTAATGCAATACATTGATAACAAATTTACTTCAGGCAAATTTCATCATGTTCTAATGAAGTAACAAACTTATTTTGCCAAAAGTTAGAATGATTTAATGTACGCTATCGAGTAACAAGTACCAAAAGTAATAAAAAATTGTTTTTATGAAATAACATGCAACAAACTTTAAAATCAAAGCTTTAACCTCTTTTTTGAATTAAATAAATCGTTTATGTCTTTGAATTTCTTTACTTTAAAATGAAAAATTGCTGTTTCATCGACTTGATAAAAATTGAATATTGCAGATGATGAAAGTGAGTATCGTAAACAACAGGGAACTAGATTTCGCTTTTGACGGTCTGGCAAAGCGAAGTGACGGCCGGAAAAGCGACTTTGTCGTCCCAGTCCCATGGTAGCGTGAGCCCTGAATTGTAGCTAATGCCTTTTTATAAAATCTCATTCATTTAAATAATAGACTAGAGAGATTGTAAAACTCAAAATGGATTCTTTTTCTCCAATGGTATTGTCTTTTTTCAAGCAACAGATTGTTAATTATGGTGCAGCCTTTCACCAAGGAGAAAGGGTCCATTTTTCATGAACAACATTACTTTGCTTTTTCAGCTATATTCTTTCCATTTATACACTGACAATTCAATATACATCTGTTTTAGATCACCAGGCACTCCCAAATCTCCAGGATGGGTGTCAGGAAGAGATGCTGTGTTCATATCACCAAAGTCTTTGTCTCCCAAAATAGCAAATAAAAGAAGGTTTGTAGTGAAGTAAAAACAATTTTACCAACTTCTGACTATCTCCTCTACATTAGGGTCCTTCATGATATATCATCTGTATGTTAGCAAACTGCAAGGATGGCAAATTAAAGTTGGGGAAATATTCAAATATTAGCAGTACTGTCCAAAGTGTCCATTTATAAATAAAAAATTTTCCATTGGCATTTTACAACTCAACAGCTTATAAGAAGATACTGGCATACAGTTATTACCATTAGCGTGAAAGTATAATTTGAGTGTCAACTTGAATCATTTTGTATACACATTTATATTGAAATCACTGCAAGCTCTTTGTTTTTCTTTGAGTAACATCATAATATTGTTAGAGAATTCTTAGGTAATAAGATATGCTAATGATTTAAATTAGATATTTCATAGAGCAAATCTGTGTTACTTCCAGAAAGGGAAGCTTTATTTGTTACTTCCAGGAAGGGCAGTTTTATTTGTTACTTCCAGGAAGGGGAGTTTTATTTGTTACTACCAGGAAGGGGAGTTTTATTTGTTACTTCCAGGAAGGCAGTTTTATTTGTTACTTCCAGGAAGGGCAGTTTTATTTGTTACTTCCAGGAACAGGAAGGGGAGTTTTATTTGTTACTTCCAGGAAGGGCAGATTTATTTGTTACTTCCAGGAAGGGCAGATTTATTTGTTACTTCCAGGAAGGGCAGTTTTATTTGTTACTTCCAGGAGGGTCAGTTTTATTTGTTACTTCCAGGAAGGGCAGTTTTATTTGTTACTTCCAGGAAGGGCAGTTTTATTTAATGTTTTTAGTGAATCCAATACTTTGTAGAAGTTTTTAGAATTAAAATTGTATCATTTTTTTTATTATTAAATAATGTTAACTTGAAAGAATAATATCTCGAATTACAATTTTTGTAGAAATTTTACTGATAATTAGGTTAAAATTGAATATTTTTACATGCCAATCAATCAGTCAGTATGTATAATTTAATTAGACTAAAATGACAGTTTTAGACAAAATGACACCCTAATGGGATTATACATATACATGTATAGTAAACTGTTAATTGACATGTAATAGATTGGAGTTAATTGATGTAAGAAATGTTCACTAAAATTGAGCTATTTGTTGACACAATTCATTGATATAAAACAATATTTGATGCTAACCACAAACAATAATAATACAGTATGGTGAATGCAAAGGAAAGGTGAGTGTTTAAAGCAAACATGAAAACAATAATTTCTTGTTTTCAAACTTTAGAAATACATGTTTATTCATACATAAAAGAGTTGAGAGATGTAAGTGTAAGTTTAGGATGACATTTGTTTAAAACATACAAAATACAAAAGATGTATATATGTTCAATAAAATCTGTTCTCTAACAGCAGCTGCACATACACCATGTACAAATTACACACAGTCCTCAGTAATGTGAACAATGCAGAAAAATTACAATCATGTTCAGTGCAGAGTGTAACTCAGTAAAGGAGAGACATTTTGTCCTGTAAATAAACAGAAAAAAATAAACAAATTGAATGATAAAATTAATTACCAAAGAAGAAAGGCAGAAATTGTTAATATCAGCCTAAGACAATCTCTTCACAATAAACTTTTAAATCTACTGGCCAGTCGCTCAATTTTTGGAAAATTTTAGTTAGATTTCTGTTGGCCTATAGAGATGATTTTTACAGGCCCAAAAGCAATTTTACCAGCCTGAGCTGCTGGGCCTGTTGTGAAGCTCGAAGATATAAGACCTTAATATGGCATACTAATGATACTTTGACATTTTTCATCTGATGTCACAAGTGTGTATGTTGACCAAATTAAGGTGGTACCTAACACTACAGGGAGATAACTCTGTAAAAATCAGCTAGACGTTTTAATCATGTTGTATTGTTAAGGAAATATTAAGCTTCTCAATGATCAAAATTAGTGTTTGTCAAACTGCTATATAACCAATGAAATTTTTCTGATAAAGTGGTTGGTTGAAATTTTTGTATTTTTGTCAAAGGGTCAAAGTAAACATTTTGTCAAAATTTTATGAAAATTAAACGAGCCAAATTAATATTAGTCAAGGTGTTGGGTACCACCTTAAGCTAATTTCAAGAACATTTTGACTCACTTAAAACAGTGCACCAGCATCATTCTTATCCAGAGAACAGATGAACATCAGTCTTCCAGCTTGAATCTTAGGGCAGAAGGGTGCTAGTTGTCTCAAAGGGCACTTTTGCGCAAATCAACCAGATTGTAAAGGCACTGTTGGACAGTGTAAATAACCTTGAATTTTGCAAGACTCAACTGGAGGACAATTGTTGTATTTTAAGCATATTTTGAAATGATTTTGTTCTTGATGTTGTTGCCAGTAGGAATTTTTTATCACATCATACCATGAACCAAAGCATATTTATATATATATATATTATTTCAATTTTAATCTAAACACACTTGTACATTTGGTAATGAAAATAATTATCAGAAATTTCAATGTTTTATAACTGATACCAGTCTTTAAAATTAAACAAGTAGTTTTGAAAGATGGAGGTAAACACGCATAATTGAATTGTTAATGCAATAGAATTATTTACATTTATAAAATACTTCAAACAATAAAGGATATGTTATTGAAAGTTACTTATTCTCATGTAAAGTATTTTTTAAGTGCACACCAAAGTGCTCCTTAGTAAGGAGTTTTATAGATATAAAATGTAAAACAGGAGATGATAATATCATATTTATACATACATTGCAGAATGTATTAACAGCTACATTTTTATACGACTGCAAAAATTTTTTGTGGTCGTATATTGGTATCACGTCGTCGTCATCCGAAGACACTTGGTTTCCGGACAATAACTTTAGTATTAGTGAATAGAAATCTATGAACTTTAAACACAAGGTTTATAACCACAAAAGGAAGGTTGGGAGTTATGGTCTTTACAGTTTAGGAATTAGGGGCCAAATAATCATTTTTCTAGTTTTCAGACAATAACTTGTGGAACGGTGTATGGATCTCTCTGAAATTGTACAAGTTTCCATACCACAAAGGGATGGTTAGAATTGGCTTTGGGGGGTAATGGCTCAAACCGTTTAGGAATTAGGGGCAAAAAAGGGGGGAAAAACAAGGGTTTCCTTGTTAATGGACAATCACTTTTAAGTACAATGTTTGATTTGGATTACCTCCCTTACACTGCTTTAAAACTATGTATAAAGAAATTTTGTATTGTCTCGAGGTGATTAGCTGTCAATTTATTTTTATAAATTACTAATAAAAATGCTGATTAAAGATATATTATTTTTAGACATGATTATGTATGTCATTTTCTATTTTAAGACTTTTATGATGTATTTAAATGGGTAATTATGGTTGCAAACTCCATTGGCAATTTGAATTGAGATAATGACCATATCTTGAGGGAAAGATTTTTTTTTTTGGAAAAAGGGGAGGGGGAGGGGAGGTGAAAAAAAATTGGGGGGGGAACAATTTTTTTTCTTTCTCATTACAGATTTCAGAAATTAAAAAGAAAATTTCTTCAAATATTTTTTTTTTGCCAAGGGGTTGGGTTAAAGAAATATTTTTTGCCAAAAAAAAAAGGGGTGAAATTTTTTTTTTTTTGAGGGGGGGGGGGTCAATTTGCAACAGCAAAGTGTATTGCACAAAAGCAAAAAATAAGGGGGGGGGGGGCAATTCGCAACAGCATAGTGAATTGCACAAAAGCAAAAAATTGAATATAAATTCAAATCATATAACCAATTCTAAGTTCTTTGACTACAGTTATTCTGTGTCAGAAACCTATTATGTGTCAAACATTTAATTTCAATCCAAATTCAGACCTGTATCAAGCACGAATATTGTGTCCATTTTTGTCCCAACTGTTCAGGGTTGGACCTCTATGGTCGTATCCAGCTGCGCTTGGCGAAGCAATTTATTTTTTCTATAATTATTAAGAATTAAAGCATTTTGTTAAGTGCTCCTATTGCAAGGAGGATTATAAATACAAGTAAAACAGGAAGTGATGCAATCTTCTTTATGTTCAAAATAAGAATTTCTTTAAGTTTATAATTGGGATTATTGAATTTAATTTTTTTTCTAATTTTGGCTAAATTATGTTTTTTTTTTTAAATTTGTTTATAATTTTATTTTTTGTCAATGCCTACTTTAATGAGGCCCCTCATGGGGGTGTCCAAGTAATCACATAATCACATATTTTTTGCCAATATAATCACATAATCATTAATTATTTTTTTAAACAAGATAATCAACGTGATCAAATAATAAAAAAAAAGCAGTCCTAGATTATCAAATAATCATGAAATATTTTGTCTGGTAATCAAATAACCACTTTAAAAACTGCCAAGTTATCGCATAATCAAAAACCCCATGAGGAGGCTCTTTAATAAAGTTTTACAGGTGTACATCCTGTACATAAACATTTACAAACGAATAACACACATGTGGACATTTTCATTTTGTATTAAATATCTAATTATTTGTTCAATTATCATTAATCACTTAATTAGCAGTAAGCAATCATTAACACGGCAATAGACATTTGACCGCCAAAATTTTAAGACATTTGTGCGAAACTAAAAATAAGCATAGGACATTTGAGCGAAAAAAAACATTAAAAAATGATGAAGGAGTACCTTTTCCGTTTGCCAGATATAATCTGTTACCCCTGCTCACCACAGGTAAAATTCGGCAATGGCATTATTTACAAGTCAGTTCAGGCTTGAAATTTATATCCTAGACTTCTGACATAAAAAAAAAATCCCTCCTTATTTCCTGCTGTCAAACAGTGAATTTAAGTCCAGGAGATTCTGTTCCTCCTTCTTGTCCGTTCGGCTTTGAGGGAACAACAATTTGATGTAAGTTTCAGTCAAGTAATGGGCAAAGTCTATTCTACTATTCAACTCAGGACTACACTACCATTTACTAGCAGAACCGGTCGAAATTACTCATGTAACATCAAATAAAATATATTTATTTTAAAAACTTACACTTTTTTTTTACTTTTTAAAAATATTTCTTAATTCATATAAAAGTATCACAGGAAATTTCGTTCAAGCGTCTGATTTGAACATCAAGGTAAAGTTAAAAATTCCAGCACTAAAATGTCCTATGATGTCAGCCCTCAAATGACCCTATGTGCAATTATATTTTCGCTCAAATGTCCTATGCCCCGTTAACAGAGGTGATAAAACTGCCAAAGGTTAGGTATTTAATTTTATGCCATTGTCAGTTATTTAGTGTTACACAATATCAGGTAACCATTTTACCGGAAATGCGGATAGGCATGTACAATGAAGTTTGAAAAGTTTATTTTTTTAAAAGTCAGAGGGGTGCATTTTTTTGCTTTGGAGGGGGTAGGGCACCAAGGACAGGGCCCTTCTATTAAGGGAAGGCAGGAACACTAAACATTAAATACCCTTCCTATTTAAATCACGTACTATCTGGTGTGCACATTTCTTCAACAAGGAATGTGCTTGATATTCTAATATAAAGATAAGAATATGTGGTATGATTGCCAATGAGACAACTCTCCACAAGAGACCAAATGACATAGAAGTTAACATTTATAGGACACCGTATGATGCAGTCTTATGTTAAATATTGCTGAAAATTGTAATTTTACTGGATTAACTTTCGTACTCCAGCTGTATACCCAAAGAATAGGGATGTTTTGAACCAAAAATTTAATGTTTTATTATTAAAGTACATAGACTGAGTATTTGAAATACAAATTACACAGTTTGAAATACATAACAATTTTGTATTAGTGCCAATTTGACCCAAATTCACACTGTCTTTAAAAGTGACAAAAATATCTTTGCCAAAATCATTCATCAGGCAAAGAAAACCTGTGTTTCAGCTATCATGCTCCTAAAATATGAGTTTGAAGAACAGGCAGATAATTTTGTTTTTGAAAAAGTTTTTAACTGGTTTCAACAAGGGCAGATCTTTTTGCAAGGCACAAAAAATTGAGGTTGTTTGTTGCTAGCGGAAATAAATTTTATGTCTGATAAAAGATTGACAGCTTAAAATTGTATTTTTTGTCTGTAAGTGAAACATGCATAATACATGCTTACAGCAATTTTTTTGGAATGACATGAAGTACACTATATATTTCATCACATGTCAAAGTTGATTTTAATTTTTATTGAGTATGATCATTAATTAGCTGAAATGAACATGTCAGTTTGTCCCACAAACTTTAGTTATCAATATTACACTTTTCTGTTTTAGGACATCTGTATATCAGAAAACAAAAATAATGTCACCAGGACTGAAGATACCAATTACACAAATCATTTCACCTAAGGGTGTCCAGACAAGATCAAGAAGATCTTCAATGTTCGGCGTCTATAGAAAGGGAGGAATAAGGTTAATAGATATTCCTATCACACCTGAAGCGAAAAAGATTTCACCAACCAAAACTCGAACACGAAGGACATCTGTATATCAGAAAGACATCACAAAAGATACTCAACAGAGAACAAGAAGGAGGACATCTGTATACCAGAACAACCTAACAAAAGATACTCAACAGAGAACAAACAGGAGAACATCAGTGTATCAAAAGCCCAAAGATGTCCAACCAAAACAAGTAACAAACAAAGCGTCAGAACCAATCAAACAACCGACTAGGAGGGTCAGAAATAGGAGTCCAGTAATCAAACCACCGACTAGGAGGGTCAGAAATAGGAGTCCAGTAGAAACAGAAGTCTTCATAAATGTTAAGAAACAAGTTATTCAATCTCCTGTAGTCAGTCTAGTAGATGTCATCTCACCAGGTAAGATGCCATCACATCAGAATTCACCTGTTATAAACAAGTCAAAGTCAGAGGGAACTGTACGAACTCCGTCCACTGCAAAAAAATCTCAGGGAATAACACAGCTTCAAAAGAGTGTGTCAGCAACACAAAGTTTCAAAACTCCAAAACAACATGTAAGTTCCTCTAAAAAATCCAGTGTGAGGAAGTCCAGCAGAAAGACATCTACCAAAAAACTGAGTCCTAATGAATCAAAACAAATACTGGTAGTAAGAAATACTCCAGCAACAGCCAAAAAAGGATCTGTAGCAATTACAGATGAAGAAAGTTTGTTAATAACTTTCAAAACACCTGCTCCACTTGGATCAATCAGTAGGTCTGCAAGAAAGCGCAAGGCAGTAGAAAAGATAAGTCCACCTGCAAAAAAATGTATCCTTGACCTTTCACCTGTGGAAAAAGTTCCATTTAAAACACCATACAAGTTAGATAAATCTCCTGTTCTGTTGCTGAGAAGAACACCTTTAACGGATGTATTCACTAGTACACCAAGAGAGATACAACCATCTAACACTCCATTGAAACCTTCAATATCAACCTTAGGAAGAAAAAGTTTAAAGCGATCTAGACATACATTAAGTAAGACCAAAAAAGTTTCAATAGTTTCTGATTTAAAAACTCCAGACAGTAACAGACGAAGCTTGACAGCTAGGAGGAAAGGTACACCTGCCAAAGTCAGTATTGAGAACCGTGAATCATCATCTAATGTAACATCGTTAGGAGATAGCCAAGGGAATCAAACAATTACCTCCATAGGTAACACAACTTCTCATTCTAGTGCTGGTAGATGTACTATTCTTTAGAGGTTGTAGTTTATTATATTTAATATTTGTATTGTGATCAGAAATTAGAACTTTTCCTATTTTTGTAGAAACTTTTCTATATGCAAGTACAGTTCAGTACATATCACATGTGAAATGCTATCATACTTTTATGAAAATACAATTGTCAAAACTATGATTTATCATTACATTTTTATGTTTCTTAGGGTTGTACGCTTACCTTGTTTCTAATATGGCATACAACAAGACTTGAACCTGTCAAATTCTGTTTTACTGAAAAGTAAACATTGTCAGTGTCGAGAAATAATGTAAACATAATACATAAAAAAAGAGTTGAGCATGCAGAACATTTGCTTCTATATAAACTGTTAAAATATTAATCAGTTACACAATGAAAAGTTACTATGGAATCCATCTGTTTATTACATAACACTTGTTAGTGGATACATTGTACATTTATACAGGTCTGTTTATATTTATAATGATGTTAACTTTCTATTCTGGGTTTTTGATGTGCAATTTTACAAATATTTTCTTTGTCACAATACCTCATGACAGGTAGTTTTTCTCACCCTTGTCCTTAATCTTATGGGGGATAGTCGTAGCATTGGCACTCATACAGCATATCTATATTTTTATATCCATGTCTTATTTGCTGGTTGTGAACTTGCTGCTGTACAATTATAAGCAAATGAAATTATACTGTGCAAGCAAAACCATAAACTCCTTAGAAAATGATTGACGAGAATTTTTTTACGGGTATCTTCAGTAAGTCATAATTCAACTTAATGCATAACAAATTTAATTTACATATTTATATTATAGTGATAATAATAAGAAAAGTTCTAATTCTTGACCTTATGTTTTATCGAGATCTCAAGAGATGGAAGGAAATGGCATTAATGCATTTTATTAATGATTTATGTATATAAGTTTGTTATTTATTTTTTGTTAAGAATTAAATGGTGATAGACTGGAAACCAATAAAAAGTTGAAGCATTTTGTTTACCACAGCCTTTAAGATATCAATCAGAAAGTTACTGAGTAAGACTGATTATTGTTATTTAGTACCGAACTGGTCCTTTTTTCTTTTTTAAATATTTGTGAAATTTTGGTTATAAATGATCAGTTATAGAATAACTAATAGAAGAGTTTGAATATTAAAAAAAATATTCATTGAGTGACCAAACAACACATTAATTCACTAGTACTACCTCTATTGTTGGTCATCCACAACCACCATTTTTATGCAAATTTTCTTTAAAATACCATTTCACAGGTGGGAAAATACATGATTTATTTTACATTTGAAGAATTAGTTTTTATATGACTTAAAGTATACAAAATGACTTTTTTGTTTCAATTTGCATACTACTTTCAATTTTGTTTGAGGTAATTTATTGGAGTCCGTCACATAGTTGATTGTTTAATCTGTTTTGATTTATTTTGGGAGAGTGTTGTTTAGAAAGGTTTATGCAGAATGATTGAGAATCTATAATAATGTGTTCAGATGTAAATAGGTTGTGCTTGCAATAGGCAAGATTGGACAGAATTTAGTATGTGGCAATGGATTAACTCTCAATTTAAACATATTTGTATATTTTATTTGATATTATTTTTACTTAAGAAATTTTATATTTACACCAGCAAGTGAACAAGTTTTAGAAGGAATATTGATCAAGGCCACACCATATTTTTATCTATGAATTCTTTGGAATTTATGTCATCAATTTTTTTCACCATATTTACTGTTTTAGAGAATAACATTCCCTTTTGAGCTTTTTTTAACAATTCAGTGAACAAATGGATTGTAAGTGTTAATTCCAGTAAACCTCCAAAAATTGGAAATGTCACACGTTTTTCTGACATTCCTTTTTGTTGCACCTTCAGGACACGAAACAAAATAACAAATAACTAGTCTGTTTTCCTTTTCAATGACCTGTAAGGATTGAATTATTAATTTGGTGTTGTTTTGATATAATATTTTTTTTTAATTGAGAAAATTTTAAGAATTTGTATTCATTATGATCATGTTATTTATCTCATTGACTCTAGATTATATTTGGAGTATAAATATATTTCTTTCTCCTAATTTCTTCTTTGTCTATCTTTCCTTTGTCCATTTATTTGTATGATCAGATTTTAACATGGTTTAATTTTGTAAAACTTTATAAACAACAAATGCTCTTTTGATTTTAACTTTATAAAAAATAATACTGATGTGGTACGGGTTAAACAATCATTTTGGTGGTAGTAAGTCATTTCAGAAAGACAGATGATTGTGACAATACAGAAGTAATACATGTAGTTAACAGCACAAATAAAATAGAATACTATTCATACTGATAGATGGACAGTTTTCATTCTTTTCTTCTTACTTTGTAAGATGCCACAGATGTACATTGTGTATACATATATTTTGTAAATAGAGCTAAAAACTGTCATGGTGGATTTATTAGATTTACTATGCAGTTTAAATTCACAGCTTGTATCTAAAATGATTTTTTGTGAGGGGAATGTATTCTTTATACAGATAACAGTTTTGCTACATGTTTGATTTTTTTTTTTTTTTTTTACATTTTCCTTAGTGTCAAATATGCATTATCTTTTTATGCTGATGAGACTATTAAATAGTATTGGCCATGTATTTCAATGTGCTGTTTCTTTATTCCAGTTTTTTCTTTTATTTATTTTTTTATTTCTACATATAAACCTTATTTTAAACTATAGTCTTTATCAAACATTTAGTTTAAAATTTTAGTTTTTAGAAATATTCATCAATTAACTTTTTATGATTGTATTTGAGCAACCACTGTAAGCAGGAAAGTGTTGTGGATTAACATATTATTAACAATTAAATTTCATTTAAAAGATTTAATTTTTTATTTAAGATGCTGTTATCTGGTAAAATACGTCAGTATGATAGAGTCAACGGGAGGGAGTGATATCTAATGCTTTTGTCATAAACTACAATTAATGTGTTCTCTAATTAGTTTTATCTTCATCATGTTTTAAAAAATTATGGAATATATAAGGGCATTGTTTGTCATTTGATATGACAAGGAAAATAATTATGAGAAAATTTGTCACAACTTGTACACAAGACAAAAGGATAGTTTAAGGATGTAGTGTTTGGACTCCTTGGTTTTTTTCCTGCGATACAGGGTAAAATATTTTGCCCCATATCACCCACTTTTCTTTTCATAGAAGTCTTCAATAGCTCATAAAAAGGTCATAACCTAAATTCAAGCAGATTCAAGAGTTTTTTTCTTACAAATTGAGACCCAAACAATGCCAATGCTAAATATAAGGTAAAAGTCCTAGTCAGCCTTTTCCCTCCATTTTTAAAAAATCAAATATCTCTAAAAGGAGTTCCATAATCAATATTTTTAGCTTATTTTATTCCTTAACTGATGCTCTTTTGACTAATAGTATCAATTTTTAATTCTAGATTTTTTTTTAATTTCACCTAACTACATCCTTAAACTACCTTGTTTTCAGCATTCTTTATGTAATATTGAGAAATTAAATTGATAGACTTGGAGAGCTGGAGTATGATGTTTTTAAAAAAGGAGATTCATAAGACTGAAAGATTATTTAATTATCAATACTAGTTAAAGGAGACAGACTGTGATTGGAAAATGGGGGGAAATGAAGATAGAAGGTTAATGACAAAAGTATTATTTTGTATTGTCGTGAGTGGAAAGTACAGTGAGATGTAAAATAAATGTAAATACTGACTTTGTTGGCTCTTCCAATGGCAGCTGGAGAAAACAAGTTTTGTGTTGTAGCTTTCTTAGTATCTTAATTTGCTGAAATATTATTTTATGTATTAAATCATTTTATCATCTGAAGATATAGTTTTCCTTATTTAACCTTTGAGCATCTTGTCAGCATAATGACATCATTTATTACCTTGCATTGACATACAATTCCTAAAGAGAAAGCCTAGGACTCTTGTAGAGCATATTTTGGGTTAGTTTTCATTAAGCAAAACAGCCAATCAGACTTAGTTATCAAGAAAAGAGCTTAACAAAATGTAGGATTTTTTCATAGTTGATTTAATATACCAAGACAACTTTTAAATGTTCAAATTTAACTTGATATCAAAGGAACAGTTGGTAAGTTATGAACAACTAAAGACAACAAACTTATTTAGTTCCAAAAACATTAATAATGACAGAGAAGAAGGTACATGACTTTACAAGGGAAGCTTGAGGGAGAAGATGTATGATAATAAGATGATGCTGTATGATTGTCATTAACTATCAACCAAAGACCAGAGACCATGTATGTAAACAACCACAGGGCAGACGGTCATAAAACTTTATTCAGTGTGCTTGAAACATCAAAGCCAGTATTTTGATTGGTTTATTTCTGAGATTGAGTTCGATAATTGTGCTCGAAATTTTTCAGAGCGCAAGGCCAAGTCTGTCACCAAAAGGCATTCAACAATGAGCAAAATTCTTCTTCGTAGACTGCTATAAAAGGCCATAATACATATATTTTCTACATTAAATGGGTTTATACAAAATAATTTTCCTAATTTTTGAGACATAAGGAAGCTAATCAGGCTGCAGCGACATTATAAACTATTTGTATAAAGCTTTGCAGAAAAAAATCAATGATGCATACCTTTTATAAAGATGCCTTATGATACAAAGCTTCTCTCATCGTTATTGTCCTTGACCTTATTTCCATGGTTCAGTGACTGCTTTAAAAAGTAGTTTTTCATTCATGTGAATTCTAAGTCATTGTGAGTAAAAATTAAAAGGATAATTTTATATTGGTTTATGAATTCCTTGCAAGGGGGGACATGTCTGTCAAACATGGTTCACCTTACCTTGAGTTAATTTCATGAATCAGTGATCAAAGTTAAGCTTTTATGGTTAAGTCTCAGATACTTTCAGCAGTAGTATAGCCATATTTGGTATATAGATGATTGTAAGGTATACATATAAAAATAAGAAGATGTGGTATAATTGCCATTGAGACAGCACTCCACCAGAGACTAAATGACATAGAATTCAACAATAAGCAAAACTCTTACTGCATAGTAGGGTTCTCACTAAGATGAGTCCAGGACTCATCATTTTTAAAACGGGTGAGTCCGAAGACGCATTAAGATTGTAAAATGTTGTATGAACTTAGGACAAATAACATTTTATGACAAAAGTTTTGAAATAATCTAAACTTGAGGTCATTTCCTTGCTCTATTTTGTCACAGAGACTGGAATAATTAATGATATAGCAATAAAATATCATCTCACTATTTGACTCGCCTTCAAATATCCTTAGTGAGAACTCTGGCATAGTCAGCTTTAAAAGGCGCGAAAATGACAAATGTAAGACAATTCAAACGTGAAAACTAATGGCCTGATTAATGTACAAAACAATAAACAAAAATCAAAGGATATACAGAAGCATACAACAACCACAGAATTACATGCACATACAGAATGTGGCAGGGTTAAACATGTTTGCAGGCGCCCAACCCTCCCCTAACCTTGGACAGTGGTGTAACAGCATAACCTATGATCAAACTATAAAATCAGTTGAAAAGAGCTTATCTGGTCGATACAAAGCAGAAAAATAAGTAACAAAATGCAGATCAGACGTAGTGTATCATACGTTTGTCTATCGGGTTTCATTTTACCTTTACCTCATTCATGGTGCATTTGTCAATATTAAGTTTTTTATGCCCCATTTATGGGCATTATGTTTTTCGGTCTGCATTAGTTTGTCTGTCAGTCCATCTGTCCCGCTTCAGGTTTAAGTTTTTGGTCAAGGTAGTTTTTGATGAAGTTGAAGTCCAATCAACTTGAAACTTAGTACACATGTTCCCTATGATATTGTCTTTTTTAATGCCAAATTAGAGTTTTGACCCCAATTTCATGGTCCTCTGAACATAGAAAATGATAGTGCGAGTGGGGCATCCGTGTACTATGGACACATTCTTGTTAGTGGTTTGGTTTGTTTCCTTGGACACTATAAGAATTATGTCAACTCTATTTGGTGAATTGAAAGTTTGTAAGGTGTACATCTCTGTCTGGCAAGATTATCTGACCTTGACCTGGTTTTCATGGTTCATTGATCAATGTTAAGTTTTCATGATAAGGTCTGTTCCTCAGGTGCTGTAAAATATGGTTCAACTATATATGAAATATTGTGTGCATGTCTGGTAGGTTCATCTGACCTTAACCTCATTTCCATGGTCATTTGGTTGCAGCTAAATTATATGGTAAGGTCTGATTCTAGGATTACCACTTTTCAGTGTTAACTGAGGCACCTTTATGTTATAGAGAAAGTCCAAATAACTGTCCATACCTGGGAAATAATGGAGCAGAGGCCCGGAGGGCCGACGCCCATTATTTCCCAGGAATGGACAGTTATTTGGACTTTCGCTAACTTAAAATACACCTTAAATATTAAGAACGAATTTTTAGATCATAAAATTTAAAGAGTTTTATTTCATTTTGTAGTGGTTTTCTTTTCATTTTCCCTGTTGTGTACCCAATAATCCACAGTCAAAATTTAAGATCAAGCTGACCATCTACTCACTTAACGAAGTATTTATGAAAAGAAGAATAACTACTATAAAAAGATCTTGAATAAAGTTCATCCAGATTTATGTTTTAAGTCAATGGATACGCACGTCTTTCTTGTGGTGGTATTGAAAGGATATTTATTTGTGTCTCAAGTGGTATTTCGGGGGAGAGAAAAAAACTAATATTTATGCATATATGTTAATGGATTATGTGTTCTTCGTTTGATAAATCTTGGATGTAGAATCGTATGAGAAAAAAATGACATGGTACAACTAGAATAAATTTCCAGGTACGTAACACTCTAGTATATGTTATAACTAATAAGGGTGTGCTCGATTTGAAGTCATATCTGAAACAAAATATGATTCTATATTTCAAACCATTCTATTAGATCAAATTATTATCAGAAAGATTGCCTTTTGTATGTTTTTAACTTAAGTGGAAAACTACTTTTTGATTTCATTTAAACATTTCAAGATTAACGCCGTCATTTGCACTGCCGATATAACTGTTATATTAGCCACTGGACATATAACAACAGTGAAGGAATTCGATTGTGTAACGCGTTTCTGTTGAAAATTGAATAAAAAGTCCCGCCCAATATTTAACACAAGCCTTTTTCAAATGTTATCCATACCCTTCAAATTCTTTTCAATAGTACCATATTCAAATTATAACAACGAAAAATCAAATAATATACCGAATACGCCATTTTGACCATTTTAGTTTCTTGAACTATTTATTTTATTTAACCACAATATTATTGTAGAAACTATCTGAGTAATATTTCTTTTTTTAATGTACTGTAACATATTAAAATGGAACAAACGATTTTTGCTGTACAAAATCAAAATACAACACTTTAAATTTCAAATGATATCTTAAACGGTAGAATAAAAAGCAAATCTGTAAGTGAACTAATTTTCCTTATTGTATAATGTTACTGTGTTCAATATTACGAAAGAATTCAACTGAGTTAATCCATTTGATATTTTGTAGATGGACAGAAGAGGACTGGCACTCAATGGAAAATATTCGTTTTTACCCGCTTGGATACTATCCGTGACAGAAATTTAGCCAAGATGTGCATCGGAAAAAAAATTGTGGATAATGTTGTAGAATTTTAGTGAAAACGATACCATATATTATACGATGGAATTACGACTCGCAAATAAAAGCTGTTTATTTATAATGAGATATTTGGTGTTCATTGTATAACTACGAGGTCATCCCAATTCAAAAAAAAAAAAACTTCATTTAATATCAGCGTTCAGTAAGTTTTCATCTTCATTCAGTATCGCGTTACGTCCTTTAGAACTATTTCCATGGGTGAACACTTTTTAAGAAATTGCCCATGGAAATACCCAAAGGGCAAAACGTCCGTTTGAATGAAGATGGACAATAGAAAATAACTCTCCATTCCTGAAAAATAATGGAGAGTTTGAACAAAAGATTTACGTCACAGGTGTATTTTAATGCGATAAAATGACATCATTGTAATGTTGATAAGGTCAAGATGATTGGATCAAAGGTTAGACGTCATGAGTTTTGGTCAGACCACACACTTCATTACATAACAGTTGACACTAATCAATTAAAAACTACTAACACCAAAGAAGGATAAGCAAAATAGTAACCAATTGGGAATGAAAAATTGCAAACATCTTCATTCTTTTGTGACAAAATAAAACTATCTTCATTGGAATTATTTGCTTAATTTTGAGAAGTTCCTTTGACGGACATTGAACACTGCCGTTAGCAGAATAAATCACCCATTACTGGTATAGGCTGAAGTAGACTATTGCTAGTGTTAGCACTGTTAGGTCATATTATTGAAGACAGTGATAGCCCACGTTTTTTTATGAAAGAAAGACGGAATATTCAATACCCAAAGTGAACTATCTACCTTTGACAAAAAACTTTCAAGTGTTACTGTTATAATTGCTTGCATCAAGTTGACCATGCTGAGACGAATGTATGGAATTTAGTTATAGAAAATTTAATTTGAATCAACAGTATTTGCAGATTTTTATGTTTAGTATAGTTTTTTTTTTTGAGTTATGAGTATTACTAAAGATTATTATTTTTGGAAGAAGAAAATATGTCTAAAGTAATAATGGGATAGAGCAGGCTGGGTTGGTGGGGGCTGCTTTTATGGTAACTCAAGTTACCTTTTATGCATCTTCTTCCACCTCAGAGCAACCAGCTCTTTGATTTTACTGGGGTTTTTTTTAAACTTTCCAATTTACAGCGTTATATACACATAGCTATATATCTAAATCTATTAATATTTTCTACTCAATTTTTCTTAGAAAGTATTTTTTTTTCTAAAAATTCTTATTTTTTTTATAAAAAATAGAGAGTAAGACAGTCCTATAAGTAATTTTTTACTTTCATTTTTTCCCCTGATATAGTAAGTGGCAGTAGGTTGATCACAAAATTTAAAAGGTCCTTGATATTTTTCACTCCAACGTTTTTTTTTTTTAAGTAAATGTATCAGTAAGAACCGATTGGTCTTACTGAAGGCTAAAAATGTGATATGTATGAGATAGGTATCCCAGGAATAACTAGTAAAGCTTAGCTATTTCTTGTGCAGAAGTAAGATCGATCTTACTTCTGCACAAGATTCGTGAGAATAGTGATTGAAAAATACATTTTCTGTTACGACGCATATCTGTTCGATTTTCATTGATAGTAAAGCATGTCAGTTCCTTTTGATTCAAGTACACCTGGATCAAAGGGTCAGTGCTATCGATTTGCGACCGTCGGTTAACTGTTTAAACATCTCTAAAACAAATGGGTTAGTTGGTATGATAGCGGGTAAAATCAAAATTCTTGTATCTAACAAGATCCTTAATCGACCAAAATGAATTTATTATAAAAAGTTGTATATGCCGGGTCCATATATACATTCTTACAAAATATTATGGTTATCCGACCATGCATGTGGCTCATGTCTTAAGATCTGTAACAAAAACTATTGAAATTTCAGCAAAAAATAGGTCAATTATATATTTTTCGTCATAAGAGTGCGTAATTATGTAGTCATTATGAGATCAGAGTGTTCTTACATGTTTTTTTCATCAAATATGTACTGATTTATACTAAGTTAAATTTCACAATAAGTTTAATCAACATTCTTTTCCTCTCGCCTGCGACGAAAGTCGCGGAAGTGAGAAAAAAAACCTTCTTTCCGTCGTCGGCGTCATCAGCATTTTGGATTTTTATTTAGTGACATTATTCATTTTGTCAGACTTACGTGGATTTTATAAGAACTTCATTATCTTACAAGAGATAGCATTTACCCATTCCCCAAAACAATCAAAATAGCGTCCTTTTAGTCTTTGTCGTACAATTGTCTCATCGACAATCATATTTACCACATATCCCATAGGTACTTGGGAACAGGACAAATTTGTTAAGCCCTCCCCCTTTTTCCAAAATCTGTTATTTTTTTGTTTTCTATTAATTTCAATTATTTTCACGTTTTTCTGTATTATACGAACATACATATACTACAAATAACTTGTATTTGCTATTTACAATCAATTCCAAGTTTATTATCCACAGCGGTCACTGATCCTGTAAGTGTTCTACGACTATAATCTTTCAGTCCTTTGAACTAGTTCCCTAACTATTATTAAAGAATTTTTGTAACTTCAATCAAATGAAATTATTTATTGGAATTAATTATTTTTAGAATTAAAAAAATATTTTTGGATTTTTAGATAAAATTACGTGCTTTTGACGGCCTTATCAATTCGGTCGACAAATATGACATTTCGTCTCTCTTCACTATACTTCCACACAGTCATCAAATAAATTTTAACTATGCAAATTTATTTGCTGCAACTTATGTAAAGCCTTCTTCTGTAATGAAAATGGTAAATATGCTAGATATACTGACTGGAAGTGTGGTGAAATAAATAAAGCTGTAAATCTTCTATTAGCGTTTCGACAATAAAGTTTATTGACAGGATGCAGGTATTCCTATGAGCACGAATTGCGCCCTTTTAATAGCATACTTGTTCCTGTACAGTTCATGGCCAAATCCGGTAAAGAAAATTTCCTTTCGCTTACCTTTACCAGGGGGATATTTGTTTGAATGTGTTCCACTAACAAAACCTGAAAACACATCTCGCAAATATTTTGCGGTTTTATAATAAACAATTTTATAGCTTAGTCGATGCCTCGTGCATGTTAAGAGAGTGCCACGTTCTTTGTACATTAAGAACCGTTGCAACAACTCTTAGAGGGATCCGTAGGCGGTCTGTTGCAAAAGTAAAATTCCTGTCCCTATCAAATATACTCAATTTCCAGTAGCAGTCAAATTTTCCCGACCTTTATCCTGGACGTCCTCTATTACTTTGGATTGAGAGTTGTCTCATTGGCACTCATACCACATCTTCTTATATCTATCTCGTCCTGCACATACATGAAATATTTGCCAATGGACATAAAGCAACCAGCAATCAATCAATCAATCGATCCGACAGTTTCTTTATATAACTTTGCAGTACTTATCACTCCTATTATGATCTAGAATGTGTAACAACGAAAAAAACCGTGCACATCCTAGGCTCGGTCATGGATGATCTTATCCATTCATGTTTTGGCCTGAAGGGGAACGTTCACAGCAGCACGGCGAACCAACAATTAAACATAACAATAAATGTATAATACGACTGATGTTCGGATAGATTGATTGTTGTTTACTTAACGTCCAGTGGAAAATATTTCATGAATGTTCAGGACTATCGGATAGTTTGTATCGGTAACTGATTAACGTGGCATCAAAACTTACGATTGAATACACTGGTCAAATTCTAGCAAACGATAATTGTGTATCTTTATGAAACTTCTTTCTGACGTTGTGTTTTGGTGTTACTGCGGACAATATTTATTTATTTTTTCTTACTTTACAAAAATTGTGGTTTTTTTTCAGGCAGTGGCTATTTGCCGGCAATAGTTTATAGTTGCTATTTTGCCGGCTGTAATACAAATTGATGAATCCTAATTTTGTCTTTTGCATGGATACTGTAAATTGGTGTGCATTATCAACATAAAAGAATTGAAATATTATTATTTCAGTTCAATATAAATAACATACACACAACATTTTAAAAACATTGTCAAGCAAAATACATATTGAAACTGTAAACAGAAGTCACAATAAAAATGATGCTGAATTATTTTGTAAGAAAGAATTAACAGGAATTTAACTCCAATTTATTTACTTTAGCATACACATGTGTGCTTTTCATTGCTGTGTTTTACTTAATTTTGTAAAAGTCACTTAAACTAGCTTTGAATATATATAGCCTAGTTGCTACATATAGACCACTCAAAGATGGAAATCAGTAGTAAAACTCAACCAGAATGTATCACAATTCAAATGTAATGTACCGCAATTCAAAATGCATGTACCTTCAAATTTTGCATAAAAAGTTAGTTAAAATTTACATTTGTAACAACTGAAACCATGGGTCTGATTTTAAATCGGCACACAGAAAATGTTGCCTTACTAGGCATGAGTTGCACAGACATGGGCACTTGGTTCATTAGAGTCCGCATCCTCATCACATTTGATTTGCTTTGTTGTAGTTAATAAGACTAAACAGTACTCACTTTCTTATTGCATGTATTTTTACATTAGGCTACACGTATACCTGTGTAGAGGGGTTGGAGAGGGGTCCCTAATTCCCTCTCCCTACTCTTCCCACTAATCCCACTGACTTCCCTACCCCCTTTCTCCTGGGACTATTATACTAACAATATATCATGTCCAAGCTTACTCCCATACGAAAATCGTTCAAAAATTTTCCCCTTAATGTCCATATTTTTACTCCACTTCTTTCCCCGGTTGCTGCTCCCTGACTCCCACTTCCCTTCTCCGTGAATCCCGCTGCCCTTCCCCTCATTCCAATGTTCCCGGCATAACCCTGCCCACCCCCTCTGTGTATATTTCGGACCATATGAGTATTTGGACCATACACGTATGGTCATGACCATCTGCGTATATACTCATATGGTCCGACCATACTAACTAACTAACTAACTAACTAACTATAATATTGACAATGTCATAAAACTTTTTCCTATCGTCTTGATAAAGGTTCCATTCACATATGAAATGAAACTCGTCTTCAATTTTGTTATCAATACAATGTTTACACATTCTTTGACCCAAAGGTGTATTACTATATCTGCCATTTTCGATGTGTAAAATATGGTTACAAATTCTTAATTTACAGAACTGTCTAATATATATTGTTTCGAGATACTCAAATTTGTATAGGTTTCAGGTTTATATTCCTTTTTCAGCTTGTAATATGTACGCAATTTGTTTTGGTCTTCACCTGATAAACGTGGGAAGAAATATTTTTCATATCTTTCTTGTAATCTATTTTTCACTGCAGATATGAGTTTTCCTTCTAACAGTGTTCCTGTATTATTCGAGACATGGTCAAAACCAATGAATTTTAGAAACTGAAAAAATGTGTTTGTTTAAGGTAAGGGTCACGGAAAGGTACAGTCAACTTCTTCGATTGATTTATATGCATATTTTGAAAAATTCAAAAGAGGGTCTTTATACAAATCAAATCAAATCAAATATTTTATTATTCCAATCAGGGTCCCACAGGGGCCATTTACAATTAACAATTATGATAATATAAGCAACAAACATGAGACATTGTACAGTATATAACGTGCCAGATATTATAATAGACAAATGAAAATAGCATTAATAACAAAAATACATTAAAAGTACTCTTGAGTATTTTTTTTTTTTTATTTTTTAATTTTTTTTTTTATTATTATTATCTCTATGTCCAGCAGTGCACCTCGTGTTCACATCAGCACAATTATCGTTTTAAGATTTATAAAATTAAGATATATAGTATGTTCATCTGCTGGGGACTATGCTTATGGATATACTGTTGCATACAATAGCTGCAACAGCAATCTTCCTCGTGTCAAAAGCAGATGATCAATAAAAAGAAAAATAACAATAAAGTTTGAACCAAGGATTTGTCTTACTATACAAATCCTTGTTTGAACATACTTAAATTATTATACAAATATAGCCATTATTTTATTTCTTGCTCCTATTCATACGATCTTACGATCATTGTAAGGTCGCATGAATGGGAGCAATAGCACAATAACTTCAAATAAATGAAAATAAGCAGAAATAAGAAGAAATTTTGTTTCGGAAATAGTTATTTTTAAAAACACTAAGAAAACAGCAAAAAGATGCATGCCCTAAACGCATGTGGTTTCACTTACGAACGAATATCGGCAGTATAAAGGCGATTTAAATTGACTCTAGCAAATGCAAAATAGCAGATACATCAAAATTAAGACAATATATGTGAAAGATAAAGGAATTTCAGATATAGTAACTTGTGCCGGGTTTTTTTTATCAGAGAATGAGCTGTAATAATAAATAATAAATAAGCTTTATTTAGATTCGGCAAGGTATACAAACAGAGACAACATAAGCGCTAATGAGCTTTTAACCGACATACAAGACATTTATAACAATACAACATATAACAATACAACACATAATACACATGCAATAAATTACACAGCACAAAATGAAGCACTAAAATGCATGATGGTAATAAGCAGAATATAAGCATAAGCTAGGTATTAAAGCTTAAAGCATATAAGTGTAAACTAGGCATAAAAGCTGGTAAAATGCATAACATAAAATGTTTTAAAGAAAAAAGGGGGTATGATCTAAATGGTAAATAATTTTAGCATAATATATTAACTAAAAATCTGCACAAACTGTGCACTTACAGTCATTTCCATTCCATGACTTTAAAAATTTTTTGAACTGACTAAAATTAGCAATTTTTCTAAAATCATCAGGTAGATCAATCCATAAAAACAGCAGCTGTGTATTTAAAAGAGTTCTTACCAAAGGTTGATGTTCGGACCCTAGGTATATCTACAATATTAGAATATCTAAAATTATATTTACAATCTTTCAATACAACTAAATCATGTAAACATGGTGGTGACAATTTATATAAAATTTTAAAACATTCAATAGCCATGTTACGCATACGTCTTATTTTCAGTGATGGAACCTTTGCTCGTAAAAGTAGTTCATCATATGAACTAGCATAGTCTCCTGAATTTTTTCTAATTTAGTGGTGTTATTTTTGTTGCAAAATTGCCATGCCAAAGGACAAAAATTTAAATTAGATAAAATAAATGTGTGGAAAATGGTCAATTTATTTAATTTAGTAAGGTAGCAGCCAATGCGCTTTAAAACATTCAGTTGTTGAGATGCTTTACGACAAATATTTTTAATGTGGTGATTAAAATTAAGTTGATAGTCAATATCAATACTTAAAAGTTTGACAATCTCATCACAGGATATTTTTGCTGACTGTATATTAAAAACAGGCTTTTTTGCAAATGTTTAAAAACTTTTATTTCCAACTGCAATGGCTTGGAATTTATCAGGATTTGCCTGCATACAATTAAATCTAAACCAGTCAATTAAAACAGCACTTTCTCTTTCAAGTGTACACAATAAATTGTGTGTTCCTGAAAACTTCACTGGAGTTATAATTATTCAGAAAGTTGGAGCGGGAAGCAATGTAGTTCAGCTTCCTCCCGTCTCTATGTAATTTACCATGCCGACCCTCAGAGTACCGACCAAGCCAAAATTCAATGCAAACTCAAATGACTCGAATAATATGCCTAATTGCAACTGATTATTTGCTTTCAGTGAAGACGATTTGTAAAAAGACGAACTCTCATCACATGAGCTAGTCCAAATAATTATGACGTCTTGAAAGGCTATTCTAATTTTCAAGACGTCATAATTATTTGGACTACACATAATATAAGCTAAAAATATTTAAAGTTGGCGCTACTTGTCTTGTCTTGTATGAAGATCCTGCCTTTCAAAGGCACACCTCTGGTTACAGAGTAGGATATGGTGTATTTAACACCCACTAAATGTTTATTACACTATTAAAATCTAAAACAAAAGATAATTTAGATTTTAAATATTCACGCCTTTGACTGAGTGGTTGCAAGCAATCCGTTCTTTTTATTCACCGGCAATGTTAATAATATTGTATTACGTCTAATGTGCAAAGCAAAGCAAAGTTTTCTACTTATGTATTCTACAAGATAAAGAAAATCTGTACATCCACATTTACATTGACAGTTACAGAGCAAGGCACTAGCATCCAATATTAGTTGTGTATTAATTTCTAGTTTTTCTAATGTTCTACATTTCGGACAGAGCTCGCTTTTATTGATAATATTTGAAAGTTCAAGCAGGTGATAGTTTCTAGCAGAAGCTAAAGCAGGACATGAATGAATGAAATGGTCTAATGTTTCAGCGTCCTCCTCGCATAAGAGACATGTTGGGTTGATGTCCACTTGGGTAAGAGTTCCATATGGCACCCCCACCCAAAATGTTATAAAAATATATTTAATTGATATATATTTAATGTACAATACTAATATATTTGTTTTACAAGGTATTAACTAAGATTTAAGGAAAATGGGGGTGTCAAACAGATATAGGGGTGTCACTTCTTGGAACAGGGATATGTGTCATAAAAATGTTGTAAAAATTAATTGATTTAATATATATTTGATGTACAATAGTAAGATATATATATATAATAACTATACAGGAAAATCAAACAAAATGAGATTTATAATGATTTCATTTTTATTTTGAAATAATTAATTTCAAATCATGCAAGAAAGGGGATATACTTTACACATGTCATGAATGAAACTGTCAAAAAGTGATGTTTTATCAGAATATAATGTTCTCCACATATATTCCATTAAATGTTTATCAAAAGTTTGAGATCTAGTATGTGTGGTTGGCAGTTGTCGTGTGTTACACCACCAACAATTCTAAATTAAGTTAGTGCATGCACCACTAGTGCATGTAGTGGGATCAACAAAGTTTTCTAAATTTTTCAACTACGTTGCTAGTTTATTGTTGACCACAAGCAAAAGGCGATGATTCTTCAGACAATGAAAATAAACTTTTACTAGGATCATATTCATTGTCAATTTCAAAACTTGTATTTATATTAAATTATCCACATTGAAATGATGATGAATCTGATGATACCTCCTCACTTATCTCATTTTTCGGTTTATTAATAACTTTCCGTTTTCTTAAATTCATGTATGTTTTATCCTTACTCAGTGCAACATGGACTTGAAGAATCACCCATGTTAAATTAATACTAATTCCTAATAAACTAAGGAAATGAAATAAATAGTGAGTACGTTTCAATTCAATAGTATACCAATAAATTTTGACCAGTGTAACTACTGGGGTGTGAAAAATACTCATTTCACTGTATTGCTAATTAGATTATTTAAACTTTACAAAAGTATTTTGTTACCTATTTTAAAGTGCAACAATAACCCTGATTTCCACATATGGAATTACCTATAAGGATATAATTATTTTTAAAACATATATCACCTAACTTATCACAGCCTAGTGGCTAAGTCAGTGGACTACAGATCCCAAGATTGGAGGTTCGAATCCAAGTAAGGTATATATATAATATTTGTGCTTTAAATATAATGAGATGTACTGTAATATAAATGATGCTTAAGATGTATAAGTAGTAGTAACATGCAAAAATCTGAGGGTGTCAAAAGGAAATGGGGGTACCAAAAGAAAAAAAAGTTGTCAACAGAAAATGGCCCACATGAAAAGCAATTAATTTGTAATATTTTTTTTCTATGTTTTTAACATTTTTTTCCAATTATTTTTTTAACCCCCCAAAAAAGCCATGCCCCATTTTTTTTATAAAGCTCCCCTTAAAAAAAACCCTTTTTAGAATGTTTTCTAATCGGGAAAAATATATTTTTGGGTGGGGGTGCCATATGGAACTCTTTCCTCAACTTGATTGAAAGCTGCTCTATTACATTGGAGAATGTATGTACCAGTAAGGAGTCTAAGTTTGATGGGGAGACGCTGGATGTCTTTTGCAGAAGTCTGGACACTTGCTAGATCTACTTAATCAGTTGTCATGTGACAAATTTTGATCACGTGAGAACAAAATGGCAGACGCACGAAGTTTGTCTAATGTTTCACTGACGGCAAATTCCACCAGCACATCTAATCTTGTTGACCAAACTTACAAAGTTTACAAAAGAAGATGGTTTATTTTAATTGTAATTTGTTTGCTCAACATTTCAAATGCAATGGTGAGTGAGAAGAAAACTAAATTTTAATGACTACTGGTACTGGTATATATCCTCGTCTCATGGATTTTCGTGCTATTAAGAATGCATTGTGACGTCACAATTTTAATTGAAAAAGCATGCATAGTACGAATTCATATGACGTACGAAAACATATGATCTGACCATATATATATGTCTCTGGGTAGGCTGTCAAGTTGATGTTTCACTTTCAGTAGTACTATATAAATTTAATTTCATTCAGAATGCTGTAAATGACTAATAGGTAATGTTAGTTGTATGTCAATGTGATAACAACCCAGTGATTCAAAGCCAGACTCTACATGTAAGACCAAAAGACATTTAAAAGGTTCATGTGGACCCTTAGGCTAAAATCATGGCTGTGTTTACACTACAAAATTTATTCTGAGTGCAGATAAACTTGTGCATCTGGAAATATTTTAAGGTATAGCATGCCCTAGATAAATAAAATTTAAATATAAATAAGAAGATGTGGTATGTGTGCCAATGGAGACAACTCTCCATCCAAGTCACAATGTATAAAAAGTTAACTATTATAGGTCAAAATACGGCCTTCAACACGGAGCCTTGGCTCACACCGAACAGCAAGCTATAAAGGGCCTCAAAATGACTAGTGTAAAACAATTCAAACAGGAAAACCAACGGTCTAATCTATATAAAAAACGAGAAACACTTATGAACCACACCAACAAATGACAACCACTGAACAACAAACATTTTATGTTTCAGAAAATTAAAACTTGACTGGATTTTCCCCCTAATTCTTGCTATTATATGCATAAATAAATATGAGAAATAAATTTGGAATTTTTACGAAAAAATTTGCAAATAATACACTGTATGTACTAGAGACTATATTTATAGAGAACCAATATCAAAGGATTATAAATGTGGTCCCTGACCAGATCCCAACACATGCAAGTCATATAAAAATGGAGGGGGGGGAGTGTTGTAACAATATGTACCTATACAAGTAAGGGGGTTCCCCTGGACACCCCCCTCCTTTTAGGGATCAGCTAGTGTGCATACCATCTATTTTCATGGTTTGTGAAAGTATATTTTATTTATTGGGATTTAAGATTAGTGCATTCAGACTGAGTTGAAAATATGTACATATTAATTCTTTATTTGTTTAAAGAGGATTGTCAACAGCCAGAGGCTACATGTAGGTCTCCTCATATAAAAAGTTGTAGGGTATGCAATATTCTTGATTGGTAGAAACCACGAAATACACAAAAACATGAACTTCACAAACAATAATACTTTCACAGGATTTATACATCTCTCAGACTCTAGGCCAGGATTTTTTAATTTGTTGGTTTACGGATCTGCATACCCTATTTTTCAGATTTTCGGAAATAAAAATTGACATTTCATGCTTTTTTAATCCCGCCAACCCTAACAAATACATTGTCCCTGAAAAATTAATAAAATATCTGCGTAGCAACTTTTTTCTGAAATTGAATGCATTATTTTAGCATGTGTAAAAAACATTTCTAAAAGAATTAAAATCTAAAAAAAAATCTGTTTGTGTGCCTAAAAATAGACAATCAAAACTGACCTTGAAAAGTTGTTTTGGTAAATAATTTTGTGAAACCAAAGCTATTTTAAAAGCCCATTACAATAAGTTTGTTTTCCTTTTTTTGATAATTCCATAAGATTTTTCATCTCATAGCGATGTGTTTGCAACTTTTATTTCGTGTGTTTTCATGCTTGAAGCTCATTATTCACTATGTTTCCTGAAAGTTATTAAGAAGCAACAAGTAGCTGTTTTTTTTTCGTTCATGAAATGACCATTTATTTCCTGTTTGTCGGTGGACATACCCTACCCCCTTTTCACAAACTCATGTGACAATGGTATGCATTGTACCTTAAAGCATTTGCGCAAATATGTTTGGAAATAAAAATTAAGAAATAGCATTTTAAAACTATTATAAGAAAGATGAAATATTTATACATATTTATTATAAGATATTGTTTTTCTTTTTTTTTCGACTGCCCGACCCGACTTTTTCACATACAAAATCTGTAAATCCACAAATTAAAAAACCCTAGCCTTATATAATATATATATATATATTTAATACAGTTTTAAATACACATGAAGAAAACAGATAAATGGCACATAAACTTGAACATGGCTTTACTACTGTATCCCACCATTATTTATTCCTATATATTGTAGGTCTGGATTACCTTCTCACCAATAGCTGATGTAACAGCAGAGAAGTTTAAAGTCGATGCCTTTAAAGTGAATGTGTTGTCATTAGTCTTTCTAATTTGTTCAGTTCCATTTGGATTTTGTGCCTCATGGGTTTTGGACACCTTTGGCTTAAGAGCAAGTGTAAGTATATGTATACATGTAAGTTTAGAAAGCGAGGATTTTATTGGATAAATAGCAGTGAATGATTAAACCTGCTTCTGAACTCACAAAAATATGATGGTAACACAGTGACAGACAAACAAGGAGTCCTTCCAGTTGATTGAAAACAAATTATCATGCCTACCTATCTATTTGTCAAACATATTTGTACAACAATATTTCAACACAATTACCATCAGAACTGCATGCAAGAACAGGGAATAAATTATGTACTAAACTTAAAGACATAATCTAAACAAATACTAGTACATGTTCATGTATACTAGCTAGTTTCTGGAAAAATCCCTTCTAATAATTCTCATGGGAACAATTGGAGATTGACTTCCATTGTCCTGACTTGGTGCAAGTACTTTTGAATGAAAGATAGTAATACAAAATGTAGTACCATAGTGGGGGAACCAGGGTAACAATGACTTATATGACAGTCACCTCAGTTTAAATCAACCATGTATTGCAGAATCAATATCCAAACTCAGTAGTTACTGTGCATTACTGCATCTGTAACAGCAGAGAAGTAAGAATAGCTGTAAGGACTCTACATGTTTCAATAGTGCAACAAAGCACATATAAAATAAATTGCTTGTAACATCATACAACTCCTTTTATTGATAGCTATTGAGAAGTACCTTTTCTTTGTTTTTTTAGATCTTATTATCAGCCTGGCTGAATGGTATTGGTGCATTATTACGTAATGTTAGTGTCTTTGATGGTATTGATGACTCAGCAAGATATCCGATATTGTTATTGGGACAGACGCTAGCAGCGTGTGCACAACCTTTTGTTATGTTTGCTCCTACCAAACTTGCAGCTTTATGGTTCGCTGGTAATCAGAGAGCTACAGCTAATATGCTTGCTTCTATGGGTATGTATGGAGAAGAAGAAAGGACAAATAAAGTTTGAAGGCTTTTTTGCAGAGAAATATTGAAGAGTTGATATAGTTTGTATTGGTTTCACTTGTCCTTTATTAAATTATTAGGCAATTCATAAAAAAAAACAAAATATTGGACAGTACAACAAACAACACCAATAACAAAACCAGATTCCTCTTAAAAAATAGACATATAATGTTTACATGCACAAGCATATTGCATCCCAGAAATTACATAATGCATATATCATTACTGTAACAACTTAAGTTTGTCCTACATTTTAATCATTTCACTGAAGTTGCATTTTTCCAATAATCAATTTTGTCATTTATTAACATGATTAAAGTAGTCAGTATACCATTCAATTGTAACAACCTTTTCTTCTAGCTAACCCACTTGGAATCTTATCAGCAAATGTTATAGTTCCAGCCATGGTAACTAGTTGTGATGGACACGACATTCCTTCAGCTGTAAGTTTTGTTTACTGTGTTTTGTCTTTTAAAACTTTCATTTTTTTCTACAGTGGAAATATTTAGAGATCACCTGTTTTATTCTTTCAGCATCAGATTACACTCCTTTACTTACTTATTCTTTAAGCCTCATATTTTACATCCTACAGACAACCTCTTGGTGTCAATCATAAATAAAGGTAAAATCAAGTCTGTTTCCAACCTATCAACCTGATGCTGTTTCTTTTCTTTTCCAACCATTGGGATAAAGTATTATAACTGTTGAGAGTTGACGACACATTGTGTTTGGTCTTTTTTATTTTAAATATACTGGGACACAACTATACATGATATGCAATTGATGAAATGCTACCAAGAATAATTTGAATTATGAACTTTAAACTAATTTCTTAAATTCTTATTGTAATTTTTTTGAAATTGACTGACTGACCATACCTTTCTTCTGGTTTGTAACTAATAATACAATATTTTTTAATCTTTAGTTATGGGTTATGACAGGGATCAGTTTGACTGGAACCATGATGGCCACATTTGGTGTATGTAGTTCTACTCCTCCCACACCACCTACAGCGAGTGCTGAGGAAGACTCAGAAAAATTCATTGATGGTCTGAAAAAAGTAGGTACCAGTAGTCATATATTAGTAAACACATTTTTGATTCAGCCATGCTGGATCTATGTGATCACTCTGGATTTTGAGATGATGCAGTATTTTAAGTTGAAGACATATCATGAAACTAATTATGTGTTTTTATGACTTGCAGATACTTTATACACCATTTTAATCATCAACTGCCATTTTTTGACATGATATTTGCCATTAAAATAAGAAAAGGCTGGCCGAATAGCTACTTTAGTTTAGATATACACATGCATATAGTTCCTTTATAAATCAAAATTTATGTTAAATTGCCATTTATTAATTAATGTGAAAAAATGATATATCAAATTTAAGCAGTTGATAAGAATTATGAAAGTATTTTATGATCTTTTATCAGTATCTTATGTTTGTGTAAGTTATTGAATAAAATTTGGTACAAGATGTGTATTGACATTAGAGTTTATTCCTACATTTTTTTGAAATGCTATTATTCCAATTCTTTCCTCAGACAAGTAAGTGTACTGATACAAGACAAGTATGATTATCAACTGTCATGATTTTCAAACAATTACACTTGAAGGTATAAGTATTAAATGGAATCAACTTTACTCTAATGCAGTATGAATTGACCACAGTTAATATATCTCGTGCATGTTGTTTTGCATAACTGAATATACAATTTATTACACATCTAACTGAATACACAAATTCTTGACCTCAATAGAATAACTATTATTTATTTTGGTCTACAGTACATTAAATTATTCTGTTAATTTTGTGTAAAAGCTGTATGATTGATAAAATGTGTTTTTTCAAAGAAAAGACAAAAAATACAATATAATGTATAAAAAATGCAAGTAGATTTTATTTCACTTGTAAAATCAGTGTCATAATCATCTGACATAAGTCAATAATTAAGGTCTTATACGTTACTATTATCAGTAGCAGAGACATATAATACAAGAGATTCGCAACTCTAGTAGAGTCTATATAACAGCCAATGAAATGACGTGGCCACCAGAAAACCGATTATTCCGATGGATTTATGGGTAAAAACTCGCTATTGTTGTGAAAGAGGTTCTACGCCTCACGATTTTTCTAATGGATAATGCCGATACCTTTCACAGCTAAAGCATGCAAGTATATTTAAAAGTTACAAAAAACTAATTCTAATAATTTGTTATTGATAAAATGTGTTCTAATGATGAGATTAATCAAATACAAACAAAGTTAAAACTCGGCCCATTTTACTTCACCTCCTATTGCCGTAGAAAGCATTTGATCTCCCATTTTTTTTCTTAAAACTTGGAAATATGCTAATAAATATATAATTTTATGGGGCAATAATACTACCAAATGTTGTTTCGTGAAAATAAGACTATTTTCGTAAAATTTGATCCAATAGTGGTTTTTTTTTCTCCAAAATTATCAACAAATGTGGCGATTTTTTCTTATTGGTACCCGCAGCCAGCTGTGCTGGTACTATCATTTAATCTCGTAAAACTTGGAAATATGAGAATGATGTTATGTCGTGAAAATAGGACCAGTTTCGTAAAATTTGATCTAACAGTTATTTCTGAAAATATCAACAAAGGTGACTATTATTTTGTTATTTATACACACAGCCAGCTATGCTAATTTTATCAATCTGTTTCGTCAAAACTAGAAATTTACAAATAAATATGTCAAATTATGGGGATATATATATTACTCCCAATTTTGTTTTTTCTTTTGTTTTTTTTTTTTTTTTTGCAAACTGGCTAAATATTGAAATTGTTCATGGACAAATTTCCTTAAATCAGTCCTTCATTTTTGTGCACTATGAAATTTATAGCCTGCATTTTGTTAGGCAATTTATTCATTTTTCAATCTGTTTATGGCAAAGTTGTTTATTTTCTCCTATTCTGAAGTCATTGTTTTTTTCTTCTTTTTAGGTTGCCAAAGATGAACGAATGAAGTAAATTTACAAAAGGAACAAAATTTTCCTAGTAAAGGAAAACTTCTGCTGGTCGTAATATTATAAATGAGCTTCATGCATCTGTTGTCGTTTCAGACTACGCTTCTCATTCAAAACATGAACTTAATTCATTTTTAAATTAAAATCGTATTGAGGACATTTCAATGGTGACTGCAAAAGATATATATACATATATATATATTTGATAATAAAAGATTTTATTTACACCAAGGATTTGTATATGTATACACATAAACAATCTTACTTTTAAACTGCCATCTCTTTACCCCAGAATAAAAAGACAAAAACCACTACAAATGATTAAAAGACAAAAACCACTACAAATGATCGTCTCATGGAAATAAGGTTATAAAATTCTTTTTAAATAGTGTCTTCCATGTTGCTTTGATGTATGACCTCGGCTCCCACTTCAATGTTGTGTTTTTTTTATAGATTTTTTGTTGCTTCGAGGACACACATATCCATCTATGTATGCAGTATTGTCAATTTTTTTTGTTGGTGGGTCTCTCGCTTATGTTTTCGTCCTTTTCACTATCAACAAAGAGTTCGTTATCAGTTTATTCAACTTTGAGTATATCTAAGTCGTAACTATTAAGATTGTCATCCCACGAAATAAAATCGGAATTTTCCATATTGCGTGCACATGAATGAAGCTTTATTCAAATGAGAAATTAATTGTAATTTTCTTAAATATTAATTCTCAATACACACTTCGAACATGAAGAAACAATAAATTTACCGACAATCATTTAAAAAACAACTCAATGCAAGCCTATGATAAAACTGTCAAACAACACTTAGAAATCAAACATTTAACGACAATCCTACAGAAAAAACTCAATGCAAGCCCAATAAATGATGAATATAAAAATAAATAGAATTTTAATAATTTATAAATATCAAGAATAAAAAACAAAGCCTATCATGATTAACAATTAATAAACAAATAAATTAAGTTTTTTTCCACATTAATTAATTTTACATTTTGTGCATTGTATTTTTGGAAAGAGTGTGGACACCTCTGGTGTAACAACTTCTTGTTTACAAGGTGTCAATTAGAACTCATTATTTATAACATGTTCGTGATTTACCTGGTCATCGAATAATTCAAACCTAATATACATGTCACACTGTGAAATTATGTCTCCGAGACAGGTGTATATTCAATAGAAACCCATTATGTAACTATCAAATAAAATGAACTCTGACACAATTTATCAAGTGTTAATTATTTAATATCAGGGTTTTTTTTTGATACAATATCAAATTATGTCTCTTTTTCAATAATACAAATCTAAAATCAAAATTACATTAAAATAAATAATTATATATGTACTCAAATTATTTAAATAATTATGATAAATTTTACATTGAAACAGTTTATGTTATGCTTAAACATTCGTCCTTACTTCGAGTACTTTTAATACTTTTATTAATGACTTTATTACCTAAGGAGATCTCGCGAGGTTTAGCTAGTGGCCGCGTGTTATTACGGGATTTCGCCGAGTTGCGAATCTCTTGTATTATATGTCTCTGTCAGTAGTTTGTTTGAACCAATAAACAAATTACATAACTTTTACCGGAACATTTTCTGCAATAAAATTTATTTGTTTATTCCCTATTATATTGCTATTTAACAGTAATTGGAAATATCTCAGCATTAGGTAGATGTATATGTATATTTGAATACAGGAACTTTTTTCTTAACGAAGAATGAACACCAATTAGTTCCAAATTAGTTATTTATTTTTTTAATTTTTATTGTTGTTGAGAAAGTGCATTTTCAATGCCTCTTTCTGGAAATTATTAAGCCAATTATTATTAATGGCATTTTAATATAAATATTATTCATTTTTTTTAATTTTTATTGTTGTTGGGAAAGTGCATTTTCAATGCCTCTTTCTGGAAATTATTAAGCCAAATATTATTAATGGCATTTTAATATAAATATTATTCATTTTTTTTAATTTTTATTGTTGTTGAGAAAGTACATTTTCAATGCCTCTTTCTGGAAATTATTAAGCCAATTATTATTAATGGCATTTTAATATAAATATTATTCATTTTTTAAAATTTTTATTGTTGTTGAGAAAGTGCATTTTCAATGCCTCTTTCTGGAAATTATTAAGCCAATTATTATTAATGGCATTTTAATATAAATATACTACTTGTTTGAAGATTTCCCTTTCCATTCTTGTCAAAATCAAATCTATCTAAATATATAAGGAAGAGGGAATGTGACAATTATTGGTAAGATACAGGATGTGAAACATATATGTGATTTGATTATACTACATATAGTTATTTAAGTGATCAACTTTTCACAGGAATATTACAGCATTCAAACATTCAATGTTTCATCTGTTCAAGGTGCTAATTAATTTAAATTAAACATTTCCTTTTTTGCAGATATTAAAGAACAAGAATTACTGGGTGTTAAATATAACATTTGGTGCAGGATTAGCCATTTTCACTTCCTTTACAACCTTTTTAGACCAGATATTATGTCCCAAAGGCTATTCAAATGTAAGTATTAGACCAGATATTATGTCCCAAAGGCAATACAGATGTAAGTACTTGTCAAAATTTACAATCAGTTAAAGTAGCACATATGATCTTAGACCACCTTATATTCAATAACATTGTTGAATTTCAAAAAAATATTTCATGAATATAGAAATATTGAAAGTTATATGAAATGCGACTTCATAACTTTTAATTTGACATGCATAAATGGATAAACAATGTGATAAGATATGTGCTTGACCATCATGAGTTTATCATTTGATATGATGAGATATGATGAGATATGACAAAGGTTTACAAAAATTGTAAGACCTATTCATTGTATATGTTTAAATATTAAGCCTTTATTATCTTGAAAATATACTTTTGTAAGCTGATAAAAGATTGAGGAAAAAAATGTTATAATGTATTTTGTCATGCAAAAAAAATCAACAGATTAAAGCTGTTATTCCCTGAAAAGCAATAAAATATCAAACAAATAATTTATGGCACCGAAAAATCATCTAACAGTTTATGGACTGAACTTTCAGGGCCAAAAAAGTTAAGATGATAATTGCCTGGAATTTGATTTATTTTCTCGAATGATCCAACAATCCATATATTACCTTGGGGCTTTTACAAGAAAAGTTGCAGGAATGGGTTATGGGGAAGGGGTTGAATAGTACTTTTATCATAATACATTTGTGCCGGCACTGCTAGGTCTGATGAACTTTGATTTCCAATTAAAAATGTATAGGGGGGTTTGTTCATAAGAAAAAATACTGTCCAATCCCTTTTATTTTCCCTTTTATAAACCTAAGGGTGAGCTACCTTCTTCTCTGGTCTTAATTGTAAGTTCTTAAGATATCACTGTATTGAAATAGTAAAATACTTTGAAATATATTGAATATCCTTATTCAGCCATTTGTATTTAAACTTTTAAAGTTTTACTGGAATGAGTGTGGAAATATTACATCCTTGAACTGTATGAGTGGCAAAATTCTAGTACAGCCTCTGCCCGAAATTTTGAACCTCCGACCATTATCTCTCATTTACGTAACCACAGGGTTAGTTTTTGTTCGGGCAGCCATGTGGTCTGAAGAAATTCAGATGTTATTTTTCTAAATGCGCAAAAAAATATAATACACATACGCTCAAACGTTGAGTCAGGAAAAATTTATATTAGGAAAGAAAACTAGTTCGTTATTCATTTTATTTATATACTTAGTAGTAAATACATGTAAATTGTATGTGTAATACGACCAATGGCAATCGTGCTGTATCAGCCATCCGTGATGATATCCATATCAGTCACGGTTGCAAAGGCTTTATCACACCCGTAATCTGTATGACGTCACATCATCGACATCAGTAACCATTTCAAAGGCTTTATCAAACCCCTAATATGTATGACGTCACGTCACATGAAAAATATCTATACGTGAGATATAATAAAGTGTATATGATATGGCTTTTTCAATATCACGCACCCTATCAACCGTTTGTCGTATAAGGTTTATATAAACAAATAAAAATATAGTTTATTATTCATGTGTCATGTATATATAGGCAAATAAAAATATAGTTTGTTATTTATGTGTTGTGTAAGGAAAAGTTTATTTTAGCATGCATGTTGTTTAAGGAAAAGTTGATATAATTAAAGAAAATGATAGTTTGTTATTTATGTATCATTTAAGGAAAAGTTTATTTTTTGCATGCATGTTGTGTAAGGAAAAGTTTATTTAAGCAAAGAAAATGATAGTTTGTTATTTACAATTATATCTTAATACTACACTTTCTGTTTTAGTCATTTGCAGGATTATGTGGTGCTTTGATGATAGCAGGAGGTGTGTTAGGAGCTATAGTGTCAGGAATATATGTAGATAAATCAAAGAAATTTGCTGAAGTTATAAAATTTTCATATGCATGTGCAGTTATGGCAGGACTAGCATTTACTCAGGTAAAAACTATTTTAAATAAAATTTAGAATTTGTTTACAAGATAGATAATACAGTTGTCCATATAAAAATAAGAAGATGTGGTCTGATTGCTAATGAGACAACTCTCCTCTAGACCAAATGAAGAAGTTGATAACTATAGGTCACTGTATGGCATTCAACAATGAGCAAAACCCATACCGCATTGTACGCTATTTAAGCCCCTGATTTGACAATGTAAAACAATTCAAATGAGAAAATTAACGGCCTGATTTAGACCACTAAAAGTAATTTCAGTCAAAATGTACTTTTCTTCACAGTTATGTGTTAATATGGATACTAGTTAAGGAAAAGTGTTATATCATTTACTGTCACTTGACAATTTTTGCAATAATGTTAATTCTGCAGAAAAAAATAAAACTGCTAAAAATATAGAACACATAAGTTTATTTATAAAATACTAGATCTTTTTGATGTAAAGTATAAGATAAATAGTGTCTTTCACGTTTTTAAGTCAACAGGATAAAGTTTCTGTGTTTGAAACATCTTCACAGCATTGTAAATATCACCAATAATAGGAAACTTATATTTTTATATATATTGTTATAATTTCAGGTAGCCAGACTAAGAAATCAAAGTGTACTGGCAGCTACTTTTATAACATTATTTGGTGTATTTGGTTTTGCTATGTATCCTATATCTATGGAAATGTCAGTAGAAGTTACCTACCCTGTTGCAGAGGCAACAAGTTCAGGGTTACTTATAGTGTCAGGGTAAGACCTAATTTGATACTGAACATAAAGGATACATTTTAAAAGTTGTATTCAAGAACTTTTGAAAAATCATCAATTAAGTGATTGAATATTTACAAGCTGCATTAAATGTGGTCGTTTTGACAACCTTTCCAACAAACATGCTGTTTAGGGGATGATATTGCAGTGTTGTAATACAGCATTTTAAATGTTTCATGCACATTTTGAGTTGTATTTTTAGATAGAATTTTTGTTCTCAATGTTTAAATCCAAGTTGAGACCTGTAGAATATTTAAATTTTAAATTTTTCAAATGATACTCCACAAACACATTTGAATATTAATATGATTTTTTTTATTTTTGGTGTTTTAACGCCACTTTTAAGCACCGCTTTTGGGCTATTTCCTGGCGGCCAGTTTTTATTGGTGGAGGAAGCCGGAGTGCCCGGAGAAAACCACTTGAATATTAATTGTTTTCTTGCTACTTATCAATTTTACCTAATAGAGTTATTCAAATTTGTTTAGGAAATTATTTTCATGCCATGATCTATGCTCATTTGAACATGGGTAGGCATTATTTTGTCATATGATGTCCTTATTTTGCTTTGTAAACAAAGATGTGTTCTAATTAGCACAAAATATGTTTAACACCTGCACACAAAATGACTGTTTATGTTCTCGTTATTTTAATTTTTATCCCAATAGAATATATATATTTTAGCTGCTTACACAAAATTTTATTATATATTGTTATTAAAACATCATATATTTACCCTGGTATTTATTTTTAAATTTATTAATATGAAAATGTAATGTACATACTTTATGGGGAGGAAACAGGAACAGCTAAACATTCCTAAGGTATTTGGTACACTTCGATCTAAAAAAAACCATATTTGTCCTATTAGAATCAAAATAATTCCTTAAAATCATGCTCTATGCTCATTTTAACATGGTAGGCATTATATTTGACCATATTTTACATCTCACTAAAGCTCAGTGTAAAATATCAACAAATATAATGCCTACCGTTAAAATGAGCATAGAGCATGACATGAAGGGATTATTTCCTAATTTGTTAATATCTTTATACAAAGCTTCAGTCTACTAGGAAAATTTAGAACGTTTTTACTTCAAAGCGGACCTAGAAGACACGTTCAAATGGTAGACATTTTGATTTCATAAAGCAAGAATATTTTTATAAAACCAACCATTGCATGATTAAAAATAAACATAAACATGTAAATTTACTTTAAGAATGATTTTATTTAATTTCCTAGTGTGCAACATCAACGAAAATGTCCATTTTGATCTTCGACATTGTCCAAAAGACAACGCACAATTTTCATTGTGACATCAATCACTTGCACCTCATATTCTATTGGAATTAAAACATGGCTTTGTTTACTGAAAGAACAATGTCAAATTAGAATAGGTATTGAATTTATTATTGCTAAGATGAAACAGCTGCTTTCAGATGATTTGATCTGAGATTCACCTAAGTTTCAGTAGGGCAGTTTTGATTTCAGTGCTTGTTATTTTTATAAACAATTCTTCATAAAATTAAAATAGAACCAAGCACAAAAGATTTTCAACACCTGTATAAGTTTTAGAAAAATGGACTTGTATAGAATATTGTTTTCTCTTTTTTTCAGTCAGATACAAGGTATCATAATCATATTAGTGTTACAGTTTTTAGCACAGCCTTTATCACCTGAAGATTTAGCTATAGGAACTGGCTGTTCAGGAGGTAGGTATGATATTAGTGTTACAGTTTTTAGCACAGCCTTTATCACCAGAAGATTTAGCTATAGGAACTGGCTGTTCAGGAGGTAGGTTTTAGCCCAGCCTTTATCACCAGAACATTTAGCTATAGGAACTGGCTGTTCTGGAGGTAGGTTTAATATTAGTGTTACAGTTTTTAGCCCAGCCTTTATCACCAGAAGATTTAGCTATAGGAACTGGCTGTTCTTGAGGTAGGTGTAATATTAGTGTTTTAGCCCAGCCTTTATCACCAGAAGATATAGCTATAGGAACTGGCTGTTCTTGAGGTAGGTGCAATATTAGTGTTTTAGCCCAGCCTTTATCACCAGAACATTTAGCTATAGGAACTGGCTGTTCTGGGGGTAGGTATAATATTACTGTAAATTCAGAAATTGTAGCGATTTTGAAAGAATGAACAAAAATGCTAGATTAATTATTGCGATTTTAGGAAGTTACATACAGTTATATTTATCAAATATCAGAATGCCAGTTCTTATTATTGCAATATTCAAGGAGTCACATTATTCGCATTAATAAAAACGTCGCAATAATTTCTTAATTTACAATAGTTTTACAGTTTTTAGTCCTGCTTTTATCACCAGAAGATTTAGCTATAGGAACTGGATGTTCAGAAGGCAGGAAAAATATTTATGGATCAGTTCATAAAGATTGTGCGTTTTTTATGTAAGCAGGATTTGTTTTTAAGGGTTAGATGGTTCTTGTAAGGAGCTAATAACAGATGAGCATACGCTTTATACATGTATATAAGTTTTAAGTTGAGGTTTTTTTCATTCCTGACTGTTTCCTCTAAACCAGGTATAGACCTTATTGCTATTTGTGAATCTTTATATTTAACCCAAGATTTTTCAACAAGGGTACCCTTTTTAATGTCATACACCATCTTATTTGCTTTTTTGGTGTCAGGCATTTTCTCACAAGTCAAAATTTTATGGAAACATCTGTGATATCCATTACTGGCAGTCCTATATTGATAAGGTGTATAAATAAGAATGCAAGCAAAGTATATTTATTATCCTTAACCTTATTATGAAAAAAAACTTAAAAGACACCAAATAATCTACTAATTTGATAAATTTCTAGCACTGTAAAATATGCATTTTGTATAACTCACTCTCAATTTTTATATATCTATTTACAGGTTGTTCAGGTAACAGTACTTCACAGTTCACACCTCAGGAATGGACAGGTATTTATTGTACTGACACCATGAAATAACACATTAAAAGGGAACTCTTGTTTCAATTATTTTACATTTGTCATTTCGGGCCTTTTATAGCTTGCTATGCAGTGTGGGTTTTCCTCATTGTTGAAAGAAATATGGTGACATATAGTTGCTAACTTCTACGTCATTTGGTCTCTGCTGGAGAGTTGTCTCATACCACATCTTTTTATTTTTATACGCCCGTTTATGGGACGTATTATGGTATACCGTTGTCCGTCCGTCTGTCGTCAACATGCCGGACATTAACTCAAAAAAGTTTTAACTAATATGCATGAAACTTTGATGAATTGTTTAGATCTATTGACGTGAGCTCCCTTTCGTTTTTTATAAATTTCAGATTTACCGTTTCCGAGTTTTGGGGTTTTATTCATTAAAAAAGGGAGGATTTTCCAGTTTTCCGACAATAACTCAAGAATGCTTTCTCCAACTTGCAAGAAATTTTGGTGAATTGTTTATATCTATTGACATGAGCTCCCTTTTGGATTTTTATAAAGTTTAGATTTAACGTATCCAAGTTACAGGGTTTTATTCATAAAAAAAGGGGGATTTTCCAGTTTTTTGACAATAACTAAAAAATGCTTTCAGCAGTTCTCATGAAACTTTGGTGAATTGTTTATATCTGTTGATGTAAGCTCCCTTTTGAATTTTATAAACTTTAGATTTTACATTTCTGAGTTATGGGGTTTATTCATTAAAAAAGGGGGATTTTCCAGTTTTTGGACAATAACTCAAAAATGGTTTCAGCAGTTCTCATGAAACTTTGGTGCATTATTTATAGCTATTGATGAAATCTCCCTATTGATTTTCATAAATTTCAAATATGACATTGAGAAGAATTGAACTTTATTTGTTTATAGTCTGACAACAGATTTACTAAGTATTGCGCAACAGCACAGTGTATTGCACAGCAGCAAGAAATCTTTAATTGAATATAAATTCAATTCATATAACCAATTTCAAGTTCTTTGACTACATTTATTCAGAAACCTATAATATGTCAAATATTTAATTACAATCCAAATTCAGACCTGTATCAAGCTTGAATATTGTGTCCATTTTTGCCCCAACTGTTCTGGGTTGGACCTCTGCGGGCATATCCAGCTGCGCTCAGCGAAGCAGTTTATAAAAACAAAGAAATACTACTTTAGTATTTTTTAAAATTAATTCAAGTGACAATATCATAGACTGTACAGTCAGATTTGTGTTCAAATTTTGTGGAAATCTACATGTATTAAAATTCGGGAATGAAGTCAATGTCTTAATATTATCCTAAATAATTAGTCTGTTTGTGTATAAGATATCTGTCATTATGTTATCTTACATTTGTTTTTCTTAATATACAAAAGGCCTACAGGAAATATAGAAATAATTAATTTCACTTTGTGGACTAGAGAAATTTGCATTCAATATAAAAAGAAGTCTATTTCTTGTGATGAATATTACTGGAGGAAAGATATTGATGCTACCATTCTGTTTCTTGATTTTAAGTGTTTCACCATACTGATATTTTTGACTTTATTTTTGAAGTGGTCCCTACATTAATGCTTCACAGACTCCAGACTTATTATATTATAAATGTTTTTTGGTTAGATATATTTATAAACAGGTTGATGTGGTATACCATTGTTAAGATGTTAAGTTTTTTGGTTAGATAAGTTTATATAGAGGACCATGTAATTTACCATTGTTAAGATGTTAAGTTTTTTGGTTAGATAAATTTATATAGAGGACCATGTAATTTACCATTGTTAAGATGTTAAATTTTTTGGTTAGATAAGTTTATATAGAGGACCATGTGGTATACCATTGTTAAGATGTTAAGTTTTTTGGTTAGATAAGTTTATATAGAGGACCATGTGGTATACCATTGTTAAGATGTTAAGTTTTTTGGTTAGATAAGTTTATATAGAGGACCATGTGATTTACCATTAATGTTTTGACTGCTGTTACATTAGCATCTGTTTATCTCATATTCAAGATGACAAAACCTGCAACTCTTTTCACAAAAAATCTGAAGAGGAAAAATACTCGTAAGTCATACACATTTCAGTATAACTTACGATGAATTTTAATCGTAAGATTTTTTTGTGAAAAGAGTCGCTGACTCATAAGTCATGACCAAATGAATTCAAATACCTACATTGTTAAATGTGAAGACTTCTGATTCAATAAGTTTTAAAAATATCTATATTGTACACACATTGATTACTTTTTATGCCCCACCTAGGGGCATTATGTTTTCAGTCTGTCCCGATTCAGGTTAAAGTTTTTGGTCAAGGTAGTTTTTGATGAAGTTGAAGTCCAATCAACTTGAAACTTAGTACACATGTTCCCTATGATATGATCTTTCTAATTTTAATGCCAAATTAGAGTTTTGACCCCAATTTCACAGTCCACTGAACATAGAAAATGATAGTGTGAGTGGGGCATCCGTGTACTATGGACATGATAGTGTGAGTGGGGCATCCGTGTACTATGGACATGATAGTGTGAGTGGGGCATCCGTGTACTATGGACATGATAGTGTGAGTGGGCATCCGTGTACTATGGACATGATAGTGTGAGTGGGGCATCCGTGTACTATGGACATGATAGTGTGAGTGGGGCATCCGTGTACTATGGACATGATAGTGTGAGTGGGGCATCCGTGTACTATGGACATGATAGTGTGAGTGGGGCATCCGTGTACTATGGACATTATAGTGTGAGTGGGGCATCCGTGTACTATGGACATTATAGTGTGAGTGGGGCATCCGTGTACTATGGACATTATAGTGTGAGTGGGGCATCCGTGTACTATGGACATTATAGTGTGAGTGGGGCATCCGTGTACTATGGACATGATAGTGTGAGTGGGCATCCGTGTACTATGGACATGATAGTGTGAGTGGGGCATCCGTGTACTATGGACATGATAGTGTGAGTGGGGCATCCGTGTACTATGGACATGATAGTGTGAGTGGGGCATCCGTGTACTATGGACATGATAGTGTGAGTGGGGCATCCGTGTACTATGGACATGATAGTGTGAGTGGGGCATCCGTGTACTATGGACATGATAGTGTGAGTGGGGCATCCGTGTACTATGGACATGATAGTGTGAGTGGGGCATCCGTGTACTATGGACATGATAGTGTGAGTGGGGCATCCGTGTACTATGGACATGATAGTGTGAGTGGGGCATCCGTGTACTATGGACATGATAGTGTGAGTGGGGCATCCGTGTACTATGGACATTATAGTGTGAGTGGGGCATCCGTGTACTATGGACATGATAGTGTGAGTGGGCATCCGTGTACTATGGACATGATAGTGTGAGTGGGGCATCCGTGTACTATGGACATGATAGTGTGAGTGGGGCATCCGTGTACTATGGACACATTCTTGTTTATACTGTTGTCACATTGATTTTTTTGTGTGTTTTGATTTTGTTGATTATATTTTATGTATGAAATAAACAAAATTTAAACAGCAATGAAAATTACTGCTTTTACTGTATATTCACATCATACATCACAGTTAAACAAATTACAGGTTTGATCATCCTGAGGAGTCGAAATATATATGAATATAAGGAAGATTTGAGGTATTCATAACTGACAACAACCTAACAACATAAAAAACCAAAAGACATCTAGAGGTCAACATACAGTCTTCAACAATAGACCAGTGTTTATACAATATGTGTAGCTTTAAATTATTCATAGTTATCAAGATGGCATTATGTGGGATGCTATATCTATGAATTAACATTTTAACAAACTTAAAATATTTTTTTCAGTGCCAAACCTGGTTGCCAATGGTTATGCTGTGATTGCTGTGTGTTTAGTATTATTGTTACTGAAACCAGATTATAAAAGACTGAAAGCAGAAAAGAAAATTTTAGCAGAAAGAATATTGAACATTTCTCACAATCTACGATCATAGTAATATAGGTATTAATTTAATGAAATCCATGTCACACAATCATGACTTGCCTAGAATAGTTCCTTTTGTTTAAATATTCAAACATGCTCAGAAGCAAAGTAAAAGAATCCATTTTTTTTGAAAGTATAACATGATGACACTAATGAAAAAATCTGAGCAATCTTTCAAATTACTATGAAAGGATCTGTTGGAAACTTTTTGGGCATCTTGTAGAGCTAGAAAAAATATTTGATTATTATATCATTATTGGCAATAAGCTAGAATGTGTCAAAATTTATATTCTAGTTTTTACATGGTTTATTATCTGTGATGAAAATAATTTGTTAACAAGTTATTGGATTTGTTTATTTATTTTTTTAAATATATTTTTCTAAATATAATGTTGATGTTAGAGTAAGAGAACCATATGAATGACAAGACAATGTATAGTTGAAATTAAAGCAGAGCAATATAAACAAAACATTCTTAAGAAATTAACTTCTAGTCCTACATGGATAGAATAAAAGTGGAGTTTTGTATACACATTTTTTTATGAGTATTATTGATGTATATATGATTATTTATACTTATTTATTAACAAATTATACAAGCTTCTGTTAAAGACATTTTGTGAAATGGTTTTCATATTGAAATCTGGTTATTGAGAATTAATGAAAGGTTGACATACATGTAGTATGACATTTTACCATGGTCATTTTATGAGCAATCTATAAACAAATGTTGAAATGTTTAAATATTTTTATTGTTTCAAAATTTGTAATTTATTGCTTTCTTTATTTCTTCCAATCAAGCAACAAACAGATCATCAATTGTTTAATACTTTTAGTAAATGTATGAATATTTGTAGAACAAAGGATTTTTAAATATTCAGTGAAACAGTGATTTATTTTACTAACGAAATTCTTGTAGGTAGTGCCCATATAAAGTCAGGAAAACAAATCGTAGTTTCTTAAAATAATATTTTCTGTTTTTTTCTGTATTTTCCACTAATTTTGGATTTGAATAAGAATAGATGTGGGGTATATGTCAGTGAGACAGCAACCCAAGGACATGGAACAAACCCACAAAACACTAGTAGAGGCCAACATATAATCACCTGTCTTTACATCTATATCCGCCCCAGCTACAAGTCGTGAACATTGAAAAGCAATTATCAAAGATCTGCCTTCATCATTGGAATTGTGATTATACTGGAGTTCAGCACATTTCTTATATTCTTATCACACTTATTGATTGTTGATGACATAAACCGTTGATTAAATGAATAAGGTTTGTTGAGGCACATTCAACTTGTATATCAGACTTTTACATTCTTTTAGTCTTGGACCATTTGATATCAGGTTTCTTTCTCATCTTTTATTGTTATAACATGAAAACGATAGAGGTCATGTGACTTACATTTGCATCATTATCCATGTATTATGAATGTTTAATTTTCTTTTATGCTAGTTGTATTATATGTCTCTGTTGTTACTTACTTTGACAGCCATTGAATGATTTTTAGCTTGCAATCAGGGATTAATTTGTAAAATATAATCAAAACTTGTTCAGCTTTTTATATAATTGTATTAATTTTTATATTTTATAGAAAATTTCTCACCCAGTCACTAATCATTGCAGACACATTCTTGACAACAAGTATAGGCAGAAGTAGACATTAGTTATCAAATGCAAAACAATCATTTCTTCACTATTTATTCAGATGTAATGTTTTACTACTCTAAAGGGATTCTTACAATAAATGTATTATCATAACAGGATCTGTAACATGATAGGTTATTTGTTATTTATTCCATTTTCATAACATTTCCTCTGTCAGATTAAGTTTTATTGTTTGCTTAGATTTAGGAATAATTTTAATGTACTTTTTTCTAAAGTTTCTATTGTGACCTGTAGTTTTAATGTATCTACACTAATGTATATGATATTTATAATTATAATTGATACATGTGGTGATAAACAGACAAATAAATTACGAGGTTGTTTATGGTGGTTTAAACTTTATGAAGAGTTGTTGAATCCATCCAAACCATCATTATGTACCACCTTCGATAGTATGGTGGCATTATTTATTCAGGATTATGCATTGGTTTATCAGTATGTCCCAACATCCTTTCCACATGGTGTAAGGTAGTTATCCATTGAGTTGTGGTCACATCAACTTGAAACTTTAAAATACATATTTCATTATGGTGTGAACCTTTTGAAATATATAATATATATTATATGTAAGGGTTTGCACACATTTTACTGTTCACTGAACATGGAAATGTGATAGTGCAAGTGAGACAGGTGTCCTATGGACAGGAAATGTGATAGTGCAAGTGAGACAGGTGTTCTATGGACACATATTCTTGTTTTCATTACATGTACTAATTAAAGCTACCCATTCTATATTTTTGACATTTGATGATAAACCCAGTTTAGTGAATACAATTATATGAAAAGCATGTATATCATTTGTTGTCCAACATTAAACAGAATAAGAGATGGTTTATTTAAATACAAATTGAATGAAAATATATTTAAAGCAAGTAGAGAAAAGTGAGGTCTTTTTAAATATACATAGGCTTCAATTAATTTTGTGGTTCTTTCATATTATTGTCTTCATTGGATATATATGTTATAACTGCACCATGCATTTCTGTTTGACTTTTGATTCCAATGTTCTTAGTATCTGATTAATAAAAAGGATAACAGTTGTTACCTGCAATATTAGACAGCACACAACAAAAAGGAACATGTTCCAAATAACTTTACAGGGACAAAATGTGAAGATATATCTGTTTTACTTGCATACAAACCAACCCTTCTACCAATCTAGATCATATATGCTATGATAAAAACCTGCATAGTCTAGCTACTAGCAGAATAACCACTATCACTTAAAACATTGTTTAATCTTAATCAATAATTATAATTAAAATGTGCATTTTATTTAGGCTTTTATTAATTGTTCATCTTTTACACCTATCTTTTTTATCTGTTTAAAAAGTTGATTTTATTAGTGTTTTTTAAAGAAATAAAGATACAAAGAATTAAAAGACTTTTTAATTCCAACTCAAGAAGATTTAAAGTGGCAGAGCCTGGTACTACCTGGACTTAGTATCTATTGTCACATAATTATACCCCGTTTACTAAAGCAGTTGGTATATAGTGATTGGGTTTCCCTTACCAAACATGGACTTTGCTATTGCTTCAATTGGAGGGTACGGTACACTTTTTACATCGCGATAACTGAGGGCATTCCGATGTATTGTTGCCAGAGATTTGACTTTCGTTTTTGGCTGGTAACCGTTCGTATAAATACGCAGACATTATTGAGTGCAAAATAACATTCCTTATCGCTTGTTATAAATTCATTTCTTCAATGAATACTCCTAAAAATATTTTTTTTAGAACATAAATTAATGATATGAAAATGTTTTGTCGTTAGAAATATTTGTTTTTGTGGGAAAATATGAATGCCTGCTCAAATCCAATCTATTAGAAAAATCAAATTAATACAGAAGAGTATTCACCATGTACTTGCACTGCACTATTATTAGAATAGTAGAATAGAATGATATACAAATAGATGAAAATTATATATACATGTAACTGTTATATAAAAATATTAATATAATATATAACAACAAACCAGAGTATACTGATTTGTATCACTACAATATAATAGTTTTTACAGTGAGGTTGAATTCCCTGTCATTTATTCATCATCCACGCACAAACTTGTCTCAGAAAAAATATATCTCTGTACATTAACCTCACTTTCAGGTATAGAGATGTGATTTTTTTTTCTGAGACAAGTGCTTGTGACTATCCACAAGAACTCTCGGTCATCCGATGTTCAGTACTTCAGTACTTTGATTGTATCTGCTACTCCTCCTGAATGCTGTATTACAATTTATTGAAAATTTTTCACAATCTTAACTGAAAGGGGCTGGGGTATCATTTTGTGAGCTTTGCTAGCATTACTTATAGTTTAAAATGTAACAAGAGGCTGTCAGAGAGACAGCAAACCGGATTCTCCTGCAGAGGTAGAACCCTGAACAGTTGAGCAAGTATGGACACTACATCTAAACTTAAAACAGCTCTGAATTTGGATTGTGATTGAATATTTGACACATCATAGGTTTGTGACACAAAATAAATGTAGTCAAAGAACTGATATATTTGAAATTGGACATTTAAATACCTATTATGGTCCAATATCCCAAATCTAAGTACATATTAGAATCAGCATATCAAAGAACCCCAAGAATTCAATTTTTGATGAAATCAGACAAAAGTTTAATCTAGGACCCTTTGGACCTCAATGTGGACCAATTTGATAAAGGAGCCCACAATCCAAAATCTCTCAATACATGGTTAGATTCAGCATTTCAAAGAACCCCATACATTCAATTTTTGTTGAATCAAACAAAGTTTAATTTTGGACCCTGATTTGGACCAACTTGAAAACTGGGCCTAAAAATCTAATATTTAAATAGAGTTTAGATTCAGCATTTGAAAGATTCCTATATATATATTTAATTTATATTGAAATGAAACACAGATTAATTTTATCCATAATATTTTCTGTGCAAATGGAAATAACTCAAACTGGATAAATAGTTCTCTAAAATAAGATATGATGCAATTTTTCAAATTATAATCAATAATATAATAACAACAACCAATGATGACTAAGTTCTCTAAAATTAGATCTGATTTAACACTCAAACATTGTTAGAATCAGCATATCAAAGAACCAAAGAATTCAATATTTGATGAAATTAAACAAAAGTTTAATTTAGGACCCTTTGGACCTAAATGTGGTATTACATGTATCTTATTAATAATGAAAAGCTCAACCTTTTACAAGTTCTTAAACAGGAGGGGGGTGGGGGTGACCCAAGGGGACTCACCTTATATTTCATTTGATTTGTTTTATTGTCAAATACAAGAATAAATATGGTTTAGGGGTGGGGATCTCAACCGTTTACAATTTCTCAAACAGAAGTGGGTGGGGGGTTACCACAATGGACTTCCCCTATATTTCATTTGATTTCTTTTATTGTCCCATACAAAAATATATATGGTTTAGGGGTGGGGATCTCGACTGTTTACAAGTTCTCAAACAGACATGCTGGGGGTGACCCCAGGGGACTCACCTTTTATTTCATTTGATTTGTAATACACAAGAATATATAAGGTTTCAGGGTGGGGAGCTTACACATTTACAAGTTTTCAAAAAAAGGAGGGTAGCTGTGAACCAGAGGACTATCCCAATATTTCATTTGACTTGTTTTATTGTCCCATACAAAAATATATATGGTTTAGGAGTAGGGATCTCAACCGTTTAGAAGATAAAAGCACATTATCAAATTGAAGGGGGGTAGGGGTAAGAATATATATGATTAACGGACACTTAATTATCTACAAAATGTCTAATAATGAACAGTAAATTCCAAACTTCATTTAAACAGTAATACTAGTAAGTTTCAAACTGTATATATACAGTCCTACAGATCTTATCAGAAAACAGAAAATTTTCAAATAAATCTGTCACTCCAATGATTATCATATGCTAGAATATTTCCAAGATCTAATTAATAATGAAAATAAATCATTATCATATGCTGAAATATTTATAATATCTAATTGAACAGAACTATGGTTGTTTAACATAGTACTCTAACATAATTAATAATGTAATAATCTTCAAAATGTCTAATGATATAGCTTATAATCATTACCACTTAGGAACTAGATAATTTTCAAATAAATCTGTCACTCCAATTTTTATTCTGAGATAAGACAAATCATGATAACAACAGTAAAATATTTAAAAATTCTACTTTTGGATATTAAAAATGGCGATAACTCACAAAGGAGATATACTAAAATCTTGAAAATTAATAGAGACCTTCATTAAGTCCCAGGAAACAACATATTTAAATTTGAAAAAAATTTGTTAAAGCGTTTTTCATGTTATTGTGCGGACACTGTTTGGCAGCCGCCAAACCGCCCGCCGTATATCACCATTTTAATAACCGATATTTCCTTCGAAAATCCGGTTAAAAATGTTGAAATGAGCAATCTTGACTGAATTATTGCTTGTTTTCCAACTTTACAATGATCACCATTTACTTTTAAAAGAGTAAAGGTTATACATGCCATATTGATCTGTATCATTCCTTTAACAAAACCTGTTTGAATCAGAGAATGATAAATTTGTTATAATATACTCCTCTGTAAGAATTGATAAACAAAATTTATCTATCCCTTCTGTGCCTGTATCATCCTTCATCATGGCTTAGTGATGTCAAATGTGTTTGACATAGTCTTAATATCGTTGGCACAGACTTGTCACCGAAGTCATAATTATGACAATATTTGGCCCATTGCAGTATAATAAAACCTTGTGATGACTGCTCGACCAAGACTGTTTGCCCAAACCCTTTCATTCTTGGTAGGATTGTTTTCAGAAGTGGGTGACCTGCCTAGATAGGTTTGGCTTAATAGAGGTGACCCTTTAAGCAGGTTTTACTGTAAATTGAAAATAAAGAGTAGATATTATTATCAAAAAGGCTTGTATGTGAAAGCCATGAAATGCATTATGCATAAGACTTTACGTGCCTTTATTAAGCAACAAACATTCGATCCATATCCCATCATATAATGATGATGGATGGCTGTTAAACGCCCAGCAGCAAATCAAATGCATATTCAGGATGAGAGCATGTTAATGTAATAAAAATATTAACCCTGCTTAGTACTAAACAGACACTCTGAGCCGGATTTTAACGTGTAACCCTACCTGGACACATTTTTTTTACTCCTAGCCGACTAGTTTTTGCCATACTCCTTAACGCCCTGGCTTACCAGAAAAGCAGCAAATACTTATTTCCAACCCACAATCTGCCGTAATAATTAGTAAGACATTTAATCTGTCTGTATCAACCATGCCATTAAAGAGAAATAACGATATTGCATATTTAATAAGTATAAAGATAATATTGTAACAACTGAACGTATATGCATAATATTTAAATCATTCATACCTTACAATATTAAAAACATACTGGTTACTGAAATATACTCAAATAATGCTATAAAAAAATTCTGGTGAAATGTTAACTTTTATGAATGAAAATTTTAGTGTTAAAGCTACTGTGTGCCCTACTCACTGTTAACAAGGAAATTTTTGCAAGAGGGTAATTTTGCTTATTTTGAGATCTTGTCAAATCCATGAAAAATTTAGAATCAATAATAGTTTATACAAATCAACAATATTTTGGACGGCGCACTTATCATTCACTGAATGAATTTAACCACACATAAAATTTTATGCATTAAAAATGGGGAAAATATCCATGTCTAAACTACCTACGATTTTGGTAGAAATGGAAATTTTTATTACAGTATAGCTGCTCGAATTTAGAAATTGTCTATATAGTTCAAAGGATGGACAAACCTTGTAAAAAATTAGAAATAAAAAGCTTGCATCACCTACAGTTATGTTAATGTAATTTGTTTCAAGAAAAACAAAAAAAAATGCATGTTTGGAATGAAAAATATTGTTTGAAAATGATTGCTGACATCTTTATGATAAATGTACCAAAGAATAAATATTTGCAATATGACAAAAGTTGAAAGTTCAGTTATGTTGAGACGACTTATCATGTCTATTTATACAAATGGTTCTTCGATCTTAATTTCAAATTCTTCTTCTTTTTTTTTTAGCTTGTTTTGAGATTTGAAAACATCTACCTCTTTTGGAGCTCATCAACAATATCTTATTTATAATTTTAAAAGGGCTTCTCATACTTTCCTAAAGACCTTCGGTTATTTTTAACAAGTAACAGATCTTCTTGTTTGTACTTTTAATCATTTCATATGGTACCTTGAATAAACTTAAAATCATAAAAGTTCTTCAGACGAGAGCTTTTGAGTATTATGTGACTGATTACTTAGGGCCATATTTATATGATAATCTTATATTTGGACATCCAATAATGACCTCAGTAATCTGTTTCCTAGATCATGCCCCGCAATGGCTTGCAATAAACTGAAGATTTAACTCTTTGAAATCATTTGAAGTTAAAATCACATTAAATAATGATGTATAAACTTTGAAAGTTCCATTACCAATTTTTACATATTTTCATGATGTAAAAACAGACAATGCACCTGCAAAATGTAATTATATAAGAAAAGGACTAAAGAGATATAAACTGCATAAAAAATATAATCTACACAAATGAGGGAAACTGCATACAGATTGGTAATCCTCCAATCTTACTTTATGTAAGAGTTTCAAGGAGTATATATCATTGTGGATGAAGAAATAAAATATTGTTAAAAACTGATACCATCAACCAAATGTTTAGACGAAGAATTAAAATATAAGAAAGAATTAATACCATCCACCCAATGTTTAGAAGAAGAAATAAAATATATCTTAAAGCTGATACCAACTTCCCAATGTTTAGAAGAAGAAATTAAATATATCTTAAAGCTGATACCAACTTCCCAATGTTTAAATGAAGAAATTAAATATAACTAAGAAATGATAACGGATAACATCCACCCAATGAGAGCTATGAAATTCTCTGATTTGTTCCTGCTTTTCATTAAAATATTTTAATGATAAAGTGAATTTTTACAGATCATGGAGCACACAGTAGGTAATAATCATAGACACCTTTCATTAGGCCAAAAGAACAAAAATAATTCCTTGATTTTCTGAATTTACAATAATTAAAACCTTACTCTGTCAGATAATCTGAGTTTGAAAAGTTTTTCTACCATTCAAGACTTTGAATATGACAAGTTATTCAAATCATCATGATATGATTTAGAGAATTAAATGTTACACAGAAATTACTCAGCAGATTAACATGAAGTGTTATAGTCATCACAGATACTATTCAATATGTAATATACATAAATTATCGCTATTTTCTCCAAAGTTTCATTTGATCTTTTAGTGTTATAATTTTCCACCTAAAGCTGCTTGACAGAGATGGGTTTTTCTCAGTCGAATAGAGTGAGAATGCATTAATGTCACAAACCCAACGTCATTGATGTTGCCTAGGAATTTAGCAATTAACAAATTATCTATGGTTTTTCAAGCTACAAGAGATTGTAGCCATTGTTTTCAGAACCATATATCTAAACTATAATTATTATATATAGTTCTGAAAATGAGATGGACTTCTCAGCTACAATCTCATCAAGTTTGCAAGACCATAAATTATTGTTAACGAAAATTAGTTGGTATACTCTATATGGACAACTAACAAATATATTTGCACAGGTAAATACTGTAATTTAATAAACAATACTATCTATCATCTACTAGTCAGTATGTTAGAATGTTCCTCCCAGAATTTTTCTCCTATTAAGTCCACATGTAGAACGTCTATTTTTGGATTCATTTTCGTACCATGATCCAATGAGTTACTAAATGACACAGAACCACGATGAGGCTCCTTTGTATTAGGATAGGTAGAGTTCATAGGTTTAGATTCTACTGCTTTTTCCTGAAATAAAAAAATATAAACATAAAAAGAGGCTGTCAAAATGACAGAAATCAGGTTTTATAACATTTATTAGTGTCATTGTTAAAATAATAAGATGTGGTATTATTGCAGTTAAGACAACTATCCAACAGAGTCCAAATGTCGTAGATATAAGCAACTATAGGTAACGGTATGGTCTTCAATAATGAGCAAAACTCATACTGTATAGTCGGCTATGAAAGGCCCAGTCATGACAAAATTTTCATAATCTATTACAATAAACAGGTGATCAGCAGAGCAAGTGATTATAAGATGATACTGCTAATGCATATACCAGTTTTAAATATAAATGAGAGGAGTTGTAGCCTTGCAGGGTACATGTCAACAACAAACAACACAATAAACAAACAAAGATATTTAAATACAGTCTTAAATGAAAGACAAATCTCCATATCATATGCCAATCACTAAACCATTCCATCCAGAAAGACTATAAAAGTGTATTAACTTCACATGATAACAATTTAAGGATTAGACTTAGAAACAGGGAAAATGCTAGACTCTAGCAACAATTTTCCCAAGTTTTGTGCTGAATCCTTATATCCTTATTATGTCAAGGCAATACACTATTGTTGTCTTTATACTACAATCTAAAAAAAGTTTATATATATCCATTCAGTGCTTTTAAAGGCCACTTACTTAGGCAGAGTAGAATTGTTACGTTTCAAAATATGTGTAATTGAAATCACTCACGTTAACGAGTGGGCCGATTGCAGAATTAAATATCAACCACAAGCCATGAATATAATAACTTATACAATTTTATCAACTAATAAGGATAAGAATAATAACGTTTGTTCATATTTTTGTTGGAGAAATGACCCTAAAATAGGTGCCCACCTTGAAGAACATTTCATTGCAAATTTTAGAAAAAGTATTCTCAGTGGTAGGCATGGCCTATGGCTTTATATGTCCAATAGCTGTATATCACATACATTTATACAATCTAAACAGTTTTACTAGAACGATTACAGTATAATACAAATTAACTAGAAGCTGCCAAAGATCTCACATCGACAGTAAATTGTAACACCTACCTTACTCGGTAGAAGTATAGAACCTTCCAGTATACATCATTCAACAGTAAATAATGAAACCTACCTTACTCGGTATAAGTATAGAACCTTTCCTATATACATCTGGTAAATTGTTGTAGTTTGTATTAAATTCTTGATATAACAGTTCATTTTTATCACTAGACATTGTTCCCTGCAAATTAAAACAAAATATGTCTATTATAATCAACAGAAAAATGTCACTTTATAATCTCATAATATTATATTCCTATGTTGTAGTAGAAAATTAATAACAAGACCAATACAGTGTCTGGACCTGTGTTACTGCATGCAGTTGATTGAAGTGTCATGTATACTGGAGCATAACTGATCATTCCCTTTCATTAAAGACCAAAAAAATGTGATGAACATTTTCCTTGTACAATGCATGAGTGTTGTAAAATTTCAAAATATTGGCTACAACTCAAAATTCAAGCTGCAAACCAAATATTAAACCATTCCCCATGATACAATCAAAGAAAAGTTTAATAAAATGTTCCTTGTGTAATGAGTGTAGTAAAACTTCAACTATATGCAAACAGGAAGTGGATACATCACAGATGTAAACATTGCTTACTAGCTACAACAGTGAACTTAATATTATAAAGCTGCAAACCAAATATTAAATCATTCTCATTCATAGAAGTAAAGAAAACTAAAATTTTCTACCCAAGGTCTTTTTGACAGACATACAGACGGAGTCCAGTAGATACTAGACCTGCTTTCACCTTTAGCGACGCAGATAAAAAAGAAGCAATTCACTCAAATATGTATTTCCTTTTTTCTCTTGAAGAAATAGTTTTTAAAATAATGAAATGAGCATTTCTGTCATAAACAAGTCATAATTTCAACTGTTTTAAGGGTTGATAAAACAGCTAATTGTTGTTTAAATAGTTTCAAAAATTTTTCAAAAGTGCTTTAAGAAGACATTCGTTTTGTAGCACAGCAGAGCCTTGCCAAGATAAATGCAGTTATTTATTGCATTAATTTTTCTTTTCAAAACACTGGTTACTGTCAGTAACTGCAAGCACTATTAGATCGGTAGTTAGTGTCTTGTGTCATTTCATTAGTTGTTATTGTGCTTCGTACCGATCTAAAGAATCATCTGATTTTTACAGTTTGCTCTAATAATGTAGTGTTACAGCATTGTCCAAGGTTAGATGGAAGGTTGAGCGTTCTGAAACAAGTTTTAATCTCTACATTTTTTGTGTGCTTTTTTATTTTTTTTGCATTCTTTGTATCCAAAGCCAGGAGCCTGTAGTCCAGTGGTTGTCATTGGTTCCTGTTTGCTATAATTGATTTTCATTAAAGTTATAACTTAAATCAGGCTGTTAGTTTTCTCTTTTGAATTGTTTCACATTTCTTCCTGGGTCTTTTATATCCTATAGATATGGGTATGGGTTTTGCTCATTGTTGAAAGCCATATACAGTGACCTGGAATTGTTTACACCCTTGTCCATTGGTCTATGTTGGAGAGTTGTCTTATTGGCAATCATATCACATCTCCTTATTTTTAAATAATTATTAATAAAGAGATTAATAGATGTTACCTTTAATCTTTCCTGAGACTGAGCTGGTGTAAAACCTTTATCTTGCACTAGTTTCCAGAAACATGTATTATACAGATTGTTTATGTGGCCTGAAAAAAAAAAGATGTACATTGTACTGTGAGTTATTGCACATTAGTTATACCCCCCAGTTGCAGTGACGAAAAATTCAGCTATGTGCATGACATTTTAAAGTTATAAGTTTTCTGCGAACAGAAATAATAATCAAAGACACTGAAATGTTTCAGACAGCATGGCTTAACCAGATGATGTTTGATGCTGTATATCAAGAAGCTATGACTTGTAGTTGCTGAGAAAATGTGACAAATATTTAATATAGAGTAGAACTGTTCAAAATTATTATAAATATATATAAACATCATTCGTAATGAAAGACAAGGCTTTGTATAGTTTTGATTATCTCCCTTGTTTAATTCATGTCTATATAACTATTTGTTTTCTGTTAGAGCCTGGTATTTGAAGAGGCACATGAAAGGTATTGAAAAAGTGTCACACAGTATGGCATAACTTCAAGAAGGTGGTGCCATATAATAAAAAAAACCTTGATTTGTAGTTCCTGAGGAAAACGGAACAAAAATGTGTTACAAACAGATTGACAGACACATGGATGGACAAACAGACAGGGTTAAACCAACATATCCTCTCCTTTGGAGTAACGGTAAAGAAAAATAGTAATTTAAGCTTTTCAAATTAAGGGCTTTGTTATAGAAGATTCAAATACTGCAACAAATAAAAACCTCATGCAGCGTCTATAGAAGTTATAGTAAGGAGAAAACATGCTGTGGGGCTTTTAGGAAAATGAAAATGTACATTGTATATGAAAAGATTATTGATATGATTTTTTTAAGCTTCAGAAACAACTATTTAATAAACAATAGTGCAGACGCTGAAATGTCTCGCCTACTTTACTTATTGTGATTTAACTTCTGTTGAAAGTCTGTAATATGAAGGTTTTACTACAAGTATCACATAAATTTAAAATTATTCATGGAAATGAGGTCAAAGTCATGTCCAGTCAGAGGCCAGACAGACATGTACACCATAAAATCATACTATACACCAAATATAGTGAGCCTATTTGCTTATATTATCTCAGAAACAGACCTAATTATGATAACTAAACATTGACTAGTGAAAAGAGGTCAAGGTCAGATTAATCTTGCCAGACAACATGTTCAGCATGCAATCATTCCATACACCAAATATAGTTGACCTATTGCTTATAAATAGTGATTCATAAACTGATAAATCCAGGAAAATTTAACATTGACCAATGAATCATGAAAATGAGATCAAGGTCAGAAGAAACCTGACAGACAGACATGTATGCCATACACAAAATATAGTGGCTCTATTGTTTATAGTATCTGAGAATTGACCAAAACACAACTTAACATTGTCCAACGAACCATGAGAAAAAGATCAAGGTCAGATGAAACTTTCCAGACAGATATGTGCATCTTACAATCATACCATACACCAAATATAGCTGATTTATTGCTTAAAGTATCTGAGAAAAGGATCAAACCACACAAACTTAACATTGATCAATGAATCATCAACATGAGGTCACTTTGTTACTCTCTCTAAATAAAGATTTATTATAATAATCTATTTTTGACCAACATAAAGTTTTAAGGTGGCTTTTCTTCTATCTTTTATAATTTCCAAGATGTAAGCCTAAAACATGACTTAACCCCTACCCTTTATTTTTAGCCATAGCAATCATCCATAGGGTATCCAATTTCAAAAATCATACCCCCTATGCTCACCAAGCAAAAACAGGCTGCTATGGATTGGCTAAAAGTAGAGCAGACGATTTTTTTAAAAACTTTTGACCACCAACAACAATGGATGCCGAGTGAGGACAATAGCTCAATTGTACCTTCTGTACAAGGTGAGCTAAATATCACTTACAATCTGCCTGTCTCCAGCTGAGGTAGTCTCTGAGGTTTTTATCTGATGGGTAGAGGACAACACGACTGTCAAATGATGGAGGATACTGTAATGGCTGGACGTTGAAGAATCTTGACCAGTAAAACACGTAACAGGAGGAAAAGTAACTGACAATGTTACTCATTATCTTACTGAAAAATAGAAAGTTACTGACAATCTTAATAAAACATACAAGGTAACTGACACTCTTACTAATTATTATCTTGATGACAAATACAAGGTAACTGACACTCTTACTAATTATAATCTTAATGACAAATACAAAGTATTCATAGTTTTTGTCGATCCTGCGTCTTTTGTCGCAGAAAGCTCGACATAGGGATAGTGATCCAGAGGCGGCGGCTACAGCGCTGTTAGCTAATTTCTTAAAAGCTTTATATTTTAGAAGCTAGAAGACCTGGATGCTTAATACTTTGTTTATAGATGCCTTATGTTACGAAGTTTCCATCTGTCATTTGTCCATTGTCCTTGACCTCATTTTCATGGTTCAGTGACTACTTGAAAAAAAAGTCAACATTTTTTGTAATGTTAATTCCTTTCTTATTATGAGTAATAGGATAACTATATTTAGTATGTACGTACCTTGCAAGGTCCTCATGCCTGTCAGACAATTTTCATTTGACCTCGACCTCATTTCATGGATCAGTGAAACAAGGTTAAGTTTTCGTGGTCAAGTCCATATATCAGATACTATAAGCAGTAGGTCTACTATATTTGGTATATGGAATGATTGTAAGGTGTACATGTCCAACTAGTAGGTGTCATCTGACCTTGACCTCATTTTCATGGTTCAGTGGTCAAAGATAAGTTTTTTAGTTTTGGTCTTTTTTTTCTAATACTATATGCAATAGGTCAACTATAAATGGTGTATGGAAATATTTTATGATGTACATGTCAGTCTCACAGGTTTACATGACCTTGACCTCATTTTCACGGTTCATTTCTCAGCGTTAAGTTTTTGTGTTTTGGTCTGTTTTTCTTCAACTATAAGCAATAGATCAACTATATTTGATGTATGGAAGGATTGTAAGGTGTACATGACTGTCTGGCATGGTTCATCTGACCGTGACCTCATTTTTATGGTTCATTGGTCAATGTTAAGTTTTCTTGTTTAAGACTATTTCTTAGAAACAATAAGCAATACGTCAACTATGTTTGGTTTATTGAATGATTGTAAGGTGTACATGTATTGCTCGTTTCGTTTATCTGACCGTGACCTCATTTTCTTGGATCATGTTAAGTTAATGTGTAGTAAAGCTTTTTATTTAGGACTATCAGCATAAAATCAATGGTTAGTAAAGAAGGCGAGACATTTCAGCATGTGCACCCTTGTTATTAAAAAAAGATGGAAAGGGACATAAACTGTCATTCACTTATTTTCATGGGTGCATATTTTTGGTGGATCGAGGCAAAATTGTATTTTCATTGATATATGATTCCCTTGTTTTGCCAAAGTTTGCTTACAAGCCTATAGAAAATTTATAATTCTAGATTAATTTATACCTAGAAAATCCATGAAAAATTGTTACCCCTCAAATAACATTGTACCCACAGTGGTTTTAATCCTAATCTAGCAATATAATATTACTTTATTTAGCATGGTTTAGCATGGTGGTATAGGTAAATACGGATGCTGCAGTTCAAGTTTTTAGAAACATAGTTATGATTTTGTGTTCATTATCATGAATTATCTGGTAGAATAAGCATATGCGAAGAATGTGTTTCAATTATGTCAGTTTTTCATAGTTCCCTTAGTTTCTTTGTGTTATAATTGTGATTCTGTTGTTTTTATAACTGTTATTAAATAGATTTTTTTTTAACATTTTTTCAACATTTCTGCAGATCAGCATTTTATTCATTAAGTTATTTATTTAAAGGTATGCCAAAAACTTTGTTTATCTTTTGCTTTTCATCTAGAACAGCATGTAAATTTAAAATTTCTACCTATAAACCATGCTTCACCATACCACATCAATATACTTATGCTTAAAAAATAACTCCCTAAACTATATCACAAACTTTAAACTAGACTTGTTCAATCAGTAAAAAATGCAACCATAAATTGGCCATAATTGGTTAAGCCAAACAAACCAGCTATTGATTATGAAATTGGTTGTTTTTTTGTAGAGCCAACAAGAACATGAATAACATTCTCCATGTGCCAAAACATTATAAATGAAAGTTATTGGTTTAAAGTTCACTGAATATGCAACAAAACATCTCTAGAGCATATTTACAGTGAGTTTACATGTATTCTGCAGCCATTAATATATCTATTCATAATATAATATCAAATTTTACAATCAAATATCTAGTTGTACTGACTCAAACAATCAATTTTTATTATACTTGACCATCAGGACATCAATTCTTAAACTTAAATAAAATGTGTATTAATGTTTAGGTCAAACAACAACCAAGAGAAATTCAAATCCATACTTAATATACTTTTCTAATTAAACAATATAGTACAATCTTAAGCATAGAAATTTTTAATAATATGTTGCTATTAATTATTTTTAACAACTTAGTTCATATTCCATGAACAAACTTCTGTTGAAAAAACAGGAACAGTGTTTCTTTACTGAATTCTTAACAAATTATCTATCTACTTATATACAATTCGAAAATAATTTAAATCATTATGGCATTACATTTCTGTTTACAGTTTTATTCAAGGATGTTTGCAGTTAGAAAAAGAATTCACTTGAACTATTTAAGTATTTGTTTAAGAGATTTCCTTACATAAATGTACATCCAAAAGAAAATGGTGGATAACTTATTAAGCAGTGTTAAGTTGTTTTAAGGTTAACTGATTTATTTTATACTCATCCTAAATTTTCATTTCTCGTTTTACTGTTTCACTAGGTTGCAGTCTCACTGACATTTCTCACATCCTAATTAAATAATTTAATTTTTCTGTTTTTACATAACATGATGTTTGATATAATATATATCAGTTTCTTTGTTACTTAAAAATTTTGTGTTGAGAGCTGATTTGGTAACCTGTGCTCTATTCAGTCACATCTTTTTTTCACACAGGTCAATGTATACAGCTTGACAACTGGCACGGATACTACTGGTCTTTTGTTTAAGACAAGTTGACTTCATTTAAAGTTTGTTTTTTTTGTTGTTTTTTTTGGTGGTGGGAGGGTTAATGCAATTTTAGGATTGTTGTCTCATAGATGTTTAACCAACATCTTTTTAATATATCATAATGTTCAACATAAAACACATTCCTTTACTGTCCGGTACTTGTCAGTTTTTTTATCAGAAAATTATGACGAAAGTGAAGGATTAGCCTTATCAAATACTTGGTATTTTATCTCAATATGTTGCAATAAAATGTCATTCAGAGGTACAATCAATATTGATTCAAAAGATCAGCCAAAGGCCACAATGTTTTTTAAAATGTATGATTTAGATTTGATCAGACAAACCAATTAAACTATTTGACTAGACCAGAAGATGTTTCTACTAAATTTCGGCCTGAATAAAAGAAATTATGTCATAATTTGTGAACAATTAATGATCAAATTATTTTTATTTGAGTTCTTGAGGCAAAATTTTGACATCAAAACAAAGAATAAAATTACAACTTTGAAAGTAAGTTTTACAACGATTCAAAATTTATGAAGTGATTGAGACTAATAACCACCATAGCATGCAATGTCAATAATTACATTTCATCATGACAGATTTAATTACAGTAATAAAACAAAATAAATCTAAAAACTTACAAGCATTCATAATTTGATTTATTTATCTTGAAGGCATACCCATTAAATTACAAAGTTCTCTATGAAGGACTGTGGCTATTTTAATTTTTCCTCTTTTAAGGATTAAGTTTTAAAAAAGGTTTCTAAAATTTCAACTCATTATGTTTGATAATTATTAAATTGTCTATATCAACATTAAAGGTAGTAATTTTTTTCTGAAAAACAGTTGTCTTTTAAAGTTTAGTATAAAGGAACAAAATTAAAATACAGCTAGTCTAAAAAAATCAATTGACCCTCCTAAATTTAATCATCCTCTTATCCTTGCTTTTTAGCAAAATAAGCTTTATTGTTTGTACATATGTATGTAATCAATATCTTCCATAATTTTAATTTTTCAGTAGTTAAAATGGTAAAATATAAATTTTCTTTGGTGTATTCATGGTGACAATTTGCATTTATTTGTTATAAAATATTGCAAAAAAGGGTGTGAAGATGCTACATAAATTTGGTCCAAAGTGGAATTCCAATCCCTTTGAGTAAAACCTTTTTTGATACCATTTGCATGTATTTATCAAGAGATCATATAAAAATCATATGCTGTTTGCTGAATTTTTAGAAAATTGCATAGAAAAGTACGATAAATAAAATTGTATGTCAATTTTACAATATTTTGTGGACCTATGGTCTTCATGGATATGAAAATACTGACTGTCAAACAGATAAAATATATCACAAAAACTCTTGATGTTTCCATAAACTGACTTTGAAGGCTGTATTTTTTTTTCAGCTCTCAAAAAAATTAATTTTATAGCACAATTACTTTCATATGTGAAAAATAAATTAGGGCCAAATTGTAAAACCCCACATCTAGCTATGTATTGCTACCAAATGCAGAATAGGGTTCAAACATTCCATATTTTAATTCATTTCGTTGAAATTAAATGACAAAAATTCAGACGGCAAATCCTTTTGTTCAACCCTTAGACCTGCCTGGTGCTTTGAAGTTTGTTTGATTTGTGCTTGGAAATTTTACAAATATTTAATCAACAAAAATATCTTAAATTCCAGCTTAACTTTTTTACAAACTTAGAATTATAATCAATAGTATGATATTGAACCAATTCAAAGTCAAACTTTGGGAAATCATAAGCATTCTTCTTAAAAATAGAGTTAATATTTTGTCTCATTTATGAGTTATGTTTTGAAAAATATATGAATAAAGTTTTATAAAATAACACACGATCAAAATGATAAATACATACACAAAATTTTGTGTAAATGAGTATAAAATTAACATATTTCTGGCATTTAACACAATAATATTCACTTTCAACATTTAATACAACAACATAATTGAATTTTCTTTTTAGTTATTCTATTATTGGATTGTTGTTGTGCTTATCGACTGTATTCAGGACTCAAATATCTCATTTAAATCAATTCACCAAACTTAATTACCAATACCATTCTGAATACATACATTTAATTAACCTTTAAGATTTCCACAAATAAAATGGCAAAAGGTTAGAACTTTCATTGAATTCATCAATAAAGAGTAAATAGATGTATAAAGACTCCAAATTTAGTATCACAAGCACCAAAATTTCCTTTTATAATTCTTCAAAATACTTTCTTTACTCCTTGTACTTTTTTGTAATCAAATAATTTTAATATGCCTTTCTTGGTTCCTTACAACAAATGGGTATGAATTTAAATTATGTTAAAAAATAATAACTTGCAAAAAGGGTCACAGACACTATTGTGACCTGAACACTATCATGATACTCAAAAACCAATACCTATAGAATGATTTATTGGACTTTCAAATTTAGAATCATGTCCTAGTTGCAATTATCTCTTGTTAATATCTATTCAATTTGGGCTGAATCTTCATGTACTTGATAAAGTTTCATATATCTCAATGAACGTGATCCAATACAATATAATTTTGTTTACCGTTATATACATATTTACATATTTATGTACAATATGATTAAGATTCATTATCAAATTTTCTACTCTAACATTCCCGTTGAAAAGCATTACACAGTCAAACAAAACATAACAAATATTGATTAACGGTGATAACAACTTTTATCTCACAAAAATCACTGGGTATTTAGTTTGTTCACATAATCTTATACTTAGGTAACAATACATAAATCCAAATATTGTTAGTATGTGGTATATCGGTAATGTAAACAGATCAAGTTAGATCTTTATATTGTTATTTACATGTAAGGATTTGTCTATTAGCTTTTCACGTTTAAAACGTTAACTTGTTAAAAAATTCAGGAAAATGTACTTAATAAAAAATCATGTAAAAATAATACTCCATGGTAGGAGTCTATAGTCCAGTGGGTGTTGTTAAATGCCATTTGTCATATTGTTTTTCATTTCATTATGTCTATATATATTGTGTTGTTCAACGGTTTTTTTTCATCCAGGGCCTTATATAGCATATTATAAAGTTTGGGTTTTGCTCATTTTTAAGTCAGTTAAGTGACCTGTAGTCGTTTACATCATCTCATTGGCAATTATACCATACCTCCTTATGTTTACATCGTCTCACTGGCAATTATACCATACCTCCTTATGTTTACATCGTCTCACTGGCAATTATACCATACCTCCTTATGTTTACATCGTCTCACTGGCAATTATACCATACCTCCTTATGTTTACATCATCTCACTGGCAATTATACCATACCTCCTTATGTTTGCATCGTCTCAATGGCAATTATACCATACCTCCTTATGTTTACATCGTCTCAATGGCAATTATACCATACCTCCTTATGTTTACATCATCTCACTGGCAATTATACCATACCTCCTTATGTTTACATCATCTCACTGGCAATTATACCATACCTCCTTATGTTTACATCATCTCACTGGCAATTATACCATACCTCCTTATGTTTACATCGTCTCACTGGCAATTATACCATACTTCCTTATGTTTATATCTAGTATAATCATTACTTTGTTAAATGCTAGTATTCCAAATCTATTACTTTTTTAATTCAGTATGTTATAACAAGACCCATTATTTATATTTCTTCAAATTCCCTTTCGATGATAAATCCTTGCCATATTAGTTTACAATCATCAAGGCTGTTTCAAAAGAAAGAATGAACCAAAACTCAGGTCAGTGTTAGTTATGACCAGGAAATTGAAATTAGTTTAGTCTTTTAAATTTTGAACACTAGTCTCATTCTTTAATTTAATGGAAAAAGAAGGGTTACTGTGTATCAACTCATGAAACTAAACCGCTACATGTACTTGAAAAACTATGAGCAAAGGAACAGCTCTATTATTGCTGTTCTAAATCTCTTAATCACAGTTACCCTTCAACACAGATCAGAAACTATATCTCATTCATGCTACATATGTGTATTAAAGACAGCTCCAGAGATATTTGTTTTATCTTGACCTATGACCTTACCTTCCCCTTCTATTAAATACAGATGTATTTTTCTTGAATACAAAGCTGTATTCATCACTCTGTCCATAACTGAGTACAATATCTTTGTACTCTTCCATCACACACTGTGCAGCTTTAGTCATCAGATTCAACGCTCTATCATCATTAGGCTTTACAAAATGGTGGACATCAGAAAATCTGCAATGAAACAAGGGCATTTGTTTAAGAATGAAAGGCATTCATTTTTGAAAAAAAATATTGTTGAGTTGCTGTCTCATTCATGTAAACATTGTTTTAATCAATTCTTATCACCAATCTTTTCTCCAATTCCCATTTGATCTGTTAAGAAGACAATTTTCAATCTCGCACTATTTAAGTGATTTGTGTTTTTCTCAGTTGAGTAGAAATAAAGTAGGAGGTCACAAGCCTAATATATGTCACTGATGATTCCTAGGAAAACAGCGGTTAACAGATAAACTACTGGTATGGTCTTTCGAACTCAAGGATGTTTCTCAGCTACTTCTCATCATAAGGCTATCCTATCCCCCTTTGATGACATTGAAGCTGAGAAAAAAATCTCTCTGTTTTGAAAACCATTGATATCTATAATTATCTTACACTTTGCTCTGATGGTGGTGGATCCGTAGCTTATGATAGGCACTAGATGATGTTTTTCTTACTTTATTTCTAACTTATTGATTTTACTATATAGAATCTATTTTGAAGTACAGTGGCTAATAACAAAAGTATTAGCATAATTTCATTATCAATAGATGAGTAACTTATGGACATACTTCAGTTATGTTTGCTATGTGCTGTAACATGTACATGTTATATTTATATATATACTGTAGATTTATTTTTTTGGTGGAATACAATTTTCATGGCTTGAGGAGAAATTATATATTTTTGGATATCTGATTCCATGATTTTACCATAGTCTGCAATCAGTGTAAATTGTTTTATACTTCCATCATCGCAAGCAATTCATGGTTGACCAATAGATGTATAAATACATATGGTCAACCTGTACCCACAAAATCCACAAAAACTGGTATCCAACTTATAATAATGAATCCACAGTATAGGATGCCATTACTTTAACTTTGTCTGTCAATTCATTCTTAAATATATCTAGACTTAAGGTGGTTTTTTTTTTACTGAATAAATTGTTAAAATGTGCAAATCAAGTTCTAAAGACTCCTTTGATAATCTGATCGTGAATAATAAATCTAAAAATCAATAACTATGAATAGCAAAGACCAATATTTTTTATTCTAATTGAACATCATTAAGAATATAAATTTAGTAGTTTCATTTATACACAAATGAATATGGATTTTATAAAACTTTAAATAGATTTTACATCTAAAGAATCTTTTCACACTCAAACTCCTTTCACTTATCTTATAAAGCCATATATAAGAATTAAATGTTGCTTTACCAAATATTGTATATCTCTCGTGATATGTATAATTAAGTATGACCTCAATTTAGTTGTATAAATTCATCAATGAACATATTAAAATGCTATTTAAATTTTTTATATCGTTTTTGGATTTTTGCCAACATAGTATTTATAATAAATATATAAGGCACTGTGTTCTTATTACTGAACGCTGCTTTTAACAGGCTATTATTTCAACTTGGAATTATTTTTAATTATGGAATTTGCATAATTTCTTGTGCTTGAAATTTTTAATAAATTCCATGTTCATTCTGTATTATAATGTTCTGAGCGGTGCATAACACTTTCCACACAATGTATTTTGTATAGATATTTTTGTGCGCCGCACAGTACATTCCATTGAAAATGGGCTATCTTCTTTGTATTAGAAAGTGTTGTGTGCCGCACAGAACATTAAAATACATAAAAAAAACATGGAATTTATTAAAATTTCAAGCACAAGAAATTATTCAAATTCCATAATTAAAAATAATTCCAAGTTGAAATAATAGCCTGTTTTTTATTCTTACTTTACACATCAATATTAAATGGTCAATGGAGTAAGGAGACAAAATTAACAGTTCCCTTTTTTGCATTTGTAGATTTTACCATACAATTATTGATCTAATTAATCATTTATAGATGAATACTGGAAAATATTTTATGTCCATGCCAAACAAGCCAGTTTATATGTCACATAGGATATGATCCTAGTTTATAAAGCTTAATGATAAATTGTTGCTTATAAAGATGATAGTTTTTACTTTTATTTTTTTTGACAAAGGGAAACTCCTCAAAATCTTTAATTATTCAAATAAAATATTTTGTTGATAATGTAAGTGTATTAAAACAAATTTTGCAATGTCCACAGAGGATTGTAAAGGGGGTGTGCACAGACAAATATGAAATTAAACGTCCATTTCACGATGAACAATAAATTAAAAAATAACTTACACATTACTTTTTGACCAATTTGCATAACCCAATGAGAAGTGAGCATCAAGAAAGAAAATATGTGAAATAAAAATTGGAAACACATTTCATGAAAATACTCTTAAATTACTGTTTTCTCCATAAGCAAAGTTGACATTAAACAGTTTTGGCTGTCCTGTTTACCCTCTTTTGATTTTGATGCTAAACAAATATTTTCTTATTTATCTATAAATATTTTTTTTCACTTTTCCAACTTTTGATCTGGAGTGTAGCTGATGAAGGTTATTGTAGAAGTGTTAAACCCATAGGAATCGTTATCATCTGTCTTTTTATGTTTGTGCACTTTAGTGTACTATCTATCATCATATAGGCATGTACAAATACATGTATTTTTAGTTCTCATTTATATCCTACATCCTATATACCTATGAACAAGAGTGCACACGCTGAAATGTCTCGCCTTCTTTACTTACCATTGATTTTATGTTGATAGTCCTAAATACAAAGCTTTACTACAAGTAACACATAAACTTAACATGATCCAAGAAAATTAGTTCAAGGTCAGATAAACCAAACGAGAAATACATGTACACCTTACAATCATTCAATAAACCAAACATAGTTGACCTATTGCTTATTGTTTCTAAGAAACAGTCTTAAACAAGAAAACTTAACATTGACCAATGAAACATGAAAATGAGGTCAAGGTCAGATGAACCATGCCAGACAGACATGTAAACCTTACAATCAATTTAGGCATTAAATATAGTTGACCTATTGCTTACAGTATCTAAGAAACAAACTTAACCATGAAAACTTAACATTGACCAATGAACCATGAAAATGAGGTCAAGGTCAGATGATACCTGCCAGACAGACATATACACCTTACAATCATTCCATACATCAAATATAGTTGATCTATTGCTTATAGTTGAAGAAAAACAGACCAAAACACAAAAACATTACACTGAGAAAAGAACCGTGAAAATGAGGTCAAGGTCAAATAAAACCTGTAAGACTGACATGTACATCATAAAATATTTCCATACACCATTTATAGTTGACCTATTGCATATAGTATTAGAAAAAAAAAGACCAAAACTCAAAAACTTAACTTTGACCACTGAACCATGAAAATGAGGTCAAGGTCAGATGACACCTACCAGTTGGACATGTACACCTTACAATCATTCCATATACCAAATATAGTAGACATACTGCTTATAGTATCTGATATATGGACTTGACCACGAAAACTTAACCTTGTTCACTGATCCATGAAATGAGGTCGAGGTCAAATGAAAATTGTCTGACGGGCATGAGGACCTTGCAAGGTACGCACATACTAACTATAGTTATCCTATTACTCATAATAAGAAAGAAATTAACATTACAAAAAATGTTGACTTTTTTTTCAAGTAGTCACTGAACCATGAAAATGAGGTCAAGGACAATGGACATATGACAGACGGAAACTTCGTAACATAAGGCATCTATATACAAAGTATGAAGCATCCAGGTCTTCTATATAAGTATTGTACAACATGTATATGCACATCAATGAAATAGGACACACAAACAACAAAATTTTCAAGTCAGAAGGAAAAAAAATAAAGAAATGATATGCTGCAGCATTGTCATCAAGCAGTTAACTGTCTCTGTTCTTGTCTGTGCCATCTTTGCTAGCCAAGGGTATCAATCAAATTCCCCTCCTCTTCACAGAAGGGGACTGGATCATAACCCTTGGCCAGCAAAGATGTGTTTGCATACATACATGAAACATTATAGATTACATAAGATATAAAGAGTTATTTTGGTGAAATATGTTTATAATTTTTATTTCAAATGTTTTTGTACTTGAAACTGAGCCATTATTCGCTGTGTTTCGTGTGAATTGGTAAAAATGCAAGATGCTAAACCTATTCTTGAATTAACCATTTTATTTCCTATATTTATGTACACAAAACCCCTACCCCTTTTCCTCCTTTATGATCTCATTACAAATTACAGAACTCTGGATGGTGGGCAATCTACTTATCTTAATATCTTTCAGGCAATCTAGCAAATTAAATATCCAATGACTTCAATTTTTCAATTCCCAAAATTTTCTTCAAAATTAAAAGAATCAAATTTTCCAAAACTGTTATTCTATTTTGTCAGTGTTCACCTTGTAACATTTAATGAGTTTTTTAATATAATTTGATAAAATAGTCACGAAAACTTCCTTTCTTTATTTGTGCAAAGTAAAGCGATACACTTTTAATAGTTTAAATATTTAATTAAAACATCCATGAAATAGATCACTAACTAAACTTTTAGTTATAAAAATTTATACCTCAATAAAACAGGTTTTATCTTGAAAGGTGCTTAAACAAGGTGAAATATATGTATATTTTATTTCTGTGCTTGACAAAATTGATCTGTAAACTGGCTTAAACTAATTCTCACATACATTTAGACTCACCTGTGGAATGACTTCCCATCTATTCTAACAACTATCCAGCAATTAGGCAAACATTTGTCTTCCGATTCAAACTGCTTTACATATTCAAATTTACTCTTAGCCATGTTCGCTCAACTTATCCTTCCATAAAAATTGTTTTCTGTTCACACCATAAAAATTGAAAGATTTGTTTACTAAGCAGCAAAAAGATCACAATTCGTTTAAATTTTGAACGGACCCCAGTAACGAAGAATAAAAATCCTTGACAGACGTCCTGGTGGTTACATTATTATGACTGAAAATCCCATAAATTTAAACGGAATCTTGTTGACTGTTTAGTACTTCCAGTTAAATGGACTGAAAAATAAAGCAAATAAGATAATAGAATTATCCCTTATGTTAAATGACAAGACGATGTTTGGCACACTTAATTTATGCAACGATACATTACAATACAGGAATCATTTCAAACTTTAATAATATCGGTTTTAAATCAAAGATGTTGAAAACATGATATACATTACCTCACCGTTAAAAGATACAACTATTCTGTATTGTATATCAATTGTATTTCATACCTGAACGAGTGTTTGAATATTGATACATACAAATGGCATTTACCCTTTTAATCTCGATCAGGTTTTTAAAAACATCTGAAAAATTCCAATTAAGGCAATTTCGATATTTACCTTGTCAAATTAATTTGCAAGCTTTATTCATTCATTGAAGGTAAATAAGTTTGTATAACTTAAACTCGAACCCTTAATGTGTTTTAGATGTTTGTAAAGTAGTAAAAGATTGTACATTATCCTGGTTCAATGAGAAATTATTATAAATGACCGGGATACATGTACAATATTTCTGAGTTATACAGTAGTGATTTAAATAATGAAGATTTCAAACAAAGTTTATATACAGATTTCCTTATCCCTAAAGGGCTGTTGTTAGACCTGAACCAAAATGTCTCTGAGCCAGACTATCTCAAAGATCTATTGTAAGGCTCTTCCTTATGTCGGTTCTTATTCTTATGACTAAATGTCCTATGGGGTGGTTTAATTTTCGATAAATGGTAAAAATGATTCTAATCAATGATTTTACATGAATTCTTAAATTAAGTCTATTTTACTATGGTTTTTAGGATAAAGTTTTGCAACTAAGCTATCATTAAATATATTTTAGTGCTACCCCTGTGTAGGGTCAACAGAACCATGTGTCTTTCCAGCGAATGCTGCTGTCAGTGTAAAAGTGTAATGTTGATTGACAAAATCTTAAGTCCATAATCAGTAAATGACGTGGATATAAGCAATTAAAGGCAACATTTAACATTGAAATAAACCCATACTGTATAGTCGGCTAAAAAAATCCCAGACAAATCCACTCATCAGTAAAATACAGGATAATAAAATATATAAATTTTAATTCCAACATTGCTTCTCTCAATTTTTTTATAAAATCCAACAAAGTTATTGATGTCTAAAAAACTCTTACCCCAGACTGTGACTAAATTTTAACTGCAAATGAAAATCCTTCTAACAGTATAGTAAGGAAAACAAAGAACCAATAACAAAATTTTACTCTGATTACTGTATTTTGATCATAAAATAGCTTGTGTCCTAGTTTTATGAAATTCAAATAAGGTTTGATAAAGTTATTGATGTCTTAAAAAACTTTAACCATAGAGGTGTAATACCACCATTGATTTTCCCCTATTAGTCTTTGTTAAATTTGCACTTTTCAAAAAATTGTGCAGAATTTATCTTTGTTTCAAATAAAGAAATACTTGGCATGAGTAAAGATTTATCCTGTCCAGTACTATAGAAAAAATTTCACATAACATTTCATTGCATATAAGAAAATAACCATCACTGGAAGTTAACCAATCAAATTTTCCCCCTTTTTTAACCTGTGTACAAGCTTTAGTAACCATGTAACCTCAAGTTTCCAAAATATTCTATAGAAACTCCAAATAAAGAAATAATGGTGCTTTGAAATACCCAAGATATATGTTTATGACTCAGAAATGTTTTACTGCAATGAAATGTAGGATCAATTACCTACAACTGTCAAATTCAAGGGAATATTTTTTTTCGACCTATTTTCGTATGCAACCGGATGTGACGTACTATGATTTGGTGGTATTACACCTAAAGAAGACTTTTTTGTTAAATAAACTAAATGTGACTTTTTTCCTTTGTAATACTGGTTATTTCAAGCATTCCTGTCAAGTTTTGTTATACTCAGTTCAATAGTTTGAGAAAAATCTAGTATACGACATCTACAGCGATTCGAGCAAAATTTCTTCGAAAAATCCAAACCAAGCCGCATCATGATAGAATATAGTGTGGACCAATAAATGATCAAATATTTATCTCATCTGCCTACAAACAGTTGAGTATGATACAAAAGATGACTTTAGGATGATAAATATTACTAATGGACCTCTTTGTCTTCCTTATAAGGTCTCTTTTGGTCCATTTATACCTCTCATTTCCTCAAAATTTCTACTTTTTAGGCCAATAAATAAAAATTTTGGGGTAACTTTCACTCATTTATGATAGAAATGTTATTATAAATGATTAATTGAAGTATTCAAGCTGAATGAACTATCCGTATAAAAGTTTACTGTCTCCAAGGAGGTTTCAATAAGTCCTTACGTAAAACTTAAATTTACGCCGCATTCCAGAGAGGGACATAAAAAACTTCTTTTTTGGTGAATAATTTGTTGTTACTGCTTTAAAAGTAATTTCATTTACTTAAAACTATATATTTATTAAAGTATTTCTAAGGAAAAATTTTCTAGTACTGTAAATTCAGAAATTAATGCGTGCATTTATTATTGCGATTTTGTCATTTTAGACTAAAATGAGATTCTAATTTTTGCGATATTGAGAAAAATCCTGTTTAATTCATATAAAAAATTTCAAAATGCGAGTTTAAATTATTGCGATTATAACCCTGTCGCATTTTTCGCAATAATAAAAACATCGCAATAATTTCTGTATTTACAGTATAGCAGAATATAAGAAATAAGGAGAAAAAGCTCCCCAAAACTCTAAGTATGGCTTGTTCTGTCAACTAATATTCATGGTAAAGTCCTATTTCAAGGAAATTTTCTCATAAAATGTATTTTGGAGACTCAATCCACTCAGAATATTTCATTATTTGTAATATTTCACTTAAATAGCAAGAAATTTTAACACATGAGAGTACTCACAAGGTCAAAGGTGCATGTACAGCTTCCCATATTATAATAGGTGTAATACCACCATTGATTTTCCCCTATTAGTCTTTGTTAAATTTGCACTTTTCAAAAAATTGTGCAGAATTTATCTTTGTTTCAAATAAAGAAATACTTGGCATGAGTAAAGATTTATCCTGTCCAGTACTATAGAAAAAATTTCACATACATTTCATTGCATATAAGAAAATAACCATCACTGGAAGTTAACCAATCAAATTTTCCCCCTTTTTTAACCTGTGTACAAGCTTTAGTAACCATGTAACCTCAAGTTTCCAAAATATTCTATAGAAACTCCAAATAAAGAAATAATGGTGATTTGAAATACCCAAGATATATGTTTATGACTCAGAAATGTTTTACTGCAATGAAATGTAGGATCAATTACCTACAACTGTCAAATTCAAGGGAATATTTTTTTTCGACCTATTTTCGTATGCAACCGGATGTGACGTACTATGATTTGGTGGTATTACACCTAAAGAAGACTTTTTTGTTAAATAAACTAAATGTGACTTTTTTCCTTTGTAATACTGGTTATTTCAAGCATTCCTGTCAAGTTTTGTTATACTCAGTTCAATAGTTTGAGAAAAATCTAGTATACGACATCTACAGCGATTCGAGCAAAATTTCTTCGAAAAATCCAAACCAAGCCGCATCATGATAGAATATAGTGTGGACCAATAAATGATCAAATATTTATCTCATCTGCCTACAAACAGTTGAGTATGATACAAAAGATGACTTTAGGATGATAAATATTACTAATGGACCTCTTTGTCTTCCTTATAAGGTCTCTTTTGGTCCATTTATACCTCTCATTTCCTCAAAATTTCTACTTTTTAGGCCAATAAATAAAAATTTTGGGGTAACTTTCACTCATTTATGATAGAAATGTTATTATAAATGATTAATTGAAGTATTCAAGCTGAATGAACTATCCGTATAAAAGTTTACTGTCTCCAAGGAGGTTTCAATAAGTCCTTACGTAAAACTTAAATTTACGCCGCATTCCAGAGAGGGACATAAAAAACTTCTTTTTTGGTGAATAATTTGTTGTTACTGCTTTAAAAGTAATTTCATTTACTTAAAACTATATATTTATTAAAGTATTTCTAAGGAAAAATTTTCTAATACTGTAAATTCAGAAATTAATGCGTGCATTTATTATTGCGATTTTGTCATTTTAGACTAAAATGAGATTCTAATTTTTGCGATATTGAGAAAAATCCTGTTTAATTCATATAAAAAATTTCAAAATGCGAGTTTAAATTATTGCGATTATAACCCTGTCGCATTTTTCGCAATAATAAAAACATCGCAATAATTTCTGTATTTACAGTATAGCAGAATATAAGAAATAAGGAGAAAAAGCTCCCCAAAACTCTAAGTATGGCTTGTTCTGTCAACTAATATTCATGGTAAAGTCCTATTTCAAGGAAATTTTCTCATAAAATGTATTTTGGAGACTCAATCCACTCAGAATATTTCATTATTTGTAATATTTCACTTAAATAGCAAGAAATTTTAACACATGAGAGTACTCACAAGGTCAAAGGTGCATGTACAGCTTCCCATATTATAATAGGTGTAATACCACCATTGATTTTCCCCTATTAGTCTTTGTTAAATTTGCACTTTTCAAAAAATTGTGCAGAATTTATCTTTGTTTCAAATAAAGAAATACTTGGCATGAGTAAAGATTTATCCTGTCCAGTACTATAGAAAAAATTTCACATAACATTTCATTGCATATAAGAAAATAACCATCACTGGAAGTTAACCAATCAAATTTTCCCCCTTTTTTAACCTGTGTACAAGCTTTAGTAACCATGTAACCTCAAGTTTCCAAAATATTCTATAGAAACTCCAAATAAAGAAATAATGGTGCTTTGAAATACCCAAGATATATGTTTATGACTCAGAAATGTTTTACTGCAATGAAATGTAGGATCAATTACCTACAACTGTCAAATTCAAGGGAATATTTTTTTTCGACCTATTTTCGTATGCAACCGGATGTGACGTACTATGATTTGGTGGTATTACACCTAAAGAAGACTTTTTTGTTAAATAAACTAAATGTGACTTTTTTCCTTTGTAATACTGGTTATTTCAAGCATTCCTGTCAAGTTTTGTCATACTCAGTTCAATAGTTTGAGAAAAATCTAGTATAATGTAAGAAGACATCTACAGCGATTCGAGCAAAATTTCTTCGAAAAATCCAAACCAAGCCGCATCATGATAGAATATAGTGTGGACCAATAAATGATCAAATATTTATCTCATCTGCCTACAAACAGTTGAGTATGATACAAAAGATGACTTTAGGATGATAAATATTACTAATGGACCTCTTTGTCTTCCTTATAAGGTCTCTTTTGGTCCATTTATACCTCTCATTTCCTCAAAATTTCTACTTTTTAGGCCAATAAATAAAAATTTTGGGGTAACTTTCACTCATTTATGATAGAAATGTTATTATAAATGATTAATTGAAGTATTCAAGCTGAATGAACTATCCGTATAAAAGTTTACTGTCTCCAAGGAGGTTTCAATAAGTCCTTACGTAAAACTTAAATTTACGCCGCATTCCAGAGAGGGACATAAAAAACTTCTTTTTTGGTGAATAATTTGTTGTTACTGCTTTAAAAGTAATTTCATTTACTTAAAACTATATATTTATTAAAGTATTTCTAAGGAAAAATTTTCTAATACTGTAAATTCAGAAATTATTGCATGCATTTATTATTGCGATTTTGTCATTTTAGACTAAAATGAGATTCTAATTTTTGCGATATTGAGAAAAATCCTGTTTAATTCATATAAAAAATTTCAAAATGCGAGTTTAAATTATTGCGATTATAACCCTGTCGCATTTTTCGCAATAATAAAAACATCGCAATAATTTCTGTATTTACAGTATAGCAGAATATAAGAAATAAGGAGAAAAAGCTCCCCAAAACTCTAAGTATGGCTTGTTCTGTCAACTAATATTCATGGTAAAGTCCTATTTCAAGGAAATTTTCTCATAAAATGTATTTTGGAGACTCAATCCACTCAGAATATTTCATTATTTGTAATATTTCACTTAAATAGCAAGAAATTTTAACACATGAGAGTACTCACAAGGTCAAAGGTGCATGTACAGCTTCCCATATTATAATAGGTGTAATACCACCATTGATTTTCCCCTATTAGTCTTTGTTAAATTTGCACTTTTCAAAAAATTGTGCAGAATTTATCTTTGTTTCAAATAAAGAAATACTTGGCATGAGTAAAGATTTATCCTGTCCAGTACTATAGAAAAAATTTCACATAACATTTCATTGCATATAAGAAAATAACCATCACTGGAAGTTAACCAATCAAATTTTCCCCCTTTTTTAACCTGTGTACAAGCTTTAGTAACCATGTAACCTCAAGTTTCCAAAATATTCTATAGAAACTCCAAATAAAGAAATAATGGTGCTTTGAAATACCCAAGATATATGTTTATGACTCAGAAATGTTTTACTGCAATGAAATGTAGGATCAATTACCTACAACTGTCAAATTCAAGGGAATATTTTTTTTCGACCTATTTTCGTATGCAACCGGATGTGACGTACTATGATTTGGTGGTATTACACCTAAAGAAGACTTTTTTGTTAAATAAACTAAATGTGACTTTTTTCCTTTGTAATACTGGTTATTTCAAGCATTCCTGTCAAGTTTTGTCATACTCAGTTCAATAGTTTGAGAAAAATCTAGTATAATGTAAGACGACATCTACAGCGATTCGAGCAAAATTTCTTCGAAAAATCCAAACCAAGCCGCATCATGATAGAATATAGTGTGGACCAATAAATGATCAAATATTTATCTCATCTGCCTACAAACAGTTGAGTATGATACAAAAGATGACTTTAGGATGATAAATATTACTAATGGACCTCTTTGTCTTCCTTATAAGGTCTCTTTTGGTCCATTTATACCTCTCATTTCCTCAAAATTTCTACTTTTTAGGCCAATAAATAAAAATTTTGGGGTAACTTTCACTCATTTATGATAGAAATGTTATTATAAATGATTAATTGAAGTATTCAAGCTGAATGAACTATCCGTATAAAAGTTTACTGTCTCCAAGGAGGTTTCAATAAGTCCTTACGTAAAACTTAAATTTACGCCGCATTCCAGAGAGGGACATAAAAAACTTCTTTTTTGGTGAATAATTTGTTGTTACTGCTTTAAAAGTAATTTCATTTACTTAAAACTATATATTTATTAAAGTATTTCTAAGGAAAAATTTTCTAATACTGTAAATTCAGAAATTATTGCATGCATTTATTATTGCGATTTTGTCATTTTAGACTAAAATGAGATTCTAATTTTTGCGATATTGAGAAAAATCCTGTTTAATTCATATAAAAAATTTCAAAATGCGAGTTTAAATTATTGCGATTATAACCCTGTCGCATTTTTCGCAATAATAAAAACATCGCAATAATTTCTGTATTTACAGTATAGCAGAATATAAGAAATAAGGAGAAAAAGCTCCCCAAAACTCTAAGTATGGCTTGTTCTGTCAACTAATATTCATGGTAAAGTCCTATTTCAAGGAAATTTTCTCATAAAATGTATTTTGGAGACTCAATCCACTCAGAATATTTCATTATTTGTAATATTTCACTTAAATAGCAAGAAATTTTAACACATGAGAGTACTCACAAGGTCAAAGGTGCATGTACAGCTTCCCATATTATAATAGGTGTAATACCACCATTGATTTTCCCCTATTAGTCTTTGTTAAATTTGCACTTTTCAAAAAATTGTGCAGAATTTATCTTTGTTTCAAATAAAGAAATACTTGGCATGAGTAAAGATTTATCCTGTCCAGTACTATAGAAAAAATTTCACATAACATTTCATTGCATATAAGAAAATAACCATCACTGGAAGTTAACCAATCAAATTTTCCCCCTTTTTTAACCTGTGTACAAGCTTTAGTAACCATGTAACCTCAAGTTTCCAAAATATTCTATAGAAACTCCAAATAAAGAAATAATGGTGCTTTGAAATACCCAAGATATATGTTTATGACTCAGAAATGTTTTACTGCAATGAAATGTAGGATCAATTACCTACAACTGTCAAATTCAAGGGAATATTTTTTTTCGACCTATTTTCGTATGCAACCGGATGTGACGTACTATGATTTGGTGGTATTACACCTAAAGAAGACTTTTTTGTTAAATAAACTAAATGTGACTTTTTTCCTTTGTAATACTGGTTATTTCAAGCATTCCTGTCAAGTTTTGTCATACTCAGTTCAATAGTTTGAGAAAAATCTAGTATAATGTAAGACGACATCTACAGCGATTCGAGCAAAATTTCTTCGAAAAATCCAAACCAAGCCGCATCATGATAGAATATAGTGTGGACCAATAAATGATCAAATATTTATCTCATCTGCCTACAAACAGTTGAGTATGATACAAAAGATGACTTTAGGATGATAAATATTACTAATGGACCTCTTTGTCTTCCTTATAAGGTCTCTTTTGGTCCATTTATACCTCTCATTTCCTCAAAATTTCTACTTTTTAGGCCAATAAATAAAAATTTTGGGGTAACTTTCACTCATTTATGATAGAAATGTTATTATAAATGATTAATTGAAGTATTCAAGCTGAATGAACTATCCGTATAAAAGTTTACTGTCTCCAAGGAGGTTTCAATAAGTCCTTACGTAAAACTTAAATTTACGCCGCATTCCAGAGAGGGACATAAAAAACTTCTTTTTTGGTGAATAATTTGTTGTTACTGCTTTAAAAGTAATTTCATTTACTTAAAACTATATATTTATTAAAGTATTTCTAAGGAAAAATTTTCTAATACTGTAAATTCAGAAATTATTGCATGCATTTATTATTGCGATTTTGTCATTTTAGACTAAAATGAGATTCTAATTTTTGCGATATTGAGAAAAATCCTGTTTAATTCATATAAAAAATTTCAAAATGCGAGTTTAAATTATTGCGATTATAACCCTGTCGCATTTTTCGCAATAATAAAAACATCGCAATAATTTCTGTATTTACAGTATAGCAGAATATAAGAAATAAGGAGAAAAAGCTCCCCAAAACTCTAAGTATGGCTTGTTCTGTCAACTAATATTCATGGTAAAGTCCTATTTCAAGGAAATTTTCTCATAAAATGTATTTTGGAGACTCAATCCACTCAGAATATTTCATTATTTGTAATATTTCACTTAAATAGCAAGAAATTTTAACACATGAGAGTACTCACAAGGTCAAAGGTGCATGTACAGCTTCCCATATTATAATAGGTGTAATACCACCATTGATTTTCCCCTATTAGTCTTTGTTAAATTTGCACTTTTCAAAAAATTGTGCAGAATTTATCTTTGTTTCAAATAAAGAAATACTTGGCATGAGTAAAGATTTATCCTGTCCAGTACTATAGAAAAAATTTCACATAACATTTCATTGCATATAAGAAAATAACCATCACTGGAAGTTAACCAATCAAATTTTCCCCCTTTTTTAACCTGTGTACAAGCTTTAGTAACCATGTAACCTCAAGTTTCCAAAATATTCTATAGAAACTCCAAATAAAGAAATAATGGTGCTTTGAAATACCCAAGATATATGTTTATGACTCAGAAATGTTTTACTGCAATGAAATGTAGGATCAATTACCTACAACTGTCAAATTCAAGGGAATATTTTTTTTCGACCTATTTTCGTATGCAACCGGATGTGACGTACTATGATTTGGTGGTATTACACCTAGACTGAATGTTTATGTCACAGAGACCAACAACAGAATGTAGGATCGCTATGTCTCACTCCTGCAACCAACATTTTCGAGTCTGACAATAAAAGGAAATGTCAGGTAAACATCATTGAGACAGCAACCCAATGACAAAAATATTCAAAAGACAACTAGCGGGCAACAGACAGGTGTCTACACTATATGTTAATCTCACCTGACCTTGACCTCATTTTCATGGTTCATTGATCAACCGTAAGTTTTTAAAATCATACCATTTACTGGAAGCATTTGCACGTGTGCATGTCTTATATGACCTTATTTCTTGGTTCAGTGATATATGTTCAGTTTTCAGAATTGGGTCTCTTTCCTAAGAAAAGTTAGGAAATTTGCCATGACATTGTTAGTTTACTTAAATGCACACAAAAATATCTGAATTTACATTTAATTCAGATATTTTTGTGTGCATTTATTATTGCGATTGTAAAGGATTGTTGAATCAACTGATATAACTGTGATATTAATAACCAGCACATGTATTGCAATTTCATTACATAGAAATTATGCTACTATAACATGTTTACAAATTTTTAATTCAAGTTTTTATTTTTGTGAAACCTAAGAGAGAGGGAAAAGATACCAAAGGGACATTCAAACTCATAAGTCGGAAGTAAACTGACAACACCATGGCAAAAAAAGTAAAGACCAAAAGACAAACAACAGTACCAGTACACAAAACACAACATAGAAAACTCAATACTGAGCAACACAAACCAAACAAAAAACCGGCGGTGATCTCAGGTGATCTGGAAGGGTAAGCAGATCCTGCTCCACATGTGGCACACATCGTGTTGCTCATTTAAGTACAAATCCGGTGGTAAGTCTAATTTGGTAGGTGGCATTTGTGTAAATAAACTGTTATCACAGAGATATGTCTCGCCTTTTTGTAATTTTGTTAATGCAAAAGTTGAAATTAAAATAACATCTATTTAAGTTATGCAAATATTCAAAGTAGATGAACTATGACTGAAGGTACATGGCTAAACAATCTCCATGGAAATGAGATGTGCCAGTGCTAATACAACTGCATACCAAATACCATTGACTTATTTTAAGTCATTCCCTTTAAACAAACCTAAACACAAACATTAACTTGTAAACTATGTAAAAGTTTCAAAGTCAATGAACCATGCTGAGGGGGTTGGGCAATATAATCTCCATGGAAACAATACTTGCAAATGCCAATAAATTTGCATACCAAATATAGTTGACTTAACATTAGCAGTTCATCTTAAACTGATCTAATCACAAACTAATACATGTAAATTAAGCAAAAGTTTCAAAGTCAATAGACCATGACTGAGGGGGCGGGGCCAAATATTCTCCATGGAAATGAGATGTGCTAATGCTTATACAACTGAATACCAATTAACATTGGCCTACCACTAATGGTTCCCCTTGAACTGACCTAATCACAAACTAATACATGTAAACTAAGCAAAATTTTCAAAGTCAATAGACCATGACTAAGGGGGCGGAGTTAAATAATCTCCATGGAAATGAGATATGCCAATGCTTATACAACTGCATACCAAATATCATTGACCTTCGACTATTGGTTCACCATAAACTGACCTAATCACAAACTAATACATGTAAACTAAGCAAAAGTTTCAAAGTCAATAGACCATGACTGAGGGAGCAGGGCCAAATAATTTCCATGGAAATGAGATGTGCCAATGCTAATACAACTGCATACTAAATATGATAGACCTACCACTTGTGGTTCACCATAAACTAGACCTAATCACAAACTAATACATTGTTGACGCCTGCCGCCGTCACTGCCACCGGAAACAGCATACCTATGTCTCGCTTTTTGACTCCTTCAAGGTGAGACAAAAAGGACAGGATTGTAGTAACGACAATTGGAACATGTTCATCGTCATCTGTGAAACAGATATACCATGACGTTCAACCAACTGGTGATGGTGTCTGTAAAATTTACGAAGGGACGATTTCAACTTCACCACTTGGAACTCTTAGTTTAATAGCTTCATTGTGAGCAGAAACGAAATTCCATCGCAATTTTCACAGTACATAAATCATTGCAAAAATCTTTAAATTGAAATTACAGTATGTGTCATAAACTGTTTTAATCAAAATACTATGGTTTTACTACAGAAAGTGTGTCATACTTTAAAAGGATAATAGAAATAGCCAAATACATCACAGTTGAACAACACATCAACCACCCGACTCATCTAAAAAATAAACCAGACATACCATCAAAGACAAACAATGAAAATGTGGCTGTGTATTTTTTAAAATTGTCATAAAAATAACGATATAATGATTCTTTGTTTGTTCATTACAACAGTTACATTCAGATACATATGTATATAAAGGCACATAATTTTAAAACTGTATAACCCTGAAATGATTACAAATGTCTTATACATTTGTTTTCATACAATTTTAGCTAATGTACATGATGTAAGAGTCAGTGTAAGCTTTTGACATCAGTTGTCCATGATTGTAAATTCCTGAGAATTCATGTACTTACATGTAATAGGATTATTCTCAAGTAAATTTTGTAAAATGTAATGAAAATGATGTTGTTCTTGAAGAAGGTAAATATGACCTTGATTATTGTTGATACATTTTGTAGTTACAACTTTGGTCTTTAGAATATAAATAAAAGGAGAGGTGGAGTACGCCTCATTTAAACAAGCATTCTGAGAGTATTGCATGGAAATACATAGTCCCCTACCAGTTAAAAATTCATTGTACTGGAACAAAATGCTAACTTAATTTATAACCTGTCATGGTGTAAACTAAATAACAAATATCATGTCAATTTCTTCAAGCATGATGAAAAAAAAGTGTGGAAAACTAATTATTTAAGTGAATTTTCCAAGTCCGAGGACCATAACTCTGCACAAAATCACAATCCTACCAAGTATAAGAGCTTTCTGTCAAATGGTCTCCGATATCTAGCGTTCACAAGGTGACACTATTACAATACTCTAAACAGTGGTCTTAGTTCCATAAAAATGGTTGGCTCAAAATAAGGGTATAATATGGTCAACTACACATGATGGCAAACAATCATTCAAAGATTGAGAGCTTGCTGTAAAAGGACTCAGAGGAGTTGGGTTAACAGGTTGTCATTGGTACAATACTCAAATAATTGTCAAAGTCCCATAACTCCTGTAAAATTGTCAAACCAAACTGATGATAGATCATGGTCAAGCAATTAATCCTACCATCCTACCAAGTATGAAAACTTTATGTCAAACGGTCTCTGAGTATTGATGTGATTAAATGAGGGATGTACGGAAGGATGAACAGATTGACATAGACTGTGAACATAACGTAAGGGACAAATAAAGTGGTGTATGTCAACCTAATATGTTTAAAAGAGATGCAAAAGATACCAAAGGGACATAAAATAATTTAACTGATAAATAAGTAAGTCAGGGACTTCTTTTACACAAATTAGTTAAAATCTTTACTAACTTTTTTCATAGATCTATATACATTTCAACTGATTTTTACAGTTTATCATGTTGTGCTGTTACACCCCTGTCCTAGATGAGTGGAGGGTTGAGCACTGACAAACACATTTAACCCTGCTACTTCCCATAATTAAGTGTCTGACCCAAGTAAATCAGTGGTTATTGTTGGTTGCTGTCTATCATATTTGTTTTTAAATTTATTTATTGTTATGTACATAGATCAGGCCTTTGGTTTTTTCATTTGAATTGTTTTGCATTTTTCAGGTCTGGCCTTTTATAGCTTTCTATACAGTATGGATTTGCTGAAGGCTGTGTAGTGAACTATATAATTGTTTTCATCTATGTCATTTGGTCTTTGGTAGATATTTGTTTCAATGGCAATCATTACCCTATATCTTCTTTTTTATACATTCAAACAGCATCATCATCAGACAGGATCATACACAGAATTTCAATGCAGAAAAACAAAAATCATTTTAGGTTAGCTTCTTGTCTGCTTGCAGAGAAAATACTGACTAAGATTAATAGATGCAGTTTATGGGTCAATGAGATAGCAAGACATCTGCAGATATTGTTAAACTAGAGGCTCTAAAGAGCCTGTGTTGCTCACCTAGGTCTATATATGCATCTTCAACAATGGACACTCTCCAACATTGTGGACTAAAATCGAATTCATGTTGATCTTGTATTGCTGATAATTTTTTTTGTTAACCATTTCTCTCTATCTTCTTTAGTTTTTGCCCAAAACACGAAAAAGAGTAAAACAAATTGTCATTTAAGGGCAATCAATCCTATAAAGTCTACTAACAATTTCAGCAAAACTTTTGATCATTTTTGCTATATAAAGTGTCTATTTATGATTTATGGTTTCAAGACATTAGGCAAAAACGCAAAATATTGGTAAAAATCATCATTAAAGAGCAAGAACTCCAATAAGGAGTCTACTGAAAATTTCATCCAACAGACTAATTTCTAGATCTAGTCTTGCTGATCAATTTTCTTTAATTAAGTTTCTATCCATCTATTTATTAGAGTTTTCAGATATTAGGCAAAAACGCAAAAAATTGGTAAAGATCGTCATTAAAGATCAACAACTCCAATAAACGGTCATCAGCCATTTCAAACATGCTGCCTTATTTGTAGATCTTGTCTTGCTGATAATTTTTGCTTATTCAAATTTCTGTCTATCAATTATAGTTTTTGAATTATTAGGCAAAATGAAAAAAAATGGTAAAAATCGTCATCAAAGGGAAATAACTCCAATAAGGGGTCGTCAGACAATTTTAACTACTGTAAATTCAGAAATTATTGCTAAGTTTTTATTGTTGTGAAAAATGCAACAGGGTTGTAATCGCAATAATTTAATCTCCCATTTTGAAATTTTTTATATGAATTAAACAGGATTTTTCTCAATATCGCAAAAATTAAAATCACATTTTTGTCTAAAATGACAAAATCGCAATAATAAATGCACGCAATAATTTCTGAATTTACAGTATGCAAATTTATTTGTAGATCTTGACTTGCTGATCATTTTTGCATATTTAAGTTTCCATCTGTTATTGTTTTTCTGATATTTGGCACAAAAGCAAAAAAATGATAAAAATAGTCATTAAAGGGTAAAAACTCCAATAACATGAATAAGGAGTCGTCTGAGGATTTTGACAATGTCCACTTATTTGAAGATCTTGTTTTGCTGATTCTTTTTGCTATTTAAAGTTTCTCTATATTTATAAATAATTTTCAAGATAATAGGCAAATATGAATGAACTGCTTCGCTGAGCGCAGCTAGATACACCCGCAGAGGTCCAACTCTGAACAGTTGGGGCAAAAATGGACACAATATTCAAGCTTGATTCAGGTCTGAATTTTGATTGTAATTAAATATTTGACATATTATAGGTTTCTGAATAAATGTAGTCAAAGAACTTGAAATTGGTTATATGAATTGAATTTATATTCAATTAAAGATTTCTTGCTGTTGTGCAATACTTAGTAAATCTGTTGTCAGACTATAAACAAATAAAGTTCAATTAATTCTCAATGTCATATTCGAAATTTATGAAAATAAAAAGGTAGCTTACATCAAGAAATATAAACAATTCACCAAAGTTTCATGAGAATTGGTGACAGCATTTTTGAGTTATTGTCCGAAAACTGGAAAATCACCCCTTTTTTTAATGAATAAAACCCCATAACTCAGAAATGTAAAATGTAAAATTTATAAAATTCTAAAGGGATCTTACATCAATACATACAAACAATTCACCAAAGTTTCATAAGAATTGCTGAAAGCATTTTTGAGTTTTTGTCTGAAAACTGGAAAATCCCCCCTTTTTTTATGAATAAAACCCTGTAACTCGGAAAAGTAAAATCTAAAATTTATAAAGGGAGCTCATGTCAATAGATATAACCAATTCACCACACTTTCTTGCAAGTTGGTGAAAGCATTCTTGACTTATTGTCCGAAAACTGGAAAATCCCCCTTTTTTTAATGAATAAAACCCCATAACTCGGAAATGTAAAATCTAAATTTTATAAAAAAACGAAAGGGAGCTCACGTCAATAGATATAAACAATTCACCAAAGTTTTATGCAAATTGGTTAAAGCATTTTTGAGTTAATGTCCGACATGTTGACGATGGACAGACGGACGGACGGACAGACGGACAACGGTATACCATAATACGTCCCGTAAACGGGCGTATAAAAACTAGAGGCTCTAAAGATATAAAAAAGAAGATGTGGTATGATTGCCAATGAGACAACTCTTCACTAGAGACCAAATGACACAGAAATTAACCACTATAGGTCACCGTACGGCTTCAACAATGAACAAAGCCCATACCGCATAGTCAGCTATAAAAGCCCCCGAAATGACAAATGTAAAACAATTCAAACGAGAAAACTAACGGCCTAATTTATGTACAAAAAAAAAAAAAAAATGAACGAAAAATAAATATGTAACATATCAACAAACGACAACCACTGAATTACAGGCTCCTGACTTGGGACAAGCACATACATACAGAATGTAGCGGGGTTAAACATGTTAGCGGGATCCCAACCCTCCCCTTACCTGGGACAGTGGTGTAACGGTACAACATAAGAACAAACTATAAAAATCAGTTGAAAAAGGCTTAACTCATCAGATGGATACATCTCTAAAGAGCCTGTGTCGCTCACCTGCATCTTCAACAAAAGCCACTTTTTAGTAAAAATCATCATTAAAGGGGAATAACTCTATTAAGAGATAACTGACAATTTCAGTCATGTTGACATATTTGAAGATCTTACCCTGCTGATAATTTTCCTTTTTAAAGTAACTATTTATCTATTATAGTTTTCAAGAAAATAGGCAAATTTATTTGTAGATCTTGCCTTGCTGATCATTTTTGTTTATTTAAGTTTCCATCTATTATAGTTTATCAGATATTCATGATAATAGGCAAAAACGCAAAAAAATGTTTAAAATTTTCATCAAAGGGCAATAAATCCAATTACGAGTCGACTGCAGATTTCTGCCATTTTGGCTTATTTGTGGATCTTGTCTTGCTGATCATTTGTGCTATTTAAAGTTTCTATCTATCTAGTACCGTTTTCAAGACTATTAGGCAAAACTGGGAAAAATTATCATTAAAGGGCAATAACTCCAATAACAAGTCGACTTAAGATTTCGGCCATTAGGGTTATCTGAAGATCTTGTCTTGCTGATCATTTTTTCTATTTAAAGTTTCTGTCTATCTATTATAATTTTAGAGATAATAGGCAAACATTTTTAAAAATGGTAAAATTCATCTTTTTAGGGTAATAACTCCTATAAGAAGTTGTTTGACAGTTTTGACGTGAACAAACATTAGGTAGAGCTCAACATTCTGAACATTTTTGCTTGTGTCAGATTTTCTCTATTTATAGCGGTTTTCAAAATAATAGGCAAAGTTTGCATTTTACCCCTATGTTCTATTTTTAGCCATGTCGGCCATATTGTTTGGCTGGTGGGGTCATAGGACACATTTTTTAAACTAGATACCCCAATAATGGATGTGGCCAAGTTTGGTTAAATTTGGCAAAGCAGTTTCAGAGGAGAAGATTTTTGTGAAAGTTAACGATGACGATGAGGGACGACAACGGATGACAAGTGATGCATATTCAGGACAAGCACAAATTTACAAGTAGAGAACTAAAACTAATGTATCCCCTTGACCTTTTTATGTCACTCCAATAAAGAAAAGTTCCAACAAACACATTCTAGGACCGAAAGATGTTGTAATGGCAAATAAGAATATATATTATAACTTGTTTGGAATCTTCAGTTTTCAATATTTCTAACCATTTATGATATGAAAAGGAGAGGCATACCATCCAACACTGTTTAAAAAAAAAATCCCAGTATTTGTTTTTGCTTGATTCAATTTTTCAACTTAGCCATATAAGGGAAGATAACTCTATAGTAAAAAAAATTATAAAGGGAATGTTAACATGGTTAATGGAATATTCATTTTTTACTAGCAGCAAGAAAACAAGTTAGGTGACACCATTTTTTCTTTTTTTTTTTTTAAAGCATAATATACTTATTACCTTACTTTGATACAAACCCCTGTGTGTCTGGCCCAACTCCAGGAAAACCATGTTTTTTTTTCACCACAAGGGGGGGGGGGGGGGGGAGTCTCTCCCTATAAAAAAGTATACACAGACGTGCCACTGGTATGGGCAACTTTTTACAAATGTCAAATATTCAATGTATCAATGGAGTGTATTTTCATGGAAATTATATATAACAATGGGTAGAAATTTATATGTCAATGTTCATTTTCTGCTAAGACATGTAAGAGGACTGTAAAAACAGTGTACTGATCTTTTTAAGTAATTTAATGAACTATCCCTAGTGGTTAACATCTAATTAAGATTTGTCAGATTGTATGATAAATATGAATGGGTTATAATATTCCTATTAAATGTATATATATGGGTAACGTGAGGGTACCCAAATTGCACCTATTTTGACAGTTTTTTCACCTACGTTTATTTATAATCCAGACAAAAGTTCCCATTCTGTATTTATTTTGTAGATGTATCATTATCCACTATATGGCTCCACCAATTTAATTTTGAATCTATACTGAATCATGAAAAAATGGGTTTGAATATACCTCCAAACGGTCCATGATTCTGAAATAAGGAGTACCCAAATTGCATCCATGCTTAAATTCGCAGCCTTAAATAATCGAATTACGGATAATTTGTTTTATTTCTTCAAATATTTAGAACAATTGGACATTAATCTATGCTTACTATTCATTTCTTAAGAAATGGAGGCTTGTAACATATTTTATTTGCTCATTTCTAAAAGATGACCTTTTGGTGGACGTCGCATGGCGACGTTTCTGGACATTTTACCTTTTACAGTTATACTTCATCTGTTCATGTATACTGTGAACGTTTTGTGCATATTTAAATATATTTACCTATGTTGAAAGACGTGCATACTGTCAAATAATAAAAATACAAATTGTTCACTAAATAGGTGCAATTTGGGTACTTGGTGCAATTTGGGTACCGTGATGTTAGGGATATTTGCCAGAATCAATATATGAATGGGAATTGTTTTTAAACCCCAGTCGTACGTCTGTACCCACATTTGTATGTTAAGACCGTGTCCCTGTTTGAAATCCCTACCCAGGTAATACTTTGCCAACCCTGTCCAAAATACATTGTAACTAACAATTTATTCCAAAATGACTTTCATTCTGTCATTAGTGCCTATTTGACTTTTTCAGTGTGCGAGGCCAAATCCAAAAAATCGCTCCAGACACAGATTTACCCCATAGGGCGGTACCATGAAACTAGAGAAATAACTGTTAATTTTTATCAAATTTTCTGATATCAAAGGCAGCAATTCGGGTCAAAGGTTGGTCTACTATGCAAATTATGAAAATTTTGATGAAAAGTAGTGGCAAGAAAAGCCTGTTTGCCCTTAAAATAGACAGATTGATGTACATGTATGGATACTTGATGGATAACACATTTTTTATCTGTATGGGTATGTCGTAGAATCCCAAGTGGGCTATTAAAACGGGGACAGAACACAATTAGTCCCGAGTGTGGCTATATAGTGCTGTCTTCAAGGTTGTTCCAGTCGCCAGCAGTTCTGATAAAAAATGAGTTTTTGAATTGGTTGATTGATGAATACTGGATCTTAACTGTTTTTGAATTTATGCGGGATTGTCTTTTTAACCAAATTAACCAAATTGAGCAGATTCAGCGTAAGGCAGCAAGATATGTGTTTAATGATTACAATGATAGAGGATATGTGATCAGAAGGAGGCATCACTGCATGGTACCTGATCTTCAACCAACCTTTGGAAAAATATTAACCTCTGTTGTTTTCGTCTGTCCTCTAGTGTGAAATTTCTAGATCTTGCATCATTTTTGTGATGCATCCATCATCTCTTCACTCTTGTCTTGATTTGTTGTCTTTATTGGTGAAACGCACAGCCCTTAACTTTGTATATTTTTTGTGAAAAATCTTTCGTCTTTATAACGGTCATGATCTTTTAATTTAGATTATCATAATTAACTATCAATATTGATTATATGATAGTTTAAACTTACTGTTATTGTTGTAAGGCATACACGTGCAAATCGACCGTGAGTGATTCTAATATTAGATTTCAAGCACAGAATCGATTAAGATTTGAAAACTGAAAGTAGAAGTAGGAAGAACAAACTCTTTGTGCAAAAATAATATGATATCATAGCAGCTATTAGTTTTGAATATCACAGAATAACTTGTTTTTCAGTATAATTGTTATCGATTTTGATATGTATTTAATTGGCCAATATTAACCAGTTTCCTACAATGAACAAAAGAAAAGAAGGTGAACTGGACCTCAAAATTGTTTTGCTTGGAAAAGCTTATGCAGGAAAAACTTGTCTTGTACAAAGATATGTCAACCAAATGTTTACTGATACACCTTATCAGAATGTAAGTTAACTCATGGTAACAAAACAGTTTATTTCTTGATCCCATAACTTTTGTTTCTGATGATCCTACATTTGTTATAAATCTTTGACGATGCTGTCTAACGTCCAGTGGTAAATATTACATTCATATCATGACTAGGACATGTAAATGTGATAGTATGAGGCATGTGTTAGCTGTAAAATATGATAAAAATTTAACATAAGGAGAATTTGGTATGCAATGTGACAATATATCCACCAGAGTCCAAATGACTTGACCCATGGATGTAAGCAAAGAGAGGTCTTCACCGTACATACAGCCTTTAACAATAAGCAGTTATGAGAATAGTGAGTTTTAAAAAGCCCAGAAATGACAAAATTGTGAGGCAAAGATGAAAACCACGTCTTGAATTATGACAAAAACAATTAACATGATTAACAAAATAACAAATTAATAGACAGCAACCACAACTACCACTGAATCATAGGTGCCAGACTATGGAGAGGCACATACAGAATGTGACCAGGTTAAACATATTTGTGAGCGCTCAACCCTCTCCTAACCTGGGATAGTTATAAGCAACACAACTAAATAACAAACTGTAAAAATCAGTTGTAAATGGGCCCAAATGGCATAAATAACTCAACAAATTCGTACGAAGCACAAAAAAAAATAACATGAAAACAAAAGACACAAAGTACCAATTTATGTGTATTATCAGTTACTGAAAGCTAGTTTAAAGCCAATTACAACTAATATAAATCATTTTATTCCAGACTGTAGTATCAATCAGATTTACTGTCATTTAATATAAAGAAGTTTTGTTTTCTTTTTCAGACTATTGGAGCAGCATATGCTTCTGCCAGGGTTAAAGTTCATGGGAAGACTGTAATACTGAATATTTGGGTAACATAGAAAAAATAATTGTTTTGCAATAGTTTGGGGGAATTTTATTAAGATTTTTATAATGATTTGCAGACCACAAAACATGATACTGTAGATTCATATCATTTTTGTCGAGCCTGCGACTTTTGTCTCAAAAGCGAGACATAGCGATCCTACATTCCATCGTCGTAGTCGTTGTCGGCGGCGTCCACAAATATTCACTCTGTGGTTAATGTTTATGAAATTTTAATAACTTTCTTAAACTATCCTGGATTTCTACCAAACTTGGACAGAAGCTTGTTTATGATCAAAAGCTAGCATCTAATTTCCTGTTTTTCCATATATTACTTATAAATGGACTTAGTTTTTCTTCCAGTTAACATTACATACAGTCTGCAGTTAAAGTTTTTAAAACATTTATTAGAATCATAAACCATCCTGGATTTTTACCAAACTTGGACAGAAGCTTCTTACAATCAAAATATAGTATCTAGAGGAAAATTTTTGATAATTTTTTCCCCATTCAATACATTTATGTTTCAACTCTTTTATAAATCTATAGATTTGATTGCATACTGTATTCATTTTTTACAAGCATAACTGTTTTCATACATTTCAAGCGTTTTATTTCATTAACTGTAAATCTATTACGTGCATTCCCCTATCACACTGAAAACATAGACAACAGCAAAAGTAGGCGAGACACTGGGTTCCGCGGAACCCTTACAAATTTTTATTGGTTACTGATGGTGGGGTGCTACTCTTGGGGGGTATAAGTGAAACACCAATTTCAATGTTCAACAAGTAGCTTCATATCATTTTTATTGGTTATTGATGTTGGAGTTCTACTTTTGCAGCTAAAGAAATGCTAAAATTTGACCCTTCAGAAACGTTTCATATATTATACTGTTAATTGTCGAGTCTATGTTTTAGAGGTCTGCATGTTGCCTTCTTATTTTCCAGTGGCAGTCAAAATTTCCTGCCCTTCATCTCAGTCCACCCCTGTTACAGGAACTACCTATTGTATTTATTCTTAATTTCTTCATGTCCTGAACATGCATGAAATACTTGCCACAGGACATTAAGCAAACATCAATCAATCCAATCAAAATACATCTAGAGGTCAACATACAGTTTTCAAAATTACTAAGTATCAAGCTCTAATTCGTATTAAGTCTAAATGTGAATAAATTAAAAAATAATTCTCTTATGGTTGTGGCCTATTATCTATTTCTTGCATGAAGAGATATATCTCATATCACGGACATTTGTGATTTCTTACACTTTTCACCTGGAAATCTTTTTTTTTGTCAAAATATTATAATTTAACACATTAAGAGTGTTGACCATCAGAGAAATAGGTTTCATAACAAGTGAGAATTGGATATCGCTTGATATCAACTCGAGTTATTTAATTTCAATATAATAATAAATGAGCTTCGGCAATATAATTTATTATTACTATTTAAATTAAATAACGATAGTTGATATCAAGCGATTTCCAATTCTCGCGAGTTGTTAAACTTATTTCTATATGTGAATAAATTTTTAAAAAATATCATTTTTTATGGTTTTAGGATACTGCTGGTTCTGAGAGGTATCAGTCCATAAGCAGAATTTACTTGAGATATTACTGAATATTTTTATTTTTTAGGATACTGCTGGCTCTGAAAGGTATCACTTCATGAGCAGAATTTATTTGAGATATTACTGATATTTTTATTTTTTAGGATACTGCTGGTTCTGAGAGGTACCAGTCCATGAGCAGGATATATTATCGAGGTGCTAAGGCTGCCATATTGTGTTTTGATTTAACTGATGCTGAAAGTTTTGATAAAGCCAGATACTGGTCTGGTGAACTGGAACGTAATGAACCTGTAAGTAAATCAATGTCTCCATTTAATTAATTCACTACAATGTAAGTTTGGAAAAAGGGATATCGTGGTATGCATCAATGAGGCAGCAACTCCATGACAAAAAATCAACAGAAAACCAGAGGTGAACATACAGTTTTCAACAAAAGACATGTTTCTATACAATTTGCCTAGACGCTAGAGGCTTTAGAGCATGATGTATTGTATAGACACTTAAAACTGCATTGTTGAAGAGCACGAGCTTACCTCTAGATGTCTTGGGTTTTTATGCCCCTGCTGTCGCGGAGGGGGCATTAAGTTTTACCCTTGTCCGTCTTTACGTACTTACGTACGTCCCAAAATTGGTTTCCTTTCTCTAACTTGAGTTTGCCTCAACCAAATGTTATGAAAATTATACACAATGCTTATTACCACAAAACACAGATCAAGATTGAATTGTGGTAGCGTCACTCTAACTGTTCTAGAGTTATGCCCCTTTATAAATGGAAAAATTGCAAAATTTTTAGTTTCCTTTCTGTTACTTAAGTTTGCCCCAACCAAACATTATGAAACCTATACACAATACTTATTACCTTAAAACTCAGATCAAGTACAAATTTGGGTAGCGTCACTTTTATCGTTCTTGAGTTATGTTCCTTTATAATGTTGTATGCAAGCGAAGGCATCATCTGTGTCCATGGGGACACATTCTCCATTTATTTTTATATTGTTTGATTGCTGTCTAATTGATGTTAACATGTCTTCTCCTTTAATTCCAAATAATGGCTTTTCATTATCATAGAAACTAGGTCAGTTTTCAGTTGTTTTAATACACATACCGGTATATCTTTTTTAAGTTTTTTGTTTTCAGTTTTTTTTTTATTTGACTAAATATATCCGACAGTGTATTTAAACACCAGTTGCTACATGTATTCACAATACTTGACAACATGAATACATATACCAGCTGGTTTAACAGAAAGTATCAAAACATCAAAAACACTAGACAGACAATGCACTGATGGAAACTTCCACTTGTTCATATTAAAAATGCTATCCACTTAAGGGAACTCTACCAGCACAAAATTTAGGAGCCGTTGTTTCAGCAGTTCTTTATATATTAAAAATAGGTAATTTTATTGTCCAAATTTAACCTCCAAAAATGATAATATGAAATGTTCATTCATACTTCTTCTGTGCCATTGTATGTAGAGATGACATTTTTTTTTATGTTAGTCAATCTTGTATTAGGTTAAAGTTTTTGGTCCAGGTAGTTAACCATGATGTTGTGGTCACATCTGTTTGAAACTTGGTTCAATTTTTCCTTATGATGTGAAAATTTTAGGTAAACTGGACATAGAAATATAGTGCAAGCAAGGCATGGTGTTCTTCAAACACAGATTCTGGTTTTAGATTATTTTATGATTATTTAATGATTTTTATTGCCTGGCAATTGGAAAATCAGGAGAAGATACTTCAACATAGTTATTATTGTTTCCTTTAACTAGAATTGTACAGAAAAAATGTTCACAAAATATTTTATTCAAATGTTTGAACATATACATTTGTATTTGTAGAACTGTTTAATATATTTATGTGGTACAAAGAAGGATATGGTAGACATAGAACCAGGTTCCAGGGCTACACCAGTTAGTCAAGTACAATCATTAGCACGAGGTCAGTTAGTTCAAAGTCACCAGACAGTTAAGTACAATAAGTCTAAAGTCAGAAACAGAAGTGAAGTACAGTCAGTGGACATAGGTTCAAATTACAGTCAACGTCACCAATAAAGTTAGTCAAGTATAATCAATACCTCAAGGTCAATAAATACAAAGTCACCTCTAATGTTAGTCAATTGCAATTATTGGTCTATCATCAGTAAAGTCAAGCTCATTTCTGATGGGATAAAATGCAATTTGATCAGTGAGTAAACTCAACATTGACTTAAATGGTAGTCAATTATTTGCATTAGCGCCAAGGTTGTTAATCAAACAAAAATAAATATGTTGTGTTTCCATTAAGGACTCTGGCAGAGGGTAGGGATTTAACAATTACAAAGAACAATTTTGATGTTGGAAATTTATGTCTCTCAACAATTCCTGTGTTCTGTGTTATTTTCTTTAGAATTGTATGCAATGGCAGGGTATAGATATACCTCGATAAACAGACAAGGGTGATTCATTGATGACAATTTTTTTATAAACCAGTATAATGCCACACTGGTAATAAGCCAATGACCAATTAGACAATAGAAAAAGGGTGCAACAATGAAGGCAATGGTTATACATTTTACATTAGATTCATTCTTACATAAAAAATACGAGTCTAGACAACAAATCCTACTGACTCAAAACAATGTAATTATTCAATGTTTGCTTGACATACCAAATATATATGATTGTTAACAAAAGGATGGTGGGGTTAGGAAAGTGATACAGCAACCTATAAACATAAATTAAAAAGGTGAATGCAATATACCCCACTCTAGGGTATAATAATAGCATATTCACATAATGATTGACATTTTCTCTTTATATGATGGTCATTTCGAACATACACTATTGTTTTAAAGGCATGAAAGCAAGTAAAAGTCAGGGAAAAAGGACCCTCAGTTTTAATTATCAATGCTCTCTCACATTCTCTTCATCTTCGTTAATTTTTTTCTAGCTTTTTGTTTGTGCATGCAAGTGCATTGTTGCATCAATGGTAGATATTTTTTATATTTGAATTCTTAGTTTAGTTATTCTTTTTATTTCATTGACTTTAAATGTTAGTTTTTAAAAGTAGCAAATGCACAGATCATTATCTTTTTCTACTACTTAGTATCACTCTGTTTTAATGATCTTGACACAACCCATTGATAAATGATATCAGAGGAGTGAAATTACATGATTCCTTTCACATGTGAAATTATCAGTTTTTATTTAACAGGGAAATCACATTATTGTATTGCAACCTATGTATTATTAATCCTGTTATTCCTTTTAATGCATTGTGATAATTTCTGTTGCAGCTTTTAAATCATTTATATCAGTGTTCAAGTATATGTCAATGAGACAGCAAACAATCAACACAATAGTTGATTACATTTGAAAACCACACAAACAACATAGGGTCAACATGTGTTTTTTCTGACAGTTTTATGTGTATTTATTTACCGTCTTTATATTGTACTTATTTTGTAGCTATTTTCATATTAAACATACATGTATTTACCAACTATATTTATGGTTTCAGATTTACGTTCTGAATTATATGAAACTTCCAGTACAACTGGAGAAAAAGTCAGTAAGTCATTCTAAATATATCAAGGTTTTTACCTTTTTGAAAACAAGATTTTATCTTTTCTTTTCTACAGTAAGAATTTATACATACTGAGCATGGAATTGTGGTTTTTGTCGAGCCTGCGACTTTTGTCGCAGAAAGCTCTATATAGGGATAGTGATCCGGCGTTGGCGGCGGCGGTGGCGGCGGCGTTAGCTAACTTCTTAAAAGCTTTATATTTTAGAAGATGGAAGACCTGGATGCTTCATACTTTGTATATAGATGCCTCATGTTACGAAGTTTCCGTCAGTCACATGTCCAATGTCCTTGACCTCATTTTCATGGTTCAGCGACTACTTGAAAAAAAAAGTTCAGATTTTTTGGAATGTTAAATTCTCTCTTATTATAAGTAATAGGATGACTATATATGGTATGTGCGTACCTTGCAAGGTCCTCATGCCTGTCAGTTAGTTTTCACTTGACCTCGACCTCATTTTATGGATCAGTGAACAAGGTTAAGTTTTCGTGGTCAAGTCCATATCTGAGATACTATAAGCAATAGGTCTACTATATTTGGTGTATGTAATGATAGTAAGGGGTACATGTCTAACTGGCAGGTGTCATCTGACCTTGACCTCATTTTCATGGTTCAGTGGTCATAGTTTAGTTTTTGTGTTTTGGTCTGTTTTTCTAATACTGTATGCAATAGGTCAACTGTATTTGGTGTATGGAAATATTGTACGATGTTCATGTCAGTCTGGCAAGTTTTATTTGACCTTGACCTCATTTTCACGGTTCATTGCTCAATGTTAAGTTTTTGTGTTTTGGTTTGTTTTTCTAATACTGTATGCAGTAGGTCAACTATATTTAGTGTATGGAAATATTTTACGATGTACATATCAGTCCGGCATGTTTTATTTGACCTTGACCTCATTTTCAAGGTTCATTGTTAAATGTTAAGTTTTTGTGTTTTGGTCTGTTTTCCTAATACTGTATGCAGTAGGTCAACTATATTTGGTGTATGGAATGATTGTAAGGTGTACATGTCTAGCTGGCAGTGTCATTTGACCTTGACCTCATTTTCATGGTTCAGTGGTCAAAGTTAAGATTTTGAGTTTTGGTCTTTTTTCTAATACTATATGCAATAGGTCAACTATATTTGGTGTATGGAAATATTTTATGGTCTTTATGTCAGTCGCTCAGTTTTTATTTGACCTTGACCTCATTTTCACAGTTCATTGCTCAGTGTTAAGTTTTTGTGTTTTGGTCTGTTTTTCTTAAACTATAAGCAATAGGTCAACTATATTTGTTGTATGGAAGAATTGTTAGCTGTACATGCCTGCCTGGCATGGTTCATCTGACATTGACCTCATTTCCATGGTTCATTGGTCAATGTTTAGTTTTCTTGGTTAATGTTAAGTGTATGTGACAGTTGTAAGAAAGCTTTATATTTAGGACTATCAACATAATATCAATGATTAGTAAAGAAGGCGAGACATTTCAGCGTGTGCACTCTTGTTTATATATATTACTTAATTTCTGTATTATGGAATCATTTGGTCCAGAACTTAAGTTGAGTTGTGTGGTGTGAGCAATTCAAGTCTACTTTACTGATACTTTCTGTATGTGCTGTAGGAATGATTTGATATTATGATGTGTTTACTTTAGAGGAGGTTGAAAAAGTTGAATCACATGACATCTTCACAGGCAAAATAGAAATAGGCTGATTTCCACTTACTATTTATTAACTTCAACTAGCTCAGTTTGCTGAAAACCTACGGTCATCTGACTCATGTGACATTATCCATTATAGGATAGTTCATGCTGGCTACATGTGTTTGATCCAAACCATACCCAACTCTGATGTAACCATTTGACTGCTGTTTGTAAAATGATATCACATCCATAGAAACAACCTATCACGGAATTTCTCTAATTACCAGTTTCCTTTATCTAAAAAGAATATTTTCTTAAATGTGCAGTTGATGTTTATGTATGTTAATTTTTCATCTCACACTACTCAAGTGATATGAGGTTTTTCAGTCGAGTACAAAGAGAATGTTTGGCAGGATTGATGTGCCTAAGAAAATAGCATTATTAAATTATCCTTTTGATGAGATTGAAGCTGAAAAACTGCCTAGTGTTTGAAGAACCATAGATAATCTATAAGTCTCATTAAGAAATAATTCTTTCATGCCATGCTTTGTGCTCATTTAAATATGGGTAGGCATTATATATGTCAATATCTTTATACCGAGCGTTAGCGAGGTGTAAAATATTGACAAATATAATGCCTACCCATGTTAAAATGAGCATAAAGCATGGCATAATAGAATTATTTCGATTCTGATAGGAATATTTAGAACTTTTGTACTTGAAGCAGACCTATAATACACATTCAAAAGGCAGCATCCAAAAACATTATAGAAAATCATCTGACGTTGCAATTTCAATTGTGACGTCAATCATGTGCAGCTCATGTTTTATTGTAATTAGAACATGGCTTTGTTTCCAAAGCGAAAGAAGGATGTCATATTAGAGTTCATTGTTAACTCATGCTAAAGACTTTTTATCAAGCTTCAGTTGTTTTACTCAACATATTTGGGATCATTTCTGATAATTGTTTTCTTTACATCTCTTGTTTTCTGTGTCAGTTTGCTGCCTAATGTTTCGTGTTCATTCCTATAAACCTGTTACTTTTTCTGTCAGTTCTTGTATTGCTTATATTTTCTATGTTATGAACAAGTCATATCAATACATTGTAGATGAAGTGTTTATGAAGATTGCTTCAGATTTTGTAGATAATATAAAGAACATGCCATTAGAAAAACCAAGTAAGTCAAATGCTTTAGTTCTGCAAAATATGAAAATAAATAAAAGGTCTATTACCATCATAGGTTTTGTCTATGATCTTGAGAACTATAATAGATTGGAAGAAACTGTAAGCAGTAAAATAATCAGAAAGAAACTTTAAACATTAAAATTATCAGCAATATAAGATGTACAAAAATACCATTATGACTGAAACCTACAATTTAAGTTCTTTTGCCTATTACTTTGTAAAATGAAATATTGATATTGATAAACGTTATATATGTTAGCGGCAATAAGTGAAATTAGGCGTTAAGCTTAAATCCTAGGCAATAACTAACGCCAGGCTGCAAGGCTGCAAGTCTATTGCCTAAATGATGTTTGGCATTATTCTTAAATCCTGAAAAAATGTGTCCAAGCATTAATCTTAATGCCAATGCCTAAAATGTAAATGCGAGTGAATAAAAGTACATTTGTTCAAAGTTTAAATACATTTGGTACATGATAACATGATAAGAACTGAAGTTTAAAATTCAACTACCTGAAATAAAGTCACAAGTTCTGGCCACTTTAGTTTTAACTAGGATATAACCAAAGCCGTTAATTCATGACCATTGTCACTTGATGTTTATGGGGTGCACCAAAAATTGTGAAAACATCGATTAAATGAAAAGTCACCTCTGAAGCACATTTTGACGTTAGAAATCTAATGTTACAAACTTTTGTTAGGTAATTTTGGTACACCTTAAGAAATTTAAAGTTTCTATCTGAGTATGATTGGAAATCCATTTAATCAACCTGTCCTCTATTGTTGAATTCTTTGGATAAAATGGGTTTCACAACTCCCTTCCCTATTTACTTTTTCGTCATGTTACAATTTTCACAAAGTGAAAGAAATAGTTTGATGGAATTCGAGAAATATTTGCATAGTCATTAATAAGGTGTTTAAATCATACGGTCTCTGTCGCCATGACCTGTTTATGTGCCTTTTCCAAAGTACCAAACAGTTCCTTGAGAAAAACATAAATTTTGAAATTTTCATAATCATTCTCCTTTTTACTAAAAGCCTACAAAGGTAAAAATGTCATAACTGTTTTAATTGTAGTACTCTATAGTTGCTGTCTTTTCTAGGGATTATAAAAGTTAAAAGTTTAATCTTTGCTAAAAGATCATTTTACTGTCTAGGGTATATGCTCTTTGTTTTCCCTTATTCAAATTTAGACCGCAAATATTCTAGAAATGTTTCTTATTAATATTTGGAATATAATTTAAACATTACTTTACAGCAAGAATATTTCCCCCGAATGTACATTTACTTGGAGTATATAAAAAAACAAAAATCCCAAAGTTCACTTATTGCCTGAAGTGATGTTTGGCACTAGGTTGAATAGTTATCATCAGATTTCAGGAAATAAGCTTATTTCCTAAAAAAATTCGGGCTATAACTTAATGCCTAGGATTTAACCTTAATGTCTAATTTCGCTTATTGCCGCTAACATATGCAAGCGGAGGCATCATCTGTGTCCCATGGACACATTCTCCATTTATTTATAAACAAGTAATGTTACCTTGCAATGAAGAAAACGATAATTTATTGGCCTTGGTTTCACTTGAATACATCCAAAATGCTGTATATTTAAGAAATGACTGTAATATTTTTTCTGTCTATGAAGAAATAACATAAAAAAAGTGGTGAACACTGAATTATTCGCGTAGCAGGTTATTTAAAAGTGTGCACCACATTTTTAAGGTTATTTCGAATAGACAGAAAAAATATTACAGTCATTTCTTATAATTCTATTCTAAAAAGGAGTAAATCATGATAAAAACGTTGATGACGTCACGGTCACATGACAAAATTATGTCTATGAGCTGATAGACAAAACACTTTCAGCCATTCAGAAGACGTGTTACATCCAAAATTAAATTGTTTGAGAAAAATTAGTTCTATAAAGATATTTTTTATAACACAAATAAAGGTGAAAATAAATACAAATGGTTTATTTTTGTCAGGTGAGTCATTTAGACTCTCTATTTAATCAAAAAATTTACACAGACTTCTTTATAATGTATTGTTTTAAAATACAAAATAAAAGTATTTTTCAATAAAATTCTAGAAAAATGTTCCAAGACACTTGAATAGCATTGTAAAATGTTTACAGACTTTGTAATTATTTACTTGATGCTTAAAAGGTGAATACAGTTTTTATGTTGGGGGGGGGGGGGGGGGGGTCATGGGAGTATACTGAAGTCAAAATTTAAAGATGTACATGTGAATTATAAAAGTAATTTATTGTAGGCTTATAATTTTCTAAGAAATCACCTTGCTGACTGATAAATTTCTTAATCAAAACAACATTGTAAAACATCTCAAATCATTGTTCTCTATTTTGTTTAAGGTACAGATTCTTTCAGAGTATCCCAACCATCAGATGGCCAGAGAAGAGGTTGGTGTAGTTCCTGTTGACACCAGTCCATATTGTGTTGCAGTGACTGCCATGATTTTGGTTGTGCTGTTTCAATTCCAAAATCTATTTTTGTTTTGTTTTAAATGAATAGATACCTTTTGGTAATGTTGTTCTGTTTGGTTGCTGTCTTATCTCTGTTTTATTCATTTTGTTTCCATTTACTAAAAGCCTTATAGAAGACTTATTGTATATTTTTCTGAATCAAATTGATATTTTGAAGAAAAACAAATTAATGTTTCTGTAATGCAACACTTTCTCAATTGGTCCATATTTATATGCTTTCTTAGACAGGAAGCATTAGAGTATACAGTAGTCTGTCCATCCGTCTGTTTGTCAACACCTTGTACCATAACTCAAATTTGCTTTTAACAATTGTCCTGAAATTTTAACACAGCATAAGAATTGACAGAAGAAAGCTCCCTGTTCGATTTAAGGCAATTTTTCACATATCATCATGCACTTAAAAGAGTATGCTAAGATTGATTTACTCAAAACTTTACTTTGTTATTGAGAATGTTAAAGTAAACTTACTTTAGATTTAGAAATTTTTTGGTTCGACGTTCTAGAGTTACAGGACTTTAACTGTCAGATTTAAGTTAATTTTTTATATGTTTTACACTAAAATTATGTATGCTTGGTTAGATTTACTTGAAACTTTACAAAATTGTTGGAATTGGTGAAAGTAAATTACCATTTGATTTTTAAAATTTCTAATTTTTAATCCAGATTTATGGTGATTATTCCCATTTATTACATTGGTTGCAATGAATTACATTGATTTCCCAGTGAAATAGGCATTGTCAAGACATCAATAACGTCGGATCAAAACAAATTGTGAATGCGTAGAAAAAGATATAGTTCCTTACATTTTCTACTTTAATTTCATTAAAAAGCCCTTTGCCAATGTAATAAAAAGAATAACTAATCGAAGAATTCAAATAGAGAAAAATATTCAACTCGTGACCGAACAACACTGATAATTAACTCATGGGCTACGCGCATTCGTGAATTAATGTGTTGTTTGGTCACTCGTTTTCTATATTGTTTATAGTTATTCTATAATTCTCACACTAGCTCTAGTATGCTTGGATCAAATTACTACAAACATAAGACTGTTGTTGTGATCGGTGATTGTAGGCTCACTTTCAATTTTGAAAATGTTTTGGTCTATGTTCCAGAGTTGTTGGACTTACCAGAAATATTTTCACTATCTGTGAGTGGCCTCTAAAGTTTGTTAAGTGTTTGTTGTGGTACATACTCTTGCATTTTGAAACATTCAGGATCCTTTTGTATTTTTCTGTCAACAAACCATATTTACCATTTCAGTGTCTTTGAAGGACCTTTTCAGTTTTGACTGATCTACTTGTTCTTGTGAATTTCATACCTTTCTTTACTGAAAGTCTAATACAATATTATCCATTATAACTTGATGTCTGAAGCTAAAATGGACAAATTCTTAACCCACTGACTGAAATTGAAGTTGTTGGATTATTCTTTTTTGTAGTTTAAATATAAGATTTATATTTTGTTTCATACATTTATATTTTTATAAAGATTGATGCCAGACTTTTCAGTTTAATTTTGTTAAGTTTTTTATGTCTGCCAACATCAATGCATAATTTGTTTATTCAGATGTAATGGTAAAACATAGATAAATGTTTAATATATGTATTAATAAATGTGCATAAATTATGTTGTTTATTTGTAATGCAAAATATATGTATCAGGTTTTAAGAACTATGACTATGATAATGACTGCCAAATTTCAGCCTCTTCTGAAATTTTCTTTTATGGACCCAATTGCAGAAAACATATGTATACAGTATTAAGAAGACAGTTATCCTGACTGAAATCTATGCAGTAAGGTCTTATAAGTTACTTTACTACTTTAGCAGGCTATGGTCTTCTGGAATAAAGAAACTATGTCATAAGCAGAAAAATTATATAAGAATAATTGTCTTCAAATTAAGTAAAATACTATCTAGTCATTCTGTATGTTAAAACCTCTAAATGACTTTTTGGATATGTGTGTCCTTGGGTTGCTACTCAAACCCCACATTCCTATATATTCAATCAACTTTTTTTTGTTTATCTTAGGAGTTTATATAATATTGATTATAGGCTAATTTTATCAAAGGGATGTTGTATAAATAAAAATAAATGCTATTGATATGGGACAACATTAAGGGGAGTCAAAACAGTTTCAGGGCTCATTTTCCTAGTACCAATCTAGATTAAAAAAGTAAAATAACAAAAATACCGAACTCCATGGAAAATTTTAAACGGAAGGCCCATAAGCAAATGGCAAAATCAAAAGCTCAAACACATCAAACGAATGGATAACAACTGTCATATTCCTGACTTTTAGTCACCAGTCAATTTAAAACCTTCAAGAACACACTTTTTCCCAATTTAAACTATGAAGCAATGATATTTCCTGTTTAACCTCATATCCACAACTTTCAAGGGAGATAATAAATAGCTTTTAATTGTTTGGCTGTATCATCCCAAAGAATGACATTGAAAATTAGTTGAATGAAAACCCAATAGTAAAAGTAAACATAACATATTTAAATGTGCTTTGATAACTAAGCTCCGTTTGCAGTACATTGCCATGTTTTCATGAAGAACCTTATTTCAGTATATCATCCTTTTATTCATGAAAGTTAATTTGTAAACACATACTCTCTAAATATTAGGGTATTGTTTCAAAATTTTGTTGTACCATATGTCATATAAAATGCTGTTTTTACTTGTTAAGGTGGCTGGGGGGTCTTAATTAAAATCCATAGAATTTTTTAATAATTTGTCAAAATGAAGTTTTTATCATGCTTTTTTCAAAAATACGATAAAAAGTATGGGTCACCGGACTTTTTTTCACGCTACAGGTTGTGCAAAATTGTCAGATTTTGTATAGATTATGCATGGAAAATCCAATTTTGTGTGATAAAAAGAAAACTGCTCCATAGAATTTTAAGATAAAATGTGGGAAGGTAGCTCTTATAACATGCTTTAAGATAAGAAAAAGAAAAAATGGGGTCACCGGACTTGTTTTCTTGCTACATATTAAAATAGGTAAACTCACAACACTTTCTATTATAAAATTACTTTATCTGAGTTATCTCCCCTACTATCTGAGTTATCTCCCCTTATTTGGCAAAGTTGAAAAAAAAATTAATCAAACAAAAATATTGTGTTTTTTAGAAAATACAGACATAAATATGATGAAACACATACTTTTCTATATTAACATTAAAAGTCTTACACATAAATTACATACTTATCTCAAAATTTGCACCTTTCATTAAAGATCTAGACCAATTGTTATCTGCAACTGCAAAATCCAAGATGGAGGAAGACACCCGAGCCACCTTAAATCTTAATATAAAACATCTCGGTCCATTTGTGGTGTTTAACTTCCTTAACAGCAACTAAGTCGGGCGGTATAAAACCTTTATAAGAGTCTTTATAATGGTAACAATAAATAACTTCATATTTTCTAAAAACTAGCAATATTTTCCTGAGTGCAGTGTGATAAAATCTAGAGTTAATGTGTAATATTTCTAGCTCAAACATTTAACAAATCATTTAAATGCCGTACCTTGAGAAAACATCAAAAAAATTGTTTTAGTTATTATCTCCCTTGATGTTTAATTGTTCAAAACTAGTACTCATGGAAGGGACTTAATACAAAGACTATTATTAATGTACATCTTTATTAATATATATACAAATAGTCAATACAAAAAATGTTTGTAAATGCAAAAATATAAAAAGTACGTAAGTTACAGCTTACAATATTGTATAAACTTCCAAAAAGTGTAAAATAGCTAGTAAATCTTGTGTTCTTATGTTTTACATGTAAAGTTCTTATTCTAAAATTGTTACCCAACATAAAGATGACAAATTTAATTGATTTTCATAGAAATCCTTTTTAGAATGTTATAAAGTCATTTTAAATTTATGTTCTGTTTCTCTGTTGTTTTTTTCTCTTTTCATTTTCATTTTTTATAGTTTTATTTGAAAAAGGTGAATAATTGGATTTATTGTATACTTTTATACTCTGTAGTTAGACAAGTAAATTTTATATGCAATACAATCAGTGGCAATCAATCTGTATTAGCCATCTGTGATGATATCAATATCAGTCACTGTTGCACAGGTTTTATCAAACCCTAACAAAAAAACTCATCTGTTTTAAAGGTATACAATACAGTTTTGATCCTAGTGACTTTTTGAAGAGAAATTTGCATACAAGCTATTTTTACCTACTTCATGTCACGCTTCTCTTAGCTAGAAATAGGGTTGAAATTTTTGACATTTATTATCCCTTTTTTGGGCATTTTTATCCTTTGAACAGACATACCTTACTTTTTGTTTCAAAAGATAAACAAAAGGGGATATTTGTAAAAACATTTGGAATATAAGCATGCTCCAAATCTGTGTAACAATTTCTTCATTTTTATTAAATTTACATGATTTTAGGAAAAACAGCATTTTTTGCTGTATATTTATCCAATTAAAAAAAATCAACGGTGATTTGTTCATAAAGTATGGTACAAATAATCTTGCTACATAAAAAAGCCTAATGTCATTTTAAAAAGAGGGGTCCATGTACTCATTTTCTAGCTAATGAATAAAATCAGTCAAAAATACTTCTTTTTTCAATATGTCATTTTATGTTAGCGAAGTCATTAACTGTAACTGTATTGTATGCCCTTAAGTATAAACTAAAGTGTATATGATATGGCTTTCACAATATCTCACACCGTATTAACCTTCAACCAATATAGTCCCTCCAGCAGAGCTCTCACAATTATATTGGTGTCTTGGGATGATATAGGTGTGAGATAGAAAAAGCCATATACTATTCTATATTCTTTTCTTTTTTTTTAAGTTTGTTATCACCAGGCCAACAGATGAGATAAATATCAGCTTATCAAATTTTTGTTTACATTACACAACTCTATAAAGTTAGACAAGACATAGAAATGTCCTGGTCTTAAGAATTGTGACAAATTAGATTTAGTGTGGTGAAAAATTCAAAATCTTCACTTTATTTTATAATTTTTATTTTCTTCCAAATTAATTCAATTTTAATCTAAATAAAATTGATAAAAATTTTGAATAAAATTGTTTCATCTAAATTAGAAAAATTCAAAAAAGGATTTCTAACAGACTCCCCACTACATTAAGATAGATAGAAGGCATTGTTTATTCAGGTACAGCTTTAATAAATGATATGCATTAGCCATGTTTTTGTTTTAAAGCCATACATTCATTCATATTTTAAGAGATTGTTTTAAATGAAAATTAAAGATAAAACTGAACGATGATGAAACTTTTTAGTGAGTTTGTAAGGCACCAGAGAAACAGAACATTCATATCAAAGGTCTTATTTACATTTACTTTTTTCTACAACTACTGTAACACCGTGTTTTAGTAGTCTCAGTCTTTTTTCATATTTTTATATTCTAATTTCTTGTTATGTTATGTTTTTGTTATGTTTGTAGAAACTTATTTAATCTTTACATTGTTATAAATAAAATTGTCAGTTTTAATCACAGTGATTAAAACCTATCCTCAATTTATACATGTAGTTTGTTAATTTCCTTCTGATTAATTGCAGTCATTTACTGTGTCTTGTTTCAAAATAAAATCTATTTATCTTCCTCTTCTTTTTTATTATCACATTCGATCATATCAATCCCGGAATCATGTGATTCATTCAACTCCTTCTTTGACGACAAGTCTTCCTGCCATGCAGTCTTGACCCCAACTGGCATTTTCCCTCTTCCCGATCCAGGGCAGCTCTTTGGACGATGGTCTTTGTATGTTGCATTGTATGTGGTCTGGAAGCATAATTTGCCATCTTTATTCAGCTGTCTGTGTTCTGAGGAATGTCTTATTATTTCTGCCTTCTGTGCTAGTTGTCCTGAAAATTGACAGAAATTTCAATTATGAAAACATATAACCTTTTTTATAACCTTTCCTTCATGACCCTGTTTTATTAATTTTTTTAAATATTCTATCATATAAATAAAATTAAATGTGGGGTATGCATAAAAAATACAGCAATCCAACCACTAAAAATACCAATAGATATCTAGCAGACCTTATGCAGTCTTCATAAAAAGACATGTGTCTATAGGATATATGTCAAACTATGAAGCTGCCACAGTCTATAAAAGTTGTGAATAAATATATAGTAACGATCAAAGATTTGCCATTAATACCAAATTCTCCAAATAACAGAAAATATTAAGGTACGTCATAACCACTGACTTGGGACAGGTTCAAGAGCATGAAACAGGTTTTTGTATAGATCTAAACAAATCCTCCCTTTTTTCTAACCTGGATCAGTGTACTGACAAAACATACAGAAAAGAACAAACAATAAAATTCAGTACAGGAAACAGTTAACATTAATTGTATAATCAGTATGTCCCAAGGTCCATATTTTTTGGTAACTTAATTATTTTGATATTATCATGCCATCTGAAATTCTGCAAACTCCTTCAAATCTGTACAAAGAAAGTTCTATGTATATATAAACAAGAAGTTATAGCATTGTCCTGCTAAGCATACTCCGTCTCAAAGTATCAGGAAAGAGGAAGTAGTTGTCTGACAGATCCCAAAAGTACTTGCACATTAAAAATTTGTTACTATTAAGCTGCAGACCAGATATGAAGTTATTCTGTTCAGTAGTACTAATGAAATGTGAGACAAAAATATTAAGTTCCTTCTACATATTGGAAAATTTAAATTATCTGCAAACAGGACATAGGTGCTCAGAAAAGTGTTCACACCATTACAACAGAACAATGTCAATCTGCCTACCTAATACGAAGTCTTTCTATTTAGGTATACTTGAGATAAGTGTGACAAAAATATTGTTGGAAAAACACAACGCAGGGACAGACAAGTTGATTCCAATATAGCTGAACCACTCTAGGTATAAAAAAGGCCTTATGTGTACAGTATACAGATGAAAGAGTGTGACAAAAATATTGTTGGAGGAACAAAACACATGGACAGACAAGGTGATTCCAATAAAGCAGCCCCACTCTAGGTATAAAAAGGCCTTATGTGTACAGTATACAGATGAAAGAGTGTGACAAAAATATTGTTGGAGGAACAAAACACATGGACAGACAAGGTGATTCCAATATAGCTGCCCCACTCTAGGTATAAAACAAGGTCTCTGTCAGACACATTATTCATGTTTTCTGATACTTTGAAGTAAGAAAGGGAGTATACTAAGCAGGCCAAGATATAGCTTCTTGTTCATATTTACATAGTAAGTACCTGTGTAATATTTCTTATGTGTTGATTCAAAATCCATTTTGTCTTTAGGGGGATTGTATACACTTTTAACAAGGAATGATTTTGCAGGTTGTGCTCCATTCCATTCTTTAAAACTGTTGTTGTACGTTGATGAAGGTTTAAACATTGGACCATCTCCACTAGATTTTATAATGTCCTTATCTTGTGATTCATTCAACTCCTTCTTTGACGACAAGTCTTCCTGCCATGCAGTCTTGACCCCAGCTGGCATTTTCCCTCCTCCTGATCCAGGGCAGCTCTTTGGACGATTGTCTTTGTATGCTTCCCGGTATGTGGTCTGGAAGCATAATTTGCCATCTTTATTCAGCTGTCTGTGTTCTGAGGAATGTCTTATTATTTCTGCCTTCTGTGCTAGTTGTCCTGAAAGATGACAGAAATTTAAATTATGAAAACATATAACCTTTCCTTCATAACCTTTTTTGTGCCCCCGCCGTAGCGGAGGGGGAATTAAGTTTTACCCTTGTCCGTCTGTACGTCCCCCAAAATTGGTTTCCGTTCTCTAACTTGAGTTTGCCTCAACCAAATGTTATGAAACCTATACACAATGCTTATTACTACAAAAAACAGATCAAGTTTGAATTTTGATGGCGTCACTTAAACCGTTCTAGAGTTATGCCCCTTTATAAATGGAAAAATTGCAAAATGTTTAGTTTCCGTTCTCTAGCTTAAGTTTGCCTCAACCAAATGTTATGAAACTTATACACAATGCTTATTACCAGAAAACACAGATCAGGTTTGAATTTTAGTGGCATCACTTCAACCGTTCTAGAGTTATGCTCCTATATAAATGAAAAAAATGCAAAATTTTTAGTTTCCGTTCTCTAACTTTAGTTTGCCTCAACCAAATATTATGAAACTTATACACAATGCTTATTATCACAAAACACAGATCAAGTTTGAATTTTGGTGGCGTCACTTTAACTGTTCTAGAGTTATGTCCTTTTATAAACATAAAAAATGCTGAATTTTTCGTTTCCGTTCTCTAACTTGAGTTTGCCTCAACCAAATGTTATGAAACTTATACACAATGCTTATTACTACAAAAAACAGATCAAGTTTGAATTTTGATGGCGTCACTTAAACCGTTCTAGAGTTATGCCCCTTTATAAATGGAAAAATTGCAAAATGTTTAGTTTCCGTTATCTAACTTAAGTTTGCCTCAACCAAATGTTATGAAACTTATACACAATGCTTATTACCACAAAACACAGATCAAGTTTGAATTTTAGTGGCATCACTTCAACCGTTTTAGAGTTGTGCCCCTTTATAAATGAAAAAAATGCAAAATTTTTGTTTCCGTTCACTAACTTTAGTTTGCCTCAACCAAATGTTATGAAACTTATACACAATGCTTATTACTACAAAAAACAGATCAAGTTTGAATTTTGATGGCGTCACTTAAACCGTTCTAGAGTTATGCCCCTTTATAAATGGAAAAATTGCAAAATGTTTAGTTTCCGTTATCTAACTTAAGTTTGCCTCAACCAAATGTTATGAAACTTATACACAATGCTTATTACCACAAAACACAGATCAAGTTCGAATTTTGGTGGCGTCACTTTAACCGTTCTAGAGTTATGCCCCTTTATAAATGGAAAAATTGCAAAATTTTTATTTTCTTCTAAATATCAAGTAATTTTTAAAATTGGAGTTATCTTCCTTTGTCCATGATTATAGTTGAATCAACGACAATCAATGCTTAATACAATGCAATGTTTAATTTTGACTTCCACTGATAAAACACAGATCAAGTTGAATTTGGGTAGTGTCACTTTAACCATTATTGAGTTATGCCCCTTTATAAATTGAACGATTGCAAAATTTTTAGTTCTATTTTGTAACTTACGTTTGCCCCAACCAAACATTATGAAACCTATACACAATATTCATTACCACAATACTAAGATCAAGTACAAATTTTTTGTTTCCGTTTTCTAACTTTAGTTTACCTCAACCAAATGTTATGAAACTTATACACAATGCTTATTACTACATAATACAGATTAAGTACGAAATTTGGTGGCGTCACTTTTACCATTTTAAGTTATGTCCTTTTATAAACATAAAAAATGCTGAATTTTTCGTTTCCGTTTTCTAACTTTAGTTTGTCTCAACCAAACGTTATAAAACTTGTACACAACCGTTCTAGAGTTATGCGTGTTTACTAAAGAAAAATTGCTGAATTTTTAGTTTCTGTTCTCTACTTAAGTTAGCCTCAACCGAATGTTATGAGACTTACACACAATGCTTATTACCACAAAACTTAGATCAAGTTCAAATTTGGGTAGCGTCACTTTTAGTTTTTCATTCTTTGAAGTGTTCTATCATATAGATAAAATTAAATGTGGGGTATGCATCAAATCAGCAATCCAACCACCAAAAATAACAATAGATATCTAGCGAACATCATGCAGTCATCAAAACACATGTGTCTATAGGATATATATATCAAACTATGAATCTTTAATACAGAGTCTATAAAACTTGTGAATAAATCATATTTGATGAACGATCAAATGTTTGCCATTAATACCAAATTTTCCAAATAACAGAAAAATATTAAGATATGTCATAACCAATGACTTGGGACAGGTTCAGGAGTATGAAGCAGATTTTTGTATAGATCTAAGCGAATCCCCCCTTTTTTATAACCTGGATCAGTGGAATAACAAAACATACAGAAAAGAACATACAATAAAATTTATTACAGGACGCACTTAACTCTAACTGTGTAATCAGCATGTTCCCACTTCCATATTTGTTAGATATTATTGTGCCTCCTGAAATTTTACAAACTCCTTCAAATCTGTACAAAGAAACTGGTGCTAGGAACCGTCTAGAACTTGCAGTGAGGTAAGAGTTGCTTTTTTTGTTGCTCCAAGTTAAAGACCTCATTGTGACTTTGAGATGAAGAACAGCAATAAAAGTTTATTTGCTTTTTGTGTGTTATTTGCTGTGCATGTACTGATTTTTTTGTCTTGGATGGATACACCATATCCTTGTTTTTCTATTAAAGAAAGTGCTATGTAAATATAAACAAGAAGCTGTATCTTGTCCTGATAAGCATACTCCCTCTCTTACTACAAAGTATCAGAAAACAGGAGGTAGTTGTCTGATAGATTCCAAAATTACTTACACATTAAAAATTTGTTACTGTTAAGCTTCGGACCAGATATGAAGTCATTCTGTACAGTAGTACTAATGAAATGTGAGACAAAACTATTAAGTTCCTTCTGCATATTGGAGAATTCAAATTATCTGCAAGCAGGACATAGGTGCTCAGAAAAGTGTTCACACCTTACAACTCACCACTTTCAATCTGCCAACCAAATATGAAGTACTTCTATTTAGGTTATACCTGAGATAAGTGTCTAAAAAATATTGTTGGAAGAACAAAACACACGGACAGACAAGGTGATAACAATGTAGCTGCCCCCACTTTAGGTATAAAAACAAGGCCTTATGTGGACAGTAAACAGATGAAAGAGTGTGACAAAAATATTGTTGAAAGAGCAAAACACACGGACAGACAAGGTGTTTCCAATAATGCAGCTCCCTTCACTCTAGGTATAAACACAAGGGCTTACATGTACAGTATAATGCTATTAAAGTAATATAAGTACCTGTGTAACATTTTCTATGTGTTGATTCAAAATCCATTTTGTCTTTAGGAGGATTGTATACACTCTTGACAAGGAATGTTTTTGCAGGTTTTGCTCCATTCCATTCTTTAAAGGTGTTGTTGTACGTTGATGAAGGTTTAAACATTGAACCATCTCCACTTGGTTTTATAATGTCCTCATTCCTGGGCGGTGGTTTCATAGAAGCTACAGCTTTTATCACTTTAGGATCAGCAAAGTCCATCTTAAAAAAGTATAAAAATGAGAAAGCATATTTTTTGGATAAAACTAGCATTACCATATTGGTTACATCAGGTATGACTTCTTATGGTGGTAAAGGACTTTTTTTCAAACCTTACCAAGTAGTTTATGCCCTGCTTCCCCAACAACATGATAACAAATGTAGGTCACCAAGCTTGTTTTCAAGCTATAGGTTGTAAAACAGAGACACATTTTGAAAGGATTACACATAGGAAAAGCATTGTCATGTGAATAGTAAGAAAACAGAATTTTGAAATAGAATATGAGGAGATAGCTGTTATAAAATGATGAAAGAAAACGATAAGAATAAATGGGATCACCATACTTTTATTCTTGCTATAATACACAAATTTTATTTTACTGTACATTCCTTTACAAAATTTAATTGATATCTCCCCTAATAAAGCTAATATCAACTTTTTTCATTCCACCAAAAAACGTTCTGCATTTGTTAAAAAAAGTCGTAACAATAAGCCATAATAAGACCAGGTAAGATATACATATATGGATTGCTTTCCTTCAACAAAATTTGCTAATTTCATTAAGAATCTAGACCCATTTTGAACTGCTATTTTACAAAATCCAAGATAATGGATGACCACTATGCAACCTTGTTAAATTTTTAACATTTTTTTTTAATGTCTACATGTTGAAGGCTTCGCTGTGACTATGAGACGAGGAGCAGCAATACAAGCTCTATTTGGGTTTTGTCGAGTGCTTTGTAGGGATTTTGTACTATGAATTAACATTGATAAATAAACTATGCAGGTATTCCCCTGATTTCCCATAATACTTACTACCAATGGAAGTTCCAAAAAATATCATCCCAAACCAAATGGGAAATAATTCTTCCAAAGATTGAAATAGAAAAAGAGGGAATGCACTCCTCCACATAATAACTATATATTAGATATAAAAAAAAACTAAAGCGAGCTTATTCTAATAGATATAAAAAGTAAAATAACAAACATACCGAACTCCAAGAAAATTTCAAAACTGAAAGTCCCTTATCAAATAGAAAAATTCAAACACATCAAACGAATGGAAAACAATTGTCATATTCCTGACTAGGGACAGGTATTTACTTATGTAAAAAATGGTGGATTAAACCTGGTTTTTTAGCTAGCTAAACCTCTCACATGTATGACAGTCGCATAAAATTCCATTACATTGACAACGTGTGAACAAAACAAACAGACATACAACAACATTATTATTATATTACCTGTGTACATTATTTTATTTAACGCCATTTTGTCCCATGTAATAGTTGTCTTTCTGACATTGTTTTACATCTTTTTTTTTTATTAATATTGTATTTATATTGTGTCATAGATCAAATTTATTCGTTCAGTGTATGTTTACTTGTTTCGTTTATATGTCTTTTTGATCGCGTTAAGCCATTTCAATTGTTATTTTATAGTGTGTCTTTTTATGTTGTAATGGTACACTACTGTTTTAGGTTGGTAGGGTGAAGGTTGACGCCTTTTAAAACGTTTAAACCCGCTGCATTTGTATGCACCTGTCCTAAGTTAGGGGCCTGTCGTTCAGTGATTGTCGTTTGTTGATGTGGTGCTTAAGTTTTCGTTTCTCGTTTTTTATATTGATTAGACCGTTGGTTTTCCTATTTGAATTGTTTTACACTGGTCATTTTGGGGCCCTTTATAGCTTGCTGTTCGGTGGGAGCCAAGGCTCCGTGTTGATGGCCGCACTTTGACCTATAATTGCTTACTTTTTACACATTGAGACTTGGATGGAGAGTTGTCTCGTTGGCACTCATACCACATCATCTTATTTCTATATAATAGGTAAAAATGTCAAAAATTGGGGCACAGCAGTCAACATTGTGTTATAATCTAAATCACTAAAAAAACAAATATGTCAACAAAGAAAAACAAAATGGCATATAGACAAAGCACATCAGCAAAAATGAAAGACAAGAATACCAAAAAAACAAAAAACAAATGCACAATAACACAATGGCGGGATGTATAAGTATCGAGCCACGCCAAAAGAATCTTACCAACAATGGACTAAACAGTAAAGGTTAATAATATACAAAGACAAATAAAAGAACACTATAACACGTAATTATGATGAAAAACTACGCCAGTACCTAGAATCTCTACTTCAAGACCATCATGTATTATGTGTGAAATTGATACGGAATAGTTATCAACAAGGTCTTGGTATCTTCCGATGAACCTTTTGAGAAACAGGACAAAGATGTTCTTTGACATAACCCTGGTTCATCAATTTTCTGCTCAGACCCTGGTGGCGTTTTATAAAGTCTGAGTAGCAGCTACAAGCTCTTGAATATCTAATGAGTTTGAAAATGTATATCCCATATGCAGGTGAAGTTGGTATATTGCTACTAAGTTGGGGGATATTGATAATTTCAAAATTAAAATCGTCTCGTTTGTCAAAGATTCTAGTACTCAACTGAGATGACCGATTATGTCAAATTCGAGGTACAAGTCTAAAAATTAGACGGAGGAATCCGTGTCTGTTGGTTCTTTAATTTCTAGTTCTGAAGGATATATTAATGGAACTTATCATAAATGTCTGGATTGTTAATGGAAAGAACATCATCAATCTATCTGAATGTGAAATTCAATGATCTGGCTTCTTTGATCTTCTTGTTTTTGACAAGTGTCTGAAGGAACTCCGACTCATATGAAATTAAGAAAAGGTCGGCAATGAGAGGCGAACATTTTTGAAAAAATCTACCTCCAAATTCAACAAATATGTTGTCAATAAGAAACTCCAGCATACTGATCACTTGTTCCTCAGTGTAGCATGTTTAACCTTTTAGTTCATTATTAACTAAATATGCCGTATGGTATCTCAAAGCAATAAATTTTACCGTATGCTACCATTTTTTAGTATAGTGTATTATTTCTTTTAGACGATTTTTCAACTTGACACGGGGAATGGTGGTATAAAGGGTTGAAAATTAAAGGTTTTTGATAGAATCAATTTCAGATAAAGATCGAGATTTGAAATTATCCAGAAGTTCTTTAGAGTTATTTTGAACCCACATATGGTTAATACCACAACGCCAATAAACAGTTTCACAGTATTTTTGAAGACCCTTTTTCACTGTGGACAGAATTTTTGTCAATCTAATGGACAATTTCTCTGAAGAACATGCAGATGAGCCGGCAATGTACAGTTGCTTGTACGGAATTTTGTGAAACTTAGGTATCCAATACAGACAAGGTTAGTCCTCAGATTTGCTGTTCAATGTAATGTTCATTGAGGCCATGAAGGACTTATGATTCGCCAAAATCTCATCTTTGTAAAATGATATATTTTTGTATGTGGGATTACCTGAGTACTCTTTTAATCCTAATTCTTTTACAAGACATTCGTAGTAGTACGATTTAAACACAAAAACAATATTATTTGAAGCTTTGTCCACAGAAACAACAACATATTTATCGTGAAGAGATGATAGACATTTCACAGCTTCTTTGTCTCTGAATATAGACTTTGGTCGATCATTTACACAGTTTTTCAACTTATGGATTCGACGTTTTATCAGAGACATGAAATTAGTCACCAATGTTTCATGAAATCTGCTCAAAGCTTGAGTTATTGTCCGAAAACTGGAAAATCCCCCCTTTTTTACGAATAAAGTCCCAATACTCCAAAATGTGAAATAAGATTTAAAACAATCGTATATATGGGTTATCTATCACACATTGCAGGATCTATTTTAACGCTATAACAGGAGGAAAAAAATGGTGTTTTTTTGGGTTTTTTTAAACAATAATAATCATCTCTAGACTAGATGACTAGAGACTGATAATACAAGTTATTCTCAGATAGAATAACAACATACAGTAATCTCTCATCTCGAGACTGCTTATCTAAGCTATTCTCAAATAGAATAGCAAAAATAAAGTAATCTCTCAAATAGAGACTGCTTATCTAAGTTGTTCTCAAATAGAAAAACAGAAATAATTTAAAAAGAACAATCAACACAATGCAAAAATTGAGAAAGAGTTAAATTATATAGACATATTTACTCAAGAAAACCTAACAAGGAGTATGATGTTCAGTGATTACCGTTTGTTGATGTGGTTCATAAGTGTTTCTCGTTTCTCGTTTTTTATATAGATTAGACCGTTGGTTTTCCCGTTTGAATGGTTTTACACTAGTAATTTTGGGGCCCTTTATAGCTTGCTGTGCGGTGTGAGCCAAGGCTCCGTGTTGAAGACCGTACTTTGACCTATAATGGTTTATAAATTGTGACTTGGATGGAGAGTTGTCTCATTGGCACTCATACCACATCTTCTTATATCTACTAACCGGTTTTAGCAAAACGTTTAAAATTTGTTCCTAAACCAGGAAATAAAAATGCAAAACAAAAACTATTACATGAAATGATAAAAAATAAGAAAAGCGGCTCCACCACTCGTTTTTTTTTTGCAACAAGATTTAATCCAGCATCTAAAGGAATCGGCAGAGCTATAAGGAACCACTGGCACCTAATCGAACAAAACAGAAATGCAAAAACTCTTTTTCCAAAACCACCGATTATTGCATATAAGAGACATAAAAATCTAAAGGAGTATTTAACGAATTCAAAGATGAAAAATGATATAAACAGATAAAATCAAACAAAAGATAAAAAATGTCACGCAAAATAAACTAAGAGAAGACGCTTAAATAAAAAGAGAAAAATAATACCAAAAAAACAGAAAGAAGAAAAGAGAAAGAAACACAGTTTAACGTATAAACATACGTCGTATCCCTATAAGTAAAATCAAATTCGATCCATTCTAAATATTACAAGAAAGGAAACATATAGGCTAGGGATACATGACCTTAACCGAAACACCTCATTTAGTATTAGAAACACAGGCCAGATCAGGATTTCTATTCTAAAAATACACAAGATATACTGGATTGGTCCTGCACCCGATTGATTTTAATATGCGTATGCATTTAGAATTGTTTGTAGGTATGTATTTAGAAATTATTGGAGGTGTGTATTTAGAAATGATTGGAGGTATGTCTTTAGGAATGATTTGAGGTATTTCTTTAGGAATGATTTGAGGTACGCATTTAGAAATGATTGTAGGTATATATTAAGAAATGATTGGGGCTATGTCTTTAGAAATGATTGGGGGTATGTATTTAGAAATGATTGGGGGTATGTATTTAGAAATGATTGGGGGTATGTCTTTAGAACTGATTGGAGGTATGTATTTAAGAACTTACAGAGTATGTACTATTTAATGCCATGCCTTCCATTGGCTGTTTGTATACAGGTTTCTTTGCCCACAAGGGGACCTCTGGTTTACTGACGGGCCATTCCTTGAATACCGAATTCTGTGTGGTGGTTCCATCAAATTTTGTGACATCATCCCTGTAGTTCGTCTCCTCCGGTTTACATAATGTTCTTTTCTTGACGTTCCAGTTTGGTTTGTAATCAGCCATAAAGGTTGAGATCATTACTAGTTCCCCCTTTTTTTGTTCAGGAACTTGGCTGGAATCATTCTCCTGAGTTTTCTGGTTTATTGCGACTGAAAAATGTCATTTAGCAAATGAGTAGTCAAATTTCTTCACTCTGTCAAATTATCAGAACTTTTAAATTGTGGTTTTATACTAAATATCAAGAAGTTAAAAAAAATATATAATATAGACTTGTGCCCAACTTGAGTCAAAACATTAACCATAAGCTTGCAATGTTACAAATGCCATGTGCATTAAAGGACATAGAGTGTACACAATGACTTCAATATTTAATAATGTTGTTGTTATTAATTAACATTACTTTACCGTCTTCTTCAGGTTGTGGATTACTGGGTTTTTCTTTGGAATGACTGGGTTTTTTCTCGGGGTTATCTTTACTTTTTTCCTACAATGCAGTAATAAGAAATTACACATATGGAGGCAGATTTATTGTAGAAATAAATTAAGCAGGTTTGCTTTTCTGTTTTCATTTTCTCACAAAAACACAAGTTGTACCGTTAACCGTTGAAACATAGATACGTGTCTCGCATACGTGTCTCGCATTTTGTGTGACTGAATTGAAAACTTGAACAACAGTGAACGCTGTCGATGCCAGGAAAAAACATTCTAAAGTCTCGCTTCATGTGAGAAGGTATTAGCAACGTTACATTGTGCAAGAAGAGGTTATCAGCGACGTCCTAATGTGAGGAGAAGTTATCATCAAGGTTACAATGTGTAAAGAGAAGTAATATCAGCAACCTCACAATGTGTGAAGAGAAGTTATCAACAACGTTACAATATATAAATAACACATAGCTGAGAGGGTGATAGAGCAGATTGTTACCCCGAGAATACATTGTCAACTGAGGCGAAGCCAAGGTTGACAATGTCTTTTCGAGGGGGTAACAAAGAAAGTTAACAGAGAAAGTTTATCCAGTAAATTGATGAAGGAGGCAAAAGATACCAAAGGGACATTCAAACTCATAAGTCGAAAATAAACTGACAATGCCATGGCTAAAAAAGAAAAAGACAAACAAACAACAGTACACAAAACACAACATATAAAACTGAAGACTGAGCAACACGAACCCACCAAAAACTGGGGGTGATCGCAGGTGCTCCGGAAGGATAATTATATGATTCAACATAATTGGAAATGAGAATGTGTAATTAAATACATTAGCGAGAGATTGTTGACAATGCAAAATCATAAGAAAAGGGTGATTAATGATAACGAATCATGTGATTCAGACATTTTAACAATGCCGTATGTCTCTTGTGAACAGGTATATTTTTTATCAGTAACGGTTATCCATTATATAACTTTTGAATAAAATAGTCGAAATATAAAAGAATATGATGATCTATAATAATGCGATCGTTTGCTTTTGAGACAAACAGTTACAGTGAATGACATAAATATATGCAATATTCTACCGTTTTTCCAAATTTTGACGAAAATCATGCAGATTCCTAAATTGAGAGATTGATATCAACCCCATATTGAGGCTCGCCCAATCTGACTGTTTCAGTGACCACTACATAACCTAATAATCTCGTTAGCTAATGTTTGATTTATATATTATGCGTGGCAGAGACATTTCTGATTTACAACCACTACGATATGGTATTCTTAATGGTAACTTGGCCAAAAGTATTTGCAGTGTTAAAAAACACATTGGTATCTGTGACATCGAACCAACCTCATCAATTTGTAAATTTTTTTATCATGACTCAGGCAAATAAGCGGTGTTACTAGTGCATTTGCAAAAAAAAAAAAAATATACGGTACAGCTTACTTTTGTGTCGGATAGAAAAACAATGAATATAGGAGTATCCTCCATCCATGACACAAAATCAGTACATGCACAGTACAGTTATCGTTTTAATACTATGTTGAACGCATATGTCCCGTCAAACTTAAAAGATACCGTAAATACAATTAAATCTGCCTCATGTCTTGAATTACAACTAGATTGACAATTAGTGTATGTTAAGTACTAAACTTGATGATCGGAGAGATGATTTCGATCTTTCCTATTGCGAGCTTTCTATATATATGTGTAGCAATATTCCAAAAACGCCTGCATATTGAGTATATATCTTCCATTCGATAAGATATCTCAGAGCGTTCGTTTCCTATTATGATTTGTCAGTAGGGTTGCTGTTACAAATTAAGAAGCTATTGCATCAAATGATTTCTAGTTGTAAAGCTGTAAATACGCCATCATTATTTGATTGACAGTCATGCAATGTCTATGTCATAGATAACCACAGAAATGTTACAAATGTCGAAGTCACAATCCCGTCCTCTTTTCCTCAAGCTACTATCCATTCAACAGCTAATTGTTTGGATTGATTGTTTTTTGCTTGCGAAATATCCAGTGTAAATATTGCATATCATATTTAGGACAAGAACATACTAACAACTAATACTATAGGTAGGTTCTGTAAAGTGGGTCGACCGGGATGAATGGCGAAAAATTATGACTCACACAGGAAAATGAAGGAATGTTGGATATTAGCAGAAATTCTGCCTTAATAGAGGCCTACTACGGAATCATCAAAGACTTGTTACAAGGGTTAACATGCAGATAGCGTGGCATACTTCCTACACGGGACTTTGGATTTAAGTCCCTGGGGCCCATTCCGATCGTACGGGATGCGAATATATATATAAATCCCGTACAGTCAAGCAGACACACCTTGCGCATTTTGTGCCCTAATGGTAAAGTATAGATGAATTCGAGTAGGAAGTAACTTTATGTTTATCAACATAAAACCAATGGTAAAAGATCATCATATTTGTTGCCATGACACCGCAACTTACCTCATGATTTGGGAAAGTCTCTGACATCAAGCGATCAACATTTGAATGAAGCATTGATTGTGGGATTATCATATTTGGACGACATTTTTTTATGACATCAGGGCTGTAAGTCAGATATGATAACTGATACATTGACTGGCAGGTGAATTTATAGTTTGGTGGTCTGTAACTCTGTTCCCCACCGATTGTGAATGGTTTTCTCTGTTTGACCTAAGAACGAAAATGTTGCGGTCATGTATGCATTATTGTTCATAAACTTGAAAGTCTATCTACACATAAGACATAATCTTTCAATCAGTTTAATTGAGGTCTGGAGCTGGCATGTCAGTAACTGCTAGTAGTCCTTTGTTAATTTATGTATCATTGTCATTTTGCTTAGTTTCTTTTGTTACCTATTCTGACATCTGACTCAGACTTCTTTTAAACTGAGTTTTACTGTGCGTATTGCTGTGTGTTTGTTTGTTCTACATTGGCTAGAGGTATAAGGGGATGGTTGAGATCTCACAAAACATGTTTAACCCCGCCGCATTTTTGCGCCAGTCCCAAGTCAGGAGCCTCTGGCCTTTGTTAGTCTTGTATGTTTTTTAATTTTAGTTCATTTATATGTTATGGAGTTTAGTGTGACGTCCATTTTCATTGAACTAGTACACATTTTTGTTTAGGGGCCAGCTAAAAGCCCGCCCCCGGGTGCTGGATTTTCTCGCTGTGTTGAAGACCCATTGGTGGCCTTCGGTTGTTTTCTGCTCTTTGGTCGGGTTGTTGTCTCTTTGACACATTCCCCATTTTCATTCTCAATTTTATAATACACCCGGAGCTATACCAGGGCAAGTATTTAAATAGTACCATACAAATCCTAGATTTGGGACAGGTATATCTATGTATACTGTCTTGTTTTGTAATTATGCACCCAATGGACTAATTAATTGGTTTTATACTACAACCATGTTTTTTCTGTTTTATTCTGCTGTCAAATTGTATTGATTGTATAAACATTAGTGACTGCGGAATGATGTTGCTGGGGTAATTTACAACACAATTTACAACATCCGACCGAAAGAAGGTCCATTTGATATGAGACTTTCACAACAGTTTTAATTTTGGTGACAAAGTTGAACCTTGAAATATTGAGATATCCTATCATTGTAATTGTATGTTTTCAAATTCAGTTTACCTCTTTAGGACCAAACTCTGAAGCATATGTAGTTTTTCTATCTGCTTTTTCCCTACGATTGACCTCATCTTGTAGATATTTATATTGCTCATTTTCCTTCAGCTTTTTTTTCTCTTTTTTCTTACGACTTGTCAACTGCAGACAAAAAAGAATTTTTGATTAATTCAATTTCAATTGGTAATTTGAATCTTTTGTCTCGATACAGCATTTTGCTCTATAACAAAACATAAGTAATCATCAAGTTAGCCTCTAAAACACGCACACATAACTTTTAATCGTCTTTACATAGTTTATTTATGATCATTTATTCGTTTGTAGTATTAATAGTATTAGAAATAATTGAATAGCACAAAAATTACTGTTATAGTAATGGTAATACATTGGCAGATATTAGAGTGTAAAATTTCTTTTATTTTTGAGTTTGCTTTCAGTACCTATTGGCATTCTTTACATGTGTGTGGGTATTCTGTAACATATAAGTATCTTCAGTATCTTCTTTTCAAATAATCGGAGAGGGTTCATTATTTGCAGAAAAACTTAGTAGGGGGGGGGGGGGTTAAGTCAAGGGTTAATTTATTGTAATGGTAGTACAGCAGCAGAGTGTATTAAGAACCCAAAAGTAGATTGCGGTTGATTTTCATATGATAAAGACATAATCTTTCAATCAGTTTAATTGGGGTCTGGAGCTGTTATGTCAGTAACTGTTAGGAGTCACTTATTAATTTATTTTGATCATTATCATTTTGCTTGGTTTCTTCTGTAACCTGTTTTAACAGCGGATTCGGACTTCTTTTAAACTGAGTTTTACTGTGCATATTGATGTGTGTTTGTTTTTTTCCACATTGGCTAGAGGTATAGGGAGGATTTAGATCTCACAAAGCATATTCCACCCCGCCACATTTTTGCGCCTATCCCAAGTCATGAACCTCTAGCCATTGTTAGTCCTGTGCCTTTTTAAAATTTTGGTTCATTTTTCTGTTTCTGAGTTAAGTGTGACGTCCATTTTGCTAAACTTGTATACATTATTGTTTAAGGCCCAGCTGAAGCCCGCCTTCCGGGTGCGGGATTTTCTCGCTGTTGTTGAAGACCCATTGGTGACCTTGAGCTGTTTTCTGCTTTTTGGTGGGGTTGTTGTCTCTTGACACATTGCCCGTTTCCATTCTCTATTTCTATTCGTATACATCAAAAGATTTATTAAGTGCTTTGTGTGTGTGTTATGAAAGGCTTAAACTGTTGATTGGTTATGTTTTGTAATGGAGCAAATTAAAACAAATCTGGTTCTTTTCCTATTATATCTCACGTGTTTAAGCCTAATATTTATCGTTTCTAGCGAAATATTTCATATAGGTTGATGAAGCAACTTGACATGATAAATTTTGTTGTTGTTTTGATTATCAATTATCCTTTTCTTTCAAAAGTATGGAAGCATGAACGTAACAAATAATCTGTAGAGATTGTGTATTGAAATTAAAACTAAGCTGCTAACTTTCAGTATAAATCTCTATTAACCTGCATGGACACTCCCTTGAATGTAGACATTTATTTCATTTTATCATAAATACAAGAGTGGACACAGATCAGTGTGGATATTTAAAAATAAGAAGATGTGATATTATTGCCAATGAGATAACTCTCCACCAGAGACCAATAGTATGTTTGAATGTTTCACAGGGTTTTATGACAAAAAAGATTTCCATGTATGCATAATCACGGTGATTTTAATATATATGCAAGATGGTTTATAAGTCAGAACCTGTATGTATATTCTTTTAGTATGGTTCTATTTTGTCCCTTGTGTCAAACATATAAAGGTTAAACGATACAACAGCAGAGGTATATACTAACACGTGGCTCTAACGATAACTATTCAACATTCGTGGAAAATTCATCATCATCATAACTCGTTTGTTGCAACTTGAATGAAGTTGCAAAGGAAAATGAACATTATGTGTACGAAATCTACTTTCGGGTTCTAGAATTTGAGGCAATTACATGTATGTTTGAATTATCTTTTAAAAGGTAAAAATTTTAAGTTTTGATGTATGGCCGGAACAGCTGCATGATGTTGCATTAGGAATACACTACGATATACTTCAGAAAAACACAATCCGGCGAAATGATATTTCATTTTTGGTACCTTAATATTATTTCATTGGAAATAGGATGGAAAATATACTGCATACAAAATTACGACAAAGATGTAGTCCTTTAAAATCTGATTTATACAGAGTTAATTTAGTATAATGACCCAAGTTGTGAATGTGGGTGTCCATTAGAAGATTCGATTCATTTTTTCTTAGAATGTCCACTCTACATAAATTTTAGAAATCAGCTCTTTGAATCCATTCAACACTTAGCTGCTATCTCCATAGAACATATTTTATTTGTAACAGACGAAATTACTGTTGAACAAAACACAATCCTTTTCAGAAATGTACATAGTTATATACGCCATACAAAAAGATTCTTTGATTAATATTGCTGTATCTTAAAGTGTACTCGTATCCAACTGTTACTGTTTAAACATAATATATTTATTGTATATATTTTTCATATTGTACTGAATTATATAATTGCTGTCATCTTGAAATTTTGTATATTGTACTTATTTGGAGAGGATTATCTTAAGTTGTTATAACTTGTATCCAATCCTATTGTATATTTAGACAATAAAATATGTTTAAACTAAACTATACTTCAGTGCCAATAAGGAAATGGAATCGCCATCATTAAGAAAAAAAAAAATTTTTTTCTTTCACGGAAAAAAAAAATAACCACATGGAACCCACATTTGGCAATCTATCGTGTACTGTTTCAAGAATGTTTAAACAGAATACAAGAGAAAAAAACAAGGGTGGATTTTGTTTTCTGTATGCATACAGGTATGCATTTGTTAATGCAATAAAATTGTCTATGGCTTTCTATCAGCAATAATTTCACTAAAAAATCACATTTTTTTGGAAACTTTCTGAAAGACCTGTAACATCTTTTACTGTTTGAAAGAAGTGTTATCCTACATCGAGAAATTAAAATAAAATTGATTTAAGTTGGGCGCTCAAAGGGTTGGTTATTATCATTTATCTATGACATATCAATTTGTTAACAAAATTTCACCACACGATTCTCAATTATCTTTTTCTCTTGGTCTTTTGGTGGATAGTGCAACTTCTATGTTTATTTTTATCATTGTGTTCCTTTTGATGAATAAGTTATGTTTAACTAACGTTTTAAATTTTGAAGTTGTTGTTTTTGTCACCTTGCTCAGTTGAGCTGTTGCCACCTTCTTTCAATACTAAAATATATTTGTAAGACATTATGTAACTGTAAATGATAACGTTCAGAAATCAAGTGATTCTCTCGTTCATTAAAATCTGGTCTTTCTATTTCTGTTATGCATTTTAATGAAAATAGAACTTGAAATAAAATCTATTTCCCCTTTCTCTGTGTCTTTATAAATGTGTCTAACCTTTGGCTGAGCAAAGTCCATTCTGTAAGTTGTATCCGACTTCATTGGGGCTGCGACGTCGTATTTGTTGCTCTTTGGGCGTATATTTGTTCTTGGTTTCTGGAATGGCCATTTTCTGTAGACCTGTTTAATGAGATAGACTTTATTTGGACATACGATTATGCTGTATTACGGTACAATTATAGTAGTCATGTTTTGCAACCATGCCTCGATGGGCCCACCATTGGTTTAATAACAATATTCTATTCTATTCAATTCTGTAGAAATTTTTTTACTAAGAAGTTATACCGATCTACTAGTATGTCTGTGACATCGTCAGTTTACCCTTTCCTGGAACCCAGGATCTGCATCTGCATAAAGACTTTGCGTAATAATACACTGCGACGAAATTTAGAGCCAAAAAGGGAAATGTAATCTCTAGTATTTAAAAAAAAGGGTTTTTACAGTTCAGTTTAAAAAAATAAGCACATAGAAACTATTTTTTCGCAATCGATGTTAATAAAAAAATGTAATATCAAAATTGAAAGACAAAAATCAACGGTATGCATTTGTAGTGGCATGAACATTGTATATGGCCCCTTTTTCATCATTGTATGATATAAAAAAAAACATTGCAATCAATTTTATTTTTTGTGATTTACTTGAAGGCCTATAAAATAAAAAAAAAACCAAAAAAAAAAACCACACATATTACAAAAGTACGGGTGTAGATTTTTCTTTCTGTTTGAATGTTATTATTGTGGAAACGTATTGAAATACAATCTGAAATATCTCTAAAAGTTAGTCATGAAGATATAATTTCCTTAGCACATTTCGAGAGTGTATAATCATATCAATATTGACTTTGTTTTAAAATTTCAAGGAAATACGATGGGAGATCTCGTCTGCATCATTAATTTGACTTTCATTTATCAATTGTTGTTTTTGCTTGTTTTGTTTTCGTAAATTTTTTTTATTTGCTTTTATAACTGTACTCGAACATGATCTCTCTAATCTGAAATTGAAACTGTGCTTTCTTCAAAGATTTATTGGCTGATCCGTGTTGCGTTCAGGTGCATTGTTACCTTATTGCTATACAAACGTGTATATATGTGTGCGTTAAGATGCCCATAAGTTCAAACCTACCGCCTGGTATTCGGATACACTGTCTATTTTCTTCGATTTAAAGTTCTTCGCTTCAAAATGAGGAATACCCCTGAAATTCACATGTGTCTATAGTTTTAATTCATCATAAAATAATGAGCTTGTATGATGCTGTTATCAAATCACAATGCATATGATCTGTTTAAAAAATCTATGAATATTATAATGTATTTGTTAGTACAATTTAAGCATTTTTAATAGTTTTGTATTTCTAACAGTCTTGCTGTTTGGAACACCGAATCTGTCTCTTGACTAGGTTTTAATTTTTAACGTTATTTTTATTGGTGCAAATCCCAGTCATAGAGTAACACACATCAGACCTCAAACTTTCTAGAATGCTGATTGATTGTGACTTTTGAATTTTACTGAAAATAGACTTTAGTAGCTTTATTCGATGTCTCATAAAACCATGCTATTAGCATACTGTGATACAAATTGTACATCTATTTAGACTACAGTACCGGTATTATAGATAACTGTACCTGGTCTATCTATGTAGTTTTTTTCCCGAAGACATCAACTCGCTATTGATTGATTGATTTATTGTAATTAAACTGTTCTTCATTTTTTAAAGCAGAAATATTATTAAGGTAACGTTAAAAGAGAGGCGAAAGATACCAAAGGGATATTCAAACTCATAAGTCGAAAACAAACTGACAAAGCCATGGCAATAAACGAAAAACGACGAAAAGACAAACAGTACTCAAAACACAACAACAAAAAACAAAACTAAAGACTGAGCAACACGAACCCCACCAAAAAACCGGGGGTGATCTCAGGTGCTCCAGACGGGTAACAGATCCTGCTCCAAATATGTTATTAAATTTTCCAGTTAATTGGTATTGAGACGGATATTTACTAAGTGTGGCCATAAATTGTGATTCATAACAGTACAGGAACAAGTTGCTATTAAAGGGGCGCAATCGGTGCCTATGTGAAAACCTCAGTTTACCTGTGGATTAACCTTATTGCCGAAACGTACATCGATGTTGTCAATGATAAAATTAACTAATTTTATCATCTCATCCCAGTTCCAGTAAGAATATAAGTAGAAATAAGAAGATGTGGTATGAGCGCCAATGAGACAACTCTCCGTCCAAGTCATAATGTGTAAAAAGTAAACAATTATAGGTCGAAGTACAGCCTTCAACACGGAGCCTTGGCTCACACCGAACAGCAAGCTATAAAGGGCCACAAAACGACCAGTGTAAAACAATTCAAACAGGAAAAGCAAGGTACATTTGCCTCTTTTTTATTATTATTACAGACGATCAATACACGTAAAACGGTATTTGACCCCTGTTTGCTGATTACTGTATTTGTCAACGTATATGTAACATATTTTCAGCATACTCAGCAATCTTATTTATGCATTTAATGATGTTGATACAAATTATTTCACAAATTGTGTAAACTCCGTGGTTAGAAGCTTTTCACTGTGACAAAAGCTCCAGATTATATTCCAGATAAAAGGCGATTTAGGTTCTCAACTTGAGATGCTAGGATGGATGTGAATTTAACGACCTATAGAAATTCATTTGATCGATTAGTATTTTAACAAATAGTGACTCTCTCTTTTCTCCTCACTCACTCAATTTCTCTTTAACTAAGCTTGTTACTTTTTTACCTTGGATTCTTCACTGGATCAACCACGACAGTAATTTTAGAGCTGGACATTCCTCATCGGTACGCGAAAAAAAAAAGTCGTTGAATTTTTTTCCTCCCTCACCCGCATTTACTTCGTTGAACTCCCTTCGTTACCGGCTCAACAATGTGACGTTAACGTCTTTGTGATGACCAAGGTGTATAGCAACGGTCAAAGACATGCCAAGAAATCCTCGCTAAAAATTCCGGTCGACCTCCCACGGCATCCATTAGTAGTTAAAGATTTGATTTCATTCAATAAATTAATTTATGACCCGCGTGTACGTCTCACTTAAAACACAGCCATATACCAAATGGTCAAAATTAATCATCCATGTAATTTGCTCTATGGGATGTTTGCAAAATTTCAACGGAGGCAATTTCTTGGCATGGGAGAAAGGAAGAAAAGACCATTCACAATTTGTCTTACATTTGTTTTTCTCTCTTTCAATTAAATAAAAAAAATATATAAACCTTTCAGATGTAGAGTTCATAAGAAGGAAATATTCCCTGTGGAACACCCCCACCCCACCCCCCCCCCCCCCCTTTTTGTGCTCTCTATTTTCAACCCTCTAATCTAATTAAAAGTGAAACTTTGATTTCTAACCGATCTATTCATGTACCGGACCGGCAACTTTATTTATTTCATAAGAAATCTACAGTGCCGTTATACACATGCATGTTGATTGCTTGGAGTCCCCGCCCGAAAAGAAAGAAATAGTCTAAATCCAAGATACTATATTCCTGAATCACGTGATTTTTACTACGTGGAGCTTAAATTAGAATAAATACCGAATATGGAAAGTGAAACTACAATTCATAACATAAAGTCCGTTGGCAAATAGAAGGAAAAAAAGATTATGTTTGGCAAAGGGTACCGGGGTAATCCTCTTTGTGTTCAAAATATACATGAAATATTTGCCACTGCCCCTTGTCTCGGTTCTATGAATGTTTACCCTGAGTTTTCTATCTGTTACTATCTCTGTACATTAACCTCAGTTTCAGGTATAGAGATGTGATTTTTTTCTGTGACAAGTGCTTTTGACCATCAACAAGAACTTGCGGTCATCCGATGTTCAGTACTTCAGTACTTTGATTTTTTTATAGTTATGCAAAATTTTCTCATATTTTTTAGTGAAACCATTTTGTAAATAAACGCATCGTTGTCGGAATAAAATTAAAAATATATCTTTTCCTTTTGTCTTGGTACCTCTTTAATAAATAAACATTTTTACAAGCTGACAACACTCTAACTTAATAGTTGACGCACACCAAAGCCATGCACCTATAGCAAATAACTTTGTCAGAAGATAAATAAAACAAATTAAAGCAAAATGATTTGTCCTTTTAATCATTGTAAATAAGAAAAAAACATTTGATTATACATATTTAGCACTAGTCTTTACAATTGTTAATTACTTTAAATAAAAAGATTATGATTGAATTTGTTTAATGTTTAATCAGTTGTTATGTGAGTTGGCTCGTGTCGATCGTTTCACTGATATTCGGCAATATCAAAGAAAAACCGGCACGTGCTTAAACATTGTTCAATTACTCATTTATTTGTTGGTTCAGTCTTTTTTTTTTATAAAATTTGGAATTTATGCATTAAATATCAATCTCTACCATAATATAAAAACGATGTACATGAAACAGCGCCCCTTCTTATGGTGTACCATTTGGTTCAAAAGGTATTTTTATCGGTTAACCGCTACTTTTATCGGTTAACCGCTATTTTTATCGATTAACCGCTACTTATATGTCGATTAACCGCTATAAATATGTCGGTTACCCGCTAATTTTATCGGTTAACCGCTATTTTTATCGGTTAATCGCTATTTTTATCGGTTAACCGCTATTTTTTATCGGCTAACCGCTAGTTGTATTGCTTAATCAATTCTAATTTATCTTCTATGCACATAATAACTTATTATTTAGAATTTGAATGAGTAAGTGATTGATGGACAAAGTTTATCGCTTAACCTGTTAAACCAGTAATGTGGATTGCTTACGCCTCCCATATATCTATTTTTGGTCAATCACTCCCACCCATAGAATTGTTAATTGACAAACGCACACAAGTTTCTAGTGTTGAACACGTGGCAATTCTATATAGCAAATTACACTTTTTTGAACATTGCTATAGCAATTTTTATTTCATTTTATTTTACACTTTTAATATGAAAAAATGTATTGGATTTCATGGATTAATATAAAATAATTATGACGATGTTTTAAATTCCAAAACTTAGTGGAAAAACATGAAAACGCTCATTTATCAAATAGAGGTACTTGTATATATTCCACTCCTACAAATCTTTATAAATGATAATTCGATTGATGATACCGTGTGTAATGAAGACGAGAAATGTAATCTTCTAACATGCACATATATTTGTCTTATTTTCAAATTAGAAAAAGAAAACTGTCCTCTTCCGTATTTCTCCCACAAACATGAAACGATATCTATGATACATTTTCTATATTATCGAATCAAATTGTTGATGCTATTCAAATACTCAATGCTTCAATTCAATAATGTTTAATAAATTACTTGAAGAATGTACCTTTCGTTATAATTGTATTATTGCAAATGTTATTGAAATTTGAAAAATGTGGATTCAGCATCCACTTTCCGATTTATGTCCGATATATGAGCTGCGTCGGAAAGAAATCGACCTTATGCAAGTGCACGTATACATGTACATTGCTAATACTTTGATAGATTTTGGAACACTCAAATACGAAATAAAAGATGAATGATGGTCTGTTTTGTGGGGTTATTATATTGCCTCAATTTTTAAACAGTTACAGACTTTGCATAGAGATTTTTAACCCGAAATGAGTTAACATATGTATTGATATTCATTTGCATAAGGTCGACTTCTATTAGATGCAGCTCATATGTTACAAGTTGTGGTGGTATAAAGTAATGGAGAGAGTAATTTGATAAGAAAGTGTATCTTTATTTAATAACGAAAAACAAACGTTTTATGAATGTTCGTCAAAATTCTGCCTAAAATGACTGTGCATCAACTCATAGAAATGTATATAAATGCTTCTTTTTTTTAAAGCAGTTTAATTAAAATTTAGCTACTCCGATTTTTTGTGTTTTTTGTGTGACTTTTCTAAGTCATTTGATAACTTTGGATATAGATTTTTCTATAAAAAAGAAATGAAAGAATATAGAGTTTTATGTAACTTGTTAAATAGTTTATGAGCTACCTACAAAGGAGACATCAAAGAGCGAAAATGAAAAATAAACCATCTGTATTTGGTCATTTTCCCGCTGAAGTCCTTCAAGAATCACTAAGAACCTAAGACTAATATATTTCATATATATATAAACTAATGACATATTTGATTAACTTATTTTCTTAGTAGACATTTTGCTGATGATGTTTGGACCAGCAGCTCGGTCTTAATACACTGCCAATCAAACCAGTTGTTGACCATGACTTGAATAAGCTGGACGAATGGTTAAGGAAATGGCAATTTTTTTTTTACAATTTTGATAAGACTGGGAACATAGTAGTTACTAATTTTACTTTCCAGATCTAAACAATTGCTAAGTCATATAAACATTCGGTTGTAACATTTGACACTGAAATAGAACACTCATATATATTGAATTATTAATTGACCCACCAGTTTCTTCCTCTTCCCCTCTTCTCCCACCCTCATTTTTACATGTAGTTCTTGGCATAATTCTGGCGTTTATAATTTGATGACCTCATAAGCCAAAATATTTAAAGTAAAAACATTTGTGATACTATGAATTTAAGTAAAAATTGAAAGACTTTTTTCCTTTTGATCCATTTATTTTTAATAGCACATGCACATGTATATATTTTAACACATTTGGCAAATATTCCTGGCAATATCTTTATTTTTTAAGGAAATACTGCATACTGATTCAAAATTGGGGAGCATCAGTACAAGTAACGGGGGGAATCAGTACTGGGAATAGGGTGATCGGGGACTAATTGTACACCAAGGTTCAAGTTAAATTGCAAGATATTTTTTTATTTATAATCTTATTTTGTGCATATTTCTACATGAATTAATTTGTCAGTTTTTATATTTGAAAAAAATCATGAAATAAAAACAATATCTAATATACTCAGGGGTTTCTTATTGAATAATAAAACTGAAAACTTTGGACTTAAATCATCTGCATCAGAATCAAAATAAAGAAAAGGGAAGGTCTTGATGTAACTTCAAGGCAAAGGCAATCCTTCCTCGGGATATTACTTACTAATGACACAATCAATTAACTTTATCAAATTGATCATTTCCAGCTACTTAAATAAAGGTAGAGTTTATATTCCTCCAAAAATTCACCGTCTTGAAACGGAGAAGTTAAAACAAATAAAACAGGCTGGATTAAATGAAATTAAATGTAATTTCACCTGGTAAACCAATCATAGCACAGATTGAACTTATCGGCCATGTTATAAGGTTTTATTTTGATGTTGGGTTAGATTCACGATTGCAGATTTATTTTCTGTAACTCATATAAAGTCTTTTTCTGCAACTGTGATAAGAGTATTAATTGCCAATCTCAGAAAAGATCCGTCTAAAGTAAATTTAATTGATAAATTTGAAAACACTTACCGTTATCTTGATGATATTTTTGCTTCAAATAATAAAAAAAATCGCATTTTCTGCGGAAATTTACTCCAAGGAACTTCCTGAAAATAAATCTTAAACAGACAGCAATGATTGTATTTTTCTAGATTTGAATAATTATATTTCAGTTTCATACGGGAAACTCTAACTATACAAAAAAGAGACGATTTTTTGTTCTTGATTGTTAATTTTCCCTTTTTTGACGGCGAAGTTCCTTTGGACCCCGATTACTGTGTGTATTTTTCACAAATTGTTCGCTATATGCCGGTGTCTGCAGTCGGATTTTAGATTGCAATTAACGTAATTTATGTATAATTGATAATAAAAATGAAAAATATTGACTCAAATCAGCTGCTTTAAAATCTAAACAAAGAAACCCGGACCGTTTGTTATAAAACCTAGACGTTTTGAATATTGCTCTAGAAAAAACATGTTAAATGCTGAATTTGAAGTAAAACAGTGCTCACAATGGGGGTTGTTAAAAAGCGGAAAAGGAATACGGAACGGAAACGGAAAACAGAAACAGAGGAATACATGTAAGAATGTAGTCATGTCAGATTTAGGAATTTGCGTCAACTGTTCGGACTCCTTGTTTTTTTTTTTTACGATACAGGGTAAAATATTTTTCCCCATATCACCCTCTTTTCATTGCATATAAGACTTCAATATCTCATACCCCAAGGGTGACTGGGGAATAGAAGTATGGTCGCGATTGGTCTTCCTCCGACCGGCAGTAAAACCCTCGTCAATAAATTTCTGTCCCTATCCAATGTACCCTCATTTCCCGTGGTAGTCTAAATTTCCCCGACCTTAATCCTGGACGCCTCTATTACAGAACCTACCTTGTATTTAATTTGTTCTCGTCCTGAATATGCATTAAATATTTGCCACTGGACGTTAAGCAACCAACAACCAATCAATCAATATCTCATAAAAGGTCCTTAACCAAATTCAAGCCGATTCTAGATTTCTTTTCTTACGATTTGAGAGCCAAATATTGCCTATGCTAAATAAGGTAAAAGTCCAAGTCAGCCTATTCCCGCTTTTAAAAAAAAATATCTCGAAAATGAGTTCCATATTACGTATCAAATTTTCAGCTGATTTGTCCTTAAATTAATGCTATTCGGATTTATAGTACTAGTATCAATTTTAAATTCCAGATATTTGTTTAATTTCATCTAACTCCAGTATTTAGATAAAAGATTTTAAAGCATAAAGTATTGAAATAATTGGCATGAGATGATGAGACTATGTTTTTAAAATACTGATTGTACGTAATTTAATGGCGTAAACCACTTGCAATATTGTTCCAGGGGTTCATTTATTTAAAATTCTACTTGTGACCATGGACGTACGTCGTAAAGGAGCGGGCATGCGATTCACTAAAGTCTGTTTGACTTTTCTTATTTAAAAAGTAAATAATAAAAATATTGGATAAACGTCAATAACACAGTAACCCAACAACACAACAAAGATCTACATACGGCCTAAAAAGATGGATATTCGCCTCGATTCTAGATAGGTTGTGAAGTAATACATTTTTGGGGAAATGCTTTTCATCATTTTTCTAATCTTTCAAATTCGTTCTTTTTTAATTGCTTTCAATTAGGGTTAATGATGTTGCGATCTTGTTGTGTTGCTCTACATTGGCGATTTTCCTTCTATCCTTTCTTGTATAATGGAAAGAAAACGTAAGAGAAACCCGATGGGACAATGAACTATGGACTACAACCAATCAGGAAACCTTGGAATTAGACATAGAAACTTGGAGACACTTTATTCTTATGTAAAACTTGACAAATGCAATTACAATACAAAGCCTTTCTCACCCAATTATAATACCGAAGTACGCTGTTACTGTTGGAAAAGCATTACCATATTTTTAATGCTCTCCTGGACTTTAATATCAATAAACACGAATTGGTGTGAGAAAAACTGGCGGAAAGTCAGTACATGGATATACGATTTGCACAGTGTCTTTTTCAAGTTAGCAGTAGTAATGGCCTAGGGTTTCCAAAAAACAAATTGTCCACAGTGCTTTGAATGTCATGTCGCTTAATTCTTCTCCGAAATTTCAATCCCATTCAAGTAGCCGTGAATTTTATTTTACAATAGTACAATTGAAAATATTATCACTCATTCAGTTTGCTGTTTTATTCATTCACACTAAAGGAATGTTGAAATTTGAAAGTTACTCCTATATAATATATATACATATATTGGTAGATTGTAAAGATTGTAGTGCTATAGAAAGATAACTGAAAATTCATTATTCTCTACATGTTCTTTTTTTATGACGAAAAAATACACTTTATTTTACACTTCGCATCTGATCGTTTGGATGTTTATTCTGGCAAACACCTGATTATCCATAATATCATTAATATGTAGACTAAATAACACCTTACCAAGGACAGTGCCTTGAGGTACCCCAGAATCTACGCATGGTGGACCAGTTTGATTTTATCAAATTTACCATAACTCGTTGCTTGCGGTAGCATAGGAATGAGTCAATCCAACAAAGTGTTTACCTGATTTCCCGTAAAGTTTAATTTCGATTTGAGTTTATGTAGGGTAGTGTCGAAGGCTTTTTCAAAATATAATATAAATGTATCTGTTTTATGTCATTATCGATGTTTTTGGCTCAATCATTGATTACAGTACATAGTCGCAACTGGGATATTTACGAAAAGCATGTTTTTCATTGATGATATTGTAATACAATAGGTGACACATTATGTTAGATCATACTATATGTTTGAGCATCTTGCTGCAGATAATGCAAGTAAAAGGGGCACTAGCTACGAGATATGAAAAAAAATTAAAATATGATTTTTTTGGTTCAATCATTAATGAAAGTGAAATAGTTAAATAATAATTCGCTTTTAGCAGTCAGAATGGTTCAATTTTGTCAAAATAAGCTAAGAAACATCGATGATAAATAATTCACTTGCAAGTGTATAGTTCGACCTCATTAAATCCACATTCATGGGACCTTCAATTTAACCCAATAGCTAGAAATGGATTACGCATGAATTATGCGTGTTCAGTTATTAAAAGGAAAAGAATGTCAACATTGAAAGTAGGTAAATAATTTGATTGACTGATTCGATTCAGAAAAACTCATTCTTGTACAGGAAAAAAACGATGATTACCATATACTTTTAACCTATAATATGCAATTAAACAGACCTAAAAAAAAAACCAGTTGCACGAGTTCGCTATCTACATGTATTTATATCTATATTTATGTTTATATCGCTTATATGACAGTCGGCAGTCTTCGGATGTCAACTCGATAGTTAATAAGTTGGCGTCTAGACTAAAATATACAAGAAACGATGATACATATTATCGAGCCCATGCCTTGTAAATTGTTTTTTTTAGACTTTTTATAATTTGGATAAACGTTTTAGTATGTTATAAATCAAATATGAGAATTTGAGCCAAATCTGTGAACATGAATTTGACAGCCAATGCCCCATTAAGGATACTTAGCAGTATCGAATGGTCAGCCTTCTTGAAAAATGGACAAATGTCTGCCGTTATCCATTCATCAGGTATTGAGCTGGTATTGATGGACTATTGGAATAGGTGACTAATGAAAGGTTCTCATTCCTTTCTTTTTTAAATATTCTAGGGCTTATCTCGTCTGGCCCTCATGTTTTTGATGTATTGAATCCATGTCCTAATTTTTTTTCGCCCCATCATAAGTTATGTCTATTTCTTTCTATTTTGGATATAATGGTTTCTTTAGCGGTACGTATTCAGTTGATGATTTCTTTGTAGATACAATTAAAGTTAATTGTTCATTCATAGTTTCTGCCTTGTCATATTCGTTTTCTGCTGGTAGACCTGTCTTAGTCTTTCGTGATGGTATACTTTGAGAGTTCTTTTTTAGCTCACCTGGTCCAACGAGCCAATTGAACTTTTCTCATCACTTGGCGGCCGTCGTCCTTCTTTGTCGCTATCTTTTACAAAAATCTTCTCCTCTGAAACTACTGGGCCAAGTTTTACCAAACACATGTCCTATAAGAAGTCGTCTGACAGTTTTTCTTAAACTTGGTCACAATTATCATTGATGTATTTAAAAAAAAAAATGTGTTCTATAACGCTGCCTGCCAACCAAGATGGCCGACATGACTAAAAATAGAACATAAGGGATTAAATCCAAGTGCTGTGTGTTATTTGAAAACCGCTATGAATAGAAAAAAACTTGACCAGGAAGACATGTTTAGAATGTTGAGCTCTACCTAATATACATTCACGTCAAAACGGTCAGTTGATTTGTTATAGAAGTTATCGCCCTTAGGGTGGCTCGGGTGTCTTCCTCCATCTTGGATTTTGAGGTAGCAGATAACAGTTGGTCTAGATCTTTAATGAAATGTGCAAATTTTGAGAGTAGTATGTAATTCATGTTTAAGACTTTTGATGTAAATATAGAAAATTATGTGTTTTATCATATTTACAGCTGTAATTTCCAAAAAGCACCATATTTGTGTTTGAATCATTTTTTTTCAACTTTGCAAAATAAGGGGAGTTAACTCAGATAGTAGGGGAGATAACTGAGGTAAAGTAATTTTATAAAAGAAAGTGTTGTGAATTTACCTATTTTGATATGTAGCAAGAAAACAAGTTCGGTGACCCCAATTTTCTTTTTCTTATCTGAAAGCATGTTTTGAGAGCTATCTTCTCACATTTTATCTTAAAATTCTATCACGCAGTTTTCTTTGTATCACACAAAATTGGATTTTCCATGCATAATCTATACAAAATCTGACCATTTTGCACAACCTGTAGCGTGAAAAAAAGTCCGGTGACCCACACTTTTTATTATATTTTTGGAAAAAGCATGATAAAAACTTCATTTTGACAAATTATTAAAAAATTCTATGGATTTTAATTAAGACGCCCCAGCCACCTTAAATGACGAATTTTACCCTTTTTTCATATTGAATGTGGCGGGGTTAAACATGTTTGTGAGCTCTCAACCCTCCCCTAACCTGGGACAGTGTTTAAACTGTTCCAAAACTGCTTGATAATTTCCTTGATATCTCCTGTCTTATTTTCAACATACTTTTATGATTTCGTTACTTCAGTCTTTATTAATTTTCGTAGTTCTCGCCAATCTTTTTTCTCAAATCCGTGCATATAAATATTTCTTTCCGTTTCCGTTCCTTATTCCGTTTCCACCGTTTAGCAACACCCATTTCGAGCAAAATATGTATAGTATTCACGATCTCATGCAGCAGGACACTATACATACCGTGATGTTTGGGGCCAGATTATTCATTCAAAGATGCAGACATTACAACAACTGCTAATGGAACCCACCCCCTGAGGCATCTGTTTTAAACTAAAAGCAGTGTACTGTTATAAAAACAAAATCTTCTATACTTTTCATAAGACCGAATCAATTGATTAAGAAATCATAAAAAAGTGGGCCAAAACATAAGCAAAAATCTTTCGTCCAGAAGAAACTCAAGCTTGATCTGTAACTTTTATGATTTAACTTAGTATAAAAGTGCGGAAAATAAGATATTCATCCAATTTTACATTTTCAAAGAACCACAACTTAATTCAGCAATAACGTGTATTTTCCATAAGGCGGAAAATTGTTATTCAATTGTGATCCAAATGTTTCTTCTTTGATGAACGCAACGAAATCTTCATCTAGCGCATACTGTTTTCGAACGACAATTAAAACGAAGCTTCCAAAATATCGTTTCGTTTCAAGTTTCGATTAAAACTTAATTAATATTTTGCGAGAAGTGTGATAATTTTGCTGTATTCTAACCTTTTGTCAAAAAAAACCCTTAAAAATCCTCTATTATGACTGATGCATCTCTCTGAACTGGAGACATTAGACAGTACTACCACATGTAAACTCCATATGAATTTGTGCGCAAAATATATTTATATTTAGCGCACAAAATATTAATTGAGACCACAATATTTTATATCGAGCAATCAAAATATTTATTTGTGCGCACTATATATTTATATTAAACGCACAAAATATATAGTGAGCGCACAAAATATTGTGTATTGTCGAACGATATATATTTTGTGTATGCATAGATCCCTACCGAGTTTCGTAAAAATCAGTCTACCTGTATAACATGTATAACAGTTCTATACTTTCAACTTTCATTAATATCAATGAGAAATTAAAACCTACAGGAAATAGCCTGTCGGTTTCGTTTGATACAACACAAATATTTACAAATCTTCCTTAAATTGTTCTATTAGTTGCGAGCCTATGACAAAAAGTATAACAACGGAACGAGTGAAAAACAACCGTCATATCTCTATCTTGGTAAAAGCATTTTTCGAAGAAAATAGTGAGGTTAACCTGATTTTATATCGAGCCAAACCTCAAACTTGTATGACAGTTGTTTATAAAGCAATCCAAACTGACATATTCAAAGTCGATGTTCCAACGGTAAATGTAATAAAATACATCTGTTGACTGAAACTCATTATACATTACTTTTTATTTGAATTTGATGGGAAAATATAAAAAAAGAAAAACATAAAGGTACGGCAATTGGTGGCAGTCCTTTAACTGGATATCTGTGGCATACTTATGTTTAAAATAATGAATCAGATAGTTTCTGCATTTCAACATAAAAATGAAATATCATGGAAAATACAGGGTGACGGATTTATAATATATAATGGAGCATCAGATGCAATAAAAGATTTTGTTCGTCTGGACAATCCTTTACTGAAGTCGAACAATGAAATCTCAAACTAATCATAGATGTTATTGTAACTAAAGGTCACAGATTTACAACATATGGCATTCTTGACCTTGAAATACATTTAAAAGAAACAAATGTTCTCAATCTGCATCGAAATAGCTGTCCATCACAGCATGTATTCAAAGGATTTATTAAAGATGAAGCGGCTGATACTGAAACAACAGTGACCATAACAAATTAATACAAATCTAACAAATTTTAGATAGTGGTTATGAATCATTAAACGTCAAAAAAGACGAAACTAGTATAATTACATTTGCTTTATTTATTGATTCTGCTGAAATATTGTAGCACAGAAACTTAAACAAGAAAGAATATATTCTTTAGTATTAATAACAAAATATAACCCATATATACGTAAAAAAAGTATAATAACATATTAGCATTTATTGCAGTTTGACGAAGAATGTGGACACGTGTTTAATGTTGAACCAATAGTTATGTAGAGCAAACACAAAAGTCTAGGGGACATGCCTACTAGATCAAGACTTTTAAAACAAACAATTGACAGTTGGACCCCTGATTTTGGCAGATCTGTCATGATATGTATTGATCATGAATCATTTAAATGTTTATAATTTAACATGTACTAGTATATGAATATTTTTTATATTTGATTGTATCTAAGTCTAAGAGGACCAAACCAAGCTTTAATTGCCGAAATACTAATATAGTGTCGGGTCCTATCAGACGACATTGGATGCAAGGTTGCATAGGCGTTTTATGATAATAAAAAAATGTCACGACACGAAAATCTTTTCATTTTAACAATCGATGAAAATACTCGTACAGCCAATTAAATCATCGAGACCGACTCTCACGAACATATATAGTTCTTTTGATGTTGTTGCTTATCAAAACAAATGAGGAATAACAAATTAATAGCCAGTCAAGGTCGTTAAAAACTTCCATTTGTTGTATCTACCTTAATGCAAAACAATTGTGGGATGATATAATTTTAGCCCTAAATGTTTTTGTCCATTAATTTGCATTAAGATTTTAGGGTAAATGTGCTACGAAGTATATTCGTAAAGGTTTTCACAATGTCAGAGGGTTTTTTTTTCAGTCGTTAGCTATATAGTGATTCGGCATTTGTCTCTTTAAGATTTAAACATTGGTTATGAATTGGCATAAAAAAAATTATACACGAAAAATTTGGGTTATATATGGGTTCTATATGTTAAACTTTAAGTAAAGCTGTTTAATTCAACAATTTAGTTGAATTTGGTTTTGAAATGGTGACATATGACAGCTAAACAACATTTTCTAAAAGTATAATATTTTAGCAACAAAGAAGTCTAGTATTGGTGAAGCTATAACCACTGATCTTGTGCAGGTAACTAACATTCATTCGTCAGTTACACAGTTTCTCACCCGAGTTTGTCGTGTTTGTATTTAAAAGACTGGTTTGAGCACATACTGAAGGGATGATAGACTACTGCTTTCTGTATACAAATTACAAATAAATCAAAAAAATCGGCGACATAAGACCGTTCCGAATCAGAGGAACGAGTTGTGAATTGTAAAAAGTATACGATATGATCTGTAATGGAATAATGCTTTCCTTTAACGATACCGAATAACGTTACGCCACGAGTTATCGTTCTTGACGTTTTTGAACAACTTTCATATTCCAAAATCCGTCCATATTCTTGTACGGCTGACCTGTGAGGAAAATACGGCTTTATCATCATTTGAATTTTGGTGTCGTGCATAGTGCAAGGTAGATTCTACTACTTGCAGAGGGAAAATAAGGAATAGGTCGGTGGGTTTCCTTGGAAATCGTGCTCAAAGCTCTAAAATGACCCCAAACTGCATGTCCCAACTCCAAAAATACCAAATATCGTATCAAAATAGACATCTTTATAATTACCCAAATCTTACAATTTTCTGTTATAAGATAGAAGATATTATAAAGGCTTTAAATAGTAGTTGACTATGGTTTCAGATTTATCTTAATGTTTTATAGCGTACTTGATATTTTGTCAACTACATAACGAAAACGTTTTTGCTTGCTATAATATAAATTCTGACACCCCTTTTTTATCTAGCAAGTGCCTCAGCATTAACTCTACATATCATTATGATAATGGAAGCATAAAAAGATAACTCTGTAAATGGTATCAACAATTATTGGCATTTAAGTAAGTAGAGGTAGCCCCGCATTTTTTAACTTGTCCACTTGGTAACGGGATTTTTTTTTCAAGATAACAATGGAACATCACGTCCGTATCGATATCATCATAATCAATGTTCTGTGTTTTATAAAAAAAAAGCACAGTGTTTGTGATGTTGAAGTATCAGTGGCATTAAAAAATGCCCCAAAGTGTGAATATGTCCACTACATAACGGTCAACTACATAACAATTGACCTAATTTTGTTATGTAGTGGACATTTTTGTTATGTAGTTGACCATATCGTTTTGAAGGTGACAAAAAGCAAGAGTCAATATCGTACGTTGAACACTGTAATAACCGAAGTAATTAGAAAAATTAAATGTATCTTATAATATTAATGGAACAGGTCATCATTTATTAGTACTAAACTGGGAAGATCATTTTAAATGCATAATGAGATAACAGAAATTACGGAATTTGTCAACTACATAACGATAGCATTTATGCTGATACCTCAATGTTTAGAACTAATAATTGGAACAGATTACGAATAAAATCAGGCGAGAAAGCCTCGTACAAGCAGACGTTCAAACTCGGACAGAAAATAGTTGTTTAACTTGGTTATTTGGCCGAACAACTTTCCATGTGTTCCAAGTGTAAACAGTCTCTGCAATTTATTGGACTGTACAGAAGAAATTCCATATAGCTATGAAACTATTTTGCTAGCTTTGTATTCGTATAAGCGCAGTCTAAACAGGACAGCAACATCGGAATGAGGAGAAAGTTAACAAAGGCTTAAAATACATGTGCACTTGGTTAGGACGAAATAAAATTAAATAATTCAGATCCCGTTACATATTTTTTTTTTCATTCCCATTCTGAAATTATTTTATCGAAATTTACAATCAAACGATTCATAAAAAAAAAAATGCGATCCGCAATAAAAGATGATCGGTGCTCTGATGAAAGTAAATCCAGAAAAGCGCTTCGAACGCAAACAAATTATTAAGAGACATTTTTATTAACCTATATTATTCAAACGGCAGAAACAAACTGGAAAAACCCAGCGAGATCTTAAAATCATTGAGATCTTATATTCATATTAATTTACGCTTGGATATTCGGGGATGGGTGTGTTTTTGGTGTTTTGAGTTGGACATAATGTACATGTACAGATGATGAAAAACCCACCATTTCACAAAGTGGGGAGACAAAACGACTGAAAGACGATTATCAAAGTTGCTCACATAGGTGTCAGTAAAAGCCCTAGGGTATTCGCAGTCTTATAAGGAGTTTTTATAACAAGTATACAAGTATGTATGTGAAAAAGGTGTTGAAAGTGTTGGTAATTTTTTGTGTGAATAAATTGAGATGTGAGATATACAACGCAATGTGCATGGACGGGTATTTTTTTACTGCTAATTTGTAGTTTTAGTTAAGATTCGTTAGTCCCTTGAAATAGAAAGTTAATAGGTATATTAAGTATATCAAGTATTAGGTCTATCAAATTATAGCATCACATGTTCACAACAATAGCCAGATTTTATTTATCACAGTAGCATATATTGTGTCTCCTAGTACACATTTGTTAAAGTCTAAAATTCTTGTATTTCGGGAGAAAACTGAAACCATTATGAAATAAGGAGTTGTGGAATGATTGCCAATAAGACAATTTTCCACCAAAGACCAAATGATGTAGATGTTAGCTTGCTTACATTGCTACAAATTACCATTCAACTATGAACTATGAACTGCATATATTCAAAAAGATATTTTGTCACCAAATGCCTTATAAAATAGAACATCATCATATATACGCTAATATACATTTTGCTCCCTCGAAAAAATGACGGGAGCATCTTGTTTACTCGTGTCCGTTCGACAGTCCATCCATTAATTGGTATATAAGGTTTATACGACTAATTTCTTAGGACTACAGTTTTTAAGCTTTAATTTTTTTAAAATTATGTACTTGATGTTACTGCATATACTAAAGGTGTTAATATCGTCAGGATTATTTTTTAAATGACAGATTGTTGAATATGGCATTTTGATAATAAATAAAGGCACGCAGAGTACAGACTCCGGCTTACTCCTCCCAAATGTATAATTTCAAGCTGGAACTTTTATGTTGCGCAGAGTGTCTTACTTTTAAAGAGGGTACATATATATTCTCAGTTTTTTTTGTATAATTTTCCACGGATGACAGAATGTTGAACTTTGTCTTTTTAAGAGAAATTTTGCATACAGTTTACAAGGTTTGTCCGACTAACTACGCACACAACTCACACGTTTACACAATACAGATTATACTATATTAATGCCTGTATCAATTCAGGAATATGACAGTTGTTTTCCATTCATTGTTGTGTTTGCGCTTTTTATTTTGCCAGTCGATAAGCATAAGGGACTTTCCGTTTTGAATTTTCCTTGGAGTACGGCATTTTTGTTATTTTACTTTTTAGAATGTGTATTTAATCAGGATCTTTATTTTCTTAATAATTTTCACAACAGTATGTTTTACCTTTATGAACGGTTCATAAAATGTGTCTTTAAGACAAAACTGTTTCAAATTGTATTGTTTATCGTCCTGGACATGCATGAAATATTTGCCACTAAACGTTAAGCAACCATCAATCAATCCGTTTAAATTGTACTTCAACATCACTGTTTACTGAATCAAATTTTTGGAGCAATTTATTCATGCATGGATGCAGCGGTGGCATCACCATTACCAATATAGATATAAGAAGATGTGGTATGATTGCCAATGTGACAACTCTCCATCCAAGTCACAATTTGTAAAAGTAAACCATTATAGGTCAAAGTACGGCAAGTATGGTAAAAAAAATATAAAATATGATATTTTTCATAATGTTAACTAGATATGAAAATTTAGATATTATATGAATAACTAATTTGAATTCACGTGAATTTCACGTGTACAAAATTCATGTGATTTATACTATCAGATTATTACATGGCATTTTTCATATCAGATGTATTATCAGCCTAAGGTTCAATATCAGCCCAAGAGCCGAAGGCTCGAGGGCTGATATTGACCAAGGGCTGATAATACATCTGATATGAAAAATGACATGTTATGATCTTTTTATCATATGCTTCAACAATGCAGAAAAATAACAGTTTTATATATTGATCTTTTTAAGTGGTTCTCATGTAGAAGTTCAAAAAGTGAAAAGTTTACGGACGTCGGACGCCAAATGTAATACATGTGTACATCCGATTTGAAATCTTTCTATCATATGCCTCAACATTTTTTTTTTTTTTTTTTTGCATTTTACATAAGTTTAAATTAATTTTCGTGTTTCCTAATAATTGTTTTGTACCCTACTTTGTTATATTTTTCACTGAAAACGTACCATTGAGATGTATTTTCCGGAATTTACAGAGTAACGCCGGAATTTACAGAGTAACGCCGGAATGCCATGCGATAACGTCACGGAAAGGCATGTGATAATAGCTGGAGACATGTGATAATTTTTTTCTTATCAACCCGCTAAAAAACTATTTTGACAAAATATAAAAAATGTGCTGATTTTGAAGCAAAAAATACATTCTTTTGAAGAGAATTCTTTTACCAAGGAGGTAAATCTTTTGAAAAAGATCCATTTAAGAACTAAATTCTGGTGATTTTGAAATTTTACGATAAAGCTGAAATTCAGGGCCATATTGGGCCTAAAGTGAACATTGTCTTATGTCCCCAAAATTGACGTTTTCCTATGAAAATTACAAGAGAACAAAAATGGTGACCCCCATTTTTTATTTCATATTCCGATGTAACTCGGATCAAAGTACAAGTGTGCAAAATATTTTAGAAATCGGGAGATACGCCATTCGGTATCGTGTTACTTGTGCCTTCAAATGTATTGTAAACTCCCGTGGGACATTCCATGCATCTATTTTATTACCATCCAATGGTGTTTTGGTTTATAACATATCTTAACCATTTCCAATGAAACATTTTATTATCATAATTCTGTGAGCATTCTTCTTATACTTTTCTGTATGAATGATTAGAGACAGTGGTATACATCATTTAGACAGCAATCGCCAACGACACGAATAACAACTAGACTCTTAGAGGTCACAGTATATGGTTTTTAGTTTTATATCATCACATGAAGGATTCTGGGTTCATGTGATAGTAAAATGTGTTTTACCTAATCAAAAAACCGCTTCTTAAAAATTCAAGTGATATAAATTCAAGAAAATAGCTGGTGACCCCCATTTTTTATTTCATATTCCGATGTAACTCGGATCAAAGTACAAGTGTGCAAAATATTTTAGAAATCGGGAGATACGCCATTCGGTATCGTGTTACTTGTGCCTTCAAATGTATTGTAAACTCCCGTGGGACATTCCATGCATCTATTTTATTACCATCCAATGGTGTTTTGGTTTATAACATATCTTAACCATTTCCAATGAAACATTTTATTCTCATAATTATGTGAGCATTCTTCTTATACTTTTCTGTATGAATAATTAGAGACAGTGGTATACATCATTTAGACAGCAATCGCCAACGACACGAATAACAACTAGACTCTTAGAGGTCACAGTATATGGTTTTTAGTTTTATATCATCACATGAAGGATTCTGGGTTCATGTGATAGCAAAATGTGTTTTACCTAATCAAAAAACCGCTTCTTAAAAATTCAAGTTATATAAATTCAAGAAAAAAGCTATTCAGAAATATTCTGCAAATGTATTCTAGTTTAACCCCACCATATTATGTATCTGCCTGTCCCAAGTCAGGAGCCTGTAATTCAGTGGTTGTCATTTGTTGCAGTGGTACATATTTTTTTTCGTTCATTATTTTGCACATAAATTAGGCCGTTAGTTTTCTCGTTTGAATTGTTTTACATTTGTCATTTCGAGGCCTTTTATAGCTGACTATGCGGTATGGGCTTTGCTCATTGTTGAAGGCCGTACGGTGAACTATAGTTGTTAACTTCTGTGTCATTTGGTCTCTTGTGGAAGCGTTAAAGGTCTGGAGCTGGCATGTCAGTAACTGCTAGTAGTCCTTTGTTCATTTATGTATCATTGTCATTTTGCTTAGTTTCTTTTGTTACCTATTCTGACATCGGACTAGGAATTCTTTTAAACTGAGTGTTACTGTGCGTATTGCTGTGTGTTTCTTTATTCTAAATTGGCTAGAGGTATAAGGGGAGGGTTGAGATTATGCTCACAAAACATGTTTAACCCCGCCGCATTTTTGCGCCTGTCCAAAGTCAGGAGCCTCTGGCCTTTGTTAGTCTTGTATGTTTTTTAATTTTAGTTCATTTATATGTTTTGGAGTTTAGTGTGACGTCCATTTTCACTGAACTAGTACACAATTTTATCTAGGGGCTAGCTGAGGACCACCTCCGGGTGCGGGATTTTCTCGCTGCGTTGAAGACCCATTGGTGGCCTTCGGCTGTTGTCTGCTCTTTGGTCGGGTTGTTGTCTCTTTGACATATTCCCCATTTCCATTCTCAATTTTATTAAAAAGCCAAAAACAACCAGTGCATAATGTTGTTTCCAATGTTTTATAAAAAGAATGTACAAAATAAACAATAATTCACAAATCTATCTAGAAATTATGATATTTAGGAATAAAGAGGGGGGAAATTGAAAATTCTACCACCAGGAAAGAAAGCGTTTACCGCGTGGTTATGTCGGCGTAAATATAAAAAAGGAGATGAGGGCAGGAGAAGATGGGAAGCTGAGAGGTAAATGAATCCATATTTTTGGTGTTTAATTCATGCAAAGCAATACGTTTTGTCATAAATAAAATAAAGATTGGTGACGTGCAATATAGTGTTATGTGCTATAATATTGCCACGTGCTCAACGCTCGAAACATGTGGGCGTTCGTCAAACATTTCTGTAAGTTGGGTGGGAATAATTGACCAACATTGGAGGAGTAAGCAATTCAAATTATTGTTTTAACAGGTTAAGCGATAAACTTCATCTATCAATCACTTACTTATTTCTAATAACTATTTGATTTGTGCATAGACGATAAATAGAAGTGATTAACAATAAGAAATAGCGGTTAACCGATAAAATAGCGGTTAACCGATAAAATAGCGGTTAACCGATATATTAATAGCGATTAACCGATGAAAATAGCGGTTAACCGATATATAAATAGCGATTAACCGATAAAAAAGCGGTTAACCGACATATATATATCGGTTAATCGATAAAAATAGCGGTTAACCGACATATAAATAGCGATTAACCGGTATATAAATAGCGGTTAACCGATAAAAATACCTTTTGAACCAAATGGTACACCATACCTTCTAGTCCTTAGTGGCATATTATAAGTCTTTAGTGGTTTTTAGACGTATCGCCTGTTTTGCAGCACGCTGAGCTAATTTTCCCGGGGCATGTTTTTCAAGAGCGTGAACGACTATTTAATTTTGAGGGAGGGGGTTCAATCTGATTTTTGGTGGTACATGTACCACGCAAGCATCAAATAAAGGCAAAAAAACCTACTCAGAATTTGTTTCATTTCTCCCTGATCAAAATATTTTTCTTCAATGTTGGGAATTTCCGAGTTTATTCTTAAAAAAAGGGGGATTTTCCAGTGTTCAGACTATAACTCAAAAATGCTTTCAGCAGTTCTCATGAAACATTGGTGAATTGTTTATATCTAGTGATGTAAGCTGCTGCCTTTAGAATTTTATAAATTTTACATTTTACATTTCCAAGTTAATTACGGGGTTTTATATATTAAAAAGGGGGGATTTTCCAGTTTTGGACAATGTTTTCAGCAATTCTCATTAAACTTTGGTGAATTGTTTATATCTATTGATGTAAGCTCCCTTTTTGATTTTCATAAATTTTCTTAGATGACATTTTGAAGTAATTGAACTTTATTCTTTGTAAATGTGACGCGCATATCATGCGCTCATGGCGCAGCTGTTTATTGAAGGTGGTATGCATATGGTTGCCTATAATTTCTTATTTACATCTATTTTATTTGAATTTAAGGGAATAGTTGTTATTTATATAAACAAATCCCACGTCGATATATAACATGTACAACAATCAAACATCAACCCACGCCAAACTGGATGTAATTGAAAGACATCTAGAGGTCAATATAAAGTCTCGAACAAAAGACAAAATAAGGAAAAATATAGCGAATTTTTTAGAAGAATTATTATTACATGTATTTTCAATATTTAAAATATATCGTTTAAATTTTTTTGAGTTTTAGGTTCCACCTACCATTTTAGAAAACTGGGATTTCATTGCGGCTAGTCTATTAGAGGGGTATTTCATTGGTTGTAGATATGGAATCTTATTTTATCATAAAGTCAGATTTGAACACGACTTGAGGAATGAAGGTGGAGTAAAAGACCAAATGTCAGTTTTAGTCTTATATATGTACGTCAATTTTAGTCTTATATGTGTATACATATATTATTGATTCAGTGGTGATGGTAAATAGACACTGACAAGTCTTAGATAACACTTTATAGTTTTGAATGTTTCTTCATCAGTTAACTAAAATTAGGTGGAGGTATGTTCTTATTTCCGACAGAGGGGCACTCAACCTATATCAATTTGTGCATGAAGCGATTGATAGTTGCTAGATACTGAATGATTTTACCACAAATTTGTGAAAGTTTTAACCGGTGTATATATACTTAAAATAAGATAATAAAATTCATGTCTTTTTCAGGACTTCTGATCCAACCATGTAGTATGGCATGTTTGTGAGATATGGTTTTGGCCGATAGGATGTTCATGAAGGACCTGTAGTACAAAGTATATCACTGGACTGAGCTCTTTGTCTAAGTGTATTATTAAAGTGCTTTGCTTTGAGCTCAGTTCATTGTTATGCAATTCATTCTTTGTGAAATAAAGATTTGACAGACAACTCTCATGTACAAGGAATTGTCAAAGTAGTATCCATTCTATGTACAATGTAAGTAAAAGGGAGATAAAAACATTTTATTTAGATTTGAACCAAACATTTTTTGTCCATTAGCCAAATTTAAAAAAAAGCACAAATTTACCAAACAATGCTACTCGCGCTACTAGCAATATGATGCTAGGTTGTTTTGTTACACTTTATTTTTATACGACCGCAAAAAAATTTTGCGGTCGTAAATTGGTATGACGTTGGCGTCGTCGTCGTCGTCGTCGTCGTCCGGCGTCGTCGTCGTCCGAAGACACATTGATTTTCGCACTCTAACTTTAGTTTAAGTGAATGGATCTCTATGAAATTTTACCATAAGGTTCAATACCATAAAAGGAAGGTGGGGATTGATTTTGGGGGTTATGGTACCAACAGTTAAGGAAAAAGGGGCCAAAAAGGGGCCAAATATAAGCATTTTTGTAACTTCCAGACATAACTTGTGTGTTAGTGTATGGATCCCTCTGACATTGTACCACAAGGTTCCATATCACAAAGGGAATGCTGGGATTGATTTTGGGGGTAATTGCCTCCAAATCTTAGGAATTAGGGGCCAAAAAGGGGCAAAAAACAAGCATTTTTCTAGTTTCATGACAATAACTTGTGTGTAAGTGTATGGATCTTTATGAAATGGTACTATAAGGTTCCATATCACAAAGGAAAATCTGGAATTGAGTTTAAGGGTAATTGCCCAAAACGTTTAGGAATAAGGGGCCAAAAAGGGGCCAAAAATAAACATTTTTCTAGTTTCCAAACAATAACTTGTGTTCAAGTGTATGGATCTCTCTGAAATTGTACTGCAAGGTACCATACCACAAAGGAAAGGCTAGGATTGATTTTGGGGGTAATTGCCTCAAAATTTTAGGAATTAGGGGCCATAAAGGGGCAAAAAAACAAGCATTTTTCTAGTTTCAGGACAATAACTTGTGTTCAAATGTATGGATCTCTCTGAAATTGTACTGCAAGGTACCATACCACAAAGGAAAGGCTAGGATTGATTTTGGGGGTAATTGCCTCAAAATTTTAGGAATTAGGGGCCATAAAGGGGCAAAAAAACAAGCATTTTTCTAGTTTCAGGACAATAACTTGTGTTCAAATGTATGGATCTCTCTGAAATTGTACTGCAAGGTACCATACCACAAAGGGAAGGCTGGGATTGAGTTTGGGGGTGATGAATCATAAGGGGGTTCAAAAAATTTGGGGGGTTTCCTTTTTTTTCTTTAAAATTTTCCATTTTAAATTGGTTATTTCTGATTTATATATAAAAGCAAATAATAATGATATGGTTTGAATAGGTTAATTAAAATTTTTTAAGTTCTTAGACCACATTCATTCTGTGTCAGAAACCTATGCTGTGTCAAATATTTAATTACAATCCAAATTCAGTGCTGTATCAAGCTTGAATGTTGTGTCCATACTTGCCCCAACTGTTCAGGGTTCGACCTCTGCGGTCGTATCAAGCTGCGCCCCAGCGGAGCATTTTATTATACATCTGTACTGCGCCTACTGACGAATCAGTCCTGAGTGTAAATGGTCATTCAGTATGTTAAAAAAAAGACCAAAATTTATAAGGCCTATCTGGACTAATTGATTTCTAAAACTATATTTCATTTTACATGTTCAACATTTATTATTCATTTGTTTATTTCTTAATTTGTGTGAATTAACAGTAAATGTTAATTACTACACTTTCATACCACAACAAAACTGCCTTACTGTATTGCCAGGTATCACTTATATTTGTATTCATATAACAAAAAAAATTGAAAAGAGAATATTTTTGCAATACCTTTTTAGCTCACCTGGGCCCAAAGGGCCCCATGTGAGCTTATGCCATCACTTGGCGTCCGTCGTCTGTCGTCGTCGTCTGTCGTCGTAAACTATTTCAAAAATCTTCTCCTCTGAAACTACTGGGCCAAATACCTTCAAACTTTAACTAAATGTTCCTTAGGGTATCTTGTTTATAAATTGTATCCAAAGTTTAGATCCATCGACAATCATGGCCGCCATGGCTAAAAATAGAACATAGGGGTCAAATGCAGTTTTTGGCTTATATCTCAAAAACTAAAGCTTTTAGAGCAAATCTGACATGGGGTGAAATTGTTCAATTGGTCAAGATCTATCAGCTCTGAAATTTTCAGACGAATCGAACAACCCATTATTGGGTTGCTGCCACCGAATTGGTAGTTTTAACAAAATTTTGCAGTTTTTTGTTATTATTTTGAATATTATTATAGATATATTTAAACTGTAAGCAGCAATAATGTTCAACAAAGTAAGATCTACAAAAAAGTTTATTTGACCATAATTGTCAATTGACCCCTTAAGGAGTTATTGCCCTTTAAAGACAATTTTACACAATTTATTCATCAAGTTTGCTAACATTTAAAAATCTTCTCCTCTGAAACTACAGGGCCAATTACCTTCAAATTTTAACTAAATGTTCCTTAGGGTATCTTGTTTATAAATTGTATCAGAAGTTTGTATCCATCGACAAACATGGCCGCCATGGCTAAAAATAGAACATGGGGGTCAAATGCAGTTTTTGGCTTATATCTCAAAAACTAAATCTTTAAGAGCAATTGTGACAGAGTAAAATTGTTTAATTGGTCAAGACCTATCGGCCCTGAAATTTTCAGACGAATCGAACAACCCATTGTTGGGTTGCTGCCACCGAATTGGTAGTTTTAACAAAATTTTGCAGTTTTTTGTTATTATTTTGAATATTATCATAGATATATATAAACTGTAAGCAGCAATAATGTTCAGCAAAGTAAGATCTACAAAAAAGTTAATATGACCATAATTGTCAATTGACCCCTTAAGGAGTTATTGCCCTTTAAAGACAATTTTACACAATTTGTTCATCAAGTTTGCTAACATTTAAAAATATTCTCCTCTGAAACTACTCTGCCAATTACCTTCAAAATTTAACTAAATGTTCCTTAGGGTATCTTGTTTATAAATTGTATCAGAAGTTTGTATCCATCGACAAACATGGCCACCATGGCTAAAAATAGAACATAAGGGTCAAATGCAGTTTTTGGCTTATATCTCAAAAACTAAATCTTTTAGAGCAAATGTGACATGAGGTAAAATTGTTTAATTGGTCAAGATCTATCGGCCCTGAAATTATCAGACGAATCGAACAACCCATTGTTGGGTTGCAGCCACCAAATTGGTAGTTTTAACAACATTTTGCAGTTTTTTTGTTATTATGTTGAATATTATTATAGATATATATAAACTGTAAGCAGCAATAATGTTCAGCAAAGTAAGATCTACAAAAAAGTTTATATGACCAAAATTGTCAATTGACCCCTTAAGGAGTTATTGCCCTTTAAAGACAATTTTACACAATTTGTTCATCGAGTTTGCTAACATTTAAAAATCTTCTCTGAAATACAGCTGAGCGATTCAGGCTCTTGAGAGCCTCTTGTTCATATTGAATACTATAACTTTTTGGATATTTAGACATATTAAGTAGATGTTCATAATATCCACTTGAAATTTTATCAGATGACTTCTGTAGTTAGTTATGAGTCTTTGAAGCATGCTCACAAAGGTTCTTTTATTGATATCATTTTCATACTGGTCAAAACTTTTTTTTGCTTTGACCAGCTTTGGAGGAGATATTTTCAAAGAATTAATAAAAAATAACACAGAAGTTTACTTTCTAGTTCATCTAGCCCCAAGCATCATGTCAGGCATTGTCATTACTAAAAATCATTCTAATCTGAGAAACAATTTCAACATCTAAATGAAATCTTTTACTTATGATACTGACGATCCACCACAAAGTAATATAAATAGAACCATACAAATAGTAAGCAAATACATGTTCTCAGATAACATCTCCCATATAAAAAAATCACATTATGAAAAAATGAACCTATTATGTGTTCCTCTCCTAGCTACAAAATGTATCCAAAATCAAAGATGTGGAACATATTCTATCATAATCATTTGGTAATTAATGCAATTAGTGTCTCTTCCATGCCCGTGTTGAACATAAAAAACTAAATATTAAATTAACAACATTCCTAATGCTCAGGTTGGTTGTCATTGTGCAGCACAGTTAATACATAGAAAACATAAAACATAAAACATAGAACTCTTTTTGTCATATAAAACACTGTCATACATCCAATCATACTATCCACACTGATCTGTGTCCACACTTGTTTCTTAAAAAAAAAAATAATATCTTCTCATATTTTATTTAAAATTCTATCTCATAGATTTCTATTTATTCACAAAATTGTGTTTTTTCATGAACAATCTATGCAAATTTGTGCAATTTTGCACGACTTGTAGCTTGGAAAATAGTTACCCATACTATTTATTATATTTTAAAAAAAAGCATAGTAAAATCTTCATTAAGGCAAAGTACAAGAAAATTCTATCTGAGGAAATATATACCGCTAATCCACCTTAAATGATTTTCAAGAGCATTTTACGGAATAAGCATTATTTTTTAAGATAAAGAAAAATGCCCTAAAAATTTATAGTATACAGAAATTAAGGACGCCCATCCAGACCCTAATATATATGGCAAGCCGTTGAGGAATTTATTCCCTTTTTTTAATATTGATTTATATTAGAAAATCATTTTTCATATTAAAAAATGATATGATTTTATAATATTCTAATCAAAATTTCCTAATGACAGCAGTGCTTATTATAAATTATAAGAACTTAATTTGCAAGATAATTTAAGTCAATATAGCATCATATTTTTTCAACGCTCGCTCAACAGGGGGAGAAAGTGATGATGCCCCTAAACCCACAAATGAGGTCCACTAAAACCAAAGATTTTGACGGAAATGCAACAAACTGGAAAGTGGTCTATTAATGTGATTTCACAGTCTTGCCAATCTCTTTGTATTTATGTCTCTTGTAGAACTAATTAAGTGTTCTGGTGTTCAAAAATTTTTGCTGTTTCTCAATATCTATTATATTAGTATTAAAAAAATGAAAACACTGTAATTTTCATGCGTCTGAAGTTCTTTTCTGGAATAACCTTCTTAAAGAACGCTCAAAGCTAAATATTTGAAAGCCAAAGCTGTATAAGAACCAAAACAGTTGAGCTATTATCACCAAAATGGACCTATTTTGGGTTGATACCACTGCATGTGGACTACCAGCCCCCAAGGGTATCAGTAATCAATACTTGGGTATTGACATGATTATAAGGAATCTGATGTTCAGTAGTTGTCGTTTGTTGATGTGGTTCATAAGTGTGTGTCGTTTCTCGTTTTTTTATATAGATTAGACCGTTGGTTTTCCCGTTTGAACGGTTTTACACTATTAATTTTTGGGGCCCTTTATAGCTTGCTGTTCGGTGTCAGCCAAGGCTCTGTGTTGAAGACCGTGCTTTGACCTATAATGGTTTACTTTTATAAATTTTGACTTGGATGGAGAGTTGTCTCATTGGCACTCATACCACATTTTCTTATATCTACTAAAAATAAAAGCCGAATCCTTCTAAGGTCATCTTTTGTCTCAGGGAGTTGAAGCTTAATAGTTTCTTAATAATTTTATAATTTATAAACGGACAATTTAAGAAAAGTTTGTTATAAATCATGTCAATACCCAAGTATTGATTACTGATACCCTTGGGGGCTGGTAGTCCACATGCAGTGGTATCAACCCAAAATAATCAAGAAAAAATTTCAAACTGGATTGTCCTATTTTTCTGAAAATTACATAGAGATAAATCTGAACTGTTTACTCTTGCTAGCTGCTTTAATTATTGAAAGTCAAGCCAAAAAGTGCATTTTACCCTAGGCCTATGTTCTTTCTTAAGCATCAGTGGCCAAGTCTTTCTAAACTAGATACTCTAAGAAGCATTCAGATAAAGTCTGGTAAATTTGGCCTTGTAATTTCACAGGAGATCTTTTTTAAGGTTAGGATGGAGGATGTTAAGTGTTGGTATTAAGCTACTTTTCAGCATTTTTTGTGTATTTTGTATGAAAATGAATGTTGTTTTTTTTGTTCAACTGATACACAATACACAATCAATAGGCAATACATAATCTGTTCCTTGAACTGCTTTTTCAAATCAACATGTGACACAAGTCCCACAACATACATGTACACATACTGGCCTCTAAAAACACTGCAAAGGATCTCATTTGTGTAGAGAGCACAATGTAGCACAAACGTGAATAAAAAAACCACAAAGGACCTAAACAACGTGTTTTTATCCCATATGTATGCAGTGTGCGTCTTTCGAAATATTAACTTGAATCCATTTATACAATTTCTACAAGTTCATAAGTTGTGGCTATCCCTTTTGTCTCGATCAGAAATAAAATAGTCATAAACTAAACTTAACTGAGTGATTGAAATAAAATCATGTGAAACTCTCCTAATTTCAGAAACCTCTTTCCTGTTACTGGCATTTGCCGTCCAGATTTAATCTAGATTTTTAGATCTAATACCAGGTAATTGAGCAGATACACCTGCATGCAGAAAAAAACAACAGTAAATGAAATACCAAAATTAAAAATGAATGAGTGAATGATTTCAGAGGAGTTGCGATGACAAGAACAGGACTGACTGACGAACGGACAGACAGACGGATGGGTCAAAAACATTATACCCGCCGCAACTTTTTTTGCGTGGGGTATAAAAATCAAAATCTAACTTGACCTGTACTTTTATGGTCCATGACATTCTCAAATAAATTTCATTAACGAGACTTATAATTCATATAATATTACTATAACTTCTATAATCCCTTAAATATTTAGGCTTAAACAAAACTAACAATATATTCATGTTCCTGATAACCCAGACAGCTCATCTGGACACCAGATTTTAATGATTTTTAAAACAATATCCATGTATACAAATTGTAAGCATATATATACATAAAAGATAATCATAAAAATTATAATTGATGAAATGCTTCTATGTTGTATTTCAAGTTAAATACTAAATAATGACAAAATCTCTATCATCAACAATCTCCCTGCCAGGAACAACCATGACAACCAACTAAAACGAGTGAACTTGGTCAAACTTCTTTAAAAACTGAATTTGTAGTGGGAAAATGTTGGAAACCTGAGTCCAAAACCTAATGCTCTAAAGACCATCTCAGGAAGTATACTTTAGACAGTATAAAAAAATGTATAATTATTAAGAACAAAACAATTGATAAAAATATAAATTATATTAAACTCAGCTAAAAAATAAAAGAAGAATGTGTCTGAGGACACGATGCCCTTGCTTAAGCTTTGCAATTTTAAAAATTGAAAAAGGAGCATAACTCTAGAAAAGTAAGTGACTCACTGCCCAAATTTGCAACTTTCCAACTGATAAAGGGGCATTACTCTTAAAATTTAGTGCAGAAACAAAAATGGGACAAAAGGAACAACAAAAGCACAGAAGGACGTCCTTTCCCTATGGCAGGGGCATAAAAAAACGAAAAAAATCGGAAAAGATATATATTTAACAACGGTGAAAGCCAAAATATACATTTCATTTTTTCTTTTTTTTTCAAGATTCTCCATCCTTAACTTCTGGAAGTGTTTTGACTAGACACGGACCATTATTAATATATCTAAAAGAGTAGGTCTTCAAATAAAATTGGTCCATTTCAATTCATTTTCAAAGTACCAATTAAATCTAGCCACAGGGGAAAAAAAATAATGAATACATGATTGAATCTGAACTATGAACTCAAAACAAAACTATACATACCAAAAACCAATTCAGTATCAATATGCATGACAAAAAAATTGTCAAGAATGGACATGAGTAGAGCTACCTGAATATATCCTTTGGTTTTAATGGTAAAAAAAAGAAAGATTTTAAAATTCAAAATAAGTTATCTATAACTTACAATCTTGTTGAAAATGGAGAATCTTTACACTATTTGTTTTTTTGTAAAAAATTATAAACATTTTCTCAAACATACACAAAAATTGTCGGAATTACATTCTTTACTGGTACAGTCACCCAATCATTTTCATGCAGCCACAGTTAAAGTTACCTGAAAAAGAAATATTCATTCTTAAACATATCTGTCAAAACTATGTGAAAATAATTGAAACAATATTTAATGCAAAAGAATAATTACCTGGGCATTACAATTATGATGCATATAACATTTCTTTACCTAGCTTTAAAGTGACTCGTGGACATAACTTTTAGACTACCAGTCTTTGTTGGCAAAAAAAGATGAAAAACAAGTCGTTGTTTGTTGTCTATCATATTTGTTTTGTTTATTGTTTTATCCTATATCAAGTCATTGGTTTTCTCATATGAATTATTTCACATTTTGTCATGTTGGGGCCTTATATAGCTTACAATACAGAATAGGTTTTGCTCATTGTTGAAGACCATAAAATGGCATTCTATAGTTGCTAACATCCTTGTCATGTGGTTATTGGTTGATTAATATCTCGTTGGCAATCATACTACATTTCTTAATTTCTATATAGTGCGGGATTAATTTAGATAAAAAAAAAAACAGAGAGAAGATATCCAAAATTCAAATCTTTGACTTCCCTTACTTGTATCTTGATACCCCCTTCCGAATTATACATACACTTATAACATGAATAAACTGTTATCATAGAATTATGTCTCAATTTTTTGTAATTTTGATTGTGCAAATGTTGAAATTAAAATGGCAATACTTAACAAGTTAGGCTAATATTCAAAGTCAATAAACCATGACTGAGGTACATGGCTAAACCATCTTCATGTAAATGAGATGCACCAATGCTAATACAACTGCACACCAAATATCATTGACTTATTATAAGTTGTTCCCTTTAAACAAACCTAAACACAATCATTAACTTGTAGTAAACTATGTAAAAGTTTCAAAGTCAATGAACCATGAAGAGCGGGTGGAGCTATATAATCTCCATGGAAACGATACTTATAAATGCCAATAAATTTGCATACCAAATATCATTAACTTAACATTAGCAGTTCATCTTAAACTGATCTTATCACAAACTAATATATGTAAACTAAGCAAGTTTCAAAGTCAATAGGCCATGACTGAGGGGATGGGGCCAAATATTCTCCATTGAAATGAGATGTGCTAATGCTTATACAACTGAATACCAATTAACATTGGCCTACCACTAATAGTTCCTCTTGAACTGACCTAATCACAAACTAATACATGTTAACTAAGCAATATTTTCAAAGTCAATAGACCATGACTGAGGGGGCTGAGCCAAATAATCTACATGGAAATGAGATGTGCCAATGCTTATACAACTGCATACCAAATATCATTGACCTACCAAGGGACTTTCTATACTAACGGGACTGGTCACTTATAACGATGTCTATACAAATTATCAGACTGATCTCGGCCGTAGCTGATGTCACGTGACTTTATAGCAAATCATTTCCCATTTACGGAGTGTTCTTCATAACTATATGTTCAAGTTTAACAAAAACTCGTTTTTATGAAATTTTATACATTTTGTCATTGCAAAATGTTGTTTTTCAAAAGATTTCTCGGATCGTTTTTTAAATATTGATCTTTGAACTTTGAGGTATTTGTTCGTTGAATTTTCAGTAGCCGCCATCTTGTTTGATACGGTAAACCATTTTACACACGTGGGATGTTCTTTAAAACGATACATCTAAGTTTAATAATTCATCATTCTTTCAAAATCCTATATTTTTTGTCATCATAAATGGCTATTAATCTGATTTTATATTAACAACTAATAATAATTATATAATTACAATGAACTGTGAAATATGCAAATAACTACAAGCATCGTATATCAGAGATACGAAACTAAGTTTATTGTTGGATCGTAGCTTTAAACAGGCGGCTTAGTAATCAGTTAAAATCAATAGAGACGAGTCCCGTTAGTATAGAAAGTCCCTGACCTACCATTAATGGTTCCTCATAAACTGACCTAATCACAAACTAATACATGTAAAATAAGCAAAAGTTTCAAAGTCAATAGACCATGACTGAGGGGGCAGGGCCAAATAATCTCCATGGAATTGAGATGTGCCAATGCTAATACAACTGTATACCAAATATGATTGACCTACAACTTGTGGTTCACCACAAACTAGACCTAATCACAAACTAATACATTGTTGACACCGCCACCGCCGCCGGAAACAGCATACCTAAGTCTCGCTTTTTGACTCTGTCAAGCGAGACAAAAATCTAGTGACATGCTCTAAGTTGAATAGTTCATAAATCTATGTACTAATTCTCTTACCAAAAAAGTCAGCTCCAATGGCCATTCCCAACCTCAATCCTTACGGACAAGCTGTGATGTTAACCTGAAATATAAAATGCTTCATCATCAAAAATTGTTTAAACTGATCATTGTTGGTATACTTATATATATTTAATATAAACAATGGTAGTCTATAAATATGTAATAGATGTTGAGAGCATGTGTATAAATTGTGTAATTATAAATCGTCTAAAGCTATCCAGCAACCCAGCAAACTTTTTATGTAATTACATCAGATCCTAAGATTTACTTATATAATGGTAGCTGATAAACGAAAGAGTAGACTTCTGACCAACTCCTAAAAGCCTAGAGAGAATTTTCCAAAGAAATTTTATAATACATTTGGTTTTTTTTTTTCTCTTCAAAACTGGAATAACATGCTGGTACTTACCTTCCTTTTAGATGTATTAGACCCCAAAGTTTTATAATCCAACACCATGAAAATCATGTCACAGAAAGGTTACCTAAAAGGAATTAAAATGGATACATTATTATATATTTTATAAATCCATTTCTGTCAACATAAACATTTACTAAATATTGTTTTGATTTCTTACTACATGTTCACAATAGTATAACATCAACACCTAAGTTTGTAAAATTTATATATAAAGATGGAAAACTAAAAGGAAGTCAAAGAATAATGATTTGAATATCAACTGCATTAAAATCTGCATATTTTACAGAGTTATCTCCCATTGAATTAACAAATCTTGGAAGCTCTATTCCAATCTCAGGATTTACTCTTGCTATTTTTTTTAGAAAATCTTGTTAATATACTTGGTACAAATTGTTTCTTTAAATATTAAACTGGTAAAATAATTCTCGGTCGGGTAGATGTTTTCACAATTTTTAGTTTTCAGTTTTCTAACTTGGAAAATATGTTCTCACCATTCACAATTGGCTACTGTGAGAAAAACATTTATAATGTCTAATACAGTTATCTTTTAATTTTTTTTGTTTTAATTATCATGATAAGAATTCAACTGGCCAATGTACATGTAATGGTGTATAATATCATACCATTAGTATTTGCAAAACTTTCTTAAAATGGTGTTGATACTTTATAAAGGTATTTAAGTTGATTTCTTCTGTTTGTTTTATCCCATTAAAATCAATAGTCAATACCATATTTTATTTCTTTAAGACAAACAATTACACACATAGGACATATAAAGACCATCAGAAATAATAAATACAGTATTGTAACCTATATATCTCCGTAAGAACTCTGTAATGGAAACAAATAATAAAGATTAGTGATGTTTGAAAAATTGTTGTCACTTCTATCAAAGCAGGCTCTCTTAAAAGCTTACAGTAGATTTAGCTTCATCTGTGATAAAAATAAAATATATAGAATATAGAGTATAGAGTATAAAGTATAGACTTACGGAAATCTATATGCCACTCTTCCTGGTCTGTTAGCCATATTCAAGGTCGACAACTGAAACATCCTCTCTAAGCTGAATCTGCAAAAATCCAAAATTACAAATTAAACATCTGTGAGTGAACTGAAATGAAATATAAATATACTAGTCAACAAAAGTAACGATACACAAGTTTGAACTCTAATTTATCATAAAATATAATAAAATAGGAAAAACTGTTAAATTATCCAATGAAAAACATTCATTTGCAAAGCAAATGCATATGATTAAAAGAATCTGACCAAAATGGAAAGTGAGAAACTACCGTGTTATATAAAACCGGGGTCAAATTTATTTTGCGGAACATAGATTTTATTACAAATTTATTTTATTGAACATAGATGTTCCTCAAATAGTCAAAAAATATCAAAGAGACTTAAGGGCTACAGTTCAGCAGCTACCTTACCATCAATTCTTTGAAGAAACCTATATAAAAAATAAATATATATACAACAATATACATGAAAATATATAAAATGAAATAAATCAACCAATCTTACTATTAGGTGCAAAACCATAGCTCTTAATTAGGTCCTTATATATTATAAAGACCTAAGAGCTATGGTTCTGCAGCTACCTTACCATCAATTCTGTGAAGAAACCTATATAAAAAATAAATATATATACAATATACATGAAAATTTATAAAATGAAATAAATCAACCAATCTTACTATTAGGTGCGGAACCATAGCTCTTAATTAGGTCTTTATGATATATTATAAAGACCTAAGAGCTACGGTTCCGCAGCTACCTTACCATCAATTTTTTGAAGAAATCTATATAAAAAATAAATATATATACAGCAATATACATGAAAATATATAAAATGAAATAAATCAACCAATCTTACTATTAGGTGCGGAACCATAGCTCTTAATTAGGTCCTTATGATATATTATAAAAACCTAAGAGCTACGGTTCTGCAGCTACCTTACCATCAATTCTTTGAAGAAACCTATATAAAAAATAAATATATATACAACAATATACATGAAAATATATAAAATGAAATAAATCAACCAATTTTACTATTAGGTGCGGAACCATAGCTCTTAATGAGGTCCTTATGGTATATTATAAAGACCTAAGAGCTACGGTTCCGCAGCTACCTTACCATCAATTCTTTGAAGAAACCTATATAAAAAATAAATATATATACAACCATATACACATGAAAATGTATAAAATGAAATAAATCAACCAATCTTACTATTAGGTGCGGAACCATAGCTCTTAATTAGGTCCTTATGATATATTATAAAGACTTAGAGCTACGGTTCCACAGCTACCTTACCATCAATTCTTTGAAGAAACCTATATAAAAAATAAATATATATACAACAATATACATGAAAATATATAAAATGAAATAAATCAACTAATCTTACTATTAGGTGTGGAACCATAGCTCTTAATTAGGTCCTTATGGTATATTATAAAGACCTAAGAGCTACGGTTCCGCAGCTACCTTACCATCAATTCGTTGAAGAAACATATATAAAAAATAAATATATATACAACCATATACACATGAAAATGTATAAAATGAAATAAATCAACCAATCTTACTATTAGGTGCGGAACCATAGCTCTTAATTAGGTTCTTATGATATATTATAAAGACTTAAGAGCTACGGTTCCACAGCTACCTTACCATCAATTCTTTGAAGAAACATATATAAAAAATAAATATATATACAACAATATCCATGAAAATATATAAAATGAAAATAATCAACCAATCTTACTATAGGTGCGGAACCATAGCTCTTAATTAGGTCCTTATGATATATTATAAAGACCTAAGAGCTACGGTTCCTCAGTTACCTTACCATCAATTCTTTGAAGAAACCTATTTAAAAAATAAATATATATACAGCAATATACACATGAAAATATATAAAATGAAATAAATCAACCAATCTTACTATTAGGTGTGGACCATAGCTCTTAATTAGGTCCTTATGATATATTATAAAGACCTAAGAGCTACTGTTCCGCAGCTACCTTACCATCAATTCTTTGAAGAAACCTATATAATAAATAAATATATATACAACAATATACATGAAAATATATAAAATGAAATAAATCAACTAATCTTACTATTAGGTGCGGAACCATAGCTCTTAATTAGGTCCTTATGATATATTATAAAGACCTAAGAGCTACGGTTCCACAGCTACCTTAACATCAATTCTTTGAAGAAACCTATATAAAAAATAAATATATATACAACCATATACACATGAAAATATATAAAATGAAATAAATCTACCAATCTTACTATTAGGTGCGGAACCATAGCTCTTAATTAGGTCCTTATGATATATTATAAAGACTTAAGAGCTATGGTTCCACAGCTACCTTACCATCAATTCTTTGAAGAAACATATATAAAAAATAAATATATATACAACAATATCCATGAAAATATATAAAATGAAAATAATCAACCAATCTTACTATTAGGTGCGGAACCATAGCTCTTAATTAGGTCCTTATGATATATTATAAAGACCTAAGAGCTACGGTTCCTCAGTTACCTTACCATCAATTCTTTGAAGAAACCTATTTAAAAAATAAATATATATACAACAATAAACACATGAAAATATATAAAATGAAATAAATCAACCAATCTTACTATTAGGTGCGGACCATAGCTCTTAATTAGGTCCTTATGATATATTATAAAGACCTAAGAGCTACTGTTCCGCAGCTACCTTACCATCAATTCTTTGAAGAAACCTATATAAAAAATAAATATATATACAACAATATCCATGAAAATATATAAAATGAAATAAATCAACCAATCTTACTATTAGGTGCGGATCCATAGCTCTTAATTAGGTCCCTAAGCGCTATGGTTCTGCAGTTATCTTACCATCAATTCTTTAAAGAAACCTATATAAAAAATAAATATATATACAACAATATACATGAAAATATATAAAATGAAATAAATCAACCAATCTTACTATTAGGTGCGGAACCATAGCTCTTAATTAGGTCCTTATGATATATTATAAAGACTTAAGAGCTACTATTCCACAGCTACCTTACCATCAATTCTTTGAATAAACCTATATAAAAAATAAATATATATACAACAATATACATGAAAATATATAAAATGAAATAAATCAACTAATCTTACTATATGGTGCGGAACCATAGCTCTTAATTAGGTCCTTATGATATATTATAAAGACCTAAGAGCTACAGTTCCACAGCTACCTTACCATTAATTCTTTGAAGAAACCTATATAAAAAATAAATATATATACAACAATATCCATGAAAATATATAAAATGAAATAAATCCACCAATCTTACTATTAGGTGCGGAACCATAGCTCTTAATTAGGTCCTTATGATATATCATAAAGACCTAAGAGCTACGGTTCTGCAGCTACCTTACCATCAATTCTTTGAAGAAATCAATATAAAAAATAAATATATATACAACAATATACATGAAAATATATAAAATGAAATAAATCAACTAATCTTACTATTAGGTGCAGAACCTTAGCTCTTAATTAGGTCCTTATGATATATTATAAAGATCTAAGAGCTACGGTTCCGCAGCTACCTTACCATCAATTCTTTGAAGAAACCTATATTTAAAATAAATATATATACAACCATATACATACATACAACCATATACACATGATAATATATAAAATGAAATAAATCAACCAATCTTACTATTAGGTGCAGAACCATAGCTCTTAATTAGGTCCTTATGATATATTATAAAGATCTAAGAGCTACTGTTCCGCAGCTACCTTACCATCAATTCTTTGAAGAAACCTATATTAAAAATAAATATATATACAACCATATACATACATACAACCATATACACATGATAATATATAAAATGAAATAAATCAACCAATCTTACTATTAGGTGCGGAACCATAGCTCTTAATTAGGTCCTTATGATATATTATAAAGACCTAAGAGCTACTGTTCTGCAGCTACCTTACCATCAATTCTTTGAAGAAACCTACATAAAAAATAAATATATATACAACAATATGCATGAAAATATATAAAATAAAAATAATCAACCAATCTTACTATTAAGTGCGGAACCGTAGCTCTTAATTAGGTCCTTATGATATATTGTAAAGACCTAAGAGCTACGGTTCCACAGCAACCTTACCATCAATTCTTTGAAGAAACCTATATAAAAAATATATATATATACAACAATATACATGAAAATATATAAAATGAAATAAATCAACCAATCTTACTATATGGTGCAGAACCATAGCTCTTAATTAGGTCCTTATGATATATTATAAAGACCTAAGAGCTACAGTTCCACAGCTACCTTACCATCAATTCTTTGAAGAAACCTATATAAAAAATAATTATATATACAATCATATACACATGAATATATATAAAATGAAATAAATCCACCAATCTTACTATTAGGTGCGGAACCATAGCTCTTAATTAGGTCCTTATGATATATTATAAAGACCTAAGAGCTACGGTTCCGCAGCTACCTTACCATCAATTCTTTGAAGAAACCTATATAAAAAATAAATATATATACAACCATATACACATGAAAATATATAAAATGAAATAAATCAACCAATCTTACTATTAGGTGAGGAACCATAGCTCTTAATTAGGTCCTTATGATATATTATAAAAACCTAAGAGCTACTGTTCTGCAGCTACATTACCATCAATTCTTTGAAGAAACCTATATAAAAAATAAATATATATACAACCATATACACATGAAAATATATAAAATGAAATAAATCAACCAATCTTACTATTAGGTGCGGAACCATAGCTCTTAATTAGGTCCTTATGATATATCATAAAGACCTAAGAGCTAGGGTTCCGCAGCTACCTTACCATCAATTCTTTGAAGAAACCTATATAAAAAATAAACATATATACAACCATATACACATGAAAATATATAAAATGAAATAAATCAACCAATCTTACTATTAGGTGCGGAACCATAGCTCTTAATTAGGTCCTTATGATATATCATAAAGACCTAAGAGCTAGGGTTCCGCAGCTACCTTACCATCAATTCTTTGAAGAAACCTATATAAAAAATAAACATATATACAACCATATACACATGAAAATATATAAAATGAAATAAATCAACCAATCTTACTATTAGGTGCGGAACCATAGCTCTTAATTAGGTCCTTATGATATATTATAAAGACCTAAGAGCTATGGTTCCGCAGCTAACTTACCATCAATTCTTTGCAGGAACCTATATAAAAAATAAATATATATACAACAATATCCATGAAAATATATAAAATGAAATAATTCAACCAATCTTACTATTAGGTGCGGAACCATAGCTCTTAATTAGGTCCTTATGATATATAATAAAGACATAAGAGCTACGGTTCTGCAGCTACCTTACCATCAATTCTTTGAAGAAACCTATATAAAAAATAAATATATATACAACAATATACATGAAAATATATAAAATGAAATAAATCAACCAATCTTACTATTAGGTGCAGAACCATAGCTCTTAATTAGGTCCTTATATATTATAAAGACCTAAGAGCTATGGTTCTGCAGCTACCTTACCATCAATTCTGTGAAGAAACCTATATAAAAAATAAATATATATACAATATACATGAAAATTCATAAAATGAAATAAATCAACCAATCTTACTATTAGGTGCGGAACCATAGCTCTTAATTAGGTCTTTATGATATATTATAAAGACCTAAGAGCTACGGTTCCGCAGCTACCTTACCATCAATTTTTTGAAGAAATCTATATAAAAAATAAATATATATACAGCAATATACATGAAAATATATAAAATGAAATAAATCAACCAATCTTACTATTAGGTGCGGAACCATAGCTCTTAATTAGGTCCTTATGATATATTATAAAGACCTAAGAGCTATGGTTCCACAGCTACCTTACCATCAATTCTTTGAAGAAACCTATATAAAAAATAAATATATATACAACAATATACATGAAAATATATAAAATGAAATAAATCAACCAATTTTACTATTAGGTGCGGAACCATAGCTCTTAATGAGGTCCTTATGGTATATTATAAAGACCTAAGAGCTACGGTTCCGCAGCTACCTTACCATCAATTCTTTGAAGAAACCTATATAAAAAATAAATATATATACAACCATATACACATGAAAATGTATAAAATGAAATAAATCAACCAATCTTACTATTAGGTGCGGAACCATAGCTCTTAATTAGGTCCTTATGATATATTATAAAGACTTAGAGCTACGGTTCCACAGCTACCTTACCATCAATTCTTTGAAGAAACCTATATAAAAAATAAATATATATACAACAATATACATGAAAATATATAAAATGAAATAAATCAACTAATCTTACTATTAGGTGTGGAACCATAGCTCTTAATGAGGTCCTTATGGTATATTATAAAGACCTAAGAGCTACGGTTCCGCAGCTACCTTACCATCAATTCTTTGAAGAAACCTATATAAAAAATAAATATATATACAACCATATACACATGAAAATGTATAAAATGAAATAAATCAACCAATCTTACTATTAGGTGCGGAACCATAGCTCTTAATTAGGTTCTTATGATATATTATAAAGACTTAAGAGCTACAGTTCCACAGCTACCTTACCATCAATTCTTTGAAGAAACCTATATAAAAAATAAATATATATACAACAATATACATGAAAATATATAAAATGAAATAAATCAACTAATCTTACTATTAGGTGCGGAACCATAGCTCTTAATTAGGTCCTTATGATATATTATAAAGACTTAAGAGCTACGGTTCCACAGCTACCTTACCATCAATTCTTTGAAGAAACATATATAAAAAATAAATATATATACAACAATATCCATGAAAATATATAAAATGAAAATAATCAACCAATCTTACTATAGGTGCGGAACCATAGCTCTTAATTAGGTCCTTATGATATATTATAAAGACCTCAGAGCTACGGTTCCTCAGTTACCTTACCATCAATTCTTTGAAGAAACCTATTTAAAAAATAAATATATATACAACAATATACACATGAAAATATATAAAATGAAATAAATCAACCAATCTTACTATTAGGTGCGGACCATAGCTCTTAATTAGGTCCTTATGATATATTATAAAGACCTAAGAGCTACTATTCCGCAGCTACCTTACCATCAATTCTTTGAAGAAACCTATATAAAAAATAAATATATATACAACAATATACATGAAAATATATAAAATGAAATAAATCAACTAATCTTACTATTAGGTGCGGAACCATAGCTCTTAATTAGGTCCTTATGATATATTATAAAGACCTAAGAGCTACGGTTCCACAGCTACCTTAACATCAATTCTTTGAAGAAACCTATATAAAAAATAAATATATATACAACCATATACACATGAAAATATATAAAATGAAATAAATCTACCAATCTTACTATTAGGTGCGGAACCATAGCTCTTAATTAGGTCCTTATGATATATTATAAAGACTTAAGAGCTACGGTTCCACAGCTACCTTACCATCAATTCTTTGAAGAAACATATATAAAAAATAAATATATATACAACAATATCCATGAAAATATATAAAATGAAAATAATCAACCAATCTTACTATTAGGTGCGGAACCATAGCTCTTAATTAGGTCCTTATGATATATTATAAAGACCTAAGAGCTACGGTTCCTCGGTTACCTTACCATCAATTCTTTGAAGAAACCTATATTTAAAAAATAAATATATATACAACAATATACACATGAAAATATATAAAATGAAATAAATCAACCAATCTTACTATTAGGTGCGGACCATAGCTCTTAATTAGGTCCTTATGATATATTATAAAGACCTAAGAGCTACTGTTCCGCAGCTACCTTACCATCAATTCTTTGAAGAAACCTATATAAAAAATAAATATATATACAACAATATCCATGAAAATATATAAAATGAAATAAATCAACCAATCTTACTATTAGGTGCGGATCCATAGCTCTTAATTAGGTCCTTACGATATATAGTAAAGACCTAAGCGCTATGGTTCTGCAGTTATCTTACCATCAATTCTTTAAAGAAACCTATATAAAAAATAAATATATATACAACAATATACATGAAAATATATAAAATGAAATAAATCAACCAATCTTACTATTAGGTGCGGAACCATAGCTCTTAATTAGGTCCTTATGATATATTATAAAGACTTAAGAGCTACTATTCCACAGCTACCTTACCATTATTCTTTGAATAAACCTATATAAAAAATAAATATATATACAACAATATACATGAAAATATATAAAATGAAATAAATCAACTAATCTTACTATATGGTGCGGAACCATAGCTCTTAATTAGGTCCTTATGATATATTATAAAGACCTAAGAGCTACAGTTCCACAGCTACCTTACCATTAATTCTTTGAAGAAACCTATATAAAAAATAAATATATATACAACAATATCCATGAAAATATATAAAATGAAATAAATCCACCAATCTTACTATTAGGTGCGGAACCATAGCTCTTAATTAGGTCCTTATGATATATCATAAAGACCTAAGAGCACGGTTCTGCAGCTACCTTACCATCAATTCTTTGAAGAAATCTATATAAAAAATAAATATATATACAACAATATACATGAAAATATATAAAATGAAATAAATCAACTAATCTTACTATTAGGTGCAGAACCTTAGCTCTTAATTAGGTCCTTATGATATATTATAAAGATCTAAGAGCTACGGTTCCGCAGCTACCTTACCATCAATTCTTTGAAGAAACCTATATTTAAAATAAATATATATACAACCATATACATACATACAACCATATACACATGATAATATATAAAATGAAATAAATCAACCAATCTTACTATTAGGTGCTGAACCATAGCTCTTAATTAGGTCCTTATGATATATTATAAAGATCTAAGAGCTACTGTTCCGCAGCTACCTTACCATCAATTCTTTGAAGAAACCTATATTAAAAATAAATATATATACAACCATATACATACATACAACCATATACACATGATAATATATAAAATGAAATAAATCAACCAATCTTACTATTAGGTGCGGAACCATAGCTCTTAATTAGGTCCTTATGATATATTATAAAGACCTAAGAGCTACTGTTCCGCAGCTACCTTACCATCAATTCTTTGAAGAAACCTATATAAAAAATAAATATATATACAACAATATCCATGAAAATATATAAAATAAAAATAATCAACCAATCTTACTATTAAGTGCGGAACCGTAGCTCTTAATTAGGTCCTTATGATATATTGTAAAGACCTAAGAGCTACGGTTCCACAGCAACCTTACCATCAATTCTTTGAAGAAACCTATATAAAAAATAAATATATATACAACAATATACATGAAAATATATAAAATGAAATAAATCAACCAATCTTACTATATGGTGCAGAACCATAGCTCTTAATTAGGTCCTTATGATATATTATAAAGACCTAAGAGCTACAGTTCCACAGCTACCTTACCATCAATTCTTTGAAGAAACCTATATAAAAAATAATTATATATACAATCATATACACATGAATATATATAAAATGAAATAAATCCACCAATCTTACTATTAGGTGAGGAACCATAGCTCTTAATTAGGTCCTTATGATATATTATAAAGACCTAAGAGCTACGGTTCCGCAGCTACCTTACCATCAATTCTTTGAAGAAACCTATATAAAAAATAAATATATATACAACCATATACACATGAAAATATATAAAATGAAATAAATCAACCAATCTTACTATTAGGTGAGGAACCATAGCTCTTAATTAGGTCCTTATGATATATTATAAAAACCTAAGAGCTACTGTTCTGCAGCTACATTACCATCAATTCTTTGAAGAAACCTATATAAAAAATAAATATATATACAACCATATACACATGAAAATATATAAAATGAAATAAATCAACCAATCTTACTATTAGGTGCGGAACCATAGCTCTTAATTAGGTCCTTATGATATATCATAAAGACCTAAGAGCTAGGGTTCCGCAGCTACCTTACCATCAATTCTTTGAAGAAACCTATATAAAAAATAAACATATATACAACCATATACACATGAAAATATATAAAATGAAATAAATCAACCAATCTTACTATTAGGTGCGGAACCATAGCTCTTAATTAGGTCCTTATGATATATCATAAAGACCTAAGAGCTAGGGTTCCGCAGCTACCTTACCATCAATTCTTTGAAGAAACCTATATAAAAAATAAACATATATACAACCATATACACATGAAAATATATAAAATGAAATAAATCAACCAATCTTACTATTAGGTGCGGAACCATAGCTCTTAATTAGGTCCTTATGATATATTATAAAGACCTAAGAGCTACGGTTCCACAGCTAACTTACCATCAATTCTTTGCAGGAACCTATATAAAAAATAAATATATATACAACAATATCCATGAAAATATATAAAATGAAATAATTCAACCAATCTTACTATTAGGTGCGGAACCATAGCTCTTAATTAGGTCCTTATGATATATTATAAAGACATAAGAGCTACGGTTCTGCAGCTACCTTACCATCAATTCTTTGAAGAAACCTATATAAAAAATAAATATATATACAACAATATACATGAAAATATATAAAATGTAATAAATCAACCAATCTTACTATTAGAAGCGGATCCATAGCTCTTAATTAGGTCTTTATGATATATTATAAAGACCTAAGCGCTATGGTTCTGCAGTTACCTTACCATCAATTCTTTGAAGAAACCTATATAAAAAATAAATATATATACAACAATATACATGAAAATATATATAAAATGAAATAAATCAACCAATCTTACTATTAGGTACGGAACCATAGCTCTTAATTAGGTCCTTATGTTATATTATAAAGACCTAAGAGCTACGGTTCCACAGCTACCTTACCATCAATTCTTTGAAGAAACCTATATAAAAAATAAATATAAATACAACAATATACATGAAAATATATAAAATGAAATAAATCAACCAATCTTACTATTAGGTGCGGAACCATAGCTCTTAATTAGGTCCTTATGATATATTATAAAGACCTAAGAGCTAAGGTTCCGCAGTTACCTTACCATCAATTCTTTGAAGAAACCTATTTAAATCAAAGTACTGAAGTACTGAACATCGGATGACCGCAGGTTCTTGTGGATGGTCAAATAAACATGTCACAGAAACAGATCACATCTCTATACCTGAAACTGAGGTTAATTTACAGAGATTTTTTTTTCTTATACCAGTTCGTGCTTGGATGATGAATAAATGACAGGAAATTCAACCTCACCGTAATAAATATTATATTGTAGTGATACAAATCAGTATACCTTAGACTATTATACTAATATAATAATAGTTCCAGAGAATACACTGGTTTGTTGTTATATATTATATTAATATTACGGTTGCATGTATATATAATTTTCATCTATTTGTATATCATACTATTCTACTATTATTATAGTGTAATGCAAGTGCATGGTGGACACTCTTCTGTAAAAAAAATCAAAGTCTTAAAGGCTGTAAAAGCAATTGCTGCCATGTTAATGTTTTGTGGACTTTTATTTTTCATCCATATATATAAGAATTAAACCTGACAGGACAGGAGTGTTGACTAGTGAGAAGCAAGACGGTTTTAACTTTATATCAATATAAGACTTTAGCAGGAAATCATTTTAAATATGTTTTATATTTTACAAGGAGGCAACAAGTTTACCAGGCTAAAGTTGGGGTTAATTGTACATGTGCTGAAACATATAACTGAAAAAAAAATCATTATGGATTATCCCCTGGTAGTGTTTGTAACTGGGCAATAATTTCCTTTATTGATTTAATTTTAACCATTTTCATAATTAATTTAAATTAACCATTCAGTTAAAACATTTCAACTTTCCAGACGCTAATGTTGAAAAACGGGACAGAAATAAAATATCTTACAAGACATAAACATGTAAAAAATAAATATATATTTCAGCTTACTAAAAATATTTTCATAATGTTACTTTGACATCATTTCTTAAAACTAAGTCCCAAACATAATTGCTCAGTTGACATGTCTCATCATCATGCGATACGAGATAACTATAATTCTGATGCAATCCCGAAAAGGGGGGTCATCACAAACAAACATGACATTAAATTGTCATTATACGAACTAGAACAAACAGCTCTATGTTGCTTTGATATTTACCAATTTTCAGGAAACATGTGAAATAAATTTCAGGTCCATTTCATTATAGTGCCTAACAAGATTATGTGAGGTAGACGAAATTGACCTTAAAACGATCGTATTGTCTTTTGATGTCCAAAAATAGGCAGATCGGACATATACGGACTTTATCTAATGACTACATAAATTTGGGATTTATTATTATTATAATATTCTAATGAAACTGAAAATTATGTATTTTTTTTTTAGGATAAACAACAATTTTACCTGGCGTAGCCGTTCATAAATGTTTTTCTGCATTTATCTTCGAAAAATGGCGTATTTAATGGAATAGAACGTTAATACAGTAAACTTTCTCTTTTTTCTCCGCAATAGGCTATCAAAAATAATTTATCTAATGTGTATGTGGAAAATTATGTGAAAAGATAAAAAGTGGCAATTGTTACCTTTCATACCTTAAGTTTCGTTCATCTGATTCTGACCAATGCTTATATACTAAATATCTATTTATATGCCGCTATTATTGTTGTTGTTACCAATTATGTAAATCAATTGTATCTGATTTTATGCCCTTTATGGGCCCTGTAATTTGGGAAATAAAAAAAAATCTTTTCATTGATAAAACGTAATATGGACTGGTCCAGTGTCCAGTTTGCAGGTCATTTAATTTTCTGTACACATTCATGCACGCTCTGATTTAATCAATATACTCGTACGAAAAAGCATGAACAGTTTGAAGGTAATCTAATAATAACTTAATCCAATCAAATTGCATAAGATTCAATAACAATGTCAACACTGTGTATCATCGCCACCGGAAATTGGGTACTAACGAAGCGGAGAGAAATGGAAAAAAAAGTAAACAAGGTAAGAATTCATTCAATTTAAAGCATTTCTACTGATTTGACGAGGGTACCGCTTAACAAATGATTTCCTGATATATAATTCTTTAAATTATTAGGCCGATAAGTACAAAATTAAGACAAGATTTTGTGTTATACTCAAGAACTTGCCACTTAGTACCTGAAAATTTCGAGGTCGATCGTCCTCTGTCGCCCCATTGGCAAGATATTCAACTGTTTTTCATTATTTTTCCAGACACTTTTTTAGATTATTATAGTGTGGTATCATATTTACTGAAATTTGTTGTCAAAATGAACGTTTTTAAAGAATATAGACCATAAAAAATAAAGTCTAGGGTACGGCAACTTGCTCATGTTGACAAATTTACTGTATGGCAACTTGTTTTCAACTGTATGGCAACTTGCTAATTTCAAAATATTTATTTGCCGTCTTTTTAAAGACAATAAAGTATTAGGTTCAAAAATCTAATTATGCATTTGATAAAAATACAATTCGCTTGACACCATTTAAGATGTATACACCATATAAGGCTTGAACACAGTCCTATTACATCTTTTACATACCTGATGTATACAATATGAAAACGGCATATACAAAAGCTGGCAAATGTTGTAACTTTCGGATATGCATGTCACTGTTTTACTCACCTGTTGTTCTGCCCTGACGTAGCGTTAAATGTTACCCATGTCCGTCCGACCCGTCTCTCCCATCCGTCCAGAAAGTCCCAATAATTGGTTTCCGTTCTCTAACTTTAGTATGCCTTAACCAAATGTTTTAAAACTTACACGAAATGCTCATCATCTCAAAACACAGATCAAGTTATAAATTGGGTAGCGTCACTGTTACCGTTCTTGAGTTATGCCCTTTTATAAATGAAAAAAAGCTAAAGCTGTCGTTTCTGTTCTCAAACTTTAGATTGCCTCAACCAAATGTTTTAACCATACAACATTAGTCAGCATTCGCATATACGTGATGAACATTTCGGGGATGGGTTGTGGGTGGAGAGAAGGAAGGAGGTAATGGCAGGAGAATTTTTCCGAATTGAATATTTAGAACCATTAAGTGAATGAATTCTCTTTCAACTTTCAGATAAAATGAAATATAAATGAATTATCATTCTCTGCAAAAAAAAATGTTGTATTGCTACACCACGGCACTATGTTAAGGGAGGTTGATATATGTGTCTGTCCCTGGTCAGGAACATGTAATATAGCGGCTGTCGTAAGTTGCTGCCTGACATATTTGTTTATGATTTTGTCATAAAGCAGGCAATTTTGATACGGTATGGGTTTTGTTCATTGTGAAGTGTAAAGTAACCAATGGTTGGTCAAATCTATTTCATTTGGACTTTGTTTGAAAGTCCTCTCAGTGAAAACCATTCCACCTCTCCTTTTTCAATTAATGTTATTGTGTTATTTGTAAAAGGCAGATACAGCCAATATATTAGAATAAAGAACATTAATTTTATAAAACAAAACTTCATCTCTATATAGTAAGAAATGAACAAGCTCGGTGGCTAACACTGTTTAAATTTAAAAAAAATATTAACCTTAGATCATTTTTGGAAAGAATGAAAGAATAATCCGATACAAGGGATACAAATCCGGCTGTGGCTACGGCATAAACTATTTATATAAACTTTCTACTTGAGAATAAAGATGACTTTGTATGAAGTTTTCTTTGGTTGTCTTCTTAATATTATGTACTTATTAATACAATTCCAGAAGCTAGCATCTTCGACTTGTAAGTTTAAAGAATTATAATGAAATAACATCTAATAAGGACAGGTTGAAATAATTTTGAACCCTGATGGTACACACTCATAAATTCTTTTGGAAAAATCAACGTAAATTTAAATGTTGATTTGATAGCGTTCATTTATTTATTTGCCCTCGTAAACAGTTTTGTTAAAATACCGAAATCGGTAAATTCTTATCGTGAACGAACAAGTCGGGTACACCTTTTTACATTCAGGCGTGCTTAAGTTGCACTTTTTTCTTCTTGTTAAGAAAAATGATTTTAATTTTAGCATCTATCTAAAGATTAGATTATTTAAATTCACACAAAATAGGGCTTACTGTTGATTTTGAAACTCTATGAATTCACATTTATATTCAACCAAACAGATAGGCCGAGATCCATACCTTTATAAGTTTTAAAACAGAGAAGGTGTGTTTGAAAACAAATAATCACGTACTGCTATATCTTTAAAGGCAAATGCAAGTCTTACTTGTATTTATTATATGATTTTAATTGGCACAATATCACATTAAAATTTACTGAGAAATATTATACAAAAGTAATCATGAAAATGTACTACTGTAACAATGAAAATTCAGACGAATACACTCCTTTTCACTACCCATCCATCTACTCATTTAAGTTTAGGCCAAACAGCCTTAGCAACAGTTTTTTATTATTTTTTCCCTGTAAATAAAAAGATTGATTGAATTTACTTAAACTAAAAAAAAGACAATCTTATTTTCAGTAAGAAACAAGAAAATTAATTCGAAACACAATTCATGATTTATTTCTCCTAATTTTCAATGAAAAAAAAGTATTTTCTTCACTTTTCTTTTTATAAATTAACAAATTATTCATTTCAAAAATTTCAAAAATAAACAATAAACAATGTTGAAGACCGTACCTTGACCTATAATGGTTTATTTTTATAAATTGTGACTTGGATGGAGAGTTGTCTCATTGGCACTCATACCACATCTCCCTATATCTATTTAACCCAGCACATTCTTTATGTGTATGTCCGAAGCCACGAGCCTGTAGTTTGGTGGTTGTCGTTGGTTCATCTCTATCATATTAGTTATATTTCTTAAATTGTTTTTTATGAGTTAGGCCGTTAGTTTTCTTGTTGAATCCTTCCACAATTTTCATGTCGGGGCTTTTTATTGCCAACTGTAAGGTACGATTTTTCGTTGTTGAAGGCCAAACGATAGCATATAATTGCTTACATAACTTTATTTGACCCTGGTGGATAGTTATCTTATTTGCAATCATACAACATCTCCACTGTTTATATTAAAAAAACCAGCACCAACAAAGGATGAATGGTCGGTTTTTTTTTATTGAACTTACCAAATTTCACCCTGACAACAAATAAGACAACAGTCGTTAGTATTATAACGATATATGAATGTATTTAGGATAATATGGTTGAAAAAACCTTTTTGTCTTTAACAACACAGTCAAATAGAGGTACGCAACGACGACTTCTGAACGAAATTGACGGCATATATTTTATAATATTTGATAATTAGTTTATTTTGTATATTTGTAAGCCGGTAAAGCATTGATACAGCCAAAATTTCGTCACTTGATATTATCAGAGACATATATACACATATATGTATATATGTCTCTGATATTATCTAAGCAGTGATTAATTTCATCTCTAAATTACAATATATTGCAAGACGCCGTACAGACAAAAGGTGTTATTTTGCAATTCGCCGTACAACGTCCTGCAATTCGCCGTACAATAAACAAACAATGTTTTGGTCCATATTCTTTAAAACATCTTTATGACAACAGATTTCAGTCAATATGATGTCACACTATCATAATATAAAAACGTGTCTGGAAAAATAATGAAAAACGTTGAAATTATCTTGCCAATGGGGCGACAGAGGACAATCGACCTCGAAATTTTCAGGTACTAAGTGGCAAGCTTTGGAGTATAACACAAAATCTTGTCTTAATTTTGTACTTATCGGCCTAATAATTTAAAGAATTATATATCAGAAAATCATTTGTTAAGCGGTACCCTCGTCAAATCAGTAGAAATGCTTTAAATTGAATGAATTCTTACCTTGTTTACTTTTTTTTCCATTTCTCTCCGCTTCGTTAGTACCCAATTTCCGGTGGCGATGATACACAGTGGTCAAGTCCACATCATAATGAGTAATAGAGGTAAACTGGGTAGGGAGAAAATGACAGATATTTCAAGTTAATATTTATGCAATAACGAATTAAAATTTGTCAACCAGAAGTTTTGCTACAATTTCGAAAACATGTCGTTCTGTATGGGTATAGTTTTCGGATCTTTCATTAGCGTATTTAAGGCTATAAAAAGTTTGGGCTTCAAAAGTTCACACAATTATTGACTTTATACAGAAAATTCGTCCTTGTAAAACATTTAATAGTTCACAAATGATACGCGATTTTAAAGTAAAATTATTTCTTAAAACACTGCAAAAAATTTCATTCATATTGATAAAGTGGTATCGTCATCAAGTGCGTTGAAATGAACAGTGGTATAGCAAACATCGAATTCCCTCACAAAATGTTATCACACACTACAGTAAGGGGAGTCAGTCAAGTTTGTCTATTTTTAGATACTATACAGGTAATCTTTTGACACTACGTATACAACCTGTGTGACCTGTGTAGTGATTTTGATTTTACGATAAATTCATGAATGAACGATAATTTTATGAATGAACATGAGCACCTGACCTCTTTCTTAAACACCTATTAAACATATAAAACCGTATTTAATAAGGAGATAATTCAGTCAAATTTTCAGTACTAAATCAACAACTGAAATGATTCCATTTTTTTATGAAACATCGTACGAACGGAGAACGGAATCGCAGGTATAAAAATGCACTTTTTTCCCTTGTAATGACCGCGGATCTATAATTTTTATAGATCGGTTGAAATCCCAAAACTAATTTGCATAATGGAAATTTAGGCGATAGCAATACATCGGAGTGACCTCAAGGTCATCCTCTGTAAAAATAAATTTATATACAACCATATACACATGAAAATATATAAAATGAAATAAATTAACCAATTTTACTATAAGTGCGGATCCATAGCTCTCAATTAGGTCCTTATGATATATAGTAAAGACCTAAGCGCTATGGTTCTGCATGTTATCTTACCATCAATTCTTTGAAGAAACCTATATAAAAAATAAATATATATACAACAATATACATGAAAATATATAAAATGAAATAAATCAACCAATCTTACTATTAGGTGCGGAACCATAGCTCTTAATTAGGTCCTTATGATATATTGTAAAGACCTAAGAGCTATGGTTCCGCAGCTACCTTTCCATCAATTCTTTGAAGAAACCTATATAAAAAATAAATATATATACAACAATATACATAAAAATATATAAAATGAAATAAGTCAACCAATCTTACTATTAGGTGCAGAACCGTAGCTCTTAATTAGGTCCTTATGATATATTGGAAAGACCTAAGAGCTACGGTTCCACAGCTACCTTACCATCAATTCTTTGAAGAAACCTATATAAAAAATAAATATATATACAACAATATACATGAAAATATATAAAATGAAATAAATCAACTAATCTTACTATATGGTGCGGAACCATAGCTCTCAATTAGGTCCTTATGATATATAGTAAAGACCTAAGCGCTATGGTTCTGCAGTTATCTTACCATCAATTCTTTGAAGAAACCTATATAAAAAATAAATATATATACAACAATATACATGAAAATATATAAAATGAAATAAATCAACCAATCTTACTATTAGGTGCGGAACCATAGCTCTTAATTAGGTCCTTATGATATATCATAAAGACCTAAGAGCTACGGTTCTGCAGCTACCTTACCATCAATTCTTTGAAGAAATCTATATAAAAAATAAATATATATACAACAATATACACGAAAATATATAAAATGAAATAAATCAACTAATCTTACTATTAGGTGCGGAACCTTAGCTCTGAATTAGGTCCTTATGATATATTATAAAGACCTAAGAGCTACGGTTCTGCAGCTACCTTACCATCAATTCTTTGAAGAAACCTATATTAAAAATAAATATATATACAACCATATACATACATACAACCATATACACATGAAAATATATAAAATGAAATAAATCAACCAATCTTACTATTAGGTGCGGAACCATAGCTCTTAATTAGGTCCTTATGATATATTATAAAGACCTAAGAGCTACTGTTCCGCAGCTACCTTACCATCAATTCTTTGAAGAAACCTATATAAAAAATAAATATATACACAACAATATCCATGAAAATATATAAAATGAAAATAATCAACCAATCTTACTATTAGGTGCCGAACCGTAGCTCTTAATTAGGTCCTTATGATATATTGTAAAGACCTAAGAGCTACGGTTCCACAGCTACCTTACCATCAATTCTTTGAAGAAACCTATATAAAAAATAAATATATATACAACCATATACACATGAAAATATATAAAATGAAATAAATCAACCAATCTTACTATATGGTGCTGAACCATAGCTCTTAATTAGGTCCTTATGATATATTATAAAGACCTAAGAGCTACAGTTCCGCAGCTACCTTACCATCAATTCTTTGAAGAAACCTATATAAAAAATAAATATATATACAATCATATACACATGAAAATATATATAATGAAATAAATCCACCAATCTTACTATTAGGTGCGGAACCATAGCTCTTAATTAGGTCCTTATGATATATTATAAAGACCTAAGAGCTACGGTTCCGCAGCTACCTTACCATCAATTCTTTGAAGAAACCGATATAAAAAATAAATATATATACAACCATATACACATGAAAATATATAAAATGAAATAAATCAACCAATCTTACTATTAGGTGCAGAACCATAGCTCTTAATTAGGTCCTTATGATATATTATAAAAACCTAAGAGCTACTGTTCCGCAGCTACCTTACCATCAATTCTTTGAAGAAACCTATATAAAAAATAAATATATATACAACCATATACACATGAAAATATATAAAATGAAATAAATCCACCAATCTTACTATTAGGTGCGGAACCATAGCTCTTAATTAGGTCCTTATGATATATCATAAAGACCTAAGAGCTACGGTTCTGCAGCTACCTTACCATCAATTCTTTGAAGAAATCTATATAAAAAATAAATATATATACAACAATATACATGAAAATATATAAAATGAAATAAATCAACTTATCTTACTATTAGGTGCAAAACCTTAGCTCTTAATTAGGTCCTTATGATATATTATAAAGACCTAAGAGCTACGGTTCCGCAGCTACCTTACCATCAATTCTTTGAAGAAACCTATATTAAAAATAAATATATATACAACCATATACATACATACAACCATATACACATGATAATATACAAAATGAAATAAATCAACCAATCTTACTATTAGGTGCGGAACCATAGCTCTTAATTAGGTCCTTATGATATATTATAAAGACCTAAGAGCTACTGTTCCCCAGCTACCTTACCATCAATTCTTTGAAGAAACCTATATAAAAAATAAATATATATACAACAATATCCATGAAAATATATAAAATAAAAATAATCAACCAATCTTACTATTAGGTGCGGAACCGTAGCTCTTAATTAGGTCCTTATGATATATTGTAAAGACCTAAGAGCTACGGTTCCACAGCTACCTTACCATCAATTCTTTGAAGAAACCTATATAAAAAATAAATATATATACAACAATATACATGAAAATATATAAAATGAAATAAATCAACCAATCTTACTATATGGTGCGGAACCATAGCTCTTAATTAGGTCCTTATGATATATTATAAAGACCTAAGAGCTACAGTTCCGCAGCTACCTTACCATCAATTTTTTGAAGAAACCTATATAAAAAATAAATATATATACAATCATATACACATGAAAATATATAAAATGAAATAATTCAACCAATCTTACTATTAGGTGCGGAACCATAGCTCTTAATTAGGTCCTTATGATATATTATAAAGACTTAAGAGCTACGGTTCCACAGCTACCTTACCATCAATTCTTTGAAGAAACCTATATAAAAAATAAACATATATACAACCATATACACATGGAAATATATAAAATGAAATAAATCAACCAATCTTACTATTAGGTGCGGAACCATAGCTCTTAATTAGGTCCTTATGATATATTATAAAGACCTAAGAGCTACGGTTCCACAGCTAACTTACCATCAATTCTTTGCAGAAACCTATATAAAAAATAAATATATATACAACAATATCCATGAAAATATATAAAATGAAATAATTCAACCAATCTTACTATTAGGTGCGGAACCATAGCTCTTAATTAGGTCCTTATGATATATTATAAAGACATAAGAGCTACAGTTCCGCAGCTACCTTACCATCAATTCTTTGAAGAAACCTATATAAAAAACAAATATATATACAATCATATACACATGAAAATATATAAAATGAAATAAATCAACCAATCTTACTATTAGGTGCGGAACCATAGCTCTTAATTAGGTCCTTATGATATATTATAAAGACCTAAGAGCTACAGTTCCGCAGCTACCTTACCATCAATTCTTTGAAGAAACCTATATAAAAAATAAATATATATACAACAATATACTTGAAAATATATAAAATGAAATAAATCAACTAATCTTACTTTTAGGTGCGGAACCATAGCTCTTAATTAGGTCCTTATGATATATTATAAAGACCTAAGAGCTACGGTTCCGCAGATACCTTACCATCAATTCTTTGAAGAAACCTATATAAAAAATAAATATATATACAACAATATACATGAAAATATATAAAATGAAATAAATCAACTAATCTTACTATTAGGTGCGGAACCATAGCTCTTAATTAGGTCCTTATGATATATTATAAAGACTTAAGAGCTACGGTTCCACAGCTACCTTACCATCAATTCTTTGAAGAAACCTATATAAAAAATAAATATATATACAACAATATACATGAAAATATATAAAATGAAAAAAATCAACCAATCTTACTATTAGGTGCGGAACCATAGCTCTTAATTAGGTCCTTATGATATATTATAAAGACTTAAGAGTTACGGTTCTGCAGCTACCTTACCATCAATTCTTTGAAGAAACCTATATAAAAAATAAATATATATACAACCATATACACATGAAAATATATAAAATGAAATAAATCAACCAATCTTACTATTAGGTGCGGAACCATAGCTCTTAATTAGGTCCTTATGATATATTATAAAGACCTAAGAGCTACGGTTCTGCAGCTACCTTACCATCAATTCTTTGAAGAAACCTATATAAAAAATAAATAAATATACAACAATATACATGAAAATATATAAAATGAAATAAATCGACCAATCTTACTATTAGGTGCGGAACCATAGCTCTTAATTAGGTCCTTATGATATATTATAAAGACCTAAGAGCTACGGTTCCGCAGTTACCTTACCATCAATTCTTTGAAGAAACCTATTTAAAAAATAAATATATATACAACCATATACACATGAAAATATATAAAATAAAATAAATCCACCAATCTTACTATTAGGTGCGGAACCATAGCTCTTAATTAGGTCCTTATGATATATTATAAAGACCTAAGAGCTACAGTTCTGTAGCTACCTTACCATCAATTCTTTGAAGAAACCTATATAAAAAATAAATATATATACAATCATATACACATGAAAATATATAAAATGAAATAAATCCACCAATCTTACTATTAGGTGCGGAACCATAGCTCTTAATTAGGTCCTTATGATATATTATAAAGACCTAAGAGCTACAGTTCCGCAGCTACCTTACCATCAATTCTTTGAAGAAACCTATATAAAAAATAAATATATATACAACAATATACTTGAAAATATATAAAATGAAATAAATCAACTAATCTTACTTTTAGGTGCGGAACCATAGCTCTTAATTAGGTCCTTATGATATATTATAAAGACCTAAGAGCTACGGTTCTGCAGCTACCTTACCATCAATTCTTTGAAGAAACCTATATAAAAAATAAACATATATACAACCATATACACATGGAAATATATAAAATGAAATAAATCAACCAATCTTACTATTAGGTGCGGAACCATAGCTCTTAATTAGGTCCTTATGATATATTATAAAGACCTAAGAGCTACGGTTCCACAGCTAACTTACCATCAATTCTTTGCAGAAACCTATATAAAAAATAAATATATATACAACAATATCCATGAAAATATATAAAATGAAATAATTCAACCAATCTTACTATTAGGTGCGGAACCATAGCTCTTAATTAGGTCCTTATGATATATTATAAAGACATAAGAGCTACAGTTCCGCAGCTACCTTACCATCAATTCTTTGAAGAAACCTATATAAAAAACAAATATATATATACAATCATATCCACATGAAAATATATAAAATGAAATAAATCCACCAATCTTACTATTAGGTGCGGAACCATAGCTCTTAATTAGGTCCTTATGATATATTATAAAGACCTAAGAGCTACGGTTCCACAGCTACCTTACCATCAATTCTTTGAAGAAACCTATATAAAAAATAAATATATATACAACAATATCCATGAAAATATATAAAATGAAATAAATCAACTAATCTTACTATTAGGTGCGGAACCATAGCTCTTAATTAGGTCCTTATGATATATTATAAAGACTTAAGAGCTACGGTTCCACAGCTACCTTACCATCAATTCTTTGAAGAAACCTATATAAAATATAAATATATATACAACCATATACACATGAAAATATATAAAATGAAATAAATCAACCAATCTTACTATTAGGTGCGGAACCATAGCTCTTAATAAGGTCCTTATGATATATTATAAAGACCTAAGAGCTACTGTTCCACAGCTACCTTACCATCAATTCTTTGAAGAAACCTATATAAAAAATAAATATATATACAACAATATCCATGAAAATATATAAAATGAAATAATTCAACCAATCTTACTATTAGGTGCGGAACCATAGCTCTTAATTAGGTCCTTATGATATATTATAAAGACATAAGAGCTACAGTTCCGCAGCTACCTTACCATCAATTCTTTGAAGAAACCTATATAAAAAACAAATATATATACAATCATATACACATGAAAATATATAAAATGAAATAAATCCACCAATCTTACTATTAGGTGCGGAACCATAGCTCTTAATTAGGTCCTTATGATATATTATAAAGACCTAAGAGCTACTGTTCCACAGCTACCTTACCATCAATTCTTTGAAGAAACCTATATAAAAAATAAATATATATACAACAATATCCATGAAAATATATAAAATGAAATAATTCAACCAATCTTACTATTAGGTGCGGAACCATAGCTCTTAATTAGGTCCTTATGATATATTATAAAGACCTAAGAGCTACGGTTCCACAGCTACCTTACCATCAATTCTTTGAAGAAACCTATATAAAAAATAAATATATATACAACAATATCCATGAAAATATATAAAATGAAATAAATCAACTAATCTTACTATTAGGTGCGGAACCATAGCTCTTAATTAGGTCCTTATGATATATTATAAAGACTTAAGAGCTACGGTTCCACAGCTACCTTACCATCAATTCTTTGAAGAAACCTATATAAAAAATAAATATATATACAACAATATCCATGAAAATATATAAAATGAAAAAAATCAACCAATCTTACTATTAGGAGCGGAACTGTAGTTCTTAATTAGGTCCTTATGATATATTATAAAGACCTAAGAGCTACAGTTCTGTAGCTACCTTACCATCAATTCTTTGAAGAAACCTATATAAAAAATAAATATATATACAATCATATACACATGAAAATATATAAAATGAAATAAATCCACCAATCTTACTATTAGGTGCGGAACCATAGCTCTTAATTAGGTCCTTATGATATATTATAAAGACCTAAGAGCTACAGTTCCGCAGCTACCTTACCATCAATTCTTTGAAGAAACCTATATAAAAAAAAATATATATACAACAATATACTTGAAAATATATAAAATGAAATAAATCAACTAATCTTACTTTTAGGTGCGGAACCATAGCTCTTAATTAGGTCCTTATGATATATTATAAAGACCTAAGAGCTACGGTTCCGCAGATACCTTACCATCAATTCTTTGAAGAAACCTATATAAAAAATAAATATATATACAACAATATACATGAAAATATATAAAATGAAATAAATCAACTAATCTTACTATTAGGTGCGGAACCATAGCTCTTAATTAGGTCCTTATGATATATTATAAAGACTTAAGAGCTACGGTTCCACAGCTACCTTACCATCAATTCTTTGAAGAAACCTATATAAAAAATAAATATATATACAACAATATCCATGAAAATATATAAAATGAAAAAAATCAACCAATCTTACTATTAGGAGCGGAACTGTAGTTCTTAATTAGGTCCTTATGATATATTGTAAAGACCTAAGAGCTACGGTTCCGCAGCTACCTTACCATCAATTCTTTGAAGAAACCTATATAAAAAATAAATATATATACAACCATATACACATGAAAATATATAAAATAAAATAAATCCACCAATCTTACTATTAGGTGCGGAACCATAGCTCTTAATTAGGTCCTTATGATATATTATAAAGACCTAAGAGCTACTGTTCCGCAGCTACCTTACCATCAATTCTTTGAAGAAACCTATATAAAAAATAAATAAATATACAACAATATACATGAAAATATATAAAATGAAATAAATCGACCAATCTTACTATTAGGTGCGGAACCATAGCTCTTAATTAGGTCCTTATGATATATTATAAAGACCTAAGAGCTACGGTTCCGCAGTTACCTTACCATCAATTCTTTGAAGAAACCTATTTAAAAAATAAATATATATACAACCATATACACATGAAAATATATAAAAAGAAATAAATCCACCAATCTTACTATTAGGTGCGGAACCATAGCTCTTAATTAGGTCCTTATGATATATTATAAAGACCTAAGAGCTACAGTTCTGTAGCTACCTTACCATCAATTCTTTGAAGAAACCTATATAAAAAATAAATATATATACAACAATATACATGAAAATATATGAGGAATGATAACAGAAAAGAGTCATGCCCACTGACCTGAAGGAAATTTAATATTTTATGAATTAGAATAGGGATCTCTCAAAGAATTCAAGTAGGAAAATAGGTGATGAGGTATGAGGTGAGATACCTTCCCTCTATATAATATATATCAGTGACCGCTGTGGATAGTAAACTTGAAATTGATAGAAAATAGCAACTACAAGTTATTTTTAGTATATTTATGTTCATACAACAGAAAAACGCAAAAATAATTGAAATTAATAGAAAACAAAAAAATAAGAGATTCTGGAAAAAAGGGGGAGTGTTAAAAATAAATTGTCCTATCTCAAGTACCTAATAGGTAAATAGACTCCAAGAAAAAAAATTATAGTACCCTATTGCATAATTTTTAACCAACAAAAAAATACTCACCACATATAATTATAGATGAGGTTCTTGCCGTAACCCTTTGGTAACTACAAAGATAGCTGTTTCACTGTACACATTGCTTGCTCTTCAAGGTCATTGAATACTGTTCTGCTCTGTTCAGTTGTTCGGTTCCTCTAAAATATCAGATAAGTATAAAATATTTGAAAGGATGGAAACTTAAAACTTTATTTTATTTATAGACTTCTTTATAAAATGTTTATTTAATCTAAGACATTCATATAAAAATAAGGAGATGTGGTATGATGAGACATTACTGTCCACCAAAGTTCCAATGAAGTAGATGCAAGTCATTATACTGGCAACTGTACAGCCTTCAACAATGAGATAAACCTAAATCATATGGTCAGGTTTAAAAGGCCCTAAGACACTAAAAATATGAAACAATTCAATTGAGAAAACTAACAGCCTAATTTATAAACAGTTTACATAAAAACAAATATGACAAAATTGAACCAAGGACAACCACTGAACTTTCAGGCTCCTGACTTGTGACAGGCACATAAAGAATGAAATGTGTCGGGGTTAAACATGCATGTTTGTAAGTGTTCAACACTCCCCTAACCTGGGCCAGAGGTGTAACAGTACAACATCAAACTATAAAAATCAGTTGAAAAAGGCTTTACCCATCAGATGGATTATTACAGTAACAAATAGAAATACATCTAACAAAAACGGGTACTTATACATCCCAAAAGCAAAAAGGCACAAAGTACAGATCTGAGAGTACTCGCAGTTACTGACAGCTAGTTCAAAGCCAATAACAACTAATAAAAAACATATCATAGGGAACATGTGTACTTAAGTTTCAAGTTCAACTTCATCAAAAACTGCCTTGACCAAAAACTTTAACCTAAAAACTTTAACCTGAAGCAGGACAGACAGACGAACGAAGAGACAGACGAACGAAAGAACTGACAGACGAATAACCGACAGATGAACGAACCGACAGACAAACGAACGAACAGACTAATGAACGGACAAACGAACAGACCCACAGACCGAAAAACATTATGCCCATAAATGGGCATAAAAATCATGTATCTAAGGCTTAAATATCAATCAGTTCACATCCAACATCCAATGGATTAAGGGTAAAGACGTCAATAATAGTCAGAGAAAAAACATGACCTTGTGCAATGCCAAACTATAGGTATTGACAGATTGTAGAACCATGAAAGTACACATGTGTAATATTTAGTATGGTTTTAATTCATTGATGACAAAATCAATATTTACACCAATAAAAACAATATTCAAAGATTTATTTACACTGTTGAATAGGTAACCTTTTAGAATAAGTTTATTTAAAGGATTGATAAGTGTACGTAACCCGGATTGTTTATGTTTTCCTTAGTACAAAAAATTCTCCTTTAACCAATGTCATATTTCAATCAATTTCTAATATATCTATCTCAACAAGAATAACAACATATCCAATATATAGTATTAATATTATTCTGTAAAACTTAAACCATAAAACATTTCTTTGCATGTAAATATCATTAAGTAAGATTAAGGTTATTGTTCCGTGACCTATTGCGGTTCATATGGATGTAGATGTAGATGGCTATAAATTATATAATACATGGCAAATATTTGTAAATACTGAATATCAGCTCATAACTAAAGCAAAGAAACAGACAGATATTATTATGTTGAAAGGATATGTTATAATTTATATCTGATTAATCTTTTTAGCTACAAGTATCCAAAAGGTAAAAAAAACAGGGTTTGTAAAAGTTTTTTTGTTTTTTTTAAAACTATTATACCTGTATACACTGTGTCTACCATTGTTGAAAGTCTATATAATGGAGTTGTAAGAATGTCTGGCTATCCTAAATGCATTTGAATACAAAGTTAGACGACTGTAAGTTCATAGTACTCCAAGAACTGAAAAGAAACATTTAATATTAAAACAGGTCATAAAAATTTTCACATACCGGTAGACTAGAACAATCTACTTGCTGATGAGAGAAGTCAAACTCGCTGCAATACATTTGGATTTTCATTAAGTCAAATGGCCCTAGAAATATTAATAAATATAAGGTTTTCAGATCCAGGATTTTGAAAAGGGGGGGCCCATAAATGTAGCTCCATATAGGGGAAGGGCACCCCCTTAAATCAGCCTCTGCTTTTGCAAAACTTGTAAATTTGTAGACATGTACGGACATTTGGAAGAGTGTTTAATATATAAACTAATGTGAAGAAACTGTAATAGTCACCATTTTGTTTCACATCCAACCTTATTATGCATGAAAATTTTGTGAAATCTTTTTGATTCTATAAAAGTAATTTTCTAGAATTAAAAGCTTTCAAATCCCAAAGAGATCGCATTGAAGCAAATAATTATAACTAATTAATACCTTAAACTCCTCATAAACCTTTTTAGTGTACCAACACAATTCTAAGGAAATAATCCATGTCTTTATTCAAGGAATTAAAGATCAAACTTATAATTTGGAGTCAAATTCTAACCTTTTGATCACATGATCATACAGGAAATAAAACTGTTCACTCACATCTACTCACTTCACACTTGAGTAACTGGCTGTGTACAAAAATAATTTAACCTGACAAAGGTATTTCACCAAATTATGTAACAGAATTTTGTTCAGATAATAAAACATTCCCCTAAAGGGAAAAGTTTTAATATAAGTTGTACAACTTTGCCCCCAGCATAGCTTAGTAAAAAACAGTACAGGGGTGTGTAACAGGACACTTTGTATGAAGATACACAGACTCTTTTTATGAATAAGTCACTGGTGCATTCATTGAGTTCACTTTTATCTTTTATCACTTTATCCTTAAGGTACACCTTGTGACCTAATTACCTTGATTTATAAATATAATTTATCAGGTTGGGAACAACCCTCCAAATGAGGGATATCCCTTAAATGAAGGACTGTCCCCCAGACAAGGGGTCATTTTGCTGTTGTAGAAAAGAAAAAAGAAAATCTTAGCTTTTTTAACTTTAAAGGGGAAAAATTCATTATTTTTGGAACAACTTTTCTAAAAAAGGGGTCCACTTATTTTTAATAATAAAGAAGATATACATTAAAGTCCATCAATATTACTTCCGGTTCCGGACAAACTATGATAAACAATTCCTAAATATAGAAGGACAAAAGTTAAGGGAATGGTTCCAAGTAATATATAAAGACTCCTTATATTGATAACATCCACCACAACAGCCAATTATCACCATCCTGCCCATTATCTACATTCTTTGACCCAAAACTTGTCAAGTCATTGTAAAAACTAACAATAATATGACATCTTAATTTTTGACGATCTACCTAAAATTGCCATTGAGAGTGTTACTCAATCCAATCTTTGGATGCCCGACACTGAATTTATTAAGTATAAGTTGCCTGATCAACCAAAACCTCCAACAGGCATTGCTATCAAGGCACCTTTTGAAAAACTTTATCACGATTTGTACAGGCCAGCTGCGTGTATGGTAGCATTCTCAGTTGAATCAAAAGATCGGTTTCTGCTTTGGATAAAAACTTTTGCTTTTCGCTACCATTCCCTATTTGGGGCTCTTGACAACTATACTAATGCAAGTGGACAGACAAAAAAAATACTAAAGAGGGCAACATAGGTGTCAGAAATAAATACTGACTCAAACAAACTATATATACTTACATTTCATTTATATATAATTAATATATATCCAGCAACCTTTCTCATAACAGTTCAAGGAACACATTATTTATCATGGGCAAAAACAGAGTTCCAATATCTTTAATCAATTGGTGAACACAATAGTCTTCTTGATTCATCAAACACAGAATACACTTTCTTCACAACACAATTAGACCAAAGTGAGACAAAACCTATGAAAATGTCAACCCTTAGAATTGTAACGCCAAGAACATGATACTGTGATAAATAAACAATCTACTGAAAATATTCTTGCATCATTGCAACTATTAGAGAGTAAACTATGTGAAGTGTCAAACACCTGTGCAGGCTTAAAAGATGACAACCCTACAGATAACAATAACTATGATAGCAAAATGTCAGAACTTAATCAAAATCTTGATGACCTGAAAGAAAATCAACAAAAATTAGAAAAAGAGCTTCTTGTGTTATCATCTAATCAGATGAAGAAACAATTTGTAAGTTCAGCAGTCCTTGACAAGAAACTTGTAGACTTTGAAAAGTCAATTTTGACAAAAATAAATTTACAAAGAAACGAAGTTATACTTACACTGTCACATTAAAGGAAAATTCTGACTTAAGAAAGTGTTGACAAATTTGGATCGAGTCTCAAACTCAAAACTATGAACACAAAATGAGGCTCTTGAGGAACAAAATCAGTTTTTAAACAAGAAACTATCTGATCTTGAAAAACAACTTCATGAGATCAATAACATGTACCTGAAATTGAATACAAGGCAACCATAAGCACACACAACCGATTTACAGGGCTTACAACACAAAATGATGACATGACAGATATAAGTGAAAAAAATCAGAGATGAACAAAAAGTAAAGAAAGATGATGATAACAGTTCATGAAAAAATCAGAGATGAACAAAAGGTAAAGAAAGATGATGATAATTTTAACAGTATTCCTAAAGAAAAAACATACAGGTATGCTCAAGATCTAGAAATAATTATTGACTCTCATGGATGAAGAATATAAAAGGTGCAGGGGAGACTATTCTTGAAACAACCAACAAAGACACCAGACATTTTGTCTTAGGTGTAGGAAGCAATGACTTGAGTATTTAAACAACTACTGTATGTGTAAATGAAATGAAAAACCTTATAGAAAACACAAAAAACAGTCATACTCGTTCCCACATACATGTTTTACCAACATTTGATCGTGTGAAACAGCCCCATTTCAACAAAAAAGCAAAAGAATTCAATGAAGAAATAAAGAAATATTGCAAAAATCAATCAGATGTTAAATTCATTTTGAACAGTGACATAAGTGGTATTAACACGTCCATTTTTCAAGAGGATGGCATTCATTTTAATCAATCAGGCAAAAAATGCCTCGTCAGAATCTTAAAAAACACATTTGAACCCAGTATTTAGACTTAAACCTTGTAATGAGTACAAAACTTCTATTTCTACCAGTAAAACACAAAACGGAAACTTAAAACATAAACCACTACCATGGTTGACAAAACAATGACAATCAGTCTTACAGGCAAAACTACATGTACAATGAAAACCAAAACCCCTATAACTATTATACCGGTAGTCAACAATATCATAACGCTAACAAAAAGTGAAATGAACCTACTTCTCAGTAGACTCAGTGAGTAGACTAATATTGAACTTGCACAATAATTCAGCTATAGATTTAACTGAAAAGCTATATAGTACAGTACATTTAGCCATATACTTTAATTAAGGCCAATTAGAATAATAAGCATTTATTATAGTTATTTTTATTTTTGTACAAAAATCACAATAGTATGTTTTAATTTTTTATTTATGTTGCTTGCAAATGTCATTAATTACATGTATATTGTAGTATACACTCTTTAAAAGTATAGCACTATTACATACATATTGCTATCAATGTTTTATGATACATAAAATTAGCACACATCTCATGAAACAGAAAAATTTAGATTTACTTCCCTTGTCCCATGTTTGAAACTCATTATTGTGTTTTAAGTTAAAGTAAAAGAAACTTATATATATATATATATTTATATATTATTTTGATAACTAAATGAAATAGAAAATATACACATTACACATATATATCAATGACTTATATGTCCCTGCATATATTAACAAAAAAGATCTGTAAAGTAATAATAATGGAGTTATTTCCCTTTCCCCGTGTCCTTTGTAAATAGATTTTTGACTTACTATATGAATATTGCCTATTGGAATATCCATGGTTTAAATGAAGATAAATTTCAGGATGATTTGTTTATTGAAAATGTTTGTAAATATATAGTTTGTTTTGCTGAAACTAAAACAAACTATGTTGAGAGAGTCTCCAGGAAATCTTCCAGGTTTTACAAGTTAGCCTACTCAGGCCAAAAAAAAGGGGGAGACCATCAGGTGGCAAGCTTGTATTTATAAAAGCCAAATTCAAAAATGTAATTTCTGAAATAAAACAGAACAACTTCTCAATATAGTTAAAAATAGATGGAACTTTCCTCAATTTAGAGAAAGACATATTTTTATGTTTTACTTACATCAAACCATATAATAATAAGGATTTTCTGAATTGACATTCACAAAAATGGAAAATGATATTTCTTTTTTTCTATCTTAAGGTGAGGTGATTATAAGCGTTGATTTTAATGCACGCACAGGTGGGGTTAAATGACTTTATTCAAAATGATGGTGTTAATGACAATTTTCAGACTGTCCAGTACCTGAATATTATACACCTGATTTACCCTTAGAGAGAAATCAATTAGATCAAAAAAACAATTTACATGGGAATCTACTAGTTGATATTTTTAAGTCCTCTCAAGTGAGAATTGTGAACAGAAGATTTCTTGGTGACCCACTTGGCTACTTTACATTTTGTAATAGTAATGGTAAGAGCACAGTAGATTATATGCTGACATCATAGAATTTATTTTATACCATCAATAACTTTATGGTAAAACCACCTACTGATCTATCAGATCATTGTTTAATAGCATTGAATATTTTTAATTTTAAACACCCTAAAGAAATAAAGAAGGAAGAACTATGGTCCCTTCCTGGTACTTTTAATTGGACCGATCAGAGCAAGGACATTTATATTGACCCTTTATTAGAAGAAAATCGTGTAGAAGACATTCTATCTTTAAACAAACTAATTGACAATAATAGTTTTAATGATACTGACTTCTTATTGACCAAAACTAATGAAATGTATTTAGAAGCCACAAAAAAATCAGTTTCCTTCAAAGCAAATTTTAAAAAATCCATCATACTGTACAATAAACTTAAAAATAAACTAGAAAAGGTTTTTTTCAATCCTTGATAAAACAAATAAATGTTAATATAAATCCAAAGAACACCAAAGAATTTTGGGGGTAGCATTAATAATTACAAAAAAAAAGAACAATAACTGTGAACCTGCTATTTTTGCCAAAGAATGGGAAATTCATTATAAAAATTTACTAAATGCTTCAAGTGAAAATGATAAAACTGATACTAATCAAAATATAGAGAACAAAGACCATAACTGTACTAATACATCCCTTAATGTCCCTATTACATGTAAAGAAATCAAAGACAGTGCATTAAGAAGTTAAAAAAGGGAAAATCTGGAGGTCCTAATCTGATAATTAATGAGTTTCTAAAGGTAGGGTCAAACACTTTAGTTTTACTTCTGACAAAACTTTTTAATAAGATACTTAATTCAGAAAAATATCCCAAATTTGGAACATTTCTCTATTGACATCAATTTATAAATCTGGTGACCCATCTGATTGTGGGAATTATAGAGGTATAAGCATAACAAGCTGTCTTGATAAAGTATTTACCTCCACATTACAAAAAAGACTTAAGTGATTTTCTTGAAACAAATAATTTATTATGTTCAAATCAAGGTGGTTTTAGAAAAAATTACAGAACTGTAGATCATGTCTTTATTTTAAAAACAATAATAAACAAATAATTGTTTAAATGCAAAAAGAAACTATATGTGTGTTTTGTATTTCTAATTTTAAAAAGGCTTTTGACAGTGTCTGGAGATCAGCTCTATTCTTAAAATTACAAGTAAAGATAAAGGAATACGAGGCAAATTTTATAACATACTGCATGACATGTACTCTAATACGTTATATTCATGTAAATATCAGAATATGTTTACTAAGCCTTTTCTTGCTAATCAAGGAGTCAAACAAGGAGACAGTAAGTCCTACTTTATTTAATATATTTGTCGATGACATAGGAAAATACTTTGATACCAAATCAACTAGACAAGTGCAGTTAATTTACATGATCAAAAATTGAACCATTTATTGTATGCTGATGATTTGTTATTGATATCTGAATCTACAACTGGTCTCCAGAACTGTCTTGATTCTTTGCAAAAATATAGTGCTGAATGGAAACTGGATGTGAACTTTAAAAAAACAAAAATTATAATTTTCTCAAAAAAAAAAGTAATTCAAGAAAATTTCTACTTTTATTACAGTTCTAATGCAATCGAAATCATTGATTATTATAAAATTAGTTGATTTTCATAGCTCTGGAAAATTTATACAGGCAGTGTCAAGCCTCTCAGATAAAGCTAAGAAAGCATATTTTGCATTGGTCTAAACTCCCATACAGTGAAAACTTGTCTGTTAAAACTTGTCTCCAGCTTTTTAACTCAATGATAATTCCCTGTTTTAACTTATGGATCAGAAGTATGGATATCAGAATCCAAACCAAATTTTGAAGCTTTAGACAAAAGTTAATTTTAAACACATAACTCCATATTTAAAAACATACTTAGGGTTCATGGAAAGTCTTCCAATCTAGCAGTTCGGTGTGAATTGGGTACATTACCTATTAGCATTAAAAATGTTATCAACTTATGTATAAATACTATGTGCGTCTCAGTGATATTGGTGAACAGTCTGGTGGTCCACATGAAATTCTCAAGGCTGCTTTTGAAGTGGACAAAACTCTAACAAGTAGAGAAAATTCATGGTCTAATAAATTATCTGAATTATCAAAATATATTGGAATATATCCTTAAACAAGCATTGTAATATTAATTTCAAACAGAAACTAGAAGATTTCTACAAAAACAAAATTATATTTGAACTATCTAAAATAAAAGATGGGAAACTGTGGCAAACTTTTATTTGTTAGTAAAATTTATACGAAATTTAAACAACAAGAATATTTAAACTATAATGTTCCTAAATATCTCAGAAAAAAAGTCCCCAAATTAAGAATAAGTGCACACTCATTAGCAATAGAAACTGGTAGGTATGCAAGACCAATAATACGCTCTAATGAGAGATTTTGTAAATTTTGCACAGGACAAATTGAAAATGAGATACATTTCTTGATTGAATGTTCTCAATATAACAAAATTAGATCTAAATATAAAATCAATGAAATAAATTCAAATAATTCGAATGAAAATTTTATCAAAATTTTAAATCCCAATTCTGACAAGAACTAAAACCAATTTGTATGTATATTGAAGAAGCTCTTGATTTGAGAGACCACCATATGCATACTGTTTCATCGGATAATAATCCTTTATAGACGCTTGTGCATATACACATATATCTTATATATAGATGACTGTGTTTTTAAGTAAAATTATGAAAACTTAGAATAATCATGATGTATATGTGTATGGTATCATGAAGAATTCTGAATGTTATATGGTATCCATAGACCATATCTAGAATTGACTTATGACTTGTTGTTACATTGATCTTTATTTCATTTATAGTAGATGTTATTGTTGAATATATATTATTGTCTGTACTTGGATCACGCCTCTATTGTGCTCTTTCCAATAAAATTTTGAATTGAATTGAATTGAATATTACAAAATTCTTGGACATGTTTTAACCATATAATACCAGATAGATGTATAGTTCTTTGGGAAAATATTCTTCAAATAATATAAATATGTGCCCTTTTGTACTAAGAAGTGGTTTTTACAAAAAAATATTTTTTTATCACTTGAAATGTACCCCATAAAAGGGATAGTCATTACATTGAGGGGTTGTTCCCAACCTGTTTATATGAAAAGTGTTCATAAGAATTATATTTATAAAAAGCTAACTATGTACCAAAATGCTGAAATTAAATAATGTGTCAACGAAGTTACTGACTACAAGAGTACTTTAACGATAAAATATTTCCATGTACAAACCCCTGCCAGGGACGTAAAATGAAAAAAAAATGTATGTCACGTGATCAATATGTGGGTCTACTCGAAAAGAATAGTAAGCTGGTTCTCGGCTGACTACTACACTTTGTTCATAGTTTGAGTGTAGCGTAATACAAGCGGATTCCAGTTTAAAAGAATAGACTAGAATAGAATCACAGGCACTTGTCTCAGAATTTTTTCCGCCTATATACCTTAATATAACGTTATATTAAGGTATATAGGAAATTTTTTTTCTGAGACAAGTGCCTGTGAATAGAATAGAATATTTTTATTTCCCAAATTACAGAGCCCATAAAAAGCATAAAATCAGTTGCAATTTGTTTGTACGTATTTATGCTTTTATCTTGGTGTGGAGGGGATATATAAATTCAGGGGTGTAGGGTACCATACCAATTAAAGTGAGGGACAAAACTATACGCCCCTCTCCCATTTTGTCATTTTTTTAAAAATATTAAGTGACTACGAAAGAGGACATTGGCTTATTTCTAGACTATTAGACTATTATGATATAAAATATGGATTACATGTCAAGGTCTTTTTTTTTTGCTTACCACTATAAGAAATCCTTTTTCTCAACTTTTCTAGTCCTACTTCACTGATATGTATAAAAGGAATAAACAAAAATTTTACTCGCACATAGCTGATAGAATTGAGAAGCGCTAGTGTTAACGCAAAATCCCTAATTTATTAAAGACTAAATATCTCCAAACATCGTGATACATAAACCAGTACGCATTTTTTTTTATATTTGTTTTTTGTGTTTAATCTTTTTCATTATGGTGCAATCGTCTCAAATTTGTGTAATTTTCTAATTAAAAACGTTGTACAAGTCAGATACAAAACAAAAGCAGAGACATATATACATGTATATATGTCTCTGACAAAAGTAACAAAATAAACTGGATGGTAACAACCAGCCGTTTAGATTTTCTGCACTTGTAGTCCGGTCAAGGTCCTCGGCTATCGCCTCGGACTTTACCTGACTACTCGTGCAGAAAAAGTATACGGCAACGGTTGTTAACGGCCAGTTTTACCTTTGTTCTGTATCTAATACTAAAACCTAAAACCATGAGGCTCCAAGAACCTGCATTGTACTCTTGTAAACTATGCATGATATTGGCAAAAGCATTTAAGTACATATCTTTGTAAGAATCATGCAGTGGGGGATACATGACAATGTCACTAAATTCATTTTTTTGGTCCTAAATTATAATGAGAACACAGGTAGCTAGATGAGTAAAATTCATTATTTTCCCTGTATAATGTGCATTGCCATGGCAACAGCTACACAACATTTTGCCTGAATTATGAGTTATTAAAGTACGATGGAAGTAAAGTTCATCAATTAAAACAATATGGATTTTAACAAAGTTGACTAAAACACAAAACACCACACAATTCAAAAATGTTAAAAATTCAAATTTACTTATAGTTTATTTCCATAGCAGCTAGCTATTTATAAATAAATTAAAATTTTATAATAAAAAACTTCAAAATCGCCAAAGGATCTTCCCAGATGTAAAAAAAAATAGACTAAGTGCATGTATCTCTGACTTTAGTTTATGGAATCCCATTGAAAAGTTGAAGTCTTTGTAAACACTTACAGTAGTGTAAATATATGGCAAGAAATGAACCAAAAAATTATTACTTTAAAAAATTCCAGATTTATAATGAGATTGATTACAAGTATGTTGTTATACAGAAAAGACATAAAGACATATTGAGGGTGGGTCATAAATATCAAGGATATATATGTTAAATGAGGAGCAGTTATTTTCTTTTGCTAAAATTAATGCTCTTAGGTCTGATATTATTTCACCTTAAGATAACCAAACTTTGTTTGGTGCTTCTATAAATAAGAGGGCGCATTACGTTTGATGGCAATTGGGAATTATTATTTTTTACGTTTGCGCGCAGCTTTTGATTTCATTTGCGCGCATTTATTTAAACAGGTAACAGTGGTAAAAATAAAGATGATTCATAATAAATATGACTTTAGTTACTATGAAATTTGAACATATTTGTAAATTTAAATTATATATTTATACTAATGAATTCTAAAAAAATAAAAAAACAGGTTCATAGCTCAAGACATACATAGAAACAAATCAGGGGAACACATCATTAGCGTACGACGGATTTACTCTCCATATCCACAGGACACATAAGTCAGGGGATATAGTACAATTGCGAAGGTATTTCACCAGATTCCATTTTCCTTCAAGTCTTTAGACACCCAAGCGTGCTAGAACGTTCCGGAATCATTCCATGCTCACTACAATGAACAATTTTATTCAAATGTGTTTTCTTAAAGTTTCCAATATTCAGCACGTTAGTTACGATATATAATTTTATAAAATCAGTACTTTTAATCATTAGATTTGCTATGTTTTTACATTTCTATCTATATTTTATTTCCAGGACTAGTGCTTGTGCATAAAATAACAGACTTATCCTGCTCCAAAATCACAGTCAAATACATATATAAATCTACATGTATTTACCTGAGTTTACCTGTAAAAACATGCGCGCAAACGTAATCAAAACCTGCACGCAAATATTATGGTAATGTGCGCAAATGGAATGCACCGAAATAAGATACTTTTCCAATGTATTTGTTATAAATTATAGCGAATAGGTATTTGAGAAAGTTGATCAATACCAGAATGGAAAACATTTCGTTTTGAATTTTAACGCAAATAAACAAGCTATTATTTGAATCCAGGATAATTTTTAACTTTGGAAAATTGATACGAAATGATTGATGAAAACTAGGAATGGAAAGAGGGGTGGTTAGTAGTAAGTTCGTACTGATATATCAGTGGAAGTAAAATGAACCATGACATGCCTGCATGGCGCTTTAGTTTGGTTAGTTTTCATCATAAATTTCTCCCCCAAGGGTGACTGGGGAATAGAAGTATGGTCACCATTGGTCTTCCTCCGACCGGCAGTAAAACCCTTGCTAAAGAGGGGCGTCCGTTTGGCTGTGCGGGATGTACAAATTTGCAGCCACGTCCGGTCAGAATGGGGACGTTAAATCCGATGTCTCGTGTAAAGAGAGTGCCACGCTCTTTGCACGTTAAGAACCCTTGCAACAACTCTTTGAGGGGTCCGTAGGTGACCTGTTACAAGGCTAATTTTCTGTCCCTATTCAATATACCCTTATTTCCCGTGGCGACCTTAATCCCGGACGCCCCCTTTACAGAACCTACCTATTGTATTTATTGTTAATTTGTTCTCGTCCTGAATATGCATGAAATATTTGCCACTGGACGTTAAGCAACCAACAATCAATCAATCATAAATTTCTTATCAATTTTACCGAATTCATAATTTATAAAGATTCAAATAATTCCTGGTATTAAGGTCCTGGCTGATTGGAATTGTAATGAAGTCTCCGGATACAAATTCTATGTGTGCATTTTTTCCCTGTCAATGTCCATGTCATGAAACTGATTTTGTTATACACTGAACAAATTGGTAAAATAAAGCGAGTAACACCTCACCTGTGCTTCGGTTGATAAAATAATCTGTCTATGTTACAAGTACCCTCCCACGTCCACTCTGTGTTTTTGTTAGATGTATTTCTATTTGTATCTATCTGATTAGTAAAGCCTTTGTCCCAGGTAAGAGGAGGGTTGGGCGCCCGCTAACATGTTTAATCCCGCCACATTCTATATGTGCCTGTCCCAAGTCAGGAGCCTGTATTTGAGTGGTTGTTGTTTGTTGCTGTTGATCATATGTGTTGTTTGTTTATCGTTTTGTACGGCTCTTGTATTGTACTGTTGCACCACTGTCCCGGGATTAGGGGTAGGTTTGGGCGCCCGCTTACATGTTTAACCCCGCCACATTCTGTGTGTCTCTGTACCTAGTCAGGAGCCTGTAATTCAGTGGTTGTCGTTTGTTGCTGTGTTACATATATGTTTTTCGTTTATTATTTTGTACATGAATTAGACCGTTAATTTTCTCGTTTGAATTGTTTTACATTTGTCACAATTCGGGGCCTTTTATAGCTAACTATGTGGTATGAGCTTTGCTCATTGTTGAAGGCTGTTAGGTGCCCTATAGTCGTTAATTTCTGTGTCATTTGGTCTCTTGTGGAGAGTTGTCTCATTGGCAATCATTCCAAATAATTGACTATTACCCTAGGCTAGTGATATGACTTTGTTAACTGGTCATTCCAGATAATTGACCACTACCCTAGGCTAGTGATATGACTTTGTAAACTGATCACTCCTTATAATTGACCACTACCCTAGGTTGTGATATGGCTTTGTTAACTTGTCATTCAAGATAATTGACCACTACCCTAGGCTAGTGATATGAATTTGTTAACTGGTCATTCAAGATAATTGACCACTACCCTAGGCTAGTGATTTGGCTTTGTTAACTGGTCATTCCAGATAATTGACTATTACCCTAGGCTGGTGATATGTCTCTGTTAACTGATCACTCCTAAAAATTGACCACTACCCTAGGCTAGTGATATGGCTTTGTTAACTGGTCATTCCAGATAATTGACTACAACCCTAGGCTAGTGATATGTCTTTGTTAACTGGTCAAATCCAGATAATTGACTACTACCCTAGGCTAGTGATATGACTTTGTTAACTCGTCATTCAAGATAATTGACCACTACCCTAGGCTAGTGATATGACTTTTTTAACTGGTCATTCCAGATAATTGACCACTACCCTAGGCTAGTGATATGACTTTGTAAACTGGTCATTCCAGATAATTGACCCCTATTGTAGGCTAGTGATATGACTTTGTAAACTGATCACTCCTGATAATTGACCACTACCCTAGGCTAGTGATATGGCTTTGTTAACTCGTCATTCAAGATAATTGACTACTACCCTAGGCTAGTGATATGACTTTGTTAACTGGTCATTCAAGATAATTGACCACTACCCTAGGCTAGTGATATGAATTTGTTAACTGGTCATTCCAGATAATTGACCACTACCCTAGGCTAGTGATATGACTTTGTAAACTGATCACTCCTTATAATTGACCACTACCCTAGGTTGTGATATGGCTTTGTTAACTTGTCATTCAAGATAATTGACCACTACCCTAGGCTAGTGATATGAATTTGTTAACTGGTCATTCAAGATAATTGACCACTACCCTAGGCTAGTGATTTGGCTTTGTTAACTGGTCATTCCAGATAATTGACTATTACCCTAGGCTGGTGATATGTCTCTGTTAACTGATCACTCCTAAAAATTGACCACTACCCTAGGCTAGTGATATGGCTTTGTTAACTGGTCATTCCAGATAATTGACTACAACCCTAGGCTAGTGATATGTCTTTGTTAACTGGTCAAATCCAGATAATTGACTACTACCCTAGGCTAGTGATATGACTTTGTTAACTCGTCATTCAAGATAATTGACCACTACCCTAGGCTAGTGATATGACTTTTTTAACTGGTCATTCCAGATAATTGACCACTACCCTAGGCTAGTGATATGACTTTGTAAACTGGTCATTCCATATAATTGACCCCTATTGTAGGCTAGTGATATGACTTTGTAAACTGATCACTCCTGATAATTGACCACTACCCTAGGCTAGTGATATGGCTTTGTTAACTCGTCATTCAAGATAATTGACTACTACCCTAGGCTAGTGATATGACTTTGTTAACTGGTCATTCAAGATAATTGACCACTACCCTAGGCTAGTGATATGAATTTGTTAACTGGTCATTCAAGATAATTGACCACTACCCTAGGCTAGTAATATCTTTGTTAATTTGTCATTCAAGATAATTGACCACTACCCAAGGCTAGTGATATGAATTTGTTAACTGGTCATTCAAGATAATTGACCACTACCCTAGGCTAGTGATTTGGCTTTGTTAACTGGTCATTCCAGATAATTGACTATTACCCTAGGCTGGTGATATGTCTCTGTTAACTGATCACTCCTAATAATTGACCACTACCCTAGGCTAGTGATATGGCTGTGTTAACTGGTCATTCCAGATAATTGACTACTACCCTAGGCTAGTGATATGTCTTTGTTAACTGGTCAATCCAGATAATTGACTACTACCCTAGGCTAGTGTTATGACTTTGTTAACTGGTCATTCAAGATAATTGACCACTTCCCTAGGCTAGTGATATGACTTTTTTAACTGGTCATTCCAGATAATTGACCACTACCCTAGGCTAGTATATGACTTTGTAAACTGGTCATTCCAGATAATTGACCACTACCCTATGCTAGTGATATGACTTTGTAAACTGATCACTCCTGATAATTGACCACTACCCTAGGCTAGTGATATGGCTTTGTTAACTCGTCATTCAAGATAATTGACTACTACCCTAGGCTAGTGATATGACTTTGTTAACTAGTCATTCCAAATAATTGACTATTACCCTAGGCTAGTGATATGACTTTTTTAACTGGTCATTCCAGATAATTGACCACTACCCTAGGCTAGTATATGACTTTGTAAACTGGTCATTCCAGATAATTGACCCCTATCCTAGGCTAGTGATATGACTTTGTAAACTGATCACTCCTGATAATTGACCACTACCCTAGGCTAGTGATATGGCTTTGTTAACTTGTCATTCAAGATAATTGACTACTACCCTAGGCTAGTGATATGACTTTGTTAACTGGTCATTCAAGATAATTGACCACTACCCGAGGCTAGTGATATGAATTTGACAACTGGTCATTCAAGATAATTGACCACTACCCTAGGCTAGTGATATAGCTTTGTTAATTTGTCATTCAAGATAATTGACCACTACCCTAGGCTAGTGATATGAATTTGTTAACTGGTCATTCAAGATAATTGACCACTACCCTAGGCTAGTGATTTGGCTTTGTTAACTGGTCATTCCAGATAATTGACTATTACCCTAGGCTGGTGATATGTCTCTGTTAACTGATCACTCCTAAAAATTGACCACTACCCTAGGCTAGTGATATGGCTTTGTTAACTGGTCATTCCAGGTAATTGACTACTACCCTAGGCTAGTGATATGTCTTTGTTAACTGGTCAATCCAGATAATTGACTACTACCCTAGGCTAGTGTTATGACTTTGTTAACTGGTAATTCAAGATAATTGACCACTTCCCTAGGCTAGTGATATGACTTTTTTAACTGGTCATTCCAGATAATTGACCACTACCCTAGGCTAGTATATGACTTTGTAAACTGGTCATTCCAGATAATTGACCACTACCCTAGGCTAGTGATATGACTTTGTAAACTGATCACTCCTGATAATTGACCACTACCCTAGGCTAGTGATATGGCTTTGTTAACTCGTCATTCAAGATAATTGACTACTACCCTAGGCTAGTGATATGACTTTGTTAACTGGTCATTCCAAATAATTGACTATTACCCTAGGCTAGTGATATGACTTTGTTAACTGGTCATTCCAGATAATTGACCACTACCCTAGGCTAGTGATATGACTTTGTAAACTGATCACTCCTTATAATTGACCACTACCCTAGGCTAGTGATATGGCTTTGTTAACTGGTCATTCAAGATAATTGACCACTACCCTAGGCTAGTGATATGAATTTGTTAACTGGTCATTCAAGATAATTGACCACTACCCTAGGCTAGTGATATGGCTTTGTTAACTGGTTATTCCAGATAATTGACTATTACCCTAGGCTGGTGATATGTCTCTGTTAACTGATCACTCCTAAAAATTGACCATTCCCCTAGGCTAGTGATATGTCTGTTAACTGATCACTCCTAATAATTGACCACTACCCTAGGCTAGTGATGTGACTTTGTTAACTGATCACTCCTGATAATTAACCACTACTCTAGGCTAGTGATATGGATTTGTTAACTTAACTGATCTGATAAATGACCACTACCCTATTCTAGTGGTATGGCTGTGTTAACTGGTCATTCAAGATAATTGACTACTACCCTAGGCTAGTGATATGACTTTGTTAACTGGTCATTCCAGATAATTGACTACTACCTTAGGCTAGTAATATGACTTTGTTAACTGGTCATTCCAGATAACTGACGACTACCCTAGGCTATTGATAGGACTGTTGACTGATCACTCCTGATAATTGACCACTACCCTAGGCCATTGATATGACTGATGTCTGATGACTCATGCTTATTGACCACTAGCCTGGGCTATTGATATGACTTTGTAGGCTGATATGACAACCATAATTTGTGTACCTTCAATTGCTGCTGTCTAAAACCATTACCAATCTCTCCAGTTTCTTTTTCGATTGATGAATATTATCAACCTATCCAGTCACTCAAAAGTGTTATAGTCAAATTAATACACAACACATAATAAGTAACTGGAAAGGTACAGCAATTGCTGAAACAAGAAATGTAGATAAATAAATACTCCTTGCACTTTAGTTTTTCATATTAACATGATTAAGTGGACAAGTGAAATTTATATATTTGACCTTAGGTTGAAATTTTTAAAAAATTGTCTAAATTCCCTTAGCAGAAAATTCCCTTACTCCTAGTTTTTACTTAGAACTAAACAAAAAGTAATCAGCTTGTTTTGAACATAATATATCATTTGTAAATTTACCTTTTAAGAGCATATATATATATATATATATAAATTATTTATAAAGATACTTCCTTTATTCACAAATTTAAAAGGACAGAATAAACTTAAAGGGGTACATAACTGGACACTGTAAATGTTAACTAACAGAAAGGGTTTATGGGGCATTCCCTGCTCAATTTGCACACCTCTTAGCAGATTTTTACGTCATTATGTCCAAGTTTTCAAGAAGACTGTTTAAACCTGAAATAATTTTTACACTGATAAATTTTGATGTCACATTTGTAAGGCTACACTTATAAATATTTTAGTTTGCCCTTACCCTACCCAAAGATACATTTTAGAGACAGTGGGTAGGTTGGTAGGCATTTTCTTTTTTCTCACAGCAAAGGGAAATTGAAGTGTCAGATGTGTTTTAGTCTTCATGCCTATCAGATTAAAAGAAAACTTTTTCACATCAGATCAACAAAAGAATTTGGGTAGGCAGCTATGTTTTGGGTAGGTAGGGTTAGGGCAAACAAACATATATTCTTTTGTATGGTCAATGCATTCCTTTAAAAATAAACAGAATGCAAGGATTACTACAAAAAATTTATAAAATCAGTTAAAGTTAATAACCAGATAGCATGTCTAAATGTTATGATAATCTTAGGTGTCTGTAAAATTGTGTACTGATGTTTTTGTTCAATAATATGAAAGAACCCAGGTTTTTAGTTACATCTAAAGATGTCATAGTTTATTTTTATGATAGCTTGGAAAATATATATTTATGGATCAATGGGTAATGATTTTCTTCTGAAATTTATATGAACAACGGGTACATGTATATATGTACAGATTCTTGCAAACAAAAATACATGTACAATAAATGTATATGATTGGGGTGTCTGGTTTACAACAATAGCCAGATGTCTGTACCAAACCCTGTAACTGTGTGCAAGATGAAACAAACACCCTAGCCCTACCCCCTTCGACCATATGTTAATGATGGGATCATAGGTAGCAGTAGTCCAGATAATTATGACAAAAAAAAATAAAATAGCCTTTCAAGACATCATAATTATTGGTCTAATCAGTAATTGAGTTAGGCTAAGGTTTGGTTTTACATTGGTTTATTCTGAGACATATATACAAGTGAATATGTGTCTCTCAAACACTGATTTAGGGGGTGAGCAGGGTGCATTGGACCCCCCTCTTGTAGGGAAAATTTGGTGGATATATAGGGAATCACCCAGGCATGACTGGAGCATATATAGGGACTGGACTACAGATCAGATATATAGCCAATAAATCGTCTACAGTAGAGGCATACGTTTTTTCCGTTTTTTTTCAATGTATGTAGACGATTGACGCGCTATAATATATTACATATATTTGACCTATAGTCAAGACTGAAGTCCCTATGCCATGGACTGGAGCAGCCCCTCCCCCCCCCCTAAATGAAAATTTGGATCTCTTACTGTCGCTGGTTTAATATAGCTCTTCTGTATGTTTTCATATGTAACACATAGGGTAGCCCTCGTATGCATTCGTTGCGTGTAACTCCCCCCCCCCCTTTTTTTAATAATCGTCTTTTGAGTGCCTAGATGCCGTGTTTGTACACAATATCTAAAGCTGATTCAGTATTCAAAATACTTATTTTGGTATCGTCTCTGTTCCAGTGATATATGCCCTACATCTTGGGAAATATCTAAGAACTTCTGAACATATGCTCTTTGGGATGTTTGCAAAATTTCAACGTAGGCAATTTCTTGGCATAGGAGAAAGGAAGAAAAGACCATTCACAATTTGTCTTACATTTGTTTTTCTCTCTTTCAATTAAATAAAAAAAATATATAAACCTTTCAGATGTAGAGTTCATAAGAAGGAAATATTCCCTGTGGAACACCCCCACCCCCCTTTTTGTGCTCTCTATTTTCAACCCTCTAATCTAATTAAAAGTAAAACTTTGATTTCTAACCGATCTATTCATGTACCGGACCGGCAACTTTTTTTATTTAATAAGAAAATCTACAGTGCCGTTATACACATGCATGTTGATTGCTTGGAGTCCCCGCCCGAAAAGAAAGAAATAGTCTAAATCCAAGATACTATATTCCTGAATCACGTGATTTTTACTACGTGGAGCTTAAATTAGAATAAATACCGAATATGGAAAGTGAAACTACAATTCATAACATAAAGTCCGTTGGCAAATTGAAGAAAAAAAAGATTATGTTTGGCAAAGGGTACCGGGGTAATCCTCTTTGTGTTCAAAATATACATGAAATATTTGCCACTGCCCCTTGTCTCGGTTCTATGAATGTTTACCCTGAGTTTTCTATCTGTTACATGCCAAGAAATCCTCGCTAAAAATTCCGGTCGACCTCCCACGGCATCCATTAGTAGTTAAAGATTTGATTTCATTCAATAAATTAATTTATGACCCTCACTTAAAACACAGCCATATACCAAATGGTCAAAATTAATCATCCATGTAATTTGCTCTATGGGATGTTTGCAAAATTTCAACGGAGGCAATTTCTTGGCTTGGATAAAGGGTGACGTCACCATAGCGCAGAATAGTTTTGTTATTCGTGTTAGTTGCATAAAATATACTGATTATCAAGTATTCTTTAGTTTAGTTTAACATATTGTATTTACTCAAAGTAGAATGGATTGGACACAAGTAAATCATACCTATGAATTCATGCGAGGGTTTTTGTATATTCGCGTGGGGGGAAACGGCATTCTGTAACTGAAATGTTATTACAATGGCAACGATTGTTGTTATAATTATAATAGTACCCGCAACTGTTTTGAATATACGTCTAACTATATGAAGATACGCATAACTATATGAGGACACTCGTAACTGCGTCCAGCGCTATAGCGTGATATATACTACATGCGCACTTTTAAAGGGCCGAGCCACCTTAAGAGTATAATGACATCTAGATCCCATCTGAATATAACAAATAACTTGTTGAGGTATTCCATTGAGAATCCACATCTTAATCGTGGCCCGCCTAGACAACTTGTGAGTGAGTTCAACGGAGACTATAAACAAATCTGTCATCAGAACCAAATTGATAACATTTTGAGTACTATGATTCGATCTCAAAACTTTTAATTCGATTTCATGGTAACGAAAATTTCTTTATACTTTTATTTCTATATGCAGGGCCAGTGCCACTGCACGTTGAAGAACCTCTACAACAACTCTATGGAGGGTACGTATGTAGCCTATTACAATTGGCAAAAGTTTTACCCCTATCCAGCATACCCTCATTTTGCAGTAGCTTTATAAATTTTCCCGCACTTCATCCCATGTCGAAATATACCGTACAGAACCTTCCTATCGTTTCAATTGTTAATTTGTTCTCGTCTTGGATATGTATGAAAATTTTGCAACTGAACTAAGCAAGCAAGAACCAGAGCCATATAATGAACTTTAAGCAAGCAAGAATCAGAGCCATATAATACATATAATATTGTATTATAATAATTATGTCTCTGCAAGATCAATCTAACTAAGATATATATCTCTGACTTCGCTATCCTTATAAAAGGAACACGCGAGTTGTGATAGATCTGAATTTGAATTATATGAGTAAAACAAAATTAGATAGATAATAAGGCCAAAGTTGTGTTAACCTGTGTTATGATGCTGGCAATTTTTTTTATGCCTGAGGCTGAAGAAACGCCTATGATTTTAAGAGTAAGAAAAAACACTTATGTTTCTGAATGGTGTAATATCACGGTAATATCTGAGACTTATACCTATGTATTCCGTCATTGAGTTATTAGTTCCAAGAAATAACCTAGCATGATAACATTTTTGAACAAACATGATTGATATTTCGTCAAACTGTACATACTTGTCACAATTTGCGGTTTATTGGTTCGTGCTCAGACCACAATAATACATGCTATAGTAGTCTAGCTCAGATTTGTGTATTTATACTCAGATTGAACTCATCGTGTCAAATAATTTGATGGGAAACGGGGGAAATGTTTATTGAAACGGTGAATTATAAATTATCTATTTATTCAAGATTGAAATAAAGCATTTTTATTAGGCAATGGCTATTTTGCCGGCTCTAGGTAAGCGGAAGCCAATTTAATTTTGCCGTTAAAAAACGATTTTGTTTAAAGGAACCTATACTATTATTTCAAAAGCAAATTTGATTTAAACATTTTTGATTTTGAAGCTATGTGATTGATTTTGTAAGATTGTATATAATGTTTTATGAAATTTATATGCAATGAGATTTTTAACTTTAATTTTTTTTACAACATACTGTTTAAATTTCTGAGATTTTTATTCTTATGCATGCATGTAGGCCATGATTAGACTGAGACTGATTTTTTAAAAGTAATTTCAACTACATGTTTTGATATGAGTTTTATAAGAAAATCTACAGTGCCGTTATACACATGCATGTTGATTGCTTGGAGCCCCCGCCCGAAAAGAAAGAAATAGTCTAAATCCAAGATACTATATTCCTGAATCACGTGATTTTTACTACGTGGAGCTTAAATTAGAATAAATACCGAATATGGAAAGTGAAACTACAATTCATAACATAAAGTCCGTTGGCAAATTGAAGAAAAAAAAGATTATGTTTGGCAAAGGGTACCGGGGTAATCCTCTTTGTGTTCAAAATATACATGAAATATTTGCCACTGCCCCTTGTCTCGGTTCTATGAATGTTTACCCTGAGTTTTCTATCTGTTACATGCCAAGAAATCCTCGCTAAAAATTCCGGTCGACCTCCCACGGCATCCATTAGTAGTTAAAGATTTGATTTCATTCAATAAATTAATTTATGACCCTCACTTAAAACACAGCCATATACCAAATGGTCAAAATTAATCATCCATGTAATTTGCTCTATGGGATGTTTGCAAAATTTCAACGGAGGCAATTTCTTGGCTTGGATAAAGGGTGACGTCACCATAGCGCAGAATAGTTTTGTTATTCGTGTTAGTTGCATAAAATATACTGATTATCAAGTATTCTTTAGTTTAGTTTAACATATTGTATTTACTCAAAGTAGAATGGATTGGACACAAGTAAATCATACCTATGAATTCATGCGAGGGTTTTTGTATATTCGCGTGGGGGGAAACGGCATTCTGTAACTGAAATGTTATTACAATGGCAACGATTGTTGTTATAATTATAATAGTACCCGCAACTGTTTTGAATATACGTCTAACTATATGAAGATACGCATAACTATATGAGGACACTCGTAACTGCGTCCAGCGCTATAGCGTGATATATACTACATGCGCACTTTTAAAGGGCCGAGCCACCTTAAGAGTATAATGACATCTAGATCCCATCTGAATATAACAAATAACTTGTTGAGGTATTCCATTGAGAATCCACATCTTAATCGTGGCCCGCCTAGACAACTTGTGAGTGAGTTCAACGGAGACTATAAACAAATCTGTCATCAGAACCAAATTGATAACATTTTGAGTACTATGATTCGATCTCAAAACTTTTAATTCGATTTCATGGTAACGAAAATTTCTTTATACTTTTATTTCTATATGCAGGGCCAGTGCCACTGCACGTTGAAGAACCTCTACAACAACTCTATGGAGGGTACGTATGTAGCCTATTACAATTGGCAAAAGTTTTACCCCTATCCAGCATACCCTCATTTTGCAGTAGCTTTATAAATTTTCCCGCACTTCATCCCATGTCGAAATATACCGTACAGAACCTTCTTATCGTTTCAATTGTTAATTTGTTCTCGTCTTGGATATGTATGAAAATTTTGCAACTGAACTAAGCAAGCAAGAACCAGAGCCATATAATGAACTTTAAGCAAGCAAGAATCAGAGCCATATAATACATATAATATTGTATTATAATAATTATGTCTCTGCAAGATCAATCTAACTAAGATATATATCTCTGACTTCGCTATCCTTATAAAAGGAACACGCGAGTTGTGATAGATCTGAATTTGAATTATATGAGTAAAACAAAATTAGATAGATAATAAGGCCAAAGTTGTGTTAACCTGTGTTATGATGCTGGCAATCTTTTTTATGCCTGAGGCTGAAGAAACGCCTATGATTTTAAGAGTAAGAAAAAACACTTATGTTTCTGAATGGTGTAATATCACGGTAATATCTGAGACTTATACCTATGTATTCCGTCATTGAGTTATTAGTTCCAAGAAATAACCTAGCATGATAACATTTTTGAACAAACATGATTGATATTTCGTCAAACTGTACATACTTGTCACAATTTGCGGTTTATTGGTTCGTGCTCAGACCACAATAATACATGCTATAGTAGTCTAGCTCAGATTTGTGTATTTATACTCAGATTGAACTCATCGTGTCAAATAATTTGATGGGAAACGGGGGAAATGTTTATTGAAACGGTGAATTATAAATTATCTATTTATTCAAGATTGAAATAAAGCATTTTTATTAGGCAATGGCTATTTTGCCGGCTCTAGGTAAGCGGAAGCCAATTTAATTTTGCCGTTAAAAAACGATTTTGTTTAAAGGAACCTATACTATTATTTCAAAAGCAAATTTGATTTAAACATTTTTGATTTTGAAGCTATGTGATTGATTTTGTAAGATTGTATATAATGTTTTATGAAATTTATATGCAATGAGATTTTTAACTTTAATTTTTTTTACAACATACTGTTTAAATTTCTGAGATTTTTATTCTTATGCATGCATGTAGGCCATGATTAGACTGAGACTGATTTTTTAAAAGTAATTTCAACTACATGTTTTGATATGAGTTTTATAAGAAAATCTACAGTGCCGTTATACACATGCATGTTGATTGCTTGGAGCCCCCGCCCGAAAAGAAAGAAATAGTCTAAATCCAAGATACTATATTCCTGAATCACGTGATTTTTACTACGTGGAGCTTAAATTAGAATAAATACCGAATATGGAAAGTGAAACTACAATTCATAACATAAAGTCCGTTGGCAAATTGAAGAAAAAAAAGATTATGTTTGGCAAAGGGTACCGGGGTAATCCTCTTTGTGTTCAAAATATACATGAAATATTTGCCACTGCCCCTTGTCTCGGTTCTATGAATGTTTACCCTGAGTTTTCTATCTGTTACATGCCAAGAAATCCTCGCTAAAAATTCCGGTCGACCTCCCACGGCATCCATTAGTAGTTAAAGATTTGATTTCATTCAATAAATTAATTTATGACCCTCACTTAAAACACAGCCATATACCAAATGGTCAAAATTAATCATCCATGTAATTTGCTCTATGGGATGTTTGCAAAATTTCAACGGAGGCAATTTCTTGGCTTGGATAAAGGGTGACGTCACCATAGCGCAGAATAGTTTTGTTATTCGTGTTAGTTGCATAAAATATACTGATTATCAAGTATTCTTTAGTTTAGTTTAACATATTGTATTTACTCAAAGTAGAATGGATTGGACACAAGTAAATCATACCTATGAATTCATGCGAGGGTTTTTGTATATTCGCGTGGGGGGAAACGGCATTCTGTAACTGAAATGTTATTACAATGGCAACGATTGTTGTTATAATTATAATAGTACCCGCAACTGTTTTGAATATACGTCTAACTATATGAAGATACGCATAACTATATGAGGACACTCGTAACTGCGTCCAGCGCTATAGCGTGATATATACTACATGCGCACTTTTAAAGGGCCGAGCCACCTTAAGAGTATAATGACATCTAGATCCCATCTGAATATAACAAATAACTTGTTGAGGTATTCCATTGAGAATCCACATCTTAATCGTGGCCCGCCTAGACAACTTGTGAGTGAGTTCAACGGAGACTATAAACAAATCTGTCATCAGAACCAAATTGATAACATTTTGAGTACTATGATTCGATCTCAAAACTTTTAATTCGATTTCATGGTAACGAAAATTTCTTTATACTTTTATTTCTATATGCAGGGCCAGTGCCACTGCACGTTGAAGAACCTCTACAACAACTCTATGGAGGGTACGTATGTAGCCTATTACAATTGGCAAAAGTTTTACCCCTATCCAGCATACCCTCATTTTGCAGTAGCTTTATAAATTTTCCCGCACTTCATCCCATGTCGAAATATACCGTACAGAACCTTCCTATCGTTTCAATTGTTAATTTGTTCTCGTCTTGGATATGTATGAAAATTTTGCAACTGAACTAAGCAAGCAAGAACCAGAGCCATATAATGAACTTTAAGCAAGCAAGAATCAGAGCCATATAATACATATAATATTGTATTATAATAATTATGTCTCTGCAAGATCAATCTAACTAAGATATATATCTCTGACTTCGCTATCCTTATAAAAGGAACACGCGAGTTGTGATAGATCTGAATTTGAATTATATGAGTAAAACAAAATTAGATAGATAATAAGGCCAAAGTTGTGTTAACCTGTGTTATGATGCTGGCAATTTTTTTTATGCCTGAGGCTGAAGAAACGCCTATGATTTTAAGAGTAAGAAAAAACACTTATGTTTCTGAATGGTGTAATATCACGGTAATATCTGAGACTTATACCTATGTATTCCGTCATTGAGTTATTAGTTCCAAGAAATAACCTAGCATGATAACATTTTTGAACAAACATGATTGATATTTCGTCAAACTGTACATACTTGTCACAATTTGCGGTTTATTGGTTCGTGCTCAGACCACAATAATACATGCTATAGTAGTCTAGCTCAGATTTGTGTATTTATACTCAGATTGAACTCATCGTGTCAAATAATTTGATGGGAAACGGGGGAAATGTTTATTGAAACGGTGAATTATAAATTATCTATTTATTCAAGATTGAAATAAAGCATTTTTATTAGGCAATGGCTATTTTGCCGGCTCTAGGTAAGCGGAAGCCAATTTAATTTTGCCGTTAAAAAACGATTTTGTTTAAAGGAACCTATACTATTATTTCAAAAGCAAATTTGATTTAAACATTTTTGATTTTGAAGCTATGTGATTGATTTTGTAAGATTGTATATAATGTTTTATGAAATTTATATGCAATGAGATTTTTAACTTTAATTTTTTTTACAACATACTGTTTAAATTTCTGAGATTTTTATTCTTATGCATGCATGTAGGCCATGATTAGACTGAGACTGATTTTTTAAAAGTAATTTCAACTACATGTTTTGATATGAGTTTTATAAGAAAATCTACAGTGCCGTTATACACATGCATGTTGATTGCTTGGAGCCCCCGCCCGAAAAGAAAGAAATAGTCTAAATCCAAGATACTATATTCCTGAATCACGTGATTTTTACTACGTGGAGCTTAAATTAGAATAAATACCGAATATGGAAAGTGAAACTACAATTCATAACATAAAGTCCGTTGGCAAATTGAAGAAAAAAAAGATTATGTTTGGCAAAGGGTACCGGGGTAATCCTCTTTGTGTTCAAAATATACATGAAATATTTGCCACTGCCCCTTGTCTCGGTTCTATGAATGTTTACCCTGAGTTTTCTATCTGTTACATGCCAAGAAATCCTCGCTAAAAATTCCGGTCGACCTCCCACGGCATCCATTAGTAGTTAAAGATTTGATTTCATTCAATAAATTAATTTATGACCCTCACTTAAAACACAGCCATATACCAAATGGTCAAAATTAATCATCCATGTAATTTGCTCTATGGGATGTTTGCAAAATTTCAACGGAGGCAATTTCTTGGCTTGGATAAAGGGTGACGTCACCATAGCGCAGAATAGTTTTGTTATTCGTGTTAGTTGCATAAAATATACTGATTATCAAGTATTCTTTAGTTTAGTTTAACATATTGTATTTACTCAAAGTAGAATGGATTGGACACAAGTAAATCATACCTATGAATTCATGCGAGGGTTTTTGTATATTCGCGTGGGGGAAAACGGCATTCTGTAACTGAAATGTTATTACAATGGCAACGATTGTTGTTATAATTATAATAGTACCCGCAACTGTTTTGAATATACGTCTAACTATATGAAGATACGCATAACTATATGAGGACACTCGTAACTGCGTCCAGCGCTATAGCGTGATATATACTACATGCGCACTTTTAAAGGGCCGAGCCACCTTAAGAGTATAATGACATCTAGATCCCATCTGAATATAACAAATAACTTGTTGAGGTATTCCATTGAGAATCCACATCTTAATCGTGGCCCGCCTAGACAACTTGTGAGTGAGTTCAACGGAGACTATAAACAAATCTGTCATCAGAACCAAATTGATAACATTTTGAGTACTATGATTCGATCTCAAAACTTTTAATTCGATTTCATGGTAACGAAAATTTCTTTATACTTTTATTTCTATATGCAGGGCCAGTGCCACTGCACGTTGAAGAACCTCTACAACAACTCTATGGAGGGTACGTATGTAGCCTATTACAATTGGCAAAAGTTTTACCCCTATCCAGCATACCCTCATTTTGCAGTAGCTTTATAAATTTTCCCGCACTTCATCCCATGTCGAAATATACCGTACAGAACCTTCCTATCGTTTCAATTGTTAATTTGTTCTCGTCTTGGATATGTATGAAAATTTTGCAACTGAACTAAGCAAGCAAGAACCAGAGCCATATAATGAACTTTAAGCAAGCAAGAATCAGAGCCATATAATACATATAATATTGTATTATAATAATTATGTCTCTGCAAGATCAATCTAACTAAGATATATATCTCTGACTTCGCTATCCTTATAAAAGGAACACGCGAGTTGTGATAGATCTGAATTTGAATTATATGAGTAAAACAAAATTAGATAGATAATAAGGCCAAAGTTGTGTTAACCTGTGTTATGATGCTGGCAATTTTTTTTATGCCTGAGGCTGAAGAAACGCCTATGATTTTAAGAGTAAGAAAAAACACTTATGTTTCTGAATGGTGTAATATCACGGTAATATCTGAGACTTATACCTATGTATTCCGTCATTGAGTTATTAGTTCCAAGAAATAACCTAGCATGATAACATTTTTGAACAAACATGATTGATATTTCGTCAAACTGTACATACTTGTCACAATTTGCGGTTTATTGGTTCGTGCTCAGACCACAATAATACATGCTATTATAAGTAGTCTAGCTCAGATTTGTGTATTTATACTCAGATTGAACTCATCGTGTCAAATAATTTGATGGGAAACGGGGGAAATGTTTATTGAAACGGTGAATTATAAATTATCTATTTATTCAAGATTGAAATAAAGCATTTTTATTAGGCAATGGCTATTTTGCCGGCTCTAGGTAAGCGGAAGCCAATTTAATTTTGCCGTTAAAAAACGATTTTGTTTAAAGGAACCTATACTATTATTTCAAAAGCAAATTTGATTTAAACATTTTTGATTTTGAAGCTATGTGATTGATTTTGTAAGATTGTATATAATGTTTTATGAAATTTATATGCAATGAGATTTTTAACTTTAACATACTGTTTAAATTTCTGAGATTTTTATTCTTATGCATGCATGTAGGCCATGATTAGACTGAGACTGATTTTTTAAAAGTAATTTCAACTACATGTTTTGATATGAGTTTTATAATATTGCTACAAGTTGATACTCAATATTCTAATTTTTATTACATTTTACAAGTTCTTATTTTCACTTGGACTCATTAATGCTTTTAAACGATTATGTATCTCAAATATTATTACTGTTAACTGTATGAGTAATAATTTGGTTCTTTTATGTTGACATTTTCGAAGTACTTTTCAAAATTAAATATTAAAGTTCACTCTGTACAAAGAACTTTTTCTTTTTCTAAAGCATTCGATAAAGTTTCACATTTTCTTCTAACTAATAAGCTTCACCATTGCGGGATACAAGGGGAATTAAATTACTGGATACAAAATTTTCTAAGCAATCGTAAACAGGCAGTAGTTCTAGAGGGGGAAAAATCTGAGTATGTTGCATTTGAGTCAGGGGTTTCACAGGGGTCAGTTCTTGGACCAAGTCTCTTCCTGTATTATATTAACGACATTCCAACTGGTCTTACATCTACAGTACGTTTATTTGCAGACGGCACGTAATAGTCAAAGTTGTGACTGAGTGCGGAAATATGAAGATAGATAGATAGATAGACTGAAAGGACGTTATCGGTTATCTTTCTGCGGTATTAAGGTAGATCGCCTTCGACTGGGTTCCGATCGATAAGGAACCAGACACGGCATTATCCGGCAACAGAAAATGAAACAGTCTGAGGAAAAACAAAAACCAGTTACACGTAAATGACAAAATAGGAAAAATTAAAACCTAAATACAATGTCAATATCTCACTATGTAACTGCTTGTCATTTTATGCACAAGTATTCAAAGGTTAATTTGTAACAGTATGTCGATATGACAATAATTTTCATTCCAAAAATTTATCACTACCATAAACTGATAAAGTGATCGCCTTGGCACAGTAAGCCACCTCTGTACCGTTCTGCCGACTGTGCCAAAGGAGTATGCCATTCATGCAGGATGGTTGTATATCTTCTAGACCAAGGGAAACATCACTACCCAAGTCTGTTCGGCCTGATTCACCTAGCTCTAGGTCTGTTCGCCCTGATTTTGGCCTTCTTTTACTCTAGGGGTCCCGACATTTTTGGATTTTACTTATGGGGTCCCGGTCCATAAAAGTACGTTTTTTGTAATGATATTAAATATTTACTTCTTTACCTGTTGTAAGAATAAATGGGTTGCTGAAAAAGGCAAAATTTTAATTAGGCACTGGCTACGGTTACATTGAAATGTAACAATAATAAAAAAGTTATTGTTACATTGGAGACTAATTGCCAGAATGCAGGGTTGGGTAAGGAACTGATTAATTACGAATGTAACAATAATATTCGTGTCTACGGTTACGTTGTGTTATTGTTACGTTATATTAATAAACTTTAACCTTCTATAGTTTCGTTGCTTAATTCTTCGATATGTACTTGATAATAATAATAATAATAATAATAATAAAATGCTCCGCAGAGGTCGAACCCTGAACAGTTGGGGCAAGTATGGACAAAACATTCAAGCTTGATACAGCTCTGAATTTGGATTGTGATTAAATATTTGACACAGCATAGGTTTCTGACACAGAATGAATGTGGTCTAAGAACTTAAAATATTTTAATTTACCTATTATGGTCCAATATCCAAAATCTAAATACATACATGGTTAGATTCAGCATATCAAAGAAACCCCAAGAATTCATTTTTTGTTAAAATTAAACTAAGTTTAATTTTGGACCCTTTGGACCTTAATGTAGACCAATTTGAAAACGGGACCAAAAATTAAGAATCTAAATACACGGTTAGATTCAGCATATCAAAGAACCCCAATATTTCAATTTTTGATGAAACCAAACCATATCATTATTATTTGCTTTTATATATACTGTGGATTCATTTTTATTCGTGGTATACCAATTTTCGTGGGTTTCGTGGGTCACAGCGAACCACGAATTTAAGAATTCAACGAAGAATAATCCCGAGAAATGTGTATGGAGTCGGATGTTTATTTCCGGTTATGTTATGCAGTTCTAGTATAGTGTTGACTAGCGATAAACATTGTAACACAACACATGTTTTTATTGAAAGAAGATACAAGTATTTTGGATTAAATCAATAATAAATATATCGAATATCAGTGATAATTTACTTTTTAAAATTGATTAAAACTGTTCATGGGAAATAACTGCAAGTTGTTAATTACCGTGTCATAGTTTGGTTTACTGGTAATTAAAAATCAATAGGATTAAGTACGGGGATATTGCCCGTAGGTATTATTGCTTATGACAGGAACATTTATTTTCACACCTTTTACTTATATGACTGTTTATTATATCGTGATTAGGGAAATGAGCTTTCAATCATTGAGTCTTGAATGCCTTATAAAATTCCGACAAGAAATTATAAATTGTAAAACAAACAAATAATTAGTTGTCTCTGTCCATTATTGTAATAGAAGTTTTCAATGAACACTTTAACCTAGAATGACCAATAAAGGATTTTGACAATTCAAAACTTTTTCAATTAATTCCTTCTTTTTTGTTTGTTTTATTATTGATGAAACCAAGGAGGTTATATGATCTAAATTAAAAAGAAATCCACGAATTACGTATCTGAATTTTTTTTGTTGTAATCAGCGATACACGAATTTACGTATACCACGAAACGTCTTTTTTTCTCTATCCACGAAAATTGATACCCACGAAAATAAATGAATCCACAGTAAATCAAAAATAACCAACTTAGAATGGAAAACTTTAAAGAAAAAAAAAAGGAAAAAAAAAAATCCCCCCCATCCCAATTTTTTGAACCCCTTATGATTCATTACCCCCAAACTCAATCCCAACCTTCCCTTTGTGGTATGGTACATTGCAGTACAATTTCAGAGAGATCCATACACTTGAACACAAGTTATTGTCTGGAAACTTTAAAAATGCTTTTTTTTGGCCCCAAATTTCTAAACGTTTAGGGCAATTACCTCCAAACTCAAACCTAGCTTTCCCTTTGTGATATGGAACCTTGTAGTACAATTTCATAAAGATCCATAGACTTACACACAAGTTATTGTCCTGAAACTAGAAAAATGCCCCTTTTTGGCTCCTAATTCCTAAAATTTTGAGGCAATTACCCCCAAACTCAATCCCAGCCTTCCCTTTGTGTTATGGTACCTTGCAGTACAATTTCAGAGAGATCAATACACTTAAACACAAGTTATTGTCTGTAAACTAGAAAAATGCTTATTTTTGGCCCCTTATTCCTAATCGTTTTGGGCAATTACCCCCAAACTCAATTCCAGCTTTCCCTTTGTGATATGGAACCTTTGTAGTACAATTTCAGAAAGATCCATACACTTACACACAAGTTATAGTCATGAAACTAGAAAAATGCTTGTTTTTTGTCCCTTTTTTGTCCCCTAATTCCTAAAATTTTGAGGCAATTGCCACCAAAATCAATCCCAGCATTCCCTTTGTGATATGGAACCTTGTGGTACAATGTCAGAGAGATCCATACACTAACACACAAGTTATTGTCTGGAAGTTACAAAAATGCTTATTTTTGGCCCCTTTTTGGCCCCTTATTCCTTAACTGTTGGTGCCATAACCCCCAAAATAAAATGGTATTGAACCTAATGGTAAAATTTCATAGAGATCCATTCACTTAAACTAAAGTTATTGTCAGGAAACTAAATGTGTCTTCGGACGATGCAGACGACGAAATGATAGCATTATACGACGCAAAAATTTTTTTGCGGTCTTATAATAATAATAATGATATTATTATTATTATTTAACAAATAGTGTTTTTAAATAGTTTTAAGTATAAATTGTATTAATGTTCTTCAAGATACTACTAAAATTTTAATAGTGCTGAAAAATATAGTACTGTAGATCAATGTTAAGAAGAAAAGTGTTCACCTCTATGTATTTAAATGCACTACTACCTTTATTACTGTCAATATACTTTGAACAATAGATGAAGTGATTCCTATTACAAAATTTGTTTTGGGTGAACAATTTAAAACTTGGGATGCGTTTGAATCGAAACTAAAATAATATCAAGACTCAAATTTTATACAGTTGTACAAACGCAGTTCTAGTTCAAACACGGATATTGCAGAGTGGAATTGTAAAGTCCGCAAAACCGACGTGCACATTGCTGCATCACTCGTTTGTGAAGGCTGCCCGGCTAGAGTGGTTTCACCCAAAAAATGCTTCAAACTGAAAAATGCTCCCAAAACAACATACTGGATGAGTAGAAACTGCTGTTGTAAATAAAATTTAAAAAATTGTATGCAATATTGTAAAATTCAAATAAAAATTTTCAAGTTTTATTTTAATACACTTGAACACACCTGCGGCATAGCGGGTCCGTGACTGAATTAAAGTATCTGATTATGTATAAACCTTCTTCTTAGCCTGGATTTTATTATTGGTATTGTCATCTGATTACTAGATGCACGGTTTATCTGCTTTTAAAATCTTTCTGTTTAAACACGTTGACCTGGAACTTATTAGTTATTGGTAATATTAATTATTTGGAAAAACAAAAGGGCCTGGAATGGTGTAAATTTTAATCAACAGTTGAACACCATTGTCCTATATTAGTTATATATCAAGTTGAAGTCTTTGATTTGCCGTTTTTACATCATGCCGGCTTACACATTGGAAACTGTACCTACGCCTTATTTTAAGTCTGGATTTTAAGTATTCATATTGTGATCTTATAAAGTCATACTGACTTAAAAAACTACAACCGGAAACAATGTGACAATGATTGAATTTAGTAATGTCAATCCTTTATAATGACTAAGCTATTTAGGTGTGATTATGACCTGTGTATATAGCAAATCCTAATTGCACCGTTTGGTGGTGTGCCTGACAGATGCGAAACGTACAGATTATGTAATAGGTAACAGGTGACAAATACTATTGGTATCAGTATCAGATTCGACCCGGAACTTGTTAATTATTGGCAATATTAATTATGTGGAAAACAAAAGGGCCTGGAATGGTGTAATTTTTAATCAACACCATTGGCCTATATTAGTTATATATAAAGTTGAATTCTTTGATTCGTCATTTTTACCCCATGCTGGCTGACAAATCGGACCTTGTTATTTTAGTATTATAGATATTACAAGTCCCAGCATACATTGAAGTGCATTAACGTAACAATAACACAACATAACCATAGACACAAATATTATTGTTACATTGGTAATTAATGAGTTCCTTACCCAACCCTGCATTCCGGCAATTAGTCTCCAATGTAACAATAACTTTTTAGCTTACCTGGCCCAAAGGGCCAAGTGAGCTTTTCTCATCGCTTGGCGTCCGTCGTCCATCGTCGTCCGTCGTCTGTTAACTTTTACAAAAATCTTCTCCTCTGAAACTACTTGGCCAAATTTAACCAAACTTGGCCACAATCATCATTGGGGTATCTAGTTTTTAAAATGTGTCCGGTGACACGGCTAACCAACCAAGATGGCCGCTATGGCTAAAAATAGAACATAGAGGTAAAATGTAGATTTTGGCTTATATCTCTGAAACCAAAGCATTTAGAGCAAATCTGACAGGGGGTAAAATTGTTTATCAGGTCAAGATCTATCTGCCCTGAAATTTTCAGATGAATGGGACAACCCGTTGTTGGGTTGCTGCCCCTGAATTGGTAATTTTAAGGAAATTTTGCCGTTTTTGGTTATTATCTTGAATATTATTATAGATAGAGATAAACTGTAAACAGCAATAATGTTCAGCAAAGTAAGATCTACAAATAAGTCAACTTGACCAAAATGGTCAGTTGACCCCTTAAGGAGTTATTGCACTTTATAGTCAATTTTTAACCTTTTTTCATAAATTTTTGTAATCTTTTACAAAAATCTTCTCCTCTGAAACTACTAAGACAACTTTAACCAAACTTGTCCACAATCATCATTAGGGTATCTAGTTTAAAAAATGTGTCTGATGACCCCGCCCGCAAACCAAGATGGCCGACATAGCTAAAAAATAGTACATAGGGTAAAATGCAGTTTTTGGCTCATATCTCTGAAACCAAAGCATTTAGAGCAAATCTGACGGGATAAAATTGTTCATTAGGTCAAGATTTATCTGCCCTGAAATTTTCAGACCAATCAGGCAACACGTTGTTGGGTTGCTGCCCCTGAATTGGTAATTTTAAGAAAATTTTGCAGCTTTTGGTTATTATTATACGACCGCAAAAAAATTTTTGTGGTCGTATATTGGTATGACGTTGGCGTCGTCGTCGTCGTCGTCGTCGTCGTCGTCGTCGTCCGGCGTCGTCGTCCGAATACGCATTAGTTTTCGCACTCTAACTTTAGTTTAAGTGAATGGATCTCTATGAAATTTTACCATAAGGTTCAATACCACAAAAGGAAGGTGGGGATTGATTTTGGGGGTTATGGTACCAACAGTTAAGGAATTAGGGGCCAAAAAGGGGCCAAAAATAAGCATTTTCTAGTTTCCAGACAATAACTGTGGAACGGTGTATGGATCTCTCTGAAATTATACTACAAGTTTCCATACCACAAAGGGATGGTTAGGATTTGCTTTGGGGGGTTATGGCTCAAACCGTTTAAGAATTAGGGGCAAAAAAGGGGGAAAAACAAGGTTGTCCTGGTTAATGGACAAATACTTTAGTACAAAACATAATTTAAAGCAGTGTAAGGGAGATAAATCAAATTCATCATTGAAATTATCTCCCTTACACTGCTTTAAATTATGTATAAAGTAATGGTTAATGAACAATTCAGATAATTTAAAACAGTGTAAGGGAGGTAATCCAAATACAACGTTTTGGTTACTTCCCTTACACTGCTTTTAGCCTTTTAAATTATGTTTAAAGAAATGCATATTTATAAAGGAAGACCAGTAAAAATATCTGCAAATGTTGCATCTTTTTTTTTTACAACAAAATCCATATGAAAGATTTGACACTATATTTTAAATTCTATTATAAAATAGATTAAGTTAGCACTATGGTAAATTTAAATGGGTAATTATAGTTGCAAACTCCATTGGAAATTTGAATTGAGATTATGACCATATCTTGAGGGAAAGAATTTTTTGGGGGAAAAAAGGGGGGGGGGGGGTCAATTTTTTCTCATTTCAGATTTCAGAAATTAAAAAGAATTATTCTTCAAATATTATTTTTTTTTCAAATTTCAAATATTGAAAAATTTCAAGAAGTAATCTTTAATTGGACAGTATGCGCATAAGATTTGTAAAATCTTTGACCACATTTATTTATTTGTTATGCCGAATCTAACCGTGTATTTAGATTTTTAATTTTGGGTCCAGTTTTCAAATTGGTCTACATTAAGGTCCAAAGGGTCCAAAATAAAACTTTGCTTGATTTTAACAAAAATTGAATATATGGGGTTCTTTGATATGCTGAATCTAAACATGTATTTAGATTTTTGATTTTTGGCCCAGTTTTCAAGTTGGTCCAAATTGGGGTCCAAAATTAAACTTTGTTTGATTTCAACAAAAATTGAATATATGGGGTTCTTTGATATGCAGAATCTAACCATGTATTTAGATTTTTGATTTTTTGGCCCCGTTATCAACTTTGTCCACATTGAGGTCAAAAGGGTCCAAAATTTAACTTAGTTTGATTTTAACAAAAATTGAATTCTTGGGGTTCTTTGATATGCTGAATCTAAAAATGTGTTTAGATTTTTCATAATGGGCCCAGTTTTCAAGTTGGTCCAAGTTTGGGTCCAAAATTAAACTTTGTTTGATTTCAACAAAAATTGAATATATGGGGTTCTTTGATATGCTGAATGTAAACATGTATTTAGATTTTAGATTTTTGGCCCAGTTTTCAAGTTGGTCCAAATTGGGGTCCAAAATTAAACTTTGTTTGATTTCAACAAAAATTGAATATATGGGGTTCTTTGATATGCTGAATCTAACCATGTATTTAGATTTTTTATTTGTGGACCCCGCTATCAAATTGGTTCATATTGAGGTCAAAAGGGTCCAAAATTAAGCTTTGTTTGATTTCAACAAAAATTGAATATATGGGGTTCTTTGATATGCTGAATCTAACCATGTATTGAGATTTTTTATATTTGGGCCCCGTTATCAACTTTGTCCACATTGAGGTCAAAAGGGTCCAAAATTAAACTTAGTTTGATTTTAACAAAAATTGAATTCTTGGGGTTCTTTGATATGCTGAATCTAAACATGTGTTTAGATTTTTGATAATGGGCCCAGTTTTCAAGTTGGTCCAAGTTGGGGTCCAAAATTAAACTTTGTTTGATTTCAACAAAAATTGAATATATGGGGTTCTTTGATATGCTGAATCTAAACATGTATTTAGATTTTAGATTTTTGGCCCAGTTTTCAAGTGGTCCAAATTGGGGTCCAAAATTAAACTTTGTTTGATTTCAACAAAAATTGAATATATGGGGTTCTTTGATATGCTGAATCTTACCATGTATTTAGATTTTTTATTTGTGGGCCGCTATCAAATTGGTTCATATTGAGGTCAAAAGGGTCCAAAATTAAACTTTGTTTGATTTCATCAAAAATTGAATTCTTGGGGTTCTTTGATATGCCAAATCTAACCGTGTTTTTAGATTTTTAATTTTGGGTCCCATTTTTAAATTGGTCTACATTAAGGTCCAAAGGGTCCAAAATTAAACTTAGTTTGATTTTAACAAAAATTGAATTTTTGGGGTACTTTGATATGCTGAATCTAAACATGTGTTTAGATTTTTGTTTATGGGACCAGTTTTCAAGTTTGTCCAAGTTGGGGTCCAAAATTAAACTTTGTTTGATTTCAACAAAAATTGAATATATGGGGTTCTTTGATATGCTGAATCTAACCATGTATTTTGATTTTGGAAATTGGACCATAATAGGTAAATTAAAAAAATTGAAGTTCTTAGACCACATTCTTTCTGTGTCAGAAACCTATGCTGTGTCAAATATTTAATCACAATCCAAATTCAGAGCTGTATCAAGCTTGAATGTTGTGTTCATACTTGCCCCAACTGTTCAGGGTTCGACCTCTGCGGTCGTATCAAGCTGCGCCCAGCGAAGCATTTTATCTTGAATATTATTATAGATAGAGATAAACTGTAAACATTAATAATGTACAGCAAAGTAAGATCTACAAATAAGTCAACATGACCAAAATTTTCAATTGACCCCTTAAGGAGTTGTTGCCCTTTATAGTCAATTTTTTACAATTTTCATAAATTTTGTAAATTTTCGTAAATTTTTACAAAATATTTTCCACTGTAACTACTGGGCCAAGTTCATTATAGATAGAGATAATTGTAAGCAGCAAGAATGTTCAGTAAAGTAAGATCTACAAACACATCACCATCACCAAAACACAATTTTGTCATGAATCCATCTGTGTCCTTTGTTTAATATGCACATAGACCAAGGTGAGCGACACAGGCTTTTTAGAGCCTCTAGTTAATTATTGTTACATTTCAATGTAATCGTAGCCAGTGCCTTTTAATTATTTAAAGGTAATTTTAATGGGACCCCTAAAGTAAAAGAGTGCAATAATGCCTTCTTTTACTTTAGGGGTCCCACAACCTATATATGGGTAATTTTAATGGGACCCCTAAAGTAAAAGAGTGCAATAATGCCTTCTTTTACTTGAGGAGTCCCACAACCTATATACAAGCCAATACTATATAAACAATCAATACAACAGTATTATTAAAACAATAGCACAATGCATTTTAAATACACAATATATTGTGGGACCCTCCATTTTTGTCAAGCCTGCGACTTTTGTTTCAGAAAGCTCGACATAGGGATAGTGATCCGGCAGCGGCGGCGGCGTTAGCTAACTTCTTTAAAGCTTTATATTTTAGAAGGTGGAAGACCTGGATGCTTCATACTTTGTATATGGATGCCTCATGTTACGAAGTTTCCGTCAGTCACATGTCCAATGTCCTTGACCTCATTTTCATAGTTCAGTGACTACTTGAAAAAAAAGTTAACATTTTTTGTAATGTTAAATTCTCTCTTATTATAAGTAGTAGGATAACTATATTTGGTATGTGCGTACCTTGCAAGGTCCTCATGCCCGTCAGACAGTTTTCACTTGACCTCGACCTCATTTCATGGATCAGTGAACAAGGTTAAGTTTTGGTGGTCAAGTCCATATCTCAGATACTATAAGCAATAGGTCAAGTATATTCGGTGTATGGAAGGACTGTAAGGTGTACATGTCCAACAGGCAGGTGTCATCTGACCTTGACCTCATTTTCATGGTTCAGTGGTTATAGTTAAGTTTTTGTGTTTTGGTCTGTTTTTCTTATACTGTATGCAATAGGTCTACTATATTTGGTGTATGGAATGATTGTAAGGTGTACATGTCTAGCTGGCAGGGGTCATTTGAACTTGACCTCATTTTCATGGTTCAGTGGTCAAAGTTAAGATTTTGAGTTTTGGTCTTTTTTTCTTTTACTAAATGCAATAGGTCAACTATATTTGGTGTATGAAAATATTTTATGATCTACATGTCAGTCGTGCAGGTTTTATTTGACCTTGACCTCATTTTCACAGTTCATTGCTCAGTGTTAAGTTTTTGTGTTTTGGTCTGTTTTTCTTACTATAAGCAATAGGTCAACTATATTTGTTGTATGGAAGAATTGTTAGCTGTACATGCCTGCCTGGCATGGTTCATCTGACCTTGACCTCATTTTCATGGTTCATTGGTCAATGTTTAGTTTTCTTGGTTAATGTTAAGTTTATGTGACAGTTGTAATAAAGCTTTATATTTAGGACTATCAACATAATATCAATGATTAGTAAAGAAGGCGAGACATTCCAGCGTGTGCACTCTTGTTTAATAGTAATGTTGGGATCCCTAAAGTAATAGAAGGCCCTGATTTTTAATTTTTTGTTGTTGTCTTGTTGTATAATGTTTATTATTTGAATAGAGTTTATTAAATTTTGTTGAAAAATTTGCCGAATATTTATGTTGTATTGCTGCTTCCAGATAATTATATTCCTTTGATTTGCACTGTAGAATACAGGCCTAGAATACAAGGTATTCAATATAAAACAACTGAAGACTGAGATAACTGCATGTATTTAATTTTTATTAATACATTTTAACAATTTCTTGTGTTTTTCTCATTTATATCACACTGGTATATATAAATTTTATTTTGTCATTACAGATTGGTTCTCAGTCCTCAATAATTCTAATCATTTAATTTAGACAGTATAGTGATAAATGAATTTATAAATACCACAAAGTTTCCTTTTTATGTTTTACAATTCATTCATCATTGTTTTTACTCATTCCAAGCTGTCTAGTTTGTTTTAAATGCTGTTTTCATTATAAATCCACCAAAAACAATTAATACAACAATCAGTGAGATCAAAGACATCATAACTATGAACAGTTTATCTTCCAAACAAGCAATTAATTTCTAAATATTGCCATATTTGTTCATGAATTCCAAGAAACATATACATGATATATATTTTGTTTAATACTTACCATATAAATATATGAATAAGTTTATAAAACCTTAACATGGTATACCATTAATATTAATATATTTTTTAAATAAAAGTAGGGAGAACGCACCTAGGGGGAACAGATTCTATGGGAAAATGAACCAAGGGCGAACAGACCCAGGGCCAACATGTAATCAGGGCAAACGGACCTGATACCACATTTTTCTCTCACACATTTCATGAGCAAAAGTCACAAGATAATGATGACATCCAATGTTACACCATAGCCCAAATAAATAAATTATGTCATCTTGAAGGGCTAATTAAATTTTTTGCTGTGCAGCATTCCTATGACTTAAAGGTGGAGCCATTATTTTCGTCTGGACTCTTGAGAAAAAATTTGCTCTCAAACCTGAGCCTCAATTTTGCCATGAATTCTTCATTGATGACTAGAATTTTTTGCATATATACAAATACTTGAATACCTTTTGTGTGCTTGTTGGTCCAAAATATTTCCAGAAATATTCATAAGTAAAGAAAAAAGATTGTTCCGGTCCTTCAAATTTTACATATAGTTTGGTTTAAAACTGATCATCAAGATTATAATTTTGAGATACATGTCACTTTTACTCAATTAAAGTACAAATGTCAGTTTTTTTACTGGAAAATAATAAAGACATAGTAACCTGTAACAAAAGATTTCAATTTCTGACATTAATTGTTATTTCCTAAACTTTCTATTTTAATTTTTTTTCTCGACCTAATTTCCTAAACACATTTCAGTCAAGGGCTTTAAGAATTGGCCATGACAGGAAATTTTGTCTGTTTCTGGACACTTAATTGAGACTGAACATTGTTTGCTGGGTAAAAAGAATACTAAACCTCTTATTCTCTCCTCCATTTCATCACATCCTTGAAATTGCACCATTATTTTTCTCTATCCCTATAAATTAAAGGTTGTCCATAAAGATTTCTTTGATTTTCCATGTTCCATCATTTTTCACAGTTTAAGATAATGTAGTAGGTGCAGATGATATGAAAAGTTGTTTTTTCCTTGCCTATCCAAACTCCCAGAAATATATGCAAGTTTAAGTATTTATATATTTCTTTTTCAGAAACCTGGACCCAGATATATGCTGCTTTGGGAGTTGGTTTTGTTTATATCGTCATTGGATTACCTTTATGGTGGAAAACAACAGAAGTATACAGAGTTAGTCTTCCTTACTCAGATATAGAGGACTTATATCAAGCAAAGGTAACAATCTTACTTTGTTAACATTTTGCTATGCATGGACCAATTTAAAAAAAAGGATATGATGTTGGGATACAGTCACCCAAGCTGTAAATAGTAAAATACACAAATAGTATGATAATGTCAGGCAAATAACATGATAATGTCAGGCAAATAACATGATAATATCACACAAATGACATAATAATGTCACACAAATGACATGATAATGTCACACAAATGACATGATAATGTCAGGCAAATAACATGATAATGTCAGGCAAATAACATGATAATATCACACAAATGACATGATATTGTCAGGCAAATAACATGATAATGTCACACAAATGACATGATAATGTAAGGCAAATAACATGATAATGTCACACAAATGACATGATAATGTCAGGCAAATAACATGATAATGTCACACAAATGACATGATATTGTCACACAAATGACATGATAATGTCACACAAATAACATGATAATATCACACAAATGACATGATAATGTCAGGCAAATAATATGATAATGTCACACAAATGACATGATAATGTCACATAAATAACATGATAATATCACACAAATGACATGATAATATCACACAAATGACATGATAATATCACGCAAATAACATGATAATATCACACAAATGACATGATAATGTCACACAAATGACATGATAATGTCAGGCAATTAACATGATAATGTCACATAAATGACATGATAATATCACACAAATGACATGATAATGTCACACAAATGACATGATAATATCACATAAATATCATGATGATTTCACACAAATATCATGATAATGTCATGCAAATGAAACAGTTATGTCACACAATAACATAGTAATGTCACACAAAAAACATGGTAATGTCACACAAATTAAACATGACTAAGAAACTGAGTCAACTTTTTGATGATCTAGTTCAAAGTAAAAGTTTATATGTAAAGTAAGAATTGTCACACAATAAAAACAGATAAGTATGACTTGTTGCCTTCTTTTTTGTCCTTACACCTGAATGCTAAGAAGAATTTCAGTAAATTTGGTTTAATTGAGAGATTGTCTATCAAATCAGTTGATGTTCAGCTCACCCATCTCAACTGAACTATGTTATACCCAGACTCTCAGTTGAAATATGTTATACCCAGACTCTCAACTGAAATATGTTATACCCAGACTCACAACTGAACTATGTTATACCCAGACTCTCAACTGAACTATGTTATACCCAGACTCTCAACTGAAATATGTTATACCAAGACTTTCAACTGAAATATGTTATACCCAGACTCACAACTGAACTATGTTATACCCAGACTCTCAACTGAACTATGTTATACCCAGACTCACAACTGAACTATGTTATACCCAGACTCTCAACTGAACTATGTCATACCCAGACTCACAACTGAACTATGTTATACCCAGACTCACAGACTGGGTTGTATTTTGCATTAATGTCTGCTTGTTCATCTATCCATCAGTCTGTTCATTGGTCCTTTCATGTTTTTCTGTATTAAAAGAGAGGTGAAAGATACCAAAGGGACATTCAAATTCATAAGTCGAAAATAAACTGACAACAACATGGCTGAAAAAGAAAAAGACAAACAGACAAACAACAGTACACAAAACACAACATAGAAAACTAAAGACTGAGCAATATGAACCCTACCAAAAACAACAGTTCATGAAACACAACATAGAAAAATAAAGACTGAGCAACACAAACCCCACCAAAAACTGGGGGTGATCTCAGGTGCTCTGGAAGGGTAAGCAGATCCTGCTACACTTTTGGCACCCGTCGTGTTGTTCATGTAAGTACAAACCCCATGATAAGTCGAAACATTTTAAAATTTTGAAGCATGGTAAGAGATTTTCAAATCTGTTGGAGAGTCAGTTCTGTTTGATGATATGTTGAATTCTTAATATACCCACTGTGAATGGAATCTCACATCAATGTCTGTACTATTACTTAGCATGGCATTGCATGCAACTCATTGTTCTTACTGTGGGTATGAGTGGTGAAAATTTCAATCCGACTCCTATGAACTGATCTGTGTTGTCAGATAACTGTCTCTTTGAAAAAAGTAAAATAACAAAAATACCGAACTCCAAGGAAAATTCAAAACGGAAAGTCCCTTGTCAAATGCCAAAATCGAAAGCTGAAACATATCAAACGAATGGAAAACAACTGTCATATTCCTGACTTGGTACAGGCATTTCCTTATGTAGAAAATCTCTTTAAAATATACCCCACAACTCATAACAATCTTACTTCAATGGTATTTTAAAATGCAGTATGAAGCAGTGTAATATTTTGTTTCATTTAAATATGGTCACTACACCAATGTAGATTAATGGGTTGGGCTGTGTATCCTTAATAGTGATCTCAAGTTTGATTATGGTGTTTCAGCTTTCTATATAATATAAAGGGTACTTTTTAATTAAGCGCAATTCTTAACATATGGCTATACATATGTTAACAGTAGCTTGTGTCTGTAAAAGAATGTTTCAGTTTAAATTTATCACAAGTTATACTGAAATGTTTTTCTTAAAAGAATTGCAGATCTGTAGGAATTTTTACGTGAGTTAATGAGTAATTGACAACTTGGATACAGTCTATTACTAAACATAATAATACTACTGTATTAAAGAAATTTTTATTTTATATTTTTCAGTTGAAGTATACAGTTGATTTGGAGGTCATTAATTTTGATGTCCAAATAACTGATGTAGACCTAACCTCATTATCAGGACTTCTAACATCACACTTAGGTACTCTTCTTAAGTTATTGTACACCACCACAAATATGTATGAGATATATTTTGCCTATCTGAAATTTTGTTTAATTTTTTTTTTCTTTTCATTGCTATATTAAGGGAAGGATATACAAATACAGTTCATCCATTTAAAAAGTGTTAGATAAGTAGATATGATTGGTTATGAGACAAACTAAAGACCAAAGGACGAGGACATAAACTGCTACAGGTTACTGTGCAGTCTAGATCTTCAAAAATGAGCAGTTATCACTAGTTTCTAATGGATGATTGTGAAATATTTATAGGAGATATTTTAAGAACGAAATATCATTGTGCTTTAAGATAAAGGATGCCAGTTCAAATAGAACTCATATTTTTCTTTCTTCTCCTGGATATTTTTGTAAAGGTATTGTACTTTTTTAATGTTAATTTTTTTTCCAGCTTCTAAAGAAAGTGATATCTACAGTAAATACAGAGTAAATGTTCGACAATGTACAAAGGACGAGCAAGTTCATGAAAAATTGGAATTACCAGGTAGCGTCATATAGCTTCTTATGAATTGTCAAAGATTTAAATGATAACATATGTCCAACATTCACCAAACTTAGCTTGAGAATGGCACTTGGAAAGAAAAAGACTCCTGTAGATTTTTGGGTCAAAGGTCAAGGTCACAATACCTTTTTTCACATCTTTTAACATAAATTGTCAGCAGACTTTACAATCTTCATCATCAAAATGAAGTGATCAGTAAGCTACTGAAAAATCTGTTTCTTCTACTACAATTCCATAACGATTGCAACTCAGCTTATGTACTCATGTTGTTTTTTTGAGTTTTTTTTCCTTTTTGTTTGTTGGTACATAAAGGACAGAGTTGGATAATAGACTGAAATTTAAACTTTCCATTTATGTCTTGTTTTCAAGTCTTTTATTATTTTTAGGTTTAGATGAAAAGTTACATGTAGAAGATGAAAAACAGAATAGATATGAGATTTATTTGTTACCAAAGAAACTAACAAAGCCTTACATTGGTACCCATCATGCACTGTATTTGTCCACAAAAGGCAGAGGTAATATATTAATGTAATATTTAAGTTTTACATTGTAGAAAATAATGCTAATGTTATTATTGTTAAATATCTCAGTTTCATATCTTATATGGTCATATGATATTGTCTTTGAATTTTAGATTATGATGGTTTTTGGGTAAAGATTGCATGAAATGCAATCAAAACCCTATGGTACTGACTTGATTTCTAAATCTTCCAAGGTTTATCACTACTTTTGAGATACACAAAATATAGTGCATTGATCATAACATTCTATACATCCTATCCATGAACATTTCCAGAAATTTATCAATGAAATATATACTCAGATATTCAAGTTACAAAATGATGTTATACTTGTCAAGAAAAATACACAACTTTTGCAAGGTGCAGGAATCTAATATCTGTTCTAAAAATATCATTGATGTCATTGTTAAAGTCATTTTTAAAAATTTGAGTTATCTTCCTTTGTCAAGAATTGTAAACCACTGCTTTATACAATGCAATATTTAGTTTTACCTCCCACTCATAAATTAAAGCAATCTTTACCCTTCAGTGCTTGCAAGCACTTTGATTGAGAGAAATTAGTGCCATATCAAACAATTGATATATATAAATAGTTATGGAGAGTTAAGGAATTAAACTCATCATATATAACAGGATTAAAATTTGTACGCCAGGTATGTGTTTTGTCTACAAAAGACTCATCACTGACGCTTGAATCAAAAAATTTAAAAAGGCCAAATAAAGTACGAAGTTAAAGAGCATTATGGACCGAAAATTCAAAAGGTTTTGCCAAGTTCAGCTAAGGTTATCTATTCCGGGGTTGGAAAATCCTTAGTATTTCGAAAAATTCAAAGTTTTTGAAAAAAATAAGTTAAAAGTTTGAATGTGACTGCTCAAAGGTGAATTCTTGAAAATACTGTACCTTTTGGACAGTAGACTGATGTCAGGAAAATATATCAATATTTTGAATTACAAAATTATTGTCAGTTTCGAATGACATTGTACACCTGGTAAATGAAAGCTTTCTATTATAGAATTATCTTTTGTATCAGATGACATTGTACACCTAGTGAAAAAAAGCTTTTTACATGTATTACAGAACTATCTTCAGTATCTGATGACATTGTAAACTTTGTAAATAAAAGCTTTCTATTATAGAATTATCTTCTGTATTGGATGACATTGTACATCTATTAAAAAAAACTATTGTATTACAGAATTATCTTCAGTATCTGATGACATTGTACGCCTTGTTAAGGAACATTTAGTTAGAGAATCAGTGCTGACAAAGACTTATCAAGCTACTAAAGGACAGAACCAAGCCAAGAAAGGACAGAAAATAAACCAACAGGTAAATTATTTCAGGAACTTGATTTTGTTACATTTTGGTTAATATCTTATTGCTTAGTTTTCACATTAATGTAATTTATTATATGGCTAAAAATTTTCTGTTTTCTCATTGGCTAAAAGCATAGGAAATCTTCTTTGATAAAACGTTATATTCACAGCTTCTCAAATCATGAGAGGTTAATATAAGATTTGGAACAGTGTCTATGTACCTAAATATAGATATTCCAAGGCAACGTCAATGATGTAGGTTTGTGACGTCATGTAAATTCCCGTTTTTTTCTTTTCTTCTTGTTTTCGGTGTAATTTTTCTCTTCTTGTTTTCTGTGTATTTTTTTTAGTAAACTTTATTGGATATTTCAACTGTTGAAAATTAGCAACTGCAAAAGCAGATGATAAATTATATTTAGTATAAAAACAGTTTTAAAAGTATCTTGAACAAATACTAGAAAATTGGTGAAGGATAAACAGTCATATAATAAAACAATTGTTGACTTTTGATTTCAGTTGATAAATCATTGTATCAACCTCATCAAAAGTCAATAATTGTATAAGATTTTGGCATTATGTTACTACAAGGCACAACCACATATTCTGATATAAAAATAATGAGACCAGTATCCACCAGAGATGAAAAAAACAAAATAAGGATTATCTACAGGTCATTGTATGGCTGTCAACAAAAGATCCATACCATAATTAGTAAGGCAGTTAGTCATTGTATGGCTGTCAACAAAAGATCCCCACCATAATTAGTAAGGCAGTTAGTCATTGTATGGCTGTCAACAAAAAATCCCTACCATAATTAGTAAGGCAGTTAGTCATTGTATGGCTGTCAACAAAAGATCCATACCATAATTAGTAATGCAGTTAGTCATTGTATGGCTGTCAACAAAAGATCCCTACCATAATTAGTAAGGCAGTTAGTCATTGTATGGCTGTCAACAAAAGATCCATACCATAATTAGTAAGGCAGTTAGTCATTGTATGGCTGTCAACAAAAGATCCCTACCATAATTATTAAGGCAGTTAGTCATTGTATGGCTGTCAACAAAAGATCCCTACCATAATTAGTAAGGCAGTTAGTCGTTGTATGGCTGTCAACAAAAGATCCCTACCATAATTAGTAAGGCAGTTAGTCATTGTATAGCTGTCAACAAAAGATCCCTACCATAATTAGTAAGGCAGTTAGTCATTGTATAGCTGTCAACAAAAGATCCATACCATAATTAGTAAGGCAGTTAGTCATTGTATAGCTGTTGTTGTGACTGTGACTTTGTCTACATGTCCGTGATTACGCAGTAAGGTGTTAACGTTGTTTTCCCGTATTTTGACGTTGTATGATAGTGACGTGAGAGGGGATAGATGGGTTGACGAATGAACAAGATAGCTGAAATGGTTTGAAATGTCGGAGTGTATGCCGTGTGTTTTGTATTTTATGTAACGTCTGTATAATACATGCAGTGTGAATAAATCGTGACTGTTATTTTCTACAAAGATGGTGTTTAGTTATAAATTATGAATGCTCGGAATTCTACGTTTACAACAGCTGTCAACAAAAGATCCATACCATAACTAGTAAGGTAGTTAGAATGTTTTTCTTCATACAAGCCACAACATTTAACACCCTATCAAAATTTGAAGATTTGGTATAATTGCCTATGAGACAACTTTCCAACCAAGACCAAATGACATAGGAGTAATCAACTATAGGTCATAGTACGTCTTTCAACAATGAGCAAAACCCATACCCCATAGTAAGCTACAGAAGGCCCAAAATGACAAATGTAAAACAATTCAAGCAAGAAAACTAAATGCCTGATTTATGTAAAAAAATCTAGGGACAGGCATATACATAATGTATTTCAATTTCAATAGATCACTTTCTGATGTTCTATTATTCTACTGAAAAAGTTATTGAATTAAAAATGTATCATGTTGCTACTATGTTTCTATTGCATTCACTTAAAGGCAAGATGTTTTTTAGTGGAGCTAGTTTGAATGCTTCAAAATACCAAATTTAATCATGGAAAGAAAGTTACAACTAATATAAAACCATTTGTTTTTTTCTAATTTTTCATACTTTTAGCCAGATAAAGAAAGCATGAGAGCTGTCAAATCAAATGATGAATATGATATAACCTTTAGCCTTGTGAACCCTCAACCTGACATTTTAGACATCCAGTGGGATATAGAACATGGAGTTTGTGAGTAATTGTAACAAACAAATATACAAAATTACCCTTACTTGTGTGAACTCTCAATCTGATATTTTAGATGTCCAATGAGATTTATAATATGAAGTTTGCAAGATCATTGTAAAATTATACTATATAATAATACCCTTACCATTCTGCAACTAAAATGATGCATAAAACAAATGGTCTAAATCAAAGTCATTTTGTTGCATATAACACATGTTCCTGATCAAAGTTATTTTGTTGCATATAACACATGTTCCTGATCAAAGTTATTTTGTTGCATATAACACATGTTCCTGAGGCTTAAATTAAAATATTGTTTGTTTGCAGTTTACCGACCGACCTTCGAAAATCCGCCCGACTGTGAACATTTTATTGCTTTAAATTTGAAGAAATTATTTTTAATACTTCTATTGACTCGATCCAGAATTTCTGGTTGTTTCCGGAATTAAAGTTCGGTTTTTCTTCCCTTCCTGTCAAGCGTTCATCGGACCCTTTAATGGTAAAGCACATGGAGATTGTTTACAGGTATCCACGAAGTCATGGAGGAGTACTTTATTCTGTCGTCTTCTGTCAATTTTAAGACAAATAATACACAGAAAAGTTTCATAGTAAACTGTTTATACTGATTCAGGCAGAATTGCACACGGAATGATGTCTTCGATGATATCATTGACGATGATGCAGCGGATATTCATAAAACCGACACGATAACTGTTTCTGTCAAACAAATCGGATACAGAATTTTTTGAGACTGACTTTAAAATTATGGAACCAATATCAGTGGTTCAACAATTTGACAGCAGCCTGAAGTATGCCATAGTTTCTTTAAATCGTCGTGAAGACGACAAAGATGAAACCACTCCTACGTGACTTCATGGATACCTGTAAACACGCATGTACGGTGGAAGGACGCATTTGAAATGTTAAATCAATAAGAAGCCACACAAACTACACAAAGATGCAGAGAAAATGAATGGTTGGCTTGAGAAATAAATATATTATCTCTGTATCAAATCTTCGATTGCAATGAGTATGCTCCTTTAGGATAAGGGGGGCTGTCCCACTCATTGCAATTATTCTCTCTCTTACAATATTAAATATACACAAACTGTGTGGCCTGTGTGAATTGAATTGAAATATGTCCTTAGCTAGGAGCTATGCTGTCAATTTTTTTATGCAGTCAAAACATTTCAGTACAGTACTTTTAATGGGGTGCTATGGAAGAGGGGCGAAAGATACCAGAGGGACAGTCAAACTCGTAGATCGAAAATAAACTGACAACGCCATGGCTAAAAAATAAAAAGACAAACAGACAAATATAAGTACAGATGACACAACATAGAAAACTAAAGACTAAGCAACACGAACCCCACCAAAAACTGGGGGTGATGGATTTCACCACAAAGCTAGTCTTAAGATTTTTGTTTGTTTTAATTAAAGCCTGGCATCAACATATATCTTTCCAAATATAACCTTTATAACAGTCAGATGTCTAATATATTGTTTTTAAGTTGTCTTTTTTTTTTAATTGAGGAAGATTTAATGGTTGATTTTTTTTAACACACTCCTAAATTGTCTTTTGAATCTTTAATATCTACATTTTTCAATGCAAATACTCTACTCATGAAAACATTCTAGTAAAGATGCATATATGTCAGTGAATATGTTTCTTTACAACAATTCTAGTCATTCCTTGTTTATAAGTGTTCCAGTTTTTCATAATACCATAAATTTACGTCATAAATTGTATAATGACACTATGTTAAGTTTCAGTTTTGGTTACAAAGTTGTTTACCTGAAAATGCCTGTTCATTTCATGTTGGTTTTCAGTGTTTGTTGTTTTGAAATGTTTTTTCTTCACAAGAAACTTGGTTTGTGTTAAACTACTTGTTTAAACTTTATTCTGGCTGATAAAATAAAATATTTTTCCTACCTACCGACCCTGCAGTCTGAAGGTACAGTCGGAAAACTGCAAACAAACATATTTTTAAGGTTGGCCTGATCAAAGTTATTTTATTACATACAGATGTTATTTTTATGCCTTTTATTGTATTTAACATTTAACATCATCTTTTATGCTTTTTAATTTTGGAAATATAGTAAATATATACATATTGAGAGTAAGAAGACTAAATCATGTTGATAGAGAAGAGGTAAAAGGGGCTTGTAGAAAGCCATATATTTCCAAATTACTGTTTTATTTTCATAACGACTTAGCTTCTTTTTAAATGCTTTTGATTATTTTTACAGCATATTTAGACCCATTGATATTAAAAATTGAACAGTATGCAAAGTTGAACATCAAATCACAGGTAAGTCATATCTCACTTGAAATTGGCTGAAATATTGCTCAATTTGAATAGGCGTGAAATAATTTTACCACTAGACATTAAGCAACAATCAATCAATCTAAAATAGGTCAGTCTTTTTCACACTTAATATTTGACATATGGCTTAATTTCCTTTTTACCTCATAGACACACCTCTCCCTTAAAACAAAGACAATTTGTACTCAAGAGTTGATTTTTTATTTTATTCAAATTTACATTAATGTATGTCACATGCCTAGATTTTTTTTTTTAAATTTACATTATTATGTATCTTGCATGACTTAATTTTTAAGCATGTTTACAAATTTACAGTAATGTATGTTGCAAGACTTAATTTTTAATTTGCTGTTTAAATGTTCAATAATGTATTTTGCAAGACTTACATTTGCTGTTTTATGTATTCAGAAATTTATTTTCACAAGAGTTTCATGTAATTAACAGGTGATGTACTATACTGGGTTACTGAGAAGACCAAAGTCAGACGAAAAGAAAGGAGAATTTTACTATGATATGGATGATTTACCTCACACTATCAACCCATTGGAGGTCAAACTAGGTGAGGAATTGATACCACTGTATAAATCAAGTTCTAATTCCAAGATTTTATTACAACTAACCTTAATTTGACCCCTGTTGACCTAATGATGTTTGTAAAATAATCACTATTGGTCTGTGACATCAAATTTTTTCTATTGTGATGCTTAAAATAATAATTAATACAACCCCTTTTAAAAATGGCAATCAATTTTCAAGGTGTATGAAGTTCAAGACCACAAGATATTTCCTATTACTTGAATGCACAGGATATACTCATGTAAATGGAAAGTTTGTCTCTTTTATGCTGTGTTTAATCATACATTTCTTCTTCTCATACCAAGTCAGAAATGTGACCTTCAATTTTCATTTATTCTAAATTTCTACCTGTAATTACAAAATTTAATGACATGTATTAAAGATATTGATTCATTGTTTTTACAGGATCACATGCTTCTAACAACCCAACTTTAAATTTTTTGACATATGTCCCCAGTAGAAATCAACATCCATTATATATTTGTCAGAGAAAAGGTAAGTCAGTTTTATTTTTACACATATTCTATTCAGTTTTCTGACTATGGTGATCCTTTAGAAATTTTTAAAAAGTGAATGAATTGCTTGCCCATTGAGCAAGGTTATCATTTTCTTCTGATAGGGTTTATATGATAGATGAAAAGTGTGTATTTTCTATTCATAGTTAATATTAGAATACAAAATATAAGATGTATGCAGAATTTTTAAGAGAACAGATTTTATAAACAGGTTACAATATAGCATTATATCTATTTGGCTTTCAAATTATTTCAAGAATACTATTCAATACTTCTTGAATAGGTATGTAGCTTTGGTTAGGGCCTATCCCCCAATATTAAGTCCATTATTTCAAGATAAAAAAATTCAAGATAAAAAAAAGTGTTTCAAGCTGATGCATAAACATGTCAGAAAGTGTTCTAATAAAGCCTTAACATTTACATCACAAATAGGCCTAAAGTAGAGATTTTGGTGGAAGTTGACAAAGTTTTCCGGATTTCAACTACATTGAGTTACAGAAAATATAGAGATGAGGGTTAAACAAACTAAATATTCAAGTCAGATAGGCTATTTATATAAAAAAAAATTCCTATGTAGTCAATGTTTTAACTATAAAACATGGTGATTATTGCCATTTTATCCTAATTTGAAATTTCAGCAAGAAACAGAGACCATTTTGGGGCTGAACTTACTCCTTTATTTTAAAACCCTCAACTGTATGAATTGAATATGTATATTTTTTACAGGTGTGAAAGTGGAAAGTAACTCGTTCCTTAGTCCACGATGGGGTGGCATCTTTATCTACAATGTGCCATCCCCAGGAGCCAATGATACTCTGCCTGTCCCAGTCAGTATGGATATGAAATCTGTAATGGAAGTGTTTATAACACAACTTAAGCTTCTACTTAATATTCAGTCAGTAGTAAGTATGAAGCATTTAAACTAACAATAATTTGTCTGTTTAGGATGTGTGTTTAAATTACCCTTGTTTTTTTTTTCTCAAATTTTCTCTATATATAAGAATATTTTTTTTATCGTACACTATGTGCCTGCACTTTTTGTTTTTCACCACAAAAATTAGAAAAAAGCACGAAGGTATAATAGTTTTGATTATAAAAATCAAGAAAAAAATCAGGCATATTTTTTTACAAAAGATTAACATCTATAATTGATACTGAAAATTAGGATATTTTATACTGAGGAGTATTTTATTGTTGTGGGTACCTGATTTTGTGGTTTAATTAAAAATTGTATCTTTGTTGTAAACTTTACATGCATTTGTATTTTATTAAACATTAACATTTTGGGTTTTAATTTCACCTTCTTGTTTTTAATTGTAGTCAGCAGATACAGTAGATATAGCTGACCCTCAGAATAAGATTATTTCTGAATGGGTAAGTGTATAGTATTGAAGGGAGACAATCCATGTTTAAAATTTATTCCTAGGATATTATAGTCCATCTCAATATTTATCAATCATAGCTTAAGATAAAATGGTTGATTTAACAAAAGAACCGAGCTAGCCAATAATGATAAAGAATGTTAAGTTCAGGGTAACTGTTAGATTAAAAAGAATAAATCACCTCAACCTGGTGTCCCAAGAATGATAATTGAGACACAAAGTGATTTAATAAATATAGCAAAACAGTACCCAGAAATATTGAAACTTATACAAGCAATGTAAAATTGATGCACACATTCTTACTTGTGTTTTTAAAATTAATTGATTATTAAAAATAGAAGTTTGAATCCAGTTGAATTTGAAAATCTTTTCTGGTGAATATCTTTTTATATGAACAAAGATTTAGGGTGTATGTCAATGGAACAGCAACCCAATGACAAAAAAAAACAAATAAAAAAGGATGGTCAACATACAGTCTTCAACAATAAACAGGAGGTTGTAGCTTAAATAGTTGTAAATAACAGACTTTCAAAAATCTGCCTTCAAGATTAAATTCTCCAACTGATAAAAGTGTTACAACTCTTCTATAAAAGCATGCAAAGCAAACCTTTGATTAACTTGCTTGCTATGTTTGTTTGGATGTTTGTAAACAAAAGGTAGGTAGTCTGTTTCCGTCTGTTTACTAGTTAATGGAATTTGATTGGACAATAAACATTAACTTCATTGCATGTCAATTTTTATTGTCCAATCAAATCCCAGTATATATAAAACAGACTGAAACTCCGCCTACCTATTGTTTGCAAACATCCAAGCAAACATAGCAAGCAAGTTGATCAAAGGTTTGCTTTGCATGCTTTTATAGAAGAGCTGTAATAAGATATGACGTAAGACAACTACCGACAAGGTTCCTGACTTGGGACAGACAAACAAATGCTGTGTAATTGTGGAGTTATATATTTATATTCTTTTTTTTTCCCAGGAACTAGATAACTGGTTAAGATACAGATGTATAGAAAATCTAGGAACATCAGCATCCACATTAAGATCTTTAGCACAGTTATTAGGAAAAATTAGAAATATGGTTATACAAGATCACATAGGAAAACTGGTTTGTATTTATCATGTTTCTATGTATACAACAATTGCAGCTTTCTTTCAAATGTTAAATCCCATACAGTTATTTAGAATTATATTTGTGTGTAAGCTGGATTTTAGTGTTTATAATTCTGTCCTTTTATTTTGCTATGTTAAATTTTCATCTTGTTATCACTTTTATGGGTTATAAGATATTTCAAACAAAAGTTCCTGTCATGTTTCATCCGTCTGTGGTCCAACACTTTGAAGTTCTGTCCCTTGAAGGGCAAAATATCTTTGAGATTTCTTAGGATAAAGTTTAATATCTTAGTTCCTATCAGATTAAGGCTATTACCCTTCAGATATAGTAGACCTTTCATAGAAACCTTACAACTCTTCATGAGACCCATTGAACCAACTGAAAATAAATATGATAGAAAAGTTCCTTGTTTGGTAGTTACTATGTGACGTTAATTTGGATACTTTTAGATAACCTATGGCCAGCTGAAAACTTGTTTTAAATAAGATCCTTCTTCCTGGCCTTGCGGTCATAAAACTTTTGAGTACAATTTTTGTAATCAGACTCAGTAATCAACCAATCAAAATACTGGATTTGATGTTTCGAGCACAAATATTGTACTCCGAGTACTGAGTAAAGTAGAGTTTATGACAGAGGCCCTGGTGAATTACTGATTAAGTTTTCATAATTTGATGTGGATTGGCACATCACTAAGAAGCCTGCGGGAGTTATGTTGGAAATGTTTCTTTTTCTCTCTAAATGATTACCGGGGTAAGTTAAGCTTAGATGTTATGATGCCAACCTGTAATCAAATGAGGATTTATGAATGAATTGGTTGCATTTTAGCATATGGGAAATATGTTGAAAATTTTTTTCTTTGAAAAATTGTTGTACCAGAAGAATCAAATTATGAAAGAAAAGGTACCTGCTGAGTGTTGTTACTATGGGACTGATCGGTCAACTATAGCTTTATGCATATGACTTCTAAAACTAATCATTCTTTTAGTGACAAAAATATTGTTAATTATTTACAGGTTGAGGAAGCTGTAAGTGCTATTAAAGCTAGTCACAACTATTTAGCACAGGGAAAATTAGATAAAGCTTTCCTCAAGTCAAAACAAGCCTTTAAAGCCTCAGGTAACATTCTAGTATTAACATAAAATCTAATATATTTTACATTGAGTACATGTTGTAATTTTGTACAAATTGTGATTTGTAGACTATTTTACAAGTTCTCATTCCTTTGAGACTTACTTTATTTCACCAGGGGATACAAGTTTATCATTAGTAATTGACCAGCTTGATGTTATTCTCACAAATTTATGTATGTCAACATTCTTTTTAGCACTGCTTTCTTTCTCATAATGATACAACTGAGGACTTGTAAATGTATGTTACAAGCAAAGAACTGATAACTTTTACAAAAGTTTGTCATGTTATAATTTGTACAAAGTTATTACTAATTGAATTTATATATGGTGAACCAACACCTGAAATGGTGATCATATGGTAGGGTAAAAGACTACTTGTACACAACATTTCTAAATATTACTTTACGAATTGAAAATGTATAAATGTATTTTACCAGTTTTTAACCATATTTCTGAAGAAAAGTATCAGTTATTAATATGGTGATGCACTGCGGCTGGTCGGGCAGCTGCCAAACAATGTCTGTGCAATTACTTGAAAACGCTTTGATGAAATCTTTTCAAATTTAGATTTGTCGTTTCCTGTTAATATTTGAAGGTCAAGTTTGATTTTCACGATGTTTTAACTATTATCGTTTTTCAGTTGTAGACCTTTAAGTAGCGAAAAGTAATACTTAGAGCGTTGTCTGTGCAATAACTTAAAAACGCTTTGATGAAATCTTTTAAAATTTACCTGTAGGTATATTGTTTCCTGTGACTATTAGAAGGTCATGTTTGAATTTTACAATTTTAGCTTATATCGTTGATGAGTTATAGACCTTTAAGTAACGTGATACTTAGAGTGTTGTCCATGCGATAACTTGAAGATGAAAATCTTGTGATACTTTGAATGTTGTATGATTTTCGCGATTGTATCTTTTATCAATTTTGAGTAGTAGACCTGCAGATATCAATTTCATGCAGGAAAATCCGGTTTGCTGTCAATCTGACAGCCTCTTGCTTTAATTTTAAATTAAGTATTGATAATTGTAATATTTTCATTGATAATTTTTAAAAAACTTCATCTATTTTGTTCTCCTTTTTATCATTTACAAGGCAGAATAAAGATAGATAATATATAAAACCAGTACATGTACAATCAGCATTAATAGTTTTGTAATGTTAATCAGAGTATGTTCTCGTCCTGAATATTGTTTTAATTTCCCACTGGACGTTAAACAGCCATCTATCCAATTATTGGAGAAATTATGTACATGAATGAATGCAATAAAAAAACATCAGTCTAAGAAAATGTGACAATACCATGGCCAAAAAAAAAACATTACAAATAGACAAGTCCACAAAACACAAGACAGAATACTTAAGATTAAGTAACACCAACCTCATAAAAATTGGGGGGAATTCAGGTGCTCTAGAAGGGTCAGTATTTCATGCTCCGCTAGATACTACTCTTCCTTGGGCATTCTTTGTTTCATGATAATACCTTCTTCATAAGTAGCTTTCATGTAATCATATCTGACTATTTGCAAAAGAAAATATTAAATAGGTTAAATTGCTTTGCAGAAAGATGAAAATTATTACACTCATCAGTCTAACATATATGTATATTTAACTCTTGCCATTTTATTTTATTTCAGAGACAGCTTTCTTTGATCCATCACTCCTAGAATTATTATATTTTCCTGAAGATCAAAAGTAAGTAAAAATTTCCAAATCAATTTTAAGCAGTTATTATTATTATAATTATTATTATTATTATTATTATTATTATTATTATTATTATTACACATGTATTATTATTTTTATTATAATTATCATTTTTCCAAATCAATTTTAAGCATATATTATTATTATTATTATTATTATTATTATTATTATTATTATTTTTCCAAATAAATTTTAAGCAGATATTATTATTATTATTATTAAAACACCAGATTATATATATGATGTATATCATATCTTATTTAACTTTGCACATTCAACATTTTAACTTTTGGTTATTAGGTGTGATATAAAATAGTTTAATATTTTTGGAAACATGAAGCCCTTCATAGATAGCTGAGAAGTTTTATTGTTAACCATCATAAGTAATGCTAACTAGAGGCTCCCAAGAGCCTGTGTCGCTCACCTGATTTTATGTTGGTTTTGGAAATCAAGTAAAAATAGATTAAAATTATAACATATACCCTAATAATGATTGAAGCCAAATTTGGTTTAATAGTGGCCCCGTAATTTAATCAAAAGCAGAAGACTTTTGTAAATTTTAGAGAAATTACCAATAAATTCATTGAAATTGTAGAAAATGACTTTATAAGGACAATGACAAATCAGCTACAAAGTAACAACACTTGGTCAGCTTCTCAAAAAAACATTCATACCATGTTTGGTTTCAATCCATTAGGCGGTTTTCTAGAAGACATTTGTATATATTGCCTGTAGGGTCCTTTGTTAAACTAAGTCTGCATTGGCAGGCATCTTGGTTGATGGATTTGCTACAAAGTAACAACACTTGGTCAGCACCTCATAAGGAACATTCATACCATGTTTGGTTTCATTCCATTCAGTGGTTCTTTAAAAGAAGACATTTGTTGTATTTCCCGTAGGGTCTTATGTTAAACTAAGTTCCCCACTGGCAGCCATCATGGATGACTGATTGGCTACAACGTAACAACACTTGGCCAGCACCTCATTATGAACATTCATGCCATGTTTTGTTTCATTCCATTCAGTGGTTATCTAAAAAAAAACCATTTGTATGTATTTCCCATAGGGTCCTATGTTAAACTAAGTCCCCCGCTGGCGGCCATCTTGGATGATGGATTGGCTTCAAAGTAACAACACTTGGTCAACACCTCATAAGGAACATTCATGCCATGTTTTGTTTCATTCCATTCAGTGGTTCTCTAAAAGAAGACATTTGTATGTATTTCCCATAGGGTCCTATGTTAAACTAAGTCCCCCGCTGGCGGCCATCTTGGATGATGGATTGGCTTCAAAGTAACAACACTTGGTCAACACCTCATAAGGAACATTCATGCCATGTTTTGTTTCATTCCATTCAGTGGTTCTCTAAAAGAAGACATTTGTATGTATTGTCCATAGGGTCCTATGTTAAACGAAGTCCCCCGCTGGCGGCCATCTTGGATGATGGATCGGCTTCAAAGTAGCAACACTTGGTCAGCACCTCATAAGGAACATTCATGCCATGTTTTGTTTCATTCCATTAAGTGGTTCTCTAAAAGAAGACATTTGTATGTATTGTCCATAGGGTCCTATGTTAAACGAAGTCCCCTGCTGGCAGCCGTCTTGGATAATGGATCAGCTTCAAAGTAACAACACTTGGTCAGCACCTCATAAGGAACATTCATGCCATGTTTGGTTTCATTCCATTCAGTGGTTCTCTAAAAGAAGACATTTGTATGTATTGTCCATAGGGTCCTATGTTAAATGAAGTCTGCAGCTGGCGGCCATCTTGGATGATGGATTGGCTTCAAAGTAGCAACACTTGGTCAGCAACTCATAAGGAACATTCATGCCATGTTTGGTTTCATTCCATTCAGTGGTTCTCTAAAAGATGACATTTGTATGTATTGTCCATACGGTCCTATGTTAAACGAAGTCCCCTGCTGGCGGCCATCTTGGATGATGGATCGGCTACAAAGTAACAACACTTGGTCAGCACCTCATAAGGTGGCATGTTTGGTGGTTCTCTAGAAGAAGTTCAAAATGTAAAAAGTTAATGACGACGGACGACGACGGACGATGGACGCCAAGTGATGAGAAAAGCTCACTTGGCCCTTTGGGCCAGGTGAGCTAAAAATCAAGTTGTAACACATGAATAAATGAATTTTGAACTAGGAAAGCTCAGAAAAAAAAGTAAACATTAACTTTTGCAGTTTTTATCAAAATTAGCTCAGCTCCTTTACTTGACACTTTTTAACATATCTTCCTATGCCTGCCTACATTACTAGAGGGGTATAATTTTTCCTATCGTTGCATCATTCTGTCTGTCCATCCTTCTGTTAGTAGGCCCTTCTGTTTGTCCTGTAACAGGTTTAAGGTTGTTTGTGATCATATCAACTTGAACTTAGTACAAATGTGCATTATTAGGTGAACTGTTTAATACATATACCAGATAGGGTTTTGATCTAGATTTCATGGTTCACTGAACACGGAAATGTGATGATGTCCTATAGACATGTATTATTCTTTAATTGATAATTCACTCACTGAAAATCCAAGTCTTTGATAATATCAGACTGCATTAAATATTCTGTTTTGACAGATTGAATTTCTGTTATGAGAATATATTAGTATAGGTATGGCTATCAAGGCATGTAATACAGTTTCTGTTTCACATTGAGGATTTATAATGATAATAATTTACTGTGAAAGTACTTTTATTTGTGGGGTACCAGTTTTTGTAGTATTCCTGATGGCTTTATCCAAGAATTTAAGTGTCCAAGGAAGTATAACTACTGTTGTCCAAATCAAGACATGGAAAGATCCCCATGTTAAGGTTTAACTTCATAGATATGGGCGTATAATCTAGAAAATACATTGAATATCAGCAAAGCAATATGAACTATATATATAATTTTATAACTTCAGACAGGATTTTATCCATTTAATCTTTATTAAACCTAAACTGTACGACTTTAACCTTTGAAATTTTAATTCTCATGAAAATTAGTTTTGATCCATGAAAGTCAGACTTCCAGTGATGATGTGATGATGAAGTGTTCATTTTATCTCCTCATAATTCTCATAAAAAAATAATTTCATATTTGGTTTTCTTTTTATTTCATAAGAATTCATTCTAAAATTCTTCAAAGTACATTTGTAGCATTTTTTATGTAACTGTTTTCTTTAAGTGACATGTTTATGGCCCAAATTACACCTTTGATAATAGTTAATCTGTTGATCATTGGATTTTGGGTTAATTAGTATTGTAACTTCTGATTACACGTTTGGAATAATTGAAATGTTTACTTTGCAATTTCTTTCAATCGATACAATTTGTAAGCATAGATGAATCAGCTTATATTTCCGAAGACAATCATTTTGTAAAAAAATTGATGAATGTTGTCAGTAATGAAAGATCAACAAGTAAGTGAAAATGAACTCCTTATTTTACAATATCCCACAAATCATTATAAAACAGCAAATGATTGTTTTCAAGAATCTTTGTTTTTGATGACTTCAAATTCTTCACTTGATTTTTTTCAGATAATAAAATCCACGAATTTAAGAACCCAAGAACATGTAACTTTTACTCAAACTACGAATATTGATACCCACAAATAAAAGAACTTTCACAGTACTTGCTTACAATTATGCTATCATGCATGCATTTTACAGTTTAAATCTGCAAAATTTTAAGTTCTTTGAAATACATCCCAGTGAGGTACAATGGTTGAACAGTTTGAATGGATTATACAAGAACTGGCATGCTTGTTGTCTCTTACTGCTAACATTTGAACACTAACAATGCTAAATTTCAAAAGTGGACAGGTTGTCTCCTCTTTTTGACTAGTGAGTTTATTTGATTTAAAATTTTTAAGGGATTTGGGCACATTTTTATTTCTTCAGAAAGTTCATCTAGCTATTGGTGGATGATTTTTTTTTTATATTTTCAGATTTGCAATATACATTCCATTGTTTCTACCAATAAGTTTACCTGTGATAGCTTCATTGTACAAGGCATTCAAATGGATTAAAAGTCAAAAAGCTAAAGTGAAACAAGAATGAAATGAAGGTTTATAGCAATAAGTGCAACAGACTTACATGATAATGTTTGAGTTGATAATCAAACTGCTAATTTCCAGCTTGCATTACACAAATATTGTGCTTTTCAAGTCACATCTGCTGGATAAAAAGGAAAACATCTTTTTAGCACTGGTATCTTTTAGGAGTCTTGTGCTTTAGTATTTGTTGACTGAATCAGATTTTAATCAGTTAGGCTTATGTCAACACTTGTGTCATCGTCACGGATTTCAGTATTGTCAACCATCATAATTATTATCATCATTGTGTATCCATTGTCATAGATGTTATAACTGTGATTATTTTGTGTCAATTGATATCAACCTCTTTTTAGGATCGTTTGAACTTTCCTGATTGCAGGGGCATATGCAAATTTCATAATGATTTGATTTGTAAATTTAAATAAAATAACCAAATCTAATTTAATGAATTTTAAGGGCCTTTCTAAAACAAAGTTAAAAACAGAAGACTAAACAAATGCATATTAAGAAATTTATTAATTAAATACATAACATACAAGGTATGAGTAATTGATTAATATTTAGAAATGTTTGTTTCCAATTAGAAATCACACAGTAGTCAACACATGATAATGTCCATTATACATAATTTAAGTACACAAGTTTACTTTTCTGAACCCCCCCTCAAAAAAAAAAAAATTCATCCTCTTGTATTATTTCAAAAAGTGCTTTGGACACACACCATTCATAAAATTATATATATTTTGATATACAATTTAAAAGTTCAAGCATGTTTTAGGTGTAGTGAATCAACACATGAGCTGCATTGGATAGAAACCGACCTTATGCAAGTGCATGTATACATGTACATGTATAAGACTTTCATCGATTTTGGAACATTCAAATACGAAATAAAAGATGAACTTTGGTCTGTTTTGTAGGGTTCTTATAACAGCTCAATTTTCGAACAGTTTAAGACTGCATATAGATTTTTTCAGCCCGAAATAAGTTAACAGATGTATTGATATTCATTTGCATAAGGTCGATTTCTATCCGACACAGTTCACATTTTTCTAAAGTGCTGATGAAGGAAAAGTAAGATTTCTTGCTGGATGACAGTATTGTCAATATATATACCTGAAGCACTACAGTTTGCACCACTTAAGTTGTGAAAGTTACAAAAGTAAAAACCCCATGTAAAATGATATCCTCAACTGTATGAAAGATATTTAGATGATTTTGTTATATTAAGACTTTCAACAAGTCATACATACCATATAATGGTATGCTATTTTATATGATCTTTTTTTTTTAATGTTTTGCCTTTTTGTTAATAAACATTATTTTGATACACCTTTAGTTTTATTTTTACATTGAAATATATTCAGGCTTATATGCAATACAGGACAGAGACAGCAATTTGCTTCAATTTTGAGAATAGAAAAATGTATTTTTGAATGATTAATTGATGTTTTCTTATGCCGCTTCAGCACAAAATGGCTATATTACAGCGATGTATTGTTGAAAGATGCTTGCAATACATGTTTCCATTTTCAATTAACACTTGGTAATTTGTCTAGCTGTTTCATAGGTTTGAAAACTGAAATCAAATTTTAGATAAATGATTGGTGTTATCTAAGAGTTCTGGTTGATGACCCCTTCTACCATCAGGTATGGCTTCCAAATTTACAGAAAAAAGAAATTTTGATAACCAAAATCAATAATCAAATTCATTGATCAAGTTATAATAAAGCATGTCTAATTGATGTTAATTGCCACAAAACTTTGTCTAAACAGCATGTTTTTACTCTTAAACAATTATGGTTTATGATTCCAACTGTTAATGTTATTAAACACTGCTGAAATTTGGCAAAAATGTTCCATAATAAAGTTTGGAAAATATTGTAAAATTCCATTGCTATCAAACTGAGTAAATGGCACTATTCTGTTAAGAATAGTAGTTGATGAACCTTACTGCTATCAACACAATTACTAAAATAGAAAGTTGGTAAATTTTAGAATTGTAAAGAAACTATGGAAAAAGTGAGTTTCTATGAAACTTTGATATATTGATGTCCTCATTTTTGGAATGATTGGAACTATCTTTCCTAAGGCACCGGCCTCCCAAACTTGGAACTATCTTTCCTAAGGCACCGGCCTCCCAAACAAGAAGTACAAAATGTAACACAGGTTAGCTACTAAATTTACAAAATGTATACACACTAAAATATAGTTCTATATAGTTCTCATGTCTGTGCACATATGAACAGTGAAAAGCTTGTGTTATATCTTTGGAGCAAGTCATTGAAGTATGTAAGGCTTTTTTTCATTTTAATTAGGTAAGAGTAATGATACAATACCTGTTTGATTGACAACTGTCATGCTCACTAAACAATCAGAGACAAGGTGGGGCCTAATTACAATGTCCCACCTCCTTTAATGCCAATCATATTAACCAAATTACTAATCATCCTCAGTCTTACATAATTAAACAGACCCTTCATTATACATCTCAATACACAAATACTTGACCTCATTATTGAATACACAAATGTATATACATGTATATAGAAATGATAGATTTATTCATTGCTGATTAAAACTTTTCATCTACACTACATAAAGTGATTCTATAAATTATGTCTGAAAGATAAATGATTAAGGATTAGCAAGATATATTTTTTTCAAAAGAAAAGACAAAATATGAAATCTAGATATAAAAAAGGTATTCAAGTAAGGTCTATATTTTACTTGATAAATCTGTGCAATCCTCATCTGTAATTAATCAATAATTTAGGTTACACTTATCAGTGATTGGCTTGAAACCGTAAGTAAAATTTCAATACTCTTAACCTAAGTAATCCGATATTTTTTATACGACCGCAAAAAATTTGCGTTTGTATAATGCTATCATGTCGTCGTCATCTGAAGACACTTTTGGTTTCCGGATAATAACTTTAGTTTAAGTGAATGGATCTCTATGAAATTTTACCAGAAGGTTCAATACCACAAAAGGAAGGTTGGGATTGTTTTTGGGGGTTATGATACTAACAGTTTAGGAATTAGGGGCCAAAAAGGGGCCAAAAACAAGCATTTTTGTAGTTTCCAGACAGTACCTTGTGTGTAAGTGTATGTATCTCTCTGAAATTGTACAAGGTTCCATATCACAAAGGGAAGGCTGGGATTGAGTTTTAGGGTAATTGCCTTAAACGTTCAGGAATTAGGGGCAAAAAAGGAGCCAAAAAACAAGCATTTTTCTAGTTTGCAGACAATGAATTACTTGTGTTTAAGTGTATGGATCTCTCTGAAATTGTACTACAAGGTTCCATACCACAAAGGGAAGGCTGGGATTGAGTTTGGGGGTAATTTCCCCAAATGTTTAGAAATTAGCTTAGTATCCAGACAATAACTTGTGTTAAAATTTATGGAACTCTTTGAAATTGTACATTTTTGCTGAAAAGAAAATAATCTTCAAAATTTTAAAAAAAATTGGGGGTGGGGGGTCTAAAAGTTTGGGGGAGATTTTTTAAGTCTTTAATTTTTGGGGGTTCTAAACTTGTATTACTATTTTGGATATTTGGCCCCATTTTTAAATTGAGGTCCAAAGGGTCAAAAATTAAACTTTGTTTGATTTCATCAAAAACTGAATTATTGCGGCCCTATGATATGCTGAATCTTATTGTGCATTTAGATTTTTTTATTTTGGGCCCTGTTTTCAAATTAGTCTATATTAAGGTTTGAAGGGTCCAAAATTAAACTTTGTTTGATTTCAACTAAAATTAAATTTTTGGTGTTTTTTGATATGCTGAATCTAACCATGTTGTTAGATTTTGGATATCAGACCATACTAGGTAAATTAAATGTCCCATTTAAAATTTTCAAGATCTTTGACCACATTTATTTTGTGTATGAAACCTATATTATGTTAAAAATTTGATCACAGTCCAAATTCAGACATTATCAAGCTTGAATATTGTGTCCAAACTTGTACCAACTGTTCAGGGTTCGACCTCTGCGGTTATATCAGGCTGCGCTACATGAAGCATTTTATTTGATTTATTCCCCATCAAATGTCTTTTGACAATATTAGTCATTTGAATACAGGAAGTGTATTTTTACAATTAAGAATGAATCCCCATTTCAATAAAAGAAGTTTTTTTTAATTTGTTTATGTTGAAAAAGTACATATAGTCAATGCCCTTTTCTGTAAAATATTAAATTAAGATTGAATTAAATACTCTTCAAATTTAAACTTCATTGTCATATAACCATGATAATTGTTTTCAAAATCAATAACCAATTAATTATAATAATAGTATACCTATGTTTCAACTTACAAAATGCCCCCAAAACAACCTTTTTAGATTAATTTTTGAAGACATTAAAGATCTTAGTTTCAAGTCTATTTGTTGGTCCCATGTCCTACAAGGATAATTGATAAACCTTATTAGATGTATCTTTATTTGGTAATTTCTTCTGTTTCTAAGAATAAAACATAACTGGTGAAACATGTAACAAGGGAAGGTTATTTGGTTGAGATATGAAATTGCAATTTACACGAAAAATTTGTGCAAATTAGGGGACTTGCTATCATTGATTCACATTTAGCTCATTTCATCTACTGAAAAAGTGTTTATCCTTCTAAAGACCTGCAGTTAATGCAATTATCATCAATAGTGCTATTTTAATGTTCTTTTTTGTCCACACCATACCTAAATATAAAGAAAGACGAAAGATACCAAAGAGACATTCAAACTCATTAATCGAAAATAAACTGACAATGCCATGGCAAAAACGAAAAAGACCAAAAGACAAACAACAGTATACAAAACATAACATAAAAAACTAAAGACTGAGCATCATGAACCCCAACAAAAACCGTTGGTGATCTCAAGTGTTCCACATGTGGGACCCGTCATGTTGTCATGTAAGTACACGCCCAGGTATTATCTAATTTGGTAGGTCACATTCTAGGAAAAGGGAATGGGATTGTAGTTACAATTGGAACATATGTGTGTTCTGAAAATCATTATGCATTAGCAAAAGCTGAAACTATGTGTTATGAAGTTCTCGTGCATCAGCAGTGTTATGATAAAAGTAAAATAACAAAAATACCGAACTCCAAGGAAAATTCAAAACGGAAAGTCCTTTATCAAATGGCAATATCAAAAGCTCAAACACATCAAATGAATGGAAAACAACTGTCATATTGATGAATTTGTACCTTGTGTATTAGCAATACCTGTAGGTGTGCTAAGAAAGGTCTTGTACATTATCCATTCCTGAAACTGAGTGTTATGAAAGGCCTTACCCATTAGGAATAACTGAAACCATATGTGTTATGGAAGGCCTTGTGCATTATCAATACATTAAACTGTGTTATCGAAGCCAGAAGGTCATGTGCATTATCATTTCCTGAAACTAATTGTGTTATGAAAGGCCTGATGTATTAATAATACCTGAAACCATGTGTGTTATGGAAGGCCGTGTGCATTAGCAATACCATAAACGATATGTAATATTCTATACTGAGCAGTAAAAATAAAATTAATTAGAATGATTTACTGAATGTCTCTGCATGAAGACTTATTGCTGTTCCCATAAGATCATAGTTTTAAGAGGAAGATTATTGTAATGTTTGTTGATCGTTATAGTTACAAATACGAAGAATCTTCTTGTAGCAATACATGTTTCACGCTGGCGAAGGTGTTATGTAACTTACGACGTTTGGCGGGAAAGTTAGTGGTCGGGTCGAAGGTTATAGCGGTTTCGAAAGGGATACTCTATGTTTAGTAAGGGGAACATTTAATTAACACCCCTATCCAGGAAATAATGTATCTGACCAGGGATATGTAAGCGAAAGAGAAAAAACATTTGAGTTCTGCCAATGTTCTTAAAAAGAAGACCAGTGAATCAACAATGTTAGATATAAGTTGCGTAAGAGCTAGATTATTGTGAGAACACTTTGTTTTGGGTACAAATTGATCTGACATAAAAAAAAAACTTACCAGGCTTATAATTTTGTACCCCAGACGCTCTTTTTGTCTTCAAAAGACTCATCAGTGGCGCTCGAATAAAAAAAAAAATAAACGGTAAATTAAAGTAAGAAGTTGAAGAGCATTAAGGACCAATATTCTAAAGGTAGTGACAGACTCACTCGGAGGACAGACTGTACCAGCCCGCACTGTTTAATAGTGGCAGACCGCCCCATCCAGAGGACAGGCTGTAAGATAATATAATGTTTGTATTGTTCATTTTGCCTTATATCCATAAGAACCAGTGAATATATTTATTGCGTTGTGTAATAATAAGTACATACTTAAAGATTTGCTCTAGTACAAAACATTTTATCGCAACGTATTATTTGCACAAACCCATCCATTAATCGGGTTTTCCCTTTTAAAATAGTGTATTTTAATGGGAACTTTGCACATGGGCATGAACCAATTTCGGATTCAGTTTGGGTTGGGTTGGGTTGGGGTTGGGGGGTTTGGGGGGGGGGGGGGGATTGTAAAAGAGGGCGTGCTCTCGCACTCCTCTGATTAGAAAAAATATTTGTTTTTTTTGGCATAAAATCTTCCAAAATATATTCATTGTTGGGAATTGCGCCCCTCTTTAAAAAGCCGTTCACCCGCCTCTGCTGAACCTCCTTTTTCTTTGCATTTTTGTTTCTTTTAATGTTTCTTTCAATATTCCAACTTATTTTTACTTATTTAATGTGATCTACTTCCAATTCATACGGTATTACAATTGCAGTAGTTTTATTTGCTACCTTCTGTAACACATGTGACTGTATGCGGCTATAATGCGTAAGTCACAACTCCAAATTATTCAGTCGCATATTGTAAAACATTTGTTAGTGATAATAGTACGTGAGTCACAACTCCAAATTATTCAGTCGCGTGTTGTAACACATTTGTTTGTGATGATTATACGTAAGTCACAACTCCGAATTATTCAGTCGCATATTGTAACACATTTGTTAGTGATGATAGTACGTGAGGCATAACTCCAAATTATTTAGTCGAGTATTGTAACACATTTGTTGGTTGTGATAATACTTGAGTCACAACTCCGAATTATTCAGTCGCGTATTGTAACACATTTGTTGGTTGTGATTATACACAAGTCACAACTCAAACGTGTTCGGTGTGGCGGCGGCGGCTACTCAAATCATAATATTGAGTTTGCTAGCGGCTATTATCCACGAGTATTCTGCCATGCTTTATAATTTGTATATGGCGATAGATTTCTATCGGAATGCTCAATCAGAGTGCACTCAAATGTGACAGTCGTAATAAAGCACTGGTTTTATGTTCCCTATCAATATTAGCTACCATCTGAAAAACATGTCTAGAGAAATCCAATTCTCCTATCATTTGATAAGCAACTCCATAACAAACCAATGATTTCAAAAGATGTAGAAACACACCATTATCACTATTCACGGTCCGGTATATTGCCAAACGTATCTGGTTTATAGAATCTTTGCACTTTGGGAGGTCATTGAGATGAAAAAAGCATAGGAACTTGAGGAAATAAGCATATGATAAGTGTGGAAAAGGAGTAACATATTTGATTACATCCAGTTGTAATTCTGTAGGAATAATCGACGATCTAAGGTAAAAGTGAAGATCACTGCTTGTCACTGCCTTCAAAATTGTGATGATCTTTTCTTGTTTCATCGAATCTAGCATGGATTGATGGGTTTCATTAAAAATTACAAGTGAACGCTTCGGAGGAATATAGATATGTTCGTCATTGCATTTTGACAATACATAATTCAAAATTCTTAATGCTATTCCGTGTCTTTTATAAGTTTGAAATAATGTTGCAATCATCAGCCATCCCGAAACTGCATCTGAATTTACACCAACCAACAGATGGCCGAGATCACATCTGTATTTGAAGTACAATCTTTTGTTGTTTGGTTTGTACGGGAAATATTTTGTCTGCGGTCTAATCTGGTGTGCAAGTGACATAATCAAAATGAAAATGTCTTTTGATAAACTGGTTCTAGAATAATGTAACAAGCTTTTTAGCAGTATATATGTGTTTTCACAATAATATATTCCAAGGCCACAAGCCATAAAATGTATAAGATCTTGTACTAATCTAGTTTGTTCAGTAAATTCTTTTGTTTCAAATGAAGGCGTAAAATAACTACATAAATATTCTGAAGATGAAAAACACGCAATCCCTGCTTTGAATGCATTTTGAAGGAACTCGATCAGCTTAATTCGGTTGTTGAAATTGAATCGCAAATAAAGCAAATTATTTTCAGGAATAAAATAATGCAATAAAGTAGAGTATTCTATACAATATATTAATCTGTATAAGCAGTTCATAAAGCATGGTATAATATTGTCAGGTCTCCAAGTAGATGGTTCGGATTCTTCTAACATCCAAAACATCAGCGTCTTTAGGAAATATGAACATAACAAACCTTTAAAATCTCCATTTTTATCTACAATATCTTTCAGGAATATTTTCAACAAAGAATAAACAAGTAAATGCGTGTGGTTAAAAGAAAATATCAGCATTTTTTCGGCTACTGAAAATGATATGCGCCATTCAATATCTTCATTTATTGAACCTTTGTAGCCAATCGGCACAAATAAAACACCACACGCTAATATTTTTGAGGTAAGCTCAGAAGAAGGCCAAGTTGTGCGGGACCTGTTAATCCATGGCTGTGCATGGGATATCCACTTGTCACATTTAAGGCAAAATGCAAAATCAAAGTCTTCTTTGTCATCTGATAAGCATGGACCGTGAATGTTTATCAGTGGAGGGGAGTTTGCTGATAACAAATTAAGCTGATGTCGTTTATATATATCGTTTGAGAGAAACTTTTGAAGGCCATTTCCTTCCACAATACGCTTCAAAGACTTAGGAATAGCTTTTTCATTAAACACCCGTAGGCGGGTAAAACATGGTTGTGTGTCCAATGTATCCATTACCAAAGGAACCTTCCTTCCCTTTACGACATCTTTTTCGGATTCATGAACTATGAAGTAAGAATCAATGTACATTAAATCAATATCGCTACCTTTTAAATCGAGACCCTCGCCTCTACTTCCGCTGCCTATTTGTGGAAAATCGGATTGAGCTCCAGCATCATTTATTATAAATGCTAATCGCCTCGCTTTCACAATCTTCTCAGTGCCAATCTTATTGCGTAAATAATTATAAAAGCGTAATGATTCTGCTCTGTCAGCTGACATGTTCTCCAATCTTTCTTTTATCTGAATAAGATTTTTGAAAATCCAGTCGTTATCACATTTTATCAATACTTCATGATTATTAAGTATTCATGCTTTATTTTGCTCACTTCGAAATATGTACATTTACTTATCAAATCAGAATGTTTACAAATTCAAATGCAGGGATAACCATTATGAATCAGAGCAAATTGGTGTGCCTATTGTTTGTATAATGTGTATTGCCTCCCCAACTTTGACAATATAACGGAGCTATAAATAATGGTCGCACTATTTTCTTCGGAAAATGCTTCTACCAAGTCAAGACTATGGCAGTTGTTTTTTTATCTGTTCCGTTGATATATTGCCATTGATTTTGTCAGTTTTTATGGACTTCCCCCTTTTTGAAATTGCCTTGGAATTAGGTATTTTTTTATATTTTTTTGTCAAATTGATAATATAAAACAGCTTTAGAAAATAAAGAATGTGTCCCCTATGTAAAATAGATGTGGATGATGAATTTCAGTTTTTATCTATTTGTATACATCTTAATAACCATAGGAAAGAAAGTTTTACTGAAAATAATGAAATTGTTCCTTGTTTCATTTCAACGAGAAATGAATACAAATTTGATAAATTATTTTTTCTGATGAAGAATACTTTTTTTGCCATGGCGTTGTCAGTTTATTTTCGACTTATGAGTTTGAATGTCCCTTTTGTATCTTTCGCCTCTATTTTAGGTCTAACTCCACCAGAAAAATGTACGTTTGACCAACATGTATCCTTGTAATGAAAAAAATCAGTCCTAAAATGTTGACAAAAAATAATATATTATGCAAATTACAGAATGATGAGATTAATGTAAAAGAGAGACGAAAGGAACCAAAGGGAAATTCATACTCATAATTAGCTTTAATTATCTCTGATATTTTAATAAATTTAAATTTCAATATTTTTTTTCTTCGGCCTAAATTGAATATTCCTGTATAAAGGAAACTTCGAGTAATCCTAGAACTTTCATCTTTTTTTAACAGGAAGTATATCATAAAATGAATAGCTACTTGTTTCGTTCTCGTTTTCCGATGAAGAAAATAAAACGAAACTTTCTAATAAAACAAATAATGATAAGATGTATCTCTGTCAAAAATTTACCTCTAGCTTCACGTACGATATTCACAGAATTCAGTTATAAATTTAATCATTTTCAGTTACGAGCATTATAGCATGCTCACGAATTGAGTTTTTTTGTTGCAAAACTACAATTTTTTGCTTTGTTACAAAAATAAAACTTTTGTAATCATAACCAACGAGCAAATATGAAATTATTGATAATCAACTTAGATTACACTATTGCACTTTTGCCTAGTGAACCTCAGGTAAAACCGTTTCAGTGAAATAGGGCGAGAACCTTAAGTTTATACTATAGCAACGTTCAAGTCTACCTTTCTGGTTATAAACTGTTTACAGAAAGAAAAAATAATCGAAACAAATTGAAGTGAAAAAGACAATTTTTAATTATTCCAGAAACATTTCTATTTCGTAAAAACAACACAAGTTTTCGCTTGAGAAAATATTCTGCATTGTAATCTTGGAATCACGGACATTAAACAATTGATTAATCTATTGGACATTACAAATTGGCAATTGATGAACTATTATTATATTCAGAGACAATTGAAGGAACATTATTATATTCAAAGACAATTGATGAACTATTAGTATATTCAGAAAGTCTCGCGTCTTCTATATTGAGGTACCAGGAGTAATTAGAAAGATTGCCGCACAAACTTTCTTTTCTTTCAATCGCACCAAAGTCATCATCGACATTAGATATCTTATACGATGTCTAATGAACATGAAACATGTTTCTTTTCAAGAATATGCTTCATCAGGTATTTCTTTTTCTTTTTAATCATGTTTACATTATTATTCCTTGGCACCAAATATTTGGAAAGCATAAGATTAGACAATTAAATATCATAAAAAGGGCCTATTTTAGTGTTAACTAATTAATGAACTGGAAAGGAGTAGGCCCGGTAAGACCTCTTTTTGGCCCCAAAATATAGCAGTTTTACAAAATTGTTAAAATGTAAACTTTTAGTTATTTATTGGAAAGAAGAATGCGTCTGCTACGTAAATATGGGCTGTTTTTGAAAATACAATGCCCATATATCGGGAACTAGCATCATTAATTCGTGCAAAGTTACTGAAATCTTCACAATTTTAACATTTTAGTTAAATTTTAGACGGTTTTCGTCTTAAATGAAAGTGGCCGCATTTGTGTTCATTCTTAATATTGAAATGTAAGTTGTATTTGATGATAATACATAACATATATAAAGGTTGAGGATGAACACGGATGCGGCCATTTTCATTTTTGACAAAAACCATCTGAAAAGTGACATTTTTTGGCATATTTGATAGATTTTTCATATTTAAGCTAGAATCGGAGCGTTTTTAATGACTTAATCAGTTAAAATCTTTCACATGAACTAATTGAATCAACTGAAATAGACACTTAAGTGTTTAAAAAGTGTCAAAAATCTTTCGTCAGATGAACCTGAAATTTGAGGCCAAAATCGGCCCTTACCGGACCTACTCCTTTACCGTTAAAATCATGCCTGTAATTTATGATGCCAATGATAAAATAAAATGATTTATTGGGGGACAACAGAGACATATGATACATGTATTACTAGCCTGTGGTGACTCAAAAGAAACATTCGCTGCACGAGCAAACTAACAAACATATGCATTCATCATTTGATAACATTAACGGTACCAATTTCGAACAAGAAAAATATTACCTTTCACTATATAAGCAAAATATATTCCATAAAATATTTTCTTCTTGTTTATCGAGTTTTCTTCAAACAATATGAATCGGCTTAGAATATAACACATTAAATACCCTGCGAGAAACAATAGAATATAATAAATGATCTGACTTTTGTATCTGAAGTGTACTGGGTTAGCCTGTATATAATAAAACAAATATTCATATCGCAATGTGTAATGCATTGTTATATTTTGTTCAAAAAGATTTTCCATTTAAATATAATGAATCGTATTGAAATGATCCTTGAGTTCAAACTTGCATATCTTTACATGTGGTGCAAAATAAAACCCCCAAAAAACAGGAACTATTTAAAATGCTTTATCATAAAAAACAATTTAAGATCTTAGATTTCGGATAAAATCAAGTACGCGGAATCAGAGTACTGAAATTTCCGAAAAAAATGGTTATAAGGAAAATGAAAGCATGGGATTGTTTAATTTACAATACAAAAAACTACGTCAAAATATTTCTGCTTTTTTTTTTAGAAATTGTATTACGAAAGTTATGGCCAATGTCCCCTGTTGTTCACTCACAATGTCAACATGGATGCCACTGCTGGTGGAGGTTTTCCCCCTAGGGTATCACCAATTCAGTAATCAGCAATATTGTATAAGCTTTCATTTTCCATATAATTATTTTTACGGAAACTGCAGTACTCTGATTCCGCATACTTGATATTGCCCAAAATCTAAGATCTTATTTTTTTTATGGTAAAGCATTTCAAATATTTCCAGTTTTTTTTGTACCATACTTCTGTGTTGACATGAATAATCATTGTTATGGTCATAATTATAAATTTACTGATTACAAAACTTTTAATTTTTCGAAATACTAAGGATGTTTTACTCCAGGAATAAATAACCTTAGCTGTATTTGGCAAAACAAAACCTATTGGAATTTTGGGTCCTCAATACTCTTCAACTTCGTATTTTATTTGGCCTTTTAAACCTTATTTTATTCGAGCATCATTGATGAGTCTTTTGTAGACAAAATTAGCGTCTGGCGTACAAAATTTTAATCCTGGTATATCTGATGAGTTTATTTATGGACTAGTTAATAGAATAGGAATATGAATATGCAAATGTTTACAATATACTAGACCTAAAACGTTATTCTTATTTGATTTGTTATAACTGTTATCCAATGCTATTCATTGAAGTTATCGATATAGTTTTGATAAAATATTGTATTTTGAAATTAGCATTTTTATTTTGCATTTTTTTTGCAAGATATTACTGAATCAAAATGAATGAATTATTTTTCGAAGAGGATGCACTTAAAGTTCCATATTTTAGGAATGTGCTCGTCACTCATTCTTTTGATAGTAAAAACAGTTAACAATAAAAATTCACTAAATCAAGTTGTTTTAAGCCATATGTAAGCATTTATAATATGATTATATATGATAAAGAATGACACATAGATGTCGATGGTTGCTATCTGTCCTATTTGTTTTCGTCTATTGTTTTGTCATGAATCAGGTCGTCGGTGTTTTTGTTTAAATTATTTCACACTTTATCATGTCGAGGCATTTTATAGCTGAATATACGTTATGAGATTAGCTCATTGTTGAAGGCCGTATGTTAACTCATAGTCTCTGAAATCCGCTTCATTTGGACTCTGTTTGCTAGTTGTCTCATTAGAAATCATATCCCATCTCCTTATCTTATAGAGCAGTTAGGATTAAGTTATGTTGGTTAAGATTAAAGGCCTTTTTCAAAAACATGAGCATGATGTGAAAAAAAACCCATTGGAAATTGATTGTACATCATTACGAATATCAAACACCAGCTCCTTGCATTCATTATCTATGGGAGTAAAGGTTGTTGTGAAGTACGCTTACTAGACATACAGTATAGCGCGCCGCTATCGTTGACGTACTTCCTTTAGCTTTCTCAATACATTCATTAAACAGCAAGACGTCTGTTCTTTAGTTCATGCCATTATATGATATCTTAGCCACTATACGCAATATTGGTGCCGTGACAAGGATGAAATATTGGAAGCGAAGTCGAAGCCGTGCGAGGCAGAATTCAATCTATTATCTCAAGAACGTGCATTGCGCGGATACATTGAGGAACTAAAAAAGCAAGATAAGAAGAAAGCGTCTATTCCAATTATGATTTAGAAGAAAAAAAATGTCGAAAAAGTAACAACCAAAAGGAAAATAGAAATAATCAAGATTTACTCAAAGTGATTGTACAATTTTAATCTCTGTTGAATATGTACAGAATATGTTATAACTTTAATCAGAGATTAATATATATATATATATATATAAATAAAGATATGTGGTATGATTGCCAATGAGACAACTATCCACCAGATTTCAAATGAAGAAGATGTAAGCAATTATAGGATAACGTATGGCCTTCACCAATGAAAAAAAAACCATACCGTATAGTCGGCTAATAATCATTGTTTTATATATCTCTCCATCAATGTATTTGTAATTTGATTGTGTATTTCATAGTTTCAGTACTGACGGTTTCAATACAATATCAGTTTCCTCAGTATTGTTTATAAACTGATTTTTTTCAGTATGGCTTTAGTATTGGTTTTATTTTACTAGTAATTTTATCAGTACCTATTTTTTCCGTATTTGTATACTGATTCAGCACTGACCTTTTTATAACTTTTTTCAGTAATTATCGCTGTTTTGTACTTACTTAGATATGTAGATACTGGAAGTTTCACGGTTTTCATTGAACGAAATAAACATTGAAACAATGTTGAAAAGGTTGACACTAAGGCATCACCCATTCTAATTTCATAGTGGTGAATAAAGGGGAGACAGGATTATTTTCCTCAGGGCGGGCTTTTTTCAATGTTCATTAAAAAAAAACGTATTTTTTCTCCACAAATAAAATGCAGGAAAATTTTAAATAAACGGCTGCACCAAGAGCGCATGGTACATCCTTTTTTTGCATATTGAAATTGTGGAACTTTCACCATTCTCTTAAATCTAACAATCAAAAGCTTCATAAATCTGAAGTAAAATTTGTGGAACTTTCACCATTCCTTTAAATTTAACAATCAAAAGCTTCATAAATCTGAAGTAAAAAAAAACCAAAAGGTACCTTACTTTAACCACTTCCAACAATTGTGTAAAGTTTAAAGTAAAATTATCCAAACATACTCAAGTTAATGAACAACATGTAAAAGACTGTCTCAAATCTGACAGGTAAACTCCTGGAACGGCAAACCAGAAAAAAAAATGAAAATATGAAAGGAGCTTTCTTTTATCAATCCCAATAACAGTATACAGTTTTACTAAAACAAGATTGAAGCAAACTCGAGTTAGACTGCGAAATGTGAAAAAATGCACTTAATCTGATAATCAAAAGTCTAGAGAGACAGACCAAAAACCTTCAGAATCGAAAGGGTACCTACCTCTTCTTACTTTCAGGAGTTGGAGTTCCTTCAGACGCTTGTCTAAAACTATAAGTTCAAAAAGACAGATCATTTAATCTCACATTCTATTGATGATGTTCTTTCCATTAACAATCCAAACTTTTCTGATTGGGTCCCATTAATATATCCTCTAGAACAAGAAATTAAATACAGAACAGTCACGGCCTCCTCCGCCTCATTTTTAGACGTATGCATCGAATTTGACATAAGCGGTCATCTCATTACCAGAATCTATGACAAACGAGACGATTTTAATTTTGAAATTATTAATTTCCCCCACCTTAGTAGTAATATACCAACTTCACCTGCATATGGGATATACATTTTCCAACTCATTCGGTATTCAAGAGCCTGCAGCTGCTACTCAGACTTTATAAAACCGTCACCGTCACCAGTGTCTGAGCAGAAAGTTGATGACTAGGGTTATGTCAAAGGACGTCTCGTGTCTCGTCCTTTTTCTAAAAAAAGTTCATCGGAAGATACCAAGACTTTGTTGATGAATATTCCGTATTAACTTCCCAAATAATACACGAGATTCTTGAAGTATGGATGCTATGCTCATTTTTTGTATTCTTGTCTTTTATTTTTGCTTATGTGCTTTGTCTATATGCTATTTTGTTTTTCTTTTTTGGCATATTTGTCTGTTTTTATAGTGATTAAGATTATAAAACAATGTTGACTGCTGTACCCCTATTTTTGACATTTTTACGTATTATTTCTGTTTGTTTTGTTCACACATTGTTTTCTATATCATGGAATTTCATGCGACTGTCATACAAGTGAGAAATTTAGCTAGCTATATAAGGTTTAATCCACCATTTTCTACATAAGTAAATGCAAGTACCAAGTCAGGAATATGATAGTTGTTTTCCATTCGTTATGTGTTTGAGCTTTTGATTTTGCTATTTGATAAGGGACTTTCCGTTTTGAATTTTTCTTGGAGTTCGGTATTTTTGTTATTTTACTTTTTTCTTCCGAAAATCCCTGGGTTGTGTTAAATTTCATAAGATTTGTTGAAAGCAAATTTCAGTTATCATACGAACTATTGACATACTGACTTACTCCGGTATACCATAATACGTCCTTAACGAGCGAATAATATTTTTTTTAAAGAATTTTAGAAATAGCCATATTTTGTATTTTTTTATATTTCAGCAAGAAAATCGAATAAAAAAAATCCCCGTTTTGTTTTAAAATCCAATGGCACCCTACAAACAGTACTATGCATTTTATTATAGAATTACATAGAAATCCTTTGTTAGTAAGCACAAAAAAGGGTGAGGGTTGAGATCTTGGACTTAATATTACCATTAAAGCCATATTGATTAATATATTGATATGTTCTATTAAGTCCGAAGTTGAGGTCTAACAAACTTGTTTAAGCCCATCAATATTCATATGCCTGTCCCGAGTCAGGGACCTTGCAAGTAGTATAATACTAGTATTTTTGTTATTTTACTTTTTTGCAGATCTGAGTTTTCTATCGTATCCTAATTTAATTCATAATATCTCAGAAATAGGGATCATAAATTGTTTATGGTATCCGTGGTCACTCAATTATGATCACCATTCGGTGATATTTAGATCTGCTTATTATTGAGATATGATAACTCGAATACATTCATATGTCGCATTCCGAAGAACCTAATTTTTGCTATTTTTAAATTTGTCACCTGGATTTTTTCCAGTGTTTTATTTTTTGTGTGCATTTATTGCCTGTCACTTTTGATTGAAATAAAAGTGATGCTTATGAGCTTTTTCAGTTTTCTTTAGCTGTTTGACCACAACAATGAATTGGTGTTCCGGGTCAACGGAGACATTTTTGTGCTCGTCTAAAAAGTTCCCTTGTTGAACCGGTAGGTAGTGCATTTGCATGCGTTATAAAACATAACTATTTAAAATTTTATGAAATGCTCCACCGGGAAACACATAATAAAAATTACAATGTAGTGAAATGTTTCTATGGCAAACAGACAGCTTTATATGCCTCTGGGGAACACATATCAAAAGTTATCTTTTAGTGAAATGCTCACCCTGCGGATAACAAAATAAAAGTTTCCATTTAGTTAACTGAAGTGTTCCTCTGGGAACCATATATAAACATTATCACTTACTCGAGTGTTATAAATGACTCAGTGATTTCTCTTTTGCAGTTTTCTTTCCAGAAATAGTTCTTACACCTTTCTATTTTTTTTTAATTTGTAAGTTAGCGTTTTCGTTCTCAAATTGAAAGATTCATTATCGAGACTATTTTTTAATAACAAATATTGTATGGTAAGTATTTTCACGAGATTCTGAGTTCAATCTTATCAATTTTAGATATACATCTAAGAATCATAAGCTAGTTATACCAAATTATTAGAAGATCTTTTGAATTGAGCAAAAAATATATAAGTTGCTTATTTCATAAAATGAAGGTCGTGGATAGCTTGATCATTAAAAACTCTCCGTGATATTTCATGTTTAATCTTCAACAACTTGTTCCAAAAACATAATCAAACTGAATGCAGAAGAGAAATTACAACTATTTAACCAGCGTTGATTCATACCAAATGTAAATAAGTTTATTCAGATTGTGAAAATGGGATGGATATAAGCCAACACAACGACCATATGGACTTATAAGATATAATGATATCATAGGAACAAAGTTTGTATCGTTGTCTATTGAATTTGTTTAAAAGTCATCAACAATAATCTGAAGACATTTTCTAATTGGAATAGGATTCTTCGATTGTCTTTAGAAAACAACCTTAATGTTCATGCTATCGCCATATTACCGGAATGGAACCCTATGTGCGTGAACGTGCAGTTCATAATCGAGGTTGGATTAATCCATTATATGGTGGATTCCTACGTGCATGAACGTTCAGTATTTAACTACTTTCGTGAACTTGTAATTTATCTACTTTCACACAGGAATATGATATTAATGCATGTTTCTTATTATGCTGTAAAGCTTGGAACTTACTCCGATCAGATATATCTTACAAAAAAAAAGATATGAAGAGACACAGAATCAACAAGAATGTGTCACAAAGTACACGGATGCCCCACTCGCATTATTATTTTCTATGTTCAGTGGACCGTGAAATTGGGGTCAAAACTCTAATTTGGCATTAAAATTAGAAAGATCATATAATAGGGAACATGTGTACTAAGTTTCAAGTTGATTGGACTTCAACTTCATCAAAAACTACCTTGACCAAAAACTTTACCATGACACGGGACAGACGGACGAACGGACGGACGAACGAACGAACGAACAAACAGACGCACAGACCATAAAACATAATGCCCCTACTACTATTTTAGGCGGGGCAAAAAAAAACTGCTTAAAATCGTCAAAGTCAATATAATCTGTATTTAGAATTATAATTCACATATTTGTGAACTATATTTTTTAAAAACAAACATGTGATCATGAGTTCTACAACAATTTACAAATCAAAATTGTTCAAGTCGTATCATATGTATTTCACTTAGAAACTTCGATAATATTTTTGTAAAATTTATTAAATTTCGCTTTCCTATGTTATCCACAAATTTTGAAACTGAAAGTGTATGTTATCAAAATATAAGTCTTTGAATACATCTGGATAAGTAGACTGCCTTCTTTATATTAAAACAACGAGATGCATTTTGAAACACAAATGTTTCTTCCTACTAATTAGCCTCATATTTATGCCTTTATATTACTTAAAGTTATTGAGAATTAGTTATCATTTTGAAAGTTCAATAAAACCAGTAGCACATTCTATTGAAATATTTCGTGAAAGGGCATACCAGAAATTTCCGATGTTGACGACATAGCCCTAGCTAACACACACAAAATTTTAAATTGTTATGAAGTGATGCGTTTTCAAGATACAAAGGTAAAGCGTGTCGTCAAAGGAATTTGCCAGTGATTTAAGGGGTTGTCTGTGAACTGACTTCTATTTTTACGGTACATTTTCAAGTATTAAACAATTAACATGCATAATATTTTGGCTTTAATATTGATTCACTTATAGGGTCTTTGCATCGGAATTAAACACATTTATTTAAAAAAAAAACAGTTGTTGGCATGATACGGGTTATGTTCTTCTCATATATTTCATGATGGTATGATACTAAACCCCTAACGGGTTTCTTACTTCATTCGATTGAGTAATTGAAAAAAAATTTGCTATTTCTATTTCCAGTGACGAATGTGACATAGTGATGGTTATTGTTAATGGCACAAGTTAGATGTATAATGATGGAAACATTGAACCATAATAGTTGTGCATGCATTGTATATTTTACATGTAAGATTTTATATGAATATTAACGATAGAACTTAACCTATGTTATGAATAAATATAATAGAGGTGTGCAGCGTTTCCTTTGTGATCTCGTTTCTAAATATTATTAATATATAATAATTTAAATGCTAATTTGAAAGAAGGCATATTGTCACGAATATAACAAAACAACAACTAACAAACAAACAACAACCTAAAGTCAGGAGCCCGTAATTCAGTGGTTGTCGTTTGTTGCTATATACCATATGTGTTTTTCGTTTACTTGTAATGTTTTGTACATAGATCGTTGGTTTTTCTCTTGAATAATTTTACATTTTGTCATTTCGGGACCTTTGATAGCTTGTTATGCGATTTGGGTTTGATCACTTTTGAAGGCCGTACGGTTACCTATATTTGATCACATCTACGACATTTGGTCCGTCTGTAGATAGATGTCTCATCGGTAATCATACAGCATCTTTATAATCTTTCTTACGAGGACGCTGGATCATTACGAGTAACGATATCTGTACACAATAAATAAATTATATAAACGCCTAAAAAGTGCACAAAAACAGCACCATTATTAAAACAAAGGAAATATTAAATGTAAGTATCTATAAATATTTCGGATAACAGATATCCTTCATCAGTATGATCATGATGTAAAATGAATCATATCAATCTATCTGATTTAACTATAACAATCTTTAAATTTATACAATTAAAACCGAACAACGCTTGTACAATTCTAAAATTTCAAAAATGACGTAGGTAAGGTATTTAGAACAGAAACTGCATAGATATGCTTCCAACAAAAATAGTAATGTGCAATATGAACTGGTACATTTCTAAAATTTCACTGGTGACGAAAGTTGAGTTATTACAACAAAGACTGCGTAGAAATGCATTCCCAATGAATAGCACCGATCGATTTGAACTGGTATAATACTCAAATTCAAATTTGACGAAGGTAGAGTAATTACAACAGAGGTTGCGTATTTACACATCCCAAATAAATAGCAGTTTGATAATTTTAAAAATTTTAATTTTGACAAAGGTTAAGTAATTCACCGTGGCTGCGTATTTATACATCCCAAATGAATAGCACCCTGCGATTTAAACTCGTATAATTCTAGAAGTTCAGAGATGACAAAGGTAAAGGAATAGCAACAGAGACTACGTAGTAATACGTAATATAACCCAAATGAAAAGCACTGCGCGAATTAGAACTACACCTTTTTATTGATCCCATTTGGTGCAAAAGTTTTTAATTTTCTTATCCAAAATCTTTCCCGAGTGAGTCTATCCCCCCTAAACCCAAGTTGTGTTGTGGTCTATGATTGTTATGGTCAGTCGATTGAGATCTGCCTTAGTGTGGCCAGGTGATCTCAAATGTCGACTGAGAGGAAGGTCTGGCTTGAATAATCGGTACGATGGTCGTTCATACGTTTATGAAATGGCTGTTCTGACTCGCCAACACACTGTTTACCACATTTACACTGTAGAAAATACACAGCATTTGTAGTCTTGCAATTAACGTTGCAAAATATGGTGTATTCCGTACAAGTGGAGTGACTGTTAAAAGTCTGGGTATTCAGTATTTGCTTGCAAGTCAGACATCGTTTGTTTCTGCATCCCTTGCAAGAGCCCACAGACGAAGAGCCTGATTTTGAGGATAAATCAGCTCTCACCAGCAAGTCTTTAAGGCTTTTGTGCCTACGGAAAGCCAGTAAAGGTGGCTCGGGAAAGATCTTGGATAGTTTATGATGTTTTTCTATTTCTTTCCAATTTTCGCGGATAAGGTGTGATAATTTGTCAAATTTGCGATGGTAAGTCAGCACAAACGACACTCTTTTGTTGACCTTTTTGTCTTTATATTGTAAAAGTTCATCTCGGCTGATGTTATTAGCACGAGAGAAAACTTTATCAATGTCTTTTCTTCTTTAGCCTCAATTTTTTAGGTGAGCGCGAAGTTCTTGTAGTCGCCTTTTTTCAGTATGATACAGACCATAACAATCATAGACCACAACACAACTTGGGTCTAGGGAGGATAGACTCACTCGGGAAAGATTTTGGATAAGAAAATTAAAAACTTTGGCACCAAATAGGATCAATGAAAAGGTGTAGTTCTAATTCGCGCAGTGCTTTTCATTTGGGTTTTATAACATATTACTACGCAGTCTCTGTTGCTATTCCTTTACCTTTGTCATCTCTGAACTTCTAGAATTATACGAGTCTAAATCGCAGGGTGATATTCATTTGGGATGTATAAATACGCAGTCACGGTGAATTACTTAACCTTTGTCAAAATAAAAAAAAATAAAAAATTATCAAACTGCCATTTATTTGGGATGTGTAAATACGCAGCCTCTGTTGTAATTACTCTACCTTCGTCAGATTTGAAATTTGAGTATTATACCAGCACAAATCGGTCAGTGCTATTCATTGGGAATGTATTTCTACGCAGTCTTTGTTGTAATAACTCAACTTTCGTCACCTGTGAAATTTTAGAAATGTACCAGTTTATATCGCCCGTTACTATTTTTGTTAGGAGCATATCTTTACAGTCTCTGTTCTAAATACCTTACCTACGTCATTTTTGAAATTTTAGAATTGTACAAGCGTTGTTCGGTTTTAATTGTATAAATTTAAAGATTGTTATAGTTAAATCAGAATAGATTGATATGATTCATTTTACATCATAATCATACTGATGAAGGATATCTGTCATCCGAAATATTTATAGATACTTACATTTAATGTTTCCCTTTTTAAATATTGGTGTTCTTTTGAATGTACACTTTTTATGCGTATATATGTAGGACTCTAAAGTACGATGGGGACGCTAAAACGCGATGGTCACGCTAAAGTGCGATGGTCTACGCTAAAGTGCGATGGCTTAATACGCTTAAGTACGATGGTCTGTGTTATTAAATGGAACACGCTAAAGTCCGATGGCTCAATACGCTAAAGTGCGTTTTCCCGACAACAATGGAAATCAACAAAAATAAAAAAGCGGATTACCTTAATAGTGACGATGTGTATGAAACACTTTGAAAACCGTATTTTCAGTAGTTCGGTAAAATTAATTGATAAAGTAATATAAACTTATTGTTGCTTGTTGAACGTACAGTGGCAAATATCACATGCATATAAAGGACGATCATACGCATGATCATTTGATCATTTATTCTGAAATAATTTTGATATTTTTACTTTTCATGTTAAGGTTACATAATTTAACTTTAGAGGAAAAGGAGATTCTGGAGAGGGCTCACTTGAATGTTGAGGAATTAAATTCGTCCAAATTTAATTTAGCAGCTTCTCCTATGTTTGTAATCAGATGTTATGAACTTGCGAGAAATAAAGTCTTCTTTATACTTTCCAATGGAATCATTCTATAAATCATTTTTTTTTACAATATGGTTCTTTATTTCTGTTAAAGATATGGATATACGTCAACTAGACAGTAACACAACGACCAGATAGACCAAATGTCATTAATGTAAGCAACTATAGATTACCGCATGGCCTTTAACGTGGAGCATTGGCTATCACCGCATAGTATTCTAACTTGAACGTATATACTAGCAACTACAATGCACCCATTACACTTTTTTGACAACTATCGTACTTTGAATAAAAAAAGAGGACACAAATATACCCTAGACCAAATGTCGTTGATATATGCAACTACCAACTACGGCCTTTAACGTGGAGCCTTAGCCTACGCCGCATAGCAATCTATATATTATATATACATAGGGCCGCACAATGTCCATTGTAAAACAAATAAGAAGAGAAAGACAACGGCTTGATTAATAAACATAACAATAACCTACAATAATAGGAACACAGAAACAAACGAAAACCATTGCATGAACCCCATTCCTGTTACACCATCGCACTTTAGCGTACTATACCATCGCACTTTAGCGTGTCATACCATCGCACTTTAGCGTTTGACACCATCGCACTTTAGCGTTTACCATCGCACTTTAGCGTGACCATCGCACTTTAGAGTACCATCGCACATTAGAGTCCTATATATATGCAGGATTTAAGAACATCCGTTGTTCGACCTGCTAGTCAAATGCGTTTTGTTAAAATATACTTTTTCACTTTTTTTTGTCTTTTGGAAAATGTTGTTTGTGCTGTATTTAGACCCCTCTACCAAGAAATTTGTTTTGCATGCACACGTATAAAAATTGCAGTTTTTATCCAACGCAATCATACGTTTGAACGTTGTTTTTAATTTAAATTAGACTTGTATATATATTGTATACATATATTCTCTCTTGCTTAATTTTGTTATTTTAGGACAATCATATTGTTTGGATTTTACATTAATAAAATTCTTTTTTCTTATTCAATGATGTTTTTGGCTAATTATGACAGAATTTGATAGTTTTCTTTTGTCCACTAGATATTGTTTGTAGTTAGTGTTTATTGACCAGCATATAATGCACATATGTAGCGACTTCGACATCTTTATACCGAAGAATTCAACTTAAAACCAGAACTGTCTTGAAATTGCAGTTATGTGTGAGCTTTTACTCCATGTTGATGCCTCGCATCTTTGACATGAAGCAAAACAATAAAAGCTGTGATACTTCACGTTGTTTATCAGTAGGTGAAGTGTATTTTGTACGCTTTATAAGAAAAATATGTATTTAATTACTTTAATATTTTAATGGACACTCTCTCTCTCAATGCGGAGATTAATTTTAAACGAAAATACGTTACAAAGGGCATACTGCGGTTTTAGTGTAATTTTAAACGTTATTTATGAGCTTGAAATTTACAGTCAAAATCCGTAATTCATATTGCCAATGATGAAAGAAAATGATTATAGAGTGACAATCAAAAGCAACATTCGATGCGCGAACACACTAACAAATATATACATTTATCTTTTAGGATTTCTGGTTTTCACCCAGACGGCCCGGGTTCGATTCCCCGCGTCTGAGCTTTAGTTCTTAAAATTGAAATGATTATATTCATATTTATATATGATTATCAACATTTGATTATTGTGTCAATTATCTAAATCATTGCCAGATTATATTCATATTTATATATGATTATCAACATTTGATTATTGTGTCAATTATCTAAATCATTGCCAGTAATAAATTACTTTGCTCTTCATGGGCCCTTTAATTGGAATAAAAAAATATAATATCTTATATCTTTAGATATCGATCAAGTAAAAAATATTACCTTTCACCATATATGCAAAATATACATTTCCAAATACGTTTTCTTCTTCCTTACTAGTTTTCCCGTTTTCTTCAAACAGTATGATTTGGCTTAGAAAATAACAACTTAAATACCCTATGAGAAACAATAGAATACAACAAATGGTCTGACTTTTGTAGCTGTAGTGTAATTAATTATCCTTTTTGCAATGTGTAATGCATTGTTATATTTTGTTAAACACGATTTACGAAGTAAATATAATGAATTGTGTTTAAATGATCGTTGAGATCAAATTGCATATCTTTACAGCTGGTTAAAAAACAGGAAATACTTATGCTTTACTTGAAAATATTTTTTAGATCTTAGATGTTGGGATGGATCATTATCATAGTACGCGGAATAAGAGCACTGAAATTACCGTAGGAAATTTTGAAAAGGAATATGAAAACATGGGACTGTTTGGGTTTTGCAATAAAAATTATATTCTTGTGTTCAGACAAGATTGAATTACAAAATTATCCCTGCTATTTTCTACCCACAAGATCAAAATGAACAAGCTGATGAGAATGGAATTTGAATCATGATAATGTTTACAATATACCTTAAATATTGTTTGTAAAAGATCTATTATAAACTGTGATCCACAGAATGAATCCATGTATGGTTAAATATAAAATAAATTACTACATCCATTTAAAAAACCACACTTATTAGCCATTTGTAAGCATTTATATGATTACATGAACATAACATATTAAACATAAAGGTACACAAAAGGCTAAGACAGAGTTGTGTTAGTAAACAATTAATGGGGTAATACCACGGATTCCACAGTTCCTTAGGAGCCCTATCATTGGAGCCTGGATACATAAAGCGGAGCCCTGAGCCCCAAAACTTGCCTAAAGGAGCCCGTAGCCCATTATATTGAGTCTAGAGCCCAACGATAAAATTAGAATGGAACCCGGAGCCCAAAGCCCGTGTTGCCCCCCACAATTAAGAAAGTTGACCATGACGTGAAAAAAAAAAAACGAATCGGATATTGATCTAACCTCTTCACGTATATTAAAGGCCGATCATAGTGCATAAATTTCTATAGTAATAAAGGGAATAACTGGATGTGCAGTCCTGTGACAGTTCAATTCATTATATTAAGATATACATTGTCGGATACATTGAAAAACCAGACATATAATATATGTCTCTGGAAGAACTACTAGTATTCAAGCAAGTTAGAAGAAGACGTCCGTCCACTATAGAAATGCTGACAAATTATCAACCGAAGACAAATATAGAATCACATTCAACAGAAATTTAGTCACAGTGCTTGTACATTTTTACCCTCTAGTGAATCTTTACTAAAGAGCTACTTCAATGTATTTACATTTGAATGCATATTTTTATTTCTTTTTATGTTAACTTTTTTTTGAAACGGGTATATTTTGCACCTTCTGAAAAATAGTCATTAAAGAAATTTATAATCCCACAATTTATTTAAGAAAAAGCACATGCCCTCTGACAAAAGATGAAGTGTGAAGTTGTTTGCATAGGCCCCGAAAATAATCAGTACTGGAGCAAGAATTAACTAGAGGCTCTCAAGAGCCTGTGTCGCTCACCTGATTCTACTTTGGTTTTGGAAATCATGTAAAAATAGATTAAAATCATAACAGATACCCTAATAATGAATGAGGCCAAATTTGGTTTAATATTGGCCCTGTAATTTAATCAAAAGCAGAAGACTTTTGTACAGAAATTACCAATAAATTCATTGTGACTTTAAAAGGACAATAACTCCAAGAAGATGTCAATTGACAAATTTGCTCATGTTGACTTATGTGTAGATCTTCTTTTCTTGATACTTTTGCAGTTTACAGTATATCTCAATCTATAAAGATACATGTATTGAGGACTCATCACCACCTCATAAGGAACATTTATGCCATGTTTGGTTTCATTCCATCCAGTGTTCTCTAGAAGAAGCATTTGTATGTATTTCCCATGGGGTCTTATGTTAAACTAAGTCCCCTGCTGGCGGCCATCTTTGATGATGGTTCTGCTACAAAGTAACAATACTTGGTCAGCACCTCTTTAGGAACATTAATGCCATGTTTGGTTTCATTCTATTCAGTGGTTCTCTAGAAGAAAACATTTGTATGTATTCCACATAGGGTCCTATGTTAAACTTACTCCCCCTGCTGGCAGCCATCTTGGATGACAAATCAGCTACAAAGTAACAACACTTGGTCAGCACCTCAAAAGAAACATTCATACCATGTTTGGTTTCATTCCATTCAGTGGTTCTTCAAAAGAAGACTTTTGTATGTATTTCACATAGGGTCCTTTGTTAAACTAAGTTCCCTGCTGGCAGCCATCTTGGATAATTGATTGGCTACAAAGTAACAACATTTGGTCAGCACCTCATTAGGAACATTCATGCCATGTTTGGTTTCATTTCATTCAGTGGTTCTCTAAAAGAAGACATTTGTATGTATTGTCCATAGGGTCCTTTGTTAAACTAAGTTCCCCGCTGGCAGCCATCTTGAATGATTGATTGGCTAAAAAGTAACAACACTTGGCCAGCACCTCATTAGGAACATTCATGCCATGTTTAGTTTCATTCCATTCAGTGGTTCTCTAAAAGAAAACATTTGTATGTATTTCCCATAGGGTCCTATATTAAACTAAGTCCCCGCTGGTGGCCATCTTGGATGATTGATCGCCTACAAAGTTACAACACTTGGTCAGCACCTCATAAGGATCATTCATGCCATGTTTTATTTCATTCCATTCAGTGGTTCTCTAAAAGAAGACATTTGTATGTATTTCTTATAGGGTCCCATGTTAAACTAAGTCCAACTCTGGCGGCCATCTTGGATGATGGATCGGCTTCAAAGTAACAACACTTGGTCAGCACCTCATAAGAAACATTCATGCCGTGTTTGGTTTCATTCCATTCAGTGGTTCTCTACAAGAAGAAATTTGTATGTATTGTCCATAGGGTCCTATGTTAAACGAAGTCCCCCGCTGGCGGCCGTCTTGGATGAATGATCACCTACAAAGTTACAAAACTTGTTCATCACCTCATAAGGAACATTCATGCCATGTTTTTATTTCATTCCATTTAGTAGTTCTCTAAAAGAAGACATTTGTATGTATTTCCAATAGGGTCCTATGTTAAACTTACTCCCCCTCTGGCGACCATCTTGGATGATGGATCGGCTTCAAAGTAACAACACTTGGTCAGCACCTCATAAGGAACATATATGACGTGGCTCTGTACTTATAATTCTCGTCATTGTGTTATTGTACTATGGTAAATTTGTGTATTCTTGTTTTTAATTTTTGCTAATATGCTTGGTCTATATACCATTTTGTGCTTCCTTGTTACATATTTTTTGTTTTAATAGTGATTAAGATTATAACACAATGTTGACTACTGTACCCCTATTTTTGACATGTTTACCTATTATGTCTGTTTGTTTTGTTCACTCATCGTTGTCAATATAATGGAATTTGATGAGACTGTCATAAAAGTGAGAGGTTTAGCTAGCTTTAAAACCAGGTTTAATCCACCATTTTCTACATAAGAAAATGCCTGTACCAAGTCAGGAATATGACAGTTGTTATCCATTCGTTTGATGCGTTTGAGCTTTTGATTTTGCCATTTGATTAGGGACTTTCCTTTTTGAATTTTCCTCGGAGTTCGGTATTTTTGTGATTTTACTTTTTTCTCTAAAAGAAGACATTTGTATGTATTGTCAATAGGGTCCTCAGTATCAGCCATCTTGGTTGATGGATTTGCTACAAAGTAATAACACTTGGTGAGCACCTCATAAGGAACATTCATGCCATGTTTGGTTTTATTCCATTCAGTGGTTCTCTAGAAGAAGTTCAAAATGTAAAACATTAACGATGACGACGGACACCAAGTGATGAGAAAAGCTCACTTGGCCCTTCGGGCCAGGTGTGCTAAAAAATAATGAAAACAGTATTAACGTAGAACCTCAAAAGAGAATGTGCTGCTCACCTAGTTCCATGTGCATCTTCAACAATGGACACTCTCCAACATTGTGGACTAGAATATAATTCATGACAAAAACCTCTTGTATTGCTGATCCTTTTTTTAGTTTGCAGTTTCTCTCTATTTTTTGTTTGTTTTTGGGGTCATTTTTGCCATTTAAAGTGTCGATCTTTTATAGTTTTCAAGATAATAGTCAAAACGTAAAATATTGGTAAAAATCGTCATTAAAGAGCAAGAACTCCATTAAGGAGTCGACTGACAATTTCGCCTATGTTCATTTATTTGTTAATTTAGTCTTGCTGATCATTATTGCCATTTAAAGTGGCTATCTATATTGAATAGTTTTCATTATTAGAGGCAGAACACTAAAAATTGGTAAAATTCTCATTAAAGAGCAAAAACTCAAATAAGGAGTGAACTGATGATTTCGACCAGCAGACTTATTTGTAGATCTTGTCTTGCTGATCATTTTTGCTTATTCAAGTTTCTGATCTATCTAACATTCTTGATTCGAGCAGTACTGTTAAGTCTTTTGTAGACAAAACGCGCGTCTGGCCTACAAAATTTAAATTCTAAGAAAGTGATTTGTCAAATGTTAAAAAAATCAATGTTAAAATAAGTGGTTTGTTGTTGAATAAATTATAGTTATAAATTCAAGATTGATAAAGTAGATGTTTATTGGTCAAGGTTCAGAATTTGGTTGAGTATTGTTCTGATTTTGGTATAAGAGTATGGTTCAGACCTTAAAGTCCTATGGTCGATGATTTTCAAGACCATGAAAACAGGTCGAGAATGGGTTAAGACTGTTTCAACCCGGTCGAGATTGCTCTGACTTCTAACGGCTGTTTCGCCAGACAAGATGGGGCCGTGGAACAGCTGTTGAATGTTAGAGCAATTTCTGACAAGTCGAGTACAAGTTCAGACTGTTCGGTGTGGTTCAGACTACAGTCAAGTGATATCGAGTGGAAATCGGACCGGTCCGGAGTGGTCAAGTGAGGATCGGTACAGTCGAGTGCAGGAAGTGCCCATTTCAGACTTTGAATAGTTTGTTGTGTTATTGCATGCTTATTATGTATTGTATTGCTTTGCCTTGCATGTAGGTTAAAAGCTCTATATTATGCCGACTCTAAATAAAGCTTATTTACTTATATTTATCCTGGTATCTATGATGAGTTTATCTATTATATTTTTCAGATATAGGCAAAAATGTAAAAAAATGGTAAAAATCGTCATTAAAGGGTATCAACTCCAAAAAGGGGTCGTCAAACGATTTCAACCATGTGAATAATTTGTAGAGCTCGTCTTGCTGATCATTTTTGCTTATCTTAGTGGTTATCTTTCTATTTTTGGCAAAAACGCAAAAAATCGTCATTAAAAAGCAATAACTCCAATAAGGAGTCGTCTGACGATTTCCCATGTCGTCTTATTTGTAGATCTTGTCTTACTGATCATTATTGCTATTTAAAGTTTCTACCCATCTATTTTAAATTTCAAGATAATAGGGAAAAATTATCATGAGTCTTCTGACAATTTTTTTCAAAATGTACAGGAGATAATCTTGATATTATGAACATTTTTTCCTTGTCCGATTTTCTCTATCTAAATCAGTCATGTTCTGTTCTGTGTAGCAAATCTCTCTTTCTAAGGAACACTTCGCACAAAGTCGAATAAAATATGTAAAACCTAAAAAGACATACCAGTACTAGGTACGCCTCGTGAGGTGAGCATTGGTTACTATTACAGACCCTTACGTTTGCTAAGCGGAAGGCCATTTGATTATATGATTTGATTGGCTGGAGGGATCATCTGACACAATTTTTAAACTTTAAGATAATTTTGTTTGAGTTTGGTTCCAATTGGATGAGACGTTTCCGAGAAGATTTTTTATAAGTTGATGGACAATATTTAGGGACGACTATGGAAGCCAAGTGATGGCAATAGCTGACAAGAGCCAGGTCAGCTAAAAATCAATTTGAACTTTCAGTCTTTTTTTGTACTGCTGGTGGAGGTATCCTCATCGAGGGTATCACCAGCCACAGAGGTCAGCACTTCTGTGTTGACATGAATTATCATTGATATGTTCACAACTATAAATTTACTGTTTATAAAACTTTTTTTAAATACTAAGGCGTAAAAAAATTAAAGCCTTGCATCTATGATGAGCTTATTGTATTAAGTTAGACTCAAGGAGGAATTTAGACTGGGTGTGGATCTATCAACGGGATTGATGACTCTTTTATTATCAAAGATCACTTTGACTGTTCAGAGACACTGTTTGGAAGGTTGAGAGCAAGTTTAGGTCCCAGCGTGAAAAAAATAAACATGGGTGATCGAGGAACATAAAATTGAGGCATAATCAACAGAGGACAACCTAAAATATTGTCAAACAGTACATTGTACCTAAGAAACAAGCAGTCCACTTTTTTACACACAATGTGTGATTATATTGGTAATTTTGGACTTAATTAAAGAATTAATTCATCAACATTTGGTCCAAACAGTCTAAATGATTGATGAGATACTGGGGTTTTACCATAATGGTCAGTTTATATAAACAGCTGTCATCATTCCATGGACCTACATTGTTACTTGTCAAAAGTGCTATCAGGCCTAGGCTATTCAGAGAAGATTCAGAGAAGAAAGGGTCTCAGATGTAAATGTGAGGTTGTATAATCTCTGTATATTGAACAAGAGACACATTGTGCATGTTACACTCACCTGGTGAAAAATAGCCAGTTTTCTAATTAGGACTTTTATATGCACATACTTTAGTTACTCTTCATCTTGCTGATCACTTTTGCAACCTATATTTTTTTTATAAAACAGCCAAATTGCAAAAAGGAGTTAAAATCATCATTTCAGGGGCAGCAACTCGAAAAATTGTTTGTAAAAAAAAAATGAGAGTATATAGATCTTACCATGCTGATCTTTTTTTTTAAACACTTTTAACCAAGCTTCTATAGTTTTCAAAATAACAGCAAAAAATTGTGAAAAATTGGAAAATGTATATTTCAAGGGCAACATCTCAAAAACATTTCAACAGATTTTTTAGGTTTTAAAGATCTTGTCGAGCTTATCGTTTTAGCATTTTACAACCCAAAATTGCAAAAAATGATCATTTTGGGGGCAATTACTCAGAAACTCTAACAGGTCAACAGATTTACTCTAATTTAAAAGGTAGATACATCTTGTTGTGCTGAACCTTTTTACTATTCACACTTTTAACTTAGCTTCTGTATTTATCATCATAACAGCCCAAACTGCAAAAATTAACATTTCAGGGGCAATAACTCTAAACCAAGTAACTTTTTTTCGCAATTTACACATTTAACCTAGCTTTTTTTATATTTATATAGGGGCAATAACTCCAATCAGGTTGACAGATTTTCCTCCAATTATCGTGTTAAATACATCTTGTTGTGCTGAACCTTTTTGCATTTAAAACTTTTAACCAAGCTCCCATAATTTTCATGACAACAGTTAACAACTGTAAAATATCAAGGGGGGGATTTGATATTTTAGTCAGAATAACTCCAAAACAAGTAGGATTTTTCACAACTTTTAGGCAAGATACATCTTGTTATGCTGATATTTTTTTGCAATTTACGTTTTTAACCTAGCTCCTATAGTTTTTGAAAAAATGGCAAGGAAATGCAGAAAAAGTTGAAAATCAACATATAAGGGGCAATAACTCACAAACAGGTGGACAGATTTTACCAAAATTTTCTAGTAGATAGAACTTGCTCTTCTGACCATTTTTACTTGGTCAGTTTTTCTCTTAACTCTTTAAAAAATAATTGATCGGGACTGATTTTTGAACTCATCCAAGACTTTGCTGATATAAACCTATATATAAGATATATATAGATATAAGTTTCATAAAAATCTGGCAAGAATTGTACACGTGAGAGCGCTAACAAGACCAAACGGACAGAAGGATGGACGCCCGGTATTTCTATGTCCCCCGCAACCCGTTGTGCAGGGCACAATAAATTTCCCCAAAATAATATATCAGTCCTCATTTTCCAATACTAAATATACAATCTATGCATGTTTATTTAATATACAATACCATAACATAATTTATCATCACACTCAATAACAAAATAACAGTAAATTTTCACTTTTTATGCTTCTTTTTTGTTCCTTTCATAGCTCCCTTTTTTGCACCTTTCACTAAATTTTTAAACTGTCCTTGCATTTTGGCCTTTTTCCTGTAAAATGAAAACACCAAACATTAGTTTTCATACATTTATATAATATAAATAATAAAATATAACCTATCAGAACTTCTGATTAGTTCTGAAAAACAATTGTATTAAATTGAATAATGAAAGATGTTTTTCTGTTTTTGTTGGATTACTGATTCATAATTATATTCCCTACAGACCCATTTAGGAATTACCATTAGTATGTTAAAACTTCACCAGATTCAGATGTTCTATTCCTTTCAATGATTTCAACAAATTCCATCTTTTCAGAATTTCTAAGCATAAACTGTTTACTATCCAAAAGTATATCTTGCGGACTGCTCATTGTATGGCAAACTGAGCCCTTGATTAAAAAGAGCATAAGGGGAACAATATGTTCTAATTAAATATGACAATGATGAATGAGTAAATTCATTTCTAAGTTGGTTCTTTCTAACATACATGAAAATATTTTCTTACAGGGTTCACACAATTAAACCTGTCTACTTGAAAAAAAATTGTTTGGAAAAGATGCAGTTTTACCCTGATCATAAATGGCAGGTCCACAAAAAAGACCAAATATATCACAAGAAGTAGCATATAAATGGGTAAAACTTAGTTTGTAAAAACTATCAAAATGAAATAAAGACAAAAAAATATAGATTAGAGTGACCATCCAATGTAAATTAAGCCCTTTACAGAAAAAATGACCCTATCATACAACAATCTTTTCAATGAAGGCAGTAAAATAACAATCTACCTTTTATTCAAACTCTGGAACTGGAGAGGAACATAGGCATATGGATCCGGTTTCCCTTTCTTCTTTATATCACCTTTAGCTTTCTGCAATAAAACATTTATCAAAAATTTAACAAACTATTATTTATAGATATATCATGATTCAGACAGAGATGATCACTTTGTGTAAGTACAGTAAATTTTAGGTGCCAGATTCAAACAGACCTGTTCTTGCACCTGAATGGCTGATATGATGACATGCTATTCATTAGATTTAAAAAAAAAAAAAATTACTTAATGCAGCTGTTATGTTAATATTTACATTATTTAATTTAATGTCATTGCATCTTGTACTTTTAAAAGTCAACTCTTTCCTGAAGTTTAATACTTGTCCTTTTACAAACAAAAGTAATTCCTCAAACAATTTTCTATTTATCTCCCAAAAATGTGTTCAGCCTACCTTTGCTCTGTATTCTTTACCATGGTCTGATTCACCAATAGGTCTGTGTATACCTTTACCTCCAGCTGAAAATATTTAAGTTAACTCCCTTTAATAATTTGCATAAAACATATAACTGTATAGATAACACCAGGCTACCTCTACAGACAAAATGTTGTTGTTCACCTTTGTAATTGCTTTGGTTTCTGAGAAAGGTGCATGATGGTGAGAGGGCTACTGTATAAAAGTATATATCTATAATTAAAGTGTAATCTTCAAAGGATTTTAACCATCTTGAACTAATAGTTAATGTATCAGCCAGTTACCAGTAACAAATGTATCAGCCAGTTACCGGTAACAGTAAACTTATCTATTGTATGTTTATTGCATCTTTAGATTTGTTATCTAATGCTCACAGTTTTGTGACCATTGTATGGTTCTTTTAAGTTGCCGTGTTTAACTTTTAAGTCTGATTGATATTTATACAATATCAATTTTTATCCCTATCATTATAATCATGATAATAGATGGAAGTGCTTCAAATGTTAGCTTCCAAGGAACAAAAACTAAAAAAGTATGATCAGAGTATTTGTGTTTACACAAAACTAGTTTATTGCCTCCTAATATTGATGTGTCTCAAATATTTTCCACATTTAAGAAATTTTCTTGTCCACAAAAATATATGAACATCCCAAAACATTAAATTTTATAATTTTCATGTAATTTAATTCATAAAGCGAATGCTCTTGACTAATTTCAAATGTGTATCATACTCAACTATTCCACTACTAAAACAATTACCTTTATATTTAGGACGAGCAGATTCATCATCCGATCCCAAATCTTCTATTTTTCTCTTCTTGGATCTCTGAAATACAAGTACTTATTCATTCACGGTCAAATATCAATTAAATCTCTTTCAAATGTAAATGATCAGTAATTTGTAATACACGTTTTCAACTTTATTGATTTGGGAAAAAAGAGTTAAAAAATGCTGTTTATATTCATCTATTGTATTTAGAAATAAGCTCACCTTTGACATAAAGTTTATCTTATAGTTAATTTATACTTTTAAATGAGATTAAATTGGCTAAATACTTTCCACTATCCAAAATAAACTGTAAATTCCCAAAGCTTTTATATTTGTACCAAGCTTTTAAATATTAAATAAATGTCTTACTGTTGGTTATCAATATCTTTTGACAAATAAGAATATTTGAAACAGTCAACCAATTTGACCAGGTGAATGGTATTAAAGAACAAGTTGACTATAAAACCAGGCTTTATCACAGATAATCTCATTAACAGTTAATGACCCTTTTATTTAATCGTCAAAGATTACTGACCTCTGAAACTGTGTTTTAAGATTATTATATGGGAAGATCAAAACATTTTTTTTCTCTCTTTTTGCTTGGATCTTCAACTTGGATTTAACATTTATGTCCAACCATGAGCAATACTTTTACTAGGTGTTAAAAATTATTTTCTTAAACTTACCTTATTTCCAACACCTTCAATAGCCTGGAACAAATCATTATATTTTGTGAACAGTACTCAAGAGACTTAACGAGGTGTTATAACTTACCTTATTCCCAATACCTTCAATAGCCTGGAACAAATCCTCCAAATCCTCATCCTCAGACATCTGACTCTGACCTTTGTGCTTTTCTGAATTTTAAAGAATATAAAAAGATTTCAAAACATGCCAGAATGTCTGATAAAATTCTGCCTGAAGATAACTTATCAGTTCATTATAATCTGTTACCGTTACAACTAAGGAGAAGATAAAATGAAAAACTGAATATTTATAGTTATGCATGTCCAGATTTAAAAAAAAAAATTCTTAAGGGTTCCGCAGAACCCAGTGTCTCGCCTACTTTTGCTGTTAATCGCAGGCTCAACAAAAATGAGGTAAAAAATTAATAAAAATTTTCCTCTCTATACTATCTTTTGAATGTAAGTAGCTTCTGTCTAAGTTTGGTAAAAATCCAGGATAGTTTTATGAATCTAATAAATGTTTTAAAAACTTAAACTGCAGACTGTATGTAATGTTAACTGGAAGAAAAACTAAGTCCATTTACAAGTAAAATACGGAAAAAATGGAACAAAATTTTAACAAAATTTCCTTCTAGATACTAGCTTTTAATCATAAACAAGCTTCTGTCAAAGTTTGGTACAAATCCAGGATAGTTTAAGATAGTTATTAAAATTTCAAAAACTTTAACCACAGAGTGAATGTAATGTTAACTGGCAGAAAAACTAAGTCCATTTATAAGTAAAATACGGAAAAAATAGATTTTTTTTTTACAAAATTTACTTCTGGATACTATCTAATGATCATATACAATCTTCTTTCCAAGTTTGGTAGAAATCCAGGATAGTTTAAGAAAGTTATTAAAATTTCAAAAACTTTAACCACAGAGTGAATGTAATGTTTCCTGGCAGAAAAAAACTAAGTCCATTTATAAGTAAAATATGGAAAAAATGGAATTTTTTTTTTACAAAATTTACTTTTGAATATTATCTTAAGATCATAAACAAGCTTCTGTCCAAGTTTGGTAGAAATCCAGGATAGTTTAAGAAAGTTTTTAAAATTTCAAAATCTTTAACCACAGAGTGAATATTTGTGGACGCCGCCGACGGAATGTAGGATCGCTATGGCTCGCTTTTTCGACAAAAGTCATAGGCTCGACAAAAAAGACAAATCTTTCAAGGTCATATTTATAAGAGAGAATTCTTTCAAGGTCATTTTTTTGAGAGATTATTTTTTCAAGATCATTTTACAACAATCTAACCTTCATCACTGCTATCCTCTGTAATGATAAGTCTGCCGTCTGTTGCTGTTTTGTATTGCTGCTCTTTTGACTTCTTGGCTTTGTTTTTAGAAGACTTCTCCTGTGGCCTTGTTGCTACAAATGATAAATTGTTGAACTGAATTGTAGGAAAAACCATCAGCAGACATTTGTCAGCTTGTAAATGAACAAATCACCAGTCCTTTTAACCAAAGGTGTAAGTCACATCAATACTAAAAGGTTGTTTTTTTCCAGGATGCTATTCCCCATCAAGGTTTTTTGTATATCTATGAAAGGAGTGTTATACAACAGCTATAGAAGAGTCCTAAAGCTGAACTCTTGCCTGGCGAGTAAAGGTTTTTGTTTGAGATGATGAATTAAGGGACCTGTGAAAAAACTGAATTAAAGTGCCTGAAAGTCATAAAAAACAAGATGTCATATTTTCAATATGATCAAGTGAAAGCAATACACTAGTTGAACAGTTAACTTAAAAAAAAAATTGTTTCAGCTCCATGTGTTACTGTTAGTGACATCTTCTAAATCATAGTTTTTGGACACGCAAATATGATGCACATGCAAGAAACAAATTAATAATTTACCAAATGGTTTGTGAACAATACTTCTCACATGAATAATTTTGTGGTTCTTGCATGTGCTCAAAATTTCCCACTCCAAAATATGTTTGAAATTTGCAAATTTTGTCATTTTTGGTAGATAAATTGAAACTTTACAGTGGTATATCTGTCAATTATACAACTTGTTCTTTCTTATATGTTCATATGTTTTGTAGCTTATTTGCTCCTTTACAGCCCTGTTATTGGAAATTATGAGTTTGTTAATCACTCATTTGTATTTTATTCCTCTACAGCCCTGTCATTGGAAATAACAAATTTGTCAATTACTCATTTTTCAGTTAACTTTGAATACTATAGTTGAGAAAAGTACTAACCCATGACTTTCTTTGATGCATTTGTATCCAGGAAATCAACAATGTCATCAGCACCTTCTTGTAACCATGCCAACTTAGCTTTGATTGAGTCTTTATTTTTCTTTGACTTTTGACCTTTAGATTTTTTATTGCCGTCATCTTCCATTTCAGAATCTGAATCTCGTAATAATTCCTCCACACTGTAAAATGACATTGTAAATGATTTAAAAAAATTTGTAAAGAAACTAGATATGTTGGAATGAAACGAATGGCCCCGCTCGCAAAAAAAGCTTGAAGCCATTTTTAGGATTGGAAATTTTTAAAGTCAAAAGCCCGTAATTTATGCAAAAATCAGCAGAGCCAAACCTTACGTAAACTTGATCTGAAACTCATCATAGTAGACTCATATACTAAAAATCAGCTCAATATGTGAAGGCATCTAGAAAAAAAGTCTGTATAACTGTTAAATCCATGAAATTTTCAAAGTACAAAGCCCATGATTTCAGCAAAAATCAGCAGAGCAGAACCAAACTTAAATTTGATCTGTAACTCATCATAGTGGACTCACATGCTAAAAATCAGCTCAAATTGTGAAGGCATTTAGAAAAAAAGTCTGTTAACTGTTAAATTCACGAAATTTTCAAAATCCAAACCCCCATGATTTCAGCAAAAATCAGGGGAGTGGAACCAAGCATTAACTCCATCTGTAACTCATCCTAGTTGACTTGCATACTAAAAATTAGCTCAATATGTGAAGGCGTTTAGAAAAAAGTCTGTATAACTGTTACTTTCACTATATATTCAAAGTCCAAAGCCTGTAATTTTCGGCAAAAATCAGCAGAGCGTAACCAAACGTAAACTCGATCTGAAACTCACCATAGTAGGCTCACATACTAAATATGGCTCAATATGTGAAGGCATTTAGAAAAAGACTGAAATCAGAGGGGCCATAAAAATAATAATTCTTTCATGCCATGCTCTTTGCTCATTTAAACATACGTAGGCATTATATTTGTCAATAACTTTATACTGAGCATTAGCGAGGTGTAATAAATTGACAAATATAATGCCTACTCTTGTTAAAATGAGCATAGAGCATAACATGAAGGAATTATTTCTTGCAGTCATGCTTGATTGTTCTTTCTCCGTGATCAGAAAATGACTACTTTCCAAAATTATAAGTTTGCTAATGAATCCCTACCGATCCATACAGGATTTTACTAACCCTCTTTGGATCTGCAGGGGGTAAGTAGCGAACCTTATAGCAAATTTATCGCACACAGGACTTTTCCTGCCTAGTTTTGTATAAAAATAAACAATGAAATACAATAACAACAAGAAATGATTGTAACAGGATGCTGTTACGAAGTCTCCCAAACGAAGCTCCCATAATTCGAAATTCCCAGTGTTGCCTGACATTGGACAAAGTCCAGTGAAAATTGGTTTGGTCCAGTAAACTATATGCATTAGTGATGCCTGAGGACTAACCCTGTATATCATTCAAATCATCTTGGCATGACAAACCAGAATATATATGGTTTAGTGGTGGGGATCTCAACCATTTACAAGATACTAGAACATTAGGGGTGGGGGGAACCTATACATCATTCAAATGTTCGAGACACGACGAACAGGAATATATATTTCCACCATTTACAACATATTAGAACTTTCTCAAATGGCAGGGGGTCGGGATGACCCCTGGGGACTAACCCTGTATATCATTCAAACCATCTTGGTATGACAAACCAGAATATATATGGTTTAGGGGTGGGGATCTTGACCACTTACAAGATATTAGAACTTTCTTAAATAGCAGGGGGTGGGGGTGACCCCTGGGGACTAGCCCTGTATATCATTCAAACCATCTTGGTATGACAAACCAGAATATATATGGTTTAGGGGTGGGGATCTTGACCACTTAAAAGATATTAGAACTTTCTTAAATAGCAGGGGGTGGGGGTGACCCCTGGGGACTAGCCCTGTATATCATTAAAACCATCTTTGCATGACAAACCAGAATATATATGGTTTAGGGGTGGGGATCTTGACCACTTACAAGATATTAGAACTTTCTTAAATGGCAGGGGGTGGGGATGACCCCTGGGGACTAACCCTGTATTTCATTTGATGTGCTTTATCATGACAAACCAGAATATATATGGGTTAGGGGTGGGGATCTCGTCCATTTACAAAGATATTAGAACTTTCTTAAATGGCAGGGGGTCAGGATGACCCCTGGGGACTAACCCTGTATATCATTCAAACCATCTTAGCATGACAAACCAGAATATATATGGTTTAGGGGTGGGGATCTTGACCACTTACAAGATATTAGAACTTTCTTAAATGGCAGGGGGTGGGGATGACCCCTGGGGACTAACCCTGTATTTCATTTGATGTGCTTTATCATGACAAACCAGAATATATATGGTTTAGGGGTGGGGATCTCGACCATTTACAAGATATTAGAACTTTCTAAAATGGCAGTTGGTCGGGATGACCCCTGGGGACTAACCCTGTATATCATTCAAACCATCTTAGCATGACAAACCAGAATATATATGGTTTAGGGGTGGGGATCTTGACCATTTACAAGATATTAGAACTTTCTCAAATGGCAGGGGGTCGGGATGACCCCTGGGGACTAACCCTGTATATCATTCAAACCATCATAGCATGACAAACCAGAATATATATGGTTTAGGGGTGGGGATCTCAACCATTTAAAAGATATTAGAACTTTCTTAAATGGCAGGGGGTGGGGGTGACCCCTGGGGACTAACCCTGTATTTCATTTAATGTGCTTTATCATTTAGAACATTTTCAATTAAAAAGATTGTGTCTATCACAAATGGTTTTCAATTTATAATCATTTGAAAATTTTAAAAAATAAAATCCCATAGGGTTCTATAGTAAAACCCTCCTTTCTTTTTGCCCCTCAAAGTACCCCTTTATAAACCCCAATGCACAAACAAAACCCTGATTGCACCACTAGACATGTTATTCTAGCATATTGTGAAACCCTAAGTTAATCTGACAAGCGGTTTTGGAGAACGGGTGCGGACAAGTTCAAATTTAAAAGCGGCGGAAGAAGAAGAAGAAGAAGAAGAAGAAGAAGAAGAAGAAGAAGAAGAAGAAGAAGAAGAAGAAGAAGAAGAATAATAATAATAATAAGAACTGAGCAAAACCAATAAGTCTTCCCAAACTTCGTTTGGGAGACTTAATAAAAGTAATACTTGACGTCATGATACCACTATGAAATCTACTAACCCCCTAGGAATCCCTATGGGGTCACCACGTAACATAGGTAAACATATCACATCATCACTTATTTACCTGAGGTAAAATAAAAGATAATACCAAGCCAATGGCCTGAAGTTGTTTTTTTATTTATACAGAAGAAAAACTTACCTTTCTGGTCGTGCTCTCCTATGTTCTTCATCACTGTCCTCATCTTCTTCTGTTTTCTCTTCTTTCTTTTTCTTTTTATTTCTTTCCTGTGTCTTTCTGACATTCATCAATACTTTATGAATACTTGAGGGTGCCATGTTATATATTGTCTCATACCTGTCAAAAATACAATAACACTAGAACTACAGAAGAATTGGAAAAGTTGGTTTTCTTGAGCTGGTGCAAAGAAGCAAATAAGTAACTAACTACCTGTGGTGTATTATGTTTGATTGGAACAACACAAAAGAAGTCTGTATTTGCCTTTTATAAAATTAAGAAGTATTTAGCATTTGGCTAATTGGAACTGAAGCCTCTGGCTAGAATTACCAATACATAAAGAAGTCTAAAGGAGAAAAAAGTTCCCTTAATCTTGATCATACTGGAAGAATTTCTGTCACTTGGGAAAGATAAACTTGATGACGAAATGTATAAAAGTATATTTAACAATGAATTTATCAGTCCAGACAATGGTTTGTTGTAATTATGTCATTCAACAAGACCAAAAATTAGCCCCCTTACATCTATCTTACAAAGTATATAAGAACTAGTCATAGCAAACTTGGATTTATCATATTTGTAGATTATAGAACCATTGTGAGCACACTCACATACCCACACCCCTACATTGTCACTGGGCAAACAAAATCTCATCATATTCCTAAGTTCAAAGACTCATGACTCTTACAAAAGTCAACTGATCAAAACATCTTATGGATATGCACATCTACATAGTATGTCCTTATACAAAGTTTCATGAAATTCTGTTGTGTTGTTTCAGAGGAGTTGCGATGAAAAACTGTTGCAGAAGTATATTTAGTCCAAAATTCTAACTTCAAAGGGGCATAACTCCTAGAAAAATAATTGAATCATAATTTCCTGTCAAAATGCACATCTACATAGCATTTACTAATATCTACAAAGTTTCATGAAAATCTGTTGTGTGGTTTCAGAGGAGTTGCGATGACAAACTGTTGCAGTAGTATGTTTAGGCAAATTGTAAGTTCAAAGAAGCAAAACTCATTAAAAATAAAATGCTTCGCTGGGCTCAGCTTGATACGACCGCAGAGGTCGAACCCTGAACAGTTGGGGCAAGTATGGACACAACATTCAAGCTTGATACAGCTCTGAATTTGGATTGTGATTAAATATTTGACACAGCATAGGTTTCTGACACAGAAAGAATGTGGTCCAAGAACTTCAATTTTTTTAATTTACCTATCATGGTCCAATGTCCAAAATCAAAATACATGGTTAGATTCAGCATATCAAAGAACCCCATATAGTTTAATTTTGGACCCTAACTTGGACCAACTTGAAAACTGGTCCCATAATCAAAATTCTAAACACATGTTTAGATTCAGCATATCAAAGTACCCCAAGAATTCAATTTTTGTTAAAATCAAACTAAGTTTCATTTTGGACCCTTTGGACATTAATGTAGACCAATTTAAAAAACGGGACCCAAAATTAAAAATCTAAAAACACGGTTAGATTTGGCATATCAAGGAACCCCAATAATACAATTTTTGATGAAATCAAACAAAGTTTAATTTTGGACCCTTTTGACCTCAATATGAACCAATTTGATAGCGGGCCCACAAATAAAAAATCTAAATACATGGTAAGATTCAGCATATCAAAGAACCCCGTATATTCAATTTTTGTTGAAATCAAACAAAGTTTAATTTTGGACCCCAATTTGGACCAACTTGAAAACTGGGCCAAAAATCTAAAATCTAAATACATGTTTAGATTCAGCATATCAAAGAACCCCATATATTCAATTTTTGTTGAAATCAAACAAAGTTTAATTTTGGACCCCAACTTTGACCAACTTGAAAACTGGGCCCATAATCAAAAATCTAAACACATGTTTAGATTCAGCATATCAAAGAACCCCAAAAATTCAATTTTTGTTAAAATCAAACTAAGTTTAATTTTGGACCCTTTGAACCTTAATGTAGACCAATTTAAAAAACGGGACCCAAAATTAAAAATCTAAATACACGGTGAGATTTGGCATATCAAAGAACCCCAATAATTCAATTTTTGATGAAATCAAACAAAGTTTAATTTTGGACCCTTTTGACCTCAATATGAACAAATTTGATAGCGGGGTCCACAAATAAAAAATATAAATACATAGTTAGATTCAGCATATTAAAGAACCCCATATATTCAATTTTTGTTGAAATCAAACAAAGTTTAATTTTGGACCCCAATTTGGACCAACTTGAAAATTGGGCCAAAAATCAAAAATCTAAATACATGTTTAGATTCAGCATATCAAAGAACCCCATATATTCAATTTTTGTTAAAATCAAACAAAGTTTAATTTTGGACCCTTTGGACCTTAATGTAGACCAATTTGAAAACTGGACCCAAAATTAAAAATCTAAATACACGGTTAGATTTGGCATAACAAATAAATAAATGTGGTCAAAGATTTTACAAATCTAATGCGCCATACTGTGCAATTAAAGATTACTTCTTGAAATTTTTCAATATTTGAAATTTGAAAAAAAAATAATATTTGAAGAATAATTCTTTTTAATTTCTGAAATCTGAAATGAGAAAAATTGACCCTCCACAATTTCTTTTTAACCCCCCCCCCCCCCCCCTTTTTTCCCCCAAAAAATTCTTTCCCTCAAGATATGGTCATAATCTCAATTCAAATTTCCAATGCAACCATAATTACCCATTTAAATTTACCATAGTGCTAACTTAATATATTTTATAATAGAATTCAAAATATAGTGTCAAATCTTTCATATGGATTTTTGTTAAACAAAAGATGCAACATTTGCAGATATTTTTACTGGTCTTCCTTTATAAATATGCATTTCTTTAAACATAATTTAAAAGCAGTGAAAGGGAAGTAACCAAAACGTTGTATTTGGATTACCTCCCTTACACTGTTTTAAATTATCTTAATTGTTCATTAACCATTACTTTATACATAATTTAAAAGCAGTGTAAGGGAGATAAGTTCAATGATGTATTTGATTTATCTCCCTTACACTGCTTTAAATTATGTTTTGTACTAAAGTATTTGTCCATTAACCAGGACAACCTTGTTTTTCCCCCTTTTTTGCCCCTAATTCTTAAACGGTTTGAGCCATACTCCCCCAAAGCAAATCCTAACCATCCCTTTGTGGTATGGAAACTTGTAGTATAATTTCAGAGAGATCCATACACCGTTCCACAGTTATTGTCTGGAAACTAGAAAATGCTTATTTTTGGCCCCTTTTTGGCCCCTAATTCCTTAACTGTTGGTACCATAACCCCCAAAATCAATCCCCACCTTCCTTTTGTGGTATTGAACCTTATGGTAAAATTTCACAAAGATCCATTCACTTAAACTAAAGTTAGAGTGCGAAAACTAATGCGTCTTCGGACGACGACGCCGACGACGACGACGCCAACGTCATACCAATATACGACCACAAAAATTTTTTGGCGGTCGTATAAAAATTGTATCATAATTTCCTGTCAGAATGCCCATCTACATAGTATTTCCTTATTATCTACAAAGTTTCTTAAAATTCTGTTGTGTGTTTTCAGAGGAGTTGTGATGGCAAGAACAGGACTGACGGACAGACAAAACATTATACCCTCTGCAACAAAGTTGTGTGAGGTATAATAATCATACAATGGATGTATGTGGTTACATGAGCTTGCAACTTAGACGTGGGAAATAAAAATAAAATGCTCCGCTGGGCACAGCTTGATACGACCGCAGAGGTCAAACCCTGAACAGTTGGGGCAAGTATGGACACAACATTCAAGCTTGACACAGCACTGAATTTGGATTGTGATTAAATATTTGACACAGCATAGGTTTCTGACACAGAATGAATGTGGTCTAAGAACTTAAAAAAATTTTAATTTACCTATTCAAACCATATCATTATTATTTGCTTTTATATATAAATCAGAAATAACCAATTTAAAATGGAAAATTTTAAAGAAAAAAAAAGGAAAAAAAAAATCCCCCCCCCCCCAAATTTTTTGAATCCCCTTATGATTCATCAGCCCCAAACTCAATCCCAGCCTTCCCTTTGTGGTGTGGTACCTTGCAGAAGAATTTCAGAGAGATCCATACACTTGAACACAAGTTATTGCCTGGAAACTAGAATAATGCTTATTTATGGCCCCTTATTCCTAAACGTTTTGGGCAATTACCCCCAAACTCAATTCCAGCTTACCCTTTGTGATATGGAACCTTGCAGTACAATTTCAGAAAGATCCATACACTTAAATACAAGTTATTGTCCTGAAACTAGAAAAATGCTTGTTTTTTGCCCCTTTTTGGCCCCTAATTCCTAAAATTTTGAGGCAATTACCCCCAAAATCAATCCCAGCTTCCCTTTGTGATATGGTACCTTGCAGTACAATTTCAGAGAGATCCATACACTTGAACACAAGTTATTGTCTGGAAACTAGAAAAATGCTTATTGTGCTTACTGTGACCTATAATGGTTTACTTTTATAAATTTTGACTTGGATGGAGAGTTGTCTCATTGGCACTCATACTACATCTTCTTATATCTATTATTTTTGGCCCCTTATTCCTAAACTTTTTGGGCAATTACCCCAAACTCAATTCCAGCTTTCCCTTTGTGATATGGAATCTTGCAGTACAATTTCAGAAAGATCCATACACTTACACTCAAGTTATTGTCATGAAACTAGAAAAATGCTTGTTTTTTTTCCCTTTTTTGGCCCCCAATTCCTAAAATTTTGAGGCAATTACCCCCAAAATGAATCCCAGCATTTCCTTTGTGATATGGAACCTTATGGTACAATGTCAGAGAGATCCATACACTAACACACAAGTTATGTCTGGAAGTTACAAAAAATGCTTATTTTTGGCCCCTAATTCCTTCACTGTTGGTACCATAACCCCTAAAATCAATCCCAACCTTCCTTTTGTGGAATTGAACCTTATGGTAAAATTTCATAGAGATCCATTCACTTAAACTAAAGTTAGAGTGCGAAATTTTTTTTTGCGGTCGTATAAAAACCTGCATAATGACAAACGATGAAACCTGTATGATTTTCCGTCGCTTTTTTGGGCGAAAAATGGGTGCAATTTGGATGAAGTGACTTTATTTTAAAACACGGATAGTGGTTGATGGTGATCAAACTCCTCCAAAACGGCTATAAGTGCAGTAAAAAACTTCAGACTTTAAAATAATGCATCTGTGACAGATGCGGGTTATAATTTTGGTGCTAACATTTCTATTTTTGTTGAGAGGGAAAATCCTAAACCGGGTAAAACTTTTTATCAAGTGTGAAGGGTAATTTATTCGGGTTAATTAACCCGGGTTCGACCCGATGAAGATCTTATAGTGTGAACACGGTATAAGCTTAGTTTTTAAAGGAGTTCGATTCATCAAAAAAAATATATAGCATTCAGAAAATAAGTTTATACAGAATGACAAAACAAACCTACCACAAAATTCTTCATACAATTTACCATAGAAAAGAAGAAAAAAAAATCCAAAATGTCATTAATCATTAATACAATATCTATTAATAATCTATAAAATTTATCTGTAATTATCTTTAAATGTCTTATAATGAACAGTAAAGGAGTAGGTCCAGTAAGACCCCTTTTTGGCCCCAAAATATAGCAGTTTTACAAAACTGTTAAAATGTAAACTTTAAGTTATTTATTGGTAAGAAGAATGCTTCTGCTACATAAATATGGGCTGTTTTTGACAATACAATGCACATAAATCGGGTACTAGCATCCTTTATTCAGGCTAAATTACTGAAATCTTTACAATTTTAGCATTTTAGTTAAATTTTGGACGGTTTCCGTCTAAAATGAAAGTGGCCGCATTTGTGTTCATTCTTAATATTGAAATGTAAGTTGTATTTGATGATAATACATAACATATATAAAGGTTGAGGATGAACACGGATGCGGCCACTTTCATTTTTGACAAAAACCATCTGAAAAGTGACATTTTTTGGCATATTTGATATATTTTTCATATTTAAGCTTGAATCGGAGCGTTTTTAATGACTAAATCAGTTAAAATCTTTCACATAAACTAATAGAATCAACTGAAATAGACACTTTAGTGTTCAAAAAGTGTCCAAAATCCTTCGTCATATGAACCTGAAATTTGAGGCCAAAATCGGCCCTTACCGGACCTACTCCTTTCAAACTTTATTTATACTGTCCTACAGATCTTATCATCATTAACACTTAGGAAACAGAATTTTTTTGAATAAATCTGTCACTACAATTACAATTGTGTGATAAGATATTTACCAGAGGCTTTGTTATCTGATAACAGGTGAAAATTATTTAAAAACACTTAGTGTAATCAAACTTTATATATATAATTAATAGTTCCCAATATTTTTTCTTTCATTTTGTCACAAACTAATATAGATCTGCAACTTATCTATCAATGTCAACAATGTTATCTACACAATGTAATGTTATGGAATATATCCTTCAATAAAAATAGATTATTATCTAATGATAAAATGCTCCGCTGGGGCTCAGCTTGATACGACCGCAGAGGTCGAACCCTGAACAGTTGGGGCAAGTATGGACACAACATTCAAGCTTGATACAGCACTGAATTTGGATTGTAATTAAATATTTGACACAGCATAGGTTTCTGACACAGAATGAAAGTGGTCTAAGAACTAAAAAAATTTGAATTTACCTATTCAAACCATATCACTATTATTTGCTTTTATATATAAATCAGAAATAACCAATTTAAAATGGAAAATTTAAAAAAAAAAAAGGAAAAAAAAATCCCCCCCAATTTTTTTGAACCCCCTTATGATTCATCACCCCCAAACTCAATCCCAGCCTTCCCTTTGTGGTATGGTACCTTGCAGTACAATTTCAGAGAGATCCATACACTTGAACAAAAGTTATTGTTTGGAAACAAGAAAAATGCTTGTTTTTTAGCCCCTTTTTGGCCCCAAATTCCTAAACATTTAGGGCAATTACCCCCAAACTCAAACCCAGCTTTCCCTTTGTGATATGGAACCTTGCAGTACAATTTCATAAAGATCCATACACTTACACACAAGTTATTGTCCTGAAACTAGAAAAATGCTTGTTTTTTTGCCCTTTTATGGCCCCTAATTCCTAAAATTTTGAGGGATTTACCCCCAAAATCAATCCCAGCCTTCCCTTTGTGGTATGGTACCTTGCAGTACAATTTCAGAGAGATCCTTACACTTGAACACAAGTTATTGTCTGGAAACTAGAAAAATGCTTATTTTTGGCCCCTTATTCCTAAACTTTTTGGGCAATTACCCCAAACTCAATTCCAGCTTTCCCTTTGTGATATGGAACCTTGTAGTACAATTTCATAAAGATCCATACACTTACACACAAGTTATTGTCATGAAACTAGAAAAATGCTTGTTTTTTGCCCCTTCTTGGCCCCTAATTCCAAAAATTTGGAGGCAATTACCCCCAAAATCAATCCCAGCAGTCCCTTTGTGATATGGAACCTTGTGATACAATGTCAGAGAGATCCATACACTGACACACAAGTTATTGTCATGAAACTAGAAAAACGCTTGTTTTTTTCCCCTTTTAGGCCCCTAATTCCTAAAATTTGGAGGCAATTACCCCCAAAATCAATCCCAGCATTCCCTTTGTGATATGGAACCTTGTGGTACAATGTCAGAGAGATCCATACACTTACACACAAGTTATGTCTGGAAGTTACAAAAATGCTTATTTTTGGCCCCTTTTTGGCCCCTAATTCCTTCACTGTTGGTACCATAACCCCCAAAATCAATCCCCACCTTCCTTTTGTGGTATTGAAGCTTAAGGTAAAATTTCATAGAGATCCATTCACTTTAACTAAAGTTAGAGTGCGAAAACTGATGTGTCTTGGGACGACGACGACGACGACGCAAACGTCATACCAATATACGTCTACAAAAATTTTTTTGCGGTCGTATAAAAATGCCAGAAAGATGATGAATATTTATCTCTTGGGTCTTAAATAATAGATTACTACAGCATTTAAACACATACCCAAATTTTTTTATTAACTTGGCATAAATTTCTTTGGATTTGAATCTAAAATGTTGTCTGCAATCATCCTTCATGCTAGTAAGACTGGACATCTGTAATTTAAAAGTTTTCAAATACAAAATTTTGTTATCAATAAAACAAAAATGTTTCCAAATATTGTACTTTTTTGTCTACAACTAATGTCGTGGTAACCAATTTTGGTGAACTGAGGAAAAATTACATTTTTATAAATATTTGATTTTGTGGTTTATGCTAAAGCCTGTATACAAGCCTTTAGAAACTTGCAATTCTTTGAACTTTTAAATATGTGGTTTAACTGTACCCACAAAATCCACAAAAATAGGTATCCCACAAATAATTATGAATCCACAGTAAGATTAGTACTTAGGGGTACTTTGGTTTTGAACATTAGATTAGTATTTAGGGGTACTTTGGTTTTGAACATTAGATTAGTATTTAGGGGTACTTTGGTTTTGAAATAATGTTATCGGAATAACAACAAAGACCCTCAACTTTTGAAAAAAATTCAAGAAAGAAAACTGAAATGTTAAAATACTGATAAAAATCATCCATTATCATTTAACAGAGTTTGTGCATATCCAAAATGAGGGTAACCAGGAAACTCCTAAAAAATTGAAAATAATTCCCAGTTTTTCTGGCTAAACAAAAACATTTTGAATTTAAAGGAACAATGTTAGTGTTTTCATGGTAGCCAGTTTACCTGATGTGCAAGTACTCATTGATTGTTTACATCAAATACTGTTCATATAAATAATAGTAATAGAATATGTCCAAATAGGTATGATTAATTGATTGTTGATCCCTTTATGTCCAGGGGCAAAAAGTTCATGATATTAAGGATGAACAATAATTTTGCATTTAAATGCAGATAACTGAAAATGAAAATATGATTCATTTTCAATTTCAAAGTCTAAAGCATTTTGCTTTTAAAATATTTAAAAGATCACATAAAAGTTTGACGGATACTTATACAATGATATGGTATGGTGTGACTGTTTCTACAAAGCAATGGAATTGTACTTCGTACTCACAATCTGTTTAAGATGGGATGCTAGTTGAACATCTTGGTAAGCTGACAGTAACACTTTGATGAAAGCTAAAGATGACTTGACCACCTCTCTAGCTTTAGACATCAGAAGTAAACACACACTTTCTATTATATTTCCCAGGAGATTGCCATCTATACTCTCTAATAAAAATAAGCATGTAAACCACATTATTGAAGTTGTCTACTTAATCATAACCCTTCCAATCCAAATAAAACTTTCAAATGTCAGAGAACTTTTTTCTATTCTTTATCTTAAAAATAAATAACTATTCTGTTCCGACTGTTCTGATGTCTGACAGCATTTTTTAGAACTTATTGGGGCAGTGGTTCCAGGGACCCAGTAAGTCATAACACGGTTGTCAGAAGTCAAAACAATCTCAAGACTAGTCAAAAACCTAACAAGGTATATATAATCAATAATATAACCAGTCAAAAGAAAAAAATCTCATTTAATTGAATTATTTTTTCATTTTGTTTCCAAACTGAAAGAGTTGATGGTATTTTGACTCTGTGACACCTTTATTTCACTGACAACCTGGCTAACTTACATTGATAACATGCTTCCAAACTGAAAGAGTTGATGGTATTTTGACTCTGTGGCACCTTTAGGGCTATTCCATTAAAATGTATGTGGGAGGGTAGGAAGGGAAGCTTAATTATTGAATGTGGGTCATGGGTCTTTTTTCAGTATGTGTCTATTACCATTATGCAAAATTATCTAAAAAATGGTTCTTGGTTGTAGGGATATTTTGAAAGTCCCTTCCTACCTTCCCACATACATTTTAATGGAATAGCCCTTATTTCACTGACAACCTGCCTAAGTTACATTGATAACATGCTTCCAAACTGAAAGAGTTAATGGTATTTTGACTCTGTGGCACCTTTATTTCACTGACAACCTGGCTAACTTACATTGATAACATGCTTCCAAACTGAAAGAGTTGATGGTATTTTGACTCTGTGGCACCTTTATTTCACTGACAACCTGGCTAACTTACATTGATAACATGCTTCCAAACAATTAACATGAATTAATTAATAAAATATTTTAGATTTACATATAAACAAGTAAATGTCACTGTTTATAGTTATATTATGTAGTTATCATATTACCTTTGAATTCATATAAAATTCTTGTCAGTGCTAACAGCGTACAACTGACCATCTGAGGCGATCCTCCAAGACCAGCTAATATCATCTTAAAGTATTTACAGATAACATCTGAAATCAAAACCTCAACATATATTGACTTTAAAAAAGAAAGTTTATTTATTATAACTACATAAACTATAGTACAGCATATTCAGTAAACTATAACTAAGATGGAAAGAAAACAAGAGCTCTTTATTGAAAAAAATAATATACGGTGGATTCATTATTAATTATGGATACTCTTTTTCATGGATTTCTTTGGTACAGGGGAACCATAAATTGAAATATTCAATGAATTCTAAACTTTCTATTAGAATGTATACAGACATTATTAAAACCAGAAAATCAAATATCCACAAAAAAAGTTTTCCTCAATCAACGAAAATTTTTACCATGAAAAAAAAATGAATCCACAGTATGTTTGAGAGGATCTTATCATTAACTAATCATTATTTTAAAAGTTGAGTATCTTTAATTTGTAAAAATTTGGTTGTTTTTGAGTAATTTTAAAATGTTGGAACAATAATACTGCAGTGAAAGGTTTTACCAGCTTGAGATTCATCTGACTGTTCTATCTGACTTTTACACATCTGAACCAACAAACTATAGGCAGCTGTTCTAGCTCTCTCTCCTACTTCTCTGGTACATAAGATAGCCTGTTAAAATATACACATAATGAATACAAGGTATAATTCAATTAGAAATTTAATGGTGTAATGAGCGCAGTCAATCTTGACCCATTATTTTATATATCAGGGTGGTATAATTCTGCTCTTCTGTAAATATTAGCACAGATAAACTTTTAACATGAAATAGAAAGCAAGCCCTTTAACAATATTTCTTTTAACGTAAAAGTGGCCAAGTTGTCTGAGTAGTTCATCTACAGTAATCACTAGCCTGTCAAAAGTGAGATTGTGAGTTCCAACTGTGCAAGTGGAAAGGTGCATTTGACTTGGATCTAAATTGGCAAGAATTGCCAGTTTTCTTTGCAAAGGTTGTGATTGTTTCTGGGTACTTTGGCTTCTCCATCAATAACGGTGGCCTCCATGATATAACCAGGAGTGCTGAAAGTGGTGTTAAACACCAATAATCAATCAATCGATTTAAGGATGTAGTCAGGTGAAACTGAAATAATCTGGAATTTAAAATTGATACTATAAATCAGAAGAGCATTAGTTAAGGAACAAAATAAGCTAAAAATATAGATAGGTTATGGAACTTCTTTTCGAGATATTAATGATTTAAAAAAAATGGCAGGACAAGGCTGACAGACATTTACCTTATATTAAGCATTGGCATTATTTGGGTCTCAAATCCTAAGAAAAGAAATCTAGAATCTGTTTAAATTTTGGTAATGACCTTTTATGAGCTATTGAAGTCTTCTATGAAAGAAAAGTGGGTGATATGAGGCAAAATATTTTACCCTGTATTGTAGGAAACAACCCAACGAGTTCGAAAATCTGACAAAAATTCCTGAACCTGAAATGCCACAATTTAGAGAATTTTCAACATTTTTATAATTGAGGATCAGGATGGGTGGTCCTTCATTTCTTGATTCATTTATTTTTTAAGGCACTTTTTCTCTAGTTTCTATTTATTTTGCCTATTATCCTCTATTCTTTAAAATTTAACACCCCATTATTCTCTTTTCTTTATAATTTAACACCCCATTTTTTTTATTTTGCTTTTTTTTCTCTATTCTTTATTTTTTTGCCCTTTAATCTGCATTCTTTGCCCTATATTCTCTATTCTGTAAACCCCATTCAAACCCTGATATATGCAACAGAATGTCTTAACGTAATGCACCTTCATGCCAAATATCCTATGTCATTGTCAAAGTTCTAGCCTGCTCAAGGTTCTATGAGAACCAGAATTAAAAGAGGAATACTATTAAACAAAATGCCATCCTTTTTTAAAGGGGAAGCATAATTACCTCAGGAATAACTGCTAACATAAAGTCTGGTTGTTCTGTGTCAAACTGCTGGAACAAGTTTATTAAACATCGAAGTCGAGGCTGTAATAAAAAATGCAAATTAGTAAAAGGATGAATTTTAGTTTGTTTGTTCCCTAACCATTAATTTATTGATAAAAAAAAATATCTAATATAATATTTTGTTTTAATGTATTTTGTTTTATTTCTGTACAAAGATGACTACTGAGATGAAACATGATGTGAGAAGAATTTACATAATTAAAATATGTCCACATGAAAAATGCTTCATTTCTTTTATTCTTATCTTCATCTGTTTTTCTTCAGAATTAGGAATACGTGAAAGAATTTCTCGAAAGAATATTTGTTATTCCAAGTCTGCATTGTCATCAGGAAAATTATAATAAAAGAATACAAGAAAGAGACAGCATAATTCTTGCTGTTTGTCACAGAATAAAACAGTTAGCTGTAGATTCCCTTTCTACTTTTTATAATCTTTTAAATTTAAATAATTCATAACAATGATGAACTTGGTACATGTCAGGTTTAAGTTTTTTATTTTCCAGCTATAAACTACAAATTTATAAAAAGATTGGTTAGATATGAAATATCAATAAAAAATACAGAGCTTGTTATACAGTAAGGAAAATATCTCATTGTTATAGGCCAAACATGAACTAAGGTCAATAGTTTTTTTTTTTTATTTTTTAACTTTTATGAATTGCATTCAAACAAGCCAAAAATATCTACAAAATAAAAAATTGCAATTTTGGCATTTAAAAGGAGCATAACTCCTGAAAAGCAGTTGCATATGCATGTAAAAATATCTTTCCTGGTATCAAATCTTGCTTTAATTTTTATGCACCTGTCCTGTCAGGAGCCTGTTGTTCAGTGGTTGTCGTTTGTTGGTGTTGTTCCTTTCTCGTTTTTTATATAGATTGTTGGTTTTCCTGTTTGAATTGTTTTAGACTAGTCATTTTGGAGCCCTTTATAGCTTGCTGTTCGGTGTGAGCCAAGGTTCCGTGTTGAAGGCCTTACTTTGATCTATAATTGTTAACTTTTTATACATTGTGACTTGGATGGAGAGTTGTCTCATTGGCAATCATACCACATCTTATTTATATTAAACAGTTATTCAGAAATAAATCTTAACACAAAAACGTAATGTTAATCACTGCAAATCAGATCAAAGTTAAGCGACAACTGTCAATCCAGCATGTCTATCTTATATCCATTTTTAAGATCTAAAATATCGGACTAACAGTTTTATGCCTAAATTGTGTCAAAATTAAACTTATCATTTAGAAACAATTGGTTTGAGGGGGTAGCCAACACTTTGTCTAAAATAGATATGGCTCATTAAATTTTTTATTTTTTTTGACAAAATAGTTATTTTTACCTGTTGACAAAAATATAAAAATTTCAAGAAATTTGAACCACAAAATTTACAGGAATAATTTTGATCATTTAGAAGCTTGATTTCTCTTTACTAATAGTATGTGATAAAAACATTCAGCTGATTTTAAATTAGTTAACTCCCTTAGGTGTTCTGTACCCCCTTAAGAGTGAAGGATAGATAAAACATACTTATTCTTGTACAAAAAATTGAGTGACCTTAAAAGTGCTGACTATTTACAGTATGAATACAACTTACTGCTTTAGACGAAGGACTAGATGATGACAAAGAAGTTAATAAAGTTGACTGAATATCTGACAAGTTCTGGGTTATAAATGTTTTACAGCCTGCTGATTTCCCACTACAAATCTCTTCTAATATTCTGTAGGACTTCTTCTGTAATGTTTTGTCTAAAGACTGAAACAAATAATATGAAATTATACTGAAAAAGTAAAACAGAACTTACCAAAAATATTGGACAGTACAACAGACCACATCCATGAATAACAACTGACAGCCAGATGCACAAACAATGAGAAAAACAACAGACACCACAAGATGGTAAAGTATTGTAAGTATTTACATTGAGAGCTTGATATATTGTATAGACAACTGTTTTTTGGTTGTTCAAATATCTTTTTTGTGTGTATTTAAAATGGGTTGGTGTATTATTGCACACATCCCACTTTTCTTTTATCAATACTACCATGAGTGCATGAGGTCTATCCTCATCCATCTCAAACCTGTCTTTAAATCTGTTATATTCTGTATCTCATGAATGATCAAAGTATGGTTACCATAATAATGTGTTCATGTATTTTTATGTCTGCCTGAAGTTGCTAACTGGTGATGGAATGTTAAAAATGTAGATCAACATTCTTGTTTTAAAAAATACTTCGGCAATGAACATGAATCTATAAAATTTAAGCTATCATTTTAGGATTCTAAAACCTTAAAGAGTTAAACCTGATAACCTGTTGATATCAGGTTACCTCCCCTTCCCCACAATAACAATAATGTACCTGGAGATAACTACAAGCTATACTATACAACTGTTTTATTCTTTTATCATCTATATAGGGTAATTCTGTAATGGCTATGTCTAATAATGAATGCCTGAAAATAAATAAAATAAATGGAGAATGTGTCCCCATGGACACAGATGATGCCCCCGCTTGCATACAACATTGTAAAGGGACATAACTCAAGAACAATAAAAGTGACGCTACCCAAATTTGTACTTGATCTGAGTTTTGTAGTAATAAGTATTTTGTAAAGGTTTCATAATGTTTGGTAAGGGCAAACTTAAGTTACAGAACGGAAACTAAAAATTTTGCAACTTTTCGATTTATAAAGGGGCATAACTCGAAAATGATTAAAGTAACGCCACCAAAATTCACCTTGATCTGTGTTTTGTAGTAAAAAGCATTGTGTATAAGTTTCATATCATTTGGTTGAGGCAAACTTAAGTTAGAGAACGGAAACTAAAAATTCTGCAATGTTTCCATTTATAAAGGGGCATAACTCTAGAACCGTTAAAGTGACGCCACTTAAATTCAAACTTGATCTGTGTTTTGTGGTAATAAGCATTGTGTATAAATTTCATAACATTTGGTTTGGGCAAACTAAAGTTAGAGAATGGAAACTAAAAATTTTGAAATTTTTCCATTTATAAAGGGGCATAACTCTAGAACAGTTAGAGTGACGCTACCAAAATTCAAACATGATCTGTATTTTGTGGTAATAAGCATTGTGTATAAATTTCATAACATTTGGTTGAGGCAAATTCAAGTTAGAGAACGAAAACCAATTTCGGGACGTACGGACAGACGGACAAGGGTAAAACTTAATGCCCCCTCTGCTACGGCGGGGGCATAACAAAATGAACTGTGATCTATTGCTCACAAACAATACCTCGCTATAAGTATTCGGTAAATAGGTAGCTGAATAGGATGTGCTAAGAAAACATGTTACGATGTCAAATTATAAAGCTTTAATTCACAGTTTCTGAGAACAAGAGGCTCTCAAGAGCCTGAATCGCTCACCTGTATTTCATAGGAGGAGATTTTTAAATGTTAGCAAACTTGATGAACAAATTGTGTAAAATTGTCTTTAAAGGGCAATAACTCCTTAAGGGGTCAATTGACAATTTTGGTCATATTAACTTTTTTGTAGATCTTACTTTGCTGAACATTACTGCTGCTTACAGTTTATATATATCTATAATAATGTTCAAAATAATAACAACAATTTTACCCCATATCACATTTGCTCTAAAAGATTTTGTTTTTGAGATATAAGCCAAAAACTGCATTTGACCCTTATGTTCTATTTTTAGCCATGGCGGCCATTTTTGTCCATGGATACAAACTTCGGATACAATTTATAAACAAGATACCCTAAGGAACATTAAGTTAAAGTTTGAAGGTAATTGGCCCAGTAGTTTCAGAGGAGAAGATTTTTAAATGTTAGCAAACTTGATGAACAAATTGTGTAAAAATGTCTTTAAAGGGCAATAACTCCTTAAGGGGTCAATTGACAATTATGGTCATTTAACTTTTTTGTAGATCTTACTTTGCTGAACATTATTGCTGCTTACAGTTTATATACATCTATAATAATATTCAAAATACTAACAAAAAACTGCAAAATTTTGTTAAAACTACCAATTCCGTGGCAGCAACCCAACAATGGGTTGTTCGATTCATCTGATAATTTCAGGGCCGATAGATCTTGACCAATTAAACAATTTTACCCCATGTCACATTTGCTCTAAAAGATTTAGTTTTTGAGATATAAGCCAAAAATTGCAATTGACCCTTATGTTCTATTTTTAGCCATGGCGGCCATGTTTGTCGATGGATACAAACTTCGGATACAATTTATAAACAAGATACCCTAAGGAACATTAAGTTAAAGTTTGAAGGTAATTGGCCCAGTAGTTTCAGAGGAGAAGATTTTTAAATGTTAGCAAACTTGATGAACAAATTGTGTAAAAATGTCTTTAAAGGGCAATAACTCCTTAAGGGGTCAATTGACAATTATGGTCATTTAACTTTTTTGTAGATCTTACTTTGCTGAACATTATTGCTGCTTACAGTTTATATACATCTATAATAATATTCAAAATACTAACAAAAAACTGCAAAATTTTGTTAAAACTACCAATTCCGTGGCAGCAACCCAACAATGGGTTGTTCGATTCATCTGATAATTTCAGGGCCGATAGATCTTGACCAATTAAACAATTTTACCCCATGTCACATTTGCTCTAAAAGATTTAGTTTTTGAGATATAAGCCAAAAATTGCAATTGACCCTTATGTTCTATTTTTAGCCATGGCGGCCATGTTTGTCGATGGATACAAACTTCGGATACAATTTATAAACAAGATACCCTAAGGAACATTAAGTTAAAGTTTGAAGGTAATTGGCCCAGTAGTTTCAGAGGAGAAGATTTTTAAATGTTAGCAAACTTGATGAACAAATTGTGTAAAAATGTCTTTAAAGGGCAATAACTCCTTAAGGGGTCAATTGACAATTATGGTCATTTAACTTTTTTGTAGATCTTACTTTGCTGAACATTATTGCTGCTTACAGTTTATATACATCTATAATAATATTCAAAATACTAACAAAAAACTGCAAAATTTTGTTAAAACTACCAATTCCGTGGCAGCAACCCAACAATGGGTTGTTCGATTCATCTGATAATTTCAGGGCCGATAGATCTTGACCAATTAAACAATTTTACCCCATGTCACATTTGCTCTAAAAGATTTAGTTTTTGAGATATAAGCCAAAAATTGCAATTGACCCTTATGTTCTATTTTTAGCCATGGCGGCCATGTTTGTCGATGGATACAAACTTCGGATAAAATTTATAAACAAGATACCCTAAGGAACATTAAGTTAAAGTTTGAAGGTAATTGGCCCAGTAGTTTCAGAGGAGAAGATTTTTAAATGTTAGCAAACTTGATGAACAAATTGTGTAAAATTGTCTTTAAAGGGCAATAACTCCTTAAGGGGTCAATTGACAATTATGGTCATTTAACTTTTTTGTAGATCTTACTTTGCTGAACATTATTGCTGCTTACAGTTTATATATATCTATAATAATATTCAAAATAATAACAAATAAAATGCTTCGCTGGGCGCAGCTTGATACGACCGCAGAGGTCGAACCCTGAACAGTTGGGGCAAGTATGGACACAACATTCAAGCTTGATACAGCTCTGAATTTGGATTGTGATTAAATATTTGACACAGCATAGGTTTCTGACACAGAAAGAATGTGGTCTAAGAACTTCAATTTTTTTAATTTACCTATTATGATCCAATGTCCAAAATCAAAATACATGGTTAGATTCAGCATATCAAAGAACCCCATATATTTAATTTTTGTTGAAATCAAACAAAGTTTAATTTTGGACCCCAACTTGGACAAACTTGAAAACTGGTCCCATAATCAAAAATCTAAACACATGTTTAGATTCAGCATATCAAAGAACCCCAAGAATTCAATTTTTGTTAAAATCAAACTAAGTTTAATTTTGGACCCTTTGGACCTTAATGTAGACCAATTTAAAAAACAGGACCCAAAATTAAAAATCTAAAAACACGGTTAGATTTGGCATATCAAAGAACCCCAATAATTCAATTTTTGATGAAATCAAACAAAGTTTAATTTTGGACCCTTTTGACCTCAATATGAACCAATTTGAAAGCGGGCCCACAAATAAAAAATCTAAATACATGGTAAGATTCAGCATATCAAAGAACCCCATATATTCAATTTTTGTTGAAATCAAACAAAGTTTAATTTTGGACCCCAATTTGGACCAACTTGAAAACTGGGCCAAAAATCTAAAATCTAAATACATGTTTAGATTCAGCATATCAAAGAACCCCATATATTCAATTTTTGTTGAAATCAAACAAAGTTTAAATACTGGACCCCAACTTGGACCAACTTGAAAACTGGGCCCATAATCAAAAATCTAAACACATGTTTAGATTCAGCATATCAAAGAACCCCAAAAATTCAATTTTTGTTAAAATCAAACTAAGTTTAATTTTGGACCCTTTGGACCTTAATGTAGACAAATTTAAAAAACGGGACCCAAAATTAAAAATCTAAATACACGGTTAGATTTGGCATATCAAAGAACCCCAATAATTCAATTTTTGATGAAATCAAACAAAGCTTAATTTTGGACCCTTTTGACCTCAATATGAACCAATTTGATAGCGGGCCCACAAATAAAAAATCTAAATACATGGTAAGATTCAGCATATCAAAGAACCCCATATATTCAATTTTTGTTGAAATCAAACAAAGTTTAATTTTGGACCCTTTGGACCTTAATGTAGACCAATTTGAAAACTGGACCCGAAATTAAAAATCTAAATACACGGTTAGATTCAGCATAACAAATAAATAAATGTGGTCAAAGATTTTACAAATCTAATGCGCCATACTGGTCTTCCTTCATAAATATGCATTTCTTTAAACATAATTTAAAAGCAGTGTAAGGGAAGTAACCAAAACGTTGTATTTGGATTACCTCCCTTACACTGTTTTATATCATCTTAATTGTTCATTAACCATTACTTTATACATAATTTAAAAGCAGTGTAAGGGAGATAATTTTAATGATGTATTTGATTTATCTCCCTTACACTGCTTTCAATTATGTTTTGTACTAAAGTATTTGTCCATTAATGAGGACAACCTTGTTTTTCCCCCTTTTTTGCCCCTAATTCTTAAACGGTTTGAGCAATAACCCCCCAAAGCAAATCCTAACCATCCCTTTGTGGTATGGAAACTTGTAGTATAATTTCAGAGAGATCCATACACCGTTCCACAGTTATTGTCTGGAAACTAGAAAATGCTTATTTTTGGCCCCTTTTTGGCCCCTAATTCCTTTTGTGGTATTGAACCTTATGGTAAAATTTCATAGAGATCCATTCACTTAAACTAAAGTTAGAGTGCGAAAACTAATGCGTCTTCGGACAACGTCATACCAATATACGACCACAAAAATTTTTTTGCGGTCGTATAAAAACTGCAAAATTTTGTTAAAACTACCAATTCGGTGGCAGCAACCCAACAATGGGTTGTTCGATTCGTCTGAAAATTTCAGAGCTGATAGATCTTGACCAATTGAACAATTTTACCCTATGTCAGATTTGCTCTAAAAGATTTAGTTTTTGAGATATAAGCCAAAAACTGCATTTGACCTCTATGTTCTATTTTTAGTCATGGCGGCCATGTTTGTCGATGGATCAAAACTTTGGATACAATTTATAAACTAGATAACCTGAGGAACATTTAGTTAATGTTTGAAGGTATTTGGCCCAGTAGTTTCAGAGGAGAAGATTTTTTAAATAGTTTACGACAACAGACGACGACGACGGACGCCAAGTGATGGCATAAGCTCAAATGGGGCCTTTGGGGCCCCAGTGAGCTAAAAATGAGATGAATTCATCCATGGTTTACGTGTTCAAGAATATACAAGTGTTTGGTAAAGATTAAGTTGGAAAACACATCACACATTATAGCATGCTCACATAAAGCTTGCTACCAAAATTCAGGAAGTTCTAATTTGCAGTTCTTGAAAAAAAATATGAAAAAATTTCAAGGAAGGGAGACAGAAGGACACTGAAGTTGACCAGTGTTTCCCCTACTTCAGAGTGGGGGTAACCTCATTTGCAGAAAATATAAGTTTAAATGCAGATCTGATTAATTTTCATGAAACTTCTCTACCTAGACAGATCTTTACTATATCTGTGCCCCCTTACTAATTAACTTTTATATCCTTCTAAACTTTAATATTTTCAAACTCGATAGTAACAATTGAATTTTTATAAAAAGACTAAACTTAATGTAGTCCTTCCACAGAAGCTGAGATATATATGAATGCATAGCAGGAGAAACTAACCCTGCTGATGCCCTGTTTGAAGTCCATGTGATACCCTCAGGTTTTTTGTCTCTGTTGGTACTTCATAAATTTATTAAGGATTTCAAAACATAGGGAATTTGCTCATCATTTTAATTACTCCCATTGAACTAAACATATTCTGTGCTGATGACTTGGAACAATGAATTTCTTATCAGGTCAAGTGATATTAAAAATGTAGGAAAACATCCTTGGGAGAAATTTTTGTAATGCAGAGGGTCTATTACCACTTTAACACATATTCAGAAATTTCATAATATAAAAGTAAAAGTGATACACTAGCAACACATGGTTCAGTAAGTTTTTACCTTTTAGAAGCAGTAATATTTTCTTCTTTTAATTTCTCGGTACATTTATCACAGAAGGTAGACACCAACTGAAATAGACAGAAAACAGAACTCCATAAGCATGATTTATAATAAAATGCTTCGCTGGGGCGCAGCTTGATACGACCGCAGAGGTCGAACCCTGAACAGTTGGGGCAAGTATGGACACATCATTCAAGCTTGATACAGCTCTGAATTTGGATTGTTATTAAATATTTGACACAGCATAGGTTTCTGACACAGAAAGAATGTGGTCTAAGAACTTGAATTTTTTTAATTTACCTTTCATGGTCCAAAGTCCAAAATCAAAATACATGGTTAGATTCAGCATATCAAAGAACCCCATATATTCAATTTTTGTTAAAATCAAACAAAGTTTAATTTTGGACCCCAACTTGGACAAACTTGAAAACTGGGCCCATAATCAAAAATCTAAACACATGTTTAGATTCAGCATATCAAAGAACCCCAAGAATTCAATTTTTGCTAAAATCAAACTAAGTTTAATTTTGGACCCTTTGGACCTTAATGTAGACCAATTTAAAAAACGGGACTTAAAATTAAAAATCTAAATACACGGTTAGATTTGGAATATCAAAGAACCCCAATAATTCAATTTTTGATGAAATCAAACAAAGTTTAATTTTGGACCCTTTTGACCTCAATATGAACCAATTTGATAGCGGGGCCCACAAATAAAAAATCTAAATTCATGGTTAGATTCAGCATATCAAAGAACCCCATATATTCAATTTTTGTTGAAATCAAAAAAAGTTTAATTTTGGACCCCAACTTGGACCAACTTGAAAACTGGGCCCATAATCAAAAATCTAAACACATGTTTAGATTCAGCAAATCAAAGAACCCCAAGAATTCAATTTTTGTTAAAATCAAACTAAGTTTAATTTTGGACCCTTTGGACCTCAATGAAGACCAATTTAAAAAACGGGACCCAAATTAAAAATCTAAAAACACGGTTAGATTTGGCATATCAAAGAACCCCAATAATTCAATTTTCGATGAAATCAAACAAAGTTTAATTTTGGACCCTTTTGACCTCAATATGAACCAATTTGATAGCGGGGCCTACAAATAAAAAATCTAAATACATGGTTAGATTCAGCATATCAAAGAACCTCATATATTCAATTTTTGTTGAAATCAAACAAAGTTTAATTTTGGACCCCAATTTGGACCAACTTGAAAACTGCGCCCATAATCAAAAATCTAAATACATGTTTAGATTCAGCATATCAAAGAACCCCATATATTCAATTTTTGTTGAAATCAAACAAAGTTTAAATACTGGACCCTATCTTGGACCAACTTGAAAACTGGGCCCATAATCAAAAATCTAAACACATGTTTAGATTCAGCAAATCAAAGAACCCCAAGAATTCAATTTTTGTCAAAATCAAACTAAGTTTAATTTTGGACCCTTTGGACCTCAATGTAGACCAATTTAAAAATCAGGACCCAAAATTAAAAACCTAAATACACGGTTAGATTTGGAATATCAAAGAACCCCAATAATTCAATTTTAGATGAAATCAAACAAAGTTTAATTTTGGACCCTTTTGACCTCAATATGAACCAATTAGATAACGGGGTCCACAAATAAAAAATCTAAATACATGGTTAGATTCAGCATATCAAAGAACCCCATATATTCAATTTTTGTTGAAATCAAACAAAGTTTAATTTTGGACCCCAATTTGGACCAACTTGAAAACTGGGCCAAAAATCAAAAATCTAAATACATGTTTAGATTCAGCATATCAAAGAACCTCATATATTCAATTTTTGTTAAAATCAAACAAAGTTTAATTTTGGACCCTTTGGACATTAATGTAGACCAATTTGAAAACTGGACCCAAAATTAAAAATCTAAATACACTGTTAGATTCGGCATAACAAATAAATAAATGTGATCAAAGATTTTACAAATCTAATGCGCCATACTGTGCAATTAAAGATTACTTCTTGAAATTTTTCAATATTTGAAATTTGAAAAAAAAATAATATTTGAAGAATAATTCTTTTTAATTTCTGAAATCTGAAATGAGAAAAAATTGGCCCCCCACAATTTCTTTTTATCCCCCCCCCCCTTTTTCCCCCCAAAAAATTCTTTCCCTCAAGATATGGTCATAATCTCAATTCAAATTTCCAATGGAGTTGGCAACCATAATTACCCATTTAAATTTACCATAGTGCTAACTTAATCTATTTTATAATAGAATTAATAAAAATATAGTGTCAAATCTTTCATATGGATTTTTTTGTAAAAAAAAAAGATGAAAACATTTGCAGATATTTTTACTGGTCTTCCTTTATAAATATGCATTTCTTTAAACATAATTTAAAAGCAGTGTAAGGGAAGTAACCAAAACATTGTATTTGGATTACCTCCCTTACACTGTTTTAGATTATCTTTATTGTTCATTAACCATTACTTTATACATAATTTAAAAGCAGTGTAAGGGAGATAATTTCAATGATGTATTTGATTTATCTCCCTTACACTGCTTTAAATTATGTTTTGTACTAAAGTATTTGTCCATTAACCAGGACAACCTTGTTTTTCCCCCTTTTTTGCCCCTAATTCCTAAACGGTTTGAGCCATAACCCCCCAAAGCAAATCCTAACCATCCCTTTGTGGTATGGAAACTTGTAGTATAATTTCAGAGAGATCCATACACCGTTCCACAGTTATTGTCTGGAAACTAGAAAATGCTCATTTTTGGCCCCTTTTTGGCCCCTAATTCCTTAACTGTTGGTACCATAACCCCCAAAATCAATCCCAACCTTCCTTTTGTGGTATTTAACCTTATGGTCAAATTTCAAAAAGATCCATTCACTTAAACTAAAGTTAGAGTGCGAAAACCAATATGTATTCGGACGACGACGCCGGACGACGACGACGCCGGACAACGACGACGACGCCAACGTCATACCAATATACGACCACAAAATTTTTTTGCGGTCGTATAAAAACACTAATAAGTCAACATTTTCTTTTTTTTTAATATAAATTCAGTTTTACATAACACATTTAGTATACATTTGGTGCCAATGGGTGTTCAATTTGGTAAAAGTATTTGAGAAAATGTGGATAGTGTCCACATGTGGACACAGATGATGCCCCCGCTTGCATATCATATAGTTATAAAGGGACATAACTTAAGAACGGTAAAAGTGACGCTACCCAAATTTGAACTTGATCTGAGTTTTGTGGTAATAAGCATTGTGTGTAAGTCTCATAACATTTGGTTGAGGCTAACTAAAGAAAAGAACAGATACTAAAAATTCAGCAATTTTTCTATTTGTAAACACGCATAACTCTAGAACGGTTGTGTATAAGTTTTATAACATTTGGTTGAGACAAACTAAAGTAAGAGAACGGAAACAAAAAATTCAGCTATTTTTATGTTTATAAACGGACATAACTCTAGAATGATAAAAAGTGTCGCCACCAAATTTCTTACTTAATCTGTATTATGTAGTAATAAGCATTGTGTATAAGTTTCATAACATTTGGTTGAGGCAAACTTAAGTTAGAGAACGGAAACTAAAAATTTTGCAATTTTTCCATTTATAAAGGGGCATAACTCTAGAACAGTTAACGTGACGCACCAAAATTCAAACTTGATCTGTGTTTTGTGGTAATAAGCATTGTGTATAAATTTCATAACATTTGGTTTGGGCAAACTTAAGTTAGAGAACGGAAACTAAAAATTTTGCAATTTTTCCATTTATAAAGGGGCATTACTCTAGAACTGTTAAAGTGACGTCACCAAAATTCATTCTTGATCTGTGTTTTGTGGTAATAAGCATTGTGTATAAGTTTCATAATATTTGGTTGAGGCAAACTCAAGTGAAAGAACGGAAACTAAAAATTTTGCAATTTTTCCATTTATAAAGGGCATAACTCTAGAACATTTAAAGTGACACCACCATAATTCAAACCTGATCTGGGTTTTGTGGTAATAAGCATTGTGTATAAGTTTCATAACATTTGGTTGAGGCAAACTCAAGTTAGAGAATGGAAACCAATTTTGGGACGTATGTACGTACGTACAGGAGGACAAGGGTAAAACTTAATGCCCCCACCGCTAGGGCGGGGGCATAAAAGTGACAACTTCTCCATGCAATTTAAAAATGCAATAACTATGTATGTCAAAGCATATGTGAGTATGTGAACAGTTGTGTAATTTTTTTTTATAAAAGTAATATATGCATACAAATATGAAAACATATTAAATCTATAAATAACACAAGAATTTTTTTTTAAAAGACATCTCTGATGGATTTAACATGTATACATACATTCATATCAGCTATCTGTAGGTAACTTTTAATGGTTTCCAATACAGCTAACTTAACAGGATCTTTAGTATTATCTGAATCAGCAGTAAATATGTTGAACAAAATTGGCAAAAAGTTTTTAGCAAACTTTGCCACTTCGGTTTTACTCTCCTCTAGAAAAAAAAAGAGGAACAATTTTACAAACACAGCAACAATTGCTAAAAAAAAGACATCACAAACTCTTAAAAATGCCACTAGATTTACATGGTAAAAGATTTTTAAACTTAAAAACCAATTTAAATTAATATTTGTAACAGCAGATTTGTGTTTTAGATCAGGATTAATTTGATCTAACTGAAAACAAAATCATTTATATAGTTATTTCTGTAGCTGTAAATGTTACTTAAACCACAAAACACTGCCTTTTCCTTACCCACTAAATATACTTATCTACCTACCCTCAGTCATTGAGTGGTTAATTATTTTCCTGAGGGAACTCATCACTTCCATTCGTAAGTTTGAATGATCATTTATTGCTGTTCCTAGAATTTTTGCTATTCCTTTGAAAGACTGAAAATTGATAGAATATATTTTACAATTCTTGAATAAAACATTTAAAATAAATGTCATCTTTTCCAAACATTTAAAATAAACTGTGCTGCACTAAGAGTAGCCCAGTTTAAGATTTTTTTCACATTTCAGTTAATACCATCAAGGACTCAAGGTTTGACTAAGGTATAGAAATATGGTCATTCATTGACTTCTCCCATCTGGCAGTAAAACCCTTTGCTTAGGTGTGGCGTCCTTTTTACTCTGTCAGATGTATAAATTCACAGCCTCATCCAGTTAGAAAAAGGGATCTGATGCCTTTAGGGAGACTGCCAAAATGTTTGCATGTTATAGAAACCTTGCAACAACTACTTGAGAGTCCATATGTGGCCTATTGCAATTTCTGTCCCCTATATAATAACTCTCATTTTCCAGTGGCAGTCCCCAAATTTCCTGTCATTCGCCCCAGTAGACGTACCTTGCAGAACCTGCCAAATTGTTTTGATTGTTAACTTGCTCACTTCTTAATAATGCATAGATTGCATAGATTACTTGTTAATGGATGTTAAGCAAGCAACAATCAATCATTTCAATATATAATTCACAATGACCAACAACTCTTATTGGACTGTACATAAATACTCAGGGAGTTTATAAGGTCGTAAGTGCTAACTTTAACAATTATCATTTTTTTCTCAAATGAAGATATCAAATCTAATCATTAAAGAGTTTAAATGTTTTATTTTATAATTCCTTTCATGTGAACCATGCTAAGGTTTAAGTTCAGCTAATATTTCCATCTCATAAAACCCAATGCTATATATCAAGTTTCCTGAATGTTCATCAAATATTTTCTTTTGGATGTTCAGCAACCAATGATTTATTAATAACTTCGCCAATTTTACATACAAAATATATGGTGATGACATAAACTGATACCTGTACTAAATCTGTGGGCTTATTGCAAAATCCTGGGAGCAGAGTCCACATCTGATGTTGTAATGTTTCGTAAGATTTACCTACTACAATGTTGTCTGTCTGAGTCGCTTCTAATGCTGAAAAAAAACCAACATCAGTGGTCATAATACATAATAAGTCATAAAGATGGTTAACAAAACGTTAAATAGATATAGATGAATAAAACAAGATGTTGGGTAAATGTGAATGAGACAGCAAACCAACAACACAACAAATCCTCCCACATCAGCACCGTCTCTATGTTTGTTTATTTATCAAAATTGATAAGCTTTTCATGAGCAAACATCATCTATTAAAATGTATATTGGGTTTCCCCCTTTTCTTATTAAATTGAAACTACATCACAAATATACTTTGTGTATAGCATTTAAAACTAACATTTATCAAACATTATTGACATAGATTTAATCTGGCAATTTTTAAGTGAAGTTTTCATACAAAGCGATTTAATATACATATGCATAAAAATTATATATTCCTAAATTCTTTTTAACAAGCGGTTCACATAAAATATGAACATGTTTACCTCTTTGTCGAAATTTTGCTGCTAATGGGAGGAAATAAGATGTAAAAAATCCTAATTCTGTATTGCACACATTGTCTCGAATTACAGGAATCATCCAGCTACGAGGGAAGTTGTAATCATCGCTGGAAAAAAATCAATCAAATATATAAACAATTCTGATAGGGAAAACTGTTATAAAGAATGAAAGCATGTCATTTGTTTTATATAATAATTTTTCAGAATTAAAAAAAATTCCAGATTCAAATAATTCCTTGTTTTATGTTCTTTTCTCCCTTTCATATAAAACAATTTGTGTGTTTTTTCTCTCTACCAATTGGTTTTAGAGACTGTGTTTTATTTTCAGGATATACTTTCCCCTATAGAAACACTCTAGATTGAGATTCAATTGTTTAGCCATAAGTTGCTGTACAGAGAATAGTGTCTCAGATAAATATAAGTTACATTTAAAAAATTGTTTTCTTCATTCCCAATTTAAATATTAATTCAAGTTAATATTCTTCTTAAAACATATTCAAATACAAATAAATGACAATGACATGACAACCCATCAATAAAAGTACACTAAGAATTGCTTTACAAGATTGCCAGACTGTTTTTCACAATGGAAACATATTCCTACCATTTCAAAGGCCATTTTCCACTGTTGTCATTAGCCCTATTACAAACATAAAACAAAAGTAAATTTAAGAAAGAGAAGTACATACTTGTCTCCAGTTATATTAAGTGGTACAGCCTCCAACACCTGCCGTGGGCCCATGTACTTTACTGCACATCCAATAGCATGATCTAACTCAGCTTTATAGGCAAATCTAGGACTGTCTCTTAAATCTACTATTGATTGTAAACTCTGAAATATAATGTATATACCACCTTATAAAACAATATACAACAAGAAATGATTGTAACAGGATGCTGTTACGAAGTCTCCCAAACGAAGCTCCCATAATTCGTAATTCCCAGGGTCGCCTGACATTGGGCAACTTCCAGTGAAAATTGGTTTGGTCCAGTAAAGTTATATGCATTAGTGATGCCTGGGGACTAACCTTGTATATCATTCAAATCATCTTGGCATGACAAACCAGAATACATATGGTTCAGGGGTGGGGATCTCAACCATTTACAAGATACTAGAACATTGGGGGTGGGGAAGAACCCCTGGGGACTGGCCCTATACGTCATTCAAATGTTCATTACATGACGAACAGGAATATATATGGTTTACGGGTGGGGATCTCAACCATTTACAAGATATTAGAACATTGGGGGTGGGGGGAACCCCTGGGGACTGACCGTATACGTCATTCAAATGTTCGACACATGACAAATAGGAATATATATGGTTTAGGGGTGGGGATCTCAACCATTTACAAGATATTAGAACTTTCTCAAATGGCAGGGGGTGGGGGTGACCCCTGGGGACTAACCCTGTGTTTCATTTGATGTGCTTTATCATGACAAACCAGAATATATATGGTTTAGGGGTGGGGATCTCGACCATTTACAAGATATTAGAACTTTCTCAAATGGCATGGGGGTCGGGATGACCCCTGGGGACTAACCCTGTATATCATTCAAACCATCTTAGAATGACAAACCAGAATATATATGGTTTAGGGGTGGGGATCTTGACCACTTACAAGATATTAGAACTTTCTTAAATGGCAGGGGGTGGGGGAGACCCCTGGGGACTAACCCTGTATTACAATTGATGTGCTTTATCATGACAAACCAGAATATATATGGTTTAGGGGTGGGGATCTCGACCATTTACAAGATATTAGAACTTTCTCAAATGGCATGGGGTCGGGATGACCCCTGGGGACTAACCCTGTATATCAATCAAACCATCTTAGCATGACAAACCAGAATATATATGGTTTAGGGGTGGGGATCTTGACCATTTACAAGGTATTAGAACTTTCTTAAATGGCAGGGGGTGGGGGTGACCCCTGGGGACTAACCCTGTATTTCATTTAATGGACTTTATCATTTAGAACATTTTCAATTAAAAAGATTGTTTCTATCACAAACGGTTTTCAATTTATAATCATTTGAAAATTTAAAAAAATAAAATCCCATAGGGTTCTATAGTAAAACCCTCTTTTCTATTTGCCCCTCAAAGTACCCCTTTATAAACCCCATTGCACAAACAAAACCCTGATTGCACCACTAGACATGTTAGTCTAACATATTGTGAAACCCTAAGTTAATCTGACAAGCGGTTTTGGAGAACGGGTGCGGACAAGTTCAAATTTAAAAGCGGCGGAAGAAGAAGAAGAAGAAGAAGAAGAAGAAGAAGAAGAAGAAGAAGAAGAAGAAGAAGAAGAAGAAGAAGAAGAAGAAGAAGAAGAAGAAGAAGAAGAAGAAGAAGAAGAAGAATAATAATAAGAACTGAGCAAAAACAATAAGTCTTCCCAAACTTCGTTTGGGAGACTTAATTAACCTTTATCTTCTTTGTTCAACCTTTGCAATTCTAGATAAGACAGTATAAAGATGCTTCCATAAACACTTTTAACTGTTATAAAATAACCATACATTGTCTAAAACCTAAAACTATTCAGATTTGCAAGGTTTATTCAGTATTATATCTTGTTGCATGTCAAGCAGCAGTAAAATTTCTCACTGAGACAGTGCATGGTTATACCATTTTACTAAAATGCCATCAAATTTATTGAAAGATTTTTTTTTATGGTTAAAGATTTGAAATATGAACATAGAGTGAACAAGATACCTACACTATATAACAAGACTAATACCGTGTCTGGACCTGGGTCGCTGCATGCAATTGATTAATTGAGGTAATATGTAAACTGGAGCATAACTGATCATTCCTATTCACTTATGCAATGAAAAGTTTGACGCAAATATTCCGTGTACAATGAGTGTTGTAAAATTTCAAACTATCGACAAACAGGAAGTGGCTACATGGCAGATGTAAAAATTGCTTACTTGCTAAAACTTAACTTTATCCAGCTACAAACCAAATATTAAATCATTCCCTTTAATAGAAGCTAAGAAAACTTTGACGAAAGTTTTCTTTCTGACAGATGGACTTATGGACAGACGGAGTTGAAACTGGAGAGATTACTAGACCAGCTTCCTCCTTTGGAAACGCAGATAAAACAAACGAGATAAGGAATGATTGTCAATAAGACAATTATCTATCAGAGTTCAAATGACGAAAAATAAAAGCAATTATAGGTCACTGTACAGCCTTCAACAATGAGAAAAACCTTGCAGTATAATCAGATATAAAAGACTACATAGATGTTGTCAGGAATTAGGCTTTGTATGTATAGATAGAAATTAAAGCTAAGCTTACACAAACCCTAAATAAATGCTAAAAACATTGAATGTAGTATAAAAATATATTAGTCAGCGACCTTGTTGTTTACATCCACTTTCTTTGGTCCTTGGTGGGTTGTTGTCTTATACCACATCTTCTATATCTACAATGAGTAGGGTTTTAAACAGGTAGGTAGCTGAGAAGTAACACATATTTCTTTTTTGTGGGCTCAAACTTTCTTACTTTGCTGTATACACTGTCATGTAAGTATCCTCTTCAACTTCTTGAAGCTTTACCCAATTTGCACAGATTAAAAAAAACATAATTTATTTGACTTTAGCTAGATGCTAAATTATCCCCCACTACAAAACATTCTTAGTTTGTTCAGTTTTTGCATAAAAAGCTTTAAATTCTAAACTGTTACATGGTTTAAGAGATTTTGCATTGTCTGTCAACTCAACTGCACAAATCTTCAATTGTCAAATCTGAAATCATCTTTCTGGCTTGATTGATGTGGAGATGTCTTTCCAACTGCAGAAATTTGAAATAATATCCTTACCTTTTTAAATAACTTTGGACACTGTTTTCCAAGAACCTATTCAAAAGAAATTTACTTTAATTCTTTTAAAAACTATGACATTATAAAATCTTTATAAACTATGACAAATGAACTTATTTAAAATCTTAATACGATATCCTTCCCCCCTAAAGCAATTCCTGAACATGAACCCATATTTTTCATCTATCCTGTAACATTGCTGATATACTGTGGATTCATTTATTTTCGTGGGTATCAATTTTCGTGGATAGAGAAAAAAAGACGTTTCGTGGTATACGTAAATTCGTGGATCGCTGATTACAAAAAAAAAAAAAATCAGATACGTAATTCGTGGATTTCTTTTTGATTTTGGAGATCATATAACCTCCTTGGTTTAATCAATAATAAAACAAACAAAAAAGAAGGAATTCATTGAAAAAGTTTTGAATTGTCAAAATCCTCGCTTGGTCATTCTAGGTTAAAGTGTTCATTGAAAACTTCTATTACAATAATGGACAGAGACAACTAATTATTTGTTTGTTTTACAATTTATAAATTCTTGTCGGAATTTTATAAGGCATTCAAAACTCTATGATTGAAAGCTCATTTCCCTAATCACGATATAATTAACAGTCATATAAGTAAAAGGTGTGAAAATAAATGTTCCTGTCATTAACAATATTACCTACGGGCAATATCCCCGTACTTAATCCTATTGATTTTTTATCACCAGTAAACCAAACTATGACACGGTAATTAACAACTTGCAGTTATTTTCCATGAACAGTTTTAATCAATTTCAAAAAGTAAATTATTACCGATATTCGATATATTTATTATTGATTTAATCAAAATACTTGTATCTTCTTTCAATAAAAACACGTGTTATGTTACAATGTTTATCGCTAGTCAACACTATACTAGAACAGCATAACATAACCGGAAATAAACATCCGACTCCATACACATTTCTCGGGACTATTCTTCGTTGAATTCTTAAATTCGTGGTTCGCTGTGACCCACGAAACCCACGAAAATTGGTATACCACGAATAAAAATGAATCCACAGTAAACAAAATATGAACCAGCTTCAAATCCCTGAACGATGAACATTGTCAAAGAGTCATCACTGTCTGCCATTACTAAATATTCAATTAGTTTCCAAGGTGCAAAATTCATATGCATGTTCACTAAGAAATATTGAACCAATCCGATGTACAGGTACCATCTAACTAGTAAAACTAGTCTGCAACTGATTCCCTACATTGTCAGGTTCAAAACCCATATCTTATGAATGGCAGTACACTTGGTCACATATGATCATAGACTATGTACCTCAAAGAAAACTGTGTAGATCTGTAATACTAATCCCCATACAGAATGGAACTGATAACTTAGTCCACTCTCCACAGCTTTAACCATTTTATGTATAGGTGTTGCAGATCCACTGGGAGCTGTGTCCACTAAATGTTTCACACTGTCAGCCACTGGTGTCACACACTCCTTTAAAACATCCTGTAATGGACAAAAAATGTCAATAGGTATGTGGTTCTCCTTAAACTGACCCAATCACAAGCTTTAACAAATTGTTGATGCTATTGGCCAGGAAATAGCTTGCCTTAATATCTTCGGCTAGACCAAAATTGCAATTAATTCTCAGATTATGACTAATGTTTAGCTTTGAATTGTTTTCCCCCCCGAAGAATATGAAAAATGTACAACTCAATAGTAATGTAATGAAAACGCAACAGCAAATTTTACTTCCTGTTTATAGAGTACTTGTTAGCCATTTTTTCATATATTCTTTAAGAAACAAAGGAGTAGTTGGGAAAAGCCTAAAAATGACCCTGTTTTCTAGCTAACATTTGAAACAAATATTTAATGATTATTATCACAATGAATCAGTGTTAAAATAATGACAAGATAGAACAATTAACTTTGTTCAATGGGTAGTAACACATTATCTCCTGTACAAACTTTACCTTCATGGTTTTAGAAGCAACCGAGTTAATGTCAGTCTTATCAGATAAAAGGCAGGTCATAGTTGAGGAAAACAATCTGGGCAGATGGCTTATACACAATTTCTCATCCAATCTGAAAAACAAATAACAATTATCAGATTTTCCAAACATCCCAACATGGCTACAAGACAATAAATCATGATTCAGTATTAAAAACCTCTAAAAACAACTATAAATATATATATACAATTTATCTTTATATATTTGCTCTGTAATTTATAGATCAGCATCCTGGTAAAAAGATATGTTGATTTTCATTCTTCTTTCAACTAATCATTTTTCCATTTGTAAAGGGGCATAACTCTAGAACGGTGAAAGTGCCGCCACCAAAATTCAAACTTGACCTGTGTTTTGTGGTAATAAGCTTTGTGTATAAGTTTCATAACATTTGGTTGAGGCAAACTAAAGTTAGAGAACGGAAACAAATTTTGGGACGTACAGACAGACAAGGGTAAAACTTAATGCTCCTCCGATACGGCGGGGGCATAAAAATACAAAGGCTTAGTGATGAATATTACTTTATAATGTACTTGAGCACTTTATATTACAGTTCATTTACATGTTGGAATCACACATTTACCTATTTCTTTAATGAGACTACACAGATGCCCCACTCGCACTATCATTTTCTATGTTCAGTGGACCGTGAAATTGGGATAAAAACTCTCATTTGGCATTAAATTAGAAAGATCCTATCATAGGGAACATGTGTACAAAAAAGTTTCAAGTTGTTCGGACTTCAACTTCATCAAAAACTACCTTGACCAAAAACTTTAACCTGAAGCGGGATAGACAAACGGAAGGATGAACGGACGGACAAACGGACCCACAGACTAGAAAACATAATGCCCCTCTACTATCGTAGGTGGGGCATAAAAAACTTTGAGGGGGCTTTAAAAGAGCAGAATGGCCAAGAATACCCTATAAACAACAATAATGTTGATTTTTTTCAAAGATGACAAAGATGACATAGACCCAGATGGATTTCCTGAAAATGGCTGCACCAGAACTGAATATGTATTGAATCTGTAACAATTTTCATCCTTAATATTGATCAAAGTATCTACAATTCCTATTACCTTGTTAAGTTAATATGTCCTTTTTCCATCACTGCCAACCAAGCTCTCATTGGTTGTACATCATTTTCAGATGGTTGATAATCATACATAGCCTGTAAAGTGAAACAAAAATTGCTAGTTACTTGACAAAGACTTAAAAGATGTGCTTAACTATATACTGTAAATTCAGAACTTTTAATAATATTTTTATAATTGCAAAGGAATAGGTTTTGCAAAAATAAAAAATTGTAGTTCAAATTTTGGTAGCATTATTTGAATACTGCAATTCCTGAAATTAAAATAATCAACCTCAGATTTTTGTCCATTGTACAACAACTGCAAAAAAAAAGACACAAACAAATTTCTAAATTTACAGTAAACTGATATTATAAAACCAGTAAATTTTATTTAAAAATATTTCAGAATTAATCTTTAAGATCTTTTAATGAATTGTAACTATCCATTTGTACAAAATATCCCAAAAATTGAAAAGGTTTTCCCCAGCATTTGTTCATTAGGGCCCCGCCGAATGGCGGCCGCCCTATAGTGATCAGTCTATCTGTCCGTCTGTCCGTCCGTAACAAATCATGTCCGCTCTCTATCTAGAGAACCGTTATGATTTCAAAGTTTATACTTGACATGTATATTAACCAACACCAGAGGGTGTGTCATAATGTATGTTCAACTTCCTAGGTCAAAGGTCAAGGTCAAAAACTTTGGTTTTAGTTGACAACCCCATGTCCTATGGTAAAGATCGTGTCCGCTCTATATCTTGAGAACCGTTATGATTTCAAAGTTTATACTTGATATGTATATAAAACCAACACCAGAGGTTGTGTCATAATTTATGTACAACTTCCTAGGTCAAAAATCAAGGTCAAAAACTTAGGTTTCATTTGACAACCCCATGTCCAATGATAAAGATACAATTTTTTTACCACACATTATTCACAGCGGGGCCCACAGAGATGGCTCCCATCTCAATGATATCTAGTTACTGTCCTATCCTTAGGCAGATTGACACATCAAAAGATCTTAATTTATATCAAAAACATGCATTGAAAGTATAAGGTGTGATACATACTGTTATTAATTGGGCGTTTAATTCAGCAGACAAGTTAGATGGTTTAGGTTTGTTGACAAACATTCCATATAAAGTCTGCATTCCACAGGAAGTTACCATCTGAAATAAATATAGAAATTTATAAGTGAAAATAAAAGTAATCAAATGGTTCCTTGAAAACAATTTAAGCTTTTAAAATGTATTCTTTTATTTAATGTGTTGTTAGGTTTCTGTCCAATTTTGATGAATACCCACTTAATCAGTTAAAGTGTTCACCAGAGCTCATGTTATGATTGTTATTGCTGAATTTAAATAAAATTTACTTACTTATTTTTCTCCCTTAACTAATATTTGAGAAAAAGATGCTAATTGAAATCCTTTGTTCATATATATAATAGGGAAAATGACAGCAATTTTAGATTCCATCTTAAATAGGCATCCAAATCTTCTTGAAGTGTCAAAGATAAATTTGAAAATTTCAATGTTTTTCTTTGTTTTATGTTTTGTGGTTTCTTCTAACCTTTTCACACAAAAAATAAAAATAACATATATTATAATATACTGTGTCAATTGGGAACTAGTGAACTTATGTTAACAATAAGGATTTTGTAACCAAAAAAAATTTCACGTATAAGTACAGTGAAATCTGTATTAAGCTGTCACTCATGGGAAGTATCAAAGGTGACCTTTTAAAAGTTTCTGAAAAATTCCAATCCAGACATACCCCATGGCGGGGATTGCCGCAAATTGTTTTCATGTTTTCAATCTGTAGAGTTATCGTTCTTGCATGCAGTGAAATAAAAACGGCAAAATTTGATGATGTAAATTTGAAGAAATCTTTCGAAATCTGTTTATATTAGTGGTGAAAAAAATTAGTGACACTGTTTATAATGGGAAATTGAATGGAGTTGAACAAGAGGAATTCAAGAATTTACCTCCTATTGCAGGATCTTGATTGCAAATAGGTTTCGAATATCATTTTGACTTCAATATTGAACACATATCTATTATTCGTCATGATTATGATTATATTGGTACTGTAGTTAAAAACTTTAAAATGAATGTTGTTAAAAGTTAAAATGACGATTTCGTGAGAAAATTAGATGAGGACTGACCATGTTAGACAGGTGTCTACTGAAAAGAGTTAAATTATACAGGGAAAACATTTGGGAGGGTCTGAAAGTTACAGCTAGAGGCGGGTGACCGCTTAAACGAGGTGAACGTTAAGGCATGTTTGACTGTACTTTTTAAAAATACTGATAGATAAACTCTTGCAAATATGAATGTTTACAGATCTTTGCTTTTGAGCAAGACTATGAAAACAAACATAATTTAAGTAATTGTGATGAAATGCTCACGATTCCAATGACAGCGAATTAAAAATATTGATCAAATATCCATAGATATCTCAAAAGAAAGCAACTTTAATTTAAGTGTAAAAATTGTAGTGGTAAATCTTTGGATCCCATAAAAGAAACTTTTACTATGAGGCATAAATGATACAAAGTCCAATTGACAATAAAACCTACCACGTTACTTAAAGTCATCATTCTAAGAATTGTCTCACAACATGACTTCATACTGTTTAGAGGAAACTGTGCCAGGATGTCCTTCAACAGGGCTAAAGTATGTAATGTATCCAATGCCTCTCCTGTACCTGTAATCACATTTTAGTTTAATATCTTAACCTTTAAGTTAGGGAAGACAAAAAGTCCAAAACAGAATAAATAATGCCTGAAAAGTTTTAACTAATAATCCAGAAAAATGAAATGCATTTATCTCTTTCACTTTGTGTGAAATATTTTTGAATGAAAAGTCTTAAAATAGATGCACATTTGTGTAGAATACACATAAAATCTGATAAAAAAGTTCTCAAATCATAATTTCTCAAAAACCAATCCAGATTTTTCTAAATCTGATATGCTGTTGCTAGATAAATGATCTTTTCAATGATGTAAAATAATCATAGGACTACTGACTGTGTTTGACCATAAAGTCAACACAGTTATAATATAAATAAATTACCTCCACATTGCTCTATCTGTTGTATACAGTATTTAGCTGTTATCTGAGCTGCAGGATGGTATGATGGGGGATCCCCTTGTGTCATAAACAAACTGCCTCTCAGTACAAGACAAACACCCTGCTGAGCTGCCTTACGGATCTATTAATCAAAATAATGTTTGTAAAGACTAGAATTTATTCTGTGAATCTTTTTTGCAATTATAACCTATTTAGTTTAAGGTTGTTTTCATTTTTTCAAGATAAAAAATATATAAACTGCCTTAAGAAATAAGCTATATTATAAGTATCTTACATGCATTTCATAAATATCACTGAAAAGCAGACCATTTCATTGTGTAGTACTTTCATTTATTTTTCCTGTGTTTTTTTTGGTAAATTAAAATTTGCTCCCCAATTTAAATTTTTTTCCAGCTTACCTGCACATAAACTAAAAATAGTAAGGGACAAACAATATTTGGTACCTTCCTTTGTGATGTGTGGATAGTCTTAACCATATACATTAATGTTATCTCATAAATACAATCCAACCGTTTTGATGATTATTTCAGTTTAAGATGTATAATTCCAGAGTGAGCTTCAGGAAAGGGCTTTATTGTATGTTTACCTTAGATTTCTTGTGAGTTATAAATGTGAGTAAGTCACTGTAAACTCTCTGTACTGATGTGTTACTCCAGAGTGAGATCCAGGAAAGGGCTTTATTGTATGTTTACCTTAGGTTTCTTGTGAGTTATAAATGTGAGTAAGCCACTGTAAACTCTCTGTACTGATGTGTTACTCCAAGATGCCTGGTCTTGTACTCTCAAAACACCAGCTAATGACAACAGCAGCTTAAATTATAAAATATTGATAACTTAATCCAGGAATTATTTAAAAAACCTTAATATCAGTAAATCCAAGACATTTTTACTGTGGATTCATTTATTTTCGTGGGTACCAATTTTCGTTGATTGAGGAAAACTTGCATTTTCGTGGGTATTTGATTTCGTGGTTTTGCCAATCTCTGCAAACAAAACCTATAGTAATGATGTCATTCGTTGAACATTTGTATTCGTGGTTCACCTGTACCCACGAAACCCACGAAAATTGGTATCCAACGAATAATAATGAATCCACAGTATATGAGCTGAAAACAAGTCAAACTATGAGCTACGGCTCACTAATAATATCCCCACTTTAAACAGGAAGGTGGTGAGCAATGAATCTGAAAACGCATGACAGGTTCAAGCATGTTCACATGAAGCCTGATAACAAGTTTCACGAAGCTCTTATTTGTAGTTCTCCAGAAAAATGCGACAAAAATTTCATACATGGCAATTATGTGTGTGAATATATAAGTAATCTGTAAACAGGATGTTGATGCACAATGAACCTGTAACACATAACATATGGACATAGGTTGCCCTTTCTGGATATTTTAATACAAAAGAATAGAACAAACTTGGCATATTTATTATAAGAAGATGGACACCCATCAATACTTGAATTTTCATTTATGTCGTCCTTCAGACAAAAAACAGAACATACCGTTTTGACTTACAAGATGTGTATGTACTATTGTAAATGAAGAGCTCACCAAGGAAATACTTATTCATAAAATTATGGAATTGTTCCAAGGAACAAAATGATCTAAACCCACTAATAGACCTGGGAAAAAGAAAAGGCTAAATCAATACCCATGACAGAACTCCACAGCACATGGAGAGAGAAACACGGAACTCATTCCTTTTGTTAGCACTCATAATCTGTGCAATCTTGACATATTCAATGTCATAAAAGCCAATTTACCGGTTTAACAAAAAAAAAAAAAAAAAATCAAAAACACTATTCCCTACAGAAAATTCCTGAAAAGTAAACAGCAGCCTCAAAATCTAAAAAATATTTTAACAAGGTATAAATTTCATGACACATCTTAGGATTGAATACAACGTTTAAAAATGCAATGACCCTAGAAGTAGTCATTGTGAATATGTGGAAACTGCATATAACATACTAAAGGGAAAAACCATTGTTCGAAATACATATATTAATTGCAAAATACAAAACATAATATACTGTATTGTATGAAGCACATGCAAGGAATGGTATTTCAGACAAATCGGTGAAATATTTGTGAAAGAGTCCATTTCCATAGGCAACATATAAGGAAAAGGACCGTAACATTAAGGGTCTTTCAAGCGAAATTAAAGGGATCTACCTGAACAAGATTTATCTCCCCTTACAGTGTCGTCAAGGACGTTGTTAAATCTTTGCATGAAGATGGCCAAAAGGCATCAAAGTGCTAGTGACATCATTTTAAGGAAATTTAATTATTTGATGAGAAATGTAGTCTTTGCAAATTATAATTTTTCCTATATACCTTCTGTGCACAGTTTGTATTGACTCTTGTTATCTATATATATAAATGGTTGATCTTTTTTTCTGTTTTCAGTTTCTACCTTTCTGTTATAGTTTTTCAAAATAAAAGACATAAACATGAAAATTAACACAAAAATGTAGTTTTAGGCAATAACTCCAATAACATTTATCCAATGGGTTAGTCATATTAAGCAGTTTTGTAGATCTTGTATTTCTGATTATTTTTGCTGTTTACAGTTTCTATCTATTATAGTTTTCAAGATAAAAGACAAAAATGCTGAAATTAGTAAAAAATCTTCATTTTCACAAATAATTCCTTTCACCAGTCATCTGGTAGCTTTGATGAAAATCAGATTTTGTCATTCAGAGTATTTTCGTCCTCTCAGATTTTCTCTATCTACAATGTTTTTCAAGATCTTAGACAATTAATGCATTTTACCCTGGGTTTTTATAAGCCATAGCAGCCTTATTTGTTGACTGACTTGAATAAGAAACATATATATTTTAAAATAGATTACTTAAGGATCATTCACTCCAAGTTTGGTTGAAATTTGTTCAGTAGTTTCAGCGAAAAAAATCTTTGAACAAGTTTACACTGGATGACAACTGATGCCAAGTGATGCAATTGAACCTCTAATGTTAAGACAAAAAATTAAATTATGACTTTAGACATATTTATACATGTTGTTAGTTTTAAATTCATGTTTCCCTATGATTAAACCTTAACAAAAGAACTAAAATCAATTAATCAAATCATAAGACATTGTTTTAATGGAAAATGAAAAAATACAATAGAAAATACTTTAAATCTAAATCAATACAATGGAAACTATTGTTTTTCTCATAGGAAGGACCAGTTAGGTTAATTAAGATTTGACTATTTAATCAATTCAATTATCCAAATAATATTCTAACAATGCTTTGAATTTATTAAAGTAGTATAATTTACACTGATCACCTAATAAGGTGAAATTTAACGTTAGATATAAATAATATATATAAAATATATATATCTAACAATCTAACAATAATGTATATATGTAATATATGAATCTAACAATAATGGAGTTCTCTCAGTTTGTTAAAAGTAGTCAAGCCCCAGCTAAATGTGGAATATGTGAAACTGACCGATCAATAAAGTGGAAGTGTATTGATTGTAATAAAGTTCTGTGTGATCATTGCAAAGAAAAAGTTCATCCAGAATTCCAAAATGCCAAGGATCATCAGGTAGTAAACATCAAAGATGTGGGGCAGCCGGCTGTTGTAGAAATGAACATTAATAAACAATATCAGACTGAACTGTCTGGAGTAGGTAGTATATCATATTGTGATGATGATTCACTGTGGATATATAATTACAGAGATAAAGTATTACAGAGAGTAAAACCTGAAGGAACCAAGCTGAACATACTATCCAGCTTTAATATCAAAGTCTATGGTATGGCTGTTACCCAATCAAACAATCTACTTATATCTACAAGAGGATCACGACTAAAACAGATCAGTAGTAATACAGGTAAACTAACAGACTCTGTATATATTGTGTCACCATTCATTCCTACAGCAATCTATACCACCAATGACAATAAAGTTCTAGTAGGAGGTGTTAATAAAGGAAGAAGAGTTGTAATACTAATGAATCAGAATGGAGACCATGAGAGAGTGTATGAACATGATCAACATAAACAACCTATATTTACCTTTCCCTGGAGAATAACCAGTACCATTCATGGGAATATTTATGTGGTGGATAGAGTAAGTGATGACAGACGTAGAGTCATAGTGCTAGGACAGGGTGGTGATATAATCAATATCTATACAGGAGATACAGAGATCAACAAGGACAGACCATTCAAACCAACAGACATAGTGACAACACCTAGAGACAATGTTATTTTAACTGATCTGGATACTCATACACTTCACATCCTGAACAATGCTGGCATACTGATGACATATTATAAAACAAGTGACATAAACATAATCTTCCCTTATTCTCTTGCATTTTCTCCAACAGGACAACTCTACATAGGATGTGGTACACTAGATGACAGTACAACCAAGGAGGTCAAGTTATATGAATTGACCACATCAGGATGTTAAAACATTCACATACCATTTACATTTATATATAAAACTATGAACATTTTATGTGTGCTGATAGTAACTTTACAATATGTCTGAAGTTTACATCTTTATGAAAACTTTCCAATAGATTGTATAATTGTATGCGTCTATTTTTTGTTAATCTGATTGAAATAGATTAATCAGTGACAATATCAGGATGTTTAAACATTTCATTAACATTTACAGTTATATATAAACCATTACCCATAGTAGCTTGTGTGTAAAGTTTACTTCATTTTTATGAATTCAAGAAGATATGGAGTGTATATTACTGAAACTGCAACCTTACAACTTTATTTCTTTATTGATTAATAAAAAATGCCATTATCATGGATATTACATTTTGTGGTTTTCCCCAATTGCAAGTCTGCATTTATTCCTATAGAACATTTGTAATTCGTTGAACATTTCAATGCATGGTTTCCCTGTACCTACGAAATCCACGAAATATTGGTATCCAACTAACACAATAATGAATCGACATAATTTCATTCAGTTTTAACTGACAATATAGAAAAATTAAAATAACAAAAATATACCGAACTCCAACGAAAATTTCAAAAGGGAAAGTCCCTTATCAAATGGCAAAATCAAAAGCTCAAACACATCAACGGAATGGAAAACAACTATCATATTCCTGACTTGGTACAGGCATTTCCTTCAATAGAAAATCATTTAAGAGACAGTTTATGTTATTACCATCAGGTCATTTTTATCTGTAGTTTTATAACTTTTGAAAAATGTTCTTGTGAAATTCCATAAGGGCTAAATCATCTGCAAGTTATTATTATTATATCTATTACCCTAGTTTAAATTATCTGCAAGTTATCATTATTATATCTATTGCCCTAGTTTACAGTAGTAAATATATTTAAAAGAAACCTTCAAAGATCTGCAATTAACATCAAATTCATCAAATGACAAAAATCATTCAGATATGACATAAATTAATTATTGTGGTTATTTTGTCAGCAGAATAAATGGATAAGATTTTGTAGAAAACCTCCTTTAGTTAATTCTGAAAAACTTTGGTTAAAATTGAAGCCATGGTTTTAGAGTAGACAATTTTCACAAACGTATTAAACGCTCAGTAGCATTAAGCTCTTGAAAAGATTTTTTATAGGAAAAATATGAAAAAAACAACCAATACACCATACCAAAAATACATTAAAGGTTGACTATTGCTTGGTCATCACAAAAATAACATTATCTTCATATCTAGGATCAACTAGAATTGAGAGTGAACTCACAAAAGGATATCTCTCTGCCCTGCATACTATAATTGTATTGAGATAAGGTAATTGGATTATCTTCCCTTATTGGACTAGGATTATATTATATTATACTCTCTATGCATATCCTCATGTAGTGTTCTAAAACTGTGTAAAGTTTCAGCAATGTCAGTTTATCTGTTTAGAATTTGTTGTGCCTACAATGCACCTGGTCAGACAGACAGACAGATTGGGTTATTCCTTTATACTGCCTGCAATCAAATATAATAATCAGGATCTGGTGATTGTTTTCTATTCTTGTAAATACTGCCATTATTTGCTGAATTCGGCTAATCTCAAAACTCATTTCATGAAGACTATGAATGTATCCTTTACAAACATTTGTCCAAAATGTGACTTTTAATCAATCTTATTCCAGCATCTGGTCAACCTTAGTTCTACCATACAGCAGTTATGCCCCAGACAAGAATCAGACAAGGTTTACTATCATAGGGATCAAAAGTCAAAGTGAAGATGACGTTGACATGATTTTGGTATGCGACACACCACCTTTCCATGATGTATTCACATTCCAAATTTGGTCAATCTAAGTTCTATAGCACAACAGACAGACTGACAATGTGATTCTTATATACCCTCCTAAACATAGTTTGCAGGAGTATAAAAGGGAGAGATGATACCCAGTGGGCAATCAAAAACCATAGATAAAAAAAGACTGACAATGACATAGTCATTAGAAAAAGATCAAACAGCAATAGTTAGAGAACTTACATGCTGCAGAAGGGTCAATTAACCTGAGGTTTTATGGATATTTTCAAAATTTAATTGAGAAGATGTATGAAGGATGTCATGTGATGGTAATAGTTCAGACTGAGCATTTGGTAAAGGTTAGCTAATGCAGCAGATTTGACTGTGAATGCATCTATTTAACAAGAGCTGAGCAAGATTTCCTTTTGAAAACCCCTTTGTGTATGTCTATGCTTATTCTGTCAGCAGAGGGGGTTCAAACGGAATTCTTTCAAAGAGCTGTAGTCATGTGATGGCAATAGTTTAGACTACATCTTTGGCAAAGATCAGCTGATGCAGCAGATTTGTCTGTATACATACCGATTTAATAAGAGCTGTAGAACTACCATCAACATTTGCTGCCAGCAAATCCAGGAATTTCTTTGATACCTCAGCAAATTTACTTCTCAGAACTGCAACTGGAACTCTGTGAAAAAAGTTGTATACTAAACTTTCTCCCGAGTAATATTTGCGAAATGTTACTAGAAAAGAGCAGAATTCATAACTTTTTCATTTGAGAGTATGTCAAGGACCAATTTAAGCATTATACAGAGTTTTCATGGAAATCCAACAGGCATGAAGATTTATTTAACAGAAATCTTGACCTACCGTACATTCTGAAATTACTAAGTGCATTTATTATTGCGATTTTTGAAGATAGAAAAAAATGTGAGATTAGTTATTGTTATTTCAGGAAAATCTGCAAAGTTTTATGTCTCTGTTATCAGAATGCAAGTTCTTATCATTGCAATACTTACATTGTACCCAGTCACATTATTCAAAATAATAAGAACATCCCAATAATTTCTAAATTTACAGTATTCCATTAAAATCAATATCGTTATAGTTAAATTTTGTTACCTATATTCCCATCCAATAATACAGTGAATTATACATACATATATGTACATTCAACTCTCTTTAAAAAAAAAATAGATAATTAACTTTCCTGAATTTCTTTTCTTCCCACATACTCAGACATAATGACATAGCAACATATTACTTCAATTCACTATGAAACAATATGTTGTCTTAGCTACAATATATCAAGAACACATCATTTTCTTATATATACATCAATGTTAATAACATTCCTTAAGTGCCAGTCCTAAAAAAGTAGCAGGTAGTCCAGTGATTGCTGTTGGTTGCTGTCTGTCATTATTGCTTATTTGTTTACTGATATTGTTATTAATCAGGTCATTAGTTTTCTTCATTGTATTGTAGGGTGACCTGAAGTTGTGAACATTTTTATCCATTGGTCTTTTGACCAATAACTTGCAGTCTCCATGGCAATCAAATTAAACCTTCTCATTTATATATAAATCCCAAAGACAGGAAGTAGATAAATAACAGATATAAAATTGTGTCACTCTGTATACCGGTAGCTTACAAATATGAAGTTTGGTACAAAAAATCTAGCTTAAGACAATAAACAGCTGCACCATGAGCGCATGATACGCACTTCGTTTTGTGTGTGAATTTTTATGCAATAATCATAAATAGTTTCTGACATACAGCGCAACATGTGAAAACCCCCTTTTTTTTTAACAAAAAACTCAATATCTCTAAAATAAAATTTTGAATCAAAACCAAAAAGTATACAAATCTTTAGATTAATATAACTTAGAAGTGTGTAAAATTTTAAGCAATAATCATAAATCGTTTTTGAGATACGGTGCGACATGTGAAAACCCCCTTTTTTTTTTACAAAAACTCAATATCTCTAAAATAAAATTTTGAATCAAAACCAAAAAGTATACAGATCTTTAGATTTATATAACTAAGAAGTGTGTAAAATTTGAAGCAATAATTATAAATTGTTTTTGAGATAAGGCGCGAAATGTGAAAACCCCCCTTTTTTTTTACAAAAAACTCAATATCTCTAAAATAAAATTTTTAATCAAAACCAAAAAGTATACAGATCTTTAGACTAATATAACTAAGAAGTGTGTAAAATTTGAAGCAATAATCATAAATCGTTTTTGAGATACGGCGCGACATGTGAAAAACCCCTCCCCCTTTTTTTACAAATACTCAATAACTCAAAAATAAAATTTTGAATCATCTCCAAAAAGTATACAGATCTTAAGATTAATATAACTAAGAAGTGTGTAAAGTTTTAAGCAATAATCATAAATTGTTTTTGAGATACGGCGCGACATGTGAAAAACACACACACCTGTTTTAGTTACTAAGTCCTGTAACTCAAAAAGTTTTAATCTTATTTTCACCAAAAAGTATACAGATTGTTTGACCATCATAAGAAACAACTATCTTAAGTTTAATGAAATTTGGATAAGTCGTTCTCAAGTTATGGTGCGACATGTTTACGCCTGACAGACAGACGGACAGATGACATTTGTATACCATAATACGTCCCGTCAAAATTTTGACGGGCATATAAAAAGTTGCTGAGAAACAATAATTTATGATATTCTTTTATGGGCATCAGTGGTGCACAATCTTTTAAATGTTGTTTCCCTTTTTTGTTATTTTTCTTTTTGGCCATGGTGTAGATAGGTGACAACGCAGTGTTACATAGTCTAGCTTGCTAATATGAAGCTTTGTACCAAATATCAAAAAGCTCTGATTGAAATTAGTTGAGAAAAAGAGACAAAATGGACAGATTGATGGACAGCAACGCATATGGATAGTGGTAAACATGTATATCCCCTCCTTTAGAAAGGGGGTAATAAAAAATTTATTAAGTGTAACTTATCTACTATTTAAAAGAAATGAGTTGTTATAAGCTTGACATTGATTTCAGGTGATATCTGCCTCAATATATATATATATATAAATATAAATAATTATATAACAAAAGTAACGCATACATATATATTTAAATTAAAAGAGAGAAATAGTTACATTAATCAATAAAAAATGTAAGGGTAAGAATATCTAATAGTTTGACAGTTTACCGATCAGATTGATTAGGTTACAAGATCAACTGATTATTGTAACAATACTTCTATTGAAAATTATTCAAATGTATACTTTCCATTATCTACTGTCAGTTCATCTATACAATAATTGAAATGAATGTTGTCTGATTTAAGATCTTTCCACTAAATATCTTAATAGTCTTTGTCTTTGACACTTTAGTGTAGTGTCTCATATAATGATTTTTCTGTTCTTATATTTTGTGTTAACCAGTCACTGACAAATACATTTTGTAAGTGCTCTTTAAAAAAACACTTTCTTCGTTTATGTTATTTCAGATGGGAAACACAGAGGAGCTCAAATAATGAAAGTGAATGACTAACATAACATGTGAAAATCTTAACAAAACTTAAAAGACATTAAATGTTAAATTGAGAGTAAAGGTTATCAATTTTAGTGTGGACATTGGATATAGTGCATAAATTGACAAAAGATAATTTCCTTATGAAAGGTACGTACTGGAAGTTGCTTAGATCTGAGGCTCTGTGGAAACGCTATATTTCCTTTACAAGTTTGTGACATGGGCACAATAAGAATTTTGAGCAATTTTGGTTAAATTCAAAATTATGTATATTTTTCTTATTTTGTCATGTTTGTTTACAGATGAATATTTGAAATTCTTACCTTTTTATGACCAGACTGAGTAAATACATGATAGCAGCCTGTGATTCTACATCATCTGTTGTATCTAATGCTGTCATCTGTAATAGGAAATATATCAATGTAACAAGCAGAATACACAAGTCATATGAATCTTCTATCGATGTACATAGCTTATCAGAAGTTGTAAAGGGGGATTAAATACTATTTAACAAATAACTGCTTGCAAACTTTAATTCCATGTGCTTATATAGTTATTGATCATGTTCCTTGCAACAAATTTCTTTCTTTCTTTGATACTTGTTTTTATTAAATGAACTAAATGCAATGTGAATGAAAGCAATGCAACAAACAACAAACATCTCAAGATAATCTTCAGTTGGTGGTAACTGAATCAAAACAGTAAAAGTCTTATATCAATATTATCTCTACTTTAAAGGACAGTAATTTATACATCAAGTCTCACAGAATAGTCCTTGACAGTGCTGGAAAGCAGACCAAATGTTTACAGTGTGTAAATCAATGTCAATGATAGTCCAGGTAAAAGAGGAAAAAACTATGGATCACAGTTACTGGAAAAATATTGTCAAATAGTAACATTAATTAAACACCCCCCTCTTTACCTCTAAAAGCAAAAGCATTGAATGAGTGAAGTTATTTAACATGGCATTTACATAGAAGGCGGAGTTTTTCATGTTTATATTTTTTTTTGCTAAATAAGATTCCTGATGCAATGTAGCCAAATCAATTCAAAATAATGAATTCTGAAATAACCAAAGAAAATCTGCCTTTTTGATATACTATTTAAACATTTGTTATCAAGATTTTGATGAATATTGAGCGCCAATCAAATACAAATGTAAGATGTCATTAGATGACAAATATAAATGGTCTATGTATATAAGGAAAGGTAACTCTATCTAAAAAAAAAAAAACAAATATGAAACTGAGAATTCATTTGTAATAAAATGCTTCGCTTGGGCGCAGCTTGATACGACCGCAGAGGTCGAACCCTGAACAGTTGGGGCAAGTATGGACACAACATTCAAGCTTGATACAGCTCTGAATTTGGATTGTTATTAAATATTTGACACAGCATAGGTTTCTGACACAGAAAGAATGTGGTCTAAGAACTTGAATTTTTTAATTTACCTATTATGGTCCAATGTCCAAAATCAAAATACATGGTTAGATTCAGCATATCAAAGAACCCCATATATTCAATTTTTGTTAAAATCAAACAAAGTTTAATTTTGGACCCCAACTTGGACAAACTTGAAAACTGGGCCCATAATCAAAAATCTAAACACATGTTTAGATTCAGCATATCAAAGAACCCCAAGAATTCAATTTTTGCTAAAATCAAACTAAGTTTAATTTTGGACCCTTCGGACCTTAATGTAGACCAATTTAAAAAACGGGACTTAAAATTAAAAATCTAAATACACGGTTAGATTTGGAATATCAAAGAACCCCAATAATTCAATTTTTGATGAAATCAAACAAAGTTTAATTTTGGACCCTTTTGACCTCAATATGAACCAATTTGATAGCGGGGCCCACAAATAAAAATTCTAAATTCATGGTTAGATTCAGCATATCAAAGAACCCCATATATTCAATTTTTGTTGAAATCAAAAAAAGTTTAATTTTGGACCCCAACTTGGACCAACTTGAAAACTGGGCCCATAATCAAAAATCTAAACACATGTTTAGATTCAGCATATCAAAGAACCCCAAGAATTCAATTTTTGTTAAAATCAAACTAAGTTTAATTTTGGACCCTTTGGACCTCAATGAAGACCAATTTAAAAAACGGGACCCAAATTAAAAATCTAAAAACACGGTTAGATTTGGCATATCAAAGAACCCCAATAATTCAATTTTCGATGAAATCAAACAAAGTTTAATTTTGGACCCTTTTGACCTCAATATGAACCAATTTGATAGCAGGGCCTACAAATAAAAAATCTAAATACATGGTTAGATTCAGCATATCAAAGAACCTCATATATTCAATTTTTGTTGAAATCAAACAAAGTTTAATTTTGGACCCCAATTTGGACCAACTTGAAAACTGGGCCCATAATCAAAAATCTAAATACATGTTTAGATTCAGCATATCAAAGAACCCCATATATTCAATTTTTGTTGAAATCAAACAAAGTTTAAATACTGGACCCTATCTTGGACCAACTTGAAAACTGGGCCCATAATAAAAAATCTAAACACATGTTTAGATTCAGCAAATCAAAGAACCCCAAGAATTCAATTTTTGTTAAAATCAAACTAAGTTTAATTTTGGACCCTTTGGACCTCAATGTAGACCAATTTAAAAAAACAGGACCCAAAATTAAAAACCTAAATACACAGTTAGATTTGGAATATCAAAGAACCCCAATAATTCAATTTTAGATGAAATCAAACAAAGTTTAATTTTGGACCCTTTTGACCTCAATATGAACCAATTAGATAACGGGGTCCACAAATAAAAAATCTAAATACATGGTTAGATTCAGCATATCAAAGAACCCCATATATTCAATTTTTGTTGAAATCAAACAAAGTTTAATTTTGGACCCCAATTTGGACCAACTTGAAAACTGGGCCAAAAATCAAAAATCTAAATACATGTTTAGATTCAGCATATCAAAGAACCTCATATATTCAATTTTTGCTAAAATCAAACAAAGTTTAATTTTGGACCCTTTGGACATTAATGTAGACCAATTTGAAAACTGGACCCAAAATTAAAAATCTAAATACACTGTTAGATTCGGCATAACAAATAAATAAATGTGATCAAAGATTTTACAAATCTAATGCGCCATACTGTGCAATTAAAGATTACTTCTTGAAATTTTTCAATATTTGAAATTTGAAAAAAAAATAATATTTGAAGAATAATTCTTTTTAATTTCTGAAATCTGAAATGAGAAAAAATTGGCCCCCCCCAATTTCTTTTTATCCCCCCCCCCCTTTTTCCCCCAAAAAAATTCTTTCCCTCAAGATATGGTCATAATCTCAATTCAAATTTCCAATGGAGTTGGCAACCATAATTACCCATTCAAATTTACCATAGTGCTAACTTAATCTATTTTATAATAGAATTAATAAAAATATAGTGTCAAATCTTTCATATGGATTTTTTTGTAAAAAAAAAAGATGAAAACATTTGCAGATATTTTTACTGGTCTTCCTTTATAAATATGCATTTCTTTAAACATAATTTAAAAGCAGTGTAAGGGAAGTAACCAAAGCGTTGTATTTGGATTACCTCCCTTACACTGTTTTAGATTATCTTTATTGTTCATTAACCATTACTTTATACATAATTTAAAAGCAGTGTAAGGGAGATAATTTCAATGATGTATTTGATTTATCTCCCTTACACTGCTTTAAATTATGTTTTGTACTAAAGTATTTGTCCATTAACCAGGACAACCTTGTTTTTCCCCCTTTTTTGCCCCTAATTCCTAAACGGTTTGAGCCATAACCCCCCAAAGCAAATCCTAACCATCCCTTTGTGGTATGGAAACTTGTAGTATAATTTCAGAGAGATCCATACACCGTTCCACAGTTATTGTCTGGAAACTAGAAAATGCTCATTTTTGGCCCCTTTTTGGCCCCTAATTCCTTAACTGTTGGTACCATAACCCCCAAAATCAATCCCAACCTTCCTTTTGTGGTATTTAACCTTATGGTCAAATTTCAAAAAGATCCATTCACTTAAACTAAAGTTAGAGTGCGAAAACCAATATGTATTCGGACGACGACGCCGGACGACGACGACAACGACGACGACGACGACGCCAACGTCATACCAATATACGACCACAAAATTTGTTTGCGGTCGTATAAAAATCTAAATACATGTTTAGATTCAGCATATCAAAGTACCCTAAAAATTCAATTTTTGTTAAAATCAAACTAAGTTTAATTTTGGACCCTTTTGACCTTAATGTAGACCAATTTGAAAACGGAACCAAAAATTAAGAATCTAAATACACGGTTAGATTCGGCATATCAAAGAACCCCAATAATTCAATTTTTGATGATATCAAACAAAGTTAAATTTTGGACCCTTTGGACCTCAATGTGGACCAATTTAAAAACGGGGCCCAAAATCCAAAAACTTAATACATGGTTAGATTCAGCATATTAAAGAACCCCAAGAATTCAAGAATAAAACCCCATTGAAATTGATCAAGAAATAAGCAATTTATACGAAGTATCTTCTTTTGCACAATACTGTGCAATTGAATATTTCTTGCTATTGTGCAATACTGTACAATTGACAATTTCTTGCTATTGCGCAATATTGTGCTATTGGATATTTCTTGCTATTGGGCAATACTGTGCAATTGAAGATTTCTTGCTATTGTGCAATACTGTGCAATTGAAGATTTCTTGCTATTGTGCAATACTGTGCAATTGAAAATTTCTTGCTATTGCACAATACTTATTATATAATAATTTACACATCCTGTTTGGTGTGTATCTCCTACCATATCATTATTATTTGCTTTTAAATATTAATCAGAAATAACCAACTTAAAATGGAAAATTTTAAAAGAAAAAAAAAAGGAAAAAAAGAAAAAAAAAGAAAAAAAAAAATCCCCCCCCCCCCCCCCAAATTTTTTGAACCCCCTTATGATTCATCACCCTCAAACTCAATCCCAGCCTTCCCTTTGTGGTATGGTACCTTGCAGTACAATTTCAGAGAGATCCATACACTTGAACACAAGTTATTGTCTGGAAACTAGAAAAATGCTTATTTTTGGCCCCTTTTTGGCCCCCAATTCCTAAATGTTTCGGGCAATTACCCCCAAACTCAATTCCAGCTTTCCCTTTGTGATATGGAACCTTGTAGTACAATTTCAGAAATATCCAATCACTTACACACAAGTTATTGTCATGAAACTAGAAAAATGCTTGTTTTTTGCCCCTTTTTTGGCCCCTAATTCCTAAAATTTTGAGGCAATTACCCCCAAAATCAATTACAGCCTTCCCTTTGTGATATGGAACCTTGTGGTACAATGTCAGAGAGATCCATACACTTACACACAAGTTATTGTCTGGAAGTTACAAAAATGCTTATTTTTGGCCCCTTTTTGGCCCCTAATTCCTTAACTGTTGGTAACATAACCCCCAAAATCAATCCCCACCTTCCTTTTGTGGTATTGAACCTTATGGTTAAATTTCATGGAGATCCATTCACTTTAACTAAAGTTAGAGTGCGAAAACCAATGTGTCTTCGGACGACGCCGGAAGACGACGACGACGACGACGACGACGACGCCAACGTCATACCAATATACGACCAAAAAATTTTCAATTTTTGCGGTCGTATAAAAATTGTTTGCATTGTAATTATCTTCTTAAATAATCTTCTTCAAAATAACTCACAGTTGATATTTAACAATATCAATACAGAAAAAACATCACTGTAAAAATGATGCTTCACTGGCAAGTATGTCATTAATTATACACAGTTCTGTCGACATTTAAAACATTTAATACTGCTGGTTTTAGATTATTTTTGTAGTATGAAAGCAATTGGATGTGATTGTTTCACATTTTTCATGAAAGGGCCTTTTATAGCCGACTATACCATATGGGTTTTTCTCATTATTGAACGCTATACGGTTGCCTATAATTGCTTACATCCACTTTATATGAACTTTGATCACGTGATAGTTGTCTCATTGGCAACCATACAACATCTACTTATTTTCATATTCAAATATATTGGTAATTTTAAGGAGTGTTTATGATTGTATTTATATGACATGTGCATCCATAAGCCATTATATGATGTGTAGAACATTGTTGTAAAATTGTATATAGACAGCTTACAATACCACATCATCTTATTTTTGTTTAACAGTGTACTCCCTATAGACTTACAGCACCAAGTTACCATGGTGATATCAGTATGATTTTATAGCAGATTGTATTATACATGCAGAGCTATAATATAAGGTAGTGTTATTTCAACTTTTTGAAAATACTGGGGAGAACATATTGCATAATATGATAAAGACTCCTGTATTTTAAAGTATCCCTCACTGTATCCCCCTGATAGAAACTCTCTTCACCAAAAAGGAAGAAATTTATCATGTTTTATATTTTTTCCTACCCTTAAGGTGGTACCAAACACCTTGACTAAAATTAATTTGGCTCATTTAATTTTCATAAAAATATTTACTTTGACCCTTTGACAAAAAAATATATATATAAAAATTTCAAAAAACTTGAACCACACACTTTATAGGAAAAATTTCATTGGATATATAGCAGTTTAACAAACACTAATTTTGATCATTGAGAAGCTTAATATTTCCTTAACAATAGAACGTGATTAAAACGTTCAGCTGTTTTTTACAGTAGTGTTATGTACCACCTTAAAAGCCTAAAGGAGATTATGATGACTCTAACTGATATTGTTTTATATGTAAAATTGAAATTAAATATATACATGTTTGTATATATCTACTCATATAAAGTTTGGAGGTTTTTAAGATGACCAATTTGCAATGATTTATAGATGTACAATAAAGTTCTATGTGAAATATTTGGGTTATAATTTCTCTTATCCAAGGACTTGTTGTCTTCTTAATTTTTAGTCCCTTACCAATGCAGCAAAATATTCTGTTTCTGTTTCATTCCCATCATTGGTCTTTATTACTTCTGTCACTGCTGCTAAAATGGCTATCACCTATAAAATTATATCACAGTTTTTACATTAAATATCTTCTACAGAACAATATAACAACAGCAGCTGATATATATAACTTAAGGCAAAAGAGAGGAATTAAAGAGATGTTGGGTTTATGTAAATGAGACAGCAATATTGATTATAATCTGATCACACATATCAGATTTCAAATTTTTGCTGTTTAAAAGTCTCCAATTTTCTTTTCGCAGTCCCACCTCTTTTAACTGACCCTTTTTACTATGACTTGACTGTAAGTGTTGCTCTCCACCTATTGCAACTTATTCAAAATTCTGACCAAATTGCTGTAGAAAACCACAGTCAAGTCGTGAAAGTGCAAGGTGATAAAATAAAGAATACTTACAATCCTATAAGACTTTAATTCCACTTCAATGATATTATGAAAAATCAGTGTAACAAATTGTATACAAATTTTAGTGTAACTGTCATGCTAAAGGTGATAGGTAGTAATTTTGAATTGCTATAAAAATGTCCAAACTAAGCTTTCATACAAATTTTCTTTTGAAAAGTCTTCTATATTCATTAGAATCAGACATCATTTGATTTTTCATAATATCATTGAAGTGGAATTAAAGTCTTATAAGATTGTAAGTATGCTTTATTTTATCACCTTGCACTTTCATGACTTGATTGTGGTTTTCTACAGCAGTTTGTTCAAATTTCTGACCAGTTGAACAGTTTGGTTTTATAAAACAAATTGCAATTTTGTCAGAATTTTGAATAAGTTGCAATAGGTGGAGAGCAACACTAACAGTCAAGTCACAGTAATACATCCTAAAACAGTTATGAAATAACACCGTCACATCATCTTTCACAACTCATTGTTTTTAATTGGACTCAGGCTGATTTCTTCAGACTTCCTTTCTCTAAACCTACATAGCTTTGGTTGCTGCTTTTAATGTAGATACTTTTTTTCAAGTAAAGTCAGCATATCATTTCTTCTGAGTATTCTAGTCAGTTTAAGCAAACAACAATCAATCAATCAAGCCATATTCAAAATATGAAATTGTTTTAGGACATTTTTACAAGTGTATGTAAGTGTGTTTATGTTCAGACAACAAAACATCTGAACATGTCTACACAATAATATTGGATGCATCTTTTAGTTTAGAGCATGCAAAATGACTGACCAAAATATTTTCCACACAGTAATCTTTGTATAAATGAACAGATAACTTTTAAAATTAAACAGATTGTACATAACTTACTTCTTTGTGTAGAGCAGAATTTGATGACCAATATCTATGGACTTTATTAAATGTGACATTTGTACATTCAGTGTAATTAGTTGCCCATGTATTGAAAGTTTTAGCACCAACACTAATTTTGTCAGATGTAGAAAGTTTTTCGAAGCCTTCTTGTAATGAATCTGTATCTTTGGAAAAATGATCTTCATCATGCTTGGCCAAAGCATCTACTGTTAATCCACTGGTACCTGCATTGTAAAAAAAACCATATCATTTAATTATCAATCAAATATCATTTTATCAACAAAGATTGAACCAAAAGTTCTAATATCTTTTCTTAAAGATGTGGAATAGAAACTACTTTTTTGTTTCAAACACTGACACATCCAATATCATAATGAATAAATTTTGATTTCAGCTCTCTTCTATTGGACCATAACTATTTAGTTGCAGGCACACACTTAATGGGGAGCATATATCTGCATACATACATAGTGAACATACAGACAATAGAAGACAATCAAAGAGCTGATTGCTCTGAGGTGGAAGAAGATGCATAAAAGGTAACTCGAATTACCATAAAAGCAGCCCACACCAACCCAGCCTGCTTTGTCCCATTATTGCTTTCGACATATTTTTTTCTTCCAAAAATAATAATACTCATAACTCAACCAAAACTCACTATACTTAACATAAAAATCTGCAAATACTGTTGATTCAAATTAAATTTTCTATAACTAAATTCCATACATTCGTCTCAGCATGGTCAACTTGATGCAATGCAATTTCGCCATGCAATTATAACAGTAATTGATTTGGTTTCACTTGAAAGTTTTCTGTGAAAGGCAGATAGTTAACTTTAAAAAAAAACTGGCCACCATAATTTTAGTCAAGTTTGCTTAAATTAGGGTTTTAAATAAATAATCATATATATTGAATAATAAACTGCTTCGCTGAGCAAAGCTGGATATGCCCGCAGAGGTCCAACCCTGAACATGTACAGTTGGGGCAAAAATGGACACAATATTCAAGCTTGATACAGGTCTGAATTTGGATTGTAATTAAAATATTTGACATATTATAGGTTTCTGAATAAATGTAGTCAAAGAACTTGAAATTGGTTATATGAATTGAATTTATATTCAATTAAAGATTTCTTGCTGTTGTGCAATACACTGTGCTGTTGCGCACTACTTAGTAAATCTGTAGAGTGTTGTCAGACTATAAACAAATAAAGTTCAATTTCTTCTCAATGTCATATTTGAAATTTATGAAAATCAATAGGGAGATTACATCAATAGCTATAAATAATTCACCAAAGTTTCATGAGAACTGCTGAAAGCATTTTTGAGTTATTGTCCAAAAACTGGAAAACCCCCCCTTTTTTAATGAATAAAACCCCATAACTCAGAAATGTAAAATCTAAAATTTATAAAATTCTAAAGGGAACTTACATCAACAGATATAAACAATTCACCAAGGTTTCATGAGAACTGCTGAAAGTTTTTTTTAGTTATTGTCCGGAAACTGGAAAATCCCCCTTTTTTTATGAATAAAAACCTGTAACTCGGAAACGTAAAATCTAAAATTTATAAAAAACCAAAAGGGAGCTCATGTCAATAGATATAAACAATTCATCAAAATTTCTTGCAAGTTGGTGAAAGCATTCTTGAGTTACTGGAAAATCCCCCCTTTTTTAATGAATAAAACCCCAAAACTCGGAAATGGTAAATCTGAAATTTATAAAAAACGAAAGGGAGCTCACGTCAATAGATTTAAACAATTCACCAAAGTTTCATGCATATTGGTTAAAGATTTTTTGAGTTAATGTCCGACATGTTGACGACGGACGAACGGACAGAGGTATACCATAATACGTCCTGTAAACGGGCGTATAAAAATTCTAAATATATCCAATGCAGATATTTGTCTGGTCAAGGATTGACCGGTTATGTCAGGTGATGACCTTGCTATGTTATTGCAATAATTTAGAGTCAAGCGCACACATGAATCTGCTGGTGTTTTACACATATGCACAGTCAGTTGACAGAATCATGTGTGCGTTTGACTCTTTTAGCATTTCAAACCCGTTCATTTAAAGTGCTTGACCCATATATCATATTTGTTTTTCATCTAATATATTTGCACAAAAGTATGAGGGTAGGAAAGGCATTTTCCATCAGGAGTCACACAGCCCTTTTCTGAAATTTTTCATGAAAATAAAACTATTGACAGCAACGAATTACTGGTTCCGTACTCGAGCCTCGATAATGTGTCCTTTTTGTGTGTACCTTAATGACAAATAACGGTAAAGAGCTGGACAAATCAGTTGTGAAATCCCGTTTTTTATCACTTCTAAAACTTTGAAACATATTAAGGCAATAAAGGCAATCATAGGGGACATTCCGACAATGACCCACATGAAAACTACGTACTTTCGAAATGGAATCCGTCAACAGACATTAGTTTGTACATTGATATTTCTGTCAACAGACGGTGCATCGTTTGATGTGTAAAACACCAGCAGATTCACATGTGCGCTTGACTCTTTATTATCGCAATAACATACTTAGATATTCTAACTTTCGTTTTAAAAAACACATGTTGTCTAAAACTGGAATATGACTTAATTTATTGCATTAAAGATCTGAACGCAGACAGAACAACTAAATCCGTTTATTTTTTCAAACATCATTGATTTGAAGTCATACTCTCCACATATATACTTGACTTTAACTCAAGATGGATTGTATGAATATATGACAATTCTGTTTATCATTATTTTGAAACTTTCAGATGCACAATTAAATTTCCCATTTGTGCACATGCACAGATACGTAACCAACGTGGTTTAAATTAACCCGAATAATCCAGTTGTTTTATTCAGATAATTCTAATTATTAATCTACCAAAGACAATAATTACAACAATCAGTGAGAATTATTATCATGACCTATTAATGCTCCAATACAAGCCATCAACTTTTAGTTATTTTTTTTTCATGTGTGCTCATGAATTTCGAGAATTTATACCATATAAATATCTGAATAAGTTTATTAAACTTTAATACCCATAATATTATTATTTTTTAATAATTGCAGTCAATATAATACTTCCACGATAAAAGTAAGGAGAAGTAACCCAGGGTGAACATACTCTATGGGGACGAACTCAGGGCGAACGGACCAAGGGCGAACATGTAATCAGGGCGAAACGACCCGATACTGAATTCACGCATGCTTACTACAAACTCTACTTTAAAGACATCCGGTTACAAGTAAACAAATAACGTTCATGTAAGATGAGATGAAATCTAATAATTTACATAAATAAAAGGGTTGATATTAATACATTAAAACATGAGAAATTATTTCAAGCCTAACTAATAAATTAAATGATGCAGATGCTTAGATCATGTATAAACATCTGTGTCAAGATATGGCACGGAAGTTGTTATGAAATTGTAAAGCACAGAAAGGGATACGGCATACATCCTGGTGACGGTTCAATGATTTTACAGCCGGCAGTAAAGGCTTTCAGAAGACTTGAAGTCTTCTTCCACCAAAAAAACAACAAATAAATTATCACTATTACAATGTAATAAACCCAATTCCCTTAAAGAAACTACACTAAATGTCAAGAGTCAATCACTGTTTGTGTCTTATTCCTCTATATCTGGGTTTTAGCACAGGGATATCACATGTGTCCCACAGCACGTATATATGAAGTAGCTGAAAAGACTTGTTAAGATGAAAGTATATGTAAAATTGCTGATTAATGCTGATTGTACTAAAGTCTGTAATTTATGTTTTTATTCAATAATCACGCATTCACAATGATCGGATAAATGTCGCAGATCTAATGAAAATAAAACATTTAAATATGCGTGAAAGGCACAAATTTTAATTGTCCATCAATGCTTTTATTCAAAAAATTCATTAGCCTTTATGTACTAAAAGTCAAATATTTTTCACTTTTATCTTGTGGAAGTATTTTTCAAGTTTAGGGCAGTATCGACTTAAAATAATGGCCGCATCAACATGGGGCCAGAATGACATAAAACCAAATCAATATACTGGTGAATAGAAAATCCTTAACTACTTTTTTTACATTTGCAATTGTGCATTAGTCATATTAGTAATATCCTGCTGACGGAGGCTGTCATGATGTACATGTAAGGCATACGATTTCTCACAAAGTTGTATATCCGATTACCAAAAGGTTCATGAAAATAATAGACCGTCCACATTCACAGGTAACACCTGCCTCATATTACATGTATTACCTGTTTATGAGGATCTTCCACTCCTTGATAGTGGTTCCCAAATTATACAGGTTGGGGAAGATCCTCATAAATGGGTACTACATTGTACTATCCCCATTTATGGGCATTATACCCAAAATAAGTATCAATTTACAGCAATGAAAAATAAAATTTTGAATTTCATCATATAAGTTGCCATGATGCAAATATTCATATAAATGGCAACATTTTCCCCTTTAAGACCATAGTTCAAATGAGAACTCAATACAAAGATACATTGTAATGGCCTCCAAAAATCCTACTTTTTGAAGGCTGTTAACTTTTATACCAATGATATTTCAGTCATGGTGTCTTTAGACAAAATGTTGTCCTTTAACAGAATGTTTGCGCCATGAGTCATGACAGAAAATATCATTAAATCCAAGGTTTATATTTTTATCAAGGAAAATTGATACCTGTTTTGGTATTTGATACCAATAACCAGGTTTGGGACAACCCGCCAATTGGGGAACTTTTCTCTAAATGAGTAACAATCCCTTATTTGAGTAATTATTTGATAGTGCTAAAACAAAATACTTAAAATTCCATAACTGGGTCTTTTTTATTTTAAATGGCACAAATTTACAGAAAATGGAACAATTCTTCCAAAGAACATTATTTCTATATTTGAACTTTTAAAAAAGTTAGTAACCTTGAAAATTGTCTATTTTTTGAAGTTTTCATAGGCTTGTAACTTCTCAGTAAATCAGGTTAGGGCTATTCATCTTTTTATAAAATTTCCTGTATTTTTTTATGAATATGTGCCAATTCAAGTAAAAAGAATCTGTTAAGAAAATTTTGTTTTTAGCACTATCAAATGATTACTCAAATGGGTCAATATCCCTAATGTGCCTCAAAAGTAGTGTGTTTACAAAAATGTCTGTGCAGTGATATTGGACATGTTTAAATTTTCAACAAATGACTGACCTTAACCATTTGTGCTGATTAAGAGAGCAGAGTACCATAGAATAAATGTGCAAAAACTATGGAGTTATTAAATGAATGCAAAGAACTAAATTTTCATAGAACTTATTTTTTTACCTCGAGAAGCCGCATCACAAAAGGCTTTTCAGGGTGTGCTAAATTACGGTAAAATGAACTGTAAAATGAACTTCGTACCCCGAAAATGTAACTACATATGTGAAAATGTCTCAGCTTCGAAACAAGCTATCATACATATCCAAGTTTACGATATGGGCTGAGGAATTGAGGAAAAGGCTACCATTACCGCCTACTTCAAGTACTTGAAATGAATTGCGCATCTCAACCCAAATGAGGGACTGTTACTCATTCAGTCCCTCATTTGGGGAATAGTAAAAATGTAAACCTTCAGCGCATCAAAAAATATTTTACCTCTGAAGCGTGGAAGCAACTTAAAATTCGGATCAACTAAAGAAGAGAATCATGCGAATGGACATGTATCAAATGTCAAAAAAACCTACACGATCAGGACTCTTTGGCCTGTGATTGTTGTTTGGACTGTCAACATTTGAAATATGTGCCAAAACAATCCTATTGGATATTTAAAATTTGTTCCAAATCTTAATTTACTTACATGAATCTTTTAAAATTGGTTTAATTTGACGCCTTTATAACTTGCTTCTTTAATTTTTATATAGACACCCAAGCTTTAATTTTTGTCGGTTAAGATATTTTAAAATTTCAGTTTCTGTTTTACATTTTACTCAAAGATTAATTTTAAATCTCATATAGGTATTTTTCAAATTCAGTAAAATTTAAGTCTTTAAATTTGAATTTACATTTAATAATAATATTAATTTTTTTTTCATGTTTACAGGTAGTCCTATAATATATGCCTTCGCATTATATAATCACTATTTAAAGTTTTCATGCTGATATTTTAATTTTTTTTTATGCGGGTGGCACATTGATAATAATAATAAAAAAGGAAAAATAGCAAAATAAGTAAAAAGAAAACAGAAATAGAAAATTGAACTCGGGGGCATTATTTTCATTTTCAATCAGTGTACATTTAATTTGCAATGTTTATTATGTATTATTAACTAATAAATACAATTTGAAAATATTATTTTTCATACTCTTCGTTCGTTCTACACGAAATCCCCATATTATCGATAATTTCTGTATATATTTCATGTTTCATTCCCGATTCGATGGCATTTTATTATAAAACCAGATGTGGGTACGCGTAGCCTACGAATGGCAATTTGACTATTCGTACCCGCATGCGGGTACGCGCAGACACTGCCTTATACTTATAGTGTGTTCAGCAGGTCATTCAAGTTATGATGCCTAGAACAGACTAACCATGCAAATTACCTCTTGACTATTCTACTCTTTGATAATGAATCGTTCTTAATGAAGAGAAATTCATTGTAAATTTTATGATTTTGAACGTTTACCTGCTGAAGACATTGGTTGGAAAAATCTAGTTTTCGCAGCATCCCTGAAACGTTTCGTGTCTGGATTACTATTGCTACTCTTTCCTTTTTTCCACCTCTTTCCTTTAAATTTTGTTTTAGTGGCTGATTTTGATATTCTTTTAATTAGTTTAGATTTTGATCCCATTTCTTTACTCCACGTGCTAGAAAAATTAGTTGTTTAACTCGGAAGTAGAATTAGAAGCGAATAAAGGGGCGCAACTTACCAGATATATCTATGAACCACAAAATAGTTTAGCAGCTACATTCAGTTACGGACTACTATCTTCTTGGTCTCGTTCTTGATTGTATACACTGGTATACGATGATACGATGATAACTATTTCAATGATCATCATCTGTCGCGAATTCAGACGGTGCCCTCCGCCTTAAAATGAAAAAAAAACATGTAATTTAAGGTGGTACCTAACACTACAGAGAGATAACTCTGTAAAAATCAGCTAAACGTTTTAATAACGTTGTATGTAAAGGAAATATTAAGCTTCTCAATGATCAAAATTAGTGTTTGTCAAACTGCTATATAACCAATGAAATTTTTCTGATAAAGTGGTTGGTTCAAATTTTTTGAAATTTTTATATTTTTGTCAAAGGGTCAAAGTAAACATTTTGTCAACATTTTATGAAAATTAAACGAGCCAAATTAATATTAGTCAAGGTGTTGGGTACCACCTTAAAGGTAAAACTACAACCATTTTTTGTTTGTTAAAGTATGGTCCTTTAACTCATAGTGCCCAGGAGCACCCTGATCAACACCACAGTCAGATGACGAGGAAAATTATAAAAAGAATGAAAACCTTCAGCTTGGAAACATCTGGAAAGAAGTCTGCATGAATTATAGTTCAGAACAGTCAGAACAGTCGGAACAGACCTGAATTCGAAAAGAGAGTAAAAAGATACAAAAGGGACATCCAAACTCATAAGTCGAAAACAAACAGACAACGCCATGGCAAAAAACGAAAAATGACCGAAAGACAAACAACTGAATACAACTAACAATATAAAAAACTAAAGACTGAGCAACACCAACCTCACCAAAAACTAGTGATGATCTCAGGTGCCCCGGAAGGGTAGGCAGGTCCTATCGCCCACATGTGACACCCGTCTTGTTGACTAAGAATAACTTTATTAATATTGTAGCGGAATGGTAATTGAATCTTATCTAACCCTAAGACGTCAAGAAGCGAAAAGAAAACAAATTTAGCTCCAAGGCTATCAAAATGATAAATATAGAAACATGATTAAAACTGGGACATAATATGTTAGTCCCAGATTAAAGTGCTCACTTTAAATGAACATTTATTATTTTTCAATATACTGATTGTAGCATTTAAATCCGTCCGGTAGTAAAATTTATTCCCCAGACTTTTTTTCCTAGGTAATCGATATAAAAATAAGGAGACTGTGGTATGATTGCCAACGAGACCGTGAACTATACTGTGACCACTGAGAGTTCAAATGAAGTGGATGTAAGCAATGATAGGCCACCGTACAGTCTTCAATGATGAGAAAACCCCATACTGCATAGTCGGCTATAAAAAAGCAAGTTCATTACCATAATTTTACTAGAAAAGTAAGTCCTAGGATTTTTCCTAGAAAAATAAGTCCATAGCTAGTAAAATATGTCTGGCGCTTATTTTCCTTTGAATTTTCAAACTTGTAGAATATTTGAATAATGAAAACACCTAAAACATGATCTTCCGCGCAACTGGTGGTTTTTCCAGGAAAAATTTGACATCTCAAAGCAAATGTCTCCACGTCACAATGTCTCATGACGCGTCCCCCCTCCCTCACCCCGAATGACTACAGGTCACCCGGTCAGTTCATTCATAAAATCAAAATTTGAAACTCGTCTATTTTCTAGTTTTAAAAGACCTTGTTATCAACTTTTCTAGGAAAAAAGTCCACATAAAATTCATTTCTTAAGATATTGCTCAAAATTATTTTCTAATTTGAATAATTGTTATTTCTAAAGTAAAATAAAGATTATAAACACGATAACAGTGAGTCTGTACGTGATATTAAATATCTTAGGAAAAAATGTCCAGAGTACTATTAAAAAATATCCATCAATTTAATAAAATAATGAAAGATTAACTGTTACAAAAAGTAATGAAAAATAACAATTTAAAAACATTCAATTGTTTACACATAAATGATTTATTTCAGCACAAAGAATTTTCCTATTGAAATAAAGGACATTGACATGTTTACCAAGGAATATAAGCACATGGATATGAATACGTACTGGACAATGATACATTACTGACATCGAACACTAAAAATACTGGTAAATTCTGTAACAATGGACTTTAATACTAACAGTTTGTGTCTGCTTGGACAAATTTTACCAAGAATAATTTATCTCTATACCTGTAAAAACACAGGCTTAGGGCATGGACCGGACCCCCCTTTTTATTTTTATTTTGTCCTGTTGGTCATTAAAAAAATGAAAATAAAAGTATGTAAATTGTTTGCGTCCGAAGCGCTTTTCTGGATTTATACCTTCATCGGGAAGGCTCAAAACAAAATATTTGAAAGCCAATGATGTATTAGAACCGAAACATGTGAAGAACTTTTAACCAACATAAAATAATTGCCAACAGCAATCTAGGGTCTCCTTTGCCTGAGGAAAATGGAACCTTAGTTTCTTAATAATTTCTAAATTTACACTTAAGTAAATTAATATTATCAGCTGGAGCGTCAGGTGGTCTACACCAGCTTCATAGGTAGTGATGTTTTGCTTTGTGGTTGATTCTACAGCAGGTAGATGCTGATCCATTTCATACTTTCTTGAAGAGTACTGATCCGAGGTAAGTTTTTACTAGCAACGTTGTGCGTCATCCGTTTCCAATTCTGTCAATACGATATATGTCACAATCTAAGCATTCTGGTATAATTTCTTTTGTCATGATGTTGGACGTTTGGCTCAAGTAGGATATACGGTACTATAGTTCCGGCTTTTATAATAAATTTATACGCGTATGTATTCATGGGCAATAAATGTATTCAAATTATACAATGAAAAAAAAAAAATGACTGGTAGACATGTTGACAATGTATTAAAAATGCAAATATGTTTATGGTTGACTAGTTGACAGGTTGACAAGTCGACAAGTTGACAATGTTAAAAATGTAAATACTTTCATGGTCGACTGGTCGACAGGTTGACAGGTTGACAAGTAGAAAATTTAATATAGTTACTGCGAACCAAATGAAAGTCTTCCACAGAGTCGTCTGCTCTTGACCAGGGTATTTAAACTTTTGTCTTGTCCTATTGAATAAATACAATAGCTATTGTCCTCTGTGTAGTTTTTTCAATGGGACCTTTAAATTTCTTCTAGGAGAAATCTATCACTCATTGATTAATTTACCTGACCAAAAAATTCTTGTTTTTTTGGGGAAATAGTTGTATACAATATTGTATTTAATCAATATCAATAATATATTTTCAATCTGTTCAATATAAACACTGATTTAATTATAAAAAGTTTATTTCTGACAAAATTTTTAGTATTGTTCCAATGAATTTGCATGTTTTTGTTGTTGTTCAGTTATAGAATACATTTATCAAGACCTTAATTTAATCACAATAATTTTCAAGTTTTTATTTGTCAAACACACAAAAAAAAGCAAATTTTATTGCGAACCCAATGAAAGTTTTCCACAGTGCCATCTCTATCTTGACCAGGTATTTAAACTTTTGCAAGTTCACCTGTCCTATTGAATAAATACAATAGCTATTGTTCTCTGTGTAGTTTATTTGATGGGACCTTTAAATTTCTTCTAAGAGAAATCTATCATTCATTGATTAAATTACCTGAGTAAAAAAAAATTCTTATATATAGACAAAAATACTTTTTTCATTCAGTTTTTAAAATATAAACATTGATTCAATCATAAAAAGTTAATTTCTAACAAAAGTTTTATCAATGTTCCTATTGAAATTTGATTTTTTTTTGTTTAGTTATAGAATACATTTAAGAAGATCTTAATTTGAAACATCATTATTTTCAAGTTCTTATTCATGTCAAACAATTTTTTTTTTAAAAGGAACAATGTTGAAAGTTTTGTCAGAAATCAACTTTTCTTTTTATGATTGAATCAATGTTTATATTAAACTGAATGAAAATATATTATTAATATTGAATAAGTACATCATCACACGCAGTTAATGAGTATAAAAAAAGTATTTTTGTCTACATATAAGATCATTTTTTTACTCGGGTAATTTAATCAATGAATGATAGATTTCTCTTAGAAGAAATTTAAAGGTCCCAGAGAATAAACTACACAGAGAACAATAGCTATTGTATTTATTCAATAGGACAGGTGAACTTGCAAAAGTTTAAATACCTGGTCAAGATAGAGATGGCACTGTGGAAAACGTTCATTGGGTTCGCAATAATAGGGAAAATATAAAAAAAATGGTTCAGAAATCAACTTTTAATTTTTGAATCAGTGTTTATACTGAAACTATTAAAAATGAATTATTGACATTGAATAAACACAACATCACATGTAGTTTTTTTTGAGTCCTTATTTAGCATTTGTACATGTATTTTCATTTTTGACAGTTCAATTTTTTGTTCAGGTAAATTAATCAGTGAGTGATAGATTTCTCTTGGAAGAAATTTAAAGGTCCCATCAAATAAACTACACAGAGAACAATAGCTACTGTATTTATTAGATGGGACAAAAGAACTTACAAAAGTTTAAATCGACAGGTAACTTGCAGGTGAATCTGTGGAAAAGTATCATTGGGTTCGCAATAAAATTGAAGTTATGGTTGACAAGTCGACAGGTTGACAATTTGAAAGAATTTATCTAGTGTAAAATAGTATTATTGGTGACTGGTAGACAGGTCGACAAGTCGACTGGTTGACAATTTGACGGGGAGAAATGAACACTTTAATAGTGGTTAACAGGTTGACAGTCAACAGGTTGACAGGTCGACAGGTCGACAGTACCATTTATCCTACTTGACCCGGACGTTTTGCATTAGTCGCATTCGACCAACCGGGGAAAATCTCCATTTCTTAGGAATGGTAAGCAGAACCTACTCCAAAAAATGGGCCCGTTGTGTTGCTTATGGTAATTTCAAATTTATTGATAATTAAGTCTCATTCCGCGAAGTCACAATCGAGGAATGGAGGACGGGATAAATTTGAGTTTCGACGATTGGAACAAACCCGTAGTCATTTGTGACACAGAAAATCAACCCATTTGTGATGGCGAACGTAAAACTTTCAAAGGGATAACTTCAACTGTACTACTTGGAACCCTAATAGCTTCCGTGTAAGCAGCAACCCTATATCAACGAAATCTTCATGGAAAACTCAAGATCTGGAATATCGTATCATCTCGAGGATATATATATATACTCCATATGCAGAAAATGCTTTAATGTTGCTACATAATAAATATGAAAAGTTCTCAGTTGGAATGTTAAAATCATCTCCTTCGTCGTAAAGTTTTGTTCTCAACCGAACTTCATTGTCAGTTTCTAGATATAAGTCAAGATAAAAAGCAGACTTTTCTATGTCTGTGATATCGTTTATTTCTATTTCGATGGGAAAGTCGTTCAACATAGATACTAAACTTTGATATTTTTAGAGCGAGGACAACGTCTACATAGCGGAAAATGATGTTGAAGGGTAATTAGCTTCTCTACATTTTTCATGAGAAGCTGCTGTATGAAATCTGTCTCATATGAGTAAAGCAACAAGTCGACAAGAAGAAAAACACAGTTGGTTACCATAGGAATGCCGATTATTTATTAAAAAAAACTCGTCCTCCCAAAGGAACAAAAAGGTTGTCAATAAAAAAAACCATCGACTTGAAGATATCAGTTTCAGAGACTTTTTTGTTTTAGTGTTTTTTTTTTTATCTAAACAGTATGATTTATCCCTTTTTAAAAAAGATATTTGTAACCCGGCTGGTCATCTTTTTTAATAAAACAAAGTTTGACATTTTGTTCAATCTGTAAAGGTTTAGGATTGGAAGTACTAGTGTAAAGGGTAGACAATTCAAATATTTTGATACTATTGCAAGAGGGAAGCTATTAAGATTGTATGTACTCTAACAAATCTTTGCAATTTTTTAGTATCTAAATCTGATTCACATTGCCTCTAGAGTAGGAAGTTTCACAGTAAGTCTGAAGCCCGGCTTTGACTGCTTATGAAATCGATGTTCAAATTTCGAAAGAGGGTTCTTGGAGTACTTGGAAGAACTTGGAATATAACGTGATGCATTTAATATGAGTTGGAATGAGTGACCAAACATGGAATGGAGTAAGAGATTCCTGAATGATCAAAAGCATAAATACAAGTCATCACAGTGGCATAATGCAACTATCGCTATACCATAGGGACCTCGAACCGATATTGATTGTTCTGTTTATAACCGATTTACCCTGATAGATGGACTCTTAAGTATGTTTATAGCCGTTGACAAAATAAACATCGTACATTAAAATCCATCCCTTAAGGATGTAGCCATAGTACAAAACGAGGTAACAACTTTATATTTAGATGGAGTGATAAATGGATGTTACTCTTCCATCCTCACAAATACTATGGCAAACTGCTACCAGTATCAACGAAAAAAGAGCAAAAATGTGAGAAACAAGATATCAACATACGACGGTTTAGAAACAAGATATCAACATACGACGGTTTAGAAACAAGATATCAACATACGACGGTTCAGAAACAAGATATCAACATACGACGGTTCAGAAAAAATACTCAAATATAAGGAAAGTGATAAGGGAGTGGATATAGATTCTAAGATTAAATTCGATAACTTGTTAGAATTTTCCGAAGATTATTTACGTACATAGATAACTAAATATTTTGTTTGTTATTCAAAACATAAATGTTTCCTCAATTAGAGTATGCAAGCAGATTGTGGAGCCCATCTAAGAAAAAAGGACATCGACTCAATTGGAAATGCACAACAAAGAGCCTTGAGAATGCTTTCTAATTTGAAGGATCTTATTTACGAGCAAAGTCTTTAACTGTTGTAATTACAACGCTTGTATATCGTAGACACGGATGTCAAGTTGGTTCAATATTCAACATTCAACATGCAACATTCAAATATTTTTTTTTTGGGGGGGGGGGGGTTTCATTCATTTTCAACATTCAACATTCGATTTCAACATTCAACGTTCAAATTTTTTTTTTTTGGGGGGGGGGGGTTTCATTCATTTTAAAAATTCAACATTCAAAATTTTTTTTTTTGTTAAACTTTTTTTTCAATTTTTTTTCATTTTTTTTTTCAACTTTCGTTTTTCAACATTCAACATTCGTTTTCAACATTCAACATTCGTTTTCAACATTCGATTTTCAACTTTCAACATTCGTTTTCAACATTCAACATTCGTTTTCAACATTCAACATTCGTTTTCAACATTCGATTTTCAACTTTCAACATTCGTTTTCAACATTCAACATTCGTTTTCAACATTCAACATTCGTTTTCAACATTCGATTTTCAATATTCAACATTCGTTTTCAACATTCAACATTCGTTTTCAACATTCGATTTTCAATATTCAACATTCGTTTTCAACAATCAACATTCGTTTTCAACATTCAACATTCGTTTTCAACATTCAACATTCGTTTTCAACAATGACCTAAAAAAGTTTGAACATATGTATTCGCATTCCGACTTTTTAAATGCCCATTTAATTAGGTGTATGAATTTTTTCTTAATAAGAATATGAGGCAAAGTGGTATATAGGGCAAACACACAGCAAATCGCACAGTAACACTCAGTTTGAAAGAAGAAAGAGTCAGATGTTATAATAGGTAACAGAAGAAAAATAAGCAAAATGACAATGATAAACATAAATTAACAGAAGACTACAAGCAGTTACTGACATGTAAGCTCCAAACTGCAATTAAACTGATTGAAAGATTATTTCTTCATCATGTGAAAATCAACCACAATACCTGTCGTTGGGGGTTTTGTATCATGCCATGATAAATCCTACAAGAAAAGAGCATAACAAGTATCATGCCAACAACTGGTTTCAGAATAAATGTGTTTATCTATGATGCAAAGACCCTATGAGAGAATCAATATTATTCCCAAAAAATTACCCTTATTCATGCAGCAACACTTTATCTTAACCAAAACTGAATATAACAGCATATGCACTTGTACAAAAATCAGAAATTCGTCAATATGAAAACCTGAAGTGATTCTGTTCTGTACACATGTCTGTCAGTTCATATGCAATTCCCATCTCCTTCAAAACAATTATGATATTCTGTACCAATTTTCAATGCACAGCTATAGCGTTGTTGACATTTAGCAACACATTCCTCTAAAACTTTTGCTAAGAGTCTAGAACTTGAAGTGATCCTGATGTGATCTTTTGCTCTGTTTTAAAGGCCTCAGTGTGGTTTTGTGTTTAATACTAAGAGCAGCAATAACAACCTGTTCCTTCGCTTTGTTTTGTCATTTCTGTGTACATAGGGATTTATTTTATGTTATGAAGTAATACACTATATCAAATCTTTGCTATTTCAGATAACTTGAGTTATCTGTAAACGTTCATAATATTCATTTAGATGTGAACAAATCTTCTTTATATCTGCAATCTGTCCTATTAACATTAACTGCAGAGCATATGTAACTAAAAAGTACATGCAATTTTGTGTTAGAATATATATATATCCTGTTAACAGGAAGTTGAAGGAGGGTGAATTTTAAACTGCATTACTCAGTATAGCATGTTCATATGAAGACTGATGATTTTCAGGAAACTCTTGATTTGTAGTTCCTCAGAAAACTGTGATGGATTTGCTTATTACAGACGGACATACAGAGGTAAAACAGTATAAAAATCTAAATACTGATGTCCAACAGACCGATTAATGTCTGAAGAATGTTATTTGGTACATATATTAACCTTTTCGATTTTTGAACATAAATCCCCCCAAAAAGACCTTGTCATACCTTCTCCTTTCGTTACATGAATTTGAATTACTTTGTGAAAGTATTTCAATACTAGTACTAAAAACCACTTGTTGTAAAATGTCACCATAGTGAATCCATATTTTCATGATTACTATTCTTACATTATTCCCGACAATTGTGGTCAGGTGGCTATATTTGTGGACCATTTAAATACATGGTTTGCTCATCAAAATTGATTTTTTCTTACGGAATAAAACGAGATGAGGATCTCAAATGTTTAATTTTCTTTTATCTACTACAATAACCTCCATTGCAAGTACAATAAATTTGATTTTGATTTGTGGTGTTTTAACGCCACTTTTAAGCACCGCTTTTGGGCTATTTCGTGTCGGCCAGTTTTTATTGGTGGAGGAAGCCGGAGTGCCCGGAGAAAACCACCGATCTTCGATAGGAAAACTGACAATCCTAGTCAATTAAGATTGGAGTCGAGTGCACCCGCACGAGCGGGGTTCGAACTCACAACCTCAATGTTGACTGGCTAGTGATTACAGTAGTAACTACTTAGACCACTCGGCCACCGAAGCCCCGCAAGTACAATAAAAAATAATCTAATGAATGAACAGCATGAAAGAGTTACAAAATGTTTTTTCTCTCTCTCAATTTGATGATTTTAATCACTGTTTTCTTCATTTTCCTCTAATGTCATTTTCACTCCTCTTCCAATGCTTATGATATATATCTTTGCCAACTTGTATCTGAAAAGGGAAAAGTGCAAAATAACACTGTTCAGATTTCACTGTTATCATTTTTTCCAAGTCCAATAATTAGGTCAAATATAGGTCAACCATAACATAATATGTACAATATACATGCATTGCAACTGGTGGTATTACGTTAATACAAGGTTCGTATTATCCATAGAGAAAAATGAATAAAGAGTTGAATAATGACGGATGTCAAGTTGGTTCAATATTCAACATTCAAATTTTTTTTTTTTTTTTTTTGGGGGGGGGGGGGTTCATTCATTTTCAACATTCAACATTCGATTTCAACATTCAACATTCAAATTTTTTTTTGGGGGGGGGGGGGGGGTTTCATTCATTTTCAACATTCAACATTCAAAATTGTTTTTTTTGTTAAACTTTTTTTTCAATTTTTTTTCATTTTTTTTTTTTTCAACTTTCGTTTTTCAACATTCAACATTCGTTTTCAACATTCAACATTCGTTTTCAACATTCAACATTCGTTTTCAACATTCGATTTTCAACTTTCAACATTCGTTTTCAACATTCAATATTCGTTTTCAACATTCAACATTCGTTTTCAACATTCGATTTTCAATATTCAACATTCGTTTTCAATATTCAACATTCGTTTTCAACATTCGATTTTCAATATTCAACATTCGTTTTCAACATTCAACATTCGTTTTCAACATTCAACATTCGTTTTCAACAATGACCTAAAAGAGTTTGAACATATGTATTCGCATTCTAACTTTTTAAATGCCCAATTAATTAGGTGTATGAATTTTTTCTTAATAAAAATATGAGGCAAAGTGGTATATAGGGCAAACACACAGCAAATCGCACAGTAACACTCAGTTTGAAAGAAGAAAGAGTCAGATGTTATAATAGGTAACAGAAGAAAACTAAGCAAAATGACAATGATAAACAGAAGACTACAAGCAGTTACTGACATGTAAGCTCCAAACTGCAATTAAACTGATTGAAAGATTATTTCTTCATCATGTGAAAATCAACCACAATACCTGTCGTTGGGGGTTTTGTATCATGCCATGATAAATCCTACAAGAAAAGAGCATAACAAGTATCATGCCAACAACTGGTTTCAGAATAAATGTGTTTATCTATGATGCAAAGACCCTATGAGAGAATCAATATTATTCCCAAAAAATTACCCTTATTCATGCAGCAACACTTTATCTTAACCAAAACTGAATATAACAGCATATGCACTTGTACAAAAATCAGAAATTCGTCAATATGAAAACCTGAAGTGGTTCTGTTCTGTACACATGTCTGTCAGTTCATATGCAATTCCCATCTCCTGCAAAACAATTATGATATTCTGTACCAATTTTCAATGCACAGCTATAGCGTTGTTGACATTTAGCAACACATTCCTCTAAAACTTTTGCTAAGAGTCTAGAACTTGAAGTGATCCTGATGTGATCTTTTGCTCTGTTTTAAAGGCCTCAGTGTGGTTTTGTGTTTAATACTAAGAGCAGCAATAACAACCTGTTCCTTCCCTTTGTTTTGTCATTTCTGTGTACATAGGGATTTATTTTATGTCATGAAGTAATACACTATATCAAATCTTTGCTATTTCAGATAACTTGAGTTATCTGTAAACGTTCATAATATTCATTTAGATGTGAACAAATCTTCTTTATATCTGCAATCTGTCCTATTAGGTATAGAACCACTAATTAAGGCCCGGTCGGAAAGAACATACAAGAAAGTAGTACATATTTTAAACAAAATAGTTCCTACGCATAGCTGTATCTTTGTCAATAGGTGGAATATTTGGGTAGTTTTAGTATCAAATGAAAGCTTGGGGACTTGGGATCACTGTAGAACCCGTGTTGAAAGTTTCTTTTGAATAATAAAGAAGTATATACAATTTTAATAGGAGGGCACATTTGCCCTGTTGTTCAGATCAGAAGTACCTGTTTTTGTACTATCAAACTTCCGGGAACCAGTACGCTCTAAAATGCAATTAAAGGTATGTTGAATTTTTCAGCACAAGTCAGGATAAGGTATAGTTTTGACATGAAATAACTGCTACTTTATTTGAACTTAAGACAAATTAGCCATTAATGCTTGAAATTGCAGAATTTAACATAGAAAGCAATGGGGCTATGAATTAGTGGTTTTATACCATTAACATTAACTGCAGAGCATATGTAACTAAAAAATACATGCAATTTTGTGTTAGAATATATATATATCCTGTTAACAGGAAGTTGAAGGAGGGTGAATTTTAAACTGCATTACTCAGTATAGCATGTTCATATGAAGACTGATGATTTTCAGGAAACTCTTGATTTGTAGTTCCTCAGAAAACTGTGATGGATTTGCATATTACAGACGGACATACAGAGGTAAAACAGTATAAAAATCTAAATACTGATGTCCAACAGACCGATTAATGTCTGAAGAATGTTATTTGGTACATATATTAACCTTTTCGATTTTTGAACATAAATCCCCCCAAAAAGACCTTGTCATACCTTCTCCTTTCGTTACATGAATTTGAATTACTTTTTGAAAGTATTTCAATACAAGTACTAAAAAACCACTTGTTGTAAAATGTCACCATAGTGAATCCATATTATCATGATTACTATTCTTACATCATTCCCGACAATTGTGGTCAGGTGGCTATATTTGTTGACCATTTAAATACATGGTTTGCTCATCAAAATTGATTTTTTCTTACTGAATAAAACAAGATGAGGATCTCAAATGTTTAATTAGAGAAACTAAAAAAGTTTGAACATATGTATTCGCATTCCGACTTTTTAAATGCCCATTTAATTAGGTGTATGAATTTTTTCTTAATAAGAATATGAGGCAAAGTGGTATATAGGGCAAACACACAGCAAATCGCACAGTAACACTCAGTTTGAAAGAAGAAAGAGTCAGATGTTATAATAGGTAACAGAAGAAAACTAAGCAAAATGACAATGATAAACATAAATTAACAGAAGACTACAAGCAGTTACTGACATGTAAGCTCCAAACTGCAATTAAACTGATTGAAAGATTATTTCTTCATCATGTGAAAATCAACCACAATACCTGTCGTTGGGGGTTTTGTATCATGCCATGATAAATCCTACAAGAAAAGAGCATAACAAGTATCATGCCAACAACTGGTTTCAGAATAAATGTGTTTATCTATGATGCAAAGACCCTATGAGAGAATCAATATCATTCCCAAAAAATTACCCTTATTCATGCAGCAACACTTTATCTTAACCAAAACTGAATATAACAGCATATGCACTTGTACAAAAATCAGAAATTCGTCAATATGAAAACCTGAAGTGGTTCTGTTCTGTACACATGTCTGTCAGTTCATATGCAATTCCCATCTCCTGCAAAACAATTATGATATTCTGTACCAATTTTCAATGCACAGCTATAGCGTTGTTGACATTTAGCAACACATTCCTCTAAAACTTTTGCTAAGAGTCTAGAACTTGAAGTGATCCTGATGTGATCTTTTGCTCTGTTTTAAAGGCCTCAGTGTGGTTTTGTGTTTAATACTAAGAGCAGCAATAACAACCTAATCTTTTTAGAGGGGTACCAATAAGGGTTAAAGAGGTATGTTTGTTATATAATTTTCTATCATATAATGATCAAGAAAGACAACTGACAATTCTAAACTGAGCCAATGTGTTACACAAAAACTAGTCAATATTAAAAACTAAAGAGGTCGTCTGCTTCGAAATTTTGCAGCTTTAAATTTGGTTAGACGGTTCAATATCGTCCTGCTATTAAACATCCTGATGACTTACCAAGTCTTGGCTCCCTTTAGTGCTATATGTCCCTAACTCTTCTCTTAATTTTTAAGAAACTTAAGTTACAATTTTATTAATTTAGGTCTTTTTAAAAATTGTAATACCGTGTACACAATAACTTTTGAAAATTAGATTTAAAGATTCATAATACATATCAACATCATCACAATTAACCTGATCCGACCACTGCATCCGAAAACTGAATGTTCCATCTTTTAAGATTTGGTCTATTCTTTTTTTTTTGCTTGAAGAAGACAATTTTGAAACTTGCAGTTAATGAACTTTTGATCTCACTCTGAATAATCTAGTGATAATTGGTTGATCCGGACAGAAAATTACATATAATTATCCTATGATGTTTTATGGCTGTTTTAGTTGACCTCCGACTTCACATAAATACACAACAATTTTAAATGTGTTTATTAAAATGGAATAAAGAATAAATAAATCAATTAAGATAAGAAGATACCAAGAGGTTGATAAAAGTTCATAAGTCGTAATACAGCCATCACCATGAGCAAAAACAGGAAAAAACAGACAATACAAATAGTTGTTACCACAAATTAATACTTTTTTTTTCATAGTTACAAAGATTTGGTTTGGAAGTTTGGTTGTACCTGTAAAAAACATATTATCCACGGGATATCTTATCCTGATATGTACGGTGATACGGTTAATAGAGCTCGAAAATTCATAAACAATCCATCTAAACTTATTGATCCTTTCAGTAAACTTATTTTTGAAGGGTATCAATTTAACATTGCATTAAGATCTTTGAACATTGAAATAAACATGTTATGATATCCATTTATGAACACTTATGGTTCTTCAGGTTGTCGATACTTTTACCCTAGAACGAAAAGTTGATATGCACTATTATTTTGTTCAAAGGTCAAAACATAGGGCTGTGCGACATATATTCAACATTTTTATGCCCCGAACTTCTAGGAGTTTAAACTTATACTAAAATTCTGTACTACCCCTACCTTCACTTTGGGCCTTTCTCAGAATTCAATATGAAAACCTGAAGTGGTTCTGTTCTGTACACATGTCTGTCAGTTCATATGCAATACTTCAACTTCCTGTTAACAGGATATATATATATTCTTACACAAAATTGCATGTATTTTTTAGTTACATATGCTCTGCAGTTAATGTTAATAGGACAGATTGCAGATATAAAGAAGATTTGTTCACATCTAAATGAATATTATGAACGTTTACAGATAACTCAAGTTATCTGAAATAGCAAAGATTTGATATAGTGTATTACTTCATGACATAAAATAAATCCCTATGTACACAGAAATGACAAAACAAAGCGAAGGAACAGGTTGTTATTGCTGCTCTTAGTATTAAACACAAAACCACACTGAGGCCTTTAAAACAGAGCAAAAGATCACACCAGGATCACTTCAAGTTCTAGACTCTTAGCAAAAGTTTTAGAGGAATGTGTTGCTAAATGTCAACAACGCTATAGCTGTGCATTGAAAATTGGTACAGAATATCATAATTGTTTTGCAGGAGATGGGAATTGAGTATTGTATTGCATATGAACTGACAGACATGTGTACAGAACAGAACCACTTCAGGTTTTCATATTGAATTCTGAGAAAGGCCCAAAGTGAAGGTAGGGGTAGTACAGAGTTTTAGTATAAGTTTAAACTCCTAGAAGTTCGGGGCATAAAAATGTTGAATATATGTCGCACAGCCCTATGTTTTGACCTTTGAACAAAATAATAGTGCATATCAACTTTTCGTTCTAGGGTAAAAGTATCGACAACCTGAAGAACCATAAGTGTTCATAAATGGATATCATAACATGTTTATTTCAATGTTCAAAGATCTTAATGCAATGTTAAATTGATACCCTTCAAAAATAAGTTTACTGAAAGGATCAATAAGTTTAGATGGATTGTTTATGAATTTTCGAGCTCTATTAACCGTATCACCGTACATATCAGGATAAGATATCCCGTGGATAATATGTTTTTTTACAGGTACAACCAAACTTCCAAACCAAATCTTTGTAACTATGAAAAAAAAAAAAAGTATTAATTTGTGGTAACAACTATTTGTATTGTCTGTTTTTTCCTGTTTTTGCTCATGGTGATGGCTGTATTACGACTTATGAACTTTTATCAACCTCTTGGTATCTTCTTATCTTAATTGATTTATTTATTCTTTATTCCATTTTAATAAACACATTTAAAATTGTTGTGTATTTATGTGAAGTCGGAGGTCAACTAAAACAGCCATAAAACATCATAGGATAATTATATGTAATTTTCTGTCCGGATCAACCAATTATCACTAGATTATTCAGAGTGAGATCAAAAGTTCATTAACTGCAAGTTTCAAAATTGTCTTCTTCAAGCAAAAAAAAAAAGAATAGACCAAATCTTAAAAGATGGAACATTCAGTTTTCGGATGCAGTGGTCGGATCAGGTTAATTGTGATGATGTTGATATGTATTATAAATCTTTAAATTTAATTTTCAAAAGTTATTGTGTACACGGTATTACAATTTTTAAAAAGACCTAAATTAATAAAATTGTAACTTAAGTTTCTTAAAAATTAAGAGAAGAGTTAGGGACATATAGCACTAAAGGGAGCCAAGACTTGGTAAGTCATCAGAATGTTTAATAGCAGGACGATATTGAACCGTCTAACCAAATTTAAAGCTGCAAAATTTCGAAGCAGACGACCTCTTTAGTTTTTAATATTGACTAGTTTTTGTGTAACACATTGGCTCAGTTTAGAATTGTCAGTTGTCTTTCTTGATCATTATATGATAGAAAATTATATAACAAACATACCTCTTTAACCCTTATTGGTACCCCTCTAAAAAGATTAATATAACATAGGTTTTTAATGAAAACTGCCTACTCCCGGAAACGACCTTTTGCTAAAAACATAACTATGCATTTCAGAATGACAGCATGTCACATGAAGATTACGCCAAGAACTGGATAATAGTTTCGCTTTCCCAAGGCATAATGACACTTTAATAGCGTTTTAATGTTTTTGAAACAGATGGGATGTTTTTTTTACAAATGTTAAAACTATATGAACGATTATCATTTATTATAAAATTAAGAAAAATAGTTTAAATAAGTATCATCAAAATACCAATCATTTGAAAAATAATTTTCCCTGCGCACAGATATACTTCTAGTTCAATAATGAAATATAACATCATTTTCTTTGTGTTTGTGATTGTTTCAATTAGAGAATGCCATTCTTGGTGCAGAGGGAACCAAGTTTCAGGTAATTAATTTTTTTTTATATACGCATGTATTGTGGAGTATTAACTGAGACAAGTGTAACTAAATCAATCTCATCTTATTTATTTTATATGTGAGGAATTACTGAATCCAGTAATATGAAACATGTCACCGGTACTCAATGAAAATGTAAATAAACTTCTCTATTAAAACTTTGTTATTTTTTTTTTTATGTGTGTGTTTGAAATTAAATTTAATTTCTTTGAGGTTTAATTTTATAGCATGGAAAATAAATTATGTTTCTAGTATTGTAAATTTGCCAAAAGAACACTACCTCTGTAATGGAGTGTTCGTCCGATTATAAATCTGATTTAGGGTTAATTCATGCTAGATTAATATGATATATAAGAATTTGAACATAGAATAAGCATTTAAATCAAACTAATGTTGGGCCACATACGCAGGAAAAAGGAAAATACATATCTATTACCAAAGCTATTCTAAATTTTCACAACACAAGGGTTACTGGGTAATAGAAGTAACGTGTTGTTTTCTTCCGACAGGCAATATACGGAAAAGTTGGGTGTCCGTTTGGCTTTGTGGGATGTATAAATACGTAGCCGATATACAGGACCTATTACAATATTTGCTAGATTTTTCTCGTGGTAAACATGCATGAAATATTTGCCACTTTCGTAAAGTAAACAAACAATCAATAAATCAATCTAAATTTTCAGTTAACATAACTTTAATTGTATATGAGGGCGCACGGGTTCCCAAAAGTTAGGTAATACAAAAACAGGTACTTCTGATCTGAGCAACATGGCAAATATGCCCTCCTAATACATGCTAATCAATTTTGTTTCGTGTTATATAGAATATATCTTGATTTAACAGAGGTTTTATTTTCTTTCAAGAAAATTCCTTTGGATGTTACTATGAAGGTAACTTCATACGAAAAGGAGAGACCATTAGTTTTTTTCCGCAGTGCGTATGGTGCAGATGTTCTAAAACAACGCTTGAATGCTGTTCGTAAGTCTTTAGACTCATCAACTGTTTTAACAAAAATCTTGCGATTAAAATTGATCGGAAGTCATAACTTACAACTAATTTCACTCAATTGTTTTTTTAAAGGGTCACAGGATAACTAACTATTAAAATTTGGAAACTCTCAATTTCGTGGATAAGAAAATGTTATTTTTTTTAATTGCCGACAGTAATGACACACCATCAACTGTCATTATCTATTTGCAACTGGGCGTGAAGCAAATAACAACCAATCAACAAGTCTTATTTGAATTTCTAAATGAATTGTTTTCTAACCTTACATGCAGTTTCTGGATTTGTGCAAATTTTCGTTCAAATAGTTTAATAAAATACGTGGGTGGTTTATTTATGTATAAACATGAGGCAATAGTGATACTGTTGATACTATATATAACGTTTTGAGATAATTATCTGGATTATGACAGAATTTTTTTTAATATATACAAAATACATGATATTTCATTCAAAAATTAACGTTCCGCAAAAAATAAACGATAGCTTCAAATAAGATTTGTGATAAATGTAAAACACAAAATGTATATAAAAACTTCAGTTATACCTTAAGTTTCTTCTAAATCAAACCAATGTATACACATTTAGAATTTCAAAACCAGACCAAAAACGAATAAAAAGAAATTAAAAACTAATATAAAAATAAGAAGATATGGTATGATTGCCAATGAAAATTCTCAAACAAAGACCAAGTGATAGCAACTATATATGTCTCCGTCCGGACAACATTTAACAATGAGCAAAACCAATACCGCATAACAAGCTATAAAAGGCCCCGGCATGACAAATGCAATACAATTCAAACAATAAAACAAACGGCCTGATTCATGTATAGAACAATAAACGAAAAACAAATAAGATATACTACAACAAAAGACAAACTCTGACATGCTGGTTCCTGGCTTTCGACAAGCACATACATAATGTGGTGGGGTTAAACATTTTTCAGGGCGCCCAATCCTTATACTAAGACAATGGTGTAACAACACAACATAAGAACAAACTATAAAAATCAATCGAAAAAGTCGTATCTAATCAGATCGATACAAAGCACAAAAACAACTAACAAAACACTAAAAACACATTTAGTATAGATTTAAGAGTACTCGCAGTTACTGATAGCTAGTTCAAAGCCAATAACGACTAATTAAAAAAATCATGTATCTAAGACTCAAATATCAATCAGTACATACCAAATGGATTTAGTATAAACACGTCATAAACAGTAAAAGAAAAACATGATCTTGTGCAATGCCGAAATATGTGTATCAACAGAATGTAGGATAATATTATTTGCATAAATTGTGGTGGACTGCTTTTCACTTTATTATACCTTTATTGAAGAAGTCTTTTCGATATCTTACGATTTTTTTTATCTCTTCCGTATGCTTTATAACAATAATACAAATAAATTTTTATCAGTGTCTTGAGCTGTGTTTAAACGATTTTGGGGTCGTTTTATGTGTGACATTTGTCTAAAAATTCCTAAAGACACTGATGATAATCTGCAATACATAAAAAAATTATGCGGAAGTTACCAAAGGGAATATCAAAACTGTTAAGTGTAGATAGAGCAATAAATAAAGGCAACAGTAGTATACCGCTGTTCGAAACTCATAAATCGATAGAGATAAAAACAAATCCGGGTTACAAACTAAAACTGAGGGAAACGCATCAAATATTAGAGGAGAACAACGACATAACAAAAACACAACATTAAAATGTAACACGCACAGAAACGAACTATAATATAATAATGGCCATTTTCCTGACTTGGTACAGGACATTTTAAGAAATGCCACACCTCCCGCTTTTATGGCAACGTCAAACACAACACCAAAACGACAACATCACATGACAGGACCACAATACAAATAAATGGGAGAACATATAGGACAAAGAAACACACAAATAATAGCTAACAAAAGGTACTAGGCTTAAAATTCAATACGCCAGAGGTGCGTCTCGTCCACGAATGACCAACCAGTGACGCTCAGATGATTAAAGTTTGAAAGTCAAAACAAGTACAAAGCTGAAGAGCACCGAGGACCAAAACTTCCAAAAAGTTGCGCCTAACACGGCCAGGGTTTTCTGCCTGGGACAAGAACATCCTTATTATTTAGAATAATTTATAATTTTGCAAATAGTAAATTTTATAAAATGACTATATAATAGATATACATGATAAAACCGAAGTGGGGACTAACTACAGAATAAAAACGGATACATTACATAAAACAACTTAATCCAACACATAAAAATACACAGCCGAGTTAGCCAAAGCCTCAACGCACAAAGTGACGTCACATTTGAAATTCTAAAAAACACAAAAAAAATCATGGCAAAAAAAAAAAAGAAGAAAAAACAAGCAACAGTCTTCAAAACACTACATAATAATCTAAAGACTAAGCAATACGAACCCTTTGGAAGAGTAGGTAGATCCTGCTCAACAAACCAATAATTATCTTTTAAATACAACTAGTAGTCATAGATAGCCTATGATCACCGTCTATTCAAATAATATACCTATATGGAAAGTAAAAATTGTAAATAGAAATATGTATGTATATATCATTGTAGAATAGGCATTGAAATAACAAGCGTGGGGCCGGAATGTAAAATTGTTCAGGATGGTTGTACCCAACGAGCAGTTTTAAAGTCGGATAGCAATAAAGAATGCTCTTCGGTTATGGGAGCAATTGGCAAGTAAAGCAGTTGGACCCTGATTCGTTATTGGTGGAAGCATTGTGGTATTTTGGGATTAAAGCCATGTACCAGACCGTATGACACTTTTAACATTATAAATATATATAAAAATATATATTAAAGAAGATATTGTATAGTTTTGTTGGATTATATATTTTTTTAACATAATAACACTACAAACCAGTAAAAGTCTGAAATGGCCTATATCTGTACTCGACTGTACTGATTTTTACTCGACCTGTCTGAAGTGGTCTGAAATTTACTTGATATTACTCGACTGTAGTCTGAAGCATACTTAACAGTCTGAACTTGAACTCGACGTTTACTCGACCGAAATTAATGCAGTAAATGGAGTTTCAGAATAATAACTCTAGAACCTTACACGGTTTATGTGATGATACATAAATGTCAATAGATGTGTCCCAAACTCAACTATAACACATATGAATTTGTAACCACCTGAACATATAATAGAGGTTACAAGAATAAGAGTTTGGTTAAATGTTTATTTCATATACATGGTACATCTTCTTCTTTTCCAATCCCATTTACAGAGTTAAAAAGGTTATATTTTGATAATAAATGGTGACACTTAAAATTAAAATTAATCAAATGATGGGTTACATTGGTTATTGTTGTTACTTTTTTCATAAGTGGTCTCATTCAATTACTAAGTCCAGTTACAGGGTTACAATGATTTTTTTATGGTAAACAGCAACCACTGAATTATACGGACTCCTGAACAGACAGGCACATAAAGCATGTAACGGGATTAAAACTTTTAATGGATTAAGTCTCTCTATACTGAAGAGGTGCTGCAACAGCACAATATATGAACAAACTTAAAAATATGCTGGAAAGGACTTGACTCATCAGATCGGTACAAAAGACCAAACAAAAAACAAATAGAAAACAAAGCACACAACGTATTGATCTAAGAGTATTCGCCGTTACTGAGAGCAAGTTCAAAACCCAATGTCTACTAACACAAACAACTTTTTTTCAAGACTAAAATATCAATCGATACACCTCCGACAGGTTTAGTGAAGAAACGTCATAAGCAGTCTAAGAAAAGCATTATCTTGTGTAATGCCAAATTAGTATCGACATCCTGAAAAATTATACGTGTTCATAAATGGATATCATAACATATTAAGTGATGTATTAACTCATTATAGAAAAAAATCAAAGATCCTAATACAATGTTAAATTGTCACCCTTCAAGAATAAGTTTATTAAGAGGATCTATAAATTTACATGGATCGTTTCTGTATTTACGAGCTTTATAAACCACATCACCGTAAACCTGTTTCGACAGGAACAGCTCAACTTTTAAACCAAATATTTGTATCTGTAAAAAAGATAAGTAAAGGTTTTCAGTAAATTGTGGTACCAAATATTTTTATTGTGGTGATGCCTGTCATTCGACTTATGAGTTTTTATTAACCACTTGGTATCTTTTTATCTTTCTTGATTTATTTATCCTCCATTTCATTTTAATACACACATTCAAAACTGTTGTATATCTATTTCCATTCGGAGGTCAACCAAAACAGCTATATAACAACATATGATAAGTATTTGTAATTTTCTGTCCAGATCAACCAATTATCATAAAAAAGAATTATCTATAGATTATTCAGAGTAAGATCAAAAGCACATTAACTGATAGTTTAAAAATTGTCTGCTTAAAGCAAAATAAAGGGAAATCTTCCATTTAGATGAAATCTTAAAAGATCGGACATACAAATTTTGGATGCAGTGGTCGGATCAGGTTAATTGGGATTATATTGCTATTTATCGGCAATTTCTAGAATTTTCCTTTATTGATGTTATTGCCTAATATTTTTTAAGATCATGTACAGGACTTGATACTCGAAAATATTAGGCAGGTAATGAGTGGCCGGTATGAGGACAACCCTGAGGAACACCGAGTATTCCGTGCCCCATGTAAGGGCTACCATTGTCCCCGAGAGGGTCCCAGCCAGTGCATGGAAGGCAGGGCTGGAAAAGACAGATAGGAAGTTTGACCAAAAACTTGGTCAAGTCCATGAAAAACTTGACGACATAATGGACCAATTCAAGAAACTCCTCACCCGTCTCGTTGCAAGAAGGCCCTCACCGGGCGGACAGGCAGGGACAGGAGATTGCTACCACTATGGGGAAAAGGGCCATTTCAGGACTGTCAGGATTTCCAGGGGAGGAATACAACTGTTACTTTCATGGATCAGTCAAGCAAAACTGCAACGGGTCCATTAAACTTCAACGGGACAACTCAGGAGGCCGGAGTGAGTCCCCGCAAATGAAGTTGGGACTCTCAGTAGTTGAGTCTGTACCCCAAGCCAGAGTAGCGGAGGTAGCTATATTGAGCCCAGAGGTAGATGTCAATCTCCCCTGGTACAGGGAGGGGAATGGAGAATCTAGGGTGTCGGTGGAGGTTAGAGCAGAGATTGAGTCAGAGCAGTCATCGAATTCTGACGAAGAGGCAACTCCTTCAGGCGGATTGGACCGCTATTTAGTAAAACTCTTGCTAACATATTGAGGCATGGTGCCCTGAATTGGGCCACAGACTTCTCCCTGGTTGGTATTTGTTGGTGGAGGAAATTCTTTAAAGGCACCCAGGCTTTGTCGGGTACTCTTTACCGGATATTTATAAACTGATCAAGGTTGACGTGGACAAGAGGTTCACTTTAATAAGGGACACAGACAGTGGTTGTTGGAAAATAAGGGCTAACCAGGAGCATTCCTTGATGGTGGATACCCTAGACATACCATTAGTGGAGAAACATGAGGTGCTTCAAGGCTACCATTACACCACCATGGCTTCATGGGGCCATATAAAAGAGGAGGGGTTGTAGAAAATGGGGAGGCAGTGTATATACTTAGTTAATAAAGTGCTAAACAGCTTCAAGCCCCATTGGGAGGTATAGGTAGAAATAGATGTACAGAGGTCGCAGGCCGAGGGCTACGAGTTCTTTTGGTCACCAAGCGGGGCGGTCTTGTGCCCGGGTAATCAGAAAGGGATCATAGTGCCCACTTATTTTATCCGGACCTTACATTTAGGTTCAGGTGAGGAACTGGACTTCGGCAACTTAGTTGATCCAGCAGTGCTCACAGGGGACTAGGAGGGTCCATTAGCTAATATTGAGAGTGAACCCATAGAAGCTATCTTGGCAATGGAGGAAAGCCATAGCCTTCACGAGGTTGTTGCCCCAACAGAGACAACTTTGGCAAGTGATGAGGAGGCCCAAGAAAGTTGGGACTACACCTCAGACGGTGAGACAGATACCACATTGGTAGAAGAGGCCAGTGATGAGGAGATAGTCACAGTTTGTCAGCGATATCGGGGGCCCACTCCTGTTGTAGATGGAGGAATGACTGACAATATTGAAAAAGGTCATACATCCCTCACTTTTGTGGACCCTTCCTCAACGGGAGAAATTGACAGAAAGGCCACAACTGAAAAGCAACAATCCGCTTTACAAAGGAACAGTTATTATTGTCGAATCTCCCGTCAGCCAGGAATCTGCATCCATTAATCAAGAAAGCTCCAATTCGAGATTGGGGTCACTTTTCAAAGCAGATAATATTGTTGCTAGGTATTGTAATCTGCAGAAATCCCCAGTAGACAGTAGGACAACAGTCTTACGTGTGACCGTTGCCACAGTTAGATGGGGTCCCGACAGAAGACAGTGGGACCCTGGAATCCCCTCCCTTAACAAAGGTATAAAGACAATGCAAGTGAAGAAGAATGAGACCGAACACTTAACGAGGAAGAATGAAAGTGGATCAGCATAATCTCCCGGGTCCAACTATATAGAGGACTTGCAGCCACTAAGTGTCCAGGGCTTAGTTTGTATAAAGGAGGGGGGAGTTGGTGTATGATCCAGAGAAGAACAATTCACAGTTTACTGGGTTTACTGACTTACATATATTTTTTTAGCTTATTATTTTTTATACTTCTGTAGATTATATAATATTGATTATTTAATCTTAGTTTTTTCCTTCTGTTTTAACAGATAAACTAAAAGATATTTTCGCATAATAATCAACATATTTGTTTTAAGACGGCTAATTTGGGTTATATTTTTCACTATTTTCTTTTATAATAAGAAACATACTTAAGAGATAGAAAGACATCAATTTCTGCCTCCAACGGCAAGTAAGAAAAAATCAAGAAACAGAAAACAGACAATTTTTTCAAATTGCAACCAATTTCATTTTCCACGAAATTAATGCAACTTCAGAATGGCGGGCTTTAATATCAGTCCCATTGTTGTCTTTAGAAAGTAGCAAAAACGGTCGTTGCTAAGAGCTTGCTTTCCGACTGTGTCGGGGCCTTTTATAGCTGCTATACGGTATGGGGTTTTCAAATTTTTGAAGTACGAACGATTGCCTATAATTGCTTACTATGCATCCACTTCATTTGAACTTGGGTGAATAGTTGTCTCATTGGCAATCATTCCACATATCCACATTTTTATATCAACTAGAACACATCGACATCGTGGGTCCGTGAATGAATCGAAGTACCTACGCCTTATTTTTAGCCTTGATATTAGTCATCTGATAAAATCAAGCTGATTATATTAAAGAGAGGTGGATTAGGTTTACAGAATAGAGAAAAATGGTCAAAATGTGCATAATAAAGGGGAAAAAATAATAATAAAAAGAAAAGAGAAAATTAGGTAAACAAAATAAAGAATAGAGACGAATGGGGTGCTTAAATATAAAGAAAAGAGAATAACAGGCAAAATTTATAATGAATAGTGAAAAATGGTGAATACAGAAATGAAGAAACCCTATCCAGACCCTCTTATAAGGTGCTCAGTTTTCATTGCTTTCAAAATCTTTCAGTTTGAACCAGTCCTGTCCTGGTTTTCTTATTACAAGCTGAAACTACATGTGACATTTATGTGAGGAGGTCATGTGCATACACTTTGTAGATATATTTTTCTTTATTGGTCACTGATTGAATTTATGTTGGTTAAACACTCCATAGAGCTATGTTATGTCCTTGTTTGTATACTATGCCGATTCTAGATACAACTTATTATGGTCTTTCTCCTACGTGAGGAAAGACCTTATTGTTTTTTTAATGCTTTTTTTTCTTTTTTTTTTCTTTCAACATTTTTTTTACATGCCCTCCCCCCGTTTCTATTGGAGTTATCAAGACCAAATTTGGACCATCGATAGACCTCATCATGAAGTATTACCAGATGACTCTGTGTAGGATTTCATCATCCCCTTTATAATTTATCTCCCTTTTATTGTTTTTTTTTGACATCCCCCCTTTTCTTTGTTTTTGAAGATATCATAACTTTATTTGGACAATAGGTAGATCTCATCAAGAAGTATAACCAGATGAGGGTGCGTAGGATTTCATCGTCCCATTTGAGAGTTATATCCCCTTGAGGCAATTTCTTTTATTTGCATTTTCTTAAAAAGTATTACATATAGAATCGATTTGAAAATGGAATCATGTGCAAGAACAGATGGCAATGTTAATAAGCATCCCTTTTGTCAATACCCCTCAAGTGGTCTGTCTTGCATTGTTCATCTGACCTTGACTTCATTTTCATGGTTCAATTTCATTGATCAGTGTTTACTTTTCATGGTTTTGTCTCTTTCTTGGATACTTAAAGCAATAGGTTATCTTATGTCTTATAGTTGGTGTATGGTCATTAGAATGATTATAGAATAAGGTGTACTTGTCTGTCTGGCATAATTTGACTGACCCTGATTTCATTGTCATGGATCATTGAACAAATTGTTAAGTTTCTGTGGTACTTGCATGTAGTTAAACCTCTGATTTAACCTTTATCATTAAAACTTTAAAAAGAAAATAGTTCATGGTCAGTAAAGCAGGCAAGACATTTCAGCGTATGCACACTTGTTATAGAAATGTTCTATAAAATTCGTTCACGGACCCACGATGTCGATGTGTTCTAGTTGATATAAAAATGTGGATATGTGGAATGATTGCCAATGAGACAACTATTCACCTGAAGGAGTTGCCTCTTCGTCAGAATTCGATGACTGCTCTGACTCAATCTCTGCTCTAACCTCCACCGACACCCTAGATTCTCCATTCCCCTACCTGTACCAGGGGAGATTGACATCTACCTCTGGGCTCAATATAGCTACCTCCGCTACTCTGGCTTGGGGTACAGACTCAACTACTGAGAGTCCTAACTTCATTTGCGGGGACTCACTCCGGCCTCCTGAGTTGTCCCGTTGAAGTTTAATGGACCCGTTGCAGTTTTGCTTGACTGATCCATGAAAGTAACAGTTGTATTCCTCCCCTGGAAATCCTGACAGTCCTGAAATGGCCCTTTTCCCCATAGTGGTAGCAATCTCCTGTCCCTGCCTGTCCGCCCGGTGAGGGCCTTCTTGCAACGAGACGGGTGAGGAGTTTCTTGAATTGGTCCATTATGTCGTCAAGTTTTTCATGGACTTGACCAAGTTTTTGGTCAAACTTCCTATCTGTCTTTTCCAGCCCTGCCTTCCATGCACTGGCTGGGACCCTCTCGGGGACAATGGTAGCCCTTACATGGGGCACGGAATACTCGGTGTTCCTCAGGGTTGTCCTCATACCGGCCACTCATTACCTGCCTAATATTTTCGAGTATCAAGTCCTGTACATGATCTTAAAAAATATTAGGCAATAACATCAATAAAGGAAAATTCTAGAAATTGCCGATAAATAGCAATATAATCCCAATTAACCTGATCCGACCACTGCATCCAAAATTTGTATGTCCGATCTTTTAAGATTTCATCTAAATGGAAGATTTCCCTTTATTTTGCTTTAAGCAGACAATTTTTAAACTATCAGTTAATGTGCTTTTGATCTTACTCTGAATAATCTATAGATAATTCCTTTTTATGATAATTGGTTGATCTGGACAGAAAATTACAAATACTTATCATATGTTGTTATATAGCTGTTTTGGTTGACCTCCGAATGGAAATAGATATACAACAGTTTTGAATGTGTGTATTAAAATGAAATGGAGGATAAATAAATCAAGAAAGATAAAAAGATACCAAGTGGTTAATAAAAACTCATAAGTCGAATGACAGGCATCACCACAATAAAAATATTTGGTACCACAATTTACTGAAAACCTTTACTTATCTTTTTTACAGATACAAATAATTGGTTTAAAAGTTGAGCTGTTCCTGTCGAAACAGGTTTACGGTGATGTGGTTTATAAAGCTCGTAAATACAGAAACGATCCATGTAAATTTATAGATCCTCTTAATAAACTTATTCTTGAAGGGTGACAATTTAACATTGTATTAGGATCTTTGATTTTTTTCTATAATGAGTTAATACATCACTTAATATGTTATGATATCCATTTATGAACACGTATAATTTTTCAGGATGTCGATACTAATTTGGCATTACACAAGATAATGCTTTTCTTAGACTGCTTATGACGTTTCTTCACTAAACCTGTCGGAGGTGTATCGATTGATATTTTAGTCTTGAAAAAAAGTTGTTTGTGTTAGTAGACATTGGGTTTTGAACTTGCTCTCAGTAACGGCGAATACTCTTAGATCAATACGTTGTGTGCTTTGTTTTCTATTTGTTTTTTGTTTTGTCTTTTGTACCGATCTGATGAGTCAAGTCCTTTCCAGCATATTTTTAAGTTTGTTCATATATTGTGCTGTTGCAGCACCTCTTCAGTATGGAAAGACTTAATCCATTAAATGTTTTAATCCCGTTACATGCTTTATGTGCCTGTCTGTTCAGGAGTCCGTATAATTCAGTGGTTGCTGTTTTCCATAAAAAAATCATTGTAACCCTGTAACTGGACTTAGTAATTGAATGAGACCACTTATGAAATAAGTAACAACAATAACCAATGTAACCCATCATTTGATTAATTTTAATTTTAAGTGTCACCATTTATTATCAAAATATAACCTTTTTAACTCTGTAAATGGGATTGGAAAAGAAGAAGATGTACCATGTATATGAAATAAACATTTAACCAAACTCTTATTCTTGTAACCTCTATTATATGTTCAGGTGGTTACAAATTCATATGTGTTATAGTTGAGTTTGGGACACATCTATTGACATTTATGTATCATCACATAAACCGTGTAAGGTTCTAGAGTTATTATTCTGAAACTCCATTTACTGCATTAATTTCGGTCGAGTAAACGTCGAGTTCAAGTTCAGACTGTTAAGTATGCTTCAGACTACAGTCGAGTAATATCAAGTAAATTTCAGACCACTTCAGACAGGTCGAGTAAAAATCAGTACAGTCGAGTACAGATATAGGCCATTTCAGACTTTTACTGGTTTGTAGTGTTATTATGTTAAAAAAATATATAATCCAACAAACTATACAATATCTTCTTTAATATATATTTTTATATATATTTATAATGTTAAAAGTGTCATACGGTCTGGTACATGGCTTTAATCCCAAAATACCACAATGCTTCCACCAATAACGAATCAGGGTCCAACTGGTTTACTTGCCAATTGCTCCCATAACCGAAGAGCATTCTTTATTGCTATCCGACTTTAAAACTGCTCGTTGGGTACAACCATCCTGAAAAATTTTACATTCCGGCCCCACGCTTGTTATTTCAATGCCTATTCTACAATTATATATACATACATATTTCTATTTACAATTTTTACTTTCCATATAGGTATATTATTTGAATAGACGGTGATCATAGGCTATCTATGACTACTAGTTGTATTTAAAAAATAATTATTGGTTTGTTGAGCAGGATCTACATACCCTTCCAAAGGGTTCGTATTGCTTAGTCTTTAAATTATTATGTAGTGTTTTGAAGACTGTTGCTTGTTTTTTCTTCTTTTTTTTTTGCCATGATTTTTTGTGTTTTTTTAGAATTTCAAATGTGACGTCACTTTGTGCGTTGAGGCTTTGGCTAACTCGGCTGTGTATTTTTATGTGTTGGATTAAGTTGTTTTATGTAATGTATCCGTTTTTATTCTGTAGTTAGTCCCCACTTCGGTTTCATCATGTATATCTATTATATAGTCATTTTATAAAATTTACTGTTTGCAAAGTTATGAATTATTCTAAATAATAAGGATGTTCTTGTCCCAGGCAGAAAACCCTGGCCGTGTTAGGCGCAACTTTTTGGAAGTTTTGGTCCTCGGTGCTCTTCAGCTTTGTACTTGTTTTGGCTTTCAAACTTTAATCATCTGAGCGTCACTGGTTGGTCATTTGTGGACGAGACGCACGTCTGGCGTATTGAATTTTAAGCCTAGTACCTTTTGTTAGCTATTATTTGTGTGTTTCTTTGTCCTATATGTTTTCCCATTTATTTGTATTGTGGTCCTGTCATGTGATGTTGTCGTTTTGATGTTGTGTTTGACGTTGCCATAAAAGCGGGAGGTTTGGCATGCCACAAAACCAGGTTCAACCCACCATTTTTTTTCTTAAAATGTCCTGTACCAAGTCAGGAAAATGGCCATTGTTATATTATAGTTCGTTTCTGTGTGTGTTACATTTTAATGTTGTGATTTTGTAATGTCGTTGTTCTCCTCTTATATTTGATGCGTTTCCCTCAGTTTTAGTTTGTAACCCGAATTTTTATCTCTATCGATTTATGAGTTTCGAACAGCGGTATACTACTGTTGCCTTTATTTATTGCTCTATCCACACTGAACAGTTTTGATTCTCCCTTTGGTAACTTCCGCATAATATTTTTATGTATTGCAGATTATCATCAGTGTCTTTAGGAATTTTTAGACAAATGTCACACATAAAACGACCCAAAAATCGTCTAAACACAGCTCAAGACACTGATAAAAATTTATTTGTATTATTGTTATAAAGCATACGGAAGAGATAAAAAAAATCGTCAGATATCGAAAAGACTTCTTCAATAAAGGTATAATAAAGTGAAAAGCAGTCCACCACAATTTATGAAATCATTATTATCCTAAATTCTGTTGATACATATATTTCGGCAATGCACAAGATCATGTTTTTCTTTTACTGTTTATTACGTGTTTATACTAAATCCATTTGGTATGTATTGATTGATATTTGAGTCTTAGATCATGATTTTTTTAATTAGTCGTTATTGGCTTTGAACGAGCTATCAGTAACTGCGAGTACTCTTAAATCTATACTAAATGTGTTTTTAGTGTTTTGTTAGTTGTTTTTGTGCTTTGTATCGATCTGATTAGATACGACTTTTTCGATTGATTTTTATAGTTTGTTCTTATGTTGTGTTGTTACACCATTGTCTTAGTATAAGGATTGGGCGCCCTGAAAAATGTTTAACCCCACCACATTATGTATGTGCTTGTCGATAATCAGGAACCAGCATTTCAGAGTTTGTCTTTTGTTGTAGTATATCTTATTTGTTTTTCGTTTATTGTTCTATACATGAATCAGGCCGTTTGTTTTATTGTTTGAATTGTATTGCATTTGTCATACTGGGGCCTTTTATAACTTGTTATGCTGTATTGGTTTTGCTCATTGTTAAATGTTGTCCGGACGGAGACACATATAGTTGCTATCATTTGGTCTTTGTTTGAGAATTTTCATTGGCAATCATACCATATCTTCTAATTTTATATTAGTTTTTATATCTATAAAATTTGATTTTTTTATTTCTTTTTATTCGTTTTTGGTCTGGTTTTGAAATTCTAAATGTGTATAAATTGGTTTGAATAAGAAGAAACTTAAGGTATAACTGAAGTTTTTATATACATTTTGTGTTTTACATTTATCACAAATCTTATTTGAAGCTATCGTTTATTTTTTGCGGAACGTTAATTTTTGAATGAAATATCATGTATTTTGTATAAAAAAATTCTGTCATAATCCAGATAATTATCTCAAAACGTTATATATAGTATCAACAGTATCACTATTGCCTCATGTTCATACATAAATAAACCACCCACGTATTTTATTAAACTATTTGAACGAAAATTTGCACAAATGCAGAAACTGCATGTAAGGTTAGAAAACAATTTATTTAGAAATTCAAATAAGACTTGTTGATTGGTTGTTATTTGCTTCACGCCCAGTTGCAAATAGATAATGACAGTTGATGGTGTGTCATTACTGTCGGCAATTAAAAAACATAACATTTTCTTATCCACGAAATTGAGAGTTTCCAAATTTTTATAGTTAGTTATCCTGTGACCCTTTAAAAAACAATTGAGTGAAATTAGTTGTAAGTTATGACTTCCGGTCAATTTTAATCGCAAGATTTTTGTTAAAACAGTTGATGAGTCTAATGACTTACGAACAGCATGAAAGCGTTGTTTTAGAACATCTGCACTTTACGCACTGTGGAAAAAAAACTAATGGTCTCTCCTTTTCGTATGAAGTTACCTTCATAGAAACATCCAAAGGAATTTTCTTGAAAGAAAATCAAACCTCTGTTAAAGATATATTTTATATAACACGAAACAAAATTGATTAGCATGTATTAGGAGGGCATATTTGCCATGTTGCTCAGATCAGAAGTACCTGTTTTTGTATAACCTAACTTTTGGGAACCCGTGCGCTCTAATATATAATTAAAGTTATGTTGATTTTTTCAGCACAAGTCAGGGTAAGGTATAGTTTTGATATGAAATGACTATCACTTTATTTAAACTTAAGATAAAATAGGTATGAATGCTTGAAGTTGCAGAATTTAACCTAGAAAACAAGGGGCGATGAATTAGTGGTGTTATTCCTTAAATGCTGCTTTTTCTTTTAGAAAATAATGTCTGAATATCACTCGAGGAAAGGAAAGAAAAACCCATAACAATAACAAAACAAATTAAAATAACAAAAATACCGAACTCCAAGTAAATTTCAAAACGGAAAGTCCCTTATCAAATGACAAAATCAAAAGCTCAAACACATTAAACACGAATGGAAAATAACTGTCATATTCCTGACTTGGTATGAGCAATTCCTTGTGTAGAATAAAGTTATAAGTACGCTAATGCATGGGTAATTGCAAGCATTGCTCAAATTGAATGAGTTATAATATTAAGCATTTCGTTTGACTATGTACATCGTGACCCGGAGGTATTATAAAAACTTCCACACATAAGACATCCACTGACAAATGTTAACTGAAAATTTAGATTGATTTATTGATTGTTTGTTTACTTTACGAAAGTGGCAAATATTTCATGCATATTTACCATGAGAAAAATCTAGCAAATATTGTAATAGGAAGGTCCTGTATATCGGCTACGTATTTATACATCCGGCATAGCCAAACGGACACCCAATTTTTCCGTTTACTGCCGGTCGGAAAAAAACAACACGTTACTTCTATTACCCAGTAACCGTTGTGTTGTGAAAATTTAGAATAGCTTTGGTAATAGATATGTATTCTCCTTTTTTCCTGCGTATGTCGCCCAACATTAGTTTGATTTAAATGCTTATTATATGTTCAAATTCTTATATATCATATTAATCTAGCATGAATTAACCCTAAATCAGATTTATAATCGGACGAACACTCCATTCCAGGGGTAGTTTTCTTTTGGCAAATTTACAATACTAGAAACATAATTTATTTTCCATGCTATAAAATTAAACCTCAAAGAAATTAAATTTAATTTAAAACACACAAATCAAAAAAAAAAAAAAATAACAAAGTTTTAATAGAGAAGTTTATTTACATTTTCATTGACTAACGGTGACATGTTTCATATTACTGGATTCAGTAATTCCTCACATATAAAATAAATAAGATGAGATTGATTTAGTTACACTTGTCTCAGTTAATATTCCACAATACATGCGTATAGATAAAAAAAATTAATTACCTGAAACTTGGTCCGCTCTGCACCAAGAATGGCATTCTCTAAATGAAATAATCACAAGCACAAAGAACATGATGTTATATTTCATTATTGAACTAGAAGTATATCTGTGCGCAGGGAAAATTATTTTTCAAATGATTGGTATTTTGATGATACTTATTTTAACATTTTTTTTTAATTTTATAATAAATGATAATCGTTTATATAGTTTTATGATTTGTAAAAAAACATCCCATCTGTTTCAAAAACATTAAAACGCTATTAAAGTGTCAATATGCCTTGGGAAAGCGAAAATATTATCGAGTTCTTGGCGTAATCTTCATGTGACATGCTGTCATTCTGAAATGCATAGTTATGTTTTTAGCAAAAGGTCGTTTCCGGGAGTAGGCAGTTTTCATTAAAAACCTATGTTATATTAATCTTTTTAGAGGGGTACCAATAAGGGTTAAAGAGGTACCAATATGTTTGTTATATAATTTCCAATCATATAATGATCAAGAAAGACAACTGACAGTTCTAAACTGAGCCAATGTGTTACACAAAAACTAGTCAATATTAAAAACTAAAGAGGTCGTCTGCTTCGAAATTTTGCAGCTTTAAATTTGGTAAGACGGTTCAATATCGTCCTGTTATTAAACGTTCTGATGACTTACCAAGTCTTGGCTCCCTTTAGTGCTATGTGTCCCTTACTCTTCTCTTCATTTTTAAGAAACTTAAGTTACAATTTTATTAATTTAGGTCTTTTTAAAAATTGCAATACCGTGTACACAATAACTTTTAAAAAATTAGATTTAAAGATTCATAATACATATCAACATCATCACAATTAACCTGATCCGACCACTGCATCCGAAAACTGAATGTTCCATCTTTTAAGATTTGGTCTAATGGAATATTCTTTTTTTTTTTTGCTTCAAGAAGACAATTTTGAAACTGGCAGTTAATGAACTTTTGATCTCACACTGAATAATCTAGTGATAATTGGTTGATCCGGACAGAAAATTACATATAATTATCCTATGATGTTTTATGGCTGTTTTAGTTGACCTCCGACTTCACATAAATACACAACAATTTTAAATGTGTGTATTAAAATGGAATGAAGAATAAATAAATCAATTAAGACAAGAAGATACCAAGAGGTTAATAAAAGCTTATTAGTCGAATGACAGCCATCACCATGAGCAAAAGGAGGAAAAAACAGACAATACCAATAGTTGTTACCACAAATTAATACTTTTTTCATAGTTACAAAGATTTGGTTTGGAAGTTTGGTTATACCTGTAAAAAAACATATTATCAACGGGATATCTTATCCTGATGTGTACGGTGATGCGGTTAATAGAGCTCGAAAATTAATAAACAATCCATCTAAACTTATTGATCCTTTCAGTAAACTGATTGTTGAAGGGTATCAATTTAACATTGCATTAAGATCTCTGAACATTTAAATAAACATGTTATGATATCCATTTATGAACACTTATGGTTCATCAGGTTGTCGATACTTTTATCCTAGAACGAAAAGTTGATATGCACTATTATTTTGTTCAAAGGTCAAAACATGGGGCTGTGCGACATATATTCAACAATTTTATGCCCCGAACTAATAGGAGTTTAAACTTATACTAAAATTCTGTACTACCCCTACCTTCACTTTGGGCCTTTCTCAGAATTCAATATTCGCCGCTACCATGTGTTTTTATACCGGTAACATTCCCAAGTTATGTCTCTTTGAGATGAAACATAGAGATCATATCTGGAAACCAGTAGGTAAACAAAACAAAATATCTATGAATATTATATATCTCCCCAAAAGAGGCGCGGCTTGTGAAACAGCTGTGTTTACAAAGTGCAACCTGTAATAGCTTTTAGTAACTGCGAGTTAGATCGATACATTGTGTTCTTTGTTTTCTGTTAATTTTTATCTGACGAGTCATTCCTATCCAACAAATTTTGAACTTTTTTCTTAAATTGTGCTGTTATAACACCTTTTGATGTAGGGGAAGGAATTGAGCGTTAAAAATATGCTTAATCCCACCACTTTATTGTGTACCTATCCGGTCAGGAGGCCGTATATTTTATTGGCAATCATACTATTTTCCTTATTTCTATATCTGCAAAACATTACAAAGAAAACTACAGACAGAAAAACAACGGATCAATCTAGAGATCAAAATGGGGTCTCAAGATTAGAGGATCAATCTAAAGATCGACATGGGTCCTCAAGATTAGACTAAAACATAGTTTTATCAATATAGTTAGATTACCTTAGCTGTTTTTGGCAAAACTTTTCGGACTTTGGTCCTCAATTCTCTTTAACTTCGTACTTTATTTAGATTTTTTAATTCGAGCGTCACTGATGAGTCAGCAAATTGTCAAAATAATCTTAAGAACTGCGGTTCCGCAGCTAAGACTTTTGTAGACGAAACACGCGTCTGACGTACAAATTTCAATCCTGGTATCTATATATGAGTTTATTTATATATCAAGCACTATATAGCCCCGATTTATTGGATCTATCCGGATAGATTGGCATCAGGGCGGATCCAGCCATTAATAAAAGGGGGGTTCCTAACCCAGGGTAAGGGGGGGGGGGGGGAGGGGTTCCAACTATATGTCCCCATTCAAATGAATTGATCGTCAAAAAAAAAGGTTCCAACTCCTTGAACCCCCCCCCCCCCCCCCCCCAACCGGATCCTCCACTGGGCATTTAAAATAAAGTTTGAACAATAAAAGAACGGCCAAGTCATATGGCTAATGGCTAGTGTTTATTTGTCTTTTAAATGTACAAAGACAACAAAAAAATAATGTCAATCCATGAGAGTCTTTGATAAGTTCGATGAAAATAATAGATAATAGTGGTAAATCAAGAGCTATTCAAAAATGATCCCCTTGCATATGGAGCTTTTCCAATGTTTAGAACGCTCTCTGTTGACGCTTTTTATTTTAAATTTGCAGGAAAACGTTTTTGTACATGAAAACAAATGACAATTAATATAGGGTTACATAAAGATTTTCATTTCCATCTGAATAAAGAAGACGACGAGAACTATGTGACAGTATTTAGGTGAAATTAGGAATTAGTTATGACATGAATTTACTGATTTTTTCAGTGATTACAGGTAATCACTGATTTTTTTTTGTCATTTTTACAGCTATTTACTAACTTGATATCTTCGTTTCAAAATTTTAGATATAATTCAAGAACCAAATAAGAAAATAAAATGGTAAGGATTGTAGGGCTTACTTTAGGGTTAAGGAATCAAAAGTCCTTCGAGACTGCATGCTCTCTATTTACCGTGTGTGTATTGATTCTGGAAAATGGTTGTTTTATAATTTTGAAACTTTTTTTTGGAAAATCATTAGCAACAAGCAAGACAATGATATAAAGCCATGCAACGACAATGTTTAATTCACCACTTTTTTAACCAAACATGCATTTTGTCATCAATTAACATAGAATGAATGCCTATTTACACAATGAATACAAATTACTAATAATTACATTACAAACTGTTTTTACATCTTGAGTTACACGAAAGGTTAGACTTGACACATTTGCATGTCTCCAACTGATTGTAAGCACGCTGCTTCTCTAACACTTAACTTGACCTGGATATTTGCATATAACATTCGTTGCTAGGCGAACACATATAATTAATTGATTATCTTTATTTCCTCCATATTTATGAAGATTTTACAATTTATGTTATACGAACAGCATCAAGAATATTACACAAACATATTTACATATCCTAAACAACATTTAAGTATAACACCAATCAAAAAAGGATATATATATAGTTACATAATTACAGGAAATACAATAGAAAAAGTCTATTCCTAACCAATTCATACAAAAACAACATTAGTTTAGATCAAATATGTGACTATAAAGTTCATATTTGAAGACCTGGTATAGTTTAAACATATAATCTGCTATGTTGCACATTAAGAGGCTCCATACATCACTATTTAGAGTTTGCATGGTATGGTTCATACTTCCAAGTAACGACTGTACAATTTCGTCATCATCCTGATTAAAGAAACTAAGTAGAATCTTCTACGTCAAGATTATCAACTATTTTGTTAAACATTTCTTTCTGATTTTTAAAAGGGATGTACAGCATAATATATAATGCATAAGTATATCCGTATTATATAAGTTACACAAAGAGCATTTGCCTGGCTCCTCATTTCACAAGCGTGAATTTAAAAATGGATAAGTTACCGCTAGTCGTAACTAACGATGCTCCGTCAAACATGTATGTATTTTTTTCGACTGTTTTCTGCTCTTTGGTCGGGTTGTTGACACATTCCCCGTTTCCATTCTCAATTTTATTTTATAATACCGGTTAAGTTCTGGTCGCCGTTCAACTGAGTGTTTCCATTTGTTTTCTTCGTATATTTCTATAGTATGTTTTACAATTTTTCTCCACAGTAGTTAGTCCATCAGATGTTCATAAGGTTGGACATCAGTATATTTTTGTATTTGTCTTATATATTAGCATTATGGCTTTATACATTTATATTAAGTGCAAAACAGAAAAAAACTTCCAAATGGTCTCATTTCTAGATATTGTCGTCTACTATATACTATTTATTTGGGTATAAACAAGACTTTTTTCCAAAAAAATATGTTACTAAAAAGACTCATCAAAGATACCAGGCTTAAAATTTGGACGAAAGACAAAAGTTTTGTCTGCTAAAGACTCATCAGTGACGCTCGAATCAAATTGGTTAAGGGCTAAATAAAGTTCGAAGTTATAGAGCATTGAGAACCCAAATTCCGAAATGTTTTGCGAAACACACCAAAATTTATTTTGCAAAACTGTTAATGTATCTAAACAACTTGTTAAGTAGGCTCTTGACTATATATATATATATATATATATCTTTGGTAATACATTAATAATAAGATCTATTTTGTTACATCTTGTGATCCGTTTATTTGGCAATCGCCAATGGCAGTCAGCAGGGTTTAAGAACATCAGTTGTTCGACCTGCTAGTCAAATACGTTTTGTTAGAATATACCTTTTCACTCATTTGGTCTTTTGGAAAATGTTGTTTGTGCTGTTTTTAGACCCCTACCAAGAAATAAGTTTTGCATGCACACGTATAAAAATTGCGGTTTTTATCCAACGCAATCATAGGTTTGAACGTTGTTTTCAATTTAGACTTGTATATATATATTTACTCTAAATATCAGTACAACAGTGTTAAATCTGAAAATTTGCGTAAGATGGGATGCAAACTCATGCTATTGGAATATCGAGATAACACAGCCTGCACTCTGTCCAGCGCTCTAGACCACTCGGCCACATAGACTGAACTAATAATTCAGTTTTCGGTGGCCTAGTGTTACCTTTCCTCGTCAGTAGAAACTAGAGTTGTAACACAGTACATGATATATTCGGCATAAAGATAGAATTGATTGCAGATTAGCTAAATATCTATCGTAAAGGATCGTAAGATACAGTCACAGAAATAATTACTTTGATAAGTACGTCTAAGCAAGTGACAACTCTACGACAGATCCATCCATTGGATCACCAGTTAAGGTGATACACGGCTGAAAACACATATTATATTCATAATTACTCTAAATATCAGCAAAACAATGTTAAATCTGCAAATTTGCGTAAGCAAATTTTTGTTCCTCATTATATATATGTTGTGTACAAGTTATCATTTTGTACAAATTATAATTTGTACAAAAAAATTGTACAAATTATAATTTGTATTTTGACTTTGTACAAATTGTAATTTGTACAAAAAGTGCCTGTACAAATTACAATTTGTACAAAATTTGACTAAAATTCACTTATAACTTGTACAATAATTTATTGTATGGATTTTGTTATAAAAAAGCATTGATACACACTATAGAATTTTTATTCAATGACCACACAATAAAACCTTACTTAAAAAATATATAAAATAGTTCTGTATCATTTGTTTGAGCATGTGAGTGAATTATGGCATTTTGAATTGCACAACATCTTTTGCTTTTTACATTTACCTTTAGAAGTGCTGCACATCCCTTTGTATTTACATTAAACGAACCCCTGAACACCAGTTTTTGGAAGCATTTTAACTGCTTCACGTAGCGAAAGTTGAAGCTCAGAAACCATTGCTGCGAATAAAGGTGTGTCTTTAGCAGCTTAAATTTGATTTCTCTACAAATATCCTGTTCAAATTTCTTCAGCTGTTCCTATGCAGTATCCAAATTCTCCAGATTCAATAATTACACCTAAGATATTTCGAGGATCAGTTGGGGCACGATCATATTGAGGAATTGGTATGATGACAATCATGATCCCCCACAGCAAGTTCTGATAATTTCCGTTTCGTTTCCTTAGTTAGATATTCGGCTTGAATCTGTTGGATAGACACCGCACAATTCCTGGCACGTATGATTGGTGATTCAAAGTCAGTGTCATCCTGATTGTCACCTGAGCTAATTTCTATTATACTATCAGAATTGTCACTGGGGCCAATTTCTATTATACTATCAGAATTGTCACTGGGGTCAATTTCTATTGTACTATCAGAATTAACTGGCATGCATGTATCAATTACATTTCCTGTCTCCATCTGGGTATTTTGTATTTTGTAAATAAGGTTTATTGTGTGGTCATTGAATAAAAATTCTATAGTGTGTATTAATGCTTTTTTTATAATAAAATCCATACAATAAATTATTGTACAAGTTAAAAGTGAATTTTAGTTAAATTTTGTACAAATTGTAATTTGTACAACCACTTTTTGTACAAATTACAATTTGTACAAAGTCAAAATACAAATTATAATTTGTACAATTTTTTTGTACAAATTATAATTTGTACAAAATGATAACTTGTACACAACATATATATACATGTCAGCGGCAATAAGTAAAATGAGGCATTAAGCTTAAATCCTAGGCAATAAGCTAGTTATTGCCTGAAATTTTCCGGCTTTAAGCTTATTTCCTGAAATCTGATGGTTATTATTCAACCTTTTGCCAAAAATCCTTTCAGGCAATAAGTGAACTTTGGGATTTTTGCTTTATCTTCCATAAAAATGTACATTTGATGAAATATTATTGATGTAAAATATTGTATTATACATTAATTTAATAAATCTTCAAATTTTAGTATTTTTTCATTTTCTACACAGAATTGACTTTAAAAGTATTTCTTTGTGGAATTACAAAAATTGACATGTTTCACACAAGTGATTGTATCTAATGAAAAGGGGGGGGGGTATGATGATTCTATCTGAAAATTGTTTTTGGTCGAACTGTATTTGGTCTGGTCAAATGTAGACAAATGCAGATATGAATTTTTACTCACATTATCTTTCCATTGATTTTATTAGATATTAAAAACATTACTGTTAAACATTTTAAATGCCAATAGGCAATCTTGTCTTTTTCACTTCATAATCTGTGTTATTAGCATTTAAGTGACATGTCTACTGAAAATAAACTTCTTGAATTTTTGCGGTCTAAATTTGAATTAGTAAAAACAAGGAACATATACCCTAGATAGTACAATGATCTTTTGGCAAAGATTGATCTTTTACCTTTCATAGTCCCCAGAAAAGACGGCAACTATAGACTACTACAATTAGAAAAAGTATGGCGTTTTTAGCATTGGAGGCTTTGAAAGGTAAAAAGTAAAACAAAGAATGATGAAGATATTTAAAAAAGATATTCTAGAGGAACTGTATGGTACTTTGGAAAAAGAACATAAATTGGTCGTAGCAAAAGAGACCGTATGATTTAACCAACTTAATAATGCCTATGCAAATATTTCTCGTGATCCCATGGTTATGCAGATATTTCTCGTGATTCTATGGCTATACAAACATTTCTCGTGATTCCATCGAACTATTTCTTTCACTTTGTGAAAATTGTAACATGAAGAAAAAGTATCTAGTGAAGGGAGTAGTAGTGAAACCCATTTTACCCAAAGAGTTGAACAGTAGAGGACAGGTTGATTTTATAGATTTCCAATCCAACCCAGATGGAAACTATAAATTTGATAAAATCACCTAACAAAAGTTCGTAGCATTAGAGCTATCGAGTCAAAATGTACTTCAGAGGTGACTTTCGATTTACTTGATGTTTTCAAAATTTTTGGTGCGCCCCATAAACTGCAAAGTGACAATGGTCGTGAATTTAGAGCTTTGGTAATATCCGAGTTTAAACTAAAGTGGCCAGAACTAGTTAATTTATTTTAGGTAGTTGCCATTTTAAACTTCAATGCTTATCATGTTATGATATACCAAATGTATTTTTGACTTTGAACAAGTGTCTTTTTTATTTACTTGTATTTACATTTTAGGCATTAAGATTAATGCCTGGACACATTTTTCAGGATTTAAGCTTAAATCCTAGGATTTAAGAATAATGCCTAACTTCATTTAGGCAATAGACTAACTGCCTAGGAGTAAGGTTATTGCCTAGGATTTAAGCTTAATGCCTTATTTCACTTATTGCCGCTAACATATATATTGACCAAAACGTATGCGTAAAATTGCCAATTTAGGTCAAAACATGTTAATTTTGACATCTTTTTGACGTCATATTGACATGGTCGTGAATTTAGAGCTTTGGTAATATCCGAGTTTAAACTAAAGTGGCCAGAACTAGTTAATTTATTTTAGGTAGTTGCCATTTTAAACTTCAGTGCTTATCATGTTATGATATACCAAATGTATTTTAACTTTGAACAAGTGTCTTTTTTATTTACTTGTATTTACATTTTAGGCATTAAGATTAATGCCTGGACACATTTTTCAGGATTTAAGCTTAAATCCTAGGATTTAAGAATAATGCCTAACTTCATTTAGGCAATAGACTTACTGCCTAGGAGTAAGGTTATTGCCTAGGATTTAAGCTTAATGCCTTATTTCACTTATTGCCGCTAACATATATATTGACCAAAACGTATGCGTAAAATTGCCAATTTAGGTCAAAACATGTTAATTTTGACATCTTTTTGACGTCATATTGACATGGTCGTGAATTTAGAGCTTTGGTAATATCCGAGTTTAAACTAAAGTGGCCAGAACTAGTTAATTTATTTTAGGTAGTTGCCATTTTAAACTTCAGTGCTTATCATGTTATGATATACCAAATGTATTTTAACTTTGAACAAGTGTCTTTTTTATTTACTTGTATTTACATTTTAGGCATTAAGATTAATGCCTGGACACATTTTTCAGGATTTAAGCTTAAATCCTAGGATTTAAGAATAATGCCTAACTTCATTTAGGCAATAGACTTACTGCCTAGGAGTAAGGTTATTGCCTAGGATTTAAGCTTAATGCCTTATTTCACTTATTGCCGCTAACATATATATTGACCAAAACGTATGCGTAAAATTGCCAATTTAGGTCAAAACATGTTAATTTTGACATCTTTTTGACGTCATATTGACATCACAATGGACCTTTTTGCCCTATATTTCCAGATAAAAGCAACTTGTTCATTTATCAATGAATTAATAGGATTTTAAAAGGCTAAAATAAGTTTAATTTTTTGCAATATCATTGGTCAAATATTTGCTCTTATTATACCTCCTCCTATAAGTCACTATGTACTTTCAATGAGTGCAGTTGGCGATAAACATTTAATGCAAATAAGTCCAGAAGACCCCACATTAAATGTGCTCAAATCGAGGTCTGATCTAATTAGTATTCAAAAAAGTAACATGTTTTAAAGGATAATTATGTACGCAAACATGTTTAACCCGGCAATATTCTTTATGTGCCTGTCCCAATTCAGGAGCCTGTAATTCAGTGGTTGTCGTTTGTTGCTGTATTTCATACTTGTTTTGGGGTTTTTTTTCGTTTATTGTTTTGTACATAAATCTGGCCGTTAGATTGCTCGTTGTATTGTCATTTCGGGGTCTTGTGTAGCTTGTTAAGCGGTGCTCATTGTTAAAGGCCATATGGTGACCTATATTTGCTTATTTTTCGTCATTTTGTCATTTGTGGAGAGTTGTTTCATTGAAAATCTCGCCTCGCGTGATTTAGCCTCCTTTGCGCTGATGCGGCGTAAAACAAACATCAATCATTGGCAATTGTATCACATCTTATTTTTATTAACACACAAAGAGGTGTGTTTATATCGAAATTTTCGGGACCCTGAATCGAAATAATCTTTTCTCATTGTGTTTACCGAAGTGGGCAAACTATTGATTTTATAAGATTAATCTCTTGAACAAACTACTTTTTTCCAAATCGTGACATTTTTGGGCTGAGTCTGGATGATACATACATGCATATCAGGTTACTCGTTCACACTCCGTTTTCCCTTGGTTTGTATATTCAAAATGTATTAACGAGTTTTGAAGATAGGTTAACTTCGATGCTTCTTATTAAGGTGGCACGGTAGTTTTTACATACCAAGATTTATATTCTTCGATGGAGACGTAATGCATCTACAAGAGTATGACAGACCTGTGTTCACACTGAAACTAAAATGGTTTTGACAGATGTACAAAGATGGAGAAATAAGTCTTGATATTGTCCCAGCCGTTAGAAAATTTGGTTGGTGGCCATCCGATACCGTTTTTACAGAGCTATGTATGGTGACAGAGCAAATCCAAAGAGAGGGTGGTTTGTTATTACTTACTTTCAGGATGATACACTAATGAGGATTTCGTGTTCTCCTGCAGAAATCTATTTAATAAAGTCTTTGCCAAGATACGTCCGAGAAAGTTATCGATTATGCAAATTATTACGTCACAAATCCGTGTGCCCCCTGATGGATCCTGATCCGACCTCAGATGATTTTTCTCTGTTTGAAGCAGAAGTTTCAATAATAAGCTATATGCTTAAAAACTGTTTCTTTCACATTTTAAGTGACTGTAAGAAAGAGGGTCTTCTTCAAACAGAGATCTGTCGACAGGAAAACAGTATACAATCGATATAGCTGTCAAAATCTTGCATCACTTTGATGACCGCATTGTGTCACAATCACTTTCTGTCTACTTCATACCAAATGGAGAAGACATTTTCAGATTTGGATTCGTTGAACTTGATCGTGTTGACGAAGAAACTGTTTCAAAGTTGAACAATTTTCATTGTTTAAGGCGCAGAGCATTTTTAAAAATAATGTTGCATATGCTTAGAAAAGATCTTAGTAACAAAACATTATAGCGTGTGCGTTTCGAGGTAATCAAATATATCTTTTTATACCAGCTTCTTGACACGATGAATAAATAAACGGAAGAATACTTGCCGAAAACATTTTTTATAACTTTATACTACGGTAACATGTTACAGTTCAGCCATACCTAGCTAATTGTTTAATAACAATACCACGCAGGTAATTCATTTATTGTGAAAAATTTAGCTCTTGATTAAATTTACTTACGATGATCGGTCTACAAAGCTAACAACCACCTTCAGCCTGATTAAAGACACGCGGATATCTGTAATATAGACAGCTGAGCTTGTTCATACCTAGCGGAAGGACTGCTACAAACTATACTGCGAATTTAAATGTTACTGTTTATGATGTTTTGTGATTGGAATAGATTAATAGATTGTCCATTTGTGGGATAACAAATACATAACCCGCATTTTTGGATAATGCATGAAGAGGTGATAACAAAATTACTGCAATCATTCATTTGTTCCCGTCTGTTTCAATACAATATGTGTGTATTGCGTATTGGAATGCAAATCATTTCGGGAAATTAATAGATCCTACCTTTTTTGTCACGTCGATCTTTACATCTAATAAAGAAAGTTCGTGAATTCAGTTTCAATTTTCCCAACAGAAATTAAGTTTCAATTTTCCCTGAGGTCATTATATTACATATATAATCAGGCTCGTCACACAGAGTTTTATTGTCTTGTCATTGACAAAGCAAACATATTTCAGAGTTTTCGTTTAGGATCATGAAAAATTGGAACAATCTATTGTTCAAATAGTTCCAAATAAACTCATCATAAATACCAGTTTCACTATACACTACATTCAAATCTAATTTTAAATTTTTTTGGAAAGATTTTAATTTAACTCTACTACGAGGATTCTTTTAGATTTTTTTTTATAAATTAAAAAAATTCAGTTTTCCTTGTATGCTGCATTTTTGCTACCCTCTGAGCAATATTGATACATTCATTGTAATCAAATTAGACCAGAAATGCATTCTTACGTGGAGCACCACACACACAATTTTGCCTGATTAATATTTGATATAAATAGGTCGTTATTCTGAAATGAGACTGAACACGTAGCCTTGGTATACTTATCAGGGAGGTTTCTAAAATCCCTGGTCGCCAAGGACAACACACGATCAGCCCAGTCCTCAAGGGAATCCTCAGGGGCTTGCCGTGCATTGTTGAACTTGACCCGGGCAGTCTCAGGGAGAGCCCTTAAACCAAAACGCTTGTGCAGTTTTTCAACTAGCTCCCTGTAACTCACCTCCATGTCTCTTTCCGTAATGAAGGCATAGTATTCACTTGCCTTCCCCTCAAGGCACCAACACAGTTGATCTTTGCAATCTTGCGGGCCCCACTCACAAACCTCTGCATACCTTGAAATCTTTGTGAAAAAAGCTTGCCAGTTGCCCTTCCCTTCATACTTGATATTCTTTGGGGCATTTCTAACTTTCGAGGTGCTGCCTGAATTCCCTTGTGACCTACCTCGGCTGTCGGTCCCCTCGCACTTTCACTAGGCCTATCCTTACTATATGCTACTGGGTAGGCCTGTTGCCCATAAAAGCTCTCCCTCGCGGTTACACCTTGTGGGGCACAGGAGTATAACCTGGATTATACATACCCTGGTGTTGCCTACTTTCTGTACGTGCTGGGGTTTGCCTGGTGTCCTCGCCCCTATTGTCTTGCCACATGCCATACCTACTACAGGGTGTCTCATACTGCCCCTCAAATGTGTTGACCGGTTGTTTGCCTGGTAACGACCCTGACTTGCATTATTGTTTGTGTGAACAATGGAATGACCCCTATGATAAGTAGGTGGGCCTCCTTTGGTTGGGACACTCTTGTCCCATGCACTGTCTCCGCTTGGACAATATGGCTTGTACCCGGTATTACTACTAGCTCCGGAGTGAGGGGTGCTACCTTGTGTTGGGTCACCAGTGTTGGTGTGGCCCCACCCTGTTTTCGGTGGTGGCTGTTCCCCGTAGCCCCCGCTACAATTAGCTGGGATCTTAGGCCTAGATCCAGCCTCCTCAGAATATGGACTATACTCAAGGAAGGCAGAGTCCATCTGACTGGGCCCTCCCAAAGCCACAGGGCTTTGCACCTGGTGCCATCCTTCTTGCTTAAATACGGACTGACAATGCATTTGGGATGGAGTGCCGGGTGAGGCAACCATGCTCCCGTCTATTAGAGTGTTTAGCATTGATTGATTTCTGCCTTGGGCCTCAGGTGGTGGCCCAATATCTGGTCCTCCCCATTGGTACTAAAGTCAAGCCTAGATATGAGGGCTATGGTAACTTTTAGGTGGGATATTGTGGCTAAATCAGTCTCAGTTACAAACCCCTTGCCCTCCCTAAGGTCCATTATTTGCTTCCCAGTCTTTATATCTATACCTGGGAGCTGGAGCAACTCCTGGACACTGCAGGTATTGATGTTTTCCAGTGACATGATGTGTAACTATAAACCACAACAAATTTCGAAATGAAATAAACAACAACAAACTAACAAGACACTAAATAATTTATTTATTAAAACGCACAAATGCTTCTGGTAACCCGTCCTTCTGGTCTGCGGTTACTCGAAGCAAACAAAACAAGTATATAGTTGACTGATAACCTGTCCCTTCTGGGTGTAGTGTACCAGTCTACCTATATTTTGAACAAACAACACAAAACACAAATGATCTGCAAACAACCGGGATTTTTATTACTCCTAATGTTTTTTTCTGGAAACCCGTCCCTTCTGGGTCTGCGGTAACAGGAAGAACAAACAGGAAAACAAAAGCGACTGGTACTATCGTGAAGTATTCCTCCAGAATACTCCACAAATGCCTGAAATGATTTATTCCTTTGTTGGAATAACCCAAAACACCCTTTTCCTTGCTCTCTTACGATTTTTACCGTCCAGCACCGGCACAGCAAAAACATAAAAATATCCCTTAAAAACAGAAACTGTCCGCTAATTGCTCGCAGCGCCAATAAAGTATCTCCAAGTATTATCTAAATACCAATAGATACCTTGGATGGTCGGTCCTGTAGTCGGGAACGGCCGGATTACTCTTCAGTATAAATGCATAATCTGCTTAGTCATAATTTCAGTACCGGAAGAGGCTGATTCCTGGGTAGTTCTTCGGGAGATGGTCTATCTAAAACTAACCCTACCAATACTATGTCACGGAATGGAAGTTCCTTCATAATATAAGTTCCAAAAGGAAAAAATATTCTGGAATATTATTTCCACAGGAATAAATATTACAGTATATGTTCCTAACGGAATAAATGGTATAGAATATTTTTTCCAACAGGAATAGATATTATGACATTGTTTATAACAAAGTTTCCAGTGGAACTTCTGTTAGGCGGAACAAATATACGTTGACAACTACAGTATGATGAAAGAAGACATTATTTGAAAATTGTTTCGATTATTGGTGATGGTAAAACATACATGAACAGCAGCAATCCATAGATGATTCGAAAGGGTCCTTTCATCTCTGACTTGTCGTGGCAATCGTCTGTTTCTGTAACTTTAAGACTGTCTGCAAGTGTTTGGTAGAACAACATGTTCTCTGCTGTTGTCTGAAAATCTTGCCATTGATATAATTATCGTAATCACAAAAGCACTTCAATGTGGAATATATAATTGCCTATTGTAAAACGTCTATGTGATTGGATTTAAGATATTACGTCATTCATTGTTTACAAACGTTATTTTTTGTATGCGCACTGAGATTTCAACAGTTCAAAAGAAAGGAAATGAAATATATACTGTTTTTAAAATTTCTTCTGGACAAAAAGCATGGTAAATATTTAAAAGTCGACCAACTGAGAAAATTGTCTCATGGCTAATTAACATTTAGGAGAATACGCGTTACAGTTCTGTAAATAATTGGTCAAATATTAATGGAGAGGCTAAATCGTGGGTTGTGTTGAATATTCATATTCTTACTACTTGACCAAACTTTATGAAATAGTTTCAATAATTTTAGGGAATCATCAACCTGAATATTTATGAACTTATGATTGGGAAAAAGGGGGTGGGGTTACACACAGTGACGGATCCAGGGGGAGGGTTCCGGGGGTTGGAACCCCGCCTTTGTTTTTGACGATTAATGTATTTGAATAGGGACATATATTTGGAACTCCCTTTTAAAAATGACCGGATCCGCCCGACAAAGGATGCTCATTACCCCAAATCCTGTTTTCTTGTCACACAGTAATTTTTTCCCACTTCTTTCTCTTCTTTCCCGATCCCACTTGTGCGGATACCTTAATTGTACCTATTTTGACCGATTATTTTTTTTACCGTGGCATCATTTATTTGTGAAATCGTGACATAACTTTCCATTCTTTTGTTTATAATCAAATTATATCCATATTGACTTTAACACAAAGTGTCAAAAATTTAATTTTGAATCCATACAGAATTATAGAAAAATTGGTTCTATCCGACCCAAATCAATTCAAGATTCTGTAATGAGGAGTACCTATTTTTATTTCATCCATGCTAACTACATATCATTAAAATTCAAATAACTTATGCTCCTTTTTTATTTTTCCACATTTTAGGAACATTTTGACATTAGTCCACCACTGTTCCAGGTGCCAGCAAACATGTTTAAACCCGCCCAATTGACTGCTGCCTGTAATTAAGTGGTTGCTGTTTGTTGCTGTATATCATATTTGTTTTATTTTATTTTGTACATACATCAGGCCGTTAGTTTTCTCGTTTGAAATGTTTTACATAAACATTTTTGTTATTTCAGGATTTTTTTAGCTTACTATGCGATATGGGGTCTGCTCATTGTTGAAGGACGTACGGGGGCCTATTTGTTGTCATTTGGTCTCTGGTGGACAATTGTCTTATGGTAATCATACCACATTCTTCTTATGACATATTTTAATTTCTCATTTTTAACTCATCTGGCCCGAAATGCCAAGTGAGATTTTCTTATCACTTGTCGTTCGTCGTCGTCGTCGTCCGTCGTTGTCGTCGTTAACTTTTTACTTTTTGAATTTCTTCTAGAGAATCACTAAATGGAATGAAACCAAACATGGCATGAGTGTTCCTTATGAGGTGCTGACCAAGAGTTGTTACTTTGTAGCTGATCCATCATTCAAGATGGCCGCCAGCGGGGGACTTCGTTTAACATAGGACCCTATGGACAATACATACAAATGTCTTCTTTTAGAGAACCACTGAATGGAATGAAACCAAATATGGCATAAATGTTCCTTATGAGGCGCTGATGAAGACCTTAATACATGTATCTTTATCGATTGAGATATACTGTAAACTGCAAAAATATCAAGAAAAGAAGATCTACACGTCAACATGAGCAAAATTGTCAATTGACATCTTGTTGGAATTATTGTCCTTATAAAGTCATTTTCTACAATTTCAATAAATGTATTGGTAATTTCTGTTAACTTTACAAAAGTCTTCAGCTTTTGATTAAATTACGGGCCAATATTAAACCAAATTTGGCCTCAATCATTATTAGGGTATCTGTTATGATTTTTGGAAGTTTTGGTCCTCGGTGCTCTTCAGCTTTGTGCTTGTTTTGGCTTTCAAACTTTTTTTATCTGAGCGTCACTGGTTGGTCTTGTGTGGACGAGACGCACGTCTGGCGTATTGAATTTTAAGCCTAGTACCTTCTGCTAGCTATTATTCGTGTGTTTCTTTGTCCTATATGTTCTCCCATTTATTTGTATTGTGGTCCTGTCATGTGATGTTGTCGTTTTGGTGTTGTGTTTGACGTTGCCATAAAAGCGGGAGGTTTGGCATGCCACAAAACCAGGTTCAACCCACCATTTTTTTCTTAAAATGTCCTGTACCAAGTCAGGAAAATGGCCATTGTTATATTATAGTTCGTTTCTGTGTGTGTTACATTTCAATGTTGTGTTTTTGTTGTGTCGTTGTTCTCCTCTTATATTTGATGCGTTTCCCTCAGTTTTAGTTTGTAACCCGGATTTGTTTTTATCTCTATCGATTTATGAATTTCGAACAGCGGTATACTACTGTTGCCTTTATTTAATCTATTTTTACATGATTTCCAAAACCAAAGTAGAATCAGGTGAGCAACATAGTCTCTTGAGAGCCTCTAGTTTCATTTATAAGCATAAATGTTTCGTATGAGGTGCTGACCAAGTGTTGTTACTTTGAAGCCGATCCGTCTTCCAAGATGTCCGCCAGCAGAAACTTTGTTTAACATAGGACCCTATGAGAAATACATACAAATGTCTTCTTTTAGAGAACCACTGAATGGAATGAAATAAAACATGGCATGAATGTTCCTTATGTAGTGTTGACCAAGTGTTGTTACTTTGTAGGCGATCAATCATCCAAGATGGCCGCCAGCGGGGGACTTCGTTTAACATAGGACTCTATGGACAATACATACAAATGTCTTCATTTAGAGAACCACTAACTGGAATGAAATAAAACATGGCATGAATGTTCCCTTTGAGGTGCTGACCAAGTGTTGTTTCTTTGAAGCCGATCCATCATCCAAGATGGCCGCCAGAGAGGGACTTATTTTAACATAGAACCCTACGGGAAATACATACAAATGTCTTCTTTTAGAGAACCACTAACTGGAATGAAATAAACATGGCATGAATGTTCCTTTTGAGGTGTAGACCAAGTGTTGTAACTTTGTAGGCGATCAATCATCCAAGATGGCCGCCAGCGGGGATTTAGTTTAACATAGGACCCTATGGGAAATACATACAAATGTTTTCTTTAAGAGAACCACTGAATGGAATGAAACCAAACATGGCATGAATGTTCTTATGAGGTGCTGACCAAGTGTTGTTACTTTGTAGCCAATCAATCATCCAAGATGGCTGCCAGGGGGGAACTAAGTATAACAAAGGACCCTATGTGAAATACATACAAAAGTCTTCTTTTGAAGAACCACTGAATAGAATGAAACCAAACATGGCATGAGTGTTCCTTATGAGGTGCTGATCAAGAGTTATTACTTTGTAGCAAATCCATCAACCAAGATGGCCGCCAACGGGGGACTTAGTTTAACAAAGGACCCTATGGGAAATAAATGTCTTCTTTTAGAAAACCGCTTAATGGATTGAAGCCAAGCATGGTATGAATGTTTTTTTTGAGGTGCTGACCAAGTGTTGTTTCTTTGTAGCTGATTTGTCATCCAAGATGGCTGCCAGCAGGGGGAGTAAGTTTAACATAGGACCCTATATGGGAATACATACAAATGTTTTCTTCTAGAGAACCACTGAATAGAATGAAACCAAACATGGCATGAATGTTCCAAATGAGGTGCTGACCAAGTGTTGTTACTTTTTAGCTGAACCATCATCCAAGATGGCCGCCAGCAGGGGACTTAGTTTAACATAAGACCCTATGGAAAATACATACAACTGCTTCTTCTAGAGGAGCACTGAATGGAATGCAACCAAATATGGCATAAATGTTCCTTATGAGGTGCTGATGAAGACCTTAATACATGTATCTTTATCGATTGAGATATACTGTAAACTACAAAAATATCAAGAAAAGAAGATCTACACATAAGTCAACATGAGCAAAATTGTCAATTGACATCTTGTTAGAGTTATTGTCCTTATAAAGTCACTTTCTACAATTTCAATGAATGTATTGGTAATTTCTGTAAACTTAACAAAAGTCTTCTGCTTTTGATTAAATTACGGGGCCAATATTAAACCAAATTTGGCCTCAATCATTATTAGGGTATCTGTTATGATTTTAATCTATTTTCACATGATTTCCAAAACCAAAGTAGAATCAGGTGAGCGACACATGCTCTTGAGAGCCTCTAGTTTCATTTACAAGCAATGGAGAGTATTTGTTTCTGTTTTACCAAGCTGAAGAAGTATCAGAAAATGATTGATCAAATATTCATACTTTATTCATAGGAGTTTTGAAAATGATCTACGTGAAAATACTTTTGGTCTTAAACATGTTAAAGGAGCAATCATCTGGAACTTGGCAATAAAGATCACATATGGACTGACATCAAACACCAATCATTCCGGGATGATTGATAGTAAATACGTGTGTATATATACATTTTGTACTTTCAATTATCAATTAAATTGAATTTCCAGTTCAATTTTATTATACATGTATGTACTTTTATATATAGTTATGAGTATATTTAAATGTCCTTTTGTTGTTGTTGTTAGTTTTTTTTAAGGGGGGTGTGAAAGTTTCACGAACCTGACCATAAAGATCACATAAAAGGACTGATGGTTAAAGCTACATGTGCATAAAATATTTGCCACTGGCAAACACCAATACTTCCGGAATGATAGATATAATTATTATATTTTTATTTTTTTTATTTCGGAATAAATTTCAACTTTGATCGATTATATATATATATACATGTAGTATATAAAGTAATAAGTACATTTTAATGACCATTCCCTTTAAAAGTTGTGCATTATTTTTCTATTAACATAACACAGAAATAAGGAAACATAAGAAAGTTTAATAACCTTTATAAAGTCATTTCATCTTCTTTCCACAGAATAATTAACAGCATAGGATACTGGAGCTGAAATGGAACCTTCGACGTGAAAGTTAAAGACCTATACAAAAGGATGTACTAATATGGCACTCATCAGAAAAGATAACATTAATCATGAACCATGCAATCCCGAGTTTCGTACAAGTATCAAAACATAAAAGATTGATGCTTATAATGAGCTCATATTAGAACTAAAGTGTTATCTGGAATAACCAATCTACACGTAGCAAGAAATATCATATATGAGACTGAATTGTGCAGAATTAATACAATGTGGTTCCTATGCATTATGTTAAAAGTTTTAAAAAATATTAAAATTTAAATAAAATTAAAGTTTTACTCATTGCAATTGTCCAAAGCAATCATGGTGAATACAGTTGACTTGTACGTTTTTTAACGGCACAAGAAACTTGATTCTAGACATCATGTTATAGTAAGTATAATAAGTATACATAATCATACACCTGACTGACAATACACTTGAAATCACTGCAATACTCATATATACACCCATTCACACAAAACCTTATTGGAGAAAAAAAATATGTTACACTTAATGAAATACCCTGTCAGCAAGTGTTTGATAAAGTAGGACAATGAAATACCCTGTCAGCAAGTGTTTGATAAAGTAGGACATTTTCTTGCATTTTCTGAAAGAGAAATTAAAAGTATAGAATCAGATATGCAGTAATAGTTTAACGCTTGCTTAATTCCAACCTCAAAAAATTACTAGAAGCACTTCTTCACAATAAAGTTGTGAATAATTGATTTAATAATTTGAAACATTTCTCAAAGTTATGTAACTTGTATTATTTAAGCGACAGAATAATTTACATAATTTCCGAATAAATAATATGGTACATGTATCGTGAAAAAGCACAAATTAAATATTATTTACATCAATGTACATCTGGTATTGTACCAGAATCAGGATACTGCTTACAAGTATAGACAACCCATACTTTGTGAAATGAATATATATTCATTAAAAATAGATCGAGTAGTTTGAGTCAATTTGAAAGTAAGAGAATCCTTTGTCACTAGTAGGTCTGACATATTAAAACAAACAAGTTTTTCTCAGTAAGTATTTGAAAAGTATATTATGGTCAGGAATATAGATAAGTCAATCACGCTTATCTTGTGGTATTAAGGAATTATTTATATAATTCATTCAAATTAAAATACAAGCTTCAACGAATCTACGAAAATAGTATAAAAAATTAACCGAAGCCTTCTTTTAGACATACATATAAAAATAAGAAGATGTGGTATAATTGCAAATGAGACAACTCTCCGCCAGAGACCAAATGACGTAGTAGTTAACAACAATAGGTCACTGTACGGCCTTCAACAATGAGCAAAACTCATACCGACTAGTCAGCTATAGAAATGTAATACAATAGTTACGGAAATATTGATTGAATGAGAACTAACATCCTATCAACCGATACTAACAAAGACGGACTGTATCATTAAATTAAGGTCAAAAGTAAAATCATAAAAATACTGAAAACCGAAGAAAATTCAAAAAGGAAAGTCCCTAATCAAATGGCAAAATCAAAACCTCAAACACATCAAACGAATGGATAACAAATGTCATATTCCTGACTTGGTACAGGCATTTTCTTATGTAGAAAATAGTGGATTAAACCTGGTTTTAAAGCTAGATAAACCTCTCGCTTGTATGACAGTCGCATCAAAGGAACAGTAAATTGGCTATGTCACAGATTTTGGTAAAACTTTGCATACAACTTTGGCTCATTGAAATATAACTATAAATCCAAAAAATAATGCATTTATCTCTGTTATTGTCTGAAATATCACTGATACTGACTGAATTTCCTAAATAATAAGTAAAAATTTGTATAGAAACCACACAAAATCAACGAAAAATGTACTTGAATAATTATGTCTTTACTTAATCAAATTTCCTATTTAAAATCCATAGATTTCTCTTAAAAATATATGTTGGCTACAGAAACTTCCATTTTGATAATGTGAATAGATAATAGATTCACCTACCTAAACAGAAATGAAATGATTGATAAAGACTAGGTGAGCACTAAAAAATAAGTACTGATTCGATAGGGAAATAAATCAGTCTATGAAATACACTGAATAAAACAGTACTGTTACAGTACTGCAAAAATCAATTTTGATACAGTTCTGAAAAACTCAGTACTGTTACAGTACTGAAAAAATCAGTACTGTTACAGTAAAGCAAAAATCAGTACTGTTACAGCACTGTAGAAATCAGTACTGTGAAAGTACTAAAGAAATCAGTACGGTTACTGTACTGAAAAAATCAGAACTGAATTTAGTAGAAAGTAGAACATTACAATTTTATCATGTAGAAGTTCAGTACTGATTTCCAATAGGGTAGAAATGTACAATAAACATGTGATATAATTCATGGTAGTGTACTGAAATAAATCAGTCTAGAAACAGTACTGAAATAATACTGAAACAAAACTAATGTTACAGAACTGAAAAACTCAGTACTGTTAGAGTACTGTAGAAATTAATACTGATACAGTACTGAAGAAATCAGTACTGTTACAGTACAGCAAAAATCAGCACTACTACAGTACTGAAAAAAAATCAGAACTGTTACAGTACAGCAAAAATCAGTACTGTAACAGTACAGCAAAAATCAGTACTGTTGCGGTACTAAAAAATCAGCACTGAATTTACCAAAAGTAGAACATTACAACTTTATCATGTAGCCGTTCAGTACTGATTTACAAGAGGGTAGAAATGTACAATAAGCATGTGATATAATTCTTGCTGTGTACGAGAAAGTAAAACAAATGTACAATAAAAGGATAGCAAGTGGTATTCTTACACAGCGTAATAGCCCAACAACTAGAAGGCATTGCCTGAAATTGGTTAAAACCAGAAGTCCACTGGATTTTACGAAGTATTATTTCACAAACAGAGAAGTGGAAGTCTGAAACAGTCTTCCAGTGACACTATTGTCCGCAAAAAATATCAAAAGATTTGAACGTCGGCTAGACAAGTACTAGCATGAAATCCTATGATTTATGACTATAAAATTACGATCGTCAGTAGCAATGGTACAACTGTGATGATGAACCAGAGCCAAAATGAGCACCAAGCCAATCTCAATTAGTTAGACTTGTTAGGTTGTTGAAACTGTCGAAAAACTCATTTAGATAAAAATCAAAACGGAAAATACATAATTTGGGTATAAATATGAATTATTTATTGCGAGTCAATAACAACCGGTATGAACAGAACAATGAAAACAAAGTAGCAGGACCAATTTTCCTCGAGCTTAATTCACACAAGGAGCATGCATAATTAATGTTTTATAAAGTCTCCAAATCTTTCCAAAAATGTCCGTGACATTATGAAAGCTTCATAAGTCTTTCAGTTTCAGTAAGGTCTCACAATAATACGGCGTATTTCTGAAGTATGTTCCTAAATATTAAATCCCTAAAGAAGGTTTGAAATAAAATATTGGTATTTTTTGACAAATTTGAGTCGATAAAATTTACACTTTATATTTGCAATTATTGCGTCCGCAGAAGCGCTTTATAAATTTACATTAATCGACAACAATCCCCCCTCCCCAAACAACAGCAACAAAATTAAAGCCAATGATTTATACTTACTGATAAAGTTAGTTGATGTCATGTGGGAAAACTGAAACTCCCTGATTGGAAAGTTTATTCCATCCATGTAATGTATTGTGAGAATATTTATGTCAAACTGCCTAATTTGAAAGTTGTTTCTAAGTCGCACGGTGGGGAAATATCAGACTATCTGACTATACATTGATTTATCTAATTGTGTGGAGAATATATATGCTAACCTCTTTAATTTGGGAGTTGATTCCAGACCACGTGTGGAAGAAATGTTAAGATCTCAGATTGGAAAGTGACAGGAAAGCGCTTCGGACGCTTACAATTCATAAAATGTTATTTTCATTTCAAAGCAATGTGTTGATACCGGCTCTGGTGGACTATTAGTCCCCGATGGCAGCATCAGCTCAGTAATCAGTGCTTTGGTACCGAAATGATTTATAACCTACCCATCTAAAATTCTATATTATATTGATGAATTAATAAAGTTATTGTTATGTCTTTACGTGTTTCGGTACTTATGCATCCTTACCTTTCAAATTTTTGGCTTTTAGCGTTCCTGATTAAGTTGAATTCAGAAAAACGCTTCGGACGCATCAATTTACAAAGTGTTTTTTCATCGATTCTAAGTGACTTGTTGGGAGAATGCCAAAACTCTGCACGTATATTATTCTGAGCAACAGTTCTTCGAAGGACTTAATTATGCCATATCTTAAAAAAAATTTAAGTCTTGTAACTTTAAGTGTGTTAAGGATTGTCACGTTTAATGCATAAATAAATCGTATATTGAAATTACTTAATTACAAGTTGAAAAAAGTGCACATACAATCGGTTTCAGTATGCCAATTCAATAGCAGAAAGAATGCACCAATTCAAGAATATCTTGGATTGTCAAATAGCAGAGTACAATCGGTCTAGAACTTTGATAAAATCTCCTGATTTGGAGAAAGGAATGTAATTTTATTTGTGATAATTTATATCTTACTATTACGACTGTTTTAAAAAAAATATAAAACATTTTTGTATGATTCATTTAAAAAAAAGCCTTATCAGGGAAGATAACACATATAAACTTTTTTTTATTGCATAAAGGAATGTTTAGGGTATTAACTATTTTTTTTGTAGTGAGAAAACGAGTCATATTTATAGAATAACTAATCCAAGAATTCAAATATAGAAAAATATTCAACGAGTGACCGAACAAGCTTTTTCTACGCACTCTGAATTGTATTGCTGTAACGTCATCCATAACGTCTCCACAACAACCATTTTTGTATGACGACAGAAGAATGAAATTATCAGAACTATTTCATATGTGAAATTATCTGTTTTTATTTCACTGGGAAATCACGGTATATATATCAAAATTCTATCGTTTATAGTTTCTTCCTATCACACAAAATTATTGAATTTTTCCATGCATTATCTATACAAATTTTGACAGCTTCACAAAAAGCTCCGTGACCTACACTTGTTATTATATTTTTGAAAAAAGCATTATATAAACTACATTATGGGAAATTATTTAAAAACATTAGCAATTCTAATTTAGATACCTGATCTCACAATTCCTCAGCCGTTCTTGAAAAAACAGTTTGTATATAGAAATGGAAAATTATTACGTAATTCTTGTGTGTTCATGAAATTCACAACAACCTTACATTTAATAAAAGGTTTATCTATCTCTTTTTATGATTTTCGTAGTTGGAATGGCATCCTCTAGGTAGTGAATATACGTGATGATATATTTGAAGCCTCTATATAATAAATCGCATTGTAAGAATATCATTATCAAACAGATATTTCAATACTATTTCTTGCAAAAATGACGTAGTTTCGATGGAATCGTGTTTTGTTATTTTTTGTTGTTGCACAGAACAAAAGGACTAAATGTATTTTGATTCCAATCTAAAATATGTCAATCATGCAAGAAAACATTGATTGGATCTTCAAGAAATTGTAATAAAAACTTGATAAAAGTTATATCACTATTTCTGTTATGTTCGTAATTCGCCGACATTCGATACAAGGATTCCTCAGAGATTACAATCAATCCATGTTTAGAACCTAAATTGTCATTGAATAATATTAATCGGACCACATGAGAAAACATTTGATATTCTGAAATGGTGCAATGAAACGCAAAAGCTTTTAATTATATAGACGTGTCATTAGATCAGACATTTGTTTACCGGAACTTGTGCGTTAATGAATATTACACTATAGTTTTGATTGGATATATTGACGCTGTCGTCTGGACGTTGACAGAGCCTATAAAATCATTGTGAACTTTCGCCTATTTGCATTAGGGAATCGTAATAGCATGCTGTCTATTTTTTCAGTACAACATTTACCAGAATTATATATACTAGTATTTTACAGGTAGCTTGAATTATTGATACATAGATTGTTATAAATCAAAAACAGTGAATTTGTTTCAGAACTTATTAATGAATCGTTTGGTTACAATTATCTAATTTAACATTTTCCAAAATGGAAAGTTTGAATAACAGAAGGAAATGCTTACATTAAAATAATATGCCATTAACAAACTGTGTTTAAGGTTAACTCTAAAAAAACGAATGTTGAAAACTTGTATGCATGTTCATTAAACACATGAAATTACGCTTTATAGATTTAGATGTTTCTTTTTATTTAACTATTTATATTAACGATTTCCCAAAATACTTACAACATAGCACTTTAAAGTTATTAGCCGATTATAGCATCATCTATAGAAACATCAAACAAAGATGATGTACCCAAACTGCAACAGGACTTAGATTCAGCGGCACAAAAAGAAAAAAAAACCTGGCTAATGTTGATTCATCCACACAAAAAATTGTCACATTTTTCAAGCAGATATAGCTACAAAAAATTTAGGCATATGCATCCAATCAGATCTTAAATGGAATGAACATGATGATAGTATAACAGCAAAATTTATTAATGCAATTCGACAGTTAAATTTTTCTAATACGCAACCTAAATGTATCTTCGAAACAAATAAAAGATAGTGCATACATTTCATTAGTTAGACCCAAGCTAAGAGTACAGCTTGTCTGTGAACCTCACAACAAAAATCAAATCCATCAAATTGAGATGGTCCAACGAAGAGCTGCTAGCTATACATGTAACAGATACCACAATATCAGCTCTGTCTCAAATATACTTGAACATTTACAGTGGCCTTCACTACAGTTGAGACTGATACAAACCAGGCTAGTGGTATTCCATCAAATCATGCATCAACATTTAGCAATCTACCCTAAAGATTGTCTTATTACATCAGACAACAGAACAACACATACACATACTAACCACTAAAACAAATTCAAAACAATTAAGATTCTCACAAACTATCATTTCATCCGCGCACAATAGTACAATGGAACCTACTATCAACATCAGCAATCCTTTGTACAACAGTTGACGGCTTTAAAGAGCAGATTTCTATATCCTACAACTAGCCAAATTCATCTAAGGTCAATGTGGCCTGCTAGAGTTGGAACCTTTAGTTCTTCATACTTTCTTACTATTACAATGGAGTTTGTTATAAAGCATGTAAGTACCGTAGCACTGACTACTGAATACACCCGGGGACTAACAGTACACTAGCTAGCAGTGGTATCGACCCAGTTTTAGCAAATAATATAACTCTTGAGATTCTTATACCTACCTCATTTAATGTTTTGTACAGATTCCTGTTTGGCCTACATATCATGATTTAGTTGCGGTAACCGTCTGCCTATTACTAAACAGTTTAGTTAATAATACTATGCGACCTCAATATATGGTTTATGTGGAATATCACGCTACCTTTACTACATGATACCATGCATAACCACTACATGATTTATTGGAGACCTTACTATTGTGTTTTGAAAAAAAAATACCTTGCTATCATCACTGCTTTGTCATGGTTTCGTTGAGGATACAATGGGACTTTTAGGACATGGTTTAGATACTTTTCAATCATCACTACATGGTCATCTATACCTCAGTGTTTTATACGGATTCTATACGGTTTAGTTTAGAAGACAATATCGTAGTAATATCGCTCTCACTTCATTGTATATTTAAGGGACCCTTGTTGCACTCTCATCATCTTTAAATGCTGGTTTCTTGCAATCTTCACTTCATGTTTAATTGTTGTTGGTGCCTTACGATCCTCACTCCATGTGTAATTGTTGTTGCCTTGCATCTGTTACTACATATTACATGTTACAGATGTCTTGGTTTAGGTCTTAAAAAATTTTTACTTTGTAAAGAACCACACTGATTCAAAAAACAAATACATCGAAGATGATATCATTAAAATGCTTGATTTTTTGATCGACAACTCATTTGTAGAGTTTGGTGGATTGATACATTAACAGACAATCGGCATTCCTGTTGGAAATAATTATGCACTCCATACTGGTCGACTTTTTTTCGTACTCATACGAAGTAAAATTTAAAGTAAACTTTTATAAAACAAGGAGAAAAAACTCTCAAGTTCTTTAATTTCACTTCCAGATATGAACTTGAAATTAATGATACTACAGAAACCAGAATGTCTGCTTCATATCTTGATCTTTTCCTCGATATTGACACAGATGAAAAGTGATAAGTTTCCAATTCTCAGCAGTAGCATACCTCTGCTCCACCGTATGACGATTACTTATCTCAACTGTTATGTTCCATATGGCTCATGTGTGTTCACACTTTGCGGACATTAGCATAGGTATGCTCCTAACACAAACACTGCTCAAACAGAGGTATTAGAAAAAAAAAACTTCATACATTTTAATGTCACTATCGCAAAGTTGGTAATCGATTCGATATGTCGGTGTCTCTATTCACTAGCGACATGTTTTTGCAGTCTTAGAGACACTTCGTCAAATGTGTAATTTTACCGATTGTGTCGTTTTGACTGAATATAGATTCGAATTGCAGGTGAATCGTTCATATCAGGAGACGATTATCCTGTAGACGCACTCGGTCTCGCTCCTTTTTCAGTTCATGCGATTTCCTCAGGTTGTTTTGGTAAATTTGAATTGTCTTCTTAATCGATTCATTAAATTTGAACATCGGTAAACTACTGTTGCATGAATCTATTTCAACAACGAGCACAACCCATTTCGTGTAGTAAGAAATGAAAGGCTTCGGATAACAAAATATAAAACAATGCAATAGGGAAAACTAGGGCTTGACATGTTTAATTGTAAGTCTTATTCGACTGTTACTATATACTATATTTAGTTGTGGGCAACATACAGTTGTAATAACCTGACGGAGAATCAATTATCATGCGACCCTATCACGGTGTATGTTTAGAACACTTGCTTTCCGATTCAATCGACGGTAACGCTTGCTTCCCGATACGCATAACGCTTGCTTTCAGATTTTTGTTTACGACGTAGCAGGAGACACGAAATGAGGATGGACGACTCTACAATAGGATGGTATATGGTGTTCTCTCTTGTATCTCACCGAACATGAGAGATATTTTTCTTGATAAAAATGAAATGCTTGTCATCATAAAAGTGTGTAATGAAGTCGCAAACGGTCCCATAAACGCAACACTGTAAACGATTGAACACAAGAATGCATTTCTTTCGTATGAAACTGTTTAAAACATATTTCAAATTCACAGGTTTCAAAGTCTCTATTGACTTTCCTTTCATAAATACTGTTCCATTTCTCGAAACTCATTTAATCTAACCATACATGTCCGTTGAAAAAAATCATAGGAAACGCTGTCTTTCAGATTGTTTACCTTCAGCGTCATTCTTGGAAACGATTGCTTTCCGATTTTCAGCAAACGATTTCTTTCAGATGGAACGATTTTCTAATCATCGTACCACATGCAGATTATAAAATTTGTTATTGTTTTCGATATTTATTTATTAACACCCTACGACACAGCGGAGGTGACAAGTCGAATTGGCACCTGACTTGATAGGTACCGGGTTATTTCACTCCATTAAAATATATCGTAGAGATTAAAATGTTCAAATCGGCTCCCATCACATTTAAGTTATTTATTCTTATCATACTTTATGTATTTCTCTTGGTATAAAAAAAAAAAACTAAAAAAAAAAAAAAAAAAAAAAAACGAAAAACAAAAAAAGTCGAATAAAACGAAATCCCCAAAATAATCACAAACAATAACAACATATAGAAAAACAAATCATGTGTCTCGAAAGGGTAAATAATTTCTGCTACTTCCGTGTTTGAATTATAAGATTTAATTAATACTTTTGCTTGCCGAAAGAAAGAAAGATAAAAACATAAAAGGAAAAGAAAGGACTATGGCTCTATCCACAAAAGAGTACACGAAAAAAGATATTAAATATATCCGCAAAAGATTAATTGATTAATACACTAAATAACTGTTATCTGACGAAAGCTCTGAAAAAATCAACCTGCAATGGTTCAATCACAGTATCACAGCCTATGTGTGTACTTGCTTATTTTATAATCGGAAATGACATTCAGTATGATGTGACGACATTGAACGATCGTATGTCACGAGAAGAAATCATTAAAGCAGTCGAAAGTGCCAAAGTGCGTGAAGCTACCGGTTTTGATGAAATCCCCGCCGAAGTTTTGAAAAACCCGACAGCTGTTGAACTTTTATTCGTTATATGTAATGGATGTTTTGAGTTGGGGAAAGTACCGGAACAGGGATTATTGATCCGATCTTCAAGACAGGATCAGACGATAGGAAGAATCCTATAAACTATCGTGGTATTACTTTAGTGTCCGTACCTAGTAATATATACTGTCATGTTTTGAATTCACTATTAAATGAGTGGATGAAAGCTAACAAAACTCTATGCGACGATCAGAACGATTTTTGTGAGAAGAGAAGTTGCGAAGAGCATACACATACGTTATATACTGTCATCAATGATAGAAAGATATCGAAACTTTCTACTTTTATGTGCTTCATAGATATGCGAAAGGCATTCGACTTCGTCCCTAGAAATCTTCTTTGGTATAAAATGTTTAAAGCTGGAATACGTGGAAAGTACCTTACCGCAATACAATCTCTGTACGATGATGTTAAATGCTCCGTTAAAATTAACGACCGTCTTACACCATGGTTCAACGTCGATTCGGGGGTTAAACAAGGATGTTTAATGTCGCCTAGTCTTTTTGCGGTGTACATAAATGACCTGGCCGAACGAGTAAACAACTTAAACTGTGTATTAAGATTGACGATATTGCGTTAAGCATACTATTGTATGCCGACGACATAGCTGTTATTGCGCCGGACGAACATAAACTCCAGAGAATACTAAATGAGGTTGCGTCTTGGTGTGATGACTGAACACTTGAAGTCAATCGGTTGAAAACCAAAGTAGTGCATTTTAGAAATCCTTCGATAGCTCGGTCAGACTTTGATTTTGAATGTGGAACTCACAATTTAGAGTATATTGACTCATACAAATATTTGGAACTTTGGTTTGATGAGTTCTTAACTCTAGAAAAGGCAGTTACAGAACTTTCTAAATCAGCCAATAGAGCTTTGGGAGCCCTTTTCGGTAAATTCATAGCGACAGGTGGTATGACCTGGAACGTTTACCACAAACTTTATACGTCGATGGTAGAACCAGTTTTATTGTATGGAGTGCCGTTAAGGGATATAAAACCCACAGAGTAATTAACAATGTACAGAACAAAGCTGCAAAATACTTTCTTACGGTTGGGAAGCGTTCCTCCAACACAGCGGTGCGTGGAGATCTTGGACTAACCTCGTGTTATACGAAGCAAAAACTATCATGCCTACGTCTAAAATGTAAGATCATACGAGTTAACGATGATAGACTTATATCAAAAGTAGCAGTGTTGGCCTCGCGGCGACGAAAAGGGTGGCATCATCAAATAGACAAACTTGCAAACGATATGGATGTTGCTGATATTGTTCATAACGCCACTCTCAGTGTTAAAACGGCGATGCGCCTCATAAGTGAAAAACTTTCGAACTTTGACCAGGCTGATTTCGAGAAAGATTTACATGACGACAGAAACAATGCTAACGGGAACAAGCTAATGACTTACCGTATTTACAAGACAAGTGTTAAAACAGAGCAGTATATTTTTTCGCTTTTACCAAGAAACTTAACTCGAACTATGGCATTATTTCGCAGTGGATCGCTACCCCTAGCTGTAGAGACAGGAAGATACTCCATACCACAGATTCCGCTGAATAATAGACTATGTAAATTTTGTAAATCGAATGATGTTGAACACGAAACTCATTTGTTAATGGTTTTCCCTTTGTATGAAGACATTAGAAATGATTTGTTTCGAAAGGCACGTCAATTTATTAAAAATTTTGAAAACATAAGCACAGAGTTCAAGTTCAATGCTTTAATGACTTGTAATGACATTCAAGTAACACTGTCCTACTCTATTCACAAATTCTATGTCAGGAGGAAAAGATTTTTATAACATATAATTGTTCATAAAGCCTGTTCTTTTTATCATGATAAAAGATTATTTAAAGAAAATGGATATTTCAGGAAAAAACTTTTGGTACATAAATAATGAAAGTATATTTGTTGTAAAAGTTTATGTTATATGTTGATAGAAAATTTTTAATATATATTTTTTAGAAAATTGGTGAAAGTGGTTTGAGTTAATTTTTGATTCTATTTTCTTTCTCTTTTTTATTTTACTTTCATTAATTTTAAATTAGAATAGTAATGTTTTATTTTTATCACTTTATCAAAATAAATTTAACTTATCTTATCTTACCTTATCTTATCTTATCTTATCTTATCTTATCTTATCTTATCTTATCATATCTTATTTTATAAAGAGATTACCTAATTACAAACCAGGGGATATAATCAAGAAATTATGGGTATCTATACCAAAAACATAAGAAGGTTAACCACAACCTCAATTTTGCTGAACGTAAAGCTATGTATTGTCTTTTTGACACATTTTGGTTATCGACGTTCTTCGATGAAAATTGCGTCATGGACATGCATGATTATTTGGCATTGGACGTTAAGCAACCAACAATCAATCAATCGTTGCAAAATTCGACAAAAAACATGTAAAGCTTGCAAATTTGTTTTGAAAATGTTCGCAACGGCAACATTTAGCGCTAAACATTTAAGAATATTATATAGCCTATATGGATAAACAAACCCTCACATCTCGCGGAGGGGAACACTTACTATTAACTAGTGGTAGGGATGAGCTGTTGAAATAGACCACAAGCTATACCTGATATAATGATGACATGTTAAGGTCGATAAATTCATATGAAAAATATGACACTCCTACCATAAAGGATTGAAGGCCTTCTCTCGCCTTATAGATAACACAGATATGCCGGTAGTCTTGAAACATTACTAGCTGCGAAACCGTAGCCTTTAGGTCCTTGTGATATTTCTTGACAATTTGCGGACCATAGATTGTCCGCACATATCACAAAATATAACGAGGACCATTAGAGTTATGGTTCTGCAGCTAGAAACATTACGTAATGGGAAGGTTTTCTACAATGAAAAATGTTTGGACATGCTTAATTACTAGTACTATATTTGACTAAAGTTGTACCTCTCAAATCTTAAAGTATGCGTTTCCTGAATCTGAAAGTAAGCGTTACACATCGATTTTCACAAAAACGGCGAATAAACCCAATAACATCATTTGCGATCTTATATTTTGTAAAAAAATGATATATCAATCCTATTGAAATAGGACCGCGTTGAGAAAGTTTAGAAAATGTGTATGAAAGGTTTTAAATTTGGATATGTTTGGCTGTAAAGTCTGTTTTACAAGACAACGCAGTTCTGTTGTAAATGAAGTCGCATTCATTTATCATCCGAAGAAACAATAAATTATGAAACTGGATACCTGGTTATTTGTTTTTTTCCGTCAAATTCAAGTTCATTGAAGAAAATGTGTATTTCATTATTTTTTTAATATTATAGCAACCTATCTATTTACCACGCGGGGGGTCTATTCCTATATGAAGGTAAATATATCAATGGGGTGCAATTTTACCGAGGAAATATATCAATAGGTAGTAATTGACCAATTGTGATATATCAGTGGGTCATAATTTTTCAGTTTGTTGTGCAACGATCTTCACTGAATGGGTTATGATTTCGCTGTGAAATATATGTATAGGTAGTGATTTCACAATTATTCAATATATGAATGGGGGTGTTTTTTAAATCCCAGCTGCACAACTGTACCCAAAATGTTGAGACCCCCCCCCCCCCCTACCCGTGCTATTTACCCTCTCTGTAATTTTCTTTTACAAAATCGGAAAGTAAGCGTTTCCGGAATTGGAAAGCAAGCATTACCGTCACTTAAATCGGAAAGCAAGCGTTCTGAATAAACACCGTGCCTATTCATGTTTAGTTGTTGGTACCATACAACTGTCACTACATGTTACGTTACGATACCAAACAATCCTTACATGTTTAGTTGTGTATGGGAACCATGCGATCCCTATTACAGTTTTAGTTTAGCAAGGGTACGATGCGATCCTCATTACAAGATTAGGTGTAGATTGCATGCGACCATCTGTGATCACATGATTATACAACATCATGAAAACGGAAATGTATTTATTAACAACATATAGTTTGTTTTCAGAAAAATATATATATTTGAAATAGGTGATTAGATGATTTACGACAAATAGTTAAAGAACATTTTCGCCGATTTTATGTGCTCTTTCTATTCAAATGGTCACCTATTTGGAAATAATTTAATATTTCGGAAAACAAAAGTGATCAAAGCATTATTTACATAGCTCATTAACTGTACCTAGGCCTTAAACTTTACTACTTTAATTTTTTTCTACTTCATAACAATTTACGTTGGCCAAAAGTTCATATGCATAATTGATACATATCGTGTAGTGGAAACGAATCAGTTGAAGGGCAATAATGTACACGTTTGTGTATTGTCATTAACAAGTACACTAACCTACTAATTGATTTGGGGTTTGGAACATCAGTGGATGTAATGAATATTTCATCGATGTTTATATCTGTTGACTGGAAACTATAACACTCTGAATTATCCTGAGGCAAATAAAATGTATGTACGTTCAATTAATTACTGGTAAATGATAACATGGATAATATGTATTGTCTTTTGGACACATTTTGGTTATCGACGTTCTTCGATGAAAATTACGTCGTGAACATGCATGCTTATTTGGCATTGGACGTTAAGCAACCAACAATCAATCAATCGTTGCAAAATTCGACAAAAAAAACATGTAAAGCTTGCAAATTTGTTTTGAAAATGTTCGCAACGGCAACATATAGCGCTAAAAATTTAAGAATATTATATAGCCTATATGGATAAACAGGCCCTTACATCTCGCGGGTGGGAACACTTACTATTAACTAGTGGTAGGGATGAGCCGTTGAAATAGACCACTGTTTCAAGCTATACCTGATATAATGATGACATGTTAAGGTCGAGAAATTCATATGAAAAATATGACACTCCTACCATAAAGGATTGAAGGCCTTCTCTCGCCTTATAGATAACACAGATATGCCGGTAGTCTTGAAACATTACTAGCTGTGGAACCGTAGCCCTTAGGTCCTTGTGATATTTCTTGACAATTTGCGGACCATAGATTGTCCGCACAAATCACAAAATATAACAAGGACCATTAGAGTTATGGTTCCGCAGCTAGAAACATTACGTTATGGGAAGATTTTCTACAATGAAAAATGTTTGGACATGCTTAATTACTAGTACTATATTTGACTGAAGTTGTACCTCTCAAATCTTAAAGTATGCGTTTCCTGAATCTGAAAGTAAGCGTTACACATCGATTTTCACAAAAACGGCGAATAAACCCAATAACATCATTTGCGATATTATAGTTTGTAAAAAAATGATATATCAACCCTATTGAAATAAGACTACGTTAAGAAAGTTTAGTAAATGTGTATGAAAGTTTTTAAATTTGGATATGTTTGGCTGTAAAGTCTGATTTACAAGACAACGCAGTTCTGTTGTAAATGAAGTCGCATTCATTTATCATTCGAAGAAACAATAAATTATGAAACTGGATACCTGGTTATTTGTTTTTTCCGTCAAATTCAATTTCATTGAAGAAAATGTGTATTTCATTATTTTTTTAAAGGCAGTGCTTAAATGCCTTTCTGGTTGCCGGGTTAATCTTTCCTTCCGCGATGTCAAACATATCTACGTGGGGGGTCATTTGGCCATAATAAGATCCGGAAATGTTGAATTCTCTCCTCTTCTTTTTGTGATATAAAATGTTTTTTTGTTTCATTTCATTTACATTGGGAAATAAAGAAACGATCAGTGTGTTTTGTTAGTTTTCAAAACTTTTGATATATTTGTATTTTGCATTATAAGCAGTCAACCGATTGACAAACTAGAATTATTTGAATTCCGTGTGGAAAAAGGTCGGGTTAATTTCGAGTGTTATCTGCAATCTAGATGTTTTTAAATCATTTCAGTCGTTGATATAACAATTAGAGGTCGACTGAACATGAATTATATTGCATATTATACAATTTAAAGCGCATTTCTGTTTATGCAAGTGAAGCCGTATGACGTTATTGTTATTTCGGTATCAGGTATAAAAAGTATCAAATTATCGTTCCTGGATAGGTGGCGCCGTGGTAGCCGGTCCTGTTCCTTAACTTCCGGTTTCTGCACTCTGCAAATATACATTTTTAATTAACGATGCTTAGTACTTGTTGTTGTGTACCTGGATGTCATTTAGGAGGAGGACATGCATTTCCAAATGACCGAAAAAGAAGGAAAAGTTGGATCAACGCCATGGCCTATACGCAGATTGGACGAGAACACGATTTCATCGTGGAGTCCATCTCAATCAGCTGTTGTTTGCAAGGCACATTTTACCGAAAACGACTACGTGCAGGAAACTATTCATGGTAAAACTTTATTTTCTTTTAGAAATAAATACAGTTATATATATAATCGCCATGCGAATAAACCAAAGTCTGTTTACAACAGCAATTATCGTTTTAGAATAAAAGGGGGTGGTTAATATTCAAGCCGTCATAATTTTTTGGATTACGATTCAATGTGATCTGTTTGAGATTTTTTGGTGAATGCTACAATTATAATGATTTCCTGCAAGAGGTATATCATACTGAGAATTATTTTAGCAGTAATTATGCTAATGTATGATGTAGTAATGACAGGAATGCATAAGCTATGCCTCATAGGCTTTCTTGAAAAATATCAATGACAATGTTAACAGGAACAAAACAATGACATGCTCTCATCTATATTATAGTAATTAGGTACGTGTGTTGCATAAGTCTCTGATTGTTTGTCCATTGGATTTACATAACATACATTGAATCAGGCAAACATAGTTTTGAACTTTTATCCACATTGTAATGAATAAATCTAGTTAATATTTCGCCTGGTAGTACAAAGTATACATTGCTAATGGAAGTTCATTTAATTTTCAAAAAACTAATGTTTTATAACCTTTTTCAGGGCGCAAACCCACCTTGTAGAGACTTATGTCTACTGCCTATTTTCCTGGACCAAGCAAGAGACTGAATCGTCCGCAAAAAGAAAAATCCGGGCAGTTTCCCGTGTAAACAAAAGAACTAAACTGGATGAATATTGTAGGAGAAATCTAGAGGAAAGTTTTGATTGTGAGTTTGGTTTTCCTGAAGAAGTCATTCATACTGCAGTAAGGATTTATGACTGTCCACCACTAACTGCCGAGCTAATGTTGAGCTTCACAGATAGAATTACGCAAACACCATCAATGCCTATGTTTTCAGCAGAGAATTTCGCAAATGATGACACAGCCATGCATTTTTATACCTGTTTAGAGTCATATACTAAATTTTTATTTGTTTTGACCACGCTTGGTCCAGCAGCACATTGTTTGCGATACATATATTTTCAAATTGATAGCGTGTCAGTTAAAAATCAGTTTTTTATGACTGGTGAAATTGAGGCATTATACAACCAACTTTGGACTGTCTAGATTGTTTTCAATATCTGAATCTAGTGTTAAGAATATTGTGTATACATGGATTGTTTTTATGTCTAAACAGTGGCGAGAGGCTAACACTTGGCCATCTAGCGGTTTAAGTCAGGTATTTTTCGCCATCTGACTTCAAATTAAAGTTTCCTTCAACTAGGATTATTATTGACAGTACAGAATGTCCCATGAAAAAACCTAAAGCTCCTAGAGCTCAACAGGCAACCTTTTCATCATATAAAAACAGAAACACTGAAAATACTTGTATGTTCGACACCTGGTGGTTTAGTCAACTATGTCTCTTATGCATAAGTTGGTTGTACCAGTGACCGTCAAATAGTCGAACGATGTAGAATAGTTCAATTATGTGATCCAGGTGACAGTGTGATGGCAGATAAAGGTTTTAATGTGCAAGATTTGTTTGCTAAAATGGATGTTGCCGTCAATATTCCAACTTTTTTTTCAAAAAGAGAAACAGAATTAGTTCCAAAACTCTTATACGGGATAGAAAAGTCTCCAATAAACAGGTGCATATAGAGCCAATTATTGGGCTTGGCAAAACGTACAAAATTCTAACAAATCCTATGAATGGAACTGAAAAAAACTTTCATCTGAGATAACATTTAGTTGTTTTATATTGTGTAATTTTAGAACTTGTATTGTGTCAAAGGATGCATAAATGAAAGTGGCGCAATGAATTTTGTTCTGATATATATATATATTTACAATTACATGTACATGTAAATTGTAATGCAGATAAAAATAAGGAGATTTGGTATGATATTCAGTGAGTTTATCAAATCAAAGTGCATAAGAAATGGGTATAAGCAGTTACAGGTGTTACTGTAACCGTACAATCTCCAACAATGAGTACAACTCATACCGTGTAGAGAATTTCAGAGATCTTACAGCTAAGTTTTGTTTTTGGGTTGAATCATTTTCTTCTATTGTCTTACAAATATGGAGAGGTGGTTAAAATGCTAATGAGGCAACTATTATGACAGTGACCAAACAATGAGATGTCATTTTTTCTTAATTAAGAACTCCTTTTTTCATTCATGAATTACTTTATACTTGGAAATAATCATGATAATTATGCTTGGAGTTATAGTTTCTCGAAAAAGTATGGTCGTCTAAAGAGTTGACATGTTGCAATGTACATGTAACTTTATGTTACTTAATGTTCTTGCAATACACACAATACTGTGACTAAGCAATCAGTATGAACTACTTTTCATAGGATGGAAGTCATTGAATATGCTAATATAAATCAATAATAAAGAATAGTCTATTTATATTAATAAGGAAAAGTTCTTTTATGTCTTAAAAGTGCGTACCATGGCGAGGTACAGAAAATCATATATATACAGTGATTATCACCAAGGTTCAAATTTATTTTCTGTAGTATAGGAAGACAATGTGTACCCCATTGTTAAATTTACATTGCTTTTAAGATTAAAATAGATATCTTGAGATTGACTGTATGTTACCATAGTTTACAAATAAAATTGATATAACATACACAATGTATCCATATAAAGTGTATTTTATAATTATGCCACAATATCTATTATCATCAACCAATGCAAAAATAAATGCTTGGTATATCCAATATGTAACTCCACAGATACAGACATATACTATGTGCAAGTTAATTATATCAAACAGTCATACAAATTGCCCTTAAACATCAAAGTGTACTGAGATTTAATACCAGCATTCTTGTTGGCATACTTTACCATGAGCTGTGTTGCATATACATGGCATATAAACATGTATTCACCATATTCTTAAAGCTGTTGAATCCAAGGATAGCAGGTAAATACCATCATACATATATAAAATGATAGAAAGACAACGTCATCTATGCATGATATGTTCAACAGGAGTATTCTACATAGTTTTATGCTACCAAATCAAAAGTATATATAAAAGAAAGAAGTCAAAGGTTTCCCATCATAGTTTAGTTACATATATGTTTTGTACCTGAGGTCGTTGAATATAGATCATTATACAAATAAGGAGATGTGGTATGATTGCCAATTTTACAACTATCATCCATGCTTACTAGTAATAAACCACATTTGCAGTTGATAACTGATATTTATTCCTAAAAAGAAAATGCCCAACTATATTAAACAGTATTTGATTACAAACATAGATAAACAAGGTACAAACTGGACATAATGCACTAGTTCATAAAAAAGTTAGAAAAATCACCTTCATATAATGCTCAGAATATAACATTCATGAAACTTGTTCAATATCATTAGAGAACTCTAAATCTTAAATACTGGAAGCCACCTCTGATAAGTACACTGCACTATGCAAGATAATGATATAACTGGACTAAAAATACACACAGCCTGTAATTAACTGCCTTTACAGCGCTTTCGCGCTTTGATTTAATATTATAGCAACCTACCTATTTACCACGCGGGATTGGGGGGGGGGGGGGGGGGGGGGGGGGTCTCTTCCTATATGAAGGTAAATATATCAATGGGGTGCAATTTGACCGAGGAAATATATCAATAGGTAGTAATTGACCAATTGTGATATATCAATGGGTCATAATTTTTCAGTTTGTTGTGCAACGATCTTCACTGAATGGGTTATGATTTCGCTGTGAAATATATGTATAGGTAGTGATTTCACAATTATTCAATATATGGATGGGGGGTGTTTTTTAAATCCCAGCTGCACAACTGTACCCAAAATGTTGAGACCCCACCCCCCCCCCCCCCCCCCCCCCCCCTTCCCCGTGATATTTACCCTCTCTGTAATTTTCTTTTACAAAATTGGAAAGTAAGCGTTTCCGGAATTGGAAAGCAAGCATTACCGTCACTTAAATCGGAAAGCAAGCGTTCTGAATAAACACCGTGCCTATTCATGTTTAGTTGTTGGTACCATACAACTGTCACTACATGTTACGTTACGATACCAAACAATCCTTACATGTTTAGTTGTGTATGGGAACCATGCGATCCCTATTACAGTTTTAGTTTAGCAAGGGTACGATGCGATCCTCATTACAAGATTAGGTGTAGGTTCCATGCGACCATCTGTGATCACATGATTATTCAACATCATGAAAACGGAAATGTATGTATTAACAACATATAATTTGTTTTCAGAAAAATATATATATTTGAAATAGGTGATTAGATGATTTACGACAAATAGTTAAGAACATTTTCGCCGATTTTATGTGCTCTCTCTATTCAAATGGTCACCTATTTGGAAATAATTTAATATTTCGGAAAACAAAAGTGATCAAAGCATTATTTACATAGCTCATTAACTGTACCTAGGCCATAAACTTTAATACTTCGATTTTTTTTCTACTTGATAACAATTTACGTTGGCCAAAAGTTCAAATGCATAATTGATATATATCGTGTAGTGGAAACGAATCAGTTGAAGGGCAATAATGTACACGTTTGTGTATTGTCATTAACAAGTGCACTAACCTACTAATTGATTTGGGGTTTGGGACATCAGTGGATGTAGTGAATATTTCATCGATATTTATATCTGTTGACTGGAAATTATAACACTCTGAATTATCCTGAGGCAAATAAAATGAATGTACGTTCTTTTAATTACTGGTAAATGATAACATGGATATTAACACTTTTTAAATCTGATACGTTCATAACGATCTCTTGATTTACCTTCATCAGGAACGCTAAAACCCACAAAATGTGAACGTAACTGTTCAATGTCGTTCTTATTTCTAATCTAAAAGAGTGCAATCATTTGTGGTACTTTACTGACGATTCTGAAATTTGTGTTGGTCACCTTTAGTCTATAAGACTGGTGACGTTTTCAAGTATTTATATGAAGGTATGAGGTATCAGTTATTGTCAAAATTAATGGTTCCACTTCCTTCACTTAGTTTGTAGGATTCCAAAGAAAAATCTTCATGCAATAAATGTACGGTATTGGTTACATGTCTATAAGCCATAATCCAATTGACTCAAAAGATGCAACGACACCTAGAAGTGAAGATACATTTTTAAAAGTGTCTATACAAAATTTCACCCTATAAATCACAAGTCCAAATTTCCGTAAATACCACAAAATGTGATTTTTCCCCGTCAAGGCAACTTCTACCGATAATATTCGCTTGGAACAAACACTTGCAAATGCGGTGAGATTAGACTAGTTATTTTATATATCACACTTCCCTCTGAATAATTTAATCAGAGGAATAAGAGGTACATAGAAAAAACAGAATGACAGAATGAATAACAAAATAATAGAGAAACATTTAAAAGAAACTAAGGATACCAAAGGAGCATTCAAACTCACAAGTCGAAAATAAACTGACAACGCCAAAAAAGAAAGACAAATAAACAACAGTACACACGACACAACATAGAAAACTAAAGACTAAGCAACACGAACCCCACCAAAAACTGGGGGTGATCTCAGGTGCTCCGGAAGTTCAAGCAGATTCTGCTCCACATGTAGCACCTGTCGTGTTGTTCATATAAGACAAACCAGATGATAAGTCTAATTCGGTAGGTAACATTCGAGGAAAAGGGGACGGGAATGTAATTACGACAATTGGAACATATACGTTGTCATCTGTGAAACGGATATTCTATAACGGTCAACCAACTCGTAATGGCTTCCATAAAAATTTACGAAGGGACGATTTGAAATTCACCACTTTGAACTCTGGGTTTAATAGCTTCCTTGTGAGCAGCAACCCTCTATCAAGAACAACATGATAGGAAATACAAGCCCGGGAATATCGTATCAACTGGGAGATATGCAGGCGCTGCTGGAGTGTTGCTACATAGAAAATGTGAAGTTAACAATTGGAAAGCTGAAATCATCTCTTTCGTCGTTAAGTTTGTTTTCAACCGACCTTCATTGTCAATTTCTAGATGTAATTCAATATTTGAGGCAAACTCAACTGTATCTGTTGTATGCTTTATCTAAAGTTCGATGGGATAGATGCGTTCAATATAGTCACCAAATTTTGAATTATTTAGTGAGAGAACATCATCTATATAGCGGACAGTGACGCTAACGGATACTGCTAACTTCTTTTCTTTCTTCCCAAAAAGTTCCTGTGTGAAATCAGCCTCACATGAATAAAGGAACAAGTCTGCAAAAAGAGCACGGTTGGTTCCCATGGGAATACCGATTGTTTGTTGGAAAACACGTCCTCCAAAACGTGACAAATATGTTGTAAATCAAGAAAACAAGCATCTTGATAATGTCAGTTTAAGAAAATTTTGGACCCTCTGGACATTTAACCAGGCATTTAACCAATCACATCGATATCGTCACTTTACTTGAGTTGCGATGAAACAGGATCGAAGTTGAGATAATTTTATCACGCAGTATATACATATTCAATGGGAAAGGAAGGTTTTCGTCTGTCCCGATTTGACGCATAAATCTAAACTGTTGGCCATCGTTCGATATCCCAGAAAACATGACTCTAATAAAACGATGTTACTTTTATTGTTGATAACAACCTGTCTATGCAAACAATGAAAGTGTCTATGAGTGAAATAGTGTTCTTGAAGGTTTATCTGAGGACGATTTATATATCTATTGAGGTATCTTCGATTGCACGTATCGCGGATGGTAAGTTACGCCAGCCACCCTCCAGACTTCCCCTCTTCTAATATTGGCCAGCGAATTAAAGGGGTGAATTTTTCTTTACAAATGTACATAGCAACTGTAATGTCGTTCATTAATGTCGATACGCTGACATCAAATAAAGTAGAGAGAAAATGGTAGGATGGATAAGTGCGGAGCCAAAGAACAAAAGGCATGACTCTTTCCAGCGATGAAGGTCATCAGGTCGGCTGCACCTTTTATAGAACTGCGTTTCTAGATCCCCCAAAATATCTAACATAGTTTCAGATGTCCACCCCGATGTCCCGTACCTGCACCCAGAAAATCAATGCGAACAATACTATATGCATTACAACTCATTATCAGCTATAAAAAGCATTTTGAACCAAAAAAAGTTTGATACAATTAGCATCATTCAATTGGAAATGTTTTAAATAACTCTATCTTCCAAAACTATACACTTTAAACGAAAATCATTCTCACATGAATAAAGGAACAAGTCTTACTTCAGTAAAAAAAAAATTAGCTTACAAATTATTTTGAGATCAGTCCTATAGCGCACCTGTATGATTTGTAGACTTACTCGTACTCAAGTCCGACAGTTATTGTAAATGTCTAACAGATCTCTTAGATGTTTGGATACATGGTTAACATACAGACATTAAAGTTTATCATTCTCATTTCTCCTATATTTTTTTTGTATTTTTTAGGATACAATACATTTCAACAGCTCGTATCTCAGAGACAGAAAATGCTATCACCATTCTTTAGAAAATATATTTCTGATGTATTTTTGCATGAAGTAAAACTTTATGAAATGTAGAACAATTCTGAGGAGTAGTTTATAACCTGCAACTTATGACCTTGAATGTCCCTTTGGTATTTTTCGGCTTTGCCTTAATAGATAAAAACTCTACATTCCATGTTTAATTTGTAACACTTTTATTTAGTTAATCGATACATAAATAATTACTAAATTACATGATTCTAAGGTATGCAAAATAACATTTAAATTTGTGAATTTATTGACATTGAATTCAGGTACATTTACATTAAAGACAAATCAAGAGTTACTGGTTTACACAAACATAAGTAATGCTAGCGAAAATATTTGCGTGGGGGTTGTTTTCGCTTATTTTTCGATCAAGAAAATGCGCGAAAATTTTCCCCACCTGAATATTTTGTTGAAAAAAACAATATTAGCAAGAAGAGTTGTTCGATGCGCGAAATCCTTATGCATTGAAACCGCAAAATATCTACGTTTGCAATAAGTTTGTTGTTTTTCAGTGCTTTCTATGGTCTGTTTTGTATACAGTTGTTTGTCTTTTGGTCTTTTTCTTTTTTCATCGTGGCGTTGTCAGTTTATTTTTCCATTAATGAATTTGAATGTCCCTTTGGTATCTTTAGCCTTTTTTTTAGTGTGAGAAAATAAACACAACAATAAATCAAGCCATAAACAACAGAAAACACATAGTTCAGATAGCCTGACAAAGTACAGGCATACATTGTGGAGGTTTTATCTGCGCACAAACACTCATTTTGCCTATCTAGACCATGCACATGTCGTAAAAATGGAACACACAAACAAAAAGGACTGCATTGTTCAGCTATTAACAGAATTTCAGTTAACTTGAAAAGGAATTAATATGACGGCATATATACATAGTGTACATCTGTATCTATTTATCTTGAAATAAATATGCAAGACTAAAATAAACTAAATACACACAGTGCACTTTCTATGAAAATTTCAGGAATACAAATGAAGTCTGACCTTTTGTACTAAGGAAATAACTAATGAGATTGGCTTTTAGTCTATATCATAGTATGTTAAAACAAATTTAGAATAAGTCTTGTATTATTATTACTGTTATATGATAGATCTCGTTTCAATATATTTCGATACTCAAATACATCAATTCCAACATGTTTATACAACTGACTTTTATAAACTTAAGTGTTAAGGATATATCATCCCATTCATTAAACTTCAAAATTAACATAATTTTGATAGGATTAAAAGGTTTTACTATTTACAATATTTCAGTGACAAGATAATTATTTTCATACCTCCTTCTTTACTTGTGAGTCTGTGAAAGTGGTTGAGCTGAGAAAGCGGATTTAAATCCTTTTCTGAAATCACTGCTTAAACAGGCAGTAATACAAAAATTGGAAGGTAAAAAAAATACCCAAAATATTGTATTAGATATGGCTACAATCGACCGTAAATCGTTATTGGGGAGGACTATAATGTCAAAAAATAAATATAAGAAATCACAGGTTTGTACAAAAGTGGCATACATTCCATAGGTAAGATGTAAACCGACTATTACTACTGTAATCTGGGTCAGTCGTGTGTCCCTTTGATTTCTTTGGGTAACATTACTTGTCAAATACTTTCGTTTGTTTGCATTTTTAACCATGGACACAATCAAAAGAATTTCCGTAACCAACATCACAAAATTTGGTATAATAACCAAACAAACAAAACTCGTGGCCTGATATATGGCTAAATATTCGAAAAAGTCTATCTTAATCCAGTTTGGTTTTCGTATGACACAGGCTTGCATGGTTTCGTTTTGTTTGTTAAATGCCGGTACGGTTATTCCAGAATAGTTACAGTGGAAAAAAGGAATACCTCTGGCTATCATGGGTATTACAACACATGATATAATTCCTACAGTCATTCGTCTCTTTGAACATAAGTCATTTGCCTTGAATGGATGTGCTATAACAATATATCTAATAATGGCCATCATAATAGTCAAGAAATATGTTATAGTTGTGATGATTTGTGGTATAACTTCAGTCATGTAATGGTATGTTCTACACCATTCCAAAGGGAGGTAATACATGTGTTTCTTCAATACAAAAATATAAAACCACATTATACTCGGACATATAGGACTTATGCTGTCAAAAACTGCTATCAATATCAAACACATATGAGTTTTTGATGTCATTCCAGTTTTGACGAAGACATATATCATATATGTGTATATCAATAAATTGACCACTGTCCACGGGGGCATAAAATATCCAAATAAAATTACTTCGTATCTGTAACGAAACCATTGCCGGATGTCAACAACAATTACTGGCTGCAAAGATGGCAGGTTAGATTCGGTTGCATTCTTTAATAATTCGTTCAATATTGTATTTGTAGTATTATCCATGTTTTAAATACTAATTCAATCTTTCCAATAGGTCTTTAAATATATATTCTTAAACAAAATTCCACAAATGTTGAATAATAAAACTATTTCCGAAAACATTCCTTATTTTAATGAATTTCCCTCATTTGAAAATAAAATAAAGCAGTAGTTGTTTTCGATAAATATCAGAACGACGTTGTACATTCTTTTAGATATAACACTTCTAGCATCTCAATGAGGTTGTTATAAAGAAAGTGATGTCTTTTATAATGCAAATATACACGTAAATAATTGATAAACACAAAACGTATAGGTATACTCAGGCAAAGATTTTGTATACGTAAAAAAACTGTTATATGTACTTGACTAATAATATACTAAAACACGAATCGATATTAGAGTTTCTGTTCCTCGATGGTAATGTTCTATAAGACCTTTCGTCGTTCTTATGGGGTCAATCTTATTAAAATGTAGATCCCTGATTTTGTTATCCTCATATATATACGAGCACGCAAGTAAATATAGATGTGAAGTTTAATTAGATTGTTATGGAGTGTACACATCTCATAAGGTTCGGTTTGTCTGAGGTGACATACCAGATTTAATTAAACGTAATATTTTCATTACCGAAAAAACCCACCTTTTAAAAAAGGGATCCAATGATCATTTCACTAAACTCTCATGAAATTTTGAATACTCCTAAGCCAAAGAGGCGGAAGATACTCCTAAGCCAAAGAGGCGGAAGATACTCCTAAGCCAAAGAGGCGGAAGATACTCCTAAGCCAAAGAGGCGGAAGATACTCCTAAGTCAAAGAGGCGGAAGATACCAAAGTTAGAATGAAAACTCATAAGTCAAAGACGCGGAAGATACCAAAGTTAGAATGAAAACTCACAAGTCAAAGAGGCGGAAGATACCAAAGGGAGAATGAAAACTCACAAGTCAAAGAGGCAGACGATACCAAAGTTAGAATGAAAACTCATAAGTCAAATAGGCGAAAGATACCAAAGTTGGAATGGAAACTCATAAGTCAAAGAAATACCGACAAAATCTATTTTCTGTTACTCACATGAATCATTTTTCTGTAATAAAATAAATAAATAAGTAAGATATATATACCGGGGTACATGTACCTTTACTTGAACTTTGATGATGCGACGTTTAAAACTCTTGATTTTCTCCTTGAAAAGATGAAACTAAAACAATACTCCCAGAAAGTAAAAGCTCCATAACTTCCTTGACATATCAAAATGGCGGTACAATACGGTTAACTACACTTGATGGGAAACAATCTTCAAAGTATGGAAGCTTTCTGTAAAACGGACTAGAGGAGTTGCGTTCTTACAATACTGAGTAATTAAAAGAGTCAATGTCCTGTAACCCAGTAAAATGGTCGAATCTAATTAATGACGATATAGGATAGCCAAGAGAATATGACGACAAATTATCCTAGTGTGAAACTTTAATGTCAAGCGATTTCTGAGAATTGATATGTTCTAGACCGACAGACGGATACCATTGTTATTTCACCCACCGTCGGGACGAGCGGGAGATAATAACAGATAGCAATATTTGTTTCAGTTAAGATTACCTACACGATGTAAGTATTTCTATACACAACAACTGTGGCCCTTTAATAGCAAACTTTTTTCTGTTTTGTTTTAAATTACTGCTTAAATGACAGAACTCAGTACATGTATGTCTAATTTCCCTTCGAAAAAAAAACTAACGATTGTCTTTTTATGATATGTTGCTTTCGACAATCAAGATTTTCTCATTATACCGAATTAAAATACAACCAATGAACTGACGTTAAATGAATCTAAAATAAAGAGAAAAAAATCGAGATTGAAGGATATCCTGAAATATTTCAGGACTTCAATAATTCGATTTCAGGATATGACGAAATACTTTTGTAGGTCCACAAATATTTCAGGACCTCTACAATTCGATTTCAGGATAACCTAAAATCGACTTAAGGATATCCAAAATCCCATTTACATTTAAAGTCGACAAAGTTGAAGAAAAATATTTATGACCTTAAAACTGACGTTTGATCTCGTAACTAAGAAAGGTCAAGAATACAGGACTTTAAGGTGTAAATAACTGTTAGTACTCTGAGATCTGTACTTAGTGTCTTTTTTTTTGTTAGGGATGAATACCCTGCCACGTCAGGTCTATGTTTTTGTTTGATGTTTCTCGCTTTGTAGTGATCTGGTGAGTTAAGCATTTTTCAAATGATTTTTATAAAATTGAGAATGGAAATGGGGAATATGTCAAAGAGACAACAACCCGAACAAAGAGCAGACAACAACCGAAGGCCACCAATGGGTCTTTAATGCAGCGAGAAAATTCCGCACCCGGAGATGGTCCTCAGCTGGCCCCTAAATAAAATTGTGTGCTAGTTCAGTGAAAATGGACGTCACACTAAACTGCAAGTACAATCCCTCCCGTTAGGGGTTTAGTATCATACCATCATCAAATATATGAGAAGAACATAACCCGTATCATGCCAACAACTGGTTTTAGAATAAATGTGTTTATTTCCGATGCAAAGACCCTATGAGTGAATCAATATTAATACCAAAATATGCAATCCTTAATGGCTTGACAACATTATCGTAACTATATCCTTTCCGAATAAGTCTGTTTAAAGGTTTGGTTAGCTTTTGAGGTGAATGCCGACATTTTTTGTGCTTTGTAAAGAATATTACCATAAAATTTTGGATGTGAAATACCTGAACGTATAAGATGTCTGCATGTTGATTTATATTTACGAATGATGTCCTTGTACCGTTGATAAAATTTAGTAAATGTTTTGACTAGTTTGTGATATCGAAAACCCTGGTGTAATAATTTTTCAGTATAACAGAGATTTCTTTCGTTGAAATCAAATACGTTGTTACATACACGAGCGAATCGAACAAGTTGAGATACATAAACACCATAAGATGGCGACAAGGGGACGTCACCCTCTAAAAATGGATAATAAACAATAGGAAATGAACAATCATCTCGTATATCATAAATTTTGATATTAAGTTTCCCGTTACGAATAAAGATATCAAGATCCAGGAAAGGGCAGTGTTCATTGTTAGTATTAGCTTTATTTAAAGTCAGTTCGACAGAATAAATCTCTTTAGTGTACAAGAAGTCGTCATTATTGAGAGCCAATATATCATCCAAATATCTAAAAGTGTTATTAACTTTTTTTAATCAGATGTTGTTTCGATGGGTCTTTGCTGATTTTAGTCATAAATTGTAACTCATAACAATACAGAAACAGGTCCGCAATAAGTGGTGCACAGGTAGTCCCCATGGGAATTCCGATAACCTGACGATATACGGAATCTCCATAGCGAACAAAAATGTTATCTAGTAAAATTTCAAGGGCAGTTATAGTATCAAAGCAGGTCAAATTGACATAGTTCTTTTGTTTGTTGTTACTAAAAAATTACCTAAAAGAGTTTGAACATATATATTCGCATTCCGACTTTTTAAATGCCCATTTAATCAGGTGTGTGAATTTTTTTTTAATACGATTATGAGGCAACGTGGTATATAGGGTAGAAAAATCAAAACTTTGAACAGATTCGAAATCACCAATATAAGCATGCAATTTATCAAGTACTTCCAACGAATTTTTGACACTCCAAAAGTAATTAATTCCACTATTTTCAAAGGCCTTATTTGGACAATTTATTACCAGGTTTTTGAAAAGTACCAAGTGTACTTGTAAGTAGAATAGATAGTTTAGTAGTGGAACAATAGCTTGAAGACGAAATAAATCTATATTTGTAAAGAGTTTTATGCAGCTTCGGAAGCCGGTACATAGTTGGCACTTTCATTGTATTTGGTTCTGCTTGTAAAGAGGTAGCTAAAAGTTTATGTTTGTTACAGATGTCATATTCCGAAAATGGAGTCAGTTGGAATGTTGGTGAATTCGTGTTTTCCTTTTGTAGAACATCAAAGTAAAATTTGCGTCAAACAATAATGATATTGTTAGCAGCCCTATCAACCGGGACAAAAATATATTCCTTGGCGAGTTCTTTTAGCTTATGTTTGATATGGGAAATTGGGCTATTATGGTTGTTGTTAAGAGTAAAATGATCTTTAAAATGTTGAATACGTATATCAACTATGTTCATTACCGAATTAAAAAAAGAATATAACGATTTCTTGTCAGCTTTTTCTCGTTTTATTCATTTAGAGCAGTAAGTACGGAGTGAGTCGTGGATGGTGCTAAGACACTCATTCCAATTAATAATTGACGGGGGACGATATTTAGGTCCTTAACTGAGGAATGATTTCAACTCTCGGTCACGAACGATGTTAAGGTCTCCTGTTATAACATGGGAACTGGGGCCATAAATGTATTCGGATTTACTGCAATTTCATGAGGTAGGTTTATTGTCACTGATATTAACATCTTTACACACTTCGCTGTAATTAAACACATATTTCCGGGTAGATTTTTTGTAAACATAACAAATAAGAGGGAGTTCAGTATTATCAAAATAGCCAGGAATTTGTTCTTTAACAGAATGATCATTAAAAATACCGGCAATTTTACAAAATCAAAACCTTTATTGGCATATTTAATTTTAATAAAATGTTTTTGTGATCTTCAGGGCGATCAATTTTGGGAAACAATTTAGAATAACAATATGCAATTATAATTTGGACGATTTCATACATAGGACTGCAATATGGAATTGTGTTGCATTCCTCCAAAATTTGATATAATTTATTAACAGGCAAAGAACAGAGCTTGGTTGATAGATAGTGTTTACCGTTGTTTTTTGAAATAGAAATTAGGTCCGAAATATTAGTATTGTTATTACGAAATTTTCTTTGATTGCGATTTATTCTACGGCCATGAGAACGGTTTTTACGTACTGTTTTAAAAAATATATCCAAAATGTTAACATAATCTGTTCTAGATATATTAACAATTCCCATGATATTGTCGTTAAGACCGAGAGGATAGATAGTTTGTTCTTATGTTGTGCTGTTACATCAGTGTCCCAGGTTTGGGGGGGGGGGGGGGGGGGGTAGCGCTCACAAACATGTTTAACCCCGCCACATTCTTTATGTGCCTGTCCCAAGTCAGGAGCCTGTAGTTCAGTGGTTGTCGTGGGTTCATGTCTGTCATATTTGTATTCGTAAATTGTTTTGTAATAAATTAGGCCGTTAGTTTTCTCAATTGAATTGTTTCATATTTTTCATGTCGGAGACTTTTATAGATGAATATATAGAATGGGTTTTTCTCATTGTTAAAGGCCCTACGGTTGCCTATAATTGCTTACATCAACTTCATTTGAACTTGGGTGGATAGGTGTCTCATTGGCAATCGTACCACATTTCCTTATTTTTCAATAGTGTAAACCATATAAACGTATTACTAACGACTGTCAGTAATACTTTTATATATAATTTTTTCGACAGAAGTCCAACGACATAAAAAAAGTCAGCACACAGTCTCCAACAGTAGACAGTTGTCAAAATTTCAAAATAAGTTATTCTCCCGAAATATCTTTTCTTTCACCAGTATTATTTGCTAAATGTTTAAAATCCTTGAAAAATTATGTTTTAAAAATTTGCATATTCTTATTTCATTATCTTGAATTCGACCGTTTGCCTTGTGACCTTGAAAATGCAGAAGTCAAGTATTTAAATATTGAAGACAAATTAAGAGAAGTTACAAGCATACTTACTAGAAAGGTACATTAGCATTTGTTGAAGCAAAACTAGTCTTTAGAGAAATTTCTCTCGATTAATGTTACAACAAAACCAGCAATTAGAATCACCACTTTACGCAAGGAAATATATTGAGTTATATGTGCTCTTCTTACAAAACCTGCTCCAATAAATTTTACGAGGAAGATCGACTAAAATCGACACCACATAAATTTTATGGTCGCCTTTACGAACTGGCGGTGTTTAACTTACAAGCGACATATTTTCGCAGTCACATATCTTAAATTAGATACCAGCTACCTGTAAATATAACGATTGTGTCCTATTCCTGTGAAATTTTACTAAGTGTGGAATCCACATGCCAGATGATGCATGCATAACATGAGACTCTTATCCTGTCGACGCAGCCAGTCTCGTTGAGAGTGTATGCGATTCCCTCAGTTTTTTTAATAATCTTTACATTGATTTGCATCATCTTAATGAAGTAGCATGATTAGCTCATTGGTAAACTACTGATGCCTCGAAGTTATCACAAAGAACAAGACACTGCTTCAAAAAAGGAAAAAAAGGAAAAATGACAATAACCTGAAATCATTGTTAAGATACTTCAAACTCTTTGAGAGTGTGTCAAAATCAATAATGTGCAACTTTTTTCTGGAAAGATTTAAAATCGTTTTTTGTTAAATCTTTAAATTATGGGTCAAATTTAGGAATCTTATCAGTAACTCAAAAGCAGGGAATTATTACATGCTTACGAAAGGACAATAAACCAAGACATTTACTCAAAAATTGGAGACCTATCGCCTTGCTAAATACTGTATAGAAAATTGGTTCAGGGGTTATTGCTAGTAGATTAAAAAAAAGTTTTATACAAACTGATTGATTTAGATCAAACTGGCATAACCAGTGGACGTGTTATAGTGTTCTTTTATTTGTCTTTGTAAATTATTACCGTTTACTGTTTGGTCCCCTTTTGGTAATATCCTTTAGGCATGGCTCGGTACTTGTACATTCCGCCATTGTCTTGTTGTGTTGTGGTCATTTTTGTATTCTTTTGTTTCATTTTTGCGTATGTGCTTTGTCTATATGCCATTTTGTTTTTCTTTGTTGATATATTTGTTTGTTTTTATAGTGATTGAGATTATATCACAATTTTAACTGCTGTACCCTATTTTTGACATTTTATACCTATTATGTCTGTTTGTTTTGTTCACACATTGCTGTCAATGGAATGGAATTTTATGCGACTGTCATACAAGTGAGAGGTTAAGCTAACTTTAAAACCAGGTTTAATCCATCATTTTCTACATGAAGAAATGCCTGTACCAAGTCAGGAATATGACAGTTGTTTTCCACTCGTTTGATGTGTTTGAGCTTTTGCTTTTGAGAATTGTTAAGGGACTTTCCGTTTTGAATTTTCCTTGGAGTTCGGTATTTTTGTTGTTTTACTTTTTATTGGGAATAACATTAGATTGATTTATGATCTTTTACAGTATACAGAAGAACATAACATTCCAGGTTTATTGCTTTTTAATTGATTTTGAAAAAGAATTTGATTCTCTATCTTGGGACTCTCTGGTATCAGTATTGCATTTTTTCAATTTTGGTGAATCTATTATTAATTGGGTTAAAGTATTTCATAGTAATATTTCATCTACAGTCATTCAGGGGGGAAATCTTTCAGACTTTTTTTCTAATAGAACGTGGCTGTAGACAAGGGGACAGCTTATCACCGTACCTTTTTATACTATGTGCAGAAATTTTGGCAATCCGGATACGGGGAAATAGAAATATTACTGGTATAACTGTGATTAGGATAGAATATAAGTTATCACAGTTTGAAGATGATACTTCACTTATTTAGATGGAAGTGAACAGTCCTTAAATGAAATTTTTAATGAATTAGATTGGTATGCAAAACTTTCTGTGCTAAATATAAACTTTTCTAAAACACAGGTAGTTTAGATTGAGAGTAAAAAATACTGTAGTGATATACTTTGTCCAAACGGAAATATAAAATTTACCCTGGGGTAAAAAATCTTTTAAGTTAATGGGTATTAATGTTGATGTTGATCCTGATAAAATTATTTTACACATTAATTATAATGAGAGAGTTGCAGATAAAAAAATCTAATTACGATATGGTCAAAAAGAAATCTTACAGTTATAGTTGTGAAAACTCTGATTTTACCAGTCCTTAATCACCTTATAATTACATTGTCAAATGCAAATCAAGAACTTGTTGAAAAGATTAATGAGCTTATTTTTACATTTATTTTGAATTCACCTGTACATAGAGTCAAGAAAGATCTGTTGCAAAAGGATTACAGTGAAGGTGGATTTAAAATGATCAACCTAAGCTCCTTCATCACAGCTCTATAATCTACATGGGTTTGAATACTTTTTTCAATCTGACAATAAATCCATTATAAATCAAGTATTTAAAAAAAAAATTGGTAATGGTTATCTGTCATTCATCAAAGGAAATATGAAAAATAAATTTTGGCGTGATATATCCCATGCATGGGACATTATTGTTGATAAAGAAGAAAACAATACGTGGGAATATTTTAGTCAAGCCCACTGTGGATGAATAATTGTATCAAAATAAACCTGTATTTTATAAAAACTGGTTCAATGAAAGTATAATTTTTTTCATCAATGACATTGTATCAGATGCTGGAAATATTCTCAGTTTGGAACAGTTAGAAACAAAATTCAAAATTGACAGAAATGTTATGAAATATAACAGTATAATTTCTGCTGTAAAGAATGCAGGAAAGTGCTATGTTTTTAATAATTATAAACTAGCCAATCCATTTATTCTTTCATTTGTTTGCCAAGATTTTTTTAAAAGCTCAAGGGGAACTAAAGACATGCATTCACTATTAATTAGAAATAATATAGATTCAACGGGTCGGAAGAAATGGAGTCAAATTTTTAATTCAGATGAAAATGAATGGAGATTAATTTTCAAATTACCTTTTAGTCACATAAAATACCAAACTGCAGTTGTTAAAATATAGAATAAATCAGCATACTTTAGGTACAAATAAATTTTTGAATAAAATTATTGTCACTGACAATCCAAATTGTACATTTTGACAAGAAGAAACAATTGAACATTTATTTTGGAATTGTGAGATTGTTCAAACATTCATTAATGAAATTGTCTCTTGGTTTTTGTTTAATGGTATACGTGTTCGATTTACCATAAAAAAAATTCTGTTTGGGGATATTACAAAATCATTTAGGGGGGATGCTGCAAATTTGATTTATTAGCAAATAAAACAATATATTTTCAACTGCAAATATTTTAAAAAAAGCTTTAACATTGCCGGCAGTGCTCTTATATGAAAAAATACTATATAATTCATCTGTGCAAATAAAGAAACAAAACAAACAAACCAATTTTTAATTTCTTTCAAATTCTTCTTGATTACTTTTTTTCCCTCTTTTTTCTTTCAATTATTTTTGTTTTTTTTTTTGTTTTTTTTTTCATTATTTGATTACTAAAAAATCTACAGGCATACTTAAAATATATATCTTTTTATGATACTACTAAAACAACATAAACTCTATATTTTTCATAACCTGTGCATTTGTTATATTTGATAATCTTAATGGTAAGATTACTATTTGATATTGCTGACATTGTATATAAAAAAATTGAAGTGTGTAAAATTGTATGTATATTACTAACAAATACTAACAGCTGTATAAATATGGTATTTACTAATGTTATCGAGGCCAGGATAAGGTACCGGTACTTCATGTTTTCCAACTGACAAATGAACAGATTTCAATAAAATATGATAAATTAGATTAAATTAAAAAAAAAAAAAATAAAATTATTATGTTTCTCTAATTCTTCGTCAATTTATCCCTTTCTGCACCCATTGTATAAAAAAATATAATCAACGTGTGGTTCGTTTGATCTCAGTTCTTCATTGGTTAAAATCCGATTATGACGTCGAATTTATTTGCTTTCCTCTGAATTTCCTATTATGACGGCATGAAAAAATGCGAACATGGCTGATGACGTCACATAGAAAGAACACATCTTTTTACAGATCATTCGAAAAGACGGAATAAGTTTGCCTGCATATTGTTTGAAAATCATTAGAGAAACAGATTCCACCAACAAATCTCGTGTAATACGATATTTATCAACTTTTGACAGTTAAATTTTAAATATTTAACTGTCTCGAGTGGATAAATATAGTATCACACTCGATGCAGTGGTAGAATCTATATGTAACGTTATTGAAAAGAGATTAATGCCAAAAATATGATTTTAAGCGACTCGGTTGTTAAATTAAAGTCTTAATGAGTAGGTTTCTACAGACACATAAGTGCCCACGTGAGACTAGTTAAACGACACGGTTGTTAAGTCAAAGTGTTATAATGAAGATTTTTTTCTTAAACGACACGGTTGTTAAGTCAAGGTCTTATAGAGTAGGTTTCTACTTAAACGACACGTTTGTTAAGTCGAGTCCTATATATTAGGTTTCTTCTAAAATGACAAGGTTGTTAAGTCAAAGTCTTATAGAGTAGGTTTCTATTTAAACGACACAGTTGTTAAGTCAAACACTTAGGGATTAGGTTTCTACTTAAACGACACGGTGGTTAAGTCAAGGATTTATAGATTAGGTCTCTACTTAATCGACACGGTTGTTAAGTCAAAGACTTATAGCCATAAAACCAGGTTCAACCCACCATTTGTTCTTGGAATGTCCTGTGCCAGGTCGGGATTATGGCATTTGTTGTCAGGTAGTCCATTTCTATGTATGTTGGCGTTTGTTTTTGTGGCGGTTCAGTGTTTCTGTTGTTCCGTTGGTTTCCTCTAGTAGTTGATGTTTTCCTCGGTTTTGGTTTGTGACCCGGATTTGTTTTCGCTTGGTAAAAGCCGTCAATTTCGGTTTTAAAAAATCAATAGTTATGGATTTAGATCCATTTCTAAAATCGCTGCTTAAGTAAGAATGTATGCTGAAATTTAAAGATGTTGCTTGTGTTTCATGTTTCTCTTGTCCTTCTATTAATGTAATTGTCTTTGTAATAGAATTGCTTTTTATTTTGTTTTTTTTCATTAAAGCAATGACTAATAATATTTCAACAATAACAACACCACTGGTGTTAAACTGATCGTGGTAACTGCAGTTACCACGATCCCAATATGGCGGAGGTAAAAATATGTTAAATCGTTTTCTGCTAATTTCTCCGTTTATAGATCTTTATACGTTTTGTTTTCAAGAACTACTCAGACGCCAGGTTGATCTGCACGGTTTTGTTATGTGTGTGTGTGTTATAAATATTATATATTGCCTCGTTTCCAAAATAATAGCCATCGAAAATTTTAGGAAGATAATCGTAACTCCAAAAAAAGATAATCGTAACCTGTGAACAAATAATTGGAAAGACAATCGTAACTTCAGAATAATTCAATGTTAATAGTAACTGATTTTTATCAGTAACCTCTGCTAACGGAATATTTGATAAAAAGATTGCGTCATAACAACGAACGCGATAGTGCTATATCATTTATTTGTTCACCACCATGCCACAATGGACGACTAAGATATGGTATGAAATTATACCATACAACTTTTCCCAATCTTTCCAACACAGATTTGATCACTTTATAAGCATGAATTTAGATTGTTTAAAAATGTATGTTTAGAATTGAATCAGAAACTTATAGTTGTTTAACTTTCAAAATAAAAATAAGAAGATGTGGTATGATTTCCAATGAGACAACAATCCACCAGAGACCAAAAGACGTAGATGTAAGGAACTACGGGTCATTGTACGGCCTTCGACAATGTGCAAAGCTCATAGAGAAAGCTTACAACAACAACTAAATTACATGCTTCTGACTTTGACAGGCGCATACAGAATGTTAAACATTCTTGTGGGCGATCTCCTGCCCTAACCTGGGACACTGGTGTAAGAGCACAACATAAGAACAAACTTTGAAAATCTATTGAAAAAGGCTTAACGACTCAACAGATTGACACAAAGCAACAACAACAGAAACACTAAAGAAGCAAATTGCAGATCTATGAGTTCTCACAGTTACTGAAAGCTATTTCAAAAGGTAACTGCAACTAATAGATATATCATGTTTTCCAAATTAAAATCAATCAGTACACATCCATTGGATTTCTTGTAAAACGTCAAAAACAATTTGAGAAAAACATGGCCTTGTGCAATACAAAAAGAGAAGTATCAGCTGGATATAGGATCATAAGCGTTAAAACTGGGATAAATATTTAGTTATGTTTTAATTTATAACAAAATCAATGTAAGAACTGATAAAAACAATATTCAAAACTCTAATTACAATGTTGAATTTATAACCTTTTGGAATAAATTTAAAAAAATAATTGATATACTTACATGGAGCGTACCTAAAATTGGAACAGGTTACTTAATATAATTAATTTGAGAACGAGAACTATATATGTTCTGATGATTGTGAACACCGCAAAACAGTATTAGACAAATATTGACAGGATTTTGATGATTGTTGCTATTTGAACAAAAGTATATTACTTGTCAAATGACTTACCTATTTTTCTTATACAAAGCAATCAGTGTAATAAAAACCGTACTACGGGAAACTTAAAGAAAACTCTTGATCCAGTTGTTTGTATTTCCTGTCGTTCCAAAGTGATGTAGCTTGTGGATAAGTAGACTATGTCAAATACCTTGAAAAAAATGACAAGACAGTCCGGCGGCAGTTACTGTTTTATGCTGACCAGACATGTTGCATCTAAATTGTAATTCATTTAAGTCTTTTTTACCCTAGATTGCTTTTTAAACTGTGCATTTATGATATAATCTTTGTCTGATGAATCGTCATGTATAGTAATTTTGTTATTCTTATAATTGTGGTATATTACTCCCATCTTAACGTTTATGCTTTATATGCCCAAACCGTTTCATGCAGTCAGTTCTGCTGTCTGCTTCATTACTTTGTGTTAATATGTCTCCTATGTATTTCCAAAACGGCTTTCTTATTTCTCACTGGAGTTTGCTCCTCAATTCTTTCTATGTAGTAGCATCTCTTTTATTCCCAGATTTCTTATTTTTTTGTATGCTCTATTATATCTTTTGATAAACCTTCTTATATCTGCTTCCAAGCCCCTCCCCCAAGGGTGGTTGGGAAATAGAAATATGGGCACTCTTGGTCTTCTTCCGACCGGCAATAAAACCCTTGCCAAAGTGGGGAGTCCGTTTTGGCTTTGCGGGATGTATAAATACGCAGCCACGTCCGGTCAGAATGGGGACGTTAAATCCGATGCTTCATGTAGAGAGACTGCCACGCTCTCTGCACGTTAAGAATCCTTACAACAACTCTTTGAGGAGACAAATGTGACTTTTTGCAAGGAAAAATTGTCCTTTCCCAACTTATCCTCATTTCCAGTGGCAGTCCAAAATATCCGACCATCATTCTGAACGGCCCCTTTTACTGGACCTACCTATTGTATTTATTGTCAATTTGTTCTTGTCCTGACATGCATGAAATATTTGTCACTGGACTTTAAGCAACCAACAATCAATCAATTAATCTTATATCTGCTGTCATCAAGGGCATCCATTTTTTTTCACGATCATCGTTAAAATTCGAAAGCGAATCTGATGCAGAACAATTGGTACCGTCAATGTTATAACTACCACTTGGTCGATACCTCTGTTTGTTGACTATCAGTCCCCGCGTATTTCGCTTGCCCAGTAGCCACTTACTTGGGTACTGTCATTAAAAACGGATATGTTTTTTCATTGCTTATATAGAATTTGAGAAATCATTTAAATAAAGGATTATATCTCCCTCATGCAAAGCTCCGATTCTTTGTCCTGATTCGGGTATACTTTAGGTCCTTTGTGGTTTTATCAACTCTGCAACGTAAACATTAAGTTTTGGCTAATCTTCAAAAGAAAAACCACCAAAGCAGAACAAAAGAACTTATTCATATGTAGCAGATGAAAGTTTGGAATGTCATGTGAGTATGACTAGTATTCAAAGTACTCTTAATGAAATAAAAAAAAGCCCCTCAGGCAACAGTTACTAAAGGTGATTTAAGTAGTGCAATTAGTTGTCTGGTTCAACAAAAAGACTTGAAAGATATTGTTACCAACATTGTTAAACAATTATTATTAACTTTTGAAAAGAATTTGTCAGAAAAAGTTGAAGCAAAAGTAAGTGAGACATCTGGAAAGTAACAAGATCAGATGGCTTCTCTGATAATAGACAATGAAAACCTGAGAGAACGTATCAGGGCAAAAGATAAAACAATTGAGAGTTTGGAGGAACAAGTAAGTGATAAGAACAATAGAGCTATTGAAGCTATAAAACTAGGCAATTATAACAAACAGTATAGTAGAAAGCATAACATCAGAATGCTTAATTACCCAGAAAGCCCTAATGAAGAATTGAGAGATGAGTTTGTCAATATGGTGAAAAAAGAGTTGAAGGTAGATATTAAACCTGATGATGTACAAGCAATACACAGAATTCCAGGGAAAGAGGGACACACAAAACCTGTTATTGTTAAAGTGTGCAATACTGACCTGAAAATTAAAATTATGAGACAGAAGAGAGGACTAAAAAATGACATCAGGTTCCATGATGATATTACACAGCGTGACCTAGGACTTATGACAAGATTAAATAATGGTGAACATTTTGAAAATGTCTGGTTTTATAATTGTAATGTCTATGCCAAGCAACAGGATGGAAGTAGAATTAGATTTGACTTATTTGACAATATTGAACAAAAACTGAAAAACAAAAACAAAAAAGGTCATTAGACATTCATTTCTTTATTGATACCATTGCTTAATGTTTCATCACTGTATAAAAATATGAAATATAAAAATATGATAAAACCAAGCTGGGCTGTGCATGATTGTCAATTTATTCAATATGACTCTCTCTGATTTTGATTTGAATAATTTTAATAAATATTTGATTTGAAGTACTTTTTTTTAAATATATAACTCTTTTTACTTTTTTATGACCCTTTTTTTTTATATATAACTCTTTTTACTTTTTTATGACCTTTTTTTCATATAAAACTTTTGTTTGTGTGAAACCCTTCTTAATTTGAAGATAACTGTTATATTTATTGAAGGGAGATAACTCAAAATATTTTTCAAATCAAAGGGAGATAACAAAACTCTTATAGACAAAACATAACAAATAAACTGGCATTCTTTTTACTTCCATGAATCTCTCTTTGCTATATCAATTAATTAATTGTCTTTAGAATACAACTATTTTCATAATGTAAATAATGATAATGCCCTATTGTAAATGAAATTTTGTTGTACAAAAATGTCTTTACAGGTATCTATGCCAAAGTGTCATCTTATTGTTTAATGTGTGAATGATTGTATAAACTATGATAGTGTATTTGTTTTTATGTTACAAATTGTCTGCTCAAGTTTGAAATATTGTTTTGTTTTATATGATAATGGATAATATAGTAACAGTGTTGTCTATGAATGTAACGGGTCTTTTTTTCTAATTCAAAAAAGAGAACAGATGTTTTTAATTGGGCAAAGGGCAAACATTCTTCAGTGATTTGCTTTCAAGAAACCCATAGTAAATAAAGGCAACAGTAGTATACCGCTGTTCGAAACTCATAAATCGATAGAGATAAAAACAAATCCGGGTTACAAACTAAAACTGAGGGAAACGCATCAAATATAAGAGGAGAACAACGACACAACAAAAAACACTACATTAAAATGTAACACACACAGAAACGAACTATAATATAACAATGGCCATTTTCCTGACTTGGTACAGGACATTTTAAGAAAAAAATGGTGGGTTGAACCTGGTTTTGTGTGTGGCATGCCATAGTAAAAAAGATATTGAAAAAAAAAATGGGAAGAGGAATGGGGAAATACATGGTTTTTTTTCAGTCATCATAGTAACAAAAGTGCAGGTGTTAGTATTATGTTTAAAAAAGGTCTTGATTTTGAAGTGCATGATTTTATTATTGATATATAGATGGTCGTTATATTATTTTAGATTTATCCTTGTCGAGTCAACGTATTACTTTTGTTTGTTTGTATGGATTTAATACTGATATTTTTAATGATATACATAAGAAAATTGCGTCATTTTCAAATACTAGCATTTTATTATGTGGGGATACAAACACAGACACTTACAATATTATTCATAATAGAAACCCAAATTCACGAAAAAAGATTGAAGAAATAGTAGAAAGTCTTGTATTATTGGATCCTTGGAGGACTTGTTATCCAAATGAAAGAAAATATACATGATGTCAATGATCACCCATAAAACAAAGTCGGCTTGATTTTTTCTAGTCACAGAGGATCTGTTTTCACTTATGAAAAATACTATCATTATTCCTGGGTACAAGACAGATCATTATGTTATTAGTTTCACCTTCTCTGCCAGTTTAGCAAAGCGGGGAAAAGGATATTGGAAATTTAACTCTCAACTGTTACGAGATTTAGACTATATCAAAAAAGTTATAACATATATAAATGAAAGTATTTTAGAATATTATGAATCAGGTGACATAGATGATCCGCTGAATGTTAAACTCTCATGCAACGATCAAGTAGTTTTTGAGTTGTAAAAATGAAATTTAGATCTTTGTCTATTGGTTATAGTATTCAAAAAGCTAGAGAGGAAAAAGCTGCAACACTTTTACTTAAAAATCACATTCAAAATTTGGAAAATTGTATGAACATATCTTTAGATGGTCAAATGCATGCAGCTTTAAACCAGAAAAAATTAGAATTAGAAAACATAAGGGGAAAAAATTGAAGGCGTTTTATTCAGATCCCATGCTAACTTGCATGAGAATGAGGAAAAGTGTTCACAATAATTTTGTTAATTGGAAAAGAAAAATTTTCAAAAAATAAAACAATAAGTTAGCTTATAGATGAAAAAGGAAAACATATATCAGAGCAATCTAGAGTTTTACAAGAAGGAATGAATTTTTTTAAAACAATGCACTCAAGGAAAAATCTGGAATATGATAATGAATCCTTTTTCAAGCACAATGTTAAACTCACAGAAGAACAGAAGGATTTGTGTGAGGGTAATATTTCTTTTAAAGAATGTGCAGAATCATTAAAATCTATGTCAAATAGAAAGAGTCATGGCTCAGATGGGATACTGTAGATTTTTACAAATTCTTTTGGAGAAATATTGGACCTTTTCTTTTTTGATCATTATATTTTGGCTATGAAAGGAGGGAATTTTCTAAATTTTAGTATCAAAGTGTCATTACATGTATTCCTAAAGAAGATAAAGATAGACGTTTTATTTTAGCTAATTGGCGCCCAATTAGACTTATGAATACTGATACCAAGATTGCTTCTGCTGTCATTGCTAATAGAATAAAACCGGTTTTACAATCTATTATCAGTGACTGCCAGAAAGGCTTCATAAAGGATAGATTTATGGGTGGGAATACACGTCTATTGTATGATTTGATACACTATTTAGAAAGACATAACAAAACTGGTCTTTTACTACTTGTAGATTTTGAAAAAGCTTTTGACTCTATCGAATGGTCCTTTTTGGAAAAAGTATTGAAGAGTTTCAATTTTGGACCATCTAAATGTAGATGGTTTGAAGTATTGAAGGCTTCAAGTTGTGTTATAAATAATGGTCATCTTTCAATATGCTGACGACACTTTCTTTATTTTAGATGGAAGTGAAACATCATTGAGGGAGACTTTGTTTTGATTCTTTCTAAAATGTATCTGGGTTAAAAATTAACTCTTCTAAAACTAAAGCTGTGTGGGTTGGGAACAAAAGGTATTCAGATCTGATTCTCTGTTCTGAATCAAAACTTTAGTGGCGCTATTCAAATTTTAAACTTTTGGGAATTGATTTCTCTTTAAATCTTGACAGTATGCCAGAAATTAACTTCCCAAAAAAGATAAAAGGAAGTGTCAGGCATTCTTAAGAGTTGGCAACATAGAAAATTAACTCTAATGGGAAAGATTACTGATATGTAGACTTTGGCACTTCCAAAACTAATTCACCTGTTTACTGCACTACCCAACTGCCAGAGTTAAAATTAAATGAATTGAATACTTTATTTTTTCAATTCATATGGAATGGAAAACCTGATCAAATTAGACGAAATACTTAAATTGGAGATATTCCAAAAGGAGGTTTAAAATGTTAAATCACAAAAATACTGAACTCCGAGGAAAATTCAAAACGGAAAGTTCCTAATCAAATGGCAAAATCAATAGCACAAACACATCAAACGAATATTCCTGACTTGGTACAGGCATTTTCTTATGTAGAAAATGGTGGATTGAACCTGGTTTTATAGCGCTAAACCTCTCACTTGTATGACAGTCGCATCAAATTCTATGTTTACCTTAAGATTGGCTGGATAAAGCGATTTTCATCCAGTTTATATGGTAATTGACAATATTGAAAAGCCTTGAACGGAGTGGAGGAGAGAGAGTATTGCATTTACAAAAGGAGAAACTCAGAGAAATCTCTGATAGTCTGAGCAATCCTTTTTGGAAGGATGTATGTTTTAGCTTTAATGTAGCAAAGCCTACTACCAATATTTCTGTTCAAGATATTTTGTAATTAGATATTTTAAATTTCGCATCTCTAGTAGATTTTCCATACTTTATTCAGTGGCAGAGAAGGGGAGTGCAGTCTTTGTTTGACCTTGTTAACCTAGAGACTAAGGATTTTTGTAATTTTGATCAGATGGGACCAAGACTTCAAACAAATAATTTATTGAAGTATTATGGTCTCATTACCAAAATTCAAAAGCAAATGAGAGAACATATTAAAGAGAACATTGCTCATGTAAATTTTAAAACTTTTTACTGTACTGACAATTTTTTGGAAAGATTATTGTGTAACAAAAAGGCCAAGTTTGTATACAAAGATCTTGTTGACAGAAATGTGCAACTGCCAACAGAAAAGTTCTTACAATGGGAGGAATTACTAGGTATTGAAATTGCAGATTGGTCAGAATATTATATTATTTTAAGAAAATCATGAAGACACTTATTTAAGAACTTTTCAATACAAATTTTTACATAGAATAATTGCAACTAATACTTTCTTGTATAAAGTTAAACTTAAAGATTTAAAGCTTTGTACATTTTGTAAGTTTGTGATGAAACCATGGAACATTTGTTCTATGAATGTCCAATAACACATTTTATATGGCAATCTTTTTCACAAAATTTGAAACAATATTTTGTGAACTATACATTATCTAAGAAACACATTTTTCTTGGCCTTCAAGATGAGAGTTTATTGTTGAATTTGATGATTTTTATTACAAAGAACTATATATACAAATGTAAATTGTAAGAAAAGAAACCGAGTACATTTGTATTAAGGTTTTGGCCTCGAGCATCACTGAAGAGACATAATATGAATAGTCGAAAGACACATCTGGTACCGTTAATCTTATAACTACTACCGGCTCAATATTTCTGTTGGTGCAATGTTAGTCCCAGAGAGTATCACCAGTCAAGTTGCCAGTATTTTGGTTTTATGGTACTGGCATGCAAAAACGTATTTTGATTGATTGAACTTTGCTGTTATAAAACTTTAAAAATCATTTAAATTAAGGAATATATCTTCCTCTTCTTTACTATAAATATACCATCAATATTTACCGTAAATTTTAACTTGTGAAATATATATAAACTATATCTATAAAGCAAAAAGTAAATTAGTTTGAGATAACCAGATAACCAATTATTCACTAATTCTGGTCACGCTATCAAACTTTTAAGCAAGATTTAGATATAGTCGCCGTCCCGATCAACCGATAAAGTTACGATTATCACTGATAAATTACTAATGTCATGTCCAAATTACGACTATCTGATGGCCAAGTTACGACTATCTGATGGCCAAGCTACGACTATCATATCAAAAAATTTCATGGAGTTACGATTATCTTCCTACAATTTTCGATAGCTATTATTATTGTAACGAGGTCATATATGATATTAAGAACACACACACGCAACAAAACCGTACAGATCAACCTGGCGGCTGAGTAATATAAGTTTACACGGAGAAATTAGCAGAAAACGATATTACATATTTTTACCTCCGCCATATTGGGATCGTGGTTACTGCAGTTACCACGATCAGTTTAACACCAGTGAATAACAGATTGGGTATAACGCTCACTGACAAAGCGTACGTTATTAAAGGAGACATGACACGATTTTCAATTTGTGTTTCAAAATGTTTATTTATACTTAACTTTCCCCAAAAATACATCGATAGTAATATAAGTGTCAACTATTTAGGAAAATATGTATTTTAATGAGATTTTAATGCAACAATTTATCAACCTGTCAAATATGCATATTTCCATCCCGGAAGTCAGTCAGAACGAGGCTACTACGTCAGTGGTTACATTCATTCATATTGACATATGGGTACAGTTCAAATTTAGTTTCGATTATTATCCAACAAAACGCATGACAGTGATAAACAATGATTATGTGTGATGCCGATGGATTCAACAATATAATTAAAAAGAATATTGACATGATATTTTCTGTTTTTTGAATGACACGCAGACTTAGAAGGTGTAAAGATGGGACTTTTTAACAAGTCCAAACTACACTTCTTTTCGCCCACTTTCATTAGGATTCCAGAGTTGGGGTCTCGGGTGCCATGCCATGAGTTCATCATAGGTCACAGGTGTACGGTACAGATGATTGAGTTTCGCAATTTCAGGTCTCGTTTGAAGTTGCAAACTTCCAAGTGTCACTCCACATGGGTGATTGATAAAGACATATAGTGATTACGCAATATTACTTCATAAGCTCTGTGTACATCCTGGATGTTGGGTTTTCCGAGGGCACAGGTGAGATTGGAATATATTATTGTTGTGTACAGAAAACAGGTACAACTACCTGATCATATATGTTTAATGAATACCTGTAGTACGACCATACAATACCCTATGCACCACCAATTAAATACCCTAGCCCGTGTTGATAACTAATTGACAACCTGTATATAGATCTTATTTGTATAGCTTTTAAGAATATGCAGATATAAAAAGGTTTATAACAGATGCATTTTTTAATTGACTTCTTGAGATGGAAAAGTAATATTCTTGTATGCTTGCAAGTCTATAACTTCACAAGAAACTATTAGACATAAAGCATAAAAAGTAAACAAGGAAATGATACGAGAATGTGAATCATAAGTCTTTTACATTCTTTTTCTGACACATTCGCTATTTCCATTCTCAATTTTATTATATTGAACATCGAATATAATTATTGACAACTATTTAGTGGGTAAAGATTCAGATGATGAAAAACATTTCTTTTTAAAATGGAAACTTTATAATAAATGAAGAAAGTGTCGTTTACCGTACGGTCTCCAATAATGAGAAAACCCCATACCGTATATTCGGCTATAAAAGTTCTCAACGTGAAAAAGTGAAACAATTTTAACGAGATAACTAACTAATTTATAACAAAATAATTTCCGTAGTAAAAAAATTGACAGACATAAATCAACGACAACAACTGATCTATATGCTCCTGATTTAAGACAGGCACATTCAAAATGAACGTGTGACATTGGTCTTACAGCAGTACATAAGAACTATAAAAACCAGTCTAACGCAAAAGATCGGTACGAAGTAGAGAAACCACTAACGTTAAAACAATAGAGACAATGCACAAATACTGTTAGCTAGATCAAAGCCAAGTACAGCTAATACTCAACTCATGTTCTCGAAGACTGAAGTATGTTACATGTAAACATTTTCCTGCTCAGTCCGATTGAAAATCTAACATTTATTCAAATGACCCCTTTTAGAAAAAATATTTTTAAAAAGAACATTTTGTATTGCGAATATTTTCCTGGACTCAAGCGTTTTGCTGGTAGCAATAAACAAATTGATTGCTAAATGATATTTGGAAGAGAGGGGTGGAAATAAGTGAATTTGAATTTACTTTGTGTAATTCCTTAATTTGAAGTTAGATTTATAAGGGTCTGGATGGAATAGCATACTTTAGAAGTGTAGTATAACTATATTAATTATTTCAACATAAGATAGTTTTTCTTAGAAATGTATGATTTTTAAAGGTAAATAACATAACACGTGACTAAATCACAATACAGGTGCCTTCTTACCTTTCACCTGGTCAAGTATGCTATAGGTGTCAACATTTAATCACTAAAACAACAGCCTCCAATAAATGTTTTGTATTGTGTAATTTTATACATTAGGTGAGACGTAAATAAAATATTGAATTGAATTGTTTACATAAAAAGTAATAAAATTGTTAATTGAATATCCTAATGCAGAAATAGTGTGATAAAGGATTTTTCACTATACAAATCCTTTATGTGATGTATGGTTTCCAACCAAATAAATTATAAGCATAACTTTTGCTGATAATTTATACCTATTAAAAGTCTCTATGTATTAAAAAAATAAATAAAAACGGACACTTTGCGAACGCCTAATTTGACTTTTACTATCGTTTTTTTCAGCTTCTGGCGTACACATAATTATAACATTACCGTAACAGAGAGAAAAAAAAAAGAACAATTTGGTCATCAATAATTAGAAATTTATATTTTCAATCATGATTAAAAAGTAGTTTTATTTAAATGAAAAAATGCAGAAAGCGGTCTATTAAATTTATTCATCAGACAAACCAAATACGTGTTTGTATGGTAACAATCCGATCGGTATTGTCTGAAAAATCGTTGTTTTTGGACTCTTCGCATGAAGAATTAATATCCTTTACTTGGTTATTTTTCACACACAATGTCCTTATAGTTTGGAAAAGTGCTGTCAATACCGTCCATATTGTATCGACATCGCCCAGTTAAAAGACATTTTCCCATGTTGTAACCACTGACGTAAGCACGATCACGTGATCGTTATCTAATTAAAAATCATTCTTAATGACAAGCGCTTGATTCTTTAACCAAAAAAATGCTGATTTATCAGGTTTTGACCAGCAAAATTGTACAAAAGCAGTTTTAAGACTAATATTTATTAATTTAATTTAAAAATTTTTTTTAAAAAAATCGTGTCATGTCTCCTTTAACAAAATGTTTGAGCATTTAACAATAGTGACTACGCATGGGTATGTAGAATATTTTGGTTATATTTGAAAGCTGAATGACTGGTGATCTTTGTTGAACACTTTTTGACTTATAAATTTAAATTATAAAAAATTGCATAAAATTTAAAAAGGAGAGTACATTTTGTCCGTTTGTCAGATCTTAAGTACCTGTTTTGGTACATCCTAGGTTCAGGACACCAGTTTTCTCTTATATGCCATTAAAGGTATGTTGATTTTTTTCAGTACAAGACACCATAAGGTGTTGATTTGACATGCAATGATTGTCACTTAATTTGAACTTAAGTCAAAAGAGCTGTGCCCGCTTGAAATTGAAGAATTGAACATAGAAAGCAATGGGGCCATGCATTAGTGGTGTACTTCATTTGCTATTTCAAAATAGTCGTAACGAAAGAATGGTACGCCTTTCACTAGCATTGATGTGACAAGGCATATGACGATCCAAGTATTCATCCACCTTTTTTAAATAAAGCTCATTTACTCTAAATGAATGTTCCACGAAATTATATATTTAATAATCGCCATCATTATTGTTAAGAAAACTGAGGTATAAGATAAAATGTTTGGAATTACTTTCATCATGGAATAATATGCCCTACCCCATTCTAAAGTCAATATGTACATATGTTTTTTTTTAAATTTATTTCGGACGAGTACAGCCACCTTATACTTGGACATAACGTACAAGGACAATCAAATACTGCTACTGATATCAATCAAATGTCAGCTTTTGAAGTCATACCGGTTTTGATGAAATAAAATATCATCGTGAAGTATAAGATGATATTAACCACTGTCCAGAATGGCATGAAATGTCCAAATAAGACCATTTCATATCCATATAAAAAATAAATTCTGAAATCGATGACAATTATATGTGGCAGTTCAGGAGATTGTAACATGATACCTCCTGTTGTATTCAGACATTTTAAAGTATTATTTGATGTACAATTTTCCATATTTATGTAAATGTTCATATCTAAATTTTCAAAGTGGTAAAATACGAAGACAGATAAAAAAAAACGATATATTACCTTAGAAAATATTATCATATTAACCTCAAAATATTTCTATAGGACAAAAGGTTGCTAGAAGTGTCACAAGAGCATTATCTTCTTATTTATACCTAAAACGTTTTCATTATAAATGATATGTCGGTGTCTCAACTCACTAGCGACATGTTTCTGCAGTCTTAGACACTTCGTGTAATTTTACCCGCCAATTGTATCGTTTTGACCGAATGTGGATTCGAATTGCAGGTGAATCGTGCATATCAACAGAGGCTTTTCCTGTTGAAGCACTCGGTCTCGCTCCTTTTTGAGTTCATGGGATTTCCTCAGGTTGTGTTTGTTAATTTGAATTGTCTTCTAAACCGATTTATGAGAATTGAACATCGGTAAACTACTGTTGCATGAATATGTTTCAACAACGAGCACAACCCATTTCGTGTAGTAAGCGTGAAAGGCTTCGGATAACAAAATATAAAACAATACAATAGAGAAAATTAGTGGCCTGACATGTTAAGTTGTTGGTCCTATTCGACTGTTACTTTTCACTAGTATTTAGTTGTGGGCAACATACAGCTCAATTAACCGGACGAAGAATCAATTATCATGCGACCCTATTCATGTTTAGTTGTACGTACCATGCGACTGCCGCTACATGTGAAGTCGTGGGTTCCATACCATCATCACTACATGTTACATTACGTTTCCATACAACCCTTACATGTTTAGTTGTGTATGGGTACCATGCGATCCCTATTATATACTAGTATTTAGTTAAGCAAGGGTACGATGCGATCCTCATTACAAGATAAGGTGTTGGTACTATGCGACCATTGGTCACCTAATAGTTAAGAACATGTTTCGACGATTTTATGTGCTTTCTATCCAAATGTTCACCTATTTTGAAAGAATTTAATAATAATCAATAATATTTCAGAAAATAAAAGAGATACAGTACATTCAGAATTATTGCGTGGTTCTATTATTGCGGTTTTTGAAGAATTTACAAAAATGCAGTTACTATTATTAATGCGATTTTATGAAAAGCTACATACAGTTATATGTATTTCATATCGGAATGCGAGTTCTTATTATAGCGATACTCCAAGTAGTCGCTTTATTCTCATTAATAAAAACCTGGCAATAATTTCTGAATTTTCAGTAAATCTGTTTTTTTCCATTTTCAGTAGAGCTAAAGTTGTATGCAAAAATTTACCAAAAACTGTGACATAACTCATTTACTGTACCTTGACTTTAAACTATACTACTTCGATTTTTTTCAATTTGATAATAATTTACCTTGGCCACCAAAAGTTCATATGCATAACTGATTAACTCGTGCAGTGTAACGAATCAGACGAAGGGCAATAATACATACGTTTGTTTATTGTCCTTAACAAGTGCACTAACCAACTAATTGATTTGGGGTTTGGGACATTTTGTTATAAATCTAATTTGCACAATCAGGGGATGCAATGAATCTTTAATCGATGTTTATACCATGCCAGAAATTAACTTCCCAAAAAAGATAAAAGGAAGTGTCAGGCATTCTTAAGAGTTGGCAACATAGAAAATTAACTCTAATGGGAAAGATTACTGATATTTAGACTTTGGCATTTCCAAAACTAATTCACCTGTTTACTGCACTACCCAACTGCCAGAGTTAAAATTAAATGAATTGAATACTTTATTTTTTCAATTCATATGGAATGGAAAACCTGATCAAATTAGACGAAATACTTAAATTGGAGATATTCCAAAAGGAGGTTTAAAATGTTAAATCACAAAAATACTGAACTCCGAGGAAAATTCAAAACGGAAAGTTCCTAATCAAATGGCAAAATCAATAGCACAAACACATCAAACGAATATTCCTGACTTGGTACAGGCATTTTCTTATGTAGAAAATGGTGGATTGAACCTGGTTTCATAGCGCTAAACCTCTCACTTGTATGACAGTCGCATCAAATTCTATGTTTACCTTAAGATTGGCTGGATAAAGCGATTTTCATCCAGTTTATATGGTAATTGACAATATTGAAAAGCCTTGAACGGAGTGGAGGAGAGAGAGTATTGCATTTACAAAAGGAGAAACTCAGAGATATCTCTGATAGTCTGAGCAATCCTTTTTGGAAGGATGTATGTTTTAGCTTTAATGTAGCAAAGCCTACTACCAATATTTCTGTTCAAGATATTTTGTAATTAGATATTTTAAATTTCGCATCTCTAGTAGATTTTCCATACTTTATTCAGTGGCAGAGAAGGGAAGTGCAGTCTTTGTTTGACCTTGTTAACCTAGAGACTAAGGATTTTTGTAATTTTGATCAGATGGGACCAAGACTTCAAACAAATAATTTATTGAAGTATTATGGTCTCATTACCAAAATTCAAAAGCAAATGAGAGAACATATTAAAGAGAACATTGCTCATGTAAATTTTGAAACTTTTAACTGTACTGACAATTTTTTGGAAAGATTATTGTGTAACAAAAAGGCCAAGTTTGTATACAAAGATCTTGTTGACAGAAATGTGCAACTGCCAACAGAAAAGTTCTTACAATGGGAGGAATTACTAGGTATTGAAATTGCAGATTGGTCAGAATATTATATTATTTTAAGAAAATCATGAAGACACTTATTTAAGAACTTTTCAATACAAATTTTTACATAGAATAATTGCAACTAATACTTTCTTGTATAAAGTTAAACTTAAAGATTTAAAGCTTTGTACATTTTGTAAGTTTGTGATGAAACCATGGAACATTTGTTCTATGAATGTCCAATAACACATTTTATATGGCAATCTTTTTCACAAAATTTGAAACAATATTTTGTGAACTTTACATTATCTAAGAAACACATTTTTCTTGGCCTTCAAGATGAGAGTTTATTGTTGAATTTGATGATTTTTATTACAAAGAACTATATATACAAATGTAAATTGTATGAAAAGAAACCGAGTACATTTGTATTAAGGTTTTGGCCTCGAGCATCACTGAAGAGACATAATAAGAATAGTCGAAAGACACATCTGGTACCGTTAATCTTATAACTACTACCGGCTCAATATTTCTGTTGGTGCAATGTTAGTCCCAGAGAGTATCACCAGTCAAGTTGCCAGTATTTTGGTTTTATGGTACTGGCATGCAAAAACGTATTTTGATTGATTGAACTTTGCTGTTATAAAACTTTAAAAATCATTTAAATTAAGGAATATATCTTCCTCTTCTTTAGTATAAATATACCATCAATATTTACCGTAAATTTTAACTTGTGAAATATATATAAACTATATCTATAAAGCAAAAAGTAAATTAGTTTGAGATAACCAGATAACCAATTATTCACTAATTCTGGTCACGCTATCAAACTTTTAAGCAAGATTTAGATATAGTCGCCGTCCCGATCAACCGATAACGTTACGATTATCACTGATAAATTACTAATGTCATGTCCAAATTACGACTATCTGATGGCCAAGTTACGACTATCATATCAAAAAGTTTCATGGAGTTACGATTATCTTCCTACAATTTTCGATAGCTATTATTATTGTAACGAGGTCATATATGATATTAAGAACACACACACGCAACAAAACCGTACAGATCAACCTGGCGGCTGAGTAATATAAGTTTACACGGAGAAATTAGCAGAAAACGATATTACATATTTTTACCTCCGCCATATTGGGATCGTGGTAACTGCAGTTACCACGATCAGTTTAACACCAGTGAATAACAGATTGGGTATAACGCTCACTGACAAAGCGTACGTTATTAAAGGAGACATGACACGATTTTCAATTTGTGTTTCAAAATGTTTATTTATACTTAACTTTCCCCAAAAATACATCGATAGCAATATAAGTGTCAACTATTTAGGAAAATATGTATTTTAATGAGATTTTAATGCAACAATTTATCAACCTGTCAAATATGCATATTTCGATCCCGGAAGTCAGTCAGAACGAGGCTACTACGTCAGTGGTTACATTCATTCATATTGACATATGGGTACAGTTCAAATTTAGTTTCGATTATTATCCAACAAAACGCATGACAGTGATAAACAATGATTATGTGTGATGCCGATGGATTCAACAATATAATTAAAAAGAATATTGACATGATATTTTCTGTTTTTTGAATGACACGCAGACTTAGAAGGTGTAAAGATGGGACTTTTCAACAAGTCCAAACTACACTTCTTTTCACCCACTTTCATTAGGATTCCAGAGTTGGGGTCTCGGGTGCCATGCCATGAGTTCATCATAGGTCACAGGTGTACGGTACAGATGATTGAGTTTCGCAATTTCAGGTCTCGTTTGAAGTTGCAAACTTCCAAGTGTCACTCCACATGGGTGATTGATAAAGACATATAGTGATTACGCAATATTACTTCATAAGCTCTGTGTACATCCTGGATGTTGGTTTTGCCGAGGGCACAGGTGAGATTGGAATATATTATTGTTGTGTACAGAAAACAGGTATAACTACCTGATCATATATGTTTAATGAATACCTGTAGTACGACCATACAATACCCTATGCACCACCAATTAAATACCCTAACCCGTGTTGATAACTAATTGACAACCTGTATATAGATCTTATTTGTATAGCTTTTAAGAATATGCAGATATAAAAAGGTTTATAACAGATGCATTTTTTAATTGACTTCTTGAGATGGAAAAGTAATATTCTTGTATGCTTGCAAGTCTATAACTTCATAAGAAATTGTTAGACATAAAGCATAAAAAGTAAACAAGGAAATGATACGAGAATGTGAATCATAAGTCTTTTACATTCTTTTTCTGACACATTCCCTATTTCCATTCTCAATTTTATTATATTGAACATCGAATATAATTATTGACAACTATTTAGTGGGTAAAGATTCAGATGATGAAAAACATTTCTTTTTAAAATGGAAACTTTATAATAAATGAAGAAAGTGTCGTTTACCGTACGGTCTCCAATAATGAGAAAACCCCATACCGTATATTCGGCTATAAAAGTTCTCAACGTGAAAAAGTGAAACAATTTTAACGAGATAACTAACTAATTTATAACAAAATAATTTCCGTAGTAAAAAAATTGACAGACATAAATCAACGACAACAACTGATCTATATGCTCCTGATTTAAGACAGGCACATTCAAAATGAACGTGTGACATTGGTCTTACAGCAGTACATAAGAACTATAAAAACCAGTCTAACGCAAAAGATCGGTACGAAGTAGAGAAACCACTAACGTTAAAACAATAGAGACAATGCACAAATACTGTTAGCTAGATCAAAGCCAAGTACAGCTAATACTCAACTCATGTTCTCGAAGACTGAAGTATGTTACATGTAAACATTTTCCTGCTCAGTCCGATTGAAAATCTAACATTTATTCAAATGACCCCTTTTAGAAAAAATATTTTTAAAAAGAACATTTTGTGTTGCGAATATTTTCCTGGACTCAAGCGTTTTGCTGGTAGCAATAAACAAATTGATTGCTAAATGATATTTGGAAGAGAGGGGTGGAAATAAGTGAATTTGAATTTACTTTGTGTAATTCCTTAAATTTGAAGTTAGATTTATAAGGGTCTGGATGGAATAGCATACTTTAGAAGTGTAGTATAACTATATTAATTATTTCAACATAAGATAGTTTTTCTTAGAAATGTATGATTTTTAAAGGTAAATAAGATAACATGACTAAATCACACTACAGGTGCCTTCTTACCTTTCACCTGGTCAAGTATGCTATAGTTGTCAACATTTAATCATTAAAACAACAGCCTCCAATAAATGTTTTGTATTGCGTAATTTTATACATTAGGTGAGACGTAAATAAAATATTGAATTGAATTGTTTACATAAAAAGTAATAAAATTGTTAATTGAATATCCTAATGCAGAAATAGTGTGATAAAGGATTTTTCACTATACAAATCCTTTATGTGATGTATGGTTTCCAACCAAATAATTTATAAGCATAACTTTTGCTGATAATTTATACCTATTAAAAGTCTCTATGTATTAAAAAAATAAATAAAAACGGACACTTTGCGAACGCCTAATTTGACTTTTACTATCGTTTTTTTCAGCTTCTGGCGCACACATAATTATAACATTACCGTAACAGAGAGAAAAAAAAAAGAACAATTTGATCATCAATAATTAGAAATTTATATTTTCAATCATGATTAAAAAGTACTTTTATTTAAATGAAAAAATGCAGAAAGCGGTCTATTAAATTTATTCATCAGAAAAACCAAATACGTGTATGTATGGTAACAATCCGATCGGTATTGTCTGAAAAATCGTTGTTTTTGGACTCTTCGCATGAAGAATTAATATCCTTTACTTGGTTATTTTTCACACACAATGTCCTTATAGTTTGGAAAAGTGCTGTCAATACCGTCCATATTGTATCGACATCGCCCAGTTAAAAGACATTTTCCCATGTTGTAACCACTGACGTAAGCACGATCACGTGATCGTTATCTAATTAAAAATCATTCTTAATGACAAGCGCTTGATTCTTTAACCAAAACCAAAAAAATGCTGATTTATCAGGTTTTGACCAGCAAAATTGTACAAAACATGTTTTAAGACTAATATTTATTAATTTAATTTAAAAAAAAAAATTAAAAAAATCGTGTCATTTCTCCTTTAACAAAATGTTTGAGCATTTAACAAAAAAATAGTGACTACGCATGGGTATGTAGAATATTTTGGTTATATTTGAAAGCTGAATGACTGGTGATCTTTGTTGAACACTTTTTGACTTATAAATTTAAATTATAAAAAATTGCATAAAATTTAAAAAGGAGAGTACATTTTGTCCGTTTGTCAGATCTAAAGTACCTGTTTTGGTACATCCTAGGTTCAGGACACCAGTTTTCTCTTATATGCCATTAAAGGTATGTTGATTTTTTTCAGTACAAGACACCATAAGGTGTTGATTTGACATGCAATGATTGTCACTTAATTTGAACTTAAGTCAAAAGAGCTGTGCCCGCTTGAAATTGAAGAATTGAACATAGAAAGCAATGGGGCCATGAATTAGTGGTGTACTTCATTTGCTATTTCAAAATAGTCGTAACGAAAGAATGGTACGCCTTTCACTAGCATTGATGTGACAAGGCATATGACGATCCAAGTATTCATCCACCTTTTTTAAATAAAGCTCATTTACTCTAAATGAATGTTCCACGAAATTATATATTTAATAATCGCCATCATTATTGTTAAGAAAACTGAGGTATAAGATAAAATGTTTGGAATTACTTTCATCATGGAATAATATGCCCTACCCCATTCTAAAGTCAATATGTACATATGTTTTTTTTAAAATTTATTTCGGACGAGTACAGCCACCTTATACTTGGACATAACGTACAAAGACAATCAAATACTGCTACTGATATCAATCAAATGTCAGCTTTTGAAGTCATACCGGTTTTGATGAAATAAAATATCATCGTGAAGTATAAGATAATATTAACCACTGTCCAGAATGGCATGAAATGTCCAAATAAGACCATTTCATATCCATATAAAAAATAAATTCTGAAATCGATGACAATTATATGTGGCAGTTCAGGAGATTGTAACATGATACCTTTTGTTGTATTCAGACATTTTAAAGTATTATTTGATGTACAATTTTCCATATTTATGTAAATGTTCATATCTAAATTTTCAAAGTGGTAAAATACGAAGACAGATAAAAAAAAACGATATATTACCTTAGTCAATATTATCATATTAACCTCAAAATATTTCTATAAGACAAAAGGTTGCTAGAAGTGTCACAAGAGCATTATCTTCTTATTTATACCTAAAACGTTTTCATTATTAATGAAAACGTGATTAAAGACATGTCTTTTGTTACCGCTAATTGCAAAATCAATGTCCAAGTAAATATTCATATGATTTATAACAAGTAAATGGATTTGTTCTGAAACAAGAACCCTTTACGACAACATATTTTCTCAATCGCAGTCTTACGAACTTCCAAATTAATGATATCATTGATAGGGACTGGTGCTTACATAGCAGCTATCGAATCAATGGTTCTTATTATTGGAATATTTGAAATCATCTTTTCAAAATTTTTACGGATGCCTTCGCGATTTGTTTGACATATTTCGAAATTACAGATGAGAATGGATGCGGTCCACTTTTCGTGACCATAATTTCATTCTCTTATTTTCGATTGTGCCATAGCCGAATGCTGCATTTTGACTTGATATGAGCCATACGACGGATGCCACTAGTATAACAGGCTAATGCGGGGTTCGTGTTGCTTCAGCTGAAGTTTTCCGTGTTAAAAAAACAACCCCAAAACAAACAAAATGCACACACAGGTATCAATTTAAAAGTACTTTGAGTTACTGAAGGCTAGGTCAAAGTCAATTTGAACTAAAAATTATACCATCAAGTAAACCATAAATAATCAGTACACATCCAACGTACACAGTCTGGGAAAAGTATCAACATTGGTGATAAAGGTGGCGCTTGATCCGCCCAAGCCTAGGACAATAGTGATAAAGTTTTGTGATTGACTCGTCCTTGCCTTAGACAATGGTTTGACATCGAAGAAATGTTTGATACTGTTAATCATTCTTTGTTGTTAGTGTGCGAGTATGAACAATAGTATTTTTAATAATATTCTGTAAAAAAAGTCATATCTAAAGAAGTGAGAAAAAATATAGAATAATGCTACAAAGCCAGTTTTCAAGCTATACACTGTGCACAATTTCATATGATTCTCGACATCAATATACAGGGGGCAGCACTATATTATATCAGGTCATGTAGCTGAATTTTGAAATAAAAAAAACGACAAAATTGCTTCTATCTAATACTTTTAAAAGAATAAGAAGAACAATTTTAACTTTTAACTTATATATACACTTGCCAAAATACGGATAGATCAGAAAATGTGATGAAATTCAGTGGCAAAAGCAGTCGTTATAGAGATTTCTGTAGGTAGGCTTTACAAATGAACATAATACACCGAAGATAATATCATTAAAATGCTGGATTTTTTTATCGACAACTCATTTGTAGAGTTTGGTGGATTGATACTATAACAGACAGTCGGTATTCCAATTGGAACTAATTATGCACCCTACTTGTCGACTTGTTTTCGTACTCATATGAAGCCAACTATATGCAAAACTTTTTCAAAAACAAGGAGAAAAAACTCAAATTCTTTGATTTCACTTCCAGATATGAATATGAAATTAAGGATACTACCGAAACTAGAATGTTTGCTGCATATCTTGATCTGTTCCTCGATAATGCACAGGTGAAACGTGATGATTTCAAGTTTTCAATTCTCAGCAGTGACATACCCTCTGCTCCACCGTATGACGTTTACATATCTCCACTGATACGTTACCATATGGCTCGTTCCTGTTTACACTTTACGGACTTCATTAGCAGGGGTATGCTCTTAAACAAAAACTGCTCCAACAAAGGTATTAGAAAGAAAGAAACTACATTAAGGTCACTATCGCAAATTTGGTAATCGATACGATATGTCGGTGTCTCAACTCACTAGCGACATGTTTCTGCAGTCTTAGACACTTCGTGTAATTTTACCCGCCAATTATATCGTTTTGACCGAATGTGGATTCGAATTGCAGGTGAATCGTGCATATCAACAGAGGCTTATCCTGTTGAAGCACTCGGTCTCGCTCCTTTTTGAGTTCATGGGATTTCCTCAGGTTGTGTTTGTTAATTTGAATTGTCTTCTAAACCGATTTATGAGATTTGAACATCGGTAAACTACTGTTGCATGAATATATTTCAACAACGAGCACAACCCATTTCGTGTAGTAAGCGTGAAAGGCTTCGGATAACAAAATATAAAACAATACAATAGAGAAAATTAGTGGCCTGACATGTTAAGTTGTTGGTCCTATTCGACTGTTACTTTTCACTAGTATTTAGTTGTGGGCAACATACAGCTCAATTAACCGGACGAAGAATCGATTATCATGCGACCCTATTCATGTTTAGTTGTACGTACCATGCGACTGCCGCTACATGTGAAGTCGTGGGTTCCATACCATCATCACTACATGTTACATTACGTTTCCATACAACCCTTACATGTTTAGTTGTGTATGGGTACCATACGATCCCTATTATATACTAGTATTTAGTTAAGCAAGGGTACGATGCGATCCTCATTACAAGATAAGGTGTTGGTACTATGCGACCATTGGTCACCTAATAGTTAAGAACATATTTCGACGATTTTATGTGCTTTCTATCCAAATGTTCACCTATTTTGAAAGAATTTAATAATAATCAATAATATTTCAGAAAATAAAAGAGATACAGTACATTCAGAATTATTGCGTGGTTCTATTATTGCGGTTTTTGAAGAATTTACAAAAATGCAGTTATTATTATTAATGCGATTTTATGAAAAACTACATACAGTTACATGTATTTCATATCGGAATGCGAGTTCTTATTACAGCGATACTCCAAGTAGTCGCATTATTCTCTTTAATAAAAACCTGGCAATAATTTCTGAATTTTCAGTAAATCTGTTTTTTTTCCATTTTCAGTAGAGCTAAAGTTGTATGCAAAAATTTACCAAAAACTGTGACATAACTCATTTACTGTACCTTGACCTTAAACTATACTACTTCGATTTTTTTCAATTTGATAATAATTTACCTTGGCCACCAAAAGTTCATATGCATAATTGATTAACTCGTGCAGTGTAACGAATCAGACGAAGGGCAATAATACATACGTTTGTTTATTGTCCTTAACAAGTGCACTAACCAACTAATTGATTTGGGGTTTGGGACATTTTGTTATAAATCTAATTTGCACAATCAGGGGATGCAATGAATCTTTAATCGATGTTTATACCTGTTGACCGGAAATTATAACACTCTGAATTAGCCTGAGGCAAATATAATGTATGGACGTTCAATTGATTAGTAGTTAACGATATTAACACTTTTTAAATTTGATAAGTTTATGACGATTTCTTGATTTACCTTCATCAGGAACGCTAAAACCAACAACATGTGAACGTAACTGTTTAATGTCTTTCTTAATTCTAATCTTAAAGAATCCAATCATTTGTGGTTTGTGGTACTTCACTGACGATTCTGAATTTTTTGTTGGTCAACTTAGGTCTATAAGACTTCAAGTATTTAGATGAAGATATGAAGTACCAGTTATTGTCATAAATAATGGTTCACTTGAATTACTTAGTTGGTAGGATTCCATAGAAAATTTATCATGCAATAAATGTGCGATAAGGGTTAAATGTCTATGAGCAATAAACCATACGACTCAAAAGACGTAAAGACATCTAGCATTGACCTAACGTTTTTAAAAGTGCCTATACAACATTTCAACCTATAAAGCAAGCTTACACCAGAAAATGTGACTTTTGTCCCGTCAATGCAACTTCTGCCGAGATTATTGTATTGGAACAAACACTTGCAAATGTGGTAAGATTGGACTATTTTTTTATACCTCAAACTTCCTTCTGTATATTTTAATGAGAGGAATAAGAGGTACATAAATATTATGGTACTGTTATACAACTACACGCACAATAGTAATAAACAATATCTTATCAAAGAATGTTGGATGTTACTGAAAGCCTGTTCAAAGTACTCGACCAGTCGATGCGAATTTATGTCGTCTCAAATTGTAGTACCGGTAAAAAGATAACAACTGAAATGCAAGCACAATAGCTATAATCAGTACCTATTCAAAGATTGCTCAAGTACCCAAATAGTCGATACAAAAAATATGTCGCCTCCATTGTAGTATTGATGACTACATCAGAGAAGACTTTATATCTTAAACTTCCCTCTGTATATTTTAATCCAAGGAATAAAAGGTACATAGAAAAAAAAGACAAAAAAAAAAACATAGAGAAACAGCACTATTGGTACTTTAATATAACAACATGCACAACAGTTATAAACAATACCTTATGAAAGAATGATGGCTGTTACTGAAAGCCTGCTCAAAGTACTAGAGCAGTCGATGCGAATTGATGTCGTCTCCAATTGTAGTACTGGTAAAAAAGAAACAACTTAAATGCAAGCACAATAGTAATATTCAGTACCGTATCAACGATTGCTCGATGTTGCCAAGTCATGCTCAAAGTTTCCAAATAGTCGATACAAAAGCATGTCGCCTCCATTGTAGTATCAATGACTACATCGGAAAAGACTTCATATTGAAAAACAACATGATGACATTATCATGATCTTGCGAAAAGTTAATGCTAAATATAATCAGAATTTCAAAGCAGAAAAAATGCATTATTTTGTTTCAAAATATAAATCAGCGAATGGATGTTAACACTCTACAATTCTAGATATAATTTCCATTACACAGGACATCTTTATACAGAGGAACTTGAATAACCAACCGTCACCAGGTACGTACCAGACCAAGCAATTTTGGAATCAAAGTAAATGAAACTAGGCTGGCATATAAAAACTAATGGACCCAAAACAGCAGCCAACATCGTTAAAAAATAGGCTGGCATATAAAAACTAAAGGACCCAAAAGAGCAGCCAACATTGTTAAACAAATACCAAGACTAAGGGATTCGAAACCTTACATTTAATGCAATTTACTACCTACAATTACATTCAAAACAGAATTGTAAACATATAACTCTTTTGCAGTGCTATCATCTTAACTTTTGTGTATTTAAATGAAACAAATAGACATGTTTTGTTATAGATAATGAATATTTCAAATATTTGTTTTTCCCTTTTTAAGCTATGATTTGAAAAAAAACCCGATACGTTTCCCCCAGACTGCTTATGACGTTAACGTTATTACACTAAACCTGTTGGAGGTGTACTCATAGATATTATAGTTTGGGGAACGGTGTTGATCTATTGATTGAAATAAGGATTCAAACTAGATTTCATTAACTGTGGGTACTCTTTGAACGACAATTTGACGATAATGTGTGTGGTTTATCTTTTTGTTACACGTTTTGTGGTTAGTATGGATCTGATGAGTCAAGTCTTTTCCAACTAATATTTACAGTTTGTTCTTATTGAGGTCTGAACCATGTTAACCTCGTCACATTCTTAAGTTGCATATTCCAAGCAAGGAAACTGTAATCCAGTGGTTGTCGTTTCGTGTTGATGGCCATATTTGTTTTTTATTATTATTTTCAGTTTATATCATGCTTATAGTTTTGCTTTGATTTATTTTACATTTTTGGGGTTCGTGTTGCCCAGATTGCCGTTTTCTGTGCAGTGTTTTATAGACAGTTGTTTGTCTCTCAGTAGTTAATCGTTTTGGAACATGGCACTGTCCGTTTCTCTTCGACTTATGGGGTTGTTGAAGCCGTACGGTGACCTGTAATAGTATTCACATCCTTTTGTCTATGTATAGTTGTCTGGCAATCATACTATGCCTCCTCATTAAATAAAAAAAAATATGGTAAAAGTTAACAGTTAACAGTTTTGTAATTTTCGTGTTTAGGTCATGTCTTTTTCTTGTAGACATTAGAATCTTATTTTACTTTATGCTCCTATGATATTCATAAGGCATTCACATGAAAAAGATGATGATATATTATTGAAAAAGTCAAGATGGTTTCATAATTTTTGAACGTAACAGTTTAAAGAGACATATTATAATAACAATGCTGTTACATAGTTTTGGCTTCCCCACTTTGACATCCTTGTTAATAGATTTTCGTAACCGCTTATCTTTCTAGATCACCTGAGTACACCTCTTGTTGCTTTTTACCTGCGTCGCCAACGGCGAAAGCAGATCAAATACCGCTCGACTTCGTCTGTCATCCTTCTCTCTGTCCGTCCGTCCGTCTGAAAGACCTTGGGTAGAAAACTTTCACCAAAGTTGTCTTGGCTTCTATAAAAGGGAATAATTTTACATTTGATCAGCAGCTTGATAAGTTTAAGTTGTAATATGTAAGCATTTTGTATATCTACTTTGCAGCTACTTCCTGTATGCCGATATTAAAGAGCTGTATTCAAGTACAATTAAGCATAATTTTGGAAATCATCGTTATCAGTACGGTGGCCTGGAATAGTTCACATATTTGTCCTGTCGTCTATGTATTGTTGTCTCATAGGCAATCTTTATTAATTCTATACATCTTGCATTCTTTTTGTTTGTTCATTCCATCATTCTTGTATTCTCTGTGTTTGATAATTCTATACGTCTTTATTCTTTGGGTTTGTTCATTCTATACGTCTTGTATTCTTTGGGTTTGTTCATTTCAAACGTCTTGTATTCTTTGGGTTTGTTCATTTCAAACGTCTTGTATTCTCTATGTTGATAAATCCATACGTCTTTATTCTTTGGATTTGTTCATTCTATTCGTCTTGTATTCTAGATCTTTGGGCTTATCCATTCTATACGTCATTTTTTTTTTAGGTTTGTTAATCTAATACGTCTTTATTACATACAAAAGTAAATACCCTGATTGTAATAAGAAATTATTAGAAGAAAGACATACATACATAGGAAAAAAGCAAACAAGACAAAAATACTAGCATATCAACAGCAACCAACAAGACATGACACAAATATACACTAGTGATTGATAAAACAAACACTATCATTATCGAATATCCATTTCACAGAAAACAGCGGATATGTTCCAATTGTCGTACGTACAATCCCGTCCCATTTTCCCCGAATGTGACCTACCGAATTAGACTTATTACCTGGTTTGTACAAACATGAACAACACGACGGGTGTCACATGTGGACCAGGATATGCCTACCCTTCCGGAGTACCTCAGGTCACCCCCAGCTTTTGGTGGGGTTCGTGTTGCCCAGTCTTTAGTTTTCTATGTTTTGTTTTGTGTACTATTATTTGTCTGTTGGTCTTTTTCTTTTTTTAGCCATGGCGTTGTTAGTTTATTTCCTACTTATGAGTTTTAATGTCCCTTTGGTATCTATGGCTGTACCAAGTCAGGAATATGACAGCTGTTTTCTATTCGTTTGATGTATTTGAGCTTTTGATTTTGCCATCTGATTTGATTTGTCACCAATAATAGTAGACGTGACGTCATGAATCCCATATTAAATTGACTGATCCCATACGGATCCATAGGGGTCACCACGTGACGGCGTTAAACCAATCACAACTTCACTATTTCCCCCGAGGTGCGATAAAGTTACTTTGGGCTTTCTCATACATAAACAGGAGCTTAATCATTTCTGTCTATACCAGTTTTTTTTAATCCGCAACATAATGAAATTGGTGCGAAATAATTCATCTTTACTTGCGCCGATTTTCGTACAGACATGAAGCTGTGCACTTGATACATTTTGTTTTTTAGTCTTTAGTCTTAGTGATTTGTGTTCGGTTTCTCGTACAAAAGCATGGCATTTGCTTATTCTGATGAAATAATTTGGAGACAGAAGGGCAACATTGTTGTCCTAGGAAACCTCAATAGTTTGTGGTTGATTTGGGTTTAGGTATTGCCTTATTGACGTTTATCAAATATTTTATTTGCTTATAATTAAATTAGATGGACAATACATTTCCTTTATTATCGACATTATAAATAAATAATTTATATGTTAGATGCCTGGATGAATAATATTAACGTTTATGTTTCTGATTTCTCACATATTCTTTGTATTTGTTTTGGAGTAGGATACAATGAATCTCAAAAACACTAATCTCAGAAACTAAAAAGGCTATCCCCATTCTGTAAAAAATATATTTTCTGATGTATTTTTGCATGAACTAACACTTGATGAAATATAGAAAAATTCTGGGGAGGAGTTTTTTTTGTGCACTTCGCCTTAATAAATCAAAACCTTTCATCTCATCTTAGATTTGCAACTCTTTCACTCAGTGAATCGACACATCAATAAATACGACAGTATCTCTAAGGTAAGCAAAACAATAAAACATTGTGATTTGTGAATTTATTGATATTGAATTTAAGTACATTTACATTAAAGACAAACCAAGAGTTACTTGTTCACACAAACAGAAGAAATGCAAGCAGAAATGAAATAATAGAACAAAGCTTCCCAAAGTCTAAGAATTTTAAGTACTAGTAGAACGAAAGATTTTTGTGCTGGGTTATTTTCGCTTATCTTGCAATAGAGTAAAATGCGTGAAAATTTCCCCCACATTAATATTTCGTTGAAAACAAAATTTAGCATGAATAGCAAATTAATGGTTCGATGCGCAAAATCCTAATGCAATGAAATCGCAAAATATCCACGTTCGCAATAATTCATAAGTTAAGTGTGAGAAAATAAACGAACAAAAACACAAACAACAGAAAAATCAATGGTCCATGTATCCTATCAAGGTATAGACACAAGATGTGGTGGGTTGCGGTATGGGTTTTGCTCATTGTTTAATGCCGTAGAGTGACCTACATAGTTGTAAACTTCTATGTCATTTGATCTCTGGTGGAGAGTTGTCTCATTGGCAATCATACCACATCTTCTTATTTTTAGATTAAAAAAAGTCTTACCTTCCCCCAAACATCAATTTTAAATACTTGGCTATGTATATGTCGTAAAAATGAAACAAACAAACTAAATAATGCACTGTTCAGCTATAAACAGAATTACAGCTAACTTGAAAAAGGAAATAAAAAGATGAAATATAATGTGGAAAGCAGGATTACAAAATGCTCGGTACTACAGGAAGCTACTGCTGTTGGTTGAATACTGCCGCTCAAGAAAAAAAATTAGTAAGTTCCCTTCTTACAGATTCTTTAACAAAATGAAAATAACACAAATAATTTAGTGTGTTCAAAGCGCTTTTCTGGATTCACCTTCATCGAGAATTCTCAACCTTAAACAGATGAAAGCAAATGGTGCTGATGTATACAAATAAAGATTACAAACAAGAAAACTAAACCATCCAATGGCAACGCCACATAACTTTAAATGTTTATATAACCGACCTTTCTGGACTGAATAGTTCAGATTGTGTTACCCACTTCATTTATCTGTAAAATTAGCATAATTTTGAAAGGATTGAAGGGTTTTACTATTTGCAATTTCAAGTTCTAAACAATATCTTTCATACGTTCTCCTTTACTTGACAGTCTGTGAAACTTATTGAGCTGAGAAAGTCGATTTAAATCCTTTTCTGAAATCACTACTTAAACAGGCAGTAATAAAGAAATTTGAAGGTAACAAGAATACCCAAAATATTGTATTAGATATGGCTACAACCGATCTTAAATCGTTATTGGGGAGGACTATAATGTCAAAAAATAAATATAAGAAATCACAGGTTTGTACAAAAGTGGCATACATTCCATTGATCAGATGTAAACCGACTATTACTACTGTAATCTGGGTCAGTCGTGTGTCCATTTGATTTCTTTGGGTAACATTACTTGTCAAATACTTTCGTTTTTTGGCATTTTTAACCATAGAAACAATTAAAAGAATTTCAGTAACCAACATCACCACATTTGGTATAATAACCAAACAAAACAAACTCGTGGCCTGAAATATGGCTAAATACTCGAAAAAATCCATCCTTATCCAGTTTGGTTTTCGTATGACACAGGCTTGCATGGTTTCGTTCGGTTTGTTAAATGCCGGTATGGTTATTCCAGAATAGTTATAGTGGAAAAAAGGAATACCTCTGCCTATTATGGATATTACAACACACGATATAATTCCCACAGTCATTCGTCTCTTTGAAAATAAGTCGTTTGCCTTGAATGAATGTGCTACAACAATATATCTGATAATGGCCAACATGATAGTCAAGGAATATGTTATTGTTGTGGTGATTTGTGGTATAACTTCAGTCATGTAATGGTATGCTCTACACCATTCCAAAGGGAGGTAATACATGTGTTTCTTCAATGCAAAAACATAAAGCCACATTATACTCGGACATATGGGACTTATGCTGTCAAAAACTGCTATCGATATCAAACAAATATGAGTTTTTGATGTCATTCCAGTTTTGATGAAGACATAAATCATATATGTGTATATCAATAAATTGACTACTGTCCACGGGGGCATAAAATATCCAAATAAAATTACTTCGTATCCGTAACGAAACCATTGCCGGAAGTCAACAACAATTACTGGCTGCAAAGATGGCAGGTTAGATTCGGTTGCCATCTGTAATAAATCGTCAAATGTTTTATTTGTAATATTATCCATTTTTGTAACTATTTCAATCTTCCAATAGGTCTATATATATATATATATATATATATTAAACAGAATTCCACAAATACTGAATAATAAAACTATTTTTTTAAAACTATTTCCTGAAACATTCATCATTTTAATGATTTCCCCGGCCCATTTGTTAATAAAATTAGCAGTTATTGCTCTTGTCTCCGAACAACGTTGTAAATTCTCATAAATATAGCAGTTCTAGCATCTCAATGAGGTTGTTATATAGAGAGCGATGTCTTTTATAATAAAAATATACAAACGCATGTAAATAATTGATGAACACAAAACGAATAAGTACAAAAAAATGTATACTCAGGCAAAGATTTTTTATAAGTAATAGACATGTGATATGTACATGACTACTAATATACTAATACAAGAATCGATATTAGAGATTCTGTTCCTCGATGATGATGTTATATTAGGTTTTTCGTCGTTCTTATGGAGTGAACATATCTCAGAAGTTTCGGTATGTCTGCGGTGACATACCAGATTTTTTTGATAACCGTAATATTTTCATTACCGAAAAAAAACCCAGCCTTTTTAAAAAGTGATGCAAAAATCATTGTACAAAACTCTCATTAAATTTTAATGCAGAAGATACCAAAGTTAGAATGAAAACTCATAAGTCAAAGAGGCGGAAGATACCAAAGTAAGAATGAAAACTCATAAGTCAAAGAGGCGGAAGATACCAAAGGGAGAATGAAAACTCATAAGTCAAAGAGGCAGAATAAACCAAAGATAGAATGAAAACTCATAAGTCAAAGAAGCAGAATATACCAAAGTTAGAATGAAACTCATAAGTCAAAGAGGCGGAAGATACCGAAGGGAGAATGAAAACTCATAAGTCAAAGAGGCAGAATAAACCAAAGATAGAATGAAAACTCATAAGTCAAAGAGACAGAATATACCAAAGTTAGAATGAAACTCATAAGTCAAAGAGGCGGAAGATACCGAAGGGAGAATGAAAACTCATAAGTCAAAGAGGCAGAATAAACCAAAGATAGAATGAAAACTCATAAGTCAAAGAGACAGAATATACCAAAGTTAGAATGAAACTCATAAGTCAAAGAGGCGGAAGATACCAAAGGGAGAATGAAAACTCATAAGTCAAAGAGGCGGAAGATACCAAAGTTAGAATGAAAACTCATAAGTCAAAGAGGCGGAAGATACCAAAGTTAGAATGAAACTCATAAGTCAAAGAGGCGGAAGATACCAAAGGGAGAATGAAAACTCATAAGTCAAAGAGGCGGAAGATACCAAAGTTAGAATGAAAACTCATAAGTCAAAGAGACAGAATATACCAAAGTTAGAATGAAACTCATAAGTCAAAGAGGCGGAAGATACCAAAGGGAGAATGAAAACTCATAAGTCAAAGAGGCGGAAGATACCAAAGTTAGAATGAAAACTCATAAGTCAAAGAGGCGGAAGATACCAAAGTTAGAATGAAACTCATAAGTCAAAGAGGCGGAAGATACCAAAGGGAGAATGAAAACTCATAAGTCAAAGAGGCAGAAGATACCAAAGTTAGAATGAAAACTCATAAGTCAAAGAGGCGGAAAATACCAAAGGGAGAATGAAAACTCATCAGCCAAAGAGGCGGAAGATACCAAAGTTAGAATGAAAACTCATAAGTCAAAGAGGCGGAATATACCAAAGTTAGAATGAAAACTCATCAGTCAAAGAGACGGAAAATACCAAAGGGAGAATGAAAACTCATAAGTCAAAGAGGCAGAAGATATCAAAGGGAGAATGAAAACTCATAAGTCAAAGAGGCAGAATATACCAAAGGGAGAATGAAAACTCATAAGTCAAAGAGGCAGAAGATACCAAAGTTAGAATGAAACTCATAAGTCAAAGAGGCAGAAGATACCAAAGGGAGAATGAAAACTCATAAGTCAAAGAGGCAGAAGATATCAAAGGGAGAATGAAAACTCATAAGTCAAAGAGGCAGAAGATACCAAAGGGAGAATGAAAACTAATAAGTCAAAGAGGCAGAAGATACCAAAGTTAGAATGAAAACTCATAAGTCAAAGAGGCGGAAGATACCAAAGGGAGAATGAAAACTCATAAGTCAAAGAGGCAGAATATACCAAAATTAGAATGAAAACTCATAAGTCAAAGAGGCGGAAGATACCAAAGGGAGAATGAAAACTCATAAGTCAAAGAGGCAGAAGATACCAAAGTTAGAATGAAACTCATAAGTCAAAGAGGCAGAAGATACCAAAGTTAGAATGAAAACTCATAAGTCAAAGAGGCGGAAGATACCAAAGGGAGAATGAAAACTCATCAGCCAAAGAGGCGGAAGATACCAAAGTTAGAATGAAAACTCATAAGTCAAAGAGGCGGAAGATACCAAAGTTAGAATGAAAATTCATAAGTCAAAGAGGCGGAAGATACCAAAGGGAGAATGAAAACTCATAAGTCAAAGAGGCGAAAGATACCAAAGTTAGAATAAAAACTCATAAGTCTAAGAGGTGAAAGATACTAAAGGGAGAATGAAAACTCATAAGTCAAAGAAGCGGAAGATACCAAAGGGAGAATGAAAACTCATAAGTCAAAGAGGCGAAAGATACCAAAGTTAGAATGAAAACTCATAAGTCAAAGAGGCGGAAGATACCAAAGGGAGAATGAAAACTCATAAGTCAAAGAGGCAGAAGATATCAAAGGGAGAATGAAAACTCATAAGTCAAAGAGGCAGAAGATACCAAAGGGAGAATGAAAACTCATAAGTCAAAGAGGCAGAAGTTACCAAAGTTAGAATGAAACTCATAAGTCAAAGAGGCAGAAGATACCAAAGGGAGAATGAAAACTCATAAGTCAAAGAGGCAGAAGATATCAAAGGGAGAATAAAAACTCATAAGTTAAAGAGGCAGAAAATACCAAAGTTAGAATGAAAACTCATAAGTCAAAGAAGCAGAATATACCAAAGTTAGAATGAAACTCATAAGTCAAAGAGGCGGAAGATACCGAAGGGAGAATGAAAACTCATAAGTCAAAGAGGCAGAATAAACCAAAGATAGAATGAAAACTCATAAGTCAAAGAGACAGAATATACCAAAGTTAGAATGAAACTCATAAGTCAAAGAGGCGGAAGATACCAAAGGGAGAATGAAAACTCATAAGTCAAAGAGGCGGAAGATACCAAAGTTAGAATGAAAATTCGTAAGTCAAAGAGGCGGAAGATACCAAAGGGAGAATGAAAACTCATAAGTCAAAGAGGCGAAAGATACTAAAGGGAGAATGAAAACTCACAAGTCAAAGAGGCAGAAGATACCAAAGGGAGAATGAAAACTCATAAGTCAAAGAGGCAGAAGATACCAAAGTTAGAATGAAAACTCATAAGTCAAAGAGGCAGAAGATATCAAAGTTAGAATGAAACTCATAAGTCAAAGAGGCAGAAGATACCAAAGTTAGAATGAAAACTCATAAGTCAAAGAGGCGGAAGATACCAAAGGGAGAATGAAAACTCATTAGCCAAAGAGGCGGAAGATACCAAAGTTAGAATGAAAACTCATAAGTCAAAGAGGCGGAAGATACCAAAGTTAGAATGAAAATTCATTAGTCAAAGAGGCGGAAGATACCAAAGGGAGAATGAAAACTCATAAGTCAAAGAGGCGAAAGATACCAAAGTTAGAATAAAAACTCATAAGTCTAAGAGGTGAAAGATACTAAAGGGAGAATGAAAACTCATAAGTCAAAGAGGCGAAAGATACCAAAGTTAGAATGAAAACTCATAAGTCAAAGAGGCAGAAGATACCAAAGGGAGAATGAAAACTCATAAGTCAAAGAGGCAGAATAAACCAAAGATAGAATGAAAACTCATAAGTCAAAGAGGCAGAATATACCAAAGTTAGAATGAAACTCATAAGTCAAAGAGGCGGAAGATACCAAAGGGAGAATGAAAACTCATAAGTCAAAGAGGCGGAAGATACCAAAGGGAGAATGAAAACTCATCAGTCAAAGAGGCGAAAGATACCAAAGTTAGAATGAAAACTCATAAGTCAAAGAGGCGGAAGATACCAAAGTTAGAATGAAAATTCATTAGTCAAAGAGGCGGAAGATACCAAAGGGAGAATGAAAACTCATAAGTCAAAGAGGCGAAAGATACCAAAGTTAGAATAAAAACTCAAAGGTCTAAGAGGTGAAAGATACTAAAGGGAGAATGAAAACTCATAAGTCAAAGAAGCGGAAGATACCAAAGGGAGAATGAAAACTCATAAGTCAAAGAGGCGAAAGATAATAAAGGGAGAATGAAAACTCATAAGTCAAAGAGGCGGAAGATACCAAAGGGAGAATGAAAACTCATAAGTCAAAGAGGCAGAAGATATCAAAGGGAGAATGAAAACTCATAAGTCAAAGAGGCAGAAGATACCAAAGGGAGAATGAAAACTCATAAGTCAAAGAGGCAGAAGTTACCAAAGTTAGAATGAAACTCATAAGTCAAAGAGGCAGAAGATACCAAAGGGAGAATGAAAACTCATAAGTCAAAGAGGCAGAAGATATCAAAGGGAGAATAAAAACTCATAAGTTAAAGAGGCAGAAAATACCAAAGTTAGAATGAAAACTCATAAGTCAAAGAAGCAGAATATACCAAAGTTAGAATGAAACTCATAAGTCAAAGAGGCGGAAGATACCGAAGGGAGAATGAAAACTCATAAGTCAAAGAGGCAGAATAAACCAAAGATAGAATGAAAACTCATAAGTCAAAGAGACAGAATATACCAAAGTTAGAATGAAACTCATAAGTCAAAGAGGCGGAAGATACCAAAGGGAGAATGAAAACTCATAAGTCAAAGAGGCGGAAGATACCAAAGTTAGAATGAAAATTCGTAAGTCAAAGAGGCGGAAGATACCAAAGGGAGAATGAAAACTCATAAGTCAAAGAGGCGAAAGATACTAAAGGGAGAATGAAAACTCACAAGTCAAAGAGGCAGAAGATACCAAAGGGAGAATGAAAACTCATAAGTCAAAGAGGCAGAAGATACCAAAGTTAGAATGAAAACTCATAAGTCAAAGAGGCAGAAGATATCAAAGTTAGAATGAAACTCATAAGTCAAAGAGGCAGAAGATACCAAAGTTAGAATGAAAACTCATAAGTCAAAGAGGCGGAAGATACCAAAGGGAGAATGAAAACTCATTAGCCAAAGAGGCGGAAGATACCAAAGTTAGAATGAAAACTCATAAGTCAAAGAGGCGGAAGATACCAAAGTTAGAATGAAAATTCATTAGTCAAAGAGGCGGAAGATACCAAAGGGAGAATGAAAACTCATAAGTCAAAGAGGCGAAAGATACCAAAGTTAGAATAAAAACTCATAAGTCTAAGAGGTGAAAGATACTAAAGGGAGAATGAAAACTCATAAGTCAAAGAGGCGAAAGATACCAAAGTTAGAATGAAAACTCATAAGTCAAAGAGGCAGAAGATACCAAAGGGAGAATGAAAACTCATAAGTCAAAGAGGCAGAATAAACCAAAGATAGAATGAAAACTCATAAGTCAAAGAGGCAGAATATACCAAAGTTAGAATGAAACTCATAAGTCAAAGAGGCGGAAGATACCAAAGGGAGAATGAAAACTCATAAGTCAAAGAGGCGGAAGATACCAAAGGGAGAATGAAAACTCATCAGTCAAAGAGGCGAAAGATACCAAAGTTAGAATGAAAACTCATAAGTCAAAGAGGCGGAAGATACCAAAGTTAGAATGAAAATTCATTAGTCAAAGAGGCGGAAGATACCAAAGGGAGAATGAAAACTCATAAGTCAAAGAGGCGAAAGATACCAAAGTTAGAATAAAAACTCAAAGGTCTAAGAGGTGAAAGATACTAAAGGGAGAATGAAAACTCATAAGTCAAAGAAGCGGAAGATACCAAAGGGAGAATGAAAACTCATAAGTCAAAGAGGCGAAAGATAATAAAGGGAGAATGAAAACTCATAAGTCAAAGAGGCAGAAGATATCAAAGGGAGAATGAAAACTCATAAGTCAAAGAGGCAGAAAATACCAAAGTTAGAATGAAACTCATAAGTCAAAGAGGCGGAAGATACCAAAGGGAGAATGAAAACTCATAAGTCAAAGAGGCAGAAGATATCAAAGGGAGAATGAAAACTCATAAGTCAAAGAGGCAGAAGATATCAAAGGGAGAATGAAAACTCATAAGTCAAAGAGGCAGAAAATACCAAAGTTAGAATGAAACTCATAAGTCAAAGAGGCGGAAGATACCAAAGGGAGAATGAAAACTCATAAGTCAAAGAGGCAGAAGATATCAAAGGGAGAATGAAAACTCATAAGTCAAAGAGGCAGAAGATATCAAAGGGAGAATGAAAACTCATAAGTCAAAGAGGCAGAAAATACCAAAGTTAGAATGAAACTCATAAGTCAAAGAGGCAGAAGATACCAAAGGGAGAATGAAAACTCATAAGTCAAAGAGGCAGAATAAACCAAAGATAGAATGAAAACTCATAAGTCAAAGAGGCAGAATATACCAAAGTTAGAATGAAACTCATAAGTCAAAGAAGCGGAAGATACCAAAGGGAGAATGAAAACTCATAAGTCAAAGAGGCGGAAGATACCAAAGGGAGAATGAAAACTCATAAGTCAAAGAGGCAGAATAAACCAAAGATGGAATGAAAACTCATAAGTCAAAGAGGCGGAAGATACCAAAGGGAGAATGAAAACTCATAAGTCAAAGAGGCAGAATAAACCAAAGATAGAATGAAAACTCATAAGTCAAAGAGGCAGAATATACCAAAGTTAGACTGAAACTCATAAGTCAAAGAGGCGGAAGATACCAAAGGGAGAATGAAAACTCATAAGTCAAAGAGGCGGAAGATACCAAAGGGAGAATGAAAACTCATAAGTCAAAGAGGCAGAATAAACCAAAGATGGAATGAAAACTCATAAGTCAAAGAGGCGGAAGATACCAAAGGGAGAATGAAAACTCATAAGTCAAAGAGGCAGAATAAACCAAAGATAGAATGAAAACTCATAAGTCAAAGAGGCAGAATATACCAAAGTTAGACTGAAACTCATAAGTCAAAGAGGCGGAAGATACCAAAGGGAGAATGAAAACTCATAAGTCAAAGAGGCGGAAGATACCAAAGTTAGAAATAAAACTCATAAGTCAAAGAGTCGAAAGATACCAAAGTTAGAATGAAAACTCATAGGTCAAAGAGGCAGAAGATACCAAAGTTAGAATGAAAACTCATAATTCAAAGAGGCGGAAGATACCAAAGGGAGAATGAAAACTCATAAGTCAAAGAGGCGGAAGATACCAAAGTTAGAATGAAAACTCATAAGTCAAAGAGGCGGAAGATACCAAAGGGAGAATGGAAACTCATAAGTCAAAGAGGCGGAAGATACCAAAGGGAGAATGAAAACTCATAAGTCAAGAGGCGAAAGATACCAAAGAGAGAATGAAAACTCATGATTCAAAGAGGCGGAAGATACCAAAGGGAGAATGAAAACTCATAAGTCAAAGAGGCGAAAGATACCAAAGTTAGAATGAAAACTCATAAGTCAAAGAGGCAGAAGATACCAAAGAGAGTATGAAAACTCATAATTCAAACAGGCGGAAGATACCAAAGGGAGAATGAAAACTCATAAGTCAAAGAGGCGAAAGATACCAAAGTTAGAATGAAAACTCATAAGTCAAAGAGGCGGAAGATACCAAAGTTAGAATGAAAACTCATAAGTCAAAGAGGCGGAAGATACCAAAGTTAGAATGAAAACTCATAAGTCAAAGAGGCGGAAGATACCAAAGTTAGAATGAAAACTCATAAGTCAAAGAGGCGGAAGATACCAAAGGAGAATGAAAACTTATCAGTCAAAGAGGCGGAAGATACCAAAGGGAGAATGAAAACTCATAAGTCATAGAAACACCGACAAAATCTATTTTCTGTAGCTCACATGAATCGTTTTTCGGTAATTGAATAAATATATATGTAAGATATATGCCAGGGTACATCTATCTATACTGGACCTGTGATGATGTGAGGTTTAGAGCTGTTGATTTTCTCCTAAATAAGATGACACTTAAACAATACTTCCCAAAAAAGTAAAACTCCCATAACTCCTTTTAAAAATGGACGTATCATAATGGCGGTACATGACGGTTAACTACACCTGATGGGAAACAATCCTACAAAGCATGGAAAATTTCTGCAAAACAGACTCAAAGGAGTTGCGTTTTTGCAATACTTAAAAAAAGTCAATGTCCCGTAACGCAAGTAAAAGAGAGACGAAAGATACCAGAGGGACATTCAAACTCATAAGTCGAAAATAAACTGACAACGCCATGGCTAAAAATGAAAATGACTGACAGAAAAGCAGTAGTACAAAAAACACAACATAGAAAACTGAAGACTGAGCAACACGAACCCCACCACAACCTGTGGATGATCTCTGGTCAAATCAAAATGATGATATAGCATGGTCAAGAGAATATGACGAAAAACTATCCTACCAAGTATGAAACCTTTATGATAAACTATCTCTGAGAATTAATGTGTTCAGGATGGACAGACGGATACCATTACCATTTTCCACGCCGTCGAGACGCGCAGGAGATAACAACAGACAGCAATGTACTTTTGGTAAAGTTTATCGACAGAACGTAAGTATTCCTATACACAATATATGGTAAAGTTTATCGACAGAACGTAAGTATTCCTATACACAATATATGGTAAAGTTTATCGACAGAACGTAAGTATTCCTATACACAATATATGGTAAAGTGTATCGACAGAACGTAAGTATTCCTATACACAATATATGGTAAAGTTTATCGACAGAACGTAAGTATTCCTATACACAATATATGGTAAAGTGTATCGACAGAACGTAAGTATTCCTATACACAATATATGGTAAAGTGTATCGACAGAACGTAAGTATTCCTATACACAATATATGGTAAAGTGTATCGACAGAACGTAAGTATTCCTATACACAATATATGGTAAAGTGTATCGACAGAACGTAAGTATTCCTATACACAATAAATGGTAAAGTGTATCGACAGAACGTAAGTATTCCTATACACAATAAATGGTAAAATTTATCGACAGAACGTAAGTATTCCTATACACAATAAATGGTAAAGTGTATCGACAGAACGTAAGTATTCCTATATATACACAATAAATGGTAAAGTGTATCGACAGAACGTAAGTATTCCTATACACAATAAATGGTAAAGTGTATCGACAGAACGTAAGTATTCCTATACACAATAAATGGATAAGTGTATCGACAGAACGTAAGTATTCCTATACACAATATATGGTAAAGTTTATCGACAGAACGTAAGTATTCCTATACACAATATATGGTAAAGTGTATCGACAGAACGTAAGTATTCCTATACACAATAAATGGTAAAGTGTATCGACAGAACGTAAGTATTCCTATACACAATAAATGGTAAAGTTTATCGACAGAACGTAAGTATTCCTATACACAATAAATGGTAAAATGTATCGACAGAACGTAAGTATACCTATATATACACAAAAAATGGTAAAGTGTATCGACAGAACGTAAGTATTCCTATACACAATAAATGGTAAAGTTTATCGACAGAACGTAAGTATTCCTATACACAATAAATGGATAAGTGTATCGACAGAACGTAAGTATCCCTTTACACAATAAATGGTAAAGTGTATCGACAGAACGTAAGTATTCCTATACACAATATATGGTAAAGTGTATCGACAGAACGTAAGTATTCCTATACACAATATATGGTAAAGTGTATCGACAGAACGTAAGTATTCCTATACACAATAAATGGTAAAGTTTATCGACAGAACGTAAGTATTCCTATACACAATAAATGGATAAGTGTATCGACAGAACGTAAGTATTCCTATACACAATATATGGTAAAGTTTATCGACAGAACGTAAGTATTCCTATACACAATAAATGGATAAGTGTATCGACAGAACGCAAGTATTCCTATACACAATAAATGGTAAAGTTTATCGACAGAACGTAAGTATTCCTATACACAATAAATGGTAAAGTGTATCGACAGAACGTAAGTATTCCTATATATACACAAAAAATGGTAAAGTGTATCGACAGAACGTAAGTATTCCTATACACAATAAATGGTAAAGTTTATCGACAGAACGTAAGTATTCCTATACACAATAAATGGATAAGTGTATCGACAGAACGTAAGTATCCCTTTACACAATAAATGGTAAAGTGTATCGACAGAACGTAAGTATTCCTATACACAATATATGGTAAAGTGTATCGACAGAACGTAAGTATTCCTATACACAATATATGGTAAAGTGTATCGACAGAACGTAAGTATTCCTATACACAATAAATGGTAAAGTGTATCGACAGAACTTAAGTATTCCTATACACAATAAATGGTAAAGTTTATCGACAGAACGTAAGTATTCCTATACACAATAAATGGATAAGTGTATCGACAGAACGTAAGTATTCATATACACAATATATGGTAAAGTGTATCGACAGAACGTAAGTATTCCTATACACAATATATGGTAAAGTGTATCGACAGAACGTAAGTATTCCTATACACAATAAATGGTAAAGTGTATCGACAGAACGTAAGTATTCCTCAATAAATGGTAAAGTGTATCGACAGAACGTAAGTATTCCTATACACAATAAATGGTAAAGTGTATCGACAGAACGTAAGTATTCCTATACACAATAAATGGTAAAGTGTATCGACAGAACGTAAGTATTCCTATACACAATAAATGGTAAAGTTTATCGACAGAACGTAAGTATTCCTATACACAATAAATGGTAAAATGTATCGACAGAACGTAGGTATTCCTATACACAATAAATGGTAAAGTGTATCGACAGAACGTAAGTATTCCTATACACAATAAATGGTAAAGTTTATCGACAGAACGTAAGTATTCCTATACACAATAAATGGATAAGTGTATCGACAGAACGTAAGTATCCCTTTACACAATAAATGGTAAAGTGTATCGACAGAACGTAAGTATTCCTATACACAATATATGGTAAAGTGTATCGACAGAACGTAAGTATTCCTATACACAATATATGGTAAAGTGTATCGACAGAACGTAAGTATTCCTATACACAATAAATGGTAAAGTTTATCGACAGAACGTAAGTATTCCTATACACAATAAATGGATAAGTGTATCGACAGAACGTAAGTATTCCTATACACAATATATGGTAAAGTTTATCGACAGAACGTAAGTATTCCTATACACAATAAATGGATAAGTGTATCGACAGAACGCAAGTATTCCTATACACAATAAATGGTAAAGTTTATCGACAGAACGTAAGTATTCCTATACACAATAAATGGTAAAGTGTATCGACAGAACGTAAGTATTCCTATATATACACAAAAAATGGTAAAGTGTATCGACAGAACGTAAGTATTCCTATACACAATAAATGGTAAAGTTTATCGACAGAACGTAAGTATTCCTATACACAATAAATGGATAAGTGTATCGACAGAACGTAAGTATCCCTTTACACAATAAATGGTAAAGTGTATCGACAGAACGTAAGTATTCCTATACACAATATATGGTAAAGTGTATCGACAGAACGTAAGTATTCCTATACACAATATATGGTAAAGTGTATCGACAGAACGTAAGTATTCCTATACACAATAAATGGATAAGTGTATCGACAGAACGTAAGTATTCCTATACACAATAAATGGTAAAGTTTATCGACAGAACGTAAGTATTCCTATACACAATAAATGGATAAGTGTATCGACAGAACGTAAGTATTCATATACACAATATATGGTAAAGTGTATCGACAGAACGTAAGTATTCCTATACACAATATATGGTAAAGTGTATCGACAGAACGTAAGTATTCCTATACACAATAAATGGTAAAGTGTATCGACAGAACGTAAGTATTCCTATACACAATATATGGTAAAGTGTATCGACAGAACGTAAGTATTCCTATACACAATAAATGGTAAAGTGTATCGACAGAACGTAAGTATTCCTATACACAATAAATGGTAAAGTGTATCGACAGAACGTAAGTATTCCTATACACAATAAATGGTAAAGTTTATCGACAGAACGTAAGTATTCCTATATATACACAATAAATGGTAAAGTGTATCGACAGAACGTAGGTATTCCTATACACAATAAATGGTAAAGTGTATCGACAGAACGTAAGTATTCCTATACACAATAAATGGATAAGTGTATCGACAGAACGTAAGTATTCCTATACACAATATATGGTAAAGTTTATCGACAGAACGTAAGTATTCCTATACACAATATATGGTAAAGTGTATCGACAGAACGTAAGTATTCCTATACACAATAAATGGTAAAGTGTATCGACAGAACGTAAGTATTCCTATGCACAATAAATGGTAAAGTGTATCGACAGAACGTAAGTATTCCTATACACAATAAATGGTAAAGTGTATCGACAGAACGTAAGTATTCCTATACACAATATATGGTAAAGTTTATCGACAGAACGTAAGTATTCCTATACACAATAAATGGTAAAGTGTATCGACAGAACGTAAGTATTCCTATATATACACAATAAGTATTCCTATACACAATCAATGTAGCCCTTTAAAAGCAGACTTTTTCTATTTTCTTTTGAATTACCGGTTATGACAGAACACCACGGGTACCATTCGGTTTATCGAATCGTGAAAGAATACCTAACGGTGGTCAAGCATCGCGATCGGATCGTGAAAGATCTGGTATCGGATCGTGATTTGAATTAATTGAAATTCTACTTCAAAATTTGAAATACAATGCGTGACCAGACAGACGCAGGACGTTTGTGTTTTTTTTTTATACCTGTAACACGAAAGGACATTTGCGCTTTTAACTTTGATACACCTGAATAAAATTGACAAGACATTTGCGCTTTTTACCTATAATAGTTGTATACCTGTAATCTTTAGAAAATTAACCAAAGTCAGGGAAAGGTGTTGGCATATTCTTTGAAAGTTCATCCGAACAAACGAGAAATTCAGAAAAAAATATTCGGGTAAACCAGACATACTATAAAGAATATTGAATACGTTTCTTGAGGCGCATTAGATTTGCGCGCATTTGGGAATTAATTTCTGTTTACGTTTGCGCCCAGCCTTTACCTACATTTGCGAATATTGGCAGAGTAAATAGTATTCTGTTTCATTATTTCACCGAATAGCAATTTGATGCATAATTTAATTCAGTTTGTATAATTGCACCAGGACACACACATGGATTTTCGTTTGTCAGAAACAAATCGGTGGGAAATGGGATTAGTGTACGATGGATTTACTTTCCGTATAGACAGAACACCTAAGTCAGGGAATATTTCATAGAGATGCATCGTAAATAATTGCACCGGATTCCCATTTTCCTTCAAGTCTTTGGGCATCCAGCAGAATCCAATTTATCTTTATATTCTTCCAGGACTAATTGCGGGTACGTAATAAAACGGACGTATCCTGCTCGAAAGTAATAATTGAATAAATATATAGACAATAAGTGTTTAGTGTTTTTAGATATCAGCTGTATTTGTACGAGGCTAAGAAACAGGTGTAATGCAAGCCTCAGCGTGCTATTACTCCTGTTTCGAGCCGAGTACAAAAACAGCTGATATTTAAAAGGCACTAAACAGTTTATGTCTTTATCCTGTAATTAAATATGTACATTTTCCCCCATCCAAATCGTTGAATTTGTTCTTGAAAGAAATCGACATGACTCAAACGCAGATCGCAATGAGGACCCCAAATTGAACTGTGACATAAACAGCTAGTAATTTGACATAACCATTTGCTCGCAACAGAAGCAGGATTCGTACATCGCTTCGTGTTATCTGTACACATGTATTAGTATAGTAGAAAGGTAGATTGCAGGATAAATAAGTATATTCTACCTTATTTACCTGAATTTACCTCTAAAAGAATGCGCAAAAATGTAATCAAAAGCTGTGCGCAAACGTAATGATTTTTGCGCGCAAAGGTAATGGTAATGCGCGCAAGTATAATGCACCGGTTTCTCGGTAATCGATAAAGAAAACGAAACTTTTATGGATGGAACAATTAAATTTTTTCCGAAATTCTTCAATTAGCTTTCTTATTAGTGGATTGAATTTGGAAACTATATTCCTCTTGTGTTTATTCAGTTGCATGGATAGTCCGAGGAACTGTACCATCATAGTTTATCTAAGATTGTTTCAATTTGTGAAGACCGAAATTTTATTTTTAAATCACTTTCTGTACCTCTTGAATTTTAGAAAGAGTCATTGTTGTTATAAGGAATTTACTCCCATCAACTCTCTTGGAGTGTTGTCGTTTTCATCTGACACAAATATGTTGGGGAAAGGTTGATGCTTTTAAATGTATATAAATGTATCATGAATGTTTTGTGTTTTTCTTTATATTATAAATGCTTTTTTGTGTTATGTTGAGAAAGCGCAAATGTCCTTTTTTTAAAAGTGCAAATGTCCAAAACATTAAGGCGCAAATGTTCATTAAAAAATTGCAAATGTCCGATCAAAAAGCGCAAACGTCCCGCGCCGGACCAGACTTAATAATCAGAAAACAATGTTTCGTTTACCTATTGATATACCTGTAACTATTTGAAGCGTGTAATTATTTTAATAAGAATGGACATTAATGCTTTCATTATTTCATGTGACAAGCTAGACGATAAAGACGTTTTCACTCTTTGTAGATTTAGAACCGTAAATCACAAGCTTCCAATTGAATCTGGTATAGATGGACAAACCCAGAGAAAATCGAACATGTAACTTGTGTAATAGAAATGAAATTGGAAATCAATTTCGCTATATTTTGAAATATACATATTTTTTTAGGAAAGAATGAAGAGATGAAAAAATACTGTACCAACATTAACACTTTAAAGTTTAAAGCACTTAGGAATTTTTCAAAACAATTCAAACTTCAAAAGTTGTGTAAGTTCATTAGAATCATAAATAAAAAAATTAATTCTCTCTGATAAAATGTAACCTTCAAACCTATGCATTCTTTTCTTCTCTATAAGAAGTTTCTATTTGCTGTTACCTCATCATATGTCTTATAATATTATTATGTATGTCTATGTGTTTCTGTATACCATTGTATCAACAAAGGTTTTTTTTTCAGAATAAACATATATATATATTTTTCACTTTTTATTCAACACTTTTCCTTCAAAGTTATTAAAATAACTACAAACGTGTCTAGATAAGTAGATCTCCAAGATAAAATGACCTTCAGGAGCGTAAATTTTTGAAAAAAAAGTAAAAGTATATATGTATCTGTAATGCTTAATGCATCCCCCTAAACATATATGCATGTGAATGTTTTTTGTTTGTTTGTTTGGTTTTTTTTTGTGTGTAAGGGATGTTACCTTCAGTTATAAGGAGTATCTTTCATGCGTGCCGTACATCGTATGACAATATTTCCTAATTTATTGTTTATTTCGGGGCTGCGCTGACATAAACTAAAAAGGTACCAAGATAACGTTATTTATACTCGATTGTTTGATCAGTTGTTCACAATAGCTATACGTTATTTTACCAACTTATAAGGAAATTACCAATCGACGTACCTCGCATGATGCCCAGTTTAAATTGTAATGTAGCCGATCAGGTTCTGTTCTCAATCTTAAATTTGTATAAGAAATTAAAAATTATGAAGGACGGAGAATAGAACTGATTTTGCTATAAGGCACCTTGTCGGTTTGGTATTACATGTATAAGATACCGTAATCAGATCCAATGGCACTGAACGATTATAGCCCTATTCGCCAACAAAAGAGAAACTGAATTAGTCATGCAAATCCAATATTTGCTATACCAATTAAAAATAGAAATTACCATATAATTAAATAATGAGTTGAACGTTTTCGTAGCATAAGATCTTTCACGATCCTTTTCACGATCTTCAAAAAGCGGTACACAATCTTTCACGATAAAAAAAATCAACGTTTTGTAAATATTTCCATTTTTTACAAAATTTCTGATTATGCTAACACAAAATAACTGTAAGAACCATTTGAATCATTAAAATGGTAGGACATTTTTCATCAAAAAGTTGTTTAGTCATTCGAATTATGAAAAAAATCTTGTTTGTTTACATTTTTAATGTCATTGAAATGTCGAGGAGCAATCTGCTTTTGTAGTTTTGTAAGAACGGTTTACTTTTAAACCTTGATTTTTCTCAGATACTTATCATTGTGTTGAACCATTTTGACAGACAGTTTTATTTTTTTGTAAATTTGTCCGTATAATTCATCATACTAGATAAGTAATTGACCTTGCATATGTCTTCTCGATAAGATTGAATTCACGATCCTATACCAGAGCTTTCACGATCCGATCGTAATACTTGACCACCGTTAGGTATTCTTTCACGATCATTTCTCTCGATAAACCGAATGACACCCGTGAACGCAGTACATATCCGTCTAATTTCCTTTCGGAAAAAAAAATTACGGTTGCTTTATGATATTTCTGCTTTCAATAATCAAGATTTTCTTGATTTTCTTATAATACTGAATTAAATACTCCCAGTGAACTGACGTTAGATTTTAGGGTATCCTGAAATATTTTAGGACGACCATAATTCAATTTAAGGATATCATGAAATACTTTTGGAGGTCCACAATAATTTCAGGACCTCCACAATTCGATTTCAGGATATCCTAGAATCGATTTTAGGATATCAAAAATCCCATTAACACTTATAAAGTCGATAAAGTTCAAAAAAAATATTTATGACCTTAAAACTGACCTTTCATTTTGTGACTTTGAGAGGGCCAAGAATACATGACTTAAAGGTGAAAACAGGATAAACCATATAAACGTATTACTAATGACTATTTGTAATATTTCTATTGAATTTTGTCGACTTTAGTTTAAATGTTAATGGAATTTTTGAAGTGTAGCAATGCAAATGAACTGAGATTTGTGGTATGTATCAATGAGACAGAAGCCCAACGACATAAAAACAAAGTCAACAGACAGCCTTCAACAGTAGGCAGTTGTCAAAATGTCAAAATTAATTATTCTCCCGACATTTGTTTTCGCCAGTTTAATATGTTAAATCTTTAAAACCCTTAGAAATATATGTTTTTAAAAACTAGCATTTTTTTTCATTACCTTGAATTCGACATTTTGCCTTGTGACCTTGAAAATGCATAAGTCAAGTAACTAAATACTGAAAACAAATTAAGAGAAGTTACAAGCATCTTTATTAGAAAGGTATATAAACATTTAGTGAGGCCAAACTAGTCTTTGAAAAAATTTCTCCCGATTAATGTAACAACAGTACCAGTAATTAGAAACATCATTTTACTCGAAGAAATAATTTATTACAGAGAACAAGGCACTGCTTCAAAAAAGAAAAAGAAAGGAAAAGTGACAATAACCTGAGATTATTTTGTTTATGTCAAAATTAATAATGTGTAATGTTATTGAAAAGAGATTAATGCAAAAACAGATGATTTTCAAGTACAAAGGTCATTGACAGTCAGCAGAGTTAAATGGCATGGTTGTTAAGTCAAAGTCTTATAGATAAAATTGAGAATGGAAATGGGGAATGTGTCAAAGAGACAACTCGACCATAGAGCAGACAACAGCCGAAGGCCACCAATGGGTCTTCAATGCAGCGAGAAACTCCCGCACCCGGAGGCGTCCTTCAGCTGGCCCCTAAACAAATATGTATACTAGTTCAGTGATAATGGACGTCATACTAAACTCCAAATTATACACAAGAAACTAAATTAAAAATGATACAAGACAAACAAAGGCCAGAGGCTCCTGACTTGGGACAGGCGCAAAAATGCGGCGGGGTTAAACATGTTTTTTGAGATCTCAACCCTCCCCCTATACTTCTAGCCAATGTAGAAAAAACAAACGTACAACAGTACGCACAGTAAAACTCAGTTCAAGAGAAGTCCGAGTCCGATGTCAGAATAGGAAACAAAAGAAAATAAACAAAATGACAATAATACATAAATGAACAAAGGACTACTAGCAGTTACTGACATGCCAGAGTAGGTTTCTACAGATAGATCAGTGCGTACGTGAGTCGTATAGAGAAGGTTTCTATTCAAACGACACGGTTGTTAAGTCAAAATCTTAAAGAGTAAGTTTCTACTTAAACGACACGGTTGTTAAGTCAAAGTCTATTAGAGTGGGTTTTTATTTAAACAAAACGGCTGTTAAGTCAAAGTCTTATAGAGAAAGTTTCTATCTAAACGACACGGTTGTTAGGTCAAAGTCATATAGAGTAAGTTTCTATTTAAACAAAACGGTTGTTAAGTCAAAGTCTTATAGAGTAGGTTTCTATTTTAAAAAAAAAAAAAAAAAACGGTTGTTAAGTCAAAGCCTTATAGAGAAGGTTGCTACTTACACGACATGGTTATTAAGTCAAAGTCTTATAGAGTAGGTTTTTATTTAAACAAAACGGCTGTTAAGTCAAAGTCTTATAGAGAAAGTTTCTATTTAAACGACACGGTTGTTAAGTCAAAGTCTTACAGAGTAAGTTTCTACTAAAACGACACGGTTGTTAAGTCAAAGTCTTATAGAATAGGTTTCTACTTAAACGACACGGTTGTTAAGTCAAAGTCTTATAGATTAAGTTTCTACTTAACGGTTGTTAAGTCAAAGTCTTATAGAGAATGTTTCTACTTAAACGACACGGTTGTTAAGTCAAAGTTTAATAGAGTAGGTTTCTATTTAAACAAAACGGTTGTTAAGTCAAAGTCTTATAGAGAAAGTTTCTATTTAAACGACACGGTTGTTAAGTCAAAGTCTTTTAGAGTAAGTTTCTATTTAAACGACACGGTTGTTAAGTCAAAGTCTTATAGATTAAGTTTCTACTTAACGGTTGTTAAGTCAAAGTCTTATAGAGAATGTTTCTACTTAAACGACACGGTTGTTAAGTCAAAGTTTAATAGAGTAGGTTTCTATTTAAACAAAACGGTTGTTAAGTCAAAGTCTTATAGAGAAAGTTTCTATTTAAACGACACGGTTGTTAAGTCAAAGTCTTTTAGAGTAAGTTTCTATTTAAACGACACGGTTGTTAAGTCAAAGTCTTATAGCGTAGGTTTCTATTTAAACGACACACTTGTTAAGTTAAAATCATATAGAGTAGGTTTCTATTTAAACGACACGGTTGTTAAGTCAAAGTCATATAGAGTAGGTTTCTACTCAAACGACACGGTTGTTAAGTCAAAGTCTTATAGAGAAAGTTTCTATTTAAACAAAACGATTGTTAAGTCAAAGTCTTATAGAGAAAGTTTCTATTTAAACGACACGGTTGTTAAGTCAAAGTCTTTTAGAGTAAGTTTCTATTTAAACGACACACGGTTGTTAAGTCAAAGTCTTATAGCGTAGGTTTCTATTTAAACGACACACTTGTTAAGTTAAAATCATATAGAGTAGGTTTCTATTTAAACGACACGGTTGTTAAGTCAAAGTCATATAGAGTAGGTTTCTACTCAAACGACACGGTTGTTAAGTCAAAGTCTTATAGAGAAAGTTTCTATTTAAACAAAACGATTGTTAAGTCAAAGTCTTATAGAGAAAGTTTCTATTTAAACGACACGGTTGTTAAGTCAAAGTCTTTTAGAGTAAGTTTCTATTTAAACGACACACGGTTGTTAAGTCAAAGTCTTATAGCGTAGGTTTCTATTTAAACGACACACTTGTTAAGTTAAAATCATATAGAGTAGGTTTCTATTTAAACGACACGGTTGTTAAGTCAAAGTCATATAGAGTAGGTTTCTACTCAAACGACACGGTTGTTAAGTCAAAGTCTTATAGAGCTGGTTTCCATAGATACATTAGTGCCTACGTTTTAATTTTTGTTTTAAAAAAGATTCAATAAATATAGATATAGATTTATTCTTGAAATCACTACTTAAGCAAGAAGTTATTTTGAAATTTAAAGGTATTAAAAACATCCAGAATATTGTATTGGAAATGGAAGAAACCGATCTGAAACCAACCTGAATATCCCATGATAAATGTTATATCTCAAAAGAGAAACGAAAGATACCAAAGGATTATTCAAACTCATAAGTTGGAAACAAACTGACAATGCTATGGCTCAAACAATACACAAAACACAACATAAATTAAAGATTGAGGAAATGTTTGAAGCCGTCCGTCAGATTTAAAGCCACTATTGTCAATGTTGCTAGTGTTTAATGTTTCGCTTGTCTTTCTATTATTGTATTTGTCTTTTTAATAGAATTTCTTTTTTTTTGTTGCTTTTTTATTAAAGCAATGACTAATAATATTTCAACGATAACAACACTAGATTTAAAAATGTTCATGGTGTAACACCACTAATTTGGGCCCTGTCAGTAAGCACATACCAAGTACCAAGTAGTACATATTTAACACAAAATAGTTCATACGTATGGGTATGCAGAACATTTTGCTTATTTTTTTATCTGAATGACTAGTGATCATTGTAGAACACTGTTTGACTTATAAGTTTGAATTATAAAAAAATTGCATGAAATTTAAAAAGGAGAGTACATTTTGCCGGTTTGTCAGATCTGAAGTTAGTGGTACCTGTTTTTGGTACATCCGAAGTTTCGGGTACCAGTTCTTCTCTCTTATATGCAATTAAAGGTATTTACTATGTTGATTTTTTTCAGTACAAGACATCATAAGGTGTTGCTTTGACATGCAAAAATTGTCACTTCATTTGAACTTAAGACAAAAGAGCTGTGCCTGCTTGAATTTGATGAATTTAACATAGAAAGCAATTGGGCCATGAATTAGTGGTGAACTTCCTCATCTTAATCCAACTTGCACTGCGTATTGCGCATGCTTGCATAGTTTTTTGTTTGTTTGTTGAATGGTGGGATTGCTATTTCAAAATAGTCGTAATGAAAGAAAGGTACGCCTTTCACTAGCATTGATATGACAAGGCATATGACGATTCCAGTATAATCACCCGCCTTTTTTAATAAAGCTCATTTACTCTATATATATGTTCCACGACAATATATCTAATAATCGCCATCACTATTGTTAAGAAGACTGAGGTATATGATAAAATTTGTGGAATTACGTACTTTCATCATGGAATTATATGCCCTACCCCATTCTAAATGCAATATGTACATATGTTTTTTTTTTAAATTTATTTCGGACGAGTACAGCCACCTTATACTTGGACATATTGTAATAAGACAATCAAATACTGCTACTAATATCAATCAAATGTCAGCTTTTGAAGTCATACAGGATTTAACGAAAACAAATACCATCGTGTAAAATCGATGACAATTATTTGTGGCAGTGTTGTATTCAGACATTTTAAAGTGACATTTGATGTACAGTTTTCCATGTTTATATTCACATTTTAAAGTTGTTAAATACGAAATAATAATAAGATAATCTTTGTCCATAAAATATCTTTTTATTTCGTTATCATCAAAATTTGAAGACTTTCGAAGACAGATAAAAACTAGATATTACCTTAGTCAATATTATAATATCTTAACCTCAAATATTAGATAGTCTATGCACATAAGGTTGCTGGAAGTGTCACAAGAGTATTATCTTCTTATCTATATCTTAAACTTTTTCATTATTAAAGAAAACGTGATTAAAGACGTTTCTTTCGTTAACGCTAATTGCAAAATCAATGTCCTGGGAAATAAACATATGAATTATGACAAGTAAATTTATTTGTTCTGAAACAAGAACCCTTAATGACAACATATTTTCTCAATCGCAGTCTTGCGAACTTCCAAATTAATGATACCATTTTAGGGATTGGAGCTTTCATAGCAGCTATTGAATCAATGGTTCTTAAGGGTAAAGTTGAAATCTTTTTTTTCAAAAATTTTACGAATGCCTTCACGATTTGGTTGACCCGATTTCTTTATTACAGATGACAATTAATGCGTTCCACTTTTCGTAACCATAGTCCCATTCTCTTCATTTCGATTGTGTCATAGCCGAATGCTGAATTTTGACTTGATATGAGCCATAAAACGAATGCCACTAAAGGAACAGGCCGATGCTTTCAAGCCAAGCTAAAGGGATTCGTGTTGATTAAGCTGAAGTTTTTAGTGTTGAAAAAAAAAAAAATAAAACAAACAAACCCCAAACCAAACAAAGCGCACACACAGGTACCAATCTAAAAGTACTTTGAGTTACTGAAGGCTAGGTAAAAGTCAGTTTAAACTAAAAATTATACCATAAAATAAACCATTAGACATCAAGCAGTACACATCCAACAGACTTAGTATAAAGACCCTTAAACAGTCTGGGAAAAGCATCAACGATGGTGATAATGATGGTGCTTGACCCGACGTAGCCTTGGACAATGGTAGTAGAACAATGGTGACAAAGTTTTGTGATTGACCTAGCCTTGCATTCGACAATGGTTTTACAGCGAATAAATGTATGATACTGTTAATCATTCTTTTTTGTTATTGTGCGAGTATGAACAGTAGTATCTTTATAATATTCTGTAAAAAAAGTCATATCTTAGAAATTGAGCAAAATCATAGAATAATGCTACTTATATAAAAATAAGGAGATGAGGAATGATTGCCAATGAGACAACTATCCACCAAAGTTCAAATAAAGTGGATGTAAGCAATTAAAGGCCACATGAAAAATATGAAACAATTCAATCGAGAAAACTAACGGCCTAATTTATAACAAAACAATTAACGAAAAACAAATATGACTGGCATAAACCAACGACATACACTTAACTACAAGCTCCTGACATGGGACAGGCACATAAAGAATGTGGCGGGGTTAAACATGTTTGTGAGCGCTAAACCCTCCCCCTAACCTGGAACAGTGGTGTAACAGCACAACATAAGAACAAACTATAAAAATCAGTTGAAAAAGGCTTAACTCATCAGATCGACACAAAGCAGAAAAACATCAAACATAAACACAGACTGGACGTGGCAGGGTATTTATCCATCCCTCATCCCTAACTACAAAAAGGACACGAAGTACAGATCTGAGAGTACTCACAACTACCGATATATAGTTCAAAGCCAATAACAACTAATAAAAAAAACATGTATCTAAGACTAAAATATCAATCAGTACACATCCAACATCCAATGGATTTAGTGTGAAGACAGAGAAAAACATGACGTGTATCGACAGATTGTAGTACCGTTAAAGTGCATATGTGAATAACAAAACTATTTAGTATGAATTCAATTTACTGATAACAAAAATCAATATTTATACCAATAAAAACAATATTCAAAGATCTAATTACAGTGTTGAATTGGTAACCTTTTAGAATAAGTTTATTTAAAGGATTGATAAGTTTACCCGGATCGTATATAAATTTTCGGGCTCGGTAAACAACATCACCGTAAAATTAAGGATGTGCTATTCCGTCTGAAATAAGTTTTTTACAGGTACAGCCAAACTAGCAAACCAAATCTTTGTATCTATGGAAGAATTTAGTAAAGGTTTTAAGTAATTTGTCGTAACGAAATGCCTGACTTAATAATTTACCAGTAGTACATGATAGATTACGCTCATTGAAATCTAAAACGTCACTCTAGACACGAGCACAACGAACGAGTTGTGATATATAAACACCATGGTGCCAATGAACATCACCGTCCAAAAAGGAAAATTAACAATAGGGAACGAAAAGTCGTCCCTTTTGTCGTAAATTTCAGTGTAGAGTTTCCCGTGTAAAACTGAAATATCTTAATCTAGGAAAGGGCAGTTATTATCGTTTATATTCGATTTTTTTTAAAGTAAGTTCCTTTGGCTAAATTTCGGCAGTATATTTAGAAAATTCTTGATTATTTAACGAAAAGATATTATCAAGATAACGACAAGTGTTGTTGAATTTATCAATCAAATGACATTTTAGACGGGTCTGTACTGATTTTGGCCACAAACTTTGATTCATAACAGTACAAGAACAAGTCTGCTATTAAAGGGGCGCAATTGGAGCCCATAGGAATACCTACAACCTGTCGGTAAACTTTATTGCCGAAAAGTACATAAATATTATCAAGGAGAAAATTAACAGCTTCAATCATCTCATCACACCTCCAGTAAGTATATCTATCATATTTACCTTTCTCATTAGAGAAGAAGGCTTTAAATGTGATACAGCAAATATAATTATGTTCATTAATGATTAGTACCCTTAACTGTCAAAACTTGGATTATATTTAGAAATATGTCAGGTATGTATATTTGGAAATCAGTCAGGTATGCATGTTTTGAAATCAGTCAAGTATACGTGTTTGGAATTCAGTCAGGTTTATGTGTTTGGTAATCATTCAGGTATGTGTTTTTTGCGAATCAGTTAGATATGTTTGTTTTGGGATTCGGTAAGGTATTATGTGTTTCGGAATCAGTGAGGTATATGTGCTTGGAGATATGTCAGCAATAGGTGTTTGTAAATCAGTCAGTCAGGTATGAATGTTTGGGAATTAGTCAGGTTCATGTGTTAGGGAATCAGTCAGATATGGGTGTTTGGGAATCAATCAGATATGGGTGTTTGGGAATTAGTCAGATATGTGTATAGATATAGGAAGATGTGGTATGAGTGCCAATGAGACAACTCTCCATCCAAGTTACAATTTATAAAAGTAAACCATTATAGGTCAAGGTACGGCCTTCAACACGGAGCATTGGCTCACACCGAACAGCAAGCTATAAAGGGCCCCAAAAAATTACTAGTGTAAAACCATTCAAACGGAAAAACCAACGGTCTAATCTATATAAAAACGAGAAACGAGAAACACGTATGAACTACATAAACAGTCGACAACTACTGTAATCAGATTCCTGACTTAGGACAGGTGCAAACATTTGCAGCGGGATTAAATGTTTTAATGGTACCAAACCTTCTCCCTTTTCTGAAACAATAGTATAACATCACAACATAGAAAAACACACTATAAAATATCAATTGGAAGGCTTAACTGTTTGGAAGTCATTCTGGAATATGTGTTTGGCAGTCGGTCAGGTATATGTGTTTTGGAATCAGGAAGGAAAATGCGTTTGGCAGTCAATCAGGGATGTGTGTTTGAGAGTCAGTCATGCAGTTGTGTGTGTCTTACATATCATTCAGGTATATGTGTTTGGGAATCAGTCAGATATGTGTGTTTTGGAATCAGTCAGATATGTGTATTTGGAAAACATTCTGGTATATGTGTTTTGGAATCAGTAAGGAAAATGCGTTTGGTAGTCAATCAGGTAAATGTGTTTGGGAATCAGTCAGGTATGGGTGTTTGCGAATCAGTCAGATCTATGTGTTATGAATCAGTCAGGTATACGTGTTTAGAAATTAGTCAGGTATATGTGTTAAGAATCAGTCAGGTAAATGTATTTGGGAGTTTGTCAAGTATTTTTATTTGCGAATCAGTCAGGTATATGTGTTTAGGAATCAGTCGGGTATGTGTTTTTAGGAATAGTCAGGTATGGGTGTTTGGGAATCAGTCAGGTAAATGTGTTTGGGAGTTAGTCAAGTATGTTTGTTTGCGAATCAGTCAGATATACGCGTTTAGTAATCAGTCGGGTATTTGTTTTTATGAATCAGTCAGGTATACGTGTTAAGGAATCAGTCAGGTATATGTGTTTTGGAATCAGTAAGAAAAATGCGTTTGAGAGTCAATCAGGTATATGTGTTGATGAATCAGTCGGGTATATGTGTTTAGGAATCAGTCAGGTATATGTGTTTAGGAATCAGTCAGGTATATATGTAAAGAATCAGGTAGGTTAATGTGTTTGAGAGTTAGTCAAGTATATGTTTTTTGCGAATCAGTCAGGTATACGTGTTTAGTAATCAGTCGGGTATTTGTTTGGGAGTTAGTCAAGTATTTGTGTTTGGGAGTCAGTCAGGTATGTGTGTTTGCAAATCATTCAGGAATGTGTGTTTGGGAATAATTTCGAGCTGGCGTATACTGATGGTACCAGGAATGATAGTATACTCTTATCAGGAGTTACTATAATGATAAACATACAATTCATTAATGATCTAATAGTGAATTATTATTCTCCTAAGAAATCATAGTTCCGGTAGGAACAGCTAGTGCTACATGGCTTGATAATAGTCGATATCATAGAAGATGAATTATCGTACTAGTAGTACGAACTGACACTGACTCGTTTGTCACGTTTAATTTTTGATTAAACTACTTGTTATCAGTTATTTATGAAGTCATCTTTCCTATAGTCAGTAGAGACTTCCGAAAGGAGACATATTTCAAGATATTAGTGTCGTCACCTATAGGCATGAGTATTTCTTGTTCAAAACCAATGTTATTGGACAGTAAGTCATCTTTTTGTATACATTAGTACTCTGTCCATCTATTTTGGCTGTACATGTACATGTAGACAAAACCATACCACAAATTTAAGCGGGAAAGTTATGCCTTTCTTGTTACATTCAATTATTTCTTGACAGGTTTTTTTGATAAGTGTAGGGAAATATGTCCTTTTTTGGACGGTGATGTTCTTTTGGCACCATCATCTTATGGTGTTTATATATCACAACTCGTTTGTTGTGCTCGTGTCTGTAGTGATGTTTTAGATTTCAATAAGCGTAATCTATGTATTACTGGTAAATTATTAAGTCAGGAATTTTGTTACCACAAACTGAAAAAACGATAATTTTTAATTTATACGGTGCTGTTACTAGTGTGAAGCTAGCCGGCGATAACAGCCGGCGGTAACATTCATGAGGCCAGCCTGCAATAATATTCATGAGATGTACCTGTGATGTAAAAAGTGAGCAAAAATGTTTCAGGAGAAGTTGCAAAATTCAATGAAAATACAATGAAAATACAATAATTTTGCATATCTTTTCATTCATATAAACATTTAACACTGGACACTTTTAATTTGCAAAACACTCATTTGCAAATCTGCCGCCGCCTCTCCTAAGAGCTACAGTGTCATGTTTATAACCAAAATGTACAGAATAACATGGGATTCAATAAATTCATTGCTTTTTTGCTGTTATTATTATATATATTTGGAAATTTGATTTAGAAAAACATGGGATTTTCAAAATTCCATGGGACAGGGCAAAATCCCATGGGATTGACCATTATCCCATGGGATTTTGGTTAAATCCCATGGGATAATTGTAGTCCCATTGGATATGTTTTGTCCCATGGGACAGAAAAAATCAATTAATTAAAATCCCATGGAACAAAATAAAATCCCATAGGATTCAAATTATAAATATACAGTAATGTGTATGTTACAATAAATTCTGTTTGGTAGTAAACTGTTATAAGTTTATAATATGATAGTTAATGTAGTATTAGAAATGCTAGTCAATAAACTATAATATAAAGGTTTGAAGAATTATATTTGAAGTCAATCAAATTAAATCCTTTAACTAAAATAAAATGATGACATGTCTTAATAAAAGAAAAAAGTATTGTTTTGAAATCTTTTTCTTGCTTATTTTATTATGAAAACTAGAACTGAAAAAAATATTTCATATTCTGACTGAATAAATTGACAAAGCACAGTTTATAGTTTACTCTTTTCACGAGGTGTTGTTTTCTTTGTTATTGTTTCATTGCAATAATTGAATATGCAATCGATTTGAATTTTATACCATTTGTGGTGTTCATAATATATTATGTTCATATTTGCAAATTTAATAAAATAAACACTTTTCATGTTACGTTTTAGTTTTCTTGTATCAGCTTGCTGTGTATAATTATTCAATCCACTATATAAGTGTCAATCAAATAAATTATTCCATCCACTAGAATTATTCCTACAATTCTTAGAGAAAACATATTTTGCAATTTGTTCTTCAAAGATCTTTCTCTGTACATCTTTATTGGATGGAGCGATGTAAATGATGGACACCGCAATTGTTGATTTGGACAACATAATACTCATTTTTTTTCTGCTTTTGTCACCTCTTTCAATTAATATTTATATATGTTGTTGCATTTACACGATTATGTTCTTGTGCATCTATGGAAGAAATCCTTTTTGTTTATAGTCATTATGTTGAAATTTCCTATTTCTTTTGTAGGAAAAAAACCACATTCCATTTCACATTACTAAAAAAAAGCACATAATGTAGAAATATATCAACTTTAAGTTTTCTCTTCAGTATTGACCTGTTGATGATCGGGAAAACCAAGATGTCTGACCTACAAATACACAAAACTCAAAAATTGTTATAAATGGAGAGAGATACAGCAATAAAAAAGGTTATTTTATCATGTTTATGAACATTTTAATAGACTTTCATTTGAATATTAATTGTGAGTACTCTTATTTCAGTGCTTTGTGTCTATTGACAATAATTACAATAATTGTTTTATATAAGTTGTTTTTGTAGATATAAGAAGATGTGGTATGAATGCCAATGAGACAACTCTCCATCCAAGTCAAAATTTATAAAAGTAAACCATTATAGGTCAAAGTACGGTCTTCAACACGGAGCCTTGGCTCACACCGAACAGAAAGCTATAAAGGGCCCCAAAAATTACTAGTGTAAAACCATTCAAACGGGAAAACCAACGGTCTATTCTATATATAAAAACGAGAAACGAGAAACACTTATGAACCACATCAACAAACGACAACTACTGAACATAAGATTCCTGCTTGAACAAAAATATCAGCCATTTGCAATTACTTTAAACACAGGTAAATGAAAATAATTTTGTTGTTAGGTATACGTGTACAGTTCAAATGGAGAAAGGAAATATTTTTTCAAAATAAATAATTTTGATGTTCATAGTACGAAGAAGTGAAAATTTAGAGTAATACCAAACACTTATCAAAGCTGGTATATAGATCAGATATAACCCTGAATAACATTAAATATCAAAAAAGCATTACAATTAGTATCAACAAATAAACAAGAAAGTACGATTTGAGAGTACTCGCAGTTACTGACAGCTAGTTAAAAGCCAAAAACAATTAACAATAAAAAACCATGCATCAGAGACTAAAATCAACTAAAATACATCCCAGGGATTTAGTATTTTAACGTCATGGACAGTCAAAGAAGACATGACTTTTGAGTTGAGCCAATTACAACAAATTTTTACATTTTGTTCAAATGTTGTGCTGTCATTAAAACCACTGTCCCAGGTTAGGGGTGGGTTGAGTGCTCACAACATTTTTTTTTATAAGTTGTTATTGGCTTTGAATTAACGTACAGATCTGTTAGTACTCACAGTTACTGACAGCTGAGTCCTTACTTGTATAGAATAAATTTCCAGCCACGTCTGGTCTTTGTTTTTGGTAGCTGTTTTTTCTGCTTTATTGCTTTCTGATAAGTTAATAAAATTGAGAGTGGAAACGGGAATGTATCAAAGAGACAATAACCTGAGCAAAGAGCAGAAAACAGCTCTTTTCAACTGATTTTTATAGTTTTATATTGAACTGACACTTACACCACTGTCCTTGGTTAGGGGAGGGCTTGGCACCAGCAAACATGTATTCTGTGAGTGTCTGCCCATAGTCAGGGGCCTGCAATTCAGTGATTGTCATTTGATGCTATATATCATATTTTTGGGGGGGTTTATTGTTTTGTGCAAACATCAGGCACTTACCTTTCGCCTTTGAATTGTTTTACATTTGTTATTTCATGACCTTTTTTACCTTACTATGCGGTATAGGTTTTGCTCTTTGTCTAAGGCTGTACAGTGAACTTATATATTTGTTAACTTCTATGTCATTTGGTCTCTGGTGAAGAAAAGTCTCATTGGCAATCATACCACATCTTATCTTTATATCAACCCAGCCATATTCTGCCTGTCCAAAATCAGGAGCCTGTACTTAGTTCAGTGGTTGATGTTGGTTCATATCTGTCATATTTGTTTTTCATAAATTGTAGTGTTATAAATTAGCCCGCTATATTTGAAGTTTGAATTGTTTCAAATTTTGCATGTGATGCCTTTTATAGATGACTATAGCATGTATAGGGTATGGGTTTTCTCATTATTTAAAGGTCATCATTGACCTCTAATAAGTAATTGCATTGCTTACATCCACTTAATTGAACTCTGGTGGATAGTTTTTTTCATTTATCAAACCACATCTGCTTATTTTCATAATAATCATCATTCAAGGACAATAACTTTTATAGAAGTGGACTTACCATTTAGGCTTTGTTGACTTTCTGTAAATCTTTTGTTGATAATTTCCCTTTATTTTCTATTGTTCTTTCCCTACACATTAAAGGGTAAAAATTATCATTTAATGACAAAAACTACTATGAGTAGGAACCTGACAATTTTGGCTCATTTGTATATCTTGTCTTGCTCATCATTTTTGCTGTTTATTACTATCTATATTCTATAAAAAATGAGGTCACAGTAATATATACCTTGGTAGACAGACATCTTTTTTTATTTTTATATGAGACCTTGCAGTCATTCCATACACTCACAAGACGACCTATGCTTATAATATCTGATATAAAAGAACAGAGTTCCAATGTCCCCCGCAGTGCACTTATTTAATATTTCCAAAAGGCATAACTCATTTAAAAAAAGTCGATCGTCCACCATTTTAGAACTTGTCCGAGATATTGCTGATATTAACCTATAGTATAAAATTTATAAAAATCTGGCAGGAATTATACCTGTGAGAGCGCTAACGAGGCCATTTTCCATAAATTTAATATTTCCAAGGGACATAACTCTTTTAATAAAGTTGATCATCCACCATTTTAGAACTTGTCTGGGATATTGCTGATATAAACCTATAGTTTAAGTTTTATAATAATCTGGCAAGAATTGTACCCGTGAGAGCGCTTAGCCTGACAAGGCCATTTCCCATTAATTTAATATTTTTAAGGGGCATAACTTTTTTAAAAAAAGTCGATCATCCACCATTTTAGAACTTCTCCGGGATATTGCTGATATTAACCTAACATATAAGTTTTATAAAAATCTGGCAAGAATTGTACCCGTGAGGGAGCTAACGAGGCCATTTTCTATATATTTAATATTTTAAAGGGGCACAACTCTTTAAAAAAAAAAGTCGATTGTCCCCCATTTTAGAATTTGTCCGAGATATTGCTGATATTAATCTATAGTATAATGAAGTTTTATAAAAATCTGACAAAAATTGTATCTGTGAGAGCACTAACGGGGCCATTTTCCATAAATTTTATATTTCTAAGGGGAATAACTTTTTTTTAAAAGTCAATCGTCCACCATTTTAAAATTTGTCCGTGATATTGCTGATATTAACCTATAGTATAAGTTTTATAAAAATCTGGCAAAAATTGTACCTGTGAGAGCGCTAACAAGGCCATTTCCCATAAATTTAATTTTTCTAAGGGAAATAACTCTTTTAAAAAAGTTGAATGTCCACCATTTTAGAACTTGTCAGAGATATTGTTGATATTAACCTATAGTATAAGTTTTGCAAAAATCTGGCAAGAATTGTACCCGCGAGAGTGCTAACAAGACCGGACGGACTGAAGGACGGACGGACACACAGACGGACAGACGCCCGGTATTTCCATGTCCCTCGCAACGCGTTACGCGGGGGACAAAAATGACAAAACCCAGAAAACTAATTTCCATTGACCAAAGAACCATGAAATGCAGCCATGGTTAAATGAATCTGCCATACAGACATGCACACCTTACAATCGTTATATACACCAAACATTATTTACTTATTGCTTAAAGTATATGATAAACTGACAAAACCATGAATACTTATCACTCGCCAATAGACCAAACCACAAAAACTAAGGCAAGATGAAACCTGCTAGTCAGCCATGTACACCTTACAATCATTCTATACACCACATACAGTGACCCTATTGCTTACAGTGTTTGAGAAAAAGAACAACCACAAAAACTAAACATTGTCCAATGAACCATGAAAATAATTAAGGTCTATGTTAGATGACACCTGCAAGTCAGACATGCAATGTTCTTGATATTATCATTATCATATGTGTTAATTTAGAACAAAACACATATAATTTGTCAGAAAAAAAATATGATTCATAAATTTAAATAGCTTAGAAGATATCCTTTTACCAAATGATGAGAACATTTTTTAATACTTTATACTTCATTATCTATTTCTGAAATAACTTCCCTTCCTGAATATGCATGAAATGTTTGCCACTGGACATTAAGCAACCAACAATCAATCAAATGTTGCTCTAAACATAATACAATTTTATCCATCACTTGGCGTCTGTTGGTACAGTAAACAATACAAAACATACTGAATTTGTTTTTGTCCAGAAATATATTCCTTAGACAAGTTCAAGTACTGTAAATTAAGAAATTATTGTGTGCATTTATTATTGCGATTTTGTCATTTTAGACAAAAATGCAATTTTAATTTTTTGTGATATTGAGAAAACTCCTGTTGAATTCATATAAAAATTCTCAATGCGAGTTTAAATTGTTGCGATTATAACCCTGTCGCATTTTTCGCAATAATAAAAACATTGCAATAATTTCTGTTTTTCGACGCAATCAATCAAATATTTTTTTTCTTCAAAATTTAACACTATAAGGTATTTGGGAAATATGCATTCAGAATATTTCTTTTTGTCTTCTGCTTCACCAGAATATTTTTTTTACCAAATTGGGGATCAGAATATTTAAAAAAAAAAACAAAAACATAACCCCCTCCCTGAAGTTAATCGGTGTTCCCTTAGGCCAAGGTCTCTAAATTTTAGCCCCCAATCAGAAAATGACCAATCATAAAAAGGGGGTGCTTTTTTTCCTCGTGCCATACATTTTTCTTTACTTACAAAAACACTGAACAATTTTCTATGTTTTATCATTAAATTAACCGATGTATACTTTACTGAAATTTCAAATAGTTATAGATGTTGAATTAAAAAAAAACATTTAACAACAATACTAAACCCCTTAGTATTTTTATGATAAACATATCTAAAGTCTGGTTATTTTCTTATGCAAGTAATTATTTTTCATTTTTTAAGATAACAGTGTAATCAGTTATGTAATTTGACACACGTCTTACGGTTCACTGATTTTCAGCAAAATCAAAGAAAAACATGCATGTGCCTAAACAATGTTCAGTTATTCATTTATTTGTGATTCTTTTTCGATGAAAATTTGGAATTTATGCATTAAATATCAAATCTCACCATTTATATGAAATTTGTTTACATATAATAACACTCCTTCTAGTCCTTAGTGCACTAAGTAGTCCTAAGCAGTATTTAGACGCACCAAAAATGAACAGTAGATATATTTCAACATTCTGAACATTTCTTCCCTTGTCAGATATTGTCTATCTATTTTGGCCTTTTATAGCTTTATACTATGCAGTATGGGTTTTTAGCCTATTGTTGAAGTCTGTACAGTGACCTATAGTTGTCATGGTTGTTAACTTCTTTGTCTTTGGTCTCTGTTTAAGAGCTTTCACATTGGCAATGGTACCACATTTGTATATGAATATGTTTTAGTCATGTAGGTGTAAGGGGAGACAATTTATTGATTTCCTGGTGAAATAAAAAGGGGGAGAAGGATTTTTCAATGCATCACCTGGCCTGGTAAGGGTTGAACATAAATAACCTTGCATAAGATAGGATGGACAGATGTACAATTATAGTGAAAATAATTTTCAGAGAAAAAAAGCCTGCATAGCCATTTTACGTCTCTGCTGAGACTACTATAAAAGCTGTTTGCCTTATTATTGGCTCGAATCATCTTAAATCAGTGGTAAAAATTAAAAATAACAAAACCCTGAAAACTTTTTCAACTAGAAATTTTAAATTTTCGTTTATTCATCTAAAGTGAATATTTGAATCTCATGCAAAAAAAAACCCATATAAAACCAGCCTGCATTCTTTAATGTTGTCATGTTTTTTTTAACCATAATAGAAGAACCCCAAAATTTTTAACATAAAGTTATAAAAGCCATGAACACCATACAAGTAAATATCGATCGTGGTATTTCCGTTAAGGTAATGATAACGTATACTAGACTAAGTTACTCATTGTATTGTCTCGCTTGCTTTATTCTATAAATTATTTCACTCTTCCACATATTTGTATGTGGTCATCCAAACTTTCAATATTGGACATACCCGGTGAAGAGTATCTGTTGTTAATAACTAGTTAATTAAACCTTCACTTCATCCAGTTCTATTGAGAGTACACATAAAAACAACATTGTATCGGTCAAGTCACAAACCCATTACCTATTTGTTTACTCACATATCAGCGATCGGTAGCTAAATTACATCAGTATGAAGATAAAGTTTCTTATCTCTATAACAATAAAGGTTAATACCAGCCTTCGTCATGAATGACTCGAATAAACTTATCACCAGCTTTCATCTGGACTGATTCAAGTAGGGATAGCTTTCGTCAAGATAGATTCGGTAGAAATCAACAAGGATTACTTTCTTTAGAATCGATTCCGGTAAGTAAAATTTCACAGTTCAAATCATCATTTTATAATACCACACTTGACTTAAAGTATATCAGTTCTTTATTGAGAAAAAATGCATTAATTGGCGAAACATGAATACAGAAACAGTATAAATACAACAGTCTTATAAAATATTGCTAAACACCATAGACACTGATGTTCATCGACAGTTTTTTGTTACTTATCTTAAATTCTTTGTTGACTAATTTTGAAATTATTTAGAAAACTAAGTGTCAACTTCCTTACGTACCTTTTGGTCCAAAGCTCCTCACGAATTCAAACATTTTTACATCCTTGGTTTTCATTTTTTTTGTTAACGCTAATTTTTGTTAACGCGTTCCTGTTGAAGGTTATTTTTTGTTAACGCGTTCCTGTTGAAGGTTATTTTTTGTTAACGCGTTCCTGTTGAAGGTTATTTTTTGTTAACGCGTTCCTGTTGAAGTTGAAGATTATTTTTTATTAACGCGTTCCTGTTAAAGGTTAATCCAGAAATTTTTTTTGGACACACGAAATGTATAAAGTGTTATTTTCATTTTGCTGTAAGATCCATCATCCATGAGCTAAGTTCCAACAAATCATTAATGGGTGATTGTCAGATTATGGTAACATATCCATATGATATAAGATTTGATCGTGAAACAGCAAGATTTAGCATCGAGAGCACACTGTAAATAAAACAAGTATATAATACTTTATAAGCTTTAGAAACAGAGAGAAAAGCGAGGCTCGCTTTTTCTCCTGTTTAGTAGCGAGTACAAATAAATGTTATATTTTCCTACACTACGTATATTGTTTTTATATATTATGCAATTTAACATTGAACTTAAACGGAAAGCTTTTCCCATCCAAATCGTTGAATTTGTTTTTGAATGAAATCGACATGACTGAATCGCGGACCGCATTGAGGACCCCAAATTGAACTGTTAGACCCCAAATTGGACTGTTAGATTCCAAATTGAACTGTTAAACTATCTATTTGTAAAGCAGTCAAACTTTAAACACAAGAGTGCACACACTGATATGTCTCGCCTTCTTTACTAATCATTGATATTATGTTGATAATCCTAAATATAAAGCTTTCTTACAACTGTCACATAAACTTACTATTAACCAAGAAAAATAAACATTGACCAATGAACCATGGAAATGAGGTCAAGGTCAGATGAACCATGCCAGGCAGGCATGTACAGCTAACAATTCTTCCATACAACAAAGATAGTTGACCTATTGCTTATAGTTTAAGAAAAACAGACCAACACACAAAAACTTAACACTGAGCAATGAACTGTGAAAATGAGGTCAAGGTCAAATAAAAACTGCGCGACTGACATAAAGATCATAAAATATTTCCATACACCAAATATAGTTGACCTATTGCATATAGTATTAGAAAAAAAGACCAAAACTCAAAATCTTAACTTTGACCACTGAACCATGAAAATGAGGTCAAGGTCAAATGACACCTGTTAGCTAGACATGTACACCTTACAATCATTCCATACACCAAATATAGTTGACCTATTGCTTAAAGTGTAAGAAAAACAGACCAAAACACAAAAACGTAACATAAGCAATGAACCATGAAAATGAGGTCAAGGTCAAATAAAACCTGCCAGACTGACATGTTCATCATTAAATATTTCCATACACCAAATATAGTTGACCTACAGCATACAGTATTAGGAAAACAGACCAAAACACAAAAACTTAACATTTAGCAATGAACCTTGAAAATGAGGTCAAGGTCAAATAAAACATGCCAGACTGACATATACATCGTAAAATATTTCCATACACCAAATATAGTTGACCTACTGCATACAGTATTAGAAAAACAAACCAAAACACAAAAACTTAACATTGAGCAATGAACCGTGAAAATGAGGTCAAGGTCAAATAAAACTTGCCAGACTGACATGAACATCGTACAATATTTCCATACACCAAATACAGTTGACCAATTGCATACAGTATAAGAAAAACAGACCAAAACACAAAAACTAAACTATGACCACTGAACCATGAAAATGAGGTCAAGGTCAGATGACACCTGTCAGTTGGACATGTACCCCTTACTATCATTACATACACCAAATATAGAAGACCTATTGCTTATAGTATCTCAGATATGGACTTGACCACGAAAACTTAACCTTGTTCACTGATCCATGAAATGAGGACGAGGTCAAGTGAAAACTATCTGACGGGCATGAGGACCTTGCAAGGTACGCACATACCAAATATAGTTATCCTATTACTTATAATAAGAGAGAATTTTACATTCCAAAAAATCTGAACTTTTTTTTCAAGTAGTTGCTGAACCATGAAAATGAGGTCAAGGACATTGGACATGTGACTGACGGAAAGTTCGTAACATGAGGCATCTATATACAAAGTATGAAGCATCCAGGTCTTCCACCTTCTAAAATATAAAGCTTTTAAGAAGTTAGCTAACGCCGCCGCCGCCGCCGCCGCCGCCGCCGGATCACTATCCCTATGTCGAGCTTTCTGCGACAAAAGTCGCAGGCTCGACAAAAACCATATATTAAAAAAAGTAAACAATTCTCTTAACAATAAGATTTAAAGAAATTTGGGTAGCTAGTTTAGAAATCAATTGAAGAGTACCAATATACAGTCGGGCAATATATTAAGAACTTAAAGCAAATTTAAAAATATTTTAATGTTTGAACCATATTTAACAATAAATTCAAAAAAGACAGGCAAATGATTATAAGATTTAGAACTAGCTGTCATGACCTTGAAATTGAAAGAGGGAGGTATATTGGTATAAAAGATAAAGACAGAACGTGTTAGTTATGTAAGAACGCAGTTGAAGATGAACTACATTTTCTTTTAAAATGTCCTGTTCTAAAAGATACAAGATCTCAACATCTGTCTTATTTAAATTATGAATTAAAAAAAAAATCAAAGTTATCTGATGAAATAAATTTTTTTTGATTCTTTCATCTGAAGATTTGTTTGCTACTTCAAACTTATCTAAATCATTACACTCCCCTTTTGAAGAACGAAAGAAACTTATAGAAAATATCAATGTAGTTTGAAAAATAGAAAACTAAAAAAAGTCGATCAGGAGTTGTCTCCCATAGGCCTAGGTCTATGAATTGATAAAGAAACGTATTTTCTCCAGGTCACAGTGGCTTCCTAAATGACCTAATGTTTAAATTGTCAGTGACATTGTTTATAATTATGTAACTTTGTTTAAATATGTATACATGTTTTGTTTAAATGTACTTTTAAATTAATCACTCTAATCATTCTAATCATTTACTGTGCTTTATTTTTGTAATTCATTTGATTGTATAGCTCGAATTTTGGACACCATGATTGGTTAATAAAGTATCTTGTATCTTGTATCTTGTCATGTAAACAGTAATTTGAATATAACCATTCGCTCGCAAGATAAGCAGGATATCAGGAGACTACAAAGTATACATTTATCAGTTCATATTATCTACCACCCTGTATTAGTTTAGTAGAAAGGTTGCTTGTAGGATAAAAAGGCTTGATCAACCCCCTAATATGTTTTACCTCATGTCTTGTGAAAAAAAATCCATCTAAATTAATTGTACTTACAGTACGTGTTACTGTATATAATAAAGTGTATATGAATAGAGAATATTATATGGCTTTTTCAAAATCACACACCGTATCAACCCTCAACGAGCAGAGCTATCTGGTACAATTTTCTATTCTTTTGATTGAGATATATTTTCTAGTAAGGAAATGAAAACGTAATTTCACTTTTAGTTGATCCGATACTACGCAAAAAAATGTTTCAACCATTGCTTCGGAAACTTGAATAACCTGAAAAGGTTCAAACTGTTGTAAAATGTGGCACACATAGTATACCTGGATTATCTTTACTATGTAGGCCCGTAATATGTTAAAACCTTGATTGGATATTTACAGGGACAAACCTCTTGGGCTGCCTATAAATGGAGCCTAAATCGGTGGTCCTCAAACTTACCCCTCATCTACTTTACATCCTTAGTTAAAACCTTGATTGGATATTTACAGGGCCTTACCTCTTGGGTTGCTTATAAATGGAGCCTAAATAGGTGGTCCCCAAGCTAAATCCTCACCCCTAGATACAACCCTAACTGAATATTTACGGGGCACATTCTCTTGGGTTATCTATAGAGCCTAGATCGGCGGTCCTCAAGCTATCCCATGGTCCACTTAACATCCCTAGATAAAGTCCTTATTGGATATTTACAGGTCCAAGCCTCTTGGATTATCTATGAATAGAGCCTTAATCAACAGTTCTCAAACTTACTCCTCGTCTACTTTACACAGCCCAAATACGATATTTACAAGAATAAAATTGAGAATGGAAACGGGGAATGCGTCAAAGAGACTGGGAATGCGTCAATGCTTATTAATTACCTTTTGTCTTGACAAACAATAACCTGAACATATTAAAGCATGCGTCCTTTATATTTAATTTGGTACCCTATCTGACAAATGTTTCCTTCCTCAGTTACATGTATAACAAATAGGCTAAGTCGTTTGCGGAGAACCAAAAAATAGGCACTTAAATAATTTAATATTGGACTCCTTACATGCATCACACAGCTGTAGTTATGATAGTTCAAGAAAATATTTCTACTTTGATATGATCGACATATGGCTGAGAGATGTGCACTAAATTATCTACTCTTCGTCAATTTAGATATTTAACAGATATAACATAATGTGGATGTAGTTTGATGATCATTTCTAGAAAAGAAAAATCCTTTTCAATCTGATGATGACAACATACAATTCAAAGGAGATGTAGATTTTTATCTATTTCAGCACTGGGATAGGAAGAATTTATTCTACTAATACATATAGTATGTCCACTTTAAGCTAGACAGCATCATTTATCATGTATCTGCACATTTTGTTAAATTTATAATACCGGTATGATTCCATCTAGCTGTTGAAAATGTCGAAGCGAAGTATTTGAACTATACGACCTTCCATTTACTACCACCTAAGAGGTACTTTCCGTTTAATTAACTTTACAAATCAAACATTAATGTATTTTCCATTTTCTGTGACTTAATCTGTTAGTTTATCTACTGATATACATCGTCTGTTGATAGACAAAGATATCAGTGGTTAACAACCAACTTTTAAGTGGTTTATGTTAAAAATATACAATAAAAACTACCCATAGAGAATAGAATGAGTTAGTGTAGTACCAGTTCATATAATACCTGTATAATATGTCTCTGGTAGTACGAAAGTTTGACCAGGGTCCGGCAAAAGTAAATGGAAAATGGTAACGTAAATATCAATTTCTTATCATTACGGGATGCCTCTATTTAAGTTTACCAGTGGCATTCCAAATTTCCCTCCCGTTATCTCGGTCTACGCAATTTTCAGAACCTGCTGATTTAATTTTTGTCAATTTGTTTTCAAATGAAGTAAACCGCAACTTGGTGATATTTTCTCTCAGGGTCATATTGTAACAAATCATTTTTCGATACATACATTATCTTTTCTAATTCTCCTTCTCAACTCTAAACTCTAACAAAGAATGTTTGTATTCACCCCTTGTTCACAAATTAACCTTAGACAAGTTTGAGAGGGGTTAACAGCCAAGTCGTATTGTCTGTAACTTTGTATGATAATTCACGAATAATCTATATTTAGCATACGTATTTATATCCCACATTTACAGAAATATTTACCACTTTTATTTATGATCAGTTAAGCATAGGAGGATTCACTCACTGTGGATATTTCTATGTTTTAACACTTTGTTACTCGAACTATCTTACAGGATATCTATGGGTTAAGCAAAATTAATTTAAACGCTTGGTCAATAACCGTCACTCTTCACGGAACAGTCACATTGATTCAGACGTAAGAAAATAGCGGGTTCAAATGTTTGTGTAGTAAAAACACGCATTATATAGGCTGTAACTTGACATGTACATGTGTTTAACAGATCTACCTATCAATCATTCAGACACATTCGTTTGTCTGTTGACACTTCTATAGGTAAGAGTTTTCATCAAATGTGCAATTACTGCATGTAATGTATCGTGTCTGATTACCATTTATTGTGGTATATTCATAACGAATTATTTATTTGTATCTTTATAGATATGTTGTTTCTGCATTTCGTTCAAACATTGGAAATATATCCATCATCTGTCGACTTCTTTTTAATAACTTTGTTGCAAAAAGTAAAACTCTGACGGGTTAAAATGCAAACATAACAGACATGTACACAAGAAACATACAATACACGAAAAAAGTTCTGAACAAGTCAAGTTAATGAAATGTAAACATATGTAAATATAAATTGTCTTTTATTTGATCAAAGTAATCATTTGATGAATATATAACTTTAGTGAGATATATGACTAATTCCTTTTCCCCAGTTTCGGCTCAGTACTGTATATCCACTTTATGTATCTAACGATAAGATCCAGTTGTCGAAAATGAATTTAAGACCAATCATATCAAGATACATCTAACGATAAGATCCAGTTGTCGAAAATGAATTTAAGACCAATCATATCAAGATACATCTAACGATAAGATCCAGTTGTCGAAAATGAATTTAAGACCAATCATATCAAGATACATAAACCAGTGAGTACTTGTGTTATTTTTATTTTACTTATTGTTAAAACATTAACTGTACAATACAAAGTGTGACATAGTATACTACATTATGATTGCATATTCATCAGTTAAATAAATATTATATATGCGTAACTCTGCAGCTACAACAATGTCATAAATATATATAATATCTATTAAGTGTAAAGGTAGTTTATTTGATTAGTTCAAATATATTTATAAGGTTCGTTATAGAACGAATTTTTCAACGAGGTTCAACAATCTTCTCCATTAATTACATTCACCATCAAACAAAAACATTTATCTTTTTCTCGCATTACATAATTTCTACAGACTTTCTACATACATTCTTTCATGTCTACAGAAGACTAAATCGTGGTCGTAAATCAATATACTATAACCCGTAATTCCGAACTTTGACAAGTCTGACTTAAACAGCAAACACTTGTTTCTGCTTAGTAATGATTGCATTTGTCTGCGTTTAAGAATGTAAGGTACCGAAAGGGGGGGGGGGGAGAGCGAATGTGGACTTTAAACCTGGTTTGGGACCAACAGATTGTTCACTGATGCCCAAAAAGTTATTACATACAATGCTGTTATCTCCATAATCGTATTTTTGGAAGTATTTGAAACGTACCTAAGAATATACTGTGGGGTATAGAACTATGATTATCCCTTTGACTTCCTTCGTCCAGTAAAACCCAGGCTAAAGTGGGGCTTCCGTTTGGCTGTATATCTTCATTCTCATACAAACAAATGCAGTAGATCGTTACAGAGAATAGCGATTGCATATACAGTAAAGAAATATAAATACTTTGATGAGAAAGGCAAAATTAAAAAATATTACATCTGATATAACAAAGCTTAGCTAGGAGGACAAACAAACTTATCTACACATTTGATATACATACAAAGTTTTCTCAGAATCAATTTACGCTAACAAGACACCATTTCTAAAAAAAAATAATCGTTGTGTTTGTAAGTACAAAAAAATCAATATAGTTCCTTTGTTCTTGTGAACGAGCCATCCATTCAAAGTGGTACTAGTTATCAACGTGTCTTCGAAATCAAGGATGATGAAATATTCTTCAATTTTTAAATTCGTTTTAAAGATCTTATAATTTGCTGTTTTTGGAGATTTCAATGATCGGGATACCATTTCTTGGAGGTCTGCTCTAAAAGCTCAGATACACGTCAACAAAAAATGTGCCAAACATTGAAAGATACCAATATTTCAGGAAGTAAAATGTCACAAAGAGAGGGTTAAAAATTGTAAAATATCACAATCTCAGGCACAACCCAACAAATAATGCGCTAAAAATTGAAAGATATCATCATATCGTTTTACCGGAGATGAGAGAGAATTAAAATAATATCCAGTCTTTGGAAGTAATAACGTCTGCCAACTTTTGTACAAGGAAAAGGTATACAAATAAATGTTTGCTTTTTTTTATACAAGTACAAATATAGTCTTTTGTTTCCCTGCTTCTATCTTGAACGAGGGGTAATGTTGACATTACCGTTTACGTAACAGTATCGATTAGTGTAGAGTAGTATGCGGATCGGAGCTGGAACTGCCGGGGAGTTTGCCGGTCCGCGACCCGCGTTTACATAATGATCCATGTCGATTTTTACTGGGAATGTTACAATTAGTCTAACTTAATACATTACTCCTATGTGTTTATGAAACATTCATACAACTGGAATTTTAACAGTAAACGTAAAAGAATCACGGTTAAATTGCAAGATACAAGTTATTCATTTTTGTACGATGTTGGGAAAAATAAAGTTGTACTGGCTATGAAACTCGGCGAGGCTCGCTATTGCAATGTATCTAAATCTCGTAATTTTCCGACAATGTACATAATATATATGCACAGAGTATTCATTGCATATAATTTCACTTCTATCGTATATATTGTTATTTGAACGACCCTGACATGTTCTTTATTCTGCCCGGATTCTTCATAGTCCTATGTGAATGAATTAATACTTTCCGACGCCGTATGTTTGTAAACAGTTATATTGAAGTCTTCATATAAAAATATATATTAAATATATTATTCTCACACTTCGTGCAAGTTAAACACTGATCCTTTCATTCATGAAGTACAATTCAGACGAAACGAAAACAAAGTGGATTTGTTTTTACTTAAAAATTCTTAAAATATAATGATCTTTTATATAGGCTGCTGTACAATAAATCACCCTAGTTTGGTGGATTATTTTTCATAATAGCAGTGTATCACATGATTTATATATCTCCTATATTGATACTTGCGACCGGTACAACCCTTATTTCAATGACATATATTGAGATAACGGCAGTTAAAGACAGGTCACCATCTGTCGCTACAAGTAGGGGAAATAACTTATGCAAATAGTTTTAACTGGACTACAAGTACTTTGTAAATAGTAAAATTTAATGTCGATATGCAGGTTCATAAATCTCTCATATAGTGTGTAAATATGTTTTCTGGTTCAGTGGAGATGATAGTTGGTGCAGCTGCAACATACCTACTGATTTGTAACACTCGGATATATCTCTTGTTTGTTATAATTGGTGAACTCTGATAAGTACTGTGTTTTCGTGAAATTAATTTGTTCCCGGGCGGATACCGATAAACATATGGATGTTAAGTCTTAACACATCACCATGTTAAAAAACTGTCATGAGAAATAACTAGCAGGTAAAGTTTTATCAATATATTTTTTTTATGTATTACATATTATAAATATGTTTATTTCTTTAACATTGGAGCATCTTTTCGAAAGGCAATCACTATAACCAGCTAAAATTTATAATAGACAAGCAATAATGTTTCAAAATATTATCTGTATAATCATGGAACTGTTATTTATTATTAGTTTAGACTTCATGTACATGTATATGCATAACATGGCAGAATAATTAGACGATTGATTGCGGTCGTTAACAGGAAGAAGATTTTTATAAACTGACATCTTTATGAAATCACTAAGATTTTAATTTTCAAAATTATTAAAGTTTTTCTTTATTTTCTTTGATCTCCGTTTTATTAAAATTATATCAATTGATTGTTGCTTGGTTAACGTCAAGTGAGATGGTGTATATATGCTTATTATGACAAGGAAATTTAAATTTACTTATGATTTACTACCTCGTATAATTGTTCAATTAACCTCCACGGCCTATTCATATTTCGATCATAAATCCTGTATAAATATTATTTTACTATCTGATCAAATATGAAGTGATATTTTGGACCTATAGATACACATGTGAGCGATATCACCTGCAATTATTTTGTATGTATGTACTGCCTAGGGTACAATCATTTAAATTCAATTAAAGGTCATCATTGATAAAACATACTTACTGTGTAGCCCCACCAATCGTATATGAAATAACTTTGAATACATCAATTAAAATTGTATATTTTAAAAGATAAAAACAGACATTGAGTAATTAATCAACAACGTCTTTGTGTATGTTTGTTATTAGTTATTCTATGTAGAACAATGTACACAATATATTATGCGACCTGTTGCACAAAGTAGGTGTAAATTTAATCGTTTATGGTGTGTTAGTGCATGCAGAGACATAATTTATATATACATATGTGTATATGTCTCTGGTGCATGCAATCATTTGTCAGTATTTACGTTTCTTTGTATATTTCTTATTTGGTTTATTTTTAAGGCTTCTTGGTGAAAATCTTTTAATCCAGGAATAATTTTCAAATTTGCAACGTAATAGAAAATGTTTGATACACAATTTTGACCTCCCATGGTTTTACATTAGACTTTAGAGTTTAACATTCGCCTGAAAAACTGACCGCCATGATATAGTTACGGTCGTCCAAGTGGCGTTTAACACCAACTAACTAAAAATCCGTTTGACTCTTTTGTTGACCTGTCGTTTTTCAATTCCTCCTTGGTGTCATCTTATTTGTACCTGCTTAAGTTGATAGATGAACCTGTTCATAACTTTGTCGAATATATTGTACGATTTTTGTAATCAGAATAGTAATGTGTATATGCTTTGCATGCTCTCTCAACATATGTACCTCTGAATTGTTATATTATATCTATGTTCTTCTATATATATATACGATTGTTACTAGATGTTGACTTGAAAAGAAAGTTTAATGCTGCAGCTTCGGTGTATATATTCGTGTTTAACTTTTAGTGAACGCTTAGGTTTATATATTTAATGGCTTTTGCTGGAGAGTTGGCATACGAAAATACTTTGAAGGAGTAGATGTACAAAGGACTTAAATTGGCCCTAATTATAAGATTTTGATGTTTATTAAATCCGGCTAAATTACTACAAATTTCACATAGATTTAGTTGTGATATTACTATTAATACAAAAAAGTTCTTTTTGGCACCTCACATTATATGTTGTAACGTAAGTTTTTGTCCATTTTTGTCCATAATTTATGACAGTTTTAAGCATAATTAGCTTTGGCCGCCATCCCTGATCCAGAGAGATTTTATTTCTGGGGATTCAATATTAACCTTTGCTGCATCATTTTGTTACAGACCATTTTGGATCCTAGGTTGCGACTAAAGTTTTCTTAAAGCTTTTAGGTCCGAAAAATATAACAAAAAAAAAAACAACATGATAATTAGTGCAATTTGAAAATTCCTGGACAAGATGGTTAGATATTATATATGGATCGAAGCAAGGCCAATGCCTATCTATTAAGTATACACCAAAAGGTGTATATAGTATTTTACCTTAAATAACCCATACTACACTTTTGACTAATCAAATTCCTATCAGTGGGTGTATCCACTCGACGTTTATAAACCGTCCCAGTACAAAAGACACGGTATAAATCACTTAAATTATAAATAAAGATTTTTCGTCAGCACAGTCATGCGTCAAAGATTGAAACTAAATCTGTTTATTAAGCCTTTCCTTTTAAAATTTGATTTAAATTGAAGACGCGCTATAATAATATTTATTTACTTTGTGGAAAGCACGGTTATAAAGGGAATACTGATGAGTGAAAATCCGGTAAGGTTACCTTCAAATTATATCAGTTGATCAACATTTAAAAAACTTTATGTACTCTATTGTATATATAATTCATTTTTGAAATTGATACACATTCCTATATTTTTAAAATATTCAAGTTTTTGATTATGTTTAAATATTTTTTTATTAATCACCATATTATTACGAAAAATAAACTCTAGGTATGCATCCGCCATCTTTCAACATTTTTTTTATATTTCTAAATATAGCCATTAATTAGATATATTTAACACCAAGAGTGGAATGTTGTATAGAAATATGGTTATCTGTACTTTTGCCATCCGGAAGTAAAACCCTTGCTAAAGAGGAGCGTGCCTGCGTTTTATGCATGCGGGATGTATAAATACGCAGTCACGACCGGTCGGAATGGGACGTTTAATCCCCGCGTAGGGAGAGTGCAACTCTTCATTTATGTGTTAATGTTAAAAGAACCCTTGAAACAACTCTTTGGGGAGTCTATAAAGATGGCATGTTGGTCTGTATCAAATATACCCTCTTTCCCCAGAGACTAAATTGTTGATTCTTAATTGACTCATTACTGATAATCAAGATTTTGTAATTTTGACTCGTTGTTGACACCAAAGAAGCCAGTTTTTTAACACTTTGTTGGCTTAAAAAATACCGATAATTTGACTTATCATTGATACTAGGGGTCGATGCCGGTAATTTGGCTCATCACTAAGACTATAGGAATGGCGGTAATTTGGCTCATCACTAATACTATAGGGATGTCGGTAATTTGGCTCATCACTAATACTATAGTCGGTAATTTGGCTCATCACTAATACTATAGGGATGTCGGTAATTTGGCTCATCACTAATACTATAGGGATGTCGGTAATTTGGCTCATCACTAATACTATAGGGATGTCGGTAATTTGGCTCATAGTTAATACTACAAGGATTTCGGTAATTTGCCAAAAGGAAGACGATATTAAGGGCCAATGAAAAGACATCCGTTGGAAGAGAGACAGACGACATTGTACATGGATAAAAAAAAATTCAAATAGTTCATAAAACACAGAAAAACTAAATATTGTGCAATAAGATTGAGGTCAACCACCAAAAACTGCTGTTGAACGAAAGTGCCCGGAAGGTAAACAGTTCTTGGTCCATCAGTGGAACCTTTCTTGTTTTTCATGATAGACAAAAACCCAATGATAAGTCGTATTCGCTATGAAAACAAAGAAAAAATTATTGACTTTACTTTATTTGTTTAATCTTAACGCTCAGTGGCAAATATCTGATGCATAGTCAGGACGAGCCGGAGAGTAAATGAACAACAAATCTAATTTTTGGGATAAAAAAAATGGATCGCCAGGGCGTGAGGTCGGGAAAATACGACTGTCACTAGTAAATCGACAGGGGTAGACTTATTGTTGATGATAATGATTCAAGTAAATTAATTCATTGATACTTAAGATGGTGGTTATTTGACTCGTTTTGATAATTTTTATAACTATTGATAAGCAGAACGTCGATAAGAGTTGTTGTCTTTTGATTATGGTTCATTATGTCCGCCAAATTGTTGTCTTTAGATTATGGTTCATTATGTCCGCCAAATTGTTGTCTTTTTGATTAAACGTTTTTTAAATCGTAAATACGCATCAATAAGAAAATAAGATAGTTTGGAAAGACTTCAATTTGGTTGACGGAATGACGGAAAAAAACAAGCTACGCAGCTAAAAAAAAACGGGGGGGGGGGGGGGGGGGGGGGGGGGAGGGAGGGGGGGTAGTCAAATGGAATTCTTGCTGATCATTTTATGTTTTGCGTCTATTTAAAATGATCGCGTGAATTTTTGTTTTTGCTGTACGAGACTGACGTGATTTTTTTTTTTGCTGTACGAGACTGACGTGAATATATACTATAGCAGATGAACATATCACATACAGGATATACATGTACAAATATAATATTTTAAAAGAATAAACTTCATAAAAACACCGGAAATTAACTAAAGCTTTTAAAGAAGACAAAAGACAACAGGAGAAAAGAAATGAACAAATATTTTGAATAATAGCAGCACAAAAATCTTACTTTTTTTCTGAAGAAGGTCTTGGTATTATATCGATTTATAATGATTTATTGAATATGGTTGTTAAAGAGACAACAGTAAAAAAGAAGTGAACAAAATAATTTGAAAAATAATACCACAAAAAAAAAATCACTTAAGAAGACCTTGGTATTATATAATGATCTGTTACCTGCCATGATATTTTAATAACAGTTGTTGAGAATATTATGTTCTTTTCAACTTCTAATGTTGCGTAAAATTGCAGATTACACGGATAGGTAACTGTAAAAAGATTGTTTAATCTAAATTTCTGTAGGAGTAGTCGCACAATGTTTCTTTGTTGTTTAAAAAAATAAATCTTCCTGATGAAATAATTTCACGAACAGACAAGAGACCCACACACACCGAGAGAGAGAGAGAGAGAGAGAGAGAGAGAGAGAGAGAGAGAGAGAGCAACATACTCCCCTCCCCCTACACACACACAGATATTTTTTTGTTATTACAATCCTTTTGATAAACTTCGCATCTTGGTATTACTTCACTATTTTTGCCTTCATTTGATTTGTTGTTTATTACAACCAAAACAATGCACCATCTTCGTTTTTGATCTCGTTTTTGTCTTACCTGCGTCAACAATTTACAGATTGCGAGATATTGAGATACTACAAACCATAGGTCAAATATATATGGTGTAAGGAATGAATATAAGGTGTACATGGCCGTTTGTCAAGGTTTGTCTGACCTTGATCTACTTTTCATGGTTAATTGGCCAGTGCTAAATTTTCGCAGTTATGTCCGTTTCGCAGATACGATAAGCAATAGGTCAACACTATTTGGTGTATGAAATGATTGTAAGGTGCCCATTATCAACAAGGGTTCATCGACCTTTTCATGGACCAATGATAGTTTGATGTTGACGTGATACCTGTAGTAAAACCTTCGTTTTTCTTAAAGACTTTCAACATAAATTCAATCATGATCAGTAGCAAACAACAGGTGACATTTTATTTGTTGTGTACCAACATTTCAGGTATTTACATGCAAAAACGAGCATAATTTGTACTTAAGTTCCTAATTTTCGTCGTAATTTAACACAGGTGCCCCTCGTTATCAGGAAGAGTGTTGTCTAACTAACCAATAATGAGCTAATTATACTTTTCACGTGTTCTGTAGAAACGAAGATAATTGCTAGAAATAAAATGCAAATAAATATAAATTAACAACGCATAATATAATGTTGTCTCTCGCCCTTGTTTGACCTTGAAAATGTCTGGAAGAACCATTGAGATTACAAGATCAATGGGATGTTTGTTTGGCAGTGTGCTCATTGACATTTTTGGTATACTTGGTTTTTGAAGTCTTCAGTGCAAGTTGTCAAATGGAATTCTTGCTGATCATTTTATGTTTTGCGTCTATTTAAAATGATCGCGTGAATTTTTGTTTTTGCTGTACGAGACTGACGTGATTTTTGTTATTGCTGTACGAGACTGACGTGAATATATACTATAGCAGATGAACATATCACATACAGGATATACATGTACAAATATAATATTTTAAAAGAATAAACTTCATAAAAACACCGGAAATTAACTAAAGCTTTTAAAGAAGACAAAAGACAACAGGAGAAAAGAAATGAACAAAATATTTTGAATAATAGCAGCACAAAAATCTTACTTTTTTTCTGAAGAAGGTCTTGGTATTATATCGATTTATAATGATTTATTGAATATGGTTGTTAAAGAGACAACAGTAAAAAAGAAGTGAACAAAATAATTTGAAAAATAATACCACAAAAAAAAAAATCACTTAAGAAGACCTTGGTATTATATAATGATCTGTTACCTGCCATGATATTTTAATAACAGTTGTTGAGAATATTATGTTCTTTTCAACTTCTAATGTTGCGTAAAATTGCAGATTACACGGATAGGTAACTGTAAAAAGATTGTTTAATCTAAATTTCTGTAGGAGTAGTCGCACAATGTTTCTTTGTTGTTTAAAAAAATAAATCTTCCTGATGAAATAATTTCACGAACAGACAAGAGACCCACACACACCGAGAGAGAGAGAGAGAGAGAGAGAGAGAGAGAGAGAGAGAGCAACATACTCCCCTCCCCCTACACACACACAGATATTTTTTTGTTATTACAATCCTTTTGATAAACTTCGCATCTTGGTATTACTTCACTATTTTTGCCTTCATTTGATTTGTTGTTTATTACAACCAAAACAATGCACCATCTTCGTTTTTGATCTCGTTTTTGTCTTACCTGCGTCAACAATTTACAGATTGCGAGATATTGAGATACTACAAACCATAGGTCAAATATATATGGTGTAAGGAATGAATATAAGGTGTACATGGCCGTTTGTCAAGGTTTGTCTGACCTTGATCTACTTTTCATGGTTAATTGGCCAGTGCTAAATTTTCGCAGTTATGTCCGTTTCGCAGATACGATAAGCAATAGGTCAACACTATTTGGTGTATGAAATGATTGTAAGGTGCCCATTATCAACAAGGGTTCATCGACCTTTTCATGGACCAATGATAGTTTGATGTTGACGTGATACCTGTAGTAAAACCTTCGTTTTTCTTAAAGACTTTCAACATAAATTCAATCATGATCAGTAGCAAACAACAGGTGACATTTTATTTGTTGTGTACCAACATTTCAGGTATTTACATGCAAAAACGAGCATAATTTGTACTTAAGTTCCTAATTTTCGTCGTAATTTAACACAGGTGCCCCTCGTTATCAGGAAGAGTGTTGTCTAACTAACCAATAATGAGCTAATTATACTTTTCACGTGTTCTGTAGAAACGAAGATAATTGCTAGAAATAAAATGCAAATAAATATAAATTAACAACGCATAATATAATGTTGTCTCTCGCCCTTGTTTGACCTTGAAAATGTCTGGAAGAACCATTGAGATTACAAGATCAATGGGATGTTTGTTTGGCAGTGTGCTCATTGACATTTTTGGTATACTTGGTTTTTGAAGTCTTCAGTGCAAGTTTTAAGATTAGAAGCCAACTAACTTAACCCTGAGTAGACTTTGTCTTGCCAAATCGAGCAGACTTCTTAAATATTATACAAGTTCTTTATTTACTGACATCATTTGCTCCATTATAAATTAAACAAGTACATAACAACGTTATTTAGTAAAAAGTACACGAAACATACAATAACGAAACTGATGAATGAATAGTTTCCTTGGTTAAATTCATAACCACCGAGTCATAAGTTGGAAAGTATGCAACCATAGGCTCTATTGTGTGTTTTAATAGAGGAGAAACATATTCATTCTTCTCTGTATTCCCACAAAGTAGCAACACGGTTTTGTTTTGTACGTCTTTGTTTGTAATTGGTGTATGTACTCTTTTAATAACAATCAATAAAAAAATATGTCGGTGCGATGCAAAATATGTATATATTTGGATTTTGTAATGGTCATGGTCAAAGGACAGAACAAGATTCAATTCCGACTTCTCGGGTGAATTTCTTTTAACTTAGTACACATGATACACGTAAACAAAATATCCCAGACGAAAAATCGGATTTTAATTGTTTTTTTTAATTTTATTTGACCTGCCACGAATGACATATACATGGTAAATAATGTTAATTTGGAGGCAATAGCAGCGTGTGTTCTTTGTTCAAAGTTTGTGAAAAATTTCATATATAAGAAGGTAAAGAAGATAGATAATCCATATCTTCATTTATATTATGGTCTGGCATTTGCCTGTTGTCCTTGATATCATTTTCATTATTCAATGATCACTAAAACTGTACAGTTTTTTTTTTTTATCACATGACCTTTTCAGTTATTTTGAGTAATCGAATAGCAATATTTGGTACAAAGATTTATTGTATGGTTTACTATTCGTAAGCCAGGGTTCACTGACCTTGACATAGTTTTATGGTTCAGTGATCAATGTTGCGTTTATTTGATTAATTACTTTTCTCAGATCATACACTATAAGATAAAAGGTCAGATATCGATATATTCGGTGGATCGAATGAATGAGATGTTAACATCATGTTCGTCAGCCAGGGTTCATCTTACCTAGACCTCAGTTACATGGTTCATAGGTCAACATTAAGTTTACTTATTTAGAGCTGTTTCTCAGATACTATTCATGGATCATTGATAATGTTAATCTTCTATTCCTACAGTAAGGTTGATTTTAAAGACCTCCGACATAAAATTCGATTATATTCAGTATAATATTGCAGCGTGTGCACTGTTGTTAATTTATGTAATCAATTTTAAGGTGAAGTAAATAGCTGTTTTGATGTGTTTATTACAGGTATGGCGCAAAGTTTAGGACATGACTGATTATTGGTTTTACTTGTTACTAGTTATGAAAGTAGTAAATTTGCATTAATATTGATATTTCATTCCCTTTTCCGGCTTCTGTCGGGTGGAATACATATTGCATTAAATGAAATTGCTTATTTCAAATATCAATTTAGCACTGATCAATTTTCAGAACCAATAGCTTTTAATCTCACTCATATTTTCTATTGTCATTTAATAATATGTCAGCCATACTCTGTCTCTTTATCACAGAATGCTAAAGCACAGATAAATATAAATTTGTAAATGCAACTCCGATCTTACCTGATTAATTAGAACATAAAAAAAACTTTTGTAAAGGGGGAAAAGACATCGAGGCTCGTAAAAAAAAAGTTTTAGAAAAACAGACAACACTTGACCAAAAACAAAAAGACAAATATACAAACATCAGTCCTCAAAAGACTGCAGAGAAAACTGAAATATTGCATGGGCAACGATAAATCGGAGGTGAACTAATTTCTAGTGGGTAGTTGCCTCGCGGGCTTTCATACCACAATTTTTATTCTATATCAGGTGCTGCGGTCGATTAAGACTTACCCGGCATATTATGTATAATGTAGATGAGACAAAATTAACGCACCCTTTCTATAATTTCTGTTGACTGATTCCATCTTTAACAAAAAACTCAAAAGAACGTCTGGATAATTTTTTAATCTCGATTTTTCTATGAAATTAAATATATCAAAACTTTTGATTTTCAACCCTGTATACCACCATTCCACATGTTAAACTGAAAAATCGTCTAAAATAAATAATACACTTAATGCTTTTCAATATAAAAATGGTAGCATACATGTACGCTATAAATTTATTACTTTGGGATACCATCCGGCATATTGTGTTAGTAGTGAACAAAAAGGTAAAACATGCTACACAGAGGAACAAGTGATCAGTATGCTGGAGTTTCTTACTGACAACATATTTGTTGAATTTGGCGGTAGACCTTTTCAACAAATTGTCGGCATTCCTATGGAAACGAACTGTGCGCCTCTCCTTGCCGACCTCTTCTTATTTTCATATGAGTCGGAGTTCCTTCAGACACTTGTCAAAAACAAGAAGATCAAAGAAGCCATATCATTTAATTTCACATTCAGATATATTGATAATGTTATTTCCATTAACAATCCAAACGTTTCTGCATGGGTTCCATTGATATATCCTCCAAAACTAGAAATTAAAGAAACAACAGACACGGCTTCCTCCGCCTCATTTTAGACTTATACCTCGAAATTGACATAAGCCTTCATCTCAGTACCATAATATATGACAAACGAGACGATTTTAATTTTGAAATTATCAATTTCCCACATCTTAGTGATATATACCAATTTCACCTGCATATGGGATATACATTTCCCAACTCATTCAGAATTCAAGAGCTTGCAGCTGCTATTTAGACTTTATAAAACGTCACCAGTGTCTGAGCAGAAAGTTGATGAACCAGGGTTAATATGTCAAAGAACGTCTAGTCCTTTTTCTAAAAAAAAGTTCATCGGAAGATACCAGGACCTTGTTGATAAATATTCCGTATCAACTTCACAAAATATACATGTATGATGGTCTTGAAGTATAGATTCTAGGTACTGACGTTGCTTATCATCATAAAAGTCCTGACTTGGTCCAGTTTATTATACACCAATAAATTCCTTTAAAAATGCGTTTAATCCTTATAATTCTTTAAAATCGGAGATAAGGAATTTATTTTTCCACACTCGTAACCTCTATCTAACCTAAATTGTATATTTGTGTCATTGAATTGGCCTAGCGCATGAATATATTTGTTGGTTAACGCAAAAATATGTACTACTTGAAATTTGCAATCTGAAAAAAAGAATAACTACAAAAACTCTTATTATCATTCAAATGAATGTTTTGTGTTAATATTATTTAATTTAACGATTAATGCAAAATCAAAAGAAATATTTTAACGTCGAGCCAGATTTGTGTTATAATGCCGCCATCTTGTTTACATTGGTTACAAAAAGAAGTTCGGTCAACGTCTATCGAAAAATAAACAACGTCAAGAACAACTCCGGAAGTCCTCTCGACCAATCATACCAACGTTTTCTCTAATATGCAAATCATATAAGAATTATAAATTATTAACCTTTACTGTTTAGTCCGTTTTTGGTAATATCCTTTTGGCGCGGTACTTATATACATTCCGCCATTGTGCTATGGTCATTTTTTGTATTCTTGTCTTTCGTTTTTGCTTTTTGCTTTGCCTATATGCCATTTTGTTTTTCTTTGTTGACGTTTGTTTTTATAGTGATTAAGATTACAACACAATGTTGACTACTGTACCCCTATTTTTGACATTTTTACCTACTATTATGTTTGTTTGTTTTGTTTACACATTGTTTGTTTTCAATATATTGGAATTTTATGTGACTGTCATGCAAGTGAGAGGTTTAGCAAGCTATAAAACCAGGGTTAATCCACCATTTTCTACATACGGAAATGCCTGTACCAAGTCAGGAATATGACTGTTGTTTTACATTCGTTTGATGTGTTTGAGCTTTTGATTTTGCCTTTTGAAACGGGAATTTCCGTTTTGAATTTTCCTTTGAGTTCGGTATTTTTGTTATTTTACTTTTTATATATAAAACCGTTGATTAATTTGCATATGATGGTAGTCTAACTCATCGTACAATCATCCATTTCTATAAATGTTTAGGAATTCGTTTGCTGGTAAAGTTTACCTACTGAAAATATTATTTTTGAGTCAAATGAAACAATCTTGAAAAGGGTGTCTCATTGAAACATTGTGAACTCTCAAACATGAATGCTTGCAACAATGTATGTATATGCTGAACAGTATATACCTATGTCATTTTGTCATTCCTGTTTGTGCCATATTAATATATTTTGGTTTAATTGCAATCCCGTAGACTAACACCTCATCTATTCTTATCTCTTTGACAAAACAAATTCTCGATCAGCAAAAATTCGTATACTCTTAAATATATATAAATGCAAGATTTCACTGGAACTGCTCAATATCGTTTCTGCAATTTAAGCTACTTTGAACAAACTCATTTTCGCGGACACTTTTTTCCGCGTTAAGGAGTTTTACATATTCGTGACTAAATATGTTTGTGTTATTGTTCTACTCGCGAAAGTCGTGAAAAATAAATCGCCTGCTAAAATTAGTTAGTTGACAGTGTTATAAAAATAAGTTCTATTCAGTTTTTAGTTGATTATTCGTTCATATTTTGCAAAATTGCTTCGATCTAAATTCATATTGATGCAGGTCAATCATATACAAGCAAAAGATAAAATTTAAATCCAGAAGAATTTTTTTAAAGAAATTGTTAACAATTCTAAACAAAATCGAAGCCATATGTGTTACTGTACGTCTATATAGAAGCCGGTTATTGCCGCATGGTTGGTGTGGTCTGTTGAACTGTCCAATATTTTTAATACTAAAAGAAATTGAAAAATGTGGAAAGATTACCAATGACACATATATCCACCAAATTCTAAAGATTTGAACAACTACAGTTCACCACAAGGCCAATTCATGTTATCCTTTTTATACAGTATTCAAGTAACAGTCAGTGTAGACTTTCAACCTTTATAAATGGATGTTATTATGTTCGTTCTTTCCCCTTGCACCGACTAATGATATTTTATTATTTAGATATAATGTATTGTCAAGGTCGGTTAACATTACTTCTCAATAAATGGAGGTGTTGGTCAACAAGACAGCAACCCAACAACACAAGTAACAAAACAAAACATCCATAGTTTAACATACAGCTTTTAACAGTGACCAGGGTTTTGTTTTAAAATATTCGGAATACCGCTTTTTCAAGATTGAGTAGTTGTAAACCTTGTCGTTGAGAATATCCTTCTCGCACAACAATAAACCAATTACACGCTCATGAATGAACTATCTACATGAATATACCAAGTGAAAGTAACAGATTTTTTGTCTTCCCATAACCCCAAGCAACATAAGCATTACTGGAGAGACATTATTTTTCGAGGTGCGCATATGGTGCATTAGCATTGGTATCTTTAATGCTATTACTACCACTGGGTCGATATCTCTGCTGGTAGATTGTTAGTCCCTGAGGATATCACCAGCCCAGTATTTCTAGTAATCCCGTATGCTGGCATGAAAATACTGATATTGTTTGATTGATTTGCTGTAATAAATTTAAAAAAACATTATGAATTAAGGAATATATTCCTCTCATACAAAGCTTTGAATCCTCGTCGTTCGAATTTGGCTATACTTTATGTTCTTTTTGGATCAATAAGCTCTTCAGCATTTGCGTTAGATTTTGGGTTTCAAGTATTATTAGTTTGGCCTCAAGTACACAAAAGAGACAATCATTGTCGAAATGCATCTAGTGCAGTAAAATGTTATGGGGTAAAAGGTCAATAAAAGCACCCAAACAAGTCTAGTTTACCAATATAAACAGCTAGGGTGGTGGGAACATACTGTCTTCAACGATATGCATGCTTGTGTGGTGGGAGCATTCTGTCTTCAACGGTATTCATGCTAGGGTGGTGGGAGCATTCTGTCTTCATCGATATTCATGCTAGGATGGTTGGAGCATTCTGTCTTCAACAATATTCATGCTAAAATTTTCAAGAATAAGATATCATCAAAAATTACTGTAATGACGTACAAACAATTCCTGTATTTACTAGTCTTCACTGACTCGACATCTCCTCATCAAACACTAATTGATAAATGAAGTTTCTCTCATTTGAGCTATGGTTCGAATTACGCTAATAAGAAATAATAAGAAATAAACGACTAGCATAAAGGCATAGGTCTATAGAAGAATCCGTTTACCCTGAAAATACAAAGGTGCTATTAGCTCAGTCATCTTAAATGCGATAAACACAAACAATTTAGAGATGAAATGAAAAATATGTTATTATTCATAATTATGAATGGTATACAACATTACGCTGTATTAGATAACTTTGTTGCTGCGAATAATATTGTGGATTTGTGACGTTTTCATTCTTAATCATTGGAAATTTACCAGTATATCATTCATGTGTAAGTTTTGCTTACATGTTTTCTCTCTTAAAAAGGTAAGCATCAAAGTAGTATTTTCTCTCCTATCAAATATTTCAGAAACGCATGTAACAACTCTACCAAACTATTCAGACAACTGTACTGTATCACATGCATATGTATGTCGCCTATATTGTATGTTTCAGTCACTTACTACATTTGTTTTAAGATGGTTTTGAGTGGAATTTATATTATCATTATTTACGTTTCAACATTATAGATAATTTTAAGATTTAGAAAGTTACATTATTCGAATCGGTTATCTATCTTATCAAAAATTATACTACAAAATGAACATATATTCCGGTTCATTTCAGCTTGTTAGATAGGCATATCAGTCACATAAAACAAATGTTTGTTAACTATTCACATACACAGGGAAATGCTACATTCTGGCTTCTATACATGTCATATGTACGAAACTGGCATACAGTACTGAACATTTTAAACTTACATGTATTTAACTGTATTGTACGTGAATTTACTTTGAAATGGAACGGAAATTTAACTGGTACAAATTGTTTTTTTTTAAATACCCTTATAAATCAGTAAGAGTTTATAGTAGATGAATCCGTAATGAAATGATTAAAAATAGAATAATTTAGTTTCAATATACTTGTCTTCAAAACATACTTTGCAAACTGACTTACACTCCCTTTTTAAGTTTTAGATATTTTACTTGGTCACTTTGATAACAGGTTAATCAAAATTGTGCTAATAGTTCCACAGTTCCGTTGCAACCCGGAATCCACGTATCTGGAGCTCATTTTACGGCGAGTTGTCGTTGTTATGTCCAGCTCACAGATACTATAAACAATAGGTCAACTATATTTGGTGTATGGAATGATTATTACTTATTCCTATTGTCCGTATGGCAGGATTTTCATTTTCCTTGTTCATTGGTCAACGTTAAGTTTTCTTGAACAGGTCCATTTGTCAGAAACTAGATGCAATAGGTCAACTGTATATTTAGAGTATGAAAAGATTTCAAAGTGTACATGTACGGAAGGCATGGTTCATCTGAATTCGAAATAATTTCAATGGTTCATTAGTCAATGTTATGTTTGTTTTTCAGATACTTTAAGCAATAGGTCAAGTGTATTATGTATACGTAATGATTGTAACGTGTACATGTTCGTAAGAAAGGGTTCGTCTGACCTTGACCTCAATTCATGGGTCAGTGATAAAAACGTTATTTTTTTGTGATTAGGCCCGTGTCTCAGATACTATAAGCAAATGTTCACTGTATTTGGCATACGGAATGATTTTAAGTTGTACGTCTAGCAGGGTTCATATGTTTAATTGATAATGTTTAGGTCATGATACATGTTGATAAGTTTGATCTCAAAAAGACTTTCAACAAAGAAAACAATCGAGATCATTAAAGCAGATGAGACATTAACGGCTTGTACTCTTATTTCTCCAATCTATTTGTCCAGAAGACAAATGCATGTGATCTAGTTGTAGGTTGTATCATCTCCTGTGGAATCAGGGTTTTGGGCCAGTAGGAAGCTCACTGTTTTGTTTATCTCATTTTAGTTAATGAATCTGGCTTCACCATTCGAACACCTTGCTATTAAATAACTAACCTTATATCGATTAGTATATTTCATTCCCGAACTTACATACACGCATAAACCTGCAAAATTTACATGTCTCTCAATTCTAGTTTTCTAGTTTTGATGGAATTAGAGTTAGCGTCAAAAAAAATTTAACACTTTATCATAAAATAATTGAGCTTTATTTAAAAATTAATATTTCATATCATCTTTATCATTGAATAACAAATTATTTTCATTTTTGAATATTTTGATTACGGTCTAACAATTTTCTCACCCAGATCCGTGCAATTCAGGAAGTTTTACAATCAATCCTCGATAAAGTTCCATTCGTTGTTTTTCTGATGAGCAATCATGATGTTTGTACTATAAACATCCTTTATTCTTCTTACGAACAAGAGTTGATTTGAAAAAACATTAAATTGTATTCCTTATTTTGATAACTAAGAAGCATTAAGTTTGTTTTCAAAGGAGTATATATATATAAAAATTTACAGTGAGTGTATGCTTCTAAAAATAGAACAGCATCCTGTAATTATACCGAAGAAATTAGTTCTGTACACCTAAAAATACTTTGTGCATTGCGTCTAGATGTCCTTGTTTAATTCCTACGAGAAGGTAACACCTCCCGAAACGAAAGCTGATTTTTATCAGGGACAGCTATAGTTAGAGGAGGGGATAAGGCGTCTGCGCAATGGTAGGCGGTGTTGTCGTAGAAGTATGAAGTGAAAAGTACAGGTTCCAGCCCCGGCCGGGGAGGAAGTAAAGAATCAGATCTACTCTAACATTGTTAGGTTGCAACCTAACAATGTTAGAGTAGATTTGATTCTATATAAAGTGCCAAGAAAATCAACCTAACAATTTTAGAGTAGATTTGATTCTTTACTTCCTCCCCGACCGGGGCTGGAACCTGTACTTTTTCACTTCTTTATATATGATATATTAGGGATGTCAACGAGTACTCGTGTACTCGAATATCGCTCGGTAGAACCGAGTATCGAATACCAAAATACTACTCGACTAATCGGTTTCCTGTTTGAACACTGTCTTCTTCTTTTCATCAAATTCAATTTCTTGAGATCGCATCAGACTGAGTGATTTCTAATCATCACACCTTTGTAAATGTATATTCTTAACAATCTAAAATGTTACTGTTGCTTGATCTGGTTTGACTTTGTTATGATTTATATTCAATATGTGTTAATCAAATTATTGATAAGGTTATTGATTATTCAATTATTACATATAGTTTATGAGCAATTAATTATGATATATAATTCCTTATACTGTGGCCTAGTCCCAGATAATAAAGTAGCTATAGAGTATAACGTCCACTAGACAGCGACCTACCAAGAGAAAATGTGTATAATTTATTTTTGTAGATATTATCTGAGCGAGTTATCGGGTATCGCTAGGTAAAACCAGCGAGTACTCGATTTTTATATTATTTGTAATTCTTCAACGAGTTGACATCCCTTATATATATTATATATGTCTCATCTAACCATGTATTCCAGGAATCGAAACACTCAGGATAAATAATTAACAGCAATGTTAAATGTTTATTAATAATATATTTGTCAAGCAATATCCCATTCATTTTGTTTTCGTTGCTAGTTTATTTTTTTTTTTAAGTTTTGGGTTCATCGTTACAGAAGATTGTTCGAAAAAAAAAGAATCTTCCAACCACAATTGTTTCAATCTGAATGACTCTCTTTCTTCTGTACACTGAACTGCATATTTTATAATGCTATTTTGAAATAAAAAAAAAAATGGCGACTTTGTCCTTTTAAATGACATGAACCCCATAAAGATACAATAGTCGATATATTTGACACGAATCTCTATTACAATCAGAAATTTTATTTACACAAAATTCTATTTTATATGTCAGACGAAAATGCAAATATATTTAATAACATTAAATGATAGGAAAAAAGTTATTAACTAAAACTTGTTTAATATCAGTTTTATATAGTTTGCGTTGGCTATTGTGATAAATCCAAATTAATTTTTCTGTCATATCTAAGCCCTGTTAATTATTTTTTTACACACAATGTTGACAATTGATTAGAATTCCCATGATTACCGGCATGCAAACTTTGAGCAAACTTGTGATGTGCAGAATTCACCCTCGTAAAACAGATATGATTGTTTCGTTACAACAGGTTCACATGAAGTTTTATTACAACTAGCGCATTCACAACTTTTGATTCTTCTTGATTGAAAATGAAATGCATAGGAAATATTTATAAGTGTTTACGTTGGGTGAGTAATCGAAAGCGAGTATCAGTATCCCGCCTTAAAAACGTAACGAACCTTCTCACAAGGTTTGCTATGTACTTATCTTTATTTCAGTTAAAGCTCATTTTAGACAGACTGTAGCATTGTAAAACAGAATTTCATCCCCATTATTTACTGTTGTATAATGACATATGCAAATTAAATCGGTGTATCATTACAGGGTTATATTGATGGAACATAATGGAAGCGGATAGCCTTCTATAGTTTTGATTTACGAGTGGCAATTTCTACGGAGTTATTTAACGACACAAAAACACAACAGAATCATGAAGATACCAACGGATTTTGACTTAGCGGATATTATTACTGACCAGAAGGTGGCACCACCTCCACGGAAACCAAGGTTGCAAAAACATGACATTTTTATGGATATCAAAAAGTTCAAGGCTATTGATGACCATGCAATTAAGGTGAGTTGTCATGTGATTAGTTAACATTTATCTCATAAAAGATTATACATATATGCTTCGATTTAATAAGTACTAGAACACACCCGCGAAATCGCGGGTATTTAGAGCTTGGTTGAAAGTATGTAAACTGTTATAGGGTGAATTTTTGTAAAAGATTTTATGTCTGGAGAAATTCAGAAAAGGTATCAAACTGAGTCATAGGCACTTGGAGACAGGACAATTATTTTGAGCCTCCCTTTTTTCCAAAGTCCGTTATTTTTTTGCACTCTGTTAAATTGCATGATTTTCGCGTTTCTGTATACTATGAACATAGATCTACATATAATATAAATAAAGTGTATTTGCTATTAACTATCAATTCCATCCACGGCGATCACTGCTATATTATATAGAGAGTCTCTATATATTATAGGACTATAATCATAGTATACATGCAGAATAACGCGAAAATAATTGTACTGTCCCCGAGTAATTATGAAAATTATGTTTAAAGATGGGAGTAAAGGGAGGTATCTGCACGAAAGAACGCGAAATAAAATTGCCATTTCACGATGAGCGAACAATTAAAAAATTCTTGCACGAAAAAAAAACCCTTTACCCCCTCTTTTAAAGTTTAAAATCGGAAGTCTTGGGTATGACTTAAAAATCGGTCTGATGACGGAAATAATATCCGGACATCTTTTTCTTCGTTTTCTCCCAAAATAACCCAAACTGAATAATCATAAGAATGGATGACAAATGCGACTATGCATATATATATACTATAGGACACAGAGGCATGATGATTAATTTATTGGGGAAGGAAGAGAAGCGACACACAAAATGAGGTCTTCTCGTTTATAATTGTATAGATTAGATGTAGGCTTCTATCTGAGAGGCGTTAGTCCCTCAGATATGAGACGACTACATCTGATTCACATAGAAGATACAAATAAATGTTTTATCTTTTCTTTTGTTCAGTTCTGAAATAATAGGAATAGTGTCATTATCTCAAATTTTCCAGATGCAGTAACACTTTCAGAAGATATTTTATAGTTATGAATTTGGAATGAAATCTGAATTGCGTCTATTTTTCTGTCATCAAATTGATACCTTATCGCTGCTTTTATATGGTAATATTTATGAATCCCTGTACTATCTTGTTTTTTCCTGGTTTAATTGTCAAAATCTGAACTTGTTGCTGATACATTTAAATGATAATAACACTTCTATGTAAATACAATTACAATTTATTATGCAAAATGAAAGCTGTCAATAGGGAAAAGGGAGGCATGAATATTTTTAGGAAATTCACCTTCTTCTTCACAAAGTGTAAATTCTATGTTTTTATTATTTTATCCAAGTTTCTCGTCAGTATTATGTATGTCACGAATGTTTAGAAGTATTTGGTAGCTAATGCAATTTTAGAAATACTCAAGACTAGAATTGCATTAGCTACCAAATACTTCTAAAGATGCCGAAATCAAGTTTATTTTCATGTGAAATGATGACGCACAATTCTGAATGTAAACTTTTTCCCTCTGATTAGTCCTGTTCCTTGGAGAATAAGAACAAAGATTGCACGTAAACAGTGATGCTTTTACAGATGCTTATAATTTTCTCTTTTATTTGTATAACATGTTCAATAATACCCTAAGTAAACTGTCTGATATTACTAATTACAAAACCGATCATCTGACAACGTCATTTCTTTGTGATTAACAACAGCACTTTTGAAATAAACAACCTCTTTGTCCTTGCTTTTTCAATTAGGCATAGCCTATTCAGCGATCAAACGAAAAATCATAAGCTATACCACGATCAAACGACAAAATTACAAATGCATCAACATTTCTTTCTTTTGTAAATACCAAAAGTATTTGCTCCCGTCGTTTCATAACTATTGAAACGAAGAGTCGATGCTCTGTAAAACGTTATTCCTCGTAATATAAATCTTGTCTGATAGTAAGAGCAACAGAAATAAAAAAAAAAACATGTTCACATCGTCCAAGGCATTCCCAGAGTTCCTTGCTTCTTACAAAATTTATGTAATGGTACGTTGTCTATTAACAATTGCCGTAACCTTTGATCAATGATCTAGACTAAGTATCTATTTTCCTTATGAGACTCTATGACGATATCAAAGGGATATTTAAACTAAAAAAGTCGAAAACAAACCTACAATGCCATTGCAAAAAACGAAAAACGATGAAAAGAAAAACAATAGTACACAAAACAGAACATAGAAAACTAAAGACTGAACAACACGAATGACTCATGAACATATATCATTTTCTCATGGTATTGTGTGGAGACAAAACGAGGCGATATCAATAAATCTGTTTCTTTTATTAATACATTTCTGAAAGAAGCGATTAGGTTACATAATAAGAGATTTGAATTTTCACAAATAAGTTTGCAATGCATTAGTTAAACTTTAGTTTTTAGAATTGACAATAACTGTTCTTTTTTTCCCAAATGTAAAGATTTTTTTTCGGTGGGAGGTGGTGTATTGTAATTTTGTGTTTTAAAAAAAAATCATTCAATAAAACTTCATGCGAGCGAATCTAAAGATCTAAGAATAATTTGGTGTAGCAAAAATGCATGTCGTTTGACAGCATTCCAAAGGTTCTGACATATGTTGTCAATAATACCTGTACTGATCAGCCACTTTCTCTACTGCTTCGTTTGTTTTAAAGATGTTGTTCCTGCCGTATGTTTTAGTACATCTGTCTTATGACTATTAAACTTGGTATACTGTTCTTTAGAAATTCCTTCACTTACGCAACACCATCTTCAAAACATTTTTCGTTCTGTACATGCATGAAATATTTGCCACTGAACGTTAAACAAGGAACAATCAATCAAAGCATTTTACCTGCAAGAACTCACGTGTAAAAACTCACGTGTAAGAACTCTTGAAAGTTGTTGGTGGTTTTACTTTAATTGAGAACATTTAATTGTGTTACGTAATTTTCTTTTTGATTCGGTAACATAAATTTAAAATACAATTGTTCATCTAAAGGATCGGAATCGCCATGAGAATACTAGGATGGAAACGGCAAGATTAATTACGGTTTAAACTAACAAAAAAAAATCATACCACAAAGCAAAAAATTAGATTTTTTAAGTCGTCGTGGTTTAAAATGTTAGGAACATTTAAAGAAGTCGTGGTTTTAAGTGTTTAAGAACTAACTAAACTCTCAATGAATATTAACAGATAAAACATTGTGACCATAATAGTTGGTAGCATATACGTCATTTGATCTCTAGTGGATAGTTGTCGCATTGACAATCATACCACATCTCCTTGGTCTCTAGTGGATAGTTATCGCATTGGCAATCATACCACATCTCCTTGATCTCTAGTGGATAGTTGTCGCATTGACAATCATACCACATCTCCTTGGTCTCTAGTGGATAGTTGTCGCATTGGCAATCATACCACATCTCCTTGATCTCTAGTGGATAGTTGTCGCATTGACAATCATACCACATCTCCTTGGTCTCTAGTGGATAGTTGTCGCATTGACAATCATACCACATCTCCTTGGTCTCTAGTGGATAGTTGTCGCATTGACAATCATACCACATCTCCTTGGTCTCTGGTGGATAGTTGTCGCATTGACAATCATACCACATCTCCTTGGTCTCTAGTGGATAGTTGTCGCATTGACAATCATACCACATCTCCTTGGTCTCTAGTGGATAGTTGTCGCATTGACAATCATACTACATCTCCTTGGTCTCTAGTGGATAGTTGTCGCATTGGCAATCATACCACATCTCCTTGGTCTCTAGTGGATAGTTGTCGCATTGGCAATCATACCACATCTCCTTGGTCTCTAGTGGATAGTTGTCGCATAGACAATCATACCACATCTCCTTGGTCTCTGGTGGATAGTTGTCGCATTGGCAATCATACCACATCTCCTTGGTCTCTGGTGGATAGTTGTCGCATTGACAATCATACCACATCTCCTTGGTCTCTGGTGGATAGTTGTCGCATTGGCAATCATACCACATCTCCTTGGTCTCTAGTGGATAGTTGTCGCATTGGCAATCATACCACATCTCCTTGGTCTCTAGTGGATAGTTGTCGCATTGGCAATCATAACACATCTCCATGGTCTCTAGTGGATAGTTGTCGCATTGACAATCATACCACATCTCCTTGGTCTCTAGTGGATAGTTGTCGCATTGACAATCATACCACATCTCCTTGGTCTCTGGTGGATAGTTGTCGCATTGACAATCATACCACATCTCCTTGGTCTCTGGTGGATAGTTGTCGCATTGACAATCATACCACATCTCCTTGGTCTCTAGTGGATAGTTGTCGCATTGACAATCATACCACATCTCCTTGGTCTCTAGTGGATAGTTGTCGCATTGGCAATCATACCACATCTCCTTGGTCTCTAGTGGATAGTTGTCGCATTGGCAATCATACCACATCTCCTTGGTCTCTAGTGGATAGTTGTCGCATTGACAATCATACCACATCTCCTTGGTCTCTGGTGGATAGTTGTCGCATTGGCAATCATACCACATCTCCTTGGTCTCTGGTGGATAGTTGTCGCATTGGCAATCATACCACATCTCCTTGGTCTCTAGTGGATAGTTGTCGCATTGGCAATCATACCACATCTCCTTGGTCTATAGTGGATAGTTGTCGCATTGACAATCATACCACATCTCCTTGGTCTCTAGTGGATAGTTATCGCATTGGCAATCATACCACATCTCCTTGATCTCTAGTGGATAGTTGTCGCATTGACAATCATACCACATCTCCTTGGTCTCTGGTGGATAGTTGTCGCATTGACAATCATACCACATCTCCTTGGTCTCTAGTGGATAGTTATCGCATTGGCAATCATACCACATCGCCTTCTTTTCAAACGTCTATATTTTCATGTTTTTCGACTAAAACAAGTCTGTTCATGACTGATTTTCTTTTTATTAACGGGTATATCTTAGCACAGACACTTACTTGTATTTCAGAGCGCTGCTATGCTCTACGTTAAATTGGCGTACAGCGGAGACATAGGTATTTTAGAAGACTGAAATTCTTTTTATAAATATGAAGTACTAGTATAGAGGAGACGCGGGTCTTTTTAAGAACTTATATTCTCTTCAATAACATGAATCATACTAGAAACACAGGTTATTTTAAAGCACAGATCATTCATTATAGCTTTTAATTATCAGGTAGCTAAGTAGAGACACTCGTATTTCTGAGGACTGGTGTTGTCTTTATTAACAGATAGATCAACAGAGACACAAGCAGGTCTTTTAGAGGACTCATATTTTCTTTATTAACAGATAGCTCAGCAGAGCTACATGTCTCCTAGATGTCTGATATTTTCTTTATTAACAGGTAGCACAACAGAGACACCGGTCTTTTAGAGGACTGATCTGGCATTTAGTTTACAGCTCCAAGCATGTCAAAACACAAGTGGACAAAGTCAGGTATAGTGATGCATTTTAGTCGTTGTAATTAAGAAATCAAGACTTTTAAAAGCACCCAAACATAATTAAGGATGTTCGCTACCCTTGGTCGGATATTCGGAATCCTCTAGTCTTATCCATGTAGTACCAACAAACAAATTGCCTGCTAGCCCTTTTCTTTACATACTTTTATCACGTATAGTTTAAAAAGCCATTTTTGAAAATCTTTTGAAATCCTTGTATTTTTTTACAGTTTTTTTAAAGAAAAAAGGTGTCAATGTTAAATGTATGAAAAAACAATAGATAATCATTTCCCGCCAAATTTTCAATTGATTATATCTCAAAAACAAGGACACGGACCTGTAATTTTTTCTGCTTTTTCACAGTCTTTTAAAAAGCATTTTATTTTAAAACAGAGGAGAGAACATCCTTATGTAGATGTATTTCTATTTTAATTACACCTTATGTAAGAATCCTGGGTTTTGATTGGTTGATAGCCAGTGTATTTTTCACCAATTTACTGTTATCAAATGAATATCGTTCATTTTTTAACGCCGCCGGGTTAAATGCAAAAAGGGTATGCCTTTTTTACCCTCTCTGTCATGGTATTTGCCAAAAAATACTCTATCTGACTGGACGCTTGTAACGTCACGATCATCAATGCGTTTTTGAACGTTAACATTCGGTGTAATTAAACAGATATAGCATGTTCTTGAGGGGTATTTGCGAAAAATACCAGTCTTGAGAATGAATTTCCCTCGCCTTACGGCTCGCGAAATTTAACATTCTCTCGACTGGTATTTTTCGCAAATACCCCTACTTAACATGATATATCTGTTCAAACAAAAATGACACAAAGTCGAGGATCTTATTTTAATCCTAAACAATTTTAATGTATGGTTTTCCGTAAGTGTCATGTCCTTGACATTTTAGTGGTGCCATCCTTTAACAACGAAAATGATTGTTTGAATTTGATGAAGATTAGATGTGATATTGCTAAGTTTAATATTTCCAACGAGCTTTTTCGTAACGTTTTTAAGTGTGATTCTGACCTTATATCAAGTAGTGTCTATGCAATCCCCATGAGAAGCACTGTACTGATTTTGACGGAGATCAGATATAAGTTGTAACATCATGTGCGTCTACATTGACACACGGTCATGTGATAAAGAGGGATTTCCATAAATTATATCCTTGCCCGTTTACCTTGGTATCAATAGTGTCCTTCCCAAAACCAAACTTTGGATGCTGTTTGATGACAATTGTGTACAATTTTTGAGCTCTACGGTACCTACGATATCAAAAAGCTTTAGTCTCTTAGATCATGATGACTTGACCGTTAACTATGATAATGTACATTCTTATTACTCAGCAGTTTGAGGAAAACTATATAGTGAACAGAGGGTTTTCTATATCAATTTCGAATTCCCGTTTAGAGGGAACAATTATTATAATCATGTTACTCTAAAGCTTCAACCACACGAAACAATGAAGTGGAAGTTTGTTACATTTTTTGTAAAGTCTACAGAAGTTCCCATAATACCAAACCATAGAAACCCAGGGTCTCATTATCGTCGTGAAAAACGGATATGGAATGGACTTCTATGAAACTACATGTAAAAGATATACGTGTTGAAATAATTGTGTATCAGTCTTTACGTCTGTTGTTATTCTTTGAAGCCACAGGGAGGAATTCAACAATAAGTTAAAGAACAAACACCTTAATAAAGCAAAAACAAAACAGCATCAAGCTTCTACACAAGCGATTCCCATGGATACTTATGACACTCTTTTGATATTTATTGGTGATATATGTATCAACAGGTGCAAAAATATAATGAAAGTTTTTAGAATCCAAGAGTTCACTTATTTTCCCCTCCTTGTTATAAATTTACTTTGGAGACAACAATCGTAATAAAACTATTTGGTTACACTCGTGTCACCATTAAATTTCCATTATATGGAGCTGCATGTAATAGCTTTGCATAATATGAAGATAAGGTAAAGCTTTCAGACGTCTAACATTGTAAATAAACCTGCAAAATATCTTTAGTAACTAGCATCCACCCACCAAATCACAACTCAAAATCTGTTAACATAATATATGACATATATATCGTCATTGATGGCATGTATTTATACAGATTTTTAATCTTGATAGTAATTCGATACCTTGAATACTTGTATAATTCTATGGGGTATCTTTAACACAGAATGATAGCTTACCTGTCAAATAAATATATTGTATTACTTAAACCAGAATGCGAAACAACACCCTTTGTTCAAATTGTTGTTATGGTTTATTCATTAGTAATATTTTGGAATTTTCCACAAAGATTAAAAGATTACATATTCGAGATATATCTTAGTAAATATAAAAAAAATTTCAAGTTGAAAAAATGCTGCAAATAAGAAATATCAAATAACAACCATCCTTCTTTAATATTTTTCGATTCCACTAAGTACAGTATTTAGTGGAATAATTTATCCTAGACTTTAAAATTGTGGGTGTACATTCTTTTCTGCAGAACCAAATTAAGTGACTTATTTCTGTTTCTTAATATAACATGATTATTCATTTCAAGCAATATTGTTTTCTGAGAAAGGATTTATTTGAAAACGACTTCCAATTTATATATTATGCTAGAGGGGGTATATAGGAATCACCTTGTTCGTCTGTCTGTGCGTCCGTCCCGCTTCGTGTCCAGCACATAACTTTTGAACCGTAAAACTTATGTTTATCAAACTTGGTATGCAGTTGAATCATGGGCGGGCGGTATTTCATATATCAAAGTCAGGTCACCCTGACCTTGACTTTGACCCCTATTATAGTTAAACCTTATTCAAAATCATGTCCGGCGCATATCTTTTGAACCGTAAATCTTCGGTTGAGCAAACTTGATATGCAGTTGCATCATTGGCTAGGGGTGTGTCATAAATTAAAGTCATACCACTCTGACATAAACTTTGACCTTTGACCCCTATAATAGTGTTTTAAACCGCGAATAAGAGAAAAGGTAAAAAAAACCTCATGTATATAAGACACAACGATTTAATATCTATTAAGTCAAAACTATGAATTTGAAGGACAATTCTTAATTTTTTTTATCTTTATCATCACAAACAGATGGTTTTGAATTACAATATCTTCTCAAAATAGAGTATAACATGTGTCTTAAACGACTAAATGATTTGAAGAGATATATATTGTGAACGACAGGAATATTTAGACCGTTATTTTTGATTGATTGATTGATAGAGTGATATATTGTTGGTGTTCAATAGATTGGAAACAATCCGCAAAATGGGGAGCTATTCTTCAATTGAGTGACAATCCCTCAATTGAGTAATTATTTGATAGTGCTAAAAACAAAATTTTCTTAGTCAAGTGTTTTTACTAAAAATGGCACACATTTATAGAAAATGGTACAATTTCTTCCAAAGAACCATATTTTTATATTGAGTTATAAAAAAGTTAGAAGCCTTGAAAATTGTCAATTTTTCGAAGTTTTCATAGGCTTGTATCTTCTCGGTAAATCAGGTTAGTGCTATTCATCTTTTAGAAAAAATGCTGCATTTTCCATCAATATGTATCATTGTATTAAAAAAGTAGTTGTTTATTACTAGAAAAGTATCCATCATCTCATTTGAGGGATAGTTACTCATTTGGGGAGCTATTCTTCATTTGGTGGGTTATTCCTGTATAACGTCACTAGTCAGAGTACCCAGAGGGAACCACCTACCTTCGGCTGGAAAACTGACATTTCTAGTCAATAAAAAAGTAGACAAACTCACTTGCCACGAGTGGGATTCGAACTCACAACCCCAGTGTTGACGGGCTTGTTAATTGTAGATGACAACGGGGCCCACTTGGCCACTGACTGAGTAATTTGTAAGGTATTATTTTCAATTACTATTTTTATATTTAAATTACAATTTTATAATAACTTATTTTTAGGGTATTATTTAAATGGATAGTACACCGAGATCCTGGAACAAAGGTGTTTGATACTAACAGCGGAAACAATACAGTAGAAAATATCATTGAAGAGTTTAAAAATGGAAAGTCTACGCATGCTCAGATATTTCAAATTCTTTGCCTGTAAGTATATTTAAATACAAAATGACAATTTAGCGAAGTTCTTTTAACTAAATCTTTTTTTTTTAAATATTTACAGACATTTTTTGTGTTTTCTTTCGTTTTTTTTCATCATTTGTTCACGGTAAAGTTTTTCTTTCATTATAGAATAAGAAGAAATTGCCAAGGAGACAACTATCTAACAGAGTTTAAAGTCGTGGATTTAAGCAACTATAGGTCACCATACGGCCTTTAATAATAAGAAAAATCCCTATCGTATAGTTAGCTTTAAAATTCCCCATCATGAACTTTGTTTTATGCCTTTTTCTTACTTTTGGGGGAGGGGGCACAATATTATATGTGTTTTATACCCTCATTTAAGTGCACTATTTCTACATTCTACAAAAAAAAAACCAAAAAAAAAACTCAAAACCAACATACATAAAAAAGAAATGGAAAGGAAAACGGAAAATTTGAAAGTAAACAATATACGGCTGTCTTTGTGGCTATTTTTCTATAAGATAAAACAAGCATGAAGTACATGTCTACTTAAACTAAAAAACTATACCGGGAAGAAAATGAGAAATAAAAGAGGATAAATCCAAAATTTAAAGACATGGTTATAGTAATTAGTTTATAGTCCCATTAGTTTATACGTAAACTTATTAATTAAAGGTATGCTGGACTTAACTGTAAGATTATATGTGGTAAAGCAAAAGGGAAAGACTATAAACCAGCTGATTCCTGTAATGACGCTAAATACCAGCATTGTTGGAATGCAGTTTGTATTGACGGAAACTGGTTTCCGGTCGACACGAAATGGGCAGCTAAACGAAAGGTAAATATTTACTTAAACCCAGCAACTAAATGGTCAGGAGTTCTGTAGTGTATGCCTTAAATGATATCTTCATTGACAGGAGATTCTTGGGTTAAAATGTCTATTATGAGAACTTATGGATATCATTTTGAGCCGCATTTTTAAAATTATAAGACTTTAATGTTAAACTGAAATGTCTGATTGATATGTAAAAACAAAGAATACTTTACTTACTCATGATGGTCAGTAGAATAAAAACCTTAATCTAATGAGATAAGTATTATCTTGTGTCTTGATGTTTCCCAATTTTTTTTTTAAATCATTCCCGTCACACTTAAAGGGCGTTGTAATATGTTTGTGATGTAGTTGAAGCTTAAAAAAGAAGCGGAAGATACCAAAGGTCAGTTAAAATTCATTCATCGAATACCTCAGTTGCAGTACAATTCTAACATTTTTTAACATTAAAACAGAAGGTATGATAAGGCCACTTTTTGGCCCCTTAAATTCGGTAAACAGAAAGTATTATAATTCTACTAAATAATCCTTCAGATATTTTTAAGACATAAGTCTGTCAGATATTAATATTGTTAAATTTTGTCTTTCATATTTGTATTAGAACTTTCAACGTCTTGCAATTAGTGCAAAACTTCAAAGACTGCAAAATAACCCCATATCGATGTCTTGTTATTAATATTTACCTATGAGCCCAGGCTTTACCCAAACCGATATTTTGCTACCAGACTAATTTTTCAAAGATGGTAATGTGTGTAAAATATCTTTTTGGGTAAGGGCTTGGTTTATTTTTATTACTATTTCTGAAATGGCCATTTAGGTCAAATATGCCATTTCGAGACATTATGATATCAAAGTGACACCATAAGTGGCCTTTCTATACTATTACATCAACCTGCTCATTTATCAATACAATTACCGTTTTGAAAGGCTTGCATAATTTTACTATTTTAGAAATTTCAGGGGCAAAATAATTGCTTATATCATACTTTATCATTTACAATAAACACGTACTACTTAAATCATGCAACTACTGACACTTTGGATTTCAGTCTATGTTCATGATGTTGATGGTTACCTTTGTGAGATACATTCCACTAGCAGCGACCTCCTCGTCCCCATGGGAGTTATATATTCGTATAATTATCCATTTAGTTACGCATGACCCAAGACAGCAATATAAAATAAGGAAGTTTCTACTATTGGTTATATTCTCTCTCTGTTATAATTGCTAACAGTCATAAAAGTGAATAAACCGAGAGCATTGAATCCGACTGCATGAAGAGACAATCAATTTCCATAAAAACAATTACACGCTTAATGATGTCTTTGTTCCGTGGTTTAATACTCTGGCATCGTCTTTCAAAAGTAATATGTCTAAGCTTGTAATACCAAATGTGGTAAAGAAATTGTAAATCAATGCGTCGGGTCTTTTTAGAACAACAAATTCCAACGGGAATGTCACTTGTGTTTTTTGAAAGAGTATTTGTTTTCAAAAACTACTTTTGTTCATGCAATCCTGCGTTTTCATTCCTTAATGGACCTATTACGTATTTGTCAAAGTATTACTTTAGCACATTTAAATTACCATAATTGTTGACAATTTTCTTCAAGTATGAAGAATGACTTCCGTTTAGTTATTTTTCGTTATCAACATGACATTTTCCTGCAAATCTCTTCACTGCCAATATCGTGATTCATAGAAACCTTTATCAGTTCGTACAAAGAAAATTGATTTATATATTTATATTCATTGTTCCAGCAAGCTTGGTTGATGTTTATGTAGCGGCGAAAGTTGAATATCTTCATGCCTATGTTACTTCTATGACCATGGTCATCATGCCGATGTTACATCTATGACCATGGTCATCATGACTATGTAACTTCTATGACCATGGTCAAGTTTTGTTTGACTGTCATTTTCCCTCTTTGTTTATGAATTTGCTTTCAAGTAATTATCCCTGTCTTTTTTAAATGAAATTTATTCATTACAGACACATCCAGGTTCTGAGGAATTCTACTTTCTTACAGATCCAGAGAAATTATTGCTGAGTCACTGGTCTTCCGATCCAGTTTGGCAGCTCGTGGATCGTGCAATCTCATTGCAAGAATTCGAAAATTTACCATTCGTCAAGCCACATTTCTACGTTTGCGAGTTGAATTTTATGGCAAATGTCAAATCCACTATACAAACGAAACGTGGCCAAGTAAAATGGGACCTTGGAATCACACAGCCGACAAAATTCTTTTTCAGAATGACCACATTTGATACTGGTAGTGAATCAGTAGATGGACAGTCTTTAAAAAATTTTGTTTATCATGAAGTCCATAATGGACGAGCAAATTTTATCCTGAGATCACCCCCTCAAGGAATGTATTTACTAAAGCTCTATGCAAAACAGCTTATAACAGATCGTAAAGAGGAGATTACCAAATTCCAGGAAGTGGTTTCGTATAGGGTCCAAATAGACCGCACGTGCATAGAGGATGATCCATTGCCTTGCTGCTGGGATCGTACATGGGGACCAGGTACCAGGAGTGAAAGAATGTGTCTTTATCCAGTTCAGAAAAAGGGAACAATAACAACAACGGAAAAATCTATTTGTATCGAAATCAACAAAACTAGACCCGTTAATATATTCTGTAGATGTATCCGAAATGACTGGAACGAGAGAGAACTGCAGAAGTGCATCAAGATACAAGACAATGACACGAAGGCTTATGTTGTCCTTACTATGCCTATGTCAGGTGAATATGGGCTTGAAATTTACGGCAGTTTTCCTAATCAACCAGAAAATGTGTATACACATGTATGTCAATATCTGATTGTCTGTACACGAAGAGATGATGATCAAAATGAGGAATTACTGCAGCAATACCTACTCTCTCCTGGAAGTAGAAATGTTGAATCTTTTGAAAAGATGACAGCTAAAAGTGTAAGTTGGCTGAATGAAGAAATTAAAAAAATATCATAATGAGAAACACTTTTGTTCATAACTTAGTATCTCAAAAGTATGCTTTTAAAACATGGTTGATAAAATATCAAAAACCGTGTTCGAACGCGGGATGTTGAGAATAGCACTGTTGCAGTATTCATTCAGTTTCTACGCTCTTCTTTAAACACATTTTTTTCATAAAGCAGCTGAACCATATTGAATGACATTTCGTTACAGTCCATTGTTGAAATTCTTTTCCATGTTATGTTTTATTCTAATAAATAAAAGAGTCCATTTTCATTAAGCAAGTTAATTGTTAAGTACAGCTAGGTCATTGCATTTTCTGAAGTTGACGTATTATTTTTGTTTACAGTGTGAAAACGAGAAATCTCGTAAAACTCATATAGAACAATATCATTATAACACCGAATGGCTTTTATAAAATAGCATAGACTGTTAAATATTATCGAGGTATATATAGAATTTTGCAATAATTATATGCAGAACTTTTATGTATACGATTCAATCAGAGCTCTGTGATTCATGCATATCGTACATGTATATTAGAAATTATTTCTTTTAAAGAGATGAAAAGTTCGAAAAGTTTCTAGATGTTATAATCACATTGTAAATAGAAAAAGACAAACAATGAAAATAAGATGCGAAACTAGTATACCGACGCTCAAAACTCGTTTATACGTTTTTAATATACTAATCAAGCAAAAAAAAAATGAGGGAACATAGCATGAACTTCAAACGAAGCGAGAACGGGTGCTTACACATGCCAGGATAAGCGTATCCTGCTATATATTCTTAAACAAGTATACAATACAAAATATTTCTCTTTGTATATCGTTTTGGATCAGTTTTTTGTTTAATAATGTCAAATCTTATTCTGATAACAGAGTATCTTAATTTTTATAACATGTTTTCTTAACCTAATCAAACTATTATGTTGATGATACTTAAATTTTCATCAGAGAATTTCTGGTATAATCCTGAAAGATAGTGAATGAACTACGTTAAACCGAAAGACAAAAAACACCTGTATGTTTCATAATATGAAATATTCCTATATGAGAAGAAATGACGATTCTTATGTATATCTAATGCTTTTAAATACATGCTCTCTTTGAATCTTCCAGCTCTTTTCTATATTAGTTTATAAAAGTTGAATATATCCCTTACTAGATAAATGTTCATTGAATATCCCCCCCCCGCAAAGTTGAATGTATCCGTTACTAGATAAATGTTCATTGAATATTCCCCCCTCCCGCAAAATTGAATGTATCTTTTATCTTTTACTAGATAAATGTCCATTGAATATTTTTTTCCGCAAAGTTGAATGCTACCTCTTGATAGAAAAGGATTTTTATGTCTCATAAAACACGTTTTTCTCAACAGGTGCAACCAATAAATAATATGCCAAACGGGGTCGGATCACCACCATCATCATTCCAGCTTTCAGTTGTCAACATGAACGACGCTGATCTTCCAGATCCGGCTCCGATGAACCATCCGACCAATCATAAATTTGAAAACAACAATACCTGGGACAAGCACGTGAAGAAGGTAAATAAAAAAAATCAGGGTAATTTTTCAGCAAATCATTATAATAAAAAATGTTACTCGCTCTTAATGGAAATATACAGTGGAACTTTAAGTTTAAAAAAAATACTGGAATGTTATAGCTTAGAAATGTCAACAAAAATGTGTGTCTATGAAGTAAAACTCATTTCAAAGTATCCTTCATTTATTATTAACTGTACATGCAAGTAACGAACTGTAGCAATACATTTGACTTTTTAGATATGTGAAACGAGTTACACAACATTCCGAGAACTAATGTGGGACCTAATCTATTCCAAGAAACTAGAAGACGATACAACAAAAGCTAGGTATTATATTGCATACCACAAATGTGTTGCAATGTGTTTTTTGAAAGTAAAAAAAAAGGACCATTACATCATACGTTTAGGTAGTATCTATGTTTTGTATATATATATATCTTTATTCTCATAAACATTGCAGATACATAGGTACAGAGAGAGTGCAAAATATGTACATGAATATGCATCTATTTACAAAACATTTATATACAATACAGTGGTTTCAAAATAATATATATTTTAGCCAGGAGGACCCACATGTTTGTTTACACACTTCATGAACTTGCATAATCTTTTTTATGACCCCGTCGTAGCAGTGGGGGCATTACGTTTTACCCTTGTCTGTCTGTATGTACGTCCCAACATTGGTTTACGTTCTCTTTCTTGAGTTTGCAACAACCAAATGTTATGAAACTTATACACAATGCTTATTACCACAAAAAACAGATTGAGTTTGAATTTTGGTGCCATCACTTTAACCGTTCTAGAGTTATGCCCCTTTATAAATGGAAAAATTGCAAAATTTTTAGTTTCCGTTCTCTAACTTAAGTTTGCCTCAACCAAATGTTATGAAACTTATACACAAGGCTTATTACCACAAAACACAGATCAAGTTTGAATTTTGGTGGCGTCACTTTAACCGTTTTAGAGTTATGCCCCTTTATAAATGGAAACATTGCAAAATTTTTATTTTCTTCTAAATATCAAGTAATTTTTAAAATTGGAGTTATCTTCCTTTGTCCATGATTATAGTTGAATCAACTACAATCAATGCTTTATACAATGCAATGTTTAATTTTGACTTCCACTGATAAAACACAGATCAAGTTGAATTTGGGTAGTGTCACTTTAACTATTATTGAGTTATCATGCCCCTTTATAAATCGAAAGATTGCAAAATTTTTAGTTTCCATTCAGTAATTTAAGTTTGCCCCAACCAAATATTATGAAACCTATACACAATATTCATTACCCCAAAACTAAGATCAAGTACAATTTTTTTGTTTCCGTTTTCTAACTATAGTTTGCCTCAACCAAATGTTATGAAACTTATACACAATGTTTATTTCTACATAATACAGATTAAGTACGAAATTTGGTAGCGACACTTTTACCATTCTTGAGTTATGTCCTTTTATAAACATGAAAATTGCTTAATTTTTCGTTTCCGTTCTCTAACTTTAGTTACTCCCAACCAAATGTTAAAAAACTTATACACAACCGTTCTAGAGTTATGCGTGTTTACAAATAGAAAAATTGCTGAATTTTTAGTTTCTGTTCTCTACTTAAGTTAGCCTCAACCAAATGTTATTAGACTTGCACACAATGCTTATTACCACAAAACTCAGATCAAATTCAAATTTGGGTAGCGTCACTTTTACCGTTCTTCAGTTATGTCCCTTTATAAATATATGATATGCAAATGGGGCGCATCATCTGTGTCCACATGTGGACACTATCCACATTTATTGTTTAATTTGCTCATCAATTTTCTAAACTTAAGTGTATTAACACGAGCCAAATAGTATTTTTCAAGGTAAATTTTCTTATGTCGTTAAAAAATGGACAGCCTAGCAGATAATGAAATTCGTCTCCAATGCTACCAGTTTTACAAAGATGACATTTTCTATCATTTCTATTAACATTACTCCACCTCCCTGTCTCTATTGGGAGTCTGTGGTTTGTGGTTCTATATCTACATAAAATAGTACGTTCGTGCAGATCCAGGATATCAAAATATTTTTCAAAATTTAATTCTAACGTAATTAACTGCTTTTGTAGACTCTTGTAATTGTGTATTCCACAACTGTTTGAATTGGTCTTGTAGTCGCAACTTTAGTGCATTTTTTAACCATATATCGTTACCAAAATATTGAGTAATCCAAATATTTGAAAAACCACTTTCATCCAATATGTTTTTAAACTTACTTACAAAAAATATACATATATTGTTAACAGTAAACAGTGTTTTTTATAGTGTATATACGATAGAAGATAACTTAGTCTATTAAGCAGATACTAATTTACACCAATAAGATGCTATTTTTAATTTAATATCAATTTCCAAAGGATATCTACCAAGTTCCCCATTTACCATATAGCTAGGTGTGGAATTTTTTAGTTTCAAAAGAAGTTTACAGAATTTCAGATGGATTCTTTCTATAATATCAACATCACCATGCCCCCAAATTTCACATCCCTACTCTAGTATGGGTTTCACAACTTTATCGAAAAGATCTAAGTGACACTGAATGGAAAGAATATGTATGCGGCCCGATTTCAACACATTAAACATAGCTTTTGTGGCTTTTTCTGCTAGGTACTTCTGTGCTATTTTAGTATTACCAGTTCTAGATAATAATATGCCCAAATAATTTTTTTAACAATTTCAATGTCAGTGCCGTCTATATCAAAATGTAAATTTGACGGCATCTGCATCTTAAAGAAATCATCACTTTAGTTTTCGTGACGTTAATTTTAAGCTTCCAAACATTACAGTCGGCATTGTAATGATTGGAAGAAAGGTATGTAGTGCCTCTCAGCATAGAAATGAAATAAAAAATAAATACATGAACCACCGACTCTCACAAACTAGACTTTATTGGTTCCAAGCTGGAGAACAGTGGGTTCGATAATGATTTTCAATAAGTTTTACACATTTAAACCTGCACTCTGTTTGACTTATTGTTGCACAAAAAATATTATTCTAAACAGTGGATAGCATGGGAATAGTTCAGATACCATCATGCACCAACATCACGCAATACTTTCTCTCAAATTATACACAAAACCATCAAAATATTACTTTCTGACAAGTAAAAAATTATGGACAAAATCAATATTTTAAAGGAACGGTGCTTTTATTGCAGTTGTGTTTTGTCTCGTGCTCGTGTACGATACTTTGAAAATATGCATATGATATATATTTAACATCATATCAAAATAGTTATCAATTTAAAAAAAAAACTTCAAAATATGTTGTATATGATAAAGATATGATACCGATTTAAGTGAACATTACATTTGTTTCATTAATAACCTTTATTAGGTACGCTAAAGCAATTTTTTGTTAACTTTATATACTAGAAGATGCCCGCGAAATCGCGGTACAATTGGGCAAGTGTTGAAACAAAGAGTGTCAAGGGTGCCTGTGTTTACACACAAAAAGGGTGAGGGGTCCGGACGTCGGGTGCCTGTGTTTACACATAAAAAGGGGGAGGACCACTTCGACACGTCCAACGTCCATTTCATTTTTGGACATTTCTGCACATGAGTAAATAGGGTGGATGTCGTGTAATTTAGCAAAATGATGCACTTACAATACAATACAGAATCCTTATAGGCCTAACTGTTCTATTTTCTATCCTTTCTTCTTACTTTCACTTAGATTTCGCGGGCAGTACGTCGACTGAAAATGCGCGAAAGCGTATAAGATACGGATCGATAACGGTCTCCGAACTTGGATATTTTCTCAAAAATTGGCGTTTTCTGTGAAAAAAAATATTGTTTCAAAGACAAATTTAGGAAGTACAAAAACACCACATTTATACGTCATATCACAAATATTTCAGAGGAGTTGCAGTTCAATGAAATCGGTCTCTTCCTTTAGTAGTACAGATAATTAATCACGCTGGTCAAACCAATACCGCTAATGCAATGTATAGTTAGTAAATAGAGCAAGATTATAGCATTCATAACGACGAACATGCCCTCTCTATAGTTAGTAAATAGAGCAAGACTATAGCATTCATAACGACGAACATGCCCTCTCTATAGTTAGTAAATTGAGCAATATTATAGCATTCATAACGACGAACATGCCCTCTCTATAGTTAGTAAATTGAGCAATATTATAGCATTCATAACGACGAACATGCCCTCTCTATAGTTAGTAAATAGAGCAAGACTACTAATATATCATTCATAACGACGAACATGCCCTCTCTATAATTAGTAAGAAGAGCAAAATTATTGCATTCATAACGACGAACATGCCCTCTCTATAGTTAGTAAATAGAGCAAGATTATAGCATTCATAACGACGAACATGCCCTCTCTATAGTTAGTGAATAGATCAAGATTATAGCATTCATAACGACGAACATGCCCTCTCTATTGTTAGGTCATAGAGCAAAACTATAGCATTCATAACGACGAACATGCCCTTTCTATAGTAAGTAAATAGAGCAAGACTATAGCATTCATAACGACGAACATGCCCTCTCTATTGTTAGGTCATAGAGCAAAACTATAGCATTCATAACGACGAACATGCCCTCTCTATAGTTAGTAAATAGAGCAAGACTATAGCATTCATAACGACGAACATGCCCTCTCTATAGTAAGTAGAACAAGATTATATCATTCATAACGACGAACATGCCCTCTCTATAGTTAGTAAGTAGAGCAAGACTATAGCGTTCATAACGACGAACATGCCCTCTCTATAGTTAGTAAGTAGAGCAAGATTATAGCGTTCATAACGACAAACATGCAAGATTATAGCATTCATAACGACGAACGTACCCTCTCTATAGTTAGTAAGTAGAGAAAGATTATAGCATTCATAACGACAAACATGCCCTCTCTAAAGTTAGTAAGTAGAGCAAGATTATAGCATTCATAACGACGAACATGCCCTCTCTAAAGTTAGTAAGTAGAGCAAGATTATAGCGTTCATAATGATGAATATGCCCTCTCCATAGTTAGTAAATAAAGTAAGATTATATCATTCATAACGACGAACATGACCTCTCTATAGTTAGTTAAAAGAGCAAGACTATATCACTCATTACGACGAACATGCCCTCTCATGTTGGAACACATGTTTAATTTCATTCTTGTAATTGTGTTACGATCCGAAAACAAGTTTTGTAAAATGGTTATTTCATTTCAGAATCTTATTTACATGGTTGGTGTCAGTTAATCGCCAGGAACTAACTTTTGAAGACGTGGAACCTGGAAGTCCAGAAGAAGTTCTTAATGGATTGAGTAATGGAAGAACTACTTATGCTATGGCTTTTCATACACTGTGTTTGTAAGTTAATTAAGTTAAGAATATTCTCTAAAATTATTTCATCACTTCATTTTTTTTAAAAGAAAGTTCGATTTGGAAAGTACATTGATAGAACATTGTTGTACCAAACTTAATCTATCATTTGGTTTTTTTTTTGAGATCATAAAAATTGAAAACAGCTATCGAAGTGGATTTATTCTGGATTAATCTGCATATGGAATAGCAGGGGCGTTAACTGATACAGAGTAGTCAAGCCCACGTAAGCTCAGCTGAGATATTCCATATTCTTTAATGGATTTATATTATTTGGTTATTTTCTAATTCTAGTGACAAAAAAGACTTATCATACCTTTTCCGTTATATTTTCGTCTCATTTTCTGAATATAGCATGAAAATATATTAAGTCTTTCAACAACAAAAGTTTATGTCAAGAGACAAAATAGTGCATTTAATATATTATATATTATATGCGTTATAGTATTAAAAAATATTGATGAAATGTCTTCCGTGGAATAAATTATTTTTGTATATTTTTTCAGACATAGCGGACTACACTGTAAAGTTATAACTGGTGTAGCCAAAGGTTCCGATTACAAACCAGGCCAACCATTGGGACCAGGATCCAATCATCACACATGGAATGTTGTACTAGTAGATGGAATATGGCGTCTAGTAGATGTCAGGTTTGCAAGAAGACCAACACAAACATCGAGTGGAGAATTAAGTTATGAAGTGGACAGCCATTATTTCCTGACACATCCGGTGCTGTTTATTTACACACATTATCCAGACGATGTCCGATGGCAGCTCTTAGAACAACAGGTCTCAGAGGAAGAGTTTTGTAATATGCCAATCATGACGCCACATTTCTTTCTTTTGGGAATAGATTTATTAAGTCACAAGTTGGCAAATATTTATTCAACAGATCAGGTATATATTGCTTTGAAATATCCTAAAAATAGAACGTATAACTTTACTTTTAGTATACAAAACGTGGACGGAAGCGACGAATATGAAGGAGTGAAGTTCAATCGTTACGCCATGTTGGAAGCAGCAGACGGTATGGTGACGTTTAGGGTGAGACTACCAAAATCAGGGACTTACGATTTGATAGTCTATGCTAAAGAAGACTTATCCGATAAAAAAGAAAACATGTTTGCTGAAATATGTGACTACAAAATTGTACAAGAAACCGTGTCGTCCACTGTTCACAAACCATACCCACCTTGCGCTTATCAGTCATGGGGAGTCGGTGCTGCTTTCCACAAATTTGGTCTTACTACCAATCAAAATTCTGGCATAGTAGAAACGGTAAATGGAGAAGTTAAAATTGAAATAACTTCTCCAAAACCCATGCAGTTTAGAAGCAGACTGCTTCACTATGAACATACCACCGAGTTTGAAGGTTATGTAACATACAAAACAGTCGACGGTGAGAATGTTTTTAATGCTACTGCGCCTTTCAAAGGTGAATTCGGATTAGAAATCTATGCAAAAGATCCAGATACAGATACAAAAAAGATGCGTCATGTTGCTCAATTTTTAATCTGCTGTAGTGAAGACGTCAAAACCCTTCAACTACCAAAACTTCCATCCGGGTTTTTAGGACCACAACCAATGCTTGTGAAGTATGAGATAACTGCAGCTAGCCATCCGGATCCAGTGATACACACAGACGACAACAAAATAGAAATTGTCTTTAATACATCGGAAGCCATGCGTTTTACTGCTAGTATGTCAGAAGCTGAGACTTCTAATGACTGCTCCGAATATGTATTCATTCAATCAGGTGATAGCGAAGTGAAACTTCTGGTAGAGCCACCAAGATTGGGCTTTTTCCTTCTGTGTGTCCATGGAAATCCATTCACTGATAGTAGTCATCAAATTCCAGGGCTATATAATTACTTGATATATTGTAAGGCTGTTACTAAGGAAGTGGTTCCTTATCCTAAACAATTTGGATATTGGAAGGAAGGCTGCTACATGTGGAAACCACTGTCCATCAAGTCTGGGCTTAGTGGGGAATTTGTGCCTTTTGCAGTACGCGTGCCACGAGCTAAAACAGTTGCAGTGGTGGTCAATAAAGATTGGACCCCACTAATTTTAAACGAAGTGTCCGGCATTTGGGAAGGTTCAATTCAGATAAATTGTACCGAACCGTCAAACAAGGTTGTTTTAGTAGCTAGCTACGGTGATGACCAACTGAGGTTTGCTACATTATTGGAATACGTTCTGTGATGTTGTCTATTCTAGAGTTTTATCGACATTAAAACTTCTTTAAAAAATTTGATTTGATAGAAGTTTTCTATTGATAAAGTTGCTTGATAAATAGTTTTGTAAGTCTATTAACATATAGGTTTTGAAATTTTACAAGTGAAAACATGTAAACATCTTGTAGCCCTATACACTATTGTCTAAGTATAAATTAATTTTACTGTTAACAAGCAAGTTCATGATTATAATTTATGTTTGCTGGTTATTTTGTCGTAAAAAAATAATAGAAAATGTTTTCACCATGATATTTTTGTAAGTTAAAATCATAATTAAAGTAGTGAATCTAGGAAAACATTTTTAGGCTTAAAATTTAGCAAGAGTTATTCCTCTTTGCATTCCTTCTCATGTTCATTTTATCTTAAAGTATTATTATATCCAAGCTCAGTGTATATGATTAGATGGAAAGTCCCTATTGTATTGTTACTGTTTTTTTTATTAATGTATGAAAAATCAAATAAAAAATGATGAATTGAAATGAAAATCATGAACTTAGTAATTATGACGATTGCATTGAGTATGTAAATCATTTTCATATAATTGCGCTAAACACTGACCAAACTAAAATACAGGGTCTGAGACAAATACTGTCAGTGTTAAAGTACCAACAGTATTGCTATGTTGGTCTATTTCTTAAAAACCAGGACTAACCCAGTTCTATGTTAAATATTTTGCAACAAGACCATACATAACCTGGGTTCAAAATACTTCACATCACGATTTTGTTTCAAATAGAGATATCTTTGTAAATATGTTTTAAATTATAATCTTTGTATACATCTCGACCTCTGTCCATCCGTGTGTCTGACCGTCCGTCTGTCATCCGATGAATTAATTTTATACATTTTCTCAGGAACTACGTATCAAAGCTTCCTGAAATTTGGTATCAAGCTGATTGTGAGCAGATCATGGCATGCTTGTCCAGATGGTGCGTTGTCACATATTTCACTCATCAAATTCCTGTAACGAATGCTTATTATGGGATATCATTAGCGAACAACTTGTTGACAGTCCATCCTGTTTATTTTTTTTTCTAAGATCAGTTCATTGACATGGACATAACAGTATTATGCAATGTTGTAATATTTCCCATGAATAAATCTACCTGATCCATGGGGCCACCATGAAGTATCTTTACGATCATCGTAGGATGATTTCAAACATTTTTTTCAGAGAAATTATTGAAAAAAATGACATCAGTAATGTATTGATAGTCGTTTCAAAAATATCCTCATTTCGCCCCAATTCGTAAAAAAACATGACAGCCGCGGGCAGTTCCAATTGGTTTATTTCAAAAGTTTCTCTTTTTTTGTCAATACAAATACAAACCTTATAATGGAGATAAAAGATCGTAAAAAAAGAGATTCATAATTTGCTGTTATTGACTTTGCTACTTTGAATCGTATGAAAAATAACATTTTCTACTACCGCCAACTAAAATATTTGAAAAGGTTAAATGAATGACACTTTATGATTTTTTTTTTTGTTCCACTCAAGCGAAGGCAGGATCTTGAGTTTCCAAATATTTTTCCTATTGGAATGACGATTCTGATATTTTTTTACAAAGTCTTCTCATTTCATGCATACATGATTTTAAAATTGCCTTTTCGGTTTTCATTGAATCCTCAGGGAAATAGCATCTTTGTCTCTTCTGAAATTACTTATCGAATTTTAACCGATAATATAAACGGTATGAATTGAATTTAATCCAAGAACCCAAAATAGATCTAAAGGTCAACGTACGATCTTCAGCAAAATAAATGATAAAGAGTCTTAACCGTATGCATCCGAGTCTAATCTAGTTGCAACTCTATTTACACAAAATATCAGGAAGAACCCCTCCCCAAACGATAAATCGAACAAACAACAAAAAACAAGAAAAAAACCCCAACATAACTGGCCATACTTGTTCTTTATACAGTTTTGTCACACTTCAAAAAAATTGCCATATCTTTTGTGTGCGTAATGTACAGTACAAGTACCAAAAATACACCAATCATTTAGAAAAAATTATCCTATACAACTCACCAATTCAGGCAATATATATCCATACCGATATGGACAGACGAAGAAATGTTCCGAAAACTGTAAATATTTTACCTTTTTGCACCTAGCATAACGACACTTTCCATCAAATTGAATGTATCAGTTAATATCAAACATACTTCTTTCATTTCCATCCCACTGATGATATACTAACCTGAAACTAAAACATAAACATAAGCAGTTTTCTTTTTAATCATTCAACTCTCTTCCTTTCTTATCTCGACCAGTACAATAACAGTTTCATATAAAAACCTATAAAATGTACTTAACCCTACACTATCTGTTTTTGAATACAGCAAAAACACAGGTTTAACAACAATATTTATTAATGTTGCAGCAGAGAATACTGAGAAAACTCAAAGTACTTAATTTACAGACTTATGACCCCCCCCCCCCCCCCACCACCACTTATGAATCATGCTGTCTTAGACAATTTTAAAAGTGCAATTTCCCAAAGTAAACATCTATAAAATTTCAAATGTTTAAGTATCGTTTAAAACTTCAAATATGTAAATTGATATCAATTCCCTAAAAAGGCAAAATGCTATGATTTGATAACAATGATAAAGCCATAAACATTATCAGCAAGTCTGTTTAATCAAAAATCTGATAAACACAAAAAGGCCACCAACAGCCAAAAATGTGAAATATCACAGAGTACATTATCTGAAAACATGCATACTTTACAAACAAGCATATGCAGATGTGAGATCAATTCAATGTCAAGGTCCGTTTTTTTTTTTATAAAAAGCGAGCAATTTGGAATTATAGTCGGGGGAACATGGTTGCGGTATAATGAATAACAGAAGAGAGACTGGTTGCCGTTAATATTTAATGTACGGTATATGGAGCACTCTACTCCTGATGGGACACAATCACATGGATATTTATCCTGCCATACGGTAGAGACAAAAACTGAGTATAAATGCATTATGGATGGGCTATGCATGAAATATAGAAGATAAGATGTGGCGAGGTTGTCAGTAAGACAACTATCCATTAGAGACCTAATAACCTATTAAAAAGGATCAACGTTTACATTAAGTATATATATAGGGATGAAGCACATAAGCGCAGTTGGTGCATACCCAACATCGAAAACCTACAAATACCTCGAGGATAGCAAGGTAACTAGACAACCCAAAACAGTCAATACACAGGATAATGAAAAATAATCGAGGGAATAAAGAATAAATAAGATATTCTCAGAAAATTAACCAATGAGGATGATGAGACTTCCCCAAATTCAGAACAGACAAAAGAAATTAAAAAGGACAAACCACCAGTTTTAAGTTTGTTTTTTTTTTTTTGGGGGGGGGGGGGTCAATATTTGGATTTCTGTGTAATGCTTTGTTGAATTCTTTGAGCTATGTGCACTGTGCTGTCTACCTTCGACTTGTGATTTAAAATTGAAATTGGTTCTTGGTATCGATTTTTGTTTGTTTGTTGCATGGCAAGACGGAGAGCATTGAATTAAGAATAAAAAGAATGGGTCAATCTAAAAAAAAGCAGAACGAATGGAGAGGGAGACTGCAAAACAATATAAAAACCATAATGTTTTGTCAGTTTTAGAATTAAGTGTTCATGACTGCTTTTTGATATTCTGTGTCAACGCTGCGTTAATACTTGGCTATTGTCTTGGATTTTCATGTCTTTTGTTTGCTGTCCATTTGACATACATGTATACGCTTTATCACTGAATAAAACACTATATTAATACATAATACCTCAAGAAGCGGTATGAGAACCTGATAAAATATATTTTACCAAACAGGATTGTGTTTATCCTCTGTGATTCTAATGTTTTTTTCATCGTACATTTGGTTTTAAAAATGTCCAGCTTTCAACTTAATTGATGGTTTATTTTCTTCTTGAATGACTTCATGATATTTTTTTTCAAAAAGTCGATAATATTCTAATTGCATTGCGGAAATTTACATAAGTAAAATATTTATCCATTATGGACTTTTGACGAGGTCAATACGTTATATATGGACCTGTTCGGATTATATTGACCGAGGAAGAAGTCCGAGGTTCAATACATTCTAGCAGGTCCATATATAACGTATTGACTGAGTGAAAGTCCTTAATTTATATATTGCATATGTAAATAGTGGAAGTTTGAAAATGATATTGACTCGATGTTACTATTTTTGGAAATGATATTGACTCGATGTTACTGATTTGAGTACCATGGAGTCAACATCATTTCTAAAAATAGCAACGTCGAGTCAATATGTCAAGATAGTGAAAAAATACAAAATATATATTGGAAAACACGTGACCAAATAAACCAATGAGAAACAATAAAAATCAAACCATATGTAATATAATACAATAATACTTGTAACTATATAATATACAGCAACAATTGTCCTTTTATTGGTTTGGACATTTTATTTTCACACCGGAAACTCTATACCCAAATTAACAAAAGAGACGATTTTCGTTCCCTTTTTCTATTTTACACGGTGCTGCTCTTTAAGACTCCGGTGTGTATATTTCCCAAGTCGTTCGCTATGCCTTAAACTTCAATGAACGTAATATAAGAAAACTGGTAAGTTATGAATGAGGGATTTCGCTGCCATTGATAGGAAAGAAAACTTATATTTAATTATTCTATAGATACAAAGATTTGGTTTGTAGAAACCTTATTACAAAAGGATATCATTCAAATCTTTTTAAGGTGACATAGCCCGTTAATTCAGATACAGTCCATATAACCTTATTGTCTCTTTGAATAAGTTTATTCTATTTAATATTGCGTGTAATCTTTGAATATTATCTTTATTGGTACTATAACTGAAGGTGTATTGCCACGTAAGGTCCCTACCACATCGTTACTTATTGTTTGGCATTGCACAAAGTCATGCTTTTCACAGACAACCTACGAACGTCTTTACTCTGAACCCGTTCATGTGATGGATGTTTTAGTCTGTGATATCCTTGTTAATCTATGAAGTCAAATTGGACTTTGAACAAGCCTTCAGTAACCTCGAGTTCTATAAGATCGGCAATCACACCACATTTCCTTATTTTTATATAATTATTTCTATTTTATTCTCTTACTTAGAATTTAAGGGTGGCAGTAATTTCCTGCGAAATATGCTACCTTCTAGTATTCAGAAACAGAGCTAAGCTAAGGGAGCTACCATTTGATTTTTATGGGGAAAAGGGGTGGGGGGCTAGGATGAAAAATGTTGTCCTGCATTTTTTATAGTTGTAATCTCTGTCCTGCCTTTATATTTTTCACTCTATTCGGTCCTGCCTTTTTTTATTAGTTTATCCTGAATTTTTTTTACATACATTGTCATCCTGCCTTTTTTTTTGCAAAGTTGCTCATCCTGCCTTTTTTTCAAATATTTCATCCTAGCCCCCTCCCCCTAAAAATCAAATAGTGGCTCCCAAAGCCAAAAAAAAATAATTTTATTTTGTTTGTTACACAAATGTAACAGTCTGTACATTTTGTATTTCAAGGCCACGCCAATTTGAATAATAGTTCTTTGGATTTTCCCGCGCCTGTTTTGGAGAAATTAACTTTTCATTAAAAAAAAAAAAAAAATAGAAAATTACAGCTTCCGCAATTTTTTTGGTCCGCATGCCGGTCCAAAATTAGTTTCTCCTTGATTTTTTTTTCACATAGACGCTATTCTGTTGCACATAATGCTCTTATCGTTTTAAACGCACGTGTAATAAATCGATTTGTAAATAAAAGGTAAAAAATCGGGATGCCAATATGCAGTTGTGTCAGCTCATTGCCGTGGACAAGTAGTCATTGAACTCACAGTTATCCGAAATGCTTTACCTTTAAAGACCAGTTCTGGGAAGCAAAAATTAAAAATCTTTCGTTAGATGACCACAAACACATCAATATTTGTTGGAACCATCGTCACCTTCGATCCTTGTTTCAACAGGCAAAGACCTATCAATCTTTTGGATGAAATGAATTATATATAAATTCCCATGAACTTTTAAAAAGAAGTATTTGATGTTGATGAAACCCCATATCCCTTTGTTAGTCTTTTGGCATGCAAGCAGCTAGAACTCTTCTTTTGTTTGGGGGGAATTTAAAGAGTTCCAGAGACCAAGGTGATGCCGTGTGATTGACATGCTCATAATAATTAGGGGTGTGTAATTGGTTCAACCACTTCTAGTCGAGCGTTTTAAATGCTTTACAGCTTTTAGGAGCAAAAGGAAAGTGTATTTTGCTCAGTAAGAAAAATGCATATGAATGGGGTGACAGGTATCTAAAGGGAATATTTAAATACATTTGGATCTACATTTATAGCAATATAACTATCTTACTCATGGTGTTGTTTTAGTACAAAGCAAGACATAGTCACTTCACTCATTATTTTGATCCTGAATATGCATAAATAGTTCCAACTGGGTGTCAAGCAGCCAATAAATAAAGGCAACAGTAGTATACCGCTGTTCCAAGGTCATAATTCGATTAATCAAAAACAAATCCGGGTAACAAACTAAAACCGAGGGAAACACATCAACTATAAGAGGAAAACAATAGAACAACAGAAACACTGAACTACAACCAAAAACAATCATCACCATATAATGAAAACTGTCAAATATCTTTCGGGGACATTTTTTGGATACATACACATATTTCAATTTTATTCAACATGTGTCAGTTATCTAACATACTTCCTCTTGTAAAACTGTATCTGCTATGCTTCCTAAATATATATGGATTTAAATGAAAATTCACATAGACAAAACTTACTTGAACAAAATAACCAAAATTAACTAAGCCACAGTTAGACAAGAAAGTCTGATATGGTACAGGCACCAATAAATCAAATTATATGCATTAGATCATCTGTTGCTCCTCGTTTTTCTATGAAATAACCCAGTTATAAGATGTACATAAATTGTACAACTTCTAAATCACACAATTAAAAAAAAAAATTATACCACTCGCTTCACTTGTAGAGCACTCGCCTAAAAAAAAACTCATTTTCAAGAAATATATAAAAACAAAAAAATTTCGCTCGCTCGCCCCATATTTTTTGGAGCTTTTGTCCGAAGAACTATTAATCAAATTGGTGTGGCGTAAAGGTTGACATCACTGTGCACAAATACAATTAACAAATAATTAGTTTTCTAACATTTTAGTTCTTCCCATTGCACGATTTTTTGGGATTTTTCGCCATCTAGATCTGAGGGCTGTCTTCAAAACAAATGCTTGGAATAGAATCAAATCGATTTTGAACTGAATTTAAAACATTCAATTTGTTTCAATATTAGTATTTTTGTCATCTTTGTACTTGAAATTGAACAATCCCAGTAGAAACCTACTCAAACGTTAGAAGAAGATTGCCTTATAATATGACAGTCAATTGGAATACTTAAATATATTAGTTTGAGGCATGTAACTGAGATTCACAATTAGAATAATATGATATAATACTTGTTTATTACGTAAAGAACCTCGTCAGTAAATTTAAGGAATGTGTTATTGATGACAGGGAATGTGTTATTGATGTCAGGGGATGTGTTATTGATGGCAGGGGATGTGTTATTGATGGCAGGGAATGTGTTATTGATGGCAGGGGATGTGTTATTGATGGCAGGGAATGTGTTATTGATGGCAGATCTTTGATAGCCTCTGTTAAATTTAGCCATCTTTTTACTTGGGGTATTTTATAGAGCCTGACATATTGTGAAACTTTGCTATTATAGAATACCGCTAGATGTCCTATTGTTAATGTACTGTCGGGCAACTGTATCATTGACGTAAACATGCACCCACATCTCGTTTTCTTTAAAACCAGCGAATTAACCCAGATGATAAACAATTCTGAATCAGCAGTGAAACATATTGCTAAAAAACTGAAATATATCAACTATTTTATTTGTAATAAGAAACATCCATTAAATCTTTAATATCAACTAATGGAAAGTGTTCTCGTACAGCAATCAAGTTAAAGTCGTTTTAACATTGAATGTCACCTTAAATGTCTCAAAAGTATTAGCGTGTATCATTACTAGAAACATTAATGGAGACTGTTTGCAGATACTGCATTAAGGATTAGCCAGTCCTCATTGCTAGTTTGAAATATTTTACATGAATAAACTTTTACAGAACCCATTATATTTCCCATTTACTAATTGTGTGGTGTGAAAAGTTGCTTGGCTTTTAGACCGATTTTTAACAAAATGCGTACATTACAAGAAAATTGAATTTGCATTAATGTGTCGATTGTATTAAATAAGGCGACAGTGTATAACGAAGAAAAGGGCGACAACTAAAAGAAATTCTTGTTTCTAATGAAAGTATATTATGATAATTTCTTTTCGGTTATTTGGTTTTTTGTGCGATTCTTTTTTTAGCGCGGGAGATGTGACAGAATTGATTTGGACTCAGATTCAGAATGGTCATTGCATTATTTGTGTCACACATTTCCTTAAATTGCAATAATCATTCATGTATTTCAGTCTGTTCGTCAGCAATATCAAGCTTTTTTTGAATGTACAATATAACTTGTATATGCATTTTTATCCTACCTCTTTTCCTCTTGGACTTAATTAATAGTGTAGCCAGTATATAACTCGATTTAAGTTTCCCAAGCATTTCCATTCATAATGTAGCTCATATTGCCATTTTATGTCTGATTGAGAGTAACTGACATAAGTTGATGATATCTTCGATTTAGTCGTTGGAATGCTGTCTCGTTGACGTACACACATGATACATTTATTCGTTTTTTAGGAATTCTGGGTCCTCGTTGCTCTTCAACTTTGTACTTTCTTTGGCATTTTTCACTTTTATTATTCGAGCGTCACTGATGAGTCTTATGTAGACGAAACGCCCGTCTGGAGTACAAACTTTTAATCCTGGTATCTATGATGTGTAAATGTTAATTCATTGTTCAGGACATATTTCTACAAAAGTTATGACTAGAATTGTGACATAACTGTAAATGAAGTAGCAATAAAACATCATAACTTTACCTAAATACTCACTCAGATATCTAAACTTTTGTCTCCAACTTGCACGATGGAGGCAATTTCAGATATGACCACAAGATGATAGCTGCATGAAAGCCGTTACATTTAAATTTTTTTCTTTCTAAAATATTCCTGTATAGTGTCATAGGATTTGTTTATAGCATAATTTGAACCGTGAATTCTAATTGTTAATTTGTTGATTTTACCAAATGACATCAAATTATGAAGTTGCACTAAAATTTTGTGAAAAAGATAGGATATGATGTATTTTATGACATTAAATTCCTACACGCACGTGATGAAATCCAAGGCAAAAACACACAGCTATTCCCGCAAACAGTTGGTCGTATAGTCGAATCTGTTTCAGTCGTGGTTAGTTTTGCTCCATACTTTAAATGTATTTGGCTGCGAACATATTTTGACCAGACCTAAGGAAATGCATCCTTATAAACAAGCGTCATGCGAAGTGAAATCTGTTTCTTACGTGAAAAGGAGGGGTGCCTCTATAACAGTTCGGTCCTGTTCCTAAATGTGCATGAAGAAATTTAAGGTATGAAAGTGTCATGCGGCTTGCCATGTATGTAAAGTGAATATATGAAGCGCTGTGTGTATGTAATTGAGTTCTTAAATTCGTTTTGATATTTCTAATTATTTAATGTTTGGACATGTTGAAGTATACCTGTAAAAGATAAAACATGAAGTTTTCCCCTTTAATTATATGTTATTTGTGTACGGTTTTTGTGGTTTTAGTCGGTGGGAAGAAATAATTATTTTTCAAAATAAGCAGTTTTTCAGTATGTTTATTATTTTCATATCACACCTAGATAACTATAATCATCTATGAGCGTTCCTTTTATATATTGCAATAGATTCCCCATTATCGCTGCTTACGACTAGTACATCGAATGCTTTATCATAGTCAATACCCCATGGTGATGCAACTTTGTCTGCAGACTCTAAAACAACTCTGAGAGACTTTCCATTGTCACTGAGTTGTATTATACAGTTGTTTGACCATGTTGCCACGTATATGTTTCCAAACTGATCCCACGTTATCCCACTGGGCCGCTTCAGCGTTTCATGCTTCAATCGAAAATGTTCTCGTCCATCAAATGAAATTTCAAGCAATACCCCTGACACTCCCATCGAACACACTAGTCTGTGATCCATGCTCATGCAAAGATACATAGCACCTGTTAGCTTCGGAAATTTTGAAAGAACTTTCCCAGTTTTACTCAAAACAAATATGCCTTCATGGATACAATTGACAACGAGTCGATTTTCGGTAAAAGTTATTCCCTCGCATTCAAAAGGAGCAGTCACATGACGGATAGTTTGCAAAGATGTAGTATCAACAATTATGATACTCTTTGAACCGGATATGGTTACTGCTATTTCACTTCCAGACATCACAGCAATACATTGTGGATGTTCATTTAAAATGGCTTCCTTAGATAGAGTGCCATGTAAATCGTAAAGCATTAAACATTTATTGTTATAATCTGCTGCAACAATTCGACCTCTCGAAAGACACGCTAAATCGGTCACAAAAGCAGCCTTGTTTCGTTTTGGTAGAGGGAATTTAGTTTGTAGAGAAAAAGACTCATTTCTGATGTTTGTTTTGATACCAGAGTCTTCCTCTTCGGTGTATTTCTCTGATTCTTTTATTTGACCAAGTCGACCAGACCTGACTTTATCAAGATAATGTTCATATTCGCGCGGAGATCTTTGGTTCTTAATCGACATACCACTTAACCTACCATAATCACCTGTTGATCTGTATGTGGGTACAGAGGCCTTTGATGTGCTTCTGAACGACATCTGACTGACACTTACATTATCATTTCGAGAAGTTGTAACATCATTCAAAGCCGAGGATGTCACTCTTGAAGAACTTCTGAAGGTATTCCGACCTGTACTTGCATTATCTCTAGGCGAATACTGAGTAATCGTACTAGGTGTGTCTCTACCAAGGCCAAGGGGTAAAGATAAATCTTCATTACTACTTGTTTTTAACATATTTTTCTCTTTCTCAGCTTTTCGTTCTTCTAATTTAATATTAGAAATATTATCCCCCATCACGTGCAGCTTCGTTAACTGTTTATGGATCTGTTTCAAGTCACGTAAACCGAATTCGATATCGTGTCTGAATTTAATATCGAGTTTAGTTTTTCTTAATTCATGTATTGCCTTTTCGGTTACGATCTGGTGTTTTTCTGCAGCCTTAACGAAAAAGAATAATTCAATATCAGGAAGATTGTTTGCTACTATTTCTGTATCTATTTTTAGCTGATTAACTTCTTCTTTAATTTCTTCCATGTATGATACAATATTATCTAACATTCCCTGAAGTTGATCATAGGATTTTTCTAATTGCTCGAGGACCTCCGAATGAATACGTTCTAACTGGATGTCAACGTCTTCTCTGATTTTTAACAAGTCGTTAACCACTTTATCTTTAAAATAGCATCTTTCAATCGTTCTGCTAAATCTGGGAAATCAACGCTTGTTCGAATATTCATTGCAACCTCGTCAGTTTTAATGACTTCATCACAAGATGAATGTACTTGCCGCTTACAACGTTCACAAGCTGTCGTCTGATGTTTCAAACAATAGTAATTAGATTCTACGTCGCTATGCACGTAACAATTTTCAAATCTTCCAAAGTAACTGTTTATTAGAAATTCTCTGTATTTCATTGTACTTAAAAATGAATGTTTTTTTCGTTTAATTTTATTTTCTAGAAGACATTCTGAACAAAAATGTTTTCTGCAATCGACGCACCATGCCATAGAATCTTGGGAAAATCCTTCATGCTTGCACCGATCACAGAAAAGGCTGAGCCTGTCTGCATGGTCGTCCATCTGTATGGTAAAATAAATTACAAATGAATGAATTTAATCAAAACATTTAGAAAAAGTTGCAGATGAGTTTTTTGAGGATACAGTAAATGTTTTCGTCATATTCCATATTATCCACATATCGAATGTAAGAAGCAGAATAAACCGTGAGTGGAAATCAGCAATACTCTGGTCTCTTAATATATATACATATGTGTTTTTGTAAGTGTGTGTACTTGTGTGTAATATTTCAGTTATGTTCCCTTGGCCTAACATTCGGAACACTGAAAACCTATTTTTGAAACTGTTGTTGTGCTGTGTAGACTGTTGTTGTGCTGTGTAGACTGTTGTTTGTCTTTTTGTTCAGTTTGTTTTGTGTTCATTGTGTTTTCTGTCTTTTTTTTTCGAATTACGATTTTTTCATTGCCCCTTCTCCATCCTTTTCCCCCATAGCATTACATTAACATAAACATTAAGGATTGTGTTTACATTGATGTTTACACGATTCGTAATGTGAAAGTTTATTGGTACTTGGACTAATTACAAAAATAAATTATATAAATGTGAAGTTAAATTTAGCTGAAAAAACATGACTTAAATGGCCTTGATTGAAACGGTACTGAATACCAATGTTACAATTTAACTGGGTTTAATAGATATTTTAAAAACAAACATAAATTCCGCAAATGTTTAGGCAAGTTAAAAATTTTCTTTGTTTAACCAATAAATAGATATATAAATAATAAAAACGCTTTTACCTTTACTTCAGTTGTTTTCCTGGCTAAATTAATTAGCTTTTTGTATACGTAAACCGTAACGAAAACAAAAATAGTGATATGCTTCTCGGTTTGAACAAACACAATACTTTGTAATAGTATATACCTCAAGTACACTTGTTGTAATTCAATGCTTATATAAAAACATGTCTGTCATATTTGTTTTTTGTTTATTGTTTTGTCGTAAATTAGGTCGTTGTTTCTCTCATTTTGTTCTTTTTCACATTTTGTCGTATCGAGGCCTTTTATAGCTGACAATACGGTATTGATTTTGACCATTGTTGAAGACGATACATTGACATATAGTTGCTTACATGCACGCCCTTTGGAGTACGGTGGGAAGTTGTACAATTATCAAGAATACTACATATGCTAAGCTTTGATTATTAAAGACTAAAATAAGTTCCATTTCGTTGAAAGTTTTTGATAAATACCCCTTGCTTCAGTGTTGGGTTTGTATTTGTTAGATTTTTTTATTTTTACACTTTTCTGGTGAATCATTTTCAATTTTTTATAATGTGACAGAAGAAGATACATCAACAATTTCCAACGTTTTATACTTTCTGATTGTCACCAGCGTACCCTATGACTTTTTTTTTTTACCTCACCTAGCCAAAAAACAAGACTTAGTGAACTTTTCTAATCACTTTGCATCCGTCGTCCGTCGTCGTTAACTTTTACAAAAATATTCTCCTGAAACTACTGAGCCAAATTTAACCAAACTTAGCAACAATCATCACTATGATATCTAGTGTCAGATGACCCCCCCTCCCCCCTCCCCCCCCCCCCCCCCCCCCCCCCGCTTGCCAACCAAGATGACCTAAATGACTTAAAATAGGACATAGGGGTAAAATGCAAGTTTTGTCTATTATTTTGATAACCGCTATCAATAGAGTAAATCTGACATGGCTGACATGGCTGAAATGTTGAAAATGAGGAGATCTATCTATTGTCCATTTACAACCAAACTGTCAGACGACTTTTTGTAGGCGTTATTGCCCTTACATGACAAATTATACATATTTTTTTCATTTTTGCCGATTATCTTGAAATCTATAAAAGATAGAGAGACACTTTAAACAGACAAAATATTCATTAAGACAAGATCAAGGCGAATGGCCGAAATAGTCAGATGACTTTTAATTAGAATTATTGCCCTTTAATGACGATTTTTACTAATTTTTTGCGTTTTTGATCTTACTAAAATCTTTTTCTCTAAAACTACTTACCCAAATTTAACCAAACTTGGCCATAATCACTATTGGGGTATCTAGTTTAAAAAATGTGTCCGATGTCGACCCTACCTGCAAACCAACATGTATGACATGGCTAAAAATACCGACAATGCGAGACCCTCATGGGTAGTCAATGTCGTTACACCCCTAGTAGTAACGGCTAGAAATAGAACATAGGGGTAAAATGCAAGTTTTGTCTATTATATCAAAAACCACCATGAATAGAGAAAATATGACAGGGGGCAGAAATGTTTAGAATGTTGAGATCAACCTGCTATCTATAAACGTCAAAACTGTCAGACGTATTTATTTGTTATTTTTATGATATTGAAGAATATACATACACTCAAAAGCTAACAAAACCTTTAAACAGACTTATTAAGAAGGGGTATAGTTACGATACTGTTGTCAGGTCATTAAAGATTGCATACTTTGGCTTTAATATTGATTCACTTATAGGGTCTTTGCATCGGAATTAAACATATTTATTCTAAAACCAGTTGTTGGCATGACACGGGTTATGTTCTTCTCATATATTTTATGATGGTATAATACTAAACCCCTAACAGGAGGGATTGTGCCTGATATTCATATGATGAAGACATAATCTTTCAATCAGTTTAATTGAGGTCTGGAGCTGGCATGTCAGTAACTGCTAGTAGTCTGTTGTTATTTATGTATTATTGTCATTTTGTTTATTTTTTTTGTTTCTTATTCTGACATCGGACTCGGACTTCTCTTAAACTGAGTTTTACTGTGCGTACTGTTGTACGTTTGTTTTTTCTACATTGGCTAGAGGTATAGGGGGAGGGTTGAGATCTCAAAAAACATGTTTAACCCCGCCGCATTTTTGCGCCTGTCCCAAGTCAGGAGCCTCTGGCCTTGTTAGTCTTGTATCATTTTTAATTTTAGTTTCTTGTGTATAATTTGGAGTTTAGTATGACGCCCATTATCACTGAACTGGTATACATGTTTGTTTGGGGGCCAGCTGAAGAACGCCTCCGGGTGCGGGAGTTTCTCGCTGCATTGATTTTGATTTTGATTTTTGGTGTTTTAACGCCACTTTTAAGCACCGCTTTTGGGCTATTTCGTGGCGGCCAGTTTTTATTGGTGGAGGAAGCCGGAGTGCCCGGAGAAAACCACCGACCTTCGATAGGAAAACTGACAATCCTAGTCAATTAAGACTGGAGTCGAGTGCACCCGCACGAGCGGGGTTAGAACTCACAACCTCAGTGTTGACTGGCTAGTGATTACAGTAGTAACTACTTAGACCACTCGGCCACCGAGGCCCCCGCTGCATTGAAGACCCATTGGTGGCCTTCGGCTGTTTTCTGCTCTATGGTCGGGATGTTGTCTCTTTGACACATTCCCCATTTCCATTCTCAATTTTACATATAACTATTTTCGATTATGAGATGTAATATTGTCTACAACCGTTCTAGATTAATGGAGAAATAAGTAAAAAGGCACATCAAAATGGTGAATTAAGTGAACCTTGCCTCGAATTTGTTTAATTTCTTTTTGAATTGTGCACATTGTACGGAAAGAAAGGTATTACCACGGAGATCGCAAGACTAGTCACTTTGAGCACCTCAATATTTGCATTTCTGTGCATGGAACGAAAGAAATGGGTCATGTCAAAATTGAAGGACCCGATTTTGTCAATGTGTACGACCCGGTTTCGTCCTAAAATTTCACAAAGCAGGACCCGGTTTTGTCATAGAAAATGATGCATAATTGCAAGACGTAAATTTAAAGGCTTTTTAACACAATTTGAGTTTTTTTTATATGAATGATGTAAACTTTAGTGTTCAAACTTGCATAGTTGGTACGGCTTTGAAAATTGAAGGACGCACATTCGATATGTGATTTTCTTGGACAACAGAACGGTTAACTTTATAAATATTCCACTCTACCTAGGGGGACAGTATGATCGTTTGAAAATGAATATTCTGAACACTAGATATTCATTATAAAGCAAGAGAACAAGACAAATGTATATGCATGCAGAATCGCCTTACAAAAAGAACTGCCATGCGGCGCGAAGGATCACAAAATTAATGCGTTAAAAATCTCTTTTCTTGGTCAAGTTTATATTTGTCAATTGCAATATGCAGGAGCGGATCGAAGAATTTTGAAAGGGGCGTAATTCCATAAAACGGATTATATACCGCGGAGCGTAGCGAGGGGAAATATTTTTTGGACAATTTTATGCTTAAAAATCATATATAAATCGTGAAAAAAACATGATATAATAATTACTTCTAGCTACAAAAAAGGGTGAGGCGTACTCTATCTACACCCCCTGGATCCGCCTCTGATATAATATAACTATATCGTATACCATCATAAAATTTAGAAAAAATAAAAAAACTTTGAGTACCAATCGTGCATTTACTATACAGACTCTGTAATCGAATGAGTTAAGCCTATTTTAACTGATTTTTATCGTTTGTTCTTTTGTTGTGCTGTTATACCTCTTTTTTTAGGAGGGGAAAGGGCGCTAACACGTTCAACCCCGCCATTTTGTATGTGCCAGTCCCGAATCTAGGAGCCTGTAATTCAGTGGTTGTCTTTTCATAGTTGTCTGCCGTTAAGAAAGACCAAACTTGGCTGTGGTAAAAAAAAAGAATATTTTCGTCACACTTGTTGCTTGTCAAGAAAGATCTAACTGTTTTCACTTGTCTGTATTCAAGATAGCTCTATGTTGATCCCTTTTGTTTGTGGTAAAAAAAGATATAATTTTATAAGTAGATCAACTGTATACCGCCATCTTGGATTGTAAAAACGCAGTACACAATGAGTCTAGTTCTCTGCTTAAATCTGCAAATTTTAAGACAGATTGGCAATTAACGTGTAAAACTGTTTACGAGTATTTAAATAAAGGAAAATAAGTGATTATTGCATTATTTACATTGTTTTAACAATAACCAAATATTTGTGTTTTTTTAAATCAATTTTTTAACTTAGCCATTTTATGGAAAATAACTTTAATAGTAGAATTTCTATAAAGGAATGTTAAAGAAATTTTTCATTTTTTACTTGTAGCAAGAAAACAAGTTCGGTGACATCATTTTTTCTTTATATTTTCTTAACGCATATCATAAAGGAAATAACTCTAATAGTAGAAATTCTATAAAGGAATGTTAAAGAAATTTTTCGTTTTTTACTTGTAGCAAGAAAACAAGTTCGGTGACATCATTTTTTCTTTATATTTTCTTAACGCATATCTTAAAACCTTTCCTCTCATATTTCATTTCAAAATTCTGTCTCATATAGATTTTTTTTATGCTCCAAAAAAAGCTTTTTTTCATGAATAATCTATGCAAAATTGGGTGATTTTGAACGACTTGTAGCTTGGAATATAGCACAGTGACCCATACTTTTTATTTTATTTTGTGAAAAGCACGGTGAAATGTTCATTTTGGTAAAGTTTAAAAAAATATAAACTGATGATCCACCTTATAATTTCACACTTTTTGTGGTAAAAAAAGTCTATTTTAAAATCTTCTGATCCATCAATAAAACAATTGTTAGCAAATTATTTAAAAGTGTTTAAACGTTAGTAATCCTATATTTTATATCATAGACAAATTGATTTACTGACAAAGTTATTTGGACTTCAGACACCTTCTTCTTATACATTTTATCACATCACTTGGATGGCGGATACATATACTAGTAGTACTTCAGTTGACGTAAATAAGATCTGCCTCCTCATTCTGTTTGTAGGTAAGCACATTAGACTGGCTATGTTTGAATGTACTTTAATACAAAGAAGGTCAACGTATACATTTTAAACAACTGAATCTTGCAACAACCGTGATGATTATCATTGATTGGAAAATATGACTCAAAATAAATATATACTAGAACACACCCGCGAAATCGCGGGCATTTAGAGCTTGGTTGAAAGTATGTAAACTGTTGTAGGATGAATTTTTGTAAAAGATTACACGAGGAGGCGGATTTAGAGGGTTTTTCCCCTCTTAGGCAGTCAGTGCCCCCCCCCCCCCCCCCCCTTTATGAAAATTTCTGGATCCGCCACTGTTATGTCTGGAGAATTTCAGAAAAGGTATCAAAAGTCATAGGTACTCTAGGAGACAGGACAATATTTTTAAGCCCTCTCTCTTTTTTCCAAAGTCCGTTATTTTTATTTTCTGTTGAATTCCATTATTTTCGGTTTCTGTATACTATGAAGTCCTATGAACATACGTATATTATAAATAAAGTGTATTTGCTATTAACTATCAATTCCAAGTTTCTTCTCCACGGCGATCACTGCTGTAATATATACAGAGTCTCTATATATTATAGTAGTACAATCATAGTATACATGCAGATAAACGCGATAATGATTGTCCTGTCACCGAGGACTTTAACCCGAATAATTCAGTCGTTATATTCCACTGCTCTACGATGGCTACATTAACTCGCGAGTGGGAGAGTCGATCACGGGGAGGGACTGAATTATTCGGGTTACGAGGACTTATGAAAATTATTTGAAAGTTTAAAATCGGAAGTCTTGTCTATGACTTAAAAGTCGGTCTGGTGACGGAAACAATATCCGGACGTCTTTATTTTCTTTTTTCTCCCAAAATAACCCAAACTGAATAATCATAAGAATAGATGACAAATGAGACTATGCAAGGTACCTATAGGACACAAAGGCATGATGATTTATTTATTGTGGAAGGAAGAGAAGCGACACACAAAATGAGGTCTTCTCGTTTAATAGTATATATGTATATGAAAGTATAAAGATGTACACGCAACAATACTAATAGTATATATGAGCCTCAAGTAAAACAACCAACCAACAAATTTAAATCTTCTAAAATTGACAACACTGAACAAACAGGAAAATCTATACCAGTCTTTTAAAGATATGATCAACGATATTGATAAAGGAGGGTCTGGAAAGGGGAGTCCTCATTTCTGTCTTTTTAAATTTTTTATACTACTTTTCTATAGTCTTTATTTTTTATTGTCCATTTTTATCTATATCATTTTCTTTAGTATATGTTCTCTATTCTTTTTTTTTTGCCCATTAATCTCTATTCTGTAAACCCAATCCATAACATTTATAAAGAATAATGAAATAGATATACAATGTACATAATCAACAACAAAGGCTGACAATTTAGGTTTATTATTTTTAATTTTAGTTTCTTGTGTACAATTTGGAGTTTAGTATGGCGTTCATTATCACTGAACTAGTATATATATTTGTTTAGGGGCCAGCTGAAGGACGCCTCCGGGTGCGGGAATTTCTCGCTGCATTGAAGACCTGTTGGTGGCCTTCTGCTGTTGTCTGTTCTGTGGTCGGGTTGTTGTCTCTTTGACACATTCCCCATTTCCATTCTCAATTTTATTAGTTATTCAATTTACTGAAAAATCCTAATCAGGTTTTAAGTGTTATCACATACAATAATTGTTTGTATTTTTTATATATAGTTGTTATGTATGGCTCTTAAGTTCGACGATTTTAAAAGACCTTTCAACAACTGTCAATATGAAGAACATCAATAAAAGCGCTGTTTTTTTAACATATTGGTTATTTTTTTGAATTTTATGCCATATTTGTCTCATAAAGCTACAAATGCTCTACAGATAAGAAACGAATGTTCGAGAATTCATTATTTTGAACAAGACTGCTTTCTGATGCATGACACGGGGTAGATTGACACCAGACAATATCCAAACAGGTAGAGTGAAATGGGGGTAGATTGTCATCAGACAATATCCAAAATGACGGAGTGAAACGAGGTAGATTGTCACCAGACACTATCCAAAATGATAGAGTGATACGGGGTAGATTGTCATCAGACAATATCCAAAATGATAGAGTGATACGGGGTAGATTGTCATTAGACAATATCCAAAATGATAGAGTGATACGGGGTAGGTTGTCACCAGACAATATCCAAACTGGTAGAGTGAAATGGGGGTAGCTTGTCATCAGACAATATCCAAAATGACAGAGTGAAACGGGGTAGATTGTCACCAGACACTATCCAAAATGGTAGAGTGATACGGGGTAGATTGTCATCAGACAATTTCCAAAATGATAGAGTGATACGGGGTAAATTATCACCAGACAATATCCAAAATATCTCATTTTGGGAAAACTCTGCTGTTTGAAAGTTTGATATATGATATGATAAGATAAACAGAAAATAACAAAGAAATCTGCACACGTCTGAAATAAAATTTCGTTTAGAAAGTCGTGAATACCATAGACAATGTTTCATCTAGTTTGTCTGTTCAGTTTCAACTTCATTTTTCTTTATACACGTATCAAATAATGGTGTTTATTGGTGACAGGTAGCTGATAATATTTAATCTGCGTATGTAGAAATCTTGTCTACGTACACTATAAGACTGGTAGACAGAGTAGATACAATACAGAATTATCATAAAGATTACAGAGACGGCTGATCCTACATACTGAGGTAAACCAGATGTGTTTTGGTTATTTGTGTCGTTAGGTAGCCATCTCGTAGATTTGTACCACACATCTCTTCCGATTCATATCATTTGCAACTTCAACGGTAGTTTAACTGGAAATGGAAATTCATATCTAGAATAAATGAAAAATGAATTAACCTCTGCTGGATAGTTTCTCGGCTATCAAACAACATCTCCTTTTTTGATATTTTTTCTATAATGTTTAGATGTACATAGACAGAATCCTAAATAGTAGATTGTCACCAGACAATATTCAAAATGATACAGTGATACGGGATAGATTGTCACCAGACAAAATACAAAATGATGAAGTGATACGGGGTAGATTATCACCAGTTAGTATCCAAAATAATAGAGTGATACGGGGTAGATTGACACCAGACAATATCCACAATGGTAAAGTGATACGGGGTGGATTGACACCAGACAATATCCAAACAGGTAGAGTGAAATGGGGGTAGATTGTCTTCAGACAATATCCAAAATGACGGAGTGAAACGGGGTAGATTGTCAACAGACACTATCCAAAATGATAAGAGTGATACGGGGTAGATTGTCATCAGACAATATCCAAAATGATAGAGTGATACGTGGTAGGTTGTCACCAGAAAATATCCAAACTGTTAGAGTGAAATGGGGGTGGATTGTCATCAGACAATATCCAAAATGACAGAGTGAAACGGGGTAGATTGTCACCAGAAACTATCCAAAATGATAGAGTGATACGGGGTATATTGTCATCAGACAATATCCAAAATGATAGAGTGATACGGGGTAGATTGTCATCAGACAATATCAAAAATGATAGAGTGATACGGGGTAGATTGTCATCAGACATTATCCATATTAATAGAGTTATACGGGGTAGATTGTCACTTTGTCACTAGACAATATTCAGATTGAGTGATACGGGGTTTATTTACATCAGACAATATACACAATATAAAGGGTGAAATAAAAAAAAATGTATTCACGACCTCCTCTAATGAATCAACGGTTCTTGATTTAATTTAAAGAAAACGTGATTTTTACTTCTTTTCTATATTGTTAAAGATGAAATACAGATGGGATAATGTCCGATCTAATACCATTTTTTTTTCTTTTGAAATCTCTATGTTCTTTTATTATGCAAGTTCTTTGTTGTTCTCGTAGGCTGTAACTCTTTTTTTCCTTCAGGGCGACAATTTGTCATTAGAAAATGGCTTACAGCAATAAATATAATTCACCTCTCATTTCCTATATATCATTAAGAAATCAAAGAAAATTTTTATTTTTTTGCTTCCCTCAATGAAGCTAATAACAAGTAGAACATTCCCATACTGATTTTCCAGTCGATAAAATCAGATGATTGCTTCGAAATTTCGTTTTGTTCTGACCGGAAAAAAAGTTTAAACATATAAATTTATCCTTAAACGGTTCAATATTCTAGCAAGCAGTGCTTATCTTTAAAAATCTATTATAGGCAAAATAGAAGTTTTGTATTTATCAGTGTGGAATCGATGGATTTTTTTTTATATTCATGTAGAGAAAATCATTACATATCTAATTAGTAAGCAGTCAAATAAAAAATTTAATCAAAATATCGTTCATTGACATTCACAGCTTAACTATTTATTCATCTCTGGATCCTTAAAGTGAAAGAATGGAATTAGCAGAGTTTTAACTCAAGCCTTCCAGTCGTATATCTGATACTGGAGCATGCGTATTGTTCGTTCCATTAAATTCTTACATTGCCACGATTTTATAGTCCAGTAGCTATTGTGTAAATATGAACGATCTAGGATTAGAACAACAGGAGTACAGTGCCAAGTGGGATTTAGTCCAGTTTTTCTTTTTGGCAACGTACACAGTTGGTTTCCATGGGACTACATCCCTCCCGTTCTTCATTCAGAAATACACAGGTAAGCATATATCATTCATAGATCTTATATCATTTTATTCAATTGAAAAAGAATACCTGATGTTTTTACACATGAGTCATATTAGTAAGTCTCCATAGTTAATGAAATTCCCATATGGAATTTATCAGTTCTTCGTTTTCCAATTATAGTACACTATATATGTATCTTGTAAGCTGAAATTCGAGTGAATCACCTATAGAACTTACCTGACTTTTTTCATTAAAGATTATTAATATGAAGCATGGTGGTGAAATCTTTTATTTGTTTTTAGTATTATTTTTTTTATAAGGAAGTGAACCTAATTGTTGATATTGATTGATAACCAGCATCAGATATGAATCGCGCGTGCATTGGAATCTGGGTATGAGTCATGCATCGATCGAGACGTATAAAGTGTCCTTATTAAACCTTCATCAATATTTCATCAATTTATAGCATTTATTCAGTGCTGCACAAGAACACCATTTTTGTTCCTAAGGGAGGAATATAAACATCTTCAAACAATCTGTAACAATTATTTTGAAAGATAAGATTTTTTGGAAATATTAATTAAATTTTCGCTTCATGTCTTTTTTCAATAACAATTATTCCTTTGACCATCAATTAGTTTCCAATGTAAAACAGTAAAGCAATAAAAAGCCTATTTACAAATGAAATGAAAGGACAAATTGCTTTGTCATACAACAAATAACACTTCTTGTTACTTAACTTATAATATTAGTGATGTAATTTTGCACAAATTTACATTTTGAAATTCAGTATAGGTGCAAAAAAATGAAAATTAGGGTAAAACAGTAATTTTGAGGACACTTTGTTATTGAGCGGATCGTTATTTTTTTTTTAATGAAACACATTAATTTCATTTTTATAAAGACGGAGATGAACGCCGTTAAAATAAGAGATTTCCATATGAGAAAGAGATAATATATTTATAAAAATAGATGTTGAATATCAGTCAACTAAAGAGCTTCCCAGCCACAAATTAGCACGAAAGGGACATATATAGGTACGTTGTAGAAATGTGGTATTCAACAATTGATAATACTATTTTGTTAAGCTCTTAATCGCTCTGTGTCTAGACAAGTAACAGTAAGATATCACTAAATACCTTCCATCAACATCAATTTCCCTAAAGGACAGAAAATACTAAGAATAAACTAACTCATTTGTTGTCTCGTTGGTAATCATTCACATCTTTGCAAATGGAAGACAACCACATTATCAGCTTGTTTGTTATTTTAAGTAAACACTTTTCGTTAACCCGATATGTGAAGAATCAAAGATACGGATAAAAACGTCCAAAAACGTAGAAATCAAGCATTCTCACACTCTCATATACGGGTCTATTAAATCCCCCCCCCCCCCCCCCCCCCCCAAAAAAAAAAATAAGTTTGTGATCTTCAAGTTTGTTTATTAAGATACAAGCTTATAAAAATTAGATACTTTCGGAAAGCATTTTGTGTTTGTACCAGCTAACAAAGCAGCATTCGACGTTTTCGTTATTTGATGCAAGTTCTAAAGTATTATCAAATACACTGATATTACAATTTCTAGTACGTTCACACCTTCTAATTCTACTAAAGGAAAGATCGTAGATGAACAAATTTCGAACAATACTGAACTGAAAGCTGCTACTGAACATAACACGGTTCCACATTGTAGTGGCTTTCTGCATGATACAAGAAATCTTTATAACTTTCGTTTTATATTGCATTTGTTAAAAACTCTACAGAGCTAATGTTGTATTGTTATATGTATACCCGACTTTAAATTCAATTAATGTTTGACTATAGATACTTCTATTCTTGTACAGCTGATTAGTGCTCTTAATCATATTATTAAGCGTTATTGATCCCGTTGACAGTTATTAACTTTAGATCTGTATACGACACACCGACATACAGTAATCTTTGAAACAGAAATTTAACTTATTAAAAACGAGATAAATCAGGGTGTATAGATGTAGTTGTACTCGTTTAAAATCTTTATTTTGTAATTAAACTTGTAAAAAATGCACTAATTAAACATACACAGGACCGCTGTTACCTATTTTCTTTCATTTCTTGATTATAATTATTTATGTTCGCGTTGGAGATACAGAGTACCGTCAATTAATTGTATTTCAATAGGAACTACCATTTCTCCTCTCATCGCAGCGTTTCATGTTCCTTTACAGTTATGAATCTATGGAATATTGATTAGATTATAAACTCTATGGAAAATATTTTAAAATATCTTTTCAGCAACATTGCAGGAATTTTATACGACACAGGCACTCTGTTGGATCCACACTTGAAAATTTATTCACCGACATTTATTATTCTAATGCAATTATTATGTATCAATGGTTCTGATTGGATGACAATAAGCGTAGAATTCTCTATCTCCCTGTCTGTAACTAAGGAAGCCGACATTTTGAATTCCGGAATGTATTGACATGTAATGTCTCCAATAATAAGCCAATTTGAAGCTTTGCGGACGTCCGCAAATAACCGTTTACCTGTCTCCGCTACGCGTCGCCAGGTAAAATAAATTTGCTACAGTAAAACTACCGATGGACGTCCTCAAAGCTTCAAATACAATACAGTTATCTCTAAATTACTTGGCTGTCTTAAGTTATCATAACTAAATGTTTTTACAGAACTTGGTGTTGATGGCAGATCTTTAATAGTGTGTGTCCTTGTGTGTGTCATGGTCCGGTTAAATAAAAAAAAATGAAGGCTAATACTAACTCTCTGAAGACCTATTAGTCATATGATTATGCAATTGCCTTTATTTATTGTTAACATCCACCAGTCTTGCACAAAATTTATAAAATTTATGTCTGAACTCGTGAGCCATTTAAAAGCACCTGGTACATTATCCGACTGTCACATTCGTTGTCAGTGGAATTTTGTGTTTCTATCGGAGTTTTCTTAATAACCTATAGCTTTGAAACTATTTTATACCCAACGCAACAAAGCTTTTTCCAAAAGTTATGCCCCTTTGAACTTGGAATTTTGGCAATGATATACTACTGCAACAGTTTGTCATCACAACTGCATTGAAACCGTACAACAAATTTCATGAAACTTTGCAGATAATTGGGACATACCATGTAGATGTGCATATCGACAGGAAAATATGATTCCATGTTTTTTCTAGAAGTTATGCCAATTTGAACTTAAGAGTTTGGACCTAAATATACTACTGCAACAGTTTGTCAACGCTACTCCTCTGAAACCACACAACAGAATTTCATAAAGCTTTGTAGTAAATAAGGACATACTATGTAGATGTGCATATCCACAAATATTTTTTATTAGCTGACTATTGTAGGAGTGTACAACTCCCCAAGGCAATGTCCAAGGGATAAGAGAAAATGAAGAAAAAAAACATAAGTACTATTGTTTGTTTAATTAACCGGTATTATAAATCAAATCAGGAGAAAAGAACTAAAAAAATATTTCAAGTTGAGATTTGAACATTGTAAATGTTATTTAATGGTATATATTTAGACCCCCCCCTAAATAAAATTCAAAAGGGGACAAAGGTGTTCGTAAAATACATGTAATATTTAATCAAATTTTTGTACCAAACCTCAAACTCAATGTTTTAAGAAACAATGACTGTTGATAAAAAAAAATAAAGACAGTTTTTGAAAAAAATCAATACATTCATCAATAAAAAACAAGCATGTGATATTGAAACGATTGTAAATTAAAATTTATTTATGAAGTTTTGTCCTTATTAAAAACTATACAATTTTAGAAAAGCTGATTTATATAACAATTTGTGCTTTTTTAAAATGACGGAATTTTAGATATGCAAGATTAAATTGTACATGAAGCAGAGGAAATCTCCATTTTTGAATAATTTATCCTTGTTTGCTATCACAAAACTATCTCATTGCTCTTTCATTCCATCTGTTGAAATGACCATTAAACAATTTACATTCCTTTTACTAAACATGTTAACACTTAAAGTGAGCTAATATCAAAGTTTGATTATTACAATGAGAGGCTAATTTTGTTATGTCACTCGAAGGTGTGAATATGTTCTAAATTGGTCAGACAATACTTGGTCATGTTTTATGAAGATTTAAAACCCTCAGCTACGCCTTGGGCTTTGAATATTCATAAAACATGTCCTGAGTATTATCTAACCTATAATTAAACCATTGTCGTGTCGTCAGCCTATTCATTTACCGTGGATTCTTTTTCTAGAATCAACGCTTCCTAAATCTGTCGCTTAAATAGACTCACCAAATTATATTCAATTGTTTTGTTGTGTGCCTAATTTCATTAAGTTTGAATTGGCCAATTTACTGATTTCTCTTCACTAATGGAATTAATTTAAAAACTTATCATTATTTGTAATTTTCATATGCCTTCACTATGAATCGAACCCCTCCTTGAAATCTGTTGTGTGTGACTGACATCAACACATCGACGAAACCACTCGGCTACCAATGGGTTGCAATTTAAATGTCTTATTTATATAAATAAATGAACATATGATACGCATCGGTACAACGGACACACTGGGCTTGTACCTTTATATATACACAATAGACAATCGTATAGGATAAGTTGGTAGCCGCAAGGTTAACATGGTTTTAAAATATCAATTAGTTAGAGAGTCAAGTTAAAGTTAGAACATACTCACCCATTCTCGTCCAATGGAAAATCAGTATTTAATTTCTATTTTTCATAGTACATGGCTTTCCATGCACTATAAAATGCTACACATGGATAATTTTTCATTGCAGATTAATTATGAAAGAGAACTCTTAAAAATTCGAAGTGTACAACTCCCAAAGGCAATGTCCAAGGGATATGAGAAAATGAAAAAAAACATGAGTACTGTTGTTTGTTTAATTAACCGGTATTTTAAATTAAATCAGGAGAATAGAACTAAAAAAGTATTTCAAGTTGAGATTAGAACATTGTAAATGTTATTTAATGGTATATATTTAGACCCCCCCTAAATAAAATTCAAAAGGGGACAACGGTGTTTGTAAAATACATGTAAATATATTCTTTTTATTATACCAAACCTCAAACTCAATGTTTTAAGAAACAATGACTGTTGATCAAAAAATAAAGAAAGTTTTTGAAAAAAACAATACATTCATCAATAAAAAACAAGCATGTGATGTTGAAACGATTGTAAATTAGAATTTATTTATGAAGTTTTGTCCTTATTAAAAACTATACAATTTTAGAAAAGCTGATTTATATAACAATTTGTGCTTTATTTAAAATGACGGAATTTTAGATATGTAAGATTAAATTGTACATGAAGCAGAGGAAATCTCCATTTTTGAATAATTTATCCTTTTTAGCTATCACAAAACTATCTCATTGCTCTTTCATTTCATCTGTTGAAATGACCATTAAATAATTTACATTCCTTTTATTAAACATGTTAACACTTAAAGTGAGCATATATCAAAGTTTGATTATTACAATGAGAGGCTAATTTTGTTATGTCACTCGAAGGTGTGAATATGTTCTAAATTGGTCAGACAATACTTGGTCATATTTTATGAACATTTAAAACCCTCGGCTACGCCTCGGGCTTTAAATATTCATAAAACATGATCAAGTATTATCTAACCTATAAGTAGAGACTTGCCGATTCAGGTTCGATTTCCTGTATTCTCTGTGTTGTCCTTATTCTTTAGTTTTTCCGTTTTTCATAATTTGTATGTTAGTGTGGATAATTTTGTAATAATAGCGGGTTTTCCCGTTTATTTTTGGAATATTATTGACTATTTCACATAATTGAAAAGAAAATGATTACATTCAATTTGTCCATTATTGTTTTATGAATATAGTATGCTTTCATCAATTCTAATACACATCTTTACAAATGTTTATTCGCAAATTCCTATGCGAGTAAATCGTGATGTATCTAGAATTAGGCTTCTTGATAGAATTTTCGGTAGCATACTTATTATATGTACTTAGAAATAAGTTCGAATATGTCTTATTTTGTAAATTACGGATAATATTCAGATGCCTGATAATTTAAAGACAGACGTGTTATGTTATATTTGTATTCCCTTAACCAATTAATTGTGAACTTAGATTTATTAATGCATTGTTGAACATGATAACATGGTTATTAAAACTCACTTACAATACCTTCTAATTAAGAAAAGGCTTTAATTTTGAAAAGACATCGACACAATAGTTTAGAGTTAGAGATACAATGAATAAGCGTTAATTCATGAAAAACAAACCATTCGCACTCCGGGCTCATGATTTCTTTTTCTAGAATCAACGCTTATTCATTGTTTCTATAATACTTTCTTCATGATTAAGTACAAGCGTTAGCAAGTACTTATTATGATGAAAGGGATTATCACTCTCTTACAAACTTAGAATATTGTAAAGCGCTAAAATTATCTCTGGGTTGGTTTTATTCAAGAATTTGTTTCATTGTCAGTGCAATTTTTATAATAAATGGATGACTTCCCTTTTAGGCATTTCATCTATGTATTGGTCTTATTGATGAAAGGACTTACTTTTAATTTGGGAAATTTTAATAAATTGTGTTTTAGACATTAGATGACACAACGTTACAATGAGATGATAGAAATTGTACATGTTTGTGAGTATGAGTGTAACTTATGTTTTAGTAAGGAATTATCTTTTTGTTTATTTACAGTTCAATTTAATAAATTCAAAATCAGAGTTACAACTTAATTGTATTCCACAGCCAGTTTTATTCCAGCTCTTTACATCAAATATTACTTAATTAACTAATATTTAAATGTTCAACGAAAATGCTTTTTATAGGAAGCTGTGTATGTACCGGTATATTGATAATGAGTATTCTTTATACTAACTGCGAATACAGTAATCTTAGTTTTGATAAGCATAATATATAGCTAAAGACTTAGGTTATATTTTATTTTTTTTTTTAAATTCTTCTTTTTCTTCTCTTTAGCATTGCTTTAATATTGGTTATTTTTTTTGTAATATGAAAGTTCTAAATATTCACAAAATAACACAAACGGTATCAATTGTACTGCACAAGTAAACTTCAAACTACGTTTGATTATTGTTTGTTTCAAAATTCAACTTTCAATCAATAATCCTAAAAATGTGCTTCGGGCAGTTGTAACTCATTTATAGAAATTCTTTGATTTTAACAGTACTGTAAATATGCCTAAACAAAAGGATAATCCCTTACTAAGAACATGATTTACATTCATTCTTCGCAACTAAGGAACATCAAATTCTACACTTTCATTGGTCGAGAGCACTTTGCTATATTCTAATTAATCAAACAAATTTTACCAAACAGACGTTCGGTTGAGCGAATAATAACAAACACCTGTTAATTGGACCAGAACGGGACCAAAGACGAGAAAATATAAGCCCCATATGGATTTCCGATCTTCATTGACCCTATGGAGGTTTGCTGTAAAGACAGTGCTAACATTTAGGCTTTTATCTCTCCCTCACACCCTCCCAAGCATAGATTTGGCAAAACTTTTCGGAAGTTTCGGTTTTTAATGCTTTTCAACTTCGTATTTGATTTGGCCGTCCAACGTAAGCATAGGTTTTACTGCCGGATGAAGGGAATCAAGAAATAATATTTTTATACCCAAGTCAAATCCATCGTGAAAATATATGTTTACCAGTTTTTGGTTTAAACTGTAGTTTTAAGTGTTTGAATAGGTGTTCAAGTGCCGTCATAGATTTGACACTTCTGTAATACCTTGAACACTTGCACCTATTTGAAAACGAACAGATTTGTACATACTTGAATATACCCTTCAAGAAGTTTCGTTATTTTGACACGATACTCTGTGAAAAAGACGGTGATACTCATCCGTAATTGAATCAGGTTCTCACAACAGACAAAGCCGATTTGGAAAATGCATATTCTATTGGTGAAGGTGTTGTCTGGTTTTGTTTTTGTATGACGTTATTGTTTTTGATTACCATCTTGGTTTCTTCCTTTCCCCACTCGTTAGCCTCGTTAATTCGCACTTCAGACAACAAATGTAATAATGGTTCTGTACTTTAAACTGATTTATCAAACGGTCGTTATTTCCAATCATGTTTAAAACAATTATTTGCATACTAAATTTCCGGTGAACACTTTGTTTTGCGATTGATTTTTTTATATTTAAAACAGCTATCAATTACATAGCCGATGAGGTCAATTGTAAAATTATATAACTTCTTTTCCTTTAATACCCTAGAAACCAGAAAAAAAGAGTTAAACAGCTATCAGTAATTTTCCTCTGACATTTAAGTCAATTCTGAGGTAATTTATAATCAGCAGAAGCAATCACCTGTATTGTATTGTATCATTTAAGTATGACTCTTGACATTTAGAGAAAACTTCAAAATATTGAAAAAAGTAATTGCATTTTTAGCAAAACGTGTTTTCCTCGCCAGTTCTATTAAGAAGTTAATATGTGATGCTGTTATACATTCAAATGAGTTATTTTTTCAAAAACCTATACAAAAATTTAAAGAATGATCTAATAAAGAGACATTGTTATTTTTCGAGTACCCCCCGTACATTTTCATATTGAGTAGGTAAGACATCAGCAAGAATACTATTTGCCAGGTATTAAGTTGTAAAAGGCACATGGAATTAAAGGTTTAAATATTTTTGAAATTGATTCAATGCCACTTCCGCCATCCTCAAAATTGATGCATAGTTTCTGGATTTATATGCTGCTCTGTATAACGCTTTATATATTCGCAACTGTTAGATATTGTTTCATGACCATAAACACTCGTCAGCAGTATCTACATGTAGCCCGATACCATTTACTTCGATTTTATATTCAAATCATCAAGTTAAGTTGTACAGTGCTATTTGATTTTATTTTTATGGTATTGCCTGCTTTTAGTATTCGGACACTTTAATCGTATATTGCTTATAATTTTCTTTTTATTTCGATAGTGTCAACTTTAAATGAAAAAGGAAAACACATATCGTTTCTTATTCACTTTTATCGCACTTCTTTTATTCTTTTCAATGGACAGAATGATTGATGTTGGTTTCTTAACGTCCAGTGGCAAATATTTTATGTAGGACGAAAACGAAGATGTGTGGTAAAGGCAAATAAGACAGCAATCAAACTGTATACATTACCAAAAATGACATCAAGAGATCAACATAATAGTTGTCTTCAACAGTAAATAGTGTGTCTAGATTTCATAGTATAACAAACCATTTTTGCTGCACTTTCTATTTTACCTGGTGTTCACCAGCTCCGAACACTTATAGTCAACAGTTAGGAGACAGAAAAAGACCAATAAATTAAATTGAGAGGTATAAACCATAACGGCCAACAGGAATGGCAGCTTCCGTATTTTTAAAAATTACTGCTAAGTTGTATCTGTTGTATTTGTTGTATTTGCTATATCTGTGGTATTGTTTATTATAAGTCACTAAAATAAACTCATCACAGATACCAGGATTAAAATTTTGTACGCCAGACGCGCGTTTCGACTACAAAAGACTCATCAGTGACGCTCGAACCAAAAAAATTAAAGACCAAATAAAGGACGAAGTTGAAGAGTATTTAAGACCTAAAATTCCGAAGGGTTTTGCCAAATAAATCTAAGGAAGTCTATTCCTGGTGTAGAAAATCTTTAGTATTTTGAAAAATTCAAAGTTATGTTAACAGTCAATCAAAAGAGAGGCCACATAACCAAAACGATATTCAATTCATTAGTCGAAGACAAACTAACACGCCATGGCAAACAAATACGACAGTTTAAAGAACACAAAATATTAAGCTTAAGACTGAGCAACACAAACCCCATCAAAAACCGGGGGTTATCTCAGGTTCCCGGAAAGGTAAGAAAAACCTCTTCCACATGTAGCACCCATGACACTAAACTTCAAATTATATTCATCATTGAATTTCAGGATAGTAACCTTTTTTATTTTTTGTTTCCACACATTGGCACTTCGATGGTTTTTATTTTGAAACTATAATACAGAACAAGCGCTTGATGTATCATGCTATCATATAACATTAGATTTGTCTATGAACTGAACATTACAGCCTTTGAATTTATTCTCTTCAACAAAACTAACATTTCAATTTTTAGAAGAAATAATTCATTAAATGATACATATGAAAATTTTTGCCATGTATTTGAAGAAAATGTTCAATCTAACGATGAAGTGCGTGTCAGATTCACCCTTGGGTACAATTTTCATCTCTGAAACAATAACTACGTCAGAACATGACGTATAATCAATGTTTTATAGCAATGATTTCATACTTTGAATTTAACCAATTTTAACCAGAACAATAGGGATTATAAAACAAATTTTGTATAACAATATCAATATGGCCTCCCTGTTGTTTTATCACGAATTCTCATTGCGTTAAAATCTCTATCCCCCTCTGTTACCGCAAGTTCACAAAGGCAAGGGTATCTTTTAGATAGGCCTAGGTATAAGAACGACATAACGAACATTTGAAAATGACATACGACTTTATGCAGATAACACTTCTTTATTTGTTATAGTAGACGATGATCATACTGTAGCAGGTTATTCTTTGACATATATCTTAGATATCATTCCAAACTGGGCTAAATCATGGGAAGTTTAATTTAACTCCCAGAAAACAAAAAAAAAAATATTGTATTTGCTAAAAGGGAAAGGGAGCATCAAGCTGTATTTTTATGGATTAATGGTGAAGAGGTTTAGGAAATAAATAATCACTGTCATCTTGGAATACGATTTCAGTCACCAGCTTCAAAGAACAAACATAGCGATAATATTTATATAAAAGCATGATCTCGTATATCTGTACTTCGACATGTAAAAAAATTATTAGACCAGAATTGACTTATACGTATTTACTTGTATGGTGATGTTGTTTGTTTGCCCTCAACATGAGTCCAGGCTTCTTGTAAATATTCAAATAGAAACTGCTTGAATTATTACTAGACTACGGCGTAAATCCTCAAGACATTAACTTTTTATTGAATTAGGATTAAGAACTCATGGGAATAGACGAAGTTAACATAACATTATATTGCATTATAAAATATTAAATGAGATGCATATGACACCTGCATACTTATATGAGTTAGTCAAACATATTTTCCCAGACAAACCCTATGCTCTGAGGAATGAAAATAAAGCTAAGGAAAACTATTCCTGGTGTAGAAAATCTATAGTATTTTGAAAAAATCAAAGTTATGTTAACAGTCAATTAAAAGAGAGGCCACATAACCAAAGCGATATTCAATTCATTATTTGAAGACAAACTGACACGCCATGGCAAACAAATACGACAGTCTAAAGAACACAAAATAGTAAGCTTAAGACTGAGCAACACAAACCTCATCAAAAACCGGGGGTTATCTCAGGTTCCCGGAAAGGTAAGCAGAACCTATTCCACATGTAGCATCCATGACACTAAACTTCAAATTATATTCATCATTGAATTTCAGGATAGTAACCTTTTTTATTATTTGTTTCCACACATTGGCACTTCGATGGTTTTTATTTTGAAACTATAATACAGAACAAGCGCTTGATGTATCATGCTATCATATAACATTAGATTTGTCTATGAACTGAACATTACAGCCTTTGAATTTATTCTCTTCAACAAAACTAACATTTCAATTTTTAGAAGAAATAATTCGTTAAATGATACATATGAAAATTTTTGCCATTGTATTTGAAGAAAATGTTCAATCTACCGATGAAGTGCGTGTCAGATTCACCCTTGGGTATAATTTTCTTCTCTGAAACAACAACTACGTCAGAACATGACGTATAATCCTTGTTTTATAGCAACAATTTCATACTTTGAATTTAACCAATTCATAACCAGAACAATAGGGATTATAAAACAAATTTTGTATAACAATATCAATATGGCCTCCCTGTTGTTTTATCACGACTTCTCATTGCGTTAAAATCTCTATCACCCCTCCGTTACCGCAAGTTCACAAAGGCAAGGTTATCTTTTAGATATGCCTAGGTATAAGAACGACATAACAAACATTTGAAAATGACATACGAATTTATGCAGATAACACTTCTTTATTTGTTATAGTAGGCGATGATCATACTGTAGCAGGTTATTCTTTGACATATATCTTGGATATCATTCCAAACTGGGCTAAATCATGGGAAGTTTAATTTAACTCCCAGAAAACAAACAAAAAATATTTGTATTTGCTAGAAGGGAAATGGAGCAACAAGCTGTATTTTTATGGATTAATGGTGAAAAGGTTTAGGAAATAAATAATCACTGTCATCTTGGGATACGATTTCAGTCACCAGCTTCAAAGAACAAACATAGCAGAGAAATTTATGTATCACTGAAAAATTATTACACCAGGGTTTTCGATATCATAAACTAGTCAAAACATTTACTAAATTTTATCATCGGTAGAAGGACATCATTCGTAAATATAACTCAACATGCAGACATCTTATACGTTCGGATATTTCACATCCAATCTTTTATGGTAATATTCTTTACAAAGCACAAAAATATCAGTATTCACCTCAAAAGCTAACAAAACCTTTAAACAGACTTATTAAGGAGGGATATAGTTACGATACTGTTGTCAGGTCATTAAAGATTGCATATTTTGGCTTTAATATTGATTCACTTATAGGGTCTTTGCATCGGAATTAAACATATTTATTCTAAAACCAGTTGTTGGCATGACACGGGTTATGTTCTTCTCATATATTTTATGATGGTATAATACTAAACCCCTAACAGGAGGTATTGTGACTGATATTCATATGATGAAGACATAATCTTTCAATCAGTTTAATTGAGGTCTGGAGCTGGCATGTCAGTAACTGCTAGTAGTCTGTTGTTATTTATGTATTATTGTCATTTTGTTTATTTTCTTTTGTTTCCTATTCTGACATCGGACTCGGACTTCTCTTAAACTGAGTTTTACTGTGCGTACTGTAGTACGTTTGTTTTTTCTACATTGGCTAGAGGTATAGGGGGAGGGTTGAGATCTCAAAAAACATGTTTAACCCCGCCGCATTTTTGCGCCTGTCCCAAGTCAGGAGCCTCTGGCCTTTGTTAGTCTTGTATCATTTTTAATTTTAGTTTCTTGTGTATAATTTGGAGTTTAGTATGACGTCCATTATCACTGAACTAGTATACATATTTGTTTAGGGGCCAGCTGAAGGACGCCTCCGGGTACGGGAGTTTCTCGCTGCATTGAAGACCCATTGGTGGCTTTCGGCTGTTGTCTGCTCTATGGTCGGGTTGTTGTCTCTTTGACACATTCCCCATTTTCATTCTCAATTTGATAGCGATAATATTTATAAAAAAACATGATCTCGTATATCTGTACTTCGACATGTAAAAAAATTATTAGACCAGAATTGACTTATACGTATTTACTTGTATGGTGATGTTGTTTGTTTGCCCTCAACATGAGTCCAGGCTTCTTGTAAATATTCAAATAGAAACTGCTTGAATTATTACTAGACTACGGCGTAAATCCTCAAGACATTAACTTTTTATTGAATTAGGATTAAGAACTCATGGGAATAGACGAAGTTAACATAACATTATATTGCATTATAAAATATTAAATGAGATGCATATGACACCTGCATACTTATATGAGTTAGTCAAACCATATTTTTCCAGACAAACCCTATGCTCTGAGGAATGAAAATAAAACTTTTCAATCCCCACTTGCTAGAACTAGCTCTTACTTTAATAGTTATATTCCTTTCACTATTAGGCTTTGGGATAATCTTCCTTTAAGTATAAAAGAATCTCCAAGTTTATGTTATTTGAAAGTAGACTAGACAAATATTAATTGACTGATGAAATATTAAAACCTATCAATTATGGGATGAGGAAATATTATAGCAATCATTGTCAACTGAGAAATAAAGCTACTAACCTAAAATCTCATTTATTTAATCAATTTTTATCAGAGAACACTATTTGTTTAAATTGTACTCATAGTATTGAGGATAACTAGCATTTCTTATTTTTGCCCTAATTACAGTTACGTAAGACAGATCTGACTTAATTCCATTCATTCAATTGTTGATAATGTTTACATAAATATTGACACATTACATTTTTTAGATTACTTTCGTATGATACAAATATTGCTATTTTAAAATCTGTTCAGAAATATATCAGACACTCATCGTTTTGTTTGACAAATATCTTTTTACATTGTATTTGTTTTACTTTCTTTTTTTCCAAAGGTATTTCATTCATTCAACTTAGTATGCTTAGTGACTATTTCAACCCTTATTTTTTTAAATATATTTCTTATGAATTATACATGATTTTGAAGCATACATGTCTCAAGGTACTTGTATAACTGATGATTATCGATGTGACCATATAATTTCCTCAGTATTGAATTGACAATATATACTCCCTCTGTCACTAGTAAACCGATTTTGATCTGACACGGTTATTTGATCTGAACTGCTCTTAGAAGACAAAACAAAAAATATTTAGTTATTTTCAGCTGTAAATTCGGTACTTTCAGACTATTCACTTGCAGTCAACTAAGATCTGTTAAGTCTATGTAAAGACTGTTTATTAGTTTTTTTTACCTGTACAAATCAACGTCATACTAAATTGCATGAAAAAGCTACTGAACAGTACTGAACTGACTGTAAGCGAATTGTCTTAACAGTACTGAATTTACCGCAGTGGATAAGTCTGAAAATTGACGGATAGACAGGTCAAACAATGACGCCATAGAAAACATAAGCGTTCTGATATTATCAAACAATAATAAAATTGAGAACGTAAGCGTTCTGATGTTAGTTAGGTCAAGCTAAGAAACAATAGAAAACGTAGGCGTTCTGATGTTAGTCAGGTCAAATAATGATACACTAGGAAACATGAGCGTTCTGATGTTAGTTAGATCAAACACTGATACAATAAAAAACGTAGGTGTTCTGATGTTAGTCAGGTCAAATAATGATACAATAGAAAACGTAGGCGTTCTGATGTTAGTCAGGTCAAACAATGAAACAATAGAAAACGTAGTCGTTCTGATGTTAGTCAGGTCAAACAATGAAACAATAGAAAACATAGGCGTTCTGATGTTAGTCAGGTCAAATAATGGTACAATAGAAAACATAGGTGTTCTGATGTTAGTCAGGTGAAACAAGGATTCAATACGCAAGGTGATGCATATTATAAAACTGATTAATAACAACAACAACAACAAAATAATAATTGCCTACTGTTGTTTTTGTCTCATTTATCTCATTATGATAACAGTTTGTAAAAGACGACTCCTTTATTCTTGAATTTATTTAGAACAGACAGTGATGAAGAAGTCTATAATTGTTATGATGCGGTTGTTAGTTCACCTTAACATTGAAATTCATTTTTATTCAAATATGAATACAAGAAATGAATTAAAATTAAGTGCCACTGAAACAGCAACCCAGCGACACAAATAAACAAAATGACATCTACAATGTGAGATAATACTTAGAAATATCCTGTAGGAAATGATTTGCTAGTCACAGGCACTTGTTATTTATTGATTTTGCATAAAGTGTAACATATGGCTTGTATTGTATTTCTCTCTATTAATGTTCTCATGAACCCTGGATGTATAAATCATGATCTTAGATGTCTCTAATGGTTGAACATTGGCTGTGTTCTAAATCTTTCTGCAATTGTTATCTTTCAAATAAAACGTATAAATCTCGTTCTTGACAGAAAATGCTGTTAATTTGAATGGAAGAATTGAATTATTCATCAGTAGGAAAAAGATACAGTGCAACGGGAGCAGCTCTATACCATTTATGGAGAACTCTTAGAATTCGTTAGGTATCGTACCATACAATGAGTCAGGATCATACCGCTGGCTCTAAATCACTACATTTTAAGAAATTATAAAGCTATTTATTTCACATATAAACAGGGTATCCAATTCCTCAAGGTTAAGCATGTATGGATTTGCTGTTTTTATAGGTTTTGTCAGGTTTGCTGTTTCCAGGAAGGCAGATTCACCAATACATGTCTTTTTTATTGTAGTTTTGGATTCAACGCTATCATTTCGGATTGATGTATTTTATTTCTTTTCTTAAACACACTTTCTATAACCATACGATAAAAAAACGTGTCCTTTTGCGAATCAAGGTTAAGAAATAGTATAAAAATCTTACATTTAAAAAATTATGTAGTAACTCCGTTTGTACCTCACTACAAACCAGTAAAAGTCTGAAATGGCCTATATCTGTACTCGACTGTACTGATTTTTACTCGACCAGTCTGAATTGGTCTGAAATTTACTTGATAATACTCGACTGTAGTCTGAACCATACTTAACAGTCTGAACTTGTACTCGACCCTTACTCGACCAGTACTTAACCATCTTATATGCGTCTGAACCATGCTCGACCTAGTCTGAACCATGCTCGACCTAGTCTGAACCATACTCGACCTAGTCTGATCCATACTCGACCAAGTCTTAACCAACCCAGACCTATTTTTTTGTATCTATCTATTGTATTTCATCAATTTAGGAACTGTTTTTAACAACAGCTATTTCCCCTGGCTAGAACTTTGAACAACAATTTGAAATTAAAAATGTATTCAATATAGAATTGAAACAAAAATTTCACAATAAACATAATATAACTTCAACACCATATTCATCAACACTTATATACATACATATATATCACCTTTAAAATAAAAATAAAACAAGCTGATCAAATAATCTTAAAACTGAATTGTGACTGATATTTTCATTGTTATTCAAAATTTTTTTTAATGTTTCAGATATATTTTATGGTTACTGGACAATTTTCACCATTAACTTAAGCCTAGTATAGATTTATGGTGTCAGTTGAGTTTAGTTAATAATGCAGTAAACATTTTTTTTTATTAAAATATATATAAAATAGCATATAAAGCAACTTAATAAATTTAAAAAATGACACCTTTGTTTTGTTAAACCAAGAATTTAATATAATCATGATAATAGAACTTCCATAGTAATCCTGTGATAAACTTTTAAAAAAGGAAATGTGTTCCAAAGTTACAGTAAAAATTTATTTCAATTAAATTTAATAAATTTTGTCAAAATTAAAGACATGGCATACAAGAAGCACTTTGATAAGGTTTAATTACCTCAGTGCATGTGTGTTTTACAGGTAAGAAGAAAGCCCTATTTTTCTTAAACTCGTTTATTACTAATCTAGTGAATTCAAAAGGCCTTGCGATTTAAGTTTCACAGGATGTTGAAATTTTGAATGAATGTTATTTAGAATTTAATACTCTCTGACCAGGTGTGATCTTTTTCATGAGTTTGCCCCAAGCAGGAGGTATTGCTTTATACTTCACCACTAATCAGAAGAACAATTTTATTAATTTCTTTAATTTTTGTCCCTTTTTGATACATATTGTATATAATATATCCCAAATTATAATAATAGATATATTTCTAAAATAAGGTCAAACAATTTCAGTGATTTTGTTGGCTGTTGTTACCTAATTAAAAAGATAATTATATAACTATTGTACATATTTTGTATATAACCATGAAACCTATGTAGTTTTTATTTAGGAATTTAGGAAAATTAATTTAAAAAAAAAAACACATGCCAAACAAGAAGCACCTTAATAAGGTTTAATTACCCTCAGTATAGGTGTGGTTTTTAGGTAAAAGAAAATCTTTTTTTTAACAAAACTCTAAAACTTTAAAATTAATATAATTAAATTATTATATAAGATAACTTGATTTAACTATCTCTATTCGATAAATCTAAGAATCATGTAAGAATGTAAAAATCTGTTTTTATAATATATCTTTATTTTATTGTGGCTGTTGTCATGTCAGTTAAAAAGAAATTTATTTTAACAGTTAAAATATAGAAAAAGTAGAGGTTATTTGGTCAAGTATGGTTCAGACTGGTCGAGTATTGTTCAGACCTTTAGTCGAGTATGGTTTAGACTGAAAAAAATAGGTCGAGTACAGGTCGAGAATGGGTTAAGACTGTTTCAGACTGGTCGAGTGATAGTTCAGACTATTTTCAATGGCAAAGATAAGGGTCAAGTACAAATCAGTACAGTGGAGTATGGTTAAGACTGGGGTCGAGTAATTTCGAGTAAAATTCAGACCAATTCAGACTGGTCGAGTAAAAATCAGTACAGTCGAGTAGAGATATAGGCCATTTCAGACTTTTACTGGTTTGTAGTGCCTTGACGAAATGAACGGGCAAATATTTCAAATGATATTTAAATTCCTCGGCTTGAGGTTTCTGTAATTAAATAATAATCTGGAAACTGCAAACAATAATTTCCACTAAGAAACCTTAATAAAATTAACATTTTATCACAAAAATATATCTGTGCAAACATGTTGAACCCCACAACATTCTGTATGCGCCTGTCCCAAGTCGGAAACCTGTAATTCGTTGGTTGCTGTATATCATTTATGTTTTTAGTTTATTGTTTTGTATATAAATTAGGCCGTTGGTTTTCTTGTTTGAATTGATTTACATTACTACTGGAAGTGTTTAACGACCTTGACTGGCTGTTCAGCCCTCGCACGGTCGGCTCGGTGCCCGAAGGCGTTCTGGTGAGCGTTTAAATATTTTTGCAGTCGGACAGGAACAGTTGGAATTCGCCATTTTGGTAGGCGGCCATCTTGGATTTGGTGAGTTGTTTTAGTTTTGTTTGTTGACTATTTTGTTGTTTACTTCACAACGGCTGCTTTCAGGGCCAGGTTGGTCAGCTTGGCAGCCCGCTAACCACGATGATGGAGTACTGGTCGATGAGTCTCGGACATAGTAATAACGATGACAGGAAGCATTATCAGGACCAAAGTCGTGAGACAGTGAAATGACGGTCCATCATCTAACACCTAGGATACAGCCCTCGGACGTCACTCGGCATACGACTCCCCCATCCATAATGGGTTTTGGAGTGTATGTTGACGCGGGAATTAGCCCTACGCGGATTATAGCCTAACGTAGTCTGTACAGCGTTGGATTGGTTTCTGTCATCGAAAGTAGTGAGTCGTTGATCCATCTAACAGTAAACCCTCATCGAAGATAGCGGGTAAAGGAGAGCTGACCCAGCACGTCCGTTCAGTTGTAATAACTGAGACGTGACTGAATGTTGTGATGGATTGTGAATGATTGATTTACATTTTGTCAGGTCGGTGTCTTTCAAGCTTGCTATGTGGTATGGGATTTGATCATTATTGATGACCGTGCTGTGACCTTAAGTTTCTAACATCTACGTCATTTGGTCTCTGGTGGATTGTTGTCTCATTGGTCACCATATCACACCGTATAACATTTATATCAATTTCAACTTTAGCATTTGTGTCTGATCTCAAGAATACTACATAATACGGAATACAATCTAAAACAAATCATCTACTGATATCGGGCTACAATATTATTAGTACGAATAAAAGGAATGATGTGTTTATTTTTTTGCTACATTGTATATTATGTACACTACCCACAGATTATCCTTTAGAAACGAGGTCTGTCGTTAGTGGCATGATGAGTATTATCTTTGTCGGCTTTCTAATAAGTAAAGTAATTCTAAAATTCAGAGAGAAAAAAATCATCGAATTGATAGCGTGTGAGTAAAGCAAATAAAGGCTAATGAAATAGCAGTCTGTCATTTAAGTAAAGGAGAATTGATTTTAACTAGATTAAACGATGAAATGTTCTAGGCATTCCTGTTATCTTCAATTATTTTTAAATTGCCTGAAATTGAACGAAATTGATAACAAAATCCGGTAGTTTTCATTTGTTATGACAGTTCAGCATTAAATACTCAAAAAGGAGATACAAAGAATCATTTATTACTTTTTAAATTTCATTTCGGTTTGTGTTAACATGATATTACCAACGGACAATATTGTCTGCAAATTGATTTTTGGTGTAGAAATTAGATTCAATGGAGAAATGCATCAAACTTTTAATTTGGTACTATAATTACACTTCCCAAACAACAACAAAAACAACAACAACAACAACAACTGGATTCTAGATCTTAGTATAATTATCATTAACTTTTTGCCAAAATAACACAGAGCAAAGGATTCCGACTATATAGTTTTACAAGCAAGTAGATTTATATAGAGTATACATTTGATAAAGCTTGAACTGTGATTGCGCTGTGTTTTATTATTTTTATGTGCGAGTCGAACGATCAAGATGTATTTCATAATTTTTCCAATTATGTGTATGTATTGTCATTACATGGTTATATGTACACTGTATGTACCCTGTTAAAATAGAAAAGTTAAAAAAAAACCCGGAACGTTTTGTTAATGTGTATATAAAGTAATGCTTGATAAATGTTAGCTATTTTATTGTGTACCCTGATAAAAATTACTGACACTATTGGAATAAATGATTGGACTCCCATAATTGTATTGTTCACCAATCTCTTTGACAAATGGATCTTTTCAATTCAAGAGTAAAAATAAAACAGGATTTAAAGAATTGTTTTTAAAAATAAAAAAAAACAAAACATAGAAATGTAGGCTTAAGCAGAATTATATTGACTGAATGCGATTTAAAAAAAAGTTATCATGGCATTGAACGAAGAAATAGGTTACAATATGAGATATTTGAGTTAGTCAGTGTACATGACATTGACGTTTTGTGATTGGACCCACGAGATGAATTAAATTTTGAGATTTGGAATCAATAGTGTTGATACATCTTTATGATCATAAATGTTAACAAATACCTTTTTCAGAAAAGTCATGATTATTTGTTTCATCCTACACATTCTGTACATTTAAAAGAGTTCAGTATGGTTTTGAACGTTTTATAGGAATTTTATGATTCCACACTGTATCAGTTGGCCATATGCATCTTTTTAATCAAAAAGCTTGAAAATATACCTTGCATAATGCCATGCATTTTTTAAATTTACAATCGCGCAGATTTGGGATTCAATTCAAAGAGTCAAGGACATAATTTAGGTTCACGAACGTTTATTCAGAGCTTAATTCAAAATGTTTGCCTAATCCGGATGTTTTCCCCCTAACTATTGTCATTGACTTTTTTATGTATAATTTCGATGACCATAAAAAGGCGTATGATGAAACTAGATCATATCTGTATGTATTAGTTGTATTATATTTGTCCCAAATTCATTGAGCTGATTTATTTATTTTATGTTTCCAGAACTTTATTGTAATTGCATATGCTATTTTCAAATAGGCCTAATACGCTTACTTTTTCCCTACACGATGCACATACATTTTCATTGCAATGTAAATTTTCAATTTCTAGTATATATCTTAATTCAGCTTCAATAAGTACTAAAATGTAAAATAACAAAAATATCGAACTCCAAGGAAAATTCAAAACGGAAAGTCCCTTATCAAATGTCAAAATTAAAAGCTCAAACACATCAAACGAATGAAAAACAACTGTCATATTCTTGAATTGTTACAGGCATTTCCTTATGTAGAAAATGGTGGATTAAACCTGGTTTTATAGCTAGCTAAACATCTCACTTGTATGAAAGTTTTAAAACTAGGTTTTACCATGATGAGAAGAATCCGGGGAATAACAATGTTTACGTAGCAAAATTATTTCATTATCACTAACGTATGTATCTCTACTAATAAAGCTTGAGTATCCTGACCTTTTGTCAGAATAATATTTCTTTTCATACTTTATTTCATACTTTATATCGTCCTATTAATTTTTTTTATAATGAATAGTATTGGTCACCGAGTTTGTTTTGAGGCCACAGGAAGTGCAAAATTGTCATTTTTTTGTCAGGCTTATTCATGGTTTATTATGAGAAAAGAACTATTATGTGAGTAAAATAAACAACCAAAATGATAGAATTTTGAAACAAAACTACACACGCTGAAATGAAATTGATAGTGACTGAATTGGGGTTGAAAGTATCTAAGTTGTGTTTTACTAAAAATATCAACCAAACGTAACTTTACCAAGGATTCATGTACATGAGGTCAATGTCAGATGACAGACGAACATGTACTCCTTACCTTACAATCATGCCATCCACCAAATATAATTGTCCCATTTCTTATAGTATCTGAGAAACGGACGTTACTTCACAAACTTAACGGTTGACCAATGACGTATGAAAATAAGGTCAAGGTCAGATGAACCCTGCAACCCTCCAAATATCTTACAATAATTCCATACAACTAATTCAGTTGACCTATAATTTCTTAGTGTATTGACCACTACAATTTCACGTTGATCACTGATCCATGAAATGTGGTCAAGGTGAGGTGAACCCTCACTGTCTGATGGACCTTTAGACCTTGCAAGGACCCATGTACCAATAACATTATCCTATTACTTATAATGAGAATTCCCGCAAAGATTTTTCAAACAGTCGCTTAACCATTAAAATGAGGTCAAAGACAATAGAATATGGAAGAAGAAAAGTTCAGAACATAAGACGTCTCATACCAATATAATAATGATCCTCTTCCTTCTAAATTATAAAGCATTATACAAAACGTTCACGCCGTCACCGATGTCGAATAAGCATCTCTATGTTATCTGCGACTTTCATCGCTGGCGAGTAAATAAAAATGAGAATATAACTCTGGAAAAATTATTTCCGAAAAACTAGGGTCACTTTACCCGTGTTCTTGCTTAATATCAAAAATAATTTTTTTCTGTATTTGTAAATATGAAGATGAAAACATGTAGACCTTGCATACATAAATAGAAGATCTCACAAATAAATTGCAGCGCTGCATCAAATTTGCTAATTTCTGTAAAAATCTTGACGAACCAATTGCTGTCATTTGCAATCCGAGATAGTGAAATACTCCCGGATTTCCCTAGGACGTTTTCGTTTACCTGTTTATTATAGGATTTGCAGAGTTCTAGCAAAGGTCAGTGATAATTTTCGAAAGCGTTGTCTAAACTATGCATAATCGAAGAAATGGTTAAGACATAATTAAAACACTGTTCCTTCCATGTCATTGATTTGGAACATACTATCTTTGATTATTAGATTAACTCAATCTCTGGCACGAAAAACACAGGCTGAATGTGACAAACAATTAATTTCACTTGAAATCGTGAGCTAGTTATGCTGTTCTGTCAATCATATCTTCAAAATTATCATTCTTAATGAAATACTAAAGTCACTCTACATATTTCTGTACTCATCCTCCTGACATATATAATGTGGTAAATCAAGGCGAACCATATTATTTATGCTCCGCTCGAAGCGCAATTTGTAACTTATGATCAAGTTTAAGCTTCTAGGTAATTACTAATTATCACAAAATCAGTATTGATGTTTGCCTTTGAGACCAAATATCAAAATTCCGAAATGAAGAACATAATTTACACTGAAGGTGTCATTATCTGAGCAACGTTGAAAAATATGGACTGCTATATATATATAGACAGCTGCGGCTATATTGTAGAAACCTAAAATACTTATCGTTGGTTTGCCATTCATGCCTTAGAATAAACATTCTATTGTAAAGGAGACAATCAAAGAACAATATTCTGTATACTTAAATTCTAATGGAAAACATTTTTTCGAAATAATGTCATTGTCTTTATAAACGGTCTTGCATGCTTCCATCTAGAATTAGATTAGAATAGAAAAATCTTATTAAAGATACACGGCTTATAATTTGTTACGCTAGAAACGCATTTCGTATAAAAAAAATCCATAAGGGACATTCGAATTAAAAGAGTTAAAAGTCAAATAAAATATTAAGTTGAAGAGGATTGAGAACCCAAAAGTTCCGAAAGGTTTTGACAAATACAAGTTATCTATTCCTTGGTCGAAAATCCTTAGTATTTCGACCAGTACAAAGACTTAGAATAATTAACTTCGAAGGAAATAAAATGTAGCTACACTTTTGTCATGTCGGTGCCTTATGTAGCTTACCGTATGCGGCATGGGATTTTCTCATTGTTGAAGGCCGTACGGTGGCCTATAATTGCTAACTTCTATGTCATTTGGTCTATGGTTGAGAGTTGTCTCATTGGCAATCATACCACGTCTTTTTATTTTTATATTAATCGAAGTCTCATGGACAAGATAGATGTTCGTGTTTCTCTTTTTAAGTCGACCCCGTGTGCGGAGCTTGTAGTAATGTAATAAATGGTTTAATATCGTTATCGTTAGAATCTTCTATTATGCATAAATTGTTTCATTAATCATTGTTTGCGGAGCATTCGATGTCACAGATCATATTCATAAGAAAATATACAATTCAAACGAAATAACTAGCGGTCCGATTTATTCACAAAACAATAAACCAAAAACAAATATGCTATACAGCAACAAACGACAAAGGCTGAATTACAGGCTTATGTAACCACGAAAGATTAGAATTTTGTAATTTCCAAATTAAACGTTTAAAACTTAATCACTATTAAAAAAGCAATGCAATGTGTATTCTCTGGTATGTCATAATGAACGTATAGAACTGACTGATGTCAGTGCGCAATGGTCTGATCTCAAATATAATCCCCTCGAGTCGGGTTCAAGACTAGAAATTTCGGAATTAATAATTTTACATATCTCTTTCTACCCTTTAAAATACTCTACATATACTGATCGACTTTAGAAACGCAACACTAGATTATTCTTTTTAATTTGCAATTTTTGTTGAACAAACATATATGAACAGAAATTTCATTCATTATTACATTGTTTAAAAAATAATTTGCAGTTCGAAAGATGAATTGATTACGTCATTTTTAGTGTTGAAATCATGTGGTATACACTGAAACCCTTACCAATGGATGTGTCACCGTCGAAAGCAATGACTGCCTGTAACCAACGCCAAAATGATTGTCAGAAAGGTCAACCAATTCTGTTCGGCATGTTTTGGGTTCTGTTTTGCACCTTCTGATTTTGCCTTTGTTCCGCCCATTACAGTGTGTTTTGGCAATTATGCGGGTGAACCTTTAGGGCTTTGAATGATTTTCTGCAGTCGATTCTTTGGCATTTCAGTTCATGGTAAACATTTATGGCATGAATCTGTGTGCAATGGCATTCGGCTATTTGATTAGCAGATGACGTTTCGGCCGTAAACATGTCTCGCAAATGACGTTGCGTAATCAAATTCTATTGACGTTGCATTGTCACTACATGTTGATTTAGTCACTGGTGGTCATCAACAAATCCCGTCTGCCTGTATCGTTGTCGGAAAGACAGTAAGACGAGTTTCTGCCGTCAAATAATCCGGTAAGCTAAATAACCACAGGAAAGTCAGATGTTGATTTTTCGAAAGAGGAAGAAGTATGGTAAGCATGAATAGTAGTTTTATGAGGATCAACCATGATTTGGTAAAAAAAATCAACAAAATGAGTGTTGCGTTTTTAAAGTCAGTCAGTATATATCAATGAAGATTTAAACTTTAAATTTTGAACATTTTACTGCTGATTACGTTTTTTAAACGACTTTTGAAACGTCATAGGGATTGTGATAATTGTATAAAATTATTAAACATTTGCAGTGTCGTCTTTCAGCCGCCTCAAATGGTAGATAATATTTATCTTAGCTTGGAGAAACTTTCTAGAAAAAAATGTTCACGAAATGATTGGTTATAATTTTACAAGAGACGGAAACAAATGATTGCATAATAGTTGATGACGACTTAGATTATTCAATAATGACAATGAATATGACAATACCATTTGTCAATTATTCCTTATTTTCCTGTTTTCTTCAATCATCTCAAAATTGAATGACTCTTTACGGAAATGCAAACACATCTTAACGTTTTTTTTTCAATAGAATTATAGTTTGATAGAGCAAACAATTTATGTAAAAATATATGCAGAATGTTTGGAAAGCTTTTTGTGGAGTTCAACCTTTATTTTTCTGTGAAGTATTTATTGTGCTGTAATTTGTCTTTTTTCTTTTGGCCATGATGTTCTGTCTTTTTACGACTTATGATTTTTGATTAGTCCTTGGTATCTTATTTTTTCTATATAAAAAAGTATCATTTAGAAAAGGAAACTTAGAGACATTAACAGAGCTATATACTAAATGAAAAATTAAAGTCTGGGTGTGCGCAAGAAAAGTACTTTTTCTTCAAAACAATTTTTCCATCTACAAGCGTTTCAATATATTTTTACTGTGGTGGTTGATTAAAACCACGAAAGCATAATTTGTTTAAGGCTATAGACTTAAAAAATCCAATACGCGAAGATATTTGCATAACAAATTACTTAACATTCTTATGGCACGGAATCTCAACATTTTCTGTATTGTATTTTCCGTCTGTAATGAAACACTTCACGCAATGTTCATCGTCAAACACTAAAATGATTGCCAGCATTTCATTTGGACTTAATAGTTCTGAACGATAATTGTTCTGTAATTTCCTTTAACGGATTAAGGTTCATAACTTCAAAAAGGCTTGAAAATTGTTCATGTCCGGACCTTTTATAACCGTCTTTACGGTTTGGGGTTTTCTAATTGTTGAATGCCGTCCGATGGCCGATAGCTACTTACCTCCACTTCATTTGAACTCTGGTTGATAGTTGTCTCATTGGCAATCATACCACATCTCCTTATTTTTACGTTGAAAATAACTTAAGGTATTGTAAAAGTACAAAATAACTACATCTTTAAACACTGGAACAATGAACAAACGATCATGTGAATCTGATTTGTTACATTTTACCATTGGGCTCACGTCAGATATATCAACAGTTCAAACCTGACGCTATTCATTACTTATTTATCATATTATATTTCAAAATAAAAACAACATCACGTTTAATAATTTTTGACAATATGATTGGTTTGGAAATCTATAACCAAATAATTACATTACATGTCCATGTATGTTTCATAAGAATCCGTACTTTTGGCTGACAACAATCGAGAGGCATTCCAGAATTAGATTTTATTTCCCAATAAAATGCAACAGTTGTGAAAGCATGTGCTTCCCATGACAACGTCACAACAATGCATAGGAAAACAAAACTAAAACAAATGATATAAATTGTACTTTCATGGTTGCATCATAGCACAAATGTATTTATAAGAATTGAATGCTTCTTTTTGTATTTTTCTTCAAATTCAAATTCAAATATTTTATTGGATAAAGCACATATGATAAATATGACATTGCGTTATCCGTGTGTACATCATACATGACATGTACAATTTGACAAATAAAGTAAATTTAAAATAATGCATAACAAGAGAAAATTAACGACAATCAATGATATGCTTTATATATGTAACTACAAGTCTATTTATTTTGTAAAGTACTTATGGTAGAGCAACTGACACTCAGCGTTATTATGTACTTCAAAAGCTTGTCTCAACTTATTATATATTAGTTTAGCTAAATTATTTGGATTAAGTAAATATATTACTGATTTGAAATCATTTTGGAAAATACTGTAATTTTATAGGATTTTGAAAGCGTTGGTTGTGCGTTCATCTTTAGTATGAAGCACGGAAGCATACAACATGTGCTTTGGTCAACGCTTTAATTCCCAAATAAAGCTACATTAAGAAGCATTCAATTCTTGAATAAATCAACCTAAAAATGTAAATAACATAGTTCTGCATGATGAAACTAAATAAGTAGACATTTTTCAAAACAATGATATAATATAAATAAATGTTATTTTTAGAACGGTTATGTCTTAAAACCTAAATAAATTCTAACCGTCTATCTTTTATAAATAAACTCCTCATAGATATCAGGATTGAACATTTGTACAGCAGATGCGCGTTTCGTCTAATTCGGTTACAATGTATTTGGTCTCTTGCAGCATGTTTTAGACTGTATTATACAGTTTCGAATATTTTGTGATATAGTTCATTACTTGCTCATGGCAGAACATATCAGAAAAAAGATCACTCTAAAATATTCTTTGAATGTAATCAGGTTGAGAAACATCATACGAAAAAGTTAATGCATTGAACACAAAAATAATGTTGTTAAGAAAACTTCTTTTATAAATTAGAACAATATTAATACTACTAAAAGTTAATGTTTTCTACGAAGTAACTAAAAAGGAAAAACATAGATTATCTTCATAATTCCTGAATGATTTGTATAAGACTTACCAATACACAAATTATAAGTGTTAAAATAGAGAGCATGCCATAGATGTAAGCGATTGGTCTACCATGCGGAACACCGTTGATGGTAATTGTTCTAAGAAGATAATTTGCGTGGTCTGTAATTTCTGAACTTCTAATTAAAAGATCTGTAATATATCAAACTTATTGATTGTTTGTTGCTTAACTGTTACAATTGTACTCCGGACAGATTTTTAGTTTAAGAAATGTTCACAATTACTCATGCAATGGAAGTATGAATGTTTTACAAGAGAAGAGTTATATCATTAGTGAAATGTCTGTAAGGAACAGGAACGTTATCATATGAATAAATTTGTTAACATCTTGTATTTTGGTGGGTAGTTAATAAATTGGTTATCAAATCACATCTATTATATAGATATAAGAAGATGTGGTATGAGTGCCAATGAGACAACTCTCCATCCAAGTCACAATTTATAAAAGTAAACCATTATAGGTCAAAGTACGGTATTGTATATTTATTTGATTTAAACAAAACTTCCTTGATTTGTATTATAACTACTTGGATACAGACATCTTTTCATAAATAACAATATACACCTTTATCTTTTTTGGTTAACTAAGTTATTATTAAATATATATATAATATTAAATATACTTGAAGTTACTTCATGCAAGAAGACATTGTTACATTGATTTGCTACTTGATGGGACGTATAACATTTACTGTGTTCTATGGAATGCGAGAAAACTGCATTCTTAATTTCCCATCCTTCATTCTGCAAAGCATACCTATAAGATTAATTTTTCTTCACGTCCTGATTATGGTTAATTTTTTTCACTGGACATTAAGCAAACAAAAATCTATCAATCTTACATTATATTGACAGGTGTTGTGACACGTAATAACAATATGTTTTATGTTTTCAGCTCTTTTCTTAGTGGCGTATTATGTCTTACTGATCCTGATCTGCATTCCAATATGTTACCTTCAAATAAAATTAGGAGCTATCTACAGACACGGAATAGTTGGTATCTTCAGCAATTTGATCCCAGTTTTAAAAGGTAAATTAGATAAGAAGTTGTCTACAGACACGGATAGTTGGTATCTTCGGCAATTTGATCCCAGTTTTAAAAGGTAAATTAGATAAGATGTTGTCTACAGTCAAGGAATAGATGGAATCTTCAGTAATTTGATCCCAGTTTTCAAAAGTCAAATCCGTTAAAAAGTTGTTTATCATAATAGACAAATTCGAAATAGTTGGAAAATTCTGTCATTCAATTCCAGTTTTAAAAGTTATACGAGTGAAAAGACCGTATTCTATTTCGGAAAAGTTTGAATAATAAATAAATGAACAGACTGGGAGTTTTCTTGTGGTTTTTCATTTTTCGTTTAAATGTTTCATACCAAAATTATGACAAACAGGACCTAGTTTACATTTGTGCTGTTAATTTTCCTTTTTTTGTTACGATGTTATGTTGATTTTTCTAATAGAGTATGCCTTGCACTGTAGGTTCGATTTACATGTGTTTGCAGTGACATCTCAGATGTCCATAAAAGTGAAATTGCATTAATAAAAAATTATTTTACAATTGAAATATAACTTGACATTTCGGTACCCTCAAGGTAACCACGAATTGGCTTGTCCTATACGATATGTCTCCGTCTCAATTCACCGGATATTGATGTTTTTTTAACTCTGAACCCACCAGACAAGTCGTCTGAAATGTTTTATGACCTATTCCCAATCTTCGTATTTATGACCGAATCCTTATGTGCATGGCTGGTGATTGCTGCAAAGAAGGAACTCTTACATTAGCGACGAATCCGGTCTTGCTCTATTTGTTCATAATAATCCCTCACAGTTTCGTCTTACTTGGTATATTCCGAATAGTTTTACGAGTTTTGAACATCGCTTAACTACTGCTGCCTCTTGTTTACACACATTTTTACGGTAAAATTTTCATAAAGCTAACAAATTTAGGAATTGTCCTTGAAATCTATTTATTTGGCTTAATTAAATACATATATATGATATTAATTTATTCCATACTGTTCATACGTTGATATTATATGTTGTCATGTAACTGACAATTTGTAAATTCATCCAATATATATATGAATAGTATACTGGATCAAAAAGTAACGAAACAAATGAGTGCCTTAAAAAGATTACATGCTAAATATTTTAGATGTTTTCACTGGATTTTATTTTACAGGAGGCGCAGTGGCCCTTCTTGTAATGACTTTTCTACGGTGTTTAACAACAGGATTGGAACTGAGTTACAGCCTTTATTTTTCCTTTGTTTCCTTTGATGGCTTTAGAAGTGGCAACACTAGTGTTGTTAGGTAAGGGGTATTAATATACATGAGACATTAACCCTCTTTGAATGGAAGGAGAATTTTGGAATTTTTACAGTTACTGTACCTAATGTTACAGATATGGTACATACACCATAGAGTAGACGCACTTTGATTCTACAGTCAAATCCCGAAATAAGAAATACTACCTGTCTTTGAACTGCAGGTCTCCCTATTGTATCCTTTATACTATGTATTTACGGTTTATTTTGACAAGAAATCTAGCAAACAACAACATGCGGCATTTAAAAATTACATATAAAGGTCGTCAGAGAAAGGGCGATCACACCTTATTGTTTTCAGCTGAAAATCTCCGAGTTTTAAAAATTAGCCGACCATTCAACAGAGGAGTAAGATACCAAAAGGAAAAAAATCAGAAGTCAGAGAAAAACCAACATTTCCATGCCGCAAAACAAAAAAGGCAACAGAAGACGTAAGAGGGAACAATATGAACCCCACCACAAAACCAAGGGGTGATATCAGGTGTTCTGGAAAGTTAAGCAGATCATGTTGCGCTTACTTTACCTAAATTAACCACACTCCTTCCGAATCTACATTTACAATCTTATTCTAAAAGTCAAGACACCACTGAAATGAAAGAAAGCCTACAATGTAAAATGTGATACATATCCCTCTGGTCATAGATCCTATGTACAATAGGAACACTATTTACCTTTCAATAGTATTGCTTCGGTGCGATAAAGTTAAGCGCATTAGTATTATAATAAAAAATTCGTCCAAGTATAAATAAGCCAATAAATTACAAACTTACACCGCTAATGGTTCCATACTAATTGGCTCACTCATTTCCATATGACAAAAATAACTAATTCGTCTATCTTAATGTTATCATAAAAAGACAAAGTTATTTCAGACCAAAGATTTTATATATCTAGCCGTTTTAGTGTCTATATATGGCGTCGTATCGTGTTAACTGTTCATGGTTTTATAAATAAGTTAAATTGTTCCGGTTCTAAAATAGATCCAAATTTTTACTTTTCTGTACTAGGTGTAATTTTTATTGTTATTACATCAAAAACAGTTATATAAAAACCCTTCATGCATTTATATACGTCTTGGTAACTTATAGATACCATGTTCAGCCTACACGAATCTGACGTCTGCGCATATTACAATCTCTTTACGGTACATCAATTCATTAGTGTAGGTATAGCGCTGTTTCATTTCAAAATTTTCTTATTTAATACTGGTGTAGTAGGTAGATATTAAGGTTAATCGAGTAAATAAAAAAAAACAAAAAAAAAAAACAAAAAAACATGTAATTTTATCAATCGTCACAGGATCTGTGGAGGCAACTAGACAGCAACCCAACGACATAAATAAAAGCAATATAATATAGAAAGAGGAATGTTATTGTAGTGCGGTCACGGAATTGTTTTCCGTTACTGGAACTTTCTCCAACCTAAAGTTTGATGATTATTATCAATTCTAGTTTGATGGTTAAGTTTTTGCTGTCTTTTATTTTAGGGTGGAGATCTAAAAAGTTTAAACTAATTTAATGCCGTCACAAGTGTATGAGCATCAAGTCAGGCACATCGTCTGTGGTTCTCCTCTGTCATTATATCTTAATAATTTTGTTCTCTTTTAGAGAAGATGCTGTTGATTGAAAATCCTTTGGTAGTTTCTATTTGATTCATTCACGACTTTGTTTGAACTCGGGGGAGGTTTAAAAGCTTGCCATATTGTATATGTACACAAGTCATGTATATTGTTCAATACTATATTTTGCCATTTAGAGGTCGTATGGTTATTCGTTTTTTCGGGTTTCTTTCTTAGAAATAGAAATAAGATCAATATTTATTCATATTGAAATAATGTAATATTTCTCAATACAAGTACCATCTTATTGTATGGCAAAACATTTTGTAGATTATTACACGCACAATGCATGTCACCTTTTCAAAGCGATATTTGCCACTAGCGGAATACCAAAGAATATTTCACGCTAAACGTCGCAATTTCAATGGATATTGCCACAAGTGTAATACCGGAGATCATTTCACTGTAAATGCCGCCATTTTAATTTAATATAGCCATTTCGAGGGATATTGTCACTTGAGGAATACCAAATAATATTTGGTCGATATCTATTTGCACCAAAAATTAAACCATTTGCGCAACAACTTAATTGGGCTAATGCTACTTCTGCGCCACTTCATTTATAAAACTATAGGTATTATTTGCGCTAATAAGAAAATTATACAATTTATTTATTCTTACCTATATATATCTACTGAATGATATACCTTCCCCTTCTTTATCTGGGCTTATTGACCGACAGTTTAACGACTGCCTAAGTTAAAGTTATTCTAATACAAAAAATATGCTGAATTAAAACGTTCACTCATATTTACGAAGTTGAAACTATAATATGTCTATGTTCAACATTAAACAAAAGGCTGGTATTTGTAACTTAAAATAGAAACATATTCCTTTCTGCTCACTTCTCCTCTCACTAGTGTTTGGTACTTTTCTAGAGCAAAGTTTTATTTTTCCAAGTCGTGTTGACTTCTCGCAACTTCTGAGCCAGCTATTCGGATTTAAATGTATGTCGTGGCCTGAATCTTTGTGAGAACAACGACGGATGTGAATCATAAAATTGTTCATTGTAATGAGAATGGAATGCTTCAGTTCAATTAATACCATCCGAAAAATAGAGAGTGGCGCAATTGATACTTTTCAAAACTGTAATTGGCGCAAATTGATTCTGGCCGACTCTCTGACAATACATGGTGTTAATTCAGGGATATACTACTGGAATACCAAAAGATATTATACGCTAAATGTTCGATACTTGCTATGCTTATTGAACGGGTAGAATGGTAAGAGTAAGTGAGTTCTTACCCGAGGGATTGCTATCGTAATTAGATTTTCTCCTCTTGAAAATTCCACATACTGGGGTATATAGGACTACACCAATTCGTACAACTATATTTTCTTTTACAGACCGACAGAATATGGAGATGTAAACAGATATTTCCAGTAAGTAAAAGCAAAACGTATTATAAATATGATAACTGGTTAACCTGTACAAAATACGGACGTTACATGTACCTTCATTTGTGGGGTACTCGTTTTTTTAAATGACATCTGCATTATTCCGTCCCTTGATAGACCGCATATCTCCAATTACTGGTTACAATTTTGGATGGACATTTAGTATTTATTTATTGAATTATATACAAAAGCCAAAGCTGTGAAATTGTTTGATATTATACAGTCTTTTGATAAGGTAAATATTTGTTTTTATTGACTTTTGCTCATTGTTGAAGGCCGTACAGTGACCTGTCTTTGGTAGATAGTTGTCTCATTAGCAATCACTGTAAATTTATACGCGTCATATGAAATTGTCACTTCAGCAACACTGTTATTTTTATATATTACATAAATGCTAATGAATAATGGTAAAAAGGATATTCTATAGATTCTGCAGCTTGAAGAAAAATTTAGGTGTTAAAAAAGGCCTATATCGGACTTTTATTATTCAGATCATATCTGTGCAATAGTCATTACCAGACACTTTCCCCAATTTTACTGTAGAAGACAATAACATCAATACCAATACAATTACACAGAAACTCTTAGTAGACTTACGTAACATTACTACTTGCATACTAAAATATACATGAACTATTATTCATTATTTGGATCACCAGAATCAATCGTGACACTTACTGTAAAAATAATTCACAGAAGAATATTGAAGTTGAGAACGATACAATTATCACTTAATGGAAGAACACACACTGATCTTAAATGATTCTAAGGTTGTGCAAGAAGACAAATACTGTCTGTATATATAAACGGTTGTCAACCAAACATAACAATCTATTTCCATGTCTTCTCCTATCCGAATATAGTCCTCGACAAATAAAAAAACCATATAACCGATAACGTATAGAAAGATTTCATGTATACACCATTTGTCCCATTCATAGCATTTATATAACTGCTACATTTGTTGGTCAAAATAATATTGACGCATACATTTCGTAAATTTGTTTAGCTGTTTGATGAATAAAATTATAATGTAGATGTGGGGTATATATGTCAACGAGACAGCAACCCAACGACAAAAATAACATAAAGACATCTTGAGGCCAACATACAGTTTTCAACAATAGACATGCGCATATAGAATATGTCAAGCTCTAAAAAAAGACTATAAAAGTTGCGATTAGATTAAAGAGAACCCATCAAAGATCTGCTAAGAAACCCAGTTATGACATCCACTGGCGAAGTTCCTGACTTGGAAGCATTGATTGTTGGTTGCTTTACGTTCCTGACTTGGAAGAAGCACATGACTATATTGCAGGGTTAATCTAGTTTTTGATGTTATAACCATCTCCCTTTTTTCTATTAAGTTTAAGTCTCGATCAGCGGACTTTAATACATAAAATAACAAACAGTTCCCTAAAAGTTGTTTATAGCATCGTACCTTGGTCTGTACTTGATGGTTGTCTCATTTGCAATCATACCACATCTCTTTATTTTGTACAAAATCAATATAGGAAACGCACTTGATTCTACATGATTGGCGTGATAGATTAAAACATAAAATAATAAACAATGTTATGCCGTATTAAAGAAATTGAATGCTCGAAGTTGTTTTCACTTGTTCCGTTGATTGAAAGCGTTTAATTTTGTCAGTTTTTGTTGACTTCCCCGGTCCATGTAACACTTATCAATTCAAAATTTTAAAAAGATTTCAAATTTTAGATTTTTGGAATGTTGATCAAAGTTTTAAATTATCAAAATTCCAAATTTTTGAAAATTTTTGAAATTTTGAAATTTTCACCAAATAATTAAAAGTATAAATATCGTTTTTAAATTTGATAGTTTAGATATTTGATAAAATTTTAAAAGTACAGTTTTGATTATTTCACTTTTTGAAAGTTTGATTTTTTTAATTTTTGATAAGGATTTCAAAAATAGAAAACGGGCGAAAGAGGGGAACCTGTAAAGTGCGAAACGGAATAAAAGCGGAACGAAACGAAACAAAAACAAAAAACGAAACAAAAAAGAAACAAAATGAAATGAACAATTACTGTTACTTAAAAGTAAATTTGAAAAATAAAACTAGAGGCAGAAAGTTGTACGAGGTGAAGAATTGGATAACAAAATAAATATTTCTGATTATAATAATTCTTAGTTAGGAAAAAAAAGCACGAAATATATCAAATCATTTTTAATTGCAAAATAAATGATTTAAAGAAAAAGTAGTTTTTTTAAAACAAATTGGACATCACATGAGATAACAGTATCCTGATTTTTTTTAGGTTTTGCATCTATTGAAAAAAAAAGTTATTTAAACCCATTTAAACAGGCATCAAACAAGTTGATTTACTTTTTAAAAAAATATCTCATATAAGCTTAGCGTTTCAGATAAATTATTCATAACTATTTGGTTTCCCCAGCGCCCATCATTAAGGAGTAATAGTGAAAACTGAGCAACTTGATTTAATTTTTTTTCATTTTGCTCTACGACTTTTTACTATCTGCAATCATGTCGGCAGATGAAATCATTGAATGTACATTTTGAACGATCATCTCAGTTAACATTTTAGCAACTATTTCGGTTGTTATAAATTGTTGGCCTTCAAATTTTCGGCTTTTGAGAGTTCCTGATGAAGGTAGATCCATAAAAGCGCTTCGGACGCATGCAATTTTTAACGTTTTGTTTTCATTTTTTATCGATTGCATGACGATCGTATATTGCCTTATATCATTGATTTCAGTTCAAAGTATTGATACGGTAGGAATACTGAATTTATGGTGTCGCAATGGACGTTGTGCTAGCAACGAATGTGGGAGGTTATTCATATCTATTTTACACTGCTATCCGCTATACACGCTGAATTTAAGAGTAAGATCAAATATAAGTAGCTTGCTTGGATCCAGGATACTGTTGTTATGTATGTAACATCCAACTCATCGTGCTGATCTTGTAAAAGCTAAATACATTCATATTATATTACGTTTGTTGATGTGGTTCATAAGTGTTTCTCGTTTCTCGTCTTTTATATAATAATGATTTATTTTATTATAGTGTCACATATTTGATCAGATATATATATATATACATACACACAATTACATAAACAACACAAAATACAATGACCAAATATCCAGCCTTATGTAGACTTATGAGACACTTATGTATCTAAATGTTAAAAGATTTAACTAAACAAGTCATTTTAGTGTATATGTGTAAAATTCAAATTCTAAAAATCTAGAAAAGATTTAAATCTTTTTACTCAACATAACACTGAGCTTTAAAAATAAGAACTAAAAATAGAAATATTTAATTATCACAGTTAAACTTTAAAAAAAGTAAAAGGTTTTCCAAAATGACTAAATTATCTATTTATGATTAAAAATAGAAAAACATTAAATGTTATTGCTTGATAAATTCTCATGTGCTAAATAGTTTTCGCCTCTGAAAAGATTTAAAAATTGCATATGACAAAGAAGTTTGTATATCTTCACAAGACATTATTTCGATAAATTTACTGTCCATATCAAGAGTATCAAAACCATCAATTTAAGTTCTAGCTTTTGCAAACAATTCAAACCTAATATCGTCATATAATGGGCAAAACAACAAAAAATGTTTTTCACTTTCAACATCGTTCCTATTACATAGTCGGCATAGTCTTTCATCTACTGGTGTTCGCGGTCGAGCATATCGTCCTGTCTCGATCGCCAAAGGCAGAGACCCGCTACGGAACAGGGAAACAGTTCGACGCACAGTTTTTGGGAGTTTTAAATGTCCTTAATTTATTTCCGTTTACATTGTTCGAATCGTCACATTCTTGTTTGAATTCATCGTTATCAACAACATTAAAGCGTTCCTTTATTGTTCGCATAACAGATTTTGTAGAAATTAATGTATCATTAAGAATAGCAGTGGCATCAACGGTTTCCACAAAACTTTTCACTTTAACGTACCATCCTTTATGTCGATTTTTAGTCCACTCGGTAATCTTTCGAGTTAAACGCGTATCACCAGATCGCAATATCCGACTTAATAATCGTATACATGCAGTTCTTTGTTTCGTAAAACACGAGGTCCAATCCATATCTCCTCGAATCGCAGTATTTGCAGTGTATCTTCCGACAGACATGAAAAATTTAGCTGCTTTGTTCTGAATAGAGTTTATTACTGAATGCACTTTTGTGCCCCATATTCCCGAACTATAAAATAACACTGGTTCAACCATAGTAGAATACAACTTGGAGTATACAGAGTGTGTCATTCCACCTGTGCTTATAAATTTGCCATACAACGCACCGAGTGCTCTGCTCGCTGATTTTGATAGTTCGCGTACGGCTTTGTCGAACGTTAAATGTTCATCTAACCATATGCCTAAATATTTATATGATGTAGCATAGGTAATGTTTTGTCTGGAACAAGTAAAGTTAAAGTTACTACGATCGGTGGATAAGACCGTTAGTTTCCCGTTTGAATGGTTTTATACTAGTCATTTTCGGGGCCCTTAATAGCTTGCTGTTTGGTGTGATCCAAGGCTCCGTGTTGAAGACCGTACTTTGACCTATAATGGTTTACTTTTACAAATTGTGACTTTGATGGAGAGTTGTCTCATTGGCACTCAAACCACATCTTCTTAAATCTATATACCATATAAACGTAAACCATTAACATTTTTTTAAACCTGCATACTTATGTAATAGTTGCCGCTGTACATTAAGAGCCCATCTATCCATTTGTTGGTGTCGACATTTTGAAATCGTAATTTGAAATAATTTTAAAAAGTTCATATCAACGATAAACATATGATTAAGTTGAAGTGACCAATCGAGATGGTAATCTATTTGGGAATCGGAAATATATATTTTGGCCATACATCAATACACCAACTGACTTCATTTTCAGAAAACGATATCTGTAACAAACATAAACTATTAGCTACTTCTTTACAAGCAGAACCAAATACAATGAAAGTCCCAACTATGTACTGGCTTCCGAAGCTACACAAATCACCTTACAAATATAGATTTATTTCGTCTTCAAGTCATTGTTCCACTACTAAATTGTCTATTCTACTTACTAGTACACTTGGTACAATCAAAAACCTGATAATAAATTGTTCAAATAAGGCCTTTGAAAATAGTGGAATTAACTACTTTTGGAGTGTCAAAAACTCGTTGGAAGTACTTGATAAATTGCATGCATATATTGGTGATTTTGAATCTGTATAAAGTTTTGATTTTTCTACCCTATATACCACTTTGCCTCATATTCTTATTAAGAAAAAATTCACACACCTAATTAAATGGGCATTTAAAAAGTCGGAATGCGAATACATATGTTCAAACTCTTTTAGGTCATTTTTTAGTAGCAACAAACAAAAGAGCTATGTCAATTGGACATGCTTTGATACTATATCTGCCCTTGAATTTTTACTTGATAACATTTTTGTTCGCTTTGGAGATTCCGTATATCGTCAAGTTATCGGAATTCCAATGGGGACTAACTGTGCACCACTTATTGCGGACCTGTTTTTGTATTGTTATGAGTTACAATTTATGACTAAAATCAGCAAAGACCCATCGAAACAACATCTGATACAAAAATTTAACAATACTTTTAGATATTTGGATGATATATTGGCTCTCAATAATGACGACTTCAGTATGTATACTAAAGAAATTTATCCTGTTGAACTAACTTTAAATAAAGCTAATACTAACAATGACCACTGTCCTTTCCTCGATCTTGATATCTATATCATTAACGGGAAGCTTAATACAAAAATTTATGATAAAAGAGATGATTTTTCATTTCCTATCGTTAATTATCCATTTTTAGATGGTGACGTTCCCTTGTCACCATCTTATGGTGTTTATATATCTCAACTTGTACGATTCGCTCGTGTATGTAACAACGTATTAGATTTTAGCGAGAGAAATTTATGTATTACTGAAAAATTATTACACTAGGACATCATTCGTAAATACAACTCAACATGCAGACATCTTATACGTTCGGGTATTTCACATCCAATCTTTTATGGTAATATTCTTTACAAAGCACGAAAATGTCAGTATTCACCTCAAAAGCTAACAAAACCTTTAAACAGACTTATTAAGAAGGGATATAGTTACGATACTGTTGTCAGGTCATTAAAGATTGCATATTTTGGCTTTAATATTGATTCACTTATAGGGTCTTTGCATCGGAATTAAACATATTTATTCTAAAACCAGTTGTTGGCATGACACGGGTTATGTTCTTCTCATATATTTTATGATGGTATAATTCTAAACCCCTAACAGGAGGGATTGTGCCTGATATTCATATGATGAAGACATAATCTTTCAATCAGTTTAATGGAGGTCTGAAGCTGGCATGTCAGTAACTGCTAGTAGTCTGTTGTTATTTATGTATTATTGTCATTTTGTTTATTTTCTTTTGTTTCCTATTCTGACATCGGACTCGGACTTCTCTTAAAATGAGTTTTACTGTGCGTACTGTTGTACGTTTGTTTTTTCAACATTGGCTAGAGGTATAGTGGGAGGGTTGAGATCTCAAAAACATGTTTAACCCCGCCGCATTTTTGCGCCTGTCCTAAGTCAGGAGTCTCTGGCCTTTGTTAGTCTTGTATCATTTTTGATTTTAGTTTCTTGTGTATAATTTGGAGTTTAGTATGGCGTCCATTATCACTGAACTAGTATATATATTTGTTTAGGGGCCAGCTGAAGGACGCCTCCGGGTGCGGGAGTTTCTCGCTGCATTGAAGACCCATTGGTGGCCTTCGGCTGTTGTCTGCTCTATGGTCGGGTTGTTGTCTCTTTGATACATTCTCCATTTCCATTCTCAATTTTATCAATGTTGTTCTCGAAAAACCAGGACAATGTAAAACGCTGAATTTTAAGTAAAGCATTTACCTACGGAACGCTGAAAACTTAATATTTGAAAGTCAAGCAAATATAAGAACCGAAACAATTGAAGAGGTGTATGGCCAAAAGGAAAGTTAAAAATATCAAAATCCGTCTAAGGGCTACTTTGCCCGAGGGAGTTGAAACCTAAGTTTCTTTGTAATTTGTATATAAACGACCTATTTTAAATGATTGATTGGTAATTGCCAGTGGCAAATATTTCATGCATGTTCAGGACGATAACAAATTAACAATAAGTACAATAAGAGGTCCTGTAAGAGTCCGTTCAGGATGAAGATTGGCAAATTTAGATGCCACTGGAAAATGAGGGTATATTGGATAGGGACAGAAATGTTGCCTTGCAACAAACCAACGAGTTACTGCAGGGGTTCTTAACATGAAGAGAGCTTGGCACTCTTTCTACACGCCTCATTCTGACTAGACTTCGCTGCGTACTTGTACTTTGCTCAAAATTGATTGTCGTGCGATAACTTAAAAATGCGCAAATAACAAATACGGAACTATCCCTTAATACAACAAAATCCCGTTTCCTTTTATTCGCTATTTAAAAACAGTGGCGGATTTAGGTCCCCTAATGGAGCTACAATATGATAATGCATATACTTTTTACAAGCATCAGTCCAAACGTTGTCTAAGGAAGCAACCATTTAACTTAAAAAAGGGGGGTATGTTTTTTTTTGTCGGAGTCAGAAATTTATCCTCGAACAATTTTATTTAGTTTTTTCAACGCTATCAATCACATTATTTTGTTTAAAATTTAACACTATAAGGTATGGGAAAAATCTGGATTCAGATTTTTTTTGTCCATTGTTTGAACAGAGTATTTTTTTTCATCACCCCCGACACCTACAAATGGATAGATGGGCGCTTAATGTACAGCGGCAACTATTACATTAATATGCAGGCTGAAAATAATGTTTATGGTATACGTTTATATGGTATGAATGTATTCAGCTTTTACAAAACCAGAACGATGAGTTGGATTTTAAAGTTTACTTTATTTGGCCTTTTTAAATTTATTTGACTTTATTTGGCCTTTTTACCTTTATTTGATTCGAGCGTCACTGATGTGAGTCTTTTGTGGACGAAACGCGCGTCTGGTGCAAATACAAAATTTTCATCCTGGTATCTATGATGAGTTTATTTGAAAATGCCTGTACCAATTCAGGAATATGACAGTTGTTGTCCATTCGTTTGATGTGTTTTATCATTTGATTTTGCCATTTGATTAGGGACTTTCCGTTTTGAATTTCCCTCGGTGTTCAGTATTTTTGTGATTTTACTTTTTATTTAGATACTTTATAACAGTATCCTGGGTCCAAGCTACTAATATTTGATCTTACTCTTAAATTCAGCGTGTATAGCGGATAGCAGTGTAAAAAAGATATCAACAACCTCCCACATTCGAGGCTAGCACAACGTTCATTGCGACACCCTAAATTCAGTATTCCTACCGTACCAATACTTAGAACTGAAATCAATGATACAAGGCAATATATGATCGTCATGTAATCGATAACAAATAAAAACAAAACGTTAAAAATTGCATGCGTCCGAAGCGCTTTTCTTGATCTACCTTAATCAGGAACGCTCAAAGCCGAATATTTGAAGGCCAACAATTTATAACCACCGAAATAGTTGATAAAAGGTTAAAGATGATCGTTCAAAATGTACATTCAATGATTTCATCTGCCGACATGATTGCAGAAGTCGTAAAGCAAAACAAAAACATTTGAAATCAAATTTGAGAGAATCCACGTGTATCGAGCCATTTTATTGCTTAAAGTTAAGTAGAAAATATATACATACTCAAACCTACCATACTATTTGGCCTACTGCGAGTTGGTCAGTTTTCACTGTCACTCCTAACTGATGGGCGTTGGGAAAACCAAATAGTTCTGAATTATTTATCTGAAACGATAAGCTGATGTAAGAGATTTTTTAAAACGATAATCAATTTGTTTCAAAAAAAAAAAAAAAAAATTCAATACATACGAAACCTTAAAAATTTCAGGATACTGTTATCTCATGTGATGTCCAATTTAAAAAAAAAACCCAACTTCTTCTTTAAATCATTTATTTTGCAATTAAAAATGATTTGATATATTTCGTGCTTTTTATTCCTAACTAAGAATGATCATAATCAGAGCCGTGTTTCTTGTTTTAAAATGAATTCTCTGCTTTTGAGAAATATTTATTTTGTTATCCATTTTTCACCGCTTACAACTGTCTGCCTCTGGTTTTATTTTATGCATTAACTTTTAAGTAACAGTAACAGTTCATTTCATCTTGTTTTGTTTCGTTTCGTTCCGCTTTTATTCCGTTTCGCACTTTACAGGTTCCCCTCTTTTCGCTCTTTTATCTTTATCAAAATTTCAAAAATTCAAACTTTCAAAAAGCGAAATAATCAAAACTGCACGTTAAGTTTAATACTTTTAAAGTTTGATCAAATATCTTATATATCAAATTTAAAAAGGATATTTAGAATTTTAAAATTTTAATTATTTGGTGAAAATTTCAAAATTTCAAAATTTTTCAAAAATTTGGAATTTTGATATTGTAAAACTTTTATACACATGTATCAAAATTCCAAAAATTTAAAATTTGAAAACTTTTTAAAATTTTGAATTGATAAGTGTTACACGGACCCAAGCTCAAAGTATTTAGCTTGCTGATAACGACCTTTCGCAATGCCTAAATCAAACTTTAAAAATATAAAAGAGAAATTTTAGTATGGCCTCTTGTATGGCGATAAATATTACATTAAAAGGACGGCTAATGATAATTTTTTACCAAACCTCATCTTGCATATTAGTTTAGTAGAATAGATAATAAATGAATGATATTAAAGATGTGAAAATATCTAATAAAATAATTTCAAAATTGCAGAGTGAGTTCATAAGCTATATGAAAATAAAAGTGCACAAAGTGAAAACCATCTAAGCCAAATTCTCCCAAAATGTTAAACGATTGTGTTATGACGTAAAACTGAGAAACCATTTCTGCTAAAATCGCACAAATGCTTACAATGATGTTATGACGTAAAACTAAGAAACACATTTATTTGCCGTAGGATTACCTATAATTTCTAAGTGACTGTTATTCAGCTTTTATTTTTTTTAATCAAACAAATGCACTTTGTTTCAGTGAGAAGTTTTTGCAGAGATCAGATGGTATTGCCGAGCCTGGTCACGTGGTATGGTATCTTCTGCTCTGTCTGTTAGCCACGTGGATAGTGATTTATTTGCTGACATTTAAAGGAACAGCTGTATTTGCAAAGGTTAAACATATAAAGTTAGATGTTACTGTACCAAAAACAAAAACAAAAAGAAAAACTTATCTGATCTTTCAAGTTCAAATCTTAGTATGTATCATTTATCCGCAAATGTGTTTAATCGAATGATGCCTTCAGAAAAATCCACAGTTGACATATTATTAAAGGTTTCTTCAAATATAAAAAATAAAAACATTAGTATATAACCACTAAGTAGAAAAGAAGTAAGAAATATTGACAGACAGTCCTTGATGTGGTTTTATACATCGTGTAAAAATGCCAAAAGAGGATTAATACATGATTAAAGATTATTAATAAGGTAGAAACAGCAACAAAAGTGAAAACAAATACGATTGGATTCACTTATTCTATGCCACAATGTCACTGATGAATATCGTACTATTATCAAAGCTAGGGGTTGTGTAAAATTCCCATTCTTAAAGATTGATATATGAAAAAAATCTGTTATATCATTAGAAGAAAACTAAATGACCGTAATTGATTGAATGTCGGAAATCTCGTCGTCACGTGACTGATTAATTCAATCCAGTTCGAAATCTACTCAGACTTTATAAAACGTCACCAATATCAGAGCAGAAAGTTTATGAACCAAGGTAATGTCAAAGAACGTCTTGTATATTTTTAACCTTTACTGTTCAGTGTATTTTTGGTAATATACTTTTGACGTGGATCGGTATTTATCCATCCCGTCATTGAGTTATTGTGCTATGGTCATTATTGCATTCTTGTCTTTCATTTTTGCTTATGTACTTTGTCTATAGAGTGTCTATATGCGTTTTGGTTATTTTTGTAATGAAATAGTTATTTCTTTTTATAGTGATTAAGATTATAACACAATGTTGACTGCTGTACCGCAGTTTTTGACATTTTTACCTATTATGTCTGTTTGTTTTGCTTAAACATTGTTGTCAATTAAATGGAATTCTATGCGACTGTCATACAAGTGAGAGGCTTAGCTTGCTATAAAACCAGATTTAATCCACAATTTTCTACATAAGAAAATGCCTGTATCAAGTCAGGAATATGACAGTTGTTTTCCATTCGTTTGATGAGTTTGAGCTTTTGATTTTTCCATTTGATAAAGGCCTTTCCGTTTTGAATTTTCCTTGGAGATCGGTATTTTTATTATTTTACTTTTTGATATGAAATATAAGAAGTTAGTTAGTAATCGTTTTTGTTTTACAGAAAAATAAAAATAAAAATTTTAGTCACCGAACTATCTTGCTACATAACTAAATAAATAATTTTTCTGTATTCTTATCATTAATTTTTTAATTAAATCATTTGACTTACATCCCCTACTAAATCTATTTAGACATTTTTCGGTAAAATTAAAAAAATGAATTCTATCTAAGAGAAAATTCCTATCATATAATGAAATTATTTGCAATGATAAGTCACGCATATAAATGGCATTTTTTTTTTGCATCAAAATATGTTATTTTCAGGTAAAATTTTCAGAAATCATTTGTGGTGTTTTTTTATCCATATTTGTAATACTCTCTTTATACATGCATTTTTAATTATATGATACCCTTTATCATATGCGATAGAACTAGTTTCTGTTGTTTGTAAATTATTGACAGATGTGATATCTAAGTCTAGCTAGCACATAATATCGAGCTTGATATATGATTTGTCAGTCAATAAATCACGTGATTTCGAACTGGATAGAACATCTGCCAATTAATCAGTCACGTGACGACGAGCTGGATGAGATTTCCGACAATCAATCAATTATGGTCAACATAAATAAGTTCGACCTTCGAATAGAAATAGGGACGAAGAGTTAAGCTACATACTTTCAATAGTATTTGTAAACGCGGTATACCAATATCAAAACAGAGTTCAAAATTTCGATTTTCGATTTTAGGGGGTCTACCAAATATTAGAAATACAAAAATATCAACAGTTGAGGAATAAGCCCAAAATATTATAAAAAGGAAATAAAATCCGAATAAGGAGATTAAAATCTTTTATAATCACACTTTTCAGTCTGTATACGGCCTTAAATAAAATAAAAAGGAATAAGGAGATTAACATCTTTTATAATCACACTTTTCAGTCTGTATACGGCCTTAAATAAAATAAAAAGGAATAAGGAGATTAACATCTTTTATAATCTCACTTTTCAGTCTGTATACGGCCTTACAACAACAGCCTTTATCCTGTTGCTGGTGGTTCTGGTATATGGGAGATTGAAAGACAACTTGATAAGTTATTCCCGCCATTACGTTGTGACTGGAGAAAATGAAATCACTGAAATTGAAGACGTTAGGACAGTATCAGTTGTTCACCTCGGATCACCAGAAGTAAGAAACACACACGAACACACGAGCAAACAAACAGATACAAACAGATACAAACACACAAACCAATGAGTTGTCAATTCAGATAGTTTCACAAAGTCTTTGTAACAGACATAGTTTGTAGCTCATATTGACTTATAAAATAATTACTCGGATAAACCAATCTCTAGGCTACTTTTAAATCATTGTTTTATTAAGAAAAATTTACACCTTCTTGCTATATATGAATAAACGGAGGTGTTAAATATTGTTCAATATGACATCACAACATGTCATAATTTATCTATGACATTTTCTGATATTCTCAAAAAGTAATTATCTGCCGTGATATAAAATTTCATCTTCCTATTTTCTGTTTCTTAAGCCAATATTACCATATCATTACATATTCCTTGGAACACCTACAATCATTAAAACATATCTGATGTTTAAACATGACTAGACAACTGACAAATTGAAGACAGCCTTATTTGACAGAATCTTTTTTTTTTCATTTTCTATATTATGCAATTGAATAGAACATAATGAGATGTGATATGACTGCAAATGAGACAACTATTCTCAAAAGACCAAGGTGAATGTCAGTGTCAATTCTCATATGAACAGTATTATTAGTTACAAAGTGTGATCTTATACAATATAAAAGGGGCCAGTAAATTTCATATGGGGCGAGAGCGAGCGAAGCTGTTTAGGAGGCAAGATCAACTTTTAAAGTTTCATATGGTACGATACAGCATCAAAACAAATACATATTTCTTTTATTCTTGTATTATGAATATAATAGTAATGATCTTCATTATTCTTGTTTAAGTTATGGGTTGATGCACTGCTGCTGCACATGAATAGTATTGGCTTGTGGTCCGGTGTACTTCCTCTTTTAGGAACCAGAATTTACAACAAGAAAATCGTTGTCAATTTGTAAGTACATAACGCTTACATTTGGTATGTATAATATATCTTTATGTTAATTTGTAAAGATATATACTAGTATATGTACAGGAAGTGAAATGATTACCCTTCAGCAGCTCATGTGTTCCTCCAGGTTTCCTGTAAGGTTATTCAATCTTTGAGCGTTGAGTTTTCTTCTTTTTTTTCTATTGGCGATGGAGTTGTCAATCTTATGGTTTTTGATTACTCCTTTTGTATAACTCCCTTTGTATATCTCTTCCTACTATTTTGTATAAATAAATATTCGTTGTATAATAGAATATGATCGTGATGTCCATGTAATTGTCGTGCGTACAACATGTACTTCTAAAGAAACTTTCTCCAATTACATTGCATATCAATAGTTTGGGCAGCCAAAAAATATAAAACACCCTGGTAATCATTTATTATCCTCTGACATATCCGCTAGTGAAAAGGTCGATGTATATTTTGGTATATGGATTTCTTGTAACTTGTAATAGCATGTGCGTCTAGAGAATCTTTCTCCACTATAGATGAATAGTTGGGACAGCTTCATTAGAATATTTCTTCAGTTACACTGTAGATTAAAAGTTGGGACAGCTGCTTAAGAATCTCTTCAGTTGTTACAGTGCACAACAATGAAAACAGAATCGAGTTCGTCTTACGTGAACTTTTCATAAATTTTAGCTAAAAACTTAGCTTTATAAAAATTTCTTAATTTTATGAACTGAAAATTTAAAAAAAAAACAAAAAATATTCTTTATGTTAAATGTTCATAGATCTCGCCTGAAATGAAGTCAGAAGAGATTCATATAAGTTTTACTATCCCGATGCGGCTTTGACAATTTGAAATTCTTACTATCCATCTCACACTTAGGTCGATCGGAAATATTAAAATAGTCAAACATAAAACCCTGGTATCCAGTTATTATCCACTTTTCTAGTTCATAAAGATATGAAATTGTGAAAATAAAATCTTACTTTTCAACTAATTCAGGAAAAGTTCACGTAAGGAGGGATTTACTCGATAATGACATGGTTGATGTTTTTTACGTAACTAAATGAGAGGCTAACACGTTTTGGTAGATGGATTCCTTGTAATTTAAGACATATTTTATTAGACAAATATTCAGTCATGTTCCAGCTGCCCTGTTATGTTTTTAGAACTTTCCATGATTGATTAATAAGTTTTACTATGAGGATTAGTAGTGTACTTTCGTGTACAAAATCTCATTTCATTTTTGCCTCGATTGCACAGTGCAATTTTCAATGTTTGATTTTTATACTTTTTTTGTAGCGACTGTGCATGAATGTAAATGTGACATTGCCCTGACCTTGTTTTATATGAAAATACATCAAAGGTAACCATTTGAATTCAGTATAATATGGATGTCACCATTGACTGCCTAGTTATATTTGCGATAGAACATTCAATATTTGTCTTTAATAACAATTTTTTTTATATCTATGTTGTCAATTCCTTTGCTGTGATATAATCGCCCTACTGTGTTTTCTTGCTCTATGGTTATAGTGAATAATGAATAGGCATTGCTGTTTCGTTCATTTTATTGGCTATTGTCTAATATAAACTAACATCCTTTTAAGAAAAATTTTAAAAAAATTGGCCAGGTTATACTGGGTTCTAAAAGACAATAGTGGACATATGGTCCATTGTACACGATCCCCTTGAAGAGGCTACTAGAAATCTAGATTCGTTGAAATTGAGTCCTCTCTAGAACAGAGCTGCTGAAAATCTGGCCTCATTGTACCTTGCCTTCTATTGCACACAACTGGAAAACTGGCCTCGTATGTAACTTGCAATCTCTTAACTACATTACCAGATCACTGGGACCGTTGTACTTGGTCTTCCATTCAAGAGACTACTGAAGAATTTGCCTCAGTGTACTATGTCCTTTCTTGTACACATTACTGGTACTATGATTTTGTTTAACTGGGTCCCCTCTAGAACAGAGTTACTGAAAAACTGGCCACATTGTACCTTGTCATCTCTTGTACGCACTATTTGAAATCTGGCTTCATTGAAGTCAGTCCGTATCTAGAACAGAGCTACTGGTAAATTGGCCTCGTTTTAACTTGTCTTCTCTTAAAAAACTACTAGATCACTGGTCTTGTTGTTCTTGATCTTCATTTCAAGAGATAAAACTGGCCTCATTCTACCTTGTCCTCTAATTTACAATATACTGAAACCTGACTTTGCTTAACGCAGTCCCTTTTAGAACAGAACTACTGGAAAACTGGCCTTGTTGTAGCATGTCATATCGTAAAGGACTATATGATCACTGGTCTCGTTGTTTTTGGTCTTCCCTTCAGAGACTACTGGAATATTGACCCTCTTCTACTATAACATAAAACAAACTTTAGGAGCAAATGTTGGACAAAAAGCACCGAATCAGTCGTATATCTATCCTGTTACGTTGTACGAATCTTCTATTGGTATTAAAATTACAAAGCCTATTGTATAGTGCAAAGCCTTATTCATATTCTAAACAGATAGAAAATAAGGCGATGTAATTTGATCAAAGTTTCATTACAATGATACAGTGTGATATAATATTATTAAAAGATAATTATGTAACTATCGTAACTAGGACTGACATTTATGTAGTGGACATTAACTTTTAAATATTTCATTAAACTCTTGTCATACAGTGATCAGACTATTCAAGATTATAACATATTTTGATTAACTGACTTTAAAACAACCATTTTGTATGGGTAGGTGGGTAATAAACGTCAAACTGACATTCTATGTTTTAATATTTTATATCTGGGACGATAACCAACGTGTTATCATGATAAAAAGATTTAGCCTTAGATACCAGTAAAGTCGCCAGCGGCTCTTTTCAAAAAATATCTTAAGAGTAAAAATACTCTTAAGTCATACACAATTCAGTATAACTTACGATCAATTTTAATCGTACGATTTTTTGTGAAAAGAGCCGCTGATCTGTAATTTAACAGATTGTGTCCTAGTATACTTGATTGTGATATTTTGTCAGATTTGATTTTCATAGGGGTTAATGCATGGATAGCAGAAGACGCATACCCTGTGGACGCAACCGGTCTCACTCCTTTTGGATTCATGCAATTCCCTCAAGTTTTGTTTGTTACCTTGATTTGACTCTTTTTAATCGATTTACTAACTGAACATCGGTAAGCTACTGTCGCCTATATTTAATTGTAGAAGGAGATGGTAATGTTTTACCGAAGGTGGTGTTTCAATTGGGACATTTCCTTCTTTCCTTTCATTGTCAGCATATGTTTTTGCTTATATCGAAACTTTATTTTATCACTAAAAACGTATGCCTTTCTAGAAATATTTTATATACTGTCGAGTATTATGTTGAAATAGAAGAGTTTTTTAATATATTTTCTAGGGCCGTTGCTTTACTAGTTATTGCATACAGTATATTCCCCGTAGTAACATATCTTGCACTGGAACCATATTACGATATGAGTTGGGATGAAGGATTCATAGCTTTACAGAGAGGTATCAAACCAGGTAGGTATTCAAAATTGATACTAATTTGATGGCGTTATTTTACACTCGGGTCAATATAAAGCTTGTAACAGTCTCTAATACTGTGGATTCATTATTATTCATGGGATACAAATTTCCGTTGATTTCGTGGGTAAACGTGAACCACGAATTTAAATGCTTGACGAAGTATAGATTTATTATAGGCTGGTATGCAGACTTTGGCAAAACCACAAAAATCGAATATTTGCGAAAATACAAATTTCCATCAATCCACGAAAATTGGTACCCACGAAAATAAATGAATCCACAGTATATGAAGGTGGAAAAGTAACCTCATAGATGTTTTATATGATCAGCTGAGCTTTTTGGCGTCAATAGCGCTGGATTGAATTTAATCAGGAAGCCTCAAATTTAAAAATAAAAACTGAAAGCCATGGATGTACGAATTATCAGTAAGTTAGGAGTTATATAACCAAAAAGGAAACAAAAAGAACATTAAAACTTATCTAAGGTCAACTTGCCTGAGGTAGTTGGAACCTGTAAATGCGGAAGAACTGACTGTTGAGGTGATGATACCCTCGGGGACTAGCAGTCAACAGGCAGAAGTATCGACAAAGTGCTAGAAAATGATATATGAATAACACTTTATACCTTTAGTGCTTCCGATGCAATTTTCCGTATATATCTTCATCAGAAATGCTCAATAATCGTGAATGTGGAACTTATTTTCTTGCTGAAAGCTTGGTAAAGTTTCTTACACGTAATGGAATTGGAAAAGTCTCTCAAATAACTTTATCATTGCAAGTAATAGAATAGAGAATGGAAACGGGAAAACGAAAAAGAGACAACAACCAGACCAAAAAGTCCGATTCGTACTGCACTTGTCCCAATCGAATCATACAATAAAACTTTATTGCAGGGTTTACAATTAATTAATATTTTTCTACACAAGGATGTTTTATTGAGAGGAGGATGTGTTTGGTTTGTTTTTACATTATAAACAACAAGCGATAGAAATATTCTCAATGATTTACAAAACCGCAAAAGTACATTTATAGACCCAATGGAATGACATGTGGTTAACATATGATAAAAACAGCTGCGTGACAATTATTTTATTGTATGCAGGGTCAAATATTAGTGGACGTGATTCAATCATTTACATCAATTACAGACAACTCTTTATTATATATATATATGTATAACATATCCATATATATTGACCGTTACTTCATCACTTGAAAAATAGAAATTGTAACTATACTGAGAAAAGCTCAAATCATGCTTCAGTTTTAAGAAGACAGCGTATACATTTAAACTATATTATGTACATATAGATCGACTGGTTTTTCTTCGATTTCATGTCATCCCAACAAAAGGTATCGCATTAAATTGTAAAAATATATAAAACATATAACACAAAATAATAATTATCAAAAGCATCTTTGATAACACTTATACAAGTAATAACAAAGAGTTACCATAACATAATGCATATTTTGTTTTAAAGGGTTATCATACCTGTTTCTTGGAGTATTTTCTACTGTTCGACATCATCCAGTTATAGCATTATGTTTGTTTATGTTTTGTTTTTTGTTTGGGATGATCCACCAGGTAATATATCAATTAAGAATTTGATACGACTCTACAGTTGTTTTGTATAACTTTTGAACTATGATAATATAACAAGGGCGTCATTCGGTTTAATTTTATTTTACAAATAACTCTCAACGGACTAGTAGCCTACTCGATCAACGTACTATCTTTCCTTTGTAACTTTATACAAACGTCTAGTAACAGACTGCGTCCTCGATAAACCCAATGATCTGCCCATGTCATGTCAGAAACCCCTAAAAATGTTGTTTGTAGTGATATACAATTGTTCTGTAAGTGAGCCTCTGTTACAGGAGAAAGTTACCATTTTGCCTTTATCAAACAGCATCCCTCTCATGTTCAAAAGTTCATTTATCTGTCTACACTTAAAAACAGGCAGAAGATACCAAAGTGACAATCAAAATCATAAGCCGGTGAAAAACTGACAAAACCATAGCAAACAAAACAAAAACGACGAAAAGACAAACAATTCTAAAACACACATAATCGGGTTACCCAGTTTAAATAAAGATTATTAGTTTGCTATCATTATTATTATTCTCATCATTATTACTCAATTGTCCTGATATTATCATCCTTTTCATACACATAATTTTGAAAGGATTGAGGAATATAAACATTTGTGTTTCATGATTAAAGGCAATATTTTGACATCAAACATTTTTCGTTTCCCTCCATTTAAGAGGGTGCTATCATTATGACGTATGCATTAAATTCTAACATATGTAGATCTTTCTTTGCCACAGCAACAGTAATAAAGATATCATATAATGTTAAAAAAAACTTTCTTTGGTCATGAAATATTAAAGGGTTAATGATCTTTTACTATAAGCAATATGGACTCAGAATGTAACGCAAATTATAAATCATTACTGTTATAAAATGCAATGATAAATGGATCTTTATAGGTGATTCATTTGTGTGTAATCTGGGAGTCATTGCTACCATCTATACCCAAGATGATTATGAAGAGGATCAGAAGACGCGAGTACCTTATTGGCATTGCGTGTCTCTCATCGGTACTGCTTAGTATTCCATTTACAATGCAAGTAAGTTGTTGGAGACTTTGAACTGTCATCTGCAATCTACCATTAGGCAAGACGTAGAGGTTAACACCTCCTATCACCCCGAAAACAGACTCTTTATTTACTGTATTCATTATTATTCGTTGAATACCAATTTTCGTGGATTTCGTGTGTACAGAGAAACCACGAATTTAAATGTTCAACGAATTACAAATTTGCTGTATGATTATATGCAGACTTTTGGAAAAACACGAAATCAAATATCTACCAAAATACAAGTTTTCCTCAATCCACGAAAATTGGTACCCCTAAAAAAATAAATGAATCCACAGTACTACCACTTGGTCGGTACAAATGTTTTTGTACTATAAATACGTGGGTATCAAAATAACCAGTGCTTCTGTATTAGCACAATTTGAGTGATACACGTTGCCTGTTAATTTCGTGTTCATGAAATTAATATGTAAGAGTGCTTTATCTAGTGTTGCGACTCCATCATGCAAGGTTGACCCCATAATTGTACATGTTTAGACGGAGCCTTTAAAATACCAAACTATTATTTTAGTCTTAGATGTATGATTTTTTTTATTAATTGTTATTGGCTTTGAACTAGTTGTCAGTAATTGCGAGTACTCTCAGATTTGTACTTAGTGTCTTTTTGTTGTGGGGTTGTATAAGAACCCTGCCACGTCCACTCTGTGTTTTTGTTAGATGTATTTCTTTTTGTACCCATCTGATGAGTAAATCGTTTTCCAACTGATTTTTATAGTTTGTTCTTATGTTGTACTGGTACACCACTGTCCCAGGTTAGAGGGGGGGGGGGGGGGGGGGGCGGGTTGGCGCCATCAAACTATTTTAACCCCGCCACATTATGTATGTGCCTGTCACAAGTCAGGAGCATGTAATTCAGTGGTTGTCGTTTGTTGCTATGAATCATATCTGTTTTTCGTTCATTTTGTGGTAAATAAATTAGGCCGATACTTTTCTCGTTAGAATTGTTTTACATTTGTCATTTCGGGGCCTTTTATATCTGACTATACGGTATGGGTTTTGCTCATTGTTAAAGGCCGTACGGTGACCTATAGTTGTTAATTTCTGTGTTATTTTGTCTCTGTTGGAGAGTTGTCTCATTGGCAATCATACCACATCTTATTTTTATATCATCGTCATTTTTGGTTTTTGTGGTCATTAGCTTTTAATATTCTTTTGTTTTCGCGACTTTCGATTACATGCGTATCTGCCGAATGTGTTTTCGTAGACGCTTTGGCGATACCGTTCGCATTGCATTTAGAGCTCAAACGATTTATTCAAGTCTTTCTGTGTATATTCCAAATAGATTTCAGAGTTTTTGCATCAGTAAACTGCTGTTTCCTCTTATTATGCCACAAAAAAAAACATATCATTTGTTTTTTTTTATTGCGAAATTCTAAAACCTGGTTATTTAGCTTCCACACCTGCAATGATGGTATAGAAATAAAATTGGGTATATCTTTGTATCGATCAAGCGAGTTAAGCCTTTTTCAGCTAATTTGTATAGTTTGTTCTTATGTTGTGCAGTTACATTACTGTCCCAGGTTGGGAGAAGGTTGAGCGCTCACAAACAAGTTTAACCCCTCGACGTTTTTTATGCGCCTGTCCCAAGTAGGGAGCCTATATTTCAGTGGTTGTCGTTGGTTCATATCTGTCATTTTTGCTTTTCGTAAATTGTTTTGTTATAAATTAGGCCGTAAAGAAAAAAATCTTGAAATTCGTAAATACCATCCTTAATAAACAATAATGAGAATATGTTATCAACAAATAACACTGAAATGTTGAGCATGAACAATACGTTTTATAACGTTATAGTTGTTCTTGCCCATTTGCAAATATTGTTTGGGATCTCTTTGTAAACACTAAATCAAAGAAAGTCATGGAATTCTTTACTTGACGTCAAAATAAAGAAATAGTTATGAAGGAATCATGATTTAAATCATGAGAAAAATATTTTGATTAAACTGAGAATTGGGGAAAGTGCCATAAATAAGAAGTTCAGACAAGTGTTATCTCTTTCTATGTTTGCTTACACTTGCAGGGTGGATTGTTTGTTTACATGCTTATTAACAGTTACGTAGATAGACTGGTGTTTACCCTGATTATTGTCAGTACTGTACCAATTATTACAGGATATTGTAAGTACAAATATTTCTACAAAGTCGTTTTCATCGCTTCTTATCTCATTTGTGTTTCACTACCCTGTATATTCAAAATGTTGATAATTAACAAGGAAGTTCTTGTGAAGTACCTTTTCCGTTAACTTCCGAAGAAAATATAGATTATCTTAAATTCGAAATTTGATAAGAGAAGTACAATAAAAATCGCTTTTCACAGTACATCCTTCAAGTTATAACTGATGAAATGTGCCTTGCTTAAATAGCAGGTCAGCAATAAAAACCACAAGCCGAAGAAATATGGACAACACCATTGTCAAAAGTAAAACGACAAAAACACAATTAACAGTCCAAAAACATTAAAAAGCTAACTTATATGCCCTAAGAGTCAGCATTTTCTACTCCACTAGTGCGGCCGTCGTGTTACTCCTGTAAAATAATATTTTTTGATATTCTGTGATTAAACAGCACACAATAACCAATTAGTAGTTCTTAACACATCACAAAACGCAGAAGATAAATTCTTGTTGAAAATGTGATATAGTTATGTACATGCAAATTTCCATTTCTTAACGTTAAACATTAGACATAGATTACCAACATCGATGATATCATAACATAAAACAAATAAAAAGATAATAACTGTTTATAATCACAAAAGTACTGGGAAATAGACAGGCGAAAAGTACGGGCTACTTTTCTATAATCTTTGTGTAATAAGGAAGACAACCATTGAAAAACAAACGAGATAAAACACAAAGAAAAAAAGGTATAAACAGACAAAAACCAAAAGGAATACCTTACTATTCATGACACAAAGGGCCAAATGGAAGTTTAAAGACCGCTCGGTCGATTTCCAAAACATGTACATAGTTTGTACCAATAATCAGAGTTTATGAACGGATTGTTCATTTTAACCATGTATATTGACCGAACCAGTCCCGAATTACATAGCAAGTCTTATACTGTAGTTAACAAAAAAGTTAAATGAAAATAACACTTTTTAACTTTCGTCCGTCCGAAGTGCTTTTCTTACTTTTTATTTTTAACTTGAAAGATGAAATCAATTTGTTTCAGCGTTTTATGCGAATGCTAATGGCACACAAACAATTTAAACACTGACATGTATTTGTTTAACGTTGGTCTTAATGAAAAGTATTATTACATATTTAAAATCTTGAAATTCTATATGAAGCAGTTTTAACGGAATCAAATATTGAATTCTTTTTGTAACGTTTATGTTAATATTCATGTCTTAACAATACATCTCAGTTATCGGTCTGGTGATGATGCCGAGATAAGTAATACAAATATCAGTACAAAGTATAATAGATATAAGAAGATGTGGTATGAGTGCCAATGAGACAACTCTCCATCCAAGTCAAAATTTAAAAAGGAAATCATTATAGGTCAAAGTACGGTCTTCAACACGGAGCCTTGGCTCACACCGAACAGCAAGCTATAAAGGGCCTCAAAAATTAATAGTGTAAAACCATTCAAACGGGAAAACCAACGGTCTAATCAATATAAAAAACGAGAAACGAGAAACACTTATGAACCACAGTAACAAACGACAACTACTGAACATCAGATTCCTGACTTAGGACAGGTGCAAACAATTGCAGCGGGTTTAAACGTTTTGATGGTACCAAACCTTCACCCTTATCTGAAACAATAGTGTAACATCACAACACAGAAAGACACACTATAAAATACCAATTGAAATGGCTTAACTCAATCAAAAGAAATATTAACACCTGTGAACATACAATGAACAAATAAATTTGATCTATGATACAATGTTAATACAAAATAAATAAACTAAGGGAAGAATAATTAAAGTAACATGTTATACCGCTGTGAAATGTTTAACAATATAAGAAAAACAATATGTTTGAACAAAAAAGTATAATATTTGTTTTGAAGACTTATAACAAAATGTCGATTTTAACACTTAATTTCATACTTAATATGTTATTGTCATGCATTTACTTATTTGCACGCAGATATAAAGTCTTAAAGAAGAATCGGCTTACTTTCGTGTGTACACGATATAAATTGCAAGATTATGTTTTGTTCAGTGGTCCTTTAAATAACTTCAAAAGATGCACACATTTAAAAAGGAATCTTAATGTAATTTGGGAAAGTAATTACTATTATACGTTCAGATTAAAATCATGGTTTTATTTATTGGATTAAAAATGATATAGAAAACATGCAAAAGTACACGTTTTGCCTATAAGAATGTTTATTGACGCAAAATAATGCATCGATATTAAATAAATTTATTCAAGAATTAAGGATTAAACATAATCAACTGTTGTTTGTTTGACGTAGAAGCGGTACATACACGATTTTTCTTCTTCAAAAAATTGAAGGTTAACACGGAGGAGAAAACAACTTAATAGTACAATTTAACCAAAATAGACAGGATATATCGATGAAACTAAACATTTGAAAAAAAATATTAAAAATTACAATATGACAATAAGAATATGTGGTATAATTGCCGATGAGAAAACTTTCCACCAATGATAAAACGACGTAGGTTAAAGCAATTGTAGGTCACCGTACGGCCTTCAAGAATGAGAAAAAATTAAACCGCATAGTAAGCTATGAAAGACACTGAAATGAAAAATGTAAGGAAATCAAACGAAAAACCCAACGGTCGGATTTATGTACAAACCAATAACCGAAAAACAAATATGTAAGTATTATTGACAGAAACAAACGACTACAATTGATTTACAGGCTCTTGACTTTGAACAGGCACTTACAGAATGTGGCGAATTTACACATATTTGGGAGCGCTTAATCCTCACCCTTACCGGGAAAGTGGTGTAACAAAACAACATAAGAACAATATGTAACATGTTCATATATATATAGGCCAGTTTCGTTAAAAATCTTTCAAGTGATCAGTATTTGGACAAATTATTATAGGCCCTCATACTACTCGTAGTAGATATATTACAAAAAGAAATATGGTGTTGAAAATGAAGTAATAAGCCAAAATCTAAGGTTGTAAATCTACATGCAAAGACGTTTTACTGGGATTTGACAATACTTTTTCGGAACTGTAGAAGAGAGGCAAAAGATACCAAAGGGATATTCAAACTCATAAGTAAAAAATAAACTGACAACGCCATGGCTAAAAAGAAAAAGACCAACAGACCAACAGACAAACGAACAAACAACAGTACACAATGCACAACATAGAAAACTAAAGACTGAGCAACACGAACCCCACCAAAAACTGGGGGTGATCTCAGGTTCTCCGAAAGGTAAGCAGATCCTGCTCCACATGTGGCACCCGTCGTGTTGCTCATGTTAGTACACACCCGGTAATAAGTCTGATTCGGTAGGACACATTCAGGAAGAGGGGATTGGATTGAAGTAACGACAATTGGAACATATCCGCTATCATTTGTGAAACGAATATTTCATAACGGTCAACCAACTCGTGATGGCGTCCGTAAAATTTACGAAGTGATCACTTCAACTTCACCACTTGGAACTCTTAATTTTATTACCTTCCCTGTGAGCAGCAACTCTCTTTCAAGGACATCATGATAGGAAATACAAGCCCTGTAACTGGTTATGACAGTGATCGCCACCGATATGAACGGAACTAAGCCAGATTTGAAACAAGCATTTGAAATATTAGGTTTTCAATGCTCTTTCCTTAGATTACTGATTACAACTATTTTGATTCGAGCATCAATGATGTTTCTAATGTAGACAAAAAAGCGCGTCTAGCGTACCTAATTTTAAGCTTCTTATCATTGATTTAGTAGTAAACTTCGATCGCATGATCTACACGCTACTTGCAACCGAATAGCACGTTCCCCGGAATAACCAAAAAGGACTGAAAACAAAGTTCAACTACAGGAAAAGTTCCCAATCGTTATGAAGATGATTGCGATACAATTTATCCACCTGTTTCACTGTTTTTGGATCTCTCAAAATCGATATCGAATAAAATCCAAATTAGAAGAACAAGAACATCATAAAGAAGTAGAAGAAATATACCTGCTATGTCGTCAAATGTATTGTAAGTAACATAACACTATGTAAACAGATTAGATATTAATATTGATATCATTAATTGTGTTTGATTACTTTAAATAGTATTGACAATGCTCCATTTAGATAACAACATGGTTGGTCGTTGCGATGTCTAAGTCTTCAAGAAATTTTCATCTTTTTTTGTAAATGCCCTTTTAATATCTATCCTCATTACAGGGAGTAGCTTTAAATGACATATTCAACAGGAGAAATAGGGTCGAGTACTGACGTCACAACTACCCAAGCATGTTGACGTGTTTCAGCTGATAAGATATGCCATAATATGTTGTAATTATGAAAAGTATTCTTTTCTTCGACAAAACTACTCTTTCAACATGTTGATGAATTACATTGCAAATATAATTCTATAAGTTTAACGGTCGCCAACTCCAATAAATTTACCGTTATGTGTCTATTTCACATCTGAATTGAGATAAGATTTTTCTGACATTATTCCAACATGTCAAGTGTTGTCAATCTATAATTTGTTTGGACATTTTTTACTCTAGTGTGTGTCTGTTTATATGAGAAATTAAAATTACAAAGCATCTGAGATCACCCCCTGTTTTTGTTGCTAAGTCTTTAGTTTTCTATGTTGTGTTTTGTATACTGTTGTTTGACTTTTGGTCGTTTTTCGTTTTTAGCGTGGCATTGTCAGTTCTTTTTCGACTTATTTGATGTATGATTATCCCTTTGGTATCTTTTGCCTCTCTTTAAAATATCATAGAATATATACACCCGTTCGAGTTGACTATCAGTTTTCTTAATTTCCTTCCTGTTCCTGACAAAGTATTTTGTTGTAAGACACGAGTTCGAAATGGTATAATGGTCGATTCATGTTCAGCAAGATAATATAACTTGGTCAACGCACCTGTTCTACTCTCCTAACCGGTATTGATATTACCACTATTGTTATATACACACGACTGAATGTGACTTCGGTAAACTATCTTATAAACGTGCGTCACTGGTGAGTTTTATTTAGACGAAACGCACGTCTGGTGCACACAATTATAAGCCGGGTATCTTTGAAGAGTTTTTATATATGAGTTTATCTTGATATTTGCACTCGTCCTTACAATGATGAACGATTGCATGATTTAAAATCAGCACAACAAAAAATTAATATAACGTCAGCGAAATAAAATAAGCATATTTTTTATTATTTATGATCAATTAAAATATCTATCTGCTAAACAATTTTTTGGTAAATTGAATCATTCTAAATCTAAAAAAGAGCTTTCTTGGTGTGTTTACTAAACGGGAATAAGGATTATTTAAACTAAAATCTATTTAATGCAAAAGTCTCTTTTCAATAACCAATTCGATGTTTACAAAATGACCTAGCAATGATGAGTTTAGTTAAATCATCTAAATTTACTCAGTATCATGATAACTTTACTAGCATGAAATTATTTAGTACATGTATAATTACATTTTATAAAACACATTGACATTGTGAAATATTTTTTGTGGATTTTTTTTTTATATTTTAATTAAAATCATTTCAACCAAAACGAAAATTATATTTAATAAACCGAATAACTGTATGACATCAACGTACTGATATCAGTATGATCTGAAATACATATGTTTATGACAAAATAAAGTTTAAAGCATGTTAAAGTAAATTAAAATTAAATTTTCCTTTGAAAACACTTCCTTATTTCGTGCGTCCGAAGCGCTGTTCTGGATTAACCTTCATCAGGAACGCTCAGACCTAAACATTACTAAGTCAGGGATGTATAAAAAGGTAGAAACGTTAGGAGTTGTATGACTAAAGGGGATATAAAATATAATAGCCAAACTCATCTTCGGTCATCTTTACCTGAAGGAAATGTAACCTTTGAAATAATTATATTTAAAGTTACAGAAATTCATATTTTCTTAAGAAGAGACTCGCAAATTTGAGTAAAGATGCACATGGTTTGGATTGTTTAATCTGGTTCTCCTTAGATAAGTCTGCTCGAAATATTTTCTTATCTTGTGACTTTCTTGACGTTTGTTTTTAATAATTCCCGATAATCCAGAAAAAGCTATTAATCGCAGCAAACAAAGTAACTGTGCTGATACCATTGATATTGACATATAAGAATCTGAGGTATAAATCTCAAATAAAATAAAGGACAGGTACGATGTTATGAACTATAAATTTCCAATGATCAAATCCCAAAGGTTCAGTAACATAATATACATAAGCATCAATAGAAGTTTATCGATTTTTAAAACTCGTTAATTCATTTAAAAAAGTAAGAAAACTGATTGAATCGCATGAACTCCATACGGTGCGTCCACAGAGTAAGCGACTCCTGCTATGCATACATCATCCGCCATGTCAATACAGTCCCGTCCGAGTGGTAATGATAGAGAATATGGCAATCGGTAAAATTAAAGAAAATACAACTATTCTAGTGTATAAAGATCTAAGACAAAGAACATATTAGTCCTCAGTTGAGACACAGACACAATGTATCTGTCAATTGACTCATGATAGTGACCGTAAACATATTTTGTGTCGATTTCAGTAGCGCTATCAGCATTCTCTGTTAATGTAGTCCAAATAATGTGAAGGTGCACGCATGTGATGTATCAATTAAGGTATTTAAAATGAGAAAACAGAAGTCATCATGTTTTTCATCTTCGTTAGAAGTCGACCGATTGCATTATTTTCTAAAAAAAATAATCTAGGAATGAAAGACCTTCTAGCTTAAGTTGTATCTTTAATGTCAAGCTGGACATTGGAGATTCATGCACTTGCTGAATTTAGCTTATTGTGTGACATAGCTTTATCATCAATATGAATTAGCAATTAAACTAAAAAAACTGGCTAAGATCAGAGGAACTTTGTCATCGAGCCCTCGTCTTTGTGTGTGTGTTCTAAATTTGTTTTTAGAAAATTTTAGTTTATACTTCAGCTTGTCTACCTTTTAATGTGTTCTTGCTCTACTCCATTTAATCTTATAATAACTATATGTTTACACGACAAAAATCGGCATTTTAAACATAACACAACTGTTTGCCTCAAGCACATTTTATGGTGAACCATTTCTAGCTCACCTGGCCCGAAGGGCCAAGTGAGCTTTTCTCATCACTTTGCGTCCGTCGTCCGTCGTCGTCGTCTTTCGTCGTCGTCTTTCGTCGCCGTTAACTCTTTACATTTTGAACTTCTTCTAGAGAACCACTGAATGGAATGAAACCAAACATGGCATGAATGTTCCTTATGATGTGTTGACCAAGTGTTGTTACTTTGAAGCCGATCCATCATCCAAGATGGCTGCCAGCGGGGGACTTAGTTTAACATAGGACCCTATGGGAAATACATACAAATGTCTTCTTTTAGAGAACCACTAAATGGAATAAACAAAACATGGCATGAATGTTCCTTATGAGGTGCTGACCAAGTGTTGTTACTTTGAAGCCGATCCATAATCCAAGTTGGCCCCCTGCGGGAGGCTTAGTTTAACATAGGACCCTTTGGGAAATATTTACAAATGTCTTCTTTTAGAGAACCACTGAATGGAATGAAACCAAACATGGCATGAATGTTCCTTATGATGTGCTGACCAAGTGTTGTTACTTTGAAGCCGATCCATCATCCAAGATGGCCGCCAGCGGGGGACTTATTTTAACATAGGACCCTATGGGAAATACATACAAATGTCTTCTTTTAGGGAACCACTGAATGGAATAAAACCAAACATGGCATGAATGTTCCTAATGAGGTGCTGACCAAGTGTTGTTACTTTGAAGTCGATCCATAATCCAAGTTGGCCCCCTGCGGGAGACTTAGTTTAACATAGGACCCTATGGGAAATGCATACAAATGTCTTCTTTTAGAGAACCACTGAATGAAATGAAACCAAACATGGCATGAATGTTCCTTATGATGTGCTGACCAAGTGTTGTTACTTTGAAGCCGATCCATCATCAAAGATGGCCACCAGCTGGGAACTTAGTTTAACAAAGGACCCTATGGACAATACATACAAATGTCTTCTTTTAGAGAATCACTGAATGGAATGAAACCAAACATGGCATGAATGTTCCTTATGATGTGTTGACCAAGTGTTGATACTTTGAAGCCGATCCATCATCCAAGATGGCCGCAAGCGGGGGACTCAGTTTAACATATGACCCTATGGGAAATACATACGAATGTCTTCTCTTAAAGAAACACTGAATGGAATGAAACCAAACATGGCATGAATGTTCCTAATGAGGTGCTGACCAAGTGTTGTTACTTTGAAGCCGATCCATCATCAAAGAAGGCCACCAGCTGGGGACAGTGTTTAAAAAAGTACCCTATGGACAATGCATACAAATGTCTTCTTTTAGAGAACCACTGAATGGATTGAAACCAAACATGGCATGAATGTTCCTTGTTGAGGTGCTGTCTAAGTGTTGTTACTTTGAAGCTGATCCTTCATCCACGATGGCCGCCAGCGGTGGAACTTCCTTTAACATAAGACCCTATTGGAAATACATACAAATGCTTCTTCTAGAGGTGCACTGAATGGAATGAAACCAAACATGGCATAAATGAGGTGCTGATGAAGTGTTGCTGATTTACTGTCCCTCTGGTATCTTTCGTCCCTCCTTTACTGTTCAAGATGGCCACCAGGATTTTTTTATTAAATTACAGGGCCAATATTAAACCAAATTTGGCCTCACTCATCATTAGGGTATCTGTTATGATTTTAATCTATTTTAACATGATTTCCAAAACCAAAGTAGAATCAGGTGAGCGACACAGGCTCTTGAAAGCCTCTAGTTCTAGTAAATCATTAAAGTCAGGATATGAAGCAAATATAAAGAGACATTCCTTTTAGTATATGTTTGTGGTCATTACAAGTTATTTATGTTTTTTAAATACATTTGAAAGTTTTTTATTCGTTAAACAATTCATTGAAGGATTATCATTATTAGAGACTAAATCAAAAAGCATTCAGAATGAGTGAAAACATTATTACAACTCGTCTTTGTCAAGAAATATAGAAAATAGATAATACCATTCATTTGACACCAGGACAGAAACGGCAAACTCTTTTATTACATTTAGTCTGACTGCGTTAAACTATTCTCTATTTTCTTTATTACTTGGCAGAGACATCAATGTCTAAATATTTTTCTGCAGGTGTCTGTTTATTTATTGTTTTGTCTGTTTGAAGCGTATTACAATATATGAAATTGTACCACTGACTAGTCCTTCATTTACTTGTTTTTTTTCGAAATTATTTTGGAATTTATTTGCATCTTAAACTACCACATGAATTTTAATTGAATTTCATAAGGGGTAACAATCTATTCATCGCATCGTAGTAATTCCTGGGATAAACAATTTTCATCGTCTATCTTTCTTTTTCCTAATGACATATTTAACCGACTTAGTTTTTGAGACCCTTGTTTGATAAATATTTAGCTCTTTGGGTTTAAAGGCCTTTAAATGATTAACATTTTTGCATTGTGTCCAACCTTTTTTAACTTGAGCATACCGTGATAGAAATAATTCAAAACACAACACATGTCATTTTCCCTGTCAACCGTCATGTGCACTAAAATCCGATTCATTCATTTTAAAAGAGAATTTATCAAAAAAATCGACTTTCCTTACGGTCGATCCCCATTTAGAAATATTTCATCATCACAAAAACCGAACCCTTAACAGACTACAAAAAGAATGTAAAACAGCGTATGTATATACAAATTACTATTATCCATTGTTATTATCTCCATATGGGTTCATAATTTGTCATCCAATGTCTCCTATGGAGAGTAATTTGCCGTGAAAAGATTGATTAAATATTACAAAACCTTTTGGTTGAAATCAATGTGGTCATCAAGTTACCTATTATTCATTTTTTTCTACATAGGAGGATTATTCATTGACAATTGCGTAAAGAATTGTCAATTTGTTGAAATAGTGTTTCCTCTGTTGTTTACATTTATAAAGGTTTTTTTGTGTTTTTATTCGCTGCTTTGATACTAATGTTTACAAAGAGGTGAAACTATAGGGAATTTATCAATTGACATCGTAGTTTACAAAATCAATTGTGAAATTATATATTTACGCAATGAAATAAACGCGTCACAACATTTATGTCGTAGTAAATGCATTTATCTACTTAATACAGCTGGAAAATACTATATTGCGTATCTATTACTTAAGTGACAAAAGTATTGAAAATGAATTAAAGTACATGTACATTTAAATAACTGTTGGGGGTATGGACATGTCTTTGATATATGAACGTGACAGCTGTTCAGGTAATATTTGACTTCGATGGTTGAACAAAAACCGGAAATGTGTACTATATGACCTTCACGAAGTGATCATAGGTGTAAAATAGTATATATATAGCACTGGTTCTTTACATGTCTGTATTAATTTTTACTGACGCTGCAGAAATGGTTAGTTTTTCCACGACTTAATATATTTTCTTGTGCAACCTTTATATAACATCATTTCATTTTATTGAAGTTGCCATAAATTGTGTTTTATTTTGTTTCATGAATATCTATTTCATAGCTAAATTTAAATCTTAATAGAAAAAAATCTACTTTTTTTCAAATAATCCTCATACTTTCTTTAATTTTTTTCAGAGATTTTTTGCTGTAAAAATGTGCATTATAATTTTTTGCACGAGGTTCTGTTGTGTGCTGTCAAACCAGACATGTATGCCATGTGATTTAATGGATGTACCGATGACCAAAATTTTTGAATACGCAAGAATATGTGCTACTTGTGGCGATTTTTATGGCGATGATATTGAAAATTGTTGTTTTTGTCATAAAAGAATCAGAGATTTATGTAGAAGTGCTTGTGGTGGATGAAATAGAAATATCACTTTTTATTGGGTTGATCATCAGCTTAAATGAAGCTTCATTGCAAGATGGGATATGGTAGCAAGGAAGACAATAAATACAAAAGACAATGTGCGACACACAATTATCGATGACGTGAAGGGAATATGGACTAGTTTGAACTAGGACGGAACAAAGATAACATTGAATTAAGCGAAGGAAAAGCATATGACACTTTGATAATAAGTACTGCATATCATTAATTATTTTTATTTATACGTTTGTAGAAGTAAAGCTTGAATACTAAGTTTTTCTTTGTTGGTTTCTTTTCTTTGTAAGAGGTTTATTTACCAATTGTTTATAACAGATAATAATAGTTTTGTTTTAATCAAATGACCAACTAAAAAGGAACAAACCAGTGAGAGTAATGAGACGCAGAAAACCTCACATTGAACAAATATATTTTGCAGTATCATACAAATAAAACTTACCTATATAAAAGAGAACCCTGACAAATATCACGTATTCCTTTGCCAATTTTTATCGTACCGCTGACAATTTACATCATTAGTTTGATATTGAATGTCATTTCGGCATTGTTGGTTTTTAATGCTCTCCAACTTCGTAATGGAATTGGTTATCGAACTGACTTGATATGAGCACCACTGTTGCATCTTATGTAGACGAAACTCTCGTCTGGCGTACCAAATTATAAGCCTTTAAAATGAAATATATGAAGAACCCCCTGAAAAAAAAAAAAAAAAAAAAAAACAATTAAGATGTCACTTACACGAGATTATAGACTTAACGGTTTTAACATCATCAACATATGCATTATTTAAAAAGACAAAAAGAGATGAATTAACTGAAAATACAATACATTTCACTCTGTACATTCCAAATTGTACACTTTGCCGTTTGATAAATTATATTTGCACAATTATTCTGTTTATGATAGAAAATATAACAAGGACAATTTATAACAGGTAAAAGATTAAAAATACTCAAAAAGAACAAAGGCACATTTAACCCATTAATCGTAAACAGCATTTTAATAACGGTATTTCGATCAAACCCTTCACATCGGAAATATCCAAGCCCATCTATATTGCATGTACATTTTATTTCAAATAATTCAAAATAAGTACACTAATAGATTTCTAGTCACATTTAGAAAGCAGACTATATTTGTAATAAGATTATAAGGTGACACATATTAAATTAGTAACTATTTATGTTGTCTGAAATATGATTATTATTACGCTTAATTATGTTTCACTGGTAACCGAAATGTTATTAATGCATTTAGATACATAACTTCTTACGTAGCGCGCATGTTATCCATAAGTTTATTTTATTGATAACATGTTGTCCGTTCTTACGTAACAAACATGACGTGGCCACTGAATTGGTAACATACCTTTACATTTATGCCGTCTTATATAATTATTATTGGTTTTTAACATCTTTTTCGGTATTTTACTATATGTAATTATGAAATCGGTAATACTGTATAAAATGCATGGAATCTTTAAATTCAAGTAAGTTAAACCAACATATTTTACAAAATTAAATGCCACTTTTTTAGACAAAAAGACAACATTCCGTAGCATGTCGTCCTGTGTGCCTTAAAACTAACGCAAATAATGTGGATAATATATTTCTTTTCAAACTCATTCATGAATGGATGACAATGCGTATAAGAATCTTTTATCTTTGTCCGTTGAAAAGTTGACATGTTATCTGATAGCAAATGGCTAATTCTAAAGTTTAACAACGGATGTGGTTTTGGTTGACCCTAAAATATTTTGCATTAATTACTGTCTTACCACATATCAATGAATTTATTATATGATTCTATTCTAGTTTAAGTGAAGTAGCGTATGATTGAATATATTCTAAGAATATATGTGAATTGAAAAGACGATATGAAAAATAGAATTATTTTACAATACAGCTATATAAAAAAATCACTACTTTAATGGGGGATTCGTTTCATATCATCAAATAATTAGAAAAACAAAACATTCTGATGCATTACGGATATGTGTTATCCAAAACGGCGTATTGTGGTCCAACTGCAATGTGATAGAGCTGAAAATAAAATGTAAAGTGTACATTTAAGTTTTAAGAATAAACTTACATGAGTTCATATACAAAGAGAGACAATTCAGAATAAAAATAAGTACAATACAGATCTTTGAACTTTTGATTATCTGAATTATTCCAATGAAATGAATGGAGTTGAACAGTTTTATTTGATGGCAATGATGTAGTCCCAGCCATGCCTTTTATTAAGTCAGGTATATGGCAGTTGTTTTTCACTTGTTCCGTTGATTGATAACTTTTGATTTTTGTCAGTTTTTATGGACTTCTCCTTTTGGAAATTGCCTTTGAGTTCGTTTTTTTTATACTTTTTGTTAGACTTACTGAAACCAAACGATACACCATCAATTGTAATTAAAGCAAGTATACTTTATCCGAAAAGTTTTGGCGAACAGCCATTTCTTTATTTTATGCTATGGTTTGAAGAGTGCTAGTCGACATATCTGATCTGGCCTCCTCTAAAATTCATGCTATTCCGACATTTCTCATTCCAAAATTTGCCTATTTGTAACTGGATTGGCTATTTAGACTGACAATGTGTTTCTCACCAAATGTTGCGTTATTAAATTAAGTCAGGTTGATCAAGTGTTGATATGAATTTTCTAACAACCCATCCTAATTTTTCAATGACTTTGATATTTCTCGAAGGTTTTTTAAGAACGTTTGGTTAGCCAAATTTGGCACAACTAAGTTTGAAATTCGCTCTTCAAATTCGCAATTGATATTCTTTTTCAACTGTTCTGTCTTAAAAAGTCGAGAATTTTGAATTGACTTTGATAACTGATTTGTACTGTACATCATTTAATTATAAGTCTGGTATCTTTTTTTTAATAAATTACAAATGAAACATTTTATACAACCATAAGGAGATGTTGTATGATTGCAAATGAGACAACTTTCCTCCAGAAGCCAAATGACGTAAAGTTAGCAGTTATAGGTCATCGTATGGCCTTCAAAAGTGAACAAAACCCATACCACATAGCAAGCTATATAAGGCCCCGATATGACAAATGAAATATAATTCAAACGAGAAAACTAAGAGTCTGAAGTATGTAAAAAACACCAAACGAAATAAAAATATGATATATAGCAACAAATGACAACCAATGAATTACAGGCTCCTCATTTTGGACAGGAAATAAAGAGTGTGCTTAAGTCTGCAATTAATTCTGCAATGACAAATCACTAAGTGCATTGGTCAAAACAATAAAGATAAACATAATGGAATATAATACTACAGTAATAAATTTGTTTTGACGTGGAAAAATACAGACGAATCTACGAATAGTTAAATGATTAAAACACAATTGTATTTCAGTAAAGCAAGAATCGCTCTATCTACCAGTTGAACGTGTATTTATGAGTGCCTGGTATGGACTGGCTTCTTTGATTCCTGCTGTAAGTAAAGCTTTGTCTTGCAAAGAATGAAATAATTGTATTTATCAAAGATATATCCCTGAAATCTTTGGGTATCAAATATTTCATCTTTGCCGATTGAAAATGACTCGCATAAATCATACGGATTTAAGGCATCCATGTCAAACCGTTAGACCATTTCTGATACATGTTCTTATTGCACGATATAGTTAAACATTTTGTTTTATAGAGCTTATGTTCAAATAATAACTTGCACATACAAATATATAAGTAGTTCATTCAATATTTTTTCAGTAATAATCTTATGAAATAAAGATTTACAATATTGAGTAGACTAAACCTACATTATTTTGCAAGTCATAACTAATGCACGATGACAAAAAAAAATAATCATGAATGACATCTGTCGTTACAAGTATTAAAACACACCTTAAAATAGCTGATGTAATCTGAATTCATGCCATTGTATTCAAGATAGACGGATATATTTTTGAATCATTGTGTGAGTTGTAAGTAGCAGAATGCTAATGTAGACACATGGTGTAAGGCTTAACGACAAGCCCAGTTGTGGTTAACTTCTTTTTATACAGATGTAAATGATGAAGAACTTTGATATTTGAAAAAAGTTCAATGACTTCTTGCTAAATTGAGATACGTTAAATCATACGAACTTCATCACAGTCATCGATATATCAGTTTATTCATTTTTTTTTTATGAAAGTGACATTATGTAAATTAACTTTACCCTGTGTTCGGAAGAGATGGTTGATAAATTTTTCTGTTAATTTCTGATCTTCATATTGAACATTTTTATATTTTACATTAGCTTTATAAAAGTGAAAAGGTCCAATTTTCCCGTTTTGATTTTACGTTACAAAAGATTTATAATGCTTAATTTAAAATATCAACCATATTTGATCATAAGTATAGCGGGCGAAAATTATTGGTCTTTTCGACATTTAATTTGAAAAAAGAAATTAAATTTGTAAGGCAGTTTTGGATTCAAAATAATTTCAAAATGGTGAAATGTGATATCATAAAAGGAGTAAGTGAAAAAAACGTAAACTTTTGTGTTATATTCTATATAACCATTTGATAAGAGACTTTCCGTTTTGAATTTTCCTTGGACTTCGGTATTTTTGTTATTTTACTTTTTACTAAAAAATGACAAAAATGTATAACAAAAATACCGAACTGCAAAATAAATTCAAAGAGGGAAAGTCCATTAAAACTGAAAAAAGTCAAATGTTATCAACCAAGGGAATGACATTCCAAGACTGTTCCCAAATTGTCCTTTAAAAAACAGCATTTTTTTAAATTGCAATTGTAATTGCTTATATATCATTCGATTTGTCTTTTTTTACACAGGGAATGCTTATCTACTACTTTGCTTTAAATGTGTATCCGTACTCTATATTTGGATACGATGAACAATGGGCAGAGAAAATTGGATGGATCATTTCAATCTCTCCAATTACCTTTTGTATGATCCTTGGAGCAGTCCATGCCATTTATAAAGGAAAAGGCAATTTCAAGCAGGTAGTATTCAGTACTTAAGCAAATAATTGCAGACACAACTTTATTAAAAGCTTAATACTTAACAAAGTGTATATGCAAGTACAAGAGAATCAAAACAGATTTTTTAAAGAATTATTAAACCAAATATAAAACCATCTAAGGAAAACGTTTCCCACCTGGATGATCAACTTAGACTTTTACTAGTAGGCAAAATATTATACCTTTTCTTAACCTTGAATCCCGTGTCAATATCAAAGTGTAAGCATACCTGACCGGCCTGTACAGAAACATTGACTACTGACACAAGACACTGTATAACAATATTATACTTATCTAAAATAATGGGTTCAAGTTTTTGCATACGTTAATCTGGTTTAAAATCACAACATTTTCCGACTTATCTTAATCATGTGTTTTTTTTTTGTATGAGTTTTGTTTTTATTAATTTAGACCAAAAATTACTACATGATTGTAGTATTGCGACGTCAAGCAGAACAAACTCTTATTAATAAAATCGGAATCATATCAATGTGATTACAATGAAACTCCGACAAAAGCCAGAGTTGTAGATCCTTGTACGAGAAAATCACACGGAATTTCAACATGGCAATGTTAAAAATACCGCTAAAATGACAACATTAATTGACAGTAATACATTACAACTAAACGCAAGAACACTCAGGACAGAGACAAACATAAATAAATAATATAATTGTACATTATTAAGAGAGTGGCAAGGACTAATGTGTCTATATTGAGCGAAGAACAAGTTGATAGATTCTGACTGTTTTCACTCATATTTTTTTACTTAAAATTAATAAAAAACTTGATTATATGGCTAACTGACTAAACTAAACAGTATAACTTTGTAAACATTGTTTTCTATTGCGAGAAATTGTAAGCTCCGATGTACAAAGTTCAACAAACGTCAATTTTTCGAACGCCTTAACTGATATCGATTTGATATTTGAATATAAAAGTCGTATTGCAGACTTTGGCCAAACAAATCTTTCCTCGATAATGGTTTAATCATTCTGACGTCAACACATAGACATTGTTGAAAGGGACACAGATTTGAGAAAAGAAGGGACAAATATTTGTGACGTATTTGAGGCTGAACATAGATTGAAGTTTGCATATCAACTAGCGTCTCTTGCAAAAGAGGCACAAGATATCAAAGGAACATTCAAACTCATAAGTCGAAAATAAACTGACAACTCCAATGCAAAAAAAAGAAAAAGATCAAAAGACAAACAACTGTACAAAAGCAACTGATAGACAAGCCGAGGAAACTTTCTGAGTATCTAAAATATTGTCATAAATATGTAAATCTATGTAAATTATCATCTTTAAAATGTAATCTAAAATTCATTGTTCGTTGAACAAATTTAAATTGCTAATATTTCTTCTTCCAAAATAGCATTCATTCATACACCAAAGGTTTCTCTTACGACAAGTATATTCTACCTAAACAAGCTGGTTTTTTTATTGAGTTGAATAACTGGATATCGACATGCCGTTCAAATTATTAGTACCCTGTAGATCACTGAACATAAAAAAACGAGGAAAAAATGAATAGAAATCCATTCATTTTGAATATGCCATACTATAAATGTCTCATCATTATCTCATTAAAGTTTAGTTTTCAACGTCGAATATGTACTATTACAAATATTTGAAAGGGAAAATACAAACATCATTTCGTTTTATAAGTAGAGTTTAACTGGACGGGTCAAAGAATTATTGATAGTTTTGAAGTTTCGTATCACTGAGAGTTCTGAAATTTGTTTATACAACACTGTCAACAGCCAAAGTGTAAACGCCTTTAAAGTCTTCAATGTGCGAATGACGTTACATTCAATAAATACAAGCCTTAAAATTAGCATCTTATTTTTGAACTAAAATTATTGGAGCTTATCTTAATATTTACAGAAATGTATTCAAGCATTGAAGGCGGATAGTTTAAATGCCACCGACAGCTTTACAGAAGAAAATTCAGAAACAAACAATACCGGCTTTGCATCGTCTAAATCGCCGAGTAATTCAGTCATGGGAAACAAAAACGAACCTGAACCAAATGTCTCACAAGCGGAGAAAGCAGAGACTGAAATCGTTATGCGGCCTCCAGAATTCACGGAGGTTGTCAAAGTTTGACATAGTATATTGAGTTATTGTATGAAGATGGAGCTTTCCTACTTATCATTGAGAACAGCTTTGACAATCGAAATCGGTTGTGAATTTTACTGTCAATCGACACGATGCTATTACTTGTGAAATCGTTATTTTATCATAGAATGACGTTTTTTTTCTTCATTAAAATAAAATAAAATCAATATTGATGATAATTACAGTTTCGATGGTGTAATATTTATAAATATTTGTGAAATATCAAATACCCAGTACCATGGCCAAATATTTATGGAGCAGTACCTGTATTTTTAAACTTTCATTCAATATTAAAAAAATGTCCATGATTTTTAAATAATTATTTCGGGTATACTTAACATCATATATGAGAACTAATGTTATTGTTATTGTAAAAGTATTGTATCCAATCATGATATATTTATTGTTGATTTATAAACCAGTATATTGTCATGTTATTTGGTTGGTGTGGTTAAACGGCATTATATTTTACCATCGTCTAATTAACTACAGTCAGTTGAATAAGTAGAGAAAATCAAGGGAACCGTTAACAATTAACTGAAAAACTCCATTCATACGAAGATCGAGAGCGCCTTCCCATTTTTCTTCATTGACAAAGCAAGTCTCAAACACCTTTTTCCTTTTTTGAAATTAATGTTTTTTTGAACAAATGAATGGTTATCGTACAAACTCTATCATTATTTAATTTTATTATCAAAATGTTGCATTAACTCTTCTTTATTTTACATTTATTTATACTGAACACTATATGATTAAGAATCATTTATTTATCAATATGGATATTGTGTCATTGAAATTTCATGTTACCAAATTTTGGAAATTAATTTAAATTAAGGAGTATATCTGCCTCGTGCAAAACTCTGATTTCTTACCCGGCTTTGTCTACACTTTGTCTACACTTTTTGTAATTTTTGGTTTTATCAGCTCTTTGATTTTTGAATAAGTTTTGGAATTTCAAATATTTTGGCTTTGAGCATCACTGAAGAGAGATTAATTGTCGAAAAGCGCATCTGTTGCAGTAAATAGGTACCGTTAATGTTATAACATGGCTTTCAGCACTACATAAAAGAACATTGTGAGATGTATTTCTGCTTTGTATCGATCTGATGAGTTAAGCCCTTTTCAACTGATTTTTATAATTTGTTCTTATGTTATACTGTTATACAGGGTTGGCGCGTGATACGGTGCTTTTTGTCCGCAATTTGCTTTTTGTCCGCTTTTGCTTTTTGTCCGATAATTTTGCTTTTTGTCCGACACTTTTGCTTTTTGTCCGTTGCTTTTTGTCCGTTTTGCTTTTTGTCCGATAATTTTGCTTTTTGTCCGACACTTTTGCTTTTTGTCCGTTGCTTTTTGTCCGTTTTGCTATTTGTCCGATAATTTTGCTTTTTGTCCGACACTTTTGCTTTTTGTCCGTTGCTTTTTGTCCGTTTTGTTTTTTTAGCTCACCTGGACCAGAGGGCTAAGTGAGCTTTTCTCATCACTTGGCATCCGTCGTCGTCGTTAACTTTTACAAAAATCTTCTCCTCTGAAACTCCTGGCAAAATTAAAGCGGATATGGCCAAAATCATCCTTAGGGTATCTAGTTTCAAAAAAGTATCCGATGACCCCGCCCAATAATCAAGATGGTCGCCTTGTATAAAAATAGAACATTGGGGTAAAATGTAGATTTTTGGCTTATATCTCTGACACTAAAGCATTTAGAGCCAATCTGACAGGGGTAAAAATGTTCATCAGGTCAAGATCTATCTGCCCGAAATTTTTCAGACACATCAGACAACGCGTTTTTGGGTTGCTGCCCCTGAATTGGTAATTTTAAGGAAAATTAGCAGTTTTTGGTTTTTATTTGATTGGAGTTTTATTTTTAAGTCGTTGTAACGACTAAGCTTACTTGTTATAACGACTTAGCTTACTTGTTATAACGACTTAGCTAACAACTTAGCTAACTTCTTTTAACGACTTAACTAACTCGTTTAAACAACTTAACTAACTTGTTTACTTAAAAACTACTTATTGTAAATACAGAAATCAATGCGTGCATTTTTCATTTAAAGATAAGAACGAAACAGACACAATGTTTTTACCTGTCGTCCAAAAAATTTCTGGAAAAAAAGGGTTGGTCAACTTTTGGACTGTCGACTAAAGGAAGTGTCGGAAAAATAGGCTGTTTGACAAATAGGGAAGTATGACTTGTGGTTTGTCAGAATATAGCTACCCACCTCTCTCAGATCACAAATCTAACCAGCACGTTATCAGGTGGCAGATAGGGGATGTCTTTTTTAAAATTAGACTGGCATATACGTTCAACTAACTTCGAACCGATAAGTAACAACCTGCTTTTAACAATGTTGACTTTCCACCCTTTTTGGTGCCTTTATTTTCAGAATTGAAGGGAAAAAACAAATAGCAAACTCTTATCTGCATTTGGTCCTGGTAACAATTTCCTAGACATCAAGTAAATCAATCCACTGCAACCTGAAAGGATAAGGGGCATTAGAGGACCTTTTTCGTCCCAGCATTTTACAAACATTTGAAGCTCATCTTTCCAAGGTGCTAGAGATATATTGACAGGGCTTAAACATAAATTATCATGAAAATGACATATTTGTGTAGATGTCTTGAAGAACCAAGACTATAACTAAACATTTAAATGGAAAAATCAGATTAATTGTCAATATTTGCCTGCTTTTACTTCATTGTTTGACATACCTTGATCCGGTAAACATCGTGCGCACAACAAATACAACTTCGTATTTAAAAGAAATGTATATTGTGGAATCATAACTAACTTATGATTCTTATGTTGTACTGTTACACCACTGTCCCAGGTTAGGGGGAGGGTTAGGATCCCGCTAACATGTTTAACCCCCCCCCCCCCCCCCCCCCCCCCCACACACACACACACATTCTGTATGTATGTGCCTGTCCCAAGTCAGGAGCCTGTAATTCAGTGGTTGTCTAGTTTGTTTATGTGTTGCATATTTGTTTTTCGTTCATTTTTTGTACATAAATTAGGCCGTTAGTTTTCTCGTTTGAACTGTTTTACATTGTCATTTCGGGGCTTTTTATAGCTGACTGTGCGGTATGGGCTTTGTTCATTGTTGAAGGCCGTACGGTGACGTATAGTTGTCAATTTCTGTGTCATTTGGTCTCTTATGGAGAGTTATCTCATTGGCAATCATACCACATCTTCTTTTTTATGACATGTTCAAATATTTAGTTGTTGTGTGCCTGTGCTTTATACCCTGATGGTATGTTATATGTTTGGATCAAAATCTTTACACAGATGAAGATTTATCGAGTCTCTGTTAAGGGGCTGCGCGTAATCATGTAATAACTCATTGTTGTGCTTTGGTTGTCATTAAACCATTTCTTTCAGTTATAAAATTATCACACCAATGAAATAACACAGCCAATTATTCATTAGAAATAACACATTGTGATAAAATAATAAGCCTCAAAATGCCCTTGTAATCATGCAATCAAAAATCCTAACATAGTCCCGTATCGTTATAGACATACAGCAAAGAATTCCGTCTTAAACTTACATTGCGGTGAGACCGATGAAAGCATCACTGTGACTTTGAGATGAAGAACAGCAATAAAACTGCTGTTCCGTTGCTTTGGGCGTTGTCAAGTGTATGTAGAAATTTTGTGTCATGAATTTATACACCATATTCATTGTTTCTTATTCCCAAAAAATTATTGACGACAGACCTACACATTAATACTATGATAAATCAAATATTTACATCAGTATAGCCATTTGGGAAATATGTGTGAAAGATATAAAAGTTGAGGGTAGTTTTTTTAACAATTTTCTACACATAATGAATTTAATTGTTATATTTGTTTCTGGTACAAGTTAACTATAGGCTATGAATAAAAAGAGTCAATTATGATCAACATAAATAAAAAAAAAAAAACGTTTTGATATGCAAACATACATGTATTCATCAAGACTTCAATTTGGTAATTAAATGATGTCCATTACCCAAATAGTAAAGAAACAGTTAAATTCTGTTCTAAATGAGGGATAATTTTCGTAGCGCTTTGTTACCTCCAAAAGTTTCCCATATGACCCAGACCATCTTGTGAAAGAAACTGAATGGAATATCTGCCTGTTCTTTCAACATTAAGTCAGACGCTGTACAAAAGCATTAAAACAATTTCAATTTGGCTTGGACTATTTCTTTGGTGCATTTTCTCAAGTGCTGCATGGCATCTCTATCAGTAGAAGAAAGGTTTTCAAGAAAAATAAGGCTTCCCAAAACGTTCTTAAAAGTCGTTTGTTACGTATTGTAACGCTGTTGTTAATTCGTTGGATTGATCAAGGTTCCCAAGTCCGGACAATGCACTTTGGTTGCTGAACTAGTTCTTAATGAGGGGAATTTCCTTTATGATTCGGTTGAAATAGTCAGGTTTCTCATTTTTTACAAGAGTGGCTATCAAGAAAATCTGCAAGGTTTGTTTTGTCAATCTCTGCAAAGTTTTCCAAAGCACATAACACATCTTCATTCTCACATATGGAGTCCGGTACTAAAAAGATATCCATGATATCTGGTTTTACTTAACCAAATATTGCTTCTTAAAACTCATAACTCAGTCTAGTTCAATTTAACCATGAAAAATTTAAAGTTGTGCGCACAAGATTAAAAAAGTTGTGCGCACAAGTTTAAAAAAGTTGTGCGCACAAATTTAAAAAAGTTGTGTACACAAGTTTAAAAACGTTGTGCGCACAAGTATAAAAAAGTTGTACGCACAAGATTTAAAGTCACGCGCACAAATATTCTAAATTTCATCTTTGGCACTTAAGGGACTCCGTAGATATCAAACAAAAATGTTTCTTTATCATTTTTCGGCTACAATGGGTATATAAAACATGCTATGTCGAATTATAAAAAAAATAGAGTCCTAACAAAGAATTTCTGTCATGTTGTGCAACGAAATCTCTACGTAACAGCACATGGTAGCGACAACACTATATGTTTAATAGGATCCCGCGAAAAGCCAGACTTTGGTCCGCGAAGGAAGCAAATTGTCTGTGTGACCATCGCTGACGGCTTTGGTACACATAAGATGGTTTTTGGTTAACAGATATTTTTTACGCCGGACGGCCATTAAAATATCACCAAGGAAAGGTCGCCGTGCTCTTTTTTAATTTCCACGCAAACTGATATAGCTCCAAAGGTTTTACCATGAACACCTATGGATACTCGTGCCAATTAGAAATCCACGCGTAATCAATATCAGAGATATTTCAGACAAATGCACCGGTCCTGCTTGGCGTTTGTTGCTTTATGTCTCCCTGGACATGGCCTATCATTAAAAGATCCCTTTTTCGGAATTTGTGGATAATTTGGTCTGCTGTAGAGGGTGAATACAGTCTACGAGCAATTGCATCCTGGGAAAAGCCTCCTTAAATTACGCCCCAAATTGTTTGCCACTTGTTGTCAAAAAGACCTGGCATATAGTCTGCTGTTTATTGAAGTTTCTTTACAATAAGGGCGTTAAATTCATGACATAAGCTAAACTTTACATGTCGAAAGTAAAAGCAAGAAAGTCATACTTGAGTTAGAAAACGTTCGAACTCGAATTACGTCCGTTCATATAACCCTGTACTCCACATCTATTCCAAAAATCTATCAAGCGAAAAGTATTAACCAACTATACATAGTTCTAATAATAATAAACTAGAGGCTCTAAAGAGCCTTTGTGATTACCTTGGTCTATGTGCATATTCAACAAAGGACACTCTCCAACATTGTAAACAAGAATAGAACTCATGACAAAATCTGTTTTGTTGATCTTGTATTGCTGATAATGTGCTGTTTAGTTTTCTTCTATCTTCTTTAGTTTTGCTCAAAACACAAAAGAGGATAAAAATCCTCATTTAAGGACAATAACTCCTATAAAGGGTCACAGTCTTTTTAACTATGTCGGCAAAATTTGACTTGTTAGTAGATCTTGACTTGCTGATTTAAAGTGTATCTTTATCTATTATAACTTTCTATAATATATGACAAAATGCCAAAAAGAAGAGGTGAAAATCGTCTTTAAGGTGGTATGGGAGTATAGATTAAAAATGACAGAATTTGTTCAGTCTCTGCCAAAACGTAGTATATATTGTGAAATGTTCAAAAATATAATAAATATGATAGGTCACCGAGCATTTTCTCAAGCTACAGGTTGTGACAAAATGACACATTTTGTATGGATTATACGGAAAAAAAAACAGCATTATGTGATCAGAAGCTAAACCAAAATGATAGAATTGAAAACAATATGCGAGAAGATAGCTTTTAGAAAATGCTTTAAGAATTTCAATAGATAAGATAGGGTCACAGTGCGTTTTTTCCTGCTAAAATTTAAATTAGCAAAAGTTTATGCAGACCCTTTCAGAAAATACACTATTTCAGAGTTATCTCTCCTAAAAATGCAAATTTAAAAGCATTTAAAATAAAAAAAAATAAAATCTACGCTTGTACAATTATTAATATTTATATGTTAAAATCTCATAAATATGTTCTTTTAAATGAAATTCACATTAATTATCTTCATTTCTGCATCAAATTTTGCTACATTGATTAAAAATTGGTTCTCTGTTATTTACAATCCAAGAATGCGAAAGACACTACATTAAAGGGCAATAACTCCAATAAGAAGTCGCCTTCGTATTGTCTTTATTGTAGATTTAAGATATAAGGCAAAAAAATGCCAAACAAAATGGTCAAAATCATCATCAAAGGACATTAACTGTAATAAGGAGTCGATTAGCGATTTCAACCATGCTGTCTCATTTGTAGAACTGATCTTGCTGATCATCATAAAGTTTTTTCTGTATCTATTATAATTTTCAAGATAGAAGGCAAAAAAAGAATACAAATGGTAAAATTTTTCATTTAAGGGCAATAAATGCTATAATAAATGGGAAATGAGTCCATGGGACACAGATAATGCCCCCGCTTGCATAAAACTTTACACAGGGACATAACTTAAGAACGGCAAAAGTGACACTACCCAAATTTGTACTTGATCTAACTTCTGTTGTAATAAGCATTGTGTATAAGTTTCATAACATTTGCTCAAGGCAAACTTAAGTTAGAAAACAAAAACGATAAAGTCAGCATTTCCCCATTTATACAGGGGCATAACAGGAAAAGTGAGACCACAAAAATTCACACGTGACTTGTGTTTTGTGGTAATACACATTGCACATAAGTTTCATACCATTTTTTTAAACAAACTAGAGTGAAAGAACGGGAATAAAAAATTCAGCAGTTTTTTTCCATTTTCAAAGGGGCATAACTCTAGAACAGTAAAAGTGACGCCACCAAAATTCAAACTTGATCTGGGTTATGTGGTGATAAGCATTGTGTTTAAGTTTCATAACATTGGGTTGATGAAAACTATAGTTAGAGAATGGAAACCAATTTTGTGACGTCATCTGACAGTTTTGACATGTAAGACAATTGGTAGAGCTCAACATCCTGCTGTTGTCAGATTTTCTCTCTTTTTAATGGTTTTCCAAATAAAAGACAAAACTTTAATTTTACCCCGTATGTTCTATTTCAGCCATGTTAGCCATCTTGGTTGGTAGGCGAGTTAATCAGACATATTTTTTAAAAATTATATATCCTAATGATAATTGTTGCCAAGTTTGTTTAAATTTGTCCCAGCAGTTTAAGAGGAATTCTTTTTGTAAAAGTTAACGGACGACGACGACGACGACGGACGACGGACGCCAAGTGATGAGAAAAACCCATTTGGTCAATAAAGCTAGGTGAGCTGAAAATAAATCAGTATGTTTTTTGGAGAAAAAAATTATAATAGCATTGCATGTTCTATAGCATTCAATATATGTTATAGATTATGTTATATGCATAATTTGAAATTTCAGCTTTGAACTATTTCTTACAAACTTCAACTATTAAATATAGAAACGCAAAATTTATTATAAATATGCACGATAACACTAAACATTTCTGCCTATGTTGATAATATGCACAATCACTTCTGTATGTTTACTTTTGTAATGATAAAAAAATTGAAGAACGGTAATGCATAACATTGTACCATTATTTTATAGTACTTGATTTGTGAAAATTACTTCATTATTATGGGTCGATTTCAGTATTTCAAATGAGTAGTACTACAAAAGTACAAATGCAAACATAACTGTGTAGACTAAGAAGGAGGACTGACTCCCACTGTTATAATTCCTATAATCTAATAAGTTTTTTCAAGAGTGATATGGTTATTTCAGCTCATTTATTGCTTGAATTTGTTAAATTTAGGACTCATGCATTGATGTAGCAACAGTTTCAATCAATTTTTATGTTTCCTTATGTTTCTTATGTTTATCTTTGTTATGATGAAATTGTGTGATGCATTGTGAGTGGAGTGTGAGGGCCTCAAGGGAGAATAGTGTTTGTACTAATTGAGCATACCCTCTTGAAATAAAGATTATTATTATTATTATTATTATTATTATTATAACAGCGTTTTCCACTCTTGTGTGAGAGCACTACATGATATAAGATACGTGTATAGTGAAATTCATCACCGATATCAGCAGCATATCACAACCTTTCATTTCAATCAGTCCAATTTGTCCCGAAAACCGGGACAGTATTACAACAGAACAACCACTGAACGAACTTTAAAAATCAGTGTAACAGGGGTTTGCCTCGACAGTAAATAGCACAAAAAAAACCAAAGAAGACATAAAGTACCAGTCTTAATTCTGCACGCATATACATGTTGTACTAACACAGAGTTTTAAGTTTTTAAGAACTTCATATAATATATTGCTGAATAAAAAAAAATATGCAGTATGGATTTTATTTGGAACATAAAAAAATATATATGATAGAGATAGACAGCTCTTGTCATTCGTCAGTTATTGATTTATTTCTTTTGGCAGTTGCTTTAACATATTGTATGTCATATATTATATCGTCATTACTTAACAGAAAACAATATCTTTTTCATCAGTACAGTAATGTTTACGTGCAGTGAAGCAGCTTGGGCGTTTAATGAAACAAAATGAATTTCATCTTCACCAGAATGCCTACATGAATAATATCTAAGAGTCAGTAAGGGAATGACAACTGTTTTCTTTTTTTACATTTTTGGAGAAGAGAATTTTAAAAATGGATAGATTTGTATATCAGTAATTGAACATAAATAACTGAGCCCATCTTCATGTCAACATTAAGATAACTAGTTTGTCCTTCAAACTACAGGACAATTCAGGATTTAGTTATGAAATAGGATGAAAATTATCCAAACAACCACTCCCCTTCTCGATAATCCTAAGGTCGTCTCAAATAACATTAACGGTACCAATTTTATTGCACCAGCCATTTTAGCAATTAATATCTCCTCAGTGATGTTGGAGACAAAAGAAAATTTGATAAAAATGTTGAATAGCTGCGCCATTAAGGACGTCAAATTGAGCTAAACCGACCAAGGTGGAAATTAATTAATGTAATTTTTTTAAATGCAAATTTCAATCAAACAGAATTTCCATTCCAGTACTGTCCTTGCTATTTCCGTCAAGTTTTTTGTTATCGTCTTGATAGTACGCTTTTTGAAACATTTTCGAAGTTTCTCTCAGACCATTTATGTTTTCGAGATTAGCAACAACAAAAAAAAAAACAAAAAAAAAAAAAACCAAACACAAATCAAAATAGTTTCAGTTATGGGCAATAGCTCTAATATTAAAGGAGTCGTCCGATAGTTTAAGTAAGACGTTCTTCACATTCTTAACACTTAATCTCTGTCAGATATTCTTAATCAAAATTTCTAATTTTAAGGGTTTTAATATACAAATAAGTTTAAATTGTATTTTACGACTTTGTAATCTATGTTAACCATTGCAGTCATATTTGGCGACCGGTGAGTTCATCGGAATCCTTCTTGCTTCCAGATTCTCATTATTAAAGGATAATGTGGCCAAATTTAATATGATATTGGGCTGGTAGTTTCATTGGGATAATTGCAACGTTATATATATGGTGATCGATCATTTCATTTTCGGGTCGTGGTAGGTGGGTGTATGGGCCATGCGAAAATATTTTCGGATGGAATATTCATTGTTTTTTTTTAGCAAATTTTCCTTTTCAAGTTATTACCAGGTATTTTATCATTCATTTTCAAATTCTCTGAGGCCCCCCTCCCCTCAATTTTTAAAGTGAGTATGGTCTGTATTTAACTCCAAAAAAGGGCATGGTGTTTCGAAGTTCAAAATGAAACCTGCAAAAAATATACACATTTTTATAGCGGACATAAAGCAAAATCAGCGGACAAAAAGCAAAACGGACCAAAAGCAACGGACAAAAAGCAAAAGTGTCGGATAAAAAGCAAAATTTTGTATGTGCCTGTCCAAATTCAGGAGCCTATTATTCAGTGGTTGTAGTTTGTTGCTGTATATCATATTTGTTTTTCGTTCATTGTTTTGTACATAAAACAGGCCGTTTGAATTGTTTTACATTTGTCATTTCGGGGCCTTTTATAGCCGACTATGCGGTATGGGTTTTACTCATTGTTGAAAGCCGTACGGTGACCTATAGTTGTTAATTTCTGTGTCATTTGGTCTCTTTCGGAGAGTTGTATCATTGGCAATCATACACATCTTCTTATTTTTATAGTGCTATGATAAAGGTATATGCTTTAATGACACTAGCATCAAGATTCCCCACTTATCAAAAGACATCTTAAATATTGTTGAGGTTTTATCTTTTTATATACATTAATTAGTCGTCAATTAATTAGTTCTATGGAAGTTAAAACATACTTTTGAAGTTCTTCATATTTATTGTTTACCACAGTGCATACCTTTAACCACCTGTCTTTTGTAGCAGAATGTATGTTGAGAGCTAGATGTCTTTTAGTTCTTCTGACGTTTGGTTTTTGTTTCATGAAGTATACATACAGCCCTCTTTGTTCATATCTACAAAAATAACTAATAGATAATATTATTTATAGAATCGGTAATGTTTGAAAATTGACAAAAGACTGAACAAACGCCATTACAATTCACAAAAGACTGAACAATTGCCAGAACAATTGACAAGACTGAACAAGTGGCCATAACAATTGACAAAAGACTGAACAATTGACCAGACTGAACAAGTGCCATAAAAATTGACAAAAGACTGAACAAGTGCCCGAACAATTGACCAGACTGAACAAGTGTCATAACAATTGACAAAAGACTGAACAAGTGCCCGAACAATTGACCAGACTGAACAAGTGCCATAACAATTGACAAAAGACTGACCAAGTGCCCGAACAATTAACAAGACTGAACAAGTGCCCGAACAATTGACCAGACTGAACAAGTGCCATAAAAATTGACAAAAGACTGAACAAGTGCCATAAAAATTGACAAAAGACTGAACAAGTGCCCGAACAATTGACAAGACTGAACAAGTGCCATAACAATTGACAAAAGACTGAACAAGTACCAGAACAATTGACAAAAGACTGAACAAGTGCCATAACAATTGACGAAAGACTGAACAAGTGACAGAACAATATTTGATTTACCGATTGAATTCAACGAAGTCTAAATTACTTAAAAAAACAACACAGGATTGTCTATACATAAGCTATGGTTACATCTTTTCTTGTAAATATCAGTATCAGTAAGATCCAAATATCGTTTCAGTTTCAAACAAAAGGTTTGATTTGATTTTTATATTGCCTTATCAAATTAAAAGCATAAAAAGCATTTGTAATGAGGTGTGTTTTTGATGACGTAGATAAATATTCGAACTGGTCATCATCGCATGGTTACGCTCGTTAATAAGCACAATAAGATCATAGATTTTTAGGATAAATGCTAAGAATGGTATTGATCTTGACTTCTTAGCAAGGCTGTGCTCATAAAACAAAGACAGAAGGAAAACACCAAAAGGGATATTCAAGATCATAAGTCGAAATATCAATCAACAACGCCATGATAAAAACGAAAAAACGACAAAAAGAAAACCAATAGCCTTCAAAACACATCATAGATATCTAAAAAATAAGCAACACGAACCTAACAAAGAACCAGGGGTGATCTCAGGTGCGCCAACAAAGTTATGAGGAAGAACGACTAAAACCGCAGTCTCAGATCTTTAGATACTAGAAGAGTCGTCATACTTAAATTTTATAGATTGTATCTTATTTCCAATTGTGTCCTGTTGACACAGTGTTGATTCAAATGACGGGGAATGTGTGCATAGCAGGAGACGCTGACCTTGTCGGCGCGAGACGTTGACCTTGTCGACGCAACCAGTCTCGCTTCTTTTGTAATGTATGTGGTTCCATCAGTTTTTGTGTGTTACCTTAGTTTGTCGTCTAAATCAATCTATGAACGTTGAACATCGGTAAACTTCTGTTGTCTTTATTGGTAATGCTTTTAATAGCTTTACATAGAAGAGGATATTAAAATGTCTTCTCTGATTGCGTAGAATATTCACAAAGGAAAAATATGACTGCGTAGAAAATTAATAAAAGACCAGATTCAAACATGGGACATCGAATACAACATTGTAACCTACGTGTAGCTGTAATGCAAGTAATCGATTTAAAGAATTTAAATTCATAAAAGAAATAATTCAAAGGGGTCTTGATAGAATCATGTTGAAAATGTGGGAGTTATTCATATACATTTAGACCTTGAAGGCCTAATTCGAAGCAATGGTTTACAGTGACTGTCATAAATTGAAAATATAAACTGTATGTTCTACCCGGCATCTTAGAGCGAGAAAAACCAAACCAAAAAGCCTGGCAAAACGTCTTAGATTCAAAGTAATCAAACCACCTTAAAAATAAAGATTATTTTGGAGCAGTAATAAATGCAATTATGTGTCACCTGATTTGTATTGGTCATGAAGAAAACGATCGTTGGCACATGTGAATTAGGAATTGTTTACCCTATAAAAGTCTTCTTCACTGGGGTTTATGTTGTTGTTGCGTCAATTTTCTATGTTGTTTTTGTGATATTGTTTTCTATGTGCTGTTTCTTTTTGTACAGTCATTTCTATACATGATTACCTGAAATACATGTATTAGGTAATTTTACATGTGACGATGGCTTATACTGTAGATAAGTCTCAATTCAAAACTAAAAAGATATCGGCAGTAAGTCCTCGACATTATACATTAAATGTGTCATATATGTCTTGAAGATAAAATTTCACTGAACGTCACTTGTTTTTAATCTTAGGGGAACCTATTTCAAAATTTCACACAAAGAGTTGCTAAATCCTGGATAGATAGTGCTGTATAATACAGTTCAATAATCTGAAATTATTCATGATAAGCTATTTGATATGTAGTTCGCAAATCCGTTTTTGTTAGATAAACTGCTTAAATCTATATATAAAAACAGTATTAAATAAAAAAAAAATAAAGAGTTATATAAAACCGAGAAGATACACTTTAAGACATATTTAACTCTGCAGTATAAACAAAAAGAAAGGTGGTATACACACTAACGAGACATCAATCAATCCTAGCAAAAAAAGATTTCCGCAAAAATTTGGCAAAATTAACATTAAGCACATAATTTTTTTTTCTTGTCCGCTAATGAAGCAAATCATATTACCTTTTTGAATATCTTTTTGAATGCTTTTATTTCTCCCACTTGCATGAGCCAAACAGTCAAATTGTGATGTAATTTTGCCAATTAACCGAATTCTCTATCAATTGAGTATAATACATGTATAACCCATGTTAAGCACTTATTTGTAAACCTAAAGTGCAATGTATTATAGAATGCATAGATTCAACATTTAAATCTGCAGAATTATGAAAAATACTTGATTAAAGGGTCTTTTAATTATATCTGTAGTTTCTTGTGTTACAATTAGTGCACTTATATATAAAAATAAGAAGATGTGGTATGAATGCCAACGAGACAACTCTCCACAAGAGACCAAATGACACAGAAATTAACAACTGTAGGTCACCGTATGACATTAGATCGATACAAAGCAGAAATACATCTAACAAAAACACAGAGTGGACGTGGCAGGGTACTTATACATCCTCACAACAACTTATGTTTGTCTTTCCATCCTTTTCTTTTTGGCTATGGTTGTTGTTTGTCTTTTTTTTGTTTAATAAAATATCGTATAAGCTTCACATACTACGGTTGTCGATATGGTTATCATTTCTTGTTTTACATTTATTTCCATTACCCTTAGTGAACATCCAAGGTAAAGTCAATTTGTGGGAGTAACATATCTGTGAAGTGTAAAATCTCTACTGAGGGAAGAATAGTGACACGTTCAATATAAAAAACTTTGACACCAGAATATCAAATATTCCATAACGGTCTACAAAATTATCATGGCGATAGTTAAAAGTTCACAGAAAAGACTTTAAATACTTTTATCTCGTTTCAGGTAATCGATAAATTCGATTAAAAATCAAATAAGACTAACTGTATACTTACTATTGTAAGGAATACACGTAGCCGTTGCCTTTTCTGTATTTTTTAAAAATACAAATCAAAATATAGTTCACGGGATATGTTTATTTGAAAGAGAACGATGATATTACATTAATGTTCTAACCTCTTAAAATTATATTTGAATTAATCTGTAGTATTTTGAAATTGAGAGCTTTATAATTAGCTTTGAAAAAAGTATAACACGTAAACACTTGAAACTGGCTTAGAAATGTCAATGACAATTATATTTAACGATTTGAGACGCAAACCTTATCGATGGGATATAATATAAGCTCCAAGTGAAGAGTTACTGAACCTGATGATATAAATCAAGATTTAAATGTTCAGATGACACTAAAAGGCTTAAGGATTCATAACGAGCATACTGAATGCCTACAATTCTAAACAATTTGGAAATGGTGATAATGACCATTTCACTACCTTCATTCTGTCTATATGAATGTATGCATTATGAATTTCAAGAATAGTCAGGACCTTTATAAAAAATAACAGCCAACACAGTATAAGGTCAACAAAAACCAAGCGCGTTTGAGGTCAACAACAACCTAGACCATATATGGTCAAGAACAGACAAGCACGTTTGAAGTCAACAATAACCTAGAACGTATATGGCCAAGAACAGCCAAGCACGTTTGAGGTCAACAATAATCTAGAACGTATATGGTCAAGAACAGCCAAGCACGTTTGAGGTCAACAATAACCTAGACTGTATATGGTCAAGAACAGCCAAGCACGTTTGAGGTCAACAATAACCTAGAACGTATATGGCCAAGAACAACCAAGCACGTTTGAGGTCAACAACAACCTAGAACGTATATGGTCAAGAACAGCCAAGCACGTTTGAGGTCAACAACAACCTAGAACGTATATGGTCAAGGAAAGCCAAGCACGTTTGAGGTCAACAATAACCTAGACCGTATATGGCCAAGAACAGCCAAGTACGTTTGAGGTCAACAATAACCTAGACCGTATATGGTCAAGAACAGCCAAACAAGTTTGAGGTCAACAATAACCTAGAACGTATAATGTCAACAACAACCTAGACCGTATAAGGTCAAGAACAGACCAGCACGTTTGAGGTCAACAACAACCTAGACCGTATAAGTTCAGCAACAACCAAGCACGTTTAAGATCAGCTTTGTCTTACGGTAAAATATTTGAGTTCGTATCCTTTATTGTTTTTCAGATTAATATTTTATGTCATACAATATACATGTAATACCAATAAAAAAACTTCACATTTTTATTGAAATGTAATTTAATGTTTTTGCTTAAATAAAAAATTATGTTTTTATCAAAATAGAAATGCTTCTTATTCTTGTCTCTATTGCTTCATTGTAGTGAATAATGGCATATATAATACGATTGTCGTGACTAAAGCTAAACAGCTCTGCACAGCCGTATACTGGGATAGCGAAAAGGTTAACATATTTAAGATATGTTTGTTCTCCCCATCCCATGTATTTCAGAGCTAGAATATTCATTATAATTGTTATTACCTTTGCAGTGCAAATGTACCATGCACGTTTTAGTTGCCTTAGAATTTAATTTACAAAACAAACTACAAACAAGGAACAGTGACAAGATCTACGTGCTAGGTTTATTAAGACGTCTAATTATCATTTAGCATTCATACTAACGCTTTAACAAAATATCACTGCAAAATTGATTTTAAAGTATAATTTTGTTTCAATAATGCACTTTCCTTTATTTGACAGTTATAAAAAATACGGCTGTGCAAAGTAAATCAAGTAAAACTTGCATGCTTTTTAGAATTTTAATCAACATTAATTTTTATATTTTGTTTAAAGTTTGATTCTGTTAAACATTAATAAAAGTACATTTAAGTTAGGAAATATATCGAATATATATCCTTACATTGATGGAGTAATCTTATGTTTAGCTTTGAATTCCACAAAACTGCTGCATCTTGAAAGTCATCGAAACTACAATATTCACGCGTAACCAGTAAATGTTAATACGATTATAACCCGACTTTATACTTTAACTTCATTTGGGTAACTGATTCTGAGGTCTGTCTACAACATCACGCGATAATTTTAGGTTCAGGCTTAAAGTTGTTTCAACTTTAATTGAAAAATGAAGTTCAGAATTCAATATTGAAATGTCGATAAATAGAATTATGATTTTCCTTTCTTCTTTTCCCCCATCAATTTACATAATCTTTTGATATTGATAAAATAAAATACGCGCTTAATATCGACGCCAAGCATTTCAGTGATGCTCTTTTATCTCCAGATAATGGAATCATGTTCTTTTTACTATGATGTCAACTGCTGTACATTTGGAAAGAAAAATGTTTTTCTCACAAGACAAACATGATTGTGGGCAACGTCCATTGTGATTTTTAGCATAAACGACACATACAATTATAATAGAATTAATATATATTGGGCATATATACGGTTCGTCTAGGTAAAAGTTTTATTTTTTTTTCAAATGTTTATTACCATATAAACTTTAAACAATAGTTTGTGACAAATACAAAATAAGTATACAATATAACTGAAATTCACACACATATATATATATATATATATATATATATATATACAATCATTTAATTACAGAAAACAGTCCAGAGTCCACTGTCATCAGTTCTAATGACTTTTAATGTAAGACCTCAATTCATTTACTTGTGATGGTGTTGATGGATTGAGCATAAAAATCAATTTTTCTTCATCAGACAAATCTTGAACAAAAAAGTTTATTTCCACATTATCAAAAAAGTTGTTTCTCAGTTTCATATTTAATTCGCAATCTAATAAAACATGTTTTTCATCCTCTAATTTGAAACATTTTTAAAAGCAAAAAATGCCTTTCATTGACTAAAATCATGAAAATGTGATAAAAATTAATAATTTCCAAAGAATTGTTACACAAATTCAAAGCACACTTATGTACAAAAGATATTCCAGATGCTTTTACAAAAATCCGCTTGCGTTTATCTTTAAAAAAAAAAGTTAAGTATGTCTTTCCAGAGGATAGAAATGTCCAAGAAACAGAAATTTCCAGTAAATGTCTAAAATTTCAACCCCATTTATCTCTAAAAGTAGCACATGAAGGTATATTTTTTATTACATATTTTAATAACCTGGGTGCAATTAGCTTGTATGCAAACTTTCGTAAAAAATTCACCGTGGGATCAAAACTGTATCGTGTACAGATAATGGGGAGGCAATGACGTCGCTTACGTATGTTATTTTTGCGACGTCAAACTGTGACTTATCGGAAAAAGATGCATTTTCCGACTTATTTTTATCATTCAGACTGATTTAACTTGAAAACAAGTTCACGGACCCCTCTTTTTAAAAATGACATTTGATGAAGATTATTTGTGCCAATTTTTTAGAACATTTCACCGATGATTTTTTTTAAATTAGATAAATATAAATAAAAAAATGCCGTCATAAAGTCATAAAAAAGTGATAAAAATTTATTATTTGCAAAGAATTGTTACAAAAATCCAAAGCACAATCATGTAGAGAAGATATTCCAGACGTTTTTACAAAATTCCGCTTGCATATATTTTTTGAAACAAAAAAGTAAGATGTCTTTCCAAAGGATAAAAATGTCAAAGAAACCAAAATTTCCAGTAGATGTTTAAAATTTCGACCCCATTTATCTCTAAAAATGAGCACATGAAGGTATATTTTTTATTACATATTTGAATTGGCTAGGTGAAAAATAGCTTGTATGCAAACTTTCGTCAAAAATTTACCGAGGGATCAAAATTGTATCGAATGCCCTTAAGTTCCAGATGGAACAATTTCAGTCTGATTAAAACCAGCCCCCACTATCCAATTGTGTTTTAAACCAGCCCCCACTATCCACTTGCGTTTTAAACCAGCCCAACTATCCACTTGCGTTTTAAACCAGCCCCCACTATCCACTTGCGTTTGTAAGTGGATAGTTGGGGCTAGTTTTAATCAGACAAAAACAATTTCTTATTCGTTGATAAATTCTTTTTACAACTTGTAGAATGCAGTGAGATGCTGGATTTAGGAGAAACATTCAATTGGTTGAAAAACATCAGGTTGAAAGTTTGACTACAACTTCGCTGCGAGTGATAAACTATAGTTACTGCTGCTCTATATTTTATTGAAGTACATTTTATGTATCTCTGTATCCTAAGCTTCATTACACGGATACTGGAACATTATATCCCAGGTTATATCCATATATCCATCCATCTATCCATCCTATTCCATCAATCCAAATCAAGTTAAATAATTCAAACATATGATAACTTTTAAGCACGAAACGTATTTCCACCAAAAACTTCATGAAATACACTCGCGGTCAAAAGTTTATAGTCTATAGAAGCCGTTTAAATATTCTTATCTGCTAAAAAATATAAACTAATAAAAATACGCTCCTGTATTGGAACTTGAGACACTCTTTTGATTTATTAATTTCTGATAAAATTTTCACTCAAAAACACTTGTAAATTAGAACTGATATTGTTATAATAGCACTTATTCCTGTCTGTAAAAGAGCCCTTAAATAAAAGAGATACCTACTAATGATAATTGGATAGTGTAAAAAAAAAAACAAATACATTATCAATAATAAATGAATTCAACTTTTGTGGAGGGACGGCAGACAATAAAATTTACCGACATCATATTTTTAAGGTATTGTGAGAATATATCAAACAGTATCAACTAAGGAATGCATGAATTACAATAATTTCAATCGACTTATTTAACTTATAAAACAGCACTCAAATAAAGACAGATTCCTAGCCGTAGTCTTTCATTTCTAATCCACTACGAAAGTGCGGTCTATAATACTACAAAAACATCTCTCCTTGGATTTACATCAAGGGACTTTTCTTTCAATACAAAGCATATGTTTAGAAAACTGAAAAAAATAACTTATGTTTCTTATGATGAGTAGGAATTGAAACAGCTTTTCCTCTGGCAAAATAAAAAAAAAAAATAGAGAAAGAGTATCGTGTGAGGCTTTTCATGTCCACAGCTAGATTTATAGATTACGACACAAATTTGGGGGTTAAATTCAGTAGACGGTTTTGGAAACAACACTCGATTAGGAGACGGAGGACAACAGAACCCCTCGGAGAACTGAACAGGGTTATGATTAATCCTCTTCAAAAGTTGAGAAGATATGAAGGGGAGTATACAAAAATAAGTCGATAAAAACAAGATGCTATACAGAAAATTTAAGGTTGAGCGACACAAAACCTACCAAACTCAGGTGATCCGGAAGAATAAATAGTTTCTGTTCTTCTAGTGGCAATCTTCATGTTACTCATAACAAATATAACGTTGGTGATTAATTACATTCGGTGTTGTCACAATCTATAGGAATTGTGGCAATGATAAGTAGAGAAAAATGCCTTGTCATCTGTGACACAGATATTCTGAAACAGTCAACCAAATCTTAATGAAGTTCGTAAAATTCGAAGGTATGACTTCAATTCAACCATTAAAAATACTTTTTAGTAATCGTTAAAAGCATCATTCCCCCATCAAGGATATCTGTACAGGAAATTCAAGCCCTGTAATATTGTGCTGTTTAATAATGTCTAAGTGTAAGTCAAGACATTAATCAGACTTAACTATGTGTCTGTTATCCTCTATTTCAAGTTTAATAGCATAGAGGCGGTCAACTTGGTCACCAATCCATGTATTATTCAACGAGATGACATCATCAATATTGTAGAGCGTTTATTCTTTATTAATAACCTCCTGCACGTGTGTTAGTGCTGATGTATCTTATAATTCTTTACTTTGTTTGAATCTTCATAATCATATGAAATAAATATTGTTTGTACTATTCTGATGTATCAATGTTGTCCACATTAACCTTCTTGCTTGTTGAACATAATTTCTTAACCTTTTTACATGGAATTATCAATACTGAGACAATCAGGATGACATACAGAGAAGATGAATTTAAAATTCAATTTGAAATCTCTTTAAGAAGTGAGCGTGCTTTAAATATTTAGTTATCATATTACTTTTTCTACCCAAAACAGTAAATGAAACTTAAAAGATCCTGATAATTAGATTTTGCTGCCTTAATTTGGTGTACTTTCCGTTTGATTGGTTGATTGAAATTAATGAACAAGGTGCAATTATAACAAATAGTGTTACAGTGCCATTATAATAAAACTGACATATCTGACATTTCAAAATGTAAAAAACATTTTCAACGTCATGTTGCTTTTCTCCATTTCATATCGAAAGCTATCGAATAAAGAATTTAATCGTGTCAAAAGTGTGGTCATTTAAAAAAAAATATCGAATTTTGAAATTGCGAAATTGAAAAATGTTACTACATTATAATTTAAACCACCCTCTTCATAAGCAAATCAAAACAAACAATACCCATGGAACAACATACAAAAAGATGCATTCTTGATAATGTCGTACAAGAATATATTGAAACATTTTTTTGATAGGAGGTGCAAAATTTTGTCTCTCCTGTTACCATGTTCAAAAGAAATTGTGGGTTATTTAGAAAAGGTTTCTATAAAATTTGAAGCTTGTTTTTCATGGCCAATAAGATGGTTATCAAGAGTAAAACTTTTATATATTTTCTTTCTGTGATCATAATGATAGATTATTTGTCAATTTTCCATGTTGTACTGAAAAATACCTCTAAAAAGTGGTTTTCAAATGTTATAAAAATAACCACCAGAAACATAAGTCTAAGATAGCCATTCCTAATGTTCAGCTTTTATTCTCTTTCTAATAAACCCAACATCAAGCAATTAATTCCCTCGCATGCATGTTGGTTTACTTTTGTCGTGTCGTTTTTTGGTAACAGGAACGTACGTTAAAGATATATCACCATATCAACTTCTATCCTGTTACCCTTTTTGTCTATCCTGTTACCATTTTTGTCTATCCTGTTACCGATAGCAGTATTTCATTTTGTATATGCTAAATTGCGAATATTAAGACGTAGCACAATACAAAGATTTTTTTACTTCCAATCTCCAACCTTTAAAATGATGTTACTTTCTGACGACTGCATACAAATTAATAAAAGAGGTATATATAGATAGATAAAAGATTAATCTTTTAAATGAATGCAATATTTTTGTTATGCAATCATTATGTAATCAATTATTATGCAATTAATGTCAAAATCTTGGTCAGTTCACTTGAATGAATTTAGCTCTGACATCTCTATAACTACACAAGAAATTTTAACGTTATCTTAATCAACACAGCAGGAGCTACAAAAGGATGTCTCAAATTATCGCTATCGTATTCCATTCTCTCATAAATCTGTAATTAGTGTAAACATCCTTACCACATAAAAGTAGAGATTATTTGATTAGGTGTAAAATTTGATCTATACATTCTATCCAAAATCTGAGACACCCTTTTGTAGATAATGGCTCTAGGAACAACATATTATAAAATCAACCCTCTCGGGGTATCCATGAAGAAGCTAATTTCAATTGAAAGTGGAAATTTCTTGTAAAATTTTGTAGACACAGTTAAAATTATAATTAATTACATAATTGTTGTATAATACTAACATTGCATTAATTTGAAAGAGTAATCTGTTAGCTATCCATAAATACCACTTTTATAAATTTTCAAGCATTATAAAGAAAGTTACAGCATTTTAAAACTAAGGAATTGGAGGTATAAAATCGTTGTATTGTGCTACCTTAAATGAGTTCAAACAACCAAACATTTCATTATGTGTAAAATTATATTTCTGCTGTGATTTTTGTTTCCAACACTTTTTACAAGTATAATATTGTTGTAATTAATCAAAATTAAACGTGCTGTGTTAAATTTTTAGGATACTTTGTGCTTTTGAAATCATCACTGAATAGTTCCATACTCAAAGGGGGAAAATAATTAACGGTTGAACTAGTATTGGTAACAGGAAAGACATGCATAATTTTTACATTGAGGTTCTGAAAAAAGAAATCACCAATTCACCAACATTCCAACTGACTCCATTTTCAGAAAACGACATCTGTAACAAACATAAACTTTTAGCTACCGCTTTACAAGCAGAACCAAATACAATGAAAGTCCCAACTATGTATTGGCTTCCGAAGCTACACAAAACACCTTACAAATATAGATTCATTTCGTCTTCAAGCCATTGTTCCACTACTAAATTGTCTATTCTTCTTACCAGTACACTTGGTACAATCAAAAACCTGATAATAAATTGTTCAAATAAGGCCTTCGAAAATAGTGGAATTAATTACTTTTGGAGTGTCAAGAACTCGTTGGAAGTACTTGATAAATTACATGCATATATTGGTGATTTTGAATCTGTTCAAAGTTTTGATTTTTCTACCCTATATACCACATTGCCTCACATTCTCATTAAGAAAAAATTCACACACCTAATTAAATGGGCATTTAAAAAGTCAGAATGTGAATATATATGTTCAAACTCTTTTAGTTCATTTTTTAGTAGCAATAAACAAAAAAACTATGTCAATTGGACATGCTTTGATACTATATATGCCCTTGAATTTTTACTAGATAACATTTTTGTTCGCTTTGGAGATTCCGTATATCGTCAGGTTATCGGAATTCCAATGGGGACTAACTGTGCACCACTTATTGCGGACCTTTTTTTGTATTGCTATGAGTTACAATTTATGACAAAAATCAGCAAAGACCCATCGAAACAACATCTGATACACAAATTTAATAATACTTTTAGATATTTGGATGATATTTTGGCTCTCAATAATGACGACTTCAGTATGTATACTAAAGAAATTTATCCTGTTGAACTTACTTTAAATAAAGCTAATACTAACAATGACCACTGCCCTTTCCTCGATCTTGATATCTATATCATTAATGGAAAGCTTAATACTAAAATATATGATAAAAGAGATGATTTTTCATTTCCTATCGTTAATTATCCATTTTTAGATGGTGACGTTCCCTTGTCACCATCTTACGGTGTTTATATATCTCAACTTGTACGATTCGCTCGTGTATGTAACAATGTTTTAGATTTTAACGAGAGAAATTTATGTATTACTGAAAAATTATAAAACCAGGGTTTTCGATATCACAAACTAGTCAAAACATTTACTAAATTTTATCATCGGTATAAGGACATCATTCGTAAATATAGCTCAACATGCAGACTTCTTATACGTTCAGGTATTTCACATCCAATTTTTTATTGGAAATATTCTTTATAAAGCACAAAAATGTCAGTATTCACCTCTGAAGCTAACAAAACCTTTAAATAGACTTATTAAGAAGGGATATAGTTCTCATATATGTTATGATGGTATGATACTAAACCCCTAACGGGAAGGATTGTGCCTGATATTCATATGATGAAGACATAATCTTTCAATCAGTTTAATTGAAGTCTGGAGCTGACATGTCAGTTAACTGCTAGTAGTCTGTTGTTATTTATGTATTATTGTCATTTTGTTTATTTTCTTTGGTTACATCTTCTGACATCAGACTCGGACTTCTCTTGAACTGAATTTTAATGTGCGTATTGTTATGCGTTTACTTTTCTACATTGGCTAGAGGTATAGGGGGAGGGTTGAGATCTCATAAACATGTTTAACCCCGCCGCATTTTTGCGCCTGTCCCAAGTCAGGAGCCTCTAGCCTTTGTTAGTCTTGTATTATTTTTAATTTCAGTTTCTTGTGTACAATTTGGAGTTTAGTATGGCGTTCATTATCACTGAACTAGTATATATATTTGTTTAGGGGCCAGCTGAAGGACGCCACTGGGTGCGGGAATTTCTCGCTGCATTGAAGACCTGTTGGTGACCTTCTGCTGTTGTCTGTTCTATGGTCGGGTTGTTGTCTCTTTGACACATTCCCCATTTCCATTCTCAATTTTATATCATGTACACCGATTGAATCTAGTTTGTAGAAAAAAATGTTACATAGAATAATATTAAAGAAGCTGTGATTTTTCGTTATAGTTATCTTTAAGATTCTTAAATAATTCCTTTCGCAGATACCAAGGCAATCTGAAAATAGGAAAAATATAATTTGAAATGTGTTACCCTGACACTGTACGCACCTAAATTACGCAAAATCGGACTTAGATATATTTTAATCTTATCGAAATAGATCTATATTGTGTTTATTACTGAAGTTCTGACACAAAATCCTACAAATAGTAATTTAAACACTCACAACTGCATTTTCCATCAACAATAAGAAAATTAACATAGGTGTACTGAAAATTCGGCATTTTTTTAAAATGACCAATATCATGTTGGGCTTTAGACTGCATATTGGCTCCCGTTATACATTGAAAGCTCATTAATTGAACTTGCATTTTTTTCTTATATATTTGAATCAACTGAATAAATTAATTTCAGTCGAAATATAAATATTTTGAAATTCAAATTGAAAATACATAGTTTTTAACATTTTCTCTTTTTTTTAATTTTTCTATTCCCTTCATACGATAAACCCTGTACCAAGTATCCTATTATATAAAACATAACGTGAAAATATGGGAAAACATCGATGCGACAGAAACCAACCAACATAATTGCGACAAATATAAGAAATTCGTCATGATATATGTTTTTTACGACATGCAGTCATCAATACCTCGCGCAAGACTCAATTACACGTACATGTAACCTTAGACACCAAACGTTTTCAACACAATGAGTGGAAATCAGACAACAAACTCGACTTCCGGGTGTTAGTTGTGAATATTAGTTGGATACGTTAAAAAATGAAAAACACTTTATCAATTTCATGCGTCTGATATCGCTTTCGGGATTTACCTTCATCACGAACGCTACAAAGCCGAATATTTGAAAGCGTAGAATAAATAAGAACCAAAACAGCTGAAGAGTTATATGACCAAAAATGACCTAAAATTCAAAGCCGATTCCATCATAAGGCCATTCAAAGATAATAAAAATCTCTGAATTCCAGATACAGAGACGTTGAAAATGGCGATTAAAGCATAATGCATAATGAGAATCGATCGAGAAAACAGAACATTCTATGATTTATAGATGATAGCTGTTAAAATCATCACATACCCTTATTTCCATAATGAAATGTATACTAGTATTTGAATTATGACCCAAAAAATCCAATATTTAGAGATAATAACATGCCCTTTTCCATATTGTCCCTAGTATCATCCCGAGACTCCCATATCAGCCTGAGGCTTTAGCCGAGGGGCGATATGGGTCGAGGGATGATACCAGGGCCAATATGGAAAAGACATGTTATAATCTATTTATCACATATTTAAGTTCTATGGAAAAGAGAATAACGTTCAATTATAACGATTTTTAAAATTAACCAAAACAGGTAAAATCTAAAAAGATTTTATCACATTTTCCATTAATTTCTAATAATTTATTGTAACATTCCCCCTTATTTTTGAATATGGTAATACACAAAAACCAGAATTTGGCATAACTTGGCCTAAATCGATAATAATTGTTTGGACATTGTTACTAGTGGCCATTGTAGCATAATTTTCATAGTTTTCAATACAAACACCCTTATTGTTCGCCATTGTCGTTAAGGACGCAATGACGTCACGTCATTTGGAACCGGGGCACAATGACTAATAACCACTTTTTTGTATGGAAAGCCAACGGGGTCAAAATTCTTACTTCGTAACTTGTCAATTTGTAACTTGTAACTGTGTGATTTGTCAATTTGTATATTGATGTTTTGTAACTTGTCGATTCGTAAATTGTCGATTTGTAAATTGTCAATTTGTATATTGATGTTTTGTAACTTGTCGATTCGTTAAATGTAGATTTGTAAATTGTCAATTTGTACATTGATGTTTTGTAACTTGTCGATTTGTAAATTGTCATTGTTGTATTATGCTAACGATCAATATGACGACAGATGGCGCTCGGTTTCTTCTTCGGTGAATCAGCCTTCTGTTAGTAGGAGCACCTCCATATGGAGTAAATATATATACCTAAGTAATTTAAATCAATCATATATGTACAGCAAAAGCACCTAAAAGAACACATTAGAATAATAACATTTTTATTTGTATATGGCATGTATACAGAACATTTTGTTTTCTGAAGACGACAGGTGGCCGTATCGTTCGAGAACGGAAACTATATAAAAATACAACCCAAATAGTTCATTCCTTCCACGTTAATCGATCTCTCCTACTTGCGATGTTAATGGTGTAATCGTATATTAGCGGAACATAGCGACTGGATTATTCGGGTAAATAGATATAAGGAGATGTGGTAATAAACAGAATGATTGTCAATGAGACAACTATCCACCAAACGGTTCAAATATAAAAGTCGATGTAAGCAATTATAGGCAACGTACGGCCTTCAAAAATGAAAAAAAAACCCAATCCATATAGTCGGCTATAAAAAGCTGCATCAGTACGTAAAAATCCAGGTAAAAACGGTTTCTATTAATCCTAAAATGCTATTATCGGACCATTTTATTCTGACTGAGTCCTCAGGGGGAAGGGCTGACATACATGTATATATATAATATATTAATATTCATTTGTACATGCCTACTAAATTTTTTCTGGTCATGAAGCTAAGGATTGCCACAACCTGATTTTTCGTTCTGTAAAAATTTACAGAACAAAAAGAACGAAATTTTCCCGATTCCCTCATTATCAACTGCTGTCGATCGGATCGTTAATTAACAGTTGATTCACGATGTTAATCAATAACGTTTGTATTATATAAGCTACCTATTTTGAAATTTGCATTTCATATGAAATTAAAAATAATTTTATGAATCATTCTAATATCCAATTGACGAAACTATGTTGTTGTATTCCGCCTGGCTCTTCTGTCGAACAGTGAGCCAGGATCCCAGGCTACCCCGTCTTACAGTTTACCACCTTTTTACTCTTCAAAATATTCCCTGACAGCCCTGCCCCGCAACCCCCAGCCAAAACCCCAAATCATGTTCAAAGATTTTCATGGGGAAATGAAATTAGGGTAAGCAGATTGGAGATAATTGCTTCGGTCGTGCAAATGGCGAGATCTTCTATCTGACAAGTCAAAGCGGCAGGGTGTCACTTTGGTAAAAAGGTGTGTAATAAAAAAGAAACTGTTTCATAGTTTTACGATCATGGTCATTGACAAAATATTCAGAGGAGACAACTCCTAGTATATGTCGATCCAGTACCATGATCATTCTAGATCTGTATCTGTATCTGTAGGAATACGTTGTGGATACCAATACTGGCTTTAATACAATGGTAATAAAAAAGAATGTTTCATAGTTTTACGATAATGGTCATTGACAAAATTTCCAGAGGAGACAGCTCCTAGTATATGTCGATCCAGTACCATGATCATTCTAGATCTGTATCTGTATCTGTAGGAATACGTTCGGGATATCAATTCTGGCTTTAATACAATGGTAGAGAGAGCGCAGATGATTTATTGACGGTGCACGCGAGCAGTATCTAAAGCTGTCAACGCTCGGTGTGCGCACTACAATGTCTTCAAGGAGGTTCCACTCGATTACTGTTTTTACGAAAAATGAGTTGGAATGTGGGATTTTGATCGCTGAAATCTCAAAACACTTTGTGTAGTTCTTGATCTCTTTTTCCACAATATTTATTGACTGATAATTGTCAAATCCCTTGGCAGCAATTGTTCTTTTTGGACGAGCTTTTTTAAAAAAATTGTCAGGTTCTATAGCAAGAACCAGCCCCTCAACCACTTTGTACAGAAATACTAGCTTCTGGCTTAAGCATTTTGTCTGTTTGCCTTTGGTGAGCGTGTTTGAGACGCAACCATCTTCTCTGGATTTGTAGCATCCTCGTTATAAAACTCACAGCTTGTCGCTGTATTCTTTCAAGATTTTTGATGTTCGTAGGGGTCCCATATACTATTGCTTCATACTCCATTATTGACCAGTGAAATATATGCGGTTTTCTTGCCATGATTCTGGTCGGCAATATCTCAAATTCCTTATCAGGAATCCTAGTCACGGTTGAATTTGCATTCTTGGCTACGATTGAAATAAGGGTAGTCCATTTAAGTTCTCGATAAGTTTTCGGGTTCCTTTAGATTTTATTACAAAATATTGCATATACCAATACAGTTTTAATATATAGTATACATTAACTAAGTGACTCATTTAAAATAATACTTCGTTCAATTTGTTTTGCAAAGTAAATGATATAAAACATTTTTATCTTCATTACTCGAGAGCCAAATAAAAAAAGATTTTTCATCCATTTCGGTGCTTCTTGTATTAAAAAATCATTAGATATAAATTACATTCTTTTCCAATATCTTAAGATTATAATATTAAGGAATAATAGGTGTTCACCCATTTCTCCCATCATACATTTAGTCCAAAATTTGCGGCCCAGAACAATATAAGTTTGAATTTCCAGCTCAGTCTTATATTTCATGTATTTAGTCTAATTTTGACCCGGTCAAATATTAAGATGAAATTTCCTGCCAAGTGAAAGTATTATATTTGCGAAGTTGATAAGGGAGCCAAAAAATATAGTATATATGCCAATACACATAATTAACAGCGCCTTGATAAGGGAGCCCATTCCAGCGACACGTCAGTATATAAGTGACACACCCCTCCCAGGTGTGGTGACCAGTACGGTAGACATACATGTTTATTCGAGGTCAACTCTATATAAAGCTGAGTCCCTGGTATATGCCATATAAACCGAACAATGTATTTATCTATTTATTTTCTTTTATTTGTATATGCTGTACATAATTGATTTATAAAATTACTTAGGTATATACTCCACATGGAAGTGCTCCTACTTACAGGAGGCTTATACTCTGAAGAGGAAACCGAGCGCCATCTTTCGTCATAATGATCGTTCGCATAATACAACAATGACAATTTACAAATCGACATTTAACGAATCGACAAGTTACAAAACATCAATATACAAATTGACAAATCACAAATCGACATTTAACGAATCGACAAGTTACAAAACATCAATATACAAAATGACAATTTACAAATCGACATTTAACGAATCGACAAGTTACAAAACATCAATATACAAATTGACAATTTACGAATCGACATTTAACGAATCGACAAGTTACAAAACATCAATATACAAATTGCAATTTAGCAATAAAGAATTTTGAAATCACACATTTACAAGTTACAAATTGACAAATGTACGTATTACCATGATTACGAATTTTCAAATTACAAAGGTACAAGTTACAAATTGACAATTTACGAAGTAAGAAGTTTGAAATTACAAAGATACAAGTTACAAATTGACAAGTTACGAAGTAAGAATTTTGACCCCGTTGGCTTTCCATATTTTTGCCCCGGGCAACAATATGAGTAGGACAATTGTGCGGTTATTACAAATGCAAAACCAAATGTTTTCGTAACAAATATGAAATAATAAAAATTAAACCATTTTTTAAAATGACTATTTGCTATATGTCTTTCTGCTTTGTATCGATCTGATGAGTAAGGCCCTCTCAACCGATTTTTATAGTTTGTTCTGATGCTGTAGTGGTACACCACTGTCCCAGGTTAGGCGGAGAGTTGGCGCCATCAAACTAGTTTAACCCCGCCACATTCTGTATGTGCCTGCATCTTCGCTAGCCAAGGGTTGCGATCCAGTCCCCTCCTCTCCACCCTTGGCAGATTGAGATATAATTTCGGATCCACGAGTAAATTATTTCCAGTGGTCGCAGTTGTATCTGGTTGGATCCAATCAAAAAGCGCCTTTAAGATGATCACGTGTAAATGTAGAAAATGTAAATAAACAATTGCCACGTGCTGGTTTTGCAATAAGTCTTTACCCCCAAAGGACAATATTTAGTAACAATTCTAAAGTTCTTAACCAACTAATTAAAGTTCCTCGGTATGTTTCTCCCGCAAATGTTGGAATGTCAACGTATATTTTCGGTTCCTGCTTCACAAAACTTGTAAACAATAGACACAACCATTTTACATCTCCACATTGAAGAGAGTTCAAGTGCTGTCATTGGTCAAGAATAATGTAGTCGGAATGGGCTTGACTTTTATCTACCGGTAGATGGCGCAGCATTGCAATCACAAATGTTAGCTTAATCTGCCAAGGGTGGAGAGGAGGGGATTGGATCGAATACGTTCTCATCTAAAATTAAAAATTCTCATTCACGGTCATTTGCCATAATTCGTACTCAAATATGTCGAATTATAGCTCATAAGACAAACGTATGCAAAAACGAGAAAAATAAAGGAAAACACGTTTTTCTTTTTATCAAACATTTGAAAATCGAGAATCTGGCATATTGAACACCTGGGGAATGCTGAACTGAATCTTAATAAATTAACTTGCATTTCTCAGGCCTGTATGCCAGCATACGAACCTGGTGTATGCTAAAGTCTACATTTAATTTATACATTGTATTTCTCAGGTCTGTATGCCTGCATACGAACCTGGTGTATGCAGAACGGCCAATATTGAATCAAATGTTGTATTTCGCAGGTCTGTATGCCAGCATACGAACCTGGATGTTTCCAGAATCTTCAATGTAATGCATTCGAATCAGTACAGTCGGAAAGCAAGCCCTTAGAAACGACCGTTGTTGCTACTTTCTTAAGACAACAATGGGACTGATATTAAAACCCGCCATTCTGAAATTGCGTTAATTTCGCGGAAAAAATAATTTGGCGCCAATTTGGAATTTTATCTTTTTTCTGTTTCTTACTTGCCATTAGGGTCAGAAATAGATTTCTTTCGATTTTTCAAGCATGGTTCTTATTATCAAAGAAAATGATACTTAAACATGTTATAAATTGTCCGTCTTTTAAAAGTAACGTAATGCCTTTGATCGTCGTTTAAGAATTATGCGAAATTGTCTGTTATTTTTTTCTTCTTTTTTTCCAGATAAACAAAGAATATACAAACTATATAAAAAATTAATAATAAGTATCTCAAAGTTAAAACAAAAATCAAGTCTAACGTTCTATCACCCCTTAGGTAACCCCGTTCGAACTAAATTCCAAACGAAAGACATTTTTTGACATTGTACAATTTGTATTTTTTTTATCTTACACATCGATGTCAACTTGTATCTTTACACAATGTACACACATTTAGTGTGTTTGTTTGAAAAAGCAATGGCGAGTTCAGCTGTGAATATTTGACTGGATTAATTATTCTTTTTAAGTCAGTGAATTTTTTGACTTAACTAAAACAAGGTAACGAAATCGTATACTGTCTTTACAAAACCTTAACCAAAACTCATTCATCGTTTATAATATTATAAAAAAAAATTGTGATGAAGTAATCCTGCAAAACTGCCAAAGGTAAATGCACAGGAATCGGAAATTCTATCAATAAAATTCTGTAAATAATAAAGTCGACTATCAATAGAGCTTCTCGTAGAGAAGCGTCTACGAGAAGCTCTATTGATAGTCGACTTTATTATTTACAGAATTTTATTGATAGGATTTCAGATTCCTGTGGTAAATGAAAAAGTCTTGTCCTAAATATGAACTTAAAACAATCTCTTTCAGACTAGCATTTTAATCACTCTTATTCAAAGCATGTTCATACTGACATGAAGTGTGACTTACTTATGACTTGTGATCTAAAACATAATATTGTTGACTTAGCACTCAGAATCTGCTCTGAAATACTTTTATATAAATATAAAAATGCATAATTGTTAAAAAAAATTAAATAGAGGAAGAAAAATATTAGATCCAGTCTTTTTTGTTCTTATCTATTTTCAAGTTCATGATTAGAACCATTTATTTATTGGTTTAGTGTTTTTTTTTATAATTTGAGTCCATTCATTAGAATCTGCATGGAATCAGTAAGACAAAATTTATTGTTATGTTTAGTTTGTTCATACAAGAATTGCAAACTAATTTCCTTTTATTTCAAATAATGAAGAATTTACATTCAGAATACTTTCATCAGGTCTCGTTTAAGTTTAAATGAAAAAGGTAGGATCAGGTATCAGTAATGAAAAGGAGTTCCTGTATTTGATCATTTTAATCCTGTCTTGATCCATTATTCATGAATATTTTGGCTACCCCTTGTATGATTAAAGTAGAAATTTATTTCTGTGTTGAAATAATTTGGTTACAGCAGTATAAATACTTACCAAAATATAAATATTAAATTAACTCTTGGAATAATAATATTATGGCACATACATAGGGCCTATACACCTTATTGCTATTTGTCCGCCATTACTGGCCATCACACAGGTTCCCGTAAAATTTTGACGTCACAATACAAAATATCTGACGCCACAATGGAAAAGTGATTGTTGTATGACGTCAAAAGTTCAAGCGGGACAGATTCTCGGGTCAGCCGGGAATAGCGATAAGGTGTATTTGAGTATTTCACTGATACTGAGTTCTGAAAAGTGATAAAATGTGTTTCGCTAATTTTTTTGCACATGTCTTTAGTATCAAAATATATTCAATAAAATTATTTTAATAATATCCTCATGTAAATAACAGCATATGGTGCTTAATATAATAATAGTTTGATCATGAGAGTGTCAAACAAAGGGACGTAACTCGTAAATTACTATCGGCCCCGCTTCGTCAGAAATATCGACACATCGAAGTGGCACATTTGCGTATTACAGCGTATTAAGTGGCACAAATTTGACATATCATAGTCAAAGTTATGTTACATAACATAATTTAAATTCAGCATAGCTTCCCGAGAAGTTAAGAAAGAAAATTACGATTTTAATTTCCAGTGACCGATTTTTTTGGTCAACACCTAGACTTTGAAGACACATTTTGAGAGAAAAAAATAGTTTAATTCATAATTGAGTGGATCAATATATTTCTTATATACTCAAGAATGTTCACTTAAAATCAAATTAGTTTTAATTGATGCAAAAAACTACAAATTCCAAAAAACGGGCTTCACTTTTTTTGGTAAAAAAATGCCCATATATGGTAATCACATGACTTCCATTGTTGCTTAAGAAATGGGGTCAAACCGGGGTCAGCTTTCCGACTGAGTAGAGCATACAAACATGGTGTTGCCAAAATCCTTTACTTCAGTGTTTTAACACCGATTTCGATTTTTTTTAAACTACAAGTCTACGACTGACCTCTATATTTTCTCCCCATAGGTAAACAGAAAAGCGTTAATTTGCAAAGCAAACTGTTAAAGCGTTTACTGTTGTAAATCTAAAAATGAAAACCGATTCTCAAGTTCCACGACTATGATCACTTTCATATTGACATGCAAGTTATCTGTTTTGTTTTTTGCAAATTAAAATTACGGAAAAATGAGGTCATCATAATTTGTACAAGGTTCCAAGTTGTTGACAAAACTTTAAATGACGTCAGGGACCTTGTGACGTAAGGCGGAGGGAATTACAGACGGATAGCACAATGAGGGCCTTGACTTACGCGAGCTACTTTCACCAGTACACTTAATTAAAATAATAGCAATTAATTACAAAACAAAATAGTTTTTTTATACTTTGTATTGGTAATTGATAAAAAATCAAAGAACAAATGGACTATTTATCTGCGTTGAATGACCTCTAATAACACCGTATGTCACGCGCCCTTATATGACGTCATTTCTAAATGTAAACAATGAGAATGATCAATGACGGAGTTCCCGTCACGGAGAAGAAAATGAACAGTTCAGTGAAAAGTACGCTCTATTATCATCTAAATTTTAATATACCAGAAGCAAAACAGAATGTTAGTACATTTAAGGTAAGTAAACCTCGCTGTTTTTGTACATTTTCCACGAATTTAATAGAACACCCCCTTTTTTAAAATTGACTCAATCCGACCTGAAAACTGTTATTTATATAATAAGATTATTGATTATAGATGCTAATTGTGTTTTCTCAAGAGGTTTGTCCACTTCAATCAATTTCATGCAGGACATCGTTTGGCTAACTATCAAGCTGCCCCCCTCCCAAAAAAAAAACCAAAATAGCCTTGCAAGACGTCATAAGTATACACCTTATCGCTATTTGTCCGCCATTACTGGATATCACACAGGTTCCCGTAAAATTTTGACGTCATAAAACAAAATATCTGACGCCACAATGGAAAAGTGATTGTTGTTGACGTCAAAAGTTCAAGCGGCCGGGTCAGCCGGGAATAGCGATAAGGTGTATTTGGACTACCCCCCCCCCCCCCCCCCACCCCCATCCCCACCCCGAAAGCATTTAGAGAAAAAAAATGAATGGGAAATACGATTAGGTGTACATCCACAGTGATGTCTCCTTGCATTAGTTCCAGAGGCGGATTTAGGGGGTGCTTTGTGGGAAAAAATTGGTTGATTATTGAGGAAAGCATGACTGGAGCGATCCATCTCTGAGGTAGTCAGTGTCCACCCCCATCCCCCCATATGCAACTGTGGATCTGCCACTGAGTTAAGTCTCCCGGCTTTTGTTTTAAATTGAAATTCAGCCCCTATCCAGATTTTCAAAATGCATGACCAATGTCCTTCAGTTAACCCATTCAGTTCTTATTCTAACAATTCTTAGGGAAACAACTGTCCCAGGTAAGGGCGAGGGTTTAGCGCTCACATGTTAAAACCGGCCACACTAGTCTTTATGTGCCTGTCCCAAGTCAGGAGCCTGTAGTTGAAGATGTCATTAATAATTGGTTCATGTATGTCGTATTTCTTTTTCGTAAATTGTTTTGCTATAAATTAGGTCGTTAGTTTTCTCAAATGCATTGTTTATTATTTTTCATGTTGGGACCTTTTATCATCTGACTATACGATATTGGTTTTTTCTCATTGGTGAAGTCCGTACGGTTGCCTATACTTGCTTACATCCACTTCATTTGGACTTTGGTGGATAGTTGTCTCATTAGCATTCATCCCACATCTCCTTATTTTTACAAGGAGGTTGTATGATGTTCTCCTTGTTTGGGAAAACCGTAGAGTACATTTGTCACATGATCATGCAGAATTCTGTGATGTGTGTATGTAAGAAGCTGTTACAGGGTAATTTATGAAAAACTATCAACAAAATCGAAAGACAGACAGAAAACTTTTGAAATTTAGTGATCAATAAAAAACAAAAAAGAAGTAATTCAAACAAATCAAACATATATTTATTGCGAAAGGATCTGAACAGCACATTTCAAGAGTGTTCAAATTGGAAAAATGAATGTTATTAAGGAAATTACATATTTCATTGATCTTCAATCATATGCATGGTTACAAAAAAACTTTCAAGGGAACGACTTCAATTCAACCACTAAGAACCCTTAGTTCAATAAATTCTAAAATCAGTAACTGTGATAATGTTAAAGTTATGAAGTGTATAATATTTACATATATATATACGTATATAATATGTAGTTTCAATTTCTCGTTTCAGCATTTTTCAAACAGTGGCTATACCTTTCATGTAACTATTTATGTGTTGCTTATGAATTGACTTGTAACACTTCTTAGTGACTGGATAGGTTAAACCAATGCCTTCCTAGAAAACTACGACACCAATGAACAGCACCTGACCTTTTGCTGTTCCTGCTTATAAAGTAAAAATAGCTTCACTAGAAAAGGACGACACCTAGAAAAAGCATCAATTCTTTAGCTTTCCTGATTGAAGGATTTATTTTCATAACTCCAGTGTATATGCCAGTATACATAATTTTTACCATAGTATAGTACTATAAATTCACTAATTTTCATATCTAAGCCAATCCAGTTAGATACCGACTTATGATATGCAGTCAAGACAGATCATTGCAAATTGTTTAAATTAACGATAATTAAAATACATGCATGTTTGGCATACATCTTTTTACAGCAAATTGTATACAGACATCCCCCCTAAAAGCATTTAAAAAAATACCAAACAAGAACTTTGTCATACACCATGTTGACAGGCAGAAATGCAAACACAATGACTTAAAAACTTTGCTGTATCACTATCTATTTAGTATGCATATTGCCATCTATATCAGATTTTAAGACAGTTCCATTTTCTATCCATCAATTGAAGTTACTAACTTAGAGCATGATGAAAAATAATAGTTTTACAATTTAAAATATGAATACAACATACGGCTAGTTAGAATGCAAACCGTTCAGCTTGCTAAATATCCAATAAGTTCCACCAAATATGCAGAAATTTTAGACTGGAGGCAAACCCTACACAATTACACTAGCTCATTGAACACCAGCTTGGTTGGACAATACTTAAATGCATGTAAAACTATGATCCAATAGAACATAGGTGGGTATACAGGCAATCAAATCTTGTATATATCCAAGTAAAAAAAATAAGTGTTCACCGTACACCAGTGTTGTATGCAAGAATACCGTGAACTGAAAATGTCAAACAAATATGAAAACTTTCATGTTCAAATGTGTATAGGACTATAGGTCGGTATGCCGACAAGCAAACCTATGAATTCCATTTTTTTCACAAGAGTTTATTGAAAAGCGGGTTGATATACAGGAATAAACCCCTGAGTGTTGCAGTTAAGAATTGAGAGCTTTCTTTCAAATTCAAACGAAGTTGAAGGCTATACATAAGTAATTCCTTACATCCATGTAATTCAGCCTTTGATGGAGATATGTCTCTTTCACAATCATACACATCTCCTTATTTATGTATATAGTAAATAAGAAATGTTACTACACAGTAAATGCTTAGCATTCAGGCATACAGACTTGCCACTACAAACATGTATCCAGAATAAGGTTTTAGAATCCATGCAGGCATACCTGGCTGAAAAATGCCAAAATAAATAATAATTTAAATCTACATACACCAGGTTCGTATGCAGGCATACAGACCTAAACTATGCCAAAATAAATATATTAAAGGTTCTAAATACAACAGATTTGTATGCAGGCATACAGACCTGACAAATACTAGTATACGCAGAGAGTGAGAGTTTGGCATACGCCAGGTCGCAGCATACAGACCTGACAAATACTATAGTATACGCATACAGTGAGAGTTTAGCATACACCAGGTCAGTATGCTGGCATACAGACCTGACAAATTCTAGTATACGCATAGAGTGAGAGTTTAGCATACACCAGGTCGGTATGCAGGCATACCGACCTGACAAATACTAGTATACGCATAGAGTGAGAGTTTAGCATACACCAGGTCGGTATGCTGGCATACCGACCTGACAAATTCTAGTATACACATAGAGTGAGAGTTTAGCATACACCAGGTCGGTATGCAGGCATACAGACCTGAGAAATACAAGTAAGAGAAAAAGACTGAATTTAGCATATTATTCATTGAAACATCTGAAATAAAGATGGGTAAATGCTATGTTATATATATATAGCAAAAATGGCATAAAAGTATAACAAAAATGCAGAATGAGTAATATTTTTAGGTTTATTTGCTTCAACTATTTCCTGGGTGTTGAAATAGTTCATTCTAGCATCCTATGAAAAAGGTTAATGATAAAATGATGAAGTTTTGGATTCGCATAAAACAAAAACAAAAAAAGACCAAAAATCTTGCAAAAAAATTACAGACAAATATAAATAATGCTATACAGTGACTTTTTAACGCGAAATATATCAATCATGCCAAAAGATGTAGCTTTTTCACACAAAAATGAGTTAAATGGCATATGAGAATTTCTAATTTTAGATGAGAACGTATTATCGTAACCCTTGGCTAGCGAAGATGGTAATTCAGTGGTTGTCGTTTTTTGTTGTATATCATATTTGTTTTCGTCCTTTATTTTGTACATAAATCAGTAAACGATGATCTATAGTTGTTAACTTCTATGTCATTTGGTCTCTTGTGGAGAGTTGTCTCATTGGCAATGAAAAATGAAAAAATAAAAAAAAACTACACACAACAAAAATAATATGTTACATCGGGCAGTACTCCACACCATATTCAATTAAAAAAAGACTTCCGATTTCTACTACAGTATTCATAATATTTGCTAGTTTCTCACAGCCTTTTAGTGTATTCCTGAACATATGATCAAACTAGACTTGTTTTAAGATGGCTACCAGATTCAATTTGAAAAAGTTCGGTAAATTTTGAATAAGAAATGGCCCCCGTCTGTATTTTTTGTTTAATAGAATAATCTGAAAATCCATTGCATCCTTTGAACCATGAACTATTTTATAATGAACAATCCAAATTCAAGGAGGGACGATTTAGCCCTAAACTTTACGATAAAAGAGATGTTTTCATTGTGAACTTAAAAGTCTTTAATTTCTATGTAGCAGCATTCCAGTAGCGCCTGCATATGGAGTATGTACATTTCCCCGTTGATACGATATTTCAGAGCCTATCATGTTTTCCTTGATCGAGGGTTGCTGCCCGCAAGGAAGGTAGTGGACCAATGGTCCCAAGGAAGTAAGCTGAAGTCATCCCTTCACGGACACCATCGTGATTTGGTGGACCTTTTAGAGAATACCGGTATATGTGTTACTGATGGCTACGGATATGTTCCACTTTTAGCAAGAATGAGTGTCATAAAAATTAACATTTCTAAATATAACAATGATTAAGGGATAACCGTAAAATTATACGCTTTTTCTTGATTTTCTTCATTCTTATCTTTATTTACTTTGGTGGACATGTTAAGGACCAGAGCTCTAGTTAAGGACTTGATTAGTAATTGTAGCAGGATATGAGACATATTCTATTTCTAGTAGGTTGGTAAACTGAATTTTTGAAAACAATTCAATTTTTTGTTGATGTCCCCACTTTGTTTTATAAATTTTTAAATAGCCAGCAAACAAATATCACATACAGTTTTAAAAGCCAAATACACAAAGGAAAACAATGTTACTAATTGGATGAGCAGTTTCAAACTATCAGGACTTTGAAATTGATCTAAAATGCATGTTCAAAGTAAACACGGTACATTTATCTGTTCTGAGTTATTAGTAGTCTCTAGAAATAAGAAATTCATCATAACGGATATTTCCATAAAATATTTAAATTAAGTATATGATATAACAGAGATCAAATGCATGATTGTATTTAGAGGTAATAAACAACAAGTGTCACCACAAGAAATCAAAGAATTTTATCTCCCATATAATATAAATATAAATAGGAAATAAATTATCCCTGGTCTTTGAATACACTGTAGAACTGTTGTTTTTCTAAAGCAACTGTTAGAATGAATACCCTAATATGGTCTGTCATGTTCTTTGCAGCAGAACATGTAGAGCTTGTTATACATACAGGTAAAGGTGAGTACTTTTTTTTTTGTAGAAGAGCATGCGCTAAATGTACCAGATATGCTAAATTTAAGTTAGGGGTATAGCAATTCAAATCGTATATCATTTTGTATAAATAAAGAGATGTGGTATGGTTTTCAACACCCCAACTAAGCACTGTCACAGTGTTAGAACGAGGGTGTAAACAAGTTCTTAGTAAATTATACCGTACATATTTTAATGATGAGCATACATTTTTGTACCGTTTACCGTATTTTAAGCTATAAAAGGCAGCCGAAGAGCAAAATGTAAAACAATTTAATCAAAGGTCTGATTTAAGACAATAACGTCAAACAAAAGACTACTGAGGCAGAGGGCAACCAAAGACAACAACACTGTATCACAGGCTACTGGCTCTGAACAGGAATGTATACAGGTAGAATACGACGGGTTAAACATGTTTGTTACACCCTCCATCTTATTTTGACAAGTGATGTAACAGCACAGTAACCGATTGTTTTTAAACATATCGTCTTCTCATTATGCTCAATTACATATACTACTTTCAAAATGCATATATTACAGGTATTCTTCAATACAAAAATCTAAGAAGTCAATACAATTTTCTCTTTACTGCAATGAAATCACAAAAACTCCACAGAAATATGTCACATCTCAAACATTATTATTTGTTTCAAACGTATTTTAAAATTTTCTGAAAAGATTTTTTTCTCTCAAAAACTAGGCTATATGGATATCGGTACCCAAAAATATCGCCATGAAAGTGAAAATAAATGTATAAAAAAGTATCTTTTATATATAAGAAGCTATATAATCACATAGTATGGTATGAGAAAGATAATAGGGTAATAGCCATGTGCTACATATTTATATCGTTGCCCATGAAACGTGTTTCTTGAATTAAAATTGAGAATGGAAATGGGGAATATGTCAAAGAGACAACAACCCGACCAAAGAGCAAACAACAGCCGAAGGCCACCAATGGGTCGTCAATGCAGCGAGAAAATCCCGCACCCGGAGGTGGTCCTCAGCTGGCCCCTAAATGAAATTGTGTGCTAGTTCAGTCAAAATTGACGTCACACTAAACTCCAAAACATATAAATGAACTAAAATTAAAAAACATGCAAGACTAACAATGGCCAGAGGCTCCTGACTTGGGACAGGCGCAAAAATGCGGCGGGGTTAAACATGTTTTGTGAGATCTCAACCCTCCCCTATACCTCTAGTCAATGTAGAAAAAAGAAACACATAGCAATACGCACAGTAAAACTCAATTTAACAGAAGTCCGAGTCCGATGTCAGAATTGGTAACAAAAGAAACTAAGCAAAATGACAATGATACATAAATGAACAAAGGACTACTAGCAGTTACTGACATACCAGCTCCAAACCTCAATTAAACTGATTGAAAGATTATGTCTTCATCATATGAAAATAAAGTACAATCCCTTAGGGATTTCGTATCATACCATCACGTGCGTTCGAAACCAAACTAATAAGTATTAATTTTACTTTAAAAAATACGGAAACGACTAATGTATGTTTCCTATTTTAAATTACAGTTTTTTTTCTCTTTTGTAGCACCCAATTCTCCCTAAACTAATTTTAGTGGGGTTTGTTTTCATACGCTGTATTTAGTTAAATGTTTTGATAATCAAGTGTTTTTTGTATGGCAAGTCTTTAATGATTTCTGATTAACTGATTCGCACCTTTTTAGACGGAAGATATAGAACTTGATATATTGTATAGCCTCCGGTTTGTAATCGTTAAAGGCCGTTGACTTCTTGATGTCTTTTGATTGAAATTGTCATTGTATGGCTACCTCATTGGAATATGCCCCACATTTTTTTATTCGTGATATCTGGAATTTCGTTTAATTTTGAATGATTTTGCTTGTTTGTGATCTGTTTATTGTCTTCTAATTCAATGAAAATGTAACCCATACACACTAGAATTTGTTCCATATTTACTAAAAACGATAATAAAAAGCTGTTTGTCAGAAAATACGTAGTTACTTCATTATAAATGAATCTTTTCAGTTAATGGTGAACATTGGATTTTCAAGAAAATGAAGGATTTTAGAAGTCTTAAATCAATTTCACCACAACATATCATCTTTAAAAGCGAAGATGGTCGTCTAGACATATGTATTAAAAGCTGTATACTAAATGAAGAGTGTGATGCTATTTCAGAGACGAATGAGTCTTGCTACAATATCCCATTTACGTCTCTAGGTGCATATTCGTCTCCTTCTAATGTGAAAGACAAGGTTTGGTTTAAACAGCCAGTTGGAGGTACACTTATATTTAGCTTAACATTTTCAGCAAAACAAATGCAAGACAAAAACATAAGAGAAAATTAATGCATCTCGTGAATTTTCTAAATGTAATACCAGGAGATAAGGGGTCATGTTTTGTCAATATATGTTGAAAAAAAAATCAAAATATTTTGGGCTTCAATATTTACAAGAACGGAATATTGAAAAAAAAAACCAAAACAGTTCTTTATTTGAAGGCAGTTTTGTTCAATTTTGTCAAAGTAAACTCCGAAACTTCGCTTATACATTATTGTCTTGCAAGAAATCAATTTGACCTCATTTTGAATCGTATGCATGCGACCGATAACGTGAATTAAGTAGGACATTGATTGCGCGTGTGCTTAGCATGTTCAGAATTTGAAAAGAGTGTCAGCTGAAATAGCGAAACTAATGAAACCAACAACAGAAAAACCGATTTCGTTGACTTATTCGGTCCTAAAAATGCAGATTATAATTAAACAATTATGATTCACATTACATATTTTTTTTTATCGATGATAAGAAATCAAACTGAACTAAGACAATCAACATTATATTGTTACACGCGCTTACCTGTAGACCTATATGTATATAATATATTTTACCTGTCTGTTAGTTTTTCAAATAAAATTAAAAGCTACATATAAATATCGAGGTCATATGCCCATTGACAGTCTTCTGGGTCAGAACGATTATTGAAATGCGTCCAGTTTGGAAGCGTTTGCCCCGCCCCTTTAACAGGTCAAGACCATTAATATTCTGACATCAGAAAACATTGGCATAGTAATTTCCCTAATACAAAAGTAAAAATTGACCAATCGACACGATGAACAACAATGCATTGTGGGCTTCTACGAGTTTACTATAATATAAGAATACGTGGAATTTGGTTGAAAAGCGTTTTTTTGTATTGTATCTCGAAATTGTTTATTGTTTTTGCTAATCTAATGTTATACATATATGTAATGTATATAACACATTCTTCAATTTGCATGCTTAGATTTGAAAAATATTGTTCACCGGCTTTAGCATTCGAGTCAAATTAGTAAAGAAGGGGTTTTGTCTTTTGTTACGATCTGAACCTGAGCATTCTTTCCACGTGAAATTAATATCTAACTGTTCATTTTCCAGTAAAACTCCTCTTAGCTCTTTAAAACTAGTCAAAACATTTAAAAGGAATGGGTTACATGATACTGTATGCTCTAGGAATTTTCTTAATTCTTTCCACAAACAATGCTATTTTATAAGGAACAGAGAATACGGCACATATATCCTACTTGATATCAAGTATCACAGGCTGCAAAGCACTATGGCTTTAAATACAGGCATATAGACTGGAACACCTGTCTATTGTTGAATACTTGTAGACCAATGTGAGGTTCATGCCACACCTAATTAAATTCCCAGATGTAGTTTAAAACCTGTAAAATGACATTATATACTGGTACACCTGAAATTAGTAAAAACTAGGGAAAAAGGGGATGGTTTATTTTTTCATGACACAAAATCACTACATGCAAAAGAAAAAAAGAATAAAAAGGCTTTCTTTTTTCGGGTTATTTATCTCAAAGTAAAGTCTTACAACTGACTCGCATAAACATATTACACAGTTACAGGAACAATATATACTTACAATAAAACAATTATAGTGCAATTTTCAGTGGCAACACTTTTCTGGTCATCTATATGGGCTTGCAGCATTTGTTTTTTTGGACAATGTTCCTTTTATTGACTTTTGCAATGAAAAACAATATATAGGTTAAATATGATGAAGACATAATCTTACAATCAGTTTCATTGAGGTCAGGAGCTGGCATGTCAGTAACTGCTAGTAGTCCTTTGTTAATTTATGTTGATTATTGTCATTTTGCTTAGTTTCTTAGATGTTACCTATTCTAAAATCGGACTCGGACTTCTTTTTAACTGAATTTTACTGTTCGCATTGCTGTGTGTTTGTTTATTCCACATTGGCGAGAGGTATAAAAGAAGGGTTGAGATCTCACAAAACATGTTTAACCCCGCCGCATTTTTGCGACTGTGCCAAGTCAGTACCTCTGGTCTTTGTTAGTCTTGTATGTTTTTATAATTTTGGTTTATTTATATATTTCGGAGTTTAGTTTGACGTCCACGTTCGCTGAACTAGTATATATTAGTGTTAAGGGGCCAGCCTCCGGGTGTAGGATTTTCTCGCTGTGTTGAATATTGGGCTGTTTTCTGCTCTTTGGTCAGGTTGTCCCCGTTTCCATTCTCAATTTTAAATATCATTATATATATTCTGTGCAAAAAAGAAAAGATTTTTGAATGCGTCACTAGGATATTTGACGCTCACTTTCCCCATTTTCACGAGATATCTGAAACGTTCAGGAGACTCCCGTTTTCGAAATCTGAAAGCAATTACAACTAATTATCTTTCGAGTCTTTGTGTCTTTTGCTTGTTGTTCCGTGAACGAATTTCTAAAATCTTTGTTTATCGGTCCATAATATTAGTGGCTATTCTTCGAGTATTTCAAACACTATTTCTTGGGACATAAACATTTATTCGTTAATCTGAACATATAACTAATACTTTTTATTATGGTCTGTAAATGTAATCACATAAGAAGAAAAAAAAAAACAACAAAAAACATGATATCGTTTTCCGGCAATCTGTGATTAATCAATTAATTGGATTGGTCAATGACCCAGGTAAAAAACAAATTGAGTAGGAGGTAAACAAACAATTAGATTGGCGGGAACATTTGTAAAAACTATGCTAAATTACGCACACCCATATCAGGTAGTGTCCCCGACCTGTTTATACTAAACACATCGAAATATATCAAAGCTAGTATAAGACATTGAATGTATTCCAATGTTGAAACAGTAAACGTAGAATATTTAAAAAAAAAAAAAAAAAAAAAAAAAAGAAAACGAAACGAAAAGAAAATACATGTTGATGTATGTAGTGATAAAATGCATAGCCTTTCAAATGTTTGCTAGAAAATTCGTGGCTTTCATTTTAAAAAAAATTTTTAAGATCTTATAGCTTTTCATTTACAAAAATACATATTTAAAAAATATAATCATAGTAGAGTAAAAAATCTTAATTTATACTTTACTTATACTTTAAAAATATATTAATGATTTCCTTGTATGTGATTTACGATTACATATACTACAAAGGTATATGTTTCCATAGCAGTACTTCACACATGACGTGGACTAGAGCTAAGGACTATTGTAGTATTTTCGGTGGACAATTGGTAGTACTAGACACACCAGAAAATACTGAACTGATATCAAATGCATTGAAAGTATTTTGTAAGTATGAGGTAACGATAACTTTGCCAATAAAAAGTAAAAGTCATTTTCTTGAAGCACACAAGACAATAATGTAAAATATACATGGAAATATATCAACGGAAACTAATCACTGGAAATGACCAGTTTATCACGGAACAACATGTACATGTATAGTCATCTTCACCATTTTTTGAATGTTTTCAACGACGAACAATAAGGATTTCACACCTCATAGCATGATGTTTTGTTGTAATTGTTTTTTTTTATATTACGGAACATATAAATACAGTATCAAATGAACACTATTATACTGGGAAGAAATGTTATAGTAAATTAAATGATTGATTAAACATTTTTTACACAAACTTAAGAAACAACGCCCACATGCAAAGAAGGTATTTGTCTATTTTGACTTAAATTGTTCCCAATGTGTGTGTGTTTTAACATCTTTTCGACCAATGAGCTATGCCTGAGTGTTGTTGATGGAGAACAATACTGGAACATACACCAGCCAATGCAAAACAAAATAGATATGCAAGAATGGATATTTGTACAACAATACTGAGAAGAGATACATGTACATGTATCTACTAAAAAGACGGAATTATTTCGTAAAGAAATAAAATCACTTGTCTTTGTATATGATAAAATCTTATCTTTCTCGTATAATACTTATCTTTCTCTACGACATTATTTGCGTGAACCCTTGAGGGTTGATTTTGTAGTCTTTCGGAATACCTGAAATGCCTAATGTCGTTTCGGAATACATCTGTTCTTTAGCCGCCTGCGTAATAGGTAATTAATTGATCTAACGAATATGCATTAGCGTTATACAGTTGCTATAGATATAAGTGTTAATCGAGGCTGATTGATATCCTACATCAGTAGTTAGAGTCACATATGTTAAGTTTTCTAAATTACAAGCTGGGTTCACATTGGAGATTAAGTGACAGTCAATGGATAGAGCGTTTTAAAACTGAGTCATTTTAGAGTTATAAAAAAAGTCCGATTAAGCAGCAATCAAAATTCTACGCCCAGGAAAGATTCTAACAGACAAGGAGTTTCTGAAATTGTTACTATTTTAATTCAAGTAGCAAAAATAGAATTATGATTAGAGGTCCATTACTTTAAGTGGTAAAATATCGGAACAAACTTTCCTTTATCGTTATCAAAATGCAAATTAAATTAAATAGAAAATAAATTAAAGAAATACAAACTGAACCTTAGCATCGTTGAGATGTGTAAAATGCAGATATAAATGCTACAGCGAAACATTTAATTTTTTAAGTTATAAAAATATTTTTAGCGGTATGATGACGATTCTGAAAATATCATTAAATGTTTGGGCGTGAGGTCTGTGATGTCGGATATTATGCATGTGCAGTAGCAGTGGTGAAATTCTAATACAGGGTCAGAGATAAAATAACAAATATCTTTTATAGAGACTGAGTGATTATACAGATACAGTAAGAGATAAGATAATGAATTTCTATTTATAGTAATTAAGGCTCTACATGTTTATCAAAATATAAACAAGGAAACAAAAGCAATGGTAAAAGACAACTCAATGACATCAGGCCGTTAGTTTTCTCGTCTTTTTTGAATTGTTTTACATTTATAGGGTATGGGTTTTGTTCATTTTTGAAGGCCGTACTGTGACACATAGTTGTTAACTTTAGTTCTACGTCATTTGGTGTCTGGTTGAGAGTTGTCTCATTGGCAATCATACCACAACGTCCCTTTTTATATAAAAAAAATCGGCATACTTAATCTTATCAAAAAATGCAAGTTAACCCTGGAAATTGCGTTTGAGTCCTTAAAATAATTATATTGATATGAAACGATTAAGAGACTTAAAGACACAGTGAGGGATATTCTTTGTGGTATGTGACCCCTCCTTCCCAACACACACAATCAGATTAAAGTTGAAGTAGCAGGTGCACAACTTCATGTCCCACCTAAAGAAAAATCAGTGCTAGTTTCTGGTAAATCCGTCAATTCTTTTAAGGAGTTGAGGCAATATGTATTCATAAGCGAATTAAGACATGTTGCATTAGGATCTAGGTGACATAGAGCGTTTTTGGCGAAAAAATATGACGATATCTTTACAAATTAGGCGATAAAAAAACCGTTTGTATTCATAAGAAAAAATAGCACAACTTCTTTTTCTTAAAATCAATATCCGTATTCAACGGACATGCGATTGCAAAAAAAGGATTTTTAAATTGCGTACTGGACATGTGAATGGTTTTACACTAGTAATTTTTGGGGCCCTTTATAGCTTGCTGTTCGGTATGAGCCAATGCTCCGTGTTGAAGGCCGTATCTTGACCTATAATGGTTTACTTTTATAAATTGTTACTTGGATGGAGAGTTGTCTCATTGGCACTCATATCACATCTTCCTATATCTATGAGCTATACTGAATTGGCACTGTTATTCCTGCTTCCTTCTGTCTGTCACACAATCGTAGAAAAAGAACAAATCAACAACGTCATTATATTTTGGCTAATTTAAAGGACAAGTTATGAAATGAAAAAAGTGAAAAGTGTTTAAACAAACTGATTTAAGCATAAAGTTAAGGTTACAAATAGTTTCTACTCTAAAAGTCTGAATGGAGTTTGTTGCTTTAGGTATACATAAATTGAGATCAAGCATATCTTGAATATGATACCAAATGACCAAACCATTTAAACCAGTGTAATTGGTTTTCCAGAACGGTTTTTGTACGGGATTAACAAATAGGAATATAGCTTAGGGTTTTGAACTATTTCAAACTGGCTACAAAAAGAAATAATCATGATTCATTTCTTTCAACTTCTTTAAAACAAAGATTGTTTTCACATTCACATGTCGACCTTAGCACCTCAGAATGGAACATAAAGTGATTGCCTCCTATTTAGCATGTTGTAATATTATCTATCGGAAGAGAGAGAGAGAGAGGTTCACGATTGCGTTTCTTTTTTTTAAAGAAAGCAACTTGTTTTATTTGTTTGTACATATCTCTTATCTTATCCAATACGTTGAGTCATCTTTTATGACTATGAACACTTTGAATAGTATAGACTATAAATTAGGCCGTTAGTTTTATCGTTTGAATTGTTTTACATTGTCATTTCGGGGCCTTTTATAGCTGACTGTGCGGTATGGGCTTTGCTCATTGTTGAAGGCTGTACGGTGACCTATAGTTGTTAACTTCTGTGTCATTTGGTCTCTTATGGAGAGTTGTCTCATTGGCAATCATACCACATCTTCTTTTTATATATATACATTTTAGATCCAGAGAGGTCGCAATACTTTGTTGGAGCTACTGACATGTGATCTGAGGGACAGTGGCGATGGGAACATGAAAACGCAACAAATTTCACTTTAATTATGAAGATGAACAATTTGGACACCAACTATCCAGGAAAAGTAGCAAACTGTGGTGTAATTCTCTTAAAGACCAATGATTTAGTTGATAAATACTGTTTGCAACGTAAACAATTTCTTTGTGAATTGCGATAGTCAGGTTAAGGGAGAGTTACAAATGTTTCAACCAATACCACAATCATCGGTTGAGGTATCAAGAAATATGATGTTGAAGGTAGCAGATTGTCCCTCCTTGATTCCTTTTTTTTTATTATAAGAGGCATGACTTTTTGTACTCAAATATTGTCTTCTGAATTGATTAACTTTGAAATAAAGCATGTTCAGAAATATTTTCTACTGTAAAACGTTGAAATGAGACATGTCATAAAACATTGTCTACTGTATGTTTTTAAACTTTGAAATAAAATATGTTCTGAAATTATGTCTACTGTCTGTTGTTAAACTTTAAAATAAAATATGTTCTGAAACTATGTCTGTTGTATGTTGTTAAACTTTAAAATAAAACATTATCTTAAATACTGTCAACTGTATGTCGTTAAACAAAAATGTTTGGAGAAAGGTGTGTGGTGAAAGGTTTCTCTTAAATTTATGGTATCAATTATTATGGAACAATAAAACGATTTTTTCAATTTTTCTGTTGCTTTTTGACCCACTAGTGAAATCATATTCCACCTATCATGCAGTTTACGAGTTCTTTTATTCACAAACGGCGAACTATCTTCTGAAGTTACGGTGACCAAAAGGGTTTATTGAGGTAAAGAAATATGGTCACCATAACTTCTTCCATCTGGCAGTTAAACCCATGATAAGGACGGACGTTCGTTTGGCTTTGCGGGATATATAGAAATGCAGTCAAGTCCGTTCGTAATGTGGTTGTCATTTCGATGCCGAGTGAGAATAGCACCTTCTCTGTATAATATTGTTGCCTTTTGCAAGGTAAACTGTTTCCCTTATCTAACATTTCTCTATCCGTGGCAGTTTGAATACTAGTAATCCGTAATTTATGTCAGTTGACGCACTTTTGAGGTCCTACAGATGGGATTTCTAATAAATTTGACCTCCCTGGATATGCTTGAAACATTTATCATGTGATGTCAATCACACATCAGTCAACAAATCAATATGAAGTTCGGTAATGTATCACTTTCCAAGTAATGAATTTTTGGAAATTAAGTTTCTTCTTGTCTATGGTAATTGTAAAATTAATGTACTGTCCCATTATCTTGATAGCTGTGCAAACTAACAAACAACTAGATGTGTCGGAACGACACGAATGGACCCGTCTCAAAAACATCTTCAATTTCAACAACACATGTGGACACAAACATGCATAGATAGTATCCAGCTCTCAAGACCAATACTAGTTTGATGGACATGGTTACCTCACATACCAAAAAAATCATAGAAAAAAAATCCGTATAACTGTGATTTTCAACAATTTATCAAAATCCAAAGCCCGTAATTTCAGCAAAAATTTGCAAATCGGAACGAAACTTAAACTTGATCTGTAACTCATCATGGTTAACTCACATACCAAACATCAGCCCAATATCTGAAGGCGTTTAGAAAAAAGTCCGTATAAATGTGATTTTCAACAATTTATCAAAGGTCAAAGTCCGTAATTTCGGCAAAAATTAGCAGAGCAGAACGAAACTTAAACTTGATCTGTAACTCATCATGGTTAACTGACATACCAAAAAATCAGCCAAATATCTGAAGGCGTTTAGAAAAAAAATGCGTATAATGGTTTGTTGCGGAATGACTGAATGACGGAATGACGGAATGACGGACAACTATATGGCCCCGACAACTTTGTTGCGGGGCCACAAAAATGATCTATAATTGTTGACTTATATCCACATCTATCACTAGCAGAGATGCATTCATATCGACACAAATGTGTAGGATGACTGTGTTCAATAGGATTGATATTAGTATCATTGTAATCACCCACATATGGCGTATACGACACATTTCAAGATTTTTGCACTATCAAATGATCGTCGTTAGAGGGAGAGGTGCAATAATTGTCAGCTAATCAAATAAATATTTGAGGTCTTCGTGTAATGTATACGTAGGATTAACAGAGGATACATCAAAACCACGACTTGTTAAAAGTAAATCGTTGTAGATAGAGTTCAAATCAACTCCACTTAAGGCTACTTTTATTAAACTAATAGGTAAAGAGGAATTAGATTATCTGAGTTATTTAATGCTGGATATGATTCCACATGAATGTTTTTTTCTTTTGCTCTGTGATGTATGCTTTTTTTTCGTTGTATAGGGCATGGAATGCAATGATGTATGCTTTTTGTTCGTTGTATAGGGCATGGAATGCAATGATGTATGCTTTTTGTTCGTTGTATAGGGCATGAAATGCAATGATGTATGCCTTTTGTGCGTTGTATAGGGCATGAAATGCAATGATGTATGCTTTTTGTTCGTTGTATAGGGCATATAATGCAATGATGTATGCTTTTTGTTCGTTGTATAGGGCATGCAATGCAATGATGTATGCGTTTTGTTCGTTGTATAGGGCATGGATTGCAATGATGTATGCTTTTTGTTCGTTGTATAGGGCATATAATGCAATGATGTATGCTTTTTGTTCGTTGTATAGGGCATGAAATGCAATGATGTATGCTTTTTGTTCGTTGTATAGGGCATATAATGCAATGATGTATGCTTTTTGTTCGTTGTATAGGGCATATAATGCAATGATGTATGCTTTTTGTTCGTTGTATAGGGCATGAAATGCAATGATGTATGCGTTTTGTTTGTTGTATAGGGCATGGAATGCAATGACGTATGCCTTTTGTGCGTTGTATAGGGCATGAAATGCAATAATGTATGCGTTTTGGTCATTGTATAGGGCATGTAAGGCAATGATGTATGCGTTTTGTTCGTTGTATAGGGCATGGAATGCAATAATGTATGCGCTTTGGTCATTGTATAGGGCATGTAAGGCAATGATGTATGCTTTTTGTTCGTTGTATAGGGCATGGAATGCAATGATGTATGCGTTTTGTTCGTTGTATAGGGCATGGAATGCAATGATGTATGCATTTTTTTCGTTGCATAGAGCATGGAATGCAATGATGTATGCTTTCTGTTCGAATTCGTTGTATAGGACATGGAATGCAATGATGTATGCTTTTTGTTCGTTGTATAGGGCATGGAATGCAATGATGTATGCCTTTTGTGCGTTGTATAGGGCATGGAATGCAATGATGTATGCTTTTTGTTCGTTGTATAGGGCATGGAATGCAATGATGTATGCGTTTTGTTCGTTGTATAGGGCATGGAATGCAATGGTGTATGCCTTTTGTGCGTTGTATAGGGCATGGAATGCAATGATGTATGCTTTTTGTTCGTTGTATAGGGCATGGAATGCAATGATGTATGCTTTTTGTTCGTTGTATAGGGCATGGAATGCAATTATGTATGCGTTTTGTTCGTTGTATAGGGCATGGAATGCAATGACGTAAGCTTTTTGTTCGTTGTATAGGGAATGGAATGCAATGATGTATGCGTTTTGTACGTTGTGTAGGGCATAGATTGCAATAATGTATGCTGTTTGTTCGTTGTTTAGGGCATGGAAAGCAATGATGTATGCGTTTTGTTCGTTGTATTGGGCATGTAATGCAATTATGTATGCGTTTTGTTCGTTGTACAGGGCATGGAATGCAATGATGTATGCTTTTTGTTTGTTGCACAGGGCATGGAATGCAATGATGTATGCGTTTTGTTCGTTGTATAGAGCATCATGGAAATTGAACAAAAAAATTCTTCCGATATTTTTCATGATTTTAATCAATATTTCACAAACTCAACCGATATCTCATCAATTCTATCGATATTTCAACCAAAAAATTTTGGTCTATCGATGACTATCGATGATATCCGCCGATTAAAACATGTTCAAAAATTATAATATTTCATGAATTCAACCGATATCTCATGAATTCTATCGATATTTCAGCAAAAAAATGTTGGTCTACTCTCGATATTTTCTCAATATCAGCCGACCAAAAATGTTCCGAAATATATTGGAAATATTTCGTATAAAATGTTAGATCAGTAGAATTGTTTTACTATTATTTGCATAATTATCTAGTTATACTTAAAAAGACCATGTTAAGAGATACAAAGCACATACACACATGTGGCAAAATCATACCACATCTCCTTATTTTTATATTAATGATATCTTTCTATCTTGACTTACACCTAGAAATTGATAGTAAGTGTCAGTTGAGATCTACAATTTACGGCAAAAGGGATGATTTTAAAGTTTTCTATTTTGACCTTTCCCTTGCGAAAATAGTCGTAGCAATCTTACTTACACCCCACCGACGGTGCCGTTGCCGTAGTCGTCGTCAACATTTAGGTTTAAAAGGCTGTGATTACAATGTAGATGTTATGGTTTTAGAAATCAATAGCATTGTCAAACCTTCATGAAATATTACGAAACTTGGACAAAAGATAGTGTGCAAAATTATGAAAATATTTGTTTTTGATTCGTCTGTATTTACCGATAAATATATTTAAAATATAAAACGACTTTTTAACTATGATTAATAAATACTAATGTCCAGTTAATCAATTTATTTAACACTTGACTTGATGGATGAGATTAACATGTAATTGAATTATCACTAGATACGGACAGCCTATACAGTTGAATTACATATCTTTATAATTAGATTTTGTTGTGCGTTTTATTTTTTATCCTTTCGCTGACTAAACTGAGAAGAAAGGTTTTCACAATCTAATGCGTTGTAGGTTTTTTTTTTACAAAAGCGTACACAAAATCATGATACTGGTCAATAACGTCCTTAACAATAAAAAATTAACCAATGAACTAAACTGACGTCATTTTAATTTTGGGATAAGAACAATGAAATTGCCACTATTCTTCTAGATTCTGAAATGGAGAATTGAAGAAATCCGTATTCTAACCTCCACATATCTTTTTCGCGAGTCAAACGAATTTCATAAATAAAATCATCAAATCTTGTATCAATTAGTAACTAATTTCTATAAAACAAAACCTCAACTATTATCAAATAAAGAATATTCGGGGCCATTGTGTAAAAGAAATGAAAACTGTATTGATTATTTTGAAAAAGAATCGTAATTCATTAACACTCGTGAATATATCTATTTAATTTCTTTGCGTTCCGTTATGTCGTTAAGGGGGTTTCCTTTACTTGGTATTTTTCGCGGGTTATGTTTTTGCACGGGTGGTTTCAATTGAGGGTATATAAGGAATTTGTATGGGTCCGTTCGATTAATGCGACGTTTGTTACAAAGTTGGAAAGGACGTGTTATAAGAGTAATCTAGTTGTTTGCGTTAGCTTTTTAGTTAAAAAGTGTTCGGTTAGAGAATGTCCGATTCAGGTGAAGAATAATCATACAAATGTGCAGAACCCAAAAGACGCTAATAAGTTCAGTGCAGTAGACGCAGTAAGTTTATTCAATACCAAAATAGACATTGCTTTAGACAAACAGCGTTCCTCTATAGTGTCAGAATTGCAAGAAAAGCTGCAGGTGAACACGGAGATTAAATGGGAGGGGATTAAAATCCAGTTTTCGTTCAACCAAGAGAGACTCAGTAATCTTGACCGCATACAAAACTTTTGTCAAGGGGTAGTGTGGAAGAAGTTTTCGAGTTAATCGATTCAGAGAAGAAGGCCCTTTCTCATCGTAATAAATTACTCAGAATAGCAGACCGGGGACGGCTAAAAAATACTATGATACTGATCTTACTGACAATAGTGAAGACGCCTCCAAGTTACGGGCAGTCATTTTTAGAGCCTACAAGAAGAGACAGACTCCCTATGCCAAAAATCAACCAACACAATCATCTTTTCAGTGTACTAGACCAGGAGTTCAGCGTACTAGACCAGGAGTTTTCGACGGCATGTCGAATAACCAGCTTTTTCTCGGCTATCAAAACTACGGCCAGCGCTGATTCTTCACTCCAAGACCACCATTTCCAAGCTACAGACAAAACTTCGCCCCAGGATCGAACGTTACCTGCAACTACTGTAACCTGCCCGGGCATTTCGCCAAGTTCTGCCCTACACAGCCCAATTGCAACGTAGACAACCAGCTTCCGCTACGGTCACCAGTCCAGAACCTTTCAACAAACAGCAGTAAAGTTGAGTATTCTAATTTTATACTTTTAGATGAATAACAGTAAGGAACTTCTGAAAAAAGATCTTGTCAGCGAGTTTTTCGAGCCTCCGTACTGTGTGAATCCTCTGTCGGTGTCTGTACAACAGAACAAAAAATCAAGACTTATTTTAGACCTAAGACATGTCAATGCTTGTATTGTTAATAGAAATATTAAGTTTGAAGGTTCATTAGAAGGCCTTTTTTATGATAAAAAGGGATATTCTATGCTAAAATTTAACCTAACTAGCGGATATCATCATATAAGTATCCACCCTGATTTTCATACTTATTTAGGTTTTTCTTGGAAATTTAATAATAAGACACGATTTTTCGTATTTTCAGTTTTGCCTTTTGGCCTTTGCAGCGCTGCTTATATATTTACAAAAACCTTAAAACCCTTAGTCTCCTTTTGGAGGTCTCGGGGTATAAAAATTATCATGTATCTTGACGACGGGTGGATTTGTGATGATTTTCAGAGTTGTAAGTCGGCTAGTGTTCATTTACAAAATGATCTTAAACAAGCAGGTTTTCAAGTGAATGAGGAGAAAAGTCAGTGGCACCCGGTTCAAGTTTTGGAGTGGTTGGGCTTTACCTGGAACCTTTAAGAGGGGGCCATTGATATACCTATTTATAAACTTGAAAACCTCCGCGTTAAAGTGCATAACCTTAGATTAAAGTCTTTTGCTACGGCTAGGGAACTTGCATCCGTGGTCGGTTCGATTATTTCTATGAGATTTGCCTACGGTCCTATTTGCCAGATTTTTACTAGACAGTTATCTATGCTTATTGCCAGTAAGGTTTTTTGGGACGCAACAATTAGTCTGCCGCCTGAAGCTAGAGATGAGCTTCATTTTGGTCTCAAAATATTGATAGTTTATCACCTAGAGTTATTTCCCCTTGGTTCAGACTACCAGAGCGGATTATTTACACGGATGCAAGTGACCACTCTGGAGCTAAGGCATGTTCCGAATGGACGTTGTATAGCAGCACGAAGATTTTGCACAGATCACAGATCCAAATACGGAGAGTTTCTAAGTCTTTATTTGCACTTGCATCCTCACAATTTAATATTATAGGTCACTATACCTTGTTTTAACTAATAACTTCAGGCTTTTTTGTAAATTGCACGGTGTTTCTAGCTAACTTTTCTTGCAGGCCTTGCCGGACGGCCATTTAATTTCCAGCGCCATATTTGAATTTTGACAAATAAAATTTTATTTTTTCAGACAGTAAGTCTAAGTCTTTTTGTGACTTATAAATAATTAAAATAAATAATTCAGACATCTTTATAATCATTTCGAACATTTAAATAATTTTTTTTTTTCCATTCTAGTTAAGGTTAAATTTTTGACCACATAGTCTGTAGTCTAGACCCCCCTCTCTTATTTTATTTTCTTGCTAAATCTATTTATTGCATATATATATAGTTTAATCAAACCTTTAAACACACTGTACTTGTGTTTCAACCAATATCCTGTGTTTGAAAGATAAAAGAAAATTTAGTCCTCTGTTCCCACAAAGACTGATATATGTCTGAGACTAAAGCTGTAAAGTCAAGCAGATACTTCAGAGTAAATAAGAGAGATATTCAGGATAAAACAGCCCAAAGCCAACCCATAATTATATCTGATAGTAAAGGCAACTACATAAAGAGAGCCATTACAACTGAAGACTTCCTAAATGTAAAATTTATCACAAAAAAAGGACAAAAAGTACAGCAAACTATTGATTGGGCCGAAAAAGAATTACCATCTATCTGTCATCAACACAAACACATCACATTTTATATTTGGCTAGGAACCTGTAATTTAACCGAACTTAACAAAACTACCAGATACATCTCTTTTGTGAACCAAAACGATTCAAACGTCCGATATCTAAGAAGAAAATTTATTGAACTTAAGGCTGTCATCACCAAAATAAAACCAAAATCAGAAATCATCTTCTTAGAAGTACCGCCATACTCCATTCAGTGCTGGAACAGATCTCAAGGCCACAAAAACACGGACATTTTCAGTGAAGACGATCAAACACTTCAAAACCAGTTATATCAATTAAACACCTTCATCCAAGAAATAAACCAATCTGCAGAAAAATCACCAAAATTTGATCTAGACATTCGAAAAACATCTAAAAGAAAAGGCGGTACTGACGAATACTACAATTTTAATCTATACAAAACTGACGGTGTACATTCAAACTCTTTATTAGCAAAGCTCTGGATGAGAAGAATAGCGACCAAAATTCTCCACCAATGTTATAGATAAATATCATCAATACAGTAGAATAGAATATTATATACATATATATATAAACTTTATAACAACCATATTTAATTGCATTCATATATAGAAATATAACAGCTTTTATATAACCCTAGTCCATAGTGTATAACTAACAAATATATATATCTACATACTCATTAAACCCTGACATCAGAAGATATAATAGTTAACTGGAAAATTCTTATTTGAGCAAGCTTTTAGTGGGGACGCCCCGCTGAATGCACATTAATCTACATAGAACTTCCTCGTTAAAAAATAAATAAATATCTAAAGTGAAAAATGAGTATCCAGACTAGAACATCAGCAAGAACCAAGAGCAAACCTCAGCCCTATACACCAGCTAAATATGAAAACTTTAGTATCAATAAAACCAGGGCCTTGGACAAAAAGCTAGAAGCATGTAATAGAACAATGGACATACAAATTGAGCAGAAACATCAAAACTACATCCTAGAGCTATCAGCAGCTGCTTATGAAATTATAAAGGGGGAAATAGACATATACTTTGAACAACACTCTACATACAAGCTCTTACCAAAACACCAGCATGATAATCAAGGGCTATGCATCAGAACATCACATTCGGTCAGAAATAGAAGTAGTAACAGACAACTCTATCGTATCAATTTATTCCATACTACATCAAAGGTAGAGGTTAATGGCCAAGGTATGGAACACTTCCTGACACACATTGAAGATATAAAAGAAAGAATGAAATCAAGAGGGAACTATAAGATATATAACAAACAGATAGAGGAACAGATAAACATAATCAAGAGAAATGAAGCCGATATAGAAATAAGAGCAAAACAGAATGAGTCACATGTAAAAACAACAGCTCATCAGCCTAAAACCAACCACAGTAATAGAATACTAGTATCCAAAGGGGCAGAATGTATACAAAATACTGACGAAGATCTTCTAAGTAACTGGAATAGAGCCATTGAATGGTCAGAAGATGAACCAACACCAAGTCCGGACACAAGTGCAGTCAGCATGTCTACTATACATAACTACTGTGCCACATGCAATCACACAGCACAACCAGAAATATCCATAGACTGTATTGCATGCGGCCAACTGTTTCATTATACATGTGAAAACATTGATCCTGTAAGGATAAGCCAAACTGAAGAAGAACAGTATTCATGTAGGAGCTGCTCTATTATGGTCATGGACATGGTTAATATATCAATGAGAAGCAATAACTCAATTATAGATACAGAAGAAACAATACCAAAAGTAAGTCTAGAAGAACAAGGCTCGACAAAGGAATATAGAGAAATGGCCCATATAGTTAAAAACGTGCCAGACAATACATCTAAAGACTGTCCAACTAGAAATCATGTTACGAAGGAAGAAGCAGGAAATGCAAACACAGAAGAATTAGAAATGAACAAAATGGCTACATACAAACAGCCTAACCTAATATTACAGAATGGCAGAAATGAACAAATAGAAAATGTAGATGAGCCAAAAAACATGAAAGCAAAACCGAAAAGGCAATATAAGTGCAAAAATATAAATGAAACTACTCAACAGCTGGAAGATCAATTAGCACAATGCAGAGCAAGACTAGTCATAATGGAAGATACCAATAGAGACTATAGAAATACAATCAATTTACTTAGGATGCAAACAGAAGAAAGCACCATTGACAAAAGTAATTTAAAATCCTATCAAACAAAATGTAACTGTAGCAACAACTCGCAGGAGCAGACTATAAACAAAGTAGATATGATGCTGAACAACTTCAGGCTAGAAATGGAAAATAGAGACATAAGAATTAAACATCAAATGGAAATGAATGAATTAAGAAATAAACTGCAAATAATGGAACTACAGAAAGAACTAAGAATGTGGCAAAGACCAGGAAGTCATGAATATTATCCTTATAACCAGAATATGGATAATACTAGGAACACAAACCAACACCAAATGAGTGATCAGCATACTGGCGTACAGCTAACAAATCAGCAATCCAGGATTCCTAATCAAGCCAATCCACTATTCATGAATCATTTGGCACCTCCACACTATAGCCAGATACCAACAGAGCAGAGCAGAATAAATCATGGCCATATACAAGCGCCAATGTACCACAATAGCAGAATACAGGCTATACCTGCAAATGGCCAAAGCAGCCACTATTACACTGGCTATAGAGGTATACCAACTGGCAGTATCAACACTAACATGATACAAAATGCACATTTATACAAACAGCAATATAGGATAGCTCCACAACCTATACCACAAAATATAAATTACCACCAAGGATATAGTCAACAACAGACAAACAGAAAGGAACAAAGTCAAAGAAACATCAATAAAAGATTCTATGACCAAAGAACAAACATGCCAGTAATAGCTAAACAAAGTCAGGCAGAAGAAATTGAAAGACAAAATCAACTACAACAACAAACAAATCAGGCTGATAATATCAACCAAGTAGATAAAGAACCAACAGAAGAAGCTAGAATGAACATCAATCTAACAAATTCATCTGCTTTGACTACCGCGAAAAATGATGAAGATAAAACCCATACAGAAGTAAACCATCAAGCAGAAGTCACTTCCAGAACTGGTCTTATAACAACGGCTTCTAGTGGTGACGCCCCGCTGGAAGCGGACTGCCATCAGAAGTTTCCCTCTCAAAGGGGTGCTAATGTTGGTGGTCCTAAGCATCTAAAGGGACTAGTTCAGGCTGACAATCTAGAAACAAAAGAAGATGGGAATAGAAAGAAACCAAATCATTTTTTAGGCAGCGGCCGATCAAACAAGATAAAATGGAGGATATCATTATAGGTACACTCAATGTACAAAATGTGAAGTCAAACGCTCTCTATATCAAACACTTGTTAAGGGATGTACAGGTGTTATGCATTCAAGAACACTGGCTCTTCAATGCGGAAAAGAAAATCATAGCTGAAGTTGCTGAAAATAGCGGATACATAGCTAAAAGCGTTGACGATAATGACGACCCTGATTTCAACGTATCAATGAAAAGAGGATATGGTGGAGTAGCCATAATCTGGAAAAAAGAAATTAATGAAAATATAAAGGAACTGATAGACGGTGGAAATAGAATACAAGCCATACATATTCAACAAGGAGACAAACCAATATGTCTTATAAATGTATATATGCCATCAGATAACAAAAATGCAGATATCGAATACAAAGACACTTTGGCTCAAATTGATGAAATGATAGAGAAATATAAAGATACACACGAAATTATAGTATGTGGAGACATGAAGGGGTCACTCCATAGAAGCTCTACACCTCATGATAAAATTCTACAAACTTTCTGCAAGGAAAAATGTATAGGGAATACTGAGAAATGCCCATTAAAAGAAACATTTTATCACCAGAATGGTAAATCGAAAGGACAAATTGATTACTTCCTCTTCAAAAGTAACTCGGAAATAATAAATAAAATCAGACAAATTGATGTCCTTGACACTGACCCAGAGAATACCTCGGACCATGTACTTGTTATTCTGACACTGAATAGCCAACTGAAAAAAGTAAGGGAAAAAGCAACAACTATCATAGCAAAACCTAAATGGACTGACTGTGACCATCACATTTATAAGGAAATCATCAATAAAGATCTACCAAACCTCATGCAAAAATCAAAAGGAATCATTGAGCAAGATATAAGAAATCTAGAAAAATTGCTACATAAAGCCGGAGAAGCGGCAATCCCAAAGTATAGAAGAAAAATCAAAATCAAATCAAAGGGAAAGGCGATATGGAATGAACAAATAGAAAAGGCATCAAAGCAATCAAAAAATGCATATAAAGTATGGAGGCAACATGGAGCACCTCAAGAAAGAAGTAACGAGCTCAAAATCAAAATGACAGCTACAAAAAGAATACTTCGAAAAGCACAAAGACAAGCTTATGCCTCTCAGAGAGAATCAACAGCGGTAAAAATTATGAAAGCTTCAAATGCAGACACGAAACTTTTTTACAAGCTTATTAACATGCAAAGAAAAACACCACTTACTAACACCAAGATACTGAAACTGAATGAAAAGACTGCAGAAGATGGACCAAGCATAATGAACATTTGGCAAGAACATTTCCAACAACTAGCTACGCCAACATTAGAAGAAAATTTTGACACTGAGAAGCTAGAGCTTGTAGAAATACAAAACAATATAATAGAATCCATAGAAAGGGAAAAAGGTCAAGGCATTGATCATGTCAATGTAAAGGAGGTTGATAAAGCTATAGAAAAACTTAAAGCAGGAAAAGCACCAGATGAGGATGGAATTTCGGCAGAACACTACAAATATGGGATGGATGAGTTAACTCCCTTTATAGTACATTTGCTAAATTTAATTTTAACATATCTGGATGTATCAATCTTCCTAAAGACAGGGATTCTTACACCAATCCTAAAGAAAGAAAAAGACAAAACATTACCATCTAGCTATAGAGGAATAACTGGGACTAAAACCTTTGCAAAAATATTACAAAGTATACTGAAGGATAGAGTTGACTCTGTATTTAATAACATACAAAACCCCTTGCAAAGAGGCTTTACAGAAGGAGTATCATCACTATGCGCAGCTTTCCTCACATCAGAAGCAATCGAAGAAAGTAAGAAATTAAAGATACTGATGATTTTAATAACTCTTGATGCAGAAAAAGCATTTGACAAACTAAACCATGAAATACTATTCAACAAGTTATACCATTATGGAATAAAAGGAAAACTCTGGATACTACTGAGAAACATGTATAAAGGCATGAGCATTAAGGTCAAATGGGAAGGTCAATGTACAGAAGATGTAATGGTGTTACAAGGAATTCAACAAGGTGCAAAACTATCTACAACGCTATATAAATGCTACAACAACGTCATACTCGATAGCATTTTAAAAAGTGGACTTGGAGCATGTATTGGTAATATACAAGTCCCTGCACCCACATGTGCCGATGACATTGCTGTCCTGGCAAATAGTACTGCAGACGCACAAGGAATATTAGACATAGTACAGCACCATACAAGCAGAGATCTAGTTAAAATCAATCCAACTAAATCTGAAGCGGTTTTATATAATGCAAAAGGCTCAAACATAACAACACTGCAATTCGAAGACGATGACATCAATATAACCAATGAAACCAAACATCTAGGTATCAAAAGAAACGAGCAAAACCGGGCAAATATCTCTGAAAGAATAAGAACCGGCAGGGCAACAATATACAGCCTTCTCGGAGCCGGTTTACATGTCAGAAGGGGATTCTCACCCATGGACGCATACAAGCTATGGAGAACGTATGCAGTACCAAGAAGCATCTACGGACTTGAGGTGATGAACTTACTTGCAAAAGAAAAGGATATGCTAGAACTGGCAGAGAGAAAAATCCTCCGACAAATTCAAGGGCTTCCAAATAATACAGCAAATATGGCTGTCTATACCCTGGTAGGAGCAGAACCTATTGCCATCACATTAGACAAAAATCTACTTACCTTCTTCATGAATATTGTTCGAAATTCAGGAACCATAGAATGTGAAATTCTGCGTCGACAAATAGCATTCTCAGACCAAAGAGGAAAAGACTTTATCAACAGAGTGGAAAAAACTCTATCAAAATACAATTTGAAATCTAGTAGTTACTACATAGAAAAACCACTTAAGAAAATCGAATGGAAAAGACTAGTAGGAATAAAGATCAAGGAATACTGGAAAAATGAATGTCACTATGAAAAAATGGAAAAAACATCACTTAAATACATATAGATACAGAACAATCCATTAAATGAAGCACACAATATATGGAAAAGCGTAAAAAACAATAGTAAAGATGTAAAGGCAGGAGAAATAAAAGCAAGAATAAGTACTCAAACGTACATATTACAAGCCAAAAGAGCTAAGTTCGATCCGAAAGTTAACCCGATATGTACAATCTGTGAACAGGAAAATGAAGATCTGGAATATTTTATTCTACGCTGCAAAGAATTGGAGCAAATAAGATCTAAATATTGCTCAAAAATAGAACAGACAATGGATGAAATCGATACCTCAACATACAAGAAGATCATACAAGAAGGGAATTTACTGCAGCTCATAATGGACTGTACTAGCAAGGACATAAACTGTTACTCAACTGTGTATGAAAGCATTGAAACTCTGGCTAGAAATATGTGCTACGAGATGCACATGCTGCGCACAAAAAGGATTAGAAACTTGAACACAAGTACAGTATAAATAAACTTTTTTAAAATAAAATAGTTCCCAACTTTTCCATCTTACTATTTTATGACGTATTAGGACCTAAATTAAATAAAAAAATTTGCAAAGTTTAAAGATATCCAGTTACCTTTAAAGAATAATGATAAGATCCGAAATAAGGTAACTTTAAACTGTGAAGGTAAACTGATGTATATATGATGAATTGTTCTAAACCCCAACCCTTTTACATAAGTCCTATAAAATAACCTTCTCATTATAAATTCTGTTGTACGTATAGCACCTTTAACTAACAATTATAAGAAAGTTTAATTTAAGACCACTTAAATTCTAAATTCTTATTTGTAAATATATCCAGTTCTTACTTAACTTATTCTTACACTTCAGCACATTATGAATATTATTTTTAAAATTTCATGATGACAATCCTATGAATTAGTTATAATATTAATTTTTAGTAATTATTATTGCCTAAATTCAGTCATCTGTACATAATTAAATGCTTCCTTATGTTCTAAGGTGTATATAGTTGCTACAATTATACCCTATGGGTAGTGCTCCACAATTAATGGAGGAATATACAAGAAACTGAACTGAACTGCTAGTATTTTACTAGATGAGTCTAGCGATACATTTCACTGTATGTGGGACGATTTTGATAAAGCACAAAGCTCAACATTTAGAGAGCTAAAAGCTGTAGAGTTGTTACTGAAAACAATGGGTTCAAAACTTGAGAACAAATTTGTAAAACTATATTCAGACAATCAGAATGTAATTAGAATTGTTCAAGTTGGCAGTATGAAGTCACCGCTTCAGTGCCTGGCGTTCTCTATTTTTAATACCTGTCTTCTTTTTAATATTGATTTATCAGTTGCTTGGGTGCCCAGACTTCAAAATTTTACAGCTGATTTTGTAAGTAAGTTCTTCGTCTTTGACGATTGGGGTATATATCAGCGTATATTCAGATATTTTGAAAAATTATGGGGTCTCTTTACCTGCGATCTATTTGCTAGTAGCAACAATTACAAAGTTGCAGAATATTATTCTTTATTCTGGACGCCAGGCACTAGCGGGGTTGACGCTTTCGCTCACAATTGGGCACTTGAGAATAGCTGGATAGTTCCACCAATACATTTGATCAACAGACCGATTAGATATTTATTTTTTTTGTAGAGCTAAAGGTGTACTTGTTGTGCCTAAATGGATATCGGCGTCTTTTTGGCCATCGATTGTTGATATGAATGGAAAATATTTACCTTGCATTGTAGACTACGTAGAATACAAATATCCTACGAACTTTTTTATGCCAGGTTCAGATAAATCTAGCATTTTCGCTTCTCAGACTTTTCAAAGTAGCGTTTTAGTTTTACGTTTCGACGCTAGTATTTGAATATTTTTCATGTTATTTAACACATCTATTTTGGTTTCGAGTTATATATAATAAGAGAGGACTGCACGCTATATTATCGCCTGTGGATTCATTTATTTTCGTGGGTATGAATTTTCGTGGATTGCTGAAAACTTGCATATTCGTGGATATTTGATTTCGTGGTTTGGCCAATCTCTGTATACAAAGCCTATTGAAAATATGATATTCGTTGAACATTTGAATTCGTGGTTCACCTGTACCCACGAAAACAACGAAAATTGGTATCCAACGAATAATAATGAATCCACAGTAGTAATGCATGTATATTGACATGAAATATTTGTGGAGAACTGTGCTCCCTATAGAGAGAAAACTGCACTTTATTTTATTGCCAAAAACTTGTAATGCATGTATATTGACACGAAATATGAATTATGAAATATTCGTGGAGAACTGTGCTCCCTATAAGAGAAAACTGCACTTTATTTTATTGCCAAAAATTAGTTATGCATGTATATTGACACGAAATATGAAATATGAAATATTTGTGGAGAACTGTGCTTCCTATAAGAGAAAACTGCACTCTATTTTATTGCCAAAAACTAGTAATGCATGTATATTTACACGAAATATGAAATATGAAATATTTGTGGAGTACTGTGCTCCCTATAAGAGAGGACTGCACTCTCTATTGTTTTTGTATATATGAAATATTACAGGAGAACTGTACTCCTAATTAAGAGAGTTTTGCGCTTTTTTATAGTTAAAATTTATGCGCGATTTCACATTCTTATTAATGAAAAGATTGCTTTGAGCTATTTTGCTTATAGTTTGTTTTTCTTTTAAATATTCACAAATACATGTACATGTACATACTTATATTATTATTCTTTATGTTTAACTTTCATATGCATGCCCGTATCATTTATTATTCTGATAATTTTTTACAGATTCTTCACGCTTGGCTTGCCACTGGATAGAACTGGAAAAATACAAGTGTCATCCTCATTTGGCTAGATCTGTACACGCTCTTCCTGCCATAGTTAAAAACGCTAGATCTACTGGAACGAACAAAAAATATGACTTATATTTTGAAAAATTCCGAAAATGGTGTATTCAGAACTATTTTTCTTTTTTACCTGCATCGGTGTCTTCAGTTGCATTGTTTTTAGGAGAACTTGTACTACAAAAAGTGTCCGTTTCAGTTTTGGAAGCTTATTTTTATTCTATTAACTGGCTACAAAAAATTTCTCTCAACGTTAATTCTTGTTTAGATGATTTTCTTACACTTATTCTGGAAGGCGGAAAACGAATGTTGAGCAAACCTTTGAATAAAAAGGAGCCTATTACTAAAGATATTTTATTAAAACTAGTTCAGCACTATACGGTAGAAAAACATAATTTATTATTTTTGCGCACTTGTGTCATGTATCTTCTCGGGTTTTCTGGGTTTTTAAGATATAGTGAACTAGCTAATATTAGAATGTCTGATTTGGATTTTCAATTAAATTTTTTGGAGATTAATATTCCAAAAAGTAAAAACTGATTTATACAGGAGAGGTAATTCGGTTAGTATTGCGAAAACACGCAACGAGCTTTGTCCTGTTTTCTGGTTAAGAAAATATATTGCGTTAGCAGGTATTATAGAGAAGTCCGACGAATTTCTCTTTACTGCCATAAACCTTATGAAAACTTCAGGCGAGTACAAAGCTACTAATAAGTCTTAATAACCCCTTTCTTATACCAGATGTAGAGCGATGCTACTGTCAGCACTTAAAGATATAGGTTTAGATAGTTCTCTTTACGCCCTTCATAGCCTTAGAAGTGGTGGAGTTTCGGCAGCTGCTAATAACAAGGTTCCTGACCGCCTTCTCAAAGTTCATGGGCGTTGGGCTATAGACAGAGCTAAGGACTGCTATATCAAGGATAGCATTGAACAAAAGCTTTTGGTATCTTTAAATTTGGGTTTGTAATATCCTCCTTTTTATAACCCCCCTTTGCTATGCGATCTTTATTTTAGTACGAATGAAATGAGGTAGAAAATAAATCTATTTCTTTGCGTTCCGTTATGTCATTAAGGGGGTTTCACTTACTTGGTATTTTTCGCGGGCTATGTTTTTGCACGGGTGGTTTCGGTTGAGGGTATATAAAGAATTTGTATGGGTCCGTTCGATTAATGCGACGTTTGTTACAAAGTTGGCAAGGACGTGTTATAAGAATATTCTAGTTGTTTGCGTTAACTTTCCCTCCCTCTCCCTCCTTCTAGTAGTAGCTTTGTACTCTGGATACTTATGTGATTAATATATAACATGTTGACATTGATACATATGTATGATCTTTATTGTTTTTTGTTGACTCGTTCATTATATAAAATTTATGCGATCTTTGTAACGAACGCACAACCCATTTTCTTGTTTGTTGTTTGTTTTAGTTAGTTCAGAAAATATTTATTTTAGTACGAATGAAATGAGGTCGAAAATAAGTCGTCTAAATAGCTTCCCGTTGTATTTTGTAAGGACCTCTGACATTAAACTGTATAATTCAAACCATTATTGCAAGGGATCTAATCTTTGATACAAAAAACTCAAAGTAAATTCCTATCGGAATACAAAACGACGACAAACTATATCCACAAAATAAAAGAACATAAATATTCATATGGCTCTAATCATTTCTTTGCTAGTATAAGTCAACAAGGAATTGTATAGAATGTAAAAGAAATGATAACACGAATATTGAAGAAAGTCTAACATTAATTGAACATTTTCATGTAGATTTAAGAGTAATGTCGTAAACATAATGTCGTTTAAGAACTAAATGACAGTAACAGCCATTGACGACACACATTCGAAAGGTTTAATCTTATCTCACTCTGTTAATTAATTTTTAAACTCCTGAAATAAATGATTGCGTAAAACAAAATCATTATTTTCATTAACATAACAAAAAGTGAAACAAATCAAACAAAACAGTAACCGTCTGATTAATGCCTAAATGCTAATAAAAAAAATAACATGACAGACAACAACGAACGACAACCACTGAATTACAGGATATGTTTGTTACTAGTTGTCATATGTCTTGTTCCAGGTCACGTTACTTACTACTGGATATGATTTTTGGATAACATTGCGGAAAATATTGATAAATTAAACGTCAATGTGACTGCAAGCTGACGATACAAGCTCTGCGTTAATTAAAATTTGTAGCCTATCATTGTTATTCCATTTTAATGATTTACAAGCCAACAAACTCATCGTCGATGGTTTAATATATATATCTTTATTCTGTCAAACCTTTGCATTTACAATAATATACAGACACTACATGACATTAATAAATACAGATAATAAATACATAAATACACAGAGCAAAATATGTACACTATTTACAATAATACTGACTGTATTTAGCCAGGAGAGCGCACATGGGAAATTATATATCTAATGAACCGGTATCTAATGAAGGTACACAGCTTTCTCAGTTTAGATTTTTGAGTTAAATTCATAACTTCCTTAAACATTAATATATTTAGGCGAGATACATACTTTTCATCAATACATGTGTTTCTTTTTACTGACACATCTTTACACTTCATAATATAACGAAACTCATCATCTCCAAGATCTTTTGAATTACACAATTCACAAGTTCTTCTTTCTCTCTGAATATTTTTCCATCTCCCGATCTCAATAGGTAATTTATGGTTAATGGTTCTAAATTTGCATAAAGTGTAAATATCGCGAAATTCTAAAATATCAAAATAGTTCTCAAAGCCAAAAGTATCCTTAAAAATTCGATAGTTTAATGTCTTCAAACATGCTTGCACATTTGAAAACCATGTTTTTTGAAACTGATCTTGAAGTGATTTTTTGATGGTATTCTTAAACCAAATGTCGCTTATACATTTTTGAGATAACCACACAAAAGATAATCCCAAAAATAGATTCTACATGATTTAACCAAATAAATGTTACATCGTTTTCATATGACAGCTTATACAGTAGTTTATAAATGGTAGCTGATAATTTAGTCGGTTTACCACATACTAATTTCACCCAAAATGATATCATACGGACTTTAACGATATCGTCCAAGTTCACCATATATTACACAATTTGGGGTAGAAGACTTTAGGTGCAGAAGAAGCTTACAGAATTTTAATTGAACTCTCTCCAGAATGTCGTTATTCCCAAACCCCAAATGGTACGTTCAAATTTATACTCAATCCTTCATTATGATATAATACAATAAGCACAACTGACATGATGTTTTTTATTAAGCGCAAAGTTCATAGGAAAAAAAAAAAGAAAAGAAGAAAATTCCAGATATAACATGTCCAAACGATCGTATTTGTCTTTTTCAATATAAATTTTTTGAAACATTTTTTTCAACATTTTGTTTATGTCTTCTTGATATTTGATTTTTAATTGCAATTATACGTGTTAGGAGAATATTTAAGTAGCCACAAGAAATGTTACAAAAGACCTTTCTTATAATATTACCTTGTGGATATATTTATGTAACAATATATGTGCAATATCTTTTTTTTTCCAGTTTTGTATGCAAACCACCAATTAAGTTGAACGTTACAACTGTGTTATTTGACAAGATTGACGCAATATACATAAGTATTTGTGTTTTGGTTCTTAATTCCTACAATGAGTGGTATCGACCTTCCATTATTTTTTTTAGTTTGTTGTTGGTGGTTTCTATGGTTGGTTATTGAAGTTAGTATGGTTGATTGTTGGTGGTTGGCATTTTTTGTTGTTGTGGTTGGTGTGATTGTATGTTGAAGGTTGGTTTGATTTATTTGTTGGTGGTTAATATAATTCTTTGTTGGTGGTTGTTGGTAAGATTGTTTGTTGGGGATGGTTTGGTTGCTAATTAATAGTTCGTATGGTTATTTGTATGTAGTTGTTGTGGTTGGAAGTTGGTGGTAGTAATGAATGTTTGTTGGTGCTTGGTATGGTCTGTTGAACTGTGTAAACATTTTGATAATACGTTTGATCCATACCATTTCCATTACCAGAAATACTCTTTTACTATATTATGATTTCTCACGTCATTTGAACGTTTTATGGGCTAACTGCATCTTTGAACTGATAAAGTAATTGTGACTGCTTGACATTTTTCAAACACCCGTCTTTATTCTTATGTACATAGTCCAACCCTGCCTAAAGAAATAATTTTATATTAATTTTCTCATTTAAAGTTCCACTAAAGTCAAAATATAGGACACTTCATAAACATGTAACGTTTGCCTGTATTTTTCAACCTATAATGAGTAAAGTCCTAAACTATGAGAACATATGTTCATTTAAACATACTTAACATATACACACTGTGTAAATTGTGAATAAACTTGAAATTGTTATGCTGTGGCCAAACCGGTTCTTGGGGTTAACACTAAATTTTCAAAATTACAACCCCCCCCCCCCCCCCCCCCCCCCAAACTAAACGCAACATACAGTCTTCAACAGTACACAAGTGTAAATTTCTAAATCTAGTCTAAAAAGTTGCGAATAAATTAAACAGATACTATAGCAAAGGTTTATATTACCATCAACAACTCTAAAAATAAAAATAGAGTAACTTTATGACGTTATTGGCGTGTTTTCAATGAAATTCGGTTTCTTTTATTGAAGATTTAACAAAACTGTATCTAATAGCTGTCCTACCACCACTGCTTGTCAACGAAAGCTGCCGTGTTTGACGTTTGCTTGAAAATAAAAGTTTAGCAAAGGCTTTCCTAAATTTGACAGAAAAAACGTTGTATATTATAGGATTCACTGCACTGTTAGTGTACTGCAACACTCGGGCGATCCAAATTATGTTATAATAACCTTCGAACCCGAGAGATCCAATAGTACGAGGATTTTCGAATACTAGCCATAATATAACTATGCGCATGGGCAGTACAAACAAAAAGAAAAGAATGACTATCATCAACAGCATAACAACTAGCTGTTGTCTTGATTTCATCGAGTTTTGTTTCGATACATTTGTAGCATTTTCGATTTTCTTCGATTCTGTAATCACTGTGTATATTGTTTTTGAATAAACGAAAGCTAAAATAAAGCACGGAATTACAAAGAAAGCAATAAAACTTACAACGATAAATATTCGTTGCCAAACCTGAGAAATATGTGTCCGACAAACAGTCACCTCAGTATTGTCATTTGTGAATTTTGCCGTTTCGGTGTGTGACATGAATATGAACGGCATAGCTGAAATTCCCGCAAAAATCCATGCCGACGCCATCATCATAAAGGCACGAGTTCGACTGCATGTAGAATAACTTTCTAAAGGATAACACACTGCAAAATATCGGCCATAACTTATCCCAAGCATGATCAGAATAGACGCATGTGTCACCAGAATCTCAAGGAATGGTATCATTTGACCTGAAAAACAAACAAAACATATTTAAAATGGCTGTTCATTATGAGAGAGTGCAAAAAAAAAAACCAAAAAAAAACCACACACACATTTGGTTAACCATGTCTGAATTACTGTTTTTTTTATTGAGGTTAAAATTTGTCATCGATATATTTTTGCAAACATTTTGCACATATAGATATAAATAGCAAGGACATATTTTGTGTCTGAAATGTCATCGTCCTAAATTAAACGTTAAGATTCAAATAATTTCAGAATTGACAAGTTAAATAATTGAAATGAAAAACTTTTACCATGTCTTTCGTATTATGAACAATATGAACTGATGCGTTACATAGTTTCATTGTTGTCGTATTTGCTGTCTATCATTAATATTGATTGATTGATTGATTGGTGATTGCTTTACGCCGCATCAACACAAATAAAGGCTATATCGCGGCGATCTATCATTAATACGTTTTATATCGTTGCGGTATAGTCTTTTTATGCTGAGCGGCGTAAAGCAAACACCAATCAATCAATCAATCAATCAATCAATCAATCAATCAATCAATCAACAAATAAATAAATAAATAAATAAATAAATAAATCAATAAATCAATCAATCAATCAATCAATCAATCAATCAATCAATCAATCAATAATTAGATTAGTCTGTATCCATCTCAACAAAACAAGACATACAAATATAAATAGGTACATGTATGTATTACTGGTTGAATTCTCGGTAGCCTTATAGAGAAAATCTCACAAAGGCATACCGGCTATTTTTTAATAGGCTGCAAAGTCTACAATTAACAAATAATATCAAGTTTCACTGTAATTTCTGACCGTTGAAATACAGGTATACTTTTTTCAAATTGAAATATAGCGTTTTACTTTGTTGATGTGGATTATATTGCTTTGTTTATGTGGATACTTTTGTTTGTTGATGTGAATTATATCGCTTTGTTGATTTGGATCATATAACATTGTCATAATTTGGATTATATTACTTTGTTTATGTGGATCGTATTGCTTTGTAAGTATGGATAACTTGGCGTTGTTGATGTTGATCTTATTGCGTTGTTGATGTGGATCATATGGCTTTGCTAATTTGGATCGTCTTGCTTTGTTAATGTGAATATATTGCTTTGTTCATGTGGATCGTATTGTTCTGTTGATGTGAATCGTATTGTTTGTTGAGGTGGATCGTATTGCTTTGTTGACTTAGATCAAATTGCTTTTTTGACATGGATCGTATTGCGTTGCTGATGTGGATCATATTGCTTTGTGGACGTGGATCGCATTTGCTTTGCCTCATCTTCTGATATATAATACTAGGTTCTGGTTTCATTGTCCGATGGCAATTGTTCCGATGTAATTACCAGGAGATGTGGGTATGAGACAGCAAACCAACGACACAAAAGAATAGATAAAAATGTCAAAACTCATTCTCCAACAATACACTAGTGTAAGTCAATATTGTTAGCCGAGTCGAACAAAAAAAAAAATGAATCGTGGACCAACTGAACAATTGAACAGATAATAAATTACAAAATTAAGTTCGGCATAAAATGTACCATATAAAATATACAAAAGCAATAACTGTTAAGAAATAAAAGTATTTTTGGACAAAAAGCGTTCAATCAAAATAAATGTATTTGTTGTTTTGCAGGAACATTTTACATTTTATCAACTACTTTAATAGCATTAAAACGTAGCATCTGAAAAACACAGCTGTAGATAGACTACTTACAGCATCACAGAGGAATAAAATAAAATTAAATACACTTTACAATGAATGTTATCATTTGAGCCTAACTTTTAGATTAGAGAATTCCGATTACCTAATATCAAACGTCAGTTTAAGCCGGAATTAATTTTACTTTCAATTAAAATTTCTTCCATGCATGATGTATGTTTAACACCCTCAGTATATCTGTCTATAAAACATTATATAATAGTTCATCTAATATAACAATATGCATCTTATTTATTGCGTTCAAAGCACCTGTTCCCGATCAATATCATGAATCAAATGTTTTAATAGAGTAAAAAAAAACAAAAAAAAAAATATAGGATAGCAACATCAGAAGAAATTGGAAAATGGTTGCAATGGAACAAAATAAAGAAAAAAGGGAAAAATCTCAGAAAAATCTTGCTTGATACTGTTGTATCTAAATAAAATTATTATACAGATGAGTTATGCCCTTTGCAACTGATTTTCTTATGTTGTGATACTACACCACTGTCCCGATTCAGTGAAGGATTGTCAATTATCAAACACACTTTAAAATATTAATGACGTATTTTTAATTAATAGCGCCCTTTTCCAGAAATTACAGTGAAAATGATAAAAATGAGTGAAAATCAAAATATTTGTCTGTGATTTAATTGGTAATCACCATAAAACTAGATGACATATTTCATTTGGTGCTAAGGACGTTTTTGGCATCATCATATTACTGCAATCACGCTTCTTGCTACATTTAATTACGCAACCAATCATAACAACCTATGCAGTTGCCCAAAATACAACCATCTGCAAAAAAGATTGCTTTTTAGCTGTTTTACGTGAAAACAAATTATATAGTCAATATAAGGTTGAAGAAACACAATTTAAAAATGCAAAAATGTATGAAGGCAATAAAACACGCGGGATTCATGCCTTTAAGGTGAATTTAGGGCGCTAATTCAAATTTCAATATATAGTTGAGGTGCCAGCCTGTTAAACACTCTTTTTGTCATTTCTTGTTATTTTGTTTGTTATTTCATGATTATTATTAAAAGAAATAAAGGACTTTATATATAAGTATTAAGCTAGCCCAAACAAACTAAATACATAAATAGATGATTACATAGTTACATAGTAAATTAATAAAACTTTTAAGGTTGAATTTCAAATACTTCTCTTAAACAAATCAGAAAATTGTTTTCTTGGTTGCTTCAACTGCATCGTGCATTGATGAAAAAGTTAAAACTATAATATTCTAGACGGTGAAAATGTTCGTTGTATTTGTCCGTAGTAGGAAACCCTATCAAACTACGCAATATTCTAGTAAAAATTGACATGTTGCAGTTATATGCAGTTGCATGTTGGATTTGGCAAAACCTTTTGAAATTTCAGATCCACAATGCTCTTCAACTTCGTACAATATTTGGCTCTTTTTACTTTTTGATTCGAGCGTCAAAACGCGTGTCTGGCGTACATCATTTAAGCCTGGTATCTAAGAGTTTATTTACAACCACTGGATCGATGACACTGCTGGTGGGGGTTTCCTACCCGAAGCTATCACCAGCCCAGTAGTCAGCACTTCTGCGTTGACATGGATTATCACTGATATGGTCATAGTTATAAATTAACTGTTTATAAAACATTTCATTTTTACAAATACTACGGCTTTTCCATCCCCGGGAGTAGATAACCTTAGCTGTATTTGACAAAACCTTTCCAAATGTTGAGTACTCAATGCTCTTTAACTTCGCGCTTTATTTGGTTTTTTTAATGAGATCTTCTATATACTACTGTTGCCTTTATTTAACTTTTTTGATTCGAGTGTCACTGATGATTTTTTTTGTAGACGAAACGCGCGTCTGTCGTACAACATTTTAAGCCTGGTATCTATGAAGATTGTATTTACATTGACTTACAATCTATTTCTTTTGATTTGAAAATTCTAGCAATTCGCAATAATTATAGTTATGATTAGACTTATTAAATAGTTAAATTATTACATATAGAATAAATAGCTATAAAGAAAAAAAATAGTTGGTATGTGTCTAACCAACAATTCAACCAAGTATCATCAAGAATGTTTTGTAAAAGTAGACAACCTCTCACAAAACATAGCACTTTTCATTGTGCTGCGGTAAGCCCAACTGTTGTTGACCTGGCAGCGATTTTTTTTTATGATTTTCACACTTTATTTTCATACTAACGAGAACGAGGTTAATTCTATTGCGTTATTTTTCTAATCACAAAAGTCACATAAATAAATTGGATGCCAAAATTAGTTGATTTGAAGTATTGTCTTTTTTTAAAAACTGACTTCAAACCTCTAAAACTTTATCCAAACAATAACACGAATAAGTAAAATCGTTTTTTACATTTCAATGCTTTGCATGTTATAATCTGTTCGTTTGGTTTTCTAATGGTTAGAAGATCTCATAACTGCAATAAGTGTCTGTTATTATTTGACCTTAGAAAAAAAACATACAAAATTTTATGTTTAAATGTATGACAAAGAAGCGTTAAAAATGAGATCACTTACAACCAGGACTATAATGGTGAATTTGAATTGCTTCCTATTGCTATTTAACTCTATTTGAATGTGTTTATTATGAATAAAATCCCTTCCTGTACAATATGCAAATGTGCACTTTAAAACTTTAAACTTTACTAAAACTTACCATGCGATGTAAGAGGAGTATTGCTCATTACAATGTCTTTTTAGACTAATGGATAGACATATGAATGGAAAGAACAAAACACAAATGGGTGTTGGGACAAGATGATTCCTACATTTCCAATAAACACACATATAACACCATGAACAAAGCGAAAAAAGTAGGACAGACAAACAACAGTTCTAAAAAAAACTACACTGAAATGTACGAACACTACTTTAAGGTGATTGAAGTTGGTCAGGAAGGGTAATCAATCTTCCACAGTATAAAACTTCAGTCATATTTGATTAAACAAATAATGTACTAAATTAGTAAGTAATAATGTGTTAACATAAATGATTTCTGATGTAAAGCGTGTGGGGCAAACAGTATTTATTCGAATATTGAACGAGAATAAACTTCTTAATATGTCTTTCACTTTCGACATCGAATAAAATATATTTCTATTAAATATACCTTGTATATTCCTTTCTCACTTTTAATACCCCTTTTTTAAATATGGTAAATTATTTTCTCTTGATATTGACAACAATCAATGTGTTATCTTAACAATGAAAAGCAAAATGATCCATATATGCAGATGGTGGTTTTAAGGGCAACTGCAGAAGCTTCTTTAGAAGGCTGATTCCTGACCAGTATTATATCAATTGCAGTTAAAAATGACGAAAAAAATTTCCTTCACCTATAAACGATAAATCTTTTTTATTTTTGACATATAAATATTGATACATAAAGAAATATTTTGCTTTCAGCGCAAATCTATCATTTTTGAAAGATTTTTTTAAAAATTGCAATTTTCTGTAAGTATTGCGCAATTATCATTTTAATGTGCACCTGATTTAGAATTCTGGTATCTTGTTCTGTTATGTTCATATGATTTTTAGAAAAAAAAAATATCACAAGGAACCAGCAAAGATCATTTTGTTTAACTATAACGAAATTTATGAATGTTCATTCTTGAACTTTGACCTTGAATTAACAAAAATTGCACCGTACGAATTATTGACGACCGGGCAAAACAGAAAGTACAGTTAATAAGCTTTTTAATGATGTATAATATAGCCGTATGTGAGGTGGGTGCAATAAAATCGTTAACTAATCGTCTTTTTGAAAAATGTCACTCATCTATTATCACATGGCAATATCAAAAGCTCAAACACGTCAAACGAATGGAAAACAACTGTCATATTCCTGACTTGGTACAGGCATTTCCTTATGTAGAAAATTGTATGGCAGTCGATTAAAATTCCATTATATTGACAACAATGTGCGAACAAAATAAACAGACATAATAGGTAAAAATGTCAAAAATAGGGGTACAGCATTGTGTTTAAATCTTAATCACTACAAAAACAAACAAATATGTCAACAAAGAAAAACAAAACGGCATATAGAAAAATCACATAGGCAAACATGAAAGACAAGTATACAAAAAATGACCATAGCACAATAACACAATGGCGGGATTTATAAGTACCACGCCAAAAGGATATTACAAAAAATGGACTAAACAGTAAAGGTAAATAATTTACAAAGACAAATAAAAGAACCCTATAACACGTTATTGAGATGACAATCAACGTCAGTACCTAGAATCTATACTTCAAGACCATCAAGTCCCAGGTCAAGAACCTGTAAATCAGTGGTTGTCATTTGCTGCTGTTTATCATATTTGTTTTTATTTTATTGTTTTGTACATAAATCAGGCCGTTAGTTTCCTGGTTTGAATTGTTTTGCATTTGTCATTTCGGGGACTTTTATAACTTGCTATGCGGTATGGGTTTTGCTCTTTGTTCTTTGTACGGTGACCTTTAATTGCTTACTTCTATGTTATTTGGTCTCTGGTGAAGAGTTATCGCATTGAAATTCATGCAACATATTCGAATTTTCATATTGAATGTCCAGGAAATATCATTACCTGTTTTTTTATTCAAAATTAAGATGAAACAAACAGATAAATGTACTTTCTGTAATGAAGCTATTGAAGATATTGAGCACATATTTTGAACATGCTATAAAATATCAGATTGATGGATTAAACTCAGTGAATGGATTTAAAACCAAACACAATTAATAATTTCATTTAATATTGATATTATTTTATTTGGAAATTTAGGAAACACTGGAAATAATAAGATACAAAACTTAATAATACTCCTGACAAAATTGAATAATTATAGAACAAAACTTTGTGAAATCAGGTAAATTTTACAAGACTAAAAAATTACCTCAAAGAATCTTTTACACTAGAAAAGAATATATTTTTTAAAAGTAACCCTTTTCACATGGCCAACATCTTCTGGGACCCCTGGCTTCCAATACTAGAATAATTTTTATTATAAAATAATAGGTACCTTGTATACCTAAATTAGTCTCACTTTACATTTCTTTACCTTATCCACATCACCATCTATGTTATGATTTAATATTGTTATGTGTTGGTTTATATGTATGTTTGTTGTTTTGTCTATGTTTATATCTGCATTTATGTTCGTCATAGTCGCTTGTACAAATATAATACAAAAGAAAAAATGCTTGTGAGCTGTAATGAATGCTGTAAGTAAGACATATTTGTTTTTGTTATTTTGATTTGCAGTTGACAAAATTCAAAATTTCTGTGATCTTATTTTTTTCTCTCTTCTTTTTCAAATATAAGGATCATTCTATATTGATATATGTACTATTTGGATATATTATAATTTAAAAATGTATATATTTCAGAAATAAGTTAACTTATAAGTACTAACCAAATTATTATATACTTCTAATGGTTAACAAGGCCGGGATAAAGTACCGATATTTTTTGTATCCAACTAACAAATGTTAAAATTATCAATAAAGTATGATACAGATTTAAAAAAAAAAAAAAGAAAAAAAGATATCTATCAGATTAATGATTGATTGTTGGTTGCTTAACGTCTAGTGGCAAATGTTGCATGCATATTCATGACGAAAACTCGTTAACAATACATACAATATACAATAGGTAAGTCTTGAAATAGAGATCGACCAGGATGAAGTGCCGGACATTTTGAATGATACAGAAAAATCAGAGTGAATTGAATAGGGAATGAAAAGCCAACTACAGGACCACTTTAAGAGTTGTTGCAAGGATTTTTAACATGCAGGGATGGTATAACTCTCTACAAGAGGCATCGGATTTAACGTTCCCGTTCTAACCGGACATAGCTGCGAATTTATACTTCCCGCACAACCAAACGGACGCCTTACTTTGGCAAGGGTTTACTGTTGGTCGGAAGCCCAAAAGTGACCATACATGTATTTCTAATCCAAAGTTACCATTGACATCTCCTTATTTAAGATAACTTTACTTTGCTTTCACTTAGCTGTCAATGAGAGGTTAATTGTTGTTTTCAATCAGTCTTTCCAAAAACAAAAGAAATATTCCCTCATTTCAAAGAAACAGAAAAAATATTAATAGATATTTATTCATTGCAAAGTGAAGAATGAAAAATATTACCTTGAGTTTTAATTTGAAGAATGAGTTTACCTGCACAAATATATAAATATATTTATAAATGATGAAAGACGATATATGCTTACACATGAATACATGTATAAATGATGAAAGACTCATATATATTCCGACAAAAATCATATTGAAGATTTGTTCAACTGTGCGATTTTTAAAACGTGACAGTTATCACTGTAATTGAAATTTAGTAGAAGCAATTATCAGTGTTATTTATATTAATCTGTATTCAATTGGATGAATACACACACACACACATATATATATATACATAAATGTGGTTCCCGAAATATTAACATACTAATTCAAAACCAAATAACTAAGTTGTTTATTCCAGAGTGAGTTCCGTCTTTTAAGCATATACTAACACCCTTCCTTTAATTATTCTTTTCTGCACTATAAAATAAATGGACTTATTAATGAATTTCTATTGACGATTCATATTTATAGTTAATTCTTATTCAAATATCGAAATGTATAACCATCGAAATGAATTAATTAGTCAGTACTGATTCCAGAATTTTCTTTTTGAATAAAGTTACAAGAAAATGGAAACAAAACTGGCATGAAAATAACACTTTATAAATTTGGTTCGTCGGAATCACTTTTCTGCATTTACCTTCATCAGGAACTCCCGGAGAGCCAATGCTGTAAAAAGTATTTGAGGAGCTATATGAACCTAGGGACCCAACGAGAGTAGCCGAATCCACCTAAATTCAACTTTTGGTTATGGAGTTGGAACCTAGTTTCTGAATAATTTCTAGTTTTATATATAAATTTAAAGAAAAAGATATGTTATAAATCATGTCAGTGCCAAACCACTGACTTCTGATCTAATAATACCCTAGGCGTCTAGCAATATAAATAAGAAGATGTGGTATATAAAGATGTGCATCATAAGCCTATTTGGCTGGCTGAAGTTTTATATTATGTACTTAATGTAACGATATACTTTATATTCAGGTTGCACTATAATAAACAATTCTTCTTCTACTATAAAGGCAACAATAGTATACCGCTGTTCAAATGAGTGCCAATGAGACAACTCTCCATCCAAGTCAGTCCATCAAACAGCGAAATCAACCAAGTGCTAGACAAATGTAGTTAACACTATATAAATTTCGTCCATTCGAGAGCTTTTCTGGAATAATCATCATCAAGAACACACCAACCCAAAAAGGTGTGTTATAAATTATGCCATTGTCGAAACACTGACTATTGAGCTGACCCTCGTTGACTAGCAGTTCACTAGTAGATGAATTTTAGTCTGGAACGGTCATTTTGATCTGAACAGCTCTCAAAAGTCTGAATAATAAATACAAGCTACTGAACCGTACTGAATTGACTGCAAGCGAATTGTCTGAGCAGTACTATATTTACCGCAGTCAGTAAATCTGAAAATTGACTGAAAAATTGAACATGACTAAATGTTTTATTGTTCAGTTTTTTCAAATGCTGTTACGATCAAAATATAAGAATAAGAAGATGTAGTATGATTGCCAATTAGAAAACTCTCCTCTAGATACCAAATGACATAGAAGTTAACAACTCTAGGTCACCATACGACCCTCATCAATGAGCAAAACCAATACCGCATAGTCAGCTATAAAAGGCCACGAAATGAAAAATGTAAAACAATTCAAACGAGAAAACTAACGGCCTGATTTATGTACAAAACAATGAACGAAAAACAAATATGATATACACAAATAAACGACAACAACTGAATTAAAGGTTTGGGACAGTCATATACATAATGTAACAGGGTAAGACATGTCTGATGGCGCCAAACCTAATATGGAACAGTGGTGTAACATTAAAACATCAGAACAAACTATAAAATCAGTTGAAAGAGCTTAACTCATCAGATTGATACAAAGCACAAAAGACACAAAGTACAGTTCTGAGAATACTCGCAGTTACTGAAAGCTATGAAATTGCTAATAACAACTAATAGAAAAATCATGTATCTAAGACTAACATATTAATCAGTACAGATCCAGCATTCAATGGATTTAGTTTAACAGTCAGAGAAATACATGACCTTGTGCAATGCCAAAATATAGGTATCGACAAATTGTAGGACATTGAATGCACATATGTGTATAACAATTATTATGATTAGCTAGGGTTTAATAAACTGAAAGCGAAATCAATATGTATACCGATAGAAAAACAATACTCAAGTTGAAATGTAACCTTTAAGAATTTTTAAGAAAAGTGTATTTAAAGGATCGATAAGCTTACTCGGGTCATAACTTAGTTTACGGGCTCGATGAACAACATCATCGTAAAAATCAGGATGTGCTATCCCGTTTGCAATTAGTTTTCTGCAGGAACGTTCAAACTTCCAAAGCAAATATTTGAATTTATGGAAGAATTTAGTAAAGGTTTTTAACTGATTTGTGGTAACGAAATCCTTGACTTAATAATTCACCAGTTATCTATAGATTACGTTCATTAAAATCCAATAACTTCATTACAGACACGGGCATAGCGAACGAGCTGGAATATATAAACACAATAAGATGATGCCAAAGGAACATCACCATCCAAAAAAATATAAATGATCAAAAGGAAACGTCGTTTTTGTCGTAAATTTTTGTGTTGAGTTTCCCGTGTAAGACTGAAATATCTAAATCTAGGAAAGGACAGTGGTCGTTGTTTATATTTGATTGATTTGAATTAAGTTGCTTAGGGTAAATATCGACAGTATATTTAGAGTCTTCTTGATTATTAAACGAAAAAAAAATCATCAAGATATCGGTAAGTGTTATTAATTTTGTCTATTAAATGGAATTTAGACGGGTTTGCCATAAACTTGGATTCATAACAGGAAAAGAATAAGTCTGGTAGTAAAGGGACGAAATCGGTGCCCAAACCTACAACCTGTCGATAAACTCTATTGCCGAACGTACATAAATGTTGTCAAGGAAAAAAATTAACAGCTTTAATCATCTCATCACAACTCCAGAAAGTATATATTGCATATTTACCTTTCTAATTACAGAAGAAGACTTTATATGAGTTGCAGCCAAAAAACTTGCAATAATATTTTTCAAACTACCATTTAAAGAAATAGGAAATCTTTTGTTTGATAAGCTGTGTGGAAGTGTAGTGGAAAGAGTTAAATAGCAAAACGCACGAAAAAGGACCCCCAAAGCACGTAATTTTTCTAAAACATCAAGAATTTTTGCATTAAAAAAATAGTTAATCCCACTACTTTCGTAATTTTATTGCAAAAGTTAATGATAAGTTCTTTGATTGCAGTTAAGGAACTAGTTAAAACCATAGAAAGATTAGTTGAATACTTACTGGAGGCAGAGATCAAATGATATTTTTTTAGGTATAATTTAGGTAATCAATACATAGTAGGGACCTTCAAATGTTGAGAAGAGACCTTAAGATGAGATATGGTAATGATCATATGATTATTTACTATAAAAGCCTCTGTGGAGCGCGCGGACCTGAATGTAGAAGAATTTATAATTCTCCACCAGAGACCAAAATGACATAGAAGTTAACAACTGCTTCCAATCTATTTTAGATGGAGACGATATTTCGGTCCTATTTTCAAAAATATATTAACCTCGCGGTCTTAAAGATGATACGGTGTATATATATATATATAGTCAAATGCGTTTTGTTAAAATAGACTTTTTCACTTTTTTTTGGTCTTTTGGAAATTGTTGTTTGTGCTGTATTTAGACCCCTCTACCAAGAAATTTGTTTTGCATGCACACGTATAAAAATTGCGGTTTTTATCCAACGCAATCATAGGTTTGAATGTTGTTTTCAATTTAGACTCTTTATATATATATATATATATATATATAGTCCAGCAACAGCGTCAAAAACTAAATATATTTCCGTAATAAAGATGAAAATTGTAAAAAAACACTTTTGTTTAAAATCAGAGTGTATTATCATTGTAAATTTAGTAGTATTTCAAGTACAGGTAAATTTACAAAAAGTAAATACACAAGAGCGCTTCGGACGCACTATATTCTTATATGATTTTTATGAACTTATTTGTTGTCCTTTATACGAATATTTCCCAATAACGGACACCAAAACTCAATTATTATTATGAAGAAAAGCCATTCAAAATTTAATATCAGTTATATTATAAATGATTGTAGCATTTCTGCGGATTACAACTGTTTATTTATCCAATATACAATAAGGCAACGTCGATGATTGCCCATGAGCAACTATCCAACAAAGTCCAAATTAAGTAGATTTAAACAAGTATAGGTCACCGTACTACCTTCAACAATAGGCACAACACATACCGTATAGTCAGCTATGGAAGGCCACGAAATGACAAAATGTGGAACAATGCAAACAACGGCTGGATTTAGGACAAAACAAATTACGAAAAAACAGATATAACAGACAGAAAACAACGAAAACCACCGACTTACATGCTCCCAACTTAGGACAGGCACATACAGCATGTGGAGGGGTTAAACATGGTTGTGGGTGCTCAATGTTCACCCTTATCTGGGTCAACATACACAACATAAGAACAAACTGTAAAAATCAGTTGGAAATAATTTTTTTAATCGGATCGTCTAGAAGCAAAAGCAATGAACATAAAGCATTCTTGCAGTTACTGAAAGCTACTGCAACCCCCCACCCCCCAAAAAAAACCCAACCCCAAAACAACAAATAATACCTAGATTATTCTCCCATGTTCCTTTATTCTTCATTCGTTTGTATTGGACAGTTAACTTTTTCGGTTTTGTTTGTATCTTGATTTGCCTCTTTCTAATCGATTAAGGTAGCTGGGGTGTCTAAATGTTAAACGATAGATTTTTCTTTAAATACCGTTAAAGACTTCTCGGTTGATATACCTTGAAATTACAATATCAAAACCAGGGGTACGGACCTTGTTTGTTCGTTAAAAATACATAAAAATTAACGTAATCACTGTTATTTTAAAGCTTATATTAGGAAACTTATTTCTTTCTTATTGAAGAAACATTAAGCGATATATCTGGTTAAATTTGAATGAGAAATTTCCTTTTCATAAATACCACAAATATAAAATAAAAATAGGTGGTCACGGACCTAATTTCCTTGAAATATAATAAAAAAAACTTGCCCTATCAACTGCCCTTGATTTTAAAGGGATTTTTTTTTTAATACACTTAATTTTTTGATTGTTAAACTTTAAGTTTCACGTTTTCGATGTTTCTGCTATTTATCAAATGATACTTGGTAAAAAAAAAATAAAAAAATCAGTTGGAAATAATGTTTTTCATCGGATCGTCTAGAAGCAAAAGCATTGAACATAAAGCATTCACGCCGTTACTGAAAAGCAACCCCACCCCCACCCCAACCCCCCCAACCCCCCCAAAAAAAACCCAACCCCAAAACAACAAATAATACCTAGATTATTCTCCCATGTTCCTTTATTCTTCATTCGTTTTTATTGGACAGTTAACTTTTTCGGTTTTGTTAGTATCTTGATTTGTCTCTTTCTAATCGATTAAGGTAGCTGGGGTGTCTAAATGTTAAACGATAGATTTTTCTTAAAATACCGTTAAAGACTTCTCGGTTGATATATCTTGAAATTACAATATCAAAACCAGGGGTACGGACCTTGTTTGTTCGTTAAAAATACATGAAAATTAACGTAATCACTGTTATTTTATAGCTTATACTAGGAAACTTATTTTTTCCTTATTGAAGAAACATTAAACGATATATCTGGTTAAATTTGAATGAGAAACTTCCTTTTCATAAATACCACAAATATCAAATAAAAATAGGGGGGCACGGACCTAATTTCCTCTGAAAAATAATAAAAAAAAACTTGCCCTATCAAATTCAATACAATTATCTGCCCTTGATTTTAAAGGGATTTTTTTTTAATACACTTAATTTTTTGATAGTTAAACTTTAAGTTTCAAGTTTTCGATGTTTCTGCTGTTTATCAAATGATACTTGGTAAAAAAAAATTTAAACCAATAAAGTATTAGCAACATGACAAGAAATGATGCTCAGAAAAAGACACCTTATCTACCTTAATTAGATTTGAACATCGGTAAAGTGCTCTTATTCTACGTCTTTTTATAATCTTTTTGGACCGACAATCTCAATTCACGTGACGAATACTATAATTTATGATACATCACTCATTACTTCCATTATTTCCATTAAGACACTATCAGTAAACATGATTGCGGTCAAAAATATAAAACAGAGTAGCAAGTTTGATTCAAACCTATTATGTTAGTGAAACTAATGGAATATCCGCCACTTTTAACGTAAAATTCTCATTTACAACTTCAACATTGTCTTATGGTACTGTCTAGAATTCTAAAGCTTTTCTGGAGGGACCGTCATGATAATCAACTAGACTGTGACCATAATGTTAAAAATAATTGCTTCGGTAACGGAATGATTGATTTGTAAATATAAATATGTTATTTGGTAAACATTTATTATATACTTGTATGTTTTTTTTCTTACAAAAGATTTTTGCATATATAGACGATAAAAAAAATATTCAACGTAATATTTGTAGGAGTCAAATCTATGACTTTTCCTCGGATACGTGTACTGTAATGTAATGACACTCACATATGTGGCCCTTTGTCCATATTTCCTCGAAACCGTTTTGATAATTATGACGTCAACACATTGGACAGTAAATACCTTGTTGAAGAGGACACAGATTTGAGAAAAAAGTTCACATATTTGTTACGTCTATGACGCAAAATAAAAAAGGACACAGATCTGGGGAAGGGACACAGATTTGAGTCTTGGTAGATAAAAGGCTTACATAAACACAGATAATTAGGTGTTAAACGAGCTAACTGTAAGTGCGAGAACATAAACACTTTGTAACCTTTTTGCTATTTGTTAGAGTACCGATCTGATGAGTCAAGATCTTTCCAATTGATTTTTACAGAGGATGACCTTGAGGTCACTCCGATGTATTGCTATCGCCACAATTGACATTATGCAAATTAGTTTTGGGATTTCAACCGATCTATAAAAATTATAGATCCGCGGTCATTACAAGGGAAAAAAGTGCATTTTTATACCTGCGATTCCGTTCTCCGTTCGTACGATGTTTCATCAAAAAATGGAATCATTTCAGTTGTTGATTTAGTACTGAAAATTTGACTGAATTATCTCCTTATTAAATACGGTTTTATATGTTTAATAGGTGTTCAAGAAAGAGGTCCGGTGCTCATGTTCATTCATAAAATTATCGTTCATTCATGAATTTATCGTAAAATCAAAATCACTACACAGGTCACACATGTTGTATACGTGTCAAAAGATTACCTGTATAGTATCTAAAAATAGACAAACTTAACTTACTGTAGTCAGAGACATATAAAAGTATTATATGTCTCTGCTGTAGTGTGTGATAACATTTTGTGAGGGAATTCGATGTTTGCTATACCACTGTTCATTTCAACGCACTTTATGACTATACCACTTTATCAATATGAATGAAATTTTTTGCAGTGTTTTAAGAAATAATTTTACTTTAAAATCGCGTATCATTTGTGAACTATTAAATGTTTTACACGGACGAATTTTCTGTATAAAGTCAACAATTGTGTGAACTTTTGAAGCCCAAACTTTTTATAGCCTTAAATACGCTAATGAAAGATCCGAAAACTATACCCATACAGAACGACATGTTTTTGAAATTGTAGCAAAACTTTTGGTTGACAAATTTTAATTCGTTATTGCATAAATATTAACTTGAAATATCTGTCATTTTCTCCCTACCCAGTTTACCTCTATTACTCATTATGATGTGGACTTGACATTGTTATTGAATCTTATGCAATTTGATTGGATTAAGTTATTATTAGATTACCTTCAAACTGTTCATGCTTTTTCGTACGAGTATATTGATTAAATCAGAGCGTGCATGAATGTGTACAGAAAATTAAATGACCTGCAAACTGGACACTGGACCAGTCCATATTACGTTTTATCACTGATGAATAGATTTTTTTTTTATTTCCCAAATTACAGGGCCCATAAAGGGCATAACATCAGATACAATTGATTTACATAATTGGTAACAACAACAATAATAGCGGCATATAAATAGATATTTAGTATATAAGCATTGGTCAGAATCAGATGAACGAAACTTAAGGTATGAAAGGTAACAATTGCCACTTTTTATCTTTTCACATAATTTTCCACATACACATTAGATAAATTAGCCTATTGCGGAGAAAAAAGAGAAAGTTTACTGTATTAACGTTCTATTCCATTAAATACGCCATTTTTCGAAGATAAATGCAGAAAAACATTTATGAACGGCTACGCCAGGTAAAACTGTTGTTTATCCTAAAAAAAAATACAATTTTCAGTTTCATTAGAACATTATAATAATAATAAATCCCAAATTTATGTAGTCATTAGATAAAGTCCTTATATGTCCGATCTGCCTATTTTTGGACATCAAAAGACAATACGATCGTTTTAAGGTCAATTTCGTCTACCTCACACAATCTTGTTAGGCACTATAATGAAATGGACCTGAAATTTATTTCACATGTTTCCTGAAAATTGATAAATATCAAAGCAACATAGAGCTGTTTGTTCTAGTTCGTATAATGACAATTTAATGTCATGTTTGTTTGTGATGACCCCCCTTTTCGGGATTGCATCAGAATTATAGTTATCTCGTATCGCATGAGGATGACACATGTCAACTGAGCAATTATGTTTGGGACTTAGTTTTAAGAAATGATGTCAAAGTAACATTATGAAAATATTTTTAGTAAGCTGAAATATATATTTATTTTTTACATGTTTATGTCTTGTAAGATATTTTATTTCTGTCCCGTTTTTCAACATTTGCGTCTGGAAAGTTGAAATGTTTTAACTGAATGGTTAATTTAAATTAATTATGAAAATGGTTAAAATTAAATCAATAAAGGAAATTATTGCCCAGTTACAAACACTACCAGGGGATAATCCATAATGATTTTTTTTTCAGTTATATGTTTCAGCACATGTATAATTAACCCCAACTTTAGCCTGGTAAACTTGTTGTCTCCTTGTAAAATATAAAACATATTTAAAATGATTTCCTGCTAAAGTCTTATATTGATATAAAGTTAAAACCGTCTTGCTTCTCACTAGTCAACACTCCTGTCCTGTCAGGTTTAATTCTTATATATATGGATGAAAAATAAAAGTCCACAAAACATTAACATGGCAGCAATTGCTTTTACAGCCTTTAAGACTTTGATTTTTTTTTACAGAAGAGTGTCCACCATGCACTTGCATTACACTATAATAATAGTAGAATAGTATGATATACAAATAGATGAAAATTATATATACATGCAACCGTAATATTAATATAATATATAACAACAAACCAATGTACCGGTATTCTCTGGAACTATTATTATATTAGTATAATAGTCTAAGGTATACTGATTTGTATCACTACAATATAATAGTTATTACGGTGAGGTTGAATTTCCTGTCATTTATTCATCATCCAAGCACGAACTTGTATAAGAAAAAAAAATCTCTGTAAATTAACCTCAGTTTCAGGTATAGAGATGTGATCTGTTTCTGTGACATGTGCTTTTGACCATCCACAAGAACCTGCGGTCATCCGATGTTCAGTACTTCAGTACTTTGATTACAGTTTGTTCTTAGAAGATGTTGTTACAAATCCGTCTAGGTTACGGGAGGGGGCGGGATTAAACATTTTGAGAGCGGATAGCTGACAATAATATTTAACCCCACCACAATCGTTATGTACCTGTCTAAATCGAGGAATCTATAGATCAAATTATTGTCGTTGGTTGCTGTATGCAATAAGTGATTTTCGTTTATTGTTGTAATTTCAATATATGCCTTTAGTTTTAACTTATGAATTTTTGCACATATTGTCATCCTGAAGCTTTTTAAATCTTACTATTAAACATAAGTTTTGGTAGTTGTTGAAGGCAAAACTGTGATTTTTTTGTACGGATACCACATCTCTTTTTGTTGTTGTATCAAATCAAAGCAAATCATATTTTGTTTACTATTTACACATTTAAAAGTTAATATGTTTGACAACATAGCTTACAAAATACAATCACAAAAGGATGATTATTAAGAGAGGTCTTGATTATTTAAAGCAAAAAAATCACCGAGGTAACGGTAAGTGTTGTTAAATTAATCAATTGAATTAGATTAATACGGATCTTCTCCGAGTTTAGCCAACTCTATGATTCATTGCAATACATGAACAATTCTGCTACTGAAGGGTGTAAAATGATTCCCATATGACTACAACATGTCGATAAACTTTATTGCCGAAACGTACATAGACGTAGTCTAAGAGAAAAATACACATTTTTAATAATGGCATTACAGTTCCATTAAGTATATCTACCATATCGACCAGTTTCATAAGAGAAAAAAAGGTTTTATATGATTTGCAGCTAATACATTTGCAATCAAATTTTTCAAAGCACCATTTAATTAGATAAGAAAACGTATGATTGAAATGAATGTATAGAACTGTAGTGTAGAGAGTCAAAAATTCAAAGCGTTCGACCGAATTGAAAGGATCATCAAAGCACTGAATGTATCTAAAACATGATAGTAGTTAAGGAACGAGTTAAAAGCACTGAACAATGTATGTTAGGAAAATAATAAATATAACTTTACATTGTGCTATCTTCAGTCATTTATAACTGGTCAAACTTTGATATATAGCCATAATATTGTAAGAACCTATTTATATATAATTAGCTGTCACACTATGACTTTAGGTAAGCACTACAAACAACTTGTTTGAAGATGACCCAAACGTTAAAAATTTATTCAAAAGAACTCTTTCCTCCCTCTTCATTTAAACTCAATTTTTTCCATGGCATTGTCAGTTTGTATTCAAATTATGAGTTTAGATATCCCTTTGATATCTTCGCCTATCTTTAAATATGTTTACGCATACACACATGCTTATGACTCACAATCATAGACACACGATCTTCAAAAAGAGACTAGTGTATACTCTATACTATATTTGAAGCTGTAAATCGTTCCGAGTATCAAAATATAAAAAAAACGTTACGATATTTAAGCATAGAAATACATGTGAAACTTTAAAAATAAAATTATATAAACGAGACATAATGTCGAAATCTTAAATTCTTTTAGCTGAATTTGGCCCAGTTCAGTGGAAATAAATGAAATAGCTAATCAACTGAAGCCGATTTGTGTTTCCGATAGACCACGAGACTCAATGAATGAGACCTGGATTTTCAATATCGAAATCAGTATATTATAGAGTCAAAACTTGATTGTTCATTTATTGTGATAGATTGCTCACCACCTGACTTTTATTCAATATTTACTCATTTATAACTATCAAATTTTATTGGGACAAAAGGAACTAACTTAAAAATATCAAATCAATGTCCATTTATCCTGGCAACATATATGACGAGTCAAATCAGAAAAATGATTTATACAAGTAAGCAAAATTTACTTAAAAAAATCCATACAGACCACTTAAACAATTGTTATTGTATACATTGTATTAAATTCATGTACATGAATTTAAAATGTTAATGGCATCATACCAAGATTATTAAAAATGATGATGTCTTGCTTTCAAATCAAGAATTATCTATATCTGATCAAGCGACAACAAAAACCATGAAAGTTCTATGCTTGGGATTTTTGATAGGGAAAAGAGACAGACACTGCATACTGAATACACAAGCATGGGTCCCTTCATTATAAAATTATGGTCACTTGGACTTCTCTTGTATACTAAAAAGACCTATTCGGGTAGGGTGTTTGTCCGAAACTTTGGTATCATTTTGACTGAATATGTATTCGCATAGCGAGAAACTCTTACAATATCGACACATCCAGTCTTGCAGCTTTTGGAGTTCATGCGATTCACTCGGTTTTATTAGTTTTGAATATCGGTAAACTGATATTGCCTTTATTTGCAAGAGTTATATATAATGAGAATACGATCATTAATTGAAATGATTATCCATTCTTCAGACAGTGCCTGGCACTTTTCTTAGTTTGGTTGTCTTTTCTGAAATTCTTTGCCCACAGAAACTGCAAAAATTGATACTGTTAAACATGTTATATTCCTTGATGTGGCTGAAATATTCGACACTATACACAAGAACACAACTCCAAGTCACATGCTTAATAAGGACTCTACAGGGAGATGAATTCTGTATGATTTATTCGCCAGTCATTATATATACTTTGATATTATATCATTAAACTAACTTTATAGACATACCATGACGTATTCGTGCAATAATATCTCTTTAGAGTATATCTTATGAAGCTTCAAAACTTGGGAATTATTCCTGATGTGCTATCTCTTGAGTTTATATCTTATGATAACTGCAAGACGTAAGACGCCTATGACGAGGTTTTTTACTTAAAAGATAAAAGTTTGGAGACCCGATAGCGTAAAAGGTGTCTTTATTCTTCATATTAAAATGTTATTATTTTATACAAATTGAGTCAAAAGCATTCCAAGTAATATCATTACTACATATAAACGACGTTAGGTAACATACACACATTTATGATTACAATGAAAAATACTTATTTGTTCAATTTATCAAATAAACATTTATTGTATAAACAAGCTGTTTGAAATATAATTTTGCAAACGATTCTTTATCTACATTTTCATTACTTTTAATACTTGTTTGCTCTGTTGATATAAGATTCGTGTATTTTTTTTAATAATTAGTCATATTAAAACTTGAACTCAACATTTAGGGACCACTTAAAGGGGCATTAGCTGTCAAATTCATGTTCACCGATTTGACTCAAATTCTCATATTTGATTTATAACAATGTAAAACATTTATCCAAACTATTAAAAGTCTAAAATAAACATTTAACAGGACATAGGCATGGATCGGATCAGTCAATCAAATGATTTACTTTTGTTTCACTTTCAATGTTGACATTCTTTTCCTTTAAATAACTTTACACAGACAATTCACGTGTTATCTATCTCTAGCTAAAGGGTTAAATTGAAGTTCACATGAATACGGATTCAATGAGGTCGAATTATTCACTTGCAAGTGAATAATTCATCACGAATGTTTCTTAGCTTATAATTTTGACAAAATTGAACCATACTGGCGACTAAAAGCGAATAATTATTTCACTATTTCACTTTCATTAATGATTGTCATATATTAGATTTTTTATATTTCTCGTAGCCAGTGCCCCTTTAACTCATATTAATCAAGATATTTTTTTGAAATTGTAAGCCAACAGACCCCACAGAAATATATCGTTCAAAGGTAATATACAAAATTTTTAATCGAACGCTGGGGTACCATCGCATATATCAAATATTTGAGTTTCTAATACACATTTATTTTGGTTTGTTTCATTGTCTCATCATTAAAAATTAATTAAAGAAATGAAACGTCAATTGACCAATCAATAAACAAAATAATATTTAAGCAAATCATAAAAAAATCGTATTTCAGTAGGGTCTGTTGTTCTATTCAATATGTTTTTGGTTTTGGTAAATCATATTTTCTTTTTATGTAATAACCTAAATAAAATTTGCATTAAACGTTAGACAAGCTTCTGTTGTACCAATATTATGGTTTTCTTGTTCATGAACAATATTCTAATGAAAATAATAAAGCAGGATCTTTCTCAATGAATGACAGTAAAATTGACGTAAAATTAATCTTAGCCTCCATTATGATTGGAAGATAACAACTTTGAATAAATTACGGCAGCAATTATCCAACAAACGACTCATTTAACTACTGTAAATCCAGAAATTATTGTGTGAATTTATCATTGCGATTTTTGAACAATAGACAAAACAGCTAGATTATTTATAACGATTTCTAGAAAATATACATGTATCAGATATTATAATGCCAGTTCTAATTATTGCGATACACACTTTTTGAAATCGCATGTTAGTAATATTAAAATAGTTTTGTGAACTAAAAGAAAATATCCTTTTAAACTTAAATCATTGACAAAATAAAGAACCATATATCAATAATGATCTGGTACACTTGTTAGAACAAATATGTAATAATTAGGTCAAGTGTGTACTTTTACTTTTTCAAGATAACGTATCGATATATTCAATTCAAAAAAGGTGATTATGTCTACCTTCTTACTACATTTACATGGTTTATAAAAAAAATGAAGCAATGCATATAAACTGGTTAAAAACTTACCTTTTTGTAGACAGGTATCACAGTTTATAGATCTGGTGATCGATTTAATGTATTATGTTGGGTGTGTTTGACTTTGTGTTAATTTGATACAAGAAAACTACAATATGTAATTTTATAAGTAAAGTGGACATTTATCTCGCCTGTTTTCTCTGAACAGGAATGAGAATGTAACACAGGGACAATATGTATGCTCTCCTGGGCTACTTAGGTAATTGTAACAGGATATAGGAAATAAACTGTATTTGAATTTAAAAAAAAAATAATAATAAAAAAACAATTTCTGATTTAACAATATTTGGACACAAATGTAACAAAGTTATCAATTAACGTCCACACATTTTCTACAAAATAAGATTATTTTATTGGTAAACTAATAAGAGGTGACAATAGTTTACCATCTTCTAAATATACCATATATTTTAGACGAACATATCGATCTTTTACATCTTAACCTTTACTGCCTCTGAAGGTTTAATTGGATTAAATTAATGGAAATGGACTACTGCAGACATATGCGTTTTGATTTCTATAGGTAACCTTTAAAAACGCAATACTTTTACTGTAAACTTATTTTAATTTACCGTATCTTATTAAAAGCTTGAGTCTCATTTTACGGGAAAATGAACGTACTGTTTTTTTGATTTTACTCATTGGAGAATAATATTTTTTTCTAGATCTTCCTTACAATCTTGCTTTAATGAGTTAGTTCTTGTTATTTTTTTATCTAATATATTTTACATTTGGTTATGGCGGGGGTTTTTAGACCTTGCTATGCGGTATGATTTTTGCTCATTGTTGAAGGTTTAATCGTTACTTACATCTACGTCATTTGAGTTCAGGTGGATAGTTGTCTCATTGGAAATCATATAACATCTCCTTATTTGATATTCAATTTTTTTACAAGTTATCTTACAGAGGTTATAGAGCGATTTAAACTCACGATATCTCAAAGAATATTTTCGAACTATTTTTAAGTTCTCTAAAGTTAGCAAAGAGTAGAAAGTACCTTTACGTATTGAAGCATAAATGAGTCGTCATTTGACGACAGAGGTTATGGATTTGCTACTCAGTTACCAGGCAATATATTATGGAAAATATGACCATCCCTCTTGAATTGCTGTCTAAAGTCTTTCCATTTTGAACCTTTTCTCTATTTATTCAGTAAAACATATCGAAAAAGATAGTTATTGTAATGTTCAACAGAAATCTTGTTGTGAATCAATGGTCCTCAAGGATAATGTTAAAGTCATCTAGTTGAAAGGTAGACGGACGCCATTTAAGTTTGGTTGACCTTTATGGAATATGTGGGTCACAGATGACCACATATATGTAAGAACTTTCGAAACCAAAATCCCTCTGCTGTAATTGCCAACTCAAGTACATCAACTGCGAGCTTCAAATGGAGATTTGTTTGTTATGGGTAACACGAAGAACATCACTAGTGGAGCAAGAACTGTGTACGATTTTAGAACACTACATTGTAATATCAATGCGTTGCACACTATTGCAGTAATACTGTATACAGTGTTGTATATGTCATTTCTTACATGTATCACCTCATCGGAAAATGTATTGTTTCTATCATGAAAAATGACAGCTGAGGAAAAGTCGTGTCCCTAGTGAGTGCACACATGTTTCATTTGTGGAGGTAAGTATTATATACGCCTTTCTGTGTTCACGATGTTTCATAGAAACGAGTTGTTTGCAGATGTTTTGTCACGAGCAACGCGAAAGTTCATCATAAAATAATGTTGGGATTATGAATGCTCAAATTTAAGATTTTCTGTTTAATATTTGATAGCTTATTTATCTTACAGTGGGCATATAAAATTAGTAATGAGTTGAAAGTCAACTACTGCAGTGCATATTAGGCAGGAAGCATACACCTCAAAATAAAACATCATGTTTTATACAACTTTACATATCAATAAAAAGCTTATTTTATACTTATCGTTTATCTTAATGTATTATTCTATATTTTAAGACTTGGAATAATTTGATGTTGATGACATATCGTTGATTGTTTCTGTATATTTAATTCCAATAAAAATAGAGCATGGCATATCGTAAAATAAGACTATATATATGTCGCCTTCTAGATCTAGACATATAGTATAACGCCATAAACACATGTCTTTCAATTCGTAGAAGAAACTTGTCTATAAACACATCCTTCAATGAAGGTCATTGCATAAGAAAATTTTCTTTAGTTCAAATATCGACTAAATCATTCTTTAAAAGCATTTTGAACAAAATTAATATAAATAATATATATGAGTCGGACTCGGAGGTGCGATGGTCACGCTAAAGCGCAATGGTTTTCTTCGTTTTTAAGTGTGATGGGCTTTATGACGCGTAATGGCTCGTTTAAAATCTGCAAATATTATGATATTTTTATAAGTCAGTATATGAATTTGAATTCATTATTGTCCACAAATCATTTATAGCATTTCGGTATCGATGATAGGTATGTGTATAGTTGAAATGAGATAGCGTCACAATGCCACCGTCGTACTTCGGCATGATCAAAAACGCCATTCAGCGTCAAACCATCACACTTCAGCGTGACCATCGCGGTTTGGAGTACCATCGCGATTCAGAGTCCTACATATATAAAACAGAATTAAGCATGATAAATAGCCAAATATAGTCTTTTCAAAAACATGTCAATTCGGATTGTATACTTTACCCACCAAAGCCAGTGACATCCGACAATCAATATATCTCAACAGGAATTAGTTTATGATTGCTCTATTGTCATAAGATATGTGTGATCAGAGTTTGCGTCGTTCATTTAGAGAACCGATCACTAGAATTTTATATTTTCCCCAAAATTTGGCAATTCTTTGATTTTCACATTTTGTTCAGTTTTGATCAGTTTTTCAAACCTCAAAAGTAAATCTGGTCATATATGTGGTACACCAGACGTGCTCTTTTGTCTACAAAAGACTCACCGGTTAAGCTCCAAACAATACAATCGGAAGACCAAGTCAAAAACGGAAGACATTTAAAGATAATTGAAAACCAAAAATTCCAAAATATTGTTCCAAGCCTTAATGATGTCATCTATGGCTGCAGGCATCTCCAAATAAGGTTTTAAAATTTCAACAAAATTTTGACAAATTTTCTTTGACTACCTTCTTTTTTGTTACCAATCCTGAAACAATGGAGTAAAATAACTTTTCTGCTTTAACATTCTTCAGGATCGATCAAATCCAAGCTACCGAAATACGTTAGGAGCTATAAAACCAAGAGGGAAATAAAAAATAACTTGTTAATAGAAAAAAAAATATCATGTATCCCAATTGCAAACTTAACCTTAAATCAGTCACAAGTAGACTGATTAAAGACATCAATAATTTACCAATGTTCACATCTCATGATTCCATTAAGAAGATACAAATCAAGATAAAAAGGAAAACCTGGGGGAACTGTGATTAAACATACTATAAACAAAATCAGTTGATTAGCTGGTAAGGATCTTTAAACTGAGAAAAAAACCTTTTATTTACCTTAATTGGCCACAATAAGAGTGGAAATGCCAAATATGACTTTCACACGTAGCTGGTAGACTATAACTCCCACAGGGTATCATCAGTTCAGTAGTCAGTACTTCTGTACCGACATCATTCATAAAAAATCTTTCTTAAATTATCCGTAAATGAATTTAGAAATTATCAAGAAACTAAGGTTTCAACTTCTTCATGCAAAGTTAATCTTAGATGGATTTGGTTATTACTTTTATGTCCCTTTTTTGATTTCTAGTTTATTGCTCTTAAACTGTTTCGGTTCTTATACATCATGGGCTTTCAAATATTCGGCATTGAGCGTTCCTCATGACTTCATTACTTTGTTCATGATGCTGTCTGTTGTGTTTTTCTTTTGCTTATGAAGTTGTCTGTTGTGTTTTTCTTTTGTTAATGATGTTGTCTGTTTTTTTCTTCTTTTGTCTATGATGTTGTTGGACGTTTTTCTTTTGTCTATGATGTTGCCTGTTGTTTTTTTTTTGTCAATGATATTGTCTGCTGTTTATCTTTTGTTTGTGATGTTTTCTGTGCTTTTTTCTATTGTCCATGATGTTGTCAGTTGTTTTTTCTTTTGTCTATAATGTTGTCTGTTGTGTTTTTCTTTTGTCCATGATGTTGTATGTTTCTTTTGTCCATGATGTTGTGTTTTTCTGTTGTTTATAAGTTGTATGTTGCTTTTTCTGTTGTCAATGATGTTGTGTTTTTCTCTAGTTTATGCTGTTTATGATGTTCTGATTTTCTATGGTCTGTGATGTTGTTTTTCTTGTTAATAATGTTGTCTGTTTTTTTCTTGTTAATGATGTTGTCTGTGTTTTTTTGTCCAAGCTGTTGTTTTTCCTTTGTCTCTAATGTTGTCTGTTGTCTGTTGTATTTTTTTGTCCATGATATTTTAATTTTTTTTGGTTATGATGGTTGCTGTTGGTTTTTCTTTTGTTCATGATGTAGCGTTTTTCTTTTTCTATGTGTCGTGTTTTTGTTTTGTCTATGATGTTGCATAATGTGTTTTCTTTTGTCCATGATGTTGTTTTTTTCTTTTCTCTATGCTGTTGTCTGTTGTTTTTTCTTTTGAACATAATATTGTCTGTTGTTTTTTCCTTTGTCCATGATGTTGTGTTTTTCATTTTTGAGTATGTTGTTGTATGTTGTTTTTTTAATATTTTTTCCATGATGTTGTGTTTTTCTTTTGTCCTATATGTTGCGTTTTTCTTTTGTCTATGATGTTATTTGTTTTTTTTGGTCCATGATGTTGTGTTTTTCTTTTGTGTATGATGATGTCTGCTGTTTGTTTTTTGTTTATGATGTTGTCTGTTGTTTTTTCTTTTGTTGATGGTGTTGTCTGTTGTTCTTTTTTTGTAATGATGTAACAGTTGTGATTTTCTTTTGTTGATGATGTTTTCTGTTGTTTTTTCTTTTGTCCATGATGTAGTGTTTTTCTTTTGTCTATGTTGGTGTATAAGTGTTTTTTTTCTTTTGTCCATGATGTAGTGTTTTTCTTTTGTCTATGTTGGTGTATAAGTGTTTTTTTTTCTTTTGTCCATGATGTAGTGTTTTTCTTGTCTATGATGTTGTATGTTTTGTTTTTGTTTTGTCTATGATGTTGCATATTGTGTTTTCTTATGTCCATGATGTTGTGTGTTTCTTTTTTGAGTATGTTGTTGTATGTAGTTTTTTATATTTTTTTTTCATGATGCTGTGTTTTTCTTTGTCCTTAATGTTGCGTTTTTCTTTTGTCTATGATGTTGTCTGTTTTTTTTTGTCCATGATGTTCTGTTTTTCTTTTGTGTATGATGTTATCTGTTTTTTGTTTTTTTGGTTAATTATGTTATCTGTTGTATTTTTCTTTTGTTAATGATGTTGTCTGTTGTTTTTTTCTTTTGTTAATGATGTTGTCTGTTGTTTTTTTCTTTTGTTAATGATGTTGTCTGTTGTTTTTTTCTTTTGTTAATGATGTTATCTGTTGTATTTTTCTTTTGTTAATGATGTTGTCTGTTGTTTTTTTCTTTTGTCTATGATGTTGTCTGTTTTTTTTGTCCATGATATTCTGTTTTTCTTTTGTGTATGATGTTATCTGTTGTTTGTTTTTTTGGTTAATTACGTTGTCTGTTGTTTTTTTCTTTTGTTAATGATGTTGTCTGTTGTTTTTTTTGTTCAAATATAGTTTTTTCCTTTGCCTATAATGTTGTATATTGTTTTGTTTTTTTAAATGATGTAACGGTTGTGAAAAGTAAAATTACAAGAATACTGTACTCCTTTGAAAATTAAAATAGAAAAATCCCTAATCAAATGGCAAAATCAAAAGCTCAAACACAACAAAAAAGGATCACAGTTGTGATTTTCTTTTGTTGATGATATTTTCTGATGTTTTTTTCTTATGTACATGAGGTAGTGTTTCTGTTTTGTCTATGATGTTGTATGTTGTGTTTTTGTTTTATCTATGATGTTGCATATCGTGTTTTCTTTTGTCCATGATGTTGTGTTTTTCTTTTGTTTATGATGTTGTATGTTGCTTTTTTTTGTCCATGCTGTTGTTTTTTTTCATTCGTCTATGCTGTTGTCTGTTGTTTTTCTTTTGAACATAATGTTGTCTGTTGTTTGTTCCTTGTCCATGATGTTGTGTTTTTCTTTTTTTAGTATGTTGCGGTATTTTATTTTTTATATCTTTTTCCATGATGTTGTGTTTTTCTTTTGTCCTTAATGTTGCGTTTTTCTTTTGTCTATGATGTTGTCTGTCTTTTTGTCCATGATGTTGTGTTTTTCTTTTGTGTATGAAGTCTGTTGTTTGTTTTTTGTTTACGATGTTGTCTGTTGTTTTTTCTTTTGTTGAAGATGTTGTCTGTTGTTTTGTTTTTGTCCAAAATGTTGTTTTTTCTTTTGCCTATAATGTTGTTTATTGTTTTGTTTTTTTAAATGATGTAACAGTTGTGGTTTTCTTTTTTTTTATGATGTTTTCTGTTGTTTTTACTTTTGTTCATGATGTAGTGCTTTTTTTTTGTCTATGATGTTGTATGTTGTTTTATCTTTTGTTGATGATATTGGGATTTTCTTTTGTGCATGATGTTGTGATTTTCTTTTGATTATGATGTTGTATGTTGCTTTTTCTTTTGTTGATGATGTTGTCTGTTGTTTTTGTTCGTCCAAAATGGTTTTTTTTTGCCTTTAATGTTGTCTATTGTTTTATTTGTAAATGTGATGTAACAGTTGAGATTTTCTTTTTTTGATGATGTTTTCTGTTGTTCTTTCTTTTGTCTATGATATTGTGTTTTTCTTTTGTCTATGATATTGTGTTTTTCTTTTGTCTATGATATTGTGTTTTTCTTTTGTCTATGATATTGTGTTTTTCTTTTGTCTATGATATTGTGTTTTTCTTTTGTATATGATAATGTATAATGTTTTTTCTTTTGTCCATGATGTAGTGTTTTTCTTTTGTTTATGATGTTGTATGTTGCTTTTTCTTTTGTCAATGATGTTGGTTTTTTTTCTTTTGTCTATTCTGTTGTCTGTTGTTTTTCTTTTGAACATAATGTTGTCTGTTGTTTTTTCCTTTGTCCATGATGTTGTGATTTTCTTTTTTGAGTATGTTGTTGTATGTAGTTTTTTATATCTTTTTTTCATGATATTGTGTTTTTCTTTTGTCCTTAATGTTGCGTTTTTCTCTTGTGTATGATGTTGTCTGTTGTTTGTTGTCCATGATGTTGCGTTTTTCTTTTGTCTATGATGTTGGCTGTTGTTTATTTTATTTCTGATGTTTTCTGTTGTTTTTTCTTTTGTTGATGATGTTGTCTGTTGTTTTTGTTCGTCCAAAATGGTTTTTTTTTGCCTTTAATGTTGTCTATTGTTTTATTTGTAAATGTGATGTAACAGTTGAGATTTTCTTTTTTTGATGATGTTTTCTGTTGTTCTTTCTTTTGTCTATGATATTGTGTTTTTCTTTTGTCTATGATATTGTGTTTTTCTTTTGTCTATGATATTGTGTTTTTCTTTTGTCTATGATATTGTGTTTTTCTTTTGTCTATGATATTGTGTTTTTCTTTTGTATATGATAATGTATAATGTTTTTTCTTTTGTCCATGATGTAGTGTTTTTCTTTTGTCGATGATGTTGTCTGTTGTTTTTGTTTTGTTTAAAATGTTTTTTTTTCTTTTGTCTATAATGTTGTCTGTTGGTTTTACTCTTTTTTTCACGATGTTGACCGTTGTTTTCTCCTTTCACTTATGTCTTTTTTCGACTTACAGTTTTTATTTGTCAACTGGTATACTCCACATGTTGAATTTTGTTTTGAAATAACATTTTATTTGGCGGTTCTGTTTCAGATTGGGCTTTAATTTCCAACATTTAGAAAATTGTGTTTCACCGGCCGTTTGAGAAAAATCAGTTTAAAAACATGCATGCTAAAGATAATGCATATTCAGCAGTCCTAGCACAGTAAACCTCAATGTAGTAGAACGACACACGAACTCGTAAATTGTTGCATGGTTTGCTTTGCTCATTCATTATCATCATGAAATTTCTTTCCAATGTCAATATAATGTTATTTATTTGTTTATAATCAGTGATATTTCCTTTTGATTCATATTGCTGTTAAAGTCAATATAATGTTTGCTTAAATTCATTTATCACAAATGATATATCTCTTGCAACTTATGCATTTAATTTGGTATGTGAAATGGTCACATTACATTGTTAAATATTGTTATCAAAACAGGAATTATCATCTAATATATGATATAATGGAACCTTGACCTGTTGCTTAAAGTTTTTTTTTATATGTGGATAATTCAATAAGTTTAAGATTTAATTTTATTACATTTAGTATACATGTATTTGCAGTAATCATCACTTGTACGTGTATTTATAAATTGATCATATATAATTGGTAAAACGAGCGGACAAAAGCGTTACTATATTTCTTCCGCCACATCGTCGATTAAAGAAAAAATCAAAAAAATAGTTTCGATAAGGCAAAAATAAGGCTCCAAATTCTGGGTATAATTTAAAACACGGATTTAATAACCATTATCACAATGTATTTCAATAGAACAACGATAAAAATCGGTGTTTTTAAATAATTGAAGCCTCAAAAATCGGTAAATGATGTAAACAAATAGTTTTAATTTCAACCCTATAATCTAACCATGGCTTACAAAATGTAAATGTGATAAACATGTAGATGTTTTTGAACTTAAATTTTGTTTATGTTTTCATATTTTGGGTGTAAATGCCCACTCTTTAAAAGGACTTGACAATTATCGTGTTTTACAGAATTTTCTCATATGTTTCGGCATCAACTTGGAAAACTTTATGTTATGAAATAATGGACTCCGTAATCGCGGCCAAGTAGAACCCGTGCAGTAACCACTTCTTTTTGATATTATCTTTCCTACAAATTGAGTAACACGCATTTAAAAGATAAAGCAAACTATGCAAATATTGGCAGTGGAATGTAGCTCCCTTTCGGTCCCTGGAATGATATATCGCAAAGAACTAGTTATGCGTCAAGTATCATCGTTCAGACATTAATCGTAAGTCTTTGACATTCAAAGTCATGCATTAAGAAACAACTTGAAAAATTTTTGCACACTACTCTACGTTAGGAAGGTTGCGTACACATTATACTAATGTATTTTTTTTATTTTAACGTTTGTACAGACATTATGTTCCTCTTCATGCTATTAAAATGCTGACAAAGACATTCATATGAGCCATTTTCTGTTAGTACTAAAACTTTGATGATTGTATATCATATGTATAACCATAGATACAGTTTCCCACACCAGCTTTGTTGAAAGTGAGTGTTAATACCAATTTTCTTTGAATTTATTTCAGACTAAGACCATTTTTAAAAGCTTTTCTTCAATTCACAGTTACAAAGCTCAATATGTATACTTTGAGTTTATAATAATATCATGGTATATTTCTAAAACAAACAAATGCCCAAAAACAGCCATAAACTACAATTTTGACAAATTTTCCCATAATATATAAAAGAGAAAAAAATCGTTCTTAACTTTAAACATTAGTGAATTAAGGTTGTCTATTACTTACCTAAACCACAATTGTGTCGAAACTAAAGCTTTAAATTGTCTTATGATTACAAATTTATTTATTTTCATGCAGAACTACATTCATGGCAGTAATTTTCTAATACATGTGAAAGTTGCTATTTTGTATCAAAATGCCTTCCGCATCAATATCAAGCCAACAACGATAAAAAGAAACATTCGGCATTCAAATTTATTTCAGTCATGTATATTCAAAACGTTAATTTAAAACATGGATTATGCAGATTCCAACAGGAATACAAAAAATATATCATTATTGCTATTCATACTATAATTAATGTATTACGTCTAACTCATATGGGTATCATGTCTGACAAGGAACTCTTTTCCAGCTTGACAATTGTTTTTTAAAAGTTATTTGTCTACGGTAGCATAACATTTTCTTATATATTTGAAATGCATGGCATATTTCAATAAAGCTAATTCAATATGAATGTTTAACTTTATAGATAGCTATAAGCAGTAAAAACTAATGTAAAAAAAAAAGAAAAACTATTTCAAAAAGAGAGGCGAAAGATACCAAATAGACATTAAAACTCGTAAATTGATAATAATTTGACAAAGATATGATCTTTTATTATTATAATCAGTTTCTCATCTCTTGCATTACTGTATAACTCAATTTCAAACACAAATTGTCAAACCATTTATTTTTGAAACAGTATTTAATTACATATTGATTAATATATACAATAATAATGGTAGAAATACACTTGAACTATATTTTTCAGTTTTATCTGTACATTATGCAACATTAAAATACCCCCACTTTTCCAAAAAAAAAAATCCAAAATAAAAAACAAAAACAAACAAAAAACAAACAAACAAACAAAAAGCAAAAACAAAACCCATATAAACCTTCTTTCACATGTGATAAGTGTGCATTACACATGCTTCTAAGTAGCTTTAATCAGGAAGACTCTTGCTTGAATATTTGGAAAGCAAAATATTGAAACGCTAGAAAGCACAAACACCGCGTGGCCCTTTAAAGATGTTCCAAGACTTCAACTTTGCTTGATGGAGTTGTAATCTTAGCTTAACACAATATATTTCTTTATGAACTGTTAATTCATCTCTGGTTGTTTTTACAGGCAAAATGTATAATTTGAGTCATGCAAAGACCAAAACATTGTCTATTGAATGGATGGTAAATGACTGATAGTCTAATAGAAGGTGTACCAACCCCGTAAAAGTAAAACGTATAATGTAATATGAATATCCGTTTTTATGAAATAATGTTATTGTTATTGAATTCAGGTTCCAACCCTCTCCGGCAAATATAGCTGCTGGCCGTTTTTGTATTCTATTTAAGACTTTCTGGGTTTTAGACTCCCACATATTTAATATTTTGGAGTCCAAACTTTTGATTTCGCGGGAAATACGGTGATCATGTGCCTTGTTGATCTCGCACATGTTAGGAATTTCCATGAAAAAATATTTGTTCTTTCAAAAATAAGGCCAATTACAGTAGCGTATATATAATATTCATTTACAAAACATAATGATTGATTGATTGGTTTTTATCGCCACTTTCAGCATTATAGTGCTATTTCGTCGCGGTTAGTTTTAATTGGTGGAGGAAACGGAGTGCCTGGAGAGATCTACCGACCTTCGGTAGGAACACTTACATACTAAGTCAATTAAGATTGGAGTCGAGCGTATCTCACACGTGCGGGATTTGAACTACTCACAACCCCACTGTTGACAGGCTAGTGATACAGTTGTAAAATACTTAAACCGCTCGGCTACCGAGGTCCCTCATTTTCAAAACAATAATGCTACGTAAATAAGAATACTTACTACTATCTGTCAATTTTTTCAAATATTCAATGACAGATGAAAACTAAAACCAAATAACAATATTTTCAAACAATCCGCTTTCACATGAAATATATACAGCATACCATGAAAATATATGATATGCCATCACGATATAGGATATACCATCGAAATAATAATGGACAATGAATCTTAATAAAGACGGAGATCGTTGAGGTCAAACTAATTAACGTTTTCATCACTTAGTGTAATAAAATTATTTGCAAAAACAACGACTGTGTTGTGTGACTAAGGCTACTCACTCTTCAAAACCAACATAATAAAACAAAAAACAAACAAAATGGGGTATCCATCAATGACGCAAAATCAGTAGATGCACAGCAGAAACACACAAAAATGCTGTTATTGCTGCTTTTCATCTCAAAGTCTCAGTGAGGCCTTCAATATGGATCAAATAATGATGATTCCCCACCGGTCGTTGATTGGGTTGGTGTAGTTTAATCTCAAGTCTTTTCGTTTTTTCTTCTTTGTAATAGAATTGTATATACCTCTTCTGAGGTTCCCCTTTCTAACACTAGTATGTACTATGTACTATGAACTGTGTACTATGTATAGCATGATATGCGTACACTTGATGCATAATTATACTCAGTTATATCAAATCATCTAAAGATCAAAGAGAAATATCTAATATTCTCCTTATTTCTCTCATAAAAAAGGTCGATATGAAAAAGATGTTAACACATCTGGTGAAGTTTAAATTACAAATTAAAGAAAGAAAAATCTTTAATTATTACGACTTGTTTTGAAAATGAAAACAAAAAGAAAAATATGCTTTTATGAAAAATATATTATTTAAAAGATACATTAAAAACAATTAGTACTTACATAACGTATCGCCAAATAACCAACTGTCTTTCGCGTAGAATTCTATAAGCGCTGTACTCTGACAAATTGCAATCACAAGGAGGTCAGAAATGCTCAAGTTCACTAAACAGAAATTAGTTGATGTACGCATTTCCCTAAATTTGATTACTACGGCAATAACAAAACTGTTACCCAAACTTCCAACTACAAAAACCAAGATGTTAACTATCGTTATCCATATATACAAATATACTGGAGTTGTAATAGTCATTGTTATATCAGACACGTTAGATGTTTTTATGGAAATATTCTCAAAGCTGTCTGTTGAAGTCTTTAAAACCGATAGTAATAATCTTGACTCGTTACCTTTCGAATTGTTCATGACGTTTCCACTGAACTAATTATCATTTCATTCTAAACTTCAAATTACTCTATTTGTCTTTTGTAGCGTTTCATATAAACTTAATCAATGTATGCAAATGTTGTTTGTTTTATCATTATTCATCGATAACACAAAGATGGTTTGAAAATATGTTACAATCCAAAGCATCTGTGTCACCGATTTTCCAGAGTGGTAACATAGTCAGCAGTTACTTATATTAAAGTATTAGAATATCAATTTAATATTAAACTAGAAAATCTAAAGTAAAATGAAGTCTTTCAGCAAAAGAGAAATTGGTAATAAATAATTAGTCTTTCGAACATCTTCTTTAAATTCCATCCTTAGCAGAACTATAGATTCATTCGAATTAATAACCGACTTGTCAGAAACATCGTTTTAATTGTGACGTCAAATTATAATGATATATCACGCTATTATTAGAGGCGTTCAAAGAAATTTATTTCATTGATATAGGTCTTCTGTAATTGTGATTAACAAACACAATAAATATTTTCATACCATGGGTGGCAAAAAATGAGTGTTCTAATAATAATTGTACTTTGAATATTGGGGAAAATTGAGGATAACCAATCTGCATTAGAATGAATGAAACACATGTTTATTTTGTTTATAAAGGTTTAGCAGTGTGGCGTAAACGGGAGAAATCTGACAAAAAAAAAATGCTTGGTTCTTATTTGAATAAATGTATGAACATTTTGGATATTCGAATTTCACATTTTGAAAGTAATTTTGAAATTAATAAAAGGGTTACTAATATGTCCCTTTTTATAATTAAAAACTTCAGGTACTCGCAAAACGGTTCTGGTCGTATTGACCGACACAGATGTTCTGGTCGTATTGACCGACAAAGATGTTCTGGTCGTATTGACCGACACAGATGTTCTGGTCGTATTGACCGACACAGATGTTCTGGTCGTATTGACCGACAAAGATGTTCTGGTCGTATTGACCGACAAAGATGTTCTGGTCGTATTGACCGACAAAGATGTTCTGGTCGTATTGACCGACAAAGATGTTCTGGTCGTATTGACCGACACAGATGCCAACAATGTGGTGGTGGTATAATGTAATTACTACACGGACATTTTTGTTAAAGAATGAAGTTATAAATTCTGCCACATTCAGGTCCGTGCGCTTCAAAGTTGTTAAATAGTAAGCTATCAATTTATTACCAATTCTCAGCTTAAGACCTCCTCTGAACATTTGCACTTTCTATGTATTGGCTACCTTAACTACACAAAAACATCAGATTTTGTTTTATCTCGGTCTCTTGTAAGTGTTCTACAACTAATGTTTTAGTGCTGTAAACTAGCTCCCTCCCTGTAAAAGTGTATTACTAACAGGATATCACATCCTATTTTTTACCGTTTTGTTATTTTAGAGCCCTTACATTTTAATACGATACATGTAAGCTTATCGATCCTTTGGATAAAATAAACTTATTCTCAAGGGGTTTCAATTTAACATTGTACTACGATCTTTCAATATTATTTTTTTATCGGTACTAACAATTTGTGTATCAGTTAATAAAAACATAACTACTTCGTATTGCTATACTATTTTGCTTATGGTTCTACATCCTGTCAATACATATATTTTGGCATTGCATGTTTTTCTAAATCGTTTACGATGTTTTTTGACTAAATCCATTGAATGTGAACGGATTCATATTTTGTCCTGGATGCATGATTTTTGTGTTCTTTGTTATTTGCTGGGAATTAGTTTTCAGCAACTGCGAGTTCAATCACATCGGTATTTTGTGTGTTTAGTATTTTGTTAGCTGTTTTTATGCTATGTATCAATGCGACGAATGAAGACCCTTTTAACTAATTTTTGAAAGTTGTTCTTTTTTTGTGCTGCTACACAACAGACCCAGGTTAGGGGGGGGGGGGGGGGTTGGCGACGGCAAATTTGTTTAGCCCTGCCACATTTAGTTTGTTTCTGCTCCAAGTCAATAGCCTGTAATTCGGTGGTTGTCGTTTGTTGCTGTTTTATCATATTTGTTTTTTTGTCCAAAAAGGAATTATTTTCTACAAACCAAGTACTTATTTCTGTACGGTTATTATGCAAATATTAGTTTTGATATACAAATAAAACTATATAATTTGATAAAAGATCAAAATATTTTTCATTCATTAAACGATTTGTTGCTTATGCATATCTCTTTTACTCTAGATATCCCCTACATCGCACATATCATATATCATAAGGCATTTTGTAGCAGTAGTTTAGTTAACGATAAGATGGAAATGTTGATAAAATTATTTTGCTATTATTTTTCTCATCAAAATATTACTCAGTTTGAAATACTACAATTGTTTATATTAAATCGTTCAAACATTTCATCCAAGCTGTTGTTTTATATGCATGTTTCTTTTAATATTCTTTTTAAGTGTAAACAAAAACCGATTTAATTGTGATTAGAAAAAATATGTTTTATTATCTTACGATGTGATGGGTGTTTATTTTTTTTAAATATGTTTCTGTTCGACGTAACAGTTCTGATTATCCCGTTAGTATATCCACCCACTTTTAGGACATATATTTCCGCACAACAAATGACCTCAGTGTCGGTTCAATCGATACAAAAATTCGTCAAAGAAATTTTGATTGAAAATGTGATTACCTGTATAACGGAGTAAGTCAATACGATTTAATTTCATCTTGTTCGTATATTTAAATCTTATTTCAGTATCGTTGCATAAATATTAAAACTTTTATAATTTTGTTTTGTGCTGAATCTTTGTTACATGTAGATGATCCGATATAAATTAAATTTGCTGGTTGATATTTTTCTACACACTCGTATTTTACATGAATCCTAGCATAATGCTTTGTGGAAAAAAAATCATCTCTTTAGCATTGTTGACTTTGAGTTCGTTTGGTAGAACCCTTGTGTTTCTGTTACATAGCTTATCAAATCAAAAGAATGGTACTCATCCCTTCATAGTTTGTAATGGCTTGAATATTTCTGTAAGTTATATCTTTTACCAAGTTTAATTAACTGCGAATATTTAAAATTCAGTTCACATTATTTAATATAATATTCTAAGCCAAATATGTCGAATTTGTACACCAGTCTAATAGTCAGCTCTTCTGTGTAGACATGAATTATCATTGATATGATCATTTTTTTAAATTAATTAGGAAAAATACAACGATCACAAATAACCAAAAGACTTCTAAAGAGCAACATACATTTTCAACAAGATTGCAAGCTCTGAATCGTACCCTGTATAAAATATTTGTTAATAAATTCAATTGAAACTTTGAAAAAACTGCAACCAATATCAATTTCTTCAAATAACGAACATGAAAAAATAATAATATCGCAGCATATAATGCCTACAGTAAAAGCATTTCCTTATGTTTATATCCTTGTCCTTTGGTCGGCAATCATCCCACATCTCCTTATGTTTACATCCTTGTCCTTTGGTCGGCAATCATCCCACATATCCTTATGTTTACATCCTTGTCCTTTGGTCGGCAATCATCCCACATCTCCTTATGTTTATATCCTTGTCCTTTGGTCGGCAATAATCCCACATCTCCTTATGTTTACATCCTTGTCCTTTGGTCGGCAATAATCCCACATCTCCTTATGTTTATATCCTTGTCCTTTGGTCGGCAATCATCCCACATCTCCTTATGTTTACATCCTTGTCCTTTGGTCGGCAATCATCCCACATCTCCTTATGTTTATATCCTTGTCCTTTGGTCGGCAATCATCCCACATCTCCTTATGTTTACATCCTTGTCCTTTGATCGGCAATCATCCCACATCTCCTTATGTTTACATCCTTGTCCTTTGGTCGGCAATCATCCCAAATCTCCTTATATTTACATCCTTTTCCTTTGGTCGGCAATCATCCCACATCTCCTTATGTTTATATCCTTGTCCTTTGGTCGGCAATCATCCCACATCTCCTTATGTTTACATCCTTGTCCTTTGATCGGCAATCATCCCACATCTCCTTATGTTTACATCCTTGTCCTTTGGTCGGCAATCATCCCACATCTCCTTATGTTTATATCCTTGTCCTTTGATCGGCAATCATCCCACATCTCCTTATGTTTACATCCTTGTCCTTTGATCGGCAATCATCCCACATCTCCTTATGTTTATATCCTTGTCCTTTGATCGGCAATCATCCCACATCTCCTTATGTTTACATCCTTGTCCTTTGGTCGGCAATCATCCCACATCTCCTTATGTTTATATCCTTGTCCTTTGATCGGCAATCATCCCACATCTCCTTATGTTTACATCCTTGTCCTTTGGTCGGCAATCATCCCACATCTCCTTATGTTTATATCAAAGAACTTGTCCTGCTTATAAGATATCATGCCGCCCTTCACTCTTATATCAATTCCTGTATTTCATAGAAGATTTCATACAGTAATGAATGACTTATGAGTTTGAATGTCCCTTTAATATCTTTCGCCTCTCTTTTTCCAACTCAAAACTTTGAAGCTGCAGAAATTTTTCAATTGTTATAGCCAACTTACAGTAATTTTTAAATACAAACAGCGCCTTTCATTCATAGATATAACCCCATATCTTATGGAATGATAATTGATAGAAGTTAGAATAAAAATATGAAATCTCATATTATCGAATAGACACAAATCGGTGAGAAAGTTAGAGAAGATACTAAGGGAAGATAAAACCATAAATCGATCAAAAAGACAAAACTCCACATTTTAACATGTAAAATTTGAAATTTTGTATAAAAATGCCTTTAACAGTAAAATGTAGCGTTGACTAATTTTTTTTTGGACATATATAAAATTGTAGAAAAAGTTTTTTAGTATCACTACAAACAGCTCAGAGTCTGAGAAGACTGTGTTTTTTGCTCGACCAGAAAGGTATAGGGGGAAAAAAGTTTTCAGTGTGGACTAAATTCAGATAGATGCCTATTTATTCAATCCTTTAATTTGACAGCAATAACCAAACAACCAAATAACCTGGCATTTTGTGAGATCAATATATAATTGAGATAGCTGTAGAGTTTTATGAAAACCCAACATGATTTGAAAAAGTTATACAAATTTTTAAAGGTGACTATCTGAATTTAGTCCGAACTGAAAATCCTAGCTTTTTTTACCTATTAAATAAATCGTTAATTTGACAGCAATAAACGAAACTACCAAATAACCTGGTGTTTTGTAAGATCAATATAGAATTAAGATAGCTGTAGAGTTTTATGAAAAATCCAAGTTGATTTGAAAAAGATATAGACATTTTTAAAGGTTACTATCTGAATTTAGTCCGAACTGAAAATTCTAGCTTTATTTTTACCTATTAATTAAATCCTTAAATTTGACAGCAATGAACCAAACTACCAAATAACCTGGAATTTTGTAAGATCAATATATAATTGAGATAGATGGGCTGATTCAGACCAGTCGAGATTTAAAAGGTGAAGACTCGTCGAGACAGGTCAAAACTGCATTTATCGAAACAATAATCAGACTATACCAATATAATCAAGTACTCAATCGGACTTATTAAGTAAAGTCTAGACCAAAGTTGAGTACAGTTAATATAAAGAAGAAGATGTGGTATGAATGCCAATGAGACAACTATGCATCCAAGTCACAATATGTAAAAAGTATATAATTATAGGTCAAAGTACGGCCTTCAACACTGAGCCTTGGCTCACACCGAACAGCAAGCTATAAAGGGCCCCAAAAAGACCAGTGTAAAACAATCCAAACAGGAAACAGTACAGTTACGTACTTTCAAGATTGTGTCGATTCTTATCAAGTAAAATCTTGACTTAACAATAATGTAGCAATGTAGAAATGACCAGTAAGGTCGAGCACAAAATATGGTCTTTTCAGACTCTGAGAAGTTTGTAGTGTATATGATATAAAATGTTTAAGAATTTAAAAACAGTTTGATTTTGACCATATGAGTGACACAAATATAGCCTAATGGTTGATATAGATATAGAAATAATGCACGTAGCATTATCCGGTCCGGCTGTATAACCATGTCTAAGGGGGCGATTATGTGACTGTGTGGCCCCGTCAGGCCATAAAAGGATTGTTAAATCAAATGCCTCGTATTAGGAAAGTGTCAAATTGTAAAGTCTTATGAAGGTAAGATAGTTAATTTTTTAATTGCTATATAATTGTCAAGTGTAAATTTTCGCAGTGTTTCTTTTACAATGCTTATCTAAATTCTTTACCCTTTTACAATACCAATTGCTTAAATATTTTACCATTTTGCAGTTTGAATTCATCTCTACAATTGATTAAATAGTAACACAGTTTAGCTCATAACTAGTGAAAGTTTGTTAGTATGAAGTAAGTGCAGTGTAATAAAATATTATGCTTACAATCGTATAGGATTTATATTCGACATCGGTCATTGAAATTAAACAGATGTATTTTTTAAAGATACATCAACTTATATTATTACACTTCATGTCAAAATGCCAGGTTTTGATTGGTTAATACGAGGGAGACAATTTACTCTATCCCATGGCAAATACTCTATTACCCTTCACGGAGATGCTTGCTCAAGTGTGCGCTTTAATGAATACGGATGATTGTTATGTACAAGACAACATAGTTTATTACTTTGAATTTGAAATTTAATAGACAGTAATAACAGAACATTCAGTATAATAAATTAAATAACACATATCTGAGAGGGTGATAGAGCAGATTGTTACCCCTCGAAAAGACCTTGGCTTCGTCTCAGTTGACAATGTTTTCTCGGGGTAACAATCTGCTCTATCACCCTCTCAGCTATGTGTTATTTACATAAAGTCATATGAAGGTAAGATGGTCATTTCTAAATTGCTACATTATTGTCAAGTCAAAAGTTTTCGCACTTTTTAAAAAAAAATTTTTTTTTTATATTTCTATAAAACAGATATCATCTTGAATTAAAACGTGTAATATTGATTTAAATGTATGCAAAGTTAAAAGATTCTTTCAATAAGATTTCAGGGAGAAAATCTGTTATTCATGAATAAATCATTTTCATATGAAAAAGTGACTGGACTTGTACCTACCATTAAAAATAAAATGTTTATTTATTTGACTATTTTATATATTGATTTAAAGACAACTCTGTAACATTTACAGAACATTGACATTTCAAACAAGATAATTTGAAAACTTTAAATTGGACAGACATTCTTATATCAATTCAAAAATGACTAAATTACCTTTGATATGCCTTTACAACTGATATACTTGTAAAGAAATTCATTTATACAATTTCGATGACAGATATAGAATTCAAATCTTATAGAATGGTAAGCATAACTTAATATTATACTGCACTTGCTTCATACTAACAACCTTTCACTAGCTATGAGCTAAATTGTTTAACCAGCTGATCAGTTTGTAGAGATAAATTCAAACTGCAATTTTGGTAAAACATTTAGCAATTGGTATTGTGAAAGGCCAAAGCCTGTAGGATAAGCAGTGTAAATCATATTGTTCTGTAGGAATCATTGATAATTTGTTCGTCCTAATTTGGATGAACTATGTGTCACTGAACAATAAATAAACAGCATTTGACTAGTCAATATTTGAATATATATATATTTCCATATATATTTTGTTGTAACGTTGTTCTCCCACAGTTATCACGTAATATATTTTTGTTTTGTTTTTGTTTTTGTTTTTTTTTAATTCAACAACATATCACGTGCTTTGTAGAAAATTTTATAGCTGAAATACTATCTGATAACATAACTGTTTTGTGTTCTCTGCATTACCACAAGGTTAGTTTTGTAACAACGGGATGAGAGCATGGGACTTTAAGCCAAGTAGAAATGTTTACATATATAAAAGATTCAGTCCTAAATATACTCTGCCTTTGTTGAACAGGTAACTGGCTACGGGTTACTGTTTACAAAATCAGCCAACTGTCAAGGAGCAAAGGAAGACTTAAAAGTAAACGAGTAGATATTTTAAAATCATACGGGCTCAAACACATACCCCCTTCCCCCCAAACACACACACACAGCAGTGTTATTTTGATGTGATTTACCGAAATTTTCATAATGAGTGCCTTTGTTTTGTCTTCTCGATCATGATTTATAATAATATGACCTTTTCAACAATTGGAGCACTTAGTCTCATGTTTAGTTTAGTAATTCTAAAAAATTGTTAACGAGGAACTTAAAAGAACTGCGTGTTGGATAGTCGTTGAACTTTGACAAATACAACAGTTTCCATTTGATATTTTTCATTTTTTTGTAATATACATTCAGTATTATTCAAATATTATGCATTGCTCTCCACTGACATCATTTTACTTTATTGTCAATATTCGTTCGATATTTTTCCGACCTCAATTCATCCAAGGATTGTAAATTGAAAAAAAAAAATTTCTTTCCATTTTGAGATGGAGATACATCTTTATTTAATAACGCACAACTATATTGGATTTGAACTGTGATGGTTTTATATTTTTCGTCATTAAAATTCACAGTTTAACGTTTTTTGATAGATTTAATCTAATTTCATTCTATCATTGAAATTCCGATGCCCACAAGATTTCCAAATTTGAAAGAAATCTATAGGGATTATTTGTTTAATTCTTGAAAATTCTGAAATACAGTTACGTTCATCAATAAGCTTTGAAAAAAATGCCATTGTAGCATATAACCCATTTATCAAGGAATCCCAAATATAAACGATTGTTTTATATTCCTTTAACAAGTAAAGGGTATAGTAAAACATGTGAATAAAAAGATAGAGTCCCGAAATATTATCGTGTCTAGAACATATCTATTATTGTTCGTTCTATCAGGATTAGTATGAAACCGGACCATACATTAATAAAATAATTATAAACTAATTATTCGTTAATATTTACATCATTCAAATTGAACATTGGGTATTTGTTACTCATGTTGAATATCATACGGTACCTGAAACTGTTCACATCTTTTGGTCTTAATGGATAGTTGCCTAATTGGCAATCATACCTCACTGAAACTGTTCACATCTTTTGGTCTTAATGGATAGTTGCCTAATTGGCAATCATACCCCAGCTTGTTATTTTCTTATTTACATTTAAAGAGAATTGAAACTCTTATTTTGTTATTTTGACAGATTTTCTTCCAATTCGAGTATAATATATTTCAAAATGACGCAGATGGACTTCTAAATCAAATTCAAATGTAATCGTAAGTAAACGCGTTAAGTTTTGTTTCAAACCACTAATAATTTATTTTCACTAAACAGGAACTTTGTTTTGACTTGTTGCCAAAAAAATATTATAATGTCCAATCTTTTATCACTTTCTACATCACAAGCAATGCCAAGGACTCGTTAACATCTCAATAAATAACTCTTTAGAGGATATTATGGTGGTTTTGTTTTATATTCAACCCTAAAAACCTAATTGGATGTCATGGAGTTATAGAACGTGCAATACATTTTTATAATCACTTTCATGGGAGATAATTAAGAGTATTAGAAAAATGTCAATACAAGAACTGCTAAAGGAAGGCATAAAGATTCAACATGTTTTTGGACATGATAAGAAAATTGACTATTTTTTCAAATGAATAAATAATTGCTTCGTTTAAGGTTTTCAATGCTGACTTATCAGAGCTTTCAACCAGT